>NC_134597.1:20981297-25781297 GCF_037038515.1 Microtus pennsylvanicus | reverse complement strand
CTGGTGAAGCTCCGCCTCTTTTGATGGGGACAAGGATCCAATGCATCTCTGCATCCTTCAGCTGTCATCCCGACATCTGCCTTGTGGGACTGTTAATTACTGCCTTTTATTATATTTACACTGCTTAATTTTTTTCTCTGCAATGTACTCTTCCCTCTAATTAGGTGTAGTGATTAGAATCTCTTTTATGTGTGGCAGGCGTGAGGCTTTGAATGTTGGAGGCGCCGGGTGACTTAAAGGAAACTGCAGACCCATCAAACCTGACTCCCTCCTTTTCCTCCTGGACAGTGAAGCAGCCCAATCAGAAGGAGGCAGCTGAAGGGAGTGGGGGGTGGGGGTGCCAAGCTCCTCTAGATGCTCCTTGGGAAAGAAAGGCTCAGCGGGCAGAAAACCTCTGGAGTCCCAATGGGACCATGGCTTCTGGCTGGGGACCCTTATGATACTGGGAGGAAGGAGGCATCTTACTGCAAAGGAGTTGAGCATGGGGGCACTTTCCAGGATGCCAAGGCGACTTCTGTGTGTTTATGAGGCAGCTTGGGCTCAGGGCAAGGGTTTGTGTGGAGATTTCACTGTCAGCCAGGAAGCTACCCACACCTACACTAGAATACGCCAGCGTAGCCCTGAGCTTTGGTTATATTGGCATACATGTGTGCAAGCACACATTTCCATTCTGATTCCTCACTGACATGCTTGCACACCCTTATATAAGTTAAAACAGGCAGACACTCAAACATGTGCACCCCACTCCTCCCCACTTACACACACACACACACACAGATATGTGTTCTTTACTCTGGTTATGCACAAGTGTGTTGGTCAGTTTAGAACACTGATCGAATGACCCAACCAAACCAACTTAAAGGAGGGCTTCTTTTCTCATGGTTTCGGAAGGTTCATCCATCATAGATAGGCGGAGCATGGTAGAGCGCTAAACTGACAGCTGACAGGAAGCAAAGCAGAGCAGAAACAGAAAGGGACCCAGGCAATACACAGTCCCGAGAACAGCCCCACACTCCAGTGATCCCAGGCCTCACCTTCCATAAATCGATGCCTTCCCAACAGCAACATCATATTATGAATCCATCAAAGGATGAGTCAATCCATCAATAATTACTATCTCACTGTCTCTGAAAATGCCCTTACAGACACACCCAGAGATAAGCCTCACTAATCTCCTAGGTACTTCTCAGTCCACTCAAGCTAGCAATTAAGATGAACCGTCAATACATGTTTGTTAGGCTGTGGCGACGGTGCATGCCACAGAGGTCTCCTGGCCCCCTTTAGGAACACACAGTTGCTCGCATGCATTGGAGTGCGTTCAGAAGCATTTGGGCTTCTGCCTCTTGCATCACTGCTTGACAAGAACCCCAGCATCCACGTAACAGAATGGGGAGCAAGGCCATGGAAAGGGAGCACCAGAAAAGGCTGCGATCTGCTAATGTCCAGCTGAGCCCCCATCCTTACCAGGGCTCTCCTGGCATCGAGACTCATGGAAACCCACAGACCTCACGTCAGTTTGCCATAGCCACCAAAAGGGACAATGCAGGACCCCGTGTGCAGTTCAGGGTACTTGTGTCATGCTTATATGTCACCATGTACCATTAGGTAATGGGCTTGCTCTTTGATGTCCCTAGAGCCCTTAGAGCTTGTGTGTCCCTTCTGAACCCACCAACTACCCTTTCCCCCTAGTCTTAAGTTTATATAAATGAAAATAAACATTGGTTAGGCAACAATCACAACTTGTTCTTTGTCAGCGTGTGCCAATGCAATCTGCTCATGTGTGTGCATGTATGTTTATACATGCATGTATGCAGATGTGGGGGGGCATGCATGAAGGAGAACGCCATCCTTTAGCAGGACTGACAGCTGCAGCTCTTAGGTAGCAGAGGATGGCCTCAGGGGGCATTGTGCCAGGATGGAGTATGCCAGTGTTGGCTCTGGGCTGTACTGCACGCCAGATTTTCCTTGCGGCCAGCTGGGGCCTTGTGACTGTATCCATCTGGAGGTCTAAGCTGCCCTCACAGACAATTATAACCCACCAGATAGCATTGCATTGGTGCAGGAAGGTCAAAGGTAAGCCTTCATATCCATGCAGAAGATATAAGTTAGAGTGGCCGGACCTCTGCCCAAGCCTTGGTTTCTGAGAATTACATGATCTAGAATTGGATGTTCAAACTTTTTTTTTATTGTTCTTGGCTTTGCTAAGAAAACTCAATTCAAAGTGCAGCACTAAGCATAGGCTAATCTCTCTGTCCTGTCCCCTCTGTCCTCCTGCCTTTTTATATTTCCCTTCCCGACAGACGTTGCAAACCTTTTGATCCCTATAGCATTATGTCTGAGGGTAGCTTTCCATCCCTTTGCTATTTGAAAGACTTGAGGCTCCAGACAAGCTTTCTCCCACACTGATGCCATCTAGCCCTGTCATTCTTGCCTGCACAGGTCCCTAGATAACACCCCCAGGAACCAGGGTGATGGTTGTGAGCATTCTTAGAGAGGTAACTCTCAGGCTGGCCCTCATCCACTGGCCCTAGCATCTCACAAAATTCTCAGCTGTTTTTCTTCAGGCTCTGCCCACCTTGTTTTTTAAACCAGGGTCTGTCACTGGCCTGGAGTTCTCCCTGTCACTACCCTGGGGTAGCCTAGCTGGCTAGGGAGTACCAGGATCCTCCTGACTCCATGGCCTGAACGCTAGGCTTACAGGTGTGTACTACCATGCCCGGGAATTTTTTTTTTTTGAGATAAGGCTCAAAGCCAGGTCTTCATATTTGCAAGGCAAGCGTGTTACCTAGTGAGCTGTCACCACAGGCCCCTCATGGGCTTCTCATTGTGCCAGCTTTTGCAGAGCTGCAGACAGATATCCATGAGCTCACCAGTGACCTGGACGGAGCTGGGATTCCCTTCCTGGACTACAGGACCTACACGATGCGGGTGCTGTTCCCAGGGATTGAAGACCATCCTGTGCTACGGGACCTGGAGGTAAGAATCAGTGCTCCCCCTCTTCCCCGCCGTTGGTGTCGTGGCAGGAAGCGCAGCATCCTGATTCAGAAGTGAGAAAACTGAGATCAGGAAGACAGCACGCCTTGCCTATGGTCCCCAAGCCAGTTTCTTGGTAAGATGGAGTCAAAACAGAGCACAGGTTTTAGTGAAGCTTTGGGGTCTTAGGTGCTCATAAAGCCCTTACAGGATTGAATGAATAGAGAGAACCTTCTTCCAAGAGAAATTATACATGTGTGTCTTAGATATTTTTCTATTGAGTGGTGAGACACCCTGACCAAGGTGACTTACAGAAGAAAGAGTTTATTGGAGCTCACGGTTTCAGAAGGTGAGTGAGTCCATGAACATCACGATGAGAAGCATGGCCGCAAACAGGCAGGCATGGTGCGAAGCGTTAGCTGAGAGCCTACATCTTTAGGCAACAATCATAAAACAGAGAGATCTAACTGAAAATGGCACAGGCTTTTGAAACCTCTAAACCCACCCACACCAGCACACCTCCCTCAACGGGGCCATATTTTGTGAACAGTGCCACCACCTGGGGACCAAGCATTTACATGTAGGAGCCTATGTGAGCCGTTCTCATTCAAACCAATCCAGTGTAGACACAACCAAATATTATGTCAGATAAGCAGGGAGAGTTCATGGACTTAGGTTTAGTAAACCACGGTATAAAGGGTTTTGCTAATTAATCGGTAATCAATATGTGTATGAGGGATTTTACCGTTTGACGCTTCCATTGGGAAAGACAAGCAATACATGAGGAAGGGAGGTGGAAGTGGGAATGATAAAAATCCTACTGTTGTACTGCTATCTTTTGAAAACGTTATCCCATCTGCTGTCTAGCATGCTATCTCACTTATGCATATAGTTATATTACACTCTATTCTGAAAGGGCTTTAGAACGGCTTATCAAGATAAATAGCAGGGGAAAGTGAAGAATGATGAATGAGGAAAACAGGGGGAAATAGGAATCCTGAGGGATGACCATCAGACGCTGTGAGCCCTTAAAATCCTTACTCAGTTTCAAGTAGTTTTTATGCATTCAGCCATCTACATTCCCAGGACAAGAAGATTAAACCCATTTTAAAGGTGTGCAAAGTAAGAGGGCAGAGAAGCCCAGGGAGTGACTAGTGCACACAGTTGCTGGGGGCTGAGCCAGAAGCAGAGTCAAGGCTGCCAGACTCCATGTGTCTTCCGGCTGTGAGCCTGTGTGCCGTACCTCTGGATGTCTTTCGGCTCTGCTTGCCTATTAGGAGGAAGCAGAATCGACAGATGAAGCAACCACGGAAAGTAAGATGCAAGCCCGTGTGTGCACACAATTGTCCACACAGTGAGAACAGACCCTGTGCTCAGTGTCGTCGATACTGACGCTGGAGGAAGTGTCCGCATGGGGTCTCTTTAGTTGCAGCAGGCTGTGCACCATGGCAACACCTGCTGCTCATTCACAGCCATGCTTACAGCACCGTGTTTCTCCATGGTTGTCTATTGGATGATGCAGAACATGTATGCATGCAAGTGTGCATGCATTCACACGCACACATGCATGTGTGTTTGTATATGTAATTTTCTAATGAGAAAATGAGTGTTTCTGTCTTAGAGATAATCTCCTTGCCCCTCCGACCTATAGACTCTACTAAGCACTTTCAGAGACTATGGGCAATGGCCCCACCTTCTCTCTGACCGTGAGCCTCTAGTCTCTGTCAATATATGTGTGAGTGTGTGTGTTTATACTTGTGCCATATGTTTATGCACAAAGATACTAGGAATCTCAGGACACCCACTCCATCCATTGCCTTCTTTGGACTCTTCATCTTTGCTCCTCCCCCTTCTATTTTTCTTGTCTTTCATCTTTCCTCGGCCTCACTTTAATTTGCACCCAGATTCCAGACTTCTCAGAACATAAAAGAGCTCATGAGTTTCTAGCCCAGAGAAGAAGTTGGGGCGGGAGGGGGATAAGCAGATAGGTCACTGTCTGTGTGTGTGCGTTGCTGGTGTAGAGACTATGTGCTTCGCCGTCATGATTTGAGGTGGGGACCCTGGCATAGCGTATCAGTGCCGGAAACATCTGAGTGAAAGAATGTCTGTCTGTCTGTCTGTCTGTCTGTCTGTCTGTCTGTCTGTCTGCCTGTCTGTACCAGAGAGGACACAGCAATCCTAGCAAGGGTGGTAATAGCCTGTCTGTGGACATCAGAAGAAATAACCTAAGACTTCAACCAGACTGGGTATATAGTTATTTTCTTCATTTCACTAGTTCAAAATCCCATCTACATGAGCATATAACTTTTGAATGGGGTTTTCGAAGCCCATGTCAAAATTGGACCCAGAAATTAGCTCTACCATGCTTACACTATGGGGTTTGTGGGCCTTATGTGGTCTTATTGGACTAATATTTGTTCGTTTCCAACTTGTCCTTGCTATGGAACGTTCTTCCTTGGTGTTCTGGGTGTGGAGATACCCCATTTATGAAAGCCGTGTTTCCCTGCCATTTCATCCTCATGGCCACATGGCCACAGCAGAAGGTATAAAGGGAGCCTTTTTCTTGCTTCGCTAGGTCACTAGATCACATGGGGCAATGGAGGCACTCGAGGAAGAGACTTTCACATGCCAGTCCTTTAAAAACACAAAGAACTACCAGCCACTCATTCCCAGTTTCGACCCATCACTGGCTCCGAAATTCTAACCTATTGGGTTACAATTAAAATTTACTATCCAGTTTTATAGGCGCAGAATTCAACTAAAGTGCAGAACCATCTGGGTAATAAAGAGTATTTGGTTTCAGAGTGACTTTGGCCAGGGGTGGGGAGGGGCGGCAGAGTGTGAGAGTGGTGGTTCTGGGTACCCTTTCCCAAGATGCTTCACTTCCATCTCCACTCTCTATCAGACGGGGAGGAAATGTCCACCTCCAGCTCCAGGACAGAGAGGGATGCATGTTAGACATCTAGAAACTCCTGGCAAACAGAGACCAGAAAACAGCAGTCCAGGACATGCAGAGACAGATAGTAAAACCACTGCTGATTCTCTGCACAGGCTGCGTGCCACGTACTCCACACACATTATCTCATTTAGTGTTCGTAAAACATTATGACACAGGCCCTCATATTCCCATTTTATAGATGAGGCAGTAGACTCTGGAGAGGTTGGAGTTCGCTTCCACACACAGTTCCAATGCCCTCTGATTCCAGAACCCAGGCTGCTGACAGTGGTATCAAGACAATTTGCAAGAGGCTAGCCAAAACTGTCCTGCCATGAACCCCAGGTGCTTGCTGGCCACGGGCATAGGAATTTTTTAAGGTGCAAGAGAAGCCCACACTGTAGGTTCAGAGGGTGGAGTGCCATGGAGCTGGCACAGTGTCCTCTCCATATGCTGCACTGCCAAACCTGCTCGTGACTACCTCTTCCTCTGACGGCCTCTCTCTCAGGACAGCCTGAGCAGCTGGGTGGGTGGCTGTGCCTGGGAAAGCTGCAGGGAGAAGTTTGTGTTAGCTTTGAGATAGCCCTTGAATCCAGGAGTGGGATAGATGTGGTGATAGGTGGGGAGACTGGGTTGGAAAATCCAGCACTGCCCTTTAACAGTAGGGTGGCCTGCGACAAGTGTGGTAATTTCTCTAAGACGCTGAGAAGATCACAACCGTCCTGTCTAAGACTGTTAAGGATGCACACAATATGTGCAAGGCACACAGTGCCCAGGAAACAGTAGTATCTGCCATAGTTAGTTCAAGTAGCAGAGGAGTCACGCTGAGGAGGGCTGGAAGGAGAGGATGCAAAGCATGACCACGGGTGTGAGGGGCCAATCACACTTTTAGGGGAAAAGTCAGGAGGAAGCAGGCAGGTGGTAAATGAATGCTTGAGCTGTGGCAGAGGGAGGCTACCATGGATCCGCTGCCAGTACTGCATCTGTCCACCAAGGGTCAGGGAACCAAAGGAGCTGGGTATAAGGTAAATCAAAGCTGGGCCCTCTTGTGACAATGAGGGACTCAGGAGGGTGGGGCTATGATGAGGGACAAGATGAGTTGCCAGGTTGTCCTAGCTGATACCTACTGTACACTCTTGGATCTGTCCTCCCTTCTCCATCTGAGAACTGGCTTTCCAAGTGCTGCGGTCAGAGGATGACACGGGACTGGTTCTAGGAGCACACAGGCTTCCTCTGAGATTCCAGAACCATCAGAATGACCTGCTGCCAGAAAAGCTCGCTTAAGACCCCCTTCTATGCAGAGTAGATGGAGGCCCAGTGTGCCCTCTGCAGAGGAGCTGGGGACTGGGAACTTGCTTTTAGCTGACATCAGCCTGAATCCAGAACACAGGGGCTTCTGAGTTGAGGGGAGAATGACTATTTCTTCCACCTTCTGTGACCTAGAGCCAACAGGCGATCTCTGTCTGCCTCTGTCAGCCCTTTCTAGTTGAAACCCCGGGAGTACGGCAGGATAAAATAGCCGCCCTTTGTGACTCCACTGTGGGTGGCACTCAGCACAACAGGCTTCTCACAAGTTGTCTGTACCATGCAATGTCCCATGGATATGGTAGGACACAGTCCTGACAGCTTGGGTCATGGCCTAGCTTGGAGGCTTCTGTCTTGGGATCCTGAGGAAGCTCCTGTCCTCATGCTGTTCCAGAGGTCCTAACACAGCCCGCACCCTAGAGTGTTCTGTGGATTAAACAGGCCAATATATCAGAAAGAGTCCAAAGGAGACTTGGCAGAGAGAAAGGTCCGTATGCATATTAGCTCTTTCAACAACATACTTTTCTGGTGAAGAAATTAACAGCTAGTGAGTGACGGTGACAGAATTTAGCCCAAGCCTGACTAACTTTGAAACAATGTTCTTTGACATACATGGCAGTCCTGCAGTCCTTCTCAAAGACCTGAGGGGTTGGGACATAGCCCTTAAGAATCTCCCTTGGCATCTCTGTCCCTCTGCCTCACAATACATTCAGGTGATGCACTCAAGGAGACAAGCCCTGCTCAGTGTTCCAAGAAGTTACCTATGAGGGCCAGGCCTGTGGCTGCATTCCCAAGAGTTCATTGGTTTTCTCAAAAGCAAACATGCAAAGCAATATGCATATATCCCTGCTCAGGACAGTGACTGACAGGTCCTCAAGAGAGCCCACCTGTCCCATCCATTGAGTGGCTGTTCAGATCAAGAGGCATTACCAGGTCTCTAGGCATCCTGTGTGCCCTTCCAGCTGCCCAAGCAAACAACCTCACTATTACTGTTATCTTTCCTGTCCAAAATCAGAGTTTGAATGGTGCTGTGTGAGGAGTGAGCCAATCTAGCGCCCGTCTAGCCCACTCTAGTGCCCGTCTAGCCCACTCTAGCGCCCGTCTAGACCACTCTAGCGCCCGTCTAGACCACTCTAGCGCCCGTCTAGCCCACTCTAGCGCCCGTCTAGCCCACTCCAGCGCCCGTCTAGTCCACTCCAGCGCCCATCTAGCCCACTCCAGCGCCCGTCTAGCCCACTCTAGCGCCCGTCTAGCCCACTCTAGCGCCCGTCTAGCCCACTCTAGCGCCCGTCTAGCCCACTCTAGCGCCCGTCTAGCCCACCCTAGTGCCCGTCTAGCCCACTCTAGTGCCCATCTAGCTCACCCTAGTGCCCATCTAGCCCACTCTAGCGCCCGTCTAGCCCACTCTAGTGCCCGTCTAGCCCACTCTAGTGCCCGTCTAGCCCACTCTAGTGCCCGTCTAGACCACTCTAGTGCCCGTCTAGACCACTCTAGTGCCTGTCTAGCCCACTCTAGTCTAGTGCCTGTCTAGCCCACTCTAGCGTCCGTCTAGACCACTCTAGCGCCCATCTAGACCACTCTAGCGCCCATCTAGCCCACTCTAGCACCCGTCTAGCCCACTCTAGCACCCGTCTAGCCCACTCTAATGTCCATCTAGCCCACTCTAGCGCCTGTCTAGCCCACTCTAGTGTCTGTCCTCTTCATTCAGTGTGTTCACAGCACTGGCCACTTCGCTATGGTGAGGAGTGGAACATTTCCATCTCGGGGCTATGGAGCATCCATCCCTTCCCTTGCTGCTGGGTATCTTGGAGACACCAGCCTGAGGTTCTTCTGAACAGGGCTACTGTGCCCCTTCCTGGACATCTTAGGGACTGCCCTTCATGCTTAGCTAGGCAGCCAACAAATCTCTCTTAAGATGATTGTACCCTCCTGGGTATTTCCCAACCCCCCTATCCTGCAGGGAAGAAGGTAGAGTCACCTTCCTTCTCCTGGGTAGAGAACACAAGGGTGCTCCATTCAAGGCCTGCCTCTCCTATTCCTAAAGTAGGTAAGTTGAGGTCCCTAAGAGATAAACAAACTTGCACAAGCTTACAGAGTGTGGTAGTTTGGATGGAATTGGCCCCCATAAGCTTATAGGGAGTGGCACTATTAGGTGTGATTTTGTAGGTGTGGTCTTGTTGGAGGAAGTGTGTCACTGTGTGGGTGGGCTTTGAGGTCTCCTTTGCTCAAGCTTCTTTTAGTGTGACCATTTCCTATTACCTGTGAGATTAAGATATGGCTCCCTCTCCAATCTCAGCTCCTTCTCCAGCAGTATGTCTAACTACATGCTGCCATACCCTGCCATGATGATAATGGGCTAAATCTCTGAAACTGTAAGGCACCCAATTAAATGTTTTCCTTTAGAATGGTTGCCACGGTCATGGTGTCTCTTCACAGCGAGTAAAGCCCTAACTGACACACAGAGTGTGGTGGTGTCAGAGTCCTGGGAAAATTCAGTCATCTTGATTGTTTGATCACAGGACCTCTGGGAATGGAGAAGGAAGGGGTGGGTGTTAGCTTAACCGGGAGCCCAGGCCTGGTAATCCCTGAAACAGAACACAAACCACAGCAGTTCTGGCCTTTCAGGGCTCCAGAGAGTTAGGAGGTGATCAGGAGCACAGGCCCTTTGTTGACTCTGCATCACCATCAGGGAAGTGCTAAGGTTGTAGAGTCTCCTCAAGTGGGTTCAAATCTCATTGCTACTTCTTGGGAACTGTGGTTAATTCTCCTAGTATTAGTGGCTGAGTCTCAAGACTGTAACTACCTCCCCACTTTGTGTGCTGTGATGGAGGTTAAAAAGATACTAAGCCCCATGCCTGACACCTGAGAAGGACTTGGTAGTGTTAGCCAGATCAACTGTGTTTAGACTAAGGGGAACAGGAGCCTATTCTGTGAAGCAGTAAATGGGGCACCCTAAAGCTCATGTGAGGACCCCACATCCCCCCACAGGTCCCAGGCTACCGGCAGGAGCGTGTGGAGAAAGGCCTGAAGCTCTTCGCCCAGCTCATCAACAACAAGGTGTTCCTCTTATCTTTCATCCGCACTCTTGAGTCTCAGCGCAGCTTCTCCATGCGTGACCGAGGGAACGTGGCCTCTCTCATCATGACGGTCCTTCAGAGCAAGCTAGAGTATGCCACCGATGTGCTGAAGCAGCTCTTGGCTGACCTCATTGATAAGAACCTGGAGAGCAAGAACCATCCCAAGTTGCTGCTCAGGAGGTAAGAGAGGCCTAAGGTGGCCAGCAGAGGTCAGAGTACCCCTACCCCAGCCCAAGCCTTAGGTATGAATCCTGGAGCCCTCTTTGTACCAGGTAGGCTTCAGAGGGATCAACTATGCTTCCTATAGGTAAAACACTGACCTGCAGGCGGCTAGTCACACCCATTACCTGCATGCCTACAGACCAGCTCACCACACATCTGTTTCCCTGATACCCCACCCTTCTGCTCCTGAATTACGTAGTTCTGTATCAGAGATCAGTTAGGCCATGACCTGACCTCATTTAGGCCAGGACTAGAAGTAGAAACAGACCTCAGACTCTTGATGGACCAGCAGCAAGAACAGCATACAAGACTATAGAAATGAAGTTCTTGGGCCACTCCCAGACCTGATGGGGATCTACAGGTTAACAGTGAACTAAGCAGCTTGAATGGGTGTTACCATTTGAAAAACAGGAAGTGAAAGTCTTTGGGGAACAACTGACTCAGTGCAGCCCGGCAAGCAGGTCCTGACCCCTGCTATAGGCTCTGGATTCTCTGCTGGACAAAGTAAGATGGTATTAGGTTTCTCATCACTGTGGCCAAACACCCAAAGCAAGCAAATTAAAGTAGGAAAAGTTTCTTGTGGCTCACGGTTTGAGGAGGTAGAGTCCATCATGGTGAGGAAGGAAATAGTGACTTTGTGGCCACCCTCCAGCAATGCTTCACCTCTTAAAGGTTCCATGACCCCCAAAATAGTGTCGCTACCAGCTTTGGAGATCCAACATTTAAACACATGAACCTGTGGAAAGCATCTCATTTGAGCCATAACATTTGCTCCCTCCCTTCCTCCTCTTTCCCTCCTCTCTCCCTCCCTCCCTCCTCTCTCCCTCCCTCATTCTTCCCTCCCTCCCCCCTTCTTCCCTTCCTCCCTCTCTCCCTTCCTTTTTCTTTTGTTTTTTTGAGGCAGGGTTTCTCTGAGTAGCCCTGACTGACCTGCAACTCACATTGTAGACCAGGCTGGCCTGGAACTTAGAGATCTGCCTGCCTCTGCCTCCCAAGTGCTGGGATTAAGGACATGCACCACCACTGCAGGGCAGGTGTGTTTCTAAACCCACAAGGCCAGACAAGCGTCAGCCATTCCTACCCTGTGATTTGGCTTGGTTAGAAAACACAGGACTCCTATTCTATGTGGGCATCCATTTGAAGGGTACCCATTTCTCTTCTCAGCTGTTATTCCAATAATAATAGCCCTGGTACAGCTACAGTTAGAAAACACCGTGGAAACCACCACATTCAGCTCTCTGGCCAGACCACTCCATCCTGTCTTCCTGACCTTTGCCCCTGTGGTCTCTGGGTCAGACTCCAGGACTCAATACTGCTTCCCTGTCTGGCAGATAGATATACTTAGCTTTCCAAATAGTTTGTTTTAGACTTGGGGGGGTGCACATTTGCCTGCCCAGCTGCAAAAGACTATGGTGCCAAGGAGAATCCCACAGCTCTGCAAACGGCAAGGTAGATAATTTTGATTTTTGTTTTGCTTTCACCATGTAGCCACCCACTGGCATAATTCTAGGGTTGCCGCCGCCTGCCAGCAACTCCCACTGACAATTTCCTGGCATGGTCTCATGATCTCGCTCTGGGTCTCTCTCCTCTTCTTGTTTTCTTCTTGTGCTCCCCGGATGCTCGTGCACTTTCCCTCCCCCACTTCCTTCTGTTCTTCTTGCCACTGGCTCCCCACAATAGTCTTCCTCTTTCTCTTTCCTGTTTCTCTTCCCTGCATACCAGCAGCTGCCCAAACACCTGGAGGTTTCAGTTATCAGTATTTTCTAGCAACTATGTATTTAAGTTCACCAAGATCTGTCTAGACGGGCTAGTTTGTCCCTGGCATTGACTATACTCTCAACACAAGTTTCCATCCTTGAATGTGTGCGGTTCAAATCAGCAACACTTTGACAGCATCTTCTTCTTCTTCCCTCCCTCCCTCCTTCCTTTCCCCATCCCTCTTTCCCTCCCCTTCCCTTCCCCTTTCCTATTTCCCTCCTTCTTCCTCCCTCTCCCCTCCCTCCCTTCTTCCCTCCCTCACATCTTCTTTTGCTTTTTTGAGGCAGAGTTTCTCTGAGTAGCCCTGCCTGACCTGCAACTCACATTGTAGACCAGGCTGACCTGGAACTAAAGACACTCCTGCCTTGGCCTCCCAAGTGCTGGGATTAAGGACATGCACCACCACTGCTGGGCAGCATCTTTTTTCACATAAGGAAAGAATAAGCAGGCTTCAGTCATGACATGAAAGTTGGCGGTTATACTCAAAAAAGTATTCTCTGCCAGTGCAGAAGCATTCCTTAGAAGTACTCAGCAGCCTTTGAGATACGACAATGTTAGCTTATCTGTGGACAGGCTATGGTCACCCTCTGTGTGGCTGTTAATGCTCTGAGTCTAGATAAGGTAACAGGCTCCAAAGGGAATATCTTGTCTCTCTACTGTATCGCCTTTCTATGCCACTTTCCTTCCTATACCCTGCCCAATTAATAGCCCCCAGCCTTTTGTTTTGATTTTCTTCCTTTCTTTCCCAATAGGAATGCATTGGTCTCTCCCCAAGTTCTCCTAAGGCTGTACTATCCAACAGGTCTTCAGCTACATGTAATGACTCAAATCTAAATTCACTAGATAAGTGGGCAGACTTTAGCTCCTCAGACACACTGGCCACATTTCAACTATTCTGTAGCCACATGTGACCCATAGCAACTGGACAACTTATGTGAAGGCCATTGCCATTGCTGTGAAGAAGTGAGATGGGAAAGCACCTCTGTAGACAAGGAAAACCTTCACACAGCACATGCAGGCCCAGCAGCCAGGCTCCAGATTTTCAGAAAAAGCTCGTTCTCAGCCCTGGGGGCATGGCACGCCATAAGACTCTCCTGTACATTAGGTCACCAGACACTGTATTCAGCAAGATGGTGGCAGGTTCTTCCCCCACTCTACCTAGCCCATGGCCTCTGACCAGCTACTTCTTGTCTTCTTTCCCCTTTTCCCTTGGTGATGGATGCCAGGACGGAGTCAGTGGCTGAGAAGATGCTGACCAATTGGTTCACCTTCCTCCTCTACAAGTTCCTCAAGGTAGGATGTGATGAGCACACATTTCCAATCCTACTAAAGTTCTTCCTCTCCTGGATGTAAGCCTTTTACCTCCTCAGCCTGCCACACTCGACTCTATAACCCCTATATGTCTATTCTTATGGAGCCCGACATACCCAACCCACAAGAAATGTAGTTCTTTGTTGTCGGGAAACTGAACTCAAGAAAGACCCAAGTGAGAGGGTTCCATTTGGTCCTCAGCTAAATTCCCATTTTCAGCTGAACACAGGTCACCTGTGAGTTCCCCATTTCCTCTCCCCTCCCAAGCTTCTCTTTGCCCCCAGTATCAGACTTATGGACGCTGATGAAGGGTCCCAGGGCAGGCACGAAGTCATGCTGCTGCAGATAAACTGAGGGTGGGCCAGGGAGGCTGAGGAGTCATCAACTCAGAGAACCAACCTCTGCCTCCTGATTGGTTCACAAAGAAAGCAGGATGGGGTGGGGCGGGAGAAGGAGCAGAGAGGATAGTAAAGAAGGAGGGAGGGAGGGAGGGAGGAAGGAAGGAAGGAAGGAAGGAAGGAAGAAAGAAAGAAAGAAAGAAAGAAAGAAAGAAAGAAAGAAAGAAAAGAAAGGAAAAAAGGAAGTAAGGAAGGGAGGGCAGGTTCTGAACAGGTGGCAGGAAATTACAGAATCACCTGGGCCCACAGGGCAGGAACCCATGCAAATCTGAAGAGCGTAGAAGAGGAGATGGGAAAAGTGAGCCAAGAAACAATCAGGACCAGGACAGCAAGGACAGTAGGGTGAGCCCTGCATACCTTGGATCCCTGAATTCTAATACTGGGATTCTTCTCTCACGCAGGAGTGTGCTGGGGAGCCCCTCTTCTCCCTGTTCTGTGCCATCAAGCAGCAGATGGAGAAGGGCCCTATCGACGCCATCACAGGAGAGGCCCGCTACTCCCTGAGCGAGGACAAGCTCATCCGGCAGCAGATCGAATACAAAACCCTGGTAAGCCCTCTGGCTGCTCCCGTAGGTCAGCTTTGGCACTTGGGCAGCCCTTTCCTGAAGAAGAAATGGCGAAAATGCTGAACAAATCACCTTTCCAGCTTTGTCGGTTGTAGGGCTCAGGCAGATGCCTGCTGTGTGCCCACCTCTGCTCCCTGTGGCCCATGCACCAGGGTGCCCAGAGGCTCAGCTGCATCTCAGAGACTCCTCAGCCAATGCATGGGCATGGCTCCAGACAGGTGCTGTACCGAGTAGTCAGGATCGAGTGGGGATGAGGTTGGAGGCCAGGCTGGGAGGAACAGGTGCTCACACAGACACGTTCAGATCCTATGGCCAGGTAGGAAGATGGTCCCCCTCAGAAAAAAGCGATTTCTGCTCACTGGGAGGCTGTCCTGATTCTCCCATCCCCATCTTTCCAAGGGCCCTTGGGAATCCCAATAGACTGACTTGCTGAGAACCTGAAGACGTGGCCTGTGAGTGAGGCTTCTGCTCCCTCTCAGTTCCCAGCTCACAGAAGAAAGTCACAGACTGCAATTAAAATGGAGAAGGAACACACCCTTCCAAAAACAGAGGCATGAATGGATTTCTTAGTGAGAGAGGAATACCTTTAAATGTCTCCCGTCCCACCCGCCTCCATCCCCGTGCAACACAATGAGTTATGATCACAATCATGCTCCAGTCCTAAATTGCAGCAGCCTTTATTTCCACTGCCTGAAAGATGGTGCCCAGCTGGTGGCAGGTGACAGACTTAGAGAGAATGGGAAGAAATCATTAAGTTGGGAACATCTGAAGATAGTCCAGGAAAGGAAGGGAGAGAAATGGGCGATTATCTCGCCTGGATGTGGCAGGGCTGCGGGGAAGGATGCTCCTACCTGTGAAGGGGACGCTCCACCCAGTGGTGATGCAGGAAGATGGTCCTGCACCAGGACAGACAGAGCAGCAGAGACTCTTGCTGAGCAGCTCGAATATAAAGGTGGGAAGGGTGGGGACATGCAGCAACTGGAGGAGCCCCGGGAACTCTGGCTTTGCTGTTCGTGGCCTGGTCCCGATGAAAGTTGAGTTAGCACAGCCATGGGAGATCTCCAGGATTTACACTGCAATACCAGGGAGCCTGCTGGAGTGCTAGACACTCACATGGTTACCTGCCAGGGAGCTTCCTAGAAGACTCGATGCTTGCCAGGTTACCTTCTTGAATGCTAGATATCCGGGAACTTGGTAGGGTGTATAAGATGCATACCGAGTCACCTGCCAGAGTATGAGATGTGTGTCCCCTGGGAGCCCACGAGCTGTCTAGGTCCCCCCACCCCACCCCAGGAGCCTATTTGAACATTGCATCCCTTCCCAGGAACCTGAGAGAATGCTAAATGTTCCCTGGGAGTCCTCCAGATGGCTAGAGCCTCCCTGGGAACCTGCCGAGAAAGCACCTGGTGCATGGGTCTGAAGCACTTAAGAGCCAGGAGTAGAAGACATTTTTCTGAACCTGGGACCCTGTCTTCTGTGAGCCACTGCTTCCACCTGGGAAGATCAGTGCCTGCCCTGACATGCTTTGGGAGATCACCCTTCAGCATCAGTCTCTGCTTCATGGTCCTTCTGGGGAAAGAGTCTGGACAAGGTTCTGTTGCTGCCTAGGGGAGGTGGAACTGCCCATCACTGGCCTGGCAATAGGACAGGACAGTACGGTGGCCAGAGCAGGAGGGAGGGGTATGGGAGGTTCTGAGAAGGAGCGGGGAGTGGCTGGGAGAAGGCCTTCATAGGCATTCAGCTCAGAGGCCTGGCCTCCCTTATTTTATTTTCAGTGCAGGACATTCTGAAGGTGAGAGTTTGATTTTTATAGATTTAGGGCCCCCCTTCTTTCCCTTCTTAATGGAATAAGCATGTTCTGCGTTTGTGCCCCTAGCAGTCCAGCTGCTAATGAGAGGCAGGAATGAGGGCCAGGGTTCTGATTACCACCACATGGAGCAGGCGGAGGGCTGGAGTCTGGTTCTGTGAGCCAGATGGGGCTATTGGGAAATAGTTACTGGGAGGGGCATGGGGTGTTGAAGTTCTGAGAAGGAGAGGGACATGGAACACTCAGGCTCCAGGGACAAAAGGCTAGCTGGGAGCCCAGAGAAGCAAGACATCTGGCCTCAAGTCCCCAAATACCCAGGGCTCTCTGCCTGGCTCTTATATATCCCTCACCATTCCCATACCTCATACCCGGCTTCCTGTTCCACTGAAGTCCACCCAGGGAACCCCAAAGTATCAGCAATACAAAAAGAACACACTATAAGGATGGCCAATGGAACGCTTTGAACTTCTCAAAGGAAGCCAACAGCTGGTGAAGCCGTTTCAATTTTCCCACCTCTTTCTGAAATGAGAACTAGAGGCCGTGCGCACTAGCAGCAGCCTCCTCGCCTGACCAGGGCTTCAGGGTCACAGCCAGCGAGGCCTCTTGGGGGGCCTGAAGCTGTAGTTTTTAAAGGGCACCTTTTTATACTTAAAGAATACATTAAGTTTCTAATAGATCCAGCAGCCCCCAATCAACCTGAAATGCTTCCCAAAACCAAAGCTATTAAATCTTTTTAAACAGGAGCCGGTTTCTCATTAGTACTGAGCATGTGTGTGAGCATATGTATGTATGTATGTGTGTGTGTGAGAGAGAGAGAGAGAGAGAGAGAAAGACAGAGAGAGAGACAGAGAGACAGAGACACAGAGAGAGAGACAGAGAGAGACATACGCACATACACACACACACACACACACACAGAGAGAGAGAGAGAGAGAGAGAGAGAGAGAGAGAGAGAGAGAGAGAGCTGCGATTGTGTATTGGAGGAATAAGGCAAACAGTGATAACATGAAGTGGACTTTGAAGTGATGTCTCGGTGTGCTAATGGAGTGTCCCCTAGCATACGGGTATACAAGTGAGGAACTGCATATGTGTGCATATCTGTCCTGTAATAGATGTTCTCCCTACCATCACTTCCATCACTGTTCCCCTTAGGCAATCAGAGCATCCATGCTAATAGGAAGTTCAGGGGACAGCTTATACTCCTGCAGTGATGTTGAAGACATGGTGCCATCCTGCCTTTCTGCACAGGATGGAGTTGCCCTGACCCCGCCATAGTCCATCATGGAGAGGAGCCATCCACGAAGGATCCCAGGGTGATGCTGAGATCGGGGAGTCTTTCCCACTGTCCTCACCTGTGTGACCTCTTCCTGCCACCCTCAGGTCCTGAGCTGTGTCAGTCCAGATAACGCTAACAGCCCAGAGGTCCCTGTGAAGATCCTCAACTGTGACACCATCACCCAGGTCAAGGAAAAGATCCTGGATGCCATCTTCAAGAATGTACCATGCTCCCACCGGCCCAAGGCTGCAGACATGGACCTGGGTAAGAGGGCTGCTTCTCAGGGCTATCCCTGTGGCTGATCTTGGTCACTTCGTGCCTTCTCGGGTCAGCAGTAAGCAGAGCTGGGCTTCAGGGAACAGAGAAGGACCAGTGGGTGGAGGGAGGGAGGAAGGCTGAGTTTGCCTTTATAATCTGCTTGGAATAGGTGGGGGAAGGTTCATGAGTCTCAAACAGAAGAGGGGACCAAGGTCACTAGGCACACTGTTGGCAAGCCTTCCTGGCAGGGAGTGCCTCTGTGGTCCTTTGAGTTGTTGAGGTCTGGGACTGCAGGTGTCATACCCAAATGACGGCCTGTGAAGGCAAAGTCTGCTCTTCGCAGCCCCTGGGGCCAAGTTCTCGACACTGCCTTTGTTCCCTCCAGGCTCTCCCTCCCCTCTGTGCTGGGCCTATAATTTCTGCTGAATACTCACAGCTCGAGGGATCTGGGTCAGCCATGGAGGATGGAGAAAGAGAATAGAGGAAAATGAGATGTGACGGCCCACTGTGGAGGAGGGTGACACTGTATTTGAATGTTCCGTGAAGAGATGGCATCGCCTGTACAAACAAGGGCATTCCACCCCGGGTCATTTGTACTTTGCCAGAGTGCTCTGCAGAATGTCATACTGCGGTGTCCTCTGGAGGAGGCTCTGAAGAGACTAGGATGGAAAAGGGCAATTCTAGCATTGTTGTGGTACCTGCATGCAAAGCCTGATGTCCCTAGGACCTTGCTGTATGATCTCGTCAAAAGTACTTAGACTATCTGTGCCTTCTTTTTCCGCCTATGAGGTAGAGATAATTACAGCAACTACTTCATAGTAAGAGTTCAGTGGGAGTGATACATTGAAGTTTTTACGTGGCATGTCTGGACCACAGGAGGCGGGGGGGGGGGATGCTTGCTGCTAAGGACACTGGCTGTGACTGTTTGTGGATCCTGGAGGGTATGAGGATGGTGTTGAGTCCTGGAAACCAATATGGGGGGTAGGAAGACCCCCCAAAGCCCTGAGCACACATCTGGGCTCTAAGCTAAGGTGAATAAGACAGATGGGCATCTATGATTTTGCTCAAATCCAGGGTAATGTTTCAGCCTCCCCACCCTAACTGCCACCTCCCCCAGATTCTGACGCCTAAAGATCCTGAAAATCAGGAACTTCAGTTAGCTCCTTGAATGTCTCAGATCCCCTCTCAACCCTGTCTTCTCCCACTAGGCTTAAGACTAGATGTGTGCAGGACCCTGTGCCCCTTCTTGGGAGGGGTCTCTAAGTGTCTTGTTCTTAGGACTGGAGGAGTCTGTGTGCCAGTACTCCCTGTGGTAACTCTATACCCAGGTACCCGAGCAGACTGCCTCTCCCACGTCGGTGCTCTTGAACTCGCCCTCAGAGGAATCACACTACCCTGTAGCAGAACGGTTACAGCAGAAACTCAAAGCTACTGTCAATTCAGGGCTCACAATCTCACCAGCGTGAACCCGAGATACCTCCCACGGGAGATGGTATCCTGCTGTGTTTTCCCAAGGGCCCCCCTGCTCAGCCCAGCTGTGTATTCTTCTCGCGAGGTTGTTCTTCTTTTTTAAAATTAAAGCAGGAGTTTGGAGGCAGCCCCCAAACTCTAGTTTTCTTCAGACCAAAACGAGGTTGCAAAGCATGGAAAAGAAAGCCTCCTCCATCACCCGAAAGTCGTTTTCTGGCCTTGTAGGGAGAGGGAGGTGAGGCGAGTTGTCCATGGAGATGAAGGTGCTTTAGAAGCTCACATCAAGGTGTAAGAAAGGATATCATTGTTACCACAAATCAGCCAATGCCAAAGGCCACCTGGCCACTTGGCACACAGACGGGGTGAGGCTCTGTCATCCCTGGGCAGAGCCAAGAGAGCAGATCAGCCCCCCCCCAATCTCCTTAGCTCTTGCTTCTGCAGTGGAGGGTGTCTCCTCTCCCCAGATGACTAGCCCCCATCCCAGACTCAACTGAAGCAAGAAGTCCCTTCTAGCACCTCTGTTATCATCCCAAAGATATCCATCCCCTGCTCATCCCTACCGGGCATGAACTGTAGTTTCTTCTTCCCAGTGGTCCAGCCTGCAGCTGCTGTCCCTGGCACATCTACTATGGCTGCTTGGATTGGCGCTTTCCCAGCATTCCCTTCACCCCTCCATGAGCTTGTCTAGATCCAGATGTAAAAGTAACTATGTGGGCAGCTGTGATTGGCAGGGATCTGAAGGAAACAGAGCCAACAGCCCAGTGTTCTATTGCTCATGGCCAGTGACGTGTTCTACCCTGTACAGCAGATCTTCACCACATTAGAAAAGGCAGGCTTTGGTTGGATAACTTGGCCCAGCTGTGGAGCCTATTAAGTGCTCTAGTGTGTTTAATCTTGGGTAATCTAGGATGTATTTTTCTTTATATGGTCCACTAAGGGTGGGTTTATCTGGGCGTGACTCTGGCTAAGTTGAGGAACATCTTTCTCTTCCCTGTGTGTGTGTGTGTGTGTGTGTGTGTGTGTGTGTGTGTGTAGGAGGGGTGCATCTTCTACAGAACTGACGGTATGATTTTGGAGGCTGCCAGGTCCAAACTCTGCAGGTTGTACTGGAAGGCTGGAGGCCCAGGGAACAGCTTATGGTCACCTGCATGCAGAATTCCCTCTGACTCATGGATGGCCAGCCTTTTGCTCTCTGTAGACCTTCAGCTGGTTGGATGAAGCCCACCCACATTCTGGAGAATAATTGCTTTACCCCAAGTCCCTGGATTTAGAAGTTAATCTTCTGTACCCATACCTCACACAAATAGGCTAAATAATATTTTGTCGAGTGTACTAGGGCCCTGCCTAGTTGATTCAAAAAACTCACCATCACAGGACCCAAAGTCCAGGGTCTGCCTGGATGAAAGCTGTTGGAATGTATGGAAGGAAAGATAGTCACGGACAGGTTTTGGGAGATCGGGGTTCTCAAAGCACAGTGTCCAGGTGGCACTCCACTCTGAATGTACTAGCTGGCCCCAACAGTTCACTGCCATGACTACCCTGGAGTGTCTGGACAGGGACCTGTTTGCATCTCAACTCTTCAATAGCCCGCCCATCTTCAGAGCTCACCTGTTGTAAGCTACCTGCCTGGAATGGTGACCAGGAGCCTAGGAGAAGGTCGCCACGCTAAACATAATAGCAGGGGCAGACAGGGCATTTTTATCTCTGAGATAAAAAATACTTTTTGACATCTCCTTCTATTCCCCAGAGGGAATGTTTACTTTCAGCTTCCTAGCACAAGTGGCAAATTGATTCAGAGGCTCAGAGAGGCATGGTGCTTAGGTCTATGTCTCACAACGGGGAGGTGGAGAGAAGACCCATTTCCTTCCTGTCGTCTCCTCCATAGGCCTTTCTTCACCCTCTGCTACTGCCTGCGACCTCCAGAGATCCCTCTAGTTTAAGCCAATGCTATGTCAATGACTCCTGGATCTCCACCCCACCCCCACCTCTGTCTTGCTACTGAGGTCATTCAGAAAGGATATTTTTTTTTCAAATAAGAAATCGCTGTATGCCATAAAGGATACATCCTCTTCTGGGTAGAATATAAAGAGTTCATGGCAGCTGTCTCTCCCCCGTTTGCATTTTCTGCTGGGTGATGGGAAGGACAGATAAAGATAATGGGATTTCTCCTTTTTTTTTATTTCATTCCCCCCTCTCATTGGAAGGTGCGAGTATAACAAATTGGATTGTGAGTGAGTCTGTCCTCTGTCCCTGGTGCCTGGAGCAGGGCGTGGGCCCATGGGCTGAGCTATGGTGAGAGAGGCCACAGCCTGCAATTTTCTCTTGATACATGCATATGAATGCCAGGGTCACCTCCCCTCCTCACCAGGGACACCACCTGCCTGTTAATTCTGTTTTGACCCAGCACACAGTCTGGAGCCAGACTATGTCAGAATATCTACTGGAGCCTGAGTTGATGGTACAGCCCAGTGATCCCAGCTATGGAAGAGGCTGAAGCAGGAAAATCCCAAGTTCAAGGCGGGTATGCCCAGGCTACAGAATGAGTTCAAGGATAGCTGGGCAACTTGTAAGGCTTTGACTCAGAGGATAAAATGAAGGAAAAAAAAGAGAGCTGTGGGTGTTGCTCAGTCAGTGGTTCAGTGCTTGCCTAACACACATAAGAAAGACCCTGAGCTCAAAAGCCCACTGATCTATGGCTAGGCTCTCCTTTGCCTCTCCTGAGAATAGCCAGGGCAGGGCACTTCCCAGTTTACAGGACCTACAATACATCCCCATTTTTGAAATTATTCCTAAGCCCTAAATTTCATAGTACAGTCATTTTTTACTTGAGAACTCGCTGTCACAATAAATGTTTTTTCTTTAACATTATAGTTTTAGATGGCCGCATCCCTCACGTGGGTTAGTGTTCTTATTCTTTCTTGTGTGCTATCAAAGGTCTAGGGATTGAACCTAGAACCTTATGCATGCTAGACAAAACTCTACCATTGAGCTATATGCCCAAACCTCTTTTTACTTTCTGTTTTGAGACAGAGTCTCCACGAAGTTGCCCAGACTGGCCTGCAACTTGCTCTGTTGCCCAGGCACTTTTGAACTTCTAATTCTCCTGCCGTAACCCCATAAGTAGCTATGGTTACAGGCCCACAGTACCCTGCCAAGCCTTAAGTACTCACTCCATACCCACTACCATCTCATAGCTTTTCCAACTGCCTGTGGTCCCTGTCCCAGATCCCGCAGAGTAGTGAGTAGAGGGAGAGTCAAGGCCCTTTGCTGAGGCTGCCATGGCCTCACCTGCTCACAGGTGTACACAAGAGAATCTTGATCCTCCTCCAGCCTCCCAGGGGTTCTGTGTGATGGGACAGAGTGGGCTTCCGGGGAGAGCCGGCCCCAGAGTCCAAGGGGTGGAAAGTGATGCCTCTAGGCTCTGGCTTTCCCCATGCAGTCTCCTCACTTTGCCTGTCAGCATCAGCCCTTTGGAAGCCTCCTGGGACAAGACCACCTGAGAGTGTTCACAGGAGAGCTAGACCCTGGGCTGTCACAGCGTGTGAAGGATCCCCTGCCTGGAATAAAATGATGAATGAGCTATACTGCTACGCCTCCCCACCCCCATGTCTCTCCCTCTCTATCTCTCTCCTGCCTCCCGTGTGTGTGTGTGTGTGTGTGTGTGTGTGTGTGTGTGTACACCCATGCATGTGTGAGCCTACCTGTAGACAGTGCTTCAAGGGCCAAGGCTGGAACTGCTGCATCCTGCAGGCCCTGGTTCACCCTTCAGTATAACATCTGACTAGGTGCTCCCTTGGAGGCAGTGTCCCCTTCCAGGTCAGCTGCAGGCGCTGCCTTCTCCACTCTGAGCCCAAATCTCCGCTGCCAGCCACATGCCTCCTCACAGATGGGTGGAGGCCCAGTTCCCGTCTTCCATCCACAGTTCAAAGTGCTTCTGGCCCATGTCCCAAACACTCATGTGATCTTTGCCCTATCCCCTCCCTGTCTTTTCCCACCCCTCATGTCTCTGTCTCAAAGAAAAGTAGCCTTCTTTATAGGTTTCTCTATCCCCATTGCCTTAAAATTGCCTTTCCCTTTCCCCAACCCACAGCCTTCAGCTCAACCTCACATACCATGGTCTGGCCCAATGGATCTTGTGGGAATCTTCTGATAGCCAAAGTCCCTCAAGCCTTTTGCTCCAACCTACTCATTCATGATTTGTGAAGGTCACACAAGTGCCCCTTTGGACCAGAATACCCAGTCAGTGTCCTCACCTGCAGAAGTATTGTCAAGAGCTACCCAGCCCCAAGGTTCATGTCATTCACTGAGCTTGGCATCTCAGCCGATACCTGGAGGAGTTCTGTATCTCCCCGCTTCCTGGCTTTGAGGGCAGCCCCATCTGTCTCAACGTCCGCCCAGAACGTTGCCGTTGGCTGATTCATTGCACTGTGCCTTGGTTGTCCCGACATGGTCACCTCATACAGAGCAAAGAAGGGACATACAGGGAAGGTTTTTATTTTTTTTTAATTTGTATCACATTTTAGTTTATTTTATGTACATGTGATGGGGTATGGAAGCACACGGGTTCTACATCACACATGTGGAAATTAGAGGACTCTCTCCACAATGTGTGTCCTGGGGACTGAACTCAGGTTTGCAGGCTTGGTGGCACCTTATCGGCTGAGCCATCTCACCAGCCCAAGAGTAATTTTAACACTGGTTTTCCCAGGTTTTAGGAGACACTCCTCTGGTTTCCACTAACACAGAACTAAGGATTTGGAGACCGGAGCTCTTTTTTCCTTCTATGTTCTTCATAACACCTAATATTGAACATGCAACAATATGGAACATAAATAAGAGGTGACCCCTTCTGGGGCCCTCCCCGAGCTGATACAGGCAATAGTGCATGCAGCATGGGGCCCTGGGCACTGCCACTTATAAGACTGTGGACAGGAAGGCCCAGTCTACCTCCCAAGTTCATCTCAGGTTTGTCGCTTTTGCAGTGGGGTGAGGGTTGATGGACCCAGCATGCAGATCAGAGGTGCTGGCTGCTTGTAGGACAGAGAGAGCAAATGACTTTGACTTGATTTGGCCTCTCCTTGGTGCCTGCCTTCTTCCCTAGAGCGCAATGGCTCACGCTCTCAGGGCAAGCTCGGGGAGTAGAACAAGAGTCTCCAGAAAGCTGAGCCCAAGTCTACAGTTAGATTCTTCCGGAGGCCTTCTAAAAATGAAGGACATATTGAATGTTTATTTGGCAAAGAGATGACCGAGTGAATGAACAAATAAATGAATGAGGGGGCAGTGGGAGTCTGGACGAATGACTGACAGTGGAGGTCTGGGTCCCCTGAACCTGGGTTTTCAACATGGTAGGCACAGGACATTGGAACAGTATATGGCTGGGAAGCCAGAAGCCAGAGCTAGCCTCTGGGAGGCTCTAGGCCAGCATGGATGGTTGGTCAGTGTAGACATGGAAAGGAAATGGAGCTTTCCAGCAGGGCAAATGTGGAGACCCTGGCCCAGTTCTGGGGAGCAGTTTCCTTGGTGATCTACTGAAAGTCGGCCTGGAAATTCAGGGGTGCCTTCCAGCTGTGCTCCCGTATGCCCCACCATCCAGAGATCAGCTCTGTGTTTCTTTATCCCAGTCTCATGAATGGAATTTCCAATAGCAGCTACCCAGCCCTCAGGTTTTCTTTCATCAACAGTGGATTGGGATGATACAGAACTTCATTTTTTAAAAACCTTTCAGATCGTTCAGGTTAAAAAGCACATAGCAATTTTTCTGTGTAAGAAGTAACAAAAATAACAGGCTTAAGGACTCTGAAGGCAAGGCTAAGTGCCCCCTAATTCTAACTTACAGTCCTTATATTGATATTTAAGGAGACATCCCTAACTGCTTGAGACTAAAAGACATTAGTTGCCACCTTCCAGGTACCCACAGATACATCTGCCCTTGTGTAGGGCTGGGATGGGGGCTGTAAGACTGGGCAGCCCAGAGGCTCTTTCTGTAGCCCTAGACCCTGTGTCTAAGCATTGGCATCAGTGGTAAGTATGTGTCTCTCCTGCCCACTGTCCAGCATCCTTGCTAGTATCTTGGATGTAGGGTAAAACATGTGCCCATCCCATCAGTATGGCAGAACACTGTTAAGGAAGACTCCAGGCCTAAGAAAGACCCCCAAAGTCCCAAGTGGGATTTTTAGTCAGGACAGCCACATGCCAGTATCGGCCTGACCATAGGTGAGGGTAAAAGTCCATCCCTTCCTTTCCCTTCCTCCTCCCAACACATGGCTGGCCCTAGGTGGCAGTGCCTGAGCTCTGCCCACACACATCCTATGCATGGAGAAGAGCCAGAACATAGTTACTCCTTTTGTGAACACTGAGTGACCCCAAAGGGGGAGTCTGTGAAGACCCCTAATGTAGTTGTTCTTAATCAAGTCTCTATGTTGGGTACCATATGGAATCATATTTTCTCATTGGGACCGTCAGCCCAAAAATAATGACATGGAGACATGATTAACTATGAAAGCTCAGTCTTAGCTTAGGCTTGTTTCTCATCAATTCTTATAACTTAAATTAACTCATTTTTTTAAATCTATGTTCTTCTTCAGGGCTCATTACCTCATCTCCATTATGCCCACTGTGGCATATCCTACAACATTTTTGTCTAAATAAAGGAAAAGTTGCAACGCTAGCATAGTAAAAGTATATACAGAAAGAACAATGATCAGATATTGTCTAAATTAAAAGGAAGGGTTTGAACTCTAACATAGTAAAATTATATACAATAAGGTCAATTATCAGATAAGAATTGCATTTACAATATCTAGTCCATTTGTATTTGGCAAATTTGGAGAAAATATTGTATTATCTATCCCATCTTAGTGAGCCCAAAATTTTATACCTAAACCTTTTTTAATATAACTTGTACTACCATCCTAAAAATATCTTTTTAGACCTTAAAACATCTTCTTAGATAAACAACTTAAGCTTTTATGTTTATCAGACTTACAAATTTTACATCTTTTATTCAAGTTTTTTTCTGAATTTCTTAACAAAGTATACTATATAACTAGCCATCTAGTCTTCAATTCCCATCAGAGACCCAAGAAAGATAAAATATTACTTTAGCAAACATGAAGTTCAGAGCAAGCAACTTCCAAAACTATGGAAATGACAGAAACAGCTGGCTGCCTGGTCAGTCATTCAAGTTTCCTCTGCAATGTGGGAGCATCATTCCTTGGCCTACAGACTTTTCTGTGAAGCAGGATTTTTTTTTAAAGGACTGCCCTACGTTGTCTTGCCAAAGTTCAACAGTTGCTTTCTTTTGTGTCCTGATTGTTCAATTTAGGCAGCATACCATCTGTCAGCAGTCATGGAGAGGGCAGTTTCTTGCCAAGTGGATAACTTTGCCATGTGAAAACACACTCCATGTGGAGGTTCTTTGATGTCCATCATCTTCTCTGAAGTAGAATTGGTGCTGCCCCCTGTCATGAAAAGCCTTAAACATCTTAAATTTCGTATTCTGTATTTGAATATTTAGGTCTCCGAAGTATTTGAAGAACACCTGTCTATCTAAATATAGCTCTGTTTGACCTTGGAAACATACCTAACATGACCATAAATGTGTTCGTTAGTTGACTAACTACTAACCATATGTATTAATTAACCTATTTTGTAATAATAACTTTCAAGGACTCAGAATTTATATTATATTGTTAAATGAGCTGTATAGGCACAGTACCTTAAACAAGAGTAGAAACATATATACAGTATAACAAAAAGAATCATAAACATGCATCAATATACAAAAATCCATGCCGATGTAAAATATTTAAGATTAGTGTTGTGAAATATTAGTTTTAATGGGTTCAATTTGTGTATGCCATGGAATGTTTAAATACTTATGTAAAGAGGTGTTGCATTTTTTATGTTGCATTTGTTTCACTTTACTTAAAGCTGTGTTATTTTGCCTTTCTAAAACACCTGATTTGTCTATTAAAGAACTGAATGGCCAATTGTTAGGCAGGAGAGAAAGGATAGGTGGGGCTGTCAGGCAGAGAGAATAAACAGGAGAAGAAAGAAGAGGCAGGAGCAAGGAAAGGAGGAGAGAAGGATGCCAGGATCAACCACACAGCCAGCCATGGAGTATGAAGGAAAGAGAGGTATATAGAACTGAGAAAGGTAAAAGCCCAGAGGCAAAAGGGAGACGGGATAATTTAAGAAAATCTGGCTAGAAATAAGCCAAACTAAGGCCAGGCATTCATAAGTAAGAATAAGTCTCTGTGTATTTATTTGAGAGCTGAGTGGCAGGCCCCCAAAGAGTTTTAAAAAATAAAACCTACAGAGTAGTAGTTGCTTTTTAGTTTCAAAATAGATTCAACAATCTCCAAGCCCATTCCTTCCTTTCCCTTCCTCCCGGAACACAGCTGGTCCTAGGGCACAGTGCCTGAGCTCTGTCCACACCCACCCTCTGAACTGAGAAGACCCGGAGCACAGGGACTCCTTTTGTGGACACTGAGTGACCCCAAGGGGGAGCCTGTGAAGATTCCTGGGTGTGAACCTAGCTGGCTAGTACATTGAAAAGCAGCCTGGTATGATGGCCTCCATGTCTGGCTTTATGACCTGACCTGTTTTTCATTTTCCTAGTTATAACATTGGTGGAATGTGGGACAGTAATCAAAGACCAGGTCACATTTCTCAGTTCCCATAATCCTTTATCCCAGGTTGCTCATAGCATTTCACAGTTCAGCTCCAGCTGTCGCTCATGGTCCATCTGCTAGGGATGCAAACATGAGGTCCTCTTTTGACTGATGATAAAACAGGCAACCATTGCCAAGTCATAGGTGCCTTTCCCCATTTGCTTGTTTGTTTGCTTATTCATTCATTGAATGAATATTTGTCAAGTGCTTCCTGTGTGCTGTGCACCATGCGAGCCCTGCTGGTAGGCATCAGGCATCATCAATTTCTGACTCCAAGGACAGTCTGTGCCCCTGGGGAGACACGGCCTTTTTCTGCCCTACTTTTTTGAATGGGGGCATAGAAACAGACTGTCTCCCATTTGCTTACATAATTACTGGACAAGACTCACAACCATGGCTGCTAAGTCTGTCTGGACAGTCCATGCATTGCACAATTTCAGGAGGAGTTTTGCAATGGAAGTTCTGTCCTGGGGTCCAGCTCAGATGCCGCTGAGACTTCTTTAGCTCTGTTAGAAAGGGTACCAGTACGTTAGAGGGCTGGGAGCTCTACCTTAGGGAGTATCTTCTCCAGCCCAGCTGGTAGGCTAAAGTGCAGAATGCTGACCACCCTCTGTGGTGTGCCTTGAAGTTTTCCCTGTGCTGCCTCCATCCAATCCATACAGCTTCTGACTTCACCTGGCATCATTCACCATGTAAAGCAGAAGATGCCCACTGCCATGTTCCTCAGCCTACTGGTCTTCACTGAAGTCCAATGCACTGAGAATCAGATGCTTGACCAGAATAGAGATTCTTCCTCTGCTGGCATGAGAGCTTGTAGACCTATGGGGAATTTAAAAGAAGCAGGGCAGCCCAGTGTCAGATGGGAACTTGGGTCATCCAAGTGCTTCACAGAGCACTTCCCTCCTGCACAGCATCCTTCCAGCCCCAGACTCAAATCACCAAAAGCGATTCCATCAAGGTCATCTCCAGGCCTCAGAGGCAGGCATCCTCAGAGACTTCTCCACTCCAGTGAGCAAGCATCACTGCTTGAATCATCCCTTTGAGTTTTAGCATGGTCCTAAGCTGGGCATGACGGATGCCCTGGTAAAGGAAGGCTGGGCTCAGATACCAGGATCCCCTCTGCTCCTCCTCAGGGCATGATGCTTTCCCTTCTGGGTCTGGATTCCATGCTTGATGGTGTCAACAGTTTTAACCATTGCCCTCACGATGTAGGAGGAAACAGAACTTCCTGTGCCTCACAGGGACCCGCAGGGGAGGCACAGTCTGGCTGTAGCAGGCAGGAAGCAAAGTAGGGAATCTGCACATGTGTCTCTGGGGCCCATAGGAAAGAACTGTGGCAGGCCAGCCAGGTGGTGTGATGCAAAGTATGCCTGCATCTATCTACATGCACTCTGAGCATGCCCAGTTGCTCTGCACAGTTCAGGAGCGCCAGCAGCTGAGAGCCAGGAAGCACTGCCTTGGCTGCCTGGAAGCCAGACCATCAGCTTCTTGGCCAGGACACACGTTATGATTGACTTTAAGAGACAGTAATTCCTGTTGGGTGTATGTCCAGTGGAATGGTATCTGTGTGTACGTACACACGTGTGTGAGCACGTGTAAGAGAGCTGCTGTGCACATATACATCCACTTGTATATTTCAAGGTCGCAATGTGTTCTCCTCTCGTGTGTGATCTGTGCTCAATAGGACAGCAAGGTCCTGGGGTGTAGATACTGGAGTAGGGGATAGGAAGGCAGGGATTTAATTTGTATGTATGTCTGTGTGTACATAAGTATGTATGCATGTATATTAAGATAAATTAAAACAATTAAGTGCTGTCTAGATTCTGTGATGGATGTTATTAACATCAGTTTGGTGGAGATGGGAGTCTGGGGATATAAGAATGGTCCACGTGCCTTTTCACCCAGCCCTTTTCTGAGGGTGCCCCCTCCATTCCTACAAGGCAGGGAAAAGGTAAAGGGCTATAGTGAGGGACCTGCAGCACAGCTTTGGTCAGCACAGGGACTTCCCACTATGGACAGCCAGTGGAGCTGCCGTGATGGGGCCACCTTCATTTGCCAACGCTTTGCTGAGCGCTATGTGTTCTGTTGAGTTCCCAGTTCACTCACCCCATGAACACTGCATAATGTTTCTCGATGTGGTGAGCACCGTGGTGAGTGCCCACAGCAGATAGGTGCAGGGGAGGACAGGTGGACACCCCCCTTCTTTTGATTTTAATTCATTGAATTAGGACCAGAACTAGTGCTCAGGCCCTCTCTGCCTTGAGAGCATCTAAACCGATCCTGTCTGGGGACTTGTGTTTGCATTAGTCTGTCTGAATGTGTTCTGGAGATGGCACTATGTGATACTCATATGGAGAGGACGCAGGATGCTCCCAGGAGGGACCAGAGGACCTTTCTAAATTGCTACCACTCTCCCTGCAGAGTGGCGGCAAGGAAGTGGGGCAAGGATGATCCTACAGGATGAAGATATCACCACCAAGATCGAGAATGACTGGAAGAGACTCAACACGGTAGCCCACTACCAGGTGAGCTGATGACAGAAGCCAGGAGCTGGTCAAGTAGGTTGTAAATTACAGCCACTCAAGGTTAGACCCCAAGTCCCCAATGCATTCTTCACCAGCAATCCATGACCCTTGGTGACCCCGTGGGAGCTGATGTCACCCAGTCAGAGATCCCTAGCCTCTTTGGAGATACGATGGTGACATGCATGCTTCTTGTATGGCATGGACCCTTGCTTAGAAGGCCTCCTGAACATTTAAGTCTGGGTGATTTCCAGAAAGCCTAGGGAGGGAAAAAGTGAGGGGAGGGGCGGCTCCTGCCAGAACTTATCCCCCACAGAAGCCCTAAAGCTGCTAGTACTAAGGTCTTTGTCTTGCCTTATCAAAAGGGAAAGGAATGGTCTCCAAAGCCCAAGTTCCCGACAAAGTGCTAATTGTCCCTCATTAGCCCATATAATCCTAATTTGCCCCCTTTTCCTGGAATGGGTGGGAAGAGATTCCATGCCCAGGCCCTTAGAAGCCTTTACCCTGTAGGTGCCAGATGGCTCTGTGGTGGCTTTAGTGTCCAAGCAAGTGACAGCCTACAATGCAGGGAACAACTCCACAGTCTCCAGGACTTCAGCAAGTAAATATGGTAAGATCTCACCAGGCGTCAGGGGTGGGAGGTAGGCACATCCCGAGCAGGTGTTGTCAACAGACCTCATTGGCTTGGATAGAGGATCAGGTCAGTTGACCACTGGGGAAGAGAGCCAGGATGGGACAGAGGTAACCGGTTCCCATCACTAGCTTTGAGTCATAAATATGTACTTTATCTGTGGGCAAAAAGAAATTTGGGGGCCAGGAATAGCTGAATTGGTAAAGGGTCCTGAAGGCATGAGGATCTAAGTTCGATTCCAAGAACCAATATGAAAATGCCAGGCATGGTGAGATGTACTTGTAATCTCAGCTCTGGGAAGTGGAAATAGGAAGAGACCTCGAGCTTACTGGCTATCCAGCTTAGCATAATGGTGAACTGTTCAGTGAGAGTACCCATCTCAAAAATCAAGAGGGATGGCATCTATGAAATGACACCCAGGGTTGACATCTGACTTCCATATATGTACATACACATATGCATGCTCACTAAAGAGAGAGAGAAAAAGACACACACACACACACACACACAGAGAGAGAGAGAGAGAGAGAGAGAGAACCCGCCCTTCATGAGGTCATACAGTCTATAAGTCTTACCTTCCCCATCATCTCATATCAAGCACACAATAATCTAGTGAATTAAATAATTATTATTTCATTGGTAAGCTATAACTCAACAGCACAGAGGTCAAAAGACCGGTAAAGGTCACACTGTCATTATGCCGTGTTGTGAAAGGGAAGGAGGGAAAGGGCTCTGGGTGTAAGGCGGAAGTCCAGAAATGGCCTGCTCTGTCACGTGTGTGCTGGGGGACACCTGACCACCCTGAGCAGTGGCATTCTTGTTGTCGAGCAGGGATTCGGGAAAAAGGGCAAACCTCACAGGGTATTGTGGATGCTAAGAGGGTGAACATACAGGCCACACATGGACAGAGGAGGACATTATCCTCTCCCTGTTCAGTTCCCATTTTACCACAATTAAAATATAGGAAGGACATTCAGCAAGAAGTTAGAAGAAGTGTCCCAGGCCAGAGGGAGGCAAAGACAAACAGATGCCCTGGCGAGCCCTCACCTGACCACCTCACCTGAGTCTTTAAGGGAGATAGGCTACCTGCTCTTACCTAAGCATTTAATTGGTCACACATGCCACAGGACTTGCAAACCTGCACAAGGAAAAGTGTAAAAGAAGTACAAGCTTACATTTTTACAAATTGAATAATTAAGGGTTGACTCAATGCCAAGTACAGAAGGAGGGCGGCCTAAGTGGGTGGAATTGGCGACAGATAATTCCTGGAGGTGGCAGGAAAGACGTACCGCATTTCGGGGAATGTGCCACACGGAGGCAAGGTAGCAGCGCCAGCCAGTGGCAGGAAGGATCAGACAAGAGTGGCCTGGCTGGGGAGAGGAGCATGCGGGGAGTTGCCGGGTACAGGACTCTATGGACTTACTTGTACCGGGCTGCATTCTTTGCTTCGGCAGAAAACATGATCCGGTACACAGGCAGCCCTGACAGCCTCCGTTCCCGAACACCCATGATCACCCCTGACCTGGAAAGTGGAGTCAAGTTGTGGCATCTGGTGAAGAACCATGAGCATGGAGATCAGAAGGAAGGGGACCGGGGGAGCAAGATGGTGTCTGAAATCTATCTGACACGACTATTAGCCACAAAGGTATGGAACATGAGAGCTGTGTGCAGGGGGTCTCAGTGGTCACAGGAAGGGCCTTTGCCTGCCATGAAAAAACCCGGGCCAAGGGCTGAGGATATGGCTTAGTTGGTAAAGAGCTTGCTAGGCAAGCCTGAGAGCCCAAGTGTGATAGCCTCATTAAAAAGACAAGCTGTGCACAGCGCCTTGCTTGTGTGTGTGTGTGGGGGGGGGGGTACTGAGAAAGGAGACTACCTGGGATTTGCTGGCCAGCCAGTTTAGCTAAATCTCAAGCTCCAGGTTCAGCAAAAATTCTGTCTCAAAATCTGGAGAGAAGCTAGGTGGTGATGATGCATACCTTTAATGCCAGCACTGGGGAGGCAGAGGCAGGTGGATCTCTGTGAGTTCGAGGCCAGCCTGGTCTACAAGAGCTAGTTCCAGGATAGGCTCCAAAGCTACAGAGAAACCCTGTCTTGAGAAAACAAAACAAACAAAAATCTGTGGAGAGGGATCGAGGAAGACACTTTGCGGTTGTCCTCTGGTTTCCAGATACATACACACATGTGTACATACAACTGTGCACATACGTGCCCACACATCACACATACATAACTGCTCACACAGTTGCTAAGTGTGTGCCAGCCCCTTCTGTTGCCCTCTGGCCTCAGGCACTGTCATGAGCCTGGGACCCTGCTCAACCTGGCACTCCGGGCAGATCCCGGCAGACATGATCACACAATCTGAAGTTTTATATCCCCACCCTCCTCAGCATCCTTCCTCGGCTATAGACACATGCGACACCTATTCCCATTCGTTCCAGGGGTGCCAAGGACCATCCCTAAGGATGGAGACTGGGACTGTAGCCATAGCTTTGCTGATGCCCTTTCTAACCCTGAGGCTGGGGTTAGTCCACGCCTACTGTTCCAGTCTTTCTCCTCAGAGTCTGGGTTCTCAGGTCTCTCTGTGGACCCAGATGGTCATTAGCCAGGATGGGCAGTGGCCAAACAGGGCCAGCAGATTGTATTCGTGAGCTCTGACCAAGCAGGCTCGTTAGCATTTTCAAAAAGTGATACAAGGTCACCGGCAGAGATGTGCGGCCAAATTCTGTAGCTGGCAGGGGAAGGTGGTTTGGGCTCTGGCTTCTGGCTTCTGCCTGTTGTCCGTGCACAGAGGAAAGGTACAACTGCCAGAGACCTGCAGCGGGGAGGGGGGGGTCTGGTGCACAGTGTCCCCCGATGTCATGACCTCACCTGCCCTGTCCCCAAGGCTGGGCTAGATCTAAATGTGTCCCCCTTCCCCAGGGCACACTGCAGAAGTTTGTGGATGACCTGTTCGAGACCATCTTCAGCACAGCCCACCGTGGCTCTGCCCTGCCCCTGGCCATCAAGTACATGTTCGACTTCCTCGATGAGCAGGCAGACAAGCATGGCATCCATGACCCGCACGTCCGCCACACCTGGAAGAGCAACTGGTGAGTAAAGGAAGAAAGGAACAGTCCGGAGAGGCACTGACGTGCCCACCCCTGGGGCCTCCATCAGGGAGGTGGGGTTTCTGGAGAGGTCCTGGCCACCGTCTACCTCCTACTTCCTCATCTTCTCACCTCCACCTCCTCTCATCCCTCTTTGTACCTTCCTCCTCTCCAGCCAGTTATTCAGTCAACAAACTATACTAATCTAAGGAGCAAAAGCTACCATACGCCACCCTAGCCAGGCCACTGCCACATCTAGCTACTTTATGGATGTGGAAGTTCGATATGTCCAACAAAGATCTCAGGGTTCCTGTCCTCGGTAAGCTGGCAGATGTGGATATGGGATGAGAGAGGCGGTTGTCTGGATATGTGGACAAATACTAGCCCAGAGAAATGCCTGAGCTGGACAGGGCCACTGAGGAACAGCATTTCATAAAGTCTTGTCAGTAGGGTTTTGGGGTGCATGCACATGGCCCCTGGATTCCAATTACACCCAATAAGCTTATCTCTTTTTTTCCCCATACTCCTTTCCAAAAGCTGCTGAGGATTTTTTTGTGCTCCCTGGAGGCCACAGGACTGTCTTACTACTGACAACCCTCCAGGCATCTCCACTGCGGTCCCCTTTCTCCTCTGAGTGCACAGTATCTTCCCTGCCATCTGTATATAGTGAGGGTTTCATTTGAGGTTGAAGTCACAAGGCCAAGCATCAGTATTCAACACAGGACGCAGGACCTTGAGGAAATGGGGCTCGGTAAATATTGATGAGACGCAGGCAGGGATGGCCTGCTTGAGAGGTTTACCTGTGGCAGAGCTAGCTGATGTTCAGTCTCATCCTAGAACTGCATCCTTGGCGCCTTTCCAGGCCACTGTTCCCCTGCTTTTCCTTCTAATGCAGCATGGATGTGGCACTTGGTGCTAACTACTCGGATTGCTCGTGTTCCAGAGTAGAAGTGGGTACCCTGATGCCCAGCCAGGGGCCCAGACACGAAAACAGAGGAAGAAGTCAGCCTGGGGAAACAGTGCTATTCTCCTGAGCATACTGTGGCCTTTCCCTCTTCCCAAGCAGCAGAGTCCTTACCGTAGTCCTTCTAAAGCAGGGCCCCTAGAATCCAGGTTCCATTATATGCAGCCACTCTGGTGAGGTGGCTTCCTCCTCTCAAATCCAGTGTCGGCCACCTTCACATCAAGCAGGTGCTCCATCAAGCCCTATCCGTGTTGGCCAGAGATACATGATTTTACAAGCCACCTCTAGGTGCCGTCCTCCTTTCTGGGTCATCCCAAGGTCCCAGGTGCAACACAGAGACATAGACTGGGCAACGGAAAGCTAGGGAATTAAGCGAACCCCACTTGCTGTAGAAAGAACTGCACCAGCTTCAAGTTCTCCCTAAAAGGGCATCTCCTGCCTCAGCCTGATCCCCTGGTTCCTTGGTCAAGACACAGTTAGGAATCACTTTTGCCAGTGGACTGGAGTTTATTGTCCCCGCTGCGGGCATTGTCTCTTTATTCCTGACTCAAGGTGTGACTTGCCTGCCTCCCCCACCCCTTCTTCCGCAGTTCCCTACAGGTTCTCTGTTAAATAACACTCCCTCTCATTTAGCCAGAGTGGCTGTAATCAGCCAGAGATGAGCATCACCACGGATGTTAATTGCATGCTAATATTTCATTAGGCAGGGGCCTCAGTGGTGCCTCTGCTTCCTGTGTGGTACACCTGCCTACCTACTGACTTGAGGAACAGTAAAAAATGTTGACTGCAACCACGTGGGTTCCCAGGACCTCTGATCTGAGCGGGGCTTAGGGAAACCCAGGGAGATTGGGGTAGCAGAGTTGACTGGTAGGGAAACTGGATCTCTGAATATTCAGAGTTCTAAGCCCAGAGCTCATAGCCGCATTTTAGTGAGGTTGAGAAGCTAATGTACGCATGGGCTCTCATTCCATTTACTTTCTACTTTGGATTCCCAGCGATGAAGCAAGTGACAGACACCAAATATTAGCAAACCTCAGTGTGCCTGCCCCAGCCCTACGTGGCACTCATTGTAAAGACTTAATAAATTCTTATTGATTGATTGGCATCTGTGAATGTCAGGTCATCCTTTATATACAGCGTTTGTTGTTTGTATTATACAGACTGGCTGCTGCCAGGTAGAATAAGAGCAAAAAAAACATTGTATCCGATGCCTTGAAATAATGTAATTCAAAGATGTTAGGTTCTAAGAGGCAAGCCAAACACGCCCGGGCATTCTAACTATCACCAACCGTGAGCACAGCCACCAAAACAACAATAAAACATCAGGAAAAGAGGTGGGAGGCAAAGAGGTGGGAGTAAAGAGAAAGAAGAAAGCCATGCCTGCACTGTCCCCTCCTTACTGGCAGCTCAGCTGGCTGGTGGGAGCTGCAGAGCTAGAACGGGCTGGGAGAGCACAGCCCAAAGAGGCATTGGGAAGTCCCTCCTCCTCCAGGCCTTCTGTCTAGCAAATGCAGGGACTGCAGAATCAGGACACATTGCATAATTTTCTCCTCTTTGTCTCTGTATGTGGATTCCCTACTTGCAGCCCATTCAAAGAATACACATATGCAGTGTTTTAAAATAACTCAAACGTGGGCCTGGGGATGTTTGAGCCCTGAGTTTGTTCTCCAACACTACCTAAAGCTGTGTGTTGTGGTGCACACATAGAAGAGGCAAAAGGATCCTCAGATACATGATAAATTTAAGGACAGCCTGGGCTACATGAGAGTCTGTCTCAAAAGAATGGGGGGATTGGGAACTGGGAAGATGGTTTGTTTGGTAAAGTGCTTGGCATGCATGCATGAGGACCCGAGTTCAGTCCTCAGCACCCATAGAAGATTATGGTGGTATCCACTTGTAAGTTAGCAAAGCAATAGGGTTTCAGAGGATTTCTGGCCAGCCAACCTAGCCTAGTCAGTGAGCCCCAGGTCAATAAGAGACCCTGTCTCAAAAGAGCAAACTAAAAATACAAGGCTATAGGGTGACCTCTAGCCTCCACATGTACAAACACACAAATAGATCCCCCTTCTTCCAACAAAAACACACAGCAGCACCAGCAACAATGAAGAACAAACTTATCAAGTGTCCCCTCTGAAAAGGCTCTCTGCATGGGCTGCTCTGAGTAAATTTGGCACCTAGCTCAGTCCAACATCCTCTGCTCTCGATATGAAGTGCTATTTGTGTGCCGTTGACTGTATGTGTCTTCCCTACAAACCTGAATTCAGGATTCCTCAGTGATGGGATGTGTCTCAGTCATTGTATTCCCTGTTGCTATCCTAGCTCTTGGAAGGCAATAGGTACTGACTAGAAGACAGGAGGGGAGAGATGAGACACTATGGATTAGATAAGGGGTTGGTGCTATGTGGCAGCCTGGTGGTTAAAAAAAAATCATTTGATTACATCCACCCTTAGAGCCAGTTCCTTTACCAGGCAGGAAGTAGCCTGTGGCACTAGACAGGAAGCAAGGGGGTGACTTCTGCCAAATCATCAGTTGCAAAACCTAGATTCCTAATGAAATGGTCCCAGCACCAGGAAGACAAGAATAAAGACCCAAATTCTGCTTTAATGCATGCACTTGGGCGACTCCTACACCAAAAGGAAGGTGCAGAATTCTACATCACAACTGGGTATCATGGCCCCTCAAGTTTCTCCAGTGGTCCATCTCTAGATGACACCCTGACCTTACTGATTTCCTGTATGCTGAATAGACCCACATCCTTCCTGTCCCCTTACTTCCCATGGCAGCCACAGATGGGTCCTGCGCTCTGTGAAATCTAGCCGTTGTTCCTTCTTGGAACGCTCCACCAAGGTACACCCCACTACCCCATCAGCCTTGACCAGCTGCTTCTTCCCTCCACACAGCCTGCCCCTGCGGTTTTGGGTGAACATGATCAAGAACCCTCAGTTCGTGTTCGACATCCATAAGAACAGCATCACGGATGCCTGTCTGTCTGTGGTGGCCCAGACCTTCATGGACTCCTGCTCCACTTCGGAGCACCGGCTGGGCAAGGACTCCCCGTCCAACAAACTGCTGTATGCCAAGGATATCCCCAGCTACAAGAACTGGGTGGAGAGGTGAGTGTTAGTCCATGGAAACCTGAGGGTGCCTCGCTGGAGCAGGTCACAAGCCTGGACCAGAGAGTCCTCCGGCAAGCAGGGAAAAGTTTCCAGACTAGTCGCTGTCACAGCTGGTCCTGCAGCTGAAACACCCACAACTCATAGCCTCCACATTGAAGCAAGAACTAGAAACCATGGTAGAGCTTACTATGTGACCCACGTCTCTATATGGAACAGCATGGATCTTAGTGACTGAAGTGTCTCTTTGGCCCAGAACGAGATGTGATTTCTGATCTTCCCTCCCTAACCAACACACACACACACACACACACACACACACGCACACATATCCACACATATATTACACACACATGCTTAGCATCTATACCCTGCATGTCTACAGACCATATACACATGCATTCACAGTATTGCAGGAATGCACAGGCACCATGAACACATCTGTGTATATATATGTACATGTATATACATGAAATCACCAGTGGATACATATACATACCTCCATGCCATCCATGTCCATTTGCATACATACCGTACATATAGTACACACACATGCATTCATGGCATACTTCTTCCCAGTCGTCCTTCCACCATCCTTTCTCCAGCCTTCCACCCCACTTCTGCCTCTGCACACCTCCTAATGGTAATGGTGCTGACCTCCCGCAGGCTGTGCACCTTTCCTCTCCCCATTGGGGTTCTGCTTGTGGTTAAATTTGGGCAGAGAGGAAAGCCTCTTGCTTTCTTCAGAACTGTTGACTGCTGCACTGACCTCACTGAGCGAACCCAACCGTGCAGACTCCTGAAGCTGGCGTATGATTGGCTATCGTTTCTATTGTATTTCCAGTAACCATGAACTCTACTTTTATTTGGCTTGGCTTTTCTTTGTTTTGCCATTGTTTGTTTGAAGATGATTGTTTTATTTATTATACAAAGGAATGGGCTTCATCATGACATCTTCTGCATGAATATCCTGCCCTCTGCCTACATGCACTCCATTACCCTCTGATCTCCTGATATTCTTAGATTTTAACTGGGAGAACATCAAGGCTGTCCCTATCAACATGAGCCCCGCTAATTTATCATCTGTAGATTTTGTCTGTAGAAGCGAAGTAGAGAAGAGCTGCTGTTGGCCCACTAGGGACTGCACCATGGTGTGCCACACATTTAATGCCATCTATGACATGCACCATAGTATCAAGAAGGCAACAAATTTTAAATATTTAAACACACCAAATGGATTCTGTGCCATCCAGCTATCAGTCAGGGCTCATCAAGATCCCTGGCTTTTGTTACAGATGAAATTAACATTGGCCCTGTTAGCAGCACTGAGGGTAGGCTGGGCAGCTGGTTTTTCATGCTTACGTCCACCAAGCTGACAGTGGTACCTCCATGGGCTCCACTCTGGGTGTACTGGGAACATGGGAAAGGTTGCACCTGACCCTTTCAGCTTGGGATTCCCACATCAGAGTGTCTGCCAGGCTCCACAAACTGAAGTTGAGGGGGTAAAGGAGCAAGGCCTTTATTCTGCTGGGTCTGGAGACATCACTCATCCATATCGGTCATTCACAGAGGCCCCTGAAAGCCACAGTTTGAGGTCATCACAGCCCGAGGCTCAAGATGGCTTTCATGTCTGCGCTCCTACCCTCTTACCATAACTCTCAGGTGACGATTCCTTCCAGATTCTTTCAACCCATCCCATCCAGATTCATACACATGGAAGAATCCAGCTCCCTGAGCTTTGATGTGGGGCCCCAGGGGCTGGCATCCCGCCTAAGTTGGGCAAAGCCCAGCAAGGAGAGAGAACTGAGACCAGGGTGGGACCCAGCCTCTCCTTGTGAGAGCAAATGGCAGTGAGCCTTCCAGGTTGCCAGGGCTGGCCAGCTCTTGTATAGGAGAAGGGGACTAGCGGATGTTCGGTAACTCTCTGAAGAGGGGGCTCATTTGTAGGTAGAAATCCTGTAAGTTCAAGGGGGGGGGGTCAAGGCTGACCTTTCTGTTCTTCGCATGTAGTCAGCAGATGAGAGCTCTTGTTTGAAGTTCATTGTCAGGGTTTTATTGCATTCTTAACAATCAATAAGGCATCTCAGCTGAGGTCCCAGCATGAAGGCCAGCTTGGCAGGAGTGGGAAGGAAGTAATTGTGTACATGGCAGAGAAGACTCCATGCAGGGTCATGGTCAGGCTTGAAGGGGGGGCAGGCTGGCTAGCTGTGGGCTGGACAGTGCTCTGGAGCAGGTGGAAATATTTGTTAAGCCCTGCAGAGAGGGTGGGACCACTTAGCAGCAGGCAGCCTGGGACTGAGAACGAGGTAGAAAGCCAGTGACTTGAGTAGCCTGTAGCCACTTGCCTCCACCCATCCAGAACTTTCTAAAGATAAGGCCATGTAGTTGATCCACCTGGGGGCTAGCGGAGGACCACAGACATGCCCTGGTTCAGTTCAGTCTCCTCAAGGAAAGAGGAGTGTGATATGAGAGCACCTTGGGGGGCTGGGGGAGACAACACGACACAGCTAATGTCACATCAGGGAGAGGGACTGCAAGGTCCATGCCAGTCAGCCAGCATGTCACCCATCACCTTCAGATGAGAAGGTTCCAGTCCACTCTTATTTTTCCAACTTTCTCCAACCTCTCTCATCTCATCCCCTGCCCCCTCCCACATGAATTCTTCCTAAATATTCTTTTTGGAGAAATATATTACTCAAGCACCCTGCAGGAGGCAAACTGTTGCTAGGGAGAGATATTGAGCATCTTCTGTTTCTGGCCTGGAAAAGGTCCTCTCACTATGTAGACCACGAAGGCAGCAGTAGGGGCCTGTACCGTTTGTAAGTAGCCTGACAACTTCACACGCAGGCAACAAGGAGCAGCAGGGGCCTTCACTTCTGTTGACAGCTATGTCCTCTCTGTGGGAACCTGAGTTTTCCATCCTACTCAGAGACTCTGGTTTTTTTTTAAGGATGACAGAGTAGAATTGTCTGTACAAAAGCTTTGGGCACAGCCACGGTCCATGAGCTGCTGGCCATAGTCCTGGAAGTGAGAGAAAATACTGTTCATGCTTCTCAGGAAAAGGATCGCAAAGATAACATTTCATGCTATCTTGGTAGTTATGGCATCCGTGAGGGCACAGTGGCGCAAATCTCCTTGGCAATGACAAGGTCGGGACCCATCAGTGAACCTATGTTCTTCTGCTATAAAATGGAATGTTGGCATTTATTAGATCCAGATATAGTTTTATTTGTGGCCGTGAGTGGCGACACCTCCTGGACCTTTACTGCCTGGAATGTCACTAACTCACCTGAACCTTGTGCATTGGAGCACTGATACAGAGCTTTAGCATGAAGACTACCTTGGAAAAATAGTTGTCTTCTGGGGGAAAAGGAACCAAAATGAAGTAGGTCAAGGATGAGAGGACTGTGGGCTTCTGGGGACCAGAAGGGAATGGGAGAGAGCATTGTGAAGGGCAGGAAGAAGTCCGGATGAACCAAGGACAGCATATCTTCTTATGTCCCCAAGCTGCTTCCTGAAAAAACTCATCATTCAGCCTGTGTCTTACTCTTGCCTAGGCTGAAGGTAAAGGACCAATACCTCCTTGCCAGTCACAGCAGGATCCATTCAACAGGCAGTGGGCACTGTGTCTGCTTCAGGGAATGGGTTTCTGAGGCCACAGGTGTTTCCCTCTGATCCATCCCCTTCCCTGGCCAGAGACCAGATGTCTTCTCCTCACCTCTTCTTCCCCGAAGACACAACGGCAATCCCAGAAGACTGTAGCCCAAGGCAAACAGTCATCTCAGCCCTTGCCTTCCCAGGAAGATGTTGGTCACAAATTGAGCTGTCATTTATTGTAGCCTGGAGCTGATGGCTGGAGGAGCCAAGACCATTTCTGACAGCCTGTCGTCTAAGTATGGGGCACTGCTGGAGACAGACAGAAGTCAGGGAAATGGCATGGGAATAGGGCAGGAGCACCCTGTCAGAACAGAAAGAGATATAAGCTGAGAAAGACACGAAGCAGGGCCGGTGTGGGGGTCACCTTGTGAAGGAAGTCTTTGAGGGCTCATCACGGTCACAAGTACTCATAACACCTTGAAGGAGTTTCCCTCCTTAAATACCACATTGGCACCCCACCTCTCTTACCTAGTCCCTTCCCTGGACTCTCTTCTCCCTCCCCCTATTCTAGTTCCTCCCGCTGCTGGCTTCAGCCCTGCAGCCCAGGGACTTGGTGTGACTTGGGCCAGCAACTGCAATGCCTCTTGACTTGCAAGTGACACCCTGTCTTGTCAGTTGCCTCCTCTCTTTTTCCTGCTACCAACAACCCCAAAGCACATTGTAGAGGGTGAAAAAGTGGCCATGTTAGGGGCGCAGAGACCTCTCCTTTCCTCATTAGGAAACTACACAGCTCTCCTCCGGCGGGGGACTCGGAGGTCTGGTGCATAAAATGTCAAATTGCAGAAATTAAAAATGTAAATGCTGGCTTCTAATTAACCAGTTGACAGCAGTGCACAGCTGCAAGTGACAGTGACTGATTGCCTTCTGCCAGCCTCTCTCTCCCAGCAACCTCCGCCCCCCTCCTCTCTCCCCTAACCCCCAGAGAGCACAGGCCATCAGGGAAGAACAACTGTTCAGAGGAACTCTCCATCCCTGCTGGCGAGGCACAAGGCGAGCTGGAGCTCTGTGCCAGGAGCGGGGAACAGAGGAGATGCTCTGGGCAGAAGCATCTGCCAGTCAGCTCTTGGTTCTTCTCTAGTCCTCCATGTCCTTCCCTCTGTGCCCCCTATGTCAGAGCTGCAGAGCACTCTCTCTGGCTGTGACACTGAAGCCAAGATGGGACGCTATTACGCTCCGCAGGTCGTCACAGAATCTCACTGCTTGGAGCTCCCGTGTCTCCTCAGATGCTCTATAGATTACAGTTCCTCTGTCTCCCACCCCTCACAGGTATTACTCAGACATTGGGAAGATGCCAGCGATCAGTGACCAGGACATGAACGCGTACCTGGCCGAGCAGTCGCGAATGCACATGAACGAATTCAACACAATGAGCGCACTCTCCGAGATCTTCTCTTACGTGGGCAAATACAGTGAAGAGGTAAGCTTTGCCCTGCCCTGCCAAGGCCTGGAGAGGCAGTGATGTGGGCGTGTCTGAATGCTTCATGTACAAAAGCAGCTCCACGGTTGCCCCCCTGATACCTCTATTAGGGAAATTCTACCAGCCAGACCTAGAACAGTATTGTGGGATGGAAATGGGCACTGAGGACGATCCAATCCTTTTATCCGCACCAACTCCTATTCTCGGATATAGAAATTTCTTTTATTCCTCTCTACCCCTTGCCCTGGGACTGAATCCAAGGCCTCCCACACGCTAGGCAAGAGTTCTACCACTTTTTGAGATAGTCTCCATAAATTGGCCAGGCTAATCTTGAGTTCATTTGGCACCCCCAGGCCTCAGCCTGACCTTGACCTTGTCTCCTGCCTCAGCCTTCCAGACTTTCTAGGAATACAGCGTGCCCCACCAGCCCTAGCTTATTCTTCCTCCATTATTGCCTTTAAAATCTTTTCATTTTCCTCTCTGATCTAATTCTCTTTGAGCAAGGATTTCATCGCCTTTATTGATGACACAGTGTATTATGGCATCCCGTGGAGTCGAACAGACCAGAGCAGAATAGAAACAGAATGGGATAGGATGGAGTCCAATGGAAGAGGCTGGAACAGAAGAATAGGGTGGAATAGATGGGCAGAATAGAAAAGAATGGAAACGAATGAGAATGAACAAAACCAGAATAGGGTAGGGGTGGAAAGCATGTATTTTTCATTGTTGTACCTGGGTAACGGCCACTACAGATTCTGCCTTCATTCCGGTTAACATAAAAGCACTATGGGAGTTGTTTAGCCGTGCAGACACAGACTTATGTGGTTTGGGATCTAGAGTCCCTGCCTCCAAGCACACCATAGCAGCCTTCTTGGAGCAGAAGGTAATACTAAGAGCTGAAGCCAGTGCCCAGGCTCTCTTATTCCTTACAACCTTGCCACCCAGAGAAGCTTAAGAACCCTGTTACCAGACCCCAGCAGGTCCAGAGCCCAGTGTCCTACAGGCCATGAACAACATATTGTATGGCCCTAATGTTAACAGAAAGTGGTGGTGAGTCTCTTAGGGGAGGGACCACTACCACCAGTCTCCAGACCAGTTATGGTCCAGGGCAAAGTGTTCCTGTTTGTGGCAGTCAAGCTAATAAGGCTGTGTCTCCTGCTTTGTCTTGAAAAGAACCATCCCTTCCCCTACCAGAACACTTGTCTACTTTTAGTATTATAGCAGTACAGGACAAGTCCTGGCCATCTCAGTAGGCAACTCTAGCCTTATGTCTCCAATTAAATATGCATTAATTAATCATAACATATGAAGCCCACAGAGCCTCCAGGCTGCCTTGGCCACCCTTCTTCGTTCTCCAACCCTCATCCCTGCCCTTCAGACCAGAGAACATCCCATCCTTCTTGTCTGGTGCCCCCTGTCGAGCAGGCATTGTGCCTAGGGTGCTCATGTGTGTGACCTGGCCTTAACCACTGAACCCAAGCAAAGCAGAGGTGGACTCCAGAGAAGCAAGCGTGATCCATCAGAAAGATCATGTTTCACCTCAGGTCACCATGCTGGCAACGGGCAGAGCCATGACTCAAACTGGCTTGTCTTGAGTCTCTGGGAAATCCCAGAACCTTTCCACAAACACCACCGTCACCCATCATTTCCTCTATCAATCACCTGGCCACAGAAACAGGTTTGGGTGACCTTAGCCTCTATGCACCAATTATAGACTAGGGATGGAAAGCATGTTCAACTTACAACCTCGCTCCTTTAGGGATATTTGGCTTTTAACAGACAAAGTTAAGCCAAGTGGCTTTCTAAATGTGGATATTTGGGCTCCAAGGAGCTGCTGAGGAAGCTCTTCCTCGTATTGGAAGGAAAGGTAGGACTTGCTAATATCAGAAAAGCACACTCTGGCCCCCAGCACCCCACTTTTGCACTGCCTATGAAACCCCCCCAGATGCCACTGAGACTGTAGGTGACAGTGGCTTCTCTGTATAGGCGTCCTCAGCAAAGCTTCTCCTCCTGCCGGCTGTCTCTCACAGACAATGGAACGCACACATTATCAGACGTGAGGGAGGATGTGTTGGTGTCCTGTGCTGCTGGTGACACGGGTGCCCACATGTCTCCCATCTCCCTTACCCATGTCACTCAGACTGCTAGCTCACACAGCACTGGCAGTAGCAGCAGGTACTCGGATGCCCTGGCAACATCCATGCTGTCGCTGTGTACCCTAGAAACACGGATACACACGCCCAGACTGGTAATCTTCCATTTTGATCTTTCCACAGATCCTTGGACCCCTGGACCATGATGATCAGTGCGGGAAGCAGAAACTGGCTTACAAACTAGAACAAGTCATAACCCTCATGAGCTTAGACAGCTGAGAACTGTCCTTCCAGGGCCATCCTGGAGGGAGGGACACACCAAGCCGTGCCTCAGTCTAGATATCATCTTTACCAAGTGCAAGTTCCGACAGGCATCAACAGCAGCAACCCCCCTGAGCAGCGCCGTCTCTCCTTTCGTTTCTCTCCCTCTTCTGTCTCTCCCTCTTTCCGGAGTCCCACCTCTTTTAGTTGCTCTGCCAGTGTGATTGGATCACATCACTGATCCCTCAGTCAGTCCAGGGATGGCCAGGCCCATGGTGAGACACCAGACCAGAAGATGTCAAAGAAGCTCTCCCTCCCGGCTGCTCCTGGCCCCGTGCATCAGCAGCAGGGCTCAGATAAGGATGAGGAGCTGAGGGTGGAGAACTTTCCTATGCTGCTACTTCACCTTCTGCGTTGAAAATCCCCACTGTGGTCCAAAACCTGGCTTCGGGAAGCAACTGTGAGCTCAGTATTATCTGAAGTAGGAGGCATCACTCGGATCTCCCTGTCCACACACTCAACAAGAGGCCAGGCAGTGGCCTGGGTGCTTTGTAACTGTGGGGAAAAGGCCTTGCCTCCTACAGATGTTGGAGTAGGGACCAGTGGAAGTTTAAGGATGCTCTCTCAGGGGCCACCGCCTACTTGTTTGGTGTCCAGCAGCCTTCCATCCCCTTCCAATATCCTTGGAGGCCTTCCAAGTATCCATCCTGACCTTTCTCCCCTTCCTGTGAAAAGTCAGACAGGGAAAAGCTAACAGTTACATTCCACTATGGAGATGCTCCTACGTCATCTAATCTGGTTCCTAATAGCAGAAATGTAACATGGAGAGAGAGAAGAGGAAAGAGAGTATCATCTATGCCAGAAGCAACATTTATTGTTCTCTATTCACCTCCAAGTTCAAATGCATCCTGACAGTCGTCAGGGGTCCATTGCCAGAGCCTCATGTGTTGTCTAGAGAAGGCATCTCCATGCTCCTTTGTCACCATTGTCTCAGCTCACCGTGAAATGCAGAGTGCATCTAGGAGATTCTACCTCCGGCCGTCTCCAAGGCTCCATCCCCACTGTCATTGAGAATGCCAGAGAAGGCCAGGGCAGACAGCCCAGCCCCTGTCCCCCCTGCAGAATCTGGTACCATTGCTATGCAGATGACTTTGTCACTGGACGGTCCAGACCTCTGTGGGAATTGTTTCATCAACATCTCAGCTGTCTCTTCAGTGGCTCGTCTTCCTCATCTCTTCTGACGTCATCGCTGGAGGAAACATACTTAAGCACAGCCTCTCCAAGACAAAGCAAGATGCCAGCCAGCCAGCCTCAGACACCAGCTTGTGCTTGGAAGGGACTGGAGAGCCAAGTGAGGGACCTGGTTGGATACAGAGAAAAGTGCATGCCACGAACCATGGCCTTGGCATTTATCTTTCCATTGTATTTTTCCATCTATGGATATGCCATTTTGTGTTAGCCAGTCAGGCAAACGTATGCTCAGAAATGTAACACGTGGTTATGACAAGAGGTGGTCTCCTAGTGGGTCCCTTGTGTGTCTTGGGGACCTACAATGTTGAAGGGATCTTAGATAGTGAATGTTCCAGTCTCTATCATAAGCACGAATCCCTTTTGGCAGCTCGGGCTTGTCCACCACTCATGGAGACAAGAGAGGCATTGGAGAAGTGGCTGTTAATAGCGTTCTACATTCTTGCCTTCCTTCATGCTCCATGCTTAATGTCATTTCTTCCCATCACACAAAAGAAGTCTCACATGGAGAAGGAGCTATATCATGTCAAGCCAAGTCCATGTGATATCCTGCAACCTTTAAGGACATGAGCCCCTTTGTGTATGAGAAAGCAAGGTTAAGGGAGGCGCTTAAAATTCTGCAGGAAGCATGGGAAGGCTTTTTTGTCCCATGTTGGAGGATGCTGAGATGGTCTCCTTCTCTGTCCCCTGGCTCATCTGTCCACCACTCAGTGTCAATATAACACTGAGTGTTAATGTCTGTGGCAAGAGCATTCTTCTGTCTATAGGAAATCAGGATGTCACCTGCCTGTCAGAGGGTGAACTTTGGCAACCCAGAGCAGGAGGCACCGTGTGGTTTTGCTGTGGACAAAATGGCAAAGACACACCAATGTAGCAAACAGGAAGAGAGGTCCAGGGAAAGGTGCATTGGAAGTGGGGAAGGGTGATGCAAAGAAAAAACAAAAACAAACAAACAAACCCACCAGAGGTTTTGGCAAATCAAGTGCCAGGTGGAAACATGTGGAATTCTATCACTGATTATTGTTCTTCCTCCATGAAGCCAAGGGACCTGGCAGGCTTTGGGGTGCATGTGGGAGCAGGCTGAAGGATTTTTTTGCACATATGAAAGGTTGGGGAGGACAGAGACATGAATATATTTAACACAGGTTTGCCGGATGGAAGCTTTGTGTGTGTGAGTAGGTGCATGGGTGGGTGAGTGTGCTTTGATTTTTAAGTTTTGCACAGTTCGAGAAAAATGAGCAAGCAGCAAAAAGAGACTGTTACCATGGCTTTGCTGATGCTTTTTTTTCTGTATGATTTTACTGTTGTTATTATTATTTTGTCGGTACAGAATTTTTTTCCTTGCTTTTGTTAACAAGCAAAACTTCAAACGCCTCAGAGACATACACTTATCAGGAAGAAAGAGGTGCGGACAGCCTCGCCTGTATTTCCTGGGTCACCTCGTTTCTCTTGAGGGAAACATTTTTCGGCAGATTATTTTACTTTAATTGGCAATGTGGGTTCTTCCCGGCACTTCATAGGCATTCCCTGTGACCTGCTTGAGGACTCAGAAGTCAAGCCAATCTTACCTGTAAAAATCTTTCCTTTTGCTGTTTGTTTGTTTTCCATTTGTTTTTATTGCAAGTGTGATACATTTAAAACCAAGGCTAGGCAACATTGTCCGAAATCCATCAAATCCTCCCAGATATTCCTTCCCAACACCCCCTTGGGATTCTCTAGTTGCTTTTAGGCAGAGAAACTAGGACATGTGACAGAGTGGTACCTAGCCTTCTGCCCAGAGTTCACTTGTGGGGTATTGCGGACCTGTTGACGGTGGAACCTGTATTTATCTCTTGGAGTTTGTTCAGAGGGTAGGTGTGAGGGAACAGGTATTCTCTCTCACCTCCGGTTCACCTCACTTCTGCATCCTCCTGCTTCTGACCCCACTGGTCAAAATGGTACTGATCACACATCCCGAATGACTGACCAGGTGAGGATTTGAATCTTGAAGGGAGAAGACTAGCAGGGCGTAGGAGAAACCTGGGAAGGGTATCTGCAGGCTGGTTACTTCTCTGTGGCATTTGTCTCTCTAGGTGTGGGCGTGGTCTGATCATGTCTTCATCCTTCCCTGTAAGGAGACACTGTAATGTTTCTTAGTGCCATGAAGTTGTTAGCTTTTGTGTCAGTAACTTCCTCAGGAAAATACTTTCTTGCCTTCTTCTTTCAATACAGTTTTAAACTTGGGGACAGAGAATAAACACAAAACACCCCCACCCCAAACCAAGGTACTTTGCAACCCTGTGCAACATGGCATGACCAGAGCCAGCCCCTGGAGCCTCCATATTGGGAGTCCACAGCCTTGGAGTGAGCTCAGGATGGGTGCCTGAGTGGGGACACATCTGGAAAGAGAAATGCTTTTAATGAATCCCACAGCTCAAGGCAGTGTATCCAGGATGATTTGAAAGACACAGGAGTTGCTAACAGACAGAGTCTTTCTGTGCTTGCAGGTTCAGGTCCTGCTTCCACTGGCTTCATGTTGATATAATAATGCCCAGCATATCCAGCACCCTAACACTCCATTCTGGAGCTCCATGGTGCTCATGTACCACCCCATACCGATCCACCCACCCCAGTGTACATGTCTGACTCCTGAGTGTGCCCTACTCTGGCAGCTAGCTTCTTCCCTGTTCTTCCCTGTTCCCTCCCTCAGGCCAAGCACTAATTCTGTTCATGAGGAGTGAGTGCTGCCCCACCCTAGCTTTGGCTGCTTCCCCTGACTCCTAGGGTGTCCTCTCCTCTCCTCAATGCCCTGCGGGTCCTCCACTAGAGGAGCCACAAGCAATGGCACCCCAAATGATCTCTAAGATGCAAGGCTCTGCCACACTTTCTGGGACCCTGGGTGTTGCTACTGCGGTCCATCCTGGCCTAAGCACCTCTCATTTTGACATGAATAGGAGAACCTCCTTTCTGTCTTCAACCCTAGCACTCTCTGCCTTTGGCTTCACCAGACAGCAAGCAAATGCTTCATCTCGAGAAAGCCCAGTGCTCCTGTAATCAGGAATAAATTGCCCCCCTCTTCTCACAGAGAGCCCCAGAAACCAGGAGATGACTGACATTGAGAGGTTCCAGCAGGTGGGGGAGACTCAGAGGTACTCAGCTTATGTCCTTTCCAAGGGCAGCACTGAGTGACAGTTCCAGCAAGCTCCTAAAGGGAGCTTGGTGTTCAGGGGCATTTCTGTGAATGAACCGAGGCGACCTTGTCCAGGTAGCTAGCTGTCCCGGCTCTTCTCTGGTTTTTTCTCTATGTTCCTCACCCACATCCAGGGCCTCCACACATCCTTTCAGGACAGGGGGACCCTGACTTCATAGCCCTTACCTTTGGAAAATAAAAGATATGGGATATTTGATTGGGGCTTTGTAGTTCATTAGTTTTTTTTGTTTGTTTGTTTGTTTGTTTTTTGCCGCTTATCTTAAGAACTTGAAAGTAATGAGGAAGCCTGGATGTGGATGTTAAATGACTAAGAGGAAGAGTTAAGCAGAATATTAAATTCTTCCAGGGACTTCTAAGCAGATGAGGCGATCTTAAAGGTGAGCGTGAGAACTGCCCCTCCATTAGTAAAGAAAAGTGTTCAGAGATTCCTCCATGTGAGCTGTGAACATGCCAGGAGAAGCATCCTTGTGGCTGCTAATACCCTCACGCTTCCCCTGCCCTTTTGATAGACAGAGCCCACTCCGGATTCACCCCAGGGCATTCTGCATGGAACCAGCTCAAGCTTCATTCTTATAAGTGGGTGGTTGGGGTACCATTCCAGACGATGGTAAAGGGCCAAATCCCCAAAGAGGCTGGGACCTTGTAATCTTCTCCTGGTGCTCTGGGGGGGGGGGTGTCACACCATTCCTCCCATTTAGGAAGCAATCACTGCGGGAAATGTTTTCAATATTAGGAAAGACTTTCTGTTTTACTGCAAATCATTGCTCTTCAATAATATTGCTTTTTATTAGATGGAGCATCCAAGTTTAAAAAAAAATATTTAAGTCTTTCGGTTGTAAAGGCAGAACGTCTTCATTGGCGTCCTGTTGGAATCCCTTGAGTAGACTGATGGCTAACAGAGCTGACCAGAACAAGCAGTTTCCGAGGAGTGAGGAGAACGTCCTGTTCTAGCTCCTAGAAGAGATGGCAAGGGCTCTAAGCGGTGGGGTCTTTGGTTAGGGAGTCTCACATCCCTCCTCTCTCTTTTCTCCTCCCTTTTCCTGGGCTCCTATCTAGTCCTGGCTTTCTGGGCTGTCTCTGGAATTGATGAATCCTTTATATTGTTTCTTGGCTTCCTTTAAACTGCACTGAAACTCAGTTTTGGAGGACCCATGTTCCCCCTCCCCAATAACACAAAAGCAAGTGGACAGTCATTCAGCCAGTTTCCGCCTCTCTGCCCATTTCTTTGTTGGTATCTTTAAACTTAAGACTCAAGCACATGTTGGAAGGGCTCCCTTATGAGAGTAGAGTTCAAAACAGCAGAGGGTACAGTTCAATAGCACCCCCAAAGACACTCTGAAGCAGAGAACACTTCAGCAAGCAGGACTGAGGAAGGTTTCTGTGCAGAGATCAGTTCCATTGGAGCAAGAGGCAAAGATGGGCTATGTGTCCTCATCTGTCTTCCCGTTCCTTCCCTGGTATCTTGTCAGCTTGAGGACTTAGGAAACCTTCTGTTCTTTAAAATGAAAAGCTAGTTTACCTCAAAGAATCTTGTTTCCATTTGGAAACTAATGACATGGCTTGAGAATGGATGATCCTCCCCACATTCCTCCTGGCCTGGACCTGGTGTCCTTGGGGCATGTGATCTTAGCTTAGTCCTGGGTTGGCTGCCCTGAGAAGGAACCAGTTTCCCAAGCCTAAACTGGGAAGGAAGGACTGGATGCAGCCTTCCTCCCCCACTTCGCCCATAGGAAACAGCCTCTTCCAGCAGGGTCCTGTGGAGTTGCCATAGCAACTGGCAACTCCAGGTATCACAAAAGACAAGGACTCCAAGAACTGAGATGTGGGAGAGAGCAGGGGTTCTGGCCTGGTCAGGGTACCCAGAATTAAGCCCCAGATGCTAGGAGGGCAAAGAAGGAGGAGAAATAGAAATGGACGCACTATTGGGTTAAGCACCTCGGGGGCCGAGCGAGTTTGAACGAGAGGCCACTGAAAGCGGCGGGACAGATCATTTCTGTTCTCCTCACCACTTGCCCCTTTCCGGCGTGCCCCACTTCTGTTCCAAAACGCTCACCTTGAATACTGACCCTTCGAAAGAAGAAAGCAAAATGTATCTTTAGACAACAGTGTTACCCTGAGCCTCAAGGACAGGTGGATGGGGTCTCTGAAAAAAAAAAGGGTCTTCTGGTTTCGATTTTTAAAGAAGAGTATCCTAGTAAGATTTAAAAAAAAAAATTTAAAAAAGTTTTTAAAAGAAAACCTATGCTATTTAAATTGGAGCCCAGTTGTAACTTGGTAAAGGCAAGCTTCTGTACCTTTGTTATAATTAATTGTATACCTGTGTATGTAAATATAAGGCATTCCTATTTTGCAGTTCAGAACAAAAAAAAACTATTTGTAATATAGAATAAAGTTTATTAAAAAATAATAAAAATTCAGTTTGAGATTTGGAGTCTTCATGTGACTATGTGGGTAAGGTGGACCACAAGTAAGCAGTGCCCTCCTACAGGATGGCACATGGCATCTCCTCTCTCCAGACATCCACTTATCTGAGAGTAGTCCTTCCTACCTAAGTCTTAGTTCTCACTTAAGGCAGCCGTCAGGGGTTTCCTCTGCATGTTTGAGAGAGTAAGTTCATGCCCATGATGTTGACAATGCTTTGCCAGGGACCTCAATCCCTGAATCCATCTCCTCACGGCCTTCAGCCCTCACTCTGACCGCCACAGTCACTTTGCAAAAGAAACTGAGCTTTACTATTCTACTCTTACTCTTCCTGACAAGCTGCTCTCCAGTCTCTCCAGATGTAAGGCAGGGCCCCTGCTGGCCAGTATAGACTTACTCACTGGAAAGATGGCCTCAGCCATAGTAAGTGGTGAGGCCATCTGGCCTTAGAAAGGGGCTGGGAGGAAGCAGCCACGGGCGTGCCTATGGCTTGACATCTTCGCCTTTCACCTCCAGGGAGTTGGACTGGAACACCACAGAACTACTGAAAAAGAAGATGAATGAGGTTGGGAGGCAGCAACCCCTAGCAGACACAGACAGCCAGGACAAGCAAGTGACACAGACAGACCTCAGCAGTGACTTTGTGAGCAGAGGGAGACATGTCTGTGGCCTCCAGTCCTGGGAGTCGGTTGCTCAGACTCAGCCAGGAAAGTAGCTAGTGTCAGGGAGGATGTTCTCTTAGTAAGCACAGAGGCTGTGTAGGAGCATCTAGATTGAGATGCTCCACTCCATCCTAGCCCCGCCACATCCCCGGCAGCAGATTTTACCAGTGTAATCTCAAGTTTCACCAGACCCCACCACCATGACCTTGAGCAGCCAGACACTTCATGGTACCTTTGCTTCTTTATTCACAAAGTGAGGATTGTTCTAATTGTGCCATGAATCCCGGAAAGGCTTTTTAGTTGGGTTTGGATAACTGATTGAAAAGAGATCGGATGGTCTGCAAAAGGCCACGCAAACACGCGTGGTTTTATTAGTCATGAAAACAGCCCTGAACAAACACAAGTGGGTCAGTCCTAGAGCCCCAGTGACATTTAGAGTGGCTGCCTTAGTTCCCCACTGGAAAACAAAATAAAACAACAAAACAGTAAATACCTCACACCTTGTGAGCAAATACTATCATTAAACTGGGACTCTTAAAGGTGGCGGCCACCCCTCAGTTGAATTTATCCCGGCTTAGCTCGGTGACTCACTCAAGGAGATGCTCAGTCAACTGTGGATGAATTGAAGGAGGGAAAAAGCTGTCAAAGTACACAAAAGTAATCAGCAACGGAACTGGTCACTAAGTTGTCTTCCCACTGTTAGCACAGGGGTCATCATTTTCCACAATGGACCACACATCTCATAAATATTTTACCTTTAGGATGAGAACCTCAGCTGGGTGTTGTCTTTTACGGGTAGAGAACAGGTATTATAATCAAATTATCAGGGTTGCTCCTGGCCTAGCAGAGGGAATGGAGGCCTGGGAGGGTCCTTTTAGCACTAGAACCCACTAGAACTAAGGACACACGTGTGATTTTGGAGTCTTTCCTAGAGACAACTGCAAGTTTATGTATCTGTTCCATAGTTTCCACCTTCCCTCTCTGGGGGAAAAATAAAATGTCCCATGCCGATAAAGTGCATCTGGCCCACAACTTGCTTCCAGAGAGCTGAATGGGATAAGCACCTGCAGCGCTCCAGGGAGCATCTACCCCATCTGCCCCATCTACCTGGACAGAGAGCCACCAGGTGATTCTGGTAAATATCCAGATTGAGTTCAAACTAAATCTTTGCTTCTCCGTGTCACTAGAATGTGCGAGTTCTTGCTCCTGAGGCAAAACAAAGCCCATCCCACCGCTGCTGGGAATAAGATTTACTCTGAGCAGAGCAACTGATGAAATTAGCACTTTGGCCTACAGAGAACAGAGAACGATTCTTTTGGTCAAGATTTTAGATTTTAGGATGTGAAAACTAGATTTTAGCATTCTCTTGCATCTCTTTTGGGTTTCTCTCTCTCCCTTCCCCCTCTCCTTCCTTCTCTCTCCCTTCCCCTCTTTCCTCTCTCCTCTCCTCTCCTCCCTACCCGCTTCTTTCTTTGACAGGCTCTCACTACTTTGTTCAGGCTAGCCTCAAGCTCATTACCTTCCTGCCTGTGCCTCCCGAGTGCTGAGATTTCCAGTACTTGGCCTACGTCAATTAAAAATCTAACATTGACTATTTGCTTATGAGATGAGGCCATTTTTTAATGTTCCTAATTTTCCTGAACTGGGCCCAGAACAGAGTCAGACTGAAAGGAGAACACGAAGAGAATGAAGGAGTGGAGGGAGACAACTGGCCAGGGAGACGTGGGGTTTATCAGGCAAGGATGAATGCAGCCAGGGTTCCAAAAATAACCTAGGTTTCTGGGCATTTTGATCCTGATCCTCAATTGGAAGTGAGGAAGCAGATGGCTTGTCTCACTCAGGGACAGAGACCTTACTGTGCCTTCTTATTCAAGCACTTCAGGAGCCATGGTGTAATTGTTCAAGAATCTCACCAAGCACAAATGGTCACCCAAATGGCACAGAAATAATATTAAGAAACCCCAGTCACAAGATACATGTCTCTTAAGAGTAAAGACCTCAAGTTTTGGGGGAACATGCAGTTTGCCAAAAGGCACAAGAGCGAGCTTAAGAAGATACAGGCAAACAATGCCAAGGTCAAGAGTACCAAAGACATTAAGCCCTCACTTCATCAAACTCAAGGAAGTAGATAGAGCTCAAGGTCCAAAAGGATGGCAACCACATGCTCCACCACCTCACCCACTCTAAGCCTATGCACCAAGTTCATGCTCACATGGTCACAGATCAGTGTGCTGTCCAAAGACAGAGGCCCAGGCAGACTTCTCTGGGTCAGACCAAGATGCCATCAGAGGCTCCCAAAGGTGCCCAGGCCTCCGGGAAGGTCACAGAAAAGGCTGGACACATGGATGAGTGTGACAATGTGACTCCCCTGCCTTCAGAGGCCTTCTGAAGGTGGTTAGTATCCTGAAACTGAATGCATCTCAACACAGTAGTTGCCTCTCCTGGCTCTTGCTGAAAGAGTGACACCTAAAGAGATGCTGCCTGCTTCTAGAAAAGGCCTGATGATCCTCCTAAGACACCAGGGAGGCAGAATGCATCCTTATTCCCCGACTCTTCCTGGGCATGTGCTGATAAGGATCTTCCCACCCATTCCTCGTAGGAGCCGTGGTCTGGGCTGCACTCTAATCATTCCCATTATACAACCCCAAACTCTGCTAGGTCACGAGGGAGGTGCACTCAGCCCCTGCACTAGGAATATATTTTCCAGCCTAGGGCACACCCTGTTTCCTCAAGCCAAATAACCTCAGATATCCCCGAGTGGAAGGTCCTCTGACTGCTGCATTGTGCTTTTCATTCCTTTCCCCACTTCAGTTTGTCTTCTGAGATTTGAATTCCCACGAGCAATACAAACTTAACTTGTCACCCCTGCCGCCACAAAGCTACATTTGCAGCCCACCCATGCATGGACTACCACCTCTAGGCTTTGTCCTATGTTTATACATACAGACAGACAGACAGACAGACAGACAGACAGATAGATAGATAGATAGATAGTCTTGAATAAAGACTACAACTAGGGCCTGGCTCAAATATACCCTGGACCGACTAGATCTTTCTAGAACAAGTCCCTAACAACCTGTAACCCTGATTGTTTTGTCTTTCAAGATGAGAACAAGGGCTTCTTTCTCATAGGATTGTCCCAAAGTGAGGTAATGATTAGAGTACTTAACACAGGCCCTGATACCTTGTAACTTCGTGGCAGGTGGGAGCTTCTTTTACTCTGGAGAACACACTCCTGAAGAAGAACCTTGCATGCCCGCCCTCCAGCCCCAGTTCACGGGGCAGCACTTGGCACATAGTAGTTGCCCTGAAAACATGCTTTAAAAGAACAGATAAAAATAAGCAGCAGTAAAAATTTCCAGCAGTATAATCTTGATCTTGCAATATAAGAATATGTCAGCTTCTCAGAGGACTTTGGAAATGATAACTTAAGATTACAAGTACCCAAAGCAGCACCAGATACAAGGGCTTGTGAGCAGGTGGTCCCGAGGAAGGGACGTGGGAAATAGAGAAAGACAAACCCATTCAAAGTGCCCCCCTACTACAGGCAGCAGGGACACCACTCCCCTGGATCTGTAAACATTGTAGAATGCCCCTTGGGGTGATCCTCATTCCTAACTGCCTAAAGACTGCCCGGTGGCTATTTATTCATTACTACCTATAAGTGAGCATGTTGGAATGGCTAAGTGGCTTCCCCAGGGACTTCATCAATTGGAGCTAAAGGACTTCCGTCCTTCGGGAGATACAGCTTCCTTAAAGCAGATGTTGCCAGACTACAGATGAATGTCAGCTGGTTGGTGTGGGGACAGCTGGGATAGAAAGGTAGGTTGATGGGCTGTGAGGTGGGACACAGGGTGTCTGCAACACGAAATATAATCCTTTAAACCCCTTAACTGAATCTATAGAAGCAATATTAGAGTCACTTAAACGATATTTTCTGGTAAGAGTCCCCAAATTTCTTCTACCTTTCCATTTTTCCACTGCTCCTTTTGTTCCCAATTCTTTATTGGTTCTTTAAACTTAGTGTAATAGATTTTAGTCATATTCATCCTCCTTCTGCAACTCACCCCCTCTTCCCAACCCTCCCAACTCTGAGTCCTCCTTTATTGACCCCAGCAAGTTCAGCTTGTGCTGCTATGTCTTAGATGTCTGGCCATCCACCGACATGTGGCTGAACCACAGGCAGGATACCTTTAAAGAAATTCTCCATTCTCCCAGCAACTATCAGCTGCCAACAGTTCCTTAGGTACAGGAGGAACTCCATGCGTAACCTTCCCTCTCCAAGTTGGAATTATATCTGGCTTCAAGCTTTGTGTCTTTTTTCATTATTTCTATCTCCACCTACAGCCATTGTTTTTTTTCCTTCATTTCCATAATGAGAATTTCATACCTACACTCCCTCCAACTCTTCCAGACCGTCCTCCATAGACTTCCTAACTTCATATCCTCCTCCTTTTCTTACAACCCACTCAGTCTATAGAGCCATCCACTGAAGCATGGACCACAGACCTGAAGAAAACCAACTTTCCCTCACCAACAACCATCAACTAACGGCCAATAGCTCTCATTCCATCTCATCTCATCTCATCTCATCTCATCTCATCTCACGAGCCCCTCCCATCCATCCTGGAATGCTGGCTGTGTTGAACTTGCACAGGTAGCCACAGCTGCCGGGAGTTCATGAGTGCAGTGGTCCTGAAATGTCAAGAAGATGCTCTTTTGAACACTGCTCTCCCATCTCTGGCTATTACTATCTTCTTGCCACTCCCTTACATTACACTCCCTGAGCATTTGGGGGAGGGAATGATGTCCACGTACCATTTGGAGTCGGTTATTCTCTGTTCTTTGACTGGTGTGGTTCTCTGTGTTAACCACCACCCACCGCAGCTTCTCCGATGAGGGCTGAGGGCTGCAGTACTCTGTAAGAATGAGTATTTAGAAAGCAGTATTGATGTTGAGTCTATTTAGCAAAGTAACAGTAGTAAATTCTTCCCCAAAATGCATGATCTCTCTAACCATGGGTTCTGGCCAGGTTTACAGTACCAGGTCTGAGTTCTTGCCTGTGGAGCATACCTTAAGTACAATCACAAAATGGTTGTAACGATCACATTTGTGCCACTAATTCACCAGTAGGCAGCACATCTTGACTAGCATTCTGATCGTAAGACCACTGACCACAATTATTTCCAAGCAGCCCTTCTAGTTCTATACTCAAGAGTTAACATTATAGGTTGTATGTTAACCTCCACCCAGAGGATGGCCAGGACCCCCAGGAAACACACAACCATACACTCCAATTCCCCCAGAGGATGGCCAGGACCCCAGGAGATCTACAGCCACAGATTCCAATCACATAGTATTTGGTCTTGGGATTAAGCTGTGCTGGTACAAGCTTGCATTTCTAATACTTGGGAGACTGAGACAGAATTATTACCACAAATTCAAGAGTAGTTTGGATCATCTAGAGTTCAAGTCTAACCTAGGCTATATAATAAAATGTAAGCAAAGACTGCTCATTCATTTCCTGGCTTCCCAGATCCGAATAATCACACAGAAACTCTATTAACTCCAACACTGTTTGGTCAATGGTTCATGCATATTTCTAGCTAGCTCTTACACGTTAAATTAATCCATTTATATTAATCTGTGTATTGTCGCAAGGCTGTGGCTTACCAGAAAGGTTCTGGCGATGTCTTTCTCCTTCAGCAGCTACATGGTGTCTTCCTGACTCCTTCTACTCCATATATCTCTGTTTGGATTTCCCGCCTGGCTTTATTCTGCCCTGCCATAGACTAAAGAAGCTTCTTTATTAACCAATGGTAATAAAATATATTCAGGGCATAAAGAAGGGAATCCCACATCAGTGAAATCTTGTCTCAAAGTAAAAACAAAACAAGCAAGCAAAAATTAGTAAGGTCCCAAATGCATGAAAAGATCTCATATCTTTTATCAGTTGTTCACCAAAAGTACAATGTTGAATACATCAGCTTGTATTTCTAGCTTTCTACAATCTACATTCATTATTCATTAGTAATGTAACCTTCTCCTCCTGGAGTACTGCTGTAGTACTCCACACATCTCCACCTGTTTTGCTTGGGTGGATCCAGGGCCAAAGGAAATCAAGGTTACATTATTGCCTGTAGCACTACCAAGCTCCCTTGGTCTGTCAGGATCCTGACTGATACTGTAACAGTGGCCTCTATCAGCCACAACTGGTTGCTGTAAGGGTCCTTGCTAGACAAGCAATTTCCCTCTTTGATGTACTTTCTTGCAAGGAAGAAATGCATACAGCATACTACTGGAAGATAATTGCCCATCCCTAGGACAAGATTACCCTTTTCCTATTGTGCCTTTGTACCTTCTATTATTCATACCTTCTGTGAACTATTGCTCAGATTAAACAAAGGAACAAACAACAACAAAAACTTTCCAGGGATTTACACACACTGGATTTATATTACCATGAAATTTTCCTAGGAATTCTAGTTTAACATAATCTTGTCATATTTTCTTTCAAATGGCCCAGACAGACCCCATGTTATGCTTTTAATTTATTCCATACCTTCCTATTTATTTTTTACACTACAGGAGCCTGCCTTACATGCCGTCTAAATTATTCACACCTACCAGAGCCTCTTCCACCTCATAAAGATCACATCTCACCACGGGGCTCCGCTAACATCCCACACCAGCCCTGATGTTCTGCTGGATTAACTTTCCTCTTAACTCACCTATGAACTCAGTCTTACCTGGTCTCAAGGACTGGGCATCAAATACCACATCTCTCATGTCCCATTCCCTCAGTAATGCCTCTCCTTCCTCTATTGTCCTCTAGCCCCTAATATTCATGGGACTTCAACCAAATGTCCCTAATGACTCGTGGGAAGCAATCCACATGAGACTTGTTTTCCTTGTATTATCTCAGATCGTGAAGGCTTTTTTTTTTCTCAAGGAAGAATGAGTGCTTCTGTTACCGAGTTTCTCCACTTTCACGGCTCCCATATGCCCTCATTTCTCAAACCTTCACAAGCAGGAATGTGAGCACTCTTTCACTCTTTAATGTCTTTCCCAGTTCAGGCATTTCAGAGGCAAATTACTTCCACAGTCTTCTGTACTGAGCCATTAGTGAGGTTCCCGTCTCCATGCCAAATTGTGGATTTCTCCCTGGGTGAAGACTCTCTCCTGTAACTTCTACGTCACTCTCTCACACATCACTGTCCTGTTCTTTCCATGGTTCCAACTCTTTGGATCTTAGGAAGGGAGCTGGAGCATGGACCAAATTAGCACCCTCTTTCCTTTTCACGTCACCAGGAAAGAGATGACAAACCAGCACATCTCATCTTCCCCCTTTGCCTCTTTCCCGGCCAAATCCAAGGCTAATGGAGAGGATGAGAGTTGTGTGACCTTTCCCCTTGTAACTCCCCCGTCACGAGGAGATTCTTTCTAAGAAGATGGCTCATTTTCAGCTGTATATCCAATCACTCACAGTAGGAGTCTTGCATTGCCTCATAGCTTCTTTGCCAAAATGTCCCATGTGTGTTATTTTTAAGGATTATAATATATCTTCTACTCCATCAGTCATTTGGGGGCACCCCAACGATAGACCCCCATGTAGTAAAAGGATTACAGAAACTAAGAATCATTCCGGGGATGCATCACACTCAATAGTGCAATATCAGTTGCACATCTCATAAACGAGTGTTCCTCCAAGACTCATCTTTGGTTCTGTCAGTCTCTGTCCAGGCATCAACTATTCTGTGACTTTTCCTAGGAAGTCTTCCTATGAGAGAGAGAAAGAGAGAGAGAGAGAGAGAGAGAGAGAGAGAGAGAGAGAGAGACAGAGACAGAGACAGAGACAGAGAGACAGAGAGAGACAGAGAGACAGAGACAGAGAGAGAGACTAGAGAGAGAGAATATGACAGAGCAAACAAATAATTCTCTCCAAATCCAGTCTGCTGAACAAATGAATTCATTGGGATTACTTACAAAAGCAGAAATGAACTGCATGGTTGCATCACTGAAAACTCCCATCCCAGAATGGGTGGAGGGCACATAATAGCTGTATCATTGCAGTTCCCTGAACGACTTGCAGGCAGCTACACTACTGAAGAATCATCCCTCATCTAGCAATAGTTTATCATTTATACAACCTCTGGGAAGGGCCTCATTAGTATTGTGATACATGAGCCTCATTAATTTTCTCCCTCTATCTTGAGAGGCAGGAGCAGAATCAGATAAGTCCAAGGCCAGCCTGGTATAGTGAGTTCCAGGACAGCCAGGGTTACATAGAGGAAAGTTGTCTCAAAAACAAACACAAAAGAAAAGAAAAAAAGCACTAAAACCACAGTCTGATTTGGAGTTGGATTAGCATGAGGTCTCCCCTGGGGTGTAGTCAATGTGTCCAGTGTCACTCTATTGGTAAAAACTCACCCCCACCCCCAGCAGCTATCAGGCCTTCTCCTTCATGCTGAGATTTTTGTCTAGCTTGAGCTTGGGTAGGTCTTATCCATGCTGTCACAATCTCTGTAAATTCATATGTGCATCTGCCCGGTTGTATCTAGAAACTGTTGTTTTCTTAAAATCATCTACCACCTCTGCCTGTGATCATCTTTCTACTCCCTTTTCTGCATAGATCCCTGAGCCTTGGGGGAGGGTGAAGGCTAGAAGTCTATTTTAGGGCTGAGCACTCCAAAGTCTATCACTGTCTGAACACTGTTTAGTTATAGTTCTCTGTCAAGCCGCAAGAAGAAACTTCTCTGCCATGATCTGGGCTATACGCTGATCTTAAGTGCAGCAGTAGGCCATTAGAAGTCATTTCATTGCTAAGTTCCTTTAGCAGAATAATAGTAATAGGTTTTCCCTTGGGCTCATTACCTATTTAGTCTCAGGGTCTCAGGTTTCTGGCCTTATTAACGATATAACCACTGTTTGATTGGTTACTCTCCTGACGCTCATGCCACTATTGTACCTGTGGGCATATCTTTCAGGGTTTGTTTATAGCTGGGTGAGACTGATGATCCTTTCCCCCCTCCAGTGGTGTGTATAAGATCTTCTAGCACTGTGAATGCAAGCTAGTAGAGATGAAGCGTCTAACTGAGTCCCCCATTATATGGTAACTTCATTTAAGCTCTTTTTATATATTTTAGGGAATGTCTAGAGTAGTATGTTTCCATATGGCTTTTCAAAAGACTTTTAGTGTCTCTTACCCATCCCAGAGTTTCTCCTTTACCCTGCCCTCATAAACCCTTTTAATCTTACTGTCTTAATTCATCCTTTATCCCTTTATAAACACTATGTATATTCTTTATTTCCTTCCTTTGGAAGACCCACAATTCCTTACTAAATACACATAGTGAAATCATAAACGCTAACATCTCCAAATAAGAGAAAACATGCAATGTTTGTCTTTTGCCTCACTCAGGATTATTTCCAGAATCATCCATTTACCTGAAAATTTTATAGTTTCATTTTTTCTTAGCATCTGAAAAATATTATGCTGTACAAATGTACCACACTTCCATTATTCATTCATTAGTTGATGGAACGACTGCTTCCAATTTCTGGCTATTATGAATTATAGTAGCAGTGACCATGCATGAGCAAGTATCTCTGTAGAGTGCTCTGGGTATACACTCAAGAGTGGTATAGCTATATCTTGTGGTAAATTTATTTTCAGGGGTTTTTCTTTTTTTTGAGGAACCTTCACACCGATATCCATAGTGGCCTTACCAGTTTGCACTCCCACCAGCAATGAATAGGTGTTCCCCTTGCCCTGCATTCTTGCCAACATTGGTTATTATTTCTTTTATTAACCTTGGCTCTTCTGACTGGGGTAAGATGAAATCTGAAAGCAGTTTTAATTTTCATTTCCCTGGTGGCTAAAGCTACTGAACAATTTTTGTTAATAATGCTTTTTATTAAAAAGTTTTCATACAATATATTTTGATCATGTTTCCCCTCCTCTATCCTTCCTACCTCCCTGCCCATCCAACTTTGTGTTTTTCCTCTCTTGCTCTGAAGAAACTCACCAAAAATAAAAAATCAAGACAAAAAACAAAATAAAAACTAAACTAAAAGCTCATCCAAAAAATAGATTTTTAAAAAGTGCTTCTCAGCCATTAGTATCCCATCTCTTGAGAACTCCGCTTAGCGCTATGCTCCATTTTCGAACTGAGTGATTTTTTTTCTTGATGTGCAGGTTTTTATGCTCCTTGTGTTCTCTGGATACTGACCCCTCTCAGATGTGTAATTGGCACAGATTTTTTTTTTCTCATTCTGTAGGTCGCCTCTTTCCTTGAATGGTGGTGTTCTCGTCTGTACGGAAGTTTCATTTAGTTTTGTTTTTATTTCATGAGACACCACTTATTAACTGTTAAGAATTGAGCTTAGTTATCTGAAAGACTTAGGGATGGGACAGAGGGAAGGTTTTCTTGTGGAATGCGTCATACTTACAGGAAAATCAAGCCTGCACTGACCCTTAGTTGTGCATTTTTTTTCAGCAGAAACAAAAGGATTTTGTCTCTTCAACTCACTGTCCCCTTTGTGAAGTGGCAATACTATGTGATACTTAAGTGTGTTATATGCATATCCATATGCACAGTTAGCATACCTCATGAAAGATGGCTTTTCTCTTTTTAATTCGGTACTGGGGATTGAGTCCTGTGCTTTGCATTCTGGGTAGGCGTTTTACCATTAGGCTGTGTCTCCAATCCTTTTTGAAAACACGCCCACCCGCCCACCCTCACACACACCTACCCCCCTTCCCCACACACACTTAAAGATAGGATCTCACTAAGTTACCCAGGGTGACCTCAAACTTAGCCTGTACCAGAAGAAACCCTTAAATGTGAGTCTTCTGCCTACCAAGCAGCCGGGATTCCAGGGCTGCATACCAGACCCTACAAGGGAGGTTATTTCCAACGAAGTACCACTCAAAGCTGTCTTGTTGAGCCCTCTTTTTCATCCTTGTTGAGGCCTCTTTTTCATCTTGGTCATGACAGAGGCTACTGCTGAGGCCAGGGGAAGGTGGACATACAGATAGTCACCTGACGAAATGGTGTCCTACCATGTACATTATCCCAAGATAGAAGAGGACTAGTGCTAGAAGACTCGGCAAGCAGTCCCCTTTGGCTGTGAGTTCCTCTAGACACAGCATTTGCTCCCTGGTGAAAGGCTGCCGACCACCATTTTCTAACGCAGCAGCCTGGAGGCATAGTCCCGACAAAGAAAAGGAAGAGCGGCATTCTGCCACACGCTTGCCCCATCCACAGAGAGTCCCATCTTGTCTTGCTACAGGATTCCATAGCTCTCTATGAAATGCAGTTGCCTGCACGGAACCCCAGAGAAACCCACAGAATGTCTTCCATCTGCTGCTTGGTCCTGCAGCTCTGCTTGCCTCCTGGTCTCCGCTTCTTGGCAGCTCGCTCCGACACAGCCCCCAGAGAACCCCTGACACGGAGGCCTAGCTGCCAGGGACCGTGCCAATCCTCTCGCCGTTTCCTCACAGAGGCCTCTCGTTACTGGCACCCAGATGGGCCTTCCCGGGGGTCCTGGAGCAAGAGCTGAGGCCAAGCTGCAGGAAGGAGCAGGCTCCAGTGAATTACGGGGCTGTAATTCCATCAAGGGCTTCTGAAGAGATCGTAAACTTGCATCCCAAGCCTCTGCAGCCCGCCACCCGGCCTTTCTCTCTTTAGAATGATTTACAAGTCTATAATTCTGAGGCAGAATTGCCTCTTAGTTCACATAATCCAAATATGTAAGTAGAACAACATCACGCTTTCTCTTGCTTCCAGTTCCTCCCTCAGAACTAACAGGCTGCAACAGTGTCCTCCAGTGGTGAGCCCCACCGGAGACCCCTTCTGTTTTAAAGAGGAGGGTGACCTTTGTCTGGAGAGGGAATGTAGAAACTTCAGTTCCTCTTGAAACCAAGTAGCCATGAAAGGCTTCTCTGGGGACTCAGAGACACGCAGATGTGAACTGAGAAGGACTAGCCTTGATCTCCGTGGTTCTGGGTCATTCAGTTGACAAGCACGGGTTGGGCCTCCACTTGTGTGAGCTTCATGACAAGATCTACATTTTACCTGCTGTTATAGATCTGTCCTTCACTTCTCAAATGCTGAAAACTGAGTGTGAACATTTTCACCCTTGGCACAGCCCTTCCTGTGCCCAACACACCACTCTTCAGCCAATGGAATGAATCTATAGTATCTGTGAACACTACATATCTATGTCTATAGTCCGTTTCTCCTGTTAGAATGAAAACTTCCTGAAGGCAGGACCAGGTGTGGCTGAGCTCTGCTGCATAGCTTCAAGCAGTGCTATTTACTGAGTAAAGTATGAACACAGAAATGAATGATCACATAACACAATTTGATGGAACAAAACCTGATAGATCTACTACAGCAAAGACCCCAAAATGACAGAGATGTAGCTTGCTTGGGAGAATCCCAGTCTTGAGGCCATAAATTTCCTTGCCATCTTTTCCTTATGGACTCTTCATGGGCAGTTGTGATGGCAATAGCCTGCCATGAATCCCAAGGGCTTCTGCCCTTGAGAGAGACAACTAATGTCTACAGCTATGCAGAGTCCTTGCTCCCCTCTCCAGCCTGGAGCTCACCTGGTATCTGGTAACCTCCTTCCCTCCCGCCCCACCTACCTGACTTCTGTCCGTGCCTGGATTTTCCCTTTAAGATCTGTTTATAGTCTCATCAGTGGTGGCTAGTAACTATGGAAACTACAATTAGGCGGCGGCAGCCTCTGACTTAGCAGAGACCCAGCTCAAGTTCGCCCATATGTTCTAGGGTGTACCCTTCGCGAGCCTGAGACAATGCTCCTGAAAGCAGCAGTAATGAAGGACCAGTTTCTCCTTTTCAAAATTTCTAATTCATCACAGTCCAATATTTTTGTAACATACAATGAAAACAAATTAGGAATGAAATGGAAAGAAATAAATATACAACGTACACGCTCCAATTTTATAATAGTACATTCAATAGGCATTAGATTACTCCCTCAACAGCAATGAGTCTCAAATGCTGACTCTCCATTTCAATAGTATATCGTCACGGATCAGCACAGGTTTGTAGATAGGCTCTGGTCCATGGTCAGCTCTCTAAATAGCTCTGGATTGTAGCCCGTGGGGGACAGTCTAGAGCACTACTCAGTCTTCATACAAACCCAGACACATTTCTAGCCAATCCTTCCGACCTTGTTTAGCTTGAGCCTCTACCCAAATATGCGTGGAGGTGGAGGATGGGGCTTTCTGAAGCAACTGACGATGCCTGGAAAGATCTGTGCTCGACTTTGGGTAAATATGTGCAGAAGCATCTACTCTACAGGGTCCTCGTCATACCTGGAAGTGTCCCCAACATCCAGGTGTCTACACAGAAGATAATGGAACAGACTACAAGTCCCTAGAGGGATTACATAGAGTTTGTGCTTCCCTCCAGTTTACCCTCTCCTGCCTACAGGCCTTCTAGACTGTCTGCATAAGCCAGTGGATTGCAATCATTTATTTTCTACCTGACGCACTTTATAAAATCTAGGCACATATTTTAGACAATAAAGTAAATACGTATTAAGAGGATAACTGTAAGTCTATATTTTTATATATCCCAGATCGAGATTAAAAAAAAATACATCAATCATCCCAGAAAGTTCTCCCATTCCCCTTCTTGTATGAAGGGTCCTTCATCTGAAGATTTAGCCAACCGTGGACTAAATATTTTTTTAAAATACCCACACTGAAATTGTCTACCATTTATTTTTCTTGTTATTATTCCATAAACAATATATTGACAGCTATTTACATAGCATTTACATTGTATTGGAAACCTCTACAAACCCTAGAAATGATGCAAACATGTGGAAACGTGCCTGTCAAATGTGCACTCATACTATGCCAACTTTAGAAGGGACTTTAATTCACATTTTGGTATGAGATGTTCCCGGGACAAATCAGCCTTTGGGGCATCAAGGCACATCTAAATAGCTGTTTCACATAGACCTCTAGATCAACATATAGAATATATCCAGCACTTCCCTAAAGTGACCCCCCCAAGTTCCCTCAAACCTCTTCTGAGTAAATACTACTACACACGCATAACCTCGAGCCAACTACTATTCTGGTTTCTCGCATCACCTGTTGGTTGTACACACACTTCATATAGAGGAGAATGAACTCTAGCCCATGCCTTTTTCCACTCTGTGGACATCTGTGACTTCCTCCGGGTTGTGGCCTGGTACCTTTCAACACTTCTTGTCATATTTGTGTTCTATTGTGGCTGCAACTGTTCCTCCCCAGCTCTTTTGGCGCAAGCCTAATTCATTTCCCTTAGATAGATACCTGATAGGGAGATGTTCAATCACCAAGTAGCCAAATCTTAGACTTTTAAAGAGACATGTAACTGTTTTCCCAAAACCACTGAACAAACAGCCTCCATATGAGAATTGAGGTTGCTCTCAGGTTTTGTTAACACTTTATTGCAAGAGTCTTTCAAATTAACACTCTTGGTGACACCTCATTATGGCTTAAATTTAAATTAGTCTGATGAAGAATGATGTTGGAGACCTCTTCGTCACATGATCTTTCATCTGGACATTTCTTCTGTAAAGCACTATAACTCTTCAGCCCTTACAATAATTGGGTTTCTTAGCAGATATACTACTAGCATCCTCTAGCCTGTGGCTTGCCTGATCGCTTACATCCATAAAATAATTTTACTTTTATTTTATATGTATGAGTGATTTGCCTACACGCACGTAAGTGCACTGCATGAGTGTCCGGTGGCCATGGAGGTCGGAAGAGAGAGTCGGATGCCCTGGAACGGGAGTTACAGACAGTTGTGGGTCAGAGCAATGGTTCCAGGAACCAAAGTTAGGTTCTCCGGAAGAGGTGCAAGTGCTCTTAACCACTGAGACATCCCTCTAGCTCCCGGTGCTTACACTCTAAAGGATGTCTTTTAATAGAAAAACAGCTCTGATGACAATGTACGTGGCTCAACGGATTGCCCTGTCCCTTTATGAGTAGCAAGTAGTTCTGAGTACTCAGGAAATAACTGCCTGTCGTCAAGGTCACAATGATAGTCTCGCTTCCTTAGGCTTTTCTTATACTTTTCACGTATCTATGAGCCACACAAATTTAGTGAGTGGTAGAGGGCAAAGTTCCTCTTCTCCCATATGGAAGTCAGTGCTTCCGGTTTCACTTCCTGAAAAGATCATCCTTTTCCCAACAGAACAGCAGTAAAAAAGGTTCTGGTGTGAATCTCGTGACCATGGAGGTGTGAATTGATTTCTAGATCATCTGTTGCCTGTCATTGATTATCCTGTTCATTTCCTTTCCCCCTAACACCTAAGTTTTAATTTGATAGCCCTATAATAACAATGAACATCTTTTTTATAATTTCTTTTACTGGTATTTCTTAGTAGTCAGTGGAGAAGTCTTGTAATTTTATTGGATTTATTCTTAGCTATTTGACATTTCTGATGTTATTATCAATAGACTTTATTATGGTAAAACACATTAATATAAAACTTATTATATCTATTATTTTTTCTTAATTTTATTTTGTATGTATGGGTATTTGTTTGCATGTATGCCTATCTATGCACTACATGCATTTCAGGTGCTAATGGAGGCTGGAAGAAGGGGTCAGATCCCTTGGTACTATATGTACCAAGAGGCCCATATGTCTGGGAACTGCCACATGGGTGCTAGAAATCAAACCTAGGTCTTCTGGAAAAGTAACCCATTCTCTTAACCCCATAGCCACCACTCTAGGCCTTGCTTGCATCTATTTTTAAATGTACAGTATGGTAGTATTAACTGCATGTACACTGTTATATAGCAAATATTTTTAATTTTGCAAAACCAAAACCCTATCCATATAGAGCAATGCCTCTCCATTTATGGGTGCTCTCACTCCTGGTAACTAGTTTCCGATTCCTGTGTCTTTGGATTTGACTACATTAGATACCCGATGCATGCCCACCAGGAAAGAAGTGCCTTTCGGTAACTGGTTCATTTTAGTAAGCACATTGTCCTTCATCTATGTTGTGTCAGAAAACAGAATTTCCTTCTTATGAAGGATAAATAATGTCCCGGTGTTTGTGTGCATACACAGACATGTGCATGTGTGTGTACATATGCATGCACCATGTATGTGTATGTGTGTGTGCATGTGTGCATGCACCATGTATGTGTATGTGTGTGTGTGCATGCACCATGTATGTGTATGTGTGTGTGTGCATGTGTGCATGTGTGTGTGCATCAGTGCTCTTTAAATTTTACTTTGATTCTTCTTCTTGACTATTGTAAATAATGCTAAAATTAATGTTTAAATGTCTGTTTGAGAGCCTATGCTCAATTCTTTTCTCTTTTTTATTAAGTTTGTTCTTTGACCATTTTGTACAGGAATATAATGCCCTCTGATTCTTACCTGTGGTAATGCCCACTCCTCACTACAATTCCTTTTCCTATGTCCATGTCTCTTTGTTTAGTTTGATGAACTACAGAGCCTTACTGAGCCCTTCTGCATGACCATGACTTTGAAACTATCCATGGGAGCCTGAGGAGATCACCAGTGGGCAAGAAATTAATGACAATGACCCTCTGTCTCTTAGACTCTATCAGTAACCAATAGTTCAGCAGGAAGAGTCGAGCCCTCTGAGCCCCTCCCCACCTATGGCAGATTATTGACCAGTCTTGTACAGGCCCAGTGCTGCTCACTGTAGCTGCTGCCGAGTTCAGACCTACAGTGGCTCTGTCTCAGGGGTCATGCTTAGGTGATGATGTTTCACAGCCTCTCTACCGCTCTTCCAGATCTTGCCTTCTTTACACCCCTGCCATCTGATGTTCCTTGAGCCTTAGGCGGGAAGCTATTAAGATCTCATTTAGGACTGAGCATTTAACTACCACCTACTTCAGAACAAGAATACAGAGATTCACGACACCTTGAGCAGTCACAAGTTTTTGCCTTCAGTGTCCATGTAAACAGAGGCCTCACTGATTAAGGCTCGGAGTAGAATTTGTCTATGGGTATAAATATAAATAAACAGAAGACATTTGACACTGTGTCAGTTTAGCTAAATAAGAGCAGGAAGTTCCCTCCAGGTCTTTTAAGTTACCAAACACCTTGTTTTGACCAGGTTACAATACTGGGCATGGCTTCCTTCCTGTGGAGAAGGCCTCCGACCTGTTCAGTTTGGCTGCCCCCAGAACAGTCCCATAACTATTGTACAAATACACTAATTTTGCCACCAGACTGAGTTTATAGGGCTCATGGCCAGGTAGGGGAATGAGAGGATGGAAGCCTTGGGGGAAAGGAAAGCAGTAAAACATGATAAAATGAAGGTTTAAAAGGGACTACCAGAGGTGGAAAAGGCTTAGGCCAGGCAGGGAAATGTGCATGAGGAAGATGGGAGAACAAGGATAGAGGGTTAAGACACACACACATGAACACGCACACACACACACACACACACACACACAAGATAAATGAAAATGCCATATGGAAATATCCATCATATAACCCAATTAAAATACAAAATTACAGAGAAAGGAATTCTCTGTGTGGCTGCTTGCTATGCCTCCCAGAAGGCCTGGGTTAGTGAAGAGAAATGGCAGTACCACGTGCGGAATACTTGTGTACGAGTTGTTGATCAAGGAGGTCCAGAGGATTCCAAAACAATCCTGTTTCCTGCTACCTCTGTTGGTGGCCCCTCAGAAGATGTGGAAGCCTTGCATGCAAGACCGAGAAATCGAGCTGGAGCCGAACTGGAGCCCACCCGCTGCCTAGTTTCCACAGCGTCAGAAAGTGTTACACTGCTGGGAGAGAAAACACCGATGGGCCTACCTAGCTGTGAACAACATGAACTAGAGTATCAATTCTTTTGAATGTGTGTGTGTGCGCGCATGCAAGCACGCATGTATGGACATACATGCACATAGGTGTGTGCACATATATCCAGGAATTGAACTCCTGGTTCTTATAGCAATTCTGTTGTAAAACTCCAAACTTTTTTTTGAGGAAACTCCATGTGTTTTGCTTTTCTTTCAGCAGCACTATTATATAATCCATATGATCAGTATTTTAAACATCTCATTGTCCAGTCATTTGCATCTATAAATACAACTGGCATTTTTCATCTCAACTTGGTCTGCACTGGTGTTTGCTAAATTTAGTTATTTTAGTAGATTACAGACACTGTCGGGTTGTTTACGAATACAGCTTTGATATCTTTGGAAGATGATAGTGGGTTGATGTTTATACTCAACGTCTACATCTTTTATTTCTTTTGTTATCTTATGGAAATTGCAAGGAAATTCAGTGCGGTTCAACAGAAGGGCCATACCACCCCTCTTTATTTTCTTCCAGTTTTGAAAAGCCTTCTACCTTTTGGGCCCAGCTAAGAGGGTATATGGCCTCCAGTTAGAAGCTGAAATTCCTGATGCTTATTTTCTCAGCTTCCTTTGCAGTTGGGACATTGATTTTTAATCAGACTCCCCATGGGAGGCAGAAGACATGCCCAGATAGGATCTGAAGAGATTTAATGAAGGGGACTATGTATAATGATGTGGGCGGGGCTACAGAAAGCAATAAACAATGCCGAAGCAACCAGAGATTATCAATATGTTCTCCATGCTCAGATCTGGGGAGAGTAAGAGAAGAAACACTTCCTTGGTGAACCCAGATCCCAGGAAGAGGACCACCCACAGGAAGATGATGTCCTGGGGAAATGGAGTTCCTCTGCTCTTCCTGCACTCAAGTGAGAAGGAAGGAAGTGGAGGTGAAACAGCCTGGCTTCTTTCTCTCCTCACTCTCTTGTCTCCTGTTAGGACCTTGCATTGTTCTAACCAATGGAAACCAGAGGGCAAGAGAGCCTGGGGGAATGGTCATTGGGGGGTTAAGCCCTCGTGCACTAAAACAAACAAACCAAAAAAGGATGGAGCAATGAGTAAGGGTGAGATGGATGAAAACGACTGGTATAGAGAGGATCATGTGACCTAGGCTTAGCCAATCAGACACATGCTTCCTAGACTTTGAATCAGAAACTAGCGGCACAGAGAAGCTAGGATGGTGTAGAATTTGCTCACAGTGAAAGGGACAGCATAGTCTAGAAGGGAAGCTGCCAGTGTTGCTGGGGGAAAAGGCATGAGTCATCAGCAAACTACCAATATCTAGCTGACAAGGTTCTTTTGAAAGAAGACAGAAGTGAATTAGCTCAATCATAGCTAAGAGATTGATTTAAACATTCTCTAATTGAGGAAGCTTATTTCCATACCCAAATATTTTGAAACATCATACTCCATCACCAAACTCAGCCACCATTTACTGACTACCTATTGTCATCTCAACCAAGGCCAAATGTGCACCATGACACCTTATTGTGACTCACTGTGCACCCAACAAGAATTAGAAGCTGTGACTCAAAGGCAGTTAAGGTCCTAGAGTAACATGAAATACCTTTATCATGGATTTTACACAAACATGCTTTAAGGACGACTGATTAATTTACTAATAAATACATTGGAATGGTGAAACAATCATAAATACATTACATTATGGGGCTAAGTGAAAAACTTTGCCAGACTTTCTGAAGCAAACCTTAGGGCTTCCGATACATTTCAGAATTAGAGTTGTTCACAACTCAACACACGGAATGTTAAGAAAAATCACATCAGTAAAATCTCCTGTGAAGGATCTCTCGAGAACTTCAGATCACTCGGGATTGGGGAAAGATGGGTGGCCCCTCAAGTTCCTAAAAGTTGCTACTGACAGAAAGAAGAACTGGTTATAATCGCCATCATCAACAGGATTATTAACATATTCTGAGATCCTCAGGGAGGATCTTATGCTGAATAGCCTGACCATTGAATACTCGGTGTCTACCAATATGGTAGTAACTGCTGGTTGCTGACCTTAGCAATGAGAGAATTGGGGGATGACCAACTGGACACCGTTTACCCATGCATGTCAAGATCATACCTTCATCCAGCTCCTTACTTGTGCCACATTATGTAATATGTAGAATGAGTGCTGCAATTGATCAATACTCGTGTTGTTATCTTTAATAGGTAGTACATGTGTAAGGTACGCAATCCAAACTGGGATGCCTATTCTACTCACATCCCAGCCATCACTTCCCTTACCTAGAACAGCCCAGCTTTTCTCTATACAAAGACTGTCCATGAGTGTCTAATAATCCGGTTGTTGTGTTAAGGTTGTATGTTTGTAGACAATACAAGTTTGAACTTGTTGAGCAATAGCTGGAGGATCTAAAGTCTGCCTGGCTACATACAGTGACTGAAGCAGGACTCTTGTTCATTTGTCTATTTGGGAGTCTCTTCCTTCTTTTTAAAGTCACACACATGAGCACATCTAGACCTGTGAGGACCCTGGAGAAAGAAAGGAATGGCATGCGAGAGAGAAAGAAAGGGAGATGAGACAAAGAGTGGGCAGAGACGGGAGGAGGCTGATCCATATTCGAGGAGTCTTTTTTCCAATGTTCCCTCCAAGTTTCAGACTGTGGGCACACTGCTGGCCTTTAAGATCAGGCTGAATCTGGCTGGTGGCATGCAGAAGCCATCTTCCCATGGGCTCAGCCATGCAGCTCTTCTGCTCCATTGGCTCCCCAGCCTCTGTTAAGAGCGTCCTCATACACACAGTGAACATTTAGAACTGCTGGGAATGCTCTGCTCTGGGAACTTCCTCTTCAGTAAACACAAGGATCCTGTCAACTGGAATTCCTCTCCATGCAGCTTCCAGACTAACTCAGCCTGCTGGAACCAAGGTAACAAGAATGCATAGGTGGGTAGGGGGTGGGAGAGAGGTACACAGGGAAGCCAGCTTTCTAATTCTGGGCCAATATAATCAAGGATCTTTGGGAGCATGGCCAGTGGGTGAACTCCTGTAAACACAGGACTGAAAGGTGGGGTGCAAGCATTGTGCACCACGGTACAGTCAGGGCAGTCCTGAGATAGTCTTTTAACTGAGGCTATGACACTAGAGATCTCCATGGAAGATGACCATAATCCCCAATTCTGATCCCAGTCAACTTAGTAAGAAGCTTTCCTGGTTCTAATCTCCCAACCAGATTGGGTTTTCCTGTGGGACAGACAGACAGACAGACAGACAGACAGACAGAAGCACAGTCATACTTACAGTGTCTTCTAAATACTACACCTTCACTGTTCTGGGCATAGAGGAGAATGCTGATCCACTGGAGATCTGGGCTTTGCTTTTAGAAACTATGGCAGAGCTAACTAGACCACAGCAAGATGAGAGTTACACAGATGATTTTGGTCAACCTTGTCACTGGACAAAAAAGAAAAAGTGTCAATTTGGTGGCAGATGTTAAATAGGTATAGAATATCATTGCTTCACAGGAGTGCCCTGCAAAGCACATAGCAGAGCATCTTTGGAGAAGCCACATCAAGGGCAAATAAGTAACAAAGAGAAAAGAGAAGGTGACTGAACCACATCAGAAACAATCAGCGGTCACTCCGGGGATCTGAGGATGCCCCTGCCCAGCCACACACAATCAGACCCTAACATCCCAAAGAACTGGAACGACATCCAAAATCAACAATACTGGATAGTTTTGTGTTCATGTAACACAAGCTAGAGTCATCTGAGAAGAGAGAACCTTGGTTGAAAAGGGTGCCTACTAGATTGGCCTGCGGGTGGAGCAAGTAAGTACCATTCCCCCTGTGGCCTCTGCGTCCCTCACCCCCCCCCGCCCCCGCCCCATTCTTGCCTCCAGGTTCCTCCCTTGACTCAAAAGTGTAAGATAAATAAAACCTTCCCTCCCTAGGGTGCTCTTGTTCATGGCATCTTTCACAGGAGGGAAGCCCTAAGAGAGCCGTCAACAGTTAGGGCAGGGCTGCTATTTGAACTCTTGGATTCGGGATCAGCCCCACGTGTGCCCTGTGGAGCCCTTTTCTCTCCCATTTGCCTCATGAGTCTCTGTCACCTGGCCTCTCACTGGCTGTGGTAGGAGGAAGGCTCAGGAACAGATCTCAGTGTGAGGGTGTCTGCCTCCTTCTGGGGCCTCCTGCAGAACCTCAATTGTCTGCAGCTAGGTATCACAGATCTTCTCTACTGTTCCTTTTGGCTGCTCTGCCCCCTCATATCCAGAAGCAGAGAGAGAGCCGGAGACACAGCCGCAAATTGCCGCTAATGTTGCTTCTCTTTTCCCCGTTAGAACTGTCACTTATAAATACTGAAGAATCAAGCACCGCCACCCACCCAAGTCCCACTGTCTGGTGTCTGCAAGGCCCTTTCTTGTATCTCCCAGGGCAACCTTTCTGGAGGTGTGTGAGAAGACTCCATAGCCAAGGAGGCAGGCAGGCCTGGAGCAATGTCAGAGCTATGCACCCAGCTGCTCACCACTGGGACAGATTCTTTTCTTAGTGGGAGCATGGTACCCACAGAGGAGAGATAGAAGGAAATTGCAACCCCACAGAGGACCAGGCACAAGCAAGGTAAAAGCTGAGATCCAGGAAGAGATGGGGAGAGGCACTATAAGCAAATAGAATCACTGTGAAGAAAAATCCAACTTGCTCACACCCATTGCTGCCACCAACTCCAAGTAACCTCAAGCTGATGTATGGGACTTGAAAGGTACATGTGAGCTGTGCTATGCTGAAGCCATAAGAGAGGATGTCCCAGTCTCTGGGAACAAGGCAGGCCCTGCGGCTGCCATGGAGGACTTTGTGACTTACAAATCCAATGAGAAGAGAGGACAGGGTAGCAGTGTCTCTGCTGGTGGCAGCAACCCTTCCCAGGTGGGGCTTCCATGCCTGGCGCTGGAGCTCAAAGACGTCTTTTCAAGGGAAGGGGTGGTATTTTCAGGGCTCATGCTAGACTCCAACAAAGGAACGGTCCATGAAGAGCAGTAAATCAAGCTAACTCAGAGAAATCCCCCAGGCACAGCACAGGGGAGTCACTGTTTTGGATCAAGCACATGAGAAAACAATGCATGACAGCAGGGTGAGGCAGGGCTGCCATCTAGAAAGTTCTGCTCTTCCCCTGGAGAACACAAACAAAACGTTTTTACCTTTGCTACAGCTGGGGTCAGTATAACAGGGATCAGGAAAGCTAGACGCAGGAATAAGGACCTGGTGACGTCAGTAAACATGGGCATCCATGCCAGGCTTACACTGGGCATAACCTAGACCAGCACTGCTGGTTTTCTGGAATATTCCACAGCAGAAGGAACACTCAGAAGACCCAGCCATAGTCTGAGTTATTCTGTCCTGTACAGACTTGAGCTGCCTGTAGTGGCAACGGTCACCAAACTTTCTTTCTTATTTATTTTGTACTAGGGATTGGTCCTCAGGCCTTATGCATGGCAGCCATTTCTCTACCACTGAGCTGTATCTCCAGCCCTTGAACTTACTCTTAGCTCAGGCAAGCCTTGAACTTGCAATCCTCCTGCCCAGGAAGAGCATTGTACTGTAATCCTCCATAGCTGGGATTACAGGTTTGCAGCACAGCCCCAGCTCACCAAGCTATGTTCCTGCAGCAGACAGCTGCAAACTCTCTCTGTTGGAAGGAAACAAAAATGGCTCTGAGCTGCACATGCGCAGTGAAGGCTGCTACAAAGACGAGGCCGAGAAGGACGGTGTTGTGAGCTCGGGGCTCCTATGATTCCTACTCAATTCCTTTCTTTTTTTTTTTTTAAACCCAGGCTTCCAGGGGTTTTCAATTTCACACTGAAAGGTTAGAGGCTGCCACTCTGATCAAGCCCCTCAGGGGGACTCACAGAACAAACAAAGCAGGGTTATGCCCACTGCCCGGCACCTGCTCCTTCCCTCCTCAGTCGCTGTAAGATGCTGAACATGGAGTCTGGGTGTGAGGGTCCGTGGGGCGAATTTCATGCCTGATTAAGAGCAAGTGGGGCTCCCACGTTAGTGGTTTTTTTTTTTTTTTATCTCGCTCTCCATTTGACAGCCAAATCAATTCTTCCTTTTACACAACCACTTCTGCTTTCTCTGATCAGCTCCCAGCTGGTGGAGAGGGTTCCTGTCCTCCCAAGCCCACCTCCATGCCCTTGATTCCGTTTCTTAGAAAAAGAAGTAAAAGAAGCTGTTAGTGGTCATTTTTGCTTTCGGAATTCTATGGGTCCGGTCCCGGGAAAGTCATTGGCTGGAAACACCTCTGGAAATTGAACAATTAATATGCTCTAGGAGAGGTTTACCTTTAAATTAAAAGAAGGCAGAGAATGATCTGGGGGAAAGTAGCACATGAGCCTTTACCGTGTGTCGTGCTGCAAAGCGCAGTTTACATACACGGCATGAATAAAACTGATTGCCCCGTAATTTTCCACTCGCGTCCACCAGCCATCTGGCCATGGCTTGCCTTAAGTATCTCCTCCTTCTATCCCCTCACAACACATACAAGGGCTAAGAGAGAAATCCCTAGCTGGGTTCTCAGGGAGCTTTTTGATCAGTCAAGAGTAAGCAGAGAGGTTAAAGGCAGGACTGTGTGGGTGAGCAGGAGAAGGTAGCCAGGAAGGCCAAAATCCTACAGACAAAACAGCAATAACTAAAACAGAGGGAGAGAGTTTGCCGAGGGGAAGAAAACCTAAAAGGAGAGTATTGGGGGCATGGAAGGGAGCCAAGCACGGCAGAAAGACCTGACCACGATTGCTGTGGGTTTGGGATTTTATTTCTTTAATGTCGTGCAGGAGATGCAAGTGAAGTTGGGATTCTTTTACGGTTCTTGCCATTTGGCCAATGTCTGTCTGTACCTCCTTCTCTCCCAAGATGGGGCTGTGGGGCTGCAAGCTTTTCAGTGAGGAGATCTCAAAAACGATTTTGAGCCATGGGTACAAACTGCATATGAAACATCTGATGTGGGAGTGTCATATATCAATCTGTTGATTTCATTGGTTAAGTAATAAACAAACTGCTTGGGCTCATAGCTTAGAACATAGGTGGGTGGAGTAAACAGAACAGAATGCTGGGAGGAAGAGGAAGTGAGATAAGACGCCTCAGACAAAGACACCATGCTCCTCTCTCCCAGACAGACACGATTCAGCTCCGACCCAGGATGGACGTAGGCTAGAATCTTCCCGGTAAGCGCACCTTGGGGTGCAACACAGATGATTAGAAATGGGCTAAATTAATATGTGAGAATTAGCCTAGAAGAGGCTAGATAGAAATGGGCCAAGCAGTGTTTAAATGAATACAGTTTGTGTGTTGTTATTTAGGGCATAAGCTAGCAGGCGGCCGGGGTGCTGGGGATGCAGCCCCGCAGCTCCTATTACTACAAACATCCAACTCCAGCCCAGACTTCATCGTGAACTAGGTGCACGGTTCTGCCCTGACTACACAGCAACTAGAATCATGTCTGTCAAGCACGAAGGTGAAGCAGATGCCAGCTGGAGGACAGAGCCAGTGCCTTGAACAAATCTAGGCAGGTCAGATGTTGACATTTTCTCACTGCTGAGAAAGGATTCTAGTTTCTTAGGAAAGTTGATTTTATTGAGGTTGAATGAAAAATGAATGTCGTAGCTTCTTGAGGGATGTTTTAAAAAGTATCCTGAGTGAGTGATCTCTCCGTATGCCACCTGGAACATCTGGAACAGCCCATGCCAAGTCCTGTACTGTTGCATAATTTGTAGTGCTGCCTGCCCAACATCTTCCTCACTTCTCCAGCTTTGAGGCTGCACCAAATAAGCCACATAAGGCCCTGGGATTTATCTTGATTACAGTTACATTTACTCTGTAATAGGATAAAGGCCCAGCTTTGTTCTGAGAGTCTATTGTTAATATTTGATGCTTTAAATTTAAATTATGGGCCGGGCGGTTGGTGGCACACACTTTTAATCCCAGTACTCCAGAGGCAGAGGAAGCGGATCTCTGTGAGTTCGAGACCAGCCTGGTCTACAAGAGCTAGTTCCAGGACAGGCTCCAAAGCTACAGAGAAACCCTGTCTTGAAAAATAAAACAAAAAAAAAATTGAATTATGGCGTCTGAACTTTTATACTCAATGAATCTAAAAAAAAATTATGAGTTTTTTTAAAAATAAGGGTGTGTGTGTTTCTTACTTTTGGGGACAGGGTCTCTCACTGGCCCGAGACTCATGAAGTAAGCAAGGCAACTGCATCAGTAAGCTCAGGGATCTCTGGTCTGACTCCTCAGCCCTGTTGTTTTTTTTAAAAACAACAACAACAAAAACATAGGTTCAAGGAATGAAACTCAGGTCCTCATCCCCCAGCCTAACAAAGACTTCTTTTGCTACAATTTATCCCATCTATTTTGGTCCAACATTGTATTATTTTTTTAAAAAAATGTTTCTTAAAAACAGGGGTGGAGCTGGAGAGATGGCTCAGTGGTTAATAGCACTGCCTGCTCTTTCAGAGGTCCTGAGTTCAATTCCCAGCAACCACATGGTGGCTCACAACCATCTGTTATGAGATCTGGCGCCCTCTTCTGGCCTTCAGCAGGTGTACATGAGGACAGATCACTATACCTAATAAATCCTTTTAAAAAAGTCACACACATCATGTAAAACAGGTAAGCATTGCATGCACATGCGTGTGCGCGTGTGCGCATACACACACACACACACACACACACACACATCCTCCCGTCCCCTCACATGTTTCCAGACTTTCCTTGTCAGGTCTCTAGCCTCTGTCTCTCCATCACCTGTCTTCTTTACAGTACATTTCAAAACAAACTGCAGATGTCAGCACACTTGTCCCTAACTCTTCCCCATGGAAGTCATTACCTTGACTTCGAGATTCATTGCTAATTTCCTTTATTTTGCCGTGTTCACATATCATGAAGTGCGCCTTCTGTGTACATTTACTAAGTGCTGTTGGAATTCAATCCACATCAAGAAAGGAACTTTGCCACTGCTCCAGAAAATTCCTCTCTTCAGTGGTCCTCTCATGTCCAGCCCTCAAGGTCACTCACCTTCCTGACGTTTTCTGTTGTAGATTATCTTAGTCTGTTCTAGAAGCCTCTATGAATGGAACCATGCAGAAACTCCATTCCATAGGGGCTTCGCTTATATTAGGCAACCATCATTCTACTTTAAACATAAACCAAACCCAACCTCTGGTTCCCTTGAGGTAAGGAATACATGCCTTCTCTTGTATGGCTCTGGGAAATAGGATTTGCTCATTGGCCACCAAGACCGAGCTGTTTGGGTCAGCTTGGTCCTCAAGCTGAGTGTGCATTCTGAAGACTGAAGCTGTTTAGTCGAACTGTCCTGGGCAGGCAGCCTGTGGAAATCCTAGGCCTGTGTAGGTGGAATGGGTCCCCATGGTGCACTCCTGAAGCCTTTTCTTGTTTTATGGGAAACACTTTCTGTATCTCCATTAGCACCTTAAGCTTCCAGAACCCACGGGATCTGGAAAGCTGAAGTTGTGTTCAAGGTCAGGAAGCAAGGTGATATTTGGCCTCACAGACATACCTGCCTAGGTCCCCATTCCACCCATCTGTTTGATGGGGAGGGCTGTGACATCCCCTCTGTGCTGAACTGGGAGGACTTTGAAGAGTCTGAGCCTGGGGAGAGATGCCTTGTTTTCTGTGTGAGCTCAGCAGGAGGGATCGGGCAAAAGAAGGAGCTGTCTGCTTTGCCTGTGGTGGAAGACCACCCGCCAGCACAAAACAGGAAGCAGAAGAAAGTAAACAGAGCGGATTCAGAGACATGCTCATCAGCTCAATCTGTCCCTGAATGTTTTTGCAGCAAGATAGCGATAGTGTCAAGAAGCAACTGAGCGGAAGGAACTAATCAACCAGGCCCATGACAGCGCTGAAGAGGGGAAAGGAGACATCCAGATGGCGTCTGTCCCCCACACACATGGCAGGGTGGGCTGCCCTGCCTCAGACACAGAGGGCTATCGGCTCAGCTCAGCCCATTAGTTTCCAGAACGTGGATTTCGTCCCTCAGTTGCTACTCCCAAGCGTTCGGTGCTGTTGGACTATGGTTGCTATGACAGCAGTGGTAGTGGTGATGCTGGGTGGTTTGCTATAGCCGGGTAAGAGAAGAACCATGGGCACACCCAAGTGAGAATATATTTGAAGGGCCTGGGGCAGCTTGGTACACACATGCCAAGACAGGCTCTATAGAGACCAACCAGAAAGTAGGTCTGAGTCTCAGTTTACCCTAAAGCAACACCTGTCTCCAGTAAAAACCACAAGCTGGGACCACTCAGGTACCATCCAGGAATGGACCAATCAGCATCCAAAAGAAATACCTAACGTTCCAACCATTGTAGATAAGATCACCTGATGTTCCTTAGACCAGCATACACCCATCCCGTTTCCACCAGGGCACCCCTGGACAAATGTCAGCCAACCAGGGCTCCTGATCTTTAGAAATCCCTCACCCCAACCTCTCCTATTATAAAAACCTCACCCTAACTGAGCTCAGGGCCCTCTGCCCATGCCAATGTGTTAGACACACGGAGAATCCAAGTATCCAAGTTTGAACTTGAATAAGAATAAAGACTCTTTGCTTTAACATATGGGACTTGGTCTCCTTTTTTGGGGGGGAGGGTACTCCCCAATCTGAGCATAGCAATCTTAAGTTTGACTAGTGCAGCCACATATAAATACTTACCTTGGATTATAATGGGAAGATCCTGGTTAAGCAGAAAATATGAATAATACACACACACACACACACACACACTTCTCAGCATCTGTGTTAAGCCACAAAGCTCACTGCAGAGGATCAGTTGTCTCCCTGGCTGATCACATGACTAATGGTATTACAACTCCACCCAGCTTCTCAAAAGCAAATTTAAAATTCTAGAAATGATTTCTAATGAGAAGTTGAAAGGTCTTACATCAGATTACCTTAAGTCAGGATTGGTTGCACATATGCATCACTTACCCCATTTTAAGTAGTGATTGGCACCTAGACTCTAAGATTTAAAGATTCAAAAGTTCACAGGATGGAGGTAGGCTGCTGATGCTGAGCCCTGCCAGTCCATGCCAAGTCGCAATCAGTCCAGTTGTACAGGGCGGGGGGGGGGGAGGGAGACTCTTCCGAAACCCCTAGTTCCTATCTCATGGTTTATGAGACTGTATTAAGGAAGGAGAGATGAAACAGGAAGAGGGGGAGGGAGAAGAGGAGCTTAGGGAACTCCCTCCTTCATGGCTAATTGAAACTCGCTGAATGCTCATTCATATTAAGGCTCAGATCTGGCCCTGATAGGGTCGCAGGTGCAGGGATTGCTGAGGGGAAAAGTCCACACATTCCAAGCCTCTTTGAAGCTAATAAGAATGCTAATGGAGGTGATTAAAGACCGATTGATGACCAGGGAGGAACGGAGGGGTGTCATGGGTTAGTACACATTAGAGCTGAGGACCATGTATCCTGGAGACAAGAGCCAAATTGTGCGATCCCCAGGTCCTCTTGATGGAGTGGTGAGCCTTGGAACCCTGCAGGTGCAGCTAGCACGAAAGCAGTCCACAGCATCTGGAAGCTGAGAAAGCACCCGTAACATTGTTTGGAGACTAAGGTCCAGCACACAGAAAACTTAGGAAGATTTTTCCATGTTTTCCAGATGTAAACACTGAATTTTGACCCCGGTTCTTCTTGGATGTTGGATGCTCCATGCAGAAAATGCACAACGACCTTGAGCTCAGGTAATCCCTGTCCTGACCTACTTCTAGGACCACAGTTTGCTTCTTTTCTATTTCTGACTTACCCACTTCTCTTTTGACACATTTACAAAAAGCCAAGAACCAGCTTACATAGAAACTAAGGCAAGAGGAAGTGACGACGAACCAGCCCTGCCTTCTGAGCTCAGGACCAGTTTCCTTTCCTTCCAACAGAGAGAATTTGCAGCTGTCTGCTGCAGGAACATAGCTTGGTGAGCTGGGGCTGTGCTGCAAGCCTGTAATCCCAGCTACGAAGGATTACAGTGCAATGCTCCTCCTGGGCAGAGGATTGCAAGTTGAAGGCTTGCCTGAACTAAGTAAGTTTGAAGGCTGGAGATACAGCTCAGTGGTAGAGAAATGGCTGCCATGCATGAGGCCTGAGGACCAATCCCTAGTACAAAATAAATAAGAAAGAAAGTTTGGTGACCATTGCCACTACAGGAGCTCAAGTCTGTACAGGACAGAATGACTCAGACTGTGGCTGGGTCTTCTGAGTGTTCCTTCTGCTGTGGAATATTCTAGAAAACCAGCAGTGCTGGCCTAGGTTATGCCCAGTGTTAGCTTGGCATGGGTGCCCATGTTTACCGCCATCACCAGGTCTATATTCCTGTGTCTAGCTTTCCTGATCCCTGTTATACTGACCCCAGCTGTAGCAAAGGTAAAAACGTTTTGTTTGTGTTTTCCAGGGGAAGAGCAGAACTTTCTAGATGGCAGCCCTGCCTCACCCTGCTGTCATGCATTCTTTTCTCATGTGCTTGATCCAAAACAGTGACTCCCCTGCAGTGGGTTACTTAGCTGTAGACAACTGACATGTAGGGCAGGACAGGAGGCCACGGGAAGCAGACACCCTCACACTGAGATCTGCTCCTGTGTCTTCCTCCTGCCACAGTCAGGGAGGGGCCAGGTGACAGACCCTCGTGAGGCTAATGGGAGAGGAAAGGGCTCCACAGGGAATAACTGGGGCTGACCCCAAATCCAAGAGTTTGAATAGCAACCCTGTCCTAACTGTTGATGTCTCTCTTAGGGTATCTCCTCCTGTGAAAGACGCCATGAACAAGAGGACCCTAGGGAGGAAAGGTTTTATTTATCTTACACTCTGGTTAACTGTGTCACTGAGGGAAATCAGGTCAGGAACCTGGAAGCAAGAACTGGGGGTGTAGAGGCCATGGAGGAATGGTAATGGTGCTTACTTGCTTGCTCCCCATGGCTTGCTCAACCTGTTTTCTGATTCCATTCAGGACTACCTGCCCAAGGGTGCCTCCACCCACAGTGAGATGGGCCCTCCCACATCAATAATCAAGAAAGCGCCCCCACAGGCCAGTCTGGTGGGCACACTTTTCCAGTAGGTTCTCTCAGCTCAGATGACGCTAGCTTGTGTTATATTAAGAGAAACTATCCAGTGTCGTACTGCTCCTTTTTGCTGCTCTGCCTCCTTACATCCAGAAGAACAAGAGAGCGAGCGCGAGAGAGACGCAGAAGCAAATTGCTGCTAATGTTCTCTCTCCACTGGAACTGTCACTTATAAATACTGAAGAATGAAGCGCCGCCAGCCACCCAAGTCCCACTGTGAAGTGGCTGCAAGGCCCTTTTTTTTGTGTGTCTCCCGGGGCAACTCATCTGAAGGTGTGTGGGAAGACACCCTGCCTCATCCACCTGGTTTCTTCATGTAAGGATAATAATTGCATTTGTTCCTTTGATAGTCGCTTGACAATATCCCTAACAAAAGCAACTTGAGAAAAGGAGGGTTTCTTGTGGCTCATAGTTGGAGGGAACAGTCTATGGTAGGAGGAGCCTGAGGACGCTGGTCACATGGTCACAGCCAGGAAGCAGCTAGAGCTTAAAGCTGGTGCTCAACTCACTTTCTCTTTTCACTCAGTCCAGGACCCCTTTCCTGCTCTATAGCCAAGAAGGCAGACAGGCCAGGAGCAAAGTCAGAGCTGTCCACCCAGCTGCTCACCACTGGGACAGACTCTTCTCTTAGTGGGAGCATGGTACCACAGAGGAGAGGTACAATGCCACGCACCGTGGCCCCTGTCAGTGCTCTATGCGCTAGACCCCAGTTCACCACCTTCGCTTTAAGGGGCTAGAGGTTGAGAATACTCACGCAGAGACAGACCGACACACAGACCTTCAATCACTGGTACCAAAAGCCCTCCTTTAATAGCACCATGGAGGCTTAAATACACTGCAGTCAATGGCCAACAGGTGAAAATCCCATCCTCTGATCCTCTAAGCGAGGCACAGCTTCTAGTAACTTCAATTAGAAGGTTCTAGGAGGGAAGAGCAGCTGAAGGGCCAGGACTCATTAGTCCCAACGGGAGAAGGAAGTTGCAACCCCACAGAGGGCCAGGCATAGGCAAGGTAGAAGGCAGGAGCTGAGATCCAGGAAGAGAAGGGGAAAGGCACTAAAAGCAAATAGAATCACTGTGAAGAAAAATCCAACTTGCTCACACCCATCGCAGCCACCAACTCCAAGTAACCTCAAGCTGAAGTATGGGACTTGAGAGGTACAAGTGAGCTGTGCTATGCTGAAGCCATAAGAGAGGATGTCCCAGTCTCTGGGGACAAGGTAGGCCCTGTGGTTGCCACCGAAGACTTGGTGATTTATAAATCCAATCAGAAGAGAGGACAGGGTAACAGTGGCTCTCTGTTGGTGGCAGCAACCCTTCCCAGGTGGGGCTTCCATGCCTGGCACTGCAACTAGAAGGTGTCTTCTTGAGAGAAGGGGTGGTATTTTCAGGTCTCATGCTAGACTCCAACAAAGGAATGGTCCATGAAGAGCAGTAAGTCAGAGAAATCCCCCAGGCACACTGTCATGCTTATTGTCAATTGTCATATGACAGGATATACAATCAGCTAGGAGACAAATCTCTGGGCACCTGCATGAGACAGTGAACCAAGGTGGAAGACTCGCTGTGCCATGAGATGGAGTCCTGGGTTGAGTAAAAAGGGGAGAGTGAACGGAGCAAACATTCACCTCTAGCTGCTTCCTGGCTGTGTCCATGTGACCGACCAGCCGCCTCAGGCTCCTCCTACCATAGACTGTTCCCTCCAACTGTGAGCCACATGAAGCCCTCCCTTTCTCAAGTTGCTTTGTTAGGGATGTTGTCAAACGACTATCAAAGGAACAAATGCAATTATTATCCTTGGACAAAGAGACAAGCTGGATGAGGCGCGAGTTTCAGAAGCAGCCCAGGAAGTGGGAAGGAAGGGACTACTCTAAGAGCCAAAAAAAGAAATGTCACAGCCAAAACTGCACCCCAGCATTCTATAGTGTGATTGTTTACTATGTTAGGACTTAATATATCATTGTGGCAGTGTTGTCAGACAAGGCATACTGGGAGCCATTAGGTCCTTGGATAATGGGTTCCATCAAGAACTGGTTAGCTATTTGTGGGAGTTGAGCCCTCTTTTCTCTTCCCCACACATACCTATTTGCCTCTCTTCTTTCTGTTATGAGTCAAAGCAACACAAAGCTCTCACCAGGAGAGCAGGTGCTAGTGCCAGGCTCGGGAACTCCCTGGCTATTAGACCTCACCAGAATAAAACTCTGTTCTTTCCAAATTAGCAGGACTAAGGCATTCTGATATGGCAGGGAAAAAAAAAGAAAGAAAAAGAAAAAAAGGACTGAGACTCAGGGCATACCCCTTAATGAATGCTGTTTCAGGACTAAAGTCTTGAGAACTGACCCCCCCCCTCCCTTTACCCCTATTTACATCTGCTCTAAAATCCAAGCCTGAGTCTCACACTCCTTGCACACAGGCTCTACGGTCCTCTTGTGCACCTTCCTGTCTAGCCATGTACAGCGCCCTTCTCCCACCGAGATCATCACTTGGTCAGTGAGAAGGCTGGAGAGGCCTCCATGCTTATGCTGCTGAGCAACCCGTTCCCTGTGGGGCACACCATGGCTTTCTGCCAACCCATCCCAACCCGGACAGCTACCCACTCCTGGGAGAGGCCTGGATCATCACTGCGTGGGACAGCACTGGACTAAAGTCTTTGGGAAAAGTCTCATACATGTGAGCAGGAGCACACAAGCCTACATGTGCACACATGCATATATTCACACACACCATACATAGCACACATAGCACACATACACACACATTGGCCTCTACTGGACAGTTCTAACTCTACCTGAGACAGTTCACAACAGTTCACAACACAGTTGTTGCCCAGTTAAAAACACTACAAAAGAACTGATGTGTTTTGGGCTCTGCTCTGCAGGGTCGTCTGTGTCACCCTCTACAGCACCTGGCAGAGTTTTGCATTGGGAAGTTGGGTGCCTGTTTGAGGCAACTTGCAATTATCCTGGTATCCCCAGACACCACTAATTGGATTTTGTGAAGGGTGCTTTTTTTCTAATATGAAAATAGCTTCACTTCCCCCAAACACAGGGGCTCTCGGGATGCAACTGTCGGGGGAGACATACCTGTGAACAGTATCTGTAGGGAGGAGAAAGGGAAGCTATACTGGGGTGAGAACACACTGCAGGGGGGCATTTCCCAGGGTACCCCTTAGAGCCCATGGTGTTGCTCTTCTGACACAAAACAAGAGAAGAGGGAGCCAGGGACACATAAGCAGTCTGGGAGACCGAGGAGTTCCCCATCATGAGATGTACTGAACTGTGGGGTAAGCGAAGCCAGAGAACCATGGCAGATGACCCTGAGGACACCTTAGAAATGACATCCTCTTGACAGTTGTTATACAGGGAAGGGCACCAACCCAGAAAGGTTAGGATTCACAGGAACACAGGTAGAGTTAGTCTTGGCATCTGAGTTCCATGGTGCCACAGGCTGTGATGTCACTGTTACATGGTCTAGTCCCAGTGGAATACCAACCTGAGTTGACTCTCCAGATCTCCCAGAGGAAGAAGAAACCATCCCTTGAAGGCTGTCCCCTGACCTCCACACATGTCTATTAGTCTGTTCTCTCTCTCTCTCTCTCTCTCTCTCTCTCTCTCTCTCTCTCTCTCCCTCCCTCCCTCCCTCCCTCCCTCCCTCCCTCCCTCCCTCCCTCCCTCTCTCTCTCTCTCTCTCTCTCTCTCTCTCTCTCTCTCACACACACACACACACACAGACACACACTGAATAAAAACAAAATTTTTAAAAAGATTTTTAACAAAAAAGGTTTAAATAGGCAAACCCCTTCTCCCCTAGGGTTGCTCTAAATGTCTCTAATTTGCTGCCCCTCCTCCTTCAGTCTTCCTCCCAGAGGAAGAACACAAGGGAAGTCAGTGGGGCTGAGTGAGCATGAGGGTGGGGTGGAACACAATGAGAAGTCCTCCTCCAGGAAGGGTTTCAAGCAGTGAGCGACGGGTATCCTGTCCAGCAGGGCTGGACGTTACAGTTGGTCACAGGTCCTCCCAGGGCTCCCTGGCAGAAAAGAGTAGGTGGAAGTCCAAGGTGCGGGGGCAGATGAAGATGGACGCTATAAAATAACCCCATACTAGCTCAGAATTGAGTGCAAGAAAGGGTTATTTATTAGGGGTAGACTCACAGATCACAGTCCTCTGTATGAACAGGGAACTGGAACCAAACGCTGAAGCCAGGAGAGAGAGCAAGCGAGCATGCGTGGCCACGCCCAAGTGGGCTAGTATCTTAAAGGCTACTGGCTGAAGGAGTTCCTATAGCAGGCAGAAACTGTTGAAACCAAGGGAGCGTGGGTTCCTACAGGCTGCTGTCTGAATGCCTCTCTCCTTCAGAGCGGTGTGATCATGGTGGTGGGCCGTGTCTGTATCTTTTGCATCCTTTTGTTCACTCGCCTTCCTGCCCTCAAAGAAGAGAGGCAGGACCCAGAAAGAGGGTTAGTTCTAATCCCGAAGTCATCCTTGCCAGCTGTTTGACCTCAAGCAATATTCCAAGCTCTTTAAATATCATCATTTTCATCCGGAAAAGAAAAGTAATACCTTCTCACTCTGGTTGTTTGGGAGGATAAAGGGAAATACTGAAACAGATGTGACCTTGGCTCATGAGAGTCGCTCTGTGAGGACTTTACTTCCTGAGTCTTTCTTTGATGGATCTGCAAGGCTTAGCATTGCCATTGGGGCCCCTTGCCCAACCTATGGCATGACAAGAAGAGATGAGAGGAAGAAAAAATATTTTCCATGAGCTCACAAGACAGACAGATACCACGTGGAAATGTTCTAAGGGTCACCGGACAGACACCATGTGGGAGTATTCTAGGGGTCACCCATAGCTCTCTGGATACTTTGTAACCAGAGAACACTGTGATTCTGCCTATAATTATTATTAGCACAGGAGGGCGACCACAAGTGGCTACAGGGAGAAACTGCACCCAAAGAAAGGAGAGGGTTCCATGAAGACCTGTCCTGTACCCAGACACTATGTGAGCTGAAGGTTGGGGACAATGAAGCACATTCTGATCACCTCTGTACAGCTGAGACTGGACTGTGATTTAGGGTGTTTGATGGCATATTTGTTATGGAAATCCCCTACTGAGTGACACGTTTATGATATAACTCAAAATAGTACGGTGATAAATATTACAAATTGGATGAGGCCACCTTTGCTTAATGAAACAAATAATGAAGGTAATTGAACTTCTGCTGTAGCAGCAACGGCAGCTCACGTGTTCTTCAAGGTGTTCTTGTTAATTTAGGCTATGTGGGCTGGAGATGACAATGTCCTATCTGGCCATCTGTCTGTCAGTCCAGTTGTTCTGATGGCATTCTCTCCAGGAGTGAAATGAACCTCCATGGATAATGTGGTATGCAGCCATGGGGCCAAGAGGACTTCTGGATGGCTATGTATTTCAAAGGGACTCCAGGCTTCCGTCCTTTGGCAAAATTACATCATTCTCTACTTTTCACTTGCCAGACGGAAATAGATTTTCACTTTGGGCACTTTTATCTATAGTTTGAGACAAGAACATTTTCTATGGGGACTGGCCAGAGCGAATGAGATGGTTTTCTTTATCGTCATTAAAATGTTGAAACTCGACTTCAAATAATTTATTACAGAAGAAACCGCTCTTCTCTCTTTCAATTACTGGCAGATCACCCTCTCTCTCTTTAGTCTTTCAATCCAGCCACTCTTTGAAATAATCAATATTTTATTTTCAAACAAAAGCACTTAGGCAATTCCACTTTCACCAGCATGGAATTGGATGGCACTGAGAGGGAAAAAAAAATGCCTTTGAAACTGCAGCCTTTTGTTAAGATGGCTGTGTAAGGTCTGGGTTTGGTGTATACTTTTCTTTCCTCTCTCTAGGCACAGAGAAAAAAAATTCTCCCAGCCTCCCTTCCAAAAAAATAAAAGCTGGGGCCATGTGAATAGGTTCTACCAGAGACATTTACATGGGGACGATTAGGCCTCTCAGAAACCTGATCCTCTGACACGGTGACTCAGGAGGCAGGTGTTCTGTATTGCACAGAAACAACACGCGAATAACTCACAAACTGTTACGCCACAGGGCCTCACAGTCAGCTCATATTCGCTGATCTTCCTCCGTGTGACAGACAATAGTGTGTCAGAGGAGAAATTCTCTCTGTCCTCATTTTTAAATACTCTGACCTTCTCAGCATATCAGAGAGACACTTGCACGTCCACGGTCATAACAGCATTATTCATAATAGCAAAATGATGGCCCTAGATAACCATCAACAGATGAACGGATGCCAAAAGAAAAGGTGGTACAGAAACAGTGAAGTTTTATTTGGCCATAAAGAAGAATGAAAATATGTCATGTGTAGGAAAATAGATAAAACTGGAGATTATCAACCAAGCAAAACTAAGCTAGACCCCAGAAGACAAACATCATGTCTTCTTTCATATGTGGATTCTAGATGCATGTGTGTGTGTGTGTGTATGTGAGTGTGTGTGTGTGTGTGTGAGAGAGAAAGAGAGAGAGAGAGAGAGAGAGAATCTGCTTTCTGTCTGTCATGAAGAAGGAATACTCTGTGAAGTGTGAAAGGGGCCTAAAAAGGAACGGAAGAGTGGAGGAAGAACAAGGAATGCTAATTGGGGTAAGACAGAACAAATACCATATATATAATCAGCATATGTATGTCATATACATGCAGAGATAATATATATATACACATATATTAACTAGATAGATAGATAGATAGATAGATAGATAGATAGATAGATAGATAGATAGATAGATTGGTTTTTCAAGATAGAATTTATCTGTGTAATAGATATCCTGGAACTCACTGACTAACCATGAACTCACTGAGCTTTTCCTGCCTCTGTCTTCCATGTGCTGGGGCATGTGACACCATTGCCCAGCCTATCATATATATTTAATACATATGATAATGATGATGATGAAGCATGAAAACTGAAGAGAACTTATTTTGGAGAAACAAAGCAGACTACTAAGAACGGGAAAGAAGCCAGATTGATGAGCAAAGTACAGTATTTATATCTAGATATCAATCTAGATATATATGAAAATATTATAATGAAACTCATTATTTTGTCATTGCCTTTTATGACAACTTAAAAATTAATTAAATCAAGGAATAATCTATCCATTTGCTTTACACTTTCTTTAGTCTAGAAAACAGTCATGAACTGACAAGATAGCTCAGGGGGTAAAAATTCTTGTTGTCACTCTTGATAGCTGAAGTTTCAATCCCAGGATCCACACGGTGGAAGAAAAGAAAAGATCCTAGCTGTCATCGAATGCCCACGTGAGTTAAGATGTGTTATATTTATTTGTGCTGTGAAACATTTGTTTAATGATGCAAAGATGTATTGCATTCTTTCATGCTGCATTTGTTTAACTTTGTGAAGCTGTGGTACTTTGACTGTCTACAACACCTGACTGGTCAAATATAAAGCTGAGTGACCAATAGCAAGGCAAGAGAAAAGATAGGCGGGGCTGGCAGGCAGAGAGAATAAATAGGAGGAGAAATCTGGGAGGAGAGGTCGAGGAACGAGAAAAGGAGGATGAGAGAGGACATGGGGGACAGCCACCCAGTCACATAACTAGACACAGTTTAAAAAGTGTTTATCCACATACACAGAAAAAGGTAAAAGCCCAAAGGCAAAAGATGGACAAGATAATTTATGAAAAACTAGCTAGAAACAAGCCAAGCTAAGCCCGAGAATTCATAAGAAAGAATAGGCCTTCATATATTTATTTGAGAGCTGGGTGGTGGGCTCTCCCCAGAGAAAAAAAGAGCAAAAAAGAGTAAAAAAACAAACAAACAAAAACAACTACATACATGATTGTTGTAGCATGTTCATGCAACCCCCCCCAGTAAATAAATAAGTGTAACAGTTTTTTAAAAGAACATAGTCATCTCGTTTGTTTCCTAAAATCTATAATAACTTGTTTGTTTGGCCGGTTACTTGGCAATAAGGACCTGAAGCCATCATTTCATGGTGAAATAGCTAGTGTTGGTTTATCACACTCCTTACTAAGTCCCCATGACAATACTGACATATTATTTTCCATGTTCCATAGCCAAGGATATGGCGACTTGGGTTAAGTAACTTGTCTGAGATAAAAATAAATGAATAAAAAGCGAAATCGGGAATTAAACACAGAACTGTCTGAATCCAGGTTTCTTTTTTTTTTTTCTTGAGTTGTGGTGTCTCTTGCTGCCATGTTAAAACACAGCAGGATTCCCATCACGGCGTGATGGAGAGCCTCCTCCCTGTCTCTTCTGGCCTGAGACTCAGGCTGAGGATAGAGAATGAGCAAGGGACCCCTGCCTTGAAGGCACGCATGGAGAGCTTGGCTTTTGCTTTTAGGGGCTTTAAAAATTAATACATTTTGGTTTTTAGAATACTTGTAGTTTTACACAAAAATTCATTGAAAAGTAGAAAAGTTTCCATCTATGCCCTCTTGCCCACCCTATCACTAACATTTATTAATATGCTACTTTTTAAGATCAAAGATCAATATGATTTCCCCTTTTACATAAATTTATTTTTGGACAGTGCTTCTAGGTGTCTTTGTTTCTAAATTTTTTTTCCCATTTTTAAACTGTTTTATGACAATTAGCTTTCTAATTTTTTTATCTGAAAAATTGGCCATGATTAAATAATTACAAAGAGGAAAAAATGTCATGGGTAAAGGACAGGTGGAAAGACAGAAGGAAATTACACAGTTTTGGGTGGGGTCATCAAGCTGTCAAGAGAGAAAAGCAGTGGTCCCACCCTGCAATCATACCAACAAACCATAGCATCGACCAGCATGGCAAGATATTTAGAAAGACACATCAGTGACACTTAAGTCCCAGGGGTAAGCACCAGTCGCGTAACTGAACTTAAGGCCACTCAATCGGTGGGAATTAAGGAGCTATGAATTCAGCCAACTACCTGTGACCAGTGAGAGGCACCTAGAGGAGAACCCATGCCTGATAGCTCTCTGGCTGCTTCTAAATGCTTACCCTTATGCCCACAGACCGTGTAGGCCTCCACCTCATCAAGGAAGTTCCTTTTTGTAACAGACAGCACTCATTCTAGAAAGTCACAACTGGTCAAAATGCAAAGCCAACTGGCTGTGGGGTGCCTGCTTCCGATTAGTGCATTTATAGCACAGCCGCCCCTCTACTCAAGGCTCAGAGAACATCACAGAAGAAGCAGAGAGACTATGGGAGCCAGACGACGAAGACATCTGCTTCAGAATAGAACAGTGTCTTCTCTAAAGGAGAACATGAAGTTGTGGGGTGCGGATCAGGGAGGAGCTGGGGGCAGTGGGGTGAATATGATCAAGATACATTGTGTGCAATATTTAAGAATTAATAAAAATATATTTTTAAACATTTTTAAATATCCGTTTTTAAAGAAAGAAGAGAACATGAAGTTGGAAATGGGGTAAGGCAGATGGGCTGGGATCTGGGAGGAGGGTAAGAGAAAGAGTAGGGGGTGAGTATCATCCAAATACGTTCTATGTATGTATGAAATTCACAGAGAATGAATATTATTACATTAGAGAGATAAAATAAATCAAGCATCAGGCATGTAGATTCTCAAATATAAGAATGGTTATAATAATACTGATCACGATGAGTGGGCATAGACAGATGTGCATATATGAGTATACAGCCTGATGTACGTTTAGTTAACTTTCTCTACAACTGACCATGGCTCCTAGGGAGCCATGGAACCCTATCCTTGTGACTGCTTTGAATGCTTCTTTCTCTGCAGCAGCCTTGTTTAGTGGTTCCTGTCAGGAGGAGCTGTGACACAAGCTCTTGGGGCTCCTTAGGGGATGACTGAGAAGATTCTGAGAGGGACAGAGAAGGAAAAAGGCTCTGAGGAAGAGCATAACTCAACACTTCTATGTCAGGCTTGGCCACCTTGTGAATTCTGACCCCATCACCTATCAAGGAAAGGGGAAGCTAAACCCTAATCCCCACTCACCCCCACCCACACATACTAGCTCTCGCTTTCAGCAATGGTATGTGCTGAAGAGATGGGAAAGAAAGGGTCTCCTGGCATCACGAAGATGCCTCTGTAATTTTGCCAGCAAGAATGGAGCAAAAAGTAGATGCAATTAGGATCCCCTTCCATCCAACACTTGGGAGGGCCAGGCTCTGGCCAATCAGCCCAAACCTTGAGCTTAGGGAGGGAAAGAAGTTAAGTGGTCACACTGCGCATGTTTCTATGAGGCTATCACACACTCATAGAGGGTTAACACTGATTGTGACAGCAATGCCTGGGAGGGGAAGTCACTGGTCACACACCAGCTTAGCGTTCCTTGAAAATCAGGAGGATGTGACCCTTCTGTAGGACGCAAAGCCAAGTCTGAGTACACACAAACACCACACATGACTGGCATGCCGTTCTCCTGTGTTGGCTCTCTTCTCACTGTTATCTTATTCCTTCTTCTTGTCAGGATTCCAGGACTTTCCTACAGAGATGATGGAGGAGTGTAGAAGGAATCGGATAGGCCAGCAACCCTGTGGCTTGTGCGCCAAGAATCCCAGTCCTCCTCACTGCGCCTTCAGCAGGGACAGGGATCAGTAGTATTAAGAACTGAAGTCCACAGTTGGTGTTGGGCCCCACTTTTGTATCCTACATTCTATGACTCAAGAGAAATTTGCAATGACCCATATTGCCGTTTAGTAGCGGGAGCTCTCCCTGAGCGGTTATCATGGGAAAGCTTTGGAGAAGGAATGAAAGACAGGGTGGATTTTCCAATGATCTAAACTCAAACTCCAACCGAAAATGAAGAAACAGGCAATGCATAGTTCAAATAGCAGCGCTGTGTCAGTTTGCCTCAAGAATAGAGTTCATATCTGGAAATACAAGAGGAAATATTTATTTGGCACTGTTATACATTGTTCACTTGCTAAGCATTCTACATGCATTGTTTCATTTAATCCACAAAACAGCTTAGTAATGAGCAGACAGACTCAAAGTTGGACGGGGATATAAAACCTCTCCAAGGCTGGTGAGAAGGCTCAGCTGGTAAAGGTTATGGGAGTTGGAAGACCTGAGTTTGAACCCCAGCACCCACATAGAGCTGAAACTCTGGAGAGAAGAAACGCCACAAAGCTGTCCTCTAACTTTCACATGAACTTTGTATCAACTGTGCACTTGTACACACACACACACACACACACACACACACAGAGGCACAACTCTGGGATCATAGGCAGCATTAGCCAAGGCTCCTGGGTCTCGGGTACGGCATGCTGCAATGCCTCTGCCATAAGACCACAATGCATAACAGATATGGGAAAATGGAGATTGAGAGCCTGTGAAATTAACTTGGACGTCATAGTAGAAAAAAATGCTTTATTTCTGCTATTCAGTTTATTGTATATATATACAATACTAGTTTTTACTTCTGGTTGTTGAGTCCAGGTAGGAAGGTAGGGACAGATCTATAGACTGTCTGTCTGTTTCACAACAGCTTTACCAAGGCACAGACTTACAAAACCCTGCTTTTAGGGGTAAGATGATAAAATTCTACTTGAGATTTTCATCCTGAAGAAGTTGTGTCAGGAAAGAAAAACAAAGCCATATAGGAAGAAGATGAAGTCACTCTGAACAAACGTGCAAAGGTCTGGACGTGACTTGGAAGCCACCGACGTCACTCTGAACAAAAGTGCAAAGGTCTGGACATGACTTGGAAGCCACCGACGTCACTCTGAACAAACGTGCAAAGGTCTGGACGTGACATGGAAACCAATCACTGGAAATGAATGGCCCTCGACTGCTAAAATGTGACAGAGATGAGGGAGATGAGAATGGTGTCTAGGGGACTTACGGGTAGCTCAAGCATGGGGGGACTAATTTCTTAAAAAGCTAAAGACTAGGGCTAGGGAAAGAGCTCAGCTGGCAAAGTGTTCACTATGGTAGTGTGAGGTCCTGAGTTCCTTCTCTTGAACCCACACAAAAAAGCCAAATGTAGTCGTATGTGCTTATCATCCGAGCTCTGAGGAAAGAGAGCACCTAGGGCTCTCTGGCCTGCCAGCCTAGCCTACCTGATGAGTGCCAGGCCAGTCTCCAAAATCAGGGTTGACAGCGCCCGTGGAATGACAGCAGAGGTTGGCCTCTGGTTTCCACAAGCATGTTCAGACATTCGTGTGCAGTCACACATTGCACATGTCTCACACACACACACACACACACATATACACACACACCACACACCGCCATACACACACACACACACACACACACACACCACACACCGCCATACACACACACACACACACACACACACCACACACCGCCATACACACACACACACACACACACCACACACCGCCATACACACACACACACACACACACACACACACACACCACACACCGCCACACACACACACACACACACACACACCACACACACACCACACACCGCCACACACACACAGAGCTAAGGGCTGGAGAAAAGGGTTGTATCAAAAGAAGAGCACGGACTAGAATAGAGCACCCTTGAATTTCAACTCCCCAGAGGGTGGTACGGTGTATGTGTCCAGGAGAATTAGAGGGAAAGGCTAGAGTTCTGAGAAGGGATCAGGGCAGAGTTCCAGAGCTGTGCTGTAGAAAAGATGAGAGTAAGTGGCCGAGAGTAGAGGGTAGAAGAGAAATGAACTCTTTCCCCATGACCGGCCAAGCACGACGGCGGGGAGACAATCCGTGGAGGCAGGAGACATATGCTCACGGAAAGAAAGCCGCATCCTCAGGCAGAGGCATCAGAGCCCTGGATGATTTAAGCATTTCAGAGAGAAGATTGAGACAAAATTGCCAGACTCTGCATCACTGTGAGACCAGAGGGGACAAGGAAGGAGAGGGGCTTGGGAGGGCTTTATCACGAACTGGGGAACAGGACTGGAGAAGTGGCTGGAGGAGGGTAGACAACGGTAGTCAGGGAAGCTTGAAGCAATGACAGACCGGCCTTTTCCTGGAGAACACAGGTCCAGGAAGATAGATTTGCTAAAAGATGTTGTTCAGACATGAAAGGAACAAGTGACGATCTCAGTCCTCACAGACAAAGCAGAACAATTGGCTCTAAAGGGTCTGCTAGGAGAATTCTGCTTTGGAACAGCCTAGCTATGGCTTCAGTAGTCACCATGAGCACCTGGAAAGAAAAAGGGGGAGGGAGTACAGGGAAGAGTGAGCTACTGAGTTTTCAACAAGTTATCTGTTTTGAATTTGACCCGAAATGCAGTTATTAGCCATTTGAAAAAAATGCATTAAAAATAGCAGAAGGTGGTGAGTAATACTGATTAAGGCCAAAAACCAGAAAAAAAAGGCAATCTGAGAGCTCCCAGGAAAGGGTGGAAATATCATAGCATCTTGCATGCTGTGCTGGGTCAGGTGGTGTCTTTTATATACACATTCTCACACACGAGTGCATGTGCATTCTCACACACACACTGGAAATGGTCTCTCTTCCTTGCAGAAGGCTTAGGTCAGGTGACCTGACTCATTTGGAACCACTTCATACATCATAAAAATAGGAAGAAAACCAGAAGCAGAGAATAGGCCCCTCCTCTTCCTCTTTTCTTCTTCTGTTTGACGTCGTCTGTTTTTCAGGATTTTCATGTCTTATGAAGTACAGTTATAAATGGATTAAGAGCTGGTTTCATTTGTCACTGAGACGAAATGCTGATTTCAACATCAGTCTAAGGAGAGCATGCTCAGGAAGGCGAGTCAGCTCCCAGGAGCATTTTCAAAACAGCGGTAATGGCCTTAGAAGGACCCTGGCTTGGTTCAGCCATGCCACTGCTCAGGCACGGCAAAACATATCAGCATCAGGAAAGCCATGAAGTCCTCGAGAATTCCCAGGCAATATCCAAGAGCAAGCTTTTCCCCATGGGGCTAGATTCTGCTGCTGTCAATTGCTTCCGAACTTAGAGTGGGTAGAGATAAGATCCCCCAGCAGGTCGTCAGCATCCTAGACTCACAGTGTCCTCTCTCGGTCAGCACGTGCCTGCAGATGTATGCATACATGCTGTGGGTATGGAGATAGCGCAGTCACATTCCTGAGACGTGGGTTGTATGATTCCATTGCCGTCTTCAACAAGAAACCACATCTCCCACCAACCCTGGTCACCAACTCTGCATAAATGGAGTCTCTGCTTAAAAAGGACTGGAGACTGATTTTGGCTAAGTCATGTATTTCCCTTTTATGTACCAACAGTATTTTAAGTGCTAGAGTCAAGTCTTCAAAAAAAGCAACATAAAAGACCGGTGACTTAAAAGACAATTTCTGTGTCCCACCAGGCTGGGATCACAGAGCAGGGAAGAAAGACTGGATTAGTGCCAGTTCTGCCACACCATGGAAAACTTAAGAGTTAGTGAGGTGAGCTGCCAACCTCAGGCAGACCAGGCTGTACGAGGACAAAGTGATGGCCTGAGATCACGGCTCCTTTCACCCTGCGGAGCCTTAAATAACAAGACCCAGCATCAGACACAAGGCGTGTGGTCAGACACATACTCTGCATATTCCGGGCATGAGAGGCAGGCTTGGAGAGGTCGCTTCTGGAACAGAATTTTTGGATCTTCGGGGACATTCTGAAGGCTTATAGAAACAATCCAGTTTGTTTGACAGGGCAGGCTTGTCCTGACCACTTCAACATGTTTGTTCATCTTCTTTCCAGAATTCTCCCACCCACGAGATCTGTTTTGACTTCATGGCTCCTGGAGAAGTTGCTGGCGGCAGGGACCTGCATCTGTCAATCACCTTTAGATGTGAGTTCGGAAGCCCAGAAGGATGTCTTTATCTTGAGGAGGAAGCCTTATTTGGACATAATTAGGCTCGGGTTTGGGCTTGCAGAGCTGGGTTAGAGCAATCTGCTCTTTGGAAGACTCCACCAACTGGAAAGGAACCAAGTGATCCCTTCTTGACCCAGACAGTGGGATTAGGATGGGATGTTTCACATTCTCAGAGACCTCCTGGCATGGGACAATCAAAGACAGAGAGTACACCCGTAGGACCAACTCTGACATCCAAGCAGGATCTCACTCAATAGGCGCTGGCCCCCATGAGAGTGGACAGTGAGCAGAAACAGGACACAGAGATTTATTTCCTTCCCAGATGAGCCTGCAAAGCTTCACAATGCTTATCTCCCCTTTGGGGGTCCTGAGGCACTAAGAGTTCTGGATTCCAAGAAAAGGAGCTAGGACAGGAGTCCTGGGTTTTGACAGCTGTCCTGATAAACCTTGTCAGTTGTGCAATCCCCAGAGGATCCACAGCAAAACTGCCCTGCTGCCAAACCGGGTACTGTGGGATAAGTCAGACCAGGATATCTCAGATCTGTGTATGGAAAGTTTATAAAGCCAGTCTGGGCATGCTGGTACACACCAGTAATTCCAAACGAGGAGACAGAAACAGGAGGGTTGGAAGTTCAAGACAAGCCTGTGCTATGCTATAGATTCTGATAAAGGAGGGGGTAAAGTAAGAAGTTGTTGTAGGGAGGAGCTGAGGGGCCCCTTTGTTTGTCCTGGCTGCCCAGCTAGCTTACACCCAAAAAAAAATCACACAGAAACTGTATTCATTAAAACATTGCTTGGCCCATTAGCTCTAGTTTTTTTTTATTGGCTAATTCTTACATCTTAATTTAACCCATTTTTATTAATCTGTGTATTGCCACATGCCAGTGGCTTACCAGGAAAGATTCAGCATGTCTGACTCTGGAGGCTCCATGGTGGCTCTGACTCTGCTTTCTTCCTCCCAGAATTCAGTTCTATTTTCTCTACCTACCTAAGTTCTGCCCTATGAACTAGGCCAAGGCAATTTTCTTTATTTATTAATCAATGAAAGCAATACATGAACAGAAGAACCACCTACACCTTTTCCCCTTTTCTGTTTAAACAAAAAAGAAGGTTTTAACTTTAGCATAGTAAAATTACATATAACAAAACAGGTATCAAATAAGAATTACAGTTTTAATACATATATTTACCTTATCCTGTATCATAACTAAGGAGAACTATAACTATAAATTCTTCAACTCCATCAAAGACTCCAGAAGGACATAATATTACCTAAGTAAACAGAAAGTGCATTGTAAGCAACTTCCAAAACTCTAGAAATGACAGAGACATCTTGCTGCCTGGACAGTTACCTGAAGTTCTATACTGTTGGGGCATCCATCTTTGGCTTTTGGACCCATAGTATCCAGCAGACTTTTCTATGAAGCAGGAAATTTCAAAGACAGTTCCACCTATATTGGAAGTTTTTCAGTTACTTTCTTCTGTGTCCTGCAGAATGTCTCACAGACTCTTTCACGAAGCAGGAACCCCAAAGGACCATCTCACCTTTAGGCAAATTTAGCAGTCATCTCTCTGTGGGTACTGTATGTCCAGTGAAGCAGTACAGGAAAGAGCAGTTTCTTGCCCAAATGGCTATCAAATTCCATAAGGAGCCTCTTCAATGCCTATCTTCTTCTTGAAGTAGCTGGTGCTGCCAGGAGCAGACATGTCTCATTGTCATGAAAAGCCCTAAGTTATTAAAATATTTAAAATGCCATATTCTTTGAAAGATATGAAGAATGCCAATCTGAAATATATCTATGCACATCTAGAAAATCTAACTAATATGACTACAAACTTGACTATTATAGATGATTATCTATTAACCTGTATTTCTTAATTATACATTACATTTTTTAAATGAACTACACAAACACAATACCTTAATCAAGGGCAGAAATATACATATAACAAGATTGGTCTTAAATTTGCATCAATAAACCAAGATCCATACCAATGCAAATCATTCATATCTATATCATATTCCTCTTTAAATGTAAAAGAACATTTATAAACAATATTTTGGAATATGGGCATGGTTTTTTCTCTCCAAACTGCTTTGTGCTATAGGGAGGCACTGTTAATTGGGTCTTTCATGGCGTATCCTGTGTGCAAGGTTCATCTCAGTCAGCAGTTGAATGAAATAAGTTTTTGAGGGTGTTCACAGCAACCTTTCAGGAGGCCTTCCATGAAACCATATTCTCCTGGAGGCAATCCACAGGTTCTCATCTTCTGTGAAAACAAAAGAAGAACCTCTTTTCCCAAGCAACATATCCTTAGACTCAAATTTTGAAATCAAGATACCTTTATAATATACATGGTGGTTTAGCTTAGCAGTCCATACAATGAATGTCTCTCTGTACTTAGATCCTTCACAGTCAAAAATTTCAAAGAAAACACAATAATATACATAATCTAGACTCTCTGTGAATTTTCCATCTTTACATGGCTTGTTTTTACTCTATTACTTTACTTTTTCTTTAAAGACTATCCTTTTTTAAAAAGCATTAACTTTATTTTATGACTCTCTATATACTTTTTTCTCTCTCCCAAATCTACGTACCTTTATCCAACATTGTGACCCATTTAGAGTCACAATACCCTTTATGTCCTATTGTGAATCTGTAATTCTTTACTGTCCAGGAACACTTCTTAAAATGCTAAACGCTCCATAACAACTTAAGTTGCACCATTAGTAAGGCTAATACGGTAACCTGTTTGACTGCTCAGTCTAAAACTTGAGCTGTGCTGTTATTATGGTAAATATGATAGTCCCTGCATACCTCTGCACAGTCCAGCATGGTGGAGCCAATTGTGCCTCTGAGCCATGCACAGTGTCCCAATTCCAAGCACACAGCCAGTCCAAGTTGCCATCAAGCAAGCCGCATGTATCATGATGCTCACAACCCCCATCCAAGTACTTGGTCTCCCGAAAGAGCCAGAGGTCACACTGGCAGCATAGCCCAGAAATCCGGTATTTCAAAACCACCACAGCTTTTTTACTGCTATGGCTGAATCAGGAAAATCTCTCTAGGAGCTGTGGCAAGCAGCCAGCAAACAGCAAGTAGTTGTGTTAAACTCTATTTTTTTTTAGAATTCCTTTTTAAGCCCCCTTAGGTTTTACATGGAGTTAGTTGGCCATGTTGAGCTGCAAATTATTGTAGGGAGGAGCTGGGGGGGCCTTTGTTTGTTCCAGCCACCTGGCTAGCTTACACCCGAAAAAAATCACACAGAAACTGTATTCATTAAAACATTGCTTGGCTTATTAGCTCTAGTTTCTTATTGGCTAATTCTTACATCTTAATGTAACCCATTTCTATTAATCTGTGTATCGCCACGTGCCAGTGGCTTACCAGGAAAGATTCAGCATGTCTGACTCTGGAGGCTCCATGGTGGCTCTGACTCTGCTTTCTTCCTCCCAGAATTCAGTTCTGTTTTCTCTGCCTACCTAAGTTCTGCCCTATGAACTAGGCCAAGGCAGTTTTCTTTATTTATTAACCAATGAAAGCAACACATGAACAGAAGAGCCTTCTGCACCAAGAAGTAAGGAAGAAGGGTGGGAGGGAGGAAAGAAGAAAAAGGAAAAGATGGTGGGAGGAAAAGAGAGGAAAAGAGGAAGGAAGGAAGGAAGGAAGGAAGGAAGGAAGGAAGGAAGGAAGAAAGGAAGGAAGGAAGAAAGGAAATGTATATCTAAGCAAACCAGCGAAGCAATCTGGAAGACTGGGATTTGAGATTGTCAACCAACAGGGTTCTGGCCAAGAGTACAGAACTTTTAGCCACAATGGAACTGAGACTAACAGGTCAGGGCCTCTATGATGAAAGTCAGAAAGACAGGGACAGGGGAGGGAGAGGACTGGAATGGCTCGAGGGAGCAGGAGCCAAGTCCTGAGCTTGAATGAACTAAAACCAGAACCAGGGAACACAGCCAGGGCCTACATTCAGAGTATCAGCAGAAAGGACTGCTTGATTCTGAGGGTCAGGGCTCTGTAGGTGCAGGACCAAGATGCTAACTTAACAGTTGACACAATGCTAATGATAAATAAGGGGTTCATTCAAACACACAGTGGCTTTAATGTACCCTGAGATATCCACAAGTAAAAGAAGCCTTATAGCAACAAGTTCATAACAAATTAGAGAAAAATAGCCTGCAATACACAAACTCACAAGTACTGCAGAATTTAACAGTCCTGGTAGGAGGTACATATTCTAAGGAAAGATGTTTGTGCTATTCTCTTCCACTCTCAAACTTTTAAGAGCATGAATCTCAAGTTTAGGAGTTTTGTGCCAGAAGAAGGACAAGGAGGAGACCCTGGTGCCACCCAGAGGGAAGAGGGGTTGGGGGCTGTCTCTCTAAAAGAGACTTCAGACAATTCTGGCAACTAGTCAGACCATCTTTCAGGAAAGACTGGAGTAAAGATGGCACTGGGTCCATGGTGAGCAGGACCACACCTTGTCCAGGACTGCTTAGTTATGCATACTCCTTACCCTGTATTTAAAGCTAAACTTCTTGGCAGGATCCCAGAGAAGAACTTGGTGGGGGTGGGATGGGAGTCACTGTGCACAAAGGAAAGTGGCAAGAGTGAGTTCTACAGATGAGCTAGGGCCAAGCTAAGAGATATCTGTAAAGAGGCCGTGAGTCTACACCTGACTCCAGGGGAAGAGGGGCAGGGGGAGTCTGCTGACATTGTTTAGGGGTCTCTAGTCATGAGAAACACAAACAAACACTCACATTAGTCAAAAGAAACACTCAGAAGGTCAACAGAGGGCTCATAAACCCACCACACAGCTAGAAAAGGGACAGAGGATTATATCTGTTCTGTCTAAAGACAGCGATGGTTTCTTTAGGGAGCAACTACCCAGGACAAATCAATTCTGTCTATTCCAGAAGCAAGTCATAGCGGGGCGGTGGTGGCACACGCCTTTAATCCCAGCACTCGGGAGGCAGAGGCAGGTGGATATCTGGGAGTTCGAGGCCAGCCTGGTCTACAAGAGCAAGTTCCAGGACAGGCACTAAAGCTACAGAGAAACCCTGTCTCAAAAAAACCAAAAAAAACAAACAAACAAAAAAACAGAAGCAAGTCATAGGAGTAAGCCTGATAGTGACTTGAGCTTGCATGCACTGTATGGGTTGGTAGTCTCACCAGCTCAATAAGGTATAAATAGTATTTCTCTAAGTGTGAATCAGGAGTCTAGAATCCAAAGAAGAGATTAGCCCACTTTTTGCTTCCAAAAATCCTGCATGTCTCAAGTGTCTATGTTGGGAGTCACACAAAGTAGAGATCAGTTCAATTGCTCAAGGGTCAGATAGAACACACCTCAGGTCCTGTGATCTGTGTACTTGAATTTGTTAATCATCACTGTGAGCAAATACTCCTGAGAGAAGCAACTCAAGTAGTGTGACCTATCAGGGCTCATAGTTTTGGAGATGTCAGTCCTTACGGCATGAAGGGGCATGACAGAGAAGGGGCATCATGATGGCCAGAAAGCAGAGATGTGAAGTACAAAAAGAGGCGAAGGTAAAATATAGCCCTGAGGACAGGTTTTTAGTGACCTACTTTCTCCGACGAGGCTCCATCTCCTACCTTTATTGCCTTACAATAACATTACTGCATTATTATAATCCCCATCAAGGGATTAATCTATTTATTAGATCAGAAACCTCATGATCCAATCATGTCCTGAGAGACCTTCTATATTGCTTTCCTTTTGCCGTGGCCAAATAACTGACAAGAAACAACGTAAGGGAGGAAGTACTCATTTTGGCTTATGGTTTAAGAAAATATGTTGTACAAGGCGTGGTGGGGTAAGAGTGAGAGGCTCTGGCCACACTGCATCCACAGTCAAGAAGCAGAGGGAACACTCATGATCAACTCGCTTTCTTCCTTTATTGTTTCACGGCCTGAGAAAGTGATGTCCACATTCATTTCTTCCATTTTCGTTAAAAATTTCTAGAAACAGTCTCATCGATACATCCAAAGATGTGTTTCCATGGTGATTCTAAATATAATCAGATTTACAATGAAGATTGACCATCAAGCCTTCACAGATACACCCAAGGTATGCTTTACTAGTATTGTGGGTATTTAATATGAATGAGCTGAAGACCAAATTAGTCATCTGTGTTAACCTGATCTCCTTAGATAAATTCTATCGCCTAGCCATCAAAGGTTATGTACTCCCTATAATAAAAAAATAACTCCATTTGACATCTAGAGTCCTCATAGTCTTAGTTCCAGCATTGTTCAAATAATCCTAGCTGAAAGTCCCCTCTGAGACGCCAAGTTCTCAGCTGACAGCATCTATAAAATCAAAAGCAAATTACATCCTTCAAATGAAAAATGTTATTTCAAATTATTATTATAATATTATTATTATTATAAATTATTATTCCAAAAGAGAATAGGATCATTGTGATGATTAGTTTTATTCATCAACTTGACAAAATCTGAATCACCTGGAGCAGCTTTCCACATCAAGTTGGGCTTGTGGGTATTGTCTTGAGGTCGACTATTTTGATTACCTTAACTGAGGCAGGAAGACGTGCTCACTGTGGGTGGCACCATTTCCTAGGTAGGAGAGCCTGGAGTACAGAAGAGTGGGAAAAGCCAGCTGGGCGCGAGCATGCATGAACTGGATCATCCCTTTCTGAGTTTTGCTATGGATGCAATGTGCCGATTGCCCGAGGGTCCCGTCACTGTGACTTCCCCATGAGTATAGACTGTGACCTAGAACTGTGGCCTAAATTAACCTTTTTTTCCTGCTTTTGTTGTGATTGTTTTATAGCAACAACAGAAGTGGAATGAAGACAGAAATAAAAAGGAGAGACAGGAGAAAAGCAAGTTTAGACACAAAAGGTTAATCCTAGAGCATCAGATCAGGCCCTGATATGTGCGCTCATGGTATCTTTTCTACCGACCAAGGGCAAAGTGCTTGGCTTCTTTTTAATGACATTAATTTCTTTGACAATAATGTTTTCTCCTTGTCTACAACTTTAAATACACTGTTTTTCTGTCCAAATCACATGCTTTTCAAGCGTTTCTGATCTGCCTTTTGTTCTGGATTCTCATTATTAACCTTGCCAAAAACATCTAAAACTTTCTTAAAATTTCCACTGCCAGATCAATGAATCCATCCATACTGCCCTCAATCTCAGGACATAGACAAAATGGAGACAGATTATTTGCACAATGTAACTTGCGTGGCTTCTAGCCCAACTCTCAGTGGGAGTATTTGTTCCCATCTGAAGTTCACGGACTGGGTGTTCACTGCCTACATTTTCAAGAGCAACCTTATCTTCTAAGCTCCCACCACAATTATCTATCAAGCTCTGTTTACAGGATTCCAAGATTTCTCTACCAAGTTTCTCCAGACGTTTTCAAATTCCTCCTAGGTACCAGCTCAAAAGACATAAGAATCTCTTGGTCAGGTAGCAATGTCTCCAACTCCCCAATACCAATTTTCTACATTAGTTGAGAACTTAAGGTTGGGGGAGCTGATCTTTGCTCACAGTTTCAGAGGTTTTGATCCAATATGGCAGGGAGGGGCATGGCAGTACAAACCAATTCAAAACATCACAGTGGGCAGAAATCTGAGACAGGGACTATAAGTAATGGCCAGGGCAAGAAAGTCCTATAGACATGTCTCCAAGTGACCAGCTCTCTTCAACTGGACACCTAGTTCCAGTTCACCACTTCAAAGCAAATGCTTCATATTAAGACTCCAGGAGTGGATTCATCTCTTCATGAGATCAGAACAGGTATGATCTAGCCATCTCTGAAAACGTCGTCCTAGACACACCCAGAGATGAGCTTTACCTGGGTCCTGAGTGTTTCTCAATGTAACTAAGTTGACAGTCAAAATGAATCCTCATAGCTCTTCAAATCTGTGGTCATAGCGCAAGAGCAGACAACACATGACTGAATAAATGTGGTTGCATTCCAATACAACTTTATTAATTAAACAGGCAAGGGATTAGAGTGACTCCTGACTTACAGGTCTTTGAGCATAGATACATAAGGGTAGATACTGAAAGACACTGAGTAAGAAATAGTTCTGTCTACTAAAACATATCTTACAACTTATCTAAGTACACCTTTGTATGTGGGCTGGACTGTTTCCTTCTGTCTGGGAAGAGAAAACATTTGTTCTGGTTTGAAGTGGAGGTGTCTTATATATATTTGGGAGCTCATATGTTGGGTTTTTGTTGCCAAATGATAGGCTTTGGGGACAGGGAGTGTTAGTGGATGCTGGGGACATGGCCTAATCGATATCAGTCCTTTGATGGATTCAGAATATGATGGGACACGGAGATATGCCCTGTTGGAGGAAGCATGTCTCTAGACAGCCTGTCTGGCCCCTTCTGTCTCATTCTCTGCTTCCTAGCCACCATGGCCATACTCTATTTACGACTGTCTCCTGGGTCACCACAGCCAAGAAACAACGGAACCAGATGACCATGAACTAGAACCTTTGAAATCATGAGTCTAAATAAATCTTTCCTCCTCCTTAGAGATCCTCAGATATTTGCCTCAATAACGGGAAGTCTGACAGACATCGCACCTCAAGGTACAGACTCTCTTTCAGTTTGCTTCGGGACATTCCACTCTAATTTCTTCCTCACCTGACTTGTTCTTTAGTTGTTCATTTCCACGGGGGCCTTCATTTGTTTCTCATCTTTTATAAGCTTTGTCTTGGCAAAGACAGAAGCTATCCTTCTTAGCAGGAAACCAGGAATACATTGCCTTTTTTTCCCTCTTAATTACGCTATCACTGTGGGTTTCCCCATGTGGTACACCTGTATTTATTGGAGTCGGTTATTTAAAAAAAATATAACAACCCAACTGTAGCCATGCTTGCCAAGCTGCCATTTGGCTCGCTGCTCCCCACCCTCGGAGCAGAGCCTTTCTCCGAGTTGTTTTGGAGCCATTAGAGTTCAGGAAATCAGGGGTTGGGAACTAGGAAGCTGTGGGCCAGCCACGGCAAGGCAGAAGCCCAGGCCTCTTTTGTAACCACGTCTTCCGAGCGAGGCAGTATGCTCTAAGGTGGTGTGTTCCAGGCCTGGAGTGGGAACATATGGTGTGTCTCTGCTCATTCTACATTAAATCCTGACATTTTGCAGCTGTCGAGATAAAGCTGTTTATATGAGTAACATTGTAGTTTGTTTATAGGGAAATAATGTGCAACGAGTCATGATTAATCAAGGTGTCTAAAGTCTGCTGGAGGCTTCGCCATAGATTTGCTTTCACTGCCATGACTTTGTCTCCTCAACCTGGGGTTTAGTTGCCCTGGCACACCTCCTTTGTACCTGGCTTGCTTCATCCTACCCTCTCTGAGAAGCCAAGCTGTGGAATGGCAGGGAAAACCAGAATGTGGCGTGGGGTAACGAGATAGGAAGGACTTGTCTTCACTCTTCTGAGACCCAGAAGCTCATCCAAGGCTACCATCTCCTCCATCTTGTTGTTTCTGTGTTTAGAACCCTGGCCCTGCAGGGAGGAGGAGCAATGACTTTAGCTTTGTTTTCGTAGGGTGAGGTGGGGTGGCAAGAGGTCACAGGACCTCAAGGCCACACAGACTGAGGGATGTCGAGATCTAGAAGCCGGATGAGCATCTCTTATTTCCGTGGTTCTGAGTTCAAATTCCCTTCCTGGAGGAAAATTGGTTAGAATGCAAAGCCCCTGAAGGGACAGACTCTGAGGTGTGATCTTGCTCAGCTTTTCCCCCAAAGCAAGAAGCTTTCAACACTGACGATGGGGTCTGCATGTGCAATGAGTGTGTTCCTTGTGGTTCATGTCTAGGAGTTTGGTCCCCACTGTGGTTCTGTTGCGTGCTGATAGAATGTTTAACAGGCAAGAGGCAGGAGGAGATTACAAGACTAACCACTTCCTCTCCCTCTGGCTTTGTACCTTCCACGTGACCGCCTTCTCTCACACACGCTCCTGTCAGTCACCTTTATGCCAGCAGCAAAGCCTGGCCCCATGGGGGTTAGCACTCACCTGTATGGACTTTCAACTTTCTAAACTGTGAACTCATTAAACCTTTTTTTTCCCTTCATAAATGTGCTGCCTCAACTTTTTTATTACCATAATAAAAAATGGACTGACTGATACAGTTGTTGACATCTGGTCCAAATCGCTGTCTAATCCTTTGGCAAGAAGAAGCAAAACAAAACTATGAGGAGAGACGAAATGTGGGCGAGAGAGCTACCTCGTGGGTGCAGGGGAGCTGCGTGGAGAGATGGCTCAGTGGTTAAGAGTGTACAATACTGCTCTTGCAGAGGACCAGAGTTCAGTACCCAGCACTCAAATGGGTATGCTCACAACTGCCTATAACTCTAACCCCAGGGAGATCTGAAGCTTCTAGCATTTGCAAGCACCTGGCATGCACATATCACCCACATACACACACACACACACCCCACTATTTAAAAACTGAATTTAAAAAAAATATGTGCACTTGGGTTGTGGATGTGGCTCAATATTAAAGCACTTTGCCCAGCACATGAGCTTGAACACTACAAAATGAAAGCAAATGAGAAAACGCACCTTCTAATCCTGTGCTATGACTGTCCTACCTTTGTCCTCTGGCACAACACGGAGCTGATTTGCTTTCCCCATGAAAATCCTTCAGGGTTGGTAGGCAGCCACCATATCCTGTGCAGGCCAAACTACATAACTGTCATTGGACAGCCCTTGCAATGACTAGCCCCGCCCGCTCCGCGCTGGCCATGTCCCAGGTCCAAGTTGGCTGGAAGTCCCCGCTGATCTTTCTTCGTCTTGTATTCTTTTCTGAGGCTCACCATAAATGGAGGTGTGGTCTGATGCCAAGCACAGTAGTAAGAATCCTAGGAGAAGAATCATCATCATTCCAGCCCTGACTTTGCTATAGACCTTCTTACTGTTCCCAGAGAACTTCCCCATGTCCAGGCACTATCTGTTCTCTCCAAACAGCATCTTGACATCAGAGTTTCTCTTAAGGACCAGGCATCATTCTGGGCCTGTGCTGACCATGCAGGCACTACTCGAAAATGAAGATGTACATGCATGGGTGGATACTGGGGTCCACATACACACGTGTGCACCCCTCTTTATAAGGCTCACAATGCCATCTGTCTCTCTGCTAGCCAAGTAGTGAGGTGGACAGTCAGTCCCACCAAGGAGGTCCAGACCACCATGGCAGGGCTCCATCAATGAGCTAAGACACTTTCTCTGCTCTGTGTCTCTATCTCTGTATCTCTGTCTCTGTCTTTCCATCTCTATCATCTCTGTCTCTCTCTCTGCCTCTGTTGGCAATTAGAGCATCAAGACGCAGCCACCTCTTCAGTCATGGAGATGAGCTGTAGTAACAGGCGGGAAACAGAGGAAGCTGCTCACTCTGACACTCTGCTGCTCTCCACCTTCCCTGGCATGCAAGAGGCAGCTGGCAGGAAGGGGGCAGAGGAGGAGGTAGAGAGGGTAGGGATTTGCTGTCTGAGCAGACGCTCTGGGTCCAGAACTATGGAAGCACTATTTAGTCGTCACCCAAGTTTTTCAGCAGACCATTCTCCTCACTACAACGGCCGTTCCCTGAATGTGTTTCTAGACATTGCACTTTAAAAAAAAGAGCAGGTGGCCTGGCCTGGAAGCCTGAGTCCTCTAGGTCTGCATGAAGTGGGGAAAAATGAAACCACTGCAGCCAGTTTATGGGGTAGAAGATAAACAAGGGGCAGCCCACAGGAGTGAGTGAATAACCTGGCCGGGACCCCGACTTAGAGGGAAAGATACAGCTTTGACGTCATCAGGTCCTCCTGTCTGAGAGATAAGTAGATGTTGTTTTGTCTCCTGAACTGGCTTGGTCAGAGATTCTCCTCCAATCTTGTAACATAGCAGAGCCATAGAACCTTGAGCCTCCTCTGCATTGATGCCAAGAAAAACCAAATAGAGAGCCAGGGGCACCTTGCAAGAGATGCAGAATGGAGAAAGAGAGACAGAGACAGACAAACAGAGGCGCACATACACACAGAGAGAGAGACAGACAGACAGACAGAGACAGACAGAGAGAGACCCAGAATCTTCTAGAAACCAAAAATATAAGAATATAAAGAATTGAAGCCCATTGGGGTGCCTGCAATTCCCCCCATGGCTGCCGTTCTGCCGAGCCAGCCACGACAGCCTCCTGTTGGATATTAATATCACACAGGACAGTTAATCAAAGCTGAGCTGCCCCCTCCACTCACAGTGAGTGAGTGGTGTTTGGAACAGAGCTGACAGCCTCACAGATGAAGGAGCGGAGGGGACCCCTCCCCATGCAATAGCCCACCTGCAAATAGGAGGGGCATAGGGGAGCACAAAGCCAATTTCTTCCCATGAAAAAATGATAGGAGGTAAAAAACCGTTTACTGAATATTACGATCCATGGTTGCACCATTTGTATGTTTCGCTGGGATGGTTATGTCACTAAATGAAGCCTGGAAAATCCATCACGGGCAGAGAGCCTGACAGAGGCTAGGTCAGGGAAGGAAAGCGGGGAGCGGGAGCGGGGGCAGAGAGGAGAAACAGAAGGAGCAGATATTGGTGCTCGGGAGACCCACCTCCTCACACGCTTCTGTTTCCCATCAAAGGGTGGCGTATCAACTGTATTGTCTTCTTAGGGAAAAGATGGAACTCTGGGAGTCCCCCATCTCAGTTCTTTTCTTTCTCTGGGGATGAACTGATCTATCTATTCCCCCCAACTTAACCATTGACTTTCAGTGAAGTGCTGAGACCCATAGGTGACAGCTGTCCCTTACTATTCAGGTCCTTTCTTTTCCACCCCTTGGAGCCTCCTCCTAGCCTGTCCTGGAGATAAAGCAAGGTTTCAAGAGACAAAGGCAGGTGCCAGTGACATCGGTGCAGGTAGTGACAGGAGCAGCAGGTGGGAGGGGAGTGTACACATGTCCTTTGAGCGGATGCTAGCAATCAGAGCCTAGCTAGTGAATGCCAGGGCCACCCCCCCCCCCCCGAAATGCTAGTTTGAACTTTAATTGTGAACTTGCCTCTTCCCCCTGCCTCTGAGCGAGAGTCAGGCCTCCGTGGTGTCTGGCCCTCCCTCACTGATCAACCCCATCCTGTGCGTGACTGCAGGGCTGGGGGATTTTCCTGGCCTCCATTTTGGACGACTGACTCCCTGCCCTCACAAGCCTTACAAAGCCCTGAAGTCTAGCCAGAGACCCTCAATACATGGACAAGGAAACCGAAGCCCAGCACTAGACTTCTGCTCAACTGAGTCCCAGTCTCCCACTGTGTAACCCTCTCTGTCGCATTTGAAAATACAAAGGAGCCCCCAAACCTCTGGCAGTCACATGTTCTTATTTAAGAAGCTAGCGAACATGACAGGTGGAACGGGACTCACAAGACTCTTCGGTTTGATAGCAGTCACTTAGATATTAACCTCTCACATGCTGGTCGAAAACAGCCAGAAATGGGCCCTGGGTATTCGGTAGACAGTACATTCCAGTCTACCTGCCACACTGGTTCATATGTTTTCATATTACATGGTTCCTTGGTATCACGAAATGGAAGTATATGAATGCAAACTGTGGAGACTAATATAGTGCAAGTAATTCCAAGCACCTAAAGGTGAGAGGCAGGAACATCCTTAGATGTTAAAGCGACTGGGCAGGTTGACAAGATGGTTTCTGGAGCCAATAACCACAAGCAGCCGTGAGGCCCATCAGGGACAAAATGAATAGAACTGCCGATGGAGGTCCCTGACCAGCCTGGGAACAGTGTGGCTGCCAAGTGGACTGGCTGGCACTGTGGGGACTCTGCAGTAAGTGCATCTGAGGACAGTCTAGACTGCATCACGCAGAATCCAGCCTCCCAGGTGAAAAACGCAGATGCCAGAGATGAATCATGCTTCCTGTCGGGCAGGAAAGATGCTGTGTCAAGTCCTTGTGCCGTGTCCCACCGAGAAAGAGAGCGAAGCAAGGGCCCGACTCTAAGAGTGGATGATCCACAATCCATCAAAATCGTGGTCCATGCCTGGGAGGCAACCTGGGGAAGGGGCACAGCTTCCGCTGCCAGGGGCTGGCTATTTATGCCTGTTTTACTGTTTCCTACATGTGTGACAGCCTTCAACAGGCTCCATAGCTCCTTGTTTTCACTTCTGTAGTGCAGAGAGTAAGAGTCCATCATACAAGGCAGCTCGGGGAGTAAAGAGATTCATGCCTGTAAATTTACAACAGGGTCTGATCAATGCTACAACGGAATAAATAGTTCTAAACTAAACTGTTAAACAAAAAGCAGAAATGTTCTCCAAGCCAGCATTTCTCTGTCGGTGGACCCAGGTGAGACTGAGGGTCACACACGGGCACGCACGCGCGCGCACACACACACACACACACACACACACACACGCGCGCGCGCGCACACACACACACGCACACACACACACACACACCACAAGGACAGACTGTCTTCATGTCCTATGATTCCTCCATCTATCTGCAAGTATCTCCATGCATCTGCCACCTAGGGACGTTGCCTATGCAAGAAATTCTTATGCATGTGTCTTATTTTCTTATTCAATTTCAAGATAAAATTAGGGTTATGTTCCTTAGGGGGAAATGCTGGCCTCTCCTCTCCCTGTGCAAGAAACTCCCTAGAGAAAGCCTGCTAAAAATCCTTTATTTAAAGGGATATCAATGTTTTTCCGACAAAGTATTAGTAACAATAAATAAATTGCCAAATAAGATGGCAAACTAATAGGACTGCCTGACATTTGAGTGACAGTTAAATGCCTCATGAGAAAGAACAGTGACAGGTGACATGTCACCAGTGACATGACCTCGATTGCTCAGGATCCAAGGAGCTCCTGCTGCAAGGCAGAAAGAATCAGGGTGGGACAGGCAATCGGTCCAGTGTAGGGATCCCTGCAGTCACGTATCTAGAGGTCAAAGAGCAAGGTCAGGGGTAGGACAGTGGGGCTGGGCCAAGGTCTGGTGTCAGTGAGCCAGAGGCTGCTCAGGTTGAGCAGGCACTGCCACTAAGGTGAGGCTTCTGAGGCTGGCGCTATCTACATGAGGTAGACATTCAGCTCCTTAGTGGGTCGATATGCAGGGATTCTAGAAATGGAATTTGATTCAGACAAGGCACCAAGAGGCTGGGGCTCAGGGAAAGCCCCAACTCCTGCTATGAAGAGACAGGAGAAAGGGGCACAAGGAAGAGAGTCTGGTGAAAGAAGACCAGAGAAGGATTCGAGTGGGCCATCAGTAAAGAAGCTGACCCTTGACCTTCTCCAGGGGACTACATCTACCCCAACAGGCAGCAGGAGGCTGTCAACTCTCCCACCCCTGAAGAGGGATGAGCGTTCTTCATCTGCTCCTCAGGTTGAACTCTAGGCAACTTTTGCATAGACCTGGAACAGGAGGTGGGAGAGATTTGTTGATTGAAACCGTGTCACCTCTGTGCCAGGGTCCCGTAGTGGGCTATAGTCCTGCGGTGGTTACACGCCCGCCTCCTGGGGCTCGCAGGAAGATCACATGCAGATCACACAGACATGCAGAAAGCCAAGCAGAGGTGAGAGTTCTTGGTACTGCAAGAAGGAAGCGGAAGGCACCAGGACTTCCAGGACCTGCTAGGGCCATGGAGGGCCTGACACCCAGAGCACACAACTGGGACATTGGGAGACCAATTCTTCTACAGCATGCAGCTTGGAGTACGGGACATAATAAGTTGAGCCTTAATCTATAAACCACACATACAGAAACAGCATTCAAATGCTCTATGTGTGCAAAACTGTTCGTGGACTTGGTAGGAAACATGGAGGTACTGATTCCAGTGCGGACTCCCTCACTGTTCAAATGTACCCTCAACTCCATGGTGAACAGGATTTATTTTTTTTCTTTTTCAAAGTTTAGAGATTGAACCTAGGACCTCATGCGTGCTGGCCAAGCCCCCTACCACTGAGCTACATCTCCCAATGGTGGCCTTCACTATCACATGTTGCTTTTATGTTTCAACTTTTTATATTAATAACATATAATGAATGTATATTAGGTTGTTTTATGGGGAGGTATCTAGAATTTTCTAAAGTAACTACTGGAAGCATCTGGGAGATTTCTAGTGGCCTAGCACCGTTGGCGTAGCTGCCATCTCCAAAGGAGCACTTTTGGCAGGAAGCTGTAGTGGGAAGCCTTACTGTCCCCCACACACACTCTAGCTCCATCTTTTCTGTGGGGGGGGGACAGACTGGGAGGGACAAAAGTTCATCCATTTCTGCCACTTTCCTGCCTGACTCTCTAGCACCCCCTCTCCCTGGGAGAGTAGAATGTTCAAGGGTTAGGCATAGAGGCTTCTGGTCCAGGGAGCTGCTTTTCTTGACCCGGAACTATTAAGGTGTCGTGCTCTTGGCTTCTCTCTACAGGCTTTTTGCCTATAACTCTCCTCTAGAATGACCCCAGGCCTGGAGCTAGAGGAAAGTATTTGAAAAGAAGATCTTTGAGTTTAATCTTCCTCCCTAATTGAGCTTTGCCAGAAATGAAGCTAATTTTAAAATCTCTATTTGACTTTTTGAATTTTTTAAAGAATTAAGAATTCATAGAGGCATGGATATAATTAAATGATACTTTTTTTTCTAGTCACTCTTAAAAGGGAACACTAATACTATTGAGGAAGGCTGGCAGAGCACACCTCTGATTGGAAGGATGGGGTCCTAAGGATTTGTTTACTGTCATTCACATGACAATAGCTACTACCCGTGGTGTATTTACTGAAATCAGGCATGGTGCTAAGGATTACATAGCATTTTCCCTTTTAATCCTACCATAACATTCAAGATAAGGAAGCTGACCCTGAGGAATACCAAGATGGTGCCTGGTGCTGATGCGGAGCCAGGATCTACACGTAGGGTAACTTCCTAGCCCATACTCTGAAATGCTGTAGAAGTCAGAGATTTTACTGAAAGGCCTCCTACTTCTAGGGGGCAGCCACACCCTGTCTAGGAGTGGCTATAATAGACAGCTGCTTCAGGTAGGGCTCAGTTAGAGAGGGTCAAGAGCAAGATGAACATGGACCAGAATGGGCTATTCATGTACCCAAAGAACCACAGTGGTTGTTTGGAGCTGCCTGGGAAGCATGGAAGGGCGAGGCACAGGTTTCTAAAGGATGCACATGGTGATAGATTTAGGGGTAAAAGTTTGTAGAAATTCCTGAGGGATCCCAAGGGCTTGGAACTTGGGTTTGTGTCCAGCTATACCGTCCAAACTACCACGTGTACTACAATCCCGTAGCGCCTGTACTGCGTGTACTATGGTACTACGCCTGTAGTGTACAGCCTGCACTGACAGACCATTCGCGAGCTGGGCAAGAGGCTGGAGATTGAAACATACAGACAAACACAGAGACAGAGACACGGGTCATCCTTGAATTCCCCAAGAATGCCCTCTTTATTGTGTTCCAGGGAAGTTTATATAGGGATCCTTAACTGATAGGCACACCCCAGCCAAACCCACCAGAAACCACTCCCCTGCCATCATGAACTCCTGAGGGTCTCATGCTCAGAGCAGCTGCAAACACAGGAAAACAAGTTGTTTTGCTCAGAGCATCTGTAAGCATAACAAGTTGTTTACAGGAAAGTCAGGGTCTGGGGGTCCACAGCCCCCAACATTTAGCCATCAGAGTAATGTGTTTCCTAGAATAACCTTTTCCCCATGCTTCGTCGTGGACATTAGAACCACAGCAAAGCTTAGTGATCATTCAACTCCCCCATCTTAGAGACATGGTCTGCAGAGGGGCTGCCATTGCCCATAGTCAAAATACATACAGGGATGGATATATCAGAAGCCCAAGAGTTCTGAGTCCTACCCCAGGGCACCTTCCAGGAACTCTCTGAAGCTTGATTTTTGGCTTTATTTCTGGTTCTACCAAGATTTATGGACCATCGACTCTGGATTAGACACCATGAAAAACCCAAGAGTATTTTTAAAGAAAAGTTCAGCCAACATCCACCCTCGATTGTGGACTCACAGGATAGCTCATGGAATTGGAGGCATATTGGAAGATGACAGAGGCGCTCATTCAGTTTAGCATGGTGGAGTGGTAAGCCTTGCTCTTAAAACTTGTAGGTTATAGACAGACAACAGAAACTGTGACCGAGGAATAGATGATTGATTATCTATGTCAAGAGCAACTCCTAATTTACATACTCTATAAGGCCGATATTCTGTATCTCCAGACACATCTATCCTAACAGCTCAAGGTATGCTCACATCCCATCTCCCTTTCTCCACCCTGGCACAGCCAGCCCTCAGACTGCCAAGTTGCCTTGAAGAGTTCAATAATCATTCCAAGGTCAAAGTGTAAGACACAGCAAGGACCCAGCTGTAGAGCACTGTGCCTGAGCTCTCTAGGACTTCATAGCTAAGCCCTCTTGGATATTACCTCATCATCCTGTATAGATTTCTGCCACCAGAAGAGAAAAGATCCCTCAATCGGGAACTTCGTGTCATTGGAATAAGGAAAGGCGTGAATCTCAGCCCTGCGGAGGCCAATTAATGTGTGGAGAGGTGCAAGGAGAAACAGAGGGGCAAGTGGTCCCGGACAGGCGGTTTTGACTTCACAAAGGCCTTCCACACTGACAAAAGACCCCCAGATCTTCCTTTCCCAGCATCCAAGCCTCCCTGCTGTTCTTTTAATAGAAGCATTTTCTCTGCCGCCCCCCCTCCAAAAAAACCTCACAAATATGTTGTGTGAAATATCAGAACTAATTAGACCAAATGGTGCTCATATCTGTCACTGGCTTTTCTGGGGGAGAGCAGCCTGTGTCATGGAGGGAATTTTATTAACTAATTAAGGGTGGTGTTTTGAGGGACCGCCTTGTTCCTGGGGGAAAGCGAGATGGGCGGACTAAACAGCAGGGTCCATGGGCGATGGAGGAAAACTGAGGAGAGAGAAGACACATAGAGAGAATGGACACCCCTAGGAACAGACTAGTGCTGAGCCAGGCCCCTGGGCAGTGAGTTCCATGGTTCTGGTGGTCAAAGGGGGACAGCATTTGTTCCTAAATATATATGCTCTTAGCACTCTTATTTAAGAAAAAAAGAGGAAGGAGGTGGTAGTGTGTCCACACTTGCTACTTAGTGACTATGGATGCTACTGTCAGTTCGCCAAGGCAAAGGGCAAGTCATACTTCCTTAATGTCCCCAACTCTCAGCACTATGTGTGGTACCGGTAGTCACCCCTGATTTTGACTACAATATGGTAGAGAAAGAAGAAAACACTATTTATAGGTATCTATTTAGGCTGGAGACATTTTGATTTTTTCTTCTTCTTCTTTGGGGAACATCTGAACAAAAGTAACAGAAAAAGAACCCAAGGATATTACATCCTAAGAACTTACAGCTGCCTTCACAGATTCAAAGCATATAAAAGGGGAGTGTGTGTGGGGGGGAGTGGCTGTGGTTTGAATGAGAATGGCTCCCCCATATGCTTTTATGTCTGAATACTTGGCCCCTGGTTGTTGGAAAAGGTTAGGAAGGATTAGGAGGCATGAACTTGTTGGTGGAGGGTGTATCATTGGGGGTGGGCTTTGGAGTTTCAGAAGCCCACCCAACTCCTGGGTAGCTCTTTCTGCCTTGGACTTGTGGATCAAGATGCTAGCTCTCAGCTGCTGCTCCAGACCCATGCCTGCCTGTCTACCTGATGCCACGCCCCTCAACACAATGGTCATGAACTTACCATCTGAAACTGTAAGCCCCAAACAAAATCCTTCTATAAGTTGCCTTGATCATAGCATCTTGCCACAGCAATAGAAAAGTCGCTAAAACACAGTGAATTAATTCTCAGAGTTCAAAAGAGGATAATTAGAGAGATTTTGATTCATAATAAAGAAGGCATTTTAAATGATGATGGCTGTTTAAGGATTCAACAAGCTATCTGTTGTCATGAGAGGCAGTGAGTGGCAATGTTTTCCCTGAGTGTCAGAGCCAAAGCTATGGGGCGTCAGAGAGGATAAGAGGCAGTACCCTTCAGGCCCCTTGGACATTTATATGGTCTAAGTCTGTAGATTCGGAACTAAGTAATGGGTTGTGATTTCATTGTGTGCACTGAAGACAAAAGTATAAACTTTCTCTTGAGCTGTAGCTGGGCAAGCAAGGCACTGGAAAATCCTGTAGACCTCTCCCTCCATTTGAAAGTAGTTAAATACAGAATCTGGTGAATAAGAATCCTTCATGAATATCTGGGTGCTGCCTGATTCAGACAGAAGGTGAGAGAGGTAGAGGTGCATAGGACTGCCAAGTACTTCCGTAATCCTTACTTTGGTAGTGTCTTTTGTAAGACAAAGGCAGAACTGGGTGAGAACCCAAAGCCTAACAGTCTTATTCAACTGCTTTAAGAGTATGTTTAGCTATATCCTTTCAAGGTCCCCTTCCTGTGGTACACAGTCCTGTGTGCACTAAATCCCAAGTCAACTTCTCATTGTACTGCTGACAAGTTTGAATCTCAGACCTGAGTTATGAGTGGTATAGAAGATGGGGGTGCTTACAGTGTTGGAAGCAGGAGGTCATGGTAAAAACCAGGGTTTCAGTCCTATATCTGCTGTTCTCCATGGTGTGGGCAAATTTGTAGCACTCCCTCATTGAGCATGACCATAACTCCATTTGTTCATTTAAACTGATTTCCTGCTTCATAGAAAAGTCTACGGGATCCTATGGGCCTGTGGGCTAAAGATAGATGCCCCAGTTGTACAGAAGAACTTTGGGTGACTGTCCAGGCAGCAAGATGTCTCTGTCAATTCTAGAGTTTTGGGAAGTTGCTTACAATGCACTTACTGTTGACTTAGGTAATAGACTCCTTCTGGAGTCTTTGATGGAGTTGAAGAATTTATAGTTTTCCTTAGTTATGATAAAAGATAAAGTAGATATAAAATTGTAACTATAATTCTTGCTTGATAATTGTTTTATGTAATTTTACTATGTTAAAGTTAAAACCTTTTTTATTTAAACAGAGAACGGGAGGTGATATGGGATTCCCCTCTGTATATTGTAAATATCATTGGTTAATAAAGGAACTTCTTAGGTCTATAGCAGATCTATAGGGGAACAGAGCTAGGCAGGAAAAACTAAACTGAATGCTGGGAGAAAGAAAGGCAGAGTTGAGAGAAGCCATGGAGCTGCCACCAGAGAAAGACGTGCTGAAACTTTACTTGGTAAGTCACTGCCATGTGGTGATGCCCTGATTAATGGAAATGGATTAAATTAAGATGTAAGAATTAGCAAATAAGAAGCTAGGGCTAATGGGCCAAGCAGTGATTTAAATAATATGGTTTCTGTGTGATTATTTCAGGGCTAAGCAGCCGGGAACTAACTAGCAGCCTCTTTACTACAATGACCCCAGCTCATCTAAACTGATAACTTGAATCATAGGACTATGGAAAGGTCATAGGAAGAAACCCATATACCAATTAAATGCTTGGAAGGGACTTTAGCACATAGCACTGTGTAAGGGGCACAGTCTCAAATGACACTTAGCACTGCACCCCAAGATGACACACTGCCCTCTTGAGGAGGTGTCTACATTATGTTCTTATTAGTGTGATCCAACTCCTGACAAAAATCAACCCAAAGGAGGAAGGGTTTATCTTGGTTCACAGTTTAGGTGGGACTGAGTCTTTCAACGCAGGGAGTGTATGGCCACAGGCAGCACCATCATGGTGGGAAAGGGGAGCTAGGGCTTCCCCTCTCCAGGAGATAGGAAACCCAGCAATAAGCTTCAAGACCCAACACACAGTAAAGTTACTTCCTCTCGCCAGGCTCTGTCTCCTAAAATTCCCACCATCTCCCAAAGTAGCATCACCAGCTGGGGCCCAAGTTTCCAAACACACGATTCCATGGGAGACATTTTACATCCAAACCACAATAGAGGGATGAAAAAGAGAGGCCACATGATCAAGGACTCCAAATGGGTCTCCATTAAGTGGTTGATCTGTCTGGGTTGAGGCTGTTCCTTCAGGGTGGCAACCACTCAAATACACCAACTATTAAAAAACAAAATGAAAACAAACAAAACTTATCAGGGAGTGGAGATGATCAGAGGTAAAATTGTCCCTCCAAATGGGGGTGTCGGCATGTTACTCATTTGACTTCTGTCCTTGCCCTGGAGGTCATGTGGCCATCCTTCTGGAGGACGCTGGAAAGGAAGAGGCTGGCTTTACCTGGGTTTCTGCTCTGGCTACTCCAGAGGGCCGCATGCCGACATGCTCTGGGCTCTTCGCCAGCTTTGGCCTTTCCCCTCAGACCTTTACAAGACATGCTTTGCAACTCATCTAATGGAAGGGAGAACTGAGACAGGCAGCTTGGACCGGCTCAAAGTCACAGCATGAATGTGCGTCAGGCCTGGGGCCAGAGCCTCCGCTCCCCCCTGCTGTCCTGAGGTTCTCCAGCCTGCCTGCTCCCCATCCTACCTCTTCACATTCATTTCTCCGGTCTAACAAGGCTGCCCCTGCTCTTTGGCTCTGCTTACTTTAATATACACATAGATTACAGCTACATTAAAGGAGCCCGAAAATACCAAAGCAGAACTAAAGCAATTATTATAACGCAGCCTTAACAGCAGCTGTAATGAGACAGAATTAAAAATGTGCCAGCGTAATCACAATTCACTGTTCCCAACGACCTTCCAGAACTGCCTTCATTTGGAAAGAAACATCCAGTCCTGAACTGTCAGATGGAAAGGAAAAATTCAATTGTGCCGCCCCGTGGGACCGAGTCCCTGGCTACCAGAGCTGGCTCCTCCACACGAAGGCATCTGCCCCAAAGCTGCTGCTAAGGGGTGTTAGCCATTTGCTCGTGGGGGGCAGAGGGAAGGGATCGGGATGGGGGCCGGTGTTCTTTTCATGGCACCGAGGCTGATTGATTCCTCCTCCGTTTCTTTGTTGCTGAGGCCGCCTGTGCCACACTGGAGGGAATTCAAGTCTGCTCAGCATTGGACCCAGCTCGCTGGTGGCGTGTGCTCTAATGTGCCGCAGATTATAACCCATGCCTCATGCTACTGCAGTTATCCCATGGTAACCCTGAGAGAGGTCTCTCCTTGTACTTTATTAACAAGGAAACACACCTAACGATATTGTGTGGTCATTCAGAGCCAGGAACCAAATCCTTGTCTTCGGAGTGCAGGACATGAATTCTCATGATTTTATGGAGCCTGTCACCCAGCAGAAGTCGAAGAGAAAGATTATCTCAATTGGTCTAGTTACTTGTTTGGATGCGGGAGCCTAGGCTGAAGCAGTCCAAGAAAGTTGAGGATGAACTAACCGTGGAAACAGGAAATACCTCAGCCTGAAAGGTTCCTGAAGGCCCATTGCACACTTGCCAAGAGCCATAGGCATATGAATGAACACCAGTATCTATCCATCTTGTTTCTGTCTCCATGGCTGCTCCAGAGATCCCAGCAGTGAGAAACAAGTGCCAGGTGCCAAAGGAGTCAGGTGGGGCGGAATGAAGACGTGTGGGTTTCCTTTCTCAGGTTGCTCCTGAAACCACTCAAACTCAGTGACTTGGCCATGCCTGCACCAGTCTCTAATTGAGCTTTCTGGTTCCTCAACCATAAGCCAACCCAACCACTCACTTCAGACCATGCTCGCCTTAGAGAACCCTGGAATGTGGTTTGGATTTGTTTTTCATCCTGTTGCCTCAACATCTGTCCACACAAACTGCTTTCCACCTGTCCAGTTGGGCAGAAGCCAGCACATGCATAGGACATGAGGATAAGGGGTCAGTGCCTGTGTCCTCATCTAACTGGGCAAGCCACAGCTCCAGGCAGCCAGTTCTTCTTCTCCGCCTAGCCCCAGACAGATGGAATTCTACAATGCTAGTGCTAGGTACTCTGCCCTGTGCATCCTGGTGCAAAAAGCCCACGCCCTTACCGCTGGGCATGTTACACAGGTGCTCGAGTTTACAGTGTCTCTCTGCAGCTGCCCTGGGCTTTAGCAAAATATTTGCCCAAGCCTTTTCACAACCCCACTAACAAGCATGGCCAACCACAGTCCTTTACCTGAGGTGACCAATGGCAACAAAGCTCATGGTAGCTCCATAACTACACAAAGGTTCACTGCCATTTCCAGGAACCTAATGTCCAAAGCTTATTACAAGACTCAACTGGTTTCTGTACCAAGATTGCTGGTCCCCAGCTTGCCCTTCATCCAAGCTTCACAGTGTCTTGGAATCTAACCACATATGGCAGTCTCTCTTAGACCTGGCTTTTTTTTTCTTTTGGGTCACCAACCAGCTCCCAGATCATGACACGAAGACTTATTAATTAGGAATGCTTGGTCTAAGCTTGTGTTTGTTTCTGGCTAGTGGTTTTTCTTAACTTCATCTATTTCTCTTCATGTGTGTTTAGCCTTGGGGCTCCTGCTGTCTGTATGTCTATATGTCTGCTAGCTGCCTCGTTCTGGTCCCAGGTATGCCCCCCCCCCTTTTCCTCGTTCTCTTCTCCTTCTTCTCTTTTTCTCTCAAGCCTAGATTTCTCCTCCTGTTTGTTCTCTCTGCCTGCCAGTACCACTTATCCTTCTTCTACCTAGCTATTGGTCATTCAGCTCTTTATTAGACCAATCAGGAGCCTTAAACAGGCCAGGTGAAACAAATGCAACACATCGTTACATAATTAAGCAAATGTAGCATAAACAAAAGTACCACACCTTTACACAGTTAAAATAACATTCTGCAGCATAAACAAACGCAATACATCTTTACCTAGTTAAAATGATATTCCATGACACTCTCTGGTTGCCTTTGCTGGGAAATGAGGATTTTAGGGAGAAATCTTTTTCAGCTCCACCCAGTGGACTGTCACTCCCTCTCTGTGGGACATTCTTCACTTCCCATTCCCATTTTATAGATAAGGGGCATTGTATGTGTAGCCATTTGATTTAAAGAGACTAATAGCTCTGTGCACAGGCTCTTAGTGGAGAGGAGGATGATGGGAGAAAATATCTGGGAGGATTTAGAGTAGCAGAGTCCCTGATCCTGGGGTTTGGATGAGACTCCTTCTCCTACTGGTCTGGATTCTCTTGTATCAAAGGACCGAGGATAGCTACAGTCTGGCATATCTGTCCTTCCAAGCCAACAGGAGCTTCCTTAGAAGGCTAGCACATGAGATTCCAAGCATGGAGGGCTAAGGACTATGGGGATAAACTCACAGAAGTTGTTGCCTATTTTCTGCTTTCCAACTAGGAAAAAGTGGAGTTTCTGGTGATGAAGAGGGTCTGTGCTTTGGTGGCGAATGGCAAGGCCAAGGAGCAGAGGAATCTGTGCGAGCTTAGAGTCACCTGAAGCCAACTGTGATGCTCTGCTGTGAGGTCAAGAGCTTACTGAACACAGGGTGGCTCACCTGCGTGGAAATTAAACCCAATGCTTGAGTTTCAAATGTACGAGAAAGTTTTGAACATTTGGGGAAAGAGACCCTGCCCCCACCCCAATGTCCCACACGAAACGATTTAATTATCTAATACATTTTTATTGTTGTTTGTTGGTTTTGCCGAATTGAGATGGGGTCTCACTTTGTAGCTTCGTCTGGCCCCGAACTCCCTATGTGGCCCAGTAGGCCTTAAACATACAGCAATCTTCCTGCCTCAGCTTCCAGAGTGCTGGGGTTCTGAGTGTGAGGGAATCTGACAAAGACCTGCACACAGGGAATGGGCCTACAAACACAGCATCTGAGAGACCTTTCCCAAGCTCAGAGCAACCCCTCCTCACCCCCACCCAACAGGCCTTTCTCATGCTCTGAGCAGCCCCCCCTTGCTGCCCCCCACCCCGCCCCCAGACCTTGGGTTTTGAATTTGTTTCCAGACCCCTTAGATATAGGCAACTCCAGCCAGCAGCTCTCCTCCTACCTCCGGGCACTAATGAGATTCACAGAGGAGCCTGCAGTCCCGATGCACTGGCTTGAAACTTTTGCTGCTGTTGTTTTTGAAAATATCTTCCACTAGTCCTCTGCCAGCAGCTTGTTAGCACGTGGCCTCAGTGAGTGAGTGGTTTTCAGCTCTCAAGATGGTGTGGTGCCCCACCTCGGACTCCCGAGGGGGAAGCTCCAAACATTTGTCCACAGAGTCCCCAGGCAGAGTCTCTGGAGCCTCTCCAAGAGTCCCTGACACATATGCACCGTACCCCTCTCGGGCCCCAAGTCCTGGGAGCCAGGTGTCAAATCCCATATCCCACAGAAGCAGTCTTCCCCCATCTGTCTTGCAAAGGTGTAAATGAGTTGACAGAGGGTGAAGAAGGAGGAAAAAGAGAGAAACTAGCATCACTAGTTACCCCTCCCGTTATTATAACACCATGCGCGCACACACACACACACACACACACACACACACGCACACACACACAGAGTCAGAAAGCCAACATCGACCATAGCCAACACACCAGCACCAGACCATCTCCCCACTGTAGGGGTGTCTACAAAAAGTCCTATTTGGACTTTGGTCACAACTGTGTCCCAGATCAGCTCACCCAATGTGAAGATCTTTATTCTCTAAATATAAACATCCTATTGTTTTTTTACTGTCAATCACCCACAGTCTTCCAGAAGAGCAAGCAATATGCCTGCTCAGAACACCTACAACTTAACGCCCAGCTCCTAGCAAAACCATGTATTCACAGGAGGTTCTGTAGAGCTAGGAGTGTTTCTGGCTTCACCTGTGTAGCAGAGATGACAAGCCACCTAGCTACTGAGCTTTATGTATCATTCGCCTCCTCCTTCATTTTGTTAATAAGGTCCCCAAATTTCTATTTCTGTTTCTCAGGCAAGCTACAAAGACTAACGGCATGCTGTGAGCCACAAGTGTACTGTTTGCCAAAAGCAGGATACTCCATAGCCAGAATCTACATCTATATGGCTTTAGCCTGACCACTGTCCCCTCCTGAACTCACAGCCTGTGCTCTTGGCCCTCTCACTGGGCATTCATCTTGACTGCTCCATACCTGTACCGACTGCACATGCTTCTGCACGTTCCTTCCTTTCTTCACTTATACGATAATGGTGCGCTTCCTTCTGAGTTAGCAGAGAGCTTGGGCTTGGGGAAAATTCTTCTTGAAATGCATTTTTTCAGTATTTATTTTGAGGCATGGGTTTTGTTTTGGTGGGTGTTTGCACAGTATGCCTTCCTTAATTCCTTCTTATTTTGAATGCTCTACATCTATCCCACAAAGGTGTGAATGGACTTGACAAAGCACAGGGAAGGAAGAAGAAAGAAACCAGCTGCGCCCGCTTCCTGTTGCATCACAGCCTTTGTGTGGATGCAGACATACATCCCACATCCCCACACACCCACTATGCACATATACCCTACACACACATAGAGAGAGAGACACACACACACACACACACACACCCACTATGCACATATACCCTACACACACACACACACACACAGAGAGAGAGAGAGAGAGAGAGAGAGAGAGAGAGAGAGAGAGAGAGAGAGAGACGTATTCTTCAGCCAGCCGAAATAGAACATGGCCAACACACTTAAGGTCAAAAGGAAAACGACACTTTGATGGTTTGAATTGCTTATCTTTTAAACTCAAACTTATAGTTTCAATCTTTGAAAAAAAAACAAGTTTAGTGGATGTTCATCACTAATAATCTTAATGTATTTCAACTTGTTTGAATGTTTTGTGTGGTTTGTCATGGTTTGGATAGAAACCCTTCACCAGGCCTTTCGAGCTTCTACAGATCTTTCTGGGCATGCCCAAAGACGAGACTGGTTGTTCATGACCTGGGTCATTTCTCAGGGTTGCATTTGCACCAAGAAATCTTACAGAATTAGGCCAGGTCTCCCTCTGGGACCCTCTAGTCAGCTTGCTGCTTGCTATTAAAAAACAAAAAGCAGATTTCCTGGTCTCAGCTTTTCCTCAGTTGCACATAAGCCCAGCACACTTACCACATCAATATAGGCATCTCCTGGGACTTGGGGCACAAAGGGAACCCGAGCTCATGGATGATGCTCATGCTGCTTGCTGGGTGTGAGTACCAGAATCCTTTGTTTCAAACCCATATAAAGCTCGGAAGCCCAATGCTCTCTGACAGCACCGGGAAGCTAGCAACAAGAGAACTTAGTAGCCTTTTGGAAAATTCCAGATCCTTCACGGACCCGACAGGAAGTTCAGCGATTCTCTTCTCCTTATTTCCTCTTAGTATGCCTCTATCTGAGGAAGTCAACCTTATTTCATTTGGGATATCTGCTGTTTCCAAAGGAATAGATTCAATCTCTCTCTTCTTGGTGGTTACCCCTAAAATCGCCACATTGGGCTTTACATAATTTGAGGGGAAACAATATTTCCATCCTTGGGTTCCCCCACGCAACTCCCATCTTTCACAGTGCTTGTTGGGCTCCAACATTTGGTTTCCTCTTCAGTCTGGTAGACTTGCACTGTTAAAATTGCTGTTTGTTTAGACTTTTCAAAGGTTTACCATTTTCACTGCTGTTACGTAGTCAGCATTGTGGCTGACATTCAATTTCTTACAGAAATGGTCTCCCCGGTTTCAGGGCTGACAGTGGGGGGTTTTGTTGACTGGACTGCTGCACTGCAATGTGGTAGAATATGTGCAGCCGCGTCAAGGTTTAAAGGCTGTGAGGTTTATAAATGAGGTGGGAACGTGCTGCTAATATCATTCCTGGCTGTAACGACAGGTTAGACAAACAGTGTGCCTGATTCTTTTGCACAGAAAACAGACTAATATGACTATGTCCACAGCATTCAGAAGCCAAGTTCCCTGTCTCGGGTCTCAGGTCTCAGTGTCTCCCAACTCCCCTGACACATCAAGTGAGTGAAAACCTGTTAAACTCAAGTGCCAGATCAGTAAAAGGCTGTGCGGCCCCCGTGAGTTCCTTTTCCCTGAACCCCTGTGGGCTTGCTCCAGCTGAAGAAGCAGCCTGTGCACACACGCGTGCACACACACACATACACACACACACAGAGTTTCTGCTGGGAAGTCCTCAGTTACCCACTGATCCTTGCCACTCAGTCATTCTCTTGAGCACTGGCCTTCTGACATTGGGTTAACAACTGTCCATTAGGTCCTTGTCACAATGTCTGCTTGCTGCTTGGTTTTTGTTGCCATGGTAGCTGCCAAGGGAAGATGGTCTAAGGACAATCCATACCTGAAGTTCTTATTCAGTTACCACTTATAACTGTTAAAACCATGTTCTATGCCTACTCCATGCCTGCCCATGCCTGCTCCATGCCTGCTCCATGCCTGCCCACGCCTGCTCCATGCCTGTCCCATGCCTGCTCCATGCCTGCCCCATGCCTGCCTCATGCCTGTTCTATGCCTGCTCTATGCCTGCCCCATGCCTGCCCCATGCCTGCCCCATGCCTGCCCCATGCCTGCCCCATGCCTGCCCCATGCCTGCCTCATGCCTGTTCTATGCCTGCTCTATGCCTGCCCCATGCCTGCCCCATGCCTGCCCCATGCCTGCCCCATGCCTGCCTCATGCCTGTTCTATGCCTGCTCCATGCCTGCCTCATGCCTGCTCCATGCCTACTCCAGGCCAGTCCATGTCTGCTCCATACCTGTCCCATGTCTGCCCCATGCCTGCTCCATGTCTGCTCACACCACCCAGTGACCAAGTGCAGAGCCAGGCTGAGGTATCTAGCAAGGTTGGTGACATCAGCCACGTACCATTCAAACCACAAGCATTCTAAACACTTCCTTGCTAGTTTTTATAGGTTCTTTCTCTCCACGAGTTTATTCCGGACCTTCAGTGTCCTCCCTTGACTCCAGAACTAATCGGAGGATCTCTCTAATGCTCTCCGTGGCATTGAATTCAGCAAACAGGGATGGAATACTGGTTCCTTCCTACCTCGAAGGCTCTCCACTTCTTTGGAAAATGAAATCAAGTTTTCAGAGATGAACTTTTCCAGTTTCAGCAAAGGTACTCTTGCATGGGTCACAGGAGATATTTTCAGACTTGTTCTTTAGAAACATGGCTTCCTCCCATCCATACGATCACCCAATTAGAAAGTAACTCAGATAAACTTATGTAAGGAAAGACAATATTTCCCATACACACACACACACACAAACAATCACTAAAATAATAAACCATTATGAATTGATTGAACTAGGCAAAGATTTAAACAAAGCGCAGCAGAAGAGGGTGATGCTGTGGACCTTAAGACCCATAACTCAAGAGAGAAGCCAGGTGGTGCTGAGGTCCCACCCTGAGACCCCACGCCCAGTCCAGCCGTCAGCATTTCTTGCCTGCTCAGCCAGGGCTAATGAACTAGGTGGAATGTGGCCATTCTGCCTCTCCCTGGGGCTGTGGCCTGCCTTCCCTAGCTCTGCTCCTCCTGGTGTTTGTTCCCTAAAGCAGCCCTCAAGCAGAGATCAATTAAAAGCTGGGATGAGACCCCAGAAGGGCCTGTAGGAGGAGGTCGGCGGAAAGCCCCGGAGTCCCTTTGTCTAAGGAATCATCCCTTCCTCTCCCCACTCCCCTCCAGCTCCCAATCTTCCTCTAGAAGTCAGGAGGGGGCAAGCAGACATTGAGCAGGTGGCCCTGGCTGGGGCCTGGGCTGACGGCAGGTTGAGTAGGAAGAGGCTTGTCAGCATATGGACCCAGAGAACACACGGCCCCCAGTTCCTGGGGACAGGAGGGGAACAGCCGGAGCAGATGAACTGCTAAGCAACAGGGTTGGTGATTTCAGCCAGAGAACTTTCCAGCGATAAGAAATAAGGGAAGGCAGCCAGTGGGGGAGCATGGGAGGGGAAGCTGAGGGACTTGGTGGCCCGACTCTGAGAAAGGGTAGCTATGTTCATGTCTGTTTAGATGCGAAAAGCTGGCATGCATTGGAAGCTCTTCTCCTGCACTTGTATAGGTGAAAACAATGGGGGAGATTGGTTTCTCCCCCTCCACCCCGTGGGCGCCCACACAACTCAATGCATGCACATTGACATGATTTCTGAACACAGGAGACTCGGTGTCTGAACATGGTATCTACAGAGCGACTGGGAGCCCTGGAAGTTTTAAAAATAGCACGGAAGGAGACACACCAGAGTGTGCATGGAGGTGCCTCCGGGTTATGACAATGCTGCTTTTGGATGACTATTCTCGTCCTTCATACTTTTCTGTACTTTGCATGGCTGTGTAACGTGCACGTATGGTCTTATCATTCTAAAAGACTTTTAATAGAAGCAGTGCAGATTAATAGAAGAGGTTAACTATAGGGTCTGGTGGTTCTGGGACCTACCATGTGGCTGGTAAAATCCCCAGGGAAGATCTTTATGACCACTGTTTGATTTGACCTTCATAAGCATCCCGAAAAAAGTGCTGTATCCCTTGCACAGATGTGAAAACTGAGTTACATGGGAAGACAATTAGCGTCCCCAGCTGGTGGCATGTTCTGGGGAGGTTCTGTGAACCTTAGGAAGCAGGCCCTATCTGGAAAAAATAGTCACTGGGACACCTGTATCTTGTCCCATGTGGCTTCTCTTTCTTTCTAGGCCCCTCCTGCCTTCCACAAGTGGTGTAGCCTCTGCCACAAGAGGGATAGCCTCTGCCACAAGTGGTGTAGCCTCTGCCACAAGTGGAGTAGCTTCTGCCACCTGTTCCTGCCATCCGGATATTCTACTTCACCCATGGGCCAAGGATCGACAAAGCTAAGAGTCGTGAACTAAATAGTCCCTGTGAAGTTGATTACGTCATACTTTGTCATAGCGATGTAAAAGCCAACCAGCACACCGCCCTATACTCCTCACCGTTCACACCACTGCCTACTCTACTCCAGCAGTTCTAACTCGGGCTCCCTGCTCTCTAGGCATGCTTTAGGGGTTTCAACATGTATGAAAAACTGTGTGTGTGTATGCATGTGTATGTGTGTGTGTGTTTTTGTACAACCAATGGCTTTCATAAGATGCCCAGAAGCATAGTGAATTCCCCCTTCACATCCGAGCCTGTGTCTCCATGTGTCTCTCACCCATTTTCCTTTCCTTTACCTCTTCCCCCTTATTTTCTTTACCACTTCATTTCCACTTTTGCAGAATGCCACCTTCTCTCCTTGTCCTTGGACTGTGACGATGAGGATCTAAGATTTCTTCTTTTGGAGTCTCCTTCCTTCTCAACCCTCGCCTACTGCTTGAATCCATCTCCTTTTCCCCAGACTCTGGTTTGTGCCTAGTTAGTCTGACTTCGACCTCCATCTTTAGCGAGAGCCCAGTTCATCTAGGCAGTCTCTGATTAGGGGTAGAGGTCATGAAAGCCACCCATCAAGTAACCTGGTGGTGTCCTTAGTGATCATTTTCAAAAAGGCAATTTGGCTGGTGCTAAGCACTGGGGACCTGGGAACTGGTCACAGCTTCTCTTGGCAGCAGAAGGAAGGGAGAAGTCGCCAGGAACAGAGGCCAAGAGGCGACTGCACCAGTTCTGCACCCTTCGCTGCTCTGGTACACCCAGGCCTTTGCTCATGTTAGGAGCACCGATCTGCAAGAACAAAACCATAACCCTCTTCCACCCAGAGCAGAGATGGGCTCGAACTATTAGGCTCCCACGAGCTACTGTGGCACTACCTAGACCTCTACTTTGCTCAGATAGGCAAAGTATGACAGGCCCTATCTTTTCTCATAAGGAGCAATAGCTAGAAAGTGACTTCAAGTTGTTGTTATTTCAAATGATTATGCTGCTTCCAGCCTACAGACAAGCCCAGGATTGACATATGCCATCATGTCCTGCGAGGATCTCAGTCCAACTAGAAGAGACAGAAAGGAAAAAGGCAAGATTGCACGTGTTCAGATCATTTCAACCAACATTGATAGATTTTTTTAGTGCCCACTGGGTGTGGGGCAATTGGTGATATCTATATCTATCTATCTATCTATCTATCTATCTATCTATCTATCTATCTATCTATGTGTGTGTGTAGAGACACACAGAGAGATATGTGTGTGTATTAAATACATTTGTTCTCTAGTGATGGCAAGTAGTACATATATAGGGAGAAGAGAGAGCAAGAAGAAACAAGAGAAGGTTGTAATCTCTCAGTCCTTATCAGAGAAGCTTCTCCTTGCAGTAGATGAAATCAACACAAGACCCTCCAACAGGTCAACATCCATTAAATAAAGAACTGCAGAGTGCTCAGCCCTAAGACGAACATTTATATAACATTTCTCCTGCAAAGCTTGGGGATCTTCATGGAAGAGGAGACAGAAAGATTGTAAGAACCAGAAGTAGGGCTGAGGAGGTGGCTCAGTGTTTAAGAGCACTGCTTATTCTCTCAGAGGATCTGGATGCAAAGTCCAGCACCCATAGGGTAGCTAATAAGGATCTAGCTCCAGAGTACCCAACGCCCTCTTCTGGCCTCTGGGGACACTGCATGTATGTGGCACACACATACTTGCAGACAAAACACCCATACATATAAAATAAACATAAATAAGTACATCTTAAAAACAAACAAGCAAAAGAAAACAAACAAAAAAGGGCCAACAAGGCCTTTTATAAAGGAGCCGGAGGTGGTCTACAACATCAAAGAAACGGTGTTTTTCAGATAAATCAGGAAAGTTGCACAGATGCACTCATGGCAATTGCGAACTTCCCAGTATAGAAGAGAGAAGGTTGAGACAAAAACACTGCCACTAGCGAGGAGCTAATGCTATTTGAAAGTTGCTGGAAGCAGGAGAATCAACCTCCTCTCTTCCCCTGGTAGGTTGACCACACAAAAGGTGGGCCAAGCAATGCAAACTGGACTTGATAAAAAAAAAAGAAGGAAAAAGGAAGAAATCTCAAAGATGGGTAGGAAGGGATAAGAGGGTAAAAAAGATGTAATGGGAGAAGTTTGAAGAGGCGTAAATACATTCCAAATGTATTATATGAAATAATAATAATAAATACAGAAAGAACACTTAAAAGAAAAACCTAAGTCTCAGGGGCCAAAAGAAGAGCTTTCAATAGACTCAAAGTTTAAGCAGCCACCAGTGATAGATTCCTGTCTCAACATGGTTTCCTCAACTCCTAGGTGTTCATGATTTTCTCACACAAATACCCATCAACTAGGAAATTCATGTGCTCTCTTAGTTTAGATCCCATGGTGGGGAGTTAGCAGGCTGAGAGCAGCCTATGAGCAGACTTCATGGATTTGGGCTTTGGTCAATGCCATCATGGCTTAGGGCAGGCTGGCTATGTCAGCTGGCAAGGCACCCAGACAGAAACAGATTGAGGGAGAAAGGCTTGTTTGGGCTATGATTCCAGAGAGTTAGAGTCCACTGTGGTAGGGACAACATGGCCGTGGATACAGAAAACCGGCTAATGGCGTTGTCTTCACACGCAGAAAACAGAAAGAGAAGCAAATGTTGTCAGGCTACAAAATCTCAAAGCTTGCCCCCCATGACATACTTCCCCCAAGAAGGCTCCAGCCCATATGTGTTCCGTAGCCTTCCCAAACAGCACTGCTAACTGAGGATCATGTGTCCAAAGACGTGAGCTTATGTGGGGCATTCATTTCATGTTCAAACTACAACACTGGCTGTCCCAGATGTGGTGTGAATCTGGCTGGTTAGGCAGGGACAGGCATCCATGGCAAGAACTTTGCATGAGATCCGGATTGTAAATGGAGCCCAGTCAGGCAATTGAAGGACAACATGAGAAATAAAGTCAGTGGGAGAAAGGAATCCTTTCGTCTGTCCTCCATTCTGCCCTGGTTCTTTATGTTCCTTGTTAGGAGGGTACAAGAGAGGGACACAAAAGGCCTTCGTACATTGTTGAGGGTAACTTGATCCTAATGAAGGATAATAACGAAGGGGAAAAGTCTACATGTGTTGGCTCTCTTGATATTGCTACGAAGATGAAAAGAACCCTTGGTGGATATGAAATATTTAGGACCTAGGTTTGCTGAGTCTCTGAAAACAAAACCAAAAGCCAACTTTTCTCCTTCTGATCACCTGATCTCTAGAAAAACTCGTCCTGTGGCCCATTGGGATTTTCTGAGCCTCAAGAAAAACTTTTGCAGCTACAAGTATTCAATTTGCATCCTGGTTTTCTCAGCTGGAAAACACCATGGCCTTCTGCTGCTCACGACTTGCCGCCTGCTACTCAGAAACCGCTACAGGCTGAAAGCAAGTGATACTTAGGATAGAGCAGCAGGCCTGTAGAAGCCATGCCCAAAGCTCAGCCACTGCTACCGTCCCTGCTCCAGAGACTACATGGGTGTTTCCTATTCTGAGCCCCCTCAGACACCACAGGGAGAAAGCCTAGCTAGCAATCCACAGAGTGATAGGCTTGTCTATTCTCCCTCCACTAACCCATAGCCACACTGCCTTTGTTCTCCCTCCAACAGCCAAGTCCTCTATCTCAGAAAAAAAAATCTGTTACCTGTCTCTTTGGGTGGCACCACATCTCAATTTCCAGGTGTCAGAATGTCGCATTTTTAATATGAATAAGCTTGTGTTTCTTTTTTTGAAGGGAATTGGGCTCAAATCTTGAAAATTCTCTTCTCGCTTTTCCTCATTTTCTTTTCTCTTCTTCATCTTCCTCACAGCACCCAGTGTCTGTCCCTGTGTCTGCCTCTTCACAACAGGAAACCACAGATAAATGCCATGGACGTGAAGTGCAAGAGTTGGTAGCCCTGTCTAAATCTCACTCTGCTTCAAACATGAGCTGAGATTTTCACCCTCCTGGGCTTGAACCTAACACTGTTCTCTGCTTTGGCATGTCTTAGAGTCCAGTGATCAAAACTCCAGATACTAAAGGAAGAGCAGAGCTGAAGAATCAGGAGATGAAGTAGCTACCTATGGGCAGATATTTGTGGATAGTTCCCTGGTTGAACATACTCCCAAGCCCCCAGCCTTCTTATCTTGTGTCCATCCTGGCCACTGCCTCAGAACAAAGATGGTCTCAATAACCATCTCTCACCCCTAATACATCCTCTTCCAGCATCTACCTCTCCTAGATGTTTAGATTTTAAACCCATTGTTACTGGGCATTGAAAGACTCTTAAATGAACTACAGGGAAAGAGACAACTACTTTTTCCAAAAAAGGGACCACACAGGACTATGGTCTACTACTGCTGCTATTACAAAATATCAAAGACTGGGTAAGTTATTAGAGTAAATGTTGGTTTCTTTGTAATTCTAATTTCTAAGAAATCTAAGATGAAGAATCTAGTACCATCATTCCATGATGGAAGACAGAAAGGCAAGAAACTCTAAGGGGAAAACGCACTCTTCTATGATGGCAGTAATCGCATCGATAGGAAAAAAGCCCACATGGCTCAATCACTTCCTATAATTCTACCCTCCACCCCATTGCAGTGGCAGCTAAATATTGTTTTGTTGTTGTTGTTGTTTTGTTTTGTTTTTTGTTTTTTTGAGACAGGGTTTTCGATGTAACCAGACTGGCCTCGAACTCGCAGAGATCAATCTGCCTCTGCTTCCTGAGTCCTGCGATTAAAAGCATGCACAACCACTTCCTTGGCATGGCTGTTAAATCTTCACATGAGTTTTGAAAGCACAAGCATTTGCTCCATAGCACCTGTAGAAAAAGCTGAAGGTCTGAGACTGAGCTGGAATAAATGGAACTTGCCTATAGGGAGCGGTGGGAAGGGGGGGGGGGTTGACAAGGTGTAAGGAACTAGTAATCCAGTTTCTTATTTCTAAACAGTCATTTTAACTTTATCTTTAATAATGAGAGGTCGTTACCAATAATCAAGACTGGTATAACACTCTGTCCTAGGTAAAAAGGCAGACTGACACTTTTTCATGGGCAGCCACAGAAGGCACAGACTCCTGGATGCTAACACAGGAATCTGCTGTTCACCGCAGTAAGCACCAGTAACAATGACAGCGTTTGTATTTGGTCCCCAAGAGTCAGATTTCCATAATACAACATACAGGGGTTTTAACGATTCCTATACACCTGAGCAGCAGAAGAAAACCACTGCTGTCTAGAGAACTGGACTTCTTATAACAGGCTGTTCTAGATCTACTTAAATAGAACTACCGCATAGAGTGTTTTATAACTTATTATAATCTATGCTTTTAATAATATTTTTTAAAATACAATACAGCATCCTAACATGTTGACAATTTTATTAAAGTAAGGGTCTAGATTATACACCCCCAACAAAAAATAATATTTTCAGGATGTGTTGTGGGTTATTTGATTGCACTGTGAAAGCCCAAGACTGCCTTAATAAGATCAACCTTGAATCAGGGGGGTGGAGCCAGCGACTAGTGGATAGGAATTAGCCTTAGAGAGTAGGGAGGTGCCAAGAATACAAGTAGAGAGGTACACAGGAAGGAGTCGGGAGGGACTTGAAGATTCATGATCTGTTTTGATTTGGGACAGACAAATGAAGAGATGGTCTCTAGCTGGGTCTCCAGCCAAAAAGGAAGATCAGCAGGTCACTTCTTGGCCCCTCTGAGCTAGCAGGGTTTCACCCCAACGTCTGTCTCCCATGTCTTTACTGGTACATAGAACAATAAAGACTTAGTTTAAAAAACAAAACAAAAAACCCTACATTTGACAGCACAGCAGGGCTGCTATCAGCAGGACCTGAAGTTCCACCAGGCCATGGTCCAAGTTGCAGGATGCTGACTTCAAGGGGTGGGGGGAGCGGCATGGTAGTTAAAATAGCAGTAGATTCAGGTGCAGCCACAGCGCTGGAGATAAAACACCAGGGATGTTGATGTACCTACAGTCTCCAGAGTCAGGAGCGCCTCCTTCAGGAATCGCACAGGACAATTCATTTCACTAGTAGTAAGAAGGGTGCACTAGTTTATCTTCTTATTTCAATATAATTCATCTTTTAATATATCTATTACATATATTTTATTATGTTATACTATCACAATGCTGCAAGTAAATACATATAAATGATACGTGGATAGATTGGAGTGCATGCCCTGTTTTACTTGGTTATTTTTTGCAAATACAAATATATATTTTAGTGTTAAAATAATGAAATATCTATTCACACAATTAATAATCCTTATTTTCTTAAGGAGAATTACTCAGAAATGGAATTGGTGGATCAAATGACATGTTCTCCTTTTTAAGTTCTTGAGTCATTGTTTTCAATATTACCCGATATTCCTCAGAAAAAGCTGCACCAGCCTCCCCCTCAATGCAGCAGAATTTGTGTGCACATGCTCATACCCGTAGCCTGATAACTCTGCCTGTAGTTAAGAGAGGACTCTTGCACCTTTAAAAGCTTTATTGATGACTAACATTATTTTGTTTTAATGAGAATATCTTCCAGTGCTTAAGGAGCAGAACGTTTTTCATATACATCTGATATTAAATATTTTCTGAGACTCCTTGTTTATTTTCTTTGCCTCTTATATTAGAAAAATTCATCTATTATTTAAAAATTAATTTTCAGAGTTCTTTGTACAGTTAGTATATTTATTCTCCCGTACAAATATTACAAAAATGCTTTTTAATTCATCCTTTGCCTCTTTATTTGTTGATGGTATTTTCATATAAACAATACATAAATATCATTGAATTTATCAGACATTTTCTTCATGGTTGCTGCTTTCTGAAACATATTAAAAAGTTAACATTTCATTTTCTGGGATCTTAAATTAATATCAAATTTTCTCTTAAGATATCTGCCTTACATTGAGCTCTGATTCTATGGAATTATGATAAATTGTGCAAGATAGACATGTTATCACACACTACAATCATATGGATTTTTTTTAATCCACTGGTTTGTTGTAAGCACTGCTAAAACCCCAATCCTCTGATTTTTATGGTTTAATAACATGTTCCAATACAGGACATTAAACATTAAGGACAACATTAACACAGCAATCAAAGTAAAGCTAAAAGTAATGACTTTTCATAGTAAATATTTTATTTACTAGGAATGTGCGTCTTTGAGAAGAAAAGATTCAATCCTGGTCCAAAGCAGAAATCTAAGCGGTAAAATGGATTACTGCACTGCTACCTTCCAAGTTAAAGCTCTGCACAGTGGGTGAGAACAGGCCTGGGTGGTGCTAGGGAAAACAGCTGAGGACAATGGATGGAAGTCTGTGCCAAAAAGTTGTTCAGCATGAGAACAGGCCACTTGATAGGAACGCGAAGAAAGGGTGTGTCTTAGTTACTTTTCTCACTGTAGTGACCAAATGGCTGACAAGGAGCCATCTAAGAAAGAAAGGGTTTGTTTCGGCTCTAGTGACCAAATGGCTGACAAGGAGCCATCTAAGAAAGAAAGGGTTTGTTTCGGCTCGCAGTTTGAAAAGGGGTGACAGCCACCATGGCAGGACAAGCGTGGTGGCAGGAATGGGAGGCAAATGGTCTCACTGCTTCCACAGCAAGGAAGCCGACTCAGGATGGGAAATGGGATCCAGTCCTCAATCAGACCCAAGGAACTGCTTCCTCCAGCGGGGCTCCAGTTCCAGAGGGTTCCACAACAAAACAGAGCATCCAGCAAAGAGCCAGGTGTAGCAAAATAATAAATAATAAAAATCCAGATATTGGGGTTCAACCCCAAAACCAGAAAAGCAAGGCAGCCAAGTTACTAGAGAAGTCTTACCTTTACCAAGGCTGGGCAACCACAGACTAAGAAGTCTAAGCCTCTCTCTCCTCCCATTTTATATTCCCTCTAGTGCTGAGACTAAAGGCATGTGACTCCCTAGAACTGGGGTTAAAGGTGTGAGCCACCACCACCTGGATTGGTTTCTGCACTGATCTTGTGTAACCCTGGATGGCCTTGAACTCACAGAGTTCCCTCTGACTCTGTCTTGGAAATCCTGGAATTAAAAGTGTGTGTCACCATTTCCTGTCCTCCAGTGGCCTTAGTTTTGCCTCTGGTCTTCTGGCAAGATTTAGTTATTAAAATACAAATAATATACCACTGTACTAAGTATTTGTATATATGAGCCTATAAGGGCTACTTCTCACCGAAACCACAATAGAGCAAGCTTTTCTTTCTTGAATGACCAGTTTTCCAAGCATGCCGCAGAAGACTAGAGGAACAGAAGGGGAGTGGTGTTATTTGAAGGACGTTTGTCGCGAAAATCTTGGTCTTCATCAGATAATGATCTCAAAAATCAATAGCCTAACTGCATTAGCATCCACACGCAGCCGTGGAGGAATCAGCCCTGAGAAATTCCAAAGGCAATCGAGCTGAGATGTTGGTTCCTAGGACGATGGAAGCTGCGGTCCGTCTTCCCTTTGACTCTGAGGCAGCATTGGAGCGAGATGCACGCTACAAAGCTTATGAAAATCGAATAGGTCCCCACTCAGCCTTCGCTGTTGTTTCAACTTTCAAGTATGAATTAAGGCACCCTGGGGCGTCCCCGGGTCTCACTTTTGTTGGGTTTCTGTAGACAGGGAAGCAAAGAGCTGAGGTGTGTTTTGCACCCGGCTCCCCTCCGTAGGATATGGAGAAGAGAACTTCCTTTAATGCCGCGGTAAAATATTCTGAGATCCCTAGAGTTGTTCTATTCAAATGCAATGGTTTTATCTATTATTTATCCCGTGGCTTTTGGAGAGGAACCCTTTCTGTCTTGCTAAGAAGAGAAGCACAGCTTTGAAGCAGCCCCTTTGGGCAGTTTTCTTTCAGAACAAGCAGTCCCCAAGAGCAGGGAGCGGAGGTGGGGTCCTCAGGGGCTGGGTTCTCTGCTATTTAGTTCACTTTGTGCTACTGTAACGGAATGCCTGAGCTTAGGAAAAGCATAAAGTACAAGGATTTATTTCTCATATTCTGGGGGCCAGTAGGTCCAAGTCGTATCATCGCATGAATATCTGTGCCTTTCCACGTTGGAAGTCAGAAAGATAGGGAGGCAAGTGTGCATGCTGACTAGCACCTAAAAGAAGCAGGGGGTGGAAGCAACCAAATTTACCCTTTTCCCAGGAACCCCCTTCCATGATGAGCAACTATCTCCTGTGACAATGATGTAATCCATTCCTGTGGGCTTAGGTTTCCCGGCATAACCACCTCTTAAAGGTCCTACTCTCAACCTGGATGTTCTGGGGACAACTTTGTTAAACTCTGGGGACAGCTCTGTGCAAAAAGTTCTCATCACCAAGGCCGTTAGTTCAGCAAGCGTGTGGTCGCTAAGTCGTTTGGCCACTCTAGCTGTGGTCCTCTGAAGATTTGCAGTTCTCATTCTGTTAAAAGCCAAGAGAGATGATGGCGGCGGCAGAGTCCATCTTAATCATCATAGACTCTTGGCTTTCTTTTATTACTGGGAAAAATAAATAGTGTGGGCACAAAACATGAGACAGAGAGTGAACAGCCCAAGATGCTACAGGCCTTACAGACACAGGGCTGGGTGGAAAAATAAGAAGAGAGACAGAGTTCTGACTGCATTCGTTTGAAGCTTTAAGGAGCGCTAATTTGTGGTGTTGGAAGATGATGCTTCTCTTTTGGGAGGGGTTGGCAGTCACACCCAGAAGGGTCCTCTGGGACCTTCTTGGATGCCGGAAATATTGTCTGAAGCTAAGTGCTGGTTTCTCAGAGTGTATCGAGTTATTGCACATTTATGATTTATGCCTGGATATGTATGTATACTTAAATTCAAAACAGGAGGAAGGTGATGACTGGGCACTTAGCATGGGAAGCGGTCCCGTGTGTTTATGCCATTTAGTTCTCACACTTATGGGAAGTCAGTAAGTCTTCATTTCTATTCCAGCAGAGGCTGTGAAAATCCTGAGAGATGATACCGTAGGATAGAGTCACATAGCTGCATTCTTATCAAGACTGTGTCTTCCTGACTCTAAAGAGAGGCTCAAGGAGAGCTAGGGTCTAGACTAGTGGTTCTCAACCTGTGGGTCACGACACAGGAGGGGAGGGGAGAGGGTCAAAGGACCCTTTCACAGAGGTTGCCTGAGACCACTGAAGAACACAGATATTTCATTATGATTCACAAGAGTAGCAAACTCACAGTTATGAAGTAGCAATGAAAAGAATTTTATGGTTGGGGGTCACCACAACACGTGGAACTGTATTAAAGGGTTGCAGTTTTAGGAAGGTTGAGAAACACGGCTGTCAACCCTCTCCTGGCTGGAACTTCAACCCTTTGCTATAGGGACATCTCAGAAGTCAGGGGACAATCTAGGTACATGGGACTCTCCTGGAGCTATCCCGCTGAATGCAAGGACTCTGTGCATTATTTATCTGTAACCTTGGAGAGAGGGCTTTTCTGTTTTCCTCAGCAAAGAGGCAGGGGGTCCTGAGCTCCATAGTGGGCCCCTCTAGGCTCTGGACAATGCCGGAAATTCACTCTTCAATACTCTGTCTTTAGCCTCCTCCAGCTAGCACCGTATTTGAGTCAGATTCCCCCCAAAGCCTGAGCAGAAGGGAACACCACATCACTCATATCAGTGAAGGCACAAAGTCAGTAGGTTAGGCAGAAACAGACTGTAAACAAAATTAAATTCTCTCCTTGCTATACAACTGAAGAATGAATCTTTCCTTGTTGAGGTTGCTCCTCTATGCCAAGCAACTTGGGGTGGTCCTCAGGCACAGCTACTGCTGTTGATGTGTTCTGGAAGATGGAGGGGGCGTCTTGCTGGGTTCCGGAAGGTTCAAGGTGCTCAGCGAAGCTGAATCCTCTCAGCCTTACAGAGATGTCATGTCCTCACAGAAGTACAAGGAAGTCCTTCGCCTAGCGCCCCGTTCTTGTCTGCTAAACCCTAAGGTAACATTGCTTGTGACCCTTGTGGAATTAGTTCAGTGGCAGAGCACATCCTTGGTTTGCTGAGGCCCATGGTCCTGAGAACATAAGAAAACTGCCCAAGAAAGCTCTCCCAAGCCAGAGCATGTGACTTGTTCTTGTTACAGGGCCACAGATGATGATCAAAGGGAGGGGCGGTGAGTGCTCTGTGTCCCTTTTCCTTCCCATAGGGCGATGAATGACCTTGTTCCAAAGCACAGCAAGATGAGAGTGGTCCTCATTCTTAAGTTATCATGTCGAAGGCAGGATCTTAGAAGTGGGAAGCCAGCCCCAGTGGAGAAATCAACGGTAAGTGTTTAACCACAGAGATTTCTTCCCCCACAGCACCGCCTACCTCCATGCAATACAACAACCTTCCAGCTCTATGTATGGTCTCTCCTCCCTAGGGACCTCCCAAAAATTTAGAAAATGGACATGCTAAAGGCCTTTTATCCCCAGACTTTTCCCATTTCCCTTTGTAACATGACTCTTTTCCACATCGGCATATGGTCCCAGGGGGGAACCATGTCTTTTATTTACCTGTTCAGGAAACCAATCAGATTTGACATCTCTGTGGGAGCCGGTTGATATGGGTTGTCATGGAGGTGGTAGCATGCCTGTGTGATCGTCTGTCTCCTAGCCCTAAGGCACTGTATTTATTATATTGATTGTAAACTTGACAGGCTCTAATATCACCTAGGAGACAGATATCTATGAGAAGTTTCTAGATTGGGTTAACTGGGCAGGTGGTCCTGGCTTGTATAAAAAGCCATCCAGTAAACATCACTCCCTCGAGGTCTCTGCTTTCGTTCCTGCCTCCAGGTTCTTTGAGTTCCTTCCCTGAGTTTCTTTCACTATGAACTATAAGATGTAAGGTGAAATAAGCCTTTTCCTCCCCAAACTGCTTTTGGTCATGGTGTCTATCACTGCACTAGAGAAAGCAAACAGGACACGTGGGGTGGGGCTCAGGGCTGAGAGCGGAGCTACCAGCGTTCATCTTTCCTTGCTTCCTGTCTGCAGATGCAGTGTGGCCAATCAGCTCAACCTCCTGCTGCCCGCTGCGCTTTCCTCGGTAATAAACTGCATCCCTCAAAACCGCGAAACAAAGCAAACTGTGTCTTCCCCTGGTTTTTTCTGTCAGACCCTTTGTCATACGAGAGGGAAGAGATTAATGTGGTTTGAGAGCGAGGGAGATTTGCTTGTCGTGTGGGCAAGATGGTGGCAATAGATCACTACTCACTCACAAATTATTAGATGTGTTGCTGCCGAGAGTCCTGGAACTGGTCGGATTTGAATGGAATCTGTGGTCTTGGGTATATAGGGATGTATTAGATGGCCGTGTAGGCTTCTCTGGGGGTGGGAATCCTACTTTAGATAGGAATGTGGGTTCTTCTCACCACACAGTCACGAAGCAAAAGGCATTAGTATCTCCCATATATCCAACATCCGCTTGTGGCAATGCCCTTCCTAGCAGAATGTCATTAAGTCTGGATAGAGTATATCCTGGCTCGCCTCACATTCACCAGGTGGGGTTTTTAGCTAGGATTCCTATTGCTCTGTCAAACACCACGACCAAAGCAACGTGGTAAGGGAATAGATTTGTTGGCTTACTCTGCCGCATCACTGTTCATCACTGAAGGAAGTCAGGATAGGAACTCAAAAAGGGCAGGAACCTGGAGGCGGGAGCTGATGCACAGGGCATGGAGGGGTGCTGCTTACTGGCTTGCTCCCCATGACTTGCTCAGGCTGCTTTCTTACAGAACCCAGGACCACCCATCCAAGGGTGGCCCCACCCCAATAGGCCAGACTAGCCTACCACATCAATCGATAATTAAGAAAATTCCCTACAGGCTTGGTTACAGCCTGATCTTATGGAGGCGTTTCTCCATTGAGACTCCCTCCTCTCTGGTGACTCTAGCTTGTGTGAAGTTGACATAAAACTAGCCAGCGCAGGTGGCATCTTCCTGAAGAAACCACAGTCAGCCCAGAATGCTAGGACCAGGTGTGGCTGACACAGAAGGAGTGAGAGGAGGATAAAGGCACTCCAGAGCTTGAACCAAACAACAGGACCACCAATTCAGTATTTCCAGAAGACAGAGGCAGATCGATGCATCACTATTGGGCAATAGCTCTGATCAATTGTTCCTGAGGTCAAAGAGTCCACAAAACAGATAAAATGGCTAATAATTTCTTCCTAAGCATCAGGGACTTTTAATCATAATAATAATGCTTCATATTAAAAAATAGTTCTTACAAACAACTCGACAAGATGTAGCCCATTCCTAGCACTAGAGGGCAAGACCTTATTGCTGAGGATACCACATCCACGAGTAACAGAACGTGGAGAACTGAAGCTCATCCTTACCTCAAAGCCTCACCCCTCGGGCTAGCTTTCGTGGTGCTGGAAGGTGCTGTGCTTGCAATCAGAGGAGAAAAGTAGCTGCCATCATCAGTCTTATCCAGCTTTGAACTGGACCAGCTCCAGTAATGAGTGGCCTACAAGACTCCCGCTTATGCAATAGTGGCATGAATGTTATGGGAGCAACTTAACACTCTCTGACTTGACTTCAGGCCTGCTGTACAAGATAATTGGAACCATTATTAGAAGGGAAGAACCTGTTGCTAGATAGGTCATAGGCCCTAGCAGAGAAATTGCTACTATTGTTCCGTTAAATGGACATATTCCTAAATGGATAAATGCCTCCTAATGGCTTACTGTAGACCCATAGATATACTCAACCCTAATCAAGAAGTTTCTTCTTACAGAAGATGGTGATTAACAGAGACCCATGACTAGTCAATATGAAGAGAATAAGGAACTATGGAATTCACGGCTCTGAATGAGACATCTATATCACACTCCTTGCCCCAAGGCTCAGGTTTCATTATGGAATAAGAGGCTGGAAGATTGCAAGAGCCAGAGGCTGGGAATAGCTATAAGGAAACAGTATTTTCAAGATGCAACAGAGGAGATGCACATATAAACCTGTAGCAGTTGAGACGAAATGCACAAGACTTCTGTAAAATTAATCCAGACAAAATTCAAGCATGCAAGCAGGAAGTGGGCATAGAGTTCCACCCCCTAGCAGAGGAGTTACTGTTATTTGAAAGCTGCTTGGAGAGTGAGAGAGAAAGTCACTTTTCTTTAATGATCTAACCCCTGATAGGTAGGTTGAACACATTCCAGGGGATGGTCCCACACCCAAGATTATTTGGGAAACACAAACTGGACTTTATAGGTTTTCAAACATATTTTAAAAGTCGGATGGGTAGGAAAATGTGAGTGGATATGGGAGGAGCTGGAGGAGGAGGAGGAATGAATATCACCAAAATGCATAACATTGAATAATACAAATAATATTTTAAAAAACTGTTTTCTATCTTCTCAAAGATTTCTTCATTGTAAGTCTTACAAACACATTATGTGGTAGCCATAGCAAAAATAAAGGTAAAATACAAACTATCTTTCCCTTTGTCGCAGTTATCACCAGACACAGTGTATAAGATGAGTGCGCTCCCAGAATGTATGCTAACGTGTGTGTCCATTTGTGTGCGTGTGCACGTGTCTTATGTGCATGTATGCAGAGTCTAGAAGGATGCATAATCTCCTGCTCTATCACTTCCCACCATTTCCCCTTGACATAGGATATCTCAGGGAACTAGAAACTCACCTAAGATGATTGGCCAGCAAGTTCTCGGGATCTCTTTGTCTTTGGCCTCCATTGCTGGGATTGTAGGCACAAGCAGCCATGCCTGGCTTGAATGCACATTTTTATTTTTTTGTAAAAAATGAGGTCTCTACTTGAAAATGCAGAGAATAGACTGAAAAAATAAATAACTTGCCCATGTTACAGGTGTCATTTGTGGTACCCACCTACCCATCTTTTACCAGCTATGGATTGAACATGCCCCCAAAAGCATGCGTTGGTAACTTCAGTGCAATACTAAGTGGTAGGGCCTCAGGAGATGGGGGTCTCCCCACGAGGGTACTGTTCTGGTGAATGGATCAATCCCATTATCTTGCTTTCTTATGGAGTTGCTTTCTTATAGACAGCTAGGTTTGGCCACTCTTTGTTCCTCTTACTCTTGCTTTGCCCTTCCTCCCTGGGATGTCACAGCAAGAAAGCCCTCACTAGCTGTCAACCCTCAGTTTTAGATTTCCCAGCCCTCCAAAGTGTGAGAAATGAACTTCTGGTCATTATAACTTACTCAGCTGAGCACTCAGTAAGAACCTCCAACAATCACTGACCCCGATCCAGGTATGTGAGCCCTCGAAGCCCATCCTCCTTCCATGGACAAGTATTATGTTCACTGACGTAATAGATCAATAATGGGATCAGAACTAGGAGCAGGGTTTTTCTGAGAGATCTGACTATCTGTTTACACCCCTGTTTAATAAATCACAGAGAGAACACAGTGAGCAGCCTCTTACTGCAAATAAGACCACCCGGTCCACAGCCACTCAGACAACCCACATCAACCCCAGAGTGAAGAGCAAGTCCCTGTAGCCAGAGAACACAGTTACCAAGATGTCTACCAGCATCAAGACCTGAACAAGCTGCCAGGTGCCAACCAAAGGTGTTTAAAAACCATTGTTGCACATTATTGCCAAGAACCAATGCTTAAGTAAGACAAAGACAATGTTCTCTGCCTACTGTCAAACTTTAGAACTGTTAGAATTTAAGAGGAGAGTTGCCCTGATTCTTCCCCCCCTCACACATATATACACACACACACACACACACACACACACACCACACCACACCACACCACACCAGGACTTGTACTTTGATTATATCCCCACATTCATTTGGAATGAGACAGGGTATAAAATAGGAAAATGAAAAAAAATTAAAAACAGACCTCCAAAAGGATTAGGTAGAGATTATCAGGCCCTTGAGAGGAGTTAATTACCACTGCTGAGACCGAAATTGAGGCACATCTCCTAGCAGAAAATACACAAAAAAGAAACATACTTCTCATTATCTAATAATAACAACTTTTAAAATAATATATATGTAGATAGATAGATGATAGATAGATAGATAGATAGATAGATAGATAGATAGATAGATAGATAGATAGATAGATAGTCTTTCTATGTGGTTGAATAAACTTCAAGGAGCGATGTGTCCTGTGCTTATTCTTCTGTTTGGAATAATTAGAATCACAATCTGTTCTTTTCCTCCCTCCTTTTCTCCTTCTCTTCCTCCCTCCCTCCCTTCTTTCCTTTCTCCCTCCCTCCCTTTTTTCCTTCCTTCCTTCCTTCCTCCCTCCCTCCCGCCCTCCCTCCCTTCCTTCCTTCTTCTTTCTCTTCCCATTGTCATTTTTCTCCTTCTTTTAGTGATTATGCTGAAAAGCACAGTGAGTTTTATGCCTCTAGCATCCGGAAGTAAACCACACTTGATTTTGTAAAATAAGATAAGTAGAAAAATTAATGTAAGGGGGAACCTCTTTTCTGCCTTCTTGGGCATGATCGCTATCACCAGTTTAGGATGCGTTTTCCAATGATGTTTCTATATTACATATACAGCTATAAATAGAATGTTATTAAGTTATGCATTTTGTATACATTGTGTAACACTGAATCCAGCATTCTACAAGTTACAATTTTCACTCAATATTATGTATCTTTTCTCTCTCCACTTTGGTACATGCAAGTTTAATTAATTCATTTGTTTAGTAGCAACCCACCACATGATTCCTCCAAGTTTCTTTATCTCTTCCTCTGTTGAACATGTTATTTGTTCCTACTTTTCCGGTATAATTTACAATGACTGTTTAGAGACATAACTGTCTGTACACATATTTGGGAGTGTTCCGTGGTAGGTACACGGGCCATGGAATTCTATGGCCTTTCAAACTTTTCTAGATTGAAGGATTCACAGTAGATTTAATAAAAGGTAGTGTATTTAAATGATCTTAGACTAAAGTTTTCTTGTGTTGTCTTTGAAGAAATGAACTGTCATGAGTAGATCATAGAATACTAGCTTATCAGAAATCCCCATCAAAGATAGCTAGGGTTCTCGTTCTCAATGGCTTGGAATGAGCAGAGGGACTGGAAAGAGGAGCTAACACTTGGAACCACTGGGCATACTGCAGAGGCTTGGCAAGTTGGTCTACACTCACCAGAAGCCATAGGCACCCTCCAAGTTAGGTCCCCACCCCTACTTACAAAATCCCCTCTAGGCTGCTACCACGTACTTGTAGGAGCCGTCTCATACATATAAGAGTAAATATGTTTCCTTCCAAAGTCTTTCCTTAGAGCTGGTTTTATTCTACCATGCATCTCTCTACTGACAAGTCTTACACCTTTCCTAAAGAGTTCTTAAATTGAGGGGTAGACTAGGCGGCTTGACAGTCCAGAGCACTTGAGGCTCTTCCAAAGGACCAGAATTTGATTGCCAGTACTTACTTGGTGGCTCACAATCACCTGTAACCCCAACTCCACAGGATCTGATGTTCTCTTCTAGTCCCAAGAGGACCTGCACTTGTGTGCACATACCACTACACAGACACATACATGTGCACGTAATTGGGAATTAGGAGTTGTCACATGGTTCACAATTGTCTCCCTTCTCTATGCAACCCCACTGGGAACCTCTATCTTCCACCACTGTGAGTAAACATGAAGACCCTTCTCCCCTCACCTCCTTTCTGTTCTGTGAAAAATCATGTCTGACATACTCATGCCAATCAGAAGTCTGTTCAGATCCAGTGGTTCCCAGTAACAGTTCAGAGGTGTAATATAACCTGGCTGCCCAAAGAAGTGGAGCCTGACATTTTCTCAGTAGTGTGGACTGGCCTGAGGTAGACCTGGGTCTCAATAAGGGCTTCTTTGGGTTCTTAAAAGATGTACATTTGAACTCCAGAAGCAAGCAACTATTATATTTTAAGATTTAAATATTCTAATAATTGCCTTCTAAAAGATCCACCATGACAACTTCCTAATGTTTAGCTGTCTAGTATTTTGATAAATTTGGATTGTCAATGAAGAAGAAAAAAAGCAAAATTGTTCACCTCCTTAATAATTTACTTTGATGGATAGCAAGACACAGACAATGCTGTTGTTCCATTTGCTATCTGCGTGATAGGAAATGATCCCATGGTAGAATGAGTGGACCCGGCATGAGTCTAGGATATGGGAAGGGCATGATTGTGATGAGGGCAGATACATTGTGCACTTGGCAGATACTCAGTAAATGGAGCTAGCATTGTTATTCCTCCAAGTTCAGGAGCATGAAGTTAGCTCCAGTTCCTTCCATTTAACAAAGAATTTCCATACCCAAACCTCTTTATTCCATCTGAATAAAGAGCACGGAGCATCAGTTAACCAGTCTTGTCTGCCCATAAAACAGAGGGGGAAACCCACCATCTGTCTCCTTGTTAAAACCACCTGAGGGAGAGTTCAGGGAATCAACTCATTCCTTCATCCATTCATCCATCCAACAACCCATCTATCCATATATTCAACTCCATTTCTTCTTCCATCTAGAAAGGGAAAGGAAACCAGAATACACCAACTCTGAGAAACTTCCTGGATAACAAAACCATGCTCCTGTCCAAAACTCTTGAATTCAAACATCAACAAAGAAGAAATACAAAAGGTAAGGCTTATCAAGAAATAAAAAAAAAATGTTTAGTTTACCTCACTATCAATTTAAAATTTTCAAATAAAAATAACAACAGTTTCTCCCCCAAGAATAAATTAATGACATTTAAAATAAGGGTTCTCAGTGTTTGAGGGACACAGCTCCACTCTCAAGATTCAATTGCAGTCTTGTTAGTGGACAGGAAGGGCCCATGTGGGAAGGAGGGGAGGGCCTATGGTATCTTCAGATTGCCTTGGATTCTTATCCTGGAAAACAGCATGAAGATGTGCTAAGGCTTCAGCCCTACAGATGTTCCTCACGGCTCCGCAATATTTCCAGTTCAGAAAGGGCTTGAATGACAGCATCCATCAATGCAGTAATTTGGAAACTGCAGTCTAAAGACAATGTCCAACCCTTCTGCCCTCACCCTCTGTGACCTTGAGCAAAATGTTGTTCCCCAACAAGTTTTCTTATTCATAAAAAGTGGATAATGCATCTTTACCTTATAGAAAACCAGCAAGGGATATGTTAGATGATACGTCTAAGACAGACCCATAGAGAGTGCTTTATAAATAGTTGTTATTATCAAATAAATTATACTATAACCATGTGATAAAGTTCATTGTGAACATAAAAAAATGATATTGTGGAAAACCTCCAACACTCAGAGATGTTTTTGGAGACTTTAGTTAAACTGAAGACAAGAAAGAGAAACGGACAAGATAGAGGTGCACAGGAACTTCCTTTCCACTGGGCAAGGGCAAGAGAAAGAAAAGGAAAAGGAAAGAAAGAAGTTTGGACTTGTGAATGAAATCAGGCACCCTCTCTTCCCAAGTCTGCCCCCTCCTCCAGTCAGGCTCCAAGTGAACAGCATTTTCCAAGAGCACGGGGGGTGGGGCCAGGCACACCTAGAGGAGCGCTTCGAAGGTGTTCATCCTTGACTGGGTGGGGGAGCTGCTCATTTCCATGCACGGTGCCTGTAGTTAGCATTTTATAGCGCATGACCGCAAGCATGGCGCACCTTCCAGCTACGTTTAGAGGGTATTTGTGGAGCTAACTACCCGCAATTACTCCCCTGCTTTTTCCCTGGGTATCTGTGCACTTTGGGATGGTTTTTTTGAGGCGATTTTCCTAGATGGTTAACCCTGACTTCATGGTGTACCGAAACAACTGTGGTGTCAGATGAGAGAAAGCTTTTCTTCGTAGCTTAGAAAGCCAAGGTGACAGGGAGACTGGCTGCTCGCTACCACCAGAGCACCGCTAGTAAACGGTAAATGTGATTGTCTGAGAAAGATTTGAAAGCTCCCGGGTAAAGAGGTTTACCGCCTTTAGAGGCCCAAGGTCCTGGCTGAGTGCTGAGATCCATAGATGGTCAACACACCTTGGGAATAAGTGCAGTTTGCAAATTGAGTTGGCTGACCTGGCTCAGGAAACCATGAATGGAGAGACCATATGAAAACCATCACTTGCCGGCAGTGGTGGCACACGCCTTTAATCCCAGCACTCGGGAGGCAGAGGCAGGCAGATCTCTGTGAGTTCGAGACCAGCCTGGTCTACAAGAGCTAGTTCCAGGACAGGCTCCAAAGCTACAGAGAAACCCTGTCTCGGAACACCAAAAGAAAAAAGAAAAGAAAAGAAAAAAAGAAAACCATCACCTTGACTATTTTGACTTTGAATGTTCTGAAATCTGTCCCTTCTTGGTCCATTCCCACTCAAGACCTTTGGCTCACACCTGCCCGTCCTTTGGCATCTTTTGATTTTTAGGAAATGGTACAAGAGTCACTGAGAAATGAGAACGGATGGAGGTGGAAAAGAGAAAGGATGTCCAGAGCAGAGCTGTGTGGAGCAGGCCGCAGCTCTTCCCTCCCCGGAAGACCTGCCAGTTTCTCTTTGACTCTCATCCCGTATTGGCCAGACAGCCAGGCAGACACCCATATCCCACCCTTGAATTAGAAAGGGCTTCTTTGCTGCATTGGCAGCCATGTCTTTTGTTCCTCAGATCTGAGGCACTTAGGAAGTCCAAGACAGAATGATGAGACTCTGAATAGCCTTATCAGGGATGCCTCAAGAGTGAGTCATGAGCCACATTTGACTAAAAACGTCAGAAACTGCCAATCATAGGGATGCTATAGATATAACCAGAGCTGGAAGAAAATCTTCCCCAGGAAGGGAGTGGGCTGCGAAGGGGAGGGGAAGAGAGACTGCAAGATGAACAGCAGGTGCCTCTCTGGTCCCCAAGGAGGCAGACATTCCTGCCATTGCCACAAGGGGATTTCCCTCCACACACTAGATCATTCAGCCACCAGAAGTATTTTAAATACTCAATTAAGGGAATAGAAGTACATTGGCTGGCGCAGCTCAGAACACAGAGTGGGGGCTGAGTGGAGTCTCATTCTTGGGCAAGTTTGAGTCAAGCTGCTGGCAGATAGGACTCAAGAATAGGCACTCCTCCCTCAGGGACCCCGTGATAGACTCCCTGTTGCCAGGAGAGGAGTTTCCCATCATCCTCCCTTCCTCTTGTCATGGGGCTGGTACTGTGTGAGCTGGCAGCAGGCTGACAGGGTTACGGGGAGATATCGGATATGTTATCACACTTCTGGGGCCCGTGACAGGTAGGCTGGTGTGGAGTGGGCCCACGGCCTCTTCTGCCTCCCTCTCCAAATATCCCCCCAACCAGAATGCCTCACGCAGGCCTGCCAGTCAGAGACAAAGATAAGAAACAGACTTGAGGCCTCCTCCCAGAGCCCAGGCACTGAAGGCAATTACGTGTGGGTGGGAGAGTCTTGGTGTCTGTCAATCTCAGGCCTGAGGCGTGTGGTGGAACTACCCGGAAGCTGCCCGAGCAGCACACATGGCCTTCTGAAGGACACCGGCTACCCTTAGACAGACCCTGTGCGTCACTCTATCGTGCTGTCTGTTGACAGTGCACAGCCATGGAAAGGGCCGTGATTGTGGCCGTGCAGCAGGCCTGACGGCTGTGCACAGGGGCCTTTAAAGAAAGCTATCAAACTGCACAGTCGACTCTCTGTGCAGCTCTTCCCAACCGCACAGGCTGCAGAGTGTGGGTCCAGGACCAGCTGCAGATAGCTTGGTAATGACCCATGAAGATGCTAGCACATATACTGAAAATCCCCACTTAAGACTCTCATAAGAATCACACAGACTAGCCCAATGTATTTACTTCAACAACAAATAAGGAGTTGTGGCTTTCTATTTTTATCTTATTTTCACAGAACTATGTTCCATAGTTCTTAATAAAATATGCTTTATGAGAATGTTCTGTGGGAGGATAAAGAGATATTTTAGGAAAAATATCAATCAGCAACAAGTTGTAAAAGAAAACCCTGATCCTTTATCCCCGAAAGTTCAAGAAGTCCATTCCCAGCTGTAGGTGACTGCTTCAAGAACACACCACTCAAGGCACCAGGCTCCAGACATAAGGTCTGCAGCAACTCAGCTGCAGGAAAAACAAGTGTCCAATTAAGAACAATCAAGTGAGAGCCAGGGGTTAGGAAATGCCTCACAAAAATGCCTACCTCTAAGACTCAGGACCTGAGCTCAGTCCCTGGGACACACACGGTAGGAGAGAAGAACCAAATCCTGCACACTGTCCTCTGACTTCCACCCTCAAATAAATAAATAAATAAATGTAAAAGATAAAATAATTGGACAAATGAGCAAAAGGGGTATTTCCCAAAAGAGAATAGGAAAATGTATATGTAATGTAAGTGTATGAAAATAAAGTAGCCCATGTCACTAATCATTAGGGAAACCCAAATCAAAACCATGAGATAGCCATCTCATCCCCTGTAGGCGGAAGCTGCCTGTTCATTCCTGGCCACCCAGACACAAAATAATCACACATAAACTGTATTCATTGCAATACTGTTTGGCCAACAGCTTAAGCGTCTTTCTAGCTTGCTCTTACATCTTAAATTAACCCATTCCTATTATTCTATGTATTACCACGAGGCTCTTGGTTTACTGGTTCTGGCTCATGGACATCTTTCTCCTACTACATGGAGTCTCTTTGACTCCGCCTACTCTCCTCCTCCTCTATCTGCTTGGAATTCCCACCTCGCCCTATTCTGCGCTGCAATAGGCCCAAAGCAGCTTCATTATTAACCAATTGTGTTCACAGCATACAGAGGGAAATCGCGCATTAATCCCCAGTGTAAGGTTGTCCTCAAACAGGCAAAAGAATAACAAATGGGGATGTGGAGAATGAAGAGCTTTCTCACAATGTTGGCAAAGATGCAACTCAGCGTGGCGGGGCCTCTGTAAACTGGCAAAGGAGCTGTCATTAGATTTCATGGTCCTCTACCGGCTACTCCAGAGGAAAGGGAGTGGACATGGGACCAGACTTGTGTGCTCAAAGATTCATCTCGGCACCACTCACAGTTGCCAAGATATGGACTTCATCACAGCGACCATCAGTTGGTTAATAAATAAAGCAAACGTGGTATGTAAACAGAACGGATTGTTACGCAACCATAAAAAAAGCGTGCACTTTTGTCTTTTGTGGCAGCCTGCAGAACGTTATATTCGGTAAAATAAGCCAAGCACGGAAAAGTGAACATTGTGCATTTTTTTTGCTTAGATGTTTAAAAGTCAATCTCCCTGAAGGAGAGAAAAGAATACTGGCAATGGGGGCTGGAAGAATGGCTCAACAGTGAAGAGACTCCCTGCTCTTCCAAAGGACCCAGGTTCATTTCCCCAGATCCACATGACAGCCCACAACTCTCTGTAACCCCAACCTTGGTGAGCCAATGCCCACTTCTGGCTACAAAGGGCACCACACACACACATGGTACACAGATATACATACCACAGACACACAAAATAAATCATCAGACTTTAAAAATAATGGTTACCAAAACCTAGGATGGTTGTGGGAGAGGGGAAATGGGGAAAGGCTGGGTACCAGATAGAGAATGCAGCTGGACAAGAATAACTCCCAATATTCTACAGCAGAGTGGGGTACCTATGGTTGGCAGCACCCAGCTGCCTATTGCAGAATGAGTAGTGGAGGAGAGGCTGCATGTTCCCAACACAAAGAAGATGAACGGATGTATAAGGTTATAGACGATCCACTGACACTAACTTGGTCATCACACATCCTATGTCTGCAGTAAGATGCCATGCTGGTAGGCTGGCTCGGCAACCATGAAGGCCTGAGCTTGAATCCCCAGCACCCAGGTAAAAGACTGGGCATAGTTGTGCATATCTGTAACCCCAACATTATGGGCCCCAGGCAGGTGAACCCTAAGAGTTAGCTGACCAGCTAGCCTAGCCCAGATGATGAACTTCCAGTTCAGGGAAAGACCCTATCTTAAAGCAAAATAAAGAGAAGATTATAGAGGAAGATACCAGATATCCTGATCTGGCCTCCATGTGTGTGTGCATGGATGCATGTACCACACATACATATCACACACACACACACACACACACACACACACACACGTCATACTGCACTCCATAAAAACACACCATCATTATGCGATAATTTAAAATAAAATATACAGAGTATATGATTTCTGAGGGTGAGAGAGCCAGGGAGAGGGAGAGTGTACAGGAGGTGGGGCAGGGAAAAAAAAAGAATGCCAGCTATTAAACAGAAGGAAGCTTCCAGTGTAGGCTGCTCCACCTGAAAGGGAGCAGACCAGGTACCTGTAAGTGACACAGTCCACACCTTCCCTCCTGTCATCCTTCCCTGAGGTCACAGCTGTGAAACAAGGCAAAACAAAGGCAATGCACAGGCGACATGGCAGCTTGCTAGCCACAACACAGAATGGAGCAAGACAATGCCCAGCCTTGATGCTTCTGCTTGCATGGGTGGCTGTCGCTCTCTAGTCTGACCTGGTTGGCCACACCCTCTCTTCTACCTGCTTCTGGTCTAGCAGTCCCTGCTTCGCCAGAATTCCAGCCTCTACCACTCGAGACCCTCTGAGGAAATTTCCCAGCTCAAGCAGGATGTTCATGGCCAGGAACAAGGGTATCATAGCAGAACACACCTGAGCTTAGGTCTGCCCCCAGCTCTCCCCATCTGTCCCATGCTGGCAGCTATACTGAGGCCTCATTTCATCTCAAAACAGACAAGCAATAGCCCGTATTTGTTCACTGAGTGTCGTACTGTGCACCAAGCAGTGGCCATAGGCTTGATCTGAGGACACTCAAGAAAATAAGAGATAGACGCATTCATTCCTATTTTCTGTGGCTGGAAGCAGGTTTGGAGAGTCTACACACGAAGGACTTAAGTCAGGACTCAGACTTTCTGAACTCACCACAGAGAGCAGAATCATTACGAGGCCCAGGAGGTCTGGCACTCCTCACCCCGGGTGGCTGAGATCTGATGACACCCTTAGCGTGGTGCCTTTCTAAACATTGGGGCTATTGCTTTTGACACCGTTTTCCCAGGGCTATCTTGGGGCCTCCAAGTGTCCCTTGGCTGCAAGGCTGCAACCCAGGGCAGTCAAAGCTTGGCAAGCTGTGGAAGGAACAGAGCCAGGGATGCTTTGGCAAGAGGCCCGGGAGCACATCCTTTAATAGTTCAGGGTCTCCTATAAATATGCCAACTGCAAATCAGAAGCTCAAAAGCAAATCCCAACAGTGACTCAATTTCAGGGTCTGAAGCATTCTCGGCCCAGCCTTTCACATCAGCTCAAGTTCCCCCAGGTTCGCTGGCTCTCTCCATCTAATCTTTGGAGACGCTGAGGCCCTCTCCGCTGAACGCTGCAGCGACCAACGGTGAAGAGAGGGAACATGGCCAAAGGGTTGGGAAGAAATTTGGTAAGGTTGCCTGACTCTCAATAAATATTTATTCCCACTTGGGGAGCCGGGGTAGGACCAGAGCTCCCCCTGGGCTTTGCACGGAGAATTTTCTATGCTACACGAGAGGAAAGCTGGATGCAGATCTTTCCCCTAGCATACCCTTGAAAGCCTCGGAAGATGCTAGCAGTGCCTTGTGTTCTAGGTGAATTGTGTTTGGTCAAGTCTTGTTGTCTCTGTTGTGTATAATAAGCCTCAGGGGTGGGGGGAGGGGAGCATGGTTGTTGTCTTTTCCAGAAGAAAACTGAAGGAAAAGGAGAGAGGACCATGCAGTCAATTGCTGGAGGAGCCAGGGTTTGACTCAAATGTGCTTGGCAGTAAAGCCCACGCTCTTTCCCTCCAAATGCCGTGTCTTCTCCCTTTGGTGCAGACCATAAACCTCTGCTAAGACTTAGTTCCCCTTTTTCCATCCCTCTCCCGGTCCTCAGGAAGGGTTCATTCTTCTGCCAATATCCTGAACAGCCTTGTGTGAGTCCTCGCCTCCTCACGCTACTCTGACAAGGCCTCCTTTACCTGTCTGTCTTAAAATCTCACTAGCTTCATATCCCAAGCAGTGAAGCGGGTGGAAAAGGCAACCTTGTGAACTGGGCTGATGCAGGGTAATGGGGGCCTTTGCTTATCAGGTATTAAACAGTTTCTCTATTTTATGTGAGGGACAGGGATGCCCTCAACATGGCCTCCTTCCAGCTTTATCACATTTTAGAGACACATAGTAGGGAACAGTCATATTTTCTGCCCCCCTTCGAGGTCGCTGGACAATATATGACTTTGAGACACAGCTTATCTAAGTCTAGGCAGAGAGCTTCACAGAATCCAACAGTATCAACCGGCACTGATTCCCCTGGGGATTGTTGACATGCATACTCCCAGCATCCCCATTTTCGGTGCAAACCCTAGTCCCATTTGCAGTGGAGACCAGGGATATTCCCAGGAACCTGGATGGCTCTACTGTTGCTGACATTGCAGAGTCTCTGCCTCTGAACATGAGTTTAAGAGCCAGAACCAACTGGATTCAAATTACAATTGTAGATAAGTCGCTATCACACCTTATGCTTTGCGGCACACGATGCCCTTCTGCGTTCTATGTGCCAACATACCTTTCGTGAACTGGTCAAGGGGCTGGAGATTGAAACACACAAACACACAGACAGGAAGACAGACAGGCAGACAGAGACACAGGTCATCCTTGATGTCAGAATGCCCCCAAATCGCCCCTTTATTGTGTTCAGGGGCAGCTTATATAGAGATAGCCATGCCCCAGCCAAACACACCAGAAGCCACTCTCTTGCGATTAGCAACTCCTGGGAGTCTTGTGCTCAGGGCAGCTGTAGGCACTCAGATCAGGGGAAAACAAGTTGTTTCAGGATTTGGGGGTTCACTGCTCCCAACAATGCTTTAGTTCTCTTTCAATATACAATAAGAATGAAAATCTTAACCTGCTTCCTGGGACCTGCCAAGAGAGGGGAAGCGGTTAGGAGGGGCATCGAAAGAGCTTTTCTAAACATCCCGACTCTGGGGTCCTTCTCCAGCCAGCATCTGAATGTATCGCCCAGGCTTGGTAAAGAGTCAAGAAAAAAATGGGGTTTGCCGCTGTAAACCTCAGAACAGGCAGGAAACAGTGAAATCACATGTGAAAGAGGGCAGTTACCGGGTTGAGTTCTATGCCATCCCTTAACATATGCACTGAGCACCCATGGTAGGCCCTTCATCACCCGGCAACCAAAATGTTGTCCAATAGAAACTTTATTTACAATAGAGGAGATGGTGGAAACAAGCTTAAGAAAGGTGAAGATTAATTGAAAAATATACTAGTTACCAAAAGAGGCTTCTTGCTCATTTATTCTTTCAATACACACACACACACACACACACACATACACACACACACATACACTTGTGCACACATTAATTGTAACAGCCTATTGTGCACTGTGGACTGTACTGGAAACAATGCTGACAGAATAACCCCCCCCAAGCTATTTAAAATGTAGAGAAGTAGACAGATGAACAAATCAATGTTCCTAATTAATTTACTCTCTTCTGACTGTGACTACTGAAAGAGGATAAGCCTGTGCTATTGGAAATCCTTTCTTCAGAGACCAAGAAGTCATCTGCAAAGCTTTAAGCAGGAAGATGTTCAAAATCTGGGTCCTGGTCTCCGTTAACTCAGAGCTTCAGATTCCAAGGGTAGAATTAAATATCCTTCATTGAAACTTCTCAAAGCAGTAACAGAAGGCAGGTCTGAAATCCTCATCGAAAAGTGGTTGTGACATCCAAGAGGACAGACAAACGGGTTCTGAATGGTTAGCTTCAGTCCCAGAGAGGGGGGAAAGCAGACAGAGTGCCGGCCATGTTTACTAGCCCAGCACATCAGAGAAGGCAGAGACCAGAATGAAATCAGCCTCGCATTTGCTGTGAACTCATTGACTGGGCGCCTCACAGGGAAGAATTACATCTGCTTGTTCCCCGCTCCGTCGGCAGCACCCAGCAGAGTGCCCACACAGCCACTTGGTGTCTAATAAATATTCATTGAACTAATGAGTCAGTGACAACACAATTGTTTAGATGTGAGGAGGCCTTGGGCCCATTATGCAGCCAGGCACGGACCAGTGAGTTGGCGGCGATAGCTTTGTAGGGAGCCTAAAACTGCTCTGAGCTGTAGATGTGGATCCGACCGTCTGTTCATCAATTTCCCTTAGACATCTTTCTTGCAGTCACCTTGAACGCAAAGAAAATGGGTGCAAAACTATTAAGGGCAGAGAAATGAGTGAGCCTGGAGTCGCTATTCTTTCTCATGGCTGGGACAGGGCCTGGAAGAAGCAATGTAAGGCAGGGAAGGTCTAAGGGGCTCTCCTGTGGTGACAGTGGCCGGAGAGGCTGTGCCTGGGGCAAAGGGGATATACTTTCAAGGGGCCAGCCCTCCTGATGCACCAACTCCTAAAAGTTCCACCAGCCTTCATAATATCGTCACAAGCTTGGTACCAAACATTCCTAACACAAGCCTGTGGGGGGACATTTCAGATTCAAACCATAGCATAACCCCTGGTCCCCATCTGCTTGACTCCTGGGAGCTACCTTGACCTATAAAATGTGGTCTGTGCTTGCATGTGCTCCCCTAGGACTTCACACTTCAGTAAATGTCACCACTCAGTCCAGTCCCTAGGGACACCTAACTACTTCTCTTTTCACTCCTTAGCACCCAACTACCCATCAATGCCATTTATGTAAAAAAAAAAAAAAACCTCTCTTCCACCATTACCATATTCTACCAGCCAATCTGTCTACATCTCTCCATCCCTCTTTTCCCAGCACCTGCAACACTCCTTCCTCTACCCATATGCTAACACTTTCTTCGCCACCAGGTTGCAGCAGCCCAGCCCCTCTCCTTCCTGACTAGAGCTAACCTGTCTTCCCTGTTCCCCTTTATGGCAGGCTTAGAGTTGCAATCTTAGAGTCCTCTGTCTAGAAAACAATATCAATATGTTTCAGGGGGTGTTGGGTCTCCATCCCTAGGTGATTTCAAAGGCTGGGGGAGTCACTATGCTTGCTGTTGAAGCCATAGATCTCAAGGCCAATGTGGCTCTAGAAGCAGGAGCATCATCTCATGGAGTGGGAACAGTGATGTATTAGTTGCTTTTCTGATGCTGTGAAAATACACCATGACCAAGACAATGTATAGAAGAGTTTATTGGGGCTAATAATTCCAGAAGGCTAGAGTCCATGATGGCAGGGAGGAAGCAGAAGTCAGCAGACATGGGGTCTAGAAAACTCACATCTTGAACCACAAGAATGAAGCAGAGAAAGAGAACTAGCAGTGACTTGAGTCTTTGAACCCTCAAAGCCTTTCCCTGGTGATACACTTCCTCCCCCAGAGCCACACCTTAGCCTCCCCAAAGGGCACAACCAACTGAGGGCCAAACATTCAAATTCCCAAGACTATGGGGCACAATTCTCAAACAATCACAAATGAGAAGCAGAGCCCTAAAACCACCTTGACCCCATAGATCTCCTTTGGTTCTTTCTATGCATCCTAATAATCCTCTTCTTCCTTCACTACCCTCCTCCCAGGAGAGCATCAATGAGTTGCCTGTCTACCTTTTGCTTCTGTGTTTGATAAATCACATTAAAATAGCCCTTCACCACCAAGTTCATCCTTTGACCTCCCCAAGTCTATCTTTACTTCTCCAGCCTAACAGGATCTCAGTCCAAGTCATGATCCGAGCATCTTACAGTTGATCTTACTTCCGCTAGCCTGGTCCCTAACTCATTTCCCACAAGGCTCTCTGAGCAATCATCCCCAAATTCAAGCCTAATGAGACTGACCGGATCTCTTCTTTTGAGCATCTCCCGCTATGGCAGGGAGTTTGTATCCCACTTGTAGAAACCCAGCGGCTAGCACGGAGCAGGTGTGTGCTGTGGGTGTGTTACATGGGTGATTGAAATGTCTAAGCGGTCCTGAGTTCCTTGCTCGTGCTCTCTCTCCTTCTGCTCCTGAACAATGCAATGGGTTTCTGATCCTACTGCACGCACTGGCTTTGTGGGAGCCTAGGCAGTTTGGATGCTCAACTTACTAGACCTGGATGGAGGTGGGGGTTCCTTGGACTTCCCACAGGACAGGGAACCCTGATTGCTTTTCGGGCTGAGGAGTGGGAGGACTTAATTGGGGGAGGGGGAGGGGGAGGGAAATGGGAGGCGGTGGCGGGGAAGAGACAGAAATCTTTAATAAATAAATTAATTTAAAAAAATAAAAATAAATAAATAAATAAATAAGAAAAAAAAAGAAATGTCTAAGCGGTACTCTGCACCTGCAGCTGACTGACGAGCTCAAGCAGTCCCGTCTTCAGCGCACGTGGCTTATTTTTAGCATTAGTGTTTTATTTCCCAGTGAAATTTGGTGCCAGCTGTGGTCACCTGTTTGATTGCTCTCTGAGCTCTGCCTTTAACTAGAAATTAATTTGGATTACTTAAGCTTTCCTTGCCCAGCGGAGAAAAACTCTGGCTGGGTAAATCCAAAGCCGCTGGCGATTTTTCTTTCTCTATTTAATCTCTTTCTCTCACGTGCCAACTCTAATTTTGTGCTTTCTGGCTTCCTGCCCCCTCGGTGCCCCTCTTTAATCGGCCACATCTGATTCTCCCCCAGATGATGCTGGCTCACTGTAGATCTTCATCTTTCAACTTATACATTCATTTCGGGGACACTAAGGTCAGTCTCGTGGCAGAACTCAGCTCACGTTGCTTGGAAAGTCCAAGACAGCTCCAACAATGGAAATCCAAAATCCCGAGTTCCAGCCTGCTGCCCTCCCAGCCCATGCCTTCAGGGAGGTCAAGAGTTTCAAAGGCCAAGTTCAGCCAAGTGTTCTGATTTTCGCAGTGGGGACTCAGAGCCTGGCAAAGAGGAGAACAGAAGCCTAGGGCCGCTGAGGACTGAACCCAGGACCTCAAGCATACAAAGCAAGCTCTCTTCCACTCTGCTTCATCCCCAGTCCCTTTTGCTGCTGCTGAAGCTATTGCTGTTTGGAAAAGACCACACTAAGTGTTTCAGGTTGGCCTTGAACTCACTCTGCAGCCCACACAATCCTCAGCATCACAAACAACTAGGATCTCATTGTCTTTTTGAATATATATTCAAATATATATACTTCAAGCCAGACTGGGAGAGCAAAGCTAAATCCATCTGACGACCAATGTCCAGCCCTGTCAGTCACCTGCCCTGAGCTTTCATTTTTAATTTTTTATTTATTGTTATTTTGTGTATATGGGTGTGTGCTTGCTGCAACATGATTATGAAGGTCAGAGGAAAGCTTTGTGGGGCTGGTTCTCGCCTTCGACCTACACATGGGTTCTTGGAATTGAACTCAGATGATCAGGCTTGCATGGCAAGCGTTTTACCCAGTGAAGCATCTCACTGGCCCTGCGTTCAACCAAAGTCTGACCACACTGTATCTAGGCTCTATAACTACATTGCTGTATTCCCATCAAGAAATCCTACCAAGGCCTAAAAGAAAGGGAGATAGGGGTACCCTTGGTCCTGTATGAGATTTAGTGCCAACTAGGAAATTTCTAGAAGCCAAAGGCAAGCTGTCAGGATGCTAGGAATGGTAAGTGGAAAGCTCAGAGTTTTCTGAGGAATACGCTGCTTTTTTAAAGAGTGTCTTGAATATCGACAGTTTTATTAACATCATGACCCGGTATCTGCTGTGCCAGATATGTCTACTCAGTGGCTCTAATTTAGTAGACTTTTAGTCCACTTTGATTTGGACACTCTAATCCAGGAGTACATAGAACAATGTGTTTTCAAACCATTTGCTTCACACCGTTGATTCGTACTAAACTTCCGAGAAGCCACACCAGCTCTTCTTAGTAACTGGATGGCAACTGTGGATTCTCTCTGTGGTGTAATGACCCTTGGCTCTAAACTTTTGCAAAAAAAAAAAAAAAAATTTAAGAAATTTTTTCTTTCTTTTATAATGAAAGTAACATGTGGTTACTATAAAAAATTAAGAAAGAGAAGCAGAGAGATAGCTGAGTGGTTAAGAGGGCACACTGCTCTTGTAGAGAACCTGAGTTGGGTTCCCAGCACCCATGGTAGGAGGCTCACAATCATCTGCTACCCAAGCTCCAGGGGATCTGGTGCCCTCCACTTAGGTGTGTATGTGTGTGTGTCCACCTGTGCATACAATATACCCTCATAGAATGAGTAGATAATGTAAAAAAAGACACTATTATTCAAATATACTATATACATTAACATAGACCCATTCGGTTCCTTGTCCAGTCTTTATGCATTTTAGAGGGATGGAAGGGTAGCTAGAAGGACAGATGCAAGCATGGGTGGAAGGCTGGTTGTGTGTATGAGCGAATGGACAGATGGCAGATGGATCAATGGGTGGATCATTTCTCTAACAGCTTGTCATCTCCAGAGTATAGAATTTCAGTTCCTTACTTTATCCTCTTAATTTACATCAAAATTATTTTATTAAGTGACTTGTCTGTCTTCTATTTCTTTAAGATTTCATTACAACACATTGGTTATTTTATCAAAGCCCTTATTGTTGCATTTGGTAACTTCTCAGTTCTCGACGTTGATCTGTTGATCGGTTGGATCTGTCCATATGGACTATAACCAGAAACAGTGGTGAGAGAAAGTCTCCAACCGAGGGCCAGGGGTGTGACAAAGTCAGCTGGGTGGAGGGGGTAATCTCAAGTCAAGACCCATCTGAGCTGCGAATAGTGCGCTGAACATTGCATCAGTCCTTCAATTGAGTAGCTGTGCAGCCCATGCCGAAAAGTGAAAGACAGGTTCCAAACAAGCAGGGCGGAGGATTTGGAATGACACAGAACCCCTATTCAATACAAAATTAAGCTGCAAAAAAAAATTGGAAATAATTCCAAAACACTTGACAGGGGAAAATATGATTTCATTTAAAGTTTCTTTTCTGGGATTTCTTTGACTGACGGTCGTCGGGTGGAAAGTATACATTAAATGCAGCTTTCCTCCCATCTTAGTTCTTCTTTCGTGAGTTGTCTGTTATTTGCGTGGTTTTGCACAGAGGGTTCCTTTTCTTTGTCGATTTGTGAGTTCTCTACATATTCATCACATTAATTCCTTATCCTCTAGTCTGCGATATGTTGTTTAGGTTTCCTGGCTGTTACTCTGTTTTCAAACAGAACTTACAGGATACAGCTAGATAATCCTGTGTCTTCCCCTGTAGTTTATATTAAAATATTTTTATTGCAATGTATGTGCATGCATGTGCACACACATGCCTGTGTCAACAACACATTAGTGGATGTCAGAGGACAACCCAAAGTCCCGGGGATCAAACTCAGGTCATCAGCCTTGGCAGCAAGCCCTTTTTCCTACTGAGCCATCTTGCAGGCCCCTCTTGGAGGTTTCTTTTTCTATTACCTTGCTTCCTGACTGGCATCACGCCCTCCTTCAGAGCTTCTCCTAAGATGAGCTGAGCAAGGAGGGGAGGGGGCTCCTTAACTAGCTATTCCAATAGTCTCCCAGTATCTCCCGTCTTCCCACAGTAAAAGGTCACAATGAAATGGACAGATCTCCCCGTCTTTCTTACTTGCAGCTCCAGAGTCTGAAGCAAACGAACACTTGTTGAACATTCACACGGTGGAGAGAAGAGGACGTCCTAGGATTAACCCACCTCCACTGGAGGGTGCATCTTTCTCATCTGCTCCCGCCCCAGTACCTCGAACACACAGGGCCCCCACTATTGCATGCATCCAGAAAGATGCCGTCTCACCCAATTTGTCAACCCAAAGCTACTCATGACATAGACTATTTCTTCTACCTGTTGCTTTGGTTTGATTGTGAAATGTTCCTCACCGGCACACGTGTTTGAAGACTTGGTGTCTGGATGCTGGCTCTGCTTTGGGAGACTGTGAAACCTTCAGGAAACAGGTTGAAGCCGGTTGAAGTTGAGTGCTGTGGATCAGGCCTTGAAGGTTATACTTGAGCTCTGCTTCCATCAGATTCAGTGCTTCCATGTCTGGGCCATGTAGGAAGCAGCTGTCACGCTCTCCTCCATGGAGCCTCCTGACACTATGCCTTTCCCACCATGGTGAACTGTACCCCCTCAGACTGTGAGACGAAATAACCCTCTCTTCCTTTAAGTTGCTTCCTCTTAGGTATTTGGTTACTATGGGGATAAAAGGAACAAATACACCTGACCATGCACACATGGACTAAATGCTGCAAAGACCCTGCTATTCTGCCTCTCTTCCACTTAGCTCTGAAACTGATGCATGCTGCTCGCTCTGACAGGTCTGAGGAACAACTCTGAGGGTTCTTGGGAGTAAGTCCTTCGTGGATGTGTCCCTTAAACGTGATCTTAAAGGGACCTGGACCAGACTGCAAAGCAGGAATTATTCCTCTGCAATGATGAGTTGAGGACCACAGCCACTGTATTGACTTCATTATCTTTCAATCCACTAGCATGGTGGATAACACAAACATTAGTTTGGGAACCAGACGAAGATTTCAAGGAAATAATCTTCTGAGTTAAAACACGTGTATGTGTGTTCATAAACACACACACAAGAATGCATGCATATATAGTGTTTTTAATAATTCTTCAAGTACTTTCTCATAATGAGAGAAGTAGTTTGATGAGATTTTGTAGATAAGGACTAGCAAGATTAAAGAATTTCACATAAAGCACATAGGAACTAAGGCGAGTGGATGTTACCCTCTCTATACTAATATTAAATCATTTCATACACAATTCCATGGCCTCTGAGAAGTAACCCTGAAATTAATCCCTGTGAAATCAATGTTTGTATTTGGTGCATTAGGATCTACAGTGTCAGATGCAGCCAAGCTGCTGCCTCTGAAAACACAGCAATGCTAACACGGGAATCAACAGCGTGTGGCTACTCTTGGTGATCTGACAAATGCTTCCTTAGCACCCATTTGAGCAGTGCACATATTCAGCAACAGGACCCTGCCATGATCCATCCCACGCAGGCCTCCTCTCCAGAAATGCAGTCTTGTTGGGAATCTGACTTGGGCGTGAACATAAAAGATCGATCTGTTAAAATAAGTTTCTGAGTGTAAGATTACATAAGCTTTGAAGTTTATAAAAAAGACTCATGAGAAAAAATCAGCTACCCCATCATTTTAACAAAGTCTAATATCGGTTCTGAAAATATGGAGATTCTAGTGTCTAGTTCACCTGTATGCATTCAAGGCAGGAAGCAATTTACCTTGGGAGGAATTAAGCAGCCACAGTCAGGATTTGCAAATTCTCCTTTCATTTCCGCCTAACAAGAGAGAAATCCAACTTATTTCAAATTCATTATCCCCAAGGAGATAAACTTTGTCCCTCAATCTAATCCGGTCTGAAAAGATTAAAGCAAATTACGGAAGGGATGCTTAAAATATACTGACCATATGCTCCAAGGTTGGAGGCAATGGAAAGGAAAGGACCCTTCCTTGATTGCTGGTACAAAACTGACCATCACTGCACAAACACAGCCATAAGGCAAGATTCTAATTAATCTCCACCCAACATTTGCAGGAATAGCTACTAGACACCTCCAGCAAATGAAGCCAGGAGGAGTGAAAGCTAAAATGATCAGAAGCCCAATTTGAACTTACTCCTAAAATTAGTCCTTTACGAGACCCTCTGAAATGCATCCCTTTGATGAGTGGTCCCCACATCCCTGTCACTGCCACATTACCACTTCTTCATCTCTAGCATCCCATTGTCCTTGGAGAAGAGAGACACTTCTGCTTAAACAGTGGATTGGTGGACAGAAAACAAGGGGAACACTGCTGGCCTAGACTGGGCACTGCCCACCACGTGCTTCCAAGGTTACTTCATTATCTTTTGGTTATGTGTATAGGTGGGGGGTGAGGGAGTATGTGCACACGATTACAGGTGTCTGCGGAGTCCTGAAGAGGGAGTCAGATCCCTTGAAGCTGGAGTGACAGGTGGCTGTAAGCCATCCAATGTGGGTGCCTGGACGCGAGCATGGGACCTCTGCAGAAGTGAAGCGCACTGTTAACCACTGAGCATCCCTCTCCACCCCTGTGGATGTCCACGCCTTTTAATCTCTAAATACTGTTGTCCAGACCTGACTCACGGAAAGCAGTCAACAATGAATTTGAATGCGTAGCTGTAAGTGCTGTTTGAGATCATTTAAAAACTGAATGCCACCTAAATATTCACAAAATTTGGCTTCCTACAAAGCATGGCATGCCAATCCATTGAACTAAAAGTGATATAGAAGCTAAGCAAGCAAAGTTAATAAGTTTGGCTACACAACAGTCTGCATGGCAAAAAGTTATAAGATTTACAACATCAAAAGACAAATGGGTGTAGTAAGGTAACAAATGTGACAATTGAGCTAATTTATTTGATGCAAAGAGGCTCTTTAAATCAGCAAGACGAGAAGTATCCAATGAAACATGGCCAAAGGCCATGAGAAAAGGCCACGGATACACAAAGAAGTGTAAACCACGTTACAACTACATTCAACTTCTTACATACAGACAAAGTAGCACCCAAGGAAGACCAAGGCTTAGAGAAGGGTTTCCTCTCACTCATTTTGGCTGAGAGGATAAATAAGTACATCTTTTTGATGGACAATGTTATATTCTACTAATTTTTAAAGCCTTCAACATTTACATTACAGAGGTTTAGCCTTACACCTACACCATACACATAAATATATAGATAGGGGTACGTATAATACTGCCATTTATACTATCAAAACCTATAGCATATTAAGTTAAACTGAAGTCATGGTAGAACACAATGCTAGTGTTAGAAAAAGTGATACAGTGTGATATGGGTGGATGTGGAAAGCAATGTCCATGAACCATGATATGTCATTGATAAACAAAAACACCAATGGTGAAGATGAGGCATAAATAGTAACATAAGTGAGGCCTGGGTTTTGGACTGTCACCAGTGGCCATGTTGAGGTCAGAGGGACCTTGCCACTGCTGGGATGCTAATCTGGGTAGCCTCCACTGGGTGCCAGGATTTCATCCAGCCCAAGCTGCTGCCAAGAGCCATGTCCAGGTCCCTGACCCTACCACAGCCAGGGTATGCAATGATGTGCCCTGCTCTTGTTACCACTGAAGGCTGTGCAGACGCCCAGGGTCTGAGCCACCACCTGGGGCCATGTTGGTGCCTGAGGGTCAGGTTGCCACCAGGGCCTTACAGATTGAGGATGCCTGTACTATCATGTGGGGCCATAGCGAGGTCTGGCCCAAGCTATGGCTAAGGGCCATGTCTGGGTCCCTGACCCTACTGCAGCAAGGGTCTGTGTTGGTATCTTAGGCTCCTGTTACTTCTAAGGCCATGTGGCTGTCCAGGATCTGGGCTACCACCTAGTGCCATGTTGGAGTTCAGGGACCACACTCTTGCTGGGCCCTTTCTGATCTGAAAGGCCTGTACTGCCACTTGGGTCCATGGTGAAAAGTGAACCCAGCTGCTGCTGTTGGTCATGTCTGATCCTGTTGCAGCTGGGGTCTGTGTTTACATCTCTTGTCAGTGTTATCACAGGCAACCATTTGTTGAACCTTGTGTTAAAAAAGGGGGCTGAGCTGATCCCGCCTATCATGGACCCAGGGAGAGCCAGCTCCTCTCACTGGAGAGCGGACTCTTCCCCTTGCCTCTCCTGCCCTTCCTAGGAGAGCTGCCCCAGCCTTGGGAAAGCTGATGACCCCCCTCAGCATGGACATGGAAGGGCTGGCTCTTCCCCTCACTAACTCAGCTACCACCGAGGCACTCATTCAGGACTTTGAGCGGGTTCTCCCCAACACCTAGCCCATCTGTGACCTGTAGGAGCACGTGAAGAGACTGGCCCTGTGGAACTAAACACTCTGGGCAACAGTGGAATATCCAAGGAGAGATTTGGTGAGGGTCCAGCATTGGTGCTGTACCAGAAGCCAGAGGCCTTGAACCTGACACCACACTACACGATGAACATCTGCAAGTAAAGCTGTTTGGGCAAAAGAGCAAACTGCATGATGCATTGCAGCTCCCCATGCTAAGAGGAACAAAGGGGCAATGGAAGGATGGAGCAGAGAAGTGGGGCTTTTTGGTTTAGTTTTAATATTCTTATTTGTATTTTTATTTTATTTTTCATTATTTCTTTTAAGCTTTCCTTTGTGGGGAATACTGAAAGGGTGAAGGGCAGATATGGAAGGGCAGGGAAATGAGTGGGATTGGAGTGCATGATGTGAAATTCCCAAAGAATTTGGGAATCAATTAAAAAAATGGTGTTGTTTTAAAAAAGAGTAACACATATGATATGCACATGTATACACAGATCTTCTCACAGAGCTGCAGGAAATGTCTCAAAGGGTATGGAAAATACAAACACTGGAACTTCCGAATACATTAGAGAAGCAGGATTTACATTTTATTTCATATTATTCTGAACTATTCATTTTCTTCTTCTATCATTCCATATTTATCTTAGAAATGAAACTAGCTTGAGCCACTCTCTGTTGGAGCAATTGTTTAACTACTAGGGATGCAGTGGTACCCAGGAAAACATGATCTTTTTCTCAAGCAATAAGAAATAGTGTCTTAGAGTTTACTTTCGCTGTGAAAACACTCCATGACTATGGCAACTCTTACAAAGGAAACATTTAATTGGGGGGACTCCCTTACAGTTTCAGAGGTCCCGTCCACTATGACCATGAAGGGGAGCGTGGCAGTGTGCAGACAAACATGGTGCTGGAGTTTAGAGTCCTACATCTTACAGGCAACAGGAAGTAGACTGACTGTCACACTGAGAAAAGCTTGCAAAAGAGAGACCCTCAAAGCCCGCCCCCACAATGACACACTTCCTCTAACAAGGTCACACCTCCAAATAGTGCCACTCCCTTTGGGGGCCATTTTCTTTCAAACCACCACAAATAGCATCAAAGGTAAGGTCTATTTCACTGCCATAGACCGATCGAGGTTATCTTAGTGCCGTTTTTATTGTTAGAACAGAATTTATAATACTGTTAGAACATTTATAGTAGAACATGGGTTTATTGTGGCTTGTAGGTCTATAGGTTGGAAGTCCAAGTGCACACTAAAAACTTCATGCTATTTGGAATCATGACAGAGAGAAAAGAAAGTTGGTGCATGCTCAAGAGAGATAAGGTAAAAAAAGGGGCAGCCTTCCTTTACTGCAAGCGAGCCCCTCTGGAGAAAGTAATCCAGGCTCGTGAGAACTGCATGCATCCTTCTCAATGAACTAGTTACCTTTGATACCATGCCCCTCTTCAGTACTATTGCATTGTGACTGCATTTCAGTGAGGGTCCCTCGTGGGGAGCAGTCTGACCTTCAGACTTGTAAGCACCTCAATGATCAGGGAGAAGTGGGATTTACTTTTACGGAGAACAGATAGAAACAGAGTATGGAGATGCAAGGTGACCTGACGATTATTGAGGGATTTTCTTTGGGGTCGACCTATGTGCAGGTGAGGTGGTAAGGACTGGGTTTCTTCTCGGGTTGGTTTGAGGTGGTCACCTAGGAATCCGGTCCAGGTTGCAGCAGGAAGAGTGATTGCTCGCAGAAGCCACAAGGCCCAGGTAGAATTCTGAAGACAGTCATGGCCTTCAAAAAACTTCAGTGCTGGGAATTTTAGAGCCCACAAACTGTCAAATGAAAGGAAACCGCTACCCTTGGGTACTTTCACACAGGAATGGAATCTGGGACCCTGAAGAGGCTGCATCAAGTCTGCAGTCAGCTCTTCATTCAGCAGTATCAAAAAGGCATCTGTATTTGCCGGGGATGAGGAGTGATGGCTGCCACAGAACAGATGGCACCAGAATGGACCTGATTATGTACGAAGATGTAAGATTCATTACCGCTCAATGAGGGGAGGAAAGCGCTACCCAGCGGCTGGTCCTGGGACAATTAACTGGCAATTGAGAGAAACAGTAATTTTAGAATCTCACTTTCCGCTATGCATTGAGATAAAGTCCAGTTGGGCGGGGGAGTTAAATGTTTTCTTTTCAAACCTTAGAGAGCTCCGAATGACTTCGAATCCAACACTTTCCAAATCTCTAGAGGAGACAGAATAGTATAGGCCTCGAAGTAATACTGGAAATTAAAAAAATAAATAAATAAAATCTTTATTATAAAGTTGCCTTAAAAGTGTAAGGCACAGAAGCAATCAACAAACAGAAATATTGCCACAAATGTAATAAAGGCTGGTAAATTTAATGTTTAAGCCCTTAAACATTGATCAGAAATAAGACTCTAAAATATAGGAGAGTCAAATAAGCTGACTAAAAGTACAATGCAATTAGTGGATAAAGATTTATGATGTTGGTCCCTAGAGAATAAAAACAAAACAAAACAAACAACAACAACAAAATGTAATTTAATCATGAAGGTACTGTATTCTACTTTCACTGCTAAATTGGCATATGTTCTAAAATAATACCTGTGGGGCTGTGTTTCTATGTAAGACATGGGAAGCCCGAGTGACTTTTGAAGCTTCCCTGGAAACAGAGCTAGTTACCTAAGCCTTGACATCATGGCTTAAAAGCCCAGAGACTACAATGAAGCCTAAATGTCCTACAATGCACATAGGGACACACTCTTCTCAGGGTAGATGAGGTCCATACCTACTCCTGTCTGTGAAGAAGCAGCAGGAAGAAGAAGCTAATGCAAATTCAAAGACATACTTTATTATTATTATTATTCTTTAAGAGATAGCATATATATGGTGGTTTGAATGAAAACGGCTTCCATAGGCTGGCAGGAAGTGGCACCATTAGGAGGTGTGGTCTTGGAGTAGGCGTGGCTTTGTTGTGTAGCTGGGAGTGGGCTTTGAGGTCTCAGATGCACAAGCCAGACCCTGTCTCCCTTTCTTTTCCTGCTGCCTGCCAATCCAGACACAGAACTCTTAGCTACCCTTCCAACACCATGTCTGCTTGCTACGTGCAATTCTTCCCATCATGAAGCTAATGGGCTAAACCTCAGAAACTGTAAGGCAGCCCTAAGGAAATGTTTTCATTTCTAAGAGTTGCTGTGGTCATGGTGTCTCTTCACAGCAATAAAATCCAAACTGAGACAGCATATATGTATCCAATCATACATGTAAGTTATCTTGGTCATATTTGCCCCTACTCCTTCCCTTCAATTCCCCCTCACCCACATCAACACTCCGGACAGGTCTTCCCTCCAGATCTTCATGATCTTTTTCTTTTTATAGTCCACCAAATCTCATTGGTGTTGCCTATATGCAGATGGGTGGGGGTCATCCACAGGCAGCCTAAAAGTGGCCATTACCCCAAAGAAAGGTGACTCTTCTTCCCTAAGCAACCACCAACTATCCCTCTCCCCTCCTTACTAGAATTTTTCACTGCTTGGTCTTATACAGGTCTTGCGCAGGTTACCCCAGCTGCTGAAGTATGTAACATGTCATGTATGGAACAGCCGTGTCATGTCTAGAGGCCAGCATTTCCCAATACCTCTCCTCATCCTCTGGCTCTTTTCTTTTGTTTCACCCTTGTTTATAATGCTCCCTGATCCCTGGCTCCGGGAGAGTGATAGAGGTGTCTGTAGTATAAATAATAAAAACCCAGAGACAGATATTGGGGCTTCAACCTGAAGGTCAGAAAAAAAAAACAGCCAGACACTGGCCCTTGCCTCTACCTCAGCCTGAAACGGTGATCCTCCCTCCAGGAATCCTCAGAATGAGATTGACTGAGAGCTGTCTCCTCCCATTTTGTATTCTTCTCTAGTGGTGGGATTAAGGGCATGCACACTAGTGCCTAGTTTCTATGGCAAACTAGTGTGGCTACTGGGATTAAAGATGTGTCTCACCACTGCCTGGCCGGTAAGGCTGACCAGTAGGGCTGGTTTACTCTCTGACTTCAGGCAAGCTTTCTTTCTTTCTTTTTTTTTTTCAAGGTAAATGATTTTTTTTTATTTATTTATTAAAGATTTCTGTCACTTCCCCGCCATCGCCTCCCATTTCCCTCCCCTCCCCCAATCAAGTCCCCCTCTCTCGTCAGCCCAAAGAGCGATCAGGGTTCCCTGCCCTGTGGTCCTAGAGAAGCTAAATAAGAAGGAGAACCCAAAGAAAAACATATAGGCATCCTCCTGAATATTAATCTTCATCAGGCAGTGAAAGGAGACAGAGACAGAGACCCACATTGGAGCACCGGACAGAAATCTCAAGGTCCAAATCAGGAACAGAAGGAGAGAGAGAACGAGCAAGGAACTCAGGACCGTGAGGGGTGCACCCACACACTGAGACAATGGGGATGTTCTACTGGGAACTCACCAAGGCCAGCTGGCCTGGGTCTGAAAAAGCCTGGGATAAAACCAGACTCGCTGAACATAGCGGACAGTGAGAACTACTGAGAACTCAAGAACAATGGCAATGGGTTTTTGATCCTACTGCACGTACTGGCTTTGGGGGAGCCTTGGCAGTTTGGATGCTCACCTTACTAGACCTGGATGGAGGTGGGTGGTCCAAGCTTTATTTCTTAAAATACAAATGAAACATCTCGGGGCTGGAGAGATGGCTCAGTGGTTAAGAGCATTGCCTGCTCTTCCAAAGGTCCTGAGTTCAATTCCCAGCAACCACATGGTGGCTCACAACCATCTGTAATGAGGTCTGGTGCCCTCTTCTGGCCTGCAGACATACACACAGACAGAATATTGTATACATAATAAATTTAAAAAATTAAAAAAATATATTAAAAAAAAACAAATGAAACATCTCTACGGGTGTCCCAGCCACAGCTGAGCATTTATAGTTGCTTATTCTCAGCACTCTGAGCAGCTACCAGTCTTGCAGTAACTACTACGGGTAACATTTTACCGGCTCTGAACTAACGTCATGGTTTAGAGTCCCCTCGAAGCTCTGGCCACACAGCCAGTGCTCAGCACCCACACGGCACCTGCACAGGGCTCTTTATCAAATGAAAACAGAACTGGGAGAAAGGTTGATGCAAGAGAGGACACTGGGTGACTTCAGGACCTTCCCATGTACTTGACAGTGGTTTGCTGAAGCCTGGGCACGTGGCAGGAGAACAGAAAGGACAAGTTCTGCACCAAGCACAGTGTAGTGACCCTCCTGAGAACGGGAGCAGGGGAGGGTGGAGGAGGGCGGTCTTCATCTCTAACCCTGCCAGCAGGAGCGGGGCTGGGACACATAGACAATGTCAGGTTTTACTAGCACTGAGACGCCAGCCCTGTTGAGGTGGAGCCATGTTGCCACATGGGACAGCTAAAGCCAACAGAAGCTTCAGCAGAGCCTGGGCTCTGCTTGAGATAATTGCAGACTTGGCTCCTCATACTGCAGGCTAACAGAAGACACCCTCTAGTCTGTGGATAATGACCTGTAAGTACTCTTTAACCCCAATGTCCAATATAAATAAAGAATCATATCATCAGAGAGCAGGAAAATGTGGAGTAAGAAGAAAAACAGTAAATACGAGCCTGATATGACCCAAACCATTGTCAAAATGAGCAAGACAAAGGAAGTATACAAGGCCCCTATTAAGTCACAGATGCAGAAAGCAAAACAGTGCTTCCCAGGGCTAGGGAGTAGTAAGGAAAAACTGGGGAGATGTCTTAGTTAAAAGTTTCTATTTCTGTGCTAAAACACCATGTTCAAAAGCAGCTAGAGAAGGAAAGGGTTTGTTTCACCTTACGCTCCTCAGGTGATGCTTCATCACTGAGAAAAGTCAGAAGGGCTTTCATAGTCCAAAAATGCAGAGAGTAAGTCTGAAGTGTGCTCCTCAGGAAAAAAAAAAAGCATTTGTGAGGTAACGCATATACTAATTAGATATAGTTAGTCATCTCATAATCTGTGCATATTTCAAAACAGCATGTTGTACAATTTAAGTAGATATAATTTTGATGACAAAAAGGAATAATAATCAAAAAAGAATTAAAGGAAAATAGGAAATTTTAGAGGAGAGATGAAAACTATAATAAAAATCAAATGGGCATGTTATTAAATCTTTAAAAGATCAGCAGTTGTATAAAACCAAAATGACTACAATGAATTACAGGGTTCATAGCATATGTAATAGAAAAACATGACAACATGAACACAGGACAGAAATGAGTCAGCAGCGAGGCAGTTGTAGTTTAACATTGTTCGCAAAGTGGTTATTTGAAAGTATGTATTTATAAGTCAAATGATTCACAGGATAATTTACAGAGATATTTTATAACTTCAAAAGCCAATAGAGAAGAATAAAAACAATGTATTGAAGCATTCAGTTGACCTAAAGAAATACAAGAAAGGGAAAGGAAAGAGTAAAAACAAACAGAGTGGATGAAAAAAAAAACAGACATCAAGGTACTAAACCTAAACACAACCATGTCAATAATTTCCGTGAATGTATGTGAGCTAGCTGCTTTAATTTGGAAGCAGAAATCATCAGATTGTAGAAGAAAATTAACACCCAACTATAGCCTATCCTAAGGAAGACATTTTATACCTAAAAATGCAGACTGTAAAATTTTACAAGACGCACAACACAATCTCTACACGTAAGACTCAGAAAACATAACAGCAGGGCAAAGACTGTCAAAGCCAGAGGACCAGGACAGCTGCTGCAAGATTTTGTCATCTATATCTGTCAGGGACAGCACCAGCTGACATGCCAACACGGAGGGAAGAAATTTCAGGAGTCCCCACCCTTAGGTGAAGAACTACAGAACATTAATGACAGCTGAGAGAGGGAGAAGAGTCTTCCCAGAGATAAGAGAACTAATTGGTTATCTAATACCAAGTGGTCAGCCCTAAACACACACACACACATGAGCAACACTGAACGGACTCAGCAGGTTGTATTTATAAATCCATTCATATATGTATATACATAACAATCATGATAATCCATGCAAATACTAATCTCACTACAATGGTATCAATGACAGCAAAGTGACTTTCAAAATAAACAATACTGAATATACAATGACACATTTCATAATAATAAAATGTTAAATGCAAGAGATGACATAACAATCATAAATGTCTATACACCTTAAAATGGAACATGAAAATATACAAGGTCAAAAAATGAAAAAAACAGATATAGAAAAACCTAGAGCCATGATTACATTGTGAATTCTCCCTTGGTAATTTGTGGGCAAGAATAAGATGAACTCAGGAAGGCATAGTAGATTTTAAAGACTACTGAAAATTTGTAAAGTGCTGTACCCAAACATTTGTAAGGCTTCTCTTAAACACAAATGAGATACACTTAAAATTGTCCATAAACAACTATAAATATTTGTCCAACAACTGAAATCAAACTAAGTATGTCATATTCCCAAAACATTGAGTTTCAAATCAAATAATGCTATGTTATGATTTGAGTACTTGTCTGTCTGTTCCGTAACTCATAATAAGATTTAATTGTCAATGCAAAAATACCAAGAGGCAGGACCTATCAGAGGTTAGAAGTCATGGGGGATTCACCTCCACGGGTGGGACTGGTACCAGGAGTTCTGCCCTCTCTTGCCTTCTCTCCACAATGTGAAGCACAACAAAAAGCCTTTTTGCCAAATGGCAGACACATGGTGATGCTGGACTTCCCGGCATCCAGAAGACTGAGCCAATTCACTGTGAGTCTTCCGATAGAGCAAAATTCTAAGACATATTAAGAGATTTTAAACATTCAAAATTTAAACAATATATTTATTTAAAAGACATGAGCAGATAAGAGAACTAGTTAGGGAAAACAGAAAATGATGGACTGAACAGTAATGAAAACACAGGGCATTAAGCTTCCTGTGGCATGGTTACAATATTTATTTTAGATGGACATTTGTAGCTTTTGATATTTATACTAAGAAGAGAAGAGGCCTAGAGAGATGATTCCGAGGTTAAGAGCATTGACTTTTCTTACAGAGGACTCGAGTTCAGTTCCCAGCACCCATATAGTGGCTCACAACCACCTTTTACTCCAGTTCCAGGGGATCTGATGCCTTTTCCAGACTCCACAGACAAACCAGGTACACACGTGGTACACAGACATACCTGCAGGCACTCCTGTATACCCACCAAATAAAAATACTTTAAAAAGAAAAAGCAAAATATAAAGCCAGTTATCCAAGCTTCCCCAGGAAGACTGATAAAAGAAAAAAGATAAATTCATGGAAAGAAAAAAATGATAAAAAGAAGAGTAGATATCAAAGAAAGAGCTGAGAAAACTAACAGCCATGATAAGGCTCCGAGAACAGTTAATAAGTAACAAAGTTGTAGCAAACCTGATCCAGGCCTAGAAAAGGGAAAACGGAATGAGAGAAATGGCATCACTACAATGCATCTGTGTTACAAGGATGATAAAGGACAAATAAGGACATCATAAAGTCGACACATGTCAAAATGAATGTGAAATCAACTAATTACTTAAGCGCTACAATTTTTCCAAACTGATACAATGTAGAAAATCTAAACAATATAGTCCTTAATCTACTTAAAATTGAATTTGCAATTTAAAAAATCCATCAAATAAAGGTTACTTTCAAGTAGCATCACCAGTGAGTTGGGTCAAGCGTGCAGATACTAGTAACGCTGGTCTCACAAAACCTCTTTCTCTTGGAAATGGAGGAGGGTTGAGAGGTTTAGGAACAGATGACAAAGAGAGGATAAGGAAGAGAAACAGGTCAGGGGAAATGTTAGCCTAACCTGAGGCTGTATGGAAAAGTCTGGTGGAAACCTACTCATTTACAAACCAGTTGAAAATACAGCTTAAAGGCAGAGTTTGAACTGGGGCAACCCACATGGGTAGATGTCTTAGTGTCTATTGCTGTGACCAAACACCATGACCATAAAGCAAGTTGTAGAGGAAAAGGTTTATTAGACTTATACTTCTACAGCACCGTTCATCACTGAAGGAAGTCAGGACAGGAACTCCAACAGGGCAGGATCCTGGAGGCGGGAGCTGATGTAGAGACATGGAATATAACAGCCTACTGGCTTGCCTCACATGGCTTGCTCAATCTGCTTCTTGTAGAACCATGGGCTAGTGCCTCCCCATTGATCACGAATTGAGAAAATGTCTTAGAGATGGACCCCATGGAAGCATTTCCTCAATTGAGGCTCCTTCTCTTAGATGATTCTAGATTGTGTCAAGTTCACACACACACATACCCAGCCAGTACAGTGGATAATGTTGTTCATGGTAACCGTAGGTTATCAACTGAAATTCCCAGTGTCAAGTTGGGATGCCTAACTGTGAGTCAGGAGGCCCAGTAGTGGCTTGACTGTTACTGGGGTTAAACAAGAGTTATTTGATTGAATTTGAAGCCTACATCACAAGAGACTGTTGGTATGTAATATTGCAAACCTGATCAGAAGCCCATAACTGGGGAATTCATAGGCCCTAAAGGGGAGCCTACTAGCTTGGTTTTGCTATATGACCATGTTGTCAAACTGCCTTCTAGATGCTTGTGTTTATAACCATAGGTGGTTGTTGCTCTTGGCCTTGATCTTTGCAGTGGGCAACCATTAATGCTGAGACTTGTAGTTAGTTGATCAAAGTGCTGAGAATAAGTGACCATTGAGTGCTCAGCCCTCAACTGGGCATCTCTGTCACCCCCTGCCCCAACACTCAGGGAGCATTACTGATGAGGGAGAGGGAAGAATATGAGAACTGGAGGGTGGAGAGGATCAGCATCAAATTCTGTCTTCTAGGCTTGACATAGAGTCTGTTCTTATGAACTCATAGCCGCTGTGGGTACTTGTGCAAGATCTACATAGATGAGGACCTGCTGACATCCCATCACCATAGGGAGAAGCAGTCACGACTTAGGATCACGAGCCACCTCCCCTCCCAGGGAAGCTGTTGGCAGTTAGTGCTGCAGGAAGGGGGAGTCATTTTCTTCAATGGTGTAGCCAGGCTTAAGCTCTCCATGTCAGTAAGTAAATGCCCCATCCAGGCTCAGACAAGCAACAGTGATTAAAAACAGTAGGCTGAAAGAAGAACAAATGACAAAAACATTTCATCAAAAAGTCATCTAAAAAAAAGACATGATAATAGGAGGGACACATTGGGAAGAAAGGATTCAGTGTCAGGTGAAATAAGAGAGGGTAATGGAAAGAGGGGGAATGATCAAAGTACATTATGTGCATGTATAAAACTGTCCAAGAGTAAAAGATTTTTTAAAAGATCTTTAAAACAGAGAGGAGGGAGAAATAGCGTGTCATCAAGCGAGAGCCCTGAACCTGCATCCTAAAAACGACACTACGAAGGAACAACCATAGAACCAGAGCAATAGCTTTCGTGAACAGGCTCACAAAAATTTTAACAGAATCTGTGAATCAAATCCATCAGTGTATTAAAAAATATACCATGAGCAATTGGGGTCTGCCTCCAGAATACAAGGTTACATCATTCGACATGAAACCAATGTGACTAGCTAAATTAATGAATAAAGAGAAAAGCCACGTGATTCCAACTGCTGTACCTGACACTTTAATATCCATGCATACATTTTTTTAAAATATTCTAGGATTTTTTTCAAGCCAGGAACTACATCTTCAATCTGTTTTAAAAAAAAAAATTAAAAAGCCACTGTAAATGTAACAACTAAGGTGACGAAACAAGGCCAGAGTCGGGGAAACTGTGATCACTGTCACGCCTATAAAGTACATTACTGAAACCTTATTCAGTGCAGGAGGAAAAGACACTGGAAAACTGAAAGTTCAGGCAGTTTTTATTTCCAAGCTGCGTAATTTGCACATAATGAATGTGAAGAAACCAGTGAAATTATTACAGGAAGTAAATAGTAAAAGTATAAAGGTTGAAGCATACGAGATTAATAATAGAATCACCTCTATCTCTATATTCTCAAAGTTGTAAAACAGAATTTAAGTATTTCATAACATTAATTATATCAATATCATATATCAATAACATTAATAATACCAAATTTAAAAAAGGTAGTCTACACCTGTCTCTGAAACCATAAAATGTTTTAAAAGATCTAACTGAGTAGAAGGGTAAGTCAGGCTCATTGATGAAATAACTCAATATTGTTAAAGTAGCCATTCTCCCAAAACTGGCCTATGTATTCACCACAATCTTACCAAAAATACTAAATTGAGCAATAACGGAAACCTTTGGGATGCAAGGTTCTTGCCAAAATTAAAAGGCTCCTTTCAATATGTAAAAGGATATACGAAGGACCCCAAACGGTCAAACACCATTAATAGTAAGCAACAAGTTGGGGGGACTCATCCTGTCTTGTTTCAAGATTTATTTTAAAGCTAAAGCAAATAGCACTGTATTGACATAAAGGAAAATAAGCAGGTTAACTGAACAGAATAAAACTTTAAAAACTAGATCTAGATGTATATGATCCGTTAGTTCTCAACCAATTCACCAAACCAATTTGAAGAGAAAAGAATTGTCCTTTAAAAAAAAGATCATGCACACACCTTTAATCCCAGCACTTGGGAGGCAGAGGCGGGAGGATCTCTGTGAGTTCAAGGCCAGCCTGGTCTACAAAGTGAGGACAATCAGGGCTACATGGAGAAACCCTGTCTTGAAAAAATAATCAAAAATCAAAAGCCATGCTGAAACTGCTGGATCTTCGTGAAGGAAAAGGGAACCCCCATCTCTGCCTTGCTCCCCACAGAAATAAATCTGAGGTGTCAGAAATCGAAATGCAGAAGCTAGACACATAGTTCATTCGGAAATAGCAAGGAAAACTACCCGACGAACTTAATACAATCAAGATGTCTTAGGACACAAGAAGGAGTGCTCTTGAGATTTAAAAATCAATGAATTGTAAAAATAAAATATTCCAACTTTATGAAGATATACTTTTTAACAAAATAAACAAGCCGCAGGATGGGAAAGAAATCCCCTTTGTACCTGACAAATGGATTATAATAAGCTACAGTAAATTAATAATAAGCTGAACTTCATAAACATATACTTCATGATGAAAAGATGAGCTACACATAGGGCCTAAAAAGTAAATTAAAAGGTGTTCAACATTGTAGATCATTAGAAAAATAGATGTGGTACAGGGTTTCAGTCCTGCTAGGATGGCTAAAATAAAACCAAACGGCAACTTCAAGCTTTAGCAAGGATATGACACTGCCCAAAACGCATGGCTTCGCCTAACAAGTAAAATACACAACTACTGTAGTGATATTTATATCAAACTAATTTACCTACCCTTTGCCCCAGCAATTACACTCCCAGGTATTCAAGAGAAATAAAAATGCATGTTACAAAACAGGAATACGTTTCTAAGTGTCCGTGGATGCTTCTTGCATTAATAAATCCAACTTTGAAACAACCCAGTGTTCATTATTGGGAGCATGGAAAAACGTGCTGGACGGATCCTGCAATAGAAAACACCTCACCCTGAGCAAAAACAAACCGCTTCTGTATAAAAATGTGAGTGGCTCTCAAAAACATTAGGTTGGAGAAGAACTAAAGCTAGACAAAAGAATTATTTCTGTTGACTCCCTTGGATCTAAAGTCCAGGAATAATCCAAGTCAATGGTAGTGGAAGCTAAAGGGACACAGGAGAGCTTCCTTGGGTGAGGTGATGTGACAATCAAAATGCCAAAATGCCAAACTGAACTCTTAAAAATATGTTCAGTTTATTTGATGCGAGTTATACATTCATTGCAAATTTTAATAAGGCCTCTGGTGAGGGTAGAGGGAAACTGATACTCTTATGAATTGGACAATCATTTTATAAAGCATTTTGGCAATATTAACCAAGAATTCTAAATTTTTTTTCAATGATTCAATTGTATAATTTTACCTAGGGCAAATCTCCTAAGAAATCATTGCACACAACAAACTGTGCACAGAATGCTAATCTCATAGTGTCATCGCAATGATGTGATTGGAAACACTCCAAAGTCCAACACCGCATAGCAATTAAATGAAGCACGATAAAGCTACTAAATAGAATATAGCTTACATTAACCTTACATATTCAGAGTACAAATTACGATAAGCTGAACTTATACTCATCCCGCGGCCTTTTCCATTCTTACTAAAATCATAAGATAGTAGGATTTGCTTTTAGGTTGCACTCATGATGGTTGCCTGCTTCTTTCAGTTTGATTTATTTTCCTTTGATATCTTTTCAGTTTTCCTTGCTTGACATTTTTGCAATGCTGTGATTTTCTTGCTCGCTTTTTTTTTCTTTCTTTTTTGACAATCTCACTCTGTGGCCTTAGCTGCCCTGAAAACTCACTTTTTAGACCAAACTGGTCTCAAACTCACCAAAATCCTCCTGTCTTTGCCTCCTGAGTGCTGAGATTAAAAACATGAACCACCACACCCCACCAATGCTATATATTTCTAAGAAATTCTTTCTCTTTAACTCTTCACATGCTATTCTTCTCCATGATATTCTCATCTGTTTAAACTGTGTATGTCTCGTAAGAAATCCATGGCCCATTTTTCAGTATGTTTATGGATATACAAGGATCCCAGCTTCATCCAGTAGTTCTTTTTCCTATAAAATAAAGCATCAAACTATGTTTTAATCTGTTCGTATTGCACATGGGATGGATGGATCTTCCTGGTGATTCAAATGCTCAGTCAATTTTAAAATATAGTGTCAATATAAAAGTTGACACCGTTATTTGGTAAACATCTGAACATAGCAGCAGGTAGGCTCCGCTCAGTGAGACCCAGCTGATGTCTTTCTTCTTAGTGGCTTTGCCTAAACACCTATTGTTTTGTACTGTGGAGGAAAAGTACAGTCTGACACTCACCTCTGGTTGATCTTCACTGTAGCGAGCTGCGTGGAATCACAACTGATGGAGATGTATAATCAACTCCTATGGCTAAAGTCTGACCTATGCTCTGATCACGCAATGATTATCAGCTGCTTGCATATGCGTGGGCCTATGGGCAGTGCCCACCTGGCAATCCAGGATTGGCAGCCAGTGCCTACTTAAGGGCTGGGAGAGGTTTTCCCGGGGAGAGAGGAAAAGAGGAGAGAAAAGAGAGAGGAGAGAGAGAGGAAAAAGAAGGAAGGAAAGAGGGAAAGAGAGAAAGAGAAGGAGAAGGAGATAGATTGCTGTGAATAAAGTCCTGGAATAAACTGCAGTGAGAAGAGCTCCGGTGGTCGCGTCATCCTTGCGGGTCGAGGGTGGCCGTGACACTTCCCAAAGCTCTGAGCCAATCCTAAACTTGGTTGAGTCAAAGAAATACAGAGCCCCCAGTCCCTGAAGTTGCCCCATCCTTCCTCTTGTCTTAGTGACATTCCTTCAACTTAATATTCCATGTCCAGGCACCAGACCATGACTTTCTCTTCCCGCCCTTTGACATGGATAAACTCATTGCTTCTGGAGTTCATCTCACCCTCAGACTTGCTTTTGTCCCATGCCTGATGACTACACAACCACTGTGGGATCAGCCTGTGCAACAAGTACAGGAATCAGGAATCCTGAGACTGACCTCTCTCTCATGGTTCCCGGGCTCCTTGGTGCCTACCTGCTGCTGAGCTGGTAACTACACCTACCTTCCCTTGATCCCCAGCACCAAGAGGCTGCAGAGTCTTTGTGACTCCTGTTCCTGCCAGATCTTTATTAGCCTTGACAGCTTCTGGAAAGTCTCTGAAACATCATAATCGGTCCTGTCTCCTGTAGAAGCAAATAGAGCTAGAAGGGGCTGTGGAGGGTGGGGAGGTGGCAGAGATATCCCTGGAGAGCCCAGTTCCAGCCAGCCTTCCTCCTTTGTCTGTGTCTCCCCCTCTAGGCTCAGATCTTCTCTTAGGAGTCTGGCCAAACCTGCTGGAGGGGAGCTAAAGAGGTGACAGTAAATTGAAATGAACACTCGGCTGAAAAGAATCATAGTGATGATAAATAGCTTCATGGGGCCCTGACGATTTAGAGATGGCAGAGGATTCTTTCTCTCAACCCAGCCTAGAGCATAAATTAGAGAAAGAAATGTGTGCCTGTACCTCTCTCTTTCTAGCCCTGGCAGAGAGAGAGAGAGAGAAAGAGAGAGAGAGAGAAAGAGAGAGAGAGAGAGAGAGAGAGAGAGAGAGAGAGAGAGAGAGAGAGGAGAACTACTCAAATTAGAGAGAATCTCATTAAAATATATCTCCTCACCAGCTATTCAATCACTAATTGACTTTTCCTCCTCCCTTTAATTTTGACGCTGGTGTCTTGATTAATTAATTCTGTCACCAAAGCCCCAGGGTGCCACAGAAAGACTCTCCAGAAGTTTAATCTCTCTGGGTTCCAGCCAGTTTGACAGGTAGGCTCTCCCTGGACAGCCCTCCGGATAATGGCCTGAGCTCAACTTGGTCCCTTGATGGTCACAGACACATGTAATTTTCTCGACACTGTCCACCAGGCCCAGTCAGCAAGAAATGTACCTGAAAACCTGCACCGTCACCATCCTTTCTGACAGCCCAATAAATTCCCTTCCACCTTCCCACGTGTGTAGGAAGCTCGTGGTGGATAACTGTGGCCGGGGGAAAAGATGGATCGCCGGCTTTGTTCCTAGAGGAGCCTCCTAGGAAATCATTTGTTCATTCACTTATTCAGCCCCAGAAGCATTCTGCTTGTTTTCCAACGGACTGTGTATATGTGCTAGACTCCCTGGAGAGGAGAAGGACTAGACGAAAAAAAGTTTGGATGACTTTGGTTGAAGGGAAGTGACATTCCCTTTTAAAAAGAGAGCCAAGAGCCCATGCAGATCGGCAGCAGGGTGTTTGCCTAACACTTGGAAGGCCACAGGCTCAATCTCTAGCACCACAGAAATAAATAAATAAAATAAAACAAAATTAGAGTTGCTCCTGAAGCAGCACCATCAACAACAAGAACTCTAGGTGGGGAGAGTCCTGGGTATCAAGGCCGTGTCTCTTGTCCTTCCTTCGAGAACTCTCTGGCACATTTCAAGCATGTGCTGAGTCACAACAGAGCCACCAACTGGTGGAGATTTGGCAGGAGGGGACAGTCCCGGCTCTGGTCCTCTGGCTGGCTTTCTCCATTCCCTGTCCTGAATAGTTGGAAAGGGAAACAGTCAATGCAAAGCTAGAAGGAGGGCTCCTAATTTATCCACAGGGAGGAGGGAAGAGGAGCCACATCTGTTGGTTATGGCGTGAGATTGGGCAGCCTGTGATAGAGCCGCCCAGCCTACTGTGGACTGAAGCCTGCTCTGGTCTACTCTACACTGGGCAGATGTTGTGTGTTTCCTTTGTCTTATATGGCAGAATAACCTACTGAGCCAAGAACCTCCTATTTTTGAGCAACTTCGTCATCTTGTTCTCTTTTCTCTGTATTGGAAGAACATTTACTGGGCTTGACTTTGTTTTATTTTTTGAGGCATCCTTGAACTTTGGACCCTCCTGCTCCAGCCTCGTATGTATTGGGATTGCCATCAAAGCCATGGACTTTTTTCTCCTCTCATGGCCAAAAAGAGGTAGCACCAGCCACCCTTCTTTCTGTGTCCTCTAGCCTAACTTTTCTGAGACAAGGTCTAGAAGTCCTTGGCAGTGAGTTGCTTTTTGATTTCCCTCTTCCAATTTCCCCTTTAGACGCCTTTCTCTTGGAGATGCCTAGGGAGACATGTCACAATCTCCTGCCCAAAGGGCCTCAACCATGTACACTCTAGAGATGGAGAGGAGAGCCGAGGAGGCCAGGCCAGGGCTAACTCCTCTGCCCAGTGTACCTCCTGCAGGGGTCCTGTCCCGACGGATGGTCTTCTCAAGATTCTGCTCTAAATGAGCTCTTGCCATGGGCTCACAGCCAATGCATACTCTCCAAGATTGCCCAGTTTCTCACATTTCCTATTTTCATTCTCTGCAACAATGTTCCTTTATTAATCCTGTTCTATTTTGTTTTTACTGATTATTTCTTTCATTGAAAGATTTCTCAACAAAAGTTGACTCTGTTCATTATATTCACCACTAGGAACTTGTTTACACTTCACATGTGCATAAATGAATGCATCTCCCTCCTAAGCTCTAAAACAGTTTTCAGCCTCCAACTGGCCTCTTTTCCTGAAAATCCTCAAATGCAAACGATCCTCATTCAGCCCTCCTGCTCTGATCCCTGATTAGTACCACATCACACACCCTGTCACCCAACCACAAGCCTCGGGGCAGCTTTCTACTCCCTGCCTCCACTCCTTGGCCTTCAATCAGTCCCCAGGCTGAATGTCCTCTTTAAATCTCCCTAATCCACTTTGCCCTCATTCCCACGCACCTGCCCTCACTCAGACCCTCGCTGTCCTGCTCCTGGATTATCACAACCTTCGCAGAACAGGGCTTCCTGTTCCCCGCACCCCCTCCCATCTGTGCTGCACCTCGCCACCAGAATTATCTTTCTAAAATCTGATCATGTCGCTCCTCTGTTGAGAAGGATTTCCAGCGAGCTCCGGGATAAAGCTTAACTCCTTCCAGCTTCCAGTTGCCTTTGCCTTCTGGTTCCTGCTACTCCTTCATTCCACCCCAACATGCAGATCTCAACAACAGCTGCATGCAGAGTGGGAACACGCTCTGTATTTACTGTCCATTCTGCCAACCCCGTCAACACACACCACGCACACACACACACACCACGCACACACACACACGCGCGCGCGCGCACACACGCTCCATGAGCAGCAAGCCATCTCCATTGCAATTGCATTATCCCAGTCTTCCTCATCCCCTCTGTACAGCCTCTCCTGACTCCTCCCTGCCTTCTCCCTGAAAATGTAAAAATAACTCTAATTATGAACACCAGCCTACTTTACGCTCAGTTGAAAACCACTATTCCAAGGCTTACCGTATGGCATGGTGTCTATTGGGGGGTTCCGGCTTGTCTCCCTCACAAGTCTGTGAGTTCCTGAAATTCTCCCTAACGTCTCCTATTCGACTCTCCGGGTTGTCACGCGGCGCTAGATATTATGGGTGCCATAGTCTGCTGCAGAGGTCTTGTGAGATGCTCGGGGATTCAGAGCACTTGTTCTTCCAGGGGACCCAGGTTCACTCAGTTCCCAGCACCACCATCCATAACTCCAGTTCCAGGGATCTGACCCCCTGTTCTGATCTCAGTGGGCACTGCATGCATGTGGTGCACAGACATGCATGCAAACAAATATTCATAACATAAGGATAAATGAATAAATAAATAAATAAAATCTTCCCAGGAAATGGAAAGCTAGACCAGACGGCATTCCATATAAGGAGAGAGGGCAGTAAGTGAGCTAAAGTGCAGGTTTGCAGGGTAGGATGGGGAAAGAACGCAAGTTCTAGTTAGACTCACGAGCAATGCTGTCCTCAAAAAGCTGCATGGCAAAGTGTGTGCAACAGGAGAAGATCCAGCATCTTCGTGGTCCTTAGCTTCCATCCATGTCTGCAGCTCTTGCACCATGGACTCTCTGGCTCTTCCGCCTGCTATTAGTTTCTCTTTTCCCCCACTTGTATTTCGCAGGACAGAGCGTTTCCAACATAGCTTCCATTGTATACATTTGAAAGGAGGGATCGCATGAGCCCCACGCACCACACCATTAATAAGTGGTCAGATTTGAACTCAAACAGTTGTTTCTGCGCCTGGCACCCCATTCCCAAGCTGGGCTGACAACTCCAAACGAGTGTTAAAAGGAGATTAACCCTGCTCCTCAGCCGGAAATATTCCCCTCAGACGCCAGTGTTCTCTCCACCTGGGCTGCCTTTAATTGTTCTTCCTCCCTCCCCGCCTCTCACAGTCCCTGAAAGGCCTCTAAGGGCATCCTCCAGTGGGTATGCTAGGACTTCCTTCCTCCCTGGGAAACAGAGACCCCCCTCTATCTGGGAGTCACAAGATAAACCCTTGATGTCCTTTGGGGAGCATCGGGGTCCAACAGAACACTGTTTGAGACTCAGCATAACCCCTCCAGCCTTCCCGCTCATTGCTTAACCGCAGTTCTTAGCAGCAATGATGGCACCTGAGGGGGAGGAAGAAAAGGGGATTTAGCCTGAGAGCTGGTTTCATGTCACCTAAAAGGATTATTTTCTACCATCAGAAAGATAATTCCCTTCCTGCGGGGGAGGATGGATTAGGTCTCTCCCTCAGATGGGACTTCATGAAAAGATTATTTAAAGATTATAGGACAAAATGGATACGTCTGACAACAGCTGCTAGGGCCTGGAATTTTGGCTGGCTGCGGAATGACCATTATTGGTGTGATTAGCAGAGTGCTTGTGTGGATGCTAATCGGGAAGCCATTTGCACAAGTGGCCACAGGTTCCTGGGGTGGCATTACCTTCCATCTGCCACCGCCACCATGGCCGCAAGGGGCGCAACATGCCGCCACTTGCAGGAAGTCTTCCCAGGCATTCTCTCCATAAACGGCCTCTCTTCCCTCCAGACTCCTGCTTCTATGGGAGAGAAGTTCCCTGACTCACTGCTGCTCACGGGGCTCTCCTTGCCTCTGCCTTTCTTCCCGGGGCTGGTGGCATATTATCACATGTTGGCTCCACCTGCCTAATAACGCCTGGGCCTGGAAAAGCAGAGAGAGGTAGACAAGCCTCTCGGGACTCCTTGGGGTGTTACCATCCACCTGGGCAGAAGAGGAAAGGAGAGCTTGGCAGGTCTCTGCTTGAGAGGCGTGCTGCAAACCAATCCTGCATGTGTTGCCCACACCGGGGATCTAATGACCAAGGAATACATGGGGCAACTGGCTGTCACCAGGGTTCTCTGGGTACTGTTCTAACCAGGATGTCCTGGTCACACCCTGCTCCTGGTAGTTGCTGGCAGGTCTCGTGATAGACAGCTTTAAGGAAAATGTCGAAAGATAATCTTAGGTTGCAGTTCTCATAGCTCCTGGATAGTCACCAGGAGCCAGTGCAGCCCGTGTGTGCAAGAAGACTGCCTCCAGAGTCCACAAGCATGTGGGCTTACTGCCATGCTCACTCACAGACGTCCACCCTCACGACCCTGCCCTTTCCACACCTACGGTATCAATCCCTTCCCCACACACACACACACTATTCTACTGCCAGGCACCAGGTCTCCCACCTTCCCCAAATCCCAAATCAGCACGAACAGGGTGGACTATTTCTCCATGCCAGGAAATCCCAGGGACACCCTCCAGCTCAGATGTCACCTTTTCCAGGTGACATCAGGACATCCTCATTTTTCTAATATTCACTCCCTGGGTGCCCCTGACTTTGTGGTATGTACATATAGTAAGACAAAATCCCATAGTCTTAGAACAGCCACTAAGGAAAGGCTCTCATAGTCACCAATCAATAGATAAGTGCTGAGGACCCGTGTGGATAAGGCCCATGGTGAGCCAAGCTCCCCTGCTCTGAGCAGCCTCCATCCTAGGGGAAGCAGGAAGAAGAATCATCAAAACACAAGAAATACAAAGTGAGTGTGTATGTAACAAAGTCGAAAGGGCACAGAGCCAAGAGGTTGGGGAGCAATGGGGAAGGGAGAGAGCTGGATAGGATTCTATAAGGAAGTCAGGACAGGATCCACCAAGACGTGGGGTCCAACCAGACAGAAAGTAGGGGAGCAATCAAGCTATCTGCAGGAGAATTCCCTTATGGGAAAGAGCTGGTGGCAGCAAACTGTAGCCCAGAAGCCAGGATAGTACTGCTGTACTTTAGATATCAAGTGGTTCACAAAGGCCCAGGTCTTACAGCCTGGATGGCAGCAATGGAAGGCAAAGAACCTTTAAGAAGTAGAACTCTGTGGGAAGCCTTGGTTCATTAGGGGTGTGCACCAAGAGAGCACTGGGACCCTGGGACTTTGCTCTGTCTCCCCTTTGCTTCCTGGCCATGACATGAGCGACCCTGTTGTATCACACATGCCTGCCATCATCTAACAACAGCAACAAAGCCAAGTAGTTATGGACTAGAACCTTCGAAAATTCTCAGCTTTGCAAGTTGACTACTTTAGTTCTTTTGTTACCGTAATAGGAAGCTGACAAATAGCTTAGGCATTTTCTTCTAGTTTTAAGAGGGGGGGGGGAACAAAACATTAAAAACATTCATGATGTAAGATTCATATGTCCATGTTCAGAAATAAAAAGTGTATTAAAACACATAGATATTATCTTTGCTTTCACCCTGCAGTGTCAGAGGTGAGAAGCAGTCACAGAGACAGCAAGTGACAAAGTCGAGAGAATTCACACTCGGGCCCTTCACACAGGGATCATGGGTTAAAAAATCCTATTCCTGAGCGTGAACAGCAAGGACACAGGTGTGGCTGGGGTGAATCAAGCCATCTACCAAGGGAGAGCACAGTGAGAACAGGCAGGCGGGGCCAGGGCGGGGAGGGGGGGAATGCATAGCTGGTGTAAGCCCTCTAGGTTGTCAGGTTAAAACTCCAGCAGTGGGGAGCGCTGCCACAGACTCACGTTTTACCGGGATGGTTTCCACGACTCTGTTGAGATCATCTTGGGAGAATAGAATAGAATAGAATAGAATAGAATAGAATAGAATAGAATAGAATAGAATAGAATAGAATAGAATAGAATAGAATAGAATAGAAAGAATAGATCAAAGAAATGAAGGTCTGTGCCAGTGATAAGAACTGTTCTAGTCTGGCCATGGGAGGCATAGAAGTGAGATTTCTATCCCCTGGGATGTCCATTCTCAGGCAAGGATATGGACTAAAGAACCAAGGTTTGAGCCCTGCATAGCATAGCTTGAAGAAGCCAGAGAGGGGTTGCAGCTCAGCAGTTAAGAGGACTGCTCCTTCAGAGGACCCAAGTTCAGTTCCCAGAAGCTGTGTCCAGGGACTCACAACTACCTGCAACTTCAGCCCCAGAGGGATCCAAAGCCTCTGGCTTCTGTGGGCACCCGCAGTCATATGCACACACACACACACACACACACACGAGTGCGCATGCGCGTACACACACACACAATTTAAAAATAAAATAAATCATTTAAAAATGAAATAAAGCAAAAAAATGAGATGTAACCACATAAGGGACAGAAGAGAGGGACCAATGAAGCAGGGAAGATAAGCCTCGCAGAGTGCAGGGCAAGAAGCCAGCTAGAGATGCTGTGGCCTTCTTTCTACTGGTCCATACAGATGGGAAGCTTAGGGAGGAGGAAGAGTGATGGCTGGGGGCAGCAGTGCTGTGTGAGCCAAGAGACCAGCACCATCACTGCCTCTAGCAGCACCCAGGTCACTGATGGGCACTACAGAGATTGGTTTAGAGGCAAGGCCAGGGGAGAGAGGATGGAAGCGAATTTCAGATAACGTGGAGAAACGGGAGATGGGAGATGAGGAGAACACTCTCGTGGACATGGCCTCGAAGGAGGAACAAAGACACAGAGCATCTGTCAGGGAAGGAGCAGGAGACTGCTGTGGGGCTGGAGCCTGTCAGAGGAGGGAGAATGGAAGGATCTAGGAGACCTACAGACTCTGAAAAGTCCTCGTTTCTCATGGAATCTAGAATCTCCTGGTGTCACATGAAAGCATTTCCTCATCGCTCTTGTCAAATGGTCCCTTTATTCTTCCATTCCCCTGGTTTTTATCATGTTCCCTCCTTATGTTTGGCCCTGTTCCAGACACTTGGGGTCCACAGGAGAGAACACACCAGGTCTCTGCTCTCCTGTATATTCCTTCCTGGTGGTGGAGGATGATGGGGTCCCAGAAAGTCCTGAGTTCATTTCATCTAATGAAATCTGGATGAATGTACACAGCTAGCTTTAAAATGTGTGTGAAGTAATACGTAAATATATGAGAAACTTTCCTTTGAAATTCTTTTGTAATATCCACACATGGGAATTACCAAGCGGCAGTGACCAAATGTGAAATATCCCCATAGTGTTGCACAGAGTTGCGAAAGCAGTTATTCACACTCAAGTGTGAATTCACTTCTTTATTCTAGTCTGTTTTCTGTTACTGTGAGAAATACCATGGCTCGGAGGGGAATGGGTTCATAAGGCTTATGTTTCCGGGTCGCTCACAGTGCATCACTGAGGGGTATCAGCAGGACACTGGAGGCAGGCACTGGAGCAGGGGCCATGGATGGCTGGCCTGTTCCCAGTCTCATATACAGCTGCCTTTCTTACACAGGCCTGGCTACCTGCCTGGGGATGGCACCATTCACAATGGGCTGGGACTTCCTGACAATCAAGAAAGGCCCTGCAGATATGGCCACAGGTCAATCTGATGGAGGCAATTCTTCATAGACTCCCTCTTCCCAGGTTTGCCAAGTCAACAACCAGCCAGGCTTGACTTTCTCTTGTCCACTGGATTTTTTTCATGAAGTGGAATGAGGTGGCAATCTGGGGAGAATAATCTGGACACAGAGACATAGAGGCAGCACCAGGGAACCTGAAATTGTGTGTTCTGTCCCAGCCATGGGTCCTGGTGGCAGCACAAGAATACAAAATACAAACAGAAGGGAATGTTGGAGAGACAGAGTCACAAGGAGTTAAAGGAGAGGGAAAAGGAGGTGAAGATTTCCATCCACATGAGGACATAGTTAATCCTGGGAAGCGCCACTGAGCATAGCGTTTTAACATTGTGACCCAGTGGCTGTGCCCTGTGATGTTTCCAAGAGTAACATGAATATCATGCACTTACCTCAGATTGATTGGGTACTGACAACAGACCAAATAAAGAATTCCACCACATCCACTTTGGTGAACCAATCGATTTCCTGGGGTTTCTTACAGAAGTATGCGATGTGGGATTCCCCTCTATATGCTGTGAATATGTTTTATTACCATTGATTAATAAAGAAACTGCTTCAGTCTACAGCAGGGCAGCATATAGCCAGGCTGGAAGAGATATAGAGAGAGATTGGCGATTATTTGGGCCTGGGAGGCCAGGAAATGAACGAGCAGTCTCCATTTACAAGTATGGGGGAGTCGAAGACAGCTGCCCCACTGAGCAACGTCACCCCAGCAAGTGTGTCAACTCAGCATCCAGAGGTTCCTTTCACAGTTTGCCGGCCTCTCTCCTGAAGAGTCTCTTCTACATAGCCTTAGGCAGAAACTCTGGGAATCTTGTGACTTTACGAGGTTCTCAATGAATGTAAGTTTCATTAGTCTCCTGCCTCTTTTGAGGGGGAATGTTTGATTTTAGAGGGAATAGCCTGACACACTAAGGTGACTGTCCCAAGATGCATCAGAAGCCACCATCTATGACACATGTCAGAGTCCTCTCCAGGTTTCAGGAAACAAAGCTGTAATTAGAGTTCAGCCTTCACAGTTGCTTTAATTAGGGGGCTGTCTATCGCTGATTAATTTTCCCAACCTTCCAAGCCTTCCATTGGTATACAAACTTAACACCACACAAACGCTGCTAACCTTTAAATGACTTGCGTTTTGTGGTTCTGATGGTGGATGCTAAAGAAAGGAAAAGCAACCGAGAAGGCGAAGCCTTTGGGGTGGGAGGGAGGTGTGGAAGCTGGCATTTATCATCGCCCCCTGTGTTTGGGCTTTCTCTTGTGCAATAAGGCCTAAGTCAGTGGTTCTCAACCTGCCTAATGCCAGGACCACTTTAAAAGGGCTCCTCATGTTGTGGTGACCCCCAACCATAAGATGATTTTCATTGCTGCTTTCTAACTGTAATTTTGCTGCTGTTATGACTTGTCATGTAAATATCTTTGTTTTCCAATGTGAAGGGGTCATTCAATCCCAAAAGGTCATGCCCAACATGCGGAGAACCCACTACTCTAAGCAAAATGTAGTAACCTGTAATCTGTACTCTCTGACCTTGTATACAGAACTGGTTTATAGATTGAAATCTCATCATGATTCTAATTTCCACGGAATATCATGTCACCTTGGAGCCACCAGGTGAGGCCACCAAGGAAGCTCTTTGTTATAAGATTCCTACTCTTCCTGGTTGTACCATTTGGTTCCAACCAGGGTTATTTTAGCTGGTGAGTGGTGCATAGTGCAGGCAGCTGGATCCACCCCATCCTAACGCCAGTTTCAACCCTGGTCACCTTACCTGGTGGTGAGCTCTTAGAGTCCCAGAGGATTTTAATTCTTACTAGATTTCACTTAGTGTGTGTGTGTGTGTGTGTGTGTGTGTGTGTGTGTGTGTGTGTGTGTGTGTGTTCATGTGCCACAGTGCTCATGTGCAGCTTGGAAGACAACCCATGGGAGTTGGTGCTCTCCTTGTATCATGTGTCCCCCAGACATGAAACCACAGAGGCCGGGGTGTGCAACAAAAGCCTTTACTCACTGAGTCATCTTGCCAGCTGCCAGTAATTGTTTTTTTAATCATTTTAATCATTTAGAGCTGTACAATTTAGTAACATTAAACACATTCACAATTTGTCACCACTCCTTAAACTTCTCATTATTTTCCACAGAGACTCCATACTTGCTGGAGACAGTTACCTCTCCAGTCCCATCCTGGTTTTTCTGAATGTGACCTTTTCTATGCTAGGATGTATACATCAGAGAAGGATAAACAGATAATTACCCTTTCGTGTCTGTGACAATTGACATTTTCAAAATCCCCCCGTTGTAGCCCATATCAAGTGGTGTCCTTTCATGGGTGAATACTATTCCACTGTAAGCACATTCATGGGTGGATACTATGCCACTGTAAGCACACAGCACATTTTCTTTATCTATTTATTTTTCCAGTGAACCCGTGGATTGTGAATAATGACTAGCGGTTGCAAACAATTGTTGTGCAAACGTGTGTTGAAGCCCCCACCTTCATTCCTAGGAGTGGAATGCCAGGTTGTTCTTCACAGCAACTGCACCACTTTCTGGTCCCATAATGAAGGAGGGCTCCAGGTTCCTCATATTCTTGTCCACATTTCTGTTTCCTGAGGTTTAACTTTTATTTCATAGCCATTCTGACAGGTATAAAGTGAAAAGTCATTGTGTTCTGTTTGCTGTTGCTAGGTTGTTTGGTTTGGTTTTGTTGTTGTTGTTGTTGTTGTTGTTTTAGACTGGATTTCTCCCTGGCTGTCCTGGAACTGGCTCTGTAGATCAGGCTGGTCTCAAACTCAGGGATCCACCTGCCTCTGCCTGGGATTAAAGTCATGAGCCACCACTGCCCTGCCTCATTTGGTTTGTGTTGCCCTGGTAATAAATGATACTGAGTGTATCCCAAGCATCTTATTATCCAAAAGATAAGAATGAGCTATCTATCCTGCTTATTCCAAGCCTCGGTGGATGGATCACATGACTCATAAGGACAGACTTCATGGTGTTCTGTGCCAGCTAAAGACTCCCCATGAGGCACTTCGTACTGGGGGTGTGGGTGCTTTTCAAGAGGGACACACCTGTGTCGTTCACAGAGGCAGGGATAAGAGCTGTCTTAAGTTCCGCAAATGCTCCTAGCGGTTTCTAAATGTCTGCCATGGACGGAGGCAGCACTGGTCTGTCCCTTGCTTTCTGCTGCTTCAGGATTCCTAACCTCCGTGGAACCTGTCTCCCTGGCTTACTGCTCTGATGCTGTGGATGGGAGATGGGAAAAGATTTCAGAGATTGTCCCAGGCACTCAAATGTGTGGATTAGATCTCGAGGCTTTGCGTGACTGAAAAGACCATGGCCTATCATAAGATGACATGTAAGGGCTTTGTGTCTGGATGGTGAGGTTACAATAACAGTAATGCTTCAAATGGCACTGGCTAGAGCTTCTGCAGAGATTTGGGACATGGAGAATGTCCTCAGATGGTTCTAGAACTAATTCCCCAAAAAGTCATGGCCCCAGGAACCCAATCCTCCAAGGCATAAGTGTGAACAGAGCATTGCTATCACACAGGGCCAGGTGGGCCCTGACTTTGTGGATCCTTTGGGGAAATTATCCATGAGTTTCCCCCAGGATCCCATCTCCCAGGGGATGTAAACCTTGGTCAGCAAAACTCAGGTCACTGAACTATGTACAGCTGCTACTTTCCCCACGCCACCCACCTGTGCTGCCACGGTTCCCCTCTCCCCCACGCCATCCACCTGTGCTGCCACGGTTCCCCTCCCCCCACACCACCCACCTGTGCTGCCACGGTTCCCCTCTCCCCCACACCACCCACCTGTGCTGCCACGGTTCCTCTCTCCCCCACACCACCCACCTGTGCTGCCACGGTTCCCCTCTCCCCCACACCACCCACCTGTGCTGCCACGGTTCCCCTCTCCCCCACACCACCCACCTGTGCTGCCACGGTTCCCCTCTCCCCCACACCACCCACCTGTGCTGCCACGGTTCCTCTCTCCCCCACACCACCCACCTGTGCTTCCACGGTTCCCCTCTTCCTCACACCACTCACCTATTTAGCCCCTAGCTGATTTGGCCTCATGCCCCAGATCCACTGTGCACTGGGCAGTCAGGAATACCAAATATGGTGTAGAAGCCATGTTTCCAGGTTCTAAAGCCAAAGACATTTCAAGAACCTCTGCCCTGTTTATAAACTATGTGACCGAGTAAACATGAGCTACCCATAGATACTCACTAGAGTGGCTGGCATGAGGGGACAGAAAATGAGGGCTGACAAAGATGTGTGGAGATGGGGTGCTGTGTGTGCTGCTGGTGGGAAGATAAAATGGTGTCCCTGTTAGGAGGGGCAGCTCCTCACAAAATTAACCCTAGAAATACTACGTGACCAGAAGTTCAACTCATTGGCATATAACACAAAAGGTTTGGAAGCAAGGATCTGGGCAGGCATTTGGTCATCTGTGTAAAATAAAAGCATCATATATAATATTTAAACGATAAAAATAACCCGTTTGTCTAAATGAGTAAATGAATTATCAGAGTCTGTATTTATATATGTGCATTTATGTGCATGTGTGTATACACATACAGGTGCCATGTGCTTGTATGCGTGTGTATGTGTATATGTGATTAGCATTTCCCTGATGATTAGAAGTGTTGAACACACATTTACAAATTATTGTTTTATCTTTTAAATAACTGTATGTAATGAAATTGCCCTTTGTGTAACAATCTACAGTTGCAAAAGTAATAGTCAAATTTGGCTCCATTTTACAGTTTGATTTTCAGTCTTAGTTGGGTTCCTATTGCTGTGAAGAATTGTCATGACCTTAGCATCTCTTATTTGAGATTTGACTACATTCATCTTGGCAGACAAGAAGAAGAAAGAAAGTCACTGGGCCTGACTTGAGCATTAGAAACCCTCAAAGCCCAGCCCCAGTGACACACTTCCTCCAGCAAGGACTCATCTACACCAGGAAGACCACGCCTTCTAATCCCTGTCAAGTGGAGCCAGTCTCTATGAACCTAAAGGGCCATTTTCATTCAAACCGCCACATTTTTTCCTAGTTTTAAAAATCTCCCTATTCTTAACCCAAAAGAGTTTTTTTCTAGTAGTTCTTCCAAGAAGCCTCCCAGTTTCCCACGTCTCAGGCAGCCTCAAACATCTGAGCTGAAGGTCGTTTCCTTGTACTGCGGTCCTCACAGTTACAATGTCTAATGTCTGTCAGGGGCCTGTGGGTGCCAGCCTATCCCACTCACCTCTCTCTCCCCAGGAGCTACCTGTTGTCTCCCCTCTCATTGTTGTCAACCATCATGCCTGTGTCTCTCACACCAACACGAAGACATTGCCCACCAGATTGAACTGGTTTGCAGGATTTCTGCCTCCTGGGTTACTATGACCACCCCTCCAGCCAGTGAAATCCTCATGGCTACCCCTATCCTGGCATATCTGCTCTTGATTGATTTCTATGGTTATGTGCTGAGAGCCACCATCTACCACTCTGACCTGGTATCCTAGCCTCGGGAAGCAATGTCTTCCTTACCGGCACGAGCCTGCCATCCCCTGACTCTCTTCCCTATCTTTGCAGGCACTGCCGGGTACTCCTCTTTACCAGACCTCCCAATATCGGATCTCACAGGGCTGTATCCCGTACTCAGTCTGTAGTCGTTTATAAAGGTGTATGCATTCCAACTGTTTAAATGGGTTTAAGATAACATGATGATGGTCAAATTTAGTTCTCTATTCCACACCTCTTTCTCGGCATTCTAGATCACCATAAAACTGCCTGATTGAAATGCCCCCAGTGGATGTCTCATTGCCACCTCCAGGTTAATAACCCTGGCAATCTCCTCACCTCCACCAACGGAACCATAACAGCTACACAATCTGTCATAGAAGAAAACTATGCCCTCTTTCAGTCCACTCTCTGGCTCCAATTTGATGTTATCAAACATGGTTGTTTCTACGTCCAAAATATTCTTTGACTCCATCCACTCTCTCTTATTCGCTTCCGAATGTTTTGAGCGCATATATCAGCCTCTCTTGCTAGGTTAGCAACAATGGCTTCCTTGCTGGATGCCCAAACTTCTCTTGCGTCTTTCCAGTCTGTGATTTCTTCAGAAATCAAGTACAGCAACATCCCCCCCCCCAAAAAAAAACTCTATAATAAGGAACCGGAGAGATGGCTCAGCGGCTAAGAGCACTTCTTGCTTTGAAAGGGGACTCAAGTTTGGTTTCCAGCACCACATGGTAACACATAGATACTGCCAAAACTCATAAACATAGTGTAAAAATTAATTATTAAATTCTAAAATAAAAAAGCAACTTTATAAGAGACCTGAGGAGTGGATAAATTACTTACCAAGTGTGAGGATCACAGATCCCCAGAACCCACATAGAGCCCAAGCAGGCATGGTGGCCACCTATAATCCTAGCATTCACAAAGCAGAAAAAGGAGATTCCAGAGCAAGCAGCCAGCTACAGTCGCCAATGATGGAGTTCATGTTCAACTGAGAAGTCTGACCTCAATATAGTAGAGCGCAATCAAGGAAGATATTAGATATCAACTGTGAGCTTCTACATGTCTGTACACACGTATGTCTACCCATCCCCCCACCCCCACCCCCTAGCCTCTGTGGTGACTTCTCTTTGTAGCTAAAATAAAATGTAAATATGTTTGATCTGGTCCTTGCCTGATTCTCCAACCTCACCATGACTGCCCTGAACCCGCTGTTCTTCAGCCCTATCAGCTCTCTCTCTCCTCCACAATCAGCTCTTCCTGCTTCACGGTCCCTGCTCACTCTTAGCCCGGGGCATGTCTACTGTGGCTCCTTGGGACTCAGTGTTTCCTCTCCCAGGTAGCTGTTCTGACCACCCTAATTATCTGTCTTTTCTCTGTCCGCACTCTGGTCGTTTGCTTTGCCGTGTTTATTATGATGTGTGTGTTCAAATGTGCTTTATGCTTTCTTAGTGTCAGACAATATGCAAAGCCCAGGGGATACAGCTGAGAGCAGAATCTCATATCATCCACGCTCTGTGGGAGCTTTTAGTGAAACAGAGAAAATACACATTAATTTTTTAAGAGATCACTAACACGGGCACATGATGCAAAGTGGCAGGAGAGGGCTGATGAAGTTCCTACTCCACGGCATAACGAAGGAGCCAGCACTTGCCTGGGAGGGGTCCAGAAGTGATGCTTCAGTGGGCATCTGAGCGCTAGCCAGGCAGGGGAAAGAGGATCACTTTCTAGACAGAAGGAAGGTTCTATAGCAGGACAGAGCAAAGTTCCTGGTTGGCAGTGGGTAGAGAATGAACTGGATAGGAGGGTATGGTAAGGCTGAGGAGCTGAGCCCAGAGCATCATGCCAGGCCCTCAGACCATGACAGTGAAGTTGGTTTACCCCCAGGAGGAAAAGAAAATCATTTAAGAGCTGGAAGTAGGAGACAGGTTTGTGGTTAGGAGTCATAAGTTCTAACGTGATAATTTTTTTATTTTTATTTTTTCAATTGTTATCTATATGGGTGGATGTGCATATGAGTGTGATTGCCTGCAGAGACCAGAAGAAGGTGTTGGATTCCCTTGGGCCTAAAAATAAGGAAAGAAAAGAAAAATAGGAAACCAGATGTGAAGCAGGCAAAGGCTGGCCACCAGAGGATAGTAAGCATACTCTCAGAAATGCTTACTCTGTGTGTGCGCGTGCATGTGTGCCTGTGTGCGTGTGTGTGTGTGTGTGTGTGTGTGTGTGTGTGTATGTGTGCGTGTGTGACGATACACAGTATGCAGGTCAAGAGTCAACACTGAGCGTCCTCCACTACCACTCTCCAGTTAAGTTTTTGAGACAAGATCTCTCCCTGTAACCAGGGCTCATCAATTGGCTAGCCTCATTGGTCAGTGAGCCAGCAGGATCCTCCTGCCTCCTCCTCCCAGGACTGAGATTACAAGCATGGGCCACACTTGGCTTTTGTGGGGGTGCTAGTGATCTGAACTCAGATCCTCATACACGTACAGAAAGTGCTGTACACGCTCAGCCATCTTCTCAGTCCCTGGTTTTAGTTTGGTTTGTGATACGTGGATACACACACGGGGTCTCTGTGTAGACATCCGTCTTTCCGCAGGTGACAGTCAATGAGAGCGTAGCATGAACGTGGCGGATCCAGGGGCTGGGGCTGCAGGTGTGCATGGAGGGTGTCATGTCCCTGCAGCAGCAGAAGAGACTGTTCCACACAGGACTAGTTAGCAATGAGAGCTGCAAGGAAGTCAAATAAGATATAAACCAGAAAGCCTCTATTAGATGCCTGGGTACCTTGCAGAAATCCATTTAGTGGCGATAAGAGGATGGGAGGCAGGTCCTCACACCTTGAAGGATAGAAAATTAGGAAAGCAAGGCAAGGAACACAGGTAATTGCTTTAGAAGAACCTGGTGGCAGGACTTGGAGGGAGCAGCTCTATGGATAAGAACACTAGCTATGCTTCCAGAGGACCTGAGCTCAATTCCCAGCACCCACACGGAAGGTCACAACTCTCTGTATCTCCAGTCCCATGAGATCTAGCACCTTCTCCTGACCTCTGCAGGTACCAGGCATGTGTGTGGTGCATAGAAATACATGCAGGCAAAACACACATACACACAAAAAAAATTGAATTAAAAAAAAAGAAAAAAGAATTTGATGCAAAGGTAGAATAGAGAAGTGGGGTGGGAGCTGGGGGAATGGAGCGGGTGGGGCACAACTAATCCCTAATGAGATGTATGTTTTAGATTTCGTTGTCCTGCGTGTTTTATTGGCTTCCATGCTATAATATATGACTTAATATAAACAAAATTTAATCAGTAAGGGAAAAAAAGAACTATTATATATACTGACAGTTCCTGAGAAAAGACGAGGAAAAAGGGAAGAAGTTTACAGGACTCAATTGGGCTGCTTCCTAACACTGGGTAAGAGACATCTCTTACAGAGCAGGACATAGAAGTGAGTTCCTCGATGGTAAAGTTAATAGCTCTAATTTTCTCCATGAATGATGATTCTAGACCAATACCATGTAGCATGAATAATAAAAACCCAGAGACAGAAATTGGGGTTCAACCTGAAAACCAGAAAAACAAGGCAGCCAAGCCACTAGAGAAGTCTTACCTCTACCAAGGCTGGGAGACCAGACTAAGCAGACTCTGCCTCTCTCCTCTCATTTTATATTCCCTCTAGTGCTGTGATTAAAGCTGTACGAATCCCTAGTGCTGGGATTAACAGTGAGGCACCACAACCTAGATTTGTTTCTGCATTGATCTTGTATAGTCCAGGGTGGCCTTGAACTCATAGAGATCCATCTGACTCTATCTCTTAAATCCTGGAATGAAAGGTATGTGTCACCATTGCCTGACTTCTAGAAGCTATAGCTTTGCCTCTGGTCTTCAGGCAAGATTTAATTATCAAAATACAAATAATAGACCATTACAATACCATCCAGTGGAATTTCAGCCATGATGGAAATTGTCTATCACAGCAGAATAGCCCCCACCACCTGTACCTGCTAAACTTTTCAAATGCGTCCAATGGGATGAGGACCTGAAGTGGGCACAGTCTCTATCTTAATGCATATGAATAGAAACAGGCACGTGTGGTGATGGCTGCCATACCAAAGGGCACAGGCATTAAGCCTGATGCTAAGTGGAACAGGGAATAATCAAAGGAGAGTAAAGAGTATTTGGACTGGCCACCCCAGAGACTGAGCATGATGATAAGATGCAGGAGACTTCCCAAGCACGTGAGGCCTCCTCTGCACTTCAGACAATGGGTTAATGGTGGCGTCAGCTACTCTGTTCAGCTTACCTTTCTCCTTCCTGATTCATTTGCTATGTTACAAATGCAGTTTCTAAAAGGAACAAAAGGTTTCAGCCAGGGTTTTCTTTTCTAATTGATGCAATGACAAGAAAGAAGGTCAAGGGAATTTGGGGCATGGGTAGAAGTGTGTTGGAAAGCATAGACCTGGAACCAAGCCAGATAAGCCAGTGAAAAAGAGGATGCGACCAAGGGCACATGACTGCAATCCTGGCGGGAAGAAGAAAATTCTAGTCTAGTTTAGGCTATATCTTAGGGTTTCTATTGTTGTGAGGAGAAGCCATGACCACGGCAACTCTTATAAAGGAAAAACATTTAATTGGGGATAGTTTACAGTTCAGGGGTTTAGTCCATTATCAGCATAGTACAACATGGTGGCAGGCAGCCAGGCATGGTGCTGGAGCTGAGAGTGCTACATCTCGATAGGCAATGGGTTGTCAACAGGACATGAAGACAGCATCTGTCTCACTGGGTGTGGCTTGAGCATATGTAAGACTTTAAAACCCGCCTCTACAGTGACACAGTTCCTCCAACAAGACCACACCTATTCCAACAAGGCCACACCTCCTGATAATGTCACTCCCTTTGGGGGCCATTTTCTTTGAAAACAATCATAGGCTGTATAGTGTCTCAAAATAGACACTATGGGCTTTTATTAAATAAACATGCAATTATGAAATTTGCAATAGATAGATGGAGCTGGAAACTATCAGAGCAAGCAGTGTAACCCAGGTTGAGGAAGATATAACACTGTTTTCTAGTATATGTGGATCCTCGCTTACAATCTTTATATATGTATCTATGTGGGTAAGCGTGGGTCTGGGCCAGGAAACTATCACAGGGAAAGAGGCTTTAAGGAACAAGGTAGCAGACAGGCCAATATGTGATAGGAATGTGGCACAGAGAATGCTGGGAGTGGAAGGGTACAGTGACAAGAGAGATGGGGAGCTGGGGAGTCCACCAAAACAAACAATATCTAGAAATGTCATAAGGAAACCTGGCAGGGCTTCCTTGTTTGTTTTGGCATGTGTATGTCCTAATTAAAACCAAACCACACAGCCAGGTGGTGGTGGTGCACACCTTTAATCCCAGCACTCTGGAAGCAGAGAGAGGCAGATCTCTGTCAGTTCGAGCATTAGAATCCATCTGATCCCGGGAATCCAGGTACAAAGCCAAGATGCTATCGAACATCAGAAGGAGCAAACCAGCTGTAGCAGTTAAATGAGAAGCCCACCCCACCCCTAAGTCTCAGGCTTTTGAATACGTGGTCCCCAGCTGGTGGCTGTTTGGGGAGGCTTAGGAGGCGTGGCCTTGCTGGAGGAAGTATATCACAGGAGGAAGGCCTGGAGGTTTCCACAGACTCATGCCATTTTGAGTCAGCTCTCTCTGTCTTCCTGCTGGCAGTTTGAGATGTGAGCTCTCAGCTGTTTCTGCCACCATGGCTTCGCTCCACCAGCATAGACCCTCTGGAGCCATAAGCCTAATTAAACTCTTTATTCTAAAGTTGCACTTGCTCATGATGTTTTACCATGGCAACAGAAAAGTAACTAAGACACGGCTGGCTCTCTAGGGCTTCAGCTAGCCTAACCTACTTAGAGAGACCCTGTTTTCACCAGGAGGAAGAGGTGATGACGATGATGATGACGCCGATAATGATGGGTGGGGCCTAAGAAATATTACCTGAAGACAATACTCGCACACATACCATACACACACACACACAATTTTTTAAAAAAGAAATAATCCAATAGAAGAGGCATGACTGGGAAAGAATACACAAATAGTGGCCCCAGTGAAGATGAAACGCTACGGTAGAAGGTGAATGCATGCAGGGAGGAGGAACCGAAACACTGTAGGCACATGCTCATTCATTACATTTTGAACGAGCACTTGCCATATCAGGCTTGGTTGTAAGTACTGGAAACATAATAGCTACTAGAGAAGTCGCAAAAAAAAAAAAAATGCCGCCTTTAAGGAAGCTGAATTCTAGATGGGAAATGAACATGGTAGTTACGCATCACATCAGCGGTAGTGTGAAACCGGAAATGAAGATGGCTTGTGTATCAGTCACGGTTCCCCAAAGAGAGAGCAAAATCAATGTGTCGGTATATGGAATATAAGAGAAGGAACTTACTAGAGAAACTGGCTAGCGTGGTTAGAGAAGGCTGAAATAGGCCCCCTGTGAGTGGAGACTCTGGGGTGCTGTTATTAATTTCAAAATCAAAGTCAGAAAACTAGGTGATCATATGGCATAGCTATCAATCCAGAAGCTGAAGATCTGAGAGCCCAGGGGGGTGGGAGTTTGCAGTGGTCCTGGAGTCCAAAGGCTGGAGAGCCTGCTGCTCTGATGTCTATGAGTAGTAGAACATTGTATCTCAGGGCTCAGAGGAGAATCGTCACCTTTTGGCTTCATTGACCACCCCCTGCTGGTGAGAATGTGTACACACAATAGGGACAGGTCTTCCTCACTCTGTTCATCACCTGATACTCCCAACGCTTTTGGATACATCCTCATAAACACGCACTCAGAACTGTTCCTTAACCAGCTTTCTGCATATTCCTTAGCCCAACCAGGATGGCATCTGAAGGGGGACCGTCTTAGTAAGGAAACGAGGGACGTTCAGTGTTCATGGTTTTAGTAGAGGAGAGATATATAGAAACTGAGGGCCAGTTATCAATGGATTGCCTCTAGGCTGCAAATCTTCCATTAGCTGTCTGCTTTGCCATCATGGAAATGAGCCCATTCCACATCTGTCCTTTGTCCTGAGAAACACACACTGGTCATCTGAGTGGGGTGGTTAGCTTCTCTGTCAGCTACAGTGATAGCATACAGACTTACCTTAGAGATAGACTGCTGGCTTTGTCTATGAGGATGGTTCTGGAGGGGTTTAACTGAGAAGAAACGCCCACCCAGACTGGGTAGCCCTATCCTAAGGGTTGGTTCCCAGACTGGGTAAAGAGGATAAAAGCAATCTGAGTGCTAGCATTCATCTCCCTCTGCCTCCTAATGGCAGATAAAATGTGACCTCACTGCTGTTGAACGCCTTCTTGGCCATGATGAGCTGTGCCGTCAAACCGTGAGCCCAAACAAATCCTCCCTTCTTTAAGTTGCCTCTGGAGGTATTTTTGTCACACACAACAAAAGGAAAGCAACCGATCGAAAGAAATAAGAAAACAAGTAGACCCGTGAAGTATAAGGTGGTTTTTAGGCAGTGTCGGGGCTCTACACAGACTAGTGACCAAATATTGAAAGATATTTTGAAGAGGAAGAGTTCCAGACATGGTCTTATGGCACCGAGGAGATGGATAAATGGATGAAGGGCTTGGTGCCCAAGCTTGAAAACCCAAGTTTGGATTCCCAATGAGCACATAAAAAGCTGGATAAACCATCACACTACTGGAATCCGAGTGCTGGGAGGAAGAGCTAAGGGACCCTGGGGGCTCCCTGGCCAGCCAGTGATCTCTGTATTTAGAAGAAACATTGTCTAAAAACCTAAGGTAAAAGCAATTGAGAAAGCCACCCAACATCAGTCTCTGGCCTTCACGGAAGCATGCACTGGCACAGTCAGTAACACACGGAGATACACACACTGCGCACAATAAATAAAGTGTCTTAGTTAGGGTTTCTAAGGCTGTGAAGAGACACCATGACCATGGCAACTCTGATAAAGGAAAACATTTAATTGAAAATAACTTACAATTCAAATGCTTAATCCATTATCATCATAGCAGGGAGCATGGCAGCATGCAGGCAGACATGGTGCTGGAGAAGGAGCTCAGAAGACTACATCTTGATCTGCAGGCAATAGAAAGTCAATCATCACACTAGATGTAGCTTGAGCATAGGAGACCTCAAAGCCCACCCCCACAATGACACACTTCCTAACAGGGCCACTCCCTATGGGGGCCATTTCCTTATAAACCACCACAGAAAGAAAGATAAGAAAGAGGAAGGGAAGGAGGGAGGGAGGGAGGGGGGAGAGGGAGAGAGGGAGAGAGGGAGAGAGGGAAAGGAATCATTTATTTAGAGGGCAAAGCAGGTTCAGGTGGTACTGATGTCCAGGCTGTGCTTGTGAAAAAGGGTATCCGAGATGAAACAAAGAGTCTCATTAAATATTACCTTTTTACTTAACGATGTTTAGTCTCCAAAGCAGAGGCCATGTCCCTTCTTATCATGCCTACACTGGATACATGGCTGTGAATCATGCCTATACATACCTGCCACAAAGTGAGTGTTGGGTTTGACACCATCCAAATATTTTACATTGGACAGCTATTTAATATATCACCCTCTGCCCTCTCTCTGTCCCAACAGCTTTCTGTCCTAAATTCTCTCCAAAGACTCTTCTGAGTCACCTAGAAGTTAAGATGCGCACAGAAGACACACCAGCGCGAGCCCTCTGTGACGATCACAGTCAAATCTTGGAGAAGCCTAAGCATCCGTGTTACTGTGAGGGTTAGAAAATCCTCTGTCTCACTCTAGATCTGTATTAGTTATCTTGGTCATCACTGTGACACAATTACCTGATAGAGGGGACCTCAGAGAAGAAATATTGCTGTTGGCTCAAAGGTACAGTCTGTCTTGGCCTGGAAACACAGCAGCTCTGGCCCCTGGTAGAAGCAGGAGTGTGAAGTCACTGCCTGTCCACATGGTCGGGGCAGGAAACAAAGTCAGGCTGGAAGGAGGGCTGGGTTTTACTAAAGGTTCTGTGTCTTCCAAACACAGCACCACCAGTCAGAGATCAAATGTCGGTGATTTCTCAGAAAATTAGGAAACAACCTTCCTCAGGACCCAGCAATACCACTTTTGGATATATATCCAAAGGATGCTCAATCGTGCCATAAGGACATGTGCTCAACAATGATCATAGCAGCATTGTTTGTCATAGCCAGAACCTGGAAACAACCTAAATCCCTTTGACTGAAGAATGGATAAGGAAAATTTGGTATATTTACACAAAGGAGTACTACACACAGAAAGAAATAACAATATCCTGAAATTTGCAGGCAAATGGATGGAGCTAGAAAACATTATTTTGAGTGAGGTAACCCAGACCCAGAAAGATAATTATCACATGTACTCACTCATAGGTGGTTTTTAAACATAAAGCAAAGAAAACCAGCCCACAAATCACAATCCCAGAGAACCTAGACAACAATGAGGACCCTAAGAGGGACATGTATGGACCTAATCTACATGGGAAGTAGAAAAAGACAAGATCTCCTGAGTAAATTGAGAGCATGGAAACCTTGGGAGAGGGTTGAAGGGGAGGGGAGAGGTAGGGAAGGGAGTAAAGAAAAATGTAGAGCTCAATAAAAATAATAAAAAATATTTAAAAATATTCTAACACATGAACCTGTGAGGTCATTTCAGACTCCAGTTGTAACAGGATCTCTGAGCAGAGTTGGAGAACTGACAGGAAATGCAAGTCAACATCTCTGACCCCAGCAAGTCATGACTCACCCTTCCTCATAAAGAGCTGAGCTTCTCAGAGAATGTCTGGACTACCCAGCCATGACGACTCGCTTCTGTTCAGGTGTGGGCACCTACTCACATCCATTCTCCCTGAGTCCTGGCCATGCTTTCCCTTGCCCTAGGTGACCATTACGGTCTCCGTGCTCTGTAGCAGACACCATGTTTATCACTGCTTTTATTATGCAGTGAAAACACAGCAAAAACAATATATTTCTGCTCCTATTTTACACAGAATGGAATGGATGTGAGGGGACCTTGTAACTTACCTGTTGTGCCACAAGTAACTGTCAGAGCTAAGACTAGAACCCAGAACTGAATCCAAAGTCTTTGCTTCAACGGCTGTTGTATTGTCATCATTTTCCGGTTGAGCAGAACAGAAGCAACTTGTAGGCTTTAAAAAAATGTATTAATTATCAGCACCTTCCTTCTCTGAAATGTTGGCAGAGCCAATGTCCTCCAAGGGGATGTCTCAATCAGGTTTTGACAAGAGAAAAAATGATCTGCATATGAATGACAGGGAATGGTTAGAGATTACTGACCAAAATGCTAATGTGTGGTATGGGGAGAATGAGGGAAGAGGGATACCAGGGTCCCCCACTTGTCCAGCTACTGGGGTCCAGTACCACCCCCACTGTGAGGAAGTGGGGAAACAGAAGTGGAATCTGTAAGAGGGCCCAGGGAGAGTCCATCATACTATGCATTTCTTCTGATGTGTAGTATTTGCTCCCCAGAGTGGTAATTTACCTATTACCTGTGAACCAGCTAAAATCCCATACATCACCATTCTGCTCCCAAGGCACTGGGCTCCCTCTGAGTGGTTTCACCATGCTACGATGGATGCTTCCTTCCCTGCACAGGCTACAAGTCACAGCTAAACTGATGAAAAAGAGGACTTTGAGAGAACAGAAAGGGAAGGAGAAGTAGGCTTCACTGGCCTACTTTTTGCAGGACCCACTGGGTGCCACTGAGACAGTTCTAGAGTCTTCCTGGCACCCGGACAAGGGAGAACATCAAATTTTTCTTCCATTTCCCAATGTACATTTTTATTAGAGAATAGAGGGAGAAGAGACATTGTTGTCTGAGTAAACACATACATTTGATTCTTTTTCCTGGTGTGTCAGTCACTTTCCTCAATGCTGTGATAAAGTACCTCGCTAAACTATCATCAGGAGGGAAGGTTTTATTTTAACTCACGATTTCAGAGGGAATGATTCAGTACAGCTGGAATCCTTTGGCCATAATGTTCCTGGAGTGTGGATCAGGGACTCCTCACAGCAGACCTGGAAGGAAAACAGCAAGAAATATGGCAGAGGTAGAAGCCTCGGGCCTGCTCTCCAGGGACCCACACTTCTTTTACTAGGCCTTGCCTACTAAAGCTTCCACAGCCTCCCGAAAGAGTAGCACCAGCTACATTTTATACTTAAACCATTTTACCTGATAAGTTTAAGCTGTGTGATCTCTGGTTGTATTACCATTTTTTTGCTTCTTTGGAAACTTTCTGCAGTAAGTATGTGTTACATTTATCATCAGGGTAGGTTGCAGGGGGGAGGGGGGAATTCCACTGACATTTGTTTTTAAGAGACAACGCTAGAACCAAGTTGTCCCAAGACAGCAGCGGAGTGTGGTCAGCCTGCAGTAAGATGTGGGCTCCAGCAGAAATGCCCTGCTCAGATGCAAAAGTCACAGATACAGATGCTGCAGTACACTGGGGGTCGTTAGTGTGGGGGCGCTGGGGGCTGCACTGCACAGAGGCTGCAGGAAAGAGACGGAGCTGGTTCTGGGGAAAGGTCTGAACTTTTCCCAGTACAACTGGACCCGATTCAGTTTTCTCAAAGGACACCGAGGGAGATAGCACTTACGCAGGGATGAGGGAGACAGCATGTACCCGACCTGAGCCAGCACCCACAGTCCCTCAAGGCAGTGACCAAAAAGGACAGTTCCTGTAATCTCCCTAGAATATACCCTGTCTGCCCAACTATAACCAAAAATGGTCAAACTATAACTACAACCAATTAAAAATATACTAATGTAGCTACAGCCTTGTTAGCCAATTGTGTTTGAGATGATCTATCCCTAGAGTTCCCCTAGCTGAGCTTAAAGGGGGGATCTGTGTGCTCCTTTCAGGGGTCACCATTTTGTACAAGTGGCAGGCCCCCATATTCTGGATGCTTCTGCCGAATAAGCGCTCTTTGCTTGTACATATTTGGATCTGGGGTCTTTTTCAGCAGTTCTCAGACCCTTACACTGAGCGGGGAAGAGCAATTTCAGTCATCTCAAGCTACGCAGCGAGAGGAGAATAACCCGCGCGGGGAGCCAGCGCATGATGGAGTGAATTAATCCCTCCCTGGCACTCGAAGCCCGGTTAAGAAGTTGCTTTTCCTTTGAAGGGAATGGTGGATTTTCAGATTATCACTAAAGAAACTTACTGTATTTAAAGGACATATATATGCCTGAAAAGTTGTTTTCAGTAAATTAAATTTCTGTATGCCAAATCCTGCTTTCTAATACCCTTTTTTTATTATTAGATAAAGAAACCTTCTTGAGAGAGCAGCCAGTCCACTCATGGGAATACAGCATAAACAAAACCCAGCACACTGGTTTTTAATATGCATGTTTTAAAAGATAAAACTGGAGATAAGGTATAAACACAAGTCGCTCCAAGTAAGTTTACAAAATATCAGTAACCAGAAATATCTCCTTGGCTCCAGAGAGCTTTATGGACCAAAGGATGTTGTACAAAACCTGCCTTGGATACAAGAAACCACAAGGTCTCTGGGACATGCGATGAGGGTGAACGTTGAGTTGTCTCAACCCCACACCTGTCCTGTTTTCAGGACCGAAAACCTGACTCTGCTTTACTGGATAGGTTCTAATGCAATCAGAGAGCAGGGGTTCCCAAAGAGAGACTTGGTGGTTAGAGGGTGAACTTCCTATTTCTGCCAGGGCCACCATAGCAACCCTCCTCCGTTCTGCACATGACAATGGGTTCTAGTTTCTAGATCCTTCCAGAAGAGCCCGTGCTTACAATAGTGGGTTGAAACAAACTCATACCAACTAAGAGAAATTCTGAAAATTTATGAGCTTATTTTCGGCACTTCAAGTTAACTCAGACAGAAGTACCAGTTAGTTTGTTAAAGTTGCTGCCACAAAAGACCAAGGGGAGGGGAGGTGGTGGCGGTACAGGAATTTACTGCCTCACTGTTGTGGAGGTTGGAAGTGTCTCTCGAGGCTGTAGGGGACACTCTGGCTTCTGATGGCTTGTTGGCCATCTTGGTGCTTTGGTTTGTGAAGCATCACCCTGATCTCAGCCTTGTGTTCCAAAGACATTGTGGGTGTGGGCGTGTGGGTGTGTGCCTATGTGTGCATGTACGTGTGTGTGCGTTGTGTGTGTGCATATGCGTGCATGTGTGCGTGTACATGTGTGTGTGTTCTTTTTATAGGATTCCTGATGTTTTTCAGAGAGGCCAGCCTAATGGCTGCACCTTAACTCCCTATTAGAGACCATTTCTCCAAACATGGTCATATGCTGAGGTCCCGAAAGTAAGGATTCTAATGTACCTTTCTTAAAGACTAGATTCACTTCCCAGTTCTTATGAGTAAATAAATCATGTTGAGGAATGATAGAGCTGGGGAGCAAACAATGACGGCTCTGGGCTAAGAAAAAGAGAGAAAGCATGGCTGTACAGGAGAGGATTCTTCGGGAGTAATGGGACAGTTCAGTTCTTTATCCAGATCGAGGCTGCGTGCCTTAGGGTTATAACATTTTAACAAAGAACATGTGTAAAAAAAAAACCTGGAAAAACCCAAGTCTGTAATCAATCAAATTAATTGGATTGTTCCCATCTATTTCCTGGTTTTGATGATGTACAGATGTCACTATGTGGTCAAGCTGGGTGCTGTGGACAGGGGCGCTTCTTTTTTAAAATGCCCTCTAACCCTGTAATTTAATAAACAATGTAACCAATGAGGTATCTTGGGATGGCGTTCATCGACAAATGCGCGCTTACTATTGAAGAAGTTCTGGATTCAGTCTCCAGTACCACCAAAGCAGAAGGAGTTAGTGAACCCTGCTGGTTCTCGCATGCTCTCCTAGGCTCTTGCATGTTCCCACCGCCCTCCCTTTCTGCCCCACCCCAGCTCGGGGATGCTGCCTTGAGCTGCCTAGCTCAGCGCCGTCTTTGTTTCTCTCTCTTGCGTTTCCAGTTCTCCAGCACCTGAGTAAGACTGTACAGTAAATTCTCTCTGTGAGCTGTGTTTTTGTTCTCCCAACAGACCCTGATGGCTAAACCCAGTCAACACCAGTGGAGTCTGAATATGATGCCCGAGGCTACGTGATGTGAGAAGTTAGAACAATCTCATTCCAAAAACTACAGTGAGTCCAGACTTCTGGTCTTCCTGTGATTGTACTTTGGAAAACTAGTGTCCCTCCCACTCAAAAAAAAAAAAAGTGCTGGGCCAGGAGCAGAGCTGGTACTGGTCCTAGAAGTAGCATAGACGCTAGCTGAACACTGAGATCTGTGATCCCAGAGTGTGCTCAGGGAAGATAATTTCATCTAAAAATGAAATACTCTCGATGGTTTAAGTAAATCAGAATGATTTCCTTGCTGATCACAAAAGTAAGCACTGCTTGTGTACAATAGCACAAAGATCATAAAAAAAACATATAATCCCAACATGCAGAGACCAGCACGGTGAATGTTTAGATGTGCTTTCTGTTATAATCCTTAGGCTGTACAATAACAACAATTCCTGTTTGCCCGCAAAGTTACACTGCCACACGTGCAGGCGAACTTACTACAGTTGCCGCTACAGTTGGAAGACAATTGTTTGTGACTGTTCACCCCCCTGTTTGATTGTTGTTGTTCTCCCTTTTGAACTGTCTGGACCCATTAATAAGTAAGTAGAGACTTCAGATAAAGTTAGAAATGCCAACCTTAATGCTCGCAAGGAGAAGCATTGGGGAATGTGGCCAGAGGTAGTAGCCATAGGATTTTTTTTTTCCCTTGTCATTCATTTTAACTTTAGTCGTCAGTGGAATGCCAACTGCACCAGCCAGCTGAAAGTGGGGTGTTTGCTGCTGCGTCTTCTCTACTCCCCAAGGCAGGGAGAAAGCAGAAGGCAGGTCTGGCCCTCTGCGGCGAGCTCAGAGCTGGCGGCAGGCAGCAGAACCCTTCACCGTCAGAGGTCTTGCCCTGGCATACAGACCTGTATATCCCAAAGGAGCGACAGAGGACGCCCTGGGGCTCTGATTGCAGTACTTTCCCAGCCAGGAAAATCACCCCACCTCGTGTGCAGAGCAGAGAGAAGAAAATAAAAGAATAAACTGACGGGTTGTGTTGCCAGCAGCATCGTGTTCTCAGAACCCTTCACGGAAACTGTATCGCTGTCTCTGCAGGTGATGATACGCCATGAGGACCTATCTGTCCTCAACATGTCTTCCAAACATGGTTCCTTTTTATTTTTTCTGAATGTATTACAATCTGTAGCCATAATAAGAGTCTGAAAAATAGGTGAGCTACAAGAAGGAAATGAGAAGCTGATTGTCCTGTCTGCCATTCAGCACAGCCAATGTCACATTTGGGCACAAATCTTGTCGTTTTTGCTATGTGCACACATATTTTTTTGTTTGTGTGTCTGGTGGAATTACACCCTATGAATTGTTTTGCAACATGTTTTCCATTTAATGTTTCTAAAACATCTCCACATATTTTCCAACTTGTCATTTGCTGCAGAGCAAACCACATCAAAGCTCAGGGGTTTAAGATAATAATTGTATTTGGTCATGATTTTTTTTTTGTTTTAGGGGTCAAATATTCAAAGACATGGAGGAATGAACTCTGCTCCTTAAAAAGAACACAGCAAAGCCACACGGCAGGATTAGTGACCCAGACGATGCCTTTGAGATACCCACTGAAAGCCTTACGTGTCTCAGGCGCTCTTAAAGCTTCTCCTTCAGAGCCGTAATGGCTGAGCTATTCCAACACAACACGTTCTTGCTCATTTGGCAAATTCCAGTTTTGAAAGTTTCAGAAACAATATTATAAATGTCTTTATGATGAACTCTTCCTCTCCATAAAATTTTATGTGCACCTTGGAAAAATTTTATTAGGCTAAATTATTAAAGATGGAACTGCCAGGTTTGCCTCGTTTGAGACTTTTAACCGAGGAGATGACTCGGAAAGTCTGATAATGTTGTCTTTTTAAGGCTTGCTTTTGGCAGGAGGAGGACACTACTACCCCACATCAGTATAATCTAATTCAGGAACAGTGCGATTTGAAGTGAGGCTGCACCCTTTCCAGGCGCTAGGAGACTCCCCATTACACCCTCGCTACAGTTTCTGCTTTGCCTGTATTCCAACAAGGTAGTCAACTATAGCCTTTACCCATATCATAGAGTTCTTTCAGGGACCCCGTCCTTGACTGGTACAAAGTTCCCCACTTCTGTTGAATTGTGCTCAGCATTTCAGCCCCACCTTCCGAGCCTGGCCTATACTCTAAAAAGAAAAGCAGCTAGAAAATCCAGGCCCACCTCAACCATTTCCTTCTCCTACAATCTGGGCCAGTGATTTTTCATTGATTTCTGATTTCTCTGATACTTTTAGGAAGATTTTTTTTTAAAACATAGTTTCTCTTTTTTAGTCATTATAATAGGGAACCCAGATTAAACAGCCGTGTCAGCTAGTAACAATATCATGTCAACTGGCATCTGCAAGAGGTCAAATCAAAGAGGAGAGATAACAAGAAGGGGTGCATATCTCAGCTAAAAGGGGACTTTGGGGAGCTTCTCTTGAGGGCCCACGACCATTCTACTTGTATCTCCTTGGCCAGAAATTAGACACATGACCAGCCTTGACTTCAAGAGACTAGAGAACACCAACCCCCAAACACACACACACACACACACACACACACACACACACACACACACACACGTGCTATGGTGCTTTAGCGTAACCTGACTTCGCTGCTTTGAAGAGGAAGAACAGACATTAGATAAGCAATGGTCTCAGCCACATCTATAATAGAAAAACACTGAATCATAACAGACAGGGTGGATATGAGAGTTAAAAGACACAGTCCAGACTGTCTCCCAGCACAGCATCTGTGTAGGGCAAATATTCCATGCATGGTAGTGGTTGCAACATCATTTCTCTCTAGTGTAACCAATCATTTGAATTTCTTTTCTCCAGTTTCCCACCTATCATAATAGATGGCCTTTTTGAATAAGCTTGGACAGTATCTGATAATCTTAGGACTACATTTTCCAATGTTAGTGCTTTACCCAAAATACTTGAGTATCTGCTTTGTACTTACTGCTTATAAATTGGACACATAGTATGTATTAAAGTACATGTAAATGCCCTTTATAAACATGGTCTCAATCTTCTTAGACCAGTCACATTTTATGTAGATTCATTCTTAGTCTAACAGGTGCAATTTTGATTTACTTTTTGTTCTTGTATTAGTTACATTGCTCACTGATATTGACAAAATACATGACAAGAAACAGCCAAGGAAGGAAGGAAGGAAGACAGACAGGCAGGAAGGAAGACAGGCAGGAGGGAAGGAAGACAGGCAGGAAGGAAGACAGGAAGGAAGACAGGAAGGAAGGAAAACAGGAAGGAAGGAAGGAAGGAAGGAAGGAAGGAAGGAAGGAAGGAAGGAAGGAAGGAAGGAAGGAAGGAAGGAAGGAAGACAGGCAGGAAGGAAGGAAGGAAGGAAGGAAGGAAGGAAGGAAGGAAGGAAGGAAGACAGGCAGGAAGGAAGGAAGGAAGGAAGGAAGGAAGGAAGGAAGGAAGGAACGGAAGGAGGGAGGGAGAGAGGGAGGGAGGGAGGGAGGGAGGGAGGGAGGGAGGAAGGAAGGAAGACAGGAAGGAAGGAAGGAAGGAAGGAAGGAAGGAAGGAAGGAAGGAAGGAAAGAAGGAAGGCAGGAAGGAAGGAAGACAGGAAGGAAGGAAGGAAGGAAGGAAGGAAGGAAGGAAGGAAGGAAAGAAGGAAGGCAGGAAGGAAGGAAGGAAGGAAGGAAGGAAGGAAGGAAGGAAGGAAGACAGGCAGGAAGGAAGGAAGGAAGGAAGGAAGGAAGGAAGGAAGGAAGGAAGGAAAGAAGGAAGGCAGGAAGGAAGGAAGGAAGGAAGGAAGACAGGCAGGCAGGCAGGCAGGCAGGAAGGAAGGAAGGAAGGAAGGAAGGAAGGAAGGAAGGAAGGAAGGAAAGAAGGAAGGAAGGAAGGAAGGAAGGAAGGAAGGAAGGAAGGAAGGAAGGAAGGTCTCTTTTTGGCTGACAGTCCTTCACAGTGGCAGGAGCAGGACACAGCTGTTCCCACTGCAGCAACAATCAGAAAGGGGAGGAGACAAATGCTAGTGTTCAGCTCACTTCCTCTTTCCCAGGCCATGGCATGGTACCACCTACATCCAGACCTTCCCTCCTCAGTTATTCCTCCGTGCAAACACCCTCGACATGCCCAGAGTCTTGTCTCCTAAGCGATTCTAAATCCAGCCTAGTTGACAATCAAAATTAGCCATCATAACCTTTGTAAAGAAGACCCATCATATTAATAGCAGTACAACCCACCCCACACTTGAGAACAAATCCTTTACTAGATAAAGTCCTGATTTATAGTTGGCGATTGTGGAATATTACTTTAATTGCAAAGGTGTGTTACATTTGTTTATACTGAATTTGTTTAACAATGTAAAGATGTGTTGCTTTGCCTGCCTCAGGTACCTGATTGGTCCAATAAAAAGCTGTCCGGCCCATAAATAAACAGAGGAGGAATAGGTGGGGCTGGTGGGCAGAGAGAATAAGTAGGAGGAGGAATCTAGGGGAAGAGAATGAAAGAGAAAGAGAGGGAGATGCCTGGGACCAGCCAGGAAGCCACCAGTCAGACAGACATAAAGTAGGATCTACAGAATGAAAGAAAGGTAAGAAGCCCCAAGGCAAAAAGTAGAGGAAGAGAAACAGGTTAATTTAAGTTATAAGAGTTAGTGGGACAGGCATATGATAAGGCAGAGCATTCATAATTGATAATAAGTCTCTGTGTCTTGACTTGGCAGCTGGTTGGTGGTCCAAGAAAACGTGTTACAGTTGCCAATACAATAACGACCATTCTCTAAAGAGCCTGTCTCTCTGCCTGATTTCTACTTCTTACAGCCTTGCATGCATCATCTTACTCATACGGTAATGGACCAGTAATATGGGTCATAGAACTTTACATAAACAACCACAACAGACACTGTGGTAGCGACCCTCTTCCAGAGGTCAAGAATGAATGTGTGTGCGCGTGTGCATGCGCACGCGTGTGTGTTCCCGTGCTCACGTGCACGTGTGGGAACCCAGCATGGCAGCAGTGTCACTGCTGGTGACTGTTGGAAGGAGAAACATTACCAGAGTGACACAAATTACTAATTACTTTATTATGCAGTGAGAAGAATAAGAAGCTGGAGTTGCTTCAGCAAATTCTATTTTTAAGCAAATAATTGTTGGGTTCCCGATGCTCTAAATTAAGTAATTCTCTTCAAGACCTTGCTGGAGTCTCCCTCTTCGAACTCTGATGGCTGGCAAGGAATTGCAGCTGGCTCTGGGATGGGCTTCAGATTTCGTTTGTAATTGCTCTCTTTTTTCCCCCCCAACACACTATTCTCAAAACGAGCTGTCTATTTCTCTCCCTCTCGGTAATTATGAATGGTTGTACTAAGTCACCCAGCTTTTCCTCTCACTTTAGAGAAAGATAAACTAAACGTGGGGCCAGATTTCAGGCTGTGCTCTGCCTCCTGACTTTGTGGCTTTGGCTATAGTACTTACTCATCAGTGTTCTCCAGACAAATGGAGCCACAGCCTGCATTTTACTATAAAGCATTGAGTCGCCGAGTAATGGAGAAGCCCCGAGATTTGCACTTGGCCAGCTGAAGACCTAGGGGGGCTAATCGTGTCATTTTAGTCTGAAACATAAAGCCAGAGGAATGGTGTCCATTCCAGCCTGAGCCTGGCTCTGCAGACATTACACACAAGTCCCATGGACACTTTCTCAACAATACACAGTGATCCCTCTGCTAACCAACTGGATGGTCGGGTCATTCTTGAAGAGGGCCGTCTGCTCTGCTCCGTCAACCAATTTCAATCTTCATTTCACCTGGAAATAACATCACAGACACACCCCTAGTAATGCTGGACAACTGTCTCAGTCCCCTGTGAAACAATCAGAGGGACAGCTAAAATTTACCGTCACTAGCGCACCCCAGAACTTTATCCATCTTGTGGAGGGACATGAAATAGTCACACCTCTTAATCTGAGAAAGTACACACCACTGTGTTATCCAGACAGCCAAGGACAGCAACAGCAAGAAGTATTACAGCAGTTCACGTTGTTCGGAGTGTATTGCTGGTTTGTTACATGCCTTGCACTCTTCTAAATGTTGTGCATACATTAACCCATTCAGCCCTCATCACAGCCCTCTAAGAGATACTAGAGTTTCTTACTACAGAGAGGCTAAGTAACTTGCATGTGATCACACAGTCAGTGAACAGCACGGTCCAGTTTCAAACCCAGACATTCTGGGCCAAACCTGACTGTTCTAACTGGGGAGTAGCACTGCCTGTCTGGGCTAATGGAGGCAAAAACAACCCACAGGCATGAACACATAAGCTCCATTCTCTGGCTTATTTTTCAACCACGAATTCGGATATCCTTTAAAATGCCTTAAAGACGTTCTTATAATAATAGTTGCAAAACTAGCCAATGTTACCAGGAGGTTCCCAAGGTGGAGAGAAGAGACAGATATGACCTGGAATCATGGGCCAGCAGTGGATAGAATGAGGCCAGTGAGTAGCTGCACAGGGGCCAGGACTTGTACTACTTTGGTCCACCTATCTCCCATTCAATGTCAAGAGAGCAAGGGGCTGTAGGTAAGTCAGCTCTACTCCTTAAATCATTTGATCTGGGCTCCAGCAGGACTCGAGTGTGTGGAGAAACAGGGTTAGTGAGACTTGATGTATTAGTCAGGTGTGTGTGTGTATGATGTATATTTTATATATATATATATATATATATATATATATATATATATATATATATATATATATATATTAGAGAGACCTTTGGGCTGTCTACCAACAGAAAGTCCAAGAATCGGGAGTCGTTCAGTCCATGAGGCTGACTGTCTCAGCTGATCTTCCGTCTATGCGGGGATCTCAAAGAAGTGGGCTCACATGCCAGTGAGGGCGGGGACAAGCAGGCAAAGAGCCAGGGCTTCCTTCTTCCATGTCCTCCATGAAGGCTTCCCCAGGAGGGGTGGCCCACATTAGTGGATCTTCTCACCTCAGAAGATTTGGATTAAATGTGGATCTTCCCACTTCAAATTGCTTGGTTAAGAAAAATCCTCCCCAGGTGTCTCCAGCTGCTAGGGTTTTAGTTAATTCCAGATGTTAAGAAATCTACTCATTGGCATGGGTAGCCAGTGCCATGGCCAGGTCCCCTGTGTGAAGGCAGCCATGAGAAACTGAGGGGGTTACAGGAGAAAGAGTGCAGGCTCTGCTGAAGGCATATGTGACCTTGGAAACTACCACGTCCTCATTCCACTTGAGAGGACTGACCCTGGCCTGCCTTTCCTCCTGGGAACCACAAGAAGCCGCCCAGCAATGTGTTTTTGCAGATGACATTCAGGAAGCCAGACAAAGACACTGACCCTGAAGGAGGCTCTTGTCTAAAATGCCAGGACTCTGAGTTGGGGCATTTCTGCCTTACAGAGATCAACTTTGCCCTCGGCTGTCAGGAAGAACAGGAATACAGATGGTAAGCAAAGTATGGGACACATGAAATATTGCCTTGCTTTGATTCCAACGTTAAAAAAAAAAAGCTATCAGAACCCTCCCTGGTCTTTGTACAGCCTCTGAAATTTCCATCTATTCAAGGGCGGCGAGAAATGGCACAGGTGTTCCTTGGCCCAGGCAGCTCAAAACCTTGGCCAGGTTGCCAAATATTTCAGCAAAACTGGTGCCAACTTAAATGACTCCCCTTGGTGGCTCTGGAGGGGGTGTCTGTGCTCACGCTGCAATATTTTCTTGTTGCTATGCATAGAAAAGGAAGAGCTTTCCGCACAGATTCCAGCAAGAAGGCTCCGGAGACTGAGGTGGCCAGGTGCAGAAAGGGTGCAGGAACTCCAGGGAGACTAGGGAAAGCCTGGCCAGACCATCAGTGCTGTGAAGAATATCAGCTCCCAGAAGGGGCAGACTGGCTCAAGTCCACCCACCAGGGTTCCAGTGAACTCGGGGAAGCAGCTTTGCTCACTGACAGTATTGATGAAGAAAACCTGTTACTACCCTGGGCCCTCGGTCTGAGTTTTCTTTAAGCAGAATAGGGCACAGTGGAGGTCTGGATGGCAGAATGGGTTGCGGGATGCCACAGGCCAGCCTATAGCACATATACAATCATTCCCCTGCTCAGACCCTCTGGGTTCTGTAGCAGATGATTTCTGACCAGCTTGAAGAATATAGATGAACCTGGGATTGATTGTGCCTGACCACTGGCTCCGCCCCTTCTAGAAGCCTCACCGGTGGACAGAACTGTGTTGGTCACTGTTGCCTAAGCCCTGTGTGTTCTGTGCTCTTTCATTCTTTCCTTAGCCCAGGAATCAGACCTAAAGGAGATACAAGGAAGATAAAGAGGGGAAAGAGTCAATGGGCTCCACTGGTTGGCATTAAGTATGTGGAGGCTTAGAGGGAAGGGGGACTCTCAGCAGGTCTTTATCCTTGAGCCTGTGGAATAAGACAGCTGTAGCTAGTCTAAGTAGAAGGGAGTTGGTGGGTGAGCTCCAAGGGCTCTAGAGGCCAAGAGAAGAAATCCCACATGGTTGGGCTGTCAATCACCTCACATCGCCCTATCGAACTCTCTTCTTTGTTCTTCAATCAGCCTATTCAGTAGGAGTGGGGAGGACCAAAGAACTTAAACTCATGTATAAGAGAACAATCTCTATGTGGTGACGCAGACACGAGGCACAGCTTGGTAGGTCTGTGTCCTCCCTAGCAGAGACTTCTGGGGACAGGAGTATTGTCCCATGTCCCTCTGCAATCCCTCCCCTACCATAGTAACTGGGACACAGTAGGTATCAGCAAAACGATTCCAAGAGGGCAGGTGAATGAACCAATGAGAGAAATGCTTGTGGCCCAGATGTGGACACAGTCCAAGCTGATGAGGACTTTAAGGGTTAGAGACACATGGAGTAGGGCGGTGGGGATGCTGTCTCACCTGCCAGTGTGTTTCCACTCCCCAGGATCACATCTCAGCTCCTCCCCTCACAGCATCCTGCTTCTCCTGCATGGGGAAGGCTCCCATCCCTTGCAGCACCAAATCCCCTCCTGGTTCTTATGCCTTCCCACTCTTCTAGTGTGATGCTCCTTCCCTTTCCTTCTCATTGACTCCCAGCAACTTACTGCACAAGCCACCATTAAATCCTCGCTCCTTGCCTATTTTCTCACCCCCTAACAAATCCAAACAGCTTCCCAGAGACCACATATCTACCAGTTCCAGCTCCTGTGAGTTGCCGCAAAAAGTCCAGATGGCAGATGTCTGGGCCGCACCTCTTATCTAAGAGCCCTCATTCTCCCGGCCAATCCTCTCTCTCTAGGTCCCCAAGAATCTAAGATCTCCAAGCCTAGGCATGGAGTCTACCTTAGACTTTTGGGGACCTAGAGAGAGAGAGATGAATCCCTTCACACATCACCAATATCCCTCCTCCCAAGACCTGGTTCATGATTGACTGACAAATTGCATAGGAGATAATTGTAATGTAATTGATTAAATTTAACTTCACAAGTGCCTGGTGAGTTCCAGACAATGGGAAATTACAAATGGGGAAGAGGCAGAGCCTGTTCTTAGGAGGATGCAGCCACAGTCAGCCTGCAGCAAAGCAGAGTGGCCTGAGTTAGTGGGGACACTCCATCTCACTACACGAAGCAGACAAAGTGACCCTTCCAGGGAAAGTGAGAGAGAGGAGATCACACTTCTGAGCCCTTTGGGGCCTCTCTCTTTCCCTCTCTCCCATATCAGTCAGGGTTTCATTATATGTATGTATGTATGTACATATGTATGTTTATATGTATGTATGCATGTGTAGAACTTAAAGAAAATGGCCCCCAAAGGGAGTGGCACAATTAGGAGGTGTGATTTTCTTGAAGTAGATGTAGCCTTGTTGGAGGAAGTATGTCACTGTCGGAGGCAGGCTTTGAGGTCTCTTTTGCTCAAGTTTCCCTCAGTGTGACACCGAGTCTACTTCCTGTTACCTGCAAGATGTAGGACTCTCAGCTGCTTCTCCAGCACTATGTCTTCCTGTATGCTGCCATGTTCCCGCCATGATGATAACCTGAATTGTAAGCTGTTGCCTCAATTGAATGTTTTCCTTTATAAGAGTTACCATGGTCATTGTGTCTCTTCACAGCAATAGAAACCCTAACTAGGACAGTGTGTGTGTGTGTGTGTGTGTGTGTGTGTGTGTGTGTGTGTGTGTGTGTGTGTGTGTTGAAAGAATTGGAGTGGTCTCAATGCTTAGGCACCCAGCCTCAAGGACTGAGTTACTTCTAGGTCTCAGCCTTGCAGATATGAGACAGCTGCTATTTCTATTTCAGTGTAAGCTGATTTAATAAATTCTTTCTATACACAGTGGTCATCTCACACTGGAGAGGCTGAGAAGCCAACCACAGTTCCCATCAGACACTGAAAACCTGAGGGTTCCTGCAGAGCCAATAGTCCTTAATCAATGATGGAGGCCTGGAAACACTGGTCCTAATATCAGTGAAAGAACATCATCTTGGCTAAACAAGCAAAAGGCAAATAATCCTCCTTCTGCCAAGACCCTTTTATCTGGGCTCCTAGCATAGGGTATCACCCACATTTGGGATGGGTCTTCCCACATCAATTTAGATAATCAGAACAATTCCTCAGCTGAGGTTCCCTACTCAGGTGGTTTTAATTTGTGACAAGATGACATTAAAACCAACCATCACGCCCTGCTGGTTTTTCCAAACTCTCCTTTTGGCAGTCAGTCCTGAGTCGGGCCCCCAGAGATCATGGCTCACATCCCTACCTCATGTGGACAAGTCATGGGTGTCTGAGACCACCATGACTCCATTTGCCAGTAATTGCAGGCTGCCTTACTCTGCTCAAATCCTGTCCCTAAGCCCAGAGCTCACTCTGCTCCAAATGAAGCTGAACCGTGGCAGGGTTACGTGATAAAGTTCAGCCTATACTGGGGACAGTAGGACCCATCATTAGTGACCCCTTTGTCCTGCTGGGTCACAGCCCTGAGGTTCAAGGCCCAAGTCTGTTTATCCTGGAGCCTTGCTTGGGGTTTGTTGAGCTAGCTGTCTTTAAGGTTTCAGCTGAGCAGTCAAGCAAACTGGGGTCTGTTTAGGACTTCCCTGCTGGGGACCCTTGTCAGCGAGGCATCCCATGTAAGGAACCACTGACACACGGACCCTTAGGTGGAGAGGTGGTGTGAGGGACTGCTGCAGAAACATCCGGGGCTTTTGTAAGTATTTTCATCCAATTCTCTCTGAATTGTGCAAGTGGTTACAGTGATCGTTGTAACAGGTGGAGGGTGCCGTAGACTCTAAGTATTGAGGGTCTCGTTTAAGGGCTCACAGGAGAGCTGGAATCAGAGTTTCCCCAAAGGCACAGACCCCAGTGCAGCCGCTACATCCAGGCTGTCTGGTGGGTGGCTTCTCAGCACTCTCATTCAGGTGATGAAATCCAGTCTGTCATCTCACTCGCTGGACAATAACACTTTGGGCCAGGCACTTTTCCTCTGTGACCTCTGGGTTTACTTGCCCCCTGGCTTGCTTCCTTTTGATCTGTCTATGGGGCAAGGGCAGCAGTGATGGGGTGAAGTTGGGGGTAAGGAGGGCCACCAGCAAGCAAATGATCTCCAGACCAGACCAGCTTTACAGAATTCTCCAGGCCATCTCTCCTCATTTGAATAGAGATCACAGGTCTCACTTTCAGTATCGCTTTCTCCGATGCCTTTATTCAAATCGAGTCCCGAGTTGGGTTTCCCCGCCAAAGCCAAGGCTGGTTTGAACAGCACTCAAGTTGCTGCAGCAATTAGCTAGCTGGACAGCCCTCGGTGCCCTGCTGCCACCAAAACAGTCACCCACCATGGGGTGAGGAGCCAATAAGGAGAGCTTGTTAGAGCTTGGGGACCCTAAGGACCAATTGTAGTTCCCTTTCTACAGGCAGGAAATGGCCCCAGAGGGCTGAGAGATTCACCCCAGCTCTGCAGTCACCCCCAGCAAAGCAGCAATGCCAGGATTGTGTGCATTCCCAGTCTCTGTGCGTCCACAGGTCCTAGAAAGCCCCAGGCAGCAGGGAGGGAATGGAGAGCTGCAGGCATGGCCATCAGAAAAAGACTGCTCACAGGGACTTAAAAACACCTTCTGAATACTCATGGTGGGAAGCGAGCGTTGGGGATGTCCTGAGCATGGTGGAGAATCTGGAGTGTCTGAATTCACCTCAGTGGGACCATCCATTGTTGGTGACTAGTTGTCTCTAACAAGAGTTGTTCTTTCTCAGAGACAATTTCCTGATCTGTCACAAAGCACGTGAAGACCTAGAAAAAAAGCCACATTTCCCAGCCTCCCTTGCAGTCAAGAATACCAAAACGATTTAAATTTTGGCCAGTGAGCTGTGAGGAAGGAGGGCTACGTGCAGTGTTAAGGACCTGTTTTGGGGGGAGGTGGCCATGGCATGGGTTTGTCCTCCTTTTCGGCTCCCTTGAAGGCAGATGTAATAATTGGATCTTGAGCAGACATCTCTGGTCACGAGGTGCTATGCTGAGGAGAGACAGACGAGTCCTAAGAGGGATGATCACGAGCCACACCAATTCAGACTGTCCACACCCACTTCACACTTCAAATCTGAAAACATGTCTCATTTAAACCATTTATATTCGGTTATTCCCCTCAGCTGAACCTGATCCTAGCTAACACCAAAGCAGAAGAATAATTAAGTCAGAAGTCCTAATAAATATCCAGAAACTTCTGAGAGGAGCTGGCTTTACACTGAGAGAAACACCAAGCTGCAGAAGTGCTGGCAAATGTTTTTATTGCTGTTGTTATTTGTTTGTTTTGTGTTTTGTTTTATATTGATTTTATTGAAGTGTACATTTTTCTCTGCTCCCCTCCCTTCCTTTCCCCTCCCTTTCAACCCTCTCCCATGATCCCCACATTCCCAATTTGCTCAGGTCTTGTCTTTTTCTACTTCCCATGTAGACTAGATCCATGTAAGTCTCTCTTAGTATCCTCATTGTTGTCTAGGTTCTCTGGGATTGTGATTTGTGGGCTGGTTTTCTTTGCTTTATGTCTAAAAGCCACTTATGAGTGAGTATATATGATATTTGTCTTTCTGAGTCTGGGTTACCTCAATATGATGTTTTCTAGCTCTGTCCATTTGCCTGCAAATTTCAAGATGTCATTATTTTTTTCTGATGTGTAGTACTCCGTTGTGTAAGTGTGCCCCATTTTCCTTATTCGACTATGTTCACAGCAGCATTGCTTGTCATAGCCAGAGCCTGGAAACAACCTAAATGCCCGTCAACCGAAGACTGGATAAGCGGATCTGTTCTTAACTCTCTGACCTTAGCTTTACACCAGTGCAAGTCTGTGTCAGGCTCCTCGTGCTAGCCAGCCTGCATCCGATACTTTCCGTTCCAGTGATAACATACCATGACCAAAAGCAACTTATAGGAGGAAGGGTCTCTTTGCACTTATAGGTGGATATGAGTTTGTCATGGAGAGGAGCCACGACAGCAAGCGGCAGGTATGGCAACCAGAACAGGAAGCTGAGAGATCACATCTTCAACCACAAACTCAAAGCAGAGAGCAAAGTGGATTCTGCCAGTAGTGGACCAAGGCTATAAACTCTCAAAGCCAGCCCCCACTGAAGTCCTTCCTCCAGCAAGGCCACATCCCCTGGTAACTCCCTCAAACATCGCCACCAATGGGACACACATGTCAGAATATGTGAGCCTGTGGGGGACAGTCTCATTCAAACCACCGCACAGATCAAAGGTTCTAGGGGCTGATTCTGGGTCAGCACTCTAGAGAGCTTGCTCAAACATTGGAACGCCAGGCCCTGCCCCAAGTTCCTGAATCAGTTTCAGGCACACATCTCAACAGTCGCCAGTGTACTCATGCCTGTGGCTCACGGGACCACACCTTGAGAGAACCATTGTTCCAGACTTTTCAAAAACACTCTTCCCCAAACTCCATTTGCTTGCATGAATTTCAGCTTTGAAACTCTAACAAGGAAACGCAGTGATTTTTCAAGACCAGGGAGCTTCAGGGAGGCAGGAAGGGACCGCACAACAGCTTGGGTGAGCTGAGCATCCAGGGAGATTTGTGATGCAAATGATTTACTGGTGTTCAGCTGGGAGCAGAAGGGATTTCAGGATGGTGAGCCAAATCGAATTCATTACCTGACAATTAGCTCTAAATTAATGCAAGACTGTGCCGGCCCAATGTGCTCCAAGGAAGAAGGGCCTTGACAGCTTGAGATGGGCAGGATCTAAGGCATCAATCTCGGTTGGATCCAGGAGCACTCCTTCCCTCCTGGTTTGTCTGGGTGTTCTGAGCTCAGAGCACAGTCAGCACCCCACACGGGAGCCAATTACCATCTCTGTCACTCCAAGTTTAGCCCTTGTTCACCCCATCACACCAGACCTTATCCGGGAAGGACATGGGCTCCCTCTGTCCTTGCACCCACAGGCTTACTCTTCAGAGGCTGTGCTGACCCACGCAGGCTTTCTGTTGATTCCGCCACGGAAGATGCTGCAGGCTGAAGCGCCTCGTGTTTGACTGAGCAAACTGTTAATTGAGTGTGAGTGTGTTCCACCCTCCTCAAGCAGAAGCTGCATACCTGTGGAGGACAGAAATTCCTTTTCATACATTTTTAAGTAAAGGCATTCTATTGTCCTCTCCTGCTTCCTTCTCCTTTTCTCTTTGTCATTGATTGGGCTCCTAGTTCTTCCAATGCTTCCCATTTAACAGATCAGCAGTGGGGACGTCATCACCAAGGCCTGAACTCTGGCCTTTGACCCTCAGGTCTACAGTCTTTCCATCACACCGTTCTCTGCTTGTGTCCGCCCAGCGCACCACATCCGGAAGACGTGATCTCGGGAAACGTGTGTGCTCTCATCCGACCTCCACTGTCATTGTCGTTACATTTGGAACCTGGCCAAGGGACTGTCATGGGGAATAAACATATCATATTCATGGTTTCAGCTGGGTCAGCCCTGGTTCTCAGAGAACTATAACTAACAGGGTGAGTGTATGTACCCATATACATGTATGTGCATTTTTAGAACTGACTCGTGTTCACGGGGCTAGGAAGTGTGGACTCTGTAGAGCACGCTGGAAACTCAGGCAAAAATGGGTGCTGCAGTCTTAAGAAATATTTATTTTCTAGGAAGTCCTGGTATTCACAGGTTCTTCAACTGATAAATGACATCCCCACTTTCCATTATAGGAGTGGGGGCACGCTGGGAGGATTTGCTAAAGGAGGCAGAGGCAGGAGGATAATGAGTTTGAGGCCAGCCTGGGCTACACATTTTAGAGCATTTCCATAGATTAGTGGTTATCACGTTCATCTAACCCTTGTTATTTAAAGGCAACTGATCATAGATGTTACTCAAATCTGTATAGAATAGCATCCCTGGGTTAGTTACTATCAGAGCCCAAACAATCAACACCCAGAACTGACTGTCACACACAGCATGCCAAGTGTTGCTCCCCTGGGCCAGAAAGTATAAAGGAGAAGAGCTAAGATCCAGACATCCCTTCTCATCAGAACCCAAAGGTGAAAAAGTCCCCAGATGAGTGTCCTTCTCTAGCATTTCAGGGAGAGGGTGACTAATTATTACCATTCCCCTAGCAGGAATTTGATAGATGTACTTCAATGACAGGGATTCCAGTCCCCGGCACAGCCCTTGTGACCTCACACAGTGTCTGCCTTGCACAAGTATGTCCCCAAGACCAGTTGCAACCAACTCTATACAGAATTCCATGTTAATGGGTTCACATTACGGGCATAGGATTCAGATGCTTCTGGAACCAGGGTGTGGAAAAAACTAGAAAGCAAACAAGATAAGGACACTTTTTTTTTACACTTTGTCCAGAAATGCCAATGGTCCAAGCACCAGGTCATTGGTACAGGAGAATTGTCTGTATTCTGTCAATCATGTTTTAAATAAACGCTGATTGGCCAGGCAGGAAATATAGGCGGGAAAACCAGACAGGAAGTAAAAATGTTGTAATGAGAACAGGAGAATTCTGGGAAGGAGGAAGTTGATTCCTCCCACGCCTGCCCAGACCACCGAAGCAGAAGGATGTGATCTGCCCCACTGAAAAAGGTACTGAGCCACATGGCTAACATAGATCAGAAAAATGGGTTAATCAAGATGTGAGAGTTAGCAAGTGAGAGGCTAGAGCTAATGGGCCAATCAGCTTATAATTTATGGAGACCTATGTGTGATTTTCTTTAAAGCTTGCCCACTGTGGGGTACCAGGCGGGTCAGAAACCCCCAACAAGCCAGGCCCCCGCTCATGTTACAGGTCATAAAGCTTCTAAAAGAGTCCTTAAGGATATAGAGAAGATGCAAAAAAACAAAAAACAAAACAACAAAACCTTCTGCTACTGAATGGGATCCAAAAATCTCAACATGTGCACACTGCCTTTTGCTTCTCAAGTCCTGGGTAAGCTGAGCCCCTACACTTTCCCTCAGTCTCCCCTGAAACAGTCCCTTGGAATTGATGTTCCCTGACGAACTTCCCCACATGTGATAAATGACACCTGCCACCCCACGACTTTCACCGGAACTCTGTTTATTAAACAATGGTCGATATTTCTCTTCTCACATGATGGGTCCTAAAAGCACAAATCAAGCCATTCAAGCAGAGGGGATGTCACCAGCCATCCATGGCTTGGCGCCAGGTGGTGAGTGACATTTTATTTGCCAAGGCCTGAGTGAGGCCACGCAAGGCTAAGTGGGGCTGAGGCAGGCCAGCTTTCACAGAACTATTTGGATTTGCAGGGCAGACGCAGGGTCACCCCAACACTACCTCGACCTCGGTACCACCTTGCGCTGGTACTCTACCTCCGTAAATCTCCACGAGATAATCTGAGGATGAGGTTTTGTAAGGAGGTCTGAAGCACAGGAAAGCACATTTTGAGAGGTGTGGTGGTTTGAATGAAAAAATATCCCCCATCATGCTATGCCCTTGAGTACTAGATCCCCAGTTGGTGGCACTGTTTGGGAATGTTCTGGAACCTTTAGAAAATGGAACCTTGCTACAAGACATATGTCACTGGGGTGGGTTGCCTGATAACCAAGCACTGTGTGCTTCCTGTGAACGGATGGAAATGTGGTGAGCTGTCTGTCTGTCCTCTGACCGTGACTTTTCCTGCCATGACGGACTCTGCCTCGGGAACAATAAGTCAAAATAAACTTTGTATTCCTTACATTACTCCTACTGGGACATTTACCACAGCAACAGAAAACCAACAAATACAGCATGGGAATTAGGACCTGGCATCCTGTCCTCGCTGTCAAAAACCCCAGTAAACCAGGCAGTAGTGGCACACGCCTTTAATCCCAGCACTCAGGAGGCAGAGGCAGGTGGATTTCTGTGAGTTCGAGGCCAGCCTGGTCTACAAGAGCTAGTTTCAGGACAGGCTCCAAAGCTATAGAGAAACCATGTCTCAAAAAACAAAACAAACAAAAAACCCAGCAAGCCTTGTAACCACATCGTCTCAGGATCCCCTGTACTGGGATCCATTCTTCTTACAGCTGCTGTGAGGCACACTGTCACCATTGCTCCAGCTTGGAGAACCGTTGTTATATTTGGCTCACGGGTCAGGAGTGTTAGAAGGGCACCCCAAGAGTAATATGTGTCCATTCCATGAGGTCCTCGGTCTCAGTTGTAAGAATCAGATACAGGCTGGGGGAGGAGGACTCAGTCCCTGATGACTAAAGTCACCCTGATCCTTCCAGCAGCACCTGGCCTCACTTGAGGCTATTGGTCAGACACCAGCGCGAAGCCTCTGAAGGGACTGCCTGGGCTTCCTCATGGCATGACAGCTGCATCCCAAGAGTAAGTGTCTCAGGAGAGTTGGCGCATGCTAGACCAGCTTGTGTGAAGCCTGACTGTGCACATCACCTCTGTCTTTATTGTGTGTCATCCCAGATTCCCCCGATGAGACCCCAACTCTCATGCAGGAAGTTCCATGGCAAAGAGAACAGGAAGGGTAAAAAGATACTGCCGCAGACATATCTGGATATCAATGAGTCACAAAACAAATGAAGAAGTTGGAGAGTTGGAGTTTTGAGCCAGGGATGGAGTTTGGGCCAATGCTGTACCCTTGTGCTTAGTCCTTCTGATGAGATCAGCACAGGTACTCCTTCCACGCCTGCCTGCCTGCCTCCCACAACCCTGAACTGGCCTTGTCCTTACAGCTCTTGGCTTCCAAGAATGCTCTGTTCTAGGAATAGCACTGTCCATGGCAGCCTCCTTGAGCTCTCTGTAGGATATGCTCCATCCCCTGCCCAGCGTGGCCATCCCTGGGCACACATGCTCTGGTTCCCGGCAAATCCTCAGGCTACCCCAGGACAAGGGAGTCAGAAGACACATTTTAACCTCATCCCTTGTAATGTTTTAACCTCATCCCTTTGAGTCTCGTGTTGGTTAACATTGAGATAGGAAAGGGCTGTTATGGAGGAAAGACCCTGATTTGAAAAGGAATACCACAGGTGTCCAAAAACAAAGGAATGGATAAAGAAACTGTGGTTTCCATACACAATGGAATCTTTTGAACCATAAAGATGACTGATGCTATGTCATTTGTGGGGAAATGGATCCAATTGGAGATAATCATATTAAGGGAATTAAGTCAGTCTCAGAAAGACAAATATCTTGTGTTTTCTCTCATTTGTGGTTCCTAGATGTTATAGATACACCAAACCAGTATGTAGTAATGACATGAAAATAGATGAGAAATTGTCTTGGAAAGAGGGTACCAGTGGGAGCAGGGAAGAGAAGAGGGAGGATAATGGGGCACTGGGGTCGGGGGAAGATGCTCAAAGTATGATACATGTGTGCATGAAAAGGGCCTCATGCAGCTCTGTATAATAAAGGGAAAGATCACCATTGGATCCAATTCTGACTTGTACATTTAATGCTAGGTAAACACAGGCCAATTTGTTTTACTTCTATAAGCCTCAGTTTCCCTCTATGATAACAGCCACTCAGAGGAAAGACATGGGTGGGTGGCTGAGTGTGCACCTCTGTCTCCTGGACGGACAGACATTCATTTTAATACTGAAGGTCAAAAACTGTCCTGAGCCACATCCCTAGTGGTCCAGGCCTCACCCCACAGCCTCCACTGGGCCCTGGCAGGCATGGGCCTCCTTAGCACCTCTGGTCTCTTGAGGACCTTGAGGACAGCTCTAGCTCACTCTACAGGGAGCCATCCAGGCAACAGTTCCCTCTAGACTCTAGAGTCTGCCTTCCCTTTGGAGCACAGCTCTCTCTAAGAGGGAGGGGCTCAGAGGTCCGCTCCCTTCGGAAATGCTGTTTATTTTATTTCTAATAGACACTGTTTATCGCCCACTTGCAGGAGTTTGTCACCTTTTAGACTCTGGAAACTAGGTCAATCCCCTCCAGAATTCACTGGAGCTAGGAAACCTGACTCACTGTGGCAGGAAGGGGCTCCCAGCCAGGACAGGAGGCTCAGCACGGATTCATAGATCTAGATCCTGTGCCCAGGGCTGCCTCAGAGGTCATCCTCCTCCTGGATGTGACAGCCAGTTATGCAGATTTGTGAGGCCCTAGGTGTATGTGTTGAAATGGGAGAGACCTTTAAGTAAAGCCCGTGTATCCTTATGATCCTCAAAGGCAGAAGGGCTGGGGGAAAATGTTAAGAGGGTATTAAAACATTCAATACTTCCAGGCCTTATTTAAAAGGTACCCAGGAATGATCTCATCCTTCATCAATGCTTTAAATAAAGCCCAGACAAACCCTACCCTATAAATATTGATAGCTGGAAGTCCTTCTTTATGGCTAACTTGAAGTGTTACTGCTCTAAGTAACTGCTCTGAGAGTCATAAAGAATAATAAGTTCTCAGCAAATACAAGCAAGGCTGTAGTTTTGGAATATCACTCCCCCAGGGCCAGGACAAAGCGCTCTACCTTTGAGGCATTTCCAAGAAGCCCGATTCCTTTATGGTGGCAGGGCCCCAGTGTGTGAAGAACCTTGCTAAGCTCAGTCGGTCCCTTGTACAGAAAACCATCCAGATCTCTGATGTCAAATTGTCCCTCATACATAAACACATCTGTCGGGGCTTTCCCCCAAATAGTAGAGGCAGTGGGGTAACTTAGTCCAGATGGTACAAAACCTAGGGAGGAGTCTGCCTATGTCATGCCTTACAGCAACCAGGAACTTTCCAGCAGAGCAGTTCTCTGGGAAATAGGGATGACCAAGCCTCATGTCTCTTCTGAGTCTTTGGGTCATCCTGGTAATTTCCCAACCTATTCTGTTTGTCTGTTTTGTATGGGAGACAGGTCAATATCGAGCATCTTCCACCATCTTTTTCCACCTTACTCTTTGAGTCAGGGTCTCTCACTGAACCTGGCACTCACTGACTCAACTAAGAGGAGGCTGACAGTTAAACACCAGGGGTTCTCCAGTGGGCACCTCTCCCCAGTGCTAGGCTTGCAGACACTTGCTAGCTTGCCTGGCTTCTATACTAGGTGCTTGGGGTCCACACTCAGATCCTCAGCCTTACCCAGTAAACATTTCACCCATGAGCCATCTCCCCAGCCCCAAATCTGTGGTGTTTTATGATTGCTTTGCTCCATAGCCATTTATTAAAATACTGCAAAGCATCTCCATAGAGTATGTGGGTACTGTGTAAACATCAATAACAATTCACGCGCTTAAGACCTGCCACAGCCAGTAGCCTGCCATCAGTCACCTGTGGGGTCCTTTGAAGGACAACACAGAGGTACATCCAGCTCCTCTGACTCACAGAGAGGCTTCGGGCCAAGTACCCTTCCCTAGAATTGATCACCTGCCTCCCCCCTGCTGGAGCCCAGGCAAGAAGGCTAATGGGTAACAAAGAGGGCTCATAAGCCAGCAAGGAAGAAGAGTGACAGCTGTGGGGTCCCTCAGCAGAGGCCCTGGAGAGGGAGCCGTGTGCCTCCACTCCACCAGATTATCCAAAACCCAAGGCCCCTGGCACTGCAGATGACATCTTGTAATGGGGTCCCCACAAGGCAAGACCTAGAGAAGCCCTGACACTCAGCCCTAGCTGGGGACCAAGACAGCTAGGAAAGGAAGGCTTCTCCAGAGTTTGGCTCTTATACACCTGTGTCTGACTTGAGGTTGGAGGCAAAGATCTCCAGTGGTAGAGTAAGAGCTCTCTGGTCCCTTTGTCTTTGGGAAAGATGAGGAGTGGCTCAGTTTTAACCACAGACCATGGGGTGACCTAGATCAACAGGAATGGGCCATGAGAACCAGTCTTGGGGCTCAGTGTCGGGGCTCAGCATCCGACCTGCAGCTGACCAGGTCTCACTGCCTGAAATGGCCTTCACCCTTGTGCAAATTCTCTATTCTCTTCTGATCTCTGCAGCAGTTCCTGTCACAGGAGGACCTTGGTGGCATTCTACCTAACATCTGCCGGATCCGTTTACTCAGATGTCTGTACCCACACTGAGTTTCCTCTTCGTTCTAGAAGCAGGAGTCTGAGAAACAGGAGGGCAGAGGAAAGGACAGGAGTGGGCAATAGTAAAGGGACTGTAGCCCCCGAGACCCAGTCCTGGGGTAGTGGAGTGAAGAAAGACAGGCGATATGGCAGACCCGTGGAGGTAGTATGGGGACAGAAGGAGCCTTGAAGAATGGAACCCTGACCCTCAGACATAGCAGAGCAGAGGTTGGTTGGTTATGTACAAGAGGATCGGGCTACCAGGAGCCACCCTCAGAGATGTCAGGTCCATGGCCTTTTCATGTGTTTGTACATGTGTCTGAGCCTGGAGTGGGGGTGAGGGAGGTGGAAGAAAAGTCATATTATCCAGTACCAAGCATGCTCATTCAGATATACCCATGGGAATCATCAGAGCCCCATCCATCCCTCCCTTGTAATGCCTCAGCCTGGGGTCCCCCAATTCCCAGGCAAAACCCCAAGATCTCATGATGTGTTCTCATGATCAAGTGATCATGATGCGCTCTTGTGGGGACCTCCTTCCTGGGGGGCCTGTCAGAGCAAGCTCAGTACACAATCAATGGAGTCTCTCACAAGCAGCTGGCAAAGTGTTTTCAACGAGTTGGAAAACCTGGTTGGATGTATCCTGAAGTCTGGTGCTTCCATGGAAGCCTGGGCGTGGGAAGTGTTTTTCAATTAGGCCTGCCTTTCCTGTCTTCCTCTATTCTCCTCCCCTCATTCTCCAGAGTTTTTTTAAAGTTAAAATGTGGCACATCTTTTATTAATATCTTGTAAGACATGCTTCTTCAAGTAAATGGTTCTTTGCCTTAGGGATCAATGTGATAGTGTGCGTGGGGGAGGAGGGCAAGCTTGTGCATGAGTTTATGTATAGGTCTGTGGGAGGAAACACTGGGCCAGTGTTGACTGATGATGCTCACCTGTGCATGTGCTACGTTCACCTTTTTATTCCAGGTATCATGTTTGTGTTTTCATTGCAAGTGTATCTTGCATCATAAGCATACACACGTACAGCTTTATCCTCGAGTGCCTTATTTCAGTTTCTGAATGTCTCATATTCTGTCTGGATCATTGGACAGAGGGCCACTCAGGGGGGCTACCAAAATGTCTCTAACTCATCAGGACCCCTTGCATGACAGGGAGGTACACGTTTCCAAGGGCTACCCCATCTTCCTTTTCTCTCTTCCCTCTCTGGACTCTTCCAGAACTGGTCCTCTTCCTCCTGCCTCTCCACACAGCCAGATGCTAAGGTATACTTGACAAGAATTCAGAGCTGTAGCTACAACAGAAAGACCTAGAAACCAGTGCCAGACACCCATTCCATGGATGGACACACTGGGGCTCAAAGACACATGGGATTTTCTCCTGGGTACCCAGAGAGGTCCTTGCAGAGCCAAGACCAGAGCTCAGTTTTCCCCATCCCACCACACCACCCTGTCCTCAGTGCAGGAAACCTTTGCCCCACTCAAGTCAGAGCTGAGGGTAGACGTTGTAGCTGATGAGCATCATTGTTCAATGAGATGGTCACAGCACCCACGCTGATGCTCAAACTAACTGTCTCTAGGACATGGTGACCAAGTAGTCTTTCTTCCTCGAGGAGCAGGAAAGAGCGTGTATGGGGTGGGGGTCTTACTTCTCTCAAGCAACCTAGTTCCCTCTGTCCCCCAGGCTCCAGGCTCCAGCATGTTGGAGTGCTGAGGCCAGTATGAGGGGAAGGCGGAGCCCCAGAACCCTAGGCTTGAGCACTGGATGGAACTTTAGAGAGAATGGATCTTTAAATAATCTCTTCTTGTTACGCAGAAACTCAACACACAAGAACTTGGTGACCTGCCCAAAGAAACATGGAAAGATGGCCAAGCTAACAAACTCTTCCCCTCCATCCCCTGTTCAGAGTTGATGCTTCCAGGTTCCTACAAGAACAGCTTGACCCGTGCTCTTCCCTCATTGGAGGGTGCTAATCCTGAGTGACTCACCCATGTGGTCACTAGTCTCTCACATGCGTGCGGCTCACACTCTCTGCTCCTTTTCTTCCCCACACCACTCCCTGCTTCCTTAGAGACAGAGCAGATGAGGAAGGCACGGGATTGAGAACACTCAGATACACTAGGATCTGCACCTGGCAAGCCCCAGAGCCGCTCTCTACCCTAGCCTGCACCCTTACCAAAGAAGCAAGGACCTTGGGGCTGGATGAGGAAGCGGCTGTGGGAGGCACAGTTCATTCTCCAAGAACAGGAGCACCCTCTGCTGTTCGAATGATTAACTGCAGGTTCCGACCCAACTGCGTTGACTGTGGCAGTCGCCTGATTCCCACCAAAAACAGAACAAAAGAAAAGGCCAATAATAATGAGGCCCAAAGTGGAATCTGGGAGGGGAGAGGCTGCTTGGATTCTTTCACGTGGACCTCAGAGCAAAGGTCAAGGCCCTGTCCATCCTCCTTCTCACCTTTGCCCTCTCCAAGTATTGTCTAGTCTCATTTCAAAGTCCAAGTTGCGTAATAAAGTGTCTGAGGAGTCATAGAACACGTGGGGATTTTACTCCACTGCCTCTTGAGTTCCACGAGTTTATAAATATTCACCTTGGCAGTTCTGAGCACGGATCAAAGCTGCAGCAGAAGGGACGCAGGACTAGGACCCTGGGGAACTGCTCCACTTTCTTCTTGTCTTTGGCTAAGTCTGGGAGCTCCCGCCTCGCTCTCCTTGTCCGTAGAATGGGTCTTCTGTGTCCTAGGGAATTCCTGTAGGAAACAGATGGTGCAGCTTTTGCAAACAGGAGATAGGGGGAACGAGAGTCAGAGGATATACAGCAGACTGGGGCCCCTCAGTTTTCTTTCTCTTTAAAGAAGCAGTGGTAGCAGGAAGTGGCAGGCAGAGCCCAGGGCATCTTCCCTCTCTATTTCTTTCCCTGGATGCCCAGAGGGCAAGGCCTCTGGTGATTCTATTGCAGCCTTGACAGTTTATAGAGCTCCTACCTTAGGTAAGGCCTGCCATGCTAATTCTGCCGGCTCCTGGGGGAATGCGGCACAGGCAGCTGGGAGGGTGCACAGTAGAGATCCCAGGGCCGCATAGGCGCCTTGAGATTGGAGCTTGGGAGGGCCAAAGAAAGGCCAGCTTCCTCTGAGTCTAATATTTCCCTGAGGCCAGCCTTGAATGACTTTCCTCGTCAGGGAGGTCAAGAGCATGGGGGAGAACTGTGGAGTGCTACCCCAGGTGTCTGGGACGGCTGCCCTGTCTCCTAATCTCATTGACCACACCTAGAAAGCAGAGCCATTAAGCAGACCTCAGCCGTGATTAGTGAGGACACGCATGCGTTATTATCGTTATGGTCCTGGCATCTATCAGCCCTCACGTTCTTATTTTCTGCATGATGCTCCCTTATTTGAATCTGTTCCCTCGACAGAAATGAGAACTCTCTTTGTCCCTCTTTCGGTCCCCTAGCTGTGGTGGGGGCGGGGGATATCCCAGGTGCATCTGCGAGGAAGCTTCCAGAGGGACCCAGAATGCTATTATTGAAGGCTAAATGTTCCGTGGCTAAAAGCTGCTGTAGCAATCTTGGCATCCACTCTGTTTGAATGGGTACATTACTGTAATGTCCCATTGCGCCGTCAGCACGCGGAGGGCTGCGCTATTTGTAACCACAAGATGCCTGAGCAGCATAAAGATCAAATGGCAGAGGAGAGGAGACTTCCTCTGCCTCACCTGAAACAACCAGGCTCAGAGCTCTGAACTTGGCAGGCCACCTGCCTCTGGAACAGCTGCCCAGGGTTTCTTTCGGGTGGCGGGCGCTAGTGAGACAGAGTGAGCTCAGGAGAATAAAGTAAGGACAGAAGGGGAGAGAAAGACAAGCTGTGGACACTGGGAGCGGGAGGAAATACTTTGGGTGTAACTCCACCCCGTCTCCTCAGCTCTATTCTATTTTCTGAGGCCACCATCTGGCCCCTCCCCTCCGCCACTCAGAGGTGAGCCGCTCCAGATTTCTGCCCCTGTTGTCATGTGTAGACAGACAGTAGCTACAAAGGCATTCCCCCAAGGTCCAGCATGGAGTGTGGTCAGGGCTGGGAGACTATCAACATCCTGGACAGGATTTAGAGGGTGGGAGGAGATGGGGACATGAAAGATAGGATCAACGTGTCAAGACCTTGTTACCATGTTACCTGAAAGGTTAGCTCTGCCTTTTAGGGCATTAAACCTTCCCCCACCAAGTCCCTTTGTGGTTGTCCTTTCTCTCCATGGGGCCCCATCCACACTGTGTGATACACCTTTGACATTTATTCCCACATTGGGAAGGAAGGAGAAGACTGTCCTTTGGCCTAACTCTAATGCCCTCATGGGAAGACAAAGTATTTGCCGTCCTGTTTTTTTTTTTTTGTTGTTGTTGTTGTTTTGTTTTGTTTTGTTTTATTCTTCCAGACTCTGGGAAGATCCCTCGGTCTTGATTTTTTCACCTCTACAGACCAGAGCAGAAGCTGGTACCCTTTAGGGCCCTACTCATTTCTAACCTGTGCTCTGCTTTCTTTTTCCCATTTATTAAAAATAGATTCCCCCCACACACACATAATAATATACACTGATTACAGCTTCCCTCTACTCCTCCCAGTTCCTCCCCTCCCCTCCCATCCAGATCCACTCCCTTTCTGTCTGTCATTAGAAAACAAACAGGCTGCTCGTGGATAATAATAAGATACAAGATAAAACAAGAAACTGACCCAATGGTACTGGGCAAAACAAACAGGGGAAAGAGCCCCAAGAGAAGGCACGAGAATCAGAGACCCACTCATTTGCACAATTAGGAATCCCATAAAAACACTAAACTGGAAGTCATAATCTATACACAGGGGAGCTGGTGCAAACCCGTGCGGCCCGTGCAGGCCCGTGCATGCTGCTCCAGTATCTTTGAGTTCAGATGAGCATTGGTCCTGTGGATGTAGAGGACCTGGAATTCTTGGTGTCCTCCATCCCCTCTGGTTCTTACCCCCTTTCCACCTCCCCTTCTTAGGGTTCCCTGAGCTCTGAGGAGAGTGTCTTGATGGAGACATCCCATTTAGGCTGAGTGTCTGTGAGTCTTCTTCATGACACTGTCACCTGACACTCTCCATGACTGTGCTGAGTCATCTCCCCGGCCTCCTCATTCTTATGTACGTATGGCCAATTAAATACAATGTGCTAATATTTCTCTAACCACTCATGTCGATATGGCAGCACTAAATACAACTCCAATGTTACACAGTCACCATCACTATCTATACCCAAAGGTTTCCACCATCTATAACACAACTAGACCTGGCCAACAGTAACTCCCCATTCCCCCTTCTGCTGTGCCCCCATCATCCAAACTCTGCATCCTCCCTCTGTGAATGTGACCACCCTGGGACTCCCAACTGAGAAAACTCACAGCAAATTCACCATTCTGTGCCCGGCTTATTTCACCTAGCCCAGTTCTTGCAAGATCCGTCCATGTTGTACCACATGTCAGATTTCCATATCAAATTTTCATTGATATAGCTAATTAAGATCCCATTGTAAACCACACTTTTCCATTCATACACCAGTGAATGCTTAGGTAATCCCAGGCTTTTAGCTGTGGTGAACAATGGGTGGTACCATGTACACACGTGTGGGAGAAATCCGGTTGAGTTTCTACTTTCAGGTTCTCTGGCTGTAGACTTAGGAGTGGAAGCCCCAGGCAGGTGTTATCTCTGCATTCATGTTTCTGAGGAGCTGCCAAAGAGTTTCCCAGTGAGGTCACACCATTTACATTGTCAGAAGCCGCGTGAGGCTCCAGTTTCTCCACATCTGGACCAACACTTGCTATTTTCCTTCTCGTTTTTTTATGATTATCGTTACCCTCATGGATACGAGGTGCTTTCGCTCCATGCTTGACTCCACTCAACACCTAGGGCCCTTGTGCCAACCGTCCTAGCTTTTTAACCCTGTGTAACCTGTGTGTCTTAAGATTGACAACTCCCGGAGGACAGGAATTGTCTACGCGTGGCTCTGAATCCTGTGATCTCATTCCCACCTGCTGTAAGTGTAGAAGGAGCCCACTGGCAGCTAGTCCCAACACACAAATCTGTGTTGGTCACTACTGTCCGCTTAGACAGCACGTTCCCCATCCAGCTGCTCCGTCCTTCCTGTTGATAGGACCTGGAAAACCGAACGACTTGAGATAGGTTTTTGATAATTGAGAGTAAAAGAAATAAAAGGGGAAATTTTATATTATTGTTTTACATTTAAGGACCCCAGGACAAAATCACAGAACCCAGTGGTGATGAAAGAGGAGGCTGAAAGAGTGAACTATCACGGGATCAATCTACAGAGAGGCGGAGCTTGCGAGCGCCTCCTCCAACATCATCACGTCTCCAGAGAGGCGGAACCTGCAAGCTCCTCCTTTAAAATCATCAACTGTCCACAAAGGTGGAGTCTACAAGCTGGTCCTCCTCACCTTTCTGCTGCCTTATGGACCTCAGCTGCAGAATCGCTGCCAAGTTCCCTGAAATCTTAGCCACCATTAGCCTTGGTGTGCTGGTGGGCATGGCTTCCCTGAGGGCTGGAGCCCCAAGCAAAATGCTCAGTTGTTACCAACACACTTAAAGCTCTGTCATCGCCAAAGGAGCACATTGCTCTGGGTCCTTGGAGGGGCGCAAGCTACTCTGAGACAACAGTATGGGGCAATGGCGATTATGGGATCTGTGTGGTCCCACACAATCGGCCCATATCATGTAGTTGCTTCTTCTCATCTAGACAGTCATATGAAAGGCAGAAGAGCCCAGAAGTCCACTAACCAGAGGATGATGGAAGTAGGTAGAGGTTGGGGAGAAGGTGACACTGGTGGCTGAGGGAGGAACAGAGCAGAGGGATCAAGAGTAAATTGACTACAATAGCCCCCCCCCATCACTTCCTGGCCCATTCTTGTCCCATCTCTCTCCCAGTCACTATCAAAGCAAAATTTATGAAGGGCTCCAGGCATTGGCTATTCCTTGTATTTCAATCTAACTTTTTGCAATCTCAAGTGAACAGCTTGGCTGTCTCTGCCTGTCAGGGAATTTAAATTGCAGATGGGATGGTGAACAGGCTGCCCTGCGCAGGAGCAGCCCCTCTGGTGAGCACCATCATTGCTTAGCAACTAGAAGTTTATGAGGCAGGCGAAAGTTCCACTCTGGAAAGTGCCCTTGACCCAGGGCATCTCCCAGGAAATGAAAGGAAGCTACTCAGAGAGGGGCCTAGGCAGACGGGAGGTCAGCTTGTGTCACAGCCAGGGGACATCAGCTTCATCCGACACAGCCACTGTTGAACGTGTCTTCTGTGGCGGGCAGTGTTCTCACCAGATTCCATGTCATTTTTGACATTCCATTGTTTCAGAGATTGTTTTTTAACGAAAGATTTGTTTCTTCAGTGTCTCCTCCTACTTCACACACCAACAACCAGTAGAGAGAGATAGTAGTGAAGAGCACACATACACACACACACATATACACACACATACATACAACACACACATACACACACACCACATACATACACACACCCCACATACACACCCACACTCTACATGAATACACATTACACACACACAAACACACCCGTATACATACACCACATACATACACACATCACATACATACACACACCCCATATACACACCCCCACATACACATACACACACACAAACACACCCATATACATACACCACACACATACACACATATACACACACCACATACATACACACACCCCATATACAAACCCACACTCTACATGAATGCACACTCCGTACACATGCACACACATACACACCCCTCCACATACACACACAGAGTCTATTGAACAACAAATTGTGAACAAATACACATAACCAGTGTAAAAGAGAACTAGCCTACTGGATCTGCTCCTGGTCAGACCTCAGTTCTCCAGAGCATGTGTGTGATTATGAGATCTGCCTTGACCGGAGTTAGTGAGAGTTCAGTCAAGGGTCTCCACCTTAACACCCTATTTTGTAAGTCATAAATGCCCCAAAGTGTATAAGCATTTTGTTCAGATACTTGTTTGAGGGAATAAAAATAGGAAGTAGCCCCATGTGAATGGCTGGCAAATCCTACACATACGGGTACCCCATTGATGTTGAGTCATTGCGTAGCCCACATGCTCACCTAGGAAAACTCATCCCAACATGAGACACACCCAGCTCCAGCCTGTGCTTGGGAGACAATAAATTTCTGGGTGTTTTGGGGGTGAATTATATCTTCCACAATAAAAGATATGTTGGAGTCCACCTGCATACCAGAATGTGTCCTTATTTAGAATTAGTGTCTCTGCAGACTGATTGAATTCAGATAGAGCTGTCTTTTGGTTGGATACTCAGTATAACTGACACCCTTGGAAAAAACAGAGCCACCACGTGACAATGCAAAGACTCAAGAACGCACATGATGATGGAGGCCCAGATGGGAATGCATAGCTGAAAGTCAAGGAAACCGAAGCTTCCAGCGAAAGATGGAAAAGGCAGAAACCTCTCATGGAGGTCTGGGAGGAGGCATAGCCTGTGGAAACCTTGATCTTGAACTTCCAATCTTTAGAAGGGTGGGGCAATACATTGATAATGGTTTAGGTGCCCCGTTTGCATCCCAAAGAAACTAAGCCAAAAGTTGGTTACACAGCTCGGCTGGTAGAGTGATTGTCTAGCATGCATAACGTCCCGGATTTAAACCCCAGAATAGCTAAACTAGATATGGTAGCTGCCTGCCTCCAATCCCAGCATGGAGGTGGGAGGACCAGGAGTTCAAGGTCAACTACACAGCAAATTCCAGGCAGCCTGGGCTACAGACCTTGTCTCAAAAGAGAGAGATAACTGGGGGGAGGGATTAAGTAACTAACCCAGATCCGCTGTCATCTCTCTGTGGAAGGGGGCCAGGATAGTCCTAGGCAGACCCAGCTGCATCTTGGAATGTGATAAAAATGATACGCACAGGACCGAGTTGACAGCTGGTGCTGTGGTGAACCTCAGGATGCATGTGCCCACACGGAGGCTGGGGCCTTGAATACCTTTGTGCTTTGGAGCAGGGAAATTGATGCCGACTCTTTCGCTACACTGATGTCATAGCCCTGAGTGTTCGATCAGAGGTGGTGCCCTCACCCTCACCTCATCTTCCTCAGATGCTGCAGTGGAGGGATGAACATCTTCCGGGGCAAGCACTGCTCTGTATCCCTGTGTATCCCAGAGAGAGCTACATTATTTAATAGCTGTCCAATTAATGTGCGGTAGATTGATGCATGAAGCATAAAAATACAAGACTCATAATTTCCCCCAGAATAGAACCGAGAGAAGTCAGACTCAGATCCCTTCATCTCTGAGTTATTACTGCTGCGACATCAGTAACTTACTGGCATGGGGATAATTGGAGCTTTCCATTTAACTAATTCAGAATATGTTTATATGAGGTACTTGACTTCATATTCCTGGTGAATAATGCTTGCCCAAATAAGAAAAAAAGTGTGTATACACACACACACACACAAACACACAAGAATGTATGTAAACACACATACAGACACACACACACACACACACACAGAGAGAGAGAGAGAGAGAGAGAGAGAGAGAGAGAGAGAGAGAGACTGCTCAATAATGAAGTTCTGTCTCCTCAAACCAAAACAAAAGTCTCTGATCAACTCTGGTAGTCTCCTGCCTATAATAGCTATATTTACAGTCAGAGATCTTGGGCTGTCAGCTACATTTAGTGCTATGGGCCAGCCCACCACCTCCAGAGAACCTCTCTACCTTCTCTTTAATGACCCTCAGCACCAAGACTCATGACCGCCCTTCCAACCAGGGACTTGGCCACCAGTTGTCACCTCCAAGAGAAAGGAAAAGCCCAAGTGGAGGTGCCTGAGCCTGGCCTGCGTACCTGGGAGACCAGCACCTCCCCAGCCAGATGTGATAGATGGGAATAATAAGGCCCCTTGAATCCCCCATTAAGTGCTGTCAGCAGATCACACGCTTTCTTTTTCAATATTGCACATATCTGGTCTCTGGGAAATGCTGATGATGATGTTATCTTTACCCGACCAGATCACAGACATCCTCTGCCTGGAGCCACACCCTCCGCCAACGCCAACTCTGAGCAGATGCAGATAGGGTAGGGAGGGGACACATGACCCAAGCTTCTGCATTTGAGTTCAGTCTCCCCCCCTCCATTAGAAGACAGGTGGTGGGTCCTCAATGTTCTCTCCATAGCTCCCTCCAGCCAGTTCTCCCTGGCTTCCATGGTGGCGTGGCTGAGGCATCGGTGTTCCTGCTCCTCAGTGACTTGTAGATGTCCCTACCCAAGTAGGTTCCTTCTGTGGTTCTCTCTCTCTCTCTCTGGACCACATTCCTGTTGCTTTTTGGTTATCCTGTGTGCTTGATGGATACACCACTCATGGGCTGCCTTGCTCAGAATTCAACCTGCCGGGCTTACATACAGCCAGGTACAGGCTGGTCTAAGGGACCTTTGATTGAATCATTCGATACCCAGTGGTGTTATACTGCATTGTGCCACATTTCTTGAAGCACTGTGTGCTTCTCAAACTTTAACATGTCTCACAATTACCCGGTTATACACTCCTGGGTGCCTCCATTTCCAATAAGGGAACCCGTGGATTCATACTTCCAACCATATTCTTGGTTTTGGCAATGCAGCCAGCCCATTGACCACACTCTGAGAACCACATCCCTTAATGCTACTCATAAAAGACACTCACCAATGCTTTTGTAACCTTCTGGTCATATTTATTAAAATTGTTCGTGAAATACAGTGACAAATGTAGAAAAACCTGGCTCTTCAAATCCAGTGGGTCCATGTGAAATAAAACGACTCTTACCCCTAGTAGGTGAGAGGTGAAGGGAGGCCATGGATGCACAGCAAGGTGGGATGCTCAACACAGCAAAGCAGCACAGACCCTTGCGTACTGGATCTTCAGCCTATGTTCCAGTCACCAACTATAGGAGTGAGTCGGTGTCCAAGTGCCTTATTAGAGAACAAATTATTATGAGTTAATCTGCAAGTCTAAAGTCCAAGCAGGTGCCAGAGTTATTCCTGCAACTGGCACCAAACTGCATTCAGAGAGCTCAGTTGGCACTCGGTTAATGTGGCTCGGGATGGAATAATCTACATATTACCCAAAAGTGTTCTCAGCACCTAGGCATGTAACCGTAGTATGCCAACACACAGGTTGCCTGGCTTTTGCCTTTTCAAAGTCCAGCATTTGCCAGGCTCTACTACTTCATTTGGATAAAATAGAAAGGTCCCACCTCTATAGGTGAGACCCTAGAAAGACATCTTTCCCCTCCCCCTCCTCCTCTTCCTCTTCTTCCTGTCTCTTCCACACTACCTCCCTCTCCCTATCTCTCTGTCTCTACTTCCTTTCTGTCCCTTTGTTTCTTGAACTTTTCAGTCCCCAGACCCTTAGGAGAGGATGAAGAGTCCTAGCTCTTCAAATCCAGTTGGGCCACGTGGGATGAAACAGCTCTTACCCCAGTAGCTAGGAGATGATGGAAATCCGGCAGAGGCAAAGCAAGGCAGGGTGCTCCCCAAGACAGGCAAACCCATGTAGGACCCTGCATACTGGGTCTTCAACCCCTGTTCCAATCACTGAGCTGCATTTTGTTCACACCGAATTGGTGTAACCAATTGGCGTAAGAGCAAATTGGCTTCCAAGTGCTTTATTAGAGAACAAGATTATTATGAGTGATCTGTAAGTCTCAAGTCCAAGTAGGTGCCGAGGGCCCAGTTCAGAGCAGACTCAGTGGACTTCCCCCACAAAAGCATCAGACCTCAGGGTACCAAGCCCATTCTGTATGACAGGGGGCCAACGAACATAACCTGGTTTTGGGTGTCACAGCCAAAGCTGGGTGAGGGGCAGTACACAAAGGGTCCCCAGGGGTCGTGGGCCCATGAAAGAGGAAGGGTTTCTACAAGTTGAAAGAACAGCAGGGCAGCAACTAGAAGGCAAAGTCACAGGAGGAGCATCCACGCCAGGAGGGGTGGTGGCAGCGATGGAAAGGTTGTAGACTGGGAGACTGATCCGTTCAAAAATCCATTAGAGCCGTGGAGACACCTCAGTGGGTAGAGCTTACTGTGCAGGACTGACGATTAGAGCAAGCGAGTGCCATGTGGAGCTGGAGGCCAATCTATAACCCTAGCGCTTAGGGGGTAAGGCAAGCTAGGTAACTGGACAAGTTAAGTCATTGAGCTCTCCATTCAAGTAAGAAACATACTTAATGGATAAGGTGGGGATGGTTAAAGAAGACATTCAACACTAATCTCTGCTTTCTGTATGCATGTGCACAGATGTGCCTACACCCGTTTGAACACACATGTGCACATCCACACATACATGTCAAAAATAATTCAAACATAACCAGGGCTGAACACTACCAGAGAGAGGAACCACAGATATCAAATGGAAAAAAAAGACAAAGTGAATCTCTAGTTACTGGGGTTTTAGTATCTCTGTGACCCATAGTTAATTGGTTGGATGGATGGATAGATGATAGACAGACAGACAGACAGGCAGGCAGGTAGATAACATATTCCTGGATGATAATCGATATAATGCAGCTATATGAGTGGCATTTATCTGCTTATAAATATGTTTACCTCTTTATCTACGAATAGGCCTAGAAGGTACCCCATCCCAAAGAGTATGCTTCCCCCACCCAGATCTTCATTTCTATGTCATTCTCTGCTGCAGGTGGCTAAGATTCTCTGAAGGGGAAGAACAGGCTGAGTATGGTAGAAGGCCAGGTGAGACTGAATGTCTTGTTGTGGCAAAAGTAAGGACATGCCCAGAGAATGATGGGTGTCATCAGGAGCGCAGCCTCATTTGTAGGGTGTATACGCTGAAGTTTTGGGCAGTGGCAATCATCAAACCAACCACACACTCTAAAGTGTTCCGGAAAAACAAAGACTTTGCACCCTGTTTGTGTCCTTTCTAAATGATTGAAATTAGTTCAAGAAAGTCATTCAAGAAACTAGAGCGACAAGAGGCAGCAAAAAGCCTTTGGTCGGTCTGTCTCCTGCAGCCAGCGTTTTCTGGCCAGATTCCCAGTGAGCTCATCTTGCTCAGAGACTGAGTGAGTCAGACTCACCCCACATGGTGAGGTCATCTTTGCCGTGCCTACCATGCTAAATATCCTGGGCAAGAAGGGACTCAGGAGGAAAGGATGGGTGCTGTGCCCTCTGTATTGATTTGAGGAAGGGTTCAGATCACTGGATTGGGGAAGATGGCATCTATTATGCGAGTCTTCTGAATGGCAGCCACGTCCTGGCCTTTTGACCTTCACAGTATGCCCCTTCCCCCACTCCTCTATGAAAGGCTTCTTCTTTTTTCTGCTCCCTCCTCCTCATGAGGAATCACAAGGGAGAGTATTTCACCTGGAGAAAATGTTGGAAGAAGTCATACCTCTCTTGTGGCTTTGAGGTCCCACGTGCTGGGGGACACTAGGTCTATTTCAGAGTAGCACAGAGTTCATATCACCATGACACATGTAAACACAGCAATGTGATACATGTTCACACCCAAGAAAGTGATGCTCAGGTTGAAGGGTCTGAAAACCTTATCATGAAAAGACTAGATGAGGTGGGCCATTTGCCTTGACTATGGAAGTAGTGGTCCCAGGAAGATGTGAAGATATTCAGACCAGACCCAGAGGTGGTGAACGAGAGGAGATCGAGTTAAGTTCTGCTAAGGAAGGAGCTTTCTGACCTGGATCTATCCAAGATAGCCAAGTGCCTTTTGTGGTCTAAGCTCATGCTATGAATGCAGTCTAAATACCAGGTCATGGTTCCAAGAAGGACCAGGACCTCCCAGAGCCTTGGATGCCTACACCTACATAGCCACCACCATCGCTAAGGTGGACCCTGTGTCCAGTCTTTAGCTATTGTCCCATCTGCTCCTAATGTCTACGGTTGTATTTGTTCACAGTAGACAGGACTAGAGCCGGGAGTGCCAACAGTGTGCTTCTGGAGAGAGGGCACTCTGACTTGGGAGACTACTATTTCGTCATAAACAAAGCCCTGTGGTGTCCATCTTTGCTCCACTTGTTGACTGTCTGGCTCCTTCTCTAGAGGTTTGGGTCTTATTCGTGTTAGGATGGACTGATCTGAGATGGAATCCGAACTCTAAAGGGGTCACTGATGCAGCTTGGGTGGGGTCTCTGGCTTCTCCTGGACTCTAGGAGAAGGCCTAGAGGCAAGACAGGTCATCTGCCTGAGGTACCCATCACATAGGTGGTACAACAAACAGGCTTCATATCACAGTTCCTCACAGGAACCAAAAAAGTTGTATTCCCCTTCCCATTTGACCCAGTTAAAGATGATGCAAGTTTACCTCAGCCACTGGGAATGGGGGCTTGGAGTGGGTGGGATGCTCCAAGACTTTTTTTTTTTTTTTGCATCACAATTCACATGAAGACAAAGATTGGGCCAACATGGAAATTTTTAAGCTTTTCCATGTAGAAAGCTGTAATCCACGGCAGAGCCCACCATATAATACACAAGGTATAAGTTCAAAGTTGTACCCACTGCTCCCACTGAACTTCAAAACAGAATGGTGAGAGTCAGAAGGCAGAGGAGGGGCTTTCAATGGCACTGGAGATGATGGTAAGCTTCCTGGGCTGTCACATTGGCTGCATTCCCCCTCCCCCCAGGGCCCTTAACACTTATGGCAGCAAGATCTTCTTTGACATTGGATTTCAATTTCCCTAGAAACATTCTGTTCGCCCAGTCTGCAGCTTGGGTGCAAGGCTAAGTCAACCTGGTGGCCAGGGCCTCCCATCTTACACTCCACTAAGACTTTGAAGGGAGGCCAGTTAAGATTTATTAGACATTTTTATTACCTAACTCACACCCCACTCAAATCTGTTCACACAAATCACCTTTTCAGGACGTGTGTGGTCTTGTCACCTGGTATTAGCAACTCTCCTTTAGAGCCTCTGTGTTTGCAGAGCAACAAAGCCCAAAGCTGAGACCTCCTGAAAGCCATGCCTTGGGGGTTGTTATTTTTTTAATTAATTAATTAGTATTTACTTTACATCTGGGCCACAGTCCCCCCCTCCTCCTTGTCCCTCACATTTACCCTCCCCCTCTGCTCCCACCTCCTCCTCTATTTCTGTTTAGGAAAGGACAGGTCTCCCATGGATATCAACAAAACATGGCCTATCAAGTTGCAATAAGACTAAGTACCTTCCCTTGTATTAAGGCTGGGCAAGGTGACCCAGTAAGGGGAGTAGGATCCCAAAAGCCAGCATAAGAGTCAGAGACAGCTCCTGTTCCCACAGTTAGAAGTCCCACAAGAACACCAAGCTATACAACTGTAACATATATGCAGAGTGCCTAGGTCAGTTCGGGTTGCTCTGATTTCTGGACATTCTGTTTGCTTTAGCTCTGGGCTGCTCCTGCTGTCCTTCCTGCAGCTAACTGACAGCCCTTCCCTGGGTATTGTCTGTCTGATTCCAGTGAAGCTCCCAGGTCAAGAAAGGGCATGCGTGCATGGCAGTTAGGCAGGAAAACTCAGTCTTGGCATCTGGCTTGACCTTGCTCCTAAGTCTTTGGGGTCCTTTGGAAATTCCTTTGCAAGTCTCTACCTCTCTAAGCAACCCACTATGTTTAATTCATGGGGTGACTGGAAAGAGTAAAGACACACCTAATCTCATGAAGCTAGCTGCCGTAATGTTAAAATCAAGTTTAGGAAAGAAGTCTGAACACAGAGCTCCAAAAAACACCGTCTCCACCCTTGACCTCACAGGCAAAGAGGGGCCATGGGCTGCGGGTGATAAACACCCACCGAGCAGTGTTGCTGGTGAGGTGTGGGTGGATGTCGGAAACCTCCCATCTTTGAATGCTCACCTATAGGCCGTCTGGCCACCACTTGGTAATCTGTGCTGCCTGGGAGCTCATTTCCTTAGCTACAGCCTTTTCATCCTCAGGGTGAGGCAGTGGGGAGACTGGCAGAAGGATGCAGGAGGCCTTTTCCCTTCCTGACACCCACTGGTCCAAGGGTAGATGTGAAAGATGCTAAAGGACCCTGTGGATCCCATCTTCTCCTCCTATACAGTTTTATCGCCTAGTGCACTGTCTACATGTCTCTCCTCGGTCTGTTTGTCTGTAGTTTCTTTGTTCGTAACTCACTCACGCAAGGCTCTGACTATCAGGCTACTCCACACTTTGCACACTCATTTATGCAGAGGAGGCTCCCAGCTCATATCTCCTGTGTGACCACCTTATTCCTGGCAGCTGACAACCTGGCCATTCAGGACCTCCTCGGTCTCATGCAGTCTGAGCCGTTACCGTGTGACTCATTAAAAAGGAGGTCTGGTGCCGGTGGGGGCTAGGGGTCATGCCTGGACAAGTGACTCCACATGCTCCCAAGATGCTGTTGATGCCTGGGACAAACAAAGACCTTGAAACAGCCCAGAAAAGACGACCTAGGGCCTAGAACTGAGCTGGGGTGCTGGTCAAGGACCCACACTCCCCAGCAAAGAAGCACCATGCACTTGTGGAAGATGGGAAGAGACTCCTGTTGCCATGGTAACAGTCAGACAGCCTAGACTGCTGCAGGCTGGGAGGAAAAGGCACCAAGAAATATCTCAGTAAGATACAGGAATTCACCTGCCACTATAGGTATGACAAAGTCAAATAGTACCCAGGCTGTTTCACGGTCAGGGTCCAGGGTGCAGCCTCTGGAAACAAGACTGGAGCACTAGATTGATGCGATATACCTTTTGGGCAGTGCCTTTTTTTTTTTTGCAAGGAAAACAGTGACATTAAGTGTCTTGGCACAGCTGGAACCTTGCCACCGAGGCTGAGGTAGTCACTCCTCCTCCATGCCCCACAGCTCTTTGCCCATGCCCCCATTAACACTAATTACACTGTGCTCTAATTATTTGTTTACACGTCTGGCTCCCTCTCAGCTGAGCAGCTTGTGTGCTGTGCGTGGAGATTGTATCTTGCTCCCGTGTCCTCATTCCCAGCACCGTCCTTGGCACACGATAGGTGTTTAGAATGCTTTTCCTGAACAAGGGAACGAATCTCAGCCAAGGACAAAGTTGGGAACTTTGGATTAAAATAGCAGTGTGCAAAATCAAGGCCCACTGGGCAGCTGTCACCGTCCAGCTTTGCACAAAGGGCCCCGTAGCTCATAACAGCAGCCTGGGGAGAAATGCAAATTCACCACTCAAAATAAAACTTTCTGCTTGATGTATAATTGCTTTTGCACCATGGTAAAACTGGGGAAATTGTAAGTCAAACTATCATCATAGGTTGAAGACCTTGTATAGTATTCTAAGCAAACGACTATGCCAAGCCTTAAAAAGAAATCCATAACAACATCTAAGACAACATCCAGAAAGCTCCTGTAGTATACAGGGCCTATGTCAGGGAGCTAACCTTGCTTTCATTGACAGCAAGTGAGAGGGCGTTCCCTATGGATAGGGATACTGGGATACTACAGAGTAATGTCGATGGCAGAGCTATGAGAAGACCGGTGAAGACCTGCCCGCCAGGGTAACTAGGCAGCAGGGAACAAAAGAAAACCTAACTTATTGCATATGTATTCAGCTCTTTCCGATTTGCATACAGTACAACCGCTTCTGCATACAGGTCTAGGCATTTCGGCAAATGTCTGCATTCATAAATTGTGATGAGGATACAGAACAGTCTGCTCCCGTCTTCTCCATCCTTTATGTTACTAGCAAGCTGCCCACACTAACCCACTGCCATTTTATTCCCGCTTCTAGTAGAAACATGTAACTTAAAAGTAAGTTGGGCTTTTGCAACAATCTAACCAGACTTGCTCCTCTGGGAAGTCCTACTAGACTCCAGAAGACAACAGAAGGACCACAGAAAAAGAGGACATCAAGAGGAATCGGCACTGACTCACCCACAGAGGAAAGCGATGGTGTTATATAGGTACCTCATCTTTAATCAGAAAGATGTACTGGCCAGGGGATGGCATCAGTGGGGACAGAGCTTGCCATGTACCACAGGTTCACCCCAGAATTTCACCCATGTTGTATTTTGATATAAAATCCCCCCCCATTAGATTCATATGTTTTAAACACTTGGTTCCCAGCTGGTGGCGCCAGTTTGGAGACTGTGGAACCACTGATAAGCTGATATATCTAATTTGTGAACCATCAAAACTCACATACACAGAGCACTGAGAGGTCCCAATTATTCCCCTCATGGTCACGTGACTGACCGGAAACTACAGCTCACAGCCACTGACCAGCATCAGAAGAGAGAGCCACAGCTCACCTTGCTAGCTGGCGATCTTCACAACACAATTGCTGCTTCATGTGGGTTACTTCAGCACTGCTGTAACACTGAAAAATCCTGTCAGTCCTGATAAGTTGAGGACCTCCTGCACTTTTCCAGGCATAGGCAAGGCTTTTTAAAAAACCATAACAGGGAGAATTGGTACATTTCCATGATGGTTGTTCCCGGGGCAGCTCTGTGGGGAGCCAGCTCTGTGGGATTTTGACTGTTGATCCCACGTTTACTATGACTGGGAATAATGCTTGAACTTGGCCTCCGTAACCACCTTCAGAACTAGTATATGAGCCGTAGAAGCAAACCAGCCTCATTGCTGGAGTCCCACGTATTTCTGTCAAATAGGTTTGTTCTTCTCTGACACTTCTGAGGCTCAGTCCCCATCGATTTTTGTTAACCTACTGACCGACCTTGAGCTGACTGAAGGGAGCAGCCAGCAATGATGATTTGGCGTCTACTCTTTTGGAATAAGAAATAATTCAGACATCCACCTCCCCTCTCCAAAGGAAGGATTCGCGAAGGGAACTAATCACATATGCAAGTCAAGAGGAAATTATTTAAAGCTGCTCAAAAGAACACACTGCTCCCAGTAGCTGGCAGTCGAGGCGACACTCACAGCTGATCACAGTGTGAGGATGAGTGGCTGGTGAGCACTCAGCCCTAAATTAGACATCTCTGTCGCTCTCTCTGAGACTCTGGGAACAACACTGAAGAGGCATGGAAAGGGTGTAAGACTGGGAAGATGGGAAGGGGAAACACTGCCTTCTGGATCCAACACAGTGGTCACTGCCCTCGTGAAGGAACAGCTTCTGTGGTCGCCTGCTTAAGACCTGCACAAGACCAAGTCAACTCAGGTTCCAGCTCAGGCAGGGAACAGTTCATGAGGTTCTGCCTCTCACTGATGGACCATGGGGCAGGAGGTGTCACCTCCCCCAAATTAGTCCAAATTGCTGATATTCAAGCAGTTTTTACCTAAAAATCAGAAACTGGCGTGTGTGTTTGTGTGTGTTCCTTTTCTGGTCTCCTTTTGCAATGGACTGAAAGTGGTTCACATTTCTGTGTTCCTTTGTATAGCTGAAGTACAGAGAGTGGTGTGATCTTGACATCTGGAATGAAAACCAGTTTATGGCGTTTGTGAACTCCTATTTCTGTGCTCTTTATTCTCTTCCACTGGTCTATGCCTCTGCCTCAACCAAACCGTTTGGTTACTACAGCTTCCTAGTATGTCTCAAAGCCAGGAATGGGATGTCATGCCTCTGACTTCGTTCTTTCTCAAGATGAATTAGACTTTTCAGGATGGAGGTGTTGGGTTCTGGTTTGGTAGTATTGTTTTATTTGCTGTGTCATTTCTTTGAGTTCCCTTGTATGTTTTGTTTTTTATTTGTCTATGTTTATTTTTTATTTTTTTAAATTTATTTATTTATTAAATATTTCTGCCTCCTCCCCGCCACCGCCTCCCATTTCCCTCCCCCTCCCCCGGTCAAGTCCCTCTCCCTCATCAGCTCGAAGAGCAATCAGGGTTCCCTGCCCTGTAGGAAGTCCAAGGACCACCCACCTCCATCCAGGTCTAGTAAGGTGAGCATCCAAACTGCCTAGGCTCCCCCAAAGCCAATACATGCAGTAGGATAAAAAACCCATTGCCATTGTTCTTGAGTTCTCAGTAGTCCTCATTGTCCACTATGTTCAGCAAGTCCGGTTTTATCCCAGGCTTTCTCAGACCCAGGCCAGCTGGCCTTGGTGAGTTCCCAGTAGAACATCCCCATTGTCTCCGTGTGTGGGTGCACCCCTCACGGTCCTGAGTTCCTTGCTCGTGCTCTCTCTCCTTCTGCTCCTGATTTAGACCTTGATATTTCAGTCCGGTGCTCCAATGTGGGTCTCTGTCTTTGTCTCCTTTCATCGCCTGATGAAGGTTAATACGCAGGAGGATGCCTATATGTTTGTCTTTGGGTTCACCTTCTTATTTAGCTTCTCTCGGATCGCGAATTATAAGCTCAATGTCCTTTATTTATGGCTAGAAACCAAATATGAGTGAGTACATCCCATGTTCCTCTTTTTGGGTCTGGCTTACCTCACTCAGGATAGCGTTTTCTGTTTCCATCCATTTGTATGTTAATACTATGTGTGCTCCTTCCACAATCCCCCTTTTCAGGTGGCTAGTCCCCTCTCCCCGCGGGTTGCCGACTTCTCCTGGACCCCTCCTTGGGCCACTGCCACAGCAGGTCAACCACCTTGACACCCACTCAGGCTTTTACTGCTGCTGCCACGCCTCATGCTCCTAGCCCCCTGTGTTCTCTGCCCAGCACTGCAGCACAGCGACAGCCAGCCTCACACAGCCTTCACTGTGATCGCCAACAGATCTGGTGAGACACCTTGGAATTCTTAGAGGGGGGATTAGCTTTTTTTTCTCTTTAAAGAGTTTTAACCCACATTAAAAATGGGGAACATTAGGCCGGGCGGTGGTGGCGCACGCCTTTAATCCCAGCACTCGGGAGGCAGAGGCAGGCGGATCTCTGTGAGTTCGAGACCAGCCTGGTCTACAAGAGCTAGTTCCAGGACAGGCTCCAAAACCACAGAGAAACCCTGTCTCAAAAAAAAAAAAAACAAAAAAAATGGGGAACATTATTGCAATGCAGGGAGTTGGGTCTCTGTATGGTTCTATAATGGACGATTTGAAAATGGAAAAATTAAATGAAGGGATAATCAACTTAGTTGGGATTGGAAAATTAAAGTATATGCAACATACTATAAATACATATTAGAATTTCAATGGGCAACTGCTTTGAGTTCTGAAAAGGCTGATCTGTAATTACACATTTATTTGATATTATGGCCATCATGGGGATACCTGTAAAAATTAAAACTGACAATGCTCTAACATATGTCTCTAGTAAAATGAAACAATTTTTGCTTATTATAATATAAAATATATTACAGGCATACTACACAATCCTATAGGACAAACAGATATAGAAATATCTAATTGCACTTTAAAAGATATGCTTAATAAACAGAAAAGGGTAATAAAGACCCCCAGAGATAGAGTGCACAATGATCTATTAACTTTAAGTTTTTTAATGCTTTAATTTTTTTTTAAGGAACGACAGTTGTGGAGAGACATTGTATAGCAGAAGAAACAGTTGAATTAAGTCATCCTGTATTCTTTAAAGATGTCTTGACCTCAGAATGAAAACCAGGACATGTTTAACATTGGGGAGGAGGTTTTGTATTTGTTTCTATAGGAGAAGAAAAGCTATGGATACTATCAAAATTGATAAAGATCAGATTCGAACAGGAGAGACCTCTTGATTAGCAGAGGTGATAGTTCATCAACAGCATGACCATTCAATCTATACTCACTTATAAGACTAACAAATGTCCATCATTTGATCAGACATAACCTGCCAAAAAAGAAACTCCCCAAAGTCAGGGTTGGGGCAGGATTTTTTTTTTTTTTGGCCTTTCCAGAAAAATAAAAGCATCCAACTAAGGAATCTAAAGACCACTGGGCAAATAAAATAGCTGAAGAAAAAGGCAAATCATCCAGAGAAAATACCCCCCCAAAAGAGTAAATTGGTCTAATAGTATAGCATATTTCCAACAGGATAAAATTCCATAAATGTTCCTAAATGTTCGTTTCTGCTGTTCTCTACAGACATAGAAATCAAATGGTCTTTTTGTAGTACCAATTCAATTAAAAATTAAAGTTCATGCCAGGCAGTGGTGGCACACACCTTTAATCCCAGCACTCGGGAGGCGGGGACAGGCAGATCTCTGTGAGTTCAAGGCCAGCCTGGTCTACAAAAGCTAGTGCTAGTACAGGCTCCAAAACTACTGTTAGGTATATTTCTTAAGACGAGCCTCTCCGCCAATACAAATAATTTCAGCCAGACCAAATTAGACAGAATAAAAGATGCCCACAATTAATGCTGCACTCCTGGGTGGTCCAGGAAAGCATGGTGAGGAAAAAAGATCAGAGGAGACCACAAGAAATCCGGAGAGCATGCGTTCCTTTTCTGGGGGTACCCTAAAATAGCCTGTGGGAGTGGTCCTGACCCTCCCCGGGGAGGGGTCAGTGTTTGGCGGTCTTTCCCAGAGGTGGAGTCTAGACCAAGGCAACTCCCAGGGGAGGGGACTTGAAATGGAGCTTCCTTCTCCATTCCTGCTCCATTGGCGCTCCAAAGATGGGTGCCAGGGGCTGGGATGATGCTTTCACTCAAACATCCCAGACTTCTTGGATATAGGGGTGTCAGAAGGCTGGGATCTCACTTTAGACCAAACATCCCAGACTTCTTGGCTATAGGGGCATCAGCTCAAGTCTGGCTGCTTCCTGTGGTCATGGGGCAATGTGGGAGAGGGGAGAGCTGGGAATTGGTGGGCTCACATTCAGCAAGAGGTGTGGCTGGAGTGGCCATCCAGTTAACTGTTATCCTGGAGAGCTCAGGCAGCTGTTTCTTGAGGGAGATGAGAAGGCAGGTAGCTAGCAGGAAAAAATACTGTTATTATTTTCCCTATGAATGGGGCTAGCCATAGGAAGTCATTAACTGCCCTAAAGAATGGGACAGAGAAGCGCTCTGGTTGTACAGGTGAGGCTCGGGTATATAATTGAGACACAATAGCAGATAAAACCAGATTTTAGTTGGTAGGTGCCCTTAATCCAGGAGAGTTGAAACCAATGGTGAAGCCCAGGAGTTGGTGCAGGTGTTGGCATACCCTAGATGTGTTTAATAGATTGTCCTTTAACCTACCCCAGATCTGCTGCATTTGACATTTGAAATGTTTAAGTTTTCTGCGGTGAACCATAACCATTCCTTACAACAACCTTTGAAATCTCCAAAAAGATGGTGGGACCCTACAACAATGATTCCACCTGGACTGTGGTAACGCCACTAAGCTTAGAAACCCCACCCCAAAACATAGGTCAGTTTTGGGCTACCAACAGCCCTTGACAGTTTCAAGTCAGTGAGCTAATATAATCTAGCCAGGACATCAGGTGAGCCCTGTACTTTCCCATTACACAGAGACTGGACAACAAATGATATAGCTAGCTCTCCTAGGACTTGACCATTATCCCAATTTTCTCAGCTTCTACTAGAAATGCCATTTTCCCCAGACAACAGGAAATAATTTTAAGAACATGACACCCATATTCCCAACAGGTGAGGTGAGTAGTTTCTGGTTGTTTGGTGGGTTATAGATGTTTGACATTATTTAGGGGGTTTGGTTGCAAATTGTTACTGGTCATAGTAAAGGAGGAAGCTAAACAAGGGAGGTTGGATTCAGGAATCTCATTCTGAAATGAAAAAGAGGATATAGGAATGATAGGATAAAGGGGAAGATTATTGAATGTACTTTTAACCTGAAAAAGCAACTATTTTAAATATTTTGTATTGGTATGGAATTTTGTATATTGATACTAATTAAAGTTATTTTTGTTATACTACATATATGTTTCTACTCTTATTTAAGGTATTTTTGTATATTGATACAAATTTAAGATTATTTTTGCATATATATATACATATATATGTGTATATATATATATATATATATATATATATATATATATATATATATATACTCTTGTTCAAGGTATTGGACCTATGCAGCTCATTTAAAAATGTAATGTTACATTCTAGTCCTTAAAGGCTATTATTACAAACTGTTTAAGATAATTAAAAATGTATGTTAGAACTGGGTGGTGGTAGCACAAACCTTTAATCCCAGCACTTGGGAGGCAGGTGAATCTCTATGAGTTCGAGGCCAGCCTTGACTACAAAGTGAGTTGCAGTACAGCTAGGGGTGTTACACAGAGAAACCCTTTCTCCAAAAAAAAAAGAAAGAAAGAAAGAAAGAAAGAAAGAAAGAAAGAAAGAAAGAAAGAAAGAAAGAAAAAGAAAAGTAAGTTAGAAGTTAGCCATCTGTAACAATCAAATGTGTGGCCATGTTAGGTATGTTTTCAAGGTCAAACACATATATTTTAGATAAACAGATGGTCTTTGAATGCTTCAGACCCACAGAATATGACATTTAAAATGTTTTAATAACATAGGCTTTTCATTACAATGAGAAACATCTGATCCTGGCAGCAATCTGCTTTATAAAAGGATGGTTGGCATTGAAGAACCTCCAAATGGAGTTTGTTTTCATTGTGGCCAAAGATACCACTGGGCAAGAAACTTCTATTGCCTTGATGATTGACAGTATGCTGTCCAAATTGGACAAAGCGGGACACTAAAGAAAGCCATTGCTGAACTTTTCTAGGACAAGCTAGACCAGTCCTTCAAAATTTCTGCTTCACAGAAAAGTATGTCAGATATTGTTCCAATGTTGCAGAGGACCCTTGGGTAACTGTCCAGGCAGTCAGCTGTCTCTGTCATTTCTATAGTTTTAAAAGTTGTTTGCTCTGCACTTCCTGTTTACTCAGGTAATAGTTTATCTCTCTTGGATCTCTGATAGGAATTGAAGACTAGATAGTTATACAGTTTTCCTTGTTACCAAAGTTAGAAAAAAATCTTAGATGAAGAATGTAAAATTTATAATATGGGGAAACATAAAAGCTTAAGTTTTTTACCTAAGAAGATTTTTAAGGTCTAAAAAGATATTTTAGGATGGTAATATAAGTTATGATAGAAAATGGTTTAGATATAAAATCATGGATAAGATAGATAATGGAGTATTTACTCTGAATTTACCAAATGAAAATGAACTGGATGTTTTGAATGTAATTCTTACCTGACAATTGTTCCTATTGTATATAGTTTTATTGTGTTAAAGTTAAAACTTTTTCTTTTTATTTAGACAAAAACAGGGAAATGTTGTGGGATATTTTTATCACATTCTGACACTCCTACGACTGCCAATAGTTTGCTTTGAATCAGAGGGCAGAGCTAGCTACTAGCTGACCAAAATTAGCTATAGAAGTTTTGGTGAACTGAGGATATAAACAGGGGCACAGGAAGTAGTAGGGTAGGGCTTAAAAAGATTCTTGTCCCCTTTGGATAGAGGAATGGTGTGGGATTTCCTTCTGTATGTTGTGATTACCATTAATGAATAAAGAAAACTGGTTTGGCCTGTTGATAGGGCAGAACTTAGGTAGGAGGGGAAAACTAAACTGAATGCTGGAATAAAGAAGGGCAGAGTCAGAGAGAAGCCATGGAGCTGCCAGAGATAGATGCTGGGAACCTTAACCAGTAAGCCACTGCCAAGTGATGATACACAGATTAATAGAGATGGGTTAAATTAATATGTAAGCATTAGCCAATAAGAAGCTAGAGCTAATGGGCCATGACGTGATTTAATTAATAAAGTTTCTGTGAGATTACTTTGGGTCTAAGCTATCCGGGTGGCCAGGAAGAATAAGCAGCCTCCTACAACAGAGGAAAGAGAGAGAGGAGGTCACTGGTCAGTTCTCTGACACTTTGATACCCTGATATCTGATTCTCAGGTTTTTATTGATAAATAATTAGATTTCCACCCCTCCCCCACTCCACGCAAGCACCAAGCAGGTGTGAGAGCTGGCCCAGAGGTCTTAAGAGAGGGAGAGATGTCCCTGCCCCCCACCAGCTGTAACCTAGGATAGAGCAGGCCTGCACCTCTCCTAGGCAGTACAATAGAGCCAACTCTGTTGGTGGAGGTGTGGGTAAGCCAGCCCCGACAACATTGTGAGCATGGGAGATCTGTCCCCACTATGCATCTATGTTGAGGAAGCTTGGGCAGGAGAGAGATGTCCCCCATCAACACCTGAGGTAGGTGGGAGAGCTGGTCCTAAGAGCTGGAGAGCACTTGGGAGAGTGTGGCCTCTCTACCTTGCCTGGGCAGCACAGTAGAGCTGGCCCTAAAGGTGTAGGTGTGGGAGGACTGAGTCTAAGGGCCTGAAAGCTGGAGAACTGGTGCCGCCCTTTTGTAAAATGTTAAATTAAGATGTGTTACATTCATCTTTGCTGTGGAATATTTGTTTAATAATGCAAAGATGTATGCATTCTTTTATGTTGCATTTGTTTCACTCTGTAAAGCTGTGTTGCTTTGCCTGCCAGAAATATCTGATTGACCAATAAAGAGCTGGATGGCCAATAGCTAGGCAGGAGAAAGGTTATGTGGGGCTGCCAGACAGAGAGAATAAACAGGAGGATCTGGGCTCCAGAGAAAAAGAGGAAGAAGGAGCAAGGAAAGGAGGATGCCGGGGGCCAGCCACACAGTCAGCCAGGGGGTAAGAAGGAAAGATAAGTATAATAAAGAGAGAAAGGTAAAAGCCCTGAGACAAAAGGTAGACAGGATAATTAAAGTTAAGAAAAGCTGGCTAGAAACAAGCCAGGCTAACGCCAGGCATTCGTAAGTAAGAACGTTTCTGTATATTTATTTGAGAACTGGGTGACAGGCTCTCAAAGAGTTTAAAAAAATAAAACAAAACACTACACTGCTGCTGTGGGACAATGGTTTTACCCTGTCAAGATTTGTTTCTCGTACTTGTTTAATAAAATGCTGATTGGCCAGTAGCCAGGCAGGAAGTATAGGCGGGGCAACCCTGTTGGAGGAGGTGTGGGAATTCTGGGAGAGGAAAGCTCAGTCCACAGTCATCATCCAGACGCAGAGGACCCAAGATGTGACTACCTCACCAACAAAGGTACCAAGCCACGTGGCTAACACAGACAAGAATAATGGGTTAACGTAATATGTAAGCATTAATAAGAAGCCTGAGCTACGAGACATATTCGTTTATAATTAATGTAGACCTCTGTGTATTTATTTGGGACTAAATGGCTGTGTGACCTGATGGGCCAGAAACATCAGTCAACACACGCCCCTTGCTCATCACTACAAGGAGTGAGGGAACCAGGGCGATGCTGGAGAGCCCACCCTGGTGGCAAAGACAGGGGAGAGCTGGTAGGCTGGCCAACCCTGCAACTACCCAGGCCCAGAACCAGGGTTATGTGTCTGCCCATCCCAACATCCACCCCATCTGTGATCTGCTGGAGTGTGGGGGGACGTGGTGGTCCTGCGGACCCAGGGCCACAGCATCTTTATGACACCAGGTGCCAATGGGATGTCCTGAAAGAGTCCCTGTGAGGGCCCAATGTCAATGGTGCAGCAGAGACCAGGGGCCTCCAATCAGACCAGTAATTCTTTTCGATAAATACCTGCATATAAAAACATATGGATAAATGGATTTACTGTGTGACTCACTGTGTCACACTGCAGCTTCCATGGTGAGATCTTTTCCCCCCTTCTTTCTGTAAATTTTATTTTGTTTTATTTTGGAGTGGGTCAGGAGGTGGGTGTGATCCAGAAGCATGATGCGAAAGACACAAAGACTCATTTTTTAGAAAGAAATAGTATAGATCAATGCTTCATGTGCACATAATGCCATCCTCTGAAGAAAGAATTCCTGCAATATGAGCCTGCAGTAGCAGCACGGGACACCTTGAGGACACTGTGATGGGTGGGAAGAGGTGGTCACAGAAAGCTGAAAGCTGTGAGATTCTCCTGGTCTGGATTATCTATGATGATCCAAGGCACAGGGTCAGAGTTGAATGATGGTTGTCTGGGATGGGAAAGGGTACCGCAGTTACTGACGGAGGGGTAATAAACCTTCATTAAACAAGATGAAAAGCTATAAAAGTTACTGCAAGCTGGAAATGAGAAGAACAGATAGAACTCTCTCTCAAACTGAGTGTGTTTGTGTGTGTGTGTGTGTGTGTGTGTGTGTGTGTGTGATACATGCATGTACATTTACACGTGTGCAGGTGGGGGAGTGCACATACTCACATATGTGTGCATGTGGAGGTCAGAGTTGATGTTGGGTGTTTTGCCCATCTCTTTCCACGTTACAGTTTGAGACAAGGATCTCTCATGTTGTTCAGCCAGACTGGCCAGTGAGCTCTAGTGGTCCCAGTTTCCAACCACCCGGCCCTGGGATAACAGGTGTGTGCCACCGCGCTCAGATTTTTATGTGAGGGCTGAGATCCGAACTCAGGTCTCTTTGTGCTCAGCATTTTACCAACCAGGCTCTCCTCACCACAAAATGTACAAGTAGATATATATATATATACTGCAGCATTCCTGCCACCCAAACTTGTGTCCTTTTGAATGACCTCGCGCTTCTCTGTCGTTAGACAATTTAAAACTCACTCTGGACAGTGCATTCGGGACAGGTGATCCATCTCCCCATCAGCGTGTGTCTAGGATTTCCGAAAGGTCTGAGGAGATGAGCCGGGAGCTGATGAAAATGCTATTGGATGGATCCTTGGGAGAGGAGGAAATGGAAATTAAGATAGAGAAACAAATTCATTCTCATTTTCCAAGGCCTCCTCATCAGTGTATTGGACAGCATTCTGAGAATGTGTTAAGGACGTGGAAAGGCAGAATCTGCTTCTGGCCCGGGAAATGGATTTGCGCGTTAGCAAGAAGCATCACTGATGTGTGTTAAAGACTCCCGGGAATGCGAGGGATGGAGGAAACAGAGGAGAGGGGATTACATTAGACTGTGAAATCTCTTTGTCCAGAGGTGTTTCAATAAAGGAGTCCTACTTAGACACATCAGGACTAATTCTGCCTCCAGGTAAGGCTCTCTCCCCTCTGACAGAGCCCCCATGACTGGATAAACTGTCCTCTTGGCCACACGGGGTCTCTTTGGAGAAGCTGTGACCACTGAGACAGCTGTAGGAACGTGCCAGACAAGAGCTTCCTCTGCAGGGCTGGAGACTTCCATCCAGCCTGCAGAACTTCTCCAAGATTTCCCTTCTCCCAAAAAGACCGCCTCCATGGCAGCCATATGGCGCCTGCTGCTGCCAGCCTCCCCCGGCACACACAGTTCCTACAGCAGAGAGGAAAAACCAGCTACCTGAGGGGATGTCTCCTCCACAGTGTAAGGTGGGGGCACCAGGGAGAGCAATTGGTGCTTCCTTTCGTTTTAAGCACAGGCAGACTTGGAGAACACAAAGGCAAAGTAGATTTGAAGCTGTCACCTTTGGAGGGGAGTTGCTACCAGCTGACTCTCCATGGGACAGTTCTCTTTCCATCTGCTTCCTGATACCAGAAGGGAGCACTCCCCGAGCCTGAGAAGCCAGACAAACCTGCCACTCAAATCCCCATCACTGGGTCACTTGGGCAGAGCGTGGCAGTAGATGGCAACTGGATTACTGCGGCTCTGAGGTAATTTGAAAGCGCCAAGAGCAGCAAATGATCACGCGCAAATGCAAATCGCTGCTTATCTGGACTGCTCCACAGATGCTGCGTGATTCATCACTGACTGTTCAGCTGGATTTCCAAGCAAGATCTCAGGGTGGAGAGGCAGGGCGAGCCTCGTTCTGCCTGCAGAGATTTATGGCTCCTTTTATCCAGATGTGAGGCACCCGGAGTTGGGAGGAAACCGTAAATGTATAAAATCTCAATCTATCATGTAGTCCTTATTCGAGGGGGAGCAAAGGACACACAAGCGTGCGCTTCCATCCTCCAAACTCGCCTCACTCCAGACATGGGTACACCTTTGGTATAACGTGGCCATCATTCTGCCTCTTGCCTGAGCTGAGGCAAATTCTCTTCCACCGGACTTAGCACTCACCCTTCAATCTATCCATCCGTGTATCATGCACTCATTCGGTCAGTCATTCAACCACCTACCTAGTCGTCATCCACCTACCTAGTCATCCACCTACCTAGTCATCCACCTACCTAGTCATCCGACTACCTAGTCATCCACCTACCTAGTCATCCACCTACCTAGTCATCCACCTACCTAGTCACCCATCTACCTAGTCATCCACCTACCTAGTCATCCACCTACCTAGTCATCCACCTACCTAGTCATCCACCTACCTAGTCATCCACCTACCTAGTCATCCACCTACCTAGTCATCTACCTACCTAGTCATCCACCTACCTAGTCATCTACCTACCTAGTCATCCACCTACCTAGTCACCCACCTACCTAGTCATCTACCTACCTAGTCATCCACCTACCTAGTCATCCACCTACCTAGTCATCCGCCTACCTAGTCACCCGCCTACCTAGTCACCCGCCTACCTAGTCACCCGCCTACCTAGTCACCCGCCTACCTAGTCACCCGCCTACCTAGTCATCCGCCTACCTAGTCATCCGCCTACCTAGTCATCCGCCTACCTAGTCACCCGCCTACCTAGTCACCCACCTACCTAGTCATCCACCTACCTAGTCATCCATCTACCTAGTCATCTACCTACCTAGTCACCCACCTACCTAGTCATCTACCTACCTAGTCACCCACCTACCTAGTCATCTACCTACCTAGTCACCCACCTACCTAGTCATCTACCTACCTAGTCATCCACCTACCTAGTCATCCACCTACCTAGTCCTCCACCTACCTAGTCATCCACCTACCTAGTCCTCCACCTACCTAGTCATCCACCTACCTAGTCACCCACCTACCTAGTCATCCACCTACCTAGTCATCCACCTACCTAGTCATCCGCCTACCTAGTCATCCACCTACCTAGTCACCCATCTACCTAGTCATCCACCTACCTAGTCATCCACCTACCTAGTCATCCACCTACCTAGTCATCCACCTACCTAGTCATCCACCTACCTAGTCATCCACCTACCTAGTCATCCACCTACCTAGTCACCTACCTACCTAGTCATCCACCTACCTAGTCATCCACCTACCTAGTCATCCACCTACCTAGTCACCCACCTACCTAGTCATCCACCTACCTAGTCACCTACCTACCTAGTCATCCACCTACCTCGTCATCCACCTACCTAGTCACCCACCTACCTAGTCACACACCTACCTAGTCACCCACCTACCTAGTCATCCACCTACCTAGTCACCCACCTACCTAGTCATCCACCTACCTAGTCACCCGCCTACCTAGTCATCTACCTACCTAGTCACCCGCCTACCTAGTCATCTACCTACCTCGTCATCCACCTACCTAGTCACCTACCTACCTAGTCATCCACCTACCTAGTCACCCACCTACCTCGTCATCCACCTACCTAGTCATCCACCTACCTAGTCATCCACCTACCTAGTCACCTACCTACCTAGTCATCCACCTACCTCGTCATCCACCTACCTAGTCACCCACCTACCTAGTCACACACCTACCTAGTCACCCACCTACCTAGTCATCCACCTACCTAGTCACCCACCTACCTAGTCATCCACCTACCTAGTCACCCACCTACCTAGTCATCTACCTACCTCGTCATCCACCTACCTAGTCACCTACCTACCTAGTCATCCACCTACCTAGTCACCCACCTACCTCGTCATCCACCTACCTAGTCACCCACCTACCTAGTCATCCACCTACCTAGTCACCCACCTACCTAGTCATCCACCTACCTAGTCACCCACCTACCTCGTCACCCACCTACCTCGTCATCCACCTACCTAGTCACCCACCTACCTAGTCATCCACCTACCTAGTCACCCACCTACCTAGTCATCCACCTACCTAGTCACCCACCTACTTAGTCATCCACCTACCTAGTCACCCACCTACCTAGTCATCCACCTACCTCGTCATCCACCTACCTAGTCACCTACCTACCTAGTCATCCACCTACCTAGTCATCCACCTACCTAGTCATCCACCTACCTAGTCACCCACCTACCTAGTCACCCACCTACCTAGTCACCCACCTACCTAGTCACCCACCTACCTAGTCATCCACCTACCTAGTCATCCACCTACCTAGTCACCTACCTACCTAGTCATCCACCTACCTAGTCATCCACCTACCTAGTCACCCACCTACCTAGTCATCCACCTACCTAGTCATCCACCTACCTAGTCCTCCATTCACCTGTTTACTACCTATCCACACACCCATCCATCTCCCCACCTACTTAGCCATCCAGCCATCTACCCATCCACTCATTCACCTATCCATCCACCACCTACATATACACACATACATACATACACCTATGCATCTGCTCATCTACCACCCACCCGTCCATCCATCTTCCCATCTGTCCACCATCCATTCATTCACTCATCCATCTACCAAATCTTTTACACATTTGATTTTTTTTTAAAATGTATTTGTTAATGAATCCACCAAGGCTTTCCTGTTGGCCGTGGGCCTAGTGCCTTACTTATAAAGGGGCTCCGCATGCTCCAGCGGATGCCCACAACCACAGGTATATCAACAGCACAAATTAGACTTGGTGGGCTATAAAAAAAATGACATGAAATTGGGAGGAGGTAGAGAATAGATCCAGGGGTGTGAGAAGGTGACTATGATAAAAAATACATCTCATACAGATATGAAATTCTCCAAGGATTAATACAATATTTGTATTACAATAGCAGTTTTAAGTGAGTTCGTGCACTTTCTCCTCTGCTCACATTTGTGGAAATCCTTGCTACAGAGAGGAGCCCAGAGCTGAGGACTGGAGCAGGTTTGAGTGTGTTACTAGAATGTTAGTATTCAAGGCACCATCCCTTAGATGGGCAGGAAGTGGTCTCTACATTGCCCCCTCAGTGCGACAGTTGGCATTGCACCCTTCATGATTGCTTACCTGCACTCCACTTCTGGGATCATCAAAGAGAAGCCTCTTTTAAGCTCACAGTACTCCCCGAGGTGAAATCTCCAAGACTTCTGTAGTCTCAGGACATTTTAGTGTCTGTCAGGGTTCTTCTGACTCATGGTGGGTCTTATCCTTGCTCCTGAGAACTGACCAGTAGCCAGCCATCAAAAGGACTATCCCATAGACAACTACCATAGCCCTAGCATTTCTGGGGTGCATAATTCTTGCAGAGGAACATGAGCAAAGGCCAGGGCTGTGTTGCACTGGTTTGCTGTGGGCTCAGAACTACAGAAATGTGTTGTTAAGTCTTTCTGGAGGCCAGGAGTTTGAGCACACAGTGCTTGCAAAGACCAGCTCTCTGAATACGTTAGGTAAGCAGGTAGGAAGACATTCAACTCTCAGTGGATCTTCAGTCTATTGCAGGACATCTCCAATCTCTCTCTGTGTGTGTGTGTGTGTGTGTGTGTGTGTGTGTGTGCATACACACACCAGCACACATTCCCATGCATACAAGTATACAAGTGTGTACATGCAGGATAGAAACCAACATCAGATGTGACTCCTGAGATACCGTCTACCTTTTTAATTTTGAGAAAGTGCCTGAATTCACTGATTAGATTAGACTAGCCAGAAAGCCCTGGAAGCCACAATTTCTGCCAACTGGCACTGACATTACAAATGCTTCAAATGGCCGGGCAGTGGTGGCGCACGCCTTTAATCCCAGCACTTGGGAGGCAGAGGCAGGCGGATCTCTGTGAGTTCGAAACCAGCCTGGTCTACAAGAGCTAGTTCCAGGACAGGCTCCAAAACCACAGAGAAACCCTGTCTCAAAAAAAAACAACAAAAAAAAGTCAGTCTGTGTGGTGTCGTCCATGTGCTCCGGGTTGGCGGCCTGAACCTGGGCTTGAACCTCAGTCCTGAAATTTTTGAGCCTGTATTAACTACAGGACTAAAAGAATTTATGATGGAAAATATCTCTGTACAACCAGAGCCTAAGATTTTTGAAGACATGGCTGTGTATTTCACAGAGCAGGAACTGGCCAGCTTGCCACTTGACCAAAAGGCCGTGTACAAGGATGTGGTGCTTGAGAACTTTACACATGTGGCTTTACTGGGGTACCTCGCAAAAGTAAGACAATATTTTCAACTGACCGCCGAAGCAGAGTCATCCAGGGTGAAGGCCTTTCTCTAAGTCAGCTGTGCTGGAAGACAGATAGAGGAGGCGAGGTCAGAGCCATGTCACTGCTGTCAAGTGCAGTGTTTTCTGTAGCCAGGCATATTTCTATCCAAGTAGATGTATTATTGCTCTTAGTTCATTAAAGTTGTGCATTATAAAAAAAAACAAATGCTTCAAATGCTTGCCAACACACACACGCACACACACACCTTTTTGATTACTTGAGTTTTGTGACTTGAACTCAGGTCCTCACGCTTGAAGGACAAGCACTTTTAGCAGCTGAGCCATCTCTCTGGGCCCAGCCTCTCCAGCCTTCTGTGGTATTCTCATCCTTCCTTTGTCTGACTTCATCTCAACTGACTATATCTGCAATCTCTGCAATCACACTATCTACAATAAGATACTGCAGCCCTGGAGGCCTAGGGCTTTGACGTAGGACTGGGGAAGTTACAAAAGATTGTCAGGGGACCAACTATAGCTTCAGTTACAAACCCCTGCATTTGAAATGCGGCCTTCAAAATCCACTCTCCACAGATGTGTGAAAGCATTCGCAGGGGACCATGTCTGAGACCTCCTATCCTGCTAAGCAGGCATATGAAAGTCGACAACACCATGCTCAGAGTTCCCCGTGTGCTAGGGCGCCTTATGTCCCAGATTGCTTCTCACGCTTGACTCCTGGACATGCCGTGGGTATAGAATTTCTTCTAGAACTCATCACTGTCCTCCAGGACGGAGCCACACTGAGAAAGCTTGACTCTTGACATCCTTCTCACACAGGCACTCAAGGGGTCTCAGACATTAGCATGCTCCATTTCTTTCTTCCCCTCTCTGGGGATTGCTCCATAGGGACCAGCTGCTTTCTCAAATCCCGGGAGCCAAGCGCTGCCAGTAACTAAGATAGAAAGAAGGTCTTCTAGGACCCCCTTAACCCTCCACCTCTAACTCAGGCAGAGGGGCACAGTGTTTCAGTCAGCTTCCAGGAAATGCAACTGACTTATATAAAACCCACAGAATTACAAACCTGACTGGGTTTTGACAAATGCACACAGACATGTGCCCAGTGCAATCGCAGTACAGAGATTACTTACTGCATTGCCAGTATGCTGATGAGCATAGCTGCCCCCAGAACACTTCTGGGACCACAGAAAGCTTCTTGGTGCTTCTCTGCAGCCAGTCACCTTCTTCCCCGGCACCCAGCAGCCCCCACGGCTAGCTTTACCCGAAATAATTACACGGACACTGTATTCTTTTAATCACTGCTTGGCCCATTTCTATCTAGCCTCTTCTAGGCTAACTCTCGCACCTGGACTAGCCCATTTCTAATATTCTATGTAGCACAGCTAGGTGCGCTTACCGGGAAGATTCTAGCCTACGTCCATCCTGGGTCGGAGCTTCATCGCGTGTGTCTGCCCAGGAGAGGAGAGGATGGCGTCTCTGAGCTCCCTTCCTCTTCCTCCCAGCATTCTGTTCTGTTTACTCCACCCACCTAAGGGTGGGCCTATCAAATGGGCCTAGCAGTTTCTTTATTACCTAACCAATGAAATCAACAGATTGATATATGACACTCCCACATCATTTCCCCTCCCTGGCAACCCTGAATATGGTTTTTGTCCCTCAGGTTTTGTCTTTTGCATAGTCATTTACGTGGAATGGCTGAACATATAGACCTTTCTCCTTGGTCTCTTTCAGTAGGGAGACGATGGTTAGGTTAGTCACACTGCCACTTACACTTGTAGTTCAGTTCTTCTTTGTTGCTGAATAGTATTCCACTATCTGCCACAATTTCTTTGCTTTACCTGTCAAATAAACATCTGTATTGGTATGCATTTAAAGCCAGCAAGAATAAAGTCACTAAGAACATTTTTAGCACATTCGTATGCATTTCTTGGGCAAAATCCTCAGAGTAGCTTTTGGGTGGAATGGAAAAGCACGCTTAATTTTTTTAAGAAACACCTACAGGTCCGTCCAGAGTGATTGCAGCATTGCTCTTCTCAGGAGCAAGGACAGAGGTTTCCTCTTGTTTCCTGTCTTCATCCAAACTTAACACGACCAGTCCCTGAAGTTGCCGTGATACAGGTAGCTCACTGCTGTTTTAACTTGGATTTCATTTTTTTTAAAAAAAATGTATTGATTTTACACGCATTGGTGTTCTTGCCTTCATATACGTCTTGCAAGGAGGTTAGATGTCCTGGAACTGGAGAGACTGACTGCTGCCACTGTGAGCTGCCATGTGAGAACTGCCAATCAAACCCAGGTCCTCTGGAAGAGCAGTCAGTGCTCTTAACCACTGACACATCTCTCCAGCCCCTGGATTTCCCTTTTAAAAAAATTACTCATGTATTCCCATTTATTCAGTGCCAAAACTCTTACACAAATCTCTTATCTCTCATCCTCAAGTAATAGTTGACTCCCATCTTACATGGCAATGAGCTAAGTCCCAACCATTCCGTTCACGTTCTCAGCTTCCATGGCATATTCCTTCTTGTAGGCGACCCAACCCTGACTTGAGTTTGTCATGAAGGCAGTCAGTTCGTCTCTGGCAAACAAGTCTATCATAGTGTATCTAGTCTTGCATTTCCAACCACTCATTGCCCTGTTGACTTTTTTCACCCCCCCCCCTTTTATTGACAACAGCTTTTCTCTCACATAATCTATCCTGATTATGGTTTCTCCTCCCTCTACTCCTTGCAGTTCCTCCCCACTCCCATCAGGATCCACCCCCCTTCTGTCTCTCATTAGAAAACAAACAGGCTTCTAAGGATAATTTTTGGATTTTCTTAATGATTATTGTGGCTCCTGCACCACCTGGAATGGGCAAGGGTCTGGACATGGGTCACTCTTGCAACAAGAATGCCAGTTTTATTGTGTTCCAGGGCAAATTATATAGGGCTCTCCTTGACTAATGGCCACACCCTGAAAGCCCACCAGAAACCACTCACCTGACATCAGGAGTTCATGAGGGTTTCATGCCCAGAGCAGATGCAAGCACAGGAAAACAAGCTGTTTACTCTGGCAAGCAAAGGGTCATAGAAAATTCAGGGTCTGAGGGCCCGCAGTCCCCAACAACTACTGATATTGATCATCGTACCACGTTTATCAGCTGTTCACACACCTTCTTCAGTGAGTATCTATTAAAATCATTCACCCATTTTCCATATTATTATGAATTTTTATAGGTTCTAATCCATGAACATAGTACATACATCTATTTATTTACATTTTCCTTAATCTCATTTTAAAGTATTACTTAATTTCTTTCAGTATTGCTTTAAGTTTTAATTTAATTTATTTATTTAAAGATGTATTTCACTTCTTTTATTTGTCTTTCTGTGTGAGTATGCCACATGCCAGTTGGTGCCTCAAGAGGGTGTTGGGTCTCCTGTTACTGGAGTCAAGGTAGTTGCAGCTGTGCCATGGGTTCTGGGAACTGGACTCAGGTCCTCTAGAAGAACGGCAAGTGTTCTTAATCACTGAACAGTCTCTCTGTCCCTTTGTTTTACAGTTTTTAGTGACAACTGTTTTTTAATTTACGTATTTCACAACTTCCCCCATTAATTGAGATGGTTTTCCCACTTTTGAAAACATTGATTCAGTGTTAAATGTTAAACCAACCAAGAATTCCTGGGACAAACTTTACTAGGTCATGATATATGACGGTTTTCACATACAGTACTGGAGGATTTACATTTAGTAGCTTTATTATTAGTGTGATATCTGCATTCATGCCAAGTGGACCAGTTTTCTTTTCTTGTAGCACGTGGTTGGGTACTGGTAGACCTGGCGTGACCAAGAAAATAAAAGAAAGAGACAGCATTTCAGTCAGAACAATGAGGACAGTGGTCTCTTCAGAAGGGAGACGGTATGCCCAGGTGCAGAGCTTTGGGATTTGTTTGTTTGTATTTGGGGGTTTTAGGATTTTTAAGGCTGCGTTTCTCTGTGTAACCCTGGCTGTCCTGGAGCTTCATCTGTAGACCAGACTCACCTCAAACTCAGTGGTGCACCTTAAAGCCAGGAGTGCCTGCATCACCACCACCTGGTTTGAGCCTAGGAATTTATAAGACAGAAAAGGGAGCTTTGGGGGTGGAAGATTCTGTCTGCAGATCTGTTCCCCTGCAACCTGGAAGTTGTAAATGCCAACACCAAAGGGAGATTGGTATTTTGACCTTCTTATCAGAAGCTCTGGATCCTGGATCCTCCATCCCAAAGAAGCTGTCAACTTTCTGGTCTGTAGTTTCCCAACCCACCTGAGGCTTGCAGGTCATTAACCCTTCCAGTACCAGAGTACTGCTCCCCCATAAGATGTGTTGTGGGTATTCCCTCCTCTTCCTCTTTGTGGGAGAATCTATGTTACCTTCTGTTTGTTTGATTGATTGGATGTTCGTTATCTGAAAGAATTCATTAACTTTATCTCCAGCTTTGAGGTCTGGGCTTTTGTTTGGTTGGCTGGTAGGTCTTTTGTTGGTTTAGTTTTGCGTTGTTGTTGTTCTCGTTTGTTCTTTGGAAGATTTCTACCACAAATCAACCTTCTTAGTAAACCCAGGCGATTCTCAGGTTACTGGTTCCTTCTTCCGTGTTTTTGGCCATGTGTACCATGTGCACCGTTTGTATCTTAGGCCTTGGTTCATTCTGCTGAAATCATCAAACTGACTGTCATCAAGTGAGCTTCTCCATCACACAGTTGTTCTCCCTGGTGAGTACTTTTGTAGGCACTGCTGACGACTTGTCTCTTGTCTCTGTTTTGCTCCATCAGGCAGCCTGGAGGCTCCTCAGGTTTGCTCTATCTTTTCACGTTGTTGACTCCCTGACACTTTTGTTTCACTGGTTTCTACTGCTAACTTTATTAATTTCTTCATTTCACGTAATTACTTTGGGCTTAATGGGCCCCTATTTTAAGCTTCATTTTTTTTAACAGTTTCTTGTACAAAACGTGTTGTGATCATAGGATCATATTCACCCCACTTCACCCTCTTTCCTCTCCATCCTGCTGACTCCTTGCTTCTTCCCAACTAGCCCCTTCCACTTTGATGCTGCTTTCGATGGGTGTGGGTCTTGTGCAGGTGGCCTTAGCTGCTGCATCTTCATGATTGCAATAGCCATCTCGCGTATGACAAACAACGCTTTCCGCCCCTTCTTCTGCAAGGCTCCCTGGACAGGAGAGGAAGCGATAGAGATGTAGAGATTGTTTGTCAAGGGCTGAGCACTCAACACACTCATTCTCTGAACTTCAATCAGCTAAGACTCTCTACAAAAAGACATTTCTCTGACCAAGGCCAACACAGCTTTAGCCTATAGCTAAAATCATCACTATTTAGAAGGTAATTTTGCTACTAATCTACACTTCCAAATTACATTTATTTTTCTGGCTTCTTAAGAGGAAGATTACACCATTAATTTGAAAGCTATGCTTTTTCTCTATTAGTATTTAATGCTAACAATATCTCTCTTATCCCTCCTTCTGCTGTGTACCACACACTTCCTTTCCATTGTTCTCAAAATATATCTTGGTGTCTCTTCTGCCTCTTCATCTGGCCCGTGGCTTATTTTAGAATGCTTTATTAACTTCCAGATACTTGAGGGTTTCCAAGATAGAGTTCCTTTGAAAGTTTCTCATTTAATTTGATCATGATCAAAAAGGTTTCTTTATAAACTTCATCTCAGATTTATTGAGCCTTATGTTATGTCTCAGCACCCAGTCTGATTTGGGACCCATTCCAGGGGCATTTAAAAGGAAGATACATTCTTCCCTCGTTGGGTGGAATGCCTCATAAATATTAATGAGGTCAAGTTTGGTAACAGAGCTCAGGACATCCAGAGCTTTTTGTCTAATTGCTCTATAAACGTGTACGTCAGACCTACGGGAGCCTCTGGGCCTGACTGCAGGTCTTCCTATTGTCCCTGTCATTCCTGCCCCTTTCACTCCATGTGTTTCTAAGCTGTACGCCTAGGAGTATATGAGCTAAGGATTTGTCAATGTCTTCTTAATAAATTGATGCTTGGGGTCACTGCCTAATGTCCTTCACTGTCTGTGGTAATTTCCCTTACACTGAAGCCCAAACTGTCTGACGGTAATAATGGCAACTGCGTTTGCATTGGTGGCAGCCTGGCCTGTCTTTCTCGGCTATCTTCCTCTTAACCAGTTACCTTTACACTGGATGTGAGGTTTTTTGCTTTTGTTCTTGTTGTTGTTTTGGTTTGGCTGGGTTTTTTTTTAATTATTATTTTTTCTGCTTTAGCCTGTGGTTGGATTCTACTTCCACTTAGCTTCTTAAAAGCAGCGTTTGGGTATGTTCCTGAACTCAATTTGTTCATCTACATACTGGGGCAAAGCAGATGACCTTTACGTCTCTTTCTAACAGTGTGTGGTCCTCCACTCTGCCTATGAAGTCCCCCTGTTGTGGGCTCTGACCAGCCTCTTTTCCTTGTGGCTAACGTTTGCGCCTACCGTCGTCTGTGCTATAATTCCACAGACCCGTACACCAGTTCTCTGCAGACTTCCATCTCGGGGGTGGGCAGTGGACTCTGTGGGACATTCCTTGTCATGCTCTCATGTGAGCTGAATTCAAAGTCATTGTCACCTTAGACCACTCTGCATTTTGCTGAAAGAGAAAGAGAGAGACCATTTGCCAGGTTCTCATTCTCATCAACAATTTGCCTCCACGCATGTCCCATTATCCCTAATTAACTCCAACCTGAAAAACTCAGGCTCCATTCCTCTCCCCAAATGCCACAGAGTGGAAGAACTTTCCTTCCCACTCCATCTGTTCCTGCCTTGGCAACTGCCCACTGGATGCTATACTAGTCAGTGCACAACAGCTCAGAGCCCAACCCAAGAAGAGGGGAGAGGTAGGAGCCAGCAGGGGTTGCTAAACCATCCACGTGTCTCTCCTCTTCTGTCTCCTCAACCCTCCACTGACCCTGGGATGACACCCCTCTTCCTGGGGCCTGGGTTCTCTTCCATCTAAAACGGGGTGCACCATTTCTGAACCTCCTCGAACTTGGGGCTATCGATAGGACAGATAAGACCACAGCTGAAGGGTAGAGAGTTGGCTGGATACAAGGTGGTAGCAAGAGCCCTGAGATAATTAGCTTCCCTGTGCTGACAAGCTGCAGATAGACGCAGGAACTTTCTTTTCAGGTTTTTCCCGGGCTGTTAAAAGACACTGTGATCTCCAAGTTCACCCCTAGAGTTTCTTTGTGTCCTATAAAGAAAAGAGAGCGGAGGGGGCACAATTGACTCCACAGTTGCTATTTTAGTTTCCAAAGGAGCCAGGCTTGTTGATTGCAGAGATTGTTATCGTGTTTAGGGCTCCACGAAGGTGACCTTCAAATCTTTTGCTAAACCAAAGACTCCTTTTCTCCTCATGCTTCGTCTAGACAAAACTTCGGGGCAGTGGCATCGGGGTGCTGTGCAGAAGAGCCCTGGCTCTCTGAGAAAGGCCAAGAGAAGCAAAGGAGGCAGGTGAGGAGTTCGGATGCTACTCCCCAGAGGAGCATGTAATAGACTCCTAGGATAATCATCTGAAAAGCTGTTTTAATAAGACTCTTTATCTGCACTGCATCTCCCCAGGGAGCCAGTGGCTAACTGGCAGAGCTGAGCTGGAGAGCTGGACTCATCTGCCTTCCATTGGTGTCTGCAGATACATCACCTCTACAAGTCGGGGCTGAGGACGGGGAAGCAACCTCCAGGACTCCAAAGATGTGGGCTTAGCTGTAGGAACAGGCAGAAAGGGAGTGGTTCACATGCTGAGCCTGTACACACACACACACACACACACACACACACACACACGAAAGAGAGAGAGACAGAGAGACAGAGACAGAGAGACAGAGACAGAGAGACAGAGACAGAGAGACAGAGACAGAGAGACAGACAGAGACAGAGAGACGAGAGACAGAGAGACAGAGACAGAGAGACAGAGACAGAGAGACAGAGACAGAGAGACAGACAGAGACAGAGAGACGAGAGACAGAGACAGAAGCAGAAAGACTTGGTAGGGGAGAAGAGAATGCACATACACATAGACCTTCCTTCCAATAGTGTGTGTGTGTGTGTGTGTGTGTGTGTGTGTGTGTGTGTGTGTGTGTGTGTGAAGATGCGGGTGCACATATGTGTGTGAACATCAAAGGACAGGCTCTGATTCCCCAGGGGCCATCCACCTCGGGTTTTTTTTAGCAAGGTTTCTCACTGATCTGGAAATTCCCAAGTAGGCTAGACTTGGGTCGGCTAGGCCCAGGGTGAGTCACGGCACCCTGCTTACACCCTACTTTTCTAAATCCAGATTCCCAGATCACATTCTTGCTATCCCTCTCCATGCTTTTCTACAGGATCACGTTCTTGCTATCCCTCTCCATGCTTTTCTACAGGAAGGGGCCTGGATGGTATTAGGCACAGGGCAATAGAGCCAGGTGCCTTGTCACTGTCCCTGTCTTCCCTCTCTGTGTTCCCTGGGTGTCCCCCATACACTCTCCACAAACACGAATCACAGAAGGCTGGGCTTTCTTGAGGAGGTCACTGTGAGCCGCCTCTCAGCTCCCCTGCGAGCTCCCCCTCTGCAAAGCGTCCATCGGGGATGCCTGGAGGATGCTTTGTGGCAGTGTCACTTCCTGACCAGAAGCAGCATGGCAACTTTCCTGTGATGCCATCTCTACCTTCAAGCCAGTAGAATTCTATCCTTGAGGCTCTCCCAAGGGGCCAGGGCCAGGCTGTGACAGGCAGGGGTTATGAATGAAGGTCACATCTAGAATGCTACCCTCTAATTCACCTTCTGGAGACTGAGTTGGCTTCTGGGAGCTGTAGGGAGCAGTGTACCAGCGTGGTCTTGGGAGTGAGCTCAAGTTCGTGTTGCTGACTTTGCCCACTTGGTATCAGTGACCCTAAGGAGCGATGCCTTTGGTGGCAGAGTCTTCTGCCCGCCTCTCCGCCAAGTTACTCATGGTATAGGAATCTGTTTTAACAACTCCCTCTGTGAGTCAATAAAATGTCAATTTAGTTCTTGTGTTAAGTCTATATAATGCCTATTCTTTGCTGTTAAATGAAGCTCAGTGTCACCTCCCACCCCCACTGTCCGCCACAGGCTGTCTGCCCTTGAGCCTAGGGGCAGCAAACTGCCTTATGTCCCCAGTGCTGAATTCTTCCTCCTCAGTCCCCATCTTCAGGTAACAGTGTGTGGGGTCAGAGGGTGAAGATGATAGGGCAGAAGGTGGGAAGATGAAGACCTCCCCGCATCATGAAGAGGCACCTGAATTCTTAGCACCTCTTAGATGTGCCAAGGTTCTTGATTACAATAACAAGAAACAGACTTTCTTAAAGGAAGCTCCCCAGATGGAGAGGTTCGAGAACAGGACTTAGAGCTAGGCAAGAGCCTTAGGCAGTGCCAGCAGCCTCGAAGAGTCCATGATGATGTCAGTCTAGAAAGAACCTGGCCATAGGCAGCAGCAACCAAATGGTTTTAGTCTCTGTTCCTATGTCCGAGATTGGAATCCTTGACAGACACGGCCTGTGGTGAGGCTTGTGTCATGTGTCCTTCTGTTGTCTGGAGAGGGTAGAGGTTCTGGTTATCCATCACCCACAGCACACTCCTGGAGATCTAACTCTGTAGAAAGAACTGAGAAGCTGAAGAGAGACTAGGTAGTAACAGGCCAGGAAATAACACCGTAGATGCCGTGGGTTGAGTAAGGGTAGTCCTACAAGGGTGTGTGCTGGAAACTACGTCCCCTTCCTCCTGTCTGCCAAGGATTCTTGGCACAATGGTATTGCCACAATAACAGAAATGACAGTCATAGGAGCAAAAAAAAATGAAAAGGCAGTCTCATATCCACAACTTTGAAGATCCATTTCCCACAACGCAACTATCCCTAGTCTTCTCTCGTTCTGACCAAGGACCTCTAGAAACCTGTGCTTCAGCCAGTCCAGCTCACTGAGAGAAGTCCTCTGGAATGCAGGAACTCAGTTGCCAAAGCAACTTCCCATAGACTTAACTGAGAGGAAACCCAAACCACCTCTTGGCAAAATGAAATTAGTGAACTGACTTTTTAATGAGTAGATGGATGGTGTATTTCTACGGGGTTCCCGTGCCCAGCAACACACCTGGAATCACCCTCTAAGATGGTCAGAAAGTTCTAGCGTCTTTTTCAGTAGACAGGAAGTCACTTTGAGTATAGGAATCATCTACTGTATCCCAGAAGCTTCCTCTAGACAGCATGGTCCCAACTTTCAGAAGTGTTAGAGAAGATCTAGAGCGCCCCCTACAGGTGCACGAGTTAAAGACCTCATCTTCTGTAGGAGTTATCGGGGTCTCGTAGAACTTTCAAGAGCTGGAGCTGGGTATAAAGAAGCTGAGTCACTGGGATATGCTTTCTTCTCTCCACTTGGCTATCATAAAGTAAACAGACTTTCTCTACCATACGCTCTCCACCAGGGTGTCCTGCTTCAACCAAAAGGGATGGAGCCAGACAATCACTGGCAGCTCTGAAGACGGGACCAAAATGAACCGTTTCCCATGTTCAGTTGTTTAACTCGGGTTCTTTTGCTCCAGTAACAGGGAGCTGACTAACACAGCCGGGGATTCTTAGTTGGACGCGTAGGAAAACTTGCACCCTTGAGAGGTAACCTGCCCACGATTTCTGCCTCCAATATCCTAGACTTTTCACACTTTGCCTTCCACCCTTGTTACCCACCTCTCCCCCATCCTCAGCTGGAGAGAAAAGTTCGGGGGGACCACAGAGGAAGCGGTTGAATTGTTGTCCCGCAACTCGTCCACAGCCAGCCCCGGCTCCTGTGTCTTCCATCCTGTACCAAGCAGTGGAGAACACTGGGGTTCTGCATGTATGGAGTTCCCCACTTAGCCGGGACCTCTAGCGGTCAGGAGGTCGGTCAGAAGTCCTGTCTGGAACTCACCCCGGGTGCCACGGTTTCCAAGTGGCAGGGGCAGGCTGCTCATGTCTACTGTCACTTGCTTTCTTCCCGCACCATTTGAATCCTGGTCTCAAGTTGCCAGGCCTGCAGCTCCATGTTATCAGTAGATAAAAGTCGAGGGGAGAAGCAGGGGAGAAGCTAGTGATTACCTTCATGTCTCCGTAGAGCAAGTTTCTCAGCTCCCTGTCAGAGCACAGGACTTTCCTGTCCCGGTTTCTTAAAGCCTTTGCTGTCGCAAAGAGGGGCTTTCTTTTCTTTCTTTTTTTCTTTTCTTTCTCTTCCTTCCTTCCTTCCTTCCTTCCTTCCTTCCTTCCTTCCTTTCTAATGTTTGGTTTTCTTGAAACAGGGTTTCTCTGTGCAGCCCAGGCTGTCTTGGAACTCACTCTGTAGACCAGGCTATCCTCAAACTCACAGAGATCCACCTGCCTCTGTCTCCCAAGTGCTGGGTTAAAGACTTGTAACCACCACCGCCCTAGGAGAGTGGTTTTCTTCTCCAAACATCTAAGGATTAAAGGCTTGCTTGTTGCCAGAGGACCCTCTAGGGCCTCTAATCCCACTCCGGGACCCTCCCGATGTTTTCAGTGAACTCGTCCTGATGTAGGCTCCACAGTGACTGACTGGTGGGCTGCTGTCATAAGGACAGAACTGACAGAGCTGAGGGATGCGGACGGCACCTGAGTCAAGCTTCTCTAATAGAAACTCCTCCCACGCCACTAGCTCCAGGCTTCGGCAATATCTTACCCATCAAGGCTGTGACGGGAGGGTGTTGCCAACTAGACTGTCAGCCATCGAGAGAAATGAGACTCGTGTTTAAAACTGCACTGGGATTGGATAAAAGTGTCAGTGTTATACAGGGACTGAGGGACCCGGAGTTGGGAGACACTAGACCATGGATGACTCTGAGAGACAATACAGCTGAGAGAGGAGAAAAGAGCCATGACTCCGTTAGCCTCCGGCTGTTCCTCTGTGAAGGAAACCGAAGAAGCCACACTTTAACTATCGTTTAGTGCCTTCGTTTTCTCCTTCCCCAAAGTCTTTCTTTGAGCTCTGGTCTCTCTGTTGGGGAGAATGATACTTACCTTGGTCCTCACCCTTCCAGCTCCTCTTGTACATGCTAATGAGTGGCCTGTCTAAGACAGGAGGTTCCTGCAGAAGAGGTCTCTAAATTGGCATATCCACACCCCAGGAATGCGCAACGTGCATCGGAGCATAAGAAAAAAAATACAGCCGACACTTCTAATGACATTTCCAGAAACCAATCAGAAATAAATTGAGTTTTGCTAGTACATAATCCGCATCTTGGCGCTAGCAATGCTGCTCAACCATGAGGTTTGAGGAGTGAATGGGAGTCTTTTATTTTTTTAGAAGAGAGCCTCAGCTGCACTTAATCAGATTAATCATAATCCTTGACTCACATCTAATCATTAGTCCATCGTTCATTTACATGTATGATTTCCACAGTGTGATAAGCACCCATAAATCTACCAGCCAACCAGAAGGCTAGCATCTCAGCAGAATCTCCACGAGTATACACAGACGTCCCATCCAGTCTCCAGGCTGTCCCCATCCTAGGTAACCACCATTCTCAAACACAGATGGCCCCATTGTTCTCTGACTACGTTTTAATATAGCATTAACTAACTATATCCCTTTAAAGATTTTTCGCGGAGAGGGCTGAGGGATTGTTATTCTTAGGGTTGTCTGGGGTCCTGGGGAGCTACATGCCTTACTCAAAGGTAAAGATTTTTATTTAACCCACTGAGACGGTGGGGCTAATCTAATGGGCGTTCACCAAAGCAAGCTGGACTGGGACTGATGGAGCACATGATCAAACCGGACTCTATGAACGTGTCGGACAAGGAGGGCTGACTGAGAAGCCAAGGACAATGGGACTGGGTTTTGATCCTACTGCATGTACTGGCTTTGTGGGAGCCTAGTCTGATTGGATACACACCTTCCTAGACCTGGATGGATGGGGGAGGACCTTGGACTTCCCACAGGACAGGGAACCCTGACTGCTCTTTGGACTTCAGAGGGAAGGGGAGGGGAGAAGGGGAGGGGGAGGGAAATGGGGGAAGGGGAGGAGGTGGAAATGTTTAAGTAAAAACTGATAAATATCTTGCATATCACCATAGAACCCTCATCTGGTGATGGATGGAGATAGAGACAGAGACCCACACTGGAGCACTGGACTGAGTTCCCAAGGTCCCAATGAGGAGCAGAAGGAGGGAGAACATGAGCAAAGAAGTCGGGACCATGAGGGGTGCACCCACCCACTGAGACAGTGGAGCTGATCTATTGGGAGCTCACCAAGGCCAGTTGGACTGTGACTGAAAAAGCATGGGATAAAACCGGACTCTCTGAACATGGCGAACAATGAGGGCTGATGAGAAGCCAAGGACAATGGCACGGGGTTTTGATCCTACTTAATGTGCTGGCTTTGTGGGAGCCTAGCCAGTTTGGATGTTCACCTTCCTAGATAAGGACGGAGGGGGGAGGACCTTGGACTTACCACAGGGCAGGGAACCCTGACTGCTCTTTGGATTGGAGAGGGAGGGGGAGAGGAGTAGGGGGAGGGGGAGAAGGGTGGGAGAAGGGGGAGGGAAATGGGAGGCTGGGAGGAGGCGGAAACTTGTTTTTTTTTTCCTTTTCTCAATAAAAAAAAGAGAAAAAAAGAAAGAAAAAATAATAAATAAATAAATAAAAAGATTTTTATTTAAGATGTTTTGCCATTTTAGAAAGACATGGTACCAATTTCATATTCTAATCCTTTTTGTCTTCACTTAGTGTAACTTTGCTAATATTCATCCATATTTCTGCATGTCCCAGAGTGCCATTCATTTTCATGACTGTACAGTATTTCCTTGTGTGACTATATATCAGTTTATTCATCTACATCTCTGTTCAAGGTCATCTGAGTTGTTTTCACTAATAAGGAAAATTTATTTTAAAATTTTTAAATACAAACAAAACCAGCACAATCTCCCCCCCCCCCGCGCACACACATCCTGAAACCAAATTCATGTGCATAAAGAACATAAATTTTAATAAGAAGGCAGATTACTGAAAAATACATGGATAAAAAGATTTAAATATTTTATTAAGAAAAATTCCAAGCAGACAATAAGTATATAAAAAAGATATTCAACATGCAAAGAAATGCAAGATATAAGTATAATGAGCCACAACCTCACCCAAGACAATGAGGAAAAATGAGAATATCTTCACTTGGGTGTAGCCCCGTAGTAGGACACTTAGCTGGCATTCAAAGAGTCTGATTCCCAACAATGGAAAAAAGGTCAAGATTAGAGAGAGCTGCATTACTAGGCTTCGGTGAAAGTAAGAAACTAGAACCATTGGGTCTGCTAGCATTTCAGCAAATTGCATCTACCCACCCCAGTTATACCCCAGTTGTTGTACTTCCTTACGTAAATACAAGATGTGTACTGTAACAATTCTAAACTAGCCGTGTAACCACAGAAGTTCTCACACCCTGGAAGATCCGTGCCAAAATAAACTATAAATCTCCAAGTGTATAGAGTTGTCCTTCAGTGTACACAAGGCTTGATTTCTGGGTCGCTTACAGCAGTTCAAATCCGTGGAGGTTCAAGGTTCAAGTTCCTTCTGTAAAATGACAGTGTTTGTGTAGACCCGATGCACAGCCACCGTGGATATGTCAAATCACCTCTAGGTTATTTATACTAACACGGTGTCGGTGTGATGTAAATGTTCATTTATTATCTAGGGGACAGTGGCAAACAGGAACATTTGTCCAGATGCAACTTAAACACTTCTGATTTGTGACTGGTTGAATCTATGAATGTAGAACTCATGGGTCCTGGGAACCCCCGGTCCATGCTTTCGTTTATAGCTATGGACACCCTCCAGCATTTCCACTGCAGACTGGAGGAGACACTTCACGCCAGGGTGTGTGGCAAGGTTACTTCTGTGCCCAGTGGGTGCTAGAAAGGTGCTCCCACGCTGCATTTAAAAAAGATATTCTAGAATGTCAATTTGAGTATATATCTACACAATAATAGGCTTTTATTTAAATGAAAAACACTATATTTGGGGCTCTACATACCCAGCTTATATTAATTATTATGCTAATTCTTGCACCTCCTGCTAACATTGTTGTAAGTGTGCTTTATCCGTTCATCACTCCAGCTTCCATTCAATACCTCTGGCCACTCTCTTCTGCTGAGGTGACCACCCTGCTAACCCTTCTGCTCATCTTCATTTTGATTTTCTGTCCAGTCACATCAGCTGCAGAGCCTGCCTGAGCTGCATAGTTAGCTTCAGCCTCGAGCCTAGGAGCATACGACGTTTTAGAGTTTGCCTTCCCATTCACTGGGTTCTAAATTACCTTCGCACTGCCGTGCAGAGTTCATTCCTTTCCATTCCTGGCTCGTTCCCTTTGGTGGATAATGACTATTTATCGACCCAGTCTTTGTCCCCTCCCCCAACACAGACTGGGACTGTTTCTAAACACCACTGCTACAGAGTCTCACTTATGACCTAGGACTAATCTTTCCTCGCAGCTGTTGCTAAAGCCGTGTTGGGTGCCCTGGGCATGTCCTTTGGAAAAAGTGATAATGATCAATAGAACCTGGGCTGGTGACTGCTGACGTTGGTCTGATGTGTCACCTGTCAGCTGTGTAGCTCCCCCCCCCCTCCCCCCATTTGGAACATTCCCTCCTAGAGGAAGGAAGATGGAAGAGTGAAGAAGTAAATAAAACGTATAAAGAATACAAAGGTCCTGGAAGTTACAAAGTTCCTAATACTAACAGAAGAGACTCTCTGATGGATCAAGCTATTCGCAAGGCCGGCAGAGAGCTCCAGGGATGTAATATTCATGAGTGTCACCCACGCTGCAGTGGGGTGTTTGGTGGCCTTTGAGTCTCACGTGTTCCTGTAAGAAATCTTCCACCCATATACCTGTTATGGAATCCCACTAAACTCAGTGCGTCACTGAGCTGGACTTGGGCAGAATCATTTGGTCTGTTGTGAATAGATATTAGTGATATCTCCCTCAGGAAAACTCACACACCACGGTTGCAAAGAATTTTATCAATATTACCTTGTTGGGCAGCTATAGGTACAGGCAAGTCAACCAGGGGGTTATGAAATACAGCCAAATTCGCATCCTTTTCATTGACACTCAACCGTGTGACATTGTGACATGTCATCCATAGACGTGTTGGGCCATGTCTCATAGCTTCCCTATGATAGACATAGTCCACAGACCATAGATTGGACTCACCGGCTTATATCTTGCTTAGCAGCTCTTCTGATCCCCTCTAGGACCTTGCTGTAAACCCAAATTTCATTTCCGTGCACATTTAAAAATGGGAAGATATGTAACATCAGGGAATGTTCGAGAAAACCGAGGGCTCTAAGAACATCATCAGGGTGACTCGGTTGAGAATAACCCAAAAAACTCCTTTCTAGTTCTGCAGCCAAGAGATGCACTGGCACAATCTGAGAGGACTAGGGCTTCCCGGGAGGGCATTCCGTGCACCAGACACCCATTTATCCAGGGTAAGAGCTGGTCGTCCTTGAGCTTTCCAGCCTGCCTGCCTCTCCCAGTTCACACATGGCAAGCTTCCTCGCGGCCAAGTTCAACTCTGCGGCAGAATGCCAGCGCTTCTCCGTTCCCTATCCCACCACTACGTAATGAATACCAGCTAAGTGATGGGCTGGTGCCAGCGACCTCCCAGCAAATACTCCCCCTGGAACTGGATCAATAACACTTAGCCGATCTTTTTCAGCATGGCAGGCGTGCAACAGGAAACCCAGACTGAGTCTTTCCCTCAGGGAGAGGCTGCTCTGACATCCCAAGCCCACTCTTGCCAGCTCCTGATTGCCCCCAGCCTCCCCAGCACAGAAGACTAAAGACCAACATCAGCCCTGGAATCCATTTCTTTAGAGATGTGATTGTAATGCTCCATCTCCAGGATTGGGCTCTTTTCCTGAAAGTTCTAGCCTTAGAAGCCACAAGAACTAAAGGGATATTCTGGTTCCACTGAGCTATCTCATGAACTTAGGCTTCTTGGATTTGGATTAAAGAGGAAGAGAGGAAAAAGAAATACCTACACATAGGTGACAATGTTACCATCCTGGTCATGTCCCCTGTCTAGTCTAGTCACTGTCAGATCCAGCTTGACCCCAGAGACCCTGTAGAGAGAGAGAATAGTGACACTCAGTAGTTTCCGAGCCCCCTTTGTGCCTGCTCTGCTCTAAGCCCTTTGCTTCCAGCTCATGGAAGCCGTGCGCCTTGCAGTGTGGTACCCTAGGAAGGGCTACCAGCTCATGGAAGCCATGTGCCTTGCAGTGTGGTACCCTAAGAAGGGCTACCAGCTCATGGAAGCCGTGCGCCTTGCAGTGTGGTACCCTAGGAAGGGCTACCAGCTCATGGAAGCAGTGCACCTTGCAGTGTGGTACCCTAAGAAGGGCTACCAGCTCATCTTAGAGACGAGGAAACTTCAGCCAGAGCTGAAGAGACTTGGCCAGGTTCACAAAGCTCATGAGCAAGGAGGTCAGAGGTTGCGCCGGCTGATATGATACCCATGACTGCTCCAGTCCACCTCAGGGCTCTAGAAGGAAAGGTTCCTGGATCTGAATCCAGCTGTTATTAATCCATGTTACAGTGGTTTCAATAGACAGAGCTCCAAGAGGCCCATGTGTTAAAGGTATGGTGCCCAAGATGATGGTCTTGAGAGATGTTACGGACTTTAAGAGTAGGAGTCTAGTGGGAAGTCCTTAGGTCATGGGGGGAGAGTTATCCTTCATCTGTGTCTGAGTGGATTTCCCTCTCTGTGTGTCTGTGTTCCAACTTTCTCTTCTTAAGAGGACGCCCGTCATTCTGGGCTAGGGGGCAACGCTAGCTACTCATTAGTTTCACCATCTTTTTAAAAAATCTCATCTCCAAATAGTTACATTGTGAGATCCTGGGGGTTAGGACATCCTGTGAACTGGGGGAAATGCGATTTAACCCATAACATGCATCCTCATGAAATGATGGTAAATTTCCCCCAGAACGAGTAATCTGAGAGACCAGAATGAATGCTGTGATGTCTTCTATGGCTGAGATCAGAAGCTACGCAACAGTAATTCTATCTCACCTGTTGGCTGTACAGGGTGACCCTGTTTAGTGTGGCAGGATGCCATAGGAAGGCAGGGATTCTAGTGAGAGGGTAAGCTGTGGATGCTGGCTTATGTGTCCACAATCGCATGTGAGAAAATTCAAGCCTTCTGCCACACTTATCCCTACCACAGAAGAGCCACCTCTGCAGAACAGAACCCAGAGAGCCCAAAGCCACTGTGCCCAATGGGTCCCAGACTCAGCAGTTAGGTGGGCAGCACCCAAGAAAGGGATGGGAGAAGTCTCTCATGGTTTGCCTTTTCAGAGAACCGTTCAGTTTCTTTCACAGAGAGCTGTTAGCCTTCGAGCTGTGGAGCGACTTCACTTCTAGCCCTTTGACTGGTCACTTGCCGTGTTGTGGGTGTGCAGCTCAGCAGCAGCTTCCAAACTTGGGACAGTATAGACAGGGACACGGATGATTGTGACATTCGCTCTTTCCAAGGCATAGAACAGTGCGCAAAAAATAAGTCCTATATTAACTATGGCTGTGAATTCACAGATCCCTGGACTCTAGTCACAGTGGAGGAAAGAGGGTTTCAGTGCTGTGGTCTGAGCAGATGTTATTCCTTGTCCCTGATCTGATAAATACATAGGAAAAGAGAATCTTGGCCATCTGTTGCTATTGCCAAAAATCTAGGTCTAGACCCCTGCTTTATCTACAGTCCACTTCCTGATTTTTCCCGGACACGAAATGGGCCTGAGACCATAGGCCAGTTTCACCCTGACTTAGCAGCCACTTAGCTCTGAGGACTTCTCCATGTTGATATCCTACTCAGAGGCCCTGCTCTGTGAGATACTGCCCCGCTCCTGGGCCTGTCTTGAATTATTCCACAGGGCTGCCAGCCCTCCCCTCCCTGCTCCTGTCTTGCCAGGACTTTACACCACAGCAGTGAGTCCCCCCCCCCCCCCCCCCCCCCGGGGCCTATTTTCCTTACCTTCCTCCTAAACTAGCACTCTCTGGCCCAAGCCTGAGGACCCAGGGAGAGAAAAACTCACCCTCACCCGGTGCCAGGCACTCCTTTTCCTCATATATTGTGGGACTGATTTAAAGCTCCTGTGCTCCTCCCTCCTAGAGAAAGGGGGATGCCTGCAACCCCACGGGGCCACATCCCCCATTCACCTCATCCATCATCCCGACAGGTGGGCCCTAGAGAGAAGCCACAAGCAGGACAAGGGTAATTAGAATCCATTAAGGAGATGAGGCCGAGCTGCAGGCGGGGAACTATCCATTCAACAGCGCCTTCTTCTAAATGGGGCCATCAGGCACGTGGGATTGGCTCCCTGAGTTCCCGGGAAGGCCAGGACAGCTGAGTAAATGAGCACTTTTGAGGCCTGGAGCTGAGGCAGAGCCCAGAAGCCTGCTTTCAGGCAGAGAAGGCAGGGGGCGGGGCGCGGGTAAGGAGCGCAGGACTGCCCAGCTGGAGTCCGTGTAGGCACTTGTTCCTGACTGGAGGCCAGCGCTTCTGACTCCAAACTCTGCAATCAGCTGCTTTCAGTGGCTTCCCCACAGAGCCATGCCCAGGGTCAACTTTGCCATCTCACGGAAGGCGGCATACTGGTGCCTGTCCAGCCCTCTTGTGCTGTCTCCAAAGTCCTCTGTCAGAAAGCATCTTCAGGAGGAGTGGCAAATCAACCTCTTAGCAGCTCATCAGGCCTTTCCTCCTGATTAACCTGCCACACAGGCTGGCCTCCCCTGGAGAATGGGGATAAAAATCACTGGACTTCAATCAGTTGGGAAACACTGGAGGAGTGGTAGGTAGTGATGTAATGGACGGTGGGCAAAAGGGGTGAGGTCCCAAAGCTCTGGCTGCTGGATACCAGAGTCAGCCTGCCTCTCTACCAAACCCAGTCTGACTCAGCTGGAGGAAGGCAGGGAAAAACTATTCCAGGATCTCGGGCAGATTATGGAAAGAGTCAGGAACTCACACATGCACACACACAAACATACACCTTCTGTGTCCAAGGCCTTGAATGAGGGTTCCAGTTCCCAGAAATATGCAAAAACCTGGCAATGGATGCAGTGCCCAAGTTGCAGGGATCACAAGAAGACCAGGAGAGACACAGACTCATTGAAATACAAAAGCAAGGTTTGATTATGCGAATTGCGATTCGGACCTCGTCTAGCACACCTAAGCAGCAGGAGCCAGAGGAGGTATCCCTCCATTCTTAGGCAGGGTTTATGTTTTGTTTTGTTTTTTTTTTTTTTTGGTTTTTCGAGACAGGGTTTCTCTGTAGCTTTGGAGCCTGTCCTGGAACTAGCTCTGTAGACCAGGCTGGTCTCGAACTCACAGAGATCCGCCTGCCTCTGCCTCCCGAGTGCTGGGATTAAAGGCGTGCGCCACCATCGCCCGGCCCCTTTAGGCAGGGTTTATAAAGGAAAAAAAAATCACAAATCTATTGTTATGGGCATAAGGGGTAGGAGTGACTCTCCCATTGGCTCCACTCCAGGGGATTTTCCCCTCTGCTGACAGCACCTTCAGCAGCTGTGCTCCAGTCTAGAGTACTTCCTGGCTCTGCTGACAGCCACCTTAGGGCCTAGTACAAAACTCGAGTTGGCTTTGTCCCTTCAATGGACAGTTGTCATCAGATTTTCCTTTAGACTGTCAGCTAACAAATAATGACACAGAGACTTATATTTAATTAGGAAAGCTTGGCCTTAGCTTAGACTTGTTCCTAACCAGTTCTTTTAACTTAAACTAGCCCATATCTTTTAAGGTATGTTCTTGTATGTGACTTGGTTACCTCTATTCTGTATTGCCCAACTTATTCCTCCATGCCTGGCTGGCGACTCCGCCTTCCTCTTCCCAGAGTTCTTTCTTTGCCTGGAAGTCCCACGTACACCTCCTGCCTAACTATTGGCAGTTCAGCTTTTTATTACACCAATCACAGCAATACATTTTTCACACAGTCACAAAGATCCCACAACATTTCCACATTTTGTCTAAATAAACAGGAACGGTTTTAACTTTAGTCCAGTAAAATCATACACAATAAGAACAATTATCGAGTAAATAATTGCATTTACAATGTCCAGTCCATTTATATTTGTCAAATTTGGAGAAATTACTCCATTATCTGTCTTATTTTGATGAGTCCAAGGTTTTATACCTAAACCATTTTCTATCATAACTTGTATTACCATCCTAAAAATACCTTTTCAGACCTTAAAAAAAAACTTCTTAGATAAATAGTTTAGGCTTGTTATGTTTGGGGTTTTTTTCTTTTCTCTTTTTTTCCCTTTTGAGACAAGGTTTCTCAGCGTTTAAGTTTTCAACTTATAAACTTTACATCTTTTATGTAGGTTTTTTATCTGAATTTGGTAACAAGGAACCTATAAAACTGTCTAGTCTTCAATCCCCATCAGAGACCCAAGAAGAATATAATGTTATCTAAGTTAACAGGAAGAGCACAGCAAGCAACTTCCAAAACTATTAAAATGACAAAAACAGCTGGCTGCCTGAACAGTCACCCAAGGTTCCTCTGCAATGTAGGGGCACCCATCTTTGCCTACAGGCCCAGAATATCTGACAGACTCTTCTGTGAAACAGGAATTTGGAGGGATTGTCCTACCTTGTCTTGGCAAAGTTTAACAATAACCTTCTTTTTGTCCTGTTTGTCCATTTTGGACAGCATACTTCAGCAGTCAAGAGAAGGACACTTTCTTGCCCAGTGGCTAACTTTTTCCACAAAGAAAGCAAACTCCATATGGAGGTTCTTCAGTGCCCATCATCTTCTCTGAAGTAGATTGGTGCAGCCAGGAGCATATGTGTCTCACTGTCATGAAAAACCTTATTATGTTATTAAAACATCTTAAATGCCATGTTCTGTAGATCTCTGAAGTGTTTGAAGACCATCTATCTAAAATATATTTATGTATGACCTTTAAAACATACCTAACATGACTACAAGTTTGATTGTTATAGGTGACTAACTACCAACCTGCATTCCTTAATTATCCTAAATGGTTTGTAATAATAATTTTTAAGGACTAGAACTTTACATTGCATTTTTAATGAGCTGCATAGGTACAATACCTTAAATAAGAGTAGAAACATATACACAGTATAACAAAAATAACCTTACATTTGTATCAATATACAAAAATCCGTATCAGTGTTAAACTTGGAGGCTAGTAGCTATTTTTAGTTCAAAAGTAGACTCAAAAATTCACCATTTTATCTCATCATTTTATATTATATCTCCCCCCTTTTTCCTTCAGAAAGAGATCCCTGAATCTAATCTCCTTTGTTCAGTTTTTTTCCCTGACCATGACCAATAACAACTTGTAACCAATCCCCTAAATGATGACAAACATCCATAACCCATTGAAGGACCAAAAACCATCCACCTCACTTTTTGGGAATGTGGGTGTTGTATTCTCTGGACTGTTTCCTGTTGTTTGGGAGTGATGACACCTCTAGGGGACCCTGAGAAAATTGGGATAATAATCAAGTCCTAGAAGAGCTAGTTGTATTTATTTTCATTTAGTCTCTGTGTGGTGGGAAAGTGTAAAGCTTATCTGATGTCTTGGATGGAGTAGTTTATGAGGTGGGACCATCTCAGCTAACAGCTTTAAATTTGTTCTGGATGCAGAACTTTAAGAAAACTGCAGCAGAGGCATTTTAAGAGGCTGGATCACCTGGGATACTTGACTTCCTTGGGTCTGGTCTTTTTTTTCTGAGGACACATAAACTTTTAAAGGTAATACATATATATATGTGTGTGTGTGTGTGTGTGTGTGTGTGTGTGTGTGTGTGTATTATATATATATATATATATTAATGCATATATATATATATATATATATATATATATATATTACCACAAGTAAGCACAATGAAGAAAGACAAGAGAGTCACAGTCCAGATACAAGCAGGTAGACACTCAAGATATCAATAGTGACTCTTGAATTTAGAAGTTGCTCTCTGCCATGTACAACTCCATATTCACAGTGGTGGTAGTAACCACTACCCTCATCTTACTGAAGCCAAGAAGAAGTGTGGCTTTAGGTAATAAGGTCAAGGTCAGCAAGCTTGTGACCAGCAGTGTCCGGACAAAATGAGTTCATGTTTTACATTTTCAGGCATTTATATGGTGCACACACAAACATGAAGGCATTTATAGATACACATAAAATTAAATTAAAAGAATTATTTTCTTAAAAATTTACAAGTTACAAGCACACACACACACACACACACACACACACACACACACACATTTACGCTGTGAGATGGTAACTTGAGGGAGTCTGTTCTCCCCTTCCTCTATGTGAGTCCTGGGGATCAAATACAAGCTTTCAGGTTTGGCAACATGCTCATACACTGAGCTGTCTCGGTCCCTGAAACACATACATAGACACACACACACACACACACACACACACACACACACACACACACCTCCCCCAAAGAAAACATCCCTAAACCTTATTCAGGACCACAGACAGCGACATGCTCCTAGTTCACTATTCCCTGAACAGATTCCTGGGGAAGACTTTCTTCAGTTCCTCTCTCCTTGGGTCAGGACAACAACAACGAGCTGAAGTGAACCACAAGATGGGTGCCTTTGCCTGACTGGGCCCCTGCAGAGATGGGTGGGGCCAAATGCAAATATGATTGGGGGGAGGCGGTAAAAAAAAAAAAACCCACACAAATTATACTGAATCTCAATGTTAAGTGTAAGGCAGACTAAAAATTCAGACAGGCAGAAACTTCTGCATCTACCACAAAGCTCCCAGGCAGAATGGTGGTGAATGGCCACACACACACATTCGCATAATAGCTACTTTGTTGTCCTCTTTGTTCTTTTTGTTGCTTCGACTAATTGCTTTTAAGCACTCTGTTATCTCCCTCATCCTCCGCAAAGAACCAGCCCAGTCATCCACCAAATGGTGACTTTTGCAGGGAGCTGCAATTTGCTGCCTTTGTACATGTGGGGCTAGGCCAAGAGACAAGACTCTTGATAGAGTCAGCCCAGGAGTGAGAGCTACTCTCTGGGTTGTGTCACAGATCTGCCTCCTGTACGATGCGCCACTGTGGCAAGAAAGCTCTGCAGTCACTATCTAGCATTTATTAATACTTTTCTCCTTTTTATTTTTTATTTGTGTCTCTCACATCACACATCTCCACTCCATTCCTTTTCCCATCCCTTCATAGCCACCCTCTGCCCTTGCAACCTCCCCTCCCCAAAATAAATAAAATAAAATTTAAGAGAAATAAAAAAGGAAAAACAAAGGAAAACAATCAGTCTCATCATGGAAGCAGTAGTTTACAGTGAGTCACACAGAAAACACTCTTACCTATCTATCTTTTCTTGCAGGTGTTCGTTGCAAAGAGTCATTGGTCTGGTTCAAGGCCTCTGATTCCTCCTACACTATCGATGCTGGAACTCCTCTTGGTTATCCTGTTGTTGCCCTGTGTTGTGGAAATCCTGCAGCTTTGGGTCTGCAGCACCGGTTCCTTCACACACTCCAGCAGATCACAGATGGCACAGATGGGGTGGATGTTGGGTAGGCCAACAAATAATCCTGGTTCTGGGCCTGGGTGGTTCAGGTAGTTGTTCTCACCACCCGGGTGAGCTCTCCTGCTTTGCCCTGGCAAGTTCACCCTGTGCAGAGATGAGCAGGGGGTGGGGCCGTTCTCCTACTTTTACTACCTCAGGTCGAATCTACACCTGCACCTTCAGGGTCAGTTCTGCTGTGTTGTCCAGGCAAAGCATAGGAGCCACTCTCCTGAGTGCTACAGCAGAGGAGAGACAGAGCCAGTTCTCTCATTCTTATGACCTCAGGCTCAGCTCTCCCACCTGCCTCAGGTGCTAATGGGCAGAGACGGGCCATCTTTCCCCCACCCATGCCAGCGTATATCAGATGAGAAGTGGAGCCAGGCTTTGGCAGAGGGAGGCAGTACCAGCTATGCCCTCTCACGTGCTCAGGACTGGTTCACCCAAGCCCCTGTCCACAGGGTCAATTCTACTATGCGTTCCAAAAGAGACAGAGGGCCTTTTCTGTGCAGTGCTATAGCTGATGAGGGGTTAAATTGGGTCCCCCAGCTACTATAGGTGGTAAGGTTGAGGGCAGGCATCTTTCCCTCACCACATGACAGGCATGACCTGCTCTCCCTTTTCCCTTCCTCAGGACCAGCTTGCCCTTGCCCCTGTGTGGTGTGGGAGGTCCTTCTGTCTATGTGTTGCTTTTATTGGTTAATGAATAAAGAAATTTTCTTGGCCTATGACAGGGCAAAAGAACAGAGCTAGGCAGGGAAACTAAAGTGAATGCTGGGAGAAAGGAGGCAGGGTCAGAGAGAAGCCATGGAGCCGCCAGAGTCAGACATGCCGAGACTTTGCCAGTAAGCCACTGCCACATGGAGATACATAGATTATTAGAAATGGGTTGAATTAAAAGGTAAGAGCTAGCCAATAAGAAACTAGAGCTAATGGGCCACGTAGTGTTTTAATTAACATGGTTTCTGTGTGATTATTTTGGGTCTAAACTAGCTGGGTGGCTGGGAACCAACAAGCAGCCCTCCTCCAACACCTGTGAACAGGGTCCTCTCTACCGTGCTGCCCAGGTAAGCTATAGGAACCTCTCTCCTGAGTGCTTCAGCCAGTGAGGAGCAGGACCTGTTCTCCCTAGTGTTGTAGTCAGTGATGGGGCAGAACCAACTCTATACAGCTCTTCCTTCTCTGTCTTTGGTGGTACCAGAAGCTACAGACTTCAAAGCAGTCCAGGGTATCAATAGGGCCACACTAGACATGGGCCCCAGCTGTAGCCCAGGCCCAGACATCACCATGGCTCTGAGTGGTATGTGTCAGCCACCTCTCACCTCTTTCACCCCTCAGATATGCCTCTGTCCACAGGACATGAATAATTTGGGCTCTTTAGCTCTCTCCCACAGTGCACCCCACATGTACTCACTATAAAAGTGCCCATCTGCCCAGCACCACATGAAGGCCTTATTATCCACTCAGTCTATCATGGCTCTGAGAAGGATACTGCTTCCAAGAATCATAATGATGCCCCACTGCCCAGTGCCAGGGAGGGCTCATGGGTGAATGTCTTCCTACCCTAAGTTTAGGGATCTGGGGCAGAGCTGTGTTTGTCCTCCAGGGTCACCAGGGCCTAGAAGCAGCAGGTGGGCTTGTCTTCAATATTTTTAAATAAGATCCTCACAATGATATAAATACTTAGCCCTGAAACCCTAAAGAAGAGGGGAAGAGGGACTGTAGGAGCCTGCGGGGTCGAGGACACCAGTAGAACATGGCTCACAGAATCAACTAAGCAAGGCTCATAGGGGCTCACAGAGACTGAAGTGACAAAAAAAAAGCAAGCAATGCAGACTCTGTGTGGGTCTGAGCTAGGTCCTCTGCATACACCTTATCGTTGTGTAGCTTGAGAGGGAGGGGGTTTCCAATTCTTGGGCCTGCTCTTGTGATCATTTTCCTCCTACTGGGTTTCCATGTCCAGTCATGACATGAAGGTTTGTATCTTGTATCTTGTTAGACCATGTTCAGTGGATATCCCTGGGAGGAGTTCTCTCCTCCCTCTCTCTCTCTATCTCTCTCTCTGAAACAGAGGGGGATTTAATCTGAGGGAGAGAAGAGGGGAGGGGAGGGACTGGGAGGAGTAGAGAGGGGAAAATTTGCAGTGGGGACGTAATGTATGAGAGAAGAATAAAAGGTAAAGAAAACAAAATCTTAGCCCTGCATTTTATGAATGTACGAATGCTTCTACAAGTCAGGTCTGATTGGGGTATTGCCCATATACAGTGGCGAAGTGGTTCCCTGAGGCAAAGGCTTCCTGTGACAAGTCAACTGGTCATACCCTGTCTGCTCTGGTGTTTATAGAGGCATCCCTAGCATGCTTGGCACTTATGCCTCCTAGAAATAGTGACAATCCTGTCAGTCAGGCCCCAGCCTAACCCCAGACTAGCAGCGCAGCTGCTATCTAGCCTGGCTCTTTCATGAAGAAACAGAACCAAAAGATGCATGAAGACTTCTGTCTGGGCGGGGCTCTCCATTGGTGGACTCACTTCTTTTGTGAACAAACCCTATCTGTCTGAGAGAGCTGCCTTTGATCCCAACGATGCCAATTGTCCTATTAAAAGAATCTTGGTGCTGTCCCTGCTTCATGCTTCTCCTGCTCTCTTCCCAGTTCTCTAGGTGAGCATCACTAACCTATTCCTAAAACAAGCAACACCCTACTTCTACAGGCTGTGCTGGGCATTAGAGACCCATGAGTAAACAAGAGAATCTACCTTCACGGCTCTTATGGTCCCATCACAAAGGAGACCCATAGCCATGTAGAAGTGGCTGATTCTCATATTCTGCCTCGGTTAGTTCACTCGAAATGTCTGTTCCCTTTTCCTGGCAGCCTGTGTCCAGCAAGCTTGATTCCATAATTCATATTTTTAAAATCCCTTCATTGGGAGTCCTCCCATCTAACTCCCCATCATGGCTCTGCTGTCTTTCTCAGCAGCCTCTCTTCTGCACACACCTGGGACTCAAGCCCTCCTGGGACTCGATCTTCTCCAGCTGTCAGGAAGATAGTTCCCCCCCCTGCCCCCAGCTTGAAAGCAAGCTCAAAGAGACCCAGAGTCCATTTTCCTCTGCCTCTTTGCCACTGACCTTGATAAAGCAGAGGCCATTCACTGCTCACAGAGATCCACTGCCTCTCTCTCTCCCTCTCATTGTCTTGCTATGAAATTTGCATAGCAAATTGTCATTTTCTATGAGACCATCAGCTGGGGAGGGTGACCTGCTCTCCACCTCCTCCCCACCCGACTCTTGATTGGCCTGTTGTCATCTCGTTCTCACTGTGGAGTTAAGAAGGATACGTGATATATGTAGTCTCTGCCAGTGAAATGCTGGAGTGACAGTAAGGGGACCTCCACAAACTTCCAATTGAAAGAAAGAGACAGGCGGAAAGAGACAATCCCTTTTCTTCCATGAGGAGTGTCATGTTAAGAACGGCAGGTTAATAATACAATGGATGGGTTAATAACACTGAGAGGAAGGAGAGTCTTTAGTAAAAGGGACAGGTGGGTATCAAAAAACCAGGATTCTTGCTTTATGACTACTAAAAATATATCATTTAATGAACATTTATTTAGGTTTCCTTTTCTTTTTTTGTTGAAAATATCCTAAGCGATTAGGACCTAGACTCCCCTCTCTCCAGTGCATCTTCTGGATCTTATTAAATGTCGGGAACAGGCGGGCAGATTCTGTCCTTGAAACTGATCTAACCACTCTGCTCATAGGGAAGGTGAGGGCTCAGCAGGAAGGGAACGCTGGACTCCCGTAGTTTTTGAGGTCATTCCCATTCTGTTCCTGACTGACTGCGGCAGGATGGGGTGTGGGAAAGTAAGGCATTGAGAAATGAAGTCTTGACTTTAGTTGCCTCATAAATCAAGGACCTCAATCTGGATCACCTACTTGGAACCAAACCCATCTGAAACTGGGGCATAAGAAAAATTAGTCTTTGGTGTACCGAGATCCTTACCTATAAAAACCTGTTCGACTCTTTAATGACAACTGTGACCCAGATTATTGCTCCTGTTCTCTAAATGTTCTCCTCCTTCTCTTCTTAGTCTTCTGTGTGTGTGTGTGTGTGTGTGTGTGTGTGTGTGTGTGTGTGTGTGTGCGAGCGCATGCACAATGCATAGCCCATGGTACACATATGGAGTTCAGAAGACAATTTCTGAGAGTTGGTTTTCTCCTTCCACTACAAGATCCAGGAACAACCTCAGGTCACATGACTTGAGGAGCACACAGTTCTATCCACTGTGCCATGCTTCTGGTCCTGGGTCTTATTGTCTATATCCTATTTTCTGTTCAGCAAAAGGGCCTATTCCTAAATGTTTTCGTGTAGCCAAAATAATGAATCTTTAGTGAGAGTCTTTTGGATCTTATCAGTTTTAATGGAGTCATTTTAGACCAAAATGGTCTTTCTAAAATTCCACTGTATCAGTCGCCACCAGTTTCCCCTGCTTGAAAACAAACTGCTTCATCTGACTTTTGCCAAGAAACTTTTGCTCCTCTCTGCTGTCACAGCCCACTGCCCGCTTTCTGTTCTGACACAGATTCAGGTGGATTCTATAGGCCAGGTCGTGGTTTTTGTTTTCCGTATCCTGATGAGTATAAAGTGGTGACTGCAGAAAACCGCTAAAAGGCCTATGGGACCCATCCCTTCTCCATCTCCGAGATGCAGGAGGAAGAACAAGATGGCTTTGTCTCATGCGATGAGCTCTTCACAGCTCTGTGGCTGCCAAGTCCAGTAGAGAAGCCACAAATGCGGCCACTTTCTGCAGACCCCTGTCTTCAGAGGAAGATGCACTGGCTCTGAATACTGATCTGTTTTGTAGTCTCGGTAGAGGCTCTGCTGAGCAGAACAAGTCTCATAAGGCCGGGGTGGGTTACTGAGGGCACAGAGCTACTGCTAAGGATACCAGAGCATGGTGGAAGGGAGACACAGTCTCCTCTGCTAAACCTTCATAAAAGAGAGGAGGGAAGACTCAAAGAGGCTGCTGGATTACCCCATACATCACTCCAGTCAGTTCACATTGCAGTCAAGTCTCTTCTAGAGACTTCGTCCCCACCCTCATACCATCCAGCTTGCTCATCTCAATGGCATGCTACAGCTACACTCAATTCAGGAGATTTGGATTTCTAGAAAACAGCTCGGCTTCTGGGCACCATTGCCAAACATCCAGAGCTTTGGAGAGCTCAGAGAACAAATGGGAAGGGCTTGGCAGCGGGTGCCCTGACATTCACAGAGCATAGCACAATGGGCATCCAAAGTCAACATTCTCATGCAACAGGACAGATGGCCGCATGACCAAGTACCTTGCAAGGACCAGTCTCCAATTCCCCTTTAGAGGTTGGGGTGGGTGCCTTGTTTACTCTGTAATAGACAAGAAAGATACACCTTTGCTAAAGATACCTGTACACTTCCCCCCAAACCTTTGGATATGCTTGCCTTGAAGCTAAGAATATTGAGATCAAACATTGCAAAGGGTTCCCTCCTTCAAGGTGTCAGTTTTCCTAAGTTGCCCATCCAGACTGATCATCTTGGCTCTGCACATGGCCACCCTAAGTGTCCATGAGATCTCAAGGAATATAGGCTTCTTGTCCTATACCTGGTGGACTCTCAGCCCTGAGAAGCATTCATCACAGACCCCTAACTGCTCTCTGGGCCAGTGAGAGGGCTCATTGGGTAGAGACACTTGTCGTGCAAACCCGATGAAATGACTTAGAGCTTTGGAATCCACATAAAAATGGGCAGAGAAAATTAGCTCCAGAAAGTTGTCTTCTGACATCTACACACTGCTGTGGTATGCATGCTCCCACACGCATGTAATGCGACCAACCAAGCAATCAAGCAAAATCCCCTGTCCAATAGTCTTTCCTGATATGACGGACACGTTTCCTATCTAAACAAGCCAAGACATTACCCTCAGCCACGTGTGACTAAGAAACATTGCAAATGTAGCTAGTGGCACTAAAGGACTCCATTCATAACTGTCTATCATTTGATTAACCAAAATCTAAATCCAAGGACTTGTTTATCACCATTGATGGATGTTGGCCACAACAAGAGGAGGTGAGGCAATCTACAGGCAGTAGCAAAGAATTCATTCAAATAAGAGGGGGACAATGGGCTACCCCACTGCCAGGAAAACATAGAGGGAAGTAAAATGCTTTTGGGGGGATCACAATTCTCCCTCCATCAGGTGCCCTTTTCCTGCTAGAATATGCAAGAAGCTGGGCCACGTGGACCCAGAAGTGTACAGGGAAGGAATTTGCTTACATGTATTCAAGTCAGCACAACAAATAAAAATAGGGAGCAGGAGGCTGAGGCTGGGAAACCCAGCCAGCAGGCCTAGAGAACAGAGCCTGGAAACCCTTCATTTTCCTTAATGCTTGCAGGCACTTGACACTGTAGGAGCAGCGAAGGCCACAATTAAACCCCAATGTGTACACACATTGGGATGTATATGAATTGAAACCTAGCTTGTGTTGCATTTGGGATGGCCCTACTATGGCGCCATCTCTCTGGGAGAAATGTCACTGTAATAAGACCCTCTGTTTTATTTTGGTCCTTTTTTTTTTTTTTACAAGAGGTTGAGCCAGAACCCAAGGTAGCCTTCTCTCCCATCACCACCCATGAAGGTAGAGTCAGGTACCAGCCAATTAGCATCTTGGCAACTCTGGGATTCTGAGAGAGCATGTTGCAGTTTTTACCTGCGTAGATGCACTGAGCTCAGGTTATCTGAGATTTCAGGAGACAGTTCCAGGAAGGAAGTGTGGGTGTCTGGGATACCATGTTTGTGAGGCATGCATCCTAGACAGGAACAGCACAGCAGAGGAGCTATGAGGGTTGGAGGAGCCAGACAGGGTCATTGGAGTCACTGGTACCTACCTTAAACCTGTCCCCTATTCCTGGTCTGTAGAACACGGTCTACCGTCTGCTCGTTCACATGAGAGACGTGTGCAGGATCATCAAGATTCATCTTGAACACTCCTCCCCACCAGCCCATCAAACACTATTGGTTCTACTCCAGTCATATTATCCAGTCTCTCACTCTAGCCCCGCTGACTCCTTGCGGCCCACCTGTATCTCTGTTCCCTCATTGAGCTTCCTTTGCTTGCTATGCTACTAAAATTCCAACTTCAGGATGTCAATGCTCTTCTTTCCAGTCTGGGTTCTGTCCATCCCAAAGGATAACACTGACACTCTTCTGTGGGACAGGTAACAACTCTAAGAAGCTGACTCAGGACCTTTCTTTCCTCATCTCAGACAAGCCAGCCTACATGGACCACGCTCCAGCCCACCCACTCTCCCCATCACGGCTGTAGAAGTATGTATGCCCCCAAGCCTCACCTTAGCATATACCACTTCCTTTATATAGATTCTCCTCTCTACCTCACAAGACCCTATTTGTCCTCAGCAGCTGGCAGATACAGGTGGGGCTGGAAGCTATCCTTTCTCTGCTCCCACAATGCTCTAGGGCAAATGTGCTTGCTTGGCTCAAGATGGTTCTGCCCTCTAGACAGTGAGTCCTGAGTTCTGCAAATACGGCCAAGTGAGCAGTATTATTGCTACAGATAAGATTGGTATCACAACCCAATAGGCCACCACTCAAATGCAGATGTCTCAACAAGGCAAACTTTACTTCAGAAGGACATGGTCAACAAAAACTGGAGAGTAAACACACATGGCCTCAGTGGTCTTTGCCTTTTATTCCTAGCAGGTAGGGGAACATGGCTGCTCCTCATTAACTATGGTCAAAATGTATAACCTACATGCGATCTGCTAGTTAGGAAAGAATCTTGAAAGAATGTTGGGAGGGTTGGTTGACAGTTAATCATTCTTGGAAGTTGTGGCAATGAGTCAGAGTATCAGACATATGAGCAGTACAAAAGGCAGATTATATCTGACTGAACATATACATTCTTTGAGGAGAGACACTAAAATTCCTTACACTGTGGTACAGGCGAGTCATCTCTAGGGGTCCTGTTCAAAACAGGGTGTATATATCAAGAGGTGACCGGGACCCCTACTGCCGCCACATCATAGGGTACGCTGGCTGTATGCTAGCCACATAGACGCCATTATCATCCAGAGCCTACAGTGTCCCCAAGGCAGTGTTTAAAGGCCACACAGAGATGACATGGCACTATGGTGAAGGACACTGAGGGAGTCGCTGGCCACACTACTTTGAGCACACCTCATCTCATCTGCTTGACTGGGAGATGCATCTGAGGGGGACAACTGTGGAATGACAAGATGCTCACAGCTTCAAAGTTTCCTTGCACAAATTTCTTGTGAAATACAAAAGGAAAAATAAAAGAGGAAAAAAATTTAAGAGAAATCTGTCAAAAAAAATGCAGCTTTATAAAAGGGACCAAAGAGAATGCTATCCACAGGGGACAACCCATGTCATGCGCTCCCCCAGGCCACTCTTCCCCATGGAGATGCAGGTCAGCTTCACACCCGTGTTGTGTCCGATCCAGAGAGACAGACAGCCCAAATTCAGAGACATTCTCCAAATTATGTAGTTTCGCTCTTTACAAATATCAAGGCCATAAAAATGATAAAATAAAGAAAAGGCTGAGGAACATAAGGAAGGGAGAAAACATAATTTCCTAATAGTCCTGTGTGATCCTAGGCCATAAAAATACATGCTTTAGAGGACATTAATAAGATTCATGTTAAAATTGGAATATGAGGTCAGCAAGATGGTTCAGTAAGGAGAGACACCTGTCACACAAGTTTGTTGACCTCAGTTCAATCCCTGAACCCGCATAAAGGTGGAGGAAAGAACTGACTCTGAAAAGTTGTCCTCTGACTTCACATGTCATGTGACCTGCATGCCCCTACCACACACACACATACACACACAATAATAAGACAATAAATAAGTAAATAATAAAATATTTTTTAAAAATAAAGCAAATGAGAATATAAATAAAACATTAAATATCGATATCATATCAATGTTAAGTGCCTTGATTCCATCCTTATGATAAGATTATGAGGGAAAATGTGCTTTGGGAAAATACATGCTAAGTTATGGAAGCATAAAGGGACATTACCCATGAGGCTTACTCTTAAATGGCTCGGAAAAGGAGTGTGCATGTATCTTTAAAGAGAATGAAACATAGCAAATGGGGCAAAATGCGAAAGTGAGCAAATTTGGATAAACCGAGTAAGGCTTCCTTTGTACTTTCTCTTTTTAAAAAGTAATGTGTTTTCAATTCAAAATAAGAAATCTGGAAAGGAGTGGTTTACTCAAGAGACACATAAAGGAATAACTCCTACCCACTTGCAGTAACTTGAACCAAGACTTCCGGCCAGGCTTGTTAACAAGGAACTAGCAGAAGAGTAAGCTGTTTTTTAAAACTTTACTTCCTCCAGAAACAATAAGAGGCCCTTCTTACCCCTTTGCCTTCACATTCTGAAACTTCCCCAGCATCAGCCTCCATCTACTCAAGAAGTCAAAACTGAAATCTGTCTTCCTATAAATACCCCCGCTAGACTTTGGAGTGTAAAGGTAGAAGAGAAAAAACAGCTAGCTACCCTGTAGTTGAAGTCTGGTATCAGAGCTAGAAATATGAGTAATAACTCTTATAAACAACTCTGCAAACTGCTTCACGGAATCATGGGAAAATAGCAACTGGTACGGGGCTACTCTGAGGAGAGTCATGGGGTGATGTGAGAGCTGGGTATAAAAGCAGGAGTTTGCCAGTTAGGTGGAAAGGAAGCAATGACATTCTCAAAAGGGTTCAAAATTAGAAAATCTCAGAACAATTCAAAGCCAGGCTGGTTCTAAAATAACCTGTCTTCATTGAGAATGTAGGACACAAACATAGCAGGAACCATAAAACCACAGGAGGCAGACAACAAAGGTTTTGTCTGCATACCATAGAGTTGAGGTAAAGAACATTCTGTAGGGAAAGACAGTAATGTGACCAGATGTGATTTGTTATGGAAAGTTCTGGTTGACATAGGGAAGATGTACTGGGGAGGGACAAGATGCATGGCAAGGAGAAAGTTAACGGTGTGGTGCAATGCTCCAGGGTTGAGACCGTGAAGCAAGGCCAGAACTTGAACAGTGCTGGAAGGGGACACCTCTGTAAGTTCGACACCCAGACTGCCGCGTTATCTCAGGATACTGGGGGGAAGAAGCGTTATTCAATGAAAGAAATCAGAGTTCATGGGCATGGAGGCGACCCAGAGGGAAGGAAATGTTAGTTTAAGAAGACTCCTAGGAACAAGAGGTTGCACAGTGCCCAGTGCAAAGGAGACAGCCTAGTCCTTAGCAAATAACAGAGTGGGAACTAAAAATGGCTCTTCTCTTGGCAAAGAGACAAGCCCTGCTGAGCCGAATGAACACCTCGCTAATGAGGATGGTAACAGGAGTGTTGTGTAGCTCCTTCCTCCTGAAAAGAGGAGGACACCAAACGTCCCAGGTCCAGAAACTGACCAAAACTTGCGAGTCTCAAAACCTCCTAAGACTTAGAAGATTGGTGTTGTGAGTGTGTGTGTGTGTGTGCACGTGCATGTGCTATATATATAAACATCATAGTGTATAAACACCAACAATTGCTCAAGAGAGAATAGTCTCCAAAGTGGCCTGCAGGTTTTGCAGAGAGCTCCAGGGATCCAGCCTTAATAAATCATCCTCCATGATGGGGTAGGCTTTCCCATGATGCAGTTGCCTTTGAGTCAGCCAGGTTCCTCACTCATACTTGTACCAACTACACTAAACTCACTAGTCTCCACACTGGACTTGGCTGGGATCATTTCTTAGGTCTGTTGTCAAGGCTCTATGGAGTTACATAAATATTTGTTCCCATTTCCCCAGGAAAGGTTGCACAGTGGGATGTCACCTCTCCCTGCTTGTCAGCTTAGTTGACATGGCCTCTCTGAGACCATACCAGCCAGTTGACCAATGGCTACCGAGTGAGGGGGAACTGTTAAGTGGCTGGTTCTCTATGCCCCCCTCATCTCTGAGGACAGTAGCCAGGAAGAGCTCCCAGACCCTGGGAGGCTGGCCTTGACCCTGGTAACCAAAAGCAGCACTGGACTTCATTATCCAAGCACAACTGTGTTGAGTATCTCAGATCCCCTGCCTCCAAGGGCCAGAGGGGCAGGATGATGATTTCTTATTCTCCAGATGGACTGAAAACAAAAGTCTGTCCAAATCTGTTCAGGCTGCTGTAACAAAACACCAGAACCCACAAGGCTTGTTTCTGGTGTGTCTCGGGGAAGGTGGGGAGCAGCTCTAGTTCTCTGGGACTTGCTTTTCAAGGACACCAGTCTGTTCATGGGTGCTCTGACTTCAAGACCTAATTATTATCTGAAGACCCCCACCTCTTCAAACTTTCTCCTTGGAGGTCAGGACTTGGCCTCAGAGACTTCAGTCTTTGACTGTATTTCTTCATACTTGGAGCTATCTTAAGTTTTCTCATCCTGTTAGTGCTATCTCTAATCAGGGAGAGAGTTGCCATTCCTCATCCTTAACCCCTGTCTCACGGGGAGGAGAGGAATGTTACAGAAGACTAACCAAGCGCAAGACAGTAATGAAAGAGTGCCTGCCATGTGTTTTCTGACGTATCTGTGCTCATGAAACAATAAGACAGTACCTGAGATATTGATACTTCAGTCACCTGAACATAGCATGACTTGTCTGAGTTTACATGCATGACAAACACTGAGGCTGGGTGTGCTGATTTCCCAGAATGCCAGGGACCAAAGAGAGGCACACAATCTTTCCAAAGCACAAGGGTGCTAGCCTCCAGGCACCTCTTTTACTTCTGAGTGCTCGACTTTGTGATCTCACTCAAGTAGCTGAAGCAATCTGTGCCTCTGTCTCCTGCTTCTCAACTAAAACATGGATCATAGAAACGCAGGCGCCGGATAGAGGCTGTTGTTGGGATGGAAGAAGCTAACTGCCCTCACAGACACCTGTGCTCATGTACCTGGATCTCCAACTGGACCGGTACCTCTCGACCATCACATACCCATGTGTCACCTAGAATCTTGTCCCCACACACATCCTGCCTCAGTGAGGCTGGGTAATCCGAGCTCCTGCCTGTCTATCAAACTGATGCTGATGCTGTTGGCTCACAGACCATACGCTGAGTCATTAGGATGCAGAGCCTCTGGGGGTGGGAAAAACAAAACCAATATTCCTGTCTACCACTCAGCCACGTACAGAAGATGTCTCCGCTATTTAAAATGATGTAGCTTTTATCGCTGTGGAATATGCTAACTGAGCAGAAGTAAAGTAGAAAGTATATATAAAATAGAATTCTACAGTGTTTAAATATAGCCAGACAAGAAGAATGATGGAGCCTATCAGATAGAAATTGGGGCAGGGAGAAAAGACACACACATTAGAAGGTATTAATAGTGGCTATGTCTGAGGATGGAAGTTAGGTACTTGATTTTTTTTTAATTCTTTATAAGAATTTCAGTTTTTCCATTTTCTACCATACCAATGCATTCATCTTGTAACAAGAAAAAAAAATGTACTTCCATCAATATGTGAATTCTCCGATTCCCTAAAAAAGTAACGCACCAATACGTCATTCATCTATAATCAAGGTTGCAGCTCCGATGGAACAGGGTCCTTGGCCCCCACTTAGCTCTTCAAGAAGGGAGGGGAGAAGGAGGACAGCACCGAGAAAACCCCAAGCTGCTACTGCCCCCTCTGAAAAATGTTCACAGCATCCAAGGACTCTCGCAACCGACGGGACAGATTCTGGGGCACCAGTGACAAGACGGGAGGTGACCCTGAGCCCTGGGATAAGGCCAAACGCTGTCACTGAACTAACTGTGTGGCTTGAGGCTGGAGCAGCGCCTGCCGACTCTCTGACTGACAGCCCCTGGATTAGCATTCCTGCAGAGTCCTCTGGCTTCTCCCCAGGGCTCCCTCCCTCCACACCAGGCTGTCTCAGTCTCTCTCCTCTGAATAGTTTATTTAAGCCCTGTAGATGTTGTCCTTAATAAGTCCTTCCTTCTTTTCCCACAGGGACATATTCACCATGATGAATCTAGTTCTTAAATGTAAAGCAGGTAGAACAGGGGACAGGGTGGGCCCTGGAGCACACAGCGCTGGTCATTTCCTAACCCCAATTTAGGATGAAACTCTCTGACCTTACTTCTTTGCCTTTGAGAATCAGCGCTTAGCCCCGCAATGGGGTCTTGTTAGCAGAGGTCTAATGGGGAAGAGTGTCCATCCAAGAGCAGGTAGGCTCTCCACCTAACCTAGGACCATAGCCCTGGTACACACTGCCTCTTCTTGGCAGCCTGGGACCAGAAGGATGCTGGGCAAGGCCTGTGTTAGCACATTAAGTATCACTGAAGAGGTAGGGCTGTACTAACAAAGCTCTCAGTGGCCCAAAAGTGAGAAGCCTACTTCTCACTCATGATATTCCAGGCAGGATCTGAGCAGAAGGCACGGCGCTGATCCGCATGGTCACTGAGGACCTGGGCGAGCAGCTGCTCAGCCGTTCTCTATGTACGCATCCTCTATGACCCTTAAGGTCCTCCTGGGTGTGTTCACACCAGTTAGACAGAGTGAGAGAAGGCACAGTGGGGCCTGGGAACGATTTGGATGGATCAATTTAAGCTGCCATCACCATCCCGTCAGGTGCCGTGGACAGATTTCTAATCTCACATTGCATGCAAGGGAATCATTCCAGCTGTTTGGCCCAGAGGAAGATGCATCACCTAGCACCAGACCCAAGACTTGGGGTTCAAAAACAATTATTGACCACCTGCTGTGCACCAGGCACCATGCTAACCCTGTAGGCTTTAAGAGGAATAACATTGCACTCTCTGCCATTGAGACGTTCCTAGGACTCCTCCTATCCAAAGACTGCCTCACCAGGTTCGGCAATGAGGGAATACTCATGACTCTTGCATACTCTGCAGGGTCAGCTCAGGTGACTAGAAGGATAAGTCATGCTCCACAGGAAAGAAATCTTTAATCTTTAGGGTATGTAACTCTGGACACACGTTTGTCAACCGAACGCTATCGACTAGGCGTGTGTGTACTTGAAAGTTTGTGTGTGTGCTGAGGGACAGGACCGAAGAGGAGACAAAGAAGAATTAGTAACATGAGGGATTAGCCAATATCCTCAGGGCATGAGCATCCCCCTCTATTCTCTCTGAAAGGGGTTGGACTCTCTGAGTCCAGAGAACTTTAAATATTTACACATGAACTTAATTCTTTCCTTGACTATTTTTTCTTAACTTTAGACTTTCTCCCCCAAATGACTGAGCAACGTGTTAAAATGTAATTAGATTCACTCCCGCAGTCCTCCAGGCCAATGCTTTGACCTGCCCTGATCTCAATTCTCTATCATAATATGGGACAGAGACAGCAGTGACCAGTAGGGACAGAATGGCCAGATAGCTGTCCAGCTACAAAAAGAAATGCCCTGACCTCACAAGGTACTGAAGGAAAACCCCCAGTTCAATAGTTTCTCAAAGACCCAGACATATGACCTCCCCCAACAGAGTTTACAACCCGCAGTACAGCTAGCAGAGCCGAAGTTTTCCCATGGAGCTGGCAAGCAGACCACAATGGCTGACTTTGACCTCCAAACAGAATGGTTGTGGCATAGCAAAAACCACACTCCAAGTGAAGGGGGTATCCACATACATTGCTAAAATCAGGGAGAGTGGACATCCTGAGAAAAGATGGTGGTAGCAGCAGGCTGGGGCTGGAGAAGTAGCCAGTAGAGGTCACCCAAAGGGAAGTTTGGGAGCTGACAGGTGGATGGGATTTCAGTGTTTTTAGGCCAAGGATCTCAGGCATTATGATTCCAAAGCTCGAGAGTAGTCTGCTCTGTGTTGAGCTAGGACAAGCCCTTCCCAACCACAGCTGCCTGAGGGGCTCCAGCTGCCTCCAGGTGATTCCTCTCTGTCTCTGAGAACATTGTATTGTTCCAGCCTACAAAATGTAATCTCCTCACTCTGGGCATCACCCAAGCTTGCAGAGGGCCTCCAGTTTTCAGGCTGAGGGCTGGAGAAGTGGTGGACAAAGATACAAGGACTCTTTAGGGATCAGCTAGGTGGGGCCAACGTCATCCAGAGTATCCATGCAAACACATAGTCACATGGGCCACCATGGGTGTTATAAAGTAAGACCTTTCCTGTCTGTTCTCTTCCCCCCCCCACCCCCCCCACTCCCTCTCTCTCTCTCTCTCTCTCTCTCTCTCACACACACACACACACACACACACACAGGGTCAAGAAAAGGAGGAAAACCTGCCATTTCCATCCCATAGCTCTCCAGAATCACGCTCACAGTGACCACAAAGAGTCTAAGTTTGCTCATGCTGGTGGCTTGGGTTAGTGGTACCCGTCACCTTTGCTGCATGATTAGTATCCATAGGGCCCCACCCATGCATGGGACACTGTTGAGGCTCCTTAGACTCAGAGGAATCCTCAGAGGACATTTGCCTGCTACCCTGCCTCTGGGAAAATCAGGACACCCTGAACCATCTAAGGCAGATAGGAATCTGTCCTATTTAAAAAAAAAAAATCACAAGACAAGCCACCATCTGCTTAGGTAGCTAGATGTGTGTGAAGAGCTGACCAGGCCAGATAGAAAGCACTGTACCACCATTTCTGCGGCTGGAATCATCAATGGGGGGAGAGGGCAGGCATAAAATGGAATCTCTTTAGTCAGAACAGAAATAACTAGTCTACTAGCACTCACTGCAGGGATTTCCAGGTTTCACGGAACTTATCTCTTAAAGAAGCAGTTTTATTTTTTAATGGCAGTGCTGGGGGTAAAACTCAGGGTCTTATTCATGCTAGGCCATAGCTCTAGTTGAGTTACAGCCCAGCCTTTTGATTTCTTGAAACAATGTCTCACTATACATCTCAGGCTGTCCTCAGAATTACTCTGATACCCAGGCTGACCTGGAACTCACGATCCTCCTGCCTTAGCCTCTATAATAGGCTACCATACCAGACAGGTGCACTACTTTTAAAAATCCCTAAGACATTCAATGAGTGGTCCTGGGACATGACGCAAGCTGCATGGTTGTGAGATAACTTAGAGATGATTCTAATATCCATCAAGTACACAAATCCTGGCCAGCTCCAGTTCATTGCTCTTCGTGGCCCTGAAAATTAGATAAGGCACATATCACCGGACCCTATTGGTGGATAAGAAAACTAGACTCAAGACACCCAAATAGCTTGTCTAGAGCAACACATTTAGCTAAGATAACCTCTAGGAACTCAATCCTGGTATATGGACTGCTAGTCAGTGCCTCCATTGTAGTTCTGTGAACAGTAGAAGCAGGCCGGGAGGGCCTACTGATAAAATACGTACCTTCTAAGGTGAAGCCTATTAGCCATGAGCCATGAAGACCTCCATTAATTCAGCAGGTTTTTAGCATGTATCATACCATCTTCTCCATCACTGTAAGGAGCAAGGTGACTGCAGACAGAAAGTCGTCTATAGTCAGAAGCAGCCCAGCCAAGGGCGGCAAGTGGAAGCTAACCTGCTTTAAAGCAGCTCCCAAACTGTTCTGAAGATGAAAAGAACCCGAGGCTGTACTTCAAGTCATTTCCTTAAAATTAGAAATCAGAAAAAGAAACAACACAAACAACCAAAAAGTCCTGGATGGCATCTTCAGGAGAAGAGACTGAGAAACTGTAGCTTCAGCGGGTCCATGGGAGAGCCTCACTGTTTTAGCTCCTGTTTCCATTGCTGTGACAAATATCTGGCACAAGCAACTCACAGAAGGAAGAGTTTGCCTTGGCTCACAGTGTAAAAGGCAAGCCCGTCATGGTGGGGAAGGTATGGGGTTGCAAGAAGTGGCTGGTTACACTGGGCTCACAGTCAGGAAGCAGAGAGCAAACTGAGGTCGGGCAATACAACCTCAAGGCCCACTCCCAGTGACTCCCTTCATCCATCAAGGCTCTACCTCCTGAAGGTTATAGAACCTTTCAACAGGGCTACTAGCTGGGGACCAAAATTTCAAACATTCAATGAGTCTATGGAGGGCATTTAACATCTAAACTACCACCACAGTCATCATTGTAGAAGTTTAAGGTGTGTAGGCAGAGGCTGCTTGTTCATTCTCGGCTGCCCAGAACCGAAATAATCACATAGAATCTGTATTAATTAAATCACTGCTTAGTCTATTAGCTCTAGCTTCTTATTGGCTAGATCCTACATCTTAAATTAACCCATTTCTATTAATCTGTATATCACCATGTGGGTGTAGTTTCCTGGCAAGGTTCCAGCATGTCTTTCTCTGGTGGTAGCTACATGGCTTTTCCTGACTCCACCTACTTTCCCCCAGCATTCAGTTTAGTTTTCCCACCTAGCTCTACTCCATCCTATCACAGGCCAAAGCAGTTTCTTTATTCATTAACCAATAAAAGCAACACATATACAGAAGGACTTTCCACACCATTTCCCCTTTTATGTTAAATAAAAAGGAAGGTTTTTAACTTTAACATAGTAAATTTACATATAACAAAACAGTTATCAAGCAAGAATTACAGTTATAATATTTATATCTACTTTATCTTTTATCATAACTAAGGAAAACTATAACTATAGCTATCTATTCTTCAACTCCATCAAAGACTCCAAAAGGATATAAACTGGCCTTTAGGTAAGGAACTGCCCATGCCTCGACCACTGACAAAGTGCATGGTGTCTGGACTGGACAAGCAGGATACAAGAAAAAAGACTACCAAACTTTGCCAAGATAGAGAAAGACAGTTCTGAAATTTTTACTGCCTCTGAAAATGATCTGTCAGTTACTAAGCCACCTTAGTCAAACTTGATTGCTTCAACACTGCAAATGAGACTTTGGGTGATTGCTCAGGCAGTCAGTTGTCTCTGTCATCTACTGCACATTTTTGGAAGCTGCTTAATTGCACTTCCTTCATACTCAAGTAATATTATCTCCCTTCTCAGGCCTTCAATGGGGTTGAAGATTAGATAGTCGTAGTTACTGTCCTCTTGTGATCTAGCCAAGCCATTTCCAATACAAAACTTAGACTCCTTAGGATAGAATGTTTATTAAAATATTTAGTATAGTGTATATAGCTTTGTATTGGGTTTGGAACTCTCTTACTTAAACAAAAGGGGGAAGTGCAGTGGGAACTTCTTCAGTCAATAGCCTTTAAGATACCAACCCACTTAAGTCTCTTATACTATAATTGCCAAAGTGAAGTGCACACTCGCTTTCTCTTCCAGCTGCTGGATTTGGTTCCTGTTCCCCATTTGTGCAGAGGACTGTGATCTAGGCCTGTGATCTATGTGTCTACCCCTAAATAAATACCCTTAATTATATGCAATTCTGAGATAGTGTGGGATTATTTTGTAACTTCTGTCTTCAACAAGGGACACTTTTCTGGAACAGTAACAATCAGCTTGGCAGGACATATATTCATGGACAATGATCCCTGACTTGGCATTTTGTCCTTCCAAATTGTCTCCAGTAACTAGAAGATCTTTCTAGAGCAGAATCTCTTGGCCTTTCCTGGCATGAGGTGGGGCTGTCTGTGAATCTGAGGAGTAGCACCCTAGGTCCCTATACTTAGAAGCTGATGGTACTGTATACTGAGAATGCTTCCAGACAGGCCTCTTATACTACAGGGTGGAGCTGCCTGGAGGGAAACTTAGGAAAACACTGGTCTAATGGAAGGCTAGAGGAAGGCCCCCACAGAGAATTTCCCAAAGCTTCCATTTCTCCATCTGTGACAAACGTTTCATCATTGTGAAGATGGATTATGATCCAGAAGATGGGAGTGCTGACCCAGGCATCCAAACGTAGAGAGACTCAATCAGAGTCCCCCAAGCATCCCAAGGTCCAAGCAACAATAAACCTGTTCTACTTCCTTCTCTATTTCTATCATCAGCTCCATGACCCAAACAACCTGGATGAGGAAAGGGTTTATTTGGCTTACAGATTAGCCCATTATCAAGGAAGGCCAAGGCAGGAACTCAAGACAGAAACCTGGAGGCAGGAACTAAAGCAATTACTGTGGAGGAATGCTTCTTACGGGCTTGCTCCCTCTGGCTTGCTTAGTTACCTTTCTTACAAGCCCATGACCGCCTGCCTAAGAATGGAACTCCAACTCCAACATCAATCAGCAATAAAGAAAGTGCCCCCATGGACATTGTCCTATAGGCAAATCTGATGGAGACAATTCCTCAACTAGGATTCCCTCTTCCCAGGTGTCTTAGTTAGGGTTTCTATTGCTGTAAAGAGACACAGCAATAGAAATGGCCACAGCAACTCTTATAAAGGAAACCATAAAATTGGGGTGCTCACCAACAGTTCAGAGGTTCAGTCTATTATCATAATAATGGGAAGCATGGTGGTGTGCAAATAGACATGGTGCTAGAGAAGGAGCTGAGAATCTTGCATCTTGCAGGCAACAGGAAATGGTCTCAGATACTGGGCAGTATCTTGAGCATAGGAAAGCTCAAAGTCTGCCCCCTCAGTGACACACTTCCTCCAACAAGGCCATAACCTACTCCAAAAAAAAAAAAAACCCACACTTCCTAATAGTGCCACTCCCTATAAGTTTATAGCAGCCAATTATATTCAAACTATCATACCAGAAATGTTTAGATTTGTATCAAGTTAAAGACTGTGACAAAAGCCCATAATTCCCACTGGTCCCTAATTCTTTCCATTCTTCTCTGAGAGGAGGGGTGTGGAACAAGATAGGATCCCACAGGCCCCCACAAGGAAGCCATTTCAAAAAGACAATTCTCTGGAAGCAGGGTGGTGGCTCACCATCCTCCCCCAACTCCCTCTGTTCCAGAGCACAGAGCCAACACACTCAGTGACCCTCCAACAACATGGTCTTATAGATGTGGGTTTCTGCTTAAGGTATTAAGGCCCTGCAGAGTCACAAGGCCCTGCACACTATCCAAGTGGTGAGAAAAATCAGAAGGCTGTGTTCTCCTGGTGTTAATTAATCAGTCTTTTAGCAGAGCCTGCTTAAAAGCATGATTTTCCTAAACAGGACACCTGGGAACAGAGGGTTAATGAACAGCTTAAAGAGCGCACAGATGTGTAGCGTACAGGTGAGCCTCAAGTAGCAGCAGCACACAAAAACAAAGCCCATCCTTACACCAGCTTAACTGACACAGAATGCATAGTCACAGGCCAGCTGTGACGGTTCGCCCACAGATCCCTCACGCTTGCTCCAGGAAATTAGTAGGACTCTACACCTGTCAGTGTGGAAACTGAGGCTTCCAGGGTCCCTGGCTCCTGAGAGGGCAAGTTGAGCATCCAATCTAGGGAGTCTTAGCACCTGGAGGGTAGTCTGGAGCAGGCATAGGTCAGGTCCAGTCCGTCTCCATCTCCACAGAGCCCAGCACCCTGAACAGAACTCAGTGCTCCCATAGGACAAGCACTGTGGGGTAGTGAGGAACACGTGAGCTTTGAATTGAAATTAACTGCACCAGGAAGCCTGGCTCTTCCGCCATGTGGTTGTAAGTCACTTAACTTCCTTAAACCCTAGTTTCTTCAACCGTAAAAATGTTTTGTGCAATTATTTTAAGGGAAAAAAAATGAGCTAGGATCCACCATGAAGCACCCGTGCTGGCCTGGGCATGTGACCGTTCTTCAGGGAATTTGTGTTCTTGCCTTCATCCCTCCTGTGTCACAGCCCAGCACCAGGGACCAGCCAGGTGAGTTTGCCTTATCCCACTCTCTATGTTGCACCCACGCCCAGTGCCCCAACTTAGTCTGGTCAGCCCTCTTCACCTTGTCCCCAACTTCCCAGCTTGGACTAGGATGTGCATCCCAAAGGCCACCCCTGCCCACTGTTTCCACCGGACTTCATCCCATCCACGTCAAATCCAGTTTTGAGGATGAACCCAATCCACACCTCTTGTGCTCTTTCCCAGCCTGCTCTGTTCACATCAGACCAGCACTAACAAATGAAGCACACAGGGGCAGACCTCATCACAGAAACACACCCAATATGAAAGAGCAAAATAGTACCCAGCCCCCAACTCCACCGGGCCTATAGAGATGTTCTCCAATGGGGATTACCTAGGTGAACCCCAGAACACAGGATTTAAGCGAACAAGTATAAATGTCATCAAAGAATCCAGGAGTTTAAAGAAGGCACAAAGAAACCACCTAATTAACTCGAGGAGAATGAATGCAATGAGACCAAACTCCTGCCTGAGCAGTACCCAGGAAAACATAAACATAGGGCTGAAGGAAAGGATGAAGATGATCCAGCATTTGAGAATGGAATTCAATAAAAGGGAAATGTTGAAGGGAACTTGAGTCGGAATGAAGATGGAATAAAAAAACCTCAACAACCCAACGAGAAAATTCAAGAGAACGTCTTATGAGTATAACGGCTCAAGTGTAAGGCTGAGTGTCAGGAATTAGACCCCACAAACAAAGAACATGAAAAAAATTAAGCACAGGAAAGGAACATACAAAAACTATAGGATATCATAAAAATACCAAACCTTTTCATTATAGCAATAAACGAGGGAGAAGAATCTTGGGTCAATGGCATAAAGCAGATCATCAACAAGGTCATAGAAGAAAAGTTTCCCAAGCTAAGAAAAGACATACCATACAGATACAAGAAGCACAGAGAACCCCTACTTGACAAGATAAGAAAAGACAGTATACCAGAGTCCAAAATAATCAAAACATTGAAAACCATTAAAAGCTGAAAGAGAAAAAAAATAAAAACAAACAAAAAAAACCACAAGTCATCCATAAAGGAGAAACCATCAGAATTCTCCATGGAAGCTTTCAAAGTCAGATCTGGAGCAATGCACTCCAAATGCTAAGAAACCACAAAAGTCAACCTAGCCTATTATGCCCAGCAAAATTGCTGAGGAAAAGAAAAAAATTCCAAGAAAAAAGGAAAAGAATCCATATCCAACAGGCAAACATTAAACTGAATACCAAGTATAATACTTGAGATTGAAGAGAAGAATAAACATAGGCAAGAACTGTAGAAAAAGCAAATGAGGGACTGGAAAGATGGCTCAGAGGTTAAGAGCACTGGTTATTCTTCCAGAGGTCTTGAGTTCAATTCCCAGCAACAACATGGTGGCTCACAAACCGTCTATAATGATGTCTGGTGCCCTCTTTTGGCCTGCAGGCACACATGCAGGCAGAATACTGTATACATAGCAAATAAATCTTTTATAAAAAAAAAAAGAAAAGAAAAAAGCAAATGAAGCTGTAATTACTGGAATGCAATATACAACTAAGACTTTTGAATGCCTTTAATCAACACACATCTTTCAATAACAACTTTAAATATTAATGGCCTTAAATCTATACTCAAAAGACACACGGGCTGGTTAAAAGAGTTAAGAAACAAAATCCATCCTTCTGTTGTCTTCATGAAACTCAGCTTTAAAGATAGGCACCACCTTAGAGTAAACAGATGAACAAAAGTACTCCAATCAAATGCACCAGCAAGCAAGTAGCCATTGCTATCCTTGTAATCCGCCTTGGCGGGTTACTCAGTCTAGGGGTGTAACCCGCCTGGCTGATCAGTTATTCCAGGGTCACGGAGAGGCACTATCTGGAAGATAATGGGCAAGAGAGAGGGAGGAGGCCATGCTAGGTTTGTCAGAGCCTCCGTTTATTAGAGACAGGGTTACAGCTTATATAGGATAAGGAATTGGGGGGGGGGCACAGGGGCCTGGACTTTTGCCGCGTAATTCACGTTAGTCACGTAGGCCAGGAGGTTACCTTTGGCCAGGTCACGTAGGCCAGGAAGTCACGAGTTGACACACCTAGTTTTCTAGATAGTTTGGAATGTGGGGCGGGTTCCGCTAACAGACAGCTCTCATTAACAGCTAATTGGGTGTGAGGTAGACTCTGTCAATAGAATGGTTCTCAATACAATTGGGAATGTGGGGTTCTCTGCAGGCTCCCCAGGGCGATGGTTCCTGTAATAATTTTAGGAGGAAACGGCTCCTGACAGATCCTAATATCTAATGAAATAGACTTTGAACTAAAACTAGTCAGAAAAGGTAGAGGACACTTCATTCTAATCAGTGAAACAGTTAACCTAGAAGACGTTACTACTAAACATAGATGCACTAAACTCATACATCTGATTTCACAAAAAAAAAATATTTCAGGAATTAAAGACAGAGTTTGACATTAACCTATTAATAGAAGTGATTTCAATACTCTTTCCCGAATAGATAGATCATCTAGACAAAAAAATAAACAGAGAAATATCTGAATTGAATGGCATCATACATCAAATGGACTTAGCACATCTACTGAATAGTCCACCCAAACCAAAGACTATGCTTTCTACTCAGCAGACCGTGGAAGTTTCTCTAAAATAAACCACATTCTGAGACAGATACAATACAAAGTTCTTTTTCAATGTAGAAAAATTGAAATAACTCTGCATCCTCTGATCATAATGCAATAAAACTTAAAATCAACAGCAGAAAAAAACTCTAGTAATTACACAAGCTCATGGAGATTAAGCAGTTCATTACTGAATGATGAATGTGTCTAAGAAGAAACTCAAGAAATTTACCATGTTGACATCCATGATCTGTGCTTCCATTGGCTGCTATTGGCAGGAAGATTTCTTTTGTTGCAGTGCCAATGACTGCAGACTTATAACTGAGAGAGACATTGAAGGCTTCTGTGCCAATCTTGCCTCCCTCCCCCCAAAGAAACAGTTTAGATATGAAGCTATTGAAGACAGTCCTTAAAATTTGGGACAAAGATGCTGAAGTGTAATCTTCACAGTTGATGGCTTCTGGCAGGGTGGCAGAGAAGGACTCAGTTTTCTTTACGGGGCTGGCCTCTGCAAGTTTGACCGTGCTCCAATTAGTATATGGGTAACACAAATTGGATTTAGTGGGTTTGGGGATTGGGGCACAAGGGTGGGAGGTTGAACCTGGGAGGAAAGAGGAGTGTGATTGGGGTGTATTGTACGAAACTCCCAAATAATTAATAAAAATATTATGTTGGGGTGGGAGGAAGAAAGAAAGAAATTTAAGAATTCCTGGAACTAAATGAAAACACAACAAAAGTCCTGGGACACGTTGAAAACAGTCCTCAGAAGAAAAATTTCAGATCTAAGTGACCACATTAAAGAGTCAGAAAGAACATAAATAAATGGCTTGATGGCGCAACCTAAGGAATCAGAAAAACAAGAACAAAACCAATCCAAATCCATAGGGAGTAAGAGGTATAAAAAATATCAAAGGAGAAATTGATGAAATAAGAACCAAGAAACCAATACAAAGAACCAGTGAATCTAAGAGCTGGTTCTTTGAGAACATAAACAAGACTGACCGATCTTTAATCCAACCGAAGAATAGAAAGAAAGAGCTGGCCCAAACCAACAGAATCAGAAATAAACAGGCAAAACATAACAACAGACAGCAAAGAAATTCAGGATCTGGAAAGGGAAAACGCCATTAAAAAACTATTAGTTAAAAATCTAAAAGAAATGAATTAATTGCTAGATTTATCCAAACCACCATAGTTGAACCAAGAAAAGATCCAGCAACTGAAATAGACCCATAACAAATTAGGCAGTTGAAGCAGTGATAAAAAGTCTTGAGACTATAAAAAGCCCAGTCCCAGATGGGTTCACAGCAGAGCGCCACCAGACTTTCAGAGAAGACCTACTCTGATACTTTGCAAACTATTGAAAAACTAGGCACAGGAGCACTTCCCAAATCCTTCTATGAACCCAATACCAAAACCCGGCAAAGACACACCACCACCAAAGAAAATTAGATAACAATATCCCTGATGAACGTAAACTAAAAATTTTCAATAAAATACTTGGAAATTGAATACAGTCGTACATCAAAAATTGTATCCACCATGATCAAATTGGCTTTATTCCAGAGGTGCAGGAATGATTTACATACATAAGTTATTAAATTAATAAATCACAAAAATTGCTGTTGCCCTTCAGAGGTAAATCCCTAATGCTGAAGACACCGTGCACTTCAGACCCAGGACTTGGAGGATCTGAGCTAGAGCTGACTTGAAAGCCTCACCTCTGAGAACTAGCTTTCACAGTATAGCGCTACTCAAGCTGCCCAGGGAGGTAAGCAACCAACAGACATCCTCAGTTGTGAAGCCAATGAACCACAACGACCAGCGGGGTGAGACGGTCCAAAAGTGTAATACTGATACTGCTATCTTGATGTCAGTTGATAACCACCAGCTGTCTAGTTAGACTTAAGACCCCCTCAATAGGAGGGAGGAGATCGTGAATGAGTGGTACTGGAAATCTAGCCAAATACCCAAGGGTGGTAAGTTCATGGATGTTAGTGAGGAACCAACGACTGCCACTTTACTAGACCAGCATAACTCCTAACTGTGTTCTAAGGAATTATCTTTACACCCACAAATGAGCCTAGTTCTCACCCTTTTATCAAAGAAGCTCCTCTTACAGCAGACTAAGACCATTACAGAAAGCTGCAACTGGTCAAATTTCAGAGACCAACTGACCACAGGGTCTCAGTGTATATGTCTACAACACAATTTCTGCACCCAAGGCTCAGGGATCATCACAGAAGAGGGAGTGGGAAGACCATAAGGTCAGAGGACCAGGAGATCTCCTAGAAACGACAGAGAAACTACATCCATGACACCTCAACAATATGGCTGCCTAAACAAGACCTGAACAAGAACAATGCTTAAACAGACATGCCAACACAGAGCAGGGGAAAAACACAAGCCCTAACCCTAAACAAATAACCACAGACAAGCAAGTAATGCATAGAGCAAGAGAAACAGTCTTCCTCAGGGAAGAACCCTGCCCCCATTGGTTATCCAATACCAAGTAGTCAGCTCTGAAATCAATAACAAAAGGATACCATAGGTTGTATTTATATTCCTGTGTGCGTGCATATAACAATAACAAAGACAAGGAGGCCATGAATTTGAGAGAGAGCACAGAAGGGAGTGACATGGGAGGGACTGAAAGGAAGAAAAATTAAAAGACAAATAATGAAATTATATTTTAATTTTTAAAAGAAGATCTTGTCACTAATCACTGAAGAAAAAAAAAAAGGACCAAACCTCTCCCATAAGCAGGCATCCCATCATCTAGCTGTTTTCTAGGAGATAGTCTGGAATCATAAGCTGCTCAAACTCAGGCTGATGGACACACAAACCAAGGAGTTTATTGATCTGTATTAAATTTGGCCCACTACCTTCTTACAACCCGGATTTGAATAGCTACTATGTGACAGAATGTTGCAAGCTACAAGTTCTCCAGTAAACAGTACATAGATGGGTCATGTCTCCCAAAGAACATACTTTGTAGACTTGATCACCCCTACCTAGCCTTCATGGTTCTGCCCCAAGGACTGTCCTGGTCCTATGATATGGTTTGAAGGTACTTAATATACAGAAAACCTAATGTCTACCCTGGAAGCCATTCTTTCTGTTTAGGGGTTGTTGTAGGAGGAGGGCACACTTGTTCGTCCCAGCTGCCCAGCTAGCTTAGCCCTGAAATAACCACACAAAAACTGTATTAATTAAATCACTGCTTGGCCCGTTAGCTCTAGCTTCTTACTGGCTAAGTCTTACATCTTAATTTAACCCATTTCTATTAATCTGTGTATCACCACGCGGCAGTGGCTTACCAGCAAAGCACGTCTATCTCCAGCAGTGGACCCATGGCGTCTCTCTGACTACACCTTTCTTCCTCCCAGCATTCAGTTTTGTCTTCCCTTCTTACCTAAGTTCTGCCCTATCAACAGGCCAAGGCAGGCAGTTTCTTTATTAATTAATGGTAATTACATCACACAGAGGGGACTCCCACACCAGGTTGTAGTCTAATACATTGCCTTACGTGAAGCCCTCCCCTGTCATGAACACAAGAAAGAGAATGGCTTTGTGTAGGGTGCACAACCCTGGCTCCCCAACCCCATTCCTTCCTCTCTGCATCTTCCAGTTCTCTGAGGCCTGCCACACGGATCCTAGTCAGGTGTCTGTGTCGCCATTTCTACCTTTTAACGCGGGGTGGAGGTGAGGCGGTGGGATGGAAACCAGAACTTTCTGGGTCTGGGGCTGTCACTTAGCAGCTCAGACTATTCCTACAGGGAGAGGAGGGGAGGGGCCATATCCTGGGAAGCAGACAGGAAGTTCTACAAACCAGCTTTCTTTAGAAAAATGTACTACCCTGCTCGCTGTCGCCTGATGTCATGGATACAGAGAAGTGTCATTCCTTGCCTTGGGGAGAGAGAGGAATTGAATCTAGAGACACCACGTGGCTCATCTCAGCAGCGTCTCCTATATTAAAAAAAAAAAAGAAGAAGAAGAAGAAAAAAAAAGAAAGAAAGCAAAGCACCCCACCAAAGAGGCAGCCGGCAAATTAATTGTTTTCCTGATTAGCAAAAATACAATTAAGCCCCAAATGCTGCCGCTTGGGGGAAGGTTATTTGCATTTTTTTTTCTGGGGACCGTTCTGGCCACTGAGCAATGACAGCTTCATTCTGATCCCTACAAGAGGGGCCGAGAGAGAGAAATAATGCCACAAACTCATTATGGCCACACTGTCTAATTCCTCCCCGGGGAAACCAGACTGAGCCTCCGTCAGAGGAAGGGACATAAAGACAAGCAGGAATATTGTCACTGAATAGCAATGACAGCGGCAAGGGAGTGGGACAGTAGGCAAGGGACACACATTCCCGTGGCACGGGTGAGGTGACAGAGGCCAGCAGGATGGCTGCCGCGTTGTGAACAATGAGGGTCAAATGCCAAATGCCCTCAATCTGCTCTGAGCAGAAGCAAAATAGCATGTCAGTGGATGTTCCCTGCTGTAGGAAAGAGCGGAGGAGAGTGGAATAAAGGGAAACAGGAAGGAAAGAAAGGAGATAGGTGCCAATGTAGTGAGAGCTGGATAAAGGGATGGAGGAAAGGGCAAAGGGAGGGAGGGAGGGAGGGAGGGAGGGAGGGAGGGAGGGAGGGAGGGAGGGAGAGAGGAAGGCTATGGCTGAGGCATCTTCGTGAAATTGTATACTGGGAACATGAGCCTAATTCTCCATTTTGAACATAGTGATAACAATAATAATTAATAACATTAATGCTTCCCACTTATTAAACGTCTCTTGTCCATCTGGCCTGGAGGACTAACTTAAGGCAGAAGAGACTCGGGTAGAGAAAGGCAATGAAGCAATGAGAGTCCAGAAAGTCGGGAGGAGCTTGGGGCCCCCTTCCCAGCAGGCCTGACTGATTTGTATGTAAACAACTCAACCTCAGTAACTCGTCCCAGGTCACAGCCAGTGTGCGGCTTGGCATTCCAGTCTCTCCACAGCTGTCCATCATCTTGTTCTAATGGCAGTTTTCCAGGGGTCTCACTCCTGGTACCACTTCTGTCCCGAGAGAGACAGGGCAGTGGCCTGCCACCCCGTTCTGCTTTACCAGCCTTCTCCTGCCAGTCAGGCGTAGCGTGAAGACAAACCAGAGTAGGAACTCGCTAGCTCTGTACACGATTCCTCCTTTGTCTTGGTCTCTAGGACCCAAGGTAACCTCTCTACCATATTCACGGAGCTGGAGAGGTAAATTAAGGCAGAGTGAGGGGAACCAAAATAAGGGACAGAGCAATATGGCCCAGAAAGCGGAAAGCACTCGGGTTTTAATCAGGGACTGTGGGACAGAAATATCCCTGCTCTATGATGTTGGCCGGGTGTACCTCTCTGTCCCAGTTCTTCGTAGGCGACACAAAGATAATGGCCTAGATCTTACAAGGTCTTTGCGAGGACTAGGAATGAGTGACAGGAAGCAGCTGCTGTGCTTGGGCTGGGTAGAAGAGAGATTAGAGGAAGACGCGGTAGTCCCTGTTAGCCACAATTTCACCTTCTGCAGTGTGTTACCCCGCATCCAAAGTCAGTGCTCAAATACATAATGGGTAATTCTGGAAATAAAAAATCCGTAAGATTTAAACTGTGCTCCATTCTGAATGTTGTGATGACATCTCCTGCTTCTTCCCATCCAGGACATGAGTGGTTAATTCTATTGTCAACTTTACAGAATTCGTACTCACTTAGTAGACACACTTCTAGGGTGTTTCCAGAGAGGTTTGACTATCCCACAGGAGGGTGGAACCTGCCCATGGATGGGGTCCTGAACTGAAAACAAGAAGGAAGTGAGATGGACCAGCTTCTGTCTATTTACTGCCTGTGGTCGTGATGTGACTAGCTGCCTCATACTGTTGCCACCACAGCTACAACCAAGCTCATAACCACACCTTCCCTCTATCTTACTCGTCTATTGCTGTGAAGAGACAACATGACCAAGGCACCTTAGGGATTTCATTTGGGAGCTTGCTTACAGTTTCAAACAATGAGTTCATGGCCATCATGACACTGGAACAGTAAATGGGAGCTTTCATTTGAACCACAAGGAGGAGGGAGGGAGGGAGGGAAGGAGGGAAGGAGGAAAGGAGGAAAGAAGGGAAGGAGGGAGGAAGGGAAGGAGGAAAGGGAGGGAGGGAGGGAGGGAGGGAGGGAGGGAGGGAGAGAGGGAGGGAGGGAGGGAGGGAGGGAGGGAGGGAGGGAGGGAGGGAGGGAGGGAGAGCTGTAACAGTTCTGAAACTTCTAAGCCCATCCCCAGTGACACAGATCTTCCTACAAGGCCACACCTCCTTTGACAAGGCCACACCTCCTTCAACAAGGCCACACCTCCTTCAACAAGGCCACACCTCCTAATCTTCAGCTATACAAGCCAATAAGAGCCATTCTCATTCAGACCACCAAGCCTTCCACCATAAACTGTTTCTTCAAACTGTGAACAGAATAAGCTAGACATTCCTTTAATTGCCTTTTGTCAGACATTTTGTTGCAAAGAGAAAAATAATGTTTCCAATGTTTCCTTGCTGTGGCTGCTACCTTCCCTTTGGTACTTAGCTGATGTCTCCACTATCAGATTGGCTGTATCACATATTCATGTTCAAGTAACCCTTGTTTTATTGAACAATGGCCCCAAATCACGAGAGTGCTGATAGAAAGGCCTCAAAGCACACAAGGCAGAAGAGTCTCTCAGCTCTGGATCTTCACTGCAATGCTCCAAGGAATATAGAAAAAGCAGTGTGTACAAGGCTTGGTGTTATCTTAATGTCAGGCATCTACTGGGAATTGTTGAGACATCTCCTGCATGGATAGGAGCTACTACTGTAAAAACAAACCTAAAGATATATCAGAACAATTTCCCTCCAGCCAGGAGAAAGGAGTGGAGATGAAGCACACTCAACAGGAACCTGATTCCCTTTGTGGTCTTCCTTGCCTCACACCCTCCAGGGACAACCACCATTCACAGGAATTCTCAGATGGGCCATGTATTGCTAATAAGTAAATGTGCATCTGGACATTGGTGAATCAGGATCCAAGAAGATATGGTACTGTGTAGACAGCTTGGCATCCTCTTACTTGGTACCTCAGTTTTCCATTGTAAAAAGTGATGATCACTATCTCTACCCACTTCTGTCCAGTACTGACATTGTGGGTAGATAATAAAAGGTTCTGGAAATACTTGAAGAACCATGAAAATGTGGATAGGGTCTTGTAGGCAGGCTTGGAGAAAGACCTCATCCATGAAGGAAAAGGAGAATATCTGCTCTACCGAGGAACCTGGGGGAAAAATCCCATCCTGGAGTGCTGTGGCATCCCATCCATGCTGTGGCATCAAACCGCACATGGCTGCCATCTTCCCCAATCTCCACCAGCCATTTATCACATCACCCAGGAGCATGTGATCCCTGAAGGGTTAACATCCCCCTGTGCTCTAGATCAAAGCTGCAGATCCTATCACTGCGAGCCGTTCAGGATCGTGAGCACGCATCAGCATATACAGGTACCTCCCTCCTGACCCCGACAGGCTGATGTCAAGGAGAAGGCACACAACAGCATACACAGGCTTTTCCTCTCCGACAGCCCAGGTCACTGGAGCTTCACACGCCAGCCACACTTGACTTCATTACTTTACTCTGTGTCTTGGAGAAGCACATAGCAAGGGAAGCCAGCGCAGGCTACATCTAGGAGCTTGGATTCAAGACGACCTGGGTCGCGAAGATGAGTCGGTAAAGTGGATCACCCAACATAGGAGTCAGGAGGGAAAATCACAGGAGACAAGGAACTGCCTTGTCTGAGGCTCCTCAAAGGGACATCCCTAGACAAACCTGGTCTGGCTTCTGTGCATGCCTCAGGGGACCAGGGCAGCAGGGTTTCCCACCACGCCCTCCTCTCTTTGGGGACCAGCAGGTCTGCTCAGCTAGATCAAGGCAGTTCTTGGAACGAGGATCCTCCTTGAGCTCACTCCCTTCCCTCTATGGCTTGGTGTGAACCAGTTTTCCATGCCCATCCACTCCCGCAGGGAGGTTAGTCAACTCTCTCACGCCCTTTCTCTTCCTTTGGGTGACTTTATCCTGTTCTTTTATCCTTAGCCTGTCCTCACTTTGGATCCTGAAACGAGGGACAAAAATGAGTTCCCCTGCTACAGAACCGAGGAGAGGAGACAGGTGTGCAAAGGAGCGACAGGTTGGCCCAGAGATAATAGGCTACTGTGCCTATGGGGCTTCCTGTCCTGTACAGAACCCCTTCTTAACCATGATCTCTTTTAATTCATGCATTTAATTAGCAGATGCTCTCTGAGCAAAGGAAGCGCCAGGTGCTGATGCAGGCAATGAGGACACCTGGAGGGCAGGTGATGTCCCCATTCTCATCAAGTGAGAGGCAGGCAGCAAGTGGCTAAAGGAATGTGACCATTTTAGACAAAGACAAGGGAACTGAGGGCGTCAACAAGGGGGAAGGGATGTCATGTGATTTTGTGCCATGTCAGTAAGTTAGTGCTCATAGAGACAGGATGGTCAAGACCTCGCTAAGGAAGTGATATCCGTGAACACGGCCCAAGGTGATGGGCCTTCTCTGATGTTCTTTGGACCCTGCAGATGGAAAGCCATGAGCGTGAAGGAATGAACTTGAACTTGGAATGTTTGCAGGATAGTTATAGTTGTTGTGAGGGAAATTGGAGAAGATGGGGAAGGGTTGGCAGGGTCTAGGGAGCGGGTCTCAGATGTGACCCTCTATCATGTCTGTTTACTAAATTAGAAACACGAAATCCAGGGAGGTGAAGTTGCCAGGCCCATATGAAGGTGACATTGGCTTTATTCCTTGTGTACTGTTCACACCGGATCTCATGCTGCCCCTGTACTAGATGTCTCTGTGGACCACAGCTATTGGGAGGAAAGAGCTGTAAAGACCAATCAATCTCATTCCTCCACCAGAGGGCCCATCTTTCTCCTGGCCTTCAACACTCATATTTATGCATTCATAACAAACATGTGGTATACACATGTGCCAAGACCCTTTCTAGAAGTCAGAGATACATTTGTAAACAAAATTAATTAACTAAAACTTCTCTCCTTATGGAGCTGACAACTGACTGAAGAGAGTTAGAAACTGAACACACAGCTATAAAAAAAAAAAAGTGCTGTGGAGAAGCCAAGGTGGAGAGGGAAGAAACGCTGGTGACAGACAGGGCTCAAATTTCACTAAGAAGTTATGGGTAAAGTGACAGCTGGTCGCTCAAAGTTCCGAAGAAAGAGAGAAGGGAGCCACAGAGCTATCTAGGGGAAAAGAATTCCAGGTAGCGGAAATGCCCTGAGCTGAGAATGTTGAGTTTGGGGAAAAGGTGATGAGAACCCAGAACTAGCTAGTAGGTGGTGCCCGGATCCAGACTGGTCCAGCTCAAATTCCATGAGTAAAGGGACCACCACTGGCTCCAACTACTCCCCACCAAGATCCAGGGCCACTATTAGATGTCTTTGCCCATCCTGAGTGCCCAGAGCCTAGCACAGACTCTTGGGGAGGTTGGGACATCCAGCAAGGATGCCAGTCTCCCAGCTGGGGCTACATGTCAGCCACAACCAAGCGTCTTCAACTGCTGGTTCCACTCAGCTCTTCAGATATTTTATGCATCACAGCAGCCAGCCAGATCTTAATGAAAGCTAGTTACATAAATTTGGGTAAAACAGCAACAAAAGCACTTCCTATAGCAGGAGACATCAGCTCTGTTTTGTTTCCTTGCTCTCGGCATGTGAGTGAGTTACTGCGAGCTGGCACTTCAGGAGGAAACATCGTTTTGCAGCTTTTTACCTTACCACGGGATACTGACTCAAAAGATCATTTACCGTTAAAAAAAAAAGAAATCCCTTCCCAATAGCCTTTTCTTTTCCATCTTAAAAAATTGCAACATCCATCAACTGACAGAGGCTTGCCTTCCTACCAACAGCTTCAGAAGGTGTGTGTGCTGCAGAAACTCCCTGGGATGCTTCTAGACTTCAATACCAGTCAGTTTAGACACTTGATGCAACACAATAGCAAGATGAAATTCTCTATAGTGAATGAAGTACAGAAAGATACACTGGCATGTGGTGGGGGCAGGGGTGAGTGTGACCTGTGGCCTGACATTGGATTGATCTCCTATGCTCTGCTCTTGGCTGTGACACTCACTTCCTGTTTGAGTTCCATCACTCTAAGGCGGTCTTAGAACCCTCACCTTCATCCTGGCTCTTCAGAGATTTGGAACAACAAGGAGCAGGTAAGCTTTAGTAAAAGCTGGGAACCTGCAGCAAACATCTGGAAGAAAACCTCAGTTTCCTCATCTACAAGATGGGGATGCGACTGGTATCTGCCACCAAGTGTGATTGACATTAAACAGAATAGCCGCTGTAAAGTAATTAGCACCAAAATCACGCTGTAAAGTCGTCACTATGAGGTTTTTAGTACAATCATAGATTAAGTTAATCTGCTGGAGTTGGGCCTGTTAATTATAAAGAAATCCAGATGGTCATGATAGCACATGGCTAGAATCCCACCACTCTAGGGGCAGAGGCAGGAGGCTCACAAATTTGAAGTCATGCTTTGCTACACAGCAGACTTGAGGCCAGTCTGGGACAATGAAATCTTGTCTCAAAAGGGAGGGGGAGAAGGGATGAAAGAGAGGGAATGAAGGAGGGGAGAAAAGATGGAGAAAGGAGGAAGGGAAGGAGGGGAGAAAAGATGAAAGAAAGGAGGAAGGGAAGGAGGAAGGGAAGGAAAAGCACCAAAGGAAGGAAAACAGAGGGAGAGAAGAAAAAATCCAGAGACTTATTCTTCAAATAAAACATGGTTATAAATATTCTGAAGCTGGCTTCTTGGCTTTGGCACATAGGCCTCCTAAGAACATCACTTGTCCAGAGATACCTCAATTATCGGGTTCATTGTGAGTCCTGCCCAATGCCTCCTCTGTGAAATGCGTTAGATTGTGGGATCCCTAAGTACCTCTCAGCCCTGACCCACATCTTTAAACAGAACCTGGTTCCGTGCAGGAGAAACCTGGGTCTAGGAAGATCACAGTCTGCCCTCCACAGGAGAGCAGAAAACTCCACTTGTAATCAATCAGTCCCCTTATTCTTGGTGGGCTGGCTTTGTCCTCTTGCACATTCTTCTCTTCTGCAAGGGAACGGTTGCACTTCTCCCCTCAAATATGTACACACACACACACTCATGAACACATTCATGCTCATCTGTAAGTATGTACACATATGCCCATGAGTACACACACGTGCTTACACACACGCACACACACACACACACACACACACACACACACACACAGGTCCCCACCTCTTCTCCAGAGGCCTTGGCAGTACCCAACAAGGTGATTGCAGTCTCCTTAGAGAGCCGTAGCTGCTGCGATTGCTTTATCCGGTGGAAGAGGCTGGCAAATCTCCCACAAATTGTCTGGAGATTGAGAACAGCTGAATCCCTCTCTGGAAGAAAAGATGGGCAACAGATCTGAGTCCTTGGCGCCTCTGCCCCTGCTCACACCGATTTTCCAATGTAATTTTCTCTAATCCAAACTTGGACTAAATGTGTGCAGATTCACAGGCCCTACTGTAACAAGGCCAGCAAGTACAAGGCTAGGGGTCCCTGATGCAGAAGGAGATCTAAGAATGAACAGCCATTCCACTCTAGACAGCAGAATCCAGGTACTGCCCTTGGTGACTGAGTCCCAACCCACTGCCATTTTAGCCGGTCTCCCTGGGCTTACACTTCTCTAGGTGGTTTCACCCCAGCAACTGAGATCCTCATACTGGGTAACAAGACTGAAATAACAGCGTGCACTGGCTTCGTACACCAGTCCCACCCAAACCTCAGCATAAGGGAGCTCAGAACCGGGGCCATCCTGTCACGTGATAATCCCCCTCACCCATGTGGCTGTCAACTATGTCTGTGTTCATCTGAAGTCCCACCCAATCCTCACAAGCCTGAAGGTGACGTTACTTAGAGGCAGGTGTCTCAAACTGAAACCAGAATCCCCTGGAGAGCGTTGAAACCCAACAGCTAACCCTTGTCCCTATAACAGATGATACGAGAGGTCTGGGATGCACCCTGGGAGTTTGAATTTCTCACCGGCCATCAGTGGATGCTGATGCTGGTGTCCCGGAAACCACGGTGGGAAGTCCTTAAAGCTAGATGTTCAGAGGAACTCCTGTATCGACTTTCTACAGCAGCCAAGCCAGTGTGCTGGCTACTTTTATGTCAACTTGACATAATCTAGAGTTCCTGGAGAGGACAAAGCCTCAATTGAGAAACGCCTCAATAAAACTGGCCTATAGGCAGACCTGTAGAGCATTTTCTTAATCAGTGATTGATGGGGGAGGGCCCAGTACATGGTGGGCAGTGCTGTTCCTGGGCTGGGTGGTCCAGGGTTCTATAAGAAAATAGGCCGAGGAAACCATGGGTAACAAACCAGTAACCAGTACCACTCCACGGCCTCTGCATCAGCTCCTGACTCCAGTGTCCCACCCTGTTTTGAGTTCCTGTCCTGACTTTCTTCAATAATGAACAATGTTATGAAAGCATATGTCAAATAAACCCATTCCTCCCCAGCTTGCTTTCGGTGGGGTGTTTAATCAAAGCAATAGTAATTAAGACACCATGTAATGACATTGAATTGAGCTTCAAACTAAAATCAGTAGACACCCCGCTTGATGCCATGGCTGGGAGTCTCATGTCCTCCTAGAGATGAGCCCGGTCCAGTGAACTATGCAGCTATCTAGAACCCAAAGCTTCTGGAAGGGTGGAGGATAGAACTCGGAATGGAAATAAGAGCCAGATGGTCCAGGCTTGAAGGAGGTTTGCTATCAGCCTTGAGGTCAAATTCTGCACACAGGATGGGTTGACAGAGATTATTCTGGATGTGTGTTTTCATGATCAGAGCTCCCTTTAGTCACATGTGGAGACACGAGGACATGGAGAGGAACCCCAAAAAGTCGAGGCACAGACTTGCCAAGAACAGCCTCTACAAGCCATGGCACTACTGTCAGGCGGAGTCTAAGCCTTTGATGACGCCACTCCACCTGCTTACTGTGACTCGGTTTCCACGTGTGTTCAAAGGGAGAATGATTCCTGTCACCTTAAGGTCCCTGCTTGACTGAATAAACAAGCATCATTGAAAAATAAATACCTGTACTAGCAGCTCTTTGACATCAGGCATCTATAAATACCACCCCTCATCATCCTTATTAGTGCTGCAGAGTCCTGTAAGTTCCAAGTTCTGCTCAGCACTTTCCAAATGTCCTTGATGTCGGCAAGAGCTTTGAAAGATTCCAGAATGGATGCGCTTCCTGCAGCTTTGTGCTTCGTCCTTTCTCCTGGAAGTCTGCTTTGGAAATAAAATAGCTGTTCTATTGAGTGCTTCTCCCATTTCAATGGCTCTGACTCCTGGTCCCAGACCCTGTGCTTGCCACCACCCAGAGCTATATCAGGCATTAATTAAAGGCAAACTGGGAGAGCATGGTATGGTGGGGCACGCCTGTTTTCCCAGCACTGGGGAGAGGTGGGCAGAAATATCACTGCAAGCTTGAGGCCAGAGTGATCTACACAGAGTCCCAGGCCAGCCAGGGGTCCATAGAAAGACTCTGCCTCAAAATAACAATAGTATTTAATAATAATAAAACAAAACCACCTTGCAAATTAGAGAGACATCAATATCTAATGTTGCTCTATTATTATAATTGGCAGAGTAGCCTTTAAAACAAATAAAAGATTTGCATTACGCAGGTGAACAGGCAGGCTCTGCACCGGACAGCACCCAGCAGGAGGCTGGCCAGGGCCACTGAAAGAGAGTTGGCTGAATGGTCAGCCCAAGGATCCCGCAACCAGTCTGTCAGCTAAGACATGTGGTCTCCAAGAAGTGGAAGCAGCATTTCCCCATGTCCCAAAGCTCCTACGGCCAAAGGAAACCTTCGCCTTACTTTGTCTTCGAAAACTGTCTTTGCAGTGTATTTCTTTAAAGAGAAGAGGGCAGGAAGGGAAGACCCCATTCTGCTCTCAAGTTCCCAGCCTGGGGCTCTGCAGGGTCAGTCCCGATTCTTAGAAACAGCCTGTAGCTAATGAAACCCTTTCATTCTCATCCTCTTGGGACCTCTTAGCTCCTGCCCTCCCGAGAGATGTGTGCTTACCTGTGGGAAGCATGGGCAATCGGCTGCATCCTCAGAGCGGACACCTCTCTCTTCATCCTGGCACAGGTGGACTTCCAAAGTCCCAAAGCAGTTTTCATAGATGGTGACAGAGAAGATGAGCCAGGCCTCTTGGCTCGGTGGTCTGGTCTAGGCACCCCCAATAAATCTATGACATCTCTGGATTATGCCCTGACTACAGTCCACATCCCTGTGGGAAAAAAAAAATCTTTCTTAAATCAGAAATCAGGCAGTGACATTTATGTGAGCATCCTATTCTTTTTATTTTTCTAACCTAAACTGGCAGATGTTCCAAAACTCAAATATTAAGGGTAAGGAGTACAGAGGTACAGCTCAGGGTTGTGGCCTGTGCTTGGCCAGTGCGAGGCCCCGAACTCAATTCCCAGCATCGATAAACAAATAATAAATGAGTAATAAACATTCACATAGTCCATGGAAGTGAGTAGCGTCTCCTGGGTTTGGGTCTGATTAACTCTGCTCCTGCTTTGATATGGTTCTGGGATTTTTATTCCAGTTAATAGAGTGCTGCCATCAACAAGAAACTGGCATATTATGTTTTCTTCAGGTTTTTGAGAAGTGTGTGTAGTGTGTGTGTGTGTGTGTGTGTGTGTGTGTAGTGTGTGTGTGTGTGTGTGTGTGTGTGTTTGTAAGAAAGGTCTTATGTAACCCAAGCTGCTTTCAAGCTCTCTCTTCTATGTAGCCAGAGCTGTACATGAAGACCTCATCCCCCTGCCTCCACCTCCTAAGTGCTGGGATGACAGGTGTGTGCCACTATGCCCGGTTACTTACTGTGTGTTAAGGAGCTGGAATCCCCAAACTCATTAGTGAACGGAACAAAAGACCAACGTTTCTAACAGGGCTCTACGGAAACCAAACAAGAACTCTGATGCTATTTGTCTCTTGTCTCCTCTGCCCCAACCACCCTAGCTGTCTTATTTCTTCTAACCACCCAACAACCCCCGGGGAAATTGGAGAAAACCATCCCTTTAACGATTCTCTAATGGTCACCTGGAAACCGGCTTCTTATTCAAAGTCTTCAGAGCTCATTACTGGAGCTCAGATCTATACCGATGTCTCTGGTTGAGAAATGCGTTTGACTTTACGCATCAGACACTGCTATCCTGGATGGTGCTTTCAAACTCACGCACCAGGGTCACACCCAGACATTGCCTTTTCGTAAACAGTGCGTGGTGTCTAACCCAGCGTGAGCCTGGGTCCAGGAGCCCTCTTCTTCGTGCTCAGAAACAGCCCTAAGGTGGGCAAAGCGCCAATCCTTACCAAAGACAAGTTTTTCGCTTTCTGGGCCACCATTAAAGAGACCCTCCACTCCTGTGTTCTCCGTTTCTGAGCTGAATGGAAAACTCTGAGGACTAGGGAGGGTGAGATCACGAACAGGAAGGTCTCCACTCCCTCGGTGGCTTTGGGGAGTCGCATTTACTCCACCCTTTTCGTATTTCACCGGACTGTGATATGAGTGAGAAATAGAATTAGCTCTGTTTTATACCATTTTAGGGGTATTATGCCATGTGACTCACCCTGGCATGTAAGCCTCTGAACAGATGGGAACCACACAACTCTGCTCCCTTTGAAAGAATCCGACCTGCGACTGGGGTCCACTGGCGCCCTCCTCTGGAGGAGATGGGTATGTTCTCCACTGCCTATCAGGTCCCAGTTGCTAGACTCCAAGGAAAGAACCCTGGAGGCAAAGGCTGTGCTGTCCAGGGGCCCCCAACTACCATCAGCGCCTGTGCAGGGCTTCTTGGAGGCGGTGAACTATTCCCTGGTGTACCCCGTATTTTCTGATGAGTGGTTTATGGTTTTAACGTCGTTTCAGACAGGAACTCCATGGGAGATGGGCAGGGTCTTCTTATGGAGCTCTAGCAGCCTTGAGCTGATGGCAATCCTCCTGCTTCAGCTTTCTGAGTGCTAAGTGTGTGCCACCACACCCAGGTCGTCTCTCTGTTTATACCATGAGCAGGAATCCAGCTTCTACCACCTCAGCTTCAATCTCGTCTCCTGGGATCAACAACCGCATGAAAATACAAAAGGACTCACCCCTCACCCCCACCCCCCAGTAAAATCCTACCTTCCTTCAAAACTTGTAGTTTTCAGTTCTGGTGAAATGTGTCCTCTCTTCTTGTGTTTGTGGCAGGAGCCAGCCACAGAGAAAAGAAGATCCAAGAGGAAAAGAAATGCTTGCATCCAAATGAGAGTGGGAGGAGAAGGAGAAAGAAGCAGGGCGAGGCAGTGGGTGTGTCCCAGTCTCTCCCAACACAGCTGGGAGCACTCGCTAGACAAGCCCCAGCTCAGAGGAGTCCTGCTCCCAGAGCCAGGAGTCCCAAAGCAATTACAATTCCATTTTCTATTCTAAAGGCAATTTTCTCTGAAACAGCAAAAGGCCTCTGCCTCAATGTCCCCAGCTCTATAAAATCAATGATTCGTGTCACACAAAGCCAGCGGTGACATTTCATCTCACTAGTTTGCATTCCCAAGGAGCAAGCGTGGGCCCAGAGACAGACAGGACTTGCCTGGAATAGCAGGGTGTCTGTGACAGAGGTTTCAACGTCCCTCGTGGGGCCCAGCCATGCTTCTTTTCTCTGTCGTGGTCAAGGGCCCCAGAAAGGGCTCGGAAGAAAGGTTGGGAGCATTTGGGAGTACTTGAGCCTTCTGATCTTGAGAGCTGGAACTAGGGATGTGTCCAAGGGAGTCAGGGGCTTCCTGCCTCTGAGCATCCTGGAAAGCCTGAGTCAGAGGCTTAGGCCATGACTCCTCAACTCAACCTTCCAGGGGCATATCACTTCGATGGCATTTTGGCCTGCCCACCTCCTAAAAAGACTACAAGAATGTGATGCCCTAACAGAACTCCATTCAGTTGTGTTTGAGAAAAGGAACTATTGACTGACTCTCGCCCAGTTCCCTCTTTGGTTTAAGAACAAAAGAGCAAACAGTCAAAGGTGTGACCTTTCACACCTAATCAGCCTATCCTTGCACTGGGTGCTGGCCCATCCCCCAACCCAACAACTGAGGGGCCATGACACACCAAGGCCTTCTGGGGCAGAGAGGAGTCTCAGAGCTGGACACGGACTGTGGGAGTGGGCTTGAGGTCACTCGGGCATCATCCCAAGGCCTCTTTCATTCTGGCTCCAGTGCCAGATACAGGCACTTGCCTAGTCTGGTAGGCTGCCCAGGGCAGATCAGCAAGCCTTGTTCATGGACCTCTTGCCTGGTGACCACTGGCAACCACCAACCTACACACTTCCGAGCTTCACACATTCACACACAAATGGTCTGAGACATCTCGAGGAGTAAGTTCCAGGAACAGGTTAGCACATCGATTCTGCAGGAACTCGTACCTGCCCACACAACCAAAATCAAATGAAGTGGAATCTTCAGCCCCACCCGAGAGACTCCTGAGACCCCACTCTATCCTCTCACTGTCTCAGACGCCCTGGCCAGCAGTGTGCCCCGCATGCCAGGCTCATCCCCCCTTTGCACCTTTCGTCTTTTCTGCTTGGAGCAATCCTCTCTTTCTGTGTCTGAGATTCTTCTCTGTTGTTTATAAAATAATTGTTTATTCTTCATTTTAAAGTCCCAAGCTGTTTGGATTTAGATACTCGCCTTGACCATCCTGTCTAAGAGTACAGCCACCAAGTCACGTTCTATTGTCACGGTGTCCTTGGAGGCAGGATCTTCATTTTTGTTCCCTAGCAACTAGAACAATGTCTCACATGTCGGAGAAGCTAAATGAGTATTTGTTGAATGACTGAATGAATGATATGATCTGCTTCATTCTAAGGTCCTCTTATCTGTTTATTATTTATTCTCCCGCCAGAAGAATGAGAATTCCCTGAAAGCCTCTCTGTTTTGTTCCCACCAGGGTCTCTTTGGTGCCTCGAACAGTATAGGACCCCATTGTAAGCGCTGGATAAAGAGCTGCTGAATGGCTCCATCATCTGGGGACACAGATACTGTTTCAATCAACAAACAATTTTACTCGTGCTCAAAAAATGTTTATTTATTTATTTATTTATTTATTTATCTTCAAGACAGCATCTCACTATGTAGCTCTGACTGTCCTGGAACTTGCCCTGTAGACCAGGCTGGCCTCATAATCAGAGAATTCCACTTGCCTCTGCCTCCTGAGTACTGGAATTAAAGGTGTGTGCCACCACACCTGGCTAAGCAACATTTTTTTAAAGGCATAGTGCCTTGGTGTTCTATTGCCGTGAAGAGACACCCTGACCATGACAACTCTTATAAAGAACTTAATTGGGACCTGCTCACATTCAGAGGTTTAGTCCATTACCATCATGGCAGGTAGCATGACAGAATACAGGCAGTCCTGGTGCTAGAGAAGGAGCTGAGAGTTCTACACCTGGATCAGTAGGCAGCAAGAAGAGAGAGTGACGCCGGGCCTGGCTTGATCATCTGAAACCCCAAAGCCCACCCCCCTGGTGACACACTTCCTCCAACAAGGCCACACCAATCCAACAAGGCCATACATCCTAATCCTTTCCAACAAAACCACTCCTTATGGGCCTATGGAGGTCATTTTCATTCAACTAATACATACATTACATGGACCTTCTCCAAAACTCTCCTAGATACATTTATGGAGGAGACAAGGGCATGAACGAATTTATTTCAAGTCCATGGAAACATGTGAGCAAGAGGTTTGGGAGACCCAGGGAAGAAGCCGCTTCTCACCTGGATGCACAGGAAGTCTTTAGAGAGGACTCTGCATCTTAATCAAATCATAAAGGACGAAGGGAAGTTGGAGGGGTGCCCAAGTGAAGGAATATGAAGGCCCTGTTTTTATTCAAGACACATGGAACACGAATCAGATACCACACACACTTTTTTTTCAAGATAGGGTCTCATTCTGTAACCCAGGCTAGTCAATAACTCACTATGTAGCCCAGGATGGCCTCAAATTCACAGTAGTAATCTTCTGGTCTCAGCCCCTCAAGCACTGAGGGGTATGAGCACCATAGCTGCCAATGTCACAGTTTTCAAAGCAATAATTTCTTCATGTTTTCCTGGCCCTTGTTCACTTGATAAATGTATATTTTCAAAGTCGACCTGAGGAATGGATGAGATGGCTCAGTACATATATAATGTTACTTGCTGCCAACCTTGCCGCCCTGAGTCTGATCCCCAAGGCTCATGTGGTAAGGAAATCAGTGACTCCTGCAAGCTGTCCTCTGACCTCCATCCATATGCTGCAGTTTGTGTGTCCTACCTGCAAAATAAATAAGTTTAACAAATTTAAAGGCTCTCCGTTCAGAGGACAGGAGGGGAATATCACAGGCAGAACACAGGAGATTCCTAGTACAGCTGAGCTCGAACCCTGTCTCACCCTGTGATGACTACAGCGTTCTTTATACACACGGAGACAAACCACACAGAGTAAACCCTGATGTCAGCGAGAGACTCTCGAGTTAATGATAATATATCAATATTGGATTATCGGCTGTGATTAGTGCCTCGTTAATACAAGATGGCAATGAAACAGTACAGCAAGGGGACAGGGCTTCAAAAACTGCTTGCTTCAAAGATAGATGCAATTGAATTTTTGAAAAAATATGTATATAGTTATATTTTTCTTATATGCTTTCTAATCCTTAGGTTCAACTATTAGTAGTGTCATGAAAATAAAAAAGAACTCCATTCACAACAGGTTGTTTTGTCAATGTCTTGGGCTAGAGAGAAGGCTCAGTGGGTAAAGTACTTGCTACCCAAGTTTAAGGACTTGAGTTCAAGTCCCCAGAACCCAAGGAAAGCCAGATGAGGGAATATGTTTCTGTAATTCTAGCACTCTTAGTTGGAAAACAGAGACCAGAGAATCCCTGGAAGTTCATGAGCCAGCTAGCCTGCCATGCAAGGCAGCGACCAACAGGAGACCCTGTCTCAAGCAAGGTATGTCTTAGTTAGGGTTTCTATTGCTGTGAAGAGACACAACGACCAGGGCAGCTTTTATAAAGAAAACATTTCATTGTGGTGCTCACTTATAGTTCAGAGGTTCAGTACATTATTGTCCTGGCAAGGGAGCTTAGCAGTGTGCAAACAGACATGGTGCTGGAGAAGGAGCTGAGAGTTCTATATCTTGCAGGCAACAGGAAGTAGACTGAGACACTGGGCAGTATCCTGAGCATAGGACACCTCAAAGCTCAACCCCACAGTGACACAATTCCTCCAAGGCCATACCAACTCAATCAAAGCTACACTTCCTAATAGTGCTACTCCCTAAGAGATTATGGGGGTCAATTACATTCAAACTACTGTAAGGGAAAGGACAGAGCCAACTCCTGCACATTTTTCTCTGACCTTAACACACATGCCATGACACACATGCACCAGCATTCACATACAGAGAGAGACAGAGAGACAGACAGACAGACAGACAGAGATGGGTGGTGGTAGGGGCTTAGGCAACAGCAGAATTATGGCCAAGAGATAACAAGGGTAGATCCTGAGACTTGGGAGGCTAACCAGAAGCCTTGCAGGGATGGAGAAGACAGGACCATGGGTAGAGGAATCAGTGAAGAGCCCAAGTCACTTACAAGTACGCACAGATATGTTGTCATCTAGTCATCATAAACACAACTTTATGATCGAAGAGGCTGCTTTCAACCCTCTTGTCTCCCTACATCCCACGACAGTGCTGGGAGATTACAAGTGGCCATATCCCCAAAGAAAAGGGGAACCAAACTGCAGTCACATGCTGACTTCCACCATGGACTATGACACTGGAAGATTCTTAAAGGAGCTGCATTCAGTCCCATAGGCAGAGCTGCCAAGTAAGACGGTGCTCTTCCTTCTAGACCTTTTGTAAGATCGTCCTCCCATGCATCATGCTTTCTTATTCTCTGTATTATCGACACTGGAATGTCATAAAACATTTTTCTACAGCCACCATTTTTAGTTGTCACATAATATTCCACTCTGAGAATGTCCCATCATTTGCTATTCTCCCATTACTGGACTCTTATGGAGTCTCCAGGGCTTCACTGTTATGAACAGCCCTGGGATGGGTTTCCTTGTACATAAATCTCCGTCTACATCTCTCATTATTTCCTTGAGGCAAAGTCTTAGAAGTGTGATTGCTGGAATGTTTGCTACTTTGATGGATTTCACGTTTCACTGTTCCATCTCTAATGGCAGAAGATAAACATCCGTGACAAGATGCATGTTCCAAACTGGGGCATCGAGCTCGGCTGACAGATCACAGTGCAGAGAGCCATATTCCCAGAGGCCAGTCTGGATCTTTATTCATCTGTGGCATTTATTTGGCCCCTTCTATATGGAGGGGACTGACAACCAACAGGGGGAGCTATTAGTTTCCTTTGAAAATGTCCCGAGATGGGGAAGAGAAGGTCGCACAGCTGTCAAATCCCAGGACCCAGAAAACAGAAGACAGCATCTTTGGCTTCCCTTGTTGCTGGACTCACCAAAAAATTGCTGGACCCAGTTCACTTTAACTTTAAAAGAACAATGAACAATTTTTTTTTTAGTCCAAGTGACTCCATGCACTACTCAGGATATACTTAAGCTAAAACCTCACTGTTAATCTAAATATGCAATGTAATAGGTAGACATGTTGGCTTTTTTCTTTGTTCTTATTAACATTGCACACCAACAGCCGTGGGAAGGCCGTCACCACATAATTCCGCAGGGTGCACGGTGGCACATTAGAGTTGAGAGAGGACAACGTGGTGCCCAGGATTTGACAGCCACAGTTAAAGGAGCCCGCACTGCGGCTTTGTTAAATGTGGTGGTTGGTTTCACTGGGGGAAACCTCAACACAAGGACTCGTACCTTAGAGAGCAAGCAACAGAAAAATCAAAAGATGTCCAAGTGGCCTTGACTGTTGACTACGTGGGACACTAAGCTTCGGACGGGTGCTGCCATCCCTGGGCCTGAAAGTACTGACAGCACATATGATACACCAAGGTCCTGTGGCTTTTCTGGCGGACTGTGAAGAAGGCAACCGAAGACACACGCTGGGGCTACAGACCTGAAAAATACTTCTTCTGCCTGCAGGCTGTCTGACCTCGCTTCTGCCCACAGGCTGCATTCTTTAAAGGAGTAGACGAAACAAGCCTCTCTCTCTCTCTCTCTCTCTCTCTCTCACACACACACACACACACACACACACACACAAGGAAGAGAGAGAGAACACCTCTGACAGGTCGTGCCTTGGCAGTCCTTTTCCCAATATTGTTCTAAATTAATAGCCTCAGGAGATGATGGTTTGTAAAGCAGGAGTTTGTATGCAACCAGAGGGAATGTTCTGCTGCTTATTATGAAGCTGTATTTATTTGCAGCCAGATTATGAGCAAACAAGGTTAAATACCACAGAGAGGCAGAGAGAAAGACAGAGACAGAGAGACCCAGAGTTGGTTCCCGCCTGGTGCCCCACATACTCCTTTGCTTGCCGGTGGTTTTCTCTTTGTTCTTTCTCCTTCTTACAGCTCTTCTCCTTTGTTCCTTTATTCTTCCTGGTCCTTGTTTTTTTTTTATTTTTTTTCCCCTTTGTCTTTCTCCTTGAGGCAGGAGAATGGCTAAATCCAAAATGTATCTAAGTTTATAGAACGGACAGATAGGAAACTGAGGCACAGGAAGTGAAGAGACTCAGTGTCTACTCTTTAGGGTTGGGGTCTAAGCTCCTTTCTCTGCATACACTTCCTCTTTACTGTATTAAGCTTCTCATAGGCTGTGACGGTGTTTGATAAGTTCAGTGACTTTCTTTTACAGAGTGAACTGTCTGCTTTAAGAAGGTATGTTAAGGGGTTGGAGAGATGACTCAGCTACAAAGAGCACTGGCTACTCTTACAGAGGTCTGGGCTCAATCCCCAGCACCCACATTGCAGCTCACAATGGTTAAGTCTAAGCTCAGGGGATCTGACATCCTCTTCTGGCTGCTGTGTTACTTCTATCTATGTGATGCACAGATTCAGGCAAACTCTCAAATAAATAAAAATAAATTAAAGCTCTTTTAAATTTTTAAATAAATGGATAAATAAAAATATCTATTAACATCTGTGGTGGTTTGAACATAGCTGGCCCTCCCTCATAAGCTCATAGGGAGTGACATTATTAGGAAGTGTGGCTTTGTTGGAGGCAGGTCACTGTCGGGGTAGACTTTAAGGTCTCCTTTGCTCAAGCTTCACTTAATGTGACACTCAGACCACTTCCTGTTGCCTGTGGGATCAAGATGTAGCTCCCTCTCTACTCTCAGCTCCTTCTCCAGCACCATGCCTGTCTGCATGCTGCGATGCCCTGCCATGATGATAATGGACTAAACTTCCAAAACTGTAAGTCTCCCAATTAAATGTTTTACTTTTTAAGACTTGCCATGGTCATGGTATTTCTTTACAGCAGTAGAAATCCCGCCTAAGACAACATCCTAACCAAGACCTATCTGTGAGGCTTTGTTTAGAAATAAGGGCTTAGTAGAAATAATCAAATCAAATTGGAGATGGGTGGCCCTAAGTCCAAGGGGTAGTGTTCTTCCAAGGAAGCCATGTGCAGACACAGGCACACAGAAACATATGAAAGAACGTCAAGGGATGCAGTGATAAGAGGGACACTTAGTCAACCAGCATGGAATGCCAAGGACAACCAGCAGTCACCAGAAGTATGAGAAAGGCTGTGAATATACAGGAATCAACCTTGATGATGATCTAGGACATCTGTCATCCAGACTCGGGAGAATGTATTTCTGTTCCTCTCCAGTCCCGGGAACTGTGGTCTATAGTGACCCTTCATAGCCATGGGAAATGAACAGACCTACTGGTGCTCACACAACTACTCACACTAGAGGCAAGGTGGCTCCCGAGGTCTATAGGAAACCCCACCCTCTCAACTTACATGGGCAAGAGGATAGGCCTTCCTGATATTATTAGCTACAAAGTGGTACAAGACACAGCCCTTGCCATCAAGGTGCACATTTAGCCTAGAATAAGGAAAGCTAAACAGAGAGAAGGTGAAAGGGTGTCATGGGGGAACATGGCTACCATTACTACAAACCCAATGGCTTCTGCCACTGGCTTTCCAGAGAAAAAATACACAGCTGGATACTTCCAGAGTGGGACACCTCTGAGGGACCTCATGTCCAAGGAATGGCCAGGCCATAGTCCAAGAAACCTACTATCATTCAGATATGTCAATGGGCTGGTAGTCGAGGGGGCCTGGAAACTGTTGCATTCAAAGACCTGAGGTTTGTCTTACTAGACACCCATCCCTGTGCTTGAGAAGATCAAATACCTCTTTCTTGGCTCCTCTAAGTGCAAACAAGTTAGGAGGGGCTATGAGAAACTTCAGGAGCTGTGAGGATACCATCTTTATCTTCCCCTATGTCCTTCCTTAAATACTAATATGTCCCATCTCTTTGCAGGTTAGTATCAGCTGTCACAAGCATGGGGGACTTGCCTGGCCTGAACAGAGCCAGGGCTCCCCTAGCCCCATAGGAATAGTGCTTCTTTGTCTGTTTTTTTTTTGTTTGTTTGTTTGTTTTTTTGTTTTTTTGAGATAGGGTTTCTCTGTGTTAACAGCTTTAGCTGTCCTGGAACTAGCTCTTTCAGGTTGGTCTTGAACTCACAGAGATCCACCTACCTCTGCCTCCCAAGTGCTGGGATTAAAGGTGTGTACCACCACTGCCAGGCCAGGAATGGTGCTTCTTATAGAGAGGGGTTGCCCAGTGGCAGAGGCAGGCACATTGTCACCTCAGCTCTTCTTGGGTGAAGCTTGGAGTCTACTTGGCTGCAGAAAAGAATTTTAGGATAAGCTGATATGAAACAGAATTGCAATTTCCTAAGAGATTTTAACATGGGTTAAAAAGGAAGATTTAAACATAAGTTAAGAGAAACATAGATTAAGGAGATGCTGTTCCAGGAAAGGGTGACACAGCCAAGTTGGTGTGAGCTCCTCAAGAGGCAGTGCTTTGTTGTCTTTACAGTCTGCATATGGATGACTCAAGGGTTCAGTGGTTGTGTCTTCAATGGGTTGCTAAGAGAGATCATAACTGTATAAACTGAAGGCATGACCACTCCATGGTATTATGGTTGGGGGTGGTATTGAAAATATGAGGAAGAGTACAGCCAGAGGCATCTGGAAGCATCCAGAGCAGAGAAAGTAGTAGACTGAACATGGCCAGCAGACCGGACCAGGCCAGGAGAGAAGCAGGGTCAAAGGGGGGGGGTTAGAGAGAAAGTGAGAGACAAGAAGGTTGGGGGGGGGGACAGAAAACAAAATGAGTGAGCACAGCTGAAATAGCAGGGTTATAAGAAGAATGAGTGGCTGGGGGGAGAGACGCCCATGACCTGAAGGGAGTTTAGGGGAGGGGAGAAGTTGAGAAGAGCTAGGATGCCAACATGGACTTTGACATGTGTAACAGGTACTTGTGATGCTGAGGGAGCCTGGAGTCCAGCGTGTGCTTTGGTGTGCTACTAGGCACCAAAGATAGCCATGTGTCCCTTCTGCCTTTTGGAATTTGGGGAAAATTGCAAATGGAAGTTTCTGTCCTGCCCAGTCCCCCAGCAGTTCAGTCCCAAAGAAACACACAGAGGTTTATGTTAATTATAAACTGGTTGGCCTATTAACTCAGGCTTATTGTTAACTAGTCCTTACAACTTAAATTAACCCATAATTCTTTTCTATGTTTAGCCAAGTGGCTTGGTATGTTACTCAGTGAGACATTCTCATCTTGCTTCCTCTGCATCTGGCTAATCAAAGCTGCAGACTGAGCCTTTCTCCTTCCCAGAATTCTTCTAGTCTGGTTGCTCCACCACAGCTTTCTGCCTGGCTAACCAGCATTTTATTAAACCAGTTTGAGTGACAAATCTTCACAGGGTTCAAGACCATTATCCCACAGCAGGAAATGGACCTGACAATAATGTTACCCGTTTCCTGGGTCACAGTTGAGTTCCTTGTCTCATGATTGTGAAGAACGATGAGCAAAGACAACAGAAAGCAAACACTCAGTGCTTGACAGAAGAAACGGAGTGACAACCTCTCCCTACAGCAGGGAAGGGGTCTGAAAGATGGATTGTCACCTACAGTTTTAAAGGGGGAGTTTTATATCCTGGGAAATCAACCAAATTGATCCAGCTCAAATATAAATTAGGCATTTAGCTGGGGGCAAATCTCCTCGGTTGATTAAAAAATATATAGGGAAATCTGATTGGTCAGTGAAAATAGGTCAGGTGAAAAACCTGTAGGTTCAGGAAAGTCCATCGGGGTTGGGGTGGGGACAAAAATAAGCAAAGCAAAAACAAAAATCACCCTCCAAAAGTTCCTGAGGGATTGCGGTGGGGTGGTGGAACCAGGGTGTCCACTGGTCTGGGCTTTTGAGATTCAGCTCCTGTGAGCCCCCTAGTGTTGACTGCTTCTGGTTCCACTGGGACACATGACATTTTTGTTTTCCTTGGTTCCCCCATACCTTGGGACTCTCTTGTTCCCATTTCCTAGCAGTAGGGAGGCTCCTGAGGAGACTTGAGGAGACTGAGAGCTGATAAGGTAGAGCCCCAGGTCACAAGATGCTTTCCCTGTCAACAAAGCCAACAGTCTTGCTTGTGACAGGCATTCCAGGACAACATCTAGGAAACAGATTAAGGGCCTGGAGCATGGGCTATTACAATTTTAATACTCCTATTGCAAAATCTCTCCCTGAGAAAACAGTATCGTCTCTATGTCATGGACCTTCAGAGCAAGGGCGATTGGTTACACTTGAATTTCTCATCACCAGCTGGCAAGAAGCTTTATCCAGACTCTGGGGTGAGGGGCTCCTCTCCTGTCTTGTCCCCTTAATTCTCCCTGTCTTGCTACCCCGCCTCATTCCGGAGAAGAATGGGCAGGGAGGGAGAAAGCTAACTAACCCAGGGATCTGCTGGAAATTCACTGGGAGCCCTGGGGTCCTCTTCCATTCTGACAACGGCTGAGGTGTCTGTTCTTGGCGCCTAGAAAATTAAAATGTCCTTTATATTTATAACCGGGACAATAATCTGCCTTAGGTTTTGAAACCCAAGCAGAATACAGTCAATTCAGCAGGCTTGTCAGATGCTAATCTGACCCTCTAATAATAAAACTGAGGGGAGGTGGAGGGGAAGCCTGGCTGTGTTGTCTGAGGATTTACTGGGGGTGGGGGGTGGGGGGCTTTGAATTCAAATTAAATATTAGGAGGTAGGGAAATCGAATGCAGAAGAATGGTCTGAAAGTGATACAGGAATTGGCATAAAGAACAAGAGGTGGGGGTGACAGCTGGGTGGGCTCAGGCAGAAAAGAATCAGAGGAAATGGAATAATAATGTTGCTGAGTACATTATTAACCTGGAGTCAGCTTATAACTTCCCCTCCTGAATTAATCCAGGGGGGAATGAGGGAGGAGCTGGCTGGGGGTGGAGCTGCTGAGGGTGGAAATAATGGATGATGGATTTCTTGAACATCTTTTGTGTTCTCATTTATTTTAGTTTAGTTTGGAGCTCCAGCTTGGGCTCTGAATTAAGGAAACATTAAGAGTTAAGGGAGTGAGGGATCGTGAGATGGTTAAGGAGATCAAATGCCTGCCACAGAAGCAAGAGAAACTGAGTTTGAATCCCCAGATCCCACGTGGGAGAATCAGGTAGGTCCCTGAAGCTCACTTCCCAGCCAAATTGGTAAACTCCCACTTCAGTGAGATTTTTCCCCTAAAAATTGAGAGAGGGCTCAGCAGGTAAGGTACCTTTTGCTCTTGGAGAGGCCCCAGGTTCCGTTCCCACCAGCAGCCACATAGTGGCTCCCAACCATCCACAACTCCAATTTCAGGGGTTCTGACATTCTCTTCCAACCTCCAAGGGTACCAGGATGAATGTGGTGCGTATATGTGAGTGGGCAAAACAATTATAGACATAAAAATAAATCTATGATAAAATTTAAAAATAGATGTGCAGTGAAGGGCAGTCGGGAAAGACACCTGACATCACACTCTGGTGTCTGTGCACACATGTTTTTGTGCACAGACTTTGGGCCTATTGCAAGGCAGAATAGGGCAAGGCTGGAATTCCAAGGAGTTAGAAGAGGAGAGAGTAGACAGAGTCAAAGAGACGCCATGGAGCCACTGAAGGAGAAAGATGCTAACCACCAGCCAGAACCTTACTGGTAGGCCACAAGCCTAGTGATAAAATACAAAATAATAGAAATGGGTTAATTTAAGATGTAAGAGCTAGCTAGGAATATGCTAGAGTCATTGGTCAAGCAGTGTTGCACTTAATAAAGTTTTCTGTGTGATTATTTTGGGTCTGGGTGACCAGGAAACAAACGAGTGGCCTCTGCCAACACATATACACACATACACAAATATAAACACCACACATACACACATGTACATACACTGTGGGGGGAAGAGAGTTAAAGGGAATTGAATTCTGAATTCTCTGTGTGTGGGAAAGTTCGAGATGAGATTAGTTTGGTTTTGCTCTATTTCTTCAGTTAGAAGCTCTGTTTGTTGTGTGTATGTGTGTGTGTATGTGTGTGTGTATGTGTGTGTGTGTGCACAAGAAGACCCAAGATTGACAGTGGGTGTTTTTCTCCATCTCATCCACCTCACATCTTGAGGCAGACAAAGCCTTTTGCACTAGATGTGAATCAAACCCTTTCATCAAGTCTGGTGATCCAGTTTGCTCTGAAGAGTCCCTGTGTCTACCTTGGGCATGCTGGGTTTATGTGTTTACATGACTTTTACATGGGTTCTAAGGATCCGAACTCTGGTCCTCACACTTGTCCAACAAGCACGTTACCTGCTTCTTGAGTCATCCCCAATACAAAAGCTTTTTTTTCCAATGATTTTTTTTTTAAAAAAATTTCATCTTAAAAGATGGAAAGGTCGAGAGATTGATCTGTTTCCAAAGACTGTCCCCAGCTTGTCCTTCCCCTTATTCCCATGAGTGTCTTCTTATTCCCCAATGTTGGAACAGCATAAGCCATTTGAGACACCTGGCGATCCCCAACGTACACTTTGAGTATATCACAAGGGCTCTGTTCTAAAGAAGCCCTCCCTAAACACGCTGTTATGGTTTATGCGTCAAAGGTCTCACAAACGCTCATGTGTTTGGAGTGATAAATCCTCCCAGCAGATGGCACTACCGGGAGCTGCTGGTAGGGCCAAGTTGGAGGAAGTTAGCTTACAGAGAACTTGTCACATCAGGACCTCCACTGTCACCACTGCAGCGGCCATGACCACCACCTCCTCCTCTTCCTTCTCTTCTTTCTTTTTCTTATTCTTTTCCCTCACTCTACATCCCACACCCTCTACTTCCAGGCCATCACAAAGTGATGGTTCTTTGTTCTATTCCCCTCTCCACCACAGACCCCACTGACCCTAAGTGATGGAGCCACAGGGGTTTTTGCCACAGACCCCCAAGTGATCGAGCCGAGTGACTATGGACTGAAACCCCTAAAACCATTAGGCAAAAGCCAGGTTTCCTCCATGAATATCGTTCATCTCCAGCGTTCTGTCACAGCAACAGAAAAGCTAACTGATTCATCTGGTCTTAGTAGAAATTCACCTTGTTCTTTTCGTAGGCTATGGGAGGCAAAGAATGAACACTGTTTATGTAAAGCCTGTCTTGTTGGGGCATTATGACTGTACACACGCTGCTTCTACACATGGTGCTTCAACTGTCAGCCCCATGAGTTCAGCATCTTCTGAAGATGCATTCCCTTTTCTAGGTGGCAGCCACCCCATGTTAAAAGGTTCTTTCTTGCCTAGTATGTTTCTCCATATCAAACAGTGTCAGCATGGTCTTCTTCAGCTTGAGTATACCTAATCTGAAAATAAAAATGCTATGAACTCTGAAATTTGGTATTTATATGTGTGTTCACACGCACATCTCTGTATGTGGTGTCTGTACACGTGTCTGCAGGTAAGCATGCCTATGCATGCACACATGGAGGCTGGAGAGCATCTTCCTCTCTTGCTCTCCACCTTCGCTTTTGAGGCAGGGTCTCCCACCAAAACTGGAGCTCACTCATTGCTCAGGCTTGCTGGCCAGTGAACCTCCCATGGTCCTTTTGCCTTCATTCCCAGCCCCAAAATCACAGGCACATGCTCTCCTGCCCAGTCTTTTATTTGAGCTCAGGTTCTTGTGTCTGCACAGCAAGCACATTACCTACTGAGCCATCTCCCCAGTCCCTCAGATCTAAAGCTTTCTTGAGTGTTAATATGATGTCCCAGGTAGAAAATTCCACACCTGCCCTCATGGGATGGATCACAACCAAAACACAAGTGCTCTAAAAGCATTTTATGCAATTCCTTTCAGATTTTATATATAGTATATAAATAATATATAATTGTATATATTATTGAATGTATATAAATAATACACGTAAATGTATATGAATAATAAAAATGATATGTAGGATATAAAACATAAATGAATTCCACGTGTAGACCCGGATTCCATTGCCAAACTATTTTATTATGTATATGCAAATATTTTAAAAATCCCCAAACTGAAAATCCTGGGGGCACTGCTGGTCTAAAGAGTTTGGATACTCAAACCTGTGTGTCACGTTTCCCAGATCTATGGCCATCTGGTCAGCTACAGTGTGCCATGTCCCTTTGAACCTTGGTCATAGTAACAAGACATTGATCTTCCTCCATTTCTTCTTTCCTGGGATTCATGCTCCACACTGCCACACACGTCAAGTTCATAACAGAATCGACATGCCCTCTAGCTGCCCCGTGCTGGGCAACACCCCCTCCAACTATCTGTAAGAAAAACCCTGCTACTCTTTTGCACCCCTTAAGCCCCTGGAATATCTCTGATGTCTCCAGAAGCCTCCTAACCAGAGTTCCCAGGTTCATTCTTAAAATGCCTACTCTCTACTCCACTTTCCATGGCTGGGATCATATCACCTCCAGAGAATAATACCTCTTGCTTGTGACTCATTAAGAAATCTGCACAGTCCTCCGCAGAGCAGCTCTTGTCCCCTCTGCAGCATCACGCCAATCCCTCTTGACCCTCTGGCTGCGGCTACAGTGCGGTCCTTCCTTACAGCCTCACCTTCATCAGCCACCTTCCTGCCACACCCTTGCCACACCTGTTCGTGCTGGGGTGAACTTCTATCGCTCTTCACAAGGCGCCTCCTTTTCACTGCTCATGGATTGGTGCCTCCTCCTTGGAAAAGCCTATTCTGACTACTTTGGGGGAGACAGAGAGAGAGAGAGAGAGAGAGAGAGAGAGAGAGAGAGAGAGAGATCATTCTACTGTTCTTCTCCAATACAGTGCCCTTTTAATTTATCATGCTGTTTCAAATTTGCAACTTGGGGATTGGTTTATTTCTCCAGATATTTATTGGTTATTTATCCTAGTAGAATGTAATCTCCATACGGACAAAATCTATATGGCGCATGTACAAAGAATCTAGCCCATATATGTACATTCAACATGCTCAATAAATACGTGTCGAGTCACAGGTTTCAAACACCTCATGGCCCCTTCTCCTGGCTTCCTCTCATTCTTCATCACTCTCTGAGACTCAGATCAAAAATTTAGTATAAGTTCTCCTTTGACGTCAGTAGCGCTAAAGCTGATGACAGGCACTGGACATATGACAAACACACGCTCATCCTTAACCTCAAGGATTCCACAACCCAGGAGAAAGGCCAAGGGAACAAACTCCCCAGGACTTGCCCTCCTAGGATCCCTCTATCCTCTGATGCTTGCCTCCGCACAAAGCTTCTGCTACTCAAAACAAAAAAGTCCTCCCTGGAGAAAGCCCAGTCATTTATCCAGCACCACCTGCCACACGGGTTAATCCGGCCCCAGACTTTTCTTTTATGGCCAACCACATTTCAACCACAGCTGATGCTCCACCCAACCCTTTAGCGCTCCTGAGATACGAGGGGCCATAAATCGCCATCCTCTCTACACAGCCTGGGCTCCCAGCCACCACACCGCCGCCACCACCGCCTGCCCACACACTTCAGAAGGAAGACTGTATGGGAGCCTCAGATGACGCTGAACTTCAATTAGGCCCTGCTGGCAAATTAGTCACGCAGGGTGACATTTTCCAATCATGGAGCATTAGCATCCACTCTAATTATGGGACTGTGCTACCCACGTGTGTAGACGCAAACAAGGCTGTGTGCTCTGTGGCTTGGGTGTGTAAAAACCTGCACACGTAGGCACATACACGCGTGCACGTGTGTGTGTGCACATACACACACACATACACACACACACACACACACACACACACACACACACACACACCTGGACAGCAGAATTTTTCAGTTCCTTAACATTGCTTAAAAGCAGACTTGGCATTTTGCTTAAGGAGAGATGGAAACCACCCAGAGGAAATCTTTCCATATTGGGGAGTACTCCTAAGTATCTAGTGGGCAAAGAGAATTGCAGGAAACAATGGTGTACTAAGAATGATGTACTAAGAATGCTGAACCCCTCTGCCTCTTTCCTCAGTAGGAGCTTGCATAGTTTATCCTCAGAGTGGCTTGACTGGGCCTCCATCAATAGGACATAATAGCCAACATCTTACGGGCTAGCCTTCCATCGAGCGGGTAAAATAAAAAGCTTTCTTGGGTTCCCCTCTCTGTCTTCCTTCCTTCTGATACCATCTCACCAGGCAATCTTAGTCCAGGTGATTCTAGAAGCTGGAGACAACTCAGGAGCTCGGCATGCTCAGAAATGACTGGAACTATGAGCAGCAGCTCTTGTCTCTATCCAGCCTCCATTGCTCCAAGATCATGGCTCTGTTTGTTAGAGTGAGGGCTTCTAGTCCAGCGTTATGTTTATCCCTTGTTCTCCTTCTGAACTGAACCAAAACAAACTATCCCAGAGACTGGTTGCCAGTTTGAAGGCTGAAACCCACTCTGCCCCCCCCCACCACCTCTCTTTCCCTCCCTTCTTCTCTCCTCTCCTTTTCTCTCCCTTTCTCTTTAAAGCCTCTCCTTGTCACTTCGATCTGATCTGCCAGTGAAATATTTAGACACACTCATGTACCTAAGTCATAACTCTTGAGTGATGAGCAAGGAGAAACCAAAGTTATAGCTATTCCCACCTAGGACGTGGAGAGACACAGAGGAACAACAGGCGGGGAGCCCCACCGTGGGTCTGTGTGCCTCTGGCTAGATCAAATTCTCCCGAGTTCAATACAACTCACTCCAGAGCTCACGGAGGACTGGGAGAGGCAGCGGTCTGTCCTCTGATGGACAAGGTCAAGAGCCTGCTCAGCCGTGTGCACTGGTCCAGGCTTCCAGTAACCACGCAGCTTCTACATCCATGGTCTCTGTCACCCTCTTAGTATCCAGATGAAAGTTAAATAAGCCAGTAATGTGCCATGACACCCCCTCTCTTAGCTAATTGTCACAACAATCCACCATAAAATGGAAATTAGTTTCCCAATTTACAAACAAAAAAGCTGAAGGTCATAGAGGCCCAGTAAATGGTTAGCTCAAGGTCTCTTGCAACCGGTCTCTGACTACAATCCTGTTATCTCAAGTATCTTTGGTGCTTTGCCAGATACTATATTTACCCAAACAACAAAGGGATACACCAGCCATCCCTAAAAAGGAGGTCGCCACCTGTGCCCACCTCCAATTTCACTTTTAATCACCTCCACTAGGAATCCTTGAGTTCTGTGGAAGCTTGCCATCATTTTGGGGGGAAATGTTGCTTAGTTCCTGACCCTAGGAAGGGGTCAAAAGCCAGGGACAGAACCTCTCAGCTTCCCGCCTGAATGGCTGCCCTGTGATGCATTTTTCAGCCCCTCTGGGCCTACTTCTATCTTAACTGTGCTAAAACTGACTTCAGAATGTGGAAGACGGTTAGTTCCCCTTCATAGACAGTCAAAAGGCTACTAGTCACTGAGTGTGGACTTGGATGTCTTCCCTATTACACCTGCTATTCCCAGGGGTAGGTAGAGGCTTCGTGTGGCTCTGTAAATCCACCCCCTTCCTGGAGACACTCTAGAGCAAGGATGACATCCTCTCCCTCTCTCTCAGACCATGGAACCTCAGCCACATTCCTGGTCCTGTTGACAATCCAAGGTGAGGACAGAGACAAACTCTGCAGCCAGAGACTCCCTGGACCTAATGACACATTCATAGTGGAGGCAGAGGCAGATATTATAACTAGTAACAATGCCTTTCTTTCCTGGGGAGGAGGGGGCGCAAGAGGGTTGTCAGACAATCACATTAGACTTCTACATACAAAGACAACCTCGTCATTCTCACTTGTGGGGTACATGCTTGCTTGTTTGCTTACCTATGTTTTTAACAAGATGCCGAATTTTCTAATAAAGTTCCTATAATGTAGGTTCAAGCAATAGAGGGAAAGGGAAGCTAAATCTAACACCCTTAGCCTAACTCGTAATCTCCAAACCAGGTTTTTCCAGCAAAGGATAGCCACTGGAGCAGTAAGGAGCTCGCCTAGCTTCTCAGAAAGTGTGTTTCCCCATTGCATGTGCCTCAATAGTCAATAGTGAGTTGAGACAGAGCAGAGGTGGGAAACAGGAGTCCTAGAAAATGTTCCATCCAATCCCGACATTCCTTCACCCCTGTGCCTTGTCACCTGACTGCACCCAGGATTCTCCTTCTCTCCTGAACCCATCGCACACAGCCAAACCTAAGGAAGCCATGGGCAGGGCTGCAGATGGGAGAAGGGGAGAAGGGGCCAGCAGGGTATATGGTCAGTGAGGCTGGAAATGCTCACACCAAGGAGGACAACTTCCTGCCAGGCAGAGTACATGTTCCTCTCCTACAGTCCAGCCACTCTGGAAGACCTTAGAGAGCACAGCTGGTGCTGTACATGCCAGTGACAGACAGCAGTGAGAGACACTTCCTGGACCAGTGTCAGTTACGTCACTTTCCAGCAAGTCCCATACATAGTGGCCCTCAGGTTCCTCCTCTGTAAAGTAGAGCTTGTGGTTGGTGCATGTCTCATCTGCTGGGTGTGAGAATCCATAAATGATGCCTTTCAAATGTTTCAACTGGGGCTGGAGAGATGGCTCAGTGGATAGCGCGCCTGTCCCACAGGTCCCCAGTGGTGCAGGAGAATTGTCTGTATTCTGTCAATCAAGTTATAAATAAACGCTGATTGGCCAGGCAGGAAATATAGGTGGGAAAACCAGACTGGAAGTAGAAATGATGTAATGAGAACAGGAGAATTCTGGGAAGGAGGAAGCTGATTCCTCCCACTCCTGCCCAGATCACCAAAGCAGCAGGATGTGATCTGTCCCACTGAAAAAAGGTACTGAGCCACATGGCTAACATAGATCAGAAAAATGGGTTAATCAAGATGTGAGAGTTAGCAAGTGAGAGGCTAGAGCTAATGGGCCAATCAGCTTATAATTTATGGAGGCCTATGTGTGATTTTCTTTGGGACTAAATAGCTAGGGGTACCGGGTGGGACCAAAACCCCAAGAACCAATAACAGGCCTCCCCGTTCGTGTTACACCTCAGACCCCACATAAAAGCCAGACAACAGTGCAAGTGTCTATAATCCCAGTTCACTCCTAAAAGGAGATGGCAAACAGAGACAGAGAGTCCCCAGAAGCTCACAGCCAGCTGGCCTGTCTTATCATGCAGCAGAGAGCCTATCTCAAACACACTGGAAAATGAGAATTAATACCAGAATATTGTCCTCTGAATGCTACATGCATGCTGTGGCATGTACCCACACACACAATCATATACACATACATTCACATAGCATACATGTGCGTGTGTTCACGCATGCACACACACAGAGCTCAGACAGTGCCTGGGACATGGTGAGCACTCAGAAGGGTAGGTGAGATACTATCATAACAGCCAGGTATGTGTGCAGTCTTTAAGCTGAAGGAAAAGTATGCCTCAAAATTGTGTACACTATTTTACAAATATGTCATTTTAATGAATTCAACATAAACTCATTGGAAATTACTAAATACACTGTATCATATAAATATAAATAAATATATAAATATATATATACAAGTGTGTGTATATATATACATATATATGTATATATATATATATCCTCATTCAATTAATCCCATACCCATGGTCCTATTATTTTCCAATTAAGAGAATCCCACCAATACATAAACCACATTGTCTTTACAGGGACTTAAACAGACCAGAGTACTTAGAACTGATGTACTTGTTCATCACAGAACTGATGGCTTGATCTATGTTTTCAAACAATGAAGTTATTTCTCTATTGCCCTTTGTGGCGGCTGCTGCTACAGAAAAATTAGGTAGAATCCACTGCATCAGCAAACACCAACCATCCCTGTTTGTCCTGTGATTTCACTCACCTAGATGGATAGCCAGGAGCCACACTGTCAGAATGACTTCCAATCCATAAATAGCGCTGCCATTTAGATGCCGTGGGGAGAACATTAATACCCAAGCACAGAGGCTAAATAAAAAGCCGTTAGCCATTGAATGGCCTTTAGATTTCCGAATTATTGACTAGGTGGAGCCTGTAAAGTTATGGTGGCTGCGTCTAGCTCAGAGAAACCTGTGCTGCAGATTAAAAAGTTAGCAGAAGTTAGAGTCACCTCTAACTGCAAGCCCCAGTGACGGTACTGGGGGGTGGTCAATTGTCCTGTCTACAGAGAAATGTTCCAGGAACTACACACACGCTTATCCATGCTAGTGTGGCCCAGTTTCAATGAGGCAAAGAAAGTTCAAAATTTCCAGCACCTTTAACCTTCAGGTTTTGTCTTCAGACCACTTTCCAAGATGATAATGAAACTAAGGAACAAAAAATGCCCATGATCAAGCAGGAAATGATTGCAAGTGGGGCCCCACAGCCAAGGAAACCTGCAATGCAGCTTCTGGAGTCTGTGTTCTTCCAACAGCGACAGCCTACTTCAGTGACTTTCCCAGTTTTCCTGCTCTGGGGTCTCCAGATGTGGCTCAGGGTCTCCTCTGACTCTTGAATCTTTATTGATCCTGTGAGATCCTTCGGTGTCCCTCCCAAACTCCATCAATGTGCTTGAGCCAGCTAGAATTGATGTGCATGGAATTACAACTCGAAATCGTTCCATATTCTATTCCCTTGTAAATTATTCTAAAGAAAACAGTTGGCTCTGTGCATCAGGCTCTAGAACAAAGATTATCTAATCAAATAGTCTTTTATTTGGTACAGAAGCTCCGTCTTCTGCAATCTCCTTAATGTAAAAGACATTTTTTTCAAAGGAAGGGAAGAGTGGTTAGTGGAAGTGTGTCATAAGTTGAAGGACCTCTCCTTAGCAAAATCTCTCTCTCTCTCTCTCTCTCTCTCTCTCTCTCTCTCTCTCTCTCTCTCTCTCTCCCTCTCTCTCTCTGCAATAAAATCAGGACCAAGGAAAGGGAGACCAGAGGACGGAGACAAGACTTCAAGCAGCAGAGCCTAGATTCCAAACAGTCCTGGATTCACTTGGTGCTCAGGAGGCAGGATGAAGGCCAGGGTCTGCTGTCATTTCTCAGCTCTTGGGCACACCAAGCACTTTGTATCTCCCACCCCGTAACTGTTTGCAACATATTTTGCCTGCGTTTGTGTGGCACTGTTAGCTAGTGGCTTAGAGCAGGTGCTGAGTAACCTGTTCACCTTAGAAGTCACTCTGCAAGGACCTTGAGACAGGAACCCCAACCCCCTGAGACTTAGGATGCTCACCTTTCAAAGGGAACGACAACAGTCACCTCATAGGGGTCTGGTAAAACAAGATTTAAAATGTGTCTGGCAGGAAGTATTCAAAAACCATGCTGATACTCTAGAACCATGTCACGTGAGAGCATTAACTGAAAGGAAAAACATATGGAAGTATAAAAAGTTGGAGACTTTTTTCCCTGGGGAAAAAAAGAGGGGTTCTTTTTGTAAAAAGAGCTGTTATTATCCTCTAGAACTAATTAGAGAAAAGATGAAATACTTAACGCTTTGCCTCCAATAAATCCTAAGAAGGATTATTGGATGGGCCAGCAGGAGAAGAGCTCTAAGTGATTTTCTGAAAAACTATACAGCGGGCTGAGGGCGTTTTTGACACTTTACCACCAAAAGAAAGTTAAGTGTTCTCCTCCGAGTGGAGTGGGGAGACCGTGATGAGGTTAAAGTGGTAATTAATGGCCCGGAAGGATGAGATAAAAAGGTACTTAATTTGGAGGCAGACATTTTAATTTCTCTTCATATCCTTCTATATTGTTGCCCTTCTTTCGTCTCATAATTAAGCAAAGGAGTTATATTAACAGAGAGTGATGTATACCCATTTCATTCCAAAAATTCATACTGTAGAATTCGGGTGTCCAACTTTTCCACACTGCTATATGATGTTGTGATGTGGGAGTGTCATATATCAATCTGTGATTTCATTGGCTAAGCAATAAAGAAACTGTTAGGCCCATTGGATAGGCCCACCCTTAGGTGGGTGGAGTAGACAGAACAGAATGCCAGGAGGAAGAGGAAGTGAGGTCAGACTACACAGCTCCGCTCTCCGGAGCAGACGCAGGAGAGACGCCATGCTACCTGCTCCAGGGAAGACTCACGCTATGAAGCTCCAACCCCGGATGGACTTAGGCTAGAATCTTCCCGGTAAGCGCACCTAGGGGCGCTACACAGATGATTAGAAATGGGCCAGAGCAGTGTTTAAAAGAATACAGTATCTGTGTAATTATTTGGGGCATAAGCTAGCCGAGCCAGGCAGGCGGCTGGGGTGTTTGGGGACGCAACCCTGCCGCCGCCCCTATTACTACAAATGGCACCCAGACGTGTGGCTAACTAAACCCACTTAAAAAACCTGAGAAGGCTTAAAAATAATGGAGAGAGAGTTTAGCACAGATTTTTGCTGTTTGTTGGTGGCGTGCTGTAGAGAGATTTCCTGATTCGGCAACAGCAGCAGAAAAAACGCTGTGTCATTTCAAAGCGTGGCTTCCTGGGGCTGTGCCGCCAGTGCAAACTCTGGCTTTATGTTTGTGTTCCCGCTTGGGATCAGAAGGAGAGTGCTCTGAGACTGTGACGATGACTCAGAGCTCCCCGCCTGCTCCTGGGCAGAAGGCAGAATCAGGCTTAGGCAGGCGGAAGAGCATGGCGGATTCCTGCCGCCATACAGAGACGTGTTTTCAGACTGCGCAGTGCTCTGCGTGTCAGATTTGGATGTAACTTTGATGAAAAGAATTTCTGTGCTGCATGCTCAGTCTCAGAATTAAAGTGCTGAGTGCCGCTCCTACCTGGTAGCCCCAGAGCTAGCACAAAATGGTACGTCCTCCATTTTGAAATTTTCCTGACTCAGCTTCAGCTGCAAATCCCTGCAGCTCATTAAGAGGTCCTGCCACAAAACACTTAAACAGTGTTGATGAAAAGCTGAACACATGCTTTTCGGTTTTCAGCCGTAGCAGGAAAAAAGCTGTGCCGTTTAAAAATGCCGGCTTTCTGGGCCATCCTGCCAGGGCAAACTCTGACTGTTTGAGGCAGGAGGGCCGGCTACCGAGAGAGGACTTGAGTATCATCTGTTGTAGCTTGCTGGCTGGCAGGGACCTTGAAATGCCAGGTGTGGTAGCACCTTTAATCCCAGTGCCTAGAAGGCAGAGACGAACAGATCTCTGTGAGTTCAAGGTGTAGTAGCAAACACCTTTAATCCCAATGCCTGGGAGGCAGAGACGGGCGGATCTCTGAGAGTTCAAAGGCAGCCTGGTCTACAGGTCAAAGATTTAAGCTCAAAAAGCAAAAAGTTAACCTAGGAATGTCACAGCTTAGATTCTTAAGCGCCTAGTGATTTAAAGGCGCAAATCAAAAGTGCTCCTGGATAGTAAAAAATTGCAGATTCACAATAGGACAGATTCAGACCACTAAATGAGTCACACTGTTGGAGTACGTTGGCTTGGGAGAGAGAAGAAAAAGAATACAGAGAATAAAGTTAATGGTTTAAAAAGAAAAAAGTAAAAGTAAAGTCTTTAAAGAGACAGAGTACAGATAGTTATAGATATAAATAAAAATAAGCCGCGTAAAGATGAAAAATTCACAGAGAGTCTGGATTCTTTGTATTATTGTGTTTTCTTTAAAATTTTTGACTGTGAAGGAGCTAAGTACAGAGAGACATTTCATTACATGGGCTGCCAAGCTAAACCAGAATGGATATAAGGGTATTACGATTTCAGAATTTGGGTCTAAGGATATGATGCTTTGGAGAGAGTCTTCTTTTGTTTTCACAGAGGATGAGACTCTATGGATTTCTTCTATTCCGATTTGGTATGATGGACCACGTCCTCCTGAAGGGTTGCTGTGAACATCTTCAGAAAATTGCCTTGCTCAACTGCCAACTGAGATAAACCTGGCACACAGGTTACACCCTAAAATCATTAACGACGCCCCCATTCAGCAGGAAGCAGTTTGGAGAGAAAAAACTGCGCCCATGTTCCCAAATATAGTTTATAAATGTTCTTTTACATTTAAAGGGGGATATGATATAGACATGAATAATTTGCATTAGTATAGATTTTGCTTTATTGATAGAGATTTATGGTCAATTTTGTTATATGTATAAATGTTTCTGATGTAACTTTTACTTGATAACTGTTTTGTTATATGTAATTTTGCTATGTTAAAGTTAAAACCTTCCTTTTTTTGTTTAAACAGAAAAAGGGGAAGTGATGTGGGAGTGTCATATATCAATCTGTGATTTCATTGGCTAAGCAATAAAGAAACTGTTAGGCCCATTGGATAGGCCCACCCTTAGGTGGGTGGAGTAGACAGAACAGAATGCCAGGAGGAAGAGGAAGTGAGGTCAGACTACACAGCTCCGCTCTCCGGAGCAGACGCAGGAGAGACGCCATGCTACCTGCTCCAGGGAAGACTCACGCTATGAAGCTCCAACCCCGGATGGACTTAGGCTAGAATCTTCCCGGTAAGCGCACCTAGGGGCGCTACACAGATGATTAGAAATGGGCCAGAGCAGTGTTTAAAAGAATACAGTATCTGTGTAATTATTTGGGGCATAAGCTAGCCGAGCCAGGCAGGCGGCTGGGGTGTTTGGGGACGCAACCCTGCCGCCGCTCCATATTACTACAATGTTGTCATCGACAAATGTGCTGGGCCTCATTCATGGCTATCCTAATATACATGTAGCTATATCATGTCAGCTAGATAATCCCAGTTCTTGTTTGTTTGTTTGTTTGTTTGTTTATACAGGGTCTCATATATCCCAGGCTGGCCTCAAACTGACTTATTGACTAGCTAGCTGAGAATGAGATCTTCATCTAATCCTCCTGCCACCAGAACCTGAGCACTGGGAAGACTGGTTTACATGGGCTGTCAATCAAACTCAGAGTTTTGAGCAGGACCGCTGAGCACTCTACCAGCAAAGCCCCTCCAGTGCATTAGGTAAACTGCACCCTCCGCACGGGGAAAACTGACGTTTGGATCACTGTGTATTTCACTCCGCGTTCTGCTTTACTCCATTTCATGCAAACGACTTGGTGGCAAATATAGCTATCCTAATTTCACATAAAGTAGGGAGCTAAGAACTCGAAGAAACTTGTATTAGTGAGAAAGCAATAATGAGACCCAACATTTTACCAAGAGCTTTCCGTAAGGGAAAACTTGTAGAAAACACATTTTCGAACAGAATCTCATTTAGTCTTCATAGTAATTGATTATTTTACTCGGGCGGGAGCAGGTTCAGAAGTGTACCAACACCATATACTCGAGGACAGGGGCTGTATCCAAACCTGGGTTAGATCTGCCCCGGAGCATTAGGCCAGGCCAGGCCATTCCTGAGGGCCCTTCTTTCTAACTTCCGTAACCCTTGAATGTCCCAGCAAGAACAGCTGCCTATGTCCTTTCAGTAATAAAAACCTTTCTATAAATGATGGAGAACAAAACCGTTTTCATAGCAAAACCTTTTGCGCAGTGGTTTATGAACAACTCCTGTTTTGTTCCTCAGAGGACTTTCCCTGGCCCAGGGCAGGACTGATGCAAAATTAATAGGAAGCGATAGGCCGGCATTCTTTCCCTGGGACCCAACTGGGCTTGCTTACCATCTCCGTCCCCATGAACTTCACCTGTCCACAGCTGCTGCGCCAGCCAATCAGGACACATGTACATTTGCGCCCCCAAGAGGACAGACTCAGGCATGTCTTTTCAGTTAGCAAAAATCTTCCATGGAGAAAAGCGGGACTGAGGTTCCTCACGCTTTGGCAACCGGAATGGCACGGTGAATACAAGTCTGAAATCTCATACTCAGGCAGACTGCTCGAGGAGGCCCCACCTGGGACTCCCTGCCCTCCCATCTGGATGGCTCTTCATCTTAACGATTCTCGTGTCCCTTTATCGTCTCCATGTCAAAACCACTCTTAGGAGGCTTTCCGCCACTGAAATATTTTGTCGTTACAGCGGTATGCAACTTCAGACAGAAAACTTGGAAACAGGGAGGAAAACCAAGTGGTCCGCACCTTGGCAGCTGGCACGCGGATTGTGAATGGGCACTGAGGTGCGCTCGGGACCTCCTGAGAACCACAGCAGCTGGGCTCTGATTGTCTGCTGCTGAGAAATGACATGCCTGGGAGCTGGGTGCAGGGACTGGAGAGAGTCTAATAAGAGGCTTTCCTGTTTTGCCTGTGGGTTGAGTCGGTAGCAACAGTTAAGACACACACGCACACACACACACACACACACACACACACGCAATGCCAAGTCCATCTGCTCCACCTGATATAAATGTCCTTTGGCCTAATGACCAAAAGCCAAAAGTCGCCTGCAGGTTCATCTACCAGCAGTGACCCTCGCAGAGTGCTCAGAACAAGGACAACTGACCACCAAAGCTGGCCAACTCTCCAACACTTCCTCCATTCCTTAAAGCGTGCGGCATGCACCAATTTGGGTCCGTCCATGTACCAATCTAGGTACTTGAAAACGTGACTGAGGAGACAGGCTTTCTGGGCAGGGTGCTGAACAGACACACTCAAAAGTCACTGGGGTTCAGAATCTGATTTGTCTCGGACCCCAAAGAGCCACCACTACTTGGAAACACAGACTGCCCAGATGCAAACGGAAAGGCGGAGCGCAGGGGCTGCTGTTAGGTTCATGGCGTTCTAACGTCTGCCCCACTGGCTCCTGTCCCCTCCCGCTAGGGCCTCCTGCTAATGAGAACAGATTTTTCAGGCTGCTGTCGGGAGAGGCGCGCTAACATGTCAAGCCACCCTCCCCCTCCAACCGCTTCATTCTCATTGGGGACTCCATTTTCCAGGGCTAAGAGCAGGGTTTTACTCGTTTACCAGAGGCCAGACACAGGCAGGTTCTAGGGACACAGAGAAGGCAAGGGCAACACAGCAGAGGAATCACCACCCGTGGTTAGTCAAGCACACACATACCAACCACATCATAGAAATCCCCTGTGACTTCTCTGCTCCTGTCCTGAGAGCAAGGCTGTAGACTCACAGTCCACACAAGCAGAACCACCGGAGCAAACTCTGTTCCCCCCTCAGGCTCGCTCTGACGTGAGCAGTCTGTCCAGCAAGGAGCTGTCTCTAGAGAAGTCTTTTGGGTGACATTGAACATTGTGTATCAAGAAGAAAGCTAGCATAAATTATTTCCATCTATTTGAACTAATTTGGATGGGTGAGCCGTTACTGGCCTGTATGCAATGACAAGGTCAAAGCCAATAGGGTCCACAGGAATGCCTCTCCATTCCTCAGAGAGAAGACGCATGGCTTCACAGCACCTCATGCTCAGGCCTCCTTCCTCAGCGGCTGCCTCTTGCTACAGCCCCAAGCTTCAGACTTAACGCTGCTGAGCACGGAGCGGTTGCTCTGAGGGTGGAGGCTGCAGTTTTGCCTGGGGTGGAAAGGAAGGTATGATTGACATGCTATGGATATATTTCCCTGAGAGGAGTTGGGGAGCCCCTAGAGACTTCCCCAGGGGTAGAGCTGGCAGAGAGAGGGAGCGTTCAGAAAAGTCAGGCAATCTACATTCGCAGACAGATCAGCCAAACCTCTCCACGTCTTCAAACTCATCTGTTCAGATGCTCAATATAGATACGTCACCTGGATCATTCACCTGTGAGAACCCTCTCCAAATTAGGTCAATTTTATCACTATATCATCTTTAGCGTGAGCAGGTTTGAGATCTTTCTTATGAAATTATGCCGTCTTCTCTGTCACAGCATCTTGGGAGACAATAAGCCTTACTGGACCTAAGAGGAAACGGATTCGTGAAAAGGTGAAGAAAAATATAACAAAAATAAAATAATAACACAGGGGCTAGAGAGCTAGCAGTCTGTGAGGTGCTTGCTGGCTTTTTGTATACGCATAAAGATCTGTGTTTGATCCCCAGGACCCACATTAAATTAATTAATTAATTAAAAAAATAAGGCCCTCGGTATGATGGCAAACACTTGTAATCTCAGAACTCGCGAGGAAGACACAAGCACATCCCTGAGGTTGTGCTACTTGGCCCTGTCTGTCTGTCTCTGTCTGTCTCTGTCTGTCTCTGTCTGTCTCTCTCTCTCTCTCTCTCTCTCTCTCTCTCTCTCTCTCTCTTTCTCACACACAACAACAACAACAGCAACCAAAGAAAAATGGTGGATGGCCCCTGAGAAAGAACACCCTTCACACGCATGCGCACACATGCATTCATGCATGTGTGTGCATATATGAACATGCATACACACATACACCTACAAAATAATAATAATAATAACAACAAAATTTCACACAGACAGGATTAGAACCAGGCATCCAGACTTTGATCCTCTGAGTTTTCTATAGGTATTCATGCATCATACACTCTTTGTTTTAAAATCCTTATTTATTTATATTGGTTTATTTAACATGCATATGCCTGATTGCCGCAGTGTACATATAAAGGTCAGAGGCTATCTTGAGGTATAAAAACTTCCCTTCCACCATGGCTCCCAGAGGCTGAACTCAGTTTACCAAGATTAGTGGCAAGCACCTTTACCTGCTGAAGTGCCTGGGGCTCCCCATCTACTTGAGTTTATTTTTAATTCTCTTGTCTTCCTCTCCCCCTTGAAGAACCCCAAAAGGGACTACGGATGTGCCCAGCTGTCCTTATACAATGCCCAACTATTAGTGAAACCCTCCTGGCTTTGTTCTAGCCGTTCACACGAAACCAGTGTTGCACTGGAGCATGTTCTGCATGGAAATGGATTGAACAGAAACTCTCAGAGCCTCCACTTCTGCATGAGGATAACCCCATACCCAAAGGGCAAGGCAGTCAAGGTCCTGCCAACTGTCGGGGGGAGGAATAGAGCCCATAGGCTTTCAAACACACTTAAGTCTGGTGGGCAGCAATGTAATGGAGAGGGCCCTGCAGCAGAACTGGGGGGGTGGTAAGTGGTCAGTGGTCCAGGGCAGGACCCACCCCTCCAGCGTCCTCATCTACCAGCTGGGAAACCTTTTACCCAGAAGTACTTGTCTTTCCTAGACTAATGTCTAAAAGCAGCTTGGATTTTAGTATCCTACTACTCCAAAATTCTCAAGTGGCTGAGCTCACAAAGTGGATGGTTCCAGAAGGAAAAGATAGAGTCCACCTGTATTTAGAGAAGGGACAGTGGTCACATCAAGGGAGAGAGAGGGAGGTAGGAGTGGGCTTTGTGGTTGCAAGTAGCCGAAGCAATCTGGGTGGGAAAGAGCCACTGGCTAGAGTTTGGACAAGACAGTGGTTCCTGCTGTTATATTGACAGCTTGACCCATACAACAGCACTGTTGCCACTATTGGGAGGTGGAGGGAACTCTAAGGAGGGACCAAGGGAGAGATCTTTGGGTCATTGAGACACACTCTCAAAAAGGATAGTGGGAGCGTGGTCCCAGTTTTTTAAATTCTCTTTGTTCTTTGATAGACATAGGATCAGTTTTTTTACCCCAACATGTTCCTGCTATGAAGTACTGCTTTTGTCAAAGCAAGCCCAGCCAGTCATGAGCTGGAGCCTCCAGAACAGTGAGCAAAAGCAAACCTTTCCTCTTCATAAACTGATGATCTCAGGTACCTTGTTACAGTAATAGAAAGCTGACCAACTTCCCTCCATACTCATCGGCAGGTGAGAAGGTTCCGGCAAAAAATGATTCTGTCTGGCGGGTTTCGGTGAGACAAAGGTTCACATGAGATAAGCTTTAGTATGGGTGACCATGACTCTTTCTCTGAAGCTCAACATGGCCTTCTGCCTCTCTCTGTGAGAGATTGTCACCTGCTCTCCGTGAGAGCAGAAGCTACTCAGACCTGCCACGGGCTCCAGGGAGCAAAGACCTTTGAAGCCTTGGGGACCGAGGATTCTGCCTTCTGTCTGCCTCCCCCCTCCCCTTCCCACCTCCAGCTCCCTTAAACCTAATACCACAATCCCTTACTGATATTAAAAACTGACAAGGAATTTTGCCACCGGCAGTAGCATTTTAATATTGAAAGGTTGTGAAATCTAATAAGAGCTACAAGGAGGTTGATGGGAGGAGAGTTATTTGCCCCCCTCTCGGGCTTCAGTGGAACCGGGATTCAATAAGCAAATGTGACAGAATGTGTAATTTCCCCTTGATCCGCTGTGGCCAGGCATTTCCTGTTTAATAACCTTAAACCAGCCGGCCTCCCCTTCCCCAAGCCTCTGCCGCCCAGAGAATCTGCCCCCTCCATCTTATCAGAATAATCCTTCATTTGAACGCGGCTCCTGCTGGCACTTTTGTGGTACCTTATCACCGCTTGAAGACACAAAGGGAACAAACTGAAATATTATTTTTCCCCTTTGCGGAAAGGTGTTAATGAGATCTTCCTGCTGTCTCCCTGCCTGCGACCACGGGGGATCCACCTGATCCCAGCCATTCCAGTCAAAGCCCAGCCTTAAAACCTGTCCATGAAGACAGGGGTCCTGGCCCAAACCCTGTGCACAGCGGAGGGGGCTGAGACAGATTTCCAGCTGGAAATCTACAAGTGGGCGGAGTCCCTGCCTGGCCTAGGAGACTCAGGCCTGGCTCTGAGTGTCCCTGTTAGCAGCAATCAGAGCTACATGTGACAATGACAGTCTGTATTCCTGCCTAGCACGTCTCACCTCCCTGAGCAGGTCCCATCAGTGGAGGGGTGCAGAGAGACCTCTGTGGCAAGCATCAAGGGAGAGGTATCCTTTTGCCACTGTGGTACCTACGTGGAGTCCCCTGGTGAGCTATGCACCTGCAGAGACAAAGAAATCCCTGGGCCTGTTCCAGTTTTCTCTGGAGTAGGACAGAGGGAGTTTGCCGGTCCTCGGAATAAAGTCAGTCCTCTAGGAGCCTCGCTGAGCACCAAAGTAAGAAAAGCGTTACTATGTGTTAATCACCATTGCTGAGGTAGCTCACACAAACCAGAGGTTTATCCTAACCCTAAAGCTCCAAATTCTAACCCTCTAACCCTAACTCCGATCCCACCCAACTCCAACCCCAACCCTAACTGCGAGGTGTTATGCTGAGTCATCACTAGGTGTTGTGCTGAGTCATCACTAAGTGTTGTGCTGAGTCATCATTGAGCATTTTGCTAAAATCATCTGTTTGCTGCTGTTGTTGGATATATCTTACTGAGTCATCATTGACTTTTTACACTCATTCCTGGGAATTTTTGCAAAGCCATCATTATGGCTTTTTGTTTTTTTGCCAAGTCATAACTTGGCACTGTTTTCTAGAATCATCACTAGGCGTTCTATCAAGTCATGACTGGGTAATTATTTGGGTGAGCATGGGTTTTTTTCCCCCAATCATTGCTGTGTACCTTTTACAGTGTCAGTGACTGCTGCCTCTGAGTCTTTACTGGACATTTTTGCTGAGTCATTGCTAGTTGTTTGCTGAGGCATCACTGGGATTTTTTGCTGACTTGTTATTAGGCATTTTCTTAGTCATTGCAGTCTTTTGCTGAGTCATCATTGTTTTCTACTGAGTCATTACTGGGCATTTGGAATTTTAAGAAATCTATCTCTAAGTATGACTTACATATTTATGTTGTCAACATATGCATACTATTATATTGTTTAAATAATCAGATTGGCATATAAGCTAATAGTTACCAACATCAGAACTGTTATGTTAAAGTCAATTGCTCTTAGTCCATATTGTAACTAAAACTTTAAAACAGAAGATTCGTGAGTTCAGGGATTGAGCTTAGGTCATCAGACAAAAACCTTTAACTATTACCTCCATTATACCTCCTGTCACCCATCTCCCCTCCATGGTCTATTATTACTTTCCTGGCCTTGGCATCCATATATGAGAAGGAATATGTGATATTTGTTTTTCTAAGTGTGGGTTACCTTACTCAGAATGAGCACTTCCAGCTCAATCTATGCACCTACAAATTTCAAAAATCCATTTTTCTTAACAGCTAAATAATATTCTACTGTGTAAATATACCACATTTTCATATAGGAAGAAGAATGTGGAAAATAATAATAATAGATTAAGAAGAATTAAGTGGGATGGAAGATGGGGAAAGAAGATAAAGGAGAGAATATGAGGAGAGATAACACTGAAGGCCTTTCAGAGAGCCTACTTCTATGGATATTTCCTCAAATACATACATACGCACATGTAGAGTTTAAGTGGACTTAGCCTATAATGAGAGGACACTGTCTCTCTTATACCATAGGCTACCTATAAAAAGCTCAAGTGCCAGGAATTACCTCTTTGGAAGTTGTTGGCCAGTGAGGTCCCTCGGATCCACAGTCCCATTGTTTTTGGTTCCTTCCAGAACTTCATGGTGAAACCCTATGTTGAAAACACCCTATACTTGAGGTATAGAATCTAGAAAAATCAATTTGTTGTTGACCTAGAAGCTTCATCTCTACTGATGTTTACAGCACTTGCTATGCATATGACTGGAGAAAAATGTATATAATTACTTTTATCCTGATGTGAACCCTGAAATCTTGTGGTGGTTTAAAGTAGATGGTCCCCATCGATGCATATGTTTGATTGCTTTGTTCCCAGTTAGTGATACTGTTTGGGAAGGATTAGGAGGTGTGGCCTTGTTGGAAGAGGTGAGGCATTGTGGAGGAGGTGTGTCACTGAGGTTGGCTTTGATGTTTCAAAAGCCCATGCCAGACCCAGACCCAGCCTCCTTCCTGCCCCCACCCTATCTGCTGCCTATGGACCAATCAGGATGTGAGCTCTCAGATACTGCTCCAGCACTATGCCTTCCTGCCACCACACTCTCCACCATGATCACGGACTAACACTCTGAAACTATTAGCAAACCCCCAGTTAAATGCATTCTTCTACAAGTTGCCTTGGTCATAGTGTCTATTCACAGTAATAGAATAATAACTAAGGCAGGGTTATAATAATGACTTGCCTGGCAAAATAAGCCTATTGGTGAAATAGTGACACAAATATTATGGAAGTAATCAACAACTTTCTAGTTCGATTTAAGGCTCTGCTCCACAAGATAGAACCCGTGCCTGGCACTGTTGCTAGGACCAAGAACCTGTGGCTAAATTAGGTCGAAGGCCTCCAAGCCTGTCTGGTCACCAAACATTTCCCCCCTCGAGAGCTGAGACACTAAAATCATTTAGGAGTTGGGTGTAGAGTTTGACTGGACACTTCTGATTTAAATGCAGCGTAGGGATGTTTGACGTCTCCACTCTTTCAAGCCTTGGAGGACAATCAAGAGAGTCCAGATAGACAGAGTTCAGTTGTAGCTGGATCCATAAGAGAGAAGCTGTAAAATTACGACAGCAATTAAGCAAGATCTAATAAGGTCCCTACTAAGACTATATATACCAGGCATAACCAACCCATCTTTACCCCAAAGATCTAGAAGTAGTCAGATATAGCTTGAATCTAATTTTGTAGGTAATATAAAGCAAATAAGACAGTGACAGAATGATTAGGAATATAAAAACAGCATTTTATGTAAAGTGAGAAAAAACATACAAGTCCTTTAATCTCACTATAGCTGAAGTGGGTCAGTAGCCCATTCTTGGGTCTAATGAAGAATCCTGTAAGCCTGGTACATTGTCCCTTCAGAAAATCTAGTCTAGTCTAGTTACTTTTGTTTCATATTATTATCTTGAGTGTGAATCTACAGAGTTTAAAACTACTACCAACACTTTAGGAGGGGATAAAGATGCTTTCATTAGAGTATTTCTTAAAAATCTTTTCTTAATTTCTTGCTCAAAAACTCTAAGTCTCTATAACAGATATTCTCTATAGTCTCTATAACAGATGTTCTAAGTCTCTATAACAGATGTTCCTCTATTCTGTTACAGGACACACACTAAGACTGACACACATGATGTTCTTTTCCTGATAAATTCACCCTGTGGAGTAACTACTACATCATATCTTCATTTTGCATATTACCAAAGGAAAGCACAGAGTGAGCCGGCAATTTGCTCTACCATGATGTGTTTAGGTGCTTGAAACCTGACCTTCAGTGCCCAAACCTAAGCTCTGCACTAAGTCAAGAGAAACCAGCAGATTCCACGAATATCCCAGGACTTAGACCTGGACTAGAAAAGATCAGAAGCTGTGCAAGTGACAAGAGAGTCACTTCTCTGAAGGCGTCTGGGTCAGGAGGAAAGAAGGGTAGAGGGTTGGTGAGAGAAGATGGGCTGAGAAAAGTAGGGGAGGGGTGTAGGTGTTTTAGAGTATGAGACTCCAAGTCTAAGGAAAGGAGCCAATGAGCAGAAAGGCAGTAGATGCTGTGGTGATGTCCTGGGATGGGTGAAGGAGAGAATAAAGGGATAACACAAAAGGACAGATCAGTGGGGAAGAAGAAGACTGACTCCCCTAGCCTTACCAGCAAGAGGAAGGGGAGAGAATGGGTCTGGATAATAATCATTCAGAACAAGAACTAGTGGGTGAATCCTCCCCTCCCCATCACCAGGTTCATTTATTTCTCATTCCTCCTCATTTATTCTCAAGAATGTTTCTATTGCTAGGCTACAACTAGCATTTTCAGATTCAGCCAATTCTTTTTACAGTGATGGAAGACTTTATGTTTCCAAGTCCCCAGGAATCCCACTAACTTCTCCGTGTCTGCCTCTGTCCTGGTCAGTTCATAGGAAACAAAGAGTCATAACATGTTGCATACAGTAGGTGAAATCTCGGGGGTCATTTGAGGAGGTAATGTTTAAACACTAGGCTTTGAAAGAATGACTGTAAGCTTTCTTGGGAAGGAAGACTAAAATATACCAGCCTGAGAGAAACTGCTGGGGGAAACAGACTATGGTGTTTAATCTTACTGTCAGCTTGACCGAGTCTAGAATCACCATGGATACACACCTCTAGGCATGTCTATTGGAATATTTCCAGACAGGCTTAGCTGAGGAGGAAAGACCCATCCTAGATGGCGCCCCCTCGGGACTGGGGTTCGGGACTGAGGAAATAGAAGAAAGGGAATCAAGCCCCAGCATCCATCTCTTTTTCTGCTTCCTGACTGTGCTGCACTGTGACCAGGGCTCCATAGAAACATCTGATTCTTCCTTTGTTCCCTCCGCAGGTAAGCCTTAGGTGAAGTCTGGTCCTTGGTACTCAGGGTAGGGACAAAGAGCTAGGAAGACAGTAACAACAAAATCAAGGGAGAGCTACACAGAAGCAGAAACCATGTACATAAATACCAGGCAAGAGTCTGGCCACACAGCCACGGGCTCTGATAGACAAGGCCAGACATCTCCTGCTGCCTGTCGTGACATCAGAGAAAATTGCTGAGGATGGGTCTTCCAGCTGCCTGAAGATAGAAAGGTCAAGCTGATTGCTGAAAGTTGATAGGAAAGTATCTCTGAATTTAGAAGGTCAAGCGCATCTTCTGGTCCACTGTGGCCCTAACTGATCCCGCAGCAGGTGGAAGCTCAGTAGAGGCCCCTCTTCAACACCATCCTATCCCACCATCTCCTTCTGAAAATGGATGAAAGGCAAGGAGAAGGATGGGAGGGTAGAGCTGGGCTCCTGTAGGGAGACCCTTCCTGATTTCCTACCCTGGATCTGGGAGAATATGTCTACGGAACATAAATTGGCCAAAGTCCAGCAAACAACAACAACAACAAAAATCCACGAAGCAACTCAGAGAGTGTGGGAAGCATGGGGTTCTCACACACACACACACACACACACACACACACACACAAATCTCATTTGTCCATCTTCTGTAGAGCTTTGTGGGCTTCAATTTGTTCACCCGTCAGGCACAATATTTGGAAGCAAGTACAAGCAATGCATCTACTTACAAGAAGAAGTTTATATTCCTTATAGACTATTTTAAGATGGTTCAGTATAAAGACAGTGAGATATGAGTGGAGCTGTCTCTTGGGTCACTGTAGAGGGGATGAGCATTCAAAATACCCTAAAATGAGCCATCATAGAGAGCTCAGCCAAAAGTCACTGCCTCCTTCACAGCTGAGCATTTAAAATGCCATGTTCACACACGCCTATAATCCCCACACTCAGGGGGCTGAGGCAGGAAGCGGGAAGATCATGAGTTTAGACACAGTGAGCTCAAGATCATCCGGGGCTATAAAACAACATCATCATTGTGTGCCCACATGAAGGTGGCATAACAGAGGCGATCCGGGATCCTCACAAACATCCCAGCAATGGCAACAACACTGGGCAATAGCCGTGTCCAATTAAGGTGACCCAAGGCATCCTTGGGACCCTAATGTAGCTAGGAAGTTCTGTAACCAATCAGTAGCTCGAAGGGATGTTGTATAAACTGCTGACCTAACTGCTTCACGGGATGGTTAGGGGGACCGTTCTTATTGCAGATGTGAGAGAGAGAGTGTAGCCAGAGGCATCTGGAAAAGTCGAAAGCAGAGAGCAGTTTATACAAATGTCACCTTCACAAAGCGGTTTTGGCTTTTCAAGAGTCTCCACGCAGGATCACATTTACGTAAACTCGCTCCTTTCTTCGAGGTCTCAGCCAACGGCACCCAGGAAAGCCAGCTGTATCCACGTCCTATTATTCTGGCCCACTTGGTCCTCTGGAGTGAGAGCATCACGGGCAAGCCCCTGCATCAGCCTGGCCTGTGTCAGCCTGGACTATGCTGTTGATTAGCTGAGGGCTTCGGACATGCTGTTTAGCCTCTGGATGCCTCTGGTAATAGATGTAAAGCCTTTAACATCGTATTCAGCAAACAGTAAGTGTGTTCATAGTCAGCATTATCACCCGCTCATGGGGGCAGCACCAGGCCCTCTGAACACAAGACACCAGGTTTTATTTTGATGGTAATAACAGCTTCCTTTTAATGAGCACTTTAATCACTATAAGCACACTCGACTGGCTTCTTCATGTACTTTAATCCTTGCAAGTCTTTGGGGGTTCTTATGACTCCCATTTTAAGGACGTTGAAATTGAGGTTTATGAAGATTAGGTCATTTGCTCTCTGTCATGTAGCCCCAAGCAGAAGAAGGAAGACATAAACTAAGCCCTGTGTGAGAAGGACTGGGTTCATGGTGATAAGGCACCAATCCTCCCTGGATTATAAAAGCATATGGGGGTCTTCTACCTGGAAGAAGAATGGGAACTGGGCAGGAGACTGCCTTGTGCTTCCCACCTTGTGTAATGCATGAGCACTCTGGTTTAGGGTTCAGTCTGTTGGACACTGGTTTGGACAATGGTTTAGGTCTTGACTGTGTATTTTTCTCTTTTAATAAATGTCCCAGTGCTTGAGCTACACTCCCCTAGACCAATTAAATCTCAATCTCAGGAACTGTAGCCAAAGCTTCCATTTTTCCCATTTCCTTAAGTGAAGGTAATTCCTACCAAGGTCATACACAGCGGGTTAGGGTTAACCAGCAAGGCTGTACTAATCGAAACTTACAGAAGAGGCTCTGATCCTAACCAGCAAGGCTGTACTAATCAACACTTACAGAAGAGGCTCTGATCCTAATCACCCTTAGGTTTGAGGCTTGTTTACTATGGCCAGGCCATCCCCATTAAGAACACCAAGTCTGTCAGTTCTCTGACGGGAGCACTGAGAAGGAGCCCCAGGTGCATGTGCGCATGGATATACTTCTTCCTGAAAGAGAAAGTAGTATATGAAAGCCTGGGCTGGTTCCGCCCACCTTCTCGACACTTCTCCCCGGTATCAGACCCAGGAATCAGCCTCTTGGAGACAGACAACACATTTGAATCTGGACTATTATCAAAACGAATAAGGCATTGCCTGGGATATAATGAGTCAAATAAAATTTTATAGGTCTCCATGGGAAGGCTGGCTGGGGGCCTAGAGGGGCTGGAGGCTAGGGGGGGAGGGGAGGCAGAGGGCAAATGGAGAGTGGCTGGAGGAAGAGGGGGGAATCTTTCCCCCAGGGCAGATAGTACGGCTGAAGTAGAATCCTCAAGAAGCCGGCAATGAGCAGAATTAGCATACAAACTGCCTTCTCCAGCCATTAGCCCTGGCAGCCCAGCACCCATGAGGGGCAGCCAGCTCTTACCTCCGCAATAAATGTGTAGTAAAGCATGCTGATGCCATAGCTCTCAATAGCGCAGAGGGGAAGGGACCAGTGCCTGGAGTCAGGTTTGGGGTTCAGAATCAGTCATCAAGAAGGTCAAGGACTGAGGACAGGAAGTGGTAAAGGGTCACCATGCAGCCGAGTCACAGGTAGGTTTCGCATCTACCCAAGAAGATCTCTGAATGGTAAGAAGCCAGTCCCTCTGCTGAGAACCTCCAGGTCGGTGAGCCTGTCTGGGACTCTCAGGATGGATTGTCTCCAGAAAGTAGGCAGAGAAAAACTACGCCCAAAGGGAAGGGCTGTGGTGGTGTTAACGGTGTCATAATCTCACGTGGCAAGTGACCCAGAAGGACTTAAGTTTCCCTCAACTTTACTGAATCCCTGGTGGGCTCCTTCCTGCCTCAAACCCAGACCTCTGTCTGCCTCTGGCAGGTAATTTAGCCAACGCTCAGCTCTAACTTCTTCTTCTGCTCTGGGCAGAAGACCTTCCCCCATTCCGTTTTCCACTCAGGAATGCTCAGTCAGCCCTCGGAAGTGCCGGCATCAGGGAGATGGGGCCCCTGTCTCCCACTCTGTGGGCAGAGGGATCTTAACTTCAGATAATTAGCAAACACAGATGTTCCTTAATCTTTCCCCTGATCCCATGAGACTCCCCTTCCTCGAAACCTCATAATATTTAGAAAATACCAGTGATTGCACCGTTCATACTGGTGTTCCCCTACATCCTGAAGTTTGCCTCCAAGCCAATGTAATAAGGAACCCCGAACGCTGTACCAGATCGCAGAAGCCCAGCCTATTCTGGAGAGATGGAGAGGGATGCGCACTCCCACTTCCCAGTGTGCCCACAGCTCTGTCCTCCTCAGTGCTGAGGCCCACAGCTCTGCACTTCCCTTGCCCTCTCCTGCCTCTTCCTTATCACCCCTTTTAAGATCCTTCCTGCTTTGGTACCACCTATCCTAGACCACTACCCGGAACGACCGCTCCCCAATCAGAAGACAAATAAGCATCTTCCCTTCCTCGCCCTACTGCTAAGACCATGGCTTCTTAGATACCAAAGGAAATATCTCTTATATTTATATTTGCTGTATTTCTAAACATCTTACATTTACTAAGCAGCCTTCTGCTAAGTAGGGGCAGTTTGGGGGTGAATGCAAGCATAGCCTCATCACACCCAGGACTCCGCACTTTTCTGTGGCTTGGCCCATCCTCTCACCTCCCGTTCCACTCTTCTTATCAGCCATCTCTGCCCCTGACTCAAACACGGCACTCTTTCCGGGTCTCTCCAGATTTCATGGCAAACTGGGAACTGGGACAAAGCAGAGAAGGCCTCCAGCCATGCAGATTGCTGTGCGCCGAGGCCCTGGCTTAAGTTCCACCACCACTGACCACGTGGACTCGGACCCTCAGCTTCTTTGAAGTCCAGCAACCTTCCAGGAGCAGCTGGATGATTTGGTCACGTGATTTTCTCACCCTATCACTTTTCGCCCACTGTCATACACACCACTATTGCCCTGTTCAGGTCCGAGGTTTATGTATCTAAGATTTTTCAAAAGGCAACTACCTGGGGCTGGAGAGATGGCTCAACAGTTAAGAGAGCCTGCTGCTCTTGCAGAAAATCAGAGTTCAGTTCCTAGCGCCCATGTTAGGCAGCTTACAACCATCTGCAACTCCTCCAGCTCCAAGGGATCCAGTGCCCCCCTTCTGGCCTCTCTTAAAGAAACTAATGATCTGGTTTAAGGTAAGTAATGGGAGAATCAGAGCCGTGGTTGCTAAGATCATAAACTTTAGCGGCCTACATCCTGCCCACCGTATGCTAAATGCCACGGATGGGCTGGATCCTTTATTCTTACAATAACAAAAATGTTAGAACTTAGGTAATTTGAGCTTTTTGCCCATGTTTAAATGCTTAAGTATTAAAGTCAAGATGTGAGCTAGCCTGGGTATGGCGGTGTATGTCCACAGTTATAGCACTTGGGAGTCAGAGGCAGGAGGAACAAGAGATTAAGGTCAACCTGGACTACGTAGTGAGACGCTGCCTCGCCAGATAGCCTGAACTCAGTCATTACACTCATGTATCCCGTCAACACAACACGCTAGCATCCACCCCTCCACACACCAATTTCTCTCTTCCCTCCCACCAACCAAAACACATCTCAGTGATCTTCTTGAGCTCTTTCTGATGAAAAAACATCAGTACCCAAAGGACCCACGGTTTAAAAGGGAACTCACCAGTTAGCCGACCTGCTGGCCTATTGCTAACATTTCCTTGCTACGGTTACCACTTTACCTCCAACCAGTTCTGCAAACTGCTTCCCCTAGCATGGTAACCACATGGCCCAGATGGTCTTGACTCATCTTAATGCTAATATGGTCACCTACGTTTTAAACAAGTCACTAAACACCAGAGATTTTATGACATCCTCATCCAAACCAGACAGCCTCAGTTTCTTGCATCCAAATGAACCCTGGATTCCTTCATCAGACCTCTGGGGTGCTGAAAACACAGAGATGGCCTCATGGGCCCTCACAGCACAGCCGTCGCCTCATTGGCCCTCTTCCATATCGTGATGAGGTCGTTTCAGCCCACTACTCGGGGCCAAGGCTCATTTACACTTTAGCAAAGTGATTGTGGCAAGTGGTGTAATCACCACAGCCGAGGCAGAGCGTCTCTGAGCCTCCGCTCTGTTGTTTAATTGGGCTCTGCAAACCTCTCGACTGCAGCCACCACCACAGCGTCTCTTCTTCCTCGTTTCGGACTTCTCTGGGTCTGCTACTACTGCTTTCCAGCAGTCACCCCCACTCTGCCCCAGAGAACATCCAGCAGATTGTCATAAGCAATGAAGCAAGTCCTTGCCAATACCCGCGTCATGCTGCTGTGTTGGGGTTATAAGCCCCATAAAGCCGGCTGGATCATGGGGGCTGGAAGCCTCGCTTGTGCCAGGGACACATGTGGCAAGGCATTCTGTGGGTTCTGGAATTTATAGGCTACACAGACGTGGCCGCTCACACCTGGCCCTTCACATGTGCTTACACAACCTTCCTCTGGGTTGTGTCCAAGAAACCCTAGAAACATCCCTGGCCAAGAGTCACAGAAGCTGGGCTCTGTGTAGCTAAATCTCAGTTCAAGGCAGAGACTGCGCAACTATTTCTCACTCTCTGTATCTTCCCTCTATGAAGCGTTTATCTATTAAAAAAATCTTCATCAATAAAAAATCGGGAGTCAGATATCGGCGTAAGAACAGGAAAGATCAGAGAAACAGGGAAGCAGCCACCAGTGACTCCCTACCTTTTCCCTTCCTTCCTCCAAAATAACCAAGATCTCTTTGGGGAAGAGACAGAAATCTTTAATAAATAAATAAATTAAAAAAATAAAATAAAATACAATAAATAACCAAGATTCTCCCTAAGCCCTGCCTTACTACTTCCTCAGTCCTTCAAAACCTTCAAAACCTCTAGTGGATAGCTCTGCCCTGTGATTCAAAACAAGCTTTATTTTCAGGATGCAATCAAAATATGACACACCTCTAGGGGACCCCTCAGATTCTGTCGCCAACTCTCTGAACACTGTCTCACTCTGCTGGATAGAGACTGGTGCTCATGATTCAGGGAACACGGGACACGTGGCCTCCTAGGAGTCCAGACTCATCCTCTCTCCTCCAATAGCTCAGCGTTTTTATACATTTGGGATGTTATGGCTCTTTGCTTTTGAAGCAAAAGGAGATTTAAATTAAGATAATCGCAACATAGGGCTGACAATGTTGCTCGGTCAGTAGAGTGTCTGCCTAGCGCGTACTTGGAAGGCCCTGAGTTTGGTCCCCAGTACTGTATAAATTGGGTGTGGTGGCCCACACCTATCCCAGCAGTCTGGCTGAGGAAACAGAGGACCAGGCGTCAAGGTCAGCCTGGACTACAGAACAAGTCTGATGCCAGCCTGTGCTACATATATCAGCACAAGCAAAGATAGTAACCGAAAGTCAAAAGCTGTGCAGAATTACTAAATGTCAAAGGTGCCAGGGTGGAAGGAAAAGGCAAGGCAGAAGAGGTCGGTGCCCTCTGGAGGAAGAGCTTGGGAGGTGAGGAAGAGAGGGTGGCAGGCAGGCAGACAAATGGTCTGGTGGCACAGCAGATGGCAATAAGCCCGACTCTATTTGGCCACCACTGATCCATCACGATTTCAAGAAGGTTCATCTTCTGCACCTCAGTTGACCTGCATGGCCGGCTAACAGAGCAAAACCACCACAAGCTGTCCGCAATGGGCTGGGAGTAGCGAAGGCCAGAGCAGAAGGTGAGCGATCTGGTCAGAAACCCAGCAACATGCCAAAGCCACATCCACGCATCAGAGAGGAGTTCAGGGCAAGGGCATGCTTAGATTGGATTCTAAGAGAGCAACCAAAGGTAACAAATCCAGTAAGGGTGGAAGAGTGGAGGCTGGTGCCCTGAGGTCAGATGGGCTGGAGTCAGTATGAAGGCACAGAGTCCAGCGGGAACTGGGATGCCGTCAGTCGTTGTGGAAGGGAGTGAGGTCATGCCCTCACCTTACCATAAACCAGAATTTTAATGTAGCTCGTGTCCATTCTCTCAATGGTATATGCTCTTGAAAAACGAGAGCAGTGCCTTTGTGAGCACACATTGCCTTTCTATAGTCGTTACTGTGGCACGCATCTCATTCGGCCAGCTCTTGGTTGCTGCAACCTCTCCATATTGCGATGTGTACAACTAATTCTGCTTCTAACCACTCCACATGGCAAGCATCTGCCACAATGCAATGCCCAACCCCCTGGGATGGTGACCCAGGTTGCCTTCAATTAACCTATCCCATCACAGCCTGCCTGGCGAAACTCAGATGCTGTGAGCTGTCCCCTCAGTGACACCACTGTGGACCCATATGTGTGTATGGTGGGGGGCGGTATTTGGGATACATTTCCAGGAGAAAAAAAAATAGTTGGGACTTAAAGAAAATCTATTCCCAATAACCAAACACTAGGAGGTGGCTTTCCAGATGATTGCACAGCACGGTGACGTGGTTTTGGTAGCTGATGGCTCTCTTTTGAAGATCTGTGGCTCTGCCACTTTCTGTTCAGCTACCCCCTGACCAGGCACCAAGTACAAAGCAGACATGTTACAGAGGACCTAGCATCCGCTTGAGGTGGCTCCCAATCACCTGTAATTCTACTTCAGGGAGATGCTCTGCCCTCTTGTGGCCACCATGGGTACCTGCTCGTGGATGGTGGGCATAACATACCCAGAGAAACAGATAAATTTGAAAACTAAAGATTTGTTTTAAAAGGAGTAATATGCTCAATATCTTCCCCAGGTATGAGCATTCTGGGGGGCAATGCACGTTTGTGGAAGCCATCTGGCCCTCTACTAAATGTACCCGTTCCCTGTTGGTATTTTTGCTTTTTTTAAAAAAAATCTACAGTTTCCTTTTATTATTACTCTTATTTTATGTTCACTGGTGTTTTGTCTGCATGTATGTCTGTGTGAGGGTGCCAGAAACCTTGGCACTGGAGTTACAGACCGGTGTGAACTACCATGTGAGTGCTGGGATTTGAACCCAGATCCTCTGGAAGAGCAGCCAGTGCTCTTAAGCACCGAGACATCTCTTAACCACAGTACCATCCCTGCTTGTATTTAAAACCCAAAGTAACCACAGTATATATGTAGGCAATGTGTCTCTGACCTGATGAAAAAACCCTTGAGCCTACTGACTCCAATTGCCAACATCAATAGATGCCTATAATAAAATGACTGTTCAGAAATCTATACTGTGTTAACTCTAGCTGGATTAGACTAATACAATTCTGTTCTAACACACAGGCTTTATATTGGTATTTCACTTTAGCCTGTCTTGTTGTCTTTTGTATGAAGTACCTTCCCATGTCACTTTTTGTTCTACTGTTAACTGTTTTCTTGGATTATTTCATGTGTGTGTGTGTGTGATTGCAATATGTAATAGTTTAACCTAGCCTCTGTTGCCAAGACCCTAAGACCAAAAACAACTGTGTGTGCCCTGAAGGACACCTGCCTCTACCTTATTCAGCTCTCCCTGCTTGCATTTCCTTCTGCCTAAAAGTGACCACTGACCAGTCTAAGGTCATTTAGCGTTCATTTCCTTTCATGTCTTCTTCATTCTTTATCACTAACTTGGTGATAGTTTGTAACTCAACTTGCTGAAGAAGCTCCTGACTAGCCCCTGCAGTCAATGTTCCTATTTGGCCTAGTAATGTGTTGTTACACATATACCCCGGTAACTCCTGTTTTTATTAACTCTTTTGCATTGGTCTGGCTATAAGTGAAAATACCTATGCAATTATTATTATTAATTATTATTATTCTCCTGTCATATAATACATCCCAAGAGCTGTTTCCCCTCCCTCCACTGCTCCCAGCATTCCCCCACCTCTCCTCTCCCCCAGATCCACTGCTCTTGTTTCCCTTTAGAAAAGAGCAAGCATTCCAGAGATATCAACCAAACATGAAATAACAGGACGCAATAAGACCAGACACAAACCCTCATACCAGGGCTGGCCAAGGCAACCCAGGAGGAGAAAAAGGGTCCCAAGAGCAGGAAAAATAGTCAGAGACACTCCCACTGTTAGGAGTTCCACAAGAAGACCAAGCTATACAGCCCTAAGGTTTATGCAGAGGACTTGGCGCAGATCCCTGCAGGTGTTGTGATTTAGGCAACTATCTTTACCAGCACCCTTTCACCAGATATAAGGTGAAACTGAAGCACCAGCTCAGATCATGGGGTGGACAATGCCTGTAAAGGTAATGGGACCAGCTTGAAAGAATCTTGAGTCTCTAGCAATTGTGCGACTGCTTGCCTGGCAAAGGAAGAAAGACCTCTCTTAATCTCTCTCTCTCTCTCTCTCTCTCTCTCTCTCTCTCTCTCTCTCTCTCTGTGTGTGTGTGTGTGTGTGTGTGTGTGTGTGTGTGTGTGGTGTGTATATGCGTGTGTGCGTGTTATCTTAGCCTAACAATACATATATATTCTAGGGGTCAGCAAACATTTTATCTGGTAAATATGTAAGCTTTAAAGGACAAATAATCTCTGCTCAGCTATGCAGCTCTGCTCCTTCAGCACACATGCAGCTATGGATAGCATGCAGTCAACCGAGTTTGGCTATATTTTCTTGAGGACACTTGTTATGTTGGAGTTGACCCGTATGCTGTAGTTTGTCGTCCTTCATATGGGACATCATTTACCTGTATGTAAATGGCTCTAAGACTCCTGAAGTTTGCTGTCTTTTCTCAGTCATATGTTTTGCAGATCTCCATGTTAACCACGTGGCTTTAGTTCCAGCTCTTCTATCGTCAGAAGCATCAGCATGGAGCGAATGGTTCACAGTTGATTCATTCACACTCCTGCTGGTAGCTGGGTTGATGGTTCGGGTTGAAGAATCACGTGGATGGTCCTCCATATTGCTCCTGACGGTTTGCTGTTGCAATGTGACAGGGAGACGCTTCCTAGAATTCACACCTGTGTGTGAAATCACTATATCGGCGCGATGCACATTTTCAGCCTTCTTAGCTGTTTCCAAACTTCCCATGGTGGCTCCATGGAACCATCCATGGTTCCCCAACAGCTTGTCTTCCTGTTTTACCTAACAATGAGACTTTGATCTAAGCACACAGCAGCCTAGGTGACTGCAGCATTTCCCAGCTCTCTTGCTGTGAGGTCTGGCCCATGCTCTACCTTCTCAGACTTGAGATTGCTATCACTCTAAGAGGTCAGGAACAAACTCACCGTGACTTCTGTTTGCACTTGCCTGTTCACAGAGGCAGAGCGTTGTGGGAGGATTTTGAATGCATTCTTCTGTATTTTGACTTTCGTTTTGTAAAAGTCTCTGGTAATATCCCTCACTTCTTTTCCTCATCAATTATTTGTATTATTCATGGTGGCTTGTGAAAGGCTTTATCAGATTCTGAATGCTAATTATTTATCTTTTATAGCTGTAAAAAAAATAAAACATCTTTTCCAAGTCTGTAAGTTTGACCTTTCACTTGTATTTTGATAAATGAATATTTGTAATTTTAATCGAGTCAAATGAATCAAATTTCTCATTTTTTGCGCCTGCTTTTGGCATCTTATTTTAAAAAACATTTCCTACTTCAAAGGTCATGAAGACATTCTCTTGAATTTTCTCCCAATATGCTGAAGCTTTTCTTTTCATCTTGAGGTCTTCAAACACCCTAGGATCTCTGTTAGTTCAGAGCTGAGCTGGCGAGAACACTGTTTTCCACACCAGATTGCCACGTAGCCCGATGTCACTTTGTAATTGCCTCCATGTTCCAAGAGATGTGCAATGCACTCTGTACCACAGAAAATTGCTATGTACTTGCTGCATTATTGTTTTATTTCTGGAATCTCTTTGCTGTTCCTTTGATCTTTGCCTCGTCTATGTCGATACCAAACAGTGCTAATCATTATAGCTTTATAATAAGTCCTGAACTCTGTTTTCTAAAAGATTCATTCTCTCAGTTCCTGTTATTTCTTCCTCAACCAGCACATTCCAGTGTTCTCCCAAATAAAACTGAACATCAGCTCATCAGGATGTATGAAGGGAACTTGATGGGATTTGGCCTTGAACTGCATCCAACTTAAGAATTCACGTGGAAATACTGCATATCTTTACAATGTTCAGTCTCAGTCGCTGTGTTGTGTGTTCTTCCATAGCCTTGTGGCTGGTGGAACAGCTGCAACCAGAGTGTTGATCTCCATTGCTCCATGTCAATGAGGATGAAAATTTCTCCAGTTTGAATATAGGATTTTGTCCTTGGCCCTGTCCTTTCAAAAATATCTGCCAATCAATTATTCAGATGACACCAACCTGGTAGTGAGAACACTTGCCAGAGGGGACATAATGAAAATTCAGAATGATCTCAACAGTCCACATACATGGCCATAGCCGATGCAAAATTTAACAAGTATATATGTTGGGACCAACAGCAGTCTCTGAAACACATACAAATGCAGAAGGGCTGCAGAGGGAACACTGGTTTGGTATCATATGTGGAAAGGATTTTTGTGGCATGAGGGTGGAAGTTAGGTGGTCACTGGGCACACAGGAATATGAGGCGGTAATATAATTGTGACCATCTATGAAATCAATGAGAACTTACTGAGATGCATTATTCAGTTCACGTGAATTCCAAACTTCCTGTACCCTGGTGTGATCCAATGACACCCACAGCACATCTTTGGATGTGTTGTATTCTACTGCTGCTGGGAAGATGTAATTAAATACCTGTGTGCCACAGATAGAGAACTTACAACAGAACGGGGTAATGATACCATCAAAGTCTCCCTTGATGAACTAATGAATTTATGGAGTTATTTAAAAGAGCATAGTAGACTCAAAGTCAGCTGCATCAGAAAAAGTCCCCCAAGCTGGCTGACAACTCACAGGTAGAGTTTGTAGGCAGTAGAATCCAAGCATCAAGCTTATATAACCTTTCTAAGGAAGGGGCCTTGTGAATGTGGTAAGTTTCAGGGACTTCCTGAGGTATGCGGGTTGTTTACTCTCTGAAGCTTAAGGAGCTTTCCTTTAGGATGTCCTGAGTTTTAACCAGCTTCCCTCTAGGATGGAATGTTTCCATTTGGACTTGCTACCCAATGGAATGCCACAGCAATATGTCTCAGAGCATTAAAAGAATAAACAAGGCAAAGAGGTAGACTGTTGCCCATCCCGGATCTGGGTCAAGAGATACCTACATTGTTACTACTCTCATGGCAAAGCCACGGAACAAAAACCACACTATCCTGCCTACATGGGAGAAATGCTGGTTCTCCCTAAATGTGTTCCCAGCAAAGGAAGGGTGGGGCACATTGGAAGGCAGTGATTATCTGCTCTAACTGTGCTGGCCCAGTGTAGCAGCCATCTCCAAGGAATATGGTGGGTGCCTGGCATCAGCTGTTGCTCTGTGTGGTGTGTGGCCACCACTGTGAAGTCATCCTCCTCTTCTGCCTGATCCAGTGCAAGAGTTTCCCATCCTTGATCTGAGGAAGAAACAGGAAAGAAGCAGGCTACAGCAGAACCTCAGAAGGGAACACAATCCAGCTTTTTCTAGATTAAGGAGGATTCCGTGACCTTTGTGTGAAGTGGGGGATTTATGGGGGGGTGTATGTAGGTGTGCCCACAGGCATGTGTATCTGCGTGTGAAGGCAAGATATCAATCCTGAGTGCCATTCTTCAGGATCCATCCACCTTGAGTTTTTTAAACATGGCCTCCTCGTTGGCCTGAGGCTTGATGATTAGCTGAGGCTGGCTGCTCAAAGTCCAGGGGACCCTCTTGTCTCTGTCTTGACACCCCAGAAATTGCAAGCCAGGCGCATGTCTTTCTCTCACTTTCTGCCTTATTTTTAGCTAGACTGTCTGATCAGGAAGTGCCAGGAATACTTCCATCTCTACCTCCCAGTACTAGAATTACAGGCAGTCTAGAATTACTAGACATTTAAAAAAACATATTCTTCAGGACAGCACAGTGATTCTGGAGAATGTCATCACTGCAAAAAAAAATTATTATTTAACAGTATCATACTTATATTATATTTACCTATATATTAATTATATTATTTTATTGTTGTATTATAATTATCATATTAGCCCATTTATGTTCTCTTATCTACTCCCACTCCATCTGACCCTTCCTTCCTCCCAACAAGTCTGCCCCTCACTTTCCCACCTCTCTTTTTCTTAATGAGCCAATGGGTTAATTACACTTCAAGAACATGAGTTGGGAGTTACATACGGAACATGAGCTGCATCACTGAAGACAAATTACTCCCCTTCCCCTGGCAGCCCTTAGCTTCCTGTAACCTCAAGAGTTCACTCCCCATCCATGATGGGATGTTGGTGGGCTGGTACGAGGTGGTGACTGCAATGGTGACCACAGCCACGTCAAGTCCGAAAGACATGATTTCCCTGCACTGCTCCCCATACACAAGCTCTTCAATTCCTCCCAATCCCCTCTTTAGCTTGTTTTGGTCTTTGGCACAAACCTGCAGTACCAGTAACTTCCACGGGGGGCACTCTGGCTTATGGTATAGGAGTTAGAAGGCAAGCGATTTGTAATTAGGTCGATTTTCACTTGTTTCATTTTTGTGACGACATTGAGTTCCTTGCTTTATAATTAACAATGAGGAATTACCTACTAGGCTAAGAGCAAAGTTGAAAGCATTACACATCAAGATACATGTGATTTGCATCATGAACAATCTTGAGGGAAGCAATCACAGTTTACCCTTCCTCTAGCTCCTTTTTAAATATGCATTCGCCTTGGTAAATGCCAGCCTTCCCCATTCAGTCCAAAGTGTCTGTGTAAGGCCGCCATCAGCAGTAGCTCCTCCACTTGCAGGTCACCAGGACTCACTGGAAGGTGCCATCAACACTGGGAATCACTGGCTTGCTGTAATTATCTTAGCGTTTCTCTCCATTCCTGCTTGGAAGCCTGTCTTTATCACCTGTACAGAAAGGCTCCTGTCATGAAGCCCAGACTGCCCAGGAATCGGCTGACCACCCTACTCTGTTCTCCAGCCCTCCCCTTTGCCAACCTTCCAGTTGCCTCCCAGCTTTGCAGTCTCTCACTCCTGGAGCTCCAGCAGCAAACTGAACTTGTTCATCACTGCATGGTGCAATTTGTTTGGGAATCCCTGTCCTAGACCATAGGCTCTTATCAACACAACTGTCCACTCGACCCAGATGCAGTCCTACAGGATGCTAAGGACTTAGAGACAGTCCAGGGAACGGGGATCACTACCTTACCATTGCTGTATTGTGTCCCAGGTTCCTTTGCCATTTCCTGGGGCTCTTCATGGGTGCTAGGGGTTTCATACTATGTAGACATATTTGAAAATACCCTCAGGATATTACCCAGGCTCACAAAGGAAGGCAATTCCTAACCATGCTACAGAGTAGATGAACCTTGGGAGCATACGGAGTGAAAGCAGCTAGAAAGACAGAAGCTGCATGATTCCACTTCCATGAGGCCCTTCGCATCTCCATAGAGACGGTGTGAAGTGATGGTCACCGGAGGCTGCGGAGGGAGAAGGGAAGAGGTGTTTAACGGGCACAGTTTCTGTTTTATAATGTGAAGAGGTTCTCAAGATTTGAGGATGGCTGCACAGCAATGTGAATGTAGATAATGCCTCCGAACTGTTCGCTTAAAAGAGGTTATGATGCTAAGTTTTTATGTTATATATATTTTACCACGTTTTTATACTCCATTTCTTTTGTAGATGCCAGGCGGTGCTCCAGGTCCTCGAGACATTTTCACCCATCATTTCATCCCTATAGGATTCCCACACGATTATTTCATTCCTTCTTCACCATGAACTTATGAGCTATGCATTTTAAACCCAATGACTAGGTAAGGCACAGCAACATTGAAGATCTTGACCGCGGCAAACTGGCAATATACTAGGGAGGACTCGGGTCTTCAACGCCGGGTGAGTTGTGTGTCCATGATTGTCACCTGTACTTATTGATCATTTTGGGGATCCAGAATCAATCCTGTAGGCTCATATGCAGAACCAATGCTCCAGGAGTCTCTATAAGAACAAAACAGAGCCTCAAGAATGATGGGTGTGGGGTATATGGCCTTTCTCTCTCTCTCTCTCTCTCTCTCTGTGTGTGTGTGTGTGTGTGTGTGTGTGTGTGGTGAGAGAGAGAGAATATTGCTAGAAGAAAAAACATACCACTTCTTGTTGTGAAGGGAGGGAAACCTATAAGCTATCAAGCAACATATAGTAGTTTATGCCTTAAACTCTGTTGATGGGAATGTAAATTAGTACAGCCACTATGGAAAACAGCCGGGAGATTCCCCCAAAACCAAAAATAGAATTGCCCATGATCTAGCAATGCAATAGCTGGGTATATATATATTCAAAGGAAATGAAATTGGGATCCAATTGTGGTGTCTGTTCATTGCAATACTATTCATAATAGATAAGATATGAAATCAATCCAAATGTCCATCAAGGGATGAATAATAAGCCAAACTATGGTACAGGAAATTCACACAATTCACCCTTTAAAATAGAAGGAAATCCTGTCATTTGGGAAAACGTGGCTAAAACGCTAAGACATTATGCTAAATAAAATAAGCCAGACACAGAAAGACAAACTGTGCCTGGTCTCCTTCATGCGTGGAATCTAAAATAGTAGAAGGCACCGCAGCAGGAGTTGGAGGGTGGCTGGCAGAGTCTGGAGGGGAAGGGAAGGAAGCTGAGATGCTTGTGGAAGGGCACAAATCTTCATTATTCAGGATGGGCAATTTCTGGAAACCTAATGTATAGGATGGTGACTCCAGTTAACACACTGCATTGTGACTTGAAAGTCTCTAGGAAGATAAATCTAATTGTTACACACACACACACAGGCTATCTAAATATGATGATGTATATGGTGGGGATTATTTTAGTATGTGTGTGTGTGAATGCACGCACATGTGCACGCCTGTGTGCGTGTGTGTACATCAAAGTATTGTGTTGTATATTTTAAACATAAACATTTTTATTTTTATGTGTCAGTTATACCTCAAGCTGGGGGAAGGGGTGAGGGCAAAGAGAGCCCAGGAGTTTTCAAACACAGGTAGCCAAGCCAGAGGCAGAACTGGCCTTGAAACTGGTTGCCATGGGCAACATACCGCAATCTAATCCCCAAGTCCTTGGCCTATGTGTGGTTTGCTATCCTTGGGCTTCCCAGCCTGAGGCATCCGAGCAAGGACCACAGGCATACAGCAGAGGACAATCTGTTTTCAAAGAGGCTCTCATCCAGCACTGTTAGCTCCAGGACGGGGTGCTCTGGGGCAGAGTCCTTCTCAGAGAAACGGGAGGGCGGAGTCTGGAAGGCAAAAAGACACTGTAGATGTGAGCCATGCTAGAACTGGGGTGAGGGGCTTTGAAGGAAGTCAAACTTCTGTTGCTGTAGAGTCTCTGCCTGGGCCACCACTTGTCCACTACTCTCTCTATAAAGACACATGGTGGTTGGTGTGAAATTCTGATTGTTAAAGTTGATGCTCTTTCTTTTAATAACTTAGCTTTCTATAAATACAGACCAGCATATTTCTGTACCCGCTGCTCTCAGCCACTTAATCTGCCTTCTTGATCTCTGAACCCTAAGAGAGAATGGGAGGGAGAGGTGTGTGTGTGTGTGTGTGTGTGTGTGTGTGTGTGTGAGAGAGAGAGAGAGAGAGAGAGAGAGAGAGAGAGAGAGAGAGAGAGATATGTCCCCTATCTCCTACCGCAACATGACATAGGGAAAGAACCCACTCTGTCTCTTACCCCTAGGCCTTCTCCTGGGTTGTTCTGAGTGGTCCTAGGATGGACAAGACAAGGCTTCCAAATTTCGAGCTCACCTGCCTTCACACCCCAAAGTATGGCCCCCTATGTCTCACTCAATAGCTCAACATAGAAGTAGACAAGTTATCAGATAGTAACTTGAGACTATTTCAGACAACTTGCAAATATTCTGCCATCCTTACCAGCTTCTTCCACGAAGTCTCACCCAGCTAGAGGAAGGGTGAGGGCAAGGCACACAGGAAATAGGTTATCCTGCTAAGTGTATCAGTAGAGAGCCGCCTCAGAAGCCAGCCAGCAGCCTCAGGTGAGGCACTTCACCTTACTGATAAAAGTGTAGAGAAGGGGAAGAGAAAACACCACCCCTCCTTCCCAGGGCCTCATGAGAGCAAAAAATCTACTGTTGAAGAGGGCATAGGAGGAGTCAGCCTTTGCTTCCCTAGCACCATGTCCTCAGTATCCCACATCACCCTCTCCAGGATGTGTGTATCACAGTTTCCAGGGCCTGGTCTATTGGATGGGGCTAGGCCAGGGGCAGGGGGAAAGAAGGAGCCAATGCTCAGGAGTTCTGCAGGTGTGCTAGAATATTCTGCTTAGAAAGAATGCCCAGATGTGTGGGGTATCATCCTCAGATGCCAGCTTCCACTGCTGCCTGCATTTGGGGCCTGTCCCCCTCCACGTTCTGTTGTGCCCAGTGGATAACAGCTTATGCTGCTTTTGAAGCCAGTTAGAATGTGCCTCATGTCTCGGGGATGCCAGGAGAGGGTGGCTCTGACAAGGGCCAGAAGAAGTCTATGGCAGGTGAGCCTGGGGGCTATAGCTTGGGCCCTGAGGTTCACTGCCTTTTATGAAGGGGACTGTAATTGAGCCCTCAAAAGTGGCCTTTGAACCGCTGTTACTTTCTCCAGAGTCCTTGTGCTTTGTCATAAAGAGCCACCTTGAGCCATACCCACGCTGCCTGCCACATTTCAGGGAACTCTGCAGCTAGGTTCACAGGCTCATTGTGATTCAGGTCAGCCAAGCAGGTCGTTTCTGTCCATCTGTCAGATAAGATTCTCCAGCAAGCCCGTGAGACAGAGTCTGTCTCTTTTGCTAGACTAGGATACAACCAAAAGGTTCCCCCACCACTTCGGGACAGAAGGAGGCTCCCCAAGTAACTTAGCCACCCTTCTCCCTGCACCCTCAGCTCTATGCTTGATTGCAACCTTTTCTCCTAGAGAAGCAGGTTCTAGTCTATCCCAGGAGTGACTCCATTTCCTTTCCTTTCCTGTAATGATGACAGTGGAAGGCACTCACGGAGCCTCTGGGCTGGGCCATGCTGCTTTCTGCCAATTTTTCTGTCCCATGTTAACTACTTCATCTTTACCCAGACTTAGTGTTTTAAGGCAGAGGTCAGTGTGCAGCCCAGGAGTATTTACATTTCACACGGCATTTCACAGAGGATCAAAAGCCATAATGTCTGAGGGTTTCCGCTAAGCACATAGGCTGGTCCATGGGACGAGAACTAGGTAGCATGTCAGGGAGGGGTCCTCCTGAGACCCCAAGTATATGATGGCATAATTGACCATATCCATCATTTTCATATTGCTGTGATCCTGAACTGGTTTTGTAGATTGAAACAGTCCTTTGGGGGAAAGGCTAGGTGGTCAATCAGCCCTTCAGGACTGCTCCTTAAACTTACGGGACTATTGCAGAATTCCTTCCACTGGATTTGTTTAAATGTTCCCTGTCCTTCCTCTGTACAATTCAAAAGGTTTGGAGTAGTGCCCACCTGGGCATCCACAGGCTTCTAGACATTACAGGTGACTTCGCTGAAGACAACCCAGGGAGCTCACTTTGAGAGACAGGGCTTGGCTGATGGGGGGAGTTCCTTTCTTCCCCCAAGGTGGTGTGGTCCACACACATCTGCATCATCAGTACAGAAGCACAAGTCTTTTAGCGCTTTTGAATCCAAGTGTTTGGTTCAACAGCACCTCCTGGTGATTCCTATGCTAACTGAAAGTTGGGAGGTACAGCTGTTCTCAAACTGGCATGAATGCATGGCATGCGGAGGGCTGCTGTACTAGGCGCCCCCTCCAGCCTTAGGTTCGAGGTCAGGGATGAGGCAGGAGATTGGCCAGTGCTAAATTCCCAGGGGCTATTGGTTTTGATACTCAGGAACCCACATTGAGAATCACCCCTATTAGTTTCTCACAGCCCCTGTCCACTGTCACTATCTAAGAATTTTTTTTACATTTATTTATTGTGTGGGTACGAACCCTCAAATGTAAAGGTCAGAGGACTCATTACATAAGTCAGTTCTCTCCTTCCACCATGCAAATCTCAGGGATCAAACTCAGTTGTCAGGCTTGGCCAAAAGCACCTTTACCCACTGAGCCATCTCACCAGCCATGTCCAGGGAATGTTTGAAATTACTGATGTGTGAGTTCCCTCTTCAAGCTCTGGTCTGGGTGGATCCGAAATGCACATCTTGAATGAGATCTAGAAGCTCCCTATGTGAGTTTAATGCACACATAAGATTGACAATCATTTTTCTAGAACCAACAACTGATGTAGATTTCAGCTGGTGACCTGAGAAAGGTCACTTCAGCTCTTCAAGCCTAAATTCCTTGAAGTAAATAGTGAATGAAAATTCCTAATTAATTAATGATACAATGAGAGTAAAACACATATCTGATTCTTGTTCCCCTACCATGTCTGGACATTGTCTTCACTGAGAGCTCCCAGTTCCTTCCTGACCCCAGATTGTCTGCTCTACCTCCCTCCCTTCCTCCCTCCCTGTCTTTATCCCTCCTTTCCTCCTTCTCTCTCTCTCTCTCTCTCTCTCTCTCTCTCTCTCTCTCTCTCTCTCTCTCTCCTCTCATGTGTCCTTGCATCTAACTCTATATAATTAAAACAGACCTTGGACTTCCGATCATCTCCACCAACTCCCATGTGAGGGATGGCTGTGGACCATCACACACAGTTTTATGTGGTTCTGGGGATGGAATCCAGAACTGCACACCCTGGGCTCATCCTCAACCCTCCACAGTTGTTGCTTATTTGGGTTGCTGCTTTCCTGGACCTCTTCCAGATGTTGAGGGTACAAAGGTTAGAAGCCAGACCTGGTCCTTCACGTCCTTAAGCTAAGCAAGAAGCTTAAACCGAACAAGAAAAGCTGGGACAAAAATAGTTAGAATTGCAGTTTTAAATGTGAAAAGTTCTAGGAAGGAAGCAAGAAGCCAAAATCTGATGACAGTGAAAATAATGCATTCAATGTGTGTGGCCTCATTAATGAAGGCCTTTCTTTGACCTGAAAGAGGGGATTCTTATCATCCCCATGGCACCTCTGAGAGCAGGCCTTCTTACTGAAGGACACGGGTCATACCCAAGGCTGCATCCTCCAAACTGGCTGCGGGCAAGTGTCCCATTTGGTGAGTGTAGGAGAGGTTAGTGGGAAACTATGACTCTAGTAGGCACTGGCATGGGCTGCAAACCTGAACCAGACCAGAATGGGGGAATCTGCTGAATGCAATGTCCCAAGGCACCTCACATGGCCCTCAGCACAGCCACATTAGGGTACAGGGTTGTGGTGGCTTAAATAAAAATGACCCCTGCAGGATCATATGTTAGAATGTTTAGTTATCAGGAAGTGACAATGCTTGAGTAGGGTTAGAAAGCGTTGTTGACAGAGGTTTCTGTCCCGCCTGGTACCGCCATTCAGTCCCAAAGAAACACATAGAGGTTTACATTAATTATAAACTAATTGGCCTATTAGCTCAGGTTTATTAACTAATTCTTGCATCTTAAATTAACCCATAATTCTTGTCTGTATTAGCCACGTGGCTTGCTACCTTTTGTCAATGAAGCATTCTCTCTTTTTTGTTATTGTTTTGTTTTGTTTTTCAAGACAGGGTTTCTCTGTAGCTTTGGAGCCTGTCCTGGAAACTAGCTCTTATAGACCAGGCTGACCTCCAACAAGACTGAGCCTTCCCTCTTCCCAGAATTCTCCTGTTCTGGTCACCCTGCCTATACTTCCTGCCAGTCTACTGGCCAAGCAGCATTTTATTAAACCAATATAAGCAACAGATCTTTACAGGGTACAAGAGCATTATCCCACAGCATTTTTCCTTTTTATTTTTTCTTTTCAAAACAAGGACTCTGAATAGAATCTCCTTTGTTTATCTTTCTTCCTGACTATTATCCATCACAACTTGTAACCAACACTCTAAACAAAGACAAACATCCAAAATCTGGGGGGTTTTTTTTGGAATGTGGGTGTAGTTTTCTAGGCTACTTCCTGCTGATTGTGGCACCAATAATCTTATGGGGAACTAAGGAAAATTTAGGATTATGGTCAAGTCCTGACTAGAATATTTTGTGAGTCTTGATTGTTTTAGTCAACAGTCTTGAAGCTGTTCTGAATGTAGAACCCAGAGGAAACTCCAACAGAGGTGCTCTGAAATGCTGGATCACCTGGACCATCCACTCCTATTGGAGATTTTTTTCAGGGGGTCTTCCTTAATCAAACCTGATTTTTCTTAACACAAAATGAATCCACAGCCCCTCATTTCCTGTGGAAACAAAAGAAAAACCTCTTCTCCAAAGTAACTTATCTTTTGACTTAAATTTTGAAGTCAGAGCATTTTTAAAATATATATGTTAGATTAATCCAGCAGCATTTATAATCAAATGTCTTTTAGCAGTTGTTGCTCCTTCCTCAGCCATCAAACAATTCAAAGACAACACAAGGGCTGGAGATAGCTCAGTGGTTAAGAGCATTGCCTGCTGTTCCAAAGGTCCTGAGTTCAATTCCCAGCAATCACACGGTGGCTCACAACCATCTGTAGTAAGATCTGGTTCCCCCTTCTGGCCTAAAGAACAATGTATATCTAATGAATAAATAAATCTTAAAAAAAGACAACACAATAACAAAAGTATCCAGATTCACTGTGTATTTTCCATCTTTACTTGGCTTTATTTTAAATTCTATTTCTTTTTGAGACAGGGTTTCTCTGTTTATCTTTGGCTGTCCTTGAACTCACTCTGTAGACCAGGCTGTTCTTAAACTCACAGAGATCTGCCTGCCTTTGCTTCCCAAGTGCTAGAATTAAAGGTGTATGCCACCACACCCAACTACTCTCTTATTTTTTTAAAGGACTTTATTCCTTTTTCTTTGCTCTCCCAAGCCTACATATATTTTTAAACACACTGTAAACTGTTTAGAGGTTTGGGTTTTTTTTTGTCTGAATCTATCTTTACTATATATATCTATCTTTTTCTGACCACATGAGTCTTTAATTTGCTAAGCGATATGACTAGGATTAAAGCCGTGGCTTTGATGGCTGGATCCACCCCGTTTCTTAGCTCTCTGAGAGTCTAACTTCATGGCAGAGGTACTGGCGGGAGCCACAACTCTATGGAGTTTCAAGGTCCCTGCCAACAGAAAGCATGTTGTTAGCTACTCATAAATACCATTTAAATGTTTCGTGGTGGGGTCTCTAAAAAGAGCTGCAAGGCTTTTGCAGTTAAAGCTGAGTCAGCAAGCACAGAGGATGCCCTGCAGGACATGCCAGATCAGGTGCATGTGGATCAGGTGGAGACGCTGGTGGAGGCTCTTAGGGGCTACTCAGACAGGGCTCTGACCATCAGCGATTCCAGTTCTGCCAATGGTATAAACCAGCCAGACAAGGCCCATTAACAGGAGGTGATCGAGCCCAGTGACCTTTCTGAGGATAAGATTCGGATGAAGGAGACTGTGGAGGGCCTGCAGGACAAACTAAACAAGAGGGACATAGAGGTGACAGCCTTGACATCCCAGGTGGACATGCTCAGAGCCCAAGTAAATGCCATGGAGAAGAGTACAAATCAGGAGAGAAGATGGACTCAGTCCTGAAGAACTGGAGGCCATGTCTCAGAAGACCCATGATGCCTCGGGCCAGCTGGTACACGCTAAGCAAGAATTGCTACAGAAAGAGTAGAGGCTGAGGGTGTTGCTGTTAGGAGCCAATCGTCACTCCCCAGGGCCCAAGAGAGACCTGAGTCATGAGGTGCACAAGGCAGGGAATGGCGGATAAATGAACAAAAACTGAAGGATGACATCCGGGGCCTGTGTGAAAAGCTGACAGGGCTAGACAAGGAGTCCCTGTCAGAGCAAAGACGCTACTCCTTCATTGACGCAGTTTCAGCATCAAAGCTGCCGCAAAGGCAGCGCCAAGCTGTGGTCTTGTTGGAGGCAGTGCATCATCACTGGGAGTGAGGGCTCTGAGGTTTCAAAAGCCCAAGGCTGGCCCAATGTCTTTCTCTTGCTGTCTGCAGATCTGGACGTAGAACTGTCAGCTCTTTTCTTCAGCACCATGTCTGCCTGCATGCCACCAAGCTCCCCACCATGATGATGATGGACTAAACCTCTGAAACTGAAAGCAAGCCCCAGGTAAATGCTTTCTCTTATGAGAGTTATCTTGGTCATGGTGTCTCTTCACAGCAACAGAACAGTGACTGAGACAACACAGGCTAAGAACACAACAAGGAGCATGTGGGGAGTGAGACACCCTATTCAAGGCCCAAGAATGAGCAGTGAGCTGAGAGGAGGGGGAGGTAAAAGAAAGAGTCAAAGCCTTGCTTCTCCAACTTGACACCAGCCACGTCCAGGTCAGCTTGATCCTGACACTCGGCTCTGTATCTGCCTGTCCTATTTCAACGTATCTATCCTAAGCTTCACGTCCAATAATGGCCAGACACTGTGAAACAAAGACCCAGGACCCAGAGAGAAGACACTATGTGATCTACAGAAATTTTTTAGAGGCCCAAGAACTTGAAACATTGTGAAGATAAATAGCAAACTCTATCAATAAACAAAAATGCAGGGTAAAAGCAAACATTGCATTCTGCCTGCCTGAAACCTCCACACGCATCCAGAAGCCCCCCCCTCCCTGGAGTCCTGAGCCCCCCCCCCCAAAAAAAGCAGAGCCTGTTGAACAGGGAGGAACCCCATATGTTGAACAACTTGGCAGAAGCTTCCTTCAGTTGTGTTGAAGCCCATTAAGCCGTTGTGTTCTTCCCAACACCTGCTGAGGGTGGAGCACCCAAGCCCACGCTCTAGGGCATGCTTACTTTCCCAGCCGCTCTAGAAGACTTTTTTTGTCCATTTCTCTACCTACTTGCCTGGATGGGAGCCTCATCTGTCCATGAATTGTGGCTATGAAGATGGTGTGTAAATGGAATACGCTCTAGTTGACTCCACAGAGTCGTCAGGCTAGCCTTTCCTGGGGTCAGTTTCTTGCAGCTCTGCTGTTCTGCTTTCTACATGTTTCTCTACCTGCCTGTCCACCACATTCTAACTCTATGTACTAAGATAAGATAAGTGGTTGGTTTGAGCATCCCTCACCTGCCAAGTGTCTTAAATAGATCATCCCATTTAATCAAACCATTACAATGTTAAAGAGTAGATATAAATACGCCAATTTTCCCAGTGAAGAAACCGAGGCATGGAAGGGTCAAGGAAATCACCCAAGCTAGTCCATCTAGAAGCAAAGTCAGCATTTGAGCTTCAGACATACACTCAAATTGTCACTGGACCTGCCACAAGCCCTTCCCTCCAGAGCCGTCCTGCCTGTCCCCACTTCAAGCCTTCTGCAGCACAGTGAGCCAGGGTCATCCCAAGAGCACCTCCCACCCTTTCAGGTGAGCTTGATCTTTTGAGGTCCCTCAGTCCTGCTTGAGACACAAATTGGTTCAGCACCATTCTTGACCCTGAGATGTAGCCACAGATTCAAATAAGGCTACATTTCCTGACGGATGCAGATAAACTTTTGTCAAGGCATCGGAACAAAGCTGTCCTGCTAAGCCCTCCGTGAAGGTGCAAATTGCTAACCTGATTTGAATATGTCTCCAGTTTGCTTGGGTCCCATCAAAAGGTTTTGATACAAGAGCTAAAGAATAATGAATAACAGATTCTGAGATGAGCTCTACTCATATTTGAGCTTGAAATGAATTCCGAGTTGTCTGTTGTGGGAGCCAATTTCAGTGTTTTCAAATGGAGTTGGCAAGCAAGACAGGGGCAAGACAGAAATGAACTAATAAAATCAAGAGCGGATTAATTAAGGTCCCAGAGTTTGCTGCAGAAAGCGACAAAGGGAGATGGAAATAGTGCTTTCTCCAAGAAGGACACATTGGGGTGTTTTGATATAAGTTTCTAGAAAAATAATTTAATTTTGACATCATCTCCACAAATCAAGTAGGCTTATCTTTCTCCCATGGAGAGTTAAGATTGCCCTTTTTCTGGCCAGAGGGGAATCTCATTTCCCCTCTCCTTATCATTTATTAGAAATCAAAATATTGTTTCAAATGGATGTGTTTAATATTTCAGACTCGGTAATGTGTCCAGCATAAAAGGGCGACCATGGTAAGCAGAGAACAGAGGTTAGAGAGATGAGAAATGGCCAAAGACTTTCTCCAGTCCACAACTCCTGTCCTCTGAGGCCTGGCTGATTGGCTAGTCACTCAGTTTTAAATTTGATCCACTCTAAAAATGAGGAAAATAAACCCGAGACTCCTTCCCCTTCTCAAAGGGTAGACACACCCAATAATACCAACTGCAACATCCGCCACACAGTAAGTTGGGTGAGAAAAAAATACTAATTGGTTCATATTAATTAACAATGAGGCCCAAATTAATAACTTATTTTTCCTTTTGGTTCTATTTGTCTTTATTTTGTGTGTATCTATTTGCACATGCGGCTGTATGGGAGTGCACAAGCGTGTATATATGTTTGAAAGCCAGATGTCAACATCAAGTCTTCTCAATCACTCCCCATCATGTTTCCTTGAGACAGGGTCTCTCACTGAATCTGGAATTCACCACTGGCTTGGTCAGCAAGCCTGAAGAACCCCTCCCCCACCCGTCTCCCACTTCTCCAGTGTTAGGACTACCAGCTTGTACCACTGTGCTCAGCTTTTAATGTGGGTTTCAGGGGCCTGAACTCATGCCATCTTCTCCGCCCCGCCTTGTGACATTTCTCTCCCAGGGTTCCCTTCACCAACCAGCTTGTCCCTTCTCTCACCTTCTCTCAGACGCACACTTCAAGTGTTTCCTGGCTATTTAAAATGCCCGGCAGAGCCACCCCTGCCACACTATGCCTCAAAAACTGCTCTCTGTATGGAATAACTGATGAAAATAATCCAAGCCCCGTGCACCTTCTACTCTAGACTACAATGGGACCAGAAGATGAAATTCCTCCGCTGTATCCATTTGGCAAGTTTGAAATTCAGAGTGTCAAGTTTACCTATAATGAGGGACACCTCTACTGACCCGGATGACAGGATCAGCCTGAGGGATGGTGACAATACAGCTAACTCAATTATCAAGTGTTTGGGACGTGTGAAGCGCCGTGCGAATGCTAAGCAATAACATTATGGCTGCGTCTGAAAGATGTGCGTAGTGCCCAGGAGCATCAGTAAGTCGGGAACATAATTTGCAATAAGTCATCATTAATTAACGCTAAATTACTGGGCCCTTCCTGGGGAAGCAGCGTATTAAACTGACACCGGTACGTGAAGAGTTCATTACGGTTAATGCTGTGAGAACACAAACCCGAGGACTTAATGGTGGATTAGGAGGTGTTTGTGTCCAAACACCTCCATGCCAGCTCCACAGCTGCCACACTCCAGCAAAGACACGCGCTTGTTGCTAAGGAGGATCACGGGAGACTTGGAGACTGAGGAGGAGGCTCTCACAATGAGGAATAACGAGAAGCACAGGAGAACGGGCCAGGGAGCCGGCACTCAGGCAAAACGAGAAAGGAGGTGGCAGAGGCAATGGTCACCTAGGGCAGGGGGGAGGGGGAGGGGGAGGCTAACCTCAGGTGAGTCTATTTTCCATCTACTTCCCCTACCTGTACTTTGTCTGCTGTTATAAAGCAATTTGCGATATGAGAAGTCACAGCTTCAGACTTAAGGTCAAGTGATCCTAACATAAATTCACTAAGCTCGTGGTCATCAACCTAGATCTAAGTAATAAAACCACTAATCTACATATACTAATATATTCGTATATTTACATATATATCTTGTTATTAAAATACAAAGAAAGTTGCCCCCAGCACACATGCTGATCCGCCAACACTCATGGCAATAAAGGAACAAAGGCCCCTGAACCTGCACTGTGGCTCACCCCAGCCTTTATTTCCCCAAGGTGGAAGGGCTGGTAGCAAATACATTGTTTTCAAAATCTCTTTATTAAGTCATAAGTGCTGATGAAAAAGGAGAAACTTTTCCTCCAGTACTAATAAAACCCTGGCATAAAGGCAACGAGTGTGAAGGCTGCGTGAAGGGAGATGGGTTGGTTCACATGCGTTCCTTCACTCGGTGAGCGCTGTGCATACTAGCCTAGCATTCATGACAGAAAAATGAGCAAGAGAGAAAGGTCCCCACACCCCCAACGACACTTGTGCTAGCTGCAGAGGCAGCAGAAGACACAAATGAGCAAACAGATATAAACAGTGGAGAGGAGGGGGCTTCAGAGTGGTGCAGAGCAAGTGGGTTAGACAGGTGAGGGGGGTGGCTGGGCATGCCTCTTGGGAAAAGGCACATGGAAGCTGAGGGTCACCTGGGAATCAAGGCCAGAGCTTTCCCAAGCAAGAAGAAACTGAAGCAGAGACGGGAAGGACAGGTCTATCTATACCTTGGACAAGGGAAGCAAGCAGGAAGCCTTTCCAACCCACAGCCAAGACTGGCAAAAGTAACATGGGATCAGAGATAATCACTCCGCTTCCTCTCTCATGGAATAGCTTTAAGAACCTGTGCTGAAACTGAAAACTCAAATGTCAGGCCAGCCATTAGGAGGTTAGCTAATGCTATAGAAAAGGGGACCTGGGAAAGGAGTGGCAGAAGGTGACAAATATGGCAGACAGCAGCACTCGGGAAGCTGTGCAATTTCAAAGTAAGGCGTGCAGAGAAGATGACTTCGGGCACTGACCTTGTGGGTCTCGAGTTCTGTGCAAAACTTTCCTTTGAAAAACCTCCCCTCAGTTCCAGATAGCTGGCTAGCTGAGCATGTTAGCTAATTCCTATAATCTCAGCACTTGGGAGGCCGAGGCAGTGGAATTACCATGAGTTCAAAGGAGCTAGAGTGATGTAGTGAGTTCCAACACTGGTCTACAGAGTGAAAGCATGTGTCTCTCTCACACAGAGACACACAGACACACAGACAGACAGACAGACAGACAGACACACAGCTAAGAGGACTCACAGGCAAGCGTCGCTGAAGGATCCTGGGTGGAACCAGGTGACATCACACCCCGACACAGGGTGCCCACTCCAGTGGCAATTTTAGATCCATCCAGTTAATCAACTGAAATAAGTCAGCAGCCTGCAGACAACTGATTGGATTAGGGACAAAGGGGCTGGGTTCATCATGAGGTCTCCTCACCTACTCATCAGCCGCTCCTAGAGATAACATCTCAGAAGCTTGTGCATGCTTCTCTGGAGAGAGATGTGAGATAAATACAAGGCATTGTTAAGGGGAAAAAAAATCTCTTTCTTCTTTATTAGAAAGCTATCAGAAAGGAATTGCTTTTCCAGGCCACAGGGAGCTGCGCTCCGGTCTCTACAGGTAACCTTGAAAACCAGACACAATGGCTGTCCCTTCTCTCAATTCTTTTACTCCCTTTACACATCAGCCCTCCATAGGCACACTTAACCATTCAGTCACCTCCCGCATGGAATGAAACCACCACAGCCCTGTTCTGCTTGCGTCCTAGAGGGCAGGCAGGCTGAACTCTGCCCTGTCTTGTCAGCTGAGTATCTCCTGTTCTTCCAGCCCTCCAGCCCCAAGGTTCTGGAAGTCAGCCTAAGGAATTCTGTTTTTAAAAGAACAAAAGGAAAGAGCCTTCTGTATTGTATAATTTCCTCACAGATCTGTGGTGATGACTCCCTCGTATATCAACAAAAACAGGGCTTAAATATTTCAAATGTGTATTGGCATGCAATTTACACACCTGCAGAAGGACCCTGAAGAACAGAACTGTCTGGCAAGAGGGAGACGAGGCTGCCGAAAAGGGAGGCGTGAGATCCATGGATCGTCTGTGGAAACAGAGGCAAAGACTGCAGGGGCAAAAATCAAGAAATAAGCATTTTCATAGTAAATATTCAAATATTTTTTTAATTTTAACATTTATTTTTTTAATAATTTTTATTTATTTTTACACACCAATCCCAGTTCTCCCTCCCTCCCTCCTCTCTTCCTACTCCCCATTCTTCCCTCACCCTACCCCTCATCTGCTCATCATAGAGGTTAAGGCCTCCCCTGGGAGTCACCAAGCCTACACACACATGCACACACATGCACACACACACGCACACACATACACACACGCACACACACACACGCACGCACACACACACGCACGCACACGCACACACACACGCACGCACACACACACGCACACACACGCACACGCACACACATACACACACACGCACACACATACACACACACGCATACACACATACACACACGCACGCACACACACACACACACGCACGCACACGCACGCACGCACACACACACACCATGCTAGGCTGAGCAAGGTATCTCTCCATAGAGACTAGGCTCCACCGAGTCAGTTCATACATTATAGTTAGATCCTGGTCCTACTGCCAGTGGCCCCATGTACTGCCCAAGCCACACCATTGTCGCCTGTATTCAAGGGACCTAGTGCAGTCCTGTGCAGGTTCCCCAGCTGTCAGTCCAGAGTCAGTGAGCTCTCACTAGCTCGGGTCAGCTGATTCTGTGGCTTTCCCCACCATGGTCTTGACCCCTTTGTTCATATTATCGCTCCTCCCTCTCTTCAATTGTAGTCAGGGATCTCTGCATCTGCTTCCATCTGTTTCTGGATGAGGGTTCTAGCTCCTCTGGGGTTGTGAACTGCAGGCTGGCTATCCTTTGCTTTATGTCTGGTATCCACTTATGAGCGAGCACATACTGTATTTGTCCTTCTGGGTCTGAGTTACCTTACTCTGATTTTTCTGTTTGTTTTGTCTATTTTTCTGCAAATTTAAAGATGTCATTGTTTTGTTTTTTAACCGCTAAGTAGTACTCCACTGTGTAAATGTACCACACTTTCTTCATCCCTTCTTCAGTTGAAGGGTATCTAGGTTGTTTCCAGGTTCTGGCTATTATGAATAATGTTTCTTTTAAATGTTTATAGGAAGATCTGGTCTGGGGACAAAAGCAAGAAGCTACACTACAATGAGCATGTCCTCTGGCTGTGACCCCTGCACAGTCCCTCCACTGCTACTGTGCTATCTGCTGTGAGGTCTATCTACTGTAGGATGTACTATGGACATGGGCCTTTGAGAAGGGCTTAGTAAGGGCCCCTGACCTTGAGTTTGGGGGGGCTGTGACCAAATGTCCTCCAGATCTCGGGGTCCTACCGATGCTCACATGTGACAGTCTTCTGTGTCTAACTTTACATCTCAGGAATATCCGCAAAACCTTCTCTACAGTCCCCACAAGCTCTCTGGGGGCCCTGAGGGGCTCAGAGCCTCATGGGCTATGTTCAGAGTCATTGTCTTCTGAAGTTAAAAAGGACAATCAATCACCAGACACGTGATCTCCACGCTCTCTCCCCTCAGGTAGCACAGCGTGTGTGGGTGCTTGCTGTCCTCTTGGTTCTCTAGAATGAAGGGTCTCGTTTGCATTTTTTTTTTTGTTCTCTGACAGTGAGCACCTACCCTCCTGCCCAACTGGTCATGCAGGAGAAACGTCAGCTCCTCTCTAAATCACCCTGTATGCAGAAGGAGGTTAGTGCTCAGGACTAAGCAAGTTCTGCTAAATAGTGTCTTGATTCACCTGGTCTCATAACCCCTATGGAGACCCGGGTCTGAGCTTCGACATTGGTGTTACCCAGATGCCCGTGCAGCTGACAGCTATCTATTGCTGTGTACTAAGTTACCCTGTAGCTTAGATACTCTGTGAATATGACACGCATGCAATAGACCACAGTTTTCATGAGTCAGGAATCTAGTGTGGCTTAGCTAGCCATTTTTGCTTCAGTGGGGACCATAAGCTATATTCACAGTGTCTACAGAATGACAGCCAAGCCCAGACTCAGCTGGGGAATGCACACTGCCCACACTGACACAGTTGGTGATTAGCACGACTCATTTCCTCACCAATTTCAGGTCGCAGCCTCTGTTCTCTCCTGACTGTTGGCTAGAAGCCTCCCTCAGTTCCTTGCCACATGGGTCTGTCCATAGAACGGCCCACAACATGCTATTTTCCAATAATATCAGTGAGGGCAGAAAGAAGGAGATGTGGAGGAGGAGGAGAGAGAAGCAGAAGGGTAAGGGAGAGGTCACTAGGTTTTGCCCACTCTCACAGGAGGTGATCACACAGATCTGGAACCCCAGGAGGTGAATCCTTATGTAGTTATTTTAAAGCCTGCTTCTCACTTGCTACTGTTTTCCCCATATTTGGACAGGGTCTCACACCACATCCCCGGCTGTCCTGGAGCTCACTATGCAGCCCAGGTTGACCTTGCATACGCAGCAATTCTCCAGCCTCAGTCTCCCAAGTGCTGGGTTTCTAGGACTGAGCCACCACATCCAGGTGCCAACATGGGCTGCATGTTGAGAATTCTTTATCTGGAATTCTGTGAGTCATTCTTTCAGATTTGGGAGTTTTTTTCTGATTTAGGGATCTTTTTGTAGACTTTTCTAGTTAATCATTCTGAAACCCCAAATTCCAAATCTGAAACATTTTGAGTGAACGTGTTGGAACTCAGAAAGTTTCCAATTTAGAGCATTTGGTGTTTGAGGGCAAAGGATGCCTCAACCTCTCTACCTTCTTCATTTGCAGAGCCCCAAATAAAACCACTACCAGCACCACACAGTTACCTGGTTTTCTATCACTGCAGGGGACTGCTGGCTGGCCCCACAGCCTCTGCTGAAGGGTGATACCAGGCAGTTTTATCATATGTGACCCCCTTTGATGCCACTTCTGTTAAGGATCACTCCAATTCCTGAGTTGGGGAATAGACGAGTCCTTAACATGTACAGCCAATTACACATGGCTGTTAAAATGAACAGCCATGTGTAACTGGAGGTTTCTCTCCCACTCGTCAGTTCCCGAATAACCACTCTGAGGCTTAAAATTAAGTACAAACTGTTTGACCTATTAGCTCAGGCTTATTACCAAGTAGCTCTTAACAACTTAAATTAACCCATTTCTATTATTCTATATCTTACCATGAGGCTCATGGCTTGTTACCTCACATTTTGCTTCTCTGGCAGCTGTTGGTGCCTCCCTGACTCTGCCTTCTTTCTCCCTGTATTCAGTTCGATTCTCCCACCTAGCTAAATTCTGCCCTGTCATAGCCAAAGCAGCTTTATTCATCAGCCAGTAAAAGCAACATCTATTCCCAGCCTACAGAAGGACATCCCACGGCAATCATGGAGAGGTGTGGTAGAGTGAATGTTATACTCTAAGGAAGGCCTGAAGTGCTGAGACAGTAGGAATAAGTTGCTGGTAGAAGTAGCCCATCTTGTGAAGCAGTGTTCAGAGAGATGCTAGGGCACAGATCCGAAGGCCTGGGGCAGACACAGAGTCACAGAGGAACACACAGCCTCATCTGACTTCATTTCCCTGCCCATTCGCTCTTGGCAGTCACCGAACCAGCCTCTGCTTGCACTAGCCTCTTTGGGTTTATCCATTTCTGGCTCGGGTCCTCCCCAGTCTGCTGCTCCGGGCAAACAGTTAATGCAGATTCAATTTCACCCCAGAATGTGACCTTTGGAGATAGGAAGTGAAGTGTGGATTCTAAGCAACACACGCTTGTGTGCAAAGCCCAGATGGAATAAGATTCCTTCCCACAGGCCTGGATTGAGAAATTCATGAGAGCAGTGGGAACTTGACTCACCCTAACTCAAACTGTGCAACAGTCATTAAATTGGAACACGGAGGCTAATATACTTAGCCTTCCCCACCCATAGATACTTACAAGGTGAAACATGGGTTATTTTAGTCACTGCTTCTCCCGTCACTGCGACAGAAGAGCCGGGAGAAGAAACCTAAGAAAAGAAAAATTTATCTTGGCTCATGATCTGCAGGGGTCCAGGTCATTGTGGAAGTACAAGCATGGTGGAAAGAGCTTGCTGGCATCTGAGGAAAATCAGGAAACAGAGGAAACAGAGAAAGGCCAAAAAGTAGGGTTGGGTTATCAACATCAAGGCCCACAACATAGCGACTCACTTCCTCTCTCTCTGCCCTACCTCCTACAGGTTCCACAACCTCTGCCTGAGAACCAGATGTTCAAACACGTGAGCCAAGGAGAACATTCCACAGTCAACTGGTAACAGTGACACATTCGTGTGAATGTGTACACACATGTACACAAAACTGCATGGACCAGAAATGTCTCCTGAACCAGGAGATCAAGCCCCAGCCCACAGGCACCTCCTCCCTGCTCCTAATCCCTCACAAGACAAGATGTACCCCGCGAGTCAACGCTCATACGGATCCGTGCTCCGGAGCACATTTCCTGAGCTCTCGACAGCCTGTCAATGGAGCACGCAGCTCTGAGAGTAGTTTACAGGACTCCCCCAGGCAGTTCACGTAAATATTGCAAACAGCAAGTTCACACTGCCAACTCACTGCCGAAACCCAGAAGGATAAGGTTTTACAAGCTCACTTCCCAAAGGAAATCAGGCGGCAAATACAGAGTGAGCATACCTGAAAAGATGCTGCCCCCATCACAGGTGTGACCCGGAGGAACCGTGGGCCTTTTCCGTGTAAACAACGATTTTTAAACAACAAAGGTAAAATGTGCTCAGTGTGAGATTTCGAAAGACTCAAGAAAGAAAATAAAAATGCCAACCGGCAAAGGACAATTAAGGTCTGCATGTGGTATATTTCTTTCGGGTCTTTTTTCATAGATATGTATCCATATATACATAGTGCATATCCACATAAAAATAAACGTAGTATTTATATGTACATATAATGTGCAAATTTCTCTTACAACATTCTATAGCAGCTTTGCTTTGCTTGCTTTTTGGACTTGACACTGTAATACACAGAAGGTATGCTATTTTTTTCCCCTCTTACTATGACAAAATGACTGACAGGAACAATCTAAGAGACCAAACCGTTTTGATCTATGGTTTCAGAGGGTCCAACATGGCCAGGAAGGTATGAGAACCCAAATGACTCTATCCATTCTGACAGGAACATCAAGTATCAACTCACATAACTGAAGATCCAAACAATTCAGGAGCAGGGCCCTGGATACAACAACTCCCCAAACAGCACCTCCAGCTGAGGTGCTCAAGCCCATGTGCTGGTAGGGGTATTCCACATTCAAACCATGATGGGGCATAAGTCTAAATATATGAACTATAGAACACGTCAGATAGATGAACTTGATGTTGATAAGCTGCATGTTGATAAAACTGATTTTAAGAATACCTTAGTGAAATATTTCTGTATAGAGATGGCTAATAAGTATATAGTAATGTGGTTAGAATGTTTTAAATCTTGTTTTAAAAAAAAAATTGGGGCTGGGGAAATGGTTCAGAGGGTAAGAGTAGTAGCTGAGTAAGCATAAGGACCTAAATTCAGGTCCCCAGCACCCATATAAAAAGCCAGAGATAGCTACATATACCTTAACCCCAGTGCTGTGGATGACAGAGCTGGGGGCTCACTGACACTGCTGGCCATCCATCTAGCCTAGCAACATACAGCATCTGTAGATCCAGTGAGAGGCCCTGTCTTAGGGGAATAAGCAGGAGAGTAAGAGAGCAGGATACCCATGCCCTCCCCTTGTATTAGTGAGCACAAAAGCATGCACACCCGCACACGTGTGTACATACACCACACATACGTGCACACACAGGAAATAAATAACCTGACAATTTAAAACACTAGTAAGGAAATTAGGGTAACTGGCAGATGGATTCATAAAGTGGTGTAGATGCTTTGACGGAGTTTGACAACGTCTTACAAGCTGAAACATACACCTGCCAGACTAGAAAATAACTCCCCTTTGGGGTGTTTACTCAAAGGAATGAATGCATATATCCACATCGAAACCTATATGAGAATGTCCATAGCCACTTTGTTCATGTGAACCCTGAACGTTCAGCAACAGGAGAATAGCTGACACCCTTGATCTATTTCTTCAATGGAATAGTATGCAGTAATAAAAAGGAATTACTAACATAAGCAATAACATAGATGAACCGCAAAACTATTATGCCGAGCGAAGGAAGCTATATAGAAAAGATAAATGCTGTTATTTTCCACTTGTATGAACTCCTAAAGGGGGAGATTGTAATCTATCACAATAGAAAGTGGTTCAGTGGTCTCCTGGGCCTGAGAGGAAGGCAAAACAGATGCGTACAAAGGTGCATGAGAGGATATTGGAGAAAGATGGAGATGTCTGTCACAATGGGCATAGTGGTTATGTGGCTGGGCATCATTTTCTAAACTTATCTAGCTGTACCCATAAAAATATTAGTTTATTATACGTAAGCTGAGCCTCGATGGAGTTTAAAAACAGAAGGGAAATCATCACTCTATCCCCTTAAAGAGGAAAGATGTTTGCATGTGAATTGCTTCTCAAGGGATTTGACCTTTTTACTACTTTATTTATTTAGTGCCTGCACATGCGTTCATGTTTGCCAGAGGACACACATGATGTGGAGTACATACGGAAGTCAATTCTCTCTACCAGGTGGGTTCCAGGAATCAAACTCAGGTCATCAGACTTAGCAACAAGCACTCTACCCTCTTAGCCATCTCATGGCCCTGGCGTTGAGTTTTGTAATGGAAAAAAAATGTTATATTGTATTCATTTTCATAGGTCATTGGATGTTTTCCAAATTTTATGAACTTTAGGCAGCAATACTATCCAGTGTCACGCATGACCCACACTTTAATTGGCCTGCTCATTGTTGTTGAACTCTCATTTTCTCCTTCAGTTCTTCCTTTATTTACTTCCTTCTCCATTTCAAAAATAACAACATTGCAGTGGACACCTGCACAGGCAAAATGTTTGTGTCTCTCTAGGTTCTGAGAGATGAGCCAGAGACCCTCTCAAACCTCTCATGGCCTTCACTGTAACTGTGGAAGTCGGTGCCTCCACTCTCAACACTTCAGCGTTCATTAGCCCCATGTCTGCTGAAACATCGCTTCCCAAACTGTGGCTCAAATACCTCAGCTCAGACTCTGGAGGACTTCATGTTAGGAGCTACAGTGACTTCACTGTATATCCCAGTCCATGCCCTTGCAGAAATATAACAGGGCCCCAGACCTTAGCACAACTGACTCCATAATGGAAATACTACCGAGGCCTTGGAAGCCAGCACGTAGACAGCAGCACATGCCAGAATGAGAACAAAGGCCTCATGCATCCAAGTATGTAGTTCTGGGGAAGTATCTACATGTATTAACCTTGCTTCTTGGCTTCTGTAGGCCTGCTTCTGACTAACTGAAGCATGTCAACCCAGGGTATGGCTTTTATGCTAACAAACTCACCCTGAGAGGGGCTGAGGACTGCACTCGGGTCACGAACACTCAGTGCACTAACCAGCTGCCTAAAAGACTTCCTATGGGCTTGAGCCCCTGTCCAAGTGGTCTTCTCTAATGGGTACCTCACACCGAAAACAGTGGCTTCACCATGGAAACAGGGACACTTGCTATTTTCCCACCACCATGCCTCAGAATCAACTTAGTGCATGTTTGGATTGTCTTATGGGAATATATTGGATGCTTTTCAATTGCTGTTTGAATTGCTGAGCTGAATTTCGTTTAAAGAAATAATTAATAAATCCTGACTTGGCACTGGAATTTCTGAAGTATTCTTGAACCTACTGCTGCTGTTTTACACTGCATGCTTATGCAAGCGGCCTGTGTGACGTTGACAATTATGAATCCAAGTGTTGGTGAACTCTGGAGAATGTTGAAGGCGTTCTACACACACGTTCAGTCGAGACTGAACTCTTTGCATAACGGTCTGAGTCTAAACATTCTATCCTGTAGAGATTTTTAAGACTCAAAACCTTGTTAAGGTTAGCTCTGTTAAGACTCGGGAAGTAAACATGGACAGTGGAACTATACACCTTTAATCAGAAGACAGAAGTAGATGGATCAGTGTGAGACCAGCCTGGTCTACAGAATGAGTTCTAGGACAGTCAGGGATGTTACACAAAGAAACCCTATCTCAAATAAATAAATAAATATAAATAAAGCTGGAAGTGGTGGTGCATGCCTTTAGTCCCAGCACACGGGAGGCAGAGACAGGCGAATCTCTGAGTTGGATGTCAGCCTGGTCTATATAGCGAATTCCAGGACAGGTTCCAAAGCTGCAGAGAAACCATGTCTCAAAAAAACCTAAGTAAACAAACAAAAACAGCTCACGAGTCTCAGAAAGTTCCTGGAAATTACCAGATTCACAAGGTTTTTCCCTCTCCAAGGACGGCCGAGGGAAGAAACAGCCGAGCTGAGCTGTCTAGAGGTGACTCTGGACTGTTATGCAGTTACACAGAGTTCTGGGCCCTAGTTTTTGTGAGTTGTTGCTGATGTTAAGCTGAGCTTTTGATGTTGCAGCTGCCTTTAGTCATCCACATTCCCATGTTACCTAAACAAGCTCACTGGCTCAGCAATTTGGACATTAGTAGCAGTGTTACTCGAACCTGTCACTGGTCTCCTATCTGAGATGAGTAGACATTTGTTCATGTCTCCCAGGAATAGTGCCACACAATACTAGCTCATAGGATCACATTCATTTTCCTCTTTAATAAGTGGTAAAATTATATGCATACCGAAGAATTGTTAATGGCTTTAGATTTTTAAATTTTATTGTTTGTACGTGAGCATTTTGTCTGCATATACGTATATATACTACATACATGTCTGGTGTCTTCAAGGTCAGAAGAAAGTGTTGGGTTTCCTACAACCAACAGCTGTAGACCAAGTGCTCTTAACTGCCAAGCCATCTCTCCAGCATCCTCCAAAACTGTTTTAAAATAATTCTTTTATTATTTACTATCAATAAAGGTTTGATTTGCAAACCTTATTTTAGATATCTATATCAAATAGAATTAGACCCACAAGTAGACATCCCATGCATGTGTTTGGAGTACGAACCAGGAGCCACTGGGGGAGGATGGTCTTGGCTCTGTTGCTGTCATCTCCACCTCCCCAGAGAGAAGAAGCTTCCAAACCCCCATTTTCACCATTGCAGACTATGTTCATAACCTCTGCTGGCTTCCCACCGTGTCACCTCCCAGTGTGGCAATCAAACCCTCCACAGTGACCTAATTGGTCTGCACTTGGCTTTGACTCTCCTATTTCTCCTGAGCCACACGCAGCATATCCTCCGAGTCACACAGATGACTGGTGAGTTCCCACCTCTGGGCCTTCAGTAAAGCTTTTTCTGGCTTAAATACACTTCCCTACCCTGCTGCTCTGCTGCCCTCTGTCTGCAGGAACTTCACCCATTACTCAGGGTCCAGAAGATCATTCTTGTCAGACCTCGTCATCAAAAGCTTTCTTTAGCAGGCCAGGCTGGTGCATGACCATATAAAACCAGCTCTTAGGAGGTTGAGACAGGAGGATGATGAGTTTGAGACCATTCGAAAACAAAACCAAAGAGAACCCCACTGAATTATACATCTGTTACAGTTCACCAATCCTATTCTGGGTCCATGTGTCTCCACCAGAGATCTCCACATGATCTCATTTCCCTCCATCCAACTCGCCCCTTCCATGTTCCTGGCATGTAGTCAGTGCCACGTGACTTGGGTGGAGCTGAATTTTCAGAACCTGCTGTGGAAACGGAGGAGAAATGATGTGCCTAGAGGCCTGACGCCATAGCAACCTGAGAGAGCAGAGGAAGAAAATCCTTAGGAAATGGACCTCTCCCCTGGGTTGGTGTGATTATCAAAAGGCAGGAATACTGGCCAGTGTATCCTTGGCAATGCTGCCCTTGAGAAAGGAGAGGAGAGAAAGTGCACATGCCAATGGTGAAACAAGAACATGGAAAAAAGACACGCATGCCCAGCTCTAAGCCAGGCTCCTGGGCATCCGGCAGTCAGCAGCCTACTACCGTTCTAAGGAATTGTCATGACCCCCTGTACCCAGTGTTGTAGCAACCAGCCAACCTAAGCATCCGTAGATTAAAGCAGCGAGACAAATCCTTCCATGGTGCTGCCTGCTCTAGCTGGAAATGATGGACTAGAAGAAGAATGGACAGCGAGGCTGGTCTGGATCCCTTCAAATACCCACGAGGCCAGACTTCAGGTGATGGAGAATGAACAACCTCAGCCCTGGTGTCCCTGGGAAGCAGACTACAGAGTGAGAATTCAAAGGGGAGGGGTTTGAAGGGCTCTTTATAGTCCTTAATATTGCTTCTGACATCAGCCTACGCAGCCTCCCTGGGCTAAGACGCCAGGAAGATGGATGGATTTGTCTTTCTGTTAAACACCATTAGCCCGAGCGCTGGGGAGAATGAAGAATAGGTTGCAGACTCACATTTAAGGTTCCATCTCTTTTCTCCTAATTAAGAAAAAAATGCTACAAAAATAACTTCCCCGTGTGTTCCTCCACTCAGCCCCTTCAACCTCAGGGAAAGATGGGAGGGCCACTAAATTACAAAGATGACCCCCTCAGCACCCACCAGACCCAGGAGCTAAAGTTCAAATCCAGCCCATCAGCACCATCAGGTCCTTACTGTGTCAATAACCTACTTCAAGATCCATTAAGTCACTTGAAGGAGCCGATCATCTTTAAACCCCAACGGCCATTTCCATTAAGACAAATCACAAGGGTCTGTTGTTTGCCACAGGTACAAATCACTCTGCCTGCTGATGGGACTCCCGTCTGCCTTTGTGATCTAAACCATCCGTAAACGTCACAACAGAGGGAGAAAAGCAAAGAAAAATCAGTGCTTCTACTTCCAGCTAGGGGTAAATGCAGGAACAGGTACAACATCTGTGTACCAAATGGCTGGGGAAGACGTATACGTCATTTGCATCAGGGACTAGAAGAACGGCTACAGGTTTTTTAGCAAGGTCATAAAGCTCAAAGCGACAGCACAAAAGTCAATTGTACCTCGATACATGCCAGCAGGAAATAGAAGGAAAATGAAATTTTCCAATTTTTATTTTAATCAAGCTATTTTAAATAGTTTCCTTGATAGTGGTACCCAAGTGAAGAAAAGTTGTTAAACACTATAAAATGCCACTGAAATTAAGTAAGACCTAAATAGATGGGGTTAACCTACATTCAGTGTTGGAAAAACAGCAGGTCTTTCTAAACCAGTCCACAGAGTCAATGCAAGCCCAGTCAAAACTCCATCAGGCTTCTGCTGGATTTGAAAGGTCATTCAAAAGGCCAGTGCATGCTAGAGTACTGGAGACCAGGGTGACTCTGCTAGGGAGTGAAGGAACCTTCTAAGAGGTGGGGTCTGGCTGGAAAAATTCAGTCATTGGGGGTGTGAACTTGAAGGGAATAATGAGATGTTGGTTCTAGCCATCAGGTTTCTAGCCATCTTGGCTCCTGCTGTGTCATGGGCTGGCTTCCCTGATGCAAGAAAATGGGGCAATTGACCATGGACTGAAACCTCTAAAGCAGAGCCCAATAATCTCTCTCTCTCTCTCTCTCTCTCTCTCTCTCTCTCTCTCTCTCTCTCTCTCTCTCTCCAAATGGAGTTATCTCTGGTATTTGTTGCACTAACAGAAAGATAATGTACTGATAAACTGACTGATTCAAAATTCATATGAAAAGTCCAAAGATCAAAAATGCTGCAAATTTGGGGGAGGGGGTAATTAGGGAATTTATGGGAACTGATTTAAATACTTCCTATCACACTCCAGTTTTTAAGGCAGTGTTATCAGTGTGAGGTTAGCTATGAAGATCAATGAATCATAATAACAGTTATAGAGACAGGCATGTGGCCAACTAAGTTTTTGCAACGGTGACAATGTAATTAGAGAAAAAGACAGTCATTTCATAAATGGACTGTGGAAATTAGATGCTAAGATAAGGGGACATGATAAACCAGAACTCATCCCTCAAACAATGCCTGACTTCAACCTAAATTTCTAAATTTTATTTTGTTTTCTTTATTATCCTTGTTGTTGAGATACAGTCTCACTATGTCACCCTGGTTGACCTGGTATTTACCGTGTAGACCAGGCTGTCCTGGTCACTTACTAAGACCTGCCTGCCTCTGCCTCTTGAGGGCTAGAAGCGTACGCCACCATAGCTGGCCTGAGATTGATCATAACACACACCTGGACTGTGAAGCTTTGAGGGGAGGCAAGCAGGATCTTTGTAATTGGGGACAGGTGGAGACGTCTTAGGACACAAAGAACATGAACCACAAAAGAAGAAAACTCATAAGCTGACCATCATCCAAAATTTGAACTGCTTTTTAAAAGTCACTACTAAAAATATGAAAATGCTAGCAGCAGCCTGGGAGGAAACATTTGCAGTGTTCATATGACCAAACCAAATATGGAACTATAAATTCATATCAGAAAATGATTTATTAAAAAGATATACTATGCATGTATTTTATGTATACACATATATATAATCACACTCTGTGCCGTAAACAATTTTTGCTTGTCAATTCTAAAACAATTCAAATATAAGAAACCCTTATAATGTAATGGTGACAGAGAATGCAATTAAAGTTGTACTCAGAGTACAGCCTTGATATAACCGGCTGCCTTCTTGTCTCTTCTCCATCACGCTGAGATGAAGCCCAAGGAACCCCTATCCTTTGGAGTGTCCCCAGCCCTCCCCTCGCAGCTTTACCTAGAACACTGAACCTTCTCTGCTGTGGTCTGTGCTCCTCACACCCAACCATCCGCCTCCCTCACCCGCTCCAGAGCCTGCTGCCTCTTTGCTGGCAAGGGCTGGGTCTTCTGTCCATGCACCATTGAGTAAGGACTGCCATGTGCCCAAAACTGTCCAACACTGTGGTGACTGAGTGGTACCAAGTGCCTGCTTCTCCTTGTTGGAAGGTAGACATAGATAGGAGACTTCCTAACTAAATCAACGTTTTCTGAGCCCAAGTCCTGAGCACTGTGTAGATAATTTATAAGCAATGGGACCAGGAGGGCAGCGTGTGTGGCCACTACAGAGTAGGGAGCTAGGGACAGCCTCTCAGAGGACTCTGGCAGTTTAGCAGGGTCTGAGGACACACAGGTAAGTGACAAGGCACTGCTTCACCTCAAATTCACATGTTAAAACCCTAATTTCAGAATGCCCCACTCTGGCTAAATAAGGTCCCGAAGATGTGCCTTGTTCTAGTAAGGCCAGTGTTCTTATGGGAGGAGACAGGGACCTCTCATCTCCTCTCCCCCTTCTTCCCTCCTTCCCTCCTGACACCAGATGAGGACCCAGTAAGAAGGTGGCAAACACCAGGTCAGGAGCCCTTCACAGAACCATGATCTTCCTGAGAGGTCTCCAGAGCAACTGAGAAAGCGAAGGTCTGTGGTGTAACTCTCCCTCTCTGGTAACTTTACGGCAGTCCTCACTAACCCAACAAGCCTGAAGATGAACTGAGTTCAGTCAACAAGAGTGGGTAGCTATGACAGAGCACACGAAGTCACTGCAGTCACGGGTCTCACCCCGTAATCCTAGTTTGACTCACTCCTCATTCTGCAGCTGTGGGGCTGAGGTGAGACACGGCTCAGGTCAGAGTTACAGGATGCCAAGCCTGAGATAAGTCCTGAGCTACTCACGGGTGTCTGGGTGATGGAGCAGGAGTAAACCCTTGGGAGCTGGAGCTGATCTCCCATGAGACCACCCGTTAGCTAGGATCTCCCATTGCCTGGAAAGCGTCTGCCAGCAGAGCAAACGCCAGGTCAGGATTTGCATCTCAGGTGCCACAGGACCAGAAGGCTCAGATAAACGCAGAGCAGCCACCAAGCAGGCAAAAACAAATGGAACCAGAGCCACCCAGAGCCCCATGCCAGTTATAATATCATAAGAAAAATCAAGAGACAGAAGAGCCAAAGCTGGATAGGACGTAAATCTGGATGTTTTTGTTTTGTGGTGTTTGTTATTGTTGTTTATTTGTTGTTTCTGTTTTTATTTTGTTCTTTGGTTTTTTTGTTTTGTTTTGGGTTTTCTTTTTCCTTTTTCTTTTTGTTTGTTCGTTTGTTTATTTCTGTTTTTGCACTACTACCAAAGCACTCAGACCCAAAGCACAGGCAAGGAGCAACATGAACGCGAGGGCTGTCAGCAAGCCTGAAATCCAACTGACTGAAGCACTAGGTTTTCCCAACTCAAACTACAGATAGCGTGGCCCCATGCTGGAGGTAAGACTGGCCCCGGAAAGCTCCTGAGTAGGAAATGGGGCTGTAAGGAAAAGGGCCAGCCAGAGCCGTGGCAGGATCTAATCAGTGCTGCTCTAGCCCCTGATCTCTGGGCATTGCTGGGGGCAAGTTAGAGACAGGGAGTCCCAGCTATCACCCAGCCCCACCAAACACATTCTGTTAGTGTTCCTGGTCGACCCAGTGAGACTGAACAGCACTGTCCTCTGGCTTGTCGATTAGATTACCCTGGGGTGTGGGTGGAATCTGGAACATTTTAGGAGAAGAATGGGATTAATGAGAGGAAGGGAGGAAAGAAGGAAGAGAATCATTTAAGGGAGGGCATTTGAGCAAATTACATGTTATAGGTATGTGGGAAATGCTATTGCAATGCCCATTATTTTGTATGCTAACTAAAAACATTCATTTCAAAAAATGAATCCAACAATAGGCGTGGTGGCACATGACTGTGATCCCAGAACTTAGCCCTTAGAATGTGAAGTCAGGATGAACACAAATTCAAGATCACCGTCAGTTACATAGTGAGTCTAGGCTGGCCTGGACTGCATGAGACCACATCCCAAACAAACAAAAGGCTTTAAAATAATAACATTAATGTTATATGTGCTTTGTCTAAGATATTGTCCCGTTTGGACTTACTTTCCCATTTGGACTTCTCAGAACCCTAAAAGAGCTGTAGCAGTGGCCTAGAGGACACGCTCAAACACAAGGTGAGAAGAGACTTGGGGTCGTGGTGGATTTGTGAAGCCACTGCTAAGAAAGCCTGATTCAGAGATGCCTGTGATGGCTGCTGAACGACAGCCTTCACGTCACACACCTGCCTCCTCTCACCATAACTGGAAAATGTGACCCAATGACAGCCCATCAATTGACTGTATGCTGGTCCCTACAGCAGCCTAGAAGAAAAGCCTTTGCTCAACGGAGTTGTGGCAGGTGTACCGAAATCTTAAATTACAGAAAGTTGAGATTGGAGGAAGAAAGTTCGGGGTAATAAATAAACACAGTCACTCTGGGAGCAATGCAGAAAATGTCTATTCAAGTTTTAAAATGCACCGAATTTATTGCCCAATAATATTCTCCTTGACATTTTATATCATAAAAATTATCCAATTTTTGCAGCATGGCCTATAAACAAAACTTTGATTTGGAAATAACTTAAACACCAAAGAAAAATGTAATATATGGCACAATAGAATGCGAACCAGCGATTTAAAACAATAAATTAGAAATATGTGGATTGCTGTGGCTAGGTTTGAAACATACATACTACAGATAAAAATATACAGGTTCCAGAATCATTCATAAAGAATACTAACATTGAAGCCAGGCAGTGGTGGCGCACACCTTTAATCCCAGCACTTGGGAGGCAGAGGCAGGCGGATCTCTGGATTCAAGGCAGCCTGGCCTACAGAATGAGTTCCAGGACAGCCAGGGGCTGCTCAGAGAAATCCTGTCTCAAGAAACAGAATGTTCATATTCAATATGGAGCTTGCCTGTCTAGCAGTGTGGTGATTTCTAAGCCCGGCCATCCATCCCACTGGCAAAGAAACAACCACGCTAGATGATATTTCCCAAATGTGCCCAAGTTCATCAAAGAGTTGAGAGGACCAGGCAGAAAACCCAACTGGAGGTGAAGACAGAAGCCCAGAGGTTTATGGAGCTGGAAACTTACTTCAATCTGGGTACATTTGTCTAACCATGTAGATGTGACCTTCCATGTTTACAACTTCACAGGCCAAGAAATGACACAAACAAAGCTGAAGTCCTTAGTTTACCGAACAGAAGTTGTTCCTATACGTGACATATTCCTGCTAGGGCTCACAACACCCCAATGTGCTTATGTCTCATGTCTCACTAAGAGGTTAGCTACTGTACCAGCCATACAGTAAACTTCAAAGTTAGACATCACAGCTCCTTCAACTATGGCCCTTGGGCTCCAGTTATATTAGCTACTTTAGATTCTGTGTTTTCACGTGAATCTTAGAATCAGTACACCATTTTCTACTGGGGAAAACTTTAGAAATTTTATTAGGGCTGCAATGAATCTATTGACAATGAATCGATTAAAGGACAAATGCCATCTGCACAATACTGAGTCCTGCTATATCTCTTGGGATGGCGGTTTCTATTAATTATAGATAACCAGTCACTCTCGTTCAAAAGGGGAGAGGCTTGTAACAGAAACTCAGAGACAAACAGAAATAGACCCATAGAATTATAGGGAAGGAGACAGAAAACAATTGGGTTTGGAAATTTCTTTAATAAGGAAGAGTGAACTAGTTTTCATCCAAATTGCTTCTTTTATTACTGTAATAAAATGCGTAACAAAAGCAACTTATGGAAGGAAGCGATTGTTTAGGTTCACAATTTGAGGGTATATTGAGTCCATCTTGTACTGGTAGGCTTGGTAACAGGAGCTGGAGGTAGCTGGTCATGTTGCATCTGCAGTTAGGAAATAGACAGGGATGAATTCCGGTGCTCAGCTCACTTTCTCCTTTTTTATTCAGTTCACAACTCTAGCCTAGGGGATGGTGCCACCACATCTGGGGTGGGTTTTCCTATCTCAACCCATTCCAGAATTGTCTTCACAGAGATGCTCAGATCTTTGTTTCTTAGGCGATTCTAGATCCTACAGACAATCAGTATTAACCATCACACTCAACTTGAATGCAATGTCCTTCTTGATAGCCATATCTCTTATCTTTTTCTCCACCATTTCTTTTTTTTTTTTGTCTGTTAGCATTTGACCTGAGGGTAGTCACCATCATAGAACTTCATATGGATAAAAGAATGAAAAAAATACAAAAATTCTATCTTTCTCTCCACAGAAACAGAACACTAGTTATTGCTAGAGGGAATCTTGAGTGGTTTTCCCAATTTTTTTTTCTCTTTTGAGGATGTCCTAAAAAGTAACCTAATTTTAGGACTGTGAAAACAAAGGCAGGTAGTTATACAAAATAGCATGTGTGTTTCTGGAAAGAGATACCAAGAAAAGAGCACCTTGGTCAAATGGAATAAACCCACATCACTTTCCCCCCTGTTTTTTTTCTCTTATGATTTCCCAGAGATGATGTCATCTTTGGAACTACATGGTGGTACTGTAGGAAGTCAGATGAGAGTGGGCCATTATAAGCTCACATAGACTAGGAAAGGAGGCCTCTGGAACCAGACAGTCTTGTTAATCTGAGAGAAGAAAAATGTAAAAAAGATAACCCTTATGCTATGTGTGACTAGTACATTGTGAGCTGCACATGAGAGAGGAAATCCCAAACAGCAATGGAAGACCTAAGAAGACCTAGCATTAAAACTACCATCTGCAAAAACTGAGATGAAACTTATATTCTGAGTCTGACTGAACTGATTGCCTGCATTAACAAAAATCAATATTTACATCATAGTTTTAGTAGAGCCCATAAGATAATGCAACATCCAAAGTGCTCAAGAAACAATTCAAAAGTTCTCAGCTCTCAAAGAACCAGAAACATACAGCCAACACCAGAGAATGAGCAGGTGCTGAGATCAAAGGGACACATGCTAGACTTCACAGACAGACTGTAAAACAGTTCTTATAGCTATGCTTCAAGAAGTTAGGATGATTCCTCCTGGATTTAAAAACAAAGGGATTTTAAATCTCAACGGAGACTAAAGATGAATAAAAGAAACAAACGTAAATTTCATAGCTAAAAACTGCAATGTCTGATCTAAAACACACTTGGATTGGCTCAATAGGATAATGGAGATGGCAGAGAAAGTATCAGTGAACTTTAAGACAGATCAATAAAATCACCCAATCTGAGGAACAGATAGATCAAAAGAAAAAAGGGCTTCAAGGACCCATAGGAGAAATCAAAGGTTGCACCATTCGTGTCTTTAGAGTCTCAGAAGGGAAGAGAGATCAGCACAGAACAAAATAATTGCACAGATGATGACTGAATTCTTCCCAGGTTTGATGAAAGACATAATTTTATAACTCGGGGAATTCAGCAAATCTAAAAGAGGATAAACTCAAAGAAAGACCCACCTAGATATATAACCAAACAGCTAAAAGATAAAGACATAGACAACGTCTGGATATCACCCAAGGGGGGAGAAATAGCATCAGGGAACCAAACTTCAGAATGTGGATTTCTCACTAGAAGCATGGAGGCCGGGAGACTGTGACTGGAATCTTTAAAGTGCTGAGACAAAGGAGTTGTTGGCAGAATTGTGCATTCAGAAAGGACACTCGAGGGATTGCACTGAGACGAAGGCACGCTCAGACGAAGGGAGATGAAGACAGTTTCTCATCAGCAGATCTGCTCTAAAGGAAACGCTAACAGAGGAGCTGCAGGGTGAAGGGCAAGAACAGCAGAGAGAAACAGAAAACATCGGAAAAGAACATTGGTGACCTAAAACTTATAGAACATAATAGACTTGGGTTTTTTTTTTCTCCTCTTAAGTTCTTTAATTTTGTTGAAAAAATAATATTATATTATTGGATGGAGTTTTGATACAGGTAGATGAAGCACATTCAAAGGTAGATATAATATGTATAATAGAGGTTAAGAAATGGGCAAGGAATTTATATTGTTTCCACATTTTACTTGATGTGGTGAAATCTTAATTCTAATTAGATTTCCAGAGTTTATTTGTGTGCATTATACCTCCTAGAGCAGCCACTGAAAACAGTATAAAGAAATATAAATCAAAGGTCAATAAATAAATCAAAAGAGGATAGTAAAATAAATATCCAAGTAGTGCTAAAACAAAATAAGAAAGAAAACAATGAATAAAAAAGAAATGTTAGATTCTACTGTTCCGATGAATGCATTAAATGCAAACGGTATAAATGTACACATTAAAAGGCTGAGGTGAACAAAATTGCTAAGAAAAACAAGTTCAAAGTATATGCTCCTTATTAAGAAACCTATTTCTTAAAATAGCTTCATGGATAGGTCAAAAGTGAAAGCGATACCATGGGAAACATTAAGAAAAAGACAGTGAGGGCTGGTGAGAGGGCTCACTGGGTAAAGGAACTTGCCATCAAGACTGACAACTTGAGTTTGAGCCCCATATTTCAAATGGTGAAAGAAGAGAACCAGCTCCTACAAGTTATCCCCTGACCTCCGCATAAGCACCATGGCACATGTATGCACATATACACTACAAAATAATTAAATAAATGCCGAAGCAAAAATAATGTTGGTATGTCTGTATTAGCATCAGACAAAGCAGATTTTAGAAAAATAAACATCATCCTGCATAATGAGTGGGATTCATAACTTTTAAATGAGAGCACCTAATTTCCAAAAGTCTAGAGGAATAAGAGTGGATGAATGAGAGCCTGGGAGTCACTCAGATGATTTCAGAAACAGGATAAGGTCAGATTATCAATGAAGTAGCGAGATGAGAGCCGTATATAAAAAGTGAGTGGTCAAGTGGGAGACAGTGTGTTCTGATACAGTCATCTCATATCTAATGTCCAATGTTGCATGGGCTGCATCGCTTAAAACAGAGCAGAAAGAAGAGCAGGGAGCTGGCCTAGAAAAGCAATGTGAGTAACCATGTACAAGAAAATGATAGCACAATCGTATGACCTATGGGCTAGTACATGGACAACTATGCACCTGGCTCTCCTTGCACCCAATGATCTGCATGCCAAGTGCAGTCTTTTATACAGTACATGGCCTGAGATAGCAGCCCAACCCTTTCCTCTAGGTGCTAGTGTCCCAAGGTTCAGGTATGATTAAAAGTGAAATCTGTACTACAAAACATGACTCCATTACTGCTTCACTAGGACACAGGAGAGGGCAGTCAGAAACTAAATACAAGATGCTCACTATTGCCTGGGCACACAGTGCTGTAATTCTTCTGACATAGGAGCCAAGGGAAGAGAAACTAGCACCATGGACAGCTCCCAAAGAATTTATTAAAGATTTCTGTCTCCTCCCCGCCACCACCTCCCATTTCCCTCCTCCTCCCCCTATCAACTCCCCCTCTCTCATCACCCCGAAGAGCAGTCAGGGTTCCCTGCCCTGTGGGGAGTCCAAGGACCACCCACCTCCTTTCAGGTCTAGTAAGGTGAACATCCAAACAGCCTAGGCTCCCACAAAGTCAGTACGTGCAGTAGGATCAAAACCCAGTGCCATTGTTCTTGACTTCTCAGCAGTCCTCATTGTCTGCTATGTTCAGCGAGTCTGGTTTTATCCCCAAGAATTTCTAACGCTATGTCACACCAAACTTTTTTTTAAAAAAAAATGAGTATTTGATAAATTCTTTTTTTATTTATTTTTTTTTTAATTTATTTATTAAGGATTTCTGCCTTCTCACCACCACCGCCTCCCATTTCCCTCCCCTTCCCCTGATCAAGTCACCCTCCCTCATCTAAAACTCTAGATTATGCAAGTGGCATCACTCAGAGTCTCTGCCCTTAAGAATATCATGGTCATGTGGAGAAGGCAGAAAATGGAGTAGAGAGGCCAGGATATGGAGATAACTACATAGTATAAATGTTGTTGAACTCTTCAAGTGTACAATGAGACTATCAAGTTGATCTGAGAAATATCTCAAGTAGGACTCACTGAGGATGAGAGAAGATGGTATGAGATAAAAAAAAAGGGGGGGTTCAGGGGTGGTAACAACTCAATGAGAGAACAACAGAGAAGTTTTAAGAGCTCACACTCTCTCAGGGGCACAGCAAGGAGGAACTAAAAGACATTGATACAACTTCATAAAGGAATAAAGATAAGTGCAGCAGGATAATGCTCATGTTTCTGGACCAGTTTGCCTACTAATTCCCACAAACCAAGGCAAAGAGTGCAGAAAGTCGAGCTGATGTGAAAGACAGTAAGCCTGCTCCCAGCTAGCATCTATAGTACTGTGATGGCTAACCTCATGAGTCAGCCCAATGAGATCTAGCATCAGCTGGAACATGGGCACATCCATGGTGCATTATCTTTATTAGAGCAAATGAGGTAGAGGACCTCACTGCAGATGGCACCATTCCCTGGGCTGGGATTCTGGATTTACCAGAGCAGAGAAAGCAAGCTGAGCATAGCATTCACTGTGCTGCTTCAAGTTCCTGGCATCTTGATTTCCCCATCATGCCGGACTGTGAACCAAACTAAAGGCTCTCTTAGATTCCTTACAGCTGCAGGAAAAGTAGTTAAGGCAGGTGTGTATGTGACGTATGGGTGATATGGGTAATCCCATACTCATAAGGGCAGTCCCAAGCTATAGGTGGGCTAGAGAAAAGATACAAGAGGAGCCCTGCTCGTCCGAGGAGACTGGCATAAATGAGAAGGGAGAAGAGCTCAGAGTGGGTGAAGCAGAGTCCTCATTGAGGGATATTTGAATGCTCAGTGGTATCCAGCACTGAGTTGGCGTGATCAATCAGACAATTGGGACAAAGAGGTTAAGGCTTTCAGAGCACTGAACTAAACCCTGCTTGTTGGTGCCTATAAAGGTAGAAAATGCAGAAGTTCCAACTCTTCAGTGCTGGAGGATTTTGTGAACGTAATTGACTCTCTCACAAAGCATTGTGCAGGAAGGTCAATACAAGATGAATATGGGTGATCCCAGGAGGTACAAGCTCAGAGGACCCCAACTGTCTACATTTGAGTACAAGACACAGGAGACTTCTTAAACACCAAAGAAATTTCTCTCCTTCAATTTAGGATCAATACCCACTTTCCCCTATGGGCCAAATTTCAGTGTACTTTTATTTAAAAGGACAAGAATTCAGTCCTGAAAGCTGGGGTCCACTTAAGCATACGCTCTGGAGTTCCAGAACCATGGACAGCAAATCCAAGCCTCCTATATATGGAGGTTTGCTTATTCTAGTCTGGGTGCGGTCATTTCTGGAAGATAACTGACAGCCCTTAATGGCCTTTAAAGGGGCGTATGAATTGAAGTGCTTCCTTCATCAGCCCGTCTTCTCTTCAGAACCAGGGTAAACCTGCTTAGAGTTTTTAGGAAGCTATCTTTCAAATGCCTCTCAGGGCCTCTTTTCCAAACAGCTCAATTAAGAAAAGGAAATGGGAAGGACAGTGAGCATGAAACTCACATTGAATACAGGCCATTGTCAATAGCAAGAAACTCCTCCCCATCACCCATGATGGGGTTTCCAGAAATCCTATCCCCTGGCATGAGGCAGAACAGACATGTAAATTGGGCATATGAAGACAAATATGCATAATAAAATAACCTCCCCTATTGCAGATTGGAAGGTGTGTTTTCAAGGAGTTATGTATAGAGGTGATTTGTTCACTGAAAAAAAAAAATGCCTATGGCAGATGACTGGCCAGACAGGCATTGACATGGGTATGCTGTAGGCTTAGAAATGTATTTGCAAATCGTGATATAATGGAAATGGACATCATACTTTGCATTTATATAGCAACTATTTCTCCAAGGACCTCAAAGGTTTCTGCAGCCATTACCTGACTCATCCCTGTTACAGGCTTGTAAGATGAAAGAGAGGCAGGGATTACTCATCTCATCTCATTAAAGGGGAAGTAGACGCCCTAAGGGGATGCAACTGTGGGCCAAGGGCATAGTAGGAATCATTTGTTTGCTCTAAACCATGGACAGGCTGAAATTCAGTCGCAAATTGTCCTCAGACTTACCAGCTCTGACCTCCAGGCTTCTAAGGAGGAAATGACTCAGATGCTTAAACGGGGTGGAAGGAAGAAGTTGACTGGAAGGGCAGAGGGAACAGTGCCAGAAGTTTGCTTGTCCTTCACTGCACTGCCGCTGGTGGCATCCTTCCAGACAAGCAGAGTGCTCCTCCCAGCAGGGAGAAGGAACTGTCCCTGTTCTTTCTGTACTGGACACAGCTCCATGTTAATCACAGCCACGAATGTCTATGATGCATCTTTGTAATGCGCACTTAACATATTCATTGCGTTATCTCATAATGGTTATGTCTACTTGACTTCCTTATAAAAGTAACAGATAGGCTCAAGGGAGGGGGAGAGGGAGTGGGGGGAGTGGGAGGGAAATGGGAGGAGGGGAGGAGGTGGAAATTTTTAATAAATAAATTTTAAAAAATAAAAAGTTAAAATAGGAAAAAAATAATATACCTAGAAATCACTTAAAATTAAGAGAGAGAGAGAGAGAGAGAGAGAGAGAGAGAGAGAGAGAGAGAGAGAGAGAGAGAGAGAGAGAAAGATAGGCTTAGGAAAGACCTGATGACCTGCCTGTGGTCATGTGCCTGGCATGTTTAGGCTCAGAACTCGGTGTATTTTGACTAATTAAACATGTTTATTTCTGCCATGTTCCCCGCTATGGGTTCCTACTCACCTGTGAAGGCCCCAGCGCCAAAGCTTCTCACCAAAACTGTCAGGTAATTCACAAGTAAGCCCCTGGATTCAGTCACTCCACAGTGTATATAAGCCTAGAGACATCATGTTGTATGTGATAAGTACACAGGATGTATCTATTTTAAAAAATTAGCTGAAAAGCTGGAGCCAATTGGTTCCCCAGCCACTAACATTTTTAGAACATTTACAGTATTCCTTTGCCAGATGCGCCCATAGAGCACAGACCCACCTTGGCCACTGTCATCACCAAGATGCTTTGGCCTTCCCGGTGCTAGGTTCCCACTTTTGGAGCCAACTCTAGCCTGAGTTGGTGGCAGAGCTCCACAAGCAGGATTTGGGGGAGACTGACTGACCCAATGGGCCCTTCTCTTGTTTAGCCAACACCACCAGCTAGGATCTGGGATTCCACCATCTACCACCACTGGGCAGAATGGGCAGAGCCTGCCTCACAACAGTGGCATCCTTCACGGAGGAGGAAACTGAGGCTCAGGCCCCTCCAGAGTAACCAAAGAACGACAGATGTGCACAAGTATCAGGAAGTCGCTCTCTCGAGGTTTTTTTCCAGCTTGGCATTCGGTCAACAACACGTGGTACCTCATTTAGCAGAGAATAGAAACTGGGGAGTAGAAAAGCAATGACCACATCTACAGGGGACTTCCGCTTTTCTGCATTCTTTAGAATGCCGTGTCAGTGCCACAACTCTGGGGTAGAAGTATTACAAACCACCCCCACACACCCATCTCTAACTACATAAAGCAAAGTCCAGGGTGGCATAGGAGAAAGCCAGGATTTCAACACGGATGAAGGCTTTGTGCCCTTCCCATTAAGTTTAAATAGCCCTAGATAGTCTGATGCTGTGATCCTGTCGTGGTAGGGCGTGTTTGCTCATCTTCAAGCAAGAATGTGAGTCATAGATGCAGCCCAGCAAGCATGTGTGGGATGCCTTTGCGCCGGTCACTGTATCCTCTGGGGCTAAGGCTATGACCTCAGCCATGCTGCGGCTGCACTTAGCAACCAGGCAGGACAGAAAGAAACCCCAACGAGCAGGCCCTCATGTTACAGAGTCTAGCCTCGTTCACCTACGTGCCAAACGGAAGTCACAGAGATTCAAGAAGGAGGCAGCCAAGTGGGCCAGGTACCTCAGCTCCAGGGAGGCTGACAGCGGTGATGGAGCCTTGCAGTCCGTCTCCAGGCATGGCTCTTCTCCTCCCTCCAGTAGTGACGCAGGAACTGGAGTCTCTGCTGTTTCTTGTGGATAGTGGTTTCTGCTGGCTTGGCACCTGAATTCTCCCTCCCCAGGACTCTGAACAGAAAGATAACAGCGCTGCTCATCTTGATAGAGAAGAAAGCAAGGCCAGTGCCGAGTCCCTGCCTGCTGTTTGTGAGAGCCATAATCAATCACCTGGACGAGCTCGTCTCAGGCGCTCACCTGAAGGAAAAGCTGCTTTGGCTGGTGTCCTCTTAGACACGGAAGCCCAGGCCCATCCGGTGAGGAAGGCTCTGAGACTCAACACAGGGCAATGAAGACCAAAAGCACCACTCTTAGCCCCAAGCAGGCCGGAGTGAAAGAAAGCAATTCTACAGCTCAGACGCTGGTGCGATTGCTGGTGCCAGACAGCCATGCCTTGCGCTCCTCTGACTGAACTAGATAGTGGTCCTCATGGCTCCCAGACACCATGCCTGCAGCACTTTAACATCTTCACGTGGTTAAGGGACTGGACGTTTGTGGCCTTCCAACATCCATGTTGAAACCCCAGCAATGATGGGAATAGGAGGTGGGCCTTTGAGATTGTGTTAAGACTGTCACTGCTGGCTGCTCTCTGGCAAGTGAGGATGAACAGTCCATCGTCTGTTCATAAGGACCTCTACTATGCCGGCATCCTGGCCTCATCTTCCAGCTTCGGAACAGTGAGGAATGCCTTTCTGTGACTTAGAAGCCACCTAGCTTCTGTTACAGAGAAGAGACTGAATAAGATCCAGTACCTCAATGCCACTGCTACATGCTAAGTCCTCCCTTTGTGGCTTGCTGAGGATGCTCACCAAGTCCCAGAATTGCCCCCCCATCTTAATGAATAGTTAATAATGTGCTAATAAAATGGAATTCCTTCCCTGAACACTTCGCCCAGTTAGTGCCACCAGCTGGCACCCACCACTCCGTTCCAATCCCGATAAGACAGGGAGACAGGGCACCATGAGGGGAGCTCTTCTTCCTGCAACAGCCAAGCAGTCTCATCACACAACCTGGGCAACTCCCCCAGAGTGGTCTTACTGCCCTTGCTTGCCCTTACTCGTCCAGGGCAGTGGACTATGGAGCATGCAGCTGAGTATGTCCACACGCTTAGAAACCACCTGAGGTCCCTGGTCCCACAGCCTCTCCAGGCTGCTCCTTCAGCTCTTCAGTTAAGAGCAGCTCCACACTGAGAGAAATCACCGTCTGCTTAGCTTTCCCCACGGCTCTGTCAATCATGCGGTGAAGACAGTTCTTGCCACAAAGCCCGGGAAATGGGCCCCCGAGGGCCACACACAGCTGCTATGTGTTTACACAAAGCGCGCTCTCCTTCCTCAGCAGCCTGGCCAGACCAGGTAGGTAGCACAGCACCCTGGGGATATCTAATCACCCTGCGGGGCCCTTTGCATCACTCCATCGCACCTGCGGTGTCCAGGGGCAACAAAGGTTGTACAGCATTCAGGAGCGGCTGGAACAGGCAATGACAGTCTGGCCTAAAATACCTGCCAGACTCCCAGCCGCTCCTCTCTGCCTGGTGGAGCTGAGACCAGGACTCCCTGAATAGTGCCTGGGCCAAGGTCCTCACATGGAAACGTAGGCAGGAGGCAGCTGGGTCAGTAAGGCCAAGCTCAGGGCTGATTGTACTCAAAGGACTAGTGACCAGAGTTCCCACATGGAAAAGGAAGTTGAGAGAGCGTCCAGTCCTCCTACCTACTTAGAGAGAGGGGACTGGGGCCCAGAAAAAAAGAACTTAAAAAATGTAGGGGTTTGGAAATAGATCTGCAGTACCAGCATTAGGGAAACTGAGGCGGGAGAATTGCTGTGAGTTTGAGGCCAGGCTGGGTACTCAGTGAGATTCTGTCTCAAAAATGAGATAGAGAAAAGAGATGGGGAAGGGGGAAAGGGGAGGGAGGGGAGAGAAGAAATTAAAGCATGATATGGCAGGGCTTTGGCTCAGTCTAAACTTGGCGGAACTATGCTTGCCTGCTCCATTGACTGACTCCTCTATCACCTTTTTCATCTAACATGGGTCCCGTTTCTCTCATCACTGAGATGAAGACAATAAATGTACCCTAAATGATGGTGTGTGGAACCTGCGTGAGAAAACGAGTAAATAAAGCCCACAACACTTAACCTGTGCCTAGGAAGGGAGGAGGGAGGGGAGGGCAGAGAGAGGATCGAAAACAGGTGCAGGATCCAGGGGACAGGAGGAATAACTCCTAGTGTTGGAGTTCAGTAGGGTCGCCATGGTGATTAACTGACTATTTCAAAAGAGCAGGTAGAGAGGGCTGGGGACAGAGCTAAATGACAGAGGGGGGCGGGGGGAGGGGGAATGGCCCTGAGTTGGATCCCAGCCAGGGATGGAGAGAGAATGGAAGGGGGATTATTACACCCACTCCGTGGATGGGGAACCTGAGTCCCTGTTCAGTATCTCTTCTGGTCCTACTAAATAGCATTTTAGGCCCGAGGCCTAGAAGGAAGCAGGCCACACCCTGAGCTGCCTCCACTGTCCTCCACCCCACCTTCTTATTGACCACGGCCCCTCCTGAGCGGCTCTTTGCCTGTGCCGCTTCCCCCAAGACCCATTCACCTGTGAGCTCTTTTCAAAGTCACACCTCCTGCAAGAAGAGGAAGGAATTAACGTGAAAGAGAACAACCAGGCCCAAGTAATGCCTCCTCCCAGGCATGGGCCTCAACACCGGAAGTCAAGGAGCACCTAGCCAGGGATTCAGCTCTCTTCTCAGTCTGCCGTCCCCAGATCAGCTAGGACTGCCTTTTACTCTCGGGTACGGGTAATGTGGGTAATTAGAAAGCAATTCCGAAAACACCACTTGAGAAGAGTGTTCTCTCCCAGCCATGAACGTGCACACGCCCGGAGCCTCATGAATGGTAAATATGACCTTTTGCAAAGTTTCTCGGCAGGTTGATTTATGACAGCTCCTAACCCAAATGTCTCAGGCAGTGGCTGTTTCCGTGTTTGATGAAGTATTCTTTGTCTGGACTTGATAGTTTACCAAGACTTCTGTAGCTGGCTTCCACGTTCTCTCTCTCTCTCCTCTTTCTCTCTCTCTCAGTCAGTCTCTCTCTGACTTTAACTTTCTGCCTGTGTATTTAATCAATCTTGCTGGAAAGAAAACATGAATATATTTATGACTCTCAGTCCCCAAGTTGTCAGGCACACAGTATTAGCTTATTACTGTATCTCCAAGATAATTCTCCCTTCTCATCTCCCTACACCTGCACTTTTGAGTTCAGGGAGCTCTCAGCTCAACCCAAATTACTTTTAATGCTTGGTTTGCCAAAGGGGCTGCTGTGTTGAGCAGGTGTATCTCCTCTCTGCATCCTTGTCGCCTCTGCCTTTGTTCTTCCCTGTCTCCAAAAGAGAAATCTAGTGAATTAGACTTCAACCCCAAGAGGTTGCTTCAGCCCAAGAATATAACTAAGCTTAATGAGCAAGCAGAATTGCATACAGAGAGAAGACCAAGACACATATGTTAAGGATACAAGCGGTTCGTGAGCCACCGCCCGCTCCCCCGAGTGATGTATCACAGAAGTCAGCCATTGCTTACATGGTATCAGAGATCTGAATCTTTCTTTGTAGTATCTGGTATAGAGTGGATTTTTCTATCCATGGAAAATGGAAGATGGGAGGAGAGATGACCCTAAGATCCTTTTTCAGAAGTATGGGAATGAGAGTCTAAGTTTGTGGGAGTCTAAGTTTGTAGTAGGGGTCATGCTTAGATTTTTAGTGTAGAGGCTCCTGGCAGCCACTCCTCTGGGAGCTGTTCTGAGTGCTGAGGTCCCCCCACCCTTTTCCCAGGCCTACAGACCCCACCACAGCTGGCTGTGCACTTGCTCTGACAGCTTTGAACGCATCTGGAATGGTTTTCCCAGCAAGAGAGGACAGGAAGATCTAGAAGTGAGAGCACAGCTGGGCAGGAGACCGTGGATCGGGAAAGAAGCCACTCAGAGAAGCACAGCACATCCCAAGGAATAGTCTGCAGCGCAGAGAAGGAATGGCTAAGTTTGTCCAAGGATCAGAGTCAGCCAGATAGCTGCGCTAGGAGCTCAGAAGAACAAAGGAAGCGCAGTGCCAGAATGAACAGGAATCCAAGCTGCAGACAGAGGAGATGAAACCAAGGCCTGGGGGATTTGGTACCATTTGGTCTTTGAGTTTCATGGTATTTTGTGGGATATAGCAATCATTTAATGGGATTCTTTGTTTCCCAGTCATTTGGGAAGTAATTACAGACACCCACCTTCGCCAGTCCTAGCATCAGAAAGTTGAACGGAGCTGAGTAGAGTTTTCATTCAGATGACACACCTTTCAGGGCCAATTGCACCGTGTGGCCGTTGCATTCCAGGAGCTCCACTTGTGAGACAGAGACAGATGTCACCTCCTTACTGCCATCTGAAGGACAAAAGGAAAGCTGTGTAAGCTTCCTACCCCATACCTGCTGCCAGCCCACCATAGCGCCTAAAATTCCCTTCACCTGCTGCTTAGGCTTTCTGTGCAGACACATAGTTAAAGTACCAATGGTACCCAGAAAAAGTCAGGCAGCTGATGCAGAGCAAGGAACTAGAAAGTCAGAGCAAGCTGGTTTCCCTTTCTTCCTCCCTCTCTCTTCCCTCCCTCCTTCCCTTTTTCTCTTTCTCTCCCTCCCTCTCTCATACACACACAGAGATAGAGAGAGACAGAGAGATACCTGGCAATCCTAAAGGCTCTATGTCCTTGTTTAGGAAAACATAAATTTTAGTAATTTTGCTGGCTAGTCTTATGTCAACTTGACAGACAAACCAGAGTTAAATGAAAGGAGAGAACCTCAACTGAGAAAATGCCTCTATAAGATCCAGCTGTGGGGCTTAATGATTGACAGGGAGGGCCCAGCCCATTGTGGGTAGTACCATCACTGCGCCGGTGGTCCTGAGTTCTAGCAGAAAGCAGGCTGAGCAAGCCATAAGGAGCAAGTCAGTATGTTGTAGTTGGAGTGGCAGGCTGCGTCCCCGGCACCCAGCCGCCCCCATGGCTAGCTTTACCCGAAATAATTACACGGAAACTGTATTCTTTTAAACACCGCTTGGCCCATTTCTATCTAGCCTCTTCTAGGCTGGCTCTCACACCTGGACTAGCCCATTTCTAATAATGTGCTGTATCCCACGAGCTGGCTTACCAGGAATGATCTTAACCTGCATCTATCTGGAGTGGGAGAACCATGGCGACTCCTGACTCAGCTTCTTTCTCCCAGCCTTCTGTTCTGTTTACTCCTCTCACCTATGTTTTAACCTATGAGGACCAAGCAGTTTCTTTATTGCTTAACCAATGAAATCAACAGATTGATATATGACACTCCCACATCATCAGTAAGCATCACTCTCCATGGCCTCTGTTCCAGCCCCTGCCTCCAGGTTCCTGCCCTGACTTTCTTCGATGATAAACAGCATTATGGAAGTGTAAGCCAAATAAATGAACCCTTTCCTCCCCAACTTGCTTTTTGATCATGGCTTTTGTTGCAGCAATAGAAACCCTAACTCTGACAGAGGTTATGATTTATATACACAAACAGCCAACATGGAGACAGACACACATACTGAGAAATGTTTGTCCATTTTACCACTGTCACTATGAAAACTGGCATGGTAGGAAAAGCCTAGACAAGAGTCAAGAGCCGTGAGTTCTCTTTGCGCTCCTCCACTGATGAGCTGTGTGACCTCGCAAAGGTCGCTTTTCCTTTCTGGCCTTTCAACTGGATTCATTCACTTAACAGACATTACCGGGTGCTGAGGAGATGGTTCAGTAGATAAAGCGTGTGCTGGCCGTGTTAGCATGAGGACTGGAGTTCGGATCCCCAGCACCTGCGTTAGAAGCCAGGCGGGCATGGTGACCTGCCTGTCTATCATCCCGGAATTTGAAAGGAGGAGAGCGGATTCCACAAGATGAACTCATCAGCTAGACTAGCCTAGGTGACCTCAAGTGATGAGCTCGCTTGAAGACACCAGTACTGAAATTTCTGGCTTCTACATGCACACACATAAACAAGTGAATATGCACACCACACACACATTGAGTTTCTAACATGTGCCATGAACTATTCATCTGCTTGTGTGGCGGGTAAATGAATAACTGCATGTATGAACTAGTGGTGAGCAACAACCCAATCCCTACAGTAGCACAGTCTTCAGATGGAAAGGCCCTGGGTCGCTACTGAAGTCCTCACGGCAGATCTGTATGAAAAGGTGGCTTCTATACTGAAGCCTGAAGTAGCAAGAGGCCAGCCATCAGACGATCAAGGGGAGACTTTAGGCAGGTAGGAGGGCAGCAAGCGCAAAGGCTACTTCAGAAGAACCAGGAGCGGGTGACTTCTGTAGTCCTGTCTGGGTCCCACAGGCTTTCTCTGTGGTCTCTGTGGCTAAGTCATGACTTTTGTGTAAGACACAGGGATTGGTCAGAGGAAAGTTCTTTAATGGGCTGATTACCATCCCTCAAAGGTAGAGACAGAGAAACTACATCCTCAGTGCTCCAACTGAGCAAGGGAAAACTCAGAACCAAGACAGGAGAGAGAAGTGCAGCGAACACAGACAAGCAGCAGCTGAGCTGAAAGGACTGTGGAAGGGACCTCAGCCCATCATGACACCCAGAGAAGCCAGGATGGAAGGAAGCTGCCTGGACAGCTGGGCACTTTTGACCCCCCTCCCCTGCAGGGAAGCTGAAGAAAAGTAAAACCAAGTCACTAAGTCAGAAAGAAACAACCCAGGTGAATGTAGACATAGGGTCTAGGCTGGTAAGAACGGCACAATGGATACTCGTTCACTCGCCCGTTCACTTACTCAACAGACATGGAGGGAGGAGCCAGTCTTCTGGGCCTGTTCTCACTGTGGGATTTCATCACACAAAGCAGATAAAAGTCCCTAGATAAAGCCGAATGCTGTGGTAGAGGAGATAGGCAGGTATTGAAGGGCCAAGGTCTTGAACCTGAAGTTTAGGGCTTCCGTATAGTCTGAACATGATTTGCCCAATCTGTGCCTAGGGCAGGGATGTTGCTGGGTGCTACACTGACCATGCCCAGGCTGGAGAATACTTCAACCCTCAGATCTTGGATCTCCTTTCACCACTGTGCCATTCCAGGAGCTCACAGAGTCAAACCTCTGCACAGGCTCACCTTGCTGAGAGTCTGGGCTCCCTCCCTGCATCATCTCAAAAGTGGAGCACTCTCCCGCTTAGAGCACTTACTTCTTAGCAGAGCAGATACTGTTGTGCTGTGGAAATCACCCGTTGGGGTCATCCAAGACTGCCAACAGTTCTCTGTGCTGTGTGAGGTAGCCACTGCTTCCGGGCACTAGAAGTGGAGGTGTCAGGGCCTGGTCACAACACAGTGGATGGAGTCTTCGTTAACTTGGGATTTGTTTTTTGTCTTGTTTCTTTGTTGGTTGTTTGTTTTATGTTGTTTTTTTTTAATCAGTCCTGGGTATAAAACTCTGCATGTATACACACACACACACACACACACACACACACTCACACACACATACACACACACACATACACTCACACACAGAGGACAAGCACTCTTTAACTGGATCTCAGCTGTGTTGTAGGATTTGAAAGTTTGTTGTAGGTATGCAGCCAATAATCTGGATCTGGCAGGTTTCCTAAATATATTCTGAGCAGCCCCATATTAATAGCAACAAAGTCACCTTTGCTTAAAAGTAACGAGATTTGAATTCTGTTAAGACTGAGAACCATGGCCACTGTTCCTCTAAGTCTTTTGTCTCGCTTTTATCAATGGGATAAACTGAGTTTCTACAGCTAGAAATATAAATCTGTAATGACTTAAAACAATAGGGGCCTTTCCAGTTGCAGCGGCCAAAGGAGAAGAGCAGCTATGGCCCTGCCCAACTCCATGGTCTTGGGCCTCAACAAGGGTCACAAGATGATGAAGCATGTCAGCAAACCGAGTCTCAACAAACATGCCGAATTTGTGGGACATGATCTAGAAGTTATGTGGCTTTTCACTTTAAGAGTAGTGCCCAGCCAGGCGGTGGTAGTACACACTTTTAATCCCAGCACTCAGGAGGCAGGCAGATCTCTGTGAGTTCAAGGCCAGCCTGGTCTACTGAGGGAGTTCCAGGACAGGGTCCGAATCTACACAGAATAACTCTGTCTCGAAAAACAAAAACAAACAAACAAACAAAAAAAGAGTAGTGTCTCATAAAGAAGCTACATAAGACAAGCAAGCCCTCAGAGTTCATTGTGAAGAGGGTGTGGCCACGCCTCAGGCCAATAGGAAGCAAGCAATTACTGGGGAGCTGAGCAATTGCTGGAATCCTTGAGGAAAGCAACCAATTGTCTCTACCCTGCTTGTCCCCTCTCTCAACAAACCTGTACTGGAAACAAACTTTTGCACTTTCTGTGCCTCTCCGATTGCCTGAATTTTTCCCCAATATGAATTCTTAAATACTTTGAACTAGATAAAGATGGAAATAAAATGCATTGTAAATTGCAGATGCATCAACATGCGGGGTTCTCAGGAAACTGACAGCGTCTGCCGGGCATGGCAGTACTGAAGGAGAAAGGAAAAATAACAAGCTTTCACATTAATTAAATATGATCAACAAGTTTGCTTAGGATGTACTAGCTTACATAGTAAGAAGGAACCAGGATAAAGATCTGACTCTAATCTGAGACAACAGGAGCCAAAACTGAACTACTGTCTGCTTCTATATGCCTGCTTGCCACTTCTACTTTTCTGGAAGAGCGTAGACAGTGAGTTCTGTTTGCTAAAGATAAAATTGTCTTAACTAGAAACGTGCAATTTTGGCTTCTATAAAACTTAGGTCCATGGAATATTTCCCTCAGGCTGAGGGCAAAAAGACTACCGCAGAATGGTCAATGGTCACATAGAAAAGTTTATGAAAATGTCTATGTCTATATAAGCTATGAAATATTTCTGATTGTGGCTGGGCCTCAAAAAGCAATAGCTAGAGGCTGTATCTGTGCACTAATTAAGATTTTTTTTCCTTTTGTCTCTACGTGCTGAGAATTTCTTGTTCGAGAAAGGTAAGCCTCCTTAATAATACAAACCTGTAATCCCTCCCACTTGGGAATTGGAGGCAGGAGGACCAAGAGTTCAAGGTCAACCTTGAATGCATAGTAAGTTTGAAGCAAGCCAGAGTTATATGGGACCCTGTCTCAAAACAAACAACACATATACATATCTATATGAGTGAGTGAGTGTGTGTGTGTGTGTGTGTGTGTGTGTGTGTGTGTGTTAGAAAAAAAGAAAGATGTAAGCCCAATCATCTGAGTTCTCATCTCAGGAAACTAAAGAAAAAAGAACAGTATAAGCCTCAAGAAAGCTAATCAAAGAAATAGTTTAATCAGAGCAAGAATCAATAAAATGGAAACAGGAAATCAATATGAAAAGTCAAAAAAAAGCAAAAGCTCAGTCTTTAGAAAACTCTATTAGAAAACCAGAGAGGTGTCTCAGTGGTTGGGAGCACTGGCTGCTCTTACAGAGGATCCGGATTTGATCCTCAGCACCCACAGGTGGGGGGCAGGGAGTGGGCACCATGCATGCAAATGATGCACAGATACACATGCAGGCAAAATACTTGTACACAAAAATAAGATCAAATAATTTCTGAAGACCAGGCGCTAGTCAGGCTACAAATTACTAACAGGGCAAATGACACCGAATCTGAGCCTACTGGTCTCAGGACTGTTAAAGCTCTATGATTGGGCAATCACAAACAGCCGCATGCCTACATATCTGTTACCTTAAATGAAGCCAACTAATTCTTCTACAGATACAAACTATTAAAATGTACACATAGAGAAAGTAGATCATATGAACAGGAAAAAATAGATCTAATAATTACTAGCCTTCCAAAAAGGAAGTACCAAGTCCAGATGGTTTCATTAGAATTCTATTAAACAGTGAAGGAAAAAAAAATATGATATCAAGTGTCTATCGTTTCTTGTGGGAAACAGAAGACGACAAGCATCTCCTGATACTCTGTGACTTCAGCGTAGCCCTGACACCAGAACCAGATTGAGACAGTGCCAGAAAAGAAAACAACAGACTATCTTACTCATGAACACAGATGCGAAAATATCACAAGTACAATTCACCTGTGCAGGAAAGGAATTGACATCCTGCACCAATGGGTTTATAGTGGGTATGCAGCACTGACTCAAAACTCAAAGGTCCCTAAGGGTGGTGGCACCTTTAATCCCAGCAGTAGAGGCAAGTGGATCTCTAAATTCAAGGCCAGCCTGTTCTACAGAGGAGTTCCAGAACAGCCAGGGCTGCACAGAGAAACCGTGTCTCAAAATAAAAATAAATAAGTAAATAAATACAAAAACAAAACAGAAAAATCTCAAAAGTCAGTTTACATAATCCATGATATCAACAGACTAACAAGAAAATAAATCCATGTTCACACCAATAGATAGAGAAATTATCTGATGAAATCCAACATCCGTTCATGATGGGACGATGCCCCACAAAGCTCAAGAACATGAAAGGAGGTCTCTCGTCCTTCTACACATCCCAGGTATAAGATAAGTTCAAAACCAGCCTGGGCTACACGAGACTATATCTCAAAAACCCAAAGAACACAACATTGAATGTGTGTGTTTGAAAAGGAGAAAGGGTTTCAAATCAATCATCTGGAAAAGCTAATGGAATAAAATAAAAACATGAAACTTAAATCAGTGGATAAATGTAATAAAAATTGTCTTGTTTTTGAAGATGCTATGATTATGTGGAAAATCTTATGAAATCCTCCCCATGCAGGAGCTGGAGAAATAGCTAAGCAGGTAAAAGGACTTGCTGTCCAGCCTGAAGACCTGAGTCCTACTACCTAGAACCCACATCATAAAGGGAGAAAAGTGACCCTAAGAAATTGCCTTTATACCTCCAATGTGCACTGTGGCTTAGGTAAATAGATGATAGATAGATAGATAGATAGATAGATAGATAGATAGATAGATAGATAGATGATAGATAGATAGATAGATAGATAGATAGAAATTTTTAAAAAGAAATTAACTTTCAAAAGTCTCCCAAGAGGGAGCCTAGGCAGTTTGGATGCTCACCTTAGGAGACCTGGATAGAGGTGGGCAGTCCTTGGGCTTCCCACAGGTCAGGGAACCTTGATTGCTCTTCGAGCAGATTAGGGAGGGTGACTTGATCGGGGGAGGGGGAGGGAAATGGGAGGCGGTTGCGGGGAGGAGGCAGAAATCCTTAATAAATAAATAAAAAAAATAAAAAATAAAAAAAAAAAAAAAATAATGAGAAACTAAAAAAAAAAAAAAAAAAGTCTCCCAAGAATTAACAAACAATTACACGATAGCCTGGTACAGGATTACCATACAAAATATTTGTTTTTCAGATATATTCCAAAATGAGCAATTAGAATACAAAATTTAAAATATAATTGCTGTAGGAAAATCCTACATCCAGTAGCCTTTAAGTTACCTGCCCACTGAGGCATGGTCTCTTATACTATTTATGCAGATATAAAGTGTGCATCTTCTCTCTTTTTCGGCTGTGGGATTCAGTTTCTGTTCTCCATTCCAGCAGAGGATTCTGATTTGTGAGTCTACCCCTAAATAAATAACTATCTATTTCTCAATTCTGAGTTAGTTTGGGGTTTCTTTTAAGCGTCCTTCTTCATATAATATTGTCCACATGAGTAGCAGCTAAATACTTAGTAGAGATCCAACAAAATACACACAGACTGTAAGAGAAAACTATAAAATTCTGAGGAGAATAGAAGCATACTGTATTTTTGTGCATAGGAAGGCCAATGCCCCCTAACTCAATCTACAGGTTCATAGATTAGATGAGACCTTATTCAAAATCCTAGTAAGATGTTTTGGGAATAGCATAAAAATCAAAGAAAATCACAACAACTAGAAACACACACAACAGGCAACACAATATTGAAGAAGAACAAAGTCAAAACAGATGCTAGCTGATTTCAAGAGGACAATGAAGGATTGTAGCATTGAGGGGCTGGCTTGTTGGGGTTTCTGTCCCTCCCGATACCCCACGGCTGGCAAGCCCCAAAGAAAATCACACAGAGATAGCCATAAGTTATAATTGGCCCATTAGCTCAGGCTATTTACTAGCTCTTGTAGCTTATATTAACCCATTATCCTTATCTATGTTAGTTACATGGCTCAGTACCTTTCTCAGCAGGGCAGGGTGGTCACATCCTGCTTCTTCAGTGATCTGGGGGGACTGGGAGGAATGGGCTTCCTCCTTCCTAGCATTCTTCTATTCTCATCACCCCACCTCTACTTTCTGTCTGGTTGACCAGCCTATACTTCCTGCCTGGCCAATCAGCATTTATTCAAAATGTGATTAACAGAATACAGACAATTCTCCTGCACCAAAGGATCACTAATCAAGGAGGGATAGACTATCTAAGGAAACAAAACAGTCTAAAAGAGACCCAGATTAAAAACACAACATATCACTAAGAAAATAGCAAAGGAAATTCAATGGAGAAATGCGAGTCATTTCAACTAGGCACTGAGATGCCTTATCAAAACAGATCCTGGAAATACAGAGTTCTGCTTTCCATTAAAAAATGGATTCAGAATGTACCAATAGCATAAATATAAAACCAAAATCTTCACACACACACACACACACACACACACACACACACAGACAGACAGACATACACATGCATTTGCATGCATACAAACCCATGACCATAAATACACACATGAACACACATATGCAAATTCAGGAAGTTCCTGAAACTGACCAGATTCACTGGACCCCTCCCTACCAGAATAAGTAATAAAAGCTGAAAGTCCCCCTCAGACAGAAGAAAGCTGAAATTCCAAGAAGATACTCAGACAAGCAAAGCTTCATAGAAGACTCTCAGACGGGCCCAGCCTCCTGGAAGAAACAGAAACCAGACCAGCTGACTGGAAAAGGTTTAGACCAACTGAGGCCCCTGGAAAGGACACCTCCAGCCTGCAGGCTGCACAGTGTGCTTCAGGCTCACATCTTTGTGAGCTGCCACCAATTCTGAGGTGGGCTTTGGTGATGCAACTGTCTTTGTGTTATTTCTGCTCCTGTACATAATCTCTCACCTATATTACTGTAAGTAACCTCAATAAAACTCATTGCTTCACCAAATCGGACTTTGGTGGTATCCATCCTTTGGTCTGTTGTGGGATCTCTATCTGGGGTGAGTAGGTGTGTGTTGCATCTCCCAAGGAAAAGTTTTGTCATACAACATATGCACAAATTTGTATGCATGTGAATAATATACATGCATACACACATGAATATATGACCATGCATATGTGTATACACACACACAAAAAAAAAATCTTTATGACCTTGGTTTTGGAGATGACTTTTCAGATACAAAACAAAAAGTAGAATAATTAAAGGAAAAATTGTCAGCTTGGTCGTAATTAAAATTAAAAATTGCTGTTCTGCAAGAGATTAATAAAAGAATTTTAAAAAACAAGCTGTAGTTAGGTAGAATATGTTGATAAAATACATATTTGATTAAGGCTTTGTGTTCCAGAATATAAAAAGAATTCTTTAATATTAAGAAAGTAAACAACCCAGATAAAGAAATGGCAAGACATGTAAGAAATGTTTCACCAAAAAGGGCACCCAGATACAGCTTGAAAAAACATCCAATTTAACATCGCACCAGAGAATCAGAAATGAAAACAATGAACTGCCTCTGCACACCTAAAACTAAGAGAGAAGGCACCCAGCCGTACCAAGTACTGGTAGGAATGCAGCCCAGCAGGAGTGGCCTCCGCTCTCTGGAAGAAATCCTAAGTGGTACAGCCCCTTTGGGTGCCAGCCTGACAGCGTCTTACAAAGTTCGGGACAGTCTCGGGTCCTATGGAGCAGTCACAGTCCTGGGTATTTACTCAACTGAGTCGAAAACTTATGCTCACACTAAGTTTCAAACCCTGGGACAAAGGGCTGAAGCTCTTATTTAACCTATCAAAGTAGACCTGGCTCAGGTTCTCCCAGCATCCCTCAGTCCCTACCTGTTAGAGGGTCTGGTTGGCATAACCCGCCCCCTACCCTGAACCCTCAAGCCCAGGGGCTGGGCTGCCCTTTTCCCAGAGATCTTTCCCTATATAGTGCAGACATTTTTGTTACCTACCCTTCTTTTACCTTTTGCCCTCTTGGCTGCTTTACCTGGTCCCCCTCGCTCCCCTCTCCCTCTGGTCATGTTCACTCTGGACTCTCCCAGATGTCCCTGTCTCTGGCCAAGCTCTCCCTTTCATCTACTTTAAACTTTCTCCTCCACCACACCTGGGAGCCGACATGTCCTTTCCTTTGTATTTCTCTTTTCAATTCACACACAAAACCTAAACTCCATGTTTACTGCAACTCCACTCATAATCACTGAAGACTAGGAGCAGCCACGATGCCCTCCAGTAGGTGCCTGGATGTGTAAACTATCCTCCACACCACGAAGTTGCTGTCCAAAAGATGAATTCAGAAGTCAAGAAAAGGTGGCGAAACTTAAATGCATCATATTTGTTCCTGTTACCTTTCTATTGCTGTGATAAACCCCATGAGCCAAAGCAACTTGGGGAGGAAAGGGTTCGTTTCATCATGATTACAGCTTACAGTCCAGCATCCAGGGAAGTCGGGGCAGGAACTCAAAGCAGGAACCCGGGGGCAGGAACTGATGCAAAGGCCATGGAGGAGTGCTGACTACAGGCTTGCTCTCCGTGGATTACTCAGTCTGCTTTCTTGTAGCACCTACAACCACCAGCCTAGGAGCGGCACCGGCCCTTCACACATCAATCATTCACCAAGAAAACACCCTGCAGACTTGCCGACAGGCCAGTCTTACAAAGGCATTTTCTCAGTTAAGATTCCTTCATGCCAGAAATGTCTACGTTTGTATCAAGTTGACAGAAACTGACCGGCACGTTACTAAATGAAAGAAGACTACATGAGTATGCACGATTCCAACAAGGTGACATTCTGAGAAAGAAAAGCTAGAGACCCTAACAAGATCTGTAGACGCCAAGGATAAAGAGGAAGCGCAGGTGAGGGTGGGGAGCAGTAGGACTATTCTGTGTGACACTGGAATAATTCATGCATTAATAAAATCCAAGAGAGCTGTATGTATACCACATCAATTACAGTGTTTCACCATTGGTTCATTAATTGAAAATATACATATATACATGTATATTTGCAATTAATACATATACATGCCACACTAATGCATGATGGTAATAGGTGGATGAGCAGTAAATGTAAATCCTAAACTCTGATGATTAAAAATATTGGTTTCTGTCTTGCTCACACATCACACCCACACCAAGTTAACTCCTTTTTCCTCCTTCTGAGACAGTCTGATGAGCAAAAGCTCCCTTTTTGAATATCACCAGCCTCCATCCAAAACCATGCAGAAAAGCTCTTTAAGGAGAGGCATGGATGAGCTATGTGGTTCCAGCTCACTTTTCATTAACAGCAAGTCATCCAGCCACACCCACCTTTAAAGGAATGGGAATGTAATTGTATCAAGCGCCCAGGGAAAGAAAGAAAAATCTGAAGCCCAGTCATTAGCCCTAATGACTCCCACTTCCTGTGCCTGGGCCAATATTGCCACCAAGAGACGCCTGCTCAGTAACACACAGAGGACCCCATGCAGGCTGTGAAGAAACATGGCGGCTGCTCAGAAGCCAGGCTGCGCGAGCCCTGCAAACCCAGTTATGGATATGGCTATGCCTCAAGCAAGCCTTGCCCGCGTAATTGCTTCTCTACTCTGAAATCCCTCCTGAAAACCTTAGCTCTTTATGAAATTCTCCCTTGGCTTCAGACTCTCACTATCAATTTACAAGAGGGAACACGTCCAAAGAGCGACAGAAGGAAGGAAGGCTGAGAAAAGTGTTTTCAAAAAGCCTTTGTAGGTAAGATCAAGGACCTCCGTACCAGCTTTCCCTCCACTGAGCTGTGCTCAGCAGGCTGCTTGACCCATCTCCTCACCCGTCGTCACAAAAGCAGATGGCATGCTACAAAAGGACATGGTAGTTGTAGAGAATTATAAAGTCATGTTCTGTTGATGACGGCCAAGAATGCCTTAAGCATTCTGAAGCTCAGATGAGTGGAAGCAACCGTGTTACCAAGGACGACTTGATTTGCATGTGACAAAAAAATTGAGCTCAAAGCAGCATATGCATAGTAAGAATGAGTCGTTCTGTAGAACCCAGAAGCCCCAAAAGATGAGCTTACTACATTGACTTACTGAGAGAAATCCGCACCAGAGACTTGCAGGAGGGAAGAAAATACCTCAGTTACCAGTTCCAGCAAGTGCCCAAGAATACTAGGGATGTGCCTGGACCAGAGTCACGTGACCACCCTTGATCCAATCACTCACTGTCACTGTAGTCACTGGATTGACATGGAATCCATTTCTTTTGTTGATGTTATTTTAAGTATTTGTTTATTGTAGAATTGAGAACCAGTTTCACAGCCTCAGCCTGGTATCCACGAGGTAAGTAGTCCATCACTGAGCTACATCCTCATCCCTCAGAATAGGTTTGCCAGAAAGGATATTGCTGTTTCCTGAGTAAGGAAAAGATGGGAAAAGATGAGCACAGCTACCAGAACCTTCTATGTTAGCAGCAGAGTACAGTAGATGCATGCCGGCGTGTGCACACACACACACACACACACCACGCACGCACGCACGCACGCATGCGCACTCACATTCAGGCAAGCCTTCCAGCCTCTGCCCATCTTAGAGATAAACTGTGCTTGTAGGATTGTTCAAGGCTAGCAAAGACAGAATCAGCTCCCCAGAGGAGCTGCTGTGTTACCATCCTCCACAAACATGAGACACGCCGACCCTCCCCAGGCTCTTTTTCCTTCACTGAAAACTTCCTTTGCAATGTGCCGCTTACTTCATGTCCCCCGGAGAAAACTAGAATGTCTTGGGGGAAATGCTGGTCTTTGCGTCCACGTGGCCCCGAAAGAGCCACCCAGCTAATACCGTGTGCACTTCTGGCTCTGTGAACCCGCATTTGGAGAGAAGAAAGGACTTCTAAGAAAAGTGAGAGCATCGGACCTCAGGGTCTTTTTTTTTTTTTAACTTTGTCTAGGACAATTAAGAATGTCTCATAGTAAAGGAGAACAGATTCACAACAAAAGCAAGCACAAGAGTAAATTAACTCTGTGTGACCTAAATTGGAGAGCCATCAGATGAAGCCAGGTGACGAAGTAAACACAGACAGGTCTGTGCTGTCAGGAGGAACACTTGGATACAGCTTTTGCTTCTTGTTGTTTGTACTCAAGTCTTATTCATGGCCAGCCACGTGATCCACGGGCAGATCAGACATACGGTAGCTGCAGAGAGCCGCTTGGGTTGGAAGGGCCCGCGGGGCTTTGATGAACGCAAAGGAACGAAACCAAGAGCTTTAATTTCGGTGCAGGCCTAGAGAAGTCCGTGACTTCCCCCCTTCCTCAGCCACTGGTACCCTACTCAGCTCACCCGTCCTCCATCTGGGAGTGTGGGATTTCTCCATTTGCCCAGAGTCAAAGTCCCTCCCACCCTTCCTCCTCGACATATGCAGACGACACATTAGTATGGTAATGTCTCGTGCCATTAGTGAGTAACGTGCTGAATAATTAGGCTATGAAAATCTAACGGCAGGGATTTTTGTTTTATTAGCAATTTTCCATCCTATTGTGTTAATTTCAGCTCGTGTCAGCCAGCTTTCTAAGTAAACAATGATCACAGGCAGACATCATTTCCCCACGCATTGTGCTGCCAGGGTGACTTAACAGACCAGAAAACGGCTTAAGTTGTCTTTTGTCTTCCAGTCTCTGCCTTCTGATAATGTCACCGTGTATCTCATCTCTGGTTTCTTCTGACTGTGGGATGTTCATTTCCTTTTTTGCGTCTTTGGCTCTGTCTTTCTTCCCAGTCCACCCATCCTTCTTGCCCATTCTCATTTCCTCTCTTCCTGCCTCGCTTGCTCCATCGCTTCTCCGTGTACCAGCCTGCCATGGCATTCCCCTGCCAAACCGTACTCCTTCACAGAATTTCCACGTCCATTCTTCCATCCGCTGGCCCTAGTCTTTCATCCATATACTTCCTAATTTCTTTCATTTTTCTTCCCAGTTGTTTTGCTTTTCTTCCCAATGGGTTATCTAATGGCCATCCCTTCCTCCCTGTTGTAATAAGAGCGGCGGGGCTGCATCCCCAGCACCCCGGCCGCCTCGCTAGCTTATACCCCGGAATAATTACACGGAAAACTGTATTCTTTTAAACACCGCTTGGCCCATTATATCTAGCCTTTTCTCAGCTAACTCTCGCACCTGGACTAACCCATTTCTTATAATCTGTGTAGCCCACGAGCTGGCTTACCAGGAATGATCTTAACCTGCGTCTGCCTGGTGTGGGAGAATCATGGCGACTCCTTGACTCAGCTTCTTTCTCCCAGCATTCTGTTCTGTTTACTCCACCCACCTATGTTTTAACCTATGAGGGCCAAGCAGTTTCTTTATTGCTTAACCAAGGAAATCAACAGATAGAAAGATGACCCTCCTCCATCACCTCCCCAGTCCTTCCACATTTTATTCTTCCTAGCTCTTGGGGAGATCTCTAAAATGTGTAGCAATCCCTCTGTGTAACACTACACACACACACACACACAGAGAGAGAGAGACAGAGAGAGAGAGAGACAGAGAGAGACAGAGAGAGACAGAGAGAGAGACAGAGAGACAGAGACAGAGATAGAGGTACAGACAGACAGACAGACAGACAGAGGTAGAGAAACAGAGTGACATGTCGAAGCGGGAGGGGAAGAATTCATTTTCTCTTTCCTGTTTATGGAGATTGTTAGCCAGCAGACGATCGACACTGGGCCCAGCCTTCCCAGGAAGTTGAAAGCTTTCTTTATGGCATCCCTTTGGTCATCATACATCGATCGGCAAGTTTCTCCCAGAGCTGAGAACAAACTCTATACTTAGTGCATTACCATTGTCCAGGTTACAAAGACAGCTGCCAAATTCCCACGAAACAGAAAGGAGAAAGGAAGCCATGGCATTTACGTGGGACATATCTGATTGCTGAGGGATGGGAGCGATAGGGCTTATGGTTGACCAGAGGCCTCCCTGGTCCTTCTCCTTCCTCTTAGCCTCCAGAAAGTACCAGACCTCCAATGAAGGATCAAATTTATCCACCTTACTCAAATATCAAGGCCAAAGAACTAGAATAATGAGGCAACACAGTCAATAGCTCAGACACATAATCTTTATACCCATAAAAGACCAAGAGCCTGGCAAGCTGCCATCTGGGCAGCCATTTAGGACAAGCCAAGGTCATCCATACTTTTCATAATTCACTTGCAAAATGTAATACAATTACCGTCCCTGCAAAGGACAATAAATATATTGTTTCTTTGATTTCGCCAACCCTTGATCCCTCACTCAGTTCTCCCCTGCTTCTCTGTAATACTTAACACATATAGAATGATTCAACAGCTTTTAAAACCTCAACTGGCTTAACACGTAAGATTGTCTTTAAACACGACAAGGACAGTTGTGGCTCTGGTGAAAAAGAAACCCAAGAAAGAGTAAAATAAACTCATGGAAACACAAAAATGCAAAGGGTGGTAAGTTTGTTGCTGTTGTTGTTGTTGTTGTTGTTATTGTTGTTGTTTGCATATCTATCACACACCCAAAACCGTACATTTGCAAGGACTGCAGATGAAATAGGACAATGGAATGGGAAGAGAAAATGATTGGATCATGCAAGATAAGCTACACACACACCTAGACTTCAAAAGAGAAATAGTAGAGTTTGCTGAAGGCGCAGAAATTGAAGGCAGATTTTAAGCACCACAGACAGGAAAACCACAACAGAAAAGAATCGGAAAGGTAACTGAGCTAGAATCACAGCTACTGTAGTCACTACTAAGAAACAGGAGGCAAGTGGACACGTCCAGCTTCCGCTGTGGCAAAGCCACCAAGCCAGCATCCCCCGGGCCTAGACCCCTAAAACCATTATGCTTCCTTTGCCCTGGTCCAATACTAGAACCAGGGCTGGGCTGGATGACCTCACTTCTGCCTTCTCCCATTCTGCCTTCCTCAGGTGCCCAAGCTGACATCCTGTATCAGACACTCCAGCGGCCCCCAAGCCGACTGGTGCACGAGGAAAAATCACCCACCACGGCCAACTTCACCCTGCACTTGGCCCATCAGTATTCAGCACCACAGTCGGTGCCCGAGACAGCAGGAAGGAGGCAGGCCTGGCAGCGGCTTCCAGGAAAACCTAATCTCCCTCTGCTATCAGCCATTTCTTTCTCTTGTTTCTGATGCCTCTTCCCTTTGGTTTTATTCACAGCCTCTGTAGCTGGGTGTCCATAAAGATACACTGGGTTTACTAACTTAGTTGCTGAGAAGGGAAAAGCGCCTTTTCCTCTGCAAGTGGGCACAGCGCCTTCCTCTAAGAAGGTGACTTGAAAATTCTGCAAACTCCTTTCTGCATCCTTGCATTTGCTGAAGAAGAGGACAGACCTGCTGCATTCCAACTGCCTGGGCCAAGCTCTGCCACAAAACAGCTGCAGCACCTTGGCCTAGTCATCCACCAAATGTAATAGTATTGTCCCGTTGATTTTGTTGCCACTGTTATTATTACTATTATCTGGCCATACCGCCCCGCCCTGCTATTGTTTGAGTAGACTCCAGTCTCAAACCCTCGCATTTGCTGTTTCCTCTGTGAGTGTGTACACGTGCGCATGCGCGTGTGTGTGGCCACGCACAGTTGTGCACGCACACATGTTGAGGTTGACACTGGATATCTTCCTCTATCACTCTCCACTTTAGATTTTGAAACAGTCTTTCACTGAACCTGGAATTCACTGATTGGCTGTGCCGGCTGGCCAAGGAGCTCTAAAAATCCATTTATTTCTGCCATAAGCACTGGGGTTGCAGGCATGCGCCATCACACCCAGCTTTTCCGTGAGTGCTGGGAATTCAAACTTGGGTCTTAATACTTACTCATAAAGCACTTTACCGAGTAAGTCTCTGTAGTAATATGAGCGCTGCGGCAGGGTTGCGTCCCCAAACACCCCAGCCGCCTGCCCTGCCCGGCTAGCTTATGCCCCGAAATAATTACACGGAAACTGTATTCTTTTAAACACTGCTCTGGCCCATTTCTAATCATCTGTGTAGCGCCCCTAGGTGCGCTTACCGGGAAGATTCTAGCCTAAGTCCATCCTGGGTCGGAGCTTCATAGCGTGCGTCTTCCCTGGAGCAGGTAGCATGGCGTCTCTCTTGCCTCTGCTCCGGAGAGGAGAGCTGTCGAGTCTGACCTCACTTCCTCTTCCTCCCAGTGTTCTGTTCTGTTTACTCCACCCACCTAAGGGTGGGCCTATCCAATGGGCCTAGCAGTTTCTTTATTGCTTAGCCAATGAAATCAACAGATTGATATATGACACTCCCACATCAAGTCTCTCCCACGTTTCTCCTCGACCCCACAGTACTCATATTTAGATGCCTGTGCCCAGATAGCTGTGTGGTCGGCTCCCTCTCTGCCTCAGCTCCGCTTAGGTCCTCCGCACCTGCCACGTCCCATTCCCACTTCCTCCCGTTCTTGCTTCCTTGTTCTTCCTGCCGTTCATCGCATCCAATGTGCTCAATGCTCGTCGTTTTGCCACTTTCAGCGGCCATTTTCCTTCCTCGAAGATAAATTCCACGAGGGAGGAAAGCTGAGAACAGGAGCCCCGCTGGAAACTGTCAAACTGGCATCGCGCTGGCCTGCCCAATAAAGCTGCACGGGAAGCTGCAATCAAAATCGCAAGGGAAGTGTTTCTCCATGTATACTCTGAACCTGCGGGGCCCAAAGAGGCTACAGTGCAGAAATCCAAGGAACAACCACAAAAGGACTTACAGCATCCCCTGCCCCAAAGGCTACAACCCCACAAACACAGAGACTGCAGAGGGCAATGAGGCCCACTCTCCCCTCCACCACACACTGCTGTGTAAAACCTACTACAGCCCAGGAGGGCTGCAAATGTCACCTTTCAACCCAGCAGGCCTATGCCAGCGACTCACTCCCGAAGCATCTTCTTTATCTCCTATGTTCTATTATTTAACTACAGGTCTTGCACGTGCATCTCCGATAGTTTTTCTTTGGTTTGTCTGTTGTTCGGTTAGGTTCTGGGACTGCTGTTTGTGTTTCTCCACCCAGTGAACTATAGGACATTTTTTTACAGTGTTCGTCATCCAGATCTCATTTGTTCCTGCCCCTTATTCCTACATCTTTTCTTCTTTCTCTCCTAATTCTCTTCTCTCTTTATTTCTTCATTGCAACTGAAGAGGCTTTAACATTAGTGCAAGCACAACAGGCTGCAAACTAACCATATGAGACTCGGCCTCACCATTACAATAACCAGGAAAAGCCACAGGCTGGACTCTGCAGGGGACCAATCAGAATTGAGACAAGCAAGTACAGGATGCTCCAGAACATTAAGAATAGCTTACCTAACTTGTACATAGGTTGCCGATTTCCTTGCATCAACACCAGCACCAATCCCTGCTTGACAAGACCTCTGCTGCCCCACTCCTGTCCAGTCAGGAGTTCGACCCCATCTAAACTCAGAGTTCCCCTACCCACCCCACACCCCCCCACCCCTACCAACCCCCACCCCCACCTCCCCACCCCGCCATCCTTTATTCCCATAACTGAGCTCAGTGCTCTCTAATCCAGCTGCTGTGTCAGAATGGATGGAGACACCAAGTTTGAGCTCACAATAAAGGCTCTTTCTTTGCTTTTGCATATGAACTGAGGCTCCTGGTGGTCTCTGGGGGGCTCATGATGCGGGCATAGCAGTAACCTTCCATACATTTAACTGTCTCTAAAATCCATGGGCCCAGCTCCCCCAACCATGCTGCTTAACTCACCTGTTTTTTGTTTTTTAGTGGATCTAGGATTTATTTCCTATACTTACCCACCCTACTCCCTTCTCACTTTCTTTCTTTCTTTCTTTCTTTTATTCTTTCTTTAATATTTTGAAACAGGTTTTCTCTGTATAACAGCCCTGGCTGTCCTGGAGCTCCATTTGTAGGCTAGGCTGTCCTTGAACTCACAGAGATCTGCCTACCTCTGCCTCCTAAGAGCTAGGATTAAAGACATGTGTCACAGACTCTCACTCCTAATCTTATTAACTAAAATCTGAATCCTTGTGCTTTTGTCTTTAATCCTCCCACAGTCATTGAAGTATAAGGGGCTACTTTTCTTGATTAACTATGACAGATGCACATTGGTATCATCAAACAGTCTTGCTTCCTCTCACAGTCAGCATCTTACTCAGGGAATAATACAGAACTTACAAAAGACTCCCTGAGATTCCGAATTAATTTCTGAACTAAATGCTAAGTTCTACAGCGTTCAAGTTCCTGTATTTGAATATGGCAAATACTTTAACTAAAGAAATACATCGCTGATTTTTTAAAACTAATAAACCAGGTAATAAAGTAACACCAGATGGGTGAACCCCAACATTAAGAAATGAGGAAACATGAAAAAACAAAATAACGTAATTCCTTAATCCTGCTGTAATGACTTCTAGTGTTAGCGAGTCAGATCCTGGACAGAGAACTAAGAAGAATGTTCAAAGACACAAACTGTAGGACCCAGCCATGACAAGCTCAATAGAGGTCTGGGTCTCAGTAGTTTTCCCTAAGACAATACCTGGTTGCAAGAAAGACCATAAACTGAGACTACCCAGGCACTATCCAGAAACAGACCATCCAAAGGAAATTCCTAATGTTCCAACCATTGTAGATAGGATCACCTGCCAGCACACACCCTGTTAATGTAACTTTTCTGGGTTTTGCCTTTAAACGATGCCCTCTAGAAGGGTGGGGTACCTTCTCTCTCTGCTGTGCTGACGAGGTCCCTGCCAGCTTGTAACGCACACACAATGAATCTTGCTTTTGCATTTCGGTGAGTCACTTTCCCTGGTGGTCTTTTGGGGTCCCCATAGACTGGGAGTAACATTTGGGGGTTTATATGGGATCCCCAGAGAATCCCCCCATCAGGACCCCTGACCCCAAAGGTTTATTCTGATTGACCATGGTAAGTCTATCTGTGTTTGAGGTCTTGTCTGTCTGTCTTCTGATTTTGTCAGTGCCAATGTCAGAATCTGAATCCGAACAGGTCAATTTGCCCTGGCAGACACACTAGAGGGCTGACCTGGTAGAATCAGGAGATTCTACCCTTTCCTCCTCTAGACGGGGATCTCTTACCTGAGGCCATCCTGTCAGGGATCCAGCTGGGTCCCATCTGTAACTCTGAATCTGAAGAATCTGGGGAACAGGTAGCCTTACTGAATGGCTCCCATCCCATCTATATGGTTTTTGGTCTTATAGAGGCTGAATCTCCAGGCTCTCAACAAACCAGACCATCTGGTACCCATGGGAGTCTGTTTTGGACGCTTTGTTTAACTGCTGTGTTTGTCAGTCTTGTGTGTTCTGTCTTTGTATCTCTCTGTTGATGACTGACTTGACTGGACAGGTTTCTCCTTCCACCTAATCCGAATGCACCCCCTTCGCCTTTGCAGGTTTTCCCCTGAAAAACCCTATGCTGCATGCCACCCTGCCCCCTCCCATGCTGGTAGATGGGCTCCCTCAGCCTCTCCTGGGGGCTGTGTACCCTGACTTCTGGCCAAATTTGACCAACGTTTGGCTCCACGGGCCAAGGACACTGACTATAGGTGTTAAGCTGCAGTGGCTTAGTTGTAACACTATTGTCAAACTTCCTTCCACCAGAATTGCTTTGGTCATTCAGATCTAATGGGTTATTAATACCTGTCATCATTTAAAAGGGCTGGTTACAAATTACTATTGGTTAGGGTATGAAAAAAAAACACTATTGTTAGTCTCAAATGTTTCACACTGCTACAGGATTTTCTGTGATGTAAATTTATTTAAAGTTATTTTTGTTATAGTATATGCAAGCTTCTGTTCTTGTTTAAAATATTGTAGCCATGTAATATATTATATACTACTGAGGGAAACCACAAGAAAGATTTTGGTAAGAGTTTTTATGTTGTCTGAAAAGTGAGAAAGACTTTAGTTTAGACTTTGGTATGTTGTCTGGAAAGCAAGGAAGAAAGCAGGAGACCGAAAGAATGAAGAGAAAAAATTGGATTGAAGATATATAAAAAGTTACAAAAAGTCAGAAGGAAATGTGAACTATGCTTGCTGTGGCTTCTCATACCTCCAAATACTGAATATGCTTGTTTTGTTGAAAAGTTTGTCGATGTAAGTTCTTACAAGCATGTACCTCAATGTTTTTATGCTCAAAAATGTACCTTGCTCTGCCAGCTAGACTTTGTTAATTTAAGAGCCACCCAGGTGATAATGGTTATAAAGACATAACGGGATCATAGGAGACAGCTGAGGTTTACAAATGTATGGCAGGACTAAAGTCCTGGCAAAGGGCTTGAAACAGTTTCTCGGCCTTTGATGAAAAAGAAAACCTTCTTACAGGGGCAGCCTAGGACCACCTGCATGTCATATGTTTGCATTAAGATTCATAACAGTAACAAAACTGCAGTTGTAAAATAACAATGAAAAAATTGTAAAGGGAGGATCATCACAACATAAAAAAAGAGGTCAACGCATTAAAAACATTAACTAGTGGTTTTAAAATGTATCTCCTTGCTCAAGGTCTATTCAGGCTTAAAAATGTATGTTTAGCCTCCTTGTCTTTGCTAACTTTTTTGGGTTTAAGCTATTTGGATAAACTGAGTCATAAATTTTTTGTATTGATACTAAGAGAAACTTCAAATGAAAAATTGTTGTTTTCTAAGGCTCATACTTAACAGATAAAACTGCAAAGTTCTTTTCCCAAGGTCAGGCATTAAATAAAGCTCCTCATTCCTTCAGGTTGCAGGGAGAAAGCTCTTACTCCCCCCCCCCCCCAAAAAAAAGGTGTTGCCCTCCTTATCTCTGGCAAAAAGGAACTTGTGGCTCTAACTAAGGTTGTAGTGCCTTAGAACTTGTCAAGGGCAATCCTAGCCCCTAGGCTCCACCCTGTTCCCATTTCACCCTGGGTTCTATTCCTTGCCTTTACGGGAGACAGCATTAACAGCGGATACAAACTTGTTCTATTTTTACTCTCAGAATGATTTTATTAGCTTCAATTCAAAATCATTTTTTAAGGCTAAACCTGACAGAAAGCAAAGTTTTAGTCTTATGAAAGCTGCTAACTTATTGTAGACTGTTAGGAAATACAATTTAGTCAGTCATCCTTAAAGTACTGGTATAATTAATTACTGGGATAAGCCTTATTTAGGTCCCTGTATATGTTTTCAAAGTCAAACTTAAACAAGTGACTAGAAACAAAGTTTGTCTAATCAGACATACCTAGAGAGTCCTCATACATCAGAGATCTGAAGAATGTGGCATTTAAAATAATGATAAAAAAGCTTATTATATTAGACAGAGACTCCAACCAAGATCCTAGCAGTGACCCAAGGCCTCCAAAGATGATTATGGGACACCATGATGTCTCTGCCTGGATTATGATGACTCTAACCATTGGGCAAGATGCCCCAGTACAACACCTGCTCCCAGGACCCGGTCCAGACTGTGATATTGGAGAATTGATTGCACCACTTTACCTAGACAAAATAAGGTCAGTCTTTTCTATGTCGCTCTTCCACAGGGGAAAAAAAATCACCTTATGAGCCTGGTTAAGACTGTAAGACTGCTGTTCTGGATACTTCTGCCTCCAATGCTATGGAGACATGGGTATGACTAACTATTTATGGACTGTGGTCCCTGTCATTTTTAATAGATTCTGAAGCTGCTTGGTCTGTTCTCGGGTATAATTTATTTATCCTTCTGGGATCTCTGATAGTATTGATGGCTAGGCCAGCTATAATGTTGTCAGTTTAGCAACAACAGGTATCCAGATACTTCCACAAAGCTTTAGCCAGCTTGTTGGGGAGGGGGGGCTAGCTAAGATATATAAGGGTCTGAGGATACAAAGGTTCATAAGCTTTGAGGGCCTAAAAAGTGATTTAAGATGTAAATACAGGTTAAGATATGGAAAATGTTTCTGATTTCTTTCCCCTTCTATGGTATAGTTCTGATAAGCTGATAGAGCAATGACTACTTACTGTTTGAGTCACATGCTCAAGATTTTAGATTTATTTTGGTTGCTATTTAAGTATAAACTTAAAGGTGTTTCTCATCATTGAACTGATGCCAAAGGCATCTCTGTCCAATCCATACATGATTCTGTGAACAGCAGAAAAATATACATGCTTCTAACCAAAGTCTGTTGAAGGCGTAAGTCACAAACAATCCCATACCAGTTTGGAATTATGAGTAATAGAATGGTTATTTATTTAAGAGGGAAAAAACTTACAGATCACTGACCCAGACAACATCCCTCTGCACAACCAGGAAGGGAGTCTAGTTGCAGGCGGAGCAGGAAGTGAAGAGAGAGAGGAGAGGGAAGTGGCCGCTTTTTTAAAGGGAGAGAGACCACGCCCCAATGGGCTGGTATCTCAGCAGCTATAGGCTGGAGGAGCAGGAGGACCTCCCGCAACACCTCCCCCTTTTGTTTAAATAAGAGAGTTCTAAACCTATTATGAAATTATATACAATAAGTACAAATATCCTATTCTAACTAGCTTAAGTCTTGTGTAATAAATAACTTGGCCAAGTCATGAGAGGAAAGTAACTACATTTATATAGTCTTCAACCCCATCAAAGATCTGAGAAGGAAAATAATGTTACCTGAGTAATTAGGAAGTGCAATCAAACAACTTCCAAAACACGCAACAAATCACAGAGACAACTAGCTACCTGGGCAACCACCCAAAGTCACGTTTGCAGCGTTGAAGCAACCAACTTTGGCTAAGGCCTAACGTAACTGGCATATCATTTTCAAAGGCAAGAAATTTTTCAAAACTATCTTACCCTGTCTTGGCAGGATATGACAGTCCTGTTTTACGGGCCTGTAGGCTGAAGATGGATGCCCCAACAGTAAAAAAAAAAAAAAAAAAAAAAAAACAACTTTGGGTGACTGTCCAGACAGTGAGATGTCTCTGTCATTTCTAGAGTTTTGAAAGTTGCTTATTTATTGTTTACTTAGGTAATATTATATCCTTCTGGAGTCTTTGATGGAGTTGAAGAATGGTTAGTTATAGTTATAGTTTTCCTTAGTTATGATAAAATATAAAATAGATATAAATATTGTAACTGTAATTCTTGCTTTATAACTGTTTTGTTATATGTAATTTTGCTATGTTAAAGTTAAAGCCTTCCTTTTTGTTTAAACAGAGAAAGGGGAAATGATGTTGGAGGGTCTTCTATCTATTTGTTGCTTTCATTGGTTAATTAATAAAGAAAACTGCTTAGCCTGATAGGTCAGAACATAGGTAGGCAGGGAAGACAGAACAGAATTGTGGGAGAAAGAAAGCAGAGTCAGGCAGATGCCATGAAGCTCCGGCCCAAGGTGGACGTAGGTTAGAATCTTCCCAGTAAGCCACCACCTTGTGGTGCTACACGCATTAATAGAAATGGGTTAATCAAGGTGTGAGAGTTAGCCGGTAAGAGGCTAGAACTAATGGGCCAGGCAGTGTTTAAATGAATACAATTTGTGTGTTGTTATTTCAGGTGTAAAGCTAACTATGCAGGAGCTGGGCGGAACAAAAAGCAGGCCTGCTCGCCTCATCACTACGATCTGTAGTTTTGGCTAGGACTCAAAAATATGAGTCTATTCCTTCTGTTTACAGATACCTATTTCTGCTCTTTTTTTCTACAACATGGATTTCAATATGGGCCATGAAAGTTTCAAATGTGACAAGCTCAATAGAGGCCTGGGTCTCAGTAGTTTTCCCTAAGGCAATATCTGGTTGCAAGAAAGACCATAAACTGAGACTAACCAGGCACCACCCAGGAATAGACCATCCAAAGGAAATTCCTAACCTTCCAACCATTGTAGATAGGATCACCTGCCAGCACACACCCTGTTAATGTAACTTTTCTGGAGTTTGCCTTTAAATAATGCCCTCTAGAGGGGCAGGGTACCTCCTCTTGCTGCTGTGCTGACGAGTTTCCTGCTGGCTTGAACGCACATGCAATAAACCTTGCCTTTTGCATTTCAGTGAGCCAGTCTCCCTGGTGGTCTTTTGGGGTCCCCACAGACTGGGCATAACAAAACAAATAGCTGAATGTAATAAGTAAGGTGATGGATGATGTGAAAGAGGAATTCAATGAAGAAATAAATTAACAGAAAATCAATCTGAAATACTGGAAATAAAAAAACACATACTCAAATTTTCTTTTGAAAAAAAAAAGCTTTGGGGGGAGGTTTAGCAATAGACTGGGTTGAGGAAGGGACAGAATGCCTAAGATTAAAGACAAGGTACAGGAACTGGAACTACTCAGCAAAGACAAAGACAAAATAAAAAGGAATCAGCGGGGATTCCAAGACACACACAGCACTCTGAAAAGATCATATCTACTGATTATACTCAAAGAAGACTCCCATTCTAAAGGCATAAAATACATAATCAAAAGAATTGAAGTGAAAAATTTCCCATGGTTAGGAGAAGAGGTGCCAATACAGAGACAGAAGGCATTTAGGACTCCAGACAATATCACGAAGAACATCCTCTCCCAATATTATACTTAAAATAGTAAGTATTCAGAATAAATGAAGTATGTTAAAAAAGGCAAGAGAGAAAATCAAGTCACATTTAAACGTAGGTCCATCAGAAAAACACCAAATTTTTAATTCAACCTTTAAAAGCCAGAGGGGCTTGGAATTATGTATTTTATGTTCTGGAAGATAAAAGCCACCAAGTCAGACTACTATACCCAGAAAAGCTAGCTGCCATAGTGAGCTCTATGATACAAATAAACTAAAAGATCTTTGACAGCCAAGCACTCCCGCCAAAGATACATGAAGAAATATTTTAGACTGAAGAGAAAAATCAAATCTAGGAACACAGCCATAGGAAATAATAAACCATGCTAGAATAATAAGCAATCAAGAGGGGAAGGAGGGTACAGAAAACAACAACAACAACAATCAAAAACTTTCAATAATGACTCTGAATCTTTTTTATTGTTTTTATTGAGTTATACACTTTTCTCTGCTCCCTTTCTTCCTTCCCTCTCCTGTTCTATCCTCTCCTATGACCCCCACTCACCCAATTTACTCAGGAGATCCCTTCTTTTTCTCTTTCCTATGTAGATCCATGTATGTCTTTCTTAGGGTCCTCTTTGTTGTCTAGGTACTCTGGGGTTGTGGGATGTAGGCTGGTTTTTGTTTTGTTTGCTTTATGTCTAAAAGCCACTAATGCGTGATTGATTACATATTATATTTGCCTTTCTGGATCTGGATTATCTCACTCAATATTGTTTTTTCTAGATTCATCCACGTGCCTGCAAATTTTAAGGTGTCATTTTTTTACCACTGTGTAGTTCTCCACTGTGTAAATGTACCACATTTTTTATCTATTCTTCAGTTGAGGGGCATCGAGGTGGTTTCCAGGTTCTGGTTATTATAAATAATGCTGCTATGAACATAGTTGAGCACATGTCCTTGTGGTATGATTGAGCATTCTTTGGGTATATAACCAAAAGTGGTATTTCTGGGTCTTGAGGTAGATTGTTTCCTAATTTTCTGAGAAATCATCATACTGATTTCCAAAGTTTGCACTCCCACCAGCAATGCAAAAGTGTTCCCTTTACCCCAATCCTCTCCAGCATAAGCTGTCATCAGTGTTTTTAATCTTGGCCATTCTGACAGGTGTAAGATGGAATCTCAGAGTTGTTTTGAGTTGCATTTCTCCAATGGCTAAGGATGTTGAGCATTTCCTTAAATGTCTTTCAACCATTTGAGATTCGTCTGTTGAGAGTTCTCTGTCTAAGTCTGTCCTCCATTTTTTTTTATTAGATTGTTTGTTCTTTTGATGTCAAGTTTCTTGAGTTCTTTATATACTTTAGAGATCAGCCCTCTCTTTGATATGGGATTAATGAAGATCTTTTCCCATTCTGTAGGCTGCCATTTTGTCTTGTTGACCATATCCTTTGCTTTACAGAAGCTTCTTGGTTTAAGGAGGTCCCATTTATTGTTTCTCTCAATGTCTGTGCTACTGGGTTATATTTAGGAAGTGGTCTCCTGTGCCAATACATTCAAGTGTACTTCCCATTATCTCTTCCATGAGGTCCAGTTCAGTGTAGTTGGTGTCATGTTGAGGTCTTTGATTCATTTGGACTTGAGTTTTGTGTATGGTGATAAATATAGATCTATTTTTACTCTTCTACATGTTGATACCCAGTTATGCCAGCACCATTTGTTGAATATGCTTTCTTTGTCCATTTTATAGTTTTAGTTTCTTTATGAAAAATCAGGTGTTTATAGGTGTGTGGATTGATATTTGGGTCTTTGATTCAATTCCATGGTCCTCCTGTCTATTTTTTATGCCAATACTAGGCTGTTTTGATTACTATAGCTCTGTAGTAGAGTTTGATGTCAAGAATTGTGATGCCTCCAGAAGTTCCTTTATTGTATAGGATTGTTTGGGATATTCCAGGTTTTTGTTTTTGTTTTTCCATTTTGAGTATTGTTCTTTTGAGGTCTATAAAGAGTTTTGGTGGGATTTTGATGGATAGTGTATTGAATGTATAGATTGCTTTTGATAAGATAGCCATTTTTACCTTGTTAATTCTGCCTACCCAAGAGCATGGGAGATATTTCCATTTTCTGGTGTCTTCTTCAAGTTCCTTCTTCAAAGACTTGAAGTTCTTGTCATACAGGTCTTCCACTTGTTTGGTTAGTGCTACCCCAAGATATTTTATGTTATTTGTGGCTATTGTGAAGGGTGATAGTTCTCTGATTGCTTTTTCAGCCCATTTATCATCTGTATAAAAAAGGGCTACTGATTTTTTTTTAGTTAATCTTGTATCCTGCTACATTACTGAAGGTGTTTATGAGTTGTAGGAGTTCTCTGGTAAAATTTGGGGGTCACTTATGTATACTATCATATCATCAGCAAATAGTTAGAGTTTGACTTCTTCTTCTCCAATTTATATCCCCTTTATCTCCTTTTGTTATCTTATTGCTCTAGTGAGAACTTCAAGTATTATATTGAATAGTTATAGAAAGAGTGGACAACCTTGTCTTGTTCTTAATTTCAATGAGATCACTTTGAGTTTCTCTCCATTTAGTTTGATGTTGGCTGTTGACTTGCTATATATTGCCTTTATTATGTTTAGGTATGTTCCTTGTATGTCTACTCTCTCCAAGACTTTTATCATGAAGGGGTATTGTGGTGTGGAAGGTCCTATGTATATGTGCTGCTTTTATTGGTTAATGGATAAAGAATCTTCTTTCAGCCAATGGCTTGGCAGAGTGGAGTTAGGCGAGAAAAACTAAACCGAATGCTGGGAGAAAGAAGGCAGAGTCAGGAGACACCATGTAGCTGCCCCTGGAAACAGATGAGCTGGAACCTTACTGGTAGACCACAAGCCTTATGGTAAAATATAAAATAATAGAAATAGATTAATTTAATATGTAAGAGTTTGCTAGGAATATGCTATAGTGATTGGCCAAACAGTGGTTTAATTAATACAATTTCTGTGTGGTTATTTCAGAAGTCTGGGCAGCTGTGAAACAAAAAAGCAGCCTTCTATAACAGTGTTGAATATTGTCGAAGGCCTTTTCAGCATTTAATGATCATATGGTTTTTTCTTTCAGTTTGTTTATATGGTGAATTACACTGATAGATTTTCATATGTTGAACTATCCCTGCATCTCTGGGATGAAGCCTACTTGGTCATGGTGGGTGATTTTTCTGATGTGTTCTTGGATTCAGTTTGCCAATTTTTTATTGAGAATTTTTGTGTCAACGTTCATGAGTGAAACTGGTCTGTAGTTTCCTTTCTTAGTAGTGTTTTTGAGTGGTTTGGGTGTCAGGGTAACTGTAGGCTCTGAATCTTAAAGGTCTCAAATCCACAATCAAAGGTTACAGGCTAGTAGATTGGATGGGTCCAAAATCAGTAGCTATCTATTTGTTACCTCCAAGAAATGTACCCCACCACAAAAGACAGACAGCACCGAGGGTGAAAAGATGGGGAAAGCCTTCCAAGCAAATGGACCTTGGAAACAAGCAGACTGTTATTGGAACGTATGATGTGAAATTCCCAAAGAATCAATAAAAATATTATTTTAAGAAAAAGAAAAGAAATCAGAAGGGCAAGAGGGGTGGGGGTGGCACACACCTTTAACCCCAGCACTCGGGAGGAAAAGGTAGGCAGACCTCTGAGTCTGAGTTTGAGGCCAGTTTGATCTATAGAGTTAGTTTCAGGACAGCCAGGGCTATATAGAGAAAGCCTGTCAAAAAAAAATTTAATTTCTTGAATTAAAAATGTCTAAGCCCAGACAGATTGACTGGTGGATTTTACTAGATCATTAACAAATTAACATCAATGCTTCTTAAACTATTCCACAAAATAGAAAAAGAAGAAACATTACCAAACTTTCTCTTACAAAGCTAGAATTACTCCAGTGCCAAAAACAAATAAAGATGTAACCCAAAAAGAAAATTACAGACCAGTATTCATAATTCACACAGATATTGTGAATCACACAAAAATTCCCAAGATTACCCTGATACCAAAAGCAGATGAAGATGTAAGATAAAAGATAATTGCAGACCAGTATCCCGAATTAACATAGACATAGAAATTCTCAACAAAATACTTCCAAATCAAATTCAAGGGCACATCAAAAAGATGATTCATCATGCTGTTGTTGGCTTTATTTCAGAGATGCATAGATGATTCAATACATACAAATCAACTAATGGTATAAATTACATAAATAATTCCAAGATCAAAAACCATGTGGTCACCTCAATAGGTACAGAATAGACTTTAGACAAAACCCAACATCTCTTTGTTAAAACTCCTGAGGAAACTCAGAACAAAATGAATATATATCAAAATAATAAAGACTATAACAAACCTAGAACCAACGTTACATAAAATGGAGAAAAAACAAAATGTCTCTTTTAAAATAAGGGCCAAGACAAGAGGGTACATATTCTTATTCAATGTGAAAGTCTTAGCTAAAGCAGTAAGTCAAGAGGAGCAAATAAGCAGGATTAAAATAAAAAGGAAGGGAAAATGTCAAAATGTCTATTTGCCCTTGATAAGGTTCTGTGCATAAAGGACCCTAAGGATGTCACCAGAAAACTAGAATAGAAAACACCTTTATTCAAATAACATGTACTTGTTAGGCACTGATAAGCAGCATCAATATTGACCCATTTCTAAAGGCAGTAAACACCACAGTTGGACGTGGTACCTGACTGCCTAAGAGAACTGCCTTTACTTCTGCAGGAAAGACTAAAAGACCATGTAGGTGACTCCAGCAAGATGACGCTCCGTGGGTACTTGCTACCACGCCTGATGATCTGCTCTTGAGTCTCTGCAACCTACATGGTGGGAGGAGAGAATCAACTCCTGCAAATTGTCCTCTGAACTCTACGCATGTGCCATGGCACACTTACATGCCCACACAGAAACTAAAACAAAAAAATAATAATAAGGCATGTAGATGCTTGGCCTTTCCCAGAGAATTCTGGAGACAGAGTGCTGCTTTTGACAATTTTGATATGTAATGTTGCTTCCAAACTTTGCTTCGCAAACAGCATTTGGGATGGGTAGTGATATCAACTTGGTAGGATCTAGACTTACCTAGAAGACAAACAAACTTCTAGGCATAACTATGAGATGTTTATAGATTGGATAATTGAGATAGGAAGAGCCGTCCCAACTGTAGGTGGTACCACTCTGTGGCATGGAGTCCTGAAATAAATAAAAATGAAAAAAGGAAATGAGAAACAACATTTATCTTTTTCTGAATCTTGACTGTGGGTGCTGCCTTACACTCCTGTTACCTGTCTCCTCTACCATGTGGACTATACCCTGTCTCCTCTACCATGTGGACTATACCCTGTCTCCTCTACCATGTGGACTATACCATGTCTCCTCTACCCTGTCTCCTCTACCATGTGGACTATACCATGTCTCCTCTACCATGTGGACTATACCATGTCTCCTCTACCCTGTCTCCTCTACCATGTGGACTATACCATGTCTCCTCTACCCTGTCTCCTCTACCATGTGGACTATACCATGTCTCCTCTACCCTGTCTCCTCTACCATGTGGACTATACCATGTCTCCTCTACCCTGTCTCCTCTACCATGTGGACTATACCATGTCTCCTCTACCATGTGGACTATACCATGTCTCCTCTACCATGTGGACTATACCATGTCTCCTCTACCATGTGGACTATACCCTGTCTCCTCTACCCTGTCTCCTCTACCATGTGGACTATACCATGTGGACTATACCCTGTCTCCTCTACCATGTGGACTATACCATGTCTCCTCTACCATGTGGACTATACCATGTGGACTATACCCTGTCTCCTCTACCATGTGGACTATACCCTGTCTCCTCTACCATGTGGACTATACCATGTCTCCTCTACCATGTGGACTATACCATGTCTCCTTTACCATGTGGACTATACCATGTCTCCTCTACCATGTGGACTATACCATGTCTCCTTTACCATGTGGACTATACCATGTCTCCTCTACCATGTGGACTATACCATGTGGACTATACCATGTCTCCTCTACCATGTGGACTATACCATGTCTCCTCTACCATGTGGACTATACCATGTCTCCTCTACCATGTGGACTATACCATGTCTCCTCTACCATGTGGACTATACCATGTCTCCTCTACCATGTGGACTATACCATGTCTCCTCTACCATGTGGACTATACCATGTCTCCTCTACCGTGTGAACTATACCATGTCTCCTCTACCATGTGGACTATACCATGTCTCCTTTACCATGTGGACTATACCATGTCTCCTCTACCATGTGGACTATACCATGTCTCCTCTACCATGTGGACTATACCATGTCTCCTCTACCATGTGGACTATACCATGTCTCCTCTACCATGTGGACTATACCATGTCTCCTCTACCATGTGGACTATACCATGTGGACTATACCATGTGGACTATACCATGTGGACTATACCATGTGGACTATACCATGTCTCCTCTACCATGTGGACTATACCATGTGGACTATACCATGTCTCCTCTACCATGTGGACTATACCATGTCTCCTCTACCATGTGGACTATACCATGTCTCCTCTACCATGTGGACTATACCATGTCTCCTCTACCATGTGGACTATACCATGTCTCCTCTACCATGTGGACTATACCATGTGGACTATACCATGTGGACTATACCATGTGGACTATACCATGTGGACTATACCATGTCTCCTCTACCATGTGGACTATACCATGTCTCCTCTACCATGTGGACTATACCATGTCTCCTCTACCATATGAACTATGCCACAAACTGTGAGCCAGAATAAACCCTTGCTCTCTTCCTTTGCTTTTGTCACAGCCATGGGAAATTATCTACTACAGTGCTCATACTAATGAGAGCCACACCTGATTCTACATCATCACTTTTAATGTGGTATCATGGAAAAGTCACTGCTCACAGGTCTGCACAGGAGTTGGTATGGAAAAGGAGTGGTCAGTGATGAACTCCTGGTCCTCTCTTTAGCCAGGATCTGAACCACTACCAGTGCATCTGATGCCCAAGTGGTACATTCTTTGTTTCAGACAGACTGACCTAGGGGAGAGCCATGTCCGCTCAGGTTCATCATAGCTGATCATGGTTGAACCCTTTACAGACTCTTGGTGAAGACAGTGTGCCAGAACCTATGAGGCAGAAACTGGCAGTCAGGCTTGGCAAACAGTGTAAAAGCCACAGCTGTAGACTGGCTTGCCACCCACCTGCACCCTGGGAAAAGAGTGTGGCCACCATTGGTACTTCAACAACAGCCCTCATGAAGCCAACCGGCACAGGCGGCAGCTTAGCAGCCACCTTGGAAAGCAATCAGCAGACGTATTACCCGCCTTCTCCGACAGCATGCTAAACAGTCCCGGGGACAGGAAGTCTCTCTAAAGACACCTACCTTCAAGAGTCTGTTAAGGAAATTCAACAAAGGAGTGATGGCTTGGGACTGAAACTTGATTTAGTCATTAACATGCAATGATCTCCCTGGCCTCTGGATCTGAATCTGCAAGGGGCTGGGGGAGGCGCCACCATCCAGCGTGTCAATGACAATAAATGAAATCATGTATTCTCTGTCATCGGAGCTCCCAGAAGTGAGCCCAATATGCATGGCAGGTGGTGTTATTAATGACATCCTCAGGTGTTCTTCAAAGTTTGCAATTAGCATGTAAGGGTAATGGGGAAGCGCCAGCTCCTCAAGACTGCCCCCAAGCAGAGCAGCCCAGCTTGAAAGGAATGGCCTGCTGCTCCAGGCGTTAGCTGGAGGTTTGCCATTTGCACTGGCTTCCTGATGGCGGCTGATACATACAGCTAAGAGAGTTAGTTCCAAGAATATTAATTGATCTCTCCTTATTTGGAGCGAGACTCGCCCATCTCTTCTCCCTACCTCCCTCCTTTGTTGAGTTGATTCAGACAACACTTCCAAAAGCTGCAGGCCCCATCAGCAATGCAGCAGCAGCAACGGGTGACAGCAGCCCCAGCAGTCTCAGAAAAGGCGGCAGCAGGGAGCAGGGTATCACAAGCTCTTTCCTCCTCCAGCTCAGGAAGTGGGAGATCCTGTGCTAAACACTGGCTAGTGGGGGCTGGCTCCCCCAGAATCCCAGAATCTCCAGGAGCCTGGCACCAGGCACGGGAGTCACCATGAGCACACACACCAAATAGAGGGGCATCCAGCTGGCACAGGGAGCTGTCAGGTGACACTGGGGAAGGAAGGACCCCAGTCAGCTTCTGGCTCGCACTGGGAACAGCCGTGACAAGAGCGGAGGGTCTCAAAGCCATAAGGCAGCACCATGGAATTGGACACAATCTCTAGAAGGAAATCCATCTGTCCTTGAGACTCTGAGAGGAAGAATCCTTTTCTGGAAGTCATGGACGGTTGGAAAGAAAAGTACAGTCCTTCCAAAGTATTCAAGCTCTGTATTAGAGAGCCATAAAAGGAACTAGCACATCAATAAATCAAATATTGATGCCAGCAGGCTCTCCCAGCCTTCTGGGTACTGCCAACTTGGCCTGGACTTTAGACAAAACATACAAGTCTATGTCTTCACAGTAGAGAACATTTGAATGGTGCATTAAGATTTGGGGGGAGGGTTAGAGAGATAGTTCAGTAGTTAGAGTATTTGCCACTCCTCCAGAGGACCTGGGTTCAATTCCCACCACCGACATGGCAGCTTACAACTGTCTGAGCTCCAGTTCCAAGGGATCCATTGCCCTCTCCTGACTTCTCTGGGCACTGCATGCATGTGGTACATAGATATATATGTGGGCAAAACACTCATACACACAAAAATGAAATAAAAATCTTTTCCAAAGATTTGAAACCACCCAGAAAAGGCTTTAGGGTTTGGCATTCCTGCCCAAGCTTGCAGATAATCATGTGCTATGAACTCATGCCCTAAGACCACATCACTGGGACAGTGGCCTTCAGGAAAACGAAGAGTCTAAAGGCAAAACATAGGCGCTCTTCCCCTCTCTCCCAGCAGGCCTTCTGTTAAGAGCCTGAGGACTAGGCCCTAGAAGATGGAGCAGGAAAAGTCTCTGCTGCACAAGCAGAAGGAGCAAGGAGGTGGGGTAGGCAGTGAGAGTTCTGAAACCAGATGCCTGGGTGCAGAGAGCTAACCCCATACACCCTACTGCCTACATCAGCTTCAGGGTGCTACCTAACCTTGGTGCCTCTGTTCCCCTTTACAGAAAACAGAGCTAGGCACCAACATTAGTAACCTGGAAAGAATTCAGCATGGCAGTGGCCACAGGTGACAAACAGAAGGTCTGGGGTCCCTCAGGGACAGGCAGAGGCCTATGACAGAGGCAGATGCTTTTAAAGGCAACAGGTGTGGGAGAAAAGCCCATCCTATGTAACTCAGAGATTTTCCTGCAAAGAAAAAATCCCTGGGAACACACAATCCCCAGTCACCAGGCTCCCGCTGTCTTTCCAGAAGTCCCTTCTTCTTTGGTCATTTGGTCGTTTGGATGGTTAATTGGTGGGTTACTTGGTTGGGTTTTGGTTTTGTGACTAATTTGTTTGTTTGCTTGGTTGGTTGGTTTTGGTTTTGATCTTGTTTTTTAACCAGGTTTTTATGTTACCCAGGCTGGCTTTGAACTCCATATGTAATTGAACATGGCCTCGAACTCTATATCTTCTTGCCTCCACTTCCCAAGTGTGTAGTGTGTGCTGCCACTTCAGGCTAGTTAAGGGGTTTGAGACGTCCCTGTCTCCTAAGCCAGAAAAGACCTCCTCTTCCATTAGCCCTGGCTCCTTGGTAGAAAGGGAATCTAAGAAAAGCAGGCAGGGAAGGAAAAAGTGTCTCCCCTCCCTACCCTCTTCCTTCCCCATAGCCAGCAATTCTTCTTTCTCAGGCTCCCCTAAGTCCACGAGACACCTGTTGGGGGCAGCCAAATCTTGCCAGCTCCCACAGCCCCCTGCCATCGCCCCAACTTCCATCCCAGGTTCTCCTTCCCGAGCAAATCTGCACCTGTATTTGTTAATCAAGCCACCGAGGACGCGGTAATTGCCCAGCAGAAAACACGGGTGCAGATGTTAGGGAGCACAGGGGCAAAAGCACTAAATGAGATTCTTGTTTTCCAAACAGAGCCCGAGATTTAATTACAGCCTTTCCAAGTGCTTATTAAAAACCCTTATTTTTTTTTCCTTATTGTTTTCCTGCATGGCGCATATTGAATCAGCCGCTGCTGTTGTCTTGTTTTTGGAGTGTTCATAAAAAGAACCGATGTGGAAAATTGCAAACACAGATTGTACCCAAACAATATCTTCTCCCTTTGCTTGCTCCCTCTTCTTTCTTCCTGCTGAATAACAACATCCGTCTGGGTATTCAGTGCACATCCGGGCTCTTTCCCAACTGTAAAAGGGGTTCTTTGTTGGTGCTCATAGACCACCTTGCAAAGCCCCCAAGAAAGAGCAAAAATGACTGGGTGTGGTGATTCATGTCTGTAATCTCAGAGCTTGGGAGGCAGAGGCAAGAAGGTGAGGAATGAAGGCTATCTTCGCCTTGATAGCTGTAGCGAGAGCAAGGGCAGCCCGAACTACATGAGACCCTGTCTCAAAAAGGCAAAACAGGGGGTGTTGAAATGGTCCAGATGTTAACATCCCCTGTTGCTCTTCAGAAAGACCTGATTTCAGTTCCCAGCACCCATGTTGGGCAGTTCACAATCACATATAATTCCAGCTCCAGGAGACCGAGCATCCTCTTCCGATCTTCTTGGCTTCATGCACACATGCGGCACACACACACATACACACACACACATACACACACACACACACGAAGAGAGAAAGAGAGAGAGAGAGAGAGAGAGAGAGAGAGAGAGAGAGAGAGAGAGAAATAAGCATAAAACCATTTTTAAAGTAATCAAAACAGAAAAGAAACCCAGAAAGAACATATGACCTTGGGGGGAGGGGGATGGAGGAGAAGAAGAGAGAGAATGGGGGGGTGGAGAAGGAGGGGACAGGTACATGGAAGACTTAGAACCTCAGGCCACGGAAGCCAAGATGGAATGCTTCTACCCTCCCGTGGAGAGTGAAGAGACCACTGGCCCAAAGAGGTGACAGGATAGAACTGAGACCAAACTACTTCTCCTGGCCACTGTTCTGAGGTAGCCTTCGGCTCTCTTGATGCATCTGGGGCTCTTACCCACTAAGACCTATGGGCTCCTTTAAGTCTATAAAAGTCTTCATCCAAATAGGGGCCCATCTCCTGACGTCTTCTCGCCTGTATAGTCCATGTTGATAACCAGCTGTGCCCGAAGACCAGACTCAGGATCCCAGCCAGAGAGAGAGCCACGCAGGAGCTCACACACTGAGCTGCCACTTAACTTCTGAATGCCGCTGTCTATCCAAAAAGGAAGCCTGCTTCCCTTTCACAGAAGGAGAAGTACAGATTCAAGGGGCAACAGGGTGGTGTGGGGGGGGAACTAGAGCCTTCCACGTGCCCCCAGGTTCCCACCACAGCCCCCTTACCTCAGTTATACCCCCCACTGTCCCCTACTTGTCACCGTGCAACTTGGAAGTGGAAGCGGCTGTTGAAGGAGAGGCAGCTTGTCCCTTCCCGCTGCTCTGCCGACAGGTGTGGCAGGAGGAGGCGGCAATTAGTGCCAATTTGGAGGACGGATGCAGGCACAGGGAAGGTTTCTCATCAAACAGTGTTTAAATGCCGTTCCTCCTTTCTGTCCCCCACTCCTTAGAAGGCAACGGCATCAGCAGGCTCCTGCCCTCTGCTCTGCTCATTATCTCGCGTTGCTCTGGGGGCCAAGGAAGCAGAGAGGGGAGACAGAGAACGGAGCCCCTGCTTCTCCCTGCTGCCTACACTCGGAGCCCTGCTGAATCACAGCCTGCTGGAGGGGAGGGCCCTGAGTGCCTCAGTAATGGGTCCAAGGCCTTTGTGTGAATGCAGAGAACCCTTGTCATTCCCTGGACTTTGTCTCTGCTCCTCCAATTCTATTTTTTGGCATGGGCATGTATGTCCATGCATGTTCAGATGCATGTGCACATGTGTTACACGTTTGGAAGGCAGAGGTTAATGTTGGGTGTCTTTCTTGATCGCCCTCCACCTTATTTATTGAAACAGAATCTATCACTGTAACCTGGTCTAGCCAGCTTGCCCCAGGGATCCCCTGCCCCCCCCCCAGGATTCCATCTTCATTTCCTGAGTGCTGGATTTCAGGTAGCCACTACACCCACCCAGCTCTGGAGATCCAAACTCAACAAGTGCCCTAGCAACTAAGCCATCCCCAAGCTCCTAAAATTCTGATCTTTAATCTTACTTAAGGATGAGATTTGGGGTGAGGAGAACTATGGGAAGAGATCAAAGCTGGCAGGTTCCCTCCTGAGCCTCTCCAGTCCCAAAAGTGACACTTGGGAGCATTATAATGTCACCAGCCTGCAGGAAACTTTGCCCCTTGGAGGATGTGGGTCACGTACAGGGGGCTAGCTGGGCAAAATGTGGCAAGGTCAGTGATATGAACCGTGGACTCTTCGAAAAGTGGAATTTCTGAGGCAGGAGCTGTATCTCAATGGGTAGAATGCCTTCCCAGTGTGTGCAAAGCTCTGGGTGGGAGCCACAGCGCCACATAAACCGGGCACGGTTGCACATGCATATACTCCCACAAGCAACGGGGAAGGTGGGACAAGAGGATAATTTGTCCAGGGCCATCTTTGACTACATAATAAATTCAAGGCCATCCCGGAATACAAGAGACCATCTTTTTTAAACATGCTACATTTAGTGAGACTCTCCAGGGACAGAATCGCCACCAAAGTCATGGAACTTGGGAGAAAAGGATTGTACCTGATGCTCAGGCGGAGTCTCCCTTTGCTTTCCACTCTCCCACCTCCAGCCGCTGCAGAACTGAGACACTCCCCAGACCCTGCTGAGATGCTGCTCAACATCTGCCTACTGAGATATTGATTCCAGGCCTGGGGGCTGCAGCCTGGGTGATGGCACCCCTCTCCAGAGGAGCGAGAGCACTGTAGGTGGACAACCAGCGCTGGCAGTGGTCCGTGCACTTGTCGCTAGCTTCAGGACTATGAGGCACTGTGATGGTGACCCTGTGGCCAGCAGCAGTTCCCTAGCCTGGGGGCCTTCGAGTCCTTTCCTCTTGCCCAGCTGGTGATACATAGACCTATTTCTCTTTATAAAATCTTTTTTTGTCGGCACCCGGAGCAGCTTCTGTTTCCCGCCTTAGAACCTAGAAACACGTCTCCACGTCCATCTCATGAATGACGCCCACACCACTGAAGTGACCTGTCCAAGGTCCCACCTTAATGACCAGAGTTCTTCAGTGGCAGAATGAAAAGTAGCTGTCCCCTTAAGTCTCCCTGTCCCCCTCAACCCAGATCAGCACACATACACACATGTGAATATGTATGTATAAATACATGAGCTAGCCAGACGCGCGGGCCCTGGTTCACTTTTATTCTGTGGGTCCCAATATACTGAAGGGTTTTGTTCCTGGAACCACCAAGAATCCAAATGCCCCCGCTGCCACCTCTGCACTGTGCTTCGATTAAAGATCTTTCAAAGGAACAAGCTTTCATTTCATGGATGATTCAGAATCTCTGTTTGGAGGAAATTGAGGTTTTGCTGGCCATTTTCCCACTTGAGACGTGGTCGGAGTTCACCATAAAAGCACATAAAGACAAAGTAAGTCAGCTGCTAGGAACCACAAATAAAGGAGCCGCCATGAGAAAAGTCTCTGCCGGGGATGCAGCTGAGATCTGTGTTTCCCTAGGGAGGCTGGTTAACTGTCTGTCACCTGAGATCAGGGAGAGACCCAGCAGACAAAAGTCAGGGAGCAGGCTTCCCAGCTACAGGGAGCTCTGGACCTGGGTTTCCCAGCTGAGGTCCCTCTGAACTTCATGAAGTTGTGCCCAGGCCTTCAACTTGAGCAGAGTTTCTTACAAAACTGGAAAATCCAGTCTATTCTTCAGGAGTGAGAAGCGGCCAGGATTGGCATCAGGAAAGAATGGGATGAGTAAGTTGGTCAACTTGAATTTGGGAACACTCAGGGCCTAGAGAGGTGAGGCCCTAGTGGCGGTGCCTGCAGGACCAGGGCTCAGTCCCAGCACTCATAGGATGATTCTATCTGTAATCCCAGTTTCAGGGGGTCAGATGCCTTCTTCTGACCCCTGAGGGGACCAGGCGTACAGACAGGGCTCATATATACACGTCAGCACAACATTCATACCCATAAAGCAAACTAAGTAAGTCTCAACAATAAAAACTAAGAAACATCTTAGACATTACTGAGGCATACCTTTGGGTGTGTCCATGAGGGTGTTATGTTTCCAGGGAGATTTAACCCTAAGGAGGGAAGACTGACCCTGAATATCGGTGACTTTGCACCATGAGCTGGAGAGTCCAGGGCTAAGTCAAAAAAAGAAAAGGAGAAAGCCACCTGAGGACCTGAATTCTGCACTCTGCTTCCTGATCCACCCAGCTGGGGACATATTCACCTGCCGTAGCTGCCCGCTTCCTGCCACCATGCTTCCCTACTGGCCATGATGGTCGAGAGCCCCTGGGCCAGGAGCCAAAACAAACATTTTGTCTCTTAAGTTGCTTCAGGTCCTCCGTTTATCTACAGCAATGAGAAAGTGGTACCCAGGGTGTGTGACAGATGAGTTTGTTCTCCGGGGACACCTGTCTGGCCTTCAGGGGGTAACCGGTTACTCTCACTCTTCCGCATCTCTTTTCTGCATCTGCATGTGTACAAGGGACACTTTATGAGAAGTAGGATCTCAGGCTTTCTTGGACCGCCAGCGCCCGAATCATAAAATGGAGACTTATTATTAGCGATGGATGCTTTGCCTTAGCCTAGGTTTGTTTCCAGCTAGCTTTTCTAAACTTAAACTAACCCATTTCTATTCATCTGTGCGCCACCCTGAGGCTCGTTTACCTCATCTACATATTGTCTATCCCACTTTCCTGCTTCCTCCGTGTCTGACTGCCCCCCAGCAGGCAGGCCACTGGTGGACTGGCCACTGCCTCTTTTCTCTCTGCCTGCCAGCCCCACCTATCCCTCTTCTGCCTAGCTATTAGCCGTCCAGCTTCTTATTAGACCCACCAGGTGCCTTAGTCAGGCAATGCAAAGCAGCAACACATCTTTATGTAGTTAAACAAATGCAACATATCTTGATGTAGTTAAACAATTATTTGGCAACACATCTATACATAGTCAAACAAATATTCTATTCCACAACACAGTAGCCGTGTCTACTTTGAAAAGATTCCCCAGTCCTACCTGCCCCTGGGCACTGCAGTGCAAGTGTCTCAGACCAGAGGTGTTTCCAGCAAACCTTTCCCTCGTCTCTCTCCATATCCCCGGACCTAGACATGGGATGTAGCATGAGTAGGGTACAGTATATGGTGTGAAAGGGTGGGGCAGGGTGTGTGATGGAGTTAGTTACATAGCGCGGTGGAGTAGGGGTCTTGTGGGTTGGGGTATGTGGTAGGGTGGTAAATGTTGTGTTTGGTGTGCTGGAGTGTGTTTGTAGCTTGGGAGGTGTGTACATATAACTGACCTTGCTTGGTAATTTATCCTTTTTTTCTGAAGTTGTCTCTTCCTTGGCATAGTCCCTAGTGAAACAGCCTTTCCTTTATGAATTGATAATAACTGTTAGGTTGCTGTTGTTTCAAAACTGGGAGTTATTTCTTTTCCCTTTCTGTCTTCTCTGACAGTTTTGGCCAGTTGGTTTTGGTTTTCCGGGTCTGTGCAGTGGGCATTACCAACAATGTCTATGCCAGTGCGCACAAACACACTCCTGCAGAACAGGTACTCAGCCAGGCCGAGGTCGTCACCTCCCCCTCTGCTTCCCACACAGGTGCCCACCTCCATGGAGTAGCCTGGCTGCTCATTGACCTCAGGATGTCAATCACAGGAACTTAAGACCGTTTCAGGCATTGGCGGGGGGTCCCTACTTTCCTGTTCCCTGTATCACATCCTGCAGATATAAATCCAGATTTATATTTGAGAATCATGTCGGTCTCTGCCCCCAAGGAAGCACTGAGCTATTTTACAAGGCTATTATAAGTGTATAAAATACACAGTCCATCCCAAAACCAAGCTGGGTCTCCATCCCAGAGGCTCCCAGGTGAGGCACACCTGGCCCGGCAGAACTATCACACTCTCGCTCATCAAGCCTAGCTCATGGCAGACCCTGCAAATGGGTTGCAAATAAGAACAACATTGGGTGTCAGCTCCTCACCCTTCTTTTCTCATTTATCAACTTAAGCTGTACACTAAGAGAAAAAAAAAAGAGACTGACAACCTAGGAATAGAGTAGGAAGGAACTCTGAGACTGTGGGTTCCAGACACTGGTCACTTCTGTTTCAGACTTTCCCACCATAATGTCACTACAATCCTCCACAGGGCTAGTGATGAGTGCAGACAAGAGGACAGAGCCCGGGGGAAAGTCTCCGGGACCCTGTGCTTCAAGGTCACTGAGAGGCAAGGAGCAGAATGGGGAGGTCTCTAGAACCCTGTGCTTCGAAGTCAATGAGGGGTGAGGACAAGGGTGGTCCCTAAAACTCCATATGCCAGACTCATCCGAAGGATGTAAATAAGAGAAGAGGATTGCAGTGACCTGTCCTGGCTAGTTTTATGTCATCTTGACACAAGCTAGAGTCACCTGAGAGGAGAAAACCTCAATTAAGAAAATACCTCCATTAGATCCAGCTGTATGCAAGGCTGTAGGGCATTTTCTGAATTAGTGATGATTGATGGGGAGGACCCAGCCCATTGTGGGTGGTGCCATCCCTGGGCTGGAGGTCCTGGGTTCTATAAGAAAGCAGGCTGAGCAAGTCATGGGGAGCAAACCAGGAAGCAGCAGCGCTCCATGGCCTCTGTGTCAGCTTCTGCCTTCAGGTTCCTTTTCTATCTGAGTTCCTGTCCTGACTTCCCATGGTGATGAACAGCAATGTGGCTGCATAAGCCAAATAAACCTTTTCCTCCCAAGCTTGCTTTGGCCGTGGCCTCTCATCATAATAGTAACCCTACTAAGCTATGACCCCAGGTTGTAAGTTCACTAGGAGGATCTGGGCAGGAGGAGGGGTCCCCAGGACTCTGCTGTAAGTTCCCTGGAAGGGCAGAGACAGGAGGAGGGTGTCCTCAGGACACCAGGCTCCAGTTTACTGTAAAGCAGCAGGCAAAAGAAGGTTGGGATCCTTAGTGTCTTCAGGACATGCTCAGAAAACTGCACAGGTTACCCCTCATAAGCCCTCAACCCCAGCCATAGGGCTCCCTCATGGTCGCCAAGGATAATACCCACTATGACTGGCTACCCATCTCCCGCATCCATAGCTCCCTCCTTCTCTTTCAGATCTCAGGATTCTCAGGCGTGTCTTGAGGGGCTCACAGACCCCACGGCCCTGGTGCCATCTGTTTCCAGCTGCCATTGTCATCACACACTTCAGTCAGGACACCCCCGCCCCAGCCGCCTGGCCTCTTTGCCCATCACACAGAGAGATCCCGCAGCCCCTTCCTCTGCTCTGGGTCAGAGCCACAAGCCCCTTTGCTCATCACGTGTTTCACCTCTATCCCTTGCCTTCTGCCACACCAACACCCAACTTGATTTGAGTTGCTATAGCGGCTCAGCCACAATTATTAAGCCTTGACTCCAGTGCTTAAGGACGTGGGTCTGCACGCTCCAGTTTTGGCAGGGGCACACCCTCGAGGCTGGTAAACATGTTGGGCACAGGTCACTGGCAGAAATCCCTTGTGGGGATTTCTGGGTTTTCCCACAATATGGAATTAGAGTAAATATACAAGATGCTTGATGTTTCTCAAAGATGCCTGCCTTTCTCTGGTGCTGTCTGCTACCCACTCAGCCCAAGTGTTCTGTTTATCTGTGCTGGACTCACTTAGTGGCAGTAGGACCAGAGAGCGGGAAAGTAGCCCACTACTGGTCTGCCTGACTGCAAGGCAGGACCCTGCCATCTCTTCTCCATCCATGAGAGCGGTTTGGTCACTGCAAATGGACTCTATGAGCCTCAGTGACACTCACTGGGAACCGCCTTTTTTTCCCCACGGCAGTGAAGTCCTTTCTTGGCGTCAAGCCCTCTGTCATCATGTCTGATCGTCTCTCCAGTCTCAACTCCTCCTTCCTCCTCAGCCCTCAAACCCTGCCCCGCCCTCTGATCCATTCTCTGCACTTACTGTGATTCCCGATGATCAAACAGACTTCTGCCCTCCGCACCTGCACACACAGCATCCTGACGGTGCCGCTCACTCCCTAGTCTAGCTGAATTCTACACAGCCTTCAAATCCCAGCTTAGATCTTTCTCACTCATTTATATACATAAATAAAGGTAAGCCGTGTTTTCAAAGGAAAGAAAGGAATCCCGGTGAGGTGAACAAGGTTCTAACAGAAACATTCCTGAAGGCTAAGAGTGCCTCTGAAAGGGGCTGCCTGATGGAAGTGCCCAACTGGTGCCCCTGAGTCTGTAGGACATCTTTGCCCATGCGGGCAGCAGAGAGGTAACTTCCACAGCAGCAGCGGGTAGGCTCCTGACCTGGAAATGCCAGCCCTCGCTCAGCACTCCAAGAGGTCAAGCCTTGCAGAGCTGAGGGAGAACCAAAGTTCTGAACTGGATGCAGAACGGCATGACTAGATTGATCTAGTCCACATCCAGCTGGGAACCTCGGTTTGTGATGTTCCCAGGAAGTAGTGTGGGAAATTCATCCCTGGTTCCTCTGCATCCAAATTGCTCAGTAGACCAATTCCATCGGGGGAGAGAGGGCTGTGAACCAGTCGAGACTGGAGGAGTAAGAAGACAAGGGGTCCAGACACCAACGAATTCTTCCTGGGGTCTGGGGATGAGTGTGTCCGCCTCTGCAAAACTCCAGGAGAGCCGTCTTCCCTCCATCCAAATGTTGTTTTGACATCTGACAGGGACACAGCCTCCGAGGCACCTGCATGCGGAGATATCCCCGAGGCTGCTTCCAGATGACCAGCTTACAGTTCTCCATCTTGATGGCATATCTCGCTCCAGTCAGAAAGTCCCAGCAGCCTCCACTACAAACTCAATCCAGGAGAAAACTTTAATTCCTTTCTAGGTTTTAGAGTGATCTAGTTTCTTCTCTTGCCTCTTCCCTGCCTCCGGCGTCTTTGATCTAAATATTTATGACGTCATGGTCCATTAACATTCCCCTCAGGACATCTTTAATAAATATGCTGGGGGGGGAGCGGCAGCTTGAATATTAAACATTAAATTTATAAGACACATAATCCTCCTAATTAAGTTGCATTTGGTCCTGTGCATTCGATTAGGGGAAGGGGCGGGGGCTAGAGGAAGCAGAGTCTACTGGAACAGCTAGGGAGTCAGTGTGGAGCTTGGCCGTCTTTCACATTTTACCGGTCCCCTCGTCTGATCTTCAGGACACGCAGCCTGACAGAGTTTCTGGGACCAAAGCCAGGAGCGAGGCAGGACAGAAAATAGATCTCCTTCTTCCAGCCTTATGCCCCCTTTCCCCAAACACAGACCAGACTTCACACAGGGAGCCCAGCCAGAGAGCAGGGACTCCTCCAACAGCTCAAGCTGTCCCAGGCCTGGTGTTGACATCCCCAGCCTAGGGTGGTAAATTCCTACCAAGGCCAAGCCATCTCATCACAGAGCCCCTGTCCACACTTCCTCTGCACATCTCTTCCTACCCTGTGACCCCGAAGTGCCAGGTCACAGCATTTTATAGGGAACCTGCCCCGCCCATTAAATCCAACAATTTAAGGGCTTCCTTCTAGCCTGATTAAAGGGCCCCTCAAGTAATGTCCCTTGGGTGGTATCCTAACGGAGCCATGGAATAGCCTGTACCACCTATTCTCCCTAGAAAAAGTCCCTCTGTGTCCCCTCACTTACCGCTGTATCCCACCACTTGCTAGTCAGCTTTCCAGTCTGCAGAAAACACCCAGGTGGAGCAGGCCATGTCCCGTGTGGGCTGTGATCCACAGGCTGCTCCCAAGGTACGAAAGCAGGTGACCTGTTACTCCGCACCTGGGGACCTCTGACCTCCTGCCCTGAGCCAATGGCTGGGAAACAAGGGTAGATGCAGACAACCGATGTCCCCAGGAGGGGGCCGTGGAAGAACCAGAGCCCACTCGTCCCAACCCCTGCCTGCAGCGGTTTCCATTCTTCTGGTTTAAAGTAAAGCAGATGGAAGTAGCACCCCTGGCACTGGGGAAGCCCCAGGCCAGAGGAAAAATAAAACTACGAAGCCCCATGGCCAGTCTTTGTCTCCTAACTCCTTTCCCAGCCCTGGGTGGGGTGTCCACTGCTGCAGAGAGACATGCTAGTTCATGTACTCAAGTCCCTATCCGCCCCTCCCAGACACTAGCTGCTGGGTGTCACCGTGGGACCTGGCAAGCGCTGGTCACTAGTTGGGCAGGTTGTTCTGTTATGTCAAACGCATGGAACAGACAGACAAACAGACAGCCCTGTGCTAAGGGGACAGCATGAGGAGGCTGGAGAGCAACGGCCCTGGGGGCTCGAGGGGCCTCAGGGCTGTGCTGGCAGGAATGCCTTATGCTGAAAGAATTCAGGACAAACGACCAGGAGGGAAAAGGTTCTAGGTGGAGGAAGATACTGGGGTTGGCTCATGGAGAGAGACAAGGGATATGTGACATTCATGCCATAGGCAAAACCTTCAGCACGCGGGACAATAGGGTAGCTGACATATCTGGAGCCAAGTCATGCCCTGCACTGGAAAGCATTATCAGGCAGAGAAGACAGGTTCTTCTAGAATCTTCCAGGCTTCATTCACAGCTGAAAGGGATACTGACTTTGTCTGGAGAACCCCATGCCTTCCCCTGCCCTCCCGTGACCATACTAGGCCAGATGCTCTCGGGTAATCCAAAGGATGTGGCCACCTGCATGCACCAACCAGCTTGGGCCGGCAAGCAAGAGCCAAGAGCCTCTGGGCCTTTCTGTGAAAGAGAAAAGCATTTAAAAGGTCCTGAATGGGAACACATAGGAACAGCAACAAAAGTGGACCGTCCAGAAACAGAGGAAAGAAGGTGGGCTCTCTGCTCCAAAGAGGTGGGATCTAGGCTGTACTTGCAGCTCACAGCCAGGTGGAGGCAGTGTTCCAGAGCAAATAATAAGCGGAAGTAGCGCTACTACACAGGAGTGCCTGCAAGGAGAGCTCTGCCTGGCTTTGGGCTTGAAGTTGATGGAACACAAAGGAAATGGCCAGTTCTCAGAGCAGAAGAGGAAGACGGCCTGGTCTGGTCTAGAATCGGACGGCCTGTAGGAAGCCGGAATGACCTTTGCCCTCCCAGAGCGGAGATTCCACGCCACAAGCCACACAAGAACGAAGCCTCCCTGTACTCGCACAAAGCTTCCAGGTGTGGACGGGACAGACTCACAGCTGCAGCGCTGTATACGTGCGACAAGAAAGCCTGGAAGGAGATACACCCGGGGTTCAGCGCGGCGGACACCCGGCCATAGAATCACGGGTGGTAGGATGAGGCTCGGGTTTGAAGCAGGGTCTCCGTCTGAAGCCCAACCTGGTCTGGAAGTTACTATGTAGTCCAGGCTGACTCTGAGTGCACAATAATCCTCTTCCTTAAGCTTCCTAAGTGCTGGGATTGCCGGCATAAGCCTCTATTCTCGGCTTAATTTCCTACTTAATATCGCAAGCAACTTCCCCATCAGTGTTCTCCCCTAATTATCTCAGTATTATTTTTCATTTTTACATTTTCTCCTCTGTGTGTGTGTGTGTGTGTGTGTGTGTGTGTGTGTGTGTGTGTGTGTGTGGTAGTAGTAGATGAGAAGACAATTTGCAGGCATTGATTGGTTCTCTCCTACCGTGTGGATCCCAAGGATGGGGCTCAGGGTGTCACACTCGGCAACAAGCGCCCTTACTGTCTGAGCCGTCTCCTTGGCACCCCCTAGCATTCTTTAGAGTCTACACGCTGCCCGCCCTTGGGTTTTTGCCTGGTGCCTGTGAAGCGAACAGTCAGGAAGCACTCTATCGAGAGCTTCCCACAAGAGAGTAAGAAAGGGCAACCACAGACAGTGACCGCAAGTGGTAGCCCCAGACAGACTCGGGAGAAAGAGGGCGGGAGACAGACGGCTGATGTGCAAGGCTGTGTCTGCAGGTCAGCGGCCTTGGAACCACGCCCAGCTCTCCGTGTCTGGAGACTCCAGGTGGAGACACCACCAAGGAAGCCAGCCTATGCCAAGACTGAGAGGGGCCCAGGAGGATACAGATGCAAAGCATCGATCTGAAGAAATTCCACTTGACAAGAGTGCTCTCTTCTTAAGAGGAGAGTGATAAATGAATGGAGGGGGTGTCAAATGAGAGGGGCACGTGTGGAAGAGGGGGGAGCAACTGGGCCCCATGAAGATAGGAAGTCAGCCTTGGGCAGGGAAAAGAACAGGTGAATGGGGAGGCCTGGGGTAGAGATGAGCCTTTCCCACATTTATCCTTCAGGGATAAGCATGGGCGCAAGCGTGCTAGGGAGCAAGTGAGGACCCACAAGTCCTCCAGCTCTGGTGCTAAGCCTCTGGCTTGGCATCCATTGCGTTCCCTGGTGCTCTTGCGGAACAGGGTTTTAGATTCCTGTGTAGGAAAGACGGTAACAGGATTACGGCACTTCCTGCATCTTCCGCATCCACAGAAGCACTGAGGGGAGGGGAGCACCCCTGGGGCTGAGCGCAGAGCCTCTGATTCCCGACAGCCATAGCGCGTGTGAGCTGAAAATGCCGCCGCCTAGCCACCCCAGGAGCGCATGGCTCCCGCATCTCTCCACTCACAAGAAATGGCCTCAAATACAACGTGTATAGAGGGAAGGAACCGTGTCAGGTCTCCTACTCACCCTCCAGTCCCAGATGCAAGCCCAGGCTGCCTTGTCTGCTGTCCATGGGACCAGGTACAGAAGCCTGGCTGCATGACCTTCACCACCACAGACCCCACGAAGGGTGAAGTCTTTGTGTTCGTGTATTCTGAGTGTTCGGTTTTTCTGACAGGGTCACTAATTCTGGGCCACCATGCAGACAAGGCCGCTCTCATCTGAGCTCTTGATGAGAAACAGAGGAGAAAGGACAGCAGAGGACAAGAACAGATAGAATCTTATCTTCTGTACCCATTACAAGTAAAGTGTTCCAAGACGGAGTTCTCAGAGTTCTTCCTTCCTACCCCACATCTGTGGTTTGAATGTGAGATGCACCACCACAACACCACACAACTCAACCACACACCACAACACCACACCAGCACAACACCACACCAACACAACACCACACAACACACCACCACACAACACAACACCACACAACACACCAACACAACACCACACCAACACACCAACACAACACCACACAACACACCAACACAACACCACACCAACACACAACACCACACCAACACAACACCACACAACACACAACACACCAACACAACACCACACAACACACCAACACAACACCACACCAACACAACACCACACCAACACAACACCACACAACACACCAACACAACACACCAACACAGACCACACCAACACAACACCACACAACACACCAACACAACACCACACCAACACAACACCACACACCACACACCACACCAACACAACACCACACAACACACCAACACAACACACCAACACAGACCACACCAACACAACACCACACAACACACCAACACAACACCACACCAACACACCAACACAACACCACACAACATACCAACACAACACCACACAACATACCAACACAACACCACACAACATACCAACATAATACCACACCAATACAACACCACACCAACACAACACCACACCAACACACCAACACAACACCACACAACATACCAACACAACACCACACAACATACCAACACAACACCACACAACACACCAACATAATACCACACCAATACAACACCACACCAACACAACACCACACCAATACAACACCACACCAACACACCATCACACCAACACAATACCACACCAATAAAACACCACACCAACACACCATCACACCAACACACTACCAAACCGCCACGCCTCCATGCCACCACACCACCACACCAACACACTGACACGCCAACACACCAACACGCCACCACACTGTAGCCTTATGTATTTAAACACTTGGTGGCCAGCTAATGCTGTTATTTGGAGAGGCCATAAAATCTTGAGAAGATGGCGCCTTGCTGGAGGAAGTGACATGCTAAGGGCAGGACTTGAGGTTTCAGAGGCTACTAATGCTTCTCTGATTGCTAAATGTGGATGCAAAGACCAGCAGCCTCCTGCTCCTGCCGCCATGTCTTCTCTGCCTTGGTCGGCTGCACCCTCAAACTGTGAGACAAAACACACTCTAATAAACCCTCCCTAAGTTGTTTCTCATCACGTATTGTCACAGCAATAGGAAAAGTAACAAACACACCCACTAAAGACTTACATGCACACATACGCACGCGCACACACACACCTTGGAGCCCCATTCCACATCAAGGACATACTTCCAAAGACTACCTTCTTTCTCCTGGGCTGATCTTCTAAAAGTTCCATTATATCCCAATAATGCCAAGCTGAAAGGCCAAACCTTTGGCATATAGCCCTTTGGAGAACATTCTAGATCCAAACTAATGTAGTCTATATGTCTTAAATTTAACATAGTCAAAACTGAACTCCTGGTCTCCCCACTCAGAATTACTTTTTTATTGCTGTATAAAATTACTGACAAAGGCTGCTTAGGAGGGGTTGATTTTGACTCTGATTCTGGCTCGCTGTTTGAGAGGAGTCGTACAGCCCATCTTGATGACAATGGCATGGCTGTGTGAGGTGACTGATCACATGGTCAGAAGCGAATGTCAGGGCTCAGCTCACTTTCTGGCTTTCCCTTTTCTCTCACGTCTGGGACTCCAGCCCACGCAATGGTTCCACCACATTCAGGGTGTTCTTTCTCTGTAGTTAACTTCTCTGGAAATGCCCTCACAGACATGTCCAGATGAATGTGTGTTTCCTGGGTGATTCGGAATCCAGTCAAGCGGAGAATGAAGTTTAACTATCACACCTGCCCCAATTTGCTGTCCACATCACCCCCCACCATGTTTGTTCATGTGAGCACAGTCCCCTTCGGTTGCACAGGCCCAAAGCCTTGAAGTCATCTTTGATTACTCTCTTCTGATCATATCCCACACCCAATTGCTTAAGTAGTCCCAATGGCGCAGAATATACTCACAATGCAGCCACTGCCTCCATTCTCTGGGCTCCTCAGCAAACCTACCACCCTCTGTGTCCCCTAGATCATGGCGATTGCCTCATAGATGATCTGTACTTACTGCGCCTCCAATGGTTCTCAAACCAGCACCTAGAAGGACCACACAGGATGGCTGTCAAGACTCGAGAATTCCCAGGCACAGATAGTCCCTGGCAGAAGACCAAACAAAGAGTGTGGGGACCCTAACATAAAATCTACCTGGGCATGTGGAATAGGCCCTGCAGAAGCACACATGGTCTAAGGACCTCTTGCTCACAAGGAAAGGTTCTGACAGGAGAAATACATTGACTCCCGGGGGCACCTTCTCTGGGAGAAGTCCAGGGAATGTTCTAGTGGACGATGGTCCAACAATGGGCACTTGCTTGGGTGAAGCATTGTCCAGGGGAAAAGGCAGCCTGACTACTAAGCTTGACTAAGGAAGTGCTCAGGTCTCTTCAGTCCGAGAGAAACTGACTGCCCTCTCTGCCTCTGCTTCAAGTAACCACAATCAAGACAGAAACCAAAGACAAGGGCAAGGTGTGGGACACAGAAGATGTAAGAAGACATAGAAAACCAACCCTCTGACACTTGCCTCTTGGCCCCGGGACTTCACTCAATGACCCATTCCCTAGGAAAATGAAACAAGAACCAGGGTGGGGCCCACGGAAAGGAAAGCTTGAGCCAGAGAATTAACTCCCCACAGGTAGTCTAACTTAAGTTACTAAGACCTGAGTTTCCATACAGGGACTTGTGGTCAAATCCCATACCAGCAGAAAAGCAAATACGTATGAGCTATATAGCTGACACATATCTCCATACAGAATCTGGAAGGGAGTACACAGACCAGTGTTCTGGCTAGCTTCTCTCTGGAGTTCCAGCAGTCTTTGTGGTAGAAGACATGGCGTATTTTGGCCTGACTATAATTATAAAGCTGGACAATACAGAATGGGCTGTGGTTTTCCGGTGTCTGAAAGTCAACACCACATCCATTTGCACTGATGTAAGTACATCTCTAGATCCTCCAATGCAGACATGTAAACAGAAAAACCTTCAGCTTCAAGGAAGCTCTCTGTCTCTGAGTTAGAAATGACCACCTCACACCTACACCTCAAACCACACCCAGAGAAAATTCCAGTTCATTTGTTCATCAGCTATGGGTTCACCGCCTTCCCTGAACACCTTCCCGTCATCATCCACTTGCTGCTTGTGGGATTGCCCGCTGCCTCATGTTCAGTCAAAACATCTCGTGCACGAATTGGCTAAAAATCCTCACACCGTGCGCACTGTGGAAAAGAAATATGGAAGAGGAGTGAAGCCGGTGCCTACTGACTCTGCTTCTGGCAGAATCCCCACACAAGACCTCCCACTGTGTGGGGAATGTCTGATGAACACCCACTGTACTTGGCAATTCATCCGTCATCTGTGCGAGATAGATCTAGGAAACCCTGGGATGCAACCTGCTTTGTCTGGTGGGAAATCCCACACAGTACGGCTACAGGGGGACAAGAAGCTACCTGGGCACCCTTTTCCCAATGCTAGCACTTCAGAGAATGCAAACTCCTAAATAAGCTGTAGTTATTTGCCCCATAAGGAAATATACTTAAAATATACATACATACATGCATGTGTATATGTGCTCATATGTGTAGAAACACCAGGACCATGGTATTGTTATCATTATCTTTTGATGATCTTATACAAGTACCATCCATCTCCAAACCCTTGTGAAATAAAAGTCTCTAGATGTGGACTTGAATCAGAACAAAAGTCACCAAAATAGGAGAAAACAGCTTTGCCAGGCATCAGACTTTTGTCTCAGATTCCAGCATTAGTTTGGAAGTAGGAAAGGTCCTAAAAAGCTCAGGAGAAACATCCTGGGTAGCAAAAGTGCATTAATAAGGTGTCTACTTGAGAACTGTTTTGTTTGAGACAATGTCTCATGTAGCCGAAGCTGCCTGGGCATCCAGATGTGCAACATCAGCACCAGGGAACAATCTTTAGAAATGCTTTGTTTCTGTTTGGAAGAGAGTGGTGGCCCAGGAGAAGTGCGAGGCAAGTTTCCTAGCTCATTCACCTCTTCCCTTTCACATGAACTTCCTATCTACACATGAAAACCACAAAGACGAGTGTATGGTAAGGCCTTGGTCTTTGTTAGTCTTGGAATATATCAATCAGAACTTTTAAAAAAATATTCAAACTAGATATTCAGCATCATAAAGAGTCTCCAATGGTGGCAGAAGCGACATGTAGCAGAAACAGACCTGCAGTGGCATCATAAATTAAATTAAAATGTTACTTAATTAGTTGGGCTTTTTGCGGTGCAGGGAATCAAACCCATGCTTCATGAACCAGCCCTGAACTGTTGAGTACGTGCCAGCCCTAAACTACATCAACAGGAAAGCTTTTTAAAAGTCCAGCAGGGAAACAAACATCTATTTTCCAATAGCGAGAATAGAAAAAGAACTAAGTTGAGATTTAAAATTGGTTGACTAGAATCAGAAACTCAATGCAGCCTTTGAGGTGGCTCAGTCGATAAAAGGTGCTCTCCACCAAGCTTGATGACCTGAGTCCCCACAATCTACATGGTGCAGGGAGAGAACTGACTGCCACAAGCTGTCCTCGGACCTGCGCATGCACACTATGGCATGCACACATGTACACACGCACACACACACACAATCATGCCAAATAAGTGTGCACACATGTACACACGCATACACACACACAAACATGCCAAATAAGTGTGCACACATGTACACACGCACACACACACAATCATGCCAAATAAGCGTGCACACATGTACACACGCATACACACACACAATCATGCCAAATAAGTGTGCACACATGTACACACGCACACACACACACAATCATGCCAAATAAGCGTGCACACATGTACACACGCATACACACACACAATCATGCCAAATAAGTGTGAAAACTTTTTTTAAAACCTCATTGGATGGATTTACTAGAACTTTAGAGCATATAAAGAAATAACTGTCAAAGCAGAAAATGGGTCAAGGGTTATGAAGTTTGAAAAGGAAAAAAAAGGACTAGAGAGGCCTCAGGCCTCTGAGGATAGAGGAAATTAGAATCAAATATCACCACCAAACAATCTGAAAACTGGCCTCTTTGTTTTTGTTTGGCTTCTGAAAATGAAGCTGTAGGTTACCAAGTAATCTGAAATCGTGGGAGTCTGATACCTCTGTGGAGAATAGGTCATGAACATTGTGAAAATCCCTCCAGATGCCGCATGAGATGACAAGGGGAATCTAACTAATGAGTTAAATCTGCTGCTAGAGGCCAAGAGGAGGGCGCTAGAAGCCCTGGCAAGCACTCCTTCCAGAAGCTGCCCCCATTGAGTGCGCCCAGAGGGGCCGCAGTGAAGGAAAACCCTGAGACCGTTCTTTCAATGCAGGCCAAAGGAAGGGGAAATATAAAGGGGGGGGGGACTCACAATTAAATCCTGCTCTAGGAACATAATGAGGTAAAAACAAAAATAGCAACTTTTGGAAAAACCCACCAAAGCATTAAACAACCAGCTTCCAAAATAGCTCAGGGTCAAAGCCAGAGCCAGAAAGAAAATTAAAAAATTCTTAGAGGTGAATGAAAATAAAATCAAAATGTGTGGAGTGTGACTGGGGTTGAGGACATGGGCTCCAAACATAAAGCAGAGTAAAGTAAAAACTAAAGCAAATAGCAGGGAGGAACTAGAGAAAAATGAGAATCAGGCTAGAGACATAGCTTAGTGCCAGAGCTACCATGCGGAAAGCCCTGGGTTCAATCCCAGCACTTCCCAAAACAGAAGGAAATTGAAAACGGAGAAAAAATTTAAAAAAATCAGTGAAATGAAAAAGTAGTTAATTTCGTTTAAATCAATATGTGATCAATTTTTCCAGAGAAGTGGTTCTCAATCTGTGGGTCGCAACTCCTTTAGGGGTTAAACAACCCCTTCACAGAGGTCACATATCTAATATCCTGTGCATCAGATATTTACATTATGATTCGTAACAGTAGCAAAATTACAGTTATGAAATAGCAATGACAATATGTTTATGGTTGGGGGTCACCACAACATGAGGAACTGTATTAAACGGTCGCAGCATTGGGAAGGTTGAAAATGGCTGCTCTAGGGTGACCAGAGAGGGTTGGGAAATCACTATAAAACTTATGGGAATTTTAAAGTGAAATTTTAAAATACTACAAGCAATTCTATTATAACCTGAATATTGTTTGTCTGTTTGTTTGTTTGTTTTTTGAGATAGGGTTTCACTGAGTAGTCCTGGCTATCCTGGAACTGACTCTATAGACCAGGCTGTTCTTGAACTCACAGAGATCCACCTCCCTCTGTCTTTCAAGTGCTGGGATTTAAAGGTGTGCACCACTACCACTCAGCTAACCTGAAAATTAAACAGTTGTGTAATGTTTAGATAAAGCTTGGGCAAGACCCAAACACTTTTAAACAAGCCTCAAGTAGGCACATATTCTGTTCGTTAGGGGCAGTTTTTGTAACTGCTCCCAAGAACAGACCAATAACTTAAGAGAACTCCATTGATTTAAGTAGAAGATTGGTATCGATGTAGTGAACTTTGACCTAAGAAATTTTAAAATCATACATACTTCAGAAAAAAATCTTATATTTTATATATAATAACAATAAATACTCAGATCTTAGTAACTTGCTTAGGATTTTCAGCTCTTTCCCACTCTGGAAAAGCATGCTGGGTTCATCATTCTGGAATCCAGTTTTGGAGACTATGGTGGTTTGAAAGAAAATGGCCCCCAAAGAGGGTGTCACTATTGAGAGGTGTGACCTTATTGAACTAGGTGTGGCCATGTTGGAGGGAGTATGTCACTATGAGCATGGGTTTTGAGGTCTCTTTTGCTCAAGCTTCCCTCAGTGTGACACTCAGACCATTTCCTGTTGCCTGCAAAATGTAGAATTCCCCAGCACCATGTCTGCCTGCATGCCACCATGTCCCACTAGGATGATAATGGACTGGACCTCTGAACTGTAAGCAAGCCACCCCAATTAAATGTTTTCATTTAGAAGAGTTGCCATGGTTGTGGTGTCTCTACACATCAGCAGAAACCCTAACAGACAGATGCCAAAGGAAAAACAAGTAGGAGCCCAATGGATGGAGGCTCCTGAGCCCATCGTGAGATTGTAATGGTCTTTGATTTGAACCTTTGAAGCCTGTCCTCTGTTCTGGCTTTTTCTGGTTTCTTCCTATCTATGGCTTGGAATGCTAATAGCCTGCCTCTCCTTTTCCCTCTGTCCCTTTATGGGGCCAGTCAGGGATTTCCTTTCTCCGCCACCCCCCCCCATCTGGCAGTTTTACAAATAAACCACTGACATGCTTTGGGGTCTTCCAAACAGGCCAGTTGGAGAGGTATCTATCCCAGCTGCCATGCCAATGTCCCCACTGATCTCTAAGAGGCCAAGTCAGCCGCATGTCAACTCCGTAGTGGCAAGGTAGAGAAAAGATGGGAACAGAAGGCAGGTGCAGGCCAAGCTTCTCAAGGTAAAATGACCTCAAAGAAAGGTGACCTGTTTCTTTCTTGGCTAAAAGCTGGAAATGTCCTTTGGCCTGTCCAAATGTACGTGAGAAACGCTGAAAGCGTTTGATCCTGGCTCTGACTTCTAGATGACTTTAGGGTACCTCTTCAGACAGAAGAGTAAATACCGCAGCAGTGATGGTCCATTAAGGAAAAACTCCTTTTGGTCAATACACACACTCTCAGTCCCAGGGAAGAGACCTAACATTTCAAATAGGCATTAACCATCCCGGGAAGGCAGGCTCGCCCTCAACTGTGCTAGAGGGACAAGCAGAATAGCTATGCCTTTAATGAAACACTTTTTTTGTTTTTGCTTTTGCTTATGTTTTTACAAGGCAAGGTTTCTCTGTATAGCCCTGGCTGTCTCCGTACTGAAATTCACTCTGTAGACCAGGGTGACTTTGACCTCAGAGATCTACCTACCTCTGCCTCCCAAGTGCTGGGATTAAAGGAGTGCACCACCACCTCCAGCCAAAAACGAAATTACAATAAAAGGATATGCAAGCCAATATCTTTCATATACACAATTTCAAAAGTCTCAAACATACCCATATGTATTATCAAAGGCGTAATAATTGAGTCATCATAATCAAACAACTTTATTCCAGAAATTTAAGAATAGCCCAGCAATCCAAAATAAGTCAGTGCAATTCTCTGAGTCAGCAGACTGAATAATAAATACCACCGGGAGCAGGAAAAGCATGTGACAAAATTCATCATCTAAACTCGCAGTGGGCCAGGGAAGTGACTTCCTGGTTAGAAACCCCTGCTGCCAAGTCTGAGGACCTGAGTTCAATCCCCAGGAGAGCACTGACTCCTGCAGGTTGTCCTCTGACCTCAGCAGGCACACCATGCCGTGTGTGTCCACACGCATGAACACACAAATAAATAAATAATAAATAAATGGTGTGTGACTTTTAACGAAATAAAACTCTCAAAAAATTAAGACTAGTAAGGAACTTTCTCAAGGTGAGAAATAGCATCCTTAAAATCCTACAGAACCCTTAGTGGTAAAACACTTTATTACATCATATTTCAGTGGTCAAGAGGAACAAATACTTTCCCGCATCCATTGGGAATAAAACAAAGATGCTCTCTCTCCACACACCTCTGCAGCATCACACTGGACATGCTAATCACTAAAACAAAGAAGCTCACTCTCCACACTCCTACACAGCATCACACTGGACACGCTAATCACTAAAACAAAGAAGCTCACTCTCCACACACCTACACAGCATCACACTGGACACGCTAACCACTGAAAAATGAGAAGATACTAGAAACACGCAGGTTGGAAAAAGAGATCTGGAGATAGCTCTGAAATAGAGCGCTTGCCTAGCATGCAAGACTCAGGCCCGGGAAACAGTTCCTAGGTCTTTTTCATTTTGCTTTGTTTGTTTTTAAAGCAGATTGGATGAGGTTAATGACCATCCATAGGTAACAATATGATTGTTTGTACCAAAAAAAGCTACCAGAGATAGAGTGAATTTGTAAAGGGTTCATAACACAAAGTCAATGTACAAAATTATTTTATTTCTATAATCTACCAATTAAAATTTTAAATTTATATATGTGTGTGTTTGCATATATACATATGGTAAATTGATTTTGTCAGAAAGACAATGATAATTTGTTAAACAGAAAAAGGCCCTTTCAACAAAATTGAATAAACTGACATCCATATGCAGAAAGAAAATGAACTACTAATCTATACATTTCTCTGTCTACAAAAGCTACCTCAAGATGAATAAAAGACTTAGCTGTAAAAGCTAACACTATAAAACTTCTAGAAGAAAACGGAAGAGAAAAATGTAAAGGCCTGAGGCAACTGTTCCTTAGCAACCAAGTGACAGGCCTGAGAGAAAACAGCAAGTTATACTTTATCAAAATTAAAAAAAAAATTTGCTTCATGAAAGATGCGATTGAGAGAGAGAAAATGCATGCTACATACTGGGAGAAAATATTAATGAATCATTGACAAGAGATTACCATTTCTAATACATAAACACCTCTCAAAATTCATCAATAACCAGTTTCCAAGGGCTGGAGATTAAGATTCTGCCCTTCCTGAGGCCCTGAGTTCAGTCTCTAGCGCCCAGACTGGGTGGCTTACAACTGCCTGTAACTCCAGTTCTGCTCTTCCAGGTCTGGAAGGGTTCTGATGTTCTCTTCTGACATCCACTGGCGCCTCTATGCACATACAAACACACACACACATACACACACACACACACACACACACACACACACACACAAATAAATCCTTTCCACACAAATAAATCATTTTAAAAAATTTAAGGTACTGTCTCTCATTCTGTAGCGTAGGCTGTCCTAGACTGGGCTCAACCTTGCAATCCTCCTGTTTCTCTCCCAAGTGTTAGCATTAGAAACACAAGCCAGCACTTACAGACCCCTTATTTCTCTTCCTTTTTTGTGTGTAAATGCTGTTTTGTTCACATGTAGATCTGTGTACCACATGACTGGTGTCAGCAGAAGTTAGAGGAGGGCATTAATTCCCTGAAACTGAGGTTATAAGTAGTTATGAGCTGCCATGTGGGTGCTGGGAATCAAACCTGGGTCCTCTGTGAGAGCAATAACTGTTCTTAACCACTGAGCCATCTCTCTAACCCTAAACACACACACACACACACACACACACACACACACTACATTATATTTGCATATGCAAGTGCATAACATAACAAATCTGGTCTGTGAATGGAAGCTCACACCTGCAATTCAGTACTCAGGACGCAGAGACAGGAAGATTGCCCAAAAATTAAGGCCAGTTTATATGAGTTCTAGGTCAGCTGTCTTACACAAGACCCTGTCTCAAAGGACGCACAAACAGTCTAGCCTAGACATGGCATATACCTGCAATCCTAGCTATTTGAGAGGAAGAAACAGGATGATCACTGAGCCCAGGAGCTAAAGGCCAGCCATGGCAACATGGTCTGTTGTAAGAAAATACTTGAAATAGAATAGCTGATAAATAAAAGAGATTATTTATCTCTCTACATCTGGTGGCCTAATGATTCCACAAAACCCCACCTTTTCAAGGTCCCACTGCCTCTTAGCCTTAGAGCCAAGCTTCCGATGCATGAACCTCTGGAGAACAAAGCGCATGCAAACTATAGCAAGAACAGCAATAAAAGAAATAATTCCCAGAACTTGGGGAAAGGCCTGGCTTCCGAGAGGCTCAGGGAAATTTGGAGGTGAAGAAATCTATTTTCCCTTTGGATGGTGGTGGTGGCTGTACTACCATTCACATCTGTAGGACTTCAAGACAACAACCGAAAAGGATTCGTTTTACTATATGTACACGGATACCTTATTTTTATAATAGAAACAAGGAAGTGGTACTAGCCATTTAAAATATGTGCAACTTTGTTCACAATAGGGACACACTGACCACACTGCCCTGAGACACTATATCTCACCTGCCAGACTGGCAAAAAGCCCCAACGTCTGACAGCATGGTCCATTGGACAGCCCGTGGAGAAGTGGATACACTCGTATATGCTAATGGGAACACAAAACTGTGCACCCCACGGAGGCAATTTTGCCAATAATCAAATTATGACGCATTTATCCTTTAACTCTGAAATAAGTATTCTAGACGTCTCAAAAAGACATTAGTTAAAATGTAAAATGACATAAACACAATTCTGTTCACTGTAGCATTCCTAGTAATAAAAGGCCTGGAAACAAGCCAGCTGTCCATCATCAAAGAACTGATTGTATCGTCTACAATGCATTCACAAATAGTCCGTGCAGTCATAGAAAAGCACAATCCAGCCCACATTGCTAAATGAATAAGGAACGGGGTGGGGGAGCAGGTCTGGTGTGTCTCTTTCCTTTCTGTTGCTGTGATGAAACACCCAGACAAAAGCAACTGAAGAGAGACTGGCTTGTTCATCTCACAGTTCCTGGCTATAGTCTGTCATCACAGCGAAGTCAAGGCAGGGAGAGCCTGAAGCAGACAGTCACAGTGCACCCAGTTACAGAGCAGAGAGAGAGAGGAATGCTTGCTAGTGCTCAGCTCAACTATTCCATCTCTATAGAGCACCTGTCCAGGGAATGGTCTCACCTACAATTAAGATGGGTCTGCCCACATCAATGAACATAACCAAGATCATACACACACCCACACGCACCCACGTGCACACACACACAGGCACACACATATGCAGACACATACACACACATACACATACATATACACACGTGTGCACACACAAGCATGCACACACATACATATATACACACGTACACATACACACACTCATGCACACATGGCACACATACACACACATACAAACAAGCACACACATTGCACACACATGCATACACACATTCACACACATGTGCACACACAAGCACGCATGCATGCACACACATACACGTATACACATGTACACATACACACGTGCATGTACACACGGCACACATACACACACATGCACACGCATACATACACACGCAAGCACACACATGCTCACACATGTACATATGCACACTGCATGCACACATATATACACGTATACACACACATACACATATACACACACACCAAGCATGTCCAGAAGCCCATCTCCCTGGTGACTGTAGATTCAGTCAACTCGACAGTTAACACTAGCCCTCACAGCATGTCAACATTTTATTTATCTAAGGTAAGCGATTGTGAACTTAAATACACTTTTACCTATACTAACAAGAAAATAATAGAAGGACAAAGCATAAAAGCATTTCAATTATTTCCCATAAAGAGAGGAAGCAAATAGGCCTGGAGAAATAGGTAAAAGGCAGGTTTTGTGGGAAATGGAGAACTATGGAAATGGTTTGCACACAGTATTCATAGATAGTTAAATCTGAAGTAAACCCATCATTTATGTATCTTGGTCACTGTTCTATTGCTGTGAAGGACACCAGGAGCAAGATTTTTTTTTTTGATTTTCGAGACAGGGTTTCTCCGTAGCTTTTGGTTCCTGTCCTGGCACTAGCTCTTCTAGACCAGGCTGGCCTCGAACTCACAGAGATCCGCCTGCCTCTGCCTCCCGAGTGCTGGGATTAAAGGCGTGCGCCACCACTGCCCGGCAAGATATTCTTATAAAAGAAAGCATTTAATTGGGGCTTGCTTACAGTGTCAGAAAACTGTTCCACTATCATCATGGTGGGGGAGTGGAAGGCAGGCATGGTGCTAGAGATCGTGACTGCCGGCAGCAGGCAGAGAGAGAGAGAGAGAGAGAGAGAGAGAGAGAGAGGGAGGGAGGGAGGGAGGGAGGGAGGGAGGGAGGGAGGGAGGGAGGGAGGGAGGGAGGGAGGGAGGGAGGGAGGGAGGGAGGGAGAGACAGAGAGAGAGAGACAGAGACAGAGAGAGAGAGAGAGAGAGAGAGAGAGAGAGAGAGAGAGAGAGAGAGAGAGAGAGAGAGAGAGGCGCACTGGGCTTGACTTAGGATTTTGGAGCCTCAAAGCCCCACCCCAATGGCATACTTCCTCCAACGAGGCCACACCTCCTAGTCCACGTCAACAGTTTGTTGTCTGGGGACTAAGCATGCAAATACATGAACCTCATTCAAGTCACCACAACATATGTTATGATTTGACTGTGAACTGTCCCCGCAGGCTCGTGTGCTTGAACATTTACTCCCCAGATGATGATGCTGACTGCGCTGTGGAGCTTTTAGGAGTTGGCTCCTGACTGGAGGAGGAGGGCTGCTGGGGCAGGGCGGAGCTTCTTATTGCCACTCCTACTGAAATGTAAGCAAGCAAATTGCCAAGAACTCCTGCCCGGCCAGAGCCGCCCCTGCCATGCCTTCCCCATCATGATGGACTGTATCCCCTCAGTTGTGAACCAGAATAGATATTCCACCTACGTTGCTTCCTATCCGTCATTTTATCATAGCAATGAAAAAAGTAATGAGTCCACGAGGCCATTTAGCTGACAGCCCTAGCTCTTGAATGAACAAAAGGTGAGAAAACCCTAAATAACTGTGTATACATACTGTGGGGAAAACAAAGGAGAGATGCTGTAGGTGTCAGAAACCAGGATTAGGTGTGGTAGAATAGAGAACATTAAGTAAAAGCCTGTAACACTGCATTCAACTGGAAAAATACCAGAATGGACTTGAGGCATATCATTCTCTCTAAATATGTATTTTATGGCTCTGGTTATTGAAGAGCCTTTAAAGAATAAAAACAATGACTAACCCAAAAACAAGTTGGTCTGTAGCACATGGGTTAAGGTATTCTTCTTCAAACACTATTGGTCCGTGCCTGCACAAAGGCTCGGCAGGAAAGGGAGCTTGCTACCAAGCTGCCGACCTGAGTCTGCTCTCTGAGTCTTTGGAGAACCAGATAACTCCCACAAGGTGCCCTCTAACCTGCACCTTTCCACTGCAGCACTTTCATGTCCCACAAAATAATACATTTTTTGGAAATGTAATCAAATACTATTTCTTACTCAAAGAAACCAGGAATACTTGAGGACCTAATTTGACCGATTCCAAGTCAAAACAGGAAACGCAGGCTCAAGCATCACCGCAAGCCTGTGCTAGATGAACATGAATGGTCTGAGCCCAAATAAGATTGGTCATCACAGCCGCCAAACCACGTCCTACCAGTTTTCTCTTTAGTTCACTGGTCACTTTGGAAGACAGCAGCAAGCAGAACTGGCAAAGCGAAGGCATTAAGCCCTCATCTGGCCTTCCTGTTTTCAAGTAGGCAATCAGGGAAAGTCTCTCTCTGTCAAGGTATTCCTGCTAATGAATGAAGAAAGAACAATAGAATCAAAGTACCGCCACATTCTCTAGCCCCTGATGACTGAACACATCAAAGTAATCATGACTAATGCCAGCTAATATCATAGAAAGAAAGGGGAAAGGGGAGCAGACAGTGGAAGCTTCTGATAGCAGTATGCAAAACAGCCCACCAGATGCTCTTAAAAAGACATCTTAATCAAATCAAGCCTGGGACTAACTGCTCGTTTACAGGTAACAGAGGGAATGGGAGCATGCTCACTGAGACAGTCTGAAATCAGCCAAGTACAGACAGTAGGAAACCAGGCCACAACCCACCTGCTTCCCCAGCAGTCACACACAAGCGGAGCTGGAGGAGAATGTAGACGGGAAGGGTCATGTTAGTGATTTGTAACTCATGGATCTTCATCAACTATGGCTCAAATGAAGAAACTGTAAAGGCAACAGCAACAAAGAATCTGAAAAGTTTGCAACCCAGGTACTGATAATATTACTGAATTGTCAACCTTTTAGGCAGAATTAGTGCATGGTATGTTTTAACACCAAATTTTAGAGAAGCAATCTGAAATTTCAAGAATGAAATTAAATGGGTTGTTTGCCTTTTGACTAAGTCAGTGGGAAATGGACTTATAAGATATTCTGTTTTTTCAAAATAATCAAGAAGAATAGAAAAAAGGAATGAAGGCATAAATGAGACAAGATTAGTCCTGTCGGATCTAAGTACGGGCCTCTTAGGGTTTGTTATAGTTTTAAAGAAGAAAAAGAAATACGTGCTTGATTGTATTGATATGTATTGCATATCCATAAAGACTCAGAAAAAAAAAAGAGGGGCTGGAGAAAAGGCCGTCAGTAAAATACTTGCTGTGTTAGCAGAAGGTCATGTGTTTGATCCCCAGCACTCATGTAAAAGAAACGGGGTGCACCTGGAATCCCAGTGCTGGGAGGTGGCGGCAAAAGGATCCCTGGGGCTCCACAGCCTGCTATTCTAGCCAATCAGTGAGTTCCAGGTCAGTGAGAGACCCTGTCTCAAAAGGTAAGAAAGAAAACAGTTGGGAAAAGTACCTAACATTGACCCTTGACCTCTACACGCACACACACCTACATGTCTATGCATACCCGCATACAAATAAAAGAAAGAAACCTAGAACAGTCAGGAAGAACAGAGTGCATAGTTGGCTATGGTGGCACATGCCTGTCACCCCACACTTGGAAGGCAGATGCAGGAGGATACTGAATTCAAGGACAGCATGGACACCTAGCAAGACTTTACCTCAAAAAAATATCACACTTGAAGTAGGCAAGGTAGCTCCCATATGTAAGCACAACCCTGAAGAAGCTGAAGGAGTAGGTTTGACCCCAGCTCAAGGTCAGTTTAGGCTGCACGGTGTATTCCAGGCAAACCCGGGATACAGAATAAAACTATCTCAAAGGACCGCACTCAACAGGGCATGAAAATGAACACCTTTGTACGAGCACTCAGGAGACTGGTGGATCCATGTGAGTTCAAGATGAACAGACAGGTGAATCCGTGTGTGTTCAAGGCCAGCCTGATCTACATAGGCAGTTCCTGGACATCCAGGACTACATAAAGAGACCCTGTCTCAAAAGAAAAGAAAAAAACTAACAGACAAAAGTTCTTGCACAAAAAAATAAAAGTGTAATTTTTATTACAAAATAATAAATAAAATAATAAATAAAAAATAAGCCGGTAATTTGTATAATCAGTATAATCAATGTAAATAAACTGCATGGTCCATGTAAAAGTCAAGTGTAATCAGGTTGCACTTTTAATAAAATATATCGGCTGCTTTCAAGGTACGTATCAAAAATATAAGGTTACATAAATATCAAAAGGACATGGATTAAAAATATGTATCTTGCAAATGTCTGCCAAATAAAACAATTATAGTCACACTAAGCAAGAACAGAACCATTTTTTTTTTGATGACTGAGACACCAAAATCAGGCCAGCAACTACTTCAGGAGGGGGATGTGAGGGGGGACATATACCCAAGAGCTTAGGGGTCTTTCTCTTTCCTGGGTCTGGGTGGTGGACACTCGAAGCTATTTTTATATTCTCTACCTTCTAGTATAGCTTGGACTCTTTAGCTTCGTTTTTTTTTAACTTCTTGTTGTGAGGTCATCACTTATCCGCAGGAAGTTGTAAACAGCAGAATGGTCCCCCTCCACCCTGGAATAAGCCTTCTCTTGAGATTCTGTTACATAAAGAGGATGCATATTAAAATAAGAACAGTGGTGTCACTCCATGTCGTTGTGAGATTCTCAATCACTTTGTCAAATGTATAGATTCCTGTCGTTGCCACAAACAGAACTGTTCCACAACCTCAGGACTGTCCCTGGCGCTATAGCCCCAGAATGACACATGTCCTCCCATTCCTTGCCCCTGGCAACAATTACTTTCCTCCCAGTGCTAGAGCTTGTCACCCTAAACTCTAATATAAAACTACCATGTAACACATGACCTTCTGAGACCAATGTGTGTGCCTCGAGATTACCCGAGTTGTTTCCCATATGAACCTTTTTTTCCTGTTTCTGAGTAGCTGGTCTTAGGCTGTGGGTATATCCGCTGAGCTACGGTGGAGCATTCTGGCCGTTTGTGGTTTTCGGCTATCACCAACAAAGCCAATATAAGCAATCACACAGGGAGTCTGCATACACATCCTTTTTAAAATTTTCTGGGATGTAATTGTATTAGATTATGTAGGATTCTTATATTTTGATCTTTTTCTGAGCAATCCTATCAATTTACTTTCCCACTAACAATCCCTGAGAGCCAGCTTCCCCCCTTCCTCGGCAGCATTTGGTACGGTGGATGTTGCTGTTGTTTATTTTAACTGATCTCATGGCTGTGTGATGACACGGTCTCACTTGCATCCCCCTGACAGCTAGCGGGGCTGAACGCTTTTCCAGGCACTTGCTTGTTATCTGCAGGCGTCTGTGATGAGTGGCATTCCCTATCTCTTGCCTGTTTCCTTGTTTGTTCATTGCTGCTCTTGAGAGCTCTTAATATCATCTAGAGATGGGGTCTGTGTCAGATACATGGCTTCAGATGTTATTCTCCCAATCTATAGCTAGTCTTCTCACTCCCTTCATGGGGTCTTAGACGGTACCCAAGGGTTTTTTTATTTGAATAAAGTTTGTTTATCAACGTTCATTCCTTTTGTAGATTGGATGGTGTGTGTTGTGCAGAAGAACTCTTCCCAAGGTCCTACATCTATCTCAATGTCTCATAAGTTTTAAAATTACTTGGTCCTAATGAACTCAACTCACTAATAAACTCATCACGTGGCTAGATTATAGAAGTCACTTCCTCACCCACTCCTCAACAGCGCGCCCACAGGGAACCTCTGTCCAGTTAGAATGGTTAGAACGACCATTCTGAAGGCACGGAGCTTTGTGTACCCTTCTCTATCTGTTACATATGGATAGATCCCAGCCTGTAGCACTCACATGTTTATATGCCAACAGCTGTAAGTGTAGGTGTGGATGACATTTAGAAAGGAGACCAGGAGGGGCTGGAGAGATGGCTCAGAGGTTAAGAGCATTGCCTGCTCTTCCAGAGGTCCTGAGTTCAATTCCCAGCAACCACATGGTGGCTCACAACCATCTGTAATGGGGTCTGGTGCTCTTTTCTGGCCTGCAGGCATACACACAGACAGAATAGTGTATACATAATAAATAAATATTTTTTTAAAAAAAAAGGAGACCAGGAAACAGTGATACTGGGGAGTGATGGTAGATCGAATGCAGGCTAGAGAGAGAGAGAGAGAGAGAGAGAGAGAGAGAGAGAGAGAGAGAGAGAGAGAGAGAGAATCTAAAGCTAATTGTTTTCCTGGTTTCAACTCTGTCTTGATTTTTTCTTTTTTTTAAGTGAACAAGTCCCATAAACAGTTTTGTGATTTCATGGTTTCCATTAAAATCTGTAATCTATTTTAGCTAGTATACAAAATATATCTTGTAGTGTTATGACGAGGTGTTTGGAGTTGGCAGGATTTCTATGCCTTGCTCCCTCCATTGAATGACTTTTACTCTTAAAAAAAATAAAACCAGCTGGGTATGGTAGCACAGGCATTTAATCCTAGCACTCAGGAGACAGAAGCAGGCAGATCTCTGGGCATTTAAGGCCAGCCTGGTCTACACAGTAAGTTCCATGACAGCCAGGGCTACACAGAGAAACCCTGTCTCGAAAAAACCAAAACAGTAATGATAAATAAATAAACCACCCAGTGTGTCAATTAGAAAGAAATTAAACTGTTTCAAACAGTAAAGGACATGGTCATCTATGAAGAACATTCCAGGACATTTGCAGCCAAAGCTCTTAGAACAAGTGAGTGAATTCAGCAAAGTAACAAGATACAACATCAACGTTCTGAAGTCAGATATAAAATTATGTCTGTCTACCAGCAAAGAAAACATGGAAGCCAAGAATACAATTATGACGTAACTATGATCACTTAGGTAGAAATCAAACCCAAGGCCTTGCCGATGCCAGGCAAGCAGTCTGCGGCTGAGCTACACCCCAGTCCTTGTTCTTGAGACAAGATTTGCTATGTCATGCACTGGTGTCAAAGTTGCAATTCTTTCTCTTCTGCTTCTCAAGTGCTGGGATTTTTAGATATGTGCCACCACACCAGGCTCGGGCATAATTTTTTAATCAGCATTTACAGGACTTCTATGATGAAAATGACAAAATATTAACGAGATAAATCAGAGATATAATTAAGTTGATCAACATACAGCGTTCACAAAGTGGAAGACTCGTCATAGTAAAGACACCAGTTCTCAAAATGATATGCAGGTTTAATGTAGTTATTACCAAAATACCCTGGATGCCAGCTTTTTAAGTTGCATTCAATGCATTTAACCAATTTTTACAAATGCAGCTGAATATGCATCTGTGCACATACACACACATATAGTATGTATGTATGTATGTATGTATATAAGTGTAGGGTTAGATTTTATTTCAATAAAACACAGTTAGTTTGGCTATTTAAAGAGACTGGTTGGAAAATCTTCTCTTCATTAAGTTCAATTTACATAAAATACAGATTACACCCACACATAAAGTGAGGTTCACACACCATGTATCATGCCTGCGCCATTTTGAATTCTCTTCCCTCCCTCATACTCACCTGAGACTCACATAGGAGGCTCCTCATGCAGCTGCCTCTTGGGGCACATGGGGTCCTCAGGTAACTCAAGACTATTCCATCTCTTCCCTCTTGGCCCCTGCCAAGCTAAAAGAGATCCACTGTCTCTTTGGACCACTGGAGATCCACAATGCCTCTTGGCTGCATCCTGCCCAGCCAGGAATGCCACGTACCCTTCTTTCCACATTTGCTCTCTACCTCCACAGTGGAAGCTGGCACACTAGAGTCCTAGTCTCATTATGGGTCACTCATCAACATTCACCATGGCTGCCCTCATGGGTGTCCTCTCGACCCACAAATGTGTCTAGACTTCCATGAATATCTGCAGAGCTTCGTAGAGTAAAAGTCAGCCATGAGCATGGAGCTCAGTGTGGAGCCCAGGTAGTGGGAGTGAGGGGGCGTTTGGGATGTTTTGGCTGTAAAGACATTCACAAGTGAGTGTGAAAAAAATGTTACAGAAAGAGTCGAACTCCATTAAATATCTTCAGCCAGTGATATTTTGGAACTACTTTGCGTAATTGATGATCTAAATATAATTCACCAGACTAGCTCTGACCATCCTGGAACTCACTCTATAGACCAAACTGGCCTTGCACTCAGAGATTCACTTGCCTCTACCAAGTGAGTACTGGGAGTCAAGGCGTGGGCCAGCAAGGCCTGACTCAATAAGAGTTCTTGATTTGTGTAAAGACCTCCATGATCGGACCCCAATGAATTCTACCACTCAGGTAATTTTCAATGAAACTTTAAACACCATACAGTTCTTTATATAACACAGCCAAAACACTGGGTGCTGACTTCACTATCAGTGGCAGATGGGGTAAATCGTTAGCAACAAACCTGTGTGTGGACCAGCCAAGTCCACTCTGAACACCATGTTAATACGGAGTAACCATACTGGAAGATAAAATGTCAAAAAGTCATGGCCTCTGCTCTCTAAGATTTTATAAGCTGGCAACAGAAGAGCTGTCATGTCAGAGACAATAGAGGGTGTTTTTGTAATACTTAGAAGTCTGCCTCCCACCGGTAAGCTAGCAGGGAAGTGACTTGAATAAATAAAAGAGATGACATCATGGCCAGGCAAGATTTTGGTTAAGTCTTGTGGGATGGCTTATGATTGCATGGATGGAAGGATGGATGGATGGATGGATGGATGGATGGATGGATGGATGGATGGATATGTGTGGGATGGATGGATGGATTGTGGGTGGGTGAATGGATGGATACATGAGGGGAAGCATGTGTATGGGGATGGATGGATAGACGGGTGGGTGGATGAATGGATGGATGGATGGACGGACGGACGGACGGATGGATGGATGGATGGACGGACTGTGGGTGGGTGGATGGATGGATTTGTGGGTATATGTGGGAAGCGTGTGTACAGGGATGGATGGATGTGTGGGTGGATGGATGGATGGATGAATGTGTGTGTGTAGTTGTATGTATGCATGTGTGTGTGCATGCATGCATGCATATGGGGGATGAACGAATGGTAGAACAGAAGCTATCTGAAGCAGAATGTTCTCACTAGTCCCGCAGGGAGGGAGTTACCCTCCTCCTACTGAGCGACTGTGAGTTACCCTTCAGCGATAAGTGGAAAACATATGGAACTGACAGCCACCTGGCTGACACACTTGGAACCCCATCTTCCTGGAACTTAAAGTCATAAGTTACTGATACCTCAGAGAAGGGGAAATTCATAAGGGAAACACAGACTTAAGGGTGAGACCAACTCAAGCTATTGCTAGAGTAGCCTCAAGTCGCTCCTTCTCTGTAAGCTCCAGACTTTGTGTGACGAACAGACTGATAATGGGGCCAAACGCAGATGATTGCCATAAAGAATAAATAAATAATGCGCTCAGAGTGCCTGGAAGATAAGCTGCACTTTACAAGAAATGACTCTTGCTCATCAATATCTGTGTACCCTTATTTATCAGCATAGTATGCAGTCGCCTCTGCTTCCCACTCCTTCCTACGGCCATGTGCTTCCATCTGGGATTTTTCTCTTCCATCCCAGGAGTTGTTCTAGGATGCCATTTCCCTCTCAGATGGCGGTGGTGTGGTTGTTGTCATTGTTTTGTGTCCTGTCAGGGACTGAACCTAGGGCCTCCCACATGCTATGCAAGTGCTCTCTGCCAGGGTACCCTCCCAGCCCATCCCTCCACTAGGAAGGAAACCTTCAGTGGCAGGGTCTAGAAAGACAATGGTCTTCCTTTAGCTCTTGAGAAATGTCACCACGCTGGCGTGGCTCTCAGCATCTGTTGAGGGTCAGCTAATGACCTCCTTACTGCTTGTTTGAAAATTGTGTGAATTTTCTCTCAGGGTGCTTCTAGTATTTTTTTTTGTTTGATCATCCTAAAAGTCTGATTTAATGATGATTCAGCCGTGAGCCTAGTACCTTCTAAAACTCTTCCTCCCCCGCCCAAATTATTCCCCTTTCCAATGTACTCTAGAATTTGTTTGTTCATGCATTTACTTATGCATACATCTAAATACACAAACACACACACATACACAGAGATACACACAGACTGACACACACAGAGACACACACATAGAAACACAGACATGCACACACACATACACACACACAAACACAGAGAGACACATACACTCTCACACACACAAAGACACGCACATAGAAACACAGACATGCACACAGACATATACATATACACAAACACAGACACACAGGACTCTAAATACACACATGTACACACAGATGCATGCATACACACACATACACAGAGATACACACACAGACTGACACACACAGAGACACACACATAGAAACACAGACATGCAAACAGATATACAAACACACACACAAACACAGACATGTACTCACAGAGATACACTAGACTCTAAATACACACATGTGCGCACACACAGAACTCTAAGCTCATCCAGAGCAGGAATCCTTAGTTGTTTTGGCCACTGGTCTCTCTCCAGCCCTAGAGCAGTCTCTGGTCCCAGAACAGAGCTACTCTAGCACCTGTTTTTACAAGCAGTTCCCGTGCATCCCACCTTCCTTCTCGGTACTCAGCACATACTAACACTCAACTAGTGTGGGCTGGTTAAACCACACTAGTTAACCTTATTAATTAACCTCAGAGACTCTGGGGACCTGACTTATGTCTGCTCCTATGAACATGGACACCCTTCACCCTGCACCATCCCTGCTGGTCTCCTCCGGGCAACACATCAAGTCAGAGAAAAATGAACTTCCATTGGACCCTGAGAAATTGAGATTGAGCAGAACAGAAACTCTAGGTCAAATAAATCTGTGGAGATGCAATAAAAATAAATCTGGAGACACAATAAATCAGAAGCTCAGTGTGGGTCAAATGGCTTCCTGATGTCAAAATGTAAATGTTAACCCAAAGTGTCATGCTTCTGCTCTCTGCGGCCCATTTCCCGTCTTTTATTTCACATTATCTTCAAAGCAGCTCGAAGATGCAAAGCATCTCCATCTTGGAAGATGCAAAGTTGGTACTTAGGGGAAAGGAAAGATGCAAATATTGCCAAGGAACCACATGGCAAGGCCAGATCGGAAGTCATGAGTCCTAGGAAAGGGTTTCCTACAGGGCTATCTCAGGGTCTCCATGCAGAGGGTTCCAGGCCACAGCAGAGATGCGGCAACCTTCCCAAGACATCAATTCTGTCCCAAGGCTCACAGAAATAAAAAGAACATCATTTTCATATTAAAACCAATGTGCTGTTTTGAGGCCTTTTAAAAAAAATGTTACCACATAACTCAGACTAACTCAAACTTACCATTCTTTTGCCTCAGCCCCTGGACACTGGGATCATAGACATATGTGGCTATGGGGGTTTCAGGGTGCTGGGGAGCAGGAGGTGTGCATGAGGGTGTGTCCACAGAGAAGGCCAGAGCCCAGCTTTTAGGAGTAGGTCCTCTTCTTCCACCTGGGTTTCAGCGATCAAACTCAGGTATCTGGGCTAATACAGCAAGCACTCACCACTCCAACTGCAAGTGTTGTACCAAGTACAATCCACAGTAGTTGTGCAAATTATTAAGATAAGAAAATTTGGGGCTGGAAAGATGGCTCAACAGTTAAGAGTACTTGCTGCTCTTCCAAAAGACTCAGGTTCAGTTGCCAATCCCAACATGGGGGATGCCAACCATCACTAGCTCTTATTCCAGGGATTCCAATGTCCTCTCCTGGCCTTCGTGGTTACTGCACATACAACGGTACCCTCACATACATGCAGACACAACATCCATAAACAAACCTTTTTTAATAAGATAGAATTTGCCTGAAGACTGGTTTCTGTACTGATGTGAGCTATCTTAGAATCTGAGCCACACTTCTTCCTTAATTTCCCCAAGCCTTATTGTTCTCGCCTTCAAAATGGGGGTAACAACGCCTTCCTGACAGGATCACTATCCTACAGAAAAGAAGCCCCAGACAGAGCCTGACATGGGGGGAGAAGTATAAAAATACTCATGTTCTTAAATCACCAATCAACCCTGTTGGAAGATTTTTTTGAAACATATGGAAACCAAGTAGCAATCATTTCCTTACAGTCCCCAAACTCCTAGAGTGTCCAATTTAAAGTTTCATTTGAGAAGCAAGAGCTGGAAACAATTTATAGGATTGACACTGAGCAAATGATTAGAGATTAAAGAACGCCATGACTTGAGATTTTTGTTTTAATGATTTTTCTGTGAACTTGAGGAGGAAAGGGTTGAAAGAGACTTAAAAACAGTCTTTACCAGCCAGAGAGATGTCTCAGCGGATGCTGTACTTACTGATGAAGCATGAGGACCTGAGCTCAGATCCCAAACATTCACATAAAAGTTGGACATGGTGGTACATAGCACCCTACTGTTGATGGGGCAGAAGCAGGGGGATTCTGGAGGCTTGCTGGCCATTTAGCCTGGGCAATCTGCAAGCTCCTGGTTCAGTGAGCTACTGTCAAAGAATAAGATGGAGACATATAGAGGAAGACATCCAAAGCTGAGCTCTGGCTTCTGTATGCACATGCTCAGGTGAGTCCACCTGCACACACACACGTACACACATGCCCTACATACATATCGCACACACACATGCACATGAGCACTCATGGGTGCATGTACGTGTACACACATGCTCAGATATGCATGTGTGCATGCTCACATACACACAGACACTACATGTACACACACTTTGCAAGAGTTAGGGAGATAATTCAGTGTTAGATTGCTCACTTAGCATATGCAGGGCTCTAAGTTCAGTTCCAAGACTGACAAAAAGAGAAGGGAAGGAAAGGGGCGTGGTGGGGAAGGAAAAGAAAGAGAGGAAAACTGGGGAGAGAGGATAAGGAAAAGGAGAAGGGCTCAGCTATAGTCTGTGTACCCGCGAAGAAAAGGCACACCACACTGCACTCAACTGAGAGCGCCAAGGGGAATCAGGAGTCTGAAGCTCCGCTTGGCTTCTAGGCTCTCAGAACCACTGAGAGAAAAACAGAACTCACCTCCCTACAGATTTCCTAAAATCTTGAATACGGGCTCTTGGATATAGACAAACTGGCCTCTAAGTAGGAAGCATGAGCATCCACAGTGAGGGGCTTGGCCACGCGCTGGAGTCAAACTGTCCCACAGTGTCTCCTCATGGATTTGCCTGGTCACCCCCAGTCTCATGACCCTGTGTTAAACTTCCCACGTGCAAGATGTGGAGCCATTAACGGTGGTCAACACGGCACTCATTCTGCAAGTGCCTGGCATCCAGCAGAAGCCTCAAGAAAGGAGCACAGAACAAACCTGTGCTGAACCCCTGGCCAGAGAAAGGCAGAGATGCTACCTGGCTAAGATAAGGTACACAGGCACCAGGGTCAGACTGGCAGCCACGAAGGTGCTCAGCATGGTGCGTGCAGGAAACGCTTAGGACCAGTGTCATCATTGTCCGTCGTCTGTCCATCTGTCCACTGTCGTCCTACGTCTCCCACACCGCCACCATACCAGTGCTGACTCACTTTCGAGTCCTCAAGCAGCGGTTCCTTGAAGGCAAAGCTCTGTCCTGTTATGTCTGTCCATGTCCTCAAATAGCACCTGGTCCACCCTCCTGGCCCACAGTCGGGAATGCACAACCCTGTCATAGGGGGGCTGCTCTCAGCAACTGCAGAAAACAGGGCTTGTGGCTGGAGCTATGATCTGACACTCTCAGGGGAATTGCTTCAAGCTGCTAGCTCCCGACCTGAACTCCAGGCTCTTACTGGATTGCCACCATCTGGCCCTCCCACCAGCTCTCCTACCTACACCAAGTCCCTGTCCCATAGTTTCGCTTTTCCAAGAACCCCTTCATCAAGGAATGGCCTCCTCCTATCCCTGGCTCCTTTCCTCTTCCTGGTTCGACTTGCCTGTCCCTCTTTTCTCTCTCCCCAGCCTGTTCTACCTCCTGCCCTGTTCTGGCTTTCTCTTCCCTGAGTCTGTCACGCAATATACAGCCACTATCATCTGGCTCCATCCTGTTCTACCCCTCTGTCTAGCCCCACATCTGGAGCCACAGCTGGTTCTCATCAGGATGGTAAAGCCTGACTGTTCTTGGGGCCTAAAATATTACAGCAATCCAAGCGAGTAGGGAGGGTGTACACAGTACATAGTAAGTACTCAAAAAAAAAAAAATATAGGCATGCAGGTTCAACTGAGGAGAGCGTGGATGAATGTTGCTGAGTAAATGTTTTAGCAATGGTAGAGCTAGGCAGTAAAAAGCTTAAGAGTAAATAGAACAAAACACCCCTGCATCCTCAGCCCAGAATATTCTGAGCCATGGTGTGTGTCTCAGATCTGAGTAAATATTACCTTCAATCCTTGTCTTCCGAAGAGGGGACTCTTGGGAAGACCCTGCTGTCACCTGTGGGAAGCCGGAGTGACTTACAAATCTCAGGACAGAACTAGCTTTAGCTGCTGATGGGCAAGGAGCAATGAGGTCAAATGGCCACACCCCCTCCAACTTGAGGTTCCTTAAAAACTTCTTTAAGCCAAAAAGGAGAAACCCAATCTTTGTCAGTTATTAGTCCCCCAAAACCCCAAGCCAAGCCCTTTCTGGTCAATGCATACCCTCACGGAGCATCGTCCTGCAAGGTCCCCAGATGCTAAGCTGGAGGAAGGATCCCCAGGACCTGATGCTGTAGTAACTTTAATCCAATAGGTCCTGCAGCCACACCCTGGGCAGATGTCCACAGGAGTTAGCGGAGTGCGCATGACTGAGCTACTAGGAGTTGGGTGTCTGGGGGCAGGGACTGGAGCTGGCGACAGACTTTGAGTGAAGTAGGAAAGGCATGACTGGTAGGAGAGAGGACGGCCCAGCTGGTATGCCCGACGGTTAGGATAGGTTCCAGGTCAAGGCTTCCGTCCTCCCTCAAGGCCTGCCTGAATGTGTTCTTGTTATTGTCACCACCTGATTCAGAAGTAGGTTCTAGAGGACCCAGGCAGGAGACTCCTCTATAGCCACTGTCTCTGGATAGGACTTCAGGGGACACTAGTGACCCATGGGCAGCACTGGGAGTCATGCCCTTTTTTTTAATGTCCTGTAAGACAGCTCCCCTTCAACCTATGCTCCTGGAAGGAAATCAGTGTCTGTGCCCAGGCCTGACTGTCGGGGTGGCCCTGGCACACCAGGCTTTAGATAATCCATTGCACGGTGCACAGGTCATTAAGACATTCTCGGTCTGCCTGATGAACACCACACAACACTGCTCAGTGAGGTGGCTTTCCTGCCCTATCCCACGGCTGTGGCCAGGAAGCTTAGGGAAGAGTCTGAGATGTGAGGTGCCACTGCCCCCTGCTGGTCGCCTCAATAATTGTCTAAGCTGGTATCAAATATAAAATGGACCAGGCTAGAAGGGTACTTTCCCCTTCCTCCACTCACTTTCAGCGGGGAATAAATACACAAATTGGTACCTCCAACTGGAACCATGGAGCTAGCTGTCCCTAAGGGAGTTGGCATCCACAAAAAAAGGGGGGGATGACAGGCAGCAGAGGAGATGCAAGGAGGACAAGCGAGAGAAAGGACCCTTCTTACCTGAAGGAGTATGGTGATACTCTCCATGTCTGTACCATCCTTCAAAGGGCACAGAGTGTATTCATAGTCACAGGCATCACACATCACTAAGAGAGCCCTGAAGGCAGGGCAGGGCAGAGATGGTCAGGGGTGCAGAGGGATGGGGTGGGCAGGGCAGGGCTGGGCAGGGGTGGGCAGGGGTGGGCAGGGCAAGGATGGGTAGGGCAGGGATGGGTAGGGGTGGGCTCTTCCATTGCACAGGCAAGAACATGGAAGACCAAAGAATCTGTGTTGCCCCCTACTCCTTCCAACAAAGACAGCTGCACAACCAGACTCTGAAGAAATCACAGGGTTCTAACACATGCCCCTTTGTGTTTCTAATGGGCCCTGGAACATCCACAGCACTAGATAGGCCTTGGCCTTGTCCTGTCTTCCAGAAGCCAGCACTCGACCCCACTTGTCACCTGGTGAGGGGGTCATGTGACCTGAAAGAGGCCATGTTTGGCACTGACCTGTGATTCTGCAGAGGATAAAAGACCAGGTTGCAGAGTCCTGAGCAGACAGCAGCCTCTGAGAGCGTGGAGGTCACTCCCAGCTCAGCAGCAAACCACATCCAAGGCTCTCTTCTCTGGGAATGACCCCAGGGTGTCATGTGTGTTCCCATTGCTTCCCCCACAGATGACCAACAGAGCCAGCAGTAGCAGAGGACAGAGGCCCTGGGCTCCCCATAACCTGGACCACCTCTTCCATTAGGAAACCCTCACCCTCTTCTTTCTCTTTGTCTCTGAGGCAGATTTTCTCCTAGACAGCCTCTTCAGCCTTCCATCCCGCCTGATTTGATCTAACTGTCTCCCTCCCTGCTCTGGCTACAATGAATGTCTGCTTCCTCTGCGCTCCCTCCCTAGGCTACAGCATGACTAAACCAATTGAACAGAGAGGAGCCCATCTCTCATCCCTGTCTCTCCATCAGCCAAATGCATCCTCTGCCCTGGACCAGGGAACAGGTGACACGTGGGTGACTTGCTCTTCGTCTGCTAAGAGGGAAGAGTTTTTATTCCTACAGACACGGGACTTGTCAGGACCAGTGATTGCTCCCACACATCTGCTCTCTCAAGAAGAAGAAAAGTGGGTGGAGGAAACCGGCACCCCTGTGAGCTCTAGAGCAGTGGTGCATGACAAAACAAGCAGCCAAGTAGGGACTCCAGCTGAATGATGCCACCATCTCGGAAAGGGAACTACCTAGAGGAAAATGAGGCCATCTTAATCCATCCCTAGGGGACCATGGCAGCTTGGTGTGGGCTAAGTCCATCTCAAAAGTGTTTTCCGCAAATGTCACCTCTTGGGGAACTAGGGTCATCACTCACCACCCCAGAGAACCGTAGTCTCAGGACAGGTTAAGACTGGGTGACCCCATGACCTCTCACTTCTCCGTCCATTTCTTCTCTCACTACCCTCCATGATCCAAACCAGTGCTCAGCCCTGGGAGACGGAGACAGGCCCTCATCTGAGTCTTTATTGAACTCTCCCGCCTTCACGCTCAAGAGAATTGTGGTGCTCTGATATCATCTTTGATGTTCAGGACCTTGGCTAAGAGCTGGTTTAAAATGTCCACATCCTGGATGAAAAACCCTAGGGCCAAAGTGATGCATAGCTACCCTGGCCTAAGTCTGACCCCAAGAAAGCAAGGTGGGAACCCTCATCCATGCCCACCGCCAAGTGTGATTCGTTCCCAAGGCACAGACAGACGACTAGCTGGGTCCTCAGAGCTGAGGGTGTGGCCCTGCTACCTCCAGTGGTGTTCTCACGAGCCTGGCGTCCTCTCAGATAAAAAAGGGTAATAATCCCCCGTTTTGAACAATGAAGCAAAGAAGTGGAGTATTGGCATACATGGTCCAAATGAGATCTCCCCTGTGTCACTTTAGTGGGGTGCGAGGGTACCTTATAATGTCACCCCCTGTCAGAGCGAGCATGCCTACAATTTATGCTTCTGTTCCACGTGGCTTTAGGAGCTGGGAAACATTTGCCTGGTCTTTCTTGGGAAGAACTAGTATATGTGCGGCTGATTCTGATCTGCAGCCAGTCCTCTAGGTCTTATGTGTGGGGTTCTCTTGCCCTCTGGTGGACAGACTGAAGCATTGCAACTATGTCCCTGCTTAACCCTAACACAGATATCAACCATCCACCCCTACCTGGCCCCTTCAGTCTCTGTTCCTTTTCTTATATAATCTGATAACATGGTGGCTAGGCACATGGTGGCAGGAGCCTTGCTCTCCCCACTTTGTCTCTACTCCCCTCACTTCCTGCAAACCAGGCCACTTCTTTTCTGGTATGACCATGTAGGGACTGCCTAGCTTAGTATACAGCGGCTATGTGTGGCTAGAACCCTGCCTCGGACACTGAAGGATCCCTCCTGCCCCATGACCCTTCTCAAGCCTCCTTGACCCAATCTCATCTCCCTACTGGAATAGTCTCTTTGCCTCCTTCCTGAGCCTGGCTCAACTAGCTTCAATTTACCCAGCACCTCTTCTCTCGCCGGTACAGTAAGCACAATAAGCAGACACCACTGTCATTCTGCTAAGGAAGGTAGACATGACCAAAGGTATCAGAGGGAGCTGTTTGCTGAACCAGGCTCTTAGGATAACACAGTGGCCTAGGGAACCTAGCAGCAGGCTTCTTTGGGGAGTGAGAAGACTCACTGGCTGATGTGAACTAGTGCTCCCAAAAGTGGGGAGGGTGGGCTGGCTGTGGGTACTGTCTTTACCTAGTTCATTTCTCCCCTTCACCCCAACCGTGAGGATCAATTATGATCCTACTTTTGCTAGATGACACTGTCTCAAAGCAACACTGGAGACAGTCTCGATCCCCACAGGCAGAGAACGCCATGGACTCACCCTGACATCACCCCACTTCGGTTGCTTCTCTCACAAAACATGGGAGGCTGCAGGGGCATGACTGGCAAGAGAGAAGCATGTGGGCAGACAGATCAAGGCACAGCATCAGAGTGGCTTGGCCAACCTTCCAGAGCTGTGCACAGGCAGATGCAAAAGACAATATGGGGGTCGTTGACATACACAGCACAGAGTAGCCCTTCTAACGTTCTAGGGTAATCAGAACCCTTGACTTTTATCTTAGTTCTCTTTTTTATTTATTTATTTATTATGTATACAATATTCTGTCTGTGTGTATGTCTGCAGGCCAGAAGAGGGCACCAGACCTCATTACAGATGGTTGGGAGCCACCATGTGGTTGCAAGGAATTGAACTCAGGACCTTTGGAAGAGCAGGCAATGCTCTTAACCACTGAGCCATCTCTCCAGCCCCTTATCTTAGTTCTTATCACCCTAATAAAACATTACATCTCCCAGCTGCTGTGCCTTGAAGGTGTTCCCTTCAAATATGCAGGTATTGGGACTAGAGAGATGGCTTGGTCCATAACACATTTGCCATGCAATCATGAGGACCTGAATTGTACCCAAGACACCTTGGAAAAAGCTGGGCGTGGCAGCATGGGCTGTGATCTTAGCACCAGGGAGGCAGAGTCAAGAGGATCTCAGAGATTTACTGGCCACTCTAGCTCCAAATTCAGCGAGGAGCACTGTCTGAAAAAAATAAGGTGGAAAGGCTAAAGAGATGTCTCAGTGGTTAGGAGCACTGACTGTTCTTGCAGAGGATCCAGGTTCAAATCTCAGCTCCCACACAGCATCTCACAAGCGTCTATGACTCCAGTTTCTGGGGATTTGGTGCCATCTTCTGACCTTTGCGGGCACCAGGCCTATATATGGTATATACACATATAAGTGCAAGCAAACCTCTCTGCAATAAACTAAAAATAAATACAAAAAATAAAATGTCATTGCATCGCTGAGACCATTCATCCATACTTGCCTCCATCCCTTCTATGCCAAAATCTCAGCAGCAGCCCTGCGGTGCCTTCATGAGCTTAACACACAGCATCAGCTAGCAACTGGATGCAGACAACCGCTCTCCCAACACCCCCAGTCCCCGTTCCCTGGAGGTCTCTCTCCTCTGTACCATTAACATGTCTGCACCTCTGCACTGTTTGCACAAGGTGGGTATCCCAAAAATGCCACTAGAGAGGACTGCCCTTTATTCTTCTTTCTCGGGACACTGTGGCCCCACCCCCCTGAACCACAGCTCTAGGGTGAAACAAAAGCCAGCATCCAGTAAGAAGGCCTCCAGGAGTGACTGCGTTTCCGGCAGCCACACCCCCATTCCGAGCGCCCATTATCGGGAGGTAACAGGTTTCTGCAATCTTACTCCCCATTTGGGCAGAAAAACATGAAGCGAGCTTTCTCAAGGATGTTTAACTGGAAATGTTCTACACCTCGAAATTTAAGACTCCATTTCAGAAATGATTCCGCCTTAGATGAAAGAAGACAAATGCCCCTATTTTTATCCAGAGAAAGTTATGAAACACCGCGCGCGTCAAATCTCCATATACCTCTTCCTCCTAATGCAGGAAAATGATACCTTTATCATCGTTCAATCAGAGGCTTGCTAAGTCGGCGCAGGGAGATGGAGTTGCGACGGTAATCATCGATGCTTCTGGCGGCCCCTCACGCCCGATCCAAGGCGCAGCGCCGCCATTATCAACACATGAAAGGCTTCCTCAATTTCACTCTGATCATCACCAGCCACGACAGATATTTATTGACTGGCTGTTGTGTGCAGGGAACTTGGCCAGGTGCAGAAGAAGAAAGCCAGGGGGGAAATTCCCCCCAGGGATTTGAAAAGGGGAAACAGCGGTACCATCAAAGCAAGCGATCTGCCTCCAAACTGTGCAGGGCATAGAACGAAGGCAAACGGGGTGGCTTTGATAAAGAAAGATGCTCTGGGCCGACGCATACTTTCAGGTAGCTCTACATGCGCTTTTATTATTTTTTGTTTTTTGTGCCAAATGCAAGAAAATGAAACCAGTCCAGTTCTTCAACTGCATGGTAACCTAGTGGATGTGGGAAGGAAACCTTGTCTCTTTAATATTTTTACTTGTTTTGTTTTTGATAGAGGGTTTCATGCAGTCAAGGGTAGCAATAAGCTTCCTGTATGGCTAGTGATGAATGTGTGTTGGGGGCAGGTACGGCACACACGCGTGCATGGGTGTGGAAGCCAGAGGCCAATCTTGAAGATATTCCTCAGGTACCATTCACCTTGGTTTGGGAAGGTGTTTTGTTTTTGTTTTATTTTGTTTTGTGTTTTGTTTTAAACAGGGCCTCTGTCTTAGGACTTGCTGTGATAAAAAACACCATGACCAAAAGCAACTTGGGAAGGAAAGGATTTATTTCAGTTTATACTTCCAGATAACAGTCTATCCCTGAGGAAATTCAGGACAGGAACTCCAACAGGGCAGGAACCTGGAGGCAGGAACTGATCCAGAGGCCATGGAAGATGTCTCTTACTGGCATGATCCTCCTGGCTTACTCAGCTTATTTTCTTATACAGCCCAGGACCACCTGCCCAGCGGTGGCATCACCCACAGTGGGCTGTGCCCTCCCACATCGGTAGTCAATCAAGAAAATTTTCTCGACTTGCCTACAGGTAGGTTCTATGGAAGTAGTTTCTCAGTTATGATTCCTTCTTCCCAGATAACCCTACCTTGTGTCAAGTTGACTCAAAAACTAAGACTAGGCATGGTAGCACACACCTTTAATCCCAGTACTAGGAAGCAGAGGCAGGTGGATCTCTGTGAGTTCAAAGCCAGCCTAGTCTATATAGTGAGTTCTAGGATAGCCAGGGCTCTATAGAGAGAATCTGTCAGAAGAAGAAGAAGAAGAAGAAGAAGAAGAAGAAGAAGAAGAAGAAGAAGAAGAAGAAGAAGAAGAAGAAGAAGAAGAAGAAGAAGAAGAAGAAGAAGAAGAAGAAACTAGCACAGTCTCTTGTTTGGCTAGGCCCACTGGCCAGTGAGCCCCAGAGGTCTGCTTACCTCTGCCTTTTCAGCACTAGGATTACAAGGATGTGGGTTCTGGGTTGGAACTCAGGTCTTGCTTGCAGGATTTACCAACTGAACTATCCCTGTCCTAGCCAAGGATGGTCCTCCTACCTCCATTTCTGAGTGCTGGGATTATGGGTGAGTACCCCCACATCCCACTCAAGCTCTCGCCGCTGAGATAATTTGGATTTCAAAGCCACCAAGGTGATTCACATGCTGGAAACTTGGTCACCAACGTTGGGGGATGTTTGATCACAGTGTGTGAAAGGCACCTTCTGGTTGGTTTAATAATGAGCTGAATAGCCAATAGCTAGGCAGAAGAGGTTAGGCTGAACTTCCGGGTAAAGACAGGAACTTGGGAAGAATCTAGGTGCACGAGAGAAGCCAGTAAGATGCAGAGCAAGCCAGACATACAGAATGAGACAGCAGTAAAAAGCCACGTGGTAGAACACAGATTGACAGAGACAGGCTGGTTCAAGTTACAAGACCTGGTTGGGAACAAGCCCAAGCTGAAGACCAAGCTTTCGCAATCAATAAGAAGTCTCTGGGTTATTATTTGGGGACTGGTGGGACCAACAAGAAGGTCTGACCACACACAAGTCTGTGGCTTTATTAGGAGATAGTGGGGCCTTTTGGATCTGGGGCCTTGTTTTAGGTTGTGGGGTCCTAGAGGGACATACATAGTGGAGACTGAGCCACTAGTCAGTCTCCCCACCCCCACTCTCTCCTTAGCCATGGAGTGAGCAACTTTATTGCGTCATAGATTCCCCAACACAATGTTCTTCCTCACGGCAGCCCAAAACAATGGAGCCAGACAAGTAAGTGTGAGCCCCATAAATCCCTTCTTCCAGACAGATAGCCTGAGGTCTTTATCACATCGACTAAAACTGACTGGCATACCTGTTGATACAAATGGGCAAGAAAAACTCCACAGTCTTGGTCTCTGTTTGGTCATGAGAACATAGTGTCTGTATCTGTTTTTTGTTTGTTTGGTTGGTTGGTTTTGTGCGTGTTTGTTTTCTGAGACAGGGTCTCACTGTGTGGCTCTGGATGGCTTGGAACTCGCTATGTAGACCAGGCTGGCCTCAAGCTCACACCGATCTGCTCCTCTCTCTCCTGGACTGGGATTCGATGCGTGCTCCACCATACCCAGTTTGGTCCTGTGCCTTAAAGTCTGAAAAGGGCTCCTTGGGGCCATGATTAGTCACACATAGAATGAAAATAAACGCAAAGTGTTAGAAAGGAGGGAAAAAAACTCTAGACACAAAAGTCTCCGAAGGCCATTTTAATTATGTACACACGTGAGTGTCTGTATGTGAGTTTGCACACATGAATGCAGGTGTCCTTGAAACCCAGAAGAGGGCACCTTATGCCATGGAGCTTGTGAGCTACCAGACATGGGTCCTCTGCAGGAGCAGTGTGCACACTTAACTGGCCAACTCTCCAGCCCTTGGCATGCCTTTTTTATGTGTGTTAGAAACCGACAGAAACACTGTCCCCGCCCCCCGGGTGCTCACTGAGTCCCAGCAGCGATGCCTCTCGCAATCTCTTTCCTTCTGCATTCAAATCGTTTAAGTGTCTACAGTAACAAGATGTTAACACTTGCAGGGTCTTACTCGTTTGTGCAAGAAAGGTTTTCAACGTTTTGACCTGTGGGATTTAATGTATCTGAAATCACTGTTTCATACCCTGCTGGAGAATTAGAAGACTGGGGGAACCCAGACACACATGTGACAGAGGGGCAGGTTGTCTAAGCATCACCCCAAGTCCCTACCCTGGTTTCTTTAATATGAAGCCAGTAGGTTTCAGCATCTCCCCTCACCAGAGGGTTTCCTCCCCTCCCTCAACCCAATCCTCTGCCAAGAGAGCCTTATGCCCTCCCGCCTCCCCTGACCCAGTCTCCAGGAAGAACGGTTCTGGAGTTCCCAAGAAATCCTCGGGGCCAGTCCACCCTGTACTGCGCAGTGAGGTTTCCTTCGCTGTCATTACATCTCCCTTAAACTTTGCCCATAAGGAGGCAGACCCCGTGTAGCAAGGCTTTCGGTGAGAATGGGTGACGCCTCACTTATCCAGCCCAGCTACGCAATGTAAGAATTCTGAGGGCAGGCAGCTTCGTGTTCTCCCTGCTAACCCAAGCTTTCCCCGACACCGCCACCAAACGAGCTCTTCTGTTCACTTATACCGTGTGTTTATTCCCATCTTTCTAGATGGTCCGGTCAAGACCCTTTCTCCTGCGGGTGCACTCTTCTCAGACAAGAGGGAGCAAGGGCGGAGAGCAGCAGAATGGCCTGTGCCGGCCAGCGGTGGTTTCTTTGGACAAGAGGACAAGGCCATATCACAGTGGTCTTCACCTGCTACTTAAAAGTCTTTTGACTCTCTTTCTCTTCCGGTCGCAGGCACTTCAGGAGCCGCCGGTTACCGTTCAGACATGCCCAAGTCCAAGAACCACGCCACACAACCAATCCCGAAAATGGCACAGAAACGGCATCAAGAAACCCGGTCACAAAGATAATGACTCTCTCAAGGGGGTCGACCCCACGTTCCTGAGGAACATGCGCTTTGTCAAGAAGCACAACAAGAAAGGCATGGAGAAGATGCAGGCAAATAATGCAAAAGCCATGAGCGCATGTGCAGAGGCCGTCAAGAAGCCCCAGGTGGTGAAGCCCAAGAGGCCAAAGGACCCCAGCCGCAAACTCAGCCGTCTCGCTTTCATTGCTCACCCCGAGCTTGGGAACTTTTGATATGAGGCTTTGATATGAAGCTTGAATTAGAAGCTGCATGTTCAGGGCTCGAAGGCTCCAAAAACCAAATCCCAAGGTTCAAACCAAGGCAGAGGCCTCAGCTCCAGCTCAGGTTCCCAAAGGTGCCCAGGCCCCTGGGAAGGCCTCAGTCTGCCAATGTGAAGGCAGATGGACCGGTGTGAACACCTACACTCTGTTTGCAGATGGCCAAGACTTTATGCTGTTTTTACCAATAAACTTGAGGCAAGATCTGCTAAATAATAATAATATAAATTTAAAAAATAAAAGTATTTTGAAAAACCATGTCTTGTAGCTTGTCTTACGAACATTTTCAAAACTGAAATAATTGTAGAAGGTAATTTCTGATATATCTGAAATGTTTTCGTTTAAAAGTGAGATGATTCCACGTAATCGGGAGGTCTTAGTGATTTCGTGTTAAAAAGTACACACGTGACTTCTTTAAAAATTTGAAGCGTGACATCGTTTTTCTCTTTGAACCAATAGTCCTATTCCACCTCCCCCCGAGCAACTTCATCTTCATGTAACGCTTCGCCTTTGAAAGGGTTTTATCGATCATCCTTCCATACTTCACAGGGAGCCAAACATGTTTGTGAAATTAAATTTTATTCCCCATGATCATAAATCCATACATGTTGACTACATTTCTTCTGGATTGAATTATTTTTAGCAATTATTACTAATATGAAGTTGATCAAAACAGCTATAAACTTTAATAAATAATTAAAATGTGGAAATGCATCTTTTCTGGAGATGAATTAGATCAAGACCCCGCGGGAAAATGCTGCTTACTGCTTGAATGGGACAAGATTCGGTATGTGCCTTGTGCTCACGTTTCTGTCTTTACAGACTCAGGCACGGAGTGGTTTTGCTCACATGTGTGATGGGGCTGAAAGAGTCTCACTACTCCTGTTATTGGATTCCTTACGTACCTTCCAAATCACATCATGATCTAGCAATGATGTTTATTTCGTAGTAGCAGTCGTATCCTGATGACTGCCAACCTGTATCCTTAGCCCTGCGCATCTAAGACAGGGAGTCCCAAGTGACGTCACCTCCTGTGTTCTACCTTCAAAGGAGCTAGCCAGTGGCTAACCACCCATATCTCTCTTCAGACTTGGTCTGGCCCCAGCCCCCAAGCTCATGTTATATAAAAAGGATGTTTATGGAAGCTTGAGGTGAGAGCCACACACACACGCACACACCAGTGAATACTGCCTGGACCAGATGGTCTCTCACGGGGTAAGAACTAGTGATTCCTCAGCTCATCCTCCTTGTAAATCTTTCACCAGGTCACACAGCTCAGTGGAAGCTGTCACTTGATCTGCCTTAGGGACACAAAAAGCTAGGTTTTTCTATGAACACACGAGGAAGAAAAAATGCTGCAACTTCTGGGTGGTTGCTGGGGCCCTGTGGGGAGAGGAAGGAGGGGAGGGCTAAGGAGGGAGGTGGAGGGTGACTCTGCTGATTTTGAGGCTCACATCCAGAACTCTCCGCATGCTGAGTACTTGCTCTGCCACTGAACCACATCCCATCCCCGGGATGGTGAATCTTGTTGTGTCAACTGGTTGGGCCACCATGCCAAGATATTTCATGAAATATTATTGTAAATGTTTTAGGGGTGAGAATTTTGTACATACGACAAATACATTCATCCCAAAACTTTGTATAAGGCAGATTAGCTATGGGATGTGAGTGAGCCTCAGCTAGGCACTTAAAGGCCTGAACACAACAAAGACTGACCTGCCCAGACAGAGGGAATTCTTCCCAGAAGATGGCCTCTGGATTCTAATTGCTATTCTTCTTGGTCACTAACCTGCCAATCCAACCCAAGACATTTCTTTTAGCTATATAGAAAGGGAGGGAGAGAGAGGTGGGGGAAACAGAGAGGGAGAGAGAGAAGGAAGGGGGAGAGAGAATAGGAAGAAAGAAAGAAAGAAAGAAAGAAAGAAAGAAAGAAAGAAAGAAAGAAAGAAAGAGAAACATGATCGATAGACGATAGATAGATGATAGATAGATAGATAGATAGATAGATAGATAGATAGATAGACAGATGATAGATGGATGGATAGATAGATAGATAGATAGATAGACAGACGGACAGATAGATAGACAGACAGATGATAGATAGATAGATAGATAGATAGATAGATAGATAGATAGATAGATAGACGATAGATAGATAGACAGATGATAGATAGATAGATAGATAGATAGATAGATAGATGATTGATAGATAGATAGATAGATAGATAGATAGATAGATAGATAGACAGATGATAGATAGATAGATGATAGATAGATAGATGATAGATAGATAGATAGACAGATGATAGATAGATAGATAGATAGATAGATAGATAGATAGATAGATAGACAGACAGACAGACAGATAGACAGATGATAGTTAGATAGATAGACAGATGATAGATGAATAGATAGATAGATAGATAGATAGATAGATAGATAGATAGATAGATAGGCAGACTGACAGACAGATGATGACTGCATCACACACTCCTGGCTTTCTCCTGTCTCTCTGGAGAACGCTACCCAAGGACTCCATTGTAGAAGGTGCAGCGGAACAGCGCAAGCCTCCCCGCCTGTACAAGTCTTTTTCTCTCCTTTTCTTTTTCTGCCAAGCCCTCCTAGACAGCTCTGTGTGCCAGCACAGATGCATTTTATTCCTGGGTCAGGTTATGTTGCTCTTGGCCAATGACTGCTTCGAGACAAATGCATTCCTGGAAACGACATTGCAAATCCAATTGTCATAAAGCAACTCAGACTTTCCCATGGAAACAATGTCACACTGAATGATGGCAGGAGGGATAATACCCTGATTGCACACACTTTGTACTTCAAAGAGGATTGGCACACTGCTGAGCTTGTCCTGGAAGGTGGGCGATATCATCTCTTCATTGTACAAGAGGAGAAATTGGGGCTCAGAAGAGCACTTTGCTTGGGTCACATGGCTCCTAAGGGGCTCTCTCCTTAACCACACAGGCTCTCCACTTCTATTGAATCAGTTATATAACAGAAAGTGAGACCAGATGCAAAGACTTCAGAACTCCAAGCCTCCACAAGGGCTTCCAAATGGCAAAACTGCTCTTAAGTCACAAAAAAACAGGCAAATGAGCGTATGGGTCCCTCCGGGCACTCTTGAACTATAAAGTAACCAAGTAACCATATAATGCATAAACAGCTAGCTGTGCCCACTGCAGAGCATCTTACCTGAACAGCTGCACTGAGCCCTCATCTACCCGGAACACTTAATGTGCAACCAATCGTTCCCTCTACAGAAGGGAGCACGGCAATGCGCAGGGACCCCACCACCACCAGACACACACACACACACACACACACACACACACACCCTGAATCCATGCACTTGGTTTTTAGCCCCCTTAAATGCCATTTGTGTCCCTTTAGCTGTTCTGAAAACAAAATCAAAATTCATAAACATGCTTTTGTGTTTCTGGCTTCGGGGAAGCAGCAAGCAGCTTAGACTTCCTTATAGAGGGGTTGAGCTGCGGGCTGGAGAGACGGCTCAGTGCTTATGAGTGCTCATTGCTCTTGCAGAGGACCAGGGTTCAGTTGCCAACACCCAAGTAAGAACTCATGAACATCTGAGACTCCAGTTCCAGGAGAGCTGATAACCTCTTTGTATCTCCTTGAACACAAGGCATAATACATACACACAGGCAAAATTCCCACACAGATGCTGAAAAATAAATAAATGATCTCTTTTCAAAGAAAAGAAAAAGAGCAGGGCTGCAGGTCCCATGAAGTAGAGAAAGGAAAGATAGAGAGGGTGGGACTGGGACCCCAGTGAAAAGTCAGTTGGAGCTTTCCCATCCAGAATGGGGTCCCCCTCAGCACTCCTCAACAAAGACCTCCCAGGCTTACAGAAAACATGAATCTGCTCTGCTCCATCACCAGGGCAGCTCTGTGGACTCTAAGACTGTCCAGCTTCCTCTGCTCATTCCCCTCTCAGGGCTGTCTGATGCCCCACAGATTCAAGTAGGGCCCAAGCTGAGGAGTGGTCCTGCCCCTGATGGGCAGGGAATAAAGGACAGGGACATGGGATGGGATCAATCTAGACCTCTGTGGTTCTAGACTGTCTCTCCACTTACCCTGTCTGGAGACTTTCCTTCATACCCTGTGGAGAAAATGGCTGTGAGTACCAGGTCGCGTGTGGGTATGGTGCTCGCCGCCCCACCTCTGGGCTCCTGTGGCTTTACCTTAGTTCTCAGCTCCCTGCATAGAGCCCCAGCTGGCTGTACCCAGCCTGTAGGTCATCCATCCCCTGCTCCTGAGAGGTCCCCCAGACTCAGGGCACCCCAGCTATAGATAACATCTGAAGATAGGCTGTCCATGGGCCGTGGGCCACTGGCATCCGTCCAGGCTCAGCTTGCTGCTGGTTCTCAACAACATCAAGTGGTACAACAGCATCCAGAACTCAGGAGTAAGCACCTGCTGTCCCCACCACATCATGCTCGGGGGATGCTTAAACAGGAAGTCAGGATAGGCATGAAAGAGAAGGGCAAAACTGGGCTGTGCTTCAATGGGTAGGGTTCTTGCCTAGCACACATGAAGCACGCTCAGTCCCCAGCATTGTATAAACTAAACACAGTGGTGCAGTCCACAGGGGAAGCAGGATGATCAAGGCCACTCTCGAAGGTGACATAGTAATTTCAAGCTTGAGCCACCTGGAACTCTGCCTCAGAAAAAGTGGAGGGTAACCCCAATGGCCGGAGCTGTGGAGTCCTAAAGCATACCCACAAAGAAATTGGGTTTGAACCTCCAGAACCACCTAGGTTCAGGAGCAAAAGGAACAGACGTGTCTGCTTCCTCAAGCAGCCTGGAGCCTGCTCTCCTGGAGATCACATGATTTACTGGCTACTAACCTTGCATCTAGTGGAATGGGTCACCCGTGTGTCTTCCCTCAGCTCCTGGGCTGTGGGAGTTCATCCCTGCAGGTCTGGGATTATTCCAACAACATGGGCCTTAGAAATCAGAATACGCATGAATGGGCTGACCCCAGCCAAAGCACAAAGCACACTGATAACTAGCATCCTTTGTCACAAGAGCCCTGAGGAGTTCCAGGGAGCAGTGCGCTTGGGTAACAGTAACACTGATAATTGCATTTGGTCTCAATACGGTCAGAGCTAGCAGAAACATACGGAACAGAAGACTGGATAGGTGTTTCTCCAAGTCCACCCAAGGCTACCATTACACATCTTAGTACAAAGCAAAGCTCCAGCCTCCAGTATGGACCACAGGCAGAGGCAGGCGGATCTCTGTGAGTTCGAGACCAGCCTGGTCTACAAGAGCTAGTTCCAGGACAGGCTCCAAAACCACAAAGAAACCCTGTCTCGAAAAACCAAAAAAAAAAAAAAAAAAAAAAAAAAAAGACTCTGGTGGTCCAGGCAACACCCCATATGGCTTTATCTAAGCTAATGTCACAGCTGACAGCAGCATAAAAGAGCCACACTCCTGCAAGACTTAGGAAAAATCCCATCCGGGGACTGGAAAGACTACTCAGTAGTTAAGAGAACTGCTACTCTTCCAGAGGTCTGGAGTTCAGTTCCCAGCACCCACGCTGGGTGACTCACAATTGCCTAGAATCACAGCTCCAGAGGATCTGATGCCCTCTTCTGGGCTCTGAAGTTACACACACACACACACACACACACACACACACACACGTATACACACAATTTTTTAAAAGTAAATCTTTCAAAAGGCCAGGCAGTGGTGGTAGCGCACACCTTTAATCCCAGCACTCAGGAGGCAGAGGCAAGCAGATCTCTATGAGTTTGAGACCAGCCTGGTCTACAGAGCGAGTGCCAGGACAGGCTCCAAAGCTACACACAGAAATTCTGTCAAAAAAAAAAAAAAAAAAAAAAAACAACAAAGAAAGAAGAGGAAAGGAGGGAGGGAAGGAGGGAGAGAGAGAGAAAGAGAGAAAAAAAATGGGGCTGGAGACATTGCTTGCTCTTACCACTCTTACAGAGGACCCAGGTTCAGATCCTAGCACCCACACAGTGGCTCACAACCATTTTTAACTCCAGTCCCAGGGTGTAATGACCTGTCCTGTCTCTTAAGAGACAAGCCACGCCCCCCCAAGGCAGGCTGATCTTCAGCTCCCAGCCTGAGTTCCTTCCTTTTCCATCACCCTCTCCAAGCAGCAGCTTCTTCTCACCTTTATAGACACCAGGCTTGATAAATTAAATAAATGTAAAAAAATAATAATAATAATTTAAAACTAAAACAGTTGTCCAATCCCATTCCAGGGTCTACACTAATTGGGCTAAGTAAAGTTCAGCCTAGGCTGGGGAGTCTCAACAAACCCCTAAGTGTTCACTACCCAGACAAGAGGAATTCATGTGCAAAATCTGAAGACTGTTGGGCCCTTCAAGAAGACCCTCGAGTTTCTTGCTTGCAGAATTTATTTCTCCGGTTTTAATTTTTTTATTACATTTATGTGGAGGAGAGGAGCAGGGACATGTGGAGGTCAAAGAGTCAACTGGCAAGAGTCAGTTCTCTCCACCACAGGTCCCAGGAATAGAAGTCAGATCACAGGGCCCGGCCCCAAGTATCTTTACCAACTCGACCATCTTGCTGGGCCCCCACTTCCCAGGAACCACCTCAGTTCTGGGAACACCAGGACGCCATCCAAGTACTGGGCGATATCTACGTGCGGTTACAGATCAGCAGGGCATAACTGTGTGGCTTAGGAACAAAGAGAGGGCAGGTGGGACGCAGTCTTCCCCTCCCCCAGCCAGACACGGAGACTGGGGGTGTGCGACAGGGTGGTGGCTACCCCTCCAGCCCCACTCCTCATTTCCTGATCAGTCCGAAAGCATTTCCACGTTGGCCCGAAGTTTCTGTTTCCTGTTCCCTCCCACACTATTTTTAGGCCCAGCAGGCATTTCCTGTGTTGGCCTGTCCCACCCACCTCCAGTCCCTCCTGGCCTCTCCTATCAGGGGTGCCTGCAGGGACGTGTGATTCCTCTGGTCGGGACTCTGGTAGCCCTGGAAACAGGTTTGGACCCAGCAGGTGGCCCACAGCTGCCAACTCCCACTTGGTGCCTCCCACACATCAGACTTTAGAGAGTGAGCCCCTTCCAGCGGGCCTGCTACTAGGAGACCCTGCTGTCTTCACGCGCCTGCAGCCTCCAAGACAGGCAGGAGCTGCTGGAACTCACCAGGGACGGAAGGCAGAGCTTCAGGCCTATGGAAAGAGCTTCAGGTTGGCTTTTACCCTCTGTGGCCATGATGGAAATATTTTGGGGACTCCCAAGTCCTAGGCCAGCCAGCGCTTTTCAACTCCCCACGCAGCCTCTGGTTTTCCAATACCTCTGTGGGTTAATGGCTGCCTCGTGTGAGGAAAGAGCTAAGAGTCTGTTTACCCGGCCTGAGGTGAACAGGTGAGGACCCTAAAGCTCAGAAACCAGGAGCCTCAAGACCTGCAGCCCATACAGCCCTGAGCAGTCAGTCCAGACTCTGTGAAAGGCTGTACGCCAACATATCTCAGCTCTGGCTGTTTATAACTGTCCTTCTAAGGGACCTGTGAAGACAGTTTATTTTCCTGCATTCTCCTTCCTCGGGAGATACACTGTGTCCATGCCTACTACATAGATAAAGAAAATAAGGTTTTCCACATCTTCAAGAACCAGTTGCAGGAGCTGGAGTAGGTGACTCAGTGGTTAGGAGCACTGGCTGCTCTTCCAGAGGACCTGGATTCAATTCTCAGTACCCACATAGCTGTGCACAATCTGTTAATTCCAGTCTCAAGATCTATAATGCCCTCTTCTGGCCTTCATGGGCACTGCATACATGTGCTGCAGACATACATGAAGGCAAAACACTCATTCATACATAAAAATATTTTTTTTAAAAAGAATCATTTGCATCCTGGGGATGATGGTGGCACACGCCTTTAATCTCAGCACTCAGGAGGCAGAGACAGGCAAATTTCTGTGAGTTTGAGGCCAGCCTGGGCTGCAGAGTGAGTTCTGGGACAGCCAGACCTACACAGAGAAACCCTATCTCAAAAAACGAAAAAAAAAAAAAAACCAAAACAAACAAAAAAAAGATTAAGCTAACCTTGGTAGGACACACCTTTAACCCTTAAATCTCAGCACCCAAGAGGCAGAGGCAAGCAGATTTCCATGAACTTGAGGCCAGCCTGGTCTATAGAGCGAGTGGTAAGTCATCCTGTGCTACACAGACAGACCCCGTCTAAAAAAAAAAAAGGTTTGAGCTCGGCAGTGGTGTTGCACACCTTTAATCTCAGCACTGGGGAGGCAAAAGCAGGCAGATCTCTGAGTTCGAGGCCAGCCTGGTCTACAAGAGCTAGTTTCAGGACAGGCTCCAAAGCTACAGAGAAACCCTGTCTCAAAATAACAAAACAAAGGTTTTAAAAAATTGAAGCAGGGTATGGCACCACAGACCTATAATCCCAGCACTCAGGGGCCTCTGAGAGGTAGGGCCCAACTTCAAGATCAGCCTGGTTACATAGTGATACCATAGATAGCTATAAATAAATAAACAAACAAATCTCATCCCTTTGGGGTCCATTGTGCAGGCTAAGCAAAAAGGGAGAGCATTTGAAATTTAAGTCAAACCACTTGGGGGGGTGGGGTGGTTGGTTCTTTTTCTTTCTTTTTCTGTTTGATTTTGAGACAAAGTCTCACTGTGTAGCCCAGGCTAGAGTCAAGTTTGCCAGAGGCTAGATGGCAGGTGTGTGCCATTACGGGAAGCTCAACTTGCCCTCTTTGCACCAGATTCTGATGGAAAGAAGTCATTTCCCAAAGTGGGGTCTCCAGAACTGTAAGCGGGAGGTCACCGCCACCAGAGATCTGCAGTCAGCCCATGTTGGAGCCAACTCCACTCCCCCAGAAGATCAAACACCCAAATACCCGAGGAGTGACTTCTCCCACAAAACCTGCTGAGTTATTCTTACACCGAGGCCTAACTTAAATTGGCTATCCAATTAACATCTTCCCTATCTCTTCTCTGTTTTTAATCTTTCTCTTTTAATTACATTTTAAATTAATGGCTGTGAATCAGTATTATCTGTCATCTTGAGCTAATGACTCCAGAACTCATGTATACTAATGTTGCCGTAGATGGCCTCTCTGTTTCCTCGAGTGAGTCTTTCTGAAAATGTTGTCTGTTCATCTTCTTGGTTAAGCGGTTGAAATAATCTGTACATTCTGGAGAATAAATAGCTCTCAGCTACTGTGCTTCAGGCAAGCCAGGTACACACAGTAGGACTGCGGGGTGGGGGGCACATTATAATAACATCTTTGAGAACTCTTGCTCTTTTGGGTCTGGAGAGATAACTCTGCAGGAAAGAGCACCAGCTGATCCTGTGGAGGACCCAGGCTTAATCCCCAGCACCCACATGATGGCTTAGAGCCTTCTGCAACTCCAGTTCCAGGGGATCCAGCACCCTCTTCTGGACTCTTCTGGGCATGAAATTCATGTGGTATACGCTCATGAACTAAACCCATGTGGTATGCACACTTGCACGCAGGCGCACATGAGTATAAAAACAAACCCTTTATAAAAAGACACTTCTTGGGTCAGAGAGATGGCTCAGAGGTTAAGAGCACTAACTGCTCTTCCAGAGGACCTGAGTTCAATTCCCAGCACCCATATGGTAGCTCACAACCATCTGTAATGAGGTCTCGTGCCCTCTTCTGGCCTGCTGGCGGACATACAGCCAGAATACTGTATACATAATAAATAAATAAGTCTTAAAGAAGACACTTCTTACTATTCAACAGCCCACTTAGTGCCAGAGAACGAAGCTGCCTTAACAAAGCCCATGGATGGTGCAGCCACAGCTGGCACCAGTAACAACTGACCGTCAGTACAGCGGACAGGCACAGCTCAGTCTTCCAACTCGGGCGGATCAACAGAGGGGCCCAGCTCTCTGAGCACGGCGCTGGGCTTTGCCCTGTGAGGCCACCACCCTGTCACCCTACATCCACTGCACTATCTCAGCTCTCCTGTCCAGACACGGTTGAGAAAAACTGGTTTCTCATTCCTGGGTTGGTGGGTGTTGGCTCAGTGGCTAAAGGCACCTACCACCAAGCCGGAAGATACAAGTTCAGGATTCCTAAAAGTTGTCCTCTGACCTGAGACGCCCATGTCCGGGAACAGGCACACATTCACAACTTTTTTAATTAAAAAATCTCATTACTGACTCCAGCCCAGACCTGTTTTATCTACATCTTAGAGCATTTGATGTGTTTCACAAGGGCAAATCAGGGAAACTCTGCTGGGGTCTTGAGTCGCCACAGGCCACTGAGGAGCGGGATATTGCAGCTGCAGCATCATGGGAACATTGTCCTGAAGCAGCCTCGCCCCTGGGGGACAGTTTGAGTTTTAGCCACTTCGTTCCCAGTGTGGAGCACAGCAGCAGACTTGGTCTGAGCATTGAGAAAATACTCTAAAGCCTCCCCCAGTGGCATGTGAATGAGTGAGTCCCCTATAGAGGACGGGGTGGCAGCCCATGCGCAGTATCTTGTGGGCTGGGGCCAGCTCTCTGCAAGACCCTGCATGGCCACAGCATTCGTGATCTGTAAAACCACGCGATGTGATTTCCGTTCAATCCAAATAACTCCTGTGTGTCTTTATTAAATCTTAATTTTAAAAAATTAAGCTGTCTTACTGACCAGAGACCCCCACCCCCACCCTGCCAACTATCACCACCGCGTCATGGCTCCCAAGTTCTGGCAGACAGCTATTGTCCCGGGACTCTGGAGAGGTCATCATGTAAGGGCTACCAGATTCTCAATGGGTGTCACACAGGTGTCACTCTAGTACAGCCATGCACAAGGAGCCACCAACTTCCAGGTCCCCTGCTCATCTGTGTCAACTTCCATCTAGAAAAATGTGTTGCTTTGGATTTAATTGTTGAGGAACCCCAGAGAGAAACGCAACCCCTTGGTACAGGAACAGAGGCATGTGCACACACACACACACACACAAAACACATGCACACACACACACACACACACACACACACACACACACAGGAACAGGGCAAAGATGGGGAAACTGGTTTATTCTCTGTACCACTCTGGGCCACCAGGTGGCGGGCACAGGCCACACGCCACATGGCCTGACCATTACACTCAGGAGCGGCTACTTAAAGGGCAGGTCCAGTCAGAGGCCACCCTGAAAGGGAAAGAACAGCTGAGGGGCCTCCATAACCCACACAATATATACAAACTACAACACACATACCTTCATATACCCAACATCATACATAACACAAACAACAGACAAGACATACATATTCAATATCATACACACTACACACAATAAAAACACTAAACAACACAAACCCCATATTCTATACAACACACTACATAATCAACAGACACACACACCCAATATCACACACACTATATAATACATACTCAACACACACATACTCAATTTCATGGACAGTACACAATATAAATGCTACAGTACGTAGTACACACCACACCCACACCAACATCACATATACACACACAATATATAACATGACATATATACAATACTCATTTTAACATACAACACAACAGACTACAACACATACCACACACACACATGCAAAAATGTATGCACAAGATTAACTCTAAAAAATCAGTAGCCCTCCTTTACACAGCTGATAAATGGGCTGAGAAAGAATCAGAGAAACATCACCCTTAACAATAACTACAAATAACATAAATATCTTGGGTAACTCTAATCAAACAAGTGGAAAACCTATATGACAAGAACTTTAAGTCTTTGAAGAAAAAAATTGAAGAAGACACCAGAAAATGGAAAGATCTCCCATGCTCTTGGGTAGACAGAATTAACGCAGTAAAAATGACAATCTTACCAAAAGCAATCTACAGATTCAATGTAATGTCCATCAAAATTCTTCACAGACCCTGAAAGAACAATACTCAACTTCATATAGAAAGGCAAAAAAGCCAGAATAGCCAAAACAATACTATAAAATAAAGGCACTTCAGACGGCATCACAATCCCTGACTTCAAACTCTACTACAGAGCTACAGTACTGAAAACAGCCTGGTATTGGCATTAAAAAAAAAAAACCAGGAGGACCAATGGAACCGAATAGAAGACCCGGATATCAATCCACACATCTTCGAACACCTGATCTTTGATAAAGAAGCAAAAAATATCAAATGGAAAAAAGAAAGCATATTCAACAAATGGTGCTAGCATAACTGGATATCAACATGTAAAAGAATGAAAATAGATCCATATCTATCACCATGCACAAAACTCAAGTCCAAATGAATCAAAGACCTCAACATAAAACCAACTACTTAACCTCACAGAAGAGAAAGTGGGAAGTACACTTGAACACATTGGCACAGGAGACCTCTTCCTAAATGTAACCCTAGTAGCACAGACACTGAGAGAAACAATTAATGAGACCTCCTGAAAAGGATATGGTCAACAAGACAAAACAGCAGCCTCCAGAATGGGGAAAGCTCTTCACCAACCCCACATTAGACAGAGGGCTGATCTCTAAAATATACAAAGAACACAAGAAATTAGTCATCAAAAGAACAAATAATCCAATAAAAAGAAATGGAGTACAGACCTAAACAGAGAACTCTCAGCAGAGGAATCTAAAATGGCTGAAAGACACTTAAGGAAATGTTCAACATCCTTAGTCATCAGAAAAATGCAAATCAAAACAACTCTGAGATTCCATCTTACACCTGTAAGATTGGCCAAGATCAACAACACTAATGACAATTTATGCTGGAGAAGATGTGGGGTAAATGGAACACTTCTGCATTGCTGGTAGGAAAGCAAGCTGGTACAGACCCTTTGGGTGTCAGTGTGGCCATTTCTCAGAAAATTAGGAAACAACTTTTCTCAAGACCCAGCAATACCACTTTTGGGTATATATCCAAAGGATGCTCAATCGTGCCACAAGGACATGTGCTCAACTATGTTCATAGCAGCTTTGTTTGTCATAGCCAGAACCTGGAAACAACCTAAATGCCCCTTGATCGAAGAATGGATAAAGAAGATGTGGTACATTTACACAATGGAGTACTACACAGCAGAAAAAAAATAACGACAACTTGAAAATTGTGGGCAAATGAATGGATCTAGGAAACACTGAGTGTGGTAACACAGACCCAGAAAGACAAATATAATATGTACTCACTGATATGTGGCTTTTAGACATAAAGCAAAGAAAAACTATCCTACAATTCATAATCCCAGAGAACCTGGATAACAAAGAGGACCCTTAAAAAGACATACATGGATCTAATCTACATGGGAAGTAGAAAAAGACAAGATCTCCTGAGCAAATTGAGCATGGGGATCATGGGAGAGGGTAAAAGGGGAGGGGAGAGGAAGGCAGGGGAGCCGAGAAAAATACATAGCTCAATAAAAACAAAAAAATAAGCAAATAAATTGAACCATCACATGTAAAAAAAAAGTACACAACATTTCACACACCACATACACTACACACAGAAAACACATCACAACACACAACCCAAGATACATACAAGTGGCCTGTTCACAGCCCCTCAGCCCACTTTGGGAGCCACTAGTTTCCATCTCTGGCTCTCTCCCTTTGCCATGGCACCTACTAGGGTGTCAATCACCTTCTCTCTCCACCCCAGATGCTAGTCAGCCTCCACCACCGTTCCCTAGAAGGGAAGATAATATCATTGCCCCTCACGGTGGGCAGACAAGCGGTTAAGTCTTCAGACTCCAGGGAGTCAGTCCCCACATGCAAAGTCGTGCCCTCATTCACTCCCCTCTACTGACGCACCTCCTTCATCCCCATACATATTGCTGAAGTCTGACTGTGGGAAGAGGGCCAAGAGAGAGGAATTGGGGTCCCCGCCCAGAGCCAGAGCCCCTCCCAGAAAGCCTGACTGAAAGCCACCAAGAAACAATAGATAACGTGGACATCACACTGTGTGCCTAAGGCTAGACCTCTCGGCCAGCTCTATCAAGGGCCCTCCATGACTGTCTAATCCCCTCAGCTTGAGCCTGTGTCAGGGTAACTGGTGAATCTCAGGGCTGGGAACTGCTGCCCCTGGAATAAGCTGGCTTCTCTTCAGCTGCCCTTGGCCTAAATTGGCTTCTCCTGGGCTGAGCCTCCAGTCCAGGACTGAGAACAGAGATACAAACAGTACCGTCCAAGCTCTAATGGAGCCAAGGGATAGGCCATGCTGCCTCTAAGCAAGACTGCTTTCCCTGGCTGTATTGCTTAACCGGGCAGCCCAGGCCGCTGTCCTTCCATCTTCCCATCCCTCCTCCTACCCCATCATCTCCTCCTCTCTGGGTCCTATCCCTGACTTCCTCACCCTCAAAATGGAGTCAGAAATTGCAGTCAGTGGCAGGACCGAATGAGGTTAACTCAGAACTTCCCAACCCTTCAAAAGTTGGGGTTGTTGTTGTCGTTGTTTTCAACTATAAGATCTGCTGTTCTCACCGGTGTTCGTTTTTAGAAGCTTATCAAAGCAGGGCCACAGTTAAGTTCTTTGTTGAGAAGCAGCAAGGATGGCAGGAATAAAGAGAACAACACAGGTTATGGGAAGTCGGGGAGCTTAGGGACAGCAAAGACCACATTCCAGGGGACTCGTGGTTTAGTGGGACAGTGGGATGAGACAGGCCCTCAGCTGAACATTCCTTCCTCGGAGGAAGGGAGGACATAGACCTGCTGTTCCACACAGCAAGCTATCACTCAGTCTCATGAAAGCAGGAATTTCTGACGATTGCTCCGTACGGACAAGACGCAAGGACACAACGACGCCAAGTGAAGACCGCTGTCACAAAGGGGAAAGGGCGGTCTGAGCACAGTTACATGAAACACCTAAGTGGGCAGACTTGTGGCGACAGTCCAACGGGGACCAGCTGGGTACAGAAAGTAGGGACCTGACGGCACCCGTCACAGTCCCAGCTCCCTCCGTTTCTCACCCACCATGGCGTCCTGAGAGTTCTTGGACCTCCTGCCTCGACAGGCTCACACTGCCCCAAGTTTTGGGGGAAACCTGAGCTCGTTCTTTACATCCTGGCCCGGTCACACACTTTCTTCCACTGCTGCTTCTGACTTTTCCGCCACTTGTCTTATTTCTCCCCCACGCCCCCACCCCCACGCCCCCCCTCACCCCCCCTCACCCCCCATCCTCCCCCCACCCCCACTCCCCGCTTGCCAGCCCTCACATTGTTCTGTAACTCTGGTCAGAGTACTTCTTCTAGAATTTTATCTATCCTCCTCAACCTCTTGTTTGCACAGAAGAAAGGTACAAACCAACAGACAATCGCCACAAAGCAATCGAAGACTCTAAAGGCGCAGGGGCCACTCCCAGGACAGTAGGGGCTGACTCCAAGCTTGGGCTTAGAGACAGAGGCATTCCTGGGCCTGGAGCAGGGAGCTGGGGTTATCTGTTATCTGGGGCTGATTGCACTTAAAAGTGCTTGCTTTACTTCAAAGGGACTTTCAGGGTGCATTCTGGCCGTCAGAGCTGTCCTTCAGGCAGTAGTAAATCTATGAGAAGGCACAGGGGCCGGGCTGCACTGGTCAGCACACAGACCAGCCTGTCAGGGCAGATTCCAGAGCTATTTACAGCCCTGCCAGAGGGTCTTTCTTCTTCCCAAGCAACCTCTCTCTCGTGGAAGAGGGGCTGAGGCAAGGACGGGTGTTTGTCCTTGTTTGCAGTGATGAAGAGAACTCAGGGTTCTCATGGTGTGTCTGGTCATGGCACCCACCCCACCCCATGGTGTTGCCTTCTACTGCGCATGGCCCTCTCATCACTGGTCCTTAGAGAAACACAAATCCAACCACAAAGAGAAATCCTAGCACTCCCAATAGGATGGCTGATGGCCAATACGCAGGTGTTGGCCAGGAGGCGGTTCAGCTGGGGATCCTGGTGCATTGTGGGTAGGATAACACCATGGCAGCCGCTATGGTAATTCCTTGAAAAAATGGACATGAGAAAATCAGCATGGCTGCATACATTTCACAAGCAGACCGTGCAGCACGATCCGTCAACAGAGTGAACTTTAAAATAAATAAGAGCAGAAGCTGGGCGGGGCGGCACACATCTGCAAGCCCAGGGCACAGGAGCCTGACTGAGCTGACTGACTCAGGCCAGGAGCTGGGAGATGGCTCGGTGGTTAAAGTGATGCAGAGGAAGAATGAGGGCTTGAGGTGGGATCCCTGCATTGAAAAAAAAAGCCAGATGTGGTGGCGCACATCTGTAACCCCAGCGCTGGAAGGTAGAGCAGAGGAATCCTGAGCCCAGTCTAGTCAAAACAATGCGCTCCAGATTCAGGGAGAGACCCTGTCTCAAAATGTAAGGTGGAGAGCAACAGGGGAAAGACATCCTGCCATTGATCTCTAGCTCCACACCAAAGAACACAGTCACACACATGTGCACACACATGCACATGCCACACACACACAAAGACAGACAGTCAGACAGACAGACGGATAGGTGAGATAGAATGTGGGTCTAGCCTGAGCTAAGTAGCATGACTCAGAGATAATTTTTGTCAATTTTATTTTTAGAAAAATAAAATAATAAGCAAGTAAAATCCTAGGTAATATTCAAAAAACTGAAAACAGATTTTTGAAGAAATAGGTGTACCATGCTCACAGCAGCCCAGTTGGGACAGACAAAAGGTAGAGGTGGCCTGTGCATCCACAGACAGAAAAGTGAATAAGCAAGGCATAGTGAGGGCAGGGGCTGTGAGTCAACACAGTGTGTGTGCATGAGGCCCCAGCACCAAATACCAAAACAAGCAAAATGTGGGGCATGCATCTTGTGTGGTTTGAATGTGAATGTTTCCCACAGCTCACAGGTTTGAACATTTGTCCCTAGCTGGTGATGCTGTTTTGGAAGGTTGTAGAATCTTTACAAGGCAGCATCTCATTGGAGGAAATGGGTCACTGCTGGAGGGCCTTGAGGTTTTGTAGCCTTATCCCACTTCCTGCCTTCTCTCTTCCTCTTCTAGCAAAATACGAAGTGAGACGGCCCAGGTATACACTCCTGTCGTTTTCCGTCCCGGCCCTGATGAGCTGTGTCACCTTAAACTGTAAGACAAAACAAACCCTCCCTCTCTGTAGTTTCTTCTTGTCACATAGCTGGTCACCACAAGTAAAGCAGCTAACACAGCAGCTGATGGAAGGAAAGGCTCTGACATGCTACAGAGTGGCTGGACCTTAAGGACATTCCAGTAGGTAAGATAAGTCAATCACAAACAGACAAGCTTGGCCAGCCTGGGGAATAGGCCTGTAATCGCCCTTGCTCAGGAGGCAGAGGCAGGACAATTGGTAAGTTCAAGTGAATGAGGGCAAGGCTAACCTGGACAAGTTAGTGAGACCCTATCTCAAAATGAAAAGAACCACAGCTGTCACTTGGCTAAGAGTGTGTGTAGTTGGCACAGTCCCTAACTACACTCTACATATTTACCCTTATACCCACAGATAGGTGCAGTTCTCACCCTCATCAAGAAACTTCTTTTTACAATACACACAGACCATTACAGAGAGCCACAACTGATCAAAACGCAGAGTTATGGAGTCCATCCCCAGCTGGTACAACGTAACTCCTACACCTAAGGCTCAGGGATCGTTGTGGAAGAGGGCTCAGAAGGCTGTAGGCGCCAGAGGAATGAGGAATTTCTTGTGAGATTCTGTCTTCTTGAAATGTCAGGAGCTACACCCGGGAAGTCCCACAAACATGGTATCCTATACAGGAGCTAAAAAGGAAGACGACCAATCGGCATGCTAACATGGACGGGGGCAAGCTCACGAGGTCTCAATCCTAAACAGAGAATTACAGGCAATGAAGGAATGTTATTAACAGCAGGAGGAATAGTCTTCCCCGGGGGAGAGCACCCCAACTAGTTATTCATACCAAACGGGCAGCCCTGAAAACTTGTACAGACAAGCAACATAGGGACTGAGCAGGCTGTATTCATATTTATTTAAGAATATATATATTTAAGAATATATATATATTACATTTATATAATACCAACATATATATCAACAATTAAAGAAAGAGACAATGAATTTGAAGGAGAGCAAAGATGGGTACGTGGGAGGGATGAAAGAAAAAGGAGAAATTATATAATCTCAAAACAGAAGACCGGGGACCTGACTCACGTGCTAGAACTTGCTCAGCACGTATGGGAGCTAGGATGCTCAGATGCACAGAGACATGAGGTGGAATGGCAGATGCCTGGCAGTGGGAGGCCTTCCTCATGGTAGAGCTTTGGTTCCACAGAATAAAATGAGTTCTGGAGAGACAGTGGTAATGGTTCAACAGAATTGAATGTGTAAAAATGGCCAGTTCTCTTTTCTTTTCTCTCTTTTGTCTTTCTTTCCTTTTTCCTTTCTTTTTTGTTTGTTTGTTTTTTGTTTTTCTGAGACAGGGTTTCTCTGTATAGACCAGGCTCTCCTGGAACTCACTCTATAGACCAAGCTGGCCTTGAACTCAGACATCCACCTGTCTCTGCCTCCAGAGTTCTGGGATGAAGGGCATGTGCCACAACTGCCCAGCCTACCATTAAATTTTTTAATTTGAGCAAAAGTATCCAGGATTAATAAATTCTCCCTGGGAGCAAGCCTGAGAGTTGAAGTCAAGCTTATCGGGGCTAAACATGAGTTCCTAGCCATGTGGCTTTGCTCTAGCCAATAGTTCATTCAGAGTCAGCTGCTGGGAACTCAAACATGCTTTCCCTGCGGGGTAATCCAGGCCACATTGAACACCTGTGGGCGAGTTCTGTGCCTGTCACCAGAGCATGACAATAAATAAATCACCAGGTGTAGGAGGAGGCCACTCATTTGTTCCCGGCAGCTTAGACTCGAAATAATCACAAAGAAACCGTATTAATTAAAACAGTTTGGTCCATTAGCTCTAGCTTCTTATTGGCTAACTCTTGCATATTAATTTAACCCATTTCTATTAATCTGTGTATGGCGACATGGCTGTGACTTACCAGATAAAGTTCCAGTGCCTGTCCCCAGTGGGGCTGCATGGTGTCTCTCGTACTCTGCCCTTCTTCCTCCCAGCATTCAGCTTAGTTTTCCCTGCCTAGCTAGATTCTGCCTTGCTATAGATCCAAAACAGTTTCTTTATTCATTAGCACACAGAGGGAAATCTCACATCAACCAGGTTCCCTGTCCTTAAGACACTGACATTCTATAGAAGCTATGAAAACAGATACCCAAGAAACTGACAGTATCACAATCCATTGAAGACATAACCCATGTCCCCTAAGAAAAACAAGAGGGTCAGAGAGAGGATGACTGTAGATGAGCTTATCAGGGAGGATCCTCGGGGGAAAGGACATCTCGGCTGGCTTCTGCAGATTACCTGGACAGAGAGCTCATCCTCTCTGTGTCTCATACAGGACACAGCTCATCCATGGTACGGCTGCCAGGAGTGGCTTCTCTGGAGTGAGAGTGACCACAGCAGGCTGGCTGAAGGGCTGAGAAGATGGAGGGAGACAGAAAGACAGGACAGGACAGACAGATAGAAATGTCATCACAGGGCTCCCGGAGGATAGGCTTTGTAACCTGGGTGAGAGATAGCAACTGGAGGGATTCGAGCAAGGGATGCTGGGATGGAATCTTTGCCTGAGAACTGACAAGGGCTAGATCTCAGTGTGTCATCAAACCTATGCTATCCCAAGTGGGGTGCAGAGCTCGGTTTGGATCTCCCAATGTGTCCTGGACCAGACTCCATAGTCCGGGACACTTGTCCACTACACCTGATTTTCTGCACATCTATCCCCTGGGAGCATGCCAACATTTTCATGGGGACCTGCTGGAGAAGAAAGGGGCCTTGGAGATGGCAGCCTGTCCCCAAGGAGCTGAGAGATGCTGTGTGCTGACAATGCAGTTGCAGCTCATCCTGCTAGGCGCTCTTCATCTGTCGGGCAGAATCCGTGGGCGGAGGAACTCTCCAGATGCCTTGAGTCTGAGAAGACATGGCTCAGAGGGTGAAAGCAGGGGGTGGGGGCAGCAAGAACTGGTTTCCACTACAAATGGTTTCCTCAAACGGTAGGATTTGTTCAGCCCTGAACAAATGTATCCCTGGCCTGCCAAGAGTGTCCTCTACCCGAGGCAGCTGAGCGCAGAGATGAGGTTCTAATGAGACTAATCACAGTCATTGAGAACCCAGGTGTCAATTCCCCACCATGGCAGCCCAGCGTCCCTTGGGCCCACTGGGTGTGTAAGAAACAGTTTTGTGATAATCACCCCTGAGTCCTTGGCTTCGCCGAGGCCCTCGACTTGCCCTGACACAGCCTCTCGTCATCTGTCTCCCATGTCACTCACTGCTGATATCAGATGGTGGTATTGATAAATCCAGGGTGATCCCCCTCTACAGTGATGATCTGTTCTCCTCTATGTTTCGTGGCTTCTGTCCAGAGTGTCCCCACTTGGACCCCAAGCCCTCTGCCATCTCTCTCCTCTGGTCCCTATCATACCCATCCATCACTAAAAGAGATGTGGTACCACAGGTCTTATCTCCAAGCTCTGATCGCTCATCTCTCCCCATACTATCCCAGGTTGAGCTTTCCCATCACTTGAAATAGTCCAGCTTCAGCCCAGAGAGCTCTTGTTGTTTTTTTGAGTCAGGGTTTCTCAGCCCTGGAACTAACTGTCCTGGAACTTGCTTTGTAGCCCAGGCTGGCCCTAAATTCACAAAGATCCACCTGCCTTTGCCTCCCGAGTACTGGGATGAAAGGTGTGCGCCACCACATCTAGCAAGTCCTTGGAGCTTAGTCTAGTTCCTACCATCCGTGCTGAACAAGTTCACTGCTATGGGACCCCTCCCAGTTAATGTGGTCCTACAGGTCTCAGCTTGACTGGATCATAATAACGGTCTCCTACCCAAACTGGTTCCCCTTCCAGTCTCATTTAAAAGTCACATCCTGGGTTGGGGGTGTAGCTCAGTTGGTAGAACACTTGCCTATCATGTATAGTGCCCTGGGATCTATTTCTAGCACCACATAAAGCAGGTGTAAGGATGCATACTCATAATCCCAGCACTCGGGAGCTAGAGGCGGCAGAATCAGCAGTTCGAGTTCACCCTCAGCTACATAGCAAGTTTGAAGTCAGTTTGGACGATATGAGACCCTGTCTCAAGGAACAATGACTTTCTAGGCAACTGCTGCCTGTCACCTCTACCTTCCCATAGCTCTAACCCTAGGCCAAGTCATACAGTGCTGATGGTCCCGACGTCAGCACACTCTTCACTCCTGTCTCTGTTTCACGCTCTTTCCACCAGGGCCCTTTCTTATGCTCTCTGTCACTGATCCCTAAACTTCTGAGTCTGTCCCCCTGCAGCTCCAGGAGTGCCTTTCCAAGGCCTACATCTGATCACGTGACTGCCTTCTACCCAGAGCTTGCAAGCTTCCAATGCCACCGGAGCCATGGCTCAGAGTCTCTTTGCTCTACTTTCTTCTGTCAACTCATGATGGCTTTTCATAACAACCATGCCATACACTGCAAAGGAATTTTCCTTTACTCCATCTTCAAATGCCAATGTGGGCTTTGACCTCAAGGCTGGTGAGAGAGCTCTTCGCCTGTGCCAAGATCCAGTACCATCCATGCCATTGCATTAGAGTTTATAGATGCTGTCCCGTGGTGCCCACCCACCTGGGTTTCCCTGCGAGACTGACCAACATTGCCAGTGGAAGCCTGAGTCACCTGCCCCCCTTCTAGCAGCATTAATGGCTCTCTTCTCAAGACAGAGGCTATGACGTAGCTTGTCTGCATCTAGAGAGGGTGGCTGGGAGACCCAGCGCTGGAATTCCAGGGCTGTTACCAGCCCCATCTGACAGCATCCCCCAGTTGTACCAGGAGCAGGAGCCCTAAGCATGCCTGAAGTTTTTCTAAACAACAGCAGAGCCCTGGGTACGAGTCAGCTCCAGCCGCAAGCCCAGCCAGGAGCTCAGGCGTGTGGGTTTGGCCTTTATCTCCTGTCAGTTCTGCGAGGAACCCAGACTCCTCCACAGGGCCCCAGCAGGTGGAGTGAGGAGGTGGATGATGAAGCACTTTCCCTGCCGCAGTCAATTAAGAAGGGGTTTAAAGGGAACTGTGTTATTCCGCCTATGAGAGGAATGCTGCCAGGAGCCTCTGATGTTGCTCAAGCCAGGGCCACAGAGGAAAGAGCAGCCAGTTTTGGTCATTCCTCCCCACACCTGGGCTGTGTGGAGCAGTACATCCACCAGGCCTCTCATCTCATCGGGGCCTGTTTCCTTTGTTCCTTTCTCCACCTCTCAAGACGTGCCTCAATCCACTCAGTCCCTGACGGGCAACAGGCCATGCAAGCCATGAGGATTGAATAGACAGGTACCAGAGTCCACACAGCTTTGCCCAGAATCCTAGGACTGAGCAGATGGATAAAGCAACTAAAATTGGATTTTCTTTCCCAAGTTTTCACTTTTTGAAAATCTTTGTGGTGGGGGGAGGTGGGCTACAAATGTAGGCTTATGCACACACAGTTCACATGCAGAAGTCAGAGATGGGTCTCGGATATCGGTCCTTGACTTCTACTGTGTTTGAGGCAGTATTTCTTGTCCACCACTGTGTATGTGGGGCTAGCTCACCCACACCTTCCTGGGACTCTCCTGTCTCTGGCTTCTGTGTCCCCACAGCTCTAGGATGACAGACATTTGCTGCTGAATCCAATGTCCCTTAAGTCCTGAGCATCGCGAGTTCTGAGCATCGCGAGAAGTCCTGAGCATCGCGAGAAGTCCTGAGCATCGCGACTTATGTCTTCACGCTTGCGCAGCAAGTACTTTACCCACCCACCAGCCCTCCCTCTCCACAGATCTCTTTCGGTTTCTTAGGGAGTGCGTGTGTTTGGGACAAGGTCTCACTACGTAGACCAGACTCACACTTGTGAATAGCCTCCTCCTCTGCCTCCAAAGTGCCAGGATTACAAGTGTGCAGCCCCATGGCCAGCTATTCTTCAACTTGAAACCTTGTGTCTTCGTGTGCACACATACCACCCGCCCCAGATAGCCACGGGTTATTCCAGCGGCGGCTTCCTCCCTAGAATGTCACAGAGAAGCCTGTGAGAGACGGGGTAGCTGGTGGCTTTGTACAAGGGTCAAAGTTAATGGGTCCTATGCTGTGTATACCTGAAAGTATTAATCACCCTCTCTGGGCCTATTGGGCTGCTTCTAAAAGGAGGAAATACGATCTGACAGGCTCGGCTCTGCATTCTCTGGCTTTCCTAGGCAATGGCTAGGCCTGGCCTAGCCTCACCCTGTGGTGGCTAAAGGCGACTTCCCCTGTGCTGACCAAGGTCAAAGTCTTCAAAAGTCACTCCCAGATTGTTCCCCAATTCTCTCCACTCAGTCCTGCACTCCTCAGGCCTTGAGCTTCAAAATTCCCGGTCTACTTGGCTTTCATCCTCATTCCACACCACACAGCTCTTCTGGGTTTTCCCTCCCTCTCTCTTCCCTGTGGATTGAACTGGGAGGTCTCACACATTCTAAGCAAGTGCTCTACCACTAAGCAGCATCTCCCTAGCCCTCTTTTGCAGTTTTTTTGTGTGGTTGTCTTTGTTTAGTTAGTGTGTGTGTGTGTGTGTGTGTGTGTGTGTGTGTGTTATTGTTTGGTTTGTTGGTTTGTTTTTTGAGACAGGCTCTCAGTAAATTGCTCACACTGGCCTTGAACTCACTCTGAAACACAGACTGGCCTTGAACTTGAGATCCTCCTGCTGCACCCTCTGAAGAAGGTAGGGTCATACGCCTGTGCTGTCAGGCTCAGCCAGCTCTCCCAGGTCTCAGGGTGCATATAGAAGTGAGGTTCTGTATAACTAGAGCCTGTCTGTTGGCCTGAAGTTGACGTGAGTTTTCTAGAAGCTTTCTCTAATGCCAGCACTGTAGGATTTTAGAGCATCCAGCATCCATGACTTCTTATTCCATTCTCCCGCAGTGATCCAACACCCAGACCTGAACCCTGAACCCTGAACCCTGAGCCCTGAACCCTGAACCCTGAGTCCTGAGTCTGCACCTAGACCTTTCTAGTGGGCTGTTTTCTACATCCTCATGGTCATTCAGAGACCCTAACACTCAGGACTGACAGAAATTCCATCTTGCGAACAGCCTTGACCATCAGCCAAAATGCCTTCTGGGTCTGATGGTCAAAGTGTGGAGGGAGGTGTCTTTTAATTTAGCTGCTTTTCTGCTCCTTTATTCTTCCTGTGACTCGTTATCTTGAGAGGTCTTTAATAACTGAACAGGCCTGGAACATTCCTCCCCAGTTTCTCCCACGTTGGTTTTGCTACCCCCACACCACGGAGGAGGGCAGCTAGAGCCCCAAGCTGGCGCTGGCCTGGGTGTCTCCCACTGGAGCTGCTGGCTCATAGCCCAGGGCAGGAACTGGAAGAGGGTCCAGGAGCCTCTGGGAAATGAGATTTACATCAGAAAAGAAGGCCTGTCTGCCAGCACTTCCGCCCCACCCTGCACACTTGTGTGCATATGCTCACACATGTACCTACGCACTTCTCCACCAACGGAGTCTCAGCCAGCAATGCCCAAGTCATCGTGTGCTGCGAGGGGTCAGCTTCCTGGGGTCTCAGAGGACAAGGAATTTCTGTGTCTACCACATACCAAACCCCAGTATTTTCCTGCAACTCATCCCGACGTCCTGAACGCATCTCCTCATAGACAGGATATTACTTACACTGTATGAAGAAGTAGCCCTAAACATCCAGGCGGCTGCTGTGGAATATCCCAGATCTCTAAAACACTTCTCCAACCATCCCCACCCCAGAGGAGGGGGTGAAAAACTTCTGTAGTTAAGACCACAGATGCAAGCCCTGGATGAGGACAGAGACACCCATGTGGAAGCTAGTCCTCCACAAGGGGCTCGGGTCAGACACGACAACTGACTGGGTTCTGTGATGACATGAAAATGAGCTGGCCACGTCAAACCAGACGTGGCACTGGGCCAGACATGAGACTCTGAGGTGTGGCTGAATTATCCCCTACAGAGGGCCTGGGGACATGAGCCCCGCAGGACAGGCCTGTGCCGGCACAACCAGGACCAGGCCAGAGCAGCTGGTGCAAGGCTTCTGAAAGAGGAAGACTGCAGGCGGGAGCAGAGCCAGGTCTGGAGGAGGAGGGCTTGGGTGGCAGCAGCTCTGGGAAGTGGACTTCTAGCGAGGCCCAGAAGATAGTGGTATGCTAGAACAGTCCAAAACTACTATAACAACCCCAGCGAGGCTGAGATAGGAAGACAATGAGTTCAGAGTCAACCTGGGCTGCATAGTGAGACTGTGTACCAAAAAGAAAAAGGAGGAAGGAAGGAAGGAAGGAAGGAAGGAAGGAAGGAAGGAGGGAGGGAGGGAGGGAGGGAGGGAGGGAAGGAAGGAAGGAATAAGAGAAGGAAAGAAGGAGAGAGAGAAGGAAGGAACGAAGGAAGGAGAGAAGTAGAAAGACATAAACATGGAGAGAAAGAGAGGGAAACACACACACATATGTAAGCCCATATGCAAAGGCCGACTGGTCTGGGCTCAAAAGCTCAGCCCTGTCATTCATTAGTCACGTGACCATGGAAAAGATGGAAGATATGGAAAAGATGGAACTCTCTCCACAGTGATGTAATAACTGCTCTATTTATTTATTTTTATCTTGAGACGGGGTCTCATGTATTCTGACCTGGTCTGGGATGTGCCATGTAGCAGAGAAGAAGCTAGAACTTTTGATCTTTCTGTCTCTATCTCTTACCTGCTGGGACCACAGGCATGTGCTCCTGTGCTCAGTTTATATGAGGCTAGGTAGCAAACCTGGGGCCTCACAGATGCTAACTAGGCTAGCACTCCACCAAAGTGAGCCACACCCCAGCTCCAGTTTTCATTAGCATGAAATATATCAAGCTTTTGTTTTTAGCATTTTAAGACATCTATCATCATCTTAGAGTCATTAGTGAAGAAGCAATCCTGGCAGAGTCGTTGGTACTTAATCACATACATCAAAATTACAGCATCAGGGCTGGAGAGATGGCTCAGAGATTTAATGCACTGGCTGTTTTTCCAGGGGACCCAGATTCAATTCCCAGCACCCACTTGGCAGCTCATAACTTTCAGTTAGTCCAACTCCAGGGGATCTGACATCCTCTTCTGGCCTCTCTGGGCACCAGATGTACACATGAGGCATATGCATACAGGCAGGCAAACATTCATACCCACAAAATAAAATACGTCTTAAAATTTATAGAGTTGCCTTCAGGTATTTGGAAGAAAATTCATGCTTTTTGAGAAAGCACTGCTTTGACCTTGATGACACACAGAGTACTACATGAAAGGTGTGACGTAACTCGACCTGGCCTGGTGATGTACACCTGTTCTTCCAACACTTGGGAGGTGGAGGCAGGAGGATCAGGAGTTCAAGATCACCCTCAGCTACAAAGCAAATTCTGGATACTGGAGACCCTGCCTCAAGAAAAAGAAAAGCGTAATTCTGAGTTTCAAACTACTGAGAAGATCAGGACAAGGAAGGTAGAAACCTCTCTGTTTACAGGACAAGGTGTGCTGCAGTTCAGGGGCAGAGGGTGTGCTTAACAGGAGGAAGCCCTGGGCCCTGGCTCCATCTCCAGCATTGACTCCACCCCCAAAAAGGTACCCTGGCTAATTTAGCTCATGTACAAACGTCTTATAAATATACCGGCCAGTGGCACACGCCTTTAATCCTAGCAGAGCCAATCTGGTCTACAGAGCAAGTTCCAGGTCCCCGGAGCTACACAGAGAAATCTTGTCTTGAAAAACAAAATAGATAGATAGATAGATAGATAGATAGATAGATAGATAGATAGATAGATAGATGATAGATAGATAGATAGATAGATAGATAGATAGATAGATAGATAGATAGATAGATAGATGATAGACAAGGTAGATATGTAGATCCCAACATCCATGTCTAATCAAATATCAAGAAGTGTTTCTTCACTTATAAAGCAAATCAACAGGAAAATGTTGGGGTTGCTAACAAACACAGAGACACTTCAGATATTTAAGAGAATGGGTGGGCACCCCAGGAGTGACACAACAGTGCTTAACTTTCTTTTTTTGTAATTTTTATTTCAGCTTTTTTAAAGATAGCATCCCCACTGCATTGGTCTGACTGGCCTGGAGTTCTCTATCTAGACAAGGCTGACTTTGAACTCTCAGACTTCCTTTTTTTCTTTGTCTCCCTAAAAGGCAAATGCCACCAGACCTTGCTAACATTCAGTATTATTGTGTGTGTGTGCAAATGATGTGTGAAGGAAGATACGTGAAAGCCCAGGCTCTCATACGAAAGTCAACGGGCAGCTTTGTAAAGTCTGTTCTATTTTTCTGTGGATTCCGGGGGTCAAGTTGGGGTCATTGGGCTTATGTGCAAACACCTTTACCTGCTGAGTCACCTCAGCAGCCCCTTGCTTTGTCAGTGTTAGAAAAGTTAGCTGCATCTTACAATTGGCGGCATCCGAAAGGCGGTGCGATGTAGTTAGAACTGTATGTACCTTATAAGCTGCTTGTGAAAACCTAGCACGTTCAAGACCCCCGGTTTGATCCCCAGCACTGCATCAGAGATAAACCAAAAAGAAAGAATGATTTATATAAGCTGATAATTATGAAATGCTTCAAACAGCAACCAGAACATATATCTCCAAAATCCATGCTGCCAAAATATATTGAATGAATAGATTTGCCCTTTAGAAATATTCCTGGCAGAGCTGTAGAAAAAGAATATATGGGGGCACAGGGCATGACTGGAAGACAAAGTGGGAACCCCTGTTGTTCATGGCTGTGTGGACAGACAGACGTGATAAGCAGAGTGGAAAGCGTTGGTGATGGACCCTCACAGGTCTGTTACAGGGTATATGTAGGAGAAAAAGAAAGAAAACATCAAAGGTTTCTGACCAGGACCACAATGCGGTGCTTAACTTGAGCTGGGAAGTTGAGAGAAGCAGATATGGAAACAGGTTTAGAAGAGTAAATAGGGTTCCCCCGGGGAGGGGAGGGTGTCATGTTGAATGGGCTGCCTGTGAGGACATCAAGAGGAAATGTCAGCTGAGAAAGTAGAAATGAGCTCAGCGCACCAGGAGTCAGGGAAATGAAGGGAGGGAAGGGGAGAGGCCAGGAGCCAAGCCAGTTCCTGCCGATGAGACCCTGCGGCTGTCACTCTGAGTGCTCAGCCCTATTTAGAAGCTGAGGTAATTCTATGCTCGTTACTCACCCCACTGAGCTGCAAGGCAGGGGAACTCAGTACTCAACGAAGCACATCCTAGCTGTTTCATATCTGTCGCATGAGTCGCTTCCGCTTGGGCACCACCCTCTTCAGGAGAGGCTCCTCTGCGCCTCACGGTGGCCGTTCACCCTGCGCGTAGGGATGTCAGAGCAAAACTGATTAGAAAACCAAAACGGATCAAGAGGAAAGAGGCCGGTTCCTTGCCAGCACCAGATGAGGGAGATAGAGAAACGAAAGGGAGATAAGACAGGGCAGTGAGTGGGTGAGAACGGAGAGGAGCGAGCTGGAGTGTGGCTGGGATACCCGGTTGGTACCCCTCCTTTAACTCGTGTTCCCATCCTAAAGCTTTACACAAATTCTCCCCCGCCCAGGAAACACAACCTATTCAACTTTCCAAGTTCAAGTCTGCATACCCTAGACAGTGTCTGAAGGGATGAAAAGGGAGCCCTGCACTTTAGGACCCTAGCAACCTCTGGCCAAGTGATCCGGAACCAAACCCTGCGCCTTGCTGGCTTGGCTTCAATTCTTGCATCTCCTTCACAGCTCGAAGCTTCTAATTTTGCTTTTGGTGGGGGCCTCCCCCCACCCCCGCTCAAGACAACTGGCTACACATGGCACACACTCACATCCTTGATGTTTTGTGAGCATCTCTCCTCTTGCTCCATCTCCGTGTCCCTTGCACCTGAGCCCTTGCCCACACGCCTCTGAGTTCCAGGAGTCAGGACTCTGATCTGTACCACATGGTGGGTCTCAAGTGAGAGGCCTGTATGTGTTAGTCACCCTTAAGATACAAGATAGGGCAACTCAGTATGGGGTCCAGAACCCAGAATATCCTAGGTATTTCGTATTGGTTTAATGACTCCCCTCTTCAGGAGTAAGTAGGGCCTCATCTGGCTCATTTGCTTTGCTTTGCTTTTTAATAATTTATTTTTATTTTTATGAGAATTGGTGTTTTGCCTACATGTATGTCTATGTGAGGGTGCCAGATCCCCTGGAATTAACAAATTAGTGTTATAGATAGTTGTCAGCTGCCATGTGAGTGCTGGGAATTGAACCTGCGTTCTCTGGAAGAGCAGCCAGCGTTCCTAACCTCTGAGCCAGCCCATTTGCTTTTCCCAGTGGCCACTCACTGTGTGCCTACTGATGACAGACAACAGCCCTGTGACCTTTCGTTCCTCACCCCGTGACCCACAGGCCTGGCTGTCACTCCCAGGCACAGGGCCTGAGAAGCATGGAGCTGTGCCTAGAAAAATGGTGTCTGTTAGCTACTTCTGAGAGTCCCCAGACATCAAAGGGACTGGGAGGTAGAATTAGCGCTGGGACAGACCGCGAAGTCAGGAAGTCCACAGACAGACTTAGGAAGTGAGATATTTTAGCCTGACGGTTTTCAGGGAGTCAGAGGAGGAGTGGGAATAAAGCGCCAACCAAGGCTCTCGCTGCACGCCAGAGAGTCCTTGGAGGTAATGGAGGGCACGCGGGGACTCCAAAATCTGTTCACCCGGGCTGAGGAGGTGGCTCAGTAGTTAAGAGCGTTGGCTGTTCTTCCAGAGAACCCAGATTTGATTCCCAGAACCCACATGTTACAGCCATCTGTAACCCTGGTTCTGAAGTCTTCTTCAGGCCTCCACTGGGACCAGGCACACACAAGGTACACGCGCACGCATGCAGGGGAACCCGCAAAAATATAGACTAAAAATAAATAAATATTAAGTCAGTGGAGTCTGATTTGCCAAGATTCGGCTATTCAGAAGTGAAAGGAAAACAGCACACCCTGTGTGCACTGGTCAGTTTTCTCATGGCCGTGACTAAATTCCTGGAAGAAGCAAATCGATCGAGGGTTTATGTTGGCTCGCACAGCAGAGGAGTGCCGTCCATCGGGGTGGGGAAGTGTGGCGGGCAGCAGCTCGGGTCCTGCCCCTGACTGAGGATCAGAGGAAGAGGAATGTCAGCGACAGGCTGGCTTCTTCCTTGCCCCTTTTATTCCGACGACGGGATAGTGGCATCGGCTTTAAGGCGAGTCTCCCATCCTCAGCTAAGCTTCTCCGCAAAGCCCCTCACAGATAGACTCAAAGTTGTGCTTCGCTGACCCCGTGGTGTTTCTTCATACAACTGAGCTGACAATCAAAACCGACCATTGCCACAGCACTTCCTGGGTGGGTCAGGGCAGAGGAAGAAGCCAATGGACAGTTTGAGCTCAGAGAGCTAAACACTGGGGAAAACTGGCTATTGTTTTTTTAATTTAATTTTTTTTTTCAAGATAAGGTTTCTCTGAATAGCCTCGGCTGTCCTAAAACTAGCTCTGTAGACCAGATTGGCTTTGAACCCACAGAGATTCCCCTGCCTCTGCCTCCCAAGTGCTGGAATTAAAAGCATGTACCACCCCTGCCCAGATTTTAAAAAAATTATTTTTATGTATACGGGTATTTTGCCATATGTATGTCTGTGCATATCATGTGTGTCTGGTGCCCACAGGGGCCAGAAGAGAGTTTTGGGTGTTCTGGAACTGGAGTTACAGATGGCTGTGAGCCACCCTGTGGGTGCTAGAAATCGAAACTTGATCTTCTGGAAGAGCAACCAGTGCTCCTAACCACTGAGCCATCTCTCCAACCTGAAAGTTGATTTGTTATGGTCGTTGGCATGTATCCTGGCTCATGGTTTATCCAACTTTGTTTCTGTTTGTTTGGGGCTCGCTCTCTCTCTGTCTCTCTCTCTGTCTCTCTCTCTGTCTCTCTCTCTCTCTCTGTCTCGTGTGTGTGTGTGTGTGTGTGTGTGTGTGTGTGTGTGTGTACAGGTGCACATATGTAAGCAAATGCACATGTGTGTTCATGTTTGTTCCTGTCCACACATATGCATGTAGACCAGAGAACCAGCTAGGTGTCCTTCCTCAGAAGCCTTCTGAGCTAGAGTCCCTCAGAGGCCTGGAGTTCACCAAGTAGGTTAGGGTAGCAGACGAGGGGCTCCCCCAGGGATCTGCCTGGCTCTGACCGCGTCTGAGTGTTCTCTTTACATGGGCTCTGGGGATTGAACTCTGGTCTTCATGCTAACATGGCAAGCACTTCAGTGGCTGAAGCGAATCTCTTTTGGGTTGTCTAACTCTGAACACTTAACCTCGTGTGGCCCTATCTGAGTTTCTCTCCAAGACAAGCCTGCTCCTGGGATGTGGGGAGAGATGGGGCAGTCCATTTTTCTGTTCGTCTTTGGAACTGGAGCATGGGAATGACCCATCAGGACACCTGTCACTGGTTGGTCCTCCAAACCCTAACCATCATCTGGGGTTGCATCATTACGAATTATTTGCCCCCAAGTAATATTGTTGCTCTGAAAGGCTTGAATAAGCATTATTTTAATAAAGGGAAATATGAGTCAGTTATGTGGGCAACTGGAGACCAACTGGAGACTTGGAGACCAAGGTGACTTTCTTCTCTTTGAAAGGTGGTCCTAATGGGAGCTCTGAGCTAGCACCCAGAGTCGGGAGCACCATCCAATGGAGCTGCTGGCCCTGGCTGCCGCCGATCCGACTCAAGAGCACATGAGCAAGCTGGTCCCAAAGTCAGCAGCTGGGCCCCGCTTTGTTTTCAGAATACAAGATGACCCCTGACATCAGCAAATAGCACCAGAGTTTAATCAGAAATCAGGGACTAAACAAATAAATAAAAAGGGAAACAGCGACAGCTGCTTGCCATCGCTCTAATTAAAAAAAAATACACAAGCCACCACGGTCAGCTTTCTGCCACATCCTGGCACCCCCTCCGCACACACGCAAGCAACAGGTCACCTGCCTAGGGATGCAGGTCGCTGTCCTGGGAGCACAGCCTGGGGTCCAGAGACAGTGTCCAGACCCATGAGTATAAGTTACCCAGATGGGTGTGGCCACAGAGGATGCTAACGCGGTTTGTGCCCCGCTTTCTCTGATCACCCCACTTTTCCTCTAAAGTAGGTCTCTATGTTGGTAACCCCCAACTTACTGTTCTTGGTCAGGGAAAGGATGCGTGTATACGTGTGTGCACACGCATGCACACACAAGAGGAGATCAGAAGACAAACTCTGTCTCTGACCATTCATAGCCTGGTTGGCCAGGGAACCCCAAGGACTCACCTGTCTCCTCCTCCCTAAGACAGGGATTACACACACGCCTGGCTTTCTTTTCCCCCCTCTGGAGACTGGGTTCAGGTCCTCACCCTTATATCTGAACTGTCTTCTCCAGTCCCATCGACCTATTCCTTACAAAGGAAACCCTCAGGCCACAGGCTTTCCCTGTTCATGCCTCCCCTCGGCCCACAGAGGTCCAATAACCCCTCCTTAGGAAAGCTTTCTTTCCGTGACCCCAAACAGCACACAGACCACCCTCCTCCAAACCCCTCCTAGTCTAGCTGTTTCCATAGCAGCCATCTCTGATTTTCCAGGGCAATAGCCAGAACCCAAGACCTTACACTGGTTAGGCAAATGCTCTGTCACCAAGCTACAGTCCAGCCCTAAGGTAAATTATTTTCTACTTGTTTTTCTCATTTGGTATCTGTTCCTGCCCCACCCCTGACCCCCTTGTCCTGCACACTCATCCACGAGGACAGACACTGCCTTGCCCGCTGTCATCTCCCGCACCGCTTGAACAATGTCTGGCACATAGCAAGCTTTCGATCAATATTTACTGAACGAACGAAGTGTTGTTTCTTCCACACCGAGATGACCCGTCTGATTTACCATTAGAATGTGAACTGCTCTTTCCAGGAAAGGGTAGATATGGGGAGTTCCTAGTCATTGTTTGTCGCGAAACCCCCAACAGGCTGGCACCTTTGTGTCAGGCCCTTTATGAGGGTCTCTGAAGACTGGTTTCTTTATCTTCAAAGTGTCTATAAATAGCATCTTAAACCCCTCTAAGAAGAGAGAGAGAGAGAGAGAGAGAGAGAGAGAGAGAGAGAGAGAGAGAGAGAGAGAGAGAAGGGCTTCAAAAAGGACCTTGAGTTAATCGTAGTACTCAGTAAGTGTAGGCATGAGGATCAAGAGTTCAAGGCCAACCTTGACTTAACAGCAAGCCTTGGCTACATGAGACCCTGTCTTCAAAAATACAAACAACAGCACAGCAGCAACAAATTTGTAAGCTCATTGGCTCCCATGAAACATCTGTTTGACCTTGGAGCTTTCTTGGGACTAAGAAACTTTGTCCTGGGCCAGAACTAGAGCAATAGAATTAGCCCTACTGAAAATTGCCCCAACCCCTAAATACTATGTGTCCTTTCCCCTCCTCGAGGCTCAGGGCTACCCAAGGAAATCACCTTTACCACCCTCCAGTCCCACCCAGCACCGATAGTTACCCCCCTCCAAGCTTCTAGCCCCTAAGCAGTGGGAGGAGACAGCAGACTCCAGGCTTCAGAAATCACCTATCTAAGCACCTTTGCACATATCACTGCTCGGCAGAGAGGCCAGCCTCTCCCCTGACCTGGTCTGCGATACCATCACCTAAATCATCCGGTCACCTAAGGAAACTCCTGAGGCCTAGGCAGCAGCCTCGGACAATGGGGCAGGGTTTCCGGCATGGGAGGGCAGTGGAGTGGGGGTGGGCTGAGGCCAAGCTTCTGCCCTCCCATAGAAAGCAGAAACTCTGTGACAGGGGCAGAGAGGGAGCTCCAGAGGTCCAGGAGACAAACCCTACAATCCCTGAGCTGATGATTCTCTGTGTGTCTCAGGACAAGATACTTTCTCTTCTGGGACACCTTTCTTTGTCTCCTTCTCAAAGGTGCAGAGCCATCCTATACCCCGTCCTCAAGGGCTCAAGGAGGCAGGCAAGGAAAAGAGAGACAAAAGGAGCTCAAAATGGAAAACCCTTGTACAAACATGTTTCCCAGCTTCATGAAGTGCTCTGCATACAGGACAGTATCTCTCCTCAACCTTGACAGCATCCAAGAAGGAGGTACTCGAATTGTTCCTCACAGATAGGACCCAGATGCTTCACAGGGATAAGCGGTTTACTCCAGGCTTGTCTGCCTTGCCATTCTCTGTCCGGATACCCTACAACCATTCATTTCACCATGAACAAGGGAGCAAAGCCCCGGGTGTGGCAATGGTGCTGTTTGCAAGCCCCTCTTTATTCCCAGCTAGACCTCATCCGAGATGGGCGTGTGGGTGAATGTGTAGACATGGGGGACTCGGCACGGTTCTTCCCAACCCTGAAGGTGCACACACCTCTGCCTGACGTAATCTCTAGGTCTTGGGTACCGCTTGATGAGCTGGCTCTGAGTAAGTGAGAACGGGAAATTGAGACACGTGACTTTCAGGCTCAGAGCCACTGCTCACTGAGAACTGCCACCATCTGTCAGGCGATGGCAGGCCCCTTTTCAGAAGACCCCTGAAGAATATGAACAAGGGTAGCTGTGATAGCAACTCCTCCTCAAGTCCCGCTGGGGACACTGAGGCAGAACAGCTCCCCATGGGAGACATTTTCCAGCTGGCATCAGAAGCTTCCACGGGGTACACACTTGAGAGGGGACCCCAGGGTGCAGGGCTCCACTCCATCCACACATGAGTTACCGTTCCATTCCCTTCCGTCTCTGTACCATCTACTCCACACTCGCAGACAGTTTATCTTGACCCTTCTACTAAGCATATCAGCCAAAGAGGCCCCAAAACCCCACAGAAACTCTATCAACTGTAGAAGAGATGAAACGATCTTCTGGTAGGATGCCTCCACCTTATAGGACATCTTCCCCAAAAAGCCTCCATGAGGACCACTTCCAAAGAAGTTTTTCCTTTGAACAGACCATTTAAGAGCATCTAGACTCAACTTTTTTTCTAGAAGTCATATTGGAACCCCAGCAGGCCCTATGTGTTCCTGTAGATGTCACACTGGAACCCCAGCAGGCCCTATGAGGCTCCTGTAGATGTCACAATGGAACCCCAGCAGGCCCTATGAGGCTCCTGTAGTTGTCACACTGGAACCCCAGCAGGCCCCATGAGGCTCCTGTAGATGTCACAATGGAACCCCAGCAGGCCCCATGAGGCTCCTGTAGATGTCACAATGGAACCCCAGCAGGCCCTATGAAATTCCTGTAGATGTCACAATGGAACCCCAGCAGGCCCTATGAGGCTCCTGTAGATGTCACAATGGAACCCCAGCAGGCCCTATGAGAGTCCTGTAGATGTCACACTGGAACCCCAGCAGGCCCTATGAGAGGACTGTAGATGTCACACTGGAACCCCAGCAGGCCCTATGATAGTCCTGTAGATGTCACAATGGAACCCCTGCAGGCCCTATGAGAGTCCTGTAGATGTCACAATGGAACCCCAGCAGGCCCTATGAGAGTCCTGTAGATGTCACAATGGAACCCCAGCAGGCCCTATGAGGTTCCTGTAGATGTCACAATGGAACCCCAGCAGGCCCTATGTGTTCCTGTAGATGTCACAATGGAACCCCTGCAGGCCCTATAAGGTTCCTGTAGATGTCACACTGGAACCCCAGCAGGCCCTATGAGGTTCCTGTAGATGTCACAATGGAACCCCTGCAGGCCCTATGAGGTTCCTGTAGATGTCACAATGGAACCCCAGCAGGCCCCATGAAGCTCCTGTAGATGTCACAATGGAACCCCAGCAGGCCCTATGAGGCTCCTGTAGATGTCACAATGGAACCCCAGCAGGCCCTATGAGAGTCCTGTAGATGTCACAATGGAACCCCAGCAGGCCCTATGAGGTTCCTATTGTGTCACAATGGAACCCCAGCAGGCCCTATGAGAGTCCTGTAGATGTGACAATGGAACCCCAGCAGGCCCTATGAGAGTCCTGTAGATGTCACAATGGAACCCCAGCAGGCCCTATGAGGCTCCTGTAGATGTCACAATGGAACCCCAGCAAGCCCTATGAGGCTCCTGTAGATGTCACAATGGAACCCCAGCAGGCCCTATGAGAGTCCTGTAGATGTCACAATGGAACCCCAGCAGGCCCTATGAGGCTCCTGTAGATGTCACAATGGAACCCCAGCAGGCCCTATGAGAGTCCTGTAGATGTCACAATGGAACCCCAGCAGGCCCTATGAGAGTCCTGTAGATGTCACAATGGAACCCCAGCAGACCCTATGAGAGTCCTGTAGATGTCACAATGGAACCCCAGCAGGCCCTATGAGAGTCCTGTAGATGTCACAATGGAACCCCAGCAGGCCCTATGAGGCTCCTGTAGATGTCACAATGGAACCCCAGCAAGCCCTATGAGGCTCCTGTAGATGTCACAATGGAACCCCTGCAGGCCCTATGAGGCTCCTGTAGATGTCACACTGGAACCCCAGCAGGCCCCATGAGGCTCCTGTAGATGTCACAATGGAACCCCAGCAGGCTCTATGAGGTTCCTGTAGATGTCACAATGGAACCCCAGCAGGCCCCATGAGAGTCCTGTAGATGTCATAATGGAACCCCAGCAGGCCCTATGAGGCTCCTGTAGATGTCACAATGGAACCCCAGCAGGCCCCATGAGAGTCCTGTAGATGTCACACTGGAACCCCAGCAGGCCCTATGAGGCTCCTGTAGATGTCACAATGGAACCCCAGCAGGCCCTATGAGGTTCCTGTAGATGTCACACTGGAACCCCAGCAGACCCTATGAGAGTCCTGTAGATGTCACACTGGAACCCCAGCAGGCCCTATGAGAGTCCTGTAGATGTCACAATGGAACCCCAGCAGGCCCTATGAGAGTCCTGTAGATGTCACACTGGAACCCCAGCAGGCCCTATGAGGCTCCTGTAGATGTCACACTGGAACCCCAGCAGGCCCTATGAGGCTCCTGTAGATGTCACAATGGAACCCCAGCAGGCCCTATGTGTTCCTGTAGATGTCACAATGGAATCCCAGCAGGCCCTATGAGGCTCCTGTAGATGTCACAATGGAACCCCAGCAGGCCCTATGTGTTCCTGTAAATGTCACAATGGAACCCCAGCAGGCCCTATGTGTTCCTGTAGATGTCACAATGGAACCCCAGCAGGCCCTATGAGGCTCCTGTCAGCTCTATTTTTGTCACCATGTCTGGGAAAACTGACTGAATTTCCTTTCATCTGGCAGCAAGCCCAACTCTGAAGTTGGGTGGATGTAGCCACACTTCCGCACCCAAGTTTCCGCAGGTTTGAAAACAAGGCATGGGTGTTGCAGGGAACAGCTGTGCTAACAAGCACGGCTCTTATCTGTCCAGGCCTAGTCCTGCCGGGGTGTCCTGGAGAGCCAGGGCAGTGACTAAAGAGTGGACAGCCACACCCAACAACAGAGCTCAGGGGTGGCAGGGAGAGCTATCGAAGGGGTCTGGTTCAGAAAAGGAGCGCCTGAGAAGACTTTAGACATGGCAAAAAAAAAAAAAAAAAAGAGTCCATTCCCCAGTATATGGCAGTCCTCTATAACAGCTTCCAGAACCTTCAGAACGCCTAGCTCGATGTGATGACCTTTGCCCTCCTTTAGTATTTCGGTGTTCATGTTGGTCATGCTGGTTGAATGTCACACTGGGTACTCCTGTATCTGTGTATAATAGCTTTCTTTCTTTTCTTTCTTTTTATTTTTAATTTTACAGCAGCTTGAACCCAGGGCCTTCTGCATGCTGAGCAAATTCTGAGATAAGCATCCAGCTTTTTTTTTTGTATTCTTTATTTTGAGACAAACTCTCCCTAAGTTGCCCACGGTAACTTTGGAATTAAGTTACTTTGTAGCCCAGAAAAGTCTTGAGCTTGGCATCACTCTGTCTCAGTCTCCAGAGTAGCCAAGATAATAGGCCTGAGCAGCTAGATCTAGTTGGCTCTCAAACTTTCAAATCAACTCAGAGTCCTTAGAGAAATCTTTGTGCTCTGCTAATGCCCAGTAAGATACAAGTTCCTCCACGCAGCCCTTTGTCCACACATTATTGTGTCTTTGCTCGTCCCATTGCCTCGGTGGGACCATCAGGGCTATGAGGGAGTCAATGCTGGCACAAGCCTACCCCAGAGGTTCTGGTTTAGCGGGTATGGCAGTCACCCCAAAAACATCTGAAAACCCCTTGATGTTTTTTCAGACATGCACCCTGGGCTGAGGGCTCCTGCTAAGGAGTGTAGACGCCAATCGGCAGTCAGCAATTCCCAGCTCGAGTGGAGAAAAGCAGAGGTAGCAAAAACCTCACCAAGCTGCTCTCCAGACATAAAAACCAACATAGTGACAACCTCACTAGATCTACCTGCTGGCTCGGGAAAGGGAAGTGGCCAGCGCAGAGGCAGTGACTTCCAGGGTTTTCATTTACGATTCTGCCATCCACTACTCAGAGCAGATCTCTGGTCATCAGGACGGACAAACAGCCAGCGGGGCTGGGAGAAAGGCCAAGAGCCAAACAGCTTCAGAGTTTCTGAACTTACCCTTGAAAATGTACTGTGACGGTCCCTACTCCACAAATACGCAAATAACATTTTGTAAAATCTAATTCCATTTTTAAGAGAGCAAAAGGGGCTCGGAAGTGGCAACAAACGCCTATAACCCCAGCACTTGGAAGGCAGAGGTATGTGGATCTTTGTGAGTTTGAGGCCAGCCTGGTCTACAGAGTCAGTTCCAGGACAGCCATGGCTCCATAGAGAAACCCTGTCTCAAAATACAAAAAAAAGAAAAAGAGTACAAAAGGGAGCTGACAAGATGGCTTAGCAGAGAAGGAGAAAGGCCACCTCCACAAGCCGTCCTCTACCTCTACTCAATTCTTGTGACATGCACGACCTCACCTCTACTCGATTCTTGTGACATGCATGAGCCCCTCTCCCCTACTCAAGCACAAAATAAACAATAAATAAAACTGTAATTCAAAACTTTAATAGAATACAAGTGGAATTGTTCATGGTAGGAAACCCAGGAAAGCAGAAAAAGGAGACCCAAGTTACCCACAATCCACCACTCACAAGCAACCAGGGTGGTCACACGTCAAAGTGACTTCCTCCCTCCTCCTCCTTCCAGGAGGCCCAGGCATGTCTCTCCTGGCTGTCCTAATCACTCCCTGCATCCTGCATCTTTCTGTGGCTCTTTGTCCCCAGGAGAGTAGGAAAGAGAAGAACTTTACCCTGTTTGACAAGGGATTTCTCAATGGCAGATCATCAGCAAACATTCCGGAGGGTGGGTGGGTGGTGGTGAAGTCCTTGAGGAAGATTCCTGCCCCTGAAGGCGCCACTGTGTAGGTGAAGAGGCAGACAGACCTTCCCCCCCCCCCAACTGCAGAGAACAAATAAATTAGTAACTAGAATGTGCTTAGAGAGCTGGGGATGTCTCAACTGGTAGAGGGCTTATAGATAAGCAAGCCCAAAGTCCTCAGGACCACACCAACTGAGCAGAGCCCAGTGCACATGCCTGTGATGTCAATACTCCAGAGGTGGAAGCAAAAGGGTCTTCCTTAGCTACATAGCCGGTTCAAGGCTAGCCTAGATACAAAAGACCAGTCTCAAACAGACAGGCAGATGATAGGTGGATGGATAGATAGATAGACAGACAGACAGACAGATAGATAGGCAAACAGGCAGAGAGACAGGCAGATGATGGATAGATAGATAGATAGATAGATAGATAGATAGATAGATAGATAGACCTATGATAAAATGTGCTTAGAATCATAGCTGGACCATAGCAATCACCTGTAAATACTTTCTTATAATATTATTTTTATTGCCAAAACATTTGATATGTATGTATCAACAGATTAATAACAATCAAAAAGAGTCTTTGTTTTAAAGGAAAAAAAAAAAAACAGTTGTTGAGGTTTGGATGGTCAAGAATAGTTTCTAGATGCCAGAAGTAGTCTACGCCCCTGGCCCTGCACTTGGGAAATGATCAACACCCAAGCCCAGAGTAGACAAGGCCTAGGGCAGGCCACTGACTGGCCCTGCACACCCCACAGTCGGCCTCTGTGGCCCCAGTGAGATTGAGCACAGGGGCCTGGGGAGGTCAAAGGGACCCAGGCCATCTCAGATCAGCCATGTAAGCCACCTGAGCTCGGCTCGGGTTCTCTTCCTGAGAGCCACGCATGCAAGCTAAGGGACTTCCCAAGGATGCTGGCCGAGAAGATCTGGGAAAGGCCCCAATGCCAGGGAGAACAGAGGGGTTTTCAAAGTCAGAGTGAGGAGCAGGCAGGACCGGAGTTGCTGGCAGCCCTGTCTGAGGAGCAAGGAGGCTATGAGGTAGAGAAGTTCCACACACACACACACACACACACACCCCCCCGTGGAGTCTAAGGTGATGAGCTGTCAAGTGATTCATGGGTAGCCTGACCCTTAGTCCCACTCCTCTCCCAGGGCTTTGGGGTCAAGCTGTCTCCAGAGGTTGTAACAAAGTATCCGTAGACCCCCTAAGCCTGGTAGCGGCAGGCACAGACTGTCCCCACTAGGAGCCGGTTGTGGAAGCTGCCACTGCCACTGACCTTCAGACCAACCTGGGCTGGGTAGGAGAAAGCCATAGCGGAGCCAGAGCTAGGAAGGAACTTGGGGAAAGATGTGAGGAAAGCCCAAAACTGAGAAGCCTACTGGGCTGTGCAGAGGAGGTGCCCTGGCTGCCTTCCAAATGAGAGAAGGGGTGGGCAAGGGGCTGGAGAAGAGCAAACACAATCCCCTCCTTACATGTATATATATCATCTTTCTTGACACGGCAGCCGTGGGTCTTAGGGCCTGGACACGGGTGTGTAAGGGGTGAGCTCACCAGCAGCCTCCTTTGATCTCTCTCTCTCTCTCTCTCTTTATCTACGCTGAAGCAGTGTGAGGCCTGGGGCTCTCAGCTCAGGCCCCTTCCCCAGCTGGGCCAAACCTATAATTCATCCAGCCTGCCCTCCCACTTGAGAAAGGCTTTGGTGGTGGGAAGCACTGTCCTAGCCTGTACCAGCCTCTGCCTCCCCCAGGCCCTGAGGATTAGAGTGTGAGGGGTTCCTGCATTCCTCTGGACCACCTTGCCTCTGGTCCCTGCCTGCAGTTTCTCCAGTTTCTATGGGCCAGGGCCAGAGGTTGCCAAGGCCCCCAGGGAAGGCGGTGTGGCATTTCAGCCAAAGAAATGAGGAAGTGAGATCTTTCTCTCCGGGAACCTTAGGTCTTCCTCTCGGACAAGCCCTTTCCCATGGCATCCGCCTCACGGTGCCACTGAGTCAACCCCAGTGCCTGGAGTCAGGAAGAACTCTCCTCAGAGCCCAGGAGCCTGCTCCGAGATGGAAGGAACCAACCAACAGGGGCATGAGGTCGTCACTACCCACTGCTCTGTCCCTAATGAGTCTCAGGCTTCATTGACTCCAAAATAGAAAGCCCAGATGAAATCTGGGCTGGGCCTTTTATCTTTATCGCCCGTACTTGGCATAGTCTTCGCTAAGATATGTCTTAATGAAAAGGCCAGTTCTGGAAGGTTCTTTTCCCCACAAGAAGCATCTCATTCTTCTGACTTGCCAAAACCAGATCCTATCCTAGGACCAGAGCTGAGCTAGGGATCAGAATTCGCGAGTCTCTGCATCGGTTGCCACATGGGCACACCTGCGACCATGACACCCATAGCCCAGCAGACTGTGGTTTCGGCTGGGCTAGACACTCTTCCACCTGACCAAAAGCCCCCTTCCTCCATGCTCTCAGAGGCCCGTGGAGACATCCACCAGCTCACAGTCAGAGTTCTCCCTTTTGAAAGGCTTCCAGCAAACGTTTCCTCCCCCGAGGAGATAAGCAGTAGCTTCCCGATAATAAGAGGCCGGCCCCCTTGGTTCCAGGCAACCTGCAGTTCCCGAGAACTCTCTGAATTCGGTACCTTGAGCGCTTTCAATTCAGGACCATTTCATGGGCTGCACCGACTCTCGCTTGATGCTGAGATGCCTTCAGTTCCTAGAAACAGCCCCCACCAAGTAATTAAAAAGCACGGATAAGCAAGGGCCAGAGCGACAGCTCGGTGGTTAGATGCTCTTACTGCTTTTACAGAGGCCTCTCCCTGGGTTCCCAGCATCCACATCTCAGCTCACAATCACCTCCTAGAACTCTGGTTCTAGGAGAGTTGATGCCCTCGGCAGTCTCTGTATGCACAGGGTACACATACACACATACAGGAGAACGTTCTGTTTTTGTTCTGTTTTTTTTTTTGGGGGGGGGGGTACAGGGTTTCTATGTGTGTAGCCCTGGCTTTCCTAGAACTCACTCTGTAGCCCCGGCTGGAGTCAAATTCACAGAGATCCATCTGCCTCTGCCTCCCGAGTGCACTACCACCGCCCTGCCAGGCAAACACTCTTACGCATAAAAATTTTAAATCATTTAAATTTTTAATAAAATAAGTTCATATATAATGGGCTTGTTAGTCTTTTACTTGAAAAAATGTAATTTTTTATTTTAATTTTTTTTTCTCCTTCAGGTTCCTGCCAGGCCTGGAAATATTGCAGAAAGCCATGACAAGAGTATCAAGAGTTTAAGGCCTGCGTTTGCAAGAGTTCTGAGTTCACCTAGCCACTGCGTCACCTCTCCAGACCCTATTAAACAAACTTGAGTGGATTTTACTAAACAACATATTTAAGAAGTAAATGACATATTTTATCAAATATAGCTATATTCCAAAACAAAACAGAACTCTGAGAAGGGCAATATTGTCTTACACACCTGCAAGTCTGTCTTATTTAGCAAAGCCATCTGCCTTCCCATGTGTGTCTCTCTATTCAGCCTGTGAGCCCTCATTGCTATGTTGGAAGAACATTGAAGGAGCCCGGTGTGGTGACACGGGTTTGTAATCCCAACACTTGAAGAGGATGAGACAGGAGGATTGCCATAAAGTCAAGGCCAGCCTGGGCTATTTAGTAAGTGCTAGGCCAGACAGAAGAGCATGGCATGGCTTATTTGAAAGACTATGAGAGAAACCTCGCTTTGCAAACTTATACATCAAAAGAAGTATTTTGAGAGTGCTTTCCAGCAATTCTGGGTGCTCTTCTTTGATACTACATCAAAACTCAACAAGAAGTCTTGTCTTATGTGTAGGAAGAGTGGGGGGCATGTGGTCCTGGGGACTTTGTGTTGCCGTGGGACACCATTTCTGTAGAGACACAAACAAACCCTCATCTCAGACAGGACACACATAGGCCAAAGGTAGGACACCCCCAAAGCCCAGGTTGGTGAACAAACAGATTTTACCAGGCTTATTGATAGGTGTGTGGGTGAGGGGTTACTTACAGGGGAGAAATGCAAAGACAGCTGTGTCACCAAAAGCCACCCCAGCATGGGTGACCACTTCTGAAAGCTGGACACCTGGAGCCCACTGCACAGCCTGCAGGCAGCTCAATAGGTTGGAGTGTGTCCTTCCCAGGCAGCTCCCAGCTGTCTCTGTCTCTTCCACGCAGCTTGGCTGGTCTAAATGGATGTTCATCTCACACACACACCCCTTATTATTACTAATATTTAAGTTCGTGTGAGCGTGTATAGAAATACTCCTTAAGTGGGCTGATGGTACAGGCTAGTAATAAAGTATTTGCCTAACATGTTCCACCTTTGGTTGGAAAAAAAAAGCAAGAAATAAAAAAAATACTATATAATTCTGTATAATTTAAATAGTGAATAGCAAGATGGCATTATTACATATCTAGCTATCTCTCTTATATGTACATACATGGCCCATGTGAAGTGGTCGAGGAAAAGGGGTGTCTAGGGAAAGAGGGGGTGAAGAGCAAGGAGTGGGCTACTGGTAAAACTGGTGGCTGCCCACGAGAGACATGAGAAAAGGGGCCGTTATCTGAGAGGGAAGGCTGGCCGGGAGGCAGAGTGACAGCCTGCAGCCTGAGGACCGGGAGCTGACAGAAAGCCACGGTTTCTGCAGGAAAACAATAGCGTCTGATGAAGGTTATTAGACAGGGAAATAAAGGGACTATTCACAGCAGGTGGGTAGGGTTAAGGGAACACACAACAAATGGCACAAGACAGCACGGCCACAAGAACAGCTAGGAGCTATCACTCTGCCCCAGCCTCAGGGCGAGGAGAAGCTGAGATGAAGGTCTAGAGGAAGCTACCTGGCTGGCCCTCAGGTGGCCCAGGGGAGGAGAGGTGGTGCACCATCCTCTCTAGCCCCACCCTCCTCTTGGGTTCTCACGTCCCACTAACAGAGCCCAGCAAGAAGCCAGAGGAGGCCTATTCACATAGTTCATCAAAGAAAGGGTTTATATATAAAGTTATTTCTAGAAGTCCAGAATACTCTCTGGGGCAGGTCCCCAAGGTGAATCAGGGCAATGGCATCTTTCTATAGGAGCCATCACTGTATTCTTTACACTTGGGCATTCATGGAGCAGCTAATTTCACTCAGGATTATTTTTTATAAATTTCTTGTAATTTTGAAATTAGAATGACATCATTTTTCTAAGGTTCCCTTTTCTCCCTCCAAACCCTCCCATATACCTCTCCTTACTTTCAAATTCATGGCCTCTTTATAAATTAATTGTTGTTACATGCATATGTGTGCATATATACTGAAACACAGCCTTCTCGGGTTGTATAATATTATTTATATTTGTTTCCAGGACTGACCATTTGGGATTGGACAACCAATTGATGTCAGATGGTGTGCTCCCTGGGGAAGACTATTTCTCTTGCTCTCAGTATTTCTTAGCAGTGGGATTTTAATTTTATTTTTATTTACTTCTTTATTTGTTTTGTTTTGTTTTGCCAGACAGGCTTTCTCTGTGTAACAGCGAATGACCTTGGTTTCTTATTCTCCTGCCTCCATCTCTCAGGTGCCAGGATTACAGGCATGCACCACTAAACCGGATTCTATGCAATGTCGGAAATTAACACCAAAGCTCCAATCACGCTAGGAAAACACTCGGCCAAGTGAGGCCTGGCGCTAGTCCCCATCTTTCCCTGAGAGTCTCACAAGTCTTGATTCTCCTGCTGCAGCCTCCTAAGAACTGGGATTATAGACATGTACCCTCACACCCAGCAAGAATGCTTTTGATGAGACAATGAAAAGTATTCATTTTATTAAGCTTTTTTCCCTCTCTCCCTCCCTCCCTCCCTTCCTTCCTTCCTTCCTTCCTTGTTTTGTTTTTCAAGACAGAGTTTCTCTGTGTAGCCTTGACTGTCTTGGAACTCAATCTGTAGACTGACCTCGAACTCACAGACATGAGCCTGACTCTGCCTCCCATCTTTTCTCTTCTGTTTGTTCATTTATTTGTTTGTTTGTTTGAGACAAGTTTTATCTGTGTAGCTGGGGTTATCCTGGAACTTTCTGGGTAGAGCAGGCCTACCTCTGAGTCCCATGTGCTGAGATTAAAAGCATGTTTCTCCATTGCCTGGCTGTTTGTTATATTTTACTGATTTATTGTGTGAATAGTGCTGAACTATCCCATCTTCAGTCAGTCATGAAGCCTACCCCACCACCCTCTCTTCCTCCCTCGTTCTCTCTCTTTGTCAAATCTCATGTAGCCCAGGCTGGCCTTAAACTAGCTATGTAACCAAGAATGACCTTGAACTTCTGATCTGCCTGCCTTCATTTTCAGTACAGGAATTGTAGGCATGCACCACGAAGCCAGATTTATTTATGCACTGCTGGTGATCACACACAGGGCTTTGTGCCCACTATACAGGTGCTCTGCCCACAGAGCTACGTTCCTAGCCCTGGTATGTAAATGCTTTTCAATTTGGACCTGTTTGGTTTTTGTTAAGACAGGATTTCTCTACATAGCCCCAGCTGTCCTGGAACTCACTTTGTAGAACAGGCTAACATTGAACTTACAGAAATCCCCCTGCCTCTGCCTCCAGAGTGCTAGAATTTTTTAAAGGTGTGCACCACCACACCCACCTAACCTTTTGTCTTTTGGCCAACTTTCTTGTCGGGATGAGTGGGTCGTACCACAATGACTAGTCCATCAAAACAAGCCCCAGTATAGAGACTATCAGGTGATTCGATGAGGCACTTCTAGCCTACTTCTAGAATGTGTATGGGGCTGTCATGTGACACACATATATGATTTCTAAAGTCACTATCCTCTCTAGGGAACCTTCTGAACACAGAGCCTGGGCACCAGAGCTTGGCATATGGGGCTATGTATCTGGCTTGGTCTATTGCTCACTAATAATGAGGAACAGACACCTACCACGCCCTGGGGCACAGTAAGAAGCTGAGAGCTAGTCCCTCTGCATCTGTTCAAGTGCAAGAGGAACACCAGAACAACCAAATGATTCTAGGTTGTTTTATGGAAGACAAAGTGGGTGACAGCAGGGCCAGGACGCCTAGGGGACATCTCTTCTTCTATGTCCCCATCTGTGAGACTAAGATTCAGGGGTAGACAGCTAAGAAACAAAGGTTTAGGGGTGAACAGTACCCCTAAAGAGAAGAGAGAAGAGAAAGAAAAGAAACGTGGTTCAAACAGTTGGGCCATGCAGGAAGCTACGGGGTCAGAACACCAGCACGGGTAGCCTCACCAGCACTGGTTAGTGAAATGCAGGGACAGAAGCTGCATCTCACCAGGGTCCCAGCCTTGCCTGCTGCCCATTGGTTGGAGTCCTCCCCTGTGCCTCTGGTCTCTTTTTTCCATGGGTCCCTCCACACTTGAGATCTCACAGAGTCCCACAGATCTTCTAAATGAGGCAGACAGAAAGGAGTGGAGGCCCATGGTGAACAACCAGAGCCCTGACGTGTTCTGGCTGGGAACACTGATAGGCCTCTAATGGGAGAGTGATAAGCAGCTGTCACCTGAAATGTGGGGACTCCCAGGCCTGTCAAGGGTCACTCTGTAAGGGCTGGGCGGATGCAGGCTCCAGGTTGTACCCAGCCCTGCTGAGCCTTCTGTGAGCACACTCAGGAACAAGCTGGACTCCGGGAGTTGGGCAGCAGCTCTGCAGGATCAGCAACGTGTGCAGCCTGGGAATAGCCAAGCCCGGGCTGTGGAAGGCCACCCAGAGCTGCTAGGAAGCAAGAAACACAGAAGGGGTGGGGACGGGCAGGTCTAAGCCTTACCTGATGCCAAACCCTCCCTCCCCAAAGGTTACTCCTTCAGCTTCTCCCCACAATATCTGATCTGCCCCTCGGTAATTTATAATCCTGTGAATTCATGGGAATAGTTCGATAATCATGTTCAACAGTCAATGACATTTCCATGTAACAGCACCTACAGAAAAAAAAAACAATCTCGCCCACCCCAATCCCCCCAAAAAAAACCACAGAATGTCACATATGCCAGAATGGCCTCAAACTCAAAATGTTGAGTCTTTTGGCTCCACCACCTGAGTGCCAGGATTAGAGGTATGTGCCACCGTGATCAGTCTCTGCAGTGCTGGGAACTGAAGCCCGAACGTCACATCTGCTAGGCAAGAAGAGCTCTACCGACTGCGCTAGAATCCCAGCCTGATGATCTTTCTGACGCAGCAGTAGCAAAGACTCGTTAAGGAAAAACTGTTCAAAACAGTGCATAAATGATACAGATGGCCTGGGTGGAGACCTCGGATGGCAGTCAGGCAGATCAGTGACCATTTGGTTAAGGCACTGCTGCTCCTCGGGAAGACAGGTTCATCTTAACGCAAGCTAAACGAATGGGAGGCAGAGACAGAGAGCAACTGCCCATAATTCCTTGAAGAGGAATGTGTTGATCTGGAGCTTGAAGAGTGTAGGGTACCTGAATGTGTGTGATCTACATGTTTATATACCACACATACAAGCATTCATATATAATAATGCATGTATATCCCATATTCAAATAAATAAATAAATGGAACCCTTTGGTGCCAACTCTTATCCAGAAAAGAGCAAGTACAGGAAGAGGGTCTCCGGGGTCTGACTGCCCTGTGAATCAGCCTCACTGGGGAAGCGAAAGCTGGAGTCAGATGGACAGAAATGGAGAGGGAGCCCTTTCCCTTAGCACTACACCTACCACGCTCACCAAAATCAAACCAATCAACCCGCTGTGTCCCAGCTCCGTTTTCAGCCCCTGTGCTGACTGCCCCATAGCAGTTACTGTCCGTCTCTGGCTTCCATCCTTGGCACAACCATCTCAGCCAAGCTGAAAGAGGGTCCCCCTGGGGTTCTATCCCCATTCAACAGACAGGCAGCTGGCGCCCACCCTTTTCTCTGGGCACAGGCCCCCACAGAGCTGTGCTTGGATGGGCTCTTCAAGCTGCTGTTTTAACCCATTCCTGGGTGGCACATACTTACCCAGTGAGCATGGCACCCCTCCGCTCGTGTGCTATGTCCCTGTACAGTTGCAAATGCCACTGGGTGGAAGAGGGTATCAGGGTGGCTTCAGTTAGGGACTGTGTGACTCCTATTGTACTCCCTCTGGGAGGATACCTGCAAGGCCCATCTCTGGCCCAGGCCGGGTCAGGGGGAGCAGCAAATGTTGTTCTACCAATGCCACACGTCCACCAGTGTCTGCGTCTGCCGGAGACCCACCCGCCATGCTCAATGCCATCTCTGTTGTGAGATTCTTTGTGAAAAGCCCCTGTGTTATGGCTCCCGGCTCCAGCAAGGGCTTCAATACAAGGTCCCCATTCATTCAAGGCTCACCATTCTTGGCCACACAGGCTGCTGGCTCCCCGAGGGAAACTGCCTGGGTGCAGAGTGATCTTCCCATTTGGCGTCTGAGGAGGCCAAAAGCAAGCTGACTGAAATCCCCTTCGTCACCCCAGTGCCTTCTGGGAAATGCTGGCATGGCTCAATGCACCAGACCAGGCGGTATATGCCAGTCAGCCAGTCTCTGAGGTGACTCTATATATCTCTTTTAGCATCTCTGAGCAACATGATATCAATGACAGAATACACAAAGCATACAGAAGGAACTTTTTATCCTCTGATAAGTTAAAGGGGTGGAAAGTACTGGCTCTAAGATTCCTAGATCTGAGAACTGAAAGAAAGTTGGTTCTAAGGAAAGGGGCAGCTGGGGAAGTCTCTGTTTGTGTAATACTAGTGATGGAGCCCAGAGCCTTGCATAAGTGTTCTGCCACCGAGCCACATCCCCCGGCCGGATAACTGACTCCTTTGAGCTCAAGTAGGCTATTTTGGCAAACCATTTATGCTCCCAAAGAATCCCACACTGGTTCTCAAACCTTGAAGGTACATCAGAATCATCTAGAAGGTTTGTTAAATAATATGGAGGCCATTCAAGAAATGGCTCGGGGATCTATGTGGAAAAGGAGAAGAGCGTAAGAGAGGCAGGTGGTGGATGACTCCAAGGAAGCACCATCTTCCAGACACGAGAGAACTGATGCACACATGGACTCAGAGACTGTGGCAGCACACACAAGCCCCTACACAGGTTCAAGTCTCAGCGTTGGAAACGTCAAGTGGATGTGAGATCCCACCTTAACCGATAAATGATTTGCGACTGATACCTGCTGGGAAAAGGAAAGTTTTCTCCAATGGAGTGTCCAGGGCAGGTCTCATGCTCAGAAGGAGTTAGCCAACACAATACTGATGCCATGTTTTTTTAGTGGGTTTTGTTTAGTGTGGGGTTTTTTGTTTGTTTTGTCATATTAGTTTTTGTTTGTTTGTGTTTTATTATTCTTTTGTTTTGTTTTGGGGAGAGAAAACAGGAAGTTGGGTAGGTAAAAAGGTAAGAACTGATTGGAAGTCGATGGAGGAAGGGAAAAGAATATGATCAAAATATATTGTATAGTTTTGTCTTTTTAAGAATTATGGACTCTAGTACTGGTCTGGAGTCTGGCATCAACGCACCCGACAAGCAGTTGGGGACTGTCACTTTGTGAACCACTGGAGCAGAGTCTCCTCAGACTCCAAGGGCTATACACTGTTTGAGGCCACTAAAACATACCTAGTATATTCCCAAAGACAGTTCCAAAGCAACAAGTCCCAACTGGAGGCAGACAAGAGAGAGTAGGGGCCACTGCGGGTAACTAACAACCAACCCAGCAGCAGAGCTGTGAGCACCAGAACATCACTGGGCAATGAAGAAGACTCTTAAGCCGGCTGGGACCCACATGGTAGACACAGAAAACCACAGCTGCTCTTTGCTTCTTGACAACGGTGTCTCCGTGGAGATGGAGACCTCACTCTGGATTCCCATAGGTTCCCGGGCCCCGTGTGATTGCCGTGGAAGGAATTCAGATGAGATGTGTGTGGCATAGCAGAGAAGGCAGGTAGAGTCTACTGCAGAGTAGAACAGTCACATGCTCCAGGAGGAGACCAGATGATGGCCAAAGGTCACACAGGCTTCATCTACTCCTAAAGTCTACAGTATAGGCGGTCTTCCTGAAGGGCTTTTTCCAGCCCAGATGACTGACAAGCCCATTTGCACTACTGACTCTTCCAGGAGGAGAAAATGGAATGCCTTTGAGCTTTGTCATAGCCTTCTTCTAGAAGGTAAGCCTGTTAGCACTCCTGAAGCCACTTCTTCTAGCTATGACACTTCTAGCACTCCTGAAGCCAGGTTTAGGTATTTATCGTTTAATGACCCTACAGGCAGTCACAATGTCACATTTCCTAAAGGGTCAGCAATATGATTTCAGGCCTCTGAGTAATACACAAAGCCCTGCAGCTCGGGTCCTTGATGGTCCAGGCTGTTGACGGAAAGGTCCAGGGCCAGTGCTCTCCAAGCCTGCTTGCTGCTATCTGCCTGGTTACTAAGAGCATCGCTGGTCTTGCAGAACTGGCTGTGCCCATCTTGCGTCTGCTACAGATGACGAGAACAGAAGGCTGAAGACCGGTCAGGCAGTCCAGGGGAGGAGCCTCAAGAAGGGAACAGCTCTATTCTTTGTCCCTGCCAACCAGTTCTGGTTTGACCAGAAGCCAAAAATACCCTTAGTTCTATGAGCAGTTGTGTCCTGGCCAGAGACCAGAAATACAAAGGAAAATGTTTTAGAGGCACTGGCGTGTGTCCTGGTGCCTAGCAGTTCTCTTACTCCTTTTCAGAGCCCCTCTGAGGACTTTCTGGCCACAGGGAGCTCTGCTAGCTTTCTCCGGCACTCTCTCCTGCAATAAAAACTCCTTCCCCAAGTCCGTCCTTCCGTTGTCCATGATACTCGTTCTTCAAGTCTGCAAGACAAAGAATTTGGAAGTCACTGGGTTGGGGTGGCTTTGGTGGCTGCTGATTGGATCATCTGAGACAGCTAGTTCTGTAAATTCGGTACTTCAGGGTACTAAGGCCGAGTGAACTAAGGCCAGGGCAGCAATGGGTTGTCAAAAAAAGCCTGTTAGAGGGAGAGAGACTCAAGCAGAATGACAGGCAGATGATTGGGGAAGAGGAGGCGGGAGCACTCACAATGCAAGGATAGGGTGAACGAACTCTGCAAGGTTGCGCTGTGAGCTGCTACCCCAGACCTCAGGACCGGACTCCGTGGCCAGAGGGTGCCACTTTCCACGCCAGCAGTGGCGGGACTACACTGGTGTTTGCAATATTGTCAGCAGGAGGGGGCAACCTGCCTCTCAGCAGGTCGTGGCAAAGAAGGAGGTGATTCCACGGGGGTTGGCGCTGCCGACCTGTCCTGCTGTGACGACCTATGAGCTGCCATCCATTCTGCTCTTTCTCGCCTTCCTCCTAAGACCAGTTTTCTGCAGAGAAAGGACAAAGGAGGTAATAAAGTAAAGCATCACAGAAAGGGCCTCAGACATTTGTCTAGACTGTCAGAAGACCCCGAGCAACCCCAAATGTCACTTTGTGTGCCTCAAGATGTCTTTTCAGTGTAGTAATAAGGGACGGCGGGGCTGCGTCCCCAACCCCCAGCCGCCTGCCCGGCTAGCTTATCCCCAAAATAATTATACAGACACTGTATTCTTTTCATCACTGCTTGGCCCTTAGCTCTGGCCCTTACTGGCTAATTCTGATGTTCCAATCAACCCATCTCTAACAATCTGTGAGCACCGGTCTTACCGGGAAGATTCTAGCCTAAGTCCATCCTGGGTCGGAGCTGGGGCATGGTGTGCGTCTTCCCTGGAGCAGGTAGCATGGCGGCTCTCCTGCGTCTGCTCCCAAGAGAAGAGCTGTGGAGTCTGACCTCACTTCCTCTTCCTCCCGGCATTCTGTTCTGTTTACTCCACCCACCTAAGGGTGGGCCTATCCAATGGGCCTAGCAGTTTCTTTATTGCTTAGCTAATGAAATCAACAGATTGATATATGACACTCCCACATCACTTCCCCTTTTTCTGTTTAAACAAAAAAGGAAGGCTTTAACCTTAACATAGCAAAATTACATATAACAAAACAGTTATCAAGTAAAAGTTACATCAGAAACATTTATAACAAAATTGACCGTAAATCTCTATCAATAAAGCAAAATCTATACTAATGCAAATTATTCATGTCTATATCACATCCCCCTTTAAATGTAAAAGAACATTTATAAACAATAATTTGGGAACATGGGCGCAGTTTTTTCTCTCCAAACTGCTTCCTGCTGAATGGGGGCGTCGTTAATTAGGTCTTTCATGGTATAACCTGTGTGCTAGTTTCATCTCAGTTGGCAGTTGAGCAGAGCAATTTTCTGAAGATGTTCACAGCAACCCTTCAGGAGGACATGGTCATTCATACCAAATCGGAATTGAAGAAATCCATAGAGTCTCATCCTCTGTGAAAACAAAAGAAGACTCTCTCCAAAGCATCATATCCTTAGACCCAAATTCTGAAATCGTAATACCCTTATATCCATTCTGGTTTAGCTTGGCAGCCCATGTAATGAAATGTCTCTCTGTACTTAGCTCCTTCACAGTCAAAAATTTTAAAGAAAACACAATAATACAAAGAATCCAGACTCTCTGTGAATTTTTCATCTTTACGCGGCTTATTTTTCTTTATTTCTTTTAATCTCTTAACTATCTGTACTCTGTCTCTTTAAAGACTTTACTTTTACTTTTTTCTTTTTAAACCATTAATTTTATTCTCTATATTCTTTTTCTTCTCTCTCCCAAGCCAACGTACATTCATCCAACAGTGTGATTCATTTAGTGGTCTGAATCTGTCCTATTGTGAATCTGCAATTTTTTACTATCCAGGAGCACTTTTGATTTGCGCCTTTAAATCACTAGGCGCTTAAGAATCTAAGCTGTGACATTCCTAAGTTAACTTTTTGCTTTTTGAGCATACATCTTTGACCTGGAATAGCTCTGTAGACCAGGCTGTCTTTGAACTCTCAGAGATCCGCCTGTCTCTGCCTCCCAGGCATTGGGATTAAAGGCGTGTGCTACCATGCCTTGAAGTCACAGAGTTCAATCTCCCTCTGCCTTCCAAGTGTTGGGATTAAAGGTGTGTACACACAACAACTCTCTTCCTTTTCTTTTTTACTTTAAGAACTTTAACTTCTAGCTTGCATATATTTTTAATACACTTTAAACCATTCAGAAATTTTCTCTGTCTTTGAATCTCCCTTTACTGTATATCTCTGTTTTTTGACCACATGAGTCTTTAATTTACCAAGCAATATCAGTAGGACTAAAGCCGTGGCTTTGACGGCTGGATCCTTAGCTTTACAGCCTCACGGCTGAGGTACTGGCTGTAGCCATGTTTATAGCCACAACTGGCATTTCAAGGTCCCTGCCAGCCAGCGAGCTACAACAGACAACACTCAAGTCCTCTCTCGGTAGCCGGCCCTCCTGCCTCAAACAGTCAGAGTTTGCCCTGGCAGGATGGCCCAGAAAGCCGGCATTTTTAAACGGTACAGCTTTTTTCCTGCTACGGCTGAAAACCGAAAAGCATGCGTTCAGCTTTTCGTCAACACCGTTTAAGTGTTTCGTGGCAGGACCTCTTAATGAGCTGCTGGGTTTTGCAGCTAAAGCTGAGTCAGGAAGCCTCTCTTAGATGAGGCACTTGCTTGCCTCTAGCAAGCAGAGTAGACCCGAGAAATTGCCATAAGAAACATGCTTTACTCTATTCTTTTTCAAGCTTTCTCAGGCTTTCTGTGGACTCAGTTAGCCACACGTCTGGGCGTCATTTGTAGTAATAGGGGGCGGCGGGGCTGGGTCCCCAAAACCCCAGCCGCCTGGCTCGGCTAGCTTATCCCCAAAATAATTATACAGACACTGTATTCTTTTCATCACTGCTTGGCCCTTAGCTCTGGCCCTTACTGGCTAATTCTGATGTTCCAATCAACCCATCTCTAACAATCTGTGAGCACCGGTCTTACCGGGAAGATTCTAGCCTAAGTCCATCCTGGGTCGGAGCTGGGGCATGGTGTGCGTCTTCCCTGGAGCAGGTAGCATGGCGGCTCTCCTGCGTCTGCTCCCAAGAGAAGAGCTGTGGAGTCTGACCTCACTTCCTCTTCCTCCCGGCATTCTGTTCTGTTTACTCCACCCACCTAAGGGTGGGCCTATCCAATGGGCCTAGCAGTTTCTTTATTGCTTAGCTAATGAAATCAACAGATTGATATATGACACTCCCACATCATTTCAGTTTTGTTTTTGAGACAGGGTCTCTTGTAGCTCAAGCTAGTCTTGAACCTTATGCAGCCAAGGATGGCCTCCTGCCCTTGCTTCCTGAGTACCGGGATTACAGGCAGGCACCACCTCAGCTGGTTTTCTGCGGCACTTGGGCATCGAACTCGGGCCTTGGGCGCACTCCAAGCAGTCTGCCCACTGAGCGACATTCCAATCCTGAGATGTCTTAAAGGGAGGACTCTGTGGGTCCGTGCCTGTCTTTGTTCCTCATGGTGATTTAATGAAATCCTATTCCCTCTTGTTCAGCCTCCAGTGGGAAAAGAGAACAAAAGCCCAAGGCCTAAGGAGGGCTCCTCCACTATTTCAGAGTTGAAACAGTCTCACTGTCCTAGCATGGCAGGGGTGCTCCTCACAGGGGCAGGAACATCACTCTCCAGTGCAAACATCCCTGACTAAGACAAGAAGAACCGCAAACGAGGCCCATGACCCTTCCAGTACGCAGAAGTATCTTTTAACCTGGCAGCAAGCGCGCGGGCTGCACAGGAAGATTCCTAATTTCTTTCAGCTCTGATACAAGCTTTAATGGCACGGGCAGCAGGCCAGGCCCAGACTAGAGAAGAAAGCTGCCATTCCCAACCAAGAGAGCCGAGCTGCGCCGAGTGGAGCCAGGGAGGTGGGGGAGATGCTGTACGAAATTCCTTACATTTTTTTGCCCTTTGTCTCTGGGCATTGAGAGGGAGAGCCACGTTTGACTCTGTTCCAGTTCCCATCTCTCCTGCATTCAAAAGGAAGATCCCAGGGAGCACCAAAGAATCCCCTGGCTCTTTTTCATCTCAGTGAAGACCCGCTAGAGGGCCTGGCTGGGAGGCAGACTTTATTTTTGCTCTGTGTTCCTGCATTTCCCCCGTCTCGGTGACTGAGGCCTGGCTCATGTCTTCAGTGATGCAAATGCCATGCCTTCTTCCGAGATGGGTGGTCCACTCTACTCCTCAAGAAGAAGATCAAAGGTACCTGTGTGCCCGCTGGGAACGGGGCACTGGAATATGGCGTGGTGATTAGCACAGGGACACCATAGCTAAGTTCCATGAGGAGTCTGGCCAGGTGCTGGCATGGAATTCAGTGGTAGGGCATGTGTTCTATGTGCCCGTGCATGGTCAGCTCTGGGTTCAACACGTAGCACTGAGGGGAAGAATGGACAGGGGATCCAGGAGCCCCTTTCCCAGGACCCTTTATAGACTGAAGGCTCTTATCACCGGTGTGAGCAAGGATCCCTCTCTTATGGACATAAGGCCCATGTCCTGTTGCCCCATGAACTGCTCACCAACCCCACAATAAGCCACTTTTTACCCCAGCCAGCTGATTCCCAAGCCAGCACAGGGCCAGCAAGCCACACTAATGACCTGCATTCCTCCTTCATGAATGAAGAGCTGGGATTTTTTTCCTTACCCTCCTACAGCCATTCTGACCCTCTTGTCACCGAGTGACGTCTTCATCTTCCCAAAGTGGTTGAGAGCCTCACAGAAGGTGGGACAAAGATCTCTTGACAAGCACCCAATACCTCTTCAACAGGCCTATGCCTATTGTCTGGTTTTGTCCCAGTCCCCCTACCCCCGGCCCGCAAAAGAAAACTGAACTTCCTTTGAGTGAGTTTGCCGCCCCTCCCCCCACATCACTCATTACAGGACCTCCTTGGAGGAATCACCTCTGAGATGGAGGGAGCTGTTTTGAAGACCTCCCTGTGTTTCCCCCTGACTGACAGCCCAGGGTGCAGGTATGAGTTGCACACTCCACCGCAGGGATTACTCCCCCAAGTCTCAAGTCCTCCCTGCTTTGGTGCCGGACATGGCAGAGGGATCCCTGTGGCTAGCATCCAGCTCCTGATCCTTTTTGGTTTAACCCTGTTGGTGGGTGTAGACTGAAGACCACAGACCAGTGTCAGCCACGCTTCGGTAAAACGTGCCGCTTAACCAGACTAACCACAGTGTTACTGGGGAATCTGGGATTCCCTTTCATGAGTTCTGAGTCTCTTTACTAAAAGAATTCAAAAGATGGGCTCAGAAAGAAGCTCAAGGGCCATTCTATTAGAGTTCGAAGGAAAGACAATAGGGCAGACAGGCTATAAATCTCAGCCCACTCTGGGAGGAAGGAGACAGATAAGTAGAAGATAGTGATGTCTTTGAGTTAGACTATAAAACACCAGGCAGAGGCAGGGGTGGTGGTGCACGCCTTGATTCCAGAATTCAGGAGGCAGAGACAGAACTCTGTGAGGTCCAGCTCAGCCTGGTCTACATACTGAGCTCCAAGATAGCCAGGGCTACATAGCAGACCCTGCCTCAAAACAAACAAACAAATAAATAATTGGACCGACAGATAGATAAACAAACTGGACATGTTGGCTGGTGGTACTCATCTTTGATCCCAGAACTCAGAAGGCAGAGGCAGGTGGATCTCTGTGTTCAAGGCCAGTCTGATCTACAGAGTGAGTTCCAGGATAGCTACACAGAAAAACCCTGTGTCAGAGAGAAAGAAAGACAGAGACAGAGACACAGAGAAAGACAGAGAGAGAGAGAGAGAGAGAGAGAGAGAGAGAGAGAGAGAGAGAGAGAGAGAGAGAAGTAACTCAAACACCCAGACAGGCTGCAGGCTGACTTAGTGGTGAGGATCTGTAAGCAATTGCATAGAGAACGGCTTTTGAGAGGTAAACATACATTATCTCATTAAAAAAAAATTATTCCTCCCATCTCTTTTGCAAATCTTCATGTAAATCAGCATTTCTGAGGGGTGGTCTCCAGTCAGGTGACTGATAGGCTCAACTGTTTTTAACTCTGGGGGGGGAGGGGTGCAGGCAACAGTAGGTAATATTACCTAATTTGGAAGTCAGATCAGAATGTCACATCTGCACCCAAAGCCTGGATACATCTCCTACCCCATGCTTTTGCCTAACAGGAAGTAGTTCTTCCTGAATGAGCCTCAACAATGCCGAAAGACTCACCTTTTCATGTAGTATTTTAAAATATTTTTCTAAATTATTTTTATATTTACTTATTTGTTTTCTTTTTTCTTTTTTTCTTTTCATAACATGGTTTCTCTGTGTATCTCTGACTGGCCTGGAACACTTTGTAGACCAGGCTGACCTCAAACTCAGAGATCCGCCTGCCTCTGCCTCACCAGGGGTTGGAACTAAAGGTATGCACCACCACCGCCCAGCCTAGTTTAAAATTTTTTGCATACGACAAGCATATTTTGATCATCTTCTTTCCTCTTGCTAGATCCTCCCCTGTGTTTTCAATATGAGGGGGGGCAATTGTGGTGCAGGAGGAGCAGTCCAAAGTGGCAGGCCCACCCTCACCGGCCTTCAAGACGACTAATATCTTTCTAGCCACCTAACAACAGACCATGAGAACCTTTGAGGACCATGGTCCAGTGTTTGGTAACCGTGGCCCCTCTGAGTGCTGGCCCACAGCCTAAACATGCTCAGACCTGGGCTCCCAAAGCATTTCTACTCTAGATTTGTTGGAGGGTCATGTCTACTCTTCGACTCTTCCAAGTTTTGCTCTTTAATCTCTGTGTCCGTCTGATCTTGGATCTCTCTGCCTGTCTCTCTCTTTCGCCTGGAGCCTCCATCCCTCACTGAGTAAGTCTAGATGTCTGTCTGTCTGATTTATCTCCACAGGTCCCCCTGATTTCCCCTTCCACTTTTTTTCCTCAAACTTCTACTACTTCTTTTTTCAAGGGAACCAGGTTTGGGTGTGTCCCCAGGGACAGCCTCTGTGCTAAACCTGCTTTTCTTTTCTTTTTTTTTTTAAAAACATTTATTTACTTATGCATACAATATTCTGTCTGTGTGTATGTCTGTAGGCCAGAAGAGGGCACCAGACCTCATTACAGATGGTTGTGAGCCACCATGTGGTTGCCGGGAATTGAACTCAGGACCTTTGGAAGAGCAGGCAATGCTCTTAACCTCTGAGCCATCTCTCCAGCCCCCTAAACCTGCTTTTCCGTTGAGGCTCAAGTCAGTGCAGCCAATCTCCCATGAAAACACAAACCCCACATACTGAGCATGGTAGCTGGGAATCCGAACTCTTGGGAGACTGAGGCAGGAGGATTGTTGCAGTTTCAAGGCCAGCCTGGGCACACGGAGTTTCAAACTATGCCGTGTTATATAGGGAGACTCTAAGGGAGTTGAGGTTCATTTGATTGGGTGCTTAACCGACGTGGCAAGAAGCCCTGGGATCAATCTCCAGCCTAAAGCAGGCATGTTAGTCTGTGTCTGCGATGCCAGCGTCCAAAGGTGAAGCAGGAGGATTAGAAATTCACTGTCTGTTTGGGAAGAACAATCCTTACAGCTCCAGGGCTAGAAGTCTTGCAGAGCAGTGTATACTTCTCCAGCGTGCATGGAACGACAAAGGAAAGATTGTAGTACGTGTTGATTGTACCACAAATTTTAGTCTCATTTGAATGCTCTCTCTCCCTCTCTCGCTTTCTCTCTCTCTGGAATTCTTCTGAATTTTGTCATTGCTTTAGACCAGATGGAACACTACACAGCTCCCTTCAAAGACACTGTCCTAGGCCAGGGCACCAAGAGAAGGGGACATTGCAGTACATCATGGTCATAGCCTACTGGACCAAAACTGATCACCTGACCTAAAGGCCACCCAGCGTCCTGTGAAGTAGCCCAGGCCAGCTAGTGATTGCCTAGACCAGATTCCTACGTGTGGTGCAGGGATTGAGCCAGGTGGAGGTCAGTGAGAAGCAGATGGTAGGTATAGCTAATGAAGCAGGCACAGCTGGAGCCGCTGCCCTGTGGTACCAGAGCCCAGAGAGCAGAGCCGTGCTGGGGAAAGTCTGTGAGTCTGCAAGCAGGGAGTTCACAGAGAGGGGCAAGGGCAATCTGCCGCTGTGCACCCCTGCCTTCCAGTTTCTACCTACCCAGCACGGCGGGCACTCTGTGGGCTACCACACAGCTAGTTAATGGCTTCTCTGTGGCTTCCTAAAAGTGTCTCAACTCCCTCAACCCACATGCCGTTCTCCCTGAGGCCTCTTTGGTAATCACGGACTTCCTGATTGAGTGGCTACCCATGTGTCCTTCAAAGTTGGTCCTTCTTGCCAAACCTATCGTTTTGTTTTGAGACAGCCTTACTATACATTCCTTGCTATGTAGAGGAACTGGTCTCCAACTCAGAGATCCACCTGCCTCTGCCTCCCAAGTGCTGGGTTTAAAGGCATACCCCACTTCAAAGCCTCTTTTGGAGACAGTTTCCTATTTCTTAGGCTGGCATATAGTGGAGGATCACCTGGGACCTCTGACCCTCCCAGGTTTGTCTCCCTCGTGCTTGTCTTCCCGGTATACACCACTGCCTGCTTAGCCCGGACGCTCTCATCTGAGCTCCACCCCCACTTCCTGCAGATCTGTTTTCATGTGTTCCACAGGTCAGGTTTGCCGCTCATCAAGGTCTTTGGTTACCATCTGTGAAACTGAAGCACTGGAGGGTGTGGGGGGGGGTCAAGTCATAGGTACTGATTTAAGACTGAGAATATTATTGTCTATCATGTCCTTCAGACCCTCACATTAGGATGGGTCTTACCCCATACTCATTCCAGAGATAGTTATCTCTCTCTTCTCAAGTAGCAAGGATCACCCACTGGTCTGCAGGGTCCCACGAGTCCTCTCTGGGACTTTCAGTGGAAGGGGTGCGAAGCTAGAGAAGAATGTGTGGAAATTTGGGGCTTTCATCTCTTAAACAAATAGCGAATTCCTCTGGGTTGCCGCTGCTGCTGGAATTAAACAATGATGTGTTCAGGGAGGCTCCAAGGCGTTACCTTAGCAACGCCCAGGCTGTTTTCATGCAAGATCTAGTTAGAGAGGAAAGAGAACAAAAATAATCAAGGGACAGTCCTGGCTGGGGTCCAGGAACGAGGGTCTTTGGCCGAGTATTTGTGTTTTGTGTTCTGATGTGTTTGTGGTCCTTTTTCAAAGCTTCCCCTGGCTCCTCTGGTGTGTCCACACTGGTGAGGCTGGCTCCCCGGAATACTAATACAGATTCAGAAAGGAGAGGGACAGATGTCACAGGTGGTACGACCCAAGCAGAGGTGACGCACATGAAACCTGCCAGGCAGGGTCTTGAAATCATAAAGGTCACAAGCCGAAGATAAGTGAGGACGCCTCCGTCTTCTCCAGAGTGACTGGCTGTCCTTTGTTGGAAGCCCGTATGAGAGTGATAAGCAGGCCCCTGCTGCCTACAGCACGGACCCTGCTCCAGAAGGATCGGTGACTCTCAGGATCCTGATAGAAATGTAGTATGCCCCAGCACCCTGGGCAGTTCACTTGTGCCTCAAGTCCAGAAGCTGAAGGAACTGACACATGTAATAGTTCACATCTATTATCCCAGTCCTGGGAGACTGAGGCACCAAGCTTGTTACAAATTCCAAGTCTGCCTGGGCTAAGGAACAAGACCTTGAAACAAACAAACAAAACAGCAGCGCCAGCAGCTTTTGGGAGTCGCTCTCCTCCCACCATGTGGTTCCTGGGCATTAAGGAGCTCACATTGTGGGCTCAGCGGCCAGAGCCTTTACAGCCTGACTCTCGACCCATCTCTCTAGCGTGAAATTTCTTTTCCTTTCTTTTCTCCTTCCTTCCTTCCTTCCTTCCTTCCTTCCTTCCTTCCTTCCTTCCTTCCTTCCTTTCTTTCTTATTTTACTTCATTTATTTGTTTTGTTTTGAGACAGTGTTTCTCTGTGTAGACCTAGCTTTACTGGAACTCACTCTGTAGACCAGTCTGGCCTCGAACTCAAAGAGACCCTCCTGCCTTTGCTTCCCGAGTGTTGGAATTAATGGTGCCACCACCAAACAGCTGGTTTATTCCTTAATATCAGGTTTTTTAATGTTTATTTATTTTATTGTGTGTGGGGGCACTTGAGTGTATGTATGCGCACCACATGCATGCAAGAGCCAGTGGGGATTAGGAAAGACATCAGATTCCCTGGAGCTGGAGTTACAGATGACTGTGAGCCATCATAGAGGTGCTAGAAATTGAACCCTGATCCTTTGCAAGAGCGATAAGTGCCTTAACCTCTGCACCATCTCTCCAATCCCTTTTTCTTTTCTTTTTTTTTTTTTTTTTTGGTTTTTCGAGACAGGGTTTCTCTGTAGCTTTGGTGCCTGTCCTGGAACTAGCTCTTGTAGACCAGGCTGGCCTCGAACTCACAGAGATCAGCCTGCCTCTGCCTCCCGAGTGCTGGGATTAAAGGTGTGAGCCACCACTGCCCGGCTCCCCTTTTTCAATTTTAAAATTTCTTTCATATGAGTGTTTTGCCATGTATATATGTGCACCACATGTGTGCAGTGTTCAGGAGACCAGAAGAGGGTGTCAAATCCTCTCAAACTTACAGTGTTGTGAAGCAGCCAAGTCTTAATACCTCTGCAAATAGAATCACTGTGTGTGTGTGTGTGTGTGTGTGTGTGTGTGTGTGTGTGTGTGTTTATATATAGCCTGATCTCTAATTGGCCTTAATCTGGAATCAGATACAGGGGTAAATGCTGAAAGATCAGGGAGACAAAGGAGTAAGCCATAGCCACTTCTTACCTTGCCAACCCCTCAGCCTGGAAAGGGGCGAGCTCTTGTCTCCACTCGCCTTATATTCCTTTCTCTGCCCAGCCATATCACTTCCTGTTTCCTCCTCCTTAGTACTGGGATTAAAGGTATGAGATCTCAAGTGTTGGGATTAAAAGTGTGTGCCACCACTGCCTGGCCTCTTTGGTTAACTAGTAGCTAGCTCCACACTCTGATCTCCAGGCAAGTTTTATTTGTTAGAGCACAATCAAAATATCACCATATTGTGTGTGTGTGTGTGTGTGTGTGTGTGTGTGTGTGTGTGTGTGTGTGTGTGTGGTTTTGCAAGACAGAGTTTCTCTGTGTGTATTTCTGGTTGTCCTAGAACTTGCTTTGTAGACCAGGCTGACCTTGAACTCCCAGAGATCTGCCTGCCTCTGCCTCCTGAGTACTGGGATTAAAGATGTGTGCCACCACTTCCCAGATAGTAAAGATGTCACCATGGAAGGATGTCAGAGAATTTCTGAGAAACTAGGAGAGAGGCGTGGAGCAGATGCTGTGACTGAGTCCCCAAGAAGGAAGAAGCTGTGGGCAGGCATCTGACCTGAGTACTGTGGTCCCCAGCACTGAGAGACAACAGACTCCAACTGTTTGGAGCCTCCCAGTCTCTGGTGTTTGGGATGGTGACTTTGTTAAGCTCCTGAAGCAACACTCTGTCAGAACAGAAACAGTAAACCTGCTTTACAGAGAAGGAGGCCCTGCTAGCACTCTGTGAGGGCAGAGAGCCATGGTCCTCAGGCCACCCATAGGGAGGCAGTCAGAGCTGGGTCTACCTAGCCCTCAGCCAGGCCCACGGGACAGAGAAAAGGGCTCACAGAGTGTACGAGCCTGTGGCTTGTGTTCCTTAGCACCCTGCCAAGGACACACGGTTAGAGGGAAGACTAGTCTCATCGGTCTTTACCCCATGTGAGATGAAAGACAGTCATTTCCACCATTCCATGCGGGCCAGAGCACCATCATCAATGCGTTTGCTGGCCCAAGAGTGGGCACAGCCAAGGATGTACCCTGCATGGAAGCTGTCTGTTCAGATCTGAGTTGTCAAATGTTCCTGCCACGATGACCCTTTCTCTGAAGTCCCCATCCCCTGTTGCCTTCTCTTTATAGTATCTCACACGGAGCACAGCGCTCCTGCCTAGGGACTGGTTTACACGCGCACTTCTGGCCTCGGGGGACAGAGCATCCATTCTGCTTCGTACAGCAGGGCCATAGCTAGGGCTTCAGTAAAAACGCAGTGAGAAAGTTGAGCGCTTGCTTTGGTTGGCCCTGCTGCTTTGAACAGTGCTGCAGGCTGATCATACGGGGATACTCAGGGTCGGGCTGAAGGAGGCCAGGTATGTTCAGAGGCAGGCAACTTGTCAAAGCTGGGAGGAGGGAGACAAGAAGACCGTCACTCTCCAGTCACAGTTCTGAGGAGCCGCCTGTCCCTTCTGTCACATCTGCTGCCATTGGCCTGTGTACAGAGGGCTGGTGGCAACATAGGGGAGTCCTTCCGGAGCTCCCCCCCCCCCAGGACACTGAGGTGGTTTGCTGACGACCATTAAGGGAAATGAGGACAGGGGAAGGAAAGAGTCACCAGGGGGGCTAGCTGAGAAAGCCACCCACCCTGGTCCCCACCCTGGCAGACGCCAGCCTTGGGCTTATCTTCCTGTATTCTGGTCATGACGCAGAGTGACGCACCACATATACTCAGACCAAGGTGGGGAGAAGGACACTGCCTTCCCCGACACAAAGGAGAAAAGGGGATGCCTAGCTTCAGGAAGCACCAGTCTCCACCCACTGCCAGCTACACCATTGATTCCCCGGCCAGCCCAGCGACCAACCGACCAGCTTCCTCTTCTCTCCCTGGCCCTCCCCACCCCAGCAGAGGTAACGCCACAGTTCCCTGAGGCCTTCTTCTTTGAGTTTTACTTGGACACTGGTCTTAATACAAACCCTGGACTTCCTGCCTGGATCCTTTGTTAAGGCTCCGTTTCCTCTGCCTGCAGACTCCGCTCCACTCCCACCCATGTCTCCCCAGCAGGAGCAGGAGAGGCTGGGAGCTGCTTCTTCCAGCACAGAGCCCCTGGAGCATCTACTGAAGTCTTGTTTTAGCTCTGCTGTATTCAGCTTTCCCCATGCTACTGCTGTCAGAGAATATGCTGGCCGGGATACAAGGCTATGTTACCTACAATGAACCTAAAGGGGCTCCTTCAAAAGTGGGTTTGTTTTTAGCCAGTGTTCTGTACCCAAAGTGACACTGTGCACTGTGAAGGACACAAGATGAAGGAGCTAAGTGTGTTCTCCTCCTAGAATCCAGATATCAGGAACCGAGATGGCAGCAGGAAATGCCAGAAAGCCATGTCGATTGGGTCAGTAGCAGTGACACCCCAGCAGCACAGTGGCCTCACCTGTGCCCAGACGTCACGTGACAACACCTGTCCTAGAACATACTTGCAGCCAGCTGAATTTTGTTCCAGGGCTCTTTTGTCTGGATAGCCATACATAGGATGGGATAACCAAGGCCAGGAGAACACGGGAACCCATAGAAAGATACCATCAGGACGATTTGGGGACCCGTTCTCGGTGTTTCTAGGAGATCCCTAACCCTAGTGGCTGCCAGCAGAGACCAACCTAAAAGCCTGTCCCCTTCCTGTCACTTTCCACGCCTCTGCTTAGGGAATCACGTCCCTCGAGGACCATGGGGGGCCCACTTCCATCTTTGTCTTTCCTGGCAGGAACTGAAGCTGCAGAGGCCATGTCGATGGTTCTGGCTCACAGGCCTTTGATGCTGGTGAGGGCTGGGAGCTAGGGCCAGGGGCTAATCCACGATTTAATCTAATAATCATCTTATCAGAGGATTGAGTGCAGGTCAGTTCAAACAAATGTTAGCACAAGGACCAGAGTCCTTGGCCACTCATTACTTGTGTGGCCCGGAAGAAGTCAGTCCGCCCGAGTGTCTCTGTCTCCTTATGTTATTGCACTTGAAGAATGACAAAAAACTAGCGGCCACCTCACCATGACGTGATGCTACACAAACTAGTCCATGTACTCTTGTCTAAAACAGCCTTTGCCTGTTCAATGCCAGCCTCAAAAGCTCACTTTAGCACACCTGCCGCTCTGGAAAACACTGCACATGAGCAAACCCAGAGGCTCATGCCAGAAAGCCGCTGAGAGTAATTTTATGATTTAGGAATTGGAGAGGCAACTTCAAACTTCAAAAGCACCGGGTGATGGTGGTACATGTCTTTAATGTCATCCCTTTGGAGGCAGGTGAATTGAGCCCAGCCTAGTCTACAGAGTGAGTTCCAGGAAAGCCAGGGCCACTCAGAGAGACATCGTCTCGAAAACAAACAAACAAACCTTCAAAAGTGCTCACAGAAGTTAAAAGGTCTGAATAACAAAACAAAGATTTATAAATAAAATTTTCATTCCGCTGGTGGAGTGGGAGAAGAGAAGGCCAGATCTAAGATGAGCTTGCCAAGGGCTTTCAGAAATCAACAAAGAGAGGGCCAACTTATTATTATTATTATTATTTTATTTGTTTGTTTTCCTTTTGATTTTTGAGACAGGGTTTCTCTGTCTAACAGTTCTGGCTGCCCTGGAACTAGCTCTTGCAGACCAGGCCGACCTCAAACTCACAGAGATCCACCTGTGAGAGTGAACTTGTATAAGTCATCAGAAAGCGAACCAATGATAGGTGCAGACAGAACAGCTTCAGAGCTCATGAGGGACTCTCTGTGGTCATCATCAGGGGACTCGCACTGAGAGTGTTGTGTGTGGTGGTTCCGATGGGCGTGCCCCATGATAAAGCTCTCTGAGGTGTACAGGGGCACTGGGACCCCAGCTAGCGGACGTGACCCAGCTCCTTGGCTGCTGAGAAGCCAACTAAAGAGATCCTCCAGGTTAGTCTACCTTGTTTTTTGAGACAGGGCCTACTGCTGGGAGCACAAAGGTCATTCCCCTCACAGATAAGCCGTAGGACACCAAGAATGTTAAACACACAGCATTGTCTCTTCAGCAGAAACCAAGAAGGTTAAACACACAGCATTGTCTCTTCGGCAGAAGCAATGGCAGGCCCGCTTTTCCACCCAGACGGTTGGGAGTGAAGAGAGTTAATAACTTGGTGATCTGTGTTATCTGCAGGGCCAGAACATACCAAGTTCCCACAACAGGACCAGAGGTGGCTAATAGTCCAGGCAACCTTTGTATTATCTGTTTAGCCAGCAGCTCCCCCAAACCCCCACAACCAGGACTAGAGATACTTAATAGGCTAGGAGATCTTTGCATTATCTGTATGGTCAGGGGCTCCCCCAAGCCCCCACAACCAGGACTAGAGATACTTAATAGGCTAGGAGATCTTTGCATTATCTGTATGGTCAGGGGCTCCCCCAAGCCCCAACAACCAGGACTAGAGATATTTAATAGGTTAGGTGACCTTCGTGTTATTTGTATGACCAGAGGCTCCCCCAAGCTCCCCCAAGCAGGCCTGGAGGTGGCCAATAGTTCAAATGAGCTCCACACTATGCATATGACTGAGACCACACCAGATCCTCCCCCAGGCCCTTAAGATAATACATGTAGCCTATCTCTAGACCCCACCTTCATAGAAGAACTGTCATAAAATGACATGCAGTTTGAGAAGAGTTTCAATGTAATTATGCCTCCTTGTCCAGAGGGATTGTGTTACACCAGGGAGCTTTTTTTTCCAACTGAATTGTACTTAAATATACTTATGCTAAACTGCCTGACGCCAACCTCTAGAAGTCCGAATCAACACTAAATTGGGTTGAAATGGATTTTCTTCTTGCTTTACACGGATCATTACCCTGCTGACCCTGGTGGTTACAGAGACCCCCACAGTCTACACACACACTTAAACGCACATCTACACACACTCACACACCCACACACACATTCAGACACACATACATACACAAACAGTGCATACACTCAAACACACATACACACACATACTCAAACACATTCAAATATATGCACACACATACATACATTCAAACACACATGCACAAACATACACTGAAACATACATGCACATACATTCAAACAGATGTACACACATGCATGCACTCAAACACACAGAAGAGTTTTGTATTTTAATAGGACATGGAAGGAAGGAAGGAAGGAAGGAAGGAAGGAAGGAAGGAAGGAAGGAAGGAAGGAAGAAAGGAAGGAAGAGAACTCTCCCGAGTTCACAAGGGATCTTACAGTCTTACCTCATGTGGTATCTAGACTTGGAAGCCATGAGTTCATTTGAGGCTTCTGAGCAATTCCACTTCCTACACAGAATCTAAGAAACTGGACTATTGATATTTATTTTTATTGCTAAATTAATGGGAAAGAATAAAAAACCCCATAGATAGGACTGTCAGCAGGGACAGTGGCAGGAAGGAGGAGCGAAAGGTGGAAGGATGGGCAAGGTCCTCCCTAGGGAGGAAATGTTGCAAACGGAGCCCACAGGAAAGCAAACGGCCCAGCCTGCAAAGGGAGACAAGGAGGTCTCTAGGAGGGCAAGGGGAAGAACACACAGGACTGGGGCTGACTGGAGAAGGTTCCTGGGTTGGCCGCTCTCCGAGGGAACCTAGTAGGTAAAAAGGACCTACTCTGCTTCCCGAAAATCGATGCCTGTGGGAGCCAGATGACACTGATGGACCTGCTACCTGTCACTCCACTCCAATCGTAGCATAGGCATCCATACCCCTAAGTACATCCATGTGCATGCTGCACTGTACATACCTCACATTCAGTGCCCATCACACACACCACACCTCTCACACCACATACACAGACCTACACCTAACCACACACGCTAGGCGCACAGCTACACCTAACCACGCACACTAGATGCACAGCTACACCTAACCACGCACACCAGGCACACAGCTACACCTAACCACGCACACCAGGCACACAGCTACACCTAACCACGCACACCAGGCGCACAGCTACACCTAACCACGCACACTAGATGCACAGCTACACCTAACCACGCACACTAGATGCACAGCTACACCTAACCACGCACACTAGATGCACAGCTACACCTAACCACTCACACTAGATGCACAGCTACACCTAACCACGCACACGAGGTGCACAGCTACACCTAACCACTCACACTAGATGCACAGCTACACCTAACCACTCACACTAGATGCACAGCTACACCTAACCACTCACACTAGATGCACAGCTACACCTAACCACTCACGCTAGATGCACAGCTACACCTAACCACGCACACCAGGCGCACAGCTATACTTAACCACGCACACCAGGCGCACAGCTACACCTAACCACGCACATTAGATGCACAGCTACACCTAACCACTCACACTAGATGCACAGCTACACCTAACCACGCACACTAGATGCACAGCTACACCTAACCACGCACACTAGATGCACAGCTACACCTAACCACGCACACGAGGTGCACAGCTACACCTAACCACGCACACTAGATGCACAGCTACACCTAACTATGCACACCAGGCGCACAGCTACACCTAACTATGCACACAGGCGCACAGCTACACCTAACTATGCACACAGGCGCACAGCTACACCTAACCACGCACACCAGGTGCACAGCTACACCTAACCGTTCACACCAGGAGCACAGTTACACCTAACCACTCACACCAGGCGCACAGCTACACCTAACCACTCACACCAGGCGCACAGCTACACCTAACCACGCACACCAGGTGCACAGCTACACCTAACCGTTCACACCAGGAGCACAGTTACACCTAACCACTCACACCAGGTGCACAGCTACACCTAACCTTGCAACCAGGTGCACAGCTACACCTAACCACGCAACCAGGTGCACAGCTACACCTAACCACGCAACCAGGTGCACAGCTACACCTAACCACTCACACCAGGCGCACAGCTACACCTAACCACTCACACCAGGCACACAGCTACACCTAACCCCTATTCTAACATTGACCTTCATCTGCTCATTAATCAGCCCTTCATAGACATACCCATATCCATACATTAACCCCATGTACACCCACCTGCACCTACAAATATACATACCTATATACTAACCCTATAAACACAGACATACACCCACACACTAATCCCACATACACATCTACGCCTACATACTAACTCCGCATGAACATCTGCACCCACACACTAACCCCGCATTCACACATACACCTACACACAAATCCCACATATACATACCTATCCAAACATTAATTCTACATATACATCCAAACACACACATACCAATTCCACATAGACATTTATATCCACACACTAACACCACATACAAACACCAACAGTACACACACCACCTGCACACAGACACGTGCCAAGGCGACACATTTCTTACATACAAGTACGCTTATACATAGTCACCAACCATAGACCACACCCACATGTACACAGGCTCAAAATAGCTGTAACTACCCACACATGGAACGGGTGGCATCATATCTCATTCACACCCACAAGACTGCCTCACATTGTTCACACACACAACTCCATCTCACTGGGATGACACTTTCAATAATTATAGGCTTCTGATACATAAACAGTTTCAAGAATATAATGCCTTTGGCCTTCCTTGTCTAGGGCTATTGCTGAACACTGAGACCCCAAATATGGTTTGAGGCTCCTGACTTTGGTGTGACCTCGGGGAACTCCCGATTCCACTGCCAATCACAAGCACAAGAACTCTCCTGCCCCCTATTCTAGGCTGGGACACAGGGACATCCTGTCCACTCCCCAGCTGGATCTTCTGCTCCCAGGTCTGCTCCAGTCCCCTCCTCCTGTCCCTCTGACGCACTCTGGCACCTTCCTGTCCCCAGAGCCCTCTCTCCCCTCTCTTTGGGGATAAGGCCAGGTTATCTGTCCATCTGCTGGCCCCAGCCTGTTTATCTTCTTAGGGCTTTCTTCCTGGAATAGCTCCGGGGTTATCTAAGCTGTGAGCCTGGCCAGGGCCTGACTGTCTGCTGACAGACCCTGCCCCCCAGAGACAGTGCTTGCTCAGCCTAGGTGGTCCCTCCTCCTTTTTCCAAACCTAATTCCACTCAGAAGAGGCTCAGATGGAGGCCTTCCTGGGAGCATCCTGCTCCCCTCAGCTTTTCACCCCTACAAGAGCACCCTGGGTTACTTTTTCTCTCCTCCTCTGAGGTTGTGGTCACTGTCAGGATGCTGGGCCTGTCATTCCTCTCCTCATATTGGCTTTGGCAGCTGAGATCCCCACTTGCAAATTACTCATCAAACCCAGGCTGGGCAGTGGTGGTGCACACCTTTAATCCCAGCACTTGGGAGGCAGAGGAAAGTGGATCTCCAGATCTCCGTGAGTTCGAGGCCAGCCTGGTCCACAGAGCAAGTTCCAGGACAGACTCCAAAGCTACAGAGAAACTTTGTCTCAAAATACCATAAAAAAAAGGCAATCCAAAGCCAGACTTACTGTTCACCTTGTCCCAAACTCTCCATCCCCAGCAAAATACCATCTGTGCAGCCAGCTCAGAATGGCTCCCTGAGACTCCAAGATCAGGGCCTCCTCCCACCTTCTTGGACCCTTGACTTTCTGTCAATGCCTCCTACCAGTGCCACCCCCCAGCCTCAGGCGCCTACCCTTCCAGGCTGAGTCCTCTGACAACCCCCACCCTCGACCCAGACTCCAGGCCTTCCCACCCCACCCCCTCCACCAGAGAATAGATGTCAACTGTCGTTTCTCGGAATTCCACAACTCCTTGCCCCTGGCTGCACCAAGTCTGAACGTGTTTGCCAAGGTCCACCTCCAGTTTCTTACAGCCCTCACAGCTACCACATGCACCTTTGGGCCTCCGTATCAGGACTGGCCTGGCGTCCTGTTGTTAAAATTCCTTCCCAGAGGGAGATGTGCGCCTTGTCTTCCAAGGACAACCAAGGTCAGGACTCAACCAAAGCTCACTCTGGGTAACTAGTAGGCTTGTTGGGCTTCCTGGCAGAGCATAGGTGAGGGTGTGGTGTTCTCCCCACAACAGACTGCGTTAATCCAGCAAAGGATGAGGGGGTCCCTGTGGCTGCATATTCATCCTGGGCCTGTATATTCTAGACCCTCTCCCAGGTCACATGCAATAAAGGCAGAGTTGCATGTAACAGGCAGTAGTGAGCAACTGCACCCTAAAATGAGGGTCTTGTGACTCCCTCCAGCCCTCCATGACAGAATGCAAACAGTCAACAGTCTCATCTGGGACAATCGTTTTGCAAGAGAGGGTGCAGCTGAACTCCCTGAGATGATAGCTATTTGATGCAGAGGACAGTCACCCAAACACACCCTGACCAGGAAAATCCTCAGCGTTTTCCCCAACTCCTCAAGACCTCCTCTCCCTCCAACTCTGTTTTTGTTTGTTTGTTTGTTGTTGTTGTTGTTGTTGTTGTGTGTCTTCTGTGATGCTCTCTGGATGTTCATTCTTCTAGTCAGCCAGTGTTACTGGAGCTCGCCCTGGATACCAGCCACCAGCCTCCAGTCTGAGACACAGTAGTGTAAATCCCAGTGACTCACAGAGTCCCCTACAGGTCTGTGACCCCCAACTGTGCCATACATAGCACGGGTAATAAAAACCCAGAGACAGATATTGGGGTTCAAGCTGGAAGATAAGAGAAGCAAAGGAGCCAACCACTAGAGAACTCTTACCTCTACAAAAATCTTCAGACTAAAAAGAGAGGGCGTTCCTGTCTCCTCTCACTTTTCATTCCTCTCTAGTCCTGGGATTAAAGGTGTGCACCAACACCCAGCCTCTATGGCTAACTAGTGTAACTACTGGGATTAAAGGTGTGCACCACCACTACCTGGCCTGTATGGCTGACTAAAGTGACTGCTTTGCACTCTGATCTTCAGGCAAGCTTTATTTATTAAAACACAACTAAAATATCACTATACATACACATGCTGAGGGCCACAGTCTAGTCTCCAACTTGTCATCATCTGTTCTTTCATTTTTGTTTGGAAAGCTAACACAGGACTGCGCACTTTTTACTTTACCACCCAAATACATCTTTCTGTTATCATGTTGTCATGAATAGAAACACCTTTCAGTAGTGAGGAAGGAAGAAAAATATAGTCCCAAAATAAAGGACAACCTTTGAAGCTTAGTAAACTGGGCACTCAGAACAACTTCACCAAGTTATTTTGTCTTCAGCCCCGAGCATCATCTCAGAGCAAACGGAACATCCTCTTGATGGAGCCGACTTAGCTAGATAGAAGACCAGTTTCTCTTTTTCTCCCACTCACAGAGGACTGGGGATGACTTTGTTTGTATCTGTCGTCCTCCATCAATATAATATTGGCTAGGGCTGAGCAACAGCTTAAAGGAGTGGAGCCCTTGGTAGATCCTTGGTTCTGTTGCCCGCCGGAGAAAGTACCCTGATTCTCCTCTCACAGAGTCAGAGTACCCTGGAGCCCCACCACAGCCATGACTGGTCCCTACCTTGGTGATCCCAGCTGTCAAGTTTGTCCAACCATTTAAGATTGTGAAAGAAAGCTATCATTAACCAAGTTCAAGATCCAAAACTACACAATGGAGTTACATGTGTGCATAGGCACATGCACGTGCACGCACACATGCACACACACACATACACACAGAGAGAGATCGGAATTCATAAATACACACACAACAGTCACTTGTCTGAACTCGTATCTATTCTTGGCCAAACGCAGTCCCACGTGGCCCATGGCCACACATTGGACCCATCCTCTCAATGCCGCCTCAGATGTTCACCTTACTCCCAAGCTTCTGTCATCAGGTGCAACACATGGCAGCCCTGACTTTGTCCTGCTCTTGGGCGGTGGCATCCTTGAATCTCCAGAGAGGCAGGTCCTCTGAAAGTCCTCTGAAAGGCTGGGGAAGAGCAGGAAGCAATGAGCCTCAGAGATAGACTCTCTACCTTGGCTGCCTTGCTCCTGGGAGAGGGCCCGGTGCTTCTGTGTCTCTGAGGTGTGACCCTGCCTCTTTCCTCCCCTTCGAGGCTCATAAGCACAATCTAAACTTTCCACCACTCAGCCTGGGACCTCCAGCTGGCTGCTTCCACAAAAAGCTCCTGAGCCTGGACTAGGGAGAGGAGAGAATTTTTCCAAAGGATGTATATGTGTATTGTTGGGGGCCAAAAGCGTCTCGGTGAACTCAGGGTCATGGCACAGCCTGACAAATGGCAGGAAATTGGGGACTTCGGCCTGACATTTTTTGCACAAAGGCCCCAGAGTCCAGCCAGGTGAGTTAGCCTCTAGGAGGGACACACATGGCCACCGCCCAGCACTTCCTGCCCTTTGTTGGCCCATGGGACAGCCTTTCTTTCGTGACTGGCTCCTGTTCCTTATTTAAGGCCAGGAGCAGCTCAATATAGAAACGGGTGGGCCCAGGAGTCGGTGGAGGATGTAGGAATGTTGACTGGCCAGATGCCTGCCCGGGGTAGGACTGCCAAATTGAAATACTATCGCCATATATACCAATCATGACCTATCTGCCATTTATATACCTATGGAGATGTCCTATGTGCTCCATGGTATGTTTCAGAGGATCACAGTCTGCCTACACAACAACCCTATGGAGATGTCCCATGTGCTCCCATGGTATGTTTCAGAGGATCACAGTCTGCACACACAACAGCCTTTGCCAGCTGCTTCATCATCCTTGGGTCCCTGTGTCCTGGCTGATCTTCATGGGTACCCTGGAGGAACGCCATCTTTCTGTCATAAGGAAACCGTGGCCGCCATCTTCCTCAGGATCTACCTCTGTTGCCAATGAGACTCTGTGTACAGGGTTGACCACTGATGCCCTGGGGCCTTTTACATCCCTGTATACATTATCACCTTCACGTAGAGTTCACATGGAAGAATTTCAGGTTTTCTTGGAAACTCTGGGTCTGGGCTTAGAGTCCCCCGTGAAGTAGCAAGAGCCCGGGCTCAGGAAGACCCACAAGCTCTGTTTCTCTCATTGTCTGACTGAGGGTGCAAGCCAGAGTAAGAAGGCCTTCATCTTCACATTCTGTGGGTCTAAGACATGCCTGCTAGCATGTACTTGTAACACTGAGGTCAGGAAACAGTCCCGGAGGTCCACAGAGTCATGAGTCCTACACACTGAGTCAGTAAGCTTTGACGGCTCTGACTGATGGTTTCAGTAGATCCTCTTTTCATTTGCATGCCTAGGTTTCTTTTCTTTTTAAAAAATACTTTATTTTATTTTTATGTGTATGACTGTTTTGCCTACATGTATGTCTGTGCACCATTTGTATGTCTGGTGTCACTGGATGCCAGAAGAAGGTGTCGGATCCTCCGGAATTAGAGTTACAGATGGTTGTGAGCTGCCACGTGGGTGTTGGGAATTAAGCCCCAGTCTTCTGCAAAAGCAGCCAGTGCTCTTAACTTCTGAGTCATCGCTCCAGGCCCCTTTTTTCTTTTTCTTAGTTAAATTTCATTTTCATGAGAGTCTGTGTGTGGGTATGTGTGTGTACGCCCACAGAGATCAGGACCACCGGACCCTGGAGCCAGAGTTACAGGTGGTTGTGAGCTATTCACCGAGGGTGCTGGTGCCTAAACTCAAGTCTTGTGCAAGAGCAGAGCGCATCTGTAACTTCTGAGCCATCTTACCAGCCCTATTTTTCTTTTCAGTGCTGGAGAGTGAACCCAGAGAGTTACACACGCTAAGTGTTCGCTCTGTTGTCCACTGCCTTGTTCTAAAGCTAATTTTAGACGATCAGTTGTGAGGTTGGGCGGGCGCGATGTGATGACTGCTTGTTTTGCATCCCCGCCCGCAGGAGGCAGAGGGAGGCAGATCTCTCTTGAGTTCACGGTTAAGGCTCCACCTGTAGTTGCAATGATCTGTTCCTCGACTTTTGAAGTAATTCTTTTTAAAAATTACTTTTTTTGTTTGGTCATATGCTCAAATGTGAAGGTCAAAGGGCAACTGTGGGAATTAGTTGACACTCTCTTTCACAAATGTGTGCCCTGGGAATTAAACTCAGTTCTACTTGTCAGCAAACCCTTTTGCCTGCTGAGCCATCTCAACAGCCCACGTTTGTGACATGTCAATCTGTTAGAATTACGTGCAAAACAGCAGTAAGTCCAGGGTAAATGCACAAACACACAAGCTTTTGTGTGCAATTATGGCATAAGTTTGACTAATAAGCGACTTTTTCCTAGTTAATTTCCTTTTAAGTTTTTATGTATGTATGCTTGCATGTGTGCATATGTCTGTGTATGTGTGTTCATATGTGAGTATGCACGTGTGTATGTATGCACTTGCCTAGCATGCACAAGGCCCTGAGTTTGATTTCTAGCACTGCAAAATCTAAATAAAAAGAAGAAGGAATGGTTGTGTTTGTGAGACTTTTCATCGCTAAGACCTTAAAAAAATAACACTAAAGGAGGATTTATGTCACCTGGTACCCAGCTAATGGGATGAGAATGTTGCTACCATTTGGGACACACCCCTCTCCCCCAGTTAACGCTCTCCAGACTCATCCTCTCAGACACATCCAGCAGTCTGTCTTGATCGAACCTGGTTGGCAGTCAAGATTAACCATCAGTGAAGACAGCAAACACTTGCACAGACTTGGACACACACAGGGATTGGCCCTGCAGGCGCGTGTACATCATAGCATTTCAGCCAGTGGAAAATGGCAGCTTGCACAGGGCCCGTTGAAAACCTCCTGCCACCCTGTAAGGATGACGCAGTCAGAGCAACATCACAGCGTCAGGAGTTAGTGACACTTGAGCAGCGATACTGGTGACCGCACCCTTGGCACTGCCCGAAATACAAAGGTACAGCACAGAGAACCGCATGCAATCCCCAGCGTGGATCATGAGGGCAGGCGGCTGTGCTACTGGTTTGATTTTTTTTTGGGGGGGGGGTGTTGTTGTTACTGCTGTTGCTTTTTTTTAATATTTATTTATTTATTATGTATACAATATTCTATCTGTGTGCATGTCGGCAGGCCAGAAGAGGGCACTAGACCTCATTACAGATGGTTGTGAGCCACCATGTGGTTGCCGGGAATTGAACTCAGGACCTTTGGAAGAGCAGGCAATGCTCTTAACCACTGAGCCATCTCTCCAGCCCCCACTGCTGTTGCTTTATAATCGATTTATTTTTATTTGCATTGGTGTTTTGCCTGCATGTATGTCTGTGTGAGGGTGTCAGATCCTGGAGTTACAGACAGCTGTGAGCTGCCATGACCATGTGGGCGCGGGGAACTGAATCCTGGGTCCTCTGGAAGAGCAGTCAGTGTGCTCTTAACTGCTGAGCCATCTTTCCAGCCCTGTGCTACTGGTTTGTACGTTGTCCGTACCATACTTTTCTTGTCAGTTTAGAACGCACTTCTACTTATGAAAAATGTACTGTAGAGCAGTCTACTGTGTTACACAAACAATATCTTGTTCATCTCACCCTTAGTTTGTCTCCTGATTATAGCAGTGGACCTACATATGTGCAGGCAAAACACTCATGAGTATAAAAAATAAATTTTGAGAAGAATGTGTCCCCCTCCTTAGGTGACACATGGCAGGACCGTGTTGCACATATCACCACACACAGTAGAATGTATTTCCAGATGGATTCCCGTGCCAAAGCTTTTCCCCAAATATTTCTGATCTACTTTGCAGAAGAAACTTCAGGAAAGTCAAGGTGAGGGTCGCTGGCACCGGGTTCTCTCCTTCCAACAGGCAGGGAGTTCTCATTGGGAGAGGGGAAGAGAAGAGGTGGCAGAGGGGCTGACCTCAGGCTTGGACCAAGGCCTGAGCATCCCTATTAGCACAGGGGATGCAGTGTACTCCTAGCCATGAGCCTGCCCTGGGAAGAGCTAGGATTTGGGGCCAGAAGCCCTGAGCTGAATTCTGAGTTCTGGAATCACAAAGGATTTTTGGTTTTGTTTCTGTTTTTGCAGTGTGAGGGCACTAGCTCCCACTTGAACCTTAAGTGACCCCAAGGAAGCTGAAACTTTCTCAGCTCCTAGTTCCCATCTCTACAAAATGAGGATACTAGCTACCACAAGGACCATTGACACCGTGACAACAGTAGCCATAGCATTTGCTCTCAGCCTTCTCCGAGGTCAAAGCGGGGCTTGAGCTAATCCATGCATGTGTGTGTGTGCATGTGTGTGTGTGTGTGCATGTGTGTGTATGTGTGTGTATATATGTGTGTATGTGTGTGTATGTATGTGTATATGTGTGTATGTGTGTGTGTATGTGTGTGTGTATATATATGTGTATGTGTGTGTATGTATGTGTATATGTGTGTATGTGTGTGCATGTATGTATGTATGCGTGTGTATGTATGTGTATATGTGTGTATGTGTGTATGTATGTGTGTATGTGTGTGTATATATGTGTATGTATGTATGTGTATATGTGTGTGTGCATGAGTGTGTATGTGTGTATATATATGTATATGTGTGTATGTGTGTGCATGTATGTATGTATGTGTGTGTATGTATGTGTATATGTGTGTATGTATGTGTGTGTATGTGTGTGTATATGTGTATGTGTATGTATGTATGTGTATATGTGTGTGTGCATGTGTGTATGTGTGTATGTATGTGTATACGTGTGTATGTGTGTGTATGTATGTATATATGTGTGTGTATGTGTGTGTATGTGTGTGTATGTGTGTGTGTATATATGTGTATGTATGTGTATATGTGTGTGTATGTGTGTATATGTGTGTATGTGTGTGTGTGTATATGTGTGTATATGTGTGTGTGTGTGTATGTGTGGGAAGGTGCTTTTATGAGCTAACTCACAATCATCTAGCATATGGTCACTGTTGTCCCTCATCCCAGACCTTTACTGAACGCCTGTTTTGCCCCGGGTACTGAGTTATATCCTGCAAATTTGGTAATGAAAGAGGCAAGGCGCGCAAGAGGCTTGGCCTCCCTCCACTTTAGTCCTCCAGGGCCTCTCATCAGTCCAGTTAGCCTGTGCAGCAGGTGGGCTGCTTCTGTAGGTGTCGCTGTCATTATCCCCTCGTTGTTGCTGTGGGAATTAGATGGCTTGTTTTATCCAACCCATCGACACATGTCACAGTGCTTGTCAAAGAAGGAGCACTCAATAACGGTTAGCTCTTTGAAAGTGCCCTTGAGGTCACTGCTCTCTGAAAGACTTGGTCACTGTCTAAGATACCTCCCCCTGCTTGAAGCTGGAATAGCTGAGGCATTTCCACGCCTGGCTTCCTTTGCCATGGACCTCTTGGGTCCGAAGCTTTTATTCCACTCCAGCTGTGCGCACACCAGGTCTCCCTTCTTCAGACAGTGTATAGCCCGGGAAGATAGGCCTGCAGTTATCAGACACTTCTCCTCTGCGATGCCATGAAAGACGAACTGTTTGCTCTTATCCAGTCGGCAGACATCCCCTCATGGCTTCAGTTAAAAGGTGACAGCAAATGCCTGCCACTACCTGGAGGTCCAGGATCCGGAGGATGAATAGCCCAGAGACGTAGGCAGAAAAAAAAGGGAAGGAAGGAAGGAAGGAAGGAAGGAAGGAAGGAAGGAAGGAAGGAGGGAAGGAGGGAGGGAGGGAGGGAGGGAGGGAGGGAGGGAGGGAGGGAGGGAGGGAGAGAAAGAGAGAGAGAGAAGACAAAGTGTTCTAATTCCTAATGCACCTAGCCCAATCATCAGAGAGGCTTCATCCAGCAAGTGATGGGAGCAGATGCAAAGACCCACAACTAAACATCAGGCAGAGCTTAGGGAAGCCTGAGGAAGAAAGGGAGGAAGGATTTCTAGGAGCCAGAGGGGTCACGGACACCAGGAGAACAGGGCCCACAGAATCAACTAAGCAGGACTCAGTGGGGCTCACAGAGACTGAGGTGGCAATCAGAGCCTGTGGGGTATGACCTAGTGCTCTGAATAAGTGTTATGATTGTGTAGCTTGGTGTTCTTGTGGGACTCCTAACAATGGAAGTGGGGGCTGCTTCTGACTCTCTTGCCCATTTTGGGGACCATTTCCCATCTACTGGGTTGCCTTGTCCAGCCTTGATATGAGAGTTTGGGTCTAGTCTTGTTGTAACTTGTTATGCCATGTTTGATTGATATCACTGGGACACCTGCTCTTTTCTGAAGGGAATCGGAGGAGAAGAGGATCCTGGGGGAAAGGGAAGGTGGGGGAGAGGATCTGGGAGGAAAGGAGGGAGGTTTGTAATATATGAGAGCAAAAAAATAAAAAATTAAAACACACATATACACAAAGATGATGACAAAAGGTCATCATTGGCTACATAGAGAGTTCAAGTCCAGCCTGGGCTACAAAAGACCTGGGAAACTTTCACAACAAAAATGAATGGGGTTGTACATGGTAGCTCAGGCATTGATAATGACTCCCATAGGTTCATATATTTGTATAGTTGGTCCCTACATGAGAAACTGTTTGGGGAATGATTAGGAGGTGTGGCCTTGTTGGAGGAGTGAGTCACTGGGGGTGAACCTTGAGGTTTCAAACCTTGTACCATTCCAAGTTTCCAACTGTACCTCACACTTGTGGCTCAGATGTGAGCTCTCGGCTACTGCTCCAGCAATATGCCTGCCTGCCAGCTGCCATGCCCCCTCCCATGGTGCATGATGGTTATGAACTCACCCACTGAAGCTGTAGGCAAGCCCCCAATTAAATGCTCCTTTTCATACATTGCCTTGGTCATGGTGTATTTTCACATATTCACAGCAATAACACAGTAACTTCACCTGACCTTTTCCTTCTTTATCTCTGTCTTCACATGACATCCACCATTTTTTCCCTCCCTCCCTCCCTCCCTCCCTCCCTCCCTCCCTCCCTCCCTTCCTCCCTGCTTCCTTCCATCCTTTCTTCTCATTCTTGGAGATGGAAAGCAGGCTCACACATGTCAAGCTATATTCTACCATTGAGGTACACCCCAGCTGTCTCCTGCTTTTATTGTTTCTTATAAACAGGTCATTCATACAAGAATATGTATTTCCTGCTTTATTTGCTCAGCCCCTCCAGATACTCCTTCACTGATGATGGACTGTACCCTGATAAAGCCATCATAAGAGGAAATGTTTTAAGTGGAAAGTGTGTTTATTGCCTCTAAAAACTATCATACACCTTAACTTTGAAATACGGCACACTTTACGGTTTCTCTCTCGGGATCATTGACTGATGACTGCCCCTGTGTCTCCCGAGAGTGTTAACCTGGGAGGAGATGAGAATGCAGGATTCCCAGCGCAGTTCACACTGAATGTGTGTGCCTTTCTCTAATCGTGAAACTGCACCATCATAATCTACAGACTCTCTGCATTTCCTTTTTGAAGACTTTTATTTAATTTTGTGTACATTGGGTTTTTTTTTCCCTGTATGTATATCTATGTGAAGGTGCCAGATCCCCTGGAAGTGGTGTTACAGACAGTTGTGAGCTGCCACGTGGATTCTGGGAATTGAACCCAGGTCCTCTTGAAGAACAGTCAGTGTTCTTGACCACTGAGCCATCTCTCCAGCCTGACTGCACATGTTTCCAGATAAGTTTGTGTTCTGAGATACTGGGGTTTTAAGAAATGGATATATATCTTTCTGGTTACACAATTCTATCCTTTGAGTAAATTTAAATTGCTTCTTCTCTAAGACGTACAACGGAAAGTATATTCTTCCTCAAGTGTCTATTAAGTGTCTACCGGTGTCTAATGTGTTATGGTTTGGTTCAAAAATGTCCCCCCATAGGTTCATGTTTTTTTTAAATATTTATTTACTTATTATGTATACAATATTCTGTCTGTGTGTATGTCTGCAGGCCAGAAGAGGGCACCAGACCCCATTACAGATGGTTGTGAGCCACCATGTGGTTGCCGGGAATTGAACTCAGGACCTTTGGAAGAGCAGGCAATGCTCTTAACCACTGAGCCATCTCTTCAGACCCCTAGGCTCATGTTTTGAATGTGCCCAGATAGTAGGGCTGTTTGAAAGACTGTGGAGCCTTTGAGATGTAGGCCCTGGCTGGTCGTTAGAGACAAACCTTTATAGGTACTAACTGGGTCCTAACTGTGGTACCACCATCTGATCATGGTACACCACCACGGAAGGAGTCTCCACCACGGGTTCCCCTTGTCACGCCCTCTCTATCATCACACACGGAAGCCCTCTGAAGCCGTGGGCTCAAACAAGTGCCTTCCACGTGTGCTGGCTGCTGACCTTGTGCAGTGGCAGAAGCAACTCAAGCAAGGAAAGAAGGGTTTGTCTGGCCTCACAGTTCCAGGGCACCGTCCATCACAATGGGGATGCCGCGGACACAGGAGTTTGGGGTGGTTGGTCACACTGCATCCACAGTCAGCAAGCAGAGGGACGTTGACAGACCGGGTTAACTGTCATGCTTCCTAAGTTGGTCTGGTTCTGCAGTTTGGTCGCAAAGATGTAAAGGTGATCGACATATAATTCTTAGCATGTTACATAACAAACACGTTAAAAAGTAGCGGCTGTCGTTATCAACTCCATAACTAGGCATCTGCTGTGGGTTCTTCCCGTCAGAGGCTCTAGCTCTGTGCTATGCATGGGGCCCTGGGGATCACTCCAGTAGCAACAACAAGATTAAAAATAAAATTAAGAGAAGAAGTGGGCAGTTATTCTATTTTATTTGATAAGCTGGGAATTTTGTTTTGTTTTATTTTGTTTTGTTGTTGTTGTTTTTGAGACAAGGTTTCTCTGGGTAGCCCTGGTTGCCCTGGACCTGCTCTGTAGACCAGGGTAACGTTGAACTCAGAGACCCATCTGCCTCTGCTTCCCTAGTGCTGGGAACAAAGACATGCTCTACCACCATCGGGACTGATGAACTGGGATTTTTGTGGTTTGTTGTTCTTATTCTCGTTTTGTTCTGTGGTGCTGGAGTCAAACCCCAGAGTCTCCCACATGCCAATCATGGGTCCCATCACTAAGTGTACTTTTTGCTTCTCACAACTGTAATTTATGGTAAATGTATCATCCACCCGTGTGCGTGTGTGTGTGTGTGTGTGTGTGTGTGTGTGCATTGTACTAGAGTGGAGGGTCTCACTTTCTACCATATGGGTCCTGGGAATTGAATTCAGGTCATCAGGCTTGGTGGCAGGCACCTTTACCCATTGAGAAATATCACCAGTCCCTTGAGTAAGTTTTTATATGAGTTCTGGGCTCCTTAAAAGTTCCACCACTTATTAAATTTTTTAATAAAAAGGCCTCCAAGGGCCAGGCATGGTGGCTCATGACTTTACTCTCAGCACTCAGGAGGCAGAGGCAGGCAGATCTCTGGGTTCGAAGCCAGCCTGGTCTACAAAATTGAGTTCTAGGACAGCCAGGGCTACACAAAGAAAATTCTACCCCCTCAAAACAAAGTCTACCTGGATTGTGGCAGAGCATGGTGGGAAGGCATCAGCTCACTAGTCATTCATCTCAGGACCCCTGCAGGACCCCCCAAAACTAGTCAGGGTCCCTAAAATACCCCCAAAACTACTATCTCCAAATATATTCAAACTATTCTAAGAATTTTTCTCTAAATTCTACAAAGGCAGAAAGGATTACCAATTAATGCTAATCATAAATTATGCATCAGTCTTCAGGAAAATTTATAAGATGGTATAATTTTTATGTGCGGTATGTTCATTTTATGGCCTTCTGGGTAATCAGTTTGAGCTCTACATTGCTGTGCATTTTTTAAAAGCATCAGAGCACACGTTTATTGCTCTAAGTGACAATAAAGGTTTATAGCCCTTTGCTCGTGTGCCATCCCCAGCCATGCCCAGGCTTCTCGTGCCAAGTTCTCCTCCAGAAGGCCACCTCAACGGCAGCATTAGCTTTATGGAGAAGACATGAGCTGCCTCACGATGATTCAGTTTCTGGTGAGTTTCCAGGGACACCAAGCAGAGAGGAACAATTCATTCTCCTCTAAAACTTAGGCTGTAGGGAAGCTCGCCTTGACATTTCTTTCCTTTCTTCCTTTCCTTTTTGATCATTTTTTCTTTCTTTTTTTCTTTCTTTTTTTTTTCTGAGACAGGGTCTCATTATGTGGCCTTGCTGTCCTGGAACTTGCTATGCAGACCAGGCTGGCCTTGAACTCATGGAGATCCACCTGCCTCTGTCTCTTGAGTACTAGAATTAAAAGTATGTACTTTGTCTCAAGAAATAAATAAAACACAAAATAAAATGGGGTCAGGGCTGTCCAAGAGCCTCCCCAGACATTTTGAGATATTCCTGCTGCCTTTTCTTGCCTCCTGAGATGGAAGGTGAATCTCTTCTACTGTTGAAGACACCAATCACTCTGCACAGAAGACCCATGGGACTTGAGCTGGATCTGACCTGAAAGCCTCCTCTTTGAGGACTAGTTTTTGTAGTTCCAGAAGCTGCCATGTTAAGTTTTCTAAGGAGGGAGGCAACTGATGGTTCTACGCAGCTCTGAACCTATGAACCGCAACATCAATCACCATGGCACAATAACCCTACAGTGCAGTAGTGGCACACACACCTTGGCAGTAACCAACAGCTCTCTAATTGGGTTTGATGAAAAGAACATCATGTCAAGTTTTAAAAACTTAGCCAACTCCCCAGCTTTAATGAAGTCATAGATCCTGGAGGAGAACCTACAACAGCTACTTTACTAATCCAGCATAATCCTAGCTACATTCTAAATATTTATTTCTACACCCATAGATAAGTATAGTCCTCACCTCTCATGAAAGAAACTTCTCTGTGCGTCAAATAGAGAAAGCCACAACTGATCAAAATGGAGCCCAGTTGCATTGCAGATAATAAAACTACAATACAACTCCTGCCTCCCAGGCTCATAGGTGATTTTGGAAAAGACAGATCATAAAAGCTAAAAGAAAAGGAAGTCTGCTGTGAGATTGTTTCTCTGGGTAATGTCAAAGAAATGACATCCATGACATGACCAACAGGGCTACCTAAAAATGACTTGAACAAAGATGACAACAGTGGACATGGTAACATGGAAGGAGGATGCACCTATGGCCTCAACTGTAGACACTATACACAGCTAAAGATTGCCGAGAGCAGGGAGATAGTCTTCCCCAAGGAAGAGCACACCAACTGGCTATCCAGTACCAAATGCTCAGCCCTGAAAACATAAACATAGAAGTGACATTTATACAGACTTAGCAGGTTGTATTTTTTTTATTTTTAGGGAAATGCACACACGGGGGGGGAGGGGGAGAGGGAGAGAGAGAGAGAAACAATTAAAGAAAACGAGATCATGAATTTGAAAGAGAACAAAGATGGTATATGGGAGGGGTTGCAGGGAAAAATGATATAATTTTGTTATAATTAACTGACGTTTAAGAGGATGCTGAAGAGATGGCTCAGTGGTTAGGTGCAAGTGCTGCTCTTGCAGAAGGCCCAGTTTCAATTCCAGCACCCATGTTGGGTGGCCCATAACCTCCTATCGTTCTAACTCCAAGGGAATCCACACCTCTGGCCTCCATGAGCACCTTACTCGAGTGAACACAGAGATACACATGCATTAAGTCTTTTTTTTTTAAAAAAAAAGGGGGAGACATATATTATTAAAAACAAAACAAATTCATAGCATCCCACGCTGTCTCTTTGACTCCTTGCCCATTCTCTGGCTAGACCATGCTGTACCCCTGCAACTACACAAAAGTACATATATGTTCAAACAACCGACCAAAAGACATTGTAATCAATAGGCCCAGTGTGATGACACACACCTGTTCTCTCAGCACTTGGCAGGTAGAAGCAGGAGGTCAGGAGTTCAAGGCCATCCTTGGCTATGTAATGAGTTCAAGACCAACCTGGGCTGCAGGAGACTCAACCTGGAAACTCAGTTTCCCTCCACTAGCACCCACCCCTGGAGAGGGAAATACTGAGGAGTCATAGGAGGAAAAGGGAAGCTGCTGAGCTTGTGGCGTCAAACGGCAGACTATGGGTCTGCGAGTGTGCAGGCATCGTGCAGAAGGAGGGGGTCTTAGAGGCCTCCTCGGGAACAAATCAAAAGGCGGAAGCTGCATATTTGACTGTGGTGTAGATAGAACAGTCTGTCCTGCAGGAGACAGTTGCTTTTAGAAGAGTAAAGAAGGGTGAAGGGTGACTTTTTAAAAAAATTTTTTTTCGAGACAGGGTTTTTCCATGTAGTCCTGCCTGTCCTGGAACCCACTCTGTAGACCAGGCTGGCCTTGAACTCACAGAGATCCACCTGCCTCTGTCTCCCAAGTGCTGGGATTAAAGGTATGCGCCACCACTACCTGTTCCAGGCACCTTAATTCATGTTCCAGGTTTGCTTCCGAGTGGTCTAAAGTCTTTTGGCAGAAGGACAGGTTGGGTTTGAGGGACCAGGATGCTTCTGGAGAGGAAGGGACTGTAAAATCCTGTCTGACATGCCCTGGGCCTTGTTGGTCACTGTGTCCAGTACGTTAGTACAGGGTTCATTGTTCATAGTGTACAGGAGGTGATGATAAATTCTTCCCCAAGCTGGGTCTGGTGGTACAAACACATAGTCCCAGCTACTTGGGAGGCTGAGGCAGGAGGATCTTGCGTTAAAGCCTGTCTGAGCTACGGAGTGAATTTGATGGCACTCTGGGTACCTTAACAAGACTTTGCCTCAAAATAAAAAAAATAATAATAAAAATAAATAAATACAAAGGAGATACAGTTAGGGGTAGAGTCATTGCCTATCCTGTGTGAGAACCTGGCATCAATCCCCAGTGTCATAAATAAACAAACAAACAAACAAATAAATAAATTCCTCTCTTAGTTATAAGGTTAAAAGAGAATGGAGCTCAGGACCTCAGACATGCTAGGCAAGTACCACCAATTACGTTGCCCCGTTTAAGCCAGCATTCTTGATATGCCCAAGGGCTCAGAGGATCACAACCATGCCTCAAGTTGAAACAATCACCCCGGTCAGAAAAGCCACTTGTGCGGAGCCCATGAGAGATCGTGATTAGATATAATTATTCATTTGGACATAGGTGACCACGACAAAGAAAGCTGTGTTCTTCAAGCTTCTGCACCAGCTCTGCTTCGGAGTCTAGAACTGTGTCTGCACAGGAGTCAGGGCAGAGCCTTCCTTCCCTCCTTTCACAGATAATGAGTTAACACTTGAGGAGCTAGCTTCCTGAGAGGGAGTAAGAGCAGAGCCAAGAACAGCAGCTAGAACAGCGGTTCTCAGCCTCCCTATTGCCGAGACCCTTTCTCACAGCCCCTCGTGCTGTGCTGACCCCAACCGTGACATGATTTTTGTTGATACTTCTTAACTGCAATTTTGTTACTGCTATGAATAGTAATGCAAATATTTTTGGAGATAGAGGCTTGCCAAACAGGTCACGAACCACAGATTGAGGACAGCTATACTAGGTCTTTTTACCCTTGAAATCATCTGTGGAAAGCTGTTCCTTTTCCTAGCTGCTGTTCATTGAGCACCTCCCAAAGCTAGGCAACGCGGTAGGCCCCGCATTGTAGGTCTGAACCCAGGGACATGGCTGCGGCCTCAGAGAACTTTGGGGACAGAGGGGAGAACAGTACTGCACACAGAGAAAGACTAAAACTGCAGACTGTAGCGTAAGAGGGGGAAAGACACTCGGGCAGACCCCTAAGCTCTAGCACTCCAGGCTGTGCTTTTATTTTAGCCTATTCATGTATTCTTCAGGAGTGGGACTTGAACCCAGGGCCTCACAAAAGCAAGGCAAGAGTGCTACAGAAAGGCAGCTCCCGCCCAGTTCTGGACTTTCATTCAAAGGCCTGATTGTCGGGATTGTTTCCAACTTGAAAACTCTGGAATTTCCTACTTTGCCTCTGCAAAAAGCCTCTGGGAAGACAGTGGTGTGTGTGTCTACGTGCGTAGGTGTGTGTGCATGTGTGCGTGTGTGTGTGTGTGAGTGCGTGTGTGCAAGTGTGTGTGCGTGTGTGTGTGTGTGTGTGTGTGTGTGTGTGTGTGTAGTGAGGAGACAGAGAAGGACATTTCCTTGTCCTCTTCGGCCGCCACTTGACTCTCTTCCCAGCCACGGCTCAGACTCTTCCTGCTCAACGACAGCTCCCACAGGTAGTTGTATGCCTGACTGCAAATGTTATCAAAATGTCCAGGCGACATGGGAAAGAACAATGCCGCAAGAGGTTAGTGAAGTCATGGGAGCCTCCAGTGCTCAGTCCCAGCCTCAACCACTGCTGGTATTTGTCATATCTAGCCAGTGTGTTTACCTCCGTGGTCTGCACTCCTGTTCTCAGGGGGCATGACAGGGCTCGTCCAGCTGTCCCCACTCTTATCCCCCATAGCTGGGGATAAGCTAGAGACTTACAGTGGAATGTGTCCCCCAAGACACATGTCATACTGTGTAGTAGGAGTTGCAGGTTGCATTCTGCCACCCAGCTCCTGCCACCGGCTAGCTTTACCCAAAATAATAACACACAAACTGTATTCTTTTAAACACTGCTTGGCCCATTAGCTCTAGCCCTTACTGGCTAATTCTGATATCCCGATCAACCCATTTCTAATAAACTGTGTAGCACCGGTCTTTACCGGGAAAGATTCAGCATGTCTGACCTGGCGGCTTGCTTCATCGCGTGCATCTGCCCGGGAGACAGGAGCATGGCCTCTCCTCCAGAGAGCAGAGCTGTCTGAGCTCACTTCCTCTTCCTCCCAGCATTCTGTTCTGTTTACTCCACTCACCTATGTTCTAACCAATAAAATGGGCCAAGGCAGTTTCTTTATTAGCCAATGACCTTCCTCCATCAATACTGGAGCTACAAAACCCTGGATGCTGCCTAAGAAAATCCTTAACAAACAGCCAAGCAGGACAGTTTGGAAGATCTACGCAATAGTGAACAGAAAGGGACGAGAACAGTAGGGTGAAACCACTGGACTGCTGTGGTCCTTCTGACATTTGCAGGTAGAGGAGGATGTAAAAGACATCAATCTTTTCTGCTACACTTCTTTGTTTCTGGGGGTTCACACACTCCACAGTCCACACGTGGAAGTAAAAGGACGACTTGCTAAAGTGAGTTCACTTCCACCACGGGAGTTCAGGGATTGAACTCAAGTCATCAGTATCAGCATCAAGGGCCTTTATCCACTGAGCCATCTCGATGGCCCGGGGTCTCTCTTACAGACTGAAGATGGCTCGGTCATTGAGAGCCCCTCGTGCTTTTTATTCAAGTCGAGTGGGTTTGGGGACACAGGACCGTGCGGCTGTGACAGCAGGCAGGGCAGCTGTGTGGGTGAAACCATTGTTTACTTGAGTGGAGAACAGCAGTCGTGGCCGGCTTTGTCTGCACGTATAGTCCAGATTACTCCTAAGGGCAGATATTTCATCTTTTAACTGTGTTTATGAGACTCAGCGGGCAAAATTATAGCACAATAAATATCACTTTGTAGCTCCACGCCATGATCTCACTCTCTGAAGAGTGAAGTGGTTTAGGAGCGAAACTGGCAGGGTTAACTCCGACTCCACTACTTAACAGCTGTGGGATTCTAGGCGAGCTATTTAATTTCCCCAAGAGCCTCAGAATCCTTACCCAGAAGTCAGGATTGATCATAGAGTCTGCTTCCCAGAGTGGTACTGAAGACTCAGTGTGGCCATCCGGGTTTTAATCTGGCTCAGCACCAACACATATAGCGAGGATTGATAAACTCCAGCTGTTACGATATGAACCTCTCGCAGGACATGTGGTTGAACTGGTCTCCAGTTGGTAGGGGTAATTTGAGGAAGTAGTGGAAGCTTCAGGAAGATGCCTCTGAATTAGGACACTGAAGAAAAATCTTCATAGTGACCAGGGCTGGTCACTATGTCCTGGTTCTATTTGGTGTTAGCCATCTACCGTGAGAGAAGAACATACTCACGCTACCATGGTGTCTGCCCAAGCAACCACGGACAGAGCTCTCCGAGCCTGTGAGCCCTAGGAAATCTTTGCTCCTCTAGGCCATTTCTATCAGATATTATTTGGTTGTAGCTGTTACCTTGTTCTTATCATCAACTGTCAAATGCTATCATTTGTGAGAACGCTCACATTTCATAGACTGGGAACTTGGTCCCCAGTATAACAGTATGAAAAGGTGGGGCCTTTGATGATGATCAACTCATGAGGATTCTGTCATCATGATAGATTCTCAGGTAAATGGGTTTTCTTGAAAGCAGTTTTACCCTAAAAAGCCAACTTTATTTAGCTTGCTATGTCTTACCTCATGATAGCCTTAACTTATAATACAGTGAAAAGGCCCCCCTAACCAGTTGCCAAGAGGAAGCCAGCACCATGTTCTAGGACTTCCTATCCTCCAGAACCCAGAGCTAAAGAAACCTGTCTTCTTTATAAATTGCTCAGCCTCAAGAATTCCATTACAGCAGCACAAATTGGATTAAGACATACTTATTCAGCTACTAAGTACTTGCAGTGCACCAGATACAATGCTAAATATACACACAGTGGATGAACATGTAATTAAAGGGAGGGAGGCTCTTGCTCTTACAGACAGAACTGAGGGCTGTCACCAAAACCGTTCATTCACCTTCTTATTTAGCTTCTCTAGGAACATGAATTATAAGTTCAATGTCCTTTATTTATGGCTAGAAACCAAACATGAGTGAGTACATCCCATGTTCCTCTTTTTGGGTCTGGCTTACCTCACTCAGGATAGTGTTTTCTATTTCCATCCATTTGTATGCAAAATTCAAGAAGTCCTTGTTTTTTACTGCTGAGTAATACTCTAATATGTATATATTCCATACTTTCTTCATCCATTCTTCCGTTGAAGGGCATCTAGGTTGTTTCCAGGTTCTGGCTATTACAAACAATGCTGCTACTGCATGTACTGGCTTTGGGGGAGCCTAGGCAGTTTGGATGCTCACCTTATGAGACCTGGATAGAGGTGGGCGGTCCTTGGGCTTCCCACAGGTCAGGGAACCCTGATTGCTCTTCGAGTAGATGAGGGAGAGTGACTTGATCGGGGGAGGGGGAGGGAAATGGGAGGCGGTGGTGGGGAGGAGGCAGAAATCCTTAATAAATAAATAAATTAAAAAAAACAAAACCATTCATTCAGTCGGTGAATTAGAAAAGAAATACCTACAGGAGAAAACAGTTCATTCTAATCTGATGGACAGAGGCCAGATCAGAATGTGATGACCGAGCCTACAAATGCACAGGTTAGCTTTGGGAACAAGAAGCATCATCTGCAAAGACCTGCCAGTGAGAGGGAGTGTGGGAGCCAGCCCATGGGAGAGGAGGAGGGAAAGTTAGTTAGGGACCAGAATTTGGAATGCCTTGAAAACCAACTTAGGGAATTTAGGTGACAAAAGGCAGAGTTTTGGAGCAGGTGGGGAACGGGGTCATCTTTAATTCTGAGGCCCGGCACTATGGTGTTGGGTAGAGGGAAAGCAGAGAGAGGTGAAGAGATAAAAGTCAGGCTCTGCCAAAGGTTGGGAAAGGAGCCCAACATCATAGCTGTCCTCACAGAGCCCAGAACGCACTGGAGAGGTAAGACACATGTGTCAACATCCAAGACGGAGATCACAGAACAAACCACAGCTACCTTCGGGTCCCTGCCAGGGAAATGAGTTTTCACTTCCTCAACTGGAAAACGGGACAGTGGTGATACATTTACCCTTCTGGTTTGTAAGGATGTAATCATGCTAGGGCAATGATGTACCGAAAACCATTCTCAGGATACAAACCAAGCTTCGTTCAGTGCTGCCCAAGGGCAGGCTCAGCCCTGGTTGGACCAGGGTGGAGGAAGCTAACCACATGCGGGTTTTATTGCATGAGAAGGCTAGTGCCTAGTTAAGTGAGCCTGGCTGAGGTATACCAGGGAAACTGAGCCAAGGCTGGCACTTTGGGCGTCTTTTGTTCCAGCTCTTCTACTTCTATCTCCATGTGTGCCTCTTTTGTTCCTGCTAGGGGACCTGAGACCTTCCAAATTGTGAGACACAGGTGTATGAATGAGAACAAAGTTGACAAGGGGGTTGAAACATTCTGTTAGAACCATAGCAAGTGAGACAGGGTTCTTCTGGGACCTTCTTTATTTGCAGGCTACATGAGTGAGGATGTTGTTGGAGCTCTCTGGGCCTCAGTTTTCTTCCTGTGGATGAGGACGTCAGATCCAGTGACCCCTAACATCCACAGAACTTTAACTGTGTGGAAATTCTGGGACACTGTACACATAGCTCTGTTTCACCTGAGAGAAAGTAGGTACAAACATTTGTAAATGTTTGGTTGGAAGCATCACCTCAACTCCCTGGCACCCCTTTCTAAAAGGAGTCTGGAAACTAACAGTCTCCAGAGCTTAGTTTAACCCTACCCATTCTCAAGCATATTTTAGAGATCACTCCTGCTGTCTGGGCCAAGACTAACTCAAAAAGGGCCCCCCAGTTAATGCCAACACCTGCACCAGCTTCTGGAATTTCACCATTCGTACCAGCTCTCCTGACTCAGAAGGACACCAACCAACTAAAATCTGGTTTTAAAAGGGTGTATCTGCTCTTGTGTCTCACCTATTCACCGAGCCTCTCCTGTACAATCAGGGCATTTCTCTGTCCCATTCTTTCTGGCAATTAATGACTCTTCCCATGGTTAGCCCCATTCATAGGGCCAATAATAACAATATATTTTTTCTCCTAGCCACCTGCCTTCTCATCTTCCTCAAGGAACAGCTGCCTGAGGTCTTCAGGATGGCAGTAAACTGGATGCCTCTTCAACCACACCTCTTGCTGTTATTTACCAGACCTGATTTTTGATACAGCAGCAGAACTTTTTTTCAGGAACCTACGGGTGTCTGTAAGACAACTGGAACAGGAACATTTTAAAAGACAATTAAAGGGAATTGGGATCTTTGGATCTTTTAAGATACACCTAAAACCTGTTAGTCCTGAACTATGGAGCCTGTGAAAGAGGCATACCTGTCTGTATTTTTAGCAGGAACCTTAACAAATGAAGTAATGAGTTACCAGTACCTTAAGTCATCAAATGCCATTAGGCAGATATGGGAGGGGTAAATGAGCAGAAATGAGACAGAGTTTTTGGGTTTTTTTGTTTTTTGTTTTTTTTTTTTTAGCTATGCAGGAAATTCCAAGTCTCTCCATTGTCTTTGGAAAACACCAGCCTTACAAACAGTACCTGCCATTAGCTGCTGTCCAAGAAGCCAAAAGATTTTCCTGTGGGGGGGGAGGGATGATTTAGTCTACCTCCATGGCAGGATGAGAGATCGATCCCCAGTGTAGCGTCCAGGAAGCTGATGAGGTGGAAGGCTGCTTTTTGCTGTGTGGGTGGCTTTGCCATACCCAAAGGTATGTAACCATGCATCTTCTTGGAGGAGCTATAGGGTGCTGCAGGAGCTGGCATGTCTCTGTGTTAGAAGCTCTTTGGTTAAATGCCATACTCTCAGATCTGTAAAGGCACTTGAGAATTGGGTACCATTACCTGTTAGTAAATGTTTAAATTAGACTTATAAATTAAATTTACACGTGTATTTTACCCAATTACTTATAGCCTAACAATGTTAGTAAATGGAAGAAGATTAAAAGGAATATTTTAATAAGTCAAAGAATACTAGCACACATGGGTACTCTTACCCAAGATGGCGGTGAGGTCAAAATGGAGGTTACCCACATGCTTGAAAAAATGGGAACTCACCCAGAGGAAGCCTATGTTAACCAGATGGCGAGCACCAGTGAGGTGTTTCCAACATGTAGCCCTGGACCAGTAGGAAAAACAGCCCATCTCTGTGGTACCTCCAAATGTTAAGGTTTGTCTTCAGCCCTGAAAGCCTCTCCTCCGAAGTAATAATACAAATCAGAACAAATTAGAAGAAGCCCATGTTTAATGGATGCCAGCGCTCCCCCCAGAAAAAAACGTGGAGAGGGAAAAGGGGAGACAATGTGTTCGTTCTCTGGGGGGCAGTTTAAATAGCCTATGGGAGTGGTCTTGACCCTCCCTGGAGAGGGGTCACTGTTTGGTGGCTTTCTTAGAGGTGGAGTCTGGATTGCGGCCACTCCCAGGGGAGGGGGCTTGGACTCCCAGCCAAACAGTAACCTGTAATTCTAGCTTGAGATGGGTATCACTTCTACAGAAAAAGTCTTTCACCTGTCACTCTGGGACACAGTATGTTAGAGTCTTATGACCCTAGACTCAGGCTTGCAAGAGGAAACGAACACTTCAGGAACAAAGTGGAAACTGAGGCAGCTCTTCTGTGGATGCAAACATATCACTGTTCATGAAACGAGCACAAGCCAGGCACTACAGATACCCTCCCATGGAGATTCTGTGGGCTGAGGTTTATTTTATAGAGGAAGAGACTGTGGGTCATAGAGGTTAAGGATAAGACCGGGATATGTGGCCACCGAACCAGAAAGGAGGGCTAACTTCTGGGCTGACTCGTTCCAAGCTCACTCCCCACCTGCCATGACAGACAATCTATGTGTGTCCTTGTGTGTGTGTGTGCAAGTATTTGCACATGCATATCATAGGGTGTACATGGAGTTATAGGACAACCGTGGGTGTCAAACCTTACTTTTCACCTTGAGACAGGGTTCTCTGTTGTTCACTGTTGAGCGCACTAGACTCTGCTTGCTGATGGATGAATTTCTGGGCCTTCTGTCCAGGCCTCTCATCTCGATCTAGAAGCACTGAGATACAGGCTCATGCTGCCATACTCAGTTTTACGTGGGTTCTTGGTCTGAACTCAGGTCCTTTCCCACTGAGCCATCTCTCCGGCCCTCAACTCCAAATCTTTAGCAATGAAGGGTTTTGGATTAAGATGAATCTCACTGTCCATGCTTCTGACTTCTCCCTTTCAGCCAACTCCTTCCTTCTAGTGGAAGTTTCTCTCTTCTTAAGATAAAGCCATGCCCACAAGTCTTCCTTTGGCCCCACATTCTGCCCTCCTATCTCTTTCTTTCCTATCTACATAGTCCTTAGTTCCTGTCCTGCGGTCAGCCCTTCCCTGTAAATTCAGTCAACGTAAGGAAACCACATTGGCACTTTCATGACCAGATCATGCCGATGAATCTTAGCCTTTACAGCAGGGGACTTGGATGATCACAGCCTTCCCCCTCCCTGTCTTTTGGCTGAGTCACTCTCTAAGGTGCATTCTCTACCTCTGCCCCTGACCCCAACCACAGCCCAGTTGTGAAAGAGGAGCTTTTGCAGACTCTGCCTCAGCCTTTTCTTATCTCCACTGAAGACCTAGTACATTCCAGCAATCCTTCAGCCCCACCTGTACCTAGATGAGGCTTATTGCTGTTCCTGGTCCTGACCTCTGGTCTGAGCTCCAGTGTTGCAAACAGGACCTCCAGACAAGATCCTTAGCATCAGCATATTTTGAAACTGGACATTTCTTTTCCCAACCTTCCTCTTTTTTCTTTCTTCCCCTTCCTTCCTTCCTTCCTTCCTTCCTTCCTTCCTTCCTTCCTTCCTTCCTTCCTTCCTTTGTCTTATCACCTCCATCTCAGAAATCCCACCACTCTCCCCTCCCCACACCTTTCCACTCAGTTAATCCACTAGTAACCAGGGTCTGTCTAAAGCCCAGTGATGCCTTATGACACAACACTCCACATACCCAGCCACTACACCATGTCCACAGCCTTATGCATACACAAACGCCTCCTGTAAATGACTCCTTCCTTTCATTCCTATCCCCAGTGTATGATCCACAGTCTTCTTGGATTCATGGTCTTGCACTGGCTTCACACTGTGCTGTGGTCTCCTCTCAGGCACATCTCCTCCTTCATTCCAAGTGTACTGAACTGCAATTTTTTTTCTTTCGTTTCTTTGTTTTGATTTGTTTTCTTAAGACGGGGTTTCTCTGTGAAACAGTCCTGGCTATCCTGGAACTCACTCTGTAGACCAGGCTGGCCTCTAACTTACAGAGATCTTCCTGCCTCTGCCTCTCAAGCTCTGGGATTAAAGGAGTTACCCACCACCGCCTGGAGAACAGATGTTTTCCCATGGAAAGTTGATCCTTGTCTTAAAGATGTTGGCTATAGCCACCTCTTTATTCACAGGCTCCTACACTCTACAAAAAAACGGCTCTCTGCTTTGGAAACAAAGGAAAAACCCCTGCAGATCTCAGCTCCCAGCCTCACCTTGGCCTCTCTCCTCTGCCCCCGGAAATGTTTCACGTTTCCTTCTTTCCCTGGCATTCCGCAGCTGGAGCCCCACACCACCGCCCCAGACCCTTCCCTAACCTCCCTGGGCTGTGCCTGGCTCTCTGCTGCACCAGCATCGGTCATAGGCTTTGCCACCTGCTGACCGTGTTTGTGTACATGTATTACACAGGGAGAGGGGAGGCTCTGCCGCCCGTGTTTGCATTCTCAGCGCAGCGCATAATGTCTGGCGCACGGCCCGTTACAGTAGATGTGGTCGGATAATAACACACAGAGCGTGACTTTGGAGGGAGGCACTTAATTCAAGCCCCAGTGGAAATCCAGAGAATTACACAACTCGGCAGTCAAAAATAAAGTGCAGCTTTTTTTTTTTTTCTTTAAAAGTCATCTGTTTACCTTTGGGCATTTTCTTTGGGCAAGGCACTGTCTTCCTCGATTTCAAGACAGATGGAGCACTGCTCTGGCCCAGGGTTAGAAAGTCCATTGTAAGAGCATCCCTGATCCCTTATGCAGGCACAGGGGCCTTGAGGTGGTGAGTGAGTGCATTAGATCGTTATAGGGGGTGAAATGGGACAGGGTCTGTCCTACCTCCCTAGATGTTGTGAATATGGATCAGAATGTGTCAGAGTGAGGATCAAGAGGATGAACCAGATCCACTCTCAGGGATGTGGTCGGCTCCCAGGGGCTACAAGAACACAAATTTAAACCTTACACCATAAGGTTTCTGTGTTATGGTTCCAAGCTGGCAGGTATGATTGCGTCTGTAGATTTGCACCTGTATCTCTATAGAACATCTGTTCTGCTGCTGTGCTGTTCCTGCTGCTCTGAGGAAGTGAAAAGTAAACATTGAAGACCCCTTTTAAGAGGCTTAAAGTCTGTTAAAGGATAGGCTGGGGCATAGCTCAATGGTAGACTGCTTGTTTAGCATGCACAGGCCATGGGTTTGGTCACACACACACACACACACAGACACAGACACAGACACAGACACACACACACACACACACACACACACACACACACACACACGGGTAGTAAGTAGTAGCCAAAGTGCACTGGATTCCTGAAACACGGGTAACCAGCACATCTACAAGGGCATTGCGTTTCAGCTACAACTTGTGTTCCAGGCCAGCAAGCCAACTGTGCAGAATGGACCAGGCTTTCAGTCTAGCTGAGAGCAGCTCTGCTCACCCTGTGATCTCTTCACTTTGTTGGCCTCATTCTGGAAGTTCTGGTACACATATTGGGGGTCCTGCCAGATACTGGCGATTGGAAACCACAGTTCTGACTTGGTAGTTTTCAGATACAGACTGCCCTACTTCCTAAGCCCAGGTATCTGCTGTCATTTTACCTGTTTGATTTGATAGCAGGGCCCATTCGAACTTAGGCTGATTTAAAATGTCCCAAACTCTATCCACAAAGTTAATGTGATTATTTTTGAGTTTGAATAGAAGTTGATTCACTGAATGCAGGAGCATGGCTTAACTAGATTGCATACAAAATAAAAATTTCAACCCCAGTTTTGAAAAAGTATTGCTTGGTTTGAGAACAAGCCTTTTTTTTTTATTGTTGGCACTGAGCGAACAGCGCTTTAAAAACATCAAAGATACACACACATCCCAGCATATTTCAGGGAACACCCTCTGTCTTTCCCAAACGCGGTGTGGAAAACCGCGCCAAAACGATCATGCAGAAACCTCCTAGTGAAAACATCGGGTCAGCCCTTGCCAGGCCTGAGGCGGGCTGCAAGGACACCCCAGCCCAGCTCAGGTGCTTCCTAAACTGAGCCAGTGCGCAGACCACTTGAGGGGTTCACTGAGTTCACGGTTCTTGGGATCGGGGAACAATCTCTTCACTTAGACCCATCTGGCAGAAACGCTCAGGTTTAGAAACCCAGGAGTCATGTGTGACAAATTTTCGCCATCTCCCTTCGGTGTTAGCCACCCCTCCCCCTCCAGCTCTGAATCCGGGCGCGCCTGAGGTGCCTCCTTGGCAGAGGACTCCAGTGTCTGCAACCCGCAAAGGTCCCCAAGGTTGGGTGAATAGGATGCGAGATTCATTGTCCTTTCACGGGGTAAACTCGGGTTTAGGAGATTCTCCAATCCCAATCCCCACACCAAATCTACGCCTTTCTCACCCGCGCAGGCTGCTTCTTTCATTGAGACTGTCCAAGGTTCCAGCCCTAGGCTAAGTGCTTTTCCCACGTTAGCAAGGAGGTGTTATTAGCCTTTTTTTCGGATGAAAAGAACCCAGGCACACAAAGTAATTTAGCACAACTAGGTTTTGAGCCCAAGTTGGGTTTGATGCCGAGGCCCCTTAAATTTCCATTGCTGCTTTTTATTCAGCAAGATTAATTCTTATGGAGCAATTATGGTATTACAGGCAGTGTGCAAAGTATTTTTCCAGACTAGTCTCACTGGCAAGTCTGCCACTTACCACCTAAGGGATCTTAAACAACTTTCTTAACCTTTTTTTTTAAACTCTATTTTCCTGTCTGCAAAACGAGACTTTAAAATGTGGCTGCTATGAAGTGTTAGAGAATTAATACGTGCAAAGCACTTAAAAAAGACCAGTACAAATTCATCGTCGAAAATTTTGCTGTAAAAGAGTCAAATCCATTTGTACTCGGAGAAACGTCGGTGGGAGACGTTAAGCAAAAAAATCGGTCCAGATGGTACGGTGCTCAACCCGTAGCATAGACTTGCTCAGGGATGGCACGAAATCCAGGCACCTGCTAAGTAGGTGGCCTGCTCCTCGGGCTGAGGCGCAGAAGGTGCTGAGGTCCGCGGGCACGGAAGGCTCGGTTATTAGTGGAACTCCCAGGCTGGGGATCTGTGCCTGCGTGCAAGAGACGCAGCGTTATGGAGGATCCCGGCTGAACCCCTGCAAAAGCTGTGCGTAGGACATCAGCGGTCGGATTAACTGGCCGGGTCCCTGGCGCGCGCGCAGGCAAGCATACACATCACAAGCACAGATCTACAGGGACACACACTGACGCGCGCGCGTGTACACACACGCACACACGCACACTCACACACGCACTGGCTGGGGCCGCCAGCCCCTGCTCCCCCGCCCGCCGCGCTCCAGGGCGGAGTTTCCTCCTCTGCTTATTGTTCGCAGCCCAGCGCCCGCCCAGCCGCCGCCCCGCCCGACCCCGCCGGCGCTGTGGGCGAGCTCCTGGGGGAGGGGGCGGAGGCCAGCGCGGACGGGACGGGGCGGGAGTCGTCGCAGCAGCGCGCGCGCTGGGCCGCAGCCGCGCAGACACCGCCCGGACCGCAGCCACCTTCGCTCCTCGCTCTTGGCTCCGCGCCCCAGCCCAGATCTGCGGCAGGCAGGAGGGACCGCCGGAACGCGACTCCGGAGTTCGCGGCTGTCGCCAGGCCTCCCCAAGCAGCGCCGAAGCTCCGGCCACGCATACGTGCGTCCCTGCGCCAGCGCCTCAGCCACCTGCTTCGAGTCCCGGGGCGAGGACAACCATGGGCCCCACTCTGGCGCTCCCCGCGCTGCTGCTGCTGTTGCTGCTGCCGCCGCCGTCGCTCTCCCAGGAAAATGGTGAGTGGACAGCCGCGGCTCCCCTGGACCCTTGGTCGTTCCCCTCCACCCCAAGTCAGGCGGGACTGCTGGGAAGGTGGCTGCACCGCGTGGTCCGACCGCTGGCAGCCTCTCCCGCGTGGCCGGACTCGGAGTCCTGACCTTGGTATCATCCACGCCCCCTCAAATTGGAGAATGCCGCAGGTGCGGGGCCAGATCGTGGATTTGCCTCTAGTTTCCACTCGTGTAGAGTGAGCTGGAGTGCATGAGGCTGTGAAGGGGTCACTTTTGGTGGGTTTGCGGGAGAAGGGGGGAAACTTTGGGCGTTGGGAGGTTCCAGATTCCTCAGGACCACCAGAGTGCGATTACTCTTATTTGGGACCGTATTGCGAGGTCGTTGAAACTAAGCAAAAAGACAGACTGAAAGTACATGAAGGAATTCCTGAAGCAGACCGCAAGCGAACCCACGCGTGCAGTGTGCTGGTTCCACGCGCTTTTAAAGTCCGTGTTGGGGCAGGTGGAATAAAGGCACCTTCTATGGTCCCAGAGTCTGGCTCAATGGGGACCATGCCTTCTTGTTGCCAAAGGACCGGATCCCCTTCTCAGAGCATGACCAGGATGGTGAGCCCCTCCCACCCCTTTGTGCTAACAGAAACTTCTTTCACGGTTTTGAGCTTCTTCTTAGTATTATTACCTTAGGCGCTCGTCTCCCATTAGACGCACCTTGGAGACAGTGCTACTACGTTCTTTCTGAAGGTGGAATGTTACTTTCTGTTTTGAGAGGTCAGGCAGTGTCTACAAACATAACTAAAGCAGGTGGCCCAAAGTCCCTGCCAGCAGCTGAGATACTCCAGGGGAGAGGCACGTTTCTTAAACTGTGTAGCCTACCCTTCCTGAGCTGCAGGGAAAAATGGGGGGGGGGGCGCTTCCCAGGGCCAGAAGTACTGTGGTGACAGCGGGGACAAGGAAGGGACTTGATGCGGGCATTCTTGTTGGGGAACTGGATTCTCCAGGAGAACAATGAGATAACCATGCAGTCCTCATCGTGGTGGAGAGGGCTACTGCTCCTATAGGTGGCCTAGGACTCCAGCGGCCTGGCCTCGAAGGGAAGGGCGCTCCCACTGGAGGAAGAAGGATGCCAGGTGAGGAAGATGGGAACAGCTTCGAGGGCCACAGTGTGCAGTTTAAAGACTCCTTAGGAAAGACAAGTCTGTCGAGTGTGTTGGCTCTTGAGGCAGCCAGACTTCATGGCGGGTCTTCAAATGCAGTCTTTTGGAGGAAGAATTCCTCAGCCCCATTCAAAAGCCAGATGGGTTAGTTTGTCTAGTGATCCCTATCTTACAAAAGCCAAGCCGGTCTTTCTTGGAGAAGATACAGGCTGTGGGAGAGACCTTGCTGTCCTGACCTAAGGAGACATGCTCTGGAACCATCAGTGGACTACTAGGGCCCTGGACATCAAGGCTGGGGTTCGTGTCTGGCACCTGAGAGCTGCTTAGAAACCACGTCTGCTGTGAAGCCCTCTCCAGACTCTACACGGGGATGGTTCATAGTCAGACATTGCTGTGCAAATAAAAGTGTCCGGAAACCAGTTCTTATTCCAAGTAGCAAGCCCCAGGTACCCAAACCACCAAATGTCATTTTTATAATATTTGGTACTACAGCGAAGTTCTTTGACAGCGTATGGTAACAAGGAGGAATGACAGAGTGGCTGCTATCGGGTAGTGGAGGGTTTGCACCTTCCTCTAGATCAGTTCCCTTAGCGGCCATCACCAGCAGTACCCCCATCCCACCTGAGTTGCTGGAATTCTGTGAGAGATGCGAACACACTTATAGTGCAAAGGTCTCTGTAACAAAGGCATTGTGCTGGCAGGTCTCAAGCTTACCTCCTAAGCTGTTGGCTTGAGCACCACCCCCCGAGGTAAACAACCTTTATCCCGGGATCCTTTCCGTGCTTTTCCTTGGCCACAGGGGAGAGTCAGACCTTTAAACTCCTCTCTGTAAAGTAGAAAGGGAGCACAGAAGGGACCTCTCTCTATCTCCACTCTTGTGAGATATCCGGGCCCCTGTGTTGCTTGGCTGCTGAAAAGAGAGATTGATTTAGTACTGTCTCTCTGTCAGTCATTTGATGGACAGATAAATCCCGGGCAGGAGAAAGGCAGTGTGTATGTGGTGTGGTGGAAACTCACAGACTGGGACCCACACTTGTGTGCCTATGGACGAGGCGGTGTACGTCCCAAGTCCCGGTGTCTTACTGAAAGTGACCACAAACCTGCTTCATGGGTTGTTCTCATCTGAGGAACAGTGAGGGCCACAGGTCTGGCATTGTACCCGACTTACCAATATCAGCTGCATCTTGTTATTGCACAAGGAGCCTGAGACAGCCTGAACGGCAGGGGTCCGCTGCTGTTGGTGACTGGCATTCAACGCGTAGCTGCTTCCTCGAGGCTGGGGGAGGTTGGCTTAGGGAGCACAGCGTGGTCTGGGGGAGAAGCTCCTGGAGTGTTTTCTTATGGAGATTCTAAAATAAAAAGGGTCTGCACGGAAGGGGGATCTCCTCCTAGGGCGGCTAAGCTGGCCTGAATTGTAAGGTGTTGGGGAAAATGCAGGTTGTGGGGGGGATGGGAGCCCTTTAGGGAGTTTGAGGTGGAGGTCTGTAAGCAGCCTCTGGCTAAAGGAAGGGATCTGGAGGTGGGGTGGGGGCAGGGTTTTTCTAGCAGGCACTTAACAGTCAAGATTCACTCTGAGGCAGGCGCAGGGCGTCTGCAGAGTTAGCTGGACCCAAGGAGCCACTTATCTGAGGTGAGGCTGACAGCGTCCATCACTGAAGGCTTCAGGTGGGGCATGGCCACCCAGGGAGGGACTGACCAGCAGTTTAAGAGACCTCAGGAGGTCACTCTAGGTGTATAGAATGTAGCTAGAGAGAGCCTGGTAGGCTGCCTGTCTTCTGGGGCTGCCGGGAAGACAACCTCTGGAAGCTGAGGGGGAGGGGCCGTGGGTGAGACCCCCTGGGGAGAAGGCTGTTGAATAGGATATCTCCTGAGCTCCTGGAGCCTAGCAGAGCTCTTAGAGCTTGCTGTGCCTCTCCACACGCTCATGCCCTCTCCACAGGCCCTTGAAGAGAACCTTGGAGCTTTTGTCTCCATCCTGGGCCAGCCCTGTGTTTTGTCCTGAACAGGTGTCCCTGGCTGTTGACCTGAAGGGGATATCCTGGCCAACTTGAGTCCCGGGCATGGTTGTCTGGTCAGTGGACTCCTTTCCCAGTTGTGTGCTGGGAACTCTTCCAGCCAGCCTGGAAGCTGCTCTGCACAGCTGGAGATAGGATGAAGTTGCTCCTACTCACCGCTGGCCTGGGCACCCAGCACACCGATGGCCAAGAGCACTTTCAGCTCTGGATTCTGTCCTTACTTGGGCCCACAGTGTCTGAGGCCGGGCAAGGACCTCAGCTGGTGGGGTTTCCTGTCACAGCCTGTTCCCAGGAACATTGCGGGACAAGTCTTTCTGTCATGTGTCTCATCCACTTGTGAGGCTGTGAAGAATCCTGGGAAGTGTCAGATTTGGGATCATGACTCACAGGGCCACAGAAGCCTAGGTAGGTCTTTAAGAAAAGCCTTCAAAGCTGGGTGTGGTGGTGGAGGCCTTCAGTCCCAGCATTCAGAAGTGAGGGGCTCTCTGAGTGCCACGCCAGGCAGGAATACGTAGTGGGACATAGTGGGACGGTGCCTCAAAACAAAACAAAAAAAACAACAACAAAGAAAAACACCAAAAAACAGCTTTAACGACTCGAAAGATATGTTATGGGATGGGATTGTAGCATGGTTGGTAGACTGCCTAGGATGTTTGGTGCTCTCAGTTCAATGTCTAGCACTGAGTAAAGCCAGCAGAGTGGCAAAAATTTATGCACGTGGGAGACTGACCCAGGCTGGCCCGGAAGTTGGAAGTCATTGGCTCCATAGTGAATTGCAGGTCAGCCTGAGATCGTGAGCCCCTATCTCAAAAACCAAAACATTGTAAGGGGCTTCTCATTTGCAGTAATGCTTAAAGTAAGATTCCTGTAAGCAGCAGCCCACTGGCTGTTCAAAGTGGAATCCAGAAACTGAGGATGTAGCTCACGTGGTAGAGTGCTTGCCTAGAATACGCAGAGCCCCGAGTTCGATCCCCAGTACCAGAGAAAGTGAGCGTGCGTGCGCACTCCTGTAGTCCCAGTACTGGAGAGGTGGAAGGAGGAGTAAGTTCTAGGTCAGCCTGGGCTACAGGAGACCCTGTCGCAAGGTCAAAAAGGAAAAGAACCGTTCTGAAACAGAATCCAAAAGCCGAGAGCCACCTGGAACTCACTATGTTAACCTACTTAGTTTCCAGATGAGCCGTACAGACCAAGGAGGTGGGGACGCTTGCCCGAGTTCCTGGGTGCTCCCACGGGCTTGAAAAGACACAGGTATATGCTGCTGTAGATAACCAGGACCTGAACTCGGCCTTTTTGGTGCCTGGGGACTGGAGGAATTTAGTGAAGGTTGACCAAAGCAGATTATTTAACCGGATCTTTCCCTTCCTGATTGCCATCAAGGTGAACTGAAGCTTGGTGTTACTCTCCCAGAACTCCTCAAGTCCAGTCACAATGCTCGCCACTCGTTGTGACTATATGTCCGTGTCTCTAACTGGCCTGAGACCTCCGGAGGCACCCGCAGCACGCAGTCAAAGAAATGCTCATGGAGAGAGTGGCCTCATCTAACTTTGTTGTTGTTTTCGTTTTGTTTGTTTTTTGAGACAAGAGTTTCTCCGTGTAGCTCTGGCTGTCCTGGGACTCACTCTCAGAGATCCGAGTGCTGAGATTAAAGGTGTTCTCCGCCACCGCCGGGCTCATCTCTAACTTTCTAACCCTCATCTCCCCGAATTCCAAGCTGTTATGCTATTGTCTCTGAGACACAGCGACCACCAGTATGGTGACTGTGAGCCTCTGGGCCACCAGTCCTTCCTTTCCCTCTCCAATCCCTACGCTCTCAGCACATGCCACCACTGCCCTCTCTTCCTCTGTGCCCTCATCCCCCTCGGGTCAGCCACCTCGCACTTCCCTAGGGCCAGGGTGCAGGGTGGCACCCCGTCCGCCAATTGTCATAGCCGGAAAGCTGCGAGCCTCAACCCAAAGGAAGAGAATTCTGAGGAGTGGCTGAGTGAGGCTTGCATTCAGCCCCAGGTTGGGGTGCAGGAGCCCCCCCAGGAAACAGTCCCCCCAGGATTAGGGCCAACCAGGGGCCCATGACTGTCTGAATATGAACCTTGCAACCCTGACCCCTGTCAGGGAAGACACTGCTGTGGCACAGCCCTGCATTCTGTGAGTCTTAAGGACCCAGGGAAGCCTGAGGCCTCCGCCGTGTATCTCCAATCTGCAGGGCTTAGTCTGAGCTACAAGGCGGCTCAGACTCCGTCTAACCCGACTCCCACACCGCCCTTTGAGAGCATACCCACCAGTGTCACAGAGTGGGCTAGCACAAGGTTGCCACTAGGTAGCCTTGAATTCTGTGCATTCCAGAGAAGGGAAACTGAGGCATGGGCACAAGAACTTCCAGCTGATCACCTGACCAAGTCTTTCATCCTCAGACATTGCCAAGCTCCTCACTTCCCAGGCCAAAGCTTCTGCTTGAATGTTTTTATTATTTTAGACAGTTTCACAGAACTCTGGCTATCCTAGAACTTTCCGTGACGCTGAGGATGGCTTGACTGCCTTATTCTCCTGCCTCCGCTTCCATTTCACTATGACCATTTTACTCAGTTCCCGGGATTGAATGCAAGGCTTCAGTGCATGCTAGACAAGCACGCTCCGAGCTGACGCGTGCCCCAGCCTGGGTGTCACCTGCTTGAGGGAGGACTTTCCGGGACAGATGCCCCCACCTCTCCACCCCCATTTTCTTACTCTACACCACTTTCTCCTGTTACACCCACACATTCGTTTCTGTGTCTTTTCTGCTAGACTGTATTTCACAAGGGCAGGGACTTCTGTTAGTGCTGCAGACCAGCATCTAGAACAGTCCCTGTCCCATAGTAGATGTTCAATAAATTCTGAGTGATGGAGGGGTGGAGCGGATTTGGAGTCCAAAGTCTTATGGGCAGCTCTGTACTCTCCACTCCTGACCTGAGTCCTGAGGGGTGGAGGGAGGCGCTGGCGTGGGTCTGGGAGAATGGACAAGTGAGCATGAGCAGGGACAGGACGGTCATTTCTGTCCTCATGAGCACGTAGCCTCATGGTTGGTGATAACTGCAGGGTGAACACTCACCAGGAAAAAGGAAGGCGTAAGAAAGCCACTGTAGTTCCTCCTTTGCAGGTATCTCCCCCAGAACTACACGACTTTTTTTTTCCCCTTTGGTTTTTTGACTCTTACTAGTACATTTTGCTGAACTGAACTTATTTACATGCTGGTATCTAGCAGCAAGGCAAGCAGGGGGAAAGTACTTTTTCTTTGGAAAGAGTAACTTTCATTTAACCAAAACTAAGTATTTACCTTATAAAGCATGAGAGATGGAGACTGTGGTAGGTGCCTGGCGAATTCCTTTGTGGTGGCTGTGGATGCCTCAGGCTACGAGTGGCCTTTGTCAACCTTCCTTTTCCTTCTGCACCAGATCCCACTGTGCCTAAGGGAAAGAGAATTAGTTCCTCCACGACCTTAAACTTTGATGCCTCTGGCTAACCCTGCTCAGCGTGGTCTGCTGAGGTGTGGAGACTAGGTGTTGGGTATTGAGGGAGAAGTTCGTTTTCAAACAAAGAAGTCAGCTTCCCTGACCCAGGCTCCTCTGCCCTCGGCTAGGCCACTGTGCCAGTTGCCCTGAAACTTCCCATAAGCTGCCGCCGGGGCAAGTACAGGGTGAACTGGGTTCCCACACTGGCCTTGGAATAAGATAGAGCTATCTCTTCATGCATGTGTATGAATATATGAGTATATACACACAGACACACACACACACACACCCCGAAATGTGCCCCCCCAATTAGCCCTCGTCAATACAGGTTTTTCTGAAGCCATAGGTGTGCTGATCCTTGGAACACACAAGGTTGTGCCTTTCACACTATTCAGTGTGGGCTGGGCTCTCATGGCCCATTTTCTACCAGGATAAATGTTCATGTGATTGGCTGGTAGTTCCTCGGGCCATCCCTGCTGCACCCCAGTCAGCTCCTGTCTCACTTCCGCTAAGCACTTCCTTCCTGGTATCATCCCCCCACTACCCAGGCTCCAGCTCTCTTGCCCAGCCATGCCACCTGCCAGCTACGCATGGTGTGGTGTGGCTTTTTGGCCTTAGTTCCATATTTTCCTCCAGGGGCGAATAGAGGATGGAGAGGTTGCAGCCTCCTCTTGCGATCCAGGGGGAGGAATATTTCCTTAAAAAGCAAAGGAGTGGGAGGAAGACAGTGTGAAGTACAGATCTGTGCCTCAGTTTACCCAAATGGAAAGCCAGGGCTAGCATCATATGGGGCTGTCTTTTTACTTTCACACGGCATAGAGCAAACTGTTTGTAAAGAACTCTAGTGGCCCCTCAAGATTTTAATAGGCTCTCAGCAAATGCTTGGTCAATGAGTTCAATACTTGTTCTACTAACAAGGGAAACCCTGATGCAAATATTGGGGAATTGCCGCTTACCGTTTCCCTTCATTGAGGCACAGGACCAAACCCCTCTTTTTTGGATAGGTGCGGGGGATTCGAGACAGGGTTTCTCTTTGTAGCCCTGGCTGTCCTGGAACTTGCTCTATACACCAGGCTGACCTCGAACTCAGATCCAGCTGCCTTTGCCTCTGAGTGCCAGGACTAAAGGTGTGCGCTATCATGACTGACTCTAAATACAGTCTCTCATGTTTCTGTTCCTACTGGCCTGACTGTAGCCCAGCATCCTCTTACACTGTAGCATTGAACAGAAAATCTGTTTCTCCTTTTTTTAAGAGAAAATGTCTATTGCTGGTCACAGTGGTGCATGCCTTTAATCTCAACGTTTGGGAGGCAAAGGCAAGCACATCTCTATGAATTTGAGAGCAGCCTGGTTGGCATAATGAGTTCCAGGCTGGCTAGCCAAGGATACAGTGAGACCCAGTCTCAATGTACATGTGCATATGCGCGCGCGCGCGCGCACACACACACACACACACACACACGCATGGACATGCACACGGGGGTAGAGTAGGAGGGTGAGAACATGTACCAACATTTTGTGACGTGCTCAGGCTCCCTCAGGACATTGAGGGATAGTGTCCCTACTTACCAGACTGACAGACTGACTTGGGATGCAGGCCATTTACTGTAAAGACCTGGAGCACACTGCAAAGCGTCAGTGAAAACACCGAGTACTGAGCTATGTGTGGCTGAGCAAGACTCGGGAAAAATGAAAACGAAACCCCAGAGACCTTCTCTTCAAGAGGGTTTCTAGGAAGTCATGTGGGAAGTTGTGGTTTGTGAAGGTGCTTGCACCAGGTGCCTGAGAACAAGTTAAGGCTGGGAGTGTTCCCTGGGTGCTAGCCAGGCTTGCTTCCTAGAGGTGGGAAGTGCTATTAAAAGAAGTGGGGGCTGGAGACTGGACGTGCAGCTCAGCTGGTGGACCGGTGGACCGCTGGCAGCTGGCAGAGAACACAGCCCTACACTTGATTTTCACTATTTAAGCCCAACAGCACATCCTCCTGGGCGTGAGGGGCATAACCTGTAATCCCAGCACCGGGAGAGTGGACACAAGAGGACCAGAAGTTCAGAGTCAAGGGCTGGAGAGATGGCTCAGTGGTAAAGACCACTGGCTGTTCTCCCAAAGGACCCAGTTTCAATTCCCAGCACCCACACGGTAGCTCACAAGTGTCTGTAACTCCAGCTCCAGGGGACCTGGCACCTTCACACAGACACATGCAGGCATCAGTGCAAATCAAAGTCATCCTTGCATAAAGTTTGAGGGTAGCCTAATCTGCATGTGGCCTTGTCATTAAAACAAACAAACAAAACAAAACTGTGTTCCTAAGGTCTGGTCTTTCGACTTTATTGCTGGCAAACAGTTTTCTGGTTGCTCCTGGCTCCAGTTCCCCTCGGTTGCCTCCCACCCCAATTCCTGCACCAGCTCCTGTCCCAGGTGTCAGGGGAGGAGACCTTCTGGAGGAAGTGCTGTATCGCAGCTCTAGTCAGCTCGCCTCAGGCTACACCAAACAGCCACAGGGAGCAGCTGACTGGCATTCGCTTTCCTAGCAGCGGCTGTCCCTGAAGCCCCTCTCCCACATGAGAAAATGAGCGAGGGGTACCCTTGCTCAGGCAGGTTGAGCCCACCCAGCAGGTTGCACCCCAGTCCAAGTGTAGTGTCCCCCGCTGTCTTCCTTGCCTACACTGTTGGATCACAGTCCAACTCGGGGAATCATACACTTCTCATGATAAGGCCATCCTGGCTCTGGGCTTACAGTGCTTCCCCCACCCCATTTTGTTTCTTGAAACAATTTCTGTGTAGCTTTGGAGCTTGTCCTGGAACTCCCTCTGTGGACTAGGCTGGCCTCGAACTTACAGAGATCCGCCCGTCTCTGCCCTCCCGAGTGCTGGGATTAAAGGAGTGTGCCGCCGCCGCCCGGATTATAATGCTTTTTTGTGCTTCAGGGGGCTAAGGCCCTGCAGAGCCTGTGCTGTGGCCCCTTCCTCTGGCCTTCCTGGGATGGCAGTACGCACTTAGGCAGGGACGTTCCCTGACTTTACTCTCAGGCCTTGGGATAACCTGGGAGTTCGGCTCTGTATACTCACAGAATATTCACAATCATAGACTCCGGGACACCTTAGAATAATTGCAGATATGTGCCAGCCACAGCCCTCCCTAGGCCCTGTGTAGTTCCAGCTATGGCCGTTGGTGTGTGTTGTGCGGCTGTAGCGGCGAGGGGGAAGGGGTTGGCGTGGTAGGCAGGTCTTCCGTCCGAGCTCAGGATTGAACTGTAGAGCAGGGAGAAGGAGGAGACTGATCGTGGAAGAGCCTGTCCCACCTGGGCATGCAGTCTGGACGCTCCTGCTGGCCTCAGTTTTCTCATCTGCAAACAAGGAATGGGTTGAGCCGCTTGGGGCAAGGGGGGCGTCTTTTCAGTTCACTTTGACTCATCTGATAATTTGGATAAATTTGTGCATGCACCCCAAGAGCATCCTGTGTTGATGCACTGAGGTCCTGTGGATGCCTGCAGGGGAGGTGTTTTCAGGCCAGTGGCCTGCTCAGGACAGTCTGGGATGCCACCAACTTCTGAATCACAGTGGAGGGAGTCCATGAGAGCCTTCCCATATGTCATGGGAGCCTCCCTCCTTCTCAGTGTTGGTCAGATGGATCCCTTCCCCTATCTGTCCAGTGGCTAGAAGTGGCAGTATCTAGGGCTAGTGGTCCAGGGCTAGTCATGTTCCACAGTCAAGGATAAGTAGCTGCATTGGACCTCAGGGTTTCTAGATGCTAAAGAAAAGCGGCTCTGATCATCTGTTGCCATCTCTTGTTGGTATGGAATCAAGTAGCACCTAGGGTCTCCTAGCTCCGACATGACTGAGATGCCAAGGAAAGGTAACGCTAGGGAGAGGACCCAGGGTTTGTGCATCCCTGATGTGGGTGATGGATGGACGTCAAGTGTCTGCCACTGAGCTGTGTTCAGAGCTCCATTTCCTAAACTCTCATAGTCATTGAGTAGGGAGTGTTGTGGGCTTGGCCCCAGGCTGCTCAGTCGCTTACTGCCGGTCCTCGGAAGGATGGGTAATCAGTTCCTCTGCCTGGGTTACTGTGGACATGACATCCTGACCTAGCAGGGACCAGGCTCAAGCATGTCGAGACGAGCTGTAGATGTACTTGGGCTGTTGGTCACTATGGAATGAAGGAATCTTGCCATGGAACTATCTCCAGTTTCCAAATGGGAACTCAGGATGGGAGGATGGGAGGAACTTGCCTAGTCATGGCCTTGATTTCGCATTGGCCTTATGGTCCTCGCTAAGGACATGAGCTTGTGGAATAGGCTTAGCCTGGATGGATATCTAGGCTCTGTTAACTACCTGCAAGGAAGCAAAACTGAAGATGCAGAAGAGCAGAGACTGAGGTGAGGGTGGTAGAGTGTGCTGGGATTCTGGAAAGGGATGGCACCTTCCCATTACACCCCTGTTGAACTCCAAGGCAAACTTCAAAAGCAGCTAATGTGATCTAAGCCAGCCTGGCCCTTTCCATGACTGGGAAGCTTCAGAAGGAACATTCAATGCAACTCCCACTTCTCGGGAAAGGCAAAGTCTGTGTGTGTGTGTGCGTGCATGCGTGTGTGCGTGCGTGTGTGTGCGTGCGCGCATGTGTGTATTTACTATGGTCATGTCCTCTGCATGATGTCATCAAACCTCAGTACTCTTAGGGCAATGAGCATTGCTCTTTGGAAGCCTGAATTCTTGGCTCACCTCCTAGGCTGAACCTGTGAAAGTGAGCTTCCTAGACAAGCTCTGTCGTACAAATAAGTTGAAAGGAACCAGCCCTAAGTGGCTTATTATAGCCACCGACTTGGTTCCCTCATTCCCCACCCAATTCCAAAGAAGTCCAGATTTTGTGTCCTCTGGAGGATGGCCACGCTTTCTCCCCCTAGGTCCAAACGGGGTGTTAGGCTCTGGAATGTTGACTTTCTTAGGTTTTGCTTTGGGAGCCGTCAGTTGAGGTGCTGAAGAAACCAAGCCTTAACAAGTGGTCCCCCATCATCCACCCTGCCCCAAGCACAGGGGTGGGAAAGGTGTCACAGTGAGGATTATTTTGTAGCCAGAAGCTCATGGGTGTCTTTCCTGGAAAAGGGACTTCAGCAACACTGAGCACACAAAGCTGGGAAATCTGGAAAGCTACCCTTGTGGTCACCGTGGTCATGACCTCTGGCTTCCACCTGGTGAAAGGCGGTCATTCCCTGGGAAATTCACAGGCTTCTTTTCACAGACAGAACATTCATTCTGGTTCCCAGAGGTGACTGTCCCACAGCTGGGGATGCAGGACTTCCCTCTGGCTTCATGCCTTTATTTGTGTCGGGCCAAGAGTGGAGACTGGTCCCTGGCAGAGGCTTCCAGAATCCACTGCAAAACTGTACACATCTGGCAATGTTCACGGGAGGGGGAGCTGGTGTGGGAATAATGATAACGCGCCCCCTCAGGAAAATATTCACTGAGGTTGTTTTTGAGCTCAACTATGAAGGGAAGCGGGGAGCACCAAACGCGCGTGCGCTTTGGCTCTGGAAGTATGAGCGAGGCTCTGCTGGGAGGAGGAGATGTACCAATACCACAGTGCCCCCACACGTCAGTCCTCCGTGGAGTGTGGCTGAAGGAGAGTGTACCCCTTCGGCTCCACTAGAGTTCCGGTCCAGTTTCTTCACCTAGCCACTCAAGTCAGTCGTCTGCATCTACTCATAAACAAGAGAAACAAGATAATAAAGCAAGTGTCTGACTGGCGTGGGAAGGCTGTGTCTGGTCAATCTGCGGAGGCCTCAGTAAATGTCGGTGGGAAAATTTAAGAAGAAGGCTTTTATCGTTTTATTTTTTTCCCAGAGCACGGGTTTCTCTGTATAGACCAGGCTGTCCCTGGAACTCACAGAGATCCGCCTGCCTCTGCCTCCCAAGTGCTGGGATTAAAGATGTGTGCCCACCACCGCCTGGCAAGAGGTAAGCTTTATAATAGGTTGGTACATAGAAAATTCCACTCTGTGTGTGTGTGTGTGTGTGTGTGTGTGTGTGTGTGTGTGTGTGTGTGGAGAGAGAGACAGAGAGAGAACAGAGAGAGAGCATATCCACACCTCCGTCTTCATACCCTAGCAGTCACAGGCATATCAGTATTTTACCATTGCCCAGTCTGGTCCCTTCACAATGCCCAGTCCACACTACTAGGGTGTTGGAGCCTAGGTTCCTGTTTGGTTCCTCCTGCTTTCAGTCTCTGTGGATTTGAAGAGTCTTTTAATGTTTTCTTCAAGGTATATACTTACATACTTTTTCTTTTTTAATGTCATTTTGTCTCAAGGTGGATAGATATTTCCTCTTATTCACAGGAAAACCAGACCCACACAGATCTCGGGCCTTCCTTGCTTTCTCTGAGGTGGCCATTGCAACTGGGCTCATGACAGGGTAAAGGGCTCCTTCGGGAACTGCTTTTCCAGGTGCTGTCTTCTGTTGTGGCTTAGTCCTGCAACCTGTGTTGGCAGGTGTGGGGAGGGTGGGGGCAAGGCAGCTGGGCCTCACCTCTGTCCCTTCCCACCACTGGCAGCAGGCACTGCTCCTGGGCAACCTGCCCGGACCAACTGACCGGGATTCACATGGCCAGCAACGGCAGGCCAAAGGATTAGGAGGCCCTGGGAAGGTGCTACTGAAGGAGGCTGATGGCCCTTTCCTGCTCAGGAGGAGCCCAGCCCCCTTCTCTGGGTGGCTGGGCAGGCTGGCATCCTTAGCTGAAACTTCCAATAGAGGCAAAAGCAGCTGGGCTCCCTCCGCAGGGGGACGAGCCAGAGAGAGCGGCTGTGGGCAGGCTCACAGGTAGCGGCGGGGCAGAACTAGGCACAGGATGGTATTGCGGGCTCTCCCTGTACTTTCCTCTGAGTCACAGACTGTTTCTAAGGTTCTTGTTGAGTCCTCGAGGGTAGAGTTAGGGTGAGGTCTAGGCCTCGGCCTCCCTGGAGAAGCCCGGAGAAGCACCAGGTGGTGTGGGTTAACGCCACCAGACTGCCCCAAATCCACACAGATGATCACGGGTCATTGCCCTCAGTGTGCGTGGTACTGCTCTTCACAGTGGCCTGAAGTAAGCTGGGAACTATGGGACCATCCATCAGCAGTAGGATTGTTATCAGACTTAGGGGGGTCACAACCTGTGCCCCAAGCCCGGTCCGGTCATCTATCCTTAATAGGCCAGTTAAAAGTGGAAGGCAGAAAAGGGATTTATTCAACGTGGCCACATTGGGAAGAGGGGCAAAGAGATATATGGAACACCACCAAGTCTGTCTTTGGGGTTCTGAAGTGAAGGACCAGAGACGGGCATGCTGAAGTGGTAGCTTCCGCCCACCACTGACTCATCATTGGGCTTCATTCAGTCCCATCCTGCAAGGCGGTCTGGTAAGTTGTTGGACCAAGAAAAATCTCTTAAGGAGACAACTTGTCGTCTGGCTGGTGCCTTGCTCTTCTTCCAGCGTGAGCTTCCTGGGGACATTCTCATTTCTTTGGGGTCCGTTGTTTGGACAGTCTAACGGATTGAAAGACGCATCTCTCTTTAGACTGTCTAAATTTCTGTCAGGCCCTTTACGGGTGGGGGTGACAGGAGCGCACCCTCGCACAGAACACTGCCGTGAGAATCAACCACCGATAGCCACAATCATGAGATGCGGAGTGGTGAGGCTGTGTGGTGGTGGTGGTGGTGGTGAATTCAGAAAGGCAGAACGGGGCTGGAGATGCTGTTTGGTTATAAAGTGCTCGCCTAGAATGTGAGAAGACCCGGGTCCAATCATCAGCACCTCCTGCTTTGGGAAACGGAAAGAGGGAATACAGGGCAGGTGTATTAAAGAAGATGTCCAGTTTCACAGTCTGCTTTGTGAGATGGGGATGTGCCTTTTTAATCCCCCCTCTCGCGCGCATGCGTGTGTGTGTGTGTGTGTGTGCGTGCACGCGTGCGCACGCACAGGTGGCCATGCCAAGGTATGAACCTTGTCATCTATCCCAGGCACCCAATGCTATCATTAGGCCATGGCACACACTGTATCGCACACTCAGCTGCACGCCTTCTGTCTCTGCGGGGAGCAGCAGACCTAGAGAGAGAGAGAGGTCTCTTAGAGGCAGCTAAGTGTTGTACTGGCCCATTGTAAGACAGCCAGGCCAAATGGATCACTCTTTGGTCAAGCCTCTCATGCCCAAATTGTCCACTGGGGTCAGATCCCTGTCATGGTCACCCAAATGTTTTGATTGGAGTTCTCGTGAACATGGGAGAAATAGGAATCTGGCTTGGGCAGAAATCCGGCTAAGTCAGCAGACTCTGCCTGTAGTGGGATGCTAGCTAGCGTGCTGGAGGGAGCCTGCTGCTCTTGGTGGGTTCAGGAAACCAGAGGGCTGGGAAAGCCGCTGCAGATGTGAGGACACCGCTCTACCTGAGATAGCCGGATCTGGATAACTGCGGTTCAGGTGACATTTCCTAGAAGAGGTCTTGCCTGCCAGTTGATGCGACACAGAAAACCAGGCAGCCAGGAACCTCGGTGAGGCAGTTTGTTTGTGTGGACACGTGTTTAAAATTCTTCTCTCATCCAATACAGCCTGAGCATTGCCTCCCTTCTTTCCACTCCTCCCCTCTCCCTCAGAGCCAACTGCTCCTCCATTTCCCTTCAGAAAAGAACAGGCCTCCCCAATATTAGGCAGAGCTGGGGGAACCTCTCAGAAGAGGGGAAGGACGGATTGGAGGAGCCAGAGGGGTCAAGAATATCGCAAGAACACGGCCCACAGAAGAATCAGCTAAGCAGGGCTCATAGGGGCTCGCAGAGACTGAAGCGGATCACCCGTCTGAGTTAGGTTCTCTGCATATACGCTGTTTAGCTTTGGGTTTTTGTGGGACCCCTAACAGTGGGAATGGGGGTGTCTCTGACTCTTTGGCGTACTTATGGAACCCTTCTCCTCCTACTGGCTTGCCCCACTCAGTCTTCATATGAGTGGGACAGTTTTTAAAACAAGGAGGAAGAGGCTATGATGAGGTGGCCCTGGGACCCACACCACCAGGTTCCAGTCACCTATTCTGGTGGGAAGGGAGGGGAAGCAAGTTAGGTGCAGTGACCTGGAGGGTGCCGGCTGACTGACTGTTTCCGTCCCTGCTGCCAGCTGGCACTGATGTCCCCTTGAGAGCCAGGGTATACGGCTCCTGTTGACACCTTCCCTGGAATACACTGGTGTCTACTGGGACAGTCCTGTGCAGGTGGCAAAGTTGCAGGGGATGACCTTAGTCCCTCCCGCGTATGCAGTGGGGAGTGGTGTTGGGGACAGCCATCTAGAGGGGAGGAATCCTGCAAGGCCACACCATAACATCAGTCTTCTCTGAGGTCTGTTGCTGGGCTGTAGAGCCTTGCTTAGGTTTGTAAATTAATTTTGACTTTTCTTTTTTTCTTTTTCTTTCTTTTTTTTTTGAGTAGGTGGCATGTTGGTTGTTTTCTCGGGAGCTGCGTGCATTTTCTGTTTGTATTGCGAGGCGTTGGCTTTGCTTCAAATAACAGGCGTACAAGTGGCCCTGTGGGGCTCTAGGGAAATCACAGAACAAGATTTGTAGCTGAATGAAAGCACAAGTTTCCCCAGACCCAGGAGAAATACCACGTCGAAGGTCTGCCAACAACTGCTTTGCTGTCTGGAGTTGTTAATAAAGTTTTATTGTGATTCAGCTATGCTTTAATTAATTGACAGCATCGTCTCTGATTGCCTTTGGGCTTATCCCGGCAGAGTGGAGTGTTTGTAGCAAAGACTTTGGGAGTTACAGAACCTATGCTGTCCCCATTTGCTCATGGAGTGTGTCACTTAAGCACGAAGCAGACAGCCCTGGAAGCCCTATCGAAACGTCCAGAGAGGCTCAGAGTGGTGGCTGTGCTGTATAAATGGCTCTGAAATCCACGTCAAAGCTGACTTAACCTGTGTATTGCATAGCATTACAGAGCACCATGCCAGGAAACGGGGCTTACAGTCTAAGAAACCTTAGAAACCATCTGCCCGCTTCATAGGGTCAGAGGCAGTGAGTGTCCTTCAGTCTCACCAACCCCCAGAGGGCTGCAGCGGATCCAGCTTGGTCCTGTCCCCTGGCCCTTTTGTTTCTCCTATAGAGGTGACAGCTTGGAGTGGTGAATTGGAATTGAGGAGGAAGGAGAGGCCAAGCGAGTGTCCGGGTGGAGTCCAGTCCTGCTGCCTTCCTGCCCGCCTTCCACACGCCCTCTTCCTGGGGCATTCTTTCCAGCTTCCTTTTCTGCTATTAATAGTGGAGTCAGTCCCAGGTCTGGGAGCAGCCGGGAACAGGAGGAAGCGGGTCCTCATGGAAGGTTTAAACAGCACCCACCTCTCCCTGGGGAAGAGGCTGAAAGGGCCTTCCCTGCTCCATCCCTCTGGGGCAGCTACCCCAGGCTGTGATGGAGCCTTTCCTCCCAGCTGGTACCTGCCAACCTCTGCCTTCTTCTCCGTCCCCTCCCCTCTATGGCAGTTCTTTTTGGATAAGGAGAGAAACAGCCTGGCCTGTCTATGTTTCGTTCAGTCATTTCCACCGGCACTGGCTACAGATCGCTGTCCCTCTAACTCATTTGCAGAGTCATCTTCTGGTACCTGCAGGCGGTTGTTGCTGGGACCCTCTTCCTCCCCTGCCCTGTGGAGTCACTTATAGCATGGCATAGCATTTGCACACAGCCTGCTTGGCTCCTTCCGTATGCTTCAACTCACCTAGACCCAGGCTCCACGTGTTGCGTCGTCACTGGGGTCGGAAATCTGTCTCTTTTTTTTCCTTCAGATTTATTTTATGCGCCCGCATGTGTGTGTACCGTCTGCATGTCTGCTGCCCCCGGAGGTTAGAGCTGGAGTTATAGATGGTTGTGAGCCACCTTGTGGGTGCTGGGAACTGAACCCAGGTCCATTGCAAGGGCAACAAGTGATCTTAACCATCTATCAATGTCCATCCCCCCATGGCTCTTGAGCTGACCATGCACCCAGGTCACCCACATAGACTGAACTCTGCCTTCTGTTTTCCTCTATAATCACCCCGGGTCCCACTAGTCTTCCATCGTAGCCCCTACCTCATCTTCTTTCTTTTTTTCCAGGCGATCTTACCCTTACGCTTCCCCATCCGACTTCTAAGCAACTGACGCCTCTGGAGCAGGGGCGCCCAGTTTGGCTGACTGGGTTCATCTTACACTGATGCACCGTGCCTTACTTGGCACCAAATGCTACCCAACAATCACATCTTGTATGTCTAGTACAATGTTTCTGAGAGTGTGGTCCTCTGACCTGCGCCATCAATCTGTGGAGGACCCAGGAAGCTGGATATCACACTCCCAACTCTCTCGTAGCCGCTGTACCCACTGGCATTTTGTAAACTCTCCTGGAGTGTTGATGCTGGCTGGGGCTTGAGAACCACTCTTGTAGTAGGTTACTCTGGTTTTTGTTTGGTTCTTGTTTTTTGAGACAGGGTTTCTCTGTAGCCCTGACTGTCTTGGAACTTACTCTGTAGACCAGGCTGGCCTCAAACTCAGATCTGCCTGCCTCTGCCTCCTAAGTGCTGGGATTAAAGGTGTGCACCACCACTGCCCGACTTCTCTCTTTATATCTTAAAGACCCAGTGAAACAATAGAAGGAGTCCAGTGGTCAGTGAAAAAGAGAACTCCTGTCTGAACTGACTCTTCCCGCCTCTACCTAGAATTTAACCTGGGTGTACTGTCTGCACTGGTTGCATTGTCTGCACTGTCTGCACTGTCTGCACTGTTTGCACTGGCTGCACTGTTTGCACTGGCTGCACTGTCTGCACTGTCTGCACTGTCTGCACTGTCTGCACTGTCTGCACTGTCTGCACTGGCCGCACTGTCTGCACTGTCTGCACTGGCCGCACTGTCTGCACTGTCTGCACTGTCTGCACTGTCTGCACTGTCTGCACTGTCTGCACTGTCTGCACTGTCTGCACTGGCCGCACTGTCTGCACTGTCTGCACTGGCTGCACTGTCTGCACTGTCTGCACTGTCTGCACTGGCCGCACTGTCTGCACTGTCTGCACTGGCTGCACTGTCTGCACTGTCTGCACTGTCTGCACTGTCTGCACTGTCTGCACTGGCTGCACTGGCTGCACTGTCTGCACTGTCTGCACTGTCTGCACTGTCTGCACTGTTTGCACTGGCTGCACTGTTTGCACTGTCTGCACTGGTTGCATTGTCTGCACTGTCTGCACTGTCTGCACTGTTTGCACTGGCTGCACTGTCTGCACTGTCTGCACTGTCTGCACTGTTTGCACTGTCTGCACTGGCTGCACTGTCTGCACTGTCTGCACTGGCTGCACTGGCTGCAATGTCTGCACTGTCTGCACTGTCTGCACTGTCTGCACTGTCTGCACTGTCTGTACTGGCTGCACTGGCTGCACTGGCTGCACTGTCTGCACTGGCTGCACTGTCTGCACTGTCTGCACTGTCTGCACTGTCTGTACTGGCTGCACTGTCTGCACTGGCTGCACTGTCTGCACTGTCTGCACTGTCTGCACTGTCTGCACTGTCTGCACTGTCTGCACTGGCTGCACTGTCTGCACTGTCTGCACTGTCTGCACTGTCTGCACTGTCTGCACTGTCTGCACTGGCTGCACTGGCTGCACTGGCTGCACTGTCTGCACTGGCTGCACTGGCTGCACTGTCTGCACTGTCTGCACTGTCTGCACTGTCTGCACTGGCTGCACTGTCTGCACTGTCTGCACTGGCTGCACTGTCTGCACTGTCTGCACTGTCTGCACTGTCTGCACTGGCTGCACTGGCTGCACTGGCTGCACTGGCTGCACTGGCTGCACTGTCTGCACTGGCTGCACTGGCTGCACTGGCTGCACTGTCTGCACTGTCTGCACTGGCTGCACTGTCTGCACTGGCTGCACTGTCTGCACTGGCTGCACTGTCTGCACTGGCTGCACTGTCTGCACTGGCTGCACTGTCTGCACTGGCTGCACTGTCTGCACTGGCTGCACTGGCTGCACTGGCTGCACTGGCTGCACTGTTTGCACTGGCTGCACTGGCTGCACTGGCTGCACTGTTTGCACTGGCTGCACTGTTTGCACTGGCTGCACTGGCTGCACTGTTTGCACTGGCTGCACTGTTTGCACTGGCTGCACTGTTTGCACTGGCTGCACTGTCTGCACTGTCTGCACTGTCTGCACTGTTTGCACTGTTTGCACTGGCTGCACTGGCTGCACTGTCTGCACTGGCTGCACTGTTTGCACTGGCTGCACTGTCTGCACTGTCTGCACTGGCTGCACTGTTTGCACTGTCTGCACTGTCTGCACTGTGCACTGTCTGCACTGGCTGCACTGTCTGCACTGTCTGCACTGGCTGCACTGTCTGCACTGTCTGCACTGGCTGCACTGTTTGCACTGCTGCACTGTCTGCACTGGCTGCACTGTTTGCACTGGCTGCACTGTTTGCACTGTCTGCACTGGCTCCCTCTGCAGAAGGCGACTTCCAGCTGTGCTCTGAATATCACATTGAGCTTACCAGTACCTCCTTTCACCCTCAGGTAGCCAGGCTCATGGTTCAGCAGCCCTGAATTGATGTCTGTTTCCCACTCTGGGTAACAATTACCCAAAATTCAGCATTGACTTCTGTAAAGCTAAGCAGTATTTTCTGCTTCTGTCCCTAAGGATACATTTTGGCAACTTTTGAATTTTATAATCAAGTAAGTGTTCCTTTTGCTTGCCTTGGGGACACATAGCCTAAGTGAGCCTTAACCTGAGTTCTGCTGTTGCTGCCTAATGATGCTGGTCAGGACGTTGGGTGCTTGCTATTGTGCCTGTCTTTCAAATAAGGAGTCTTCTTGGCTTATTTTTTAAATGAATTCTTATAAATGTAAACATAGTCCCTTCATTTACTGTTCTATCACATTCAGGTGTGTGAATACAATCACAACATTTTTATTACAAACTCTGTTGATAAACATTTATTTCTTGTCTATATGGAGTCAATGTGAATACAACCTTAGAAGCCGGGCAACGGTGGCGCATGCCTTTGATCCCAGCACTTGGGATGGCAGAGGCAGGAAGGTCTCTGTGAGTTCCACACCGTCACCACATCCTTTGTACCTGGGTCAGAACTTATAGTGGACAGTGGTTCTGGGTTGCAGTGTAAATTTGCCTTCGTGCCTGTCTTTTGTTCTTTACTCCGTATTCTTGCTACCAGCTGTCTATTTTTACACGTTTTGCTGACTTGAAGGGCGTGAAATGGCAAACCCTCCTTTTATTTTGTATTTCCTAACTACTGACATTTCTGGTGTGCATGGGTTATATGTGCCTTTCCCCCCTCTACTGTGAAATATCTCGTTTTCTGTGGTTTTCTGTTGTAACAAACAAAATACTCAAGAACAGCTTCAAGGAACAATGTTTATTCTGTTTTGGCTCAGTGCTTCAGAGGGGTCCATGGTCACTTGACTCTGTGTCTGCACTGGTGGGGGAGGGGAGGGGAAGAGGGAGAGAAGAGAAGGGGAGAAAGAAGGGCACACCCCCGGTCACCTGGTGACCTACATCGTCTGGGGGCCAAGTATCCCACACAAGCCTTCGGGGAGATTATCCAAAGCGTGGTATCTGTACATGGTGTCTCTTTGCTATTGGGGTTCCTTTACTTTGGAGGGGGTGACTGGACTCCCGAAAGGATTTGTTCTTTGTTTACTTCGGATCCTGTGTCCATCAGAACCCATGCTTGGGTATTCGTTCTGATATGATGATTACTCTTCTCAAGTGGCCCACGGTTGGCCATGGCGGGGGTGGTGACAGTCAAGTGAATCCCTCATTTAGCTGGTTTCCGTCTTTTGGACTTACTCTGTGGTTTTTGTTGTCTTTCACTCTCCCTTGCTTCCCGGCATTCCCAGATGTTCCTGGCTCAGCTTGCATGCCTCTCTGTCGGCAGTGCAAGCACAGACCATTTTCTGAGGAGCCCTGGTGCGTGATCCTGGAGATGACATTAGGCCCAGTCTGGATCAGGGTTGAGCCGTGTTGTTGCTTTGTCCCAGCTTCTAGGTGCTGCCAGGGGACAGAGAACTTCATCTATCTACACATATATTAAACATCTATTAAAACTGGAGCTCATAATCTGGCAAGATGGTTCAGAGGGTGGAGGTGCCTGCTGCCAGGACTGACAAGCTGAGTTTGATCTCTGGAACCCACATGGTGGAAGGAGAGAAATGATTCCTGCATGTTGTCCTCTGGCCTCAACACATGCCCTGGCCCTGCTTGTCACACAGTAAACAGAAGAATAAGATGTAAAAGTGTGACTTCATACTGCCGTCTCAGGACTCCAGGATTTGCTTAGTCTCTCTCCACTCCAACCCTCCCTCCCTTGTCGCAGCCCTTGACCAGCAGTTTTTGACTAAACCCTGTTTAGCTATGGGGTTGGCCTTTGCTATTTTTATTTTGATTTTTGAGACAGGGTTTCTCTGTAGCTTTGGAGCTGTCCTGGAACTCACTCTGTAGACCAAACTGGCCTCAAACTCACAAGAGATCTGCCTGCCTCTGCCTCTTGAGTGCTGGGATTAAAGGTGTGTGCGCCTTTTTTACGTGGTAAAATTTTGTTTCACACAAGGGTGTGGGTTAAAGAATTTCAAAGCAATTTTACCTGTAAATTAATTGAACAGAATGCAGAAAACATGAGCTGGGTTCACCTTGCTGCAAAGAGAAGCTGCAGAGAGAAGCCTCCACCATTCAGCGAGTCTATGTGGTGTAGTTGGAATGTAGCTAGCTTTATTTTCCTAGACGTCATTAGCATCCCGCCTGGCTTATTTCCCACAGTTTGCATCCAGGAAAGCCACGTCCTTGAGGTGCTTGGTTTTGCTCCCCTCCATCACCTCAGTGCTCCAGTTGCCCCAGAAGCCTCTGTGGCCAACCATCTGTTTTCCAGCCCTCTAGCTTAGCCTTTTCATTGTATCCCGTAGGTGAACTCAAACGCCGTGTAGCCTTCTGGCGTCTTTCATTTGAAAAACCACATAAATATATATACATAAGTGTATGTATACTCGTCTATATAAACATACTTTTATGTATGTAATTTTATGTATACTTATGTCCGTGTATGCAGTTTAAGCTGGTGTGTTGACGCACCCTTGCAATCCCAGCTCTCTGAAGAAAGGAGGGTCACAGGGTTAAGGACAGCCTGGACTATTTTAAAAGAAAAATAAGAGCTGGTCCAGCGAGGTGGCGGCTTAATGGGTAAAGGCGCTTGCTGCCAAGCCTGACAACTGAGTTTAGTCCCTGGAACCAGCGTGTAGAAGGAGAGGTCAGATCCTGAGATTGCCCTCTGACCTCCTCATGTGCTGTGTGGTGTGCAATGCACCTGCACACTCATGCACACAAATAGAGAATAAAAAAGTAGGAAAATAAAGGGGAAAAAGTCTGTGGAAATAGCCAGGTTCCTGGGTTCAATTGTCAGTACTGAAAAAAAAATCTAGATAGACGGCTAGCCTGTTTTCCAACGGGCTGACCTAATTTACATTTCTACTGTGTATGGAGTTCACTTCTAACCCTTGCTTTCAGCAACCCTGGTAGATATGTAATGGGCCATCATAAATTTAATTTGGATTTGCCTCATGATGAATGTTGAGCATCTATGTGTGTTTATTTTCTGCCGATATATCTTTGGCAATTTTTTTCTTTTCTTAAATTTTATTTTTATTCTTTTGGAGGGGTAGGGTCTCACTCTGTGCCCACACTGGCCTCAAAGTCTCAGCAGTCCCCTGCCTCAGCCTACTGAGTGCTTGGATTATAGGTGTGTGCATGCCGGCACGCTCTTACCGTTGTTTAGATGTCTTCCCCACTCCATGGGCTTGGCACTCAGTATGCCTGGTGAGAAGGGACAGCTTTGTTTTTCCCAAAGCACCCAGCCAGTCTCTCCCAGTTTCTGCAGGCCAAAAACTAATTTGGAGACATCATTTATTAGGTTAGGGGAGTTCCCTTCCATTCCTAGTTCACTTACATATGACATACAGTCATCCGTCACCCCCCACCCCCCATCTTTTCCTCCTCTCTTTAAATTGCAAACAAGAGGGGAGGGATGAGTCAGAGCACTTGCTGCAGGGGAGCTGAGTATACTTCCCAACCCAGACAGCTCACAAAGCCTGGCTCCAGGGATCCCGTGTCCTCTTCTGGATGCCAGGCACCTGCACTTACGTGCGCATACACTTACACACACGTACACACAATTAAATAAATCTTAATAAGTAAATTGGGAATAAGATGATCAAAGGTTTTTATTTTGTTAACACGTCAAGTTTTGGTTTGGTTTGGTTTTTAACTCTGCGCTATCCATGCCAAATCCCACTTGGCGTACCGTCATCTCCAGGTGTCGTGTTTTTGGTCGATCCTCAGGTAAAACCATAGAACAGCCACTCCATGGCTGTTGACGTGACTAGGATGAGGTGAGGATATCGGACAACTCCTGCGTGTGTAAAATCGGGCAGCCTCTTTGGAAGAATGGCTGGGCAGTTTATCAAGAGGCTAAATACAGAGTTTCCATCCAGCTCGGCATTTCCGCTCGTAGAGAAATGGAAACATACATCCACGTAAAAAACATGCACACGAATGCTCCTGGAAGCACTGTTCCCTGGAGGCTGGTGGTCGGCATCGTGCAGAGTGAGCGAGGATGAATGAGAAAACACTGTAGAGCTGGCGAGGGAAGTACTGTGAGGGGCGCTGTGGGCTAATGCGCGGCATGGCCCGTAGCAGGGGTGAAGGAGACAGCACAGAGAATCGCTTGGCAGTATATGGAGGGTAAAAAGGGCCACATCGCAGGCAATGTCCTGAAGGGGAAGATCCATGGACAGGAGTAGATGAGTGGTTGCCATAGGCAACACGGGAGCTTTTTTTCTGCTGTCTTTAGTGTGAAAGTTGTGTTGGTCCAGCAGGGTTGTTGTTGCTATGGATACCGTTAGTTCACTAGAAGCTGGGGAGTACTCCAGAAGTGCCTGCTCATCTCCCTGCATAGCTATAGGTCTTTATACAGCAACATTATTTTAGATATGTATGTATGTATATGTGTGTATGTATATATATATATATATATGCGCGCGTGTTTTGCCTGCATATATGTATGTGTATCACGTGCATGCCTTGAGCCCACAGAGGCCAGAACAGATCATCTGATCCTTTAAAACCGGAGTTACGAATGAACGTGAGCTACCGTGTGGGTCTGGAAAATTGAACCCAGTTCCTCTGCCAGAGCAGCAAATGCTCTTATCTGCTGAGCCGTAATCTCTCTAGGGCCTGTATTTTTTTTTCTTGCTCCTAGGAGGCTGCCTTTTTTAACTCCCCCCCCCCCCGGTTTATTCCATTGTTAAAGCCCTTACTGGCATTGTGAGGCCGGGGAGGGGACCTTCTCTGATGTTCTGATTAAGCCCCACTCAGGAAACTGTGGCTTGGGGGTGTGGTTCTTCCCAGTGTCCTTTATGCCTCTTGCGATGTTGGGCTTTAGCCCCTGGAGCATCCTTGTAGTATCACCGTTAGTTTTTAGTTATCCTCTTCTTGTTGGGCGTGGTGTTGTGCAGTGGTAGTCCCAGCTACTTGGGAGGATAGGCAGGTTTGACGCTAGCTTGGGCTACATAGTGAGACCCAATCAAAACAAACTATTACGTGTTTGGTAGTGTTGTATTTTAGTTTTGTTTTCTTTCTTTCTTTCTTTCTTTCTTTCTTTCTTTCTTTCTTTCTTTCTTTGTTTTTGTGATCAAATCGCAGGTCTTGGGTTCCGTCCCCGGCACCACGAAGTTTAAACTAAAATTTACTTAGCCCTAAAGAAAGACCAGAGTGATGGCCATGTGGGACCATCCTCAGCATGCTTAGTCCTACCTTCCACGTGGTGGTTTTCCCTGAGCCCAAGCCCAACGGTCCCTAGGAAGCTAGTTCTCCATCTTCAGCTAGTTGCGTGCTCCTGTCTAGCCTGCTTCTAGATAATACCATGCTGATACCACCCAACGGTGAACTGCTACAGGATCATAGCCTATTGGGGAGAGCAGGTAGGAGAGCTGGAAGAGAAAATTCTCCCGGCTGCCAAGACTTTGCCTAGTGCATTTGATGTTTTTTTACCCGCCAGACCCTGTTTGAGGCTGGTGATGGGGTGAACACGTAACAGCTTCACAGGCAGTATCTGAAAGGTGAAAGCCCGTGGTTTAGAAGGGGCAGGAAAGGAGAAGGAAGCCAGTCTTCATGGACCCTGTGGAATGAGGCTGTGGTTGCACTAGAGTGGACTGTCTGACTCCGTTGGTCCCCAGGGCTCACTCTCCATCACCTCCATCATGGCTGCTCCGTGGGCGCCTGACTAAGTGGCACAGTGCAGGCAGGAGGCCAAAGTGCAGACGTTCTTGATGCGTGTGTGCTCCCTGGCAGCCGTGTTTCCTGTCGCGTCTAAGGAGTCCCCACATGCCCATCAGATGCCTTCCTCAGAGCCGTAACAGACAGACTCGGAGCATGCTTAGCTGTGAGCAAAGTATGGAGCACAAAGATCCGAAGACGTACTTGTTGCATTAACTCTGCCTGCTACTAAATAATAAAGCTGGAGGAATAGGGATGGGACCCGAGAGGTTCCCTGCCAGGCTCAGTCCAGAAAGAAATGTAGAACACTTAACGGGCAGTGTCCCCAGAGACCCCAACTCTCAGAAATGAATCTGGCCTCTATTAGTCACAGAATCAGTAAAAAGGTGCTTGGTGGTGGACCAATGGCCTTCCCGGAGGAATCCTTCTCAGAGGAGGATTTGACGCTGTTTCTGACCTACCTACAGCATGCAGTAACGATGCCAGTGTTTAAACTGAGTTGATTATGAGATTGGAAACAGAGTCCTGCCTTTTGCCTGCCTCCTTTCGTCCCTGTTGCTGCGAGAAAGCGCTCTGACCAAAAAGCCACTTAGGAGGAGACAGTTTATTTGGCTTATGTACAATTCCAAGTTAGGATGTGTACCTTGGAGGGAAGTCGCGGTGCCAGGGCCTTGAGGCAGCTTGTCACCTCATCCGCAGTCCAGAGCAGTGAGGAATGCAGGCCCCCTTGCTTTCTGCTTGCTGTGGCGAGCTAGATGAAAGCCAGCTTCCTCCCGTCTCACATAGCTGGGGACCCCCTGTCTAGGGAATGGTGCTGCCCACAATGGGAGGTACCTTCCTTCATCAATTCATCTTCAAGACGGTATTGCGCAGTGATGCTTGCAGGCCAACCTCACCCAGGCCACCTCTCAATGGAGGCTTTCTTAGAGCATTCTAGGTTGTGGCAAGATGACATTTTAAACGAGCTGTCACAAGCTTGTGGCGGGATATGGGGGAATAATTGGGAGGTAGAATCGCAAGCTTTCAGCGACACGTTCAAGTCCTTACCACGAACCTTGTGAACGTGATCTGAGGCATGCAGTCTTTCAGGTGTAATTAGACTGTGATGAAATCACACGAGCAGGGCAGGCTTCACTAGCATACCCAGGGGTCGAATGTTGGCTTGGTACCCATGAGGCTTTGGGTTGGGACTCCAGGGTCCCCCCTGAAAACCGAAGCACACAAGGAAAAAAAGTCACGTGTTGATGGAATCCCAAAAAGAACCACAGTGACACAGCCAAGGAGTGACGAGAATTGTGAGGAAGAAGCAAGGAAAGATTTTCCTCCAGACCTTCATAGGGAATATAGGGCTGTCGGCTTCAGACCTCTGGAGCTGGGGGCGGTACGCTTATGTCCCTACAAAGCTGCCTTTAAGAGAAGAACTTGTGCTCCCCTGGAGGTACGTGCCTGTGGGGGCACTGACTCCTGGCAACTCCATAAGTCGTGGTGTTTTCCAGCATCATCCAACATAGCTCTCACAATTATTTTTGTTTTAACATTTATTTGCGCGCGCGCGCACTCGTGTGTGTGTGTGTGTGTGTGTGTGTGTGTGTGTGTATGTGTCACACATTTGCATGTGTGTGTGCATGCGTGCACACGCACACGCTGTTAGAGGAGAACTTGCAGAAATTAGTCCTCCTTCCGCGTGACTCTCTGGAATTAAACTTGGGTCATCGGGCTTGGCAGCCTTCCTGTTGGACCTTTCCACACACTCTGGTCTTTAAGAATACACGATGCTTAGCTACTGTTCTAAAAACCCTTTGGCAGGTTGTGTGGATTGCCATACTGGTCTTCCTGCCAAGAATATCAAATTACATACATCTTTCCCCTGGAAATTCTATTCTGTCCTCTACACTCGGGGAAGTTTGTTCCCACCCTAACTGGAACCAGTGTCTGACTAACATACCTGGCCAAGGAGGAAGAGGCACACCGAAACTCTACATTATGCTAACAGTGCTCTCAGTTCTATAAAATCCAAGCCACCGTCAGTTTTAAAATGCAGAATTAGCCAGGCATGGTGGCTCATACTTGGAATTCTGGCATGTGGGGGGCTGAGACAGGAGAAGGGTCACCATGAATCCCCCGCCAGCTTGTGCTGCAGAGTGAAGCTGTCTCCTAAAAATTAAAATTAAAATTGAAAAACAAAGTCATCAAAAGAAAGAATAGCTATTTCGTGAACCACTTAGAAAAAAACCACAACAACTGTGAAGTCACAACTGACAGATGATTACACTCTGTCTGCATTAGAGAGACCCGATAAGATGCTCATCTCGGAACACACGACAAATATTGCCGAGAGCTGTGCTATCTGAACCGTCAAGTGCAAGTGAGCAAGGCAAACACAATGAAAAGCTCGTCCCTGTGTGTACGCGGTGCTGGGGTCAAGTCTTTATGGTGCGATTGTGTGTCCGTCCGTGCAACCTCCGGTGTAGGTCCTCGCCTTGGAGAGTCCCCTGTTCCCACCGCCCATCGCACTGTGGGAGTGATGTGATTATAGACACATGATATCAAATCCAGCTTTCCGTGGATTCTAGAGATCCACACTCCGGTCTTCATGCTTGTGGAGTATCTCTCCAGCCCCTCCAACTGAGACTCTCAATTAACACTAATGTCTCTTTCCAAGACTTCGGATTTCTCCTTGTACAACTGTTCTTAGGTGTTCTTGGTGATGCAACCATCCTTTCTACTTTGTCTTTCTATAGCAGGATGTCCCCGGCTGCATGCCTTGGGCCTGAATATGGAATGCAGGGTCTCTGGTTGGGTACCTGTATTGATAAATCGGTCCCGATGAAAAAATTGTCACCTTTCATTTATCACCCTAGTGTGTATTTTGGGAGCCCAAAGCAAGGTAGGCATGGCCTTGCCAGACAGGAAAGCAGTTGAATCTACTGAGATGGGAATGTTGGCAGATGGAGGTTTATGGGTATCTGGTTCGTTTCTCTGCAGCACTGTGTGTCAAGGCTGGTTTCGATTCTAGAGACCAGGTGACATGGTGGTCAGGAAACCCAACACTGGGACTTGGTAGCCCCAGGACCAGTCTTGTCTTTCATCCTTCTCAACTCTTCAGCCGCCAAACGAATCTTCCTTTGCATTTTGAAGGCCTCTGGCTTCTATTCTGTGTGTTGGCGGGGCACTTTATGGAATTAGTTTGGTATTCTCTCATGTTAGTTGGTGGTTTTCACCGGGGAGTCATTGATCCCTCAAAGGAGCACATGGCAGTATCTGGGGGCGTTTTCAGTTGTTAGGGTTGGAAGTGTGTCTGTTACTTCTGTCTAGTGGCCAGAGGCCGGAGATGTTGCTCGAGCGTGCTAATGCCCAGGGTGACTGTCTACAACAGAAGAATCCGGTTCAGAACGTCCCTGGTTCAGATTGAGAAGCATTTTCCTGTTTGCCACTGTAAGAAGTCTCTCTTTGGTCAGCGTTCTCTTGCTGTGAAGAGACAGTAATGACCACGGCAACTCTTAGAAAAGAAAGCATTGAACTGGGGCTTGCTTATAGTTTCAGAGGTTAGTCCACTGTCATCATGGCAGGGAGCATGGTGGCATGCAGGCAGACAGATAGGGGGCTACATCCTGACCTCAAAACACAAACACACACACACACAAACACACATACACACACAGCCTGGGATGGGTTTTTGAAACCTCAGAGCTCACTCCCAGTGACACACTTCCTCCAACAATGCCATACCTCATCCAATAATGCCACAACTCCCAATCCTTCTCAACTAGTGGCACTCCCTGGTAACTAAGCACCCAAATGTATGAGTCTGTGGGGGCCATTCTTGTTGAAACCATCACAAAGGGCCAAGTCTGCCTCTATAGCTCTTAAATTCCCCAATCCCCGCTGATGCTGCCACCTCCTGAGCAGTGTCAAGTTGATGGAGCTATCAGTTGCTTTCTGAACGGCAAGGAGGGACATCCCCGATGTCTAGCACCTGTGGGGCTGGGAGGAAGGGGGCCAAGTGGGTAAGGTAGTAGTTGTGCCAACATGAGGAACCACTTTAACCTTGCTGGTAATTCAGGGCTGGGGTAGGAGGAGCAACCTGCCTCTTCACCCCTCTGGCTTTACCCCGTCCTGGCCAGGCAGAGAGCTTCCACAGGTACTCAAGACAGGGGACCCTGCACACATGAGCATGCATGTATACACATACACGTATATACCGCACACCCCCTCCCATCCCCAATATGGCTCTAGATTTGTTTGTAGTGGGAGAGAGTTGAAACCGGTCTCAAATAGCCCAGACTTTCCCTGAACTCACTATGTAGCCAAAGACGGCCCTGCACGCCCGATTTTCCTGCCTCCTCTTGCCTGCTAGGGTCGTCTTGCCTGTCTTGTTTTTGCCTTTAGTTTAGCTAGTTTTATTTTGAATACCAGGATCTCACTGTGCATGTAGCCCAAGTGGAAGCTGAGCTCACCATCCTCCTGCTGCAGCCTCCCCATTGCTGGGGCTGGAGGTGTGCACCACTACACCTGGGTAGGCTGACTTTTTTTTAATAATAATATAACACTCTGTTGTGTGTGCCTTCAGTCATATATGGCAGTTGGTCCCACCAATGCCACTTCACCTACCGGACTCCCATCCCCACCACACTTGATACCTCCGTCTGCTTCCCAAGAGAAAGATGTAAATGACAGAGACTGGGGTCTTGTGTATTGATGGAGAGACACGCCCTCCTCCTGCCCGCTCAGCCACACTTAGCCCTGGAGCAGCGACTTGCTGCTCACTGGTGTCCCCTCACCTTGCAGGGCTCTTTGCACGTGAGCACAGCCTCCTGACGCCGCCACCATTGTAGCCAGGTTCGTGCCCCGTGCTTTGCAACTGACAGCATGCTTGTGGATCCAGAGGCTATTGTGGAAGCTGGCAAGCCTGGTATTGTCAGTCTGTAAGAGGAAACACATGCTGTTCCTGACCAGCCTCACGAGCGGGGACTCGTCCCAACAGACGTGTAGGCTGGCCATGCACGACACCCCAGCCTTTCCACTGCTCATGGAAAAAAGCTGGGAGTCAACACCCCTCCCCCAGCCCACCCCCTCTCCCCAGTTTTCTTCCTTACCCTTGTGGCCACACTGGCTTGATGGAAATCCAGTCCCGAATGAAACCTCTGCTTGCCTCTAATGTCCACAGCTCTGCGCCTCTGGCCACCAGTGGTTTCTCTGGGTGATCGATAGACTCCCCTCGTCTTGTTACCTTCCCATCCCATTCTACATGAGGAAACTATGGGTGTTTCACCCTGTGCAATAGCTTCTTTTTTACATGTCAATAAGATTAGAACTCAGGTCGCATTTGATCTAGGATATAGTTTTTTTTTTCTTTCCTTTTTGAGAAGGGGGGTCTCGCTATGTAGCTCTTTTCCTTTTTGAGACGAGGTCTGAATGTATAGCTCTGACTGACATGGAGCTATAAAGCGAAGAGAACCTTGCTGTGTTCTCAGAACTGTGTGGTGGGGGAAGCTCACTCCCCCGAAGGCCCATGGTTCTCAGCTGCCCCCTCCCCCGTGCTCTAAGCTCCGGGCACATCCCTTAGTCCTGTCACACTCTGCCCTGCCTTCTCCTTTGAAGATACTTGTTCCCACAACATTCTTTTTAGCTTAATGGTCAACGGAGGGCAATTTGCTGTTACAGTGTAGCGATGCATTTCCGTGTCAGGGTGACAAGGGCTGGATTGTTTTGGTCAGTTTTAAGCGTCAGCTTGACAACACAGCTCAGAATCATCTGGGAAGGGTATTAATGAGGTAATTAATGATCTCAATCAGGTTGGCCTAGTGGGCATGACATGTCTGAGGGAGATTATCTTGACTGTTAACTGATGTAGAAGACCCAGCCTATTGTGGGATGCACCGTTCTTCGGGCAGGGGTCCTACACAGTTTACTAAGCGAGCAAGGACCCATGCTTTATCCCCCTTGCATTCCTACTTCCCTGATATAATGAACCAGGACCCCATTTATATCCATAACAAGCCCTTATGATCCCCAGAGCTGCTTTTGGTCAAGGTGTCTTGGTTTTTCGAGACAGGGTTTCTCTGGTGTAGCTTTGAAGCCTGTCCTGAAACTCATCCTGTAGGCCAGGCTGGCCTCGAACTCACAGAGATCCGCCTACCTTTGCCTCCCAAGTGCTGGGATTAAAGGTGGGTGCCATCACCGCCCACCTGGCCAAGGTGTCTTAGCACAGCAGGAGATACAAAACCAGGACAGCTGCCTGTCCTGTTATCCCCACCCCCCACCCCCCCACCCCCGCCCGCCACCATCCCGACCCTCTCTGGTTCCACGTCCTTATTCATGCTTCCCGAAGTAACGGCATCTGTCATTCAGCTGTTCTACCTTCAGGTCATCTCCCTGGGGTTGTGGGTTCTGGTCTTACTCAGCATAGGTCACCACAAAGCCCTGCCGTGTAACAGTGCTCTCAATATACATTCTTTTAAACCAGTTAAAAGCTTTTCTTCCTTGCCCTGCCCCCCACCTAGGTTAAGCTGCCTTGCTAAACAGCCAGGCACACCACTTTCTTGGCCCAGCCCACAGTGGGACCGTGTGAGCAGTTTGTGTATCTGCCGCCGGTCATCCATTTGTCCTCTCAGGCCGTGCCGTCCCTGGAAAGGCTATGTGGCTCTTGTCACCACTTGCTGCAGAATCAGGGTGGGCAGGGCAGGACAGCAGAGCCAGTGGTGGACTTGAGGGGCTATGTTACTGTAGACTCTCGTGAAGGATGCAGGCTTCAGCAAGGCAGATGTTAGAGATGGGTGGGGAGGGGTTGATGCATCTGGGGGCGAGCCCGAGAAGTTCACAGACACGCTGGCCAACACCTGATTTGATTCCGTGTTGTCTTCATCAACAGGAACTGAGAAGGTCGTGCCTACTGCAGGGCAAACTGAAGTCAAAACAACTGTTTCTGTAGACCAGAGTAACCAAGGCTCTTCGACAACAGCGGCTACGGCTAGCACAGTATTGACAAAAACCACAGCTGTTAACTCAGAGACAGTTACATCTTCTCCAACCCAGACAATCATGGCTCCTTCACCCAAAGAAGCAACGGTCCCAGGCCAATCTCCAGGGCCTACGACTACAGGCTCCACTAACAGTCAGAGTGTTGATGGCAGTGGCCCTCCTACAGGTCCCAGTGGCTCCCAGAGTAACAAGATGAACACAGGAAGGCCACCCAGTGTCGCTGACCCCACTAGTAGCGCCAAACAGCCAGTCCCCTCCGGAGGCAAGATCAGTGACAATGTCACCACAGCCCCACCAGCCACTCAGGGGAGTGACCAGATCACCACTCTGTCTTCCCAGACTCCCGACCCTTTAGTGGCCGCCAAGTCTTCTCTTGCCTCCACCACAGTCAGCACAGCAAGCCCTCACTCGCCTATCGCTACTCCTTCGCAGACCACAGAAGACCATTCCACCGTTGTTCTCAACAACAGTTCTGGCCCTGTGTTCAGCCCTCCTGACTTCTCTGTGTCCCCAGGGAAAACTACCATGCATGGTAAGTCATTTCTTGGCATTTTTGCTTTTGCTTTTTTTCCTTTCTCTTCTTTTTCTCTTTCTTTTACTTTCTCTTCTTCCCTTTTTTTTTAAATCTTTTTTTTCTTTTGTTTGTTTGCTTGCTTGTTTTTGAGACAGGGTTTCTCTGTGTAGTCCTGGCTGCCCTGGAACATGCTCTAAAGAACAGGCTGGCCTTGAACTCAGAGACTGTCAGCCTCTGCCTGCCAAGTGCTGGGATTAAAGGTGTGTGCCACCATGCCAGGCTGCTTTTGTTTTCCTTAAGAAGTAAGAAGGGCTGGAGAGATGGCTCAGTGGGTAAGAGCACTGGCTCCCTCTACAGAAGTCTCAGCGCCCACATGGCAACTAACAACCATCTGTAATCATTTGATGCCCTCTTCTGGCAACCTTGGGTACTGCATACATGTTGTCCATAGACAAAACTGCAGGTGAAACACAACAGAAATCTTAAAAAAGAGACTTGACAGTTCATTTTCCCATAGTGGATTTTAGAGATGTATGCTGAATTTTAAACATTTTGTGTGTCATCTGCCTTCATCAGCCCTAGCCATGGGCTCCTTTTCTTTTTAGCAGCAACGGAGGTTAACAATGCGTAGATTCAACCAAGCCAGAGCCTATATGGTTGTGGTGACAGGAGCTTGGAAAACTAGAACAATGCTTCCCTCAGATCTGTTTGATAGAAACACTGTATAAGAAACATGCTTTTAAGTAAATAAATAAAGGCGGGGGGCATGGCCCAGTGAGGAAGAGCACTTGCTGTCCAGTCTGATGACCTGAGTTGGAGCCCAGGGACTGACCCCTGCAGACTCGCTTGCTTGCTCTCAGGACTTGTGGTACGCTGTGTGTGCTGCTGTTTGCTGTCCTCCTCCCCTCCCTTTCTCTTTCCTCTCCTCCCTCCTTTCCTCCCTTTTCTGAGACTGGCTGACCTGAAAGGGACTTGCTGTGTTCCTGGAGGCCTGGCCTCAAACTCACAGAGATCTGCTTGCCTCGGTCTCGCAAATGCTGGGATCAGGGGCGTGCAGCACCACACCCGATCTTGTTTCTACCTCCCTTTTACTTATTTCTAAAGCGCCAGTCTTAACCGGGGGCATTAATGTCAGAATTGATGGCCAGCTCAGTTTCTGCGCTTGAGCCTGTGCACTGGTAGACAGTGGCCACACCCCGCGGCGGGGGCACAGACTGAGAGGGATGTCTGTTCGAATCCCTCACACTTAGACTTGTGCCGTGTGACCTTGGATGAACCAGGAAGCCTCAGTGGCCTTGCTGATAGATAGGGGCTGTGATGTGCCAGGCTAAAGGAGCCAGTGCCTTTGGAACACAGCGCAGCTCCTCCCACAAAGCAAGTGCCCTGTGGATGTTAGCTCCACCTGTACCACCATGTCTGCCTCCTATTCCTCCATAGCCACCGGCTTCAGCTTGGGAGAACTGTGAAGCCAGGAGAGACTGCCCTTCCTTGGCGGGTCTCCTCAGCCTTGGCCGGTCTCCTCAGCCTTTACTCTGTCTGTTACAGCACCGCTGGGCTCCTCCAAAGGGACTCCGCCCACCACCCTCCAGACGCCAGGCGTCTCCACATTGCCTGTATCCACACCACGGCAGACTACAGGGTCTCCCGTGGGAACCGAGACCGGGCCGACCACTGAGGAGTTCACCCAGTCCAGCTCTCACTGGAGTCCAACAGCCCCTCAGGGCCCCAGCACACCCTCTTCCGTCTGGACTTTGAGGAATTACAAGGTAATTCCAGCAACAGATGGGATAAGAAAGCCAGACTCAAGGGCCCCATGCAGGGCCCCGGCTTGGCACTTCCTGTCTCTTTTCCTGTTCTAACTCAGGCTTTGGGAACAGCTGGGCAGCCAGGGATGTTCCTGGCTCTGAAACTAACCAGCCATGCCCACACCTTGCCATGTGCCCTTCTCCTTGCCACTCAACCCTCGCGGAGGGGAGAGTAAAAGGTCAGCTGACCCTGTGCCTAAACCTTCATCTTTTGACCTCTTACAGCTAAAATGTGAAGCCCCCATGAGGCCCAGTGAGGAATTACTCATCCTGAATCTTACCGGAGCCAGCCTTTGCGTGAGTATACTCGTCTGAGCCCCAGCCCAACCCTCTGTCCCACCCCGGTCCATGAACTCCTATGTCAGCCTGTCCCGTGCACACAGGACTGTCCCAGGCCCAGAATAGGTGCAGTCCCCTCGGCTTTCGACACCTCAGGTGGACTGAGAGTCGGGAGACCCTGGCTGCAGTTGTGTGTGTGTGTGTGTGTGTGTGTGTGTGTGTGTGTGTGTAGTATTGGTAGGTTTTACTGGGCCATGTGGCTCAGGCCTATAATTCCAGCTACATAAGAAGCTAAGGCAAAAGGGCTAAAGTCAAAGCCAACCTTGACTATAGCCATTCCTGGTAATTTAATGAAACTTTTTCTCTTTAAAAGTAACAAGAAAGCTAGAGATAAAGATTTTGGCTAGCAGGTACAAGGTCCTGGCTTTAATTTCCAGTACCTTAGAAAAGAGTTAATCTGTCCTGAGTGTGGGTTCAGATTTCCTGGTCCCCCGCGTATCTGTGTAAGAGGGTATAGCAATATGTACAGCTCCTCCACACTGCCAGTGTTCTGGGCCCACAGTCTTGGTTGGGCTGCACAGCGCACAGACCTGCGCCTCGGTACACGTGGTGCCTGGCTTATTGCTGCCCTCTACTGGCCAATGCCAATTTTTGCAGCCACTTCTGGAAGCAAGAACTGAAGAGGCTTTGCTATTGTCACCTCCCAGTTCTGTTGTGCTGACACTCATGGAATAAACTATGGGAGCATGCATTTGGCCATTAGAGGTTTAGAAGAAGCAGTGTTTTCCCGGGTTGAGCTTTGGAGAGAAGGCAGGACTAGCATTGAAACTGCCCCTGAGACAATGTTTCAGCTAAAGTCCTTACAGTAACCTCACCATCGCCCCGACGTTATGTTTCTGTGTTCTTTATGCTTAGGTCTGTGAAAGCAACCCAGTGGACACCCCCAGAATCCCATAATGCCTTACTTTCCCTTACAGCCTGTTTCTGTCCATAGCCTTAGCCTATGCATGGGAGCTGGGACATTATTTGTTTTTTTTTTGTTTGTTTGTTTGTTTGTTTTGGAGAGAACTGTGTGGCCTTTCCAACTGAGTACTATGGACAAGAGGCTAGGGAGCAGCAGGTTTAAATCCCTGGATTGCGGTTCTCCCCTGGCACTGGTGGGCTTCCATACACTGATTTATCCCACTCCCAGCGGAGGCATGACCATGCAGCCACTGATTCCAGAGCCGCAGGGAGGAAAGGGAACCTGGGAGAGGTGGCGTGACCCACAGACAACATGCACAGGCTGGGGGAATAGAAGCCTAAGCAAGGGGGAGAGAATAAGCAGGAATAAACTAGTCGATCCCTGGCAATCCAGGAGTGGCGCCAGTGAAAATGACGGGAGAAAGGGGGCGGTCCCCAAGCCCAAGCTGTTGTCACCACCTCGGGGAATCACCTTTGCTCTCTCTGTCCAATAGGAAGGGAACCGTCCAGATGAGAAACTCGTGGAAATGCTGTGCCACTCGGTCAAAGCCTCCTTCAAGCCAGCTCAAGATCAGTGCACTCTGCAGCTGGCGCCTGTTCTCGGCAGCCGGGCGGTGGCAGTGAAAAGAGTCACTATTGAGAGTGAGTGGACGGGGAGGGGACCCTAGCCTGTGTGGGCGGGAGGGGGGCAGAAAGATGGTCTGGGGGTGGTGCCAGGAACCATCCCAGAAGACCTGAGGGACTGACTGGGATAGATGCAGGACATCCTCCTCTACCCATCCCAGCAGTCTCTCCTTCTTCCCCACAGCGAAGCTTCCTCCTAAAGTCGTGTATGAGCTATTGAAGGACAAGTGGGATGACCTGAGAGAGGTAAGGAGTTTTGTCCTGCACGGTCCTAAGTCCTCTGATGTCCTCTGATGGAGAAGCTCCTTTATCACTTAAGCCTCTGGAAGAGAGGACCATTTGAGTGGGCAGAGTGGGTGGTGGGATGGGGGGCAAAAGACCCAGATGGATGGGGTGGAGACAAGAGGCCCGGGACTCTGTTTTCTGCCCCTCAAGTTCTCTTTGGTGGCTAGGCGGGAGTCAGCGACATGATGCTGGGGAGTGAAGGACCACCGGAAATCAACGAGGACCGCTTCAGCCTGCCGCTCATCATCACCATTGTCTGCATGGCGTCCTTCCTGCTGCTTGTGGCTGCCCTCTATGGCTGCTGTCACCAGCGCATCTCCCAGAGGAAGGACCAGGTAGGCGTTTTCCTGCTCAAGCCAGGGAGCAACCAGCCTAGTGAAAACTCTCCTTCGATCCCTCCATAGCGAGTGGGCCTGGACCCTTCTGACAGGCTCCTGTCCCCACTGCAAAACCAGCCTGTCTCAAACACTGGAGACTCCTTGTGGTGGCCAGAGCAGAAATATACTGGCTTTAAGCCTTATCTCTGTCCATGTCCTGTGTGTCATCAGCACAGAGGGGAGCTGCTCGGGAGATTAGGGGTATCTATGGGCTTGGGCAAGTGCCCCTCTAACCAAAACCTCTTTCGCCTGACCTGCTGGAACCACCATCTCCTCTGATGTGGTGGCGTCCATCTGTAACCGCAGTACAGGCGCCGAGGCAGGAGGATCACAAGTTTGGGGTCAGCCTGGGCTACACAGTGTGACCCATCTCATAAACAAAGCTGCCACTATTATAGTGCCGTTCGACCGCGAGTCTCAACCCGAGCCGCACACTACTGGGAACATGAAGAAAGTTCCTGGACCTAGTGACCTTATACACCAAATGAGGCATCCATGAGTGATGGCAGTCTGTATTGTATCCATGGCCACAAACTATTGCCAGGCTGCCCGCTGCCCCCTGCAGCGTGCACTACAGAAGAACCACCATGTTCATCTTCCCCATTTGGGAAGTCCTGCCAGTTGGTCTGAAGGCACTCCTTTCTTTCTTTCTTTCTTTCTTTCTTTCTTTCTTTCTTTCTTTCTTTCTTTCTTTCTTTCTTCCTTCCTTCCTTCCTTCCTTCCTTCCTTCCTTCCTTCCTTTTTCTTCCTTTCTTTCCTTTCTTCCTCTCTCTCTCTCACTCTCCCTTCCTTCCTTCCTTCCTTCCTTCCTTCCTTCCTTCCTTCCTTCCTTCCTTCCTTTTTTTTCTGTCTAGTTTTTATTATGGAGTGAGAGGTGCTTGGAGGGATGGAGGAGAGAAAACAGAACTTAAGGACAAATCATCTTCAAAAATCTCTCCCCAATGATGTCACAGATTGCCACGGGAATGAAGGTTGATAATTATGAGAGATGGGGAAGGGTTCATAAGATGGTCAGGCCTGGAGCCAGGGTGCCCTCACAAAGCATCTGCCCCCACAAAGGAGCGACAAGGATTTACTTTAGTCAACTTGAGGTCTCTGGGTAGAATGGGGACGTATGTTTCGTATTAATGCTCACAGCTATTAAAAAATTGCCTTCTTCCTGGGGTCTTTGTCCCCGCTCTAGCAACGACTCACAGAGGAGCTGCAGACAGTGGAGAATGGTTACCATGACAACCCAACCTTGGAAGTGATGGAGACCCCTTCCGAGATGCAGGAGAAGAAGGTGGTCAACCTGAATGGGGAGCTGGGGGACAGCTGGATCGTCCCTCTGGACAACCTGACTAAGGATGACCTGGACGAGGAGGAGGACACACATCTCTGATGAGTCTGCCGGCTAACCAACAGCACTGCGGAGCTCCAGACCACCCAAAGTGCCATTTGGACAGGGGGAAGCTTCCCACTGGAAGAGGGAGAGTGGACTCCAAGGCTTGCCTCCTCCCAATCCCCGAAGGGCCTTAATTTTTCCCTTTTCAAGCTCAACAAGTCACATTCTGTCCAGTTTCCTCGTGTAAAATAACCACCCCACTTGTGCCTGAACCCAGAGCCACTGGAAGGCGAGAGGAAGGTGGAGAAAGCCACGAGAGGGGCTTTGGGGGAGCCTCTAGTGGTGACATCCTCTCGTCTCAGAAGTGAGGTGACAGAGTCAGAGAGGTCGGATGACTTGTACAGGGTCACGCAGCCATTTGGGGTCAAAGATTGTTTCCCTAAGTGTGGTGCGCGCCTGCACCGTATCATGCCACTGTGTTCCTTTGTGCTTCTCCCCAAGGCAGGAGGGTGGGCTGGAGTGAGAAACAGGCCACGGTGGTCTTAAAAGGACAGGCCCCAAGTTCCCATGTCCTATAATACGGCCTCCACTAGCTTGTTGTATCCCAGCTCCCATGACTCAGCCTTTAGTCCCACCACCTCCCAGGGCACGGCTTTGAGCCCCCTGTTCTGGATTCTGTTTCTCTTGCTTTTGCTTAGTGGGATTGGGACTTAGCACACACAGGCCTCACCACCCAGTGGTGCTCTGCGAAGAGGTGGATGGGCAGGCAGAGGAAGGGAGCTCATGCCCAGAAGGCTTCCTCATGGCAGCTGACCGTGTACTGACACTGGCCCATCACCCAGGGCACTCGTTCTAGAAGACGCGCCTCAAGATGCCTTCTGGCCTTCTGCTCCCACTAGGGACAAATCTGCAGTACCTACTGAAAGCAAGATGTCCTCTATCTGTTTCTCACTGTTCCACTGAAGGGGTGACTCCCCGAAACCCAGAGTCAGAGCAGTTGTCTAGGGACAGACCCGGCCTGGGACCCTGACTGGTCCCTGACTGGCAAACATGTCTCAGTAGACAATCAGTCTAAAGTACCAGGTGTTGGCGTTCCACGGGAAGCTCGGGGACTTGGCAAGCTGCTGAAGTCCAGCTGCCCACCACCCAGGGCCAAAGCTCAGGCACTGGAGACTCTATTGGCTGTGTCACCCTCCTTCGCCATGGAGAAAGGCGGGCCCAGAACATGCAGTTTTAAGGTGCCTCTGCCTCTGCCCGTTCTCCCAGCACGGAGCCAGGCGTTTGTTTCCTGTGGTCTTGGTGGCACCCCAGCTGTCCCGTTTCTGGTGGCATCTCAGGGAGGCACAAAGCCATGCCTGATACCTAGCACAGGATTTTTACAGGCTCAGATGTCAAGTGGCCATGTAAAAGGCTGCTGAGGGCAGGGATTAGCAAGGTTTCATCTGGCCTTCTGAGAAGCGGGAGTCTGTGGGGAACTTCGAACTTGGTCTGTTTTGTTCTTGGGCACAAATTCCCATGATCCACTGTTTGTTCTGGAGAAGCTTAATTTTAAAAGGAGCTAGGGGGAGGACAGGCGTCTTCTGCCTAACTCCACCTTGACAGCCATCACCCTGTGCTATTCCCTAGGGAGAAAAGGCTATCAAATCAAGGCAGGCTCAGTGAGTCTCCCAGGCGCTGGAAAGATGCTTCTCTCAGATGGCAGGGGAGGGTAGAGAGCAGTGCCAGGGAAATTAAGGCTTTTTGTCACCAGAGGGTTCGCTCTGTCATAGTCTGTGTGAGAGGCTACTTCAGGGTCACAGTCACTGGGGCAAGGCATTTGATAGACAGAAAATTCTCTTTCTGCAAAATGACCAATATTGCAACCCCACAGCCTCTCAACTACAAGATTAGAAAAAGGCTATCTGTGCTGGAGGAACGGCCAGGCTGCTCCAGAGCTCCTTCTTGTGTGCCCAAACTGTGTTGCCTTTTAGCGCTGCTGGTATCTGGCCTCAGCTTGTTCTTACTGCTGGGACATCTGTTCAACAAGACACACCGCTAGCATCTATAAAAGTCATCTTCCTTTGTTTTTACTGGGTTTTTAGAGCTGTCAGTTAATTCAGAGTCTCTGGCCAAGAAAAGGAAGAGGAAGGGCTCTCAGCAAGACTGCATTCAGCTGTACCAAAGAGAAATCAGAACTCCTCACTCAGTGACAGATGGTTTTCCCAGCTGCAAACCCAAGAGCCTGGTGATTCTGACCGACCAAATCCAGTGGCTGCTGCTGCTGCTGCTGCTGCTGCTCTGTGAGTTGGAGAGAAACAGCTAAGCAGTCTGCATCACAGGCAGGACCCAGGCTCATCAGGGAGACTCAGGCCTTCAGGCTTCCTCGATAGAGGGAGCTAGCAGGCGTTTGGAGCCGTTTTTTTTTTTTAATTTTTTTTTTTTTTATTTTTTGCCCCCCTTTGGACAATACACTGTTGAAACTTTGAAAAATGAATTGAAGTTGCAAGGATATATACATATTTTTGACACTGTAAATACAAGGGCCACATGTTTGTTTACCCTGTTCTACTTTCAGAGAGTAAATTTTGGGAAAACATTTGATAGCTAAGAGATAGCCTTTTTTCTCTCAACAAGAACGTAAATGTCTATTTAGTAGAAATGACTTTTTAAAAATGAAAAACAAAACAGGCTGGTAACAAAAGTATTTACCTTGTAGATAGGGCATTTTCAGTTTTAAGATGTGGTCCTTGCTCCTCCCCAGCCAAGTCTTAATCCTACTGTAGTATGGGCTGGTGTTCAGAATGTGCTTATGGCTGATGGTGACAGGGAAAAGGTTCGGGAGACACAGTTCAGTCTTTCTACAGGAAAACACATCCCAAGCCACAAAGTAAGCAAATGGCTCAAAACCAACCCAGGGACAGGACAAGATTAAAACACGGATCCCAGACTGCTCACCCTGTGCTTTGTATTTCTCAAGAACAGAGAATTTAGGACTGCAACTCACAGGTACAAGGTCAACACAGGACACCACCAATCCCTCCCCCACACTACCTGGGGAGGACACAAGGGACACCCAGCCATGTTGTGGGGCTCTGGAATCATTTGGGTTCAAGATGTAAATACACATTTTTGGGGGGTTGTTTTTTTTAAAAAAAAAACTCGCTGAGGAATGTCCAGTAGAACAAGGATCAAAGGGAACACTATTGAGCAGGCAGAGAAGGTGGGAGAAACCCTGTGGTGGAGTTTTTGCCATTGTACCTGCTGATTCCCTCAGGTCTGCTGAGAAGTCAACACTGAGCCCGGCTGGACCACTGTTTCACGGGGCCTTTCTGTTTCTTAGTGAATGTCAGGCAGCTTGCCCAGGAGACTGGGGGAGCGTGTATTTTAATGGACAGGGGTCTGAAGTACACTGGAATTTATTGAGAAACTTGTTTGTAAAGACTATAGTTAACTACTGCATTTTCTTATAAAATATATTTTGGAAAATTGTACACTGTCAATTAAAATGCTTTTGTGTAAGCTGGTTCAGGCCCTAATGTGTTGCTCTGGCGTCAATTCTTCACCCACGCACCTAAGCCATGTCCTCAGCTCCTGTCCACACCTGCTGCAGCTGCCAATAGAGGGGAGATGCTGGAAGGAGGAGTGCCGGACTCCAGGGCTACCCAGTACCTGAGAGGACCACATTGTCACCCTCTGGCTCCCCTCTACTTCTGCCTGGGATGTTCCTATAAGTGACCACCCCCAAAGAAAGATGCCGTGTCTATGGGGCATGACAGCACTGTCCAAACTCTGCTCTGGCCATGGACAGTTGCTGCAGGGGGCTTGTGGCTATCTTCTCCAGGTACACAGTGAAGAACAAGAAGATAAGAGATTCTTTACATCTCTGGGCAGCATTACCAACAGGCACATTTTCTTAGCACAAGGGAAGCCCAAATTCCAGGCATGAAGGCGGGAAAGGACTGCCCTGCAGGTCTGGCCCTCATTCTTAATCTGCATCCACTTCAATGGTCATACACAGCAGGGAAGAGAAGGTGGTTTGCAGGGAACCTTATCTTTTTGGCCTGGGCCCTGACTCCATCTTTTCTGCCTTTGGTGCTAGATTCTTTTTTCCATACCACCATCATGCTTGAGTTCCAACAACAGACTTCGTGTCTAGATTGTATCCACAGTTACCATGGATTTTTCTTTCATCTTTTGTGTGCTGGTAGGTAAGTGACTCCCAGAGGGGCGGGCCAGAGTTAGGCCCAGGGTGTTTTGAGGTTAACCTCATGAGTATGCCAAGGATACAGAAAAGATCCAAATGCCAGGAACTCCCACAGGACCATGGCCCTGCTCAGGCGCACTGTTCTAACGGTGACTCACAGTTATCACAGTCCACAAAACAGCTCTCAGGCTCCACTCTCTTCCTGAGTAGGTCACTGCCCTGGCTCCCAGCCCTAACAATCTAGAGGTCCTCTCAGTGGCCCAACTTTCCCATTCTAAGAGCCCCCACCCCAAACTACCTAATATACAACAAATGAGAAAAGAAGCATGGGACTGGCTACTCTAATGAACACCTAAGTATTTTCCAAATACCCTTGCACATCCTCTTAAAACCTACAGGAGCCTCACAAATATGACCTGCTGCTAATAGTTACTTGAAGAGCGGAGACTTGGTAAACAATGTGTACCAGTTTCTGGTGGAGATTTCTAATTGCCCATTCCATGGCCTGAGCTGCACACACTGTCAAACATCCTTATCTCTTGGATTTTGCCATCCATCAGAACCTTCCCAGCACACATAGTGGACAGGTCACCTTTGCCAACTTTTCTCTTTTTTGTTGGGTGTCTCTGGCTTTTCCTGGTTGGGTGCACAGAACAGTCCCATTGGACATCAGAGGCTCTGCAGAGCAGAAAGGGATGGGTGAGCTGCCTTATATCACCACTCTCAAAGAGGAAAACTGCAGAGGATATAGCACAAAAGCCAGAGGAAAGCGGACGGGCACAGGCTCAGAGAGCCATCGCGCTTCTTCCAGCTGAACCTCCGGGTGGGGACAGCCCTCCACTCACTCCCTCCCCCCGTCCCATCCCCATGACCTCTGTTGTCACTTGGGAGAAAGGACATGTGGGTAGACTGGACGGGGGCAGCTGGCATCTTAAAGGTGCATTGTTAACTGCTGTCTTCCCGACAGAAGACAGCGACCAATCTGTCAGGCTTCTTTGTGGATCCCTTTAATTTTCAGGATTAACCAAGGAAAGGGCAATTTCTCACCTTATCACCGTCCCTCGTGGCTTCCTGTTTTGAGAACACAAAGAAACATTACTTCTGAGCCATACTAAAGTACACCCTAGAAATGAAAGCTGTGCAGGAAGAGGTTGGCTTTCAGGTTGAGTTTAACCCCTACTTGGAATAGATTCCTGACGTGGGCTCAAAGCCTGGATGGAACATTTGAACCCTAACAGATGACAGGTGGAGACCTCACAACAATCTGCACAGACTGCTACATTTTCTTTACTATCTTCCTACAATTAATTTTGCTCAGTCTAGTCTTCCTTGTACTTACAAAGTAGCACAATTAAAACCCAGGAAACAAGTTCAAACTCACAGAAATGATAAACTGCTAGTTGTCAACAGATTAATTTTTTTCCATGAAACAATTTGCCAACTTCCCCAGAAATTGTGAGCGTGACCATTTTCTTTGAGCACTGTTCCAGAGGAAAGCACCCAAGGCCTCCCTATTCATGTCTGAAAGCCTAAATCAAACACTCCAGGGAAAAACAGGCTCTCATGTAGCTCAGGCTGGCCTCAAAAATCTTATGTAGCTGAGTATGACGTTGGATTCATTACTGCCTGCCTGCCTCCTATATACTGGGATTACAGACATGCAGTTTATGAGTGGGGATCTAAAGCCTGCATGCCAGGCAAATTGTACTATCCCCAGGCCCCATAAATGTAACTTTTTAAATTTCAAGGTACTTTTGGCAAACACAAGACATCAGGCAGTGTTCATATATAACTTTTTATTAAGAAAATGAACAAAATACATTCTTTCTTCATATATACATTACATACAACATAATTCTACAACTGCAACTGGTCAGCAGAGATCACTCATTTATTCACAAGTAATGATAACATGGACCAAACCTGGAATCAGAAAATTACTTTTACTAAAAAGCAGTCCTAGAAAGTCCACAAGGATTGCATAAAGACCAGAAAGGATGGTGTAAGCATGGGGGTGGGGCCTGACTGCAGCATTTAACAGAGCCAATATGGCCTAAGCACTGCTGCTGAAGGGATGAGGTCAGCTCTCCCACGCCGACCTTCCAGGTGCACTGATTCTGAGTCTACACTTCCTGCACTGTCACAGGAACGGAGAGAAAGCAGAACCCAACAAGGTGGCTTTCTCCTGCGCACACCAAAAGGAAGTCCAATCTAAAAACTGAAGTGCCAAACTAAAACTGGTGGCTCCTGGCTGGTGTTTACACGCTGCTTCAGGCATTTGTGTAGCATGGTGAGGAGCTCTTGGCCCACAGAAATGGACTCCTCGTGGTCTTTAGACGGCACTCCTTCTGTTTTGCTCTCAGCCTTTTATGAGTGCGGGTTTAACTACGGACACAGAAGATGTTCATCACCAGCGGAAGTCTGCTCATGACGTGACTATGTTCTATACGTCTGTGACAGTGCCTCAACAGCATAAAAATTCAGTTTTAGAGATAAAATTTCCAGTAACCACTTCATAATGCCAGGAGTTCTCTTTCCCCAAAGCTCCTCGTTAGAGATACACAGAGACTACTTTTCAAACTTTATGGCAAGATAATGTAGAGATAAGTTACACACTTGCAATCTGGTCCTACCTGCACACCTGGAGCAGAAAGCAGAAAAGCGATTAACATTTGCCTAAAGGCCTTTCTTGGATTTGGTCACTTTGATAAGGAAAAGTAAGGAAAACAAGGTTAAAAAAGAAAAAAGGTTAGCCACACCTAGTGGCACATACTTTAATCCCAGTAGCACTCAGGAGGTAGAGGCAGATGGATTTCTGTGAGTTCCAGGACAGACTGGACTACATAGTTTCAGGGCAGCCAGAGCTATAACGGGAGACCCTGTCTCAAAAACAAAAAGTGTGTGTGTGTGTGTGTGTGTGTGTGTGTGTGTGTATGTGAATGGTCTTATCAGTCAGTAAATAAGAGCCTTCCTTCCTTGTACTTATTCCATACTTTTCTGTAATAGTTATAGTTTTATAATTACAAAATCAATAAATGTTACTCAAATCAGATACACTGATCCCGGATCCCAGAGCATATGTCCTCACCATGAAGGGCTAGGTGCAGACAGGCAGGCCTGGGGTGATGAGGCTGTACCACCTGCTGACCAACTGTGATCTTTCACATGTGCGCATGCTCTCTCCCTGGTTGTTTTGAGACAGGGTTTTTCCTGTGTGTAGCTCTGGCTGTCCTGGAACTCTCTTTGTAGACCAGACTGGCCTCAACTCAGAGATCTACCTGCTTCTACCTCCTGAGTGCTAGGCTCAAAGGTGTGTGCCACCACTGCCAGTTACTGTGATCTTTATCCAATTTCCACCAAAACTTTGGCTCTGAAGTTCTTTAACATGTGGCATCTTAATTCTGGCCACTTAGTACTTGTATTCACAAAAGCAAACAGCTGACTTTAAACATTTTACCATTTGTCTTGTGTGGATTATAAATACATCTCCTCCAGAGATGGAAGACCGCATGTTCTCAGGGCTAAGGTAAGCAAAAGGTCCTCACCTTAGCTCCCTTGTACTCTTCTGAGACTGGAGACTCAGCTGCGCACAGCTTTAGAGTGTGGTAAGAGTTCTTTTCAAAGAGGAAAGTAAACGGATAGACTCCCAACAAAATCTGCTCACAGAAAAAAAAGCCACATTCTTTTGCAACCTCTAAATTGAGCAGATGACTAGACATGAAGGATAATCAATAGTATTCAATCTAACTGATTTCAAAAGATACTGCACACATGTCAAAAGGCAGACTGGCCTTTTTAAAGAACACAAGCACAGCTTTTGTACCCAGGCTAAAAGTAATGTTAGGAAAGGGAGCTACAGTGTTCATGAGTGACCTCTGGAAGCTTATAAACACACTATCTTTCTCTCATAAAACCATGAAAAACAATTATATAGCTGGGGCTTCAGTTTCCTGAGTGCCCCCGTATTTCTGAGAGTCTTCTTCTGTGTGCTTGTTGTATGTGTGTTTCTTCATTCCGATTTAAAAAAAAAAATTCTCTCCCCGTAGAAACTTAGTGATACATAATCTTGCATTTTGGAGTCTGCCATCTACTATTACGTGGGCTGGGCTGACAATTACTTTTCTGTGTTCTCACAGGCATGATTGGCATTTACATGCAACATTGGGCCAAGACTTGCAAAGGAACAAGTGCTCTATGACCTCAGAAGCAGACACATTAAAAACAACAAGCTACACACTCCTCTGTTCTCAGCAGCCGCTGCATCCCAATGGTGTAAATACAGCAAAACACTCAACAGTCACTTGCCAAATACAGGCCGGCACGAATGGTTTCTGGCCTTTGGTTGCAACTGAATCTGAAGCTTTGCCAGCTGTTAAAGAACTGAAACATACTCTCGGTTCTTTTTCCAGTTTAATCCATCATTTTACAGATGTGTAGAACACCTAAAAGCATAAAGTTATCAGAAACCTGCAACACTAAGGACAAATAAATAGAACCACCAGGATTGGGTGAAAATAATTCAAGGCACAAAACCTGCCTGTGTAATTCTGTAGGACCTGAAGCACATAATGAGCACTTTCTCATTATGTGCTCATTTTAGGGGCTTAGTAAATAGATGGAACACCAACCTAGGAACACGAGCTAAGCTGTAGGGCTTTCCTGAGACTTGCTAACATGGGGGAGAAACAAGTTCCCGAGAGTCTCCGAGCAACCCTCACTGGCACACATGGGCTCGCGGCATATGGAGCACACAGTGTTTCTTTTCTGCCAACTAACTTGGCATCTGCGAAGTAGCGAATGAAACTGAAGAATGATGCTGACTTCAGGTTGATTTTCTACGGCAGCCAGCTCAAGTACAGAAACTCTTTGCTGGGTTTGAGGCTAGTATGAAAGATGGTCCAGGGCTATGCTTCAGCGATAGCTCAGAAATGATGACTAAGCAAGTCCGTTGTGAGGCCCCAAATTGCACGGTGAAACATTTCACTTGTAGGTCCCCCCACTCCCCACCCCGTGGGCTTATCAAGGAGCCAGCCATATGTAGGAAACTACTTACCTAGTTTTAAAATATAAAGATTAGCTTGGGCTGTTCTAAGGTCTATATTTGCAAGAAGAGGAAAAAGGTTAATTACCTAGGAAATGCTACTTTCTCAAGAATATACAGAGCACAAGTTTTGACCTCCCCTCCCCTTTGATAACTTCTTTCCTAGCACTGAATCCAAAGAATTATTCAAGGTTAGTAATGAAGTGCTTTCTGCCTAGCTTAGCTTTGGGAACCTTCAAAGTTGTTTTTTTTTTTTTTTTTGAGTACACCTTCATTCTCCTTTGTAGCTTCCTTCCTGAGGTCAACACATCTCAGGTTAGAGTACGTGTACATATAATAGCTTACTGGGGCTACCTGTGTAGCACAGAAAAAGAAGATACATGATTTCATAATCCTTAGAACTGGTTCCTTCCCCACTCAACACCCTGCCACTGCCACCTTTTCTGTTGTTGATCCCACGGCTGTCGGACGGCATCCAAGCGAGCCCGGCTGTGTTTGGGGACAAGACTGCACATCTGCAGATCGGATTTACACACAGCTGGAGTATGTAAGAGAAACTAGAACCGCCCTTTGCTTTCTGTGCTGTGAACAGGATTCCAATTCATATCTGTGGCTTTCGAAAAACAGTAACAGTAATTTTCCAGGAAGGTATTTCTTTCTGAGTACTAGAAAGTCTAACGTACTATACTAAGGACTCCCTAGACCCCTAGGCTAAAGTCTACAGATGTTATGGTCTGATGATTATCACTGGCTTTATGACTGAGGAAGCAATTTAGCCACTTAAGAGTGGAATCTAAGTTCATAGTCTTTTAATTTTTAAAAGTTTCATTTACTTATTTCTTTTGTATATGTGTGCATACGTGGAGGTCAGAGACCAAGCGTGGGAAGCAGGTCTCTACTTCCACCGTGTGTCCTGGAGGATGAACTCGACCTGCTGAGCTGTCTCACCTGCCCTAAATTCATGTTCTTCATGAGAAGAGACATTTACATCACTATATTATTTTTATTTAAGAAAATAAGGAATATTAATTATTTAGTGGCAATAAAAGCCATTTCTAATATTCAAACTGTATCAGAAATTAACCCTGCCCCCAAACCTTGAGATGGAGTCTCACCATGCAGCTCCAGCTGGTCTGGAACTCACCAGGTAGATAGACTGGCCTTGAACTCACAGAGATATCGTCTTGCTTCTGCTTCCCAAATGCTGGGATTAAAGGTATGCACCACAATGCTAACAGTCAATTATTAGCACAAATTTCAACTTCAACAGAAAAATCAATGCTACTGATGGAGGTAGAAACAGAACAAAGGTTGGCTAAAAATACAACCAAAAGCAAGGGTGACAGCAGAGGTGACATGCTCATCGCCACAGGCCAGCTTCTTTCAGAACGTGTATTCTGCCAATAGTTCTATGACAGCTGTTTCCAGTACCAGGAAAAGAAGCTAAAACATGCTTCCCAGTGAAAGCTGCCATAGCTGTCCCCAAATGAAAATAGCACACACGTTTTATAGCAATATCTAAATGTTATTACTTCTTTACCAATATACATTTTTAATCTCATTATTCTTGTCATACACAGGAGCATGTATGATTTACAATGTTTTGATTTTTTTTAAAGCAATACAACAGTTCTGAACAGTGTCATAGAAAAATCTAGAAGTAGTGAATAAAGTTAAATTAGCCAAGAAAAAGAAATGGAAACACAATTCACAGTAATTGGTGAGCAGAATGAATTTAAGGTTAAAAAGTCATCTAAAAAATAAAATCTGAGATAGCATTTATTAAGAAAACAAGAGCATTTGGTGATGAAATCAACAGACTGCAATAACCCACCCCATAAACAAGCAAACTATTCATGTCATTCATTTGTACTAGGCAGCTCCAGGTAATTTCAACAGATGTGAAAACTCTGAAATTCAAATGACACACCTATATAGAGAAGATTTTATATATATAATATATATATATATATATACCTGACATATACTAGAAGCTTTAGATAGCCAAATCACTTCCACAGTAAGACAAATTACAGAGACCAAACCCACAATCAAAAGCAACATATAAAAATTAGTATTATTAGTCTAATACAGAAAACAAAAACTGCATTAAAGAGCCCAAATGAGTTAATCTGTAAATACTGTCTTATACAGACCTCTATGACATATCTCTAGCAACTATAGAAAAAATTTTTTTCTTGTAGAGCCTGCACATCTTAAACCACAGACTAGCTAAAACTTGGTAAAAATTCAGGCAAGAATTTCTGCAAAGGGATGAGCAAGCGTTTTTAAGAAAGCAAGTGCTAGAAAGGGCATTTTTAAAGAGCTTTTGTGACTTTGTCTAAAGTGCAGACTATCATGACTTCCTCCCAAGAAGTCACTTCAAACCCGAGGTCCCAACCGCCACAGAATACTCAGTCAGCCAAGTACTTCACACTTGTTTCCTTCAGGAAATAAACGATTATCCAACAACAACAACAAAAATTACAAGAAAACTCCTTTATATGCATAATTACCATGAAATTCAATATAACTCAGAGAACAATAATAAGGAACATTCTTTTTTGACTTATTAAGCAACAATCTCTATCTCCCACTAAATGGTTAAGTTCCTCAGCTCGTTTTTACTTGTCCAGATTTTTAAGCCTATTTTGTCACATGAAACTGTTACTGTGTATTTCTATGTAACTTTTTAAGGCAGGTGTGGAGAGAGCCAGTGGGATAACAACTGCTCACACTTACACACAGACTACACATTTCACTCAATATAGTTCTATAGACAAAGCAAGCACTGGGCCATAAATCTGACATACTCTTCTATAACAAGCCAGTGACTTAACTTTCTGCTGTTTTCTATTTGTTTACTCCCTAGACAAAGAATGGCCAGTTTTAGTAGAAATGGAAACCATATCCAAATAGGACTTCGATAAAGGTTAATATTGTTGTCAGCTTCAACAACACAGAGGTGGAAATCCAACTCTAAATTACGTTGTGTGTGTAGAAATACAACATAACTCTGAATCACACAAACTGGTGGCCAAGCAAAGTCTCGTGCTATTCACCAATAAAATGCAAATGAACTTGTGAAGTGGCTTGTGATTCAAATTCTTACAGAAGACAAGGGTGAAAGGAACATCAGATATCTACAGCTTATTTCTCTTTGAAAGTCTTATGTTCTGCTAGAAAAAGGAAGATGGAGGTGAGGCTGAAACTGGGGATTAAGTCAAGGAAAGAGTTTCCCACTAACTAATGTATCTAAAGCTAAGTGTTTTAATTTGGGACTAAGCTAGAATATGAAAGAAATTTTAAGTAGTAAAGTATACGTATTTGGTTACTTAAATACTAATTTTATTGTTTAAATTATAATATCCTGCTGTTACTCTTTACTAAATAAATATCTACACAAGTTCTAAATCTGGGTCCTAATGTGAAATGTGAGCGACATGTCGGTCTTGGTCCTGGACATATAAAGCCCTACGCTTCTTAAGTTATCCCTGGCAGTGCCCCCACTAAATCCTCAAGGCACAGATTCTAACTGACTGTCAGTTACCTCCCCAGTTAGTGAAAGCATCTCACTCAGGCAACTAAGTGGTTTCTTATGATTCAATCATTTAAATATGGTAGTGAAAGATGAAAAATTCCAAACTAAATAGAAATGAGGAAAGATGAAATTAAAGTAGGCATTATAAAAACAGGAAAAGAAAAGCAGTTAAGAGCGAAAAAAGAATCATTGAGGTCAAGAAATGAATTTCATCCAAAAAACAGACTCTGAGGAATTGATGGGCAGGGGAAGCACGTCTACACAAAGGTGGTAAGCAGCAGAATTCCATCTGGTTGTACTGTCAAGGTGCCAGAGCTCACAGTGCTCAGCCACGGCTCTTCAAGTTCATTTTGTCAACTACTGATTTGCATCTGTCTTAGACAAAATTAGTGATATACACTTTACGTTCCTGGCTGTTAGTCAGAAGAACCACTTTAGGATTGCAAGTCTTTGAATAGAAAAGATTTACTCAAATGTACAGTTAACAGATTATTCAATATTTATACAATTTGGTACCTGCTAAACTATACATCATATTTTTCACAATATAAGAATCTACATGTTTAATAAATTACTACTGATTGCTTTGGAATGCTTGCAAAGTTAAAAAGCCATGATTCAATCCTACAACTGGAAGAAATATATTCTTGTTCATCTCAACCGACAAAAATATATTCTCATTCATCCTCAGAAGCAAAACCATGAAGTAAAGACAGAAGGAAAAAACTTATCAGATCTCATTCCTATACATGACACTTTCTGAAAGTACAGGTCAATTTCATAGTCACTCACTCTTAATCGCTGGCATGTGGATATAAATTCTGCTTTCAACATGGTGGGTTACCAGCTACAAATGACACACTTTTTGAGCAACTGTGAACACCAACTAGCCAGATGTAGGTTTCTCATGCTACATTCCACAACACTTAATAGGAAGGTATGCTCCTCTGTTCTTGCATACACAAAAATGGCACAATGAAAAGGGCAATTTGTTGTACTTTTCTGTCTAGTGAAAAACTCTTGGCATTATTTTTTTTCCTCCTGTCCTCATGCTCACTGAACGCTGGTCGGCTGTATGCCACAGGACAAGCGCACACCACTACTCTTGACAACAACAGGGAAACGTCAGAAAAAAATGAAAGCGCAGCTCTGGAACCCATTTTCCCAGATAAAACCATGACATAAAGATAACTCAGAGGAGAACGAGGGCGCTGGTTCTGCACAACTCATCAGGAGAGCCATTTCCTTCCCAAATCTCTACAAACACACCAATGAAAGAGCGTTCAGGACAGCACCTCTCCTGCTGGTCATCTATAGCAGACCTCTGAAAGGTTCTGGATGATAGCCTTGGTTTCAGGTCTTTGTGATTTGAAGCCAAGGGCTACTGTAATGTCTACTATAAAATATCAATATAGAAATACCAATTTCTGATCAGGTGTCTGGAGCAATCGAGTTTCGCTTTTTGGTTGTATGGCAAAGTCCTCTAACCTCTCTATTGTTTAATATAGTACAAGAGAAGTCAACAGTTACATCAGCTTAACCTACACCAACTCAAGTACACAGCTGTTAAGAATGAGGAAGTCAACTGGTGACATCCTTACAACAGCTGTGAGGAAGGAAAGTAAAAGGGAAGCAAAGGCCAAACAACCTAACAGCAAAACCCCAAATTCCCCCAGCACTGAGTCTACTAACAGTGAGTGCTGTTTTCCTAACTAAAAAGAAACTTTAAAAAAATTGGAAAGCAAAAAAGGGAAAAGCCTAATGTTTATTAATATTTGTTAATTCTTCAAAGCTAAAGAAAATATACATAATTAAATGGGAAGTATAGCAATTTCACTTTATTAGCCTAATGCAGGAGTATGAGGAAAAGGGGATTGAGGTCAGGTACGAAGGAGAGGGTTAAAACTTGTGATAATAAGGATCCTTCCAAACTGATGCAGTCCTCTGTCACTGCGATGTCACCTCTGCCCACGCCAACAGCAAACTCCGACTCCTGTCTCCACTTCTAAGCCTAACACGTCCTCCAGTGACTCCCCAGGTCACAGTGTGATGAGGTCTACCAGATTGCCTTTAGGAGGAGTCATGCTGTCAGGAAAGAAATTTACTAAGGTGTCAAAGAGCTGAGTTCTCTGAGCATAGGTGTGATCCACATCTGAAAAGCCTGGGGAAGAAAAGAAAACAAATGTATGTATTAGTTCAAAAATTCAACACAACAGGAAAGTTAATGAATGTTACCAGCATCATGTACAATGTGAAATCAAAATGAAGACAGGCTTCAAAACTAGCCAACATAATCCTGGTTCTCCCAGATCACAACACCTAGAGCAGTGATTCTCAACCTTCCCTGGACTGTGACCTTTAATACAATTTCTCATGTTGTGATCATCTCCCCCACCCCCAACCATAAAATTATTTTGATGCTACTTCATAACTATAATTTTACTACTGTCATAAATTGTAGAGTAAACATCTGTGTTTTCCGATCTTAGGGCTCTGACCCACAGGCTGAGAAGCACTGCCCTGGCGGAGGGCTGCAGCAGTGTGGACTTGGCACTATGAGCCTCCTTGGCGCAGCACCCACTTCCTCACAGAAGCACAACTGTGAGATCCTGTTTTACTTCACAGAGTTCTGTGCAGATTAACTGCAACTATGTGGAACCTGGCAGAAAGACTGCTGCTTTAGTAATTAATACTGACTTCTCATCTTTCCTTTGCTAGATTATTCCTCCACTACTTCACTGAGGAAATTCCACTCCTCTATCTTGAGTGCTTCTGTCCCACTGATGTTTTTGGTAATAAAATGTAACAAAATGACAACAAAGAGATCTTTAGGAAAGCAGGCTAAGATCAGCAAGGTCTTTAGAGGTGAAAGTACTACCAGAGAACTGAGTGAAAATATAGACAACCAAGAGAAAGAAATGCCTGTAGAGCACACAGGCAACATTAAGAAATGCTATTATTGTGGTTCTTTGTAACATGGTTTAGACTAAGCATATTTAATGAGAATAATTAAGTACTTTTAAGAAAATAAATACCAGAGGGTAGAAGACTTTTTCTTAAAAGACAGGGTTTCTTAACATAAAGGAGTCTTTCCTCCATTTACATCAAGCAACATTTAGTTTTCAAGTTCACACCAACCAATGCCCCGCTTTGGTCAGTCTGTATCTGTTCTCAGCTGCTTCAGACTTCTAACATACAAATTAAATAGTTATATGACACATGATTTTCCTATTACTGAATGGTTAGCTGGGACATGTTACCTCTGTTGCGTGCCATCAGAAAAAGAACCATGGCTGTGATAGTTTAGGGAAAACACAAATTGGACTGATTCCACTCAACAGTTTTAGGTCCAATTTGTTTTAATCTTATAAAGAATAGAAATAGAACACAACATTGTCAAAGATACCAGCTTCCTGGAAGGAAATAATGCCTTGAGAATAGTTCATTCCTTTTTATTTTTTAAAAAAATTGTTATTATTATTAGTTTTTTTAAGTTTGCAGGGGAAATGTTTCTTCCTTTGAGCTTAGCTTAACAAAGTCTACTATCATATCATAGAAATGAATAGAAGGAAATACTGCAAAATAGTAACAAAGCTTACTTGTGAAGGTGAGAATGTAACCGTTTTTCTTTATTAGGCATTTCTGAATTTTCCAAATTGCTTTACTTTCAAGACATTGCAAACACACAGAGGTTTTGAAAGTACAATGAGAATTCATTGAGAGCCTTCACTTTGATGGTAGTGTCTTGCTTGACATGTCCTTATTGTGGATGTATATGCCCAACTCACCAACTTTTTTGTGGAAGCACCTTATTCCTGAATTACTGAATTCATTTCAACTAAGAACAGAATATCCACTCATATGACCAAACATCCCTCTTTTTCTTCCATCCCTGCCCCAACTCTATGCATACACATTTTCTGTGGTGTTACGGAACAAATCTAAGACCTTGCACATGGCAAGTGTTCTGTCTCTGAGCTACATCTTAATCCTCACTATATATTAAATTTGGGAAACTTAACATTGATGTTTTAACCATTTTATTATTCACTTATCTCTAAGTAAAAAACAAAACTACCTCTACATTTGGATTTGAAGTCTCTTTGATCTGAATCAAATCTGCAGCTTCTCCATCTTCTCATGGCACAGATTCTTTTTGTTGCATATAGAAAAGTTGCATAGTGTGCATGTTAAATTTGGATTAACTTTGTCTTGATGGTTCTATGATCAGACACTGGTTTATGCAGTCTTGGTAGAATACTACAGAAGTGATACTGTGCCCTTCTCAGAGCATCATCTCGGAAAGCACAGGTTGTTAGTTGGGACTGATATCGATGATATTAACTCTGATCATAATGTTAACTCAGCCTATGCCAAATTTCTCTGATAAAGTTTTATTTCTACCTCTGATATTAGTAATCTGAGAATGGGGAAAGTGTCCGACACCACATATATCCCTATTTTCTTTTTTCTTTCTTTTAAAAAAATATTTATTTATTTATTTATTATGTATACAATATTCTGTCTGTGTGTGTGCCTGCAGGCCAGAAGAGGGCACCAGACCCCATTACAGATGGTTGTGAGCCACCATGTGGTTGCTGGGAATTGAACTCAGGACCTTTGGAAGAGCAGGCAATGATCTTAACCTCTTAGCCATCTCTCCAGCCCTGTCCCTGTTTTCTCAAACCCCAATACTCAATGATCAGCAGTTACTAGTCACTAGCAATTATATAAACCACTGTGATCTTCTAACCATGCTTCTTTCTATAGTTGCTAACTGGCATTCTATTATAAAGATCTCGCCCCCCACCAACATCTGCTTTTATTCAAGACAGGGTTTCACTATGTATCTCTGGATGTCTGGGAACTCGCTCTGTAGACCAGGCTGGCCTTGAACTCACAAGAGATTCACCTGCCTCTGCCTCCCAAGTGCTGGGATTAAAAGCATGTGCTACTATGTCCTGAAATATTTTTTTATCTTCCCTTTTTAAACTTGTTTGGATCAGTGTGTACTCCTGAATTTGTCTTTTATTCAATATTAAACTCATCATTGTCTCCAATCATTTTGATATTTATATAATCTCAGATTTGGCCAGTAAGAAATATACCCACAAAATTTTGAACATCTCCATACTTTCTCATATAATAAGCTTTCAAGTTCATTCTTACAAAACCCTGTCAGTCATTTTTCCAAGGAGGCATAATTCTTTGTAGTAGCAAATTATTTGAGAAATACAAAATCAGTTACACTAACAGTCAACATATCATTTCTAGGCTTGGGCATATAAACTCCACTATTAGAATCACCTGAGAGTTAGTAGTTTAATAAGGTCTCACAGACAGTGAGGGGACTCTAAAGTCTATCTGCTTAGTCTTATTGCAGTGTATAGGGCCATAGGCTATGCTCACTTATTCCTCAAAAGTATCTTTACTTTCATCACTATTTACCAATAAGGAATCAAAACTGACACTACCATCAGATGGACTATGGAGGTCCTTAGAATACTTTCATAAGGACAGAGCAAATATAGTAGTTTCACAAAAAAATTTCAAAGTTACACAATTAAATAAAATATGCTGTATAGTATATTTTTACACTATGTAACAAAACTAGCATACTCAAAACCATATGCTTAGATATGCACATATCTTGATTAAAGATTCTATATTTACAAAGTCACCTAATCATTGGAATTGATTTGTAGTCCCACAATCAAGACTTGTGGCATTACTGTGAATATTTATAGACAAACACAGAATGGCAGGATACTGGAGCTGCCGGAGCACACCCCCAGTAGAGTCTGCCTTCTGTCTCAGGTCTTGTATCATACAGCTGTCATTTCATGTTGTTCAATTCTATGCTGTTGACAGTAACCTGGAGCTGCAATCTAGTGTTTCTAAGAGTAAAGAGTTGTGACATGCCTTTCAGAGACAAGAAGCTAAACAAACTTCATTTAGGTAAGGGCTTTGTCCTCCTGACCATGAGTTCAATGTGAATGAATAAATAATGTTGACTAAATAAGGACATATTAAATAGAAACACCAAGGAATCGATGTTATGCAATGATCTCTTGGAGGGGCTCACAGAAATCTAATTCTAAGTTTTTCACAAGAGTCACCTCAATTAGTGCAACATTTTCTAGTTCCACCCACTTTCCTGCAAATATCATTTTTTTTATGGATGATCAAAATTCCACATATGTATATACCCACTTTCATTATCTATTCATCTGTTGATAGACATTTAAGGCAGTTCCATTTCCCTGCAAACAGAGCAGCAATGAAAAAGGATGTGCAAGTATTTCTGTGGTGGGATACAGAGTCCTTTAGGTACATGTCCAGGAATGACATAGCTGGGTCATACTGTAGTTCTCTTTATAGCTTTTGAGAAGCCTCCACACTGGTTTCCACAACTGCTACACCAGTTTACATCACCATCAACACTGAACAAGGACCCTCTTTCCCCGTATCCTTTGCCAGAATTTGTTTTCATGTTTCCTTGAGGACAGCCATTCTGAAGACTGCAGTGAAATGGAGTCTCAAAGTAGTTCTAATTTGCACTTTTCTGATGGCTAACTACATAAGAACTTTAAAAGACATTTATGGGCCATTTGAATCTCTTCTTTGGAGAACTGTCTGTTTAGTTCACTGACCCTGTTGCTGATTGGCACAATTAATTAATTAAGGCTTTTGTGTATGTGAGCTTAAATTCTGTATCTCTTTATATATTTAAATTGCCTAAAGTACAGCTGGTAAAGATTGTCGCAGTTTACTATGTTGACAGCATTTTGCTGTGCAAAGGCTACTTCATGTGACCATTTCCTACACTACTGAGGTTCTATGACTTTAGTTACTTCAATCACCCATTAATACCATTCCATTCCTAGCACCATAGTTTTTTCAAGTAATTCATTAATACTAAATAAGAGTACTTCTTAATGAAGACTAATACTCATATCTGAGAAGTTTGAGGGGAAAGAACCTTAAAGGAACTTGAGGAATGAATTTATCAACCATTAACAATTTTCACCTCTAAAGAAAGATAATTTACTTTCCAAATATTTCATTCCCATTCATTAACTCCTGACACCACACAATTCCCCAAAGAACAGAGAGAAAACAGCCCACCCAATCAAGTGTTGATTCCAAAGTAGTGCTACAAAGATTGGTTTATTTGACCATGCTTCTATTGCTATCAGCCTGCTTCAAGTGGCATATGAACTGTAAACTACAACCAGGAACTGGCGAGTGATGCCTGAGAAGTAACCTTTTAACACTATTAAAAATTGCATACAATTGTTTGAATGCACACCTCATCTAAACAAACATTAGCGCAATAGGATAAGCTGGCATACTTACCTAGAGCTGTGAAGTCTGAGCCAGATTTGAACAGAGCTGAGGCTAGGAGTTGAAACTGTAAAGAAATACAGTAGCAAATTAGCAGACACACTTAAGAAAAATAACTTCGTGACTTTTCATTTATTATGGCGGCTACTTTTAAGCATTCATTACATAGATCTAATCACCAAATGTTGGTGATACTCCCCCCCCCCCCCCCACATTTAGATTGAAAAAAAAAATCATGTTGGTTTTTCTACTTTATTTTTTATTTTTTGAAACAAGTTTTCACCGTGTAGCTAGACTAGCCTTGAACTCATACGTCTCCTATCTCAACCTCCTTGGATGTCTTTAAATTTTCAGATAATGTTTACACACTGACATTTTGTAAGGCTCAACTGTCTTTTAGAAGTCTGAAATGGGACAAATATTCTAGATTTATCATTCATTTTTATTTTATGTCTATGGATGTTTTGGCTGCATGTCAGTCTGTATACTATGTGAGTTTCTGATACCCATGGAGACCAGAAGAGGATGTTGGATGCCCTGGAACTAGACTTACATAGGGTTGTGAGCCACCATGTGGGTGCTGGGAACTGAACCCAGGTCCTCTGGAAGAACAGCAAGTGCCCTTAACTGCTGGTAGTTATGTTCCCAGTCCCCGTCTATAATTTTTTTCTCATAGTAATATCTTTGGTTAGCTCTCACAGCATAATTACAAAGGATTCACATAGATTCAGGAATTCATCTGATTTCTGAATTTATGTAGAATTAATTATAGCTCTTTAAATGATCAGTAGAATTACTGATAGAGACACTGGGGCTGGAATATTTCTGAAAGATTTTTAATTACAAACTCAACTATGTAACAAATATGGGATTCTTTAAGGTCTTTTATTTCTTATGTCAGTTTTGATAAATTACATCTTTTTTTGGTAAATTATATTTTTTAAGTAATCTTCTTCAATGTGCTGATGAAGTTTTTTCTATTGTTTCTTTTTGTTACTCTTCTCATATTGAAGTTCTAGTGACCACATCACTGTTTCATGCTGTGGTAGTTTGAAAGACAATGACCCCCAAAGGGAGTGGCACTATTAGGAGGTGTGGCCTTGTTGGAGTAACTGTCACACGGGGACGGGCTTTGAAGTCTTTTTCTCAAACTTCCCTCAGCATGACACCTGTTTACTGCCGTGCTCCTCTTCATGATGATAATGGACTGAACCTCTGAAACTGTAAGCGAGCCACCCTCAATTAAATGCTTTCTTTATCAGAGTTGCTGTGGTCATGGTGTCTCTTCACGGCAATAAAAACCCAAAGATACATGTGATGTTCATAGTTTATGTTTTCATTTTTTTCTTCATGAATCTTGATAAAAGTTATTTACTTTTTCAAAGAACCACTTTATGTTTTATAGCATGTTTTTTATTTCAATAATGCTTTATTTTATCTTGACTTTTTCTTTTTTCTTTTCTAACTCCTAAAATGAAAAATAAACTTCACTGATTCCTTATGGAGAAGTTCCAGAGAAATCTGTTCTTTTAACAAACTGACAATGTAAACTGAACTGATAATATAATTGTAACAGATATTAAACTGAATTACAGACCTCTTTCCCAAGTTTCTCAAATGTCTAACTGCAAGCTAAACACCTCAACCTGGTCTCACAGGCATTTCTTGGACATATGCAAAATTAGGCTCCTATCTCAATCAGGAGTCCCCAGTGCCTCCAAGAGAAAAGCACCTTTCAACTCATTGTTCTTTAACTATATTTAAGCCATCATATGTCCATTCTACCTTTAAGTACACTCAGTCTCTAATCTATTTTGACTTCTTACCACTCCACTGTAATCTGAACTACCATAGCTTATTGTTTAGACTTCTGCCACCTCTTTCACAAGTCTTCCTGGCTCTATGCTTGTTTCCTATTGGTCTTTCCTCAATACAGTAAGTAGTCAGGGTGGTCTAATTAAAATACAGAGATCTTGTCATTCCCATGCACCATATCTGGAAGAGTCCTTAATCACTCAAAGTAAAAGCTAAAACAGTCCTACCCAGGTTTATGAAGCCATTCATCCTTTCCAATCTCTCTGTACACGCCTCATTTCACACTTCTTCAGTTCTTCTGACTTCTCCACTTCAGTAAGCATGGGCTTCTTGTCATTCTCCTAAACCATGCCAGAATGCTCACACACCTACAAGGATCTCTGTGCAGCTGTGGGAAAGTGTCTTCACTACACTGTCTCCTCAGAGACTCCCTTACGTTTTTCAAGCCTATGTGCAAATCTGATTTCTATTGAGGCCTAGTATGATGAACCCATTTAAAACTTCAACTGCCCCAATTCTTACCCTTATAAATTATGATCTCCTTTAGGCCCAACCTCCTGCCACTGACTTTTTGACACAAGGTCTTATGTAGCCCAGGCTGGCCTTGAGCTCACTGTGTTGCTGAGGATGACCCGAAATGACAGAGCCTCATGCCTTCACCTTCCAAGTGTTGAGGTTTCAGGTGTGGGCCGCCTCGTGCTGCTCTTTAACTTTTCTTACATTATATTAGCCTTCCATACTTAACCAGATGATAATGGACTATGTAATTTGCTTATTTAATATGCTTATTATATTATCTCCCTTATTAGGATGTTAGTACCTTCTGAACAAGCCTTTTCTAGAAAAAATATCATTTTTATTAGCATATCTTAATTACACATAACAACATGTTTCATCATGACATTTTCATACATGTATAGTATATAATGTATATATACCTAACTTTTCTAGGTCCCCTCTTACTACCAACTGATCCTATTTCTCTTTTTATGTTTTTTTTTGTTTTATTTTGTGGGCTTTTGTTTCTTGTTCTTTGGTGGTTGTTTATAAACTACATCTTATTAGTCTAAACAAACAAACGAACAAACAAAAAATAGGATCCCGAGGGGATTATTTACAAAAGCATGGGCTCAATTTAATTTTTTATAAAGTTTATTGGAAATTCATTACCAATTCAGAACCAAAGTCCTAAAGACTGAAGGAAACAAAGAACCATGTTTTCATTTACAATGGTAAATTGTAGCTCTCACTCCTAATACTAGTTATAATACAATGATGAAGATTGTGAGAACTTCCATATCTATTCAAACATAAAATATTTTTGGTTACTGAAAAGTTAATTTAAATCATGAAAAAATGTGTAAAATGTACAAACAAGAAAAAAAAAGAAGCAACCCAGAATATTGGATTATAAAGTAGTTTAAAAGTTAACCCTGCTTATCCATTTTGAAAACACAGCATAGTTTCATAGACCCACCCTCCCCAGTATCAAGTGTTTCCTGTGTTTTGCTGTAGATGCAGATAGAAGCGAGGGTGAGGGCACGGCTGTGAAGTTTAGAGATGCTCCTAATGTTCACAAGCACATGCCACCTCACTAACTTCTAGGGCTAAGCAACTCTTGCTGAAGCTTTTAGAAAATGCTGAGGAAACCTGTATCAGACGAAATGTACGATTCACAGACTATTAGAGCCACTACCAATACTGTAAAGTGGCTCTGTCTGAACTTGCAGTAGCTCCCTGTCCTGGTTTTCCCCTAACTCCAAGAACACACTGTTTTCTCTGACCCACTTACAGCTTCCACAGCTGAGATTATTTACTCTGAAATGTTTTGTTTTGGTCTGGTTTTTAAAAATAAGGGGAAAATAAGTGTGACCAGTTATGGCCATTTTATACGGAACATGGGAAAATACAGGATATCTATTTAGAACTCTCAAACGCATGGTGCAACAAAAATGTTCATTAGTGTATTTTCACAACTACATGGTGTAATAAACCATGGCAGATTAAATTTCTCAGCAAAACTACAGTCATTTCCCACATTTCAAATGGTATCAGGAATCAGGTAAACATTCAAAAACAACCAACTTGCCAGGTGGTGGTGATGCACGCCTTTAATCCCAGCACTTGGGAGGCAAAGGCAGGAGGATCTGTGAGTTCGAGGCCAGCCTGGTCTATAGGAGTTAGTTCCAGGACAAGCCCCAAAGCTACAGAGAAACCCTGTCTCAAAAAACCAACCAAACAAAAAAACAAAAAACCAACAACCAACTCATTATCCCCAAACAGAGGGCTCTAAATTGTAGTTTGTTTATTCTATACCTAATGAAGAACTGCAGCCAATACTGAGTGAGAAAGACAACGTATTTTCACAGTAGGCTATGATAGAATGCCCATTTTGGTTTGGAAAACATGCAGGTTTTACTGTCTTAAAAATACAACGATCCTGGTACATGAGAGAATTTGACATCTGTGTCAACACTGAAGGGAGAAAAGTGTTTAATACTGCAGTTAGAGAGCCAAAGCAAGGCAGCAATAAACACGGAAACAGGGGTAAGGAGCAGAGCCGTAGTCCTTCAGCACCAGCTGGGAGAAGGCAAAATGACTGCAGCTCAGATGCTGCTAAATGGACAAAGGAATCTCTGAAGCGCCAGAGATCCGGTGAGACACATTCACACACAGGATAGGCAAATGTGCCTTTAAGAACAGAAACCTACCTCACAGAACAACATCCTGAGACTCATTTTGGAAGGTTAGAAATTAGTTAAATGAGGTTAGTAGCCTATAATCAAGTTATACTGCTAGAACTGTTTTATAAATAAATACTAACACTGCAAGCATTCCAAGCTGCCCCGATTTTCTACACACGAGGAAGTTTTCTCTCTGTCTCTATCTCAGATTTATTATGTATACAGTGTTTTGTCTGCATTTATCCATGAAGGCCAGAAGAGGGAACCAAATCTCATTATAGATGGCTGTGAGGCACCATGTGGTTGTTGGGAATTGAATTCAGGACCTCTGGAAGAGCCAGCCAGCTCTCTTAACCTTCTGAGCCATCTTTCCAGCCCTTATTTCTCTCTTAAGAGATCTTAATGTCAACAGAAGGGCATATTGAACAACTGTATATAATCTTTGATGATCTATAAAAACTAAACTTAAAATAAATTCCTCCATAAATACAGAACTAATGTCTAATTTAAAATTTCATACCTAAAAATTCTTTTTGAATGAGTCAAATGTGCCTGCTCAATTTCTTTGTCTTTTTCTTCTTGGATGGAGGGTGTTCTTAGACACCTTGTGACTTAGGTTAGCCTTTAATTAGTGATCCTCCTGCCTCAACCTTCCTAATGTTAGAATGCAGAAATGTAGGCATTTAGCACCACACCTGACTCTCTCTAGTTACTTTTTCCTTTTTTTTTTTTTTTTTTTGTTTTGTTTTTTGGAATCAGGGTTTCTCTGTAGCCCTGGCTGTCCTGAAATTCACTCTGTAGACCAGGCTGATCTTGAATTGATTAAGATCTGCCTGCCTCTGCCTCCTGGGATTAAAGGTGTGTGCCACCTACCATCTGACCACCTGCTGACTTTTCATTTCACCCATATTTTTATTATCTTCAAGATCAGAGCATCATATTTTCTTCATTTTCCTTTAAGCACTCAAACTAGAAAAACAATTTAAAAGAATAATCCATTTCTGAATTTTACTCCCAGCTTTACCTCTTTTGTCTCTTCCGGGTCCGAATGATCCACAGTTACATAAAGATCATTCTGTAAATACTTTAGAGCACTAAGAGGATCCATTTGGGCCTTTTCTTCAAACCTAGAAAATACGAAACAAGGGAAACAATTACTTTGAGTTATGAGAAATGCCTTTAAGAAGTGAAGAAAGGTACACTGCTTAAAGATGAGCTATCCTGGGATCTAAAATTTTTTGTAGAGCAGCTACAGGAGTATGAATCCCCCCCAACCACAGAGAGGCGACAGACATGCTATGTAGCACAGCTGTGCTGCTACAAAGTCTGTGAGAGCACTTCTTATCTTCCCTATGAACAGTGTGTGGAGCAGATGGGCTCCTTGCCACGTTTACTGTGCTGAGTCCAATCCTCAGAAGTGACTTCCCTAAGTTGTCCTCTGTCCTCTACACACATACTGCAGTGTGTGCACACAACTGTGCCTCACACTCATATAACCCCAATGTATCACATCAAAACCAAAATGCTTTCTTAGACTAGACTAGACTTTCTGATGATAGTTCTTAATGGTTTTGAAGCTGAATAAGGCACTTTTTAATTAAAAATATTTATGTGAACAAGTGTTTTGCCTGCATATATATGTGCGCGCGCGCATGTATGCCTGGTGCTCAGAGGCCAGAAAGTACCAGGTGCCCTGTAATTAGAATTACAGACAACAGACCAAGTATGGCACTTTTAGTAAGTACCATTAACACAGGTTAAATTTTTGGGGGGGAGTGAGAATATAGATTTCTTTTTTTTTTTAATTTTCCCCCTTTCCTTTCCTCTCTCCAACCTTTCTCATGATCCTTCACTCCCTTTCAAATTGATGGTCACTTTTTCTTTGATGATTATTGTTATACACATATATAAATATATAAAACCAAGCTTGCTAATTTCATTTAGTGTTGTGTATATATGATTTCAGGGCTGACCACTTGGTATTAGGTAATCAACTAGGGGGATCAGGCACGATCCCCCTAATTTTCCCACTCTCAGCATTCCTTAGTTGCCTGCAGTTCTTTGCCTAGTGACAAGATTTCTTCCTTCCCTGTTAGCAATTGACACTGTCACTGTTCAGGTCTTGTTTAGAAAGTTATATATCATTGAGGGTTTCAGCATAGATTATGGGTGTCACTTCCTTGTCATTTCTAAGGAGGCACAGTCTCACAGCAGACTTTCTGGTCCTCAGGCTCTTACAATCTTCCCACCCCTTCTTCCATGATGTTCCCTAGCTTTAAGGGCAGGAGTGTGTAGCAGATGTATCCTTTAGGGTTGGTTACCCCACCATCAGTTGACCTCTATTTCTACAGCAGTTATTGATAACAACAATAGAAAAAACACAGTAACAATTTACTAAGCATCGGAAATGTGCCTGATACTACATTAAGGATTTTACACATTTCATTTATCCTTTAATAACTCTCATAATATGGCGACATTTTTCACCATTTGTAAAAAACAACTAAGAAATTAAGATGCCCCGCCCCATCCTCACCAAATTGTGTCAAGATAAGAGCTGGAAAACAATCACAATCAAACATATGTGAATAAGTTCACAGTTGAAAAGGAAGAATTCTCTTAAGTTAAAGAAAAAGAAAATCTGCCTGCCATGGTGACCCATGCCTTTAATCCCAGTACTCAGGAGTAGAGGTAGGTGAATGTCTATGGGCTGGAGGTCAGCCTGTTTATAGAGCAAGTTTCAGGCTTCCCATGAGACCCTGTCTCAACACAGACACACAGACACCAACAAAAACAAACCCCAAGTGTTTATAGCTATTAAATAATATAGCGTTCTTTTGTTACAATATAATTATACAGATGATTACATATGATGCCTTTAACAATGCTATGTAGTTAATATAGACTACTTAGCTTTCTCTGGGTAAGGAAGATGGTGAAGACCTTTCCCAGTGGTGTTCAGGCTGATACTGCTTCAATGACAGGTTGTTTCTACTTTGGCAAGGACAAGATTAAAAGTGAAATATTTTGTTCTCTTGTACCAGGTAGTACTCAGATAAGAGACCCCTAGCAGAGGTCTATTACTCTACCAGCTTATCCACAACAGATTAGGTAAAGGTATTGGTACCTGAGCCAAAGGCAATTGTCTCAAGCTTGATCAGCAGCTTATCAAGTGGCTTGGCAGAACCCTTCCCAATAGGGACATTCTTTAAAGAACTCTCCCTTAAGAGAACCAAAAGATGGATATATAAGGATGTGGTGGTTTGAAAGAAAATGGCTCCCAAAGGGAGTGGCACTATTAGATGTGGCCTTGTTGGAATAGGTGTGGTCTTGTTGAAGGAAATGTGTCACTGGAGGTGGGTTTTGTTGCCTGCATAAAATGCGGAACTCTCAGCTATCTCTCTAGCCCATCTCTGCCTGCACACAGCACGCACCTTGATGTTAACGGACTGAACCTCTGACTGTAAGTCACCCAATTAAATGTTTCCTTTATAAGAGTTGCCTTGGTCATGTGTCTCTTCATAGCAATAGAAACCCTAACTAAGACGAAGGACATATAAAAAGTAGACATAGAGAAGGGAGTAGGCTGAAGTCATAAAATAGTCAGTCAGTCAGGCAGCTTGCTTGCCTGCCTAGGCTCTGAGGCCTAGGGAAAGCAAGGTCAGAAGAAGTCAGCTGAAAAAGAGGACACAATGAAGCAAACAGAAAAGCTGCCGAAACTGTTCTAGCTTCACACACAACTTTCCATTTGGTCTCATTACTATAATGCAGAGAAGTACCTTGATGCCTGGGCTATTGCTAAAAATAACTGTTTCAACTGACGTACCATAAGCATACCCCAATCCTCTGTACTGTGAAATAAACTCAAATTTTACTTTCCATTCTATTAAGTTCAGTAAAGAAATCAGTTTCCTGGGAGCTATGTCTGCCCTCTTGTTTGTGAGTTTTGTTGTTTCCATCCTGGGCTTCTTTATGTGTACAAAGGTGCTTCTGTGGTCTAGAATTGTTTAACCAACAGTTCTTTTCTACTGTTAATCATGAATTTAATGCTTTAAGAAGTCTTGGTCCTTTCTACACACAAAATATCATCAAGTTTAGAAGATGAATATTATTTGAAAAGTTAATGGTGACACTATTTATATCCTTTGCTCACAAGACACTTCTTTTCCTCAAAATCTATACATTAATTAAATAGAAGAAATAACTTTCCACAAGAAAAACAGAAACAAAAAAAATCACCCTAGTAGTGCATATAATTAAAGACTGTCCAATAAGTATGATATTTCTATCAAAATGTATTAGTCACTTTATAGACTTCTATTCTATGTATATAGGAAACTCTTAAATTTGGCTAAAGTTTAAGCAGAAGAAAAGGTTTACATGTTTTCAAACATTTAAAGTAGGCCTTCCATTATCCATTTGACAAATGTAGTAGATAAATGTTCCAGGGTCACCCTTAACACCTCTGTTTCAAATCCATACTTCTATTGCAGACCCTTCACTGTTCATCCAGAAACTTACTGTCCGTTTTCAATCTCTCCTGCTGTGTGCCTCCAGACAGCACCAAACCTCCTTTTTCCTCTCCTCATTCTGCACGCTCTCCCTCTGCTGATGACTAAATGATATGTCAGCTCAAGCCAGTTCTTCAAATGTTCACAGATGATTTCCCTGTTACATAAAAGCTTCCTAAACTAAGTTTAGCCTTCCAGATGTATAAACTTACTGTTTCTGAAGAGTTCTATACACCTTATACCCTGTTTTTTGTAAGTCTGAGTGTGTTACTCGTCTCTGAAAATCTAACAACTTCTATTTCTCAGAGTAAAAGCTGCAGCCTTGCAGAATTTTCCCCCATTTCTGTCCATTCAGCCTCATCTGCTACTTTCTGAGATCCTATTGGAAATAAACATGTTTATTTACAGGGATGCCTAAAAGTGGTTTCTGCATTAATTTGTCTAAAATACAACTTATGAAAGCAGAGAAAGATAAATAATTAAACATATGGTAAAAAAAAGCATAGACTTGCTTTATACATATGCAGACATTTTAGGCAATTATACTCTACATATAATCTAATACGTAAGTATATGTGATAAACATAAAAATGCACACATATGTGTACATGTATACTCACAAACATACTACATGCAGTGGTTACATGAAGCTCTCTGTAGTCAGAAAGGTCAGGATCAAACCCTCGCTTTGCCACTTCAGATGAGTGACCTTTTGAGTTACATAAGTCATTCAAAAATTGCCTCAGTTTTCCACCTTGACAAAATAGTGACAGTGGTAGTCTCCACTCTATAACTAATTATGAGACTAAGAATCAGAGACCAACATGCAGTCATTAATAAAAGATGACCTTTTTCCAAACAATAATTTAGCACCTAAGACTGCACATTTCTACATTTTTAGTGGCTAGATACTAAGACTAAATCATGTCTAATCAATCACACAATTTTAAAATTATTAGGCAATCGATATTTTTTCAACTAATACTTAGAAAACTTTACTTGCTTATTAAAAAATTAACACCTGTATGTATCCTTACTTTGTATCTGCCTTTGAAAGAATAAAGCAAAAATAAATAGACATTTACAAAACTCAGTATCTTCAGAGCACATGACTACCTTCTTTTACAGTAACAATGTGAGACCTGCATCCCATAGCTAAGCCATATCAAGAGCAGCTGACAATGCTAACTAAAAACTGTTAGTTAGAAAAAATGTACTTTGATACAGGATCTCACTGTGTAGCTCTGGCTGTCCTTGAACTCACTATGTAGACCATGCAGTCCTTGAACTCATAAAGATCAGCCTGCCTCTACCTCTAGAGAGGTTGTATGAAAGGTGTGAGCTACCATACCCAGCTTAGTAAATTATATTTATACCTGTGTTTTCTTATGAGGTACTTGCAATGCCTCAGTAAGTAGTCTTTTGAAGGTCTACACAACTTCAGTGACCAGAAGTCATCTAGTCTCATCTTTGGAGAACAAGATTTTCCTGGATTTCCACCAAATAAATAATGAACCTAGAAGAAATATGACAAATCAGGATTTAAAGAACTCATACATACTCAAAAGACTAGAGTACTCATAAGGAAATTTCTTTTACCAGGAGTACATGATAGTTAACTCTCTTTGCCTTATTCATTGGACAATTTTTTAAACTGATACATTCTTACCAAACGTTTCCCATGATTTTTCTCCATTCCATTTTACTTTAAAGTACTTTCCTAAACTACATGTGGATTAAAATCATACCATTAAAATTAAAAAGATAATGGAAATGAAACAAAAACCATGGTAGGAATAAGCTAATCCAACACATATTTTAAAGAACTACAAATAAAAGGGTTATCTAGTTAATCAAGTGTTGATCAAAATAAGTTATATTCAAAAGAATTCTGACATGAATTTTAAATAGAATCATTAAAGATTAAGAGTATATTAAAACTTTAGTAAAAAACTTTAACATCTTACTATGATTTAACCTAAATGCCAAATAGTAAAAGACATACATAACTTTCAGAGTATTATTTCATTGTTCAATTAATGCCAAACAAGAAATGTAAAATGATTACAATAGTGATTTCACCATTCAAGTATTTTTCTTTCTTTTTTTTTTTTTTTAAGATTTATTTATTTTGTTTACAGTGTTCTGTCTGCATGTATACCTGCAGGCCAGAAGAGGGCACCAGATTTCATTAGAGATGGTTGTGAGCCACCATGTGGTTGCTGGCAATTGAACTCAGGACCTCTGGAAGAGCAATCAGTGCTCTTAACCTCTGAGCCATCTCTCCAGCCCCTCAATGTTTTTCTATACTTATACTAAACATTAAAATATTTCCCTGAAATTTGAAAACATCTATATTTATAGTACTACAAAATAAATATTACTTCTAGCCAACTAAATAAAAATTCTCTAATAACCCCTTAAGTTGGGAAACTCTAGGAGTAAGGGCTTATATTCATTTCCATGTAGTCTTTTATCTGAAGGTTTCAAGATATACGACACAGATTTTAAGTGTTCATCTACAGCTTAAACAGAAAAAAAATTATTTCCATACAATCTGAGTCTAGTTGCTAAATTACACATCCAATTTAAAGAAAATAATTACAGAAACTACTCTGAAAACTTAGTGATACAAAAATTATTCTCATAATGCTGGTAGATAGGTCACTTATATAAGAAGTACATAGAATAAATGACTTCCTATACAACTGGAAAATCTAATGCCTGGGAAGTCATATACTTGTTCCTTCTCAAAATGCAAAACACTAAATTTTATACTTGGATATCCACAATGTATATACAATGAAACACGTTATATATTGGTTCTATGGAATGAAATAGAATTCACTGATAATTTTCAGATCAGAAAATATGTTATGGTGTACACTTGTAATCTCAACATATGGGAGGCTAAGGCAGAAGAATCTTGAGCTTGGGCTACATAGTAAGAACCTATACCAGAGGAGAAAAAAAACAAACAATACAAAAGATGAAAAGTGCCAACAATTATTATGGACCATACAAAAGGTTTATTCTCTTGAATAATTCTAGGAAAAAACTGGGGCTAGTGAGATAGTCCTGCAACTCTAGCTACTTGGAAAGCTGATGCAGGAGGCTTGTAAACTTTGCATGGGCTACATAGTGAATTCAAGGACAGCCTGGGCAACTTATCCAATGCCAAAATAAAAAGTGAAAAGGGGCTGGGAATAGATATATATGTGTGAGGTCCTGAATTCAATCCCTATGTGTATAGAGAGGTGTTAAAAAGAATAATATTGAATGCCTGCTATATATTCTGTTAAATGTCAGCCTCTATATTAAAACTGTTCAAAGCTACTTAAAAAACAATCAGAAATAAGATCTATTCAGGAATACTTTCAGACTGTAGTCCATCGAAAATGTACATGCAAAATGGTTCGCGCACCTTGTGTAATTCGTCATAAACGAGCTGATGGGCAAACCTTGGACATGGTTCTTCTTCCTGAAGACTTTTGCTCAGATTATCTTTTGCAGCTTGATCGTTCTTATAGACACACGACCTGTAAGACACTGCTTTTAAGACACTGTACTTCAAAGGATCAGCAGCAACCACATTATTCATACACTCATAGGCAGTAAGCTAACTGCCAAGGCCCAATTATCAACAGAAGAAATGTACACTTGTTCACATCCAAGTACAAAGTCAGAAACTCTCATAAAGGGACATGCACTTGTTAGAACTAGTTCTGACATTTCAAAATAGCTCACTTCAGAACAAGCTATCTTGTGCCTGGAAACAGGAATTGTATACACGAAGAGCTAAAAGTGAAGGTGTGTTTTACTGTGTACTCACAGCAGAAGACTCAAGCACATTCTCATTCTGAATGCAAACAAAATGTCTTACTCAGAAAACAACAGATCCCACAGTAGCTGAACATATTGTCATAGAAAATGGAGCTGGTTCTTGGAAGTGTTTCTGTTGTCACTGAATACGAGAGCTGGATCTTCTGCAACTGTTTCCCAAGCAGAACAGGCAGCATCTGCTCTGCCAGATGCTCTGAGACAAGCCTTGGCTTAGGAATACTAAGTCAAACCTACCCTTCAGCAGCACTAGCACATGGAGATGTTAGCAGAACATAAGTTTCAAATTTACCTAGCTACTTGGTGGTAACTTACAGCAAAATACAACTCTTTAAAGCCCCAGGACAGGAAGTATAAAGTGAACAACAGAGTAAATCCCACTCATTTAATGTTACTGTATACACAAGTACTGATCTTATCAACGACACTGATTTCTTTACATTACTGATATTTTAGGCCAGGTGGGGTGGCTCACAACTATAATCCCAAGCACAAGCAAGGAAACCATGAGTCCAAGGCCAGCTGAGACTATAAAGTAAGTTTGTCTCAAAATATGTCACAAAACTTAATATTCTTTCAATATCATGAATTAATACATTGCTCCCATTCTGCTCATATTTAAATAAACCAACTTCATCTACATATTACTGGGATTTCAGCACAGACAGGAGTCCTTACCAGCTATTCCTCACAATGTCATAAATCCAGAATGAATTTCTGACATTCTCTTCCCTTTTTTCTTTGTCTTTGCTAAGTCCGGATAAGACATGTATTTCATTCAGTTCTGGATCAATAGTTGCTCTCTGTGTGAATCCTGTCATTGGTACTAAAAATGGAAGGAATACATAAATTTTTACAATATTTACAATAAACAACAGATCTTCATTTTGTTCTATATACCCACTGCATTTATCTTTTAACATACCCCCACAGCCTTTTGTATTAAACAACATGTGTACAGCCTCCTTTCTGCTCTAAAATGTGAGTGACATAAAGGTAGAGGTTGCTTTGTTCAGTACTTGATTCTTGGTGTCTAAAGTAGAACATATATATAACACACACACAAATAAGAAGTGGTGGGGGGAGAAGGAATGAGGAGGGGGAGAGAGGGATGGAGAAAGAGAACATGCAAGTGTGAATATGTGCACAAGAGCAAGCACCAGAACGAGAGTTGCAAACAACTTTAAAAATAAAAAGACAACTTACATAGTGTGAGCAAAGAATTGTACGTCATACATCTAAAAGACTTGTGTACAAGGTAAATAATTTATAACTCTTTCTTAATTTTAAAACAGGTAAAACATTTCCAAGAATACACAGAATTGGTCAATAAGCACAGTAAATAGTACTCAATATCATTAGTCCTTAAGAAGCATAAATCGAAACCATGATACAACACATTTTATGCAGGCAAAGTTACATACGCCCCTATAATCCTAGCACTCGGGAATTAAAGATCAAGACTAGGGTTGAGGCGAGGTAGAGGGCTGTTGCCCGGACTGGCTTTTAAAGTACTTAATACACTCACTACACACATTATTTCTCCTTGCAGAATCTTGCCCTCATTGATTACAAGGTCAACAAAATGTTTGTAGTCTCTCAGTTTTGCTGTGGTCATATTTGTGGTTATGTTATTTATCACCTCCCCTAATATTTACACTATCACTTTTCTTGTAAAGTTACATGTTTAAAGACAATAAAACAATTCCATGCATGTTTTCTAAAAGACCTATACAACATTTAATAGATGCTTCTGATTGTGCTCTTCATTTGGGCAAATTACTGAATATGAAAGTTCTGACCATGTTTTCTTTAGACTCATGGTTCATATACTTTGCTTTTGATTACATATGTTGTTAATTTATTGATTTCTTTTGAGACAGCAATAGTCCTCTAGTGTCTATTCATGTTGGTCTGTGAGGAGATACTGTTTTTCAGAGAATGAGCAATATATTCTTTTGGATAAGATAAAGTCAGAGGCCATAACTGAACCAGTATCAGTGAGTTTATGGAAAACAAGAGAAGAGCCATGAAAGAGTGATGGTGTAGGAGGTTCTTCTGTTCATGTGTTGCTTTAATGAATAAAGAAACTGCTTTGGGCCTGATAGGGCAGAACTTAGGTAGGCGGAGAAGACAGAACTGAATGCTGGTAAGAAGGGCAGAGTGAGAGACTCCATGGATTTTCTGTCTGAAAAGGACACTGGTTGGAATCTTTCCGGTAAGCCACAGTCATGTGGCAATACATAGATTAATAGAAATGAGTTAAATTAAGATGTAAGAGTTAGCCAATAAGAAGTTAGAGCTAATGGCCAAGCAATGTTTTAATGAATACAGTTTCTGTGTGGTTATTTCGGGTGTAAGCTAACCGGGACAAACAAGGGGCCCAGCTCCATGTAACAGAGTGAAGTCTATCCACAAAAAACCGTCAACCACTTCTGTGTACTAACAAATTCCTACATGAGGATTCAACATTTTTTCAACCTTTTGGGGGAATAAAACAGGAGCCAGTCACTGAAAGAGACAAGTAGAAGAAATGACCCGAGTTCCTGCTGTGGTCATCTGAATGAGAAGGGAAGGACTGGGAGGTGTGAACTTGTTGGAAGAAGTGTGTCTCTCCCTGCTTCCCGTTTGTGGTCCAGATGTGAGCCCTCAGCTACTGCTCTAGAGCCATTCTTAGCTGCCCAATGCTAGGTTCCCTGCCATAATGGTCATGGGAATATGAATCCCAAATTAAACTCTTTTGTAAGCTGCCTTGGTCATGGTATCTTGCCAAGGCAACAGAACAGTAGCAAAGTCACCTGCACTGCACAATGATGCTCTATGGATTCTGACAATGAATGGGCTACTGCTATGTGCTTCTATAAGGAGGGGACAAGAATTAATAAGTCAAAGCAATTCGGAGAGAGATACTTTGGATCACTTAGACTACATTTTTAGACTCCACTTGCCTCTCCTGCGTTTTTACTCCTCGGTTGAATTTGGGTAAAAAAATTAGCAGATTATGCTAGCTTACTACTCTGGCAATAATGCTTTGTACCAAAACATCCTACATACTTTGAACCCTCCTTTATTAATTAATGCACCATTTTTATAACAATAAAACTAAAAACTGGACTGAATAAAAATCAAAACTCCAAAAGAACCAAAGGTTTAAAAAAAAGAGTATTTTATCCTAACATTCCATAACTATTAATCTGGTCTTTTGTATTATTTCTTCCCAAGAAGAAAACAAGGCTGTATTTTTACTTTAATAGTTTTTAAGAGGTGGCAAGGGCAGTGTGTGGGGGATATAAGAGATTTGTAATACATGTGATTGATTGATTGATTGATTGATTGATTGATTGATTGATTTTTGGTGTTCCGAGACAGGGTTTCTCTGTGGTTTTGGAGCCTGTCCTGGAACTAGCTCTTGTAGACCAGGCTGGTCTCGAACTCACAGAGATCCGCCTGCCTCTGCCTCCCAAGTGCTGGGATTAAAGGCGTGCGCCACCACCGCCCAGCAATACATGTGATTTAAAATGCTCTTCATTTCAACTGCTTTTAAAAAGCTTGACCAAATGCTAGAAACTTTCACCAGTCTCTACACACTGACTCACAGAAAGAAATGAATCAAGCAGATAAGTAAATGAGATCACAAGCTAACCACACACACATTCTGAATGCACGCTTGTCTGAGATCACAAGTTAATACTGCACACATTCTGAATGTACACTTGCCTGAGATCACAAATTAATTCCACACACTTTCTGAACACACACTTGTCTGAAAACAGGAATTATACAGCAAATATCTGCCAGTCTGTTATTTTTGGTCTGTCTAAAAATTACAATAATGCTTCAAATTTCCTGCTGTGGGATAATACTTTTGTACACTGTAAAGACTTGTCCCTCGTATTGACTTAATAAAACACTGATTGGCCAACAGCCAGGCAGGAAGTATAGATGGGACAATCAGACTAAGAGAATTCTGAGAAGAGGAAAGACAGAGATAGCCACCAGCCAGATGCTGAGAAAGCAAAATGAAAATGCCTCATTGAAAGTAGGTACCAAGCCATGTGCTAAATGTGAATAAGAATTATGGGTTAAATTAGGTTGAAAGAGCTAATTAATAACAAGCCTGACCTAATAGGCCAAACAGTTTATAATTAATATAAGCCTCTGTGTGTTTCTTTGGGACTGAACAGCTGAAAGACCTGGCAGGACAGAAACTTTCGTCCATATTTTTCTACTTTTTTGTTAGCATCTCTAAACTTAAAACAGGACTAATAAAAGAAGAAGTCAAAAGTAGTGAGAGTCTGAACGTTATTTGTTTCTCCTTCCTTGGTTTGACTAGGAGATAAGCAGGGATGCCAGAATTTTCTACTTACAAGACAACAGGGGGTGGGGGGAAGTGAAAGAAAATATTTTTGAAGTTCTTTCATTTTCTGAAGAAATTTATGCTATTAATTAATGAACTAATATAACCTTTATTTTGCTTCATGGTCCAAAGAACATACTCATTACTAATTTCTTTAGCTAAGACATAGGCAAAGAACAATTTCACAACTGAAGAAACATGAAACAAGACAGCTCTCTATGGTTTCTCTGTTAGAAACCCAAGTAACCTGTGCCAACTCCAGGACTGTCCTAACACATCAACTAACTTATAATGTTAAATTCACACCTCTGCAATGTTCTTGGTCTGCCCATCTTTCCTCAAAGTTGCTAGCTCCAGCTCTAAGTGTCACATACTTACAAAGAGCATTTAAGAGAGGGAGTGGACTCCTTCAGCACCTCTCTATTGTCATTAGAAAGGACATTTTCTAAATACCATACAACACTGCCATGGGTGGCTAGCCAGAACTGACACAGTAAAGTGACATAATCTGTGAAAGGCTAATGATGGCAGATTGTGACTACGATTCATCCCTGGCACTGGTACTGTGCCATTAAAGAAAACAATAAAAAGGAAAGGGGACGATGGCTTCTAAATAGGCAATAACGGTGTGAATTATTATTTTTTTCACAAAGACATTTTTATTTTATCTGTATGAGTGTTTTGCATGCATCTATGTTTGTATGTGTGCCATGTGGTCAATCCCCAGTACTCCATAAACTAGGTATTGTAGTGTAATTCCAACACTTGGGAGGTTAGGCAAAAGGATCAAAATTGTCCACTACATGGCCAGTTAGAGGCCAGTCTGGGCTACATAAGACCCTGTCTCAAAAATGGAACAAGAAAAATTATCATTCCAGCTTAGTAATTAATATTAAGAATAACAGGTCATTAGGTGGGAGTCTCTGTACTACCAAACTTGGTCCTGCTCATTGGAATAATGCGAAAGGGGCAAATCCAAAGCAACTTCTTTCATCTTTTTGCTTTCTTTAATGTCAATAAGCATAATAAACACAGTCCCATGGGGAAAATTAAAGGATAATTTTGCTTTTAAGGTTTCCATGAAAGTAAACTGATAGAAAACCAAGACATTGCAGACATTATTCATACCACCCTGGTATAATAGAAAAAAAAGGGTGAAATCTAATACTTTCAGGGATGGATGAAACTCTGAGCTCAGCTGGGTCAACCCTCTCATTTTCAGATGGATAATCAGGTCCAGAGAAGTTATACAATTTTGCTAATGGTGAAGACCTAGATGAAGAGAGACCAAGTCTTTTGATTCAATTTACTGTATCAAATACATCAATTTGCTACAATAGTTAGAACACATGGGATAAAGAGCGGCAAGTATGGGAAGGCAGAAGAGACATAATTTAAAAACTAAAACAAGTAAACAGGAATCAACTACATTAGCGGGATGAGACCCTAGGAGCTCTGCATCAACAATGCATCTGCAACATCGGGAAGGCTTCACATACAATGCTGGCCTCAACCAAACAGAAGCGCTCTAACACAGATGCTCTACAGCAATTTACAAAGCTAAGCAGGTGACAAATTATCTTCTAAACATAATTCTCAAGTGCTGGTAAACACAGAACTTACATGTGAGAAGTATGCTAAACTGCTTGTGCTCACAGCACTAATGCCAAAGGCAACATAGAAAGAGACCAACTTTTAGCATACTGAATTTTGATGTTAAAAACACAAAGCTAAAAAATCTCCTTCTTTCTAAGCAACTACCATCCGCTAATTGAAATTATAATTTTCTTCTAAGGGAAGAGCAAAACTGTTATACACAAGTTAGAAAATAAAAAACCGAGCCAAGTTAGAAAATAAAAAAATTTGTCTTTCTAGATGTTGATGTTAAATCTAAGATAATATATTTAAATAATTATAAAGAGCAATGGCTGGAGATCTTACAGTGCTTGACACATGAAAAACATCAACAGAGAGCAGCAATTTTGCTATAAGAGATAAACTGTCTCTAACTGGGGATCTCAACTGATTAAAATTCTGCTCTGTGATTTCAAACAATACAATGTAAAACTCACATTGTAAATGTAGTCTTAATCAAATAACCCACATGAGTGAAATACAAACTTATAATTATATATTAAGTCTATTTCAAATTACAGTAATTAACTGAAATATAAAAACTTCAAAAAAAACCCAGCTAATAAGCACGGAATGGTTTAATACATTACCAAATATCTACATAATGGGTATTTTCTAGGAACATTTAATAATGTGAGAAATTCAATAGTGTTCCACTTCATTACTAAAAAATTTTTCGTGCCTTAAAAGGTAAGTAGTGCCCTAGTAAGATAAAATAAAACTTAAGTGTACACTGATTAAAGTAAGGTAAAAATAATTCTATGCAAACACAATACTTCCTGATATGAGCTTTTCTGAATAATCTAACTTTGTGCAGGATATTTTAAAAAAAAGATTTAAAAGGAGATTTATGGATGTGTCCTTCCCCCAGAGTTTCCTAATACCTCTGAAATGCAGAGTCAAGGTTGCATCTGTAATAGTGTTAGCAATTATGGTCAGAACCACATGCTTTAGCCCCTAAACTATCTTGAGGTGTTAGGAAAGAATTTCAAGAGACCAAAATCTACAAGGTAAAATATGAGAGGTGACCAAAATTAGATTTTAGAGGTAAGATAGAAAAACCGGGGAAATAGCATGGTAGAAGTTCAAACACAAGAAAACACATGTTGTCTCTAAAGGTACTACTTAGTCCTGATGAAACAAGCAGTACAGGGCTGCAGGGCCAAGCTTCAGCCCATCATGCAGGCAGGCTGTTTATAAAGATTCTTCTTATCAGAATTAGCTCTAATCAAAAAGTCAGATCAACTTACTTGTCTTTTCCATGAACAAAAAGGGCGTATAAAGACAAAGCCCATACTCATACTTGTATTCCTAGTGCCTAGTTTGTCGTTTGGTACCTGGTAAGTGATAAAAAACCATCTAGAAATTAAACGTTAGGCCTATGGTTCTGTCCTTCATGAGTCATGCAGTAGAGAATGGGCTGGGAAGAGGAAGGCAGAGGGGGAGAAGAAGACAAAGGGCAAATGGGTGAGACATCTCAGATTAGTACAGAATAAAGTGGCAACGGGCAGAGACATGCTACAAAACTGAGGTTACTGGTTGAATCAATGCCACCTGAGGGTGGTGAGGACACCTTCTGGAGAAAACTGAGATACTCAACAGTACCAGCCAAGTAGAGAGTCAGTCCGCCTCTACTCAGAGAGGCTGTGAGTAGGCCACCACTTTTCTTCAAATTAATCCTGGCAATTTACAAGTGTATATGCAGTCTGAGGTACTAGGTAAGCCTACCTGATAAGAACTGAAATAGGACCTGAGCACTAGACTGAGGCTCTCAATCCCTGCCAGGTACTCGAACCCTCTAAGAGAGAGAGAGGGAAAGCAGAAAGGGAAAGAATGAGAAAGGGAACAGGAAGGAAGGAAAAGGAAAGGAGAGGTATAAATGAGGGCAGACAAAAAAAAAAAAGCAAAAACGTAATTTCAGTTGAACTCTGATAGGTCAATTGAGCCATTATATTCTTCAATTCAAGTAAAACTCTGTAAGAGTTTTAGTAGCATTTTCCAGCTTGTACAAAGCAGATGTTCAACACTGCCAGAAAACTTCTCAGTAAACAATGTAAACATGTGCACACATTGGAGCTTTTTGAGCAATGAAACTCCTAGGATTACTGTAAAAATCAGCCACTTGGAAATATATTATTAAACAAGACTGATATCTTCAAAAGACATCAAATCTAGACCCAGAAAATAAACACTTCAATAACTTTATTTAGGGGGAAAACCTTTGTATGGGTGGTTCTTCCTAATTCTCTATCATCTCCAGTCCCTCTGCAGAGATGGTTCCCAAACTCCTTTATCTAAATGACACTCTCATGCTACTCATTACAACAGCCTCCAACTTCTCTCTGCAGTGCTCAGAATGCGACTGCAGGTCACCTTCACTGGAGTAGGAGCTTTTTCAATTAGCTTATTCCCCAGAGTCTACATATGGATCCTTAGTGCCTAGAAAAATCCTTGGTAAATAGAAGACAAGAGAATATTTGAGGAGAGGGTCTATATACCTTAAATGCTAGTAAATAATCAATAAATATTATTAAATTAATCAATGGATTTGTTTTGTGTGGTTAATTCCCTATAAACCAATTACAAACTCAAACAATGCACAGCAGAACTGTAGCTCTGATTTTGGAAGAATTGGCTGGGGCAGTGACTAATGAATGAGGTAACTGGCCTTTCTGTTACTTTTAGTTCAGCAATAAAACTATGATAAAGAAAAAATACCACAAAAATTAAATATAAAATTTAAAATATCTGAAATAAAATTTGATACAAATACCCTCTTAAAGGATTCTGAGATGCATCAAATGTCAACCAATTCTGGATGGTTAAGATTTTTTTGGTATCGTTCTGGCTTGTTTTTTGGTGTTGTTTTAGATTCTCTACCATAAGATCATTACTTTTCTAATTATGACAACAACAAAAAGGACTGCCACAACTTTGCCAGTCATAACTGTGACTAAGGATAACAAAGTTGTAAATAACTACTTTAATTAAAAGAAGAGGCTTACTCAAAATACTGCTTATAAATAAATGAAACCCACAACATATGTATTTGTGGCTATATGGGTGTTGGGGGTGGTGAGTGGTGGATGTGTGTTTTAGTGCCCGTGGAGGCCAGAGCTCAACATTGGACCTTTTCTTCTACTGTTCTCTAACTTACTAGTTTTCTGATGCAGCTGGACTGGCTGATCAGCAAGCCCCAATGACCTGCTTGTTCTATTCCCCAGCACTGGGCTTACAGACACACACAACCATGTCTGGCTTTTGAATGGGTGCTGGAGATCTGAACTGGGCTCCTCACGCTTGTGCAACAGCACTTTACTGACACAGTTACCTCCGCTGCTCTGACACAAGTATTTAAAAATGTATTTTGTAAAAGCACCATTGATAAAAGGATCTTTTTTATAAATGGCAGCTAAAATGAAAAGCAAGCTGATCTAATTTCTAACCCCAGTGCCAAACTGGGCCTTAATCAAATCGACTCTTCTATATAGTATTCACTGGTAAAGCAATTACTGTGTTGGCTCATTGAAAAGGATCAAAATAAGACTTTTAAAAACAGTAAGTACAGTGTCTTACTAGCCATGCCAGGGCAATGTGCATGAGCTTAGTAAAGAGCCACCTTAGTAGCAGGAGATCAGCTACTTAGATGACCATCTTGTAAGCTTGCAGGTATAATGGACTGCATGAAGACTCCCTCAGGGGCTGGAGAGATGGCTCAGAGGTTAGGAGCATTGCCTGCTCTTCCAAAGGTCCTGAGTTCAATTCCCAGCAACCACATGGTGGCTCACAACCATCTGTAATGGGGTCTGGTACCCTCTTCTGGCCTGCAGGCATATACACTGACAGAATATTGTATACATAATAAATAAATAAATATTTTTTAAAAAAAGACTCCCTCAGAACAGCAGACTCCACTATGTTGATGCTTCATCTATAGCTCGCTGCAGTGAAAACAAGTAGACAGCATCAGCAAACGCAGAATACTTCTTAAGATTGATCTCTCTCTCTCTTTCTCTCTTTCTGACTCTCTCTCTCTTTCACACACACACACACACACACGTTAACTTCAGAAACCTGTATTTCTGCTTAAAAGAAATAGTAAATCCCATATTTTTAAACAAATGAAATTAGAGAGTTTTATTCCTCTTATTCAGAATTATTTCAATTAAAGAAGTAAAGAAAGTATGAAGGACGGTTAGAAAGAGAAGAAAATGGACATCACTTTTCTATAAAAAGTAGTTAGAGTGCCAGGCAGTGGTGGCGCACGCCTTTAATTCCAGCACTTGGGAAGCAGAGATCTCTGTAAGTTCGAGGCCAGCCTGGTCTATAAAGCTAGTTTCAGGACAGGCTCCAAAGCTACACAGAAACCCTGTCAAGAAAAAAAAAGCATTTAGAGCGTGAGAGAGATATTCTATATTCTTACCCATTCCAGAGTCTTTCTTGGTGCCGTCTGAAATTATGTCTACATGATCAGAGTCCACATCATAACTAAAGAAATCATTCAAATAGGTCTTAGATCGCTGGCCACCAAAGACATATAGGCAACGATTTTTCTATAAAAAAAAAAAAAAGGAAAAAGGAGGGGAGTTGTCATTCCAATGAAGAATTCAGAATGATCTTTCCAACTTTCCAGCTCTCTTAACAGTAGTTCCTAAGAGATCCCACATAACCTTCCCTTGCTTGGATGAGGAGAGCAGCTCTCTTCATGCCACAACTGGCACTGCAGAGGCCCTGCACACCACCTATTAGGGCAGACAGCAGTAGGACTGTCAGAGAGCAAGCAACCCTTCTTGTGCTTGAAATAAAACACAGAGCTATCTATAAAAGTACCTTGACTTAGTTTTATTTTATAACCATATATTTTTTTTTAGAATATTGAATTTAAAAAGAAGCAAAAATGAAAAAAACTATCTATATATAAAGCTATGACTTTATGTATAAACAGAATTCTCACCACAATCGGAAGTATAATACTAATCTTTAGTTCAGTTTTTTGATAATATATCCTTATAGCCTAAGTACTAAATTAAAAATTAAACTGAAAGCAATTTTAATTTTGCAAATACTAGTGATTTTGCTGTTAGCTTTGACAACCGAAAAACTTTCACAGATGAAACAAGTAATGTAATACAAATAAGACTTCGGCCTTAAAAGATAAACAAGTACAAAAACCAAAGTGAGTAAGAAAAAAAAAAAAACTTAATTTGAATTAGATTTACCAGTGAGAGCTCATGATTTGTCCTTTGTTTTAGCAAAAAACAAGTGTGTGTGTGTGTGTGTGTGTGTGTGTGTGTGTGTGTGTGTGTGTGTGTGTGTGTAGAAGACCCTAAAAATGACAGCACGGAATTTAAAGTGTGATGTATATGAAAATTCATGAGCTCATAATTACAATGCTTTTTACTACCTCACTGGTTAACTTTGGAAACTGAATTCATTAACATGCAAATCAACAAAACAATCAGATATCTATTTGAGATAGAGTCTTACTACAAAGCTCTGGCTGACCTGGGTGGCCTCAAAATCACAGAGGTTACCACTGCCTCTGTTCATATTAAAGGCATGTACAACCACACCCAACAATTCATTTAGTTTTTTTAAGACAAGGTTTTTCTATGTGTTTCTGGCCTTGAACTTGCTGTGCATAGCCCAGGTTGATCTCAAACTCATGGTCTGCCTGTCTTAGTCTCCAAGGTGCTGGGATCACAAGTGTGCATCATTAGACCTGGCCCAAGAATCATATGGTTTCATTTTAGAATAACCAAACAAGTCATGACATAAAGAGAATGTTTTGTTGTTCTTTAAAACAAACAAACAAACAAACAAAAAAAAAACAAAAATAGCCACATACCTTTAAGCCCAGCACTGAGGAGGCAGAGGCAGGTGGATCTCTGTGAGTTCGAGGATAGCCTAGTCTACAAGAGCTAGTTCTAGGAGAGCTAGGGCTGTCCACAGAGAAACCCTGTCTCAAAAAACCAAAAATCAAAATAACCAACCCCCCCAAAATTACAGTTAATAAGTGTAGAAGAACAACAATACCAGAAAAATCACCATTTTGCGATAACTAATGAAATCTAGACAATCAATACCCATTGAATATCAATAGGTAAAGGTTACAGGAAATTTCATAATTGATCACTCGAACTAATAATTCCTAAACTCATTAATATATACAAGAAACACGACATCATTAGATGCCTCCTGACACCCTACGATCAGCCAGAGTAGTGGTAAAGTGTCTCTTCCTGGCTTCCCTGAAAGGATAACGACTATAAATCAAGCCTCCACATAGAAATGACTAGTTTATAAAAAATATGATAGAGAACCACACCAAATAATGCAATCAGAGAAGTTAGAATAGAAAACATTGCAGATGTTTAAAAACTCAGAGTGAGGAGAGTGTGGAGCAAAGAAGGGCACACTGCAGTGCACAGGTGTACCCTGGTCTGGATCTGAACAAGCCAGTTCTGAAAAGGAGAACAATATGAATGCAGACCAGCATTATATAATATTAATAAACTGCTCGACTATGATGAGTATGATAATAGTAACACCATTTTTAAAAGTTTGTATCTGTCTGTCATACACTCTAGTATCATTTATAGGTGCAATTGTCCCTCAGTATCAGCACAGGTCCTCATACTGATTCACAAATCAGGTGACCCCAAAATCCCTTAGGATTTGTATATAACATATACATATCCTCTTAATGTACTTTAGATCATATCTACATTACTTTTAATACCTAGTATAGACTGTAGGACATGAGAGCAGTTTTTAGTAAATAAAGGGTTTTTTTTAAAAAGTCTATACACGTTCAGTGGAGACAAAAAAATTTTAAAAATATTTTCAGTTCATGGTTGCTTGAATATGTGGATGCATAGCTCAAAGATATGAAAGATCTGCTAAATAAAGACATCTTAGCTGAGGTCTTCCTGCATAATAAAATGTAATAAGCTCTAAAAATAATAGGGAATATAATTAAAGTAGGAGATATATTAAAAATACAGACAGTTTACTGATCAAACTGACAGATATGTACACTGAAATTCACTATTATCTCCTTTGTACTTCATATAAAGAACATTTTAAAACACGCAAGTTATATAACATGTGTTCTAATACTTTGTTCACAGAAAGAAGGATCACCTACTTCAAAAAGCTAAGGAAGATTTTTTTTTGTTTTTGTCAGTAAACTCTTGTTCTAATTCTATATAATCAGTATGTAATTAATTGAGAGTAGCAACAGAAAAAGTAATTTCAAAATTATCTACCTAATTGCTAAGAAAAGTTTGCAAATGGTTAAGTCTTAAAAAAGAGAGCCAACTACCCAACAGCTAGGTAGCCAGTAAAGTAGGGAATAGAGTGTCTATCTTTATCTAAGGTCACAATCACTTAGGAGTTCCTAAGCTGATGGAAATGACTAGATGACAGCTCACTGCTAATGTTCATTTCTAGTGGAAAACTTTGCTTTCTTACTGACTTCTTCCTATAAAGGTACACAAGACACAGAATAGTCTTACTGAGTGGAAGAGCATGCAATGTCCAATTCGAGACTGGATGTCCTCAGGGCCAGCGTTACAGGAGTCCTCCCGAAGAAGTTTCCAGGTTTGACACTGGCAGCTGAACGCAAACAAACCACTGAATTGTGGCTCACTAGCTCTGCTGTCATCTACGCTGCCATTACATGTCAAAATTCTACCACCGAAGGTGTAGATCATATGTTTTTCTGAGTCCATGCACATCTATGAGAACAAAGCAACAGATTAAACAGTTTTAGTTTGTTCCTGTCATATGTGCCAAAATGAAATCAGTATGTATGTTTTCACATCCTCAAAGAAATCCTGAATTGTCCTCTTAATGATACTAAATACATCTCTTAATTATTGTACACACATATTATGATATTGTTCAGAAACTGAGGATAGGTTTCTAAATACCTTTTCAATTTTCATTTATCCCAATAAAAATGAATATACTGAGTTAAGTAACTTTGTTTTCTTGATGCTATGGTACATGATTGTTACCAGAGCCAACGATGAATCATGATATACCGAGTTTTACTAACAGTGCACACTGATTATAACTCTATGGATAAACTGTCATCATACACTCCTCTCCATCTTCCTTAGAGGGAAGTATCTTACTTGTTACTTGTTTGGCAAGAGAGCAGATACCCAACCTGCAAACTAGAATGATTCAGCTAAACAAACCTCTACAATTATTTTACAAAACTCTTCATATTGTAAAATAATGCAACAAGCCGGGAAGTGGTGTCACACAACTTTAAGCCCAGCAAGTGGATCTCAGAATTCAAGGTCAGCCTTGTCTGCAGAATAAGTTCCAGGGCAGTCAGCTTTGTCTGCAGAATGAGTTCTAGAACAGCCAGAGCAAAACACAGAAACCCTGTCTCAATACCAAAAACCAACCAAACAAACAAACAAAAAAACAAAAACAAAAAGACATTTGCAAACTTGCCTCCAGACTGACTTCCATACCATAGGGTGAAGAACTGTCTCTTTTTACTCTATTAATTTAATTTTCACTGAATTAAGCTATGCAATGTAAGCCAACCTTGATTTTTACACTCCTTAAAGTAAAAATATAGCCTTCCACAAAACTACATATAAGGAAACAACTGTCAGAAAATAGTAACAATCAAATTCTATCTCAAAGTCAAGCTGGAGCTCAGATATCAAAGCAAGGAGCACTTACAATTGAAGAATCTGGTAGGTACACAGAACAGCTGTGCTCTCGGTGAAGCACAGTACTAGCTGCTACAAGTCTGAGTCTCTTTTTCCACCAAACTGCTTTTGTCATAGAATCACTCTTTAATTTTTAAAAGCCAATTAAAAAAAAATAAAGCACTTCAAAAAAAAAAGAAAGAAAGAAAAAGAAAGATTCTAGCAAAGAGAGAGAGAGAGAGAGAGAGAATTTGAGACAAGTCTCTACATAGCCTGGTGTTGCTCTTTCCTTTTGGTGTTTTTGGTGTGGCATTCATAACTGTCATCAGGGCTACATATAAACATTTTTTTTATTTTGCTAATTCATAAAAAAACAGGAGGAGCAGAGTATCAGCATGAAGATTCTTCTACACACTTCCAGCACACAGGACATGAAACAGAGATAACTTTATTTATACACTATATACTCCTGTACTAAGGGACATAGTTTTTTATTTGTTTTTCCGAGACAGGATTTCTCTCAGTAGCAGTCTTGACTATCCTGGAACTCATTTTGTAGACCAGGCTGGCCTTGAATTCACAGGTATCAGCCTGTCTCTGACTCCTGTGTGCTGAGATTAAAGGTGTGTGCCACCACCTCTTGGTCTGTTTCTTAATAAGGGTCAATTATCAACAAATTTTAATCACTTTCGGCATCTTAATGCTGTTTACCCAGTTTAAAGTTCTTCATTTTTTATTTTTGTTTAATTTTTTATTCTATACTTTAAGCATTTACTTTATTTTAAATCATGCATATGTGTGCCTGTCTATGGATGCGCATCTGCACATGTACATAAGGTGCCCCAGCAGCTCAAAAGAAGGTGTCAGATCCCCTGGAGGTTACAGGTAGTTGTGAGACATTGGGCATGGGGCTCGAAACTGAACGTGGATCCTCTGCAACAGTAGCACATGCTCTTAACTGTTCAGCCATTTCCAGGCTCTGTTTTACAGTTTTTAATGTCTAAAAAATGGTTATAAAAACTTTTGACAAATGGTGATTTTCATAAAAATTTGGACATCGATTTGAAAGACTAGTGGGTGTAATGGTACATGCCTTTAATTTCAGCACTCAGGAGGCTAAGGCAAATGTCTTTGAGTTTGCTGGTCTTCACAGTGAGTTTCAGGACAGTTAGGACTACAAAATGAGAACCTGTCTCAAAAAAACACAAATAAACAAACCAAAAACCCTAACTGATTTAAAAACTGGAAAACTATTTATCTACTCTTTCAGGTTACATAATTCCTAAAGCCCAATAAACAGTAGATGGCCTAATTCTCTTTTTCTACATTTTACAAATTATACTTTATCGAACTAGAGGATCCCTTGTTACTTAGTACCTAATGCATAACTTAATATTTGTTCAGGGCATAAAGTCTTCTGGGCTTTTACATCTCAGGCTTTGCAATATTAAGCCAAATCCTGATTTCTCCTGGTGGGAGCTGATCTACCTTCAGGAAAGCAAATCTCCCTGCACTGCTGCTGCTGCTCAGCACTGTGTCTAATGTGCTCTCCTCCCTGCAGATCCTTGTGAGGAGGTCACTCAAAGTATGTTTTTGCCCTGTCAATTATTTGGTCCAGAAAGGAGGCCAAGACACTGAGATCTTCAATTTTTTGTCTTGTTTTTCAAGACAGGGTTTCTCTGTGTAGCCCTGGCTGTCCTGGAACTCACTATTTGGACCAGGTTGGCCTTGAACTCACAGAAATCAGCCTGCCTCTGTCTCCTGAATACTGGGATTAAAGGCATGCGCCAGCAACTCCTGGCCCTAGTAATTTCTAAAAGTGTTTATATTTAAAGGGCAGTTTGGTCAGATCTTGAAAATCTGGTTCACACTATCTTTCCTTCAACACCTTTTAGCATGCTGCTCTCTTGTCTCCTGGCACTTGCTGCAGTCTCACAAAGGTGAATGTGGTCATAGGGTGGCACCATGGCACTACTGACAGATGCTGTAGACTTTCAGCGGTGTGGCCTCTGGAAGATCATTAGACCATTAAGACTGTGAGACTCAGCCTGCCCTTCTCTTCTGTGCACCTGTTCACATAAGTAGTCTGGTTCTGACACATGACTGTACTAATGTGTGCCCTTACTATAATCCCAAAGCAATAGTGCCACCTGACCTTAGACTCTTTACAACTATGAACCAAAATACGATTTTCTTTTTCTTTATTTTTGTTTTGTTTTGTTTTTGTTGTGTGTGCTTATTTTTCGAGACAGGGTTTTTCTGTAGCTTTGGAGTCTATCCTGGAACTAGCTCTGGTAGACCAGGTTGACCTTGAACTCACAAAGATCCGCCTGAGTCTGCCTCCCAAGTGCTGGGATTAAAAAGACGTACACCACCACCTCCTGGCTGGTCTTTTCTCTTTATAAGTGCCTCAGATATTTTATCACAGCTATAGAAAGCCAAAACAACAGCAAAAGTAGATATACAAACAGTCTCCTTTTAGTTCTAAGTGGATTAATAACTCTGTCTGACTAAAAATAATGTTTTAAATTTAGTTTTATTCATATGCCTTAGAGGTAGCTGGCTGGCAAGCTTGAGCCACAAGCCCATTCACCCACTGAGCTATTTCATCAGCCCTCATTTCTTTCCTAAGTTAGTTTCTTTCACCTACTCTTACCATTTAGTGATCACATCTGTATTGTTCAATTTATACCTTATAGTTCTCTTCAGTGTCAAGCTTCAGTATATCGTTAAACTGTTAGAATGCTGAAAAGCAATTCTTATCCACTTTTGTATGAAGGAAAATACTTTCCCCTCTACTATTTCCTTTAAAGTAGTTTTCTAAAGATCTGGTGTTGGTTGGTTACTGTTTATAATTTTTCACATATAAGTGAGTTGGTTTTCCTTGGACCCAATAGTTTGCAGAGAGTTCTATGGAAGAGGGACAGTAGTGTTTAAGGGCCCTGGTGCAACTGAACAGAGGTGTGTTTCTGTAAAGCCATGTCTTGTCTAATTTTAAGATCTCATCTGGTTTAGCGAAGGTCTATCCCAAGGTGTCTTTTTAAAATTACAGTTGTCTATTTTGATTCTGTATGCACATGCTTATATACCTGGATGTGGGCATGCATGTTCCAGTGTGCATATAGATGTCAGAGAATAACTTGCAGGAGTCAGTTATTTCCTTTCATGCTGTGGATGCTAGAGACCAAACTTGGCAACAAGCACCTTTACCCAACAAACCATCTCACTGACTGGTTCTCAAGATTTGAATTTCCCTAGCTCACTGACTACTGCAAAAGAAGCTAGTATCCCCACCTATCAAAGTATGTTTTCTTTTTAGAACACACTGCTCTCTTAAACCTGTTGGGCTTTCTGACACTGCTACAGGTTAATGCTCTGCCTCCCGTACTGCTCTGTTCTTGCCACTTAGGATTCTGCTGTACCACTGCAGGATTTCCCCCCCATATCTCAAGTGTCTTCACTACACAGTATGGACTTTAGCACATGTACCAGGTTTTTCTGTTTTTTTAAAATTAAACTTAGGGGTATTACGACCTTTCTCTGGCTCCCAGTTTTTCTGGACATGTGATTTACATATGGCTTTTAAAAACCTTTCTGTTGGAATTCTTGCTGTTCTTGAAAACTGCTAAGCAAAACAACAACATGGGAAGTCTGAGAGCTAACCTGCCATATGCTCACCAGAAATTCAGGTCTTTTAATTTCAATTCCTTTAAGGTTAATATTCAAAATGGAAAAAATAATTTTTAAGTGTGTCTTTATCTTGCCCTCATTCTTCTACATTTTGAATGTTAAGTATGAAACCCTAAAACATCATGGCACTACAAATAATGTTTGGAGTGTCATGAACACGAGCTAATAAGTTCTAACTTGCAGCTTTATTTACATGAAATCAAATGTACACACTGGAGGCTTAGACAGGTGCTGCCTGCTCAGCATCATAAAAGTATAATTGTTTGGCTGACTTAGGACCAAATTCTGGTTTCTCCATCTCCCTGGTTCTCTTATACCAAGTGACCAGTTGAAAACTTAGCATTATTTATTTAATAGTAGTCAACACCCAAGTAGCATCCTGTTTTCTCAAACTCAAGACAAACAGATGCTATACACAACTGTAAGCTATGGCCAGACTATGCCATAGCTCTCCTATTTTCAAACCCATACAAGTAATTTTTTGCAAAATTCAGTATTTTTTGGTAAAATATCAACATTTTTGATCAAAAGAATAAACTGTTCCCTAACAATATCATGTGCTGGCATTCTGTTCTTAGATGATCAGAATCAGCCTAACTTCTTGAACTTCTTTTTCCCAGAACAACACAGGATGCCAGGAAGAATGGCTTTGGAAACTCAGCCATTTAAAGACCCTGTACAAGTTCCAAACTCAACCAGAGGATCCTAACATTTTTATTTTTCACCTACAGTACTTGATGGACATAGTTCATCATTCTTTTATACCAGTCATGTATTAACAAAAATATGAAAATAGGATCATTTCAAAGCAAAGCAAAACATTCTATAAAGAAACAATACGTAAAGGCCTGGGCCTCAGCTGCAATGTAAGACTTTAGGCCAAAGCTGGAAAGCAGCACAGCTCTATCACAATGCCAGCTGATAAAGTGAAACAGATCTTATCTCTTCCACAGGCTGAAAACTGTTGTAAACAGGTCAAATGAGTAAAACTTCCTATGTGAACAACAAAGCAGTTACTGTTGTCTTTGACTATGATAGGGATGATGAAGAAACAATTGTCTTGTCCATAACACCATTACATGCTGAGTTTCAACTTAATCTAGAATGTGTCAAATTTTACATAGCTTCGTATTAAATTTCTGATTACAAATAAGACAAAGTATATTTTAGTCTAACTCTAGATTTTAAACTTATTAGCAAATGATTTTAAATTTCAGGGAAACAGAATAAAAAATATTAACAGGGTAAATTGTAACTGTTATAGTTTATATATATTTTAAACCTCTAAACTTGTTTTTCCTGATATTACTAAAGTTTTAAATAGGTTAACAATTCTATAAATATTAACAGCTTAATATTTATCCTATACCAAAAATAAAAAATGTAATAATAACCTTACACTTCCTGAAATAATTATCTTTTTACCGACCAATAGTGTCATCAGTTAGCTAACACCATAAAAACTCTAAAGTAGACCTCTAAGAGCAAAAATTACTCAGCACTAGTTAATTCTATCATCATTTAACTGCATCCAACCTGATGGTCAAACACCAGTTTTGGTCCACCATCAGCAGCAGTGTCTTCACTTAGCAACATCCAGGTATTGGTGTCAATGTCATAACGGTAGAAGTCACTTTTCAGAGACTTGCTGTTCCTCACAGAGGAATCCAAGTAACGGCCCAACGTATAGATTTGCCTCCGTTGAATGTCAATGCACATTTTATGACACGATCTGGCACTGGGACCATTCTGGAGAAAGAAGGGTGGAAAGAAAAAGGAGTGTCAAAAGCAAAGAGCAGAAATGTTCTCTTCTGTTATATTTGATTAAAACTCATAAGCAATTGATGCGGGTTTATCATTAAACTTATAATAAATCTCTAAAGAAAAGCAAAAGAAGCAGTAGGAGACACAAACTTTACCCTAGACATGCTTTAAATCTGCCAGAAAAAAAATATGAACTATTTTATACTCTCTGGCACTTGTTATAACATATGTATATGTATATGATACAGTGGATCATAATATCCTTGTATGATCCACTGTATCATATACATATACATGAACACAGTCCAATTCCCTATCAAAAATCTTCTTTAAGGCGTACTGGATCTTTAAAAGTATTGTGAACAACAAAAAAAAGAAGTTTAAAAAATGTGCATGTATGGTCTATGTATGTATAAGGTGTGTGCATGTGTGTGTAGGCCTGAGGCTAACATCACCTGCCTTGGTTTGACTGTTATTCACCAAATGACTATAGCTTGTTTCAAGCTGATATAAAACTTGCCAGTACATTTTTTCAGTTAAGATCTCCTCTTGCCAGATGTCTACGGTTGTGTCAAGTTGACAAAAACCAACCTATACACTTGCTAAATCCTGTTTATATTACTGTGGATAGATGTGTTTCACTGAATCCTTACAAAAACTCTATATATAAGGAACTCATTATCACTACTTCATAGTCTAAACTACTTGTCTAGAGTTAGAAAACGAAGAAGTGATAATGACATCTAAGCCCCACTGTAACCAGATTCTAAAACACTATAAAAACCCTGTTCTTTTCACTTCAACAGGCAACTGGTTTTTTTCCTCAGAAGAGAGAAATAAGCAAAAATCTAACTGCTAATAAAATTTATATGCTCATGACTGAGATGACGAGAAATAGGAAGCCTGCTGAATGGCTACCAGGAGACTGGGTGTAATCTGCAGGAAATAAAAAAAAACCCCACTATAAGGTCCTGGAGCAAAACAGAACACAAAATAGCAATATCATACAGGGAGCAACATAATATAAATAATTTGATTAATTGTGGGAATATTACACAGGAAAAAGGCTTGACATTAGTAATAGCAATAAAGAAAATAAGCTGAGTGCAATCTGTGCTTTCATATTCACACAAATTATTCTAATACTTAAGTTTTAAGGCTTTTTTTATAAGATTTCATAGATAAGGTAGAAATATTATTTACGGAAAGGTTTATTCCATTATTAGGTAATCTCAAAAAAAACGATGGAGTTATATACAGTAAGCCCGTGCCATATTCCAATTAGTATGAAATTCAATTTTTAAATTAGAGACAGCACCTCTTGCTTCAGTCAAAGCACTAATACCATTAAAATGACAAGTAAATTATACCCTAGAGAGAACAAAAATTAAAAATGAAGATAACAGATAATAGAAAACGAGAACTAGAATATGTTAGTTTTTTTATAAAGGAAGAGAAAATTCGATGAACATCAGAAATAAACTCAGAGATATCACTGAAGAATAACAGGAATTACAAGGAAAATGTTTATTAAGAAAAACATGTATAATTTGACAACAGCTAAAAGTGTACGTAAAAATTTGGCAAATGAAATATGCAGATAAAATGGCCACAGTCTTTAAGAAAATATAACCTATCAAATGTCATGAGACATGACACAAAAATGCAAAGTCCTTCCATCTAAAAAGTGAATTTATCATTCAAAATCTTCCTATAACAACAGACTCAGATATCTGCCCTGGTAAATTTTTATCAAACATCCATATAAAAAATATTACTAATTTTAGACAAAAATTTCATAAAAAATTTCATAAGAACTCATAAAGAAAAACTCCAATTTGAACTCTGTTCTATTCCACTTCTAATAGCAATACAGAAGGAAGTTCTGACATGATTCAATATATGTTCATGATAAAAAAAATCAAAGCAAAGGAGGAATAGAAAAAAATGCTTCAATCTGATAAAAGATGACAACAATACGAAGCTACATTAGTGAGATTCTGTCTCATAAAACAACAAATATCCAAATAGTACATTCATTCAATAGTAATATATAAATGTTCTACATCTAAGTTCTGAGTCAAGAATGTTTATTCTCACCAACTCTATTTACCAGTGCTCCGCCAGGTCAACTTGGTGGAATGGAAAGACATTAGAAAACAACAGAGGTCATGAGGAAACGAAGAGAAAGAGTAAATGAGTTCTCTAGCCACACACATCCACTTCACCATAGTAGGTGGATTTAGTAAAATGGCATAGCACAAATGAATGCCTCTCTCTGGGGTACTTCAGACAGTCTATAAGGTCAAAGTTCTTTCCAAGAAAATACTTACACATTTGTCTCTTCATTCTCAAAGTTCCCAGGGGCCACATGACTTTCTGACACTAAAAGTCTGAACGCAGAACTAGATGTGACTCAACTATTTCCGCTACTTTCTATTACATCAAACACCGTGACTTTAAAAGTATAAAGCAAGGCCATTTTATGTAGAATGGTTGTCTCAAAAAGCATTGAGTGTAGTTTTTGGAGTTCCAAGTTCATACTGAGGTTTTTTTCTCATGGTCTATATTAGAACAATTATAATTAATCAAAGTATCTTATTCAGTTGGGTATAGTAGCATATGCCATTAATCCCAGCACTGGAGGAAGCAGATGCAAGCAGATTTCTTTGAGTTTGAGGCCAGATGGGTCTACATAGTGAGTTCCAGGACAGCCACAGCTACATTAGTGAGACCCTGTCTCAGAAAAGAACAACAAATATTCATTCAAATAGTATACTTATTCAGAAATTATGATTAAGAAAGACATTTTCTCAAAGTAAGAGAAGCATATGAAAACTGAAGTAAAATGGAAAAAAAAATCTGTTGCCAATGATATAATACACCTTTTAAAGAAAAAATCAGAATTGTGGAAAACTGCCATTGATCTTGACATCTTCTCAATGTTCAAAGACCTTTCTATGGAAACTGATCATGATATGAACAAATGTATTTTGGGATAGCATATAATAAAATATGCCAACATTTATTTAGAAGTGACTCAATATTTTTCAATTAACCAAAACGTAAGTGAAAAAGCATATACAGGCTTTAAAAAATCCATTCAATGAGCAAACAGGCCAATGAATTTTAGTACAGCAGGTACAAAGAACATGTAATATGGTCCACATGACAAGCTACCATAAAAAAAAACATGGCTATTTGGGACATGAGCTCAAATAAAGCAATACACAGTTGCCTGGAATTGGTGCTAAAGATCTATCCTCTTGCCCTAGGTACATCTATAAGTGGTCCAATTTTCTTCATTTTTTCATGTAAAACATGTCCTAAGAGAGTAAATATATAAATAAGAATCTAGCTGTCCGTGACTAACCCAGTCATTAAATGTATATCTAAAAATCTAAAAAAATGCTATTTTTAAAAACAGTTATCTTAACAAAAATATGTACAACTGTTTTTATAAATTAATTGATAGATATTAAAAAATATTTCTAAAGTGACTTTCAATAAGCATAACCCAAACAAATTAAGAAAACACTAGCAAGTTTTTTTTTTACATACACAAAGGAATCCTACTACTCTAAGATTTGAAAATCACTAATATAAGTAAAATCCAGTAAGAAGAGCCCTGCCTAATTTCTTATTGCTCAATAATCCTAGGAATGAAGTCAGAGACATTTACTAAAACAAAAGGCACAATTTAAATGTGTGTGTGTGAGAGAGAGAGAGACAGAGACAGAGAGAGAGACAGAGAGTCACTGAGACTGATTCTGGGCATAGCAGGGGCTTTGAGGTTTCAAAGCCCATCTCCAGAGACACACTTCCTCCAACAAGGCCATGCCTCCTAATCCTTCTAATCCTTCCCAAATAGTGCTACACTCTGACGACTAAACATTTTTATTCAAACCACACAGGCATCTATACGAAGGAGGAACAAACTATAATAAACCCGAGCTCCAGTACTGAAACATTTTATTACCTACAAAATAAGAGAATAGTTATCAAAATAATCACTGTTCAACTTCATTTTTCATGTTACCGTGTGTGTGTGTGTGTGTGTGAGTATAGTATAGTATAGTATAGTATAGTATAGTATAGTATAAAAATAATAAAATGAGGTGGGCACAATGACACATGCCTGTATTCCCAGCACAGAATATGTAAAGCCAGGAGGAGAAGAAGCTCAAGCACAGCCTTGAATTCGAGGCTAGTTTACCTTATCTAGTGAGACCATGTATTTCTCAAAAACACATAACATCTGTACTACTCATAAAGCCTCACCCCAGGACACCCTATCCTGAATTTTACATTCATAATTCCTTTGCTTTACTCCAATACCTGCTTTTTATTTAATTGACATTATCTGATTATTTACAAAAGCATATCTATTATTTCTTTAATTTAATTTAATTTCTACATAATATGCTTTATGCCTATCAGGAATTCAGGTGGGAAAGCAAGAATACAAACCAGTTTCAGGTAAATGTGAGCGCGCCAAAGGTGGTTTAAATTCTGCTTAGAGAGCTTCAAAACAGGCTATATTGAAGAAGGGAAGTCTAAATTGAGTGTTAAAGAGCATACAGGCTGGAGATGGGCGATCTCACTGAGAACACGGGGACAACGCTGGCAAATGAGACAAGTGACGACACTGTAAAATGGCAGAAATGGTCTGTGCAGTCATCACACACAGTTAGGGTATATGGCTGGCAAGTTGGTGGAGGTCAAATCTGCATGAGAACTGGAAGCTGTCACTAAATTAAAGAAATTGGGATAGGTACAATGGTTTTTATTTTGGGGGTTTATTACCCCCCCATACTTTCTTGTACTTTTAACAACCCACTATACATGGACTTAGCTATCTGACTCTTTTTGACAAATGAGACAAAAGCAAACTTGGTTTTGGTGGAGTGTTTAAAGCTATTTCATCCCCTGGCAGCCCTGCCTATAATTAAACTTTCCTTTGGGCCAGCAGCTCACAAATAATGACACGGAGACTTACTAATTATCAAAGCTCAGCCTTAGTTTAGGCTTGTCCACTAGCTATTTTTCTTCTATCTCTCCCTCCCTTTCCTTTCCCTCTTTCTTTCCTTCCTTTCTTTTTCTTTCTTTCCTTTCTTTCTTTCTTTCTTTCTTTCTTTCTTTCTTTCTTTCTTTCTTTCTTTCTTGTTGTTTGTTTTGTTTTTGTTTTTCAAGACAGGGTTTCTTTGTGTATCAGTCCTGGCTATCCTGGAACTATCTCTGCAGACCAGGCTGGCCTCGAACTCACAGAGATCAGCCTGCCTCTGCCTCCTGAGTGCTGGGATTAAAGGCATTAACACCACCACCCGGCTCCTACTAGCTCTTATAACTTAAATTAACCCCTATTTTTGTTAATCTACATTTTACCATGTGGCTTTTACCTCTCTCCCATTTTGTGTGTCACATTCTGTATCTTTCTTGATGGTGTCCTCGATACATCTCCTACTTCCTTTTTCTCTTTACCTCAAAGTCACCTCTATACCTCCTGCCTAGCTATTAACTGTTCAGTTCTTTATTAAACCAATCACAGCAAAGTATCTTCACAGTATACAAATATCCCACAACACCCGCCCTTGTCGCAAGAACAAGTCCCAGTTAGCCTACAAATAGGCAGATGATTAAGTAAACACAGTCATGGAGTCTCAGCTGAAGTAACCTTAGACTAGCCAACAGCTGTCTCCCAAATGAGGGCACCTACCAACAGAAAGACCCAGATAACCCACTGCCTCAGAAGCAAATAAATGCTTACTACTTTATGTCATTAGAGTTCGATGAATGACTGATGTTAAAGAAAACTCAGCAAGGATCAAAACTAAGGTTTCTAAAAGATTATTCATTTACTAGTTTTGTTTCTTTAAAGGCAGGATCTGGGTGTGTGGCACAGGTTAACTTGGAACTTTCCTATGTAGACACAGCTGGACTCAAACTTAAGGCAACTCTTAAGCTGGTCATGTATTCCTGTAATTCCGGGAAGAAGTATCACAAATCAAGGTCAGTCTAGGCAATTTCATCAGTTGGGTAGAGTAGGGAGTGAAGAGGAGAGAGGGAAAGTGAGAAGAACACAGACAAAGGACATTGAAATGCAGCATTGACATCAGTGGACCTGTGGCATAAACTTGACACAATCAATGAATAGGGAAGATTTGAAGATGAGCTCTATGCTTACTGGAAGAATAGTTACAGATGTAATTAACTCAATCCAAAAAGGCTGAGAATAAATAAAGAGATTTTAGATATGTCTTTTATTTTTGCAGAGGACAGAAATAACCATTTCAAAACATGATAATTCAACACTGAAAATGGAAGACCATTTTTATGTACCTGGGATTAGAAAAAGAAATCAGAATTTCAAGGTTTTATGGAAAAATAATTATTACCCAAATGATTAATCCTTGGAACAGACTGAGTAAGAAAGAACTCCATTTTCAAAGACTGAAGGCACACCACCAGATCTTTTGAAATCAGTCTTCCTAAACAAAAATCAGTGGGTTTGACTTAGGTCTTTTTCTCCTTTGCTTTTTTTTTTTTTATTATAGTTTATTTTCCAGTCTACAATCTGAACTAGCTTAGATGAAGAATACGGTAAAAGGTTTACAACAATTTTGGGGGAAAGATGAGTGATATTTGCTTTTCCCCTGCATATAATCATGTAAGTATTTAATTCAAAGCCATAAAACAAAGCTATTTTCATTAGAGAAATGTTTCATTTATACATACATAGACACAAAAACAAATACATGTATAGATACCATTTCAATTAAAATAAATATCACTTATAAAAACTGACAGGTATAGCTTAACAATGAGGATTAAACCTGAGAAACGCATTGTTAGGCAATTTCATCATGTGCCAATATTCTATACAACATCCATATAAACAAGTATGCCTGTGATAGCCTAAACAATATTTTATGATCCCACCACCATGTACATGGGCTATCAATGGCTAAATACTGTTATGTAGCACATGAATGTGCAGTGAAATAGTGAATGGTCAAAGTAGAGACAAAATGGACAAAATGAGACAAGGGGCTGGAGAGACACATAACAGTTAAGAATATTGGCTGCTCTTGCAGAGGACCTGGATTCATTTCCTGGAACTCACACGGTAACTCACAACCATTCATAATCCAGTTTCTAGGGATCCAATGACCTCTGCAGGCCCCAGACATGCATGTGATGTACATACGTGCATGCTGGCAAAACAAACAAGCATATATTTCTAAAAAGCTAGACAGCGTAGAACTAAAACATCAATAGCACACTTCCCAGAGGAAATACAAACAAGATGGTAGGGTTAGAGTACTCCAGTGATACTGCACTTTGAGGCTTAGGTTCCATCCTCACCAGTGCAATAAAAAAAAAAAAAACAAGATGAATGTTGGAAACAAGAATAAAGTGCTAAGGCACAAAAAGAAATTATATGATTATATTTCTAAGGTAAAGTAGCTTAAAATTAAAAAAAAAACTATTGCTATTTAATGCTACAAAGTAGACTTGGCTACACCAGTAATTGATGAACCAGGGATAGAAATTCAAATGCAAGGTATCTTACATCCAATTTATTTTCTTCAAAATTCTTTTGCACTACCACTGCTGGGAAGCATCAGAGAAGAAAACAAGCATGCAGCAGTGTATACCCATGAATGAAAAGACTAGGAACTTGCCTCTTTCTCAGTGTCTCTAGAGATACATGTCCACTGGTTCTCCTTCACACTGTATGCCCAGAAGTCAGCAAGATCTTGTGTTCCATCCCAGCCACCAAACAAATAAACAGTCTCTATGAAAATCAAAAAGGTATGTATTAAAAAAAGCCACAGGGACAAGGGTTAAGGACCAGACTCACTCAATTGTTTCAAAGAATATTTAAGAAGGTACTTTTCATTGTTTTCACAGTATTATTGTTAAACTTGTAGCTTTCAAAATGTGCTCTAGCCGTTCTTAAACCTAAGTATATGGAAAGACTGCTGCAGAAACATGTTTTGCAAATTTATTTAAAAAATCAGATCACTAGGCCATGTCCCCCAAGATTCTGATTCCAAAGTTCTTTAGTGGCTAAAAAGTCTGTATTTTTAAAGTATCCCAGATGAATCTGGTACAGCCAGTTTAAGAACTGGTCTATTGAACAGTATACAATTTATATTTACCAGCTTCTTAACAATGCAGCCAAATTTTAGCTACTAAAGGCTGACAGAGTTACTCAAAACTGTAAAAGCCTCAAAACTTAAAGAAATACAAAATTCAAGAGTAACACGAGGACACATAGCTGTTACGGGGGGGGGGGGGGTATGAGAAAGGATCACATTAAAGGTGATGTCTCCCTAATGCCAAAGCAATGGTTAAAACTAGCTGGAAGTTAAGAATAAACTGATAGGTAACAATGGTAAACCCATGAAAATTGGGCTAATATTTCCCCAAATATATTGTAGTAGTCTTCCTTTTCAAAGATTAATATTTTGAGAAATCAATTTCTTGTCACTCTGAAGTGTCTGTTGCACTTATAGACAAAATTTTTCTCAGTGAATCTTTACACCTGATACTACATCACAGATCCCTCCCTATACAATGCCTCTCTGTTTTTGTTAAATAATACCCCTCTGTAAAAATGTTATACCTACTGATTACAAACCATCAAGCCTCTGACCCTCTGAAGCGTGTGCTTTCAGACTATATATACTCACGGCAGCTGTCACTAACCATAGACACACAATTCAAAACTACATGTGGGCTCCACTTACAGTCGGGTTGTCATCTAAGATTCTGTCATGTTTTCATATAACTTAGAATTTTAAGTAAATTTTCCAAGTGAAGCATTCACAAATGCTTCAGTGCTGTCTGTCAGTGTAAGAACAACCCCCTGGAGGAAGACTCAGTTCTAGTTGCTCACTGGACACTATGGTCTGAAAATGAAATGCCCCCAAAGGCTATTCTTGAAGGTTTGGTCCTAGCTGGTGGTACTATTCTGGAGATTTCTGGAAATCTCAGAAGGAGGCCTTAGCTGTAAGAGGCAGGTCACAAGGAGTGAGTCCTGTGAGACAATATGCTGTCCTGGCACTCTTGCCCTCTCTCTTTCCTAGCTACAATGCTATGAGTTCTTCTAAACTCTTCATAGGCTGGTAGATAAAAATTCCCTAAAAAACGTAAGCCTAAACTGTTTGTCACAGTCACAAAAAATTTTGATAATATAAAAATTTGATGCTAGAGAAGGAGGGTTGTTGCTGGTGAGTAACCAAGGCCATATGGTTCTTTGGAATTGGTTTACAGAAAGTTTGTAGACAATACTTAGGATGCTAGAGATAGAGCTTAGTCGGCAATTCCAGCAGAAGCTCAGAGGTGAGAAGACATGGTCACTGCTAGCTGCTTTTAGTTTACAGAGAAAACTGAGAACAAAAGGCAGACAGAAAGATTTGAAAAACGTTGTTTAGAAAAACTGTATACACATTTGTAACTAAGAAGGACATGGTTTCTGAACTGCTTCGAATCATTAAAGAAGCTAGTTTCTTCTCAATGAGACAATAGGAAAGATGACATGGAAGCACCTTAGGAATTGGCCAGATGAACACCCATAGCAAAGAGTAAATAAATTAGAAGACTTTTCATTGAGAAATCAGTGCTTCTTGGGCACTCTGACCTCACCTATGAAGTTATTTCCGAAAGATTATTTAACTAACCATGCTAGCTAGGTTACCCAGGCATTGAGCCCACTTTGGCTAACAACAGACTTCAGTGTAGTTTACCTGATGTTGGTTTCACAGATATACAGAATGCTAGAGTCACAGAGTCATGAAGGTTTCTACTTAGATTTCAAAGTTAGGCTGAGAAGTGAGACAATATGTGCATAGAGTTCCTGAAAGGGAAATGCATGAAGCTGCAAGAATGAAGACAAAGACACAAATGAACACCTGGGAAGTTAAGAGATTTCAGGAACACAGAACATATACTGAGGAATGCTGCATGTCAAGAAAAGCTAGCCTTAAAGAGAGGCCATGAGGGTTGGAATCATCAAATGGTTAGAAGCAACCCCTTTTAGAGCTGGACTGTCAATGCTGTTTCTGAACTGCATGTCTTTTTCTCATTTCACACCATCACATACACCAGATGCTGGATATGAGCTACAGATACATTTCTATGCCTCCATCCCTCCACTCCAGAATGGAAATGTCTATCCTGTCATTTTATGTTAGAACTATATCTAACTTATTTTAAAGAGGCTTACTTTTAAGAGCTTGCCTTGTGTCTTAGCAGAGATTTCGGATTTGAACTTCTGTCCCCTACAGGCTCATTATTAAAGGCTCAGTCACAGCCAGAAGCATTACTTTGGACCTTTTTTTCTTCTCTCTCTCTCTCTCTCTCTCTCTCTCTCTCTCTCTCTCTCTCTCTCTCTCTCTCTCTCTCTCTCTCTTTCTCTCTGTTTTGTTTTTGTTTTTTACACAGGGTATCTCTGTGTAACCTCTGGTTGTCCTGGGACTCGTTTTGTAGACCAGTCTGGTCTCAAACTCATTGAGATCTGCCTGCCTCTGCCTCTCAAGTGCTGGGATTGAAGGTGTGCACTGCCTCGCTAGAACAATGGGCAATATTTTCTCTTAGGTCCTTGGCCTCCCTCCCTCCACCCCCCCCCCTTCCTTCCTTCCTTCCTTCCTTCCTTCCTTCCTTCCTTCCTTCCTTCCTTCCTTCCTTCCTTCCTCCCTTCTTTTCTCTGTTTCCTAGCCACCATGATGCCTACAACAATGGACTAAAACCATGAACCAAAATACTTTCTTCCCCCAAGTTATTTTTCAGAGGTATCTAGTAACAGTGGCAAGAAATTAATACAGAGTGATCAAGCACAAGCCACTTCATCTTCCTCAGTCTTAAGTTTTTTTATTTACAAAATTCTGTTCAGAGGTTCCTCAGATTTAAGTTATACAAGTTGTCAAAAATGAACATTTCTATTTAAAAAGAAGAAAAACAAACAAACTTCCAGCTACCTTTCAGTCCTAACTACCCCAGACACTGTAACAACAATATTACTGTACTAGATTCCAAACCAACCAAGACCTGGAATCCCTTTGGCACTGTAAAAATATGAAACAATAGTAATTATTTAAAGTACTAAAAGTCTATCTTATTTGATAACTATAAAACAATCCATTATCATTAGTTAAAATAACACTGCTTCCCAGATGACATACAATAATGTCCAGACACATAATTTTACAGGAAAAAGAATAAGGAATTTTCATATGGCTTAAGAATATTTTCCAAGACCTCACTATAACAACAGTTAACCCTGTTAATTTCTGAAGCTTGTAGAGGGAGGCCCATATAACTAAAATAGCAGTAGCAATCGACCTTTTGTTTTATAGTACTTCTGGGCACTCTCTGGATAAGGTTACCCTGGTTCATTAACTTTAATAACCCTTTCTCTTGGGCTCTGAGTTCTCAATGTTCTTTCTGAAAAGCAGGTCTCTTTGTACGCATAAACTCTCACAGCAAAGAAAGCCCACATTTCCACAACAGCCTCATTGATAGCTGAGCAAAATAAAATCTGGCACAGGGCAAGCATCCCAAAAGAATTAGGCAAAGATGTTATTCCTGTTCACGGATGCTTTGTGGTCCGACTGAAGCAATAGTACAACTAAGTGAATTTTGTAGAAACTTAATATTTTGATTTACATGAATAAAAAAGGTGCAACAAAAATTTTAATTAAATCACCTCATCACTTAAATCTCACAAAGATAAGTCATATAGAAATAAATACCAGAAGGTGTCATTACTCCACCAAAGACAAAAAGGATTAACCTATACAACTGTCTAGAGAGAATTATGGTAAGAGGAAGGTGTAGAAAAGAAGAGAAAAAGCTGGAATCTTAGCAGGAAAGCTGGCTTACTGGAAACCCATGCCCTCCCACACAAGTCCTGTAAACATGTCATGATAGCCTAGGAACCTAATCTTCTTCAAGCAGCAAACTTGTCTTTCCATTTCTCCCGCTTAAGGGAATATAGGCTAGCATGGCTATGCATTGTCCTAGCCCTTCAGCATATCTATTTGGTAAGTTTAAAGTACTGATTTGAACTCACAAACCACTGTAGGAAATGGAAAGAGATGAAATAGTCCCTTGGCCTTGAAGAACTTACCGTCTAGCCATAACTATAAGGGTACATAAACCACTACAACACAGAATAGACCAAGTGCCACACGACGGCAAAAGCACAAGTGTTCTAAAGGGGAAGAGGACATGTAGCTGAGAACTCTGCAGATTTGTGGTAAGAGTAGTCTCTGTCCTGGAGTCAGAATGTGGCTTTGTCTTCTGGTCAGTAGAATGTGGGACAGAAAAAAAAGCCTTTCAAGCAAAGTAAAATAACAAAGAAACATAAACAGAACAACACAACAAAAATGTTTGAAAAGCCATAAGCTCCAAAGTCAGACAGATTGTAGCCCCAATCTTGACTCTATAACTACAGCTGTATGACACTAAAATTCCCTAACCACTAGTTTCCTAATGTTTCAAATGTTTATCTTTTATAAAAATACAGTGAAAACTAAAATCATACAAAGCATGCAAAGAAGTTATATGATGAGTAACTAAATTACAGAAAATGTACAGAAAATCTGGACACAAAGGTAGTAGGCAGACAGGAAGTTTAAAAAGACAGTGACTAGATCATGGTCAAGATCCAATTATTATGGCCTAAACTTAATTTCATAGACACTGAAGGAACTAAAAACAATCTTAAGCAGAGCGGTTAGAGTCTGAACTTGCTGCAGAACGACTGAAAAGGAAGACACAGGAAACAAGAGAGAATGGTGGTAATATTGTTAGCAGTAGCCTATTTTCAAAATTTCAAGCCAATCTCATTTAAGAGATCACATCAGGTAATCATCAATCAATCCATCAATTATTATTCCATAAATCTTATAATTATTCTTTGGTACAAGAATATATCATTTGTTACCAGAACCTCATAAATCATGGCTCTACTTATTTCTGGTAGTACAATTTACATATTGTTCGTGAATTAAAAAATAAGGAATGTTAACATAAAGTAAAGAATTTGGCCTTTTATACATCATTTGCACACCTTTTGTAAAATGAAATGAGCTTTTTTTACTTTAAGTGGTCAACAGTAATATCTATCACTCTACTCTGAGTAAATCAGACTGCTGATTGTATAAACCTCCACAAGATGGCACACTATTCATGATTAAATGAGTTTGTCCATTTTGAAACTACAGACTAGATCAAATATGTGTTAACAGAGAAAGCCAAACGTCATACACAAATCAAGTGTCAACAAGAAGACAGTGAGATGGCTCAGTGGGTAACGCCTGAAGACCTGAGTTCACCTGACCACAGAGATGTCCCCTGACTTCCATATGCATATCTTGACACTCATACCCTAACAGGAATCATACACACAATAAAAAGAAGTACAAATATAACCACATGAAAGTTTGATGATGATTAACAACCCCAAGTCCTCTTTATTCACTTCATTAAAAACTTCAAGAAAAATTGAGACATATGTCTTTTGTTTGCTTCAAAGCACTTTAATGTAAGTAGTTTAAGGTTCAGAAGGATAGAGGAGAGCTTCTAAATGACAAATCCTCAATAACTTCTTCTGCAGGCATCAAATGATGGGTATGTGTTGTCTGAGCTTTTCCCCTAAATTCAGTAATAATTACATAGGAAGAATAACCTAACACGAGACAATCCATACTGAAACAAAATCTCTCCACACAAACTGTTTTACCTAGACCACAGATGAAACCCAAGACACAATTAAAGCCTATTAAAAGGAGAGGTGTTAGATTCAGGGACTATAATCAATAAAACTGACATACATACAGTAGGCCAAAGTTGTAGTAATATGAAGGGCGGTGGGGCTGTGTCCTCAACACCCCAGCCGCCTGCTCGGCTAGCTTTTGCCCCGAAATAACAACACACAAACTGTATTCATTTAAACACTGCTTTGGCCCATTCCTATCTAGCCTCTTCTAGGCTAACTCTCGCACCTGGACTAGCCCATTTCTTATCATCTGTATAGCACCGGTCTTACCGGGAAGATTCTAGCCTAAGTCCATCCTGGGTCGGAGCTTCATAGCGTGCATCTTCCCTGGAGCGGGGAGCATGGCGTCTCTCTGAGGCGTCTGCTCCGGAGAGGAGAGCTGTGAAGTCTGAGCTCACTTCCTCTTCCTCCCGGCATTTTGTTCGGTTTACTCCTCCCACCTATCTTCTAACCAATGAAATGGGCCAAGGCAGTTCCTTTATTAGCCAATGACCTTCCTCCATCACAAAGTAGCACATCCATCCGCTACCATGGTAAGTACACCATATATACATGTATATGTACAAATATGAAGAAATAATGAAAAGAACCAGAGACATATATCCTAGATGAATACACATGTAAAAGCCCTTAATAGAAGTCTTGGAAACCAAGTTCATCAATACACTGAGAGACTATATTCTACAATCATGCCGGTTTCATCCCACGGATACAAGGATGTATCAACACATGCAAATTAGCAATTTTTTATTTTATATTATTAATATATAATATTTATAAAATAAAAATATATATTTTTTAATATTTATAAATAAATATATAATATTATTATATGTTTATAAATACAATCAAGGGGGCAAAAGACACAGGATTATCCTAACAGATACAGAGAAGGCATCTAAGAAAATTCAACATACCTTCATGATAAAAGTCCCAAAGAAACCAGGAACACAAGAATCATACCTCAGAATAATAAAGTATGTGTATAACAAACTAATAGCAGATATTATGCTGAATGGGGAAAAACTGAAGGTGTCTCCTCTAAAATTGCCATTATTATTTAATGCAGTATTTTAAATTTTCACCAAGTAATGAGCAGGGAGGTTGAGATTGAGATGAAAGGGTTACAAGTACAGAAGCCACCATGAAGAAATTAAAAGCAGAGTCTAGGAGATGGCTCAGCCAGTAGAGTGCTTGTCACATGATCCCAACACCCACTTAAATAAGCCAGATTACCTACATAGATTGTAATCCCAGCACAGGGGGAGAGAGAGTGACAACATTCAATGTCAACTTGTCTCCACATACACATGCATAAATGTGCAAAAATTTATGTATGGGTGCACACACACAAACATGGGACACACAGGTGTGTGTGTGTATAAAATATATGCACACAAAATCACATGACTGTAATAGTGATTCCCACTATACTTTTTTGTTTGTTTGTTCGTTTGTTTTTTAAGATTTATTTATTCATTATGTATACAGTGTTCTGCATGTCAGAAGAGGGCACCAGATCTTACTACAGATGGTTGTGAGCCACCATGTGGTTGCTGGGAATTGAACTCAGGACCTTTGGAACAGCAGGCAGTGTTCTTAACCGCTGAGCCATCTCTCCAGCCCTTGTTTTTGTTTTTTAAGACAGGGTTTCTCTGTGTAAGAGCCCTAGCTGTCCTGGATGTCCTGGAACTAGATCTTTAGATCAGGCTGGCCTCGAAATCACAGAGATCCACCTGCCTCTACCTCCCAAGTGCTGGGATTAAAGGTGTCCACCATCACCACTTGGATGTCCCACTACACTTCTTAAAACTACAATTTCTACTTTAGACAAACAGGAATAGCAATACGGCCATTGGCCTCTTAGAACCTGCTGAAATTCCGTCCCTACTGTATAAAACAGTATGGTATAACAGATATCTATACCTTCATCTTTTGAGCTTCACAATAACTTCAATCTTCAGTCGCATTGTTCACACTAAGTTCTTTCATGACATTTGTTTATCACTTGAATCTTTGTTTCCACCTTCAAATCCCATACATTATCTTTAAATTATCTTTTTTTTCCTCACATATGTTCTTTCCCTGTCATGTATGGTCTCTTTCCCACAGGTATCACAGTAATAAACTGCAATGGCATTTCAACTGTGCTTTAATAAATAGAGCTTGCCTAAAGATCAGAAAGTAAAACAGACCCGCTGGTCACCTTTAATCCCAGTAGCCACACTAGTTGCCATAGAAACCAGGTGGTTGCATGTCTTTAATCCCAGTGATGCATGCCTTTAATCCCAGCCCTAGAGAGGATTACAAAATGGAAAGAGACAGCTCTCAGAAACAGCCTCATTCTGAGATTCCTGGAGGCAGGATCACCATTTTGGACTCAGATCGAGGTAAGAGCCAGTGGCTGGCTGTTTTGCTTTTCTGACCTTCAGGCTGAACCCCAATTTCTCTGAGTTTTTATTAATTGTTCTCCAATAAGCACCCTGAAACTCCTGCCTGTTGAAAGTGGGCTTTAAGTATCATGATCACCTCACTGTTGGATAAAGAACATTTTGCTGAGAAAATTAAAGAGTCTTTTTCAGATAGTTTCCTTCAGTGTATTATTAGCAAGAATTTGCCTCTTTAATAAACAATAGGCACGTTTGTTGCTCTGACACTGAAAAACAAAAGCCTAAAAGGCTACATCATATTCAAGCCTACTTCTGTATGGTAGGCTAGTATCTGCAAGGAGGAGCACAGATTAGGAAACAAAATCCTATACTTTGAAAGAAAACTTTTCCAAAGAGACTCTAATAAGAGTCTCAAGTTCTAAAAGCCACTGTATGTATTTAATATGTAGTTTAAGCTGAAATCGTCAATCTTATTACTAACATTTTTGAAAATATTCAAGATTTTGTATCCATACTGTAATTTTTCTAATTAGTCACAAAATAATCTCAATCTACGAAAGAAGTATTTTTATTCCCGAGGTACTGGTCAGCACACCAGAGTAACAAAATGGTATAAATACTCTTAGAAGAGTAAACTGCTTGAGTGAGTACTGGCTTTGTACTAAGTGGAGCTATGTGAAGGATGCATCTCTGTTAGGGTATCTAAGGTCAGCTGGGCAGCAGCCTCCTCTCTGTCAACTTTCAGACATGCATGCAATTAATGTTATTCTCTTCGCCATCTGGTTTAACGAGTAACATTTAACTTATTTCATAAATGGAAAGAGAAGTGTATCCACTCTCATAAAGCATCTGAAATGCAGACCAATGATTCTGGCATGGACTGAGGAGCTCAACCCGTACTCTAGAACTCTGCTGGCACACTGCTAGTGTGACTCACCTGTCTGAACATCGATAACCATCTGATGGCCCCCTCTCATTCCTGGTCGGTTATCTTCTCCATCACCTGGAGAAGAAAAAGTATTTTCTATAAAGAAATAATAAAACTTTCAATTTTGGAGGAGTAACTTCACTTCTAAGTATATAAAGGGTAGTAACAAACACTCTGCATGCACTCCTTCAAAATAGTATAAATAAGTGAAAGGAAGAAATATCTTTGTTTCAACTATTCAAAAAGTTATAGGACTCTAGGAAATGGTGTATGTACATGTGTGTTGAGGATAAAACCCAGGTTCCCATAAAAGATAAGCAAGAATTCAAACACCAAGTTATATTTTCAGCCCTAAGATAACAGGATTCTAATATCACATTTGATATAAACCAGGAAATCTAAGGTTTTCATCATAAATCTCCCTTCAGTTGAATTTATTAGTTTGGCAAATGAACTTCCCTGATTTTTGTATGTAAAATTGACATCATCTAACTCTGTACACAGGATTTTCACAGGAGTACTATAAAATAACTGAAATGTGTAAAAAACACATTTTGTCATAGTGATAAAAAAAGATTTAAAAGATAATTTAAATACAATAAACTAGGGTTGGGACTATAGTTCACTGGTAAGAGTGCTTACCTAGCTTGTACAAGGCCCTTAGTTCAATCCATAGCCTCAGGAGAAAAAAACGATGTATAATAATCCACTCTGCCTCCTAGTTAAGAAACCCATGTTCTACAGGAAACACGTGCTCTTCATTAACAGAGTGGGAGAACTTTGGGGTAAACCAATAACAACGGCCAGGAAGGACGTGCAGCTTACCTTTGGTGCTCTTAGGAATGATCTGACTCCACCGTGGCTTATATTCCTGCTGACTGATATACTGATTAAATAGGCCATCTGCAAGTATTAAAAATAAGAATTATAGCTCAGCTGATTCTCCAACCTCCCAATATACTACCAAATATAAACAGTAAATGATTAGTTGACACAACAACAGAAACAAATTGCATTAGCAGCAGCCCATATTAAATGTATGTTTCCACAATTACTATATTCATTGCTATAAAGTTACTGCTGCATTCATGAATAAGCATGTGACCTCCATAAAACCCTGAAAGAAGGAAAACACTAAGAGGAAAAAAGTCAAGATGACAATTTAAGGTTGAAAATCAGAAGCAACAGAAAATAGTTAATAAATAATCTGAATATATGTTTTATTTCAATGAAACACAGTCATATATACCTTAAAATCATTTTGGGCATCAAATACAAATGGGAAAAGAAAGAATAATCAAAGTCAGGAAGAATATTTGCTTTCTGGTGATTTTCCACTACCATTCTTTATTTTATTTACTACTTTTAAAATCTTTACCCCTTATAATAAATGGATTCTTGAATTCCAATGTCTTCCCCATGAAAAGTACTTAAGAGTTCATAAATTTTGTTACCAGATTACAAAAAAACCCCAAAAAACAAAAACAAAAAGAAACCGAACAAGCCCTAAATAAGAAGATGTAAGTGCAACAGCTTTGGCGTAGGCACTTTATAGTACAACCTCAGAGAAAGAAAAAAACTCTTTAAAACACAAATTCTAGTTTTCTGTGGGTACAAAGTAACAGATAAAAGTACCACCAGCAGAAACTGTATTTATTAATGCTGCCAAATGTTAAAATCCATTTTGTCTTAGTTCATTTAATTCTAAAAACAACCCTAGAAGGATTTGCATCTCCTCTTCTAAGATGGGGAAGTACCTATTTAGAGAATTGAGGAACTTTATCAAACTCACACATATGTTAAGTAGTGGCGCTGGGACTCAGATTCCACTTTGTTTTTCTTCTCAATCTTTGCTCGGTAAACTTTTCATCTACTTCCTGGAGGAGTTATCCCTATACTATAGTGATTATATATGATATTATATCTATATATGATATAGATATATATGGTAAGTATTATATATATTATATATTACATATATCACTAGTTACTATGGAGTGCCCTTCCCCAACTCATCTCTCTACTCCAAATAATTTTCACCCTACACCCATGTCTGTCACAAGTTCATAAATGATATATAAAATCAAATTCTAGATAACAATACAGGAGCAATCTTCTAAAGGACTTGTAAGCAATGTTTCATTGCTTCTAAACAGACATACAGTCAAGAAAAAAGACTTTTGCTCTCTGGACACGCATACACACACATGCAATATATAATGTATGCAACTACTAAATTCTATTTGTAGAGCTAGGAAAAGAATCAATTCTATAGTAATGACAGAGCAGAGAAAGAAAAAGACACTACTAGATCACTGAATCAACCAACCAGGAAAGCTACCTCCCCCTTTGGTCTTCCTGTTAAGTCATCCAGAGACTTTTCCGTACCAAGTTCGAGGTTTCTTTTACGCGTATCCAAAGAGATAACTGACAATGTGCTCATTCTCTCAACAATTCTATCCCTTGACCCTGATTTCTATCTAAATGAGGATTTCCTGTGTCATTGAAAACAAAAACTTGTTCAAAATATGTCTCTTTTTCATAACTTGCCTACTTGGAATTTAAACAACCTCTCTAATCTCTTTCTTTTCTGGATTAAGAAGCTTGTCGTAAACAACCCTATATAATCATCTAATTTCTTTCTTCTTTGCCTTTGTAACCTTATCAAATCAACAGAAAAACTTTTTAAGTCAGTACAAGCTAGATGTGGTGGTTATGCCTTAGTCCTTGTACTCTGGAGGCCAAAGCAGAAGTCTTAGGTGTGACTAGTATAGCCAGCTGGGGCTATCTAGTAAGTTCCAGGCCTTCCGGGGCTACAGTTCGAGAATCTGTCTCACCTCTAAGTTCTTACACACTTAGAAGGTGGCATTTACATTTTCATTATTATAGGAAGGAGAAGTATATGCAGTACACTTTAATTTAGTGAATGTGTCTATTACATAATTTCATAATTTTAGAACCTTGCTTTATTCAGCATTCCTGACTAAAACCTCCTTTATTATAGGATTTGGGAATCTTCCCCCTCCTGGAAGTGTAAGGTGAAATAAACCCTTTCCTGCTTGTGATGGCTTTCCTTGGTTGCCAACTACATATGCAATTAACTAAAACTCAAATGACTAGGCACACCTGTGAGGGATTTTTTTTTCTTAATTAAGTAATTTGAAGTGGGAAGGCTCACTTCTAATCTGGGTCTTTCAGATGGGAAGATCCACCTTTAATTTAGGCCACACTTTCTGTGGGCAGCCTTCATAAAGGACATGGAAAAAAAAAACTGTCTCTCTTTGCCTGCTTGCTCTTGCCAACAAGTCCATTCCTTCCCTGGCAGTAGAGCCTACTTCACTGGGATTCTGCTGTATACTGAGACATCCAGCCTTGTGTACTAAACCACTGGATTCATTATTGGGTTAGCTGAACCACACAGCCTGTAAACCATTCTAATAGAGCCCATATATATATATGGAGAGAGAGATTCATTCTATAACTTCTGTTCCTCTAGAGAACCCAGACTAATATACTGCTTTTGGTTGTGGTGTTTTATCACAGCAATAGAAATTTTAAGACAGCAGAGGGTATGGAAACTGTAGGAAGTGAAGCCTTGTCAGAGGAAGTAGACCACCAGAAATGTGCCTCTGAAAGTTATATCTAGTTCCCTCCCTCCTTCCTGTCAAGTCATGAGGTAAGTAGCTTTAACCACATATTCCCATCACCATGATAGTCTGCATCACTATAGGCCCAGAGTCCACACAGTCAAGGGCTGTAAACTAAAATGTCTTGACACAGAGAGCCCAAGTAATTAATTCTACACTCTAAGTTATATTTTGGTAACAGAAATACATAAAGTAGCTATCTTACAGAAAGCTAACTAACTAGCACATTGTACTAGTTAAAATTTACAGCAGTAACGCACAGCTATTAAAAGCACAGAGAATGGTACCAGACTATGGGAGCCCAAAAATTAGCTCTATCACTGATTAGTTATGCTGTCATAGCAAATTAATCATTCTCCTTCATGTAACAGAGTCATCGATAATACTACACATACCCCCAGAAAGCAGTTATAACAATTACAAAGATCATATAAAAGAACTTAAAAAACAAGGTCCATTGTAAAGCCTCAAACACAAGTGATGGTGGTGGTGGCAGCAGCAACAACAACGGTGATGATGACGTAGTGTTTGGAATTATACTTATTAGAAAACTATTCATCTTTTTTGTGCACCAAATGAGAAATATGGCACCCAATCAAACAGGAATTAGAGAGAAAGAATACCCGGTAAAGAATAAAAGAAGCTACCTGGAAAGAACTAGTCTTGGAGAATAAATTGGAAGTGGAAAATAAAAACAAAAGTAAACAGCAAAGAGAATACAACAAAAACAAAGGCATGAAGGCATAGTCAGAGAGAATTATGGGAAGAAGTTATGTTTCAGGAAGCAGACTGGTGGTTATGTGGGAAGAGAATGCAGCTTTGCATTACTGAGCACTGCTAAGAAAAAACAGAATTACAAGGGAAGATGAGTACAGAAACTTACTACTCAGAATAGCTCTACCTTCCGACTCATAAAATTAGCCAGGAGAAACCTGCTCTAACACTAGTTTGTTTTGTTCTCTGCCTCCTGAGTGCTGGGATTAAAAGCAGGTGCCACCCACTGCACCTAGCACACCTGAAGATTACTAAAAACCATCCAGATTACTAAGAACCAACATAGATTTACGCTAAGATATGGAAAAGGAAAGGGGGATGTCAGGAGCCATTTCAAGCTTCTCCTTTCTCACAGGGCCTTGAAGTAAAAACCTTGAGACAGAACAGTTAAAGTTAACCAAAACATTATGTGCTAACCTTGGAGACTCAAGCTCTGGAAAGCACCACAGAGCATCTCCAGCGCTTGCTGCTAATCACTAACAGCAGGTGTTCTAGCCACTGACCTTGCAACTGCCCCGCTTAGCTGTTGAGTTGCCTGCCCAATCCCTTCCCCCTTTCCCCTTCTGCCTTCCCCCTTCCCCAACAGTTCCCCCTGCCTGAGTTTCTCACTGAGGAGTATTTAAGACTAAAGCTTGCTTCAATAAATGGAGACCTTGACAAATTGAGAACAGAATCCTGTTTGGCTTGTTTGGTCTCCATTTCTCTCTCTCTTACCCATGTTCTTTCAGGTAGCACCTCTTCAGACCCTGGAATAACTGGACCTGCTGGGCGGGTACAGGGGATGCAGCACAACAGATGAAACAGCTAAACAAAACCATGAAAGTATGAAAGTCTTGGTCTAAGACCTCAGTACCAAAGAGACATGAATGTTGAAAAGTAGTCTTGATAGCAGACGGAAACAGTACGACAGCCAAAGACAAAGGCCAATTGTCAAAGTTGAGAGAGAGAGAGAGAGAGAGCGAGAGAGCGAGAGAGCGAGAGAGCGAGAGAGAGAGAGAGAGAGAGAGAGAGAGAAAGAGAGAGAGAGAGAGAGAGAGAGAGAGAGAGGGAGAAACAAAAACAAAAACAAAAAGCCCTGAAGCATTACAGAAATAAAGATCAAAGTGTTAGGAGGAGACACTAGTGATGATAACTGAAATGAGATAAAGAATTCAAAGCATAAAATTAAACAAAAATGTCAAACTTAATAGCATAAGTAAAACATTGAGATAAATGAAACTAAGAGTAAAACAAATCACACAACAGCTGACAAGTGCAGCACTGTAACTGAAGACAACTCTACAAAACAAGCTAAAGTGAAGATGGACTATCTAAACAAATTTAAAAAACAACAGATTTCTTTCAAAGAAACAAGTAGAAAAATAACAACAACAATAGGTGCCGGTTAACAGCAGAATAATAAATAAAATATGCTTGAAAGTATTAATTGTGTGGTGGTGGATGTGGTGGCGCACGCCTTTAATCAGCACTCACACTCCGGAGGCAGAGGCAGGTGGATCTGTTCAAGGCCAGCCTGGTCCACAGAGTCCAGGACAGCCAGGGCTATGCAGAAAAACCCATCTCAAAAAAGCAAAAGAAGAAAAATTGCTAGTCAAAAATTCTACATCCAACAAAAACCGCACATCTTTAGAAGACAAATGTTTCAGATGAACAAAAAGAATTACCCTTATTATTATAAGAATTTCTAAAGGCTGCTTTAAGGCAAAGGAAATAAAATCTTAGATGTAAGATCAAAAACATACAAAGTAATAAAAAGAAATCAGTAAAGATGAGTGGAAACTCATGAACTCTGTATAAAATGAAGCAAGATTATAGGGCCTCATAAGTGACAATGAATGTATGAGTTGTAAATAAATTAAAATAGAACTCCATTTATATATTAGAAAACAAAAAGCTACTGACAAATTTTGTTAACTGTATATTTGCTATAATTTTTATCCAAAATATAATGTGGAATGCATTAGAGCCAAGTAAACAAAGAGTAAACTGAAAATATTAAAGGCAAGAGATGACAAGCACGAAGAAGAAATAAAGAGCATAACAAACCAAAAAAAATAAAATGGTAAGCTGGGCCTGACTGAGTGCCTATAACCCCCACGGTAGGGGGAAGAGATGGGAAGAACTCAGGAGGGGTCTGAGCAACTGGGCAGCCTAGTCGAAAAGTGAGCTTAGGGTACGGTGAGAACAAGGTAAGAGAGCGACAGAGTAACACACTCATCATCATCCTCTGGTCTCTGCATGTGGACACACAGGTACACGCATCTGCACTCACATGTGTTCATACACCATACACACAAAAAATAATAACAAAAATAAATAACATTTATAAGAGTTACATCTTTAAAACAGGTTATAGAAAGGTTGAAATTAGGGCTGGAGAGATGGCTAAAGAGCAGTGGCTGCTCTTCCAGAGGTCCTGAATTCAATTTCCAACAACTACATGGTGTCTCATAACCATCTGTAATGAGATCTGGTGCCCTCTTCTGGCATCCAAGCATACATGCAGGGCAGAACAGTGTACACATAATAAATAAATCTCTTTAAAAAGGGCTGAAACTAAAGACTGAAAAGAGCCTGAAGACTGTAGTTCAACAAATACTTGCATAACATGTACAAAGTTGTGGCTTCAATCTCCAGAACCACATAAAACTGAACAAGTTAGCAACTATCTGTAATCCTAACACTCGGAAGATGAGGCAAGAAGATCAGAATTCCAAGTCAGCCTCAACTATAAAGCAGCCTGGGCTACATGAGACCATGTTCAACAATAAATACTACTGGTTTTATTAAAATAATGGAATTAAAATAATTGAAAAGGTATGCCGTATAAACACTATATGAAAGTAGGTAAGCAACACAGAGTAAAATTTAATTAAAAGTAAAAAAAAATAAGAAGTGTAACTAAAAACATGGCAACAAAATAGAGGAAGAAAATCAGAACCTTTAGACAGAAGTTTCTGTCTTGTCTGGTCTTGTAGCTGTTCAGTCCCCCCAAAAAAACCACAAAGAGGCTTATATTAATAATAAACTTTTGGCCTATTAGCTCAGATTTATTATTAACTAGCTCTTACAATTTAATTTAACCCATAATTCTTGTCTATGTTCAGCCACGTGGCTTGGTAACTTTTCTCAGTAAGGCATTCTCATCTTGCTTCCTCTGCATCTGGTTAGTGATTGATTTTCTGCCTTTCCTCTTCCCAGAATTAGTCTGGTCACCTCGCCTATACTTCCTGCCTGGCTACTAGTCAATCAGTACTTTATTAAACTAATATGAGTGACAAATCTTTACAGTGTACAAGACATAGCAAAAACCATAAAGAGATATACAACCCAAACTTCCATGGAAGCATGTTAAGATACATTCTTCTCAGTAACTGAGTCAAAGAGAAATTACTGATAAAGATTGGTGCAATGTGATTAACAAACCTGAGCTACTAGATATATATAGAACACTGCCCCCCAACACCTGCCAAACTCACAGGCTGCTCAAGTATGGATATTTCCAAAAGCTTATCAAATCTGGCCCTATCTCAAGTATAAGTTTAAAAGGATTGGTAATACATGCACCTGACCACTATTCAATTCCATTAGAAGTCAGTAACAAAGACAATAACCAAAAAAAGGGATACATTTGGAAATTAAAAAATAATATCTATAAAATTATGACTCAGAAAAAAAGCCATTTCATTACATTAATAGTGAACCATACAAAAATTTTAGTAAATATAATTTTATATCTTTAATAAATGTGAGAAAAATTTAAAATCTGATGATTAGCTAGGCATTCATCTAAAGATGATATAAAAAAGATACGAAGAGTAAGCATGGTGGTACATGCCTTCAATCCCAGTACTCAGGAGATAGAGCAGCCTGGTCTACAGAGCTAGTTCCAGAACAGCCAAGGCTGTTAACACAAAGAAACCCTGTCGAGGATAAAAAAAAAAAAAAAAAAAGAAGAAGAAGAAGGAGGAGGAGGAGGAGGAGGAGGAAGAAGAAGAAGAAGAAGAACAGAAAGAATAAAAAAAACCCCACAAGTTAGTTATCTCTAAATGACTTTTCTGATGACAGTGATGGGACTAAAAAAAGAACAATTTATTACTAATATAAATAACAAAAAGAAATATCCTAGGAAATCCTGCAAACATTACGTAGTTAATAAGATATTAAATAAACCTTTATCTCCTAATTTTTAAATTTAACATGTTAATAGACAATTCCTAACAATAGTGTAACTGATTAAAGCTGAAGCAAAAACCCTGATGAGTCGTCCTTCACTGCTCATACAAACTGAACAGGTACGCAGAGTGCTGCCATCAGGCCATTTCATGAACAGATAGGCAGAGTGCTCCCACCTGGCCATTTCATGAACAGATAGGCAGAGTGCTCCCACCTGGCCATTTCATGAAGAGACAGGCAGAGTGCTCCCACCTGGCCATTTCATGAAGAGACAGGCAGAGTGCTCCCACCTGGCCATTTCATGAAGAGAAAGGCAGAGTGCTCCCACCTGGCCATTTCATGAAGAGATAAGAGTACTCCCACCTGGCCATTTCATGAACAGATAAGAATGCTCCCACCTGGCCATTTCAAGGCAGCTTATCTAACTCTAAGCTCTTCCATGTAAAAAAGTAAGAAAGAGTTCAAATTTTAACACAAAAGAGATTAACTTTTGAGTACACTAGGTGAAATTAGAATCTAAATCTGAAAGAAATATAAAGAAAAAAAACATTATTCGGTCTTCTTGCTATTAAAAACAACTGGAAGAAATCAATATAAACATTAACCAATCTAAATCTATGACAGACCCAAGAAATACATGATGACCAAGTTTAGTATATATGAGAAATAAAAAGTCATCTTAAAATTAGAAAAATCAGTAACTGATTTCCTACATTAATAAGTTAAGACAAGAAAAATTCATTATCACAAGTGGTAGAAAAAATAATAAAATTCAGTATTTGTTAATATAAATTCTTAAGAAATCTGGAAATCTGATGCAAGGCCCTCTAAAATGCCACATGAAATATAATGTGCAAGAACCATATGTATGATTTGATCATTAAATTTCTGTAGACATTTTTCAGACTGAGGGAATTTCTATCTCTAGTTTGCCATACTTGATCAAGAACAGATGTTGTATTCAGCAAAGTTTCTCCTGTGTTTTCTGAAGTGATGATAAACAGATTTGCTTTTGAAGATATGAACTACACCAGAATATATATGTTCCCATTACATCTTCAACTTTATTTTAGATACCTTAGCTCAAAAAATTGAATAAAAAGAGAAAAGGAAAGAGGCTAGAAAGAACCAAACCCCTTTATACCTAAGTATAAACTGAGCAAACATGAACATAGCATGGTGTAGGAAGATCCTCTTTCTATGTGTTGCTTTCATTGTTTGAATAAAGAAAACTGCCTTGACCTTTTGATAGGGCAGCCCTTAGGTGGGTGTAGTGGACAGAATAGAATTCTGGGAGGAAGAAGGCAGTGTGGCAGATGCCATGGTTCTCCTCTCCACACAGTCAAGTGGCGATACAGATTATTAGAAATGGGTTAACCAAGATGTGAGTTAGCCAAGAAGAGGCTAGATATAATGGGCCAGGCAGTGTTTAAATGAATACAGTTTCTGTGCTGGTTTTGGGGGGTTAAGCTAGCCGGGTGGCGGGACACAACCCGCTGCTCCTCTTTACAACAACAGCATAACAACATGTGGTTACAACTACACCAGCACTAAAAAGGGGAAATTTAACAGTGGCTTCAACATTCATGATAAGAATCTAGAAAAAAGGGGGAGCTGGAGGTACAAAATTAGAATTTCAGTATTATGAAAGCAGAGGCAGGTGGATTGCCCCAAGTTCAAGGCCAGCCTAGACTATAAAACAAGTCATAGAAAGACCCTGTCTCAGGGAATGAGGGAAAATGGAGAAGAAAAACAATGAAGAGTAGGTCATGACATAAAGACTCAAAAAATAAAAATGTAAAAACCTATGAATAACTTCATACTGATAAATTTAGCAACTTAAATGAGGTGTGCATATTCCTCAAAATCCATAAATTACCAAAATTCCCTCAAGAATACAGAATACAGTTAACAGTAATAACTGTGAAGTTTAAAAGTCTCCACAAAACTAACTTCAGGCCCACTTTCTACCATTCATCCTTTTTAAAGTCCACTATGGTACTATTAATTCTATATAAACATTTTCAGAAAATTAAAGAGAGACTAATTCTCACCTCATTCTTTCTGTGAAGGCCAAAAGTATCCACACACAAGAACAAGGTATATACTTAAAACAAAATTTCAAGTCAGTATCCAAACTGTGACTCAACTGTGTTTAAGAATACTCAATAAAATTTTGTAAATCAAAAGTAACAAGATTTAAAATGAGTATTAAACAGGATTTTCATAGTATTGCAAAGTTGAATTTAAAAATGAAAACCAATATAACTTAAGATATGAGCAGCTGAAAATAGCACATCCTTTCACCATCTCAAAGTCACAGGAAACATAGTTGATAAATTGCAGTATCTATTTCTGACAACAATATTACAACTAGATTTCCTCAATCTGATAAGATGCCTATAAAGTTATAACTAACATTTTGCTTAATGTAGCTTCTTATTTTCTGTTTTTTTTATTAGCATATATTATTGCACAAAATAGTGGGTTTCATTATGACTTTTTTTTATCATACACCAGTAGAATCTTGTTTCCCCCATACTGAAACAATATATTTTCAAATCCTTTATGTATCTCCAATAAGGCTGGAGATATGACTCAGCTGTTAACAGCTACACTCAAAACCAAAAATCTCTCTCTAATAAATAACTTGTCTCCAGATAGAAAAAAATCCTCAAATGCAGACTTAGGAAAACAATTCACTACAAGAATGGGTAAAAGATACAAACAAATGCTTCAACAATAAAGATACAAAGATAAAAATGTCTATGAAAATATGCTAAGTATCATCAATTACTACAAAACACAAATTAAACCCAGAAAACATATACATACACACACATGTATATATGTATTTCAGAATAGCCAATATTCAATATTATTGACAGATGTTACAATATATGGGCAACTGGTCAATTGTGGTTTTTTACATTTATCATTTTATTTCATTTATTTTTAGAATCTCAACCATGAGTACTACATTGACATCATTTCCACCAACAACTTTCCCCCTCCAACTCTTTCCATGCCCTTCTTATTCGCTCTCAGTTTCATGACCTCATCTTATTATTGTCACACAACTGGAATTTTTATACACTACTGTGTGAATATAAAACAGCAATATTGAGAAACTGAAATTTTAAAAAGTTAGAATACACATACACACATAACTTTTAAAAAGTTAGAATAACATGACACATGGTAATTCTATTCCTAAGCAGAAAAAAAATAAAGAAACCTTGAATTTTGCAGGCAAATGGATGGAGCTAGAGAACATCATTTTGAGTGAGGTAACCCAGACCCAGAAAGACAATTATTACATGTACTCACTCATAAGTGGTTTTTAAACATAAAGCAAAGAAAACCAGCCTACAAATCACAATCCTAGAGAACCTAGACAACAACGAGGACCCTAAGAGAGACATACATAGATATAATCTACATAGGAAGTAGAAAAAGACAAGATCTCCTGAGTAAATTAGGACCTTGGGAGAGGGTTGAAGAGGAGGGGAGAGGCAGGGAGCAGAGCAGAGAAAAATGCAGAGCTCAATAAAAATCAATAAAGTTAAAAAAAATTTTAAATAAAAAAACAAAAAGTGAAAGTGTGTTTCCACACAAAGACTTACATACAAATGTTCATAGTAATGGTAACTTGCAACAGCCCACAAGTGCTGGTAATCCAAATATCCATCAACAGATGAATGTAGAAGAAAACTAATTTTTAATTAAAAATAAATAAATGGAAAAAATTACAAATAAAAAGTTGATGTTTCACTACATATTTATATACATTTCTTTATATATTATGGAATAAATGTACAGAAGAACCATTTATTTTAATAAAAACATTTTTGGATGCTGAAAAAAAAAAAGAAAACTAATATATCTATATCATGTATTCCTTAGCAGTAAGAAAACAAATATAGATGGGTATAACAATCTAGATGAAATTCCAAATAGTTAAGCCAACTAAAAGAAGTCCAAGAGTATAATCTGTTTACATAAAGTTATAGAAATGCAAACTCACTATAGTGACAGAAAGTAAATACGTAGTTGCCTAAGGATGGATGAAACAATGCAGGAAGGCTAGATTACAAAATAATATGAGAAAAATTTAGGGACTGTCAATGTTTATTACTATGAGTATAAAAGTGGTGGTGGTCTCAGGCAGGTGAGCATATACACATCTACGTCAACACATATCAAAGTAACCATTCCAAGTATGTATACCTTATAATGTCGTGTGTGTGTGTGACAAAATAACCTTTCTGGTTTTTATAAAATTTAGTCTTATTCACACATGAAAATTTTAGACAGGTGTTAGAAAAAAGGAAGAAGAACTATTCAAATGAAGAGCACACTTGAGAACATTAAATGCCCTGAAAGAAGTTTCTGTTTGCTCCACTGTAAGGAGCCTGATAAAAGATGCTTCAGTGTCCTACTTTCCTATTCAGTGAGCAGAAACTTCTTGGCCTCATCTATGTTTTCAGTGGAAGAGAAGCCAAAAAATTCTGCACTGTTCTTTTCCTTATTTGTTCAACAAATCATCATCAGTGAAGTCAGCAGCAAAGTGAACAACCCTGAAAGGAATAGTTACTAACCTAGTGTTCCAAAGCAAAGAAGATGATGTAGCTCTAAGTTTCAGTTACAACTGCTTTGCTAAACCAGGCTCCCTGTCTAGAGTCAGAAGCACAAGTAACTATAGTGAACAGATCTGCATGTGCTTTGAACAGCTTCTCCTAACCAACGGGGCACACAACTGAAGAGATAGTTGTAAATAGCAAATATCATTAGCCTAACAAGCAGTGAAATTACACATGGTGCTTGCTGTTACTTTATATCACCAACACAACAAAATTAGATGCCTTAGTGATAAAGATGTCAAACGAGCCAAAGGCAAAATCATAAAATTACCTATATGCTTCTCTAATACTGATTAGAAAAATATATAAACTAACTTTTAGAAATAGAGACAAATTTATGTATTTTCATTGGTAGCAATTTAGTTGTTTGATATGGAATTATTATCAGTGTTTTAAAGTATACTCCATTTCAAAGCTATCACTTCTTTATTTGTAAGCATAAATCATCATCAATTAAACAAATAACAACAATGTACAAGGCTTGGAGGTATCTTTGCTAACGTATCTTACAATTGAGCTGGAAGCAACTGATTTTAGGAGGTTTTTTTTGGTTTGTTTTGTTTTTTTGGGCTTTTTTTGTTTTTCGAGACAGGGTTTCTCTGTAGCTTTGGTGCCCGTCCCGGAACTAGCTCTTGTAGACCAGGCTGGCCTCAAACTCCCAGAGATCCGCCTGTCTCTGCCTCCCGAGTGCTGGGATTAAAGGCGTGCGCCACCACTGCCCAGCAGGAGTTTATAAAATAAAGTAGCAAAGTATGACTTCTGATTTCCTTATTTATAAAATACCCAATACAATATCTGAATAATGCAAGCACCTAGTAAGAATGGATAATACAGCAGGAGAGTAAGATATATGAAAGGATAGGATTAAAATACGTAATTATTCTTTATGTATTTATACATATATATTCTTTATATATTATGTATTATACATATATATTCTTTATATAAAAATATGCTGAATTCAACTCTACAAATTTGTTTGTTGAGACAGAGTTTCACATAACTTAGGCTAGCCTGAAACTTGCTACGTAGCTGAAGATGACTCTCAACTACTGATCCTCCTGCCTCAACTCTCCCCGTTGATGGGTTACCAGGCCCAGTTTATGCAATGCTGAAGTTCCATGGTTCTGAGTATGCAATGCTAAGCAAGCATTCTACCAATGAGTCATACTCCAGTCCTCCACAAGCTTTATACTGAGGATCTATAATGTTCCTTGTTACTATGAAAATCACTGCGGAAGAACAAAAAGGAGAAAAAGATAAAAGAAAGCTCTCATTCACTAAGGGATAACAGAGTCCTCTTTTTACTTCAAATAACTATGAGACTTTAAATATTAAAATCTAAAGCATCTCTTCATCATATTATATATATATTTGTTGAAGCCAGATTATAGGCCACTTATGAAAGTCAGAAATTCTATAAGAAAGTCAAAGATTATGTATGTATTCACAATATAAAGAAAAACATTTTAATGTAAATTTCCTTGCCTGTTACATTTACTAATACTTATTGAATATAAATACAAACCTGCAGAGGTTGGCAGATCTTGAGTTTGAGGTCAGCCTGGTCTACAAAATGAGTTTTAGAATAGTCAGGGCTACTCAGAAACCCTGTCTTGAAAAACAAAAATGAGAGAATATTGACCACTAAAAAAAATTACTTAAAGGAACAAATCATTGATAATAAAACACAACATCAAAAAATTGTTTCTCACTTGATTTATTATTAGTTAAGTGCTTAGTTTCTCAGAAAGACAATTCAATATAGGTAAATGAGTTCAAATCTGTTTCTATTACTTTTTTAAACCCTTGTGATAGTATAAACTTATCTTACATAAAAGAATTTCTTACTCCAAGGAGCTAACGAACTTTACAGGATAAAAACGCAGGAAAAATAGAAAAGAGTAATAGCGGAGTAAGCAGCATACATCCTTTTTGAAAGTTTCCTGTAAATACTGAAATTATCCTAATAATCCAAGTTTCTAAGTTTCTTACCATTTACAGCTTTTTCAATCAACTCTTCGCAAGCGTCAAAGTCACCCTTCAAGACCAATTTGTCGTGCATATCTGTCAACATTGGATGTTCCAGTGCAATCTTGGTTTTCTTTTGCAGAGATTCAAAAGCCTCTGTATAGTTGTGTTGTCTGAAGTGTTTTAGGCAAAGACGAATGGCTTCTTGTTCGCGGTACTACTAGAACACAAGAAAAGTAGGGAAGAAAGGAAATCTGCTTAGTTGCCACTGTAGGAAACAGTAACAATAAAAATAACTCAACTGAGCATTTACTATTTACCAAGACCTATATTTAATCTTTTCATTAGTTACCATTATTTTCACCTGTCAAGTAGTAAAACTGAAGCTTAATGATACTGTAACAATTTGCCCAAGATTATAAGTATGTTACTAAAGGAGATCAAACCAGACATAATCCAAAAGCCTAAATTTTTTGGGGGGGTGGGGTGGTCAAAAACAACATATTCTACATTAAAAACCCTTAAGGCTCTAAATTTTGCAATTCCCAGGACAGCAACTAATAGCATCACAATGCAGATGCTAAGAGAAGGACAGCATGAATTTGAAAGTGAGTACTTAATTTACAAACCATTTTCTTTAATAGGGTTAATACCAGAAATAAAGATAAATTCAGAAAAATAATTTAAAAACAAACAGTAATTTAAAAAAGACACAAAAATATGTGCTGGGATTACCTCAAATTTTCTAAGCATATTGCTTTATAATAAGAAGAAAACAAAATTATATAGAAACACTGTATGACAATTTAAAAAAATGAAAAACAATTATTTACCTATAAGTATTACCCTGGAATAAAAAATAAATAAAATCCCAAAAGACTTGAAGAATAGCCAGTTCATAGTTACCTCACTTCTCAACTAATAAAAGGTTATCAAATCAAATCCCTACTGCTTATACACTATAATTATCAGTAAGTAACCTCATCAAATAACCAGAGTGATTCTGTAACCCCACTAATTTCACCTGCCCTTCCCTCCTCTCCCTCTTTGGGCATCACAAACAGATTTAATATTAAATATCTATATAAGAGCAGTTCTATTAAAGAACAATATTTAGCTATCCTGCTGACTTTAGGCATTTCAATCATGTTCAAATATTAACATTTGTATCAGGTTGTAAAAGTAACCCAGCAAAAATTGTATTCAAAATATTCATATCATTTTATATCAAAAATCAAATTGAGGGCTAAATAAATATAATAAAATAACAGCAAACTGTAGAGCCCTGCTGCCTGAGTCCAAATTCTGGCTCAAGCACTTTACAACTCTGTGAGCCTCTCTGCCCCATTTCCTCATCTATGAAATGATAAGGACTGATAATTACATCTCGTAAAATGATAACAATTTAAATGAGTTAGGAATGCTGAGCAGATGACAACTATAATGCTTTAACTGATTAATCTTAATTTTTTACTATTATTCCCAACATTTCATATTGGTCACAACAAAGAAATTGGCACATTTCTTCTTCACTAGGAATCAAAATCTAATTGTAAAGCAGTCCTACCTTGCTGTACCAGTTCAGACAGGGCTGCACTATATCGGGGTCATCAATGCCACTAAGCTCAACATACCAGATGCTAAAATTAAAGCTGGGCCCCCAGGAAAGAAGTGGAACTTTAGGAGGAAAAGCAAAAAGAGGGAAAAAATTAATATAATTCAAATAAAATTTCAAAGAAGTAAAATTACTAATGCTTAAGTCTATATGGATTTATTCATCAAAATCTCTGCACACCCCCCACCCCATACCTGCATTTTCAGTCTTCAGGAGGCTGTGGCAAGAGGAACAAGAGTTTCTAGGCTACACAGTGAAACTCTGACTCAAAAGAGCAACAACAAAAACATGCATTTAGAAACTAGTGTTTAATTTCTAAAAGATGGTTCATGATATTAAAAAACAAATCTGACTAAAGCTACATTTTTTTAGTGAACAAAAACTGTAATTAACTTCAAAGCCATCATACATCTACTCCTAAATAAATAAAATCCAAACTAGATAATATAACAGACGTTACTGATCCTACATGCAGCAGATAATATATATATTTAAAAAAATTTTGTGGTTTATTTAACTTTATTTTATGTGCATTGGTGTGAAGGTGTCAGATCCCCTGCAACTGGATCTTCAGACAGTTGTGAGCTACCATGTGGGTGCTGGAAATTGAACCCGGGTCCTCTGGAAGAGTAGTCAGTACTCTTAACCACTGAGCCATTTCTCCAGTCTCCAGCAGATAATATTTTAAAATTGTATCCCAGTATAGATTAAAGCTTCAACTATTTATCAATTTATAATCCTAAAAACAAATCCAAAGAAAAACACTCAATCTCAAATATGAAAAAGTCAATCTCAACTATTCTTAATACATAAATAATAGCAAAAAGAAGCAACAATAAAAAATATCCCGTAGATTTTCTTTATTAAAAAAAAAACTTCCTTCAAAGACTACAAGATGATCTGATAAAAAAAGATATAGTGATGCAATTTACCACCTTAAGAAAAAGCCAAAAGGAAAAAAATGTTCAATTACTTTTAAAAATCACCTTACGTCTTAAACATTAAACCTGAGAAAATATTAAATACTATTGTTCAAGTCAGAACAAGACAAGAAACCATTTTCTCCACTAATCATTACTATACTAGATGTCTTAACCAGAACAGTAGGGTTGGGGTTTGGTGTGGAAAATGATCCAGCAGTTAAGAACAGTTGCTGCTCTTCCAAAGGACTCAGGTTTAGTTCCCAGTACAAACATCCATAATTATAGTTCAAGAGGATCATATGCCCTCTTCTGAGCTTCTCATGCACTAGACACATGGTACATGGTGCACATACATGAAGGCAAAACATATGCATAAAGTAAAAATGAAATCTAATTTAAAAAGCTGACAGTAAGAAAAAAATAGTCACTTGAGGATGGCATGGCTGTCTATCTGAAAGACTTGACTGGCTGTCCGATATTACTGTTCAACCAGGTATACAGAAGAAATTTAACTGTAACACAAGTACTTAAAAGGGACTTTAATAAATCAATGCTTTGTTGGGACTTGAATAAATACAGTAATTACTACCACAGTCTTGAGGGTCTCCATGATTCCCTTTGAGTCTACTCTTGAACACTATTATTACCAAAAAAATTTTTCAAAATTAAAAATGTGGGATTCTAGAATTAACCATTGTTCTTCAATAATAAATATGATTTGATTCCAATTTTAATAAAAAAATCTTCTAAAGGAGTGAGGTAGAGATAGAAATCCAAAGGCTCAGTCCTTAACATCCCTGCCCTCTCAATACCAAATCTAGAGGAACACAGAATTTAACAAGCCTAGCCCTAAGGATGTATTGCAAGCCCTTTCATAAGCTTAAAACACTTGTTAATAAGCATATGCCTTAAGACAGTATTTCTGAACTGTAGTTTGCATATCATTGTTGAAACATGAGATTGACAAGTTTAACCGGAATGTCATGTAAAAGGTGAAATAGACAAGAACAAAGCAATGATCACACTACAGTACCTTGGAAAACTCATCAGTATTTGTGCTCAGCTGACAACTCTAGAATAAATGACAAACCTCCACGCACGATTAAAAGGCAATCAGATCACAACAATCCTATAAAATCTTGTAAGAACCCTTTCAAAAGAGAAAACACTTTGAAAAAAACATCCTCACTATATTACTGTCCATTATTTAATAATGGATTCATAAAGCAATGGTCAGCAAACATTTCTGTAAAGGGCCAACAGAAATCTTTTCAGTTTGGTAGGCTATGCGATTCTTTAAACTATCCACCTCTACCTTGGAGCACAAAAGCAGTTGAAACCAATGCACAAACTAACCAATGCAGCAACACTCCAATTTAAAAAAACTACAACAGACAGACCTAGAGAATCTGGTCCATACACTAGAGTCTATGAACAAAAGGCACTAAAAAACTGTTTTAATTCCAAAACACTAAAACCTTACCAATTTTAATGAATCGACAAGGGAACATCTGTTCATCAATTTTATGTTTCAAGGTAAATGTTTCTTTGTTATAATCATTCTTCAAGCCACTGTTGGGTGGGGGAGGAAAAAAAACCTTATCAAATATGATTTCACGATTTAGTAAACACACTAAGACATTCTGCTCTTACACTGAGATGTTAAGCTTTAAATCAGTGTTCACACTGCATATACAATATGATATAAACAAATAACAGAACATGAAAACATAAGTCAAAATGTGTATATCCAAACTAACTGCATACTGTTGTGCTTTTCAAAACTATACAAAAGCTAATGAAAAAATGGTCCACATTAACTAAAGAATGGGGCTAGCTGCATGGAAATTTACTGTATAATTAATTTAACCTGAAAAATTTTCAAGTAGTAGGAAAGGAATTAAAAACCATTCATATCTAACAAGTTCAACAAGGCCAAATATTAGAATTTATCAAATAATTAATTTATTAATTATCTTTTTATCATTCACAAATTTTCAAAGGCAATCTTGGTCTGCTAAATTGATTTAATAGCATCTCCTTGAACCTACGTAAACACTAACCCAGATCACCTCCTGTTTAACCAAGACTGATACAAGTGTTTACAGGAAAATCCCTTATCATCAGACTACCTTACTCCCTAAAATACTTCTATGACTTAAAATAGAGCACACAACCAGTATTTAATTCAGTATTTTCTTAATGGGATTGCCATGTCACAAATACACTCTAATATTCACGGCTCTCTTTCCACTGCTGTCTGACTTCTCATCACGCTGGGATGTAGCTGCTTTAGAACTCCGATTTTCTGAGCTCTTCCCAAAGGGCAAACAATGTGTTACAAGCTGCCACATTCTGTTTTGCTTCCATTTACTGAACCTTCTCCTTTTTCATTTCAAACAGTAAAATCTTAGACTACTATTTTGGATTAGACAATTCATATTTTGTGTAAGGTTTATATTTTCCAATAGTCATGGTTTTTATCCTTCCACAACAAATGGGTGGTTTGCTCTGGAAGTGACAAGGACTGAGCCCAGAGATTTTTATTAGAGTAGAAAGCATTTCTAAGATTATTGTGAGATCAAAATTATGAATAGGAAAAAAGAAAGAAACATTTGATTCTTTCTCCTTTATTTAATAATTTTAGCTAGTATCTGGTAGTTTAAAAAAATGAAACAAATAACCACCATCAATTTAGGTCACAGTGTTAACAAAGACACTAGGAATAAAGCCAGAGAAATGTTCTTTCTTTCCTTCCTTGGAAAGGGCACACAGGTTCAGCTATAAACAAAGTAGACTAAATCTGCAGTGTGTTTCAAAGACAGTCCTTTCTTCCCCACAACCAAGCCTACCTAGACAGCAGTTCTGTCATATTTTCTTCATTCATTCCACCAAAGACTTTGAATTTCTTCAAATTGCAGACATGGGTTTTCTCATACTTTCCAAATGTAATATTCTGAACTATAGCAGGCCTTTCAAGCTTCAGAATCAAGTACTGGGGAAGAAAAAAAGAAGAAACAACAAAACTATACCCTCTGATTAAAACATATACCAAACTTTAAATATTATAACTTTTGACAGTTAACAGAATAATAAGTTCCATCTTAGGATGAAAGGCTGGAAGATTTTATTTTGTTTTGTTTAAAAGCTAAGGAATAATTAATAACACCCTTATAATGATTGTTACCATTCTTCACTCAACAGAGGCCACCAGCTACATTCTTCTGAATGTTGAAAACGGACTGAAAGAAGCCAAAGTAATGTAAATTCTAATCAGTGAATGATAAATATAAAGACATAACCAAACTAGAAAAACCAAATAAATGAGATTACAATACAAAATTAGCAATCACCCACTCCCATGATATGAAGTTGGCAGATCAAAATCTCATTATATACATTATATATATATATATTATATACTTAAAATTAATCAAAACTTATCAAAATTTATTTCTTAGAATAAAATATTTAGATGTCATTTATATTAAAACATTGAAGCACTCCACGAAAACCCAAGTAAATCTTTATGGCATTAGCTTTGGCTGGGTATTCTCAGGTGTATATACCATAAAGTTTCTCGTGCAGATAGCCAGTTTCCTAACACCATTTGTTAGAGTCTATCTTTTCTCCAATGACTAGTTCTAGCATTTTTGTCAAAAAACAGGTGGCTGTAGCTGCATGGATTTATATCTAGATGTTCTAGTCTGTTTCACTGATCTATATTTCTGATTGTGCTAATACTGTGCTTAGTTTTAGCTCTGTAATACCTTGAAATGAGGTGTGGTGATGTCTCTGCTTGTTTTCTTCCCCTTCTTCTGTCTCTCCTTCCTTCCCTTATTCCTTCCTTCCTCCCTCCTTCCCTTCCTTTCTTTCTTTATTGGGGGTGGGGAGGACAGAATTGATTTGGATATCTGAAGACCTTTTTTTGTTTCCAAATAAATTTTAAGATTGCTCTTTATATTTCCATGAAGTATGGTGTTGGCCTCCTGATTAGGATTTCATTCAATCTTGTAGACTACTTTTGTTAAGATAGCCATTTGCACAATTCTTCCAGTCCATGAGCTCAGGTGTCTTTTCATCTTCTAGGTCTTTCACATCCTTGGTTAGATTTAGTTCAAGATCATGGGTGTGAATTGTAAATAGAACTGTTTCCTTAATGTCTTTCTCACTGTGTACTGGTCTAAAAGAAGACTACTGATTTTGCAGACTGCTACTTTGCTCAAAATGTTTGTCAGTACTAAGAGTTTTCTGGTACAGCCTATAGGATCTTATATATAGAATCTTTCATCTTCAAATCTTTCCTATTTGTATGCCTTTTGTTTTGAGTTCTACCCCATTTAGTTTAATGTTGACTATAAGTTTGTTGTACAGCCTTTAAATACTGAGACATGTTCCTTCTGTTCCCAGTTTCTCTTTAACTGAAATTTCAGAAGGCTGTGAATTGCCACATGGATCTGGGAATTGAACCCAGATCCTCTGTAAGGGCAGTTAATACTCTTAATAGTAGATCCATCTATCTATCCAGCTCCCACTTCAGGATTTTTATCAGGAAAAGATAAGACGATCATATGATTTTTGTCTTTGAGTCCATTCATGTAACATGCTACATGCACTGATCTCTGTATGTGGAACCCTCCCAGCATCTCTGGACTAAAGCCAACCTCATCATCATGATGGTCTTTCTTATGAGCATCTATACTCAGTTAGTGAGCACTTCACAAAGAAATTTTGCAGTGCTTTAAGGAAACTGATCTAATTATGTGTGTTTATATGATTTTGTTAGCAGTTATCAGAGTAATATAATACTGCCTTTAATAAAGAGTTTTGTAGTGTTTCTTCATTTCCTACTTTATGAAAGAGTTTCAGAAGAATTACTTTTAGTTTTTTGGAGGTCTGGTAAAACTCACCAGTGAATCCAACTTGGACTGCACTTTTCTAGTCAGATTTATTTTTATTACTACTTTAATCTCACTGCTTGTAACAGAAGTAGTTAAATTATTTCATCATAGTTTAGTTTTGGTAGCTCAATTTTGATGAACATAGAAATGTATCATTCTTTTTATATTTTTCCAGTTTAGTAGAACACACACGTACATACATATGTACGTTGGTTTTGAGATGGGATCTCACTATGTAGACCAGGCTGGCCTGCCTCTGCCTCCCTCACAGTGCTACAAGCGTGTGTCAACATAGCCAGTGAGCACACACTCCTAAAGCATTCCTTTCCCATCTCTAATTTTATTAAGTTGGGATACCTTTTTTGGTCATTTAATCTGAGTTTATAGATCTTGTTTATCCTTTCAAAGAACCAACTCTGTTTCAGTGATTTTTTTTGTACTATTTTTGTTTTTTTGTTTCTCATTAATCTCTGCCTTTAACTTTTTATTTATTTTTATGTGTATGGGGAGGTGGTGTAGAGAGCCTAGAAGATGTCAGGTGACCTCCTCTATTAATTTCCACCTTACTCCTTTGAGGCAAGGCCAATCACTTCTTAAACCTGAAGCTCATTTTTTTTTCAACCAGGCTTAGCAGCCAACAAACCATAGTGGTCCTCTTGTCCAAGGTCCCCCAGACCTGTAATTAATGTGCACATAGGAACATAAGTGAGTGCAGAGATCCGAACTCAGGGCTTCATGCCTGCACAGCAAGAGCTCTTCGCTCCTAAGCCATGTCTCCATATTCTCAAGCATTTCTTTTTATCTGCTGATTTCGGAGTTTTGTGTTTTTGGAGTTTTGATACAAGCTAGAGTTATTAGAGATAAAAAAGCCTCAGTTGAGGAAATGCCTCAATGAGATCCAGCTAAGGCATTTTCTCAATTAGTGATGATCAATGTAGGAGGGCCGTCCCAGCCAGAAAGCAGAGTGGGCAAGCCATGGAGAGCAAGCCAGCCAGCAGCTGCTTCTGCATCAGGCCCGCCTCTAGGTTCCTACCATGTTTGAGTTGCTGCTCTGACTTCCTCCAATAATGGACTAGGATCTAGAAGTGTAAGGCTAATAAAATAATAAACCCTTTCCTCCCCAACTTGCTTTTTGGTCATGGTGTTTTGTCACAGCAACAGAAACGCTAACTAAGATCGGGAGGGGGGGAGGGAGCAGTTAGTTTGTTCTTATTTCTCCAACCCTAAGATATAGCATTAAATTATGAGGTCTTTCTAATTTCTTAATGTAGGCACTAAGAGTTCCAATATTCTTTCTTAGGACTACTTTCATCCTATCCCATAGACTTTGGTACATTGTGCTTCATTTTCACTTGATTTGTTTGTTTGTTTGTTTTGAAACAGGGTTTCTCTGTGTAGCTTTGGAGCGTATCCTGGAACTCGCTCTGTAGACCAAGCTATCCTCAAACTTAAAGATCTGCCTGCCTCTGGTTCCGGGGTGCTGGGATTAAAAGCATGTACCGCCACCACTTGGCTCACTCGATTTTTAAAATAGTTTTATTTCTTTTTGATAGCATGTTGTTAGACCTCTATAAGTTTGTGTATGTTCTACAGTCATTTTAACTGTTGTTTTGTAATTTTTCATTGTCATCAGATAGAATACAAAGAATTATTTCTATTCTCCATAACTGTTCAGATTTCTTCTATTTTCTAATATAAAATTTTAGACAAAGTTCCATGGACTGCTGAGAAGAATTTGTATTCTGCAGTTTTAAGAGAGAATGTTCTGTCAATATTTGTTAAGTCCTTTTAATCATGATCCAGATGCTTCAATTTACTTTTTGACATGAACTCAAAATTGACAGAGAGGCCAGGCAGTGGTGTCACACACCTTTAATCCCAGCACTCCGGAGGCAGAGACAGGCCAATCTCTGTTAGTTCAAGGCCAGCCTGGTCTACAGAGTGAGTTCCAGAACAATCAGCGCTCACAGAAAAATCCTGTCTTGAAAAACAAAACAAACATGGAGTCAAACTGTGTCTTTGAACCTAGCAAAGTGTGTCTTATGAAAACGAGTGCACTTGCACTCAGCACATGTATCAATGTTTAAAACTGCAATGTCTCCTTGTTGGATAAATCTCTCTTTTGTGTTTTCAGGTTTTCTCATTTTTATTAGTTTTCTGAGAATTTTGTACAATGCATTTTTATTATAGCTACATACCCCTACTTCTCCCAGATCCATCCTTACCCACCCAACTTGTATCCTCTTTTTCAAAACTCATCAAGTACAGTTTATGCTGCATATATACTCTAGGATGTGTGGCCTTTACTAGAGGATGGTCCACCTACCAAGGTCCATACCTTAAAGAAAAATAACTGTTCCTCTCCTAGCAGCAGCTTTCAACTACCAACAGCTCCTTAGTCAGAGGTGGGACTTAATGCCCACCTCTCCTCCCCATGTTATAACTGGGCTTGCCTAGCCTACACAGGTCTTTTGAAGCTGTTCTAACCACTGTGAATTCACATGTGCAACTTCCCTGCTGCGTTCAGAAAATTCTGCTTCCGTTTAGTCATCTACTGACTCTGGCTCTTACAATCTTCCTGTCCCCTCTTCCCAAATGATTCCTAAGCCTTGGGAGAAGGGGTTGCTATATGAATGTCTCAATTTCTTCTCTCTGCACCATGACCATTGTGGATCTTGGGTTTATCACTGTTGAGTACAAAAAGCATCTTCTCTGATAAGAGTTGACAGATGTACTAATTTATGGGTATAACAAGTCATCAGGAGTCAACTTAATACTATGTCCATTAGCAGAGTAGTAGTAATAGATTCTCTCCTAGGGTCTGTACTTTATCTAACCAAAGGTTCCTGTTCCTGATGATGATGCCATACCTGTGGAGCAGGCCTTAAATCCAATCAGGAATTTCTTTCTAAGGTTCACTCCATGACATTTCTGCGGCTACTGTACCAACAGGCATGTCTTGGCAGGTAGATCATCATTGTAGAACATGAAGTGAGCTTTATCTCTTCAGATATGGCTATTCTTTCTCACTGGTGGCCATTATGCTGGGATTGTAACTTGGGAAGGTGAAAATTATATTGGTTTTTCGTGTTACCTATTGTTTTTGAGTTGAAACTTAAATTAGAAACTTAGTTGTTACTGCTGATTGAAGGTTACCTTTCATTTTTCAATGGTACTGTCTACAATTTAGGGGAAGGACTAGGCGGCAGCATGGTTGAGGTATCACTTTCCTCTGTTAAAAGACTGTTCAAGGTAGCCAGGCAGTAGTGGCACACACCTTTATTCCCAGCACCAGGGAGGTAGAGGCAGGTGGATCTCTGTGAGTTTCAGGCCAACCTGGTCTACAGAGTGAGTTCCAAGACAGCCAAGACTACAAAGAGAAACCCCATGTCGAAAAACAAAGATTTTTCAAGGCATCAAACTCTACAAACTACAAAAATAGACACTAGCCAGGGGTAGACTTGCCCTGACTGTTAAGCTCATCGGGCATCTCCCACATTTCTTTTCTAGTTCCCAGAAGGCGGTCTTGTGCTAGCAGTTTATCTGAGTCTCCATCCTATGTGCTCTGTATCTGAGGACTCTAGATCAGCACCTGGGTCCGAATCTTGTTTTGGCTCTGACTCTGGCTTTGGTATGATATCCAGAAATCTCTGCAAGTGAGTGCCTAACTTTTGGAATGCGTTTCTAGCATTCCTACACTGAATAAATATTTGGTTTGCTGTTAGGTGTTCCCTGCCTTAGCTAGTCTTGGTTCAGTTAGGAGTATATAAATTTAGTCATAGAGATAATAAGTAGTGACAATTTATGGATGAAGTAGCTGAGTTAACCCAAATTCCAGTAGGTATCATACAGTTTCTGACCTCAGAGGTGTGTTTCCAAGATTAATCTTAAAATAATTATTTTGACAAATAAGTCAAACAAAAACACACATTATGTCATTTATATGACACTCTGGTATGTTGATTCATGTCTATAATTCTAGCACTCAGGAGACTGAAGTAGCAGCATCACCATGAAGTTGTGGCCTACCAGCAAAGGTTTGATGGGCTCCAGTGGAGGCATCTGTATCCTGTGGCGGCTATATGGCTTCTCCCTGACTCTGCCTACTCTCTCTCTACATCTCTGTTCAGATTTTCCACCTGCTTTTTCTCTGTTAAGCCACTGGTCAAAAGCAGCTTTATTCATTAACCAATAAAAATAACACATATATAAGAGGACTTCCCACACCATTTCCCCTTTTCTGTTTAAATAAAAAGGAAGATTTTAATTTTAACATAGTAAAATTACATATAACAAAACAGGTATCAAGCAAGAATTATAGTTACAATATTTATATCTACTTTACCTTTTATCCTAACTAAAGAAAACTGTAACTATAAATAGCTAGTCTTCAACTCCATCAAAGACCCCAGAAGGATATAATATTACCTAAGTTAACAGGAAGTGCTTTGTAAGCAACTTGCAAAACTCTAGAATTGAAACATCTCGCTGCCTGGGCAGTCACCCAAAGTTCTTTTGCAACACTGGCGCATCCGATTTTCAGCCTACAGGCCCATAATATCCATCAGACTTTTCCATGAAGCAGGAAATTTCAGAGTCAGTTCCGCCTATACTGGCTGTTTGTCAGTCACTCTCTTCTTTGTCTTGAATGTCTGGCAGACTCTCTCATGAAGCCGGAACCCAAAGAACGATCTCACCTTTAGGTAAGTTCAGCAGTCATTTTTCTGTGGGTCCTGCATGTCCAGTTCATACAGCACAACATCAAGCAGTCCAAGCAAGAGCAGTTTCTTGCCCAAATGGCTAGCAAATTCCTAATGCCTATCTTTCTCTTGAACTAGATTTGTGCTGCCAGGAGCAGGTGTATCTCATTGTCATGAAAAGTCTTAAATTCTTAAAACATAAAATACCATATTCCATGGGTCTTTGAAAGGTTTGAAAATTATCTAACTTAAATATATCTTTATATATCTAGAAAACCTAACTAATATTGACTACAAACTTGACTATTACAGATGACTATCTATTAACCTGTATTTATTAATTATACATTACATTTTTAAATGAGCTACATAAACATAATACCTTAATCAAGAACAGAAATACACATGTAACAAAAATGACCTTAAATTTGTATCAATAGACCAAGATCCATACCAAAGAAAAGTATTCATCTCTATAGCATATCCCCCTTTAAATGTAAAAAGAAAAAATTATAAACAATATTTGAGAATTTGGGTGTAGTTCTCTCCAAAGGAAGGTCATTGGTTAAATAAAAAGAAACTGCTTGTTCCTCATTGGTTAGAAGATAGGTGGGAGGAGTAAACAGAACAGAACGCTGGGAGGAAGAGGAAGTGAGCTCAGACTCCACAGCTCTCCTCTCTAGAGCAGATGCCTCAGAGACGCCATGCCCCAGCTCCGACCCAGGATGGACTTAGGCTAGAATCTTCCCGGTAAGACCGGTACTCACAGATTATTAGAGATGGGTTGATCGGTATATCAGAATTAGCCAGTAAGGGCTAAAGCTAAAGGGCCAAGCAGTGTTTAAATGAATACAGTGTCCATGTAATTATTTCGGGTAAAGCTAGCCATGCAGGCGGCCGGGGTGTTGGGGACGCAGCCCCGCCGCCCATATTACTAGTTTTTTGTTGGGCAAAGTAATTTCTGGGGGTGTTCATGGTGATCTTTCAAGGGTGGAGTCTTGCTCCATCAAAGCACACTAGTCTGGAAGGAATCCACAGGTTATCATCTTCTGTGAAAACAAAAGTAGAACCTCCTTTTCCAAAGCAACATATCCTTAGAACCATATTTTGAAGTTAAGATACCTTTAAAATATATATGTTGGTTTACCATAAAAGCCCATACAATGAAATGTCTCTGACTTAGCTCCTTCACAGTCAAAAAATTTAAAGAAAACGTAATAGTTATACATAATCCACACTCTGTGTATACGCCATCTGTACGTGGCTTACTTTTCTTAACTCGTTTAATCTAAGACTGTTTGTACTTTTATTTACTTTTACTGTCTCTTTAATGACTTTACTTCTTTTTTTATAACTGTCTATATTCTTTTCCTCTCTCTCCCAAGCCTACATACATTTTTAAACACATTGTATCTCGTTTAGAGGTCTTTTATGTCTGAATCTGTCCTATTGTGTATCTGAAATCCTTTTCTGATCAGGACTGCTTCTTAAACTGCTAAGCAGCATGCCTAGGACTAATGCTGCTTTGCCTTTTGGCTCTGTCCAGTCCAAAATAGCAGAGGTCTGTTTACTACCTCTGCAAGCCGCACACAGCACCCAGCTCCAGGGACTTAGTGGTTCTATGTTGCGCCACTAAACAAATTGTAACATGCTACTGACAGACCCCATTTAAGTGCAGGACCTCCCAAAAGAGCTAGAGTTCATTCTGCCAGCACAAACCAGGAAACCGTTTTTTAAAGAGGCTGTGCAGTTTTTGCTACTAAAGCTGAGTCAGGAAACCTTGTAAAATAGCCATGTCTCTGCTTGCCACCAGCAAACAGAGCCTATATGAAAAACAATGTGGCTAAACTTTGTTTTTTGTGTCTAGAATTCCTTTCCAAGTTCTCTCAGGTTTTATGTGGGTTTAGCTGGCACACGTTGGCATGCCAATCTGTAGACTCAAAAAAGGGGGGGGGGATGGAAAGGAAAGGAAAGGAAGGAAAGAAAACTGAGCGAGAACAGGATGAGAATTATCTAAACTAAAAATTGCAACAGACAGTAAAAGAGGACACCAATCAGTGGATGCCTAGAAACAGACAAGGTTGATGGACTAGAAATGGTATAAGGAAAATTTCTAGAGGTAACAGATATGTTTATATCTTAAGTATAGTAGTATTATACACCAATAACTGTTAAAAAACAAATAAAAGACAATGTTAAGGAAATGAACTGTCAAGCTACACATAAAAAGAAACCCAAAAAAAGGATTTATGCACAAGATATATAAGCAACCTCCAAAGCTCAATACTCAAAGAGAAGCAATGTTGTTTTTTTAAAAATGGGTAAAATAATTCATTAAAAAATTAAACAAGGCTGAGGAGGGGTGTGACTCAGTGTTAGAAGACTTGCCTAGCATATGTGAGGCCCTGAATTCCGTCTCTAGGACCCTCCCTGACCATCCCCCAAAAAGTCTTAAATGAACAGCTAATAAGTGAGCAGAGGGGGAATGCTTAATATCATTAGTCACCCATGAATTATAAATTAAAAATACTTCATACTAACAATAATTAATAAATTTAAATGTGTGTCAGGACATTGTATAAGGCTGCAAAGCAACAACTTTTATAATTTCATATAAAGTATCCCTGACTTAAAGTACAACTATATATTTAAATATTTATCCAAAATAAATGAAAATATGAATTATCCTTTAATCTTAGAGGACTATTATGTAAGATTTATTCATAATTACAAAACTGAAAAAGAAAAACCACATGTACATAAAAAGAACAAACAAATTGTTGTATACACGTAACAATAAAGCAGCATCTCAAAATACAGAGAAATGCTAAAGCACATGAAAACACAGATAACTAGTAAAAACTTTCCAAGCATAAAGGTACATTAAGTACAGAAACTAGGCTCTCATGAATTCTACTGCATTGTTTACCCACCTACTTTATCACACCTTCAAGGACATAGACATCATAAATGTACCTATTATACCCTAAGCATATACACTGAAAGTGCATAATGAAAGAATGATCCTTTTTAGTGATAGTAATACTTACCAATGAAAAAGAGTACGGCTCTGGCCATAACACCTTCTACATAGACTATTTTAACATAGCAAACCAAGCCAGTGCGGCTTAGCCAGTAAAGGTGCTTGCAAAATTCAGGTGTTAGAAGGAGAGACCTGACTCCCATAATTCACCATCACATCTCCACATGAACACATGCACTCACATTCTACATTCACATTCCACACACACATACACAAACAAACAAGAAACGTAATTTTTAAAAGACTAAAAGGACAATACTGTAACAAACTATGTTGACTTTTCTCAAAGGGCCCTCAGTCAAAGTTCAACTTACTAATATTCCTAAATACTTTCAGAATGATTTGAGTATAACATAACTTTGGGTCAGACCAGGACAAGTACAAGCACTCCAGTCAGTTCTTGTCTAACATTTTCCTCATGAGTTTTTTCAAAGAACAAAACAAAACCTAATTTTGCATCCTTATTAATATATAAAAATAAATTAGAATTTAAATTTTCAATAGGAAAAAGTAAAAATGTCTCATCAAATCCCACATTGTTTTAATCTATAAAATAAAAATTTAATAGACCACAAAGAAAATGTAGCTCACAATCCCGAAGACAAAATCCTCAACGGGTTCTAGCTAGATAACTGATACCAACTGAGCAAGTGCCCATCTATTCTGACTTTTAAACAGTCTCAGATGCTACATGTAATCTTACCTGGGGAGGATAGTTGCTCTCTGAAGACCATCTGGAAGACTGGTCATTTGGTTTATCCACTAAAATGTTCCTGGAATAAAGAAAAGAAAAAAGAAGCAATTAGTTAAAATAGTAAGTGAAAATCAATGGGCAAAAACGGAATAACCCACTATTATCAAACTATTGAAACTAGCACAAAGTTATTCAGTGTTTGCAGTTTGAATGAGAACAGCATAGAAACCGTAAAAAGAAACACAAATGGGCTGCAGAGATGGCTCATCTTAGGTTAAGAGCACTGGCTCCTCTTCCAGGGGTCCTAAGTCCAATTTCCAGCAATCACATGGCAAACCACAACCATCTATAGCGGAATCTGTTGCCTTCTTCTGGCATAAAGTTGACAGAGCACTCACATATATAAAATGAATAAATACTTTTTTTAAAAAAAAAAAAGTAGTATGCCGGGCGATGGTGGCGCACGCCTTTAATCCCAGCACTCGGGAGGCAGAGGTAGGCGGATCTCTGTGAGTTCGAGACCAGCCTGGTCTACAGAGCTAGTTCCAGGACAGGCTCCAAAGCCACAGAGAAACCCTGTCTCAAAAAAAAAAAAAAAAAAAAAAAAGTAGTACAGAAAGCCTCTAGTAAATTCAAGATTTAAAAAAAAAAAAAAACCATTGAAAAGAATACTTGGCCAAGAAGGAGCCAACCAAGAAATATGAAAGAAGCTGGAGGACTGGAGAGATGGCTCAGAGGTTAAGAGCATTGATTGCTCCTCCAGAGGTCCTGAGTTCAATTCCCAGCAACCACATGGTGGCTCACAGCCATCTATAATGAGATCTGGTGCTCTCTTCTGGCCTGCTGGCCAGAATGTTGTATATATAATAAATAAATAAATCTAAAAAATTAAAAAAAAAGGTTGAAAATAATAGGAACAAAATAAAGGCGGTAGTATGCGGTTATAACAAAAGTATAAAATAATACCCAGAGTATTAAAAGAACTTGTTCTTGCAGAGGATTCAATTGTTTGTCAGCACTCACACACAGAGGATTACAACCATCCATGACCCCAGCTCAGGGGACCTCAGGTGCTCTTCTGACCTCCACAGGCACTGGACACACATGTAGTACATACATGTGACCAAAACACTCATATACATAAAACAAAATACACATATTTTTAAAAATTTAGAAAACAACAAACAAAATAACACCAACAAAAAAGGAAGACTGGAAACACTGTCATGTATCAAGAAGTGAAAGGAAACAAGGCAACTAAATGGCAATGCTGTGTCTTGAATGCGACCCTACATGAGTAAGAAACATTTCTGGGGAAAGTAGTGAGATTCAAAAACAATGTAAAGTTTAGTTAATAGTAACATATCAATGTTTGTATCTTTGCTGTGACAAATTTACCATGGAAATATTAAATGTTAGCAGTAGGAGAAACTGCTTAAGGGAAATAATCTTTGCAGCTTCTCTGTAGTTCGTAATTATTCTAAAATGAAAATACATTTTTAGAATGTTAGCTGTATATCTACAGAGTGCTTAATAAATGAGTGAATGAATTATATAATTATTTAACTACTACCACAAATGATAGATTTATTATAACAAGTAGATGAGTAAATAGCTTTAAAAAAAAAGATTTATTTTTTTATTTTGGCTTTTCAAGGCAGGGTTCCTCTATAGCTTTGGAGCTTGCCCTGGAACTAGCTCTTGTAGTCTAGGCTGGCCTTGAATTCAGAGATCCGCCTGCCTCTGCCTCCAGAGTGCTGTAATTAAAGGCATGTGTCACCACCGCCCAGCTAAAGATTTATTTTTAACTTGTGTCTGGGTGTTTGCCTGCATGTTTGCATGCACACAATGTGCATGTCTGATGCTCACAGAGAACAGACCACAGAACTAGAGTTACAGATGGTTGTTAGTCATGATGTGGGTGCTAAGAACTGAACTCAGGTCCATCGTAAAATAAACAAGTGCTTTTAACCACTGAGCCATTTCTCTAGCCCCATGTGAAGAAATTTTTAAAAGAAGACCATAAAAAAGAACTACTTTCATTTACATATTCCACAAAGATTAAGGCAAATATAGAATTCAAAATTAATTAAAAAGAAATCAATGAGAACAAACAAAATATAAAAATATAAAACAAAATACAAAAGGTAAATAAAAATCTAAACATTTAAATTACTTAAATCTAAAATATCACATAATAACAGACAAAATATCAAACACATAAAGCCAGTATTAATCCAAACACTGGGGATTCAAAATATACATCTGCCCTTAACAACTGGGGCCATATCATCAAAGACATATATTTCTGAATTAAAACATCAACTGCTAGCTAAAGCTAGCAAACTGATACTCTGTTTTGCTGGTAGGTATGTAAATTAATTTTCAGGAAACAATTCTAACATACTCTACAACAAAAACAATAAAAATATGCATAGTTGTAAAATGAAAATGATGAAAACAGCCATGATAATATGGGTCTAAAAATCTGGCGTGTATAAACTATCCTCTTTTAAAGTATATATTTAGAAACTGAACACAGAAAAATGGATCTGCCTAAATATATACACCTAAATAAGGATTTAAAGTCATGGAATCTAACTACTTCTTAGAACTTAACCTACAAAATTATCTAGAAGGTATTAACCATTCACAATAATCATAACACAATTTAAAGCAATTTGTAAGAAGCCTAACAATTGAGATTAGGTAAAATATGAAATGTTTATGTTACACAACACCGAGTAAAATTATATACAAAAAACTGATTTTAATTATTAGGTAAAATATGAAATGTTTATGTTACACAACACCGAGTAAAATTATATACAAAAAACTGATTTTAATTATTAGGTAAAATATGAAATGTTTATGTTACACAACACCGAGTAAAATTATATACAAAAAACTGATTTTAATTAATCATCGAAAAATGTTCACTACATAGTAGTAAGTAAAGGGCAAACATTGTTTATACATGTAAGAAATCAAGTATTATAAGAAAACAGCATTCATATATGAAGCTGACACATCTTTCATTCAGGGTAGCATGCATCATCTTCATCCTATACAACAGCACACAGGAAACAAGTTTATCTCAAGAAAGAGAAAGACAGTAGTTACCAGGGCCTATGGGAACTGTGGAGAAAGGAAGGATGGAGAGAGCATAGTTAACAGGTACAGGGATGTAGTTTGTTAGGAAGAATACCTTCTAATGTTCAATAAAGCAGAGTAGAACAACTACCGATTACAACATTTAATATTGAAAGTTATTAGAAATTTGGATGTTTCCAACAAAAAAAAAAAAATGACAGCTGTCTGAGCTACCAGGCAGGGCAATTCCTATGATCTAAGCATTACACAGTGCATACTTGTATTGAAGCACACTGAATTCCACAAATACGGACTGTGACTGTTAGCTGGCTGGTTTTGAAAACAGAAAACTCAAGCTCTGTAGCCTAGGTTGAGCTTTAATTCTTAGGAATTTTTCTACATAAGCCTTCCAACTGCTACGATCACAGCCATGAGCCACTATGCCCCCAAAATATATTTTCAACACAAGGAGTGAAATAACCATACTCACAAAGACAGATATGCACATTTTCTCACGTATGCAGAATTTAGAATTTTAAAAGGGATGATAGTAGAAAAGGATAATTTGGCGAGGACGAAAGGATGGACACAGTGTCCCCTTCTCATTCAAATGATAACAAGATATACAAGTAGGGCTCTAAATAAGATAATCGTACACTGCTGCAAGTTGTTGTGGAATAATCTCTTTGTATACCGTGAAGATATGTCTTTTCAAGGCACCCTCTGAGTGGTTTAATAAAAGCTAAAAGGCCATTAGCTAGGCAGGAGGTATAGGCAGGAGAGCCAGACAGGCGAACACTCTGGGAAGAAAAGAAGGGCAGATGAGACAGAACAGACATGCAAGAAGAAAAGTAAAAGTCACAAGTCACATGGCAACACATAGATGATTAGAAATAGGTTCATTTAAGTTATAAGAGCTAGTTAGAAACAAATCTAAGCCATCGGCAGAGCTTTCATAATTAATAAGAAGTCTCCGCGCATGTATTTGGGAGCAGGCTGGCGGGACAGAAATAACTGCCTGCAGCAAATGTTGAAAAAAAAAATTAGAGCTCTCAAATGGAGTTTAAAACTTAACATACACACACTTCTCTGGAAAAATGCTAATTACATTAATTAGAAAAAGCTACTTATGTAAAAAGAAAAGAAAAGTCTATTCTTTACAAAGGAATGAATAAAATCAAATCCTGGCAACAGCAAACAATCTGAGAACTGGATAAAGTCAGAAAATGTCCTTCATGGGCTCCAAGATGTAGATAAACACAAGAAATTTCTAAGGGAACTGGACCATATTCACATGCTGACCCTGGGTGTCTAATAGTCTCTAACTCTGTGAAAGACAGGCCCAGAAAAGGACATGCAGGGAACGGGGGAAAGGGGGCTCTGCAAAGCAAACAGAATGAGAACTCAATGGGCAGAGGTCTGAGTGACACAGCCTTCAAATCACATAACTGTAAATACTAATAGAGTCCTCTTCAGAAAACACAGAAAGACAAAGAAAGGGGAAGGGGGAAAATGTTGTACTATCTCCATAAAAGTAAAAGTGACAGTCTGTAAAAATACCTTGTGTCTTAAAGGCAGGGCCTTGAACGCCAGAGCTCAAAGCTACACTTACCCATCCCTTCCTCCTCCAGTTCTTCCTTTTCTACCAGGAAAAAACAAAGAATGAAGGAAAGCCTACCAGAAAATACTGGAGGAAAAATAATATTCTAACATAATAAAACTTCAGAGCAATCAAGCAAATCAAAGATGAAAAATGTTCCTCAGTATTTTGAAATAACCTAAAAGAAATTAAGAAAACGGCAGCAAACCTGGGGCTGGAGGGGTTGCTCAACCATCAACAGCAGGCTTCTCTCGAGGACCTGGGCCAATTCCACCCACATAAGCAGCTCATGACCATATCTAAACTCCAACCCTCTTCTAGCCTACACAAGCACTACACAACAGTAGTGCATCAACATACATTCAGGCAAAACACCCATATACACAAAATAAAAAATAAATTTTAAAAAGGAAGTAAAAATTGGAACAAAGGGTATGGCTAGACACCAGAAACAGCCAGTAAAAAAAGAGTCCCAAATAAGGGAGAAAACTTGTTTCTTGGTTTTATTTTTAGAAGAAAAAAAAAAACAAACAAAACTAAATTATAAAAATGTATCCCCAAAAGTATCCCTTCAAAAAAAAAAGGCCCAGAAAAGTCAGGTGATGGTGGTGCATGCCTTTAATCCCAGCATTTAGGAAACAGGGACAGAACAATCTCTCTGAGTTTCCAGTCAGTCTAGTTTACAAAGCAAGTTCCAGAGCTCTTACACAGAGAAACCCCGTCTCAAACAAACACAACAAAAAGTCCAGAAAAAGCATGTTAGAAAGTAAATGAAAATAATCAAAGATATGCAAAAAAGCAAAGCAGTAAATAGGTCAAGTCATGCTTCAAGCAAATCTTTCTAAATTAATCTTCAATCCACAGTAAGAGAATTAACAGCATGCTAGAGAAACATACCAAGAAACACAGGTTTTTGGTTTATTTGTTTGTAGCTTTGGCTGCCATGGAAATCACAATGTAGACCAAGCTACCCTAAAAATAAGAAATCCACCTGCCTCTGCCTCCCAAGCCCAGGGAATAAAGAATAAAGTAATGCACAAACCATGCTCTGCTTGTCTTTGTTGTTGTTTCTTTTAATGTCCTTGAGCATTCAAATAAAAATATCAAGACATTTATAAGAAACAGAACTAAACCAACCATGAGAATTTGGCATAACAGAATGCAAATGTACACTGCAAAAATGTAGACAGCACACCTTTAATCCCAGCACTAGGGAGGCAGAGGCAGGTGGATCTCTGTGAGTTCGAGGACAGCCTGGTCTACAAAAGCTAGTTCCAGGACAGACTCCAAAGCAACAAAGAGAAACCCTATCTTGAAAAACAAAAATAAACAAAAAAATTTAGACAGGATTATATCTTGGTGTCATAGGCCTTTAATTCTACCTAGCACTTGGGAGGAAGAGGCAGGCCAACCTCTGTGAATTCTAGGCCAGCATGATCTACAAGTTCCAGGATAGCCAAAGCTACAAAGAGAGGAAAGAGGCTCTGTTTTAAAACAAACAAATGCAGGCAGCATAGTTCTAGCTAAATTAAAAAAAAATACGAAATGAAAAAAGAAAAGAAAAAAGGAAATGGGAGGTGGAAAGGAAAAGGTGGATGCTAGATATTCTTGTTGAGTATCTCAAATATTAGCTGGAAGTTAAGTTGATAACTTAAAATTAGCTATCAGGTGGGAAAAAATTGTAGAGGTTCCTTGTTAACTCCTTAGGATGGCCTGTTTTAGAAAAGGAACTGGACTGAACGTTACCAATGAACACACAATTAGAAAGCATGCTAGTACTGAACAGAGTACCAAACACACACCTGTACTCCTAATATTTAAGAAGAGGCCAACACTGGAAGATTACAAACTTGGGGTCAGCCTGGGCTGCACAAGGAGATCATGACTGGGAGGAGAGAAGATGAGAGGAGAGAAGAGAAGAGAGAAAAATAAGGGAGTAGAGGGGAGGAAGAGCCCTAAAAAAATTTTAAGTTTGAATACACAGCATATTAGAATCAGATTAAGGTAATACAGATTTTATAATTATCAGATAAGAAATGTTTTTAAATAATTATAGTTATAGTTACTTAAGAGTTCTAAAGGAATAGGTAAATGATAAATAGGATAGGTGGGTAGCATTAAAGAAAGGATCTGAGCTTGAACATCTCCTAATAAAAAACCCCAAACTGAAAAGAAGAAAAAGGAGTGAAGGTGAACAAAGGTGGTAAGACATCAAAGGGCTATGACTTATGAATAGCTGCAATAAAAGACAGGAACAGGAAGAGTAGAAATATTTAAGGCAATACAGTGACAGAGAAATTTCAGAAGTCATAACAGACATCAAACCACTAATCCAGGAAGATGAGACAAAACCAATGGAAAGAAAAAGAATCTAAATCTAGGCTATACTGGTTAGATTTTGTTAATGCTGTGATAAGCATCATAACTAAAAACAATTGGCGGGGGGGGGGGAGGTGGACAGAAGGATGACATAGTTCAACTTTAAGAAAAGTCAGATCAAGAACTCAAGCAGGGACAGAGAGCAAGAACCATTGATGTGGGATGTTCCTCAGTATGTTGTGAATATGTTTTATTACCAATGATTTAAAAAGAATCATTGCTTTGGCCTATGGCAGGACAGAAAATAGCTAAGCGGGAAATCTAAGCAGAGAGAGGAAGAAAAAAAGGCAGAGTCTAAGAGACACCAGCAGCTGCTGGAGAAGCAAGATGTGAGGTAACAAGTCACCAACCTCGTGGTAAAATATAACCTAATTGAAATGGGCTAATTTCAGTTATAAAAGCTAGTTAATGATAAGCCTGAACTAATAAGCCAAACAGTTTGTAATTAATATTAATCCTCTTGAGTGATTATTCAGGAACTGGTGAATGGGAGAGAAACTTCCAGGTACAAACCTTGGAGGATATCCACATACTGACTTGTTCTCCATCACTTGCAAAGCTACTTTGCTTTTTCATACAACCCAGGATTGCCTGTTGTGGCAATTAATCATTTATCAAGAAAATACCTGATAGACATGTCCCTAGATCAATCAGATGGAAGCAATTTCTCAACTGGGGTTCCCTCTTCTCAGGGCGGGGGGGGGTGTCCTAGGTTTGTGCAACTGATAAAAACTAGCACATATGCATATCATATTCCAATAGCAGAAAACCAAGAACACAGAGAAGTTATGAAAAAATGTCAGAGAATGGAGAGAACTCATCTACAGAGAAACAATAATAAAGCTACTTTACACTTCTCATCAAAAAACTCCACAGGCAAGTAAAGAAACTATGTCAATTATTAAATGGGGAAAGAGGACCAATCTTTTGATAGGTTATTTGAAAGTAGAGTGAATGATCAAGAGTTAAAGGTCTAAGTGCAATGGACATAGTGGATGGATGAGGAAGAAACGGGCTTAACTAAAACTAAGGATGTATTAAATATCCTCCCCTTAAATTAACTATAAAGGGATTTGAACACAGGTTCCCTGCACGGGTGGGTAATCTTTCCCCAGACAACATGTGTTATTAAATGAAAATCTTAGTGCCATGAGTGGGATAGTTCCTTATGAGTTATTCATAAAGGTCTTATAGGTGATACCTCCACCAACACAATACAGTCTACTGCCACTGCTCTTGACTGCCTACAAGAACTAGATTTTAAATACCCTTGCGCTGAAGACACAATACATTCTAATTGTAGGACATACAGAAATCAAACTGGAATTGACCTGAAATAGCCTAATTTTCATAATGCTGGAAGGTGCCATGCAGGCAGGTAGGAGAGTCAAGTCATCAATGATATTACACAACAGTGAATATCCTGCATGCTACAATACTAACTTACCAGGCAATAGTGGCATGAAGATCATGGGGGTAACCAATCACTTTCTGGTTGGATCTAAGGCCTGTTCCATAGAAGGGAACCCATGTCTGGTCAAAAGTCTATAATTCTGGAAGTCATAGGCCCTGGGGTGCAACCCATTACTGTTGTTCTACTAATGGATAAGCAATCAAATTGCCTTCTAGATATTTGTTTATGCCCACAGGTGAGTGCTGCTCTCAGCCCTGATGAGAGAAGTTGCTTTTACAGTGAGCAGCAATTTAATGCAAAGACTCATAACTAGGTCAAAGTATTTTTTTAAAAAGTGGCTATTAAGTACTCAACCCTAAATAGAACATACAGATCAATTTGGTTCTCCTAAGCTCCAGCAACACAGTGAAGCGATGGTAGAAAGAAACATAATCTTCTGGGCATGACCAGCATGAGTGCTGCTCTCACTGTAATTATGATCAAATGCACAGGATCAAGCCAACAAAGTCAGTCTGTATTCTAGTAGGTAGCACTAACTAGACTCAGTGGGTTTAAACAAAAGGAGAAAGCATGAAGATGGGAAGGAAACATTGGGAGCATGTTGGCATGCTGAGGGGTTGGGAAGGATAAGATAAATGTATACATGTATGAAATTGTCAAAGAATAAAAAGATTTTTTATTTTTTAAAAACATCCAGAGATGGGTAGTCATAAAAACAGACACCTGACTTAATCTCATTGCACATTTTGTATATCAAGATTGGGCTCATTTAGAAAGGATAAAGTAGAGTGTCCTTTTGTTACCTGCCTCCCTCTCTCTGCCCTTCTGCCATGAGACCTTTTTGTCAGGTGTTGGCTACTGAATCTTAGATGGGTCAGTTTCTAGAACTGTAATCCAATAAATTTCTATCTATTACAAACCACCCAATCTATGACACTCTGATATAATCATACAAGAGAGAAATAAAATATATTCTGAAAATCAGTTATTTATACCACTCATAAGCAGTATTATTTAAAGCTGGAGTTAGATTAGTCACAAACAAACTTTGCAAACTCTAGTATAAGCACTGTGATGATCTAAATGAGAAATGCCCTCAGAGTCTCAGGCATTTCAACACTTGGTCCCAGTTGCTGGGACTATTTGGGGAGGTTTAGGTGGTGTAGCCTTGCTGGAGGAGAGTAAGATGCTTTGCCTACTTCTAGTTGTTGCCTCTGATTCATGCTTACAGTTCATGTGCACTTTCACCTTCCTGTTCCTGCCACCTATTTCCATGCTGTGCCAGCTGCTATGGACTCTAACCCTCTAGAACTGTAAGCCAAAATATACTCTTCTATTAACACAAGAACTAAAAATTTAAATGAATATAATTAATATGCAAAAGAAAGTAAAGTCACATTGGAGACTAATTTCAAATCAGAGACAGAGAAAGAAAAGATGGAAGAAACACATGCATGAATAGAAAAAAGTTGCAAATATGGTAGATATGAACCCAAATGTATCAGTAATCAATTTATATGTGAATGATTTAACTAAAACAACTAAAAGAGAATGCTGGAATGGGTGAGAAAAAAACTGCTCAAATACATCATTTATAAAAAAAAAACCCACATAAATAACATGGATGAATATAATGAAACAGATAAAGGTGCATCATGTTTTAAGCAGAAGGTGAAATAGCCGTATCGATATCAGGCTTACTTAAGTAGAGGGGAAATCATCAGGGATAGAGGGGCATTAATGAAACTGTGTCAATTCTTCAAGAAGACATAAAAATCCTTAATGTGACTGCACCAAACAAAGTGTCAAAATACTCGAGGGAAAAACTGTCAGAACTGCAAGAAGCACTATTATAATTGGAAATATCAACCTCCTTCTTTTCAGCAATTGACAGATTCAGCAGGCAAAAATTCAGAATACCACTGAACTGAAAAGCAACATCAATCAACTGGATCTGACATCTCCACAACACCTCACCACCAACAAAGTGCATTCTCCCTAAGCTCCCACAAGAACACTCACTAAGGCGGGAAAATACATTTTAGTGACAAAAGAACAGAACCTTATACACAGCATGTTCACAGATCTCAGTGGAATTAAATTAGAATCATTCATAGAAGATAACTACAAAATCTTAAATTATTTGGCATAAACAACACAGTTCCGAATAATACGCAAATCAAAGAAATCTCGGGATAAACACAGAGATATTTTGAAATAGATAAAATGGGGAGAAAAACCTTACAAATGTTAAATATACATTAGCAAATCAGAAAAAATTTAAAATGAATCACCTAAGCTTCTACCCTAAGAAACTAGGAGAGAAAAGAAATAAAAGCATGAATATGACAATAATAACAAGTAAAACAAAAATTACAGTAAAAATCAAACCGAAATTGAGAGAACTAGAGAAAAGAATGAAGCGGAGTCTGGCTACCTTAAAAAGAGAAAAAAAACATAGACCTCTAGAGGCTTTTTTTTTTGTGTGGCGGGGGAGTGGAGGAGATTAGAGTGTGCGTGTGTGTATGTGTGTGTGTGTGTGTAAGTGCCCAAGAGACCAAAGACATTAGATCCTCTGCAAATGGAGTTACAGGCAACTGTGCATCATCAGACGTGAGTGCTGGAAATGGACACAGTCCTCTGAGAACAGCAAGTGCTCTTCTTAACCACTGCACTGAGCCATCTTTCCAGCTCCAGAGTTTCCATTTTTTCATTTAACATATAGTATTTATACTGACTTATGTGAGCACAACTTTATCAATCAAGTCCATATACAAATACAATGTATAACGATCACCAGAGTACTCAGCCCTTCTGTCCCCTCAAATACTATCATGCATATGATCCTGGGAACCCAATTCTTCCTCTCCAGTTATTTTGAAATATACAGTTAATTGCTTTGGGTTAGTTCCCCAATTTTGTAACAGAAGAGAACTACAGCAACTACTCCTGGGTACTGATTATCCTACCCTCTGTGTTTTCTTCCTAGCCTCTACTAATTGCTATACCACCATCTACTACTATGTGATTAATGTCTTTAGCTTCTGCAATATTTGTTTCTGTACCTAATTTATTTTACTTAACATAACGCTCTCCAGTTTCAGTCATGCTGCTGCAATGATAGGAGTTCATCCTTTTTATGGTTAAACAGTATCTCCCCACCCCCACTCCACACACCTTAAAAAAAAAATCGGTGTGTACAGGTATATATCTGTGTGTGAATGCCATTTGTGTGGGCCAGAAGAGGGCACCAGAACCCCTGAGACTGAAGTTATAGGTGATTGTGAGTCATGTGGGTGCTAGGAATAAAGCTCTCTGCAAGAGTATCAAGTGTTCTTAACCAGTGAGCCATCTCAGTCCTCATATACCTCTTTTAAAAGTCCATTCATCCGCTGATGAACGTCTTGGCTAACTCTATAATTCTGGTTCCTGTGAATAGTGCTGTGATAAACACTTACGTGGCTATCTCTTTGATGTAATGACTTTTATATACCCAGGAATGGGGCTGCTGGGTTGTAAAGTTTTTTTGAGAAACCTCTGTACTGTTTTCCAAAACAGCTATACACTAATTATATTACTATCCACAATATACAATTCTCCTGTCTCTAAATCCCAGTTAAGTTCTTACACATACACACATACACATAAAACCACAAATCTATAAAAGCAAAAATCAGGCCACAAAAAGATTAAAGTTTTGCTCTGAGAAGAACTGTGTTAAAAGGATAAAATGATAAATACAGTCTATATATTTTTTAAAAAGGACTTATATCTAGAACATACAAGTGATCACAACAATTTAAAAAAGAAGAGAAAGAAAGAAAACAATTCAATTAGAAAAAAAGGCAAGACATGAATAACATTTCATTGGGTGCATACAGGAGACAGAAAAACACATGAAAACATGTGATCACCATTAGCCATTATAAACATCCACATTCAGTCATCATTACTTGCCTATCAGAACAGCTAAAATTAAAAACCAGTGACAGCAGCAAAGTCCATTACAAATTCAGAGAAACAATGGATGGCTGGCATGGCTCAATGGGTAACGACCTGAATTCAATCCCCAAGACCCACATGGTAGGAGAGAACTGACTCTTGCATGTTGCCACATATACATATGTACACACACACACACTAACAATAATAAATAAAAAATAAAACAAGAAAAAAAAAGAACTCAAGAGAAACTGGAACACCTGCACACTCATGTGAGTGTGGAATAGTCCAGTCATTCTAGGTGCCTACTACAGTTTCTTACAAAAGTACCTTTCATATAATTCAATAACTAGACTCTTGAACACTAATGCAGTAGAAATAAAAATTTATTTCCAAATAAAACCTACATCAAGTATTTAAAGCAGCTTTATTTCTACTAATCCCACACTGGAAACAATCAAGATGTGCTTCAGTTGATAAAGATCAAATACAGTACATTTAAATGAACAGATATATATGCAGTTACTTACATCTGCATGAATCCAAAACTAATAAAAATGGCTATTCAAACTAGAAGGAATAAAAAGTGCTGAAGGGACAGAAATGAAGACGTACAGTTTAAAATTTGAAACCATAGGGGATGGGCAGATGGCTTCTAGAATAAAAGTACATATTGTTCTTGGAGAGGACCCAGGTTGGGTCCCCAAGCCCCAACGTGGTGTCTCAAAACAATCCCTAACTTCAATTCCAAGGGATCCAACACCCTCATCCCCTCTTCACAAGTAAGTGCATGGTATATACACATACATACAGGCAAAATGCTCATATATGTAAAAATAAAATAGATCTATTTTTTCTTAATTTGAAACCATGGTAATATTTTTTACATTTATAAACAAAGAAGAAAAAAACAAGAAAATCTCTAAAAACTGAAACTAAAACAACTATCTCCAAATGAAAAAAACCTGACCACAAATAGAAGTAAATTAATACAACTGGGTATCAAGTTAGTGATATAACCATAAAATTTTTGTTTTCTTTCTTTATTTTATTTTATTTTTTTATTTTTCAAGACAGTTTCTCTGTAGCTTTGGAGCCTGTCCTGGAACTAGCTCTTGTAGACCAGGCTGGCCTCGAACTCACAGAGATCCACCTGCCTCTGCCTCCCAAGGGCTGAGATTAAAGGCGTGCGCCACTACTGCCCAGCATGAAATTATTAGTAAAAACATGTATTTAACTGACATTAGAAGCAATGCTTTTTAATCACCCTCAGTTGAATACTCTGGGAGTGGACTTGCAAAAAAAATGTTAAACTTTACCTAATAATACTATTACTCTTTGGAAATTATATTTGAGGATACATTTGTGTGTACCAAACAGCGAAATGACTAAGTGGTAACTCTACTAACGCTATTAGGAAAATATTACCAACATTAAAAAGTAAAACCTGCCAGGCAGTGGTGGTGCACGCCTTTAATCCCAGCACTCAGGCGGCAGAGGCAGGCGGATCTCTGAGTTCGAGGCCAACCTGGTTTACAGAGTGAGTTCCAGGACAGGCTCCAAAAGCTACAGAGAAACCCTGTCTCGAAAAAAAAAAAAAAAACAAACAAAACAAAACCAAAAACAAACCAAAAAAAAAAAAACGTAAAAACTGTGGAACCAGAGAGATAAGAGTGCTTTTTATTCTTTCAGAGGACCCAGGTTTGGTTCCCAGCACCACACAATGGCGAACAACCTATTCCAAGAGATCAATTACTCTTCTAACCTCTGTACCAGCATGAACTTGGTGCATAAAACCATACAGGCATACATATACATGCACAAAAAAGTATTAAATTCTTTAAAATATTTTTTAAGTAGCAAATATAAAATGAAAGAAATTACAATCCAGCAAATCAAATCCAAAATTAAAATAGTCTAAGATGCGCATTATTTTCTCTTTAAAAGTTACTTCCTGGCTATATATCCTAGGGAGGTTTAAGAAAAAGACAATCTGGTAGCAACAAATTTTCCTAGTTTCCAAGAATACATTCTAAATATCATCCTCTTACTAATGTATATAAAGGACAGACTCCCTATATAAAAACTATTTGAAATAATAATGGGGCCAAGTCAAGGAACATAGGAACAAGACTGGAGAGGCTCCTACTATTCAAAAATGCTAACAATCTGGTATCAAATGTAATGACTACTAAAGTTGTTTGAAATATAGTGGAGGGGCTGGAGAGACGGCTCAGTAGTTAAGAGCACTGGTTGCTCTTCCAGAGGACCTGGTTCTGGTTCCCAGTACCACATGGCAGCTCATAACTGCCTGTAACTGTAGTACCAGGGGACCTGACACCCTCTTCTGGTCTCCCCAAGCACTAGGTATGAATTTGGAGCATAGATATACTTGTAGGCAAAATATCCTTACACATAAAAATAATTTTTTTAAAAAAATAAGATAAAAGGATACTGTAGAAATACAGTCTAGTGAACAAAGGTTTTCTTTAAAAACAAAATCAACTATATACCTAGAGAAATACCCAACTTAATTCATTATTCTGTAATTAGTCATTAAAAGGAAAGAATTAAACACTTATCTTACTTTCCAGTTGACTGTATTTCAGTAACTAAAAGCTCTTATCATTGAGGGTAATTTCAATGCATAAAAGACAACTGGCATGCGTGGTGAAGGCCTGGGTTTGATGACCAGTAAATATGAGGGGAAGAGGAAATTGCAACTAACAAATCGAAAATAATATAAAAATTACATATAACCAATTTCCATGCCTTGTTAAACATTTTTTATTCTGACAATGATTATCACTAAATATTAATACCATTAATAAAAGGCTAATAGGAAATCTTACCAGAAATTACCACTAGACTATGCTGCCTGAAGTACTAACAATACAATACAAAGTACATTATACCACCTAGAGAGTCTTTTTTTGTTTTTGTTTTTGTTTTTTTTTTTGGTTTTTTTGGTTTTTCAAGACAGGGTTTCTCTGTAGCTTTGGAGCCTGTCCTGGAACTAGCTCTTGTAGACCAGGCTGGCCTCGAATTCACAGAGATCTGTGATCCGGGATCACAGAGTGCTGGGATTACAGGCGTGTGCCATCACTGCCCGGCCCTAGAGAGTCTTTTAAAAAAAAGATTCGAAATATAATTCCCAGTATTCTTTAGAACTAGAGGAAGTAATTTAATACTACTATGAAAAAGCATCTAGACTTAGTTAAATATGGAAGCTTATTCAGAGCAAATGACACAGTTTCCTCGAAAATATCAGTTGGTAAGAATGGGGATAGCTCAAGTTGGCAAAGTGCTTGTCTAGCTAGCAGCACAAAGCCTCAAGTTCAATTCTTTTTTATTCGTTTGTTTTTTGAGACAGAGTTTCTCTCTGTAGCTTTAGAGTCTGTCCTGGAACTCGCTCTTGTAGACCAGGCTGGCCTCGAACTCATGGAGATCTGCCTGCCTCCTCCCAAGTGCTGGGATTAAAGGTATGCACCACTACCACCCAGTCCAAGTTCAATTTTTAACACCCAATAAACCAGAAATGGTAGCATACACCTGTGTTCCCAGCATTATGAAGGTGAGAGCAAAAAAATCAGAAGTTCCAGGTCACCCTTGATAGATAATGAGTCTAGGACATCATTGGATACATGAGACCCTGTCTTAAAAATAAATTCTAAAAAAAATCAGCGGGTTGAAAAAAAATGGCAAAAAGATGGGAAAACTCTTCTTGATAAAAGAATTTTAAAGGGACATAACAACAGAATGAGTATTTAGATTCTGATTCAAACAACAAAAACAGAAAGCTGTACATGGAAACATCAGTTGTTATTAAAACATCACTGTTAAATCTAGTAAGTAACATCAAAGAAATTATAAGAAGTAAACATCTCTAGACCAGCAATTCAGAGAAGGCTCCAAAGGATTTCTACTTGTTGATAATCCTACCTTAATATAATCGGTCTCTAGTGTAGGAATGGCCTAGCGACTTATTTCAAACCAACAGAGCAGAGCAACAGTGATGTAGTGTCATTTCTAAGCCTCGGATACATAAGTGTGATTTAGATCTTACTAACAGGCTCTCTCTTGCTGGCTTTGGTGAAGAAGAACATGTTAGAGGGCTAGTTGGCAGCCTCTGCCCAACAATATTAACTATCATTTTTAAAAAGATTTGTTTGTTTGCTTGTTTACTATATTCAGTATGCCTACATGCCAGAAGAGGTCACCAGATCTCATTATAGATGGTTGTAAGCCCCCATGTGGTTGCTGGGACTTGAACTCGGAACCTCTGTAAGAGCAGCCAGTGCTCTTAACTACTGAACTATCTCTCCAACCCATTTATTGACTATTCTTATCTTAAAACCATTAAAATTTCAAAACCATATACTAAACCTTACCACCGGGAGACAACCAACCATAAAATCTTTTTGTCTGAATTTTGTGATAGCTTTCAAGTAAAATTTCAAGAGCTAGACTTATCTGCTGTCTTGTAAAACATTTTTACTTATGTACATACATACATGCGTAACTGTAGATGGAGCAGTGGGCAGGCCTGCTTTTTGTCCCGCTAGGCTCCCACACGGCTAGGTTAGCCCCAGAAATAAAAACACACAGATTGTATTCATTTAAATACTGCCTGGCCCATTAGTTTCAGCCTCTTATTGGCTAATTCTCACATCTTGATTAACCCATTTCTAATAATCTGTGTAGCACCACGAGGTGGTGGCTTACCGGGAAAGATTCAGCATGTCTGACCTGGTGGCTGGCTCCATTGCGTCTGACCCAGAGAGGAGAGGCATGGCAATTGCCTTACTTCCCTCTTCCTCCCAGCATTCTGTTCTTTCTACTCCACCCATCTAAGGGCTGCCTATCAAATGGTCAAGGCAGTTTCTTTATTAACCAATGAAATCAACACAAAACAGAAGACCATCCCACATCACATAACAGTGGGACATGAATGGGCTACATCCTGTGTGTGGAGGTAATAGGACAACTGTGGAGTCAGTTTTGTCCTTCATGGGTTCTCAAGCTATCGGGCTGGTACAGCAAGTGCCTTTGCCCACTGAGCCATCTGTGCCACCCACCCCTATCTCCAATAGCTTCATAGACTTTTCCTAAATGTGTCAATGAGTAATAGGCTCTTTTAAAAGCCATTCTACAGGTCTGCTCATATAAAATTAAATAGATCCATAACTATATCACTGAGGACTGGGCAGAGCTTGTTAACTGTATAAGAGCTGAGAAATGCCTGGGACTTTAACAGGCCGAAAAGCTAAAGAACATATCTCAGAGTCAAGGTCCCTCTGACTTTGTTTTACCCTTCCCAGTACACAAAGAGGCTTTCTGCCACATCCACCAGCTTCCCAGCCTGACTGGATCTACAAAAGGGAACACAACTGCCTTCAGTCTCTCACTGAAATCCCACTAGATAGGGGACACTAAATTCTTATCACAGAGACAAAGACTGAACTCTGTCCACATATCTAGGCATTCAAATACAACTTGTCCTGTATTTCAAGCCCATAAAGAATTATTTACAAACCTCTGTCTGTTCTGTAGGCCCTGCAGACTTTGTCACAGGACACAGTATGTTCTCCAAGTCCACTGAGTTCCATTAAAAGTCATTAGCATTTTCCTAAAATGATTGACACTCCCCCATTTCCTCCTTCTCTATAGAAAAGAAGTACATATATTATGCTGGGGTAGTAAATAATCACAATAGTTTTCTCCAAGAGTTGACTTTTCCCTTTTGCATATTAATAAAATAGCAGGCCTTTTTCCTATTAGTTTATTGCAACAAGCCTTCAAAAAACAAGGGATTAATTTCCTAAGGCATATAAAATGTTCATGCTTTCCTTATCAACCACTTAGAGGGTCATATGGCAGGCACATCATGTTATAGAGTACATAAATCAGAGTGCTTTACTTACCTTCAAATTATATAGAAGTGAGCAATTCAGTGAGATAGATGACTTTGAAGTCAAGATTATTATAGATGAATAACCAACATCCTTGCTCAACTTTTAGACAAGGAAGCCATCAATCTTTCCACCAGCAAATATAGTTTAAGGGTTAGAGAGATGAATCTGTGGTTAAAAAGTGCTTGCTGCTTTTCCAGAAGACCCAAGTTCGGTTTCCTGTACCCACGTCTGGTGACATACAACTGTTTTGTAACTCCAGCTCCAGATCTAAGGCCCTCTTCTGTTTTATAATAGCACTAGCACCAGCACAAGTGTGTCACACATTCACAAACACACAGACATAGATAAAAATAAATCTTTAAAATAAGACTAGTTCAAGGCATATGTGCTAGGATAGTCCTAACAAGCCAGCCAATATGTTGAGACAGACAAGTTTAAGGACAGCCCAGTGACCTAGAGCACCTCTAGGTCACAAAAAAAAAAAAAAGTTTTGTCTGCCCCTTTTCAATAAGGCAACACCTGGCACCGCCTCTCCAGTGGGTAATTTATGTTCAGGCACATCCTGGTAGAAAGAAATAAAAAAGGTTAGCTTAGACTGGCACTGGTGCAAGTGAGCCAACGCCATCCTGTACTTGTGATGGCCTGTCAGGAAAAATTCTTGTTTACCATAAAGCATCCATAAGCTTAAAATCATGAGATATACAACACATTTACATGCAGATCTCCCAAACTTATACAGCAGCCCATTTATAGTCATGGGTTCCCACTTCCCTCCACTAGATTCAAAAAAAAAAAAAAACACAACCACTCCAGGCATGTTTGAAAGAAAATTGACCCCCTGAACCCCCAAAGGGAATGACACTATTAGGAGATGTGGCTTTGCAGGAGTGGTAAAGCATAAAATGATAGAAATTTGTTAATTTAAGATGTAAGAGTTAGTTAATGAGAAGCCTAAGCTAATAATAGACCAAACAGCATGTAATAAATATTAGGCACCAGAGTGGCTTCAGTAACAGATGTGTGAAAAAAAATCCAGTCCAGGGGGACCAGCAGGATGGAGAACACTTCTAGCTACATCTGGCACCCAACATCTGGGGCTAACCTGTGTGGCCCGCCACCTACTTCAGGTCTGATGCTTGTATACCTGCCCACTCTGGGTTAGGAGGAAGTAGCTAAGAGTGTGCCTGCAGCTCAGCACTCCCTGCCTAGGCAAGCGGGTGGATCAGGGCTGCTAGGCAGGCACAGACAGGAGAGCCCACCATCATACACAGAGACATTTCCAGGCTGCGCAGCACGCTGAGTGGCAGATTAGGGCTTGTGTGCTGCATGATGATTTTATTTTGAATTTTACCATGAGGCTCGTGGTTCGTTACCTCACATCTTGCTTTTTGGGTGGCTACAAGGCATCTGCCTGACTCCGCCTTCTTTGTCCCTATATTCAGTTTAGTTTTCCCACCCAGCTACATTCTGCCCTTCCATAAGTAAAAGCAGCTTTTTTATTAACTAATGGTAAGAAAACATATTCACAGCAAACAGAGGGAATCCCACATCAACCCTGTGTTCAAGAAGATAAAGAAATCAAATAAAGGGAGTGGTGACCTCAGGGCAAGATCCCACCTTGCTAAACTTCTAACTTGTGGAAACAAACTAAAGAAAAGCTTAGAGCCAGTGTAAGGGGCGCCAATGTAGGGGGCACACCTTTAATCCCAGCACTGGGAGGCAGAGGCTGTCAGAGTTTGAGGCCAGCCTGGTCTACAGAACAAGTTTCAGGACAGCCAACCTTAGGCTGTGAAAGACAGAAAACTGGTGAAGATGTAACTGAACGAGGGGGTCATGTTCCAGGCCCAGTAAGCCATGGAATTTGGCATCTTTGGCCAGGTTGTTCTGGCTTTAGAGTTAAGGATAGAAGAAAGGAGTTATAAAGTAAAGCTGCTGAGGGCAGGCATGTGTCGGGGCGTCCCTGAAACGGATACCTAATAGAGAGGTCATTGCATGAAGCCATGAAGTTGAAGCCTGGATTGCCTTTAGAGAACCCAAGATGTTAGAGATACCAAAGGCGAGCTAACAGAGAGTGGAACCAGTCCAAGAGAAAGAAGTATGTTACAGTCAAACCTGAACTGAGTTGGGGATCTGAAGAGTGTTCTGACATCAGACATGGAGATGCAAAGTTCAGAGTTTGCCCAGCTGGTTTTTGGTCTTCCTTTGGTCTAATATTTTCTCACTATGCTCCCTTCCCTATGTTTTGAAATGGTATCCTGTGCCATTGTATGTTGAAAATAAGTGATCTGCTTTTTGATTTTGATTTTACAAAAGGCTGCAATTAAAAGATTGCTTAAGTCTCAGAAGACTTTGGACTTTACTGACTAAGAGGGGCTTTTGAAGTTGGACTGAATGCATTATTTTGCACTATGATATGGCTATAAGTCTTTGGGGGCCAGGGAGTGGAATGTGATAGTTCGAAAGGAAATGGCCCCCAAAGGGAGTGGGACTTGTTGGAGTAGTGTGGCCTTGTCAGAGGAAGTGTGTCACTGTGTGTCACTGTGGGGTAGGCTTTGAGGATTCCTATGCTCAGGATACGACCTAGTGTTTTCAGTTGACTTACTGCTGCCTGCAAGATGTAGGACTCTTAGTTCCAGCACAACTTCTGCCTACACACACCCATGTTCCCAGGCATGATAATGGACTAAACCTCTGAAACTGTAAGCAAGCCATCCCAATTAAATGTCTTCATTATAAGAGTTGCTGTGGTCATGGTGTCTCTTCACAGCAATAAAAACTCTAAGACATGGAGCGTGAGACACATGCTTGCTTGAGCCTGCTTCCATTCTATGGTGTGCACTCTATGCTTTTACTCTCATCTTTAATAAATTTATATTTTCATCTCTCTCTTGTACTCTGTTCAATTCTCTGTCCAAGATGTAAAGTCCTCAAAATCACCTAGTAACAATTTTATTTTCTACAGACTGCCTGCCATCTTTATAGTTCAGTGCTCATTTTTGCAATTTTACTTTATTTGTTATTTCACTCCCTGTATTATATAAGAATGTATGGAAAATATAATTATAAAAGCCTGCCAATATTAATCCAACTGAAACTCTAAACATAGCCTTTACTGCTTTCAACTACGTCACTCTACTGAAAAACAATGGCTACAGCATAATCAGATATTCTTACCTCTTTAAATATTATCCAGAAGTCAGTAAAGTACCCTATACCTTGTGGTAAAGATAGCCAAAAATCTGAAAAGCTCTAATTGTAACTCATAATATAGCAATAAAAATATTTTTCAAAATCTGTGTTTAATCTATCATCCAGAGTATCACAGCCTGCTGAAAATCAAGACTTCAACAAATGCCAAAGTCATAGATATATGAATTTTCAACTATCCAAAATTCTGAGCTGAGAGAAATTAGAAGTTATTTTCAGCACTTTAAAAATCTATGCTTCAGTTTATACGAGGAGAGTTAATAAACATGTTTCATACCTTTCAAAAATAACTTATTCATATTTATATGTAAATAATATAATTTTTGTTTGAGACAGGGTTTCTCTATGTAGCTTTGGATGGCTACTATATAGACCTGAAAGTAATTATATAGAGCAAGCTGGCCTCAGACTCACACAGATCTATCTTTGCCTCACAAGTGCTGGGATTAAAGGTGTGTGTCACCATGCCCAGCCTTAAATAATATAATTCTAAAAGTCAATTTTCTAAACACAAATCAAGTGTGTTATGTATATATGTGTACATGTAAAGTATGCACAATAATAGATAGGAGCAAATATATCCAAGGATGAAAGTACAGAGTAAATATGTAGACATATACATTCTCAACAAAAATAAAGGAAGATAAAAGACTATCCTACCACAAAAATTAGTACAACTGAGTTTAACAGCAAATTAATCTAAGCCCATGTGGTCATTTTCAATATAGGGCTTTCATTTATTGAGTTATTTTAATCGATATAAATAAATTATTTTAAAATAACTAATAGTTTTTTAGGCACTTCTTCAATAAGAAAGGGGGAAGAAAAAGAACTGATAAAAAAATTTGACCATTCCCCAAATAGTTAACGCCAGAAATTCTATTCCTAGGCACATGTGGAAAAAATGAAAACATTAAGTTCACATAAAAAATCTTCACATTAAACAATGTTTATTGAAACCTTGTTCATAATGTCTAAGAAGTATATATAATCCAAACACCCATCAAGTAATGAATGCACATTCATATTACTTTCACATCTTTACACATTCATATTAGCAGACAGGAAATAGATATGGCACAGACACATGATATAGTATGCATGAACTTTAAAAGCAGCACTGTAAGTAGAAAAAGCTAGTCACAAAAAAAATGCATTTCATCATCCCATCTATATGAAAGACCTGGAATAAAAAAATCTGCAGGGACAAAGAGTACTTAGTACCTGCTTATGGACAGAAGGTCAGTGGAAGGGGACTATTCTTCATAGCAACTACAAAAACATGGTAAAATAACTACAATAATAGTTGCATTTATCTCTGAATATATTAAAACCCACTGATTTGGTTATTTTAAGTAGCTAAAATATATTGTATATAAATTATACATTAACAACAATATTATATAAAAAAACCCTAAAAATACTTATAATCAAGAAATTAGAAGAAACCATATCCTAAAATCAATCAAAACATTGGTAGTATCCTTGAAACTATTATTAGGCAAATCAAATTTTTGCATTAAACTGAAAATTTTAAGTTCTTATTAGAAATATTGTCTTTAAAAATTTTAGTAACTTCATAATAAAAGTCTCAAAGACACAGATAAGAAACACTCCATTCCAAGTTCTTCCAATTAAATTCCTGACCATTTCATTTAAGATACTCTCAGACTTTGCTGAAAACCATTTAAGACATTTAAAATAAATTATTTTCTGTTTTGAACATGTCAACATGATGTTCCAGTGCCAAACCAAAATTACCCTTAGAAAGAAAAATGTAATTAAAAATGTCTTAATTCACTCATCTATTCGAATAGTAATAAACATTATGCTTAGATACAATGGTGGGGGAGCATACCTTACTCCCTATGAAGCTCACGGTCCAGTTGAAGGGGATAACTATTAAGCAAGTAACAAGACAAATAAGTACATGGCTGAAAAATATAATGCATGATCTATCAAATAGGCACATATTGTTATCAAGTATTCAACCATAAAGGTGGGGGACAGCTACCAGAATTATGGAGAAGAGGGGGGTAGACAATGTCCTAGTAAAAAAAAGCATTTTAAGTGACATTTGAAGAATAGTTGTTAAGTCTTATGATTCTTCTAATGAAAGCTACCTAAATGAAAATGGCAAATGGGGGAAGTGGACAATGAAAAGTAAGGGTATCACACCTAAAGGTGTTAAAAAATATTCAGTTTTCTTTACATAAGTCCATTTCTTTTACAACAAACGCAAGGTGATAATACTGTCTTTGTTACTCTTCTACTGCTGTGAAGAGACACCATAACCAAGGCAACTTGTAGTACTCGGGGGTGAGAGCTGAGAGATCAGAAAAGCAAAGCAGCCAGCCATAGAAAGCTCTCACCTCTACCAATACTCAGACTGAAAGGATGATCCTATCCTCAGGCTGCCTCTGTTCCAACAAACCTCAGACCACACTGAGCTCTTCTCTCCTCCTGCCTCATCTACCCAGCCCCATCACTTCTCTCTCCACTTCCCTAGTGCTGGGATTGAAGGCGTGGTATCTGAAGCGCAGGGATCACCTTTGTCTGAGCTCCGTTTCTCTTTCAGACAGATTTGGTCTTGTGAAGCCCAGGGTGGCCTTGAACTAACAGAGATCCCTTTGTCTCTGGACTACTGGGATTAAAGGTGTGTACCACCACCTATAGCTCTATACTCTGATCTTCAGGCAAGCTTTATTTGTTAAAATATAATAAAATACCACTGCAACAACTTATAAAGGAAAGTATTTAACTGGGGGATGGCTTACAGTTTCAGAGGAGGAGTCCAAGACCATCATTAACAAGGAGCAGGGCAGTGGGTAGGCAAGCATGGTGCTGGAGCAGTAAAGTTGGAGGGAGGGAGGCAGAGAGAGAGGCCTGCCATGGAAGCTCCAGTGACACACTTCCTCCAACAAAGACACACCTCCCAATCGTTCCTAAACAGTTCACCGACTGGGAACCAAACATTCAACTACGTGAGCCTTGGAGGGCCATTCTCACCACCACAGTCACAACCTTAATAAGATATACTAGTCAACAGTAAAGGAATGTAAGGATATTCTTAAAGTAATAAATACTAATAGTCATAAGCCAAAAGACTGACACTAAACCCAATTGTCTCCCCTCTAAACATGACTTAACATAGTTGCCACAAATGTTTAAATTAAAAGTACAATTAACATGAAATCATGTTACAGGAATGGAAAAATAACACATATTTATAAAAAAGATTAAATTTCAATTCTAGACCTTACAAAAAACAAGTCTCAAAAAAGATTTATAGATCAACAAAACCAAAAGCAAAACACAACTAAGTAATTGTTAGTAAGCAGATGCTTAGACAATGCTAAGATGAGCACACAGGCCTGTAATCACAGAAAGAGGCCTGAAACATAGTATTTTCAATATGCAGGAGGAAAGAGAAATCTGAGCTAGCTCTAATTTAACAGTAAGATAAAATACTCAAATCTTGGGACAGTAAGATGGCTCGGTGGGTAAAGGTACTTGCCACCACGACCGATGACTTGATTTTAATTCGTGAATCTACACAGTGGATGAAAAGAACCAACTCCTGAAATTTGTCCTCTGATGTCCACATATATGCCATGGTATGTGTACACAAATAAATACACTCACACTCTCTCATTCATTTAAATTCTCTTTCTAAATAAATGATGAACAATCTTAATTTTGAAAAATCTGTGTGTTGTTAAAAAGAAATAGACCTCAAATATGAAAACACAAAACATGCACAGTAAGAGGAGGGCTGGACAAGTAGCTATCTAGCACGCATGAAGTCTTGGGTTCCAATCACCAGCATCACTAAGTAAAATCTAAGTAAAGCTTACACCCAACAAACAGCAACCCAAATAATGCAGATGAAACCACACTAAGTAGATTTCAAAAGCAGGAACCACAAAGTATTATTAGAGATAAAAAGGGGCATGTTATACCCATTCAAAGGCCCAATTTGCTAGAGAGATAAAGCTAAGCTATGTTTGTATGCATCTAATCACATGACTTCAAAACATACAGTACTTGAAGAAATAAAAGGAAAAATGCAGATTCATAACCACAGAATCACCCTGAGGTAATGAAAAGGAGAAAAAATTAAAAATCAGTAAAGCTGGAATGTAGTTTAGTGAAAGAGTATGTACCTAGCACACACGGGGCCTGGGTTCAATCACCTATGCTCTAAGGGGAAAAAGAAAAAAAAGAAAAAGAAGCAAGGCGGCAAACGGCTAACATTTAAAGTCATCTACAGCTGCTGCCTAGTGACCCAAGATTGAGGCCAGAAACCCAGGTAAAGGTCAAGGAGGAAATAGACTCCACAGTTGTCCTCTGACCTCCCTGCAGGCCATGGCACATACATCATACAGACACACAAAATAATAAAACTTAATTTAAAAAAAAACACAATAGATTACAGAACATTTGAACAATAAAATCCACAAATTTGACTTTTGAAACATACAAGAAAGACAGTCTGTAACAGAATAAAGTCTTTTCAAGAATACATAAATTTATCAAAATACTGAGCCATAAAACTAGTCTCAGCAAAGGTATGAGGTTATTTAAAATATGTTCTTAGCAAAGCTAATAATTCAACGTAAAAAAGATAGCTACAGAGCCTGGTGTGGTGATGTACCTTTAATCCAGCACTCAGGAGCCAGAGGTAGGTGGATTTGAGTTCAAGGCCAGCCTGGTCTACGTAATGCATTCCAGGTCAACCAGCCAAAGCTAAAATAGTGAGACCTTGTCTCCAAAACGAAAAAAAGAAAAAAGAAAAATACGACAAGACAGACAGAAAACAAAATATTAAAAAGTAAATTCAATTTTAAACAAGAAAACCAGGCATAGTGGTACAAATAGGACACTGAGGCAGGGAACTTGCTTGATCACAGGTGTTGAAGAGAGACCAGCCTGGTCAATATAAACATAACCCATCAGGGGGAACAGAAAATGAAAAGACAAAATTCTAGCCAAAGGATAAATGAAAGTAAAATCTGGATAATGTTATGGTTAAATGGTTAAAAAAAATTAAACTTAAGGGGCTGCTAATCCATACAAACAGAAAATCCTAGTCTTCAACATATATATTAGAACTAATAGCCTCATTTTCCAGTTCTCATTACCTGTCATCCAAAGTATATTAGGCTAGGGCATCTCACTTAGTTGCTACTTTGCAACTTTATAGGGGCAGATTTCAGGTCACTCAAATCAATTCCATATGAAGATAAAAGTGACTTTCCTTCTGTATATCTTAAAAGATGGATAATTCTTAGTGGGTAACATTTATTTTATCATAAACAAAAGACTATTTAAATAAACTGCATTCTTTTTACCTGTAACACACATATACACATGTATATGAATGTATATATACATATTCATATATAAACAACCATTATTTTTATTTGAAGGATTTTTATAAGTCATGGGGCTTATAAACAAATGATCTTTCTGAGAAGTATTATCCTAAAGTCTGCTGATGAGAAAACTGCTTTCCCAAAGAATGCCAATGTTAAAGGCAAAACAAAAACTATTACATTAGTGGGCTACAATGCAATACCAAAGAAAGACATAAGTATGGGAAAGGGATTTGTTGGAGAAGGGTGATAAGAAAAAACAAAAATATCATATGCATATGTGAAATTGCCAAAGAATTTCATAAAAAAAATTTTAATTTTTTTCATTATGTGTATATATGTTTGTGTATGTTTGTATGTATGTTATCTGAGAGTAAGTGACCACAGGGGCCAGAAGAAGATGTAGTATACAGGTGGTTATGAGCTATATGTGGGTATTGGGGATTGAACTTGGGTCCTCTGGAAGAACAATGAGTGGTTTTAACCACTGAGCCATCCCTCAAGCCCCTAATCAATTTTTTAAAAGAAAATAATTCTATTTATAATACCATTAAAAAGAAAATAACAATAAAACTGACAAAAAACATAAAAACTCTAAAACATTCAAATAAAGAAAGCATAAATAAATGGCAAAACAAAACAAAAAGAAACAGAAAACACCTACCACATTAAAAAATGGGGAGACGGCTCACTGGCAGACTGTTACTACACAGCGTGAGGAAGCTCTGAAGTTCAGATCCCCGCACACGCACACGCACACGCATGGAAAGCAGAGGTGGCAGCGCTGAGGGGCAGAGAGGTAGATCCACCCCAGCAGTTCACTAGCCTAGTAAGACAGAGTCTGTCTCCAAAAAGACTGTGAAGGTGTGAGGGTAGAGTGCTCAGCAGGTCAAGGTGCTTGCCAACAAGCCTGACCATCTCAAGATCCATGGGGTATGCCCTCAAAGGTAATTCAGACACTATATCAATAGTCTATATTCAGCCTATAGAGATCAATCATTCTATAAATTTTCTTCTCTAAAATAATTTTTTACAGACTTTAATAGCTAGTATTATAAATAAGTAATAATCAGAGATCTTAACTGGTCATTTTTTTGAAACATTCTATAAATCTCTCATTTCTAAACCATCAGGATAGCTCAGCAGTAAAAGCCAGTGAACCTATGACCTGCATTTAATCCCAAGACCCACATAAGACGGAAAGAACTAACTCCCAAATTGTCCTGATTGTCACAAGCACATTGTGACACACGTGCACATGCACACACACAAACCATAAATAAAAATGTCACTTAAGTAAAATCAGGAAATCTCTCATTTCTAAAGGTAATTTCTGAATGACCGAAATGTAGCAGAATTGAATGGTTATAAAGCATTGAAATACATATTATCTGCATATGAAACATCAAGAACTTCCTGTATCATGCCCAAAAAGTTAATGCAAATATTAGAGCCATTTGTTTTTCTACATTTTTTTTCATAGACAGGATCTCATTATGTATACTAGCTGGCTTCAGACTTACAGAGACCTACCTGCCTCTGCTTCCCAAGTGTTTGAGTTAAAGGCTAAGGCAAGAATGTTGGCTCAAATTGAAGGTCAGCCTGGATTATATAGTAAATTCTATGCCAGCCTGGGTTAGAGAGTGAGACCTTGTTTCAGAAAACAAATGAAGCTGGGCATGTTGATGCTCACCTTTAGTACTAACACTAGGGAGGAAGAGGCAAGACGATCTCTATGGGGTGGAGGCCAGCCTGGTCTACATAGTGAGTTCCACAACAGCCAGAGCTACATAGTGAGACCCTGCCTCAAAACAAAATAAAACAAAAACAAACAAAATTAAAAACAGAAACAATGTGATTCTAAATTGCCAAGAATGTTTATGACCTAGCCCAGGTACCCAGAATTCAACAGTCTACAGAGATCAGCAAATAGTCTTGCTTAAAGTGCCTTTAATCCAGCTGTTGAACACCTAGGAACTAAGAACTAAGGAGTTTCCTTTTTTTCTGCCTCATCAGTGCCAGGTGTGGTGGTGCATCTTGTAAGCCCAGCAACTGGGAGTAAAAGGCAGGAGGTTCAAAGACAAACAGTTCACAGCAAGTTCAAGGTTGACTGGGCTATGAAACAAGCTCAGCTAGAATGCAAGCTGAAAGACTGACTAAGCTACATAAGGCTCTATCTTTAAAAAAAATTATCAGACAAAGAATCTCACTATTCATAGTGACCAAAGAATAGCAAAAGCAAAAATAAAAGTAAAAAAAGGTTAAATGCCCCAATAGTAGGAAACCAATTAAATATCATTATCTAGAATATAAATGTATCCATGCAAGTGAAAAAAAGAATATTCAATCTCATAGGAAAATGTCTATTATATAAAATGAGCATCCCTTAACCAAAATGACTGGAACAGAATATCTCTCTCTGATTTTGGAATTCTTTAAATTTTGGACTTTGATGACTAAGAATCTCTAATACAGAAATTAAAAATCCAAATTGTCCCCAAATCGATATGCTCTAAAATCCAAAATATAGATGCTCAAAAGTTTCAGATTTCAGAGCTAATGGGTTTTCAATTAGAAATACTCAGCTATACTTACTTAAGTATACTAAAGAGCATAAAAAGGACATTAAATACTAAGCTGAAAAGATAAGCAGGCATGACAGACCTGGAATCATGTATCTGAAGGATGGGCAGGAATCTCTGCATGGGGGGGATTAGGGTAATTTACATTTGTTTCTGTGGATATTTAAAAACTATGCTAACTACAAACCTTTTCCATTTCTGCAATGAGAACAAAACACCTACTTATTTTTAAATGTGAAAATTTTTAATTAGTTGAGCTGAAATAAATTCGTCTATCCTAACCAAATGTTACTATTAAAATTATTTAATTCATTCAAATAAAATAAAATTGAGAATTATTTCTCATCAATGGAATTATCAAAGATGTAAAGTCAGCTTTAAAGACTCAGTTTTCATAGCAAAACCATAAATACCAATATAAAATACCCCTTGCTGTTCTAACATAAGAGCAAATTTTGTCTGCAGGCACAGAACAATCACATTGCATACTGAAGCAGCTAAAGGAACTTGTTAGGGAAGTCGAGAGAGAGCCCAGGACAAGAGTCCTCCTCAGAGCTGAGCAGGGTAACCTCCTTATCTCAGGTTCCCTAGCTGTAACACATGTATCACATTCATCTTGGTGTTTGGGCTGAGATTAAGTCTAGGAACTCATCTAACTGCTTGGGAGAGAATGGAAGACAATAACTGCTTGCTATTGGTAGAGCCAGTGAATAGTGGGCTTAAAGAAGAGCTTGCCAAGCCTCTGTAAAGCTGTATGGTGTGGGCAAGTATCTTACATACTGTCTCAGCTTTGTCATCTGCAAAACACAGGAAACTCGTTGCAGGTTTGTGCTTAAGATTAAACAAAACTATATGAAAAAAAGCATCTCAAGGACAGTGAGTAACTATAGCCAACATTATCACAACCTACAACAATAAACATATAAGAATAGGGATCACTATAAAATGTTTTTACATGTAGTATGTTCAATTCTACCAATGATCACTTACATATACCTCCTTTAGCTCTCAAATTAGGTATAAATTTTAGAAACAGGTAAAATACAAGCAAATTAAACACACTGGAAAATAAAAGGCCAATATTAGTTTCCAAGTTTTTTAAAAAAAAGTGCTATCTTTAACTAGACTTGTTTTAACATTTTAAGGATCAAATCAACCTTAAGAGTTAAAGGAGAAATGGCTTTCTAGAAAGAAACTTGAGATTGGAATTCTTCCATGACTTCATGGTGTGGGGGGTGGGGCAGTCCTATGCACGTGGTATATATGCACAGAAAAGTGTGTGTGCCAGAGAGGCCAGGAGGACATAAAGTACCCTACCCTATCACACTCCACCTTGCTCCTTAAAGTCAGAGTCTCTCACTGAACCTAGAACTAGAAGTAGGTTGGGACTCAGCCTCAGGGTTCTTCCAGTCTCTACCCTACCAAGAGCAATAGGGTGACAGACTTGCCATACGAATCTGTCCATGCTATGATTTGAACTTGGGTCCTCAAGCCTGTACAGAAAACACTCTCTAGACCTTTACATGTCTTTAAACAACTAACTAAAATACAAATGCCTTTAATTGAAGAATTCTTTCTATGATTCCTCATACAAACATCTGTATAAAAGCAGTAAAGAAGCAGTGGTTAGGGTCTAGCCTCCCGTGGGTGAATGGCCTTTCCATGTCTGTTTCCACATCTGGAAAATGGAGATCTGGGGGGGGGGGGCAGAGAGGGACAACACAGGTCTCACACACAGACAGCCCAGGTTGACCTTAACTTTACTATGTAACTGAGGATGACGGTAAACTTCTGATTCTCCTGCTTCTGCTTCCGCTTGCATTACAAGCATCTCCTACACGGCTCAGCTTTTAACACTTGAAGAATTCATAATACAGACTGGCATATGAAAGACATAAGATCTCACCACCCCCAAAATGCCTAGATTTCTGTCAATAAATATTTGCTGTTTTGTGAACAATTTCAACAAATGGTTGGCTACACTTAAAAAAAAAATTCGCACCTGCTTAAGATATCGCATAATACCTTTTACTGTCTCACCCCATTGGAGGTCATTTAGACCCCATCTCAAAAACAGTCAATTCCTTTCTTAAACTTCCCATCATACAAAGTTATAACAGTCATGCTTCCTAACATGACTACTAAATTCAGAACCAATAATTTTATAATTAAAGTAGGCACACACCAACTAGCCTGACAAAATTCTCAATCTCAAGCCGCCTAACACTCAACCACTCTCCTTCAAAGGCAAGTTTTCAGATTACTAAACTCTATGGTGCTTTAAAATAAGAAACTATACTACATTTTTAAAATGTCACTGAGATTAAACAAGATACACTAAACGAGAGTACAAGTTATATATGTATTGCATACTATTTTCCCAACGGCCTTAAGAAACCTATAGCGATGGATTTCTCCCAGTTACATTTTAACTGCAACAGCAGGTTCCGTCCACTCCAAATCAGCATCTGATTAAAGTCACTATCCCACCAGATCAACTCTAAAGAAATGCTTTCTTCCTTAACGTGCCCATACGAAACAGGTAACTCAAATGGGATTTGGGATTTCCAAGGCTTGTGCCTACACCAGAAGTTTAAAGGAAGGGCAGCCAACCAATCTGTAAGTAGTCTCCCTCAAGATCAGAAAAAGAAAAACGCCATTTGAGGTAGTGGACCGCCACCAACTCTTTAACCTAGACCCAGAAAAATGTGAAGTAGCTTCGGAGTCAAAGAAGACTTAGCCAAAACAAAAAGCAAACCAAAACAGAGGTTCTGGTACCTATGGCCACATGGCAACTTCAACTGAAGGTTAGTGTTGATCTAGCTCACCCTCAAATTAAAAGCTGGGTTCCAACATCAATAGGGGATGTGGCCATGTAGCAGGCATCACCAGGCCACAACCGGCCAGATGAGACCACAGGTCAGCAGCCTGCGCTGGGCCATGGCTACAATGTCTCATTGGCAACCCTTGACCTGGTGAGTAGGAGGGCAGGCTGGCAGTCTAGGAAGATTCTTCTACTGGCAGCTTCGCTTTGAGAGTTCTGCCTGAGACGCTACCTCTGGACAAATGTGAGGGATTGTAAAAATATAAATGGGGGAGGGGGGTCATTGTTCAGTGCACTCCCGAGATGCAGTCATTTTATTTGTATAGCAACAGAAAAATACATCGGTTCCCTGTTTTGCTCGTGAAGCCCTTTCTGCTGAGAGGGTAGTTCCCCAAGGCGAGCAGCACGCCCCCAGACCTGCCCTCCTTCCTTAGCTTCCCCCGAACTTCCAGCCCCCACAGCAAAGACACCCCTCTGCCAGCCCTCCAAGTTCCTGCCAGGATGCAGATGGACTCCCTAACTTCTCCCACCGCCCGGGCAGAGCTAAGCACTTTTAATGCGGGCTCCGGAACTCCGCGGCTGCACGGGCCGAGGCGTCCTGGAAGGGCCCGGCCCCCGACGCCCCGGCCACCTCTGACGGCGGGGGCGGCTCGCACGCCCGCACGCCAGCTGGACTCCGAGCCCCGCTCCATCTCAACTCCCTCGCCGCCGCCCCGAGCTCGCTCCCCGGGCCTTCACCCCAGCCTCGGCCCGCCAGGCCGGAGCTCTCGGCCGCCACGCCGAGACGCTCCGCTCCGGAGGCCGCGCGTCCCCCTCACAGGCCCCGCCTGGGCCTCTGGGCTCCGCTGCCCTCCACCGCACGCTCGGCCCGACCGCGCTCCCGCCGAGCAGCGCCGACAGCTCGAGCGCGGGGCCCCGCACTTACTCGGGAAGGTAGGTGGAGGAGAAGGAGCTCCACTTGTGCAGCGCGTAGGGCAGAAGCCGGCACTCAGGCGCCGCAGGAACAGCTCCGCCAGCCGCCATCTTGTCAGCACCGTAGCGGCCGCCACCGACCGCCGGCCCCGCCAGGAGGAGGGCGGGGACGTGGCCTGCTCTTAAAGGGGCCGCACCGCGAACCCAAACGCGCTGGGCGGGGACTGGCTGGTCGGCAGCTGCTTCCTCCGGTTTCCCACGCTGTCCTTTCCTAGCTGACCCTCCCGAGAAAGCTTTCCCGCGAGGCTGGAAGAGGAGTGGCAATGAGGACTTTTCTTACAAGCCGCAGGTAAAGACAAAGACAAGAACATTTTTTTGGGGGAAAAAAAATCTTAGTTATAGAACAGGAAGGGAAAATGAGATCCGCTTTGGAAAGAGAATACCTTTCCTACTTTGGAAACCACTGCCCTAGCCTGATTATAAATCCTTTAAGGAAACAGTGGTGAAGAGAATTGAAGTGCAATAATAATGTATTGTCTTTGTCTCTGGACTTGTCCTGAGGTTAAAAAAAAAAATGTCCTTGTCACCGTGTTCCAGGATCAGATGGAGGCAAGAAAAGGAAAAGCTAGTGCGTTCTGCTTACAGTCTCTAACGCAATGTCTACATTGTAAACATTTCTTGTGAGCCCTCTCCTACTAATAACATTCTTGTGGCATCGTTTTTTGTTTTTCCAGAAACATTAAATCACATACCAGGAGAACGTTCTTAGAGTTGGAAAGCTGTGCATCATCAATTGTCTCAGTTGGTAGGTCTGCTTGCTTTTGATTTTAACATAAATTTAGCCCAAACATTTGGCAAGAGAGAACTGCTTGAGAAAAGACCGTGTCCTCTTCAGACGCAATAGTATGTACACTGCCGCCCTGGCTTCCCCCCAATACACACCCTGTTCAGAAAGCCAGAAGGGCATCATCCCAGCTTCTTATCACAAAAGGAACACCTGGTCTAAATATGTGGCAAAGATAGATAATGCTCCCATCTGGACCGCGAATTCTAATCAGTATTAATAATAAAAACCTACCTGGTCTACAAGACCTAGTTCCAGGACAGGCTCCAAAACAACAGAGAAACCCTGTCTCGAAAAAACAAAACAAAAAAAAAAATAATAATAATAAAAACCTAGAGTCAGATACTGGGGTTAATGCTGAAGATCGGAGGAGCAGAGCAGTCAGCCACTAAAGAGTTCTTACCTCTACCAATGCTCAGACCGAATCGGTGATCCTGTCTCTGCTAACCCTCAGACTGCATCCGTCTCTATGAATCCTCAGACTGCTCTGAGCTCCTGTCTCCTCCCGCCTTATAATCCTCTCTCTGCTCAGCCATATCCCTTCCTGTCTCCACCTCTCTAGTGCTGGGATTAAAGGCATGTGACACCCCCCCCCAAGTACTGGGATTAAAAGTATGGACCTCCACGGCCCCACTCTTTCTCTTTTAGACTGGATCAATTTTGTGCAGCCCAGGCTGGGCCTTGAACTCACAGAGATCCATCTGCCTCTGTCTCCCACGTGCTGGGATTAAAGATGTGTCCGCCTCTTTGGCTAACTAGTAATTTAGGTCTGCACTCTGATGTTCAGGTAAGCTTTATTTGTGAGATTACAAACAAAATATCACCACACCCATGTAGTAGCTGTTTGTCAGGGTAAAAATATTTATTTCCTTGCTTAGCCATTGGCATTACCAAAAAAGTGTGTCACTCCTTGCCTAAGAGGTTGGACTCCTGAAAGCTTGGATGGTGTCATCATGTCAAGCTGAGAGTGAAAAAAGCTCAAGCAAAGAGTTTCTCAATAAATGATCAAGTGAAACAATGCTCTCTTTGTTTATGATCGTTACCCGCCCATCAGCCCTCTCCACTTCTTTGTTGGATTCATTTCATTTTTGTAGGGCTAAAGGGCCAGTTAAAGAAACCCACCCTGGCCCTGGAACCAGAGTCAGTGAAAGAAACCCACCCTGGCCCTGAAACCAGAGTCAGTGAAAGAAACCCACCATGGCCCTGGAACCAGAGTCAGTGAAAGAAATACTTTAGCCCTGAACCCAGAACCAAGAAAATGCACCCTGACTCTGAAACCAGAGCCAAAGAAACACGCTTGGACCCTAGAATCAGAGCCAGTGAAAGAAATATGCCCTGACCCTGAAACTAGAGCCAGAAGGTTAAAAAAAAAAAAAGGCCAGTGTAAGAAATATACTTTGACCCTGAAAGCAGAACCAAATCTGCCTCTGAACAACTAAGATGAAAAAGCAGCCAATCCCTGTGCAGGGAAATGAACCAATCACTGAGCAGAAAACCAACAAATCCCTGAGCAGCCATCTAATCAGTCTGAGCTCAAGGGACTGAAATCTGACCATTTCCCATCCCGAGACTCTTCTCCCTGGAAAACCTCTGCCCCTAAGAAGCCCTGTATAAGCCCTGCACCTGTTCAGTTTGCTATTTCCACCCTGGCAGAGGCAGCCATCCTCCTGGATTCTTTCCTCCCAATTAAGCTCATGAATGAGGTTTGGGTGAAGACCTTTCCCACCTTCCTCTCGCCTACCAGAGTTGTTACAGTTGGGGGGCACCAGAGCTGAACTGTAACAGCTTCACTGGGGAAGCCCTCTCCTGCCCAAGCAGAGCTGTTACATTGGGGAAACCTTTCCCTAGAGCAGGACTGCAAACTGCTGTGTTTACTGTGGTATTCCTTGGCTCCTGATTGCCAGAATACTTTTCCATCTGAGCTGTAACACTCAGTATTCCTGGGCCCCTAATTTCCAGAATACTCTTCCATCTGAGCTGTAACACTTAGTATTCCTTGGTTCTCGACTGCCAGGATCCATTTCCCTCTGAGCTGCAATGCTTACAATTTCTATAGTGGTCTTTACTAGGAAAGCATTAGAAATGTCAACTAGGCCCCAAGTACAATCAGTCTTTAAGATTCCTGTGCTTTAAGGGTGAGACTTTGTTGGGAAAGGGTACAATCCCAGAGGTATTAGTTAGAGAAATGCCTGGGATGGAGGGAACCAGCTACAAAGAGATTATCATGATGGGAAAGGTTGTCTCTAAAAGGAAGATGAGATAGGGATTCACTCCAGTTATTTTGAGGCCCCACAGTTTGTTAATGCCTTTCCTTACCTCAATCTTAATAAGTCCTTTCTTGTTTTTCCAGGCATAGAATTGTAAAGTTACTGATCAAACTTTATGGAAAAAAAAACAGGTCTAAACCAATTCTTTTTTTTATCAAGATTGTAATTTAATTACGTTTCTCCCTTCCCTTTCCTCCCTTCAAGCTTCCATTGGAACCATTTGCTTGCCTTTAAATCCATGTCCTCTCTTTTCATTACTTGTTATTACATGCATGTATGTACTTGTATATAAATATTTATTCCTAACTATGGCCTGTTGAGTCTATATAATCTTACCTGTATATATTATGTCCTCAGGGCTGACCATTTCTCACTGGACAACCAATTGGTGTGCATTTCCCTAGGGAGGGCCACCTCTCCGGCTTCCAGCTTGACTTGGCTGCTCCCTGTTCTTCATAAACTTTGAGGCCCCTTGGGCTTCCTTCCCCTACCTCCCCCCACCCTCAGGCAGTTTTAAACCAACTCTTCTTAAGTGTTAAACTTTCCTGTAACTTGGGGGTGGGGAGGGGCATGAAGTGGAAGTTGTTACACTTGTTGCTTTCACAGCAGCAACTACCTTGCCTGACCGGATTTGACTCTGCAGAGGACCTGTTGCCTCTGCTTCTCTTGAGGACTGAGATTGCCATGCCCAGCTCTTCTATGACTTTGTAATCCCCTTCTGCTGTAAAGTGCTTAACAAGGGGCCCTTCATTATGCCTCCAGCATGTGCTCAGGCTCTCTCTTTCTCTGCTTTCCTTCACCCCCCTCCTCTGCACTCTATTACGGTCATACTAGTCAAGCATTCCAAATTGCTGCTTGCATGGCAAGCATCCTCTCTATCTCCAAGACGCAGTCTATTCCTGGCCTCCCCATCCCTTATATTTTATCTGGCTGACTCTACTTGCTCTTCAGATCATTTGATCTTGGAAAATCTTTCCTCATTACCTATTTTAAGATTACTTGACATTTTCTACATTTCCCTTAACATCCTGAGTTCCCCCTCCTTAGCTTACCAATCATCACAATATGTTTCTGTTTCTTTTGTATTTCTCTGTCCTGTCGAAGATAACTCCCATTGCGGTAGGAGCCATAGATGCGGTAGCTATGAACTGTAGTCTCCATGTATTGTAGTCTCATAAATAGTAGATGCTCAGTAAGTGTTACTGGAGAATGAATCAATGGTGCTGAAAGAGAGTTTCGATCAGAGGCAAATGGACGGCAAAGGAAACAGAGTGTCAAAACACTGCAAATATGTGTCCCTTAGCTAGGACTGCCAAGCACAGTATAAAGAACTAGGGGATAACAGATTTCACAAATGATGGAAAATTTAAAGGAGCCCTATGCTAATAGAAATACAAACAGATGTATTGACACAAAACTTGTAGAAATGTGAAAATTGGAGATGCCAGAAATTGCAGACTCTGCAGAGGATCCCTAGAAGCTAGACTTCTAGGGGTTCATCTTTACCTCCTTCTGCCTCTGCGGCATGAGTTTAGGTGTGGGGGTTGTTTGCAGAGATGCACATGGAAGGCCTAGGTATTGACAGCAGCCAGCCAGTTACCCTGTATCATTGTATCTTACAGATGGGGCCTGTCACACCGTCATGGAGCATGAGGATCATCGGGTTTTGGAGGTCAGCAGTGCTATGGTAACACACAGTGTTAGTGTCCCAGTCTTCTTAGCCCCCAGAGGCCTCTGCAGTATGTTTCTCAAATCCTTCTTCCTGGGGGCAGCTGATTATGGTATTAAGATTTTGCCAGCCACTCTCTCTTTCTCTCTCACTGCAAGAAAGACTTATTGGGGGGAAGCTATGATACCCTACATGGTGATCAAAGGAGCCAGACAAAGCCCGACTTCATGAAACTAGCATTCTCTGTGTTTGGCCAACACGTATACGTCATCTGGATAATTTTTAGTATCTGCTAAATACTTAAAAGAGAATAATCCGGAGAAATTATTAGATTGGCCAGATTCCCTAAAAGATAATATTTGAGCTGATGTCTATATAATGAGGAAGAGCCAACCACTATAAAAGGCTGGATTGAACCAGGCAGTAGTGATATATGCCTTTAATACTAGCACTCAAGAGGCAGAGGCAGGTCAATCTCTGTGGATTCCAGGCCAACCTATGAATTGAGTTACAGGGCAGCCAGAGCTGTTATATAGCAAAACCCTGACATGAAAAACAAACAAAGTCCAGGCAAAGCATGGATCGGTGACTGCTGCAATGCTTTGTTCCAGGAGACCAGCTGCTCAGTGAAACATGCTGACCCTCTGTGGGTCAAAAGCCCATCCTGTTGATCATACCACAATTCTTCCCAAATGAGTTGATAATCTGGAATAATTTCAATAAACTATGAAGTACTTACAAATATCAAATGTTGCCAAGTAGTAGTAATAAAGGCCACAAGAGAGGCAAAGCAAAACAAACACAGCTGAACCTGTTTTCCTGCAAAGGAACATCCCACCTGGCTGAGGGCAAAAGACATTTGCTTATAGTCCAGGATGGGATTTCACAGTTATGCTTGGTAAGTTATACACAGCCATGACAAAATACTTGAGATAGGGTAACTTAAAAAGGAAAGAAATTTATTGCTCATAGTTCCAGAGGCTGGCAGTTCAAGATCAAAAGGCCAACAGGTTCAGTGTCTACTGAGGGCTGTCTTTCTGCTCCTAAGATGGCTTATGTCCTCGAGGGGAGATGTATTATGGCAGGACATACAGTGATAGAGGAGAATTAAGAAGCCTATTTTTTCCTTCTCACCTTTTTATAAGAGGACTGAGCCCTTTATTTTATTTTTTGAGACAAGGTTTCTCTGTAGCTTTGGAACCTGTCCCAGAACATGTGGCCTTACCTCTCTTCCATCTTGTACCTCCACGTCTGGCTAGTGAGTCCATCTTTCTTTTTCCCAGAGTCCTCTCTGTCGCCAGAAGTCCCACCTAACCTCTTCCTGCCTAGTTACTGGCCATTCAGCTCTTTATTAAACCAATTACCATGACACATCTCCACTCAATGTACAAATATCCTACAACACAATAATTCATTAGTTAAGGAAAACAATCTTGACAGAGAGGCCCATGAGGTTCTTGCTTTAGCTCACCAAGGACACTCGGAGTTCATGGTCTCTAACAGATTTTGATAATTAGAACAGGTGACACATGACAAATTATTCAATTTGCTGTCTTCTAAGCAAGCTCTGACGTAAATGAAGAATGTCCTTTTACAGTGGTATTCAACATATGAGAACACTAATCCCGAAGTATGTTAGCTGCTGTGGCACCTAAGACACTTATACAACTGAGCTGTGTGCAGATGTGCATCTAGAACCCAACCCCTGATTTTTCTTCTGCATTTCATGAGAAATGTGTGTCATATATACATGATATATATATACACTTATCAATTTATGTTATTATTCTTCAAATTCTCTATGATAGGCATATGCTAGACACTCAAGAAGCATGTCTCAGTCAGGCAGTGGTGATGCAAACCTTTAATCCCAGCACTCGGGAGTCAGAGGCAGGCAGATCTCTGTGAGTTCGAGGCCAGCCTGGTCTACAAAAGCTAGTTCCAGGACAGGCTCAAAGCTACAGAGAAACCCTGTCACGGAGAAAGAAAGAAAGAAAGAAAGAAAGAAAGAAAGAAAGAAAGAAAGAAAGAAAGAAAGAGAAACATGTCTCTTGGTTCCTTCTGAATTTCTTCTTCACAATATACAATTATGTTTCCACAAACTTCAAAACTAGATAGAATTACAGGCATAAGGTCGTCAGTCCCCACTTGGCCGGATTCAGCATCACTGAGGAGTCAAGCCTCCAGGTGCACCCGTGAGCTATCATCTAGACTAAGGTTAGCTTCTAGGAATGTCTGAAAGAAATTATTTTGATTAGGTTGATTGATATGGGAAGACTATTCCCTAGGAGGGGGATTCTAAACTATAGAAAATGAATAGAGCAGGCGGAGTGCTCACATTCCTGGTTCTCTGCTTTCTACCTGTGGATGCAGTATGAGCAGCTACCTCAGGATCATGGTGTCTTCCGTACCTATGATCTATGAGATAGAATAAGCCTTTCTCCAGAGCTGCTTTTGTCAGTATGCTATTTTATCATAGCATCAGGAAAAGAAACTAAGATAGAAAATTGGTATCAGGAATGGGGTAATTGCTATGATAAACCTGACCACACGGCTCTTAAGCCTTTGGAATTGATTTACGGGAGGAATGTCGACGAGTTTGGCACTCGGGACTAGAAAAGCCCTGGAAGGCTAGAAACAGAGCTTAAAGGGTCTTTGAAATACAAGAGTGTGGAAAAAATACAAAAAGTGGAGACCCAGCTCGTGAGTTATCAGAGGGAAACAAAGACTACGCCAGGAATTGAGCTAAGGACCATTTGTGTGATATTTTGGCTAAGACTCTAGCTTTGTTTTGTCTTTATCCTGAGAACTTGAATGAAGTTGAATTTAAAGCTAATAGACTAATTGTTTAGCAGAGGAAACTTTAAGTTAGGAGAGCATTCAGGCGAGTGGTAAGGAAACTGCAGTTTATTAAGTAGAACAGCACCACCGAAGAGAGACCTCCTGCACTGCACTGGGGGGATTGGAAAGGCACGCCCAGAGCGAGATCCTGCCCATCAGTGGCTCCATAGCAGGAGGGTCTAAATGTGTTTGAAAGGAGAGCCTAGACATAAGTGTTCTCTGCTCAGACCCAATCACCTAAGGACGTGTTCCATCAAGGTCAGCCCAGAAAGCATATGAACACTGCTGTAGCTGCATCACGAGCTGGCAACCGAATCTGGCAGCATCATCCACATGGCACTGGTATGGAAGTCATTAAAAACGAAAATTTAGAAGCAGTCATGGAGTCCTGACCTGGGGTATCAGAGAGCCACTGAGACCAGGAAATGGGTGGCAGAGTCACAGTCCCTACAAGGAGGCCATGAAAGGCCAGTGCGTGAAGCTGTAAAGGTGACACCCAGCTTGCTGGGGTGACTAGGGGGCATTAGAGATGCGAGAACCATGGGGTGTTTGCCAAGAACTGACAGCGCAGTGGAGCCAGCCTAGGAGAGAGGCTATGTGTGCCACCGGCGGCAGAGCTGGAGCAGGGCCATCCGGGCCATTTGGAGCCCAGATGATTCTATTACAAGCCTCGGATGCTACACACAAAGATGTGGGATTTAGTGTTTGCCCTCCTGGATTTTGGTCTCACTTTGATCCAATCATTCCTATGCCCCTAATTGTCGTTTTTGGAATGGAAATGTTTACCCTGTGCCATTTTACATTGGAAGTATGTAACTTGTTTTTTATTTTATAGGAACTCAGTTAAGAGACTCGCAACTGTTACTGGCTATGGCAGCAGTTCTCAACCTGTGAGGGGGATCAAACAACTCTTTACCTAGCAGATATCCTGCATATCCGATATTTACATCATAATTCATAATAGTAGCAAAATTACAATTATGAAGTAGCAGTGGATTAATTTTATGATTGGGATCACTACAACATGAAAAACTATATTAAAGGGTTGCAGCTTTAGGAAGGTTGAGAACCACTGGGTTTTTATTTTTGTTTTTGATGTTGAGATGCATGCACTTTGCTTTATAAGATGGTTATGAGGCTGTGGGGATAAGGGAGTCAGGTCCTACAGAACAGGAATTACAGATGATTATGAGCCACTGTATGGATTCTGGGAACTGAATCTGGGTTCTCTGCAAGAGCGACAAGTGTTTTTATGAGCTATCTCTCTGGCTGCAGAAGACCCTTTTCAACTGTAAGCAAGACCATTCCCTGGGTAGGAATTCTGAAGTGGATAAAGTAGATAAAGTGAACTGAGAGCCAACATTCATTGTCTTTTGCTTTCTGACTCTGGGTCTAGTGTGTCCAGCTGCCTCAGTTCCTCTGCCACGGATGGACCCTTTCAGTATGAGCTGAAATAAACCCCTTTTCTCTTGTGTTGCTTTTGTTATGGTTTTGTGTTTTGTTGTTGTTCTTTAGTTGGTTGGTTGGTTTTGTTTGTTTTTAACCACAGCAACAGTAAAAGTAACTAAGCTATTAAAGAAAGTCCCCAAGGAGACTGGAACCATGAACTCACCCCATTGAACATTTCTTGAATACTAGGAGCTTCTTTTACTATCTCAGCTCTCACAACAGCCCAGCGAGTACTAGATACTTGGATATCAAGAATCACCAAACTCAGCCAGGCAGTGGTGGCACATGCCTTTAATCTCAGCACTCAGGAGGCAGAGGCAGGTGGATCTCTGTGAGTTTGAGGCCAGCATGGTCTATAAGAGCTAGTTTCAGGACAGACTTCAAAGCTACAGAGAAGCCTTGTCTTGAAAAACAAATACAAAAAAAAACCAAACCAAAACAAACAAACAAAAGGCACCAAGCTCCTATTATGTACCCTCTCTGTTGAAAAAAAATCCCATGTGTATGCATCCTCACCATCGCTCCAGGATTCACAGAGCTAAGAGGAGGAATCTCTGATATATTCCTAAGACTAACAATTATGATGCCAGGCTGTGGTGGTTCATGCCTGTAATCCCAGCACTCTGAAGGCCGGGGCAGGTGTTCAAGGCCAGCCTGGTCTACAGTGTGAGTTCCAGGACAGCCAGAGCTGTTCACGGAGGAACCCTGTCTTGAACCACCACACACACACACACACACACACACACACCCGCAAGAAAGAAAGAAACAAAAAAATCTAACAGTTATGAAGTCTTTATTTTTCTTTCCAGTGCTGAGGAGGGGCATACTAGACAAGCCTTTTCTACCACAGTTGTACTCCCTAGGCCTTAAATCATGTCTTTAAGCCAAATGCTGTAAAAAAAAAAAAAAAAAGAACAAAAGAAATGCAAAAAAAGACAAATGTGATTTTCTTGTTGTTGCTGAGTAAAGTGGGTAGTTAGTTTGGGGTTACTTGTTTCTTAAGTCAAAGGTATTTCAGTTCTTTGCCCAGCAGTGCCTTTGGCCAAGTCTCTAGTGAACCAAGTCGTGGGCTTCAGGTGTGAAGTTCAGGTCTGTCTTCTCCCAGGAGGTGGCAGCAGCAGCAGCCGCTGCCCCGGTAGTGTCAGCTGCTGGGGAGATAGGGCAGAATGCATCTGCTCTCCCATTGGCATTCAAGCCTAGAAACTCCTGGTTCCAGAGACCACTTTATCCCTTCCTTGGTTTGCTGAGTTTGTTTGGGGCCTGGCACTGGAAGTGCAGGAGCTGGCAGAGAGTCCTCTTTCTAAGTGCCTCGCTTTCTCTGTAAACATTTTGGTCTAGGCTGTGACCTTGAAGCATGTGGGAAGGAGGCTGAGAAAGTCTCTAGCCAACAGGAAAAGGACTTCAAAAAGAAACAACCAGTAACTGAAACTCACAGCCCTGACAAGCATAACCCTGGAGGGCACCATGCAAAGAATAAAGTAGATTCCTGACTTGGGCTAGCAGCCACCAGCCTGCTGACCTTGACCTTGAACCTGCCGGAGCTGCTCTTCTAACCAACCCTTTGTGGGCTACTGGGATCTTCTAGCTCCTGCTGATTTTGAACTGGCAGGGAGTGAGCCTGTAGGACTGTGCCCCTGTAGCTGACTGCTAGAGGCCCACCTCGCGTGTCGTTCACTCTGTGTCTTTGGACAGGTTCTCTCAGTGACATGGAGCTCACTGCAACCCATAGGGTCCTGCCTGTCCCCACCTTTCCAGTGCTTGGGTTGAAAGAGCACAGTGCCACTCTGGGCTTTTTTCCATGGCCACTGGAATTGAATTCAGTTCCTCATGCTCCAGCAGCCAGCACTTCTACCCAACCAAGCCATAGCCTCGGTCCTCATTTTTAAATTTCACTTTTAGTATTTGGATGAAGTAGGATTGCCCTTCACCCTTGCAGCATTTAAACACATCTTAGACACAACAAAGCCCTGCTTGGTTCCAAGTTAATCCCAGCTGAGCACATATCCTGGTTTGGCAGACAGTGCCAGCTGCATAGGAGGTGGGCAGAAGTCCCAGGAAATGTCTGGATCCCACACAGCTATGGAGGGACTGTCAACTGCTGGAGATTGCTTTGCAAATTACCACATCCAAATGAAGCCGACAAAACGATATTTCAAAAAAGCAATTAACGCTGATTCCTAGTGTATTTGGAACCAAATGGCCTCGGGGCCTGGGGGGCAGGGTGAGACTGCCTCAGAAAAACTGTAGCCCCAGCCTTCCTGGTTGACATGTCCAAGGGTAAGGAGCTTTGAAGTCAGACTTTTTCTGTGCTCTCCTCCCCCACCCATACCTGGTTTGTGAAAACCAGGCATAACTAGTTCCTCTCATTTCCTCTCTTTCGTCCAGTTGGCTCCAATTCCCTTGTTTTATTAAATGTCCATCCATTCATTGAAGTAAGCATTTACCCATCCTCTCCTGTGTACCAGGTACAGAGAGTATATCCGGCTTATAGAAGAGTCTGTTCAGAAATGGTTGGTATGAAAGAAATACAGTAGGAGTGGTAATATTGGAGATGGCAACAGTCTTGTTTCTGTAATGTCATAGACCAAATGTCATATTTCCTGGTGATAGGTATCGACAGACTAGAGCAGAACCATCTAGAAATAAGCCCATAGTTCCATAGAAGTTGGCCCCAAGAGTCTGTCACGACAACTCTTTTTATACAAAAGGCGTCATATTGAAATCCCTTCTCCGTTTGGAGCACTGACTCCAGAAAGCCAGTGTCGGCGTCAGTGGGGACGCGTACGTGGAAACAGAAGCCGGGGGTGGCTGTGACAGGAACACTGCTTGTCACAATAACTGCAGACAGCTAGCTCTGTGTTAGAGAGGAGAACCCAGAGGGCAACCCAGAGGGCAAGGGGACACAGAGATGTCCGGGACGACACAGAATGTCCTAGACAGTGGCACACAGCAAAGGGGAAGTAACCGGCGTCTCCTGGTTCTATGACATCCCAGATCAATCAGAATTAAATTGACATCCAAGGTCAAAAAGGTAGTAGATGTCCTTGGAATCAAGTTGAATCATCTCACGCCTTAGGGTAGCTTACGGGGGTTTGTTCTCTCCTACTTTGTGGGTCCTGAGAATTGAACACAGGTCACCAAGCTTGCCAGGAAGCATCTTCACTCAATGAGTCCTCTCGCCAGCCCTCAAATGCAAAGTTTTGTAGAAGACTTTATCGTGTTGATAATTTTTTTAATTATTATTTTGTGGGTTCATGTGTTCGTGTGCTCTTGAGTGCTGAGGGGAGGGGATGGGGCAGTGCTTGTTGGTAAGTTCCTTTACCTGCTGAGCCATCTTGCTAGTCCCTGAAAATTATGATTCACATTCTTGCATATTTATGGATAATTCTCTAATCTTCTTCCTAGGTCTATAACCAACCTAAAGCGATGCCATATACTAAATATACAAGACAAAGGTTCAGAACCTCTACCTCTGGCTTCATTTTCTCCAACTTGAGTTGGGGTGTACTGACTTCTTAAGACACATGCTTTGCTTTGGTTTCTTTCTTTTTATTATTATTGTTATTCACACAGAGTCTTACTATGTAGTTTTGGATGGTTTGGAACTTACTGACCAGGCAGCTCTGCCTGCCTCTGTCTCCAGAGTGCTGAGCTGAAAGCTTCTGCCCCCACGCCTTACCTGTCTATTTCTCTCACCATTGCTGTGATAAAATATTCTGACCAAAGCAACTTGAGGAAGAAAGGGTTTATTTTAGCCCCCAGTTCAAGGCCCTGTCTCTCACGTTAGGGAACTCACAGGAGCAGGAGCTGAAAGCAGCTGATCATGGGATATCCATAGTCAGGAGAGAGCAGTGAAGGCCTGCCTGCTAGTGTTCAGCTCCCCGAGTCCAGGATTCAGTTAGGGGACGGCACCACTCACAGTGAAGGGTCTTCCTACTGAATGACAGTCCCTGCCAGGCTTGCTCAGAGGCCATCTCCCAGGTGATTCTAGAGTTTTCTCAATTTAACGACACTAACCATCACATGCTTTAAAAAAAAAAAATCAATCTAAGGCTTTTTGTAGGGAGATGGGTTTGAGGCAGGGTAGTAGTCTCTGTGTAGTCTTGGCTGTCCTGGAACTCACTTTGTAGACCAGGCTGGCCTCGAACTCACAGAGATCCACCTGCCTCTCCCTCCTGAGTGCTGGGATGTGCGCTACCACCACCTAGCTCTAATCTAAATCTTGGGCTTTTGTCTGACTTCATTTGTTTAATTTCCCTGTTTACTGATTTATATATTTTCTTATTTTATTTTTGATAGTTGCTCACTATGTAGCGCAGAGAGGCCTGGAACTCAAGTTCCTCCTGCCTTAGCTTTGCAAGCACTAGGGCAGGCATGCCCCACCAGGCCTGACCTTATTTCTTTGTCTCTGTATGTGCCAGCTGGAAAGGAGAGAGAGAGACAGATGCAGAGACAGAGAGACACAAAGAGAACCTGTGTAGGCCAAGCTAGCTTCCAACTGTCAATCTTCCCTCAGTCTCCCCTGAACCGTTCCCTCTTTGTCCGGCATTCTCTTCCCTGTCTTCTCTCTTCCTGTCGGTTCTGTCCTTCACTGCCATTCTGTCTTAACTTCTCTTACCCCTGATCTGTCCCTGATTACTGTCTGGTTCTCTAGCTTTTCTGCAGCTCCCATCTCCCGTCTCTGTCCTTTTCTCTGACCCACAGGACATACCTCTTTGCTCTGGTTCATCATCTTTCCCCCCTGAAGCTCCTTAATTAGAAAATACAAAGGAATAAAGCAGTCAGACATTTATAATTTTATTATTCAACAAGATACTTTATTTTTAAGAGCAGATACGTACTAAAAATAGATTTTTTTCCCTCCAAAGACCCTAAAAAAAGAAGGGGGGAAAGAACCCTTGCTCACAGTTAGTGTGTTCCTTAAATACTAACTGTAATAATTATTATTTTAGTGATTTTCTGGATTGGCCATAGATGACTTTGTTCATGTAGCTCATTGACCCTTGGTTAGAAAGTCCTTCTCAATTCTTCATAATCCAAGACAGCAGCTGACATCAATGTAAAAAGAGAAAGAAGCTAAAAACAGTTGCGTGTGTACGCCCTGAATTGCATATTCAGTTGCAAAATCATCATCATTATTATTGTAATTACAGAGGGGAGGCATTTCAATAATTGTTCAAAGTGTCTTCTTGAGGAAATAAGTAAATCAGGGCCAGCTGTCACAAGCCAATCTACAATAATGATCCCCGTATGTGCGTCTTCTGGATTCATAACAATCTACAATAACAAATTTGTGCATTCGTCTACTGTCCCTGAAGAGCCTAAAAAAATAACAAGTCTATGATCCGCTCTGATGTCTTGCTTGGTAGTTCACTTGGATTTTTAAATAGCATCCTTGAATAACCTTAGAGTCAAAAACTGCCAAACAAAAATTGCATCACCAATTTAATAACAAATAACGGTGGGTAGCCTGGCATCTGTCCACCTGTGACAGGATGGCCACAGACCGGGGTTTCTGAGCCAAAGGGGAAGCCAGGTAGACAGATCTGCAGACAACGGAGACTGTTTGGAAAGACACATCCACCAAGGCAGATGAGCTCTTTTGGCTTGAAAATTACAAACAGAAACTGTGAAGGCCTTGTTTTCAGCCTACTTGTGAAATCGGCCCCAAGTATTTCAGACTTTGCTCTTCCCAAGATCCAGCTGTGAAATGACTAACAGAAATGAAGTGACAATGTACCAGGAACTGAATGTACCACTTCACTGAAGGGAAAAGTTCCCGACAGAGGCCATCCTCATAGATTTATACCTATGCGAGACGGCACAGAGAAAGTACTGGACTGCACCGCCCCAAAGGCCGAAAGGCAGATTTATTGGGGATCAAGGCAGAGAGAAAAGCAAAACGGTGGGGAAACAAGCAGATTTTATATGACACCCAGCAGAGTAGGGATCTGAGCTGACACAGACGGTTGGATTGACCCGGAACTAGATGCCCTTGCCTGACGTGGCTGGCATTTGGGGGAAGGGGAAGGGGCAAGATTCCTGGTAAACAGAAACCTCCAGAAGAGAGCTGCTTTTCTAGTGAACACAAACCTTCAGGCTTGCTCAAAATCCTTCCGTTTACCCAGCCAAAGTCCTCCTGTTTAGGGCAATGCCACCTGCGCTGCCATTTTGGAGGAAGGAGGGTTTTGGACCTGACAATACCCTGGATGCTCTAAAGAGGACCAGCCAAGCACAAACACAGAGCAATTACAAAGAATGAGAATCATCTAAGAGCCTTCTCAAAATGTCCTCATATCTCGGTAGCTTTGAATTGTGGTTATATCTCTAATTTCATATTCTCGAAGAACCTCCAGAGACAGGGAAAGAAAGAGGAGAAGGAAAATTGCTTATCACATTGCTTTTCTCTCGCTGGGCCACTTAGGCTTTTCCAAATCCAAGTTTTGCTGAAGGCTGGGCCTGAGCCAGGAGAGAAGGGTGAATGACCTCAAGCTGCTGTAGGAGCTTGCCAGCTGCTCTGCGGCAGCCTTCTTAGGTGCTAAGAATCATCTTCCTCATCACAATGCTCAGTACATTTCCATGTTTGCACTCCCAGCTAAAAGCGATGTAAGCAGCGTGCAACCTTATCTTGCTTCAGTGGTTCAGAGATTTCCTTCAAAAGCATCAGAAGGGGCATTGAGAGACATTTGGGAAGTGGTGTTGAGGGTTTTTTTTTTTTTGTTTTGTTTTTCGAGACAGGGTTTCTCTGTAGCTTTGGTTCCTGTCCTGGCACTAGCTCTTGTAGACCAGGCTGGCCTCGAACTCACAGAGATCCGCGTGCCTCTGTCTCCCGAGTGCTGGGATTAAAGGCATGCGCCACCACCGCCCGGCTGAGGTATATTTTGCATATTTTTAATTGTAAAAGTAAGACGTGACAATGATGAAAATAAATGGAAGCTTCAAAGTTGTTTTGTATAAAAAGACAAAGATGCCCTTGCTTTTATCACAAGTTAAAACTCTGAGAACTATTTCTCAGCCTATATTTTCCATATAAGGATATAGAATGCCTACAATATTTCTATGCAGAGTGATTAGGTAAATATACAGTATCTTATATGCTGTATCTAATAATATGTCAGCACATGGAGATCGTGTAGTCACTATATGTGCCATAAAGCCGACCACCGCCTAATTAATGGACATTTAAATTCTTTGCATTTTATACTATTATTATTACAAATAATGCTCTCACGAATAACCTTATATTTAGAATCTTCTGTTGTGACTTTATCCATAGAATAAATTACTTCAAAGAAATTTCTGGTTCATAATATATGTACATTTAACATTTACACTCAATGATAATGCTTCCTGGCCCAGCATGTGTAAGGTCCTAGGTTCAAACACACACAATTAAATGCTTCCAAATTGCAACCTTCCCACATTGTCCTGATTCAGCTTCCATAGCAGGGTACATCCACTGAACTTTGCTAAAAACCACATTTTATTGAACTTAAACATCTGTCACTCAGAAGCATGGGTATGTTCTCACGGCTTGCATTTTTCTAAGCACTCGTGAAGCTGAACATGTTTTCCAAGGGATTTTGACCACACCTACTTTTTTTTCCTTTTCTTTTTTTTAAAGATTTATTTACTTTTTTTTAAAATTATGCATACAATGTTCAGTTAACATGTACACACCAGAAGAGGGCACCAGATCTCATTATTGATGGTTGTGAGCCACCATGTGGTTGCTGGAAATTGAACTCAAGACCTCTGGACGAGCTGCTGGTGCTCTTAACCTCTGAGCCATCTCTCCAGCCCCCCACACCTACTTTTTGTTTGTTTGCTGTTGTAAGACAAGTCCTCCTTCTGCAGCCCTGGCTAGCCTGGCACTCAGAGCGATCTGCAGCCTGCCTCAACTTCCCCTCAGGACTGGAATAGAAGGTATGTTCCAGCACATTGACACCATTCTTATTTTTAGGATGTGAAGTATTTGTTCATATTCTTTGCTCATTTCTCTGCTCATTTTGTTTTTTGGTAGAATTGCGAAACTAAGATCTCCTTGCATACTGCATAAGCACCTTTTGTCGGACCGCAGAGAATCTCTCCCCTCCCCTCTCCATTTGTCTTTGGCTCTCTCTGTTTACATTGTTTTTCTGCGGCTGCTTTTGTTGTCATTATCCTCATTTTCATCATGTTAAGGTTGTAAATGTTTGACATAAATTCATTTATCAGCACTTTCCTCTTTGGCTTCTGAATTTGCTTGTGTTTTATTGAACTTACAATAAGTTGTCTTGCAGTTGGGCCTCTTTGTAGTATAGTTTGATTAGAATTCTATTGTGTCACATGGTACAAACTAAGACATTTTTCTGGGTATAGTGGCATACATCACTGATTCCAGAATCTAGGAGGCGAAGGCAGGAGAACTGCTGTGAACTCAAGGCTAACGCGGGCTGCGTAACAGGACCTGAGCTCGGTAAACATGGGGCTGGGGAGATGGCTCAGTTGGTAAAGTGCCTACCAAAAGCATGAGGACTGCAGTTTGGATCCCCAGAAGTCACATAGAAAGCTTGGAGAGGTTGTATACATCTGTAACTCGAGCGCTAGGAGGATGGAGACAGGGAGGTCCCTGTAGCTCTTAGCTAGCCAAGCTAGCCAGTGAGCACCAGGTTTGGTGAGAGACCCTGCCTCAAAAGTTAAGAGGAAGCCATCAAAGAAGACATCAGCCTCTGGGCTCCTTGCTCACACATGCAATCTCTCTCTCTCTCTCTCTCTCTCTCTCTCTCTCTCTCTCTCTCTCTCTCTCACACACACACACACACACACACACACACACACACACGCACACACACGCACACACACGCACAAGAAATTAGGTTTTATTGTGGAAAGAAAAAAATTGACAAAGCCAGTATCATTAAAAGAAGATACAGAGACTCCATGGTTCATTGTTGCTTGGGTGTCTGGTCAGAGAATGGTTTATATCCCATTTAAAGGACCCCCATCTCTCTCTTTTATATGCATAGGAATGAGATCTACCTCCTTGGGGAAAGGGATAAGGGAAAGGGACTATGTTGGCCCTGGACAGCCTGAATTTTGGTGCCTGTTTACCAGAGTTGCCTGGAAAACCCACATACCTTGCCCAGTGTTGGATTCCAGAGGCAGCATAGAGGCTAAAGCAGGAAGAGACTAGGGTCTGACCTAAACAGATGAGGCAAGACTGTTTATTAACACTCATAGCAAGGGACAACCCCTCTCCCTTAGGACATGGAAGGATCTGCCAAGAGAACCAACTGGCTGGGACTCTTTATAGAGGCTTGGGGATGAGGAAACAGTTAATGTCACCGTGGGGGCTCCAAGGCACTCTATCGCCGCACTTAGACTTTTGGTGGGATATTTATTACACAAGGAACAGGAAGCCAGTGACCTCCAGGCACATCCACCCATCCCCAGGCCCTGCCTCAGTCTAGTCCCATACACACGGTTTGAGCTAGCTCATTGCTCAGGCAACTCCAAAGGGGAACTCAGCTTCATTTAGGGCAGCCTGTTCCTTCTATTGTATCAGGTTAGTAAGGAGTCATGAAGTAGAGATTGTTGTTCCTTTGCCGAACTACAGTTCCCAGCATTCTCCTGGATACGGACATTTCCCAGAAGCCTTTGCATTCCCCGTTAAAAGCGAAGGTCTTTACGAGTTCGCCCTCTTTTCCCTTCCCCCTTTGTTCTCCTAGTGTTTCACACATCTGTACCTGCCTGTTGCCCCTCCCCCCATTAAAGTGCACCCACGTGGGACCGCCGCGTGTCTGTGTCTTTTCCTCGCGTAACCGCCTCCGCTTTTACATTACAGCCAAGCCAGGATTTTATTATTTAACAACAGAGATGACTCCCCAACCCCAGCTTTTTATTTTGAAGACTCTGAACTCCACAAAGCTTGAAAAAAATCCAACAAATGACTCCATACCTTTCATCTCTGTTCAGCTACTGTTTATATTCTTTTCACCTTTGCGTTATCTCTTCCTATGATTAGGCATGTTTGTCCATTTGAAAATAAGTTTAATATTGAAATTTTTAATTGACATCTCACTTAAAATAATCCAGCATACATCTTCAAAGACTAAGGGTATTCAATATAACTATAATACCATTTCAGACTTGGGAAAATTAGCAATGACTTAATAATATCTTTAAGTTCATATTAAAAGTCTACAATTGTCTAAATTCCTTATATAAACCTTTCCCCCTTTCCCTTTGTCTCAAAGACCAATCTTTGATGTAGCAGGGTCTTCTATCTATCTGTCATTTCATTGGTTAATTAATAAAGAAAACTGCTTGGCCTGATAGGTCAGAACATAGGTAGGTGGGGAAGACAGAACAGAATGCTGGGAGAAAGAAAGCAGAGTCAGGCAACCACTATGAAGCTCCAGCCCGAGATGGATGTGGGTTAGAATCTTCCCGGTAAGTCATGACCCTGTGGTAATACACAGATTACTAGATATGGGTTAAAGCAAGATATGAGAGTTAGCCAAGAAGAGGCTAGATATAATGGGCCAGGAAGTGTTTAAATGAATACAGTTTGTGTGTTGTTATTTCCGGGGCTAAGCTAGCCGTGCGGGAGCTGGGTGGGACGAAAAGCAGGCCTGTGATCCTTTCTTGCTTTTTCATGCTTGCTTGCTTTCTCTTTTTGACAAGGTCTCAAGTAGCCCAGGCCGACAGTGAGGCTCCTCCCACCCCCGCCGTGGATCCAAGGATGGCCTGGAACTCCTGGTCCTGCCACTTCCAGCCTCTGAGTGCTTTGCAGATGGGCACCACAAACCCCAGTTTATGTCCTGCTGAGGCCGGAAGCCAGAACTGTGTGCATGTCAGGCAAGCAGTCTACCAAATGAGCTAGAGCCCCAGCCGCTGGGCTAAGACCTTAACATTGCATTTGATTCTTTTTCTCTAGTCCCGTGTCTCGAGATGGACACTTTAGCAATACCCACTGATACTTTTTATCATGGGGTGCTTCCGGCATTGTATTAATTCATTTTCTGTTGCAATAACAAGATACATAAGGTTGGATACTCTATAACGAGGTTTATTCGATTCATAGTTTTGGAGGCTGAAAGTCAAGGATTAATTAGATGATAATATCTGTTTGGTCAACTCCTAAATAAGAATTTCAACTTGTTTAAAAGTTAGACATTTAGACAGGATTACAACAACACACCCACCTCCGTAGAACCTATTTCTGTCACCCACTAAGTCAGGGCTCTTGTTTTTCTCCCTGGAGAGGTTTCATGATTGTTCCCCAAGGGAAAAGACTCATTATCATTCCTAAAGTGCAGCCGAAGTGAATGCTGTCATCTGCTGAGAATTCTGCTGTATATATATTTAATTGTCACAGCAACTCCGTACACAAGTAGTGTTGCTACATATTATGAAGGAGAAACCGGAGGCTTAGAAGGAGATTCTAGAAAAATCATAGCCTTCGGGAATGGATGGTTTGAAATCTGCATCCTCTATTTGATTCTGGATCTGGGGCCTCTATAGACTTCATTTACTTATCTGTACCATGCCGAAGATGAGCAACTGGCCTCATAGGTTGAAATGTCTGCCTGCCTGACCTAGAGTAGATGTTATTAGCTCTGGATATATCCCGACGATAGGTGAGAATTCCTGCATCATGATAGATAAGAATTGTACTACAGAGTCCATGAGTCCACGAATCAGGAATTGATCAAAGTCATTAATTCAGATAATTTTACCTACACTTCAGTGGAAGTTTGACTTTAGAGGTATTTGGGGAAAGAGAGTTTGCTGGTCAATCCCTTAGGTAATATTGTGATTATGACCATTCAACTTCCGGGAAGAATTAGAGGAGGACCTTTACCATGCCCACCAGGAAGCTCCTTGGAAATTAATCTCTAAGACACTCCAACTTTGTTTACCCCAAGACAGTGTGATCATCCCTTCCACAAATAACAAAGGGATGTATGTGTTCTAAGAGAGCATAGAGGAAATCTCATCCTTATGAGACCATGGCTGAGTCTGCTTACACAAGCTCGGATGGCTGCTGTGTTACTACACCATATAATCTTGTGGGTCATTGTTACTTATGCACTCCGTTTCCAATATATTTGATTTTTAATTAATTGTGTGTGTGTGAGAGAGAGAGGGGGGGGAGAGGGAGAGAGAGAGAGAGAGAGAGAGAGAGAGAGAGAGAGAGAGAGAGAGAAAGGAGTATTTATGTCCAACGTGTGCAGGTGCCCATGGAGCCCAGAGAACATGAGATCTGGAGTTGGAGTTACAGCAACTGTGAATTTGTGCTAGGAGCTGAGCGTAGGTCCTATGGAAGAGCATGCTCTTAACCACTAAGCCCTCTTGCCAGCAACCCATTCTCTTAATTTTTAACCCAAATATTACTAGGAGGTACATGATTATGGTATTAAGGACCACTATGTTTCATGAAATGTTCTAGGCACCTAGGGTACATCAGAGACTAAAACAGCTATTCTTTGTTTTTATTTGGGATAGATGGGTGAAAAAGCAACAAATTTGTAAATTACATGCAAAAAAAGAGTAAGTGCTAAGGACAAAACCCTTTAAAGTTGGGATAGGTCATTCTAATTTTAAATTAAGACATGCAGTCATTTAAAAGACAATACTGGACATGGTGTGGTGGTACCTACCATCTTTAATCTCAGCACTTGGGAGTTCAATGTCAGCCTGGTCTACACAGCGATTTCCATGTCAGCCAGGGCTATACAGTGAGACCCTGTCTATAAAATCAGAGGGCGGGAGGGTGATCCTGGAACAACATTTGATGATGATTAATAATTAGCATCCATCCTCCCATCACTTTCCAAACTTTTAGGGCTGGCTCAGTGCTTAAGAACACATCCTGCCCTTGCAGAAGGTCCAGGTTGGGGCCCTACCACACATATCAAGGTTTTACAACTGCCTGTAACTCCAGACAACCAGACCCCCTCTCCTGGGCCTCTGTGGACACCTGCATGCCCATGTGTATATACATAGACACGCACACATGGACAGACATTAAGAAAGAACCTCTGCAGTCTTACAAGGATGATTTTATGCGGCCCCGGCTCCTCTGCATTTTCTGTGTCTTCTGAAAGCACCCAAGCACCGTCCCACTTTGAAGGTGGAAAGAGCAGGTGGCAGTTTTAGATACATCCTGTCTATACGCCAACGGAGAGGGGTTACCATGCTGCTTTCTTAGGGCCTCACGTGTCCCCCCTGAAGGGAGCAACCAGCATGAGTGGGACTCCACGACCACGTGACCCTGAGGGAGGCACTCGCCCCTGAAAACAACTGAAGGACTCAGCTAGAAAACCTCGTTGTATTCAGTAGACACTTAGGGACAGCACAGGACAGTTTGTCTGGGTGGGAGACTATTGGTGACGTCACACAACCGTCTCAGAGTAGGATGAAGGGACAGTGAAAGCTGTGGTTTATTTATCATCTACTGAGCGGAGACAAATGCTCTCCAGCAGGTACCGACTAAGGCGTAGCAAGGACGGGTAAACTGTCCACTGCACACACGGTGACTTAAGCACAGTGCAGCCTGGCTCCAGAGCCCATGCTCCTACCTCATTAGTCAACACTGTCTAGGAGTAATCAGATATGGATTATAAATTGCTATTGTTTCTGGAGCCCTCAAAAGACTGTCTCTCTGGAATGGTTCCAGTTCTGAGTTTCCAAGTGCCTGCTGGGTAGAACTGTATTTTCTTCTCCTATCTCTGGGCATCTCTCAGGCATGCCTCCGGTGCTTGCCAGAGTCCCTTCCTACTACCTCCCAAACTTTCAGTTGCTTATTTTGTCCTGCCTGGGACATACTCCGCTTGTAGCTCGCATAGTCCTGCAACCAAGAGCTGCTACCCCTCCCACCCCGCCCCTCTCACACAGAGCAACCGGGCTCAGCAGGTCCTGGTGTAGGTTTCTAAGTCTCTGTCCTCCTCAACCCAGGTTAAAAGCTGCACTGTAGCTCGCTAAGAAGCTGACAGTGGGAACAGGTAATGTGACCCAGCATTGACAGAAGGGAGGTGGGATGGACTTTGATCACTGGGAACGAGGAGAGGAGAGGTCCCAAGAAGCTGGTTCTCTTGTCTTTCCCCCTCCTAAGCGCTTACCTGAGGCACGGTTTCATCCCCTAGCACCGTGATATTCTGCAAAGCCACAGGAGCAGGCATGCCATCTTTCTGTGGCTTCAGAAGCACCCTCGGGCAGAATTGCCTTGTCTTCTTGCTTCCCCTTTCCTCTGACACTTGCTGCCTTGGGATTGCATCTCCTAAATAAAACATTGGCATTACGATTTAGTTTGAGTTCTATTTTTCTAGAAAACAGGAACTAAAGAAAATATTCAAGTTCAAGTTCTCTTCATGGGACCACTGCTTCTTAGATTCTCTTGGGTGTGTTCCAAAAATGTAACCGTTGATAATAATGTCTTTCATATACACACACAAAGATAAAAATAAATCTTTAAAAATCATTATCAGTACACCTAGTGGTATTTGTGTACTTCCCTTAAAAAATGTGCAGCGTGATTGAAAAGAAAACCATGGAAAGAGTCCTTGGTGCTAAAAACAAATTCAAAGCCAGGAACTCAGGACTGGCCTTGCTCCTGAGTGTCTCGTAGGAACCTTCCCCTTGCCCAGGTTCGGACCCCATTATTCTCATTTAGACTATTATAATTGCTTTTAAATTTATCTTTGGTTTCACACTGACTATTGCCATCAAGTATGTAATCCTAAAGCTGATTTTATCTTGCTCCGCCTTGTTCAAAAACCTTTAGCAATGTCTCATGTTCAGAAAACGATGCCCAGGGATCCTTCTAAAAGCACTCTCTGGTAACTCATCACAGAAGCCTGGTGCTCGGAGACCTCTGTAAACTGTTGACCAAGCCAGGCAGACCCCTTTAAGGAAAGGAAATAAATCATACTGGAGGGAGTCAGGTATTGTGAGCAGAAGCTAAACTGTACATGAAAAACAATACCTACAGTTAGGTGGCAACAGACACCATTGGGTAATAGAAGCTGAGGTAGAAAAATAATAATAGAAAGTACCGTGAAACAACATCACCGAGGCAGGAGTCATGACAGCAAGACCTTAGCAGGCTACCGAAACAGCATTTCACTGTGGAACGACCCACAGGGGTGGCTGAGTTGTATGCTAGATCCAGTGTCCAACTTAGCTTGTGGTAACCTGGGTTTAGCTCTGTTCTAGAAATGAAAACATTGCCTCTTGAGATTTCTGTCAACCCAGATCATGGCAGGAACCTGAAGACATAATCAAGCGAGACTGAAAATAAGGTGGAGAGGACATATTTCGATGACACAGGCAGAGTTATGGTGGAAGAAGCCAGGGCTGAAGAGAAGAGAGAGATGAAAACCCAGATGAGCAGGAACTATGGAGAAATACGGTTTCGTTGGGAGCACCAAAAGCACCCTGCTAAAGAAAGGAGAAACCTCAGCTCTTCCTCCTACTGCTTGATACTTGCTAATGTCTCTCATTGGACAGCCCGAGGGTTAGTCAGAGGGCAATGGAACCCAGGTGACACAGCATGGGAGTATCAGGTTATCTGATACAGTCCAGGGCAGAGAATAGTACGGTGGTTCCCTGTTCTCCCCATCAATGTCCACAGCCTAGCTCCAGAACCCAAGGGTGCCTATTACATTCTGTGACAAAAGATGAGATTGCAATGGAGGGTCCTGAGAGAAGGCTAATCCCACATCTGGCTGGGTCCTCTGTGCAGGCACACACATTCTTACGAGGGAGTAGCGGGAATCCCACACAGTGGACGAGGAGGCGGTGTGACCACAGAAACAGACTGGACTGGAGTGGCCACAAGCCAAAAGGAAGCCTGAGGCTATCGGTAACTGGAAGAAGCCAGGGACGGATTTTTCTCCCCACCCCCAAGCCTCAAGAGATGCCGACCCTGCCCAAACCTTCATTTCATTTGTGGCCTCTGGAACTGTGAGGAAATAAAATTCTGTTGTTTTAAGTCAACCAGTTTGTACTAATTTGTTACAGCAGTCGCAAAAAAAAAAAAAAAAAAAAAAAACAACAACAGAGGCCAAAGGGACAATAAACAGCCCAGCCTCTATTCATCTCATAGCATGCTGATGTCCACAGTCCTGTTGGCCGGACACTCTTTCACTTACTGTATGTATTCCATGTGGAGTTTCTGCTAGGACCCTTCCCACGTATCACAGGCTCCCAAAGCACAGTGGCTTTCACGGGCCAACGTCTTTTCATTCAAGTAAAAGTATGACTTTGAGAGCAAGAACCAGTCTCTCATACCTTGGGAGCACATCAAACTCCTCACACATTTCTTTGAGCGGAGAAATTGGTGAATGAGAGAGAAAGCTTCTGTTTGTAAATGGAAAATAACAGCCACGAACTTTGCCTCTCAGAGGTAATGACGGCAGTGTTTCCCGAAAACAGTTCCTGTACCTGTAACAGAGATGATACATCTGAAGTTCTCATTCCTACTAGAACAATTCCTTAGGAAAAAGAAATGACCTTTCATTTTAGTGAGCCCTCTATTCCACACTGAACTAACCTGCCAGTAGTTCACCCAAGGAAGACGAGGCCAGGAATTAAAACACAGAAGCGGGCTGGAGGTATGGTGCGATGGTAGAATATTTGCCTAGTGTGTTTGAGGCCCTGGGGAATTCTACCTGCCCCTTAGCACTGAAAATAAATAAATAAATAAATAAAATCAGCAAACAAGCAAGCAAACAAAAAGAAAAACTTGAGACTGAAATACAAGCGCCAAGGAACCATGACTCATATAATAAACGTTTATTAAAGAACTATGATGCCAAAATACAGTCTATAGATGCTGAGGAAATGCAATAAGGCACAATTGCAAGGAAGCAATTATCACAACATAAGATGAATGCGTGTGTGTGTCTGTATGTGTACTTCCATGTATGCAGAAGGATGTCAAGAGTCGTCCTCAATCGCTTTTCCACCTTTTTTTGGTGTGTGTGTGTGTGTGTGTGTGTGAGAGAGAGAGAGAGAGAGAGAGAGAGAGAGAGAGAGAGAGAGAAGGGGGGGGTCTCACTGGTCCCAGAGCTAGACTAGCAGACTAGGAAGCCCCAGGGATCTTCCTGTCTCCCCTTCTACAGTGCTGGGATTATAGGTGCATACTATCAGGCCCAGCTTTCTACGTGGGCCGCTGGAGATCCGAACTCAGGTCCTCAGACTTGTGCAGCAAGCCTTTCACTGAGCCCACCCCCGCCCCCATGAATGCTTTTTATAAGAGCAAAATGCTAGGGGCTCAGAAAGAAGGGAATGGATAACTCTAAAGACAGGAGTCTCGCTCCCAAGGAGCTGCTTTCAAACGGGTTAGGATTTCATCAGGCAGAGGCAAAGTCTGGCGCATTCCAAGACCAAAAGCAACAACTGCCTGTGCCTTTGCCAAGCAAACCACACCCTGTTCAGTCCTATTGTGTCCGCAGAGGCCTATTTTTATGCATTGTTTTCATAGCCACTTTTTTAAGACAAAAAGAGAATGTGAGCTAAGTCCCTTCTTTGAAATCGGGTATTTTATAAGTCGAAGAAAGGAGACTCGGAGGAGGGGCTGTAGAGGTTGACTTCCGGTGAGTCCAGAATCCATCCAAGGAGTAGAAATGGAAACTCTTCCCTTCCTGGTTCCTAAAAACTGAGCTGAGGCTGCCCCAGTGTGTTGCAGCAGGTCCTTCTCAGCTCAGAAGAAAGCAGGAGGGAATGAGAACACCCCAACCACAGGCACTGCTTTGTGTCTTGACCAGGACTGAGGGTTCTACTTCCTCCTCTCTATTGCCCTTCAGATCCCTCTGGGAGAGCAGGCACCACCCAGCCTCCCTCACACACAAGCCCGGCTAGGCCTCTGAGACCAGCGCTAGCTGCTTGTGAGTGGGAGGGGGAAAAAAAACCTCCCGGGAAAGCATCCAGGACAGAGGAAGGTCAGCAGACACCTACCGAGGGGCACGGGGGTCCCCATCCTCACCGTGGAGCATCCACTGGGGAGCAGTGATGTGGGAAACTAGCATCCCACTCAGCATCCCTCATCCTTGTTTTCCCAGGACGGCTCTACCTTGCAGACCCTGCCAGAAGGCCCGCGGCATTTTCGCGAAGCAGTAACAACAAGGACAGAGCGTTCTAGCCTGCCAGAGCCTGCTGGCTGGTCACTCTTTCCACTGCCTTTTGTTTCCGTGCATCATTCCTCTCAGTTGCTTCTCGGATTCCTCCAGGCTTTGAAAAAGCCACAGCAACACCACCCAGTGGGCTGGCAGGCATCGCCGACATGCACCCTGCCCTAAGCATTGGTGGTACTTATAAAGGGCTTCCAGAAAGGGACCACCTCCTATCAGCGTAGCTGGCAAAGGTAGGGCTGTAAGTACCACGCTGCGGACTGGCAAATCACATCCCATTGTCTTATTCAAAAGCATCTGCAATGCCAGGCGTGGTGGTGCACATTCGTAATTCTAGCTCTTGAACAGCTGAGGCAGGAGGATGGCAATTTCTACAGCACCTGTCTCAAATTTAAAAAGAACAAAGAAAATTGAAAAGGGAAAAAAACAAAGAAAAATATATCTGCAAGGTTTGTTGCGCACACTTTCTTTCTTAAATTATGCAAGCACAGCCAACACGGATGTGTCTAACCAAACAGAGAAGTTTCTCTGTGACAGTTTCGATGTGAAATGTCTTCCACGGTTCCTGTGTTAACACTTGGTGCCAGCTGGTGGCGCTGTTTCGTGAGATTGTCAGGCTGGCAGAGGTGAGTCATTGAGGGCGGGGTTCTGAAGGTTACTGCGTAGCCTGGTTTCCTATTGAGCTCTCCACTTCCTGGTCAGTCACAAAGTGAATCATCTTCACAAAGACCAACCAACCGCAAAGCCATGGCCTCCCCTCCATAGGTCACCCTATTGCCCGAAGCCATGAACCAACATACAACTCTCCTCCTAAGCTTAAGACCTGGTCCCAGTGACACTTGTCAATGTGTACGCGTGCCTATTCGGAGCAGAGAGGCTCTCAGCTCCTCAAAATCGTCTGAAGCCTGTTTGCAGTCATATTCTTAAGCTACCCTACAGGAATCTGAGAGGATGACCCAGGAAGATGCTTACTTCCCAATTCTTTAAAAATATTTTACATGTTTTTATAAAGTGTGGAGGTCAGAGGACAACTCGGGGAAGTCGGTCCTCTCTTCTCACCTCATGGGTCTGGGGCATCGAACTCACATCATTAGGATGGGTGGCACTCGCTCCAGCTGGGCGGTGGTGGCGCACGCCTTTAATCCCAGCACTCGGGAGGCAGAGGCAGGTGGATCTCTGTGAGTTCGAGGCCAGCCTGGTCTACAAGAGCTAGTGCCAGGACAGGCTCCAAAGCCACAGAGAAACCCTGTCTCGGAAAAACTAAAAAAAAAAAAAAAAAAAAAAAAACAAAACAAAACAAAAAAAACCCTTGATGGTATTGGTTTTCAATGTGGAGCAAGACACATTCTTTTTTTTTGTTTTGTTTTGTTTTGTTTTGTTTTTTGAGACAGGATTTCTCTGTGGTTTTGGAGCCTGTCCTGGAACTAGCTCTTGTAGACCAGGCTGGTCTTGAACTCACAGAGATCCGCCTGCCTCTGCCTCCTGAGAAGACACATTATCATAAGTCATTGATGAGAGGAAAAAATTGGATAAATTAATGTTCAGGGTAACCTCCAAAGACATCTGGTAAAGTCAAAAGTGCATATCCATTCCCTGGTAATGTCCACCCTAACTTATACCCCAAATCCCTACCTGGGTCTCAGGAGACAGACACAAGAATGTGGGTGATAGGAAAACTTGAGATCCCCACGCAAACAAACAAACAAAAAAAAACAACAACAAAATTATTGACATAATGAATTTCTACATTGGGAGACAAGAGTCTAAAATAGTTAGACAACGGGATAATAGTATTTCAGTACTCTGTAGTATAATAACATGAGAAAAGGACTGTGGGAAAGTATGTATAGTGTTTATATACATACTTGACACTCTAAACTAATACTTTGTATAGTTAAAAGTATCTTTAAGAAGTTGGTTACTTCTGGGAAAGTTGAGATGCAAAGGACTTTGAAAACTAGATATTTTATTTAAAAATATTAAAAGCGCACTAGGGAGGCAAAGGCAGGTGGATCTCTGCATTCAAGACCAAACCTGGTCTACAGAGGGGTTCCAGACCAGCCAGAGAGTTACATGATAATCCATGTCTTAAAAATACATAAATAAAAATTTAAAAAAATTTCTAGATAACGGATTATATGTTCTACAAGTAACACCGAGGAGTCTGGACAACATAGCAAAAGGTTCTCCTGAGGTCCTTGGAATTCTTACTTGTGAAAAGTAAGCATTTGTTTTATATAATGAGTTATCTCCATAAACATACTGATAAAGGCACCGATCCACGCTCTTAGAAATGTGTACAATAGATGTGGTTCTCGTTAGTGGAGAAGCCAGACAGGTTCACTTACCCAGATACCCTTGTGACCTGCACTCCAGAGAGTCCTGGAAAGAACTGGAGATACAGTAGACGGAGAGAGACACTAGACCATATGTGAATATAATTATAACCATACCCAGAAATTCCCAACATTGGCAGAAAATTAGATAAAAATGTTAACGCGGTTGTCCCTGCTTCCTCATCTGAGAGCATGACACAGCAGCCCTGGGCTGGGGAGCCTGGGATCTGTACTTTAAAAGGCTTTCCAAGAAATTCTGATGATCAGCCAGGCTTGAGAAATGGCAGCCACCTCTGGGTATGTTCTACCAGTGTTTCCAGAGAAAGTGGGTTGGAGAAAATAAAGCAAAAAAAAAAAAAAGGAAGGAGAAAGGGGAGGTGGAAGGAAGGCATGGCCAACCTTTAACCCTCCTTCCCTTCCTTCCTACTCAGTCTCTTCCAGGCTGCTCCAGCTCTGAATTGTCTTTTCAGAAGTCTAACTTTCTCTAATACTCATTTGGCAATTCCATACGTACCTGTTTGTTCCAAGCGTGGCCACTGTTGAATCCAGTTAGCTTAACCTATGTTATAAGCATCTTAGGCCATCTCTGTATGTCCTATAGTGTCTAACACAGTGCCTCAGTGAGTAAGCAGTAACGAATCATATTTAAGAGTACATCAAGTTCAGAAATGCGTTAGGATATGAAATAAATGTGCAAAATCAATTGTACTTTTATAAGCTAGTAATGATATCCATTGCAATTCCTATCAAAATTTCAACATCTTTTCTTTTGCAGACACTGACAGGCTGGATAAAAGTCATATGGAAGAATAGCTGAGAATAGGCACAGTAGCCTTGAAAAAAGAACAAAGATGGAAGATGAGTATTTCAAAGCCTATATCATGTGATATAAGGTATGAGGGTACCTACAGAAACCAGCAAAAATTGATGGTATCGAGATAAATCCACATTATGGTCAGTTTTAGACAAGGTGCCAAAGCGACTTAATAGGGGAAATATGTTGGGTTTTGCTTGTTTATTGGGCTTTGGCCCTGGGTCTGAGCCTCTTCTGTGCAAGGTAAGCGCTCTACCTCCGAGCTATACCCTTGTTCTTCGGTTTCACTGTTTATTTGGACATGGAATGCCACTAAATTATCTGCTGGCTTCGAACTCCTTCTGTATCCTGGGCTGGTCTTGAGCTTGCAATACTTCTGCCTCAGGAGCAGCTAGGATTACAGGTCATGTGGTGTGGGCCCAGTTAAAACTATTTTTTCAAAACAATGGTGCTGGGACAGCTGATTATCTACATGCAAGAGCAAAGTGGGGCTCTCTGCATTACACTCTTCCCCCCAATGCTATTTAAAGTACAGAATGTATGCGTGAAAATGTCACAATGAAACCCATTGATTTGGACTCTAATTGAAAAATTAATAAAGTACTAATTCACTGTGAATCGTTGACCTAAATGTAAGAATTAAAATGATACTTTTCTTTCTATTTTTTTTTCTATGGTGTCTTACTATGTAGCCTGGCTGGCTTGGAACTTGCTATGTGGAAGAGATTGGCTCTGAAATGTGATGATCTCCTATCCCTGTCTTCTGAGTGCTGAGATTACAGGTGTGTCCTACTGTGCTTGGCATAAAACTAAAATTTCTTCCTAGGATAGAGATACAGCTCAGTGATAAAACATGTGTCTAGCATGTGGGGGGCCCTGGGCTCAATCCACAGCCAAATAAATAAATATCTCCGAGAGGAAGCAAAGGTGCAAGGGAATCTTGTAACAATCTTTGAAAAACCTTGCAAAAAGGGAATTTAAAACCAAAGTGTCAAGAATTTAAAAAATGGACTAATTGGATTTTAAAAGTAAAAAATTTTCTGCTTCATGGGCCAGTGAGACAGTTCAAGGGGAAAAATAAACAGACTTGGTGTGTAAACCTAATAACCTCCCTTCAATCCTCAGAGCCCACAGTGGACAAAGAGAACTAATTCCCAAAAGTTGTCTTCTGACCCCCATGCGTGTACCATGGTGTGCTCCCACATAGATAAACACAAAGAACTGGTGAGGGAGGTCCTTCTGTATATGTGTTGCTTTTATTGGTTAATGAATAAAGAAGCTGCTGTCAGCCAAAGGCTTAACAGAATATAGCCAGGCTGGAAAAGATATATAGAGAGGGTAGGCAGAGTCAGGGAGAAGCCATGTAGCCACCACTGTAGACAGATGTGCCGAACCTTGCCTGTAAGCCACAGCCATGTGGTGATACACAGATTAATAGAAATGGGTTAATTTTTTTCTGTTCCAAGACCCAGCTCTTTGTTTTATTGATTTTTTAAAATTATTATTTATTTAATTAATTTATTTATTAAAGATTTCTGTCTCTTCCCCGCCGCCGCCTCCCATTTCCCTCCCCCTTCCCCAAACAAGTCCCTCTCCCTCATCAGCCCAAAGAGCAATCAGGTTTCCCTGACCTGTGGGAAGTCCAAGGACCACCCACCTCCATCCAGGTCTAGTAAGGTGAGCATCCAAACTGCCTAGGCTCCCACAAAGCCAGTACGTGCAGTAGGATCAAAAACCCATTGCCATTGTTCTTGAGTTCTCAGTAGTCCTCATTGTCCGCTATGTTCAGCGAGTCCGGTTTTATCCCAGGCTTTTTCAAACCCAGGCCAGCTGGCCTTGGTGAGTTCCCAATAGAACATCCCCATTGTCTCAGTGTGTGGGTGCACCCCTCGTGGTCCTGAGTTCCTTGCTCGTGCTCTCTCTCCTTCTGCTCCTGATTTGGACCTTGAGATTTCTGTCCGGTGCTCCAATGTGGGTCTCTGTCTCTGTCTCCTTTCAAACCCGATGAAGGTTAATATTCAGAAGGATGCCTGTATGTTTTTCTTTGGGTTCTCCTTCTTATTTAGCTTCTCTAGGATCATGAATTATAGGCTCAATGTTCTTTATTTATGGCTAGAAACCAAATATGAGTGAGTACATTCCATGTTCCTCTTTTTGGGTCTGGCTTACCTCACTCAGGATAGTGTTTTCTATTTCCATCCATTTGCATGCAAAATTCAAGAAGTCCTTGTTTTTTTACTGCTGAGTAGTACTCTAATATGTATATTTTCCATACTTTCTTCATCCATTCTTCCATTGAAGGGCATCTAGGTTGTTTCCAGGTTCTGGCTATTACAAACAATGCTGCTATGAACATAATAGAGCATATACTTTTGTTGTATGATAAGGCCTCTCTTGGGTATATTCCCAAGAGTGGTATTGCTGGGTCCATGGGTAGGTTGATGCCGAATTTCCTGAGAAACCGCCACACTGCTTTCCAAAGTGGTTGCACAAGTTTGCATTCCCACCAGCAATGGATGAGTGTACCCCTTACTCCACAACCTCTCCAGCAAAGGCTATCCTTGGTGTTTTTTATTTTAGCCATTCTGACAGGTAGGTGTAAGATGGTATCTTAAAGTTGTCTTGATTTTCATTTCCCTGATCGCTAAGGAAGTTGAGCATGACCTTAAGTGTCTTTTGGACATTTGAACTTCTTCTGTTGAGAGTCATTTTATAATTGGGTTGAGTAGCCTTTTACGGTCTAGTTTCTTGAGTTCTTTATATATTTTGGAGATCAGACCTTTGTCAATTGCGGGGTTGGTGAAGATCTTCTCCCAGTCAGTGGGTTGCCTTTCTGTCTTAGTGACAGTGTCCTTTGCTTTACAGAAGCTTCTCAGTCTCAGGAGGTCCCAAGAAATGGGTTAATTTAAGATGTAAAAAAAGATCTTGCTAGGAATATGCTAGAGGCTTTGGCCAAGCAGTATTGTAATTAATACAGTTTCTGTGTGAATATTTCAGGTCAGGGCATCTGAGAACAAACAAACAGCCTCTGACAACAAAGAATAATTAAAAAAAAAAACACTGTTGGGTTTCAAAGAACACGATCAAGAAAATAAAAGGGCAAATTACAGAATTACAGATAAGCCTTTGCAGATATATGACAAGGACCTTATATCCAGAGTATAGAAAACCTATCAAAACTTTATCATAAAAGAATAACCCAATGACCCAGGCAGTAGCAATGCACACCTTTAACCTCAGCACTCAGGAGGCAGAGACAGGTGGATTCTCTGTGAGTTTGAGGCCAGCCTGGTCTACAGAATGAGTTCTAGGACAGCCAGGACTGTTATGTAGAGAAACTTTGTCTCAGAAAAAAATAATAACCCAATGAAAAACATCAGCAAGAAATCTGAATAAACATTTATCATTTATCAGAAAAATTGATACAATTCGCCCATGCAGACAGATGCTTAGCTTTCATTAGGAAAGCACAAGTCAAAACCGCAGACACCATCTTCACACCCACAAGAATGTCCCTTGTTAGTGAGACTATAAAGAAACTGAAATCTTTATATAATGCTGAGTCCTGAGTCCTGAAAAGGCTGAACTACATAGCCACTTGGACATTCTTTCCTAGACGTACGTGTGTGTGTGTGTGTGTGTGTGTGTGTGTGTGTGTGTGTGTGTGTAGATATATATACACCAAGAGAAATAAAAATGTGTACATTTGTATTATGTACAAATATTTGTATGTAAATGTTCATAACAGCATATGTATAATGGACATAAAGAGAAAGCAATCCATGTTTATAAATTGAAGAATGGATAATCAAAATCTGCTATAACTGTATAAACACAGACATACTGGTAAGTACTACAAATGGGGGAAACTTTGAAAACACTATGCTAAATGAAGGAAATTGGTCATGGAAGATGACACGTTAGGAACTAGCCATGCCATAGCTTCACAATGCGCAAATCCAGAGAGGCAGACAGTAGTAGATTAGTGGCTCCCCGAGCGTACGGACTGGGATGAGTCATGACATCTGTGAATACAAGGCTTCTTCACAGGTCTGGAAATTGTCCTGGATTGGGTAGTTGAGATAGACGTACCAGTCTGAAAATACCTTTAAAACAATGAGCTGTACATTTAAATAGGCAGCTCTTATAGTATGTCAAATATTACCTCAATAGCTATAAAAGAAGTCAAAACTAGATAACCCAGTTGTGTGTTCAAGGTCAATTATTGTTCCTGCCCCTTAGGACCTTGACATTTGTGGTCTCACTAAGTATTTGTATTGTCACGGTCTTAGCTACTTTTCTATTGCTGTGATAAAACACCATGACCAAGGCAACTTCCAGAAGACAGTTTGTTTGGGCTTACAGTTCCAAAGTGATAAGAATCTCATGAGGCTTCTCATCAGCCTTCATTATCCACCAAGTTCAGAGAGTCCGGTCTCATCCCATGCTTGATGAGAAGCCAAGGACAATGGCACTAGGTTTCGATCCTAATGCATGAACTGGCTTTGTGGGAGCCTAGCCTGTTTGGATGCTCACCTTCCTGGACCTGGATAGAAGTGGGAGGACCTTGGACTTCCCGCAGAGCAGGGAATCTGGACTGCTCTTCAGTCTTGAGAGGGAGGGGGAATGGGGTGGGGGGAGGGAGAGAGGAGTGGGGAGAGAGGGAGGGGAGTTGGGGGAGGCGACGATGTGTGGGAGGAGGGGGAGGGAAACGGGAAATGGGGAGGAGGCAGAAATTTTTTTCAACAACTAAAAAAAAATAAACAACAACAAAAAGAATGCACATATGAAAGAAAAAAAATGAATCTCATGAGGGAATCATAGCCGCAGATGACAAACATGGATGGAGCAAGAGCCGAGAACTTATATCTCTAACCATAAGCAGGAAGCATTCACAAACTGGGAATGGCTTGTGGCTTTGAAATCTCACCCCCACCCACACAGTGACATACTTCCTCCAGCAAGGCCACACCTCCTAAACCTACCTAAACAATGCCACCAACTTAGCAGACACATATTCAAATATCTGAGCCTCTACAGACATTCTCATTCAAACCATGACAATCAACTTCTCATCATTTAGGTCTCCTTCATTCTCTGTCCATTGGGTGGTTATCCCCATTCCTGATCATCACTATGGTGGTGGCTTGAATAAGATGTCCCCCATAAATCTTGGGTACTCAAATATTTGGTTCTTAATTGGTGGCTGTTTGGGGGAGGATTAGGAGGTGTGGCCTTGTTGAAGGAATTATATCACAGGGGCAGGCATTGAGGTTTCAAAAGACTTGTGCCATTCCCAGTGAGTTCTCTGCCTCCTGCTTGCAGACTAAGATGTGAGCTCTGAGCGAGCTATACCTGCAGCCAAGTCTTTGTTGCATCACTGATCCTCTGAAACCATACAGCCCAGTTACATGCTTTCTTTTGTAGGTTGCCTTGGTCATGGTATTTTGTCGTAGCAACAGAACAGTAACTAATACAACTAGCAGTAACCCTGTCTTGTTTTTCCTGTAGCACGAGTCACTATCTGAAATGATATTGTCTTTGAGTTTGCTGTTCCCTTGTTTGTCTCTCACAAGAGTATAGGCTCCATGAGAACAGAAACCTTACCTGAGTTAGCTATGGCTGCCACTTCCATCGGTGACAGTGCCTGACATGCAATAAGCATGCAATAATGTTTGTTGTATGTTGCATGAATGGAAGGTGGCTAGTCACCAAGCTTCCCTTAATCTCTCTAAATCTTCATTTTCTAGTGACAAAACGGCCTAATAATAATTGTACTTAGCCCATAAATAATCATGCGTGCAAAACCACAGCTCGTTACAGATATTCAATGGACACGAATTCCACACCACCATTAACCTATACTTAAAGTGGCCCACCTGAGGATAACAATCACCTGAAATGAGCTATTTTCCCTGGAAAATGAATGATTGAGTCCCTTCTTGGAGGGTGAACAAGCTTGGCATTCTAAGTCCCCAGGATTTGGTTCCTCTTTAAATAAAGTCAGTAAGTAGTAGCTATAGTTGTTACATTTTTTTTCTTTCTTTTAGAGAGCTTGGGGGTCTGGAAATTGAATGTACGGTAGAGCATACCTAAAAATTGTCTCTCTCATTGAGTTACATCCCAGACCAGGAGTTGTAATTATTACTGGGATTATCTCAGTTATAAAGAAAACAATGAAGGAAAAAGAGAAAGAAAAATACTAAATAACAGTCCTCCTCAAGTAAGAGAAAGAACGGGCAGATCTATCATCCGTTGATAATAATGTAGTAACTTTCTCCCCCATGTTCAGTAGCGCACGAGAACGTAGTTAATGAATGCCCATTGAGTACAAACACAATAGCCATTTGGTGTGTGACCTTCCTTGTTGGATTAAAGAGCCAGGGTACGAAGCCAGGGCAGCAGGACTGTGAAGCAAGTGAGGAGAGCCGCAGAGTGCGGAAGCGGGTCATGCAGATGGCAAGTGACTTCACCTACTGTCAGCACCCACCCTGACGCTTGTGCTTGTACGTCTACAGCGGTTCTCATTAAAAGTCAGGCAGAGCCTCGGAAGGTGACGGGTTACTGACGTTTGTGAAAGAAATGATATGCTAGAGTGACAAAGCCATCAGGGGAATTATGGGTACGCTCCAGGAAGAAGTGACCCTGAAAATCGCAGTGACTTTACAACAGCCGAGGAGCCATTCGTGCCTCTTGTCCATCAGAAGTCTTCGGCGGCAGCGGTGGCGCTGGTCCCACGGTCTCCACTCTGAGGCCGGCACTGAGGAAGCAGCTGTAACCTAAAACACGGAGTGGGAAAGGGAAGACGGTGAATGGAAGTGCCCCGCGCGGATGCAGCTCGCCTCTGCCGCCTGCATTTCAGTGGCTGAGCCTGCAGCCTAAGTGAGGAAGAAACTCCAACATTTTTAGAAATTGATGGTGGGGGTGGGTGGAGAATGTCTCATGGGGTCTCACTTTGACATTTCAGAATGCCCTTTTTGGTACGGAGGGGGAAAAAAGTACCTTTGAGGCCCAACTACAAATACTCCATAGTAAATTACCACATATAAAAAAAATGTCGAACACTAGCGTCTAGATATAGAAAAATACACACAAAAATACAAATAAAGGCACCCTTTGAGAAGTGTGGATTCCAGAGTAAGTGGCTTAGATGCCTGTTCCCTCAGACCTCCACAGATCCGACCTTGCCCTCCTGGGCCCCAGTCATAGAGTGCTTCCATGAATTTTCCTGAGTACTGAGGCCTCCTGTCTGTCAGGAAATTGGTGCCTGCGCTGCTGGTGGCCTGATGGACGCTGGGAAAGCGCAGATTCCTGACAGTGGGGATGTACAGTAATGGCACTGTTTTCTGGGAGGTGGGGGTTTGTTTACCATCACATATCCCGGCTGTGTTCTCTTAACCTAGAGCCCCCAAGTACTCCCCCATGGCTGGAGACCCGCGGTGATTAAGGATTGATTTGTGCACTCCCAAGCCAATGCATGTTGAAGCCCTAACCCCCAGTACCTCAGAAAACAATGCTATTTGCAGATAAGCATTTTCAAGAGATAGTTAAGCTAAAACGAGGCCTTTAGGGTGGGGTCTTATCCAACACGAGGATGTTCAGGGCCAGGGTTGAGTTTGACAGTAGAGCACTTGCCTTGCTGGGTTAGACTCCCAGCACCCCCAAATAAACAAATTAAGAGAGACCATATGGGGACTTAGCAAGAAAGTAGCTATGTGCAGCTTAAAGAAGAAAATCACAATCAGAAACCAAGCTTGCTGACACTTTGGTCTTGTACTGGCAGCTTCTAGAACCATGAAGGATTTCTGCTATTTAAACTACCCAGTCTATGGAGTCTTGTTATGGCAGCCCTCTGGCTAACATAGTGGTTCTTTCGAGTATGGAACAGTGACAAGGTGGACAGGAAGGCATATCATTCTCCCACCAGTGCTGGAGGGGAACACAGGGGCTTCACACATGCATGGGCTCAGGCTGGTTTTGCTTTGCACCGCAAAGGTGCTGTGCACCAGCCACTGCTCCGCCCTGATATCAGCGGCTGGGAATGTGAGACATCTTTGCGAGAAGTCCTTCACAGTGGTGAGCATGCACAGGCCCCCCGAAAAGCCCTCACCTCTGGGAATATCCTATTCACCAATCCCCACAAACGTCTCTCTAGGGATTTTCATTAATTGGTAGAAATTGGTCCAGATGTGCTTAAAACCAGGGGAAAATGTCATTTTAAATGATGCTTAATTACAGAGAACTCTTAATAACATGGGGGAAATGATTATATTATCATTTAAGTATAAAAAAATCAGCATGCGAAATTAAACCATATAGACAGAGCCACCTTATCTATGTAATCATATGCATAAGAGAAAGACTGGCTAGAAATACAGCCAGCGTTAGCATTAGCTTTCCCATGTGATGAGATTATAGGTTATTTTTGTTTTCTTCTTTCTATTCCTCTGCATTTCTGAATTTTTCATGTTGAGCATGTGAGAGCTTTATAATCACAAAATAGGCTTATGTTTTAAAGATTGGAGGTTGGAGCAGAGTGTATATAACCCGGTGTCATGAAGGAAAACCATCTCCAGGAGATACAGGCTCCAGAGCACCTGAGTCAGATCCAAATCCATCCGAAATCTGTGGCCCACTCTCCCTGCCTCCACGACCGACTGGGAATTCCAGCTTCTCTTTAGAATAGGACTCTGCGAGTTCCTCCTCCCTTGAGACCTCTGAGCTCTGCTTCTGAACTCAGACTCTTCTATCCTGACTCAAGCTGTCTACACTTCTCTGAGCCAACGACTCACACAACATTTTCACCCTTTCTATATACTTTGCTCCCAAACCTTTTGTGCTCTGAGGCTGCCCTGGCACCTGTGGCTTCCATGAGCAGAGTTTCTGCAAAGTAATTAGCAGGAAACAAAAGGGTCAGGGGAGAAATGCCTCTGGAACTTTCTTCTCTATGGTGTGACTCTCCTGGCTCCTCCTACCTTCCTTCTTGTTCCTCCTCTTGTAGATGAGTAGCTACATCAGACTGATGCACCGGCGAAGAACAGACAGCCATGCTTGGCCGACCTCCACCTTCCCCGCTCACTGTATCTGTCTGTTCACAGTAAGACTATCGCCTTGCTCTTCTGCACAGCCCTCTCCCTAACCCTGCTTCCCACCTCAGCTTGCACGAGCCTGCCTTGATCAAATGTTGCTTGTGATGGAGCCTGTCTACCTAGCCATGAAATATGGCATTCCTATTAGAGCTCACGATTGCTTTCTATCAATAATCAAGGTTGGTATGGGCTGAATAACAACTCCCTCCCTAATATATGTCTTGATATGCTACCCTCACCCCACCCCTGCTTCCCCCAGCCAAGTGATAATGTGCCGGTTTCTTTCTGTCGCTATGACAAAATGTCATGACTTTCTTTTGGCCTTTGGTTCGAGGGAGATGAAGAGTGCATTACGGTTGGGAAGGCATGGCATGGACATAAGAGCAGGAGCTGGCTGACCACGTCTTATCCACATACAGGAAAAAGGGGGAGGGAGTAGTAAAGGGGGTGAAGCTATAAACACCGAAGTCCACCCCCAATGATGTACATCTTCCACCTCTTAAAGACTCTGTCACCTCTCCGATCAGCACCACCAACTTGGTCCAAGTGTTCGACTATGGGAGCCTGTAGGAGACATTCTCCTCCAAACCACCAGAGATGGTATTAAGAGACTGGATCTGTGGGAACCGGATAAGTCATTGAGAATGGAATCCCTCATGAGTAGGATTTAGGCTCTACAGGAAGCTTTTTCGCTCTTTCCAGCCCATGAAAAGACATCGTGGAAAGCCAGCACTTAGTGTCCAGGGAGATCCTGGAAGGATCCTCGCCAGAACCTGACCGTACTAGCACCCTGATCTCGACTTCCAGAGCTTGCAATCTTGAGAGACAAGAACATATTTAACACACGCCTGGTCTTTGACATGTTCTCAGCGCAACTGGAACTGAAGAAGAAAGAAGTGGTGTTTTGGTCTCCATCCGTCTTTGGGGCTCAGGGAAGAGATGCTACGGATGAGATCTTTTCAGTATCCCTAAAGGAACTGACTTCGGAGCCTCCTCGGTCCCACTGAGATGGGGCTGTACATGTGCCGTGGCATTTGTTATCTTTGTGTTAGCATTTTCCTCACTGTGACACAGCACCCACGAAACCACTTGGGGAAACAATGACACATTCCAGTTTCAGAGATCTCAGCCCATGCTTGACTAACTGCTTTGTTTCTGGGCCCTGGAGAGTGAGGCAGAACATCACAGAGGAAGAAAGTGGAGAAGAAAACCTTGTTATAGCCAGGAAGCAGAGAGAAATAACAGGAGGAGGCTGGACCAAGACATACACATCCACAGCAAGCAATTTCTCCCAACAAAGGGGCCACCTCCATGGTCTCCACCACTTGATAATCTGTTCAGAATGGAAGCCCTCAGTGGGTGAAACCACTAGGTTCAGTCGGCACCCTCCTCATCTAAACTGCCTCGGGAAGCTCCCTCACCCACACCCCCAGGGGCTCGCTTTACTCATCGTCTGGGCATCTCTCAGTCCAGTCAAGCTGCCAGTCAAGATGAACCCTCTCACCCCACAGCCACATGTACTATTTTCCCCTCTCACAAATAAGAAAATGAAGGCTCAGAGAAATGAAGAAATGAGCCTAAGGTTTCATAGTCAGCGAGGGGCAAACATCTGTCTAATCTGAACGCCCCAACACTTTCTAGTGCTTAAGATCTTGTCTTTGGCCACTGATGTATTCTCAGGGATTGAGGCAACAACCCTATTGTAGGAGGAGGGCCCACTTGTTCGTCCCAGACACCCGGCTTGCTTAGCCCCCCAAAAATCACACAGAAACTGCAGTAATTAAATTACTGCTTGGTCCATTAGCTCTAGTTTCTTATTGGCTAATTCTTACATCTTAATTTAACCCATTTTTGTTAATCTGTGTATCGCCACATGGCAATGGCTTACCAGATAAGATTCATTATGTCTGACTCTGGTGGCTCCATGGTGGTTCTCTCCCTCCACTTTCTTCCTCCCAGAATTCAGTCCTGTCTTCTCTGCCTACCTAAGTTCTGCCTCTACCAGGAAAAGGCAGTTTCTTTATTCATTAACCAATACAAGCAACACATAGGAAGAAGGACCTCCTATGCCCCCCTATGTTCCTTAAGACCTCATCATGCCACAGCTTCATTGCTAACCATCTAAGCTTTCAATCGAGCAGCATGCCAGGGAGACAAAGTCAATGTGACAGAAGGACAAGAAGACAATGGTTATACAACTATAGATCAGAAAACACTAAATATTAAGAAATATATTTTCGGGGCTGGAGAGATGGCTCAGAGGGTAAGAGCACTGGTTGTTCTTCCAGAGGTCCCGAGTTCAATTCCCAGCAACCACATGGTGGCTCACAACCATCTGTAATGAGATCTGGTGCCTTCCTTGCCAGCAGTACATTGTATTCTTAATAAATAAATCTTTTAAAAAAAAGAAATATATTTCCCCCCATTACCTCAGAGACGTTTTTCTCCCTCTGAGACAGAATTTTACTCTGTAGCCTAGGCTGGCCTGGATCTTGCTGTGTAGCTCAGGCTAGAGTCTAACTCACGGTGATCTTCCACCTCCCGCGTACTGGGATTAGGAGTGTGACACCACTCTTGTCTGTCTGAGACTTGGACCAGTTACCTCACCTCCTCTATTCTCCTGTGCTCTGGATCCCCAGCTGAAACAGTGCAGTACTAGCCAGTCTTACTACATCAAACCACATGGCATATTTCTCTGAGGCTGGCGTCAGGACAGCGGTCCCTTAACTCCTGTTAAGAAAACAAATACATGTCCTACTGCATATGGATTGAAATAATTTAAACTAATAATGGATTAATCTAACCATGCATAAAAGTCATGGATAGTGAGCTGATGAACGGAAAATGATAGTGAAATTTAGCTGGCTGACCTTTGAAACAGAAGAGCGAAGAGGACTCTGACCCCTAAAGACAGTCAGCTGGCCAGCTGAACCACAGCCCTTTCCAGTGAGCCAGCACATACCCAGCTGCCAAGGGACCAGGCAGTGTTTACAGAACCTCAAACCATTGCTACTTTCTTCTCATCTTCCCAGCGAAAACTCACAAAGTACAAGGGCACCCCGCAGGCCACTAAGCACATCCCCGAATGACCCCCAGGGAAATATGATGTTGAAAAAATGGCACTTTTCCAAAACAGTGTTTCAAGCCAGATGAGAAATTACAGAAAAGATGGCCTTCCACGGAAAATACCCTGCCTCCAAATCCCCAACGTCTTCATTAGGGAACTGAAAACGCAGGCACAGCAGCTGGTCTCCACTGTGTTGAAGTGCTGTGCAAAGCGGGAGGAGCAGTGTGCGGGGCTGGTGTGTAAGTGCTGTGCACAGAGGAGCAGTGTGCGGGGCTGGTGTGTAAGTGCTGTGCACAGAGGAGCAGTGTGCAGGGCTGGTGTGTAAGTGCTGTGCACAGAGGAGGAGCAGTGTGCAGGGCTGGTGTGTAAGTGCTGTGCACAGCGGAGGAGCAGTGTGCAGGGACCGTGTGTAAGTGCTGTGCACAGCGGGAGGAGCAGTGTACAGGGACCGTGTGTAAGTGCTGTGCACAGCGGGAGGAGCAGTGTGCAGGGCTGGTGTGTAAGTGCTGTGCACAGCGGAGGAGCAGTGTGCAGGGCTGGTGTGTAAGTGCTGTGCACAGCAGGAGAATCAGTGTACAGGGCTGGTGTGTAAGTGCTGTGCACAGAGGAGCAGTGTGCGGGGCTGGTGTGTAAGTGCTGTGCACAGAGGAGCAGTGTGCAGGGCTGGTGTGTAAGTGCTGTGCACAGAGGAGGAGCAGTGTGCAGGGCTGGTGTGTAAGTGCTGTGCACAGCGGGGGAGCAGTGTGCAGGGCTGGTGTGTAAGTGCTGTGCACAGAGGAGCAGTGTGCAGGGCTGGTGTGTAAGTGCTGTGCACAGAGGAGGAGCAGTGTGCAGGGCTGGTGTGTAAGTGCTGTGCACAGAGGAGCAGTGTGTGGGGCTGGTGTGTAAGTGCTGTGCACAGAGGAACAGTGTACAGGGCTGGTGTGTAAGTGCTGTGCACAGAGGAGGAGCAGTGTGCAGGGCTGGTGTGTAAGTGCTGTGCACAGAGGAAGGAGCAGTGTGCAGGGCTGGTGTGTAAGTGCTGTGCACAGAGGAAGGAGCAGTGTGCAGGGCTGGTGTGTAAGTGCTGTGCACAGCGGGGGAGCAGTGTGCGGGGCTGGTGTGTAAGTGCTGTGCACAGAGGAGGAGCAGTGTGCAGGGCTGGTGTGTAAGTGCTGTGCACAGAGGAAGGAGCAGTGTGCGGGGCTGGTGTGTAAGTGCTGTGCACAGAGGAGCAGTGTGCAGGGCTGGTGTGTAAGTGCTGTGCACAGAGGAGGAGCAGTGTGCAGGGCTGGTGTGTAAGTGCTGTGCACAGAGGAGGAGCAGTGTGCAGGGCTGGTGTGTAAGTGCTGTGCACAGAGGAGCAGTGTGCAGGGCTGGTGTGTAAGTGCTGTGCACAGCGGGGGAGCAGTGTGCAGGGCTGGTGTGTAAGTGCTGTGCACAGCGGGGGAGCAGTGTGCAGGGCTGGTGTCTAAGTGCTGTGTGCATAGGTTTAAAGTTGCAGGCAATGTGGGGGCAGAGAAAGCATTGTTAAATTGGTACCGCTGAAAAGATACCTTGTGCTCTGCACTATGACAATATAAATCGTGTTCCAAGGACCAAGTCCCACTTACAGGAGGTTCCAATTTGTGAAAATGCAAACTAATTTTAATGGAGAGCCTAAACTAAGAATACCAGTAAAGGAGTCTCTGCCAGAAACAACTCCAAGGGAAGTGTTTTCTCTGGTCCAGCCACCAAGGTATGAAGAAGCACTGCACACGTGATCATGGGTAGCCAGACTTTATCTCAAGTTTCAGGGCCATCCACATGGTTTAGGTTCTACACACATGCAAAATATAAAAGCTACAGGGCCATGGAAGCTTGCACCAAGGTTCCAGAAAGCCACTGAGGTCAATGTGTAGTAGTGTTAGAGTCCCTGCAAGGAGGTTGTGCAAGGTCATCTCATGAAGGTGAAGAAGCCCAAGCTGCAGTGGAGACCTCAGGATTTGGAGATGCTAAGACCATGGGACAGCCACCATAGAAATGGAGCCAGCCAAAAGAGAGGTCACGTGTGCTTTCTGCAGAGAGGCTGTTCAAGGCCCTTGGAGCACAGAAGATTTTGTCAGAAACCCACAATGTCAGACATGGAGTTTCAGGTTTGATGTTTGCCCTGCTAAGTACTAATATTACTTGGGTCCAGTCTTTCCTTGCTGTGACCCTATGCTTCACTTTCAGAATGGGAACATTTACTCTGCAATTTTGTAACAGAAGTATGTCATTTGATTTTGTTTTGTGGTGCTCACAGTTAAGACATTTGCCTCCAATCTTAGAAAGGTCTTTGGAATTTGGATTTTTAAACAGTGTTTGGACTGTTGAAGACTGGGGAGTTCTAGAGATGGACTAAATGACTTTTGCATCATGAGATGAAAATGAGATTTCAGAATCAGAGATAGAATATTGAGACAAATTGATATCTGAGGGGATCAAGGAAACACGGGAGAGACTGATTATATTTAACCTTCATTATCCAGCTGACTGAGTTTATGATTACCTAGAAGTCTTCCAGAAAAGTTTCTTCGGGGAAACTTACCCTAAATGTGAATGGTACCATATCACGAGCTGGAATCTTGGACTGCATAGAAAGGGGAAAGTGGGCAGAGCATTGGCATTCCCCTTTCTCTGCTTCCTGACTGTGAATGATGTGGCCAGCCACTTCATGCTCACCCTCATTTTGAGTCAACAAAACCTTCCTTCTTTAAATTGCTTCCATTGTATATGTCCCAATAGAAGTTTCATAACAAATACAGCATGCAATCAAACACACTGTGACTCTCGAAGATAGGAATCTTGTCATTTCATGTTTGTACTCTGAAAGCTTAGCAAGGATCCTGATAAGTAGTTTAATATTGATTGATTGAATCAATGAATGGTTTCAACGACTAGAAGCAGCAATGAATAATCATACTACGGAAAAAAAGCTAGTTTTTATGGAACAGACTCACTTGAAAGAAAATAATTATTCAATATTAAACAAGTTTAGGAAGAAAATGTTTGCCATACCAGCATAACAATTACAGTTAATATTTAGCATTATTATTTATTTAGAATATGTTTTTCTAATAAGCTCCATGGGGCAAAGACCTTACACCTATTATTCTTTGTCCTGTCTCCAGTACCTAACACACTGTCTACAAAAGGTAATCAATAAATATTTTGGTATGGCTAAATGCATAAAGAAATGAATGTATACATTCACGAAGATTGTACTCTTAACCCCATGAGCCACATAAAGGCCTAACTAAATCAGAAAAGCCAAGTCTAGACTAACCAGCAAAAGTCTCCAACACTAGAAAAACAGCTCATAGTTGTACAGCCAGACCTGTGAGTGTCGGCTCACAGTCTATGGCATGACCTCCTTTCTGTAAGAAACAAACAAGCATTGCTTGAGGACGCGGAAACCTCAGTGCGAGTAAGCAGGGATGAACAGATGTCTCCACAATGGCGGCGCGATGAACCAGCCTTTGTAACCCGGCTAATGAGAGGAACAGGAGGAAAGGTTGCAGATGATGATGGAACCGTGACAACTACAGAAAGTATGTCGATTGATTAAAAAACAAAACCTTTTCTTTTTTGAGACAGGGTATGGCTTCTGGAGCCCAGACTAGCCTCAAACTCACAATCTTCCTATCAGAACTTTCAAAACACTGCTAAAATATTTTTTTTGAAGAGGTGTTGCAATGGCCTGAAGGTTATATCTCCCCCAAATTCATACATCAAAATCTGATCCTTACAATGATTTAGAAATGGGACTTGGGGAAGTGATTAGCAAACAGGTCCAGAGCCCCTAGGAATGGCCCTCTTTCCTCTTGGGCCACATGTGGACCCGGTGAGAGGGTCCCGTCCATGAAACAGAAAGCAGCCCTCAGCAGACACCAAAGCTGCTAATTTTTCTGCTTCCAAAATGGTGAGACACAAGTGTCTGTCGTGTTTCAACTACTCACCCACAGCTGCTGTTACGGCAGCACCAATGGGCTAACACTGGTAGCAAAGTCATTCTTTAAATGCTCATAACACATTTATAATCTCAGAGGTCTCATGTGATCATTTAGTTAGATAATCCATGTGGCTTCACGCAGAGCTCAAGCCAGCGTTACCATGGGAACCATCAGGCAAGGCAGGCAAGGAGCAAGCGCCAGGACAGTGTACAGTCCACACCTCTGTATCATCGTCATCCAGGTATCTGGAAACTCTAGAGAGACGTATGTAAAAACAAACAAGCTCCCGCGTGAACTGACTCACGGGGATCGTGAGATAGATACTGATGTGAAAAGATGGATTTTTTCCCCCTAAATTAGCCGAGAGACAAGTGGAAGGTCTGGGCGTGAAGGAATCTAATAGGGAAGCACGCTACTCAGTACACGTTCGGTGACGTAAGGCAAGACTGCGCTTGCTTGCGGGAGCCTCTGTGTCAGAAACCCACGAGCTGGGCACACAGCTCTAGCCCATCCTTCCTAGCCTCTGGAGGCTGAGCACCATGGGCCACCTTTTCGTGACTAAACAGTAATGGGTGCCAATCTCCTTGCCTTGTCATTATAAAGGTTGCCTGTGCAGCCTTCCTCTTGGTCATAGAGGAAGAGAGGTAAATAATCTCTGGAGTCCCAGGTGAGGGAGACAGATGAAGATCTCAGGGGTCTGGAGATGCCTCTGGCTAAGAGCACTTGCCGCTCTTGCAGAGGACCTGGGTGTTCCCAGCACCCACAAGGCAATGTACTATCCTATATGACTCCCTTTCCAGGGAATCTGCGCACCCTCTGGCCTCCATGGGTACCAAGTATGCACACAGTGCATTTACAAACACGCAGGCAAAACACTCATACACATAAAATAAATCTTCTTTTTTCTAAAAGAGGGTATTCAGCACCAACCTCAACATTAAAGATACTTTCTAGCAGATTCTGTAAATTGTAATAGAAAAATTGGAAGCCATGGATGTTCCTATGGGACCACACAGACTACCTGTGTTTCTCCACCCAACCCATGGACTGCCCCTCTGGACACACTTACGCTCTTGGGAACAGGGAGAAGCTGCCTCTGAACAGCTGTCATGTGAATCCCCAACACAGCCTATGCGAGCTCATCTCTTTAGAGTTCAAATGATGCCGTATTTAAACCTACTTGTCTCTGCCTTTGTTTTTTATTTTGTCTGCACAGGGTGATTAAGAAGAACAAATAAATTGTGAAGCAACGTTATGTCTAAGAGTTTCTTTTTTTGGTGATTATAAAATGTGGTTAGGCACAATCCTAAAGAACAATTAGGGGGACCCAAACATCATGTTGAAAATGAGACCTTTGGGTGCTTGCCTGAAGATGTTATTAGGAAACATTTGTTTACTTGCCAACGTTGAAATTTAAGACTGTCTTCGAGGAGCCCCAAGGTATTAAGAACAATAAATAATAATGTGCTGACGGGAAAACATTAAAAAACAAACTTGTTAGAGTCTTTCAAATAATAAAGGATAAATTCGGCTTAAATCAGAATACAGGCTCCAAATCCATTTGGCCTGCATCGTCAAACACTAAGCTGAAAACTGGAGTCTAGGAGCCATCTCTGTAATGATGCTCTAGCGAACGTTTAGCAGGGGGCAGTGACTAGGCTTCCAGAGACTACTAGAGAGCTCCTGGTTCTTCATTGCTAACCTGGGCCACTGACAGGAAGGTGGTAACCGGCCTTTATCTCTCTAGTGAGTCTAGAGAGAGGAAAAAACTTGGAGATAGCTGTGGCGGGGTTTGGGGGGTGGGAGCGGTGAAGAGGCGGGAGATGAGGTAAGAGATGCAGCAGCAAACACTTTGAAGAGTCCCTTGAGACAGAAGGGGACAATGGGAAATAGGTCTGTGGCTTCATGTTCCGAGGCTGAAAACTTAGGCTCCAGCGTTCCTCTCTTGTGACATGGACTTCATCTCCATCCTCTTTTCTTTTCTTTTCGTTTTGTTTTTCGAGACAGGGTTTCTCTGGGTAACAGCCCTAGCTGTCCTGGAACTCACTCTGTAGACCAGGCTGGCCTCAAACTCACAGAGATCTACCTGCTTCTGCCTCCCAAGTGCTGGGATTAAAAGTGACCATCACCACTGCCCAGCCTCCATTCTGTTTTCTTTCCACTCCAAATCCCAAGTCTCTATCCATACCCAGGCAGAGCTCATCACTAGGGTTGGGTCAACATCACACAGAGAGCCCAAGGCTCACGCTTATCATTCCAGCACTCGACAGGCTGGCACTGGAGGAATGAATGTCGGAATGAATGTCTTGAGTTCAAGGCCGGCCTGGGCAATAAAAGCTTGTCTTAAATCAGGGGTAGTGTGTGTGGGGGGGGGACAGGGAGGCGGTAACAAGATGCTTCAGTGGATTAAAGCATTTTCTACACAAGCCTCTCCAACCTGATTTGGGTCCCCAGAACCCATGTAAAGTTAGAAGGGAAAAATCAACTCCACAAAGTTGTCCTGATTTCCTCATCTACACCACAGCATGTACCCTTATGTCACTCACACACAATAATAAATAAATGTTACAATACCAAAAAGCTCACAAAGGGATCAAGTCACGGAACAGGTGAGCGTCAGCAAAGGCAATGTGATCAGTAGAACTGTCTTCCCCAGCATAAGGTCCTTCTGTCAAAAAAGAGGGTGCGGGGCTTCCTTGTATATCTAACTGGAGCCCTGGGTCTACACATGAAATTTAAAAAGAATCTTTTTTGGATACAGAGTTTTGTTATGTACTTCGTGCTGGCCTTGAACTGGGGGTATCTTGCCTCAACCTCCTCAGTGTTAAGATCACTGATAAGTATCACTACACCTGGCTTGACAAAGGAAATCAGTATGGCCATGTATAGCCTATGTCTTTTTCAACTTCTGTTTTCGATGATCAGATTCATCACTCACACACACACACACTCAAGAGGTTAAAGTATAGATTTTTATCTATAAATAAATTACATTTATAAAAAATTATTTTTGTAGGCATTGAATTAATGAATAATGTACATTGGTTGAAATCATCACAAAATAGAAAGTATTTGCTTTACTTTATAGATGAATAAACTGAGGTTCAGAGATGTTAGGTAAATTGCCCACATCTGCTTACTGAAAACTAAATTCTAGTTGACCTTCCTTCTACATCTATAATCTTTCTTTTATATTCCCTTCATTTATTATTATTATTTTTAATTATTTATTTTTATTTTTGGGCATTGGTGTTTTGTTTGTATGCATGTCTGTATGAGGATGTAGGCTCCCCTGGAATTAGAGTTACAGACAGTTGTGAGCTGCTATGTGGGTGCTGAGAATTGAACCCTGGTCCTCTGGACGAGCAGCCAGCGCTCTTAACCACTGAGCAATCTCTCCAGTCACTACTACTACTACTACTCTTACTGGTGGTGTGATGTGGAGGTGATCTATGCTTGTAAATATGTTTTATTTGATTGGTTAATAAAAAAGATGCTTTCAGCCAATGGCTTAACAGAGTAAAGCCAGGCTGGAAATCTGGACAGAAATGTAGAGAGAGAATAGGTGGAGTCAAAGAGAAGCCATGGAGGCGCCGCAGGAGACAGATGCAAGAGACAGACTCCAGATGGATGAAACCTTACCAGTAGGCCACAACCACATGGCAATATACAGAATAATAGAAATGGGTTAATTTAAGATATAAGAGCTAGCTAGCAATACACTTATACTATTGGCCAAACAGTATTACAAATAATATAGTTTCTGTGTGATTATTTTGGGTCTGGGCAACCAGAAACAAAACAAGTGGCCTCTGACAAAAGATTGGCACACTAATGTGGTCTGAAACTTTTGGGACTGATGCCCTCTACTCACTTAGGGTCTGGATGTTTTTGTGCCCACTCAGGGTCTGGAGAAAGTAGCTGGGACCATGCCTGAGGCTCAGTGTTCCCTGCCTAGGCAGGCAGCAGGATGGGGTTGGCTAGCAGTGCACAAGCAGGAGAGCATGGTGGATTCCTACCATCATATACAGAGATATTTCCAAGCCACGCAGTGCACTGCATGGAAAATTTAATTTTTACTCAGATAAAAATGGATTATATGCTGCATGATGCTACCCAGAGTTGAGGTGGTGAGTATGGCTCCCACCCAGCAGTCCCAGAGCCAGTGGTGAGCTACCTCCACCATAATAAAAGCCTGAGAGAGGTGGAGCCAGCATCAAGGGCCACTGAGACCAAGCTGCTTACCATTTTAAAAGTGCTTCTGGTCAGACAATTATTACAGATATGCAATAAAGGCAAATTAAGATGGAAAATGCCTCTAAATGGGTCACAGTATTGGATAAATGTACATAGGCTTGGGAGAGAGAAGAAATATTTATTTTAAAAAAGTAAATGGTTTTAAAAAAATAAAACAAAGTCTTTAAGAGACAGAGTAAAGACAGTCATAGTTAAAAGGAGTAAAGAAAAATAAGCCATGCAAAAATGGAATATATATATAGAGAGAGTCTGGATTATGTATATTTTTTTAATTTTTTTTTTTTTTACTGTGAATGAGCTAAGTACAGAGAGACATTTCATTGTATGGGCTGCTAATCTAAACCAACATATATATTTTAAAGGTATCTTGACTTCAAAATTTGGGTCTAAGGATATGTTGCTTTGGAAAAAAGGTTCTTCTTTTGTTTCTACAGAAGATGATAACCTGTGGATTCCTTCCAGGCTAATGTGGTTTGACAGATCAAGACCCCTGAAAGTTCACCACGAACACCCCCAAAAGTTACTTTGTCCAACAAAAAGCAGGAAGCAGTTTAGAAAGAACTATGCCCAAATTCCTCAAATATTGCTTCTAAGTGCTTGCTTACATTTTAAGGGGGATATGCTATAGAGATTTGCATTAGTATGGATCTTGGTTTATTAATATAAATTTAAGGTCAATTTTGTTATATGTATATTTCTGCTCTTGATTTACAGTATTGTGTTTGTGTAGCTCCTTTAAAAATGTAATGTATAATTAAGAAGTACAGGTTAATAGATAGTCATCTGTAATAGTCAAGCTTATAGTCATGTTATCTAGATTTTCTAGATGTACAGAGATATATTTCAGATAAATAGGTAGTCTTCAAACCTTTCAAATATTTCAGAATATGGCATTTAAAATTCTTTAAGAATTTAGGACTTTTCATGACAGTGAGACACATCTGCTCCTAGCAGCACCAATTAAAGAGGATAATGGGCATTGAAGAGGCTCCTTATGGAGTTTGCTGGCCATTTGAGCAAGAAACTACTCTTGCCTGGACTGTTTAATATTATGCTCTATGAACTGGACATGCAGGACCCACAGAAAAATTACTGCTGAACTTGCCTAAAGGTGAGACAGTTCTTCAGGGTTCCTGCTTCATGAAAGAGCCTGCCAGACATTTTCCAGGACACAGAAGAAAGCAATTGATGAACTTTGCCAGTACATGGCATAAGAGATCTTCAAATTTCCTGCTTCATTGAAAGGCCTGCCAGATATTATGGGCCTCTAGGCTGAAGATAGGTACCCCAATGTTACAGAAGAACTTTGGGTGACTGTACAGGCAGCGAGATGTCTCTATCAATTAGAGTTTTAGAAGTTGCTTACAATTTACTTCTTGTTTACTTAGGTAATATCCTTCTAGGTTCTTTGATGGAGTTGAAGAATAGATAGTTATATTTTTCCTTAGTTATGATAAAAGATAAAGTAGACATAAATATTGTAACTATAATTCTTGCTTGATAACTTTTTTTTTTGATTTTCGAGACAGGGTTTCTCCGTAGCTTTTGGTTCCTGTCCTGGAACTAGCTGTTGTAGACCAGGCTGGCCTCGAACTCACAGAGATCCACCTGCCTCTGCCTCCCGAGTGCTGGGATTAAAGGCGTGCGCCACCACCGCCTGGCTTGATAACTTTTTTTTATATCTAATTTTATTATGCTAAAGTTAAAACCTTCCTTTTTATTTAGACAGAAAAGGGGAGGTAATGTGGGAGGTGATCTATGCTATGAAAATGTTTTATTGCCATTGGTTAATAAAGAAGCTGCTTTCGGCCAATGGCTTAACAGAGTAAATCCAGGTAGGAAATCTGATCAGAGATGTAGAGAGAGAGTAGGCAGAGTCAAAGAGAAGCTATGAAGCCACAACTGGACAGATGCCTGATGGATGGAACCCTACCAGTAGGCTACATCCTCACGACAATACACAGATTAATAGAAATGGGTTAATTTAAGATATAAGAGCTAGCTAGCCATATGCTTAAGCTATTGGCAAAAACAGTATTACAAAATAATATTGTTTCGTGTGATTATTTTGGGTCTGGGTGACTGGGAAAAAATGAGTGGCCTCTGACAACAGTGGTGATTTTCTTTCCCTTTCTTTCTTTCTTTCTTTCTTTCTTTCTTTCTTTCTTTCTTTCTTTCTTTTTGAGGCAGTATCATGCCACTCGGGGTAGCCTTGAACTTGCTGTGTAGCTAAGGATGAACTTGAGCTTCTAATCCTCCTGCTGCCAGCTTTCAAGTGCTGGGATTACCAGCATGTGCCACTATGCCAAGTATGCAATGTTGGCAACAGAACCCAGGGCTTCTCGGGGCAATGCTCTTCTAACTGAGCTACAACCTCTACCCTATTTGTTTTTTTTTTTCAGAACAGGGTCTCACTAAATAGCTTCAATCTGGCCTTGAATTCAAGGTCCTCCCAATTCAGCCTTCCTGGTGCTGGTGTAGGCCTGTGGTACCAATCCTAGCCCTGTATTCTCTCTCCCCATCAGATGACACAACAAGGTTTCTTCACATGGGCTATGGTTTTTACCCAATGTATTCTCCCCACAACTTCCAGACTTGTACCTACTCCTCCCCACCAAAGGATGACACTTTTCATTATTCTAATCAGTCTCTTCAGGTTTGGTGTGGGTAATACATAAAATTTCCCAGGCATTTTAAAGTACTGGATATAGTTAAACTGCTTCTGATATAATCCTCACAGAACTCTGAGAGTCCTGAGAACCTGGCCTAGAAACTGCAGCTGGCAGATCCAAACGGAGGGAAGTTGGCCAGCAGGGAGTTCAGCACCTAGACCCAGGCACAGCCTGTCCTCCCCTGGGATTCTTCCATTCCTTTGATTCCACTGAGTGTCATAACCACAGGCTGATGTGAAGCAGAAGGATCCGTCTACAAAACAGAGTTGCTAGTGGGAATGGGGAGGCTCAGAGAAGTGTGCCAGCCCACGCTACCTACCAATGGAAAGGGAGAAGGACAGGAGGAAGAAAAAGAAAAGGAGCAAGCAAAGGAAGCGGGCAGAGTTTAGAAATGGAAAGACGGTATATGACTTAATTCTAGCTGCAAAAAAAAAAAAAAAAACCACAAGCCTAACATCATCCTAAGGTTGAACTCTGTTTCTCTGTGCAGAGAATTCACAACAACTTCCTAGATGAAAAACAACATAATTGAAACAAAAATCAATATAAAAACAGATAGACAACAGAAACCAAAAAGCCCTCTGGGGACCCAGAAATCCAGGGCAACCTTGGGCAGAGACTAGCTGGCACAAGGACTTAACTGCTCTAAAACAAAGTATTTATTTGGAGATTAAAATTAGCTTATTTTTTTTAGAGGTTCAAATTCTTAGTTTAAAAATAACAATGAAGTTCTTTAACTTAATTTTGTGAGTCTTCACTGAGTTGGCTCTTCAGTTTACAGCAGCAGAAAGTCAAAAGATAAGAACAAGAGGGATAGACTCTCCCCCATTCTAAAATGGGAGGTACACAGCAAACAACTAAAGATCATGCTTTCCAAATAAATGTTATTCCTTAACTTTTAAACTTTGGAACATAAAGTGATTTGTCAAGATGGACACACGGGCACACACACACACACGCACACACACGCACACACACACACATGCACACACACACGCGCACACACACGCGCACACACACGCACACACACGCACACACACGCACACACACGCACACACACACACACACGCACACACACACACGCACACACACACACACGCACACACACACGCACACACACACACGCGCGCACACACACACACACACACCACTTATTTTAGAACATTGTAAAAACAGTTCTCTAATATCTGAGTTTCCAAAGTGTTCTGTCATTAGATAAAAGTCAGAAAAAAATTGTCTACGGCTAAATTCTGGTTAATGACCAGGTTTGAAGACCCTCCTGGGGCCCAAAGAACACATAGTCTCTTTCAGACCTCGTATTTCCTATTCTGTGCTGATTAGCAAGCTACTCATCGGGATAAACTAGAGCTTCAGGACGGCATCTACACCATAAAGAGCCTAGTTAGTCTCTCTGCATCTCTGTCTCTGTGTCTCTCCCTTTCTCTTTCCGTATAGATATTTCCACATATATATATATATATATATATATATATATATATATATATATATACACACACACACACACATATATATATATACACACACATATATATATGTCTCAGTCTCCAACTTTTTCTCTCCCTCTTCTCTGCCTTTTGTGATTGTTTGTTTTTGGACAGGTTCTTCCATAGCTGGGGCTGTTTCCTTGGACTCCCAATCCTCCTACTTTGACATCTCAAATGCTGAGACGTCAGGTGCATATCCCCACATCCAGCTTCTCCACCTACGTTCTCTAAGACAAAGACTATGTGCCAGGCAACATGATATGAGTCTTTAACACAGGGGTAATTCTTTCTAAAAGTTTAATAACCAATTCTCATCTTTCAAAACTTATTTAATAGGAAACTGTCCCTTTGACCCCTGACTCCCTATTAGCCTCATCAAATGGTGAGACAACCAGACATTACTTCTGACCTAAAATGATGTAGCAAGCACACAGATTTATCCACGAGGACTTTACCCAAGTGTACGCTTGATTCATATTATCTTTGAATCTATCTAACCTCCAGTTTACAAGAAACGCAGAGAAGAACATGTTAAATAGCAGCATAAAGAAGCAATCGGATAATAGAGAACACAGGATATTCCATGCGACAATCAGATGGGACTCAACAGAAGCTGACATCATGAGAATGCAATGCATGTGGCTATGGAGCGAGGAGGCAACACGAGACAGAAAGAATCTTCATAAATAGGATGCCTGAATGAAGTACGAGTTCTTGTTTGAATTAAACAGAATCACAAGATATTTGGAGGGGGAGGGAAAAACAGGAATTACTCTTCGTGGATAGAGTCATTGTTTGGAAATAGTGGTGAGGGTTGCACAATGTTTTCAATATGTTTAGTGTCACTGATTTATATGGTTAAGATAGAAAGCTTTACATTATGTATGTATACCACAGTTTTGAAGCAATATTTCAGGAAACAAGCAAGGAAATTCAAAATGTAGATAAATGATTAATAATGTTAAAAATTACGTAGCTTTTCTGAGGCATGATAGCAGAACTGCGTGTCCCTCACAAAAATGTGCTTATTCTTCAGAGGTTAATGTTGAAATGTTGAGACGACCTATAAATCTTATTTAAACAATGAATAAGCTTATCTTTCTTCAGAAAAGAGGAAAATAAAGACTGTATTGCAAACGCTTTGCAATCATTTGATCTCCATGATAGATACTATGTGTTCGTGTTGTGATTCTGTCTCTAACTACACTAGAACCGTGCATGGGGAAAGGGGTGAAGGACAGAGTTCTCTCTTGTGAGCATCCTGATGTAAGTCTACACAAGATTTACATCCGTTTAAAAGTCAAAGAGGGAAGTTAAAGAGTAGACAGAACGTTAGCCTGTGTAGAGTCTGTAAGTAGAGTCGCTGCCCTTAGCTGGAACCACTAGCTCCTTATCTACCCCCAGCTTCCTTCAAGGGTTGAGCAAGCCTATCCTATTGAAAGATCAGACAGTTGTATTTCTGGGAACTAACAGAGAGGGATCACGACTGTTTCATCCAAGGCACCCTGCAGATCAATTCATTTTCCTTTTAAGAGTCAACATGCCACAAGCAAGTCACTAGGTCTCATCTCTTTCAGGTGGTCATGCAGGTCACATCCATCTTTCGTGGATAGACCTGTATTGTACCCTGGCTAGCTGTGATCTCAGAACAGAAGGGAAGGAGAGGAAAAACTCACCACACATATTGCCGTTAGAGTACGTCTCTGGGAATTGTAACTGATGGCTTTCTCTGTCCCACGCTGATAATTTTTTTTTGAGGCAGTGATAGATTCACCCTAGAAGAAGAATCAACATTTTTTTGTTTTGTTTTTTGAAACTGGGTCTCACTATGTAGTTTTGGCTGAAACTCCCTCTGTAGACCAGGCTGGCCTTGAACTCAGAGACTTCTCTGCCTCCTGAGTGCTGGGATTAATGGCATGTGCCACAGTACCTAGCAATTCAGCGGATCTGAAGATAGAGATTTTTTGATGTCAAGATCAGAGGGAAAATATGAAGAAATATGGAAAAGAGTCTCAGGCGAACGTGGAATTACTTAGGAAAAAGAATGCCCGGATGGAGTATGCGATCTTGTTCTGGTGTCATGGAATCACAAGAATGTTTGAATGGGAGGGGAAAACAGGAATTAGAATTACTCTGTGTGGGTAGAATTAGTGTCTGGAAATAGTGGGGATGGTTGCACAATTTTGTCAGTGTGCTTAATGCCACTGAACTGTATGATTAAAATGGGAAACTACATTATGTATAATTTACCAAATTTAATTAATTAATTTATTTATTTTGGTTTTTCAAGACAGGGTTTCTCTGTAGCTTTGGAGTCTGTCCTGGAACTTGCTCTATAGACCAGGCTGGTCTTGAGCTCACAGAGATCCACTACCTTCTGAGTGCTGGGATTTTAAATTGTAGTGAATATATCAACATATGCATAGTGGGGGAAAGGATTTAGTGAGATAATGGGCAAAACCCCTGAAATTTTTATGAAATATATCCATCTAGTTATCTAAGAACAGCTTCTACTCCTAGATACACTGAAGTAAAAATACAGACAGAGGAGGAAGGGAATTGTGGCAGCGACTTGATCAAGCAATAGCAAAGGCAAAACAAACAGTTAAGGGTGTGTCGCAGTGACAGAGCATTTACTTAGCATGGGTGAGGCCCACACCACAAACAAACAACCACAAGAAAAACACAGGCAAAACATGTACAAAAGAACCCAAATAAGATAAACATCTGACTTCTCCACATAAACCGTAGTTGCCCGGAAACAGTGGGAGATATTTTCACAACGCTGAAAGAGACAACAAGGGCACCAACTAAGAATCTTCTCTCTAGTAGAACGGCCGCTCAGAACTCAAGTAGAAGAGGAGGGCTTCAGGCAGAGCTGGGAGGTTGGAGGTGGAGGACAAGGTCAAGCAGCCTCGGCAGATGCCTTGGTGAGTAAGAGTGCCGCCCCTTTTTGGCCAGTCAGTGATCCACTGCGGTGTCCAGCCTTTTGACACTGTGACACGACGCTGCCGTCTATCAATGTGTCGGGCTGCTTTCCTAGCTATCCAGGGACGCATGAGGACATGCTTGTGCTAGAGGAACCTGCACATTTCAAGATTTCAAGTAGGATTTTCAACCCAGAAAGAAATTGTGTAATTATTAAAGCGAGTTGTGCTTTATATCAAAGCCAGTGTCACTTTTAGAGCACGCACAGTTACTCCAGGATGGCGGTGCTTTCAGGAAACCTGACTGTGTCTGTCTGTCCCTCCCTCCCTCTCCTTCAAGTGTTCAGCCTCTAGTGATATGATCCCTAGGTTGTTCGCTCTACTCTTTGCCATATAATTGCTCTGCTTCCCCCCCAATGCTCTGGGTCATAGATTTCTCCACATTGATCCAATTACACAGCAGCCTCTTCGCGGTGGCTTTTGTGGTCAGTCTTCAAGATTTGTCCGAAGCCCAGAAGGTTCTCCTTGGCTCTTTCTTTCCCTAATATTCTCTAGCAAACTAACCAACCTAAAGCTTATCTAGTTCTCTCGCGGAGCCAACAGCTTCCTCTTCATTGCTTAGTACCCCAGTCTCAACTGTTCTTAACTGACTTCAGTGGGAACTTTGCCATGTCCTCTTCCAAACACAGCCTCTCCTCATCAGCACTCTGTGTTCTTACAGCTGGCCCCTTTCCTTCCAGAGTCTCTAGGACTCTCCTCTTGAATATGGGCACTTGGCTCGTCCTGATGGCCCTGCTTTACAGAAAGAGCATTGAGTGGGGGCAGTGACCTCTTGTTTTGCTTTTCATTTTCCTTTGTGGAGACTGCGTCACACACCAAATAGCGTGGATGCCATTGGTCCCCACTTTTATGTGTCTGCCATATCTAAGTGGAGGCTTGGACAGGAATAAAGTCCTCCACCTTTGGCCTGCACTTTTGGGGGGGGGGATGGGATGGAATTTAGCACCTACAACATAGATGTGGCAAGGAGACACTGTTGGCCTTGACTGACAAGAGCCCTGCCTTCCTGGGCAGGCTGGAGCTTCTGTCACAACAATCTAGGTTAGATGGAGTAGGAGGGAGCATGGTTTAGATGCCATAAGTTCTCTCTCTTATTGAGATTAGTAGATTTTCTTAAATAAACGAGTACTTGCTGTATACCCTTAGGAAGCTTTCTCGAGACTTTGAATGATTGTTTTTACAATATGAATGTTTTGTTGACAGGGACTGTAGGGCTCTTCCCAGCGCCATTCTGGAAATCGCCTTCTAATAGGATCTTAATGACTACAAACACTGTCTTGACTGCTAATAATGTTTTTCTGAGCTTCCCTCCGGGGTTTGGGCTCTGATAAATGGAGGTGAATGTGGAGATAAAGAACTGCTTGATCATCCCGGACCGAATGAAAACGCTATGGCCATACTCTGAGAACTGCACAGAATACAGTGGCCAAAACAAAGCAGAAGACCTACAAATCCCTAGATTTCTCCCTGGTGTTTGGAGTGAAAACACAGAAAGCAGCCTGGCTCCTCTGAGTCGAGTTCCCAGGAATGGTTTACTAAAGCATTTCTCGCTAAGTTTCCCAAAACATGGTATGAGAGTTAGACTGGATTTACAGTAGAAAAAAATTTCATCAAATCAATCCTGTTCTTCTCCCTCCTTCTCCTTTGTTCTGAGCATGTATCCTTGCGGTGGCTGCTTTGAGCTTTGGGGCCCACTGAGCTTAGATCTAGAGAATGAGCCCAGATGATGGCAGCTGTTAGTACAACTGTCAGCTTGTTGGGGTTCAGAATCCCCTGGAACACGATCTCTGGGCATGCTGCTGGGGGACACTGTTGACTAGACCAAGTGAGCTGGGGAGACCTGACCACTGTGGATGGTACTGTGACCTGGGCTGAGTCCTGGGATGAATGGAACGAAGAAATAGAGCTGAGGACATGCATTCCCCAACGTCTGCTTCTAATTGTTAATACGCTACGACCAGCTGTGCTGGGCTCCTGCTGCTCTGACTCACCTCCACGATGGACTGTACCCTTGAACACTGAGCCAAAATAAGTCTCCTTTCCCTTAAGTGGCTCTTGTCAGGGTCCCTTTATCACTGCAACAGGAAGAGTAAATAAGACAATATTCTAAACACATTGACCTGCGATTGGAGACATAAGCCAAGTCACAAAGTTGTGAAGTTATAATTATGAAAGAAGATTATACCAAATGGGTTCAGTAAGCTTCATATATTTGTGTGTGTGTATTGTGCATATGCAATATATAGCTACATATATATGTGTGTGCATATATCTATGTAACAGTGATAAAGAAGGATAGGTAATGAATTTGGAAGGGAGTGGGGGGCATGGAAGGCATTGGAAGTGAGAGAGGGAGGGGTGGAAACAACGCAGACTCAACTCTCATCTATGATATCAAAAATTAATATAAAATACATTTAGTGGTTAAATGAATAATTACAAATATTTATTATGTAGAGTATAATTTTTGTAATATATATACATTGAAAAGTAGCCAAATTGAACTGGTAAATATGAATTACTTAATGCTACTGTCAATTTTTTCCCTAAGATGAGATGTACAGTCTGCTATTTTTTTTTTTTTGATTTTTCGAGACAGGGTTTCTCCGTAGCTTTTTGGTAGACCAGGCTGGCCTCAAACTCACAGAAATCCGCCTGCCTCTGCCTCCCGAGTGCTGGGATTAAAGGCGTGCGCCACCACCGCCCGGCTCAGTCTGCTATTTTTGACCTCAAAAATGTATGTATAGGCCAACAGTAATTGAACTTAGTTGAAAATAAGAGCTGCACAGTAGTGGTGCACACCTTTAAACCAGGCACTTGGGAGGCAGAGGCAGGTGGATCTCTGTGAGTTCGAGGCCAGCCTGGTCTACAGAGCAAGTTCCAGGACACAGCCAGAGCTGTTACATAGAGAAACCTGTCTTGAAAAAGAAAAGAAAAAAAAAGAAAGAAAGAGAAGAGGGACTTGTTGAGGAGTCCCAAGGGGATCTGGAGGGGGGTATGGGATAGATACACTCAAAATGCATAATATACCTGTATGAAATTCTCAAAGAATAAATTAAAAATATTATAAAAATAATGTCTCATCTCAAGCACTAACTTTTTTTCTCACTTAAATTGAAGCTGGTTCCTAAATAGTTCCTCCCACACTATGTCCCACTAATTTGGGAACAAGGTTTTCCTCTAACAAGATCACTGTAAAGGCCCCGGCCCTGACATAAATTCTTAGTACTGCTCGACCATTTGAATAATAGTAGATCAAGAAGAGTCAGTTCTATCGAATCAAGAAGTTAAAATCAATCCCTTTCCAGAGAGCAGGTTTAACAAGTTCACCCACACCATGAGGACCTTTATGTCACCATCCCCCATGTCTACAATGACGGTAACTGACCAAAACAGGCTTTACCCAGTTTTTCCTCTGACTGAGGCATTAGTCACCTCATTACCCTGGCCAAGCATCTAACAAAAGCAAAGGGAGGGAGGAAGAGAGGGAAGGAGGGAGGGAGGGAGGGAGGGAGGGAGGGAGGGAGGGAGGGAGGGGGAAAGGAGGGAGTGAGGAAGGGAGGGAGTGAGGAAGGGGGAAAGAAGGGAGGGAGGAAGGGAAGGAGTGAGGAAGGGGGAAAGAAGGGAGGGAGGAAAGGAAGGAGGGGGAGGGAAGGAAGGAAGGGAGGGAGGGAGGGAGGGAGGGAGGGAGGGAGGGAGGGGGAAAAGAGGGAGGGAGGAAGGGAAGGAGGGAGGAAGGAAGGGAAGGAGGGGGAGGGAAGGAAGGGAGGGAGGGAGGGAAGAAAGGAAGGGAGGGAGGCAGGGAGGGAGGGAGGGAGGAAGGGGAAGGAAGGAAGGGGAAGGGAGGGAAGGAGGAAGGGAGGGAGGGAGGGAGGGAGGGAGGGAGGGAGGGAGGGAGGGAGGAACTTTGCTTACAGTTCCAAAGGATACAGTCCAGGATGATGGCAAGGCATGGCAGTAGGTGCTTGAGGTGGCTGGACACACCGTATCAAACACTGAGGGAGATGGGTGCTTGGGTTCAGTTTGCTTACTTTTTTTTGCTCAGTCTCCAATGATCCCAGCCCGTGGAATGGCATCACCCACCTTTACGGTGGGTCTGCCCTTCTCAGTAAAGTTGGTCTAGATAATCTCTCACAGACACACCTTGGTGATTTTAAACTCCACCAAGCTGACAACTGAGATAAGCCATCGCCCTAACTATCACTCCGCCGGCAGAAACACCACAGCACGACCGCAGGGTTTAACATCTTTAAGGCATGCTATAAAGTTTGTCCCCCAGAAGGTCACTCATAGACTGGAGCCTAGGTCCCCAATGTTGTAGTGACGAGGTGGTAGGGCCTGGTGTAAACCATTCAGGATGTGTAGACTCTGTCCATACACGCAGGTTGATGCTGGTCTAATGAATTCCATCTTGCCATGTGACCTCCTCCACACGCATACCCACCCTTGTGGAACCATCTACCACGAGTCCTCAACAGACCATTCAGATGCCAGCATCATGCTCTTGAATCCCGAGACTCCTGATAAATAAACCTTTCTTCTTTACAGAGTATCCTGCCTCTGGTATTTTGTTACATACAGCAATATAAAATTAACTAGAGCAAAGTGTAAATTTGGAAGTGGATAGTGATAATGGATGCAGAAGATTGTAAGCATACTTCAAAAAAAAAAAAAAAGAGAAAGTGCTATTTGGAACCCACAGCGAGTGTATTCTAAGCACATGCTGTACCAATGACCTACATCTCCAGTCCAAGATCATGCATGTCCTTTATGCCACTGAATTGTACACTTCAAAATGTCCAATGGTAAACCGCATGTTATGGCCATTTTATGACATACATGTATACATGCTACATACTTGGGACTTCATTGCTGCCGGCTTTCTTTTTGCTAGTTTTTGTTTTGAGATAGGGTTTCGCGTTGCTGCAGCAGGCTTTGAATCACTAATCACCTGGCCTCCATCTTCTGAGCGCTGTGAGCTGCTGGCTCTGTGCACAGTCGTTCTCAAAATGCTTCCCAACATCCAGCTTGGAGCTTTGCCAGAATCTGAGGGTTTTTTTTTTCAAGAGCCAGGCTTAGGCTTCCTGCATATTTTTTGCCATTCATATGACAAATGAAAAGGAGATTAAGTCTCCCGGTCGCTGCCTGTGTCTCAGAGGGTTGGAAGAGAGATGTAGCTACTTAAGAACTCAAGGATACAGAATGGGCCTGGGATGGGTGTCTGTGCATTTGGGGTTAGCCTGAACTGAATTGGTGTCTGCTTCCTTGTGCTTTTGCTAAGTGGCAGCTAGCAGGATCCCGATTTGTTAGCCTTAATCTAGAATTATGACAACACAGCCTCAATTAGCTGCCAATAGTTTTGAACATCCTTTCCTGATCGATCAAGCCTTTTTCCTGTTAGCCCGCTACAGTCTTGTGACCCAAGGCTCTGGAATGGATCAAGCCGCCTACGCCTGCACACAGCACTGTGTCTCCATGGAAACAGCTCATCAGGCCCTGCTTGGCTGCAGGTACCGAAGACCTCTCATTTGCAGCCTGGGTTCCACAAAGACTCAATCTTAGCAACCAGGCAGGTGTTAGGAACCCCATCCTTTCTAGCCTCCAGGGTCTGGCCTCTCATGAAGCCTCCTTTGCATTGCACGGGGAAAGTCCCCAGCTCCACTGACATCCACGTGGTCCTCAAGGCACTGAAAGGGTTTCTGCCCCAGGAGCCTCCCAACAGGTCTTCTTTTCTTACTGTTGCCTCCACCCACCAAAGCCTAGAGCCATTAGAATGCCCGCTGCCCCACCTGGAACAACAGTTCTATACCCCTGGGACCCTCCTGTCTGCATTCTTATTGCCCTGGTGTAGCTTGGGTCTGCATCATTTCCTTGTCTCTGGGCTACAAAATTCTCCACACTGGCCCTAAAACTACCGTACATTTAGTCTTCATCTTACAATTGCGTTCTAAAAACATAACCCAATAACATGTCATAAAAAGAGACTTCGCAGGGGAGGAGATGTGGGACAGAGGAAGGCAACAATGCACCAATGAAAGGAATGATAGCACAATGGGGTGACTGTCGTCTACAGAATATTACTCCACTATCAAGAGCAAGAAGACAGGCGTTTGCAGGGTCTGAACACAGGACGTGACAGATGTCCAATAAGATGGAAAGGCCAATCCTGCTGATCTGATCAATGCACATTGCATATATGGATTGAATCATCGCTCTCTACCCCGTAGATATAAGCAATTATTACATGCCAATTAAAATCAGTTAAAAATAAGATATTGGAACCAAAATGTCAGAATTTGATTATTACCATAGCTTTTTTTCTCCTGTGTATGTTAATTCCCATATAAATTCTATGCAAAAAAAGACTCAGCTTGAATACTCTGTGAACTATGAGCTGGGTACTGTATGTTAGGTATTATAGAAATAAAATTGAACAGGGTCCTAACTTTAAATTAGCTTATAATTTCCTTAATTCTGATTAAGTCTGGTAGGAAAGTCAGAGACAGGATGAAGCCTATTTATCAAAGTATTCGCTTCTTTTTAAAAATTATTAAATAAAAAATCCAAAATATTATTAATGGGAAATAAAAAGAATAATTCATACTTTTCCCAATAAACATCTGTATAAACTTTGTTTGACTGAAAGCAAGATATAGGGCTGGGAATGAAGTTGTATGGTACATGTGATAGGCTCAGTCCATAGAGTATGCGCACACACACACACACACACACACACACACACACACACACACACACACCCCTATCCTGGGCTAAGAGAACAAACATATTTTAATGTCCTTCCCTCATCCTAGGACAGTTAGTGGCTCCCAGTTCCCTCAGATCGACTTCAGACCCTACACCAGACAAGCAAGATCACACTGTTATTGATTAGCCTGACTCACCTCCCAGACACATCCTCTCTCCTTCTCCCCAATTGGCCAACCTGATTGTGTTAGTTACTTTTCTGTTGCCATTGTTGCCATGATAAAAAGACCATGATTGAGGCTAGAGGGATGGTTCAGTGGTTAAGAGCACTGACTGCTCTTCCAGATGACCTGGATTCAATTCCAGACGCACATGGCATCTCACAACGGTCTGTAACTCCAAATCCAAGGGATCCGACACCCTCACAGACATACAGGCAGACAAAATAACAATGCACATAAAATAGAGATAAATTATTTTTTAAAAAGTTAAAAAACCCACCATGATCAAGGCGGCTTATAGAAGATTTTACTGGCTTATGGGATAAGAGACCATCGTAGCAGGGAATCTTGGCAACAGGTGGCAGACATGGCGGCAGGAACAGCTCCCATCTCAATCGGCAAGCGGCAAGCAGAGAGAAGGACCTGGAAATGACAAGAGTAAATTATGCTCTCAAAGCCTACCTCAGGACGTAGAATCCACATCTCCTAAACCTCCCAAACAGCACCACCAAGTGGGGAGCAAGTGTCCAAACATCTGAGCCTATGGGGGGATATCCCCATTCAAACCACCACACTGATCTAAGAAATCCCTTATCAAGACTCCATTCCCAGCTGGCTGTGCACTGTGTCAGGTTGTTCAAGGTAACCAATCATATCACCCTTTTGTACGACTTCTCACACACTTTGGAGGGCTATGCTCTCAATCCTACAGTTGTGAGTTTCTTTAAGTTTTAAGTGTCTTTCCCACATTCTTCTACTCATCTTTCTGCAGTGGAGGGCAAGCTGTGTGCCCACCTCCAGCTCAGTGCCCACCACGGTTACTCAGATGTCTGCTGCACAAAGGGAAGAAGAACAGAAGCCTCTGGAATAACAATGTCATCCCATGCTGATGGTAAACAGGTCCTGTTGATGGCTCAGTACCTCTACTCCACCAGCCTAGGCCAGCTGTAACTCAGTCACACACCACGGCATTGTAGCACAGGCTGCTGGCCACTGGATGTTGGGATGCATCTGTAAATGGGTCACTGCCTCTGCTCGGCTCTGGCTACCACTGGTTGCCTCCTTTTTTGTAAGACACCTGGGAAGCCTGCACCAACCTTAGGGCTGGGCCCATATGGCTCTGTCAGCAGCTGGAGAGCCATTCCTAAGAGTTGAGTTAAGGAGGCAGGCTTTCTCCTGGAGTCCTGGAAGATTCCTTTCTTGCTGGTGGTGCAACTTCACCCAGGCAATGCTTTCCTAGGGGAATTCAAGATCAGAATCACAGTGAGAGGAGAAAACAGCCAGACGTCTCAAGACATGTCCATTGTCTCCAGAAGACAGGGTTGTTTTGTCTTGTCTTATTTTGTTTCATCAGGGGAGGCTTGGTGTTAGTGACAGTGGTAAGTAACATATGTCATATCAATCAAAGGGAGGGGTGAATGGATGGGGGCCCTGGTCCCCCAGAGCATGACGGCTGGTCTAGGAAAGAAGCCAGAGGTAGGTACCCACCACACGATGTGGCGTGATGCAGCAGGTTGTCTTAAGCCCTCATCTTTCTCCTAAATCAACACATCTTTCATTTTCTAGAAATGAGAAACCAACTTTTGGCCATAGACCTGGATGAGAGGAGAAAGAATGGATTTTGTTTCAGTGTGAGCGGAAGGCTAGCGCAGACAGAGAGGGGGAGGAGCAACCAAAGGCCCAGTTCCACTTTTTCCATTGCAGTAAGTAAGCAAAGGAGCCATTAAATGAGAAAATGTATGTGAAGGCACTTAGCACAGTGTTTGGCAAATGCACGGGATTCGATAATATTGACTTGTTCGTTTTACATTCACTCACTGGCAGGACCATAAGGCAGATTTGTGTTCAGAAAGAATAACAGGGTACAGTAAGGCGGGGGTGCATTCTCTACCTGGATAGTTGATCAATTTTGCCATTAGACGTTTCTGTCTTTGACTCTATCAAAACCTCCGAATCTATCAGAGGCAAAAAAAAAATTATCTTCACATATTTTCATTTTACTATTAAAGCCGATTATATATTCTCCGGGCCCCCAGTCCCACCCCTGACTATAGTGGGGATAACGTAAATGCATTAAACACCATAGATGGGGGAAGTGGTACAAAATTTCTAGGGAAGCTGAAGCAAAAACTGGTCAGTATAAGTGATAATCCAACTATGCACATAACTTATATATAAAACAGAGCCAGGCCTGACAACAAGCCTGTAATCGCAGCTACTTGGGAGGCTGAAGCAAGTTCAAAATCAGCCTTGGCTATAAAGTGGGCTGAAAGCAACTTTGGAAACTTAATGGGGCTGTTTAAAATAAAAAGCTAAAAGGGTGACGATGGCTCCGTGGCTTGTGATGCCTCCTTAACAGGAGAATCTGAGTTAAGTTCCCTAAAACCAACAGAAAAAGCAGCTTCAGAGATGTGTGCCTATAACTCCTATAACACTGGGGTTGCTGAGGCAGGGGGATCCCTGGCTTTTGCTGGCCGGACAGTCTAGTCAAATTGGTGAGCTCCAGATTCAGCGAGAGAATTACATGGGGAGCAAGAGAAGAAGATACGTGCCGTTACCTCTGCATGCACACGTACCCACACCTACATGTTCATAAATAGACATACACACACACAAAATAAAAAAGTGAAAAAGAGGGCTGGAGATGTGCTCAGTGGTAGAGAGTTTACCTAACAGGCACGAGGCCCCAGGTTCCATCTCCAATACTGAAAAGGGAGTTTCGTATGTGTGAACTCTAACAAGCCTAGCTTCCCGATAGAGATGAAAGCAAGCAAAGAGGACAAGGAGACACCCAGCCATCTCACCTTGATGCTACGGAGATGGCTAGGGGTGGGAGAACGGGAGAAGAATACATCTGTTGATGGCTTACTGAGTGGTAGGGGAGGAGGCCAACGGCTGGCGCAAATCATGGACTCGGATACATAGAGAACGCTCTTAATGGACAGCCTCGAACTTCCCCTTCTGGTTCTCAGAACAACCAGAACTGAGGTCACTACAGCCAGTCCTTGCAAGGGCCTAACAAATGTTTGTTTAACCCAAACCAAACTAAACACAGAACAAAACGAAACTGGAATTTGTCAACATCAGTCACTGAAGCCCAACACACCGAGGCTCAAGAAAGCCACTGGATTCATTTCAGCTCTGACAGTGAACTAAGCATGGTGTGTGTTTGTACTTGCTCGTGTCCCGCGTGTACCTTCGCTTCATGCTCAGCAGTTCCCCGAGACGCGTGGTCCTCTTTAATACTTCCCTTTACAGAGATGGAACGCTACTGCAGTAGAGTCTTGCACAGATTGGCAAGAAGAAGAAGAAACTGCTTTTGAGACAGGGGCTCACTCTGTAGTCCAGGCAGGCCTAGGAATCATTGTATAGCCCAGGCTAGCCTCACACTGCACATCATTCTTCTGCCTCAGCTTCATGAATGCTGCAGCTATGGATGTGTGTCACCATGCCTGACTAAATTAACAAGAAAATTAACAAGAAAATACAAACTCCAAATTTAATTATATGTACACACATGTATATGTGTATATATATATATATATATATATAGAGAGAGAGAGAGAGACTTCATTCCTTTTATTATTATAACAAAGAGCTATCCTAAGTCAATAATTAAAAGCCAAAAGCCCCAGTAAAAAAAAATCAGCAAAAGATTGGCCTATCAAATAAGTGGTGATCCCTGTAACAATCAAAGAAACAGGTTATGGGTTTCAGGTTCTCCCTAAATGTGAGTTCTAAGCCTCCTGGTAATTTGAGCTGGATGAGACCTCACAGTCAGGGCTGAAAACCCATGAGGCCCTTTTCCTGTACTAATACCAAACCTAAATCTTACAATGTTAAGGAACACCCTTCACTGGAGTGAGGTTAGGAAAGAGACGGCGGAGTCTGGAGGAACAGTCCAGTACTGTCTGGGCTTTGCAGGCAAATGTCACCAGCTGAGGCGGAGGGATGCAGAGAGCGGTGTCCCTAAGCTGCAGGTTGTTTCCTGGAGACAGAGGAAGTCTTTTACCCCTCTTCTCCAGAGACCCTGGAGCCTTGCCGCTCCACATGTGGTCCCTGAGCTAGTGGGACCTCCAGGAACTTACAGATGTGCAGAAGACAGCCTTCCACCCGGGCTGCTGAACTGGAAGCTGCATCTCAGCCAGCCTCCGAGGTGATGCAGGCACAGGGCAGACACAGAGGCCCCGTCCTCCTTGCAGGTGCACAGGTGCTTCGTCACCGCCGGTAGGATGGGAAGTGTGGGTGGTCTCTTGGGAGCCCTTCAGAACTAAATTGTTGAGTTTAGTGAAAACTGTCACACTCAGCCAAGTCGAATGGTCCCCACTTCACGAAAGGCTTTATGATTAATGAATTAATAATGGGGCCACGGAGCTGCTGTTCCTACAAGTGAATTTAGAGTTCTTATTAGCATCCTTTCACTGGGCGTCTTGATAGACCCAGGAGGCATCAACAGAGATAACTCCATCTCTCATCCTGCCTTGCCTGCCCACCTCCCACAAGAGGGAAAGCACAGGGGATGTAAAATCAAGAGAACTGAGATGGAAAGACAGACCTGAAAGGACAGGATAAAAGAGTCTCATGACCTAAGGACACTGATTGTTCTTTTCCTGTCTGTCCCCCAAACAGTCCATAAACTTTCTCCTGATATCATCCAAGAGAGTGTGCATAGAAGGGAAGGTGGGAGGAGAGGAGCAAAAGACTAGAAAGAGAACAGAAAGGTAGCTGAGCGTGGTTGTGTTGTCCCTATGACTCAGTACTTGGGAGGCAGAGACAGGCAAATCTCTGTGAGTTTGAGACCAGTCTGGTCTATAAAGCAAGTTCCGAAGCAGCAAGGGCTACACAATGACACCCTGTCTAAAACAGAAAGAACGGGGAGTGCACCAATATTCAGGGACCTTTGTGCTGCCCTCTAAATGGACAGAGGCGTGGAGGCTAAGCCTGGTCCCTGAAATCCCTCCAAGGCCACAGTGCACACACCACCATCTCCATCTAAATTCTACTCGGTGTCTGCCAGTCTCCTTAACAAGCAGACCATCTTGGGAGCAACCCACCCTCTAGCTTCAAAGTTGTCTCTGGCTTTGGGGGCTGCCAAGAAAGCTGCTAGATACAAGGAAACAAAAGAGATCCGGGGATGGAGAGGCGTTCTGAGTTCGGCTAATGAGTGAGGTGACTCACAGGCTGACTCAGAAGCCTTGAGAGGGAAGCAGTGGGGGGCAGACCTCAAAGGAGCCCTGCAAACCAGAGCTAGGAGGCCAGGGACAGGGTGGGTTGTTGTTGTTTTGTTTGTTTTACAGGATTACTTGGAGCTCTAGATGGGGGAACAAATCCTCAAACAGAGGGACATGAGGGTTGTTTTCCCTTTTCTCTTGCCCAGAAGCTGGGTTGTGAATCCTTCTGGGCTTGGAGAGCGGTGGAGCATCCTCCAGCTAAGCTGACCTGAGCTCGGGCAAATCTCAGGGCAGAAACTCCATAGGAATAATGGTCCTCAGGTCCCCAGGCAGTGAGCTGAATCAGGTACCACCCTCTAGTTTTCTAATACTCTCCATGAGAAGGGCGAAATGGCCTCTTTTGATTTTTTTAAAAAGTATTTTACATTTGAGAACACTGTGATCCAACCTGTGCTTATAAATACATTACAAATTGTTCTAAACATATGACTAAGGCATCTTCTCTTTTGTGAATGGCTAATTGAGGTTCTGAGATGAAAGAGCCCAAGGTCATTGTTACAAAGGTAGGTACTTGCACTGCCCTCGGAGGGTTGTACCAGAAATGAAATGACTGCCCCCTACACAGTACAGCTAGATCTCCCGAAGATCACACATTTATGACATGCTCGATTGCAGGGACAGGCTACCTAGGTGACGAATTTTCTTCATGCGTTAAATAAGCCACGTGGGTTCAAACCCGCAGCCTCAGCCCGCTCAGTCAATGTAAACCCACTGAGCTAGCTAAAAATAACTCCAGTTGATTACATATTTATATGTAATTTGATGGTTGATGTCTCAAATGTACTTCGGCAGAGCATTCTGAGCAAAGGCAGAAGGAGTTCTTGGCAGCTTGGCAACCTGTCACCTTTCACAAAAATGGAAAAAAAAAAAGTCATAGACTTTCCGCTTCCCCGGCCTCCAGCAGACAGCAGCAACGTTGGCTGTTGTTGATTTCAGCCCTGGCTAACGACATTTTGTCGCCATCTTGTTGCCTGTATTTAGTGCTGGGTGTTTTGTAACATTCGAACCCCATCTGTCTGATAATTACGAAAGTGCGGGAGAGTATTGGGCGAGCTGATAAGAAGAGGCTTATTCTGGTGGAAATAAAGAGATCGAAGCACCCGGTGTAGTGAGAAGAGTCCTCGAAGCTGCATGTGGGTAAGGAGAAACGGGCCATCCATCTGCACCGGTGATTGAACCCAGGGTTCTACCATGGAGCGCTGGGAGTGGTGGGCTCATCCAGAAAGACAGAGAGACTGAAGAGACGTGGGAAATGCGGGTGGGCTATGCGATGACCAGCGGTCTGCAAATACAAGGGCATGGCATCTAAGGACTGGAAACACGCTGGCATGGGAAATAAGTCACAACACCCAATACCTAAAATCTAAGCACGAATTCAGGTGAGGGCTGAAGTTCCACGCAAGCTTTTGGAAGGCAGATGTGTTTAAAGATCCTTCGGAAACATTTGCTGAACACCAGGGTGGCTCCGTCGGGTCAAGGCCACTTAGAGCCACAGCCTCACCATTCTCCTGCAGCCTAGACATAAAACTTTGAAGGAACCAACATGGCTTCCGGAACTTAAATCGCTCTTGACAGCTGACATATTAACAGTCTTTCAGAACTCACCGTTTTATAAAGCACAGACACATCCCTGCGCAGTTTACTAACTAACTTTTTGTTATCTATCTGCACGCACAGAAGAGGGCATCAGATCCCACTATAGATGGTTGTGAGCCACCATGTGGTTGCTGGGAATTGAACTCAGGACCTCTGAAAGAGCAGCCAGTGCTCTTAACAGCCGAGCCATCTCTCTAACTTTTTTTTTCTTTGCATAGTTCTTTGACATGATTCTGTATGTGTGTGCACGGGCATGTAGAGGTCAGAGGTCAGCCAGGGTGCAGTTCCTCAGGAGTTGGCCACTGTGATATTTTGAGATACAGTCCCTCACTGGGACCTGGGGTTTGCCAATTAGGTTAAGATGGTTATGTCAGGAGTTGATGGCACACACCTTTAATCCCAGCACTCGGGGAGGCAGAGGCAGGTGGATCTCTGTGAGTTAGAGGCCAACCTGGTCTACAAGATCTAGTTCCAAGACAGGCTTTAAAGCTACAGAGAAACCCTATCTCAAAAAAAAAAAAAAGGCTAGACAGCAAGCCCCAGGATCCTCCAGACTCTGTTTCCCAAATCACAGGGTTTACATAGCTAGCTTTTTCCAAATAAATGTTAAACAGGAGAGGATTCTCAAGTTTAGACAGAAGTGCCATACAGAACAAGCTGTCTCCCCAACAACTCGCCTTTTTTTGTTTTGTTTGTCTTGTTTTTCAAGACAGGGTTTCCCTGTATAGCCTTGACTGTTCTGGAACTCACTCTGTAGTCCAGGCTAGCCTTGAACTCAGAGATCCACCTGCCCCTGCCTCCTGAGTGCGGGGATTAAAGACATATACCTCCACCACTCGGCTTCCTTTTTTTTTAAAGCAATAGTTTGACATCCTATTTCCTTGCTATGCCATCTGACCCACTTGTCATAAATCACTATACATTTCTGTCAGAATAATTAGCAGAGGTTACAGGTTATGCTTAACCCCTTAATATGTTTCTTATTCTTATTCTTGGGATTGGGCTGACTAACATCTCTCCCAGAAACACATCGATGCTCCATTCAATCAACCCATAGACCTTTGTCAATTAACTAAGGATGGTTTATCCTTTATCACTATGGTATTTTTGTATGATCTCACACACACACACACACACACACCCTTGGCCAATTTTCTGCTGAAATATCTGTCTTTCTGTCTTTCAACTAGTGATGGTTGATCAAAAGCCCTACTTTCCCCAGTTTTCATGGATCTTGTTACTTTGTTTATAGTGGCCGCCATTGTGTTTCATCTCTAAAGCTGAGATAATACCAGTCCTGATTAATGTGTACGGTTGATGGAAAGATTCACTGAGAAAATCTGGGGGGGGGGGGGAATGCTATGAAGCACCAAGCATTTTTATCCCATTCTTCCAATGATGAGATGACCCTGAAAGCAAAAGGACGGGCTGATAAGCCTAGCATGAATTTGTAGACAAGCTCATACCCTGGTCTTAAAAATACCTTACCAAACAAGAAATTAATTTTAGTTTTAACACCTACAATAGGGATTGCTATAGTTCACACACTGACTGACTTCCAAATGTCTAAATGTTAAGACTGGTCCCAAGGCAGTGCTAGAGCGAAGTGGTAAAATCCTTGCCAGGGAGGGTCTAGTGGAAGGTCCTTGCATCCCTGAGGGCATGCCTTCAGAAGGGACTGTGGGGCCTTCACTTCTCTTTCTGTTTGCTTCCAGGACATACGGTGGACATTTTGCCCCATCACTCTCTCCTACCACGGAGTCTGTCTCACCTCAGACAGGGGCCCAGCTGGAACCTCTACAATGACAAGCCAAAATCAACCTTCTCTCTTTCTAAGTTAATTATCTTAGGTATTTTGTTACAGTGGAGGAAAGCTAAGACAGGAATGTTATGAAGATCAACAAAGGTTTTCCACAGAAAAGCACCCAGGAACTTTTAGATGATCCCGCAAAAAGCCAGGTCGCCGCTCTAACGCTCTTTTGCTTTTCGTTGAAAGCTCTAATTAGCCAAGGACAGACTTGTTGTAACAAGAAAGGCTCCACATTCCACATGGTTTTTACCCGAGCCTCGAGAGTTCTGTGCAGCGCACCTTCCCAAGCAGTCCTATTCTTGGCTCCTCTTCATTTGAAAACAAAAAGAGGTCAGTCAGTGGAACACTCTTCTGCAACAGAATAAGATATTTTTAATTATGCAGTTTTATAAATAGATAAGAAGAAAATATTTAAATGAATACAAGAATCTTCGTTCCCAGCGATGCTACCATCCTCCCTCTGCCCTCATCCCGGTCTCCATGGTTTCCTGCATATCTTTCCCATGTTTCGTATATGCAAACAAATCCAAACAGAGAGCATTTCCCTGTTCATACATGAAGTCGGCTTCATTTTCTACCTCGCTATTTCAATGTAATGATGTATCTTGAGGGCTGAGGCTGATGCTTCATGATAGAGCACTTTTTAGTGTGTGGCCAGACCCCATATTCAATCCACACCAGCACAAATCAAAGTAAAACACAAGTCCTTGAATACATCTTGAGTAGAAGACCTCCCTTGTGAAGACACAATATAAACATGAGACATGATAACATAGCCTTTAAATATGAAAATTTAAAAAATGTCGCAGCCAGGTGGTAGTGGCACACACCTTTAATGCCAGCTCTTGGGAGGCAGAGGCAGGTGGATCTCTGTGAGTTCAAGGTCAGCCTGGTCAACAGAACGAGTTCCAGGACAGGCTCCATCGCTGTCCTGTTTGAGACAGAGAAACCCTGTCTCAAAAAGAAAAAAAAAACCACAATAAATAAATAAATAGATAAATAAATAAATAAATATCTCACCACTGAAAAAACATAATTATATGAGGGAATGCATAGTAACTAGCCTGTATATATTTATCAAAATTTGTGTATACTATAAATTCTTAAGACTTGCATTAGTCAACCAACAAATTAACTAAGCATAATATAAAGAAAATAAACAAATAAAATAGAGAAGCCAGCCCTCTCCCCACAGTCTTGTCTTGGCTCTGTCACCAGAGTCAGAGAACCTTGGGATTGGCTACCGTAAAGATTTTGTCGCTCAGGCATCAAAGCCTGCTTCCCTCTTCGGCTGTTGAGAATACTGCGTGTACCCCCGGTTCCGGCTGTCCTCTGTATGTGTGTGTTGTTGTTGTCCCTGCTGCTGCTGCTGGGGACTGATCTCAGAGCCTGGAGCTTGCACGGCACACACTCAATCACCGAGCTACACCCAAAGCCAAGGCTGTATTTGAACTCTTCTCTTGGCTGGGTGTGGACACAGGACAAATTCCAGCAGATTAATGTGAGCAGAGTACATGAGTACCACTTCCAGGTCCAGCCAAACCCACAGCCCCAATACTCCACATTCTCTCCACTTGCTAGCAAGATGCTAACACCTAGAGTGATTCCATGGGCTACACAGTAAAGATGACAGAAAGCCCCGGTCTTGGGACTGTTGCTAGAAACGGTCCTACACATCTTGGATGTTATATGGTAGGAGAACCTTCCTGTGTGGTTGAGCCATGAGATCGGTTTTTAGGTATACTGCAGCAGCTAGTACTGCTAACACCACACTAATACCACAGCCAAACAAAGCACCTCTGTCCGTGAGTCTCTTCCCAGCATCCTACATCCCTGAGGTCCCCAGCAAACGGCTATGACCTCGGCACAAGAAGTAGGTACCACTTATGCTTGCATCCTTAGTGCTTAGAACAACTGACATACAGCAGGTGTTCAGCAAATCCTCCAAATCCTTTGGAGGAGTGAATGCATATTGGAACTCCTGCAGGGACAGTGGATTAATTCATTACCGTATCACTTAGTCTGATATTATCCCATGGCTTTTTCCTTTGATCAAGCATACTTTGTCAGCTTGAGATATCAGAAAATTAATAATATGAAAATAAACTCCTAAACTTCACCACCCTTGAAATTTTTGTTTGTTTGTTTTCAAGATAGGATTTCTCTGTGTCACAATCCTAGCGGCCCTGGAACTCACTCTGTAGACCAGGCTGGCTTTGAACTCACAGAGATCTGCTTGCCCTCTGCCCCCTGAGTGCTGGAATTAAAGGCGTGTGCCACTGCCACCCAGTCACCACCCTCTAACTCATACCACTTCCGTATTGTCTTTCTCAGGTGCAGAGAATAAATCCAAGCTGTCTTCAAGACAGCCATTCACCTGCTTGACTGTACCCCCTCCTTCCTCTCCTATAACAAATCCTCTAGGATACAGGCTAAAAAGTTTCACATCCTTCATCTCGTCTAAGACTGTACCAACCAGAACTCTTAACACTGATTTGCCCTCCGCTAGATACACTCAGGGCTGTCACTGTTCCCTGTTCAGCTAGTACTCTGGGTGTAGCATCATACTCTTGGCATGCCCTGCCCAGCCTGTGGTAGACCAGTTGTCCCTTCTAACTAGGTAGGGCTTCTTACATTAATCAAAGTAGTTTGTTTATTTTAACAGTCTCAGAGGCAGCTATGTTTCCTGGAGATCCATCTGAGCCTTCCATTAAACTTGCTATCTCTTCTCCCCACCGCTGGAAGAAGTTCCCTGCCACCAACCTACACCTACACACCACCTCACCATGCAATCTTAGACAGGTCTTGTATGAAAAATGAGGTGGCTGGGCCACATGATTATGGAGCTTTGCTTCCCACTCAGAAATCCTTTGTGTGTAGAACAGTAAATTCTGGCAGGATGCATGAACTCTGACGTAGGATCTCTCACCCACAAAGCAACGGGAGTGTAAATCTGTCCAGAAACAAAAAGTTTACCAAACAACATGAGGCTGTACAGGTCGGTTTTCTCAGCCACATTAAACTGATACCCACTGGTGTCTGAACACTGTGACCAACCAGAAGTAAATACTAGAGTCAACGGCTCACTGGTATAAAAAGTCAAGAAAAACACAGCACCAGCTAGCAGTGACAAAGCATAGGGGAAATTAACGTGTGACTCCGGAGAAGACAGTGCTGGGGAATAAATTATAATGACCATACTGTGGGATGTCAAACTGCAGAAAGCCTGGCCGGGTGCACTGCCAATTTCCTCTTCTCTTTTCACACACAGAATAAGCATACCCACCTCCAAAGACCCTCAGCTACTGGGCCAAAAGCGCTGTTTGCTGGCGGCATGAGATCATGTCTGTACATCTCTTGCCCTTGGTCAGGTTCTTCTAAAGCAGACATCTTGCTTGCTTTTAGCTGATTAATTTCTCTTGCTGTTTCTGTGGGATAGCCCCCCCCCCCCGTCCCCTGATCCACACTTCTGAGGCTGGATCTACTTCCCACCTCAGACCAAAATTCTGCGTATTATTATTTGACCTCTTTTGAAAAGCTCACTGCCAGTTTTCTAACCTGATCTGGGCACACTCCCCATCGGGGCCTGCATTTCCTGTGGATGATGAGTTGGTTTCCTAGGTGACAGAGGGAAGGAATAGACCTGTTAGCTTGTGGCTTCTGACTCACTCTCTGCCATGGACGTCACAGCATCCTGGCTGGGTAAGTGGATGCTGATAATAAGCTTGCGCGGAAGGTAGCAGCAGGGCCCTAATGGCTAAGACAGTCGAGCTGTACCAGCTCGCCCTCCCACGAGGCAAGCCAACAGACCCCATAAATTCTGGATCTGAAGAAACAAACAACAAATCCCAAGCCTCTGAACCCAGACCTTTATAAACGCACAGTGGAGCCCTGTTCGGCAACCATCTTGGCACAATTTGCTTTTCCGGAACATGAAGGAAACAGGGTTCTCTAATGAAACGGCCCATGAAGCCTGAAAGGAGAGGTGGCAGCAGACCAAATGCTCGAATTCGGTTTACTGAGATGGCAGCTGTCTTTAAACTATCGTAGTTGTTCCCAAAGGGAGTAAATAAACTCACAGTGACCTAATCAGTCATCAGAGACCACAATAAAACATGACAGATTAATCTTCAGAAAAGTTAGATTTCATGAAACTTGGAGCACGCGCGCGCACACACACACACACACACACACACACACTTACTTTTCAACTCCCTCCCTCTTTTTCTGTCAACTCATCCCAGGCCTGTACAAGTCAATGAAAGCTGCCTGGAACCAAAACCCCCGAAGAGTTCCTTTGTTCATCCTGTCCTAATCAGAGAAGGCTGAACAAATTCTTAAGATGCCTAAATTCCTTAAATGACCAGCAAAGCTACAGTTCCTTCCAGGAGATAAAGCATCTTGTTTTTCTCAGGGGCCTTGAGGGGACTTTAAATAGCACCAGCAAGCCTCCGAATGAATTAGACAGCAAATGTAGGTTAGCTTTATTTAGACAGATGAAGAAGTAGAGAAAGTTGTCTGGTTCAAGGGCAGTGCAGCCTGACACGACAGCATTTCTCAGAGGAGGGGAAATGGCTCTGGGAAAGAGAGGTATTTTGGGCAAAGAGCAAAGTTCCTTTGTCTCTCCAGGGACAGGGATGCTATGTTCTTCAGCTCAGACAAGCACAATTTAAGAATGGCCAGCAAGTCATTGAAGGAAAGAGTTCTAGAATTGCAATGTAAAATGGAGCTTAGTATCTCTGTGTTCACCTTTTTTTCTTAAGAACGGCAGCAGAAAAAGATGAGCTTCTTGGAACATAAGCTGGGTCAGGGAGTTCCTGCAGCTTCTCAGAGCAAGGCTCAGATTAATAGCTATGACCCTAGTATCCACAGGGGGTAGTTCTGGGATCTCCCTGGGAGACCAAAGCATGAGTGTGCTCAAGTCCCTTCTATAGAACGGCATGCTGCGTGCACACATCCTATGCTCGTTTTCCTGCATAGTTTAAGTCCTATTTAGATACTTTGTAATACCTCACACCATATACACGCTGTGAAACTGTTGTTATGCAAGACCGGCCAGTCCAGGAATAATAAGAAAAAAAAATAAAAATGTTCAGGATATGTGCACCCCGCCTCCCAATATCTTCAACACTGTTGGCTGACTCTGAGGATGCAGGATCCATGGATACAGAGGGCCAGCTAGACTTCCAGATGGAGGGCCCCTGGAGATACAGAAGCCCAGAAAGTAGGAAAACAGGCAAATGTTGTGGTGACATTTATGCATTCGCAAAAATGTAAGGGCTTGAGAAAAAAAGTCAATAAATAAGTTTGGGGTTTTCTTCCTCTTTTTTCTCTGCACCTTTCTCCCTGGAATTATTTTCTGGAGATGTTGTTCCTTTTTACATGTTTTCTGGAAGTAAGTGATGTGTGGAAGGTCATAGATCTAGGAAAAAAAAGATAACATCTAGTCATGTGGGCCATGGCCATGTTTACGGTATCTTCCCTAAGTCTTTGCTGGTTTCTTCTTGGTACAAAAAAGTCAAATGTGATCTTGTGTTTTAAAGTTCAGCAGCTATTCCCCAGGTGCAATTTTAAAATGAAAAAGACATTAGATTTATTCACTTGAATAAATTATGATTCTGAATAATAATTTTGAGCAAACCAATTTTTTCCTAATGCATAATTTTGTGCTCTTAAAGTAACACCAAATTTACACTCATAAAAAAATCTAAGAAACAAACAAACAAAATCCAAACCAAATCTTGAGCAACTTAGTTTTTTTTTAATTTATTATTTTACTTTAAATTATGCATACCTGTGGGGCAAGAGCACTGCACTCTTGAGTACAAGTGCCGAGGAGGCCAGAGGTGGTAGATCTCCTGGTGCTGGAGCGTCAGGCGGTTGTGAGGCTTCACGCGGGTGCCTGGACCTGGACCGTCCTCTGCGAAAGCAGGGCTCACTAGGAAACACTGTTACACCGCCGCCATTTCTCCAGCTCAGTTCTGTTGCTGTTGCTTCCTGCTCTTTAGAGGAAATGTAGTTCTGGAAACAGAACCTATCTTTTGGCTTATAACAGTTTGTAGCTCCAATTCCACAGATCCAACACTTTTCTGGTTTCAGAGGGCACCAGGCACACATGGTGTACACTCACACACACACACACACACATACACACACACACACACACACACGGGCAAAGTGCTTATATACACAAAATAAAAGTAAATACATTTTACACTTAACACTTCTTAAAACTAGACATATTTATAGACTACCAAAGCAGTGTCATAGTGACAATGACATAACCCGGTTGTGAAGCCAGACCTAGGCTCTGAGCTTGATATTCATACATAATTTCTCCTCTACCCAATCCGTTTTCGTCCTTCCATAATTATCAACAGAATAATTAGGGCCACATGCAGAGACAGCAAAGATCCCTTAGTGTCCGCCTTCTTTCTCACTGCTCTTCTCTGCTTGACCACTCTGTCCACCCAAGCTCCTCTCCAGTTACTCTTGTTGGTCACTGGAGCGTATGCTGAAAGCGTACCCAGCGGGGAAGCACTGTTTGCGCTGGAGCCAAAGTACACATAACTTGCCTCACTCGCTGCCAGAATCTCAACATACTTTTAACTCTTTGTGACACTGGAAAATGACGAGTCATCTGAAGCCATTCCAACTCTGGAAAGGTGGCAGAATGCCAAAAGGCATGACGGCATTTGTAAAGTAACATATTCAAAATGTCAAGTATATTCAAATGCTACCTCAACCTTTTACCGCCTTTTCATGTGTGCAGTTACGAGAATCTAATCTGTCTCAACCCCTGTGGGGGGTTGAACTACACTTTCACAGGGGTTACATATCAGATATCCTGCATATCAGACATTTATGATTCATAACAGTATCAAAATTGCAGTTAAGAAGTAGCAACGAAAACTTTTTTGTTGTTGTGGTTTTTCAAGACAGGGTTTCTTTGTAGCTTTGGAGCCTGTCCAGGCTGGCCTCAACCTCACAGAGATCTGCCTGCCTCTGCCTCCCGAGTGCTGGAATTAGAAAGGCCTGAGCCACTTCCGCCCAACATCAAAAATATTTTTATGGTTGGGAGTCACCACAACATGAGAAACTGTATTAAAGGGTTTCAGCTTTAGGAAGGTTGAGAACCATTGATCTAATCAAAAGGAAAATTATTTATTTCTTTTTTAGTAAAGAGACTAATATTTTCTGCATGAACCAAAATGAAAAGTGAAGTAATACCCGTGGGATCTCTCTTTCTTGCTCTGATGTCTTCAATCATATCACTGTCGTTAAAACATATTTGTTAGAATTTCTCAGCGTGTGCTAATCATTCATCCTGTTAAATGTTCTTCACTGACACAGTCTCATAGCCTGTAAAAGTTCTTGAGAATAAAACATTTACACGAAGGGACAGAGCTAAGTTGTACTCAGTTGCTGATACAAATAAACAAAGCACGGTGCATGTAACTGTAAAAGTAACAACACTCTCCCATCTCTGTGTTTCAGTGTTCTTCATGTTTGCTTTGCCAAATATGATTCCAATAATCCCACGTCACGGTAAAGAAGAAAGCATGGTGACAGTGTGTGCCCGGGCAAAGCAAGACTCACATATTTTATTTTTGTGACATTTGCGTCTCTTCAACATGACACTGGCAGTCTTCCTCTGATGATGCAACTTCCTGCTCTGTTTTTGTTTCGGCCGGGATTGTTTCAGGCTCCCCTTGCCTGCACAGTTTGCCTGGGAGGTACTTAGCTGTGGCTTCGTTCTCTGTAGCTGTGCTTCTGCTGTCGGTGGCAGAAACTTCTAGAAACAGCTACACACAAACATTTAGTATCTCATCCAAATGGACACCCACCCAGAAGCTCTCAAACTCTGTCTCTCTCTGTCTCTCTCTCTGTCTCTCTCTGTCTCTCTCTCTGTCTCTCTCTGTCTCTCTCTCTCTGTCTCTCTCTCTCTCTGTCTCTCTCTCTCTCTCTCTCTCTCTCTCTCTCTCTCTCTCTCTCACACACACACACACACACACACACACACACAGACACACACACACACACACACACCTTGACTCTTCCACACTCCCACTGGGGGAGCTCACACTACTCCAGCTATTAGCTGGCCCTGTGGATGAAAGCAGTGAACACGTACGGATCTTGGCCACACAGGTTAAAGACGACAGAGGTGAAGGCTTCAAGCTGTCTGTCCTGGTAAGAGCAGAAGAAAGAGCAGCTGGGTTCCTTTACCTGGAGAGCGCTGACTACTGACAGCCACGCACTGGTTCCTCAAGGCTTAACTGGGGTCACCACTCTGGAGCTTTACCAGAGACACCACTGCCTCTGCCTGTGCCTCCTGCAATCCTAGTTTAGATTTTTCTTTTCCTTGTGGCAGCAAACCCTTAGATTGAGACTTTCAGAAGCACAGGCACTGGCTGTTTCAGCTTTACTCTTAGTAACTGCTACACATGGTAGTAACATGTACTCAAAGAATAATTGGAAGCCATGCTCCCCTCTCATGGGAGACTCTGATGGAAGGAGAGACGAGGCTCCAAGGCTCTGCATTGGCATCCCTCCTAAGACCCACAGAGAAGAGCGGACCTCATACTGGGAGCTAAAGGTAGGAGTAGCTCAGCAGCACATAGCGCTGCCTGGTATCTCAGCGTTCTCGCCCACCTGTCTTCTAGCGACTAATAAGTAGGTCCAGCGCTCCCCACAAGAGGAGTCAGGCGGGAAGGCTCACACCTTTCATCCCAGCACACTGGAAACAGGGGCAGGCTGTGAGTTCACTGTGAGTTCAAGGTCAGCTTGGACTACAGAGCACGTTCCAGACCAGCTGAAGCTACACGGTAAAATCCTGTCTCAAAAATAAATAAGTGGAACAAATAAATAATAAAAAGAGTCTCTCAAAACCCTGCAAGAGCAGTTACGCAGAGGACGATTATGCTGGCAAATGGGAAAATGCATCATACAACCTTGACGGATAAGGTCCGTATCTTAGAGTAAAATGGTTCAATATTGAAGAGGTCTGAGTAGAAAGAGGAGATAAAGGTGGGTGGAACTGTGCCCTCCTCCTCTTCTTTATCATTAAAACCCTAGCACGCTTACTACAGAGGTGAACCTTGGTCCTCGTGGTGGGTGTATGGATAGAATTTCTGGTAGCAAGCGCAGACACCAGGGCCTGAGGACTGGGTTCCTACTGACCAAGGTCAACTACAGCAGGGTCCTGTCATGCTGGATGGAGATGTCTTTGATCTCCTTCTTCCAAAACCTTGCCCATCTATTTCTGGTAATAGGCCACTAGGAGACGGCCTGTGTGAGACAGCGCAAATCCGGGTCAGCTGACCACCACCCTTCACACAGACTGGGGTGTCCGCGCCAGCAGACTGTTTTCCACAGGATTGGGTGCCTGCTCACTACGGCCAGACCACTTGCCCGTTTGCAGCACTCTGTAGCTGTCTACTGCAGCGGGACCCTTGGGTGCAACAGGACCTCAAGTCTGGGTGCCAGCTCCACCGTGAGGAGGCAGCGCCCCTGAAAACGGCTCAAGGCTTTACTTGGAAGATCTCAGACTAATTTGACCCCAAAAAGAAGTGGTTGTCTTCCTTTTCCACAGTCACAATTAGGAAGTAGCCCCACACTCGGAGGAGTGAAGACTTGAACCCTGTCTCTTTGTTACTCCCAAGAGCTATTTTCTGTGAGCTTGTTTGTTTGGCTGTGGGCTTGGATTTTTGTTTGTTTGTTACAAGCAAGGGTCACCAAGCCCAACTCCAAGAGCTAATTTGAAGAGTCAGACAGCTTTTCAGAGGGGCTGGAAAACAAAGCCTCAGTGTTGGGCTAGGGGTGCAGCTCCGTGGTCTTGTGCTTATTTAGCAGGTCTAAGGGCCTGAGTCGGAGGAACTCCAGCCCCACAAAGATTGAATACTTTACTGGACACTGTGGGTCACATCTGACTCTGGACATTGTGGGAGGGATGGAAAAATGATCTTCCACTCAGGGGAGTAAGTATCAAGGCTGAGAAGTTGACACGCAGCTGCTGGCTGACTGATAAAATGAAACAGGGTTTGGGGTAAGGGATTGCCAAGGCTTGCAAGAGAGCTGGAGGAAGCGTCCACTCAGATTGCGGGGGAATCAGGGAAGCTCCACAGAACACCGGGAGGCAGCTCTGAGCTGTGCTGGGAGCAAGCCTGAGCTCTAGACCACTGCAGCCAAGGGAACGGGTTATGCGCAGGGTGGAAGAGTTCAAGCCAGTTCAGCTGAGTTCAGCTTGGGCCTGGGATAGTTGAAGGTGAAGGGGGTGGAGGGGCGGAGCCAGACCACAGAAGCTTCCGCATAGGCGTCTGAACTAGAAATGGGGACTGACTGAAGGTTTCCGAGTAGAGAAGGCAATGATCCAATTAAGTCCTTGATTAAAGGACCCGAGGTATTGCTGAATCCATTCCGACTCCAGTATACAAACTCACAAAGCAGAGAAATATAAAAAGTCAGTATTCTTAAGACAAAACCACCAGGATGAACAAAACCTTGACAGAAACACAAAGGCCTGCTTACTTCTAAGAAAAAACAGCCAAATCGAGCCATCTTCCTCAGCCAAGAATGGCCCCATTTTCCTGACTGAAGGTCTTCCCCATCCACCAAAACCCCCAAGGCAACAAATTTAACCCCTCCTCCCCTCAGAGAAAAAAATTCCAGCTGGGAAATGACAGTCCCTTCCTTTCCTTCCTGTTGGGCGGTCAGCCTAAGGGAGATTGCTACCCTGTTCTCACCTCAGCCTCCCAGACCCACTAGCCAGAGTGGGAACAGGATCCTGATGGCTTAATTGAGTTAAAAGGGAAAAGTGCGGGTCCTCTAAAAGCCTCTCATGGCTTCAATGGCTTCAGAGAGGCACTCAGGGCTCTGAAAACCCTGTGGTAGCGGTGGTGGAGGCTCAGTCCCAGGGCTGGGGAAAAGCAAAGTGAATTTCCCATCGTGCAGAATTCAGGAGCACTGAAAGCCAGCTGCCCGAGCCGGCACCAACGGCTTGTTTACATTTTTCTCTTGGGCTGAAACCCATCTATTTAAACTTTAACCAGAGGCAATTATAAACCCAGGAAAGCCAGACATGGCAGCCTGCACAGGACGCGAGTCAGATGCCAGCAGTCTGGCACCGAGGGAGGAAAGAAGGAGAGGAGTATTTTGAGAAAGGGGTCGAGGAAGAACCACAGAGGTCTGGGAGTAAAAGGTGTCCATTGGAGGCTAGTCCCCAGAAGTCGCACAGAGACGACTGGGTAAGGGCAAGAGGGCTGGCTGGTGACGGTGCCTTCTGAAACCTGCCAGGATTCCAAGAGCCTACCCACAGCGCTGAGCCTGCCATCTTAGCCTAGGCTAAGGACAATCCCTTTCTCCTGATTGCGGGGGCCATGCCATCTTCCCAAATCCCAAGGAGCTCTGGTTTTTTCTCTGGTACACAGGCAGCCATTTCCTTACTGAGCTCTGATTTGGTGAAAGTGGCTACGGCATCTCTTAGGGCTTTCTCTTTGTAAGGACACTAACCTCACTCATGAGGGCGCAGGCCTTAGGACCTAATAAACACCTTGGTTTCCTTCCTGGGTCAAAAGTGCATTAAACTGAAGAGTCCACGGCTATAGGAGAGACTCCCCTCCCTAAAGGGCAAGCAGGGTTTTCTGGGAGTCCCGACGAGGCCAGTCTGGTTCACATATTGAGTTCCAGGCCAGCCAAGGGGACATAGCAAGATCTTGTCTCAAAAAACCAGAAAACCAAACTAAAAAGCATGTGAGGAGGGTTATGGGATACCAGTTGCTATGAAGATGCAACCCTTCCTCCTCCAGCTCATGTGCTGGAAAATCTTACTACCAAAGTAGAGGTGCTAACAGTTGGGCCTCTAGGTGGTAATATTATCATGTTATGAGGCCAGAGCTCTCGTGAAAGGGGTTAGGGCCTTTAATAAAAAAAAAAAATGGGGGAGGGTCAGGCCCCAGAGTGCTGCCTTCTCTCCCCACTATGTGAGGACTGTCTAAACCAGAAAGCTGGGCCTCACCAGATATGAAACCTGCCAGCGCCTTGATATTAAACTCCAGCCTCCAGAACCATGAGGTATACATTTTGTAGATTTTAAGTCATCCAGGCTACGGTGTTCTGTTACGGCAGCCCCAAAGCACCAAGGCCCCAGCTAGATCTCTCCATAGCGAGGAGCCTGATGCTACTGCTGGATGCCATGCCTCTTGTTGTTAAGCGTCTTGGTTGTGCTGTCTCTGTGAAGCTGCTCATGCATCATGCAGAAGACAAGCCTTAACTCGGATGTGATCAGCTGATTTGTTAGCAGGATTCACTTTCGGCTTGTCCTAGCCAGGCTGACACCAGAGCCCTGTGGGAAGAAGGTCTGGGTGGGCGGAGGCCCCGGGAACTACTAGTGGGAAGCAGACGTGGAGGAAAGGAGCTAAATGTTTGTGTGCCCATGAGATGCCAGCCTGAGCGCCGACAGCGGCAGCCCAAGGTCTCCCTGACTTTCTGTGAGTCCTCCTCTCTCCCTCTTCTTGCCAGGGAAAGCCATTTGGGGCCCAGCCAGGGGAACACAGGTAGAGTCTGAGGATTAGCCAGCACCTCGTGATGTCCAAGGCCCTGGTTATGGTTTCCTAGGGTAAACAGGCGAAGGTCATGGGCTTCTTTCCAGACCAGTTTGCTCCCATCACCGGAAGGTCTGTCCTGCAGCTCCGAAGCAGTCTCTTGACTCCAGCCAATCACCTAAAAAATTCATGACCCTGTTCCCAAGAGCCTGGATGGCTCCTCGCGAACTCATCCTGGCTGGTGACGGACCTCAGGGGACTGTCTCTGCTTACGTGGGGGTAGGGCACTTTGTGCAGGGTGATAACACCATGGCTGAAATTTCAGTTCTTCAAGTTTGTATGTTAAAAACTGTTTCCTCATCCTCTGGTTCCTGAAAAGAAAGGTCAGATTCTACGTCTGCTGCAGGGTGGAGCCTTGTGGATCTGATTGCTAACGAAAGTGCCAGGAGCTGCCCGAAAGGGTCAGAGAGAGATACTTGTTGCCCAACATGCGATATTAGACATTGGTGCAGACATTTCATGAAGCCAGACATAAAACTCCAAAGGAAATCTAGGGAACTATAAAGCAGAAGTACCAAATGGTTAAAAATGTGGATCTCAGAACTGTGGAATGGAACCCCCTTCCCCAGGTGTCAGCTTCTCACCCACAAAATCCAGACAAGAGTCGTTCCCCAATTCCCGGGGTTGTTGTATGGGAGGCCTGAATTACTATGTAAAGAATTAAATGTGTTAGTAATGTTTTTAAAATGCATAGAGCAGTGCCTGCTATGTTGCTGTGGATTGTGTGATGGCTAACTTTGTCAACTTGATGCAACCTAAAATCACCTGGAAAAGAATCTCAGTGAAGGCCTGGCTATATTGGGTTGGCCTATGGGCAAATCTATGGTGATGGTCTTAATTAAACTAATCGATGCGGGAAGTACCAGTCCACTGTGGGCAGCACAATTCCCTAGGCAGGAGGTCTTGAGTTGCATAAGAGTGGAGAGGCTGAGCGGATCACCAGGATGCATGCATTCATTTTTCTCTACTTTTGACTGTGGATGTGATATGACTAGCTGGTTTAAGCTCCGGCTAGTCCGACTTCCCTGCTATGATGTATTATAACCTGGCGCCGTGAGCAAAAAATAACCTTTTCTCCCCTAAAGGTCAGATTTTTGTCAGATTATTTATCCCAGCAACCAAAGTGAAACTAGAAAGGGATGGGGAGTGTGACCTCTGAAAAGTCATGTGACCACGTGACCACATTGCCCGGCATTGGACACTGGATTGGTTCTATGGTGGTCAGGGTCTTCAGTTGGTCCCCACAACAGCATGAAGAGACAAAGCTCTCTGATACTTTTTGCCACCAGAGAGGTTCCATTCTGAATTCTAACCACAGAGTCACGCAAGACCCAGAACAAGCAGAGCCGACAAGAAGACCCGCCCTATGGCTGCTCTGGAAAACAGTCATCCTTCCATTGGAATACCCCTCAGCTCAGGGACCCGACGTACATCGCTAAATGCTGCCCCTCCTGGACACGCTGCACCAAGCCAGGGTTCCAAAACAGATACTGAGAAAGGGGTGGGGCTGCGAGAGCCAGGAGGTGGTAAGAAAAAGCAAGGGCCAGTGCAAGAGGAAACCAAAAACACCAGGAAAAAAAATAGAAAAGCCAAAGAAAGTACAAGGAAACTTTTTTGTGTCTCTCTATTTTTGGCCAAGTGGGGGAAAAATAAGCACAAGAGAAAGAGACAGGCACTGAGGGGACAAAGCCGAGCACAGAGCGGCAGATACACGCTAATTACCTCACCCTCCTCCTGTGTGGGGCTGCAGAGCGCCCAGGAGCCTAATCACGGTTTCATCTCGCAGCCTTTCTTCCACTTTTTTTATTTTCTTACAAAGTCCATTGCAATTCTATTTTGCTTTAGGAAGTAGAAACAGGATCTATCTTTAGGACGCTGAAATGCCAACTGAGCTCGGAGGAGCATAACTGGGGAGGAAAGAAGAGTTGCTCTGACCAGGACAAATATCAAATCACAAATATTTGAAATTCTTCCCCTCTGTGCCCTGAGAGAAGAGCCTTTGTTTGCTGAACTGGCTCCCAGAACCACTTGGCCCTTGTCCTGCTGCATGGGATGTTGAGTGGGGGAGGAGAAGCCAAAGACAGGCAAAATATTAGTCAAGTACCTACTATGTATCAAGCCCTCTCTCTGTTAGATACTAGAAACCTGACTGTGAGCACCACAGACCCCTGCCTGCAGGAAGCCTACACTCTGTATTTTTTTAAGCTAAAATCTTGTGGCCAAACATTTTCATCACTATTACACAGCCGATCTCGATGAATTTCCCTCTTGCAAAACTGAAACTCTATACACCCATTAAATTACACCATCTCTCTCATCCCCAAGGTTTTGGCAACTAAGATTCACTTCCCAGCTCTATGAATCTATTTTAGGCACTCCTATATGGGAGAGTAACTTCTCTTTCCTGTGATTAGCTTTTTTCACTCAGCACAGTGTTCTCAAGGTTTATCTGTATCTAAATTGTCAAAATTCCCCTCATTTATCAAAGTTGAATGATATCACATCCTATGCACACTTCGCTTACTTCTTTATTCTTCCATTGGTGGACATAGGGAGCTCCCACCTCTTGGCCATTGTGCATAATGCTGCTAAGAACACAGGCACACAACAACTCTTGAAATTTACCCCCTTCTCTTCTTCTGTTTCCTCTCCCTCCTGATCAGCTCTTACTATGTAGCCTAGGCTGGCCTTGGACTCAATCCTCTTGCTTCAACATGAATTCATATTTCTATCTATCTATCTATCTATCTATCTCCCTACCTATCTATTTATAGTTGGTTTTCCGAGACAAGATTTCTCTATATAACAATCCTGGCTGTCCTGGAACTTGCTCTGTAGACCAGGCTGGCCTTGAACTAACAGAGATTTTCCTGCTTCTACCTCCCAAGTGTAGTGGGGGCTGCAGGCTGCATTCTTGCCACCAGGCTCCCGGCCGCCTGGCTAGCTTATGCCCCGAAATAACAACACACAAATTGTATTCTTTTAAACACTGCTTGGCCCATTAGTTCTAGCCTCTTAATGGCTAATTCTCACATCTTGCCTAACACATATTTAGTAATCTGTGTAGCACCAGTCTTACAGGGAAAGATTCAGCATGTCTGACTTGGCGCTTGCTCCATCGCGTCTGCCCCAGAGAGGAGAGGCATGGTGTCTGAACTTACTTCCTCTTCCTCCCAGCATTCTGTTCTGTTTACTCCACCCACCTATGTCCTAACCTATCAGGCCAAGCAGTTTCTTTATTAATTAACCAATGAAATCAACAGGTTGATATGACACTCCCACATCACCCAAGTGCTGGGATTAAAGGCTTGTGCCACTACCAGCTGGCACAAATTTATATTTCTGGTCAAGGTATTGTTCAAATCCTTAGAAACGTTTGTTCTAAACTAAAAGCAAAGGCTGTTGTAGTAGTCTGTTTTGCATTGCTTTAACAAAATATATAAAACTAACTGGGTACCTTTATGAAGAAAAGAGATTCATTTGACTTATAGTTCTGGGAGTCAAAGATGCTGCACCCGATGATAACCTTCCTGCTGCCACAGATGCAAAGTGTCACAGAACATCACACTGTTTGGCCCATTAGTTCTAGCCTCTTAATGGCGAATTCTCACATCTTGCCTAACACATATTTAGTAATCTGTGTAGCACCAGTCTTACCGGGAAAGATTCAGCAAGGAGACAAGGTATTCATGTGTTTTCTGGTCTTTCTCTTCTTACAAAGCCACCTTCCCAGCCCATCCCCTCCACCCCCGGTTTAATCGCCAGGGCCCCACACTGGTAAGTCTACTCTTGATCACCCACCAAAAGGCCTCATCTCAAAGCACTATCATGGCCATGGTCACCTACCACGCCCAGCTATGCTAACGGCAATTTTGAAAAAGATTTTATTTGAGTTTTTATTGTGTGAGTACACACATGGAGGATATATACACATGAGTACAGAACCCACGTCAGTCAGGAGAGAGCTGGAATTTTAGGTTTTGTTTTGTTATTTTTTGAGGAAAGGTAACAGTCCTGGCTGTCCTGGAACTCACTTTTGTAACCCATGCTGATCTCTAACTCACAGAGATCTGCATACCTCTGCCTCTGAGAGCTGGAATTAAAAGCTTGTGCCGCTACTGCCCAGCCAAGAGATGAAATTTTAAGCAGTTGTGAAAATCTAGATCTGGGTGCTCGTAAGTGAATTCAGGATCGCTGCAAGAGCAGTGCCTGCTCTTAGCAATTGTACCATCCCCCAGCCCCTAAACCAACACTCTTTTAATATATCTTATTATATTTGTTTTATATTACCCATAGGTCCGATAGGTCAATTTTATTACTATTATTTCATGTGTGTGGGTGTTTAGCCTACATGTATGTTTGTATACCATATATGTGCCTAGTGTGGACATCAAATTCTCTGTAACTGGAGTTACAGGAGGTTGTGGGCAGCCATGTGGGTGCTTGGAATTGAACCCAGGTCCTTTGGAAGAGCGTGCAGTGCTCTAACTGCTGAGCCATCTTCCCAGCCTACCAATTCAATTTTTAATTATACAGAGACCTATGTCATCTATCTTTGTAGGTCTACTTCTTGTACCATGTGAGCACATAGTAGGAGTTCAAAAAATATCTGTTAAACAAAATATTCTTATGCTTCTTAGTTACCACTGTTGCAGCTGTCTGCTTTACATATTTTAATAAATAAGTTTTGCAATGTTAATGACTGCTATTTTGATTATATTTACATACTAAGTTTATATAAGGGGAGCAGCACAAAAAATATCTAGACCTCAATCAAAATTCGCTTTCCAGATGAAATACCGCTGAGAGTTCCTTCTTGCCCACTTTGCTGAGAGTCAGCACCCGTTCCTTGGGTGGTGATACTGCACTTACCAGGGGTCTCCGTGGCCCATGGGACCTTGTCTGAAGGAAAGCGGGCATGGGCTTGAGATGGGGTTGGCTGGCTCAGCTTAAACACTTCCACAGAGCGTTGTTTTCCTCAAGGCACAGAATATGCGAGGCCAAGCCTCAAGTCTGGAAGAACTCACAGAACTCTCGCTCCGCCGGGTCATTCCCCACTATGATTAAGCAAGAGGTCTTAGTTTTCTCAGGTGTAGAAAACAGCATGTTCAACCGTTCCCCGCTAGCCAGATGACAAACGCAACGCAACTCCGTGTTCAGGAAGCACCAGGGCCTGAAGGACACTGGGAAAACTCTGAGAAGCTCCTTTAGGCACTGCTCTGTTGCTGTGATAAAGGACCACGGCTATAAGGAAGAATTTGTTTTGGCTATAGGGTCCAGAGGGGTAGGAGTCCATCTATCATGGCCATCAGGCATGGCAGCAGAAGCTGGGAGCTGATACAACCACAAACACAAAGAAGACAGAGGGAGGGAGAGTGAGCACACACACAGAGACACACACATACACACACACACACACACACACACACACACACACACACACACGCGCGCGCATGGGTCTGTGGAGGACACTCTCGTTCAAACCACCATAGCCACGCTGTCTTTGGTGATAATTACAGCAGTAAGTATTAGCAGTGGCTGAAGTCACGTTTGTATTTCTTTGAAAAATGCATGACAGAATTCAGAATTTTGTTCAAGATAGCACTTCTGTACCTAAGCCTTGGAGGCATTTGCTCAATTCCAAAACAAAGCAGTGGTTCTTGTGTTTGCCTTACTATAGAAAAGAATGTGTAAGGCTCAATCGCTTTAGAAAGAATAAAAGTTCAGCCGGGTGATGGTGGTGCCAGTCTTTAATCCCAGCACTCAGGAGACAGAGGCAGGCGGATCTCTGTGAGTTCGAGGCCAGCCTGGTCTACAGAGTGAGTTCTAGAACAGCCAGGACTGTCACAAAGAGAAACCCTGTCTGGAAAAAGGTTGAAGAGCCTGCATGTGATCTTAACCTATCAGACTCTCAGAGTAGCACAGGATGTCATATGGTCTGTCTGTCTGTCTGTCCTGGTTTTTCTCCCCCTTATAAAGACACCAGCATTAGTCATAGGACTCCATGCTGATGACCTTGTCTAATCCCAGCCAAAAGCTCCACTTCTAAGCCTTGCAGTTAGATTAAATTCCTACTCTGTTAATATCTTAAAATGAGGGTTGAATTTCAACACGCAAACCCCTGCACATATATATCCACAGCCTAACAGTTATTAAAATACAAAAGGAAAATATTGGTCCAATAAGTAAAATTTTTCTACGGGCTGGAAATGTAAAGCGAAGAATGGGGGTGAAGACAGGGTCCTGAGTGGCCTGTGGGTCTGAAAGCTGATGGAGGACAGACGAGGAGAGTGGGGGAGAGTGGTGTGAGCCAGATCCGACGCTTAACAACTCGGGCTAGACTGAGAGCCCCACCCATACAGGCTTGTTAAGGAGCCCAGAAGGTTGCCTGAGGTCTGCTGGTGAGCCTCCACTAGGGAATACACAAGACAGAAAATGACAGTCAACACATCTCTGTGACGGCCTCTATCTGCTATCCCCGCACGGTAAGGGAGATATTAATTCTCCTTATTTGGGTATTCTAACTGTCTATCAAGAAAATCGAGAAGAAGCTGGAACACCTGCAATCCTAACAGTCGGGAGACTGAGAGAGAAGAGGCTACGGCACGAGAACCAATCTCAGTGACACCCTCTCGATTCTACAGAAACATTAGACATTAAGTATTAAAGATGTTCATGAATTAGGACATTCATTATCATGAGGAGTTAGGTCTCCTCAAGCTAACATTTACATTCAGTGCACACTGAAAAAAAAAACCCAATCTGATTGGAAACATGGAACAATGATCACAAAATTCACATCGAAAACAAAAGTTCAGGGTGGGTAAAATGGCCCAGTGTGCTAAGTCCACTTGTCACACAGCCTAACAAATTGAGTGCAATCTCTGGGACCCACGTGATAGAAGAAGAGAAACATCTCCCAGAAATAGTCCTCTGACCTACACACACATACACAATAAATAAATATAATTTAAAAATACAAGATCAAACTGTTGCTGCAAATAATAGGGACATACAACATAAAGTGTCTTCGGTGGTAAGAAATTTATTATTTCAGCTCGCAGGAGACCCAATATTGGTTACTGCAGCCGCACGATGACATCATAAAGAACTGGGACCTTTCCATCTTTCTGTACAGGCAGTCTCAGTGAGCCAGCTTCCAGTGTGTCTCCTGCAGGGGGACGATGCTGCCAGAGTAGCAGGCTTTGGATTTTCCTCCAATTTTACAGAAAGAAAAGAAGGGCAAGTCTCCTTCTTACGGACTTTTTAGAATAAAAGGGATCTTACCTATCCCCTCCACTTTGACTTTAACATAATTCCACCTACGTCCCATTGGAAAGATACTGGACCCACTCTAAGGGCTGGATCTAGACTACACAGCACGGGGCCAGGGTCCACAGATGCCTGAGAACAATGGGGATTCCCAATTAGAAAGGAGAAAGACCTCCATCTGTCGGGCAGATGGTCTACCATGAGAGTGAAGAAACCGAAGGGAAATCCAAGTCTGGACATGGTTCTACCAAATATCAAAATTTTAAATCAGAGATGGCACAAGAAAACAGATATGAAAAAAACCAAACTGCTAACTAGGTGTGTGTTGGGATAATTGTATATGCATATACTGTTGTACCCCACAATGGCTTAACTTGATTGAAAGACTTAAATGTGAACTTTAAAGTTATATATTCCTCAGAAAAAATACAGATTATCTTTACACAGTTGGGATGGGAAAGAAATCAAATAAAACACAACAGTATAAAACATGAAAGACAGAAAGTACGACTGTATTTCAGCAATTCAGAATATAAGGATGCCATTGACAACGTAAGTAGGATAAACTTAGATGTTTCCCAAATGTAAAATCATCAAAGTGCTGGTATTGAAAATTATAATGATCTCTTAGAGAACAATGAAAAAAAACTAGAAAGAAAATTGTTAAAAGATTTGAATAAGACATGTCCCAGAAGGAGAAACCTAAAGATCAAACACACAAGGAAATGTTCACTATCTGTAGAAACTATGGTAAAACAAAACTTTAAATGTCACCATTTTATATCTATAAATTGCCAACAAAAATTTTAACTCTGAAAATATCTGATATTTAAAAAATAAAGATAAACAGAAGTCTTGGGAAACCAAAATCAAAACTTACATGCCAATCAATGCTGAGAGCCAGTAGCCCCAACTCTTGGGTCCCCCACCTGTATTAGTGAATCCAATCAGCAGAATCAGCCAAGGTGGTGCTGGCCCTGAGGAAACACCTGCCAGTGTCTGAAGGCAACTTTTGTTATCACACATAGGAAGCAGTGATGCTCCAGGAATCTGGGGGTGGAGGGGTGCTGATTGACAGACTACTCCCCAACGAAGAGCTCCCTACCCCCCACGCCAGCAACAGCAGAGAGCTCTGGCCTGGAAACCCCTGGCATCACATGCCCGGGAAACTGGTATGCAAATGTTAATTGCAGCATTGTTTGCTAGAGCAAATAGCAAACTAAAAATAACCCAGGAGTTCTTAAAGTAAGGGACGAGAGGAACTTGCAGAGAGTCAAAGGAGGCACGGATCTACAGCAGTTGTAAGAAAAGAGTTTATTCTTTGGGTTGCAATATGAAATCTAAAAACTGATGATGGATAAAAACCATATGGTGATGCCATGCTTTATATCTTATACTCTAAAAACTAAGCGATACTATACATATTGCTTATTAATGCAGCCATAAAATGAGGGTATATAGATTTATGACTTATAACAACTTAAAGATAACAATTACTGTTATTATTATTATTTTGATTTTTCAAGACAGGGTCTCTCTGTATAGCTTTGTTGCCTGTCCTGGAACTAGCTCTTATAGACCAGGCTGGCCTTGAACTCACAGAGATCCTCCTGCCTCTGCTTCAAGAAGACTAGGATTAAAGCCATGCAGCACCACCACCCAGCAACAGTTACTTTTGGGAAGGGAGGGAGAAAGAGATTGGGGTAGAAGAAACTGCAACATTACTTAAAGACGTCTTATAACAGATGCACAAATAATTCAAATACTAAGATCTGTACAGGTGGGTGTTTCAAGTGCAGATGTCTGATAAAGCGTTTTCTGTTTGTTTGAGATGTTTCATAATGAAGATATATTTAAACATCTTAAGAGCAACATTTGCAAAAATGTGTGTGTGTGTGTGTGTGTGTGTGTGTGTGTGTGTGTGTGTGTGTGTGATTAGCTGAAAGCTAGTGTAGGGAATCTTGGCTTCTGAAAGAATCTCATCCCAAAGGAAAAGAGAAAGAGAAGTGGCCCTTCCAGAAAGCTGAGCAAGCTTGTGCAAAGACCCTCTTCCAGGCTTTCTTGGCTTAAGGAAAACCAACTTTCCTGACTTTCCTGCGTTCTGGGGCCGGGTAGCCGGACCACTGTCCATGGTCCTATTCTGCCCTTGCAGAATTCAGAGGCAAGCTCAACTCTGCTTGGCAGGAAGATGTGCAAACGTTGTAGACAGAGCCGGGGAGCAGAGAGAAGGGAAATGTGGACACAGCTGACTTGAGTATTTGGACAGAAGCTCCTCCCACCTGCAGCATATGCCACTAAGCAGAAAGAGCTCTGTCTGGAAGACCATTCTCTGTGGTTAAAGAGCGGCTTCGCACAGTGAGGCACGGAGGCCTACCTGGTGAGACAGGGTTGTCATCTCCCCAGCACCTCACATTTACAGCCACGAGCTTTCCTGTCCCAAAGCTTTTATCATCTCTTCCCTGGAAGACCAGTCAATATTCACCTCTGCTTCTGCAGAAATACACAGACCAGCAAGTCCTCTCTCAGGCTCAGGGTCTATTAGCCAACGTTTTATCCTAAGTCAAGGGGGCTAAAAGAAAGGTGAGGGGAACTCAACGAGGGGAACTCAACCGGGAAGATCTCTTATGGGCATCCTAGAATAATTGCCCATCCCCTTTTTGAAAAAGGAACAGCATTTCCTGGGATCCCAGGAGGTGTCTGGCGTCACAAAGTGATCTGAGCATGAGAGTGCAGAATACAGTGTTTGGGAACACTGTGCTCCTCAGGGACTTCAAATTAATGCAGATCCAAAACAGCGCTTAACAAATACAAGAGCTGGTCGGAATAAAAAGGGAAAGACAAAGTGAAAGGCGTCGGGCCCCACCCCTCACCCCAGCGATAAGCGGGGAGAGTGGACCCGAGGAGAACATAAAGCTCAACGGGATGGGAGAGCACAAGGATATTTACCCTGCAAAGCCATCATTTTAGAATTGGTTACTTGCACACACACACACACACACACACACACACACACACACACACACACCAATAGCTATTTCTGAGAAGACTCCCCACCAAACAAAACCCCTCCACAGCCCCTCCACTTGTTATTTTCTATAGATGGAGTCAAAGCCATCTGGAAACAGAGAAACTGTACAGGGGGGAGAAAGCACTAGAGTCAGCAGCCATAATGACTCAAACCGGGAATGCAGCACAGGGTAAGAGCTCTAATGGAGATGCTGCGATTGGGTTGCGGACAGTGATTTTTATCAACAAGAAGAAACTGTGCTAACAGCTCAATTTGGCATACTTTAGGTTCCTTGGTAAGTTAGTGAGGGATTTTTCACAGGCTGTTTGTTATGTAATGGGGGAGATGCAGCAACACACGGATTCTGTGCTATGTAGGTAAGAAAGCATCCTAAGGGAAATAAGTTCTCTGAAGCGGCGCTGCTGCCCCGCCCAGGCGACAGAAGGCCGCTGGAAATGCAGGAGCCTTCCTGGTCCTCAGAGTCAGCTCTCTCGCACACTGGAGACTGTGTTTTCTGCTATAACTTCAATCTTGCTAACCTAACCAAAGGAGGTGGTGTTTAGGGGATTCAATTTTTAAGTATCTTTATTTTTTAAATTATGTGTGTGTGTGTGTGTGTGTGTGTGTGTATTGTGTGTCTTTGTGTGTGCATCTATGTAGGTATGTACAGATGAATACAGGCACCCAGAGAAAACAGAGGTGTTGGATTCTTTCTAGCTGGAGTTACAGGTGGTTGTGAGCCGACTCACTCAGTTTGGAACTGAACTTGGGTCCTCTGCGAGAGCAGTTTGTGTTCTTCACCATGGAGCCATCTCTCCATCCTGAGTCAGTCGTATACACTAATGTCCAGCTTCTAATTTGGGGTCTCTAAAGCCACTACAATTTGCTCGCCTTGACACTTGGATGCTCATGCTAGAATGATAGTCACAGGCTACACGCCTCTATAGGTAGATTTCAAGGGTCTAGAACTTTTATTCCACTGTGGGAGTTAAGTCACCAGACGGTTACTTCCACATAGGTATCTAAAGGGCATTTCAAAACTGGCATGGTCAAAGAATGATTCTTAACCTTCTTGTATCAGATAAAATAATGGGCAGAAAGGGAAGTTAACTTTTTAATTATTTTTAAGGAACAAGATGTGTGGCTGGGATGTAGCTCAGTGGAGAGAGTGCTGGTCTAGCATGCACAAGGCCCTGGGTTCAATCCCCAGCATTGCATATGACCAGGAAAATGCCCAGCACTCGGGAGGCAGAGGCAGGTGGATCTCTGTGAGTTCGAGGCCAGCCTGGTCTACAAGAGCTAGTTCCAGGACAGGAACCAAAAGCTATGGAGAAACCCTGTCTCGAAAAATCCAAACAAACAAACAAAACAAAACAAAACAACAACAACAAAAGAAACCTTAGAAATGACCAGGAAAATGGCAGCGCATAATCTTAGCACTACCGAGGTAAAGGCGGGAGGGTCCGAAGCTATCACTCACCCTCCCTCTTCAAGTACAGAACGAGTTCAAGGCCGGCCTGGGGTTATATAAGACTACAGATCAATGGATGATTAATGGCGTTGCTTCAGCCACTCAACGATACTACTTAGGACCCAGGCCCGCTTTCTACCTTGTCATCTTTAACATGTCGAGCTTTAATTTTCACGCCTTTTTCTTAAAATCAGGATTGCCTACCAAGGTTCCGACAATTGTGATGGAACTCCAGACAGCTACATAGCCCCAAAGGCTTTCACTCAAATCTCATTAGCCAAACAAGACTCTCTTAGAAGACGGGAAATTGAGTACCTATGGAAAGAGAACGGGATTCTTATGACCGACTCAGGCCACTGTGATTCAACACTTGGTGCTGGATGCATTAGAGGGCTCCATCAGCAAGGAGGGCGAGAGGAGCAGCTACTGGGGAGGAATAACAGGGCTATTCCTTACTCTGCCCCTTACTCCCAGAGGAGGGCTTCAGCTTCCCTGGAGCTGGAGTTACAGGTGAACTGCCAGATCTGGGTACTGGGAACGAAACTCAGGTCCTCTGGACTGAGCAGGCGCTGAGTCATTCTCTCCCTGCCCAAGGATGTGTTTTACTCTCACTCCTTGACTGTCGATGTGACTAATTGCTTGAGTTCCTGTCTTGACTGCCCCAAAATAATGGACTTGGGATTGTCAGATAAACTCTTTCCTCCTTTAGGCTGCTTTTTATCAGGTTAACTGTCACAGCAACAGAAATGAACGTCGAACACGTCTTCTCATGTCGCCTGGGATGAACATGCCTAATCACGTAGCCTGCAAGGAGAAGCAAGGGTGCCCGTTTTCTAACCCCTCATCTTAGCACATTAGCTTCCGGTGAGCGGGGATGTCACCTGTCGCTGTCGCTGTTGTGTCCCGCTACCCAAGTGATGACACATGTTGAGGTCTCACAGATGTTTCTGAATGAATGCATGCATGCGTGAAGGGTGAGATTTTTAAAACACGAACCTTGCGGGTAAAAACAACATCTGTAACATATTACCAGCCTCCCTGGAATGATCCATTGTGGAGAAAGATCACTAAATTAAAAGACACAGAATGCATATTGCTTCAAGATACCACAGTTAATATCACTGGCTGCAACAGCGATACCCCAACTGTGCCTCTTTGCCCACGCCCTCTCTTCCAAAGTCGCACGTGTCATTTGGACTCTAGTTCTGTTACTCAATTGCCATCATTAAATGTCTTCTACAGCAGCTGAACTTTCTCTCTGCGACAGCATGACAGCCTCTTCTCGCCATTTTCTGAACGTCTGGGAGAACTCGAGAGAAACATCTGGGAAATGTCCTCCCTCCCTGCAGTTTTGGCCATGGATTCAAAAATGGGGAAAGCCTAAATGTTCTTGAGAAAAGATGGGAATATTTAGCCTCTGAAATGCTTTCCCTTTTTCTTACATTTTCATATTTTTACATATGCTCCTTCCAAAGGCCAAAGCTATCTCCTCCTCCGTAACCAAAATATAAGTTTTCATTGAATAGTTCACCCAGTAAAAATAATGACAAGATCAACAAAATGAATATGGCGTCTTTTTTCTTCTCTCTTTCTATGATCTTCCTCGCCTTTTCCTGGCCTTCTCAGTTCTAAGACGGCCGGCTGTGGGCTCAGATTTTGAGATCAGCAGTTAGTGGGGTCCACACAGCTAGCCTACACTGCAGATCTCCAGTATACCTACAGGTCATATAGCACATGGAACTTAAAATGGGGGGCGTTCATATCTACAGTAGGGATACAACATCTTAGTAAAGCTTATTTGCATATCCAAAACGCACCTATATTGAGAAAAGTCAAGTATCCCTCAAAAATCACACGCATGTGCTCACACGCTCACACACACACAATCACTTCATGTTTGAACTTCTAGGATTGTTCATCGAATCTGGTAAAAGGGCTGGAGCTGGAGTCTAGTGACAGGACACTTGCCGAGCAGGTACAAGGCTCTGGGTTCAATTCCTAGTACTGTAAAACAAACAAACCACAAACAAAAACATGAAAATAACAAAAGGCTTACTATCCTCAAAGATCTTCAGCGACTATACTAAAAACAGGAACAAACTATGTTCTGGGTTCATCAAAATCTTAGCCTCTGTCCCTTCTTTACACACAACTGTCCTTCTCCAGCACAATGGTGTCCTCTATATGCAAGATGCCTTGCTTCAACCCTAACCCTAGTCTCTACCTCTTAAAAATCCACAAGCCCTTGAAGCACAATGTGTTTCAAAACAGGCCCATCAACAGGTTTTTTTTTTTTAAAACCATGTATTGTTGAAAAGTATCAGGGTGCAGACCCCCAAATACATATGCATTTAAAAATAAGATCTACATGTATGTTTAAAAACTCAACAATGAGCCGGGCGATGGTGGCGCACGCCTTTAATCCCAGCACTCGGGAGGCAGAGGCAGGCAGATCTCTGTGAGTTCAAGACCAGCCTGGTCTACAGAGCTAGCTCCAGGACAGGCTCCAAAGCCACAGGGAAATCCTGTCTCGAAAAACCAAAAAAAGAAAAAAAGAAAAAAACTCAACAATGAAGGGGTCAAAATAAATAAACTCTTTGATATAGCCCTATCAGGAGCTCGTTTCCAGACTGTATCTCAAGTTTACTGAATGATTATTTTACTACAGTAGGAGAAACTGTGACAATGGTTGCTCCAGACTGGGAAAGAAACACTATCTACGGACTGCTGTTGAGGGATTTTAGTCCCCAGTAAGTTGACCTGAATCAATGGAGACTACTCAGGTAGCCTGGGCTAGTCAAGTAAATACTTTAAAGGAACCATTTTCCTCAGCTGGTAGAAAAGGAAGCTGAGATTCCAGATGGGGGAAAGATGTCAGGGTGCTCGCTGGCTGTGGGGATGGAAAACTCGGGGAAGAAGGCACAGCCAAGTCGCTAGGAGCAACTGACATTGCGAGCCGTTTTTTCTTCCCCAGGGCACCGAGAGGAAAGATGAGTCTAAACTGACATCTCGCTTTCTAGCTTCAGAACCTTAAACAGAAAACCTAGCCAAGGCCACCTGGACTCCTAGGATGCCTGGAATAGTGAGATCCACTAAAGACCTGGGGTGGTGCTCCAATCTCTCAAATCTGTGGTCATTTGTCCCATGGCAGCAGAAAACAAATACTTCCCCTATCTTGAAATAAAGTCAACAGCACCTGGCTATTCCTAAGAAACATTGCAAAAGCAATGTGAAGCATCAATAAGCATGTTGCAAGTTTGGCTGGAAATAAAAGTAGAAAGTTACAGCTGCCTGCTGAGACGCTCCTCTTAATTACAATGCCCACTGAAGTTCAATCAGGAACAAGGAGATGATGGAGGAAGGTCATTGGTTAAAAAATAAAGAAACTGCTTTGGCCCATTTTATTGGTTAGAACATAGGTGGGTGGAGTGAACAGAACAGGATTCTGGGAGAAAGAAGCTGAGTCAGGGGGACGCCATGCAGCTCTCTCCCAGGCAGACGTGATGCAGCCAGCCACCAGGTCAGACAAGCTAAGTCTTTCCTGAAATGGGCTAATCCAGGTGCGAGAGCTAGCCTAGAAGAGGCTAGATAGAAATGGGCCAAACGGTGCTTAAAAGAATACAGTTTCCATGTAATTCTTTCGGGGCATAAGCTAAGCTAGCCATGTGGGCGGCCGGGTGCCGGGGACGCAGCCCCGCCGCTCGTACTACTACAAGGAGACGCTTTGACCCCAGGTACGTTGGCTCTGGCATACTTCTTGCCGACGCAGGACAGAGCTAACTTTAGAAGCCACATCATAGGGGCTGAGAGCATGGAACTGTCCCTTCAGGGAGGACGTGACTTTAAGCTGCCACTTTTCCAGTTCACAAAATGGTCTGCAGAGTTTATCTTGCCTCTACATTTCAAATTCAGATTTTTTTTTTTAATGTTCAAGCTTTATTTCTGTAGGAGTCAGGCATGGTAAGCTAAGTAGAAACAGACCACCCAAAGGAAGTTCTTTACTTCCAACTATTATCACCTGCCAGTGTAGGACTCAGCCTTGGATAAGTTTAATGGAGGCCTAGTTTCAGTAGTTTACCCTGAAGCAATACCTGATTGCAGGAAGGACCACAAACTGAGATTACCCGAGCACCACCCAAGAACAGACCATCCAAAGGAAATGCCTAACGTTCCAACCGCTGTAGATAGGATCACCTTTCAGCCCACACTCATCAAAACACCCCTTGACAAATGTCAGCCAATCAGGGGTCCTGAACCTCAGAAACCCCTCTCCCCCACCTTTACTACTATAAAAACCCAATCCAATTCTAACTGTGCTCTCGGGGCTCTCCGATTATTCCAATACGCTGGACATGCTGAGAGACCGAGTTGGAAAACTTGTATAAAATAAAGGCTCTTTGCTTTTACATACCGGACTCGATCCTTGTTGGTTTTGGGGATTTAGCAGATCCTGGCATAACAATTTCCCTTCCTGAAAAACAACCTTCTCCTTGGAAAATTCTGTTGAAATTTGGCAGGCTATTTCTGATCTTGAAAAAAAAAATCACGAGAGAAGAGACAAGGGGGATCATACACAACTGATCACTGAGATGAGAGAAAGGCTCAAAACAGGTCGCAGACATTCTGAGCACATACTCCTCTCTAGATAGGGAAGGGAGTACCACTGAACCTGCTAGCTCCAATTTCTCCTCCAGAAAGTGAGAGGTAGTAACCATGGACACTCTGATGAGTGCAATTCAAGAGCAGATGTAGTTTAAACAAAGCTACACGGGGAAGAGAAGGGGTGGGGAGTTAAAGAACAAGAGGCTGTATCCAGAGTGAGAGCACTCCAATTCTGGAGTCAGCTTTCCACAGAGGAAGAACTGGCTGCAAGCTTGGGGAGGAAAACAGTGTGGTCCTAGGCAAGGGACTGCAAGTGATACCAAGGCCCCAGGTTGTGGTTTACCTGGGCCAAAGTGGTAATTTTTCAATGTTCTCAGCACAAGGCCTGGACGGTGGAACACTCAATTAATGATGGCTGCCCTGTGAGCAGGCAAGCTCCTTCCCTATGCTTGCCCCAGAGTGCCTATCATTATCTCTATTTGAACATATACAATCCTACTCACTAGATCCAAGCAACACCTTCAAAACTAAAGACAAGAAGTCATTATCCAGCCCGGAAGCCCACAGCAAAGACAGGAGTACTTACTAGACTCACAGGCGGAAGGACTTACAGGCAACCATCCACAAATAAAGATTTCATTCTAAAACAATCCTATTTTCTGGCCCCATCAGTTGACAATGACTTGGCCATTGAAGAAGATATTTTTCCAACAAGGTCCATTTTCTTGGCTCTCCGAAGCCATTAATTACGACCATGTTTTCCCAAATGTGGAAATTCCCCTTGCTCAGATACAACCACTTGCTGGCCAACCCTCCTTTCCTGAGAAACCTCCACAGCACAAAAATATTTTTGTTTTCCCCAACTGCCCACAGGGAAAATTTCCTCACTCTTTTTTCCCCCTCTTCCTTTAAAGCCTTCTGGCAATTTCCAGGAATACAAAGTAAGGCATCACTACTTGCATAGATTACTGGAGAGCCGCTGAGACATCCTGCATCTCACACGACAAGAAGGGATAGGAGCTTCGGATTTCACATTAAGAAAACCACGTCTATGAGTTTCTCTTAATCAAGGGAGGCAATCTGACTAAAATCAAAATGCCTCCCACTCCTCCCCAAGAATATGTTTCTAGGACCATGATAAATACTGGCGGCAAGGGTGTAGGGTGTCCACTCTAGATAAAGTAGCATCACACAAAATGTGATTAAAACATAGGCAAGCCTTTTATGAACACAGGCACTAAAGCAGATCTACGATATAGACAGATCAGTCTCAAACAGTAAAAATCTTAGAAAGGAGGCAGGATATATCTCGTGTGATAAAGTGTCACCTTTTAAAGCACTATGATCCACAGAACTCAAGTTTTAGGAGGCTGGTGGATGTGATGGCGTGTGAGTCCACGGAGCTAGGTGTGATGGCGTGTGACTCCACAGAGCTGGGCGTGGTGGCGTGTGACTCCACGGAGCTGGGCGTGGTTGCGTGTGACTCCACGGAGCTGGGCGTGGTGGCGTGTGACTCCATGGAGCTGGGCGTGGTTGCGTGTGACTCCACAGAGCTGGGCGTGGTGGCGTGTGACTCCATGGAGCTGGGCGTGGTTGCGTGTGACTCCACGGAGCTAGGTGTGATGACATGTGACTCCATGAGTTCACTGGCCAGCCACTTTACTGTACTTGGTGAGTTTCAGTCTAGTAAGACACCCTATCTCAAAAAGAACAAAAACCAAAACCCCAATTTTTAAAAGGGATAAATAATTAAGGAAACAAATAACTCGGGGGGGGGGGGCAGAGCCTAAAGACTAAGACCTGAGGCGGTTCTCGGCTCCTGCATGCATGTGCAGCGTGCACGTGTTCCTTGTGCGCAAACAAACACACAGAATGTTAGATGAGTCATCCAGGTTGCCTTATTCCTGTTCCGAGCTTGTGGAGCAAGGCTGACGACAGCAGAGGAACCCTGGAGATATTTTGTTCTTTTCAGAACATTCAAGAAGCATTTCTGTGCCAGAAACTAAATTTAGTTGGTAGAGAAGGGGTGATAGAGCAATGAATCAGGCTGGGTCTGTGCCCCCCCCAGTCTTCACAACCTAGTCAAAAAGGCAGGATGTACACCCCAGTTTTTGGGTTGAGGGAGCTGCCAATCCTCCCTTCCCTTGGAGAACTCTGGCAACAGCTGTAGACATTTTTGATTATCAGAACTGGAGGGGGACGTGCCATTGGCACCTAGAGGATACAGCTAGCCATCCGATAATGCAAACACAGACTTCCAATGACAGAGAATTATCCAGCCCCAAAGTCAATAGTGCCAAGACCAAGAAGCCTTATCCTAGCTGTATTAGCTAGAATAGAGGACTTATTGACGGCCTGCTCAGTGAATTGATTGATTGGTGGTGGGCTACATGGTAAATGACTTCCACCCTAAGACCCCAGTCACTCTGCATTTACTGTCACCCACAATATCTGCCAAGGTTCTTTTGAACACACGCACATTTAGATAGGTGCCAAAGAAAGCGTGAGTTCAGGAGACACCGGGCAACCTGAGTGGCAATTTAGGGTGAAATGTCAAAAAGATGACATTTGGGATAGACAGGCTTAAGGGTAGCACATTCACCCAGCATGCTTTAGGTTCAGTACCCAGCATGGGAGGGGTTGGGTTCCGAGGAACAAAGTTTTTCTAGATGATGTCAGGGCACTAAATGTTCAGTGAAAGTGAACCGAGCATAGCAGCTATGCTTAGCAACACTTGTTTATCTGAAAGAAGTCGATTCTTACAAAAACAATCCCGGTGCCGGCGTCTTGGAAATTCCTCATTGTAGGCTGGGATTACATACAATACCATGAAGAGGGTTTGAGATCGGCATTCAGAATGTTCCAGACTTCAAATTAGTCTGTTCTTTAAAGCATCGAAATAGTGATTTTGAACAAAGTTTGAAATTTCAACTATTAAAAAACTGAGATTATCACTTGACGAATTTATGAGAAAGAGGGAGTGGGATTTTAAAGCAGACCCTGAACATTTTATATATGATGCGGCTCCTGCTCCTTCTATGCAGTAACAGGCAAAACAGAGCTTCAGTTGTGAGCATGTACCATGTACTTTTGTTATATCTGCATAGCTTCACAGGATCTGACAGAGACTACCTAAAGGAGCACAGACACATCCCTTTGTTTCTTCCTCCCGTCCTCCCCTCTCTCCCTCCTTTCCTTTTCAAATTTTTTCTCTAGTTTTGTACATTTATTTGTTTGTTTGTTTTACATGTATGGGTGTTTTTCATGCCCTGTCTCCCTCAGAGGCCAGAAGAAGGGGTCAGATGCCTTGGGAAAAGAGAGAGATACAGGTTGCTTTGTGCCACCGATTCCTCCTGAGAATCAAGCCTAGGTCCTGTGGAAAGGCAGCCAGTGTTCTTAACTGCTTAGTCATCTCCCTGGCCTCGCCTTTTTAAATAAAATTAAATCATTTTGAAGTTTTAGAGAGAGAGTCCCATACTGTAGCCCAGTTTTGTCCAGAACTGTGTAACCCAGGCTGGCACGAAACACGCGGCAACCTTCCTGCCTCAACCTCCCAAGTGCTGGATTGCTGGCTTGTGTATGACATACTATGTCTGGCAGAGAGGGATTTGTTTTGGCTCATGGATTTGGAGGGTTTCAGCCTATTGTGGAGGGAGGGCATAGTGGAGGAGTTGGGATTGTGGGAGCAGGGAGAGATATTTCAGCTCTGTAGGCCAGGCAGCAAAGACTATGCTAAAACCAGGGGGCCAGGCTACAACTTTCAAAGGCCCACCCCTAGAGACCCACTTCCAGGAGCTAGGATAGGCCACACTTCCCAGGGTTCTACCACTTCCTTTAATGGTGCCACCAGCTGAGAGACAAACAGTCAAAACAAGAGCCTGGGGGAGGGGGATTGAGGGGCGTTTCAGATGCAAACTACAGCACAAGTCACTATTAGAGAAGAGTTATGTATCTCTTTTAGTTTGGGATTAATTAAAAATGAAACTATATTATCAAAGCTAAACACGTCAGTAAAAAGACATAATCTACTAAAACTATTAATACCTCTTCTTCAGGAAAAACGGTGAGGTAGTCTAATATTCTAATGCCAGTGAAATAAACAGCCATTGTTACCGAGAAATCTGTAATTTTGATGAAGCAATTACCTTCGCTGTGCTCTGTGGGTTACCCAGGAGACAGTGGCTTTCTTCTTTGGCCTATCTGACCTGTATGTAAGTTGGTGAGTAAGTCAGGAAATGGCCTGTAATTGTGTATTAGTACTCATCAAATACAAATGGGAAGGGGGAACTACCGCGCAGATCTCAAAGACAAATACCTAGAATAATCTGTCATTTGGATTAGCATTGCTGTTCTCTGAATGTAGCACACATTACAGAGACCACAGGGTGCTTGCTGTTCGCAACACGAAGGAACAGAGCTTTGGAATTTTCCAGTCAAATTTTTTGCCTAATGTGAATTTAGTAAAGCGTGCTTAGGAGCAAAGACGGACTGTTCTCTTTGCTCCTCATAGAGGAATAAATAAAGAAAATCATTTCAGCTCTACATAACAAAGGCGATCTCATGGAGGATAGGGGCCCTAAGTAAATAGATGGGATTTTAAAATGATGCACATTTTTAATACCAAAAATTCAAAATTTAAAGGAATAAGATTTGGACCGAGGCAGCTTGCCAAGGAAGCTTGCCTATCATCAATGAGGTCCTGGGTTCAGAGCAACCCTTGCAAAGAACTGTCTTGGGAAAACATCTCATATTTTCAGAAAAAGTGCTGGAACTGGGGGCCCAGGAGGTGTTTCAGCTGGTAAAATCATGATTGGAGTTCAGTTTCCCAGCACCCACATACAGTTGGGTGTGGCAGTCAGTGCCTGTAATCCCAGCATTGGGGAGATGGAGACAGGAGGTCCCCTGAGGATTCAGGCCAGCCTGTGTAACTGGATCGGGGAGTTCCAGGTTCAGTGAGAGAGTATGTTCCAAAAGTTAAAGCAGAGAGGAACTGAGGAAGACACCCAAGGAAAACCTCTGACTTACCCCTCACATTCACCCACACACAATACAAACCTTCACACACACAAAAGTGTTGTAATTTGTTAGTGTGACATCATTGTTGCCTCCTTTCGGATTTTCTTCTATTTCCTATTCTAGGGATAATGTCTGGGGTGTTTAATAACTCATACAGCGAGGCACTGACCAGTCAAAAGGAATGCCCAAGTAACCAGAGTGGTTCAACTCATATACACAATCTAGACAGCAGCTTGCATTATTTAATATCGTCCAGAGTTTATTTCTAAACTGAAGACATTAAAAAATATACATCCTTTACTGCAATACGGTTCAGAACAGAGGGGCTGAACTGAGGATTAGAATATGTGTATACAGAAGAAAATTCAAATATTCTCAAGGCTTATCCAAGTCAGTGTTATAATTGCTTATCAACTGAGAATTCTAATTAATTGCCTTCCTATCATAGCTTTCAGGTGGGCTTTTTAAAAATTAAAATTAAGAGTTTGGGTTTCCTTGTTGGACTTATAAAGCCAAACATTACAGCTAAACTACCCTAGCACTTAGAAGGTTTGAACGTGAATTTCATATTCAAGGCCAACCTGACTACTTAGTGAATTTTAGGCTAGCTCTGGCTATTTAGCAAGACCCTGTGTCAACAAACAAACAAACAAATTAGTAAATAAATGGGCTGATAAAGTGATTTAGCGAGTCAAAGTGCTTGCTGCACAAGCCTGAAGGCCTCAGTTCAGTCCCTCAAACCAACAAGGTAGAAGGAGGGAACTGGCTCCCAAAGACGGAACTCTGACCTGCTGAGGGATAATGCTCTTGTACACTGTGAAGATTTGTCACTCATATTGGTTTAATAAAATGCTGATTGACCAGTAGCCAGGCAGGAAGTATAGGTGGGGTGACCAGAATAGGAGGATTCTGGGAAGAGGAAAGGCAGAGAGTCAGTCACCAGCCAGACTCAGATAAAGCAAGATTGGAATGGCTTACTGATATAAAAGGTACCAAGACAACATGGATAAACATAGACAAAAATTGTGAGCTACTTTAAGTTGTAAGAGCTAGTTAATAATAAGCCTGAGCTAATAGGCCAAATAGTTTATAACTAGTATAAGCCTCTATGTGTTTCCTTGGGACTGAATGGCTGCAGAACTGGGTGGGACAGAAACTTTAGCATTGTCACATTGTGTCCTGCGCGCGCACGCGCACACGCGCGCGCGCGCACACACACACACACACCACATTCTCACATGTACACCCACACAATAAAAAACCAAATCAAGCCGGGCGATGGTGGTGCACGCCTTTAATCCCAGCACTCGGGAGGCAGAGGCAGGCGGATCTCTGTGAGTTTGAGACCAGCCTGGTCTACAGAGCGAGTTCCAGGACAGGCTCCAAAGCTACAGAGAAACACTGTCTCGAAAAACCAAAAAAAAAAAAAAAAAAAAAAAAAAACCAAATCAATAAGCTTTTATTTCTACATCTGAATTTCTACAATGTTCTCCTAGCATTCACAAAAAAAAAAAAGTTATCTTTAGGTGATGGAATACAACATAGTTTCGCATTCTCTCTGTGAAATTCAGCATATGAATGTCTTTACAAGTCATTAAATAACAATCATCTAAAAATCCTCTCAATTCTACTTATTTAGCCAACATCTCAGTTCAAGCTTCTTGCCTCTCCTAACTCATCGCCCAAATTTGCTTCTCAAAAACTCATCGCCACTTCCACTGCCGTGAGTCATCTGACAGGAATCTCGCATGTATTCACAGGGAAAGGACGGGCTAGCTGGCTGCTTTCTCGTGGCCCTTGACCTCTGCGGAGCTTCTCCTCTGCTAGCCACATTCCTGGTGTTGACGTCACTAGTTGGTTCAAAACACTGCTGCACTTTCCACAGCCTTCTAAAAGGAGGCGCACAATACAGAGTATTTAGAAACTTGGGGACTCAGGGCTCTGGACTGTCATTCAAGGCAGGGTCCCTGTGTGAAATAATCTCATAATTTCTTGTGTTGCAAGGTGTGTTAGTGGGTAAAAGGATGAACCAAGAAGACATCCGGATGATGCTCAGCCACTCAGGCTTCTGGGAACATCTCACTGTTTTGCCCACATGGTGTGGTAAGTAGGCAACTTGAACCAATCAAATCTAAGTATCCTTTAGCCATATGACTCAGCGTCCCTGCTCTCCCCCAGGGACCCTAAGGGGTATACTTCCTTGAGACTATGTAGTAGCAGGATCCTCTTCCTCTTCCTCCTCCTCCTTTTCTCACTGTATTTATAACGCCATGTGTGCTCTAGTGGTCCACCTAAATAAAGTGAGGGTAAGAAATAGGATGAGTTTTTGCCATGGGAAAAGTCTCAGAGTCAGGCCGCATGACTTCCAGGTATGGCTCTGAAGGGCGCACGCCCATGAAAAAGGACTTGAGTGGATGGACCTCTCGTTTTCATCTTTGGATGCTGCGACTTGAGTGGACCTCTCATCTTCATCTTCAGAGTCTGTGCTCTGAATTCTGCTCGTCCTTCTTACGATCCATCATCCTGGAAGGGTGACAGTCTCTACTGGCCGCCATCCTCACTTGGTGTGGAATCAGAGGCCTCTCTCTGTGAGAGCACCAGCTCTAAGAGCTAAACAGAGGGGGAGAGGTGGGCGGACAAGCACTGGTGCGGATGTGGAGCTGTCCAGCAGAGAAGGAGCTGCAACAGCGAGGTCCCAGAGAATAACACTCAGGGTGGCAGCTGGCAGCTGGCAGCGGGGATTCCGGGAGAGCATTCCTAACCGGAAGAATGCGTGGATGCCTGCAGGTAGACAACTGTTTTTCTTTTACCTTAGGTTGCAGCTACTCACATAATCCTTGGTCTTAAAATAGGAAACGGACAGTTCAGAAATGAAAAAGTTGTAAGTTTGAAATCGCGTACCATTCTGAGAAGCGTGACGCAAGCTCAGGCCATGCCCTCCTGAGATAGGTATTATCCCCTTGCCCAGGGTACCCACATTGTAAGTGGCACGTGAGCCACTTAGCAGCCACCTTGGCTAGCATGTTAACTGCCATGAGGTCAAAGGGATTCCTCGAAGTAACCTTAGTTGACTTACTAATGGCTTGAAGGCACAATGGTGCAGACAACAAAGAAATCATAAAGAATGTCCTTTAAGTGAAAAGGTGAACTCTGTTAGCTTGCTAAGGAAAGGAAGAAGTAGATGCGGAGGTTTTGGAGACATACAGGAAGAACAAATCTATCTGTAAAAGGGTAGAAAACAAATAGGAAGCCTGTGTGTGCTAGCTTTACTATCAATTCCAAACTGCGAAAGTTATGGTTATCACATTCAGTAAGTGCTTGGTTATGATGGAAAAGGAGTTAAATACGGGCCTTGGTTCTATGGTTTCAGGCATCTCCTGACTATCCGAGTATATCCTGTGTATGAGGGAGACTACTATACCCAATCTACGTATGTGTTCACCCACCCACCCTGAGGGAGGTGAAGAGAGAGAGGAACAGAAGTGTGCAGGGGAAGGAAAAAGGGAGACCTGAGGAGGAACGGAGGCAAAGGCAGGGTTACCATAGACACAAAAGTCTCTCAGCTTGTTACGTTGATCCGCTTCCTATCTGTATGTGTGGGTGTGCACAGTGCAGGCTCACACACACACATACTACACACACATACATGACCAATAAACATGCCCTGTGAGTGTGTTGCAGCTTCGGTATTTATGCTCTACAATCAAAAAATAGTCATTTTAAGCACTTTTTTTTGGGGGGGGAAGTAGCTAGTCAAAGGTTTTCTTCCAACAGTGAGTGTATAACTTAAAATTTAAATACCAAGTACACGTGTCCTATAAAAGCCTCCTAGTTTTGTCCCCTTTCTAAGTGGCAGGTGCATCCCTTCAGTGTATGCTCCCTTGCCTGATAAAATACAATAATCTATTGCCCAATTATTTTTTTATCAATCAACTTGATACCTAGACATATTTGTCTCTCCTTTTCCAAAGGAAAAACCAACATGACCACAAATACCCTAGAGCTGGGGAAAGGGCCAGAATTGGGAGCATTTCTTGTCCAGATTTCATATTCCAGGCAATTAAATATCATCCCAATTTTCTAGGGACATTCAATTGATGATAGAAAAGCAAGGTATTCCTTTGTCATTTTAAAATACTTAAAAAACTATAAGCTAATAAATAATATTTTTATTTCAAAACTGAAAATCCATTAGAGAAAATGTGGGAAATACAAAAATATGTATACCTCAAAATAAAAACTTTGAAGTCTTATTTCAAGATCACTGTTTTCTGAATGAAAAAAAAAAAGAGCAAAGTAAAAATAATGTTTGGTCCAAACTAAAAATCATTGCCTACAACAACCTACTCTTTGAGTCGGGGAGCCAGGGTCTGGGTACGCAGCCATGCTACTGTGCGACCTCCCCAGCCTGTTGACACATCTGAACCAGCTCCTTTAGCATCCTCTCTTCTTGGAGACCAGTGGACAGGAAGTTATCGATGGAGTGCTAGATCCAGCAGGAAGGTTGTGGGCAACTCTTCATCTTTCTCTTCATAACCAAAGACCCAAGAAACCCTAAAAAGGAACATGGTATCCCAGGACAGCCTTCTTTCTGTGAACCAACACCGAGGGTTCCCCACTTTGGACAGCTGTCGTCAGCCACATGCTTCTCCAAGCAAAGAGCCCCACAGAGGAAGAAGGTAGCTCTAGCCTTGAAAAAGTCTTTTATCCTTCGTGATTTTGATGCCTTTAAATTTGTCACCTGAATGCGATATTAACATAATCGTCTGCGTTTTCTGCTAATGAATGCACCTGCTTCTAAGACTTTATTTTAGCAGTTTTAATGAGCTCTTCAAAAGAGTTTGCCTGGACTTGCTGCACGGCTAGAGAGAAAGCAGCTGTAAGCAACTAACACTGCATTCAGAATTCGAGGGAAGGCTCTGTGAAGTTGTTAAACTTGAGATGCAGTATCTACCCATCTGTCTGCAAGGAGATGGAGCTGAGCTGTAGCTACAGCAACTGGGAAAAGCGCTAGTGAAAGCGGGCCTGGCCAGAGAAGCCTCTTTGCGGCTTGGCCAAAAGGAATGGGCCTCAGGCAAGTCTCTGAATCTCCATTTTCTCATCTGTATAATAATATGGTGTCTACTTGTTCGTGATGGTTTCATGCCTCATGTGATAAACACTCGAGAACGTCGCATTTCCTTATACCCACAATGTTCATTCTGAAGGAAATGCGATTTAATGAAGGGCCACCTATGGCTGGGATTCATGTATGTGAACGATCCATCCCTGGGAACCATGGAGACAGAAAGGAAACGGGTGGTGGCCAGGTTCCAGAAGGAGGGAGCGAGCACCAGGCCGAAGCTGCTTAATGGATATGAGGCTTCCCTTTGGGGGTGATAAAAATGTCTGGGAACTGGCTACAAGGGGAAGTTGTGCAATGTCACAAAGATGCTAAAGGCCTCTGTGCTGCTGCCTTTAAACTGGTGAACGTTTTGATGTGAGTCTCACCTAAGCAGGAAACAAAACCACTCCCCTCAATACAGAAGGGGATGACAAAAGGACCAAGCACACGTCTTAGGACTGCAGGTCCTAAGAGGTCTCTAAGGTGAATAGTGATTCATCAAGCCTCCTGCGAAGGAAACCAATCTGGTCTCCTCTACCGAAGCCATCAGGAGGCCCTTTCAATGCTGAGTCACACTTTGCTTCAGGGTGAAAGCATCCCAAGGAAGAGTCATCAACCAATCCGCGGATGTTCAAATCCCTACGCCATCCAGAAAGACTCGGAGGATTTCACAACACTCAGTGGGAGCTAGCATGGTAGGACAGACACGTGATGATTCGTGTCACCAGATCCGTCTCGCGGTTGCTACCCTCTGACTTCAGTCACATTTGCATGATGTCGTCTGGGACCTCCGCCTTCCCTTCCACACGGTTCTCTGAGGAACTTTCATTGCAAAAGTCTGAAGTCAGAACCAATAAACTGCCCCAACCCCAACTCCATGGGAGGTGAAAGCTAGGACAAGTGCTGCCTTAAAAAACAAACAAACAAACAAACAAAAAACATGTACAGAGCAGACCTCGAGATCACAAGGCAGGAGCACCCTAGATTAATGGTGCCCCCTTCCCTCTCCCCCCTCACAGGTGAGATAGCTGCTAAGAAAATCTCCGATTCCCTTTGAACTTTTATTTCAGTAATAGTGAACAAGAGCAGCAGCAAGGCCTCTCTGGAAGCCTCTCCTAACAGGACCCTGGGTAAGAGTCTTCCCTAGGAGTTGGGGACTGGCTCATCAGCCATTCACCCACATTCCTCAATGCTGCAGCAACATGCACGAAATAGGCCCAGCTTAGGAATCATCACCAGCTGAACATGGGTTTCTCTGGAAAGGTCCTGATTTCTAGAATTCTCCAAGCCAAGGCTTCTGGCAACTCCGCGCACCCCTACATTCTAATAGAGCCCCTCGATCCAGACTGAGGTGAAACATCTCTCCAGAGGACTTTGCAGTTCTGTTCTGAGACCTCCGCTGTGTAACCTGAGCTCACCTCCAGCTACCCTCTGGCACTGTTCAGCCACCAGGGCACCGGCTGCATGCTGACAAAGGTATCTCTATACAGCACACTGTGGGCCTCAGAAGGGCAGCATCAGCATCACCTGGAGAGCATCCTCAGTTGGCAGTGCAGGCCAGGTCCCACCCTCAACCTACTGCATCAGAGCCTACAGCTCAGATCGAGGTTCAGGATCTATCTGCTGGAGGTTGCTTCGGCTGGCAAGGTGACTCACCTTGTCGGGTTCCCAAGTTGTATGGTGCACTTTGCACTTCAAGGTTCTAACATAGATCTCCCTGCAGTGCTCCTGGGCAGGCTAGCTCTGCTCTGGATGAGTTCCCACCCAGTATGCCTCTTGGTGATCTCTGTGCTCCTGTGTGCTGAGTGGTCACACATTTATACAGCACAGCCTCCTGTTAAGCGAGCTACGCCCACCCCCTGGGTCATCGTGCCCTCCTGTTCCTGCAGCTCTAGTGGTACCATGTTCATAAATTGTCGTTAAAGAAGGAAATCACCAGAAGGGGGAAAATAATGTCTATAAACCTGCATAGTTTAGAGCTAAAGAATATGTTAAAATTTTCCATTGTGGAAATTTCCCAGCTACTGGGCTCTTTAGATTTTTTTTTTTTTTTTCAGAGCCGCAAGCAAAGAATGGAAATTTCCAAAGGCAGCATCAAGAGCTGCTGTTCTGCTGACTGTCTCGCTCAGCCAGGGTCATCTGCTTCTCTAAGACATCAAGGAATGCCAAGGTAGGTCTGAGAGAACACACAGGCTTCCTCCAAAGGCAGGAAGGAGAGCTGGGAGGAGGGGAGGGGCGGCAGAGGTGACAGCCCCTGCTCCCTCCCCCTGAACAGGAAGCTTATCCTACTTGAAGTCTTTCCAGGGGCAGCTGGCTGGCAGGATTTTTTTTTTTTAAACATTCCTAAGGTGGAGATACACAAACATGAAAGAAATAAATATTTGTTGGGGTCTAATCTTGAAAGCACTACCTGGTAGGTTTATCATTCCATCTTTATGTGACTTGCCCAAATAAACGGTTTTGTTTGTTTGTGACTGTGTCTCACCTAGGCAGGCTGGCCTTGAACTCCTGACCCTCCTTCCTCCACCTGCCAAGTGCTGGGATTACAGGCACATGTGCCAGTTCGTCCAGAGTTAAATTCTGAGTTTAGAGTCTTCAGCTGTACCTCCCAAGACAACCGATCTTCCTGTCCGCCCCCCCTCAAACCAAATCATCCACAAATATCCCAGCAGGTTCTGTCCCCACCTTGGCACTAACATCAACAGCCCTGTTCCTTTCCACTGTAGCTACGTAAAAATACGTTCCAACTCACAGCTGGTCCTGCTGCCTGAGTCAACAGGCATCGAATAGTTCTCTGAGATCTGGCATGTTCCTTCCACCCACGGACGCTGCTCCTACAGAAGGCTGATGGCAACAACTCCATGGAAGTTGGTGTCAAGGCGTCGGGATCCTGCAGATGCCCAAGGACCCCGAGCGGCTTCGGAACAGAAAGAATATTTTCAGACCGAAGCCATGTGGTTTCTGTCTGAATTGTCTGGAAGTTTTGTTTTTGTTTTTTTACTTTTCAGAACATTCTTAAGAAACAGATGCTACCTGTGAGTTCTGTCTTCTGACATGCCCTGATCCCAGGGAAAGGACGGCTATGGGAGGTTTTCGACATCCTTATTGTTACTTATATATTACACATTACTTATTGAGACAAATTTGCTAACAGTTAAAATTTTTCTGGCAATAAGCTTTAAAAGAAACCACACAGCAGCTCCTGCCTATAATCCTAACACCTGGGAGGCTGCAGTGGGGGACTCCACGAGTTTGAAGCTAACCAGGGCTACATGGTGATCCGAGGAGGAAAGGGGGTTAGGAAGGTAGCTCAGCTGGTAAGATAGCCTGCTGTGTGAGCATCAGGACCTGGGATTGGATGCCCAGTACCCTGTTAAAGTCAGGCATGATGGCATGTATCCCTAATCCCAGTGGTGGGGCGGCAGACACAGGAGGCTTCCTGGAGCTCACTTGCCTGTCCATCTAGCCAAACCGGTGAGTTCCAGATTCAGAGACACCTTGTCTCAAAAAGTAACGGGAGGAACAGGAGGGGGGAGTAATTGCGGAAGACATTCAATGTCTACCTCTGAGCTCCTCACACATGTCCATGTTCCCTACAAACATGTACATATACCACGGAGGGGGGGGGGAAGAGGAAGGGGAAGAGAGAGAGAGACCTAAATGGAGTTGGGAAAGCCATCAAATGGTTAATGATGGCTGTCACTTCAGTCCCATCTATATGTAGCAGCAACAGTGTCAATTCCAACAGCACCTGTAACAGTAGTGAGGCATAGAATGACGGCAAGAACATCCAGTGTAGGTCTGCTTAGACATTAGCCCCCACAGCTGTTCAGTGTCCATCACCGGGGGCGTCTGTGATAATGATTTGCTTTATACCTTTAATGGGTTAAAATCAAGCCTGGTTCCCCGGTGAAATTCATCAGGTGGTACTTGAATGGGGGTCTGGGTCTCATCCGACAAGCCTCCTCTTACTCCTCCTCTGTATCCGTCATGTACTAGAGGATAATGGTCGCCTCAGTAGAAGACACCGATGATTCATAGCTGTGGGTGGGGCTGAGCAGACATGTATGATGAATACATCTTTCCACTTGAGACCACAGAGATGACATTTTTTAAAAAAAAAATCCGTGCTTGGAATGCATGCTGCTTTGGATTACGATTGCTTGTGATTTCAAACACGGCCCTGGGTCTGTCCCTCCGGTCCCCCTGCTGTTTGCTGTGTCACTAAGCGGCCGGCTCTAATCAAGAACCGGAGTCCATTTCCAGACCCTTCCAGTCCACGCTGGCCTCTTGCCTCTCTCTCTCTCTGGCTACCAGAAAGGAACAGAAGTAACTGTGCTGAATCCAAGCTGAGCCTCAAGTGTGTACTTCCACTTTCTCTCTTGAACCTGCCCACTGCTGGCTGAGCGTCGGCCAACCCGTGGGAGGATGAGTGATTGCATACAGCGGGGGTGAAATGTCCCAACCGGTGGTATCCTGGGTCACCCAGCCCCAGGTAGGTCTGGCCCCGAGACCAGGTTTTGCTGACCTTTTATCTAAAGAAATGCATTACCCACAAAGGCGTTAGTACCCACTCTGGGATGCCAGTAGCTTCACGGCAGCTCATCTCTATCACTCCGGGGAGTGGGGAAGGGAGAAAACTAGCTTACTCATAACAGGAGATAAGAAGGGGCTGGGGATAGGGCTCAGTGGATACAGTGGATAGAATGTTTGCCTAGCAAGCCCAAATTTGGAACGCCATCACCAAATAAAACTGGGCATGGCTAGCACATGCCTGGAATCTCAGCACTTGGAATGTAGAGACAGGAAGACGAGAAGTCAAGGTTATCTTTGGTTACATAGGAAATTTGAGACCAGCTTGGGCTACATGAAACCCTACTTTAATTTTTTTTTAAAAAAAAAGGAAAGAAAGAAAAAAGGGGAATTGACACAGTACTGAGACTGCACTGGGCAAGAACCACACGGAACAATAGAAAAATTAAAAGCTGCTTCAACCCCAATGGTTGTTTGGTTAATGCTACAGGCCAGAATGATCAAGCAATGTTTCATTTCCCAGCCTCTAACTTCTAATACTCATTTAACAAACGCACGCTGCATGTCTCAGTGAGGATGGGGCGCCACTCGTTCCTTGCCTGCTTGGAGTTCCCCGAGTGTATTGTGCTGTTTCACGCCTCCCTAACTCTGCACACAATGTTCCTTCTGCCTGGAACACTCTTAGCCCTCTTCTCTCACTGGCGAACGCCTACTCACTGAGCAGAGCCGAGCTCAAGGATACTGCCTCTTGGAAGACTTCCCCAGGAGCACCTCCACCTCCTCGCCCTCAACCTCCGGCCACACGCGCGGTCTCAGCATTCACTCTGCCAGCCTAACAATTAAAGCAGAAAATGCCTCTGTGGCACTGGGCACTCACTGTGTGCCGACGCTGTTCCACGGCATCATTTGATTGAAATTTTCCATATCCTCGCGTCTTTCCCCAAGGCGGGCGTATGTTCCGCACTTCGTGCTGGGTTCTTCCCACCTGTTGGGCAAACAAGTTATGTAGTAATGTGTCACATAAACCGTACACCCGCTGAGGGCACCTATGGCATTGTCTCACGTGTGCAGTCTCCAGAGCAGACTCTCAGGGGGCAGCGGATGAGCGACTGAAAAGAACAAACACTTAAACAGCCCGGAACACATCTCGGCCGTCTTCTCAGCTCTCCACCGGGACAATCACATCCGGGAACTTTTTAGAGGATGCTGTTATGATTATCATGGTGCCACATATCAGGGATGGAAGGTACCAAGAATTCTCTGATAACTTTCCAAGGCTGCACAGCTAGTGTGTGAGAGAACCGCTCCCAGGGGCTGTGCTCACAACCACAGGAGGGAAGGGAAGCTGGGCTGACTCAGCACGAATCCATTTCTGTCCCCAAAGGGTGAAACTTTGAGGATGTGAATGGTGTGGTGGGCATGACCGGACGCTCGGGCTGGATCGCCCATAGGCTTGCACTCACGTGGGCACTTGGTGCTCAGTGTGAAGAGGTGGAGGTAACTGATGGTACCTCCAAAGGGTTTCCTGTTGTCCTGGGTGCTCAGCATGGTGCCTAACAGCCCACAGATGCTGTTTAAGGCCTCCCTGACAGCAGGCAGAGTCTTGCGGCATAACCCCTATGCTGGTCCAAGGCCACTTTACAAATGAGCATCTGGAAGACAATTACTTGGAATTGTCTATGAGGCTGCTGAACCTGGCTAGGCACTGGCACTTTCTGTAAAAACACAATGGCCAGCTGCTCGCGGAAGCTTTGGTAGTCCCCAGGGGGCCTCCCAGGCAGAGTGCCTCTCAGTGACACAGATAAAGGCAGGGACACACAGTGACTGGACCACAGCTGTCTTGGTACAGACCGGCTCTGCTGAAAAGACAAAGAACGGATACTTGGAATTTTGCTTCTGAGACAAATACGACCTTGGAAAATGTTAGGTCTGAGCACTGGGACATTGGAAAACGGAAATGACCAGTTTCTGCAGCCCCTTCACGTCCACAGTCCCTTTAAATTCAGACAAGTCCATTTTCTGCTTCAATCGTGTCCAACCTGTGTTCTGTAGGCCGTGTGAAACCAAGATAGCCGTGGATGTGGCCTACAATATTTATGGATGACACCATCACGTTGCAAGGTCAAGAGATGGGACGCCCCTGCAGATAGCCCTCGCCCTAAAACTAGGCCCTCTCTAATGGTTTAAAGGGCCAAACAGTGGCCAGAATGACCTCCCACAGGTTCCGAGTCCTTAGCACAAACACAACAGAGGGAATAAGAACTCCAGGACCCCAAATATCCACCTGCCCTATGAGCCTGGACAAGACTGTGCCCACTGGCTTTCCTCTTGGTGAGGAGCTTCTCCCAAAGACACTGATGGCCTGGCTGGAAAATGCTAGAAAATCCATTTGATTTGTATTCATTTTCAGGGCACTGGGTAGAACTGATAGCACCTTGCTTTCCAATTAAAATAATAACCCAACTGTTGTGCTTACCACCTCCAGATTAACAACTAAAAGTCTTTTGTTTGGTTCACTGGCAAACTTTTACTTTCCCAACTGACCATACACTCCCTGAGAGTCAGGATCGTAATCTTACTCCTTTGGACTCCTTCACGCAGACAATATGTCACAGTCCTTGGTGGAGGTCAGAGGGACAGAGGACAGAGTGTTTGGAGACACCCACCAGCCCGCCCGTGCTCGCACACCCAACTCTGGCTCGGTGGAGGTCTTGAGGAGCACTTAAGTCTGAGATGCAATTTCCTCATCTTTAGATCCCTCTCTGGCCTTCTGCCTGTTGGGAAGATCAAATAAGATAATGCATGAGAAAGTATTGTGTAATCCAAGAACTGCCAATGACTGAAATGTAAGGAACCCTTGGAGAGGCACTTAGTAAATATCTGATTGATTTTTAATGATAAGGTATTGTCTCTCCTCTTCTCTACAATCAGTCCCTTTAAGGATTTTATTTCCTAGAATTTAATTTTATTTGAGTAGCAAAGCCACTTCCCATTTTCCTGACAGTGCGTACTTGCCCCCATAGTCACCTTAAAACCTGATTGTAATCTAAGCAAACCAACCCCAAAGAAGTCACAAAGCTCGCTACTGTCATGTCCATCACCCGGGATTCATGGGAACAAACACATTCAGACCCCACTTCAATTTCAGGACCTTTCTTGTGCTGCTTTCAGACCATGACAAGTGTACCCGAAGGAAGGATTGTGCATCTTTGTGTTGTAGCACACTCAATGGGCACAGTTCCAAGCGTGTATCATCACTAAGTCGGGGCCAGCGGGTAAGACGAGAAATGGCACGCCTCGTGTGAGAAATTTCACAGCGGTGATACTAGAATATGGTCTCTTAGAACAAACCACTTATTTGTAGTCTTCGTTCTGAATTTGTTCTTAGCAAAGACAGCACTCCCGCTTATCAGAGAATCCTAGATCACACATTAGAAGTTTTTCAAACACGCACCTTGCTTAAGGGGCTTTTAGAAAACATTCAGTGTAGCTTCTGGCTTTCTTCTCTCTTAGCTGATTAAAGAACCAAGAAACAAAAACAAGAGACACAAGGAAATAAATAAGTTGTATATTCCAGGGATGAGTTTACATCTGATTTCCCATCTAGTTCTCTGGGACCAAATGCCAGGAAAGTAAAAATACTTAGATTTTATAAAATGGACAAAAACCCAAATAGCTAAAGAACCACTGGCTCAGCTTAAATACTAGCATCTCTCACTGAATAGTTCAATGTCCATTTTAAAATGCTACTTATGAAACTGCATGAGCCTACGTCCCTTCCAAGTTCAACCAAAGTGTGAGCCATTGGATTTTGTGTGCGGGTTTGAAATGTGTCATTAATGTTATTGGACTTGGGCCAGTTTTGAACAATACTATTGATTTATGAAGCCCCCTTTAGGGGGCTGCCTTCCAGAGGAGCTAATCACTCTAAAGCGCTTGTCTGTTGTGTGGTATTTTGTGTTCTGACAAATAAAGCTTGTTTGAAGTCAAAGGGTGGAGCTAGCCACTAGTTAACCATAGAGGTCTGGAGGTCTGTACAGAGAGGAGACAGGAAGTGATAAGGCGGGGCCGAGACAGGATCTTGGCCTTTTTGGACAGAGGAACAGAAGAGATAGGAAGGGATTGTGGTTCTCTCTGCTTCTCTGATCTTTCAAGTTTTTGCCTCAGTATCTGACTCCTGTGGGTTCTTTTCTTTTTTCAATAAAGATTAATTAGATTTACACTTCAGTTGTCTGTGTTAAAAACACCAAAGATAGAAAGACTAGTAAACAAACTGAAAGACAAAAACTCCAAACTCATCATCAAACATTTGACAACTGTAGATATAAAGCCAATCTTGAGAGCCTTAGTTTTTCTTTGAGATGGTCTTACTAGGTAGCTCTAGCTGGCCTGGAACTCCCATTGTAGACCAGCCTGGTCTTAAACCTGCGTTGACCCACCTCTCCTAGGCCTCTACAGTGCTGGGATTACAGGCAAACACCGCCACACCTGGACTCTGTGTTTAGAATCCGAGAGGGAGGCTAGGACCTTGCACATGCTAAACATACATTCTCAGCTCCTGAGGGTTTAGTTTTTAGCAGATATTAGTAGTAGCCATATGAGATATCGAAATACACCTTAATGTTCAAACCTGATAGCAAGCTTATCCATCTTTATTTTCCTCTAATTAATTCTATTTTCAGCAGACACTTTCTTTCTTACTCCCAAAGCTTTCCCACTTCTCCTGAGGCTGGTAGGAAGCCAAGTTCCCTTCACAGTCAGACCAGAGAGAAAATACTTAAAGGGAGACGTGGTAGCTCGAAATTTTTACTCATTTATTAACTATTCTCTTCTGAGACATGGCCTCTCTGCCTGAATTGTTGAGGAAGTCGGTGGTGTTGGGAAGGCAGTCATTCCCAGCCGTGGAACTGGTTCTCAGACCCTCTTTCCTGGTGACACAGGGGCTCTGGGGAGTGGCAGACACTATGGGGTTGGGGTAGGACTGTCCTACTGCAACTGTTATACAGGGGCAGATATCATAACCTGTGAATTTCAGAGCGGACGGCTTCTCGTACATGCAGGTGATTTACTTATTTCATATATATTACTAAATGTTTTCTCAGAGTGCAGTTTGCTATATGGAATCATCATTCTAAGACTTACCAAAGTCTACATCCATTTACAGTCAAATCATACTTATACGCGATCTAAAATACCTTAAGAAAAACAAATGAGAAGAGAGAAGTTGGGTAAAAGCTGTATGGCTTTAATAAAAGTTGAATTTCTCCTTTTATACTGTTCCTGTGGTTTTAAAAAAAAAAAGCCAGCAGCTTTCCTATCTAACTGGTAACACTGAAGCATTTGGTTAATTTTAGGATCCTTGATTGCTATTGGGAACAAGCATACTGCTGAGGCATGAAGTGGAAGGTGTAATTGGGAACCAGACAAGAGACAAAAGGCTTCCTTCACAAGCATTACACTAAAAAAATATAGAAAGCAAAGAAAAGAGATCGGCGATTTCACTGAGTAACATAAAGCTACATTTCCCATGCAAGTAAGTTCCTGAAAGAGTCAAAACCGACAGTTACACAGACCTTCCATGGAAAGTTTTCAACCCCTTAGAGATCAAATGCAGAAGCAGCAAGATGACTCATCAGGTAAAGGTGTTTGCTGCCAAGCCTGATGCCCATCCCTGGGACTCAGATGGCAAAAGGAAAGAACTGACCTGATTCTCACAAACTGTCTTCTGATCGCCACTCAGCCATACACATTCGGGCAAGTCTATTATTAAATGCAACATTAAAAATACAACAAGAAGGACAAAAACAGTCAGGTGATGGTGGGGCACTCCTTTAATCCCAGCACTTAGGAGGGAGAGGTAGGTGGATCTATCTCTGTGAGTTTGAGGCTAGCCTGGTCTACACAGTGCGTTCCAGATCAGTCAGGGCTACATTGTGAGACCTCTCTCTCTCTCTCTCTCTCTTACACACACACACACACACACACACACACACACACACACACACACCCCAGAACAACAAACAAAAGCAAAAGTAATAAGGGTACTGTAATGTTTTGAATGTGAAAAATGCCCGACAAGGTCACATGTTTAACACCTCTGCCCTAGCTGGTCATGGTGTTTAGGGACGCTGTGGACTTTTTAGGCGGTGGAGCCTAGAGAGAGGATATAAACAACTAGGAATGGGCCTCGGAGGGACCAGCCCTTTTCCAGCTCCTTGTTGGTCCACCTCTCTGCCTCTCTTCTGCTGCCATTGTGACCAGCCTGCAGCCACTCCTGCCACCAGAGACCCTTCTGTGTTTTCCTTACCGTGACAGACTGGAACGTGAAGCCACCCTAAAGCTCTCCTCAATCAGAAAAGCCAACACAGACAGCAAGCCAAGAGATGTCCCGCCCACAGTCTCACTGTCCCTGACCCTCGGTTTGTGTTCAGTAGAGAAAGCCAAGCACAAGGATAAACATGACTTCTCATTCCTGCTCACGGAGATGCTTCGTTTCGGTGTGTTCTAAGACAAGGCAGCCCGAACTGGCCTTGCATTCATCAGTTCTTACCTTAGCATCCAGAGTTCTGGGATTAGAAGCATGGCTCCCTGTGGCCTTTGGAAATCTGGGATAAAAACTTAACTTCTTCCTCCATTAGGAAGACCTGGAAAGGAGTCTAAGAATTAAGGGCAGTTCTTCTTGGCTGGGTCAGACAGGGGTCATATCTAGCTCCCTCTAAGAGTGTGGGTGAGGTGGGGGATCCATAGCTGTCTGGGAATGACATCAAAAGGAATGAGGAAATGAACTTCCTTAATTACCAAATACCTCCAGTGACCTTATGTGTCATGGCTGAAAAATTAAATTACCATTGTTCCTCGGCATATTGATGGAGGATCTCTGAGTCAAGAGTGCATGGTTAGATTTGCTTACTTTCAAGAAAAAGAAAGAAAAAGAAAAGAAAATTCTCTGATGGGTAACATAGAAAAAAAACCTGGGGAAATGATCATGTGAGTAAACATAAAGAAGGAAAAAGAGAAACAATGAGATCTAAAAACCAACGAACATATGAAGGAACAGGAGTAAAAATACATTGGAATGAGTTTCTCTTTCAAAAACCTGCAGGACTGAGCTAAAAAAATTAAGATATGTACAAGGAAATTATCTCAAAAAAGTGACAAGAAGAGTTATAAAGTAAACATCTGGGGGATCTATGCCAGGCCAATCCAAGGTGGAGGCGGTGGTACTGATGAAATTCAGGGCCACGCGCACTTAATAGGAACAAACGACGGAGGTTCAAGGCAGAGCCCCATAGATGCTCCGTCGAATACAGTTGTATTGGTTTAATCTGAGGTGTCGGTGTGTTTGGAATAATAGTTCCTCCACTCCCCTTCCCTGTTCTTCTTTGTGGTGCCGAGGACTGAACCGAGGGCCTTGTGGGTGGCCCGCAAACACTGCACCCTGAGTTACAACCCAGCCCTACAGTCTTCTGCTATAGGTTGAGGTTAGGGATGTAGTGGGCGGGGCCTGCTGAGGCAGAACTGATCTGGGAACTTCTCCGACGAATAGTCCTCTTTTTTTTCTCTTCCTGTCTGGAATGCACACGAGAGAGCGGGAGCCGTATGTGCCGTCTTACAACTGCGACTTGGAGAATGACTGCCAGATATTAAAGGTGGCGGAAGAGGAAGACAGGAAGCAGCACCGCAGACGATCAAGGAGCCACTAAGCCAGTCCTGGACTTCCCATGTTTGAGGAAAACGCATTTCTATTTATTAAGGCCCCACTCTTTGATTATTTTGTATAGGTATGGGAGTCTAATTCCGGTGGAATAGATACAAAGACGAAAAGGTGCTAAAAATTGTAAGCTTTTTGCACTAAAAACAAGGCACAAAATTAAAAAGGGAAACCAAAGACAATAAGTACGTGATGACTCAGACAATCATAACGGTAGGCTGTGATGTACCCTTTCTGAACTCTCTAGAACACAGCATGAAAAACACGTAAGGATAGCCAGGACTACAGACTCCAAAACACTGTCTGCACAGAGACGTGAATATATGTTTCTGATTAGCAAAACAATATAAAAACCATATTTTTATATACAAAAAGGGAATATACAACGTTTTATGGGATGTTTACCAAATCAATCAATATACTTGGCCAGAAAAAAGGAATGGATATTGTGGTCCAGCGGCAGAAGAAGGAGGAAAGTTGATCAATCTTCCCGTGCCTCATTTCTTAAGTTACTGAGGGCAATTACTAATATAATAGTCATTACCCTTATCTCTTATCATTTTGATTGCTCCGGCCTAGCATTGTCCAGCCTGATGCTGGCGTGGCAGGTCACTAGCTCTGGGCAGAAGAGCCAGGCCATCAGATGGCTGTCCCTGCTCCGCACTGATAGGGCCAGCAGCAGGCAGGAAGGTCGGCATTTCTCGGACTGGCCCCAACTGAGCAGGGAACACAGGCCCTACCACAGAGTTCAAGAGCACCGAAAGAATGTTAAATGGATGGATTGTTGCTCACAGGAAAAGAAACAGGCACCATGCTTCCAGTCATTCTTCACTGCAGACAACAACTAGCTGTTTCTGCTGGCTGGCACGGCCGCTGGCTGGGGACACCACTGAAGAAACCCTGATGAGGACGGATGAATGTGGCCAGTGAAGTTTCTGACACAGCCCCAGCTATATTTTTGCTTATTGCTGGCAAGCGAACATGAGGGAAACAATCGACAAAACACGTTGTGGAAGAAGGCCGGAAGCACAAGAAGTCTTTATAGCCCTTCGCAAAGAGAAACTTCTTATACCATCGGGGATCATCTAGGGCATGGGACAGGGCTTCACAGTCGAGCTGTTGGTTCAAAGGTGAAAAACTAACCAAATTCTTCCAAGAGAAGAACATACAACATTTCTACTACGAAATTTAAATATTGAAGTATTTAAGACACTTAAAAATCGATCAATCGAGCTGAGTACGCCGGTGTGTACCTACAGTTCCAGCTGGTTGGGAGGCTAAGGCAAGAGGATCGCTGGAGTCCAGGAGTTCAAGGTCAGACTGGGCCATACAGTGAGATCCTGCCTCAAAACTCACCACCGGGACCACCAATAATTATAGGGAAAGATGAGGTACCAGTGACATAAATAAATCCTCTATTTCATGATAATGGAAGTCTATTAAGAATCCTATATATTGACCCTATCTCTTAATCATTTGTTCCATATAATTAAATTACAAACATATATATGTTATAATATGTATTTAGTTCCTCGGTCAAATTAAATCTAATAAAAATATCAACTATATTAAAAAAATCAGTTTTGCCGCTGAACTCAGAGGACAAACAAAAATGACCTGAAGACAGGAAGTTCCCCAACTCATTTTAGGTCACCGACCAGGCAGAAGCTGGCTGGTGTCATCTGGGGATGAATGGGGTGTTTGTTCCATTGCTTCTGGGAACCTAGAGCTTGAGCGGCCTCCTCACAGGAGGCCTGTGCTTTGAATATAGTTATATCTTAAACATGTGGATATATAAGTAGGTGAGCTAAAGGTACAGGGGTTTTTGTTTGTTTCTTTGATTGTTTTGCGGTGAGTGTGGGTGTCCAAAATGACTCCTACCTAGCTGTTCTTAACCTTTTTTTTGCATTATCTTAAGGCATCTTGTTTAATTTTTTTAAAAATGGGATTGCAAGCTCAGCTCCCTAATCAGCAAACACTAATTTCTGCACATACAAAGATCTCTTCCCAAGTAACACCTGTAATCCAGAAGTGGGTGGCTGAGGCAGGAGGAAGTTCAAAGCCAGTCAGGGCTACATAGCAAGATTCTGTCTCAGTAATAATAATAATAATAATATCAATCAAAAAGAAGGAAGAACAAAGGAGAGAGGTGGGGATAGGGGAAGAGGAAAGAAAGAAGGGTAAAGAAAAAAAAATTCCCTCCTAGTGTTTGATAAAGCTGGTATCATTTAAGGAAAAGTTCACCTAACAGGAGAGTATCAGACTGAGGATAAAACTTTCTTCCAGTCTGTCTCTGTCTGTCTGTCTGTCTGTCTGTCTCTCTCTCTCTCTCTCTCTCTCTCTCTCTCTCTCTCTATATATATATATATATATATATATATATATATATATATATATATATATATCTTGGTTTTTCGAGACAGGGTTTTTCTGTAGCTTTGGAGCCTGTCCTGGAACTAGCTCTTTTAGACCAGGCTGACCTTGATCTCACAAAAATCCTCCTGCCTCTGCCTCCCGAGTGCTGGGATTAAAGGCGTGTGCCACCACCTCCCGGCTCCAGTTTCTCTCTTACACACAGGCAGGACACACACCCACTCATGCATTCCCACACCCACATGGGCACATGCGCACATGTGCAAACCCCGCCCCAACACACACATAGGCAAGCACAGCAGAGATGTCAGTGTACTCCCTTTAGAATTACATAGTGTCTACTTAGCGGGGAGGGAAGAGAGACACAGAAGTAAGGAGTGAGAAGAGCGATGGAGACGAGGCTCGCCTGGGGTGAATTATTCTGGAAGCCTAGACTGTTCTGCTACAGCCCCATTGATGAGCTGCTGTCTGTTCTACTCAGCTTGGCTTGTCGTAGTAAGTGTTTGCTGCACTGAATTCTCAATCCCTAAGACCATGCTGAGAAGTACTTGAAAATGGAGTCTCACTTTGGCTTTGAACTCCAAACCCTCCTGGAGCTACCTCTTGGGTGCCAGCATTCCAGGCGAGTTCCACCCTACCTCTTTATCTCGTTTTTGAGTGTGTTTGTGTGTGTGTGTATGTGTGTGTGTGTGTGTGTGTGATTATACACATATGTACATCTACATGTGGAAGCCCAAGGCTGGCACTGACGCTGGGAGCCATGGCTGTCTTCTACTTATTCCCTGAGGCAGGGTCTCTCTGTTGAACTCAGAGCTCATCGATATGTCTTGTCTAGCTAGCCAGCTTGTTCTGCGAATCCCCTTTCTCTGCCTTCCTGGGATCTGGGATTAGAGGTGGGCTACTACGCCGGCCCCGCACTTAGCGCAGGTGCTGGGAATGTGACCTCCAGTCTTCATGCTTGCTTGTCATGTGTTTCACCTGCTGAGCCACCTCTCCAGCCCCATACCTCGCCGTCTGTTTATCTGGGGGTATTGGAATCTACGCCAAGCCCTCTTGGCAGACAAAATTTCTACCTCTAAATTAGCCCTCAGCCCCCAAATTTCATGAAAATTCTTAGAAAAGCAACCAAGGATCATTATCTATGGTGAAGGATGTCTTCACAAGACAGGCTTACATGTGTCAAATCAGGTAGGGCACTGAGTCACCTTCCATCCTCGCCTCCTCCCATCACACAGGGGCCACATAGCTCCTGTTGTCCTTGTTCTGTGATGAGAAGAGATGCCCTGAAGACCTTTTAACTAGTGGGAAAGAATAGAGAAGAAAGGAACACACAGTCTATGGGATCAGGACTCTCTTCCCACGTGGTTACTTGGGAATTCTATTTTTTTTTTCTTGTCCCTATTTGTTTTCCTGTCACCAAGCAAGGAAACTCTGTAGCTTTGGAACCTGTCCTGGAACTAGCTCTTTTAGACCCAGGCTGGCCTTGATCTCACAAAGATCCTCCTGCCTCTGCCTCCTGAGTGCTGGGAACTCATCTCTGTCCATTAAGAATTTCATCCACCAGCTGAACATGGTGGTGGATCTCTTTAACCCCAGCACTCAAGGGGCAGAGGCAGGCAGATTTCTGTGAATTCAGTGCCAACTTGATCTACATAGAAAGTTCCAGGCCAATCAGGAATACATAGTGAGACCCTTATTCAGTTATTCAGACCTTTTTTTGTTTTTTCATCTGCCTCTCTGCAAGAATAGAGACAGCTAGGGACGGTGTGGCAGGAAGTGTGGAAACTGAGGGTTCAAAGTTCTTAAGGCGGCCAAAGAAGGAAGGAAGTGAAAACCAACAAGTAATTCCCACTCCTGGTTTCGACTTCAAGTAGCATTTCCGGTTACAGGACCACACAGTCTGTGTTTTCTAGACCTCGCTCACCCTCAGAACTCTGAGGTGCCCTTCTTTGTTCATTAGTCAAGAAGGAAGCTACCTCACCCAGAATTCAGCCACCGAGACTGAGTCACCATGAACGAGTCAAGGGTCAACCAGATACAGTACTGTACTCTGCTCTGCCAGGTACTTCCCACCTCCAGGGAGCTACAGACTTTTGTTCCATTGTATGTGTGGTACAAATATCTCTGTGTATATATAAAAAATGCAATGTAGAAGGCCGGTTGTGATGCACACCTTTAATCCCAGCACTTGGGAGGCAGAGGCAGACGGGATCTCTGAGTTCAAGGCCAGCCTGGTCTACAAAGCGAGTTCCAGGCCAGCCAGGGCTGTTACACAGAGAAACCCTGCCTTGAAAAACCACCCAAAAAAAATGCAGGGGGCTGGAGAGATGGCTCAGAGGTTAAGAGCACTGATTGCTCTTCCAAAGGTCCTGAGTTCAATTCCCAGCAACCACATGGTGGCTCACAACCATCTATAATGAGATCTGGTGCCCTCTTCTGGCATACAAACATGCATGGAAGGAATGCTGTATACATAATAAATAAATAAATCTTAAAAAGAAAATGCAATGTATTTGCATATAGTGTTTGTAGCATGTTATACTGATAATCACAAGTTTAATAAAGTGCTGATTTGTCAGTCCACCCAAGACAAGGACAAGTGACACATTATGGATTATCAATTTTGAAATCAAATCATCATCATTCAACTTTACAAACTTGGCTCACTCTTTTCTCATATACTGGGGATCAAATGTTCTATCTTACATTTCAACCATTCATCAGGGATGCCAAATAACACATAAAGATTTACAGTGAGATTAATATTAAAGATGAAGTACAAGTGACTATTCCGCACTGTATCTGACAGCATCTCTGTTTTTCAGTTTGCCGACAAGCCCAGTAATGGGTTTCACTCTGCAATTCTTTGTAGGGGACATGGACCTTCCATATGGCACAAGGTGAGAACATTTGCTTCTTATTATCTCATGTTCTGGGACTTCAGCTTTCCTGCTAATAAATTAATACTTGTTGCAGCCAGATAATCAACCTCGACAAACCTTCCAGGGCCCAGCATCACTCCTGGTCAGAAACAAAAGACGCAGGCTCAGCTGGGCGGGGGTGGCATATGCCTTTAATGCCAGCACTTGGGAGGCAGAGGCAGGTGGATCTTTGGGAGTTCGAGGCCAGCCTCGTCAACAGAGTTTCAGGATAGCCAGGACTACATAGAGAAACCCTGTCTCAAAAACAAACAGACAAAAAAAAAACACTAAAAAAATAAAAAAATATATAAATAAATATAAATAAGACTCAGGCTCCTGTGTCTTCTACTCAATTTCTCTCTGGTGCCAAGCTACCAACTGCTATGCTGTTATGTTTCTTTTTGTTGAACCTTTTTTTTCTGTTGCTCTCTACCCCACAAACATACCCTGGGCACCAGCTGTTCTACTCTGATATATCCCTCTTCCTTCACAACTTTAAACCCAAGTCTTATTTATTTTTTTAAATTAGCTTTTTTTAAAAAAATATACTAAATTAGGAATTAATGCATCCTCTCTGGAAAAAGAATTCGAACAACATAGAAACGTATGTACAGTAACAATGGAAAGCTAAAACAAAAGAAAAACCCCTGAAAGTCACTATGAATTCTAGTCTTTCCTTCCTCTCCACCATCAACTACCAACTGCACACACACATACCACACACGCACACACACGCACACACACACACACACACACACACACACACACACACACCTGCCATGGTTTCAGTGTTTCCACCACAAGTTCTCAGATTTGAATCATAAGCCCAGGGCGGCAGTGTTGGGAGGGAAACTTAGAGGAAGGGATTTAGGTCCTAACTTGACTGGGTCAGCATCCTTCTCTCAGGAACCAGTGAATTCTCAGGGCTCACCAGGTTCACTTCCACCACAGTGGGCTGTCAGAAAATCAAATCTGGCTTTCTTGGCTCTCTTGTTCCCATCCTCGTGCCCTTTCAGCCACTATAGGAGGCACCACGAGGCCTTCTGCTCTTGGGCTCCCCAGCTATGAGCCCAACTTTCAGTTGTTGCTCTCCATAGATTTCTGTGTTGTTTGAATCTTTTCTTCTTAAACCACCTAGGCTGTGGTGTTCAGTTATAGCAATAGAAAAGCCAGAAAGACATTCCTCCTCACTAATTGCTATGTGCGACCCTCAAGCTCTTTTTCTTTAATATATCATATATTCCATGAAGTCATATCCATGTGATATATGAAGCCATAAACATATATCATATAAAGGCATGCACATGTATAATATAATGGCATGTTCATGTATTATATAAGGTTATATACATGCATTGTATAAAGTCATAAACATTTGTTATATAAAGTTATATACATGTATTGAATAAAGTCATATACCTGGTAATTTTATCTTGTTTTTAGGCAACAGGACTGTGTATATGCAGTACTCTAGACAGCTTCCTTTTCTTCGGGGCCTGTCTCAAATTTCCTCTCTGTCCTGAAGCCGCCTTCATTCCTCGTCATCTTGCCTTCCATCTCAAACACTTGGCATCTATGACTCTCTATTGCTTTCTGATTTGTCTCTGACGCTTGGGCTGATTCATTTTTTATTTAACGTGGGGGTGTCTTATTACCAGAATGCAAAATCTTTGAGGGCCGAGATGTTATCTTGATCTTTTGTGGTATTTAGAATTGTATTATGCATAAAATAAGTATTTGATATGATTTTACTGAACAACTGAAGTTCGGGTTCCGGTTTCCTGATCTGAGGCAGGAAAACCCTGCTCAAATGTGGGTAGAAGTTCAAATGAACAGAGGTAAAATGCATGAGGCTTCCTGGGCTCGCCCTTGAGCTCCAGTCTGTTCCTCACGGTGGGCAGGGGGACAGTCTGGGAGACTGGACAAGCGCAGCAGCCCCAGGGAAGTCAGCCCCTGGGTGCAATGCTTCCCCTGACCCTCAGACCAAGGACAGCTCCACTGGCGGAGCTCTGGGGGTGGGGAGGCGGGGGACCCTGGAGGGTTCACAGGCTGGGTGAGAAAGAAGACTGTGAAGGAAGTCAGACTATCCAGGAAAACACTGTCTCAGATCGGTCAGGTTTCTAAAAGTTCGCCTCTCACAGAACCAGCTCTCCGGTGGACTTAATCACTGGCACCAAGAGTTGATCTTGCAGCTTCTGCACAAAATGTCACTCTCCCGCATGACAGGAAAATAGAAACGGATAATGAAACAGACTTGGTGTTTTCTTTACTGGTGTTTCCTGACCAGTTTCCTACTCTGTGTGCCTGCTGCTTTCCCTTTCCTCTGCATATGTGTGTTCACGCCCATGTGTGTGCCCGTGTATGGAGGCCAGAGGCCAACCTCAGCTGTCGTTTCCCGGTCACCATCGGCTTTCTTACTTGAGACAGGGTCTCCCACTGGGCCAGACCTCACCAAGTAGACTAAGCTGACTTGCTTGCCCATGAGCCCAGAGCTCCTCTTCTCTCCACCTCCCCAGTGCTGGGGCTACAACTGCACACCACCACAATTGGCTTTGTCCTGTGGGTTCCTGGGGTCAAACTCAGAGCAAGGCAAGTGTCTACCTCCTTAACCCTATGGCTCAGTCTCTTAGCCTAGATAGAGTTTTTAGCACGATTTACTTGTGTCTGAGCACGCAGAGTACAGCAAAATCTGGAACACAGAAAGTTGTCAAAAATGTTTGTAAAGGAGGAAGGTCCAGTGTTGACTACTCATACCTGGGCCAGGAACGAAAATAGTTTTCTGCCTGGCCTTTTAGCCACAAGAGGCACACAAGAACCCTGGTGAGCTGTTGGAATGGTGGGCATTATGAGCGGTGTTTTCTGAGAAATTTTATTCAATTCCCGTTACAACAGATTTATTTCAGATTTTTATTAAACTTTGTTTCTTGAAATAAATGGCTTGTTATATGGAAAATCTCTTTTTGTTCGAGATTTCCTCTGCAAGAATATTAGTCATAACTTGTGGGAACATTCCTTTTGATAACGTACATGTCTCCTATTAATAGACTCAATTCTTAAAGTCCAAATAACCATTTTTAAAGACCTGACTTAATACTTAACAACTAAGACTTTTACTTCATAAAAAAGAGTTGATTTTTGTCCCCGAGGAGAACTTATAAATCTTTCAAAAAAAAAAAAAAGGCAATGAAAGCAGTTGAAATTAATTCTAGTTGGGAATCTAGTGCTTGGGATAGTATAGATAATTATTAAACTACTACTCAAGTTGTTCCTTGAGCCAGTCAGAAGGTTCAGTCTGCAAAAGAGCTTTGTGTACATGCCTGAGACCCAAGTCCTGTCCCTGAAAGCCATAAGAAAAAAGCTGTGTGTGATGGTGCCCATCTGAGACCCCAGCAGTCCTACGCTGGGGGGAAGGCAGTGATAGGGAAATTATCAAAAGCTCTTAAGGGTGAGACAGCTTGGGGAACACAGTTAGCAGAGAGGTGACAAACCAACAAGGTGAAAGGCAAGAATCAACCTGTCCTCTTATCCCCATTCACGGACCACGGGATGCACGTGCCCACACTCTCACGCATACACAAACGAAAAGGTCTCAAGTGCTTTGGAAAAAGAACCCTGCTCATTCTATAGTCTGTCTAGTTGTTGAGACACTGGTTAGCAACCAAGAAAATCTGAAGCAATGAGAAGTGATATATGAACACTTCCACTTGGCATCAATTGATAGTGAGTTTTAGGTTAACATATCTTTGATCATAGTGGCTAGGCCTATAAAATAAGTTCATACAGCCTATTTTAATAGTTGATGAATGTCCATCAAGGGTAGCAGCTAAGAGTACAGGTCTGGAGGTCAGTAAACATGAGGTTTTAAATTTCACCTTGATAACTTTCTGTGTAAGTGAATTTAGGCAAATTACTTAACCTCTCTAATCCTCCCAATGTGTGACACTTATTTCTCTGGTAAGGATAAGAAGACATAATACAGGTTAAGAGTTTAACAAGTGCTCAGTGGGTAACCACTGGATCTTTTTCTTTTAAAAATCACTTTAGGCGGGAAACAGCAATCTTGTGACCGTCCAGCTCGAAGCCCTGTGCAGTGTACTCAATAAACTGTTTTGTTCTTAATAAAGAAAAACAGACCTGGGAATATGCTCAGTTGGTAGAGTGCTTGCTTGGCATGCACAAAGCTTTGGTTCCACCCCCAGCACTGTGTAAGTCTGGTAAGATGGTGCGTGCTTCAGTCCCAACATTCGGGAGGAAGAAACAGGAAGTTCAGAAGTTCAGGGTCATCCTCAGCTATGAAGCAAGTGCAAGGATATCCTGGGCTACATGAGAGATCCGCATCTTCCCAAATCAAATCAGATCACCACAGTTCTCTAGTCATGCTAAAACACATAATATATTATCTAACAACCCGTACTGTGAAAACAGTCAAGTGGGAACATTGAAATGAGGGTAGGAGTAGCTAAGATGAGAACAAATTCAATGAGGCATTAAAGTCATTAAAGAGGCTTAGTTTGTAAGTGTCAAGGTGCAGTATAAGTTATTTGACTTTTGCCTTTATTACCCAGTGGTGTTGACTTTCAGGGTAAGAAGGACACAGCCAACAGTACGAGGAAGAGACAAACGAAGCAGCCAGGAATGGAGGGATACTGAGTCTCAGGGGTACTGATAGGCTGGAGGGCCAGCTATACTGCTGACCCTTGATGCTACAGACAGGTTCCAGAAAAGGCGTGGAATTCACCTGCTAGGGAGAGTCAGTTATGCAATATCAGTGAATTGTATAGCACCTCAGATCATAATACTTTTTAAACGACTTACTTTTAAAAAAATCTAATAACTTTCTGTATTTAGGATATAACTAAAATACAGAAAATCCAACAGACTTAGGAAAGATTAAAATCCAATTAACCATGCATTTACTATCAGCATTTAGGTTGTTGATAGGTCATATGTCTTAGTTATATCACATTGCTACTGTGATGATAAGACACCGTGATCAAGGTGACTGATTAAAGAAAATGCTTTGGGACTTAACAGTTTCAGAGGGTTAGTTTAGTCCATGGCCAACATGGTGGCAAGCATAGCAGCAGGCAGGCAGGCATGGCACTGGAGCAGGAGGAGAGAGCTCACATCCTGAGACAATTAGAGAGAGCTAACTGGTCAACCTCAAAGCCCAGTGATGCAACTCCTCCAAAAAAGGTCATATCTCCTAATCCTTCCTAAACAGGATATATCTGAAATATAGGTATTAGAAAGTAGAAATACTTCCTAAACAGGAAGGATAGTACCAGGAATCAAGCATTCTATATATGAGCCTATGGGGACCATACTCATTCAAACCACCACAGTGTGAGTGTGTGTGTGTGTGTGTATGTGTGTGTGTGTGTGTGTGTGTGTGCATGTACGCACATATGGAGGCCAGAGGACAACCTCTGGTCCAGTTCTTCAGGCATAAACAACCTTTTGCTTTTGAGACAGAACCTCTCACTGGCTTAGAGTTCACCAATATGCTTGATGGGCTGACCAACAAGCTCTAGTGATCTCTGTGTCCCCAACACTGAAGCTGCAAACACAGACTACCACATGGCACTTTGTGTGAATTCTGGGGATCAGACCCTGATTCCCCATGCTTGAAAGGCAAACACTTTACAGACTAAGCAATCTTTCTTAGTCTCTTTTGTGTGCATATTTAAGGACAGCTAAACCATAGCTATGCAACTATGGATCTTGTTTTTTAATATAGCATTGTTAGGAAAGCATTTTCCTAGCTCCTTATCAGCCTTCATAACCATCTTTTCAACAGGCGAATAATATATCAGTAAGTAAAGGCGGAGTAATTTATCTTGTTTAACTGTCTCCTATTTTTTGATGTCTTGAACCTCTCCAACTTCATGACATTATAAACATCACTCTTTCCTTCCCAGATCCGAGACTATCTTCTTAGAACTGATTTTTTTTCCCTTAAACATAAAGTTGTAGGACACGAACATATTACAACTCTTCATCCTTGCTGCCAAATTGCTTTTCAAATTGTTTATCATGCCCAGTCCCAAGACTGGTGGACTGGTGTGTGAGAGGGGCAACCCCTGCTGCCCTCTGAAAACACTGGATTATATAAATACATACCACAGCTTCAGTTCCCAAACTATGATGGTAAACATTGAGTGTGTCAGAGGTAGGCGAGTGAGGGAGGCAAAAGCAGCAAGAGAGAGCCAGTGTCACTATTACAGAAGACGATCGGGAGGGGCTTTCTGAAAGGGGGGCAGTTAGCTTTGAAGTGTGGCACACACCTGTAATTCCAGCTATGAGGACTGGTGAGGCAGGAGGATCCTAAGTTCAATGATAGCCTGGGAAATTCAGTGAGAACTTGTCTCAAAATTAAAAAAAAATAAAGAGATAAATAAAAAGTAAAATACTAGGTGTATAGCTTAGTGGAAAAATTCTTGACTACCATAGACAAGACCCTGGGTTCAATCCCCCAAATTGCATCATAATAATAATAATAATAATAATAATAATAATAATAATAATAATAATCTGTCTTAGTTAAAGTTTTATTGCTAGGAAGAGACACCATGACCACAGCAACTCTTATAAAGGAAAACATTTAACTGGGTGGCTTGCAGTTTCAGAGGTTTACTCCACTATCATCATGGGGGGACATGGTGGCATGCAGGCAGACATGGTGCTGGAGAAAGAGCTGAGAGTAGAGAAGGAATTACATCTTGATTTCACTGGCAACAGGAAATGGTCTGAGACACTGGGCGTGGCGTGAGCATATGTAAGAACTCAGAACCCACACTCACAGGGACACACTCCCTTTAACAAAGTCATCCTACGCCAACAAGCCACTCCCAGTGAGCTTATGGGGGCCAGTTACATTCAAACTACCACAAAAGTCATTTAAATGAGAGCAGACAGAAGGAAAGGGTAAGGTACTGAGGACTGAAGAAAGATGGTTTCAGGTAAGGCCAGTGTGAGGACAGAGGGAAAAGGGCAGCTAGGACAGGGAAGGCTTGATGAAATATTGTAACTTTTCTGCTCTGAGCTGAGTAAAATGAGAAGCCACAGTCGAGCTCCTGTAAGAGGCAGGAGTAGGGCTCAGTCTGAGCCGGCTCGTGTTTTATATGGCTCTGTTATCCAGCATATTCAGAACAGACTCACCATGTTCGTTCAAACCAAACTCAGTATCTTCCCTGGCAAGCCTCCTACATTCTCAGCATCCCTGTCCTCTGACTCAGTGGTGCTCAGAACTTTCTACAGTCTCAAGCCAGTGGCTGTCAATACCCTGCCAGGGCGTCCTCCACCTGTTTCTTTCGAACTCTTTCTCCGTCATTCCTATAACTCCAACTCTTTCTCAACACATTCATGAGCCACCTCCAATTGTCTTTCCCCTCCCAACCAGAGCACCTGGGGCTGTTGTAGCAATTAACTATGTAAAGATGTGTTTATGCTGTGGATTATCACTTTAACCGTGTAAAGATGTGTTACATGTGTTTATGCCGCTTTTGTTTAAGGATGTAAAGATGTGTTGTGTTTGTTTCACCTTGCCCGCCCAAGGCACCTGATTGGTCTAATAGCTGAATGGCCGATAGAAGAATAGGCAGGCTTGGCGAGCTGAGAGAATAAGGAGGAGAAGAGAAGAAAATGAGAGAGAAGAATGAAAGAGAACTAGGGAGGAAAAAAGGGGGATGCCCAGCATCAGAAGCCAGGCAGCCATTAGCCAGACACAAGAAGTAGTGAAAGCAGGACAGAAAGAAAGAAAGAAAGAAAGAAAGAAAGAAAGAAAGAAAGAAAGAAAGAAAGAAAGAGAGAGAGGGAGGGAGGGAGGGAGGGAGGGAGGGAGGGAGGGAGGGAGGGAGGGAGGGAGGGAGGGAGGTAAAAAGCCCTGAGGCAAAAAACACGAAGAGAAACAGATTAAAATAAGAGCTAAATCAGGTGGTAGTGGTGCACGCCTTTAATCCCAGCACTCAGGAGGCAGAGAATCTCCACAAGTTCAAGGCCAGTCTGGTCTACTAGAGCTAGTTTCCGACAGCTAGGACTTTTACACAGAGAAACCCTGTCTAGAAAAACCAAAACCAAAACAAACAAATAAATAAGAGCTAAGCTAAAGCCTAACATTCAAAACTAAAACTAAATCTCTGTGTCATAATTTGGGGGCTAATTGGTGGCCCAAAAGAAAGTCTGTTACAGGCTGGTCCCTCTTGGAGCATGTCTTAGTTTATTTTCTATTGCAGTAATAAAATGTTGACCAAAACCAACTAGGAGCAGAAAGGGTTTGTTTTAGCTTAAGCTCACAGGTCATCGTCAAGAGAAGAGTGGGAGCTCAGGGCAGGAACCCGAAAGCAGGAGCTGAAGCAGAGGTCATGGAGGAACGGTCTGCTGCTGGTTTGCACTCCATGGCTTGCTTGGTCAGCTGGTTTCTCATACACTCCAGAACGACCTGCCCAGGGCTGGCACCACCCACAGTGGCCTGGGCCTTCCCAGATCAATCACTGATCGAGAAAACGCCTCCACCAACTTGCCTACAGGACAATCAGAGCGAGGCATTTTCTCAGTTCAGGTTCCCTCTTTCCAGACGACTCTAGCTTGAGCCAAGCTGACAAAAACCAGGGCTGAATCTCTGCCATTTCCCTGTTCTCCAACACCAGGATCCAGATTCTTCAGAATGAAATCTGAGCCTAACCACAATTCTAATCTGCTGGTCAAAACTTGCTATTATCCAGAAGCATGCTGCCTTCCGGTCTAACAAGTTTTCCAAACCAGCTCTGCACTCTCCTACCCTGCACCTTTGCTTACCTTGTCTCCCCCTTCTCAAACCTTCCGCTTCAAGTCATTGTGGTCCCACCCACAAAGTCTATCCATGCTTCTAGAACCATCCCAAGTAGCTCCTTCTCAAAGCCAGCTCCAGCCCCTGGCTAGAACTATGCTGATTTACTACTGTCCTCTCTAGTTCCTTTATTACCAACATATCTGGTGCCATACTAAGCCACGGCTCAGTAAATATGCTTCCTCCTCATGACACTAAAGCAGGAAAATTCTTCTAGAAAAATTCTATGCTTCAAGCAAAGACACGGGGAGAAAGATGCTCCCCAGAGGCAGACATCCTGGCCTTTGTTTCATGTTTTGTATAAACTGTGATATGGCTTTGAACAAGACCTTAGGCAGTCTGAGAAGGCCTCTCTTTCCAGCTATGACCAACCCTGGACCTAAGTTCAGTTTTCCATTTATCTGTATTGTTTTCTTCTTAGTGCAAGTGGGCGTTCAGCCTCAGCCGATGTGGCGGTGGTGGGGCTCCAGTGTGAGTCCTTAGAAGAGCTAGGGATTCTGTTGTTGTTTATCTCTCTAGCTTTCACAGCACCCATTTCCCATCCGTTGAACGCAGCGGGTGTCCAGTCAGTGTTCGTGGAACTCAGGTTCCCCAGGGCTTTGTTCCTAACTAAGTCATTAGCGGTTGAACTCACTGCATCTGACCGAGGGCTCTCCACACCTTTCCTGACAGCCCTTCCTCTCTCTGACTTCTATGGTCCACTGGCATCTCAGCTGAGCTGCATCCGAAACAGCTGCGGGATTGTAAGTCAGAATGACTAGGCAAAAAGGAAAACTGAAATGAACCAAAGGCTGGAATTTATTTTCCATGTAGCTATTAAAGCCAGTGTGAACATCTGACTTAGAATTCGAATTAGAAAGTAAACAGTGAAAAACAGCGACAAAGGCCAGTAGCACTCAAGAAACATTTTAGCTTGGAGAGTCTGATGTCTGAGTTGCACTTTATAGGCATTAAGTCGCCATGTTTCGTGGTATAAACTTGTGGTCCAAGGAAATAAAGGAAAGAGGAAAAAAGAAGTATGTTTTGAGTTTTCCTTCCTTCTTGAATAGCTCCCAGTAAGGCTTCTAGTCCCTAAGAATATGACTTGGGGATGAGACTCTGAGGCCAAGTCTCATTCCCGATGACCCTAGTCATCCCCTGACTTCCAAACTAGGCAAACACAGCTAACAGGCCAGTGGGTGCTAGGCTGGGCTTCCTCTTTGAAATCTAAAATTAAAGAAGTAAATTACAAGCACAAAACATGTCATATGCCGGTACATGCTTAATGAGAATAAAATTAAGTTGTAGATGTGAAATCTAGTAACTGCTAGCATTAATGAAGCAGACATGAGACTTCAGGAGGGACACTTGAGATGTCCTTGGGAAGAGGAAGGTTTGGCTGACATTGAACCTGTACTCTAAGGACTTGCTGAAGGTCGTAGGGTCAGGGGGTGGGGGTCACGACAGGAAAGGTTGTTCCTCCCCTCACAGTCTCCATGTGTGAGTACAGCAAGTGAGAAGAGAGCAGGATTACAATGAAGAGAGTCCCACCGAGGTGTCCATGAATTTAAATAAAAGCCTTAGCTGGTCCTACAAGAGGGAGGGGGAGGGGGAGGATGAAGTGGGAGCAGGGATTCTCCTCACTTCCATACAACTCCCTGAGAGCCAATGGGATTCCTGTTAGGCAGAGGCACACGGCAGGAATGGGACATAAAAGGGAGCTCAGAAGTCATTTTATAACCCTCCTCTCCTGGATGGCGGACCGCAAACTTTACAGTTTGTATCTGAGAAACTTTCCTCTAAGAATTCCTCAGTTCTCTCCTGCAGAACCAGACCTTCCCCACACCCCCCTCCCTGTTCTCCAAAGAGACATAGAAACAGCTTTTTGCCATAGCTAAGGCTCATAACTGCTTCTGTAGGATAGGCTTGTGTTTCTGGACTTGGGGGTAAAGGGTATAGAATAATGGGTAAGAATTGAGGCTCGGAGACAGATTTGCACTTAAGCCACAGCTGTGTGATCGCAGGCAATTTACTTAAGCCTTCTAAGCCTCAATTTCCTCACCGATAATGGAGAAATGATAATACCATCCAGCTGATCAAATTACTGTGTGGAACGATCTAGAACAAGGGCCGTCCAATACAAATAGAACATAAGCCACAATGAGCGCCACACGTATGATTTTTTTTTTGAGTAGCTGGTTAAAAAAAGTAGAAAATAAACAGGTAGATTTAATTTTCATACTATAGTTTACTTAACATGTAAAGAATATTGTGGTATACTCTGGGTCTTTGAAGATGACCTCACACTCCTGATCCTCCCTCCTCCACTTTGCAAATACCAGGATCACAGGCATGTGCCACTATGCCTGTTACATGTAGTGCTGAGGACTGACCCCAAGGCTTCGTGCATGCTAGACACGCATTCTACCAACGGAGCCTCATCCCGGTCCTGAGCAGCATTTTTTTTATTATTTTTTATTTATTATTATTATTATTTGGTTTTTTCAAGGCAGGATTTCTCCGTAGCTTTTTTTTTTTTTTTTTTTTTTTTTTTTTTTTTTTTTTTGGTTCCTGTCCTGGAACTAGCTCTTCTAGACCAGGCTGGCCTTGAACTCACAGAGATCCACCTGCCTCTGCCTCCCGAGTTCTGGGATTAAAGGTGTGCGCCACCACCAACGGACCGCATCTTTCCATTCTTGTACCCCATTTCAAGCCCTTGATGATCAGATACAACTAATGGAGAGTTGGTCTAGGGAAATGCTGTGAGGCATTTGGCTTTGTTCTAGGCACACAATGCTACAAACAAGCATAATATTAGTCTCAGGAGGCTCCCATAATCTCAGAGCTTCTGCAGACTGTCCATGATGCTCTGGGAAATGCCTGGAAAAACTGGCTGCTCACCTTTGAGCCCTCACTTACCTTAGAGGCAACTTCCTCATGGCTACAGCCATCTGTTATATGGAAAAGATGTGTAAAATGTGGCGTTGGAAAGCTGTGTGGAGAGTAGATCCCGCAAACGCCGATGGCTTTCGGGGTCCTGACACATGAAGCCCGAAGAATGAGGCACCTCTACAGTGGAGCTCTGCATCCAACAGGATGCTTCTGGTCATTTGGTCTTGCATTGTCCAGTTTCCAAATAACGAGAAACTAAAGTCATACACTGTGATCAAAGTTGACTCGTTAAGCTAATGCTTGCAATCCCAATACTCAGGGAGCAGAGGAAGGAGCACTGGATGGTCAAAGCCAGCTTTGGCTATATATAACAAGTTCAAGATCGACCTCAGCTACGTGACACACTGGGGGGAAAACACAAGTTAAACACAGAGTTACAATACCAGGCAGTTTCACTAGGGATATCCTCAGGAGAATTGTAAAATATGTTAACACACACACACACACACACACACACGTACATAGCACCGTTTTTCATAATAGACAAGAAATTAGCTGGGTCGTGGTGGCGCACGCCTTTAATCCCAGCACTCGGGAGGCAGAGGCAGGCGGATCTCTGTGAATCTGAGGCCAGCCTGGTCTACAAGAGCTAGTCCCAAGACAGGCTCCAAAGCTACAAAGAAACCCTGTCTTGAAAAGCCACACACACACACACACACACACACACACACACACACACAAAGGAGCCATAATAGACAAGAAATTGAACCAACAGATCAGCTGAGGAACGTGTATAGTCAAAAGCGGTAGGCTCATACCATGGAAGACTATTCAGGTATAAATGGGAATGAAGGGTGGATGTGTGCAACCTGAATGGGTCTTAGGCAGCATGCAAAATGAACGAGGACCCTCACAGAAGCCGAACCATGGAACTGCACTGCACGAGATGAACACACACACGGGGATAAAGTTCTGCCGGGGGGGGGCTTCTCTGGTGGCAGAAATGTTCTAGAATTAGACCCTGGCAGTGCTGGCTCCACGTTGTGAATAAACTAAAAGCGAATGACTCGCTCAACCCAAAGGTTGACTTGTTGCTCACAGGAAGCAGAATCACACATTCAAGCCCTGTCAGAGCCCCAGAATAGACAAGGATTTGTGAGACTTTAAAAATAGAAGAGGTTACTCATGACCAAAACATTATTTGATAAGATAGCATCTTGAACTACAGCATATTTTATACTGAACCTGCCCTTCTTTCCGACACATGAGAACTGTTTCAAAGTTGAGAATCAAGCATAGCTACTCCTAAGCAGGCACAAACCTAAGGACACAGACACAGAGATGCACAGATATCTATGTATGGGATTGGACAGGTATCTCTGAACAAAGGTGCCTGCCGGTCCTCTGCTCACGGTTCTGCTGTAGCTCCATCACACCCTGGGAAGTAGACCCACTTGTCTGCATGGCCGCTGTCCTCCTATGGAGCAGTGGGCTAGACTACAGGGCCAGGCAGACAGCTTAGAGTCCAGATTTTACTACTCTCTAGCTTCGAGACTCCTGGCATCTTCTCTCTCTCTTCTATGCCTCAGTTTCCCTTTACAAAAAGAATTTGATCCCAGTACTCAGGAGGCAGAGGCGAGCAGATCTCTGAGTTCGAGGCCAGCCTAGTCTACAGAGTGAGTTCCAGGGCAACCAAGGCTACACAGAAAAACCCTGTCTAGGGATGGGGAGGGTCTGGGCTTGTGATGATTGTGTTGGGGGGTGGGAGAGAGAGGGTTAGAATGTTAATCCTCTTAGATGAGTGCCTAACCATGACAAGCACTTTCTCAGTGTTTTATAAAGAAGGATAAATGAACATGTAAGCCAGGCCCCCACACTGTGGAGGTACGTTCTCTGGAACTACTTTCCACACAACAGCTCTTCCCCAATCTTCCTGTTCTTCCCTCCATACTCCAGGTGTCGTTTGGTGACCCTGGCTTTCCTTCTTCCTGCTTGTAGAACTTACCACTTTTCAGAATTCCCTGCGGCCACCTGCTCAGCTCCCTTATCCGTGGCCATCAACTCTCCCAGAAGACACAAGTCTGACTGTCCTGTTTGCCTTTGCATCGAAAGAACCTAGGATGGTGGCCAAGAAGGAAGAGGCAGCCCTTGCTGTTTTCTGAGTGGACGGGAGAGGCTGTGGGGAGCAGAGAGACTGACAGGGGATGAAGAGCACCCAGAGTGAGGAGAGAGCTGGCCTTCGTGTCAGTGACTGGCAAGGACTCTGGAGGAGAGCGGAGGCTGCCACTACCGGCCACTGGGCGGAGGGAAAGGACGAGTCAGAAATGGCTCCCGGACACAGGCTGAAGGCCGAGTGTGTGCAGGTCAACAAGAACTAGTTTTCATGTTTTCTTCCGGTGCCAGAGGATGAACCCATGCTCCGAGACCTGCTAGGTTAATACTCTACTCCTGAGCTACATCCCGGCCGGGACGAGAAATTTTAATAAGATCTTTCGTGTTGCGCAATATGTATCCGGAGCCTACGGGTACAGCGAGGTACTTTTCCATGGCATAAGGCCTGTTTCCAGGCACAGTAAACAGAAGGTTGTCGCTTGCTTGTACGACTGCAGTCCGGATAAGCAGGTGGCCACAGGGCCTGGGAGTCCTTGGACGGGACACAAAACCCACAGATAATGGCTTTTCTTATTCTCTCATTTTCTGTCCAGCCCTCCATCAAGAATCCTAATAAAGTCCCATACACCAGCACACTGACTCCAAAGACCCATTCTATAAACGTACCCTGCCTGGTCTAGAAGCCGGGTGTTGGGGAGGGGTCCTAATTGTCTTCGGGGCCTGCTAACCTCCCCCCATCTGCATCTCCCACTTTGTCCTCGTAATAGGCTTCTGTTTAATATTGTCCGGAGAAAAACAACCGGTGACTCACCAGCCCCTTGGGAAATGTGTCACCCCTACCAGGAGTTTTGCATTAAGAAAAAAGAGGTCAAAATGGAGGAAAAGAAAGACGAACGGCGACAAGGCGACGAGGACATTAATAACCCTGCCGATGACAGTGGCCCCGTAGGTGACAGTTACTGAATATTTACTATGTGTCGGATGCTCTGCTAACAGCCAACACCATTATCCTGTGTGCCTGTAACTCCAACCACCCTTCGAGGTAGATAGTATCTCATCCATGTTTCAATCAGATGAAGAAACGCAAAAAATCACACGCCCTGAGTGGCAGACAAAGGGCTGAAAACTATATATGTTCCATCATGGTACTCTAAGGAACACATTTTAAAAATCTTTGCTCGTAGGTGTATACGCGCACGCATGTGTGTGCACGTGCATGCGTGTGTAGCTATGTGGATGATGGGGGGGGGTGCCATGACATCTGTGTGGAGCACTGACGACAACCTCGGGTGTTAGCCCTTGCCTTCCACCACGTTTCTGGAAAGGTCTCTTACTGTTGGCTTCTGCATCTGTCAATCCAACTGGCCAACAAGCTCCTGGGGATTCTCCTGTCTCTACCAGCCATGTCACCAGAGGACTGCTGGGAGAACAGAGGCACGTGACCACATCCAGCTTTGACAGGAGCTCTGGGGATTCAAATTCAGGTCCTCATCCTTGGGTGGTAAGGGCTCATCGCCCTGGTCCAAGTGAAGAGATTGTGAGGGAGTTCTGGTTCTGTAGGGAAAGGGGGGCAGAGAGCAGACAATCACAGCAGCCCCATGTTTCTGTGATAGCTGGGTTCAGACCCTCCTGTGAAGGATCCCTGGGCAAGGCACAGACCCTCCTTGTGCTGGGAATTTGGGTTCTAGCTCAACGAGACAAAGCCATGACAACAGCCACAGAGCCAAGCACAAGGCCCTGGAGGCTGCATGGTTAGATCGCAGACTCCAGTATTAGAAGCCCTGTTCTTAAGGTCTAGCTTTCCAAATAACAGAAGTGTTCTTTTACCTGAGTTTCTACTGTTGTTACTGGCCCATTTTCTTCAAATTTTTAATGAAAAAATGACCCCCTGGAATTTTGAAAGGAGACACCCTGAATTCAAGTTCCCTAACACTGATTTCCTTTGGACTTTTGCTCACTCTGAGAAGCTATGTGGAAAGGACACCGTGCTGAATCAGGCTTGGGCTTTTGTCTCCAAGAAGCTGTCCGACTTTAATAAAGTTACATAACTGCCCTTTGCCTTAGTTTTCCCAAGTATAAAATGGAGGGGTGAGGCCAGATGAACTTTAAAATCTCTCAACTCCAACAGGAGGTGATTCTGCCTCTCAGCTCCTTTTCTGGGCTTTTACAGTCCTCACAGGGAGATGAACGTATAAAGTGATGGTGACAGAGTTTGTTAACTTCTCAAACTACATCTGGGGAAAACACTTCACATACAATGAGTCTGTAAGGGAAAGGTGATAATTAAAAACTCAGGAAGCCTCAAAGGTAGCTACCACATGCTACACAAATTAATACCTTAATGCCTGCATGATGAGTATGTATACACGTGATGTATTAATCATTTGAAACCTTAACTATAAGTAATATATTAAATTTGATACGGCCCTTCTAATCTCTGTTGAAACACAATTCACACGGTAAACATGAGAATGTTCCATCAATGGAAATTTTCCAGACAGTATTTGTAATTCTGTTAATGTTTCTCTGTAAGAAAATGGAAAAGGACAACCGAAGAAAGAGAGGGATAGTTCTAACTAATATATCAGATGAGCAGACGCAGGTTAGTGTGCAAGCCTGAAAAGAATCTACCACTATGAGCACAGTGAGTTCTGCTTCCCTCCCACTCTGCCTCATGCTGTGTAACACAGTATGACCTTTCTGAAGGGCTATTTGACTACACTAACCAGGAGTTTTAAAACGTCCCTTCCATTGAGCTAGTCCATTGCATGTAAAGAATATGTGCTAAGCTCACAGACAGGGCTAGAGATGTAGCTCGGTTGGTTGAATACTTGCCAAACATGCACAAGGCCCTGGCTTCAATCCCCAGCATTGCCTAACAGAAGTGGTGGCACATACCTATAATTCTAGCGCTGTAGGAGCGGGGGCAGGAGAAACACAAGTTCAATCATCATTGGCTCTACAGAGAGTTCAAGGCCAGCCTGGGATACGTAAGATGTTGTCTATAAAGATGATGATGGTGGTGATACTTTGAGACAGTATTATATATGACTGTAAAGAGCTGGAGCTGTACACGGTGGCACATGCCTTTAATCCCAGGACTCGTGAGGCGGAGGGACCTCTGTGAGTTAAGAGTCAGTCTGGCCTACGTAGTATGTTTCAGGTCAGCCAGGAGGACCTAGTGAGACCCTGTCTCAAAAAGAATTAGAAACGGAAGCTGGCTCAGTTGGTAAAGTGCTTGTCATGTAAGCATGAGAACCTGAGTTTGAATTCCCAGCACCCACATAAAAATGCTGGCACAGTAGGGTGTGCCTATGATCTCAGCCCTGGGGCGGGGGGTGGAGACAGGAGCATCACTGGGACTTGCTAAACAGCCAGTTTAGGTAAATCAGAGCATTTCAGATCCAGGAAGAAACCTTGTCTTAAATAGCATGGTAGAGGACTGAAGAGATGGCTCAGCAGTTAAGAGCATTGCTGCTCTTGCAGATGATGGAGAAAGGTCATTGGTTAAAAAATAAAGAAACTGCTTGCCCCTCATAGGTTAGAACATAGGTGGGTGGAGTAAACAGAACAGAATGCTGGGAGGAAGAGGAAGTGAGGTAAGACGCCTCAGACAGACGCCATGCTCCCCTCTCCCAGGCAGACATGATGAAGCTCCGACCCAGAATGGACGTAGGCTAGAATCTTCCCGGTAAGAGCACCTTGGGGTGCTACACACATTATTAGAAATGGGCTAGTCCAGGTGTGAGAGTTAGCAGAGAAGAGGCTAGATATAATGGGCCAAGCAGTGTTTAAAAGAATACAGTTTGTATGTTGTTATTTCGGGGTATAAGCTAGCCAGGCGGCCAGAGCCAGGCTGTGGTAAGAGGCCCGCAGCTCTCTCAACATGCAGAGGATGGGAGTTCAGTTCCCAGCACTCAGCTATAACTCCAGCTCCAAGGGATCTGATACTTTCTTTTGGTCTCCAAGGGAATCTGCATGTGTGTATACATATATACATAAAATAAAAAATAAGGAAGACACCTGACAAGAATTTCCATCTCCACATACACACATTCATGTGCACAGACACATGAACATACACGCTACACACATGAAAAAGAAGTCATCTAAATCATCAGAAATAAAAGAATAGTTAAAGTCATTGATGTTAAACATATACTAAATACATGTATATATAGATATATTCAAAACATTTATATTTAATGAATACTCAGACAGTTTTCCTGCCTCAGCTAGATCACAGCATAGACAGCAGAGGTGCTTGTTGGAACTGGCTTAGCATCTGGGGCTTGCCAGGAAACAGAGGATCCTGGGATATAAGTCTCTGTAGACAGAAGTACCATCAGTTTATCTCAGCAGCATCAGTTCAAATCAGGATTGTGGAATTTCACCTAACCTCTTCTGTGGTACATCTGTATTATCTTCCCATGTATTAGTCAAGGTCCTTTAGAGGAATAGAGCTTGTAGAATCAATACACACACACACACACACACACACACACACACACACACACACACACACACACACACAGGAGATTTATGAGAATGGCTTAAAGACTATGGTCCAGCTAGTTCAACAGTGGCTATCTACCAACCAAAGGTCCAAAAATTCAGTAGTTGTTCAGTCTCTGGGGCTGAACGTCTCAGCTGGCCTTCAGTATACACCGGAATCCCACAGAAGTAGGCTCTAATGCCAGTGAAGGAATGGACTGGCCAGTGAGAATGAGAGCAACCAGGCAAAGAGAATGCAAGCTTCCTTCTACCATGTCCTTTGTACAGGCTACCAGCAGACGGTGTGATCCGGAGTCAAGGTGGATCTTCCCACCTCAAAAGATGTGGTTTAAAGATGGGTCTTCTCACTTCAAATGATTTAATTAAGAAAAAAATCGCTCAGAGATGCACGCAGCTCTTAATTAATTCCAGATGTAGTCAAGTTGACACACAAGAATGGTCATCACGTCCCTCATAGTGAGAGTCCTGTCTCAAGGAAAACCACGCAGGACAGAACTGGAATATTTATCTCTAACCACTTAGCGGCAGAGCCCACTCAGCTGGCCTATCTCACATGGCCACACCAGCAACATTAGCAGCTGTCCCCAACAACACGATGATCAAGCACTATCAGAAACTGTTTTCCAGTCAGTTAGGATAGACCATCAAATTATTGTTGTTCTGAGTTGTTGAAGCTGGTCTCCAGCCGCAGAGCTCAAAGAAATTTGCCTACCCTCGCTTCGTGAGTAACTACACACCTGTACCTCCATGCCTGGCATCTCTCTCTTGCTGTGCTACAGCCTCAGTGAACTCCATGTATGTGGGTAGACAGCCTGCCACCAGTCTCACAAATGAATAAAGCCAAGGAAACATGAACCGTCCTCAACCTGTGAGCCTTACTTGGGTCCTGCTTCAAGTTCAAACATTACTGAGACAACTGAAAATTAGGATGCTGAATATTTAATACTTTTAAAGACTTGCCCTTGAAAGTTCAAAAATAATTATGTTTTATAAATCTCTTTTTAAGGATCCATATTGAAATATTTAAAGATAAAAGGATGCATCTGGAATTTGTTTCAAAATATCATGAGTAGGGCTGGGACTTTGGGTTAGAGACAGAATGCTTGGCAAACATGACTGAAGCTTTGGTTTTGACCCCCAGCTCTGCAAAGATAAAAAATAAACAGGGGCTGGCCATTGGTGGTACATGCCTTTAATCCCAGCACTTGGGAGGTGGAGGCAGGCTCATCTCTGTGAGTTCGAAGCCAGCCTGGTCTACAGAGTTGAGTTCTAGGACAGCCAGGACTACACAGAGAAACCCTGTCTCAAAAGACCAATAAAATAAAAATAAATAAATAAAAATGAACAGGGAATGCAGGGTTTCTGACAGCTAGCCACAGGCTAATAGGCACAGTGGTTCGTTATGCTCCATACCAACTATGGTTTATGTTTTAAATGTTCTATGATAAAAATGTGAGCACACATTTATGTGTAGTGAAAAATTTGGAATAAGTGCTTGATGTGTGTGCATGTGTCTGTTGGTGTGTGTGTATAAATACCCATTAAAAGAAAAAAAAGACCTTGAGCATGGTGGCTCACACCTGTAACTATATTATTCAGGAGGCTGAGGCAGGAGGATTCCAGTGAGGTCCAGGCCATCCTAGATTACAGAATGATAACTTTAAAAAAAAAACTTTTCAAGACAGGGTTTCTCCGTACAGCCCTGGCTGTCCTGGAGCTCACAGGACACCAAGCTGGCCTTGAACTCACAGAGACTTGACTGCCTCTGCCTCCCAGTACTATGGTAAAAGCATGAGCCACCACTATCTAGCCTCGAGAACTTTTTTTGCTTTGTTTTGTTTTGTTTTTTGAGACAGCGTTTCTCTGTGTGTAGCTCTGGCTGTCCTGGAATTCTTTGTAGACCAGGGTGGTCTCAAACTCACTGAGATCCGCCTGCCTCTGCTTCCCAAATTAAAGGATTAAAGGTGTGCGCCACCACCATTGCCTGGCAACCCTGTACTTTTTAAATATAACAGGGCACAGCGGATCCCGCAGTATTTAGTCAGATTTAATTTGCAGATGTACAGATGACAATTTATGAAAATATAGTTCTTGAGTGAAGTCCAGGGCTTAGAGACTGCCATTTGGTACAATGGGATCATCTCAGATTAGCCATCTGAGAGTAAACAGTTAACTTTTCTTCTTCTTACGTAACACAAAAAAACAACAGATCCCTTTGGCACCACATTTCTCCTCCAAAGTCACCTCTGCACAGAAATCCCACGCCTCAGATTTCAATCAGATATCCTGCAGATGGCGGAAGGCTTCTGAGCAAGACTTCCTGCATTTTACCACCTTGTTGGCTGCGGACAGCTTGGGAGAATCCTTCCTTCGGACCTCAGTGGGAATGCCTCTCTTTCCTCTTAACCATCTGATACCCAGGGAGGGCAAGGAGTTATCAAGTTGGATCACATTCAGACAAAAAGGCGAGGACAGGAGAGGCAATGAAAGAAGGGAGTTAATGGATATTTTTAGTATAGTGCCCGTCAATAGTAGACCACAGTGCTAGTCACTTGATGAGACCATTAAGATCAAGTCTTCTAAGACCAATAAAAAATGCAAAACCAAGGAGTCTCACAAAATAAGCATATTTAATGATTATACGTGCCAAATGTTTTTATACTTAGATAACTGGATAACTATTTTGAAATTATTTTGAAATAAAGATATCTTATTCATCTCAATTTCCCTCTGCTTTTTGCTTATCATTTTCTCCTAAAAATCATTATATGAAATATGGTATGAACTATATAGACAGATGGCTACAAGAATATTGTTTGCATGTGGACTTGAAAAAAAAAAAGCCAGAGGCAGATGTAGCCATGCACCTGAGAGTGAAACTTTCTGGCTAACAGGTATCTAGGGACAGATAATGTTGGTGAGGCTGCTCCTCCTGTCTGTGTCTCCATGGCTTATTCTGTTCCTCACATAAATTCCATCTACACTTAGATCGATATAATTGCAACCATCTAATAACAAACACAATAACCCCATGAAATCATTGTTTTAGACAAAAGTTAGACTTGGTCATTAAGAGCAAGTACTGTTTTTTTTCAGATGACCAGAGTTCAGTTCCCAGCACCCACATCAGGCGGCTCACAACCACTTGTAATTCCAGCTCCAGGAGATCCAGCTCCGTCCTCTGGCCAGCTTGGGCAAATGCACTAACGTGGACAAACCCATGCATATACATGGAACTAAAAATAAATTTTTATTATTTTATTTTATTTTTTACAATTAGAAAACAGGCTAAGGGACTGGGAATCCAGGTCAGAGATGAGATACTTGCTTACCACAAGCTTGCCCAGCATCACAAGCAATAAAAAAAAAATTAAATTCTTGTTGAGTGTCTCCTAATAATCTAGTTATTCTAAGTGTGACACGATCAGTTCCAAGCTGTGGGCAATGACAACTGACAAGGTCTGCATTGTTCTTAGTGTCTAGGACCCAGCCTGAGCTGGACAGTCTATCAAGTCTGTTGTATGACTGACCTCTACCTGGGGCTCCCCCACCCCTCCGAGGACGGACACCATGTTGACTGGTGTGGAGATGGGAGTCTGCAGACAGACCCCAGCATCAGCATCACTGAGGAGACAACCGCTCCCCTTCAGCCTGGACCTTAATAAAATTAAAGGAAGCCCAGGCATCTTTAAGTCTGGGAGAAGACAACATTTTTGAGTTGCTGACAAACTATAAGTCAACCCAAGAAAGTTGAATTTTGACATCTTTTCAGCAAGGGTCACTTGTTCCAACTCAGTGGGCTCAACATTTGGAATTAAAAACCTCGACTTCAGCAAAGTACAGGTTTGGAATACTGGGAACTCTAATTAGACATGCATCCCAAACTGCCAGGAGAGCCCAGTCTATTCATTTACTCTTGCCTTTATGAAAAACTATTTGCTTGGAATGCAGTCTCTTTAAAGCAATTTACTTTCATGTTTAAAGAATGGAATATGCTAGAAAATAATTTTCCAAGTTTTACTGACGGAGTGATAAAATGGAAAAAAAAATGTGTTTATAAGGACACAGCTCCTTTGCAATTAAAGATAATGTATTTAAATACTAAACACAATGGAATATTTAAGCCTAATTTCCCAAATGGATCCCCGTTCCTGGCTACTAACATCACAGTGGTATCCTATGGAGCACCTACTGTGCATTCCACAGCCAAGCAATGCTGTGAGGTTACAGGAGAGTTCTAACAGGAGGATCTGTGCAGAAACAAAGACAGATCAAGTGCCACTTCGAAAGCAGACTTAAATGGGAGGGTATAACAAAGTAACAGGAATAACCAAAATAAAGCATGGGAAAACTCTCTCGCCACCAGCCGAACCAATGTTTCCAGGGACTGGAAGCCAAGAATACAGATATCCACTAAAGGCTAAGACACTGTTTGAATCTACGAGGTCGCCACACTTGACAACAGGAGACAAGCGGACCCCAAGCCCCGCCCCCCGAAGGAAAGAATGCAGACCTTTAGCAGCTCCACCGCCCACCGTGGACCGCCAACCACAGCCTGCAGCCCATTTCAAAATTACCAAATCTCCAAAAATTACAGGAGCTGGGTAGCTTACAATCACAATTGCTTTGATCACATAGGTCAAGCCTGCATTAGCATAAGTGGTAATTATCGGGGGAGGGGTCATCTACTTCATTCATTTAATAGCCCATTCTCTCTCAGTCAGCTCTGCCGCAGAGCCAGCCCAACTCAATTAGGAGGCCCAAGAATATTGGATTGAACTATTTTTCAGTGTAAGAAGGTTGGGATAATTTAAGCAATTATGTGCTCTATTCCTCCTCTGCTAATTTACAAGGTATTCAATGTAACTAGTTTTATTCAAACCTTTACATTTTATCCTCTTCTTTCTAGAAAGAATTTAAGTTGTATCTCAGAAGGCTTCAAGGGAAGAAGGCTTGGTGTCCGGTTTCTAGCATTTGCAGGCCGTATCTCCCGCTGCCCAGACCGCAACCCCATAGACCAGGCAAGAGGCTGACCTCTCACTGCTGTTAAATGTTCAGGACACTTAAACTAGAGAAGAAGATCTGCACCAGTTTGGTGGATGTATTAAAGCACAGCCTAGATGTCACCATGATGCTCCCAAACACCACAGATACAAGATCTCTATTACCCTGTTTGTACCTGCGTGACCCTTTCTCCGCATTTGGATGTAACATCTGTCAAGGAACAAGGTCATGTGAAAAAAAAATACTAAACTTGGACTCAGATTCCAATTTTGTGGGCTCCAGTTCTTGACGGTGTGTGTGTGTGTGTGTGTGTGTGTGTGTGTGTGTGTGTGTGCACATGTGCGCACATGCGCTGCTGAAGACAACTTAGTGCAGCAGGCAAGTGTGTCTGCTAATGTCCACTGCACAGACATGAGCAGGTTATCCACCTGGAAGCTTTGTTACTCTAGGAAAGTTATTTCAGGCTCATGCCCCAGTCTTCTGGTCGGGAAAAGTCACAGCACTTGTAAACGTTGTATCATGAAGATGGACTTACCTGTCCACCTCTACACCACCCCACCTCCACACTATTAACAGCTTCCCCTCCAAACCCCCTCTGTCTCCCTAAACACATGGGATGTGCCTGGCCCAGGACAGATACTCAACAAACACTTATTTAAACGCCTAAAATAATTGAGCAAGGGATCATCACATCTGCCTCCTGCCATCAAAAGACTACCCGGATAGCTCGTTTCCCTTCCTGTGAAACACACTGATAAACCGTTTCAGATGCTTGTGTTCCTTTCTTCTTTTCTGATAATAAAGAACAATTAAAAAAGAAAGAATAATAAAGAATAATGATTTCATGGAGTGCCTACCAAAGCCAGGGAATCTGTGGTTGTTCACTGCATGATTCAGCAGATCTAACTCCTGATCAATCCCTAAGGTGCTGAGATGCACATGCTTATAACTTCTTCACTGGCGCTCAATCTGACATTAAGATTGCCCAGAAGAAATTTAATCTCTTCAGCCTAGGACGCCCTCTCAAAGTTCAGAATCTAGAAGATGGTTGTCTGGGCTGCCCGTTACACCCACCCACGTGCTCCCGCGTGACCTTGGATTCTTTCTGTATTTCTGAATAACGCTGTTGACCAGAACCTTTATTATCCTTTTGTTTTCTTCTCAGATGATCTTCTCTGTCTGTCAATATCTCTGTCTGAGCCCAGAATTCATCAAACAGAGCCAATGTGGTCTGATCCCCAGCGAGCACTCGAGAGCCAGCTCCGCTCTCAAAGGCTCGATTGCTATTTAATACAGGAGATTGGTTTTTTTCCGAAAGGGACATCACACGGTGTTGACTCACCATCTACAATCAACAGGAGGCTCTAAATCTTCCTGACGTGTGTGCCGGCAAGTCATCGCGCGCCCACTCTGTACCTGTTTAATTGGATTCCGGGATCTTTGAGGACTTGTTATTTGTACCCATTAAGTTCATATTGCCAGATGATTCACTCCTGCAATCCGTCAGCACTGGGGTAGGGGGGATCCTGACTGTGTCCATTGTTACTAACCCTCTCCTTGTATGCCATCTGTCAAGTTGCTTAGCATGCCATCAACGTTATCGTCTTAGTCATCAGTAAAAAAAATGTCAAGGGGACAGGGATTTATACCAGGCCTGTATTAGATCTCCCAGAAACCTCTGCACATATCGGTACCTTAAAAACAAAACAAAGCAAAAAAATATATAATAAGGAAACAAGAAACAAGAATCTTTAAAGATATCATTCAATCAGTAGTTCGTGGCAAGTGTCTCCCATATACTGCTTCAAGCACCGAGCAAGCAGTACTAAACAAGACAAACCCTCTACCCCCCTGAAGCGTACATTCTAGAGGTTCGTGTGGCAGTTAATCTTCGGTCACCTTGACTGGATTTAGAATCACCATGGAAACACACCTCTGGGTGCATCTTATGATGGTGTTTCCAGAGAGGTTAGCTGAGCCAGGAAGAGGTACTCTGATTTGAGATGGCACCATTCCATGGGATGGGATCCTGAACTGAATAAAAAGGAGAAATGCCTGAGCACCAGCCTTCATCCCTGTCCCGTGACTGGGGACATAATGTGACCAGTTAATTGCCTCGCAGTCCCACCGCCTTGCCGTCCCTGCTGTGATGGGCTGTGTCCCTTCTGGTCACAGCAAAGAGAAAATTACTCTAGACAGATTGGCAATTTTTTAAAAAGGAAGACAGGTAAATAACACTAAATGTTAAACAAATGCAAGTAAGAGACCAGGAAAGCTTGGAATTGAGGATGGAGGAGAGGGCTGGGTATGGAAGCCATGTGTCTAGTGCACGGTTGTCCGGGACACTCTTCTCCTGTCCCAAATTTTTAGCACACATTTGACCCAAAGGTGCTCCACCATGGGCAGCAAGTCTTTCTGATTCCTCGAAATTCCTTTCTTTATGAGGAATGATATAGACATATATATATGTATGTATATACATACATACACACACACACACACACACACACACACATATATATATATCTATATATATATATATATATGTCAGTACCATTAAGAGAGCATCAACCAGATTGGTCAGGGGTGAGGCTGGCATAGCAATGAGAAACGACACAAGGCGTAGTCTAGGATGCACAGAATCTACTGAAGAGTGTGGCAAATCATATGTTGGCATTTCATAGAGGCAGCTGTCAAGACCGGGATATACACAGGGTGAATTATGATGTCACTCATTAAGACAACAAAAATATGAAGACAAGATAGAGAAGCTGCAGGGGAGGCAGAGACACAAGCCTTGGCCATGTCTGTGATGCCTGGGGATATTCACAGAGCAGAGATAGGCGGGTGGATCTAGAAGTTGAATGAAATAGGGTTAGAAATCATCAACCCAACTTTGCTGGTTAATATCATCAACCTGACACAAACCTAGATATATCTTAGAACAGGGAATCTCAATTGAAGAACTGCTTCCATCAGATTGGGCATTGGATGCGTCTTTAGGTCAGTTTCTTGATTGCTAATTGATGTCGCAGGGCCCAGTCCACTATGGGCAGTGCCTTCCCTAGTCAGGTGGGCCTGGGCTGGATACAAAAGGCAGCTGAGCAAGACAGAGAAGGATGGGACTGGTAAACTGAAACAAACCCTTTCCTCCTCAGGCTGCTCTTCATCAGGGTTTTATCACAGCAACGGAGCAGACTAATACAACACAGGACAAGCGGACCCACAGGAGTGAATGAGCCAGCCGGGGAGGAGGATGTGTTGGGAAAAAGAAAAAGGTCAAGTAAAGACTCCAGAGGAATGGCAAAGCTGAAAGCCTGGCTCAAGAAAGGGTTTCCCCAAAACAGGAAGAAGGCACACCCACCGAATCAGGGGGATGGATGTCAAGGGTAAGACATTTCAGCAAGTAGGCTGGGGAAGCACTGCTTCGAGATCAAAGATGAAAGACCAAGCATCCCACAGATGCACCAGGAATTCAGGACCAGTTTGGCTAAAACCAGCTCCCTGTGAACAGAGATGGGGTTGGCAGCAAAGCACATAGCCAACCATTTCGGAAGTTTGTTCTGAAGGTGGAAGAAGCCACACCATATCCTTAGACTTCCTCCCCCAAAGTGGGGAACAGGGCCCTCATGAAGGACATTTAAAAGGGATCCATCCCTACCTCCTTGACTTTAGCAACAGCTGATTCACAGCAGGGCATCGGGAACAAAGAGTAATACCGACTAATGTTGGACTTGGTTAAGGCTGAAAAGCAAACCAAATCTGCCACATGTATTTTTCCTGGTCCACATAGGCTTCCTGGACCAAGGCCCACTGTGGTGGAGGAAGGCTCATCTGAGTTCTCGGGCAGCCCGTGACAGAAATGACCTCGCCTGGGACAGATCTGCTTCTCACACTCACTTCCTCTCCCCTATTGTCACTGATCTCGTTGAAGCAGTCAAGAAGAAGGGGAGGAGCTTGGTCACCTTGGAATCTGGAACAGGCAGCTGGCCCCACAGCTGGCCAAGCAGCTAGGCAAGCGGGGAGCCTCTCTGAAAGCAAAATCCAGCAGCCAAAATGAACGGGTCAGGTGGAAAACAGATGACCACGACGGCAAGCACTCCTGAAGGTTGGTCCTGGGGAGTGAAGGTGAGCCAGGTCCTGGGGGACAGACACAATAAAGGGTTTGGCAAGGGGAAGGGATGGGAAGCATTGGAAGAGGAGGGACCAAAGAAGCATAGCAATACTGTCTCTGTCTGTGTGTGTGTGTGTCTCTCTCTCTGTCTCTCTCTCTCCACACACACACACACACACACACACACACACACACACACACCCCAAGGCAGGTACACCTGTGCTACACAGATGTGCACTTCACCATCAGCTCAGTTACTCTGCATCCTCTCTGGCTCTGTTTGTGTTCTCAGGCTTCCAAGATATGAGGTCAGTTTTCTAATTCCTTCTTAGCACGGGTCCCAGGAACCAAACTCAGGCCAAGAGGCTTGCACGGCAGGGTGCCTTTACTCACCAGCCCACCTTCAACAATAGGAAGCAGAGTTTACATCTGCACCCCACAAGCAGGATTTCTGTAACCCCTTCTCCTGCTACCACGATCCTGAATTCCAAGAGCACAGGAAAGCTGTGGCCTGGAGCTGCTCGGCCACGCACCCAGGCACCAGTCAAGGATAACTAGTTAGAGACCACCGCACGGATCAGCTAGCCCAAAGGGGAAACAGAGCTTGGTAGTTCACTTAGGCCCAAAGTCCACAAGAAAACCAGCCGAATGACTTCCCCGGTGGGAAGGCTATTTCCAAAGCATCACCCTTCCAGGTGATCCTGGGTTCTCTGAAACACATGCAAGACCTAAACCAAAAGGCTTATCTGTCTTCAGCTCCTGACTGGAGCGCAGAGGGGAGAACCAGTGTTAACAGCACACACCAACCCACGGTCACAGACAGGCTGAGTTACAGTTACAGCCAGATTTCTTCTTAATCTCATTTTACCCAAGTCAATAATCATTTAGCTGCTGGCTATTGCTTAAAGCAGACTTTTCATCTAATTCTCATTTAATAGGCCCAACAAGGAAAAACTAAATAATCATACCTCATTCGTGTATAATGCTTATCTTACAAGAAGACACCATAACCATCTGGATGCTCTAAAGTACCCTGACAATGCTTTTATAATGTAAACATTAAAAAGGGCTATTAGTATTTCACAGACTGGGCATAAAAGAAACCCAAGGGGATCGGAGGGACAGGGTTGGTTCAATGGAACTTCACTTTGAAGGGGTCCTGGATGGTTTACTCTTCATGTTTTTATTGCCTTAAATCGACATGTTTAGAGATGTTCACTGCATCCTTAAATATTAAAGTTGAAAATACCTTGCTTAAATAAATATGGACCAAAACCCTTCCGGGTTCCTCAGATCTTGCACAAACCCAGATCTAAATGCTTCCGTTTCTTCACCACCCAGCTCTGCTCTTCAAGAGCCCAGGCTCCCCCTGACTCCACCCTGTGTGATCTGTGTCACCCCCACACCCCCACACAGAACACAGAGGTGTGTGTCCTGCGCCAGGGATCATGTCATCTTAACTGAATTTTGGAAATACCATTGTATTATTCAAATTTTGCAGAAATGTAAAATTATCAACTTTCTTCTTTTTTTTTTTTCAAACAAACTCTCAAGTAGAGGAGGCAAGTCTTAAACTTAGTATGGGACAAAAGGACCTTCTTGAACTCCCGATCCTGGGGTTACAGGCATGCATCGTCCCGACTGGTGTTACCTCATCTTATTAATTCCTATTTGGGAGGTACTAATTTCCCAACCTTGCGTGTATTAATTCTTTCACTCACTTACTCAGTCACACTGAACGAACTTGGTTGCTCAGAGCACAGAAACACTGCTCTAAATGCAAAGGACAAAAACAGGTATAAGATCATAGACTCCAAGAAACGCCCGAGCCAAGGCGAGTGTGGGAAGATTCCACAACGGCTGTGTACCGCAGTGGGGGTGGAACTGGAGCTGTAGTTTCGGGAGCACAGAGCGGGGATCTGGATGGCTGAGTGGGTGAAGACGGCCTCCTCCCGGAGCCGATCATTCCAGGAAGAGGCTACGGTTGTTCCTGGTACAGGGAACATGATGTGCAAAGGCACAGACAAGTAAGGCAGAGACAACGAATGCAGCCAGAGAACACAGAGATTGTGGATCAGGAGATTCTGTAGCCAGTCACTGCACAGGCCCTAGACGAATACATCAATGACTCTATAAAGGGAAATGTCTAATTCATAGTCATCTACGTAGAACGCATTCTGTGTATTCTATATCTGTACCCATAGTCCCCCAGGGAGCTTAGACTCCAGATGGGCTATCACACAAAGAGGGGCAGAAAATCAGCACCAACTCGGTCTTCTCCCAATTTCACAATGGCTAAGGTCTAGGGAATAATAACTAAGCCCAGATATTCATCAAATCTAGGTGGTTGCTTAACCATTATTGAATTAATACTCTTATATTGCAATATTTCCAAGTATAACACATTCAAATACATTCAGTTGGGCAGAACAGGCTTTCCTGCCCGCTGCTTCAGCAATGCTCAAGCTAGCACCGCCCCATCCGGAAAACAACGAGGGCCAGTCTGGTAGGCCTTGGCAGCAACCCCACATACTAGCAAGGAGTGTTAGCAGTAGTTTCTGAAAATCTTACCCTATATACCTGCTACCATGACTCTTCCCCATGCAGGTCGGAGTGAACCTGCCAGGGGAGAAAATGGTCTACTCAGCGAAGAAGTCATACAGGGGTTTCCGGGACTGAAGCTCTGAACTCCACCTCTGAATGCTACTATCATTCAAGGAAAGGCTTGCATGTTGAGTCACTTCCTTGTCCCAAAGAACCTCACAGACCCATCAGCTCCGGACCAGTTTACAAAGCCGCGTTTTCCTTTGTCCAGCTGCCACTCATCTTTGGCAAGCATCTGTCTTCTCTCTTCCAGCTAACTGAATGCCGTCCGTCCTGATTGTACCACTGAAAACACACCACAGGGACCACAGAGCATCTCAGCTGGGAGGTCAAAGTCCAAGGCCAACTCTCGGTCATCCCACCTTCCGAGCAGACTCTTGGAAGAGGGAAGATCAAGGGACCTATGGTCACGCGCTCTTACGGAAACACACTCTACACTTGCCTGCCTTCCACACAGCCCTGCGCTCCTTCCCACCTCAATATCTGTGCTGGAAGTCACTTTGGACTTGTCCCTGTATGACTGCCACAAGGCCGACTGCTTGTTTGCTTCTTTTCTTTCTTTCCTTCTTCTCCTCTCTCTTAGTTTTTTCTTTTTCTTTCTGAGACAAGATCTCACTCTGGTTCCTTCCTTTCTTGGTTCCCTCCCTCCCTCCCTCCCTCCTTCTTTCTCTCTCCTCTCTCTCTCTCTCTCTCTCTCTCTCTCTCTCTCTCTCTCTCTCTCTCTCCCCCTCCCCCCAACCTCCACACACTGCACATCTTCTTTTCCTTTCCTGAGAAAGACATCACTCTGCCGTCAAAGCTAGCCTGTAACTCACTAAGTAGCTCTGGGTAGCCTCAAACTTACGGCAATTCTCCTGTATTAGCCTCCTGAAATTACATTCACGAGCCACCATACCTCGTGTCACTGCTTTAGATATCATATATCAGGGGTTGGAAACATTGCCTAGGTGGTAGAACTCTTACCTAGTATCCCATCTATGAAAAATATGTAATTAAAGAAACTAATAGCTGCCATTATAACTTAAAACGTGACATCTCCTGAACTCACTGCCTAGAAGCCAAGGAAGGCTTTTTCTCCTGGCGAGCCAAAGTTTGGGAGGGGGAGAACACTAAGGAATAGTTGAGTTGTCCAAAACAGTATTTTTGTTTGTTTGTTTGGTTGGTTAGTTTTTTTTTTTCTTTTGGTCAGGGGAACAAGATGAAAAAAAAAGCACTTAAAGGTGTATGAAAAAGAGGGGATTTTACTGAAGAGAATGGAGCCTGGTGTGGTCTAGTGCGGATGGTGAGGTAGATGGTCCTACACTGGGAGGAAGTCTGATTTGCAGCCAGCTAAGAAGCTGCGGTTTACACTGAGGACAGTCAGTAAATGTCATGAGTTCCTGAAGAGAGAAGAGCAGTGGTCATTCATGTTGACAAAAAAATAAAAGGTGAAAGCTTGTGAGCTGATGAAGGGTGAGCCGGAGTAAGGAGAAAACAGGACCAGGAAAGTCAACTCTAAGAGTCTCAAACCGGATCTATGGTCTGAATCGCATAGCAGCAGAGGGACGCCAGATCCAGAGGAGATTTTGAGGCGGCACTGATCAGGTTTGAGAGTGGAGGAGGCCATGGTGGCAGTCAACATTAACTAAAGTTAAACTTGGGAAGGGGAGCAAGTGTGGAGGGGACTACTAGGAACATAACAAGCTTGAAGTGACTGCAGAATGCCCTGTAGGAATGAGCAAGTCTGCAAAGACAGAGTACTGCATGGAAGGGTTAAGATAAGTCACCATAATCCACGAGACAGCTGGGATGGCACACAGTGAGCCAGAACCCTGAAGAAAAGAATGCAGATAGTGGCCAGTGGTCCAGCACTGGGAAGCAGAGGCAGATCTCTGTGAGTTCAAAGCCAGCCTGGTCTACAAGAGCTAGTTCCAGGACAGGCTCCAAAGCTACAGGGAAACTCTGTCTTGCAGGAAAAAAAAAAATGCAGATAGTGGATAAAGAAAGAGCCAAGGGAGGAATGTGGACAGGAGCTCTTGGAGAGATGGATGGAAAAGGGACCAAGAGGGGTCTCCAAAAGAGACATAGGTGACCTTTCATGAAAAAAAAAATCAACAGCTCTGGGGTGGGAGGGTGGGGGAGGATGAAGGCTATAATAGGCTTTGTAATTAGAACACAGGATGCAGGGCTGGATTTATCTAGCTCAGTTGGGAGAGTGCTTGCCTAGCATGCATAAAACTAGGTGTCACAGTGATACTTGCCTGTTCTCCGAGAATTTGGAGGTTCCAGAACCCTGAGAACCAGGAGCTGGGCCAGGTGGAAAGAGGGGAGTCTTGAGTATACCAGGTGGTTGTCTAGCCTCTGGCCACAAGACAACCTTGAGTTTTTGCAAGTCCAGTTCAGCTCAGTGTATATTTCTTGAGTGCCTGCTGCGTTTAAAGTATTTGGCTCAGCACTTACATCTCCCAAGCAATACACAAGATGCGATCATATTTTGGCTTTTCACTTGCTGTCCCACATCTGCCTCCTTCCAGCCACAGCTGTCTCTCCTCAAGACCCTTGCACAACATATATATATATATATAAAATCCTTCATATAGCACCGTTCTTACTAGCTGAAGGTTTTCAACGGGCACACAGGTTTTCCCAGTTACTCCACATTTATGAAATAACCCCGTTTAAGGTTTATGCTCGCCAGCTGGCTTGCTTCCTCTAGATATCCGTAACCTTACATGTCAAAGTGGTTTTGAAAGCTTGGCACTCCAGTGCAACTGTCCCCAGCTGGTGTCAGCAGTGTCCAAACCCGAGCGGGCATCTCCCCTATCCAGAACATAGTTCCTCCTGTCACACTCACTGAAGATCACAGGGATGTTCTGACAGCACTGCTGGCTTGAGGACGCTACCTCCGCAATTCAGATCTGAGGTTCGGTTTATGTTTGAGCCAAAATCTCACCCTGTCTCCCAGGCTGGCCTGCAACTCACTATATCGCCCCCCCCCCCCCACTAGTCTCCATTGCAGTCTTCCTGCCTCAGCACACACTGTCAGACCCAGCAACAGATCTATCTGCACTTTAAATGTTGAAAAAGAACACAAGACTTACATTTTATAATTTAACATTTTAAAAGCCAATTGCAACATTTACTCCCCACCCCCTGTATACTGTATTGTCACATTTATTCAGTTAGTAGCAAAAGTAGCCAGGGTTTGGGAGTCCAGCAGATCTGTATTTGAATCCTGGCTTTGTTAAGCAGCCCAGTGTTTTTGGACTGAATCACCTGAGAGCGGGAGATGGGGTGGGGCAGGCAGGAGGGATGGGGGAGGGGGAGATACTCCTAACCTGTTTATGCTGTGGAGTGGTTCTGAGGCGCTAACCAGAACAGGGTGGTTCTGTGTGTAAGTCCTCAGTGGCCTGGGTTTCTTGCTTTCCTTCTCTTCCAGCCATTTGTGTCATTTTGAGTTGTTACTCAGCTAAATAAACCTTTCTTTTAGTAAAAGAAATGAATGGAGCCATTACTGGAGCCAGGGAGCAAATGAAGACACATTGATGTATCATCAATTGTGGGTTCCGAGCTCAGACTTTTTGTGACTCGGTCTTAGCTCCCAGGCCTAAGAATACACAATCAGGAGCGTGTACATGTGACACTCTTGAGTTGTGGTGTGTCACCTGGGAGACGGGGATAACACCTGCAGGATAATGGGTAGAAAGCATCTCAGCATAGACTTTCATACACAGTAAGCACAATTGTTATTATAGCCACTTAGAAACCTCTCGGTCAACCAGGTTTTACTAATTCACAACTTTTGTGTATGATCACTTCATCTAATGCTATGGTACAATTGTGTCCCTTGATGTTTCAGACTGTCCATCCGGGTCCCATGGAAATCTCTCTGCAATGCCAGGTATGATAAATATGCCTGTAATCTCCCCCATCTCGTCAGCTACTAGGAGGGAGGGAGGAGATCATGTGCCAAGCACTTGACATCCAGGGCCTGCAGCTTCTGCCTCAAAGGGATAATGACCTACCTTCCTTGGAGGTCTGGAATGAGGATTTTGAGGTTTGAGGTTTGAGGCCTTTGGGATGAGGAAATCACAGTACTTCATAGTACTTAACTTCAATGAACCCCCTGCTGCCTCATGTAGACACTAACTTTCTTTTCCTAAGTGGTTAGCTTATCAGCCAGTAGGGTCTGGAATTCACTTTTCTTTTTTTAATTATTGGCAAAGTTAGCAGGACCTAATGGAACAGGTATGTAAATTCAGCACTTGAGAAAGTGGGAGACAGAAGAAGTATCTTAAGTTTGAGGCCAGCCCGGGCTACATGGCATGACCCTGACTAAAAACAAAATGAAAAGAAAACAACAACAAAAAACCCAGATTTTTTTTTTAAGCAAAGTTGCATAATCCCAGGATGTGGTACTTCCCTCAGCAATTCCTCACAACGCACTCATCACTGGAAATTCTTTTTGTAGCATATATGAAACAGAAGCTTTGGTTTTCATTTAAATTTGAATGTTTCATTTAAATTGAAATTTAAATCTCATTTAAATTTACCCTTCCTTCATTCATCATGGGCTCTCGTTTCATAGTAAGTTTCTCCTTGGTGAATCTTTTCTTTCTCTGATTGTAAGAGCTTGCGGGAAGATTTAAAATACTAAGGCAGTTTAGAATATACAGAAATCATGAAGAAAATTAACTGATTTTGCTACCAAGGTATTGCCACTGTACTGTAATTTTCCAGTCTGATCCTCCCCACCCCTAAGTAAAGACATTTAAATAAACAACCAAGCCAGGCTAGGCTGATGGTACACACTTTTACCCCACTCAGGGGGCAGAGGCAGGTAGATCGCTGTGAATTTGTGACCAACCTGGTCTACATAGCAAGTTCCAGGACAGCCAGAGCTTAAATAGAGAGACCATGCCTCAAAAAAAAAAACCCAAAAAAACCCCATACATGTGTACATACATACATAACATGTAACCAAATAACATTTTGAGATATCATGACACCTTCCAAAACCTGCTTTTTACCATGTGCCTACACTCATAAGAGTATATTACAATTCACACAGTAATATCTATTAGACTCTTAGGTCATCTCCAAACATTATTACCAAAAATGCCTCATTACACATTAAATTTTGTGAGCATGTCTGATTATATTCTTTGGAGAAAGTCTTGAAGAATGAAAATCCTATGGTAAATATTAAATGGTTCATATATATTATGAGGGTTTTCATTGTTCTTGGTATTAGGTCTTCCTCCTTTTTCTTGTCCAGGTAGGGTTTAACTGTAAAACTTGGGCTGGCCTTGACCTTGGGATCTTCTGGTCTCAACCTCTCAGGAGCTTGCATTACAGTTTGGCGCTGCCAGGACTTACTGTATGCACTAAGGTTTTAAACATACAGTGCCCAGTCGCTCCCGAGGACACTCATTTATACTCACAAGAGGGGAGAAGTATAGTTACTGCCCTGGGACTCTAGCCACACACTTACACAGCCTTTGAAGCGCTTGCCGACGTGTTAGGAGGCGCAAGGGCTCTGACCATGACAAGGGCAAACCCACTGTCTTACACCTGCAAACCCCTCGCTCTGCCAGGGAAGGCGTCTACAGGACCCCACAGCTCCTTTGTCCTTTGGGCCCAGGTGACAGTTCCGTTCTGGACAGTCTCTCCCTCCTGGTCCCACTACAGCGCCCTCAACCGCTTCAGAGTCGCGCACTTCTGTTTTCAGATCCAGGACAGCATCTCAGCTCCGCGTTCTCAGCAAAAGTCCTGACCTCTTGGGTGGGAGGAGCCTAGGTCACATGCCCATACCCAAATCAGTTACTAAGGGATGCCCTTTACTGATTGGCTTAGCTTGGGCCACGTGATTTCCCTCTGGGTGAGAAAGAGGAATCAGAACTCTACAGGGGCTACGAGGAAGGGGCAGCTCAGGTGGAGGTCTGGCGTACTTACAGGATGACTAAGGCTGCATGTATCCTTATTTCTGGATCATTCTTGCAATAGAAACGGAAGCGTTCTCCCATTCCGAGATTCATGTTTCACGGCCATTAATACTGCAGACCCTAGAGCTAAAGACGTGGTCCTCCCCCTGGAAGGCCATGTCGCCTATGAATCGCTTGGATACATCATGGTTTTCAAAAGTCTGATAATTCGCAGCGGGATCAGTTCCTTCCACGATCAAGGTCAAAATGTTTGGATTCCTCTCCTACCTAGGTTCCAAAGATGGACTAGACAGCCAATGGTTCCAAACTCTTTATTCTGATGTCTCTGTCCCCTGCCTTCCTTCTTCTCCTTTTAGACCATTCTTTGAGTAATTTGGACCCTGGAACAGCAGGGCTCTAAGTCAGCCACCCAATTGATTCTGTTGATAGCGGGCACAACATACTCCAATGTGCTAGTCGTGGTTTAAAGTGTCCCGCTGAGGGCAAGCCATTGTCTGACCCCATCTGTGGTAATGCCCCTTCGTGCACCATGCCTGGCCTTTCCTGCACTCTTCTCTGTGGCACACACAGACCGTGACATGGCTTGCAATGGTCCCTTTTCACTGTCTTGGGATTTTTTTTTTTTTTAAAAAGACATGGAGGTCTTGGGAATTGTAGCGCAATTTCTAATTGGTCTTAATAATAAAAACCCAGAGTCAGATATTAGGGGGTGAAAGTTGAAAGATCGAAGAAGCGGAGCAGCCAGCCACTAGTTCTTATCTCTACAAAATCCTCAGCCTGAATGGGGTATCCTGTCTCTACAAGACAGAGTCCTCAAACTGAACGCTGTCTCTACAAAACCTCAGACTGAATCCTGAGCTCCTGTCTCCTCCTGCCTTCTATTCCTCTCTCTGCCCAGCCACATCCCTTCCTGTCTTCACCTCCTTACTGAGGGGATTAAAGGCCTGTGATCCCAAGTGCTGGGATCAAAGGTGTGAGCTCTGTTTCTCTTTTAGATTGATTCAATCTCAATGTAGCCCAGGGTGGCCTTGAACTCACAGAGAACCATCTGCCTCTGACCCCAGAGTGCTGGGATTAAAGGTGTGAGCCACTACTGCCTGGCCTCCATGACTAACTAGTGTGGCTAGCCCGGCACTCTGATCTTCAGGCAAGCTTTATTTGTTACAGCACAAACAAAATCTCATCACCACAGGGAACTTTGGACTGGAGTCTGCTTTCTGGCTTCAGTCATGTCTCTATCACTTGCTCCTTTTTAAAATGGCTCAGGCGTGCTCATCCGATTGCCTCTTCATCCTTCACAGGACGACTCACTTCCCAACGTGGACTCCAAACTCCCGTCGGATTCTTTCTGACATTCTGAGGGCCGCTGGTAGAGCTACCGCTTTCAGGACACAAAGTGGGCCCCTTATCTGCCTGGAGCTTTTGATCCTGACAGACTTAGATGGTAAGTAAGACTTCAAACCTCCTCTCTTCTACAGCCAGTCTGCAGGAGGGTGCAAGGCAATTAACGATATTAGCCTCTCTAGAAAAGACTTCCGCATGAAGCACCCCTAGTCAAACTATAATCCGCATTTAGGAATGTTAGGGGGCTGGGAGGTGGTTCACTTGGTAAGGTGCTTGCCAACTAGCATGAAGAGCTAGGTTTGATCCCCCAAATCGACATCTTTAAAAAGCCAGATATATGCTTGTTATTCCAGAACTGGGGACGTAGAGACAGGTGGGTCGCTGGTACTACTTGCTGGCCAGCCAACCTCACCTAATAGCTGAACCCTAGGTGACAAAGAGACAAGGTCTCAAAAGTAAGGTGGATGCCACTTAAGGCTGACATCTGTCCTCCATACAAACACATGTGCCCATGCACACATGATCACACACACACACACACACACACACACAGAGAGAGAGAGAGAGAGAGAGAGAGAGAGAGAGAGAGACAGAGAGAGAGAGACAGAGAGAGAGACAGAGAGAGAGACAGAGAGAGAGACAGAGAGAGAGACAGAGAGAGAGACAGAGACAGAGAGAGAGAGAGAGAGAGAGAGAGAGAGAGAGAGAGAGAGAGAGAGAGAGAGGCCTGGGGCATAAATAGGTCAGTGGCAGAGAACACGATTACCATGAATAAGAGTCCGAGTCTAATCCCCAGTACCAAGTGGCAGGCTGGCGGAAGGACTGCTTTGAGTTTGAGGCTCAAAACTCCAACCTGAGAACCTGACCAACCCAAATGGTGGAGCCAAATGTCTAGCTACAGGGTTCACCCCTGCAATCCTAACAACTGGGGGTGCTGCCATGGAAACATACGTTCACCGTCAGCCTCAGCTTCATAGCACAAGACCCTGGGTAGAAGAAGAAAGACTTGGGGGGATGAGCTTGCGAAAGAGAATGTATCAGGGAAAGGATCGAGAAAGAGCTAGAGCTGAATGAGCCAGTTTTCACTCAATGACGCCAGTCTGCCCCATTCAGCAGCATGGCTCCTCCGCCATCGTCCTTTACTATGAGCATAAACAACACGGAACGGCCAGAGGACGCACGCCGCTCGGGGTCAGAACTCTCGCTAGCGTGCATGAGACACTGGGTCTGACTCCAGCGTGCGAACAAGAAAGCCGTTCATTGTCCTCAATCCTTTCCCCAGACTCCAGCTGCCTGTGGACCTTCCCTTGCACATCATTGTTCTCACAGTTCCAAGCCCTGCATTTGGAGATGGCCCATTTATACACTGGCTCCATTCATCTGATTTTCCCCTGTGATCTCAGTTATGTTTCCAACTGTTAGCCCAAAAATGTCAAATAGAACAGTCCGAAAATAGGCAATGTATATGTTTTAAATAAAATCTTGTCTAATATATTGCTATGTCAGCTAATGTCCCTAATTTATAAGTTAAACTTATCATAGATATGCATAGGAAATAACCACAGTACGCACAAGGTTTCTGAATCTCCACGGTTTCAGGCATCGACTGAGCGGATTGGGATTATTTGGAGGTTCTTCCTTTACAGGGTCACGTGTATCTCAGTCTGGTCTTAAACTTCTGATCCTCCCTCTCTGCACCCCCCAGAGAGCTGGGGTGACAGACATGCATCACCAGATTCGGTGTGAACCCGGGTTTCGTGCTGGCTAGGCAAACACCCTGCCTACTGAGCTGTGTCCCTCACTGAGGTCGTAGGACCTAGGCTGTTTCACACAAAGCAAACTCGTCACTTATCCCCTTTCCTGCCTTTCGCACACACCCTTTAAAACTAGGGGCTGACCAGGACTGCTACTTGAACAAGCAACGACCCTGATCTTTTTTTCTTTTAACTATTCCGTTTTCGTTAACCTGAAATTATTAATTGTATGGAGATGCACTTCTCCAGACATTTTGCTCCTCTAGAATGTTCTTTCCTAGTTCTTGGCCGGCCAGAGGTTCTCCTGCACATGCTCCCTTAATCTTGCCCTGGCCAGTTGCGGGAGGGCAGAGCTGCCTTCTCTGGTTATTTCCATTTCAAGAGTGCAACAGTGGCAGTTTGTCCCTTCTGCCTCACCAACACATTTGTCTTGTCTGGTTAGAATTAAGCCCAGAATAGCACCTCTTCAACAAGGAATTAGTTTAAACCCAAGTTGTGCCAACTTTATTTAAGGCCTGCTTTTCAGCAGAATGATATTGTCAGTTGATTCTAAATAAACTGAAGTTTGCTATTACCCCGATGTTGTGCCCCTGTGCCACTAATTGGCTCATCTGTATTGGGAAAACGTTATTGATGTTGCTACCAAACGTTCATAAGTCACGCTAGAAATTGTTGATAATAATACACAGCCAGTGGAGAAAGGACAGGAACCAACCCTGGCATGGGGGTACGCCCTCCATATGGCACGGGTTGCAAATACAGAGGCCTGGAATAGGAAAGCCAGGCTGGGAAAGTCCTGTTGTCCCTCATCAAGGTAAAACTCAGGAAGCTGTTACTAAGAAGCAGATCAGCCTTATTCTAGTGGGTTGCCTGGGAGGGTGTGACACTGGGATGGTTCCCAGGGGAGAACACAGTAGGATACAGATGCCTACGGAAGGCCAACAAGGCATCTGAGCCATGGTGGAACAGGCTAGAGCTCAGGGAAGCATAGCATCAGGGGAACACGGGCATTCAACACCCAGTGACCAGAGGACGAAGGGGCAGAGATTAAGGTAGAAGTCCAGAATTAGTGGGGGCATAACAGGGGGAACGTTTAGGTATCTGGGCTTCAGATGCCCTGGCTGGAAGGAAGCAGCACGGATTTTTTTACCCAGTTACAATTGACATTTAAGTGCCTGGAGTGTGGACGCTGGGGAGCTAGGCCTGTAGGTAGGTGGAGCTTCAGAGGCAACCCAGCAGCTGTTGCTAGGGACAACAGCTGGCCAGCTGCCTTACTGTATGCTCCTGTGACACCATCACTTCTGCTTTTATGCTCACCCAAACGCTCCTTATCAGGTGTGTGGGTTTCTAGATGTGTCTGTGACTCTGTGGCTTCCAGGTTAGTCTGCCCCGCCTGTTTGTGCTTCTTGTGAAAAAGCTGTACACGCTGCTCCTCTGCAACAAGGGCTGCAATTTATCAGTTGCTCACTGCGTCCCAGGGAGTAGCAGGTTTATGCAGACTAACTTACTTGATCCCCAACCTCCTTCGTAGATAGTTCTTGTTATATCCCCAGTCTGAAATGAGGAAACTGAAATTCGTGCGGTTTATATAATCAGCCCAAGGCTGTACAGCTGGGATGCAAAAGAGCTCACACCTCAACCTTGCCCCTCCCCTGGCTGCCTTCAGTTGCTCCTAAAGACACACTTTATGCATTTATACAGCCACAAACCCAGGCAATTCTCACTGAATTTTTTTTTCGGCCACTAGATTTTTCTAAGTAGCTACTTCTCTACCTATCAATGTTCTGTCCTCTTTTGTCTCCATCATACCCAGCATAGCATCATGTAAAGCAGACTACCAACATCTGATGAATTATGATGATCAAAAATTATGGTTAGTGAGCCAGATGTGGTGCTGCATGCCCTTAATCTCAGTGCTTGAGAGACAGGGACAAACAGGTCTCTATGAGTGCTAGGCCAGCCTGGTCCACATAATGAATTTCAGGCAGCCAGAGTGACATAGTGAGACTCTATCTCAAAAAACAAACAAACAAAAAACCCAATGACCATCCAATATGATTAGTGGGAGCTGGGGACATAGTTTAGTTGGTAGAATGTCTGGCATACAAATATGAGGATCTGAGTGTGATTCCTAACACCCATATACAGATCTGTGTGTAGTGATGCAAGTTTGTTACCCCATCACTGGGAAGGGGAGAAAGATGGATCTGTAGAGCTGGCTGGTGAGCCCAAGGTACCAGTGAGAGACCTGGTCTCAAAATAAACCACAACCTGCTGGGAGGTGGTGGTGCACATCTTTAATCCCAGCACTCAGGAGGCAGAGGCAGGCGGATCTCTGTGAGTTCAAGGTCAGCCTGGTCTACAGAGGAAGTTTGAGGAGGCCTCCAAAGCTACAGGGAAACCCTGTCTTAAAAACAAACAAAAAAACCAAGCTGGAAATGCAACAACAAAACCAAAAATACTCATGTTAGATGGCCCCTGAGGTTGACCCCTGGCCTCTACAAGCATGTGCAATCATATGTACATACCTACAGAGGCATTCGGGAACAGTCTCACACATCTGTATACACTCACAAACACTCTGTGGTGGTTTGGATGAGAATGGCTCATATATTTGAATACTTGGTTCCCAGTTGGTAGAACTGTTTTGGAAGAATCAAGACTTGTGGTCTTGTTGGAGGATGTGTGTCACTGGGGGCAGACCTTAAGGTTTCAAAAGACTTGAGCCATTCCCAGTGGTGTTTCTCTGCCTGCTGCAAGATGTAACATCTCAGCTCCTGCTCTAGTGCCATGCCTGCCTGCCTGATGCCATGCTCTCAGACATGATGGATTTGGATTGTCTGAAATTGTAAGCCCCAATAAACTATTTCTTCTATAAGTTGTCTCGGTCATGGTGTCTCATCATAGCAATAGAAAAGTAACTAAGCCACACACACACACACACAAGACCGATTAGAGCTGTTGTTTTTAATCTTGGCTTTATGTATTTATAAAGTTAATTAGGAATAATACTTTATCACATAAAATACAATCAAGAGTCATTTAATGATGGAGACGCAATCCAAGAAATGTCCTTGAGTGGTTTGCTTATTTGTTAAGCAGAAAGCAATCACAAACACCTATATTGTATAAACTAATGTTTATTGGGCTACATGATATATATATGTGTGTGTGTGTGTGTTAGGTATGTATATATATAATAGGCATAACATACACACATATACACATGTATATTATATTATGCCTTATATATACACATATATAACACATATATATTGTGGAATATTATTTTGAGATTTGTTACTTTCATTTATGCTGTGGAACATTTGTTTAATGGTGCAAAGAAGTGTTGCATTCTTTCATGCTGTATTTGTTTAACTGTAAAGCTGTGCTACCCTGCCTATCTAAAACACCTGATTGGCCTAATAAAGAGATGAACGGCCAATAGCAAGGCAAGAGAAAGGATAGGCGGGGCTGAGAAATCTGAAAAAGGAGATCAAGCCACCAGATCTAGGAGAGAGAGAAAGAGGGCTCCAGGGTCCAGTGATGCAGCTACATAATCCGACATAGGATAAGAAGGAAAGAAAAGATACATAGAAACAGAGAAAGGTAAAAGCCCAGAGGCAAAAGATAGACAGGATAAGTTAAGAAAGGCTAGCTAGAAATTAGCCAAGCTAAGGCTGGGCATTTATAAGAAAGAATAAACCTCCATGTGTATTTATTTGGGAGCTGTGTGGTGCCCCCGCCCTGAGTAAAAAAAAAACACTAAATTATAAAAATTTTTATTGCTCACAGGGCCACGATAAATGAAAAGTGATATTAAATCAAGCATTAAAAAGATATGAGATTGACTCTGGAATAAATGACATAGTATCTTAAAGTAATCATATCTATTGGTAGGAGTATGCTCTTAACATGGTCCTTTATAGTAACCATCAAGTGTTATGCACTGTGCAGCTGTACTTTTATGTGACCAGGCGTGTAGGACTTACTGGCACCAGCATCACCCTACCCATGTCGATCATGCCTCCTGCTCCAGCCTTCTGAAAGCTGTGCTATCACTAAGCAACAAGAAGTTTTCAACCCCATCATCGTATCATGGGACCATGATCACACACGGGTCCACTGCTGGCTCAAATGCCCCCAACAGTCACTGACGTGCACACTACGCGAAAGACGGGAGCATGCAAAGACTACCGCTCCTGGGGGACATTTCTGTTCCCGAGAAACTCAGATGCAGATCAACAGCTCAACGCGTATGTCCATGCAAACTTGAGAAGTGAAAAAATGAAGGTTAAGAGATATAGAAATGAAGCAAACTGTTGTTTTTGGAAGCCCAAATCTGGAGAGCTTTTTCATAACAAGATGTTCACACTTATCTAAACCAGAGGTTGCAAAACTACTCCCCATGCCGCCCATATGCAGCCCACACCCTGTTTCTGTGTGGCCCATAAATGGAGAATTGTTTTCATATTTTTAAAAAATGGTTGGGAAAATATTAAAAGAGGACTGGAACCTCATGACATGGGAGAACTGTATGAAATCCAAATTTTGTCACCCATAAATAGCTTCACTGAAACGTCGCCATGCTTATTCAACAGCCCCTCCCTCCTTGCCTCGCTCCCTCGCTCTCTCTCTTCAGTCTTTCCTTCTTCAGCCATGCTGCCATATGACCTAGGTCGGTCCTGATCTTGAGACGTTCTGCCTTACTCACCTCCGGAATGTCGAGTGCCGGGACTGCAGGCGTGCACGCCGAACTCAGCTTCAGTCATGCGTCTCTGACGGCTGCTTTCTCACTGCAATGACAGCATTAAGTATTTGGAACGGAGAAAGAGAAGCCTGAAATATTTTCTATCTCATCCTTTGTAGAGAACGTTTGCTAATCACCCATCACAATAACGTTAGGATGTCACAAGCCTTTTAACATCGACGTTACTTTTATTATTTTAGTTTCTAAAGTTTTGTCTGTTTTAAAGATTTGTTTCATTTTTATTAATGTGTACAGGTGCTCTTATAGGCTAGAAGAGGGTGCCAGATACCCTGGTGATGAAGTTATAGGTGGCTGTGAAGTGCCAGTGTAGGCAGTGATTCAAAATCAGGTTTTAAGGCTTGGCATTGAAAAGAAAGAGTAACCCCCTCAATCAATCAATCTCTCTCTCTCTCTCTCTCTCTCTCTCTCTCTCTCTCTCTCTCTCTCTCTTTCTCTCTTTCTCTCTCTCCTCTCCCCAGACAGCTTCTCACATGGCCTCAGCTGACCGAGAGCTCCCTGAGCATCTGACTGTACTGTCTCCGTATCTCAAGAGCTGGTATTACAGTAGGTGCTCTGCTCCAGTTTGTTCTGGTTTTGTGTGATGTTAAGGTTTGTACCCAGTGCTTCTTTGCAAGCTAAACAAATACTCTTCCAACTGAGTATACCCCTGTGCCAAGAACACTCTTCCGTCAACAAGTCCCACATTTTCAGAGTGAAGCCGCCCCTCTTCTCTGTTGATTTCTCTACAGTCTTTTCTGGTAGCAGGCACATGAAATGGTGGCAGACTGAGATGCCTGTGGTATGTCTAGGAGGATGACAGTCTTCCTGCCTAGGGTCCTCTTTCTCTTTGATAGGAAACCGATACTGCGCATCTAAGAGCGCCTACGGTGCTGTCTGGAACTGTAGCGACCCCATAATGGATTTGCCAAATTAGATCCACTGATTATGGATGGAATAAAACAAACTGTTCTTTTTATTGTCTAGGACATAAAGAAATACAAAAGCAACTTAGGTGTCCTGGACACAGGAGCGACTTATCAGTGTTCTGAGAGGACACTTAATATAAAGGCGTATGGTCCCACAAGTAATTAATCTGCCCGTTAGGTCCCAAGTAAAACGAAGTACACAGGATTATCTGTCCCCTACGATTCCTTGTGGTGAACCTCAACTGAATCTTATTTGTTTATTTACTTACTAATTTATTTTGTGGTGCTGAGAGGCAAAGTCAGGGCTTTCTACATGGTAGGTAAATTCTACTCCTGAGCTCCATTCTCTGTCTGATTTATCTTCTGAGATCCAAACATAAATTTGACAGTCTGTGTCTGTCTGTCTGGGTATCCCTGTCTTTCTCCCACTTAACAGAAGTTTACTAGCTGTTTATCATATGTAAGGTACTCAGCATACAAAAATGTATAAAAATCCCAACTTCTTGAAGACCTTAGGGATCAGGAGAAAGACTACTGATCTATGCTAACCTTTCTTGACCTTTGGTGGTCCTGAGAGTTAATCCATGACACAGTCTCCTTTTGGTACCATTGGCCCTATGGTCTCTTTGTTCTACTTCTCTGGGTTCTGATTGTCTCCATTGTCAATTTCCTTTTTTATTCAAGCTCTCCATTAAATGCATTTTTGTTTTATCTTGCTTTTGCCCACCCTCGGCGATCTCCTAAATTCATAAATCCAGTTCCTGTAGCACTTCTGAGCTTCAGACTCCCATCTCCAGGTCTATAGTAGACATCTTCACTGGGGCATCTTCTAACTTCTAGTCATCTCAACCTTGTGGCTGTTGTAGGAGTCCTCATTTCAGCCAGTGATGCCTCTGCCCACACATCCAATCTTGGAAGAATTCTCAAGTCCACTGTGACAATGGCAGTGTCTCCTTTTGTGTTGCTCCCCATGTCCTGTCTATCACTAAATTATGTAACATAGCTCTGGGGGCTTTGGGTATTTCTGGCCCCATTCATGCCACCCTCTTCGCTTGGCAGCCATATTTCCTCGCCCATCTCTGAGATGTCCTTCAGAATAGTCTCTCCACATATGTTCTTGGCCTGTTTACCTTCATCTTCCCCTTGATAATGTGTTCCAGACTGGAAAAATGTAGATCTCACTTCACAGGGGAAAAAAAGGCAGCAAAATATACGTGTTGTTCTTCATAAAATATGTAGTAAAGCTTGGTTCCTATTGATGTGTCTGGAAGTGTCCCACAGCTGTCTACCTTTCCTTCCATCTACACACTGTTCTGTATTTACCCACTTCTCTATTTGGTGGCTTTTCAGTCTTTAATGACTATAAATAATGCTTTGGTGAAGGTCCTGGAAGAGTCATCCTTCAGTCCATGTGTGAATCTGTCTATTGGGTAGAGACCTAAAAGTAGGCTTGTGAGGTCAAAAGGCTTTGCATGTTTGAAAAGTGATCAACACTGCCAGGATGCCCTCTACAGAGGTCACAGCAACTTCCTCATCCACTTCCTAAGAACAGGTCTGCTTCCCCTATCTGCCTAGACAACCAGATACTTGAAAATTTATCTCATTGCTTTTGCAATGGGCATGCTTCTGTGTTGAGAAAGCAAGTAAGTATTTTAACACATTTTAACTCTCTTTAGTATTTCTTTGGTTTCAATCTGTGTGTTATATACTTTGCCCACCTTTTCAGAATTTTGGGTTGGTTGTTGATTTCATCTGAAATAATTCTAAGTTCTAGGTTCAGTCAGAAATCCTAGTGTTTTTATTATCATTCAAAACTCAGGGCTGTATTGCTGTAGACTATTTTTAAGTCACAATCTTGTCATGCTTTTGCTAGGTTTAATCTGTATGTTCATGGGGAGGGGACCATGCTTGTCCTATGGCATGTGTATGGAGGTCAGGGGACGACTTAGAAGAGTTAGTTGGTTCTCTCCTGCTGTGTGGGTACCAGGGATCAAACTCAGGTCATAAGGTTTGGAAGCAAAGGACTTTAATCATTGAGCTGTCTCAAAGGCCTCTCAAATTTTTACTCTAATAATAAGTACCAAGAGTTATATCACAGTGGACCTCACATTTGGAGGTTATGAATTGACCCTCAGAATTCCTGACTGCCTGAAACAACTTGACAAGATCACTTCATCCTCTACCTAAACCATCACATTCATTTCCCTAAAAGCCCAATGAAACACAGAATATTTATTAACTATAGAGTTAACTATAGAGCTTCAGAGAATGCCAATGACCTGGGTAACACAGCTAGGAACTCTTCTTCTTCTGAAACCCTAAAAGCCTAGTGCTCCATCATCAACCGCAATTCTGTCTTTTTTCAACACACCAGATGCCAATCCCACCCTCCCCACACTTTTTGAGACAAGAGTCTCACTATACAGCCCAGATTGGCCTTGAACTCACAACCCTCCTGCTTCAACTTTCTGAACTGTAGTATCAGAAACAGTAACAGGTATAGTAACATATATATATATATATATATATATATATATATATATATATATATATATATATATATAATTTATAATATACATAGTAACTATATATAGTATAGTAACAGGTATAATATTGTAACATATATATATAGTAACTATATGTAGTATAGTAACAGGTATAATATTGTAACATATATATATATATATATATATATAGTAACTATATGTAGTATAGTAACAGAGTAACAGGTTTGTGCCGCTATACCTGCTTCTAGAAGGTGGTTCTTCATGTGTCTAATTTCTACCAATTAGATCACTCCCTTCTTTCCTAAAACACCCAATGGTCAGTGTTAAGCTCCAACTATGTGCAAGAATCTTCACTGGATTTACATTTTAGAAGCCCTCAACTCTATGCAATAAAGAGAACGGTAGTGTGGCTTTGGTAATTAAATTACGTTACTGTGAAAAGATGCCCAGGGAGGTTAGAAAGGGGATAGGAAAGGACACTTCAGGTGGAGAAAGGGCTCTTGGAGGAGGTGATATTCTAAGAAAAACCAGAAGGATGAAAAAATATCCCTGAAAAGAAAATACTTGAGGCATGGTGAGGCTGGAACCCGAGAATGCCTGGAAAACGAGCCGGAGAGCTGGTCTCCACACAAGGCATGGAAGGCCAGGGAAGGAGTCTAGCCTGCATTCCAAGTATAAGCAGACGACATGGAAGGATTCTAAGAGGAGAAGCCACATGGTAAGCTATGGTTTATATCTTATGACACCTGGCTTGAATCAGGGGTCTAACTGTGCTGGAGAGAACAAGAACAATCACTCATTACAGCCTGGAAGGGTGGCACATACTTGTAATCACAACACTCAAGAGTCTGAGGCAGGAGGATAACTACTTTGAGGCCAGCTCAGGCTACATAGTTAGTGAGACTCTTGTCTTTAACTTTTTTCCTTCTTTTTTTTTTTTTTTTAAAAAAAGGGCCATATTATGAGAATAGAGAGAGGATGCTGATTTGGACTAAGATGGTGGCAAAGGAGGTAGGAAGATTAAGTTTGGGAAATGTTTTAGAGGCAGAGTTCAAGTCCTCGTAAATTGGACGTGCAAATCGGAGAAACAGAAGAACCAAGAAGGTCTACGCATGCTTTCAGCTCAGGGAACTGGCAGACTGTGATGCTCGCCAACCGGAAGATGCCCAGGAGCACCCAGAGTTCTCTCATGTCCGTTTCTTCTTTTCCACCTTACACCCGTAGCTTTACAGACCATGAGTTCACTCTCTTCCTAGTACCGTTGTTTGTTCTTGACGTGCCCTTGAGTCCTTCCTACCCGAGAGCTTCCTCCAGCTCCTTCCTCTGTTCTCTGTCCCCTTTACCAATGTACTTTTGGCCAAATAGACAGATGACCTTTGTTGCTAAATCCAATGGCTTTTCAGCCTTCATTTATCTTAAACTCTCCGGTGTTTAATGCTATTTTCTGTCCTCACAAAGCATCTAAAGCTTCTTGTGCCTTCTCCTTCCACCTCTCCAGTTAGCTCCCCAGTACCCTCCCTTCCTCACCTTTTTAAGTGGCATTTCCATGGTGCTGAAGCCAGGCCCCCTTCTCGTTTGGGGATTTCATTTGTAACCATGAACTCCCAATTATTCTAATGACTCTGACACAGATGCCTCTAGAGTTTTGGCTTCCTCTGGCAAGTAGTACACAGCTCACTTTGATATCCTATGGATACTTCAAACTCAGTAGGCTTAAAATTAAACTAATTCCTTCTTGCTGTGACCTGCTTTTCTTCCCAAGGCCCCTGTCTTGGTGACTGATACCGCTATCATCCTGTTTACCTAAGCCATAGTTCTCCCACTATGTCTCAACTATGTGGATAAAATCAATAACCATACTCGCTTGTCTTGGTATTGAACCCTTTCTTTTTCTAGAGTCCCCTTTTTGCTGTCTTAGTTTAAGAGTTCCTGTCCCTGCCCCCCTTTTTTTCCTTAGGATGCTGAACTTCCTTCCGATTAATCTCCTGGCTTACAGCATCACTAACAGATCTCCAAACAGCAGTGATCTTTTAAAAGTGGCCATTAAGCAATTTGATAGGTCGAGGAGTGGGTTCAGCAGTTAAGAGCACTTACTGCTCTTGCAGAAGACCCAGGTTCGGTTCCCAGTACCCACATGGTGGCTCACAACTGCCTGTTACTCCAGTTCCATGGATATCTGACATCCACTCCTGACCTCCTATGGCTCCTATATGCATATGGTATGCATGCAAAGACACATTAAATAAATAAATATTGAAAAATAATCAACAGTTTCCCATTGGCCTTAGAGTAAGTCCAAACTTCTTGGAAGATCAAGCTTCTCACGCTACAGGGAGCCCCATCATTTCTCAGGACTTCTGCCATGCACTCGGGCAGTGTAAACATCTGTGAAGCATCTTCTACTTGGGGGGCACCATCCTCTTGGCTCAGCTCTTTGGGTGTGCCTTTTGGTCTGGAATTGGCCTGCCTTTATTTTCCTCACCACTCCTGTAGCTCAGTATCCTCCTGTGAGCTTTCCTGTAGACAGCATCTCACTATTATGTGACCAACTGTGTCTTCCTTCGTCTCCTCCTTGTACCATAGGATCCTGCAGGCCACGGACTGTGCTTAGCTTTCTATTTCTAGGGCCACAGAAAGCACTCAATAATGGATTGAGCAGCAGAGTTGGGTTTCAAAGTCAGGACTTCTCTTTCCAGCACAAATCTCACATTTCTTCACACTATTTTTTTTTTTAATATCTTGAGTCTGAGGGATTCGAAATTACAACAGGGTATGTGTATATCTGTTGCTAATTAAAATACAGGCAAACAGATGTTTGGCTCCATCAGAATCCAACTGATAACTGGTTTTGGATAACCCTTCCTCCATCATTCCACCCCTGGCTCATTGGGGCATTTGGGTTGACCGCATCTGGAACAACTGGAAGGCCTATGCCTCGTCTCAGAAACAGTTGCACTTTTTGGCCTGTTGCTTCTCTACTACGACAAGACAAAGAGAGACGAAACGCAGAAGGAAACCAGGCAATCTTCTGCATGTGGCAAGTCACATCAAAACTCCCTGTACCACCACCAAGTCACCTTTCCCATGAACCCACCCCAGTCTCTACAGCTAGGGGCTAACGGGTGGATGCAGACAAAAAAAAAATCTAACAGCTAGAAATTGGAATTAAATGCAAGGAAGCATCAAGATCTTTTAGGAAGCTTCCATAAAACCACCGCCAGCATGCAAAGACCCACAATGGCTGCCTAGGCCCATCCAGTATACAGACGTGGAGACCCATCTTTCTTCAAAGCCGCGTGTGCTCTATTTTTCATCCAACAAATTATCTCCATCAGAATCCACCTATTTACCGTCTTATCTCTCTGCTATTGCCTTGGCGATAGTCTTGTTATAAATAAGAGGAAGGAACTGGAAGCAAAAGTATAAAAAGCAAGGCTTGCCTTATCAGGGACATAGGGGAATCAGTGAGAGAGACATTTAGTTCCCAAGGTGACAGGGTTTCCGGTATGTAAAGCTGCCCTGCAATCACACTTCGTACTCTTGGGGCCACAGTGCCAACCCATACTTGTTTGTCCTTCCTGGGCCTGGACTGCATTCAATTCTATGCCTTATTTAGTTGAAATGATTCCTTCAGCTTCAATGTGTACTTTTTAATGCTTCATTTTGGAAATATCACACTTAAATATTTTCTCTTCTTGAGCTTTAGTTCCAAAGCTGAGGAATGAAGATTTTTGGGGGGGGGGGTGAGGAGTGGGGAATGGATTTTTCTTTGCTTTACATGTCAAGAATGGCTTTCTCAAATCACTAATAAAGTAGCCTGGCAGGGCCTTAAGCCTCCTACGATGACGTTTTCCACGAGAATTAGCATTTAATTGGGATAATTTGTTTTCAACGGAAAGCAGAAATTCTTTTCCAAGAGGATCAGCGTGATAATGTCTTACCAGCTAGTGCAGCGAGACCAAATATAAACCAGTTCTGAGAAACAGGAAGTGAACCTGACTGGTCTAGTCTGAGTGTCCCTGGCAGTGACGCAAATACAGAAATCAAATTAGGAAAACAAGATCTGTGGGTGTGAGGCGATCGATAATAGACCAGGATGCTACAACATAAGCAAAGAAGCCTTTAACCAAATGCCATTCATTTTAATAACACCCTGAGCAGTTGGATTTTCCTGTACCACACTGGTGATTAGCGAGCGGGGCGAGCTTGAGTTCCCTAGCAACCGGATGAGCTTTTGAGACAGTCCTTAGCCTTTCCGTTAATCCCCTCAACCCCTTCCTTCGAAATGGATGGCTGACATGAAAATGTTGCAGAAAGTGCTTCTGGAGACTTCCAGGAGGGACATGGAAAGGGATAATAATGATAATGAATAATGATGATGAAATAGTAACAACTGTCCTGAAAATTGTAGGCAGGTGACGTTCCTAGGTGCCCACCCTGTCTCTACAGTTCACTGCTCTCAAGTCTAGGTTTCCGATTCCCCTGGGGGAAAAGGGCAATGGAGCTGAAATTGTCCGGAGTTTAAGGTGGTCTCCTCTTGGAACATGGGCAGTATTGTTTTGTCGCTCAGAAGCATCCCTCTGAAGGGAGGGTGAACCCTGGAACAGGTGGCCGTTTGTGTAGTGGCCGGCTGACTGATGGCTTGGGCAGGGCAAAATATACCACATTTTCTTTCTCCTTTAAGCCCTATGAATTACCTTGGTGGAAGGTGCTTGGGGTTGGGGGAGGGGGAGGGACGGAATGAAGCTTTTTCCTATTGATTGTTTAATTGCACCAGAGGCTGCTTGTCCAAGGCTCTGGCCAAGAGCGTCCCCCCCCCCCCCCCGTGTGTTCAGTGAGGCTGGACCATTTTCCCACCCTTTCCCCTAGATTTGAAGAAGACAACCCAGAAAGTCCAGAAAGGCTAGAGGAACCTGGGGTGTGTTGGCCTTTTGCTATTCAAGGGTGTCCTGTAGCGCCAGGGCTGCTGGGATGAAGTTCCTGCAACCCTGAATCATTGCCTCTAGCTGAGTCCTGAGTTCGGGATCTACAACTCCACCCACCGTGTGACCTGGGGCGACTGTCGGGCATTAGTCAAATAATTACTCTTACTGCTACTGGCTGGCCATCTTTTCTATGGCCTGGGTCTCTGTTAGCTGGGCATTTGACTCCTTGGGGCCCGATGGCTCCTATTGCTACCGCCATCCCACCTAACCCCCCTGCGCGCTCCCTTCCCAAGGCGACCACCTGCGCCGCCCAACTTACCCTCTGCCCCGCAGGGAGGGCCCCTCGGGGTAGCAGAGCCCTCCCCGCTCCCGGGCGGCTCAGGGGGAGCTCGGTGTTTGCCTCCAGCCCTTTGCTACCGAGGATCAGGTTCCTCCCCTCCTCCCCCTCCAGCTCCGGCCGCCGCCGCCGCCGCCTCCTTCTTGCATGACACAGCACAACCGCAGCTGCCGCAGCAAGTCCAAACCATCCGCCCAGGAAGCGCCGCAACCAGGGCTCGGGAGGGGCGGAGGGGGCAAGGCAGGGGTCTTGTCCGGGGGTAGTCTTGGCCCCACTTTGCACCACACACTCCCTCCTTGCCCAGGGCAAGCCAACAAAATGAGATTCAAGATGACCAGGCCGAGCCGTGGAGGAATGCTGGGGCTTGCCCGCAGAAGGGATGGGGCCAGAGAGGCGTGGGTAAAAGCAGACCCCAAGAAAGGGCAGGACATTTCAGGTGAAGAAAGGTAAGCCGAGTCCGTGAAGTCAAGGGCCAGGCTGTGGAGATTAAAGGAGGTCAAAGAGAGGTAAGGAGGTAGAGTTGCTGAGAAGAGAACCAGCTGCTGCTGGTGGGGGCGGGGGCGGGGGGGGGTTAAGAATTTGGGAAGGCCTGACCTGGGCACATAAGTAAAGGGCCGGAATTGGGAGAGTCAGGGGAAATATGGGTAAAGGATGAAACGTGAGGTTGGAAGGCCAAAAGGATGGAGGTTAATAGAATTCGAAAGGATGTAAGTGCGATCGTTTATCATAACTGATGAGGTAGGAAGCCGTACACCCAAGGCCAGGCCAGAAGGCCATCATCACCCACCCCACTCTTCAGGTTACTGAGTTCTTTTTTTTTTCTTTTCCACAATTTCGCCCATCTAGTTTTCCTTATAAAAAATGAGAAAGAACATGGGCCAACAGAGAAATAGCTGTTTATTTTAGATTTATAGGATAATATTTCCATTATCCACAAAAAGTTTGAGACAGAGAATTGCATGCAATTCAAAGTAGAATCCCCCTCACGAGACTGCAAGTCAGTAAGACTAAGTACTTCAAACTGTTACTTCCCACACATCATTGGACTCGAATAAGCCTTTAAAGGCTAATGTTGAAGTTAAATGCTAGCAGTGGGGACAGAATTAGTGGTTTCTAATACATGAAAATGCACATGCTTGCTTCCTATCCATACACATGCATATATGTATACATAATTTCTAGTGTGTAACATGTACAGTATGATTAAGGGATAAGCATGTTTTCCTGATCATCTTATTTCCCAAAAGCACGCATTTTATAGCCGTCATCTTGTCACCACTTGAAAGAACGTGGTCAGAAAAGAAGTCCCCAAACTGCCACTTTGGTTTTGTCTGTACCTTACAGGTCATAGCTTCATACCTCACTTCCTGACACAAACAAGTTTTTACTGTTGTCAGCAACGAAGCCCTAATATAGCTGCGGAAGAGAAAAACTGCGTTGCATTTTGCCTCTTGAGAGCATCATCAACAGTTACCGGAGGAATGTAATTCCAGAAAGCTCTGAAACTGGTGGTGATGGGAATTATGGAACAAATGCCTGGTTCTATTTGTTGTTATTCTTTGGGCATTCCTGTTCTACCAGCGATCTGCGAGTGAGCTCACTGAGGGGGCAAATCTGGTTTTTCTGTTTGACTTTGTAAAATTTAATCAGGCCTGAGAGGAAACTCACAGCTTTCGGGAGAAAATAAAGTAGGAACCACGAAATGTCATTTAACAGAGCGTGGGTTTGGTGACTGCAGGAAAGGATTTAAGGACGCTCCTGTTCCGTTTGCTGTGTAATGAGCACGGGCTCCACGCACGCACCGACGCCACAGCTCCCGGATGCAGTGGCTCCCTTATCTGGGCTTCTGCAGCGCCACAAGCCCCTTCGGGATGCTGCGAGGGGCTCCTGGTGGGTGGTGGTACAAACGCTGCGGCCGCTGCCGCCGCCGCCGGTCCTGCTGCTGTTGTTGCTGCTGCAGTCACGTGGGAGCCCCTTTAAGTTTCCATAGAGAGGCCTCTCCGGTGTCACATGATGGACATGATATAATGAAACAACATTGTGGAGAGGAAAGCATTAGGGGAGCCCACGGCTACAAAAACAAGTGAGTGAGAAGAGGTGGGAGAAAAAGAAACTACGCCACCTCCCCTGCAGCCGAGCGCACGCAGCAGCCTGGCGTGACAAGTGGGCGACGCCGGGGGCAGGGAGTGGGGGGTCCTCGGCCCGCCCCGGGGACCCTGTTGTCCACCGTGCGCAGAGCAACTTTTAACCGGCAGCCCCGCACCTGTCTCTGGGTCCCCATCGCTCCCCGCGACCATCCTGGGAAAATTCTAGAAGAATACGCTCTCGGAATCTACGTGCGCATCATTTTCCTCCTCGCTCCGGAGGAAGGAGCCAGAAAGGAAAGCAGAGCTGCGTAATGTTCAGACCACCGGTAAGTTCTGTAGGGTGGGGAAAACGGGCCCAGTAGGACTTGGGGACGGGTATTTGGTGCTCAGCTCCCACCCTGGGGGTGAAAAAGGTGTCCCCGCACTCCCCGTGAGGCAGATGGGTTGGCGCGTCATCCGAGCTATTTTCCCGGTGGACTCTGCTGACGTCCACCCTCGCACTCCCCCAGGGCCCCTTGACGCCCCCCGCAAAGGGCTTGCGGCTGCCGATCAGGAGGCTCGGCGGGCGAGAGAAGGAAGGTAGGGTTGCTGCGTGAGACGGGCATGTCGGAGCTATTTCGCCATGTTTGTGTTGCTAAGAGCACTTTTTTCCCCTTTGCGGTGGCTTGATGCCACATGGCTCCTCCGGAGCTGCTGCCGGGTTGAGAGCGAGTGTTTTTTTTTTTTTTCAATGTCCGCATTCCAGCTAATGTTGCGCAGATAAAATTCAAACTTGAGGTAAACAGACGACGAGGAGGAGGAGGGGAGGGACCGGCGAGGGGGGGGGAGGACTGTTTCCATTTCGAGATTCCACCTCTTCACTCAGCGGAGACCAACATCCCGAACCTGGAGGCAACTCACGCATGGCTCCCACGCCCCCCACCTCTGCTGTCAACAAGAAGTAAGGGCCGGGGGCGTGCGATTGGGAGGGATGCGACGTCTTGGTTCTCAGGGGGAAGAGGCAGCCCCTAGGAAAGCGGCGCTTTGACTTCGGCTATTATTTTGGCGGAGGGAAGCAGGATACGTTCTTTTGCTCTGGAGATGAGTAGGGAGGCAAGGGGTGCATATCCCCCCCTTCCTGTGACTACCCATGATCGTGTCGCCTCCACCTCTGTCCCCCCCCAGCATAGGTCCCCCCCCCCAGGCTGGATGGGTGGGACTTCGGGTTTCCAGAAGACAGGTTATCTAGCAGGTGTGTGGGGTGGGCATTTGGATTTGATAAGTCGCTTGGATTTGGTAGGAGACCGTGGAGAGGCAAAGCAACTGCGTAGGCAGAGCTGAGTCTAATACTTATGTTGGGGGGGACGAGTTTAAAATCAATAGAGAAAAATCAAGACTCCCCCCCCCCAATATGTCTGTTTGAGCTCGCAGCAAGGCTGCTGCGTGAGTGGCGAGGACGAGGGCGAGCTTCGTCATGTGGCACCCTGTAGGCTTCTGACAGCTTGGAGCCATCTACCCCCTCCCGCGCGCGCCCGGGGCGGAAGGTGTGGGTTGGGTGGTCCGAGGAGGGTGACGTCCGAGGCGGGGTGGGGACAGGCTCCGGAGCGCCTGGGTCCGCTCGGAAAGGCGTGTGAGGGAGGAGGCGGCCACGTGAGGGGGGTCCGCAGCAGCGCGCGAGCTGGAGGCTGGGGGCGAAGTGCGTAGCAGAAGTCGTGACGGGGGTGACACGCAGCCGCCGAGGCCGCTCACCGCCCACGCAGGCCCCCGCCGCGGGTGGGTGCGCACTCACGCGCCCGCTCCCGGGAGACCGTTTCCGGCGCAGGACCCGAGCCTGGCGGTAAACAGGGTGGCGCCCTCTGCCCTCCCGCCCCCGGCCTGGCGGAGGCGCGCGGTCGTGGCGGACGAGCGGCGGCGGTGGCGAGCGCGCGCGCCCGCGCGCTCGCCCCCGCCCGTCCCGCCTCCTCTGTTTTTGTTTTGATGGAGCCCGCGTGCAGCTGGCGCGTGTCGAGTCACGTGCCGCGGCCGCGAGGGGGCTGGGCGCGGGCGGCCCGGACGCGGGGGAGGGCGCAGGAAGGGTCGCAGCCCCCTGCCCTGTCCGAGAACTCCGCCGAGGTACGGTCTTGCCGGGCTGGTCGCAGTTATTTCTCCCCGGAGCAGCGGGATTTGGGTTCGTCGTCACAGCATCCTTGCCAGTCTGCTGTCCCCGGGGCTGGAGGATCAGCTGAGGGAGTCGAACGGACCTCACAGCTGTGTTATCACTGGACACGGAAGTCTCTCCATCTGGCTCTTCATCCAGGCTGCACGGTATAATCAACCGGAAACCTTTAAAATTATTCTCAGTACCCACTCTTCCTAGCGAGGGACCTGAAATCCGAATAGAGTTAGGAGCGAGGGCCATTTTCTTCACCTCCTCCTTCTCCAGGAGCTGTGACGCAGTAGGAATGAAATTGATAGGTAGCCAGCCTGATAGACTAGATAGTTGTTGAATCATCCATATTTATGCACCCAAGAGTGAAAAATAGCCCCAATAGTTAACATGTCGATCTATCACTAAATGGGGCCTCTATGTGCCAGACAGGATGACTGCGCAAACATGGCCGTAACCTGGAGGAGTAACAGTTTTACATTTGGGGAAGTGGAAGCCCAGGAGGTTCTGGCAGAGGTGGTGGTGTGAGGACTCCTGACTGGTATCCAGGGGGGCAGATCCCAGAACACATACTTGGAACCATGACTTGGGGCTGCTTGACCTTTGTGAACAGCCCGAGAGCAGTGCGGGCTGAACCGAGGGCCCGAGTTTGTGTACGCGGATTTCTTCTGTGGAAGCCTTTATATGACAGGTCCCCTTGTTTGAAAGGGAGGATAACCTTTTGGTAAATTCGTTAAGGCCTTCATGCTACCTAGTCAGTTCACTGTGGAGGAAGGGGGGGGGGGCTCAGCAATAGACGTTAACAGGTGGGTCCCTGTAATTGTTTTCGTGTTTGTTGTTGAACATATGTGTAAGCTGAAGAAGAGTCTAGAAGATGCATCTGTGTTCCACACATGGTCATGAATAAGGATGCCGTGGTGGTAATGGTTTGGATGTGACCAGAAGTGCCCCTGTGGGGTACAGTTTCTGCCATGAAAATTTTTGGAGGAAGTGCACACTTTCTGGGGGTATAGAGCCTTGCTTTTTTTTTTTTTTTTTTTTTTTTTTTTTTTTTTTTTTTACCGAAGTCTCCTTGGTTTGTTTGTTCCTCGTTTATATAAATTTGATGGGAACATTGAGATGATGTGGGGGTTCCGGTACGTGTTGGGAAAATATGCTTTGCTGATATCTAAGCAGATAACAGCTCAGTAAACCGAAATGTCTCCCTAAACACGGAGTTCTGATTCTGATACTCTGGTGACTCATTTGCATTGTCATCGTTGTCTCTCGTGTCCTAAAGATTGTCACCGAAATGGTGTACGTGGGTAAGTATATCAGAGATCAGGGAATCAAGGTGAATGTTGGCATTCTTCGCAGTTTGGTGAGCCGAGCTTGAGGACCCACCCAGGCCAGCGCGACATAACCGGCTGGTTTGGGATAAGTAGTTTCTGGTTGTGTTCCTTCTCTGTCTATGGAGTGCCACCACCGTGAATGACCCTTTCCCCCCCCAGCATTGTCAGACCACGCTGGCATAGTGGTTCTCAACCCTTTAATGCAGTTCCTCATGTGTGGTCACCCCACCCCCGTCATAAAATTACTTTCGTTGCTACTTCATAACCGTAATTTTGCTACCGTTATGAATCATAATGTAAATATTTGTGTTTTCTGATGGTCCCCTTAGGCAACCCCTGTGAAAGTGTTGGTTGAGAACCGCTGGTTTAGGGTGTCCTTGTGTAGCTCTGTTAAGAGGGCTTGTTTGCTTCCTGGGTACCTCCTTCAGGAAGTTCCCGTTGTCTTTTCAAGAACCTTGTCTTAAAAGTGGGTTAATTTATTTACGTATTTGGGTGTTTCGTCTGCATGTACATCTGCATACCAGAAGAGGGCATCGGTTCCCATGGGACGATAGTAAAAGACAGTTGCGAGCCACAGTACTGGTGCTGAAAATGGAACTCTGGGCCTCTGGAAAGCAGCCAATGCTCCTAACTGCTGAGCCATCTCCAGACCCCAACTTTTATTAAAAGAAAAAAATGTAATGTGTTCAGCGAGTGCACGTCCTCGGCTCATTCTGTCAGACGGGGCTCTTCCTTTGTCATGTGCTGGATGAGAACATGGTTCTCTTCAAAGTTACCGAATGATTTTTTATTTTTATTTTTTTTAAGATTTATTTATTTATTACGTATACAGTATTTTTGGTATTCTGTCTGCATGTATGCCCCGAATGATTTTTTAAAAGTCAGTGTGTCCGTGGCACATATTAACAATAACTTCTTTTGCATTGGGCGCCATTAAATTCTCATACTTGCTTTGCCCCCCTCCCTCCCTTTCATCCTGAAGCATCCTTACCACCTCTGCTGTGAGCTGTCAGAAGAACAGCACACACTCTTGTGAAAAACAGCAATACGGTGTCACTAACACGTTCTCGTAAATGGACTAGAGAAGACGATAGTGACATATAGTGATTTTCACTTGCACCCGTTACCAACGGATACGCTTTATGTGCTGTGGTAGGACATAGATGCGTCTTCAGATTTCATTATACTGTCATTTTCAGACTTAGTGTACAGAGATGTGTGTGAGCCCCTCCGCCCTGCACGGCTTTCGGAGATGACGAAGCAGTTTCCAAAGCTGCGATCTCCAGCCTGTTACCTGATTGAGGCCCTCAAGTGACTTACCTCCTCAGTGTGGCTGGCGTGACGCAGGAACTGAACTCCGAGTTGATCCAGATGTAGATAGCCACTGGTGGCAACAGTAGGGGACAGACCGGAGGCTTTGCTTCCCTTGGAGTCTGACGTGTAATGAGCAAACATTGAGGCGAAGGTAGTGTGCCTTTAAAAGAAAATCCTAGGGCATTGGCTCAAATGTTTCTCATTCCTAGATTATAGGTAGTTGCTGGTGATGTTTTATCTGACCCGGGTGAGGCCCTCATCTGTAGAACATCTGTATTGTTACATAAGCTGTCCTACTTCATGTGGTCTTTTCCTTCCAGAAGCAGAGAGGAGAAGTTGGGGATAGCTATAGTGACAAGTAATTATTTACAAATGGATGGGAGTGATTGGTGCATGAACCAAATGAACGCCTCACAAGTTGAATCCGTTTATTTTTTATTTTAAATGTGTTGGAAGGGCTGGGCAGGATTTGTCTTGCTGACGGTTTTGTCTCCAGTGCTTATCACGGTGCTTGACATTAGGAGCACTCAAATATTTGTTGAGTAAGTCAGTAGTCACGTCACCCAGCCCTAGCGCCCGTGGTTGAAGGGTGGAAGGGAGCACGGAAGGCAGGGACTCCGACGTCACGGTTCTTCCAAGGCATTCTGGTTAAGTGTCACCTTGATTTCTCGCCTGTAAGAATCGGAGCAGGAGCTGTCACCCTTATTTGATGACAGATTAAAAATAGTTGCAAGATGCGGTGTATGGGTCAGAAGGGGGCTGGGAAGAATATATCCACACAGAGGAAAGGAAGGATGTATTTCAGTTGTATTCTGACCGTCCCTGTCCTTCTGGTAAAGAAAATAAAATCCGTGCGTTGAAGAGCATAAATTAGGTAAATTGATTCATGGAATAAGAAATTATATTTGTTAATAATTCTAAAAAGAAGACCAGAAGTACAACCCCAAGCGTGGTGTGACGTTGAGAAAACAGCTTCAGCATAAGAACGGGAGCAGACTCTTTGTTCCATAACTGTTCGGTCTCATCGTGACACCCGAGTTAAGCTTCTCCAAGAGGATATTTAAGGTAGACGTAGAAGTGGAAGCAAGTGTTTATTGGTGTAGGAAGCTACTAGGGAATGGATGAAAACTATACCGGACGTTGCCGACATGTTTAGAAAAGAGCGTGGAGGTGAAAAACGCGCAGTTTTCTTCAGTGCTCAGATTCTGTCTGGCGCGGGTTGATGATCAGATGACATGCATGGTAGTGTTTGCGGAAAGGTGCTGCACAGACTCCGCCATCTTGTGCCTCACATGAGCCTACTTGTCGCTGTGATGTGTACCTGTGTTCTAGGTCTGCATTATTCTATGGCTTCTTCTAGAACTCCTGCTGTTGGCACTGTATGTCCCACAGTGAAAAGGAGTTTTACTATAGAATACGGACAACACAGTTGGGAATACTAACCTGCCACTCAAAATCAGAAGTCATAGAGAACACTCCAAGGTGAAATGTGAATTGGGGAGGGAGCAGGCAACCTTCTCAAGACATTCTGTCTATTCTTTGTGGCTAGATTTTAAATAACCCTATTAACCTCTTTCCTTTTCTTTACCTTTTTCTTTCTATTCTTATTTAGACAGGGCCTGACTGGGTAGCTCTGGGTGTCCTGGAGCTTGCTATATAGATCAGACTGGCCTGCCTCTGCTTCCCAAGAAGGGATCCCTTTGGGATCAAAGGTGTGTGCCACCACAAACTGGCTGAATCTTTTTGATAGAGTACAAATAATAATACATAAACAAATGCAAGCGCCTCAAACTGTCAACCAAGTGTTCCAGTAATTCCTGCTGTTGCCTTAGAAACAAAACCAAAATACAACCTTAGTAAGACAGAACCAAACACTACTGATAGCAACAGAAGTGAACTGAACTAAACAAATAAAGGAAGCCTGTGTTGCTTGACACATTAGAGGTCAACCGTGTATAGGCTGCTTTTTAGGTATTCATTATAGTTGCTTAGTACCAACAGTTTATATTTGCTGGGTCTAAGTATCTGGAGATACTGTTAGATTGACAGTACAAAAACCAAGATGCATTTGCCTATGGCAGCCCGTAGTACTGGTTGGATTCAGGTATAATGTTAAAGAAGCACTTTGAGCTTACTGAAAGGTGTTCATAGTGAGTGACCGTGGGTACTACCTTCCTATAAGAATTTAAGGAAGCTGGGTGTGTTTCCAGGGACCATCCTGGCAGAGGATCACTCGTTCAAGGCTAACCTACATGGTGAGACTCTGAAAAGCAAACGGAAAATGTTAATGACAAAATGATTGGCTTTGGTTCTTTGCTTTATGGAGTTGGTTACATTGGACCCATGGTTATCACACCACAGAGGGCTTGTTAGAACACATAGCTTTGGCTTCACATGCCTCCTGACTAGGCAGGCCTAGGGTAGGCTCAGTAATGTACACTTAGATTTCCCATGATTGCTGGTCAAGATTCTCAGAGGACCTCACATTAAATTAGGTAACGTTTTCTACTCTCTGTGACTCCAGGCGTGCACGCGTGCATGCACCCACCCTCTACATACCAGCTTACATTGCAAACCTGACCTTTGCTTGATTTCTCCTTCATGACATTTAAAAAATTACTGTATGGTAATGATTATAATTTTTTTGACAAGTTTCTTGAGCAGTCCATGTTTGCAGAAAACCTTGAACCTATTCTAACTCGGATATATATTCCTGAGTAGTCAAGGAGTTCTTAATAAAGATATATTGAAGTCAGGTGTAGCAGCCCATGCCTTTAATCCTAGCACTTGGGAGACAAAAACAGGCAGATCACTGAGTTCAAAACCTGCCGGCTCCAAAAGCGAGTTACAGGACAGCTAAGGGTGATTAGATCCTGTTTATTATAATATTTCTGATGGTAAAGAACAAAATTGTAAGCTGCTGATTTAACTTCAATGTATCAAATACTAACCAATTTCCTCTTTTGTTTATGCGTATGGATATTTTTCCTGCACGGGTGTCAGTGTGCCATGTACGTGCAGTTCCTGAGGAAGCCAGAAGAGGGTGTCGGAAGCCAGAGGGTCCCGTGCAACTGGAGTTACAGATGGTTGTGAGCTGCCTTGTGGGTGCTGGGAATTGGATCTCCATCCTCTGGAAGAGCAGGAAGTCCTCTTAACCACAGAGCCACCTCCCGCCCTGCAAGCTGACTTTTAAGGTAGAGCTGCAGAGTGGTGGTTGCAGCAGTGTTGGAGCTCACTGAAGGAAGGGCTATCACGCACGGATGTTTTTTCCAGCTAATTACATTGCTTTGGGTCTGTACTAGACCATGAGAGCAATAATCCAGAAGTCTTCTGAGAACAGCTGACTTAGGGAAGAGTGTGGTATAGGAAGGAGATGCCCTATGTTGTATGTGCAGGATGTGTAGGAAGTCAAAGCACTGTCTCTGTAGTTCACAGACTGGGCCCAGTAACAGCTCTGAGGCTTCTAAAGGAGAGGCCTGTGGGGCTGGGATCTGGTTGCAAGGGGTCGGGGATAGCAGATTCATCTTAAAAGCAGACAGCATGTTCTTGGGGTGCTGTGGGGCACTCCAATATGGCTTCTAAGGGCTAGGCTCCTGGAGGCACTCTAAATTACGATCAAGTGGTTCAGGGTCGGAAATGAGCTGAGTTGAGATTTCACAGCGTATTCTAACATGAGGGAATTTGTTGAAAAGAAAAGCCATTCCCAAGAGAAATATGTAAAAATCTTACCTGAGAGGGAAATCAAACGGGACCTGTGAGGAGGAGGGACTGGTGACGATGAGATCTTCTAAGATCTTAGAACATTTTGAAGACTAATTAACAAAACCAATTATAGCAGCACACAATTTTCTGTTAGAAAATGATTGCAAGCTTTATTTTCTGTGACTGTCACCACATACTGCTACTTAACTCATGTCAGACTCTGCAGAGTTCTGCTCGAAACTAGTGCTTCCGTTTTTAGATGGCTTTAATAATTGTTCACATGTTTGAATAGGTTTCAAAGGCAGGCATGTCGCTTCCTCCAGAGTGTGTGATGGATTCGTGTGGGCCACAGTGGACTGCCGCCCGCCTCCAAACTGGCTCCTCGGCTTACAGTTTAGCGTTCTCTTGAAGTCCTGCATTTTTTTTTTCCAAAGATTTATTTATACAGTATCCTGCCTGTAGGCCAGAAGAGGGTACCAGATCTCACCATAGGTGGTTGTGAGCCACCACGTGGTTGCTGAGAACTGAACTCAGGACCTCTGGAAGAGCAGTCAGTGCTCTTAACCGCTGAGCCATCTCTCTAGCCCCCGAAGTCCTGAATTTTGTAACTGCTCTGTTTTCTTTTGAGACGGAGTCTCAAGCTGGAGCCAGGAGTCCCTTATATACTCACTTCTGTAGTTCACGCCACCTTCAAGCGCAGCTGCAGATCTTCCTGGGCCACTACACACGGCTCTTTGCAGGGAAATCTGTGACACAGTTTTAAATACTGGGGCTGGCAGGCTGAGAGTTCTGGGACCCACAGAGGGTCAGTGGTCTGCCCTAGGATTCCCTCCGAATCCTTCCCTGAGTGTTTTTTTCTCCTTTTACCCTAGAGCAGTAGTTCCCCACCTGGAGGTCTCAGCTCCTTTGGGGAGGTCAGATGAACCTTCACAGGAGTGTTCAGGAATATTATTTTCAGGTGTGTGACTTTTGTTTATGCTGCATTTGTTTAACCATAAGCTGTGATTCTTTGTCTAAAACACCTGATGATCTAGTAAAGCGATGAACGGCCAATAGCAAGGCAGGATCAAGGATAGGTGGGGCTGGCAGGCAGAGAGAATAAATAGGAGAAAGCGAGCAGCAAGAGAACAAGAGAGAGGAGGACATCAGAGGTCAGCTACCTGGCCAACCACAAAGTAGAAAGATATACAGAAGTCAGAAAGGAAAAAGCCTAGCGGCCAAAGGTAACTGGGTTAATTTAGGTTAAGGAAAGCTGGTGAGAAAATAGCCAAGCTTAGGCCGGGCATTCCTAACTAAGAATAAGGCTCTGTGTGGGATTTCTTTGGGAACTGGATGGTGGGTCCCTCAAAAAGTGAAAAGAGTACAAGATCACACAACACAGGGGTCTCCTCAGAAAATACAAGATACTTACCTTATTCATTAACAGTAGCAAAAATACAGTTATGAAATAACAATGAAAGTAATTTTATGGTTGGGTCACCATAACATATAAGGAACTGTATTAAAGGGTCACAACATTTAGGAAGGTTGAGAACCACTACTTGAGAGTTCTGAGAAACCCGGGGGCTGGAAGGAATGACTCAGCTGCTAGAGTGCTCAGCATGAGGCCTTCACCCCAACCCGTGTGGAAGGCATCAAGGAACACATTCCTAATCTCAGCACTGGGGTCGATCCCAGTGAGACTCAGATCTTGAGAGATCTGTCTCTCAAAAAGAAGAAAAACAAGGTGATATCTCAGCAAGGACACCCAAGACAGACCTCTGGCCTAGGAACATGCCTATATGTACCGTGTACTTAGACATACACATGTACCTTTGTACATCACACACACACACACCAGCAGCAACAACAAATCCTCCTATAATCCAGAGTTAAAATGTTAAGGACAGTTGTAAAGAACTGTTTGGGAGCATCTGTCTGTTTTCTTTTAGTCCGTTTAACCTGTGAGAACTGGTTCTGTCTGGCTAGGCGTGCTGCTCAGCGTCTGAGGATGAGTGCTGGTTGGCCAAGGCTGCTGTGTGGCTCTTCTTCCCTCCACACACACTTCCTGTTCCTGTCAGTTCTCTTCCTGTGCGGCTGCTGATCTTAGCATCAACATTGAGGAGAAGTACTGACCATCCTTCTGACAGTGATTTGTGGCTACTTGATTACTCTGCTTGCTGCTGTTCCCGTTAGCTCCAGGGCCCTAGGAAAAGCTCTCTCTTTCCCCTCTGTTCCTTGGGGAGAGTTGGGATGGACAAAGGGCTTGCTGGTCCTCGGTTGCTAAATAGAACCCATTTGTACACTGGTACCCACAGACTCAGGGTGTGTGGTTATTGCACATGGCTGGTAATGGAGAGAAGAGGGGTCTTGATGTAGGGACCAAGGTGAGAGAATCCAGAATTCCTTAAATGAGTTTACTAAACCCATTATTGCTGTGGTGAGAACACTTAATTACATTTTATTCACATTCCTAATTTAGTTCTTTGAATTTTGTAGTTTTTTTCACAATTTTACACTATGTAATACGGGCTATGTTACAAGAGAGGTGTGATGGCTCTATAATTTTTCTCTACTTTCTTGAACCTGCATCTCTTTGGCCCCCTCTCTCCTGGAGTTTAGGTGAGTCCCAAGGGCACCCTCTACATTCTGTGCCGCTTGCAGAATTCTGGCCGTTGAAGTAGGATCCTGCATCTGGAAAAGATCACCTACCAGGATTCGGAAGATTTCTGCTACCTTTTTTGCTCCCAGGAGGCGGTGACTTCTGAAGTCAGACAGCCTTTCAGTGATGGTGTTTGAACTACTGAGGGAGTTTCTGGGAACTAGCTTAGCGTTTCTGTTACTTCTTGTACACTCATTTTTTTAAAAGCTATTTCAGGTCTTTCCTTTTGCACAACTTGTGCACGGCCTGTGACCTTGAGAGCTTGTGTCCTATTTTCAGGGGAATTCTTGCCAGTAAGAAATCACAACTACACCAGACTGCTTCTCTGTCTGTGGTCAAGGCCACTGGCAGCTGTTGGTGCTGCTGTACCGAGGCACCGGTCTGCTGTGCTGCACATGCTGTCCGTGTTTGAGAAGCTCTGGGCGCTACCCATCAGGGCTGCTTAATCAATCACCTTAGTCCTAGAGTTAGTTATGTTACGTTGCCTTTGCTTTTCTTCAACCTTTTCAAAAACTTACGCTGTATGTAAACTCTGTCTGAAGCATTTCTTGTCTGAAAATGCTAATGTTTGATGGGAAGAAGTAAAACATCTTTCAAGATCGTTCATAGCCCTTTTTTTGGATTTTATCTCTGAACCTTCTAGCTTATGCTTTTGCTTTGTAGAACATAACTGTGCATGTGCTTATATCTCCCTTTTATTTTCGTGGGAAAGTGTGCCCAGAGCCCTCCTTGCTCCCACTTTTAGGGAGTTCCAAGTTGAGATTTTTCCTGCTGCTAATTTAATTCTGGAAGAGAAACCAAGGGCTCTGCTCATAGCCACCCTTCTTTGTAACTATCTAATGAGCCGTGTGCAACGAGGACTTCTTTGCTTTAATGAACCAGTGTCCTAGTTAGTCATTTCATAATAAATACAAGGTCAGGGCTGGGGGTGCTGCTCAGTAGGAGAGCTTGTGCATAGTGTCGGCCTTGGGATCAGCCCCCAGCACCACAAAACCCAAAAAGATTATTCGGGGTTCCAGACAGAAACCTTGGTCTCCAGTGTCCCGATGACATTTCTATGTTGGGGACATGGTGATGGCATGGTAACCTAGGCACGTGCTCTGTCCAAGTGATCCCAGACTGTTAACCCAGAAAGCCACGCTGCATTCTTGAGGACAGCCGCAGCAGCACCCCAGGAGTCGACTGGAAATGCCTCTGCACTCCCTGCATTTTGTTGTTGTTGGAGGGTGTCTCCTGGTTGCTAGGGCAGACCTGTAATTGTGTGGGCTTATGTAACACTTGCTAACATACCGTGGTGCCCTTCTGGAGTCAGAGCTCTGAGCTTGGGGGAGGTTATTTTTCAGGAACCTGTGGGCTCAGGGACATTACCCCCGACCCCCGGCCTGTATTTGGGGTTGTGGACTTTTGAGTTACCTTTCATTGATAGTCCTCCAAGTCTTCAGTGTGGAGCCTAGCTAAGATGTGCAAGTAAACGTGATCGCTTTGGTTACACTTTCTGTCTCAAAAGAAAACAAACAAAAACATCTTTGAATGTGTATGGAATGTGTCTTGAATGTTTTGTGGGATGCTGGTATACTGTGGCTCTGCATACCCAATTTTGGCCTTTATTCCCCCATCATTCTGTCTCTCCCTCTTTCCTTTTCTTACTCAGTTTCTCAAATTTATATGTATTTATATATTATATATGTGTGTGTGTGTGTATATATATTCTATGTGGGTTCTATCCATCTGCCTTTCCCATTTTCTCTTTCTAGGACTGCAGATAAATGGAAGGTCCCACATGACCCCCACCCCCAAACTGAGGGCCCTCTAAAACTAAAGACAGCTTTGACTCTAATGTTGACATTGTTGTAGTACATAAACATTCATGCAGATGCATAGTAATGAATAGGAAGTATTTCTGAAGTTTTAATTTGTTTATATAGGCTAATCCTTGTTGGATGGAAAGTGTGTGTAAAATGTATACTTTGTTCTTTAAGGAGACATTCAAGTAGAATTCAGAAGTATATTTGAAGACATTCTGCTAGGATTTAAATCTTTTTAAGTAACAAATACCAGGATTGTTTTTAATGAAGAATTTGCTGAATAAAAGTAAACATTTGGATTCAAGAAGTTTTTGTTTTTTTAATTGCTTAAACTGTATTTGGTGTGAAGAACATGACAGTCAAATTTGTGTTAAATGCAGCTGTCAAGGATGAGAGTACAGTCTGGCTGCAGTGGCCTTCAGAGCTGAGGGACTTCAGTTCTGTTAGTCCTAGCACATAGCTGACTTCCAGTGGCTTAGCTGGTTTAAGCACAATTGGCTACAGGTAAGTAATATTTCTCCTTCTACCAAAAACTCAGGAGACTGGGAAATGGAATACAAGCAACGTGAGACTAGCATTGGAGTTTTAGTAGTTTTGTCTTAGACATCACGTAGTTATCAGGTGTGGATTGATGTTTGACCTCTTTGGAACTGAATTACTGAGTAAGATACCTCCTAGGTCTGGGATACGATTTGTTTTACTTTGGTACAGTTTCCATTGACCCAGGGTCTCATCCGTGCCACCAAACCTAGTGTTTGGCATCTCGGCTAACTGAAGTGAGTACACATCTTCCAAATTTTAATTTGGTAGAAAGGTCCCTCCAGTAATATTCATACTGGGATTTTGAGGGGTTCTCCTCATTTCTATTTAATGGGGTGAGAGACCAGTGTTACATTAGTTTATGAGAATTTTCCTGTTGCCAACTCAGAGTTGCTTTGTTTGGGGTAGGAGAATAGTTTTTTGCAGTTCTCAGTAGGAGAACCCGACAGTTGGGCAGAAGGAAGCTAGTTGGAACAGTCTGCAAGGAGAGCTTTGGTAAAAGTTGGAGAAAAGCTGGGGTTGAAGCTGGTTCTGAAAAGCCCATAAACTTGAGTGCCGAGCTTCTAAGGTCCCCAATGAGGAACAGAAGGAGGGAGAACATGAGCAAAGAAGTCAGGACCACGAGGGGTGCACCCACCCACTGAGACAGTGGGGCTGATCTATTGGGAGCTCACTAAGGCCAGCTGGACTGTGACTGAAAAAGCACGGGATAAAATCAGATTCTCTGAACATGGCGGACAGTGAGGGCTGATGAGAAGCCAAGGACAATGGCACGGGGTTTTGATCCTACTTCATGTTCTGGCTTTGTGGGAGCCTAGCCAGTTTGGGTGTTCACTTTCCTAGACCAGAATGGAGGGGGGAGGACTTTGAACTTTCCACAGGGCAGGGAACCCTGACTGCTCTTTGGACTGGAGAGGGAGGGGGAGAGGAGTGGGGGGAGGGAGAGAGGGGCGGGAGGAGGGGGAGGGAAATGGGAGGCTGGGAGGAGGCGGAAACTTTTTTTTTCTCAATAAAAAATTAAAAAAACCAAAACGTGAGTGCCGAGGCATCTCTCTGTTGCTTATCACATTGTTGGTCTTTCTAGGTCGGCAGGACACTATTGTTTTGCCCTAAAGAGATGAGGGAGAGGCATGGAGGCTGTGAATCCAACCAGAAAGTAGTCACTAATTCTTGTGCCACTGTTGAATCCATAGGCGTGTCTTGTGGTCCCATTGTTATTTGCAGTTCAGAGAACAAGTACAGTCTTACATGGGTAAGACTGTTGGTGACTTTCCCCCTGGCAGTCTGCACAGCATCCTGGTACCTAGCAATTAGCATTAGAGGTAGAAAGCTTCCTGGTCAGTGCTGACTTGCTTCCTCCATGTCCTGTGACCATTGAATGTAGTTTTCACAGGTCTTCAACAGCTGGCCTGACCATCAAGTTCTGTCAGGCAGCCAAGAACAATGATAGTAGTCTATATTGTTTTGGGTGTTTCCGGAACATCTCCAACCACAAATTTGAGAGGAGGTGTCCTACACCTTAGCACTGGGCTTTTTATTTCACATCCTGTATCTCCAAGGTAAGCATATGATCCCCAGAGTAGGGTAATTCCACAATTAAATAAACTTTAATATGGGAGGTTTAGAATATTGCTTGCATATGCTTTTTGGAGCACCCTTTGGGTTAGACTCCTCTGCCCTATCCTCTTATGCTTGTATATTTGGATGGATTGCCATGTTTAAATAATACTAGCCAGTCATTGGTGAAGGTCTTTAGTTGGTTTGTTTGATGTTTTCTCCTTTGACACTCAAGTTCTGTGCTTTGGTAGACATGTCACTTAGGGGACATTATGTCCTCACTATCACGCTGGAGGCTTATAGCATCACTCCTGATAAGGCCGACTTTGATAACCGGTTATGGCCACCCCCCCCCCCCTTATTTAAAGGTTTTTCGAGGCAGGGTCTCTGTGTAGTTCTGGCTGTCTTGAGACTCAAACTGTAGACCAGGCTGGCCTCAAACCCGCAGAGATCTGCCTGCCTCTGCTTCCTAAGTACTGGGATTAAAGGTGTGCATCACCACCAGCTCTTTTTAAAGTCATTTATTCCACCATTCCCCCCCAAAAAAGTTCATGGAATAATCTTTCTTAGACTTTTACTATTCTATTATTTATAAGTGTATTTTTTCTAGTTTTATTTATTTAAAAACATTGTTTATTTGGGAGGGGAACTTATGCATGCACAGGCTTGTATGGAGGCCAGAGGACAGTTTTAGGAGTGGTCGTCAGGCTTGGCAGCGGCAAATGCCATAACTCACTGAGCTGTCTTGCTGACCTGCTTCTGTTTCTTTTTCTACTAAACTTTATGGCTCATTGATTGATGCTCACCGTCCGACTCAATTATTCTTATGATGGCATCTTGTAATTTTAAAGTAAACTCTTTAAAAAAAATATTAATTGATCTTCTCCTAAGAAGTGCTTCAGTTTTCCAAGTACTAGGATTACAGGTGTGAGTCACAACACTAGCTTCTCAAATTAAAAAAACAGCTACAGTCAGTCTGCTGAGTCTTCATCCTCGCTTCCTCTGCGTCCTGGTGAAGCAGCCTGCTCCCAGGGTAAAGAACACGCCTGTTCTCTCTAATAGTAGCTGCATGGCTTCACAGTTGCTCCTTTAGACCCTGATTCATTTGGTGCTTATTCCTGTGTGTGGTTCGAGGTGGTGGGATCTGGTTTTATTTATCTCCAAATGGCTGTGCAGTCTTTTTAACGCCATTTCTTTAAAAGTGCATTTTAATCAGGTAATGTTCATGTCTCCTTGAGGCTGTTTTTGACTTGTGGGAAGTCCTTGGTCTGTCGTGTCTGTGTGTTTCACACTTTCCGTCATGGAGGGTTTATGGTGGACTACATCACCTGGAAGAATACACCATCCTCCCTCTAGTACCTGAGTGTTTTGTTTTCAATATGAAATTCTCTTTCAGTCACCCACTTAAAAACTTGGTGTATTTGTAAAAGTTACAGTTATTTTATATATTTACGTAAGTGAACTGACATTTTATATTAGATTGTTCTGTCAGAAAATAAGAGCTCTTATTTGGTTCAGTCTTCTTTTGTGTCTTCTCTGGAATGTTTTAAGGTTTTCCTCTAATGGATTTTACACATTTCTTATTATGAAACTTGCATTTTTTCCACTTACTATTCTGTCAAGCAGGTCAGTACATGTTGACCCATTTTATTTTGTAAAATGGATCCAGGGTAGTCTGCCATGCCCTAATTTAATTTAACTTTGCCTCTGTTGATGTATGCATGTTACTTTTAATTTTCCCACTTCCAAGCAGTTAGAATTGGAATTGCTTATTCATAAACCATCTGGATTTGGGGGGTAATAAGTGCTGCCAAGTTATCTGATGAAGTTATGCAAACTTTAGTGCATATGCACATTGTTTTCAGATCTTCAAACTTAACTTTTTAAGGAAAAACACCGCAAAATTACTTCTCTAAAAGTTGTGTGTGTTCATTAACCTGGGTAATACATAGTAGCAGGGGCTGGGGGTACAGTTCAGTTATTCAGTGTGTGGGAGACCCGAGGTTCAGTTGCCAGAGCACTGTGAATAATAAAAGTGGCATAAGTCACAGCTTCTACCTTGAATAACTGGAACATAGTCTTGAAAACGACGTTTATGTACATGTGAAAGTTCTCATGGGAGGAAACCTTGAGTGGAGCCCAAAAGAAGGCATTGCTGGGTCTAGTGTCAACACCCTCAAACCCGCACTCAGGGGCAGGAGCGGGTGGATCTCTTGAGTTCGGAGCTAACTTGGACTGCACAGCAAGTTCCAGATCCAGGGCTATGTAGTGAGACCTTGTTTTATCCTCCCCTCCCACAGGAGCATGCAGAAAGTTAGTTTGGTGTGCTTGTGCTTGTGACATAGGTTAAACTGACCTCATCTTGCCAGGGATAGAAACATCCTACACTAAAATGGTGTCTCTATGCAAAGATGACTTTGAGGTGAGGCCCAAAGAAACACTTGAGGTTTGGTTTCCTTGACATCAGAGAGTCTTCTGGCAAGGTGACAAATCACCCTCAAATTCAGAGGTTGGAGTTAACAGTAAACACTAATTTTCTCTAGCAGTGTGTTGGGGGGTGGAATGGGGTTGGTTGGGTTCGGGACTGGGATCTCTTCTGATATTCAGTCAAAAATGTTAGGTTCCCGTCCTCCTGCTGGTTAGGCTGGGGGGTCCTCTTGCAGGGCGGTGCATTTCCTGGTGCTGGTGGCTTGTGGAGGCTTGAGTTTCTCCACCGAGAGGAGCATCCCCTGATGGAGAGATCCAGTGAAACAGGGCAGATGCTTCAGTGCCTTTTGATCTTCCTGTTGGAAGCCGTCCACGGTCACTCTCTCCACGTTCTGTTCCTTAGAAACAAGCTGTAAGTTCAGCCCACATCCAAGAGCAGGGGATCTAAGTTTCACATTTTCAAGAGGGAATGTCGAAGAATCTGGGAACAGATTGTGAAACCTACACACTGTCCTGTCTGTTCTAAAAAGGAGGAGTGGTGCTAACGTTTGAAAGGGAAAACACTCCTCCCCCTCTGCCACCCCCAGGGTATCTAAGAAGAAGCTGGTTGTAGTTGGTGAAGGTTAACTGACCGAGAGAGACGTCCCCGTGCAGGAAGAGAGGTTTAGCTGAGGTGGGGGAGTGGGGGAGAACTAGGGTGAGTGGAAGAATGGCGGCCTCAGAATGATGAGCCAACGACAAGGAAGAGAGAGACCAAGCATGTCAGAATTGGGAAGGAAATCAGGCTTTGAGGGAAAGGGGGAGCTGATTTGGTTGTGAACATTCAGGGGGAGATTCCTAAGGAGTTGAAATTGAACAGCCAAGATCCAGTTTGAAACCTCTCCCCAGAGAGGTGCCACCATGAGGGCCGGGACGGGGCAGGGGGCGCGCAGTTCGGTGCAGGGCTGCAGAAATGAGGCAGATGTGTGGCATGAGGGTGAAGGAAGAGCAGCTGCCTTCCTAGCAGGAGGGAACTGGAGCGATCCAGACAGAGCCCTCAGGTGTTGGGGTTTGAAGAGAGCTGTGTTTAGAAAGAAAGCATTTGCGGAACTGTGAAGGTGATGGCCGTTTAAGTGTGGTAGAACTTTGGAAACTGGATTATCACATCTACATAGATGCTCAACTTTTTAAATTGTTTGAGATTGGGAGAACAAATGACTGGCATTCCGGAAGTTCCCTTTCTTTGATGTTGAAATCTTCTGTCTTCATGATTCTTTTTAGAACCACCATGGCTCCCAGGGATGGTGTCCTCTGCAGGCGGAGTTTTGTCTCACACACTTCTGGGAATCTTAACTGTAAGTGAAATCTGTTTCCCTTATTTTTTTTTCTCTTCCACAGCTGCCTTCTAACTGTCCTCCACTCTTGAAATGTGTTTTTATATGTGTGCATGCTCAAGTATGTGCACCACAGCACACATGTGGGGGTCAGAGAACAGCTTGTGGCCACTGGTTCTCTCCTCCGAAGTCAGGCAGGTCATTTTGTCAGGCTGTGTGAGGGACTCCCTTACCCTCTGAGCCATCTCGCCAGCCCTACTCCTCCTCTCCCCTCCCTTCTGCTTATGGCTTTTTAAATGCTTTTATAAGAGACTGTAATTTATTACCTCCCACATTAAGCATGATTCTCTTAAGTTTTTGTTAATTAAACCTGGAATTTATACATAACAAATATGATTAAAATGACTGTCATGTAAATGGTAAATTGAGATCATACTTAATACTCACCTATGCATGTATGTCTACATAAAACATAATCAGTTTTCACATTAGGAAAATAGCTTGTAAGTCTTTATATATAACAGTATAGTCTAAGGTTTCAATAAAGACTTGAGGTTAAATGCAATAAGGAGTTCTTCAGATTAAACATCAAGGTTCCTCTGAATTGTGGCTGCATTTCCTCTACCATGTGGTATAGTGATTATTTTCCTGTTGTTTTTCTTGAATAAGATTTTAAGTCTACTAAATACTTACGAAAACCTAAACCAAACTGGCAATAATTGCTGTGGTTCTAAAAGAGTTTTGCTTTGTTTGATGATGATGTTGTTGTTGCTGTTGTTCTGAGATAGGATTTTATGTAGGTCAAGCTACCATGAACTCCCTATAGCTGAGATTGGCCTTGTGGAACCCCATCCTCCCCATCTCCCATTTCCCCAGTGCTGGCTTTACAGGTATACACCATCCTTCCTAAAGAGCAGCATATACCTCATGCTGGGATAAAGGAACTATTGTTAAGTTTCTTTTAGCACAAAAATAACTGATTGGTTATGGTCAGTATGATCTTTAAATCAGAAGGGCAGCCTTACATGAATGGAGTCTGGTTTTGCAGAATACATGGGAGGCCAGGAGTATGAGAAGAAACGGCAGAAATGGAGGATTGGGAAAACCCTACTCTGTGTAGCCCAGGTGATAAGTGACGACAGGGGCATGGAAAAGGGTGTGGGCTGCAAACCTGCCCTGCCTCAAACTGCAGGTAGTTCTTAGTGCTCCCCAAATAGGCATCAAGCTGCTTCCATGTGTGCGCAGGTATAAGAAGGAAGGCAGGAGGAGAGGAGTGTGTTCTTAGGAGATAGCTGCATTATCATTCCCGTGCTAAAGATCTAAGTAGATTGGCAAACATCTTTGACCAGTTTATTTGGGCAGTTGACAAAAACTCTAGGTAATTGACCCCCACCCCTTTTACTGTTTCCTTTCTCTTTTCCTGTTCTTACCCATCCTATTCTTACTGCTTTTTCTGTACATTCTTTCTTGGACATCAGCAGATCTAGAAAGTTCTTGGGTCATTATCCCATTCCCAGTGTCTACACTCTCAGGAAATATTGTCGCCCTCCAAGCTCCTCTGATTCCAGAATGTTTTGGAAACTACATCGTTGAGCTTCCAGGACATCTGTAATTAATATTCATTTACAAATTTGATGTCCAAACTGGTAGCTCTTTAGAAGAAAGGGTTAAGAACAGACTTTCTTGAACAGCCCTACATTTAATATGTTAATGAACAAGAGCATGCATGCTTTTCTCTCCCTGTTTATGCCTCTAGAATAGTAGCGGCAGGGGGCTGGAGATCTGGGACTAGAGAGGGAAAGGATCTGGGGCTGACTGGAGTGACAGAGCTGCTCATCTGAAGTGTTCTGAGGCGGATGTGTCAGGCAACCAGAAACCACATGCAGTGCTGTGGTGTATGCTGCATCCTCGTGCCCAGCCTGGTCAGACATTTGTCCCATTCCCAATTAACTTGCCTGGGGTGGTTTGAACATTCTGAGGTTTGTCTGGAGTCTTTAGAAAAATTACTGTTGATCATACTGGGGAGATGCAGGAAAAGTTTCCGGGGCTCTGTGTGGCACACTGTAGAGGTGGGGACTTCAGGGCTTGAGCTGGTGGCAGCAGGAGAGTAGTGAGGAATGAGCTTGGAGAGGGCGCTATGTAGAGTGCTGAGGATCGGTCTCCGTTCCCCATGCTGGCTGCGGGGAGTTGTGGGATGTTTCAAATTCAAAGGAATGATGTAGGTCGGCTAGAGGACTTGAAAAGATGGCGACTCCTTGGAACAGCCATTGTGGGGATTTCGAAAGAGCAGCGAGGGGCAGGAGAGGAAATGAATTTTTTCCCAGTAACCAGGGCATGGTATAGGTGAAGGTAGGGAATGGAAGGAGTTAGAAAATCCTGAGCTTTCTCTGAAAAAGTAGCCTCTTGCCTGGGAGTTAGAACTGCTTCATGATTGATCTCTTAAATCATTGCTGTTTTTCAAGACAGTTTAAGATTCTTTTGAATATTTAACTTTTTAAAAATTAACCATTGTGTGTTAAAATAGTGTTTTCTATCTTTAAGTGCACAGATACATCTCCTGCAACTGAGATGTTCTGCACAGTAAACAGCTCTCCCTTAAGATGCGCCAGGTAGCGTCTATCCTTCTGTGACGGACTCACTTCACTTCGCTTACTGTGTTCAGAGTTCCATTTGTGTCTTAGCATGCATCATAGTTCACCTCAGTATTTCTTTGAGACAGATTTTCATTATGTGGCCTGCACTGACCCAGAACTTAAGCATCCTCCTGCCTCAGCTCTGCACCGCTGGGGTCACAGCTGTGCTTTTTAAGGTTGCCCTGTTGTCCAGCGAAGGTATCCAGCTACTTTGATACTAAACAGTTCTGATTCAGTCCTTAAGTTTTTCAGAACAAATAGGGGACTAGAGAGATGGTTCCACAGTTAAGAGCACTTGCTGCTCTAGCATAGGACCCAGGTTTGGTTCCCAGTACCTGCAGAGTGGCTCACAGTCAGTTCCAGGGTATCTGGGACCAGCTGTGATGACTATAGGCATCAGGCACACACGTGGAGCACATACATACATACAAGCAAGACACACATATAAAAGATGAGTCATAAAAAAGGTTAAAGTCAAAACAGTATCAGACCTTTGTTCCAGATTGGTTGTATATAACTAATTCATCTCACAGTCCAGTCTGTTGTATGAGGTTATTGTCCAGTTAGTTCTGATTTAGCTGTCAGAACATAGTTGATAGATTTGGAGGATAGATTTAAGAAGGAAACTACCTTTTTTAAAAAAAGATAAAATAACTAAGAGTTTCTATCAGTCACAGAAAAGAGACTCCCTCCAAAAAAAAAAAACCCACTGATTTTTAAGGCTCTCTGCAAACCAAATATTATTCAAGTAATCTGCATTTCAAGCCAAAAGCTATAATCTGAAAATTGCTATGTTGAAGGGTTGCTTTTTCCTTCTTTTTTTTTAAATCTCTCTTTCCGAGTCTCTATATATTGTGCCAGTGAAAATCATTTCTCTTTGAAGATCTAAGACTGATGAGCATGAAATCCAAGGCTGTTGGAGTGGGCAGTCCTGAGAGCGTACCCGGAGCCATTCATTGAGCCATAGTCGCTCCTCTCGGGGCCTCTGGGAGGAAGCTCGGCCTTTGGTGTAGTTCTCAGCCGGCTTTTTCTGCAGGTCTCTGTTCAGCGTGTTGCTTTGGAACCTGAGAGACCTGCTGGTTGAGAGTTTTATCGTCATCCCGTGACCAGTTGTCAGAGAGAACCATGGTCTGAAGCTCATGTTGATTTTAGAGGTATTCTCGGAAGCCCTTTCTGGAAGGAGATAAAAGGCAGGAAGAGTACCAGCAGCTGGATTCAGTCTTGATATGGATGCTTTGGAAAATGATAAGTGGTTCTGGGGGACCATCCAAGGGGATGAGATTACAGCCTCCTGCACACGGGAAGACAGCTAACAGTCCGTGAAAGGGATGCCAGATGTCTTCAGGTCTCCTCTAAGCTTCCTGGAGAAGAGATGAGTGTTTTCTGTCCACTCCGTTTCTTCTCTCCGATGGAGGTTGTAAGATCTCTAGTCTGTCAGTGGTTCATACAGTTCAGTTTCTAAGTGAGTAGCAGTCTCAGCCTCGGATTTAAGGTGGTTGTCTGATGGAGACGGAATAGCTTTTATAACAGCTAGTTACCACCTTTCATAAAGGCTGTGACAACAACTAGTTAAGTTCAAGTCTCTGGAGGAAATGGTCTCATCTTGAAAACCATAGACGAAGACGGGCATCTGACCAAAGCCAAGGGATATGGACTGTAGTTGCGTGGTCGCATGCTGCTGTTTTATCCAAGTGTAAAGGAATGCAGGGTGCACATGCCATGGAAAAGGGTATTTTTGTAGGATGCAACTTGTGTGACTCTGTGAGTCAGGTGAGTGGGTGATTCTGGGCATTCAGCAAGAAGTGAGAATCCATATTGAGTAGAACAGGAGCAAGCCTAAGAATACACCGGGCAAAGGGAAGATTATGGAAGGAGGAGATTGGGTGGTTAGATGGTGGTGGGTCCAACAGCTGTGGAGAGAAGGCATTTAATTTGAAAGAACTAGACCTGGCACCCAACAGGAAAAGAATTTCTCTTGAGACTTGCTCAGTCTGGGTCTGGTGGAGATGGACTGACCCCAGGGGATTGCTAGCCAGAGGGGTTTGGAAGGGTCCCTTCTGTTAGGCCTAGCCTAATAATTGAGTACTGTGAGGTTATTGTGCTTAAAACATCCAGACTGTTAGGTTTTTTTATTCCAAGATGCATGTTGGTGAGGTTTTTGGTGTATTCAGACAAATGCTCAGTCTGTTACTTACTGCAGAGCACCAACTAGGTGTTTCTTACTAGCAGACATGAGAGCAGAAAATGTCTTTGTAGACTTCATTTCCTGTGTATTTAATTAAGATGGGGTGACAATCCAAGTGTGAACCTTCCCTGGGGACCGGCAGGAAGGTGCTGTTTGACATAGCCTTCTGCCTATAGATAAATTTGCTAATTGGCATCCTTACAACATTACTTGCTGGTTTGGCTCACTTCATAACAGTGGGGCAGGGGCTAGAACTGAAGTTCACGCGTCCATTGGGGATGGGAAGTCAGTGCGAGAGGCAGAATGGAGTGTCTGGAGCTGTAGTGTTAATAGGTGTGTGGCCTGAAGGATAGCTGTGGTCTTGCAGTGGTGCAGCTCTGTGCTGCATGGGCCTCAGAACTCCAGTTTGCTTTAGCACTGGCTTTTGTGTTCATCTCCAGTGTCTGCATTGCATTGGCTTTTAAGAAACCCAGGCAGCTTTGTAGTTTCAGTGGGAGAAGGCCTTGTTTTTGAGAGAAGGTCATACCTCAGCTAATAGTCAAAATCAATGTGTTTAGTCACATGCTAAAACACAGGGTATTTGCATAAGTGTGATATTTGATATTAAATGCTTTGGATTGGAGACATACACAAAGGGATTGCTGGGCTGGGGAGGTCAGTAGGGAGCTGCCTGAACACGCATGAGGATCTGAGTTCAGTACCCAAAGCCCGTGTAAAAAGTTGGGTGAGGTGGTAGTGGTCCATACATAATCCCAGCCCTAGAGAGGTGGAAAGCGGTAGACCTGTGGACTTAGCTGACCAGCCTGCTTACTTGGTAAGCCCCAGACTGGTGAAAGGCTGTGAAAACACAAGGGGTTGGTGACCGACTGAAGAAGGAAGAACATTTGAGGTTGACCTCTGACCTGCACATACCTGCACACCCATGAAGGAATAAATCAGGTCAGGCTTGGCTTTTGCACTGTCTGATCTACTGGGGCAGGAGGAGAATCACTGTCAATGGTGGTCGAGAGCTCTGATGAGCTTCTGATTGGAGCAGAGCCCTGATGAGTTCAGATCCTGGTGTTGACATGGGCCAGATGTTCAACTTTGGAAAAGGTTCTCCTATACCTTGAAAGGATCCACATCTGTCCCATGCCAACAGGAAGATGCCTTAGGGTGCTCTAGGCCGAAAACAGACAGTGGTTGTAAAGGGTTCAGAAGCCCTGATTGTATATGACTCAAAAACCACAGAACCAGCAACACATCTGTGAACTCAGTGCTGTTCCCAGAGTCCGAGGAGTGTGACTTGGTTGGAAGTTCATTGCTAAAAATAAGGGTTGAGGTGTTCTCTGTATGGAAAGGTCACCCAGACTGGATGGCACTACCCTGAGAAACAGGCCAGAACTAGAACAAAAACAGACAAGTAGTTAATATTTCCCAAAATCTTTGATATTAGAAAATTAAAATAGCCCTATCCAGAAATGACAGTAACTCAACTCATCCATTCTTGTAACAGACACTTTTTGAGCCAGTTACACTTGTCTAGGTCTGGTGTCCCATGGTTCACTTCAGGAGCCATGTTGATGGTTGACGGTCACATTTGCCTGGTTTACCAAATTTGGAAGGTTTCGGGGAAAGTGTATAAAACCAATAAAAAATAACTTGAAAGATTAGAAAGGAGTGGCAGAAATGGCTCAGTGGCTAAGTGTACTTTCGCCGAGGAAGTATTATGGGATTCCTCTTCGGATCTCGAGTAAGTGCCTGTGTACTGATCCTGGCCTAGAGCCATAGATGGAAAGGGGATTTGGGGAATTACAGTTTTTTTTTTTAAAACTAAGCCAGCCCCAGCACAAAACCCCCACAGTTTTGCAATGAAATACATTGTAAAAAAAATTGTTGTTTTGGAGAAAATACATGCAGCATTATTTCTGTTTAAAACTATTTGAAAAATATGTTGGTATATCAAATAAATTGGCAAATATTTAACTTGATTATATAATTTTTTCTCAGTAACCATATCTTCTTCTGAAATGACATAATAGCTTAAAAATGTGACTGATTTGATCATATCCTCGTCTCCCGAAAGCATTCTTGTAATTTGACAGTTTGAATCTCATTATGCATTTCTGAAATTACCCTGTATACTGCCATCTAGTGGTAGATCGTGTGCTTGCCTGGGACACTAGTTCATATTTTACTTTTGATAAATCATTAATTTCACTTCCAATCATGCTTACTTATTAGCTGTATTTAAAGGGACAGCCTAAAAGATAAAATATTTACAGATGGAAAAAGAACTAGAAAAGGAAAAAATACCTGGAAAAGCTTCTTTGTCTCTAGCTTTTCTTGTACAGAGTACATGCACACATAGCTGTTTGCCCTACAATTGAACGTAGGCATGACATACTTTTTTGTTTATGAAAGTCATATGCTTGTTTCAGAAGTATGACGTGAGGGACATGCCCCAGCTTCGAAATGGGGCCATGCAAAGCTTTGTGTTTCATAACTGCTGTCTGCCAAGTGGTGTTCTGTCCATTTTGTATGTACAGCTCATTAACTATTCACGAACTTTGATTTCTCATGCTAGAATTTACCTTTGCTACACACCCCGCCCACCCTGTGTGCTGAGCCCCCACCCTCTTGATTGTGATAATTGCATTTTCATAATGCGCAGCATTTACATCGTAGTGACTGGGAGCACGTTATTCACAGCAGAGTCCGTAGTTAGCTTTTCTCTCCATCATAACCTTTTGTTTTGTTTTAATTAATGATTGTGTTTGGGCATCGTGTATTTAGATATACTTAACACTTTTCTCGTTCCTGGACTTTTCCCCAGACTTAACTACTTATGTCTAAAATGTTACTTGTGGTCCTGTGAAACAGACCCTTGCTGTTGTGTTCACCAAGTCCCTCGGGGATAGCAGTTGCTAGCTAGCACGTGGCCTCCTCTCTGGCCCAATAGTCTTTTCCCTAGTAGCTGTGGTATCTTTGTTGCCTCCCAGAAAGGTTGTGGGCCTTAGGGTCAGGCTGGAAGTGGCCAAGGCTCTGATCAAGAGCTCAGTCAAGCGTGAGTGCTCTGGGAGGCAGAGGCAGTCACTGTTGATAGTGACCTGTCATAGAGAAATAGAGTGGTGAATATTCTAGGATTGCAATAAAAAAGAATTCTATGCAAGACAGGAACAAACTAATTAAAATCTTGTTGGACGCAAACAAAAACCAGAAAGATTCCTTTACATTAGTTAGGTGGCTTCCTGGGGAGGCAGCTTCTTGGGTCTGGTCAGGAAACGACACCCACGATTGTAAGTCTTCCTTGTCTACCTCCCAGTGTGGTTTGGTCCAGAAATACTGAACTGTTACTCTGAGGATTAGCATTACCTGTATAGAAGAACAGGAAAGAAAGGAGTCTGCTTGCACTGTTTGAGTAGAAGGGTTGACTGTAGAGCTATTACTAGGGACAGAGAGGCTGTCATTCTCCATGGCGTTGACTGTAGAGCTATTACTAGGGCAGAGAGGCTGTCATTCTCCATGGCGAGCACTAGGAGGCCACAGAGGACGACTCTGGATGCAGGGTTCTCCTTGAGAAGAACAGCAAATCCTAGGGAAAACAGCTCTGCTGACAGAGCAGACCGGCTAGTTTAAAGAGGCCAGTATTTTATAATACGATGATGAATGGTCTCAACATTCTTCTGAGCACTATTGCTCTGTTCTTTCAGGATGTTGTTTGTAAATAAGTTGAACTGAGTAGTCTGGTTAGGATTGTACCCTAGTGCTTCTTGGTTGACTCTCTGGATACAGGTCTGGGTTTTGTGCACAGGTGTTGGATTACCAAACTGTCTGTATTCCTGAAGGCCATTGTGTTAATGGAAAACAATTATTTTTATAAAAAGCAGTTTGAGTCACAGGCATTCTAAGGAGAATCTTCTGCTTAACTATTAAGCATTATTTCAAACTCAAGCTTGTCCATCCTCCATTAAATCATTACCTACCTCAACAAATGCTTGTTGAATGTCTTTGACCTCCAGACCCTGGTAGCTAGATGTTGGATGCCAAGCCACATGGTTTCTATGTAGACATGCCTTTTCTCAGTTTTTCATCTCTACTGATAGCAAGCATACCTTACCCCCTAAAGTTTTACCTTCCTGTCTTTAAAGGTAAATCAGCATGTAATGTCATAATTCTCTTTATTTCAGAGTTGGTCCGTATTCACTACCTGCCTCACCTCTGTTGCCCTGACCCCCTGGCCTCTGTATGATGTAGTCCATACTACATTTATCTCATGTACTTACTAATTCTCTATTAAAATTCTAAATGTGTGTGCTATTGCTTAAGGACAGGTGCTTTATTTCCTGTGTTTCTTGGTAGAACCACATGTGATAGGAAACAGAATATTTTCTTGACAGTAGCATATCCTTTGGGTGGCTTTCCTTGCAGCCTCAGCCCTGTCTTCTCCCATTCCCACTCTCCTTCCTTTCCCTTATACCTTTCCTCCTCCTTTCTCCCCTATCTCCCTCACTTTCCAGTGTGTCATATTTCTGTCTGAAAGGGGCCCAGAAAGGAGCTCAGCTGATAAGGTGTTTGGCAAGGCTTGAATTCAGTCCCCAGAACCGAAGCCAGGATGGTGGTTTAGGCTGGGGAGTGAGTCAGGCAGAGTCCTAGGCCTTGCTTGCAGCTAAGAGACCCTGTCTCTTGAAAGGTGCATGTGAGGAAGGACACTGGAAGTTGTCCCCCGGTGTTCACATGTATGGACCTGCTTACACACCAACATGCATATGTATGTACATATAATAGAAACACAGAAAAATTTGAAATTATGAGTTTTTTTGGGTGCCTTGGCACTTTATTTGTCCTTAATATTTTATTTATCATTGTTTTATATAAAACTATGATTTCTAGGAGACAGATTACCTACCTTCCCTTCACGGTTTTGAAGGCTATTTTTGGCCCTTTTTCTTAGGAATTTTATACTGAGCTCCTTGAAAGACTCCATAGAGATTTTAGTTAAAGTCAGTAAGTCCAAGTTCAAGGATAAGGGACATTTACCCTAAAAGAATAGATTGCTTCATTTGCTCAACTTGTGAGTTTTCTTTACAAAACTCTTGTGGGTTCTTTCGTTAGACTTTTCCTTAGGAAGCTTAGGAAGTGTATAGTTTCAGTTGATACATACCTTTAATCCCAGCCCTTGGGGAGCAGAGGTAGGCAGATCTCTGTGAGTTCGAGACCAGCTTGGTCTACAGAGCTAGTTCCAGGAAATCTAGGATTGTTAGAGAGAATCCTGACTCGGAAAACAAACAAAAAGACATCTATTGTATTATTAAATCATTACCTTTGTTGTGTTTTCTAGTCCTTAAAGGAAATGCTTCATTAACAAAACGGTGAGTTTGTTGGCTTTTTAACAGTACTAAACATGTCCTTTTGTTCTACCATATCAGGTTTTATCTTCTAAATATGAAGGTAGTTTAAGAATAATTGTTCTTTAAGGACATAATTAACCCCGGATAAATATCCTGTTGACTTCCCCAAACCTTAAGGAGAAAGTCAGCCCTGTTGCCTAGCAGTGCGTGGTAACTCCTCCCTCTGTTTGGTGAGTGTGCCTGTGGTATTAGGAGCCCAGGGTTAATTCTGAATTCTTGGTGTGATGCTGCACCCGTGAGATCCCTACGAGACCACACTCTGCAGAGTGGATGTCTGACTTCCATGGGAACTCTGAAAACTGGCTGCTTTCACTAGAGGACACCCTGCTTTCTGTTTGGAACATGAGGCTTCCAAACCAGCATGTCATGTGTCGTGTCCCGTCCTCCCCCCACCCCCCACCCCCGCGCTTCCTTTGCTTGGTTACTGTCTTGACACCAGAGAGAAGAGCTTGTGGACAGACAGGTACTTCTCCCCCAGACAGAAGTATCTGAAACTGTATTCTGTTCCCCTAAGTCCTCTGCTGGCACGCCGTACTTTCCCCCAGGATTCATGAGCTGTGTGTGTGGCCGTTGGTAATTGGGTAGCTCACAATGTGGTTTGAAATCCCACATGAGCTGTGTGCAGGGTGTCCTAACAAAACAGAGAGGCAGTGTTCCCTGGAGCTGAACCTTTACAGTTCCCACACCCCCACGTTCTGATTTTTAACCATTAGTAGAAGAGTTACATTTCCACTAATAGTAGATAATAGAAATTTGAACATGAGACAGCATAATATACTATCTTTTAAAAAATGTCCTCTCCCCATCATGTTCATTTTTCTATACTTTTCATGAGACAAGGTTTTATTGCATAGATTGGCTTGTTTGAAATTCACTATGTACACCAGGCTGGTCTTGAACTCATGAGAGATCATCTAGCCTTTGCCTCCTGAATGCTGGGATTAAAGGTGTGCACCTACAGACCTAGCATAATATATGTTAATTAATATGTATTAATCTCAAAATGATTATTCTACCAAAAATTTATCCTGTCCAGTAGGTAGATTTTTACTATTAAGAGTAGGGTTACTAAAATTAAATTTGATTTAAAAAAATTCCCTGGGCACAGTATAGCTCACTATAAAGTATGAGGCCCAAGATTCAATCCACAATCCAAGCCAGTCAGCCAGTCCTTTCTGAGTTAATTCAAGCCATACATGGCTCCCATATTTGATAAACATCAATTTAGGAAGTTGTATTACACACTGTGAGGGTTTTATTTATCTCATTAGGTTATCGGGGAGCTTTGCATTTGTACTGTATATATTGCATTTTATATAGTAATATAAAGTTTGGAGAAGCCAGTCAGCATATCCCCCAGGGACAGTTGCAAAGGCCCCAGTGTGTTGTTTACACGATGATCTGCTAGAAAAGATATTTCTCAGATTAAGTACCAGGACGAGTCATACTTGTTCCAAGACTTACTTCCCAGCATCCCTAGGGATAACTTTGTAATCAGGTTTTTTTTAAATGTGGTTGTTGTGTGTGTGTGTGTGTGTGTGTGTGTGTGTGTGTGTTTTTCTTTATGTCGGAATGTAGAGCCAACGTTACGGTACAACTGATGGAGTCCCCTGGCTTGTACATGCATGTGCTTTGTTCTGTTCTCTACTCTCTGGGAACACCTGCCAGAAAACCCTTTAGCTGACTTCTCCAAAACACTTTAATGTTCAAAATAGTAATTAGAGAACTCTCAGTGACGGAGCTGACAAAACCTTTCAGGCCTTTCAGGGTTGCTAAGGAAATTCAGCTGGGAATATATTTGTGTCTTAGTCAAGCTGTGTGGACAGAGCTTGCACAAGGAGGATACCGGTGTCTTTTCTCCAAAAAGAAGGGTTCTTTTGGATAACAATTAAGTTTTTCGTTACTCTCTCTCAGTGAAAAGCACACTCCCATGCTCTCCTCTGTCCATTTATTCTGGAACTCACAGGCCAGGGTGGTACTTGCACATTTCAGGCCAAAAGGTAAAATGAGTTTATAAAAAATAAGTTTTCAGCCTTCCATTAAAGGAAAGTTGGAGGATTAGGCGTTCTGTTGGGCAGAGTTGGTGAACATACTTGACTTGGTGCTTTCTAGTCGCTAAAGTGAGTAAAGGAAAGCAGAGAATTGCATAGTTTGTGTGTTGACAACCAGAAAGCACGTAAACATGTGCAGAAACCAAACATTTCCTGGAACTAAACCCAAGCAGAAACGTGTCACGTGGACCTTTGTTTAAAGAGTCTGGTGAAAAATATCTTCAACCACAGTTACATAATAGGTCCAAGAGCACAGTGCATGTGAACCGGGTTCTCCAGGAGGTGGCCAGGAGGCCCAGTGTGTCCTAGGCACAAGGCAGGTGAGCGGAAAGGAGCTCGGACCTGAGGCCAGGGCCTGTGCTGTTGGTAAATCACAGGAGAGAACTTTAATGGGACCATCTGATTGGCTTTCTGCAGGATGCCAGATGTGGTCCACGTTTCTTCCCATAGCATTCTCCTGAGCCCAACAGTGATCCAAACAGGTCTTGTTTGATTAATGTGAACGAAGCCCTGAAGAAAGCAGAGAATGTTTCCCAAGGAACCATAAGGGCTGGCGTTTGCCTCACAGAAGTCTAGTTCACTTCTGAGACAGGGTAACAGTCCTGAGTCTTTCAAAGCTTTCCATTTTTTCCATTTAGGTTTTTGAACACAGTATTTTATCCTTTCATAACTAATGTAATGGGGCAGAAACAGCTTTCACCCTTTGTGAGGGACGGCTGCAGCCAACTGCCCGTCTGAGAGAATATGATCATAGAAGGGTAGTTTCTTTTAAGAACCATGTCCTCGGGGGCTGGAGAGATGGCTCAGTGGTTCAGAGCATTGCCTGCTCTTCCAAAGGTCATGAGTTCAATTCCCAGCAACCATATGGTGGCTCACAACCATCTGTAATGGGGTCTGGTGCCCTCTTCTGGCCAGCAGGCATACTCACAGAGAGAATATTGTATACATAATAAATAAATAAATATTAAAAAAAAGTTTTAAAAAAAAGCCGGGTGGTGGTGGCTTACGCCTTTAATCCCAGCACTCGGGAGGCAGAGGCAGGCGGATCTCTATGAGTTCGAGACCAGCCTGGTCTACAAGAGCTAGTTCCAGGACAGGCTCCAAAACCACAGAGAAACCCTGTCTCAAAAAAAAAAAAAAAAAAAAGAACCATGTCCTCCCTTGAGTTGATTAGGCATGATGGTTTGAATAAGAATGACCCCCATCAGCTCATATATTTGAATATTAGTCATCCAAAAAATGTTAGTTCTGAAAATGTGCCTGAGGCTAAATTGAGGAGTTTTGGATTAAGGGTGTTGGCAGAGGAGATTTCAAGACACACTTAAGAGATTGCCATGAGTCTCAGAGACTTTGAACTTCAGTCTTTTGACTGAGACTTTGGGGACTTTTGAAATTGGACTGAATGCATTTTTGCATTATGATATGCTACAACTTATGGGGACCAGGGAGTGGAATGTGGCAGTTTTAATAAGAATGGCCCCTATAGCTCATTGAATGCTAGTCACCAGGGATGTCAGTATATGAAAGAATTAGGAGATGTGGCCTTGTTGAAGGCAGTGTGTCACTGAGGGTCGTAGGATTTGAGGTTCAGAAGCCCATGCCAAGACCATGTCTCCCTCGGCCGAGGATCAGGATGTATCTGATGTACTTCTCCAGCATTGTGCCTGCTGCCTTGCTTCCCACCAGGGGATAATGAGCTACATTTCTGAAATTGTAAGTCAGTTGCCTGGGTCATGGTGTCTTCACAGCAATAGAACAGTGACTAAGACACCAGGGTACTGTACTGGCTGGTTTTGTGTGTCAGCTTGACGCGAACTAGAGTTATCAGAGCAAGGAGCCTCAGCTGAGGAAATGCCTCCATGAGATTCAGCTGTAAGATCTTCTCATTTAGTGACCATTGAGGGAGGGCACAGGCCATGGTGGGTGGTGCCATCCCTGGGCTGGCAGTCCTGGGTTCTGTAAGAAGGTGGGCTGAGCAAGCCAGGAGAAGCAAGCCAGCAAGCAACTCCCCTCCATGGCCTCTGCATCTTCGGGATCCTGCCCTGTTTGAGTCCCTGTCCTGACTTCCTTCATTGGTGAACAGCAGTGTTGAAGTGTAAGAAACCATCCCCCCACCCCATCTTGCTGTTTTGGTCATGGTGTTTTGTTGCAGCAATAGAAACCCTAATTAGCACAGTTATGTTAACTCAAAAAATAAAAAAAAATACCCTAGCCTGTCTTGTATTTCGCATCTAGATGTTAATTACCAACTGCCCACAATGGTAAACGTGAGCACTAATTTCTGCTACTTGGGGTCTGTATCATGCCTACACAGCCATGTGAGAAGATGCGCTGTGGTTTAGCAGGGCATCATGGGTAGCTCTCAAGTCTGCATACACGTGTCTACCTACCTACTTACCTACCTATTTGTACTGTGATTGAACCCAAGACCCTGTGTAAGCAGCCAGTGTATCCCCAGGGACAGTTCTGAAGATCCTAGTGTGGTGTTTATATGATAATCTGATAGAAAATTGTCTCTCAGCTAAGTGCTTGGGACAAGTCATGTTCCTCCTAAGATTCCCAGCATGGAGTAACTAGAGATAGCTTTGTATTGACAAACCCTGTTTGCTGAGCTGTAGCCCCTGCCTTTGGCTTTCTGAGCCATGGTTCTAACTATCTAAATTCAAGCTGTGTTTGGAACTTGACACAGTCCTCCCCGCCTGCCTCCTGAATGCTAGGATACAGGCGTGTCTGCTGCACATGCCCATATGAAGTGTAGTTTGTTTTAGATGAAAGGGGCTAGTGTGGGTTAAGTACCTAGCACAGTTAATAGATAATGACCACACACTTTTCTCCTAAGTTTTTGTTTTGTAGTGTTACACTTCTGGGACTTTAACCCAGGGCTTTGTAAGTGCTGTGTCATGAGCCACAATACTGTCCTTGCATTAAGTTTTTATGCTACATCATTTACATGTATGTTTCTAGGTCTTTTGGATCCATCCATATTTCCTATCCTGGTTTTATCAGTATGGATTTATATTGATATTTAAGGAAAACAATGACACGGTGATGTGTTTTGTTTTGTGGGGTTTTTTTTTTGGGGGGGTGTATGTGTTCTTTTTTGAGATGGTTTGTGTATTATGTAACTCTGGTTGTCCTGGAACTCACTCTGAAGATCAGCGATTCACCCGTTTCCCAAATGCAGGGATTAAAGGTGAGCGCCACTATGCCCAGCTGACGGAGTCTACTATCCTTCTAGAGTCCATTAAGAGCAAGCAGAGGTTTATAGTGTGGGGGCTGTGGGAGTGCAGTAATAAGAGATGGGCTTGCACACGAAGTTGTTGAAAACATTGAGCTATGGAGTGGACGAGCTAGGCAGTTACTACACCTGAAAGACTTGAAGAGCTTGTGAGAAGAGAGTGACCACAGTGAGACCTCTCCCTCTTTGACCATCCAGGTTTTGGTTTACACAGCTGTGTTGTCTCCTGTGCAGCATGTAGCAGTCAGTGTAGCTCATGAAGGCTTTCGGAGAAGGCTTTCGAGAGTATATAAGCAAAATACGGAGGACTTCGAGATGCGGGCAGCATGATGGCTCTTGGGGTGGAGCTATGATGCCATCTCTGATAGAAGGACTGACATGGTGGAGGGATCAGTCCCACAGAGGGAGCTGAGAAAGCCATAGGCAGAGGGGATCTGAGAACAGGGCAGAGTAGCCTGGGAGGCTGGAGACCAAGATAGCAGGATCTCCATGGAACCGTTGAAAAGTTCCAAGGGACAGTGTTGAGTTTGTAGCATGCTAAGGTGTGACCTGGTGAATGGATTCGAGGGACAGGGACGGAGCACAGCATGTCAGGTGTGAACACTGCAGTTCAGGTTAAACATGCAGCAGAGTGCAGCTTCCATTTAACAGACCGTCCTCGAGCCTCATGGGTTTCCTCGCAGATGCACTTTCTTTGTTAGTGTCACTAGAGAAGGGTAGTGCTATCAGGTGGCTGACAGGAAACCAAGCTTTGAAAATGCATTTGAGAAAACTTAAAATAATGAGATCACACTAACTTTTTTCTTAGAAAAAAATAGCAGTAAGACCAGTGTGAGAGAAGACAGTTGTCTGCTAGGGAAAAAGTGGCGGTCCATTACAGTGTACACCTAATCCACGATCTTCTCAGTGTTTGCATGCGTAAAGACAGCTCTACAATTTTGATGTAACATAAATATTCAATCACTTTCATATTTTAAAAATAAGCCCAAAGTTTCAGTCCAGCTTACCGGTCAATAACTCCACCATTCTGTTTTCCTCTTCTCTCCTCTCTATTCTATTCCCCCTTGACCTCTCTTTCTCCCTCCCCTTGAGATGGGACTTTACCCTGATCCCAGGTTGGCCTAGATGTACTGTGTAGCTCAGGCTGGCTCCCAGACATGGCAGTCCTCCTACCTTGGCCTCCTACTTTCCCTGCATTGTAGATAAACACCCTTGTGCCCAGCTTCAGTCCTTTGAATGTTTTCCCTTTGGACTGGGGAGATTGGTCAGTGATTAGAGCTCTGACTGCTCTCACCGAGGACCTGGGTTCGATTAACAGCACCTTCATGGTGGCTCACAACTGTCTGTGACTCCAGTTCCAGGGGACCTGATGTCTTCACAGAGACGTGAATTTAGGCAAAACGCCAATGCTCATAAAAATAAATTAATAAATGTTCCCCCTCTTTTTGAATGAAAAGTGTTTGATCAGTTAAAGACAGCAGATTTTTTATCTAGTGAAGGGTCACACTGGTAGAAAGTGACCAGGTTGTGTTACAGGATGTGTGTATTTTATTGTGCCAGTCTAGGCTTGTGCTGGAAGGGATGTCTTAAAACAGAAAGGACAAGATTACTGTGTCTGTCACCCACCATTCCAGGGTGATGAATTAACTTTACTCTGAGCCCATTTCTTTCTGGTCCCCTGATAGTTCTGTCCTGGGTGTAATGCACTTTCTGTTCTCCCGCAGAAAGACTGGAGCTAGCAGGAGTCTGCAACGTCTCTGCCTTGCTAGTCCTCACTGATGGCTGGTTCACAGGAGCATTGAGCATAGCTCAGAGCCACTGGTAAGTAGATGCTGTCCCATCCTCCTGGCTGCTCATTGTCCAGCTTTTTTAACAGATGTAGGCTCCTCTGCCTCCACATGCATGTGTACAAGCACACACAGACACACATAGTGTAGAATCTTAGAACTTTAAGGTTTTAAATCATAGTACATTTCAGTTGAGTTCTTTAAATTTTGTCACTGGAAAATAGTGGTGATTTTATAATAAATAATGTATAATAGTAAATAGGTGTAAATGAAGTGATTTCTAGAGAAGGTAACTCACTGATGGTAAAAATCATGAGCACATTTTCCTTACATCATAACCTCGGACAGCATAGTGATGCCTAAGTGCAGGTGTCAACAGGTTTGAAGATTCTCCTTTATTAAAATGCAAATGTGTAGGTGAGGCTGTTGCTCTAACAGGCGGAAGGTCAGCTGTGGCTCTCAGAGTGTCTTTCCATGCGGGGTGGGCTTTGGTTAACCTGAGATCCGTGGCAGTCTAGAGGACATGGTGCTGATAGTTGTATTTGAAAATAATGGTTCTGTTATGTTAATGTAGATAAGATTACAGAGTCTTTCTGGACTTGTTTCTTAATCACAGGGAGCAGGGGGAAGGACCCTGGCCTTTCCAGTTAAAGCACAGCCAGTTATCTCGATAGCAGTGACTTCTCAGAAACGGCCCTGTTTCTTCTGTCCTATTCTTGGAAGCTTTTTTGACAAGACTAGTAAACCACGAGGCTGCCTGAGAATCTTCTTTTGGACTCTTCAGTTAATAATGAAGAGTAGATATTTAAGGTAGTTCTCATTTTACTGGGTTGGTTAATTTGGGCCAAATCAAAATGCTGTCTAGTATGATGGCCACTTGCCCACATGTAGTGCCTGAGCATTGAGATGGTAGTACTGCTGGAGATGCGTTCTGCATAAGTTCCAAGTCTTTAATATAAAATGAGCATATCATAGGGAATGGCGGTGCACGCCTTTACTCCCAGCCCTTGGAAGGGGCAAGTATATCTCTTTGGGTTCCAGGACAGCCTATTCTACATAGTGAGTTCCAGTACAGTCAGGACTACATAAAGAGACCCTATCTGAAAAAAACTAAAAATAGAAATAAAACAAGACAACAATAAAAAACCCATAATATTTAAAGTTTTATGAATAATAAATGTTGAAATAACCTTTCTGATATATTGAATTAAGTAAAAACATTTAAAATTTCACACCCCCCCCCCCGTCTTAACATGTGAAAGGTAGATGTTTGTCTCTTCTCCCTTGCTTTTTTTATTTTTAAGGTAGAATTTTGCTGTGTAGCCCCGGCTATCCTTCAGATCTTTTGCCTCAAACTCCTGAGTGCTAGATTACAGGCATGTGTTAACATGCTTGGATTAGAAAATTTTAATTATTTGTACTGTGGATTTATCTGCCCATCTTTTTGTCCTTATTTATGTAAGGCAGGGTTTTTGTTATTTATGCATGTATGTGTATATGTGTGTATGTATGTATTTGTCAGGGTATCCCTGACTGGCCTGGAACTCATGGCAATCCTCTTATCTTGGCCTTCCAGGTTCTAGATTATAGTCTTGTACCACCATAGTCAGTTTTGAACTGTATCTTTTTTGACGAGCTTATCTCTGTCATCATGTGTGTCATTCTTAACCTTCCGTTCTTTAGTGTTCTCTACTCCCAGCTTTCTTGCCTGCACGGATAATTCATATAAATCTGTATTTGATTACTATGATTCTTTGATTCGCCAAGTGTTTATTGAATTCCCACCATGTGCCAGATAGTGTTGTTAGGTGCTCATGGCACAGTATCAAGCAGAACCCCATTTGTGGAACATTCGAGATACAGATATAGAAGAGATGAATGAGTGAAATTTGTTTTATGCTGCAGCGTGAAGTTTGGAAGTCTGCAAGGCAGGCAAGGGTTGGGTACTGCGTGCTGTGTGAGGTGATTTCAGGGAGGCTTTCTTCACTGAGAAAGGGCTCCTGGGCAGACATTGTCGACAGAGAAGGAATCCTGTGGGACGGGAGTGGTAGCAGAGATCTTAGGACGCAAGCACGACAGGTTTGCCTGAACAGGAGGGAGAGGCTGGAGACAGGAGTGGAGTGAGGGGAGAGTGCAGACGGACGTACGTTCCTGCACACAAGCAGTGGTTACACTTAGTTTTGACCTGATGAGATGAAAAGGAACTGGTGGATTTCAGGGAGAGAGGCGAGAGTGCCTGCTCTCTGGGGCTGCTGTCATTGGAATGCTTTGGGGTGGGTCAGGGCATTTACGGGGGAAAGCAGGGTATTCCAGGGTAGATGTCACCAGCAGAGTGAAGTGGTGTTGGTAGAGCCAACAGGGATAGGATAGGGACTGGACAGTGTGGTACTGTAGAAGTCAGAAAAGCTGCAGCAGGAGTGAGCAGCCTGCCTGAGCAGGGCAGCTGTGGGCTAGATCAGATGGAACCTGAGGGCGGATGGTCACTGGATTGAGCTACAGTGGCAAGATCAACAAAATGGGCAAGGATAATTGGGAAGTTGCTAAAAATCGAGTGTAGACCCTTTTGAGTCAAGAAGAGCCAAGGAAGTTGTTTTTCACAGATGAGAGAAGTCAATACCTTTTCCAAGGCAGTTACTAGGTTTGTTTTTCTGAAATGGCTCTCCAGATGGTGACATTGAAGGCCAGCACCTGTGTGAGTAGGCAGGCAATGGGAACAGAGTACCCTCTGAGGTGTCATAGGTTTGCTCTGGAGTTGCAGGGGGGGACGGAGTGAGAGGCTGGCACTGATGCCACTAAAGCTTGCCTTGCAATTACTATGAAATTTAGCTTCATTTCTCCTGGCCGAGTGCCATTTACATTCTGACAATCAAAATTCTCAAGGAACAAATGTTAAAACTAGTTCTTGTCAACAAGAAGTGCCAAAAGACTGGTACGTGCGGAATAATTCCCTTTCCTTTATTTTAAAGGAAGTTATCAAGACGTCTGAAGAAAGGCAGGCTGAGACATGTCCAAAGTAGCAGAAAATAAAGCATTGCCTAAACATTAGATAATGCAGATTTAATTTAAGAGTGTGTAATGTCTTCATTTCAGTGTTCTAAGGGGTGTGTCTGCTGTACCTGTGACACCTTTGTGAAGGCCAAATGGAGACAGTTGAGTGCTCAGGGAGTGTTTTGAAGTGCTCACTCGTAAGAAGAAAACTTTGAGGATAAGTTTAGTTGGAGGTTTGTTATTGCATCTGTAGTAACTGGGGAAAGTGGAAGCTGAGGATTCTGGGCTGACGATAATTAATCCACAGGCATGTTAATGGGACCTCTGCCATTCGTCTTTCTCAGATGTGGTGCTTTGACTTAGAATGGCCCGTAGGCTCACATATTTGAATGCTTAGTCACCAGGGAGTGGGACTCTGGAAGGATTAGGAGGTGTGGCCTTGGTGGAGGAGTGTCACTGGGGGAGGGTTTTGAGGTTTTAAAAGCCCAAGCCAAGCCCGGTGTCCCTCTCTTTCTCCTCCTCTCTGCCTGTGCATCAGGACGTAGCCCTCAGCTCCTGCTTTAGTGACTGCCTAGATGTTGTCATGCTCCCCATCATGGTAGAAAAGACTAAACCTCTGAAACTAAGCAAGTCCCCGGTTAAAGGCTTTTTTTTGTCATGGTGTCTCTTCACAGCAGAGAAGAGTGACTTAAGACACCAAGCTTTAGTGACAACAGCACAGTCAGTCCTGTTTGGTCATCCTGGAGTTCTGTGGTCAGAGTTTGGACTGAAGTCCAAGCAATCAATCAGTTTATCCCCAGAAACCTCAGCATTTCAGAACATCTGCTGTTTGGGTCCCAGAAGGTAATATTAGCTGGCATAGTGCATGGAGTCATTCTCCCTGTGGAAGATCCTCAAGTTAGGCTGATAAGTTTTATATTTCACACTTGGAGAACAAGCTATATTTCATCCCTGGGGTAGAACTAGAAATATGCTTTATTTTCAAAACACAGTCCTCCTTAATTCAGAGGAAATCCTGAGGCCCTGAGTCCCTTTCTGTCTGGGGCTACCCTTTGTCTGCACTGGATCAGGAATCAGACTCTGGAGTTCGGCCATTTTGCCTCTGAATACCCTCATACTTAAATTGGAAATTGCACTTCAGTGTTTTTTGGGTAGAACCCTACATTTTGACTTTTTTGAAGAATATTTTGTATTCTTCGATGGTTTCATGCATTCTTGCAGTATATATTGGTTGTATGCACCCCAACTCTCCATCACTTTTCCTGATACCTCCCAACACATCCTTGTCCTGCCTTCCTGTCGTTTTAATGAAAAATCCATAATTTAAGAAAAAGTCCCCAGTGTAGCACAAATGGAAGAAAATGGTTTAAAAACATCTGTTTGACTGAAATGCACCGAGCCACTGTTTTCTAGTCAAGTACCCTAACCCTTCCTCACCCTCCAGGTGAGTCCCCCAAAGAGTGGAGATTTACAATATGCTCATATTTTTCAGGCAGTCAAAAGGTTCCTAAGACATAATTAAGATTAATGAGTAGCATGGGGGCTGGTGAGATGGCTTAGTGGTTAAAAACCTAAGTTGCCTTTCTAGGTTTGATTCCCAGCACTAACATGGCCGCTTACAGCCATCCATGTAACTCCAGTTCAGGGGGATATGATGACCGCTTGGGCCTCCATGGCACCAGGCACAGGCATACATGCTGGCAAAACACCTATCCACATAAAATAAACATTTTTAGTATGGCAGTGGGGGGTGTCTAACCCACCTCTGGAGAGAGGAGGGGCATGCATGGTGACTTGGGAAGCCTGTAGGAAGGGATTAATTGTCCTTTGTGGATTCTCTTGTTTTAAGGAAGACATTCACAAAGTGGAAGAGGCTAGCATCAAATAAGGACCCCCCTGTCTTAGCCTCCCAAATGCTGGCATTGTAGATAGGCATGCACCACTCTGTCCACCTTGGGAATTGCATTTTTGAAGCATTGGATGACTGGGCTTTTGGCCAAGTTGAGAGGAAGTTCCCAAAGGCTCATGCTGGAACCTTGAGGTTAAAGGTGAGAAATGGAATCAAGAGATTCAGTAAGCAGGAGTGGCCTGTCCTTAAGACTCAGAGACTAGGGAGGCATACTAGTTAGCCAGGGTCAGTGTGAAGCCTTCCCTCAAATCATAAAGTAGAGAGACACCTAAACCAGGTGGCGGTGACCATGCACGCCTTTAATCCCAGAACTCCAGAAGAGACAGGCAGATATCTGAGTTCAAAGCCAGTCTGGTCTACCAAGCTAGTCCTAGGACCGCCAAGGCTGTTGAACAGAGAATCCCTGTCTCAAAGAAAGAAAGAAAGAAAGAAAGACACCTAATAATGGGTCTTGACTTGTGACTTCCACATGTACACATGAAAACTTACACATATGTAATCAAAAGATTATTTGTTTTTATTTGGGGTAAACTCTGGAAAAGATTACCTCAGTCTTGTCTTAATTTAGGAAAAAACCTGTATAGGCCATTTTTCTTTTTAACCCATAGACACTTGAGTTATATTGAACATACATAATAAGTAAATTGGAAATGAAAGTTTTGAAATTTAGGATTTGCAATTAGCACCAAGTGTAAGTACACTATTTTTATCCTTTGACATCAGTATGTAAATGAGAGCAACATTTCACTATTTTGGGAAGTGTGATTATTTCTGCCTGTCATTCAAGGAAGTGCTTGCTATAATAAGTAAATCAATGCTGCACAAAAGAAAATCCTATTTATGTTCTTAATGGATAATGTTGGGGAAAGATATGGAAAGTTGCTCTTCTTGGGAAAACTTTTGTCCACTGTTCACTTTGCTGTTTTGTTAAGTAATCATGATTATATTGACAATGTCATCAAAGTAGTTACTTCAAAATTACATTAAGACACAAGATAAAATTAGGGAAGGCTGAGCCTTGGTGCATATTCCAGTGCCGTGTGTAAACAGACTGTGCTTTGTCTCCTGGCCACCCAGACCCGAATAGTCACACAGAAACTATCTTAACTGCAACACTGTGTGGCCAATGGCTCCAGAATATTCTTAGCTGGCTCTTATTCTTAAATTAACCTATTTGTACTAATCTGTGTGTGGCCACGAGTCTGTGGCTTTCTCAAAGGTCCTGGTGTCTTTCTCCTTTGGCAGTTACATGGGATCTCTCTGACTCCTCCACCTTTTTTCTCCCTGTATCTGTTTGTATATCCCACCTAACTTCATTCTGCCATGCCATAGGCCAAAGCAGCTTCTTTATTAACCAGTGGTAATAAAACATAATCACAGCATACAGAGGGGAACCCCACATCAGACATGTGGTCAGCATCTGCTTTAAGTCTTGTTAACAAAAAGTTGGGCATGGCAGATACTGTGTGTCCAGATGCAGAGCAGAGTGTGGTACGCCGGAGCTGAACACAGTTCCCTGGGGAAGGTACCTTGAGGAAGCCAGGAACATGACCTCATGTGGACTGGTTCCCTGTAATTGAACGGCAGGGATGAAAGTCCCGCCTCCACTGTTAGAAAATTCTAGAAGGCCCTCCTAGGCTGGCCTGCCACTCTAGGAAGCAGACTTTTGTGTGCCACAAGAGGGAGCTCCTGAGCTAAAGTATGGATTCCTCTTTATTTTGCTGGCGTTTTGTTTTGTTTTTAGCTGGGATCTCATCATGTAGCCCTTGTCAGACTGGAACTTCGTCAGCCAGGCTAGCCTCGAGATCCCAAGATATCCACCTGCTTCTCTTTCTCAAGTGCTTTGATTCAAAGGCACACATCACCGTGTGTAGTTGCATAGAGGAAAGCTATACAGACATTGTGTGTTTGTGTAGCTTTACTGTAATATTTTCAGTAAAGGTTCAGCATCTCCCTTCACCCTGGTTTCTTCTTAACATATTTTTCTCTGTGACGTGGTGGCAGGTTGAAATAGTACCCTAATTCAGTCAGCCTGTTCTGGTTCACATTGTAGTGCTGTTCCTGTGAAGTCGACACGATCACCCTTTCCTGTGGTTTACCTCTCACTCACTTGGAATCTCGTCCTGCCCCCAGCAGAAGAGAGTGGGGTTTCGGTAGAAAGCAGGCGTCATTTATCTTCCTATGTAGCACTGTGTTACACATGCTCACCTCCCACCCCTGTATTTCTGTCGTAATACATCCATACAGGGTAGGGGCAGAAAGAAGGTAGAGAATGGTTGACACAGAGACAAGGTGGGTCTTAAAATTCGTAGATCATTTCAGTAATACGAAGAATGCGATGTAGATCTCCCACAAACCTTTGCTCCTCATTACTTTCCATTAACCTCTATACTGAATTGGTTGTCATTCTACCACATTTTAAAAAACGTGACCAAATAAATATGCACACATATATTCTCAAGCGTAGACAGTGCTATTTCACAGCGTGCTGTACCGTGGTTATGTTCTAAATCAAAATGTCTGTTGTGAGTGAGGCTCCAGGGAAGCCGAGGCTGTGGCAATTAAGAGGAAGGAAAGTGTCAAGGAGATGTCAGGGTTAATGCTTATGGAAGAGAAGAAATCAGGATTGGGCAGAGGGGCAAATAAGTCATAAAGCCTCAAGGAAGGCTTCAGCTAATTCCTGGGTGAGAGCCACACAGTGTGCCTTCCCATCAACCAGTCCCTGGATGAAGATTGGCCTAGCCATGGGATAGGACCAATGAGGCTACCGTCTTAGCTCACAGCACTCTGAGGAGCTGGGGACTAAGCTTGATCTATTTGCAGGGGATCGAGACAGCATGTCTTAGTGTTTTCTACTGTCCGTAGTGTGTAGTTTGTCTGGGATTTCTCGTCCAGTGATGTGATGGAGGTTATTTATATTAATTTCCTATAGCCATTACTCAGTATTTTCATTGTCTTTGAAGTATGTAACCTGTGTGTGTGTGTGTGTGTGTGTGTGTGCGCGCGCGCACGTGTGCTCTCCAGTGTGGAGGCCAGAGGATGATGTCTACTGCCTTTCCTTGATGGCTCTCTACCTTCATCTTCGAGATGGGCTTCCAGTGAAGCTGAAGCCTTGCCAGGCCTCCTCGCTGAGCTTCGAGGATCTGCATCCGTCTGCTCATGGCTCCAGTGCTGGGGTTACAGGCATGTGACTCTGTCCTGGGAACCTGAACTCAGGTTTACTAACCAAGCCATCTCCCTAGATTTATGTCACTATTTTAAAATAATTTTTCTATTGAAAGATTTGCATTTGTGATTTTTGACTGTTAGAATAACTGCACCTACTTACACACACTTTATAGGGAATGTACCACGGGGTAGATGGCTAGAAAGCTCCAGCTTAACCTTTAATAGCTGTCATGAAAGCCACAGCTGCATCAATACCTGTCATTGTCAGAGTTTAATTCTTTCAAAATTAAGGGTATGAAAGTTTTAATTAGAATTTTGTTGATTATATGGGAGATTGAGAATTTATGTTACTAGCTTTACGTACGTGTGTTTGAAGTTGGTATTCAGTCATTTGTTCGTTTTAAAAAAAAACTTTAAAATTTTTATGTGTGTGTGATGTTCATAACATCTTTTTAGTAAATATACTGACATTTAAAATACAAATAAGCAGATCTCTTAGCCATGTCTCTGCTGGTGTTTTGGTCAACTTAATTTCACAATGATTATTCTTGAAATCACAAATTTCCCATGATGTTTATGTAAATATCAACTTACAGTGTACTCTGATAATGCTAGGAGTGTTATTTTTTATTTTTTAAGATAGGGTTTCTCTGTGTACTCCAAACTAGACCAGGCTGGCCTCAAACTCAGATCCGCCTGCCTCTGTCTCCTGAGTGTTGGGATTAAAGGTTTGCGCCACCACTGCCCAGCCAAATGCTAGGAGTCTTATATTGTATTGATACAAGATGCTACTTGGGTGGAAAGCAGAAGCAAACACCTCAAAGTTGCTCAGTTTGGCGGTGTTCCAACTTTCAAGTTGGTTTGTTTCCCTGTCATGTGTCCATCAGCAGAACCTACGAATGACAGGCACTCTAGACACCACGAGCCTGTTGTCACTTGCCTTGTTTATTATAGATACCTTACAGCTCTCTAGCCACATCTATTCTCATGACCCAGTGGTCTGAGTCTGTGCATTGTGGAACACCACCATCACCATTATAGCCTTTTCCAGGATCGTCTAGGCTATTTCTGCAGTAAACTTTCCCAAATGAACTTTAAGAGGATTTGGTCAACCTCCACCCCCCCCCAAAAAAAAAAAACCTGATTTTGATAGACAGTATGTTAATTTTCTGAGACATGCACGTTGTAATTTTCTTGCCTGATGATTGATGTGTATTCATCTGGTTCATCCATTCTAGAACTCCTCTGTTAGAGCAGATTAGTCTCCAGATTTCTTTTTCGATTGAAATGCAGGGCAATTAAATAAACCCATTTCAGCATACACAATCGTGCCCACGTGTTTGTTCTGCAAAGACAGAATGTTTTTCTGTATTGAGCAGCACCTGAAAGACTTAATGGCTGGCTTGGTCCAGTGTTTCTGACTGGACAGTTTTAAACATCATTTGTGGGGTTGGGAGGTCTTTTCGGGTGGCCTGCTTTGTCCTTCGGAGTTTTAAAGGATCCCATACCCATGCTTTCCTGTGTTTACAGGGAGGGAGTCTGACATGCTGCTCTGTTGAGGCTGTATAACTCTTTCACACCTGCTCGGCTCTGGCAATGGTGTTTGCTGAGCGAAATACAAGGGCTGGCTTGTCATGTGTTTCCACAGAACACTGATGGCTCCTGGCCAACCTGTTTAGTCTTTTTTCTTCTTGCATAAAGTTGCCTATTTTTCACTTCAGATGGGGGTGTGAGGCAGTTCTGAGGTGTTATTTTTTCTTGTTGCACACACACCATCTGTGGTCTCTTGGCATCTCAGACAAGTTCCCAGATTGTCCAAAGTGTCGGTTGGTCAACACTCAGGGCGATCAGGATCCTAGCCTGGGCTTGTCCCTGTTTGTGTGGCAGTGGCACCACAGTCATCTGAAGTACTGAGCACTGATGCTGCGGGCTCTGTGTGTTTGGAGAGCCTGCAAACGTGGGAACATCTCTGTGAACAGAAATACACGTGTCACTCGGCGCTCGTGGTTCTCTAGTGTCCGTTTCCTGTTCCGGGTCTCCACTCAGGTGTGCCGTGTTACTCTTAGCCTCATGCTTTTTAGAATTGTCCTTATCTTAAAGCAGTTGACTATAGGTGTTTAAGCCGCGTCCCTATCTGGAGCACTGCATAGTCAGTTTTGAGCCTTGTCTTAGTTACTTTTTTTGTTGTTGCTGTGACAAAACACTGACCAGTGCAGCTTGTAGAGGAAAGCATTTCATTGGTGGCTCGCTTCAAGTTTCACTATCATAGTAAGAAGCATGGCCGTGGGCAAGTAGGCAGACAGATCTTACATCCTGATCTAAAGGATGTGGGGGCCATTCTCGTTCAAGCCACCAAAGGCCACCACAGACATACTGAGTAAACAGTTGGCAGAATGTCTCTCAGCATTCGTTATACTGATTATTAGATAGGGTGGTGTCTTGGAGTTTTATTGCTGTGAAGGGACACCTTGACCATGGCAAGTCTTACAAAGGAAAACACTTAATTGGGGCAGGCTTACAGTTTATAGGTTTAATCCATTATTGTCATGACAAGAAGCATTGTAGCATGCGGGCAGACATGGTGCTGAAGAAAGAGCTGATAGTTCTACATCTGAATCCGTAGGATGCAGGAAGGAAATGCCACCATACTGGGCATGGCCTGAGCTTCTGAGACCTCAAAGTCCACCTTCTAGTGGCACATCTCCACCAGAGCCATACCTCCAACCAGGCTACTCCCTATGGCCAAGCATTCAAACCTGTGAGTCTGGGGTGTGGGGGGCATTCCTATTCAAACAACCACAGGTATTTGGAAAGGAAGACCACTGGCTGAAGTGTTATTTATCTTTTTTGTTTTTTATCACAGCCACATGAAGAGTCCATGCTGTGTGACTTCACCGTTGATAATCACTTGTTACTTGGCTCAGTGTTGCCTGTTTTCTGTAAATTCTTCTCTCTTTTTCCCTCTACCTTTGGGAGCAAGTCACCAAAGACAGTAGTCTCAACTGTAAGGCTTTGTTAATTATCTTCCCTAAAGACACTTGAAATACTGCATTTGAGATCATGCCTACTTTGGCAGGGTGTATCTGATTTCAGATGTCTATGGTATATAGACATGGTATTGAAAGCCTTAAATGTAAGCATTTTTTAAAAAATTATGCAAAGGCAGGAATGTTTTGGAGCAGCATTATTTAGCAGCAGCCTGCATTTCGGTTTTCCTTTAAAATCTCCATAGTCTGCTTCAGCTGCCCTGCTCTGCTCAGACGCTGCACAGGTCGCTCCTGACTTTAGCACAAGGAAGCCTCCTAGCTTTCGGTCGCAGTTGGGGAATGTTTAGCATCATAACATTTTATCCGTCCTGAAGTATGTCTAGTAAAGCACCATGATACACTATTATAATTAATTGGAGGGAAGTATTTTTGAGTGTAGAAATGCTCTTAAGATTCCAGACCTTTCTGTGGACTCGCGGAGCTGGAGCGGCTCTTGTCGTTGCGTCCTCAGCGCCACCTGCTCCTCCACCTGAAAACAGTTGGCTGTAGGAGGTCATAGGTTTCCTCTGTCGGCCATTTTGTCTCTGTGTTGCTTGAACGGGTGAATTTATTGGTTTTGTCTGATTAGTTTCTTAATAAACTCAAGGCCTCACTTAAATTTATATATAAAACAAAGGTTGCCAGGCAGTCATGGCAAAAGCCTTTAATCCCAGCCCTTGCTTGGGAGGCAGAGGCAGGTGGATCTGTGTGAGTTTGAGGCCAGCCTGGTCTTCAGAGCGAGTTCCAGGACAGCCAGGAATGTTACACAGAGATACCCTGTCTCAAGAACCACATCCCACAAAAATTAAACTAGTATTACTTTAGCATATCTGAGTGATAGAATTTTTAGATGTTTTAGAATTCCGCCTCAGAATTTGTGACAAATTTGCTGTTGCCAGAATGACTGACTTTGTGGTTCACACTGGAGCGTTCTGTCACCCACGGCTGTAAATGGAGCATCTGGGAGGACTCACTAAGTCATTTTTCAAGACTGTGGAACTTAAAGTCTCCTCTCATGTTGACCTTGGGAACTGTGTTTAGAGCTGTTTGGCTTTGAGCCAGTTTCAGGATTCTGCACTGAGGGAAAGGTTGAAAAAATCCATCTGATAGGGGTCTTTGCTCACTTCATGGTCACTTGAAATGACAGCAAAAACGAGAGTAGTGTTTTTAATCCACTGCAGGGGACTTCTTGGCTTTCAGTTCCATTCTCAGTCATGTGGAGCTTCCCATGCACAATGTCAGAGGCTTTCATATATGTAGAGTACAGGATGGCGCTGCTTGTGTTCTTTCTTAATTCGTTGAAGTTTGTTCCGTGTACCAGTGCTGTTTTAATTAATACTATTCATTTTTAGTGTATGGACTGGCAAAGTCTGAACACCAAAAAGTTAAGTACAGAAAATTGTCACCAATTAGGTTAGAGTCCATTAAATGTAAGGTCTTCGGATATGTTTTGCATATGACATACATATTATGCTATGCATATATAAAACTTCCTAAAAATTTATGTAGTAAGAAAAAAATTGAAAAAGCAATGTTGAATACAGGATTCCAAGTTATACCTGTCATTTACCCACTTAACTGTGCCCTCTTCCATTAGCCCTAGGCCACCATCCTTGCTCAGGGCATAGCATGTATGGAGTTTTATCTTGTAATTTATGTGCAGGAGTGTTTTTTTCTGCATTTATGTATGTGTACCACATGCGTGCCTGGTGCCCAAGGGGGTCGGAAGAAGGTTTTGTATCCCTTGAACCTTGAGTTACAAATGGTTGTGAACCACCATATGGTTCTGGGAATTGAACCTAGGTCCCTGCAAAAGCAACAGGTACTTTTAAATGGTGAACCATCTCTTTAGCCCTAGGATGCGTTTTTATATGGCTTAGTTTCTAAGGTTTGGAGACAACCTTCAAAACAATAACTTTAGACCCAGTTGGGGGAAATACACTGATCTGACAGCTGCAATCTAGTTGACAGTCTCATTATAAAATAAAATGACTGAAATTAGCATACTTGCAAGCAAGTTAAAGAAACAACAACAAAGCTCCATGTGGACCACCCGCGCTGTTTTTGATTTTGTAGACAAGAGCTGTGACTTCGGAGACTTGACACTTTGTTTAATTACCCTAGTTTGTGCCCCTAGGAACCAGGTACCCCACTTCTACTCCGCAGCATACAGAAGCTGGCCCTCTGCTCCACTTTGCAAGCATGTTTGCATGAAGCAGGGGGTGGAAAGTCTTACCTGAGAAGGAAGCTGGCATCTCCTGTGGAGATGCCCTTTCTGGTCTTACCCTCCAGCACCATCTCCAGTCCCCCAGAGAGGCTTTTCTCTTTGGGAGAATTCTAGCCACTTCATCATCAGGATAACTGGGAGAGAGGTGTAGACTCTAAGGCATGCTGGAGTCCTTTCATCCCAGCTAAACACCAGCGGCCATCTGCAGAAAAGGCAGTTTCACGGTTCATCGTCAGGCACGAGTATCTGCAGAACTTCCCTGACCTTTCCAGAGTTAAATAGATGGCTACTTTTTGTGCCATAGAGATTCGGCTTTGTGAGGATACCTTCTGCTTCCTTCTCCAAAATTATGTTTTTCCTGACATATCTTGAGGTCATTTGCGAAGCCACATGGTGACCACTTAAAACAGTGTTTTTGCTTTGGCCTTTTCCTACAGGAAGGCAGAAACAGCAGTCTTAACAGCAACTGAATTTGACATGTTCCAAACTACAGATCAGAGTCCCTGCCAAAGACTTGTAGAGCCTAATTCTTGCTTTAGGTTGGGTACCAGCTGGGAAAGAAGAGTCAGAGCATTCAGCTAAGAGCATGTATTGTTATTGCAAGACCCGTAGTAGGTATATAAAGACCCGTAGTAGGTATATAAAGACCCGTAGTAGGTATATAAAGACCCACTCTGAAGTGGAGAGATGACCAGGCAGTTAAAAGCATTCACTGCTGTTTTAGAAGAGTCAACTTAGATTTCCAGCAGCCACATCAAGATGCTCACAAGTGCCCATGACCCTGACTCCAGAAGGATGTAGAGGTGGCTCAGAGGTTAAGAGCATTGATTGTTCTTCCTGGAGGTCCTGAGATCAATTCCCAGCAACCTTATGGTATTTCATAACCATCTACAATGAGATCTGGTGCCCTCTTATGGCATGCAGACATTCATGCAGACAGAGCACTGTATGCCTAATAAATCTTTAAAAAACAATCGAAGGATTTAAACCTTCTGGTTTCCATGGGTAACGTGTACACACACGTAGTTGAAATAAATCATACTTAAAAGAAGATCCATTCTTAGTAAGGACTTAAAGAAAGAAGGGTCTGACTAGTTATAACGGAAAAGATACGAGGCCAAAAGTCTTTCACTTGAGCCTTGCACAGTGGTGCACATGTTTGTTTAGTCCCAGCATTCTGGAGACAGAGGCAAGTAGATCTTTAGGAATTTGAGGCCAGCCTGTCCTATATTGTGAGTTTCAGATAGCCAGAGCTACACTGTCAGACCCTGCCTTGAAAAATAAATAAACAATCCTTCACTTTGATAGTTGGGAGTCAACTGAGAGAGAATGGCAAGGTGTCCCAGAACGCATATTTCAAGTACATGAGAAAGTTGTGTTAGAATAAAGTACACACACACACCGAGAAACTGGTTATTTCATCCCATGGAGGTTGTGAGTCACACAGCTACAGCTTTTCTCTGTCGGTTAAACTTGGGACACTTCTTTTCATAGGCTGGAGGGCATGATGGGGCACCATTACGTTTTTCTAGGGGATGGGGTTCATGCTAGTGAAGCACTTTCTAAACTAGACTGAGGGGTATACACATTTTATCTTGCAGTTACTAGGGAGCCATAGTGGGAACTGAGTAGAAAGGTCCTAGCTCTATCTCAGTTTGGTGTGGAGAGTGGAGCACCTTAACTGATTGGGGGAGATGTGGAGCCAGCCTGCAGGTCTATTCCCTCCTTCCTCATACCCTCCCTCTGGAGCAGCTCTGGGGGTTGGTTTTAATTATTGTGGGTAAGTGATGATTGGAAATTTGAGAAAACCATCAGAATTGACACCAGGAGCTCAGGGAACATAGAGACAATATTGATAGGTTCTCTCTACCTCCACCCCTAGTCGGGCACCCTCTCTCCCCAGGCACATTCCAGAACCTTGGTACTAGAATTTTGATATCAGCTGGCCATATTGTTGAGTCTTCTATTAGTATCTCTATCTGGTTTGTTGGAATAATGATTCTCCCTTTCTTCGAAGGCCAGTGGGCCACATCTCTTATAACCTGTTTCCATATGTACTCTGATTAGATCAAACCTCTGTACAGCTGCCTGAGCCTAGGCCTCAACTCTAGATTGTATGGTGGTGCATGATCAACACCATCAGCTTGACATACAGCAAAGTGACCTATTCCGCAGTGACATCAGTCACCTTGTAGACGGTGTGTAAGGAACGCAGGGAGCCTGAGGTGGGGTGGGAGTTAGAGTGGTGGGCATCTGTGGGTTTTGGGGAACATCACATGACTGCTGGCTGTTTTCCTTGGGTATGTCCTTGACCTTGGTTTCCCAGTGTCTTCTCTGTTATCTTTTATCCTAACAGTCACTATCTTGCCAATAACTCTTCCATAGTTACTTGTTATTGGATTACAACTTTGTAGTTTTTTTTAATGTGTGAATGTTCTGTCCGTATATATGTGTGTGTACCACATAATTGCCTAGTGCCTATGGGGTGCAGAAGAGGGCAACAGATCTTGGAGCTGCAGTTACTTGTGAACTGCCATGTGACTGCTGGGAACTGAACCCTGGTCCTCTGCAAGAGCAACATGCTCTTAACCACTGAGTTATCTCAAGCCTTGGTGGTAGGGTTTTTGAAAGTAGCCATTTCTCTTCTAAATTTGATGTGAGCAGGACTTAGCTTCTTTAACTTATATTTTTATTAGGAATATTCGAAGTTGGCCATTACTCACAGACTTTTTCTCCCATGCCTTCAGGTTGCACAAATGGCTGACTCAGTAGCTCAGGAAGACTGACTCTCAAGCAAAGATGGGAAGTCAGCCTGGCAAGCTGGGATGTGAGAGCTCACTTGCAGTTCTCCATTTAGCCAGGAGGTTTCCTAGGCAACCACTTAAGCAGCAATTAAAGAGGAAGAACTAAAAGGTAGGTACTTATGAATCGAATCTTAATCCTCACATGCTGTGGTCATAAGTTGGGATCACAGTGTGCGGTTTTGGTTTGTTTGTTTGTTTGGGTTTTTTTATTTAACATTAAGTAAATAAAAACTCACCATTTAATTAGAGGACACATATTATAATTAGGATGTGCATGCTGTGCTTTTATTTTTAGCTTTTTCACACTTTTCCTTGAACAGGATGTCACACACACACACATACACTTTTATGCTGGCTTGTTTTTGAAGATTGAAGTAAAGTCCCTGAGTGCATTCTTCTACGTGTGGGGTAGGGCCTCTTATTAATGACACAATGCTGCTTTCTGCTTACAGTGCTGAGACTTCCCTGGCTCTTCATTTGAGTTCTTTGCATGTCAATTTCTACTCGGTTGACCAATACTTTACTTCCCCTGAAGCATGTCCAGGCTCTAACATTCATTCAGTTCCAGGTGAAAGAAATAGGTGACAGTTTTGCTAATACACCAAAAAAAAAAAAAAAAAAAAAAAAAAAAAAAAAAGCCATGCTGGTTCCATGACAGCTCATCCATGTGTTTAGAAATAGCAGATGCTCATAGAGAAACAGGATATACAAGTGTCTGCTCTTCTGATCTCAAGTTAGATAATATGGTTCTGTGTGGAGAAGGGCTGCAGGCTAGGATACTCCTCTGTGGGAGAAGGAGGGGGGTCTTTCCCCACCCTGAGCATCTGTGGGCTTTGTTCGCAGTTTGAATGATAGTCACAATAACTAAAATTTTCAGATGTCACAGTTGTTACCCATCTGTCACCAACATGCCTGGAGACACTCCTGCCATATAGGATGGTGGCCCATAAAGTAGGCGCACCCTGTTACAGCTTCCCTCTCCCTGGAGTCCTGTCACAAGGAACCCTTAGGGAGCCAGACTCGGGAGTTTACTGTAGTTTTACCCATGGCAAAGTGAAAAAAAAATTTAATTATGGAATTCAGATTATGTATTTGAGATGCCTGGTTATACTGGATGAGCTTCCTTAACCTATGCTTTCAGAGAAAAAGTTTACAAATAAGTGAGTATTTTAGCTCTCTGTTGTGATGTTGTTACATCTTTATTCATGTGGGGGTCATGGCGTCGTGGCTTACGTGTGGAGGTGAGAGGATGCCTTGTGGAGTGTTCTCTCCCACCGTGTGTTGTTGAGCTCAGGTCGCTAGGCTTGGCAGCAGGCACCACTAGCCTGCTGAGCCATCTCATTGGCACCATCTCGTTATTTTTAGTGTCTACTTTTTGTTTTTTTTCTGTGAGGTGAAAATTGGCTTGTTTAATTCACTCACTACACATTCCCATTAGCCAGTGATGGTACCAGGATGTGGGGTGGATTCCTGTGTAGAGCATCCTAACAAATAAAAACGATACGCAGCTGAGAAATAGCAAAGGCGTCTCTAGCACTCAGCCTGTTCCCGGCTCTCAGGCAGGTCATAGGTTAATACATAGTCTGATGAGATGCTTGCCACATCCTCCATCCTTCCCTCGAGGAAATTAACCAGAGACAGCCTGAGAGGTAAAGTGTTTGCCTTGGCTTATGAATCGTGTTTGCCCGACAGTGCAGTAATAAGGCTGTTAGGAGAGCGTTCCAGCAAAGCAGAGGAGCGGTTGCAAAGATGGAAAACAGGTGTAAATTTTAATGGCAGCTTCCAGAAATTAACAATCTATTCCCCAGAGGGAAAGGGTTAAGTCTGCCCATGCAAATGCTGTATTTCGTGAGACCACAGGTTGAAGCAGTTCAGACATTGGAAGATGGGACATAGTTAGAAAACAATGCTCAGATGACTTACATCTTCAAGGAAAAGGCAGACAAATCTCTCCTTTGTCAGTTACACACAGGTATGCAGCTGCAACCGTGATGGGAGACTTTGGCAAGTGTTCTAGAACACCCCCTCCTTTTTTCCCCTGTAGCAAAAGTAAAGCATCTGCAAGACAGACAGACTCTCTCTCTCTCTCTCTCTCTCTCTCTCTCTCTCTCTCTCTCTCTCTCTCTCTCTCTCTCTCTCACACACACACACACACACACGCTACTTAAAAATTAATAGAAGTATTAATTTATTCAGACTCTGTAATAAGCATATGGGTGTGTGACATCCCCCAAAGTTTCAAGATGAATTTAAATCCCCCAGACATTTCTTTGAAAGCTCTCAGGATTATCGTGATACTCCACCAGTGTTTGCGTTTCATGGAGCTAGAGGAAAGACTGACAGGCAAGAGGCCGCTCATTGGTTTACCTTCCAGAAGGTAGGATTGGAGCCCTTACAGCAGCATAGCTACCAGACCCTTGCTTTCCACCTTCGTGTCCCAGCCTGATGACGGGCACATCACCTAGGTCCACAACCCATGCCTCAGCACACCTTGTGATTGTAATCTGTTCACTTTCTCCCATCCATCACCAACAACTGCCTTGTTTTCTGCCCTGCCTAGAATTTATTGGACTTTGATTGCCCAATTTACCTCTTTGATAGATGGACTTTATCCTCTAATTAAGTTTATTGCCCCATTCAATTCCCTGACTTCTTGGGATTTGTGATCCCTTTACATCAGTGATCTCAACAAACCATCCCCAATTTCCCATTCTCTAAATCTTGTCAATGCATGACCCCTATCAGCAAGTCAGAAATGCTGTGTTTGACCACACTCTTGTGTGCATCTACTCTCCACATGCTGTTCCTATTTATTCTCCCATACCTCCACCTATTCTTGATCTTTTTAGAGGACTTTTCCCTCCCTTCCTTCCTTCCTTCCTTCCTTCCTTCCTTCCTTCCTTCCTTCCTTCCTTCCTTCCAGATTGTATATGTAAATAAGGTGGGTTCATTGGCAGTTTTCAGATTACAAAGGGGCTCCCAGACAGATCAGCCCTGGCCAGAAATCCTTGTTTTCTTTTATAGGGTGAAAGAAAGCAATTTTGATAGTGAGTTGATGAGCTGTTGAAGACTAGGAAGTCTGGATTTAGGTGTCAGCCTTCATAAGTGTCATTTTGGGCCATCAGCCGCCCCATGTCCAGAGACCTTGTGACCTGTTGAAGCACACTGAGGAGCACTAGCGTGAGGAGCACTGAGGACTAGTGGAAGGCAGCTGTGCTCATGGCAGCACAGCCGTGTTGAGTGTGTTAAAGGGGATGAGAACTATTGTCTCCGCCTTTGGGAGTTGTACATCTGACTTCTCCACTCATGTATTGGGGCATCTGGAGAGTCCCAAGAAGATGCGAGAGTGTTTACCCATTAAATGTGTTCTTTCAAACTGGATTTGCTGTTGCAGACTCTTCACCGGGCCTCTGCCCAGGTAGAAAAACAAGTCCAGCTGTTCAAGAGCCAGCTAACAGAAGCCCCAAGTTACATTTGCAGAGATCCTCAAGATCTTAGTAGATGTGATAAAAACAATTTAACAACAACCATGAAAAACCACGCAGAGGAAAGGAAGCTTCCATGTTTTCAGTTGTGCCCCCACCCCCATCCATAGCTAAAATCTTGATTTAGATGTGATAATGATTTGAGCTAAAGATTCTGGGAAGTAATCATTTCTATGACGTCTTGTGGGGGAGGCACACCACAGTACCAAGTCAGGAGGAAAGCCCTCACCAGGCAGGCACCAAGTGTATGTGCCCTTTAACCCTCCTGATTCCAGTCTGTTGAACTAAAAGGAATGACTGCCACCCTTGAATCCATCAAATCTGTGGGGGTAGTGAGTTCTTTTGCTTTGTTTGTTACAATAGCCGAAGCAAAAGCCTTCCCATCCTGCTTAATATAAAACACAAGCAAATGGTACAAACCTAATGAATAACAAATAATTCTGTGCTGTATCAAGTTTAAATAACACCCATTGATCCCTTCCAACCATTATCACTTTCCAGGAGCCGTTGAGACCCACACTGTCCAATGGATAACCATTAGTCTGTTGGGACCCTTTCACTTAAACTAATTAAAAATAGTGCAAAGTGTTTGTACAACAAGCTTGATGACCTGAGTTCAGTCCCCGGAACCCATGTAAAGAGCTGGAGACAGAGTCTAGCATCTGCAATCCCAGAATTCCTCACTTTGGCGTGGGAGGCGGGAACAGGACGAGCACCGGAAGCTCTTGGGCCAGCTAGTGTGGACTTGTTGCACACTGGATTAAACAGTCAGAGAGACCCCGCCTCAGCGAAGTAGAAGTCAAGAAATGACTCTGAAATTGTCCTTTGACCTCCACATACACTGAAGCACACACATGTGCCCCCATACACACAAGTTTAAGCTAAGTGCATTTAAACCTTAGGCTTCCTCAGTCATGCTAGCCAGCTTTGAGGTGCTTGGTAGCTGGTGGCTACTGTGTACTCAGGGCAGGTTGCAAACATTCTTTTAGCAGCAGAGATCGAGCTGGATTCCAGTCATATATAAGCATGTACACACAGTTGGCATAACATTGTACATACTGTTTTGCAGTTTGTTTTTTCACCCAACAGAGAAACTGTTAACTCAGTGTGATCCACATGCAGGATCATGCCAGAAAAAAATCAAAAGGAATGCATTAGCAAATGTAAAAATTCAGTACATCAAAACTTTGTAATTTCAGGTTTTAAAGATCATTGCACCATCTCTTAGTGGTTATCCTAATTTTAAATAATTGATTTGTAGAATGTGTTTGGTCACCTCTGGGCATGTTAAAAAAAGAAGGCTCAGAATATGTATTCAGGTCGACACTGCTGACCTACCCATATACCTAAATGTATACAGACATACAGTTCCTCTTGCTCCTCTGTAGCATCTAAAGATGTTCTTTTTCTGTCTTCTTGCTGGGCAGTAGCTGCTGTATACACATTGCTATTTATATGTACATTAAATAAGAAAATTAAAATGAACTCCTCAGCTGGGTGTCAAGTGTCTGCAGCCACATGTGGCACAGTGGCTTTAGTGTGGGGCTGTCTTTATGGTTGCATAGGGCTCAGCTGAACGGTGTTAAGTCACACTTCCCATGAGTGCAGTGACATTTTCCTGGGTGAAGGATGGGGAGGTGAGGACAGAGGAGAGTGGCTGGGAATGCTTGCAGATGCCCTTCGCACTGGAGGTGTTGGCCCTTCCTCTACTCTCTGGAGAATTGGCAATCCCTGGAAAGTTAAGAGAGAATTAGTATTTAATTTTGTTTGTTGACTTGATTGTGTGTTTTCCTTTCTCTTCTTGAGACAACATCTCATATAGTCCAGGCTGGCCTTGAACCTCTCATCCTCTCCCCTTCACTTCCTGAACATGGGAATCGAAAGTGTGCATCATCATGCCCCATCTTTTAGGAGACACTTACGATCAAATCCAGGGCCTTGTGCTTTAACCTGGAAAGTTGACAAAATCTTAGATAACAAGATATATTTATACTTCTGTGTATTTAGAAAATAAATGATCTGGAGGGATTCACAGAAGGGAGAATAGTTCTTCTAGGGAAGGAAACGGGGAGCAGACAAGTTTTCTTCACGTGTCCTGTAAACTCAGGCGTCCTGACTGTAATGTGAGCCTTCCAAAGCCCTCCCAGCACACAGTGACCTGGGGCTGGCACACCTTTGCTCCTCAGTGATTCCAGCAGGGAAGGCTATGTAGAACTGGTTTTCTTCTATAATTTAAGTGTATTTATGAAGAAAAATAATTGTTAACATTGAAAATTTCCCCCATGTAACCATTCTTCACACTTGTGGAAGAGAGTGCAGGAGATGCTGTTTAAAACTATTAGAAATAATTAGAGCAGAAAGATGAAGTTGACAAGAAATTATTCCAGGTCCGGGGCACCCTGCTTCAGCTTGTCTTTGGAGAAAATGAATGGTAGTGTTGATTGCATTTGGGTTGAATAGTGACGATGGAGCCCACTCAGCATCTTCCGCCCACACTGTCGAGCCCACACTACCCCTTTCTCCTTGCACACTGCCCCCCCCCCATCTCCGTAGTTCAGCTCCCAGGGACCACACCCAGAGAAGAGTGATAAAGTAATCATTTTTTAAAAAAATGGCTTCCCCTCACCCTGTCTGAGGAGTAGATAGAGGATGGGTGGGGGGAGTGGGAGAGAGGAAAAGAGAGGGAACTGTGGTAGGTATGTAAAATGAAAAAAGGTTGGTTTAAAAAAAAATAAAAATGGCTTCCTATAATTCTGCAGTATTAACTTTCCTAGTAAATCGAGTTGCTGGATTCGTACTCTGCTCTCTTCTGAAGAGAAAATAGTGAAGGAGTCATGGAAACTGTGAATTGCATAGCTTAATTAGGAAGGGAAATCTCCTTTCAAGAGATACTCAGTGCCAGAGTCAGTTTCATAGCACAGGACAACCATGATAGCAGGGATCCAGTGACTGAGGGTGTGGACCCTTCAACAGCCCGACGGTGAGGCCACTGTGGGTCGACAGGGGGCTGGTGCCGCATTTCATGAGAGCATCATGCCTTCTCTCCCTCTTGTAGGTTGTGGGTCTAGTTGTGTCTGGAGGTAGGATCCCATCATTGTATGGGAAGAGGTAACTAGATGATCACGTGACTCCCTTCTGGGAACCAGCCTTTAGGGTCTGTTCTGTTTTATCTTTTGTTTCTCTTCTGTTCTGCCTTGAACGTGTGGGTGTCTTGAGAGGCCATCCTGGGTTCTTACAATCTGAGGGAGAAAAGCTCTTAGACCAACCAGACTTGGGGTTTCCTCTCTTGCCCAACCAGACCCAGTCCTGATCACATCAGTTCATTTGCTCGGCAAGTTCAACTCGATCATATCTACAGTGGCATTCTCCTCCTCTTGAGTTTGGTCAGGAAATAGAGCTTAAAGAAAACCGAGGAAAGGTGTCAGACACTTCCCAGGTCGAGCCACCTCTCGTCAGTGTGGCAGCCTCTCCACTTCCACAGCCCAGAAGTTTTGTGTTCACCGTTGGGCGGTGCCATCTGATGGCCTGTGGCCCATGGTTTTGTAACTTTCTCATTTGGCAGAGTCCCAGTTTTGTGGATTTTTTTTTCTTTTAAAGAAAGACGTTGGCTTTTCAGAGAAATTCATCTGTGGCTTTTTGAAAGTGACAAACAAGTTAACTGCATTTTAGTCAATAATCGTTATCAGAAAACCGTGTTCTTAATTTCAAAGAAACCTATATACCATTCCTTTCATTTCCAGTACCTTCTTAGTTGTCGTTTGATAATTATGAAATTTCTGTGGAAAGAGTAGTTTAAAGAGAGACTTCTGAATTGTTTTGTTCTGTCTCTATAGAAGTGATTTTCAAGAAAACGTGAAAGCTCTTTTCCCCTGTTAGTTCTCCCTACACGGCAGGGGCTCCAGAGCACTCCCCCTGTCTGCATGGCCATACAGAACTCAGGGCCACTGACACAAAGCTACAAGTTCTAGTTACAGTGTCAGCATTATTTCTGAAAAGTGTAGAGGAAGGAGAGCGGGCCTGACATGGCTGCCAGGGGGTGGGGCAGCTGGCAGCTGACGCGGGGAGGGCAGGTGGGGGCTCCGTGGTTGTGGGGAGTGAAGACAGGTAGTTGGCAGTGAAGCCTGGAGTGGAGAGGGGGCTCTTGATCTGCTGCCAAGGCTCCTTCTGGTGGTGCCCAAGTGACCTTTCCAGGTTTGTCCATTTCTGTCCTCTCAGTGGAACTGAACTGCACTCGCCTAGTGTTGTTCTTGGTGCAGGCCCTGCAGAGTGTGCGGAGGAGAAGAAGCATGGCAAGTGAGTTGGGAAGTTTGGTAGGGTGTGGGTGCAGGTGTGTACATGTGTGCCGCGTGTGTGTGGGTCAGCCAATGACCTCGTGGAGTGGATGGAACTCGGGCCACCAGGGTTGCATGGCAGTCAGGGGCCCTCACTCAGTGAGTCATCTTGCTGACCTATTTACTTAAGGATTTTTGAAAGACTGAAAAGTTGGAAGCTGATTTAACTTTGATCCAATTTTTGAAACTCCCTAAAAAAAAAAACCTATACATTGAATCTTTTTTTTTTTTTTTTAATGAAACAACATCAAAAACTTTGTGGGGATGAGGCAAACCTATAATGCCGTCACTTGGAAAGCTGAGGTAGAAGAATCACGTTTGAGGCAGTCTAGGCTAAGGTAAAATGTTCTCTGGGAACACGCAACAGCAAAGTCCGTTAATGTCCTTAGGCTGTATTCCTTTTTCATTGCTGTGAGCAGCTAATGTGACTGACAGAACTTGCTCTGGCTTGGAGTTTGAGGAAGGGACCCACCAGCTATCGGCAGCTACTTGGCAGTGGGAGCCTGAGGCTCCCTGCTAGTATCTGTACATCTCAAAGGGTCCCAAACTTCCCCAAGCTGATGAGACATGAGCCTGTGGGAGAGATTTCACATTCAAAGTATAGCAGGAGCTATTTCATGGAGTCTTGAGACGAGCAGTTAATAGTGATCTTGGGCATTGCTGTTAAGTAGATTGAGTTTCTGGGAGTGTAAGTCTTTGAACCGAGCAACGTGGGGCTTTGGGCAGGTGCTGTTTGTTTTTATTTGCTAATCCATATTCTCAGATGGTTCATGTACTTCGTGTTTATTTCATAAAGCAGAACTTTGATCCTTGAATAGCTTTTTGAGACCATTTCATCCCACCTCATTGCCTGTACAAAGGTTGAATAAATTACTTTCCAAAGTTCAAACACTCACAGTGTTAAGTTGGGCCAGTCCTAGTAATGGTTGCTAGAGGGAGTCCCTGCGTTGTAAGACTCTGTCTGTGTTGTCTCCAGTTTGATGGATAAGAACAAAAGTTCATGTTGAATTTCTACCATGTTTTGACTCTGATAAAAGGAGGAAGAGGTGTCCTTGAGGCCTTGAGAAAAGCCTGACTCTTTGGAGAAATTCCTTCTCACAGTTAAAAATGAGAAGCTTCCGTGGAGAGAGATGCCACAGGGAGCATGAGCGGCTCTGAAGCAGGGGAAGATGACGGCCGGCTAGATAGCAATGGCTGCGGGAGCAGTGGGAGACTGACGGCCGGCTAGATAGCTACGGCTGCCGGAGCCTGTGCCTTCTCATTGTTGCAGGAAGTGTCAGTATCATAGTTACAAGTCTGAACTCGAGTGTTGACATCTGGAGGCTCCATATTATGCTTTAATTTAGCTGTTTTCTTCCTTCATGGGGATGATAGTAAACCCTTGCTTATAAATTAGTATGTGAAATTGAATCATTCTCTTCTTGTGATAGGTACCTTTTCTATTATATTTATGGTTATGACTTGATTTTTGTGTGTTCATCTCAGGCATTTTTTTCCTCATTTTTATGAAACTGAATGTCCTGGGAAACAGTGTATAATGCTGTGTCATAAACAATACTTTCTGGCATTGTCTACCTTTCACGTTGCCGTATCCTTCAGGTGACTCAGAAACTGACCCTGTACCCGATCTCCCCACCATCTCTGAAGAACGAAAATGCCCTGTGTTTATATGTCTTACATGAGAAAAAATCCTGTTTTGAGAAACTCTGGGGCACAGTTCCCAAGTCTCGTGTCTGTTGCAGCCACATTTCCCTTCAGAGTTAAGAAGAGGAGACTTGAAGGCAGACATGGTAGTATATGCCTTGCAGGTTCAGTACTCAGAGTCCAAGGCAGAGGGGGCTAGCTGCTGAGACTCTCAGAAACCATAGATTTGACAGGCAGACAGCAGTAATCCATGTCTGGTGAGACTCTGCTATAGTGAGTTTAAATGAAGTCAAGCATATAGAAGATGAAACTGTCTTATTTCTTAAAAAAAAAAATGCGGTCTTCCCTTTGGCCCTGGTGACCTGAGGGTCATCTCGTAATAAGGAATTTACTGTCATCTACTCTTTTCTTCAGCGCCCCCAGGATGGTCCTACATTTTTAAGGCCCCTTCAGGGACAGGCAACTTGTTTGTTTTTTGTCAAGGAATTTTTGATGTTGTGTGAGGATATTACAAAAAGTGTTGTATTATCTACAACTGGAGTTGAGAGAGAGGGCCACAGACAACTACTTGGTTACATGGAGTTCCTCCCCTGCCCGAGCTTCTGGTGCTAGGAGCATGAGCAACTCTCTGCTTTGTTCTGGAAAACCCATGTGATGTCCACGTGGTGAAGTGACTTCCCCTTTAGACAGGCCATGCTGTATGCTCGTCTCTGTGTCTTTGTGTATCATTCCAGCAAGTGCGGCAAGCAGTACCAGTCACCATGCTTTGTACGGGTGACTGAGATATTTTTGTTTTTGTTTTTCTTTTTTTAATAGAGGTTTTATTTTGCTTCCCAGTTCAAGGGCATAGCCCATCATGATGGGGAAGGTAGGACAGCAGGAATTTGAGGGGACCGGCCACACCATATCCACACGACATCCACAGTCAGGAAGCAGAGAACAAGACTGAAGTTTTAAGTGGTTTTTTAATTTGCCAAAATCATGGTGTAACTATCCATGGCTGACCCCATGTCTGCAGTGTTTTTTTTTTTTCCCTGAAAAAGAGAGCAGGTGACCAAAGGACAAACTCCAGAACCCTTCCTGCTACTTGAAAACCTGACCATCTTAAATTCATAGCACTTAATTGGAAGAGAGCATAGGTGCAGAAAGGAGATGGAGGGACCGGCTGCTGGACTGTGATTCTCGCCCCCCTTTCCCTTTGCATCTGGAAGTAGTGCCAGATTCAATCAGAGTTCTTCCGTGTTGATTGTGGTTGTGTGTGGCCTCTTGGTCTACAGTGCCTGCTGCATTTGCAGAGGGAACTCAGATGTTCATGCTCCATAAAAACACATCTTAGGTAACTCAGGAAGTATTTACTGACCACAGAGTATCCAGGGGTGGCCATTGCAGCTGGGAGGTGGTTGTTGTTTATCTGAGAGCCGTCCATGCCACTTTGCAGAACCTGCATCTCAATTAAAGGGCCTTCAAACTTGAATTGGGAGGGCATCCCTCAAGGAACCCTAATTGAAAGTGGGCAGATGGAGTACATGGTGAACGCTGTTAAGGGTGTAGTATGCAGAGCTTACTAACAAGTGTGATCCTGGCAAGTGTGGCCAGAAACAAACAGGGATTGGAATTAGGACAAGGTTCCTAATACAAGAAGCAGTTTGGGGCAAGCGACTTAGCACTGAGGCTGTATGGTATACTGGATGCTGTTTTTCCAAGGATTGCCCTCAACAGACTTAGAGGAGTCAAGTGCAGGAAGGTGCTGCCATTTAACTCTCATGATAAATGCAAAAACCTAAAAACACAGATGGGTTTGGTGAAGCCCAGAGGCGGGACCCAGTCTTCACTTGTGGTTGCATGATTGACTAGGAGTAGTGATTTGAAAGCTGTCTAAGAGATACTGTCTAGAATCTCCTCTGTGTTACCAACCAGGGAAGGCTGATAGGAACACCAGACTGAGGAAACCTACAGAGAAAGGACCTTCCAAATTGCCAGTGGTGAGTGTGTTGACGTTCAGGTCTTCCCAGTCATGGCCTCCATCTGTACTCCCAGTGGATAAAGAGGCAAGAGGAGTTTGAACTCAAGACCAGCCTGTGCTGCATTGGGAGACTGTGCACAAACATCAGGTCTTTCTGGCCAGCTACCACTCTACTCCATCATGGTCGTCTCATGCTGAGTGATCTCTGTCCTAAATTTGTGTCGATGGAAATGTCCATTAAGTCATTCGAGAGAATTCTGAGGTCTGTTCACATCACCCTGTGAGATGTGTATTTTCTCTAAAGTGAGCTGGAGTCGGTCTTCCCTTCCTCCTTGCTAGGTCTTCTGTGAATGGATACACTATGCTGTGGACTATTTGCTCTTGAAGAAACAGTTTTCTTAGACAGGTTCTGGTTCTACAGCCCAGGCCAGCCCCAGCTTTGCAGTCCTCCTGCTCCTGCTGCCCGAGTGCTGGAACTACAGGTGGACACAGCACGCCTGAGTCAGATTCCTTACTTGTGTTTAAGACAGGCCCAGTGGACTTTGAGCCCAGACTGGTCTCAGATTTAGGGCAGCTTTTCTGTCCCAGCCTCTCAAGTACTGAGATTATAGGCACAAACCACCATAAGCTAACAAATTCTGTTTTTTGAAACAAGGTTACATTGAGGTAGCTCTGGCTGACCTGGAACTCACGATGTAGACCAGGCTTACCGCAGACTCTCAGAAATCTGCCTGCCTCTGCCTCCATCCAGCTCACAGATTAGAAGGCAAAATTCTGTGTGGTCCTGACTGCCCCACTTATACCACTACAGTACTAAGTTCCCGTAAATTTTGACGTGTGTGTGTGTGTATTAAGATATCAACATGGGCCAGGTGTAGTTGCACATGCCTTTAATTCTAGCATTGGGGAGGCAGAGGCAGCAAAATCTCTGAATTTGTGGCCAGCTCGGTCTACATAGTGATTTCCAAGACAGCTAGGACTATAGAGAGAGAACGTGTCTCAAAAAAAAAAAAGCAAAAGAATTAGCATAGTTACCATCACATAACCTCTAAAAGGTACCATTTTCTCTATGAAAAAGTGGTTTCATTTTGTAACTAGAGAACATCATGTGTTGAAAATCATAAATAATCAAAAAAAATCAAACTGTTTTAGTGCCAGTGTTCAGCCAGATAGAGCAGCGAAGACAAGAGCACTGAGTTGCAGCAGGTGTTGAATGCTTGCAAAGATTAGTGTTGTGAACTAGCTGGTCCCTAAGAATGAGTTGTGAGCTTCCTTCAGTGGGCTGTAGCTTGAAAACAAAGTGATGCCCACTAGGGACTTGGCCTCCTGGTCTTGAAATGGCACGGGCCAAAAATAGAGATGCTGGAAGACACCACCTGTGAAGTTGAAAATATCTTAAGTGGGAACAGAGCAAGGGTGTGCTTGGTGTGCGTGGGGGGGGGGGGAGGGAGGGAGGGAGAATAAAGAGGAGAAAACAGACCCCCTGTATCAGCGGCTCCTCAGAGGGTGTGGGTAGCACCTCTCCTTAGCCAGCATCTTCTCAGCACACGGTTGAGATTCATTCTCCGCTATAGAGCTTTGACTCCGGTCAGCCTCAATACTTGGCCTGTGGACCCTGAAACCAGAAATTGGTCGTGTGTACTGTTTTATTTGTAGATAATAAAATAATGGACTTTTTTTTGGGTAGCTCAATGAAGTTGCAAAATTTGGATTATAAAGGCCATTCTTTGTATACTGCAGTCTTTTCCTGTCTCAAGTTTACTTAGAACTTAGATGCTGCTTTTAGACAAGGACATCTCCTGGTTCTGCCTGAATTTGCGGAGACATAGTTGGGACATAGTTTTAGTAGGTGTACTACAGCAGAAATTCCTAGCATAGTGCTGGCTGGTGTTCTCTGTAGTTGGTAGTGAGGTGGGAGGTCATCATCATGGGATGTGTAGACATTGTGAGCTATGGTGTGCAGGAGAAGAAGGTTTCAGAGTGCGCAATCTTTTTCTTGGTGACTGAAAAGCTGGTTTCTTGTATTGCATTTGATGCCTTGTTCTGATCTCAAATCTCCTAGTCCCTTCTCCTTTTGGCCAGCAGATGGCTCCTCACTGTCTCCACTTCTGCCTACCAGTTTTTGTTTTTTTTTTAAAAACATGACTTTAACTTTTTTTTTCTAAAGATTTATTTATTTGTTATATACAACATGTTTTCCTGCACACCAGAAGAGGGCATCAGATCTCGTTACAGATGGTTGTGAGCCACCATGTGGTTGCCAGGAATTGAACTCAGGACCTCTGGAAAAGCAGTCAGTGTTCTTAACCTCTGAGCCATCTCTCCAGCCCCTGCCTACCAGTTTTGCCTTTAATTCTATTCCTTCTCTGCCCCCTCCATACACACTTATCAAATGTTTGTCTCCAGGATGATGCTGTTAAAAGTCTCACCATGACAGGCTGTCTTGTCAAAGGGACAAGAAGGAAGGGAGGAAACAAATTTTTGTTGTTTCGGGCTTGATCGCAGCTGTCTTGTATTTCTCTACTAACACATCTGCTAGGGAAACATTTTCTGTTGGAAGCAGATTCAACATTTCCTTACAATGCTTAGGATCCAGGCCTCCGTTCCCGTCTCCACCCCTGCTGTGCAGCATGTGGAGGCTCCTCTTTGCTACCCTTTGTTCGTGTTGCCATGATGATGATGATGATGATGATGATGATGATGATGATGATGATGATGATGAAGGCATATTTAAAATCTCTGTAGTGGTCAGGCGGTGGTGGACCACACCTTCACTCCTAGCACTTGGAAGCAGAGGCAGGCAGATCTCTGAGTTTGAGGCCAGCTCCAAAGCCCTGTCTCGAAAAACCAAACCAAACTCTGTAACGTCCAGGTGACTAGATTCCATTTGTTTGTATTTGAATATTTTACAGACTGTGCTGAATTTCATTCTTCCCCCCTTTCTATTCTTTCTCAATCAGTAAATATTTATTGACTGCTTCCAGGTTGAGTGTCGGCTAGAAAGAAATATTTGAGACCCTCATTAGGAATCTAGGTCTTACCAAAAGTCACTCGCTAGCCTGCTCCCATACAAGGTCAGCCTGCCTCTCTCAAGTGCAGCCTCTCGTCCTGTCCAAAGTCAGGCTGCGGCGCAGTGCCCTCTCCATGGTAATTATCCCTCTCCTCACATGCACCTGCAATACCTGCATCCAGAGAGTAGAGGCTGGAGGATCAGGGCTAAAAGCCATTCTCAGCCTCATAGTGGGTTGGCGATCCAGCGTGGGCTACCCCAGACCCTCTCTCAAAACAAAACAACAAAAGGAACACATTGGTTTCATTCTCTGAACATCTTGAGCATTTCTGGACTTTCCTTGCATGCTCTACTGCTCTGCCCTGTACACGCGTATGTTAGAGTTGACAAGGTAGGTGCCTCTCGGTCCCCGTGAGAGTCGGCACCGAGCCCTATATTAAAATGCTTTCCAACATTGGCTCGTAAGTCAGTCAGATCTGGGTTTGAATCTCAGCCCTGCTATTGGCTAAGTGTGTGGTTTTGGCCACACATAGACCTCTCTGAACTTCTGTTTGTATAATCTGGAAAATGGAAATGATAATGACTATTTGAGAGAAACTTTTTGAAGATTTTAAATAAAATTTTTCCCAGTGCATAGTGTATTTTCAGTAAACTGTGAAATGCATGTGCACGCATTCACAGACATGTACACACATCTTCACACATATTCACATGTACACAGCATATTGTGAGGTTATAGTCACTAGAAGAAAATTGAAACTGAGTCCTGAGTTTGTGCTGCTTCAAGAAGAAATAAGAGCCATTTTGAAAAATATGTTTTCAGAAGCCACAAGCCTGATTATGTTGGGAGTTGACATCTGTTGGTCTGCTGTGCCCTTTGAGAGACTTTCCACTAGTGTCAGTGCAAGACAGGGTTTCCCTGTAGCTTTGAGGCCTGTCCTGGAACTGGCTCTCATAGACCAGGCTGGCACAGAGCTCTTCCTGCCTCTGATTCCTGAGTTCTGGGATGAAAGTTGTGCACCACCACTGCCTAGCCAGTCGTTGAATATTCTTATAAATTAAAATTTTCAGTGTGAAATGGTTCATAACTCCTCACTCACACAGCTGTTTGTAAAAGGTTTATTATTTTTCACAGTGTGGGAGGTGGGTCTGTCACTATGAATACATGTGTCCCTGAGGCTAAAGGTATCAGACCCTAGAGCTGTGTCTTTGCTTGGGACCAACAGTGTAGTTTCTCCAGCCTCAGGGTAGCTACTTGTAAAGATTCGTATTCCCTCAGCTTTTTTGGTTTATAGAGACAAGATATTTCTATGTCACGGTATAGAACTAGCTCTTGTAGACTAGACTGGTCTAGAACTCACAGACCCACCTGCCTCCGCCTCCGGAGTGCTGGGGTTAAGGGCCCGCGCCACCACTGCCCCGCCCTCAGAGGTATTTTTAAAGTGCCTGCTGGGCTTGATTGATAAACCCAGTTGTTGTTTTCTGATCCCTCTCAACAATCCATGCACACCAAGTGTGACTTAAAATAACTTAACTTTCAGAGTACAGAATTAATCCTGCAGTGCTGCACAAGGGACCTTGGTGGTTGTTTGCAGAGCATGCATGTCTTACTTAACTGGCAAATGCTGTGTAAACTTCCCTTTACTGCAACGTCTTCAGGCACTAAAACGAGAGAGGCTAGATGGTTTATCCTATGTCCTCCGGATGTTTAGGTTTAGATGTGAAAACTGAACGGACGAGTTAAACGAAGTTTGAGGTGGTGGAGTGGAAGAACTTGAGTTTCATAACAAGCATGTTTCTGTTTTATTGATTTTGCTCATCTTCATCTTTACTAAGATGTTTAAGGTTCCATACTTGGTGAGAAGAAGGGTTACTAAAGGCGAAAAGGAATTCATCTTGCTTTTGTAATGATATTTTCAAAGCAGTTGTTGTGTTTATTAGGCATTCAGATACTCTAGGTGACCGCTAGGCATCTTCAATTTGATGGAGGTGAGCTGTGGACATCACCTTGCCCCTGACACAGCAGACAGCTGTGTCTTGGTCAGAGGGTCTTCTGTGTTTGAGCTGAATATGTTCTCAAACTACAGAAACCGGATGCTACATTCTCACTTTGCAGTACCTGCCTCCTTCCAAAGGGGATCCCCGTGTAGCTACACTCCAAATCAGCCTTTCTTCCATCTGAACAGTTACCTGCCCTGGTCCCCAGCAGCTAACATAAAGGCCAAACGTTTGGGAAACGCTGAGGGAATTTTTCAGATATTACAGTTGGTGGTGAACCCTGATATACTAAATCTTCCAGGGAAGTCTACTTCTGAAACAAAGCAATGTTTTTTTTTTTTGTTTGTTTGTTTTTTAACCTTTGCAGTGTTTACCTACAGGGCTGTAACAGTTAAAGAAGTAAAGAGTGGTTTGTGAAGCAGGGGCTGAACCCAGCCTGCTCCCCGAATATAGAACCGTGAATTAGATGCTGTTAACTGTGTGATAGCTGTATTCACACCAGCTGGTATTCACACCAGCCCCTGTGTTGAGCAAAGCTGCATACTCTGTTTTTAATGTGTAATATTTTAAAAGCTTTCCTCACAGGTAATTATCTGAAAATAGTAAAAGGGTTTTGTTGATTTTAAATAATATGTGCAGGTTTTTTGCATTTTGGTTCCCAACCGGTTCAGTCCAAGGGGTAAGGAGTTCTTTTTTCAAGCTGTAACCTTGTAACTAAACTGAGGGAGGAGTTGCTGACATCCCGTATCACACCTAGGCACACAGGAAATGTCCCATTCTTAGAGTAAATATTTGGCCCTTCTCAGATAGGCTACTATCCCAAAGGTCTTTTAAGTGCAATGATTCCTCATGGATGCCCCTGGACCCCGCCTGGTGTCACCTGCAAGACCACATTCAGGAATGACTTGGCACATGCAGGCTCCCTTAAGTTCAGGAGAGTGGGTCGCATACAGCAAACACAGTGAGTGGACCGTCACACAGCTGTTCTCAGATCTGGCCATTTAAGCCTGTAATCGCAGCAGTTGAAAGGCTGAGCGAGAAGGCTCACCACTGGGCAAGACCAGCTTGGGCTCCATACTGAGTTCCAGACCAGACTGAGGAATAGAGTGAGAGCCTGTCCTCCAAACAGAAAGTCCACAAAGAAGTCTCGGTGGCCTGTTGCGTCCAGTAAGAGTTCCCCTGTATGTGCCAGGCCTTGAGAGCAGCCTCCTGGGTGCCGTGGGGTGGATAACAGCCTGCAGGCTTGGGTAGCTTGTTCATCAATGATTGCAGAGTTTAAACTACAGCTTCCAAATATCAAATACATTTGGACATTTAGAAACCGAGGTCTTAATATCTTGGAAATACTTCATGGGCACCCCCCACTCCTTTATTTTTGATTTATTTTATGTGTGAATATTTTGTCTGCCTGGATGCCTTTGTGCCAGAAGAGGGCAGCAGATGCCACTAGAGATGGTTGTGAGCCACCACCATGTGCTGGTTGAGAATTTAACACAGGTCCTCTGGAAGAGCAGCCAGTGCTTTTAACTGCTGAGCCATCTCTTCAGCTCTGAGCCAAGTTCTTTTGACTACTATTACAAGCAAGAAGAGTGAGTGATTCTTTGTATTTGGAAAATCAGGGACAGTCTCTTGAAAGAGGAGGTAAAGAGGTCTTTGAGGACTCAAAGATTCAGATTGGGGATGGATATTAGAAAAGATGGCACCCTAAGGCTTGATACCTTTGGAGAGAATATGATTTCATAGGAAAAGAGTGTGTGTCTCACACATACTAACCCAGTTGCTGTCTTTTTTTTTTTTTTTTTTTTGGTTTTTCCAGACAGGGTTTCCCTGTAGCTTTGGAGCCTGTCCTAGAACTAGCTCTTGTGGACCAGGCTGGCCTTGAACCCACAGAGATCTGCCTGCCTCTGCCTCCTGAGTGCTGGAATTAAAGGCGTGCACCACCGCCGCCCGGCTCCAGTTGCTGTCTTTGTTAAAAACATCAGCTGTCTATTTTAAAAATCTGTTGTTAGCCAGGTGGTGGTGGTGCTCGCCTTTAATCCCAGCACTGGGGAGGCAGAGGCAGGCGGATCTCTGTAAATTCGAAGCTAGCCTGGCCTACAAGAGCTAGCTCCAGGACAGGCTCCAAAGCTACAAAGAAACCCTGTCTTGGAAAAAAAAAATCTATTGTTAATAAGCACCCCCTTACCTGTTAGACTTGCCTACGGTGTCTTTAGAGTTAATCCCCTACTGATTTTTTTTCTTATTCAGATTTAGGCCTTTAGAGTGATAACTATGCCCAAGTTGGCTGCCTGTTGATTCTTACGTGCGTCATCAGTGTGCCCTAAACTCAGCCTCTTAAGAATTAATAGCCTTCTATTTGTTCATTCATCTGTTTGCCCACGTGAGCAATCTAGAGTGCCTGCTTCTGTGTTAGATCCTGGAGAGTTCCAGGCACCCGCCAGGGAACAAGCTAGAACTGGACAGGTGAATCCTGGAAACCACCTGACGTTCTTATCGTCAAGGTGTATTAAAAGGTAACAGCAAAACTCTGGCTGCAGTCAGTAACCGCAAGGCCCTCTCAGAAGCTTGTGTGCTGTACAGTTAATAGGATCAAAGCTTTGGCTAGAGTGCCTTCTAACCGGGCAGTGCGGGGGTGAATGGTGGGCGAAGCCCTGGGATCTTTCCAGCCCTCCAAAACGTGGCTTTTTAAAGCATCAAGGATGGTATTGTCCTATCTGCACTTCAAGGGAGAGACCAACTGTGATGATACTACACTGAGAAAAACCATGGCCCTGGGGAAATTAATTAGATGTATGTAACTGGAAAAGGGCTTTTAGAATTTGTCTTATTGAGGGGCAGGATAGCAGGGCCCACAGGGCTGTGGAGCCCAGTGTGTCCCTGGAGAATCACCACCTTCTCTCTGCCTCTGTACAAGAGCTGTGTTGATGGTGGTAGGGACCCGTTTCGAAGGATGAGTGAGGGTCGAGTTATGTCAGCCTATTGAGGAGGGTTTGAATTCTGTCAGAGAGAGAGAGAAAGAAAGATATATTGTTTTCTATGTCTGTGTTTGCCTGCTTCTCTGTAATCCGGGTGGATAGAACGCTAGGCTAGATCACGTGTGAATGGTCACTTCAGCTCTCCTGCCCCCTGGACTCCAGAGTTGTTTGTTTTGTAAGGCTGTAACATCGGCTTTTAATATGTGACCTTGAAAAAGTCCTGATTAAGTAGTTCTGGGCAAAGCTCTAATGCTGGAAAACAGTCAGGCCTCCCACACACACCTGCTCAGCCAAGAATTTGTTTGCCCCAGAAACTGTGGGTGGGCCGAATGGAAGCAAGCACAGGCCCGGGCCCATGTGAACTCTGTTCCAGCTGGAGACTGCCCTGCTGTCACCCTTCCTAGGCTCCTGGCTCGCCGCTTTCTCCTTGTTTTGTTTTTTTCCCCCTTTGGGATTATACTGGGACTCGAACCCAGCGCTGATGCATGAGTGCATTCATCTCTACGATACTTCCTATGCCGTTGGTTATTTCTTTCCACTCTTAATTCCAGACAAACGTTTTTATTTTACAAAGCACTTTGTAATATTTTCCAGCACTTTCCCTGTTTGTTTTACCAAGTTTGGCCTCTGTCTCTGACTGGGTGTTGATCTGCTACAAACTTCCGTCACGCCCAGGTGAACTACATACAGTGAACCACCATGGTCGGTTTTGTGCTCCTCAGGCTTCCACGGCAAGGCTGCCTTGAAATGGCTGGGGAATGCCGGTCCTTCAGCCAGCCGCAGATAATTCTTGCCCTTGCCCAGAGGCGTCCCAGGCCCTGGCCATGGCCAGAGCCTTTCGTGCACTCTCTTTTGGGTCCTGCTTGGGTGTTGGGTTCCTGGCTGCCTTGCTTGTGTCCTGTTGAATCCTTGCATTCAGTTCTCTGTGATGCGCAGGTGTGACCAGGCCCACCCATGTGGCAGTTCTGGGGACCGGGATGAGAAGAGGGCTCTGCCCGCCTTGAAGCCCCAGTACAGAACTGAGCTTCCAGGAGTATTAACCCCCCAGGCTTGGTTGACCAACCTCCCTGTCAGGTTTTTGTCTCCCCCAGAGGTTATCGGAATGGTAAGTGAGACAGGGTGTGTGTGTGGGGGGGGGGGGGTGTGGGTGTGTGTGTGGGGGGGTGTGGGTGTGTGGGTGTGTGTGGTGTGACCGACCACAGATGGGGCAGGGAGTTTGCCTTGTCCTTTGAATCATGGTCGGTCAGGTCTCCCTGAAGAGGCAGCTTTTCCCCTGTGGCAGAGTAAGGAATTGTTAAAGCAGGCGTTCACTTTAAGTTTTATTGTTTTTGTTTCTGGACTGGTTTGCTCAACCATAAGGAAAAATGGGTAGAATAGGCACGTGCACTTAAAACTAGATCCTCTGGACAAACTGTCTCTGACGGAGAGCAGCTCCAGACATGCGTTCACATTTGTTGTGCTTCTTACTCTTCTCCATTACACAAGAGTTAGCATCTTTTTCTCTCTTAAAAAGAAAAAACAATGTGCCAAGTTTCAGATCTGATTGCAGATTCATCGGCGAGGAAGTGTGTGCTGACGCTTGTACAGCCTACAGCCTGAAGAAGCTGTTTGAAGAAGTCTTGACGCCAAGATAAGGCCTCCTAGCCTGCGCCTTCTTCTCAGGGAGAAAGTACCAGGGTCATATGAAAATAGCTCCACCCACCGTGAGGAGGCTGGGACTTTCTTGTTAGGCACTACCCAGACACCATTCTGGGTTGGCCACTCTGCCGCCCAGGGCAGCAGTCTGAAGGAGAAAGGGGTACTTAGAGGATCCAGGCCACCTGGAAGGTGAGCACTGACGGGGAGGATAGGTGGTAGGGCTGCTGGAGTGGACCCGGTAGAACTACGCTGTGGTGTCAGGTATGTGGCTTGGAGAGCTTGCAGGGAGGGAGCTGATGTGCGCTGCGGACATTCTTGTGAATTGCAGTTACTGTTTGGGGCAGTGGTACTGCAGTTCCCAGATTTCTTATTTAATGGGATGTTCAAAAGTCCTATATCAAACTGAAAAGTCCTAGGTGAGAAGTGACCATCATAGAAGTGACCACAGGATATATTCCTGTTTTAAGAATTTTTATTGACTAGTAGCATATAAATGAATGAACTATAGTGTTAGATTCTCAAAAAAAATAGAAAAGGAAAAATAAAATTTCTCTTTTTGTACTAATTAGTAATGTTGGGGTGGAAGCTTCTCTAAATTGGAATTTTTGAAGGTGGCAGTGTTGCAGGTGGGGTGGACAGCCTGTGTGTGCTTTAATGAAGACTTGTTCTAATGTGCAGCACATTGTCTTCAGGCCTCGCAGTAACCACAAGTGATTGTTTCCTTATTTGTAGTATGAAATAATGTATTCTTAATTAAAAGGAAATTATCAGGATTGTTTCTAAGGAGTCAGCTCTACCAGTGGGTTATAAACACACTGACAATGAGAAGTGGTCTCACCAAAGCACTTTCTTTTCTATGCAGAATTAAGTACATCCAGAGTAATTTCCTCCCAGGACCCACATGGACTACCATGCACACATCACTGTGCTCCTCACCGAGGCTGCACAGAGAGCTAGCTCATGATGCTGGTCTGCCTGCTTGTGTCTCAGAGACAGTGTCAGGCAGGAGTGGATGCAGGCTGGACGTGCTGCATGTTCTGCGTGTGCTGAGCAGAGTGGAGGGAGGCAGGTGCACCCACTTGAGAGGTTGGAGCGAAGCCCAGTGTTCCAGTCTGAAGGGCTGCTCTGGAACTGGAGAAGCATTCTAGTCATAGTGCCTGTGACACACACTGTTGTGAAGTTGCCTTTGGGGACGGATCTATAGTCTGGTCTTTTTGTCATGCCTGATGCAGGAGATGGAGTGAACAAGTCTGTCTTCAGTAAGGGAAACACCTTACTTTGAAAATGATTTATATTGTGCCCAGGTTCCTCATGTCATCTCTTGACTTGGCTTTAAGCTACAGGAGCCTCACAGATTGAGTCTGCTATGTGCCCTCAACACTTTACCTGTTGTTTTTTTTTTGTTTTGTTTTGTTTTTTTTTAGTTACCTGTTAAGTCACCCAAGGATTTTTTTTTTTTTATTGGTTTTTCGAGACAGGGTTTCTCTGTAGCTTTGGTGCCCGTCCCGGAACTAGCTCTTATAGACCAGGCTGGCCTCGAACTCCCAGAGATCCGTCTGCCTCTGCCTCCCGAGTGCTGGGATTAAAGGCGTGCGCCACCACCACCCGGCGTCACCCAAGGATTTTGTAGTGGCTGAGGATTTTTTTTTTAATATTTTGGAAATCATTATTTTCAGACAATATTTTCTGCTCACTTTTCCCCTCTCCCAACTTTTCACAGAACCTCCCACTACTCGACTCCTCATCCTCACTTTTTCTCTCTCTAAACAAAAAACAAACAAAATTAAGAAACACATGGGGCAGCGGAGAAAAAAGCAGAAGCAAAAGGCTAGGAGTGGTGGCGAATGACTTTTAACCCCAGCACTCAGGAGATAGTGGAAGAAGGATCTCTTGAGTTTGAAACCAACCTGGTCTACACAGTGAGTTCCAGAATGGCCAGGACTGCACAGAGGGACCCTATCTCAAAACCAAATAAAATATACAAGCAGAAGAGCATGAAGACGGAAGGAAGGAAGGAAGGAAGGAAGGAAGGAAGGAAGGAAGGAAGGAAGGAAGGAAAGGAAAGGAAAGAAAAAAATAAAAGTTCCAAGAAAGCAGTTTGAAACAAAAATACCATTGAGTAGTTCATTTTGTGTGAACTGTCTTCTGCTGGGCATAGTGCTGGGCATATGGTCTACCTTGAAGTGTAATTAATAAACCCAATGAGACTCTATTAGAGAAAATTTTTCCTATGCATGCTGCTATAGTCTCAGAAATTATAGAAGTGATTTTTTTGATGTTACTTACGCTTTTTAAAGAAAATTTTTTGGGCGTGTGTGTATAAGCCAGAGGACAACTTTCAGGAGTTGGTTCTCTTCTTCCACCATGCAGCTCCCAGGACTTGAAGTCAAGTTCAGTCTTGGCAGCAAGCACCTTTACCTGATGATCTTGCCAGTGCACTGCCATCCTTCGAAGCAAACCGAAAAGGAAGTAGATGCTGTGAACTGTCGAAGATCACCCGTAGGGATTTGCCTGTCTTGACACAGTTTGAGAGAAGTGAGTGAACACAGCATAGCATGTCCATTCTGGGAGCTAAGTACTGAACGTGTTACTTTTGTCTGTAGCTAAGACTAGGCCAGCTGACGGCATTGGAGTGAAGTGTTGTGGAAATGGAGGGCAGGGATTCTACTCCTGACAGACGGCAGCCTCCATGGCTGTGGAACTCAAAGCAGCCTGATAGGTTTTAGGACACTACACTGTGACCTCTTCCCAACCCCCATTTATCCACAGATCAGAGAATAAAAAGGATATTTAATTTTTAAAGAATTTCATCATGTCCGTTGTACTGTCCATCACCTTATCATAGTTATCAGAGCCAAAGTCTGTACATAGAAGCATGACGCCTCCTTTGTGTTGTGCTAGGTGTTGCTGTGGGGCTGACCTCCCACTGGCGCAGCCACACACTTGAAGCTGGCTTGTGAGGGTGCTTCTGTTTGGTGTTTGTTTGGCTGTGGATCAGTAGATCTTCATGTGAAGAACCATGTTTTAAACACTCATTGCCTGGCGTGACCACATAAATATAAGGGCCTTTCTCCTTAGCTAGGGTAAATGAAAAATACTTGTACACGGTGTTGGCCAGTGTAGGAATACATGTATACAGGGTTTCTCTGTAACTTTGGTGCCCATCCCAGAACTAGCTCTTGTAGACCAAGCTGGCCTCGAACTCCCAGAGATCCGCCTGCCTCTGCCTCCCGAGTGTTGGGATTAAAGGCGTGCGCCACCACCGCCCGGCAAAATATTTATTTATTTATTTATTTATTATGTATACAATATTCTGTCTGTGTGTATGTCTGCAGGCCAGAAGAGGGCACCAGACGTCATTACAGATGGTTGTGAGCCACCATGTGGTTGCTGGGAATTGAACTCAGGACCTTTGGAAGAGCAGGCAGTGCTCTTAACCACTGAGCCATCTCTCCAGCTCCGTTTTTTTGTTTTTAAATAACTTTATTGTTTGATCTTTTCCACTGTCTGATAATCATGGATTACTTCTGTTCTAGATTAAAACTCAGTTTTCTGTCATAAAGATAGCAATCTAAACAGAAACCTACCTAGTAAATTTTGTTAGTTAACTACATATCTATGTGTCTATCACTAAAATAAAATGCCCAAGATGATAAATTTATAAACAGAATAGGTTTATGTTGTTCTACAGTTTTGGATGTTTAAGTTATGACAGTTGTCCCGTTGCATTAGGCCTGTGGAGGGGGCTGTGGGTGGAGCAAAATGGGCGCAGAGAGACCCGTGATGTAAGATCCCACCACCCCCAGGAATGCTAGGCTGGAGACCGAGCCTTGAATGCCTGGATCTTTGGGCACAGGTGTAAACCATAGCCGTGGAGACATCCAGATCACTGTGACCAATCCAGGGCATCTCATCTGTATTCCAGGAAGAAGCCATCTTTTAGATGCCCGTTCACGTCTGTCCGTAGCCCTGGCTACTCTAAAGACCAGCCTTGCTTTTCTTCCACTGTCCCAGGAGCCCTGGACTGCTCTCTCCGCTCTGCCCCTGCCCTCATGTTGGAGGCCACACAGCAGCCTGAGCTGTCAGAGCCTTCCCAGGAGACCTCTGGAATAAAAGTCTCTAGACCTGTGCCTGGCCTATTTGCATGCACACTATTCAAAGAATGAGTGCCAGTGACTCTCTAACCACGTCTAGATGAAGATTTAGAACCAGGTATTGGGGAGATTTTTTCTTAATCCCCTCACAAAAGGGACCTGAAATGTGAATGTGAGGGGAACAACTTTTCAAATTCACACAGCTGTGAAGCATTCAAAACCCCAGGCATCCAGTTAGGAGATGACAGTTGTTGACTTGTGAGGCCAGTGGGAGGAGAACACAGTGGTCCAATGCCCTGGTCTTGTGTACCTCAGGGATGGGAGGAAGGCAGCAGCAAGGCCTTCTCCACACTGCTCTCCACCTCAGCTGTGGTGACACCGCAGCAAACGCAGCCTTTTGTGTGTGTTTCCCAGCATTGTACCAGCTGAGGACTTCCTCGGCCAAATGTATGTTTTCCTTTTTGTTGATGGTGTTTCTTAGTAACCTCTGCCAGAGGCCTTGCTGCAGAATTGCTCCTCAGTTGTCTTGAACTTTGTGCTCTTTCTTTTTAATAAGTTCAGGTTTATTTTGGCCACAGAAGCATAGGAAACAGCAACAATAACAACAAAAGTTGAGCCATGAATATAGACAGAGCCTGCCTGGTTCCTGGTTCTCTTGGAGGAAGGGACACCACAGGGAGGTCGGCACGTGGTCAGTGAAGCCATGAGGTCTGCCTGGCAGAGCCTTCCCTGTTTGTTGATGGTTCATTGGGTTCTAATAGTTTTATGCCTGTTGGAGGAATCTGCTTGCTTGTATCTGGCCATTCAGACTCAGAAATCTATCTTAATTGCAATACTGTTTGGCCAGTAGCTTAAGCATATTTCTGGCTAACTTTTACATCTTAAATTGGCCCATTTCTATTAATCTGTGGATCACCACCTGGTTTGGCTTACCGGCAAGGTTCTGGCATGTCTGTCTCTGGCAGCAGATACATGGCTTCTCCCTGACGCCGCCTACTTTCTCCCGGCATTCAGTTTAGTTTCCTGCCCAGCTCTATTCTGTTAAGCCATTGGCCAAATGCAACTTCATAAAACGTATTCACAGCTTACAGAGGGGAGTCCCACATCATACGTCATCGTTTCTTCAAGAACAGATCCACTGAGCCCCTATAGTAAGCTGTGCCAATCAAATGAGCGGCTCCACCTCAGGGACCTGGTGGGTTAGTGAGAGAGAAGGTCAAAGATCAGAATGTCGAGGGGAGCAGGACCAGAGGACTGTGTCAGCTGTGCTCCTCATGAGAACATCAGGGAAAGAGTGGGTGGGGTTGAACCCCGTCTGATTCATGGTTTACGGCTTTTCCTCAAGACACATCTTGGGTAAGAGACTGGAAGGGCATAGAGTTAGAGGTGCGTTCTTGTTTGTTCAGGGGAAGGGCAGTGTCAGGATGGCCTGGGCTGGACTGGCTTAGAAGGACTCTCATTGATGGTGGCTCCAGCAAGTTCACCAGACAGTCCATTCCGTGGATGGGTCCTCATCTCCAAACTGCCAGCGGATGCTGGTGTCTAGGATTTGTGGGCCCGCAAGAGATGGTGAGTGCTGGCAGGACAGGAACTGTGGATCAAACTAAGTGCAGCTGCTTTTTTGGCAGTTCTGTTTTTCATTACGAATGAGTGCTGGGTATTATGACCATATTAGTCTGTTCGGAGCTTCCCTAACATGAGGTTTGCTTTAGTATCCCTCCAAAATGAGGGTCTGAGACTTGTGAGAAATCCTGAAGACAGCCTCTCTGCTTCCTGGCTAGTCACAGACTCTCCAGGGTAAATGTCACTTGAGCCTTGCCTAAACAGTAACACCCATTTTTGACAAACACTTTCCTCATTATATTGTGTTGAATCTCTAGGTAAATCTTAAAATTGCATCTGTGGATTGGTCTTATCTCTTTAGAGCTATATTTGCTTCATAACGTAGAGGGTGAGGTGAGAAGTTAGATGGTCACCTACAAATGATGGTCACAGGGAGGGTGGCGTGGAAAACATCAAGGACTGGCAGAACGGTTCTGGCAGGGAAGGTGCTCACCTCCAAGCATGACGACCTGAGTTCAATCCCAAGACACACTTGGTTGGTGGAAGGAGAGGACCAACTACTGCAGGGTGTCCTCTGACCTCACACACGGCCCCCACCTCGATATTATTAAATGTGATTGTATCAAACAGAAAAACCCAGTGTGAGGCGAACCTCAGCTAAACTGAATTATTTTTCTTTGAAGCCATGAGATACTTGTTTCTCAAGTTCTTATTCTTAGTGAACATAGAGATGGTTTCTTAAATGGGCCTTTTAAAAAAATAAACACAATAAAGTTATCCTGAAATGATGGATTAAAGTTTCTCCCGAGTTTAGAAAATACCAACTAACAATCGAAAATGTGTGGATGCACCGTTGTGAACACTTGCTAACAATTCTGTCCTCATATTTTGCAGGGGGAAAATGTCAGCAGTCTGGGCCCTTGTAACAACACAGTACACCACCAAACAGGCAAGTGAAATTAGTTGTGTGTATATTAATTGCATTAATATTTATAAGTGCTAGAATAGTAATCTGACAAAGGAACCAGTATGTGTTTGCCCTTTCAGTTATTGTAAGTGTACCCAGGCCCCAAACGAACTAGTTGTTAACGTGGAAAATGCCACACGAAGTCACGCCTTCTGTTCCAAGGGTGAATGAACAGCCTTGGTAAGTTTAGATATAGCCTGAGTGGATCTAAGAACCTTTTATCTTGGCATATCAATTCATTTTTGCCTTTAAGCACTTTATAATAATATAATTGATAATTACTTTGAATGTCAAATTGGGTTCACTTTTGAAACTAAAGCACTGTTTTGAAATTTGTTGATACTTTAATAATTTTAAGTAATAGTGATTACTATGGTTATTAAACTTTTGAAGACAGAACCTCATATAGTGCCAGCCACTCCCAAACTCTTTATGTAGCTGAGGCTGGCCTTAAAGTCCTGATATTTAAACTGGGTGGTGACACACAACTTTAATCCCAGCACTTAGGAGGCAGAGGCAGGTGGATTTCTGTGAGTTCAAGGCCAGCCTGATGTGCAGAAAGAGTTCCAGGTCAGACTCCAAAGCTACACAGAAAAACCCTCTCTTGAAAAACCAAGAAAAAAATGTCCTGATCCTTTTGCCTCTGCCTCCTAAGTGCTGGGATGACAGGTATACACCACCATGCCCAGCCTTGAAATTTCTTAATAAATAAAAAAGTGTGTGTGTTGGGGGCAGGGATGCGGACGTCAAAAGTTAAGTACTCTTTTTCTCTGCCATGTGAGTCCCGGGTATTGACCTCAAATCATCAGACTTGATGGGAAGCAGTTTATATTGCCTGAGAGTTTATCATTTGGGAAAATGGAGAATAGCTTTGTTTACAGGTGGTGGCTTCCAAGGTGGCTAGGGACTAGCATTAATGATACATAAAGATGGCCATGTTCTGAGAGCAGCAGATAACTTGGATGAGAAATCCCCAACTTTGTGGTACCAGGGAGACTTTGGCACTGCTAGTGATGATAAAGAGACATGTTTGTGGATTTACAGGCACCTCCCCTTCCTCCTCACTTGCCCTTTGACTCTTTGGTTCTGCACTTGTATTTGAACTCCTGTCTCCTCACGTGGCGATGCTCTTGACTTCATTCTCCTCGTTTTCAACTTCTCTGTCATCTTGGTTTCTCTCCTTCAGTGCACCTGAGGGACCGATGTGGTAGACTTCTCTGGGTGGCCTTCATGATGCAGCTTCTCCCCCCATCCCCCAAGGTGGCTTGGTAAGTTACCTGCCTGCCTTATCTTAAATGCAGTGTCACTTGGTGTTTGCTGTGGCTCCCTGCTTGGGTTTGGGGGTTGCTCTTCTCCTGGGAGGTGCTAGCATGGGCATTACAGGTACCACAGGTGCACTGAATATGCCAGTCAGCAACACTCAGACCCATAGGATGAAGTACTACTTAGCACTGCGTTTATTTATACCTATCACAATTTTCTAATCTCTGTTTGTCTTTTACATAGCCCTACCTATTCTGAAACTCATTATGTAGACCAATCTGACTTCAAACGCACAGAGATCTGCCTGCCTCTGCCTTCCTCAGTGTTGGGATTAAAGGTGTTGAATATCACACCTGGCTCTCTAGTCCGTTTTTTGCTATCACTTACTGTTTCTTTTTAATATGGATTCTGACTCCCAGGGTATTGTCTGGCAGACTTGTGAGACTTTGTGCTGTGTCAGCGGCCCATGGGTCCTTGCCCTTGAGTTTTTGTTCCACGCACTGCTTCTTTGTCCTTAAATCCCCTGCAAACTTGGCATAATTTAATTTTAAAAATTATTTAATATGTATGAGTGTTTTCTTGAACATGTGTGTGTGTATGTATGTATGTATATACTGTGTGTGCCATGTCTTCAGAGGTCAAAGGGCATCAGATGCTCTGAACCTAGAGTTACAAACCAGGCTAAGGATGCTGGGAACCCAACCCAGGTCTTCATTGCTTATTTCTTTGCTACGAACTTTCACCTTTCTGTAACTGACCTCTCTTTTTTCTACTTGCCATTCTCTACTCCGCTGTCTTTCTGTTTGAGCTTTGACACTGCGTTCCTGACAGTAACAGTCATATTTGCCATCCTTCCATGCTGCTAGATCTCACCGTTAAACAGAACAGAAGAGGCAAGCCAGTCAGGAAGGTGCTTATCCTATAAAGCTGGGGACCTGAATTTGGATCCAGCCTTCCTGGAGAAAGCCAGGTGTGGCAGCGTGGATCTGTAATCACTTAATCGCTAGCACTGTGGGGTGGAGACACTGGCCAGCTAATCTGACCAAATCAGTTGAGCACTAAGAGACTCTGTTCCACAGACAAATAAAATGGCCACAAGTGATGCAAGGACACCTGAGAGTGACCTTTAGCCTCTGCCTGCACGTGCACATACGTACAAACTAATTTGTTTCCACACAAAGATCTTGCCATTAAATTTTAAGAAAACAACTACTTTTGCACTAATTCTCATTTTATATTGAAACGTACAGTCTCTCAGAAACACAACTGATCTCAAAATCCCCCTGTCTTCACTCCCCAGCCCCCATAAGTGGTCAGGTCTGGGGTTCACATGGTGTAGGTCTTCCTTAATTGGCTTTCTTCTGGGTTGGTGTCAAGCACTCCAGAGAGACACCTGCTGGTCAAAATGTAGTGTTGCCTGGTGTTCTCTTCTGGAGTTTGTCATAAGGACCTTAACCTTTCTTATGTGGATATATTTTATACTGGAATGTATAGAAGTTTTCCTTGCTAAGCCCCTCATACATACTTGTTGTTTGTAGCTCACATCTGATGATCTGAGAAGTATTCACATCTTAGAATTTGGTTCAAGGAGTAGATGATAAAATCCTATTCCTGAGCTTTCTGCATGCAAAATACCATGCACTCATTATTTCTCAGACTTGGGTCTTTTAAAGAATTGTGAAAGGGGTAACTTGCTTCTCCCAGACAAGTTAGAGCTTCCCTTTCTAGATGGCTTAGTTTATTACATGAGAGGTGCATTTGGTCCTGTTTACAAACTTTGCAATGGAAAAGTAAAGCCAGAGACAAGGGGAGCTGGCTCAGTGATTAAGAGCACATGTTGCTTAAGTGGACACACATTTGCTTCCCAGCACCCATAAGGTTGCTCACAACCACCCCTAACTTCAGTTCAGGAGATCTGATGCCCTCTTCTCACCTTAGGCATGAGATGTGCATGTGATGCACATATGTACATGCGGGCAAAGTACTCATACATAGGAAAAAATCAAAAGTCAAAATATATACATGCGGGCAAAGTACTCATACATAGGAAAAAATCAAAAGTCAAATATATACATGCGGGCAAAGTACTCATACATAGGAAAAAATCAAAAGTCAAAACAAATTTTTAGAGAAAAATCCAGGGGGCTGGAGAGATGGCTCAGAGGTTAAAAGCACTGACTGCTCTTCCAGATGTCCTGAGTTCAATTCCCAGCAACCACATGGTGGCTCACAACCATCTATGAGACCTGGTGCCCTCTTCTGGCAGGCAGGCATACATGCAGACAGAACATTGTATATATAATAAATAAATAATTGAAAAAAAAGAAGGAGGGGGGTCTTCACAGCAGGGGCATGTAGCCAGGCTTTAAAAAAAAGAAAAGGAAAAAATCGAGGGTACTGATACTTGGCTTCAGAGCTCCAATCAGGGCATCACGGTGGTTCTGTGCAGCGCTTATCTGGGGAAGGTGTCACTGAGTGCGGAGGCAGGCTGGCTTCAAAAGACATAACAAAATGCATAATTGTGTACTTCAAGGGCTATACTATGTCCAGAACAGATTTTAAGGACTATTATGTACAAAACGGTCTTTAATTTAAATAAATCAGTAGTAGCCCATCTCCCTTTGGTAGATATTTGAAAACTGATAGGTAACTGTTAAGAACCTTTGACTGGAATGTTTCTCTTGTTGCTTATCAGAAGATTTTTCATCTGTTTGCTAACTTGTCCTTGTTTAGGTTTCTACTCCTAGGTGAAGGGCAGTTGGTAGGAAACCACTAGAATGTGTGTGTTAGTCCCTGTAGCCAGCAACTCGGAGCAAGCAGGACACGGAGCTCAGGAGCTCAGTGTGGGTCTACCTGCGAGCATCTGCATGCTGTCCCTGTTCATCTTTTTTTAGTAGGAAAGCTCAGCGTCACAGGACAGACTTGCAGTGGCTTCAGAGAGTGACAGAACTGGGCAAACAGAGCTGTCGACTTAAGGGAATAAATCTAGCGGCATCTGGGAACATAAAGTAATGTGTTTGGGTTTTGTAACCTCAAATATGAAGAACGTTTATTTTAAAATAGGTTTTCCATCTTTCTGGCTATTGTCCTGTGGAACTGTTCCTTTTGTCAAGGCACCTGGATTGATCTGAAGATTGAAGAAAGCCTGTGTCAGGCAGCCAAGCTTATGTGAGACTAGAAGGGGGCTAAACAAGAGGAGGTGAAAGAGTGTGTTTGAAGCAGTGTGTTCAGAAGGCTGGTTTTGAACCAGGGGCTAAAGTCCTAAGCATCTCTGTTCAGATAGTGTGCTTATTAATTGTGTTCAGCAATAGCCAGTGTTCCTGCCAGGCCCCAGGTGCGATGCTACCAAAGCTGCAGCAGGAAGTTGTTGCATTTGTGTCTCCTGTAGTTGGGAGTTTTGATCTGCTTTGCCTTTTATGGATTTATATGGCAAAGAAAATAATGTTAGGCTAGGGAGATAGCTCAGTCACTGGTCCTGCTATACAGGCATGAGGACCCCAGTTCATATCTTGGCACCCATGTGAAACCAGCTTTAAGTACACGTCTGTAACTGTAGCACTGAGTGTTGAGGAACAGAGACAGGAGGATTCCTGAGGCTCTTGGGCCAGCCAGTATGTCCAGTTCATGAACTCCTGCTTAAATGAGAGCCCTGCAGCCAAGTAACTAGAAAGGCATCTGATGTCAGCCTCTAGATTCCCCCATGTGTGTGCACACACATACGCACAAAACAGTAACTAATTTTCAAAGGTAGTAATGGTGTTACATTTGGGAGTCCCACGTACTAAGCATCAGTTGAAAACATAAGGCTAGGCTCTACTGTCGTTCAGTTTAATTCTCTCAAGATCAGGAAGCCCAGGTGAGCATAGGACGAAATATACTTTCCTACCCTTGCTGAGAATGATGTGACAACCAGAACCTCATTGGAATCTCAGACTAATTGTGTCCAAGTAATACTGAAGCAGAGGAAGAGACCTGCTCAGTCACACTCATCAAGTTAGACCATGAAACCCAGTATATGGACAAGGTCAAAAGAACTGCCATATACGATATGGGCTGCCCCTGCTTGCTTTGGCTTTGCCAGGGCATAAATTTCATTTTTCAATTTCAAATACTGAAGCAATGTTTGCAGTTTTAAGGAGTTTCTCCTTTTACATTAGGGATATAATAGAATAACACAATGACCTAAGCTCTCTGCAGTTGGGAGCACTTTAATAATCTTGGTGTTACAAGTTCTAAAGTGGATACTTGAAAATTGTACTCCACATTTAATCATCAGATAGAGTAATATAATTAGGAACACCTTCCCCAGCTGAAGTGCTTGTATGCAGTAAGGTGTCACTATATCAGCACTTGAGGTGTTGCTGTGTCAGAGATTAGGAAGACAGGAGATGGACATACAAGCACTGGGTCATTGTGTGTGTGCATGTGTGTACATACATGCACCATGTTTAGTTGTAGCTGCCTTTTACACCAACAGATACTGTGGAAGGGCTACAGTTTCTTATCTTTTCACTTTTGTGATTTTGTTTTGTTTTTTGTGTATCTTTTTTGTTTTGTTACAGTAACCATCCTGAAAGGAGGGAAGCAGTAGCCTACTGTGGTTTGTTTTGTTTGCTCTGCCTCCTAGTGCTGGGACCCGAGCGGTGCTCTGCTTCACACAGCTCGCACTGTGGTTTCCATTTGCATTTTCTTGCAAACCAGCAATGTTGAGAATCTCTGTATGTCATCGTTGGGAGAAATGCCAACGTTAGAGATGAGACTGTTCTGCCTCTGGCCCCCATGTGTGCTCTGTGTGACTGTCAGATAGGTGGCTTACCCAGGCCCAGAGGACTCCTCTCCAGCCCCACCTCCTGTGCCCTGCTGAGCTTCTTCACTTGCTCTGATCCCACATGTCTAATTTCGCTTTTATTCCTTGTGCTTCTGTCACATTCAAGAAATTTCCTGCCTAGATGCAATGACAAAGATCTAGCTTCCCTTGTATTTTCTCCAAATAACTTCATGCATCCAGGGTTTAAATTTAAGTTTTTAGTCCATTCGTGTACATTTTTAATTTTAAAAATTACTTGTATGTATTTATGTGTATGAGTGTGCACTTTTAAGTACACATGGGCAGTACAGTTCATGTGTGGAGGTCAGAAGATGGCTCACAGGGGTAGGTGCTCTCTGGTCCTGGAAATGGAGCTCAGATTATCAGGCTTGACAGCAGGTGCCTTTCCCATTAAGCCACCTCACCAACTCTTGGAACACATTATTTTGTAGGGTGTTAAGACAGATCCAGTTTTATTATTTTCCATTTTCTTGATCCTGTATATTGAGGAACCTGTTCATTTGTATTTCTAGGTGTCCTTGTCAAGATCAATTGGCTCTACGCATAGGTTTATTTTCCCACTGGATTCGTCTGTTCTATTGACATTACCATACTGCTTTAATAACTGTAGCTTCATGGTGTATTTAGAAGTCAAGTCATATTGTTCCTTCCTTATTCTTCTTTCTTGAGTCTCCTTGGACTGTTGCAATTCCTTATTGTTCTTAAGAATTTGAGGATACATTTTGCTAAGCATTGTGACCAGGATTTATTTTGCAGTGTTAAAATATTATTTATTTTGTGAGTGTCCACTCATATCCCAGTTCACTGGTTTTTCCACTTTGCCAGCTTGAGGGCAGGAAGGACAGAGGCCCACCCTTATCCTCCAACAATGAAGGCTTTGTGAGCTACTTTCAAACCTGGAACAACTTCCTCCTTTAACAAAAGCTCCTCCCTTAAATGTTCCCTGTCCTCCCAGCTCTGTACTCTTCCTTAACTCCAAAACAACTGCCCTCATTTCTGTATTCTAGGGAGGCCTCAGCGAGATCCTTAAAACAAGCAAAACCTGCGGCTACAAAGTTGGTAGTCATGCTGTTTTTCCTGGCATAAATGCAGGGGTTTTGCGATGGAGGTTTTTGTTTTTGTTTTGTGTTGGGACAGAGTCTTATGGGGACCTCAGGCTAGCCTCGAATTCACTATGTAGCCAAGGATGACTGTAAACCTTTGATCCTCCTGCCCCCACATCCCAATAAGTGGATTATAGGCTTGTGGCACCACGCCTAGTTTGATTTACTGGGGATTGAATCTTGGCAAGTGTTCTAACAGCTGAACTATGTCCCCAGCCCCTGGTGCAGTTTTAAATGTGTTAATAAATTATGTTTGCAGAAGAAACCATTTTTTGTATTTGATTGTCTTGTTCTTATAAACAATCTCGTGTCCAGTTTAAAAAAAAAAAGTGCCCTCTCCACATTCGAGGTTCTCCCCTCTACTGCAGGTTGTCTTAAAAGAAAGCTCCCGCTCGGCTCAGGAAGCAGGCAGGGTAAGGGGACGGGAAGGATGAGTAGCAGCGCCAGAAAAGTCCTTGAGTGCTATTGCCCTTGCAGCAAGTACCGACTGCTTCGTGCAGACATCACTGCTCTCCCAAGGGTATCTTTCTCAGAAGCAGATTGACTATATTAGTACACAACTGAATCATCTTCTTATTGTTTGAAACCACAGTGTGTGTTCCAGACCATGTCAAATGTACTGGTGTCAGACACACTGAGTACTTTATAGAAATGAACAGCTCGGTCTGTTCATTAAGAGAAACAGCCTTAAGATACCCAAACATCATTTTAATGATGGACTGTAAAGTCATCTTTCCTGCCTCTTCTGTGAATTAAGTCATGTGTAAACAGTACTATTCAAGGAAGATTTTACTTTAATGGTGCTGTCTGAACTGTATGTTCTAAAATGAGAATAACTTTTAATTTTTAAGTCACCTAGAGACTATATGGAAAAATAAAAAGGAAGCGTCATACAACACAGTCACTGCAGTGAAGCCCCAGATTTTATTCAAGTGTTTCATTACATTTAAAAATGCTCTAAGTTGCTGGGTGGTGGTGGCGCACGCCTTTAATCCCAGCACTCGGGAGGCAGAGGTAGCGGATCTCTGTGAGTTCGAGACCAGCCTGGTCTACAAGAGCTAGTTCCAGGACGGGCTCCAAAGCCACAGAGAAACCCTGTCTCAAAAAAACAAAACAAAACAAAACAAAAAATCCAAAAACCCTAAGCTATTCTGAAATTAATCCTCCATGTTGCAATGTGTAGACAGACCATCCACATATATTAATTTTGATAACTTTGCTCATTTTTCCCAGAAGGTAGAAACCTGCAGTTATAGTTACATGTCAGGTGAGTGTTGCCTTCGTATGTTAGCTGCACTGACTGCTTCAGCTCACACATTGGAAGAAGGGCTGTATCATAGCTGTTTACTCAGCATTTGTGCTAGGTTCTTTCACTGGGAGAAGCAGCTTAAAGGAAAAAGGAATTATGTTGTCTCACAGTTGAAAGGGACACAGTCCTCAAATCTTCAAGAACTAGTGTACATGCAGGGTGGGCCCACCTACCCTTCACAGCAACCCCCTTCCTCCTGCTAGGCCCCACCTTTTAAAGGTCCCACAGTTTGTCAGAACAGCTCTGTCAAGTATTCATTAAGCATTTAACATAGGAGCCTGTAGGGTGACATTTCACATCCAAATTACAACCTTTAAATAGCAATTTGCGTGGTGTTTAAAAAGTAAGGTTCCTACTCGAGTCTGAGTCCTAGGACTCACGCTGCCAACAACAGTGTTGATTCTTAACTGTCTGTATAGACTCTGTTATAAAAGCACACTAAGTAATCTGAAAGGAAATCCCGAGGTTCCATGGGCAAAGGCTGTGCCTCATGTTTAATGTTTTCCAGAATTCTGGCTGTATATACATCACACTGTGGTAGACCTCCAGTTCTCTCAGAGCCTGTTAGAAGCTGATGAGGCCCCTAGTGAGGCACTGCTGGGGCTCCACACCACAACCAACCCCTTCTCTTGTGGGTTTTTCTGTTTTGTAGTTTGTTTGTTTTCAAGACAAGGTTTCTCTGTAGTTTGGAGCCTGCCCTGGAAATAAGCTTTCGTAGACCAGGCCAACCTTGAACTCACAGAGTGTTGGGATTAAAGGTGTGCACTGCCAGGCTTCTGTTGTGATTTAAATAAGAATCAATTTATTGGAGAAATGTAAGTCTGCTTGTTGCATTTCATTGGGGTTTTTGTTGTTGTTGTTTTGTTTTGTTTTTCTGCAGCACTGAGGAAGATGGATTTTCTGTTGCTCTTTTAGGGAGCTTGGTAGTGTGCCCTGGGGCATTAAACATGAGGAAGTGAGGCTAGAGTTGGGGGTAGTTCATGTTTCCTGTCTCCCAGTGTCCTCACGGTTGTGTTCCTGATGCCCTGCAACAAAGATCATGGCTTGATATGCCAAACTTCATGTCTCATACTACATTGCAGGCAACTGACTTAATGTTTGTGGTGTTTATCTGTAAAACAAATACTTTCAGTGTCTAATTTATGGGTCTGCTGAGAGGATCAAGGGAGTTAATGGTGTATACAATGTATAAAACATGCTGTGGCACATGATGAACAGTGTTTGATAGCTGCGATTACTGTAATTAATCCTGCTTAACAATTAACAATTAACCCCATGTAATGGATTAGAAGTAGGTTTTTATTGTTGGGGTTTTTTGTTTTTTTTAAGCTTCATTCTTTCTTAACCCCCCAGGGAGAATAGATACAGGGTGATTGACTGAATAATGACTTACAAGATACCTTCAGGACCAGTGTTTAGCATAGTGCAAACATGGCTTGGTTTATGGATTAGTTCCCATGATAAGAAGGATGGCATAGTTCCAATTCAAATTAAATCTACATGTGATCCACCCACTTCATTTCAAGCATGATTTCCTAATGGACCAATTTCTTTCTCAGAAAGGATCGTTTTTCGGTATTTTTTTGCTTTTTCGAGACAGTGTTTTTCTGTGTAGCCCTGGCTGTCCTGGAATCCACTCTGTAGACCAGGCTGGCCATGACAAACTCACAGAGATCCCCCTGCGCCTGCCTCCTGAGTGCTAGAATTAAAGGTATATGTCAACACCGCTTGGGAAAGTACATGCCACATGCATGTAGTTACATAATTGTGATTAACTCTTGAATTTTTCTAAAACGCTGCTTACAGCACAAATGGGTTGCTGCATGGTTTGAAAAACCCTGCGTTAGATCACAGAATAGTGTCGCAGGGACCCAGAGGAGCAGGCTTGTGATAAACTGCAGCTGTTTAAGCTCCCCTGCTGGCAGAACTGGAAATCTGCCGCTCAGCACTCACACACTTTTAATTTTATTTTAATTTTATTTTAATTTTATTTTACTTTTATTATATAAAACAATTTTTAAATTTGTTTTGTTCATATTCTTCCTTCCCACCGAGATCTCTCCTCCCTACTCACCCAGCTTTAAATTCTTCCTCAAAAAACAAAAATCTGATACAAACCCCACCCCCAAAAAAACCCATGAAACAAAATAGACCACCACCCAGAAAGAAGAGAGGAAAAGAAAAAAACCCCAACAAATTACAAACAAATGAAAATACACAGAAAAGTCACGGAAGTCATCATATGCTGGTCAACTAATCGCATACTTTAAATGTCACCAGGTAATTTTGTTATGCCAAAGTTCATGTGCTGAATGTTTAAAAGACCTTATTAATATTACTCTAGTTCAGTTTGCTTTTGGCAAATGTGTAGTGTTGAAATGGATAAGATTAGGTCCATTGATCATTTTCATAAGTAATTTAAAATTAGCAATGCTAATACTACAGGTTTTTCAGATTAAAATCCCTAACTCCCTCTTCTAAAGAGTCTTTTTTGGAGGACAAGACCTGAAGACAAGCTGCTTTCCTGGGCTGCCCGAGGCTCTGGCCTGTGCCTGTTGAGCCAGCCCCATGCCTGTGGGAATGTCACTGCCGTTCCTGCTCGGACACCACAAGGCTGACCACACTGCATGACACCATTCTGAACCCTGCCCTTGTTCTCGCCATCTGAGTCACCACCAGACCAGAGAGCTACTTCTCTGCAGTATTGACACCAGCTTCTTACCAAGCTTACCACACAGAAGCATTCCCAGATTGCTTTGCACACATCTTGGTCACACACATCCTGGTCACACACGTGGCCACTCAGCAGACCTAACCTGCCTTTGGTCAGTCTTGCAGCCGTCTGGTTCTCCTGGTACCGCGTGTGTATCCAGCACAACACCTTTCTGCTGAACTGGGAGGCATTTGGTCATTGTTCCCCTCTCTTCCTGATGACTTTTCCAGCCATAGTCTTGTCAAGTCCATGTGTAGGAAGTAGGCATGCATCTGCATATCAATTCTCTCTTCTCCTAAGAACAGTCAGCAGTCACAAAAACGTACTGTGTGGTTAACTCAGGAAGTTTCCCAGCTTAAACCTCCTTACGTTTGCATGTAAGCAAATGAAGTTCATCCTTAGCACGGTTCCCCAGCGATGGCTAGCATTGCTCCACAGATGCACAGCTGCTCTCCACAACTGTCCACACAGCATATGCGCACATCTGAGTGAAGCCAGCTCTGGGGACTAGCCTGGGTCCCTGGCAGTAACTCCAGTCCTAAGACAACAGGTAATAATAATCTTTTTTTTTTTTTAAATCATTAGTTATCAGTCCCTTACTGCGCCTCATTTATGTTTAAAGTTTACCTTGGGCACATACTCAGAGGAGAAGTCCAGTGTGTAGTGGAGTTCTGTGCTAGCTGAGGTTCCAGGTAGCCACTGAGGGTCTCAGAAAGTACCCCGTGATTAAGGGCAGGCGTTTTAAAATAAGATTTTTTTTTTCGAGGCAGGGTTTCTCTGTAGGTTTGGTGCCTGTCCCGGAACTAGCTCTTGTAGACCAGGCTGGCCTCGAACTCCCAGAGATCCGCCTGCCTCTGCCTCCCAAGTGCTGGGATTAAAGGTGTGCGCCACCACTGCCCGGGCAGGCGTTTTAAATGCTCTTAACTGTGCTAGAATGTTTCCTCCTCATTTTAAGGACAAAACTAAACATCAGAATCATAGGGAAATAGATAGTTGCTAAAAATAACGATTTAAGCATGGATTTGAAAATGCCGGATCATTCAATACCCGTGTGTATTTCGGATACAGGAATATAAAGTTCCCTACTGATTTTATTTATTTAAATAGCGTAGACATACCTCACTCTGCATTGATAAAGTGTAAAGTAGTGTCGAAGGGTTTGGCTGTACTACCTGAGGTATGATATGTTCAAATAGGAATAAATCGGAAGGGCTTGTGTCTTCTGGTTGCTGCGTCAACCTAGGGTGCTCAGGTGCCATTTGTAATGTGTGGTGCACCTTCACCTGAGATGTTATTTTGGAAGTGAAAAGAATTTTGGTGCCAACATAAAATATGAGAATCTTTTTTTCTGATACAGCCAGTTTTAACTATTAGGCAAAATACTGACAGCCCCCGCCCCCCAAAAATAAAAGGAAAAGCTAGATCAGCTGGGAGTACAAAGTAAAGTGTTAGCTTCCTCCCTGTGTGTTAGGGTGCCCTGGTAGATAGTGATCCTGAAACACAAAGGGGCATTTGAAGACCTGTCCATGTTTTCTCAGTTGGGCTCCCCATTCAGAAGTACCGATGGAAACATAGAGAATAAGATAAAACCCTTTTGTGATGGAGGAGTTTTCATACTTAACATTGCGTAACATTCTGAGTCCCTGTTGTGAAGATGAGATTTCCCCAGCATATTGTTCTAAAATAACTGGTGAAGATGGAGGAGAGATGTTGGGAAAGTCCAAGGTATCTCGATGGTCACAGACTTGTTGAAATTGAGATGAATCAGAAATGCAGAGGTGGGGCTGGAGCCACAGCTCAGTGGTTGAGTGTTGACTGCTCTAGGGGTTGTGGTCCTCTTGACCTCTGAAGACACCTGTCCCTATGAGCTACACATGAACTCACGCAGGCACGCACACAATGCATCAAACATTTTACCCCTCCAGCATGGGGGTGGGGTGGGCACAGGTAACCCAGTCACTCTTCCTGGAGGTGTCCTGATGTGAAGTGACTGAGGAATCAAGGGGGCCGGAAGTGTGTGCAGTCAGCTGTTTAGTTCTGTAGATGGGAAAGATGGTCGTCACAGCTCAGAGTGTAGGAGAATCACCCACAGTGCTTGACTGAAGAGCACACTCCTGGGCCCCACAGAGGCAGTCTGCACACAGGTGGTTCAAAAACACGTTGAAATGTTTGTTTAAAAGGATCAGTTACTCTTCTGTTAGTGTTAGTTTTTCATGTCTTATTGGTCACCAGGGAAACCAAAAGTTAACATTTCTTTTTATAATTTTACCACTTTTTGGCAGAATTTGCCACCTCTACAGAGCCTACAAATAGTGGCCTAAGAGTATGCATACCTTGCCTGTACCTGCGTCTGGCTCCCAGGCAGTCATCTAAAGAGAGCAAGCCTGGCGTTGGTGTGGGATTCGTTGGTAAATTGCTGGTGTCGACATCATAATTCTTTTTCGCCTGGTGGAGGAGCCAGATCTCCTGTGGTTGGCTGTGGTTTCCTCTGGGCTAGGGAGAGTGCCGCGGGAACAACGAACCCTGTCTAGTTTTGACTCTCCTGGGGTGCAGTGCAGCCTGCGTCTTCTGAGATGGGCTGTGAGAGACTTACCCAAAAGTTGGCAAATCAGACTTAAACACGCATTGGCCTCCTGTAGCCAATGGCTTGCTCAGACCACATATATTACCCTGTGTGGTTTCATTCATCGAGGGAATCCCCATCTTCAGCAGAACACAGCCTCGAGTCGGCTCTGGCTTCTCCAGAAAAGGAACTGCACACTTCTGGCCCCCAGAAGAATTCAAGGTGTCCCGGGTAAGCAGAAACGGAGGAATCCTCTCCTAGTTTCCTCTGGGTAGATTTGGGGTTTTAGGGAACTGAGTCTTTTAGGAAGAACTCCACGCTGCTTTCCTTGGGTTTTTCTACACAGCTGCTGTTGAGCATTTCTCAGTCTCGCTCTCCTCGTGTGGAACCCAGCCTCTTGGAGCTGTCCTTTCAGTTTCAGACTTTAAATTACAGTATTCTTCTTTTTGTTCTGTAGCTGAAATTTCTTTAATAGTCACAGTTGCTAAGTTACTAATTAGGCCTAGGGTTCCTGGTTCTAAACCAGAGGCCCACATTTTCAGGAAGTGCTTTCACAAGTAGGCAGAGGAGAAATCTCCCTGCTCTTGATTTATGAAACAATGATGGTAACATGTCAGGCATTCCTGTCTCAAAGGCCAACCTCAGAAATAACACTGCTGGATTTCAGGAAGCCAAGATCTCTCTTCCCCATTTGTTGGTATGTTTTCTGTGGGCCGAGCCTGCTCATCTCTTGTCTCTAGGCGTGTGGTTTGGTGTGTGTACATTCAGAGCGATGGCATTTTTCTAGAAGCAACTAAGGCTTCTTGGATGAATTCTGTCTTTGAAAGAGGTGGTTGGATTGCATCAGAGAGGCATTTACAGTAAATGGCTCCCCCTTCCTGTGCTGGCCACATGTGAAAGAATGCATTAATTCTTGTTTTGAGGAAGCGAGAGCCCTAGAGCTCTCTGAAAACTCCCTAGTCTCATTATTAGCCAGATTTGAATCTTCAATTTTGTTTTTCAAATTGGAATCACTTTGTGCTCCCTAAGTGAATGTTACAGGGAGAGAGAACTTTCCACTCCAAGTCCTGTTTGGAGCAACTAATGATTGTTCAGAAAGAGGAAATGGCATTGATAATATATATAATAAATGACATAAATCCAAAGTAACTTCTTCCTGGCCATTTTGTATTGTTAATCTGTTTCTTAGATCTGTTGATGCTTTGACTTTGGAGCACTAATTCTCAGTGTGGTCTTTGCCTGGGTTCTCAGGAAGTGGGACTTCCCCGTAGTGGAAATGTGTGAGGGTATTTTGATTATAGGATAAGGGTATTTTAAGGGATGAGCCCCATACAGAAAACTTGCCCAGTGCCCCACGTGACTTTACGTTAGGTGTTCATGTAGTGAAATGTTAGTTTATAATTTCCTTACACTAGACTTAGCGCCACTTTTTTCATAAAACAAAACCTTTAGCATTTTTATATAGAGTATGCCCACTCTCCTTTTGTCGTCTAACAGTAGCTCACTCTTTTATCTGACTGCTTAAAAACTTTAAAATTAACATTTGTCTGCCCACGTGCTGCGCGTTTGCGGAGGTCAAGGGGCAGTGTCAGGAGTCAGGTCTGCTTTCTACCTAACGCTGAGTTCTCACGTGGAGCTCAAGACAGCAGACTTGGCAACAGGTGTTCTCGCTGCTGCCATCATGTGGGTCCCACCTGACTCCCTGCATCCAAGGTTTAATCAAACCTGGAACTCTTTATATATTGAAATAGGAATAGTTTGATTATATATTGCTTCTTTTCCTTTTATGTTGAATCTAGGGAATTGCCTTAAGCTTTTTAAAAGCTGTCTATACACTAATTAATATTACATGGGATTTTATTTTGGAGTAGTGCCATATGACAGATTTTTTTTTCTTAGAAAAGGAGGGCTTTGGGAGCTAGGGTCATGTCTCAGCGGGTAAAGTGGAGAGTGGTACACACTAGTAGTGCCAGTGCTCCCATGGAAACTTGGGTCCCAGCTAGCCTGGCACGCACACAGACAAATCACAGCAGACCCTGTCTGACAAGGTTGAGGACCTCCGCTGGGGCTGTTGACAGGGCCCTTATGCCTGTGCTGACTCACGAGCATTTGTGCATGCGTACAAACCTGCGCACAAGTACAAATACACATTGCTGGTTTCTTTTAAAGAGGTCTCTGTGGTGAGTAGGGTTTCGAAACACTGATCCCACTGCTCTTGCTGCCTTAGAAGGAAGGGTAGTGTGGCAAGGGTGCTCCCCGCAGCGCTGTCTTCCCCGTGGGTGTCTGGCCCTGTGCACTTTATTCTTTCCAGTGCTCGCTTGGTCTGTAGGGTGCTCCCTCTCTGTAGAAAGGAAAAGCAGGTATGAAAGGAGGTTTACCTGTCATGGTGTAAACGAGCCAGGAGTTAGAAATAGACACAGTTTTTCTTGCTGTGGGACATTGTGTCCCTGTCCTCTCACGGTAAACCTGTTCTGTGCATTCTGTTCTGTACTTGGGACAGTCCTGTCAGCCTAGCTCGCCATGGGGAAGAGACCGACTAGACAGCCCTTTGAACCTCAGCGTTGCAGCTTAGGGCTGGGCAGACCAGAATAGTGTTCCGTAGTCCTTGCTCTTGGGCTTGTGTGTTTTTTGTTTTGTTTTGTTTTGTTTTTTAAAATTTTGTGGGCCTTTTATTTGGATGATGTCTTGATATTGTATGGATGTGATTATAGTTTGTCAAATTCACTAATGAAAGAGTTTTCTTTTTAGAAAAGAAACTCCTTGCTATCTACAGTTTCTGTTGCTCCCAGGGTCTGTTTGTTGTTTACCTTGGTTTCTTCTTGATACCGGCCTCTCTCTCTTTGTGGTTTCATTTGTATCAAAGTTCCTTCTGAGTAGACATGGGGAGCTCCCAATACTGTGGTATTGGAGAGCTGCTGAGAGTTGGAGTGAGGATTCCATTTGGGGGTTCTCATAGCTACATTAGTAGTTTAGTCCCTGTGAAGCTCTTGCCTGATCTTAGAGAATGGCCTTACTATTATTTTCATTTCGTCTGCCTGGTGAATAAGATCTGTTCTTCCTCATGAGCACAGGAAGTAGGCATGGGATGAATACCAAACATTGCTATTGCCTCCTTTCCGGTCTTCTTATCACGTCTGTCCCATATCACTTGCTTTTTTTTTTTTTTTGATCCTTATAGGGGTTCTTCTGAATGAAGTCACTTGGCCCTTCTCAGTGTCTGTCAGGCACTGAGTTCAGAATGTGAGCTGCTTAGCATATTGGGTTCCATTTTACCCTCCACACATTTGAGCAAAGCTTTCAGACTCTGACCTGTGTGTATAAGGTGTGGAAGTATATGTATGGGTGCCCTGCACCCAGTGTTATTCTCAGTTATAGAGAGGGAACCAAGATAAACAGTAGAAATGCCTTTCCATAACTGTAATGGCATTTTCCTGTGGCACACCACCCTGCAGCACCCACCCCTGCAGCACACCACCGTCTTAAAATGGCAAGACCTTCATTAGATGATTTATCAGAACTAAACCCAAACAATTAAGTAAATAAGTGTTAGCTTTCTCTTACAGTGACAGATACCCAAGATAATCCACTTAGAAGGAAGGAACGCTTTTGGCTCGTGGTTCTGGTTACAGGTAGTCCGCCTGCTGTGCTGGGTCTCTGTTGACGCAGCACATGACTGTGGAGTTGCTGACGTCATGGTTGTTGAGAAGTGAAAAGAGAACAGTGTGAGTCCCAACATAAGGCTTCATGAGCTCTTCCCTAGTGACTTAATTTCTGTCTACTAGCCTCCACCCCTTAAAGGTTCTGTCTGCCGCTTGATACCATCAAGAACCTAGGACCAAGCCTTCAATGCATTGAATCTTGAGAGCTTCAGGATTCAGTAGCATTTGGTATTGAGTCATGGAAAAGCGTTAGTTAATGGGACATCATGACAGAAATGGGGTTCCTGAAAGCTAACTTAGGAATCCCCTGATTGGATGAAAGTGTGAAGTGATGTGATTTCAGAGTGATTCTCAGCTGGCTGGTTCCAACCTAGTCATTAACTATAAAAGTAGTGGTTGTTATTCTGACCTGTGGCTCCATTGCTGCTTGGTTTCCTTACATCCATGGTGGTCATCCCCTGAGAAGCATAAACCCTCCCACTTCCTCCTATTCTGTGAGATGTTTCTAGACGTCCCCATTTGTTTGCCAAGAGCCTCTAAGCCCATGTATGCAATGAAGTAGGAAAAGTAGATCCCGATTAATCAGGTCTTAAACTTCCCTGACACAGTTGATGAATTACCATGGGAAAGTACACATATTTTTAACGGGACTCCCATACCCCAGTAGTTCCTTTATGTTGTGCCTCTTGTGCCTCTCCCTAATTCTTCCCCCTTGCTAGTTTAAACATTTCTGTTACCCTACTCCCGCACAGATTGAGTCAGAGCGGGAACTCCTAACTAGGTAGTGTCTTCACCCAGGATCTTTTACTGCTGTATGTCCGTTCTTCATTTTTCCTTTATTCTTCTGCAGTATTCTGCATACTGCTGTGAAGACTCAGTGTGTGGCTCTTCCTGATCTCTGTCTGCATGATTTCTCCCTTCTTAGCTATTATGAATATCAAGTCATTGGGGGTGGTTTTTCTATTCTTTTTGGATTTATGGGCCCTGCATACCTTTATAGAAGCTTCTTAGCTGTTCCCTGAAGTAATCGTATCATTTTATATATTATACCAATAAGCAGGGTGAGTTCCAGGTACTCGGTTCCTTCCTAGCTATGGATGTTACTGATTTTCTATGTATCTCATTCTCTTGGATATCAAGTGGTATATCACTAGGGTTCTAAAGTTTGCATTTTCTTCATGAATAGTATGTAATTGTTGGCAATCTACATATCATATTTTTGGAGTGTCTGTTCAAGTCATTTGACTTTTTTCCTTTTTTGTTACTTTGCTTTATTTCCCTGACTGGCTTTGAGCTGTTGAGCCTTCTGCCTCCCAAATTGTACAGTAATTGGTATATATCATTATGCCTGAACTTTATTTGCTAGTTTGTAAATTAGAAAGTGTCATCTGCTGAGAAGTTTAAAATTTAAAAATTTAACCAAAACTTTTGAACTATTTCAACTATTGGTACATTTTTTTTTCTAAATAATCTTTGTCCCCAACTCTGTGAAGTTTCCTCCAGTGTGTTCCTTTAGATTTATGCTTAGGCCAGTCATGAGTCTCCAGTTAGTTGTCCTGTGCATGTAGGAAGCCTTACTTCCTTTGTATCAACTTTCCTGTGTAACTTATAAAAGGTCTTTGCTTTCCTCATTGACTTACCTAGGCACTGTTATTGATAGTTGTACATACCTGTGTGGCTCTATATCAAAGAAACCCAAACTATTGTATAAAATGGCCAGTAAGTACATTTAAAAAAAAAAGCTCAGCATTTTCAACTATTAGGAAAATGCAAATCAAAACCACATTGAGATTTCATCTCACCCCAGATGTCATCAGGAAATCAGAAATCAGCAAGTGCTGGCGAGGAGGCTGTAGGGAAAACCCTTACTCACAATTGGTGGGATGTAAATTATTGCAGCCACTGTGGAAATTTAAATAGAGGTTCTCGAAAACCTAAAAATAGAACTAGCATATGACCCAGTCCCACTGCTCCTGGGATACACCCAAAGGAATCAAAGTCAGCGCACAGCAGAGACACCTTTGCACCCATGTTAGTCAGAGCACTCTAAATAAGTTATGGGCTCAGCCTAGTGTCCAACAGATAAATGGGTAAAGAAAATGTGGTGCACATGCGCAATGGAGCGTTGTTCAGTTACAAAGAACAAAACCATGTCTGTGCAAGAAACTGGATGCAAATGGAGACCCTCACACTAAACAAAATAAGCCAGACTCAAGCAAACACCATTTGCCCTCATGCAGAATGAAGATTTAAAATGAAAGCCAAAGCCTGTGGAAGAAGAAGGGAGCACTGGGGAGAAGCGGAGTAAGAGGAAGGAGTGAATATGGTCAAAGTACATTATGTACACGTATGAGAGTGTCATGATGGAACTGAAGGTGTACAATGGATTATATGCTTATAAAAGTTAAATATACAGGGAGGGTGGCACACCTCTGACTTGAAGAGTAGCTTGGTCTTCATAGGGAATTTCAGGACAGCCAGAGTACAAAGAGGGACTTGGTCTCAAAACAAAAGTTTTATATGTATGTATGACCTCGGTCTGGGAACAGCTGCCATTGGTCGCCCCATCATCCCTAGACTTCAGGTGTGATTGTGGTTTTGTGACTTGTGTGTAATGGACAGTGCTGGAGATGAGTGACAGAAGCTGTGTTTGAGGATTATTGTACCTGTGTTCCATCGGATGGTCCTGCCAAGGATCCCATAAGACCCATGATTCCATGGTAAGTGCAGTGTTTTCTTTTCTTTTCTTTATTTTTATATGTATAAATGCTCTATCTGTATGCTTGCATGCCAGAGGAGGGCATCACATTATAGGTGGTTGTGAGCAGCCAATGCTCTTAACCACTGAGCCATCTCTCCAGTCCCAAATTTTATGTTTTTATCTATGCAGACAAATGTACCATAAGCTTAGGTCCATCCCAAGCCTGCAGGTGTCTTCAGGAAGAACAAAGATATCAACTTCTGGTTCCATCTTTTAAAACTTAGATGCATGTAGACTGCAAAGTAACTGATTTGATACTTAATCTAGTAAATGATCAAGTCCAAAAAATCTACTTATTCCTAAAGTGTTTTTCTTATAAAACAGATTGTGAAACAGAGTATTTTAATAGCAAGTACAAAAGCAGAACTGAGTTACACAAACCCTGTATACTGACTGGGAAACTTTCATATAAGTTTTAGTATTCTTAAAATATAATTCAGGATTTTTAAGATTTGAATATATTAATTAATTATTAAATTATTAAATTAATTAATTATTAAATTATTAAATTAAGATTTGAATATATTAATTAATTAATTAATTCTTTGACTTGAAACATAGAGTATTAATAATAGTGTAAGAAAGACACCAAAACTATTCTGCTAGAGTAAGTAAGCCTGAAACAAAATACCTCAAATATGATGAGTAACTTAAGAATAGGACACATTTGTTTTGACTTGTGTTTTGGAGGCTCTATTCATGGCCAGCCTTTACCCATGGCCTGTGGAGGATGTTAGCACCCTGAGTGTTAGAAGAGCGAGTGGGCAGGGAACCATCTCTTTTGATGTCCTCTGGGCTTTTGACTTCAACTTGACATCTTCATGGAGTGGCCAGTGCAGACTGAGATAGCACACTTGTGCTGGCTGGAATAGAGGTGTCCCCTCGGGACTTCACCCAGTGCAGGAACAGTTGGATTGCCTTCTTCCAGGGTGGGTTAAAGCAGTCAGAGGGCACAGAGTCATGCCTGGTTCACAGCCTGTCTTTCTTAAAATGAATGTTATTTTCATGCCGAAAGAACAGAAGGTGTGCTTTAAGAGGATCGAAAGCAAGAATGTGTGGACTGCTCTGTACATTGGCCTCTGCATCGATCGATCTGTTCCTAGCTGAGCAAGCCAGACCTTGGTATTACTCCTTTCTCACCCAGAGGATGTGGAATTGGAGGCTTTCTTTCAGCGCTCCTAGGAGATGCATGTCCTTAAAACAGCAGGAGAGCATTATATTAATCACTGGAATTTCTTCTCTCTCTACACAAGGACTTTACGAGGAAACAGGGAGTCTAAGTTCACATCTTTTCTTGTGCTTAAGAAAAATAACATCCACTCAACTTGAAACACCACCTTCCGAGCCTGTGTTTGGACTTGCATGTCCGTGTTTAGCTCCTGGCCTGCTTCTTCTCTCTTGAGCAGTGTCTGGCAAAAGCAAAATGAGTGTGGTGTCTGGGAGAAGTGGCTACTGTGGGTCTTTCTACATGCTGCTGATCCACCTGCTTAAATCCAGATGGGCATCTCCCTAGGTGCTTTACATGGTACCTCTCACCTAACTGGCTCCCGACTGACAGAATTACCCAAGCCTATGGTCTGTGACTTACTATATCCATTAGGCCCCTTTAGATCCTTCTCTCTTCATCTTTGAAGTCAAATCTGGTCAAAACTCTATGTAGCAACGGTTCCCACATCTAAGTGCTATGGTCTCCAGTGTATCCACCTCCTTTCCATTGTCTTTGACCAAAATTTCCATGGGAGTGACCCTGTCCATTCTCTGGATAGTCTCTCTTGGACCATTCTTCTGTGTGTGCAGCATGATGCTTGTTTTTTTTTAAAGGATTTATTTACATATTTTTATTGAGCTCTATATTTTTCTCTCATTCCCTTCTTGCCTCTTCCCTCTTCCCTTCAACCCTCCCCCAAGGTCCCCATGCTCCCAATTTACTAAGGAGATCTTTTCTTTTTCTACTTCTCATGTAGATTAGATCTACGTAAGTCTCTCTTAGTGTCCTCATTGTTGTCTAAGTTCTCTGGGATTGTGGTTTGTAGGCTGGCTTTCTTTGCTTTATGTTTAAAAACCACCTATGAGTAAGTACGTGTGATAATTGTCTTTCTGTTTCTGGGTTACCTCACTCAAAATAATGTTTTCTAGCTCCATCCATTTTCCTGCAAAATTCAAGATGTCGTTATTTTTTTCTGCTGTGTAGTACTCCATTGTATAAATGTACCACATTTTCCTTATCCATCAGTCAAGTGGCATTTAGGTTGTTTCCAGGTTCTGGCTATGACAAACAATGCTACTATAAACATAGTGGAACACATGTCCTTGTGGCACGATTGAGCATCCTTTGGATATATACCCAAAAGTGGTATTACTGGGTCTTGAGGAAGGTTGTTTTCAAATTTTCTGAGAAATCACCACACTGACATCCAAAGGGGTTGTACCAGCTTGCATTTCCACCAGCAATGCAGAAGTGTTTCCTTTTCCCCACAACCTCTCCAGCATAAATTAAAGCTTGTTAAACCCTCCTATAGCATCATGTTTCTGTGATGTCTTCACGCAGGTCACCTGCCCAGTGCTTGAAGTATTCCCAGGGTGATGGAGGAAAGTGCTCTTTTCCACGCCACACGGCATAACCTCATGAGACCCTCTCAGGACATCCCCCACTCCTGGAGAAACCCTTCCTTGTTCCTCCCCTTTTTCTCATTCATAATATTCCCAGAAAAGTCGCAAGCTTCATCTCTGCCTGTTTACTTTCTGGAGAAGCAGACACTAAACAAGGATGCTTTCTGTCCCAACTCCACTGCTTTAAGGTCATGGGACTGCTCTGCACTTGAGTCTCTTGAATTTAGAGTGCAGCTTTGTGGGCCTGAAAGATGTCTGATGGGTAGCCCTACGTGCCGCAGGGAATGGGTCAGTGTGATACCAATGACCGTGTCACTTTCGGGCTTCCGTCTGTCAGACCAGATCAGAGCTCCTTTGCATCCGTGCCTCCAGCCCGTGTCTCCTGTAGACAGTATTGGCAAGTTCATTGGAGAAAGATTGGTGACATCACAGTGCCACCCAGGACCTAGGCTAATGCCTGGGATGCAGTTATATCCTGTGAGCTTGTTAGTCTTTATTAAATGGTATCAGGCACCTTGTACAAAGAAGGTTATAATACATTGATTCGGACATCAGTGACCCTGCTTGGTCCATAGTGGGTTCGCATCCCTGGAGCTGCTGGGGGTGGGTCCCTTTGTTCCGCTCTGCAGTGCTTGACAGCTGAGAATGAAAGGGGAAATGGAGTAGGCTTGTAAGACAGACTTTCCCTGTGCTTATGTTTTTCATGCTTGCTGTTGTTGTTGCTTGGATTTGTAGGTTCTTTCCTAGTTGTGGGGAATTTTTCAAGCTGACTTTAATGAAAGGGTCGCAAAAAGCCACAGGGAAGTCTTGAGTGTTCTCAAGTTAAACAGTGCCCCTTATTTCATTTTCCATCAGTGTTTCTGAGCTTACTTGTGTAATTACGTTTAAAGAATTTAGTATCAAAAATACTGTTTGGATGTTTGCACCATTGACTTTTTCTTGTACCAATTAGAAACCACCCTTAGACATTCAGACACCGTTTTTAAAGAGGACATCTGTATTAGTGTGACTGTGCTCTTACAGTGAACGTGTCTCCGGGGCTGGAGAAGTGACTCGGCAAGTACAGTGCTTGTCAAGCACTGTACCCAAGTTCAGATCCCAGCTCCCACATAAAAGCCAGTAGCAGGAGGTACATGCCTGTATCTGCAACACTCACTATGGGGTGGGGTGCGTGGCTGCAGAGACAAGGATCCCTGGGACTCACTGACCAGTTCATCTATAAGAACGCTGACTGCTCTTCTAGAGGACCCAGGTTCAGTTCCCAGCACCCACATGGCAGCTCACAACTGTCTGTAACCTGTTCTAGGGGACCTGACACCCATGGCAAAAACGCCAATGCTCATAAAATTTAAAGTGTGTGTGTGTGTGTGTGTTTTAGATGGATTAATAGAGGAAGTTACTTAATGATGACCTCTGACTTGCTTGTGCACATACAAGGGCAAACACACACACACACACTGCTTGTATTGTTTCTAATTGTGGAATGCAAATGGGTTTCATTAAATGAAAAAATATTTAGGATCCATTTGTCTTTTAATTTAGTGTAAGCACACAGCAAATGCATAGCAGTTTGATAATTGAACTTTATATTCTAGGTCAAATGTTTTCATTGGTGACCATTTCTGTTACGTATTCTGCTGAGATAGAGTACCTATTTTTTGAGATGCAAATAAAGCTTTGCTGCTGACCTGCTTAGGTTTGATTTTCATTGCTCTGATTAACAAATAGTAGAAGTGAAAGTGCCATTTATTTAGACACATGAAGCTGATTCAATAGATGACCTGTGCTTGCTCAGGGATTTTGTGACTGGCAATGATTTTGAAGATGTAAAAGATAACTGGAAGTATGGATCACCACCTCTGCCCCAGTGCACGCGTGTGCAGAGTGCATACCGTGAAACACAGGCAATTTTCCATATTTGATGGAGAATTGAGGTGGGGAGTAGTATAGTTAGAGTTGTCTGGTGCTCCTGCGCCCTGGTTCCAGAGCTGCTAACTAGTAGCTCTTACCTCCCACTATGCATTGTCTTTTTACCTCTGTGCACAGCTGTCACCTACCACATGGGTGCCCCCATTTGCGTGCTTTAAACTGCCAGCCCTCTCTGCAGAGGTTCTGCCTCTCCTGTCCCCAGAGCCACCTAAATGGGGTCTGTTCATCTCCATTCCCCTCTAAACCTTCAGTGGTCAAGAGACTGAACTTCACCTCCCAGGTTTGCATACAAGATTCCTTACATCTGACCTCAGCCCCTTAACTCTCCTGCTTGGAGCAAGTCTTGAACACGGATGTAGAAGAGCCCTGTTTTCCCATGCCTCTGTATTTCTGTTGTCTGGACTTCTCCCCCACAGAGCCACCGTGCTGCTCATAGACAGGCATGAGCTTCCTCACATCTGGAGCATCACACCAGTCCTGCTCTTGAGTCAAAATTCCCATTTGAGCATCCTTCCAGTTTTACCATTTCTCAGCCCCTTGAGATAAGTCATCAGCTTCTCTCCCAAACCTTGGCAGCTTTGAACCATAGCCACTGCCCACTCTAACTCCAAATTACTCATTTGAAAAATAACACTTCTAAAAAGTTTTGAATTACATATTACACTTTTTTCTTTCTCAGAGTTTTCTTCATCAGAACATGATGTATGTATTTCTTAAACACCAAACTCGGTGCATGAGGAATCTCTGGTCCACTGCCAACTCAGTGACTTTATTATAGGGACCTCATATGCATCAGATCACAACACGTTTGTCTTCATGGCACTCAAACATCCTCAGGGCCCATCCCTGTAATGATGAAAGGATTCCTTCCTTCCTAAGGCTTGGTAATACTCCATTGTGCACGACACATTTCACTGATGCACAGCCAGGCAGTCTCCGGTTGTGGTGGTGATTGTGAAGGTGAGTGTTGGATTCCTTGTCTTCAGGAAATTAGAGCTAAGATTTCCTGATCTGGGATCCTAACATACCTGCTTTTTTCATGGATTCCTGTCTTCCTCTTTTGTCTGTTGTCTCTTCCACATGATGCTCAGAACATTACCTGAGCGCAAAAAAAAAAAAAAAAAAAACTTAAAACAGAAAACTTATATGTGCATAAACTCAACGAAAGTTGAAAAGGCAGCAAAGGCCTGGAATCCCACCTACTCTGTAGGCTGAGACAGTGGAATGCAAGGTCACGGTTTGCCTCAGCTATGGTGCATTCAGGGTTAGCTTAGACAACTTAGTGAACTCCCGTCTCACCATAAGAAGTGAGCAGGTGACTGTGGGGGTGACTGAGGAGTATATAGACTTGCTGTGCCAGCATGAAGACCTGAATTTGAGTCTTCATTACCCACATAACTGCTTTTCATGGTGGTATGTCCCTGTAACTTCAGCTGACAGTGGGGACAGGCAGGAGAGTCACTGAAACAACGAACTCCAGGTTCAGTGAGAAACTTGTATCAGAAATCAAGGTGGAGAGCAACAGAGGAACATAGCTGGAAGTTACTGTGATCAGCATATGTGCACATAGGCACACATGTGGCTGCATATACATGCCTTCATTACACACCAAAAAAATTGCCATCCGTTGCTATGCTAATGAACATCATCATTGAGCAATGCAGTGTCGTCTTTTGCTCTTCGAATCACATGGCTGGCAGGGAGCTGCAGGGCTCAGCATTGCCTGAGAGGAGAGTTCTGACTAGAGACTAGGTCAAAGTTCCAAGTGTGTCTTCCACCATGTGCACATTGTCTTTATACCACCGAGTCAGAAAACCACACTGGCAGTTGGGGGCCAAGAGTAATGTTCTGTTCTCAAGATTCTCACAGAGTTGTGTGGAGAGCATAGGCTAGCGGAGAGAGAGGCTTACTTCCCATCCCCGCAGTGCTGGCTGCTGCTCTCTGAAGGCATACTGAAACTCCACAAGTCAAAGGAAACACCTTAGCAGTAGAGTAGCCATCGGCGGCTGACTACATCTTGCATTTTGCAATTGAACTGGTATAGTAACAGGTTCTTCATTTGTCAGCCCTAAAATTGTAATATTGTTATGAAAGGTATGACAGTTATAACTAACTTGTAAGCTACAGGAAAAGTATAATACGCAATAGCACTGCACAGAGGCAGCCACTGTGGCATTTTGATTTCTATTCTCTTAGTCTTTTTACTGTGAATCTTCATGTATTATTATATCCTAAGGTCTTAAAGAGGCATAAACAATATAATTTTATTAGAGCTGAGGAATATTTATAAGATAACCATTAGCATCGATTTCTATAGAGATATTTTTGCTGAGTGTTACTGAGTGGAAGTTACCAAAATATTATGTTCCTGACTTCCTTCCAACTCCCAGCCTAGGTGTGTTACAAAGCAAAGCAAAATTTCTTTTTTCTTGTTGAAGTGTCTTGTTTGTCTCACTGGGAAGATGAGACTGCATCCCAAAGGGGAGGAGGAGCTGGGGAAAGGGCCCCGTAACCCTTTCAGGGGCTTCCCTTGGCTCATACTACCCTGTCCCCTCCCAACCATGAGGCTCCACCCTGGCCCTGCCCCTCCCAGCCAGAACAGGCTGGTGGAGCCAGAGGGTAGGAACAGGGAAAGGGTTGGGTACAAGACCTCAGGTGTGTAGAGTCAGACCTACACCTTAGCTGACTTGGTTATTTGTGGTAACTGTGGCAGATGGGAAGAAGTAGAATAAGGTGACAGAGCCCCAGCCTAGGGAAGTCAGACATCTTGGCTCTGATTTCAGCTGTCTGCCAGCTCTGTGTAACAGGAAAGTTTAACTTCTCTAATTTCTCTCAACATACAGAAGAGGGGGAGAGCTATGCACGCTCAGCTTGATTCTAAAGTTGTAGTCTAGGCAGGGTTGAGAGCCAGGCCCACATGATCTGCTGTGGTCCAATCAGTGGGTATGAGACCAAGCTTTGTAAGATGAGGCTGAGTGTCGCCTAGCACTCACCTTGGGCAAATTTCTGCTTAATTTCCCTGGCTGCTCTTAATCTGTCGTAAACATCCCCTCTGAAGGATTTCCCCCTAATTATTTCTTTCCTTGTGTGTAGAAGCAGTAAGGAGAGGTGGACTAACGGCAGAGGAAATCCAGGACTGATCATCGTCTCTTTCCTCACCTGCTCTGCCTCTTGCCTAGAGCTGTATCATAAATGTTTCTCAAAGGCTAAGATAAAACTATAACAGGACGTATTAAAGTGATAGAAGGAATGGCCAGGAGCAAATGCCTGCTATTAATCGGTGACTGCTGAGGAATGTATTAGTAGTGGGAACCGTGTTGAGAAACGAAACAGCAGCCAGCCAAATCTTTTTCATTTCCAATGTTTTTAGTGATAACACTCTCGTTTAGAAAAGTGGCACAGAGACTCTACCTCAGATAATTTTTATAATGCAAAGCCAACTGTTCTTTATACTCAGTGCTTTTTGTCTTGGAGTGATTGATGTGGTCTGATATCGGGTATAACTTGGATAACTCACAAGGGTGGTTCACACTCTGTTTAATGAAGCCTTTTTATAGACTCAGATATTCTAGTGAAAATGTTAGGACTTTATAACATTTTCCCCTTGAAAATGTATTTGCCATAGTACTGTACAGTGCCTCCTCGAATCTGTAGAACCCAGATAAATCTGAACAGTTTGCCAGGACTACACAGCACTCTGCAAGAGAGAAAATAATACATGTTTATAAGGAACTACAACTTGGTTTCATTTGGTGATATTCTGTATTCTATGGTCTGCAACTAATACTGAAAAATTGCCTTGTACGTACCTCCGTGGACATTATCTTCAAGGAAACAACCCCTTTGATAATTAAGCTTTCATTTCTCTGTGCGCTGCTTTAATCTCACTTGGGTTTTTTTGTTTTGTTTTGTTTTTTGTTTTTGTTTTTTTAAACAGTCTGGGGTTCTTGTTTTCAAAGCTTCCAAACAAATCCTTATTTCACAGAGGCCACGGTCCATTCGTGGCTCCGTATATCCCAAGGATACTATTTATACATGCCTTTTAAGTTTCTTTTTCTCGCTGTGCTAATCTACTGCCTAATTGTCTTTGCTGTGGGTCATGTGACTCCTCCCGCCCATAACACACGCACTTAAAATTCTCACTTCCTGATTGAGCCATCAAGATTACATAAAGTGTAAATCGGCCTAAATACTAGGAGCAGAAACTTTCTGAGGAAAACGTTGTTTTCTCATTCTGTTTTGATACTAAATCCTGAATGTGTGGTTCCCTAGCCAAAAGGCTGTTAGGTTGTTGTGTTTTTTTTTTTTTTTATCCCTTCCCTTTGAGATTGAATCAGACTTTGCTTTCATTATAAAAAGTAACATGCCAACCAGATAGGCTGTGGGGGTGGTTCCGCTGGAGGAAATCAAAACGGTTCTGATTACTGAGAGAGCCACCCACTTCTTCGTGATCCAAACGAAGGGCCTGCTGCTCTCGGAAGGTAACGATTTCTGTTTCCCAAGTGTGCTTGACCATGGAGCCTCTGCGATCTTCATTTCTGGCTTGCAGGATCTTAAATCTATCACCTTTCCTCACAGGAGACTTGAAGTTTGCGTGGCACAGCAGCTTGGTGTTTGGAGCTTTCGGTTCTTCAGCCTGGCTTTATGTTGTTAATTGGCGTTTTCTGTTTACCCCTCTGAGGAACAGTGCCACTCACGGCTCTGGGCTCTGGTATGTATTTTGTATTCTCTCAGCCTCTGTGGCTGTAGTTTAAGGGCTTAAGGCTTATAGGTGCCTTTAGCAAAGGAACCAAGATAGTTCTCAGTTGGCATCACGTAAGTTAACATGGGCTTCTTGTTACTGTGTAAAACGGCATGAACATTAAGGGTCAGGATTTAATTTTATTTCAGGAGGGTGATGGACAGGGTTTTCACAGATGCACTTACAGTGCGAGTCCAGTTAAAGCATTTCTTTGCTTTAACATATTCACATTAACAATTGAGGAAGGCAAGAGAACAGTGTGTCAGCCTTAGAAGAGGCAGTTCCTTACTTAAACAAGTAGCTTTAAATACAGCACCAGACGTGTATTCTGTCAGTTACCAGACCTCAGCACAGCACTCTGTGAATTACTTGAATACTGTAAAAATTTAATCTTTATCAGGAAAGTTTGTGGGGAGCTACATGCGGATGGAAGTGAGGCCAGACCTTTGGTAAAGCTCTGGACAGGAATTCTTGCCAATATGGCGGAGGTGAAGGAGGAAGCCAGTCTTTTGGGTGGAAAGAGAACAGGCAGGACTGGGCATGGACTTACAATCTAATGTCCCATGCTTGCCTTTGCTTTCCGGTAAGAATGATCAGAAAACTGGGGCATTTCACGATGGTCCCGTGTGTGCATTGTGGGTACAAATGCTACTGCCACCGTCCTGGCCGTGCTGTGGTGTTCATTCGCCCGTGGGCTCTGCGAGGCAGCTGGAGCAGCTTGTGCAGCCAGCAGCAGCAAAGGTGCTAATGCATGGCCAGTGATGTCAGGAGTTACGAGACCGCGGTTTCAAAACACTGCAGTAAACAAGGTCAAAGTGTCCCCTTTTGCTGGAAAGGAGGCTTGTTTTTACGAGCTGGACAGCACATGGATGAAGTAATTTTCCAAACAAACGTCACATTTATATGTATGGGTTTTTTCTTTCTGGATTAAAAAGAAACAAATTATCCAGATGGGCTTCGTTACTGGTTATATTATAAAGATTACGTTTTCTGTTTTTAATGAGCGAAATAATCTAGAATTCTATTTCGTTTGCTTGTTAAAATATATTTCTGTTAATTCTTTGAGTATTTCATACAGGCATATAATGTGTTTTTATTGTATCTACTCCCTTCTTCTCCCAATAACTCTTTCCAATTCCATCTCCCACCCCTCTACACACCCCAACTTTGTTTTCTGACCTGAGGATTTTAAATATATGGTAGATTTCAAATCACGGTAGGTTGCAGTCACGTTGAGTAGCAATGTGGTTCCTCTAGTCGTGTATGGTTTTCCCGGGACAGTGTCCAAGCTAAAGAAAGCCAATGGTGCAGAATACTGCTGATTGCATGGCTCTTGTCTTAAGGCACTTTCCGTCCTTGAGCCTGAGACTGCCAGCGAGTGGAGTCACAGGGGCAGATATGTTGGTCTCAGGGTACTGGAGGTAACAAGTGTGTGTCTGTGTAGTAACAACAACAGTGGAGCCACGTGGCATCCAGAGGTCATCTCAGTCTGCCCTGGGGTTCCTTGTTCTCAGAACCGTGAGCTTGAGGCACTGAGAGAAGCACAGGTGCTTTGGTGATCCACAGCAACCCCAGGTGTGTTAGCACACGCACAGCCTCTAAAGTGAGACCAGGGTCCGGAGGAAGCAACCACTGGCCGCCTGGCACACAACCCGCTTGCAGCTGGAAAGCCAAGTATGTTGGGATTTTGTTGTTTGTTCAGTCTCGTCTTCATGTTTTCTGTTTTTAACAATGTTAGATGTTCGGTGCCTGACGAGGGCCACGTTTCCCCATTTTGTTTGGAGATGGGAGATGTAATTGCTTCTTTAATCATTTCTGTCTTCCTATATCTAAGATGCTGGCTTGCTTTAGAGACTGAGTATTATCAAGAAAACAGGCTCAGTTGCTCGCTCCCCACCCCACTGGCTCTTCTGTCTCAATTAAGTGACAATGACAGGCAAGCTTTTCACATGCTGTCCCGGAGCTCCTTCAGCTAAACAGCCCAGTTCACCGCCTGATTCCTTTGGAAGCAGGAACAGTGTGTGCCCTCAGGGCAGGTGTACAGCAGTCTCTCTGACCCCCTAAGAGGAACTGTGCCAAAACCAGTGAGGAGGGGGTTCGCAATCAGGAGGGAAAAATTTTAAAATCTGTAAGGAAATCGAAAGGTGCCAAGGGACACACAATATTTAATATGTTTAAAAAAATTAAAGTTAGGATAAAGTGGATAGAGATCTAGTCTGTCGAGAGAACCAACTTTTTCTCTGTTAGGAGGCTTCGTACCTTGTAGATCTGGAGAGAATGTGATTTTTAGCCTTTTGAATACAAAGAAGTGTCGTCACCTGTGTAGGAGCCTGTGACGGCAGCTTAAATCTACAGCGGGCCTGTATCTGTGATCCCATTTGATTTCTGAATGAGTCTGTCTCTAGAGGTGGCTTGATTCAATTTTAATACAAAGTTCTGTGACTGTGACTTTGCAAGCAGAACACAGCAACAGTATGGCTTGTGGTTTGTAATTAAATTTTTATAGAGGGAACTGCCGTTGCTGTAGAATGCTCTTGAGGGTAGAAGACAGCATGGCTGTGTTACAGAGTGGAAGCTGAAGAGGTGTCTCGCGTCTGAATCTCTTGTGGCCTGTGGCAGGGATTAAGTTAGCAGCAGTGGTACAGAATCCCCTTTACCTCTAAGTTGCAGAGATGAGACTGAGCGTGGACGACATCATCTCAAACAGTACAGGCCCCACCCCCACCCCGTGTGAACATCTGAGGATTCCTGAGTCAGCAAACATTTTTAAATATTTTCCTTGTGATAGTGACGTGATGGACATGATGATGTGGTTCAGTTTACAGGGCTTCAATTTGTAAACTAAAAATGGGGACCAGGTTGAAGGGTGAACAAGCAGAACATTCCCATCGAAACTTTTCTTGTTAAGGATGGTGCCAAGCCAGCCTGCCGGTCCCTTGTGAGACGCCCTTCCTAATTAAAGGGGAAGGTGGCTGCCATCTGTCCTCTTTTCATTCAAGGCAGTGGGGGGCTGGAGTGGAAGGAAGCAAACTCCCCTTTTATTTTTCTCCTACTCTTTTTTTTTTTTATAGTTAGCTTTCTCCCTAGTCAGTGACCCGGAAGATCACTGATGTCCGTCTGTCTCAGTATGAAGAGTACTATAAGTCATAGCAGTGCATTCATCCCTTTAGAGCTCCACTTGAACTATGTCTCAGAATATTGCGATTTCCATGTGGCTGTCTGCCCATCTGGTCCTGAGGTTACTCCTGGTAGGAAAAATGGGGAGTTTTATTTTTATTGATTGTACTTTTTCATGAAAATAGTTTACATTCCACTGGGCTTAATCAAAAGATGGCAACCTGTGGCTGTGTACAGGGGTCAGGGGATGTGTCTACCCATTAATTACAGCGCATGTATGTTACCTTGGGGGAGAGAACATGGGTAAGGATGTTAGCAGATGTTAGATTGCTTAGTGGTGTGGCTCCCTGATCGCTGGAGTACCTCACGTTGTTTACCCTCTGGTTAAGCGGTGAAAATGGACTTGAGAATTCAGCTAGAGTTAGGACTTGATTGTTTTTGATGTGCATCAAGATGATTTCACTTTGTTGCCTTAATTTCCCGCTCTGTCAGAGAAAGATGTTTTGCTTTAAGTGTTTGAGAGACTATGAAATAATACTTGTTTTTCATACGAACTTTATTGGAACTGGGCAATTGTAAATTGTTTAGTTGGTTTTATTTTCAGTTTTTAATATACTTTGGCAAAACGCTGTAGCAGCCATATTAACCAGGACTGGCCTGAACTCCACAACCAGTGCCAGGTTTCATGCTGTCTGTGTGGCATGGAGATGTGGTATTTCTTAGCCCTGTGGTAATGTAGGTGGGAAGCTCAGACGTGGGATTAGCCCTGTAGTCTCTCTCACGGTTCCTTTCAGATTTCCCACCAACCTGTACTGAGCTTTCTTAGGAGCCTGGGTGCGCTTTGCTCTGTGACGTCTGGTGATGAGGTGTAGGCATCTGCAGACAAGCATCCAGTGTACACATCTGGATGTAGCTGGAAGCATAGGCCCGTCAGTGAAGGGATGGAGCGAGTGCGAGCAGCTCGTCCTTGTCCTTTCTGCAGCTTTCAGCTCTCTGTTTTTGTTTCCGTGTTTCATAGGTAAGAACTTTGGATGTTTAGTTACTTTTGCATTAGCCATGTACAGTGTGATTGAAATTCTTTTAATATGCATTTCAAGAGGACTAAAATAAATTACATGTGTCTGTAAAGTGTGGTTATGAGGTGATACGGTTAGTTTTTATATGTATATGTGGGCATATGAGTACATGCTTGCACCTATGTCGATAGGTGTCTATGTGTAGGCCAGAGGGTGATATTGGTTGTCTTCCTTGATCGCGCACCCCCCTCAAAACATCGAACGTAGGGTTTCTCTCCAGAATGTAGAATTTGCCAATTCTGCCTGTCTAGGTAGTTACTTGTTCTGGGGGTCCTGTCTTCATCTGAGTGCTATAGAATTACAGGCAGGCCAGCATGCCTGTTCTTCCCCCCATTTATAGGTGTGCTGGGCATCTTTAGGTGCATGATGTTGACCCACTGAGCCACCCCCTCAGCACCATGTGACTACTAGTTCAACTCATGTGGCAAGAGACACACAGAACGTTAACGTGAGCCAGGAAGAGTTTAGACTGTACCAGTGCAATGCCGAATCCCTGGAGCATGCCACATCTGTCTGCCTTTGCTTTGAGAACGTTTGGTTTGTCTGTCTGTCTGTCTTTGGAGTAGTAGGAGTCATTTTTGCTAGCACTGATGAATAATGTGGCTATTGGACTCCAGAGCTATGTCTGTATTTCTTGTTATCAGCACCCGGTGGGCCCTGTATTTCATTCCTAGAGTTAGTGTCACGTTCAGAAGTAGCGAGCTCATGGATCCAACACTCCAGGAGGACACTCATAGTGGGATAAATGACACCATGTGGCCACACTGCTGAGTGGTGGATGGGTACTATGGCTGAGGGACATGTTAGAACCCAGATCAGGTTCAAATAAAATTTTATGATAGAAACTTGGGGGAAAATGAATAGAAACTTGGGGGAAAATGAAAATTGTGTGTTTGTTTTAGAGTTGCTTATGTAATCAAATCTTAACCGTGAAAGCCTTGCACTACCCCTTCTTAATATTGAGGCTTTATTTCTGATCTACAGTTGCTAATCAATAAGAAGTTTTCTTTCACCTTAATTAAATTGTTGATGTCCAAAAGGTTTCTGATATCTTAGGATAACTTTGTATTCTCTGAGAAGACTTTAGAGGTCCAGCCTGGTCTACATAATGAGATCTAAGGGCTACCAAGTCTGACTGTGTTTTCTCTGTTCTATATTTAGTTATTTATGTATTTACTTACTCACTTATTTATGTGTTGGAACAGAATCTTTCCACATAGCCCTGTTCCCTCGGTTCCAGACAGTGTCCGAGGAGTGACCAGGGCTAAGTCGGAGACTCTGGACATGGAAGGCTGCTGGTCCTTGCAGAGACCCTGCAGGTGTAGGGTTTTGCCAGTGCATGTCTGAGCACCAGGGCCTGATGTTGTCATTGCAGAGCCTAAAGCTCTGTCCTAAAGACCTGTGCACAGGTCAAGTTAGAGAGAAATAGAGAAAAAGCTGTAGAAAAGTGGAGACAAATAAACTAGCCACGTGGCAACTTGGAAGCATAAAAGGCTAATCAATGCAGAGGGATCAAGGAATGTTTCCGGGTAAAGGAACTTTGAGCTCAGTGTAGAGAGAAAGGTGGTGTTGGGCATGAGACTTGGAAAGAAAGAGCCTTATCTACGGGAGCAGCTGGTGGTAATGGGAAATAGCAGTGCCTGAGTGGTCATTCCCTAGGTCTCATGGTGGCTGGCAACAGTGAACTTCAAAGTGACTAGGAGACCATCAAGAGAGCAGAGGTCCCATGAATGCCAGCTCTAGGAGGGCCCCATTCGCTGTGTGATAAACAAATTAGTTTTAATACTGAGTCACAAGGGATCAGAAGAATTTAGGCAAAGCCCTGTGCTGGTGTGTGAAAGGGTGTGGCCTGGACAGTGAAAGGACCAGCAATGAGAACTCAGTTGAGATTGTCCAGGACGCGGGTGAGAAAGGCCAAAATAAGAAGTGTCATAATAGGGAGAAACAGAGTCCGCAGGCAAGAGCTGAGTACTGCTTGGGTCATGTGATGTTAGCTAGGCAGAGGAGTGTTACCCTGAGTAGGTGGTAAAGGCGGCTAAGGTACCAGGAGAAGCCAGGGAAGACCCTCATTTCTAAGTGCAGAAGTAAAAGCAGGTCAGTGACCTAGTGAGCTTCGTCATTGGAGGATGAGGGACACGGGAGAGGCTGGCTATGGATAGGAGTCAAGAAGCCCAAAGGCTGATGTGGAAGGGTTTCTTCATGTGCAAGCCAAAATCAAGGTGGTAGAGAAGGATCAGTCACTAGTGAGGGATATGGTGACTTGGGACAGAGGCATGCCTTTCAAGTATGCTTCCTAAGGATGGCACAAACAACTGGAGAGGGAATTGTAATGATAGAGCCAGGGAAAGGGTCAGTAGCATGTAGGACCCAACCTCTGAGTAGGCTTCAGGGTAAGGGGTCGGAGGAAGAGCTTTCAGAGACCATGAAAACAACAGTGCAGTTTGGGTCCTGGGCAACCACAAAGAGTTGGTGCAAATGGAGGAGGTATTAGCAGACTTTGACACCAAGAGCAGATGAGGGGGTGGCGGAGGTAGAAGGGGCTTGCCAAGTGAAGAGGTGCGGAGACATCAACAAGTGAAGCACAGCCCCCACATAGTACATTCTGTGCTGAAAGAAATAACAAAGAGGACTATGGGGGCTTGCAGATTATGAGTCCATGGTAGTGTCTACCAGTCTTGGTGTGTTCTGTTTCTCTGACAGTCCCCTTTAATAGAATTCTTTGCTCTGTGTCCTTGAACTAATTGTTTACTCTTTGTGTCTTCATTTGTGAAATGAACACCTTTCTCTTGGGGCTGTCCTAAGAATTCAATGAGTTACAGTGCAGTTTCTAACATAGTAAGCATTGCATAATCAGTTTGGGTATGCACATGTGTATGTGCATAAAATTAACTATCATGGCACATTTTAGGTGCATTTCCCTTCGTGTGCAGGCAGGTCTGCAGTGCAGTCTTGTCAGCTTCTTCTTATAAACAGGTGTTGCTGCGGCTGACTGACCTAGCTCCAGTGGCTGTCCATCTAATCTGCTCTGAGAGACCATCTCCCTTGGCCCCTGAAGTCAGGGATTTTCCCACAGAACCTCTCTGCGTCTTTGGACGTGACAGGAAGAAGTGTGGACTAGAAGCCCATCACAGCAGGAAGCCTGGAATGGCTCTGCCAGTCTGGGAGAGCACTGTTTTAATACCCCCCCTTCTTCCTAGACTCGACTTGGTACTCAGAGCACTGTGTTTGGACATTGGTGCTTCAGACACCCACTTGGGGGGTTGTGAATGCATTTTTCTGACTCATCCCAGCATGCATCAGGTCTTCTAGATGTGCTTTGAAGCTTTTCTGTAGACTTGGCATGCACTTCCAGGGGAACATGGTTTCATTGACTTACCTGTGTTGTGTAACAAAAAGTGAAGTCACTGTACAGCCCAGAGGCTTTGCCTTAGCAGAGAACCGTCTGAATTACTACCCTCTATTGAAAGGATGGTGTGATTGCTAATTTGGCATATAACCCAGATGTTTGATCAAACACTAGGGTAGATGTCCCTTTAGCTTTCAAGTCAATGGGAATTCTGACTAAAGCGTATCACTGTCCCCAGTGTACTTGGCCCAGTCTATTGAGGACTTTAAGAGACAGCAGGTGGTGGTGCACGCCTTTAATCCCAGCACTCAGGAGACAGAAGCAGGCCCATATCTGCGAGTTTGAGGCCAGCCTGGTCAACAGAGTACTAGGACAGCCAAGACTACACAAAGAATCCCTGTCTTTAAGCAAAACAAAACAAAAAACTTAAGGAAAAAAGTCTATGGAGAAAGCACTTTGTATTTAATGTATTTGAGACTGAAATAGAAGCTCTTCTCCCAGGGTCACTAGCCTGCACTACACCATGCAGACACAAATCTCCAAAACCCCTAATTCCTTAAGACACAAATTGATGTTCTCACACATGAACATCTTCCATCTGAAACTCCAGTGTGATACCAAAACATTCTGGTCTTGAGTTACTAAATGAGAGATGCCTGGCTCACTAAAGTAACTGCTTTGGGCCTCTCAGTATCTTTGACCCACATGTGAATGACTTGTTGTGTAGACAAGAAAGATGAATTGTTGGAAGGACATGACGTACTCACACTAGTTCAGAGAGTTGATGGGAGAGCCACAGGTTTCTTCTGGGGCCATCCGACTGCCTATTTGCTCTTTGTTTCTCTGGATTGTATTAGCAAGATAATACACTTGCTGGGTTTGCATTGTGTAGTTATTACTAATGAGATTTTTGCTGTATTCCAGCTACTGTGTTAGTGATTTGGTTCTTACAATCACGCAATGGGATAGGGATTATTCTAACCACTACTGTGTTGGTTTTAAGCTCTAAGGTCCACTAGGCATTATGGACCTTGCTACATAGTTAATGAGTGGTAGACCAGCGCCGGAGACCCAGGAAGCCTGGCTCCAGAGGCTGGACTCCTGAACCCTCTGCCTTGCTGCTTCTCAGCCTCGTCTGGGACAGACATGACCATCATGGTGCTGTTGGTGGGAGAGCATGCTTGGTTCTTTTCACCAGAAAAGTTTACCTCAGCAGCAGCATCAGGCCCAGCAGCTCTGGTAGCCATCTGGTTTACCCAGAGTGGGCCAACAAAGTGACAGAATGGTGAACAAGGGTCACCTCCTTGTCTGGTCTTTGGGGAAGAAGTGAACATGGCCTTCATGTGTTTTCTTTGATGCTCTGGGAGAATGACCACCATAGTCATTGTTATTTGACCTGTTGTATTAACAGGCTACAGTGGTAAAAGCGCATTAGGACTCATCTCATGGAGTCTTCAACAGTGCAAGAGGCTGGCCTTGTTTCATTTTACATGTAAGGAAGTCACTGACTGAGGAATTAGCTAACATTTCCAAGCTTAATTGGCAGAACAGGATTTTAAGCCTCTTTAGGGTGACTGCTCCAGTGCTCTTGGCCACTCTCTGATTGTGCTAGGCACTGTCCTTATGCCTGTCGCTCTGCCCTGCTAGACTGTGGCTGCCTGCAGGCAGGAACTTTTTCATTGTGTTCACCACATTACAAAGTGCTGGTCCTGACACATGGTTGATCTTCCCTGCTCACACGCTGAGCCTGAATGGACTGACAGCCATGTCTGTGATCATATCAAATGGCTGTGCAGTGGAATACATGTTGCTTCTAATTCCTGCTGGGGCCAGGGAAAGAGCACAAGCATGTGAGGGTATGGCAGACTCATGTGTCAATCCATCCAGCCCTGCCTCTAGGGTATCCTCTCCATCCACACATTGAGATGAACACTCTTGCCTGCCTCTCTGCTGCCCACAGCCAGGACCACTTTTTTTGACTTGTACTCCACACTGGTCTGCCCTGACATGTAAGGAACACCAGTGCTCTTAAGAATTCAGCAAATTCTACATTTTTTAAACAATTCCTGGTGTCTAGACTTTCCCCCCGCCTCTCTTCTTGACACAGACTCTATTTGTTACCTATTTCTTATCTCCCCTTGCTTTTTAAATGAGGCACATGGAAAACTAGGCAAACTGAAACCAGTTGTATGTATTTCCTACCATTTTTTTTTCTCCTCAAAGTTAACTTTGTTTTTGTTTCTTAAAACTGGGGATCCATAGTGCTGTTTTCACTACCAGTTACATATTTATTTTTCCTTTTGGAAATGGTAATTATGACTAAGTTTGTTTTTTAAAAATGTAAGTCAGAACTAGATAGGATTTAGTGCTCCACCTGCCCAATCCATTCACCATTAGTTGTGCAAGTTGATTTCTGGCAGAATAAAAAAACTAGGTTTTCCTATATAACCCCTAGGTTCATTTCCTTTTTGTTGTGAGCAGATGTGCCTGCATAGGAGGCCAGACGGCAGCCTCAGATGTCGTTGCTCAAAACCATCAACCACCGTATTTTAAAACAGGACTTTTCCTTGGTCTGGAGCTCACTGAGAAGTCAGACATGGCCCATCAGTGAACCTACAAAGTGCCACCATACCTGGCTTGCCTTTCTTCACAGAGGTGGCAAGGACTTCATGGAATAAGACATCCGTCCCCCAGCCCAGGCCCAGAGTTTAGATGTGTAAGTAACTGCATGAATCCATGTTCACACCTAAGAGGGAGCTAAGGTTTCTGCTTTCTTCCATATTTCTTCACCTTTAAAAAAATAGTCTGACTATCTAGAAACTCCATTCTTGTTCATGTGAGAAACCTTAGGACTTATATTCAAACCAAAGCCTTGGTAAGACCAAGACAAACCCCTTAGCAGCTGACTGCTCTGTGCCAGACAGTAGCACCTGTGTGATTTGGAGAAGCTTCAGAGCATGGCATCTGTGCTTGAGAACGCCATTCAAAGTGGTGAGCGAGGTCACAGGCAAGACTGTCACATTCAGCATTTAAATTGGAAATACTGGTACGTGCAGGAAAGCAAAGGCATCCTTAGGAGCTGCAGAATTAAAAGTTGAAAAGTCTGCCTTCTCAAAGATCTCAGAGTCACAATTTTGCTGGCAACCCCCATTTTCAAGGGTTAATCTGCTTTCTCTCAAGTCAGGAGAAAGTAAAACCTTTTTCTTTAGGAATTCACTAGAAATTAATGCCAGCATTTTGTGTTCTTTGGAGCCTGAAGCTGTGGAGAAGGAAGCTGGTCCTGGGTTGTTGTCCTGACACACCTCTGCCATGATGGAGAAACTGCCATTCCATTGTAATTCTTCCGCTCTCTGTCTTGCCAAGCCCAGTGGCTTCTGTTATAACATGTGGCAACTTCTCCCTTGGAGGCTAACTCATCCAAGTTACCATAATATTTAGGACCAGTTACAAAGGCATTTCTTTCCCTAAACCTCATGCCAAAATCAAACTGCCTTCTCCCTCTTGGCCGCTCAGAGAGATCCAGCTCTTATATAAGAAGTTCAAGAATCCTATGCCCCCCCCCCTTTTTTAACACCTATTCAAACAGATAAACAAGGCACGTCATGCCTAGCATTGCTTTGAGCTCATTCACACCTGTTTCACTGTAAGAACTGCTGTAACAAATCGTCTACTGCGCATGCTGAAGGGGAAGGAAGAATGGCCTAAAAATCACTGCCACTCAACAGAGCCTGGGCTCTCCGCAACCTTTTGGAATGGTGTCAGCCTCTGAGGATAAGAAAAAGTGGAATCATTTACCTGCTAAAGCATTAACTGAAGAGAAAATAGCACCAGTTAATTTTGCCTTTTAAGAGCAGCCTTGAAGACCAGACAAGATTCTCAGTCAGTATGTAGGCTCTGATCTTACCTGGCAGTTTCCTCCTTGGTAGTTGATTAGTGCATTGTCTGTTTACTTACTAAATGGTGGTACCCTGCAAGCAATATCACCAACATAAATTAATTTCCTCATCTTTTAAAAGGATTACTTTCCTTATTGTTTTGAAATAGGAGCTACTTTCAACACATCTTGTGGGTGGCTGGAGTACAGTTTAAAGATGAGTGTCAGTGAATCATGGTCTAGCGTAAGAAAATCAGCACACTAAAAAATTTGGGGATCTTCGTCTCTGCTTCCTACTATACTACCACACTCGCACACACAGCTGAAGATTTTATTTACAGCATTCTTCTGGTGCTCAACAGATACCCATTTTTATCATATAAATACACATTGGTAAAAACACTCTTAAGACACAAAAATTTGGCACTACATTGTATGTGGTCTTCTTTGCAGCTTGAGTTTTTCTCCTGTGCTGTGTTTATAAAAACAATTGTAGGACTTGGTCGCAGGTTTGACAGCACAGGTGGCCCATGTCGGATGAGGATAGGAGTAAAAATGGCATCTGAAGGAAGCATTGAGTGTCCGGAATGTGGTAGACGGCACCTGTTGAGACTTGTGTGTTGGTGTTTGTTTCTTCCTTATGAGGTGTCTTTGGATGTGCTGACATCTTGCTGCAGTGTTAGGGAAGAAGAGCAAGGAGCTTCAAGGAAGGAGGAGGGAAGTGTAGGTAAGCTCTAAAGGGTGACGTGATGCTTGGGGGTTGCTGTTACTGTGTCTCCTAGAGTCTTGTGAGATGGAGCCGGCAGATAAATTTGCATTGTCAGGTGAAACATACTGTATGGAAAATCACCTTCCTTCATTTAGTGTCTGGTTCCTCTTGTCCACTGTGTACTGATTTCCCCATGGTAACCTCTCCAGCAAGTATTTACTCAAGCTAGAAGTAGAAACAGTGCACAAAGGGTGGACTGGCATTTGAATGCCTGGGAGCAGCTCCTGAGAACAGTGTTCTGTCCCTGTCTAGTGCTGTTCTTTGAGTGACAGGTATTTACCAGGCCCTGCAGCTTCAGGAATGGAGAAATTTCAAGTTCACATTTCAGAGTGTCTGCCTTGAGTGCAGCTAAGAAACATCCTGAGTGCTGAGGTCCTCATAGACTTGTTTACATGGTCCTAGTGCCTATTATATACTGTACTTTCTCCTGTGAACACAGCCTCAGTACTTCACACATAGCCCAGCTCCCGAGTGACACTCCAGTTCTGCAAGATTGACCCTGCTGAGCTGATGGCGAGTAGTTTGTTTTCATTAAAATATTAACTTAAAAGCTGGATTTAAACTGCCTGCCCACCCAGTGATAAGCAGGGCCTGACCCCTCTCATGTGCACATTTGTTTTGTAAAGCCATGTATTTCCGGGATATCTGGCAGAAATCTGAAAGCACTTGAGTTTATTTCATAAAATACTTAGGATCCTATATATACACATACGTACATACATAAACACACACAGACATATATATGCATATATACGTATATATACATGTATGTGTGTGTATGTATATATGTGTGTGTGTGTGTGTATGAAGCCAAGCAGTAAACAGAAGGGAACATGCTTTTTTTCTGAAGACCTTTGACCCTGACGGGTGCTAGGATTAGATCAGAGAGCTGGCCCTGGTGTTTTACATCTGTTGGGAGATGCTGAAGGGGTCGTTCCTTCTGTAATGCATGGTTCCACCACTGTAAGTAAGTAAAGAAGTAAGGTGAGATGGAGGTGGTCAGGTGCGCTGTGGTGGCTCAAGGGAGGGACAACTGTACTGGTGCTTCCTGCCTTACTGCTGTGTGTACAGGTACCAGGCAGGTAGGAAAAGATGGTAGTTTCCACGGGATAGGAATTGTGAACCATCTGAGGACAATACGCAGTGAGATTTTACCTTTGTCAGTGGAAGGTTACCAGAGAGACCAGAGTTCCCTGAGCTGATCACACATGTTGATGTGTTCGTGGAGAAACATCGTTGCTGGGAGGGTTTCCTCCATGTGAGAGCCGGCTGACATGGGTTTTAGTGCAGTTATGGGAAGGGAGTGTGTGTTGCCTCGGACAGTTCCCAGGGCAGCACGGATGGGTGACACCCGCCTGGCACTGCCATTGGTGTGAGGTGCGTGTCAGCCTACCGCAGTATACAGCCCAGCACTCAGGTTCACGCCTTTAACTGGTTCTTGGCGAGTTCATTGCCGTTCTCTGCAGCCCTTGTCATTTGCCCTCAATGCTCCAGCCTGACCTAGCAGCTGCCATTGTGGAGACTGCACACCTTTCAGACCTTAGCGAGTGGCGTGAGCTCGCATCCGCCCAGCCACCCCTTCCCTTCCACCTCTGTTCTTGAGTGTCTGTGCTGAGGACTAGTGAATGAACGGAAAAGAGCAAGAAGCCGGGAGACCTGCACAGGCACCCCCGAACCTCTCCTCTGGATCTGTCATCTGAATGGGGAACTGAGACTTGATCATCTCTGAGGTCTATGCTGGCACAAAGTGACCTATTTATGATGTTGTGGAATAAGTCTTACGATGAGGAACCAAACATTACATTTCGTCTAGTCCTGAGTGTCCAAGAGCATCCTGTCCTGGTGACATGACCGGCCTTCCTGGCTGTCCTGCCTGAGGTTACTCTCCATTCCCACTGACGCTACTGATTGCTTTTAAGTGGATATCTAAATCTAAATCTAAATCTTGTAGTGAAGTCTTGTGCATGCGGGTGGTACGAATACAAAGACATTGCTTAAGAAATCCTCCTTCGTAAAAATGCATATGCAGTGTGGGTCTCGTACTCATAGACACACTGGTAGCCGGTGGCAGGTGGGAGATTCCCCCAGGTCTGCGTCTCTGCACCACTGCCACAAAGGGTGTTGTTTAAGGGTCCTGGGGTCTTCATGTTTTCATGCTCTCATACTTGCCAGGAAGTAATAAACTGTGTGTATGAGAAATGAGAGGAAACCATCAAGGTGCCGATTACAAAAGTGAGCAGAGCGGTTCTCTTCCTTCTGTCCCTCCTTCCTTACTTTAGTTCTCCGTTCTGTCTCCTTTCCTTTCACCCTTCGTCCTTTACCTCATTTTCCACTTTCTTTCTCTTTCTTCCTTTAACTCGAGGAAGCTTCCAGGCTTGTGGGGGAAGCTCACTGCACAGGCACAGCATGCATGCAGTCGGAGGCTATGATGGAGCATGCATCTGATCATAACCTGGGCGCCTGCACTCAGGACAGCTCTTCTGTGCCTGCTCCGTCAACACGAACACTAGGTTTTGTGGGGATGTGGGACCGAGTAGCTGTGGAGACTGCAGCTAGAGGTTTCCCTTTTCAGATAGGTTATGGATAGGAAGGCAAGTGGAGTGTTTCTCTCCAACACTCGAGTGAGCACTACAAGATTTGTTTGGGTGAGAAATTGAAAAACTTTTCAAAAGTTACTTATTTCACAAATAAATTAGAGCAAGAATGTAGTCTTCATCCAGTGTTCCTTCAGAAGAGGATCTGGAACGGGGGGTGGAGTGGGGGAGCCAGTTCTGTGGTGTGTACAGTGACTAAGGGGAAATACCAGCAGTGCCATCAGACTGGAAACAGTCAGGAGAGTGGGGCGGGGGCACGACAGGGACACTGGACACAACAGCCACTGTCCTGCCCTGCTGAAGAGCAGACAGGTGGGCTAGCTCAACCTTAGTTTGTAAATGTGGACACTTGGCAGGTTCTGAAGCCAGAAGCCAGAAGCTTTTCAGCGCAGCTTGGTGTGTTTCCTGTTCCTGGGCGGATTGAGGAGCTTGAGTTCTTTGCAGACCCCACTCCCCAAGGAAGCAGGCTAAGGAAGAGATTTCTGGTTCCCATAGTCAGTCTGGACTCTCAGGATCTCTCAGAACAAAGTGGCTCATCTTCCTGGTCCTTCTGAGTAGAAACAACCAGGGCTTTAGAACTAACCCATTTAGAAAGCTTTCCAAAACCAGCAATTGGCTGGGCGATGGTGGCGCACGCCTTTAATCCCAGCACTCGGGAGGCAGAAGCAGGCGGATCTCTGTGAGTTCGAGACCAGCCTGGTCTACAGAGCTAGTTCCAGGACAGGCTCCAAAGCCACAGAGAAACCCTGTCTCGAAAAAACAAAACAAAAAAAAAAACCAAAAAAAAAAAACAAAACCAGCAATTGGAGCAGAAACTCAGTAAAGCCCAGAATTATCTGTGTGCCCCTTTCTTTATTATGAAGAATGGTGGACATTGTACTCGTTCAGGTTTGTGTCTGATCATGTGTTTAATCCATTTAAAAATAAGCTTTAATATTACTAGCGTTCTTTACATGAAGTTCTAGGTCTTTTGTGAACAAACAAAGCGGGACACTTTATGACAGGAATCACATCTAGAGCCCAGTGGTTGTTTGCCACTGCTGAGTACCCAGACAGCTGGGGTATTCTGGGATAAAGACGTGTGGAAGATTTTAATCACAGGTTTTTGTGGCCCCTCCCACTTTAAATATCGCCTTACAGTAGTTGCTTCTTAATGAGTGACTGACTGTTTACTGAAGTTTATACCAGGGATTTGAACATTAAACAGTTCTAATCAGAATGCAGTTTTGGAAGAAAATTCCTGTACATTTTCTTACCCTTACATCAGAACCATAAAAATAAATTGACGTACCCCCTCTGGGCATGTAATGGTTTGAGAAATCCCATCGTTCTCTTTTTGAAAACTTGGAGTATAATAAATGAGTTCAGAAGAAATATAATTATAGTTCTTAAACTGTAAGCCTCTGGAAATGGGTAGGGCCATTGTAACTTCCACCTCTTGAAATAGAAGAGCCACATGCAGCTAGAATAAAATTTGACCTCTCAAGAGTGACTACCATCTAGAAAATCTGCAGTTATAAAATCATGTTTTCCTTCTCATTTTAAATGATTATTTTCCTTACTTGCTTACTTTATCAGTGAACACGAAACACACTTGGGTGTTCCTTTAGGCAACAGGACCAAGAACCCAGCAGTTGTTACCTGCCTAGATTAGGTCATTAGCATCTAGGGGATGATAGTGGTTGACAGGACCACCTGAGGGGAACGTGGATTATAATCTCACCTCTGGCTATGTAAACCTTTGCTCTCCATAGCAGAGCCTTCTCTTGAAATAAGCTTGACATGGAAACCTCAGAGGAGAGTGCTCTGGGAACGCTGGGTTTTTTAAAAGCTACTAAAAATGACAGAGCTTCTCAGAAGTGTTTCTCCCCCAAAAGTTCTCCATTGCCTTTGAGTATGCTGCGCTCAGACCCTCCTACAGGTACCATCCGTCCCCCCTCCAGACCTGGGTTTACAGCTTGAGTTGTCCTCTAGCTGCCCGAGCACTGTTGGTTCAACCTAAGGCTGGGAAAAGCTGCAAATTGCCACGGACACAGGGAATTTAGTGTGGGGCAGATACTGAGCAGCCACAGAAAGTTCCATCTTGTTCTGTGAAGGGAGTGGAAGGTGGCTTTCATATCCCAGCTGCAGATTGCACGGGGTGTCCATAGTTAGCAGTGCATTATATTGAAAAGAGATGACCTGACATTCACGTAGCTAAACACAATTCATAGTTTTTGTGGAAAGGTGAAACACAGAAGACGGCTTTTCAAACAACTCTGACTCACACAAACAACTTGCAAGTGCTGGCGAGTTTGTGCTGCCAGCATCTAGCGTTTTCACCTGTTGACTTAGACCCCGCAGCGGGGTGCTACCCTGCATATTTACTTGCTCAAACTTAAAATCTCTGAAACAATGTCTGTGTTGTACTGAGACTACCCGCTTTCATGAGTGCTTAAGTATCCCCAGAATGTGTATATACCATCCCTCTGACCGAGGCTGGCCTGTACACACTGGGGAAGTCTAACCCTGCAGAGATCTGAATAGCTGCAGGCCTTTCTCAGGAAAGGCTACTCTGTCAGAAACAAGTTTAACTCAGAAACTGTGATTGGTCCAGGGTTTTGATCAGAGCTATCCCTGGCCAGAGGTCTATTTCATTTGTCCAGAGACTTCCTCTCTGTGTAAGCTGCATGCATTTGTGTCTGCAGCCCCAGAAGGTATCAGAATGAGACTAAAATAGCCTTCACTGGGACAGAGTGAAGCCCATTTGGCTTGTGCCTTATTTGTCCCTCCAGTGATTCCGAGTTGTGACGTCAAGGCTGCCATTCAGCAGAGAGCAAAAGGAAACAGTTGGCCTCTCTCTGCATCAGTGGCCTGTACAAGCCGCTGTTCCTAGGCATCCAGAATGCTCTGTCTGGCAAAGCTGTGCATTCCATGCCTGGGTGACCTGGTTAAATGGAGGAAACCAAATGCTGTTCCCTGAATGGTCTCCAAGACAAACCTCGCACCCCCAGGCGTCTCAAGTTTAGGCCCCACAGCTTCCAAGGACTGAATGGCTGGGCCCAAGCTTCTGTTCTTTCAGCTCCTGTGTGGCTTCTGAGGCAGGAATACCATTAGCATCAGCCTTGATTGGCAGCCTCCTCCACAGCGTCATCACCGTGCCTCAGGTCAGTACTGCAGGATCCCTTCTGGAAAACAAGTGCTGTCCTTTCGGAATCACACTCAGAAATGTCATCTGGTGAATGACAGGCCACCTTTTCCCTCCCCCAGCTTCTCCCACCCCCAGTCTCAGAGTTTTGAATTCCAGGAAGATGTGTGCGCATATTTTAATCTTCTCAGCATTTATGTGCTCTTGTTTATTTGTGTTTTTATGAAGAGCAGTGCTTTGCTTAGGGGAGAAGGAGCAGACTGTAAACCAGAACCGTGTGTTTAGGAAAAAGCTTGCTCCTCTACTGCAAACACAGTAATCTCGGGTGACCAAACACTCCCTGATCATGTTTTGATCCCTTACAGTAATGGATGCCTCAGGTCTACCAACTTAATACTGAGTCATCCTCAGCCATGCTTCCTTGAGTTTCTTTCTGGTGAGCTCAGAAGTGAGTGTTTCAGTCACTAGGAAAAGCATGGGTATGGCAAACCACACTGTTTCAGGGTTGTTTGAGACAAGTCACTGTGTTTGAGGTTTTGCATTAGAAATCCCATTCAGCCTTTCTCCGAATACCCTTTCTGTAAACCTTGGACTGAAGGATGTTGGCAGAAAGCAAAACCACTTAATCTAATACATACACAAATACATATGTATATTTAATGTCAGGATCTTGATAAAGTGAGGCGTTGATTTGGAGACAGGGTCTTGCTGTATAACCTAGACTGTCCTCAAATTGAGTTTAATCCTTCTTCATGCTGGGATTGTACACACCTGGCTCACTGGCGCCAATTACATAGGGGTTAGTTTTTGTGGTCCTATTTTTTTTTTTGAGACAGGCTCTCCCTATGCTTTGCATAGCTTGATTGGAACTTGTGATCATCCTGCCTCAGCCTCCAGGATACCGTGAATACAGTTCTGTGCCACCACCCCAGATTGTTTTCTGAAGTGGTCTTGCTCAGTAGCCCAGCCTGGTCTAGAGATTACTGTGTAGCCTAGATTGGGCTCACATTGACAGTAGTCCTTCTGCTTCAGCCTCATAGGTTTTGAGATTATAGAGCTAGGCCATCACCCCTGGCTGGTGAGGCCTTTTCTCAGATTATTATAATACAAAATTTCCCTTGGTCCCCAGCTCTTCTGGAAGGAAGTGGAGATCTCTAGATGGTTGGGTAAATCCGTGAACCGAGTCAAGTGTGATGATTGAGCGCCACGTGAAGTCTGCTTTGTGCTTGCAGGCAGGGCCTGCTCAAGGCCAGCCTAACAGCTTGCAGACGCCCTGTTGGTATAGAAGTAGTGTGGTATCTGGAGCCTGTGAGCTTGGTTTCTTCAGACTTGTGGAGTAGGCCTACCTGGGGCTGTTGGAATAAAGGAGACAACCAGGGTACACCACCTTGCAGCTGTGCTGGAGGTGAGCGTGATTGACAGATGCTTGGGGTTTCTCTTACACTGTTTGAAGAGGCCCACATTATCTGAAGGTATCCCAATACAAACTGACTTCAAATTGAATCAACTGCTTTATTAAGACTGTATGTCATAGTAGAAAATAATTTGTTTTTTATTATGTGAAAAAGATTTGAGATATGATAGTCATGTTATTTTTTGGTCAGAGATTGAATGTCGGCTTCTAGCCTTTAGAGAGGACGATTTTTGTAGAAGCGCTTGAAATTTTTAAATATACAAGCTACTCTTAATTTAAGAAAAAGAAAATCTAGCCTTCGTGTAATCATCTCTGTTGAACTTTGTCTTCCTTAAGCCTGATTCTTCAAACTCTGGACTGTGTAACTGCAGAGGTCTTACATACCTGCAGTGTAATTTAGTGTCATTTTTGTCAATTTGATGAAAGTTCCCTGTTTTGTAGGGATGACAAGCTGACTATATTGTATTTGCACTCTATTCTGTGGTGTTAGCCAATCAAGAAGGTGAAGGAGAAGAGACACTGGTAGCACAAGGCCTGAACACTCCGTGACTGTGTTTGTCAATGTTATAATTAGGATGAGCTTCACTTCCTGCTGCATAGTGGTAGCTGCAGGAATCAAGAACCCCCACCCCAAGTATATAGTCTTGTCTTACCCTTTTCTTTTTGTATGTGTGTGCACATATGTGTGTGTAGATACGTGTGCTGGCCACCGAGGCCAGAGGAGAGCTTCACATGTTTTCTGTCTATCACTCTCTGCTTTATACCCTCTGAGACACGGATTCATACTGAATCTGGAGCTTTCCAGTTTTTTCTATCGAAGGAGCTGCGGGTTGCATTCCTGCTGCCCTGTTCCCAGCTGCCTGGCTAGCTTATGCCCTGAAATAACAACACACAAATTGTATTCATTTAAACACTGCCTGGCCCATTTCTATTAATGTGTGTAGCACCGAGGTGCGCTTACCGGGAAGATTCTAGCCTATGTCCATTGTGGGTCAGAGCTTCATCACATCTGCCCTGGAGAGCAGCGCCTCGCATCTGAGCTCACTTCCTCTTCCTCCCAGCATTCTGTTCTGTTCACTCCACCCACCTAAAGGCTGGCCTATCAAATGGGCCAAGATATATTAGCCAATGACCTTCCTCCATCAGTTTTAGCCTAGTTATTTTTTTCTGTGTTTCTATGCTCGTTGGCCAGCAAACCCTAGTATGCCTGTCTCCCCTTTCCCTCCCCACCCTCTAGTGCTGGTGTCACCATGCTGAGCTTCTGAAAACTGTGCTCTTTAAAGGACTTGATATGCTTCATTGACCTGTATGATCATCCTCAAGTCAGTTTGCATGTCATTCCTGACGTGCTATAGCTAATGCGGTCTTGGGCATGTGGCGGAACTTCAGGGTTTCGTTGTGTTCTTTATTGTCATGTATGGAGGGGTATGCACATGGTCCAGCACACTGTGGAAGTCAACAGTTTCCCTCCTCCTGTGCTAGTTCCCGGGATCGAGCTTAAATAATAAGGGTTGATGGCAAGCACCTTTACCCACCATGCAGCTCACCTGCCTCAAACTTCAGGTTCTTGATCTGCAGTGTGCAGTAGAGGGTAACACAGCTGTATACTCTGGTTGAACGTGCTAGAGCCCATGTCTGTAAAACCCCCGAGAAACGCACAGTGTTCATAGATCAAGCAGAGCTCTAAGCATTGTCCTTCTGAGATCAGTTTGTGTGTGTGTGTGGTTTTTTGTTTGTTTGTTTGTTTGTTTGTTTGTTTTTGAGAAAGTTTCACCAAATACTTTGACTTCTTAGTAAGTGACTTAATTTTATATAAAACACTTTCATACTTAAAATTTTAATAAAAATTTGGAAGATGACGGACATAATTTTTTTCTATAGACTCAGCAAAATAAAGAGTCTTCTGTGTGGTGACACACAGAAACTAAGTTTCAGGAGGTTATGGATGTGAGTCTGTGTCATGGAGTGGGTCATTTGACAGCCATTTTCTTCATACAACAGGTGTGACTACTCAGTGACTTCCATGGGAATCACAAGGACTTCGTCTTCCATTGCCTACTCTGCCTTCCGTCACAGTCCCTGGTTGGCTAGTGACCAATGAAAAGGACCAGCCTGCTCATCCAGGAACAGGTGACAAGGTGTGTGAGGGAAGACAGAGACAGCAGAGGTGGACAGCTGCTGGCTAGACTTGATGACAGATAGGCCCGACTCAGTGAGGATGAAGGTGAGCGCCCATTTCAGACTGTTCTAGTTAAGGTAAATGTGCATTATTTCCACACTGAAATAGGATAAATCCAGGACCAAAATAACTTGGAATCTGTTGTCAAAGAAGGAGAGTAGAAATTTTGTCTTCCTGTGCGTCTGTCTGTGATTGTGTGAATATACGTGTCTGTGTGTGTGCTTGTGGGTGAGTGTCTTAATTGTGTGAGTGTGTACCTGCCTGTTGGTGAAAGTGTGAATGTGTATGTTTCAATTCTGGGCCCAGGATTACATACTGCCCAATGGAATCACAAGCTCATACCTTCCTCTGAAAGCCAAGCTTGTCCCCAACTTCGTGCGTGCATGCGTGTGCACGTGTTATTGGCTGTATGCTGCTGTGGCACTGAGGGACAGACTTCACCAGCCTGCTTTGTAAACAAACCTGTCAGCGCAGGGATTTTCAGTCCTGTGTGCACTGGTTCTGCTTTCCCCACCAGCACAGAGAAGCCTAGAAGTTGCGAAGCTCGTTTTCTCTTAGAAATAGACAGGAAATTCTGCCCGTGCCTTTAAAATAGGCACATATACCCCGTAGAAGTCTTTGAGTTGTCACAGATTTCCATCTGGCCCATGGACTCTGAAAGTGAATTGCAGCCACTCTCGAGCCCCCCAGGGACAATGGTGGGGAGAAAAGGAGAGCTCCTTCTGCGCCATGATGGGATTAGTCACCACAGTGACAGAGTATGATATAGGCTCCCCAAGAGGGAGTGAATCACCCTTGGTAAACTAGAGTATGAACTTGAAACATCTACCTGTCGTCACTTCCTACCAGTAGTCACTTCCTACATGTAGTTTTTACATGTTTGATTTACTATCCCATCCAGGTTCAACTTTTTATGACAGGAAGTACATGTGACTGGCTAAGATAGCAGTAAATATTCTTGATCTTGTGACTGTAGTACAGAGAGGAACTTTTAATACCAAATGAATCCGTGGGTCGGGGAACGTTCTGACCTGTAAATGTAACACACATCAGTTTCCCAGAGTCTTGCAGACAGTTGTTACTCAGTCTTAAATGAAGCTAATATCACAGTGGTCTGTTTCATATTTTTTTAAAAATTTTTTTCCCGTGACCCAACATGATACAGAGCAGGTAAGGAGAGGGAGATAAAATAAAGGTGTCAAACAGACCAAGCACTGTGCTACCAAGTACTAGGAATGATTGTATGGGGAACATTCTAGACCAAGTACAGATGTACATGGCATTGGAATGAGGGATGGCCTTTGCTCAAGGACTGAAATGGCACTGAGACCACGGAGACTCCCAGGTGCCACCTTACACAACCTGCCTTACGGGTCCTTGGGAACGGCAGTTTGATGGGTCCCTAGGAAGGACATAACTGAGTACGTTCAAAGGGGAAAGAATTGCATAAAACTCAAGTGTATTCCTAGTCAGCAGGACTTCTACCTGCTTTTCCTTGAAATAAAACCACGCACAAGGGAAGAAAGATCTTCCTTTTTAGGCCTGGGTGTGGCAAGGGGAAATGTATGGCTCACATTAACAGGGTGAGCGTACATCGGAGAGGTTAAGGTGCCCAGCTCCTTATGCATTCGCAGCCTCAGCCAGGCATCTGTTGCATCTCAGTGAGCAGGGGTGTAGGTTCGAAGGTTTGATTTTAAGTCCTCTTTATCCATCCTGATTGAAAATAGGTCCTCTGAATCCTTCTGCTTCTCAAATTTAGTGTCACTGATCCAGCCACATGAAGCTGTTTGCTGTAGACAGACGGACCTGTTCATTCTAGACTTGTGTTAGCACTTAATTGTTAGAAATTTTGATTGAAGTTTGTAGAAAACTATGTTTGCAAGTGGCATGCTGAAAATGCCGCCTCCTTAGGGCCCTCTGTGGCCTTAGGTGGTTCTCCTGGGGCTCTTTGACTAGAGGTGCACCTCAGGCTCTGACCTGAGTGCTGTCTCCACTGTCCCCTGATTGGCTAACCTTAGGCCAGTCCTCAAGCTCTCTGTTCCCCTATCTGTAGTAGGATGGGGTAATAATAGACCTTAGCCTATAGGGCTGCTCTGAGAATTGTGTGGGTAATGCCCGAGCCAGGCCTGTGTGTCGTGGGCGATTAAAATGACCTGAATAGGTTGGATGACATTTTAAGAGCAGATCAGCAAAAGGTGCTGGGAGCCAGAGCTGGCATCCCACCTGCATGAGGCCTCTGTGTCTCCTGTCCATAAAGTGCAGTGAAAAGAATCCGCCTGTTTGCACTGTCTAACGGGGACTCTCAGTAAATGTTAAGGAGATGAAGCGCTTTTGTGTCGGGGTTTTATTTTGTTTGAAGAGGGTGGACTCTGTACACTTGAGTGGTGTTCACAACAATGCAAGTAACAGCGAGACCTGGAACAGCCTTGGGATTCAGTCACATTCTGAGTGTCCAGCTTAGAATACCCAAGGACAGCAGTGACCTTCGACGCCGCCTCGTGCTCAGGCGTGTTCTCTGCCACCACCACCCCCCCCCCCCCCGCCAGCTTCTGCCTCATGATCTCTTAGTTTGACTTTGCTTTCTCCTTCTCCTCCTAAAATCTCTTCACTGACCTCCCAAGACTCTCCTGGTCAGCAAGCAGAGACATGCCAGGTCAGCCACACAGCCATTGAGACCTCTGGGAAGGGAAGTTTCCTGTTGGTAAAGGGGAAATGAGCTATGTGAGCATTTGAGCCATCCTCAGAATGCCATCAATGCTTTCCTTCCCCAGTGTAGTAGCAGGAGGATCTCTAAAACACTGACTGTTTTTCCCTTTAGAGAAATCTCCATCTCTCACTGAGGTCTCCTTGGGTCTCACAGGATGAGTATGGTTTTGTATAGTGAGTGTATATTCTCACTTTCAATTGTAGATCCATTTGACTTGCCCTCAACTTGTAAATTATATTTGCATTGTGGAAATAGATCCCATGCTCCTCAACAATATCAGTTTGATAGCCTGAGAATATAGCCCCACAGGAGAGTGTGTGAAGCCCTGAGCTCAGTCCTCAGTACTGTCAAAAGCAAGCAACAACAACAAAACTAAAAATTACATAAACAGTATGTTCCATCTTAAGTATGCAAAAATGAGGAAGAAAAGAGGACAAACATCCAAAGGCACCGCCGCACATGCGGGTGGACATGGTGTCTCCATCCACAGCTGCCCACAGCAGACACTTGTGCTCCCTCCTCTGGCCCTGACTCCAGTGCTCCCCACACCTGTCTCTGACCTCCTCACCCGCGGTGAAGGCACATGAATTAACAGGCAGATAAAAGCAGCTTTAAAGCTGCCCTTGCTCCAGCACTGCCCTCTGTCGCCATTGATACTCCACCCTTACTAGGAATCAAAAGAATTCTACTTCCCACTCCATTCTGTGACATAAAGTAATAGGTTTGGAAAATACAAAACATCATATTTTGTTGGCAGCTTCAGAGGACACGTTAGTGTTGGGTGACATGTGGGCTGCTGTTAATGTGACTGTTCCTTCAGACAGGCCTGGAAACATGCTTTATTTCACAGATGTAGGGGGATGGCTAATGTCTGGCTAATGTCATCTGAGAGGAAAGGGGATTTTCATGTTTGAAATTTGGGGACAAAAGCAACTTTTTCTTTCCTGCAAGGGTTAATGCCCTAGCCAGCTTCAGATTTGGTTCTCTTGAACCTTAAAATTACTTTTCTAGTCACGCGCTCAGAAGGTCTACACATTTGTGATTCACCCCCACCCCATGCTATTCTCTGGCTGTCTTAATTACACAGAGGTTGGGAAACCAAATTAAAACTAGGCGTGTCTGGGTAAACAGCGCAGCGATCACATTGCAAGCTTTTAGCTTCACTGCTGGAGTTGTTTCTCTTCCGTCTGTAGCTTTCCTTTTCACTTCTTATTTTTCTAAAGGAAATAGCATGCGCTCTTTTGGAAATACTCACAGGAAGTGGTCTCTGTGTGCTGGTTACTCACCAGCCACGAAGTCCTGACAGGTGGCAAGTCTGCTGCCTCCTCTCCTCTCCTGATTTATGTGAAAATAGCCCCCAGAGGGGCAGGCGCCAGGCTGGGTGGGTGCACGGCCCAAAGAGTTTCTTATCCACCAATTGGCTTTCAGGAGGAGACTGGTCATTGCCTGTCATCTGGAGGGAGGGTGACTCAGGGAGCTGAGCTGGGGTCGGTGTGCACACGTGATAGCTACTCTGGGGTTTCTGCTCAGTTCTCAGAGTGCAGGCTGTCCCCCTAAAAGTGATCACTCCCTCCCACCCCCTACAGCCGCTCTTCCTCAATGAGTCACTTCCAGAAATGAATAGCCGCAGATTTTGGAATGAGCATTGTGAAATCCCTCGCTTATAATGGCAGGTTTTCAGTTGGTGGCTTGATCACACAGGCAGTTTCTCAAGATCAGAACGAGACCTTGTCTTTTAAAAGAAAAGGGAAAAAAAAGAACAAAACAGAAAGTAAGCCCTTGTGGATTCAGAAAGCAAAAGTCTCCCCCTGAAGAACTGTCACAGCCGATCTAGCCACCTCCGTGTCGAGCTGTGTGTCCTTAGATCTGCCTGCATGGATGAGTTCTTGGAATTACCAACCGCTCACCAGTAGTAGCTGGTGATTTCCGATGCAGAAGGTCACTAGCTACACGACAGCTCTCTCTCTCTTCTGGTGAGTAGGTGGTAGTTTCTGAAGGTGTTGAACAGCTTGAGTCATGGATTTAAAAGCTGGTAGCTTCCACACACTTGTGCTCTCTGAGGTACAGCGGCCGACTCTGCCGGACTTCAGGAGGACCCAGAGGAGTGTTTTAACAGTCTTCTGAATATGAAGATCTTTTGAGGAGGAGAAGGTATTTTTGCAGAAGGAAGTGGTTTATGGGGGGGGGGAGACTTTTAGAGGTGTAATTAATTGGGTTTCTATGTTTATTTTAAGCACCAGACCCTTCTTTGGGGTGACAGGGATAAATAACATAGTCTCAGCAGAGAAGTTATGCTAACCATATGGTCCTATACCAGCGGTACCCTCTGTCAAAGGAAGATGCTAAACCCAGGGGAGACTGGCTGTCAGTGGATACAGGTCTGCCAGGCCCCTTGGGCTCTTGGGTCAGGACAGAGAGAAAGAGCTGGGTTACTGGAAATGGGGAGTGTAGCTGTAAGGATTGTTCTCTCAAGTGGATCAGTTGCTTGACCTACTGACTCATTTCATAGGAATTAGAAAAACAACCTAGTGTGGTTTATTGTTAATGCTCGAAGACTGCAGAATCCCTGGCCTGTCTGCAATTAAGATGGGCTGGAGGAAGGGAGTGCTGGCACTCACAGTGTCTGCAGGCCGGCCCTCTGCTCTCCTCGTGGAATTCCATCCCCTGCTTGGGGATCCTTGGGTAACCGACCCATCAACCGTGAGTATGTGTGACAGCAGTTTCTGGTGCTCACTGAATCTTGCTTAGAAACCTCTAAATGGTATTGTGTCTGAGGAGGAGCTTCCAAGAGCCATCTTTCCTGGTGTATTTGTAATATATTTCACTTAACCATGCAAAGTACTATGGGTGTGGTCATAACTACAGAACCAAACATAACCTGTCAGCAGCCATGGAAGTTGAGAATTAAGATTTACTTCTATTTTTACAGCATATATCTAAAAATGCAGTTGCAATTTTGGTATAGTAAGTGCTTCTTTATTTAAAGCATAATTGGAAATAGATCAGTGTATTGTAGCAAAAAAAAAAAGAAAGATGTGCATTCGTGGCAAGTGATGTAATATTTATGTGAGAGAGGTTTGTAAGTTCTGATGCTCTGATGTCCACCGTGTTAGCATGGGCTTCAGAAGAGAACATAGAAAGTACACCGAGACTAAGGGAAGATAGCTGTGATGTTGCAGATACAGAATTGCCTCTGTCTTGGGTGTGCTGTTTGTCACCTCCAATCACATCCTCAGATTACATCCTCAGGGTGCTTGATGGGTAATTGCTGTGAGTGTTCTTACTCTCCCTCCGGGGGTCTGAGTAGGAGGAGAGCCTGTCATAGTGTGTTTTCCTATTGCGCACTGAATTATGTCCTTAGAGTAATCAGTCTGTTCTGTATGCTAGACCCCACTTAAATTCCTGTGAGCCATGAACTCCTTTAACATCATTGATACACAACATTTGCTTGCACTTGGAGATATCCATTGACACAGAGAAGCCTCTGTAGATGCCTCAGGTATAGAAGGCTGAACTAGACTCTTGGGCCTTATCTGGGCTGTGCTGTTAGCTACCCAAATTACTGCTGTTAAAAACAGGAAATAACCAGACCAGAAGTCACTCCATGTGGATGCTGGGTGGAGATCAGAGCTAGAGAAAAAAGGACAAAGGGGTGTGGAGGATACATGACTAACAATAAATATCAGAGAGCGGTTGATACTATCAGGAGTATCAAGTGTGGAGCCCAGAGTTTCTATTCAGCCAGAAAGACCCATAAAGTTCAGGTAGAGAGCTGAAGACTTGTATTAAACCACTTTGGCTAGTTTTCCTTAAATCATCTCTTTTTACACCATAAAATTAGGAAATACCCCCCTTTCTTCCCCCCTCCCTCCCTCCTTCTCTCTTTCCTGCCTTCTCCCCCTCCCCCCCCTTTGTTAGTTTTTCCATAGTTAGTATGCCACCAAGTCAGGTAGGAGCACAAGTCACCTGAGCTTCTGGATGTAACTCCTAACACTCATAACAAATTGGAGAGGTGGTTATACTCCTGAGAGAAACATGGCAGGGTAAGTGTATAAGGATGTTGTTGAATGCAAAATGAACAGTGTTTGAAAAAAAATAGTCTTTATTTCTCAGTAGCTACATTGAAACAAATACCATTGGGGCCATTGTGGACAAGAAGACGGGAATCTTGAGTGTTGAAGGGAGTGTGGCCCAGAGGCTGGAAGGGAGGGATTATTTGACTGGCGCTATATACATCATACTTGGTTTGGGTCATGCTTGAAAAAGATGTCGGGCGACTGTGAAGTGCCGATATACAATCACACCACCCTCCTAGGAAAAGATAACGAAACAGAGGGTTTAGTCTGAAGGGAAGGGAGGCTTTGTCTCTGGTGTCCTCTGCACTAACTGCTTGCTTTCTCCTGTCTTCTTGGCCTCCAGGCTGCCCGCTTTCCTCAACTTGCAGCACAGTGCGTAGCTACCGAGTAGGAATGCTTGTAACCCTTCTATAATAAACTCACTGCGAGTAAATACATCCAGATAAATCCAAGGAACTATTGGTGTGACCCAGGAATAATAGTACATTTTCTGGCAGTGATGAATAGATACGGTGATAAAATAGTTGAGCTGAGGGATGTAGTAAAATCTTTGGTGATGATTTTCTAAAGATGAAAGAAAGGAACTATTTTGAGTGGTAGAACATTTATTTCAGCAGTCACCCTGGGCCGACTGTGGTAGGCGGGTACAAAAGGAAGATCACAGTGCTTGCTAACACTACTGTGGGGACATAAAGCAGCATGCGGTAGGGTCTTGTGGCATTCAACCACCACCTCATGTGGCTTCCTGATGGAGTTGAAGTCCACCCTGCCTTCTTAAAGGGCAGCCATTGAGGTTAGCAAGATAAAGGAGTTAGTGGTGAGCCGTCCCTGTGAGGACCTGGTACACAGGGGCACTGGGTCCAGAAAGGAATGATGAGAGCAGACGCTAGGGAGCTGTTTACACAGGACTGGTGTGCCACACATGGTGACCAGATAGATGCACAACTTAGAAAGATGACCTGGCAACACTGAAGGCGACTTTGTTGGAGTGTTGTGCAGGTGGGTAGAGGGACAGGTCAGGCAAGATAAAGAGGTTCCTGCGCTTGAACGTAGTGGATTCCCAAGAGAAGAGTGAGCAGACGGATAAGGTAAAGTCAGCACAGCGGCTTAGTTGCTGTGTAGGACAGTGAAACACATGCCAGGGGAAGTCCAGGCCTGGAATGAACAGGTGGCAGTGGGGCATGCAAAGCACACACTGGCCAGGTAACTGGAGATGTGAGAGAAAGAGTGAGCGGGAAGTCCGCTTAATGGACGTGGACTTCAGATTTGATGAGCAAACAGTTCAAATGAGCAGGTGGTCTTGACCAGTGTAAACACCATTTCCAAAGCAGTGGTCATTCTCTCGATTTTTTTTTTTTTTTATTGGTTTGTGACAAGGTCTACCTTTAATAGCCTTCACTGGCCTTGAACTCACCATGTGGCCCAGGCATGCATGAAACTCAATCTTTCTGCCTCATCCTCCTGAATGCTGGAATTACAGGCATGCACCTCACCTGGCCTTTGTAATTTTAAATTTGGTACAAAGTTATTGGTAGTATAAAAATTCCCGTTGTATATGTGTAAGGTATACGGTATGACATTTTGATAGAATTATAATTACTTACAATCTAATAAATTTATATGTGCATTTCAGATGGTTAAGTTTATGTATATAAAAGCACCTAAATTCCCCTGTCATACAATGTTGACTGCTGTTCTGCCATACTTCCCATTGGTTAATCTCAAATAACAGAAACTATATCCCTTTTAACATATATCCCTCAACCCCCTTGCCAGTATTCTGTTTTGTTTCTATATACTTGATTTTCTTTATAGTCCACATATGAAAAGGAAGTGAAGTTATCTTAAGTTCCTGAAGATCTGTTGGTATTAATGTCACACATTAATGCTTGTGTGCCTCTCTTCTCCTCCTCACACTGTGTGCACGAGTTTTATTGACCCTTGATCTATACCACTTTGTAAATGAGCATTTTCTCCATTAAAGCATTTTAATAGTGTCTTGTTTTCTCCTTTGGAGGTTCAATTTTTTTCATATTTCAATAATTATCCTTTAAACTACACGAGTCCTGGAAGTTTGCTTCCTGTGGGTATGGGTATGGGTAGTTGCACACCTTTAACCCCTGCACTCGAGACCAAGGCTAGGCTGGCCCACTTAGCAAGTTCCAGGCCAGCCAAGGCTATATAGTGAGACTTTGCCTCGTTTTATTAGTTTTGTGACTACCTTAGAGTATGCTTAATAGTGAGTCTTGAAGGACCCGATGTCAAGATGTTGATAAGGGCTTCCTTGCAGCATAGTAGACTCGTTGTTAGCAGACTGTGGAATTTCTCACCATTTCTATAGGTGCTGTTGCCACCTTTTCTGGTGGTCTTTAGCCCAAAACAGTACATTACCTTTGTTTCACTTATTCAACAGGTCAGGTGTGAGATGCACGCCCACCCTGTGTGTTTTACCCAGTAGGCCCAGCTTTGTTCACGAGTTCCCCACTCTGTTTTTACTTTTGCAGATGACTGCCAGTGTTCATTACCTGTATTTCTGTTGAACTATGACTTCCTGAAATACAGTTTTTAAATTCTGAATATGAAGTACTTGGGCAATCTATTCTCCCTCCCTTCTGTCTTCTAATTTCTTTCCTTTTTTTTTTTTTTTTTTGGTTGGTGTTTTCCTCAAGATACATAAGCTTTTTTCCCCCTTGGGTGTATTAGTGGTGTTTTGTTTTTCCCCTGGCTAAAGCTTGCTCCTCTATACTGAGGACTTTCCTCCTACTCAGAAATTAGACAGTATTTGTTTTATTTTTTAAGAAGTAATTTTCATCCTTTTCCTTAAAGTTGACACATTAAAAGGAAAGCATGAAGCAAAGATTCAGATTCAGATGGGTTTTTAGAGTAAATCCCCAGCATGGGGCACTGAGTCATCGGTCTTCCCCAGCCGTTTGTGGTGTTCCCGTTATTTTCTGTTTCCACACATGGTTTTGCAGCAGGATGTCATGAAGCACTTGGATGTCAGCCCTTGAGTAGAGGGCATGAGCATAGTTTTTACAAATGTTTTATTGTAAAAAAGTCAAGTGTACAGCAAAGTCGAAAGAGTTTGATAGTAAACCCTTCCACTCGCCAGCTGGTCGATGATTCCACAGTTCGTATTGTAGCACTCTTTTATTAAAACCATGTATTTTGCCAGGCAGTGATGGCATACACCTTTAATCCAGCCTTCAGAAGACAGAGGCAGGCAGATCTCTGCGAGTTCGAGGCCAAGCTAGTCTACAGGGCTAGTTCCAGTGCAGGCTCCAAAGCGACAGAGAAACCCTGTCTAAAAAAAAAAAAACAAAAAGAAAAACAAACAAAACATGTATTTATTGCTGTAACACTTTCTAAACCACGATTTTTAACTCCAAAAAGTCTTAAAGAAGTTTTCCCTAATCTATATTTGTCTTGTTTTTAATTTGCAGATTTGCTTTTGAGGACTCTTGGAATTGATATTACAGTACTGTAGACAGTGTACAGCTCAGTATATATGGAGGAAAACTGTTTCCCAGCATATTTTTGTGTTCTAACTTGCTGACTTGACTTCCAAGGCTTAGGAGTGATACATGTATTTCTTAAGCCTGATTCCCTGTTACAAGTGCCCCCTGCTAACAGTAGTTGTCCTTCCCAGGATGCTACAGTAGCTGGGGAATGGGAGGTTGGGCTGGGCAGAAACAGCTGCCTTAAAAGGAGACCATGTCACAGGTTCCTTTCCTGCTGGCCCGATGTTGCTGTGCAGGGAAGCCCTTCTCAGGAAAGTGGACTGTCCTGGAAACTGTTTCTCCTGAGAGCTGTTTACAGGGAGCAGCAGGTCTTCAAAGACCTCAGGTCAAGGAGCTCCAGCCCTCTGTCCAGGCTGAGAGCCACCACCATAGATTCCCAGGAGGTCATGACCCTTGAAGGGCTCACAGCCTGGAGACAAGTTTGTAGCCTTGCTGTAACAGCTAGCTGGCCTCTGCTTCTGTCTTAGCACACAGCCAGCCAAACAGAAAATACACAGCCTGCCTGGAAGGAGTCACAGATGCTCACCAAAGCAGTGTACCATACTGTTTTCCCAGTCTCCCTCAGTTTCTCATCCATAAAAATGCCTTGGATTTATGGTTACACCGATGGTTTCCTTATCAACAATGCGTGACTTTTATAATAAACCACTGAATATAGATTAGTATCCATTCTTAGAAATCTGGGGGGACGATTTCCCCCACCACCACTTTCCTAAACATTACTTCGTCATGGTGAAGTTCACCAGACTTTGCTCTGGAGTTAGGATTTTGAGGCTGTTAGGTGAGGCTCTCTCTGCCCATGAGATGGGGGTGGGGTGAGGTCCAGTAAGTAGAATGGGTGACATTCTTGCACTCATGCGGGGAAGGTTCCTTTTCTGGCAGGAGTTTTGGTGATTGCTAACCAGCATTATGCCATGACCTCCTCCATATAGACACACTGTGATCCACCGTTACCTGGGTTCTAAATCCCCTGCTTCCCAACAGAGGGGACAATTGTGTTTTAGCCCACAAAGTCTTGTAACTCCAAGAATACCCAGAGAAATCATATCACCTAAATTAAGGTTCTAGCAGGTTCAGTGTCCAGACCAGCATTCTGTTGGAGCAAATGGTTTTCAGGGGGGCTGATACATTGTTTTTCCTGCTGATGTCCCCTCGCCCCACTTCTGTGTTCCAGGAGTCCACTTGCTGCTTCCTCACCTTGCTCCTTTACCTCCCTCTGCGTCAGGACTCCGGACAGGGCAGCCAGCAGCTTTACAGAGGCCCAGATGCTAATGGACACTATTTGGCTTTTACAAAATTATCCAGGAGCAAAGGGGGACATACACAACTTTTCTCTTACATATTATTTTTCTTAGTGTTAAAATATAAAGACAGATGCAAAGACTTCCCCCACACACATCTCTCATCACCATGGTATGCACAGTTTAGATGAATCACCTTCTAAATCCATGACTAGGGTTGAGTTAGCTCCAAGGTTAGATGTGCAGGAAATAAGACTGATGAGGCCATAAGCCCTGTGGAATCCTGAGGAGGGCGTCTTAGGAATGCTGCTCTTAGGCTGAGTCATGCCCATGTGGATGGAACTTTAGCTCCCAAGTGTTACCTGGCTAAAATACTAAAACCTGCCACCAGCTTTTAACTTTAGATGAAACTAAAGTTGGGATGTGTATTCATAGACCCTGAGGCTGCATAGCAGGTTAACAAGGCAAATAAGACTCTTCATTTGCCACCATGTGTGATCAGCACGCATGTACTTCTAACTTGTTGGTAGCTGAGGCAGGAGTGTAGAGCTCAAGGCCCACCTGGGCTGCAGAATGAGTTGAAGGCCAGGTGGGCCACACAGCTAGACCCTGTCTCAAAATGAAACAAGACCAGCTATGCAGAAAGAATATAAATTATGAGGTGTGACTTTATTTTAAAAACTTAGTATTGGGAACTGCAATGGGGTATTTTGTGCTATTACCTCTGGAATACTTACCAGAAAAGAAAAAGGGGGCTTTTAGCATTTTGGACAAGTCATGAGTATTTTCCAGGGTGGCATTTTTATGTTTTATTTAACTGTGAGATTTCCTCACTTGAAGTTGAAATGTAACTACCATGTGCCAAACTGCCAACTCACCCATAATGTACCACGTGGTAATGGTGTCGAGCCTAGAACCACAAGTTACTGTGGGTACATTTCCTATGGTCAGTGTTCCGGGATCAGAGTAAATAGGGAAAAGTCATTTTGTGTTCGTGTTCCTCATTCCTGTAAACTGTCCTCAGCACGGAGTCCGATTCAACACAGAAGAGGCCCGTGACAGCAACACATGTCAGAGGCATGCACCGTACCGTGTTCTTTTGTGGCAGGAGACCACTGCGGTACCCTCCACACACAGAAAACTAAGGGTTGGGGAACTAAAGTCGTTTTCCTGGCAGTCACACAGCCAACAAATGCAGGAACCAGGATTCAAATCGCAGTGGTCTGCCAGATACACCCAAGCTTTGAATTTGTATCCTATTTGGTTTCCTGACTCATTTTAGATTTTATCTGTTGGACCATTATTCAGTCTGATGTAGTCACGTATCTTCAGTATATTGCGGAAGAACACTCTCATCCAACTGGATGCCCTCATGGCATTCCTTGTTCTAGGTCACCTTGTGACCGCTTATTAATGATGAATGCTCTCTGCCTGTGGGCTCTACAGAATGTGCCGTGACCATAAGAGACGCTTTTCAACAAAGGCAGGTCACAGAGTAGCTGACTCAACTGCCAAGGGTAAGAAAAGTTGTGTGGCTCACGGCGGGCCAACTCCCTTTTCATGATTAGAAGCAAATGATAGCTCACTACTCATGCGCCTTCCAGCAGGTTCAGGTCCCATAATTTAAATGTAGCACTGCAGCCCAGAAATCAGTTGTCTTTTGATATGTTTGCTGCCTGTTCCTATGTAATTCTTCTGTGGGGGGAGCTTGGCCTCCAGTGCACTCTGGGCCTGCTTCCCCTTTGCAATGATGTTATCCAACAGATAGAGTAGGAAAGGGCTGAAGTTGTCCCTCCCTCTGCCACCTCAGTGGAACACACCTCTTCTGGGTACTCCCAAGATGTCTTATGACTCACCAGTGTTTGCCTTCCTGACTTAGGAGCTGGGGTAAATACCCAGCCTTTGAATGAGAGTCAGAACTTACAGATTTGTGTAACATGTTCACACGTATGTAGATCCTCACAGCTGCTTGGATAGTTTTCTCTGTCCCCATCTCACTGATGAGGAGGTAGCAGCTTGCCCCGTGCTGACCCTTGGTTGGTGAGTGATAGCCAAGGCCTCAACTCTGCAGGCCTAGATCTTGTTTTCTGGTTCCCTGTGTGGCTCTTCCTTAGCAAATACGAGACTGTTCTCACAGCCTTTTACAAAGGTCATGTGTTGCTCTTGTCCCAATCAACTGGACTTGGTTTTTTCCCTTTTTGCTCTCTTCTCCCCCAATTAGCAGCCTCTTGCCCCTCCCCCACACGTTTTCACTTAAAGTTGTACACTCCCAAGTGGTAGAATCTCTCCAAGTTGCAAGATAGTGACATTGAATCTTTTGTTTAGATCAGGCTGGCTACATCTTGTTATTGTAGAGATTTGACAAAGTAGAAAGCCATGACATTTAGGTAAAGCACAAGAGCAAATTGAATGTGCAAACCATGGTTGTGTTAGTGAGAAGTAGTGAAGATAGGAGGTGTGTATACCTGGGCAATGAGGAAGTGAGCAAGAGAATGTGCGTGGGCGGCCCATGTGCTTGGCACAAAGGAGGCCTGAGAGGTTGCTGGCTAGGACAAGCTGTGTAATTAAACAGTTGAACAGGTCCTACCAACAGCAGGGCGGTGTTCTCCACAGGCCTGCAGGGGAACCGGGAAAGCGAGAAAGCTGGAAACGTCTTTGGACACATGGAGCTAGACACGAGGTTTCACAAGCAGGTAAGCTGAAGGATGGAGAGTCCAGGCAGCAGTTCATAAATTAGAAAGAAAGAAAGAGAAGTCAGCCCAATATTCAACTTGGCTTTCTTTTAGGGAATATTGGTCAAAGTGGGGATTTTTAATTTCACAGAGAAATTAATATTGCCACCACAGTAGAACACAGGACCAAAGTTAATTGGTTTTTTTCAGTGATTGCGATACTGGCCTGAAATTGTATGTTTTATGTCTCGCTCTCTAGAGAGACCTTCCTCCTCTGGTGTTGGAAGGTTGGAGGCCTTCAGCTCAGGAAGGCCAAGGCTAACTAACCGTGTTTGTCCTGTGCTGTGTGCCAGTCCCCGGTCAGCACTGAGCTGAGAATGATGGATGGTTCAGGGCAGCAGTGTGGCCTTTACCACTGTGTGGACCTAGGTGACCCTTGAAAGGGAGGCTCTAGGAGGAGATTTTGGCACAAAGGGGCCATGGGGAGCTGTAGAAAAGGCTCTAGAGCAGTGGTTCTCAACCTTCTAATGCGGTGACCTCCAACCATAAGATTATTTTTGTTGCTACTTCATTGTTTTGCTACTGTATGTAAATGTCTGTGTGGTCTTGATGGTCTTGGGCGACCTATGAAAGGGTCGTTAGAGCCATAGGTTGAGAAGCGTTGCCCTACGGAGGGGCGAATTCAATGTTAGAGGATCAAAATGAAGGCAGTACACTGGGTGCCTCCATTTCAGAAGGCTCATGGAATCTCTGGATACGCCCCTGGGAAGTTTCCAGGCTCTTAGGAGAGCCCCACCCTAAGCCACTGCTTGCCACTTCCTGTTCCTGTGACTGTCCCTTGTTGAGGGGAATAAACAAAGGCAGTGAAAGCTGTGACAAGGAATCTGAAGCCAGCCCCATGTGAGGTGCCCCTAAGTGCAACAGTGGCTACCAGACTGTTAGAGTTGGGGGACAGAGGACCCAGATTGTTCTACTGCGGTTCCCATGGCCAGGGTGATGAAACCAGAGAAAGGTGATAGGATGCCAAACACAGATGGCAGTTGTTCTGGAAAGAGAAGCCTAGCAGTGTCCACAGAATTAAAAGGACCTTCTTTCTCTGCGTTGCAACCTCAGCACGGTTGAGACACCCCTGTACAGTCCTGCGCACTCTCATGTGCAGACCCCATGAGCATCCATTTTCTTTTCTCCATCCAGTCCCCCCCTCCCATTCTGCCTTTTGGAAGTACACTGCTCCACTTTAGAAGTGGTGAACTTCGACCTCCGAGGCTGCTTGGGGTGGGAGCTAAAAGGAAGCGCCGTGGAGCCCAAAAGTGTTGTGTCAACACTGTGGTTCTGAGCGTCTAATCTTTTACTACCTGTAGGGACAGGTGGATGTGGAGTTGCTTCTGGCAGGGAAGGCCAAATTCTTTCAAGGTTATGATTGTGCAATAGCGAACATCTTTGAAGCTGCAGGAGGAGGTCAGGGCAGCTCCTTCACAGAGCTCGCTCTGCTGAGCTCTTCCCTTTACAGGAGCTCATTTACCTATCTGAAGTGATTTCCATGCCAGCATAAAGCATATAGCTGGGCTTTCATCTGTAGTGACAGGAAGGACATTTGGTGGTGGTGGTGGTGGTGGTAGAGGCCCCCCTTTTAAAATTTTCCTGAGGTGCTAAAGCGTTCACTTGGACAGCTGTTTTTTAAGACCGTCTGTTCTGCTGTTTGAGGAGAAAGGTGGGAAAAGTTTTTCATCCTCCAGCCAGACATGGCCATAAGCAGCCGGCGGACGGTGATGGGAAGGCTGTGCTGAGCTTGCGTCTGGGGCTGTAACCGGACAAGAGGAAGTTTGAGAAGTTCAGGGTATTTTTAGCTGATCAGGGCTGCTGTGAAATAGGTCCCTCCCCCACCCTGTAGTCCCAATGGAAGAGTCCGCAGTGAGTGCCTTTCACTCTGATTGGATGTGTTATCATTTCGGACATGCAGGAGAAAGGTGTGCATGGTCAACATGAAGAAGTAGCTTCCAAACTGACATCTGTGGACATGGCATCTCTTTTTCCTCTGTGCGTCCAGTGTCCCTTCTTTCTGCCAAGTGTGTGGTGTGACCAGAAGTTCTTTCTCAGAGCTGTGGTTGCCCCCAAAAACCTGGGGACTGGAGAACTCTTGTTTCCATTCCTCTGTCTGCTCTGAGGCCCTGACGTAGAAATGGTGTGGCTGTTACGGTACTTTTGGGTGCAGTGACGTAAGCAACTGGGGGTGTTGATTATAACCCTCTGGGAATACAAGTGCAGCTTCAGTGGTGATGAGTGCAGGGACCGTCCCTGGGCCCCTTGCAGTGGTGAGCTGCTTAGTGTATGTAACAAGAAAAGCATACATCCCTACTGGAGGGCTTTTAACATGCCTTTTTTATTTGCATGGTGGTTGGCCTTGCTGGGCGGCCCAGCCTGTGGGACAGTGGAGAAGTGCTGGAACAGGACTGGAGCCCCTGGTCCTGCCTCTTCCTCTGACTCTCCACCTCTCCCTACCTGTGGAATTGGGAGCAGATAACCACTTCCCTGTGTCGAGTATGCTCAGAAGATCTAGCATAATATATACTGGGAAAATCCTAACTCTGCTGCTTTCAGACTGAGCCTACTCTCACTTGCTTGCCTTGCTTTCATTGGAGCTCTCTGTGGTCTCCCTGTATTGTTTCCCACTTTTGAATGTTGCTTACAGGCCCGGCCTGTAACACCCAGACCCGCTGACTTCCCAGTGCTTCTGCAGCGTTTTCAGTGGGAGAGCTTTGCTCGAGTATTACCCTCCAGGGCATTCCTGTGAACTTGATGTGGCCCTGCCCTGTGGTAGGGGCTCTGCCCTGCGGTGGGTGGGAGCCCCATTCCCTCCCCTAAAGGGCTCTGTTTTCCGTTGCAATGGCTGTGCAAGGCTGCCACCTTGTGGCCAGAGCTAGGCAATGTGTGACTTGCTTCATGCTCCAGGAAGGACATTTAACAGTGATCCCGACACTCACTGCACATATCAGTCCAGCTTAAGGATTTAGCATTTCTGCTTTGGCATTTTATAGTCTGTGTTTCAGTTTCTGTGGCTGTAGAGTCTCCTTCCATACGCTTTTCTGCTCTGCTCCAGGCCAGTCTGTCTGAAAGGTGAATCAGTTCTCTCGGGTCCCAGGCTCTAACCCAGCTGTCAGGAGCTCTGCCAGCCTTTCTGCCCCACAGTGCCTTCCCCTCCAACTTACCTGGCTGATGAACATTGATCTGACAGTCACCTCAGCCCCCCCCCCCCAGTATCAACTTCTTTCTTACCGCGCCTGGCTCACTTCCCTCAGCATGCCTCAGCTCCTTTTTTGGAAGAAAAAGAAAGAAATGGAAAGCCAAATGGCTGGAAGGAGAAGAGGGAGGGAGAGAGGAAATCTGAGAGGATTTAACAACTGTGTTATAATCAGATGTTTTCCTTCTTCCACAAGCTAGTTGAAAGTAGAGACTCCCTTTTGTCTCTGGGTCTCTATGTAATAGGATCGTGCCTGGCATCTGACCATTGCTCACTGGCTACGAGAAGGAATAAAGGGAAGAGAATCAAAGAAGGCAAAGGCTGTCTTTGAAGTGGTGGAGCTCAGAAAAAACTTGGGGGTGCTCACGGGGTTTAGAGGACTGGCCCGGAACGGAGTGGGGGTGCTGAAGCTAACTGGTGAGCACTGCTCACAAACCCCGCCTTTTTGCATAGAAAGTATCCTTGGCCACCCCCAGTGCCAGCAGGCACATTGCTTAAAAGTTTGTTCCCACCGCCCTCTTTAGTCCTGGCCCCCGTCAAATGACCCACCCTGCTCCCTGTGGTCTGTACCCGAACTTAAGGGCTTAGCAACTGGATGATGAATTGCCCATTTGATAGACGGTGTGGCAAAGGCACTTCTGGAGCGTTTGGTTGAACTTCTCTGAGGATAAGACTTTGTGCAGGTCACCATGGGAACCATCAAAAGAGGTTGGGGCATGATACAAGAGCCATTCAGAAGAGTGACAGCAGAGAAGAGACTGTCGCAGGCAGCTTGCGACTAGTGGCCAAGTCCATGGCTGGGGAATATGGTACTGATTTAAGAAAACACCTATAGAAGATGCCTTTCTCCTATGAAATGCCCCATTCCAGACCCGTCCTGTAGTCTCCTCCCCTCACACCTTGGAGCGCTCAGCCTTCATGAAAAGATTGTGGCCCCCAGGCCTCACTCAGGTTGCAGATAGAAAGCAGCAAATGCCATGTGAAGTTGAGCACACGGGTACCAGTCAGCACCTCGCTCCCTTCCTCGTGGACCTCTTCTTTAAAATTCTGTACAAACAGCTCTGAGTTCACAGAGAAGCATCTGATGCTTTGGACAGAGCCAGCCACTTCCTCTCAGAGCCCCATTCCCCTTGATGACCAAGCCCTAGCACTTGACACGATGCCTGTGTGCACTGTGGACTTGAAAGTACTTGACACGTTCGGAGCCAGGGAACATGAGTTGGTTTGACACCATCAGCGTGATTGCTGGGAGTCCAGAAGAGGCAGCATGTCAGAATGGATCTGGGTAATTATTGCCCAAAAAGTAGGAATTGTTAGAACTGGACAGCTAAAGTTCTTTACATTTAAAGGATGAAAGAGTTAAAACAAACAACAAAAAAAGACTTCCCAGAGGAAAAACTCAGTTTCTGAGATTTCTGGCAACTCATCCATTCTCTTGAACAGACCGGGAGGGGAGAAGCCCACCGTGAAAGCAGCAGGTTATCTCCCTAGCAGAGGGTTCATTTACAGGTGGGAGACTGCCCTGGGATAGCTGGATTTCACCGTAGAGAGGCCATGGGCACACTCAGACATCTTGTAGCTAGTGTCAGTCACATCTTTAGAACTCACCAAAGCCTTCCCAGTGGTGTTTTGCAAGGATTATCAGAGTCATTTTTTTTTCCTTTTTGAAATAGGGTCTCAAGTAGGCTATAATGGCCTCGAACTTACCATGTGGCTGAGTCTGGCCTGGAATTCCTAATCCTCCTACCCACACACCCCAAAGTGCTAGAGTTTATGGCTGTGCTACTGTATGCTGCTTCAGAGTCTTCTTTATAAGCAAGAGTGCCCTGCAAGCCTGCCTTCATTTCCTGTCATGGCATTCACCTCAGTTTCCTCCTTGTGACCTTGTGGCTTTGGTCTTGTGACCCACGCTTCTCAGGGTGCAGGTGTGAAGCCCCTCAACCACAGGACTGGCTCTTCTGAAACAAAGACTTTCCTTCAGGTGCGGCCTTTGGCCTGGCTCTCTGTGCTGTCTTTTGGGTTCCTCTGCCCTCGTGACTGTAATGACCTGGAAAGTAACAACATGCCGGCGGCAGGTGGTCCTCCAGAGCTGAGTCACCGCCCTGGGAACAGTGCCCTGGGCAGGCTGTCCCAGGCTGACTGGGTCCTCTCCATTTGGCCTGCAAGCCTGTGAGGGCTCTTTCAGTGTGACAGGGATGGCAGAGAACATGGGAATTTTCTGGCAGAACACACAGAAGGTTTTCCCATAATTGCAGTTAAGGTCCGTGGTTGGCCATCTTATTTCAGTACACCCAAATTATCCACTTACAGATGTCTTTTAGAAATAGAAGGGAGGGAATTCTTAAATGGGGTTTTGTTTGAACTTGTGGTTTAAGAGAGTGAAGAATAGTGTGGCATGGGGAGAGATAGAGACCATTGGTGTTGTATTAAAATAAAACATGGCTGTGAGGTTCAGGTTATTTTTGTGAGGGGAGGTGTTATGCAGGCAAGCATGCACACACATGTGGAAGCCACCTATCGCCACCCTACAGGTTTGAGACAGGATCTGTCAGTAAGATGGAAGCTCCCCTTGCCTAAGCTAGCTGGCCAGCGGGTTCTTTGGATCACCTGTCCATAGTAAGGGTTCCAGGAATGCACAGTCACGCCTAGCTTTTTATGTGGGTGCTGAAGGTCTGAACGTGAGCCTTTAAGTGCTCTTATCCGCTGAGCCATCTCCCCACCCTGGATTATTTTCATTTATTTATTTATAGACATTCTGTTGGTTGCTTTAAAAAGTTCAGATGCTTATCATGTCCAAAGCAAGAGAAGAAAAAAGTTCCTTTTGAAAGCCATCTGGTTTAGACACCCAGCACGCAGCAGAGAGAGATGGCCTCAGTTTACCGAATCTGTAGCCGTAAACTTACTTCTCTCTTTGCCTGAGACACAAACAGCAAAAGAAAACATGTTGGTCTGACTGACCAACCAGTCATGTCAGCCAAACTTCCCCAAAACAGCACAAAAGCTCTCCTGACTGGTGACTGTAGGGAAACCAATAAAACTTACAAACAAGCAAAGCGGGCATGATGCAAGTGTTCCACCATGGCAAACTGTGATGTCCCCTCTGGAGCTTCCGGAAAGGGAAGGGGAAACAGTGGGGCTTTTGCTTTCCAAGTATTGACCCTCTTAAAACTTTTGAAAGTTACGTTTTTGTCAGTTTTTGACCACATACACCATGTGACAGATAATTGTGTTGCCAAGCACAAGTGTCCTACAGGGAAAAGCCAGCCTTGATGGACTAGTCGTTTCTCAGCACTGGAATCAGCCTGGGGCCTGCCGGAACTTTGCAGCTCCACTGAGTTCAGATGCCTGGGTGCACGCTTACAATGTAGCCTGTGGTCCAGAAGTTGGGACTTGCACCTTGTTTTTCTGTCTTGTAGTGTCGTGTACACAAATGTAAGAATGGCCAAGAGGTTTCCTAACCCCTCCCTCCTTCCTCCTTGCAGCACTGTGCATGAAACCCGTTCCTCCTAGTTTTATTAAATCAGAATTGGGGGAAATTCTAGAATCCAGAATCGGACCCAATTCCTAGACCTTTGATTTCAGGTCATCCAGAGCTAATCACAGTTGAAGTTTGAGGCCAGTTGGTTCTGTAGACCTCCCTCTCCAGGCTCCCTGAACTGGAAGAGTGTGGTCTGGGGAGGGAGGAAGCGTCCTGCTCTATTTTGAGACCTATGAGAGAACTGACTTGTTTGCATAGAGGTTACAGAAGAACCAGTCTTGGTGACCACATGTCATCACTGAGCAGTGGCCCAAAGTGAGTCTCCTGTACCTGTGAAATGTTTGAGGGTGGTTCTGGCAGACCATAGAGGCCTCCACGGGGCTTCCAGTGTGCTTGGCAAAGGCTCCAGCAGGCATGGGTTTGTTTATCTTGCTTTTCTGAAGTTGAAGCCAATGTCCTTAATGGCTTTGAATGTTTCAGAAAACTCAGTTTTTGGGTTTTTTTTGTTTTTGTTTTTCAGCAGAACAGCTTTTCGGGCATGGGCTAAAGTCTCTTTAGGTGAGGTTGAAAGCAGAAACCAGCCTCACACTTAATGTCATTTGGTTAAAAAAAAAAAGTCTCATTTTGGAGCAAATGAAAAATGGCTTACTTACTTCAGACAAAGGACAGCATCAGGAGGCCTGGGCCCGCTGGGGTCATGGGTCTGGGAGAGGAGCCAATCCCAGACAGGCTGGCCGCCGGGTCTGGAGCCCGGGACTCCCAGTCCAAACCACAGAAGAGGTTCCTGCATGTCATTGGTTTTTGCTGGAAGAAGCAGCTCACCCTTTGAGGAAAATTCTGGATGGGAAAGGAAAGCCACTGTTTAATACAGAGTAGAACAGATGTGTGTGCTATAGGCAGGCTTTTCAACAACCTGGGAAAGGCCTGGCCGTGTGTTGCACATTTATTAGCTCTTGCAGATGTGTGTGTGCTATAGGCAGGCTTTTCAACAACCCGGGAAAGGCCTGGCCGTGTGTTGCACATTTATTAGCTCTTGCAGAAAGAAATGGAGAATGAGTGTTGAAAGTCTGTCTGCCAGAATTGGACCTTTGTGGGGTTTTCCCTTTAGATGAGAACTTAAATCACAGTAGTTCTTAATAAAAACAAGCCTTCCCACAGGAGAAAGAATTGAACAATGTCCTTAGAACATGGTGCACTCCAGGGCCTGAGTAGACGTCCCATGTAGAAGATAGAGCGGAGGAGGAAATCGGGCAGGGCAGGTGAGGGCTGCTTAGGGAAAGCAGTTCACTCGCCCATGCTGCCCAGCTGAGACTGCAGGAGGAGGGATTAATTTCCTCATAAACCTGAGGGGCCAGCTGCCCCTGCCCCAGGAGACAGCAGACCACATGCTGAGCCACCCCAGCCAGAGAGGACACAGGATGACATTCAGCACCCATAGCACGCTGGCGCTCAGCCACCAGCTTTTCCTTCATAAGCACGTAAGACAGTGTAATGCTGCCTCTATTTGTGTAAGGGCAGGAACCTCAGCCAAGAGATTAAATAATTTGTCTAAGGAGAAAATAAAGTCAAAGGCATGGGATTTGTACCCAGATCTCTGCCAGGAAGCCCTGTGAGCAAATCTGCATGTCCTTCTAGGTAGGATTTCAAGCAGCTGTCATTCACTCCTTAGTTCTCACAGTGGCCCCCTTATTGCAAAGCTTGCATTCCCTGGAGTGTGTAAACCTAGTTTGTCAGCGAGAAGGGGAGGTTCTTCCACACAGCTGTTCGTAGCTCTAGTGACACTCAGTGCTGGCTTTCCCTTCTCAGAGCCCATGGAAGGGATGTGGAGGGATACCATCTTGTGTAGTTCTTAGGACCTATATTGTCTAAATATCTAGGATAGGAAATTTATTTTAAGATGATTTTATTTTTACAGAAAGACCCTCTAAAGGAAAGAGCTTGGCAAAGTGAGCCACCAGTGTGTCTGTCCATGGTGGCCTTTGCAGGAAGTAGGTCTTGTCATATGACACAAAGAGATAAAACAATCACAGTAGTACTCACTCAGCCCAAGTGTGTGTGTGTGTGTGTGTGTGTGTGTGTGTGTGTGTGTGTGTGTGTGTGTCTAAGCCAGAAGAGGGTATTGGATCCCTTGAAGCTAGAGCCCTAGGCAGTTATGAGCCTATGAGTTATGATGTGGGTGCCGGAAGCCAGACTACAGGCCTCTGAGAGAGTAGCCAGTGCTCTTAACTGCTTGGGCCATACCCAGCCCCTACCTAGGGTTTTCATTTCTTTCTCTAGAGCAGGGCCTTATCATGGCCATGTCCTGCAGAGTGGCTAGATTCAGGCTGGAGGCGTTGCCTGCTCCTGGGTCTTGGCCTCCCCTTCCTTTGCCGTTCTTTGTGAGGCCAAATGTCCTCACTTAAAGTGGCAGGGAACACTTCTGTGCATCTTGGTTGTGCTCCAAAAGCCATAGCAGTCTGAGTGTGATTGGGCTGGTGACATAACTTGTAAAAGGAGTCAGGAAACAGAAGAGGACCGGTGTTGGGCTGAAGGGCCTTTAGAGGATATGCTACAGCCTTTCTCCCTCTTCACCCAAACCATGTTAGAGACAGACATGTGCATACCCTGTGCATGAAGGGCTATCCCAGCCACCCTGGGACGCTGACCCAGGCCCCGCCGGCTAGTCTTGACCAGTGTCTATCACAGTGTTTTCTCCCCTCTCCTGGTGTCATCTGTGTGTCTTACAACCCCAGGGTGACTAGCACCATATGGCTAATCTGTCTACAGAAGACGTGGCATGTCCCTTCCACGTGCATGGTTTATGGAGTCTGGCACCTCTTCCTGTACTATGGCTTTACTCCTCCAGCCCCTGGAGTACCATGAAGGCAGTGAAGTTGTGGGACCTGAGTGGGCGGGCTGATATGGCCAGAATACCTCAATCTGTTTCTGATCTTAATCTCTTTTACTCAGTTCTTGATGTTTTGTTTTGACATCTCTTGGCTGGCCTTGACCTCCAAAGAGACCTCCAGACCTACCCACAGCATTTAGTTACGAATGCCCAGTCCTATTGTATTCTTTCTGCAATCTTAACATCCTGATTGTAAGCAGAGACAATCTAGATATTTTATCTGAAATGTTAGGAAAGAGACACATTTATTGAAAACCCTCTGAGGTGAGGGTGGGAAGGGAGGTGTGCCAGAGAGGGAGTGAGAATTTGTTTTGAGACGATCATTCTGTGTAGCCCAGATGATCCTCCTGCCTCAGTTCCTCGAGTGCTGCGATTGCAGATGTCTGCTGCCATTCACAGATTTTCTTTTCTAAGTTTTCACAGCTCTCAGAATCCTAAAGAAAAGGTGAAGAAGCTTGCCCAAGGCTGTATAACAAACAGCAGAAGAGAAATTGACATCTAGATCTTTCTAATCCAGGGCTTAAGCTGTTTGTCCTTCTAATCCCAGGTTAGAGGTGCCATCAGTCACGAGATCCCTTTATGACACTTGACAAAGGGGAACATGTATGTCCAGGCACTCGGAAGCACTGATGCTCGCGAGGAACAGGAGTGATAAGATGCTTGTCAGTAGGTCTGGTTCCAGGGTCAGCCCCTCCGTCTGGAGTCCAGACTGCGACTGCTGCCACCGTGCCAGAGGCAGCCAGGGTGCCTGCCCTCAGTGGGTGTGTCTCCATCGAGCTAACGTGATGCTCTGTTCTGGCTGGTGGTGGGTACAGCGTGAGCCTTGCTAAAAGCTTTTGTCAGGAGCTGCTTTGACAGTCAATTCTCATGGGGACAGCAGGGAGGTGGGAGAGACTGCAGGTGATGTGTCAAGTCAGACCCTTAGATATGAGAAAACTCACTGCCCCTGCAGCTTTCTTCTTGCAGAAACTGCACATGTGACCCACAGCCTGTGAAGCTGCAGGGCACAGCAGTGGCCACTGGGCTCCCAGGTCCTGGGGGAGAGGATGCATTACACATGGCTCTGTAATTAGGCATGCTCAGACCTGACCTGGGAGACTCTTCACTGACCAGCTGCAGCAGGACACCCTCTGGGACACTGGTCCCTCTCCTTTCTCCTGTGAATAGATAGTTGTGGGCAGCGTTTGATTTACTACCTGCACTTTGGTTTTCACTTTGTGTTGTCTTGACACATCTTCCTTCCTTCCTTAATTCTGAACCTGAGGGGTTTCTTTTCCCCAAAGGCTGTTATATAGTTAACATGGTGCTGAACATAATCATGGCTACTTCTCGATATTTCTTTCACCAGCCAACATCTTCAGACTTTAATTCCAGTGCTTCTTCTAAGAACCCTCCCAGTAGACACTTCTGTTGTTTGGAAATTATCTTGAAGGGTATGAGCTACAACAAGAAGAAACTATGGGCATTTGTAACATGGACAGGCCTGCTTGTTTGTTGGGTTTTTGTCCCGCCCTGTGCCCCACAACTGTTTAGCCCCAAAGACATAGGTCTCCATAAATTATAAGCTGATTGGCCCATTAGCTCTAGCCTCTCACTGGCTAACTCTCATACCTTGATTAACCCGTTTTTCTAATCTATGTTAGCCATGTGGCTCAGTACCTTTTTTCTGTGGGGCAGATCACATCCTGCTGCTTCAGTGGTCTGGGCAGGAGTGGGAGGAATCCACTTCCGCCTTCCCAGAATTCTCCTGTTCTCATTACATCATTTCTATTTCCTGTCTGGTTTTCCCTCCTATATTTCCTGCCTGGCCAATCAGCGTTTATTTATAACATGATTGACAGAATACAGACAATTCTCCCGCAGGCATTTTCAGGGTGATGGATGGAACTGAGGGTCATTGTGTTAAGTGAAACAAGCCAGACTCAGAAAGACGAGTCATACTGCATGTGTCCTCTTACATATGGAATCTAAGTTTAAAAACAAAAACAGCATTGGGTGGCAGAGGAATCATCTGAGGGCCAGGCCAGTGTCCTCTACAGAACTAGTTCCAGAACAGCCTGAAGTACACAGGGAAATCCTGTCTCACTGACCTAATCCATACGTTTACATAAAAGACGTGAACAGCGTGAGGGGAGTGTTTGGAAGGAGAGGCGGGTGAGGTGTGTGGAGATGGCATGATGAAACCCGCCCTTTGGACAGTGAGAGAATGCTAACAGAGAGCGGGTGCAGGGCCTGGCCTGCGGTGCACAGGCAGCTCTCTGCCAGCCTGACCCGCTTGCAGACTGGACCACACCATCCTGGTTTGATGATAAGCTCTAAGCCTCTGCTGTCCCAGGTTCCATTGGGGGCGTTGCAATCATTAACTTAGGAATTGCTGTTGTTGGAAACTTGACTGCTGAGTCACTCGGCCTCTCTTTTGTTGAGATGTTAAGTCCCTTGTAAAGTATCCTGTGTGGGCCTGCAGGGACGGCATTCTCAGTTTATTAACTTGAGTGATCAATATTGGAATTACAGTGTGTCTCCGCCCTTGGCTTGCTGTCTAGTGAAAGGTATTTTGAGTTTTAAAGTAAGGCCACATAGGAAAGAGTAGAGTATAATGTAGTTTGAGTTCCAGATTGCCCTCTGCTTGGCTGTGGAGTAATCAGAGACTGCACTTGGAGACACGTGTAATGAGGTGCTCCCTCTGGGCCTTCTGCATCCTGCAGTGCTAAAATTTGGGGGCTGCAAATCAGCCTTGAAAATAGAAGCTACCCATCCTGTGTAGGGTGCTTTTCCTCCATTCCTGCGTGATTGGATCCATCAGTTTACAAAGTTGCAGCTCCTAAGCAATCCTGATCCTGCACAGCACATCTTGTAGATCTGCAGAATGGAAGGAAGGTCAAGGGGTGGCAGCTTCCTTAGTTACAGCCACCACCACTGCCCTCTCCCCCCGCCGTGTCTCCAGATACAGACCGATGTCCAGTGCAGAGCAGCGCCTGCATGAGGAGGCAGGTGTGACTCACTGGACAGGAACTCTCTCAGGCCAGAAAGAGAAAGGACTCTAGAGTTCATGTTCTGAGGGACCAGAGGAGTGACGGACTGAAAAAAAGAGACACTTTACCTCCTGTGCTTCCCTGGACTGCGTCACTGAAATACCACACACTGCTCCTCTAAAGAAGGGCTTCCCAACATGCCTGGGGTATGCCTGTGGCCCTTGGGAGCAAAAACTCATGCTTGCAAATGACCTTTAAAGAGCTTTTGCTGTCCTTTGTTCACAAGTGAATCCTCAGTAAAGTGACCGTAGCATTTGATGTCTATTCTTACACGCCCAGCTGTCAGTTCACAGTCAGGAAAGATCTGCATAAACTTGTGCTCAGCAGCAGCGCAGGCCTCTCGTGTAGGCCTTCGAGTGGAGAGGTAATCGGAGTGTATTGCAGGTGCTCTTCCAGTACACCGGGAGAGAGGTCTCATTTGCCAGCTGAGGCAGACATCTTAGTCTCATCCCACTGTTTTGTACCCAAGGAAAGGTTTATACTGCTTTACAGTCACCTCTCGACTCCCTGATGTACCCTCTTATGGCAGCGGGAAGACTGAGACACAGGAATTGGCTAACCTAGGGCTCTGCAGGGACGGGCAGAGCTGGACATGGCTCCACACGCCACCCGACTGCCTGGTAGAAACGAGAAGCTTTGGAGAGACACAGTATTTACTGTTACATGTGGAATGTGACTTGGGAACCAGACATGATAACACCCTTCACTTGAGCTGCTTAACATCAGTTGGGACAAGGCTACAGAGAAGATGGGGTACGCTCAGGAACACACTGCCAGTCAGGTGCATGATTGAGAGTCTCTGATCATTTGGTGTGGCCAAATATTACTGACTTCAAGTCTTCTTTCCACTGGTGGCTGCGTTTTTTTTTGGGGGGGGGGTCTGAATCGGGGCCACAGAGCTGGTGTTAATGGTTAGCTGGCAAACCCCTGGATTTGGAGTCAATGGATGCTCCCTGTGTCAAGCAAAGATAGTTACAGGAACTGTAAAAGCTCTGGCAGCAAAGCCCTCGTGGCTTGGGACCAGGCTAGCTAAAGAGAGCCCCAGGCTTGCTGTTGACAAGCTGTGCAGCCTACACCCTCACTGTGCTGTCCCTCACCAAGAAATCCGCATCCTTATGTTCAGATGACTGTGCATGTCCAGGGTGGCGCTCTGCACACAGCCAGAGTCAGCGTTCTGAAGGTGTCTGCTGCAAGTATTTCTCAAGAGTACCCTTCCTCCCTCTGCTGCTCACTCTGGCCTTCTCCCTGAAGAGACAATCCAGGGTTCCGACCTGTCAGCCTAACTGCCAGCACATAGGAGTAGGCATCTCTTCCTACATCGGGGAGATTGAATGATTTGCCCAAGATGACGCCGCAGGTAAGCAGCAGAGCCAGATCCCTTCTCATGTCCTGCGCTAACGCTGACTGAAGGCATCGCAGTCAGTGATGAAGGCATCTCCTGAGTGTGCCTTCCAGATGCGTGAGCACAGCTGCCAAAGCAGCACAGTGTCTGTGGTCTGACCTGCCGAGTCCCAGTGTCCCTAGCATGTTCAGGCTGTCTTCAGAAGGTGTCAGTTCTGGATGGGATCCTTCTTGTGCAATCCCCAGGCCCTGAGGGAACTCACCTTAATCCAGTTTGCTCACGCAAGAGCAGACTGGCCTCTCACGTCAGCGGGAGCAGTGCGCCTCTACTGCCCGACTTCACCACACATGCGTCCTGCTGTGGGTTACTGACTCACTCCAGGCTAACTTTGCTGTCAGACTTGGAGGAAGTGCACGGAAGGGCAGTGTGTTGAAAGCTGTGTGAAGCACGCAGAGTGGGCTGTGAATCAGGCTCACATTTTCGTGACTGAGAGATAGGTGCCTAGGAGTCTATTCTTGTATCCCAAGTGTGTGTTTAAAGGTGATTTTTTTTCAAGTGTTGTAGTACTTTAAAATTATAGCTAGTTCAAAATAACAATAATCTCAACTTACAGAAACATAGCTCTCCTGCGTCCTAGCCCCAAAGCATGATCAGTTGTCTGTAGGGAGAATGGAAGCCTGACAGTATTTGCTGAGTGAAGGAAGCCTTTCTTCTTGGAGGGCTGTGCTTGCAGCTGAGGGCCACTTGAGGCGTCAGAGTCCACACCACTGGCTGTCACTCCGTCTTCTGTGCGGCTCCTGAAAAGAGACTGACAGAGTGCCCCTGCTTGTCCGTCTCCCTGCTGCTCATGGTGAACCTTCTCTTACGGAGCTGGACTTGCTGAGGTTATATGAGAATGGGTTCAGACTCAAGAACCCTGCATGTGTGCATGCATGTTTTTATTGTATGCTTGTCCGGTTATGAGTGTGTGCGCATGTGTATGGGTGCCTACGGAAACCAGAAGAGGGCACTGGGAGCTGAGCCCATTCTCCAGCCCCAAAAAGTTTTATAGATTCTAGGATCTTTCAGAGTTATCTGCAGTGAATATTTTCTTTCAGTTTGGTGTTTTTTAGAGCACAAAAAAGGTTTTCTTAAGCTATTCAAAGATTTATTCCTCTTTTTTTTGTTTTTAATATTTAGGTTTTCTTTTCTTTTTGAAAAAGTTTCTGACTCTGTAGCCCATCCTCTGGACATTGTTAGATTAAGATTCTGTACTGCAGCAAGACTGAGGTGTAAGAGTGTGGAGGGGAGCGCTAAGGAGACGTCAAGGCTCAGTGAATTAGCAAAACTGATGGAGCAGGCGCTGGTGGAGCAGCGATGAACAGCCAGGGTGGGAAGTTGGTGTGCACACGGATGGTGATTTGCTGTTAAAGGTAGCAGTGTTGAGGGTACAGACTAGAGAGTCCGGTAGCCTTGATGAGACTTGAATTTATACTGACTATCTCACAGTCCTGAGAAACTGTTCATTTTCTCAGGTAGGACAGTGTATTGTATTCCTCCTTTTTAAAATAATTCAGAGTGATCTCGATTTTCCTGAAGCAGTGTTGTGCCCCAGCAGCTAGGAGCAGAGAACCTAGCCCACCCCTTGCTTTCAAACAATGCAGCAAGAACCATGTATATCACGTTTAGGTAATGATATAGATTGTATGTAGTTAGCATATTTGAAGCAAAAATGCTCAGTTGTTGAATTCAGAAGCTACAAATTTAGGAATTTGGCCAGGCAGTGGTAGCGCATGCCTTAATCCCAGCACTTAGGAGGCAGAGTCAGGCGGATCTCTGGGAGTTCGAGGCCAGCCTGGTCTACAAGAGCTAGTTCCGGGACAGGCACCAAAGCTACAGAGAAACCCTGTCTCAAAAAAACAAAAAAAAATAGGAATTTGTTTTACTGTCATGTGGAAAGTTAATACCAAGTGATCGGCCCTGAAATCAAAACATAGAAGTAACATTATGTGGACTGAGCAGGTTATACTTACGTATTTGGGAGGAGAGAGGGGGCATTTTTAAAACAGGCCATGAGTTTTAGAATGACTGGGAAGGAGAAAAATGATACTAATCATATTTTAATTCAGTACATCTCAAAAAAAGTTATTTTTAAAAGTTATATAACTTTATTAAGTTTTTTTAAAGATAAAGTTAACAGTTTTCCATCTGAAATGTTCCCCAATAGCTTTTAGAAGAAGGTGGACGCCATAGTTAGCAGGATTCCTGGCACTCTGAAAGGATTGACAGCAAACTGCCTAGCGAGACAGGGTCAAGAGCTAGTGGGAGGGAGACACGAGCTACACAGAAATAACAGTGTGGTGGCCACAGCTAGTCCCGGCACTCGGGAGGCAGAGGCAGGCAGATCTCTGCGTTAACAGGCCAGTCTGACTACAGAGCGAGTTCCAGGACAGCCAGGGCTGCATAGTAAAACCCTGTTTGAAATAATTAGTGATAATTTGTCAGAGATCTGCGGCTCAAAGCCTTACTTTTGGAGGAGAATTGAAGGTTAGGGAAAGGCCTGAGCTCACTGCTGCACAGAAATCCTGTTCTGGAGGGAAGGGGCGGGGCCTCATTAGCATCTCCCAGTCACTGTGGCTGGCCCAGTGTTTGAGCGCCTCAGGATCCCAGATTGCTCTCATTGGTCGGATCTAAAGGAATGATCTGGAAGTAGAAAGTACCCGAAGTCTCCTCGGTTCATCTGAGCTGGCTCACTCAGCACTGTGTATGCTGAAGCTTCCTGCCAGTGACCAAGACCTCAGGAGAGTTCAGGGCTCAGGCCAAGGCTGCGGTTTACCGTTTGGGGGGAAGAATGTAGTGAGTAGCTGGCACACCCCACCCCCACCTCCAGCCGGATGAAGTAAGCGCATGAACAAATGCCTGAAATTGGCAAGTAACGCACAGACTTCAGCTTTTCCCTTTGTAGGATGTCTGGAGATTGTTGGAAGAACATGAAGACAGACGATAAAGCTTCTTCAGGAAGCTGGTTTCATATGGTGGTTTAGATTTAAATAGTGATTGTCTAGCACCATTTGAAATCAGTGTTCTTGGTGGAGAACAACTCTGCAGCCGACAGCAGAGAGAGGCTGCAGCCCTGAAGTATCCAAAGTGGAAAACAGGCTACCAGGACCTGCTCAAGTCGCAGCGGGCCTGCCCTTGCCCTGCTGACATCAGTGTTGTGTGTAGCTAGTTAGTCATCGTTGGTAGAATTTTATACTTGTTTATGTAATAAGTCTTCTCTGGAAGTAGACTCCATCGTGTCTGGACGACAGATTGAAGGCTTGGGCATTTCCAATCCACACGACCTCTTGTGACCCCTTAGAGGATGACTGATTTCTTTTGGTGTTCAGAGTCAATAGAATTTTCTAGCACCATCTGAAATCGGTTATAAAGATTGGGGAAAAGCATCATGCGCCGGCTGACAGAGTAATTGATTGCTGACTTCAGGGCAACAGGTAAGAACTAGGAAAACAAATACCGAGAAATCCTGAGGTGCATTTTCTTCCTGTTGACCTGTTACAGTGACAGGTGATTAACCGTTCACACAGTGCTGGCGGTCACATTGTAGAGAATTTGTTTACTACATTTGGGGCAAAACCAATAACTGACCAAGTCAGTTTGAGAGGAACAGGCAGGGAGGAAGTTCAGTTTACTTCTAGAAGCTTCTATTAGCTCACCTGGGGGCAGTCATACACTGGCTATTGATTGTATGGTTAGCAATCCACACTAAGGAAGGCTAAAGGCTACGAGTAGCCGATGGTTTGGCTAACTAACTGGGCCCGTGTCTGGGACTCCACTAAATTAGCAGGCATAGAAATAAGTAGATGTGGATAAAGGGGAAGGCTCTGCATGAGCTGTTGTCCTGAAATGTCTTCAGTACAGGATGCTTGGTAGAAACCACACTGACTTTCCTAAGTCCAGGAACTGGAGTGAGGCAGCCGCTATACCTCCCAGGTATAAATGTTTTCCTGCCCCAGGTGCTGAGGTGACCAACAGGTCCACCCACTGGAAGACCAAAGACCACCCTAGCAATCCAGAACCCCCTAGCTGCTTTCTCCTGCCCATTTATTGCCTTTCGGCCCTCCTGAAAATCTCCCTGGGAATGTTGTTGCCTCCAAGTTAAGACAATGTGGAGCTGAGGCATTCTGTCCCCTGGAGCAAGGTGGATGAGCCAGTTCACCAGCCGCCTGATTCCCTGGGACTCTGGCTGCTCTGTTTCCTGAGAGATCTCCACTCTGAGGATCCAGACACATTGCCAGTTCTTTCTTCCGGCAGACTGGAGGCCAGCCCCTGGGGCTGCCTAGAACGTCTGCTGTCCCTGTGTTTAGTGTCTCCTAGGCAGATCAGCATGCTTTTCTAAACCCACCTCGCACAGTATGCCAGAGCCATGTCTCCTTGGTCTCTGCAAAGCTGACTTCTCCCATACTGCCCAGCTAAATCTGAGCACCCCTTCCTTCCCCACATCCACCCTCAGCAAGCTTTATCCCTGCCCGCTCCCTCAGAACTGTCCTTCACATCCCTCCCTTCCCCCTTAACCCCCTGCATGACTTCCTGGCCGCACCTTTTTGAGTAACCACCAGTTTGTAAAACCATGTATTCAGCCTCATTCCTTCTCCCTAGCCTTTCAGGGAAGTAGCTCAGCCAGGGCAGGCTGTTTGAGACTCCCTCCCCAGCCTGCACTACCACCCCTGTCTGCCTGCTTTCCCTCAGGACCTAGCTTGTGAGCTTTCTCAGCTAGCTGCCGGGTTCCTCCGTGAATACGCACGTACAGTACCCTTCTCTCCAGATGTTCTTCCCTCCTCCTCCTCAGCCTAGATCCTCTGGGACTCTCCTAACCCCTAGATCACATGTGTCCTGGTCCGTGTTGCTGTGGGGCCTTCACACTGGCTGGCATGGCTGTCCCAACAGAGCGTGGCTTTCTTCCCTGGACTTCTGAGAGCAGCCATGGGCTTCAGGTTCTGCGACCCTGACTTAACTGTTTAAGCTTCTCCGTTAGGTGTGAGCGCTGTGACTCTAGAAGGAAGGAAGGACCTCCTGTGAACCAGGATTTTAGGCAATCTCTGTGACAAACTTCCCCTGATGGGTGTGTCCGGCCTTTTGACATTGCAATTCAGTGTTGTCAACTACAGAATTCACAGTGAAGAATGCAATGGCGTTGCAAAAAAATAATTGCGTAAGTTTTAAGTATACTTACAATGTGGTGGACAGCATTCGTAGTTGTCCTGGTGTGTGGCCCATGAACCACAGGTTAGACGTTCCTAGACTGGTATTTGTAGCATTTTTAAGTGGTACTTCATCTACATTCCCTCCTGGTTGAACTTTAACTAGACTTAAAAAATGGGAAGTCAGATGAATCATACAAGTGACTAAGCTTTGGGCAGATCTGAAAAGTCATTAACTGAGATGGGGTTTTTATTTTTTTTCTTAGTCAACTGACAGAAACCTGAAATAAACCATTTTTAAAAATCTACCAATCAAATTTGAAGTCTGAAATGAATGACAAATCTGGGCTTTGCTGCTAACTCTGAGGTCGGGTTCTTCCCTGACCTCACTGAGCATCAAGAGAAGATACTATGGAAGTGGGGTGGGGGATGTCCCAAGGAGAGGGAGAGAGGGAAATGAAATTTAGTCAAAAAATAGGAACAAAACAGGCAGCTCCTTCCCTGGGCCTTAGTGCCCAGAACCCCACATCCAAATTTCCCATGCTTCTGTGTGTCACAGTGAACAAGCTGCCGCGTTGCTAGAACAGCCTGTGGGGCTCCTAGCAGCGCTACATTCTGAGGTCAGCTCATGGTTCATTTCTGTCGTGGGACTGTTGAGAATAACAGCGCAGCCTGTTACCCTGGCGCTGCGTATCACCCGTCAGCATTCTGTGTGAAGCAGAAGAAAGGGTTCGCTGCCGAGACAGACTGCAAGCAGCTTTTTACTTAGCTGAAGTTAAAATGGAGTACACCACAGACATAGAATACGTTAGTGCTTTTACATGTTTTTATTAAGGTAAAACAAAGTAACCGCTAGAGGAAACAAATCTTGCCATTTTAACCATTTTAGAGTAGATAATGCAGTGGCTTTTAAGCCATCCATGGTGCTGTACAGCTGTCGAGTCAGTGAGGTCTAATTCCCTTCATCACAAAAGAAAGCGTCCCTCTTTCCCTTCTTTCTGACTCCTAGTACAATCCCCAGAATCCTACACTCTATGAAAGTCTCTGTCTAGTTTTGCTCACTGTGTGCGATGTTTCCAAGGTTCACCCACATTATAGTGTATGTGATGATATTTCATTATGGGCATAACCACACCATGTTTATTTATCAGTTTGGCATTTGAGTTACCCTGTTTAAGTTGAATCTTTTAATGTGGTTCATGTCCGTAGACTAAATGAAGAGCACTGAGCCCCATGGCAACAAGCAGCTGCCCGCTGCCCCCTATGTTTCCCCTGGCATCTTCAGCTCTTTCATCTGTGCCTTCTGACGTCATACATTTTACAGTGGTGTGCTGATTCTGACTTCCTTCCCTCTCCCTTCCCCATGGGTGTGAGGGTTTAGCTTCAACACTGGCCCTGCCTCACACCGTAACATTGCACCCCATTTACCTTCACGGTGCAATTACAGCCCAAGTTAAATCAAGGACTAGTGACCAACCCCATTTCAAAAGCCCAGGGGGACCGAAGGTGCACGCGCACACACACGAGCACGCGTGCACATAGAAGAGCTAGTGTCCGTAATACGTAGGGATGTTTGTAGCCCACCCAACAGATTCACATTCTGAAGAAACCTTATTTAGATTCTGAAAAGAGTAACTATCATTTTAAAGTTTCCACGTGCTTCCCCATTCACGCCTAATCCTGGCTCTGGGACTGTAGCTTCCCCTCCAGCGTGTCGGGACGAGTGTGCGGTCACCGTGTTGTGCTTTGTTTTCTCGGAGCCCGGCTTCCTCCCACCTTGATCTGGATGCGTGCCTTTCTCTGCTGTTTGGTTCCCTCGCTTCCTCTTCTGGGCTAACGCACGTACCCCAGATCCTCAGCTCTTTAACCCTCTGGACCCCAGCTCCCGTCCAGTAGTCTGTGTGTGTACGTGTGCATGTGTGTATATGTTTAGGGGTGTGTATACATCCTTCAGCGGTCGTCTGGGAAAGACTGACTGCTGGGACTTCGTTTTTCTTTAAGTTTTATACTCTTGGTGTGAATTCTGGTTGGGAAAAGAAAAATCCCCCAGTATTTCATTCTCTAGTGCAATGCAGAGCTGATCTCTGGACCTTACTCTCCGGACGTAGGAGACTCAGTTACACACACACACACCATTCATATATACACACACACATGTACATACACACGTATTTGTTTAGTGATTGGTCCCAGGCCTTTCTAATCCCCTGCCTTGTTTTAGCTTTTCTTTCCTCCCAGGCCACCTTTCCTGTGTGCTGCACTGATCCGCTCTTGTGACTTACCTTTCTCCTCATCTCCTTTCAGTTCCTGTGTTCTACTTTCTGGAAAAAAGCCCCACACCATGTCTTCTAAAACTTCACAGTGAGTGTTTATTTCTGCTAATGTTCTTCAGTACCTGAAAGATGAGTTTTAATGTCATTTCTGCCCGCGTGAGGTTTCACGGCTATTTCTGCGGTGTTGATTTTGTTGTCATTTGATAGTTTTCTGCCCCCTCTTCTGAGTCTAATTCTTCTAGGTGCTTTGGGCTTTTTGACTTTGGTGTTACGGATTCATTTGGCTCTTCATTCATATTTGGGACGGGAGTAGAATGTCAAGGTCTCCAGTCACTGACCGGACTTTCCAGCTGGCCTGATTGCAGCCTGTATGCTGGAACAATGGTCCTCTCATCCACACAGAAAGAGGCCCCTGTCTTGGGGCTGGAGAGATGACTCAGCAATTGAGAACACATACTGCTCTTGCAGAGGACCCAAATTTGGTTCCTATTACCAACACCCATGTGTGGTGGCTCACAACCACATGCAACCACAATTCCAGGGGAGCCAACACCCCCCATGGCCTCCATGGGCACCCATGTGCATATGCATGTGTTCAAACACATACATGTAAGCACAAGTTTTTTTTGTTGTTGTTAAAAAAAATCTTAAGAAACAAAGTCCTAATCCTAACCTGTGAAAGTATGCCATACATGGGCTTAGATGCAGTGGGTCAGCACCGCAATATCTGGCTGGTCCAGGAGCTCCCCAGTCATACCTGGCCTTAAAAGCAGAGCCCCTTCCTGGCTGTGATCAGAGATGTGAGGATGGAGGAAAGATGGAGGAAAGTAGAGAGACCCAACGCGGCTGCTCTGGGGATGGAGTAAGAGGGCCCTGGGCAGGAATGTTGTGTTCTGAGTGGGGGAGGGCAAGACAGAAGACCTGTGGTTCAGTCTGCTGGATCCCCTGGGGTATACCGGTGCCATTGCCTGCTGGTGGGTTCTTCGGCCCCCACCTACCTGACTCTAAAGATAGCACAAGAATAAAGCTAGTGCTTGATGTCAGAGAGTCCTGAAAACTTCAGCCAGAGCCTTGGAGAAATACCCACCCAAGTCTTGAGCCTGTATCACAAGGGTCAGAGCCTCCAGAAGTTCCAAGAAGCTGCCAAGTCTGCTCACCAGTGGCTGGCTGCACAGGAGAGGCAGGTAGATGGGACTGTGAACCACCATGTCTGACCCTTGGAATAATAACTTCATTGGAAGCATTGTACATCTGACTCAGGTTTCTCCCTCTGCCAAATTGTAACCTGGAATCATAGAGAAGAGGATCCTGGGAAATGTAGTTCCAACCTTAGCATGACAAGATAGAGGCAGCAAACGAGACCCAATCCTACAGGGGTAAACCTGCATATCAGATTCTGGAAGCTGAATTGAAGAGAGGGCAGCAAGTCCTACTGTTCGAATGTGGATTTCTAATTCATCTCTTTTGTAACCTGTCACTCATTACTCCCTTTGCTGTGCCCACCATCTCCAGGTGCACTCCCCTCTGCCTTAAGCTCTCCCAAGAGTTAGATGTGTTGGGAGTCCTTAGGGAGAAACTAGAATTTCACTGAGTCTCTGTGCCTCTGTTCCAGAGACTTCTGACTTCAAGGCACTGCCACTCGCCCCAGCTCCTGAGCCCTCCTACACAGGTATGGGGATCTTCCTCAGGGCTTTCCGTAGTATGCTGTGTGGCGTGTAATCTGTGGAAATACAGCCCCTCTGCCTGTTTGTTAAAGCGCAGTCCACAGATATCTTCACTCTCGTTCTCTGTCCTACCTCTTATTCATGGTAATAATCTTTTACAATCATGGCAGTCAAATTTTAAAGATTTTTTTTCTTTTTTTGAGATTTCTGAGTTTTTGAGGTCTCACTGGACAGCCCAGACTGGCGTCCGACTCACAGAGATGCTCCTGCCTCTGTCTCCTGAGTGCTAGGATTAAAGGCGTGGGCCACCCCACCTGGCTGATTCTGTTGTTGTTGTTATCATCATCATCACCATCATTTTGTATTTGTGTCTGTGAATGCAGTTGCCCTTAGAGACCAAAGGTATCTGATATCCTGGAACTGTAGTAGTGACAGCTGTGAGCTGCCCTATGTGGGTGCTGGGAACTGAGTTTGGGTCCTCTGTAGGAATAGTGTGTGCTCTTGACTTCTGAGCATCTTCCCATCCTCAAAGTAAAGTCAGAAGGCCCTGCCAGTTCCGTCATGTTTGTCCACAAGAGTTTTGTCTTGTTCATTGTTCTAGAGACATTGCTCTGGTGTCCCATTGTTTTCCTGCTCTGCTTGGAACTTAGGGTGTCTTAGCTGACTTCGTGGCTGAAATCAGCTTCCCTGAGATTTTCATATCTCGGTTCAGTTGTATTCCCAAGTCCTGGATGATTAGTAAGAAACAAAATTGTTTTAATTCTTTTCTCCCCTCCCTCCCTTCCCTTTCCCCGCGCCCACCCCATCCCCAACTCTGTCTCGTACCTGCTTGGTCTGCTTTTCTTCCTCCTTTATGATGTTTTGACATTTCATGAGAACACAACTTGCTTTACACCTATGGATGTCTGAGATGAATAAAAGTATCTGTACACAAACCCAGAGTCCCTGCTGTGGGTCCGGGTGCAGCCGTCTGTCATTTTCCATTCATGGAGCCCATTTCTTTCATCTCTAAAATGAACTGGTCCCGTTGGAGAGTCCTTTTTAAGACTAATGAAAATTATGACCCCGTTAAGGTTTTAGTGTTTAGGGTCATGTTTTGAATGCTTGATCCCCAGCATATTGCATGTAGTGATATTTTGTTTGTGTTTTAACAAATAAAGCTTGCCTGCAGATCAGAGTGCAGAGCTAAGTCACTTAGAGGTCAGGGAATGGTGGCACACACCTGTAATCCCAGCATTTGGGAACCGGACAGTGGTGGTGCACACCTTTAATCCCAGCACTAGGGAGGTGGAGACAGGAGTGATATGGCTGGCTGGAGAGGGGACTATAAGGCAGGAGGAGACGGAACACATTGAGGTTTGATGGAGACAGTTGCGGTTTGAGGAGATAATCTGACGACAGGATTGCTCCTTATTTCTAAGCATTGGTGAGGTAAAGAACTCTCTGGTGGCTGGCTGCTTTGCTTCTCTGATATTCAGCGCTAACCCCTGTATCTGACTTTGGGAATTTATTATTAATAACAATTAGAATTCATGCTCCAGTTGCATGTATTGGAGGTTATGGAGCAGCTGAGATAATTGTACCTATTGACTGATACCTAGCACCTTTGGAGGCTGTACCCACCCCGGGTTCCGGACCACACTCTTTACCTCCTGGTCTGGACCATGTGAACAGCTGCTAGCTTGTACTTAACTGCCACAGTTGGAACTGCAGCCAACACTTCCTTCCCTGCTATGACAGAGGAAGCTTCTGAAGCCACGAGCCAACAACCTGAGTCCCTTAGGTTACTCACATCAAAGATTTTGCCATAGCACCAAGGAAAGTAACTAATTCAGCCCCTTACAAATGCACATCTAAAGCTAAATAGTTCAGAAGGGTCAGGCATGCAATGCCTTCCTGTCCACAGCCCTTCACAAGTTCATGCCATAGCTCAGAGCCCCTGGCCCATGGCATCTCTGAGGCCATCTTTAGCTCTAACGGTATGATTCTCGGTACATGCAAAGTTTAATAGACCTGAAGGATGACCTTACAAGCCAGAATTCATAAAATATTAAAAGTGCTTTTCAATGTCCTGTTTTGAAGAAAGCAGAAAAAGTCAGAGAACCCGAGTGTTGGTGTGGATTCAGCCCATCGAAGTCAAGTTAGAGTTCCCCTTAGGATTCCATGTGGCTCGTGGGCTGTTTTAGAGTGCTGATAGCCTGGCTAGTGGAAGGGGATGGGAGAGACCCTTCTGTTGCCTCACTGTGGCCAGAGGGCCGAAACCCCAGCACATGCCCAGCCAGCAGGCACTCAGCTGGGTCTAAGCAGCAGCCTCCTGTCCTGCACGTCTTGATGATGATTTTGACTGTTGTAGAGACAAGAGCCAACCCGCAGATTGCACCGTGACATTACTGTGCGCCCCAGACGCCCTCCTGGGCTTCTGATCTTTAAGGAGCAAGGTGATGTCCTTGGGGCTGCAGACAAGCAGTTGATAACGGAACTGTTTTCTCCATTACAGGTAAAGCCAGGGAAGGAAGGTTACACTGAAATCTCTCTATTAGCCATCTTCTAAGGGCCTGAGGCAGCTGTATAATAATACTGGACTTGACACGATCTCAGATCAAGTCCTAGGGTGTTAAATTGTCTTCATTTGGCTGAGGCTGCTGGGAACTCAGGAAATAACACTGCAGTGGGCATGCTGCAGAGTGTCTGGTGCCAGCTTCAACTGCGGTGTCAATATTCCTGCCTTAGTAACCTAATGTCCCCCTTCTCTTTCGTCCACACTAAAGGTTGAGCCCATCTTACACACAGGACCAGAAGAGCTTAGGGAGGAATATTTGTGTGTATGTAATGAAAATCTGTGGATGAGATTCCAGTCAATGCCCAACACTGATTTTGTGTTTCATATGTGTGTTCGCAGCCTGAAGGTAACTTCAGACATTGTTTTGAAAGCATCCGTGTTTTAATGCAACTCATCACACAAGGTGGGGTGTAGAATTTTCCACTTGAGGCATCCTGCAGGTTCTCACCCATGGCTGACTGGAAGCATTTTGGATTTCAGATTCGGGATGCTCCATATGGGCGGACTGGAGTCTGCAGAGTAGAAGGCACCCCATAAATACTTAGTTCTGACGGCAGCTCCACCTGTGATCGGCCCTTTGCCGAGAGGCTGAGAGTTACATATCGGCATGTCTGGGACCTCCATGGGGACTGAGAGAGTTAGAAAGAACCTCTCCCAGCCCCCTTGGTCTAAAGAAACATTGGATGGGTGCCATTGCAGGAAACACACTGGCATCCACACTGCCTTGGTATGTGGGTGCGGTCAAAGAGCTTTGGGCTAAACTGTGCTGGCTTGTTGTGTCAGGGCCGACCCCTTCTAAGGCCAGAGGAGACACCGGGGCAGTGGGCACAGAATGCCTCCTCCCGGAGGTGAAGGGGCTTGAAGGTAGACCAGGAGTTTGTGGGTTGAAGTCACAGGGGGACGTCAAAGAGAAAACCGAAGAATGGTGTCCCATCTACCACTCCGGCAGACGCTACCTCGGAAACGAAGTCCAGGAAACTATGGCCTACTACCAACCTGTACCAACCCGAACATGTTGGACACCACCCGCTATGGGATGGGCAGAAGATGGCGTGGGCCTGGCAGAAGTTGAGTCACCAGAACTGTGCCAAAGGCTTGATGTGGCAGGAGGTAGCACGACAAAGGCACTAGAGTGTGCCAGTTGGGTACCAGCCGCCTTCGCTGTTAGAACTGGTCTCGGGAGAAAGGACAGCCCTTGGATATGCTTCTAAAGCAGGCGTTTTCCCTGTGTGCCAACAGCTGCCCCTCTCTGCAGGCTTCCTTCCTGTGGCTGAAGAGGCCAGAGGACAAGGCTAAGGACGGGTAGAACGGGAGGCAGGAAGCCTTAAAATGGACGATACACTGACCGTTGGTCTAACTCTGCTTCATGTATTTTCTGCGTAGGTCAGGAGACAAACACAGTAGAGCTGAGGAGGAGAGAGGCTGAGAGAAAATGCCAGCAACCCAGAGATTCAGTAACCGGACAGCAGGCACGTGATAAGAGTCTCCAGACAGTTTTGAAATGTCTTTGGAAGGGGGAAGGGATCCTGATGCCACATTGACTGGGCATCAACAACCACTACCCCGATTTCCCCCATAGAAGGCAGAGTCAAGAGTAGCACCTCTTACTGTGATAACACAAGTGTATTAGCAAGATGTGTGTTAGATCAGGGCTGTGTAATGAAACTGTAACAAGAAGTCTCATGGATGCAGCTGCTAGTCTTTTAACCCAGGCGGGTTTAGTGAGGCTAGCCCAGGTTCTAGGTCCCTGGTGGGGGAGTGGGGGCTTTTCCTAAGCTCACACCTTTATCCCATATCATGTAGGTTCTGCCATGTGTCCCCCCCGGACCCAAAATTCTTTACCTTCTGCTGTATGACATCGGCCTGTAGTTGTGGCCGACTCCCTTCACACCAGCAGCCCAGACGTCATGTGGCTGAATGGAGACCTTCTGAGCATCGACAGTGTGCAGACATGGGCACTGAGAGAGGCCCAAAGCTCTGCTCCTTGGGCCATTCCCAGGCCCTGGCTGAAGCAGTCACGCTGATTGCAAGTGCTTTATTTTCTTGCAGGACATTAGTAGGTAGAAGCTTATTCTAGCATACACTCCACACAGTGCCCTGGTTCAAGCCCCAGCATTCCCTATACTGAGTGGGGTGGTCATGCTTGCTGGTGAAGAGATCCCAGGAGGCATGGGAGTGGGAAGTTAATCCTGACATTCACCTAGGTCATCTAGAGGAAGGGCTCCAGGCATGGCAGGCACCTCCTAGACACATTCCTGTGTGTCCTTTTGTTCACGCCTCCCCCGCATTCTAATCTCTACTGTGTTTGAGCGCAGCGGTGGAGATGGTAGTATAGTTTGTGTCCATGGAGCAGATTAACCACTCTTTGCCCCAACCTGCCCATGATTAGGCCTTCACTCCCCCGTTGGCAGTCCTTGGAGGGACAAATGCAATCCAAGAGGCACTCAGCAAGAGTCGTGACTGGGACATCATAGCAAAATGGGGTTCGTTTCTAGAACCAGACCCCATCCACTCAGATGTGTGTGTTTCTGGTGCTGGGGGGACGGCTCAGCAAGAAAAGCACTTGCCACACGGGCACAAGGACATGCGTTTGCTTCCTAGAGCCCACGTTTTTAGAACTGAACACGGGGACTGTATACAATCCCGCCCAGGCACGGAGAGACGGGCAGGTCCCTGAAGTCACTGGCAAGTCAGCCAGCCTACCTGGTGAACTAGAGCCAGCGGGAGAGCCTGTTTCAGCAAAGTGGTGGCTCCTGAGGAGTGGCCCCTGAGGTTGTTTTCTGGCCACCACACACACAGCGTGGGTGTGCACACACGTCCCTGTACCATGAACATGCCTGGGCACACGTAACAAACACGTGAAGTCAGTCAAATATGCCTTCCTGTAGCTGGAGTAGATAGATGGTCAAGACCACAGTATTTCTCGGGCTACTTTTCAGGGCAGAATAGGCCACCGTCCGTCTCTGTCCTTCCGACGTGTTATCTCTGGCCACACACCTCATCCCTACTGGTTTCTCTCTTTGAAACAGGTTCTCAGGGTAGCTCTAGCTAGCCTGGAAGTCACTTTCTGGGCCAAACTAGCCTTGAACTCTTAAGATTCAACTGCCTGTAACCTCCTGAGGAGTGAGATTAAAAACATGTACCACCCTGCCCTGCTGTCTGTCTGCTCCTTAACATACAGGGCACAAAGTGGTATTTCCCATGTACTTTGTCGGTAGAGGACTAGAAATTGTCCTATCATAAGTCTCCCAAGAGTCCACATCTGTCGAGTGTCAGCAGCGAAGCAGCTGACATCGAAAAGCAGAGGGTTTAGTGGCCATTGTCTGAGGAACCATGATATGCCCACTGTCATTCTCCACGCATGGAAAAATAAAACTGTGCCCAGCCTGCTTGCAGTTTGCTCTGCATCCAGGGTGTGTTCTGACTGTTCAAAACACTACTTAGTTTAGAGGATGCTTAGGCACTGCGGATTTTAGCAAAATAAAAATAATAAAGGGCTGGAGAGAGATGGCTCAGCGGTTAAGAGCACTGCCTGCTCTTCCAAAGGTTCTGAGTTCAATTCCCAGCAACCACATGGTGTAATGAGATCTGGCACCCTCTTCTGGATTGCAGGCATACATGCAGAAAGAATACTGTATGCATAATAAATAAATAATTTAAAAAAAATAAAAAAAATAAAATTTAAATAAATAAAAATTCTTGTGTCTTATTCCACTAACAGAGGACTCAAGAGCTAAATAGGCAATGGAATTCTAGCAGGGAGGACGGGCATGTGCTCTGCTCTCCTGGATCTCTGCCAACACTCCCCACTGGTGCAGCTGTAGTGGTTATATTGCATAGATAAGAATATTCAGCACCACGGCCAGAGCCAAAGACCCGGTTGGCTTCATCTTTGCCCTCCAAACCAATGCTTGGTCACTTAGAAGGTGTGAGAAGGAACCCCGTCGCTTCCAGATCAGTGCCTGAGAGCCTGACCTCAGGCCCTGGAGAGAGCACAGGTACCCAGAACCATTTGGTCTACCCTTCAGTGGCTCAGCTTTGTAACTGCACAGTTTGGAGGACAGAGAGAAGAGGCTAGTGCCTGTTGAACATCCCACGTCAGACGTGAAGCATGTTCCACGTGCCAGACGTGAAACATGGCCCCCCACACGCCAGATGTGAAGCATGTTCCCCCACACGCCAGATGTGAAGCAGCACCCCCACGCCAGATGTGAAGCAGCCCCCCACACCAGATGTGAAGCATGTCCCCCCACATGCCAGATGTGAAGCAGCACCCCCACGCCAGATGTGAAGCATGTCCCCGCACACGCCAAACGTGAAGCATACCCCTCGTGCCAGATGCAAAGCATGTCCCACGTGCCAGACGTGAAACATGGCCCCCCACACGCCAGATGTGAAGCATGTTCCCCCACACGCCAGATGTGAAGCAGCACCCCCACGCCAGATGTGAAGCAGCCCCCCACACCAGATGTGAAGCATGTTCCCCACACGCCAGATGTGAAGCAGCCCCCCACACCAGATGTGAAGCATGTCCCCCCACACCAGATGTGAAGCATGTTCCCCACACGCCAGATGTGAAGCAGCACCCCCACGCCAGATGTGAAGCAGCCCCCCACACCAGATGTGAAGCATGTTCCCCCACACGCCAGATGTGAAGCAGCACCCCCACGCCAGATGTGAAGCAGCCCCCCACACCAGATGTGAAGCATGTCCCCCCACACGCCAGATGTGAAGCATGTCCCCCCACACGCCAGATGTGAAGCGTGTCCCCACCACACGCCAGATGTGAAGCATGTCCCCCCACACGCCAGATGTGAAGCATGTCCCCGCACACGCCAGATGTGAAGCATGCCCCACATGCCAGACATGAAGCATACCCCACATGCCAGACATGAAGCATACCCCACATGCCAGATGTGAAGCATGTCCCCGCACACGCCAAACGTGAAGCATACCCCTCGTGCCAGACGCAAAGCATGTCCCACATGCCAGACTTGAAGCATGCACAGTATCAGTTCCTCCTCACAGCAGCCCAGCGAAGATGAGGTTTTCTCTATCTCCCCTCCCAGCCACATGTGTGCACCCATAGCAGAGGTGAGAAAGACAAGTCCTGTCCTGCTGCATAATGTGGGGCTTCCTGAAGAGGTTACACCAAGGATCAGATCCTTCCAGTTTGTATTTTGGTTTTGGACGTGGAAAAAAAAAAAGGCTTGTGGGAGATCAAAAACTGGCAGTTGCCATCACTGTCTGCTTTTCAAGCAAGTAGGAATGCCAGGCATGGTCTAAACCCTGTGTAATCCCACCTAATTCTCACCACGGCTCTGCAGGGTGCATACAGTGTGAGGCTTGATCGAGTCAAGTCAGTTGTGCAACTGCTGAGTAGCAGGGTCGGGATTTGAACTGAGTCTTGTCTGACGTCAGCAGGTTTGTGTGTCCTCAGGCATAATGAAAATCACAGTGAAAAAATCTCATCCGTTACTTGTTGGAAAGAAAAGTATTTCCTGGATGTTTTCATTCAAGGTTTTTTTTTTTATCATGTTGTATAGTCCAGACTCATGGATTGCTGGTTCTGTCTCCACTTCCCAAGTACTGGGATTACAGGAACGTAGCACCACACCCAGATAAAAATACCTTCCAATAAAAATAACAGCGCTCAGTTTTTAAAGTCAAGTCAAACATCACATAAAAGTCATGTCGTTCTGCAAGGCAGAGACGCAGTGGGGGGTGGGGGTTTCTTGGTTTCCACCTCCACCCCACCTCCCACCTACATACCATGCAGAGAATGTAGCTGCCTTTTCAGAGATCCCGTGGGATAGCCAGGGGGTGCATTATTCAAGGTCTTAGTTCAAGTTTGCCATCTTGCAATGTTAGAGGGGGAATCCTCCAGCTAGGAATTAAAAATGGTTGTCTCTGGCATAGATAGCCCGTTAGTCTTCAGACCTTCTCTGCTAGACACAGTGACACAGACACACTGAACATTTGACATTGACAGAGAACAGGGGCAGTGTCGGTGTCAGGGTGTACCTGGGATTGACAGAGAACAGGGGCAGTGTCCGTGTCAGGGTGTACCTGGGATGTTAATCACCGACCATCTCCGCATCTGTGGCTTTTCTCCCAGGACGCTTAGTCACCTAATAGTTAACCACTCTGGTCCTCACCCAAGGCATCATTCAATTCCCATGTCTCCTGTTCTACTTGCAAGTTCAAAGCCAGCTGTTGCTTTTATGGAGAAGCCTAATTGCTGGGCAATCTTATACCTGTGGCTTCCTTCTCCTAACCTCCTCCCTGTGACCCAGCTTTCGGCTGTGGGCCGCACCACACCTCTGTCCTGTAGGAACATCCTGCCGTGTCTTTATCTACAGAATAGGTGTGCACACAGCTTAGCTTAGTAATAGGAGATGTTAAAGGATACATGTTTCACAAACACAATAAATGACAAATTAGATTTCTTCTGTAGCCCCATGCATTTTCTTTTGCTTGACTTTCCTGCATTTCTGTGGCAAGAGGCCTACATGGAAAACTCGGCCTACAGGGAAGTATGTGTCCTGTTGCAGCATTTTAAATTGTTCTTGAATTATTAAAAAGGGACAAAAAAGTGAACCTTAGATACTAAAGTGAGCAGTAGCAAGTGAGCAAAATGGCATCCTGAAAGCAATGACTTGTGGGAACTTTGTGTTCCATGATGTCTGCAAATCATACATTTGAGGCTACTGTGAAGAAATGTCTATAAGATACACATTCCCAGATACCTCTTGTGAGCGACAGCTGCCTCCTTTCCAGTTCTTATCATTGACAGAATACTTTGTTTCATTAAGAGTATATGAGTAAACCACCCTGAAATTCTTGTCTGACGCATGGTTGCCTTGCATTTACATGATAACTTTTGTGTCCCTGAGCTGACATTGCTCCTTCCTGGTAACCAGAAGCCTGGAGCGACAGGAGATGAACTCCCAGGTAAGGATGGCAGAGGAGAATGGCAGGGGTCTGCACCTGGGGTGAACCCACAGCCTCTCCTACAATTTCAGACTTTTTTTTTTTTAGCATTGCTTTAACTTAGCGTTCAGCACACTTGGTTAAGTCACCATTAAGGTGACCCTTTGATACTTGAAAGACAAATAGGAACCAGTATTGACACAGCTTATGTTCCTAAACCCTCAGAAGACACATGCATTTCCTTAGCTGTGTAGAAGAGCTACACATTCTTGTTACCTAGGGTCTGTACTTAGTTCTTCTGTATCCAGCCAGAGACAGATAGATACAAGATAGAGTTAAATGTAAAAGAAAAAAGCACATTAGTAGTTCCTGGGCTTCGGTGCACCGTTAGCTTTGTAAAAGTGAGTTTGTCCATCACAAGTGCTGATAAGGCTGTGGGCAGATGGGATCTCAGCTCTGGTGAGTGGGTCACCCTGGACGCCACTTTGGGAAAACGTGAAGCTGCAATAAACAAAGAAATGTGTACCGCAGGAATGTTTGTATACTTGTGTTTCAGGGTTTATGTTGGGGTGCCAGCCCCCTAAACCTCTCAGGATTCAGAAGGACCGCTATAGCAGACGAGAACTGACTGGAAAGGTTTGAGGGTAAATAAAATAGCTCACATATGTCTCTTCATTTACGCTATTTATTCTTATTGTTCTCTCGCCAGTGCTCTCTCCGGTGCTCTCTCGGTGTTCCTTGCCGTTTCTTGCTGTTCCCTTTTGATATTCCCTTTCAGTGTTCTTCTTGATATTCCTTCCAATCCCACAAAGTTTTCAGTGTATATGCCCACACAGTCATAGTTAGCAATTCCACCTTACGTCTCAGAGAGGTCATGGCTATGAAGCTCCCCTGTAGATACCAGGAAGATTAGTTAAGGATGGGACTTTAAATTAGTACAGAATTCTAAGAAGAGAAAAGGGGGGTTGTATGTTAACTGCATTCATGTGGTTAGTTAAGCTAGAGTTTGTAGGATGTAGGGAGGAAAAATGGTACAGTGTTGTGCACTCTGAGTACTTCCACAGAGGCTGGGAATGCTGCATTTGCGGTAGCCATGGCAACCAGCATGAGCTGCAGAAGAAAAGTGGATGGCGCTTGGCCCCCGGGCCAACAGGGTGCTGTGGGGGTGCTGTATCTGCTGGCACCCGGGTGAGAAGGAATTTATTTCTCTGGGGGCTGGTTTAATGAAACAAACTTTTTCCCTGTACATTTTGGGGTAAAGGTACAAATAGTTAGTTTCCTAGACTAAGACCTTGTGTCAAATGAAAGGTAAAGGTAAGTCTAGAATATTATTAAGAGCTTTTTAGGGTAGAGCAAAGGTCAATAGGCTACATTTTCCTGAGCTGGCTGTTGGAGATTTTTAGGGCTGCCCAGATCTGTTTATCACTAAGGGCAGACCTGCTGTCTCTTCTACTCAGTGCCTGTCTTTTGAGGTCCTTATGTGGTCTCTTGGCACGATTCCTGCCAGTAAGGCTAACTGTGGGGGACTAGCTTTATGTAGATGTGATTATGAGAGCAAAGGTTTGGCTGAGTGACTGCTTTCACACCAGGGCCCCACCGTGTGGGCGGAGGTATACAGTTGACAGTACAGGAAATGTCATGTTTAAAGAATGGTTTATACACTGCAGGGATATTTGGGGATGAATCCCATTATGGAAAGAGGAAAAGCCATGGCTTCACAAGAGTTCTACAGAATTGACAGCGACTGTTGAGAAGGCAGCGTCCCAAAGCCTTGCAAGTCGGGTGTTAGCCTAGAGACTACAGCTGTACTTTCACTGTATAATGCCTGTGGTCACCCACTCTTGTTCCCGAGTTGGGGGCGTGATTCTCTGGGACATTGCTCTCTAACGGGGAAGACCCTGAGGCAGCCTGGGTGTCAGGATGGGGAGGGGTCTAAAACAATTAACATAAAAACAGAAGCAAACCCCACATCTTCATGGGTACACTGGGACTCTATGGCAGCTCTGGAGAGCTATGTGTTACAGATACAGGGTTGCCATGAGCCGGTAGACAGGCCATCTGTAGCCAGAGGTAGCCATGTCCGAAGGAGGTACAATGTAGAAACTGGAGGAAGCTAACAGATCACCACACACACCGCCAGAAGCTGGCATGATGCAGTCTTTATTTAAGTGGCTGGATTTACTTTGAAAACCAAGCTTCAGAGGAGGAGGGCCTGGAGAATTGGTCCATTGCTGTCGAGTTTCAGTTGTGCAAGATGAGTATATTCTTCTAGAGAGCCACCCAGCACAGGGCCCACAGTGCTGTACACTCAGTGTGGAGAGAGTGAGTTCCTGCCCACATAAGACGGGCTGGGCCTGGGGGTACTCAGCAAACGCCTGAAGGAGATGGTGTCTTTTGTTTGGATTGGAACATTTTTATAGCTGGTGTCACTTGTCCGCATCTCTCAAATTGCATGCTTTGACTATATGCTGGCTATGTGCTGATTCTTGCTTACCAGTTAGGCTTCAGTTTGGCTTTCTTGAAAAATACGACTTTCGTTGTATAGCCCAGGCTGGCTTTCATCTCTCCATCCCCCTGTCTCTTCCTTCAGAGTGCAGGCATGTATCCCCATGGCCAGCAGCGTGACTGTTTTAAAGTCAGAATTGAGTAATACATTTTCCCTCTCATAGAATGAATGTTCTTATCCAATCAGGTGAAGGCCCTAAGAAAAAAGATCAGGGCTCTTCAAAGAAAGACACTTGGCGCCAGGCATCTCCAGGTACAAGACCACAATTCTAACTCTTGCCAGGCCTGGCATCCACCTGCAGCTTGCCCACCCCACAGTCACATGGCAACCTCAGTGGTGCATATGTTCTCCTGTTCACCTGTCCACATACACAGGTATGTCTGCGTGCATGTTTGTATGTTAACTGTGTGTAAAGTACATGGAAAACCAACTGTTGGGCTTTATTGACTCAAAGCACTGACATTCTATGTACCCTAGACCCTCTGTGTAAAATGTGTATCTTTGCTCCTTTCTTTAAATTATATTTTATGGCTGGGTGGTGGTAGCACATGCCTTTAATCCCAACACAGAGGCAGAGGCAGGTGAATCTCGGTGAGTTTGACACCAGCCTGGTCTACAGAGAGAGTTCCAGGACAGCTAGGACTGTTACACAGAAGAAACCCTGTCTCGAAAAACAAAACAAAAAAACTGATTTTTTTCTGTATGGGTGTTTTGCCCACATGTAAGTGTGTGCACCACATGTGCGCCTAGTGCTTTTGGAGGCCAGGACCTGGACTTACAGACTCATGAGCCACCGTGTGCCCTTGAGCTCCAGTCCTCTGGAAGAGCAGCCAGTACTGTGAACTTCTGAGCCTTCTCAGCCCCATCTCTTTAGTTCTGGGCTTGCAGCCAGAAGAGCTTGGTCACTTACTTCCATCCAAGCAAATTAATGCTGCTGTGTGAAGTTCTTTGCTCTTAATGATGGTGTGGAGTTTTACATGAAGAACGCCTCAGGTGAGTGCAGGGAAGCACGGAAGCTCACCCAGGAGCCCTGCTGTTGACTCCCGTGGTGATCGAAGACCCAGTGAATTCCAAGGGAATGAACAATACCAATTCCGGCCCCATCCTGCTCCTGCCTCATCTTGTTCTGTCCTGTGCTTTTGCTCCCTGGAATCTTTCCTCAGTAGCAGGTTTTCTTTCTGCTCCGGTAAGTCCACATAAACATTTCTCAGCCGGAGAACAGTGAGCTCCAGGCTTGGGGCTTTGTCCAGAAGAGAAACAAAGGTTGATGCAGCCCTGAGGGCAGGGCAGGGCAGGGCAGGCATCCTGAGAGGGGAGGGCTGTGCCTCTCTTTCACCCGAGCCAGGGACACACAAGAATGCCTCTGTGAGGGAGGCTTGCTGATGGAAGAGGCCACGTGGACTGAGGGATCAAGAGCTGGCCTCAGAGACTGCCCCTTGAGACTGCAGTTCTTGTCACCTGACTTTAAATATCACTGCGCAAGTGTTTTCCTGACACCCCATAGGTGTTCCTAAACTTGAAGTTTTCAGTGGGGATGGAAGAATTGGAGATAAGCAAGTACCTTGTCTCTAAGGAAGAGTCAAACACCAAATTGTTGATTTGTTTTTGTTCTCAGTACTAGGGATTGAACCCAGGGCCCCACACAGGCTAGACAGTCATTCTGGTGTTGAGCTACCTCTCCAGTCCTCTTTTCGCCTTTTATTCTGAGAGAGGATCTCACTGAATTCCCCAGGCCAGCGCTGAACTCACTCTGTAGTTCAGCCAAGGACTTGAACTTGAGTTCCTCCTGCCTCAGATTCCTGAGTAACTGGGAATTACAAGCCTGCCCCACCAGGCCCATCTTGAAATACACTAACATAGCAGACACCAAACCTGTGGGAAGCCTTGCTCCTCGTAGCACAGGAAGCATCAGTGCAGGCAAGTGTTCAGATATGCTAAGTATTGTTGCTGTAGCCATGGTGCCACTGAGCCCATTAAATGCTGTTAGTGCCACTGAGCAAGTCACTTTTTAAGCAAATGACTTCTAAATTTTATTTCAATGAAAAATGAGATAGTTGCTATTGTTTAAATATGAAATGTTCCACAGAGACTCCTGTGTTTAATGCTTGCTCCCAAGCCATCAGTCTCTTTTGTGAAGTTCTGCAAACTTCGAGGGGTGGAGCCTTGTGGGGGAAGTACGCTTCCTGGCCACCTTGAACTACACAGCCTTTGCCAACATGTTCCCGCTGCCATGAAACCATGAGCCCGAATGACTCTCCCGCATTATGCTGGGGATGGCAGGCATTTCATCTCAGTGATGGGAACACGGCTTCCTGTGACTAAGGGTTTCTATATTGGACAGCACAGCCATGGGGGCTTCCTAACGCCCTCACAAGCATGTCCACCAGCAGAGCTTGAGAAGGAGCACTCTAAACAGGACAGCTCGTGACTCCTTTGCTGCTGTGTGTCCATATCTGAAGGACTGTCATAGCTGTAGGGAACCTCCAAGTCAGCTCAAGACCCGCGAGACCCCCAGAGGGACGGAGAGAGGGCAGGAAGAAAGAAACAAAGACAGGAGATAGAGGATAAGGGAGAAGCGGAAGGGAACTGGAGAAGGGGGCAGGAGTATTTGTCAGTGGGGATGGGACACACAGAAGACTGTCTCTGGGCAGAGAGGAGACTGTAGCAGGCTTTCTTTGGGCCACCAACCAGCTGCCAAGTCCTGACACAGAGACTTATTTTTAGTTATGAATGCTCGGCCTTATCTTTTGCTTGTCCCACCAGCTCTTATAACAAAGTAACCTGTTTCTCTTCATCTACATTTTGCCTTGGGGCTCTTTACTTTTCTTTCCTTCTGTATGTTCTACTCCCTGGATGTTCTGTGTCTGACTGGCTGGCAGCTGCCTGGCTGGCCCCCGATGGCTTCCACTCTTTCTCCCTTGTTCTTTCCTCTCTCATTCTCTTCTTCTGAGCCTAGGGTCCTCCTCCTATTTATTCTCTCTGCTTGCCTGTCCCTCTACTGCCTAGCTATTGGCTGTTCAGCTTTTTATTAGGCCAATCATGTGCCTTAGGGAGGCAAGGTAAAACAGCAGCAGCACTTTGTTACATCATTAGACAAATGCAGCAGAAACAAATGTAACACATCTCTGCCTAGTTAAACAAATGTAACACTCTTTACATAGTTAAACAAATGTAACACTCCTTTTACATAGTTAAAGTAGTATTCTGCAATAGGAGATAAACATGGCACACAGGAAAATGGCAGTTTATAAAGGTATAAGGGGAAACCCATGTCAGGATAAGGTGTTTAATTTTAATTGGGCATGCTAATTAGGTGAGCCAAAGGGATTTCTGATTGCTGGCCTTCAATACTTCAATAGCTGGACCTTGGTAGTTCCTCAAGAGAAGGAAGTGGCTAAAGAAAGGATTAGACCTTAGGCACTAGCTTCAGGAATGTGATCCAAATGGTTTTTGGAAGGCAGAGGGAATTGGGGAGAAGGGCAAGACCTTCCAGAACCACATCCTCAACTGGGCTAGTGTTCCTTCAATAGTTTTGTGTTTCTTTGGAGAGTTTTGTTTTGTTTTGTTTTTTGTGAGCTTTTGCAGAGTTTTGCTATGTAGCCTCACCTGGCCTGAAACTCACTAAGCACATGGGGCGGAGTTAGACCTTGCATCCCCTGTGCTAGAATCCCAGGCACCTGGCACTGTTCCCACCCTGTCATTGTGCTTTGGACAGCTGGGGTTGCACTGATTACTTTTGCCAATTAGACACAAACTAGGATCACCTGGAAAGAGAGGCCTTCTGAGCAATCACCTCCAACACACTGGCCTGTGACAACCCCTTTAGACACTTTCTTGACTAATGACTTTTTTCATTAAAATTACTTTTATTTTTTTTTAAATCCACACATTAAAATTTATTCTTTTGGTGTATAATTCTCTGAGTTTAACAGACAGGTACACATTATAACTATAAACAACATAAAGTTCCCGTTACTAAAAAAAATCTTTTGTGCCAACACTTGGTATCTCCTGGTTTTTCTGCCTTATTGATTCACACTTTCCAGAAAACACACAAATGAAATGTAACAGTAAGCATCCATTTGAGGCTGGCTTCTTCTACTTATCTATATGGCCATACCTCCCTGAATGCGCCCAATCTCGTCTGGTTAATGATTGACGTGAGAAAGCTCAGCCCACTGTAGGCAGCACCACTGCTGAGCAGGTGGTCCTGGGCTGTGTAAGAAATCAAGTTGAGGAATATTGGTATTAATTCTTCTTTGAAAATCTTGTAGAATTCTGAGCTGAAACCATATGGTCCTGGACTTTTTTGGTTGGGAGACTTTTGATGACTGTTTCTATTTCTTCAGCAGTTACAGGTCTGTTTAATTTGCTTATTAGGTTTAAATTCTTGAGCAATCTTCACAATCGCTAGACAAGAACTTATTTTCTCATGTGTGGAATTTAGATGCATCTGATATATGCAGGAAGAGAGGGGGAGGGTATTATTAGGTAAGGGAAACAAAGGGGGGAAGCAGAGCTGAATAAGATCATAGCACATATGTATGCATGAAAGTATCAAAACGAAACCCATTATTTTATAGAATTAATATAAAATAAAAATAAATTAAAATAAAATAGAAAAAAAAAGAAATCAAGTTGTGCAAGCCACGAGGAGCAAGACAGGAGACAGTCTTCCTCCATGGTCTCCACTTCAGTTGTTTCTTTCAGGTTCCTGTCTTGGCTTCTCCTGCCCCTTGGTTTTTCGAGACAGGGTTTCTTCGTGCAACAATCCTATCTGTCCTGGAACTCACTCTGTAGACCAGACTGGCCTCAAACTCACAAAGATCTGCCTGCCTCTGCCTTCACGTGCTGAGATAAAAGGCGTGCGCCACCACCTCCCAGCAGCTTGGCTTCTCTTGATGACAGACCGTAGCCTGTAGCATTCCCTCCCTCAAGTAGCTTTTGGTTACTGTTCTCTCGCAGCAACAGAGAGTAAGCAAGGACTGGGAACCATGTGGGGCTTGGACTGCTCAGCTGGGAATCTGAGTGCCCCTTACAGACACTCCCATCAGGGGCAGCTGAATGTGTTCCCAGAATCCTGTGTTCCAAGAATCTTGTGTGCAATGGTTACTTAAGACTCTAGCGACAATGAGAACGTCCCACCCAGCATCCTTTCCAAGGTGGGATTTTTAAAATGTGTTTATCTCTCATATTTTGGGAGATTCAGATTAAGGTCCTTTGCCACACTGAATGATCTAGCCAGAGTCCTGTATGGAAGCTTTGTAAACAGGAAAAAAAATATATCATTTGCCATGATTATCTTGGGATAATTTTTATTCAATGATAAGCAATAGCTGGACTTAGAATGTGCAAATATTGCATGTTGGAAATGAGGGCAGAAGATTGGGCCAGAAATAATTTGGTGTTTGGTTCCTAGTAGGCTTGTGTGTGTGTGTTTAACCCCATTTATATCTGCCTACAGGAATAGGCTTTGCTGGCCTAAGTCTTCAGCTCAGAACTCCTGGGGCAAGAACTCCACACCCCTCAGCCTCCCCATCTAGACAACTGCAGAGAATGACTTTCCAGGCTTTCTTTGAGGAAAGAGATAAGGTATGTTATAAAGCACTATTTTAAACAATTGTAAAGCCCTGTCGTTATAAATTATAACAAGTTATATATTTGATTTCCCCTTTGGGGGATATATTACACTCAAATATAAGAAGTTGCTGTATTTGAGTACAATATAGATTGGTTTAGGAGGAATGTCAGGCTTACAAGATGAACACATGCTAAGATCAAGGCGAGTGAGTGGCTGCGGTCAACCCTATGACCAGCTTTTGAATAATGACTGTCACTTGAGTCATTTCTAAGGAACAAGTAAACAAATTCCTTCAGTTTGACTCTGGATTCTGTTGCTCCACTCCATCTGCTTGTGCCCACGAGGAGGACCCATCACACATAGCTTTGGAGGCGGTCACTCTGAGTCAGACTGAGTAATTGTACTTAATAAGTTTGGTCTCCCTCTCATTTGGTTTTTGCTCCCTCCTCTAGATCTACCCCGAGTTTTCTTCCTCCCTCAGAGCCGCTTAAGCACATTAGCAACCTTTCTTAATCTAAAAGGGCCAAAAGGAAATTTCCACATTATGCAGGAAAGCCAGAGAGAAGACGGTAGCCCAAGGTTTATTGTCTAAATCTGGATGTGTTAGAGAAGAGGAGAATTGTTTAAGAAAGTGTGCAGGACAGCAAGTGTGAACCTCCTGCTGTAACTAAAGGGCAGCCTCCTTAGCTATGAACGCAAACCCAGATGAGACCATCCCATCCCACCAGATGGACAAACGTTAAACTGTAAACGACCAAGTGTTGGTAAAGGCATTGAGTACCCGAAAGGGCGTACATTGAGCTGCCAGTGCTGATGGTGCTGGGATGTAGCTCTGTGGGATTTATCTATAACCACCATGAAATGGCTTCACTTTAGCCGCTAAAGATCAATGTGCTCATGTCCTAAAACTTAGCAGCTTCCTTCCCACAAGATAGATGTTTAAATACTCACAGAGACACTGTTTATGGGAAGCTAATGTACCCCAATATTAGCATGAATACATTTAAATGATGACCTCTATCAGTCTAGTCTGCATAATAAATACGCATTTCATTTATTACTGAAAAGAAAGCAATTGAAAACACAGCAATTTTCACGAGTCTAAAACAGCTGGAACTAAGCAAAAGTGCATGACTAGGTGAAACAAAATGTATAGATAGGATTGTGCGCTGAGAAGACAGCTTCATGGGTAAAATGCTTGCTGAACTAGCATGAGGACCAGGGTTTGAGCCCGCGGCAACCATATAAAAAGCAGGGTATAGAGCATCTGTAGCTGTAGTGCTGAGGGGACGGAGACAGGAAGATCCAGAGACCTTGCTGGTCCTAAATCGCTAGACAAAATAGCCAGCTCCGGGTTCACTGGAGATATTGCGCCTTAAGTAGGTGGAGAAGACACTGGCATTGACCTCTCGCCCCCATGGGCAAGTTCACAGCAATATGCCCCTGCACACACATGAACAGGTACATGTGCATACACCACACAGTCAAGACAAACAAAAAAATTAATAAAAGCATGTTATTTGTATTGGTTCCCATTACTCTGATAAGTGTTTTGATAATCCACTGAGAGGGATGTATTGGTGTAGCTGAACTTTCCTTGAACTTCCAGCCCGCAAATAATGGCACAGAGACTTATTATTAATTATGAAAACTTGGCCTTTAGTTCAGACTTGTCCCACCAGCTTTTATAACTTAAATTAACCTGATTTTATTAATCTTCATTCTACCATGTGACTTTTTTTTTTTAACGCATCCTTCATTCTGTATGTCCGGCTTGCTGGCATCCCTGCCTCTCTTCTTCCCAGAGCTCTTCTCTCTCCCCAGAAGTCCCACCTATTCTCTCCTGCTTAGCTATTGGCCATTCAGTTCCTTATTAAGCCAATCAGAAGATACACATCTTTACAGTGTACTCAAATATTCCACAGCATATTGGGACACAGTCTTGAAGGTGCTACGAGGCTATGGTAGACCAGTGCATCACAGTGGGACCATGTAGCTCGAGTGGATCAGAATGACTCACTTTAAGCCTGAGGACCCCTTTAGAGTCACAACTTTCCATAATCCAGAGACCTCCCACTAAGTCCCACCCCTACCAATAGCACCACACTGAGTTTCAGGAGATCCAACCTAGAGCTGCTCAAAAGTTAGGGCAGTGGTTGCGCCTTGGAAATGGAGGAACATAATAAGGAGGGGCCTTTGAGGTCTCAAAAGTATTTAAAAATTTCTCAGTGAGTGACGGGTACACAGTTTTGTCCCTTATCCCTCAAACTAGAGAAACTTTGCACAAACAAAATAGTATGAGGGCTGTGGTGACCAGTGGAGTCACTTGCCTTCAGGACACCTGCTAGATTGGCCTTTCTGGCTCTCTGTGGCTGAGTGGCATCACATTCTGGTTTTGTGACTCAGGAGCATAAATAAGGTATGTCATTTCTAGGCCAGATGGCGGTTGTTGCCATTCCATGACCTTCAGAGCTGTCTCTAAGTCCAGCATGACAACAGACCTTATTCCAAAAATTATTTGTTCCCTCAGCCTAGGGTGAGGACACCAAGAATTGTGGACTTCCACCAACCTGCAATGTGTGGAACCAGCAAGTTGGAAACCTTTCTTGTTTTGAGCCACTCGGTGAAGATACCATAGGAGGTGAGTTCTTCCCTCAGTATCATGTCACATGAGACCAAGACAAGACAGTGGGATGTGTGGGTGAAGAGCATTTCTGACTGTACGAAGTACAAAGACCCCATCATGGAACTCAAGGACAGAAAGAACACCAATAGGAGGAACAGCAAGTGCTGTGGTCAGAGAGGAAGGCAGAGGTCTGAGCACCCACTGAGACTGTGGTCAGGCACTTGGAGCCTCTTCCTAGGCAGCCACCAATGACTTCAGGCAGGCAGGGGGATGACAACACACTGCTCCCATCTGAAAGGACTCATTCTCTCTGCTGTGTGAAGGGTTATGGAGAGGGCAAGCAAGAAACCACAGAACCCATTTACAAAGTCATATCAGCAAGAGATGGTCAGGGACTTTGGTGCTGCAATACAAAATAGAAGTGGATTTTTGTTTGGTTTTTGAGGAAGGGTCTCAATATGTACCTCAGGTTAGTTTCAGAGTCTCCATCTCCTGCCTCACATTGCTGGGTGCTAGGGTACAGGCATGTGCCACCGTACTCAGCTAGCAGTAGGAGCGAAGAAGATGTGTATGGTACCAGATGGAACTGGCAAAAGAGTGGAAAATAGAGCGGTGAGAGATCTGGCTCAGTGGGAAAAGGCACTGGCCATGCAAACCTGATGGCCCACCAAAAACGCCCAGTGCCGTGGCCTAAATCTGTAACCCCAGCACTGCTACTTCAAGATGGAAAATGGAGACAGGATAGTCTGCCTAGAACTTCATGGACCAACTACAGTGCAGAGAACCACAGAAACAAGAGAGGCCCTGCTTCAGCAATGTGGGAAAGGAGAGCCAACTCAGACCCTTATACACACACACCACAGCACACATGTGTCCACACTCACATATCAGTAAACTGATTTTAAAAATTAATATGAAAATCAGATAACAAAGAAAAAGATCACAGATGCATTTGAGGCTCCTGGTTGACTGTATTTATGATGGGGTTATATACCAAAAAGGGGACAAATAAGAAAGAGATCTGAAGATTATTTGAACCTCCATATACATGTGTGTTAAACACACCACTAACTAGACAGGTGGTGTGAGGACCTGACTTTTCAAACTCCATTTTAAAGAAGGAGCTTCATCTTAAGCCATATAATGAGCTTGGGGGTGCATGATCTCAGCTCCAGAAATGTGCTGCCATAGCAGAAATTTGAACAGTTACCCTAAAGATGGCAAATGAAGAAGATAGGGAATAGGGCCATAAAATTTAATGAGGTCCAGTTGTTCTTGGGAGGCATCCTGTCCTTGAATATACCTTACCAGTTATTAATGGCTCTTTGTTAGGCTTTTGCACCCAAAAACTGACCAATGATTTCAGAAACTACCTTATCCTATGTACTCCTTACCCAATCTCAAGACAACAGGACATGGACTCCCCTGATCACGGTGTTTCCCCTCTAAAAGTTCTTCCCTCCCAGGGCTCATGGCCACACTTTCCACACCCACCATGCTGGGGTGCTAGAAAGGTGTTGCTTCAAACTTAAGTTAGGATATTATAAAAAACTCTCATGTAATTTGCATTGGAAATCCAGGTCCATGAATTCATTTGGGGACCAGAAACTTGGGCATAACACTGGAAATATATTTATTTGCAAATTACCAGCATGCAAATGATATTTAATTCAATTAACCAGATTTGATCAACTAAAGAGAATATAAATAGCAAAAAGATACAAAGATTTGAGAAAAGGGCAGGTAAACATATGACCCCTGAAGTCACAAGAAGCAAGTCTTGAATGCTTTTGAGAAGGCGAGACAAAGGGAAGGAATGGTGTCTGACAAATGGAGGGAGGGGAAGATTTGACTTGAGAAGGCTCATTCACACTCTGAAATGGAAAGCCAGGCAAATGGAACTGAGGAGAGAGTGGGAGAAAATGAAGGAAGAGGATAAAGGAAACCTCATGGTAACTTGTACTCCCAGGGTACCAGTGATGGAATGGACAAAACACTGAAAAGGAGACTGTGTTTTCTTTAGGGTTAGGGATGCAGGGGGGATTTGCTGATGGAGACCCAGCTGCAAGGGGGAAGTTGACTCAAGAGACGAGGAGGTTCCTTTCCAGGGCAGAGATGATACAAAATAATCCCTCACTAGTTCAGAATTACATATAATAAAGGGTTATTTATTTAGGGGAGACTCACAGATCTCTGCCCTAGATCACAGTCCTCTGCATGAATGGGAAACAGGAATAGAGTTTAGCAGCCAAAAGTGAGAGACAGAAGCAAAAGAGCAAATGCATGCTTTACAGCTGCATTTATAAAATAAGAGATCATGCACAAGTGGGCTGGTATCTTAAAGGCTATTAGCTGAAGGAGCTGAAGGAGCTCCCATAGTACCTCCCTTTTTTATTTAAATAAGGGAGTTCTAAACCCAATACAAACCTATATACACTAGGAACAGACATCAAGTATAAGATTAGAATTATAACCAGCATAAATAATATTAAGCAGGGAACATATGCTAAATGTTTTAATAAACATTCTATCCTAAGGAGTCTAAGTCTTGTATTTGGAAATGGCTTGGCTAGATCACAAGAGGATGGTAACTACAACTATCTAATCTTCAACCCCATCAAAGGCCTGAGAAGGGAGATAATATTACTTGAGTAGACAGGAAGTGCAACCCAGCAGCTTCCAAAATGTGCAGTAGATGACATAGACAACTGGCTGCCTGAGCAATCACCCAAAGTCTCATTTGCAATGTTGAAGCAAACAACTTTGGCTAAGGCCTAGAGTAACTGACAGACCATTTTCAGAGGCAGGAATATTTTTAGAATCATCTTGCTCTGTCTTGGCAAGGTTTAGTCTTGTATCCTGCTTGTCTAGTCCAGACATTGTGTCACTTTGGGCAGTTCCTTGCCTAAAGGGCAGTTGTGCCAAGAAGAAAACAAACTCCAAGTGGAGTGTTTTTGGTGCTCAGCACTCTCTTGGGAATAGATCAGTCTGCCTGGAGCAATCATGTCTCATTTCAACAGAATCCTAAGTTATTTAAATGCCATGTTCTACAGATCTTTGAAGTGGTTGAAGATTACCTATCTATGCAGAATATAATCTCTATGTATCTAAAGAGCCTAATTAATCTGACTAAAAGTATAACAAACATAAATGACTCTTGACCTTTAACACTTAATACCTATATAATTTAAAGATTAAGACTTCATATCAGAATATTAAACAATCTTTAAACAACTGTGCAGTAAAGGAGGACAATGACCTCAAAATGTAAACAATGTTTAAATAACTTTATCAGCAGTAGAAATATATAATACAATATGATAAATATGTCCTAAAATTGTATCAATATGGGAAATGTCTTAAACAGACATAGAAACATGCATGCATACAATATGACAAAAATAACTTAGTGTAGGTGTACAAATATTGTAAACAAAAATAAGAGCATATTCAATGTAACAAATATAATTTGAACTTATATCAATATATAAAAATCTATACCAATGTAAATTGTCCATAAACAATAGTTCACAAGTATTCACTCTATTGCTCACTATTATTATTATTACTGTAAGTTCACACTAATTTACCAATTATCTCATTCAGTTTATCCTCTTTATTTATTTTTTGAGATCTCATAATTTCCACCCCAACCCCTAACTCTATAAGTAATAATCAGCCCTGAAATGGTATCCCTAACCCTGAGGGCAAACTTTATTGGGAAAGAGGACATTGTCTTCTAGAGTTGCTTCCAGCTGTCATGGAGGCAATGTTTTTTTCTATGGGAGCCTATAAAAGTAAAATGATGGTTAAGTTTCAAGATTACTGTCTGTTTAACTGCAAATGGTCTCTGAGTATTCAGTAGGCTTCTTCTAAAGTTTTTATTTGGAGTTCTGGCCAGAACATTGTAAGAAGATGTACCATTTACGCAGCTGGTACCCAAAAAAAACCATCTCATAGTAGTGCTATCAGAATCATGACATCATATCGACTAGGTGGTGTCATTGTTGTGGGGCCCCATCTTCTTCCTGGAAGCTGCAAATATTACCTCAGGAAAATCTACTGTTCATTGTGGAAAACTTAAACATTATTCATATAGACACATATTCAACAAAAGATATGTTATAGACAAAATGGGCATGGAGAAAAGTAAAATATTTCCTTAAAAATCTATCTTCTTTATGTCCCATACCAGATGGCTCCTGACATGAGGCAGAAATTCTGAATGTTTCTTTTAACAATATGCTTGGATTTAGAGAAGGATAGCCATTGTCCAACCCCAAAGCCAGCTCTTATTTTTAAGTAGAGATGTATACATGTTCATAAAATCAAATTTTACCAAGTAGATAATATAGCATTATAAGCCAGTTTTCTCTTTGCTTGTTGATTCTCTCTGGATAGCTATCTTTTCATCTTCAGGCATCTAGATGTCCAAGGTCTCTCAACTCTTTAAAGATGAATATTTTCCTGCAAAGACAAGAACAGAACCCTGCCCCAATCCTTAAGAAGTTTTCTTACCACCTGTATGATTGCCACCTCTCCATCATTTCTCTTTTTCAAGAGGTCTCTCTTTTCAAGCCAAATCTTTATTAATCTTGATGGTATCCAAAGCTTTTCTTCTCCTGTGGAAACAAGAGTGAAACCCCTTCCCCGACATTGCACATTTCCTGGTTTCCATTATGATGTCAGCACATCCTTGAAATACACCAGCTAATTTAATTCAGAAGTTTTTTCTATTATCCAATGTCTCTCTGCTACTGTTCTTCCTTTCTCATTAGCATTAAGAAAATTCAAAGTTAATAAAGTATTATGCAATCTATTTCTGGGGATATTTTCCACCCCTTTCTGTTTGTTTAGCATATCCTTCATAGTTTGATTTAGTCTTTCTATAACTACCTGACCTGTAGGATTGTTGGATATACCTGTAACATGCTTTATATTATAATAAGCAAAAAACTGTTTTATTTTCTTAGACACATATGCTGGACCATTGTCTGTTTTTATTTGTGCAGGTATACCCATGATAACCATAACTTCTAATAAATGTGTGATTACCAAATCAGTCTTTTCTGATCTCAAGGCAGGCCAATTGAAAACCTAAATAAGTGTCAATGATGGGGTGTACATATTTTAATTTTCCAAATTCTGTAAAGTGGAACACATCCATCTTCCAGTTCTCATTCCTTTGAGTACCTTTGGAGTTACTTCCTGCAGGTAATGGTATTTGGTTATAGGAAGAGCAAGTAGGGCATCTTTTTAATCTCCTTAGATTGTCATGTAATAGAAAACTCTTTCTTTAAACCTTTGCTAGTAATATGATGGTTCTTCTGAAATTCTGAGACCTTCAGCACACTCCCAATCAATAATTGATCAATTTCTATAATACCTTGTGCTAGAGGATCTGGCAGACCCATATGGAATTGGATATGTGTTATGTACATGGGACAAAGCCTATTCCTGATTATGTCTTGAACTCGAACGAATAATGAAGTCAATTTTGTATCATCTGGCATAAATTCAGCAGTTTCAATATGCAAGACAACTCTTTCTGCATATTGTGAATCAGTAACTATATTGAGAGATTCTTTAAAATCCCTTAATACCATGAGAATAGCATATACATTTGCCATTTGGACTGAATTATAAGGGCCTTGTTCCACCTTACTTAATTCTTCTGATTTGTAACCTGCCTTTCCTGATTTAGCTGCATCAATATAAAATGTATGGGCTCCAGTTATTGGTGCATCATGTAAAACTTGGGGAAGAATCCAAGCACTTCTCTTTATAAGATTAATTCTATCACTTTTGGGATAATTGTTAATAATTTCTCCCAAAAAATTAACACAAGCTCTTTGCCATGGTTCATTGTCTTCCCATATTTTTTTTTAAATTTCACCAGCAGTAAAGGGAAATATAATCTCTGCTGGGTCTATACCTGCTAGTTGATGAAGTCTCAATTTTCCTTTTATAATTAACTCAGAGACTTTTTCCACATAAGTTTTTAATTTTTTACTTGGTTTATGTGGTAAAAAAGATATATTCTAATATAATATCTTCCCTCTGCATTAAAGTTCCTGTAGGGGAAATTCTGGAAGTTACTATGACTAGAAAAACAATTAAGATTTGGATTCACTCTATCTACATGTGCCTCCTGTAATTTCTCTTTAATGACCACCAATTCTTTTTCTGATTCAGCTGTTAATTCTCTGCAACTATTTAAGTCTTTGTCACCATCTAAGGTCTTGTTTTAAATGAACCATTAAATCAGGTATTACTCAACAGCCAGTCAAAGACTGGAAATCTCTCCTAGTAATCTTTGAAAGTCATAAAGAGTCCACGATTGGTTTCTCCTAATTTGTGCCTTTTGTGTTCTTATTTTCTGTAAACCTATTTTGTAACCTAGATAATTGACAGACTCTCCTGATTGCATTTTTTCAGGAGCAATTTGTAATCCCCATTTAGGCAAAACTCTTTTTACTTCTTCATTATTTTTAAGTATCTTCATTTGAGTCATATAACAAAATGTTGACAAGGTAATGGTAAATTATAGACTTAGGAAATTGCTTGTGTACTATTTCCAATGGCTGATTTGCAAAGTATTGTCAAAAGTATTGACCATTCCCTGTGTAAGGATGTTCATTGGTATCTCCTAGTAGGCTGAAAATTATTATAAGTAGGCACTATGAATGCAAATTTTTCTCTTTTCTTGTAAAGGTATAGTGAAGAAACAATCCTTTAAATTAGTAACTTTAAGAGACCATCCTTTTGGTAATAGAGAAGGATAGAGGGCCCATAGGTTGGATAACCTTGTTGACAGCTCTTAGATCTGTTACCATTTTCCAGATTTCTTTTTACAACAAATACAGGAGAATTCCAAGGGCTGGTTGATTCTTCAATATGGTGAGCATCTAGTTGCTCCTGTACCAGCTGTTCTAAAGCCTGCCATCTTTCTTCTGTTAAAGGCCATTGTTTAACCCATATGGGTTTCTCAGTTAACCATTTTAAAGGCAAGATTGTTAGTACCTCTTAAGTTTTCTAGTTGCTTTGTGTTCTTGTATAGCCTAAATGACTGATGACCTTTGTTTATATAATATCTTATAATATCCTTCCCAGAAACATGAGTTTTGGGGACTGCAGGAATGTTAACCATTGATTCACTGCTACATATGGCCTTAGCCTTCCTTTCTATCCTTCTAGCCATATGCATTCAAACCACCTCATGCTTTGTTTCACTTGAGATAGGGTTCCAATTACTAGTAATTGAACATCTGCCTCTTGAAGAGGCTAATCTGGATGCCAAGGTTCTGGAGCAATGATACTCACATACACACCCATGTCTAGTAATTCCTCAATTACAAAGTCATTTATACCCACTCTTAGCTTTGGTCTTTGATTATTTATAGAAGTCTGCCAAAATATATGTTTCCTATTTCCTACTGTAGTTTTTTACTCATCCTCCAGGTCTATTCCATCATCCAGAACAGTATGGTTTTTTACAGTAGGCATTGGATTGTTTAATTCTCCTGGTGAAACATGTTCTCCACAGTGACTGGGAATAACTGGGCCTTGTTTGACATCAGGGCCTGTGAGAGCCCCCGCCCCCCAAGGAGTTTTCTGGTGGTATCAGGTTGCCTTGTCTGTTTCTTGTTGACTTACATTCATTAGTCCAATGTTGGCCTTTGCCACACCTCCTACATATACCAGAAGTCTGAGTCCTCCTATTCTTGCCATTCCTTGAGGAGACATTTTTCCTAGGAATTCCTTGACTACAGTCCCTTCTTAGATGTCCTATTCTTCCACAATTAAAACATTTGGCATTTCAGTGTCTCTTCATACCACTGGAAATTGCTTCTCCTACCCAAGCTTCAGTATTATAGTCAAATGTTTCAACATTCATTGTATGCAAGATCCATTCATCTATGGGTACTGATCTGACTTTTAAAGGCCCAAGGATATTCTTACATTCTAAGTTGGTATTTTCAAGCGCCAACGATTCAATTAGTACACATCTATCTTCAGGGTCTGTCACTCCTACTTGTACAGCCTCAGTTAATCTTTGTAAGAAGTCACTAAAAGGTTATCTTTGGCTCTGTTTAACCCTAATATATGACTCAATCCTCTTTCCTAGTTCCTGAATCTTCTCTCAAGCATTTAAAGCTTCTGTCCTACATAGGGACAAGGTGTGTCATCATAATGATCCTGTTCCTGAGGATCAGAGTGATGATCCTCACCAAGAGTTTGATCTTGGGAAGTCTCAAATCCTTTTGCTTTCCCCTGTTGCTCTAAAATTTTTGCCTCTTCTCTCCAATAACACTTCCAAAGCAGCTGAGGTTCATTTTCTAGGACTGCTGAGACTAATTGTGGGGTGGCTTTAGTGCTTGAAGCCCACGCTTTCACCATTTCCCTGGCAAATGGAGAATGTAGCCCATAAGAAACTATTACTAGTTTTATTTCTTTTAGATTGCTCATATATATTGGTTCCCATGCACATTCTTTGACTACCTTAAGGTACTTTGTGAAGATGGTCTTTCTGAGGAAATTACTGGATATACAGTTGAAACTCTGTGTAGGTCATCCTGAGGTCTGACACATACTGATGAGGCTAAATCCTGTCCTTGTACCTTCTGTCCCTATTCATCAATTTCAATAAATTCCTCAATCTTTTCAATTATTTTTACTACTACCTTTTTGAAAGTCTGAAACTTCTGTCCAGTGTTTTAATGCCCACACTGAAGATTCCAAGGTATGAAACTTGTCCAGTAAAGATAATATTTCATCCTTGAACATAATTTTGACTATGTGCATATTACCTTCCTGGAGAGATATAAATTAATCTATCATAAGTTTTCAACAAATTCCAATAGTTAAATTCAACATCACAAATTCTTTTAGATAATTTTGTCAAATTGATACTATTCCTCCCCATAGCATTGAACCATTTTTTAATGAGATGATATTGAAAACAAACCTAATTCCTAGAATCAAATAAAAGGATGTAGAAGGAAAATTGCATAAGCCTTGCAGAATACCTTCCATAATATAAGCAAAATAATTATTGAACTCCTGGATGTTATCAGTCATTTTTTTGTAGTTTTTCAGATCTTACCTGTCATAAGGCAATTACAATGAATTGGAGTAGGTGTAATAATCATTATCAGCCAGCAGGTGTCGCAGTTGCAGCCATGTGGCCGAGAGATGCTAGCAGCAGTGAATAACACATGTGGCTTACTTAGGTACTGAAAAATATGTTTTGTTTAACAGATTAAAAGCAGTTATTAAGGCAATCCAATGATTCCAATAGTTGGGGCCCAGGGAAAAGAGAAAACCCAAAGTTTTCCATCAGTGCAGGTTGCAGACTGTGTGCACCGCGGGGATCACAGGGAGCAGTGTGTGGGCTGGGATGTAATGCATAGAGAGGCAGCCTGTGGGCAGCGAGCAGGAGAGCTAAGCAGCAGTCTGCTGTGTCTGAGGGCCGACTAGAGCTGGGGATGGCAGACTCGGTGCCCAATGCACCACGCGGCTGGCAGACCAATCCCAAAAACTGTGGACTGGTCCCCATGTTCAGGCACCAGATGATGGCAAAGATACAAAATAATCCCACACGAGTTCAGAATTGCGTGTCATAAAGGGTTATTTATTTAGGGCACACCACAAAGCACTCTCCTAAATCACAATCCTCGGCATGAATGGGGAACAGGGACAGAGTCTGGCATCTGGAAGCAAGAACGGAGGCAGGAGAGTGAGCACACACTTTAGAGCTGCATTTATAGTATAAGAGACCATGCCCAAGTGGACTAATGTCTTAAAGGCTATTGGTTGAAGGAGCTGAAGGAGCTCCCGCAGCAATGAATGGGTCCCAGGAAGGTGAGGCAGACTGCAGTTGAGTGTGTCACATGTTAGTAGACAGGTTGTTGCCAGAACTGCAACCAGGGCTTTCTCCCCAGGTGTGGCAATGACCCTGACTTATGAGCAAAGGAAATGAAACGGTGTTTGATGGGATGGAAACCACGTGTGACAAGAGTTGCTATGAAGCAAGTTAATAGGAAGTAGTGAGTCTTTGTTAAATTTAAGTATAAAGATAATAAATCCCCTGAGCATGCAAGTGGAAAATAAAGTTTACAAAGTCAGGCCATACTTCTGATCCGGCTGGATGTATCTATCTAATTCATCCAGGCCCAGTTAATTTTCCTAATGAAACAGCTGTGAGAGATAGACATATAATATATATTTAAAACACGAAGAGAGCATGCAACTCAGAGGAGAGGAAGGAAGGCAGGAACAAAGCAAAGGAGACAGAATGGGGTTTATGGCGAAATGGAAAGGCAGCCCCCACAGGAAGCAACAGATAGAAACAGTAAATTGTAATTCTAGATAATGGAATGGAATGGAATATTCAATAGAGTGAGTCTATAAGTTATTAGTTCGAATAAATGTAAGATGAAATAATGAGGGAAGACCGACGTTAAGAGCCAGTCTCAGCCAGGCAGCAGTGGTCATGTCTTTAATCCCAGCACTCAAGAGACTGAGAGACAGGTGGATCTCTGTGAGTTTGAGGCCAGCCTGGTTTACAAAGCAAGTTTCGGGACAGTCAGGGATGTTACACAGAGAAATATTGTCTTGAAAAACAAAAACAAAAACAAAATAAAAACAAGTCTCATTGAGGATCTTGCTTAGTGGTGAGCACTTGTCTGAATGTTCAAGGTTTGATCTCCAGCTCTGTAGAAAAATATGTAAAAATAATTTTTGAAATGTTCTGTTGTGAGTCTGGTGAGATGGTTTGTCAAAGAAGTTTCGACAAAGATAGCCCTTACCAGGGTAGGGGCATGGGGATTGGAAAATATAGTAGAATATGAAGACACAGATACAGGACAGTACTGGGAGGGAATTCCAGTGAGTGCTGAAATCGCCCACGTTTAATTTCCAATTGCTTAAAATACCCCAAACTCCAAAAGGTAGGAATAAGTTTTAAAAATTGCATTAACAAGATACAAATGACAACTAGAACAGTTATTTGCTTCAATACTTGGAGACATTCTGTTGTTTAGGCAGTGAACCCACCCTAGACCAAGTACCCTGAAGGCAGCCACTCCCTAGGTCAAACCCCCTAATTCAAAGGAAGGAGCAGAAGTATGCTTGAATATCCTGACCATTGGTCAGGGTGGAGTGGATCTACCTCTATGAGCCAGCTTAATGTCAAGAACACCAAGAAACCACACCCTAGGTCAGGATATGTAGCCACCCACACTTGTCAACAACGTTGAACAAGCTAAAACTCTCTGACCTTCAGACAAGGTGGAAATAGGTTCCTATTTTTGTGCCTCTACAACGGTTCATCAGTAAAGAATGTTCATTGCTCTGGCAGAGGACCAGGATTCAGTTCCCAGCACCCACAACATCAGGTGCTCATGACCAACTGTAATCCAGTTCCAGGGGCTCCAATGCCACCTTGTGGCCTCCACTTCCTGCATACAAATAAATAAAAACATAAATCTCTTTTTTTTTAAGGCTTTCATGACAAAATTGATTTTTTTTCCTCCTAAATTATTTTATTTTATTATTTTGAGGAGGAGGTTGCAAGGGCAGAGAATGGATAGAAGGGATAGGGAAATGAATGGGATGAAGATGCATGATGTGAAAGACACAAAGAATAAATAAACAAGAAAGTTAAAAAAAAAAAGCTCTATTTTGGGGCTGGAGAAATGGCCCAGTGGATAGGAGCATTTGCTGCTCTTCCAAAAGAGGACCTGAGTTTGATTCCCAGCACCCACATCAGGCTGCTCATACTATTTGTAACTCCAATTCTGGGGAATCTAACTATATAGTTTTTACAGCCCAATAAGCCTTTCCATTGATGTAAAAATCCAAATCAGACGAAATCAAACCAAATTAGAAAAAGCCCAGGTTTAATGGGTGCCAGTGCTTCTAGGTGGCCTTGCAGTCCCCAGAGAGGAAAGACTGGGAAAACATGGAGAGAGGAAAGGAGAACCAGGAAGACCACAGAGGGGAAAGGAAGACCAGAAGACCACGGAGAGGGGAAAGGAGAACCAGGAAGACCACAAAGAAAGAAAAGGAAGACCAGAAGACCACAGAGGGGAAAGGAAGACCACAAAGAGGGAAAAGGAAGACCAGAAGACCACGTGTTCATTCTGTGGGGGTCAGTTAAATAGTCTGTGGGAGTGGTCTCTACCCACTCTAAGGAGGAGTCACTGTTTGGCAGGCTTTCTTGGAGGTAGAGTCTGGATTGACATAACTCCCAGAGGAGGGAGCTTGAAATGGAACTTTGCACCCAGACTTTCCAAAATGGATGCCAGGGGCTGGGTTGAAGCCCCACCCAAACACTGACACTTCTGACCTCTGCAGGCACCTGTACTCTTGTACACGTACCCACATGCAGACACACGGGCCTAAATATAGTCTTAAATACTGAAAATAAGTCTTTAAATATATAACAAATTTTATCTTCATATACACAACAAAAATTAGACAGTGAACTTTTAAAAAACCAGTATGGCTTTTTTGTATGTTATCCATGAATCATTGTCATCTCCTCCCCTTCACACCTCCGTTTGTATTTTCTAAGGATAGATACAGTAATATTTTCCATCCTCCATATCCTTTTTATTTAGTATTCCTAGCTAAGATAGCAATGGGCTTTGTTTTATGGTATTCTCACAGCGCACATCATTGTACTTTGTTCTTGGTCCCTAGTCCCTCTGCTCCCACCCCTGGCTTCAAAGTCTGTGGGCACAGATAATGCTGGGGACTATGAGAACCATGAAGGAAATGTTTATGATCAGACATATGTATAAATTAAAACCTTTAGAGGAACAAATGGATGAAATGAGTAGATGTAGCCAGGAGTGGTGACACAAACCTTTAATGCCAACGCCAGGCAGAGGCTGGCAGATTTCTGTAAATTTGAGGCCAGCTTGGTTTACATAGTGAGTTCTAGGTCAGCTGGAGCAACATAGTGAAACCCTGTCTTTAAAAAAAAAAAATTAAACGAGGGAGCAGAATTGACCATAAAGATGGATATAGATGGTAATCTTCTTCAGTATAATAGTGTTTCATCCTTTGACCATTAGAGAATTATGGATGTGTGCATATTTAGCATTTTATTAAAGTATAACATTCATACGTAAATAATTTACACCGATAGTAAGGGCGCAGCTCATTGACTCTCCGCAGAATGAGCAAACCCTTGCAATTACCACAATAAAATATTATTAGAAGCAAATTAAGGCTTTTTTAAAATTAAAAGTGATAACTGGTAGAGTAAAATCAAAAGATGGCTACTAAAAATAAAATGTATTAAAGAGGCCAGAATTCTTTCAAATCAACAGAAGAGGGTGCACTTGAGCCAGCAATGTGGCAACCTGTCTGCACTTGACCCTCCCAGCCAGTGAGCCTGGGAAGGGAGAGAGCTTTTCCAAAGGAATGGCAAACTGCAAACACCTAAGATTGCTAATGAAATATAAAAGAAAAATTCCTTTCCACAAAATGAAGCAGGAAGAAACCAATACACATTAGTAGCCCGGATCCTTTGCAGGGATGAAAGAAAGCACCTAGAATCACACACTGAAAAGCTCAGGATGACGCTACTAGACAGGCAAGACGAGAAAACAAGAGTGTGTCATTGAGGTGGAAGAGCTGATTCGGACCAGACTTCCTGCAAGTGGCAGCCATGATCCCATTCAAAACGCTTTGAAAGAGAGCAACTGCCGCAAATGTGAGAACAGCACTGTGTGAGTCCCGTTTAGGTGACGGCTGGCCCGAGGGCAAGCCACAATCCTTGTGTAGAATTGACTAACTCTCGGAGAAAACCACAGCCTCGCCAGCTTGTAGAGTGTTGTAGTCCGAGGCAAGCACCACAGATACAAAGGGAAGGCTGTTAGGGACTGTGCCACCTGCTGACGTAGCCCCAGAATCTCCCAGCGTGACCTGACTGGGGAATGAGGTCATGCAGATTTACTTGTTCAGAGGAAGCCTCGCTGGAGTTGGTGGCCCCTCATCCAAAGCAGTGGTGGCCTGGTGGGGGAGGGGACGTGGGTGCAAGCACACACGAGGAGAACAACATGAAGATGGAGGGCAACCAGAGAATACATTTTCAAAATGTTATAAATACCAAAGGACAGCTTTAAAGAGCCAGGACAACAGATTACGTATTAAAGCAAAGTGCATGGGAAACAGAACAATAAAATATTTACTAAAGCAAATGTCAGCCATTTCTATACATGTAAAGAGACACCCACCTTTCAAAGAAAGCACAGATTCACTAGAGAGAGCATCCATGGAGGTGTGTTCAGGAGACACTGAGCCAGTGATTCCCAACGGCTAACAATGAGGAGATGAGGAAGTATAGCAAACGAGGGAGGGGGACTTGATTGGGGGAGGGGGAGGGAAATGGGAGGCGGCGGCGGGGAAGAGACAGAAATCTTTAATAAATAAATAAATTTTTTAAAAAAGCAGGCAGGGAGATGAGATTGAAAAATATTGAATTTAGAGTAATATGTTTTAAATGAGAAACAAATTTTTTTGTTTGTTTGTTTTGTCTTTTGAGACAGGGTTTCTCTGTGTAGACTGACTGTCCTGCAACTCACTCTGTAGACCAGGTTGGCCGTAAACTCATAGAGATCCACCTACCTCTGCCTCCCAAGTGCTGGGATTAAAGGTGTGTTTCATCATCACCTGGCGAGAAGCAGAATTCTTGATGATGTCAAGGACCGTGATAATACATCACTGACATGGTAACAGCTTCTGCCTTTACCATAGAAAGTCATGGGGACATGAGGACAAATAAGACTGTAAGTATTTTTATCACAACACAGGACACAGGTCAAGTGAAAATAAAACGAGGCTACAGGAAATCTAATCACAGTGATCAACAGACTGAAGGCACACAGGTGAGAGAGGTGCAGGAGCACACACATACACATGCCTCCTCACCCCAGTAACACAGCCTGACCTCAAAAGCATGCCGGGTAATTCATTCTCTTATACCTCAGAGACTTCTGAAGGCCACCAAGACTCACTGTCATGGGCTGAATTTGTAGCCCCTAAATCTACATGCTAAAGCTTGGCCCCCACTAGATTTAAATGAGGTAACAACTCTGGGAAGGACTTTCCATTGTAGAACTAGTGACCTCATACAAAGAGATGCCAAAGGATTTCTGTCTTCCTTCTGACCCACCCTGTCCCCCTTTCTCCCTGCCTCCAATGTGGGAGATCTGAAAAGGTCAAGACCCAAGACCCAGGTTGCAGCTCAGTGAGAGCTTTGGTTTCACATGTTCAAGGCCCCGGGTTCAGGCCCCAACTCTGAACAGGAAAATGTAAGAAATTCTATAGATTTTTATAGATGTGTGTCTGAGGAACAGGGAAGAAAAATGTGAAAAGAGCCTCAGAGGAGCACAGGTCAGTCCTTGGCTCACAACAATTCCCTAAAGGGGAATAATGACAAAAACTGTTTCAAGTTTTGTGTGAAGCATTAATCTGTGGATTAGGAGGTTCCACGAATTCCAAGCAAGATGACAGGAAATCCTGGAGACCGGGGCGTCAACAGCCAGTGATGTGAGATTCCCATCTGTATGCTGTGAATGTGTTTTATTACCATTGGTTAATAAAGAAGCTGCTTTGGCCTATGGTAGGGCAGAATATAAGTAGGTGGGAAAGGTAATCTGAATGCAGGGAGAAAAAAGGTGGAGTCAGAGAGAAGCCATGTAGCTGCTGAGGTTGAAAGACAGCAGAATCTTACTAGTAGGCCACAGCCTTGTGGTGATACACAGATTAATAGAAATGTGTTAATTTAAGACATAAGAGCTAGCTAGAAACGCACCTGAGCTATCGGTCAAACAACATTGTAATAAATATAGTTTCTGTGTGATTATTCAGGTCTGGGCATCCAGGGACTGAAGCATGGTCTCTGTTCACAAGCAGAAGAGGGGTCCCCAGCATCTGTCCCCATGAAGAGTCACCACTAACTCTCCTCAGAATACCATCTTCACTTGCTTTAATGAAGCCGTATGAAAGAAGGCCTTCAGAGAACACAGACACAAGAAAGAGAACTTTTCTTATGGGAAGGATGGATAGGTTGGATGGCTTCACTAACCCATGCCATCCCTTCCCTCCATGTGAGGGAGAAAGATAAATGGACACCCAGATTCACTGTGAACAAGACCCAACTACAAACCCTGTTGGGAGAAGCAAAGCCAACAAAACTCAACTAGCAAAGAAAAGAATGCTTAAATGCAATTGAAAACAAGACAGAAAACATTAAAGTTAAAAGTAAATCACGAGACATCATTAGTGAGTGCTCTATGATCCAGCAATGCCACCCTTGGGTTACCCACTCAAGAAAGCAAACTCAGTATGTCAGAGGTATGCTTGTCATGCTCACATGGCACCTCTAAACACAGTCCAGTGCAGAGTAAGCCTGTGTCCACTGTGGCTGAGTGAAAATGAGGTATATAGTGAACTGCTATTCAGCCAAAAGAGAAAGGGAGCCTGCCGTTTGTCATAGGTGACTCGTCCAGTAGGTCCAGTTATTCAGGGTCTGAAGAGGCACTACCTGAAAGAATCATGGGTGGGAGAGAAAAAGGAGACCAAGCAAAGTTCTGTTGTCAAGGTCTCTGTTTATTAGGGTAATGGTTGCGGCTTATATAGCCCTTGAATGAGGAATTTGGCTTGGGGTGGTGGGTAGGGGTAGGAAGGAACTTTTCCGGCGGTAGCAAAGGTCACCAGTCAGCACACCTGGTGTTCTCTGTGCAAGCAGAAATCTTTCTTTTGTGATTCCATCAACAAACAGTTCTCAAGATAGTTGGAATGTGGGGCAGGTTCCGTTAACAAATAGTTCTCAAGGTAGTTGGGGTGTGGGGCTCTCTGCAAACATCCTTAGGACAATGGTCCCTGCTATCATCTTTAGGACAATGGTCCCTGACAACAAGGTTTACCCAGAGGACATTATGCTGAGAGGAATAATCTAGACGCGGAGGCATAAACACTGCATGTGCTCATTTATATGTAGAAGCTACATGTGATGAGCTCACAGAAGCAGAGAGTGGGGTGATGGTTTCCAGGAGCTGCAGGGTGGGGAGACATGGGAAGCTGCTGGTGAAAAGATGCGAAGAAAGTTCTGGAGACCCAGTAGACAGCATAGCTTCTATAGCGGATAATACTCCACTGTACATCAGAAATGTGTTGAGAACAAACACATATTCCCTCCACACACACAAGACCTTTACCAAGTGAGATGATGGACAGGCTAACTTGCTAGTCACACTGTCGGCCACAGTCAAATTAAAGTAGAAACCAATGGTAAGATTAGAAAAAAATACTCCACATATTAGGAAAATTTGAAGTATTAACTTTTAGAGGAAGCCAAGTGAAGGTATAATATTATAGTAACTCTCTATTTGTACAATTTTATAGCTCTAAAACTATTCCAAAATTTAAAAATTAAGCCATGGAAGACAAACTATAAATTGGGTAAAAAGATATGATTGATAAATGGTAGATAGATAGATTATAAATGGATGTGTGTGAACTAATTAAAGACTTACATTTAGAACTGAACTTATAGGATTCATGCAACATTAATGAGAGACAATCCAAATTAAAATGTGTAAATTATTTGGGAAAACACTTCATAAAAGAGGACAAAGGATGGTCTGTAAGCATGGCAGAAGGCATAATTATTAATCAGGGAAATGTAAATTGAAAGTGATATCACACAGGGCACCACTTCACACCTAGCAGGATGCAGATAGGTCTATAAAATAACCAGGTCTCTCATTAACCACTGATTAGAAGTTAAAGCAATGTGACTGCTTTGGAAATTGTTTCAGTAGTTTTTATTAAGCTAATTTACCTACAATAACAATTGTAGGGTGTAACAATTCTACAGCACATCCCTAAGAGGAATGAAAATCCATCTTCCCAAAATGACTTGGGCACAACTTTTTATAGCATCTTTATTCGTAATAGATAAAGCCTAAAAATCACCAGAATGTGATATGGAAACAGTGATATGGTACTCACCAGTGAAATGCAATGGATTGCTGATGTATAAGACTTATTAGTTATCCAGAAAAGTGGGGAGAGGATGTGTGCATACAGAGATTGGATAGATACTATAGGTAGCTGATAGAAATAGGTAAGAAGGTAGATGTAATATAGCTGATGTGGAAGCCGATATAAAAAGAAAGTCTGAGACAGAATTTACTGTGGGAATTGACTCATGATTATGGCAACTGAGAAGTCCTACCTGTGGGAAACCACAGAAGTGGATCCATTCCACCGTGACTAAAGGTCAGAGAGTTCAGGCCCAGTCTTACTTCTTTAAGACAATTGACAGGAGATTTAGCTTAAGGTCTGATTACTAACAGGACATCTTGACCTAAAGTATGGTTACTTGGTGTTTGGGTATTAAGACGATAATCACTTTGTTCCTTGTATTTGTTCCATGATTTAAAAAAAAGTCTTTTGTTTTCTTCTTCTCTTGTGGATTGGGATATTTAAAGATCATAAGAAATAAACATGGGCTCATCAGTATTTACTGGATTTCCCTCCCAGTGCTATCCTATGTCTTTGTATTTATTTTGTAGTTCTGTTCCTCTTGCCTACTATTTTTAAGCCTCATGTGCCTACCTTGGGATGTATGAACTTATCGAGACTGGACTCTGACAGAAGTTTTAGTAACAAAGGTTCTTTTTTTTTTTTTTTAATAACAATGAGACATGTCTGCTCCTGGCAGTACCAATCTATTTCAGAGAAGGTAACATTGGAACAAGTAAAACCAGAGTGCCAGTATCTCTGGGCTGGTTTAGTGGTATAAGTGAGACACCTACTGGCCCACATCATTATTACATCTTAAAATTCTCACCTGAACCAGGATTTTATTAGACACAGGTGCAGACATGACTAATATTATTCCTGAATCTTGACATCCAAATTGGCCTCTTCAGGTGGTAGATGTTCAATTCCTAGGAATGGGAACCTTATCTCAGGTAAATCAAAGCAAGGGATGGGTTGAATGCATAGAGCCAGGAGGACAGAGAGGAAGGCTGAGGCCATATGTGGCTAATATAGCAGTGAATCTATGGGGTCATGATGTGTTATAACAATGGAATGCCCAGATTAATATTCCTGCAGTCTCAGAAATGGACCATAAACCAACTCATGTTTCTGGAAAGGATATTATAAGGTATTATAAAAAGTAGTCGCCAACCATTCAGGCTATACAAAAACACAGACCAAGAACTGTCAAACTCTCAGAGGTACCAATGGCCCTACCTTTAAAATGTTTGACAGACAAATCTGTATGGGTTAAGCAATGGCCTTTAACAACAGAGAAACTGCAGGCTTTAAAACAGTTGGTATAGGAACAACTAGATGCTCAGTATATTGAAGAATCGACCAGCCCTTGGAATTCTCCTATATTTTGTTGTTAAAAAGAAATCTGGAAAATGGAAAAATGGTAACATATTTAAGAACTGTTAATAAGGTGATCCAGATAATGGGCTCTCTACAATCTGACATTCTTTTGCCTTCTCTATTACCAAAAGGATGGCCTCTTATAGTTAATTATTTAAAAGATTGTTTCTTCATTATACCTTTACAAGAACAAGACAGAGAAAAATGTGCCTTCACAGTGCCTACTTGTAATAATTCTCAGCCTGATAAGATATATCAATGGAAAATTCTCCCACAGGCAATGTTAAATAGCCCTATCCTGTGCCAATAGTTTATAAGTCAGCCTCTGGAAATGATATGTAAGCAATTTCCTGAATCTATAGTTTACCATTACATAAACATTTTACTATTTGATTCAAATGTAGGTACTTTAGAAAGAATGTTTGAAGAAATAACAAAAAAAATGCCTTATTGGGGATTACAAATTGCTCCTGAAAAATACAAAGAGGAGATTCTATCAATTCTTTAGGTTATAAAATAGGTTTGCAGAAAATTAAAACACAAAAAGTGTAAATTTGGAGACATCAATTACAGACTCTTAATGATTTTCAAAGATTTCTAGGAAGCATTTTCAATCTATGTCCCACAATTGGGATAAAACCTGATGAACTGATTCATTTAAAGAAAACCTTAGATGGTAACAAGGACTTAAATAGTCTCAGAGAATTATCATCTGGAGCAGAGAGAGAATTGACTTTGATTGAAGAGAAATTGCAGAAGACACATGTGGATCCAAATTTTAACTGCATTCTGGTTATACTACCCGCCAAACAATTCCCTACAGAAAGTTTAATGCAGAGAGAAGATATTATCTTAGAATGGATCTTTTTTAACCAAGTAAAAAAATTAAAAACTTATGTTGAAAAGGTCTCTGAGTTAATTCTAAAAGGAAAATTGAGACTTCCTCAATTATCAGGGATACACACAGCAGAAATTGTAATATCATTCACTAATAATGAAATAAACAAATTATGGGAAGAAAGTAAACCCTGGCAAAGAGCTTGTAGTAGTTTTTTTTTTTTTTTTTGGTTTTTTCGAGACAGGGTTTCTCTGTGGCTTTGGAGCCTGTCCTGGAACTAGCTTCTGTAGACCAGGCTGGCCTCGAACTCACAGAGATCCGCCTGCCTCTGCCTCCCGAGTGCTGGGATTAAAGGCGTGCGCCACGAACGCCCGGCTTGTAGTAGTTTTTGGGAGAGATTAGCAACAACTACTCCAAAAGAGAGAGAATTTAACTTATAAAGAGAACTAATTAGATTCTTCCTCAAATTACATGGGACACACCAATAACTGGAGCCCCTACATTCTATACTGATACAAATAAATCAGAAAAGGCAGGTTACAAATCAGAAAACTTAAGTAAAGTAGAACAAAGCCCTTATGATTCTGTCCAAAAGAAATAATGCTATTCTTATGTTCTAAGGGATTTTAAAAAAATCTCAACATACTTACCAATTCATAGTATGCAGATAGAGACATTTTGCACATTGAAACTGCTGAATTTATACCAGATGATACAGAATTGACTTTACTATTTTTTCAGGTACAAGATATAGTCAGTAACAGGCATCATCCCATATACATAACACACATCTGATCTCATCTGTGTAGAGAACCCACCAGGTTCTCTACCACAAAGCAATGCATAAATCAATCAATGTTGGTCGAAAATGTGCTGGAGGCCTCAGAATTTCATAAAAAACATTGTGTTGCCGGGCAGTGGTGGCACACGCCTTTAATCCCAGCACTCGGGAGGCAGAGGCAGGCGAATCTCTGGGAGTTCGAGACCAGCCTGGTCTACAAGAGCTAGTTCCAGGACAGGAACCAAAGCCACAGAGAAACCCTGTCTCGAAAAACCAAAAAATAAAAAATAAAAATCATTGTGTCATTAGCAAAGGTGTAAAGAAAGACTTTTCCATCACCTGACAACAGCCAAGGAAACTATAAGGAGATGTCCTATTTGGTTTTTCTATAACCAAACACCAATACCTGCAGGAAGTAATATAAAAGGTACCCAAAGGAATGAAATCTGGGAGAGGGATGTTTCTATTTTATAGAATTTGGAAAATTGATATATATGCACCACACCTGATACATCTTCAGGTTTTCAATGGACAACAGCTTTGAGTTTGGAAAAGGCTGACTAAGTGATCACACATTTGCTAGAAGTTACGGCCATCATAGGTCTACCTGCACAAATAAAGACAGACAATGCTTCAGCATATGTCTCTAAGAAAATGAAAGATTTTTTTGTTTAATATAAGCCATATTACAGATATACAAAACAATGCTGCAGTTTTGGCAGTTATAGAAAGAGCAAATCTAACTATAAAGGATGTGTTAAATAAATAAATAGGGATGAAAATTAACCTCAGAAATAGATTGCATAATGCCTTATTAACCTTGAATTTTTTTAGTGCTAATGAGACAGGAACAACAGCTGCAGAGAGACATTGGGTAAAAGAACTTCTGAGTTAAATAAGTCAGTGTACTTCAAGGATGTGTTTATCTCATTATGGAAACCAGGAGATATCTTTCGTAGGGGAAGGAGTTTTGCTCTTGTTTCTGAAGAAGAAGAAATGCTATGGATACCATAAAAATTGATACTTTGGACTGAAGAGATAATTAAACATAGCCAAGAAACTATAGAAAGAAAATAAATGAAGTTATAATTACTGAAACACAAAACAGGACTATAATACAAAAAGTCAAAATATTTTAAACAACTGCAATCAACACATAGTTTTCAACAACAGCTTTCAATGTTAACAACCTCAACTCTTTAACTAAAAAGCACAGGGTAGCTGAATGGATTAAGAAACTAAGTCTGTGTTTCTTCTTTCTACAAGGAACTCATCCTAAAGTGAAAGGATACAAAAAGTGAATGGGACCAGAATACAAGCAGGTATCACTATCCTAATAGTTTAAAAAAAAAAAAAAGAGTAGACTTCAAACCAAAACTAATCAGAAAATATAAAAAAAAAAGATTTAAAAAAAAGGACACTTCATTCTACCAATGGAAGAATGAACCAAGAATACACTATAATCCTAAACATATATGCACCAAACTTTGGCACAACCAATTTCATAAAAAGTATACTACTGGAATTAGAGACATAGATTAACTGCAACTCATTAATAGGGGGTGATATGAACACTCCACCTTCTCTAATAGACAGTTGATCTTAACAAAAAATAAACAGAGAAACATCAGGATTGAAAGACATTATACATAAAATAGATATAACAGATAGCACCAAACACAAGATATAGATTCTACTCAGCAGTCCCTGGGAGTTTCTCTAAAATAGACCTTATCTTGAGACACAAAACAAATCTTAACAATTTAAGAAAATTGAAATGATCTTATGTATTCTTTCTGACTAAAGTATAGTAAAACTTAAAATAAATAGCAAACACATCCCTAATAAATAGACAAACATATGGAGATTAAGAAACACATCACTAAAAAATTAAACCAAGAAAGAAATCCAAATATTTCTGGAATTAAATGAAAATGATAATACAGCAAGACCTCTGGAATACATTAAAAGCAGTCCTATGAGGGAATTTATAGCTCTAAATGACTACATTTAAAAGAAACAAAAATAACAGAAAGTATAAAAACTACTTAGTGATGCAACTCGAGAATTTGGAAAAACATGAACAAAAATTAACAAATTAGAAACAAAGTAAATGCAATAAATCTAAGAGCTGGTCTTTTTAAGAGTAGTAAGATGAACAGACCTTTAGCCCAATTAGCCAAAAGAAAGAAAGAGATGTGGCAGATTAATAGAATCAGTTATGACCAGGAAAACATTTCAAGAGACCATAAATTAATTAAGGATATTCTAAGGAAATGCTTTAAAGACCTATACTTATAAAGTTAGGAAACAAAAAAGAAATGAATAAATTTCCAGATTTATCCAAACTGATCAAGTTAAACCAAGAAGAGAAGAACATCTTAAACAGAACCATAACAAATAAGGAAATAGAAACAGTGATTAAAAGGTTTTCCAACTGAAAAAACATAGGGCCAAATCACAACAAAATTCTACCAGATTTTCAAAGATCTACCACCAATACTTTTTAAATTACTTGAAAGGAAGGAAGGAAGAGTAAAAAGGAGGGAGGGAGGGAGGAAGTAAGTAAGTAAGTAAGTCACGGCTAGCCTCGACCCGCAAGGATGACACGCGACACACCAGAGCTCTTCTCACTGCAGTTTATTCCAGGACTTTATTCACTTTCTCTCTCTCCTTCTCTCTTCCCCTCTCTTTCTCTCCTTCCTCTCTCTCCTATTCTTCCTTTTATTTTCATTTTAAACCATCCACTTTGGTTGTGGCCCTCACTTTAAACTGTCCACTTTGGTCGTGACTCTGCTTTCCCGCTCTACCTTATTTCTACAGGTGAGAGCATAAAACCCACATTTATTGTGATTCCTCAATCTTACCGGTGCACCCCCTGACTGCAGCAAGTTCTGGGCTCCATGGAGAGAGGTTTGGAGGTTCCCCGTACGGGCCACCACTTGTCACGTCCACCCTCGACCAGCAAGGGAAACGCAACACCTGGAGCTCTTCTTTTTTTTTTTATTTATTAATTTATTATGTATACAATATTCTGTCTACATGTATGCCTGCAGGCCAGAAGAGGGCACCAGACCTCTTTACAGATGGTTGTGAGCCACCATGTGGTTGCTGGGAATTGAACTCAGGACCTTTGGAAGAGCAGGCAATGCTCTTAACCACTGAGCCATCTCTCCAGCCCCCCAGAGCTCTTCTTGCAGCAGTTTTCAGGACTTTATTTACAGCAATCTATCTCCTTCTCCTTCTCTCTCTCCTCTCTCTCCTCAGGCAATCCTCTCCCAGCCCTTAAGTAGGCATGGGCTGCCAACCCCGAACTGCCAGGTGGGCAGCTGATAATCATTGCGTGATCATAGCATAGGTCAGGCCTTAGCCATCTCAGGAGTTGATTATACATCTCCATCAGGTGTGACACCATGCAGCTCACTACAGAAGGAAGGAAGGAAGGAAGGAAGGAAGGAAGGAAGGAAGGAAGGAAGGAAGGAAGAAAGGAAGGAAGGATAAAAGGAAGGAAGGATAAAAGGAAGGAAGGAAGAGAAGGACTTTCAAACTCTTTCTATGACTCTAGCTGTTTTAGTTAGGGTTTTTATTGCTATGAAAAGACACCATGAGCATGACAAGTCTTACAAGGAAAACATTCCATTGAGGTGGTGGCTTGTAGTTTCAGAGGTTCAGTCCATTATCATCAGTGTGCAGGCAGATATGGAGCTGGTTACATCTTGACTCAGAGGCAGCAGGAAGTTGACTGACTTATCACAGTGAGGTAAGCTTGAGCAAAAGAGATCTCAAAGCCCGCCCCCACAGTGATGCTTCCTCCAACAAGGCCACACCTCCTAATAGTGCCACTCCCTATATTTTCTTCCAAACCACCACACCAGCATTTCTCTAATACCAAAGCCCAATAAAGACATAGCAACAACAACAAAACTATAAGCCAATAGCCTTGATGAGCATAGTTGCAAAAATACTCAATAAAGAACTTGGAAACAGATCATGGGTATATATAAAAAAACGATCAGCCACCACTATGAAATTTATTCTGGAGATCCCAGAGTAGATCAACTTATACAAATAATAAATGTAATAAATCATACCAATGGACTGAAAGACAAAATCCACATGATCATTTTATAGCTGCGGAAAAGGCCTTTGACAAAATCCAACATACCTTCATGATAAAAGTTCCAAAGTAGGACTAGAGGGAGTTTACTTCAGCATAATAAAAACCATATATGACAAACCCACAGCCAACATCCTCTTAAGTGGAGAAAAACTTGAAGCAACCCCATTAAAACCAAGAAGGAGACAAGAGTATATACTATCCCCTGTCTCTTTCAATTTGTGCTTAAAGGTGGAACAATAAGGCAAGAGAAAGAAATGAAAGGTGCACACATAGTAAAAGAACTAAATATTCTTATCTATAGATGATATCAAATTATGCATAAGAGATTCCAAAAATCACCCCCAGAAAACTTGTAGAAATGATCAATAACTTCAGCAAGGTCGGCAGGATGTGACATCAATTTACAAAAATCAGAATCCTTTCCATACACCAACAACAACTATAGCGAGAAAGAGACCATGGACACACTTCCATCCACAAAATTCCCAAAGCAAGTCAAATATCCTGGAGCAAACACAATCCAGGAAGTAGAAGAACTCTACAATGAAAGCTTTGGAGTTTTGAAGAGATTTGTTGAAGGAGCTGCGGGCTGTGTTCCTGCCGCCCAGCTCCCGGCTGCCTGGCTACCTTTACCCAAAATAACATCACACAAACTGTATTCATATAAACACTGCTTGGCCCATTTCTATTAATGGGTGTAGCACCACGAGGTGGTGACTTATCTTGCCTAACCCATATTTAGTAATCTGTGTAGCACCAGTCTGACCGGGAAAGATTCAGCATGTCTGACCTGGCGGCTTGCTTCATCGCGTCTGCCCTGGAGAGGGGAGGCATGGCATCTGCCTCACTTCCTCTTCCTCCCAGCATTCTGTTCTGTTTACTCCACCCACCTATGTTCTAACAAATCAGGCCAAGCAGTTTCTTTATTAACCAATGATCTTCCTCCATTAGAGAGTGATAAAAACTAGAAATGAAAAGACCTCACACATTCATGGATTGATAGAATTAACATTGTGAAATGATCATTCTACCAAAAACCATCTGCCCAGAAATAATTAAGGACAGTGATCAGCAAATGGAACCTCATGAAACTACAAAACTCATGTGCAGCAAAAACAGACAAACAAAAACAATCTACTGAAGACGAAACCCATGGGGTGGGAGAACCTTTGCCAGCTGTGCATCTGATAGTGACTAATATCCGGGATATATAAGGAGCTCAAAACAAAGACTCAAGTAAACAAACAACCCAATCAAAAACCGGGCTACAGATCTGAACAGAGGCTTCTCAAAGGAAGAAATAAAATTGCCTAAGAAATACACTTACTCAACATCCTTAGCAATTAGGGAAATTCAAATTCAAACTATTTTGAGATTTCATCTCATCCAAGTCAGAGTAGCCCAAATCAAGAAAACAATTGATAGCAAATGCTGGTGAGGATGTGGGGAACAAAGAACCTTCATTCACAAGTGGGGTAACTAGACCCAGAAAGACAAATTGCTACCCTGAAACAAAGTCTTTCTATATGTTCTACTTAGCTCTGACTGGCCGGGAGCTCCTTAGACAGAGCAGGCTGGCCTGAAACCCACAGATAGCTACCTGCCCCTGCCTCCCGAGTGCTGAGATTAATGTGGTGTGCGTCCTTCCCACCCCCACTAATATTTTCCTTCTTATTTGTGGTTCCTAGCTCTGAGTACACAATCTGGGGTAACTACAGAAACCAGGAAAGTTTTAATAGTTGGTTTCAGAGGGCACATGTCTCTGTGGGTGGTACCATCCCTAGGCAGGCTGAATCTGGACTATGTCAGAAAGCTAGCTGAGCAAGACCAGGGACAAACAAGTAAAATGTCATTCCTCCATGGTATCTGTTTCCTTGAGCTCCTGCCTGGGCTTTCCTTAATGTTGGACTATAACCTGTAATGTGAAATAAACCCTTTCCTCACGTGTTGGTCAGTGTCTTATCACAGTCAAGTAGAAGAGCTAGCCACAGCTCCATAGTGTTTGAGGTTAGCTTCAACTATATGAGACTCTGTGTTTTTTTTTAAAGGAAGAAAGGAAGGGAGGGAGGGAGGGAGAGAGGAAAGAAAACCATGATTCATTGAAGAAAAATCATGATTCATTGGAGGCCAAAATACTAGCATTCATAGGAGTTTAGAAGTTTGCTCTAAAATGGATGATTCTGAGGAGGTCAAAGACTTGAATAAGCTACTGCAGGTGCAGTAGAAATGGTGAGGAGTGGAGTCAGAAGTGGAGCCTGGCCATGCAGCTGAATTCTTACAAGTGTATCACAGAAGTCGGATGCACGAGGAGCTTCTTGTGGGAGAGCAAAGAAAGTGCTTTCCCGAGGAGTCCACCCCTGTGAAGATGCTGTGCATGCCGCTGGATTAGGAAGATGGCATTAAGTTAGTTACTATAGCAACAGGAGGAGTTGAAAGATGTTCCGCTGTGGTAAAGTGGTACCCAACTGCATCTTGTAGTAGAGATAAATCTTTTCTGAAAGAGTCGACTGATACAGCAAGTATCACTGTTGACTTATGAAATTACCAAAACCACCCCAGTCTTTGTTGCTCCATGCCCTGTTTAATCAGAAGCCATAAGTATCCTCCAAAAGATTAAAGTTTAGAAGAATTGTTAGCAGTTTTTAGCAATAAGGTATTTTTAATTGAACCACGTACCTTATGTTTCACACACATATTTATAGACTGTAATACGGAATGAATATAACTTCTATATTTTAAGTAGCACATATTAATTGTACGTGCTAAACAGTGATTCTTAACCTGTGGGTCATTAACCCCTTGGGGTCACACAACAGATACACTGCATATCAAATATGTACAGTACATTTCATAACAGTAGCAAAATTACAGTAGTGAAGTAGCAACAATAATTGTTGTAGTTGGGGTCACCACAACATGAGGGATTATATGAAAGGGTCACAGCATTAGGAAGGTTGGGACCACTGCCCTAAAAGGTCACATTTGCATTCATGCATATATGTGGTTTATTTTACTTTCCCTCTCCTTCTTTCCTTCCCATGTTTCTAATAGTTCCCTCATTGCCTTCATGACCCTTATTTCTTACCCTACATTCCTCTTCCGGGAGAAAACATGAAACAGCATGAGGCTTTTGTTGCTCCTCCTGAGAAGTAGCTCCTCACACCTCCCGTTTTATGACACAGTGGTCTCCAATTCTACTCATTTCCTACAGAAGAAAGGATGTCGTTCTTCTCTGTGGCAGAATAAAACTTCACTGTAGGGCCAGAGAGATGGCTAGGCAGTTAAGAACATAGGCTGCCCTAGCAGAGGGCCTGAGCTACCCAGGTCAGTGGTTACAATCATGTCAGTCCATCTCCAGAGGATCCGGCTCCCTCTTCTGGCTTCTGCTGGCATTGCAATCATACACACAAGCCCCCACACAGACACACATGAGTCTGTGTAACTCATTTATGTGTGTAACTCACTGTGGATATTAGCACATTTTATATATTTATATATTCATGCATATGTACACATAACACATACATTTAAAATTCACTGTGTCTATGAGCACATTTTCTTTATCTGATGGTGGTACCCAGGGTGACCCCACATACATTCTGTCCCCTTCACCAGCCTTTCAGTCTCTGATAAGCTTTTCGTTTCCCACAGGGGACACCGCAGCTCAGCTTAGAGCACACACTGCACATGGCTTGTTTCTCTGGCATCCTCTGAATTAATAATTGTGGGATAAATTTGGGTTTGGGAATGTGTTAGGAGGCTTGTTCATTCTTCCTTTTAAAATAACTAAATGTCTCCCTTCTCTGTCTCTGTCGTCTGTCTGTCTCTCTCTCACACACACATGCATACACATACATACATACCACACACATCTGAATATTTTTAATAAAAAGGAAATGGATGATTCTTATGTATGATTGGAATGTGAAACATGGTCTTTCAACAAATACCAAAGGATCAGAGAGAGAAACCCATTTAATGAGAGGAATCTTCAGGGCCACCCACGTGCACAGGTTCTTTTCCAGGCCCCATGAAGAGACCTAGCAATGTGTTAAGATGTCACATTTCTATAGAGTGTGTCCTAGTGTGCCATTTATCATAACCATAGTCAGAAGGCTATTTCTTCATCAAATTTCACTTGGTCACGTACTTACTCATGCTGGGTTCTACTGGCATTCCTTGGCTCTGGTTGAGGGTGGTAAGAAGTCAGAGGTGCCAGTGGAGCTGGGAACTCTTGTAGTTTGATGTTAACAGAGTGAATCTGTTTGCCATCATTTCTGTAGAGTAGTTATTGCAAGGTGGCCTAGCACAGGAATGTGATGTGGGATTCCCCTCTGTATGCTGTGAATACCATTGGTTAATAAAGAGGCTGTTTTGGGCCTGTGATAGGGTAGAGCAGAGCTAGGCGGGGAAAACTAAACTGAATGCTGGGAGAAAGAAGGGTGGAGTCAGAGAGAAGCCATGTTGCCCCCCCCCCCCGAGACAGATGCCAGAACTTTACCCGGTAAGCCACAGCCTCATGGCAATACACAGATTGGGTTAATGTAAAATGTAAGAGTTAGCCAGAAATACACTTCAGCTATTGGCCAAACAGTATTGCAAATAATATAGTTTCTGTGTGGTTGCTTCAGGAGCGGCGGTGGGGCTGCGTCCCCAACACCCCAGCCACCTGCTCAGCTAGCTTTTGCCCTGAAATAACAACACAAAACTGTATTCTTTTAATCACTGCTTGGCCCATTTCTATCTAGCCTCTTCTAGGCTAATTCTCACATATTAATTTAGCCCATTTCTAATCATCTGTGTAGCGCCCCTAGGTGCGCTTACCGGGAAGATTCTAGCCTATGTCCATCCTTAGTCGGAGCTTCATGCGTGCATCTTCCCTGGAGCGGGGAGCATGGTGTCTCTCTGAGGCGTCTGCTCCCGAGAGGAGAGCTGTGGAGTCTGAGCTCACTTCCTCTTCCTCCCAGCACTCCATTCTGTTTACTCCACCTACCTATGTTCTAACCAATAAAATGGGCCAAGGCAGTTCCTTTATTAGCCAATGACCTTCCTCCATCAGTCACGTCAAGCTGGATAGAAGTACTGGAAACTTCTATAATCTCAGCATTTGGAAGTCAGAGACAGGAGGATCACGACCAGCTTGAAGTGACCTTGATCTTTGTAGTGAGTTTCAGGCTAGCCAGGATTACACTGTGAAATGCTTGTCTCAAAACAATAACCAAAATTATACTAACCATGTCAGAAGACTAAGCTATCGTCTTGGGGATAATTCTATAAACTTGCTGCATTATAAACAGGCCATCAAAGAAAATGCAACCAAAACATATAGGAAAAAAACAGGTTTTCAGGCAGAAAAATGTCAAAAAAAATAGGTAATGTTTGTGATATTTGCCATCTTCTTTAAAAATATAATTTTATGCTATTTATCATTTAAAATTATGTTTACATTCAAACTTAATTTGAATTTTTGAAATCAGGTCCTGTTGATCACAATGAGCCTTTAAAATTACACTCACATTCTAGAAGACCTAGGTATACCCCTAGTTACATGTGACTTCTCTGATAACCATAGCAGAATTACAGATATCAAAAATACTATAGTAATATGTGATTGAATTTAAGGTTTTATAGCATAATTAATAAAAACCCAGAGATAGAAATTGAAGTTCAAGTTGAAGGTCTGGAAAACAAAACAGCCAGCCACTGGCTCTTACCTCTACCTCAGTCTGAAATGGCGATCCTGCCTCCAGGAATCTCAGAATGAGACTGTGTCTGAGAGCTGTCTCCTCCCATTTTATATTCCTCTCTAGGGCTGGGATTAAAGGTGTGCACCTCTACTGCCTGGTTTCTATGGCAAACTAGTGTGGCTACTAGGATTAAAGGTGTGTGCCACCACTGCCTGGTCTGTAAGGCTGACCAGTGTGGTTATTTTATTTTCTGATCTTCAAGAAATCTTTATTAAAATAAAATGAAATATCACTACAAGGTTTAATTCTACAAATTACTTTAAAATATATGTTTTTCAAAATGTGTCTTTGTATAGGGGCATGTGTGTGCATAAGGGGCATGTGTGTGCGCACAGGAGGCACGTGTTTGTATGTGGGGTGTGTTTGTGTGTGTAGGGGGCACGTGTACTTGTAGGGTGTGTGTATGTAGGGGACATGCACATGTATGTGTAGGGGCATGTGTGCATGTATAGGAAACACATGGGTGTGTAGGGGTCACATGTATGTGTGTAGGGACGCATGTATGTGTGTAGGGGCACATGTATGTGTGTAGGGGGCATACACATGTATGTGTGTAGGGGCACATGGGTGTGTAGGGGCACATGTATGTGTGTAGGGGGCACATGGGTGTGTAGGGGCACATGTATGTGTGTAGGGGGCACATGGGTGTGTAGGGGCACATGTATGTGTGTAGGGACACATGTATGTGTGTAGGGGCATACACATGTATGTGTGTAGGGGCACATGTATGTGTGTAGGGACACATGTATGTGTGTAGGGGCATACACATGTATGTGTGTAGGGGGCACATGGGTGTGTAGGAACACATGTATGTGTGTAGGGGCACATGTATGTGTGTAGGGGCACATGTATGTGTGTAGGGACACATGTATGTGTGTAGGGGGCACATGTATGTGTGTAGGGGGCACATGTATGTGTGTAGGGGCACATGTATGTGTGTAGGGGGCACATGTATGTGTGTAGGGGCACATGTATGTGTGTAGGGGCACATGTATGTGTGTAGGGGGCACATGGGTGTGTAGGGGCACATGTATGTGTGTAGGGGGCACATGGGTGTGTAGGGGGCACATGTATGTGTGTAGGGGGCACATGTATGTGTGTAGGGGCACATGTATGTGTGTAGGGGGCACATGGGTGTGTAGGGGCACATGCATGTGTGTAGGGGGCACATGTATGTGTGTAGGGGGCATGTGAGCATCACAGCGAGCATGCAGAGGACAGAGAAAGCTCAGTCTTTGGCTTCCACCTTGTCTGAGATACAGTCCTTTGTTCACAGTTTTGTGTACCAGGCTGGCTGGCTGGAGCATCCTGGGATTGCCCCATCTCCACTGCCATCTTAGAGGCACACGGGTTATCAATGTGCTGCTGCACCAGTTTTTCGTGAGCTCTAGGAATCCAAGTTCAGGTCCTCACGCTTGTGTGCCAAGTCCTTCTCACATACAGAGCCGTGTTCTTTGCCCGAAAATTCAGCTTTAATGAGGTATGGCTTATGCAGAGAAATACGCAGACAGACAGGCATACACATTGATAACCTTTGACAAATGTGTAAACCTTTGAAGTAGCTCTTCAATCAACATAGAAAGCGTTTTGTCATCTCCCAAAATTTCTTTGGGCTACTGTATAGCAAATTCGTCCCCACCCCAGACAGAGGTTCTTCTGGTTTTCATCACCAGAGATTAGCTAACCTGTTCGTGAGCTCATATGAAAGGCCTTACACAGAACGAACGCCCTTTGTGTCCAACTTCTTTACCCATCTTATATATGGCAGTCATTTCCCAGGCCAGGTTAACTCCTTCAGGGCAGGCTCAGAGCACTAGTAAACATGATCTCTGGGCCCATGAGGCTATTTCTGCAGGAGACTCAACTGGTAGACTAAGTCAAGCTCTGTCCTCACTACTGTAGGTGGGCATCATCCCATGTGTTGGAGAGGACAAAAATTTAGAGAAGGATGTGTCTTTTCCTGAGCTGGGACAGTCATTGCGTCCTGTCCTTGAGCCTGCCATTTCCAGGGCTTACAGCACCAACACTGTCCTCCCACCCCCAACAGCTTTACAAGCCTTTAGAATAAGACGCAATTAGATCCAGAAGCTTTCCCGGGTCCTCACCTTGTGGACATCAGAAAGCCAGTGTGAGAGCCCACAGAAGTGGATCTGTTCCACCTTGACTAAAACTCTCTAAACAATGACAAATATCCATAACTCACTGAACGACCAAAAACCACCCACCCCTACATTCAGGAATGTGGGCATCATATTTGTAAATTAATTTCCTGCTGTCTGGAGGTGACAGTATCTTTCAGGGATCCTGAAAAGAGAAATTTCGGTTAATTGTCAAGTCCTGGGAGGGGTAGCTGTATCATTTGTCATCGAGTCTCTGCACAGTGGGAAGATGCAGGACTTGTCTGAATCATCTCAGCTAACAACCTCAACGTTGTTCTGAGCAGTTTGAAGTTCAAAATCACCTCAACGTTGTTCTGAGCAGTTTGAAGTCCAAAATCAATCTTTATGCAGTATTTTTCAGAGTAGTGGTGTTATCATAGTCCTGGATGGATCGTCATTGGGGGGCTCCATCTTCCTTATGGCTTGCTCATGGTTCACTGCAGAGAACTGTTAGAAACACAAACTGGAAATGATGCTTAGAAAAGTAGATGATACCTTTTCTAGAATTAGTTAGTATTCTATATGGTCATTAATATTATGACTAAAAGTTAAAAATTTATATATATATATATATATATATATATATATATATTAATCTCATAAATCTTATACCTTAAAAAAACTGTTCAAGAGTCAATATAAAACCAAAGGATTATGAGATTAGTTGCAATAAAATAGTCTTTAAACATTTGCTTTTCTTCTGTACCATAGCATGTTACATGAGACAAAGATTTTGGATTTCATTTTATTAAGTATGCTTGGGTTTAGAGAAGGAAAGAGTCACACTCTAACTCCAAAGCCAGCTTTAATCTTTAATTAAACTGGGACTAGCCAGGCGGTGGTGGCACTCACCTTTAATCCCAGCACTTGGGAGGCAGAGGCAGGAGGGTCTCTGTGAGTTCCAGGCCAGCCTGGTCTACAAGAGCTAGTTCCAGGACAGGCTCACAAAGTTACAGAGAAACCCTGCCTCAAAAAACCAAAGAACCAAAACAAAATAAACTGGGACTAAAGGGGAAAAAAGGCTATTTGTATTATATGTCTGTAGAAAGCAGCAGAAACAAACATTTGGGAAGACTTATGAAATTTTATCCTGTTGGAAATGTGATATGCCAATAGGCCAATTTACTCTTTTTTTTGAGATTATTTTTTTCTGGGTAATTTGTCCCTTTTCTTCAGATATCTCATTTGTCCAGTGTTCTTCAGATTTCTTAGCTGGATACCTTTATTCTCCTGAAAAGACAGAAACAAAACCCTTTCCCAACTGCTGTGGGACAATGATCTTGTAACCTATAAAGATTTGTCAGTTGTATTGCTTTAATAAAATGTTGGTTGGCCAGTAGCCAGGCAGGAGGTATAGGCAGGGAGACCAGGCAGGAAGTATAGGTGGGGCAACAAGAACAAGAGAATTCTGGGAAGAGGAAAGACTCAGTCTGCAGTTGTCACCGAGATGCAGAGCAAACAAGATGAGAATACCTCACTGCTAAAAGGTACCACGCCATGTGGCAAATACAGACAAGAATTAGGGGTTAATGTAAGTTATAAGAGTTAATAAGGAGGGGCTGAAGAGATGGCTCAGAGGTTAAGAGCACTGGTTATTCTTCCAGAGGTCCTGAGTTCAATTCCCAGCAACCGTATGTTGGCTCACAATCATCCATAAAAAGAGATCTGGTGCCCTCTTCTGGCATGCAGGCAGAACACTGTATACATAATAAATAAACCTTTTGGGGCTGGAGAGATGGCTCAGAGGTTAAGAGCACTGATTGTTCTCCCAGAGGTCCTGAGTTCAATTCCCAACAACCACATGGTGGCTCACAACCCATCTGTAATGAAATCTGGTGCCCTCTTCTGGCCTGCAGGCATACATGCAGACAGAACACTGTAAACAAAATAAATAAATAAATCTTTAAAAAAAAGAGTTAATAAGAAGCCTGAGCTAATAGGCCAACCAATAGGCCAATGATCTCTGTGTGTTTCTTTTGGGACTGAACAGCTGCAGGAAACGGGCAGGACAGAAACTTCTGTCAACACCCTACCCTAATTTTGGGGAGATTCTCTTTTGGAAAGTTAAATCTGATCAAATGAAAATTATATGTTAGTTTTATATGTTAGTTTAGATTAAACAGCCATGAACTATCATCTCTTCTAATTAAGAGGTGTCTATAGTTCAAATCAAATCTTTATTAACTTTGAAGGTATCCATAGCTTTTCCTCTCCTGTGGAAACAAAAGCAAAACCTCTTTTCCAACATAGCGCATGTCCTGGCTTCCATTCTGAGGTCAGTACATCTTTAAAGTATATTAGCTGATTTAATTCTATAGGTTTTTTTCTACTATCCAATGTCTTTCCACAGCTATTGTTCCTTTCTCATTAGCATTTAGAAAATTCAGTTAGTAAAGCATTATGCAATCTATTTCTGGGGGGGTATTTATCACCCTTTTCTACTTAGTTACCATATACTTTAGAGTTCAATTTTATCTTTCTTTAGCTGTCTGACCTGTAGTATTGTGTAGTATACCTGTAATATGCTTTATATTATAATAAACAAAAAATGGTTTTATTTTCTTAGAGACATATGCTGAATCATTGCCTGTCTTTATTTGCACAGGTATACCCATGATGACCATAACTTCTAGCAAATATGCGATTATTAAATCAGCCTTTTCTGAACTCAAAACAATTGCCCATTGAAAACTTGAATAGGTATAAATGATGTAGTGTACATATTTTAGTTTTTTAGATACTACAAAATAAAACACATCCATCAGCCAGATTTCATTCCTTTGAGTACCCTTTGGGTTACTTCCTGAAGATGGTGGTGTTTGGTTAATAAAGAACAAGTGGGACATTTCCTTATAATTTCCTTGGTTTGTTGCCATGTGACAGAAAAGTCTTTTTTAAACTTTTGCTATTGACATGATTTTTTTAATAAAATTCAGTACATTTCCAATCAATAATTGATCAATTTCTGTATTACCTGGCATTCCTATATGGGATTAGATATGTGTTATGTATATGGGATGATTCCTATTCCTGATTATATCTTGTAACTGAATAAATAATAAAGTAGATTCTGTATCCTCTGGTATAAATTCAGTGGTTTCAATATACAAAATAACTCTTTCTGTATATTGTGACTCGATAACTATGTTGAGAGATAACTATGTTAAAATTCTTTAGTGCTATGAGAATAGCATATAATTCTAACTTTTGAACAGAATCATAAAGGCTCTGTTCTACTTTATGTAAATTTTCTCATTTGTAACCTGCCTTTCCTGATATACTTGTAACAGTATAGAATGTAGGGGCTCCAGTTATTGGTGTGTCCCATACAATGCGAGGAAGGATCCAGCTAGTTCTCTTTATAAGTTGAACTCTCTCTCTTTTGGGATAGTTGTTGCTAATCTCCCCCCCCCCCAAAAAAAAATACCACAAGCTCTTTGCCAGGGTTTACTTTCTTTCCATAATTTGTTAATTTCATCATTATTAAAAGGTACTGTAATTTCTGCTGTCTATTGCTGCTAATTGACCAAGTCTCAATTTTCCTTTAAGAATTAACTCAGAGACCTTTTCCACATAAGTTTTTAATTTTTTACTTGGTTTATGTGGTAAAAAGATCAATTTAAAAATAATATCTTCCATCTGCATTAAAATTTTTTGGAGGGTAATATAACCAGAATGCAGTTAAGATTTAGATCCATACTATTCCCATTGCCTTCTATAACTTCTCCTCAATCAAAGTCAATTCTCTCTCAGCTCTAGGTGATAATTCTCTGGGACTATTTAAGTCCTTGTCACCATCTAAGGTTTTGTTTAAATTAATTATGCCATCAAGACCTATCCCAATAATACATCATAAATGGGAAATGTCTCCTAGCCATCTTTGGAAGTAATTAAGAGTCTGCAATTGATATCTCCTAATTTGCGCCTTTTGTGGCCTAATTTTTTGTATACCTATTTTATAAACTAAATAACTAATAAAATCTTCACTTTGTATTTTTTCAGAAGTGATTTGTAATTTCCAACAAGGCAAAATTTTACTGCTTCAAACATTCCTTCTAAAGTATCTACACTTGAATCAGATAGTAAAATGTCATTTATATAATAGTAAATTCAGGAAATTGTTTACATATTAGCACAGGGTGGGGTTATTTAACATTCTCTCTGGGAGAATCTTCCATTGATATCTTTCAGCAGGCTGAGAATTATTATACATAGGCACTGCGAAAGCATATTTTTCTCTGTCTTTTACTTGTAAAGCTATAGTGAAGAAACAATCTTTTAAATCAATAACTATAAGAGGCCACCCTTTAGGCAATAGGAAAGGCAAAAGAATGCCAGACTGTAGAGAGCCCATTGTTTGAATCACCTTATTAACAGCTCTTGGATCTGTTACCATTCTCCATTTTCCAGATTTCTTTTTAACAGCAAATGTAGGAGAATTCCGATGCTGGTTAATTCTTCAGTATGCTTATCATCTCATTGCTCCTATATCAGCTGTTCTAAAGCCTGCAGTTTCTCTATTGCTGAAGGCCATTGCTTAACCTATACAGATTTGTCTGTAGACTATGTCAAAGGTTGGTGCTTTTGAAATATCAGCAGCTGTTGTGCCATGTTCGTTTAAAACCTTAATGGTTGGTGACTGTTCTTTATAATGTCTTGTAATATTTTTCCCAGAAACATCCCAAGAACTGGGATTAAAGGCACACATCACCAACACCCAGCTGTTCCTCTCTATTCTTATAATGCAATGCTGAAATGGTTTCTCCATTAAATTCCTCTGTCTGGATTTGAATATATAAACGATCTTTTTTTTAAAAAATAAGTTTTCCTAAGTCTGTATGTTAGCACCAACTTTTTTAGTGATACAACAAAAATGACAAAGCTGATAATGTATACAATTGACATTACATAAACACCATCTAAATAATTATCCTCTCATGTTAATCACTCCATTTTCAAACAGCTCCGCATATTGTCACACAGAGACCCAAATCCCTCCACTGGAATGGTGTTTCTCATTTTTAAATGTGGGGGAAAAAAATTCTCTTTTAGCTAATTCCTCCCTTTAAGAATTTCCAGATCCGCCGATGGTGCTGATAAAGATATGTGACTTATTGCTGTTGTATAGAACACTAAAATTTTGACTGGATTTCAAGGTAGTTACCTAGTTTGGCAGCATCCCAGAAGGGGGTTCAGGGAGAGCCAGCAACCCATGGAGGAGGGCAGGGGAGAGAGAGATAGCTGTCGGAAAAAATGCACAGGGAACTGTTTGGAAAAAGCATGGGGTGGGGGGGCTTCCTGAAGGCAGAACCAGGCAGTCTAGGGCAGATGAGTCTTATGGCATTTGGAGCTCAGGAGCTTCTGGAGTCTGGGTGGCAGCTGGAGACTGTTTCAGAGAGGCTACAACAGGAAAATCCCAAACTTGCTCAGAGGCTTTGGGAAAAAAGAAAAGAAAGCCTAGCCAGGTGGGGCTGGAGCTCCATATGCAGCTCCTGTGGGAACCCCGTGTGCAGCTCCAGCCTGTGCCGGAGGCTAAAAATCCACAGGCAAATGGCTTTTTAGTGACTCCATACCCCAAATGTGGGGTACCAACTGTAGCACAAATAATAAAAACCCAGAGACAGATACTGGGGTTCAAACCGAAGATCAGAAAAGCAAAGCAGTCAAGCCACTAGAGAGATCTTAGCTCTATGAAATCTTCAGACTGAGAGAGTGAGTTCCTGTCTCATCTCACCTTGTATTGCTCTCTAGAGTTGGGATTTAAGGCGTGCACCACTACCGCCAGCCTCTATGGCTGACTAGTGTAGCTCCTGGGATTAAAGGTGTGTGCCACCACTGCCTGGCCTGTATAGCTGACTAGTGTGACAGCTTTGCACTGACCTCCAGGCGAGCTTTATTTATTAAAACACAAATAATACACCGCTCTAGTGACTGCTCTTGTCAGCTAAGGGATGGGGGAAAGTCTCATTATCTCAAGTTATGGGAGATGGAATATAGAATTTTGGGGAACATAGTTTTTAGTTAAAAGTGCTCTGGTTGTTAGGTTTAAGAGAAAAAGATGAAGGAGGGACAGACAGAGAGACACAGGCACAGACAGCTCTTCAAGCAAGAGATTCATTGTGTAACTCGCACAACACAGATCTAAGGGAGCATTCCAGGCTCAAGAGACAAAGCAAGGTATTTGCTTTCAGTAGTTTCCAAGGGGTAGGGAAGATTTGCATCCTGACAAAGCAGGCTTGGCTAATGTGTGACTGAGGCAGGGGAGAGAGGGGCATTTACAGCTTGGGCTTCTTGATGAGGGGCACTCTATCTGGATAGAGAGGAAGGCTGGTTAATGTGTGACCCACGCAGTGTGATAATAATCAAGCTGTCACCTGGCCCCAGGCAGCGGGAGGTGGGGGCTGGACATGTTCTCTCTCTCTTGGCTAGTGGCCTCTAACACCAGGTCCCTGCCCAAGAAAACCATAAAGCTCGTTAGTACTGAGGTTTTCCATCCTTGGCTGTCACAGCCGCCACTGCTGCTTAAGATTTGCGACTTCAACATCCACTCCCCAACAGCCGTCCTGAGATCAATGAAGGGTGGCAATTTAAAGTAATAGTTTTAAAGCTAATTGAACAAGACACTACTCCTCAGGCAGTCTGACAAGAACACCATTAAGAATCGTGTCCTGGCGCTATCTAAAATGGAGAGAACTCTATCCATTTTCCAAGATGGTAGAATCCTTAGCTACGTAGAGAACCTCTAGCTCCCTGGTTCTTCCTGATGTAAGCTGGCTTGTAGAAAGAGAAGTATCTATGATTTAGCTTAAAGTTAGTACTAATTTCTTCATCTCGATTTTCTTTCTTAAGATTTCCTAGAATACTTATGAGTAACTATAACAGGTTAACCCTGCTGTTCGGTGATGGTGGGTTATTTTAACAACAGCGAGGTTTTCAGATTTGCTTTATGCTTATTTTCCAAGTTTTCCCCCCTGTCTATTTTTACTTCCTCCTTTACTCAGAAGGAGAGATAGTAAAGAAATATGAAATTTTTTAAACATTAAAAGTGACTTCATTGACTTATTGTCTAATCCATTCTCTCAGAAAATGGCTACAGGTCATTTCCAGCAGCAATTAAGTCATTAGAACACATCTTCAGAGGGCTGGGGAGATGGGTAAAGTGCTTGTCACCAGCCTGAGGACCTGACAAGTTCAGATCCCTAGGACCTATGTAAGTTGGGCATGGTAATGTGTGTTTCTATCCTAGTATTTCTATGTCAAAATAGGAGGGAGAGGCAGACAGAGAATTTCCATGGAAATTCACAGACCAGCTATATATACGGGAATGGACAACACATCTGTCTCAAACACAGTAGAAGATAAAGATTGACATCCAAGGTTGACCTCTGACCTCCATAGAGGTGGGGCACACACCTGCACTTGCTCACACAATCTTTGTAGTGGCAAAGCAAATTAGTTAGCTCTTTTTATATATCTATATTTTATAAGAATATATATATTCTGGAATATTTTAACAGCTGCCTTCCCAGAATTCTTTATAATGTGTTCCCAAAATAAGGCTCAAAGGATCGCAGTCTTGAGGAAGGTGATTTATGTTAGAGTAAACAAATGTTTTCAACAGAGCCCGTCTGATGGATGTTCCAGATGTTCACAGCAGCAGTTCTCAAAGGAGATTTCTAGAGCAGCAAGCTCAGGCTCACAGAGAGCACGTTGTCCTGCACCAGACCAACTGAAGCAGGCTGTGGAGGCAGCCTCAACACGGTCTCCAGTGCCCCTGACATAGTCTAGCTTTTGGGTACCCCTTTCGTATTTTTCCTAATTCTGAGGTGTAGGGTTCCCAACGTGCCGCATCACAAAGGCAAAACAGTGAGAAATTAGTTTCGATGAAAACAAATTCAAGCAGGCGAAACAGCGGAAGCAATGATGGACTGGTGGCCATCGCCCCGACCACAAATGCTACTCGTATGTCCCTTCTATGATCTTATCAGTTTTCTCATTCTTTTGTATCAAGGAGATTTAATATTGTCCCAGAATGCAATAGAACAACTCATAAACCGGCGTCTAATCTGTCTGGTGGGTATTCGCACCGTCCAAGGCTTTACACGCGTCTCTCCCAAGGAAGAAGGCAAAGTGCATGCAGAGGGCCAGCCACCTCTCTGGAATTTCATTTACAGCTCGTATAAAACACAAATTTAGGACACAGGACCAAGCAGAAGAATTTACTCCAGATAATCTAAACTTGAGATCCAGTGAAGGTGAGGGCAGGAGCAAAGGGACAGTCGGGGAAAGGTGAGGGACCCAGGGACCAGCAGCATCGTGTTTAGGGAAGAGGCGGAGGGGGAAACTGTTCCTGGGGACCAAGTGGCTCAAGGCACCACTTTCATGGAAAGGACCTGGCAGGGGAGGAGGAGGAGAAATGTCATAATGGAACTCTCTTGTGTATCATCTCTTTGAATTTGAAAAACTCAGCAGGAGCCCGTGGCGAGGAAACTTGGGTGCTAGACTCGCCGCCGGGTCTAAGTCCCTGGGCTGGAGCGAAGCAGAGAGGCTGAGCAGGGTGGGAGGCCTGAGTGAAGCAGTGGAAAATGAGAATCCACGAACAGGACTCAGGTTTGGACTCATGAAACGATGCTTTGGAAGCAGCTGTTGTCCTTTCTCTCTTCAAGACTTTTATTACACCTGTGTATTTATTTCGTGTGAATGAGAGTGAGACATGTGGGCCACGGTTTGCGTGTGGGGGCTGGCAACTTGCGAGGGTCGTTTCTCTCCGTCCACGATGTAGCCCCAATGCTGTGCCCACTGAGCCACCTCGCCGGCCCATCATTTCTCTTTATGAGAGGCAGCTTTAAGGTTGAACCCCGCTTTTGAAATTATTGGAGAAAATATTTACTGTCGCGGTGTTTTAGAGACTCTAATGATGTCAAATTAATTACAAGAATTATCAGAGACTTTTAGAAGTTTTGATCAAGAATGTCATTAGAACAATTTACACAGTCAAATAGCTTTAAAACATTGCTTCTATTACACAAAAATGACTCCTAGATGACACTAGCATATTTTAATTAACAGATATGAGTAGTACAATTATATCTAAATTACATTTTGTGATCTCCCTAATAGCTTTGCAAGTAATTTTCAGATATATTTGAAATTCTGCCCAGAGGGTTTTTTTAAAAAAATAAAACAACCAAGGAGTTTTTCATGACATTTATAGAAAGTTTCGTAGCAACATCCAATTTTCTAAGCCATATCAAGATCAAGGTTTGGATACTGTGGGAATGTCTAATTAGCACTGAGACTATCACAAAGTCACCTTCTTGTTAGGTATTTATTAATTACTTTTCGAGACAGGATCTCATGTGTCCCAGGCTGGCCTCAAACTTGCTGAGTAGCCAGGATGATGGGAACTTCTGACCCTCCTGTCTCTCCCTCCTGAGTGCTGAGATAATATGTTTGGAGTCAAACACCCAGCAGGATGCAGGGGGATCAAACCCAGGACTTCACACCAGCTAGGCAACCACTCTACCAACTGAGCTACGTGAACAGTGTCTCTGTTTCACTGATAAGTACCAGTAAGACCCCCAAGTGCAGGGCAGCCCTGTGGCACGCTGCAGCCGGTCCGTGAGAGCCAGTTCTGTGTATCCCCCTCCCAACTTGGCCTTCAGTGACTGCATCAACGGTGCAGTAAGAGGGGAAAGTATATCAATGGAACCAACAACAAACAACAACAAAAGCCAACCACCCCATCCTCTCCCCCTCCTTCCTTTCTGAAAACAGAGACCCACCAGGCACTCAGCTTCTTTTCCCTAGAACCTGGTGTTTTTGCTGCCTGCGGTTTGCTGGAGACTGACTCCTGCCATGTGATTCCCTGGAGTTTAACTATTTCAATGCGCCCTTTGGGACTCACGGAACTGGCAGTTGCCTTTGTGTGTTCTGTTATGAATTGAGGTAAGGGACGCAACTCCACTGGGGGCCTTCAGTGTGACTCTGAGCTAGGTCCCTAACACGTCCATCTCAGGAAGACACTTTCTCTCACCGTCGTGTTCCCAGGGCCTGTGCTCAGCCCCGGTTAGTCTCTTCAGACTCTCCTTACACACCTTTTGGCACTAGTCTCGATCCTGCCACGGTCCTGGTGCCCGAGGAGCTGGTTTTTCAATTATTTTTAGAATATATGATTTTCCTTTGGCCCACACCAAATCTTTGCCTTCTCCTCACATACTTCTGACACTACGGGACAGAGAAGCACAGCCTAGCACCAACACCACATTCTCAGTTCAGAAGCCACATGAGCCAAGCCAAGGTCCCAAATTAGCCTATGCCATCATCACTTTCCTCCTAATACTTGAAACTGTAGCATGTTCTGGGCAGAACGCCAAAGGCTTTCTATCTTGGGACCCAAAGGCCTTCATTACTAAATAAAATGATGCCTGAAATAGAAAAGTCAGATTTTCTTTAACTCTTTACTGACATTTTCTTTATGTCACAAATTATCATTTAGTATCCTTGTGAGCTGTGGGACACCTTGATAAGGATGAAGTTTCCTTGTAACATTTTCATAGTCATATGTAGACAAGAAGTATAATGTCTTACCAGACTCAAACAGCAAGAGTTTTGTACAAGTTAGAAGAAGAAATCTCTTCGTGTGAATTGACAATGGAAGGTCTGTGCAGCTGTCAATACTACACCCTTCTCTGTCGGTCAGTTTTCCAAAACACAGAATGGTAGCTGTGATGTCACCCACCTGGCTGGTCTCAGGTAAGAACCAAAATAGAACTTGCTGGAAGCACGTGTCTCAGCGTGTCAATCATTGTTGTAATTATTGCCAGCCTGAAGCCAGTCTGTCTTCTGTTCTAACTCACGCTGAGTAAAGTTCAAAACAGAACATCTTCATCGCTGTTGTGAGGGAAGTGGTAATATAAAAGGGAATGTATTTATTATGGGTGACTTTCTCCTGAGTCTTAGTCAGTGTTCTATTGCTGTGAAGAGACACCATGACCAAGGCAGCTGTTGTGAAAGAAAACATTTAATTGGGAGCTTGCTTACCATTTCAGAGGTTAGTCCATTATCATCACAGTGAGGAGCATAATAGCATGCAAGCAGACATGGGCTGGAGAAGAAGCCAAGAGCCACACTCTGATCCAAAGGCAGAGAGAGTTTGGACCTAGTGTGGGCTTTGGAAACCCCAAAGCCCCCCCCCCCAGTGACATACTTCCTTTAACAAGGCCACACCCCCTAATCCTTCTAATCCTTTCAAATAGTGCCACTTCCTGGTGACTAAGCATTCAAATATATGAGCCTATGGGGACCATTCTTATCCAAACACCACATCCCAGTATGTTGAAGCTCTCTGATGGAACTCTTCAAAGTTGCTTTTAGATGTCATTCATTATACATTCCTTGGGAGGCATAGTCAAGCAATTGAAAGTGTAATGATAGGGAAAAGAAATGTACAGTTAAAGTAGAACAGAACGTGGTCCTACTGCAGTCTGGGACTGCGTTGATGTTCATGGCCCAAGTTAACCATCTAAGGACATTCCAATATGCATGATCTGAGCTGCCACCTGAAGCCACTGATGTCCGTGGGTTGCGTTGCTACTGGGGACCATGCTGATGTCTGTGGTTGCTGCTGCAGCCAGGGACCAAGTTAATATCTGTGGTCATGTGTGTGGTCTGTGCTACCACCTAAAGCCATATTGATGTTCCTGGTCTGGGCTGCCACGGAGGACTGTGTTGGTGTCCGTGGCCTGTACTGCCAGTGGAGACCATGCTGAGGTCCGTGGCACATAGTGACGCCAGAAGCCACGTGAATGTTCTTGGTTTGTGCCATTGCCAGAAACCACTTAGAAGTCCATGATCTGTGCTCCTGCCGACTATAAAGGACAAGGAATCTTCTTCTTCAGTGGTGTCAATGCCTGCAGACTCATAGTTGAGAAGAGACATAAAAGGCTTCTGGGAAAACCACCCCCACCTCAAAAGTAACAACCTAGACAGGAAGGCATTGAAAGGAACTCTTAAAAATTGGGATAAGGATATTGAAGTGTAGCTCTCCACAATAGATGGCTTCTGGCAGGGGTGGGGATGAGGAGGAACTCACCTCTCTTTAAGGGGCTGGCCACTGGGAGTTTGACCATGCCCCAGTGACTATTATAACAGCACACATTGGTTTTGTTTTTTGGTTTTTGTTTTTTCTCTTTTTTTTTTTTTTGAAGGGAAGGGTACAAGAGCTAGGGAGCAGATTTGGGAGGACGGGGAAGTATTCTGTAAACTTCCAAAATAATCAACAAAAATGTTATGTAAAATAAATACATAAATAAATAAAATAAAGTGGGACAGAAAACCATGGCCACAAAAATGGAATTCTTAATAATAAAAATTCATCTTCTGGCTTCAGTCTTTTTCACTCCCTGGGAAGATGCTCTACTTTTCTTTCTCCAAATTCTTTTATTTCCTTCTTCCTTTTCATTGGTTTGTTTGTCATTGTTAAGGGGTATTCTGTTTGTTTGTTTTTAGGGAGTCTCACCATGGAACCCAGGCTGGCCTTTGACTTGATAGCCTGTTGCCTCAAAGTGCTGGGATTGCAACTGTGCACACACCTGTGCCCTGAATGGTTCTCTTTCACAGAGTCAAGTCATACAAAAGGTTCTCTGTAGTCAGACAAGTTGCAGAGACTAGAGGGGGGGAACTATTCTCTAGCTGAGTGTATCAATACTTTAATTATTTCATTATCCTGCTAAGTCTAGTGGATTATAACTATTTAAAAATTTTCTAAACATTCATTCACTTAAGTAGAAATAAAAAAAACCCAAATTGATAGAGAAAATAAGGACTCCCAGATGTGGATTGAAAGTTTAAATTTCATGTACCTAATAGATTGGATTCTTGTAACTGCTTTAAAGACCTTTAAAAATATAGAACAACATAATAAATATAAAATTGTAATGATATTCCATTTGTATTTTAATAAATGAAGCTGGCCTGAAGATCAGAATGCAAAACAGTCACACTATACAGGCCAGGCAGTGGTGGTGCACACTTTTAATCCCAGCAGCCCACACTAGTTAGCCATAGAGCAGAGTGGTGGTGGCTCACACCTTTAACCCCAGCACTAGAGAGGAATATAAAGCCGGATGAAACAGGAACTCGCTCTCTTTCAGTCTGAAGATTTCATAAAAGTAAGAGCTCTCTAGTGGCTTGGCTGTTTTATGCTTCTGACCTTCAGGTTGAACCCCAATATCTGTCTCTGGGTTTTTATTATTTGTACTACATTTGGTGCCCAAGGTTTGGGGTATGAATTCATAAAAAAGCTGTTTGCCTCTGGCTTTACAGACAGCAACATAGGCCAGAGCTACACACTGCTGGAGTTACTGTCCTACTGGCTATGTTTTTCTTTTGTATTTTCTTCTGGCCAGCTTTCCCTGAACCCCCTTCTTAAGCTGCTGCCAAACTAAGTAGCTGCCTGGGAATCTAGTCGGCTTTTACTGTTCTACACAGCAGCAATAAGCCTCACATCTTCATTAACATCATCAGCAGATTTGGGAATTCTTAAAGGGAGGAATTAGTTAAAAGAGAGTTTTTCCCTCATTAAAAAATGGAACACACCATTGCATCAGAGGGATTTGGGTCTCTGTATGATAATACACTGGACAGTTTAAAGATGGAATGATTAAATAGGAGGATAACTAATTTATAAATGAGAGGATAACTAATTTAGATGAGATTTATGAAACATCAATTGTAAGCATTATCAGCATTATCATTTCAGTGATCATTGCTGTATCACTAAAAAAGTTAGCTAATCTGAGGGCTAAGACACAGGCATAGGGAGAGGGCAGCTGCTTATTGTCACAAAGCAACTCACCAACCTCTCAAGTTCCTGTAATGGTACAAATAAAACTGTGCCTTTCCCCGAGTGGCAGCCATGGGCAGCCGGTCCCAGGCAGGGAGCCATAAGGCAGGAGAGAGACCTCGGTGGGTCAGCTGGTCCCACGAGGAGCTCAGTGGGTGAGAGATAGAGATAGAGACAGATAGACATGCCATGCAGAGTGAGGTTGGATATTTATATAGTGGGTTATGGATGGGAAGGGGGAAGGGGAAAAGGGAAAAGAGCAGAGAGAGGCAGAGGGGGGGAGAGAGAAACAGAGAGAGAGAGAGAAACAGAGAGGGGGAGAAGAGAGGAGAGAAGAAGCTACTTCGTTGGGAGAGAGACAGAAAGGAAAGAACTTAGGCTGGAAGTGGAAGGAAGATCCGCTTGCCTCAGTGGATGGGGAGGGAGTAAATGGGGCTTGTCTCTTCAAGGGACAGGATAGACCATTACATTCTCATCTCTTTTTTTATAATAAAAGGCAGGAGGTTAAGCACAAGTTAAAGGAATTTGGTTGGTGGATTCTCAAGATGACTTTCTGCTTATTTGTAGGTGTCATCTTGAGCGGGGGGGGGGGGGGGGAGGGGGGGCTGAGAAAGCTGGGTGCTGGTCACATCCTGGAGAAGCTGGTCTCTTTGCTCCGGTCCAGTATTTGTGGTATGGAAATGTCTGGTGCCTCTTACAACTGTTTAATGTTGGCGGGAGCTGCGGGCCTGCTTTTCGTCCTGCCCAGCTCCCGCACGGCTAGCTTTACACCAGAAATAACAACACACAAGTTGTATTCTTTTAAACACTGCTTGGCCCATTATATCTAGTCTCTTCTTGGCTAACTCTCGCACCTGGACTAGCCCATTTCTAATAATGTCTGTAGCACCCCAAGGTGCACTTACCGGGAAAGATTAAGGATGTCTGACCTGGCGGCTTGCTTCATCGCATCTGGCTCTGAGAGGAGCTGCATGACGTCTGAGCTCACTTCCTCTTCCTCCCAGCATTTTGTTCTGTTTACTCCACCTATCTAAATTTTAACCTATTAGGGCCAAGGCAGTTTCTTTATTTAACCAATGACCTTCCTCCATCAGTTTAACGTATTGGCAGAATAAAGGACAAAGTTAAGTTTAGGGAAAAAAGGGTGTTTTTAGGACCAGGGAATTGAGAAGGGGTGTATCTGACCTGTTAATCCTTTAATTTGGATCCCTAGAACTCACAAGAAGAAATTTTTTGGTTTGTGAAAATATGAACTTTAGCATATTTATGTCAGAATGGCTGTGACAGATTTTTTGCACAGTGAAAAGTATTTTTAATACTATGAAAGGCAGTGTGAGAGAGAAATTTAATAGTGTGCACTTGTCCTCACACCTTTATAACTTGCAGGCACATGCCTTAATAACTTGCATTTGTATTTTGCTGAAATTTGTTTGGTGAGATTGTCCTTTTAAACTGACAAAACCTCTCAGCTATCAAACTGAATCAGGGATCTTTGAGAAGGATAAACTTTTACTTGAGTTATTGATTAAAACACAACAGAAAACTTACTTGATTGGCACCTAGAGCTACTCCTTAGGGTCCTCCATGGTTGCTGAGGGTCGGATTTGCCTTCTTCTGTCCCCCTTGCACAAAAGATAAAGAACATGCAGAGTTAACTTTTACCCTCAGATCTTCACCTGCCATAAATATCCAATACCCCTAAGGGGGTACTGAGGCTGGTACTCAAGCACCCCATACAGAGGCAGCAAATCTCTGTGAGTTCGAGGTCAGCCTGGTCTTCAAAGCAAGTTCCAGGAAGGCCAGGGATACACAGAGAAACCTTGTCTTGAAAAACAATAACAGAGTGACTTCTGGGAGCAGGAAAGCAAGGCCCAAGCAACCTTCAAGAGCAGGCAAGAAGGCCTGAGAGACTTCCAAGAGTGCCGTATGACCTCCAGGAGTAAAAAGTGACTGGAACTCCACCTCGAGGACCAACCATCTGAGCTTTGGACCCACTGGTACCTGGAGGAGTGATCACCAGAGACACAGCCCCAACTCCAACAACTGGAGGAAAAATGGGTAGACAAGGTAAGAACACACTTAATAATACAAAAAGCAATATGGCACCACCAAAAACTAATGGCTCTACAAGCAAGACTTGAACACCCCAACACAGATGAAGCAGAAGGAAATGACTTTAATAAGAGCTTTAGGAGAATTATTGAGGCCCTTAAAGAGGAAATGAAAATATCCCTCAAAGAAGTGAAGGAAAAAAAACAAACAAAAAAATTGGAAGAAATCAACAATACCGTAAAGAAAACCAAGAAAAAGCAATCAAACAGGTGAAAGAAACAATTCAATACTTGAAAACTGAAATAGAGACAATAAAGAAAACACAAACTGAGGAAATTCTGGAAACAGAAAGTATGGGTAAACAATCACAAATGCAAGCATAAACAGCAGAATACAAGATATGGGAGAATCTCAGGTGTTAAAGATATGATAAAGGAAACAGATTTGTTGGTCAAAGAAAATGTTAAATCTAACAAAAGCTTAACACAAAATATCCAGGAAATATTGTACACCATGAAAAGACCAAACCTAAGAATAATAGGTATAGAAGAAGGAGAAGAAGTCCACCTCAAAGGCACAGAAAATATATTTAACAAAATCATACAAGAAAACTTTCCTAACCCAAAGAAGGAAATGCTTATGAAAATACAAGAAGCTTACAGAACATCAGATAGATGGGACAAAAAAATACTCTCACCACATAATAATCAAAACATTAAATATACTGAAGAGAGAAAGAATACTAAGAGCTGCAAAGGAAAAAGGCCAAATAACATATAAAGGCAGACCTTTCAGTCTTCTTTATATTACACCTGACTTCTCAGTGAAAACAATGAAAGCCAGAAGGTCCTAGTCAAGCATTATGCAGACATTAAGAGACCATGGATGCCAGCCCAGACTGCTATACTCAGCAAAACTTTCAATCACCATAGAAGGAGAAAACAAAATATTCCACAAAGAACCAGATTTAAATAATACCTAGCCCTCCACAAAGTACTAGAAGGAAAACTCCAACTCAAGGAAGTTGGCTACATCCATAAAAACACAGACAATAGATGATCCCACAGCAGCAATTCCCAAGAAACGGAAAAGCACACACAATAACATCACCAACAATGAAAACTAAATTAACAGGAGACAGAAATCACTGGTCATTAATGTCCCTTAATATAAATGGTCTCAACTCATCTATAAAACGACACAGACTAACAGATTGGATACAAAAACAGAATCTATCCTGCTGCATACAAGAAACACACCTCAATCTCAAAGACAGACAGAGAAATGGTTGAGAAGTTTTTTCCAATCAAATGGACATAAGAAACAAGCTGGTATAGCTATCCAAATATCTGACAAAATAGACTTCAAACTAAAATCAATCAAAAGAGACAAAGGACATTTCATGTGTATCACAGGAGTAATCCATCAAGAGGAAATCTCAACTCTGAATATCTATACCCCAAATATAAGGGCACTTACATATGTAAAAGAAACATTACTACAGCTTAAATAACATATTAAGCCCCACACAATAATAAAAAAAATCAGTGGGAGACTTCAAGATCCCACTCTCACCACTGGACAGGTCTGTCAGACAGAAAATTAACAGAGAATTAAAGGAACTAACAGATGTTATGACTCAAATGGACTTAACAGACATATATAGAACAGTCCATCCAAACATAAAAGAATATATCTTCTTGCATCACCTCATGGAACCTTCTCAAAAACTGACCACACACTAGGTAACAAAGCAAACCTCAACAGATACAAAAAAATTAGAATAACCCCTTGTATCGTATCAGATCACCATGACTTAAAGTTAGAATTCAACAGCAACACTAATTCCAGAAAGCCAACAAACACATGGAAAATAAACAATGCTCACCTGAATCATCAATGGATCAAGGAAGAAGTAAAGGAAGAAATTAAAGACTTCCTAAAATTCAATGAAAATGACCGCACAAAATACCAAACTCATGGGACACAATGAAAGCAGTGTTAAGAGGAAAGTTCATAGCACTAAATGCCTACGTTAAGCAGTTGGAAAAATCCCACACTAACAAGAAAACCTGAAAGCTCTAGAACAAAACGAAGCAAACTCACCCAGGAGAACTAGATGGCAGGAAATAATCTAATTGAGAGCTGAAATCAACAAGATAGGAATAAAGAAAACTATACAAAAGTCAATGAGACAAACAGTTGGTTCTTTGAGGAAAAATAAAAAAAAAATAAACCTTTATTCAAACTAAACCTCTAGCACAAGGTAATGCAGAAATCAATCATTTATTGCTGAAATGTGCTGAAGACCTCTGAATTTCATTTAAAGAAATCATGTCAGTAGCAAAGGTTTTAAAACAGACTTTTCTGTCACGTGGCAACAAGCCAAGGAAATTATAAGAAAATGTCCTACTTGTTCTTTATAAAGCAAATACCACTATCTGTAGGAAGTAACCCAAAGGGTGCTCAAAGGAACAAAATCTGGCAGATGGATGTGTTCCGTTTTGTAGAACTTGGAAAAGTAAAATATGTACAACACACCATGTATACCCATTTAGGTTTTCAATGGAAAACTCCTTTGAGTTTGGAAAAGGCTGATTCGGTAATCACATTTGCTAGAAGTTATGGCTATCACAGGTCTACCTGCACAAATAAAGACAGACAATGTTCCAGCATATGTCTCTAGAAAATGAAACAGTTTTTTGCTTATTACAATATAAAGCATATTGAAGGTATACTACACAAACCTACAGGGCAGGCAGTTGTAGAAAGATCAAATCGAACTCTATATAAGGATATGTTAAATAAATAGAAAGAGATGATAAATACCCTCTGAAATAGATTGCATAATGCTTTATTAACTTGGAATTTTCTAAATGCTAATGAGAAAGAAACAACAGCTATGGAGAGACATCGGATACTAGAAAAAAACGACAGAATTAAATCAGCCTTTAATTAATTAATTGAATTAATCAAATCAGGGCTTTTGCTTTTGTTTTCACGGAAGAAAAGCTATGGATACCTTCAAAATTGATGAAGATTCAATTTGAACAAGAGACACCTCTTAATTAGAAGAGATGATAGTACATCAAACATCATGACTTTTTAATCTAAACTAACCTATAAAACTAACAAATAATTTTCACTTGATCAGATTTAACTTTCTAAAAGAGAATCTCCCCAGAAGTAGGTTGGGGAAGGGCATTGTTTCTGTCTTTTCAGGAAAATAAAAGTATTCAACTAAGGAATCTGAAGACCACTGGACAAACGAGACATCTGAAGAAAAAGGACAAATCATCCAGAAAAAAATCTCAAAAAAAAAAAGAGTAAATTGGGGGACTGGAGAGATGGCTCAGAGGTTAAGAGCATTGCCTGCTCTCCCAAAGGTCCTGAGTTCAATTCCCAGCAACCACATGGTGGCTCACAACCATCTGTAATGGGGTCTGGTGCCCTCTTCTGGCCTGCAGGCATACACACAGACAGACTATTGTATACATAATAAATAAATAAATATAAAAAAAAGTAAATTGTCCTATTGGTATATAATGTTTCCAAAGGGATAAAATTTCACAAACCTTCCCAAATGTTTGTTTATGCTGCTTTCTACAGACATATAACGCAAATAGCCTTGTCCCAATCTAATTAAAAATCAAGGCTGGATTTGGAGTTGGAGTGTGGCTCTCTCCTTTTCTTTCTTTTTTTTTTTGGGGGGGGGGGGGTTGAGACAGGGTTTCTCTGTGGCTTTGGAGCCTGTCCTGGAACTAGCTCTTGTAGACCAGGCTGGCCTCGAACTCCCAGAGATCCGCCTGCCTCTACCTCCCGAGTGCTGGGATTAAAGGCATGTGCCACCACCGCCTGGTGGCTCTCTCCTTTTCTAAACCCACGCATGCTTATTAAAGTGAAATCCAAAATCTCTGTCTCATGTCAGAATAGCCACCTGGTATGGGACAGAAGAAAAACAAATATATAAGCACTACTTTGTTGCCACTAATCTCATAATCCTTTGGTTTTATATTGACTTTTTATATAGCTTTTCTTAAGGTATAATATTTATAATATATATATTAAACTTTTTGTCATGATATTAATGGTCATATAAAGTACTAAATAATTCTAGAAAAAGATTTTATCTACCTTCCTGTACATGATTTCTGGTTTGAGTCTCTATCTATTTTCTGCAGTGAACCATGAGCATGCCTAACAACACCTTTGTAGTCTCTATATAAAGGATGGGAGCTCATAATGACTGTTTCCCCAGGACTATGATAATATCACTAAGCTAAAAACAAACAAACAAAAACACCAGCTAAAGATCAGTTTTGGACAACAAACTGCTCAGAACATTTTTGTGGTGGCTAGCTGGGATGATCCAGCGTCACAGACAAGACTAGTCAGTACTCAAGTCCTGCACTTTTCCATTACGCTGAGACTGGACAACAAATGGTACAGCTGCCTCTCCCAGGACTTGACAATTAACCCAAACTTTTCTTTTCAGGATCCCTTAAAGATGTCATCACCCCCAGACAACAGGAAGCAAATTTAAGAATATGATGCCCACGTTCCCAAGAGATGGGTTGGGTAATTTTTGCTCACTTGATGGGTTGTAGATATTTGTCATTGTTTAGGGGGGTTGGTTACAAGTTGTTATTGGTTATGGTCAGGAAGAAAGTTGAACAGAGAAGATTAGATAGAGAGTTCTTGTTTTGAAAAGAAAACAGGAGGATATAAATATGATAGGATAAAAGGGTAAGTTATTAAATTTACTCTGAAAAGAAAAAAGGGAGACTATATAGAATAAGATAAAAAGGTAGATTATTGAATATACTTTTAAAAAGCATCAACCAGTTTTAAATGTTTTACTTGGATTGGAATTTTGTGTATTGATACAAATTTGAGATTAATTTTGTTAGAATATACTGTACATACATTTCTACTTTTGCTCAAGGTATTTGTACCTATATACCTCATCTAACAATGTAATGCAAATTTCTAGTTATTGAAAGCTATTATTACCAACTGCTTAGGATAATAAGGAAATGAAGGTTAGTAATTACTTACCTATTATAAACAAACTTGTAGTCACATTAGGTATGTTTTCTATGTCAAACAAAGATATATTTTAGATAGACAGGTCATCTTCAAGCACTTCAGAGATCTACAGAATATGGCATTTAAGATGTTTTAATAGCATAGGTTCTTTTTTCCTTTTTTGTAACAATGAGACATGTCTGTTCCTGGCAACACCAGTCTATTTCAGAGAAGATGATGGGCATTGCAAAAACTCCACATGGAGTTTACTTTCTTTGTGGCAGAAGTAAGCCACTTGGCAATAAAATGCCCTCAACTGCTGACAGAATGCTGTCCTAATCGGACAAGTAGGACACAAAAGAAAGTGACTGCCAAACACTGTCAAGACAGGATTGACAGCCCTTCAGAACATTCTGCTTAGAGAAATCTGTCAGATGTGCTAGGCCTGTAGGCCAAAGATGGATGTCCCAACGTTGCAGAGGAACCTTGGGTGACTGTCCAGGCTGCCAGCTGTTTCTGTCATTTCTCACATTTTTTGGAAATCGCTTACTTGCACTTCCTGCTTACTCAGTTAATATTATTTCCTTCTTGGGTCTCTGAGGGAGTTGGAAACTAGATAGTTATAGTTTTCCTTGTTTACCAGATACAGAAAGCAAAATATGATAGAAAGTAAATTAGGTACAAGACTTTGGACTCACCAAGATAGGATAGACATGGAGTATTTTCTCTGAATTTTCAAATGCAAATTTACTATACATTGTTGACGTATTTATTGCCTGTATTTATATATTGCATATAGTTATTGTCCTTATTGTTTAAAATTTTTCCTGTATTAGTTATAGCCTTCTTTTTTATTTTAGATTAAAATGGGAAAATGTAGTGGTATTTCATTTGTATTTTAATAAACAAAGCTTTCCTGAAGAGCAGAACACAAAATAGCCACACTAGTCAGCCATAGAGGCCACGCCGTGGTAGCACATACCTGTGATCCCAGCAGCCACACTAGTTAGCCATAGAGGCCAGGCAGTGGTGATACAGGATTATAAGGCAGGATGAGACAGGAACTCGCTCTCTCTCAGTCTGAAGATTTCATAGCGCTAAGATCTCTCTAGTGGTTTGGCTGCTTTTCTGATGCTCAGGTTGAACCCCAATATCTGTCTCGATAACCTGTTTATTATTCATGCCACACAGAATTGGGTATATATTTGGACTTGAGAGGGAGGGGGAGGGTGAATGAGTGGAGGGGGAGGGAAATGGGAGGAGGGAAAGAGGTGAAAATTTGTAATAATAATAATAAAATAAAAATAAAAAGAATTGGGTATATATATGTGTGTGTATGTGTGTGTGTGTATATATATATATATATATATATTTATTTATTTATAGTGATGCCAGCTGTAGACATGCTAATTCCTTGTATTAAACTTTCCTTGGTCTTTTTACTCTAACAGGGAGATCTCTATCATGGAAAATAGAGTTTTGAAACCTAAACTATCACACTCCTAGGTCTGAGTCAACGGCTTTAACCCTGTTTCACCCGCCAGATTAGGATGGTTAATTGTATCAGAGTTTTCTCTGTTTTAAAGCCGAAGAATTACAGACTCATTTACATTTTTATTGTAAATAATGAGTTTGGTTGTAGAGCAATTGAAGCTTCATGCTCCAGAGCCTCTGAGACACAAAACAAATTTGCCTGAATCAAATAGTCCAGGTACGGCGAATTGTAATTTGGAATAAGACTTGATAAAAAAAAAATACCAATTAGCCAAGTGAAAATAGCTTTTATGGTTGTACTGCTGCTACCTTGGTTACAGAGTTTTAATTCACATTTTCCCTTAGTCTTTCTAACTTTTCATTTCTCACAAACATTATAAAGAATATAATACCTGCCCTAGAAGAAGGCTACATAAAGGTATAGGACGGGCTGGGGGAAACTGCCCCACGTTACTTCAAAGACAGGGCACAGCTTTACCGTTACAGCTTCTGTCCTGAGACAATTTCTTAGGACTTGGGGACACTATCGCTGTGCAATAGAAAGACGGTGCACATCAAGGAGAAAGAACTCCTACTGATGACTTCAGGTGCCAGCGTGGATGCTAAGGACTTTTACATTCTAATAGAAACTTCTAACATGAGATTCATAAAGAAAAACTGCAGGTTTGCTCCCATAAAGACACAGGCGTGAAAGTATCTATATCAGAAGGGGAACTATTTCAGGGAGAGGGTAAGGACTAGGAAAAGGAGAAGGGAAAAGAAGATGGCCATGCCAGGCCATGGTGGGGCATGCCTTTAATCCCAGCACTCAGGAGGCAGAGGCAGGCGGATCTCTGTGAGTTCGATGCCAGCCTGGTCTACAAGAGCTAGTTCCAGGACAGGAACCAAAAAGCTACAGAGAAACCCTGTCTAGAAAAATCCAAAAAAAAAAAAAAAAAAAAAAAAAAGAAGATGGCCATGAGGAGAGTGAGTATTAGCAAGTTATATATATGTATGTATTTGGGGGAGATTCTCTTTTGAAAAGTTTTATCTCATCAAGTGAAAATTATTTGTTAGTTTTATTTGTTAGTTAGTTTAAATTAAACAGCCACGATGTTTGATGTACTATCATCTCTTCTAATTAAGAGGTGTCTCTTGTTCAAATCGAATCTTTATCAATTTTGAAGGTATCCATAGCTTTTCTTCTCCCATGAAAACAAAAGCAAAACCCCTTTCCCAACATAACACATGTCCCGGTTTCCATTCTGAGGTCAGCACATCTTTAAAGTATATTGGCTGATTTAATTCTGTAGGGTTTTTTTTTTCTAGTATTCAATTTCTCTCCACAGCTGTTGTTCCTTTCTCATTATCATTTAGAAAATCCAGTTAATAAAGCATTATGCAATCTATTTCATCCCTTTCTATTTATTTAACATATCCTTATATAGAGTTCGATTTGATCTTTCTACAACTGCCTGCCCTGTAGGCACGGAAACACTGAAGCCAGCAAAATGACTCAGTGATTGAAGACGCTTGCCACCAACTCTGACATTCCGAATTCAGCCTCCAGGGCCCAACGGTAGCAGGAGAAAACCAACTTCCCCAAGTTATGCTCTGACATGCATGAGCCACGGTACAAGCGTGCCCACAAGAAGACATGTATACATAGATAAATGAATTTTTTTTAAAGATTTATTTATTATCTATACAGCATTCTGTCTGGATGTTTGCTTGTAGGCCAGAAGAAGGCACCAGATCTCATTACAGATGGTTGTGAGCCACCATGTGGTTGCTGGGAATTGAGCTCAGGACCTCTGGAAGAGCAACCAGTACTCTTAACCTCTGAGCCATCTCTCCAGCCCCTAGAAGAATTTTTTTTAAAGTATCAGTTGTGGGTGGTGGCACATGCCTGTAACCCTAGAATTTGAAAGCTTATTTATGAAGATCACAAGTTCAAGTCCAACCTGGAATACATGACAAGATCCTATCTCAAGACAAAACCCTCAATTTTCATATTATATGCAAACAAAACCTCAGAGAAATGACTGGTCTTAAAATAAATGTTAAAACTCCCGTGACCTGCACGAATTAGGGATTGGCCTAGCTGGGACAGCAGGGAATGAAGAACTGACAGGAACCGGGGTCAGGTGGACCATGCACTCTGATGCAGATGTGTCAGCAGCTGCCCAGACACTCAGTGCATTTGTTCTGTACACGTGAGGAGGATGCAGGTTAGCTGTCAGCAGGAGTCTCTATAGTGAGCTCAACCTCAGGTCGCAGTCAGCCAAGGAGGGGTGGTGGTCTGTCCCTGCACACACTGGCTTTAGCTGAAGGTCAACCATTTGTCAGCATTCTTTCTTGAACCAGGGGACGGCTAATACATGTCCACTGTGGATTTTATCTGCTCCCCACCTAACAACTATTTTATAACTCGTAGAAGAAGACATAATTTTAGAAATCTTAGATTACATTTTAGATAAAGAACCAGCTATCTGTGTCTTTAACGTCTAAGAGCAGACAGGGTATGAGGAGCAGAGGGGTGAGAAAGAAAATCAGACACACAGATGCAAAAGTGGGCCGTGATTACCAAACTTTAATCAGATACAAGTGGACTTTAAGTGGAAAAACTCTAAAATGAGGCAAGTAGGCTCAAAACATAACAAAGAAATAGTCATCAAGAAAATGTAACAATTTAAAGCATATGTTTCCAATACCGGGTCTAAAGGCATAAGCCAAATAATGGACCTAAAACAAGAAATCAATACAAAGCATCCTTGATCACTCTAGTTACAGTGGCGAGCAGACCAACAACTAATAAAGAGAAGGCGCGGTCAGGAAAGGGTTCGACTTCCCAGCCCCCACGTAAGGGGGCAAAGTGCTGGTCTGTAATCCTTGCACTGAGCGGGTGGAGACAAAGAGGATCCCTGGGGCTCGCTAGCCAACCTGTTTAGCTAAATCCGGGAGCTCTAGGTTTGATGAGAGATTGATTCAAAAACGGGGGAGCATGCTGGAGGAAGTTATACAACACGCTTCTGGCTCTCTCACCCACACACAGAAGTCAATGAGGAAACATTGAATTTAACCACACTTTAGGACTGTGGTTCTCAACCTTGCAGGCAGATTTTCCTGTCCCCCCAACCAGCTCCCAGAAAATGACATGGAGACTTAGTATTAATTGTAAAAGCTCAGCCAATAACTTAGGCTTGTTTCTAACTAGCACATATACCTTAAATTAGCCCGTTTCTGTTCATTTACTTTCGCCTAATGACTTTATAACCTCATCTCCATAGTGCCCATCCTACTTACTCTGCATCTCATGGAGTCTCTGCCTGCTTCCCAGTGTCCTCTCTGCCCCCAAAATCCTGCCTAGCTATTGGCTGTTCAGCTTTTTATTAAACCAATCAGAGCGACAAGTCTTCACAGTGTACAAAAAGATTATTCTGCAACACAACCTTCCTAATGCTGTGACCCCTTAATACAGTTCATCACATTATGGTGACCCCCAACAATGAAATTATTTATGTTGTAGTCCAGAGATAAAGCATCTCAAAGGTTCATCACTGGCTAGAAAAGTCGGGTGAAGTCATGGTGAAATGTCCATGCCAGGGCAGGCGGCAGCAGTGATTATGTCCCAGATGATATGTTCAACAAGATAAGCCAGACACATACTGTAAAGTTCTGTCTCCATCATGTTTTAAAGTGGGCAAAGGGGATCTATGGTTATGGGGAAAAGGAACTTTTGAAAAATGGCCTCAGATGAGGATGAGGCAGGGATTGTCTGCCAGGATCTGGAGAGGAGGTGGAAGCTTCGGGGTGCTGGGAAGAGGGTAGTGACAAGGAGGATAACTGGCCCCAAACTGATCAAACTGTGGTTTAAATGGGCAGTTTATTATATGTCCATTTTGTCTTGATGATGATTTCATTTTTTACAGAGGTCAAATCACATTGTCCTGAGAACTTTCCCATAAGCCCCCTTTGACTTAGCACAAAAGTCAAAGTTCCCACCCTGGCCGTCAAGGTCCTTCACAATCTGCACCTTCCTTCTCTACCTCCCAACCACATGCTCCTTCTCTCCCAAACAATGTGGCCTCCACATGTCCCCAAACAACCGAGCTGCCACCTCAGAGAGCCTTTGTGCCAGCTGAGCCTTTCATCTGGAATTCTTGCCTCCAGAAGCCATGTGTTTCTTCCCCTCCTTGGGTCTCTTCTCAAATGTCGACAGACCGGTGAGATCCACCTTGGGAATCCTATTTAAAAGGACAGCCCCTCCTTCCATTCTGCATACCTGTTACTTGCTGTCATTAGTTCTTCCTAAGTGCAGGGACTGTATGTCGCAATACCCACGTGGGAAGACAATTTGGTCTTGTAAGCCAAATTCTGAGGTGATCGTTCCCTTGAGCCAACTTCTCTCCTAGAGGAACACTGAAGATGTTCCCAAGGAGGGCTGTGCCAGGGTGTTCATTGCAACAAATCTCAAACAGTGAGAAGCTGGAAATAATTAGAAATTTTAAAATTGTGTTTGTCGTTACTATTGTGTATATGTGGGGGGGGGCTATGTATATGGGGAGCTGTGTATATGGGGGGCTGTGTACACAGCAACACACATTTGTAGGTCAAGGGACTGACCTGGGGTCAGTTCTCTCCTTCCACTTTAATGTGAATTCCAGAGGTCAAACGCAGGTCTGTAGGCTTGCATTGTCAGCAGCAAGTGCCTTTATCAGCTGAGCCATCTTGTGGACCAAAAACTGGAAATAATTTAACAATCTATTAGCAGAGGAATGAGTAAATATATTGATCATATCTACACTACGAAGTTCTTTTCAGAATTTAAACAGAATTGGGTGTTCTACCAACACGAATTAATCTGTAATACATACTATTTATTGAGTGAAAAACAAAAATTAAAATTTTTATCAGAAAGTGAAGAACAGAAGCTGTGTCATTGTTCAAAATGGTGAAAAAATATTCTTTTGACATGAATAATTCTCTCTGCTGGTCGTGTGCTGGTGTTGTGGTGTGGGAAGTCTACACGTGTGCTACAATTACACAGGTTTGCACCATGACTGCATGCAACCTGGTACAATCTGAATAAAGTCTGTGGGTTGGACCAATGTCAATGTTCTAGTTTTGACACTAAACCATAATTACATATATTACTGCCAATAGGAGGAGCTCACTGAGGGGCTTTCAGTTCTGTTTATGTAGCTTCCTGGGAATCTATAATTATTTCAAAATTTAGACAGTTAAAGTGTTGTGAGATATTTGATCACACTGTGAACCCTGAGATTGCATTATTTAAATAAAATTGACCACTGGTTAAAAAAAAAAAGTGGAGCAAGCACCAGTTGACTGGAAATAGCCATAGAAAGTGAGGGGAAGTCAGGAGGTCAGAGAGAGAGAGGAACAGGAAGTGAAGGGAGGGTCAACAGGTTGCAGGATGTTTCAGATGGCATCAGAGAGAGCTTTCTTTCGGGGATGTTGGCAGAGGAGGAAGGTCAGTTGGCTGCTTCCTTTGACTCTCTGAGCTAGCAGGTTTTCACCCCAGCATCTGGCAGAAGGGATGGAAAGATGGTAAGAACTGAGGTTGTGTCTCCCAGGAACGCAGGAAGCTACAACCATATGATCTCACCAACATTTAAAAAAAAAAAGACTTCCCACTGGTTCCACCCAGTAAACAAATTCTGAGGCCAGTTTTGCCACAACAGCGAAACACAACAGAGAGAAAGAGGAACAGTAACATGCTTCATGAACATGTGTCATGGCCATGTCCCAGAACCCCCAAAATACAACAGAGAGAAAGAGGAACAGTAACATACTTCATGAATGTGTGTCATGGCCATGTCACAGAACCTCCAAAATACAACAGAGAGAAAGAGGAACAGTAACATACTTCATGAACGTGTGTCATGGCCATGTCACAGAACCCCCAAACAAGACCACCGCAGAGCTGGTATCCGATGCAAACACACTGGAGGTTATTGATTACAAGTTAGCTAAATCAGACCATAATAAAACACACTGCCACACCTGGTGAGGGAGAATGGCCCTGAGGCTTCACAAAAAGGGATTTTAAAGAGAAAAACAGCAAGGCAGGGTGTCACAGCCCTGGTGTTTCGGGACTGGGTAAAAGTATTGGGGCATAGGAAAATTTTAAAACAGTCAAAACAGCAGTTAATCGGGTAGCTACAGGACGTTTGAAGCAAGCAGATGCTGTTTGGACACCCTGGTAGGGTCACTTGACCGGGGCTGGCACAGTTTCTTGGGAATGCTTATGACTTTGCTGGGCTGCTTCACCCCCTAGTTAGGTCCTGTCTAAAGTGGAGCTCGTTTTCAAAATGGAGTCTGTTCTTCTCTTTCACATGAATGTAAATTTAACATTAAGTGTTAGTGAGCAAATGGAAATAAAGCAAGCACATGACTAAGGTGGAAGGGGAGGTCCATTGTTGAAAAGCAATCACTATGATCTACCATATGGTCAAACAGCCATATGGAGAGCCAAAAGGCAAAGGTTAATCTAGAGAGAAACTCAGTCCAGAGAGAAAAAGAAGGCCACTGTATCCTGGAAAAGAAATGTGTTTCATCAGCAGGTGAAAGTACCTGATGATCCATGTTTGACTCTGAACCCATGGTGAAAACAGAATTGACTCCCAAAAGTTGTCCTCTGAGCTCTGCATGCCCACCATGGCACATGCACACCCCAACTTACACAACATATCATGCATACACAGATGCAAAAAATAGTAATAATAAAGAAAGATGTAAAAGGCTAAAGGAATGGAGGACCCAGAAATAAACACAGCAAGTTACGAGTGCCTCACTTTCAACAAAGGTGCCAAAAACATACATGAAAAAGAAGACAATCTCCTAACAAATGTTATTCACCTGCAGAATAATGAAACCAGATCCACATCTCTCAATCTAGAAAAAAAAAATAAATCCACAATGGGCCAAAGGCCTGAGTGTACAAACTGAAAGTTTGAAAAAGGGAACATGAGTTACAATGCTTCATAGATGTGGGTTTTCTGAAGACCCTGAGAGCTCAGAAAATAATCATCAGGGGTATAAGAAAAATGGGATTAGATAAAATTAAATATAAAATTCTACTCAGCAAAGGAAATTGACATTAGATTAAGGAGTTGGCCTATCAAACAGGACAAAACTACCAATTTCTCATCAGACAGGAGTTTAATAGCTAGGATATCTAGCAAAATATTAACCAAAATAATAATATCCAGCAAAAGCTAAACACCAAAAAAAAAGAATGAACCATGCAATAAGTAGGCTGATGAACTAAATATATAGCTGTCAAAAGAAGAAGCGCAAACAGTCAATAAAAATGGGAAAAGTACTCAGTATCCTTCATCATCAAGGACTCGCTCATTAAAACTGCTTTGAGACCATCTCACACATATTAGGATAGCCATCATCAAGAAAACAAATACCAGATGCTGGTAAGGATCTGGAGAAAGAGGACTCCTTTACACTCTGGTGGGAGTGTAAACCACCATTTGTAGGAGGAGGGGCTGTTTGTTAGTCCCAGCCGCCCAGCTAGCTTAGGCCCAAAATAATCACACAAAAACCATATTCATTAAATCACTGTTTGGCCCATTAGTGCTAGCTTCTTATTGGCTAACTTTTACATCTTAGTTTAACCCATCTCCCTTAATCTGCGCATCACCACGAGGTCGTGGCCTACCAGCAAAGTTTCAGCATGTCTATTTCTGGCGGTGTCAGACCCATGGCATCTCCTTGACTCCGCCTTCCTCCTCCCATGTTGTAGGCCGAGGCAGTTTCTTTATTCATTAACCAATAAAAGCAACACATACACAGAAGGACCTCCCACACCATTTCCCCTTTTCTGTTTAAAAAAAAGGAAGGTTTTTTTTTAACATAACAAAACAGGTATCAAGCAAGAATTACAGTTATAATATATCTATCTGCTTTCTCTTTTATCATAACTAAGGAAAACTATAACTATAAATTCTTCAACTCCATCAAAGACTTCAGAAGGATATAATATTACCTAAGTAAACAGGAAGTACATTGTAAGCAACTTCCAAAACTCTAGGAATGACAGAGATATCGTGCTACCTGGATAGTCACCCAAAGTACTTCTGTACTGTTGGGGCATCCATCTTCAGCCTTCAGGCCCATGGTATCCAGCAGACTTTTTCATGAAGCAGGAAATTTCAAAGATAGTTCAGTTACTTTCTTCTGTATCCTGCAGAATGTCTCACAGACTCTTTCATGAAGCAGCAACCCCAAAGGATCATCTCACCTTTAGGCAAGTTCAGAAGTCATTTCTCTGAGGGTCCTACATGTCTAGTTAAGAAGTCCAGGCAAGCGCAGTTTCTTGCCCAAATGGCTAAAGAGCCTCTTTGATGCCCACCATCCTCTTGAAGTAGCTTGGTGCTGCCAGAAGCATACTAGGTAACAAAGCAAACCTCAACAAGATACAAAACAATTGGAACAGCTCCTTGTATCTTATCAGATCACCATGACTTAAAGTTATAATTCAAAAGCAACACTAATTCCAGAAAGCCAACAAACAAATGGAAATCAAACAATGCTCACCTGAATCATCAATGGATCAAGGAAGAAATAAAGGAAGAAATTAAAGACTTCCTAAAATTCAATGAAAATGACTGCACAAACTCATGGGACACAATGAAAGTAATGTTAAGAGAAAACTTCATAGCACTAAATGCCTACATTAGGTAGTTGGGAAAATCCCACACTAACGAGTTAATAGAACACCTGAAAGCTCAGAAGAAAAAGAAGCAAATTCACCCAGGAGGACTAGATGGCATGAAATAATCAATTTTAGAGCCGAAATCAACAAAATAGAAACAAAGAAAACAATAGAAAGAATCAATGAGACAAAGAGATGGTTCTTCGAGAAAATCAACAAAATAGACAAAACTTTATCTAAACCAACCTAAAGGCAGAGAGAGACTATCCAAATTAATAAAATCAGAAATGAAAAGAGGGATAGAACAACAAACATGGAGGAAATACAGAGGATCATTAGGTCAAATTTTGAAAACCAGTACTCTGCAGAATTGAAAAACTTAAAGGAAATGGACAACTTTCTGGATAAATATCACTTACCAAAATTAAATCAAGACCAGATAAGCAAATTAGACCTATAACTGCTAAAGAAACAGAAACAGTCATTAAAAGTCTCCCAACCAAGAAAAGCCCAGGACCAGATGGTTTCAGTGAAGAATTCTACAAGATTTTCAAAGAAGAACTAATATCAATACTCCTTAAATGGTTCCACACAATAGAAACAGAAGGAACATTGCCAAACTCTTTTTATGAGGCTACAATTACCCTGATACCCAAACCATATAAAGACATTACTAAGAAAGAGAATTACAGACCAATTTCATTCATGAACATTGATGCAAAAGCACTCAATAAAATACTGGCAAACCGAATCCAAGAACACATCAGAAAAATCATCCACCATGATCAAGTCAGCTTCAACCCAGAGATGTAGAGATGAGAAAATCTGTCAATGTAATCCACCATATAAACAAACTGGAAACAAAAAAACCCATGATCAACTCATTACATGCTGAAAAAGCCTTCAATAAAATACAACATCCCTTCATAATAAAGGTCTTGGAGAGAGCAGGGATACAAGGAATATACCTAAACATAATAAAGGCAATATACAGCAAGCTAACGACCAACATCAAACTAAATGGAGAGAAACTCAAAGCAATCCTACTGAAATCAGGAACAAGACACAATTGTCCACTCTCTTCATATCTATTCAGTATAGTTCTTGAGGTTCTGGATAGAGCAATAAGACAACAAAAGGAGATCAAGGGGATACAAATCGGAAAAGAAGTCAAGCTCTCACTATTTGCTGATGATATGATAGTTTACATAAGCGACCCCTAAAATTCTACCAAGAAACTTGTACAACTCATAAACACTGTCAGTAATGTAGCAGGATATAAATTTAATTAAAAAAAAATCAGTATTCCTCCTGTACACAGATGATAAATGGGCTGATAAAAAAAATCAGAGAAACATCACCCTTCATAATAGCCACAAATAGCATTAAAATATCTCGGAGTAACTCTAACCAAACAAGTGGAAGACCTGTATGGCAATAACTTTTAATCTTTAAAGAAAGAAATTGAAAAAGACACCAGAAAATGGAAAGATCTCCCATGATTTTGGGTAGGTAGAATTAACATAGTACAAATGGCAATCTTACCAAAAGCAATCTACAGATTCAATGCAATGCCCATCAAAATCCCAGCAGAATTCTTTACAGACCTCGAAAGAACAATATTCAAATTCATATAGAAAAGCAAGAAACCCAGGCTAGCCAAAACAATCATGTACAACAAAGGAACTTCTGGAGGCATCACAATCCCTGACTTCAAACTCTACTACAGAGCTACAGTACCGAAAACAGCCAAGTATTGGCATAATAACAGACAAGAGGACCAATGGAACCGAACTGAAGACCCAGACATTGATCCACACACATACAAACACCTGATTTTTGACAAAAAAAAAAAAAACAAACAAAAAACAAAAAATATAAAATGGAAAAAAGAAAGAATATTCAACAAATGGTTCTGGAAATACTGGATATCAACATGTAGAAGAATGAAAATAGATCTATACTTATTGCCATGCACAAAACTCAAGTCCAAATGAATCAAAGACTTCAACGTAAAACTAACCTCATAGAAGAGAAAGTGAGAAGTACACTTGAACACATTGGCACAGGAGATCACTTCCTAAATATAACCCCAGTAGCAGATACTGAGAGAAATAATTAATAAATGGGACTTCCTGAAACTGAGAAGTTTCTGTAAAGCAAAGGACACAGTCAACAAGACAAGTTGACAGCCTACAGAAAGAGAAAAGATCTTCACCACATCAGACAGAAGTCTGATCTCTAAAGTATACAAAGAACTCAAGAAATTGGTCATCAAAAGAACAAATAATCCAATAAAAAAATGGGGTACAGACCTAAATAGAGAACTCTCAGAAGAGGAATCCAAAATGGCTGAAAGACACTTAAGGAGATGCTCAACATCCTTAGTCATCAGAGAAATGCAAATCAAAACAACTCTGAGATTCCATCTTATACCTGTAAGAATGGCCAAGATCAAAAACACTGATGACAACTTATGCTGGAGAGGTTGTGGGGTAAAGGGAACACTCCTTGCTGGTGGGAGTGCAAGCTGGTACAGCCCCTTTGGATATCAGTATGGCAATTTCTCAGAAAATTGGGGAACAACCTACCTCAAGATCCAGCAATGCCACTTTTGGATATATAACCAAAGGATGCTCAATTGCACCAAAGGACATGTCCTCAACTATGTTCATAGCAGCATTGTTTGTCATAGCCACAATCTGGAACCAACCTAAGTGCCCCCTGACCAAAGAGTGGATAAGGAAAATGTGGTACATTTACACAATGGAGTACTACACAGCAGAAAAAAAATAACTACATCTTGACATTTGCAGGCAAATGGATGGAGCTAGAAAACATCATATTGGCCCATCAAAATCCCAACAAAATTCTTCACAGACCTCAAAAGAACGGTACTCAACATCATATGGAAAAGCAAAAAACCCAGGATAGCCAATACAATCCTGTACAATAAAAGAACTTCTGGAGGCATCACAATCCCTGACTTCAAACTCTTCTATAGAGCTACAGTACTGAAAACAGCCTGGTACTGGCGTAAGAACAGACAGGAGGGGCAATGGAACCGAATAGAAGACCTGAATATTAATCCACACACCTTTGAACACCTGATTTTTGACAAAGAAGCAAAAAATATCAAAAATGGAAAAAAAGAAAGCTGTGGGGGCCAGCCATGATAATCTAAATCTGGGCAGGTCACCCAAAGAAAGTTCTTTACTTCCAACCATTATCACCTGGGACTCTGGCCATCAATAAATTTAAATAAGAGGCCTGAGTCTCAGTAGTTTACCCTGAAGCAATACCTGGTAGCAGGAAAACACCACAAGCTGAGATTACCCAACCCTAAGAGCAGACCATTCAAAGGAAATGCCTGACATTCCAACTGCTGTAGATAGGATCACCTGCCAGGGCACCTCACTAAGACACCCCTAGGCAAATGTCAGTCAATCAGGGGTCCTGAACCTCAGAGACCCCCTCACCCCCACTTTTACTACTATAAAAACTCAATTCTAACTGAGCTCGGGGCTCTCTGGATATTCCAATACATATTACATGAAAGCAGAAGGTGGGGTTATCCTTGGGGAAACAGGACCAGAAAGAGGGAGGTAGGGGATGAGGGAGGACAGCTAGAAAGAGATGGATAGGGACAAACTGGAAATAACACATAGGGATAAAAATGCTATAACCAAATGCATTCTTTTATATGTTCACTTAAAAAATAAAATAGCGAAGTAAAGGAAATAAACCTTTACACTGTAATTGTGGATGCCTGTGGTAAAAATGGCAACGTTCACTAGGCAATGGTGGCGCACACCTTTAATCCAGCTCTTGGGAGGCAGAGGCTGGCGGATCACTACGGAGTGATCTACAGAGCGACAGGCAGAACTACACAGGAAAGCCCTGCCTCAAAACAACAACAACAACAACAACAAACAAACAAACAACTTGCAACAGTGACTTCGGCAACACAGACTTAAACGATCTACCATCATCTAAGCAAGAAGATTCAAGTTAGTGCTATCCTGGTACAAACTTTCTCTTTCTCACAGACTAAACACAAAGGCGATTTTAACCATGTAGCATATTTATCCTAAAGTTCATATGGGAAAAAGACAAGTGGGAAAACTACCAATGACTATTTTTAAAAGAAGTAATAATGTTGTGTCTGTGTTTTTACTCACAAGAAACATTTAAAAATATACTCAGAGATTTGATGAAGATTATAAACATGAGCAACATTTTGTTATAAGTTAAAATATGCACCTACAACAGATTGTCTCGAGGGTGATGGAATGGTGGAATAATTTTTAAAATCACAGTTATATTTCCTAAATTTTCTAAAATAATGTATAATTACATTAAATAAGGGAAAAGCAACAGGCATTTCTTTTTTAAAAAACCTAAATATTTCTTTTGCCTCTCAAGAAAATCTTTATTCAGCCCCATCCCTTCCTGTCTGGCTAGAGATCTCTGTTCTCATTATGTAATACTTCGGATAGAGGATATCACAGTTCTTCATCATAATCTAGTCCAACAATCTGAGATTTTCATAAAAGAAGCTTTCAGTTATCTGTGCATCCTTAATAAAAACCTTAATACACTGTCAGTTTTCAGTATTTGTTGACCAAGAAAATAAAAAAACACACTTGCAACTCCTTATCTTACCACCAGAGGGCACCATATCTCCACTAAGACAGTTCCGGGGGCTAGGGAGATGGGGAGAAAAAAAAAAAGCTGTGTTTTTTATTTTTTTGGTTTTTTTCCAACGGAGAACGCTTCCACAAAGCATTGTCAAGTCCACCTGAAGAGGAAATGAATGTGAACCATTCGCAACGATGAAATGTCGATCCTAAGATGAGATAGACTCCCTTATCTAAATGTTGTGTGCCTCGTGTCTGCGCCATCCTTTCTGGCTCTTATCGTAAGAAAAAAAAAAAGCAGCTTTACCGAGTAAAAAATTAGATCCTGTGTTTGCCTCCAAAACAAAAAACGGAAGAAAAAAAAAGCAAAACTAAGTTTATGTTTAAAGCTCATTTCTCTTTCATTCACCAGTTCAGTTTGAATCCTAGGAGTGTAAAAACGCTTGCTTCGTTGAATTAAAAGGTTAAGATTCCCTTTGAATCTTGTGCCTCTCCCAAGAAAAATCCAACAGGCAGAGTTCCAGATTTACAAAACCCAAAAATGATGCGTTCGTTATGAAAACCTTCTCGGATTTACGAACGGTTTCAGTACAAGTCACAATGGAATGTTCTCCTGATTGACTTAAAACAGGGTCCTGTTTTAAGAATTAAAGTGGCAGCCAGTTTCACAGGGATGTGATTTAAAGACTGGCAGGCCCTTGCTTTTGACAGTGGACAGGCAGACAAGACCACTCACAGGAGCAGCGATTCCTCCAGAAAAAAAGGTGTAACTGGAATACATTTGGTATTTAAAACAGGAGTCTACTTGATGTGGCTCTGCCGTGTTGTTGAGACTGGGAGGCATGGAGTAACTAATAAGTTTCCATCAACACACACACACACACACACACACACACACACACACACACACACACACCCGCCGCCTACCTTCCCAAACCCAAATCCCAGCCCCTCCCCCCACTTACTGATCTCGACAATTGCCCAGCTCCTCCAAACTTCCTCCCCTCCCCCCATCAGAAGCGAGACTGTCTTGCTTAGGAGGGGTCTCAAGAGGGTTGCATGAGACACGGCGGCGAGAACACTACCTAGAGTACTACATTCAGTCACCGGTACTAGTCAGAGTACTCGGCAAACGACGGGGGAAATATCTAAGGCGTCGTGCCTGGCCCGAGTGGGCACCAGGTGTGGGCTATAATTTTCTTGTGAGAGAAAGGCTCCAGACAGCCCGTGAGGTTCTTGATCCCCGTGAGAGAGGCATTATCGTCACGTGCAGGAGGCAGGAGACACCCCACTCGTGACAGTGTGGGCTCCCGGATTCTGATTTCAAACTCAGCTATTAAGGAAATAGCTTGCCAAGAAGGGAAGGCAGGGGGCAGCTGATCTGATAGGACCTGGAGTTTAGGATACAAAATACATTCGCATCCCCACTAAAAACCTCTCCTTGACCAAATCCAGTCCCTCTCAGCCACAAATTGAGACTTACAGTCTTTACCTAGGAATATTCTTTTTTGTCTTACTTCTTATTAGCTATATTAGTTTATAGAGGAGCTTTATTACGACATTCCATACATGTACGTAACTAATGTATTTGATCATATTCTTCACCTATTACTCTTTCTTTTGCCCTGCCCACTCCTGCTGAACCCTGTCTTCCCAACCTAGTCCCCTCCCCCGCCTCTCCTCGCGCTCCCACCCATCCCCCACCCCCGCCACTTCGCACCTTTTTTTTTTTTTTGGTGACTTGGTGAGTTTAGTTAGGTTTACTTAATTGGACCATGTGGGAGGGCTGTCCACAGGGGCATGGGCATCTCACCAGTGGCCACACCGCTGAAGGAAAGGTCTCTCCCTCCCTCAGGGAGGGGTGGAGCCCCATGAGTCCCCCCTTTCCATTACATGGTGTTGGTGGGGACCCCAGTCCGGTGCAGGCAATCCCAGCTTCCAGAGTCTTAGAAGACTGCACCCTGGCAGGCTCAGAAGTCCCCATCCCGTCTCACTCCACACCGGGGAGTCACTGCATGTTCTAATGGAACAGGGTTTGTTGGAGCCAATCAGCAAGCATTAATTGAGCACCTGCTGTGTACCAGGTGCGGTGCAAAAGCACTGCAGAGAAAGACAATGGGCAAGCGGGCAAGCCCACCCCCACCCCCATCTCCGCTGCCATTGTTTGTGTTGTTCTAAAGGGGAAGACAAACTATGATTAAGGGCCTGACAAGAAATACCAGATCAGGGACAAGTACCAAGAAGAAAAATAAAATCGTGCTCGACAGTGTGTGGGGACGTAGGTGCAGAGAGCTGCAGTTTTGCGCGGAGAAGACAGAGGGAGGTAAGAGTAAAGCCGCTGGCCAAGAATTGGCTAACCTCTGGCTGCGCCGCTGTAATGTGCCGGGGAAAGCCAGAGTCTTCACAACGGAGCCACTGTATCTCCCCTTCTGCTGAACTCATAAGCATCTGGGGTCAGGACCACCTGGCCCACAGCCACTCCCTCCAGTGAGACCCCTGTCCCACCTCCCAGGGCCTCCAAACACGGAGACTTTCAAGCAATCTCCCCTCACCCCCACCCCGTACCTCTGCTTTTAGCCCAGCGACCACAAAACCTTTCCCTTCTCGTTTTCAACGGGAGTTAGCCATGCCTAACATGACAGGCATAAAGGGCTCCATGACCCCGGTAGGTGACCCTCAAACAACCCAGTCCAGCTCTACTCCATGAGACAGCCCTCGCCCCCTCCCTTCCCCGTCCCGTCCCCGCCCCCCCGCCCCCCCCGCGCCCCCGCGCCCCCGCGCCCCCAGCCTCAGTCTCCTGAAAGGAGAAATCTCTGGTCTGGAGTTTGATGAGCCTCTATGCTAAGGGTCAGAAAAGAATCATTTACAGTTTGTGAGATAAATAGGTTTCTGCCATCCAGTTTTGTTGCTATTTTGACACTGATTACAATGTTCTTGTTTTTGCTTCTGTGTTGAAGATTTCTTTAAGGTTCTTAGCTGTGTTTACCGGTGCCTCCTGTAGTCTGACCACCCCCACCCGGATCCATCTGTTGATTCACATTGCCCTCCACCAGTAGCTCTCGCGTGCTCGATAAAGACCTCTTTGTTGGGCTTAGGGATTTATTGGCTTATTCATTTATTTATTTGGGGTTTTTAAGACAGGGTCTTACTCTGTAGCCCAGTCTGGCCTTGGGTTTGCAATCCTCCCGACTCAGCTTCCTGAGTGCCGGGATTGCAGGCGTGAGCCAGCTGGAGGCATTAGACGCAGGCAATGGGCGGGTGGGTGCTGGGAGGGACTGACGTGGAAGTCTGCAGGATTCTGTCAGAGCCACGGCCCTGTGGCCAAGGGGACAAAACATTACAAGACTGTTTTATGGTCCATCTTGCTTTCTTAGCTCTGAGGAAATATGAACCCCAACTGAGCCCAAACCCTTACTTCTTTCCCCAGGCAAGACTGTGGCTAACTCCCAAGCCTGTGGTACGAAGCACAGGAAAGAATTACAAGATATATTGAGAAAAGAGATTTGTTAAAGCACTGTGAGGGCCTGGCGAGGCTGCCAATCACTAAATGGCCACCTGGACATCTCACTCCAGGTGTGGGGTCCAGGAAGACTTCAGATTGGTGCAATCCCACAGCCTAGGGCTCATGAGATATTTTAACAGCCTGCGGTATACATGTCTACTAGGTGAAAGCTCAGTCCCCAATGCAGGCTGGACCACAACAAACCAGGAAGAGGGTGCGGCAGGTGAGCCAGAACAGCTGGTGCTTACCGTACTCCCTAACAGCAACTTCTGCAGGTGGAGAGGCAGTGACAGATGCTCAAGGTCAAAGGTAATGAGAGCAAGGAACACCAGAAATACCAGGGAGGCCACTGGAATTTCCTTAGGATGTCGGAAGGGACTCAAACAATGTTTCATTTTTAATTTTTTTAATTGAATTTTATTTACTTATTTTTTTAAAGACAAGTTTTCCTGTATCCCATTTTGGCCTTGAACTCAGTACGCAGCTGAGGGATGACGTTGGACTCTGGTCCTCCTGCCTGTACCTTTGGAGTGTTGAGGTAACAATTCCTCCCTGCTCACGCAGTGCTGGGGATTGAACTCCATCTTGCTTGGTTTACCTGCCCACTGCCCGCTAGGGTCCCATGCCTAGGGTCAGCTGACCTTCCCAGACCAGCAGCTACCACCTGCGAGCTTGTGAAAAATCCTGAGTTTAATACTTTATTCTTGACTTCAGAAACTGGTGGTGGGGGTTGATGGGGAGGCTGTCGGTCAGCATTTCACAAGACTCCCAGTGCTTCTGGGGCAGGCTCACCTTCAGGTACCACTGTCATGATGATCTGCCCAAGACACACATGGTTAGGGAAGAGTAACTGAGTCCCCACCCACTTCTTTTCGCTGTTCCTGCAGAGTTCCCTCCTGAAATCCAGTCCTTTCCCTCCCCTCACAGCCTAGGAGGTGACACTTCTCGCCAGTCAGCCCTCAATCTATGCCCTGCTGCAGATGTCCACACTCTGTCTCTGGAACTATGCGCTGGTGGAAAAACTTGGTTTCCTTTCCCACAGTCAACTCTGGCTGTAGTTTTGCCATTTGCCTTCTCCTGATATCTCCTCTGAGACCGCAGAATTACCGTTAACATCTAATCTCTTCTCAGCCACGCTTGCCAGTAACCTTAATTCTGGTCCCTGTCTGTACTGGGACCTCCTCTTAAATCACCAGGGCTCTAGACAACTCAGAGGACAGAAATCACCCTGGCTCACAGAGCATGCAAATACCTTCTGGTCGCATGACACTGCCCCAGATCACAGAAAAGGGATGTACTCCCTAAAGCTGAGTTCAAATTCATATTGACCATGACTTAGGTGACTCACCAGCCTCTTCTTCCATTGCTGTTTCCCTGCAACTTTCTCCTGATTTGTCCTGTTCTCAGCCGCAAAACAAACCCAATTCCAGGAGATTCTGTGACGATGTTATATACACACAGCAAGAAGAAGCCTTCCACTGGGCACTCCAAGACCAAAGGTGTTGTCTGTCCTTACAGGAAGCCACCGTTGTCTCCTTCCCATTGGATTTGCTCCCTGCGGCACAGTAAACTTTCCCCCAACTGCCTAAATGCTTCTGGGACAAGCTGAGCCTTCCTGGCATCTTGGAGCCATGCATAGGATATTCCACAGCCTTAGCAGTGAGCCCAGCACACAAGTCAGGTAATCGTAGATTGGAGGAACTTGGGCAGGTCTCGGGCAAATGATTCCAAGTCACCACCAGGCAACCCTTTACCCAGAATGAGGAAGCTCAGTCTGTTAGGAAGCTTGGTGACAAAGGGAGGAGAATTATCAGCCCAATCTAGTTTTAAAAGCGGAGTACCTTGGGCTCTGCTTCTTTCTGTTTGTCTGTCTGTCCTTTTCCATTCTACACACAAGAGACTGACCTGATACTACCATTCTTTGGACCCCTTTCTCTTTTAAATACAGTCTTAAAAAAAAAACTAAAACCAGCAGCTACATCACGTTGCTTCTTGACGTATGCCATTCAAGATCATTGTATATTTTTTTCTGTACTCGAGATTCATTGTGTAAGCTCATTACAAATAATTAGCTATCATAATATAAGCAGCATAGTGTCATCTTGGAGAATTTATACCCTTGATATCTTCACAGGGCATCATATGAATCATATCAATATGAATCATATCAATATGAAAGTAATTATATTTGTTCCATTTGACATTCTGTTCCTGAATTCTCTTGTATATGATTTTAATGCCATAGTGACACATGGGTGTGTTTCTCTGTCTGCATTCATCTCTAATATTCCTACCCATCTCACTATTTTTTTAACTTCTTAGTCAATTCCATTTTAGAAACACCATAGAATCAAATTTCCTACTCCCCTACCCCCCCCCCTTTTTTTCACTGAGTCTGATACTGATATCTTTGGCTTTTGGTCATTTTTAGCCAATCACATCATTGCAAGAGCTATACTTGATCTCAGTTTTGACCCCTTATTTTATGCTTCTGTTCTTAATGCTTCCCTTTTTTTTTCTAACTCCAGCAATCAGATTTACTCCTCCTCCCATTTGTCATTTGCAAATTACTTTCCATTTTGTTTTCTCATTTGAGCTTACTTAATTGAAAATGTATGGATATGATTAAATTAAGCGTCTTTATTTCATTAGCTAAAAACAGTTGCACAAGTGAAATGTTTGCATTTGAGAAATTCAAGTAGCAGCTAAACATGCTGGGGTATGCCTGAGATTCCAGTCCGGGAGAGAGGCTGAGGCAGGAGAATTGTGGGGGTGGAGGGAGACAACCTGAATTTACACAGGAAATTTTAGACCAGCTTTGGGCTACATACAGTGACATCCTATCACGAACAAAACAAGTCAAAGAAGACCAAGACGTGTGGAGTGTAAGTGTAAGTTTCTTTCAAGGCTCCAATCTCATTGCCCTCTAATAACCCCAGAAAGCCATTATGCCAACACGAGTCCATATTGTTCAAACCTTCTCTATGCAAGTGGGAGAAAGTGTGTATGTGCAGATGTGTAAACATTTTGAAATTCATAATCAGAGCCCATGCCCATGGCTTCCTGCTCTTTGCTTCTTCCATTGGTAGATCTCACTGTCGAGTTCCCTGTCAGCACTCAGAGACCTGTCATCTGTGCTACGGCAGTCGCCCATAAGATGGCGATCCCCAAGTTACATACCTTTCCTGTAGTGATCAGTGTTTAGTTTTCATTTCAACCATGTTCCTGTAACAAATCTTTGACATGCATAGTTGTATTGATAGTTGGAAGTGAAGTTACTGAGTCAAAAAAGTATGTGCCGTTAAGGCTTTCAGAATTACTGCCTCAAGAAGTCAGGGGCCGGTGAGAGAGATGATTCAGTGGGTACGGACACTGCTGTCTGGTGACCTGAGTTTGATCTCTGGAAAGAGGAAAGAGAGAACTCAGCCCACAAATTGTCCTGTGATCTTCACATGCATTAGTATACACGTACACACACACTTGTGCCCACACGCACACACGCACACACACATGCACACACATGCACACACACGTACACACATGCACACACACGCACACACATGCACACACACATGCACACATACACATGCAAGCACACACACGCATACACACATGCACACATGCACACGTGCGCGCACACATACATACGTCCTCAAGAGGCACACCTAGTGCCTCACACCCTTACTAATCTTGGATCTTTAGGATGTCTAAGAGCACTTGCTGCTCATCCAGAGGACCCGAGTTCAGTTCCCAGGCCCCACAGCAGGTGGTGAAAGTGGCCTCTGCCTGACGTATGGTCACCGCCACACATGTAACGACCCTGTAGACTCTGTGAACGCCCTGGACTTTGCCCACTGGCCTACACCATCTCCCGCCATGATACTTAGTAGGTGATTCTTGTGAGTGTGTTAATTCTTTGTCTGGAATGTTTGCTGAAAAATAAAATTACGAGCTCAGGGCCTGATTTTTTTTATTGCTGTTGTTGTTTATGATTACTTTTGCCTACAAGATTTTAAGAGTTTGTAGGATGTCAATCAGCACATATTTTCTTTCATGGCTTCTGGGGTTTGTGTCTTCCTCGGCTACTGAATAATCACAGAGATGTTTTCACAGTAACTTTTAAATTCATATTCTAAAATTTACAAACAAGATTTTTTTGAAGTGCTCCACTCCATGAATCTGAACAAATTATGTAGCGGCCAACACCACAGGAGATAGCAGAGTTCTAGAATCCTCGACGTTCATGCCTGTCTTCTCGCACGCCAGCCTGTGGTAACCCCTGATCTGATTTATTACTGTTTTTATCATTACTGTTATTGTTTTATTTTTTTATTTTTTTTCGAGACAGGGTTTCTCTGTGGCTTTGGAACCTGTCCTGGAACTAGCTCTGTAGACCAGGCTGGTCTCGAACTCACAGAGATCCGCCTGCCTCTGCCTCCTGAGTGCTGGGATTAAAGGCGTGCGCCACCATAGCCCGGCTACTGTTATTATTTTAATATGTGTAGGTGTGTATGTCTGCACGTGGGTATGTTGATGTGAACGCAGGTGCCCTCAGGGGTCAGAGTGTTAGAAGCTACCGGAGGTTGCAAGCCGCCTGATAGGGGTCCTGGAGACTAAACACAGGACCCCTGGAAGAGCAGCAAGTGCTCAATCCACAGAGAACCTCTCTGGTCCCTCTGGTATGTTACGGGATTTCTCCCGCACACAGAACTGACTTCTCCCACTCAGCCCTGGTGTTGTATGGATCACTGTCTGCCTCCCATGGCTTCTTCGCGCTTCATTCTATTATAAGGAAGAATCCTTCACCCGCTGAAAGGCTCTTAGGCTGCTTCTCAAGTTTGGGCATCTAAAGGGTTAGAGGGTTTTACGGGAGCTGTTGGGCCTCACAGGTGGTCACCCTGTCCTCTAAAGCAGGGATACTATTCTGTGTTCCTCCCTCGATGTCCTTCACTTGCCTAGTTGGAAAAACTTGCCTAGTAGGTGTAAATGGGTAATTCACTGTGAGTTAAATTCACTTGTACTTTAAACAAAAACTGACCATGTTCAGCATCTCCCATGGGTGAGGTATCTGAGCACTTCATACATTGAGGGGTTTTCTTATTTATTGAATTTCCAAGTTCTTTATATTTTTAAATAAATCTCTTGTCAGATGCACAATTTGTAAAAATTTCTTCTAGTCTGCGTCTTGTCCTCAATGTTTTTGCAGTGTCTTTTGCAGAAAAAAAATATGTAAGTGTTTATAATATTTAAAGAAATCCATTCTTAACAGTTTATATTTTGGGTATCGTGTATAAGGAATCTTGCCTATCCCCATAATACAGCCATTTTTTCCCCTCTTCTGTGGATTTTCTTCATAGCCCTGGAATTTACATTTAGGTCTATGATACATTCCGGTCATAAGTTTTTAGAAACTGCAAAGTACAAGATACAAGATTTAGATCGGGATCATGTTTGTTTGCTTGTTTTCTGAGAGAGGCACATACTATGTAGGCCAGAGTGGCTCCAAACTTGGGATCGGACTCACACTGTCCTAATAACTGAGGCTGTAAATTAATTCCTTAAATCAAATGATGTGACAAAATGAACTTTATTCTTTTCCAGAATTGTCTTACATTAGTTCCTGTCAATAGATACGACCTGCACAGGAGTCATGACCGATTGGGATTCTGATCTGGACCACACTGAATTGACACGATTTCTACCCTATGCTGTGTCTTCCGTGAACTTGAACTTGTGCATATATAAGCTTTCACTGGTGTTTATTAATTTTATAATCACAGATAATGCACATTTCATTAAACATGTATTAAATATTTCTCATTCGGTGCTAGTTTTAGTAGAAAGCCTTTCTTTTTCTTATTTTTGGTTTTTATTTGTCCATTGTCTGGATATAGGAATACGATTGATTTTTTTTTAATATTGACCTCACATCCTAAAACCTTCCTAAAATTGCTTTTTGTTTCTTGTAACTTTTTGATAGATTCCTTGGGAGTTTTTAAGCAGACTGATCTCATCTGGAAGAGAGCGGTTTCTCGCTGACATCCCAGCAGACATGCCTTTCTTGTTTTGTTTTGTCTTCATGCCTCACTGCATGAAAAGGGGTGAAAACCTCCAGGAAGGCACTGAACAAAGACTGGAGTGGGCCGCCCTCGCTTCCCAGTGGCGGAGGGGACGGTCGCCCCACGCTTCATCGTTAAGTACAATAGAAGTGTCTTTCAGACATCCCATTCACAGTTAAAAGTTTTCTGTGAGTTTTTGTCAAATACTTGTGTTTACTGAGAATATTCTTTCACATCCTAAACTTTATTTTAGAGCTCAGATCGCTCATCCACATAGAACTTTTTGAAGATCGTATGTGAAAGTAATTGAACTTAACCCCCACCCCCCCAAACGACTGTCAATGTTCTTCAGTGAGTGTCCATGTCTCCCCTCACTTGGAATGTCGCCGCTGTTGTTCTTCCCCAGCTCTCTCATTTACATGGCTGTTTCTGAATCATGTCTTTTGTTATACCAATTAACGAGACTATTCCCATGCCTACACCACACCGAATCTTTATGTTTTGAAAGCTGCTAAAAAATGTTACTCCTGTCGTGTTTCTCTTCCAGATGAACTCAAATCCGCTTGCCAGATCCCATCCAGAAACCTGTTGCTTCTCTGAATGGCAGAGCGTCGCATTTATAAATATTTATAAATACACTCGATACTGTGTAGCTGTCGGTACTTACTGAGCTGATTTTTATAAACAGGGTCGTTTCGCAGCACCCAGCATCTCTATGAGGAAACACTATGTGTTTCTCTATTTTCTCAAACCATTATTTATGCATTTCAATTTAGTGGTATAACTCCTCCATGAACATGTGTGTATAGTTATCCCATTGATATCTTACTAGCTACATAGTTTTTAGACTTTTCTCTTGAACTTTAAAAAAAAAGTTACAATGGGAATATCTGTAAAAAAGTAACAGACAATTTTGTATCTTAAAATTTTTCACTTACTTCACACTCTTCAAAGCATTGCATTGGTTGGGGCGTCTGGTTCAATTCTGCACTTATTCCTTCATTGTTCCCATTGTTCATGACTAGACGGTTAGTTCAAGCCTCAGATGTTTGGGAGAGAACTGCTTTCAGACAGCAAATCTTTCTCCCCTTATGACTTATCCGCTAAGATTTGTTTAGCCAGGACTGTGTGTTGCGTTTATCAATTGCTTTCTGAAGCACCTATGGAAAATATCATCCTTGTTCTCTTCAGAGAATACAATGAATTCCATCAAGGTCCAGCCGGCGAACACGCAACACTTGAGCAGGGTTTCAGGGCTCTTTCAATGTTTAGACTGTTTGTATGGCTGTTTGCAAGATTAACTTCTTTTCGCTTCTATCAGAGGAAGCTGTTCCTTGTGAATGAAAAGGTGTCTCTCTGTTTTGTGAGTCCCTTACTTCATAAGACAGAAAGGCCTGTTCCTTTCTTTTCATAGTTGTACATGGCAAAATCACTTGGGTCTGCTTCTGGTTTCTTTCTGATCTTTGATTATTTTCTTTATCCCCCCCCCCCCAACACATCCCAAGACAGGGGTTGTATAGCTCAGGCTGGCCTGGAACTTTCTGTATAGCTAAGGATGGCCTGCTAGAACTCTGGGTGTCTGCTACCACACCCCGTATCCATTTGTTTCTACTCAGCTACTGCTTGTTGAACCATCATCCTGTCTACCTTCCATGGATAGAGCGTTTCCTCTTAATGTTAGCTGTATTTATTTTAAGTTGCACACAACAATCCCTCAGTTTTCTCACACACATTTCTTGCTCCTTACATTGGTCATGTCTTTTATATTTTTCTCAGTCAATCACTCATCCATTTTATTGGTCTTGCCAGACAGAGGATGGTTATTGGTTTTATTAATGAGGTCCAACTATTTTTGTTTTTATTTGGTTAATTTCTAGTTTGTTGCTATTCTTGTCTTCCTTTTACTCCTCAGGATGGTTTTTTTTTTTCTGTTATTTCTCTAACTGCTGGAGTCCAATGCTCAGTTTGTTTATTCTCACGATTTCTGTTCCCACAAGCTCCTAGGGCTGCAAACCTCTGCATTTGCTGCACTTTGCCAGTGCGCAGACCTTGAAGTGCGATTGGTTCGTTTGCTCCTTTCCAAGTAGTTTGTAATCTCAAATCGAATTCCTCTGTAATCCAAGTTAACTAGATGCGTACTTGCCCACTTCCAAGAGGATAGTGGCTTTTGTCTTTGTTGGGTTTTAAAAAACTACCTTTTTGTTGTTAAACAGTGACTTTATGCTTAGGGCAGCAATTGTAGGTTGTGTGATTTCTGTCTTACCCTGGACTTTCCTGGATAGAGCGCTATGTCAGTCTAAGCAAACTGCTCGCCCAGTATTTCTTGAGTATAAAGTGTCTTAAGCATTTTATTAGAATATACCAACTGCTTATTTTGCTACTTGAAATGCTTAAAAATAATATTGGTTTGCATGGTTGACATTTACATAGTATATCTTTTTATATTACCTAAATTTAAATCCCTGGGTGACTTGGTTTTAGGCGTTGTAGATACATAGCATATAGTTTTTAGGATTTTTGGTCCTCTTTCTGTTGACTCCAACCTGAAGGTCTCCGTATTCTCAGTGTGGTGAATCTATTCTCATCAGCATTATTGGCACTTCAGTCTAGCCACATCCATTTAATTATCTTTTATTTAGCATATTCTTTTTCTTTTTCCTGCCCCTCCTCTGTTGGATTGTAGTGTTCCCCTTATTTCACTATAAATATAAATAAATAAATGTAATGGTTGGGAAGTTATGCATCTTACTTCAACTTTTCCCAGTGGTTGACTCTTTAATTTTTAAGCCTCATGTTTAATCGTATTTATAAAATTAATATGTTCAATTATTCACTCTAACTAGCTGCTCGCTAAACAATCAAAAGCCTGCCCTGGACCTTCTGCTGCCTTCTAAGTAGAAACCATCAGGGACTTTAGCTGCAGCTCAGAGGGTTGGTCCGCCTCTCCCCGCACCCCTCTCCTCCCTCCTCCTCTCCCCGTCCCCTCCTCGCTCCCCTCCCCCATCAATAATCATTTTAAGTTCCACTGGGTTTTGTCCCTAAATTTCCTGCCTTCCTCTTTCCACCCATCATTTCCCCAGAATACGCTAACTGCTCTTGCAGGGAGGCTCCTGGGTGCCCTGTGCTCTGACCACGTGCCTTTCTTAAAGTGTTTGTCTAATTGGTTCACCTGAGCGGAGGATCTGAAGTTCAAATCGTTTTCCCAGCGAACCTTGATAGCCCCACTTCACTGTCGCCCCGAATCCACGTGGTTTAAAGGCCGCTTTCGCTCCTAATGGCCAACATCCCCCCTCCCTCTCTCCTAGGAAGCAGACTAAGCGGGGCATCTGGCTAGACATTTGCGGGGCTGCGTCCTCAGTCCCTGCCACTCCATAATCACTCAATCATCTCCGGATATTTGTTGTGCATCTGATGCTCCAGCTGTGTTCTGGGACTTTAAAAAAACTAAAGCATTGCATGGGCACAGAAAAGTACAGAGAATAATAAGGCAATCAGCAATGTACCTACAGTTCACACGGACAAATCTTATCATTTTGCCTCATTCATTTCAGTTTTTTTTAAAATAAACAAACCAGTAAAGAATCAGGCAAAACTTTCCCTTTTCCTTCCTGCTCTAAATTTTTTGTTTACCACAACTGATATATCATACTTTAAAAATATGGGAAGAGCATTATGGATGTAGGTCGATGAAGAATATAGAGATAAACGGCACATAGTAACAAATGCAGTGCTTGCTACCTGCCTGTGTGCTATAGAATCATAGTCCACACATTAACATATTCCTGCTATAACCTGGTGAAATAGGTGCTATTATTCTTTCTATGAACCAGGGACCGTCACGTAATTACTGTCACATAGGTGGTAGGTGACAGCGTCAAACCCTGGCAATCCGGCTGCTGTTTGACCCGCTCACAAAATAGGAGGAACTGATAAGGTAATAATTAGCCCATGTTCAGAAAATTAAGTAGGTTTTCTTGTTGGTGGTGGTTAAAATAAAAGCGGTATCATTTTTGACACCTACTTCTAAAATCTCGCAGTATTTTTTGCCTCTACTCTGCTTACTGAACAGAAAACACCCCCCATGATCTAGCAAGCTTTGGTTCGTCATTTATTTTTAATCCTATATAGCACTGCCTTGCACTTTCATAAATATTTAGGTTGCTTCAAAAGACCACAGGAAATGCTGCACTGAACATGTTTGTGGATGATCTCGGAGGGAGATTGTGAGTTCCTCTGAGGCATGTCACCAAAGCAAGGAATGGCTGAGTAGCGAGGCGTGCACATCGTCATCTTGACAGGTTACTGTCACCAACCTATAATCCCCTCCATGGGAAAGAGGAGGGCACCACGTCCAGCCTAGCTTGTTACATCCCCAAGTCAAATCCCATGTTCTGAGCTACTGAGCAGAATCCAGAGAATCTCACAGGAACTTCCTTCCTGTCTGAATGTAGCTAACTCTCCTGAGTCAAGTCTTATGTGAAAGTTTACTGGGGACTTTCTCTGTTTTCCAGTTCTCCTCAGAAGCTTACAACTCTACAGGCTCTGAGTATTGACCTTTAGTTAAATTAAGGGCCATTCTGTTTTCGACAGATGTAGAGCATCTAAAGCGGGCTAAAGTCCCTGTGTTGTGTAACAGAACTTACACTGTTCGCTCAACTCTGTCCCTCTTGACCACTTCTGCTTGTGAATGAGCGTGAGCCTGAGTGTTAAACAAAGTTGTTCAATTGGATCTAAATGAAACCTGGTCGTTAGGAACACAGTAGTTTACCAGTCCAATCTAAAATATTGAATGCCTTGATAAGATTTTTGTAAAGTATTTTACTTTTAGAATTTAACACTAAATCGATAGCTTTAAGAATATTTTATTATCAGTACACTAAAAAACTCTTTAAGCAAATAATTACATGTAGCATTTTAAGAAACTCAACATCCTGTTCTTCAGGGATAGTTGTGAAAACACACTAGTTCTTTGGTCCTTTTATCCCATCGGTCAACCAGGAAGCAGCTGGACCTCAAACAGCAGGACCTTCATACAGCCAACTCTGCACCTCTACATACATGTCTAAAAGAATGGCTCAGAATCTCCAAAACCAAACTTCCACTTTTTGTCCCCTGAGTCCCACTTCTTTTAAAGCATCTGTTTCCTAATAAAAAATGTCTTGAAGATGCGATCTTTGGAGGAGTTCGCCAATTCTAGTCTTCTTTCATCCCCTCTAGCCAACACATCTGTAAACACCCTGCACTCTGATTTCAAATAGCACCCCAAATCTGGCCACAGCCTCCCCCCCACCTACTTACCACTATCTCTTCTTGTATCTGCAGCAGCCTATAAAGGGGATCGCCTGGTCACACTCTTTCCTGAACCCTAATGTATTTGACACACAGCATCTAGGGAGACTCTTCACAAATTAATTTATATGACCCCACTGCTCAAAATCCTCCTTGAGGTTACCTAAGGGACTCCTTCCATTGGTTTGCAAAATGCTCCATGGGCTGCCTCCCACCTGCTCCAGATCCCAGGACTCTTTCCTCTCCCCATGCTTGCTTTTACTCTATCTGCTTTGGCTTTGTGCTAAGCAGGATGTCCACACCCTAATACCCAGAACTCATAAACATGTTATGTTTGCATGCCAATGCAGAGCGAAGGTGGTAAATGAGCTCTAGGCCTTTAAAGCTGGTCTGGAAATGCAGAGGTCCTCCGGGGCCACTCAAGTGTGCTGCCTGCAGTCACAAGGGCAGCTGAAAGTGAGGGGCAGAGCAGAAGTTCCAAGCAATGCAACAGGGAAAAGCAAGACGTGGTCCAGCCTTGCTCCATTGTTGATGGAGAAAGGTGTCCTTTGAAAAATCATTGCGTGTATTCAGTGTGCTTGCTCATGTGAGTGTGAGTGTATATGAGTGTATGTGTGTGAGAGTGTGTGTGTGAGTGTATGAGTGTGTGTGGTGTGAGAGTGTGTGTGTGCGCGCGTGTGTATGTGTGTGTGTGTGTTCCCACATGCAGCACTTGAGCTTGTACGAGCCAATTCTCTTTCCACCATTGGGGGCTGGGGACTTGAAGGCAAATGCCTTCACCTGCTGAGGATTCTCACCAGTCTGGAAGGTGTCTTTTGTAGCTAAAGATTCAGCTGCCTCTAGAAGCCAGGACTAGAAACAGATTCTTACCTAGGGCCTGCTGTGTCCTTTTTTTTTTTTTCTTTTTTCCTGTTGAGACCCATTTTGGACTTCTGAACCCATGAGAAAACAGTTTTTTGAGTGTTTTAGGCCACTGATCATCTATGGTAAATTGTTATTTGCTACAGCAGTCACCCAAACCCTGCTGCCCAGCACCTCGCCATTTTCTGCCCTGAGAGGGTCCTTTCTCTGTAGTCCTGGCTGTCCTGGAACTCACTAAGCAAAGCCTCGAACTCACAGAGATCTGTCTGCCTCTGCTTCACCAGTGTTGGGATTAAAGGCGTGCACCACTGTGCCTGACTGAGATCTCTGCATTTCCTTTCCCTAGTTTTTAATTTTCTCAATAACCCTACCCAGAATACTCCCTTCAGAACCCCTATTTCACCGATCCCATTGCATAGCTCCCTATAGCATTCATCAACTTCCTGACATGTGTATTTGCCACTTATTGTCTGATATTTGTCTTCCTAAAATGCTAACATGAGAACAGAGACTGTTCTGTTCACTCCAGTGTTTGCCTCATATTCTGCCAGGCAAAGAAGAGAATCCTGATAAATGATTATTAAATAAGTGGATCACTTTGTAACAGAGAGAACAGGGGTTACACTGGGGGGACGTCAGGCTTCTTGGAGGTGGTAAGACTGGGTAAAGATGCCTAAGAGTTCCTCCGCTACCGAGTGAGGCATGAGCAGCCAAGGAGGAGGAAGGAAACCCACTCAAAGGCTTATGAATCTTCAGAGTCTGAGGACCTAGAATTTCCAGAGGCCAGTGGAAGCTGGACTGTAATCAGAGGAACATGCAGGTGGAAAAACAAGCACCAGCCAGGTCGTTTTCTTCTATTTTGGGTTTGCCTTGACTATGCCTAGCTTTGAGGACTTTGTCATTCAGTGGATGACAGAGAAGAGAATGGAATAGACCAAGGGGAAGCAGGGTAATCAGGGAGGGGAACGTGGGAGCACTGTACCGTATTCAAAAATGACGGTTTGGAGTAGGATGCTGGTAGGGAAAATGAGCGACGTGGACGATGCAGATCTAGTTTGAAGGTAAAACTGAGCAGACTTGAGATGAGTTACATGTGGGACTCATGTGGAAAGCTGTGAGAAGCTTGGCAAGCTTGCTAGGAGTGCTGGAGGCTGAGACGGAGAGAATGCGCAAGAATTCAACTTCCGAACCTATTGTCTGAAATATCTGTTAGACACGTCAGGAGGGTTGGGGTGTTACCAAGGGGTTAGATGGATTTGAACCTGGCATCTCTGGAAAAGAGATCTGGGTGAGAGATCATAATTTCCAAAGTTAAGAGTGTACCTATGTACTTAAATCATGGGAAGTACTATACATTACCTAGAGAGACAGGGAAGGTAGCCTGGGAGACAGCTCTGCAGAACTTAAAATTTTAGAGGTGAAGTAAAACAGGAAAAAATGAGTAATTAAGACTTAAACTGCTAAAGAACCAAGAAATGAAGAAAGCCTCAAAGAATGTCGGGTTACGGAAGCCAAGAGACGAGAACGTTTCGGGATTGCTCAACTGCTCAGCTCTGAGAACGCTAGTTACTTGGTGGTTGGATTTAGCAATGAGAGGACCCGGGGGGGGGGGTTATTATTATTTTTAAGCAAGATTTTATTGTGGTAAGGTATCTATAACCAAGTTTGCCATTCTTCGGCATATAGCTCAGTGGGGCTGAGCACCGACACACTGCGAGGCGTCTGCATTATCGTAACCAGGACAATCTCTGTAGAAAAGAGAGAGGGCTAATGCTAAAGTGGCCTTAGTAATACACAAGGGTAAGGAAGGGGTGGCGGAGAATGCATTCAGGCTCAAGAAACGCGCGTCTGAAAGGCAATATAGTTATTGTGTCTGATGTATTGAGGGGGGATTTTTAAAATTAAAGCTATTAGTCCATTATTTGATATTGACTCAAATTGCTGTAAAGAGACAAGGACAAAAGAGCCTGGAGAGGGAGGAAGCCTGTGAGGAACTGGAACTGGGAGAAGAAAAGGCCCAGACCAGGAATGGACCTGCTTTTGACAAAGAGGAACCAGACTGAACCAGATGCAGCTGGGTTCACAGTGTTTCCAGGAAAGCTGTCTTTTTGAGACTGGTGATCATTCATCTATTCTGTGTGTCCTTATTGAATTCCTACTGCTTTCCTGCACGGAATCATTAGGTCATAGGGGGATGTCGAGATGGTCTTCCAGGACATCTGTGTGATGTTCCTGGGAGTCTCTGAACGGGCTTGCAAGATTATCTTAGTAACATTTATTTCCAGGCCACTGTATACACCACATTGAGAAATCACCCTTATTCTACTTTTCAGTTCAAATCATCCTCAATTGTACTTCCAAGAGCCAAATCCCAAGAGCTTCCCCAATAAACACTGGCTACAGAAGGGTTCAAGTGACCTAATAGCCGGGAAATCCAGGAAGAGCGCCCTTCTGAAAACTGAATGTTTGAGAAATCACAGTGAAGTGGACACTCAGCCCGAGTGTCAGGGGTTGAGAAAAAGAAGCCCAGGAAGTAAACATGTGTCTCCATATTTAAAAAATATATATATTGTCAACCAAAGCTGCCCATTTGAAAGGATCACAAATAGCAACAGGCTCGTAAAAAAATATAAATAAACCTTTGTTTATTTAGGAAAAAAAGAGTTCACTATACATAGATATATATGGAACAAAAATGGGGTATGACAACAGAAATAGCAGTACACGTTAAAATGAGATACTATGAGCCAAATTTCAAAATTTTGTAGATTTGAATATATCTATTTTTAAGAGAAAGCTGAATTACCAAAATGATTTAGAGGATAGAGAAATTGTATTAAATTTTCAAAATATGGTAGCTTCACAGATGAGATTCACTAAACATTCGAGGAAGTAATAGCTATCAGAAGCAAACTGTCAGAGAAAATTGGAAAAGAAAAAATTTTCCAAATGCATTTTTTGCAAAGGTAATATAGCCCTGATACCAGTCAACACTCAAGCACAGTATAAGAAAGGGAAACCCTAAGCCTTTACTTGTGAATAAGATGCTAAAATAAATATCTATATATAGATACATAGACAGACAGACAGATAGATAGATAGATGATAGATAGATAGGTAGATAGATAGATGATAGATAGATAGATAGATTGTTTGAAGCAGTGCATTGAAAATGTAACAGTAGTTTATGGAAAGCACCGTTGCTTTATCTTAGAGAGTCAACAGGCTCACGCTGGAAAAATCTATCAACATGACCTGTTGCTTTAACATCCCAAAACAAAATCTATAACTGCTTCAACGGTCTGAGGAAAAGTATATAATAAAATTATAGTACCCATCTCATTTTAAAAAGAGGCCTACTATAAACACAAGTTGGATAGAAAAAAATACCCTAACTTGATAAGGGTTCTATTTAAAAAAATGCACAGCAATCAGGATAAGCAGGGTGGACACCAGATATATCCCCAATGAGACAGAAATGGGTGAGCGCCTCCCAGCACTCTTACTGCACGGGAGGTCCCAGCACACGCGGTGAGATTAAGGTGGGAAAGACATCAAGGGTGTTACTTACTGATCACATGTTAATCTACATGAAAAACACAAAAGTCTTCTAAAAATAAACTAATAAGAATATTTGCCTTTTAAATAAGATCATTAGCCCTTTCATAAACAGCAATCAGTAAATTACATTTTTAATAAAAAAAATTATCCAACTGTCATGATAACAAAAGCTGTAAGGGCCCCCCCGGGGGGGAACAAACAAACAGGCACAGGCATTCTGCAAACAAATTATAAAATGTTATTGAAGGATGCTTGAAAATCAGAATGATATTCATGAACTGGATCACTTGGCTTTATAAAAATATCATGGCTCCTCAAATTAAATTGTTAACCCAGCAAAATACTTTTCTTTAGAATCTGACAAACTGATGCTAAAGTTAGTATAGGGGTGAAGTCTAAAAATGGTCAGTGCAGTTGCAAAAGTGAACTAGAAGGGGCACATCCTTCTGTACATCAGGAGTAACTATCAGGCCATCGTAATTACGACTTATTATCAAGCCGCGGTAATTAAGAGTGTGTTATTGGCTCAGAATTGGTTTGATCCATGGAAAAGGACAGACTAGGAACAGTTCCATGAATATATGGAATTTTAATTTGCAATCATGGTGCTATTACACATTAATAGACACAGGATGACTGCTCAGCAAATCAGGTCACAGCAGGCTTTCCATGGTTGGGGAGAGGGGACTGAAATGAACTCCTGCTTTTCACAAGTGGAAAGGAAAACACCAGAGAGAAAGACGTGCAACTTCATGCATCAGGTGTGGAGGTGTTGCTTAAATGATACAGATGCGGCAAAAACTGTTGTTGTTGTTGTGGTTGTCGTTGGTGGTGGTGGTGGTGGTTTCTAAGGGATCAGTGTGACCACAACTACATTTTACATTTTTTTTTTTATAATACAGAAGACATCAAAAGTTAAAAGACAAGCTATAGATTGGGACAATATGTTCAATGTACATATGCAAGAGACACTATAAATCTAAGGGATGAAAGATAAAAAGCATACATAGCCTATTGGAAAAATGACAAAGGCTATGGGAAAACAAATCACAGACTTGGAAACTTCAACAGCCAATAAATATGCAGAAAAATGCCCAGCCTCACTAGCAGTGAGGGAAATTCAAATAAAATAACAAGATACTGGGTATTTAAAAAATCAAATCGGCAGAAATAAGTCTACATCTAGAAAGTGTTTAATGTCGTGAGGGAGACAGAACCTCTCACCCACTACTGATGGGTGTGCAAACTGGAGAGTCATTTGGCAGTGCCTAATAAAACTCCAAAAGTGGAGTGCTGCCTAGCAGTGCCTCTCTAGGTACACACATGGAGAAAGTCTTACATATGAGCAAGACAAACATGCACCAGTTAATATCAAAATATTGGCAGCAACTCCAACACTCATCAATAGGACCATCGATAAACAGGACACATTCATATGCCTGGATCTAAGATGGAATAATTAAAATTAATGAACTACATTTATATTTAGCAACATGAATAGGAAAAAATAAAAACATACCAAGAAGGAAGAAACAAGCTGAAGAATAATATATACAGCCTAAAACCATGGGTATGCATTTTTAAAAAGCAGTGTCTCATATAGATTTATATGCAGCTGAAAGTGCGCAGCCTAAATTGCAAATTGCATACCAAATTCATGATAGTGTTTGCCTTTGGGGGAAAGGGTGGGGAGTGCTGCCAGGGAGGCAGGCAAAGGGAGCAGAAATGATAAAAGAAGATCTGAAACAGATATGACAGAATGATAACATTTATCAATTACAGAAGACAGGTACGCTTGTATTCTCTTCTTTCAGCATTTAAAAATATCTTTACATGTTTTTCTAAATCACAACTTGAAAAGAGAAACAGGTAGAAAATCATTCTGGTAGAATTTTCCTGTAAAGATTGCTGCAGCATATGAAAATTTGAGGCAAATACCTTTAGCAAAAATCATCAGTTTTAGAACTGGCTCTCCTTAATAACAGTACAGCTGCCAGTATTATTTATTTTTTTTTTTTTTGGTTTTTCGAGACAGGGTTTCTCTGTGGCTTTGGAATTATTTTAAGGCAGCTCAAATGAATAAGCAGCTCTACAGGTATCAGCATGAAAAAAATCACACTGAGAGAAGCAAGCTGCAGAAAGTGCAGCACTGCAGCATTTGTTAAAAATTGCAACTACCCCAACAAGGCTTCATAAACGTATTTACATACATAGGTGACTGGGCAATAAGGTATAGCAAGTGTTGGAAGAGGATACACTGCACTTTACCATAACGAGTAGCTGCGAGGAAAAGAACGTACCGGGGAGAAGAAAAGGGACAGCCAGACAGTCAGCCCTCTCTGAATGTTTAATATAAGTGAAAAATGCGAAGCAAACACGACAAAAATATCATATTTGATTATTCTAGTCATTAAGCATATGGACATAAGTTATTCTTGATGCATGTGTATCATTTTAATTTTCCAAAGGAAAAAAAACACTGAAGCATTGCAAACAAAATGCACAGAGCTTCATATTATAAAACTAAAGCCTGTGTACATCCCAAACTGTGGCAGGGCTATGTTTAGAAATGATCCTGTTTATTTTCTGTGGGTTTTTTAATTTTAAAAATTGAAAAAGGGGGAGAGCAAATAAGGCAGTGAAGACGTGTAATAGCAATTATTCACATATTTGATTATAAACAAAGAAAAAGCCCTCCACAATCACAAACCACTGGATGAACATTCTATATCATTTTGCTGCATTTTCTTATTTTTAAATTTTTGTCAAAAGAGAAATAAAAGACGCTGCCTAATTGGAAACGCGACTTTCTATTATTAAAATTGTGGGAGTCCATTTTAATGTGTTTATCTCGCTGCTAGTCTGTAATTTATATTTCAGCGCGGAAATTTGTTTGTGTGCCTGTGACAGGTTAATGCAGTTTAAACATGCGTTTTTCTTTCGTTGCTTGAATAGTTAAATCGTTACTCCAAGGATTTTAAGTTTCTATTTCAAGCCGGGAGGATTCTTCGCACTCGCCAGGGTTAAAAACGTTTCTGCTTCAAAACGCTATTAATTAGTGGCTACGTGGTGGATCTGTTTAGGACACGGCTGCCGATCCTGCATTAACAGCCGAACTGCTAAATGAGAAAACTTTGTTTCGCCCCCGTTTTCTTTTGGATGCAGACTTGGGGCTATTTTCAATTTGGGCAGCGAGCGGTGGACGCGAGTCAAACGCAATCCCAGCCCACTTCGCCAGCGATCGCGTTTGCGAAGCGAAAGACAAATCAGGTACGAACGCGGCTTTTTTTCGCCCCCCCTTAAAGGAAAAAAAAAGTTTCTAGGACTCCGCTGGACACCCAGCTGGCCAGGGACCAGGGGCGCGGGGGGGCGAGACCGGCAGGCTGCCCAGAAGTTGCGATCCGGGACTTGCGCGCATTGAAATTACCTGGCTCGCCAGCAGCGGAGAGAAAGCGCAGACAAGATAATTTCTCAGGCTGCTGGGAAAGCCTTAGCTCGCGCGGCAGCGCGATCCAGGGGTGTCCTCGGGCCGGGGCGTATCCCCACCACCCCCGCAGGGTCCAGAGAGTCAGGGGCGCGTCAAGCGGGGCGGGTTCAGCGCCGGCAGCGGCGGCTGCGGGACAGCAAGCGGTGCGCACCGGTCTCCGGCTTGTCCGGCTCCGAGCGGCGGGACGGACGCTCCGGAAGACTCTCCAGCCCGCGGCGGGCCGCGCTCGGACGGCGCTCGCCCGCAACCGGGCGCCGCCAGCATGTCAGCCGCCGTGGCTTGCCTGGACTACTTCGCAGCCGAGTGCCTGGTGTCTATGTCCACCGGACCCGTGCTGCACCAGCGCGCAACGAACCCCGAGGGAGCGGGAGCCGCAGCTGTCGCCGAGGTGGGTGAGGTGCCACGGGAGTCGGCGGGGACGGGTTCCGGGACACGGGGGGTGCTGTGGATCCCCCCGGTCCTCCAGATCCCCTCCGCTAACCCTGGCGAGGACGATGGAGCCCCCCACCTGTTGGCTGCGAGCGCTTTGGCGGATCTAAGCTGCAGTGCGGTGGAAGGCTCCCGGGAGACCTCGGGAGAAGTCCCGTGTGCCTCAACTAGCTGCTGCGAGCCGACTTGGTGCTCCAGCCCCACTGGGTGCTCGGAGCCGTTCCCGGTCTTCTTGGAGGAGGAGTACTCCGGAGCTGAGAGCTCCTGGGGTGAACCTGCCATCCTGAGTGCACCTGAAGCCCAAGAAGACCCCGATGACAGCGGAGAGGGGCCCGAGGGGCCCGAGGGGCCCCCAGGGGCCCGCCCCTCGCCAGCAATGGGCCCGACGTTCCGGAAAAGGCCGATTACACCCGCATCCAAGCGACACCAGTGCGCCTTTCCGGGTTGCAACAAAGCCTATTACAAGTCTTCGCACCTCAAGTCACACCAACGCACCCACACGGGGGAACGCCCCTTCTCCTGCGACTGGCTCGACTGCGACAAGAAGTTTACGCGTTCTGACGAGCTGGCCCGCCACTACAGGACGCACACGGGTGAAAAGCGCTTCTCCTGCCCGCTGTGCCCCAAGCAGTTCTCCCGAAGCGACCACTTGACCAAGCATGCCCGTCGCCATCCGACTTACCATCCCGACATGATCGAGTACCGGGGGCGTCGCCGCACCCCCCGCCCCGCACCCCCAGCCATGGCGGAAAGCTCTGGTTCCGACTCCAGCTCTGGCTCTGGCCAGGAGACCAGCTTCACTGCTTGACTGTAGGACTGTCCTTGCAGTCTGTCTTTCCCTCGAGCACAGCCCCCTCCCCCACACTCCTGCCCAGGCCAAGTCCTTTTCTCTCTGCCGATTCCTATGTTCCAGGGTCGTTAGACAAAGGCACAGACTGGTTGCTCCGCTCTGAGGATGGGTTCCAGACAAGGCTGTGGGACTCTGGAGAAGGTCTGGGAGCCCGAAGATAGTCGGAAGTCTTGCAACGCAATTACCATCTGAAAGGAAGGCAATTACCATCTGAAAGGAACTGGTGCTTCAAAGCAGTCAGTTAGGAACCGAGGAGAAGGGATGAACTTCCGGTACTCTTCAACGTACTGAAGATTCTTCCTTCCATGGAACTGAATTCTCTGAGGCTTGAGGAACTCCCAGTCCAAAAAGACTCTGATGTCGCAGTCGTTGACTAGGGCGGACTTTGGCGATGGTACCCAGGGTGGCAGTCTTGGAAATGTCCAGACTTGGATGATGAGAGGCCTTTGGAAACAGAAATTATTTCTATTTCTGTAAACAGCAATGTTTACTAATTTATTTCTATTATCTTTTAAACAAGAGTTCCAGGTTGATGGGAAGCTAATATCTTCCACTCTCCCAATTGTCCCAGCTACCTCTGCTTTGTGGATGTATGGCTGGGATGCGCTTTTTTGTGCCTGGGGAGTGGTATGGGTCTGCTTGCAGTTCCTATAGCATAATGTGGAACCCTGCGCTAGCGTTTTGGCCCTTTTCCTCTTAAAAAAAAAATTCCTTCTCAGGGGTGGTAACTTTCTGGCCCTCGACTATGAGGAGATTGATTAAGTAATTAGAAAACAATCATAATAGCACCAGAAAGAAAAAGCTGGTCTGAAGTACTTTCTCCTTCACCTAGAAGGCAAGCTCAAGTCACTTTTGGGTGGGACGGGTGCAAAACAAGACTTTTCACAACCATTGATAGAAACAGAGAGACGAAGTTCCCGCTGCCTCACCCTGTGTAATCTCAGGCGTGGTAGAGTCTATTCACTTCTTAGTGGCTAAGTAGGATTGAATTTCTGTGGAGGTCTGTACATTGTTGTTTCGGTTACAGGCGAGTTGGTGGGTGAGGGGGAAAAGGTGAGAGATTGGTTTGTTTTAGAGCGCTGCTGTCTTGGGTTTGCAGAAAGAGCAACTAGATAATAGCTGTTTTGAAATAGGAGCATCTTTCTCTAACGACAGAATCTTAAATTAGGACCTCCTTGAAGGAATCGGACATCAGAAGTATTTTTCTGTGGTGTGTCCTAGCTACTGTGGATTGAAATCATTGGTGTGTGTGTGCCTGTGTTTGTGTATGTGCCTGTATGTGTTCCTTTCACTAACTATGAGGCTAGAAGGCCTTTCCTAACCTGATAAGGTCCCCTATGGTCCCTCCTGGATATCTTATACCACCCCATGAATCAACTTGTAAAGGATGTTGTAATCTCGTGGGAGCCTAAGAGGCACCCGATTAAGCAAACTGTTCTCCCCTGTTCTATATATTTAAATGCTGAAGCTTAAGTTATCTTGAAAGTTATATGCTAAGTTTCTGGCAAGTGCTGTGAGTAAAAGTGAAGTGTTTGCCTTTTAAATGGCTTTCCTTCGTGCTTGTGTCCCCATTTTCTCCCTCCCTGCGACCTGAGACAGAGCCTGCCTTCTGTCTCCACGTGCCCTCTCCTGCTTTCTGCTGCTTCTGTAAACCTCTCATGCTGGGGGGGCTCCCCGAGTCCTTTGGCTATTGTATTTAATAAATACCTAAACCCTTCTCTTTCCTTTCCTTTTTATTCATTTATTTATAACTTTATTATGTCTTGGGGGTGGGGGACAGGATTTCGCTGTGAAGCCCTGGCTGTCCTGGAACTAGCTCTGCAGATCAGACTGGCCTGAACTTCACAGAGATCCACCTGCACTGCCTCCCAGGTGAAGTCCATTCTCATGCGCACACACTGTGGTTTTAAAGTGAGAATGGTTCTTTGGCAGCCTGGGAGAAACCTTTCCTTTGGGGCTAATGGACTAACTCTGAGTGTGTTGGTCTCTCTTCCTGGTCCTGGGCATTCAGGCATCCGTGAGAGACTAAATGAGCACAAACATGGCATTGGAATGCAACTAGGCTCTCATAAGCTATGTGTGTGTGTGTGGGATCCTTGGGGTAGCCCAAAGAAGGGGGCCTATAATCCTCAAGAGGTTCAGTATTTTATAATAAGGGCATGAAGAGCAAAGCAGATGGGATTTCCCTTGAATTACACAGAGGAAGAGGAAATCCTAACTTTAAAGGTGATTTTTTTTCTTTTTTAAATTAGTAAGAGAATTAAGAATCACTTAAGAGAATTAAGAATCCCTATAGCTTGTCTGTTTCCTCATACGAGGCTAGATAGTTTGGGTCCTATGGGACCCAATGAGGTAAAGTTTTCTCCTTATCCTTTCACTAGGGGATTTACCATTGGGTAAGCGAACTAAATAAGCTAATAAGAACTGCTATTAACCATTCTGGAATTAAGTTTTAAAAAAATACGTAGATTTCCAACTGATACATAACTTTCAATTTTCAAGGTCTCAAATAATGTCCACAGTAGTAGTCTACCTTGGGGATTTTCATTGAGAAAGCCCTCTGATACTCTACTGCCGTCAGGTCTTAGAGTGCCAATCAAAGAGACACTCACTACTCCACAGTGGACAGATGAAAGAGACAGGATTTTTTTAATGGTCTTTCTTGATCTGAACATTCTTCTTCGTGCTCCAGCAGGTTTTGAGGAATAGTTATGAGTACAATACCTTAGGAGAACATTTTAAATCTCTTGGAATTCCTCTTTCTACTTTTTGTCTATCAGACCAGGCTTAAGGAGGAAATGTTTCTGGGGATTGGTTGGATTTGGGCTGAACCCCTATATCCTTACCCAACCCTCTTCTCCTCAGATCTGATATAGGAATGAACTAGTAACGAATCTATTAATAGAAGTCTTCTTGAAATTTGGATTGGAAGCTGGGAATTAATTCCAAGTCCGACCGTGGATGTGAGATAAGTGTATTTCTTATCTTGCATAGAGGAGGTGAAAGGAACAGGCTGACCCTGCCTATGGAGGCAATGATCTGTTCTTTGTCCCTGTTTCTCTGTTCCTTTCCAAGCAAAGGATCATTGTGAAATATTTCTCTTTGCCCCACCTACCTCTCACTTCTCCCATTAGAAAAAGATTACAATCTCTAGTCGGGGCATCAGGAATCAGGTCGTTTCCATTCTCCATCCGGCTCTCTCCTGTGACTCCGGCTTTGAGTTCATGTGCTCATGAACTGGCTGAGACCCAGATCTGCCTTCCAGAGGCAGGCCTGAAGAGAATCTGGCTCTTAACTACCTGGAGGACATCACTGCTGTCCAGGTAAGGGTTTCTTTTGTATGTCTTCTTTTGAGTGGGTCACCCAAAGTCTAAGAATTGGGTGATGTTGGGGACACAGAGAATTAGGAAGACCTTATTGATCATGATATAGCTTTATCGGCAAAGTACTGATATTTTGATTTTTATCGCTGTATCTATTGTTCATTTTATTGAGAACTTGGAGGGAAATACATATAATACATATTATGTATATATACATATATATTATAAATACGTATTTTTCTCTTTTAATCCCTAACATATGTAAGTGTGCCTTTGATGTTCAGTCTTGATTAGACATTCTGACTGGGACTAAGGGACTGAAATGGGGTGTCTAATTGCTAGGACACCGTTTTAAAGCTTTAGTTAGCTTGAATCTTGCAGTTCTTTGAGTTTTTCAAGTCCAAACAGCTTATGCCAACAATGTTTTACCTTTAAATCACTGTTTTTGAAAGACATTGGAGATTAAATGTCTCCATTTGCAAAAATGGGCCACACAAGAGGCTCGTCTTGATTCTCATAGATGCAGCTGAGACAGACTTGCGGCAGAAAGGGAATGGGTTACACAATTGAATGAACCGTTTTCTGCTGCCTTTATTCCCAACCACCACTGGGAAGTGGTGACTTTAGGTTCCAAACTCTCCCTATACTTTAGAACGCAAGCTCAGAAAGCCCTTGCCCTAAAATTGTGCTAGAAATTATCACACAGCATTAGGTCCATTTCCAAGCTTGATCTCAATCTGAATTGCATCTTTTCCCAAAGACTGATGGGAGAGACCAAGTTCTTTACCTCATATGGAGTAGATGCACTTTCTGTGTTTGTTCCTAGTTGTTGTTAGATTTGTTGACTGTGTAAGCCCCCAAAATGGAATTTCAGGGACCTACTCAACTGAAATTCTCTGTGTTCAACCAGAGATAAAGAATTGATTTTATCATAAATACATAAAAAAGAATAGAGTATGCATTACATGGAAGTTTAAGAAAGTGAGAAGCAATGTCATATTATAAACCCAAAGGCAAAAATATATTTAAAAGAGTTGTGTCATATGTATGTTTTAGATACTGAATTCAAAAGACAAGCATGGAGCCAGTGAAAAAGTAAAAGGATGTGGTTGATTAAGTTAGAGGAAACAAATTTATTAAGAAGAAAGATTGCAGTTTTGGGCGAGAGAACTGATATAAAAAGAAAAATAAAACCAAAAAATACTATTTAAGACAAGATTATAAAGGAGGGTGATATTGTAGTCACTACTAAATTAGAGGAGGTGGAGGGAAAAAGATCTGACAAAAGAAGGAGAGCAAGTTTTCAGAGAAATCCCATCTCTACTGGAGACCTGGGGTTTATAAAAATTTTAGGAAGCATCTGCCTAAGTTTGCAGAGAAAATAACGAGAACTCATCCTTCTGGTCCTGATGTAGGAATACTAGATGACTTGAAGAGCGAAATAATTAGATCTGCAGGAGAAAACAGGAAGACAAGACTCAGAAATATATACAAATAATTAATCAAATGAATTTAAGAAGTTAAGCAGGAAAGATAGCATGAACATCTTAGTAGCCTCCAAAATAAGTATGCGTTACAAACAAAACACCCATTTGTTATTTAATTTACAAGGAAACCAGTAGTAAATGGTGAAGTTGGTAAAGAATGTCTATCCAAAGCCTTCTGCAAATATCAGACCAAGATGTTGAAATGCGATGTTGAAAGTTTACAAGCATTCTTACCCGAATATGTGGTAAGATAAAATAGCTTAATAACCAAGAAGACAGTAACATAAAATACACCTATTTTTATAAATATAATATTAATTATATATAACATATTTATATTATGTAAAATAATACGAACATAGTATTAAATTATAATTAAGCCATTATAATTTTGGAAGTCTAAAAGCAAAGTTCTACATAACTGAGATAAAAAGAGAGATTAATGAAAATATAGAACTGAATGAGAACACACAGCGCAATGCAGAATGGTGAATTGTGCTAAGGCTAGAAATGCAGCCTGGACCTTTTCTCGAAAGAAAGCCAGCCAAAGAAAGGCTGAAAGTAAATGAACTAAGGTTCTCAACTGTAGAAGAAAAAGGAGACAAGCAAATGCAAAGGACACATGCCATGGCCCCGTAGTCTCAGTTAGAAAGACAGTGAGCACAAAGCAGTTTTTAAAAGAGATTCTTAAAGGTAGATACACTGTAAGTGTGATTTAAACTTTCACACAAGCAGGAGGTGGGACGTGATTATGAGATCCAAAAACAATCTTAGTAAGATCATGTTTTTAAAAGTTTAAAAGAAGAAATTAGTGAGACAGAAGACAAAATTAGTATAAGCAAAACCTTTAAAAGCTTAATAAAATCATTTTATTTTAAGGCAAATGAGGATTAAAAATAAGAGAGTTGGCAAAGAGACAAAATCATGTACCACATGAGTAGAAATTTTAATTTTAAGAGAATAATACAAATAACTTAACATCAATAGGAAATGGTGGATAATTTTATAAGAAGAATATAGAATTTTAAAATGGCCTGAGACAATATAGAAAATCTGAAAGTGAAATAGTAGTAGAAGATCTATTCTCCAAAAGGTTGGGCATTTGTATACACAAGTTATATAAATCTATAAGACATAGATTGCTTCATGGGAGCCGGAGAGATGGCTGCAGGAATGGCTGCTCTTCCAGAGGATCAGGATGCAGTTCCAGCCCCAGCATGGTGTCTCATAACCTTCTGTAACCACAATCCTAGGGGATCTGGTGCCCTTTTCTGGCCTCGATGGATGCTTAAAAAAATAGATTACTTCTAAATTTTATAAACTGCTCCAGAGCATAGGGGAAAAAAAGATGTGAGTCTATTTATGCAATTAGTTCTGATACCGAAAATGACAAACAATAAAGAATAAATATATCTATTTAATCTATAAAAACAAATGCGAAAGTCCTAAACCAAATATTAGAAGTTTGAATTCAGCATTAAATGAGAAAGAAAAACATCACAATTCCATGAAGTCTATATCAGCAAGGTAAGATTAATTCAACAATAATGATATATCAACATAATGGCTGAATAAAAAATTAAGCACATGTTCATATTTCAGCAATTATCAATCAGAAAATATAATAGACTAAAAGATTCCACACATCATAGCAAGAAACAGCATTTACAATCTTTGTGGAGGCAGGTATAAAACTGTTACTGAGTGACAGAAGAAGTGGGGGTAATTAATAGAAGTCATGTCTGCGGGTGGTGGAATCTGGTGATTCTGGGAAATATTAGTTCTTCCTTCAGATTTGCCTAAATTGTTAATACCATTTCCAACACCCCCCATGGCTCTCCACTGAGTTGGCCTGCTTTGTCTTGATTTTCTTTTTTCCTCTCTCTCTCTTTTCTTTTTTGAAGCCAGAGCCTCAAGAATGCTAGGCAAACTATCTACCTCAGCTCTCATCACAGAGGAGAGAGAGAGAGAGAGAGAGAGAGAGAGAGAGAGAGAGAGAGAGAGAGAGAGAGACCTCAGAAGAACCAGAAGTAAAGAAGGGAAACTGTTTCGGCTGATGTCAAAATAAGATCAAGTTGAAATGATTGAACACCATAGTCCAGTGTAGTAGCTGGCAAATGGGTAGGAAGAATTGAATAAATACCTCATCAATAAACCCACAAATAGGATTCCTGATGGGTAGGAACAGAGCTACTTCATGTAAGCACAGAAAAAATAGACGGGTGATAAATGCTACAGAAACAGTGATTAATCATGAGGAAAGGGAAGCAAAACATAGCATTGCTCTCTACCGCACAGCTTCCGAAAAGATAAATTCCTCATGGTAAACACTTAAACTGTTTAAAGTTAAAAATGTTGACAAATCTCTCTACTCTCGTTAAACAAGGAAAGCTGTCTTGGTTATGACACAATTTTAGTTTTAGATATTGAATTATTTATTGAGGGGATAAGACTTGAACACAGGGCCTTATGCATGCTGGGCAAAAAAAAAATCAAGAAGGAAAAGAATTTGGCTAAATCAAAATTTAAAAATAGCTTATATCTGAAAACCAATAAGAAAATACATATTAAATTATAATCTGAGAAAAACAATAGCAGTCGGAATATTAATATTCAGGTTATATTAAGAGCCAAGCTTCAAGAGATGAGGGGCTAGACTCATGTACACACAAAACAGCCAAGTGATTGACAGGCATTTAAGCAAAGTACGGGATTAAGAGTGACAGGGGCACCATCCCTTTATATATTACTTGAATCAGTTAAAAAGGCTAACATTTTAAAAATATTTTAAAGGGAAGAAAATTATTATTTAAAAGCCAGAAGCATCCAGGTACCGTGGTTCACCCTGTAATCCCAGCATTCGGGAGACAGGAGCAGGGAAGTTCAGCTTATGCAAGTGCAAGCTACACATCGAAACCCTGCCCAAGAACATAAATAAGGGCAGGTATTAACATTCTGGGTGAATGTTAATAAAAGCAAGCAAATGTGACATGCTACAGTGTCAAGTCCAAATTCAAGGCACAAACCATTAGTAAGATAGAGACTTATTTTATATAGAACAAAAAGTATACTAAGAATCAACCAAAAGCCACCTAAGACCTTTTGCCTCTATTGGAGGGCTGTCAGTTCAGGAGCTACGGCATCCTTTCTGTCACTGGGGCAAAGGGTTTTGTCTTCGCTACCTCTGTGGCTGTAATTTCACAGCAGGTGCAGAGGCAGCAAATGTCAGCAAATATCACAGAGGAACAATGTGAACCTTTGAGAAGCTCCCTGCCCCTCTTCCACAATACATGCGCCCATCTTAGTTACTCAGAATAGCTATTGAGGATTCGGGGTTTGACCCTCAACACCAGTAGCCCCTTCAAAATTTGTAGCTCTGTAAAGGGAGTGATGAGCAAAACCAAATGTACAAACACTTGCAAATCAATCTGAAGGAAAAAAACCGTTGTGTTCTTTCTTATCTATAGCTCCCTGCCTCTGATTAATAAGCTCCCACCCCCATTCGTGACAGAGGGAAAATGCAAATTTGTCAATTAAGGTAACAATTAATTTCTATTTGTTGTTTGCAGTTAAAAATATTCCCATTCCGCTTAATTTTGATTTTGAGATAAAAGTGGAATCGATTCAAAATTCAAACTCTTTCCGAGCTGACTTCTCCCCATCTTCTTGCCGTGGTTTCTGAATGTTGGGGCGTTTATGTATCCTCAGAACAGTAGACAGGAAGTGATTTCAGGATGGTGTGCAATGCTGGTCTCTGGGTCTTCATTCATTCTCTCTGCTTATGTGGCCAGGATGGAAGTTTCTGGGCAAATTGTGATTGTACCCAAAGAATTATAACAGATCTTGTTTGGGTTTTGTTCCTGTTCTGTTTTGCTGCCTTTCTGGTGTTCAGGCTGGAGTCTGAGGTCTGGCTAAATCTGCTCTTCGTGACATCCCCACTGAGTATGACATCTTGTCTGCAGTGTAGACTTTTGGGCTTCCAGTTTTCTCAGCACGCCTGCTCACTCCAGCCAAAGTGTGAAATAAAAAAATATTCTGGTTCTCCTCCATATCCCACGAAAGCCCCAGGGAGCTGGGTACAAACAGAAGCCATCTGCATAGATGCCTCCGCTTCGTAAGTGTCACCAAGGTACCGTGCTATCAATAGGCGTGGAGTAGAAGTGAGGAACTTACCCAGACATTACAGATTCTACCTTAGTGTATACAGGGTTCCTAGTATCATGGTGCCTCCCCCGTCTTGGCATATGGAAGGAGGGACTAGTGGGCTACTTCTCAGGGACCTAAGGATCCAATTCTGTTCCAATCCTTCTAGCCTCTAAGCAGCCCTTGGCTCTTCCAATGGGAAAAACACTTGACTTTCTCACTCAAGAGGTGCTAACATCCTAAGTTTTCTCTACCTACTGACTGCATACAGTTAAAGTTTGGATTCAGGCTATGTACATTGCTCTTAATATTGCCAGACTTGGAGATTTCGGGTTCCCCTTTTCTTTCCCAACAAACATATCAGGACTGCTATTGAGTTGGAGATCAAATGCGCATGATGAAGTAGAGTCCTTTATTTCTATATCCCTGCCCTAGCAGCCTGGATACGCTCTAGCTGAAAGAGAATAGTCACACAGAAAAGAAGGAAGGAAGAATGCACAATATTTTTCAAAACAAATTTTCCCCCTTATGTCTATTTTTGGTTTGCTTAAAGACGGGGTTCTAGTTTTGAAGGTAGAAGCAAAGAGGGGGAAAAAATCTATTTTTCTTTTTTTACATTTTGTTTTTCCTCTCTAAGCCTTTCTAAGTGAAGACTTTTGTCAATATAAGGAAGGCAAAGGAAGCTGTACTCTGTCTTTTGCAGGTCCCCCAAAACCAGGAAAAAACCAAGACAGAGGAAGAGCTGCATCCCTTGTTGCTTTATGTGAGTGAGAGCGCGCGTAGATGGCAGAGCCAATGACTGTAGAATCTTGTCATTACTGCTGGTCCCCAGGGAGCTCTAGAGCTTCCTGCCCCATCAAAGGAGGGATGGCAACTTGGTCAGTGAGTTCCAGCAGGGGTCAGCAATGGATTGCACTGGAATGTACAGGAAGGCCCAGAGGTGATGGGAAAGTCTTTCCCTCTGGCCTGTCATGTTGCCTTGGCTTTGCTCTTTAAAAACCAGGTTTCCTTGGGCATGCCATCCAGTCACTGTTTATCAAACATTTTCAATGTGTCAGACACTGCCATAGGCATGTTGGGGAAAAGGTGAACAGAAAGAAAGCTCTTTCATATTCCAAAAGAAATATAAAAAATAAACAAGAAATAAATTATATAATGGGATAGTTGCTAGAAGATGTGGAATTAGGAAAAAGCAGAGATGCTAAGTGGACTTGAGGGTGCTAGTTGGGAGTAAGAGTTAGGTTGAGGGCTTTGTTGTGCACAAAAGATACAAAGGAAGACTTGAAGGAGGTGAGGATAGAAGGAGCCAGCAGATAAAAGCATCCCGGGAGGAGAACACAGCTAGGGGCTGAGGCTGAGACACAGGTAACATGGCTGCAGCACACTAACAGGCAGAAAGGAGGGGGTGCTAGACTGTATGTACCTCAAAAGCTGTTGCAATGAATTTGTTTTCTTCTCAGAGTAAAACATATTCTTTGGTCTGATAGGGAATGATTTCATTAATCTAGCTAGGAAACTATGTTGCCCTGGATCAAACCAATAGTAGGAGGTATAAGGAGAAGAAATCAAATGTGAATAGCTTTTAAAGGAAAAGCCTTTAGACTTCCCTAAAAGATTTACTATTGGGATGAAAAGAAAGAGTCCAGGAGCTTCAGAGGTCTTTGACCAAAGCATCTGGATAGAGTTTCCATCAGCTTAACTGAGGAAAGCCAGAAGTGGGGCAGATTTGTTGGGAAGAAAAGCATCCATTTGGGGCGTGTTGGACTTTAGTGTATTGGGCGTCCCAGTAGAAAATTTGAATAGGCAGCAAAATAAGTCTAGAATTTTAGAGAAAGTCTGGTCTCAATAGAAAAACAATAGCAACAACATATATAGATATTATTTACACCTGTAAGTCTGAATCATAAACAAAAACAATTATGGAGAGTGAAAGGGAAAAGGTTAAAGTTGGTCCCAAGAGCATTCATTCATGAGGAAGTCAGAAAGGCTAGGATCCAGCAAAAGAGACAGAGAGTAAGGCAGAAAGAAAGCCAAGAGCAAAACATCCCCAGAGCCTCACAAAGAAAGCACATAAAATGGGAGTGGTCCACATCATGAGACGTGGTTGCTAAGTGGTTGCTAAGTCAGGCCGAGGGCTGGGGAGTTGACCATCTCTCTGGCTCTCAGTCAGTTACTGGTGACACAGTAAGAGCCAAGTGTGGTGGAGTGTCAGGAGCTGTGAACTCAGAAAACAGCGAGGACACTGAAGACCACAAGGATAAGGCACTATTGTGAGGGGTTTGTCTCGTTTTGTGAAGAAATGGAATGGAAATCGGCTGGAAAAAACAGAGACAAGATAAGCGACTTTTGGGATTAAAGATGGGAAAGAAATGAACCTGTTAATGAAAATAACCCAAGAGGCAGTAAAAAGTTGTTAGTTCAAGACAGAAAGTGCTAGAACACTTTCCCTCTGCAGACAAGAACAGTGAGGTCTAGTGGATGCATGGGAGGATGGGCTTCCACTAGCTGCATGGGTGTTTCATCTTAAAGCAAACTGTGTGGTAGACAGTGGGTAGAAGTGGTTGTGGGACTCACTGGAAGGTCTTAATGATGGCTCAGAATTTCTCAGGGAGTTCTGAAAGAGAAATGTCACCAACCAAGTTTGAGACTAGCACATGAGCGTGTAGGGTTTGAAGAGGGAGGTGTGTAACGAAGTCACTGGGGAAACTGAGAGAGAAATTAACCAGGATGTGTCGTTGCCAGGCAGCCTGAAGAATTTCACTGCGACTTCATTTAACCACATGGATTTAGGCACAGATTGGGCAGACAAGCCGAGTTAACTGCTTTAGTTTGACTCAAAAGAAATCAGTGTGGGCAAACAAGAGAATTACCGGTAAGTGGGTGGGCATATGTGCAATGACAGAGCAGAGAATTTAAACTGGGTGCGAAGGCCGGAGAAAGATAGTGGGAAATAAATTCCCGGTGCAAATGAAATAATAGATCAGGAGTTCAAGGTCATCTACCACAAGGTGAGTTTGAGGTCCTGTCTCAGAACACCCTGCACCTCAAAGAAAAGAGAAAGAAAAGGACAGTAATGACAAGAACAGAAGTGAGGCCGGAGACTAAATTATTAAGAAATATTGACAAATGACCCACTGAGATTTTTGAAGTAAATCACTAATTGAATCTTGTGACTGAAACATACAATTTATGACTTAATGTAACTATCACACTCAATGAAAGATAATATTGCTACAGAGTAATATGTGCTTGCAGGGGTCTGAACCTAACAAGGAGAGATTTCCCTGGGGATTCCTGTCAATATTTTCCATTGCTCAAGTGTTTCTTCTTAAGGAGAGGGAGCTACACTTTTGACGGTGTGATTACTGCTTTTATACCATTCATGTCAAGGAAAGAGACATTCTGAGCAGCTAAAAAGAAGGAGAAAAAAACCTCACAAAAACCCTGAGTTTCATATAGCCCTGACTGGCCTCAGACTCAAGATGTAGCTGAAAATGACCCTGAACTCCTGAGTTCCTTCCTTTCCACTGCCCCCAAAAGCTGGCATGTACACCACACTTACAGGCATGTACACCCACTTACAGACATGTATACCACACTTACAGGCATGCACACCACACTTACAGACATGTACACCACGTTTGGTTTTATGTGTGCAGGAATTGAACGCAGGGATTTGTATGTGGTAGGAAAGCCCTCTCTCTACCGAGCCATATTCCTAGCACTGGATATTTCAGTTTTGCTTTTCCTTCCAATAGCATAAAATGATTCAGATGTCGATTATTATTTCTATACTTATTTCTCTATGTTTATAATGTTTATTTTTTATTTTTGCAAAAAGCCATACCCAGGGGCTGGGTGGAGAGATAGTTCCAAAGTCAAAGTGCTGGCCAAGCAAGTTGAAATTCCCCCTACCCATGTAAATTCCGGGTAGGTGTGGCGGTCTACCTTAATTCCAGTACTGAGAAAGCAGAGGCAGGAGATTTCCTGAGTAAGCAGGCTAGCTAGACTACTAGCCTTATGTCTGAGCCGGGGTTCAGTTGAGAAACCCTGTTTTGATAAGTAAGATAGAAACGATCAAGGCAGACTCCCAAACTCAGCTGTAGGTTCCACCCATGCTTGTACATACGTGTGGGAGCGTGTATCACACACACACACACACACACACACACACACACACACACACACACACAGATATATCACATAATAGAGAGCACCTGGATCATGACAAATAAAAAATAGCATTTTATTTTATTTTATTTTTTGAACAATAAATTGACTTCTACCAACATAAGCCGTTCCATTCGCTCAATTCTTTGCCCAATTAAGGGAGATTTCGAATTCCTCCCCACTAAAGTCTGTTCCACATCATACTCTCTCCTTAATTACTCAAACACTAATCTAATGCATGATGGGGCATTTATCTCCGCCAGTAGATTTCCAGATTCCACAGCAAAGAAACAGCATCCACTGAAGAGTTTTGAGGTTTTTAAGCTGACTTCTACACGACGTTCTATTCTGTACCTCTCTCCTGAGATGGCTAATGTTGCTTAGTTTATTTTCTTATCAACATTTTCCAAGGCCGAGCAGAGGTATTTTAATCTCTGTTATAACTGCAGAGGTATTTTAATCTCTCTTATAACCGCAGTGACTGCTACAGTCTGGATCCTCTACTTCATTTTGGTGACATTAGTGTCCCTGTGACAGGCCATCTTGCCTTGGGGCCCTGGCCAAGTGGAGGATTACTATCAGTGTGTTCTTAGTGCAGCCTGTCCTGGTACATTTCCTGTGACGTACAGGTAGTTTCTGTTCTGAATCTTAATTTAAAAAAAAAAAATCCTACCATCCTCTGTCCCCAGATGTTAAGACAGATAAAGCAAAATCTCTGTCCTCAGAAAGCAATTAGCTTCGTGAGCACGGGGTTACCGGCAGGGACCCAGCCATATTCCCCAGGGCTATTTCTAAGGTGCTGCAGTCGTTCCTCCCGTAGGTTGGGCAGGCCGGGGATTACAGGGTTTCAGGATCCATTCTTCACACTGTGCAAGAGATACAGCAATGCTATTTGCTGCGAGTCACAGGTCAGCCCTTCCCCATCTTGCCCATAACAGTTCTCCATCATGAAGATCTCCTCTTGGCTTCACCTGGTGCAAGTCTCTGTAATTCTGGGAGCATCCTTGGGGGTCTGAGCTCTATTAGCATAAAAAGAAGGAAAGCTTGGGCTCAAAAGCCTGGTGCCAAGACACCCAGAAACCCTTGGTTTTGTTCTTCACGGAGATGTGCTTTGAGGGCAGGGGTTCCCCTCTTCTCCCCAGACTGCCATGCTGCAGTGGATGTGCCTGGCCCACACTGCTGTCCTGAGGGGTACCAGCTGGTGCACCTATCACCAGGGGCCTCGGTATGAACAATAAACCACAATTTACCTGCAGTAGTGGCTGTGAAGGAAGAAGAACCCAGCATCTTCGTCCTATGTTGACTTTCCACAGCCCGTGACTTGAAACTTCAGGCAAATGTGAACTGGCTGTTGAGGGTAGAAGCCAGTCTTATTAGCTTGCAGCTGGGAAACCAAGTGTGGCTATTCCTGCATGTCAACATTCTATACTTGGACGGCACCTATTCAGCTTTCTTAAAGGGGACAATGGAGTCTGCCCTCTAGGCTCCACTAGCATCCAAGGCACTGGCTCTTAACCTTGCTAATGCTGTGACCCTTTAATACGGTACCTACCTATCTATGTATAATGGAATACCATTCAGCTGTGAAGAAAAATGAAATTTTCAAGTAAATGGATGGTACCAGACCGGAAACAAACACCACATGTTCTTCATCTGCAGCTCCTAGCTCCAAACCTTTAAATGTGAGTAAACCACATGGTGTAGGCAAAGAAACCAGGGAAATATAAAGACACCATGGGTTGGGGTGGGGCGGGGGTGACAGGGAAATAGCAGGATACCTACCGGCCGTATGAACTAGGAAATGGAAGGCAGGAAGGGGAGGTCAATACAGAAGCCGAGACAAGTGACACCAAGGTTGTTTGATAAAGTCTCAATGAATCATATTATTTTATATTTACCTAAAATTATACATTGTAAGTTTGTGTGTGTGTGTGTGAGCACCTAGGGCAAAGGGAGTTATGCTACTTGGGCTGCCGGTGCTCCCCACAATAACCATAAACTAACAAAGTCCCTCGTATCGGGCATAAGAAACCTCCTTTCCAACGGTGACTCTCAAAACCATAGAAGCCATTGCTGCTGCCCTTGGTTGTTTCTCAGAGGCTGAGGGTAAGTCCCGGTTGGCGAAGATACTGCACACTACAGACACTGGACTCACATTATTTGAGCTGGATCTAACCCGAGAGCCTCCTCCCTATGGGCTAGCTCCCGTGGTACCAGGAAGTACTGGGCAAGCCGCCAAGGAAGGTGCTCTAGAGAACGACCCCTCCCCCCACCAAGGCTCTCAGGAACACCTGCTGACATTTCTTTTAAAACCACAAGACACTCAGCAGCGCTAGCCTATTAAGGGTCCCAGTAGGAAACATGACACTCTCAAACTGGGTCAATAGACTTTAATAAAGGAACTGCCTTCAAGGAGGTAAGAAGAGGCTAAGGCGGCGGGGTGTCAGCTAGTGATTTGCCCTACTGTTTCCGCGGGTAGACTTGGAGGAAAGAGCCCAGTGAAGACCTCATATGTGTGAGAGAGAGATGCAATATTCTTCCAGGAGGGTAATTGGCTGACTGGAAGCCAGCCTGTAGGGGTGGACCCAGAAGAAAAATTACCCCGGATTCCTTCCCATGTAGTTGTTGTTCCTTCCCCACTATTGGCCAAACCCAATGGAAGCCAGACAAGGAGAGAGGGCCAGGTTTCTAAAGGAGGAATAGGGAATAGATGTGGGGAAGGGGGGGGGGGGAGTCTCGGAAGATAGCCAGGACATTACCACTACTTTTGGAGAGCTGGAGAACTGTCGGCAGCTTTCTAGAAACTACTATTTCCCCTGTGTTTTGATTACAGAACAAAACACCTACTCACCCAAGACAAGATAAGCAGAGCACACGTTAATGGACGCAGTGTCCAAGTCTCATCTCCCAGGAAGATCTAGAGCAGACATGTGCTTAGCATCTAACCCCGGGAAGATTAATTTTGAAAGCCCTACAACAGCTCAGAGCGTCCAAGATTTTTGTCCTTATCACAAAGCAGAAGTCATACATCTCCATCATGGGACATTTAGACATACAAACGAACCAAAAAGAACATAAAACTGTCTTGGAAGCCCAGCGTCGTGATAACTAATGCTAATATTATAGGATTGTTTTTGAATCTCTTCACTTACATAAGCACTTGTAGGCTCTTCATTTTGACAAAGAAATTACAGGAACAGCGCACAAAATTCTCACATTATTCCCATGCCGGTCTCCCAGATGGCACTTAACACAGTACTCACCCACTGTGCATATGCTTTTGTGTATTCATGTGTGCATGCATTTGTGCACATTCAGATGACACAAATAGAATCTATGTGCTTCCACACCTATATTTTTTCCAAATCATTTCAGAGTCATCAACTTCACAATATTTACAGAGGTACGTCGTGCCAAAAGTCTTATTTATTTAACGTGTTTTGTTTTTTGGGTTTTTTTTATTTGTTTGTTTGTTTGTTTGAGACAGGTTATCTCTATTATGTAGCTCTGGCTGTTCTGGAACTCACTCTGTATACCAGGCTGGCCTCAAACTCCCAGAGATCTGCCTGCCTCTGCCTTCCAACTGCTAGGATTAAAGGTGTGCACCACCATGCCCAGCTAATGTGCCAATACTCTTTAAATAATCACTTTTATGCTTGCAATGAATAGTCCTCTAAACTATAAACAAAATAATAATAGTGATAGCCCACCGGGTCAGAACAGAAGCAAACACCATCTTTTATGAAAACCCCAGCAGATTACTGTGATTCAGAAGCAAGATGGGAAGGGTCCTTTTGGGCAGGCTGTGGCCACACTTCCACTCATGGGGATGAGATGCTGCAAATTGGGACAACCTGAGAAGTACTAGGCAGCCACTAAAGGCTCAGAGAGGGACCTCAGAAAGTGTTGTAGGAGCTGTAGGCTGTGTTCCTGCCGCCCCAGCTCCTGGTCGCCTGGCTAGCTTATGCCCCAAAATAACAACAAACAAATTGTATTCATTTAAACACTGCCTGACCCATTATATCTAGCCTCTTCTAGGCTAATCCTTACATATTAATTTAGCCCATTTCGAATAATCTGTGTAGCACCACTAGGTGCACTTACCGGGAAAGATTCGGCATGTCTGACCTGGTGGCTTGCTTCATCGCGTCTGGCTCTGAGAGGAGCTGCATGATTTCTGAGCTCACTTCCTCTTCCTCCCAACATTCTGTTCTGTTTACTCCGCCTATCTAAATTCTGCCCTATCAGATGGGCCAAGGCAGTTTCTTTATTAGCCAATGACCTTCCTCTCGCATGACTTGGCCAAGTTATTTATTATACAAGACCTAAGCTAGTTAGAATAGGATATTTGTACTTATTGTATATAATTTCGTAGTAGGTTTAGAACTCTCTTACTTAAACAAAAGGGGGAGGTGTTGCGGGAGGTTCTTCCGCTCCTCCAGCCAATAGCTGGTGAGATACCAGCCCATTGGGGCATGGTCTCTCTCTTTAAAAAAGCAGCCACTTCCCTCCTCACGCTCTCTTTGCTTCCTGCTTCGTTTCCGGTGACTAGACTCCTTCCTGATTGCGCAGAGGGCTGTTGTCTGGGACGGTGATCTGTAAGTTTTTTCCCCTTTAAATAAATACCACCCTATTAATCATAATTCCAAACTGATGTGGGATTGTTTATGACTTACACCTTCAAGAAAGTCACCTGTGAGGGGACATCTGGAGGTACTGAGCCGGACTGTGGGCTGCAGATCCACAGATGTTTATTTCAAAGACACTGTTGCCTAATGTCCCGTCTAATTCTACAGTTCTCCTTCCGTGTCAGATTACAAATGCTTGGTCTCGAAGACGGAGGGAGCAGGCTTGGAATTAGTCAGTGGGGCAGGTCATCAACAACCTCTTAGAGGAACCACTGAAGAAGGGACAGCAATGGAGGCCCTGGTTACCCTGCAGGTGCTGATTTGGTACTAGATTACATAGTTTTCATAGGCATGGCACATCGTCTTAAAAAGTCTAAGTACAAAACCAAACCAGATGAGCAGACTGTCCATGTCTCTGAAAGTCAAGGGGGGGAGGGCTTAAGGGTCAAAGCATCACATAATGGCCTTGGGGCACTGGGCTGACCGCAAGGGTGCAGGGAACGTTAAGAAAGGCTCGTTAAGCCAGGCAGTGGTGCCACGGCCTTTAATCTCAGCACTTGATAGAGGCAGGCGGTTTGAGACCAGCCTGGTCTCCAGAGCAAATTCCAGGAAGGTCAGGGCTACACAGAGAAACCCTGTCTCAAAATCAAACAAGCAAACAAACAAACAAACCCAAAAGGTTCATTCAGGAGAACATGACCCTAGACTTTGTTACTTGTCTGGCTTTTTAACAAGGAAGTCCAGAAAGCCCACCCTTTTCCTTACAGTCCCAGAGGGGTCAGTTAATCTGGGCTATTTCTTGATCCAAAGGACAAAGCCTGACAGAGGTTTCTTCTCTTCTAGACAGGCGTCTGTGTCCAGTGAGGGAAGCTGGCAGACGGCACAGCAGATAGACGATCCCGTTGTTGTCACAGAGACACTGAGCAATCTGCCCTTGGGCTTTGAGATGAGGAAGAAAATGTTAAATAAAAAAATGTCATCTTAATTTTATTTCTATTGCTATGATTAAAACAAACAAATGACCTTGGCCAAAAGCAGCTTAGGGGAGAAAGAGATTTATTCCAACTTTTAGAAGCCAAGGTTAGAAACCATCCTTGGAGGAACTTCAGCTAGTCCCATCCCATCCGCAGTCAGAGCAGACAGAAAGGAATGTGTGGGTAGTACAGACTCACTACTCGATTGCCCGTGCTCAGCTCCATTTCTTTAGTCTTCGACAATTCAAGACCACAGTGGGCTGGGTCTTATGCCCACAGGCCCACCCAAGGAAGACCAGCCCTCAGAAAGGCATTTCATAAGAGAACAGATTAGGGCTGGAGAGGTGGCTCAGTGGTTAGGAGCTCTGGCTGCCCTTCCAGAGGTCCTGAGTTCAATTCCCAGCACCCACGTGGTGGCTCACGACCATCTACACCGGGATCTGATGCTCTCTTCTGGAATGCAGGTGTACGTGCGGAGAGCACTCATACATAAAATTAAATGAAGTTTAAAAAAATAAGAAAACAGATTATTACAGTAGTCATTGTGGAATTTCTTTTTCCATTTGTAACACCAGTTGAGATTCTTCTCTAAAAAAAAAATAATAATAAGACAACTACTTTAGACGCCTACAGTCACCTTCCCTCTTCCCAGTTTGCAAGCACACCCCACCTTCCATTCACACCTTCTTACGGAGCGGCACAAGGATCAAAAGCACACCAGCCAAAGTCAGAGCCTTTGTCTCAAGGCTGACCTCTCAGGGGTGTGTGGAATGAACCCTGACTGGCTAGGAGGAAGTCTTAGCTTCCAGTTTAAAGGATCCTGACCTCACCCCCACCAGGGAAGCCTTCCTTCTTTTGAGATTAAGAACTTTCAACGAGTTAGGTCCTAGTGGTGGTGTGTATTGTAATCCTAGGTCTCAGAAGTCAGGGTAGGAGAATGGTGAGTTCAAGATTAGCCTGGGCTATGTGTGAATATTGTCTCAAAAACAAAAAACAAAAAGCAATGTGAAACAGAGGTATGGGGCGGGGGGAGATTTTTTAGAGCTTCTCATAAAGCCCAAAATAAAGACCACGGTGACATTTCCCCGGAAACAGCGTCATCTTTCAGTTCTGGTTCATACCACGTAATTGCTCGGTAGCTCGACCCTGAAGTGTTTTGTGTCAGCGGACACCTAAACTGAGACTTCAGAAGGCCTTTCTGTCCGGTCGCTTCCAGAAGACAGAGTTCACGGTAAAGCCAGTCGATCCTCTTGGGCATAGTCAGTTTTGTGCTTTACTTCTTGTATGGAGATTGGATTTCTTAATTCAAAAAAAAAAATGTATATGAGGGCCGAGGGTATAGCTCAGTGCTAGAGCACTTGCTAACGTGTCCAAGACTTTGGGTTTGATGGCCACGCTACTGTCAAAGGCAATGGTAAAATTTATAACAAAATCCCCAGTTTGTGAATAAGCACTAAATTCAAAGATGACAAAAATAGGAGCCACAGGCAAGCAAGGAAACCAAACTGGAATCTGGGAAAGCAGCACGTACCTGTGATCCCAGCACTCGAGAGATAAATTCAGGAGGATCAGAAGTTTAGATTATTCTTGGCTACTCTCCATTGAGTTCAAAGGCAGCCTGAGACCTTGTCTCAAAACAAATAAAAAGCGATCCATTGATGATTGAAGGAATTCAGTATAACTTACCTATCACCCTCAGCCAAGGAGAGAGGTGCCCCGCCCACCCCCTCGCCACCCGCGGTAAGGCAGGAGAACCAGCCCCGCCCCGCACTGGTTCCAACACTTGGAGAGGGCAGGCAGGCTCTGCATCTTGCCTGGGCATCACAGTAGAGCTGGCCCGGGTGGTAAGGGGAGTGTCAGGGTTAGCACCGCCCAGCCCGAGGGTGTGAGAACCGGAGAACTGGCCCCGCCCCTCGCGGCCTGCAATTTGGGGTGAGCTAATCCTGACAGTGCTGGAGAGCTCTTCCTGGTGGTGAGGATAGGGGAGAACTGGCAGGCTGACCAATCCAGCAACCACCCAGGTTCAGATGCAGGGCTATGAGTTGACCGCCCAACATCCACCCCATCTATGATCTGCTGGAGCACCTGAAGGAGCCAGTCCTACAGATCCAAAGCCGAAGGACCTCCATGACACAGGGCAGCAATAGGATATCCAAGAGCAGGTCTAGTGAGGGCCCAGTATCCACCGTGTAGCAGAAGCCAGAGACCTCCAACCAGACCAATGACTCATTGCAAGGAAAGTTGTATGAACTAAAGGGTGTGTTGTGTGACTCACTGTGACACACTACAGTTCCATGACAAGATTTATTATTTTTTTTAATTTTATTTTATTTTTTGATAGGAGGTTGCAAAGACAGAGGGTAGATACAAAGGGATGGCGAGATGAGCGGGATTAGGGTGCATAATGTGAAATCCACAAAAAAATTAATAAACAGTTAAAAAGAAAAAGAAAACCTTACCCTTTCTGATTGTGAGGGGAGAAATATTAGACATCATTAATGTAGTTGAATCTTTCAAGGAACTTTTATTATGAACAGGAGAGAAATGGGCCAAGAGTTAAGAGTGGGGAAGGAGAATCAAGAAATTTTAGAGCCAAGACACCTCCCTTTTTTACCCTCATTGTTCCCAATCCTCCAATCTTATTCCAAGTCCCCAACTGTGACAAAAGCATGAGTCCTTCCCTTACCTGCAGCCAGTGTGCCTCCTCCCCTAGGCAGCTGTAAGTAAACAAATGGTTCATATTAGACCATGGCATCTCATCTTCATAGACAGGAGGCCTTGGGTTGTTCTGCTTGAGGTCCTCCAACTATTTCGCTACTCCATTTTCCCTCTTGGTTGGCCTTGGAAGGAGCCACAGTCCTTGAGAGGATTCCTACCCGGTGCTACTGTGGAGGGCTGTGTATAAACAAGGGTCCTGAGAAGAAGCGGACACGTGCTAAGGCAGGTTTACCGGCATGGGTAAATCTGTGGAGCCCAAGTAAAGGGTTTTTGTGTGTGGACATTGTTAATTAGAAATTCATGTATTTCATGAATTAGGAATTCATAGAGATGGCTCAGAGGCTAAGAACACTGACTGCTCCTCCAGAGGTCCCGAGTTCAATTCCCAGCAACCACGTGGTGGCTCACAACCATCTGTAATGAGATGTGATTTTCTTTTCTGGTGTGCAGGCATATGCACAGGTAGAGTGCTCATATACAAAAGGAAAAAAGGAAGAGAGAAAGAGACAGGCAGACAAACACATACAAAGAGAGAGAGAGAGGAAATACGTGTATCACCAAATAGGAAAAGACATTACTACATAAAGAGAATGTTCAAGTGGTCAAGAAAAAAAGTTGTTTCAACTCTTGTTTTTCATAATGTCTTAGCCAATTTTCTAAAAAAAGAAAAAAATTATATTGGTGGCCGAAGGGAAAAAGATATAACTGTTCTCATCTGTACATGACACAGGAGCACTGAACAACAACAACCAAAAAAGCAAAACTATCAAGAACTAGTTTAAACTAATAATACATATCTAGAAAGGTAATAATAAAAGTAAGGCACTATTCCTATAATCAATAATAAACCATAAACTAGCTAGACATATGTAGACAGAATTTTCTTTCAGAATTTCGGCTCCCCAATAATGACATGGAGACTTATCATTAATTATGAAAACTCAAACAATAGTTTAGGCTTATGTCTAAATAACTCTTATAACTCAAATTAACCCATTTCTATTCATTTACTTTCTGCCTCATGGCTTTATTACCTCATCTCTGTATTGCCCATCCTGCTTGCTCTGCATCTCCTGGCATCTCCCTCTTCTTCCCAGAGCTCTTTCTGTTCAGAAGTCACTGCTATACCTCCTGCCTAGTTGTTGGCTGTTTAGCTTTTTATTAAACCAATCACAGAAACATATCTTTACACAGTATAATCAAATATCTCACAAAAAACCATAAATTTAAACCCCAGTTTAAAAAAAAAGTCTATAAAATACTGTTAAACTCCAAAAGAGGAAAAAAATTTACCTAAATAAAATTACCTAAATTACCTGTATTTTATATTCTTTTTTTTAAAAAAAAAGATTTATTTATTTATGTATGTATATGGGTGCTTTGTCTGTATTCTATTATAGATCACGTGGTTGTGAGTTGCTATGTGGGTGCTAGGAATTTATGTATGTATATGGGTGCTTTGTCTGTATTTTATTATAGATCAGGTAGTTGTGAGTTGCTATGTGGGTGCTAGGAATTTATTTATGTATGTATATGGGTGCTTTGTCTGTATTTTATTATAGATCAGGTAGTTGTGAGTTGCTATGTGGGTGCTAGGAATTTATTTATGTATGTATATGGGTGCTTTGTCTGTATTCTATTATAGATCAGGTAGTTGTGAGTTGCTATGTGGGTGCTAGGAATTGAACCTAGGACCTCTGGAAGAGCAGTCAGTGCTCTTAAGTGCTGAATCATTTCTCCAACCCAAGCATTTATCATGGAAGAATTACATGATAAATTTTACAGTGTAATAACTTAGTTATAAGGAAAATCTCTAATCAGTATGATAAGATCTAAATAGAAAAAAACTCATGCTTTCAAGTAGTACAGCTTGTTAGGACTGGTGGCCCATGCCTTTAATCCCAACACTCAAGAGGCAGAGGCAGGAGGATCTCTGTGAGTTTGAGGCCATTCTGGTCTACAGAGTGAGTGCCAGGGCAGAGCTATGAAGAGAGACCCTTGTGTCTCAAAAACACAAGAAAACAGAAAGGTAGGAGCTTTATAATACATTTCTCTCAACTAACCTGTACTTTTGGCATGATCAAATTCAAGATTAATTCTAGGTAGACATTTTGAAGATGAAAAACTGACTCTTTTTGTTTGTTTGTTTTATTTTGTTTTTTAAGACAGGGTTTCTCTGTAGCTTTGTAGCCTGTCATGGAACTAGCTCTTGTAGACCAGGCTGGCCTCAAACTCACAGAGATCTGCTTGTCTTTGCCTCCTGAGTGCTGGAATTAAAGGTGTGTGCCACCACTGCCTGGCTTGAAAAACTGACTCTTAAAACTTGATAGAAGTCAATTTTAAAAATGTGAAATTTAAAGAGAGAAATAACAAAATAGTCTTTGTTGTAGAGATATTAACAGGTTTGGGCTCAAGACCAATGGGATAGAATTTAGTGACAGCCATTTATACTAACGAAGGCTCCAAAATGATTTTTTTCCAGTAGATGTTGAGGAAACTGTTTCACTCTGTAGAACAAAGAGTGGATTATTAGCCAACACTGCATCATTACTTTGTGGAGAAATGGGAACTGGAATCCTTGCCTTGCATCAAATACAAAATGGTCATGAAGGAAGAGTGAGATCTAGATGGTCTAGAGACTCAAATGTTGGAAGGAGAACTTGCCAATCAAAGAAAAGAGCTCTCTCTCTCTCTCTCTCTCTCTCTCTCTCTCTCTCTCTCTCTCTCTCTCTCTCTCTCTCGGATTTATTTATTTTAGGTGTATGAATGTTTCACTTACATGCATCTATATGTACCATGAATGTTTCTGATATCCACAGAAGTCAGAAAAAGGGTGCTGGGTACCAGGCAGTTGTCACCAAGAATTAAATCTATATCCTGTGCCAAGAGCATCAAGTGCTCTTCAGCACTGAGCCATCTCACTGCCCAGAACAGGTTCTTAAATAAAACTTAGAAAATACAAACCACAAGACAAAGCACTGATGTATCTGACTGCATCAAAATTGAAGCTATCCAACACATAAAGTACAACTTTATACTCATGAGAGTTATTTTTTTATAGCAGATAGCAAGTGTTTGCAAGAATGTAGAGGAATTGGAAGCATCATCCATTGGTGATGAGACCATACAGTGGCTCAACCACACTGGTAGACAATTTACTGGTTCCTTAAAAAGTTAAATGAAATTAGAGCTACAGTACTGAGAATAGCCTGGTATTGAAATAAAAACAGGCAGGAGAACCAATGGAATTGAATCGAAGACCCAGATATTAATCCACACAGCTTTGAACACCTGATTTTTTTATTGATTTTTATTGAGCTCTACATTTTTCTCTGCTCTCCTCCCTGCCTCTCCCCTCCCTTCCAACCCTCTCCCAAGGTCTCCATGCTCTCAATTTACTTAGGAGATCTTTTCTTTTTCTACTATCCATGTATATTAGATCCATATATGTCTCTCTTAGGGTCCTCATTGCTGTCTAGGTTCTCTGGGATTGTGATTTGTGGGCTGGTTTTCTTTGCATCATGTTTAAAAAACACTTATGAGTACACATGAACACCTGATTTTTGACAAAGAAGCAAAAAATATCAAATGGAAAAAAGAAGCATATTTAACAAATGGTGCTGTCATAACTGGGTATCAACATGTAGAAGAATGAAAATAGATCAATATCTATCATCATGCACAAAACTCCAGTCCAAATGGATCAAAGACCTCAACATAAAGCTAGCCACACTGAACCTCATAGAAGAAAAAGTGGTAAGTACACTCGAACGCATTGGTACAGGAGACCACTTCCTAAATACAACCCCAGTAGCACAGACACTGAGAGAAACAATTAATAAATGGGACCTCCTGAAACTGAAAAGCTTTTGTAAAGCAAAGGACATGGTCAACAAGACAAAAATGGCAGCCTACAGAATGGGAAAAGATCTTCACTAACCCCACATCAGACAGAGGTCTGATCTCCAAAATATATGAAGAACTCAAGAAATTGGTCATCAAAAGAACAAATAATCCAATAAAAAAAATGGAGTACAGACCTAAACAGAGAACTCTCAACAGAGGAATCTAAAATGATTGAAAGATGCTTAAGGAAATGCTCAACATCCTTAGTCATCAGACAAATGAAAATCAAAACAACTCTGAGATTCCATCTTACACCTGTATGAATGGCCAAGATCAAAAACACTGATGACAACTTATGCTGGAGAGGTTGTGGGGGAAAGGGAACACTTCTGCACTGCTGATGGGAGTGCAAGCTGGTACAACCCCTCTGGATGTCAGTGTGGCGATTTCTTAGAAAATTAGGAAACAACCTTTCTCAAGACCCAGTAATACCACTTTTGGATATATATCCAAAGGATGCTCAATCATACCACAAGGACATGTGCTCAACTATGTTCATAGCAGCATTGTTTGTCATAGCCAGAACCTGGAAAGAAACTAAATGCCCCTTGACCAAAGAGTGGATAAGGAAAATGTGGTACATTTACACAATGGAGTACTACACAGCAGAAAAAAAACAACGACATCTTGAATTTTTCAGGCAAATGGATGGAGCTAGAAAACATTATTTTGAGTGAGGTAACCCAGACACAGAAAGGCAATTATCACATGTACTCACTCATAAGGGTTTTTAAACATAAAGCAAAGAAATCCAGCCCACAAACCACAATCCCAGAGAACAATAATGCGGATACTAAGAGAGACTTACATAGATCTAATCTACATGGGAAGTAGAAAAAGACAAGATCCCCTGAGTAAATTGGGAGCATGGGAACCTTGGGGGAAGGACTGAAGGAGAAAGGGGAGCAGAGGAAAATGTAGAGCTCAATAAAAAAAATACCATGTGACCCAGTAGTGCTATTCATGCCTGTCAAAAAGCAGTAACAGCTCAAACGTCTATGAATTAAAGACTGGAGAGATAGATTTTAGTATGTCCACACAAGGAGATTATTTGGCTATTTAAAAAAAATGAAGTACTGATAAATGTTCACAGTGTCCATATTTCAGAACATGGATCTCTAAAATGTATGTCAAATAAAAGAGGCAGGCATAAAGGACGTGTACTGGATGAATTAATTAACATGAAATAACTGAAAATGGGCATAGCGGTGCACAATTGTGACCCAAGCAGTCATGACATGGATGCAGGAGGCCAGAAGTTAATTCTTGGCTATATAGCTCAGGTTCTCTCGCAGTGCGTGTGGGTGAGTGTGTGTGTGCGCGTGTGCAGTGCGTGTGGGTGAGTGCGTGTGGGTGAGTGTGTGGGGGTGTGCAGTGTGTGTGGGTGAGTGGGTGTGCAGTGCATGTGCGTGAGTGCGTGGGGGGTGAATGTGTGTGCGCACACGCGTGTGCAGTGTGTTGCAGTGTGTGTGGGTGAGTGTGTGGGGGTGAGTGCATGGGGGGCAGGTCCCACAAAGTGAGAACCTCCTTTAAAAGAAAAGAAAGAAAGAAAAGAAGAACAAGGACCAGGGGTAAAAATGTGAATTCATTTTCAAGTAACTTATTTAAAAAATCTTCTTAGGCAATTCTCCAGTCATGCGTTGCATTTATTTATGCAACATACCCACATGTGCCCTGTGTTGCCACTCAAAATAATGCCTTTTTCTTAGAGTAAGGTTGGTCAGTTTACTTAGGAGATATCCTTTATGCCCCCAAAGAGCATCCTCTAGATATATGAACATAGATGACCTCATATTTCTTATTTTCTGCATGCTTGTATTTTATCAAAGATCTGAGACTCTGTCTGGATTTCTAATTTCTCAGTGCAGTGAACCAGGGCTGTTTTCTATTCGGTAGTGAGAGGATTAAAGGTCCAGTCCGCATGGTGGAAACCACACTACACTTCAAATGAAGGGCACTTAATCAGAGGAATTAATTAGAACACCACACAAGCAAAAGGAGAGGTTGAGGATGTCAGAGATTAATGTCTTTAGAAGTAGCTGTCACTCCAGACCTAGAAGAACTTGTGCTAACTAGTTTTAGGTCAACTTGACACAAACTAGAGAGGAGGGAATCTGAATTGAGAAAATGCCTCCATCAGATCTGGCTGTAAGGCATTTTCTTAATTAGTGGTTGATGGGGGTTGGGGCAGGTCACCGTGGGTGGTGCCATGCTTCAGCTGGTGGTCCTAGTTTCTATAAGAGAGCAGGCTGAGCAAGCAATGGTGAGCAAGCCAGTAAGCAGCATTCCTTCAAGGCTTCTGCATCAGCTCCTGCCTCCAGGTTCCTGCCCTGTTTGAGTTCCTGCCCTGACTTCCTTTGGATGAACACTGATATGGAAGAGTGAGCTAAATAAACCCTCTCCTCCCCAAGTTGCTTTGATCATGGCATTTCATCGTAGCAATAGTAACCCTAAGACAGAACAAAATGTAGGAAAGGTGAGATCAGAATCTAGGCAAGATGATACTAGTCTTGCTTGGATTGGTGATGGGTAGAAACCAGGCCACTTAAGGGATCATGACCAAATGGATCAAAGCAAAGGGTAGGTCTGGTTGCTTCTGTTGTCGCTATGGAACATAGTAGACAATCCCTAAGAATGTTTAAAGGAGCCTGGGGCTAGAACCATAGCTGTGTACAGCAGATGGAAGTTATAGCAGGCTCTAGCTACAAGCTGGAGGAGATGCTTTCTTTCTCTTTCCCATTCCCACCCCCAGCAATCCCATTTCTGCCAACTACACCCCACTTTTTTACTTTAATTAATTAATTAATTAATTTTTAAAAAAGCCATCTTTTCTCATTTTATATACCAACTCCAGTTTATACTTCCTCCCCTCCTCCCCTCTTCCTGCTCCCTCCACCGCTCCCCCACCTCACTCCCTTCCCCCCCATCCACTCCTCAGGGAGGGTAAGGCTTCCCATGGGGAATCAACAAAGTCTAGCACATTGCTTTGAAGGACCAAGGCCCTCCCCACTGTATCTAGGCTAGGCAATGTATCCCTCCAAAGAGAATGGGTTCCAAAAAGCCAGTACAAGCAGTAGGAATAAATCCTGATCTCACTGCCAGTGGCTACACAGTCTGCCCCAGCCATACAGCTGTCACCCACATTCAGAGGTCCTATGCTGGTTCCCTCGCTGTCAGGCCGAGTTTGTGGGCTCCCATTAGCTCAGTACACCCCACTTCTTAAAAGTTCCACACCAGCTGGGAACCAAGTTTTGAAGACATGAGCCTATGTTTGACTTAACAGGCCAAACCATAAGTCTCCAGCTGGTAGAACCTAACGCAAAACTAACTTGCAAAGGATCCTGGGAAATAAAATTTGTGGTCTAGTTGCCCTACTATAGTGCAGGTCCCATAAGTTAGTAAGTTGTAGAAAGTGCTGACAGTGTATGATCGCTCTGCTAGATGAAAGTCCTCAGTACTTTTCCTTGCCAAGGTAATCAAATACCCACCTAGAGACACCTGATGCCACCGAGAGGCTATTAGTAGCTTCTTGTGTCCCAGAGAGACACTGGGTTTGTCCTTTAGCATAGATACATGACACAGAAGTAAAGTAGGGGAGAAGAGAAATTAAGAAGAGAGAAGGGAGAGAGAGAATACTTCTCCTTTGGACTCTATTCCTGTTGGAGCCCACAAGACTCTACAGTGAATGCAGATCCACAGGAAGTGTATACATACATGTCTACTACATACATGTCCACATGGAGCAACCCGTTTTGCAGGGCTGCGGGAACACTTGTCTGTTGTGAAAGTCACTTTCATATCTGTAAAAACCTTGTGAAGCCATGATTTTTTTCCTTCAAAATGGGATTCGTTCCCGGAACACCTCAGCAGTGAAACCTCTGTACAGGCAGTGGAATGACCTTTCTATCCCCCCACACCGTGAGGCCTTGGAGCAGCGGCATTCACTCTTTGTCCTCACAGTCAAATATACATAGAGTCAGTCCCACAAAGTTACCTGCTAATGGACCACACAGAGATTTCTTAAAGAAGACAGGCACGGAGCAGGAAGGCAGCATGCCCCACCTTTGCTAACAAACAAATCTGGGCGTCCCCAAAGCTGGTTCTCACCAAAGAGATTAGATGAGGAGAATGGGTGAATCCAGGGATCGGAGATGTTTAGTAACTTTATCTAATGGTTTAGGATGTCAGGTACTTCCCCTTGGATGCTGGCTCTTCCCTGGGTGGTGCCGTCTGTTCCAGAGCACAGCTTTGTCAGGTTCTACCTGCCCTCTTTGTGATTTTGATATGCATATTATCATTGTCCTTGCCTGTGGAATTTTCCAACTATGTCTGTAAAAACTAGAAACCTCGTGGAGATCACTCCTTCTTCTTCTTCTCCTCACTACTTCTACTTCTTCCCCTTACTCTCCTTCCTTCTTCTCCTTATTCTTCCCCTTACTCTTCTTCTTACTCTTCCTCCATGCCCCCTTCACTTCATTTTTTTCCCTTGGGCAAAAAATAAAGAAGATGTAGAGGTCATGTACTTGAGTTAATTTTTTTACCCTTAGATCCTTGCCTGCGTAGACATCCAATTCTGAGCCCAGAGGGGGCTCTGAGGCTGGTACTCAAGGCCCCCGATATATTCCATTTTCAACTATTCTGTACTTCTGGTTTAAGTGTATCCAGGTAAAGACTGCATGGCTGGATTTTTTAAAATTATGTTTGTTTATTTATTTATGATATGTGTTTGGGGGAGGGGCATGCACACACCGTTGTGCATGTGTGGAGGCCGGAGGACAGCTTTCAAGAGCCAGCTCCCTCCTTCTGTCACGCGAGTCCTGGCACTAGAACTCAGGTCATCAGGTTGGAAGTAAAGTCCCTTTACCTGCTGAGCTGTTTTACTGGCTGGTGGCTGAGTGATTTTAATCGAACCTGAAGATACCTTCCTCAATAGAAAATTTTAACCATTTGCTTATTTTTTATTGATTTAAATTATGTTTACATATTTTTGATTCAATTTACTATATTTTTGACTTGCTTCCCCTTTTCCTCACTTATATTTTATCACACTTTCTTTGGTCCCTTCTATTTAGTTAAAAACTGTGAATTTATCCTCAAACGTCTCCCACTTTAATCAACGCCCTTTCCTGAAAGCCAGATGTTGCAGATGAAAATGTTAAACGTGATCTTGTTTTCTAGGGTTTTAAATAGAAAATACTACACTGGGTTAGATATCAACAACTCCCCTGCCCCCACAAGTTCCTAAAACAAAACAAAACCATCTCTGGATCATTCACTGACTCCAGTATTAGGAAGAAGGTTTTAAAAAGCATTCTAGTCGGAAACAATGTAACTGCTCAGAAACAGTTGGTTTGATGCAATAATTTGGCCTTTTAGCATCAGTGAAATCTGAAACGCATATTCCTTTGTCAATACTGTGCTTTACAGCTCCCTGTGATTTCCACAGTCTGCTAATTTTAGGTGGAATTTAAATATAATTATCACTACTCGCACACTTTAAAATGCATGCTTTTAGAGTTGTATTGAATTCAAGAGGCATGAATACCATTTTTTTTTTCTAGATGGAAAACACTGTATTGAGCGATGTATTTCAATGACATGAGAATTTACAATCAAAGAAATACAGTGGTGAACGTGTACTCTGAAGGAAATATTCATGCATGTATTTATTAATAATTGAAAATTTTCAACATGCAAAATTTCAAAGCTCATTTCAGATGGAAAAAGAGGGAGATTGGGTTTGTTTGCCCATAATGCCCTGGACCCATTCTTTGGCGTGGCATTCTGGCCCCTCGGGTGGGTCTCATTTTCTTCGAGTCCTGTCCTCGAACATTACCTGGACATATTCTTTGGGGCATGTGTTAGCCATGTTTCCCCATCCACAAAACCATGCTGTCCTGAATCCACTAAAGGATTCCCAAAGTATCTTTTGATCATTATGTGTGTGTGGGGAGGGAGGGCTTCTCTTCTCGTGTAAATTTTCTGCAACCGTTTTGAGTGGTTGTTCCAATGATCAAAGGAGGGTCCAATTGTTCCTATTAAGATTTCCTACCTGTCACCATCAGAGGGCAACTTTCAATAGTTTCCTAGCTTTACGTTTCTTCTTGGGGTGTAATTCCAAATTGGTACCCTGCATCATTTCTTTCCTCTTCTATTAAAATTCGCTGGGATCCATTCTCATCAAAAACATCCCACAGCCACAGGCATAGTAACGAGAAAGGACATGATTAGAACGGGCTGACTTGACTGTATCTGAGGACTAGTGAGAAGGCCAAGACTGGGCTGGAAAGATGGCTCAGTCAGCAAAATGCTTGCAAGGCCGACATGAGAACCCGAGTTCCATTCTCAATACCCACTTAAAACAGAAGACGCAGAATTGGGTGGGGAGGGGAGGGAGGGTGAAACTGGGAGGAGTTGGGGGAGGGGCTGAATGCAATCAGCATACATTGTAGGAACTTTTCTTTGAACTAATAAAAATGAGAAATTAATCAGTCAGATGGAGCAGGGGCTGGGGAGAGCCAGAAACAGTAACACATGTTCCGCATGCATACAACAACAACCCCCACCAAATAAAAATAAAATAAGTCAATAGAAGGTTCTTGAAAGAAATAGGAAGCCCCAAATGGCACGAGCACCTGACATGACAGAGAAGTTAGGGAGGAGCAGGGAGAACCACGCAAGTTTTAGAAACAAGCAGAGGGCTCAGCAGTTACGAGCATTTGTTGATCTTGCAGAGGACTTGGTTCAGTTCCCAGCATCCACACGGTGGCTCACAACCATCTGTAGCTCTGCTTTCGGGGGATCCCACTCACTCTTCTGGTCTCCATAGGCACTACACACACACGGTTCACAGACGTACATGCAGACGTAACATCTATACACATAAACTCTTTTTATTTTTTGAAAAACAGCAAACAGTTTGAATTTATTCCAAATATAACGAGATATTAGGCAGGTTTCGAGCAAGAAATTCCATAATTCTTTTACACTAAAAATATTCCATTAGGGCTCAGCGTGTAAAGGGAATTACCAAGTCGGTCTAATACTCTGAGTTCAGTCCTGGAACCCCACGAAAGGGCAAGTATAAGCACCAACGCCATAAAGTTGTCCTCTGACCTCCACAGACATCCCTGCTGAGGCACATGAGACTCCTTCATACACACATACACATGCATATAAGTCATTTTTAAGCGATCTATAGAAATATATTTGGCTTTTGTCTCTGTCTTTCCACAAGGCAGGCAGAGTTGCAGATTCTGGGAAATGGTGTCTGAGATTATAGTTCAGGGATTTCTGGGCCCAAGGAAGACCATTCAGAATTCCGTTTTAAAAATAGAAACTCTCTAAGTTCTCCACAGAGCCAAGAAGCACACCCAGCACACAGCCTAATTGCTGCCGGCGGAGGGGGGGCTCATTTCCTAACGCCTCTTCTCTCTGCCCTGCCCCCATCTCTCCCTCTAAAGAAATTCACAGGGGTGAAAACTCCCAGGTGAGAAGGCGCTGTGGTGTGGTCCCCGGATGGCTGAAAAGCATCCTGACTTCAGATTCAGAATACATCTGAAGACAGGATCAGCAAGACTTGGCAAAAGACCATTTGGATGTGTCGTGTGAGAGAATAAGAAAAATCAAGAAAACCTTCAAAGTTGCCATTGTCTAAGGGACAGAATGAGTGGCCTTGCCCCTGAGATAAGGAAGAGTGTCAAAGGAACGGGTCTGAGGGGAGATGGGATCCAGGATTACTTTAAACGCTCTGAGTCTGAGGTGCCTATTAGCTATCCAAGAACTCTGGTTGCTCAAACAGGAATGGGCTGCTTCTCTTTGCTCCTCTGTCCCTGGAACCTACAAGAGACGCTGGCACACAGCAGGTGGTGAATAAATATTTCTTGGATAAGTGAGTGAACATGCGTTTGAAGCTTCAGGAGTCTGGCGTCCTGGACCACAGCTCTGGCTGAATAGAAAAGCCAGTTGGCAGTGGAGACTGTTTATCAATAACTCGAGTGCTAAGAGAAATTGCAGATGATCCCACCACTTCTGCCAGAAAGGCGGACAAGAGCTGGAAAAACGGGAAGGGCTTCTCATTTCCTTCAGTCAAGTCCTTCTTTTTTGACAGAAACTAAGAGGAAGCCGGCTAGACAAGGGAACCCGAAGAGTACACTATCTCAGCTTGGAATTTAAGGGGGGTGGGGTGGGGGCTCGGAGTCAAGAGGAAGTAAGTAAATAACTAGCATAGAGGGGTACTGAAAGAACTGAGGAGCCCAGGAGGACATCCTATTAGCTACACTTAACCCTGTATGTAGGACAAAAGACAAAAGAAGGCCAGGACAGAGAGGGTCAAGCCACACCCTTCTTGATGAACTTTTAATAGTCCCCTGAAAAGAAAACGAAATACAAATATCAAAATGAGTTATTCTCTTAAGAAAATGCTGAGTGGGACCACGAGAAAGAAAAGACTTCCCGAGAGCCCCTCACCCCAGCCCTCATCACTCGAATGCCATTAACCTCGATGCTCTCAAAACTTTTGCCAGTAGTAAGATTCAATATTCAAGATCCAATATCACAATAAAGTTGTGAGAATTTAAGGCACGGGTGCATATATGATAATAGTTTGGTATAATTTTGTGTTATCCTCTATTAACTGCTGGGGGGTAGTATGCCATGGAGTCTGGAGTTATTTGGAAGAGCTGGAGGAAGACTCTGGAAGAGAAAGTATTCAGAGAGTGGGAGGCTCAGAGAATGGAGTGCTTGCTTTACACAGCATAAGGACCCGAGTTCTACCTCAGAAACCAAATAATTAGGTGTGATGGTGTGGGTTTGTAATCCCAGCACTGGAGAGGGGGAGGTAGGCTGATCCCTGGTACTCCCTGTCAGTCAGCCTAACCCGGTTGGCTAGCTCCAGGCCAGTCTGAGGCCCAGATCTTCAAAACACAAGATCAGTAGCACCCGAGGAACAATCAAAATGGTCCTTTGGCCAGTGCCTTATGCCCAAGTGAGAGGATGGGGGAGGCTTTTTTATTTCAGCATCACTGAGGTACCAATAAATTCTTTCTGGTTGCCTAGAGTCCCTTTTAGTGAGTACAATCAATTATGCTCAGCCGTGACACCAATGTCTCCCATTGCTGGACAGAATCGCCAAGATGAATAATTTTCTTCCTTTGTGAGGCAGTTATCAGCACTGATCACATCTATTGCTAAACCATTCTCTATTACAATCAGGCTTCCGAAGCGCGCGTTTAAAGGTTAGGCTCTGCTGCTTCATTCTTCAGTTCCATTAAGTTAGATCAAGACGACAAGCGCAGGTCTGAGGGTAGAGGAGGCACCTCAGATGGGAAGCCCACGCCCTGTGCTTTTTAAGTCTGCTTCTTGTACTGGAAACGTTGGGAAATTCGCGATAGGCATCTCCAGTCCTAAGAGTTTGCCCATCCACTCCCTTGAATCCCTTCCTATGCACCTGATATTTTCACAAGCGCAAGGCCCCCTTTTTTCCTTTGTTTCTTTCTTGTTCTTAGAACGCTCGGAATCCAATACTAAACTGAATGGAAGTACCGAGGGGAGAGTCTCTACTCTCACGCAAGCATATTCCTCCACATGTTAAAAAGATAGGCACACAGACATATCTCAAGGTCCCGATTCTGAACTTTTAGGCTAGCCCTCATCATCTCGCTCAATCTTGATTATTCTCCATTTTTGCCACTCTGCCTCAGCTTCCTGCATGTGTCAGAAGGGCTATTGTTGCTGCAGAATTCACCTCCTCGCAGAACTTAGATAATCATCTTCCAGTCATTATCTCTGAATAATACTAATTCTCTTCAGATGTGATGTTGTGGTGAAAGAATTTATAAACCCTAATTCCACTTTCTGGAGGGCAGGTTGCTAAGCAAATCTCTCTGCCCAGTCTCCCATTTCCAGTGGGAGGCTTTTTTTCTGTCTTAAAGAGACAGCTTTCCAGAACTTCGCTTTGCTGGTTGTACGGTATCTGAATCAATGTGGAACGTTAAAATTGCAACAGTGGCATTTTCCCCAGCCAGGATATTGCAGTGTCGAGCATTTAAAATGTTTCAGTCATGTGTGTTTTGCGTACAGCTCCAAAAGCATTATTAAGCATGTGCATGATCACCTAAGTTCAAACGCCCTCTCACTTTTCCCTCTAGAAGGAGGTTTGGAGACATGGTGGCTGGGTTCTGACCTGGAACAACAGAGCTCTTGCTGATGGAAGAAGAGCTTTGCGTGTTGTCAGCAGCTACTGGAAAAAGGAAGAGAGCCCAAACTGGGAGGCGATGTCCCGCTCAGCTTTCTCACTGAAGAAAGAACTATGGGTCTAGCTTCCCAGAAATGGAAGAAGAAAATGTCTTCTTGCCTTTGTGTCCTAACCCTCTTTTGCTTCAGAGGATACATGTAGAATGCACTATGGGAACTGGAGAGATGCTCAGAGGTTCAAAGAGCTTTGCTGCTCCCCCAAAGGACCGGGGTTTAGTTCCTGGCACTTGCATCAGGCAGCTACAGCCTGTAAACCCAGCTCTAGGGAATCTGACACCCTCTCCTGGCCCCCATAGGCACTTCACACACACACACACACACACACACACACACACACACACACACACACACAGAGAGAGAGAGAGAGAGAGAGAGAGAGAGAGAGAGAGAGAGAGAGAGAGAAATGGGCAGATAGAGGTTTTCATTTTTATTTATTAAGATTATGTTTTTCTACATAGCTCTGGCTGTCCTCGAACTCACTATGGAGAGGCTTCAAAGTCCCAAAGATACACCTGCCTCTGCCTCCTGAGCGCTGGATTAAAGGTTTGGACTGCCACATCCAGTCACACACAAGTTTTTTTTTTTAATTTATTTATTTATTAAAGATTTCTGCCTCCTCCCCGCCACTGCCTCCCATTTCACTCCCCCAATCAAGTCCCCCTCCCTCATCAGCCCAAAGAGCAGTCTGGGTTCCCTGCCCAGTGGGAAGTCCAAGGACCTCCCACCTCCTTCCAGGTCTAGTAAGGTGAGCATCCAAACAGCCTAGGCTCCCACAAAGCCAGTACGTGCAGTAGGATCAAAAACCCATTGCCATTGTTCTTGAGTTCTTAGTAGTCCTCATTGTTCAGCAAGTCCGGTTTTATCCTATGCTTTTTCAGACCCAGTCCAGCTGGCCTTGGTGAGTTCCCGATAGAACATCCCCATTGTCTCAGTGTGTGGGTGCACACCTCACAGTCCTGAGTTCCTTGCTCGTGCTCTCTCTCCTTCTGCTCCTGATTTGGACCTTGAGATTTCAGTCCGGTACTCCAATATGGGTCTCTGTCTCTGTCTCCTTTCATCTCCTGATGAAGGTTAATAATCAGGAGGATGACTATATGTTTTTCTTTGGGTTCACCTTCTTATTTAGCTTCTCTAGGATCACGAATTATAGGTTCAATGACCTTTATTTATGGCTAGAAACCAATTATGAGTGAGTACATCCCATGTTCCTCTTTTTGGGTCTGGCTTACCTCACTCAGGATAGTGTTTTCTATTTCTGTCCATTTGCATGCAAAATTCAAGAAGTCATTGTTTTTTACTGCTGAGTAGTACTCTAATATGTATATATTCCATACTTTCTTCATCCATTCTTCCATTGAAGGGCATCTCGGTTGTTTCCAGGTTCTGGCTATTACAAACAATGCTGCTATGAACATAATTGAGCATATACTTTTGTTGTATGATAGGGCATCTCTTGGGTATATTCCCAAGAGTGGTATTGCTGGGACCAGGGGTGGGTTGATCCCGAATTTCCTGAGAAACTGCCACACTGCTTTCCAAAGTGGTTGCACAAGCTTGCATTCCCACCAGCAATGGATGACTGTTCCCCTTACTCCACAACCTCTCCAGCAAAGGCTATCATTGGTGTTTTTTATTTTAGCCATTCTGACAGGTGTAAGATGGTATCTTCAAGTTGTCTTGATTTGCATTTCCCTGATCGCTAAGGAAGTTGAGCATGACCTTAAGTGTCTTTGGCCATTTGAACTTCTTCTGTTGAAAATTCTCTGTTCAGCCGGGCGGTGGTGGCGCACGCCTTTAATCCCAGCACTCGGGAGGCAGAGGCAGGCGGATCTCTGTGAGTTCGAGACCAGCCTGGTCTACAAGAGCTAGTTCCAGGACAGGCTCCAAAACCACAGAGAAATCCTGTCTCGAAAAACCAAAAAAAAAAAAAAAAGAAAGAAAATTCTCTGTTCAGCTCAGTGCCCCATTTTATAATTGGGTTGATTAGCATTTTACAGTCTAGTTATTTGAGTTCTTTATATATTTTGGAGATCAGACCTTTGTCAGTTGCGGGTTTGGTGAAGATCTTCTCCCAGTCAGTGGGTTGCGTTTTGTCTTAGTGACAGTGTCCTTTGCTTTGCAGAAGCTTCTTAGTCTCAGGAGGTCCCATTTACTCAATGTTGCCCTTAATGTCTGTGCTGCTGGGGTTATACGTAGGAAGTGGTCTCCTGTGCCCATGTGTTGTAGGGTACTTCCCACTTTCTCCTCTATCAGGTTCAGTGTGTTCGGACTGATATTGAGGTCTTTAATCCATTTGGACTTGAGTTTTGTGCATGGTGATAGATATGGATCTATTTTCATTCTTCTACAGATTGACATCCAGTTATGCCAGCACAATTTGTTGAAGATGCTCTCTTTTTTCCATTGTATACTTTTAGCTCCTTTATCGAAAATCAGGTGTTGGGTTTGTGGGTTAAAGTCCGGGTCTTCTATTCGATTCCATTGGTCGACTTCTCTGTTTTTATGCCAATACCAAGCTGTTTTCAATACTGTCGCTCTGTAATAGAGTTTGAAGTCAGGGATGGTAATGCCTCCAGACGATCCTTTATTGTATAAGATTGTTTTGGCTATTTTGGGTTTTTTGTTTTTCCATATAAAGTTGATTATTGTCTTCTCAAGGTCTGTGAAGAATTTTGATGGGATTTTGATGGGGATTGCATTGAATCTATAGATTGCTCTTCATAGAATTGCCATTTTTACTATGTTGATCCTCCCAATCCAAGAGCAAGGGGATCCTTCCATTTTCTGGTGTCCTCTTCAATTTCTTTCTTCAAAGACTTAAAGTTCTTGTCAAATAGATCTTTCACTTCCTTGGTCAGAGTTATCCCAAGATATTTTATGCTATTTGTGTCTATCGTGAAAGGTGATGCTTCTCTGATTTCCCTCTCTGTTTCCTTATCCTTAGTGTATAGGAAGGCAACTGATTTTTTGGAGTTGATCTTGTATCCTGCCACATTACTAAAGGTGTTTATCAGCTGTAGGAGTTCTTTGGTAGAGTTTTTGGGGTCGCTTATGTATACTATCATATCATCTGCAAATAACGAAAGTTTAACTTCTTCCTTTCCAATACGAATCCCTTTGATCCCCTTATGTTGTCTTATTGCTATTGCTAGAACTTCAAGCACTATATTGAAGAGGTATAGAGAGAGTGAACATCCTTGTCGTGTTCCTGATTTTAGTGGGATGGCTTTGAGTTTTTCTCCGTTTAATTTAATGTTAGCTGTCGGCTTGCTGTAAATAGCTTTTACTATATTTAGGTATGACCCTTGTATCCCTAATCTCTCCAAGACCTTTATCATAAAGGAGTGTTGAATTTTGTCTAATGCTTTTTCAGCATCTAATGAAATGATCATATGGTTTTTTTCTTTCAGTTTATTTATATGATAGATTACATTGATAGATTTGCGTATGTTGAACCAGCCCTGCATCTCTGGGATGAAGCCTACTTGATCATAATGAATAATTTTTCTAATGTGTTTTGGATTCAGTTTGCCAGTATTTTATTGAGAATTTTTGCGTCGATGTTCATGAGTGAGATTGGCCTGTAATTCTTTTTCTTGGTTAAGTCTTTGTGAGGTTTTGGTATCAGGGTGACTGTAGCTTCATAAAAGGAATTTGGCAATGACTCTTCTGTTTCTATATTGTGAAATACATTAAGGAGTATAGGTATTAGCTCTTCTTGGAAGTTCTGGTAGAATTCTGCATTGAAATCATCTGGTCCTGGGCTTTTTTTGGAAGGGAGGTTTTTGATAATAGCTTCTAATTCTTTGCTACTAACAGGTCTATTTAGATTGTTCACCTGGTCTTGGTTTAACTTTGGTATGTGGTACTTATCTAAAAAAAAATGTATTTCTTTTGTATTTTCCAGTTTTGTGGCATACAGGCTTTTGTAGTAAGATCTAATGATTCTCTGAATTTCCTCTGTGTCTGTCGTTATGTCCCCCTTTTCATTTCTGATCTTATTTATTTGTGTGTTCTCTCTCTGTCGTTTAATTAGTTTGGATAGGGGTTTGTCGATCTTGTTGATTTTCTCCAAGAACCAACTTTTTGTTTCATTGATTCTTTGGATTGTTTTCTGTGTTTCTATTTTGTTGATTTCAGCCCTCAGTTTGATTATTTCCAGTCTTCTACTCCTCCTGGGCGCGTCTGCTTCTTTTTTTTTTCTAGAGCTTTCAGGTGTGCTGTTAAGTCTCCAATGTATGCTTTCTCCGTTTTCTTTAAGTGGGCACTTAGTGCTATGAACTTTCCTCTTAGCACTGCTTTCATCGTGTCCCATAGGTTTGAGTATGTTGTCTCTTTATTTTCATTAAATTCAAGGAAGACTTTAATTTCTTTCTTAATTTCTTCCTTGACCCAGGTGTGGTTCAGTAGTTGACTGTTCAATTTCCATGAGTTTGTCGGCTTTCTGGGGGTAGCAATGTTGTTGCCTTCTAACTTTAATCAATGGTGATCTGATAAGACACAGGTGGACACTGATATTTTTTTGAATCTGTGGAGGTTTCCTTTGTTACCAAGTATGTGGTCAATTTTTGAGAAGGTTCCATGAGCTGCAGAGAAGAAGGTATATTCTTTCCTATTTGAGTGGAGTGTTCTATAGATGTCTGTTAAGTCCATTTGCTTCATTACCTCCAATAATTCTCTTAATTCGCTATTAGGTTTCTGCCTGATTGACCTGTCCATTGGTGAGAGAGGTGTGTTGAAGTCTCCTACTATTAGTGTGTGTGGTTTGATGTCTGCCTTGAGTTCTAGTAATATTTCTTTTACGTAAGTCGGTACTTTTATATTAGGGGCATAGATATTCAGGATTGAGACTTCATCCTGATGAATTGTTCCTGTTATGAGTATAATTTGTCCATCTCAATCTCTTCTGATTGATTTTAGTTTGAAGTCCGTTTTATTAGAAATTAGTATGGCCACACCTGCTTGTTTCTTAGGACCATTTGCTTGAAAAACCTTTTCCCAACCTTTTACTCTGAGTAGATGCCTGTCTTTGTGGTTGAGATGTGTTTCTTGTAAACAGCAGAATGTTGGATCCTGTTTTCGTATCCAATCTCTTAGTCTGTGCCTTTTTGTAGGTGAAATGAGTCCATTAATATTAAGTGATATTAATGGCCAGTGGTTGTTTACTTCGGTTATTCTTATTGTTTTTGGTAGTAGAGTTTGTGTGTCTCCCTTCTTTGAGTTGTGCTGGTGAAGGGTTGCTAGATGCCTGAGTTATTGTAGGCACTGTTGGCAATGTTGGATTCCTTGGGTTGTGATTTTCCTTCTATTACTTTCTGTAAGGCTGGATTTGTGGCTACATATTGTTTAAATTTGTTCTTATCCTAGAATGTTTTGTTTTCTCCATTGATAGTGAACGATAGCTTGGCTGGTAATAGTAGTTTGGGTTTGCATCCATGGTCTCTTAGCTTCTGAAGTACCTCTATCCAGGACCTTCTGGCTTTCATGATTTCCATAGAGAAGTCAGTTGTAAGTCTGATCGGTTTACCTTTATAAGTTACTTGACCTTTTTCCTTTGCAGCTCTTAATATTCTTTCTTTAATCTGTATGTTTTGTGTTTTGATTATTCAATGGCGAGGGGATGTTTTTTTTTGATCCAGTTTATTTGGTGTTCTGTATGCTTCTTGAATATTCAAAGGAATATCTTTCTTTATGTTGGGAAAGTTTTCTTCCATAATTTTGTTAAAAATATTTTCTGGGCCTTTGAGTTGTGACTCTTCTCCTTCTTCTATTCCTATTATTTTTAGGTTTGGTCTTTTTATTGTGTCCCATATTTCCTCAATGTTTTGTGATGAGAATTTGTTGGCTTTGCTGTTTTCTTTGATCAGTGCGTTTATTTTCTCTATGGTGTCCTCAGAATCTGAGATTCTTTCTTCTATCTCTTGTATTCTATTGATTATGCTTGTTTCTGTAGTCTCTGCTCATTGACCTAGATTTTCCATATCCAGCCGGTCCTCAGTTTGTGTTTTCTTCCTTCCTTTCATTTCAGTTTTCAGTTCTTGAACTGTTTCCATTACCTGTTTGATTGTTTTTTCTTGGTTTCCCAGGGTATCATTTACGTATTTATTCATTTCTTCAAACTTTTTGTTGTACTTCTCATCCATTTCTTTAAGGGCATTTTTTACATGTTGTTTAAGGGACTCTATTGCTTTCATAAAGTTAATTTTTTCCACTTCTTCTGTGCTAGGGTGTTCAAATCCTTCTGTTATAAGATCATTGGGTCCTGGTGTTTTCATGTTGTTTTTCAGATTGTTGGGTGAATTCTTTCCTTGGCACCTGCCCATCTCCTCCTACCAATGCTATCTAATGGGTCTTCTAAAACAGGATCAGATTTCCCTGCTGGCCAGGGGCCCCACTTACAAAATGCCCCCGTTCCGTTTCCTGGCTCCCGCCACGGGCCAAGATCCCTCTCACCACTCAGAAGGGTCTTCAGGGACAGGACCAGGCTCCCCATTCGCCAAGGACCTTGCCAACAAAAGGCCTACCACTCTGCAGGCCAGCCACCAAAACAAAGAAACTCCTGCTGCCCTCTGCCCCGAGCACCTGACCCAGTGCCCAAACAGGCTAAATTGGGTGATCCCTCGGCCCCACGGAAGGGAGGGAGAAGGAAGGAAGCCCCTGGGTGCAAGCTGGGATGGGCCAGGGAGAGAAAGGTTGCAGCAGAGGAGGAGCAGCCCCAGCAGAGGGGAGCAGCCCCCGCAGACTGACCAGGGAGTTAAGGGGGTCGGGAATGCCCCCGCTCCTTTTCCTGGGTCCCTCCGTGGGTCAAGAACTCTTTCACCACTCGGGAGGGTCTTTAGGGACAGGACCAGGCTCCCCAATAGCCAGGAACCTCGCCAGCAAAAGGCCTACCATTCTGCAGGCCAGCCACCAAAAAACCTACTTGATTTAGTTGTAGTGGGATGATCTGCTCTCAGTGTGGGCTTCACTGTTTCAAGCTTGGACCATCAAAAAATATAAGTTCGCATCTCTGCGCCGCATCTCTGCCGTGTCTGCGCAGTGTCTGCGCCGTGTCTGCCCACACACAAGTTTTTTTTTAATTAATTAAAGATTTCTGCCTCCTCCCCGCCACCGCCTCCCATTTCCCTTTCTCTTCCCCAATCAAGTCCCCCTCCCTCATCAGCCCGAAGAGCAATCAGGGTTCCCTGCCCTGTGGGAAGTCCAAGGACCACCCACCTCCTTCCAGGTCTAGTAAGGTGAGCATCCAAACTGCCTACATTCCCACAAAGCCAGTACATGCAGAAGGAGAGAGAGCACAAGTTTTTTAAGAAGTTAAAAATGTACAGCATCACTTCAGGTACCCCGTCATTTACACCCAGATGTTTCTGGGGTGTGGACTCCAGCTGAATGTGGAAAGTGTTGAAGATAAAGGGATGAGGAGGTAACAAGATGTAGGAAGTGATGTGTACCCTGAGTTATGGTTGATACAACCCCTTATGTCTCTGGAAAAGGCTATCACTGGCCATTCACATTATCTTGTACCAGATGGTCCCTGAGTCTTTGAACAAGCCCTGGTTCTTCCAGGAGCTCAAGCCTGCTATATCTTTTTCAATCTCTCTGTTTGTTTGTTTGTTTGTTTTCTGTTTTTTGAGACAGGGTTTCTCTGGGTAACCTCTTTGGCTGTCCTGGAACTCACTCTGTAAACCAGGTTAGCCTTGAACTCACAGAGATTCACCAGCCTCTGTCTCCCGAGTGCTGGGATTAAAGGCCTGAGTCACCACACCCAGAAATCTGTCAGGTTTTTGTCTGTCTTAAAACTGGCAGCCTTGGGTTGTTCTTTAAGGCTTCGGCCACCTCTGTGAAGTGTTTCTTGAGACAAGATCTCCTGTAGCCCAAACTCATCTCAGACTCACTGTGTAACTAAAGATGACCTTGAACTACTTGTTCTCTTCCAAGTACCGAGGTTATAGGCATGGATCTCCAAACCTGGCAGCTGTTTTGGTCTTTTTCTGTACCTTCAGGAGTAGCTGTTTAGATGAAAGAGAGGCTTAGCTTCTTTTATTGGACTTCTTGTGACTATGCAGGTACTTTTTCCTGCTTCTCCTCCCAGCCCTAGCCTTTCTTTTTTCATGTTCTTTATCCCGTCTGTTAAGATCTGTGTAATGTGGGGCTCCTCTGCCCTAAGTCTTCTATCTTCTCAGAGCACCGTTTCTTCTCCATAACCTCATAGTCCATTGTTTCAACGAGCACATTCCCTTAGGACTGACTCCTAAGTATGGAGTATATCCCAAATGTCTGAAAACAGTTAGGTTGCTATAGCCAAATGCTGGGAAGCTTATAAACACCGAAATTTATCTCTCATTGTTCTAAGGGCTTAAAGTTGAAGACCAAGGTGCTGGCAGACACCTGATGAACTTCCTAATTCATGGATGGTATCTCTTGCTGTGCCTTCATGTGACAGACTGGACAAAGCTGCTTCCTAGAGCCTCCCTTATTAGAGTATTAGTCACCTCCCCCAAAGGCTGGAACTTCTAGTACTCTCGTTTGGAGGGTTAAGCATCAACCTATGAACTTGGGAGAATATAAAACTCCAATCTTTAGCCAGGCAGTGGTGGTGCACACCTTTAATCCCAGCAAAATTAGACAGAAGCAAGCAGATCTCTGAGTTCAAGTCTGGCCTGGTCTGCAGAGGGAGTTCCAGGGCAGCCAGGGCTGCACAGAGAAACCCTGTCTTGGAGGAAGAAATTTCCAATCTGTAGCATCAAACCTGTCTATTCTAAACTCTGGATTCATCTTTTTAAATATTATATTTATCTTATTTTGACTCTAGAGACTAAACCCGGGGAGTCTCCTTCATGCTACCCTACCACTAGACTACACCGCAAGCTTCAGGCTCCTCATTGAAGCCACCTACTAATCATCCTACCTGTCCCAAGTAAACTCACCGAAACTAACATATTTCTCACATTGGCTCAATTGGTTCGTTCTCTATTATTCTTGAGTTTGCAGAATCGCACCCCCACTTCCTCAGCCAATAAGACTAAAATATAATGGTATTCATTTTCCATGGCTACTCGATCCTGGTCATCCTACCATCCTGATGCCTTTTCCTTCTCCCCACAATCTCTATGTGCTTTAGCGACAATGTCCTTTTGGGCATTTTATGGTGGTTGTTATTGTTATAAATCATGGAAATGAAATCTGATTAATGTAGGCCAAAAATGTTTGTTTGAAAGAATATTGGCAGAGTTCAGAGACTTGGAAGGAAAGCTGAAGAGCCGTTGCTTCAGGAAAGGCTGAATCTGGGGTCTCTAGGAAGCAGCACAGATTCTATCATCTTTCAATGCTGTGTCTCTTTATCCAGCTTTCAAATTCTCAGCAAAGAGATCGAGTCCTTCGGGGCCAGGACCAAGGGTAAATGGCGTACATCTGTAACCGCAACAGACCCTTATCATCACTCAGTCGTCCCCGTCCCCCCACATGCTACCACACCTTATCTTCACTTCTCCATTTTCTAGCCTTACAATCTCCTGTTGTCACTTTCAATGCCACCATTTTCAAAATATTTTCTATTTTGTTCAGCTTATCTTTGTGTGTGCTCTTTTGTCTTTGTGGCTCTTGTTGTTTTAAGACAGGGTATCCTGTAGCCTAGGCTGGTGTCAAGCTCACTATGCCACCAGAGATGATCTTTAATTTCCCATCCTTCTGCCTCCACTTCCCAAGTGTGCGGATTGCGGGTGTACACCACCATGCCTGGCTTAGTGTTTAAGGTATCTTTTTCCCTAAGACTTGTTGATAACTTCTTGTGCTCAGTACAACCGCCAAGCTTCCTAGAGGTGACTCCACTTTAAAATTGAGATTCTGTGTTCTTCTAGCTTCAGGTCTTGCTTCCTTTCCTCTCCTTTTAAACCCTAGACCTTCTGCAGTCATTTTAATACTATTGAACTGAGAGGACCAGGGAGTCAGACCAGGGCCATGACAGGTTTCTATTGGCCCCCGCCAGGGACCAGGACTTAGTTTCGGTTCTTGGGAAAGCCGCAACCCAGGAGCAATCAATTCAAGGCGCCCCCCCCCCCCCACAGCCTTGTACAAGCTGAAGAGAACTAGAGATAGCTTTCTCCCACCAGCAGCTGAAAAGCCCCAACCATGAGCAGCCAACCGATCCTATAGCAACCCATGCACTCTTTGTTTAAAGCTACCAATCCATCCCCAGACTAATCTCTCCTCCCTAAAATTTCTCTAACCAGGTTTAGAAAGAGCCTGTGGGCTTCTCTCAGGGTCACCATGTGCCACCCCAACATGTCGGAATTAATAAAGAGCTCTTGTTTATTGCATATGTGGCTGCTGGTCTTTCCTTGGGGGCCTCTCTCAGACCCTGACAGAGCAAGTTGTCCTTTGTTCCAGTCTAATGTTTTTAGTTGTGGCGTTCCCTCTTTCCCAAATCCTTCCCTTCGCTTAGTAATTCAGTTTAGAAGTTAGTTCTAAGTCTCTACTAGGCTCTTTAAAAATATATGTGGGTTTTTTTTATTTTTGTTTTGTGTGTGTGAGTGTGTTCCATGTGAGTGCTCACAGAGGACAGAAGAAAACATCGGATTCTCCAAACCTAGTTAAAGGTTGTTGTGAGCCATCCAACATGGGTGTTAGGACCCAAACTTCAGAACCTCTGGAACAGTAGCAGGTGCTTTTAAAGCACAGAGACATTTCCTCTGCCTTGGATTAAGTGTTCTTCCTCATTGCCCCTTTGGCGTCCCGAACTTGTCTCTAAATGTGGAAATCACAGTTTGCTGCACTCTCCTTGTGTTTCTTTCTGGATTAATTGCTGTCCTTAAGCTTGAGAAACACACTGAATTTGTGTTTGGTTTCAGGAACCTGGGACTGTGTCTGGTGTATTAGCACATATGTTAGAATAAACCAACGTTGAGTGCCTAACATGCAAAACACCAAGTGGCTGAAAATATGTATAAAAGTGGCAGGTCCATCTTTAAGGAGCTGAGGGTTTTGGAGGGAAGCGAGACCAGTGTGTCAGAAACACACACCTAGAACTACAAGATACTTATGTGCACCAAAAACAAGGCCTCCAGACCTGGAGCAGGAGGCTGGCGGAGGAGTAGCCTAGAGAAGCATCAAATGGTTAGGAGGAGTATCTTAAGGTGGGGGTGGGGAGGTGGGGGGGAGTGGGGGGTGGGGAGTATGAGAGAAACACTCCCTGTGCATATGGCAGACTTACTGTGTTGAGAGATGGGATGAAAGTGTTGGTTAAGGAAGAGATCAGGGGGTGCTGGGCAGGTCAGTGGGAGGGAGAGGAGCAATGGGTTAGACAGACAAGAGCAGAGCATATAGGATTTTCTTTTTCTTTAAATGTGTGTCTTTGTCCCTTACATTCTGTCTTCAGAACAGAGTACTTCAGCATTCTAGATTGCTAATCCATCACCAATTCCTCAGCACCTTCAGAATCCAGAACGGAATTGTGGCCCTCAACATGGGAAGTTTCCCTATTAAGGAATTATATCTTCCTGAGATTTCCTAAAGTCCTTAAAGGTATTGTATGCTGGATCCTTTTTCTTTGCTCCCTCTTTTCTTTCTCTTCCCTCCCTCCCTCCCTCCCTCCCTCCCTCCCTCCCTCCCTCCCTCCCTCCCTTCCTCCCTTCCTTCCCCTTCCCTCTTACATGTCTTTCTTTTTTAAAATAATTTTTTATGATTTATTTAACTTTATTTTATGTGCATTGGTGTGAAGGTGTCAGATCCCCTAGAAGTGGATTTACAGATGGTTGTGAGCTGCCATGTGGGGTGCTGGGAATCGAACCCGGAACCTCTGGTGCTCTTAAATGCCTAGCCATCTTTCCAGCCCTTTCTTTTCTTTCTCTGTTAGAGTCTTTCTATGCTGCCTGTGATGACTTCAACCTCCTGAACTCATTCTTCTCATGCCTTCATTCTTCTCCTTCAGTCTTCCGAGTAGCTGGGATGACTATGTCCCACCATGCCCAGATATATCTTTCCATCTTGACCGTAATTTTGTGTTTGTGTGATTCTTCCTCTTCAACCTGGATTGCACACAAACAATGCAAGACACACAACTTCTCATTGATAGTAAATTTTTTTATTTCAATTTCAATACATACTCAAAACTAGACAGACAATTCTAGAAATGCTAAACATGAGAAAAGAATAAAGAACTCATTAGCTCCCTTCCCAAGAATGGAGCTTTCAGGACTTCATTCAGTCCAAGTCACAGCCTGGACAATTTTTTTTTAAAGGATTTCTGTTTAGACAAGCAAACTGGACGGAAACCCTAAGGGGAAAAATAAAACCTACCAATATGGATTTGGAATATTTTTCCAAACTTTGGTTTTTGCAGGACCTGGGTTTACCAGTCTCGTCAACATTCCACTTAATTTTCAAGGGCCCTATTGGTTACCTCCTTGATTTCTTACTGCTCAAAGCAGCAACCACTAGCCTTCCAGTTTGGTGCTTCATATGCCATCCTAGAAAATTCCTTCTTCTTCTTCTTCTTCTTCTTCTTCTTCTTCTTCTTCTTCTTCTTCTTCTTCTTCTTCTTCTTCTTCTTCTCCTTCTCCTTCTCCTTCTCCTTCTCCTTCTCCTTCTCCTTCTCCTTCTCCTTCTCCTTCTCCTTCTCCTTCTCCTTCTTCTTCTTCTTCTTCTTCTTCTTCTTCTTCTGTTCTTCTTCTTTTTGGTTTTTTGAGACAGGGTTTCTCTGTGGTTTTGGAGCCTGTCCTGGAACTAGCTCTTGTAGACCAGGCTGGCCTCAAACTCAGAGATCCACCTGCCTCTGCCTCCCGAGTGCTGAGATTAAAGGCGTGTGCCATTACTGCCTGACTTTACAAGATTCTTCTTAAGTCCCACATTCTTTAGAAGACCTCCTTCCCAAGCCCCATTATCCTCTCCTTTCTCTAAAGGACAGGTCCCCTCAGCTTGTATCTCATGTCTCTAATAGTCTGTATTAAGAAACACAGCAGGAACTGGAGAGCTCAGCAATGAAGAGTGCTTGCTGCCCTTGCACTGCACCTGAATTTTGTTCCCAGCACTCATGTCAAGTGGCTCACAAATGCCTTTAACTCTGGCTCCAGGGGGATCCAACACCTACACTCATGTGCCCTACCCTTCATAAATAATTAAAACCTAAAGAAATCTTTTTTAAGGTATAGCAGCTCCACCCTACACACATACACACACACACATATACACACACGCATTTGCCAGTTTCTCAGCCCTTAGCTGTAGATAAGGATGGCTATGCGTTGAAAGAAGGAAACGGAAAGTTGGAAGCTCTGCAGATTTCCTTCATCTACATATGATTTCAATTCATTTAGAATCCTTATGGAGGTTAAATCTTGCTACTGTCACCAGATTAGAATGTCACCTTTAAATCATTATGTTAATAATTTAACTTTATAGGTGAAATTGAGACTTCTATGAGATGAAGTTGCTAATGTATTAGCGTGTATTTTTCTTTTCTTGTTTCAGATTTAATAATTATTTCCTTTCCTCTCCCCTCATTAGTTAAATAAATTTAATTTCTCAAGGGCAAGGCTCATCATGCTTATTCAGCTCCCATATCTACAAAACCATTTATTAGTCTTCTTGTTTCCCATGCAGGATCAAGATAGGGTCTGGTTACACAGTGCGTGCTAAGAAAAGAATAATTTTATTGACTTGAATCCTCGTAGAACGTGAATCATTTAAAGAAGCTGAGACCTCAGTGACTTCTTGCTGCAAGTTGGTCCAGTTCTCAGTGAACAGCCATGGGCTCAAAGAAATATACCAAGTACGTAATCTTGTTTACTCATCTAAGCCATAAACACCAATCTCCACTAATTTTGTCACTCAAAGCTCTCTAGATGGCGTGAGTCACAGAGCAGGACCTTGACTAAATGTGTTTGACTTGACCGTCTGTTCGCAGAAAAACGAAACAAAACAAAACAGAGTTGGATCTGTGTTTCATGCGGCAACAAAAGACTTTTGCCAAAAAGAAAGCACCAGGCTGTTCAGGATGGGAACTGCTGCACTATTGAAGAGCGTTTAGGGTAGTTCAAGACTGGAGCTGAGAGTCTGTGCTGTTTTGTAAACACACACACACACAATCATTTTGAAAATTTGCTACACTAAAAATGATGCAGTAGTATTGTTGTGTAATTACAGAATGAGAATACATCAAAACAGCACAAGCTTTAAGAAGTTTAGTCAAAATAAACTTATTTGTATCTTTCCGTTAGACTTGGGAATATTTTTAAACCCTTTTGCCTGAACTTGGAGGACTAGGGATGTAACTCGGGTGGTGGAGCCTTGTTTAGCAAGTGCAAGTCCCTAGGTTCAGTCACCAGTATGGGAAGAGAAGAGTCAAGGACTCCAAAATAATTTCTTAGGTATTGCAACTTTCTCCTTTCCCTCAAAAGGAACTGGTATCTAGTAGAAGATGGAAAAATAAAGGAAATAATAGTACATCAAACTGTTTGCCATTGGTGACTGGTTTTGCTACCCTAGTTCTAGGAAAAGAAATTTTTAGATGTGGTTAGGAAGATGATTAGACCATTAATCCAAGCAAGCCAGTAAGAATCAGAAATGGAGTTGTGACATTCCCTAGCTATATTCTTTTTTTCATGACTGGCCAATTGGCCTTTCCTGGCAAAGTCAGGGCCATTTCAATATGGAGGGCAAGTAGGTAGGTATTCAAAATTGCTGTAGGAGGTCTTTAAGGTAGGGTAGTCTAGTTGTCTGCAGGAGTTTCCTTGGGCATTTTTCTAAAGCAACTTCTCTGAGTGATTCAAAACTCCTATTAAAAGAAAGTTAGCTTACTGGATGCCAGCCTATCTTGGAGAAGACCGTATTTGCTTAACCCTTTAACCTTAAGTTTTTCCTCAGCGTGCAAGCTAGCTATGAGTTCTATTCAGTTCATGAGCTCTCAAGCTCCCAAACTTAAACAGAGGGAGACTGGAGACATACACAGAGTTTGGATTCTTGAGTCAGCAATGCAACTGGATATTCTATTTTTTTTTCTAGGTTTCAAAAAAACAGGGCATTAAAGCCTATGGCAAATGTCTCTATTAAATTTGAGAAAAAATTAAGTCCAGATGATGATGAGGTAAGAAAAACAGGGTTAGTAGTATATGTCCTATGCCATTTTCCTTGGGATTGCTTACAAGGGGCTTTATAAACTTCCCATGAAAAGCAAAGAGAAGCAAACATTTATATCCAGAGTGAGGTTAGTTTATTTTATTTTACGAAAAAGAAACAGAGAAGTTAAGGGGGACAACAAGGACATATTAGCAACACATCAGGAGACAAAACCTAAAAATTAGTAACTTAGGACATATTAAATACTAATTCACATAGACATCAAGCCATTTTTATAATCGGTTAACGCACAGTACATATACATTTTTTGATTGATTTTTTTAAGTTAATATATAAAGTATTTGTTTGCTTGTTTTGTAGTACCAAAGACTAAAGCCAGCCCCTCATGTGTACCAGCCACTCACTCCACATAGAGCTATCTCCATACCCACATTTTAACTACAGGGGTCTCACAAAGTTGCCCAGGGTAGCCTTGAACTCAAGATCCTTCTGCTCTGGAGTAACCAAGACCACGAGCCTATGCCACTAAGCCTAGCAAAGTAATAAATTTCAGTATGGCACTGGATGTGTCTTATGTATGTCAGTATAATTGATTTCTATTTGTCCCCTTCCTGCCACTTCCCTTTCCGTGTTCTCTCTCTTCCTCTTGCTGACCCATTTCTTCCGCCTGAAACAGTACCCTCTTCTGTGTTCATGTCACCTATATTCCACAAGTAGTGTCCTAGTTAGCTTTACTGTCAACTCGACACAGCCCAGAGTCACCCAGAAGGGAGTCTCAGCCGAGGACTCGCCCAGGTCAAACTGGCCCGGAGACAGGTCTGCAAGGGGTTCTCTTGATTGTTAATTGATGTAGAAAGGCCTAGTCCGCTGTGGGCAGCACCATTCCCTGGGTAGACAGTCTGGGCTAGAAAGCTAACTAAGCATAAGCCTGGGAGTGAGCCAGCAATCCTTTCATGGTTTCTGCTACAGGTCATTTCTCTTAACAGCGGACTGCGCCTGGGAAGTATAAGCCCAATAAATCCTTTCCTCTCCTGAGTTGCTTTTTATCAGTGTGTTTTTATTGCAGCAACAGAAAGGGAACTAGATCACCCACCACCTTGAGACCTCTTCCTCCCACTGATGGTTTCTTCCTCCACCCTCCAACACATTTAAATCTAGTTTTTGCATATGAAAGAAAAACAAGTGCATTTATCCTTCTGAGTATGGCTTGTTTTACTTAACATAACGGGCTCCCATCCCTTTTCCTGAAACTGCCATAATTTCATTCTTCTTTAAAGTCTATTATGTATGTAGACCACAAAGTCTTTATCTATTCATCTATTGGATATCTGGCTTGGTTTTCACCCCTTAGTGATTGTGAATGGCACAGCAGTAAGCATGGCTGTGCATAGCTCTCTGTGGTCTGTTGATTTGGGGTAGTATAGCTGCAGTCTCCTTGTTTTTAATTCTTTTGAGAAACTTCCACATGAACTTCCGTGGTGGTTGCACGGTTTACACTCCCTCAAGCAGTGCAGACGGGTTTCAAGGTCACAGCTTATAGCAAAATTCCATTGGATGTCTTGGTTGCTTTCCCAAGATTATCATATTCAAGTGAATTTTTGAAGCCAACTTTTATTTCGCCAGTGATAATGTAAGTCAACTTGACAAAATTAAAAACATATTCCAATTGCTAGGTTTAGTCAACTGCTACAGGCTGATTTGGAGCAGAGGTGCCATTTCTCAGAAAAGTCCAGAAGTTAAAATGTTTTCCTCACAGACTTTTCCCCATAAAATTAATTAAAAAAAAAACTTTAAGGGGGAAAAAAGGTCTTCATATCACACAATATACTTGTTTTCCTTAACTTTCGTTTTGAACAAGTAGACGTTAGTTTTCCAAAAGCTAAAAACAAAACGATTAGCTCTTTGGGTTTTGTCCCATATGTCTCCTCGCCCTTTCTGAGAGAAGGGGCTGGGCTCCTTCAGTCCTCATCTAACCCAAGGGCCACAGCAACTGGCAGCTTCCTCCTGCAGTACCATGCACTCCTCCCGCCTATGGCTCTACCCCATTCTTACTGTCTCCTTCTTCTCCATCTGCTTCCAGCTTCATTCGCTTTTCAGCGCATGCCTCCCTTTCCCAGAACCCCACCTTAACTCTTTGGGGGCATGGCCTCTTCTGAAAGATGATGCAAACCTCGGGTTATGCTTGCCTGCTTGTATTCTGATTTTTAAGTGTGCTACGAAGGCAATTCATGGTCTCCGTCTCCTGTGTTCTTCTTCTTTCCATTCCTACTTAGACAACCCACAGCTAAGCACATGCGGAGGAGCCCTTACTTTATCAGACAGGGCACTCTCACGGTCCGAATAGCAACACTTCTACCAATACAATGATGTTTCGTACTACACAGAGAAGTGACATCAAAATTTAGCTATTTTTCAACAACTTTAAAAGAATTATATTTTGCAGAGATATTCAGAAATGCAAAATGCTCTCTCTTTCCCCTTCTATGGGGAGTCAGTTCCCAGCTCAGTTGGCAGAGTTGCCCCTGGAGGCCCTTGGAGTCGGCACTGCTTAGGTTGCTGTCCTTTGTAGCTGGTTTTCTCCTTAAAGGTTAGCCTCCGGGTCAGCATCAGTTGAGGGGAAAGGTGTGATTCCACGTGTCTGCTACTCTACAGCCTATGTGGCATTGTGCATGTGTAGGCATGTGCTCATGTGTAGGGTACATGTACGTGTGTGTGTATGTGTGTGTGTACATGTGTGTGAGGGGGTCTATGGGGGCTGAGGGTACATGTGTGTGCGTGTGTGTGTGTACTTGTGTGTGAGGGTCTATGGGAGTCAATAGTTCATGTGTGTATATGCGCATATGAAGACAAGAAGTCACCCTCAGGTTTTGCTCCCTGGGACCCCCTCACCTTATTTTTTGAGACCGAGTCTTTCACCCGTTTCCGGCTTTGCTGCTCAGGCTAAGCTGACCAGCCAAGTAGTGCCAGGGCTCTCCCTGTATTTGCCTCCTCAGAGCTGGGATTCCAATCATGTGTCACGACGCATGACTTTTTATGAGGTTGCTGTGGATCTCTTGCTCACGTGGCAAGCACTTTTCGTGACGGAGTTAGCTTCCAACGGCAGGTCCACATTACCGTCTACAAACTTCTTCCTAAATCTCAGGATTTCAAGAATCTTGCTCTCCTGGCTGTAGACCTTGTTACAAAACCCCCAGAATACAACACAGGCAAAAGGGTCTCCTCATTTAGGGTCTGGAAAAAGACCCTCCCAGTGAGAACGAGATGAGGTCATGCTGTTTAGTGAGTGTGACTCGGGCACAGGCAGAGCGCTCAGTGGGAAAGTGTTCACAATGCATGTGTGAAGGACCTGAGGCTGAATCCCCAGGTCAGGGCTGGTAGACTGCTTGCCTGGCATAGGCAAAGCCCTCGGTTACCCCAGTACTGGATAGAATAGGCATGATGGCAGACGCCTGGAATACACACTTAAGAGGTGGAGGCAGGAGGATCAAGAAGTTAGCTTGGGATGCATGAATCCTAGTCTTAATAAAAAAAGAAAGATTTTTTTTTTAATGTGGCAGTGTGGGCTCATAACTCCAGTATTTGTGGGGAAGGGCCAGAGACAAGATTCCTGGGACTTGCTTGCCAGTCCGTCTAGCTGATATAGTAAGCTCAGGGTTCAGAAACACTGTCTCAGAATATAAGGTGGGGAGAAAGACAACTGATGTCTGGCCTCTACCAGCACACACACACATACACACACGCACATACAAACACACACACGTGCACAGAGAGAGAGGGACAGAGAGGAGAGGTGTGGCTTGAGATAACTAATTCTGTTTCTTGTCTACAGATATATGATACAACTGGGCAATCAAAATTTGTCCTTAAGAACCTCAGATACTACACAGTCCATCCAAATATGGTAGGTGGCAAAGCATCCCCGCAAGACCTCTGAGGGTGAATTTCAGCAACGGGTCCAGAACTCCAACTACAGAGTAACCCTAATATCTCCAAGTATCCCCCTGGTTTCCAGGATGGGGAATCAGGAGCGGTTTTGGGGATGCATGGTGGGAGGAGAGACTCAGGGAGGAAGTGGTCCCTGCTCATTTTATTCTTCAGTAGAGAAAATTCCATCAGGGAAAATATGTGTAACCCATGCTTCCTCCCTCCCCTCCGCTCTAGTCTTCCTATTCAGAGAAAAGCAAGCTACGTGGTGCTGGTGCGCACACCAGCAGTGACTCACTGTGCTTTGTGACTGTCTTTGCCTTCTAACCCCTCTACAGCTTGTTAATAATGCCCGTGCCTGGAGACAGATGTTGGTGGAAATAAGAGAAGAGCTGAGCTGAGCTGAGCTTCCGGGGTGCCCCTCCACCTCAGAGACAGGTGGAGAAAGGCCAAGCAGGCTGAGCCACAAACAACTTCTATTTGTGCCACTAAGGCTAGATGCTATCTTTTTTGTGTGTGTGTGACTTTAATCATCTTGTTCTGTTACTATGGAAACCCTTCCGGTGCATTTCCCCAGGCTCCTAGTTTATTTGCAGTTTTAAGGGGAGGCTGTGACAGAGAGCTTCTAAAAGTTTGAAATCAACAAAGTTAAAGGCAGGTTGGTTCAGGCCCTGCTCAGCCTCTCAGCCTACCCTGCAGAGTGAGGGAAAATTGGCCAACTGATGCCTTAGTCCTCCCTTGATCTAATCCCTTTGTCTGTCTGGAAACCTTTCTCTCTACTCAGGCCAAATACTATGAGCCTTTGAAGCCCACTAAGCTGCAAAGATTCCTGGCTCAAAGGAAGAAAATCAACAGTTTCATGGTAAACGTGACTGAGTACGATCAGGATATGACCTTACTGCTCATGACCAACAACCCACCTCCCTGCTCTGTCAGCCAGCAGGAACAGGAAGGAGCTCCAAAATACTTTCCCCCGGAGTTTCAGTTCAAGGTAATGGTGCCCAAGAAAGTCTCCTGGCAGCCTCTGTATGGACCAGAGGGAGGCAGGGATGAGAGGAAACATGGAGAAAGCCAATTTAACCTAGAGAAGGGTTACCAAGATGCTACTACCTACCTCCTTCTTGTGCCTGGCCATACATTCCCTGAAATCAGAATAGCTGTGAGTCTACATGGGCTACATAGCAAAACCCTGCTGTCTCAAAACAAAACAACACACTGAACATATGCTGAACATATTCAGTAAAATAAAAGCTAGAGCAAGACTATGGCGTGATCATAGGACAAATTCTATCTTGAAGAACCTTGGAATCCAATAGGCCAAAAAACGATATACATAAATTACAGCAATTCTACTGTACCAGGATATGTGAATAATCTAAGAATACTTAAGATATAGAAATTATGTAGACTGGAGAAGAATCTCCATGTTGGGGAGAAGGGAGTAATTGTGGAAGTGACTCACTACAAAAGAATAGGAGACTGTTCCAATAGGGACTTGGGCAGGCTTGGAGACATATGAAAGGGAGGCACTTTCATGGGGGTCTGAAAGAGAAAGTGGCAGGAGACAAAAGGGTGTAATCAAGTTTGTGTATTAGAAAGAGCATTTGCAGGCTGAAGGAAGGTGCATTAGTTACAGAAGAGACAAAAGTCAGAAAGATTACTTCTGATGCTGCCTTAATAGTCGATATGAGCAGCACTGAGAATTTGAACTAAATTCAAAATAGCAGAGGAAGTGAAGACAATTCATTTAAGAGTATTTGGGATTCAGGAGCTAAGGAAAATGGTGACAGCCTGGAAAGCAGCCCCAGCCTAACAGGAAGAAATTAAATAAGTAAAAGTACAAACGAAAGAAGCTAACAGAGATGCAAGTCTGGGAACGGGAGAGCCCAAAGAGACCTATTCTTATAGCAAAATGTGAGCCGGGAGTAAGGACTTCTGTCACCACTACATGGGTGGCAGTGAGCGATGCCAAAACGCAGTGGTGTATACTGAAAAAGAACTCATGAGTTCATTGTCTGCGGTCCCTCGGGTCTCAGACTTTCTGCCCTTTGACGGTGACTTCAGTGTTTATTGTGGTAGTGGGTGTAATGTGTTTCTGAGCAAGGGACAAAGGTGGGCCAGGGTTGCTCTCTTTAACACAGAGAAGGGAACAAAACAGACATGTGACCTGAGTGTGCAATGAGCTTTCTTTCCAAAGCTGCACTCCCCCCCCCCCGCCCCGTGAGACCCCGCCTGAGGTCAGGGGCAGGCCTGGTCGTGCTGACCAACAAGCAGTACTAGGGGAATTGTATCAGTGGACAGTGTCAAGACTCTGCCTCGGAAGACTGGAGAGCATGCTGTCTCTAGTGGCTCTGTTCCTGCTGTACGTCCCTCCCCAGCTTTTTGAGACCTAGGGTTACACGCAAGAAAAGCAGTCTTTACTATGTCCAGGCACAGTGTAGCTTCCATTACGCAAGCAGATGAACGCTCCCATCAACCGTTGTTGCTCTCAGCCCCTTCTAAGTGCCTCTGGCCCCAGCACTGTCTTCTATGAGAATGCCCAAGGAGCTTGGTTTTGCACAATATGACTCTCTCTACCCCTAGTATGGACCAGGTATGGATAAAAGAGCCACAGAAACAAAATTCCTAGGCTGGTAACTTATCTGAGGTGCAGACTGTTGCCTCCAAACCCAAACAAACCCAAATTAAACCAATCAACGTACTAACCACCAAATCCCCGAGTTAATCAGAGATTTTCATTTCTAAGCACCTGTATTAGGAGATGAACTGATTAAGGCAATGGGAATGGAACTCGAAAGGGCACACAGGGTGATGCCGTAAATCAAACCAAGGGGAGGAGGGTAGTGAAAGGGCCAGAGATGTGTGTGTTTGAAGTTATGGTGAAGGAAAAAAGATCGATATAATTATATAGATTGTATCCCTTGTATCTATCTCTACATACGTATAAATGTAGATTACACAAGGGCTATAGAAGTTTCAGAGTTTGAGAAGGGGAAGGGAAGAGGAGGAGGAAGAGACAGACAGGAAGACAGAAGGGACATATTAATATGTCATAGTTAAGATAACCGGTAACTCTCCACTAATGCCATCTTGGATCCTAAACAACTTTCAGTTCCTGCTTATTTTATTTGCATTTAAATCTTAGAAATGAAATGAAGAAAGCCTTTACTTTTGAGAGGCGAAGGAGTGGCATGTGGAGGTCAGAGGACAGCCTGGCAGGCAGGGTAGGCTCTCTCTTTCATCTTGTAAATTGTGAGGATGGAAATGAAACCCTTAGGCTTGGCGATAAGCCCCTTTATCTACCTTTACCAATGAGCCGTCTCACCGCCCTTTTCTTTTCCTTTTCTTTTGCTCTGAGGTCCAATTCTACTAAAGTTCTGCTGTTTTTAACGGCAAGGTCATTAACGGTGTCTTAGTTTCTAGGTTCTGCTGTCTCCTTAAGTCACCTGTTAACTTACAGAGAATCTTGTTGTCTTCCAAGTGGACCAGCTTCAAGAGAAGGCATTCAGAACGAAAAAGCAATAGTTCAGTGGCAACTCCAACTATTTTTTAAAAAGATTTTAAAATGATGAAAGAGTTCAGTATGTCAATTGGTAACTCCGTCTCTTCTACTATGTGCCAGACCCCATGAAGGCTAAGAGTCCCAGGGTAAATAAGCCACCAGGGGCTTTGCTTTGCAGAAGTATAAGTCTAATGGCTTATCTATGCAGACCACAGGCAAAGAAGCAACCACACAGATGGCAACAGAATGGGACAGGTGCTGTGGAGATCAGGGAAAGGGGATGCCATGTGAGGGGAGCTCTACACTGTGATTCAGGGAGGTTCTCAGCAGAGCTCGGGACTATTCATCAGATACTTAGGGCTGGGGAAATCTCATGTGATTGCTGCTCCCGGCAAGCGGGGCTCCTTTTTACATAGCCTCGCATTAGGAAAACATTGATTTTTCTCTAGTGAGCTAAATCAGGAGAATAAGGCAATTCAAACGGAGTCAGGTGAAGAATGGTTCAAGTTACTGACGATGCTTCTCTTGGGAGAAACAGAGCCTGGGAGGAACATGGTGGACGTCCTCGCGATTTTTGAGTATGCTATGCAAGAGGCACTGGATTCCTTCTGTTTGCACTGTTTCGGAGAAAGCTACAGGAGATGGTTATTGGTTGACTGAAGAGGAAGCTTATTTCTAACATCATTGTCACGATGATTAGCGTGTGTGTTACATGAGGAGGAGGCAGAACAGGCATGCTTATATTAGATCATATGTGGGAATCAGAAGCCAACTCTGTGGATTTAGCTCTGGGGTTGGAACTCAGGTCTCCAGGCTTGTACAGCAAGTGCCTTTACCTGCTGAGGTGTGGGACAACGGGATCACTTGGCAGGAAGATTATGGATGGGATACGAGTGCCAGACAGTCCCACTGGATGACTTTTAAGAATCTGAAAGTTTTTGATTATGTGACCTTTAGGAATGGTAAAATTATTACCTCATAAGACCTTCCATTCTATGGCCTTTGCACAGGAGAGAAAAGAATGTAGTAGATAAGGCAGCCATCTCTAAGGAAGGAAGGTAGTGGTTCATGGGCCTGTTTCCCAATTTACTCCTAAATATTTGGTCTCCCACGCAATTCACAGATGGGGTCTAGGTGTGCTGTGTCAGAAACACAGACAGGCACATCTGTGTCCTTACCCAATGTCAGAATTCATTGAATAGCAATAAACTCACAGGCGACTTTGCTTTCTTTGGTTGGCTGCAATTTGCCAAGCGGTCCTGATTTCCCTCGATAGCTGGCTGCCGGCAAACACAGATCATTTCATTACAATCTTAACTATGAAAAAAAACCCTCTCAGTTTGGTACACATTACACGTCACACAGTGAATCTGTCTATCCCTTTATCCAGCTACAGATATGAAGGTTTCAGAATAGCTCGAGAAGGGTCATAGGGGCTGCAGAGACTTTACTGGAGGCAGAGGCAGGGTTATTGCCGATGCAAATGAATTACCACAGGTGGTTAGATCAGATTAGCAATCCACGTGGAGAAGAACCCAGCTGGAAAGCTCCCGGAAGCACAGAGCTAAGTGGCAGTGTTGCAGGGTCCAGCTGAGCTGCGGAGGCACAGGGCCATGAACGTGGGGTCTGGATGGATGGATGAAGGAATGGGTGGATGGGAAAAAAAAATCAAGTTAGCTTTGCCAAGAGGTGGAGACTAAGCTGAGCCGGAGCCTCAGGGGCAGCCATGAGTTCTCCACTTGCCAGTCCTTTGGCACACGCACTGGTCACATGGTCACATGGCCAGTCTCTGGGGCTGCCGCCAGCACAGTATTAGGTGACTTCTAGGTGACTTCCTCTTTATGGAGTTCAGGAGCGAGCCACTGGTTTGGTGTGTCCAGTATGGTCTCGGGTTTTTCTGATATGGCTTTACCTATCAGTTTAGGAGTAAGTTACTTGCCTGTGTGCCTCGGGGTTGGTGCTGAATGGGAGATGCTTCCTATGTGTGCTACGAAATACGGAATCCTCCTTCTCTGCATCTGCCCTCAAAATGAAGCCAAATGCAGCTGAGGAACGGCACCGCTACTGTTTCACACAACATGCGGTTACTTAGACCAAGACACAGTGCGACTGCATAAACTCTTTCCCCAAACCCAGGGAGCTTCCTCGGCCATTCACTTTCGGGAGCCCATAACTAAGGAGTTCAGCAGATTGCTCATAAAACCGACCAAACTTTAGGAACGTTACCTAACAACGGATCTCCAGTGTCTCCACTCCTCTCATTGTGGTTTCTGAGTTCCCACCTGTCCTTCTGCTAGGCTGGGCACACCATTTTACCGTAGGCCATTGTGATCTAGTCTAGGAAGCCAGCTCAGATGGTCAACTTCCAAGGATTCAGCTTCCTTCCTCCTTTACTCTTTTCTCTCCCCCCCCCAGGAAACTCACTGTCAGCTCAAACCCACCAAGGACTTCTGCCTCCCCACGATGCCTCAGAAAAAGAAGTTAAGACCAGATCTGAAGCCAATCTTCTCTGTGAAACAGACAGGCGACCCCACCTTCAAGGGACAGCAGTGGTTTAGGTGAAATTCCAGCTCTTGTTGTGTTTGTTTTCTTCTTCTCTTTCCCTTGGTTGTATTGCTGTGTCACTTAGCAAACACAAATGGAAGCCCAAGGAGATTGAGGATGAGGTCGACTGGAAGAGGATGCAGTGGGGCTTCCTCGTGTAATTTTGGTTGTAAAAAAGATGTCAAAGCACGTAAGACAAGTCTTCATGTTCTGTGAGTTAAGTGTTGTCTTCAGCAGCAGGGCCGACCATCAGGTAGCGGAGATGCAGTAGGACCAAGACACATAGGAACTCACAGCGACTGTGGCAACTGGTACAAGACCTGACCAGGTTAAGACAGAAAGTTCTCAGCACTGAGAAGTGAACATGGTATCCTACCCTTAACCAAAACACTATCTGCAGTAACTACACACTGGCAAAGAGAACACTGGTTTTCTCCAATGGAGTCTCCATATGCCACATTTCAGGACAGGCCCTGTGCCCAGGAGTAGTTGGCCAACACAATACGACAATCCCAATGCTATTTTTTTTTGTGGACTTTTGATCTAATTGTTCTTTGTTTTAGCATTTCATTAGCCTTTTGCTTATTTGTTTTGATTTTCATTTTTGTGGGTTTTTTTGTGTTTCTTATTTTCTTTTCATTTTTAAATTCTTTTTTTGGAGAGAGAGAACAAGAAGTTGTATGAGGAGGATCTGGGAGGAATTGGGAAATGGAAAATCATGATCAAAATTTGTATGGAAAACATTTTTTTCACTACAAATGAATAAAAAAAGCAGGGTTGTGGTACTGCACACCTTTAATCCCAGCACTCCAGAGGTAAAGGCAGGCAGATCTCTGTGAGTTTGAGGCCAGTGTGATCAACAGAGCGAGTTCCAGGTCAGCCAGGGATACACAGGAAACCCTGTCTTAAAAACCCCAAAAACAAAAACCAAAAACAAAAACGCAAAAAAAAGGCTACAATATGACCTATGACATCACTTATATGTTAATGAAAGAAACACAGCTAAGCAAAACTAAAGTTTTCCACTGACGGTAATTTCAAAACTGAAGGAAAATGTATAAATGTATTCTAAGGTCTCCATTTGGAGGAGACAGCAAAATCAAAGTGTAAGTTAAGAACGAGAGGAACAAATGCTATGAGGACACAGCAAAAGGAGGTTTTTGAAGGCTGGGAGCTGGCTCAGGAAAGTGCTCACTGCACTCGTTTGGGGACTAACTTTGGTGCAAACCCATCACACTGGGAGGTGGAGACAGGAGGATCTCTGGAGCTTCCTGGCCAGACAGTCTAGCAAACTCCAGGTTCAATGAGAGCCCCTGTCTCAAAAACTAAAGGAGAGATTGAGGAAGACACCCAACACATGTCTCTGGCTTCCACACTTGCATGCACACATATGCACACGTATGCACAGATGTATGCACATACATTAACATTCTTTAAAAACAGTCATAAGAAGCATTTATTTGAAACTATTCATAGGAAGAGATTTTAACTAACATTGAAAAGACAGGGGATTCTGGAATTGGCTGAAAGGTTATAGTGTGACCAGTATCCTAATCCCGACATTTTTTTTTTAAACCAACCACACCAACCCTCTGGTCATTGTCCTTTCTTGCATGCGATCTCTGAGGATGTAGCTAGCTTGACTTTTAGGTGACTGTCCATTAGCCTACAGCCCTGGGTCAACCAAGTGCACTTTTGTTGGTTAAGGTTTTCCACTGACAATGATTTCAAGACTGAAGGAAAGTATTCCAAAATGTATGCTTTGAGGAGACAGAAGAAAATGTATCCTGATCTCATCTTTGCTCCAACCTCCCAAGTAGAGGAGAAGAAAGACGGTAAGTTCTCCTCCCTCAGCACTGTGCTCTACTAGACTGTGAGCTCTCCTCCCTCAGCACTGTGATCTACTAGACTGTGAGCTCTCCTCCCTCCTCACTGTGCTCTGCTAGACTGTGAGCTCTCCTCCCTCCTCACTGTGCTCTATTAGACTGTGAGCTCTCCTCCCTCCTCACTGTGCTCTACTAGACTGTGAGCTCTCCTCCCTCCTCACTGTGATCTACTAGACTGTGAGCTCTCCTCCCTCAGCACTGTGCTCTACTAGACTGTGAGCTCTCCTCCCTCCTCTCTGTGCTCTACTAGACTGTGAGCTCTCCTCCCTCAGCACTGTGCTCTACTAGACTGTGAGCTCTCCTCCCTCAGCACTGTGCTCTACTAGACTGTGAGCTCTCCTCCCTCAGCACTGTGCTCTACTAGACTGTGAGCTCTCCTCCCTCCTCACTGTGCTCTACTAGACTGTGAGCTCTCCTCCCTCCTCACTGTGATCTACTAGACTGTGAGCTCTCCTCCCTCAGCACTGTGCTCTTCTAGACTGTGAGCTCTCCTCCCTCCTCACTGTGCTCTACTAGACCAATATGTGGGTTGGAGAGAGAATCTGCTGGGCTGAGAGAGTTGCTTGAGCAGGCATCTTTTGTGATGGGTCCAAACATGACTTTTCCTTGTAGAAGAAAGCACTCGGGAGGCAGAGGCAGGCAGATCTCTGTGAGTTCGAGACCAGCCTGGTCTACAAGAGCTAGTTCCAGGACAGGCTCCAAAACCACAGAGAAACCCTGTCTAGAAAAAAACCAAAAAAAAAAAAAAAAAAAGATACTCAAATTTTGAGAAGGTTCAGAAGTTATAGGGTTTCCTGAACTATATCATCTACCACTTTCATAGTTTTTGTCATAATGATGCATGCCTTTAATCCTAGCACTTGGGAGGCAGAGGCAGGCAGATCTCTGTGAGTTTGAGGTCAGCCTGGTCTACAGAGAGAGTTACAGAACAGGCTCCATAGCTACTGAGAAACTCTGTCTCAGAAAAACAAACAAATAAAAAACAAAAAGAAAACAAACAAACAAAAAACCAACAAAACAAACAAAAAAACCTCTTAAACTAAATACTATAATCGCTGACAACATGGTTTTGAAATTTAGGTACATATAGCTTAAAATGTTAATCTGTGTACAACCTAAAGCCTCCAAGATGTGTATAGATCATACTTTCTGGAAAATTGCTTTAAAGGGCCAAAGGCTAAGTAGGTGTGTCACAAGGATGACACAGTTGCTCATGCCTCTAATCCCAGTACCCAAGATACAGGTAGGCAGATTTCATGAGTTTGAGTCAGCCTGGTCTACATAGGGAGTTCCAGCACAGCCTGAGCTACATAGTGAGACCCTGTCTTAAAAACAGCAAAAAGTATGTGACTCTCAGAGGCTCACAAAGTCTCTTTGAGAAAGGGGCGAGAATAAGGTGGAAGTGGGTTGGGGCAAGGATTATAGAAGAAAATATAGTAAGAATGCTCATATATTGTCTCTCATTTAATAACACCCATTGGGGGCCTCTGTGCTAGACTCTTATTAAACTCCAAAGGTAAAGACAGTCTAGACTAAGAAGGGCCTTGTATATTATATACATATGGGCTTGGATTTTCTCCATTATGTAGTTGTTGCGCCTCACCGAAAAGTTTCAGAGTGTCAAGTACACAACTGTATGCTAGACATGCAACTGATGAGCCTTTAGGCTTCACCAGCCATAGCGTTAGCATAAGACAATCATTTCTTAAGGGTTGTATTTTACTATCTTTTCATTGGCTCCTTTAATCTTCTCTGTTCCTCCAAAACTAATTTGCCACCTCTTTCGTTCTATCCCTACTAGGCTTCTCCTTGGTTCCCCATATACAACCAAAACCAGTCTATGGTGAGGGGAAAGAAAAATGGATCAATGTCCAAAAGAGTTGAAGAAGCAGAGTGGTCCATCTTGCTTAAAAGAGCCCAGCCTCAGTTTCTTCACTCTTCTACATGCCTTCGCATTTACCTGTCCTTGGGAATAGCCAGGTTTCATGACCCTGTCCTTACCTAACTCCCAGCTATGGTCCAAGGGAGAAGAGGATCTCGATAGCCGGGTTTTCTTGTCAGACTTACTTTGGACCGCCATCCCCCATTAGTAATAAGACACAGAGACTTATTATTAATTATGAAAGCTTGGCCTTAGCTTGGGCATGTTCCCAACTAGCTCTTATAACTTAACCCACTTCTATTAGCCTGTATTCGGCCACATGGCTCATTACCTCTCTTCCATACTCTGCGTCTCACTGCTTTCATCTCTAGCATGCTTCGGATTCTTCCCAAGTTCCTCTCTCTTTCCAGAAGTCCTGCCTATCCTCTCCTGCCTAGCTATTGGTTGTTTGGCTCTTTATGAAACCAATCAGAAGGTGCCTTGGCAGAGACACAGCTTCACAGTGTACAAAAAGATTATCCCACAACAGGGCTCTCTTTCTCCAAGGCCTGTTTATTTTCAGTCTTAGTATATAGAAAAGGAAACTTCTATTTCTTTCATGAGAAAGCCCACCTGATGAGTATGGATTAGATTTAACAAACAGAAGGCAGCTATAATCATTAGCATAGTACTTAAAGATTTATTTATTTTATTTTACATATGAGTGTTTTGTCTATATGCCATATACCACACGTGTGTTTGGTGCCCACAGAGATCAGAAGAGAGTGCCTCAGATCCCCAGGAGCTAGAGTTACTGATAGTTGTGAACTACCATGTGGGTGCTGGGAACTGAATCCGGATTAGGCACGTTATTCAGCTTAGTCTGTATATGGCGGGGATTTTTTTTTTCCTTTTTGGTTTTCTGAAACAAGGTTTATCTGTGTAGCCCTGGCTGTCCTGGGACTTGCCAACCATGACTAGCATGAAATTTTTCTTTAAGATTTGTAATTCAACCTAGATAAGACTTTCTCTAATTTTGCCAGAGCCCTGTCCTTAACAGGATGAGCTAGATACATGCATAAAGTAGTATGTCAGTCTGCGGCCTCTAGTGACAGTAAGGAGTGGTTATTTAGTTTACTTTTGTACCTGAACGGCCAGTTTATGGCGCATTTCTTCAACAATAACCTATCAGCCAGGGTGTTTTAGTAGCGGCTTCATTTCCAAGCTAACATCTCCTCTGTCCTCCAAATGATGTCCCACGACATTTGTGTGTGTGTGTGTGTGTGTGTGAGAGAGAGAGAGAGAGAGAGAGAGAGAGAGAGAGAGAGAGAGAGACAGACAGAGACAGAGAGACAGAGAGAGAGAGAGAGATTTCGAGATCGATCTGGGTAGAAGCTGTGAAGGCTGGTTAGGAGGTTGCCCAAGAAGCAAACCGCGCCCTGAATCGCTGACAGCACTTAAGATCGCATCAATAGACAACGCCCTAAGAACCAGTGAAGCAGGAAAGGCCATATAGAAATGTGACGCCATCCATGTCAAAGGTAGGAAAGTGTGTTATTCATACTCCGAGTCGAGGACGAATATGAGAAAATGTTTTGGGAAAGCACTGAGGTAGGCGATGAGTTTGTCCCTTAAATTACTCTAGTGTTAATGAGTACGGCTGCAGACTGAATCACTTGGAAAGGGCGAGAGCTACGAAGACTACACTGGCAGTGGGTTCTGGTGAAGAAGGAATCCAGAATCATATAAAAGGTCAGGAATGACAGTCCCCAAATCTACCTTCTCGGTAAGAGTTAAGACCCACTTTCTGGTCCCTCCAAACGGATCACTTCTCGCCTTCCTTTTAAGTATCCTTCTAGTGCTTTCAGAGATGCCCATTCAACGTGTCCTGTGCTTTGTCGTAGTCTCGAAGAAGTCAAAGGGTGAGCCACCAACTTCGCAAGTCCTTTGGGAACCACTGACATTTTCAAAGCTCCTGGAAGAGAAGCCCACCAGATGTGCGCCAGGGGATAGCGTCTTTCGCTATGGAAGAGCCCAGCAGTGGGTTATCAAAAATGCCGTTGTCATTTAGGGGTTATCAAAAGTGCCGCTGTCGTTAAGTGAAGACGAATCCTTCAAGTCCCCTTCCTGGCTCTCCAAGAACTGAGAAGGCCTAGAGATGTCACCAACCAAATAAAGTTCCACACTTGCTGCCTCAGACCAGGGTGGCACAGCTTGGCAAATGGGGCGGGGCAAACCTCGGGGCAGCGCCTGGCCACGCCCCCGTGCGGCAGTGGGCGGAGCGGAGGGCGTGCCTGCGTCCCTAGGGGGCGAGGGCGGCCACAACCGCCCGAGGGGGGCGGGCCTTGGCCCCGAGTGACGGCCCGCCGGCCCAACCGGTGTGAGACCACGGGGCCGGCCTTCCTGCAGCGTCTTCCGCTCAACGGCTGAGGCGCCTGGAAAGGTTGCGGTGGGTCTGGGCGCTGGGAAGCCGTCCAAGATGATTAAAAAATTCGACAAGAAGGACGAGGAGTCTGGTACGCGCAGCGCTCCGCACGCCCACCCTCAAGCGCAGGGGTCCCCTTTCCCTCGCCCGCAGCCACCTGCTCCGGGGACTGGCCGCAGTGGCGGGGTCTGCCCGAAGCCCCTCCCCCGGCGCCGGGGCCTTCCCTCGGGCCGCGCGCTCCCGGCCCCGGGTGTCGCCTTGAGCGCTTGGCGGCTCCGCCCCGGCGCGTCCCCGCCCCCCGCACCCGCCCCCCGGCCGAGCCCCTCTAAGCCGGCCCTCCGCGGGGCCCTGTCGGGGGGCGAGGAAGTGCGCGCGCATGTCTCGGTGGCCTGGGGTTGCTGGTGGGGTTAGGCCCCCAGGGCGAGCACCCCTTGTTTTTGGGGCTGGGGTCGACCGGGCCAGGGTTGCGTGTTTATGGACTCTGAAGGGCCTTGATTCTCCTGTTCCCAGGGGTTAAGACTGCCCGGTGGGACACAGCTCATTGAATGCGCAGGCATCTAGAAGTGACTTGCGTGTTGATACCTGTCTGTGGTGCAGTGCAAGTGGGGAAGATGCCAAGCCTCTTCAAAAAAAAAAAAAAAATCTTCAGCTCTTCAGTGGTAGCTGCTCTCACAAGTGTGGTGGAAGGTTGGGTTAGTGGACCTTCATGGCCTCATCCTGCATGGCCTCTTTACATTTGTGATTCTCTGCTTCAGTAAATGTGTGAAACACATAAAATAGGGCTTGTTTTTTTCTTTTAGGGAAATCCATAGTGTCCTGTCATCTCATTACTCTTGGTGGTGGTGGAAACGACACATTTGTTGACATCCATGGGAATGGGGGAGGGGGAAGCAGGGAAGGAAGGCACTCATTTTGGACAGGGTTCCTGTATCCAGAGAAGTCCAAGCTCTCAGCTATGACAACGATAGAATTTGTACCAGAATCCAAATTACTTCATCCAAGTTAATTGCATATTGGTAATAGTTGTCCTTGTGACTTCCAAGGGATCATCCTGTTTAGGTGAGATTTTCCAAGCATGCAATATCTTTCTCTAGAAAAGTCTTTATAGGACAGCTACTGAAGACCTTCTCTTTTTCTTATACTATAGGAAGTGGTTCCAATCCTTTCCAGCATTTGGAGAAGAGTGCTGTCTTGCAGGAGGTATGGCATGGATGTATTCAGTCTCTTGTCAATTCTGTTTGAGATAGATGGGCAACGAAATTCTGAGGTACTAAAATCAGGACACCCCAAATGAGAATGAAGGAGCGTAGAACCATGTGACTGGCTAAAGGTCACTCTTCCCTATATTTGATCAAAGAAAGAAATTCATTTTTCATTTCTATATTAAAAGTAATGGAGTGTAACCGGGTGCAAAGGATAGATTTAGGGAAAAGGACGGCCTAGAACTATAGAAATATATAGACATGCAGATTGTTGTTCTGGGGGATTTTAATGAAATACTAGAAGAAATAGTGATAAGTGAGAGGTTATTGGAAGACTTTACAGATATTAAGCTCTTGATGTTCATATGCAGACAGAGGTTCTGGTAGAGTCTTTAAAGTTGAAGTAGTCAACCCAAGGGAATAAGAAAGTATAGATAGGAAAGTTTGGGTCACATCCAGTAATTTATTGCATACCATCATAACTTGAGAGCATAGACAACTGACATTTGGAGAGTGTACTAACATGTTGGTAATGTTATTATTAAAGGTGATTTGCCCTGTCCTCTCTGATAGAAAATACACTACAGCATCCTGTTTTGCATATTTCTGTAGGCACGCATATTCAATGAAACCCCCATCAATCCAAGAAGATGCTTGCATATTTTGACAAAGATTCTGTACTTGCTCAACCAGGTAAACTGTTCTGACTGACTTCCTTAGATTTGTATATTAGGACAGAAACATGTGACCCGCAGTGAAGTACTTACTGAAAAGTAGAATTGTTTTTTTAAAAATTATGAAATTTGAAAATGCAAAATGTTTGTTTAGAACAATAATGTGTAAAAACTCTTTAATATAAGGACTATATTTATTAAATTCATGAGGTATTAAGCCAGCTAAACATGTATGTTTCTTTTTTTGTTTATTTATTTTTGTTTTTTTTAATTTTATTGATATTTATTGAGCTCTACATTTTTCTCTGCTCCCCTCCCTGCCTTTCCTCTCCCCCCTTCAATCCTTCCCCAAGGTCCCCATGCTCCCAATTTACTCAAGAGATCTTGTCTTTTTCTACTTTCTACTTCCCATGTAGATTCGATCTATGTAAGTCTCTCTTAGTGTCCTCATTGTTGTCTAAGTTCTCTGGGATTGTGGTTTGTAGGCTGGCTTTCTTTGCTTTATGTTTAAAAACCACCTATGAGTGAGTACTAAACATGTACATTTCAATAGATATATTGATTTGAATTCAACAATAGTACTTAGAACATACTTGCTACATGTAATTATTTTTAACTTTTCAATTTGTTTTCAATTTAATTTTTTTATGTGTATGAATGTTTTACCTGCATGTATGTTTATGTACCATATGTGTGCCTGGTATTCATAGAGGTCAGAAGAGGGCATCAGGTCCCCTGAGACTTGAGTTACAGAGCCACCACATCGATGCTGGGAATCAAACCTGTATAGAAGGAGCTGCAGGCTGCTTCCCACCGCTCAGCTCCTGGCCACCGGCTAGCTTTACCCAAAATAATTACATGGAATCTGTATTCTTTTAAACACTGCGTGGCCTGTTATCTGTAGCCTCTTATTGGCTAACTCTCACATCTTGATTAACCCATTTCTAATAATGTGTTTAGCACTGTGAGGTGGTGGCTTACTGGGAAAGATCTTAACCTGCATCTGTCTCAGAGAAGAGAGGCATGGCGACTGCCTGAGGTGTCTGCCTCATTGCCTTCTTCCCAGAATTCTGTTCTGTCTACTTCACCCACCTAATTTTCTGCCCTATTAAAAGTCCAAGGCAGTCTCTTAATTAACCAATGAAAGTAACATAGACAGATGACCCTCCTCCATCAAACCTGGGTCCTCTGTAAGAGCAACAAGTGCTCTTGACTGCTGAAGCAACTCTCCAGATCAGTTGACATGTATTCATGCCAACTTTGAAAACCCTTTGAAAATACAGTATAAAGTCAACTGGGAGGTTGGTGGCATACACCTTTAATCCCAGCACTCAGGAGGCAGAGGCAGGCAGATCTCTGTGAGTTCGAGGCCATCCTGGTCTACAAGAGCTAGTTCCAGGACACTGTAAAGTAAGTCAGGCAGATTTCAAATGTTTGTTTGCTTATTTATTTGGCATAATAGTGCTGTGTTAAAGTTTTTGTCTTAATGTTCAGGTCTCATATTTGTATCATTACACTAATACTGTCAATATGATTTTGGACAAGTAAGTTAACCATTATGTGCCATACTACTCTGCTTTAAATGAGGATTATAATACCCCCTTTCCCCCATAGTTTCTCTGTGTGATAGCCCTGGCTCTCCTGGAACTCGTTTTGTAGACCAGGCTGTCCTTGAACTCACAGAGCTCTGCCTGCTTCTGCCTCCTAAGTGCTGGGACTAAAGGTGTGCAGCATACTACATCTGGCTGATAATACCAGTTTTTTTTAAACATTATAGTTAAATAAAATAGTAGGTGTAAACCATTATAATAGTGCTAGGCACATAATTTTTACTCAGAAATACTTCCCATTTATAACTTAGTAAATTTTATTGCATGCCTGCTATATCTTATGTATTAGGCACTGGTGTTACAGTAGGCAAAGCCAAAAAATATTTTTTTAATTCTGTATTCTATTACTACTGTTAATTTTCTTTTTATTTTGCATCAAACTGTAAATGTAATCTCATAGACATTTAAAACCTTGGAAAATATGATTTTATTTTATAGACAATATATATCTCTATAGGTATTTACATACAAACATATAGACATTGCATATCTAAGATATTTATATGTAATGCTAAATGAGTTATACTTACCAACTTAAATTCTAGGAAAATCTTTTATTTTAGTTTTTTACAGTTACTTATTAAATTTGTATGTGCTTGCAGAAAATGTGTGTGGAGGTCTGTTCTCTCTACCATGTAGAGGTTGAGAATTAAACACAAATCATCAGGCTTGGTGATAAGTGTCTTTATCCACTGAGCCATCTCATCAGCCTCTAAAAAAAACATTTTTATCATGTAGTTTTAAAACCAAAGACCTAATCTAAAGATTTAACCAAATTTTGTTGTTTGCAAATGACGACTGAGAAATAAGCATGTAGTTTTAAAAAGACATGTTCATGAGCAGCATAACCCTACCATGGCAGCATATTAGGAACGTTTAAGCCCAAATCAGCTTGACTTTACTTTGTGCCATATATGTTGTGTTGTGTCCAAAGTGGCTAACTCCATTGTATTAGCAGAATTTGGAGTAGTCGAAGCTGAAGTCAGTATCTCTTTCTTGGAGCAACAACTCATGTTAAGACAATTATCTTGATAAGGTGATTGAGCATAAACTTGGTCATGAAAACAGGTTTGGGAGCATTCATTTTATCTCTTTCCCTGGTCCTTGGTAGAACATTATGAGGGGAAAAAAGCCTTCAGAATTTCTACTAGCGTTGACAGAGCCAAATACTCTTGAGTTAGTAGTAAGTCAAATGTAGTAACGACTTTTCTAATATGACTGAGGAATCCCACGGGCTTTTGGGTATTTGGTAAGTTTCACAGTAACAAAGTTTTCTCCCATGCTGATGAGCAATTGGATACTGATTTAAATAGTTGTAAACTCTTTTTATACTTTGTCTTTCATCCCAAACTTGAGACTTTTTTAATGAAAATTCTTATACCATGGCAATGGATATAAGACTACTTGTATTTTATGTAAAATCTGAACTCTGAAAACAAATTGAGCCCAATGTGTTATATAGGAGCACTTCTAACGAAAGAAGTTAAGTGTTAAAATGGTAATATTTGAGGAAGTCTACAACTAGAAATGTTTTGAAAAGTAGTGAGTTAAGTTGTCGAGCTGAGCTACTCCAGATCAGCAGCATTGGCATGTCTGGGAGCTTGTACCAAGTGGTCCCTCAAGATCTCACTGAAGGAGACTGTATTTTGAGAGGGTCTCTAAATAATCTTTTACTCACATTAAAAACTGTAAGATCCAAATCATGCTTCTAAGAATTTGGGTCAGTGTCTTGGGCTCTATAGCACCATGAAACATAAAAAGGAGGTGAATCTAGATCCTTCTCTTTTGGTTTGGATCCTGTCTTGCCATATTTTCTGAGATTTCTCATAAGCAATCCTTACAGTTATATATATATGATGTACTTGTCCTGTATTGGGCATGTGCCAGGCATTAGAGTGTGGAAATTTACAAGGTGTAATCCCTGCTTTTAGGTTGTTTGACCTTATGCAATGCTGACTGGAAATTCTACTTCCTGTCATGTTTGCCTCCTTGTAAATCTGTGAGGGGAATAAGCAGTTTCTGTTAAAAATGTAGAGACTGCAATTCCGGAACTGTGGCGTGCTATTTTGAATTATTTTAAATAACAAGTCTCTAAATGGTCGTGAGGGGGGTTTTCTCCTCTGCAGATTTCTAAATTGAAAGCCAAACTGTTGCCATGAATGCTAATAAAGAGACCTCCTCCTGAATTCAAAATGATTATTGAGAAGTAAAAGCAAATCCTTAATGTCTACATTTTTTAGTTTAAAAAATTGTTTTCAATTTTCCTTAGGGTGAGCCCTTTGGAACTGTGGAAGCTACAGAAGCCTTCTTTGCAATGACTCGCTTGTTCCAATCTAATGATGTAAGTCTGTTTTGTTATTTTATGATGAAAACATTTGTTTATTTTCCCCCGGGAACTAGAGTGTTCCAAATTAAAGAGGGTTGTTTGAAATGTTTAAAATTACTTTAAAACCATTTATCTTGATAAAACTTACAAATGCTTTTTAAGCAATATGTAAATGTGGAAGAATTAAAGTACATAGTATAAAACTCTTCCTGAAGTCATTAGAGAAAAAGTTGATACCTACAGGTCCACATCTATTGGTCCTAGTCAGGTTTTCTGTGGGCCTGGGTTATTGGTCAGCAGGGCTGGCAGTTGAGAAGAGCTGGGTTTGGCGTGGGGATACAGTAAGCCTGCCAGTACCTCTGTAACTGTGTCTCGTTACCCTGGGCTCCCTCAAAGCTTAGAGTGTAATTGCTGCTGCTTCCCTTCTGTTTTCTGAATGTGGCACAGTTCTTTTATGCCCAGGTTTAATACGGAAAAACACAGAGAGTAGGATTCTGGGGTACATATATCTTAGCTTTCTGTTAGCATATATTTGCCAAATTCTTTTTATACATAATATATATCAGCATAGGCTACATTTTGTGTTTAATTCCCAGGACCCCTGTGCATTTGTGTCTGCTCATATGTCTTGATAATGAAGATTTTAGGAGTAGTTCTTCAGGAAAACCAACAGACCCCTGTAAGACAGTTATATTAGCGGAAGCCTTTATATATGCTCAGACAGAGGGAGGAGTGTCCCCTCAGATTAAAGATCTGACAAAAGGTGCTTGGCAGAATTTGAGGTTTTAGGTACCTTTGTCTGTTTGTCTCCACCTCACTTTCATGGCAAATGACTTCCTGTTATATAGCAGTAGTGTGTGTGTGTGTGTATATCCTATATATAGTATAATACACACACACACACAAGCAGAGAGGCTCTCTCCTTCTTTCAGACTTTCAGCTGTCCATTTAAACCTGTTATGCTCATCATTTTCTTTTAAAAAAACGTGTGTGTGTGTGTGTGTGTGTGTGTGTATGTGTATGTATGTATGTATGTATGTATGTATGTATGTGTGTGTGCATGCGAGTGTGTGATGTGTATGTAGATATAAGAGGACAACTTGTAAGACTCAGTTCTCTCCTTCCACCATGAAGGTCCTGGTGGTTGAACTCAGGTCTTCAGCATTGGTAGCAAGTGTTTTTACCTGCTGAATCATCTTTATCAGCCCCCTAAACAAATTACTTTCAACATCTTAGTTTTTAAGAACTTATTTTTATTAAAGTATACTCCAGCAACATTTGCTTATTTACCCAAAATGTTGTTTTCTATAGGTTTTTACATAAATAATTTAAATATTTATGCTATTTCATGCTATGGACTACTTACATTCCCTGATTCCCTAGAAACAAGATCATTGTTATCTTCAGTCCAAACAGAAGCAGTTTCAAGTTCCTAACATTCAGGACATGCTTTCCTTTAATCGCTTCCTGTACCAACAATTCAGGGTTTAATCAAAGAAGCAGAGCCACTGTGAGTGTTATGGGATTAGGCATTTCCTTCAGGAATTAGACTAGAAAAGTATGCATTTCAAGTTGTTGGAATAGGGCCCAAACATTGCTGTTAGAAAAGTCAGGCTCTATGTGGCTCTGATTTTGCAGTCAGGTACTTAGTGTTGGGCTAGATGGGGTCAGCAAATAGTTATAGGATTAAGGGGTTATAAATGATGATAGAATGAACATCTTGGTTTTTGGAGCCAGGAGTGGTAACTGTCACTGAGAGAGGCTGTGACAGTGAAAATGAGTCACCGTACTTTAGGGGAGAAGGTGCACTGAAAGAAGGCGTTGTCAGGAGCCGATAAGGCAGTGAAGAGTAGCTTCTTTGTGGAGAGCATGAGAAAGAAAACAGCCACGGTTTAGAAAGTTACAGGGCCGTCCTTAGGGAATAAAAGATAGGATAGGAACATTTATGGAAGAAGTTTGAAATGATATGGAATTTTTCTGATGAAGAGCCAGAGAAATTTGACTGTGTGTGAGTAGGGGGGGAGTGGAAAATAGAACTGTTCATAATCCTTTTTTATATAATGTAGAATCTGTAATGATATCTGTCATTCTGATATGGGTAAGTTACAATTACATCTTGTATTCCTTAGAGTTTTATCTAGAAGTTTATATATTATAAATATCTTCATGGAACAAGCTTTTTGATTCATTGTTTTTCTTATTAATTTTTCTTTTCTAAAATAGTTGGAGGAAAATATAGTGAGCTGAGGATATTGGTTAGTTGGTAGACTGCTTGACCTGAATGCATGAAGCTCTGGGTTTGATCTCCAGCCCCTCCTAAACTAGGCATGATGGTGTACATGTATACTCACTTGGCAGGTAGAGGCAGGAAGACCAGAAGTTTAGGGCCATTTTTAACTGCGTAGTGAGTTCAAGTCTAGCCTGTGTCAGAGTGTGAGACCCATTGAAAGACTGAAGCAAGATAATGAGAGCGAGAAAAGAGAAAAACACACAGATTTATCTAACTTTATACATAAATAAAGGATACATGTTTACAGAACTTTGCTACAGACTTGGAATAAAAGCAGACAAGTAATTTTAAAGGAACAAAAGCATACAGACTATGTTCCTTAGTTGTAGTTTTAACTATGCTGCAGCAGGGTTAGAAGTCAGTGGTGAAAGAAGCAAGAAGAAAGGGGTAGGAAAAGAAATAGTTATTTTGTATAAATTACTCTATGTTTTGATGTTCAGAACCACATTTCTGTTTTGTTTCCAGCTGTGTAAATGGCTGGATTTACCTTGCTACCATAAATACGAGAGACCCAAACAAAACATACCCAGTTTCAGTTTTCAGGTAGTATGTCCAGCTTGCAATGACTGTGATTTGAAGAAGAGAAGCAAGCAAGATGCACCCTGGGATTGCACCAGTTAGCTGCCTAGAGGCAGATTACAGGTACCAGGAAGGGCAGGTAGAGTTGGGAAAGCCAAAAAAGTTTAAATTTTTAGGAAGGATAAAAGTGAGGAGGGAAACCAGTGTACTTGAAGACAATGATAGAAACAGTCTGAAATAGAACTGAAGAAGGAAAAAAGGCAGCAAAGTGAAGAACACCAGTTACATACTGGATAATATTTTCAGAGTTTTTGACAGTTACCCTAAATTGCTTCATGAACTTATAAAAATCTAATACTCATTTTAATCTTTTCTCTGCTTGTGGGAAATTTGAGAGTCTTAGACACTCTTACCATCTCTAAGAATATGTTAATAGACATGTTTATATATATTTCTAAATGTATTTATATATATATATATTTAGAAACATATCTTTTTAGGTTTTGTTCCTTCAAATAAATTTATCTTGAATACTTTTTTTCCTTCCTACTTTTTATTCCTTGCTATATGTCTGAATTACTATCTGGAATATACTATCTGAAATATATTCTGCACCTGCAGAATATATTTTTTAGAACCCATTTTTTATATACTATTTCTCATTCAGTGAGATTTCAGGTTTCTATTTCATGAGAATGAGTGTTTGTTTTTGCTGCCAGAACTCCTGACCTGGGAATTTCTCTGTATTTTGTCCATGGCTACATAGTAAAATTTTGGGATCAGTCTTTTCATGTGATTATTGGCCATTTATGTCTTTTTGGATAAATGTCTCTTCAGATGTTTCCCTAAACATAAGCTGGACTTGCTGAGTTTAAAAAAACTTAGAAAAGGACACAAAATTGGACAAGTAGAGAAAGGGTGGGGGAGTTGAGCTGGGAGGAGTTGGAGAGTGAATAGGATTAAAATACAATATGTAAATTTTCAGAGAACTAATTTTTAAAAACATCACCAAATCCTTTATCCATTTAAAAAATGTTGTGCTTTTGTTATTGAGTTATGATAGAGTACATATAATCTAGATGCATATTCTATCATACATATTACATAGAAATTGTTCTTATACTGTGAAATATTATTTTTAAAAATAAACTTTGATTCATATTGTGTTTAACATTTCTGTGTATTTATCTACATAATGTGTTTTGCTGGTTAAAAGCACACTTATGCCAACACTTTGCAGTGCTAGTTTTTAGAAGTTTTGGCATTCTGAGGGCCATGAGGTGTGTCTGAATCTAATTTCCATTTGCCTTATGCCTGCTAACTTGAACACTTGTTTTTTTCTTCTACTTTGGCTAATCCAGTTTTTATCTGTGTTTTATACTATGTCTTTTATGTAGAATGGAATTTGTTTTAGTTCTGAAATTTTGATTTCTATTTACCATTTTTTGTTGTTCGCTTTGTGTTTGTGTGACTTTGATTTGTTGTATACTTGCCTGCCCACTCCCCTCCCCTCCCCTCCTCTCCCCTCTCCTCCCCTCCTCTCTCCTTTTCCTTCCCTTTCTTTTTCTTCCCTCTTCTCCCTCCTTCCCTTTCTTCCTTGTGTTAAATCACTCTGAGAATCTTCCTTTTCTTCTTCTCTTATTGGGTTCAGTGGTGTCAACTAAATTTTTACTATAGCTTAGGCTCTGGAACTGGGTCTGATGGTGAGTTTCTGTATTTATAAGTACTGAAGGTACTTAGGAGGCTGGGTAGACTAAAGGAGCCTGGGGTCTACAAGTAAATCAGAGATGCAGCTGAGGAGAGCTGGGCTGGGCTGGGCTGGGCTGGGCTGGGCTGGAACTGTTATTGTTACTGTCTCACTTTGGATCCTGGTATCCATCTGGAAACTTTGATAACTTAAAATGGGAGTTGATTATCCAGCAATGAGTCATTTTAGGAGAAACTTTGGTATTCACTGAATGGAGGGGAAAACAGAATTAGCATTATGTCTGCATACACTCTTTCTTTCTTTCTTTCTTTCTTTCTTTCTTTCTTTCTTTCTTTCTTAAGATTTATTTATTTATGCTAGGCAGTGGTGGCACATGCCTTTAATCCTAGCACTTGGGAGGCAGAGGCAGGCGGATCTCTGTTGTTGGAGGGCAGCCTGGTCTACAGAGAGAGTTCCAGGACAAGCTCCAAAGCTACAGAGAAACCCTGCCTGCATGAATACCTACATGTATGCGTATATACCATAAGAGGTCACCAGACCTCATTACAGATGGTTGTGAGCCACCACGTGGGTGCTGGGAATTGAACTCAGGACCTCTAGAAGAACAGCCAATGCTCTTAACCACTGAGCCATCTCTCCAGCCCTCGCATACACATTTCTTAGAAATCTTAATAATACATTTTGTGAGACAAGTCTTTATCACTTTAAAACAGTTATATCTCTGTAGAAGAGTAATTGATTGTGTGTGTGGGGGGGGGTTTTGCAGGGCAGGGTTTCTCTGCATAATAGCCTTGGCTCTCCTGGTACTTGCTTTGTAGACCAGACTGGCCTTGAACTTGTAGTTTTCACCTGCCTCTGCCTCCCAGCAAGGAATGGATTTTTTTTTAAAGCAGTCTTTTATTTTACACACCAATCCTAGTTCCTTCCCCCTCTCTTTCTCCCCCATCCCCATCCACTCCTCATGTGGAGTCAACAGAGTCTTATTGTATCACTTGAGGCTCGACCAAGCCTGCTGCTCCCCCATCTCCTGGTTCTTGCTTAGCCAAGTAATTGATTTTTTTTAAGGCTTTGCTTTTATGTTTTCTCAGATATCAATGCATCAAGTGTTTTTGCTTAAGAAATAGTAGTATTTTGAGTGTTTTTAAAAAATATCCGTATAGTTTTAATGATATTTTTTAGATATTTTGAAGGCTATCTCCCTTCTTTGTTTTTAATGTTTGTTCATGTGTGTGTCAGTAGATAACTTGTGGGAGCTGGTTCTCTGTTTTCAGTATTTGGGTTTTAGGGATTAAATCAAGCTATCAAACTTGGTAGGAAGCACCTGAGGTATTCTTGAGGTATTCTTGCTGGCCCACGAATACCTCTTAATATACTTGAAGTCTTACTTAAAATAACTAAAAAGTTTTCTTACAAATAACCTGCTATAATCTATAAATACACTTTCAGCAAACATTGAGGAGAATGTGCTACCTGACCATTAAAGAAATGGCCACCATCTCTGAGGATGTGATCATCGTCACAAGCAGGTATGTGACTAGTCCAGAGTCTGGGATCGAGTCCTTCTGCACTAATGGCATATCTGCTGTGTTCTTGTAGGAATAGCCTATCTTAAATTATTCTTTTTTAAATTGTAATTTTCACATACAATATTTGTTATTCTCTTAATTTGATGTTTCTTTTAACTGCCAATAAGAATTTTCAAGAACGTTATATCTTAAACCCTCCTTTTCTAAACCACAGTTGCCATATAAAAATCATGCCTATCTGTTAAGAGGGTTACAAAGGGTACTGATAGTAAACTGTGGGTTAGTTTTTAAAAGTCTGTAAAAATTGGGATGGAGAGATGGCTTGAGTGATTAAAAACTTGAGTTCAGTTCCTAACACTCATATTGTGACTCATAACCATCTGTAACTTGAGTTACTAGAGATCCAGCACCTTCTTATGGTCCCTGTGGATGTCGGGTACACATGTGATATACATACATACCTGCAAACAGACACTCATACACATAAAATAAAATTTCTTTCTTTTTTTTTTTTTTTTTTGGTTTTTCAAGAAGACAGGGTTTCTCTGAACAATAGCCCTGGCTATCTTGGCACTTTCTTTGTAGACCAGGCTGGCAGAGAGATTCACCTGCCTCTTCCTCTCTCAAGTGCTGGGAATGAAGGCGTACACCACCACACCAGGCATAAAAAATATCTTTTAAGCTCATAAAAATAAATATAGGTAAAACTGAAAAGTAACTGCTTACTTAAATAAGGTATTAATGCTTACAATAAATAATATCAAAAGGTTATCATCTTACATATAAATTATCCTTAAAAAATACTGAGGGATAGTTTACAAAATAACCACTGTAAAGATCTAAATATCTTTAGTCACTGTCGCCAGTAACCAAAATAAGTAAATTAAACATTTAAGAAGGAACTAGAAATACTCACTTATCAGATGAGCGAAAGAGCAAAGGCATATTATTACATTCCTCTACGAAGACTGGTGCTCCGGCACCCAGAGTAGAGCTGGAAAGCTAGGAGCGCTTGGGACTCCTCATAGTGCCACGTTCTGATCACTCATCTGCTGTGTCTGCCATTGGTAACATTAGTTCATTAGCAAGTATTGCAAGCTTTTGGAATTATTTTTGAAAAATCTTTAAGAATATGAAAATTCTTTAATAAACATAATCCTGAATGGAGGTGGGTACTCTGTATAGCCTGACTTTGAAATATTGTATATGTGTGTGCCTAACATGGTGGTGAACAGAGATATAGTAATAGTGGTGTACATATGTGTATAACATGGTGGTGAACACAGAAGTAGTGATAGTAGTGTATATATGTGTGTAACGTGGTGAACACAGATGTAGTGATAGTGTACATACGTGTGTAACGTGGTGGTGAACACAGATGTAGTGATAGTAGTGTACATACGTGTGTAACGTGGTGGTGGACACAGATGTAGTGATAGTAGTGTACATATGTGTGTAACGTGGTGGTGAACACAGATGTAGTGATAGTAGTGTACATACGTGTGTGACGTGGTGGTGAACACAGATGTAGTGATAGTAGTGTATATACGTGTGTAACGTGGTGAACACAGATGTAGTGATAGTAGTGTACATACGTGTGTAACGTGGTGGTGAACACAGATGTAGTGATAGTAGTGTACATACGTGTGTGACGTGGTGGTGAACACAGATGTAGTGATAGTAGTGTACATACGTGTGTGACGTGGTGAACACAGATGTAGTGATAGTAGTGTACATACGTGTGTAACGTGGTGGTGAACACAGATGTAGTGATAGTAGTGTACATACGTGTGTGACGTGGTGGTGAACACAGATGTAGTGATAGTAGTGTATATACGTGTGTAACGTGGTGGTGAACACAGATGTAGTGATAGTAGTGTACATACGTGTGTGACGTGGTGGTGAACACAGATGTAGTGATAGTAGTGTATATACGTGTGTAACGTGGTGAACACAGATGTAGTGATAGTAGTGTACATACGTGTGTGACGTGGTGGTGAACACAGATGTAGTGATAGTAGTGTACATACGTGTGTAACGTGAACACAGATGTAGTGATAGTAGTGTACATACGTGTGTAACGTGGTGGTGAACACAGATGTAGTGATAGTAGTGTACATACGTGTGTAACGTGGTGGTGGACACAGATGTAGTGATAGTAGTGTACATACGTGTGTAACGTGGTGAACACAGATTTAGTAATAGTAGTTTATATATGTGTGCAACATGGTAAGTGGTGGTGAATACAGTAATGTAGTAATAGTAATTTATCTTTAGCTGCTTGGAATTGTGGTTAATATTTTGTTTAAATGTTTGGTAATTTCTAAATATCTTAGAATGAATGTGTATAATTTATAGTAAAATATACAATGTTACTTAAATATAGTTGCATTTTTAGTGATTAATTATAACTCATTTAACTGAATATAGTTTTCATACAGTGAAACACATTTTGAATACAAGTCAGTATATTGAATACAATTTCAATTAAAGCTTTCAATTGAAAATATCAGAAAAGCAGATGTAAAAAGTAACTTAAGAAGAGAATGTATTTTCTCTCGTGTAACTGTCAGTCTGGAGGCACAGACCATTTGATAGTGGCAGCACTGGTATCACTTGGGTTCTTTTGGATGCACTCCATCATGGCAAAGTAGATGCTTGAATTACTGGCAGTATCCCATGTTCAAGCAGGAGAACCACTGGGAAGGGGCCAAGGGATGCCAGCACCATCTGCCTCTTTTAGCAGAATGCAGTAACATTTCCTGAGCAGTTTTTAGATTTCATTTGGCCATCTATATGATATGACTCTTCTTAGGAAGCCAGGAAAGTAAGTATTTAGCTTTATCGTCCAAGTACTTAGGGGCAGGCAAGGAAGAAGGGGTTGAAAATTAGTGTTGAATTGATCAACTAATAGTGTCTGTGACAAACAAACAGAAACCCTTCAGTTATATTTTTTTAATTCACTAAATACTTGAAAAATTAAAGATAAAATAACTATATTGTTTGTTTCCTTTCAGTGCTTAATGCTTTCCTCTGAGCCTAGATATAATTCTGGTTTATTTTTTAATAATATATGTGATTAGTGTGCATGGTAGCCCAGATAATGGTCTTCTGAAGATGCCCATGTCCAAATTCCCAGGACCTGAGAATGGGTTATATTTTATGGTAAAGGACGGTTAAAGTTGATAGGAGTATTCTGGTTTATTCATGTGATCCTTTAAAAGGTAAGTGTTCTTAAAAATGGAAGTAGAGGGCTAAAGAGGTGGCTCAGCAGTAAAGAGTGTTTGCTGCTTCTCCAGATGGCCCAGGTTTGATGCTCAGCACCAATATTGGGCAGCTTACAACCACCTGTAACTCTCACTCTAGGGGATCTAGGAGGAGGCTCTCTTCTGGCCTCCTTAGGCCATTCAATCTCTCTCTCCCTCTCTCTCTCTCTCTCTCTCTCTCTCTCTCTCTCTCTCTCTCTCTCTCTCTCTCTCTCTCCCCCCCCCCGTCTCTCCCTCTTTCTGTCTCTTTCGTCTGTCTCTGTCTCTCATACACACACACAAATAATAAAAACATGTTTTTATAAAAATACAAAGGGGTGCCAGGTGGTGGTGGCACACACTTTTAATCCCAGCACTCAGGAGGTAGAGGCAGGCAGATCTCTGAGTTCAAATGCAAGTGGGAGGCAGAAGAAGAGTGTCAGTAAAGAGATTTGATGATGCAAGTGCTGGAGAGATGCTGCTAAAGATTTGACAACAGAGGAAAGGGCTGAGTCATGAGCTCTGACGTTGAGACAGATGAAGAAATGGAGTCATCCATCTTTACTTTTTTGTTGCTGAAACAATGCCTGGAGCTGGGTTCTTTAACAAGTAGGGAGATTTATTTTGTTGATTTGTGGCTAAAAGTTCAAGATTGGTGTCTTCGTTTTTTTCTGTTGTTGTGGTTAATACTTGGACAAGAGCAGCTTAAGAAGAAAGGGTTGTTTTGGCTTAGAGTTCCAGTCTGTCATGGTGGGAAGACATGGCTGCAGGCAGGGAAGGAGTGGTGCAGGAGTAGGGGGCTGGCTGGTAATCCACATCCAAGAGACTGAGAGCAAATAAAGATGTACCAGGCTATAAGGTCTCAAAGGCTACTGCCTCCAATGACCCACTTCCTTTGGTGAGGCTTCACCTCCTAAAGGCTCTACAACTTTCTTAAACAGCACCAGCCAGGGACCAAATGTTTCAATACATGAACCTATGGAGAACATTTCTTGTTCAGACCACAACAGTTGAGTAGCTCTATCTCTTTGACCTCTGCTGGGGGCTCCATGGATTATAATAAACATCATAAACATCATAATGGCAGGAGTGTATATAAAAGAGGTCAGGTGGTGAGACTAGAAGTCAGAGGAATGCAGGAAGCCAGTATTTATATATATTTTAAATAACAACCTGATCTTGCCGAACTAACCATGTCCTCAGTGATTTTAATAACCACTTCTGAGGGCAGCGTCCCCAATGACTTAAGTACCTTCTACTAGGTCCCATCTGTTACAGGTTCCACCACATTTATACTGCCAATCCGAACAATAAGCTTCCAGCACCTGGACTTTTAAAGGTCAAACTCAGCAAACCCCTATGACTTTCATAATATAGGCCTCCAAAAATCTTGATTTTCCAGTGAGACCTGTTTTGGATACCAACTCATTAACTGTAAACTAACTACAATATAAAGTGAATGCTACTCTAACCCTCTAACTTTGTGGTACATTGTTACAGCAACAGTAGGGTAGAAAAATAATGCAGATTTTATACTTAAATATGGAGTGCTACTATAACAGAAAATCTGAAAGTAGCTTTGGAACTTTAAGGAGATGTTAGGAAAACCCTAGACCAGTGGTTTTCAACCAGTGGATCACCTCCTTTGAGGATTGAACAAACCTTTTATGGGGCTACCTAAAACACAGATATTTACATCACAGTTCATAACAGTAGCAAAATTAGAGTTATGAAGTAACAAAGTAATTTTATGGTTGGGGGGGGTCACCACAACATGAAGAGTTGCAGTATCAGGAAGATTGAGAATTGCTGCCCTAGAATGTTAGTGGACATGTAGGTTTTAGTCACTGTGCAAGACTTAGAAGTTAAAGGAGCAGGGAAAAAATTACCTTAAAGAATATCCAAATCACTGTGAATAGATCATTAGTGGAAACAGGCATTAGCGATGCCGATAGTGAGGATCCAGAGGAAAATGAAGATGTAGGAAGTGAAATCTTTTTATTATAGTGGCAGGAAGCTTAGCAAAAATATATTCTGTGATTATGTGAGAAGCATGACTTACAAGAAATAAACTTAGATTTTAATTGATGAGATTTCCAAGCAAAGTGTTGAAGATGCATTCTGATTTCTTTTTATGTGTTTAGAAAAATTTGAAAGTAGGTAAATTGAACCAAGTTTTCTTTAGTTGAGACTTGGGAGGTAGAGGCAGGAGGATCAGGAATTCAAGGCATTTTTGGCAACCTAGCAAATTTGAGGCCAGTCTAAGCTACATGATGCTGTGGGATAATGCTTTTATACCCTGTAAAGATTCGCTTGTATTGGTTTAATAAAACGCTGATTGGTCAGAAGTCAGGCAGGAAGTATAGGCAGGATGACCAGACTAGAAGAATTCTGGGAAGGGGAAGGTCTTAGTCTGCAGTCTCTAGCCAGATGCAGAGGAAGCAAGATGAGAATGCCTCACTGAGTAGGGTACCAACCACATGGTCAAACATAGATAAGAATTATGAGTTAATTTAAGTTGTAAGATCTAGTTAATAATAAGCCTGAGCTAGTAGACCAATCAATTTATAATTAAGCCTCTGTTTTGTTGGAACTGAATGGCTGGCTGCAGGACCAGGCAGGACAGAAACTTCCGTCTACAGCATGAGATTCTGTCTCAAAAGCAACAACCACATCAAAATCAAAGAAACAACAACAAAACAACACAAACCACCAAAAAGTTAGGACTTGCTAATTTTGGAAATTGTCTAAAGGGCATAGGGATGCTAAGACTGAGACCGTCACCTGGCCATGGTGGCACACGTCTTTAATCCCAGCACTCAGGAGGCAGAGGCAGGAGGATCTCTGTGATTTTGAGGCCAACCTGGTCTACATACTGAATTCCAAGATAGCCAGGACTGTTTCACAGAGAAACCCTGTCTCAAAAAACAAACAAAACAAAAGACTGAGAGAATCATTGTCATGAAAGTGTGCTATAGAGAAACAATGAAAGGAGTCAGTGCTAAAAAATGAGATCAAAAGGTCAGAGTGTTCATTTTGAACGCTAAAGAGGTCAACAGTGAGTCCTTACCAGCAAAGCAGAAACTGGAAATAGAGATGAGATTGTTAAAGCACGATCTGTGGTTGAACCTCTGTCTAAATGCAGTGAGTCTCTGTACTTATGGTAGCTCCACAAGGTACTTGAGCATACTATACCAGCAGAAATGCTACTGTCTTGAACCTAAAGGGACACAGAGAGGACAAAGTGAAAGAAGTTTTCAACCTCAGACTTGAGCACATAGGAAATAGGCTAATAGTCCTACTCAGTTGTGAGTACGTGTTAGCTGTACCTGTGGCCAAGTGGAGGTGGCTGCCTATGTGAGCAGAAGTGCATGCCTAAAGAATGCCACTGGGAACTACTTAGGTTGCTGCTTAAGCACTTTGCCCAGCTAGATTTTAAAGTTGTTTAGGGCCTGTCTTGTATCTTTATCTGTTGCTGTGATAAAGTACGCTGACAAAAACAACTTAAGGGGTAAAAATTTGTTTGGTTTACCGTTCCATTTTACTAGGGAGTCAAAGCGGCAAAAACTTGAAAGAACTGCTCACATATTTTTAAAGTTCAAAGTTCCAGGTTACAGTTCATCAGGGCAGGAAAGTCATAGCAGTAGGAGTCTGAGGGAGCTAGTGACTTCATGTCCACAGTTAGAGAAGAAAAGAACAATGAACAAATGAACACTTAGTATTCAGCTTGCTTTTTCCACTCCTATTCAGTCCAGGATCCCTTGCCTGGGGAATGGTGCCATCCACAGGGGGAGGTCCAAAATAATCCCCCATAGATATGCCCAAAGGTCCCCCTTCCAGGTGAGTCCAGATTTTGTCAAGTTGATAATTTGCACTAGCCTTTACAGGGCCAGTGACTTACTCATCTTTCCATTTTCTCTGTTTTTAAATGGGCACATCTGTAATTGTTACACTGTGGCATTCTTACATTTTATTTTATTTTTTATTATTATTATTATTATTATTTTGGATTTTCGAGACAGGGTTTCTCTGTAGCTTTTTGGTTCCTGTCCTGGAACTAGCTCTTCTAGACCAGGCTAGCCTCGAACTCACAGAGATCCGCCTGCCTCTGCCTCCCGAGTGCTGGGATTAAAGGCGTGCGCCACCACCGCCCGGCTCTTACATTTTATTTTTGTCACAGGTTCAGAGATGGGGAGGATTGTTGCACCAGGAATGACAAAAATCTCACCCAAATCTAATTGATGATTTTGATAATAAGATTGAGATTTTTGAATCAGTGAAATTTAGATGAGATTTTAGATTGACTGGATACTATAGTATGTTGATACTGTATATCCTTGATACTACAGTCTGGGGAGATTGTGGGATGGGGTGAATGTATTTTGCAGATGAAATGGATGCAGCTTTCATGGCACAATAGTTTTTGGCCTAGTGAGTACTATGTTGGACTTCAGTTCTACAGAACTGTAAAATTATAAATGTGTGCTGTTAAGCCTCTAGTTGTGGTAATTTGTTACAGTAAGAATAGAAAACAAATAGTGCAGGTGACCATTCTATACACATAGACAGTTGCGTTAAGAGGGCAGGAAAACCTGAAGGCAGATACTTCATAATAGAATATATATGAATTAATAATAAGTACATGGAACTGTGATTTATCAGGGAAATGCAAACTAAAATCTTAATAAGCTATTATACCATAGGATAACTAAAGAAACCTAGCAATATAAAAACAAGAACAAGACAACAAACTTTTGCTCTAGTACAGAGTAGATAGAACAACTGAAACTTTCATGCACTATAACAGAACTATAACTATTTAAAAAACAGTTTCCTATAGAGTTAAATGTGTACTAACTCTGTGACCAGTAATATGTCTAGATATTTACCTACAGAAAATGAAAATATATGTGTACATACAAAACTGCATAAGAATTCTGTAGCAACTTTATTTGTTTGTTTGTTTTTTTTTGTTTTGTTTTTTCGAGACAGGGTTTCTCTGTGGTTTTGGAGCCTGTCCTGGAACTAGCTCTTGTAGACCAGGCTGGTCTCAAACTCACAGAGATCCGCCTGCCTCTGCCTCTGCGAGTGCTGGGATTAAAGACGTGTGCCACCACCGCCCGGCTAGCAACTTTCTTTGTAATAGGTCTAGTCTAGAGATAACCCAAAGTACCAAGTATAGAAAAATGGATAAATACAATGTGATAGACTCATGCAGTGGCCTGCTGCACAGCTACTGAAGAGAACAAATTGCTGATTCAAACAATAGCATAAATAAACCTCTAAAACTTCCTATTGGAACAATATCAAAAAGATACAAAGAATACATCCTGGGTGGTTCTACTTTTATATCTTAAGGACAGCTCAAACTCAATGTGTTAATAGAAGCTACAAGTCTGGTGGCTTGGAGGAAATTGCCTAGAAATGAGCATGGGGAGCTTTCCATGGACATGCAGATGTTTAATAATTTATTTTTGGTAGTTACATGCATATCACACTTGCCTGAACACTTAATTGTTTTGGTTTATAGCACAACTCAATTGAAGAGTAACTTAAAGAGATTTTGTTAATGGCTTAAAGTTGGTCACATAGATTAACATCTGTTGATACTGTTCTGTGTGTAAGTCCACAAGTAAAGAATTCTTAGGATTCTGGAATTGAGTTCTGAAGAATGGTCCTTCACTTGAACCTCGGGAGTAGTATATTTGTGGCAGGGTGGTGCTAAATCTTCATTGCTGATCTGAGTAGCTTTAGAATCACCTGGAAGATTGGGGAGGCACAACTTTGGATATGTCTGTAAATTTGTTTCTGAGGAAGGAGTAACCACCTGGAATGTGTGGTTCCCCCTTATAGGCTGGAGGCCTGTAGAGTGGGGGAGGTCAACAGAATGCTGTCATTTCCCATTCTTTGCTTCCTGGCTCATCATGACTTCAACTGCTCTGCTTTATCCTATTCACCACAGTGGGCAGAACCCACTGAAACCATGAGCTGAAATAAATGCTGTTGGTTTCTGTAAAGCATGTGGTTACAGCAATGAGGAAGAAAAGTGATACAGGATGGGTTTCAGTTGGAGTAAGTTAACACCTCTAGTCTTGGTGAATAAGATCTGTAGTTCATTATTTGTGATTTGGGAAGAAATAAATGTGTTGTAGAGTTTGTAATCATGTTAAATTTTGAATTGTAGAGTTAATATATGGATTTTTGTTGGGGGTGAAAATAGTTTTAGAAAAGTGAAGTCTTTCCACTCACTTGATAAGAAGCATACAAACCTGAGCCAGTTTTTCTGATTGAATAACTGTTGTCACTGGATGATTAGTTTGAGGAGTGCCTGACTGGGACATGCTCAGTCTTTGCTGTGGTGAAATTCTTCTTTCAGAGGTCTTCAGTAACTTTTTCGTTGCAAAATCAAAAAATGAATTTCCAGCTGATATTGAAGTTCTGCTGTCTTTGGCTGTGAGGAACTTTAGAGTCCTAAATGATCTCCCATCTCTCCTCCAGTTTGTGTTCAGAAGTGCTTACTCATCGCCTGCCTGGGTCAGAGAACACTTGAATCCTGGGAATTCATGTCAGTGCAGTTCTATGGCCAAAATCCCAATGCTGTTTGATATCTTGTATCTTTTTACGTGTTTCTTTTCATGCTGAGAATTGTCCTGTTTCCTTTCTACATAGCTCAGACAGTCTTTTGTGTATTGATTTCCCCTATTCTTGACAGTTTACCAGTTTCATTTGTTCCTGAAGCACTGTTTTGTAGGCATGTTCTGGTATTTAGTGTGTTGTTTTAGATCTTGAGAGCAAGAGCCATATCCTACACTGCTTGTACTGTTAAAGCTGAAATAGTGTCTTCCATTTGTAGAAATTCAGTGTAGGCATGTTGAAGAAGGTGAACATAGCATAGTCTGCTTTTCTGCTTTAAGCAAGGGCATTGGAAGCCTGAGGATTATTTATCTTTCTTTTTTAGGAAAGTCCTTTCACATAGTCACAGTATGAAAGGTGTGATTTAATGGCTGTTGAGAAACCTGTCTGTGTCTGCTTTTCTTTGTATTTGCAATACTACCTTGTTTGTAAGCCTGATTGTTTGAATTAACATTTATTCTCTTTTTAAATGAAATTGTAACAGCTCTTGAAGACATCTTCTCCCAAACCTACTGAACAACAATGACTAGAAATGAAGGTCAGGGACTTTTAATTCCAGCCAAGATGAAGTAAAGACACTGTAGTCTATTTTTCCCAGCAGTACAACAAAAAACCTCAGGAAAAAATAAACTACTGAGGCCTCCAAAAAGGAAATTATAGCAAATAAATGGGGGGGAAGCATTATTTAATAAATGAATGATAAAACAATAGCAAGCTTCATAAGTTCTCTTCCTTGTATTCTGGGCAGCTGAATTTAGGACTCTGTACCAAATGGGCCTCCAGGGAGAAGTCTTCCTCTTTGTGCTCAACAGATTTGAAGAAAAGGGGCCAGTGGAGAACCTGTTTTCCTGAGCACAGGAAAGAATTCTTGTTGCTTTTTTTCCCCTCTAGTTTTTTCCTGAGGTCAGCCCCAGTAATAGAACACTTGTACTATGGTATGTAACTGGTATTATAGACACGTCAACCTTGAGAACAAAGCTGTTCCTAGACAGGGGTACATGATAAGTAGGGAGAAAAATCTACTTAATAATATTATTATTATTAACAACTTTTGTTTAGTATTCCTTGTCCTGAAAGTGAGTCCAGTTATGTAAAATTGGGCATTAGCACAGAAACTAAAACTGAGTAACCTCACGTTTCTCAGAGAACAGATAAAAGAGGTCTTTGATAGCCAGAGATATTGACAAAAATGATATTCAGGAGATTGTAAAGTTCTGGAAGATCTGGAAAGATCTGAGTGCTTTTTCAGGGCAGCACAGATGTGAAACCACATGACAAAGGTTTTGAAATATGAACTAACTTTGAAATCAACATGCATAGGACAGATGGGATCTGGAACTGAGTTAATTCCTTTCTAACTAAAGCATCAACATCCCTAAATCTTCTAATAGAACTAGGTACAAAAAGTGATCTCCAGATTTAATATTAATTCTCAGCTGAATGACCAATAGCATGCTTCACAGAACTAGAAAACAATCTTAAATTCACATGGATACAAAAAAGATCTTTAATAGCTATGGTGATTTGAATAAGCTATGGGCCCCATAGGCTCATATATTTGAATGCTTAGTCATCAGAGAGTAGCACTGTTTGAAAGGATTAAAAGGATTGGGAGGTGTGGCCTTGTTGGAGGAAATGTGTCACTGGGCTTGGTATTTGAAGTTTCAAAAAGCCCATGCCAAGTCTAGAGCCTCTTTCTTAGCTACTGCTCCAGTGCCTACCTGTGTACTGCCATGTTTCTTGTCATGATGATAATGGACTAAACCTTGGTCATGGTGTCACAACAGTAGAATAGTGGACTAACAAGACAATAGCCAAAGCATACTGAGCAAAAAGAACCATGATGGAGTTATCTACAGTGCCTGATTTCAAAATATATTCCAGAGTCACAGTACTAAAAAACAGTATGATACCAGCATAAATATAGATACACACAAGACCCAAAAATAAATTCACACATCTGTATCTAAATGACTCTTGGAAAAAATGCTGAAGGCTTATGTAAATAGAGACTGCTTGTTATTTCCCCATCGCCCAGACCTGAATAATCACACAAAACTATTATTAATTAAACACTGTTTGGCCAATAGTTTAGGCATATTCCTAGCTAGCTCTTATATCTTTTTTTAAATGATTTATTTAACTTTATGTGCATTGGTGTGAAGGTGTCAGATCTCGTGGAACTGTATTTTTCAGACAGTTGTGAGCTGCCATGTGAGTGCTGGGAATTGAACCCAGGTCCTCTGGAAGAGCAGTCAGTGCTCTTAACCACTGAGCCATTTCTCCAGCCCCTAGCTCTTATATTTTAACTTAACCCATTTCTATTGATCTGTGCATCACTACAAGGATGTGGCCTACTGGTAAGATTCCAGTGGCAGCTACATGGCGTCTCCCTGGCTCCACCTACTCTCTATTTTCTGCCCGATTTTATTCTGCTAAGCCATTGGCCAAAACAGCTTTATTCATTAACCAATAAAAGCTGAATTATACAGAAGGACATCCCTCATCAGTCTTGCTTTGGGAAAAAGACAGCTTCTTTGATAACTGGTACTGGGAAAATTAGACTTATTTTATATAAAAATAAACTAAAATTATATTAAAAAAATTTTAGTAGGACACCCTAAACTTTGAAACTACTAGAAGAAAACATTTATATGGGCAGTGATTTCCCAAATAGCACTCTGGTAGCCCAGAAAAGAAGCAAGAACTGAGAAGCAGGATTATGTTAAATTCAATAGCCTCTTCACAGCAAGAAGGCAATAGAATTAAGAGGCAATCTGCAGGGTGGTAGAAAGCTCTGCAAATAACATCTGACAGTGAATTAATGTTTAGAATATATAAAGATCAGAAAACATACCAGAAAAAAAAATCAAATTCGACCAGAGAAGGGCAAATGATAAAGACATTTCTCAAAAGAAGTACAAATGGTCAATAAGTATGGGATAAACAGCTAGGTATCTCCAGGCATCAGGACAGTGAAAATTAAAACTGCATCAAGAGCATTTTTATATTCTGATAATATAAAGAAATATATTGTAAAGCAATTTTGTTATGCATATTATTTTACCATTTATTAAAAATGAACAAATTTTTATACTAATGATATTTTTATTAAGGAATTAAATTTTAGCTAAATATTTAATATATAGGATGTAGAACATCTTCAGTGATTTTAGAGTTGATTTTGTTTTATAATTTTCAGTTCTGAGAGCGTTGCTTTGCACAGATGTGTAGTACAGAATGGCAGAAGAAAATGTGTTTGGAGCCATTTTGGACCCTCTAGTTTCAGTCTGAAATTCATTTAATTGTTTTTTATGAAATTAAATTAATCATCTCAAAGAGCAGTTTTAAAAATAAAACATTTTAATTTAATAAAATCCAGAGATGCAGTAATTTGATGCTGACATGCTCCAGAATTATGGTAGAAAAGTATCAAAAAATTTTGCTTTTCCATAAATTATGTTTTATAAAAGCAAAAAATTCATTTGTACAGGAAAAGTACTACACTTCATAACCCACAATCCTCTCCATCTGAGCCAGTGTTTTTAAAGCAGCATTGTTGACACTGCTAGTATGATGGTCTGTGTTGTGTAAGAGCATGTATTTTGAGCTCAGAACCAAGGCCTCAGTGAAGTCACATTGTGTAACATGGTGAGCATTGCCAGAAACACCTTGACTTTGTCCTGATTTCCACACATGCACTGTGGCATGCATACAGCCCCACTTAATGTACACCCTCCCAAACATGCACACATACACACACTACACACAAAGACACATTTCTTTAAAATAATCTAAAGGCAATTTCAGACATATAGAAACTGAAGTATTCGTTTTTAGTATATTAATATATAAATTCAAACTTTTTTCAGTCAAAATAAAGTGATAATGAAAATGTGGATCTACATAAAGGAATAGGACATTGAAAGTAAAAACTCTGGAATATAAAACAAGCCAAGGGCATGAAATAGGTACGTTCTCATGAATACTGTACTTGATGTATTGTTATAGTATGCTACAAGACATTGCCACCTATTTGATGGCAAAACAATGTGACAGTAGATGTGAGTATGGGATGTAATGGTTAGCATGATGGATTTTGCCTAGAAGCAGGCAACCCAGTGGAGTGCTGGGATGCCTACTGAAGGGTATTAAGTCAGAGGTGGTTCCCAATGAGGCTGAGGAATATGCCTTGAGGACAGCAGTTCTTGACCGTTAGGGGTCGCATATCAGATATTTATATTGTGGGTCATAACAGTAGCTACATTAAAGTTATGAAGTAACAATGAAAATAATTTTATGGTTGGGGGTCACCACATGAGGAACTGTGCTAAAGGGTTTCAGCATTAGGAAGCTTGAGAACCACCACTTTAGGAAGCAGTATATGATGGCATGTGTGTGGTGCTGTTTTAGTTCCAATGCAGTAATATGAAGAAAAGAGGGCTTTAGGGGATATTAATTAGGTCACCCAGCAGATTAATGCTGTTTTAAAAGAAGCTTCACAGTACTGCCTGAAATTCCTGGTGCAAGCGAGAAGGAAACACGGAACAAATCCACTTAGGAGTTTATTAGACAGGGTGCTTACAGGCTTGGGGAATCGGTGTGCAGAAAGAGGGAGAAAGAGAGAGAGAGGAAGCAGAAGCTGGTGCATCAGGTTTTTTAAAAGCCGCCTAGCGCATGCGCACAGGGGGTTGGCATGACTATGTCATAGCAGACGATGGGCTCATGCATGCGCACAGGGGCTTAGCTGAGTCATCGTGGACGTAACCACGCATGCACGCCTGTGTATCACACAGGTGGGTCACATGGGCCCTTTAACGTTCAGGCACCTCCGCGCCTGAGGGCCCATCTGCATGTGCACGGCTCCAGAACCCCAAAATATCAGCCTTACGTGGCTGAAATCATTACACTGCCTCTTTGACTTCAGGCCTTTTGACCCTTTGAAGTCCCCCTGGGTAGTGCCATCTATAAAGACCAGGCCCTCTTCACACATTAAGTTTATTGGTACTTGATCTTAGACTTCCCATCCTCCAGAACTGTAAGCAAATGAGTTTCTATTTATGATAAATTAACTCAGTCTAAGGTATTTTTTTTTATGTCAGCAGAAATAGACTAGACAGTATTCTCTTCTCACTCTCAGTGTAGTTTAGAGATCCCTGTTTGTTGAGGGATAAAAAGGCAGAAACATTTAACTAATTAGCTTCTTGTTACTGTTGGGTGATGGTTGTCCTCAGCACAGAAATACTCCACATTTCTCTTTTATATGCCCCTGAATGAGAAGTTGACAGCCATGGTTACCCCACACTCCCACATCAGTGAAAGCTTGGGAAGGAAGTGAACTATATAGTATATCAGGAGTAATGCCTGCTGGGCCACTTTGAAGTCAACATATTAGTGAAGGTAAAGTAAGTCACTCTACTCACAGAAGTAATTGATTTTGTATAGTGGCAGCCAATAGCATTGTATTCCAAATCCATGTTACTCATTTGACTACATTTTGGTGCTTTTATGTCTATGACAGTGGTGAATTGGAAGTAGGGAACAATTAATAGTCCAACCAGGGTACATCCAACAAAGGGCTCCCATCCTGTGGAATGTAGGTTTGAGGCAAGTCTTGGAGAGACAAGATTGGAGTAAGTCCATACTAAAGATCAGGGGGAAATAGATTAAATGGCATAGGAAAGAGATGATGGACGGAGGGGTCCTAGCAGCATGGCAAATATGATGCCAACAGGTTTTGCCTTTTCCCCTTCTCCCCCTTGTTACTAAATTCCTAACGCTAGCCCCCATGGCCTATTCCACTGACTCAAGTCCAGCAATCGAAGTCCAATGAGGATTTTCCAGCACAGATTCCCCCCTTTTCTCCTTAAACACCCACTCCTGTGAAAAGCACCTCCTTTGTTGCTTGCACTTGCTGCCTTTGCTTGCTGTCTGCCTTTGCAGCCCCCCTCCCTATCTCCTTTGTGCTGAGAATCTGGTGTCTGGGTATGTCCTTTACTGACTCTGAGGGGGGCAACATCTCTTAAAATGGGACATAGTTAGCCTTGGATGAGCTGTAGAGCAAGGATTACATACTGTGTGTTCTGCTCACTTTCCTGTAGTAGACTTTTGTTGAAATAGTAAATGGTTACCATCTTGAAATTTTAATAGTAGATTAGACTTAATAGAGATAAGCAGATTGAAGGATGTGTGTAACCGCCCAGTGGGTCAGTTAGTCTAGGGTTGTTACCCGCCTGGCAGGTCAGTTATTCCAGGGTCCTGAAGAGGCGCTATCTGAAAAGACATGGGCGGGAAAGAGGTAGGAGGCCAAGCAAAATCTGTTGTCAAAGCCTCCATTTATTAGCGTAATGGCAGCAGCTTATATAGCCCTTGGATGAGGAATTTGGCTTGGGATGGGGGAAGGGGGCAGGGGCATGGGATCTTGCCAGGGCAGCAATGGTCACTAATCGACACTTGGTCACGAGTCATCGGTCAGAAGGTCACGAGTCGACACACCTAGTGTTTTCTATGTAAGCGGAATCGTTCCTTTTGTGATTCCAACCACAAACAGTTCTCTAGATAGTTGGAATGTGAGGCAGGTTCCGCTAACAGGTACAGGTAGCTCTCAAGATAGTTGGGTGTGGAGTGGGCTCTGCCAACAAACAGTTCTCAATACAGTTGAGGTGTGGGGCTCTCTGCAAACATCCCCAGGACAATGGTCCCCACTATACTTTTGGGAAAATGGCTCCTGACAGATGTGTACATCCTGTATTAGAAACTGTTATGTCCAGATCGTGGGGTCCCCCGAAAACCACCAGAGTCCAAACTTGTATGTATAAACAAAGAGCCTTTATTCAGGCTCAAACTTGGGCTCCCAGTCTGTCTGAAGCAGTGGTGAGAACAGAGAGCCTCAAGCTCAGTTGGGGTAGGGTTTTTATCATAGCAGACGTTGGGGGTGAGGGGATTTCTAAGGTTCAGGATCCCTGATTGACTGACATTTGTCTAGGGGTGTCTTAGTGAAAAGGAGTGGCTGTGTGCTGGGTTAAGGCGTCTGTGATCTTAGCTATAATGGTTGGAATGTTAGGTATTTTCCCCTTGGATGTTGATTGTCTTCTTCCTGGGTGGTGCTTGGGTGGACTCATTTTGTGGTCTTTCCTGGAACAAGGTGTTACCTTACAGTAAACTCAGGTCTACTTTCTGGCTGGTCTCTATTGAGCCTGTCATGGCCGTATAGCCAAGGTACCCTGGGCTCCATAAATGCCTTTTGTGGGCCACTTGATATAGTTTTAGGCTTCTTTGATTTCAGCTATGGTATAGTGAGCAGTTTTGTGCAGGATTCAGCTCATTTAATTTATACTGTCTTATTTCTGGCTTTTGTTATGTATTTCGTTTCCAATCTAGTGGGATTACAAACAGACAACTCATATCTACATGCCACAGAAAAGTGGAAGAGTTGCTTGAAGTTAATGTTTAGCCAGGGCTAACTAAGAGTAGTGGCTCTGGAGTATATTTCAAAAGGCTCCTTAGAAGGCTGCTTTGTTAGTCAGTTTCTAATCTCTGTGACGCCATACCTGATGAAAGGAATAGAGGAAAGACCGTTTCAGAGGCTTCAGGCCTTTGTCACTTGGCTCTCTTGTTTCTGGTCTCATCCCTGATGAAGCAGATCATTGTTGGAAGGAGAAGGGGGTGCTTGTTGGTTCCGGGCCGCTCAGCTAGCTTAGAACCAAAATAATCACACAGAAACTGTATTAATTAAATCACTGCTTGGTCCATTAGCTCTGGCTTCTTACTGGCTAACTCTTACATATTAATTTAACCCATTTCTATTAATCTGTGTAGCGCCATGTGGCAGTGGCTGACTCTGGTGGTGGCTCCATAGCGTCTCCCTCTCCTCCTTCCTTCTCCCAGCATTCAGTCTAGTTTTCCCTGCCTACCTATGTTCTGCCTTTTCAACAGGCCAAGGCAGTTTCTTTATTCATTAACCAATAAAAGCAACACATAGACAGAAGGACCTCTCACACCAGATCATTGTGTTGGGCACATAGTGGTTGGCCATTTGGGACAAACGTGAGGCAGAAAGCAGAAGAGAAAAGAGTTCGGGACAGAATATGCCCTTCAAAGCACCTCTCAATGATGCCATCATACTACAAATCCATCAGGATCACAAAAGCCATTAGCTGGTAACTGAGTCTTTAACACATGAGCCTTTTGATATAGCACTTCATACCCCAGCCATACAATTGCTTATTAAATAACTGGTTGCAAACTGGAGAAAATCTGTTGACACTGGTGTCACCTACTAACCTGCTGCCCTTGCTGTGCTTCGTAGTTGTGCAGCACATTGCCATAGAAGCCTTCTGGAGCAAGCCTTTTCCAACACACAGGGAAGCTAAGACATTTATAGAACATAATTTAGGGAACTCTGGGCCATGGCTAAAATCACTGCTTACTCTTTTAAAATAAAATTTTATTTGAATATAGCCACACCCATTTTTTTCTGGAGCTGAGGACTGAATCCAGGGCCTTGCTCTTGCCTAGCTTACCACTGAGATGAATCCCCAACTCGCCACACCCATTTTTTAATGTATTGTGTATGACTGCTTTTATACTATAAAAGATTCGAATAGTGTTGAGGAAACATATAGACTACAAAATTCTAAAATGTTTACTTATTGATCCTTTTCAGAAACAACAAAAATCCAAGCCTGTTTCCTACTGCTGCTTAGCAAGTTACTACAAACCTGCTAACTTAAACAGTTTGGTGGTTTAAAAACAGGACAGAGAGCTCTTTTCCAGATGAGGCTAGGAAGATGACTCAGATGACTCAGCGGGCAATACATTTGCAATGCAAGCATGAGGACCTGAGTTTGAGTCCCCATGGTTCAACTGGTGGATAGCGGCTAACCTCAGTGCCTCCCTGTAGTGAGCCAGATGGGAAGCTTGTGGGCCAGCTGGTCTAGCGTGTGGAGCAGTGAAACAACAAGGGGAAAGGCAAGGACTAGCATTTTAAGTTGCTCTGACTTCCACATGTTTGCTGTGGCATACATGTGATCACTCTTACACACACGATTGTGTACATATATACATATCATATACCAACATACACAGAACAACTCTGAAAAGCAGTTTCACTTGGCTTGAGTCAGAGGTATGGCCAAGGCCTGCTCTCTGGCCACTCTAGGACATGCTTACCTTCTCTAGCTGGAGGCTGCCTGCATCGTCTATCTTGAGCTTCACATCTTGTACTTCCTGTGCCAGGCTCCTGCTTTACTCTTAGAAGGATGCTTGTGATTATATTTGGGGCCTGCCCCACTGTTCTGGCATAATCCCTCCCATCTTACAATCTTTACTCACTTCTACAAAGAACTTTGCCTCATAAAATAAATTTGTAGGTTCTAGAGAATAATACCTGAGTATCTTTGGAACCTTGCATATAGCTGATCAGTCTTCCCCTAGTCCCCGCAGGTTTACATCTGCCCTACATGTAAAATGAATTCTCCCTCTCATAATATCCTCCAAAGACTAAACCCATGATGTCAACTCTAGCTCAAAAGTCCTAGATGTCCCCATGTAAATTGTCAAAATGTAGTTATGGGCAAGTTCCTTGGCATATTTCCTCCTGGTGAAGAATAATGTGCTTCCTAGTTTCTTACGTCCACGGGTCTCTCCATATGTGCTCCCCAAATACAGTGGTGGAGTGGGCAGAGAATCACACTTAACACTCTTTCTCATTCTTAAAGGGAGAAGCATAGGGGGAAAAAAGAAGAAATTAATAGTGCTAAAGAACTTTGAAATCCAACCATGTAAACGTCTTTTAGGCTTAAGGTTGGGAATACTATTTTCCCTACCCCTGTGTGTGTTCTGCTTCTGTGTTTTTGTGTTACTTTAGTAGAACTGAGTAGCTGTGAGGAGGTCTTACAGTCTGCAAAAGCCTAAAATACTGCTTAGATTGTCCTTGAGAGAATATACACTTGTTGACAGCAGGAATATTTGTCTTTTACTCATTAACATATCCAAGTCTCTAGAATACCATTTGCTATATAATAAACCCTTACTGTAATGTGGAACAAAATGTAAAGATTAAGGTAGCAATGGAAGTGAGGGATAAACCTTTAATATTGCTGAAACCTAGTTTATAGATAAACGAAACATTCATTGATAAAATAGGAAAAAATTTTCTTGGCTTATAAAGAAAGAAATTAACAGCTTAAAATAGCATACTGCATTCAAACAAAAATTACAGTAGAATGACCGGTGCTAAAATACATCTTGGAGAGATTATATTGTTGAAAAAGACAATACTAGTCACGTAGATGTGATGGTGCAGGTCTGCAACCCTAGCACTTTGTAAACTGAAAGAGAGGGACTGAATTCCAAGTCAACCTGAGCAGTATAGCAAGTTCCAGGCCAGCCTGTGCTATATAGTGAATGGGGGGCAGGGAGAGATAGACTTCAGAGACTGACCTCTTGACCCAGTCTGATTTTAGCCATTCATGATAATTTTAAGTGTCAGAAAAGAATGGGGATAGTGTCCGCAAAGCTATAAGAGAAAGAATGAGATTTAAGAGTACTTTACAAATTGCTAAGCAAGTTGTATTTCAAATACAGAGACAATAATCAGACTTTTAGACTTAAAAGAATGTAGGGACCATAACATCAATGAGCATTTCTTACAATTCAAATTACAGTAATCCTAAAATTAAGAGTAAATCCTATAATAGGTTGTAGAATATGAGTTAGCAGTGAACATTGAGTTTATAAAAGAAAGGATAAAACCACTCTAGGAATTATTGTTAAAACTGAATATAAATATTATACATATATGCATATAAATATTTCTCATAATTCAAAAATTCAAAATTGAGGAGAGATGAGCAAGCAGACAAAAGTGATGTTATATTTACATTAATTTTCTTAGGTTTTATAAGTTAATTTTTTATTTAAAATTTTGTGGCAATCACAAAAGAGCTGAAGTTAAAATATAAACCTTGCACATTTCAGAAAGAAAGCATAACACTTAGTAGAGCACAGTAACTCTAGCTCTGTCAGTAAGATAGCAAGTAGCTATGTAGGCTACGAAAATTATAGAGAACATAACTGAAGCTGAATTTAAGACTTAGTTCTTTAGTTCCTCCCGTATATTGTGAGTGCTCAGTAACAATAAAGAACCTATAGATAATATATTCAATGATGTAGAACATTCTCATCATTGTGAGAAGTCTCTTGCCTTCTAAGAAACAAAGAAAGTATTCAAAATAAAAGTTGCTACACAAAATGATTAGATGCAGTTAACCCTAAGTATAGTCTGCTAAAAGAGATACAGAGATAAAATACAGCCAGCCAGGTATGGTGAAGCACAGCTCTAATCTTAGCACTTAGGAAGTGTTAGCAAAGAGGATTCCAAATTCAAGGCCAGCCTAAGCTATATAGAAGAATGATTTGAGCCAAAACTTAAAACAGAAACTAATTGTAGAAATTAATTCCTTTTAACAGGTTTTTTTTGTTTGTTTTGTTTTGTTTGAAACAGGGTCTCATTGTGAACCTTGCTCACCTTGGATGAGTTCTGCTTGCCTCTACCTTCCAAACATTAGGGTTTTCCAGCACCCCAGTTTTACTTGAAGCTTTTATAGCCAGATGGTGGTGCCTGCCAATTATTCCCAGCACTTGGGAGGCAAAAGCAGGTGGATCTCTGTGAGTTCAAGACCAGCGTGGTTTACAGAATAAGTTCCAGGACAGCCAGGGCTACACAGAGAAGTCCTGTCTTGAAAAAATAAATCATACAAATAATATTGAATCCATATATAGTATAAACCTCCAGGCCCAGCATTGGGAGGCTGAGAAAGGAAGATTGTGAATTTGAATCTAACCTGGGCTACATAATGAGATTATAATAAATTATAATATTTTATATCTGCAGGACATTATTCCATATTTCTACTTGAAGCATCTTATGTTTTTAAATAAAATTAATCAAATAAGGAAGTATCATATCAATTTTTAAAGTATGTGTGTATGTAGATGTGTGGGCATACACATGCAATAGCATACTTAAGGAGAGCAGAGAACAACTTTCTGAAGTAAATTGTCTTCTTATATAATGTGGGTCTCAGGGATTGAACTCAGGCCACCCCTTATCAATTCCTTAACACATGGAATTCCCTTCATGTACTGTCTTGCATTAGTATTTAAAAGCAAAAACTAAATGATTATATATCCAAAGAATATTGTCAAAATTCAATGCCTGTTATTTTTTTTTCTTTAAAAAAACATTGAGAAACAGAAAAAGGTGAAGAATGCATTGACAATTAAAGTATATCATAAACTTAAAACTAGGGATACAGCTCAATGGTAAAGTGAGTTCAGGGTTCTGAGTCTGATCCCCTAAATAGCAGCATTGCAGTTAATTTAATGGGAAGCATTAAATAGGATAAAATACCTAATATTATCATTCTTTTAGAATATTAACTAATACAGTCACTTGGTAAGAAGCAAAAGAATATTGTTTTGAAAAGAAAATAGCGAGGATCTAGGAAGGATCTTGTTTTATTATTAAGTAAAAAAGGAAAGGTCAGCATTCAGGGGTAAGCATTTTAAAAAATCTTGGTGTTATGGTTAGTGCTAATAACTTCCTTACTAAGAAGTTATTCTCAGTTAAGTGGCATTGAAGACTTGGTGGGTGAGGAGAGACAAGTGTTAACATTTGTTTTTCACTGATCTTTTTTAATACTTAGAACCAGTTTTGTTAAATTAATTGCTTTTATAACTTAAGGAGTAAACAGTGAGTGGACTCTGAGTTTTTCATACTTTTTGCTCCCACTGTCCTAACAGAAGGAGTCAGTTGTGGCTATTTTAGATGACATGAAGAGGAGTTGAGAAAGGGGGAGTTTGATTCCCAGTTTAGGCGTAGTATAGATGAGTAGAGCACATGAGTAGGAGGATGAAAGGCTAGCCTTCTAAAGAATTATGTGAAACCACATAGCTCAGCACACAGCATCTGCCTACTTCTAACGCTTGGCAGAAAGAGCTGAAGTAATTGGTGATTGTCAGTTTGGGAACCTGTGGGTGAGAAGGCGGAAAGAGGGAATGAATGAGCGTATCATATGTTAATTTCATATAGAAAGTTTCTCTAGTCTGATGGCTAGGATTTTAGGATTTGGGGAAACTTTAGCGTAGGGCTTTCTATAATATTGCCATTATCATCATTATTATTGTTTATTATCTGTACTTTAAATTACACGGTTTTTTTTTTCATTTGTCGTTTGTTTTTTCTTTTTTATCCTATTGGAGTGTGTCTTCCAGGTCAGTATTTGTTGAACTAGTGGTGGTAGTAAAGTCACTATGAAGACAATTAGGAATTGGTTAGAAGTGGACTCTAGGGAGAGAACATTTTGATTAAACTCATGCTAATTAATTTGTCTTTTAGTCTGACCAAGGACATGACTGGAAAGGAAGATGTGTACCGAGGCCCAGCCATCAGGGCTCTCTGCAGAATCACAGATGTGAGTTCTCTTTGTTTTAGTAGGTTGCTAAAGGAGACTATCTTTAGGTAGCATGCAGATCTAGACCCCAAGTCTGACTTGGTGGATCTTCAGTGTGAAGAAAGGTGACCACCAGAGAGGTTATTAACTCCAGTATTTTTCTCCATCAGCTTGTTTTTCCTTTTATGTATTGCAGTCTCTTCTTTTCTGTTTGCTGTCATGAACTATTATACTTGGGTACATCATACATAGGAAACAAAAACCTCATTTCATACTACCTTTTTACAGAAGCTTTATTGTAGACTCAGATCTTTTAGGATTTGAGGTAAACCTTTAACAAAAGAGGGACTAGAGCATCTGTCAGGAAATCATCAGTGCGGTTTCCCTTAGCCACCGTGGTAATCCATCACTTACTAGTGATGCAGATACTTGAGGGTAGATATGTGACTAGTCACCAGAAAGCTGGTAGATTATGTCTACCTTGCCCGGGTCATTTGTTTACTCTTATCTATTCTGTTCTATGTGGAAAGGTAAGATTATATAGCTGTCTCTTCTAGGAACTCGGAGTAGGAAAATTTAAAAGGGTCAGGATTGTCAAGCAGATTGAATAATCGCTGCAGATCTATGCTTGGGTGTGTCTCTAAATTGCAACCTTTTCAAGATTTTTAATTTTTTTGAGATAAGATCATTAACTCAGTACATACCTCAGACTGACCTTGAATTGATAATCTTTCTGCCTCAGCCTCCTGAGTGCTAAGATTAAAGGTGTGGATTACCATACCTGCTTCATGTTTTATAATTTGATCCAGATCAAATTGGAAATCTTATAAACCTAAATACTAGAAGAAATAATATAAACAGCTTGATTTATTTTTTCTACCTTACTATTTTGTTGCTTTCTTTTTAGTATTCTTAGTATAAGACTTGGAAATATTATTGTTTGCAATAAAATTATTTTTAATCTCAATGCTGGTCTTAGTATATCTACTCATTTGTATCTGCCACTACCCTTCCAGGACAAAAGCCTTTTTCCATGTTTAAAAGAACCTTACTTTCAAAAGATTCCATGCTGAGGGCTTGCTATAATAGTGTATTATACATTTAATTTCTTATACCTTAAAATAATCAGAAATTGCATTCGATGTGTAGAATTGTTCAAGATGTAGAAAATGTACTTTTTGTACAGAAATATCTAACCATCTTCAGGATTTCAGAAGGACCCTCCACTCCCATATAGGAATTTCTTTTTCTTTTCTTTCTTTCTTTTTAGGGGGAGACAGAGTCTAATTTGCTCAGGTTGGCCTTAAACACACACATACATGCATACACATTTTGTCTCTTTCTGTATGTGTGTGTGTGTGCGCATGGGCGTGTGTGCTCATGTGTAGCTTGTACTGGTTTTGAGTTCTGTTCTCTAGGATATTATTACTATATATAATCTTTTATTACAAAATGAATATTTACACAGAACACACATATATGGCCAGTTTCCATACTTTTTTTATGGGTAGTTATTTTATATGAATGATTTTTAACAACTTTTTCTTTTTGAATGTTATTAGGGAACAATGTTGCAAGCTATTGAAAGATACATGAAGCAGGCCATTGTGGATAAAGTCTCCAGTGTATCCAGTTCAGCACTTGTATCTTCCTTAGTAAGTGATGAGGCAGCAGCTGTTTCTTATACATGGTCTTGTTTCTAGTTAAAACAAATTTCACTATTGTTCTCTCACAAGAGAAACAGTCAAAAATGTGTGCATCCTGTTACTTTATCCAGCTGTGTTTTATTTAGAAGAATACTGATCAGTTTTAATGGGCAATAAAAACTTGAACTTTCCATGTTTGGAAGCTGTGGGGAACCTGAAAATTGTGCACCTACTGAAGGTGGTGCGTAAGATAAGAGCAGTGAACAGGAAAGAAACAGCATTGGTTTTTATGTTCTTCCTTTGTGCCCCATATGTTTGCCTTTTTCCTCTTTGTCCTTAGCTCTCCCTGGTTTCCTGTATCTATGTCCTTTAAAGTCTCCCTTACCACTTCTGAATTTCAAGAACCTTTTGCTTCAGTAATAGCTTTTCTTTCTCCTTTCATCAAAACAAAATTATTCATTACAACCTTACACATTGCATTTGGTTAAAATCAGGAAATGTGGAACTAGGAAGACTGCTTGGTTGATTAAATGCTTGCCAGTGAGCATGAGGACTTGAGTCAGAGTTTCATAACTCACATAAAAAGACATGCATGGGGCATATGCTTGTAATTCCAGCTCTGGGGGCTGGGGGTGGGGAGAGGCAGATTTCTGGAGCTCACCAGCTAGCCAGCCTAGACAATTGTCAGGTCCCAAGTTCTAGTGAGAGGTCTTGCTTCAAAAAATAAGTTTGACCTCTAGCCTCTGTATACATGTGCACACCACCCACAATATCTCACCCCCAGGAACAAACATACCTACCCATACATGCATTCAAATCATTAGAACACTGAAATTACAAGACTGCCTGATTCTAGGATGTAATGGATTAGGCTTTAGACCAAGGAGTATATCATAGTCTGTCTCTTCCAGGGGAATTTTCTGGAAGTAAAGCTTATATTAACATTATTTAAGTACATTCTATATTTTTCCCCCTTTTGTTGCTTTCTTTAGCTTGCCTCTCTCAGCTCACAAAGGAATGGGTGTTTATTACTTTGCAAAGAGATATTGAGAAAAAAATTACAGTTTATAGTTGTCCTAGGAATAGAGACATTGTAGACTTAAAAAGAAACAATATTTTCAGTGTTTGGGAAATGTCTTCTAGTAATTTTTGCAAGAAATTTAACTCACATTTCTAATGTCTAATGATCATGCATTATATATTCTCCCTTTTTTCCTAATTAGCACATGATGAAGATAAGCTATGATGTGGTGAAACGATGGATAAATGAAGCCCAAGAAGCTGCATCGAGTGACAATATTATGGTGCAGGTACTATCTTTGAGTCTTGTCATCTTATGTTTCAGGACAAAGTACTGGTTATCCAATATTAAAGGCAATTTTTGACATATTAGTCCACTTATTAGTCATTTTATCTACTAGGTATCTTACAAATTTTGATTATTTTCATTTGTTTTCAAGTGTTTGGTAGAAAATAGACAATCTCTTGTAGGAGTGTTCAGGGAAGACTGTCCTTTCAGTAGTACATAGACATGCTTATTGCAAAGGGATTCACAATGCTTTCCAGTCTTTCACTTGAAAATAATTTGTGTAAAAGAAAACTCTGTTTCTTAGGTGTTGATGATATATATTGTAAAAATAGTCAATTTTACTGTGTAAAACATTAAAACATTTTATTAAAAAGATCTTAAGATAAGGTCTACAGTACAGAGCTAGTTCCAGAACAGGCTCCAAAGCCACAGAGAAACCCTGTCTCGAAAAACCAAAAAAAAAAAAAAAAAAAAAAAAGATATTTAGTAGGCTATTCTTACCTAAAGGAATATGATCAAATTTTTAACTGATGGTTTTGTGTGAAGTCTCTGTATATGTTTGACCAAGTATTAATATTTACAGCTTCTTATATTAGCATATTTAATAATCTGGAAAACAGTCATTTTTCTGTTCAAAGACATCTATTTATTGGTCTGATTCTGATCATTGTACTTTTATACAAAGCATCAGGATGATGACACTCTCCTAACCTACTTTAGGAGATTAATCTTTTGTTAAGGTGGTAACAGATTTAAAGCCACTTGAAGGGGCCTTGAACCAGGTACAGTGGAATGTACTTATAGTCCCAGCACTCAGCAGGGGAGGATCACTTGAGTTCATGAGTTTGAGACCAACCTGAGAAATCCAACAAACCCTGTTTATAAGTAAGTAAATCTGTTATGCTGGCAGAACCTTGGATCTGAGGATGTAAGCCAGTGTTGAAACCACTAGATCTAGCTTCAGATTGTCTGAAATCCCTTTCTTACTTGTCTACTCTGAATTTAAAACTTCTGAAGTAAATTAGACTCATTTTTAGTGTTCCCTGTGTTTAATTTCATATAAAAAGATACTGTATTTTGTCCATTTGACTTGCACATCTTTTTTTTTTGAAAATTATTTTTGTCTAGTTCCATGCAGTTGTCTTTGCTGTAGGTATCTTATCATCGTCCTAAGCTCATGGTGCACTTTTTCTTGTTCTTAGTACCATGCATTGGGAGTGCTTTATCACCTTAGGAAGAATGATCGCCTCGCTGTCTCCAAGATGTTAAATAAATTCACCAAATGTGGTCTGAAATCACAGTTTGCATACTGTCTGCTGATTCGAATTGCTAGTCGCTTACTGAAAGAAAGTGAGGATGGGTAAGTACACTAAGCTGAGCTGGCTTCAGTTTACACGTTAATGCACCTTATCATAAAGGAATTGATTTCTTTTATGAATATTTTTAGGAAAGCACTGACTTTACAGATTAAAAAGAAATTTTTTTACTTTAATGTTTGCATATATATAATAATTATTAATAATATACCTACAAACTAATGGTGGACAAAAATACTATTGATCATAAGTTGTACAGATGATTGAATATGATATCTAGGAGGGATATTAAGAATGATCTTGTATATCTTGTATTTTTATAAGAGAGAATGTTGATATACTAAATCTGCCCAGGGTTACTATGTAAGTGTGCTTTAGAGGTGGACTTAGCAGTAATATTGTAGCAGTCCTAGAGGCTGTGGGGGAGAACAGGAAGAGGAAGGGATCTTTCAAGGTACAGCAAATTTGAAACAAAGAAGGCTCCTCATCCTAAATGGTTGTGGTTTTTCTTTTTAACTTATAGACAGGATCTCTCCAGGTTAGCCTCTCTTGCCTCAGCCTCCAAGTGCTGGGATTACAGGCATGCATTACTACCTGGCCAATTATGGCTTAATTTTAAAATAGCTTTCTCATTTGATCTCCTAACACTAAGATCTCTAGACTAGGGAAGGATAATAATCTGTCTTCGTGTCAGCTGTGACTGTAGTGTGCTGAATTTGATTAAAACCAAAACAGCTGAGCCCAAGGTTAGCTACTGGCTTCTCATAACAGAAAAGACTTGCTATTTTCTTGTTTTAAGTATTATTTTATGCCAGTCTGTACTATACTTTTATAAGCAATGCTTGAGTTTAATAGTCAAAGCAAAGAGGCAAGAACAGTGTGACTTTAATGAAGAAAAAGTATTAGAAACAAATTCACTGATGACCACTGCTAGTTAACAGTAACTTCAGTAGCAGTTTCACCTTAGGGTACCTTTGCTAATTATGGTAGATACGCTTTTTCATGAGAGTGCTTTTTGATAGTTGAGACTGACTTTACAGCTCTTAGAACTTTTGGAATCCGGTATAGTAATCTGGCAGTTTCCCATTCTTTTAACTTGAAAGGCATATTTATACCTTATAGATGGAATAGTTATGCTTTTAGATGTGAATTTGATCCTGGTAGTAACTGGCACTTGTGACTTAAACAGCTTGACATCTCTTAACATCCTTAACTTTGAATTTATCTGTCAGAATTATTGCAGTGTTTTAAGTCAAGTACATTGACAGTAAAGTGGACAAATTACTAAAGAACAAAGTATTATTCTTGACCATATCTAATGTAGTTTATATACAAACCTTTTGTAACAACTGAAATCCCAAGTTGATAGTGTTACATAGTAGTGATTCCTTAAACATTTGGCTGTGCAAACATCTGTCTACAGATATGTCAAGGTAATCAGGTATTTCTGATGCTTACCATCCTACTCCTCTGTTGTGTGACAAAACTTTTCCTGGTGAGACATAATATACACATCTAGTCACCCCAGATGGGGAACTGAGGACAAACCAAAGTACAGATACCACTAACGTTCAATTTCATGAATGAATGAGTTTTACAGGATGATGGTGGAAGGTTACTTACAGGCGCAGAAATGACTCAAAGCTGCATCATCAGGGCCCACCACAGGATGACTAATAGCTAATAAAAGATGGGAACCTGGAGCACACTGCATAACCAGCAGGCAGCTCAACAGTTTGGAGAGTGTCCTTTCTACGTGACTCTGGTTTAAGCCTCTTCCAGGCAGGTGATTGATGTCAGATACTTCTTTGTAGCTTTTCTCCTCTGAAAGTCTTCTTTGTAGCTCAGATTGTCTACTCAGACAATCTTTGCAGCTCTGTTCCCATTACTTAATCTGGCAGAGAGTGGGCCTAGTGAATCTGGTCAGTTTCAGGAACTTCCTGAAACTATTTTGAGTTATTTACCTTCCTACTTATGGAGCTTCCCTGCAGGATGAATGTTTCAATATTGGAAGAGACTGTTAACATGACATTCCACCTCTTCCTTTGACTGGGCCAGATAGACGTTCTTTCCACTCTCCCTTCTGTAATGATCTCTGAGCCTTGGAGAGGGTGACTATAGAACTTCACTGTGACTAAGAAATAGACCACCACAGTAATATGCCACAGGAATAGCCACTTCTTCTCAGGAGCTTCACCAGTGGTTATGGGTTGAGGCTTAACAACAGTGATCTATCTATAAAACACACATGTTTAGAAGGCAGTTTGATAGGCACATCACATCTATCTAGAAAAACCATAGGACTTGCTTCCGTATTGGTAACCATGACCTCCCTATTTACAGATTTTTGTGCTGGCTTACAGTATCTGACATGAAAGTCCCTTTTGTGGAGAAGGACTTAAATCAGTTGGATTTACTTAAATCAGTTGGTCTTATTCACAATAGCCAAGCCACTATTACACAAACAGGCGCATCCTGCCTGGCATATTGCTGTTTCAACACCGAGGGTCTATAGCCAAGCAGGAATGTTGGTGACAGTTCTTCACCAGCAGCCTCCCTGGCCCCTTCTGGCACTATGAAAGCCAGCCAGCAAGGTGTAAGCTTCCTGTTCAGTCTCAGCTTTATTTTTCCATTCCTGTAGTCATAGTATATACATGAATTGTCTTCATCAATAGGATCTTACTGTCTAGTGCTAGGATACAGCCAACAGCAGTAGCAATAGCCTTCATGATTTGTGGGGCCTCGGGGGCTTCCCTAGCCAACAATTCACAGGAAAGTAATCTACCCCTGGCATAGGGTTTTCATTCAGTAACTTTATGGACTCTGGGAGTGTCCATTTTCACCCATGTAGGATACCTTTTGGCTTTGTTTCCCTATCAGTTAACCCAGCCTTCGTAAGGTTGTAAGGTAGGTGGAAGTACCCTTGCACCTAATTGTCTCTCCAGTGACTTTCCAAGTCTGCAAAACACTCAGAGGTCAGCATTGTGTCATCTTTAAAACAAAACCTTTTCCAGAGGGTGGGCAGGACAAGGCAACATGCTAAACTACCATCCCATAACAAATAGTGGGGTTACACAGATAACCTTAGGGAAGCACCATCAAAGTGCTTGGTCATCTGTTCTGAGCAAGTGTCAGCTGACCCCAAAAGTTTGCAAATAAGAAGATACTAAAAGAGAACTTAAGCAACTTCTAATACAGCATGGAAAAATTCTATCCATTTATATCAGTTGCTTCCTCCACAGATCAGAGTTGGATACAAAGTGTGGACAGGAGGTGCTAACTTAATTAATTCTTAACCTTCAGACCTTTTCTTTGAGCTGTTTACATTTCCTGGAGGTCTTCCACTGAGCCTTCCTATATTTCTCTACACCTGATAAACTCAGTGGGCCTGGCCTAGTCTGTTTAAACCTACACCCAAAGCCAAAGGGGACTGTGGTCTTGCTCTCCCTTGCTGTACCTGTTGGCTTTCTGGGTCAGAGAGGACCTGGGTTGGCACTGTGGATGTAGCTGCAGCTGTTGGGCTCTCCATTCACAACACCTGGCTGTTGGAGGGGGTTCCCAAATCGGCAAACCATCTAAACTAGTGGAACCTTTTGCTGGAGGGAAATGTACTGAGGTTTTGATCACCCTTGGACATGCTTGGTTATCTTCACCTGTATTATTGTTCTTCTGTGGACTGCTCCTTGGACTTCAAAGCCTTCCAGAAGATCCTTAGCACAGAATTTGATTTTATCAATTCTTACTTAGGAACTGTAGCTTGACACAAATCCTGCCACATTTGTCTTCGAATAACCCAGACAGACCTCGTCTTTTGCTTTATCATTTTCTCATCCCTAGGGTGCTCTTACTTTATGGACACTCTTTACATGCTGGTCTAAGTCACTGAGAGCTACATAAGCTTTTCCTACTTCATAAAGATCCTGCCTCACACCAAAGGGCCCAGCAAAGCCACTAAAGCTCCACACCAGCCTCAAGGTCCCTGTAGGATCAACCTTTTCTTTAACTTCTCTTGTAAACACAGTTCTATCTGGGCTAGTGAACTGGGGTTCAAACATAGTTTCTCTAATTCCTAGTTCCCTTAATAGCATCTGCCCCTTCTCTATGGTTCTCCAGCCCTTGATACTTATGGGGACATCAGATGGGGATAGCCCAGTGTTCCTAGTGACTTTGGTAAGCCAGTCTGACTTCCTTCATACTGTACAGGTTATGCAGCCTTTGCCTTAAAGGGGGATAGGTAGTTAGTTAGATGACTCAGTTTTTCTGCCTCTACAGCAGTCAAACAGATCCCATATGCTCCTGTGTCCCACAGCCTCTCAAGCTATGCTATGACAGGCTCTTTCATTGTTTGCTTAAAAGTCTTTCCAAATTCTAGAAGTTCAACTGCCGAATATTCCCTGATCATCCTAGTTTCTTATACCAGACTATTGTAAAGGTCCCCATCTTTATGTTGGGTGACAGATTTTTTTTTCTCTTTTCCTATTAAAAGTTGAACCCTTTAGTTGTCTTCTATTGCTTTTACTATGTTCTCCTCTTCTTCACTTTCTGAATCTTTCCATGGTTCTTGGATCCCACAAAGAGTGTTGGCACATGAATCTAACTTGTACTCTCTTTTCCTTATGGCCCGCAAGCCTTAAGCAATAAGCCAGCACCTCCATCTTGTCTTCTACTTTATCTAATTTACTTGCCCAGTCAGAAGCTAACCCAGAGGATGCTAATTGGATATCCCTTCTTGTTGCAGTTGCTTCTTTACACAGACGACTTCCTGCTTTACACAAATAATTTCCTGTTTAGCTGTCATCTTGGCTTCAAATGAATTTCTTATTTCACCCAACAGAGGCCAGGCAACCTGAGCTGCTGCTTGCTGACAGTCTTGACCCTTGTCCACTAATCTCTAAGACTGTAAAATTTCCTTTAAACCTTAAAATGTTTTCAGGGCATCTACATCTTCATGTTTACATTTCATGTCTGCTACTACACAAATGAAGTCTGACGTCTGGGATTCTCCCCACAGACACTCCTAGTCCTGATGGCTCACCCTTAGTTACATGTCTCACTCCCCTACAGAGCCATGCTTCTGCTGTCATAGCACAGAGGTACAGTAACACACACCATACAAGAAAGGACAACTCAGAATTTCCTCTGAGGATGATCCTCTCTCAGTCTGCTCAGCTTCAGTTACATGCCTCCCTCTACCCATTGCCTGGATCATGTATCCACTTCTCACCAACTCTTCGTTTGTTCTTTGATGTCTCTGTTTGGGTGCCAATTATGTAATATGACTAAACTTTTTTTTCCTGGAGAGATATGAATAGATACCTGAAAAGGAACTGACAACAGACCAAAGTATGGATACAACCAAAGTCCAGCGTGTATTGGTAGGATATTACTTATAGGAGCAGAAATGACTCTGACAGCTATATCACCAAAGCCTTTCCTAATTCATGTATTCCAGGACAGTAAGGGATATGTCTCAAAAAAAGTCAACAGATGGCACTTGGCAAATGGTACCTGAAGTTGTCTTTTGGCTGCTACACACATGAACATGGACCTATTCTCTCTCTCTCTCTCTTTCTCTCTCTCTCATACTTGAACTTGTAAAAAAAATGTAAAGCAACCATATAAAAATGTTTAAAGATTTAGTTTAGTGGACATTTAAATGGGTAAGAAATTTCACAAATCATTATAGACATGAAAAAAAAATCTGATCAAAATACAGCATCAGAAATAAAAATATATTTGAAAATTAATTACAGTGGGAAAGAGATTAGAGAATTTTGGACAGTTCAATGGAAACTACCTAAGTTGAAATATAGGAAGAAAATAAGGGAGAAATGAATAGAATACTTGAAGGCTAGGGAAAAACATCATAGTCTAATGTATCTGCAGTGTGACTCAGAAAGAGAACAGGGAATAGGCAAAGTGAGTATTTGAAGAGATAAAAGTCAGCTGCAGATCCAGGGAAGCTGGTGAATTCAGGTAGAGTGAATAAGAGTGAACCACATCTAGTCTCGGTTAAGAAAGCCTAGAAGACAGAACTAAAGAGAGCAAAGCACGTCAGAGTCGAGGAGATGAAAGTAAGAATGACAGTTGCTGTGATGTTCTTCATCATTGTCAGCTTGACCGGACTTAGACGACCCAAGAGACACACTTCTGGGTGTGTCCTGGCCTGAATATGGCCTAGGGTTCCCAAATGAAGAAAAGGTAAAAAGGAGAGTGTGAGCTGGCATCAGCATTCATCTGTCTCTGCTTCCTGACCTTGGGAAGAATGTTTCTAGCTGCTGATACTCCTGCTGCCACAGCTGGAGCCACTTTCACTATTGTGTGAGCCAGAGTAAACCCTTTTTCATTTGGTTTTGTCGTAGAAATAAGAAGAAAAATAACTGACATAGAAAACTTATTCCAGAAAGTGGGGCTGTTGCTGAGACTACCTGACCATGTGTCCCAGTTACTTTGGAACTGCTTTTTGTTAGTTAGTTAGTTTGTTTGTTTGAGACAGGATCTATCTATGTAGTTCTGCTTGTCCTGGAACTGTGTAGATCAGACTGGCCTTGAACTCAAGAGATCCCTCTGCCTATGCTTCCTGGAGAGGCTGAGGCAGGAGGATTGCCACTAGTCTGGGCTTCATAATGAGTTTCAGGTTAGTCTGGCCTACAGAGTAAGACACTATCTCAGTATACATATATATATATATTATATGTACGTATACATACTTATATGTACACACATAATTAAAATAATAGAAATAAAAACTTGGAAACTTCATTGAACTGTGATGTCTAGAGATGGAGTCTTTGAGAAGTGCTTAGGACTAGATAAAACCATCAGGGTGGAACTCCTGTGGTTGGGTACTGACGCCTTTTCAAGAAGAGAGTATTGAGGATATGGCTTGTACAAATACCCTCTGACTCTTGCTGTATTCTGGCCATCCTCCCTTAAAGTAATCTCTATAATCTTTTGTAATTAAACCATGAAATTACCAGGGTTTCTAGATAAAGGATTAGTATCCAAAGTCAGTTTCTTATTCAGGCAACCAATAAATATGATAGAATTTTGAAAAGATAGCATGATTTATATTTTTATTGAAATAAAGTCTGTAGGAATAAATTTTCCAAAAATGTGTCTCTTCACAGAAAATTATAAAATATTATTTTATGTGCTACTTGAAAAAAATCAAAGTATATATTTTGTTTTTATACTGAAATATTCAATATTATAATAGTGTCATCTCTTTTAGACTGACCTGTGGATTCCATGAATCTAGAGCAAAACAAAACAAAAAAACCCCACCTCAGTCACTTTATAAATACCAAACAGAAATGCATACACTGTATGAAAAGACATGTACAAGAAGGTTTAATCTTAAGATGTAACAGTCCAAGTGTCCATGAGCACTGGAGTCCAAAAATAAATTACCGTGTGTTCATACAAATATTATATGATAGAAATGAACAATTACTTTTTAATGCAGCCCCATGGTTAAATCTGAGAAGTCATGCACAAAAGAATACATCCTGGGCCTGGGATGTGGTCCAGTGTTAGAGCATGTGCAAGACCATAGGTTCAGTCTGCAGCACAGGGAGGGGGAAAGATAGAGAAAGAGAGAGAGTGATTGGTTGATTGATCCCACTTAGGTTCATTTCAGTGGGAAGAGCTTGATATCTCAGCAGGATATCACTGTGTATCCCAATTCTAGCCTGGAACTCAAAATGACTCTCCTGCTTCAGCCTCTTGTTGTTGAATTTTCATCCAAAATTATCATAGTCGTGTTCTGTTATACTCAGCTAACTACTAGATGTTTGGTGTCTTTCTTGCAGTTGCAGTCAGGATAATGGTTTGGGTTGCAGTCATCTTGGAGCCTGAAAATTTGACTCCTAAATTATTTTGCTGGTGTTGTGTTGGCAGAGATATCTCAGTTGTTTGCCATGTCTGCCTCTCCATAGTGTTGCTTGAGTGTCTTCACAGCATGGACATTCTACAGAACAACAGAGAAAGGGCATAATTTTTTCTGACCTAGTCTTCAGAAACATACCAACTGTTGTTGGATAGCAAGACTAGCCATATTAAAAGGAATAGATAAGGAGATCAAAGAATCATTGGGGATTGTTGTCAAGTTTGACTACTATGTTAGCTGTAGACTGCCATAACAAAATACTTGAAACTGAAGGCTTACACGGCATGTTCACTGCTCTCTATGCCACCGTAGCTAACCCACAAGTTTCCTGCAGTTCTCCTGCCTCTCCTCCTACCTTGCCTTTGGACCACCACACTTTGGAGCTCAGCATACTGAGGTCTGCTACTCTGCCTGATTTTGTGTGTGTTCTAGGAATCCATACTCATGTCCTTACTCTTCCATAGCAAACACTTGATTCACCAAATCATCTCTCAGCCCAGAAGTTGGTATTTCTAAGTCAAAATATTTGAGTGATGAAATATGTGTGTGTGCATGTTCTCATAGTGAGTACATGTACTTGTAGGTCAGGTACATATACATGTTCATGTGGAAGCCAGAAATTTACATCAGATATCTTCTTTGATTGATTTCTACTTACTTACTGAGGCAGAATTTCTGAGCCCAGAACTTACTGATTCACCTAGTCTAATTAGTCAGCTTCCCCAGGGCATTTCCTGTCTCAGTGTCCTGAGAACCTGGATTACAGGCCAGTTGATGCTCCCACACAGTTTTTATGTTTTATGTAGGTATTGGAGATCCAAACTTTGATATATATATATAATTATAAATATATATAATTATATATATTTTATATAATATATATTATATATTTATATATAAATATAATTAAAGAAAATTACTTTTCATTTTGCATACCAAACCCAGTTCTCTTTCCCTCCCCTTCTCTCACCTTCCTCTCCCCTTCCCATACCCCATCCACTCCTCAGAGGGGATAAGGCCTTTCTTTGGGGATCAACAAGGTCTGGCATACCAGCTTGAGGCAGGACCAAGCCTCCCCCCCATATCAAGATATCGTACCATAGGGAATGGGCTCCAAAAAGCCAGTTCGTACATGTGTGATAGGTCCTGGTGCAACTACCAGGGCTCCCCGCAACATATCAAACCACATAACTCACCCACATTCAGAGGGTCTAGTTCGGTCCCATGCAGGTTTCCCAGCTGTCAGTCAAAAGTCCATGAGCTCCCAGTAGCTCAGGTCAGCTGCATCTCCTGGGTAAACTGGGAGGGGAGGTAGGAGGGAGGGGATGGGATGGGAATGTGAAAGATCAGGGAGATACAAGTTGGGGGAAGGACGGAGTAGGAGAGCAGTGAAAGAGATAACTTGACAGAGGGAGCCGTTATGGGGTTAGGGAAAAACCTGGTGTTAGAGAAATTCTCAGGAATCCACAAGGATGACCCCAGCTAAGACTCCTAGCAATAGTGGAGAGGGGGTCTAAAAGGGCCTTGCCCTTTAATCAGAATAGTTACCACCTTAATTGTCATCATAGAACCTACATCCAGTAACTGATAGAAGCAGATGCAACGACCCACAGCCAAGTACTGGGCAGTTGAAGAGAGGGAGGAGGGATCATATGAACAAGGCGGATCAAGAGCCTGATGATGAAAACCACACAAACTTTGGTCTTCATACTTGGTGACATGCACTTTATCCACTGAGTCGTGTTCTTAGCTTCTAAGCCATTTTTTAAAATTATTAAAATTGCCAGGCAGTGGTGGACAAGCCTTTAATCCCAGCATTTGGGAGGCAGAGACAGGTGGATCTCTGAGTTCAAGGCCAGCCTGGTCTACAGAGTGAGTTCCAGGACAAGTTCCAAAGTTACTGAGAAACCCTGTCTTGAAAAAAAAATTAAAATTATAATAATAAGCTCTGTGATTCCAGGGGAATCCCAGAATAATAAGTTGTAGTTAGTATATGGTATTAGAAATAAAGGGGTGCTTTTTTTTGTTTGTGAAGAAAATTATAATTAAACTTATATAAGGTTATTAGGGGCAATGATAAAGTGATACATATAAGCAGGAGACAGGATGAAAATGTCAGTGTTTTAGATAGTTCTTGCTGTGCACAAAATTGGCCTCAGACTTCTTAAAATAAGCATTTATTTTACAGTCGCCATCATCAGGGATCTGGTAGCAGCTTAGCTGACCAGTTCTGATGTGGGTGACTTGTGAGTATACAGTCAGGTTGGTCAGGCTGCAGTCCTCTGTTACTGGAAGATCTGCTCATATTTGCTGTTGACTTCTCCCTGGCTACGGGCCAGATCTTCCACCCTTGAGAACTTTTTATTGGCTGTTCAGTGTCCACTTAGCATGACAGCCACTTTCTCCCAAAGCAAGTGCATACGGGAGAGAAGCTCATTTGGGAACTACAGTCTCGAAAGTGTTGTGTTGTCGCTTGTCTCATATCCTCCTGATGCAGTAATGTACAAGGAAACTACACGGGATTTGAATGGTTAGCAGTGCGGATTTGGTGGACCCATCCTCGTGGGCTCTCTAGTGCAAAAAATACATCATTTATCATAATAAACCTAAGTATTACCTATTGAAAGAGGCTCAGATTAAAAAAATAGTAAGATTATGGTTGGTTCGTATGTCACTAATAAAAAAACTGACCTCGTATTTAGGATGCTCTTCCAAAAGACCCAGGTTCAATTCCTAGCTTCCATATGCCAGCTCACAACTGTTTGTAACTCCAGTTCTAAGGAATCTAACACCCTCACACAGAGATACATACAGGCAAAACACCAAAACACATTAAAAAAGGAATAATTAAAAAATAAGGCACATACAGAAAATGAAAAACTTATTTATATGTCTGTTATGTGTATAGGACTGAGTGACTGTGTATATTAGGAAATAGCATTTTGTAGTGCCATGCTTTATGTATGTTACTTAGTTATAGCTATTGATCTCCAGAAGAACAACTAATTTGACATTTAAATCACTCATTTCTTTGCTTTTCTTTGTATTTTTTTTTACTCCCCTATATCCATTCCTAAATATTGAAGTTGTTTCATCTTGTTCTGAACTTGTTATTGATAGACTCATGTTACATTTTGTGCCTTGGTTTTTTTTTCCCACTTAGAATGTTGTTGTAAGAATCACACTTGGTTTTGTTTATACACTTGTTATTCACTGTTCATTTAGACATATTCCTTCGTAATTTCCCAGCTCGTTCTTCTTAGAACAGACATCTCTGTTGTTTTCTGGTTTTGGCACTTGCGAATAAAACTGCTGTTAAATAGTTTTCTTGTCTCTCACACTCCTTTCCTCATCCATTTTTGTTGCTATAAAAATATAGATGCTCTTCAATTTATGATAGTTTGACTTGGGATTTTTTTAAAAAAATTTTTATGTCAGGTGACAGCAATATGCATGGGGTGACTCTTCCCCAGACCTTCAGTAGAGTACTTTATGATGATGAAGAGTAGCAGCCGTGAGCCATAGCCACGAGTGTGCAGAATGAGGGTGGAGAGCTGTGCTCCACGTGTGGTGTGCTGCTAGGCTCTGATGATTAGTAGATAGGCATAAAGGAGTTTTGAGTTATATTGTTGTCATTTATTATAGGTTTATTAGAACATACCACGTTGTGCATTGAGGAGCATCTATATCTAAAACCAAGACATTTATTACAAGAGATGTTGGATTTAGCTCAGTTATAGAGATTGGGAAGGCAAGAGCCTGCTGCTGGCATTTGCTCAGTATCTGAAAAGCCTTCTTACAGCCTTACATGGTGAGACAGAGGAGAGATGTCAGTTGAGGTATCTTCTCTTTACATTACTTACAGCATTACTCTTGTCATATGTCCCAACCCCCACAATACCATCTAATCCTAATTACCGTCCCCCCAAGACTCCACTGTAAATAGCATTAACATATGGATTTGGGGATTAAGCGTTCAGTGCATGAACTTCTGAGGAACACATTCAAGCCACAACAGTGCCATAGCCCTGTTTCCATGGTTAAGCACACACTTCTTTTTTTTTTATCTGTTTCATTCTTTTTTTTCTTTTTTTTTTATTGAGAAAAGGAAAAAAAGTATCTGCTTCCTCCCAGCCTCCCCTACCCCCTCTCCCCCTCCCCCAAACTCCTCTCCCCCTCCCTCTCCAGTCCATAGAGCAGTCAGGTTTCCCTGCCCTGTGGAAAGTCCAAGGTCCACCCCACTCCGTCCATGTCTAGGAAGGTGAACAACCAGACTGGCTAGGCTCCCACAAAGCCAGAACATGAAGTAGAATCAAAACCCCGTGCCAAGGAAGGGTGGATTGTGAGGTCATTGTCATATATACATCTGTGCTTTATAGGTTAACACAAGACTGTTTTGCCAAAATTGTTGTTTCTACACACATTCCATGGAGAAGGGAGATTTCCTGAAGCTGAGATGTGGAATTGAAAAACTTCTAATTGATGAAGTACCTTACATAGTTTTAGTGAGATGTAAGCTTACAGACCATAACAATCGCCTTTTGATAATGAGGAGTTTAGTGTTTTAGTATATTCTAAAAGTTAGGTCACCATCACAAAGAAGTCCTATTCAATTAACAATCACTCTTCAGTCTCCCTTTCCTCTGTGTAGGAGGGAGGCCGCTTGTTCATCCCGGCCACCCAGAACCAAAATAACCACACAGAAAATGTATTAATTAAATCACTGCTTGGCCCATTAGCTCTAGCTTCTTATTGGCTAACTCTTACAAATCAATTTAACCCATTTTTAAATGTGATTTATTTATTTATTTATTTGTTTGTTTATTTATTAAGGATTTCTACCTCTTCCCTGCCACAGCCTCCCATTTCCCTCCCCCTACCCCAATCAAGTCCCCCTCCCTCCTTAGCCCAAAGAGCAATCAGGGTTCCCTGCCCTGTGGGAAGTCCAAGGACCACCCACCTCCATCCAGGTCTAGTAAGGTGAACATCCAAACTGCCTAGGCTCCCACAAAGCAGTACGTGCAGTAGGATCAAAACCCATTGCCATTGTTCTTGAGTTCTCAGTAGTCCTCATTGTCCGCTATGTTCAACCTACCCCTGGACCCAGCAATACCACTCTTGGGAATATACTCAAGAGAGGCCCTATCATACAACAAAAGTATATGGTCAACTATGTTCATAGCAGCATTGTTAGTAATAGCCAGAACCTGGAAACAACCTAGATGCCCTTCAATGGAAGAATGGATGAAGCATGGAATATATACATATTAGAGTACTACTCAGCAGTAAAAAACAATGACTTCTTGAATTTTGCATGCAAATGGACGGAAATAGAAAACACTATCCTGAGTGAGGTAAGCCAGACCCAAAAAGAAGAACATGGGATGTACTCACTCATATTTGGTTTCTAGCCATAAATACAGGACATTGAGCCTATAATTAGTGGTCCTAGAGAAGCTAAATAAGGAGAACCCATTTTTATTAATCTGTGTATCACCACGTGGCTATGGCTTACCAGCTAAAGTTCCATCTGGCTCTGGTGGGGCTACATGGCTTCTCTCTGACTCTGCCCTTCTTTCTCCCAGCATTCCATTTAGTTTTCCCTGCCTACCTCTATTCTTTTGCCCTATTAGACCAAGCCGGTTTTCTTTATTAATTAACCAATCCTATTCAAAGGGGAATCTCACATCACCTTTGCTCTTAGAAAGCTGGGAAACAATCTTGTTTTTTTTTTTAATCTCCATGTATTTGCCTATTCTAGACATTGCTCACAAATGAAATCATACAATATACAGTTTCTTGTTTCTGACTTTTTTCGCTCAATATAATGTGTCAGTGTACATCTGTATTGTGGAAGTGTCAATTTCTCTTTCCTCTTAATGGCTGAATACTATTTATTCCATTATGAAGATGGACTACTTTCATTTTTCCATTCATTTATTCAGGGATATTTGGATGTATCCACTTCGGGCTGTTATGTGGAATGCTGCTTTAAATTGTATAAGTTTTTCTTTGTGTGTGTGTGTGTGTGTGTGTGTGTGTGTGAGAGAGAGAGAGAGAGAGAGAGAGAGAGAGAGAGAGAGAGAGAGAGAGAAAGAGAGAGAGAGAGAGAGAGAGAGAGAGAGAGACAGACAGATGATGGAGGAAGGTCATTGGCTAATAAAGGAACTGCATTGGCCCATTTCATTGGTTAGAAGATAGGTGGGAGGAGTAAACAGAACAAAACGCTGAGAGGAAGAGGAAGTGAGGTCAGACTCAACAGCTCTCCTTTCGGGGGCAGACACCTCAGAGAGACGCCATGCTCCCCGCTCCAGGGAAGATGCACGCATGAAGCTCCAACCCAGGATGGGCATAGGCTAGAATCTTCCCGGTAAGACCGGTGCTATACAGATGATAAGAAATGGGCTAGTCCAGGTGCGAGAGTTAGCTTAGAAGAGGCTAGGTAGAAATGAGCCAAGCAGTGTTTAAATGAATACAGTGTCCGTGTAATTATTTTGGGGCATAAGCTAGCCGAGCAGGCGGCTGGGGTGTTGGGGACGCAGCCCCGCCTCTCTGTATTACTACAGACAGACAGACACAGAAAGACAGGATCTCAATTTGTAACCTTGGCTGTCCTGAAATTCATAGAGATCCACCTGCTTCTGTCTCCTGCGTGCTGGGATTAAGGGTGTGCACAACCATGCCTGACCCAGCATGTATAATTTTTAATATGAAAATATGTTTCAGTTCTTAGTTCTTATGGGTATATACCTAGGAATGGAACTTCAGGCCCCTAGTCTAACTCTGTGTTTAACTTTTGAAGGCACTGCCAAACTGTTTTCCAAAGGAGCTATACCTTATAGCATTTTTATCAGCAGTGTGTTAGAATTCTCATCCTTATCTGTTTTAGTAAACCTGTCCTAGTAAGCATAAAGATGTTGTATAAATTTACTTATTTTAATTTGCATTTCCCTAATCACTAATGATATTGATATCTTTCACATATTTATTAGTCATTTATATATCATCTTTGGAGAAACCTCTGTTTGAAATCTTGAAATTGAGGTTATTTGTCTTGTTATCATTGGATTCTTTTTAGCTCTTTATGTATTTTGGATATAGTAACTTTAACAGATATATACTTTGCAAATATTTCCTCCTATTCTTTATGTTGTCTTTTTTACTATTTTTATAGTGTTCTTTTAGGAACAGAAGTTTTAAATTTTGATCAAGTATAATTTGTAAATGTTTTTTTTTTGCTTGTTTGTGGTTTTGGTGTTGCACCTAAAAAACTATTGCCTAATTCCTAGGTCACAAAGGTTTATTTTCAGAGTTTTTATCTTAGATATTTAGGTTTTTGATCCATTTTGAAATAATTTTTTAAAACTTTTAAAAATGATTTATTTTATTTTACGTGCATTGGTGTTTTGCATGTGTGTATGTCTGTGTGAAGGTGTCAGATCCCCTGGAACTGGAGTGATAGAGTCATGAGCTGCCATGTGGGTGCTGGGAATTGAACCTGGGTTTTCTGGAAGATCAGCAAGGCTTTTAAACACTGAGGCATCTCTCCAGCCCTTTGAAGTATTTTTTAATGTAATGTGAAGTAGAGGTTACTTCATTCTTTTGTATTCTAATATTATGAGCTGAATACAAAATTCCCTCTCCCTATGGACTGAAACTTGGTCTGTTGGTAGTGGTGCTGTTTTGGGAGGTTCTAGAAACTTCAGAAATGAAAGCTCTAGTTGGAAGAAATAGGTCCTGGTCTGTAGTCTCTTCTTCACTCTCTGCTTCCTGACTGTCTAAGGTGAACAGTCTCCTCCCTCACACATATTCTGTCATAATTTTCTTCCAGAGTATATGGGACCAAGCAGAAACTGACTGTTCTCTCTAAAACTGTAAGCCACAATAAACCCTTCCTTCCCTGTGTTGTTTTTGTTTGGCATATTAGTCATAATGATGGTAATACAAACTGATAGTTGTTGTTTTACCATTATTTTGTAAAATGCTATTTATTCATTCATCAAGTTTATGTCTTTGTTATTGTGGTTTTGATGTGTAATCTTAACAGTTTTTAATGTTCTGTTTTATTAACAAATTTTTTTCTCTAACAATTTCACATATGTATTTAACGTATTCCGGTTAACTCTCCCACACTTATTTCGCTGCTGCTCCTGCCTGACTTCTTTCTTACTAAAAGTCTCTTTCCTATATTCATGACTTTTTGTTTTGTTTTTGTGTCCCTCCGTGGTTAGTTAGCTAGGGATATTTCTCTCTATGAACATGGGTTTGAAACTATCCATTAGAACCTGGTGGACTCACCTGTGGGTATACAAACACCTGAATTCTTTTCTTCCCATTCTCCCAGATTCTATTAGTTGCTAATAATTAAGAAGTAAGTGATAGGGCCTAGTGAGCCCCTCCCAAGTCATAGCCAACTGTTAGTAGGGCCTGCTGTGTCTGCCCAATGCCTACAGACCACTGTTGTGAATTCATGATTTCCATGGATTTGTCATGCTTGGAAGATGTTTTTTCTTGCTTTTCTTCCTATCTCCTGTCTTCTCACACTTAAATTCTTTCTGCCCCTCTCCTGCTGTGTTCCCTGAACTTTGAGGAGTAGTATAAATGCCTTATTTAGGTCTGAGCCCTCAAATGTTCTTAGCCTCTTATGTGACCACGGATCTCTTCATTCACTTGCATTCAGTGCTAGGAGAGGCTTCTCGGATTAAATCTAAGATTTGTTTCTGGATGTAAACATAGACTTTTAAAAGGTGACTTAATGCTCTTGACACTCTGTTTCTGAGTTTACTGTTCATTTGATTTTCTTAATATGGGAACACCTGTTTAATTTTGCCCAGTGGTTTTATTGTATTGTCTGCTTTTCCCATAGATTTGTAGGAATTCTTAATATGGAATAATAAAAGTTCTTGATTGGTTATAAGTATTACAGACATATTCCTCCATACTTTAGATTGGCTGTTCTTTTTCTGATATCTTTGATGAACATAAAAGAACTACTTAGACGTAAGACAAGTGTATTGGTCTTTTTTGTTTTGTTTTGTTTTTCGAGACAGGGTTTCTTTGTAGCTTTGGAGCCTGTCCTGGAACTAGTTCTTGTAGACCAGGCTGGCCTCAAACTCACAAAGATCCACCTGCCTCTGCCTCCCGAGTGCTGGGATTAAAGGTTTGTGCCATCATCACTTGGCGTGTATTGGTCTTTTATTGAAAAAAAGTTGTTTTGTTGTCTTGCTTGAGCCCCAATTTCACAGATACTGTTTTTGTTGTCTTGATTAAACCCTAAGTTTATAAATATATTTTCTGTATTATTTCAAGCACTATAGTTTTAATTTGTATGCTTTGGGTCTGTATTCTACCTGAATTTGTTTTCTAGGTATGATGTAAAATGACAACTTAATTTTTCACCTCATCTGAAAGCTAGTAGACTCAGTATCATTTGTTGAAATGAGTCTGAGTCCATTGCTGTATAATATCAGTTTTATTGTAAAAACTAGATTTCGTTACATGCTTTGGTCTATTTGGGGGTTTCTACTTCCCACTGCTGTCAGTTGCAGTATCTAAGCCACCACCCTGCTGACTTCATTAGCATTACAATAATGTAAATATAGGCTAGAGGCAAATCTTTTGTTTTTCTGCACAAGAGTTTTTTTAGGTCTTGTTTTTCATCTTTATTTCTCTGTATCTATATGATATAAACAAGGATTACTTATCTTTCTTTTCAGTGGAGTTTGTTTATTCTTAAGAGACTTGCATCAAGGCATTATTTTTTTTATTGATTTTTATTGAGCTCTACGTTTTTCTCTGCTCCCCTCCCTGCCTTTCCCCTCCCCTCTTCAACCCTTCCCCAAGGTCCCCATGCTTCCAATTTACTCAGGAGATCTCATCAAGCCATTATAACAATCAGGAGTTCTAGCCTAGTTTGTTAATCAGCTTTTCATCATTAAGATAAACATCTTAAAACATAAAGAAATATTTATCTTGGCTCTTGGTTTCAAAGGTTTGAGTTTGTGGTTGTGTTGCAGCATTGTTTCTGGGCTCATGCATGGTAGGTAAGACAGGATTATGGTAGGGCACATGTGATGGGAAAAACTGATTCAGTTTTTCCTCCAATAAGGCCCTCCATCCTAGTAGTCCATTCACTTTGAACTCAGTGGATGAATCCTTTGATTAAAGTTAGTGCTCTCGGTCACCTCTCAGTAACCAGGGATAGAGCATGAGCCTTCCCATGATCTTATCGCGAGGACACTTTACTTCTAAATCATAATACCTGTGTGTTCTTAAGTCCAGTTGTTTCAATTACATGACATTTGGATTGTTTTCCCCCAGACAGACAGTGATAAATGTCAGTGGCTGGTAGTGTTAAGTAAAATTTTCACCTCTGATTCATTGATTCACTTCCAGAAAGCCATGGCAGAAATCTAACTTGATGCCCAGTTTATATGACATTTTAAAAATGCAAACCAAGCACAAATGGCCAACTTGGACTCATAAATTCAACAGGTATAATGTACATTGAAGGAAACTCTTAGAGATCAGACTAAAGTAATACTAGGTGCTCTAGCCCCTCCGTTGTCCATTTGTGCTAGGACAGTGTACAGGAGAGGAGGGGACAGGAGTTGGACATAGTGGCACTCTCAGCTATAATCCCACCACTTGGGAGGCTGGCCAGCCTAACTACATAGCAAGACCATGTCTCTAAATAAATAAATAGTGTGCAAACCATTTTATAATTTTTCACTAAGTAAAGTCAGTGTTTTACTAAAACAAAGATTTTGCAGTGGACATTTTTAAAAAGTTTCACCTCACCATTAATCAGAAACATACACATCAAAATAAAATACCATTTTCAGCTATCATCATATTTGCAAAATGCTTAATACTTTATACTATCAAATATTAACTAGAATGTGAATATTTCCAACGTTGCTGGGAATATAAAACAGAACAGATACTTTGAAGGGTCATTTGCATGACTATTAAAAATCAAAAGCACATACGTTGCTGGTCTATAATCCAGAAGTTTCTCTTCAAGAATTTCATAGAGGAATATTTGTACATATGCACAAGGAAACAAAATGTCAGTTCCTATATTATTTATAATGTCTGAATTTTGAAAGATATTTTTAATATGGACCCAACAAAAATTGTATAGAAAATTTAGTTATGAGATATTCTAAAATATTTAATGATTTTAGATAATAAATGAATTTTATCCATATGTCTTTATCTCTGAAAAATACTGCTTCTTGGAAAACATATGGTAAAGTGAATGAAGACTAGCATCATTTCTGTAAAAGAAAACAGTGCACTGAATACAGTCTCATGTGGTGCATATGTGTAAGTGTGTTTATGTGGGTGCATATGTGTATGTGGTTGCATGTACACATGTGTATACATGCATATGAAAACCACAGGTCAACTTCATGCAGCTACTATCTGTCTTGATTTTTTTTTTTTTTGAGATAGTGTATGTGGTAGTTTGAATGAAAATGGCCCCAAAGGCTCATAGGGAATGGCCAAAGAGCAATCAGGGTTCCCTGCCCTGTGGGAAGTCCAAGGACCACCCACCTCCATCCAGGTCTAGTAAGGTGAGCATCCAAACTGCCTAGGCTCCCACAAAGCCAGTACGTACCGTAGGATCAAAACCCATTGCCATTGTTCTTCAGTTCTCAGTATTCCTCATTGTTCGCTATGTTCAGTGAGTCCCGTTTTATCCCATGATTTTTCAGATCCGGGCCAGCTGGCCTTGGTGAGTTCCCGATAGAACATCCTCATTGTCTCAGTGTGTGGGTGCACCCCTCGTGGTCCTGAGTTTCTTGCTCGTGCTCTCTCTCCTTCTGCTCCTGATTTGGACTTTGGGATTTCAGTCCGGTGCTCCAATGTGGGTCTCTGTCTCTGTCTCCTTTCATCACCTGATGGAGGTTAATATTCAGGAGGATGCCTATATGTTTTTCTTTGGGTTCACCTTCTTATTTAGCTTCTCTAGGATCACGAATTATAGGCTCAATGTCCTGTATTTATGGCTAGAAACCAAATATGAGTGAGTACATCCCATGTTCCTCTTTTTGGGTCTGGCTTACCTCACCCAGAATAGTGTTTTCTATTTCTGTCCATCTGTATGCAAAATTCAAGAAGTCATTGTTTTTTACTACTGAGTAGTGCTCTAATATGTATATATTCCACACTTTCTTCATCCATTCTTTTTTTTTTAATTAAGGATTTCTGCCTCCTCCCCTCCACCACCTCCCATATCCCTCCCTTTCCCCCAATCAAGTCCCCCACCCTCATAAGCCCGAAGAGCAATCCAGGTTCCCTGCCTTGTGGGAAGTCCAAGGACCTCCCACCTCCTTCCATGTCTAGTAAGGTGAGCATCCAAACTGCCTAGGCTCCCACAAAGCCAGTACGTGCAGTAGGATCAAAACCCAGTGTCATTGATCTTGACTTCTCAGCAGTCCTCATTGTTCACTATGTTCAGCGAGTCCGGTTTTATCCCATGATTTTTCAGACCCAGTCCAGCTGGCCTTGTTGAGTTCCCGATAGATCACCCCCAATGTCTCAGTATGTGGGTGCACCCCTCGCGGTCCTGAGTTTCTTGCTCGTGCTCTCTCTCCTTCTGCTCCTGATTTGGACCTTGGGATTTCAGTCTGGTGCTCCAATGTGGGTCTCTGTCTCTGTCTCCTTTCATCGCCTGATGAAGGTTAATATTCAGGAGGATGACTCTGTGTCTTTCTTTGGGTTCACCATCTTATTTAGCTTCTCTAGGATCACAAATTATAGGCTCAATGTCCTGTATTTATGGCTAGAAACCAAATATGAGTGAGTACATCCCATGTTCCTCTTTTTGGGTCTGGCTTACCTCACTCAGGATAGTGTTTTCTATCTCTGTCCATTTGCATGCAAAATTCAAGAAGTCATTGTTTTTTACTGCTGAGTAGTACTCTAATATGTATATATTTCATACTTTCTTCATCCATTCTTCCATTGAAGGGCATCTCGGTTGTTTCCAGGTTCTGGCTATTACAAACAATGTTGCTATGAACATAGTTGTGCATATACTTTTGTTGTATGATAGGACATCTCTTGGGTATATTCCCAGGAGTGGCATTGCTGGGTCCAGGGGTGGGTTGATCCTGAATTTCCTGAGAAACTGCCACACTGCTTTCCAAAGTGGTTGAACAAGTTTGCATTCCCACCAGCAATGGATGACTGTTCCCCTTACTCTACAACCTCTCCAGCAAAGGCTGTCATTGGTGTTTTTGATTTTAGCCATTCTGACAGGTGTAAGATGGTATCTTCAAGTTGTCTTGATTTGCATTTCCCTGATCGCTAAGGAAGTTGAGCATGACCTTAAGTGTCTTTTGGCCATTTGAACTTCTTCTGTTGAGAATTCTCTGTTCAGCTCAGTGCCCCGTTTTATAATTGGGTTGATTAGCCTTTTGCGGTCTAATTTCTTGAGTTCTTTATATATTTTGGAGATCAGACCTTTGTCAGTTGCGGGGTTGGTGAAGATCTTCTCCCAGTCAGTGGGTTGCGTTTTGTCTTAGTGACAGTGTCGTTTGCTTTACAGAAGCTTCTCAGTCTCAGGAGGTCCCATTTATTCAATGATGCCCTTAGTGACTGTGCTGCTGGGGTTATACGTAGGAAGTGGTCTCCTATGCCCATGTGTTGTAGAGTGCTTCCCACTTTCTCTTCTATCAGGTTCAGTGTGTTTGGACTGATATTGAGGTCTTTAATCCATTTGGACTTGAGTTTTGTGCATGGTGATAGGTACGGATCTATTTTCATTCTTCTACAGATTGACATCCAGTTTTGCCAGCACAATTTGTTGAAGATGCTCTCTTTTTTCCATTGTATACTTTTAGCTCCTTTATCAAAAATCAGGTGTTCATAGTTTTGTGGGTTAAAGTCAGGGTCTTCTATTCAATTCTATTGGTTGACTTCTCTATTTTTTTTGCCAATACCAAGCTGTTTTCAATACTGTCGCTCTGTAATAGAGTTTGGTCAGGGATGGTAATGCCTCCAGAAGTTCCCTTATTGTATAAGATTGTTTGGGCTATCCTGGGTTTTTTCCTTTTCCATATAAATTGGCAAAACTTTCTTTACTTCTTCAAACATTCTTTCTAAAGTATCCATGTTTGAATCAGATAGCAAAATGTAATCCATGTAATGGTAAATTATAGACTTAGGGAATTGTTTACGGAGGCATGCTCTACATAGGCATAAATAGTATAAGAAGCCACACCCCAGTGGGCGGATAACCACTAACTGTAAGACTTTCTACAGCAGTGTCTCTTCACAGCAACAGTAACCCTAACTGAAACAGAGCCTTTCATTGGCTTGGAGTTTACAAAGTAGTCTAAGTAAAGGACTGTTGGAAGTGTAGTAAGTGATGGACTATTGGAAGTGTAAGATGAGATAAACCCAGGTTGATGCCAGTGTTTCATGACAGCAATAGAATGCAAATCAGGACAGTATCCAGGAAGATATTGGAAACTGTTTTAGACTACTGGACATAAGACTTTCTGCTGGTTTTTTGAATTATATTTTAAATATAGTAGAGTCTATGAAGAGTAATATTAAAAGATAGGGGTTGCATTTAATTTATTCACTATTAATGCAATCTGGGTGTGATGACTCATGTCTGTAATTCCAGCACTCAGGCAGAAAAGGCAAAAGGAGTGCAAGTTTGAGCCAGCAAGGGTTACAGAGGGAGGCCTTGTCTCTTAAGAACTAGCTCCACTTTAATCTCAACACTTGGAAGGCAGAGGCACATAGATAGATCTCTGTAAGTTTGAGCCTGGCCTGATTTACAGAGCTAGATTCAAGATAGCCAAGGCTACACAAAGAAACTATGTCTTGAAAAACAAAACAAACGAAAACAGAAAAAAACTGCCTCTCCCAAAAGAAATTTTAAAAAATGTATTGTTGTTATATGAGAGCATGTGATTAAGAACTTTGAAAATTATACAGTTGATTGATAGAATCAGCTCTAGTTAGTTAATGGGAGTTGAAAACAGTTACCTTGGGTGCCACCCAAGAATAAGAAAGAAAGATCCATTTAAAAGAATACTGTAGAAGCAGCTTTGTTTGTCATAGTCAGAACCTGGAAAGCTAAATGTCCCTTGACTGAATAATGGATAAGGAAAATGTGGTACATTTACACAACGGAGTACTACACAGAAGAAAAAATAACGACAGCTTGAATTATGCAGGAAAATGGATGGAGTTAGAAAACATTATTTTGAGTGAGGTAACCCAGACACAGAAGGACAATTATCACATGTATTCACTCATAGGTGATTTTTAAACATAGAACAAAGAAAATCAGCCTACAAACCACAATCCCAGAGAATTTAGACAACAGTGTGGACACTAAGAGAGACTTACATAGATATAATGTACATGGGAAGTAGAAAGTATAAAAAGACAGGCTCTCCTGAGTAAATTGGGAGCATGAGGACCTTGGCAGAGGGTTGAAGGGGGGACGGGACAGGCAGGGAGGGGAGCAGAGAAAAATGTAGAGGTCAATAAATATCAATAAAAAATTGAAATAAGAATACTATAGATACTTATAAAAGAATACTATAAACTTAAAAGAACATAATCTAGATTTGCCATCTCTATAGAGTATAAGATAGAAAAGCAGTTTGCTGATGAAATGGCAAGTACTTAGTAAAAGTACTTGCCATGAGAGGATTTTAAGTTCCCAGGACCCATAATGAAAAGAGAGCAACAACTCTAGACACTGTTCTCTAATCTCCACACATGCACACCCACATTCATTCTCTCCCATAAACACACACTGATAATAGTAATAATTAACTAATAAATAAATAACTTTTAAAATAGTTTGTTTTGGTAGCTCTTGATAACATAGTAAATGAATATGAACTTCTTTTTAGAACAATTAGGCTTCCTTCTCAACAATATTATATATGAAAAGATTTTCATATTTTAAATTTTGTACTAATGTAATATGTTTGTTTTTTAATTAGGGCTTCATTCTATAGTCCAGGCCTGCTGGGACTCATAACAGTAGCCTCTGCCTTTCAAGTGTTGAGATTATAGGTGTGAGCCAACCGTACTTGTTCACTGTTAGGTATTGTTTAACAATTTCATTGAGATTCATTTACAGTTGCAAGCTTGCAATTATATAATTTATTAATAAGCTCATATAGCTGCACCCCCATCTGCACAATCTGTACTTAGAATGTTTGTGTCACCTTCTCAAGTTGCCTACTTTTATGTCATTAGTTCCTCAGCCCTTGAGCTGCCTTTTGTCTCTAAATTTTGCCTGCATGGACATTTCCTATAAATTGTATCATGTCGTGCTGTTTTCATTTAGCCTAATATTTAGTCCTTTACTTCATTGCAGCATGGATCTTTGCTCATTTTTATTGCTGAATGATATTACTGAAAAGTTTTTGCTCCCCAATAAAACTCTTTGCTGACGCAATAATCCAAATTAAACCAAATTAGAAAAAGCCCAGGTTTAATGGCTACTAGTGCTCCTGGGAGCCTTCCAGGCCCTCAGAGAGGAGATGGGAAAGGAAGACCAGGAAAACATGTTTGTTTGGTCTCTGAGGGGCAGTTTAAATACCGTTTGGAAGTGGTCTCGAGTGTCTCGAGGGGTCATCATTTGGCAGACTTTTGGGGAGGTGGAGTCTGGACTGAGGCAACTTCCAGAGGGCGCTTGGGATGGAACTTCGACCCAGTTACAATGGTATGAGAAGGACAGGTTTTGTTTATCAATTGATGGCCATTTGGGTTGGTTATATTTCTACTATGGATAATGATAACTATTGATAGGTACAAATCTTTGTGTGAACATACATTTTCTATTTGCTTGGGAAGATTCCTATAAATGGAATACCTAGACTATATGCTATTTTTAATTTGTAAAGAAGCTGAAGATGAGTTTATGAAGTTCCATACTATTTTACATGCCTTTGCTCTTATCTGCATCAATGTGTGATGTTGTTTCTGATTTCTACTTGTTTCAGATTGCTATCACTGTTTATCCCTGTCTGACCTGGAGCTCTTCTGTCTCTGCCTCCTGAGTGCTTGGATCCTAGATGCACCTATGTGCCTGGTGTTACTAATTACTCATAGTTACTTTCTCTTCAGCTGCTTATTGCTTTACTACTTTCTTCCTTTTTTGCTGTTACTAAGTAGAAGTCATTCAGATCTCTTACCCACTTTTAGAGTTGCTGCATTGTTAGACTTCCTTACCCATTCTGGATACAAGTCCTTTAAAAAACTACAGATAAAAGCCAGGCGGTGGTGGCGCATGCCTTTAATCCCAGCACTCGGGAGGTAGAGGCAGGCGGATCTCTGTGAGTTCGAGGCCAGCCTGGTCTACAAGAGCTAGTTCCAGGACAGGAACCAAAAGCTACGGAGAAACCCTGTCTCGAAAAACCAAAAAAAAAAAAAAATCAAACAACTACAGATAACAAAATTTGACAAAAATTTCATAAAGTCTGTAGACAAGTACATCTCCTGGTATACCTCCCTCCCAAATTTTAATAAACAAATACTTTTACATAGTCTGTTGCTTGCCTTTTGTTTCCTTATTTTAACATTTTATTGAAATTTGTTTTATCACCTTTGTTTTTGAGAGATTGTGCTGTGTAGTAATAGGAGCGGCGGGGCTGCATCCCCAGCACCCCGGCCGCCTGCTAGCTTATGTCCCAAAATAACAACACACAAATTGTTTCATTTAAACACTGCTTGGCCCTTTAGCTCTAGCCCTTACTGGCTAATTCTGATATCCCGATCAACCCATCTCTAATAATCTGTGAGCACCGGTCTTACCGGGAAGATTCTAGCCTACGTCCATCCTGGGTCGGAGCTTCATCGCATGTGTCTGCCCGGGAGCGGGGCATGGCGTCTCTGCTCCAGAGAGCAGAGCTGTCAATCTCTGTCTGAGGCATCTTACCTCACTTCCTCTTCCTTCCAGCATTCTGTTCTGTTTATTCCACCCACCTATGTTCTAAGCTATGAGCCCAAGCAGTTTGTTTATTACTTAACCAATGAAATCCACAGATTGATATATGACACTCCCACATCACTTCCCCTTTTCTGTTTAAAAAAAAAAAAAGTAAGGCTTTAACTTTAACATAGCAAAATTACATATAACAAAACAGTTATCAAGTAAAAATTACAATAATCTTTATCATAACTAAGGAAAACTATAACTATAACTAACTATTCTTAACTCCATCAAAGACTCCAGAAAGATACAATATTACCTAAGCAAACAAGAAATAAGTAACTTTCAAACTCTAGAAATGACAGAGACATCTTGCTGCCTGGACAGTCACCCAAAGTTCCTCTGTATCGTTGGGGCATCCATCTTCGGCCTACAGGCCCATGGTATCCAGAGACATTTCCATGAAGCAGGACATTTCAAAGTCAGTTCAGTCACTATCTGTTGTGTCCTGTAGAATGTCTTGCAGACTCTTTCATGAATCAGGAACCCTGAAAGATCATCTCACCTTTAGGCAAGTTCAGTAGTCCTCTCTCTGCGGGTTCTCTGTGTCCAGTTTATGCAATAGTCCAGGCAAGAGCAGTTTCTTGCCCAAATGGCTATCAAACTCCATAAGGATTCTCTTCGATGCCCATCTTCTTCTTGAAGTAGATTGGTGCTGCCAGGAGCAGAGTGTCTCATTGTCATGAAAAGTCCTAAGTTATTAAAACATTTAAAATGCCATATTCTATAAGTTTTGAAAGATATGAAGAATGCCTATCTAAAATATATCTATGTACATCTAGAAAATATTAACTAACATGACTACAAACTTGACTATTATGATTATCTATTAACTACCTATATACATTACATTTTTAAATGAACTACACAATCACAATACCTTAATCAAGATCAGAAATACATATACATATAACAAAATTGACCTTAAAATCCATACCAATGCAAATTATTCATACCTATATCATTTCCCCCTTTAAATGTAAAAGAACGTTTATAAACCATATTTGGGAACATGGGTGCAGTTTTTTCTCTCCAAACTGCTTCCTGCTGAATGGGAGCATCTTTAATTAGGTCTTTCATGGTATAACCTGTGTGCTAGTTTCATCTCAGTTGGCAGTTGAGCAAAGCAATTTTCTGAAGATGTTCACAGCAACCCTTCAGGAGGGCGTGGTCCATCATACCATATCGGAATAGAAGAAATGAACAGGGTCTCATCCTCTGTGAAAACAAAATAAGAAACTCCTTTCCAAAGCATCATGTCCTTAGATCCAAATTTCAAAGTCAAGGCATTTTCAAAATATCTGTGGTGGATTAGTTCAGCAGCATTTATAAACAAATACCCTTTAGCAGCTGTTGCTCCTTCCTCAGCATTCAAACAATTCAAACAGAGCATAATAGCATACAGTATCAAAATTCTCTGTATTTTCCATCTTTGTACAGCTTTGTTTTAACCTCTATTTCGTTTATTTTTACTTTTATTTTTTGCTTTTTAAGACAGGTTCTCTGTATCTTTGACCTGGAATAACTCTGCAGACCAGGCTGTCCTTGAACTCTCAGAGATCCGCCTGTCTCTGCCTCCCAGGCATTGGGATTAAAGGTGTACTACTACACCTTGAACTCACAGAGATCTGTTTGTCCCTGCCTTCTAGGCACTGAGATTAAAGGCGTGTGCTACCATACCTTGAAGTCACAGAGGTCAATCTCCCTCTGCCTCCCAAGTGTTGGGATTAAAGGTGTGTACTACCACACCCAACTACTCTCTTTCTTCCTTATTTTTTTTTACTTTAAGAATTTTAACTATTAGTCTGCATATATTTTAACACTGTAAATCATTTAAAATTTTTCTTTGTCTTTGACGCTCTCTTTACTGTATCTCTGTTTTTCTGACCACATGAGTCTTTAATGTACCAAGCAATATCAGTAGGACTAAAGCCGTGGCTTTGCCGGCTAGATGTAGCCCATTCCTTAGCTTTTCAGCCTCATGGCTGAGGTACTGGCTGTAGCCATGTTTATAGCCACAACTCTATGGCGTTTCAAGATCCCTGCCAGCCAGCGAGCTACAACAGACAACACTCAAGTCCTCTCTCTGTAGCCTGCCCTCCTGCCTCAAACAGTCAGAGTTTGCCCTGGCAGGATAGCCCAGAAAGCCGGCATTTTTAAACGGTGCAGCTTTTTTCCTGCTACGGCTGAAAACCGAAAAGCATGTGTTCAGCTTTTTGTCAACAGTAAGTGTTTTGTGGCAGGACCTCTTAATGAGCTGCAGGGTTTTGCAGCTAAAGCTGAGTCAGGAAGCCTCTCTTAGATGAGAGCGCTTGCTTGCCTCTAGCAAGCAGAGTAGACCCGAGAAATTGTCACTACCAAGAAAACATGCTTTACTCTTTCCCAAGCTTTTCAGGCTTTCAGTAGATACAGTTGTCCACACATCTGGGCGCCATCTGTAGTAATAAGGGCGGCGGGGCTGTGTCCCCAGCACCCTGGCCGCCCGCACGGCTAGCTTTACCTGAAATAATTACACGGACACTGTATTCTTTTAAATACTGCTTGGCCCATTTCTATCTAGCCTCTTCTAGGCTAACTCTCGCACCTGGACTAGCCCATTTCTAATATTCTATATAGCACAGCTAGATGCGCTTACCGGGAAGATTCTAGCCTACGTCCATCCTGGGTCGGAGCTGAATCGCATCTTCCCCGGGAGAGCGGAGCATGGTGTCTCTCTGAGGAGTCTGCCCCCGAGAGGAGAGCTGTCGAGTCTCTGAGCTCACTTCCTCTTCCTCCCAGCATTCTGTTCTGTTTACTCCACCCGCCTATGTTCTAAGCTATGAGCCCAAGCAGTTTGTTTATTACTTAGCCAATGAAATCAACAGATTGATATATGACACTCCCACATCAGTGCTGTGAGTGTTGTGTCCAATAACTGCCTACTCAGGATTACAGTGCCTTCCTCAATGTGTTCTTCTAGAATTACATTGAGAGCCCTCGAGAAGATTTTATAGTTTTCAGTTTAAAATTGTGATAGTTTTATTAAAATCATTTAAAAGTATGTGTCTATTTTGTGTGCATGTAGAACCCATGTGGATCCTGGGGAATCAAACTCAGATTTGAAAGCAAGTATATTAACCGACTGAGCCCCAAACTTTTGTTCTTAGGAATGGAATGGTTTCATTTCCTTTACTTTAGATTTCTTTTTGCAGCACATTGAAACAGAGTTGTTTTTATGTCCATCTTATAGACTATAAACTTACTATGCTTCTCGCTCTCTTGATCTTTTGCTCTCTCTGTCTCCTCTCTCACTCACTCTCACTCTCTGCATTGGTGTACTATGGATTTTCTGTGTACAAAATCATGTCGTGCCACCTATGAACAAATATGTTTTCTAGTCTTTGTTTCTAGACCAACTTCTGTATTTTAGGCTTGATCTTTTTCACTGCTCAAGCCTTTAGTATACTAGTGAGTAGAAATGTTGAAAGATGGCTTCTTTGTCTCACTGCAGTGTTACAGGGAAACCATTGAGCTTAATGGTAGTTATAGGTCTTTAAACATCTACTTGATCCAATTGAGGCCATGCCTTCTGGTTGTTAGTTTTAATGTTGTTGTTTATAATAGTAAATGTGTATTAGTGTGATATATAACATTTGATTTTTTTCTAATAACCAATTTTGTTTTATTATAATTATGTTTTATATTACATGTAATATAGTATATTGTATAATAAGTGTTTATCATTTATTTGTTATGAAGAGTGCAAGTATCTGTAGTATGCTGACTTAGATTCATCCAGATACATACTTAGCAGAGATATGACTTTAGTTTTTTGAGGAACCACCATATTGATTTCCATAGTGGCTGTGCTGATTTACAGTCCCACCAGCAGTGTATGAGGGCACCTTTATCTCTGCATCCTCACCTGATTTTCTTCTCATTTGTTTTCTTATCATGTAGCTATTCTGATTGGGGGAGATGGAATTTCAATGTAGTTTCATTTGCATATTGCTGTTAAGGCTGGTTAAATATTTAATATATTTATTGGCCATTTTTACTGCTTTTGATAAATTTCTGCTCATTTACTCATTTAATTTTTTTCAGCTCTTTAGTAACAAGTACCCTGCCTGATGAATAAGCTAACAAAACTTATCTCCCATCCTGTAGGCTGTCTTTTCAGTTGGCTGTTTCCTTTGCTGTGCACAAGCTTGATGTGATGTCTGTCAGGCCTAGCTATTATCTCCTGAGCTCTGGAGTCTTACTCAGAAGGTTGATGCTTGTCCCTGTATCTTGAAATGTTTGTATTTTCCTTTCATAAGTTCAAAGTTTCAGGTCTTATTTAAGGCCTTTAGTGCATTTTGAGTTGATTTTTATACCAAGTGGAAATAAAGATTGTGTTTCAGTCTTTGCCACATGCATATCCAGTTCCCTAGCACCATTTGTGGATGAGGTTATTTTTCCTCCCGTAGTCACTTTGGCATGTTTGTCAAGAATCCATTTCCTATAGGTTTTCTAGTTACTGAAAGGTAAGTCTTCAAAATCCTTCCTAGTGAGCCTCTGGGTTTCAGGGAATATTTGTTATAACACTCGTTCACCCCTTTCACCTCTGATGTTGGTTATATTGGTTAGTTTGTCTAAGCATTTGTCAGTCTTGTTTATCCTCTCATAAAAGCATCTTTTTTTTTTGAGACAGTGTTTTACTCTGTAGGCCAGACTGGCATCGAACTCAGAAATCTGCCTGCCTCTGCTTCTTGAGTGCTGGGATTAAAGGTGTGCACCACCATTGGCTGGCTCATTGATTCTCTTATGATCTTCATTTCATTGATTTCTACCCTAATCTACTATTTCTCTTTATTTCCACATACTAATTTTGTTTGTTTTTTTCTTGTTTGTTTCTTAGTGACCTTGAGGTATGTCACTAAGATATCTATCAGAGAATTCTCTTGACCTGTGAATATAGGCACCCATCTCAATAAGCTTGCCTCTTCTGCCTTTTCTATATACCAAAAAATTCTAATAAATCATGATTTTATTTTCACTTGATTCTAGGATTTCTTTAGTTTTTAAAAACTATACTTTATATGTAACAAGTATAGTTTACATATTCAATCTCCATGTGTTTGTGTGGCTTCTATACTTTCTCATGATACTAATTTTATTCCATTATGACAAATAAGATATAAGAATTATCTTGGAACTAGTGTTACAGGTATTTATGAACTATTTGACATGAACTTGACCACTGAGCCATTTCTTGATTTGGGTAGTTGCTCTAGTCTGTTCTTTTCAGGTCTTTCTGCAGCATAGATCGGTTGGTTAGTTTAGTGCACTAGAATGTTATTTTTATTATTTCTGGATTTTGTTTTCTTTGTTGTTATCCGAATATAGATTTCCCACTTTTGTCATCAATCCTGATAGCTTTTCCTCTACCTGCTCTAGGCTGTTGGTGATACTTTCTAGTAAGTTTTTATTTGACTGAGTTTTTCATTTTTAAGATTTTTTTTGGCTGAATTTTTTATCCAAGTACTAAATTTTTAGTCCAATTTTTTTGTACAGGTATCATATTGGTATCTTCACTCTTCTCTCATTTGAGCCTCCTTATTAATCTCCATGTGTGTATTTTGCAAGCACATGAATATGAGAGTATGACCATGTATGCAGAAGCCAAGAGCAGGTTGTCAGATGGCTTCCTCTGTCACTCTCTGCCTTACTTCTTTGAAATAGGATCTTTCACTGAACCAGAAGCTCCCAATGTGTCTCCTCTGCTCCCCAGTCCTGGTATGTGCAGCCATGCTTGGCTTTTTATGTGGATGCCAAGAGTTCTAAATCAGGTCTTCATGCTTGCAAAACATGAGCTCTTACAATGCCATTTCAACAGACCCTCTTTGATCACTTTTAAAAGCAAACTTTTGAAATATTCTGGCTTTTTAATGATTTCAATATCTTTAGGTTCAATTATTCAAGAATTGCAAATTTTTAGAGGATCCACGCTACTTTGTGTTTTCATGTTTATGATTTAGGTTACACATCTATTAAAATGGCTATTCCTTTTTTTTAGTTAGTTTTTAGTGAGCAGCATTCTTAAGGACTCTGCTCATGAGGAAAAAGAATTGTGATAATACCATTAACACCAAAATAATCATACATAAAAATACGATTAAAAGAGGCTGGAGGGATGCCTCAGTGTTTCAGAACATGGGCACCGCTTTTCCAGAAGAGTTGGTTCCCAGCATCCTTATCAGGCAGCTCACAATTACCTATAAATCTGCTTCCAGGGGATCCAGTGCCTCTGACCTCTGCACACCTATGTTTATATGTGCATAACCACACACATATACATTATTTACAATAAAGTAAATCTTTAAAAGAAATATAGTTCAAAGAAATTAAAGTCATTTACTACATAAGTGGAAATAGAAAAGAAAATAATAAAAAAGAACATAGAATAAAGTATGAATTTAAAAATTAATAAAAGCACAAGTGGTGAATGAAGTAAAAGAGAGGAATGAAACAAGATTTAATGAAAAGAAAAAGGCACAGGATATAAAAGGAACAGATAGCAGCATGCTAAAAATTCACAAAATTAAACAAAATACAGGAGAAAAACTGGATAAAAGTAAGATGAACAGAAACAAAAAGATGGAAATAAAATAAAACACTAAAATATCAGAAAAAGGAAATTATAAAGATGCATAAAATATTATAAACAGTAAAAATTAAGAGAAGGAGAATGGCAGAAAGAATGAAGTAATAAAAAATGAATGAATGACTTAGACAAGCTTCTTTCTATGTCCTCTAATATTCAGCCTGGGAGGTGGGAGTTGGCAGTGAAACTGACTGGGTGCTGTACATAGGGTGTAGTCCCCAAAGTCATCCATTAATTATATAATTCTATTGATTTCTGTAAAGTGTGATGAGTTGTCTTGGTTTTTTTTACCCTGTTGCTGTCAGAATTATTTATTTACTTGATACTTCAACAACATTGTGTCTATATGTATTTATCCTGATTGAAATTTGTTGAGTTTCTGTGGAATGTAGACTTGGTTTTGATCAATCAGTCTGGAGATTTTCAGTCATTATTTCTTCAAGTATTTTTCCCCCTTGTCTCTTTCCTTCTGTGACTCTTAATTACATGGAGTTGACATATTGCTCATGCTTCCAGGTCTCCAAACCTTGATCATTCTTCCTGTCTTTCTTTATTTCACTTTACTTGTAATCAAACCTCTATAGCAGGCTTTTTCTTATGGGCTACCAACCAGCTCCCAAATCATGACACGGAGACTTAATATTAGTTATGAATGCTTGGCCTAGCTTAGGCTTGTTTCTGGCTAGCTCTTTTAAATTAGTATGTTTCTTTTTTTATCTCCCTTTTGCCTTGGGGTCTTTTACTCTGTCTGTCAGTCTGTCTGTCTGTCTGTCTGTCTGTCTTACTTTCCTTCTGTCTCTCCGTTTGACTGGCACCTGCCTGGCTTCTGCCCCAAGAGTGTCCCTTACTGTCTCCCCATTCTCTTCATTTTTCTTCTTTCTCTTGTTTTTTCTTCAAACCTAGATTGCTCCTTCTATTTATTCTCTCTGCCCACCAGCTTCACTTATTCCTCTTCTGCCTAGCTATTGTCCACTCAGCTTTTTATTAGACCTATCAGGTGCCTTAGGCAAGCAAAGTAAAATAGCAACACATCTTTTCATAATTAAACAAATGCCGCAGAAACAAATGTAACACATCTTTACATAGTTAAATATTCCACAACAAATCCCCTTGATTAATCTTTTATTACACTCATTCCTTTTTCCAAATCTCTGGTTTTTAATCAGTTATAATCTCTCATAGTTATATGTTGATTTAATTCTTTTGATGTAGTTTCTTTTAGTCCTTTGAACATGTTTGTATCAGCTGACTGTTGTGTTTGTCTAGTAAGTCTGATATCTTAGGCTTCCTCAGGAATTGCTGGTGGCTACTTTTCTCTTGTGTTTGGGCAGAATTTTACTGTTTATTTGTATGCCTTGTGATTTTTAGGTTAGAAGAGTAATTATGTAGTTTTCAAATTTTTATTTTATTATTTTTGGGGGGTTTTTCGAGACAGGGTTTCTCTGTAGATAGTTTTCAAATTTTTAATGTGATACGTAACATAAATTGATTTGGCTGATGTTAAACCAGTTCACTGAGGCTGCTGACAGTCACAGGCTGAGACTGCTGGTTTCCAGAGCTAGAAAGAAGGGATGGGAATTGGGAGTACAGCAGGTAAAAGCACCAGAAAGCTCACTATTCTCACTGAGATCCGTGTTTTTCTTCAGTAATAGCTCACTTGGTTAAATTTCAAAGTTCTGAAAAAACTGGGTTTAACAAATGTCATTGCTTTTTGAAGAAGTGAATTTTCAGTGATCTTTTATACAGTGTTCCAGAAGTATATCTCAGTCTACCTGTGCTTTTAACCGTTGTGCATATACCCTGCTATTTGATATGTAAACATGATCTATTTGCATTTATTGGCAGTCATGAAAGTCCACTCTTTGATTTCATTGAGAGCTGCTTGCGAAATAAACATGAAATGGTTATTTATGAAGCTGCTTCTGCCATTATTCACCTTCCTAACTGCACTGCAAGAGAGCTGGCGCCTGCCGTCTCAGGTTAGTTGTATTTGATAGCTGTTCTCTATGTTCTTACGTTGATTTTTCTTTTTTTAATCAGTGGGTCTGCAGAGTGGTCATTAGAGTGGTGTTTAGGGCCGAGATTGCTCAGTGAATAAAGAAGTTTGTTAGTGATTTCAGTTCTCTTTAATGTTTAGAAAACACATTTGTGCTGGGCGGTGGTGGCGCATGCCTTTAATCCCAGCACTCTGGAGGCAGAGGCAGGCAGATCTCTGTGAGTTCAAGGCCAACCTGCTCGACAAGAGCTAGTTCCAGGACAGGCTCCTTTGCTCTCACAACTAGCACTATTTCTCTTAAACAATTCAAATACTAATTGGGATATTAATTCTTAGAGAAGCAAAGCAAACCTTGTTTTCTATTAAAGTTTTTACACCTGAACAGTACTTTACCCCCTGTTTTTTTTTTGTTTTTTTTTTTTGGTTTTTCGAGACCCCCTATTTTTGATATTATTGTTCACATGAAGATTTTATATTGTGATCTAGTTTTCTGATACAAACAGTGAATGTGATTCATTACACATTGTAATTTTCAGCTATATGGTGAACAGGAACCACAGTTACTTTTCTGTTTCCCTTTTTCCAGTTCTTCAACTTTTCTGTAGCTCTCCTAAACCAGCCTTGAGATACGCAGCTGTGAGGACCTTGAACAAAGTAGGTATCCCGTTGGTGATATAGACTTGTATGTTTAATTCAGAAACCTTAAATACAAAGCATTTGGCTTTCTCTTCAAGCTTAGTATATCTGATCTATGGGCTTCACATGTGTAGCGCCTTAGTTGTGGCCATTTATACTGTTAGTCTATGAAAGATTTCTGACTTCTGAGTACTTTATGTTCAAGGGGTACACTGTTCAATGTGGAGGCCATTCACAAGTGCCAATTTAAGTTTATTAAGATTAAGTAAGGGGTTCAATTCCTTAGTCACACTAATCATATGACCTATGCTTATAGCCACTTGTGGTTAATAAAAATCATATGAAACAATACAAAGATTGAACAGTTTTATCAATTCCTCATCTCTCATCTTGAAACAAGTTGTGTCTTGGAATTCACGTGTTTGTGAATTTTAGAGAGGTTATATAGTGTGATGCTATCTTTTATATTAACTCCAGTGGGCCTGAAGCAACACCTCACCATTAAAATACACAGAGATTTCTGCATAGAGCCTATGACTCTTTGCTACATGGATAAATGAAGATTTTTTTCATTAGTCTGGGTCATCTTTTTCTGTTGAATGAGTTTTACTGATAATGATCTGCAGAAAATGAAGATTTTTTTCATTAGTCTGGGTCATCTTTTTCTGTTGAATGAGTTTTACTGATAATGATCTGCAGAGTATTTTTACATTTCCAGATTTTTGGATCAGACATTCTGTGCCAATATGGGATAAACAGAGATGGAACATCAATGTAGAATGACAGACATATTTTAGCAACAATGAGTACTCCAATTTGACAGGAATTTGTTTAGTTGCAGGAGTGTTTTAAAAGTGACAGAATGTCTTTCATGATTAGCATTTACCATAATAGATCTTTTTCTCAGAGTTCTAATATTTTGTAGAATAGACACTCATGAACATATAAACTATAAGGAGATATAGGCTGTCTATAAAAAAGAGACTGATGCTGTCATTAAGGTTACATGGAAGAGGTTAACAAATGAGAGTACTATGCTATATTGTGGCCATTACTTATTTATCAGGTGAAACCTGGTTAGTTAAAAAACAGTTACTTTGGGTGGGGAGTTGAGACAGGGTATCAGGTAGCCCAGGCTGGCCTGGAAGTTGCTAAGTAGCCATGGTTGACATTGAACTTCTGGTTCTTCTACCTTCAGCTCTCAAGTGCTAAGGTTATAGGCATTCACCACATGACCTAAAATGATCCCTTTAGATTGTCACTTACCTTATTTAAAGTTTAGGTTCTGGCTTTTATCAACAATAATGTGCGTTATTTTTGTTGTTGTTGTTTGTTTTGTTTTTCTTTTACCTTCTACAAGGTGGCAATGAAACACCCCTCTGCTGTTACTGCCTGCAACCTGGACTTAGAGAACTTAATCACAGACTCAAACAGAAGCATTGCTACCCTGGCCATTACTACATTGCTCAAAACAGGAAGTGAGAGCAGTGTGGACAGGCTTATGAAGCAGATATCTTCTTTTGTATCTGAAATCTCAGATGAGTTCAAGGTAAGAATTTAAATAAGCTTTTCCTTGGTCTGTAGCTTGCTATAACTGTGTCCTTTGAGAAGGTCTTAATTTTTATGAAGTCTGCAGTATCATTCTTTTCCTTCCAAGATAATGCTGTATTGTACATGAATAACTTTTATATTTCTCCAGGTTGTAAAGATATGTTTTATTCTAAATGTTTTATGTCTTTAGCTTTTACATTTTGGTTTGTGACCACTTGAATTTTTTGTATGATAAGTTGGGTGTTTTCCTATACTCATACCCACTTATTCTAGCATAATTAGTTCAAAAGACTTTCTTCCCTAGTGGAGTGCTTTGGTATCTGTCTTAGTTAGGGTTTTATTGCTCTGAAGAGACACCATGATCACAGCAACTCTTATAAAGGAAAACACTTAATTGGGACTGGCTTATGGTTTCAGAGATTTATTCCCTTATCATAATGGCAGGAAGCATGGTGGCATGTAGGTAAACATGGTGGAAAAGGAGCTGAGAGTACTATATCTTCATCCGCATGCAGCAGAAGGAGGCTGTGTGCCACAATGGGCATAGTTTGAGCATATGAGACCCCAAAGCCCACCTCTACAGTGACACATTTCCTCTAGCAAGGCCATACCTCCTAATAGGATCCATTCCCTATGGACTAGGCATTCAAACACCTGAGTCTATGGGGGCCATTCCTATCCAAACTACCACATTCCACTCCCTATCCCCCATAGGCTTGTAGCCATAGCATAATGCAGAAATGCATTCAGTCCAACTTCAAAAGTCCCCATAGTATATAAAAGTCTCAAACTTTTAAATAAGTTTAAAGTTCAAAGTCTCTTCTGAGATTTATACAGTCTCTTAACAGCAGTCCCCTGTAAAATCAAAAACAGATCACATACTTCCAACAAGTGAAGGTACAGAATATATATATTACCGTTCCAAAAGGTAGGGAAGGAAGTATAGTGAAGAAATACTGGACCAAAGCAAGACCAAAAACAAGCTGTGCAAACTCCAAACTGCATCTCCATGTCTGATATCAAAGTGCTCCTCAGATCTCCAGCTTTGTTCAGCTTTCCTCTGCAGGTATCCCACAGCTCTGCCTCTCCAAGCTTCACCTATACAGCTTCACACAATGGGCCTTCTGGGCCTCCATACAGAGACATCCCTGCCACACGCCTGGCCTCTGTGGCTTTCCCAGAGAGAGATAACCCCTTTCTTCTAGCCTTGACTCTAAAACCAGAACCACGTGGCTAAAGCTGCCAAGTTCTGCTGCTTGCTGGGGCCAGTATATGCCCCCCCCCCTTCACCTCATTCAATTACACCTTCACCAGCTTTCTGTTTTCCATGGTCTACTTCACAGTTTGGCTGTCCTGGAACCCAATCTGTAGACTAGGCTGACCTCAAACTTAGATATCCGCCTGCCTCTGGGTCCTGAGTACTAGGATTAAAGGCCAGCATCACCACACCAGGCTCTGAGCTTTTCTTTAAATTCCTTTTCACAAATTGGAAGTTTAAGTACGTGAGGTCTTGCCCTAAGGTCACCACTCCCTTTATTCCATTTACTTTCAAGCTTTTCTTTAATCTGTTTATCTCCTTGAACACTGGATTTAGCTCCATTCCACTTCCTGATGCCCCTTTTCTCCTTGAACTGTAGGTCTTGTGTTGCCTTCCTCAGCTTGCACCTGTTCGTTAGAGAGCTACATAAGAGTGACCTCTTATAAACACACAACAGAGTCAGTATTAGGCTGTTTCGAGGTTTCCTCTGCTAACAGAATTGACCCAAAACTCTTCAACTTAACCTCAGGTAGACATTTTGGACAAGGGCAAAAACCAACTACATTCTTCATCAAAATATCACAAGAATGATTTCTAGGTAGCATACTAAAATTCTTCTCCTCTGAAACCTCTTGAGCTGAGCCCCCATATTTCAGTCATTCTCAGCATCACTGTCTTCCACTTAAAACATTCAACTGCTTTTCTAATTCAGAGTCTCAAAGCCCACATTACTCAAAACAGAAACATAGTCCAGCCTATCACAGTAATACCCTAGTCCCTGATACCAACTTCTGTATTAAGGTTTCATTGCTGTGAAGAGACACACCATGGCCTTGGCAACTCTTATAAAGGAAAACTTTTAATTGGGACTGGCTTACAGTTTCAGAGGTTTAGTCCATTATTCTAATGGCAAGAAGCATGGTGGCATGCAGGCAGACAAGGTGCTGAAAAAAGAGCTGAGAGTACTGCATCTTGATCCACAGGTAACAGTAGGAGACTGTGCCACACTGGGCATTGCTTGAGCATATATGAGACCTCAGAGCCTGCCTCCACAGTGACACACTTCCTCCAAGCAAGGCAACATCTACTCCAACAAGATCATACCTCCTAATAGTGCAACTCCCTATGGGCCAAGCATTCAAACACATGAGTCTGTGGAGGCTATTTCTATTCAAAACCACCATAGTATCTTTATCTGAAAATCAAATAATCAAATAATTGTTTATTACTAATGTGTAAAACTATTTTTCTTTTAATTTTCCATATTAACTTTGTATCACGTGATTTTGCTGAATTACCATATTGCCTACATTGTTTGAAATTATCTGTATAAATAATAATATCTTGTGTAAATGAGGTTTCCTTATTTGAATCCAAAGATCTTTCCTATCTTTTTTCTTATCTTACTAAAATAGCCAGCACTTTTAATAAAGTGCTGAGTAGAACGAGTGACAGTGTATTAGAAAAGATGAAAGGACAATAAGTTTTAGTGTAAAGAAAGAAGACCTTACCATTCTTTCCAACACTCAGCCATGTAGCAAAAGGGACTGTTGCTCTCTACTTAATATGAAAAATAAACAAAAGTAGACCATTTCAAACTTTGGAATGTTATAAAAATTGTTTAGAATGGAAAGAATGGAAGTTGGCAAATGACCATAAAATAAATATTTTAGATGATCTGGGCTCCTGAAATTATCTGTTTACATGTTCTTTAGTTTTATTCTTAATTCTTTAAAAACCCTAAAACATTAGCTCAGGTAAACTGTTTCAATGGGTATCCCCATCATGGTCTTGACCTCTTTGTTCATATTCTTACTCTTTCCTCTCTTTAACTGGACTTTGGGAGCTCAGCCCAATGCTCCACTGAGGATCTCTGCCTCTACTTCCATCAGTTGCTGGATGAAGGTTCTATGGTGACATTTAAGATAGCCATCAATCTGACTACAGGGCAAGGCCAGTTTATGCACCCTCTCCTCTATTGCTTAGGGTCTTAGCTGGTTATCCTTGTAGATTCCTGGGAATTTCTTTATTGCCAGGTTTCTTTCTTTCTTTCTTTCTTTCTTTCTTTCTTTCTTTCTTTCTTTTTTTTCTTTTTGGTTTTTCGAGACAGGGTTTCTCTGTGGCTTTGGAGCCTGTCCTGGAACTAGCTCTGTAGACCAGGCTGGTCTTGAACTCACAGAGATCCGCCTGCCTCTGCCTCCCGAGTGCTGGGATTAAAGGCGTGCGCCACCATCGCCCAGCGAGTGCCAGGTTTCATGCTAGCCCCATAATGGCCCCCCAATCAAGATATCTCTTTCCTTGTTCTCCATCTCTGTCCTTCCCCCATCTCAACTACCCTGTTGCTTCAAGTTTTCCTCCCCCCTCCATGCCTCCCCTCCTCCTCCTCTTTCCACCCTCCCTTATCCCCCCACCCCATGCTCCCAATTTTCTCAGGAGATCTTGTCTATTTCCTCTTCCCAGGTGGATCTATACATGTTTCTCTTAGGGTTCTCCTTGTTACTTATCTTCTCTGGGGTTGAGGACTTTAGGCTTGTTATTCTTTGCTTTACAACTAGTATCCACTATTCCTGAGCTAATGGGAGCCCACCAACTCTGGCCTGACAGGGAAAGAACCAGCACAGGATCAACTAGGCCCTCTGAATTTGGGTGACAGTTGTATGGCTGGGACAGACTGTGGGGCCACTGGCAGTGAGACCAGGATTTATCCCTATTGTTTGTACTGGCTTTTTGGAACCCATTTTCTTTGGAGGCATACCTTGCTTAGCCTAGATACAGTGGGGAGGGCCTTGGTCCTGCCTCAAAGCAGTGTGCTAGACTTTGTTGACTCCCCATGGGAAGTCTTACCCTCTCTGAGGAGTGGATAAGAGGTGGGGGGAGGGGGTGGAGAGAGTGGGAGGAGTGGAAGGAGTAGGAACTGGGATTGATACGTAAAATGAGAAAAGACCATTTTTAAAAAAAAATAATTAAATAAAAAGTTTTTTTAAAAAACTAAAACCATCATAGCGTTCAAACCCTACAAAAATAGGATATACGTGTGGAATGGTGTTATGTGCCAATAATCTTAGTACTCAGAAGGCTGGAGCAGAAACATCATGAGTTTCGGCCAGCCTGAGCTACATACAAGTTCTAGGACATCCTGGGTAAATAGCAAGACTCTTGTCTGGAAAAAAAAAATCAAGTAGAATGCAACCAAGATTGGGTAATAGTTTACTGTCTTCAACTTTAGAAAATTAAAAAGTTTAAAAAGATTGAAAATTAAAGTGCACTAAAAAATTGATGGCCATGTTATGATTCATTGGAAATATTTGTTTATCCTTGTGTACAATTGCTTGTAGCATTAAAAAAAATCCAATGTCTACTAAAAGTGAATTTTTTTAATGTTTGTTTTCATTTTTTTCTTCCTAGTAAGTCGGGTTCTTACTAGGTAGCCTGGGCTAGTCTTAGACTCACAATCCTGATACTCCAGCTTTCCAAGGGTGGAAATTATAGGTGCTACCATGCCTGACTAGAAAAAAGAAGAAGATGATGAAGAGGAGGAGGAAGAGGAGGAGGAGGAGGAGAGAACCCCACAGTTTCACTCTTTGAACTATGAGACCTTTTCAGTTGTACGCATTACTAGAAACATATTGGGCAAGTTGCAGGTTATATACAGAATGATACAGTCATGTCAACACCAAAGAGTAAACTTACATAGATTTATTGTCTGGGGGTACATTAGTAAACTGAAGAACAATAAGGAAATAGGAAAGAGATCAGGAGAATAATCATACCAAGGGAGGCTACAACAGATATGATCAGGCAGTAAAGAGGTACATAAAAGAATTTCAGATTATAAAAATCTTTTAAACTATGAAGAAAGTATATAAGCATTGTTATTGTAATAACTTTGTTATTTTAATTTATTTAATAATGCTATATATTTTAATAAATAGTCTGAAACATGCCATAAGAAAGTTAGAGCCGGACGATGGTGGCGCACGCCTTTAATCCTAGCACTCGGGAGGCAGAGGCAGGCGGATCTCTGTGAGTTCGAGACCAGCCTGGTCTACAGAGCTAGTTCCAGGACAGGCTCCAAAGCCACAGAGAAACCCTGTCTCGAAAACCCCCAAAAAAAAAAGAAAGAAAGAGGTGATAATACTTTTGTTAAGCTGCATTCTTCTGCAGTCAAATGCTCTACCACTGAGCTATACCCCCAAAGCTGCATTCTTTATTAGCAGAATCTCTCCCAATTACTAATTTGCTAGCTTTTTAACCTTATAAAACAAATTCTCATTAAGTTGTTTAAAGCTCTGTGTACTTTTTAATCATCAGTAATTGAAAATTGTAGAATTGAAAAAAATTATAGAATATCATCAGTGATTTTCTTGATTTTTTAGTTCTTGATTTCTATGACTGTGTGGAGTTTTATAATAAAAACAGGATGAACTCATAGCCTCTTATTTCCTGTAGAAATAAAAGCATAACCTCTCCCACAAAGTAACATATCTTTTGACTTAAATTTTGAAGTCAAGATATTTTTAAAATATGTAGGTTTGTTGAACATAGCAGTTTTTATAATCCAGTGTCTCTTAGCAGTCAAAAAATTCAAAGATAACACAAAAACATACATGATCTAAACTCTCTGTATATTTCCCATCTTTACATGGCTTAATATATTTTTTATTACTCTATTTTATTTTTTTCTGAGACAGGGTTTCTCTGTTTAGCCTTATTGCCTATACTGGAAGTAGCTCTTATAGACCAGGCTAGCCTTGAACTCACAGAGATCCTCCTGCCTCTGGGATTAAAAGTGTGTGCCACCACCACCTGTCCAGCTCTATCCCTTTTTTAAGGACTTTCTCTACCCTTTTTCTTTTTTCTCTTAAGCCTTCATGTATTTTTAGACACATTTTTACTCATTGAAAGGTATTTTTTTTTTCATCGAATCTGTCATTACTGTGTATCTGTAACCTTTTCTCTCTGCATGAGCAAAAACCCTAAATCTGCCATGCAGCATACTGGCAGAGCTTGCTCTGGCAGCTCAAATCTGCAGGCAGCAGCTAGAAGTCTCTCTGTACTGAGACCCTGTGAGAGACTGTGGGAACCTACCATGGCCCTTAATGCAGCAGTTGGGAGATGCTTCTCTGCCCTGCAGCTGGCTTGTGACTGTCAGACTAGGAAGCTGTGTTTGGCTCTGTTTTTGTGTGTTTAGAACCTTTATTTTAAAAGAACTTAGGTCTTACGTGGATCGACACCCTATGATGGATGCCATTTGTAGAAGGAGTTTTCCTGCCCCGCAGTCACTCTTAAATAAACACACTACGGCTTATATTGATTATAAATATACTTCAGTTCTGCTTCTACAAAGTGATTCAGAGAAGTCCTATTTGCTTGAAGAGGCAAGCCAGCACCCTTAACATGATTGCTTGTGCCTGAGAGTGATTTCTTGATAGAGTGGGATGTGTGTGTGTTGCATGTGTGTGCGCGTGTGTGCGCGTGTGTGTGCGCGCATGTGGGTGTGTCTGCGTGTGTGCCCGCATACGTATATATAATTTTAAAAATAAAACATAAATCTGACAAACTAGAACTACTATAGAATTTATATCTTTATTTATATTTATTTATATTTACATCCCATTTCCTGAATCCCCAGCTTCATCCCTTTACAAATTTCATCCCATATTCTATTCAAATATTGATAAAGTATTGATGCTGAGGAATGTTACAGTGTAGGCAAAAAATCACATTTATACTGTAAATGTGAAAATACAGGAAAAATCTTCGGAACAACAGATATATTACGTTTTTTTATTTGGGGAGAGGGGAATTTGGATTTGAGATAGTTAATTGGGGATGTCAGTTTTTGCTCCCACCTCCCAGTCTTAGCATTAACCTTGTGTTAACTTTCCTCTCCCTTTCTTTCATCATTTCTGTCTCTGCATTTTTATTGGTTTACATACATTTCAAACATATACATTTCATACATTGTATACATAATTTTCACACTAGTATCCTCTTTGCCTTCCTCCACCTTCTGCTAATCTACACCCTTTCCCCAACTATCCTCCCTTCTACTTTCATGGTATGAATGGGGGGGGAGGGCAAGGGGTTGCTTCCCAATAAATTTTTTTCAGGTTGTTTACAGGAGCATGAACACCTTACCAATGTCTATACCACTGAAGAAAATGTCTCTCCTTCCTCTCTCAACCATAAATTGTGAATAAATCCTCAGAGGGGGTAGAGCCCCATGAGCCTCTCTCCCTTTCATGACAAGGTATTGATGGGCCCAAACTTGTGCAGATAACAGCTGCTATGAGTTCAAGAATGTGCAATAGTCCTATCAGCCAGGAAGTCAGCATTCCACACCACTCCACCTTCCTTCCTGTTCTGACATTCTTTCTGCCCTTCCATCACAGTACTCCCCATGGGAGAGCGCGCGCGCGCGCACGTGTGTGTGTGTGTGTGTGTGTGTGTGTGTGTGTGTGTGTGTGTGTGTGTGTTTGTGTGTGTGTATAAATGAAACTTTAAGGGGGGATCTTGTTTATGGCTATGTGTTCAACAGCCATTTATTCCTAGTACCTTGACCAGTTTGAATTGTCTGTATTCACTCCTGATCACTCCATAAAGAAGCTTCTCTGACTACAGCTGACAGCAGTATTAATATATGGTCTTAAACACAGTGTTTAGAAGGCAAATCCAACCAGAAAAGTGTTGGTTATCCCCATAACAGACTTGCCACTATTGTACTATTGGTCATACTGACTGCCTAGTTGATATTTCCTTTCCTTAATCTTTTAAAAGTCCATCCTTTACACATATTTTCATCATCTACCGTACTTATATGAATTGTTAATCTAGAAAGAAAATGCAGATGGCACCCGATTTAATTAGGGTTTCAATTGTTGTGAAGAAACACTATGTCCACAGCAACTTTTATGAGAAAAAACATTTGAGGCTGGCTGATAGTTTCAGAGGTTTAGTCCATTACCATCTTGTCAGGAAACATGGTGGCATATCGGCAGGCATGGTGCTGGCAAAGGAGATGAGAATTCTACATCTTGATCTGCAGGCAACAGCAAGTGAACTGTGTGTGGCAGTGTGCATAGCTTGAGCAAAGGAGATCTCAAAACCTACCTCCAAAGTGCCATATTTCCTCTTGACAGGCCACACCTCCTCATAGTGCCACTCCCTTTGGGGGGCCATTTTATTTCATATACCACAGCACCCTAAGAAGTAGTTTTAGATCAACTTTAAAGAAAAAAAAAAACAGACTAAGATGGCTTCTAAAGAGAACATACTTGCTCAGCTCATAGATCTCCTGTATCCTGTCTTACTGTAAATTCATGTCCCATAAACGCTCTTTATGGTCCCTGCATTCCAGAAGACAAAATCTTTAGATGAAGGAGTCTACTTTGTCTTCTTCAGGGTCAGTATTCAATGGACTTGCTTTTCTTCACCAAAGCAAACATCTAATCTTAACAAAACTACCATAAAGCATGTACCTAAAAATTTCTTTTGTTAAAAAGCATTGACTCCTCCCTTGGACCCATAAATTAACTAGAAGGATGAAAGCCTGGCATCCAAAGTGTACGGTGTCTTCAGCAATAAACTATTGGTTTTTCAAGACAGGGTTTCTCTGTAGCTTTGGAGCCTGTCCTGGAACTAGCTCTTGTAGATGAGGCTGGTCTCGAACTCACAGAGATCCTCCTGTCTCTGCCTCCCAAGTACTGGGATTAAAGGCATGCACCACCACCTCCTGGCTAGCAATAGAATCTTACCTTCAAGTTTTAGGATGCAAACAGGGGCAAGCAGTACCTATATTGCTTTGTTTTAGAAGTCTCTTGGACACTGCCTACCTTGATGAGGATGAGGCAGACCAAAACTTACATATATTTAGTGGAAATATAAATACAGTCATTTTGGAAAAATTTATTAAGCTTAATGAATCCATGCTCTGTATGTGATCCAGCAGTTTTACTCTTAATTATATTCCCTACAGAAATGCATGTTTAAGACTCATTTTAAATGACAGATCAAGCAGTTAATTTTGAAAAGAGAGAGAGAGAGAGAAGAAAATGACCTCTAAATTCCTGGAATTAATTTTATGACTGACAAGATGTGTGACTCTGGCTGTCTCAGTTTCCTTGGCTATACCAGGGAGATGATGATAATAATAATAATCTCATAGAGTTGTTGTGAGATATAAATGAAATAATAAAAAGCTAATTGTGCCCTAGTGTTACCTACTGCTGTTTTCTGTGTGTTTAATATGAAAACTGTAATTACTCATGTAGAGTGGTTAATTTTTTTTGGATTAATTCTTATATTTTAGTGCAATTACCATAAATCTTTTATGAACAAATAGACTAATTTCTTTCAGCTTGTTTTCAGTTGTAGTATTGCCCTTCCCATTTAATTATTTCATTTTTGATATGTAAAATATTATACTATTCCAAGAAGTGTTGATATATTCAAAAGAGTATCACTTCCTCCCATACCTCCTTATAAAACTATTTGCTTGCACATCTTTGGTGCACCTTTTATAAATATAAAAGATACATCCATGTTTCCTGTTTTATTGTACATTAAAGATAGCATACTGTTGCGTTCTTTTTGTACAATGTTTCTCCTATTTTCAACTTAAAAATAAATAGAAGTCATTTAATGTTTTTGGAAAGAGATATGCTTTTTTTATTTTTATTTTTTTCAGTCTTTTCAGAACAGGGTTTCTGTGTGCTCTGACTGCCCTGGATCTTGCTCTATAGACCAGACTGGTCTCAAACTCTGGTATGCTTCATATTTCTTTCCAGCTGCATAATATCCCAGCAGCTGTGTGGAATGTAGCTTATTGAACTAGTCTCCTGTTTGGGTAGTGTGCAGTTATTTTGTACTTAGGAATAATGGTGCAATGGATACTCTGAGCATGTGTTTTTCAAACATTAGATCTATGTCCTCAAGGCATATTATGAAAGCTAAATATAATAAATACATCATTCATAGAGCATGCTAAATGCTGCCAGCAGTGTATAAAAGTATTAGTTTTCCTAATCTTTCCAGGAGTGTGTGTTGAGCTATTGTTTGCCAACCTTTTGGATGAGAAATAGTGTTTCTGTGTTTAGTTTTAATTTGAATTCTGTTTTTATGAGGAATATAAAACATCTTTCTCTTTTGAAAGCCCTGTTTGTGTGTCTGCATAATGTTTGTGTGTAAGAATATGCATAGGCGTGGGTCCACACATGGTAGAGCACATGTGGAAAGGCCAGAGGACAGTCTTGATTGTTACCACACTCACCACCCTAGCTTGTCCACTGCTTCCTTCTCCCATCTCCCTGGAGAAGCTCTGAGATTACAGATGCTCACTACTTGGGTCTTCACACTTGGTTGATGTACACATTGATCCGTCTCCCAGCATTTCTAACCATTGTCTTCACTCTTAAAGGTCACTTAAGACCTCTTTGTGAGCTGTCTGTTGAGTTTTCCACCATGTTTTTTATAAGGTTTTGTCTTTGTTTCTCAATTATTTAAAGTCTTCTTGTATGTTAAGGATACAAACATGAAACATATTACTAATTTTTTTCTCCCAGTTTTTCATTTATCTCCTGTATTAGAATGGGTTTTGTAATACACAAGTTTTGGGTTTAGTTTCTGTTTTTAGTTTGGTGGTTGGTGGGGTTTTTTATTTTATTTTTTATAGTTTGTCAGTCTTTTTGTCTGTTCCACTTGATTTTGAGTCATTGATAGAATTCCTACCCTTCAATATGGAGGAATTCACTCATGTTCACTTCAGGTACATTTTACACTTCTATGTTTCACTCAAGTTCCATTATGTGCTTGTTCTTATTTTCTATATACTTGTTTATTCACCTATTTGTACACCATTTTAATAAGCTTTATTGGGCCTGTTAGCAACTGTTAACTCCCCACTGAAGCTGTTTTTACCCTTTTCTTAGCTATGCTTGTTTGTTTTTCTTATCAAAATAAAGCTTCCTGATTTCATGAAATTTTTTATTGTCATTTTTATTGAAATTATATTAAATATAAAATTACCATAGAGGAGAACAGCTATCTTATTGATGTTGAAAGATCCTAACCAAGTACAAGGAATGGTTTCAGCTCCTTTAACTGGTCTGTGCTTTTCCACAGGTGGTGGTTGTGCAGGCGATTAGTGCTCTCTGTCAGAAGTACCCTCGAAAGCACAGCGTCATGATGACTTTTCTTTCCAACATGCTGAGAGATGATGTAGGTAGCAGACTACTTAAACATTGGAAGTTGTTCTCTTAAATTCCCCTCATTGCTGTTAAATATCACAGTGTTTTGTTGTTGTTTACTCAACAAAAAATGGTTTGCATTTTTATTTTATATTCTTTAAAAATTGTATACATATATTCAATGATTCTTAATCATGTCTACTCTTTACTTCCCCCTGTACTTGCTCCAGTTCAACCCAGGACATCCCATTAGTATTTTAAGTACCTTTCTTTCTTTCTTTCTTTCTTTCTTTCTTTCTTTCTTTCTTTCTTTCTTTCTTTCTTTCTTTTTTTGGATTTTTCGAGACAGGGTTTCTCCATAGCTTTTTGGTTCCTGTCCTAGAACTAGCTCTTGTAGATCAGGCTGGCGTGGAACTCACAGAGATCCGCCTGCCTCTGCTTCCCGAGTGCTGGGATTAGAGGCGTGCACCACCACCGCCCGGCTTAAGTACTTTTCTTTATAGTATGTTAAATATATTTCTTTCTCATTTCTGTATGTCTCTCAAATACTATACAAGATTCCAATTGCTGTATTATCATGGCTATTTATTTTCCCACTTGAAGGGGAAATACTTCATTGTTATTGTTATTTTAAGTAAAGGATGTTAATTGAGATATTATAAGCATGAACCTTGAAATACAAGCATTTCTTTTTGGAAAAAAATCCCTTAAAATGGGGATGGGGTGGTGAAAAATAAAAGTATGAATATTGAAATTTAAGCATTTCTCAAAAAAAAAAACAAGATGGGCACTTATTGGTGGGAGAGAAAAAGGTTCTAAGAACAAATGGCAGTTTTATCTTCTCTTTTATTAGGGAGGTTTTGAATACAAAAAGGCCATTGTGGACTGCATAATGAGCATTGTGGAAGAGAACCCTGAGAGTAAAGAAGCTGGTCTAGCCCACCTCTGTGAATTCATTGAGGACTGTGAACACACCGTTCTGGCTACTAAGATTCTACACTTACTGGGCAAAGAAGGCCCTAGAACTCCTGTCCCCTCCAAGTACATCAGATTCATTTTTAATAGGGTAGTCCTGGAGAATGAGGCTGTCAGAGCTGGTGAGTCAGTAGAACACAACTAGTGATACGATTGCTGGTCTTTAAAAATACGTAATTCAAGAGGGTGGTAATGAAACTGGACAACAAAGTTATAGGTGTGCTATGATTTTGGAGGGTCTAGATACACAGCTTTTCCTTTGTGTTCCAACTTCTATACAGATTTTGGCCTTGTATTGGTGTCCTACAGCCCTTACCTTCAGTGTAACAAGAACACTAGAATGGTACCTCTTTTTTTGGTTTTTCGAGACAAGGTTTCTCCATAACTTTAGAGCCTTTCCTGGAACTAGCTGCCCTGGAACTAGTTAGAGACTGGCCTCAAACTCACGGAGATCCACCTGCCTCTGTCTCCTGAGTGCTAGAGTTAAAGACGTGCAGTACCACCACCCGGCTTGATACCTCTTATTTTTTTCATTAAACCATTAATTAAGAATTAATTAAATTAAAACATTAAGTCAGAATGTATATGGGATTTGTGTATGAATGTGTCCATCTGTACATTTTAAGAGATTCTAGCGTATTCCACTAATATAGGTAAATTCTCCTGTAATCCTTTGTCCCATTATCTCCTGATCTTATCCTTCTACTTTGTAGCCAGATAAACTCAGAAGCCATCATTAGCTGCCTTCATGTGCTCTTGTCCCATTTTCTTCTCCACTCAATAAAATTTGGTCCTCTTCTTATTTTTTTTCTCAAATTACTTTTTAAATTACATACAACTTAGCTGGAAAATGAGACTAATATTTTTACTTTAGTTCACATCTCAACTTGATATACTGTTCAGTGGCTGCTCAAGGAAACTCTCTTCCTTTGATTTCACAGTGTACTTCATGTTTCTTCATCCTTTGGTCATTTATAATCTTTCTTTCTAAGACATTAATTGGCCGACCGTAGAACTGTCTTGTCATTGTATACATTCATCTAGATGTTTTGGGGGCCTCTGTTGATAGGCATAACTCTCCTGAATATGAATGCTCACCATCCGCCCCAGATGTAATGTGAAATTCAAACTATTGTGAACTGGAGTCTTCACTTGATCTTCACTCAGAAGGCAGAGTCTGAGGTCATGGCTCTGAAACCTCATCCATTCTTCACCACATCCTGTTACTTTCACCTCCTTACTGGTTTCATCATTCTCTTATTTCTTGTCATTGGGTACTGGTTTAGGCTTCCATTCATTTCTGATCCCTAGCTGATCTGCTTCTAGTGTCACAGATATTATGTTTGTTTGTTTGTGGAATATGAAGAATGGGCCTTAAAATAACACAAATTTGGGCTGGAAAGCTGACTTAAGGGTATTTACTGATCTTGCCAAGCTCCTGAATTTGGCTCCACTTGTAACTCCAGCTCCCAGGGGATCTGTTACTTCTGGCCTCTCCTAGCACCTGCACTCATGTGTTCATATCTACATACAAGCGTATATACTTTGCATAATTAAAAATAATAAAAATAAATGTTTAAGAACAATCACAAATATATCCTGTGCCTATGTGGTAATGTAACCTTTAATTAACATGCAGAGGTTGAGCTATGTGCGGGTTTAGTTTATCTCTAGTCTCTAACAGAGTCTAGTGCTCAGCCTTCTTATTCAAGTCTAGTAATTACACTTTCTGCTCTGGGCATAGGACATTTTTATTTGCTTTTCTTTCTAATACTCTTATCCTGCCTTTTCCCTCTGACCAAACTAACTATTGTACAAAGTTAGCTGCAGTAGAGTTTCTCACTTCCTTTTCTGAGCCCAGCTCCATCTCTTTACTCACCTAGCATCCTGGCTCTAGTTCTGCAGAGATTTACTAGGCTAGGCAGGCTCGTTCCTCACCTCTCTTTCTCACTTCACTCTCACTTCTTACAGCACAGACCATGTCTTTAGCTTTCTTCCTCTCAGCTCCTGCCACTTCCAGGTACACTTTAGGTGAGCGTTGAATCTTTGTTGAATGAAAGGAATTTTAGTAATAGTTTCTTGGCGGTAGTTGTTGGAAACCTGAAGTAAATCATGTCAGAGGGTGGATGAGAGGCTGTCATGCGGTAGAGACAGCTCACACTCAGTATGTACATGATTCTTTTTCCTCACTGAGTATGTCATGTTCCTATGTAGAGCTCACTAGATGCTTTACAGTTCTATTTATGCTTAAGCAATCAAGGAACTGCTAATGAGATGAAACTTTATTTCTACTGAATACTAGCTGCTTCTCTGATTCACTTTGGTTTTGGTTTTTTGTTTGTTTTTGTTATGTAGCCCAGGCTGGCCTAGAACTCATTATGTAACCCAGACTGATCTCAGACTTTGAGTAATCTTCCTACCTTGGCCTCACAAATGTCTGATTTGATTTTGGAATGCTTATTGCTTAACTCTGAGAAGCTAATATTTATGTTGCTTCATTTTATGTTTTACAATAGCTGCTGTGAGTGCTCTGGCTAAATTTGGAGCTCAGAATGAGAGCCTTCTCCCAAGCATCCTTGTACTCTTACAAAGGTATGTAAAAGAATGTCAGTTTTTGAAAAATAAAGATTCCGTGTAGCTAAGTAGTGACAAGTCTCATTGTACTATGTCAGACACACTGCTGGGCTAAGGGTAGAGCTAATAGAACTAGAGAGGGCCAATGGAGTGCTTCCATTTCTGACAATTATATGTGCAGGATAGATGTGGAATTTGAGTTTTGGATTTCTTTTACATGACTTTGAAAAAGTAAGGTAAACATATGTACCTCAGTTTGTACAGTAAGCACTAACTTCAAAGAGATGTTAAACGATTTATATGAAGTAGTAAAGATAGTAACCTTTCATGACCTTCATCCCTCCCTAATTAATAAAGAAAAGGCCTTTTTAGCAAATATTTTGTGATTGCATTTTATAATTAAGGCAATTAAGTCATAAACAAAAGACTGACTAGTTTAAATGAATCAGAATAGTACTGAGTACTAGTTTTCTTTGTCTCCTTTGTGAAACATGTTCATTTCTTAGTTTTAGAGAAGCTAAGTCTTTGTTGGGTTCAAGGTTAGACTCTACATTATTATGCCATGGTACTGTGTTCTTCCTAGTGACATCAGTACCTCCTGATTTGCAATAGCAGCATTTCTTTAGTAACTCATAGCCGCTCAAGAATTGTGGAAAATTTAGGAGCCCATGTTGACTCTTATTGACTCTGTCATAAAAATCATATCAGGCCGGGTGGTGGTGGCGCACGCCTTTAATCCCAGCACTCGGGAGGCAGAGGTAGGCGGATCTCTGGGAGTTCGAGGCCAGCCTGGTCTACAAGAGCTAGTTCCAGGACAGGCTCCAAAGCTACAGAGAAACCCTGTCTCGAAAAACCAAAAAAAAAAAAATCATATCAGATGACCTCAACTGTGCTCTACAGGAATGGTGGCAAAACTGTTGGAAATCTTTGGGATTTAGAAACACATCTCTGCCATTTCTTCCGAACAGGTGTATGATGGATACTGATGATGAGGTACGGGACCGAGCTACCTTCTACCTGAATGTACTACAGCAGAGACAGATGGCTCTGAATGCTACGTATATCTTCAATGGTCAGTGAGAGGCAGGAATGTGGGGACATAATACTTGTTCAAACCTATTTTATGGTGATTCACATATTACCTGACTCCTTTAGGCAGTTGCATGGTTTTAATCTTTGAATGCAATTCCATTTCTAGGGAAACCCCATATTCACAAAGGTATTTCCTAATTTGGTGATAGAAGTTCCTGTGAAATAATATATAAGAATATATTTTTAAAAATATAATAGGATCAAATGAACATTTCTTATCCCTGATTCTTCTTAGGCTCCCTCTTATATCTCTCCCCATTTTTATTTTCTTCTGCTTTTCTTGTTCCCATGTAGCTATTTAATTTTCTGAGAGATGCTTGCATTTTGTTGACATTTTTAATGCTCTATTCCCACGTTTCCTTGAAAGAAATAAGGCAGTTTATAGGTTTATAAAACAGTTTTATATAGTAATCTTTACTTGGAATACCTAGGCTATAGCAGTAGTTCTCAACCTTCCTAACGCTGTGGCCCTTTAATACAGTTCCTCATGTTGTGCTGACCCCAACCATAACATTATTTTTGATGTTACTTCATAACTGTAATGTTGCTATTGTTATGAATTGTAATATAAATATCTGTGTTTTCTAATGGTCTTAGGTAACCTCTTATGAAAGGGTCGTTTGAGATCTTTAGTAATAAGACTTATGACATTGTTTAAATTTAGGATTTTAATTTTAACTCTCTTGGGTTTTACCCAAAAGCAAGTACAAGAAAATGTCCCAAGATGAAAAAAGTTTTTTTAAAGTCAGTTTATACAAAATGTCACACTACTTAAAGCTGTTTACTATAGTCTTTTGATATGCGTTTCTCTTCCTTCAGAGAACTTTAAGAAGAGATTGTAATGCTGAGATTTTTCTGTTTATAGGTCTGACAGTTTCTATACCAGGGATGGAAAAGGCCTTACACCAGTACACACTAGAGCCTTCAGAAAAACCCTTTGACTTGAAGTCCATTCCTCTTGCTATGGCTCCTGTCTTTGAACAGAAGTCAGGTAACAGAACTGTTTAACTGTTAGTTTTTCTGAGTGTAGGTAATTTATTAAAAAAAAAAAAAGCTTGTAAATAGTAACATATCATTTAACCTAGAAAATAAAACTAGGAAAGGCTTTTAAAAATAGCATAGTTTCGAGCCTGGCGATGGTGGGGCACGCCTTTAATCCCAGCACTCGGGAGGCAGAGGCTGCCGGATCTCTGTGAGTTCGAGACCAGACTGGTCTACAAGAGCTAGTTCCAGGACAGGCTCCAAAGCCACAGAGAAACCCTGTCTCGAAAAACAAAAACAAAACAAAATAGCATAGTTTCTCTCATTTTAAATTTTTGTTTGTTTGTTTTTGAGACAGGGTCTGTCTACATAGCCCTGTCCTGGAACTCACTCTGTAGACCAGGCTGGTATTGAACTCACAGAGACTCACCTGTCTTTGCCTCCCAAATGCTGGGATTTAAGGTGTGCGCCATTGGTGATCTTTTAGTACTAAGGTAGATGACATTGTTTAAATTTAGGATTGTCTCTTGAGTTTTACCCAAAAGCAAGAATAAGATGAAAAATCCCAAGATGAAATTTTTTAAAAGTTATTTAATATAAAATGTCACAATACTTGAAGCTGTTTGCCACTGTGTATCTGCTAGAAGTTACTGTCCTCATCTCTTTCTGTATACATGGTTAGCTAAAAGTGGAGAGAAACTCACTTGATTGCTTATATCTGTCTTTGTAGAAATCACACTTGTGACTCCTAAGCCAGAGAAGTTGGCTCCTTCCAGGCAAGACATTTTCCAAGGTATTTTTTTATGAGTACAAGTAATAATTTTAATCCCTAGGCATTATAAATTAATAACATCCACCACTTTTATTCAATTTGATTAATTCTCAGTTCAGTAACTTTTTCCATGTCATAGGTTATAGTGGCTGGAATTACCTGGTGTCCATGGACTTTCCAGTGACTAATTTATTACCTGGGAGTGTTGTTCTTGGGCATATTTTGTCGGTTAAGAGGGGAAAAATATCAGCAATTTAGTGTGTCCTCCCCCCGCATACAGGAATCTAGAGTTATTTTACAGAAGCTTGGAGACCACTGACTGGGTGTTGAGTTGAGTTATTAGTAAAGCCATAGAAATGAAACCATCTGTCTACTCCGTGGTAACTAAAGCATTTTAATAAAATCTCTACCTGTCTTCTTCATACTGTACTTCTACTTTTCTTTCTCTTCGTGTTTAACAGAACAGTTGGCTGCCATTCCTGAGTTTATGAGTCTGGGGCCCTTGTTCAAGTCTTCTGAGCCTGTTCAGCTCACAGAGGCAGAGACAGAATACTTTGTGCGCTGTATCAAGCACGTGTTTACTGACCACATTGTGTTCCAGGTGAGATAAAGAATTCTTGGTTCTTTCTAGGCCTTTAAATATAAGCTGGTATATTGTAGCCAAATAGCACTTCCCTTTAGTTTATGATTCTAGTTCCTTTCATAGAGGGTTAATTTAGCAATAATTCTAGTTTTCTTTTCAGAGGTATAGAGGTTTCTTCTTCTGAGGGGCTATTTTTTGATAACTAAAATTTAAAAGGATATAAAATTGAGTGTCTCAAGAAATAGACTATTTTAAAAATATCAGCATTTAATCCAGGTGGTGGTAGCACATGCCTTTAATCCCAGCACTTGGGAGGCAGAGGCAGGCAGATCTCTGTGAGTTTGAGGCCAGCCTGGTCTATAGAGCGAGTTCCAGGACAAGCCCCACAATTACAGAAAAACCCGTCTTGAAAAACAAAACAAAAACAAACAAAAATCAGCGGATGGCTCAACTCGAAGAACTAAAAAGAAGCCTGCCTGTTTCACTGGGGCAGTTTTTAGGGGATGTGGGAGCATACTCGTGGCAGGTGTGAAACCTGGGTTCAATCCCTAATTAAAAAAAAAAAAATCTTAGGAGTCTATAGTGCTATTTATAGTGTTGAATACAGTGGATTCCAGAGTTGAGCTGTGGACAAATGAGTGAGTAGAAACAACTTTTTGGAAAATATTTCTTATTCTTTACAACTTTTCTATTGCTGACTTTTCAGTTTGATTGTACCAACACTCTGAATGACCAGCTGCTGGAGAAAGTAACAGTGCAAATGGAACCATCTGATTCCTATGAAGTTCTTTGCTGCATCCCAGCCCCCAGCCTCACCTACAATCAGCCAGGAATATGTTACACACTTGTTCGCTTGCCAGATGAGGATCCTATAGCAGGTACTAACTCATAGAAGGGAGAAGATACTTAGTGGTCTAAAATGCATCACCCCTTGAGCTGGTAGAATGTCTAGACAAGTATTTAATGCTCAAGAATATGATTCTTTCCAGAACTTAATGTTATGTGAGGGGTATGTTTAAAAAATTGGTTACTATTGTAGAACTATTACTTTCAAAACTAAATCTGTGAGATTGTTGATAATAATGCTAAAAGAGAAGCTGAATGTATATAGTGATAGCCCCCAAAAGAATTCAGGGTTTCTGTTGAAACAATGTAACCATGAGTTAAGGTTCTAATACCTGATATGTCTTGGAAGAATCATGATGTTTCCTTCCAGTGTTCCTGGGAAAACTTGGTTATTTAGTAGATGGCTGGCATTTTAACACGTCATTTTAACCATCTTGTTGTATAAGGCTGTGGTCTGCAATGTTTCAGCTTAATAAGTAGTTTAGTCAACCATTTTGTATCCATATTTGAGAAAGCCTTTATCATTTACTTGACCTATGTTCAGTCTTGGTGTAGAGGTGGCATAAGGGGTCTAAAAGAGAGCCAACTGCTAGTGCCAGTGATAGTATTTGTTTGAGGACTTAGGATAGTCTAGACAATAGATCCTTTATAAAATGTTGGAATATATCACAATTGAAGTCTTTCCCTCACTCAGTTTTCCCATACTCAACATAGACCACGTAACAGTAGTTACCCAGCTTTCCCAGAAATAAGCACACACACCACATTATAGTTAAACAGTTTTTACTACTAATTAAGTACAGGAAATACAGAAATTAACAATATTAACAAACATAAGGGAAGTTACAGAGTTACAAGAAATCATAAAGTACTAGTAAATAGTTATCCCCAGTCATCATTCAGTTACATTTGGGGCTTAGTTCCATTTGTTTGATAGCCCCTCTCCTAACTCCCTTCTTCGATGTTCATTCATGGGAGCCCCTGACCAGTCTTAACTGTGTTGGGCGCTAGACTAGACTACTCAGACTCTGGCACGAGGTAGATTCATGTTGGCACCATTGCTGAGTCCCCCTGGTGGGAAGGCACTTTCCTATCTGGACTGTGACATTTCTCCTTTGAGCTTTAGGCCATCTGTCTTTAAATTCCATTGCTTCCTTTATTCCCTTGTGAGATTTTTTACACATTCCATTTCCTTAGAGCTTCACTTTTCTCTCCTGGTCTGTTTTCCTCTATAGGTGTGTGTGTGTGTGTGTGTGTGTGTGTGTGTGTGTGTGTGTGTGTGTGTGTATACATATATGTGTGTGTATATATATATATATCTATATATATATATATATCTGATGTCAGCTAAGAATAATTAAGCTTTCTGTTCTCAAGTAAAGCTAGTTTTATTTGCCATTGTTACACATTTATATCTGGATCCGGCCTTAATGTAGCTCAGTGTCTTTTGCCATCATCCCAGGAGACTGCATTTTATATTATTTTTCCAACAGCCATTTTTCCTTGCTTCAGAATTCCTCTACAATCACTACACTTCTCGCGAAACCTATGGGCTGTTTTATTTTTAAGGGTTGTCATTACTTTACCACTTAATTACAAAGGGAAGTGAAATCTGAACCCGTAGTAGATTCCAGCCCCTCGCAGTTGAGAATACTAGCTACTCAAGCTCTTCAGATGCCCTCTAATATGGGATAACTCAGGAACCCAGTCCACAGGGAATGGGATTCAAAGAATAAGTACAGTTTTACAATACCAAATACACAAACCAACAGTATTAAAATCACAGTAGTTACATAGACAATAGGAAAACAACAGTAAGTGTACACACTTCCCCAAGAGAGGAGTAATAGACACTGCCTCAGCCCTCTTTACTGAGGAGGGAACTTCTTTTTAAAACAGATCTTACACATTATTAGCCCAAAGGTCTCAATGTTTGGTCTGCTGGCTATGGACTATTTGGGTTTTGTTTATAAAAATTTGGCAATTAGAGAGAATTTTCCTTACGTTAGATTCAGAGTGTTTCCTGATCAGTAGCAGAATGTGGTTATAAAGTCTAATCTTGTTTCAACATTTTGGTGTTTGATTACCATATGCATGATTACTCCTTTCTATTCTTTAGTTTTTATTAAAATTAATGAAATTTTAATCCATAGCCAATCTCAACTCTACTTTGCAAAGAATGAAGTAAAATACCAGGACATAGATGGTAATGGAGTCCTTACCTATCCTCCCATCCTTCTTTTTTTGAACATTTTCCATTGCAGATACTCTAAAAATTAACCAGTACTTCAAATTCTTTCACTTTCTAATATCAATCTTATCTCAGAAAAATATTTTTCCTTATGGTCACAAGGGAAAAAAATAGAAGTTCTTGGTTATGATTTCCTTCAATTTGAAAATAATATAGCATATTAAAGAGAAATATGGGTTTAATAGATAGGTATAATAATTTGAGTTCTGGCCTTACTACATGCTGATTCTATGAATCGGACAAATAATTTTCTTTGTGTATATCTGATCTGGCACCAGACACAGTAGATAATAGATAATATTTTGTTTAATTCTGAAATTGCTTAAATTTTTTTCTTATATCAGTTTTAAAAACAATTCTTCTGCAATTCAAAAGATACATGCCTTCTAGTATTCTCCAGAATATTATTCTGTTAATTATACCTTTCTTTGCTCAACCTGTAAACATCATTGGCTATCAAATACTGGAGATTGTTGATCAAGCTGTTCACAAACACATGTCTATGTGACCATTTGTTCTCTTTACTCAACCCATTCACAGGTGATAGCTGACGAAGATTTTAGGCATTCAGATTGTCTGTTGATAAGTTCTTAATATATACAATTCCTATTTTCCTTTATTCAGAATAGATCTTCAGTAAGCAATACTACTACCCATCTGACCATTCAAAGTGTCCTAAGTAAATCCCAGATGATGTAAAATGAACACTAGTCACATAACCCAGTTCCGTTAGCAGTATTTCTTTTCCATTTGGGACATGTGGATTTTGTTGCAGGCCATGTTCAATACAATTCAACCTATGTCCAATTCTTTTCTCAATTACCATCGTTCCCTACCCCCTTTTTAAAGTTTTTTTTTTTTAGTCTTTTTCTTTTTCTTTTTTTTTTTTCTTTTTCTTTTTTTTTTCTCTTTCTAAGACAGGGTCTCCCTTTGTATCTCAGGCTCGCCTTGAACTTGTGATCTTCCTGCCACTAAACCTTAAACCTAATTTATATTTTCTGATTTTATATTCAACCATGTGATGGTATCACTACTTTCCTGTGATTTTTGTCCTTCTGTCTTTTAAAATCAGTGAAGTTGTTTCTATAATGCATGAAGGCTTTGTCACCTGACTTGTCTCTCTTATAAAGACAACTCTGCTTAGGCCTTCAAAGTCTTTGTATCATTCATTGCTTAACCTGGAGATCTGATAACACCTCCCACCTTGGAAACCCTGAATTCTGCCTTTTGCTTTCCTGCACTGGCTCCATTATCAAGGGTGAGCCACAATTTCAATTGGTTCTGTCCACCTCTAACCCTTTCATTTCTCATCAGTTGTGTGACCAATTGGATTCAAAATGTTTATTACCCGCCTATTGCCACCTTCTTCAGTGTCTACTTTGGATGCAGGATTAATCCTTGTAAGACCATGCCATATATTTTTCTCATGTGAATTTTTTCAGAGACATGCTGATTCTTCCTCAACACTTTTCTTGGAACCTTCCAGTTGGTGCATGGATTCGGGAGTCTTTCTAGCCCTATCTGATCACGTCCTGATTTGTACTCACTGCTCCCAGCTTTGCCACCCTCTGAGCCTGGGGCAAGCTCTTGTGAGTCCAGGTGCTTTCTGAATTCCCCTATAACCAGACTAGCTTCTCAGGGCTACCATTGTGGAACAGTGGTTCTCTGGTTTGGAAGCACTGTTGCCGTGATTTTCAGTGACATAGTGCTCCCAATTATTTTCAAGGTACTGCCACCTCCAATTAGCACAACTGAAGTGAAAGCTTCATCTTCTCTTTCCCCTCTAAATCCTGAGTGTACCTTCCTGGAATGGTGCCTTCCCCTGAGCCTCTGTGTACCCTCTGCTCTCTCAGCTGCTGGCTCCTTCCACTGCTTATGCTAGTTTGTTAACTCAGTGGCCCAGCTCTTCTCTCATCCTCTCCCACCTATTACAAATTCCTTGCCTCCTCACAGCAGTCCTGGGTCCAGCTAACCCCTTCTCCTGCTCTACCTTTCACTGCCCTGAGAAGCAAAGTTATCCTCCCAACCCCTGATGCCCTCTGTGATGCTCTGGTGTAGTCTGTGGACCTCTGAGCCTGCACCCTCACTTGACCTGTCCTCCACATCCACCACTTCAACACATTTGGTCCTCTGCATCAGACTGATTGCACCAAGTCTGCATGTAGCCCTCACACCTACGTATCAGCCATCTCTTCCAGCCTCGCTCCTCCACCTCAGTCCTCAGCAGGGACCACAGTGTTGGCACTGCATCCAGTTGCTCACTGTCATCCCCCTGCACCAGCGGGACCTTTTCTCCCAAGTCTGACGGTCATGACTTGATGTCTCCATCTGCTCACCCTTCCTTCTCTGTAGCCATCTCCAGTCCCTGCCCCCCCGCCTTCCACCAGTGATTCTCACCCAGAGGTGCATGGCCCCCCAGTAGCCTATCAGAACCATCTTCTAACTGGTGTTATTGTTAGTATTTGTGAGCAGATCACTGCCTCACCTTTGGTGTTCTGATAGGCCACCTGGGGGCCGTGCCCACCCACCCCTCTGGTGGAACCCCTCCACCCCCCACCCCCCGGTTAAGAATCACTGCAGTGGATGGCCCCCTCTTCTCTCAGACTTTCAGTCTTCAATTCCATGCCTGGAGCTTTCTAGTGGTGACTGCTTGAAATCCTCATTTGAGCATCTTAGCACTTCCTCAGAACTTCACTCTCCTCTTGGAACCACCTTTATGCTTGTTTATTTCTGCACAGATAACATGCCTGCCTTCTCTTTTCCTACAGACTGGCTCTTCACCCTTTATTTCTGTCCTTTCGTCATCTACTCTTTTTTTTTTCTTGAGCATTTTCAGTATTCTCCCAGGCTTTAGTCATCACTATAAACACAGGACCTAGAACCATCTGCCAGCTCCATTCAGTAAGATGTCTTCTTAATGCCTAAAACTAGGCTTATGTCTCCACTCCAGTCCCCACTACTTCCAAAGCTCACCTTCCATTCAATCCAGTGAGCTGTATCAACCCTAGCCCAAATCCTGTCCCTGCAACCATCCTTATCATCCTCCCTTTCCTGCCAGACCCAAAGTAAAGAGCCTGGCTGCAGATTTGTACCATTCTAACAAGGTTCAGGGGTTTAAGATCATAGATTTCCCTGCAGGTTGCTTCCCATCCTTGTTTGATTTGGTTTGGTTTTTCTTCCCAAAGTATGGTTTGCAAGTTGACTGGAGCACTCTTAAGGGCCTCCTTCTGCCTCTAGGACTTCCTGCTTTCTTGTTCCTGTCTAGCTTGTGTCCCTTCTTCCCCGTTCCCTGTGCTCTGCTCTGTTCTCTCTGGGTGTCTCCTCTGCCCTGTCTTCTCCAGCTGACTCCACTGCTACATCATCTTGATATGCCTACTTCCCTTTCCACAGCCCTACTGCTTGAAGCCTGTTCTGCTTTTGCCCTCTACTTAGTAGAAAACCTCTGCTTTTTTTCTGTGGCCCATACTTTTCTCAAACAACCTACAACATGCCACTTGATCGTACTCATGACTCTCGTCTCCAGGACTTTCTTCTTCCTGTATCTGCTTTCATACTCAGATTTTTCCCATCACTGTCCCACCACCACTACTGAAGCTGTTTAGGTCACTGATCTGGGGTTTTCATTGATTCTACCTGCTCCTTGTCTTAGACTGTCATTCCTTCAGCTCTCCCATGTCAAACATTTTCCTCTTCTTTCAAGCAGCAAGTCAGAAGAGTAAAGCCAGTCCTGCCACATCCTACTCCTCACTTTCTCACCTCTGTTGCAAACCTCCTGAAAAGAACATAGCCTTGCTTGTTGCTGACACACTACTTGAAGCCCACTGGATGTTTCTCTTTTCCTTGCTGCCACTTGGAAATACAATATTCATTATACTTGTATTTATATTTGAAGACATTCTCCTTATGTAAATACCACACTATACCCTCTTTTTTATTTCCTTACCGTTTTTCCTCTCGATCAAGCACACGGTAGCCTAAGCCCAACCTGTCACCAGAACCTGGCCTTCTAGGCCAGGCTCATTCCACTGCTCATGGACTAGTGACCTACCTTCACCCTGAACCTGTGAGATTCCCATGGTATTGGAAGGTCCTTCCTACCCTGGGCAGTTAGAAGGTCCTTCCTGCCTTAAACGGCTAGAAGGTCCTTCCTGCCTGGTAGTTGGAACGTCCTTCCTACCCTGGACAGTTAGAAGGTCCTTTCTGCCTTGAACGGCTAGAAGGTCCTTCCTGCCTGGTAGTTGGAACATCCTTCCTACCCTGGGCTTCACCAAGACCCCTTACACGTCTCTCTGTTTCACAACGCACCTCTTTTCTTTTCAGCCAATCTTGAACAGTAGAAGCACAGGTTCAGAGGTCAACTGCGAAGTGGCTGTTCCGCATTGGTACCCAGCTGTGCCTCCACCGTTTGCACAATCATATATCTACATTCTTACCGGACTCTCTTCATGAGAGTCTAGTACTGGACTCTTTATGAGTCCAGTCCCATTGCAGAGGTGGCTCTAACAGGTGTCTGTGCAGGAGTCTGTAAGGTGCACCTCACCTGGTTTCCTCTAAATTAACTCAAGCCACTCTTGTCCCTTTGCTATAAACACCATCCAGTTCCATTCTACAAACTTCCGGGCTTTTGCTCATCTTTTCTGTCCCGCTAAAATCTGACATTAATACCATCTTTTCAACAAACTTGCCCTCTGAGATCTGCCAAGGATCTCAGTTAGGGAACTCTACTGTCTGCTTTATTGTTTTCCATAGTGGCCCCTCATCCTTGACTGAATCCACCACAAGCTCAGGAGACTGAAATGCCTCTTCTTTTTTTCCCACACCAGCTGCCCTAATCCAGCTCAACACCACCTTTCACTAACAAGCCAAAGATGGCTTTTTCTTCCATACAGGGGCTCTAAACTTTCTACCACCATCCCCTGCAGATTGTCCCTTTCTCTGTCACCGACACTGTGCTTACACTACTAACTTCACCTGCTGCCTTTCAGTCAGTGCAGGAACTCCTCATCAGTCTTCCCTTCTCGGCTCCCTTCCCCACCTTCACCCATTCCTGACATTGTCAGCCTCTGTGTCCAAAACAAGTTCTCCCGAGTCCATGCTGTTGGAACCCACCATTGCCAGCCTCGCTTCCTAGTTCTTCACATTACAAGCAAGTCAGCTACTTGTCTGAGACCTTTATATCTAACTCACTGTGGCCTCCTCTAACATAGTGTCCCAATATTTCGTGGGTATCGTGCTCACCACAGCCTACTGCAGATGCTTCCTTCACCTGTCGTCCTGCTCTCTCCCACCCAGACCGTGCTCTTTGCTTCCCTGGCTGACTGAGCTCCATTCCACACTCTCCATCTTCTTACTTTTTCTTCACTCTTACTGTACCATCCTTGATGTGGTGTCTTCCCCTGAGCCTCTGTGTACCCTCTGCTCTCTCAGCTGCTGGCTCCTTCCACTGCTTATGCTAGTTTGTTAACTCAGTGGCCCAGCTCTTCTCTCATCCTCTCCCACCTATTACAAATTCCTTGCCTCCTCACAGCAGTCCTGGGTCCAGCTAACCCCTTCTCCTGCTCTACCTTTCACTGCCCTGAGAAGCAAAGTTATCCTCCCAACCCCTGATGCCCTCTGTGATGCTCTGGTGTAGTCTGTGGACCTCTGAGCCTGCACCCTCACTTGACCTGTCCTCCACATCCACCACTTCAACACATTTGGTCCTCTGCATCAGACTGATTGCACCAAGTCTGCATGTAGCCCTCACACCTACGTATCAGCCATCTCTTCCAGCCTCGCTCCTCCACCTCAGTCCTCAGCAGGGACCACAGTGTTGGCACTGCATCCAGTTGCTCACTGTCATCCCCCTGCACCAGCGGGACCTTTTCTCCCAAGTCTGACGGTCATGACTTGATGTCTCCATCTGCTCACCCTTCCTTCTCTGTAGCCATCTCCAGTCCCTGCCCCCCCGCCTTCCACCAGTGATTCTCACCCAGGGGTGCACGGCCCCCCAGTAGCCTATCAGAACCATCTTCTAACTGGTGTTATTGTTAGTATTTGTGAGCAGATCACTGCCTCACCTTTGGTGTTCTGATAGGCCACCTGGGGGCCGTGCCCACCCTCCCCTCTGGTGGAACCCCTCCACCCCCCCCCCCCCCGGTTAAGAATCACTGCAGTGGATGGCCCCCTCTTCTCTCAGGTCTTCTTTCTCCTATATCACAGTTCTGACTTCCTAGTGGTGACCATTTGGTGTCCTCACTCAAGCATCTTGGTGCTTCCTAGTCGTACTCCCTCTTTTTAGACACCTCCTTCCTTTCCAACTGTTTATTCTTTCACACAGAACATGCCCTGATCCTAGTCTGCCTGTGAAAGCTACTCTTTTTAACCCCCCATTTCTCATCATATCTTCCCTACAGCATCACTCAAGTCTTCTGTTAGTCTGGGTCTTTGGGGTGATTGTTACTGACCTTTTCATTTCTTCCTCTGCAATTAAAAAGCTAGGTACCCGTGCAGAGATTATACCTTTGGTCCTCAAGATCCTTGTTGTAGTGGCCCAGTTAGTGTTATTTGGAGCAGCTACTGCCTTATTTCACCCCTAACCATCCTAAAACCCTACTTCTACCAAGGTACATACAGTCATTTCTGGTCACAACTCTCCCGACCTGTCATCATCCTGCCTTGCCCTCTGATAAAGAGTCACCACCCTTTCCTGGTGCTCACAGCCCTGCAGCCTTGCTCCCCTTTACACTCTGGCCACCTTTCCTTTCCCTTTGACTGTTCTACTCAGGCCATGCTTTTTCTCCATGGAATTAATCATGGTCATTCTCTCTCTTTGCAGCCTTTAAAAACAGAGTTCCTAGTTTTCTTGTTCCCAATTTATCCCCCTACCTTCTTTGAGACATACTTTCGCTGTATAACCTGGCTGTCTTGGAACTCACTCTGTATACATACCAGGCTGGCTTTGAACTCAGAGAGCCACCTACCTCTGCATCCTGAGTGCTGGGATTAAAAGCCTCTCACCACCATGACCAGGCTAATTGACACTGTTCTTGGTCCTCAGTGCACTTTTTAGATTTAGTACATTTCCTGAACTCTCTTGGTTTCTCACATGTTGCAAACTCTAAACCTCTTCTCCCATCTCCTGGGTCCAGCTGATCCTTTCTCCTGCCATACTCTTTATTGCAGTGAAGCATAGTCACCCCCACCACAGTGGAAACCTTTCAGCTGTTGTGTGGGATGCACAGTCTGTAGACCTGGGTATGTACTCTCTGCTTCATTTCTCCTCCATACCCATTGTTCTAACATGCTCCTTCATCTTTGTGTCCAACTACTTGTCAAGCCTGCATACTATACCCAAGAGTCTATGTAAATTCCTTTTAGAACTTTATTCTCATGGCTCCCTGTAAACTGTTTTGCTTCCTTTTGTGCTCTTCAATTGACACTATTCCTGAAAAGCCCACAGAGAGCATCTGCCTCTTAATATTCCTCTGCCCTCATTTCTGCCTATTCATCCTCAAACAAGGGTGCCCACCTTCACTCTGACATGCTGTTGAGCTGACAGCTCTCTTTCAGGACACTCCAGCCTTTTCTTTCTTTTCTTGCATCTCCAATCCCCCTTCCACCAGTGATTCCCACCCAGGGGTGCACGGCCCCCCAGTAGCCTATCAGAACCATCTTCTAACTGGTGTTATTGTTAGTATTTGTGAGCAGATCACTACCTCTCCTCTGGTGTTCTGATAGGCCACCTGGGGGCCGTGCCCACCCACCCTCTGGTGGAACCCCTCCACCCCCCACCCCCCGGTTAAGAATCACTGCTGTGGATAACCCCCTGTCCTCCCTGGCCTTTGTTCTCCCATTCCATGGCCCTAGCTTTCTGGTGGTGACCACTTATGTCTTGACTCAAGCAGTTCAGGGTTTCCTTCCCTGTCTCATATGGACCAGGCACTCTCTAGTTGGAAGCACTTCCTTCCCTTCCTGGCTTATTCCTTCGCACATAGCAGTATTCAGGGCTTTAAGATCACATTTCTCCCTGCTGGCTGCTTCCCATCCCTGCTTTGTTTAATTTGGTTTTTTCTTTCCAAAGTATGTCTGGCAAGTTGACTGGAGCACTCTTAAGGGCCTTCTTCTGCCTCTAGGACTTCCCGCTTTCTTGTTCCTGTCCAGCTTGTGTCCCTTCTTCCCTGCTCTCTGCTCTGCTCTGTTCTCTCTGGGTGTCTCCTCTGCCCTGTCTCCTATAGTTGACTCTTTGATGTAGCTTTCTTGAAGCAATGTACTTTCTGCTTCTGATCTATGTCTTCTTTTCCTCGCCAAGAGAAAAAAGGTTTTGCTTGTCTGTAGTACTGTCACTTTGTCAGATAATACATCTCCCAGTGCTTTCCTAACCTCTCCTCACTACTCAAACTCTTGCCTCTTCTCCACATTCTATGTGCTTTTCTAGAACTAATCATTTTTATTCTTCTTACCATCCACTGATTCTTCCCTCTACCTTTTCGGCCCATTGTGTCCACTGTCATCCTGAGTTCTTCTTTTTTCTTCTTCCTGTTCCCACAAAACTTGAAAGTCTACCCAGTACTTTTCATACTTTCTCCTCTTTATCACTTCTATGCCACCAATAGGGGTCCATTAAGGAAATGCCCCCTACCTATTACCACAGACCCCACCCATTCACAGCATGTACATCTCCCAGTGCTTCATTCCTTATTGCCTGCCTGTATCACAACACTTGTGTTGAATTTTTAACATCCTTTTCTTACACAAGGCCCACTCTCCAGCTTCCTCTTCCTACCTGTTTTCCTTTAGATCAACCCTCCCCAAAAAGAAGCCGACTAGACACACTAACTCTCCCCCAGGATGTTCTCTGGCAGAACAAGTTTGCTCTTTTGTAATCTATTTATAATGATTTGTTGGGTTTGATGAGCCATCCACATTCTTTTGTCATTTTTATTCTTCGCCAATGCCTGTCTGTCTGCCAAGCACTACAGCTCTCTCCTTTTAGATACTTTTAAATAGCAAAAGCACAGGCTCAGTGGTCACTGCGAAATGCCTGTTTCGCATTGGTTCCCAGCTGCACCTCTGCCATTTGCAAGTATTTTGCTGCTAACATAATGGTCTCAGTACGGAGTAGACCTTTCCCAAGTCCCCAAGGTTACTTGCCGGTACTGTCTATGCATGTCCCATTTTTAAAATGCGTGCTGTCTGATTTCCCTATTTAATTTAGATCACTTTAGGCATTTGTCTCTGTTCTGCTCTGCCTCACATGTCTGGCCCTGACACCACTCACCCTATCTACTTGACTTGTCTACTAGAATCTGAATGCCCTTCATTTGGAAACTGCGTCTCCATATACTGCTATCTGAATTCACCTCTAAAAACATCTTGGCTTCTTGACTCCACCATTCTGGACAGTTGTCAACTCTTTTGGAGCTGCTGCCCTCATCCTCCCTCCTGTTGTCCTTCATTGGACAGCCCTGACCTAGACTATTTCTGAGATAGTGCTCCCTCTGCAGTCTCACTACCCTTGGCCTCTGTCATCCTTGCTTACTTAGGCCATGCTCTTTCTCTTCCACAGCTTTATCCTTAGAAGGAAATGTTTGTACTTCTTCATGTTCAGTCCCTCACATTTGGCTTATTTTCTTGGTTTATTTCATTTAGTATGCTCACAATAGCCTTCTCCTCTCAGTTGCTAGGACTTCATTATGTGCTCTTTCTCATTTTTTTTTCCTGCCCCATGGTCTCGTGTAGTATAGGCCTTGAACTCACTGTGTACCCAAGGAAGACCTTGATTGAACTCCTGATCCTCCTGCCTTTCCCTCCCCAGTGTACTGTTAACCACAGTTGTATCTGCTGTTGGAGATCAAGTTTAGGGCTTCTTGCATTCTAGACAAGTACTCTACCAACTAAGCTATATTCCCAGGCTCGCCTTCTTGTTCTTCTTACCCAGTATATGACATCATCACTCTTACGTCATGTTCCCTATGTGATTTGTAAAACTCCTTCCCCACCCTTGCATCTCCAAAACCCAGTTAATCATTTCACTTGTGATGCCTCTGTGGTTTCCCTTAAAGTACTGATACCGCTTCTCTAGTTATCATTTCTGAACTGTGCAACTGTAGGGGTCTCAAGACTGTACTTTCCTCTTTACCTTTACCCCATGCACATTTGGCATCTTTGCTTCAAGCTGTTACCACATGTACTCAGCCTTAACATTGCTATAGCACAAGACTATGGGTTCTTACTTCATGGAAACCTTTCAAGAATCCTTTCATGCACCTCCTAACATCCTTCTAAAATGTGTTTCAGATATCTTTACTTCCCTACTGTGTTCTTACGCAAATACGCTTCTGTCTTATGCCTACACCCTCTTCACTCCTGCCTTATACAGCCCTAACACAGAAGTACCTATCCTTTTCTTGACTGACACCTCTCTCCTGGGTACTCCAGTTCCTGACTACAGTGACTACTACTGCTCTTCCCCCCTGAACTTATCTCCTTCTTTCAGCTCCTATTAACTACTGCTTCCATTTTTCTCTGTCCCTGACTCTCCATGGACAACCAGCCACACACACCCCATCACACCTACGTATCAGCCATCTCTTCCAGCCTCGCTCCTCCACCTCAGTCCTCAGCAGGGACCACAGTGTTGGCACTGCATCCAGTTGCTCACTGTCATCCCCCTGCACCAGCGGGACCTTTTCTCCCAAGTCTGACGGTCATGACTTGATGTCTCCATCTGCCTGGACTCACAGTCTCCATCTGCTCACCCTTCCTTCTCTGTAGCCATCTCCAGTCCCCGCCCCCCCACCTTCCACCAGTGATTCTCACCCAGGGGTGCATGGCCCCCCAGTAGCCTATCAGAACCATCTTCTAACTGGTGTTATTGTTAGTATTTGTGAGCAGATCACTGCCTCACCTCTGGTGTTCTGATAGGCCACCTGGGGGCCGTGCCCACACACCCCTCTGGTGGAACCCCTCCACTCCCCCCCCGGTTAAGAATCACTGCAGTGGATGGCCCCCTGTTCTCTCAGGTCTTCTTTCTCCTATATCACAGTTCTGACTTCCTAGTGGTGACCATTTGGTGTCCTCACTCAAGCATCTTGGTGCTTCCTCATCTCAAATGGATAGGATACTCTCCACTTAGAATTACTTCCTTCCCTGCTGTTAATTCTTCCACACTGATACAGTATAAGTGAGCCGTTTTCTTTTTCAAACACATTCCACCTCATCCTAGTCACCCCTACCAAAATATGACTGTCGAACATTTTGATGTTACCCCAATCATGATGTTTGCTTATTTTACCCCAATTGCATTATTGTTTACTTACCATTTATTATCCCTTTTAATTTCCCCCATTCTTTTGCAGTTACAGACAGTGAGTCCTAAAGAACCATCTTGTGTTTTTGTCTATCCTTACTTCATACAAAGCATCCCTGGCCTTCCTCTTCCCTTTCCTCCCCACCTGAACCTACTCTTCCTCTTTTGGGTAGATCCCATCTCTCCCAGCAGGTGTCCATCTGTTCATTTGAACACTAGACATTGAATTGTTTTTCAGCTCAAACTGTAGAATTTTCTCAATACCTGGCACTTGGCTCATGTCCCCACCCAAATCCCATCCCAGTCCTCCCACCCCCCCACACACCACCCTACCCCACTACTCCTAACCCTGCCCTCCCCACCAACCCAAGTAAGCCCCATCCCTTTCTCCTTCCCACCCACCCTCCCTTCTCCGCCGGATCCGTAGTAAAGAGCCTGGCCTCAATTTTGCTCCTGCAAGAACACTCAAGACAATAATTCAGCATTTTGCCTTAGCTATTGTTGACTACCCTTTTCTACTTTTCCTTCCCTATGCTGAGGCTTACAAGCTGTTCTGGGCACTCTAAAGTGCCATCGTTCTGACCCTGGGATCTCCCATGCATCTTTATTCCTTGATGGTTTCCAGCTTGTTTCTTTCTAACCTAGTCTCTGGTGTTCATGCTCCCTGGGTATGTCTTCTGCCCTGTCTGTCTTCTGTGCAGCAATATCTCTTCTTGCTGCATTTCTTCTCTTTCCTCCCTGGCTGAATTGTTTCATTGCTGTGACTCTTATTTTGTTGTTCATCTACCTAGTATCTATCAGTGACTTCATCACCTCTTTTTTCTGTAGTATATGGTCTAGTCTTTGTTGTGCTCACATGCTCATATTCTTTCTATTCCTCTGTCACCTTCTCTTCTGCAGCCATTTAGTGTCACTGGTGTGGATATTCAATTGGCCTAATGTAAGACTGCCCTTTTCTTTTTCACCCTCTCACGCCAGCCTTATTATTCTTCTTTCCCTTCCTTCTGTCAAAAAGAAGCACAGAACACTACAACCAACCCTGCACTTACTGCTTTTTGCCCATCTTACTTGCAGTTCTCCACAAAAAAGATTCCCCAAACCAAATACAACCTTATCTGTCGCACTTGCTTCTCCACAATTAAAGATTATCTAGATCACCCACTCTCCTTCCATATCTAGCCTGTACCTGCCTTCACAATAGGAATGATACCACTTTAAAGGCCTCTTCTTGCACAAGAACCAATTTCCGTTCTAGTCTGCCCTTCATTCAACAAAGGAAACCTTTCAGTTGAACCCTACTTTGCATTATTAACAAGCTTTCCTATTTACCATCTATATTGAATCTACAAACCTTGCAGAGTTTTGAAACCCTCTGCCCACTTTCAGCACATCTCCTGTCCCTGCACAGTCTCTCTGTTGCACGGCACACCTCTGTCCTTTCAGCCAATCTTGAACAGTAGAAGCACAGGTTCAGAGGTCAACTGCGAAGTGGCTGTTCCGCATTGGTACCCAGCTGTGCCTCCACCGTTTGCACGCATCCCATATGTACACTCTTACTGGACTCTCTTTATGAGTCCAGTCCCATGTTTCTAGGCGGCCTAACAGGTGTCTGTGCAGGAGTCCATATGATGTACCTCAATTGGTTTCCTCTAATTCAAGCTACTCTTGTCTCTTTGCTACAAATGCCATCCACTTCCATTCTACAAACACCCAGGCTTTTGCTTCTGTTCTCCTCTTATGAAATCTGACAATGTTACCACCAATCCTATAAATCTGTCCCCTGACATCTGTTCCCAGCTACGAAACTCTAAAGTCTACTTTTCTGTTTTTCATTGTTGCCCCCTTGACCTTTGCTTAAACTATCACAAATACATAAAGTTTGTTTGTGAATTGCTTCCTCTTCTGTTTTTCTGTTAACTCCCCTGACCCTACTTGACTCTCATTTGTCACTTTCCCATGCCATCACACCTCTAGTGTGTCTCTTTCTACCCTGAATATGAATGTAATCATTGCACAGCCGTCTCTTTATTTTCTCATGCTGTCCTTTCTAGATACCTTGCAGATCCTCCCTGTATGCAATGGTATTTCTCCTGCAAGCTCTCAGTCAGTTCATGGGCCCAGGAGCTCTGCCCTTCATGCCTACTATATTCCTAGCTTTCCCTTACTGTTACAATTATTGCTAACCTCTGTTCCCAGCCAGCCCTACTGAGTCCTTCTGTTACATTAGTTCATCCAGACAATCCTAGCTGTGCTAATTTGGTGACAGTGTTCTCTGCAAAAGATGTTCCCTATATCTTTCCTTTTTTTTTCCTCCTTTTTTCTGTTTGTTTTGTTTTTTGGGTTTTTTTTGTTTGTTTTTGTTTTTTTTCTTTTTCCTTTTTTTTTTGTTTTTTTTTAGGGGGGGTTGGTTTTTGGGGTTTTTTTTTTTGGATTTTTTTTTTTTTTGGTTTTTCTAGACAGGGTTTCTCAGTAGCTATGTATGGAGCCAGTCCTGGAACTCACTCTGTACACCAGGCTGGCCTAGAACTCACAGAGATCCACCTGCCTCTGCCTCCCAAGTGCTGGGATTAACGGCGTGTGCTGCCACCACCTGGGCCCTGTAACTTTTCTTACTCAACAAGCCCTTTGTTGACTCAGTGGTTCTCAATGCTCATGGCTGCCTCTACAGCCTCATTCTTTAGACCTCTTTTACCATTGCTTCCTTTCTAAATTCTATCCATGTCACAGTCTTTTCTCTCAAATGATTTCAAATTTTTTTTGCCCATATAGATGGTAGAGTCCCTGGATTCTCTGAGTTCACCCCCTCTTTGTCCTTGCAATCTTAGCAGCCCATAGGGCTCCTTCTCTTTTCATCTTTCTGACTTCCATAAATTAAAACTCACTTCCTCTCCTTTTCATTGTTGATATATGTTACTTATTTATCCTGCTTCCCAACAATTCTACATAGTCCCAGTATGTAACCTTCCCCATCTGCCATTCTTTTAGCTATCTGATTTGTCAGTCAGTAGTTGTCCTGTTCCATGGGAATTCTTTTCATGGTCCTGACAAATGAAAATATATCCAATATCCCTTTCATTAGGCAAATTATACAAAATCCACGTGCTCTACCCAGCCATTCAGGCTCACCACCCTGATCTACAAATGTGTGTTGTTTCTGACTCCCAACAACCATAGCTCCCCTCCTAATAGTCTTTCAGGTATTTCTTTTATGTTTTTTACTTTTTTCTCACTCTATCTGCTGGACTTATAGCTCTCTTCCTTGGCACTCTAGCCCCTAACTCTCCCTCCTATTTCAGCAGTCATCTCTGTTCATGAGCTCCCCTCACTCCATTCTCCTCTGCTCTTGCCTCCCTATGGACAACCAGCCACACATATTCAGTATCTACCTTCCTCAATGCAGGAACCACAGTGTTGGCACTGCACTCCTGCCCCTGACAGGAAACCTCACACAGCTCTCATCCTTCTCACACCTTCCTTCTGCACTGCATCCAGTTGCTCACTATCATCCCCCTGCACCAGCGGGACCTTTTCTCCCAAGTCTGACGGTCATGACTTGATGTCTCCATCTGCCTGGACTCACAGTCTCCATCTGCTCACCCTTCCTTCTCTGTAGCCATCTCCAGTCCCCGCCCCCCCACCTTCCACCAGTGATTCTCACCCAGGGGTGCATGACCCCCCAGTAGCCTATCAGAACCATCTTCTAACTGGTGTTATTGTTAGTATTTGTGAGCAGATCACTGCCTCACCTCTGGTGTTCTGATAGGCCACCTGGGGGCCGTGCCCACCCTCCCCTCTGGTGGAACCCCTCCACCCCCCCCCCCCCCGGTTAAGAATCACTGCAGTGGATGGCCCCCTCTTCTCTCAGGTCTTCTTTCTCCTATATCACAGTTCTGACTTCCTAGTGGTGACCATTTGGTGTCCTCACTCAAGCATCTTGGTGCTTACCCCATGTCGTACAGACCCAACACTCAATAATTGGAATCACTTCCTTTCTCTCTGTTTCCTTTCACACACAATGTTCTGGGAGGCTAGTTTATGTAAGAGAACTTTAAACAAATATATTCCTCCTCATTCCTCATAGCTTCCAGCAATTAGGACTTTCAGACGTTCTGACAACAGTTTTTACTTTAACCTGGGCCTTGTGCTTGCTTATTATCCCCCGTTCCACTTCTGATTCTTCCCTCTTCTTTACAGTATCACAAAGATTCTGGGCAGAGCATTCTATTGTCATATCTGTCCTGTTGTTACAGATCAGCACTTTACCATTGTTATCCTTACCACCCGTTCCCTGCTGCAGCTGCTCTCTATCTCTTAGGAACCTCAGCTTAGTCACCAGCCTGTATTCATCAGGCTCTGTACTCAAGGTGGAGTCTTTTATGGGCTAAGCTCAAGACCTGTATCCTGGCTTGTACCTTCTCAACGTAACCCTCTCATCTCCCCATGTTCAGCCCACTACAAATAAACCTCACCCTAGCCAGCCAACCTTCCCTGCCAGCCACCCATCCTTCACCAGTCTGTACAGAGAACCTGGCCAAAGTTGCAGTATCCAAGCACTTTCAAGGCTTTAAAAACTCATCTTCCATTTTGCCTTCCCCACCCCCAGCCTTGAAGGCTGGCAGAGTCATCCTAGTGCCCTCGTTCCCACTCTGGCACCTCTCCTCTTGCTTCCTAGCCTGTTGTTGCCAGCCTCTCTCCCTTCCACCCTGCTCCTGCTCTCCATCTTCCCTGGGTGCCTTTTACGACATTTGTCTTTCATAAGTGACTGCCACTCTGGGACTGCATTATTGTCCTGTCGCCTGTTCCTCTTTTTCCTACCTACATTACAGAATTAATTCATCCTCCCATTTCTCTGAGGCTGATACTTCTCTCAGCCACCTAGTGTCTGCCACTCCATCCCCTCCCCTGCTCTGTTCTTCATAGGAGTCTTCCTGGACCCATTTGCAGGAAGACTTTCCCTATCACCTTCTCTTCTTCAGCCAACAGCTGTCATCTTTATTGATATTCCATTCATTCCGGCTTCAAGATACACTTAGGCTGCTTTTGCTTTATCATTGCAATGATTTGGATTGCAGTGGGAGTTGTCTTTCATCAGAGTCACTGGGTTCCTCAAAAGTCTTTACACTGCTGCCTTTGAAGCTTCCCTTCCTCTCTTGTTTCTAATGCACCAGAACCCTTGTCTAAAGAGTGGGACTGCACTCTGTGGCAGTTGCCTTCTCACTATCAGTCCTATAGTCCAGGTCACTCTTGTTTTCTTTTTCTCATATGGGCCCACTACATTATAAGATTAACACTCACTCAGTTTTGAAGTCCTTCTGTTTATACACATGCCAATCTTCATCCTGTTTCTCTTCTTTATCTCTTTCTCTTTGACAAGAAAATAAAACAAATAACAATAAAAACCTAGCCCGTGAACTCCTAATCCTCAAATCCCTAGAACCTTGCTGTATCCTGTAAAAATACTGTTACCTACTTTCTTTACCTTCTCAAACTAAACCTACAAACTTCATGAGGTTAGAAGATCCCCTGCATTAAGGCTCACTAATCCCCTGACCCTGCACAGTCTCTCTGTTGTACAGCACACCTCTCTCCTTTCAGCCAGTCTTAAACAGTGGAAGCACAGATTTAGTGGTCACTGCGAAGTGGCTGTTCCGCATTGGTACCCGGCTGTGCCTCCACCATCTACATGCATCCTATATCTACCCACATACTCAATTCTTTCCACTTTCCCCATATCCCTGAGGTTGCCTTCCAGTGCCATCTGTTCAAGAGCTGTCATAAAGTGCATGTCATAAAGCCAAATCGCTTTGACCCTTTACTTTACCTTTTCCTAAGGGTCCTATTCTGCAGCACTTGGAGTTTGCTTCACTTCTTTTCTCCTGAAACTTGACACTGATATTCCCATCCTACTACCTTGTCCCCTGAGATTTGACAACGCCCCCATTTAGAGAGCTTTACATCCAGACTCCCCCTTTTGTATAGTGGCCCATTTGCTTTAGCCAAAACCACTTCACAAGATCTTTCCATTTTCTGCTGAATTGAGTCTTCTTCTCTTTTTCTATCAGCTCTGATCCACCTTGACTCCCATTGGGCACTTCCTCATGGCAGCCAACTGCAGGCTCTCTTTCTGCCCTGAATATGAATTTAAATTTTGCATGGTATTCCCCTATGCCTCTCTACTATTGTTTTCCAGAAACCCTCCACTTCCCTGTCAGCATCCAGCCTTGCTTGTTCTGTCACCTCCCAACCAATCCATAGACTCAGGAATCTTTCCCTTGGTGTCTGCTGTGCTGTTGACCTGTCCTCATTGTTGCCACTATTGTAAGCCTCTTTGTGCCTAGCCAGCAGTGCTGAGTCCATCGGTTGTCCAAATTCACCTCTAACCTTCTATGTTTATGTTAAAGTCAGTGACATACTTGGATCCTCTCCCTCATTTATGCACATCAGTGATAAAGTACCCATGACCACCCCTCCCTCATTCTGCTTTGGTCTCATCTGCTTCTTTGCTGTACACTTGTCTTCTGCCATGTTCTTTGTCTTCCCTGGGTCCTCTTAAGCACTTTGCCTGCATTAAGACCAAGTTTCTGCATGTTCCCTATTTTTATTCCCATGCCCATGGTCTTTGCCATATCTCTCTCGATGTAATGCCCTCCTTAATCCTCTCATCATGCCTTTTATTTCTTTCCTGCCAAACTACTTACTTCATTTTCTTCTTTCTCATTCTTGCCAAATGGGGTGTCTTAGCTATCACAGGTCTCCCTCGGGTTGAAAACCTCTAACCTCTTACTTCTGGGCTCTGATTAACCATTTATTTTGTTTTTCTCTCTTGTGCATAATAAAATACTATCTTATCACTATGCTTTGCTATGCTTTGAGCTTTCTGTCTGTAAATCCTCTAGCTGATCTAGTAGACAGTTCCATGAGTGCTCCCTTTCTGAGCTACCCTTGGTGCCCAGTGTTTCATTGCATTCACTAAACTGGAGTCATACTATACCACTATACTCCCATACCTAGGCACTCAAAGTTGCCTTCTCATGGCCCGAACTAAGGGATCCTCCCAGCATTCTACATCTGCGGCATGAGTTGATCACATTGCCTTTCACATTCTTCTAAAACGTGCACAGGAAAAATGGATCTTTCATGCTTTACTGTGTTCCTATCCATGCATGCTTTTGTCTTCTGTGCTCATTTTGTTCCCACACACGATACCACGTACCCACACACCCCCACTCTGAATTGCTGGTGGGTTGACAGCTCTCTTCCTGGGTACTCCAGTCCATGATTCCTTTTCCTCCTACTTTAGCATTCATCTCGTTCCCTGAGTTCCCCAACCTGCCTCTCCATGGACAACCAGCCACACACACCCATCACACCTATGTATCAGCCATCTCTTCCAGCCTCGCTCCTCCACCTCAGTCCTCAGCAGGGACCACAGTGTTGGCACTGCACTCCTGCCCCTGACAGGAAACCTCACACAGCTCTCATCCTTCTCACACCTTCCTTCTGCACTGCATCCAGTTGCTCACTATCATCCCCCTGCACCAGCGGGACCTTTTCTCCCAAGTCTGACGGTCATGACTTGATGTCTCCATCTGCCTGGACTCACAGTCTCCATCTGCTCACCCTTCCTTCTCTGTAGCCATCTCCAGTCCCCACCCCCCTGCCTTCCACCAGTGATTCTCACCCAGGGGTGCACGGCCCCCCAGTAGCCTATCAGAACCATCTTCTAACTGGTGTTATTGTTAGTATTTGTGAGCAGATCACTGCCTCACCTCTGGTGTTCTGATAGGCCACCTGGGGGCCGTGCCCACCCACCCCTCGGGTGGAACCCCTCCACCCCCCACCCCCCGGTTAAGAATCACTGCTGTGGATGGCCCCGTCCTCCCTGGCCTTTGTTCTCCCATTCCATGCCCCTCGCTTTCGGGTGGTGACCACTTAAGTCCTCACTCAAGCATCAAGCACTCTTACATGCATTGAGACCTACATTCTCCTCCAACTACCTCCTTCCTTCCTGTGTTCACTCCCTTCACAAACATGACATACTGCAAACCCAGTCCTTATGAGAATTATTCTCTTGAAGACCCTACCCATTGTACTCTCCCATCCTTATGTCAATATCTTTGATTCCACCCTGATCCTTTCTGGACTTCGATTTCTTTTCCTTAAATCTCCCTTCCTCTTTCTAAGCAGAGACACAACAAGCCTTTGCAGAGCATACTGCTTTTAGGCAAATCTCTTCTTTCCCATAAAAATGGCCCCTTGCTTTTGCCCCCCCCTTTTTACTATACTTAAAGCTGCTCTAGTTTCTTCTCTTTGAAGACTTCTTCAACTTGCATTAATCATCCTCATCACTCAAAATAGAATTTACAAGCTCAGTTCTAGAAAATTGTTACCTCTATGCCTATGTCCTCAATTCCACCTCCAACATTACTACTCTCAACCCTGCCTTCTAGGCTAGCCCAGTCTACCTTCACTCAGTGCCTATCCCAAACCCCACCTTAAAACCACCCACCCTTTCCTACTAGATCCTAAGAATCTGACCAAAAGTTTACACCCACGACAGCATTTACTTTCTATCCCTTTTCTATTCTCTCTCTCCCTCTCTCTAGCTCCCTCTCCCCCTCTCTCTTATCCCCTCTTATGCCCCACCTCCATGAGCTTATGATGTGCTTACCTTCACGTAGCCTTGGAACCACTTCCTTCTCTTTGGTCCAGTCTCTGTCTATGTCGCTACTAGCCTGTGCCACTTCTACCATACTCTGTGCTGTCTGTCCAACCTAGTGCCTCATCTCCTTCTGTCTTCCATAGCTGTCTTTCTCCTCCTCATCAGAAATCTCCCCATATCTTTTCTTGCTGCGTTTTTCTCTTTCTTAGCCAAGAGAAGGCTCCCTGCCTCATATCTAAGCCATACTCCTCATTTCTTCATAAGGATCAACTCACTTTAACCCATTCTCACTGTTCCCTCTTCTCCTTATCCCACTGTCTCTTCAGGGTCTTTGACTACCAGTTTTTCCATTGATTCCAACCTTTTCTTTTTCTTGGTAGCCTTTGTCCACTTCTCCCCTGCTAATAATAATTCAACCTCTTTCTTCCCATCCCATGAAACAAATTCCCACAAAGCTCTTTTTTTCTCCTTTCTAATAATCATTTCCATTTCCCCTCTAAAAGAACCTCCATTGATCATAGGCTGTCCAATTTCATTTGTTTCTGCTTTCGGCATTAGCATGCTACCTTCATACACCCATTTCAGATGTTAAATCTTCTTCTTAAGTAATTACTATTTTCTAGCCTGTTGTTCCATGTCCTCTCTTGCCCTTTGAATCAGCTGACCCAGAATAGAAGCCCACACACAGCTCCAAAGCCCTCTACTCCTAGAGCCTAGTTTCCTCCCCTTTCATTTGCCTACCTTCTTTACCCCCAATACTAAACTCATAATGCTCAGTGGGTTCCAATGTCAACTTCTTACTCCACCTTGCCTTCTATGTCAGCCAATTACAGACTTCTAGCCACCCCGAAAAGGGGAAGAATGGATTGAGTTAACCCTACAAAATGTCTTCTCAGCATTGATCAACAGATGCTCCTCCACCATTTACAAGCCTCTTTACCCACATTCTGGACTTGGTGTCCATGGGTTCATCTCCATGTTCCTGAGATTATCTACCAATACTGCCTGTGCAACTTACTGCATGTAAACACTCTCCCATGTTCTGGATCTAACATAAGTCACAGTGGCTCTGTGCCATATTCTCTTAAGTATACTACCTTGTAGATATCTGGGCTTTGGACTTTCTTCTCTGCTGTGCTCCTGTGCTTTGACATTGATGGTGACTTGTCTCCTGATGCCTGCAGACACCTCCATATGGGAACTTTGGATCTCATCTGTCCTTTCCGTAATCAGCTCACGATCAAGACTGACCGTCTGCAAACTCATTACTTACTGCCCCTTATGTACCTTCCAAGTGTTGTCTCTCCAATCAGCTCTTTTAGGTGAAAGCCAATCTCTATCTGCTACATTCCTCTGGCAGCTTTAATAGCTTTCTTTCTACTCGGATATAAATTAACCTTTATATCACCACCACCACCACCACCACCACCCATATTTTGCCTGAAAGACTGTGCTTGTATTGTAGCATTCTCTGCCACCTTCCAGTGATTTTCCCTTCTTGTCTGTTCCCTTCCTAAAATTGTCCTCGCTGCAGTGTCACCAGCCTCTTTGTCTCTAGTGTACTATCTGAGTCAACTTCTGTCTGATCTCACTATTGTCCTAGCTTCTTAGTTTTACTGCATTAGACAAAGTTGTTTCCTACCTTTGGGGCCTTCCCTCAAAGCTGTTATCATCTCCCCACGTCTTTCATTAACATGGTAATCCTAGAGTAGGTACCTTCCCAATCTCTGTTTCCTGCTTTAGCTGGCCTGCCCAAACTCTCTTCCTTCCCAGCTTGGCTCACCTGGTTTACTCTTATCTCTCCTCTTCTTTGGTGTGGTGTGGTGCCTTTTCCTGAGCTCTCTGTACTCTCTGTTCTCTTAGCTGTTTGCTCCTTCTACTATTTCTCATTTTGGTCCAGTGATCCAGCTCTTCTTCTATGCTCTCATGTTTTTCCAAACTCCACACCTCCTCTCCCATCTCCTGTGCCCAGCTAATCCTTTCTCATGCTGTAATCTCTTCTGCCCTATGTCACACCTTCAATGTCTGAAGCCCCTTCAGATGCCCTCTTTGATGTTCTGGTGTATTCTGTGGATCTCTGAACCTGCATCCCCCCTCCCCTGCACACACCTAACCTGTCCTCCACACCCACTGCTTCATCAGACTGGCTGCACCATTTCTTCACCCTCCTCCCATGAGGCCTTGTGACCCAGGCTTATGAGTTCCTTCTAGAACCCCACATCCATAGTTCCCTGTAGCCTGTTTTGCTTCCTTTCACATCCTTCCAGTCATGCTCTGATAAAGCTCTCAGGAAGCATCTGCCTCTCTGTTCTTGTCACTGTGTGATTTGGGTATTCTGCTCCACACAATCCACCCCATCCTGACAGTACCCTGACTTGATCATAATGACTCTTCCTCCTAATGCTCCTGCTTCTCTTCCTACTCCTCAACATTCAACTCCTTCCTTCATCTCTATTTTGTTACTGGCTCCATTCTCCTCTTTTCCTACTTCACCCTAAATGACAGGCCTCAACTTTCATTAATTCTGAACACTACCCATCTCAGCCTCGCTCCTCCACCTCAGTCCTCAGCAGGGACCACAGTGTTGGCACTGCACTCCTGCCCCTGACAGGAAACCTCACACAGCTCTCATCCTTCTCACACCTTCCTTCTGCACTGCATCCAGTTGCTCACTGTCATCCCCCTGCGCCAGCGGGACCTTTTCTCCCAAGTCTGACGGTCATGACTTGATGTCTCCATCTGCTCACCCTTCCTTTTCTGTAGCCATCTCCAGTCCCCACCCCCCTGCCTTCCACCAGTGATTCTCACCCAGGGGTGCATGGCCCCCCAGTAGCCTATCAGAACCATCTTCTAACTGGTGTTATTGTTAGTATTTGTGAGCAGATCACTGCCTCACCTCTGGTGTTCTGATAGGCCACCTGGGGGCCGTGCCCACCCACCCCTCGGGTGGAACCCCTCCACCCCCCATCCCCCGGTTAAGAATCACTGCTGTGGATGGCCCCGTCCTCCCTGGCCTTTGTTCTCATTCCATGCCCCTCGCTTTCGGGTGGTGACCACTTAAGTCCTCACTCAAGCATCTCAGTGATTCCTCTTCTTGTACAGACCCTGCACCCTCCTTCGGGAACCACCTCCTTCCCTTCCCTGTTCATCCTGTCACATACAACATGTTCTAACCACAGTCTGCACTGTATGATTGATAGTTCACTCTTCATTTCTACTTTTTTCTCTTTAAAAGTTATTCTTTTAGGAGACCAGTATCTGGTTTTCCTTGTGTTTTTAAATTTACCTTCTTCCATCAGTGCTTCCTAACATCATTCTGTTGACACTGAGCTTGCTTTCTAGGCATGGATATGCCCTTTTCACCTTTCCCCAGCTTAATTCAGTTTTTTTTCTCATTTCTTAAGTTCCACTTTGTTTGAAATTAGACTTAAATATTCTTCCTAGTCCTTTTCCTCCTGTTATCCATGATTGTCATCCCACTTATTTCTCTCCCACTCACCATTTCCCGTCAGGATATTTGGGCTCTCTTGAGTTCTCTAGTCCTTTCCTTGGCTTCTACGTTCATTCTACTGGCCTTATTTTATTGTTGGTTGTTGCTAACCTCACTCTTCACAATCTTGTAAAGCTAACTAGCCCTATATTTACTCAAAGTTATCAAACCCATAGAGCGCTCAGCGTCCACCTACATTCTATTCCTTTTGATGTAATTCCAATGCCAAGACTTTTTTTCCAACATGTCATCTTCACATGGCCTTTCCCATGTATGGGTAAGTTTTACCTTGCTTTTTTTATCCATATACTTTTTTTGTTACACATTTACCACTCAGTCTATTTTCATAGTTCTGCTTTTTCTATGCTGTGCTCAGTTGCTCTAGTTCTCTCTGTTCGCTCCTTAGTAGGACTCCTGCCACTTGCTTTGTTTCATGTTTACACAACTTAATTCTTTTTGTTTTGATTTTTTGAGACAGGGTTTCTCTGTGTTGCCCTGACTGTCCTGGAACTCGCTTTGTAGACCAGGCTGGCCTCGAACTCATAGAGATCCACCTGCGTCTGCCTCCTGAATGCTGGGATTAAAGGTGTGCGCCACCACTCCCAGGATGGACACACACACCCACATATACACACACCCTAATTGTTTTCTATCACATGTTCCTTTCTTTGCATCCATAGTTTCCTGAATGTTACCCTTCCCTCCCGAGTGTCCTGTTTTTGGTTATCACTTGATTTCCTTCCCTTTTTTCCTTTAATAACTGCCTCCCTACACCACCTTCTTCCTAACACATCTGCTTTGTAAATAACAGTTGTCATTAACCTCCCCCCAACACACACACACACACTTTTTATAGTAAATACACCGCATTCTGAGTTTGAAAAAGCCTTCACCTAGCTCTCTTTTGGGGCGGGGGGAAGCACATTTTTCACAAGAATCATTAAAATGATAATGAAAAATTTTAAGAATGTTTTACAATATAAACCATGTTTAAGGATAGTTGTCCAACTATTTTAAATGCAATTTTCAATAGAAGACACTTTTTATATGGTACAAAATGATCCCATACTATAATATGAAACAGTGATGTTTTTAACATAAGTAACAAGTTGCTTACCTTTACACATTAAATATATACAATATAAATAAATATTTTGGAAATGTTTACTTACCAACCGATGAGTTTCTTGAGTTATCTTGCCCATGTTACTGGGAAGATGACAGGAATATTTCACAGCATTTTTTTACGGTCCTTGGTCATAGAAAATGAGCCTACTGATAAGTACTATGGCCATAAAAAAAACTACGCTACCCCAAGCAGGCTTATGTACAAGGGAATCAAGGGAATCAATATTACTAGCATCTGAGTGTCACTCACTACATCTGACTTCCTAAGCACATGGGTGGGTGTGTATACAAGAAGTTTACATGCAACTTGCTCTTAGACTGTGTGCTGTAGAGCTAGCAATACTTGCGTCCCTCTTTCTGGCCTGACACATGTGACACTCTGAGCCAACCTCAATTTGTGTATTTTATCGCATTCCAGCACACACGTTTTCCTGGTTGTGGTCTCACTTCTCTTACTTTCAGCTGGTTCTATAAGATTCCTTAACAATACCCCAGCAAATCCAACCTCAAACTGTCCTGTCTGTCCTCTGCAGTATCTGAAACATTCTGTGTGCCTCATTCTGACCTGCTGAGCCCCCCTGAATTTCTGATTCAGTAAGTCTGTGACTTTATAGTTGTAACACATTTAAGAAACACTGCTCTTACCTTTCCTTCCACCAAGCCCGTTAGTTAAAAAGTCTATGCCAAGACATCAGGAACAGTGTACTCCAGCTCTCCTTCCTGTTCTCTTTTCCGTACACTCATCATTGTGACCAGAGTTTAGTTCTGGAAACCTCTGTGGCTCCATGATCTCGCTCATTACTGTGCCACCTCAGAACCATTCTATAGGTTACAAAGTTCCTTTGGGGAGTTAACCTCTCTCCTTCCTGTCTTTTAACCCAAATAAAAGGTTTCTCTTTCCAGTCAGTACCTCTGTTATTTTCACCTGTTACTTTTCCATTCCTTTCCTCCTCACTATCTTGTCCTAAAATAATATCATCCCCTCTTGAAGAAACCATATGTGTTCCTCTTGAACAGAACTTTCTAGCCAGGTTCTCTCCCTAGTATGCCTCTCCTCTCTAATCTGCTCGTGCCACTTTTACTGTTAACTCTCTTCAGATAACTCCGTCTTTCTCATGTTCAGTACAATTATGGCTTAGTCCAGACTTTCAGAGAGTTCCTGCAATTGGCATAGCTCAGAGCTGTCTTATTTATACTCCCAATCCCTAAGTCTATTAGTTGCTTCAAATAGCATCCAAGGAAAGATTGCCAGATGATAGTCCTTCATAACACTGTTTCAGAGCCACATTTCTTCCCTCCATCTTTGGCTGCAATCTAGCATAACACATAGGTCTCTCCTCCAAATTCAACTCTGTCATTTTTTTTTCAGCATTCCTCATTTTGGCCCTCTATAATGCCCTTCCCTATTCACCCTTTGTACTCACTCTGTCCTTCCACTCAAAATCCTACTTACTTTTTTCTTTTTCAGATTCCAACCTCTGTCTTCTCTGTGATACTTTCATACAGGCTCCCTAAGTATCATGTCACTCCGAGTCAAACAAGATCCACAGAGCATCTCAGCAATTTGGATGGCACACTATGCAATAATCTTCATCTGTCATCCTTTCCATTCCCACCCCGCTACAGTCAACATGGATGCAGAATTCTTTAGATGTATTTGCCTCCTCATAATCTTCACTCATTCTCCACCTTGTAACGGGATTCTAGTCTCAGAACCAAGCTACCCGCCTGTATTCTCCACTAAGCAATCCTAGTATATCCCTAAGTTGTCATCAGTCACTTCTGTCAGCACTGTGGCATCTTAATTGTTACAAACCTTCCCTCCTTAACAACCTGATTCACCATGGTCTCTATGCCTAAATGTGACCAAGTAGATTTACATTGAGCTGACAGGACTTTCCATTTGAGATCTTTATTCTACACTTTATCTGCTTGTTGGCCGGCCCTCTGGCATGTTTTCCTTCCGTTTGCTTCCAATCTACCTTTCATTTTGATTCCTTCCTGATTTGGGACCCAAGAGCTATCTTAAGTTTCATTTGATGCCTGCCATTTCTTAGTACTGGCTCTTTTACATCTGATGTTATCTTTAATGTTGATCTTCTGTACTGTTTTTCCTCCTTTAGCCAGGAAAAAAGCCTTAATTTTCAGCATCCCTCCTGTTCTGTGTGTAGCCACTCACTTTTTCTTTTTTACATTCACTGCCTAACACTTCCATCCTCCTTTATTTCCTGTGGACTGCATATGGCATCTGCTCTCAGCTCATAGACCTAGGTGGATCATTATGGATAGCCTGTTTCAGATCCATTCCTTTAACCTCATTTCTGCTCTCTTGGTACATCCATTCCTTCAGCTATCTAGGAATCTCTTCAGATCTGTATCTCTTCATTGTGCCATGGTCTTCCCCTCAATGAACTTCTCCAGCTTTCCACCCTGATATGTGTTTACTATACACTCTGTCTCCAGCCCAACTGCACCTCCCTCTCCCTATTTAGCTTCCAGCATTGATCTTTGTTTCCAATTCTGTATTCTTTTCAAATTTATCTCCTTAGCAGGTGACTCTCATAAAATTTGCTTCATTTTTTTAAGCCTCTTTAAGAGGTCTTCAGGTTTTGTTTTCTTTCTTCCTTTTGGGTTTTGCCTTTCCTGTTTAATGAAGCTGTAACTGTGATAGTAAAGTGCTCTGGCCCTGGAAGGGTCCCTTTGACCTCCTCTCTTGTCTTCCAGTGTCTGTCTCATCTTTGGTTTGACTGGTGCATTACTACCACTGACTTTTAATGTAGCTCTTGGCAGGCTCCCTGCAAGTCCTCATTGCATCAACCAAATCGTTTAATGAAAACTGCCACAAAGGTTTCACTCACACCTTCCTCCTCAATCCGTCCCTATGTGTCACATCCTCAGTACTATTAAGTGCCTTCTCTTTTGTCTTCTACATATAAGTTAACTAGTCTGATCCAGTCTGTGATCTAGTCTACCATTCATTTTGTCTCTCTTTAATTTATCCCCAGGCTCCTAACCCTGCAGCTTCACATAGCACTCTGTTAAAATTTATACTAAAGGATCTGTGGCATTGAATTGTAGTGTCAAGAATAGATTAATCACACTAATTTAACTCTTTGTCAGCTTTGGAAACAGAAGTCATGTGTCACTCATTTCTTGTGTATACCGCATTCCCTTATACCTTTACTTAAGTGTCAGTGGGAGGGATGGATGGATGGATGGATGGATGGATGGATGGATGGATGGATTGATGGATGTTTAAAGACTGAAAAAGTACCTCTTATTCCCATACTATCATAAGTGTTTACATTTGCATCTCCTTTCTTCTCTTGCTCAAACCCCCAAATAGCTTTCTAATGCTCCAATTTCTAGTATTTTGTGCACAAAAACTCTTTCTAGATCCCTGATTAGATCATAGACACCTTTCCTCCATCCATGTTGGCCAAATTCTCTCCTTTAAACTGGAAAACCCTGTCTTCAGCAAAACTTCACTTTCCAAAATTGTGTCAATTTTTCATTACTCATTCTCTACTTAATTCTGTGAGTCATCTGAAACATAACAGTGAATGCTGCTTGCTTTTCCACTCTGAAATAGACTTTACCAATAGTAAAGCCTCCCTTTCATCTATTCACTGCAGGTTGAAAGCTGACTTAGTTTATTCTGGTGTTCTCTGGATCCACAAAGTCCACAGTCTAAAGACAGCACTGAGACCGTGTACTTGGTCAGTGTTAATCTGATGATTTGTGTACTTTGCTGTCAGTAGTTTTTGCTTTATTGTGGTCCTAGAGCATCGAGTGGTTCTTGTTTTTCAAAATATTGGCTCTTTTAACCAACATGACAGAAAGTCCCCCCAAAATATCTCCCCCTCTTTCTTCACATCAACACAAAAACAGTTTGTTCAAGTCATCTCTTCTGTGTGCTCTTCTAATCTACAGTACAGAAACATTTTCAATCATACTTTGTGAAACTGGCTTTTTGACCAGCTTACAAGCTGCTCCAAGAGCTCTCCCACCTTAGAAGAGGGTGCAAATGTTAACACTTGAAATGTGGAACACAATACTGAGCACAGTGATGATGGAAATGTGCTTGTTTTACCCACTCATGTGGATTTGCCTGCTCTTCCCTCCAGTCGCAGGCACCTTTAGCTGTACCATGAAGTTTACAGTCCGGGACTGTGACCCTAACACAGGAATTCCAGATGAAGATGGATATGATGATGAATATGTGGTGAGGCTTCCCTGCAGACCCTGCACCTCCACAGCATCAGTGACTGCTCTCACAGAGCGTTTTCCTAGAACCTAGACTGTCCCTCCCTGTAATGGAATTGTATCCTGCCAGAGAGAATTTAAATGGAGTACTTTACCACTAAACCAAAGGAAGTCACCTTTTTTCCTCTATTAATGGGAATAAGTGATAATTGCATCATTTTTAATGTGATTGGGTTTATTTATAAAGTAGGTTTCAGGAACTTTTTGATTGGTTATTTCTAATACTGGTAAGTCATGGACTGAATAGCCTTGCCAGAAAGGAGGGGTGGTGTGTCAAGTTAGAGGGTGTGTGGCCTCCACAAGGGGTCTGACTGTGGCAGTGACTACTGTGCACCTCAGGGCCACTGGCACTCAACCTATACTTACTTGGCTCCTGCCAGGTTGTTCTTGCTCCTCTGTACTGGAACCTGTAGTGAACCTGTAGTTCTAGTACAGAGCTTCCTTTAGGCCTTTGCATGCTTTGTAAACAAAATGCCAAGTGATCAGTTCCTTCTATTTTTGTTGTAGACTCAAAGGACTTTTATTTACTGACTCCTGCTTATTGCCCACTAGCTGGAAGATCTTGAAGTGACTGTGTCTGACCATATTCAGAAGGTACTGAAACCTAACTTTGCTGCTGCCTGGGAAGAGGTGGGAGACACCTTTGAGAAAGAAGAAACCTTTGCCCTTAGCTCTACAAAAACCCTTGAAGGTGAGAATTTTGCTGCCAGTGAGCTGCCTGGGGCCAGCATAAAACCCAGGAGGCATATATGCAGTTCCAAAGGAACTCCTTTCTGTTGAGTATGGTTTAAGTCATCTACTCAAAACCCAGTTACCTGTCTGTATCATCTGACCAGATCAGCCATTTTCTAGAGGAGTGGCCTCTGTACCTGCAGCTCCTAGGACAGACCCTCATGTTCAACTCTCCTAATGCTGTCACATCAACTTTCTCAACAGAGGCTGTGAACAACATCATCTCATTTCTGGGCATGCAGCCATGTGAGAGATCAGACAAAGTACCTGAGAATAAGAATTCCCATTCCCTCTATCTGGCAGGTAAGAGATTCCCATCCGCTTTCTCTTCAAATGTATAGAATTTAAAAGGAAAGGATGTGGATAGGCACTCCCTGCCCTGTTGTTGTCTGTCATCGCATTATTTAACAATTTGAGACCTAATCAAAATGAATAACTGATTGTACAGGTTCTCCTTAGGTTATTCTTTTAGGAAGCACAATGGCTTAAAATACTTCAATCTCTAACAGATGCCAGCTCCACTCCCTGAGTACACTAAGTTAGTGATACTCAATACCTTCCATGACCTGGTTTTCATATGAACATTTAAAAATTATAATTATTTGTAGGAGTCACTTCCTGTAAATTTCTATAAAGGTGAAACTAAAATAATAGAAAGGAGGTACAGGCAAAACATGATAAATTTCATTAGTCAGGGCTTATTTGAAGTTCTTAATATACTTTCTCTTTTTTCTCTCAGGTGTATACAGAGGTGGCTATGACTTATTGGTACGGTCTAGACTGGCCTTAGCAGATGGAGTGACCATGCAGGTGACTGTGAGGAGCAAAGAGAGAACACCTGTGGATGTTATCTTGGCTTCTGTAGGATAAGTTCTTGCTGGGAAAGGTGATGTTGGCTATGCTCTCCCTACTGGTGGTTTTTAAGCTTATGGCATGAATTTCCCAGAGTCTCGTTTAAAGATTAAGAGACTTTGAAGAAGCAAATCCAATGTTTGGCCCTGAGCCAGCAGATCAAGCAAATGTTTGCCTTTGTGCATGGATTTTAGTGTTTCTTCCCTTCTCATTGTCTCACTTGTTCAGCTTTGGGATGACAATGCAGCTTTGAATGATCTTGAAAACCAGATACTATGTATGTATGCTATTCTACAGCTGCTTGGCTTCATTGTATGCTTTTATTTAATGTGTGAAAACTCTTGGCAATGTTGGAAATTTTATCCCAGAAGGGTGGAGCGGGAGGGGAAGCCGGAATCCATTTTTGTCACAGTTTGTTTTTATTAATAGAAAATAAACACTCATTCATTCCAGTTTCAAAGTTGCTATACTTGAAATTTCTAATTTAAAAAATGAATTTAAAATAATCAATAATGCTGCTTTAACTAAGTTAAAACTGTGGCTTAAAAAAAGTTTTCAGCACCATTGCTCTTTCAGCATTTGTTCTTACGTCTCAGTACGGGAGTTGCTGAGTTACATGAGAAAGCCTTGCTGAACAGCCAGTAGGGTGGGTGCTAAGCAGCCATCCTAAGAGGAGTCAGTGGGCATTTGGCTGTTACATGGGCCCCTTGCCTCCACTTCAGACTGGAGGAACATGCACCTAAGTACTGTTGCGAGGAGGAAGGCTGTTATTTACTGTTCAGCATGGACTTTCTAGCCAGTGACAATAAAACTCTGGCACAGATACAACTGGTTAATACCTCGTGGTTTTAGGAAATTCTGTAAATAATTTGAATCTTTTTATTCACAAATTATATGTGTGATGAGGTTCTCTACTCTAGCAAGTAAGGGCCAACATCTTAATACCCTTAGAAAATACATACATGAGTATGCTAATAAGTCTCAAAAGCATATTCAGAACATTGTATCGTGATGTCTATTTTGGTTTGGTAAGGTTTTGGGGGGGGGGGGCAGTTCTGGGGATTGAACCCAAGGGCTTTAGCTTGCTAGGCAGACACACTACCACTGAGCTACATCTCCAGCCCCCTAAGCCAATGTGTGTTTCAACAAAATGTCTATAATTAGAAGCAGCTGATGAAACTAAATGTAAGGCATGACAAGATACTCCTTCTCATAAGCTGTGCTGTATAGAGAACTTGAAGGGGAGATAAGCAAGCTCCTCCCTCCCTCTTTACTACAGGACTCCAATTATGGTTGGGCCAGAAGTTAGCATTTCTGAGGATTTCAGCAAAGTTCAGTTAAGGGGTTTTTTTTAAGTGTTTTACGAAAAACAATGTCCAATGCTGTCTTTCTACATAATTGAGAAGTGTTATTCATCAGAATTTTCTAATAACACTAAACAGCAGATCCATACACTTGGTTAGATGTCACAGGAATGAGGGGAGGAGTATCTTGTCACCCATAAGAGAATGAGAGATGGATTAGCATGCCATCCTTAGAGTTTCTGCTGCCTGTTTTCTATAGTTTGCTGACCAATGTGAATCAAATGGACTTTTATGAAAGAATAGTATTTGATTGCCAGGACCTCTTTGGGGCATTTCTAAGTGGAATACACACAAATATGAGAATGGGGGAGGTAATTAATACAGGGAAGCTACTCTTTACAGCTCAGAAGGAGTTGATGAAGCCCATATATGCATTCAAGAAGCCCATGGGATCCTCTAGCTGTGGGTAGTGGCTAATGTGGTCATCCAGAATCGACACTGTGGACCGCGGCAGCGTTTTCCTAGTGGAAGAGAACAGCATGGAGGTAAACTTAAGGCTGGAGGATGAGAGGATGTAAGCCATGGGAAGCCCCATAAATGCCCATGTAGACAGACATACCACACTGGAAAGAGCCAACAAAGAGCTTGTTCATCTCCTACTTGGGAACTATACCTTAGCCAGATAAACTTGCCAGTTCCACTTAGACTGGTTTCAATTGTTCAGAACACAACAGACAACATCTTGCAAATACAACACTTCTGTAACAGTCCTCAAAACATGACTTTCAGCTCCTTAGAGAAGCATCAACAGGTGGCTCACTCTGCAGCTCACTGCCCAAGCAAAGATAAACAAAGAACCTTCCTTAATCTCATGAGGAGATTGTTTAAAATTCTAAACAAGCTGTTTATTGCCAGATTGTATCTACTAGGACACATGAAGGTATGGAACACTCTTACATGACAGTCAAGATTTCATATTCCAGCACCTTCTGAATAAGTACCCTGAAGGAGTAACAACCAATGAAAAAGCATTTTTCATAGTGAGCTGTTCATAACTGCTCACTGAAGCCTGCTCAGTTGAGGTCAGTGAACTGGCTTTAGAATCAGCTAACACATTCCTTAAGAGGTTCCGGTCACATGAAGGTTTTTCCCCCTTTCCTCTATACTTAGCAATAATATAACAACCATATCAGTGAAAACAGGACGTATGAATCCAGAGAATGTATAATCAAATCTCCTTTGGTGAGAATAAGATTCCCTATACCTAACTGGTCTATTTATTTTATGTTTTCAGTGAGATCAGAGGCAATAGCTAGTGCCAACAGACCTGTTAAGATGAAACATCTAACAAAAACAAAACCTCTGAGGACTCACCTGTACAGCTCCAGAAATTCTGGATAGGGATTTATAGGATCCAATGGCCCATAGATAAAATGAACTAGGAAAAAGAAGAGGAAGGAATTTCTAACAACTCACATCTATGCTTCTGTTGCTACCTTAAAATTAACTTCTCTCCATTTATTTAAAAAAAATATGCGAATAAAGTTTTTCTGTAGAAAATGTTCTTATTTGGTGAGCTATAACGAACTTATAGAACAAGCCAGTCCATCTTCTACATAGAACCATTTGGTCCCTTCTTGTTCTTGTATACTCTGAATTCCAAAAAGGAATAAGCTCACTTTGAAGATCTTCTTTCTAGAAATGTAGGTGCAGATAGAATCATCATCCTTTGTTCCCTCTGTTGTGACTGACCTCTGACATATTGATCACTAGTATGTGAGACACTGCTAATTCCCTTCGCCATACCATATGACCGTCATTAATGACTTTACTAGCTTCCTGTCCCAACAGTTCCGTTTTTACCATGGTAGGCAAGCCATACCAGCTCCATCTATGTAGTAGCTCAGTGCCTTCCACCCTCACTCTGGCATTCCAGGTGTTTGCAATAGGGTTGCCAGTAAATAAAGATTGGGCAGTTAGCTGGGCAGTGCTAGCACACGCCTTTAATCCTGGCACTTTGGAGGCAGAGACAGGTGGCTCTCTGTGAGTGAGGCCAGCCTGGTCACATACTTTAGTAGCTGTTTTTATGTAAGACTCAGATTGACTTGTTTTCATTTGCTAACCCTAGAGTAGCCCTGCATGGAAATCTTATGAGTGGGAATTATGTAAGTCACTATTCCCCAAGGGTCCCTGTCAAGACGTGACGGAAGATTGCACGCAGATACTCACTAGGGATGGTCACAGAAGCAAGTGCTCCCACCCAGCGTCTTCTGAATTTCTTTCTTTGATTGATATACTGTAAAAGACTAGAGCACAGGAGAGTCAGCAAGAGCAGAGCAAGAACTAGTATCAGTGCAGTGTCCAGAAAAGCATCTGCATACAGAAGCAGCCTCAGGTCCCAGGAATAGCCCACACCAGCCGTTTGTGTTAACTACCGTGGGACAGAACAGTGCTATCAACATAAGCACTTATGTTCTTTGCATTTCTAAAGCAGGAAATGAGATCTTCAGAAGGATTACAGTTGGTTTGGAATGTACCTAATTTAAAACCTGGGTCTAAGAATCCAGTTTTGATCCCAGCTCTGTGACTCTAACAAAACACTTTTTTAAAAACCTAAATTCCTCATTTGAAACTAAGACCAAACTACATAATCTCTGAGTTGATAGCCACCTCTAAAAATGCAAGTGTATAAGTTTATGGGATCATGGCTTCATTACTATACTTCATCCGACCATGGAGTGGAAGACTCCTCCTGTAGTGGAAGCTGCCAACAGCCTCACTGCAGGCAGCCCTGACTGCTCTCCCTAACTCTGGGGCAGTTAGCAAGGCAAAATATGAGAATAATGTGTTTAAAAGAGAGGTGTACTTGTTTTCAGTTTGATTTATATTTAAAATATATATATATAAAGGATCTTGTGGGCTAGGATAGGGAGGAAGAAATGCCTCTCTCACAGAAAGCCAGCAATTTAGAGCACTGGGAGTCATAGACCCAGCTCGCAAAAGGCCAGGCCTCATCTTGAGAAGCGATGCACATATTGCATCGCCCAGTCTTTCCAAGGAGACGGCTACAGTCTTACTAAACCAAAGCCTTGCTTCTCAAGCCATTGCTACTGCAGGAATAAGCAGAAGAGCTTTGTACTTAAGAGACTTGAGGTTTCCTTCAAAACTGATTAAAACATTCTGAAATACTGAATATTAACCAAAAGTCTAAAGACGGATATGTCAAAGTCATTGAATCATTTTCATGCAAATAAGCACTAAGATTTGCAACTATTTATCCACGTTCTCTGTGCCAAATGCTTCAGGAGTAACTCACCCTGGGCTTGATTTCTTTGTTGGAAAACACAGACTAGGACTGTCTCGGGTTCATCTCATAATTCCTAACCAGCCCCCTTGGGACAGGGAGTATGCCAGCAAGGAGGAGAACGTAATCCCACACCTGCCCCTCTCTCCAAGAGAGCCTCACTGGGGCCTAGAGCAAGGTTCCTGTCTCACCTGTCGATGACCAAGTTCCCGTCATTGTTGCGGATTCCAGCCCACATGTCCCATAGCTCACTCTCAGAGGGTCGAGTGTACGGTCCGAAGACTGGAGTCAGGCTGAAAGAGTACAGATGCAGGATGCTGAGACAGCTCAGAAGGCCATACTGTCTGACCCTTTGCCAGTTCAGAAATTCTTCTAGAAAATCTCTAGGCCCAGACATGCTTTGGTCCAACCCTATAATAGCAGCAAGTTTGACTACACTGTTGTCAGCTCGCTCAGTCTTTGATGATGACTTACCCTCGAGAGAACACGAAGAAGTTCATGAGCCTTGTGAGGATAGGTGAAAGCACGCCTCCATCTTTGAGGAGCTGCAGGTCAGAAGTGAAAGTAAGAATCAGGGATCCAGAGAAAGTTGACAAAATGTTTTACACCAGATAAAATAGAACTTAGCCATGTCTTCTTCTGGGGAAAGAAAATGTATAACCCCTAAATCTAACTGATGAAATCATCAAGTTTAGCCTAGGATCTCAATTTATTTAAACATCATACTTAAGACACAGATCTTCATGTAGTTCTATTTTTCTAAATAGTCATCTCTTATTTCTCAGAAATGTTTGTAGGTTTTATGTAGGAGAGCCTGCTTTATTTGATTGAGGATGAAAAATTAACTTGATTAATGTGAATTGATGATAAAGATTTCAATAGAAGGCTCATCACAAGTATGACCCTTAAGGGTCCCAGGTTTGTTTGTTTGTTTTACTGTCTCAGACATCTGAACTAAGGAGCTATGCAATGAAACTGCCAACCTTTTGAAGAAGGAGAGGACGGTGGGTCTCAGGAAAGATACCTGTGGAAAGAGAGACATTTACCCATTTACCGAGAACTGCAAGTTAGAAAGACAGCCATTGCCAGAAACTAATTACCCTATTTGTTGTTACATTTGGAGCTTTCACTGCCAAAACAGAATTAGGAATAAAAAACAGCTATACACTACGTAACAACTTATACTCAACTATGTAACAACTTATACTCAACGTGGAAACTACATACATGTGTTCCAATCTGAAGAATGATTATACTGCTAATTTCTACAAGATTCTCTGTGTAACAGTCAAGTTCCAACACCCTGATATTACTTTCCTCATTTTAAAGGTACAGAAATGGATAAAATAATTCATAGGCTCTTCCATAATGCATTGATGCCTAGGCCTAAACTCCCCTCAGCATCTCCTCCGCTCAGAATACACACTGGTGTTAATGAACTGGTCTGTAAACACACATGTATGTGTATTTTTCTCTTGAACTGATAAAGGGACAGACTCACTATTCTCCCAAGCCACCCATAAGACATTCAGATGGGGGCATTTGGGCATTTCTGAATTAATGAGCTCCAAATAATACTCATTCATTCCCAGTCTGACACATTTGTGGTAGTCTTTTTTTGTTTGTTATGTTTGTTTTTGTTTTGGGGACAAGGTCTCTCCATGTAATCCTAGCTGTCATGGAACATGTTACATAGATCAGGCTGGCTGTAAACTCAGAGATCCACCTGCTTTTGCCTTGCAAATGCTGGGATTAAAGGCGTGCACCACCATACCCAGCTCTTTAAAAACAAAATCAAAACAAAACAAAAACCATGGTATTTATTGTGTTCGTGAGTACATCGGTGCCAAGACACATGTGCAAAGGGCAGAGGGCAACTTGAGGAGTCAGTTCTCTCCTTCCACAGTGTGGGTTCCAGAACCAAATTCATATTGACAGATTTAGCAACAAGCACCCTCACCCACTGATTTTCTAGATGTTTGTAAACATATATTCCATAAATGCCATCAACTATCAGAACTATTCGTGGCACAATAAAGGTAAAAGATGCCCCATGTTTAGTGTCTGCTTATAATATCAGGTTATCACTTAGGTGTCTTTATGACTTAAAAAGGTGGCCTTCCTAGGCTACACCCCACTTTCCACCTACCACCAAGGCAATTACCTCCATTTGACAGACAGAGACTCTTTATGGTAAGCCGGCCAGATCGATTCTGCTTGTACCTGTAAAGGACAAGAAGAAACATACATGTAGCTGAGCAGCTGGCACCCATGCAGAGGGCTTCAGACAACCCCCAAAGTTTGAAGATCCCAAACAACTTGACTTCCCATCATCTTAAGTTCCTGACATCTGTACCAAGGACAGAAGTCTGGTCTCACCTGTACAACAGCTCCTGAGCAACAATATCTCCATAGTCATGAGACAACAGGTTGATTCTGCGGTTTTGGAGTCCCAGGTGCCGAAGGAGGGATTCCACGATGCTGGCTTGCTCAAATATGGAATACTGATGTGGTCGCTAAGGAAAGAGCCAGAGACATAGCATGACATCATCAGAGCCTGACCTGCATTCATACCCATCCCCCCATCACTGGGGCCCACCCCACTGCTGCTCACCGGTTTGTCACTGAAGCCAAAGCCTAAGAAATCAAGGGCAATCACTCGATGAAACCTCAGGGTCAGACCTTCCCAGATCTGTAAGAAAGCAAGCATGATGTGCATTCTACTCCCACAACACAAGACCCATGCCTCTATGTCAGCTTGGATAATGTGAAAAAATCCCATGAAACCGTCACAGGCCTGGGAAAGGGTATGATTCCTAACATTTAATATATTGAGAACAAAACTCCAGCCTTAACTTGGCAATGATTCTTTCTGGGCAGCCAATTTTTTTACTCCCCTATAGTACATGAAAAGCAATTCAATATTTAATGGGATTTTATCAAGCAGTTCAGATCTGCTAGGGCTGACCAAAAAAAAAAAAATCTAGAGTTTGAATATATTTTTAGGACATAGCAGGACCTAGAAATCAAACTTTATTACCTTGTACCAATCATAGCTGGATGTTGGAAAGCCATGTAAAAGCACAACTATCTCAGGGCTTCCAACCACACCAACGGAGTCTAAAAGGAGGAAAAAAGAGAAATCAGGCAAACTCCTTGCAAAGTAGCCTTGAAGACAGCAAAATCTATTTCAGTAAAAAAGGATCAGACCAAATTAATGATATTAAAAACGTTGCTCTTTAAAATGCAAGCTTACTAGATAAGAGGAGCCTCCTCTTAATCTGTATTTTAAATTGTAAATGGCACACTTTACATGAGAATTCTTGAAACAATTTGCTCATTATCACTTAGATTTTTTAGAGATATTCCCTTGTAGTTATCAATATTAAAATGCAAAATATTTTTCATTTAGCAAAAAGTAAAACACTTAAATAAAAAATAAAACCAATTAAAATGTTACAGTCACAACAAACTAAGATTCTCTGCACTGTATATCCAATGCTAGCAGATACACCCAACTCCAAAACAAAGGTACAGAATTCTGTTTCAAAAATGGGCTAATGATGACATAAACTTTTTCCTGTATGTGACATCTTTCAGATTATTCAAACAATAGAATCCTCGCCACAGTACTGGATTTAAATTAATACTGTCAGTGGCAGAAAATATTGGTAATAAGCTTTCAAAAATTGTTTAATTAGAAGCAGTTAAAAATATCATGTACTGTACTTAGGCTGACAAATCTACAAATACTATAAAACACTAAATATTAATTCTGGAAAAGAACCAACAAGCCAGTGTAAGGAAAATTTCATACTTACTTGACTGTGGATAACAAATGAGAGGAGGTCAGGAGCAATAATGAAAAACGGTTTACGAAAAACAAACATTTTTCGTTATTGCTCTTGACCCCCGCCCAAAAGAAATCTTTCCAATCTGTCTCTCAGTCTCTTCACCTATAAAGTGAGATTAATGACACCTATCTCCAAGTGCTGTTATAAAAATTAAATGAAAAATGAAAATAATTAAGATTAAAAATATAACAGAATGCCGTGAGTGTGGTAATTAAGTAGCAGTCATAATAATTCCCAGTAAATCTCATCAGTTTTAGATACATATAACAAATCATGGAAAATAATAAAATGACAAACAGAAATGGAGGGGGGACAAAGGTGTAGACAGGTCTCTAAATATCACGTTACCTGACACTAGGGGCGCTCAAGAGAAAACTAACATCAAATACAAATGGAACTGGAAGAAACTTCCTGAATTAGGTACAATTCCATCCCCACCCCCACCTCTCCATTGCTGAGTGCCCTGTTCGCAGAAGACCGAAAGGAGTTAGTCCGTTATACTCCAGATACACCTTACACAAACGGGGTTACTCCCCTCCCCACGACCCGCCCCCCGTCACTGTGGAGCAACAGAGACCAACCAAGGGCTATAAAATAAGTACCTCAGCTGAGACCCACATGACCCAAGTTTGTGGGATTCTCCCTTCAAGGTCCAGTTCTCACCTTGGTAGAAGATGCGAAGTCCCTTGTAGGTGAAAAACTTGCCGGAAGTCTTCCATGAGTGCAGAGCCGGGGAGAGCTGAGGGGGCGGGATGTGCAGGTACGCAGCCAGCAGGGGCACAGCCAGTAGCCCCACTTGGACCCACCACTCCCTCATCCTGTGGGAAAAGCAGCCAAGGTAACATTGTACATTTCCAAAAATCAAAACAGAACATGGAGTGCAGAACTGGCGCCACGTGACCGTGGCAGGAAAGTTTACCAAGAAGACGTAAAAACGTCTTTGCAGTGCTTACCACCATTCTTCCATATGTGATCTCCAAGCATATGTGTAATTTATTACATGTCATTAAGCAGAGAGCTGCTCCTAATTTTAATATACACCCTCTGGCCAGCGAAGCCCCATTTGGCACTACTATCTGGATTTGGGCTAAGAAACTGGTGAGGGGGAGGGGATGATACTGAAAGCAAGATGGCCGCAGCACTTTACATTCCAGTAAGCAGCTTTGCCCTGACCCTGAACATCTAATCTCTTAGAAATCTGGGCAGCAGATTCTATTTTTGCTTTCTTTGCAGACTCTTGAGGCGGTTCCCTTTTTTAAATTAAGACCCCACTCACACACCTAGCACTCAGGACTTGGTTTTGTCTAGCACAAATTTGTGCCCCCAGCTTGCTATGCCCAAATTTCAAAGGTCCAGATTAATTTATCTCCCCTGAAGGCAAGGATTTAAAGCAAGAATAGAAACTATTTTACCAAGGAAAGGGTTCTCTAAGTGGGAAAATGCCACCTAAACTGAACTAGAGGTGTCAGGAGGCTAGCTACAGGTAAAACAAATTAATTGCCAGAGTCCTGAGAAGCGTTGGCTTGCTGGCTCACTTTGTATATAAGAATGCCCTATGGCACATTACCTGCAATCTCGCAAAATTGGCTTTTCTTTTTTTTGGGGGGGGGGGTGTTAATTCCAGCACTAAACCTGACGTGGTAAAAAAAAAAATGACACACCTTGAGAATCCTCATTTCCCTGCCTAAACTTCAGACTGCGGCTGGACTCTCGCTTTTTTTCTGCCCTCCGAAGTCTCTGTTCAATAAACAGTCACAATGTCTTGGTTCTACCTTTCAAGGCAATACTAGAAATGACTGGAACAGTGCCAGAACGTGATGGTTTTATGGCAGTCTGTGATCCACTAACTGATTTTACCGCCGAACCTCCTTGAAAGGGAAATAACAAAAGCGTTAGGTTTGGGGTTTTTTTTTGTTATTGTTATTATTATTTTTGTTTGATTATTTTCCGCAGCCTCCATTCGGTCCTGTTACCTGTTCATACATTTTCACGTAACCTCTGGGGCATCCATGCGGGTCTCAGACTGAATCTGCCGTGACTCAGCAGAACACGGGGAGGGGCGCCTACGGCAGAGCGAACAGGGGCTTCCCGCTAGCGCTGGGAACAGAGGTGCCACACCCACGCTCTCCACACCGTACGTCGGCGCACCTCCTCCATTCAGGAAAGGGGGGCAACCCCACAGGGAGCTGTTCTTAGTCTTAGTTACCTTGGTTAAAAAAAAAATCCCCCCCCAACGTTTTATGATTTTCAGTAGTCAAGCAAACTGGCAATCAGGCGAAAGGTTTAAACAAATTTTTTTAAGTCAAATCCCCGTTATTTAATGGCACCATGACTTAGATTAAAAATTCAACACACCCCCGTAACAAACTTTACGTGCCTTGATTTCTTATTTCTGTTAATGATGTAAAAATACATTGATCTAATACCACCAAACCAGCCCATCTAAAGACTTCTTAGCGAGAACTACACTGTGAACCCACAAATCGAAGCAAACATTTCTCATTACGTTTTAACAGTCTGGCCGCGTGCCCGATCTCCCGAGGGTTCCCATTTCTGGCTTCGGAATAACACTTATTGCCGCGGTCACACAGCGCGGCAAGGTCCGGTCGCACCTATGCGGTAACTACGCCACTACGATTCCAGAAATCTTAAACCGCACCGTGGCAGTCTCGGCTCCTCGAATCCTCAACCACACACCAGGGTCTAGAAATCCCAAGTCACGCAACAACAATGACCAGCTCTACACCGGGGCGTTACCGAGGTTCGCAAATCCTAAATTGCACCGCACCACCACCACTGCCGCCTAAATCACACCACAGCAAAGACCCTGACGGGGAAAAAACCTAATTTGCACCAGGAGTAATACGGAGATCCAAAAATTCCTAAATCTTACGCAGCTGACCCCCAGTTTGAAAATAAACCACCAGCGAGGACGATCCCGAGTTCGGGCCGAGCGACCACCTTCCAGCCGGGGCAGCATGGCCCACCTTTTGGTAAGGATTTTGCCACGGGCAGCTCCGGGGTGGCAGAGATACCCACACGGAGTCGGGCCGGCCACACCCCCCTCGCGGCACGGCCGGCAGCACCCACCTGCGCAAGCGGTCTCGGCGCACCATGGCCGCATTATCCCATGCCGCTCGCCGCAGGATTGCGGAGCACGGGGCGCGCCGAGGCGCCCACAACCGTACAGGATCGGAGGTGGCGTCGGCGCAGCCCACGGTCCGCTCAGGGCGGCCCGCGGCAGCGGCAGCTGAGACAGCGAGCGGCCTCTCGGGCGAGCCTGCGGCACTGCGCCGGTTGGCGAGGCGCGGCTGCCGCAGAGGAGGGCTGCTGCGTCTGCGAAGAAGCACCGGGATGTGCTGGTGGCCGCGGCAGAGCGGAGCGAGCGGGCACCGACTTTTAGAGCCTATCTAGCCCCGCCCCGCCCCGCCCACCATGCTGCAGTGTCCCTCCCTCCCGCTCCCGCCGCAGAGCCCTCCCCAACGCTGCAGAGAAGGGGGGCCTCTCTTGTGGGCACCTTCCGGGCTATCGACCCCCTCTTTTCTCGCAGATCTCTAATCCTGAACCCCACATTCTGCTGCAGAAAAAAAACCTTTTCCATGTGATAATGCCTCAGGCAAAGATAGCAAATGTCTGAGACTCCCCGCCACACACACACACACACACACACACACACACACCCTTCCCTTGGAGTACGCGCAGGTCCCCAGCCCGAGAAGGTAGCTGTTAGGCATAAATCACCTCAGGGCTAGGGTGCTCGTTGTGCCACCCACTTCTTTCCTACATCCTAAGTGGGTGCTAAATCCTAGGAGTGATTACGCGTTCGAAAATGCGGTCCACCAGAGCGCGGCAACCCCAAGCCCCTAACCCACGATAACAATGAAGGAAGGGCACACTAAATGTCTAGGGAACCAAGTTCTGTGGTATCCTCCGCTGGGCTAAGTGGACACATTCATGGAAGGGCAGTGAGCACATAAAGCCGGCCAAAGTCACTGCAGACACCACGGTGGCACCAGTACACTTCCTTTGCAGCAAGCAACACGCTGTGGTCGACATGCCAGAAGCTGCTGCGGCATCCAGCTGAAGCCCAGCTGGGGACCGTTTATCAGGGTCCAAGCCTCCTTTATTTGTGCATAACACAGTCACAATGCGAACACCCTAGAAGTGCAGGAAAATCTAGAGACTTTTTTAAATATCTATAATCCTTTTAAAAGGTATCTCTCGCACCTTCGCCAAGTGTCAAGCATTGTGGTGCCTGTGTGCCGTTTGGAGCCACAGTGAAATTCTAACAGCTCCGGCGCCAGCTAGGGACACAGCGCAGACTGGCCCAACGGGGGCGCTGCAGGCCTCTTTTCTGCGCCTGGTTTGCTGCAGCTCTGGCTTTGCGGTTTTCAAGCCCGGCCATGCAGGCAAGCAAGATTCGGCCAGAGGACCGCAATCGGTCAGCCGAACCCGAGGGCATCTAACCTGTGGGCATCTAACCACAGTCCTAGAGTTCGGGGCCACGCAACACACACTGAAAGTGCCAGCACCTCAGAGAGGGTCCTCAGAACGCATAAGGTGGTCGAGGGTATACTTCTGCCGGGATGGCATGAAATAAATAATTGTAAGAACCTCCCCGGGGCGATACACGGGGTTATGAGTGAGTGAAGGGTGGGAGCGTGGCACTTTATACATTTTATTTTTGCTTTCAGAACATTTACTAACAGGTCGGCCTCGTCTTTCCCATCGTAAGACCCTCAAAGTCTGAACCATGTTTTCATTCACCTTTTGTATCCCGGATTCCGCCATGGGGTGGGCCACAAAGCAGGCCCCTAACAAATACCGCATGGATAAGTTCAAGAATTTGAGGGCGCACAGGGGAGGAAGTAATTAAGGGGAGGGAGGAAGGGGTTGTCTTGAGTGATGAATAGACATTTACCGGAGACAAAGAACATTCCAGCCGGCGGGGACAGCTTTCGCAAAGCACTGGGGGCTCCATACCGCGTAACCTTTGGTTTAAAAAAAAAAAAGTGTTTCCTTTGGGCGCCAGCACTGATTGGGGAGGAAGGGGGGACCAGAAAGTATAGTCCATCGGAAGGAATGTGGAATTTGTCCTAAATGAGAAGGGGCCGATGTATTTAAAGCCCTGTAAGACCGCAATTTAAATTAGTACCTTTACAAGTGAGGATTACCTGCCTACATTAACTAACCACCAAACCTTTTAAAGACCAAATTACTTAAAATTTGAACTAGTGTTTTCTATAGAGTAAAGGCTTTCTGATTTTAGCAACTGCCCGTGCGGAAAGCTTCTGCAGTATATGGGTTTTTTTTTTTTTTTCATATTTGCTGTCAATGGAATCTTTGAGCCTTACAAACAATCCCACTTTGATTCTCACTAGGCCGAAGCACCAGCATCTAAGATGAAGGCAATTTTCTAATTAATGGACTGAATGCCCCACAAAAGATCTCATTCTGAAGACGGGAAACAAGAGGGTCGTGGGGATGGGCGCGTTTAAGCCCCCGAGGGGAGTAAAGTCAGTGAAAGCGCCAAACCACAAAAGCAATCCAGTCCAGGCCCAGGGGAATCCTTCCTGCTCAGGAGGACTAGGAATAACTCGGCTGGTAAAGGGCGGGATGCGGTTGAAATGGCGTGGACCGCAGAACTTGGTTAGACAGAGAAAGCTGCTAGCGGCTCCGACACAAAGGCAAGGAGCCGAAGAACACGCGACTACTGGGAACAGCTAAGGCTAGGGAGAGCTTTGCTTTCTAATGTTCAAAGGGTTAGGGAATCTTCCAACCAGGACTGACATTTCTAGAGGGAGCTTCCTCCTCAGCGGGGAGAATCTGACCTACGTTCTAAAAACCCTGGGGGCACCTGAGAAACAGAGAAACTTCATAAATGAAGACTGAGCTACCGAGTTTGCCGCTGGTGCCCCCCCCCCCCTTCTTCCAAACAGGCACTAACTATCCTTGGCGGACGTGACCCGCAGCAGAGTTCCCTCGGCCAACAGCTTGTCAGGCATTCCCTTCACATTCCTTTTCTAACATGGGTTCACCTCATAACAGCACCTCAAATTTGTGCGAAAATCAGCATAAAACGTCTCCGTTTACAGTCTCACAACAGCAAGCAGTGAGAAACCAGCCCGGCTTCTTTCTACCGTAGGTTCAATCATCATTTTTCTAACCCCATTTTAAGCGCTGTAATAATAGGACAAATGCAACGGCACTTGTAGACTACAGGACGGAGCCGCTTTCTAAAGCCGGAGTTAACAAATTTGAATAAACTAAGCAAGTACGGAATGGGACAAACTGGTTTGAACAAAAACACTTGGTTAAAGAGATTTGGGGCTTTACTTGATTTTTAAAAAGGTTTCTTTGGGACAGTGAAATGGCTCTGGGTTGTTTTTTTTTTTCAGATGGGGGGTAGGAAAAAAAGCTACTGTGTCTGGAGTTACGGCAATATACCCAGAATAGCCTGATCCTGTACTATTTTATTCATCAAACCTCACTGAGACTATTTTATTCTGCTTTACAGATAGATATTAAGAGACATTTAGGCACGCACTAATGTATTCAGAGTAAAACTAAAACACTCTGCCAATCGTGAGACTCAAAACAGAGCGACTAGCCTAGCTGAAGTCCCTACTGTGAGCACATGTATCGCCCCAGTACCCCCATGTTCTCAGGAACCGGCTAGGTGAGAGTTTCCATTCATCCCTGAGAAAGAGTCTGTGTCTCAGGGTACTGTGTGCAACCACCGAGGCGCTGGGGGCTGAACATAGATGGTCTGGCCCCAGAGCTGGCGTTCCTTCCACTGGCCCACACTGCCTCGCTGTTTGAAATAACTGGGCATGTTTAGTCTAAAGAAAAGGAGCCTTGTGAAATGAGTGGAAGGAGGAAATGTGTTCACAGTCTTCAAATATTTGTGGAAGCGGTGTTAGACATTTTATTCCATACGGCTCCAGTTAGAGCAAACGGCACAGAGACAAAAATCCACTCAGCATAAAGAATTTTTCAACAGTCCAGCCCTGCTAGAAGGGTTGAGTGGCTCGTGACAGGCTCCCTGTCACTCGGGGCTGGGCAAGCTGGCCGCAGGTATGTAAGGTCCTGGTCTTCTGCTCAATGAATGGCCTTTGAGGGCTCTGACATCCAGTGGCACTGAGAGCACAGTGATCCCTCTGCCCAGAGAACAATCTAAGGCTCAGTCTTCCCGAGTCTCGCTCCTGAGCCCCAGACTCGCTTAGGGAAGTATTAGGTAGACTGGGGGTTGGGCAGGAGGGACGTTGCTGCGACTTTATTGATAATTTCTTCGGTTTGTTTTGCTTCCAGTGCCCCCCCAGCCAAATGTACCTAATATATTTCTAAGTGATGCCTTCCTCCCTTTTCAGACTCTTTGAGGATTTAAAAAAAAAAAATGCAGCAAAGAGCCCCCCAAATGAATGGTAGTTGAGGGAATAATATCGAAGCCGAATAATCAAATGAGAAGAACCTAACGGACAGACAGCATCCGTTTCCTTCTCTGCAGTATTACAGAACACCCCGAAACAATCCTACTCACCGGGTTCTCCATGCCTCGCCTCCCGACAACCCAAACCTGGCGCTACCGAAGCCCACTAGTCCACCGGTAGAGGCCATCTTAAGCACTCAGACATCACTAGGCTTGAGGGATTCTAATTAGCTAATAGTATCTTGCATTTTCACAGCCTTTACCCTGCTCACACACATTATCTCATTTGCTGCTCGCCACAGGCTCTCTAAGGAACAGCTGCTTTCAAGCAAGCAGGCGTTCTTTTCCCAGCTGCCTGGAAAAGAAGGCTGCCATATTCGACACTGTTGCTCCCTCCGGGCCCCTGCTTCCTTTTTTATTTTTTATTTTTTTTTTCTATCTTTCAGGGTTTTCTTCCAGCTCGGAGGAGCAGACCCAGGGGCAGGTGTTTTGGGTTGTCTTCTTGCTCTCAACTTTACACCTTCCTCAGCTGTCCCCACTCCTACCCCCCCCCCCCGCCCCTCAGGGATCCCGTGGGACACACCAGCACTTCTGTCTCAGGGGCCCTTTGTCCCCAGCAACCTGCACTCCCGTCTCCCTGGCTGCCCAGGCCTCGCCCTCCACCCCGCAGCTATTCCCACGTGTCTTCACTACCCTGGACACCCACCCGCACCCAATCTGCACTGCACTGCAGTCTGGCTTCTCCAGCTTAACAGGAGAGGTGCAAGAGGGAGCAGGCCTCAGCCGAGGAGGGCTGGATTTGTGTTCCCTTCACTAGAGGGGCGGTCACAGGACAGGGATGGGCGTCACTGTGAGGGTTCCTACAGCCCCACACCATTGTCACTCCCGTGGTCCCATGACTGGTGAGGTCCACCTTCCCGAGAGTGACCAGTCTCAGGGGCTAATTGATTCAGATAAGACTCCACCCTCACCCCTGCGGGCGATAGGGGGAGGGAGGGTGCACATGCACTTCCTGGGGCCGGAGGTATGTTCCCTGCTTCGCCCAGTAACCAGTATCTATTGGGCCAAGCCACTGAATACCCGGATCTAGCTAGAGGTTTCCACCTTGGCACACTAGCCCACCTCCTCCCTTGCCAGGCCCCAGCGCCACCTCTTGCAAAGGGTATGAAACGGCATGCGCACCTTAACAATGGCTAAGGGAGAATACAGTTATCTGAGTACTTTCCATGGTTCATCATAGAAGTGAAGGCCAAAGAAGCAGTACTTGGATAGTTCTTAACTAGGGAGCCATCTCGGTGAGTCTTCCATTCACCAATCAGCCTCCCTCCTCACTTCGTAGTTACCTCAAGTCTCCATGTCTACAGCTCCAGCCCTAGCTTCTGACCGGGTGATCGTCTCTACATAGGTAACAAACATTTCATACACGACAAGGTCTAGGTTAAATGTCCTCTTTCCCACACTGCACACTGACGGGTCCACGTTCTCTGCCTCTGTCTGCATCCTGTCTTGCACCCTGCATCCATGCCAATCTTCCATGCACACGTTTCTTTTCATTTACCTCCCAAGTCCCTCTTAAATTTCCCTGGCTCCCTTCTCTTGCTACCACCACTTATTTCCCTTAGCTCAGGCTCCTCACCTCTCACCCGGACCTTTGCTTCCTAATTGGCTCCCAGGTCTCCACCATAGCTGCTTTTCCAGTTCCTCAGGGACACACCTGCCAAAGTGATTTTTCTAAAGTGAAAATCTGGTGGCATCGCTTTTCTGCTCAAAATGTGTTACTGATGTTAAATCCAACCTCCTTAACTTGGCATGCAAAACGCTTCACACAGAAACCTTCAAAACCTTGCCTTCCTCTAGAATCTTCTCTCCTGTCCTCCTAGTTGTCCACCCCCCAACACTTCATACTCTGACCAACCGTTACACATCGAATTACACCAGGCGGTTTCTTTCTCCTTCATACAAGTCCTCTGCCCTAATCAAAGGTACCCTTTCCCACTGCTCCACCTATTCATTCCTCAAGAGTGAGTTGAGTTACGGTATCTCTTGTCTATCTTCCATGGTGCCTTTCTGTGCCTTCACACTTCAACAGACTCGCCTACCACATTCTCTGGAGGAGACACTTGGAGATCTGCTTTGTCTCCCCTACCACACTTCTGAACTCGTTAAGGTCAAGGAACCATGTCAACTATTTGTGTCTCCTTGGTCCACCCAACATTTTCTAGTGATGACAAGAACAGATGATTGTAAAACCTTGCTGGTCATTTTGTATGAGACCCTGTCTGCATATTTACCAGGCAACTGAGGCTTCGAAAGCCTGAAGATTCCAGCCCAGATTTCAAGCCTGGTAAATTGCTAGGTAGGATTTGAATCCAGTTCAATCTAATCATGTTTATGCATTCATCAGAGAATCTGGGAGAATTAACATAATATTTGGGGGAAGTCATTCCCTAATGTTACTGTGTTACAGGTTTGATTTCTCTCTTCGAGGGAAATTATGAGGCAATTCTACCCAGTGGATGGACACAGAGTGTTAAACTGCTCACACCAGAGGCTAAAGTTAACAGTCTTGCTGACAGGCTGATGAGAAAGCAACCCTGTTATTATCTCATAGCTTCAGATCTTAATGGATAAATGTGAATATTTTTGCTAAGGAATATCATGATTCAAAATAATGTCTTCTTTTGTTGTTATTGTCCCCCCCAAACTCATGGGTAAGTTAGAGAACAGCGATCTAAATTGAAAATCACTAGAATGTTCAAGAAGTTGCCAGAGATACCACGAGGTCTAACTGAGGTTATGTGTGACACTCATGTGCCCGGCACACAGAAAACACTGTATTATCACAATTACTGTTGTCATTAAGATAACTAGCTCTCAGCCCAGCATTGGGGAAACAGAGAAAAGAAAAATGATAGACTACTTAATACAGCTGTGATCAAAATGCTAAGGGAGCATCAAGTGAGATCCACCAGGGAACAAGGAGAGGCAAGGAAATTAGATGGTACCCAGAGGTCTCATGATAGAATTTTCTTGAACTAGAACTCTACCAAAAGGGAACCAGAGCATCAGAAAGTGTGGAAGAGGTCATGGAAACCTATGCTGGTATGGCCCTGCACTCAAAGGAAGTTCAGGATGCAACTGGAAGTCCAGTAGGGACATCACACTTGAGGACAGAAGAGCACATTCCCATCCCCCGCTGCTGGGCTCCGTGGCGTAGAAGAAACAGCCAAGTACAAACACAGTGATGTGTACATTAAGTGAGCGGCAAGGGGGAGGCTGGGGACCAACTCTGCCAGCATAACCCGCTAAGTCCCACATCTTTCCGAAATCCCAACCCATGCCAGGTGTCTAGCACACTACCCCACTGTTTCCCGGGCCAAACGACGTGGAAGGCGGCCTCAAGATCGACATTCTTCACCACAGGCCATTAACTTTATATAGGCAAAGCGTATTTATGTTCCTCCAGTTTTTCAACAAACAGAGAAAAGAAAATTTCTGTGAGTTGTTCAATCTGTCCACCCCTCCACCCTCTCTACCCACCCCCAGGTCATTCCACTGGGAACTGCTAATGAGACACATGGCGGGGGTGGGAGGGTGTTCAAAGTTAAACAGAGGAACACTGTTGGTAAAATTCAATAGATCTATCTTTCTCTTTTTGAGGATAATTTGGCACTATCAAAATGGACCCAGCAATATCACGTTGTCAAATTATCCCCCACGTATGCTCCCTGGCATGTGTCCAAGATTGAACAATACTTCATTATTTAGGGGAAAAAATGTTTTCTAAGCTGGAAATGACTTCAGTGTCCATTTATAGGGTACAAGTGAAGAGGTCCTCTAAGATACCAAACTTCTCAGTATTGTGTGAAAGAACAAAATGCCTGCGCATTGTAATCGTGCCTGCAGAAAAGCACGTATGCTCCATATTGTTAAATATAATACCAGTATGTAGTTCTGAGAGTGGGGGTATATGGTCCATACTGTTAAATATAATACCAGTATGTAGTTCTGAGAGCGGGGGTATCTTTGGTCCTGTGCCAAGAATGCCTGTAAAACCCTCGGGTGACAAAAAGGTTGGTTTTAGATTTACATTTGAATATCTTAGGAGAGTGTCCCCTGCCGTTCCCATGAAGCCGCCTGTTCACCCACACTGTCCCATCCCCTCAGCCAGTACTTGACCCCTAAATAGACGCGAAAACAGACCAGAGGATGAGGAGGACTGAATGGATGCTTAGTCCTCACTTTCCATTCTACGGGGCAGGCAAACATTTCTTTCGCATCTCAAGGGAGTGTGGGGCTTGGACCCAGGTCTTTCCTGGCAGGGAAAGGGTAGGGGGGTAGGGACTGCCAGCCAATAGGGATCTGAATGAAGAGGCACTAATTCAGAAGCTGTGACTATAGTTAAAATAACAGCCAAGGAAACCATGGCAAACAAAGCCTACATTTGAAACTTCTGTTTCATTCCACTTTCAACCACTGCAATAAGAGACTCTCTGTGTCTTGTCTTCTTCTCCATGAAAACTGCAGCCTGAGGTTCATCACCTGAGCTGGTGGGCAAGGGTCTAGTGTACAGAGGAAGAACAACTGGCCCTAACTATCCCAGAGGGGCTCACTCTCCAGTGCCTCTGACTTAATTCCTCCTCCTTTACTGTGTTGGCACCAATGTATAGGAAACAGGAGTTGTTCCAGCCAATGTACCATGGAAATCAAACTGGAACATCCCTGAGCCAAGGACTCCAGAAGATTAGTGCTATCTTGGCTCATGCTGCCCACCAAAAAGGATTGATGGTTTCCACAGTTAAAAAAAAAAAACCTTCAAGTCTGCAAAGGATTTACCTAAAAAGAAGAACAAAGAGCCTTAGTGTGGGAAGTCCTTCCATATATGTGTTGCTTTTATTGGTTAATAACAAAACTGCCTTGGACCTATAGCAGGGCAGAACAGAGCTAGCCAGGGGAAAACTAAACTGAATGCTGGGAGAAAGAAGGCAGAGTCAAGAGAAGCCATGTAGCCCCGCTAGAGACAGATGATGAACGAAACCTTGCCGGTAAGCCATAGCCACATGGTGATACACAGATTAATAGAAATGGGTTAATTTAAGATATGAGTTAGTCAGAAATACTCTTAAGCTATTGGACAAGCAGTGATTTAATTAATAGAGTCTGGTCTGCCAGGAACAAACGAGCTGGCCTCCTACAACAGAGCCTCTCAAAATGAAGCATGCTCTAGTTCTTTGGCAGAAGCTAGACAGACTGGCAGGAGAGTTCCCAAACTGTGCCATACAGCTCCATCTACTTTAAGTTCTTCAGCAGAATATTATTTGAAAAAGTTTTACTTCAGGAAGGTGGGTAATTCAGAGCCATCTCTTCTCTGGAAGTGTTGTTTAACAATGTCTTCTGAAGATGCAAACATTCTCTGCTGCAGTGTAGGGATGCAGAAAGGGAAACAACTCCAACTAGCTTCAGGAAGTTCCTGAAACTGACCAGATTCACTCTGCCATGGTAAGCAATGAAAGTTGAACGTCCGTCTCAGAGAAGCAGCCTGAGCTGCTAAGCCCTTCAGACAAGCTAAGATGCCTGCAAGAACTTTAGACCAACCTGTTGAGCTGCCAGCAGGCTTCACAGTGTGATCCAGGTTTCCCAGCTTCTGTGAGTTGTCAGCTGTACTGGGGTGGGCTTTGGTGATGCAGCTGTCTTTCAGTCATTTCTGTTCCTGTAAGTAACCCCTCAACCCCACTCCTGTAAGCAACCCCAATAAAATTCATCAGGTCCCCAAGTTGGACTTTGATGGTGTCTGTCCTATTGCTGTCATGGGATCCCCGTCTGGGGTGAACCAACAATAGAACACAACAGGTGTAAAAATGGGGAGTCTACCGTGAGGCTGAAGCGGGGAGAGTAGTCTGGGAAGGAAGCCAAATCCACACTTGCCTATCATTTTGTCTTGATTTCTTAGAAAAGGAAAACAAACAAACAAAAAAGAGAGTCCACAGGCATAGAAGCAGCTGGGTCACCAGCCACTACTACCTCTGTTTCTGTCAGGGAAGTGCAAGTCCTTCCAGGCAAACCTGAAAGGCCCATCATCTGATGGCTGGATAAACAGAGTGTGCCACGTCCATACAATGGCACAGAGTTGATATGTAGACCAGGCTAGCCTCACATTCATACAGTGCCTCCTGTCTTTGCCTCCCATGTGCTGGGGTACATGGGCATGCACCACCACACCTAGCTCTTGTAACTTTTTATTTTAAGACAGGTCTCACTAAATTGCCTAGATTGGCCTTGAGCTCAGCTTTGTAGTCCCAGCAAGACCTTCAACTTGTGATCCTCCTGTCTTAGGCTTCGTAGTAAGTGTGATTATAAGCTTATATCGCCAGAACATGTTACAGTTGGAGTTTTTAATTTTCTTTCTTGATAACCTTTAGAAGGAGTAGACAGAAAATCAGAACACGGGATACATGAGCAACTATCAGCTTGAACTCATTTCCATTAAAGAAAACTTCAAGCCACTAAAATAGAACACACATTATTTTTAGCTACACATGAAATAGTCACCAAGATAGGTCATTTTCTGGACTATAAGTCTCAACAAATTTTGAAACTCATATGACCCATTCAAAAACTGCAATAGAATCAAATTACAAATTCATTTGGGAATCCTGAAATTCTTAGAAATTAAAAAAAAAAATAAACGTCTAAGTAATCCATGGTTCAAATAATGACCTCACTAGAATAGAAATAGGAGCACAGCAGAGTAGGCTTGTAGGGGTAACTCACACTGTGCTATTATGGCAGTTTGGGCAATGAATGATTCAAGATGTGTTTCAAATAAAAAAATACCATCTTCTACCTAGAGAATCTAGCAGGAACAGTGAACCCAAAGTAAAGAGAAGAAAAGAAATGTAGAGAAAGAAGCAATCAAACAGAAAACCACTATTAAAAAAAAAAATAAAAGTTAATTCCTTTCAAAGAAATCACTGCAATTTTAATAAAACCTCTAGAGAACGAGAGAGAAATTACCAGTATCCAGAAGGAAACTAGAAAGAATCCTTAAATAAAAAGGAAACATTGTATTGATACATCCAAAAACTTCAATAAAATTAATTTCTTTAATCCAAACTATCAAACTCATTGAGTCGGGAAGGCGAGGATCCTGTATCTACTCAATGAACTGGACTCAGGGTTCAAACCCTTCCCGAAGAGAAAATCCCAGTGACCTTACTGAGTGCTTCCAAATATCTCAGGAAGAAATAGCCCGTCTTCCAGTCTCCTAGAGCCAGAAGGGGCCACTTCCAGCTTAGTTTATGAGGCTGGCATCATTCGGTTGCTAAACAGGCAAAGGCAACACAAGAAAACGACACACCAATGGGTCCACAAAGGCCATTTGCACAAGTCCTTAATCCATTTTTTTGGCAAAGTGAACCCAGCAATACATAAAATGGATGACATATTATAACTAAATGGAGTTTGTTACAGAAATGCCAAAAATCATTTTAATATTCAGAAGACAATTAATATAATTCAGCAGATTGAAAGGCTAAAAGTGAAGAGTCATCTCAATAGATTTAGAAAGGCATTTGGCAAAATTCAAACTCCATTCTTGATTAAACTCTCTCGGCAAACTAGGACCAAAAAGGATCCTCTCAGATCTAAGAAGGGCTCAAAGCCAGCACCACTCCCTGGGCCTTTCCCCCGAAATGGGGCAAACACGAAAAGGGGGCTTTCTCACCCCTTTCTTCCACATTGTTCTGGACACCTTAACCAGAGAAATAAGGTAACAGAAAGAAAAAAGACCACAGACATTAATTGAACTGTGGCCATGTAGACACACGACTGTATGCGTTGAACATCCCAAAGACCCCACACAGAAGCTACCAGAAGCAATCAGTCTAGCAAGGTTGTAACACGCCAGGTTCATAAGATCTGCTTCCTAATGAGGGGCAGTTAAAAATTGTACTTCAGAAACACCATTTACAGTAGCATCCAAAAATACGAAATCCTTCGGGTAACTTAAATATGCTAACCAACCAGCACTCTGAAGAGAAGTCGATTATCTCAGTAAGTGGAGAGTTCCTCTAAGCACCTAAACTGGAAGACTCCATTTTCTAAAGTGCCATTTGTCCTCAAACTGATGTGTAGATTCAATAAAATTACAAGAATCTAAAGTGTCCTGTAGTAGAAAATAGTAAACTGAATCCATTTATGTAAAATTTTAAGACTCACTCTAGCCATGCAAAGGTGATGCTGGTATAGGAACGCACACATAGGACAATGTCTCAATAAAGAGCTGAGAAATCCCTCTAAAGATGTATAATCATTTGACCACCAGAGAAACCCAGACTAAAAGGATAATGTATACACAAAACAGAATGAGTGTGCATGTGAAAAACATGAAAGAATAAAACCCTTATGTTGTTTACACACCTTAATTCAAGAGAGGTCATAGACATCATTAAAGTATACTCAGAATGAACCACAGAGCTAGTTATAAGAGCCAAAGGCACTAGGAAAAATTCTCAGTGGACTTCGGCTAGACAAAGTGTTTTAACTAGAACATTGAAACAACTTTTAAAAAACTTCTATTGCATCTTTTAATGCTATAATTTCTATTTTTTCATAAGATGACCTCTATCAGTCTTTAGGTTGTTGATAAAGAAGAAAGAAGCAGAGGGATCTGCCATTTCTTGCACCCAAAGGGTCGGAGGTGCATCCGTACACGGCCAACTCAGGCACTCCAGTGAGTCCACTGTGGACGAGGTGTCTCCGACCATCGGCCGCTCTTTGTGCCACCTTCCTTCCTGGGCAGCTGCTCCCCCAGGATGATGTGACAGAGCCTGCCACCTTGACAAGCCCAGAGAGAGACAGAGTTAAAGTCTTGGACCAACTCTTCATGGCCCAGCTTGGCTACTCGGCCTTCCCTGACCATGATTCTGATGGCCAAGGCCAAGTGCAGACAAGGAGGAAGAGAAGAGAACACAAAGGAGAGGAAGAAGAGGGCTTGTAGTCAGGCAGGTGAAGGCTTGCAGCCCTGCCTAGCTGAGGACACCACACTCCCCAATCAGAAAAGAAAGCTGTTGCTTTCTTTTCAATCTTTAGAATGTCTGAGCGTAAGGGAATAGCCTTCGGGGCATCTCTAAGAACAGAGCATGAAGAAGGAGTGAGGTGTTCTTTGACCTCATGTACCGGCACTCTTGGAGATGGGGTAGAGAAGGGTGAAGGAAGGCGTCATGTGAGGGCACCCCTTGTCTCTTCGGGCTGAAACAGAAGGTAATTTGCTGAAAGAGGTGAAACAGGATTAAGCTCTCTGGGTTTAAGATATTCCATTGAGGTAAATGCCACAGGAAGTTCACTAGGTATAAATAAAGGACCTCTGGGTCAGCTTACAGGTGGGTCACCAGTGGGGTCCCTTCTTGGGCCATCACTTTTTGTGCCGCCTGCCCTCAAGCTCCAGGATAAAACTATTGTACTTTCAAAGGTCAGACCTATTTTGCTTGATGGTAAAATCATTGGAAACACATTCATATTCATACAAATAGGAATTTGTTATGAAGTCAAACACAAGCATTACATGAATTTGAAGATCAAATGCAAATTTTGTGCTCACAGTAATCCCTCAAAAATTGCTTTGTGCTACCCCTTCATGCAAATGCAGCTCTCTCCTCCGTGGTTAGGAGGATTCTAGTGGGAACATTTGCAAAGTACCTCTTTAAGAAATAAGGCCTGGAAATCAGGGATGTTCTCGGTACTTTTTTTTTTTTCAGTGTCCAGACACTTTGGCAGAAGAAGCCAGGCAAGTCTTCCAAGAGGAAGGACTAGGACCGTGGGGACAGCATTGACATCTGGTTGGGCTGGCCGACCGGTCCAGGCACATGCATGAGGGACTGGTGCCTGGGGGCTGCTCATATGAGCAGCTGCATTCCCAGGTGACCTTTCATGTGGAAAGCATGGGATCCTGCCCTGGCCTGGGTCTGCATGAGTGTCTCTGGGTAGAAGTGGGAACCTGGTGTTCTCAGAGAGGCAGACTGGCATCGGAGGACATCCACCTAAGAGCAACCTGCTCCAGCAAGCTGACTTTTATCTTCAGAGTCTCTGAGAGAAAGAGATGGAGGCCAGACAGAGAGGTCTTGAGCTCCCAGGATTAGTAAGACAATGGAGCTCCAAGGAGACATCTTAGGAAGAGAAGGGGAGCGTAGGGAGGGAGGGAAGGAGGAAGGAAGGAAAATGAGGATAAATAAAACTGATAGCCTTCCCCCAGGAACAACAATGTCTATAAGCTAGCCCTCCTTTTTATACTTCCATGCAGACTACCAAAAGCTATTTATGAGAGGCCACACTATTCAGGACTAAGAGTCAGTGATGGGCAGGGTAGGTCCCCATGCTCAGAGTGAAGATGACTTCAGGGGAGTTGGGGAGAGGGCTTAGGAAGTGCTTGCTCAGTAGATGTGAGCTGAGTTCTAGTGGCAGAATCCATGGTGGTGCTTGCCTATGAGCCCAGGACAAAGAGGCAGAGACAGGCAGAGTCCCAGTCAGACAGTCAAAGACCTTGTCTCCAAAAAAAGGCAGGTTCTAGATGCCTCCCGAGGAACTCAAGGTTGATCCCTGGCCTCCATATATAGATGTGCGCACACACAAGCATGCATGCACACAGGCACATACACACAAGGAAGAGACACAGGGAAAATATAGAACGACAGACTGGGTCACTGATACTAGAGATGGTTTTGTTGTCTCAACACTCCCGTGAGCGAAATACGAACCAAACTTAAAAGTGATCACTGTTGGGGCTGGAGAGATGGCTCAGTGGATAAGAGCATTGCCCGCTCTTCCAAAGGTCCTGAGTTCAATTCCCAGCAACCACATGGTGGCTCACAACCATCTGTAAAGAGGTCTGGTGCCCTCTTCCGGCCTGCAGGCATACACACAGACAGAATATTGTATACATGATAAATAAATAAAATAAATTAAAAAAAGTGATCACTGTTAATATTTTGTATATTAATCATGCTGAATTATGTAATTTTACAGGTTATACAAGAGATGTATTGTCCTTTCATCCACACACAGGCCGAAGGATCGGTCCTTGGTCATCACCACAAACCTGCAGCCCGAGCACAAGATGTCCAACCACACAGCCATTTCTGTCTCTCTTGGTTGGGGGCCCTCTGGAAACGTTAATCAATAGGTCTTGATTATCACAGAGGATTTGAAAGGATGGAGAATAAAGGATGTCGAGTGGGAGGGACGAATTAAATCGCAATATAGCTTCTTTGGCCTCGGTGGTTGAAAAAAATTAAATAAGCATAAACCCAAAGGCAAAGGGAGGGGGGAGGAGCAAACAAGAGAGAGAGCAAGGCAATCACAGTCACCCACGGCACCTGGAGCATTAGGCGCAGAAAATCCAATTTGCACATAGCAAGTGGAAGGGCCTTCGCTGAGGGGGCAGGGGCTGAAGCCTTGCGAGGGAGCAGAGGACCGTTGCCCTGGAGACAGTCTTAGCTTGGAAATGGCAAATAGGAAAATAGCAAGGGCTTAAGGGAGAAAAAAGGGGGGCGGGAGGGGGAAACGGGCCCTACTTACAATGGTTGAAATCTTAGAAACCAGACCAGACCACATAAAAGAACTGTACTTAAAATGACAAACACAGATTTAACCACTTTGAAAAAGAAGCCAGGAAGAGGGCTGCTCTTCCATCGTCTCCATGGAGTGCTGAAGACGGTGATCAGACCCTGGAGGGGTTTCAGATTGGGAAGGAGGAACATTTGCTCGGAGCACAAACGGCCTCTTCATTTCTGCCCCCAGAACACACCAACAAAGCTGTTCCCGGGGAGCCATTAATAGAGATAACGATGAACGCCGAGCCTCCTCGCAGGTGCCCGTGACCACCTGCGGCACCAGATGCAAAGGGATGACTGCAGAGTTATTAAAGCAAAGGACTTCCTATCAGTTGGTTAGTTTCAAAGTGGGATAACGATGGAAGGGAAATGGTTTGGGAAACCTGGCCAAGGGGCTGGACAGATGGCTGAGCAGCGAAAGTGTTTTTTCTGCTCTTCCGGAGGACCAGAGTCTAGTTCCCAACGCCCACTCAGGGTGGCTCACAACCCCCTGCACCTCTTGCGGCCTCCATAGGCACCTGCAAGCGCGAACACATACACATAAAACACAAAGTAAAATAAGTCTGGGACACCTGGTCCGTGAGCTCCTAAGCTAGAATTTGATCAGAAATGATCAGAACACACAATTCAAGGTACCTTAGTGTTGCGGGGAGCTCCTTCTGCTCCTTCAGCCAATAGCTGCTGAGATACCAGCCCACTGGGGCGTGGTCTCTCTCCCTTTAAAAAAGCGACCACTTCCTTCCGCTGGCTCTCTGGCTTCCAGCGACTAGGCTCCCTTTCTGATTGAGCAGAGGGCTGTTGTCTGGGACAGAAGGAGCTCCCGCAACACCTTAGGATTCGGGGGCTGAATTCGGGACCCAAAGAAGCCAGAGCATGAGAATGGGCCTCTACCTAGCGGTGGGGAACAGAAAGAGTCAGGGAGATAGACCAACAGGTTCAAAGAGGGGAGAAGAAGAGAGTCTCAAGTCCGAGAGGAGCACGAAGGATGGATGTGATCAAGGAAACAGCAAGAAGGCACCCAGGGGGCTTTCCTGCCGCCAACTGAGCTGTGGCTACGAGTGTAATAATGTACAACAGCAACAATTAGTAGGAGATAGTAAGGCATTAACTCTCTGTTCCCGTGAATCAGCTACTCTAGGGGTGGGAACCAGGGGCCTGCCACAAACCCTCAAAGCAGTCCTGGTGTGCCCTGAGGACTGAGAAGCACCCTCCTTGAGCCACCCTGACTCGCCTTTGATGGATACTGGGTTCACACTTGCTGGGGAGCAGCCCCCTTAAAGCCAGCTCAGACAAGTAGAGAGGTGATGTGATCACCCACGCAGGCAGTCACAGCTGGGTTTGCGAAGGACGGGGGACGTGAGGCTGATGGTGGAGAGATGGGAAGAGAAGCCTAAAGCAAACCAGCGTGATAGGGCTCTGGGAAGCGGCAGGATTCACAGCCCTACCTCTCCGCTCTAGAACAAACTATGGAAAACTACGGGCTTGTGACAGCAGAATTAGTGAGCCCAATAAGGGAAAACAAACAGAGATAACCCTCTGATCTCAACACTGGCCAGGTGTGCAGTTCAGAAGGCCCCCGGGGAAACGAACGAGGCACATTTTCAGCTTGGCGAAACCAGGTAGTGGAGCGGCACGAAGTTTTAAACACCAGGAAGCAAACATGCAGACATAATGGGCTGGGGTCAGGGCACTAATGGAGAAGGCGGCAAATGACTGTGATTTTCAGACCTGTGAAACCGTAAATCGGACCAGGAGAACTCTGCCTGCTGTTAGCGTGGCATCTGCGCTCACGCCGAAGCGGCTGGAGCCTGCGGAAGTGGTTCCAATGATTCTTGGAAAACGAAAACTGTACGTGCGGCCTAAAGCCCTGACTATAAGGACCTGCACCAGCATCAGGGGTAAAACCACGTTCACGTTTCAGCAATGCGTGGACAGATTTTTACAGCTAAAAACTCAAGGGCATTAAAAACAAACAAACGAACTGCCTGTTCTGGCTACCAGTAAGCGGTTAGCTTTCCGTAACAACCAACCCTAGAAGGGCCCAGCTAGTCCAGGTGGGGACTATGTGCAGGAATTACGGGGGCAACAAAGCTGTTTCTCTACAAATAGCCTCAGCTTTGGGGACCAAGAAAGCCAAGAGACATCCCAGGGCTCAGGAGAGACTGAGAGACCTGGTACCTTCTTCACGTTCCAACCCCTGAAACCGCAGACACCAGCGCAGGAAATAAAAACCAAGACACAAAGTGAGGATCAAAACACTAGAAGAATCCCAGGATGAGACCAGGAGAGTGCTGGAGCCAGAGCGTTGGGGAGGCCTCTCTCCATTTTGAGTGTTTATACGTTCTTAATGGCTTCACCTATAATCGCTGTTGTACAATGTACATTAACAAGCTATTGTTCCGTGTACAATAACTTTCAAAGAAAGTATGTGGTTTCACAAATCCCAGCACATGGTAGGTAGACTCTGAAATAACACCATGGTCAAAGCAATGGGCACATCCTGTATGCATCCGTTAGCAACATTCACATCTCTCTAACCCACTTCTTGTCCTTTATCCCTGCTCTCCGCCACCCCAGGGACTCACCTACGGATTCAGTTTCTGTTCCTGTAGCTTAGTCAGCGCATTCTAGAATTATATGTAAATGGGGCTATGTAGTAAGCACCCTTTTATTTTTGTGTTAATTTATGTATTTGTATGTGTGCCATGGCATGCATATGGACATCGGAGGACAACCTGGAGTCACTTCTCCCCTCCTACTGTAGGTCCCAGGGGTTGAACTCATGTTGACAGTGCTAGCAGCAAGTGCCCTTACCCACTGAACTACCTTGCCAATCTCCTACATGCTCCCTTCTGACAAGCTTTCCTCCCTGAACAATTTGTTTTGGAGTTTCGTTTATTTTTCATGACTAAGTTGTATTTCACCATGTGTGAACAGATTTCTCTTAGACAAGTATGGAGGATGCAGCATTTGATTTTACTAAGATGAGTTTCTTTATCTTATGATATCTTTGTCTAATTTTAGTACCTAATTGATGCTGATCCTAAAAACATGACTTGGGAAGGAATTCTTTTTTCATCCTATGGAGTCTTGTGTAAAATGAGTCATATTCCTCTCTTAAATATTTGGTGGAACTATCAGTGAAGACATTTTGGCCTGGAGGGTTTGTTGGGTAGAGGGTGAGCCTGTTTTATGGAAGAAACATTTCAATCTATACATAGGAACCCTTTTATAGCTACATTACAATTCTTGTCACCTGCTTCCATCTTGAATGAGTTTGAGTAGTGTATTTTGTTGTCAATTTTTTGGCATACTTTTTCCATAAATATCAATGCCATTTTTGCATCTGCGGGATCCATAGTGATACCCTTGCTCATTCCATGCAGAAATAGCGTGTCTCTTCTTTTTTCTTCTTGACAAAGTGACTACACATTTATCAACATCATTGATAATCCCAAACAACCAGATTTTAAACATCCCGAGAGGAATGCGCTCTTGAAAAGTTTCCAGGACTTGGGGCTGTTAACCCCCTACCTATCTTAAGAATATTCTAGTCCAATACCTAAAGGGACTCACATAGCCACACATGGTCAGCTGGGAGAATGAAACAAAAAATTGCCTCAAATTGATGGCCAGCCTGGGCTAAAAAGTAAGTTCCAGGATAGCCTTGAGAATAAATAAACAAACAAGCTCATGTATTAGTGCAGTTGTCAGGGGAGTGTGCTTACAAATCCATCTTCTGTCCCTCCAGCTGCCTGAGTCCATAGCAGGTCCAATCACACTGGCCTTCATGACACCAAGAGAGTCAATTTTCCATTCAGAGTGAAAAAAATCTACAGGTAATTCTTAGACCAGCACTGAAGTTCACTGAGGACTAAATGCTTTCCTAGCCTTGTGAGAGCTCCAGAACAGAGGGAGTGGAAGCCAAGTTTCTTCCTATTGGAGAGGGACGTCTCAGAAAAGCAAGACAGGACAGTGAAAATGAACTCTGTGGGACTGCGTGGTAGTCAGAACAGCACTATGAACTTAGTCGTCTACCTACCTACACACACACGCGTCTATACACATAAACACACATACAGAAAAACATTTAGAGATATATTTATTTTTATAAATCAGCATATATACACATTTCCTAGATCGATGTGCTGTGAAATCTAAAAACAATGAGCAAATCTAGTATCAACATCTAGCTTAGTAGATAACATTAGTCAAATTAACACAAAAGTTAGGCTAGGGTGTGCAGCTCAGTGTTAGGCAACTGTCTAGCACACACAAGGCCCTGGGTTCTAGCTCCAGTGCTGGAAAAAGATAAATTAAATTGAATCGAAACAGGCTTCTTGAAAAGACTGGTTGATGCTGGAGTGCAATGGGCAAACCAAAACAAAGTTGGAGCACTTTGTAATGCCAAGAGGTAGGAAAAGCTCAAAACACAAAGGGGTGGGCGGAGGCTGTGAAGGACCAATGTGGAAGACTCCCTAAGACCAAAATCTCAGTCAGTTCAAACAATTCAAAAGTCAGCATGGAATGTGAATCCAGTGTAAAGTAAGTCTACATCAAGTCCCAGGTAAATAAATAAGTAAACAAGTAAAGCAGAAGAATTCAAGCTCCAAAAAACACCCAAAAGCCATCTGTAGCTATTCTCCAGTCCAGCGTGGAGAACTGCAATCTTTCTTCCGCTGACTCACGCTGAAGAATCAAGTGTGAAAATGGAGAATAACACCTATACCACAGAGAAGGCAAGCACAGACTAGTTCACCCAAGGATGGCGGATACCCCCTCACCAGTGATGTCATGTGGATAGGATGTGTCTCCTCATCTTCCTGATGAAATCTCATACCCTCTGTCTTATCACAAGAAATTGCACCAGGGAAATCTTCTGAAGAACATTCAGTTTTGCAAAAGAAGAAGAGACTAGACAGAGGCCAGAAAAACCTAAGGATGCATGACCTCAAGAATACATAAGCAGCCGGCCCCATTGCACACTGGTAGCCATCTGACTCCCAAGATTCATAAGCAAAGGCAGATATGAAAGAAGGAGGGGGCGTTGGGGAGAAGAAGTGGGGAGTGGGGTGGTAGAGGATAACGGGGAGAGAAAATGACCAAAGTATGTTATCTGTATGTACGAAATTAATTAAAAAGTGTGATATGTATCTTGGGACAGAATCCAGGAACAGGAAGACTGCTCATGGCAGAGCGGCCGCAATACAGGGGAAGTCTAGAGTTCAGTTCATAGGAAGGTACAATGTCGGCTTCATGTCTTGCCTAAGGTGTCCTGTAATGTAAGATGCTGGTAATAAGGGGAAGGTAAGGGATTAGGAACACCCTCTGTGTTGTTTTTATTCTCTTCAAAATAAAACCTAATTTCTACATGAAGGTGAAATAGATACATTTTTAGATCAACACAAGCTGAAATCATTGAGCTCCGGTGCTACCGGTCCCTGTTAATGAATTCTTTATGATACCTGAATGAAAACTGGTTCTCTACCCTTCTCTGCTGCTGTGGGTTCAATCTGGACTCACCGCCCCCCCCCCCCCCGCGCCAGGCCATGTGTTTAGCATCTGCTGTCCCCAGCTGTGTCACTATTGGAAGGCTGTAGAGCTCTTTAGAGATGGAGTCTGGCTGGAGGAAGTAGATCACTGGGAGCGAGCCTTTGAGAGTTGTACCCACCTTTGGTTATTAAAAAAAAATTATTTCGTGTGTATATGTGTTTGCCTACATGAATATATGTACACCATGTATATGCCTGGTTCCTAATAATGTCAGAAGAGGGCTTTGGATCCTTTGGACTGGAGTTAATTATGTTTATGAGTCTCCATGTGGGTGCTGGGGAAAGAACCTGTGTCCTCTGCAAGAGCAGCCAATGCTCTTAACCACTGCGCTGTCTTTCTAGGAACTTTCTTGACTCCTGGTCATTCATCACGCACAGAACTAAAGCTCATATTTCTGCCTCAGGGACTGAGTGTTCCTGCCTCCATGCCTCCCCCACCGTGACGAACTGAAGTCCTGAAACCAGGAGCCCCATAAACATTTCCTCCCTTCAGCCTTCCCCTCAGATAGTCTGTCAGGATGAGACAAAGGTAGCCAGTGCACACCCAGCAGACTGTGAGTTAAAAGAAGGACTTTTCTAGTTTTATCATTTCCTTAAAGTATAGTTGATATTTAGACTGACATATTAACAGTAGCTGACATATTAACTGGGTTTACATATGTACAAGCAGAATGTACTATAAGAACAAAAGGACCAGAAAGGCATACAAAGGCCTGCAAAATGGCTTAATGGGCAAAATACTTGCCACAAAGTCTTAGCAGTCTGAGTCAATGCCCAGAATGCACTGCATAAAGAGAGAACCAACTCCTGAAAACTGTTCTCTGACCTCCACATGTCCCACGGCATGCATGTACCCACACTCCCTCACACATCACACACAAGAGTAAATAAATAAAGAGACAAGTCAAATTCAAATGTACAGTTGCATACTTAACACAATAAGACATCAGTTGAAGGTACAATGTAATTATGAAGGACAACCATTAAACGACATCAAACAACCACAGGAAGAGAGAGCAAAGAGCTGTCACCAGTAGCTTAACAGAGAAGATCAAATAAAGCACAAAACCACATCCAATTAAGGCAAGAGGTGTGTGAGGGAAAACATCAAATGCAGATAAAATAATCAGAAAATACCAAGAACAGACACGAATTACACAATATATGATAAAATCGGAATGAACGAAAGTTTCTGCTGTAAAGCCAAGTGAATAATAAGACAACGTGGTCGTTGCAGAAAGACCCAAACATCTCAAGGAAACAGGCAAAAGATGCATGTAATGTGCAAGCCCTAAGCATAAGAAATCTGGAATTGACCACATGAAGTTCAGCCAAACAGACTTCAGGATAAAAAATATTAGCAGAGATAAAGGAATGTGTCCACTTTTTATTGCTTTATAATAAATGACCACAAAGCTATTAGTTTAACTTTAAGACAATCCCCATGTGCTAGTTCACAGTCCTGTACACGGGCAGCCTAGCCAAGCATTGTTGAGCTTTCTCCTCCAGCGATTACAAAACCCAAATTCTCCAAGTTAAAGCTTCTTTTAGAAGCTCCATAGAGGGAATCTACTTCCAAGAATCAAATTCCTTGTGGTTTATTATTGAGTTCTTCATGTCTTTGCTGCCTCTCAACCCTTCGTTCCCACAGATTGTCTACCATAATTGACATGTGGTCCCTTCCATCTTTAAGCCAGCGCCAAGGTATTAAATCTCTCTTAGGCTTCAAACTGCTGGCCTGGCTTCTGGAACCAGATAGAGAAAAACTCCACTTGTAAGTGACTGGGTTAGACCCTCTCAGACAGTTCCCATCTTAAGGACAATGGCAGTCATTGTGATAGCCACACTCACCAGAGGGACAAGAAATCTATGTGGTTGTTTTAGAATTCTTTTAGTCAGAAACTCAAGACACATGAAGCAAACACTAATAAAGATAAAAAAAAAAACGAAGAAGAAAATTCACATTTATGGTTAGATTTCTCGTCCCTTCTCAGTAATTGATAGAACAAATAGAAAAGAAAAAAATACAGATGACCTGAGAATGCTAACAACCAAATTGGCCTAACTGAAATGTGCAGGGCATGTCCCGATGATTTCAGGATGCCTGTTTTCCCCAAGCTTGCATGATTCGCCAGTGTAGACCGTATAACCGCAGTGACAATGGCTGAGAATCATACAGTGCGCTCTCAGACCACAATAGCGTTCAATTAGAACTCCATAAAACCCCTGTCACAGCAACTCTACCAAGAACAGAACATGTGTGGACATCAACAGGATGGTATTCCTTTGGGATGCTTGAAGAAATACTAACTTCCTGGGAGTGGAGGTCCCAAACATCTCAAGAGTTATAGAGAAGATGGCTTTCTGGAACAAAGTTCGGAAGAGGACGTGAGGAATGATCGAGCGTGCAATGTTTTACAACAGGAAAGTCCTGCCAGTGGGAATCTTGAAAGGGCCCCACCTACTATGAAATTTCAGAGGCAGTAAACACATGTACTTGTGAGACCGGGAGTGGGAGAACTTTACAGCATCCTGCAGAAGAGCTGCAGACACTGGCAGGAAATGAAGCTCAGAGATCCAGAGGTAACGCAAGTCCCAGAAGCCTTTGTATGGTCTTCATAACCAAGCAGAAAGAAAGCAAACAACACATTTATAGCTACTTCGCGGGTCAAGGAAATCACGAGGGAAGTGAGAAGATATTTTGAACTGGACAACAATGAAGCTATATTGGGGGCTGGGGAACGCAGCTCGATCGGTCATTTGCTTGCCTTGGGTACGTGAAGCCCTGGGTTCCATTCCTAAGATCCATAAAACCAAAAATCATAGCACACGCCCGTGATCCCAGCACTGCTATAGTGGTGGGAAGAGGCTCTGAAGTCCAAGTTCGTCCTTGGCTATATGATGTCTGACCCCAGCATGGGTGTCATGAGAACCTGTCTTTAAAACAAGGTAATAAATCAGAATTCTGGGGATGCAGCTAAGGGAATCCTTTCCTGACTCTAAGAATGTCTACAACCTAAGTTTCTGCCTTAAAAAGCTGGAAAAGGAGCAGAAAAAGAAGCATATAACCAATAAAAAGAGATAATAGAAAGAAGAACAGACATTAATAAGGAGAAAATAAAGCAGGAAAAATTGTAAAGAGTTTCCCTGAGAACAACAACAAAACTGGGCTTGATTAAGAACTAAACGATGCATGCCCTGACATCCACAGGAAGGGGACCAGTACCGCAGACGATACACACATTAAAGGCAAATAAGATGGCCCTGCTAATTAGTTTGTGATGAGTTTGACACCCTAAATGAAATGGTGTCCTGCAAAATATACAACGTATAACTCAGACCCAAAATCAAATTCACCACCTATGTGTAAGGAAAAGGACGTGTCTTCAGTACAGATGTAACTCTTAAAATGCTCTACTAAGAAACCAAAGATCTAAAGAGTTCTTTACAAACGAACATATTTAATGAGCCAACTAGCACACAAACGTTACAGTATCACCAGTTAGCAGAGGAAAGCGCCCCAAACTTCACCGTTCCCCACCCACTACAATGACTATGACTTTGAAACGTAGAATGCTCCACGCTGGAGAATTCTTCTGTCTCATGTGGGGACTGCAAAACGTTTTGGTCACGTTCAAAGAAGCCTGTCACTTCCTTGCACAGATAAGCACACCCTTATCCAGCAACCCAGCCATCCTGTTTACACAAGGGATGCAAAGACACATGTCCACATAAAAGCTTGTAGGAATATTTATAGCGGTTTTATGTAGAGGCTCTCAAACCTTCTGAAAATAATCTGTCTGTTAACGGGTGAATGGAAGCAGACTGTGGTATATCTATACTAAATAACAAAAAGTTAACGAGTAACCAATTCCTGAGAAAATGGTGTTCTCCGTCAAGGCATATGCCAGTTACCGCCATTAGGTCATTGCACAAGAGCACCGAAATGTCGCCCGGTACCCCTTAAGTATGCAATTGCTGTGTGCAGACTTAAACTAAACGGACATATTTAGGGCAGAATGATGAACGACAGTAACCACACCATGCGATTCTATATGGATGAACCAGAAATGAATAGCCAACCTGTAGTGAGCAAAGAAGATCTGTGGTAGCCTAGGACCACGCGTGCTGCCTGGACACAGAACATTCCCAGCGGGACGGAACGGATTGCCACTGTGGTTATGTGGTACACGCGTTTTCCCAAATTCACTGGATTGTATGTTTGAAATCGGTGCATGTCACTGCTTGTAAATTACAACTCAATAACGTTGGGTATAAACAATCTTTCTACAAGGAAATCCCGAGGCCCAGATGGTCTTGCTAGTTTCTACTAAATGATTAAGAAAGAAATAATAGCAATTTTATACAAACTCAGAAAATAGAGGTGAGGACACTTTTCGGTTCATTTCTTGAGACCCGCAATACCTCGACACCAAAGCCACATACGTTGCAATCAAGCAGAACTCCAAGCCAACATTCACTTGTGAACACAGATATGAAAGCAGACTAACATTAATAAATTGAAAGTAGCAATAAAAAGGATACTACATCATGACCAAGCGGGGGTTATCCCAAGAATGGAAAATTGGCTTAACATTTGAAAATCAATTGATGTAATTCAATCTACTCTTGGAGTAAAAGTAGGAAAGAAAAAGAAAAAAACCACCATAAACGAGGCAGAGGATTCGGTAGGCACAGGTAGGGTGCTTTTGAACTGCCTCTCTCCACCAGCTGACTCCGGTTCAATGCCTGCTAATGGTTCCTGAGTGGTTTGACCCACCTGCTGATTTGCCTCACACCTAATCACCACCTCTGCTTGCCTCCATTAGAAAGAGCTTTGCATTATGGGCATTGCGGGCTGGTGCCTGGTGATGGTGAGAACAAACCTGGGCAGGAGAGCAACAGCCCTGCCACCTGACTCTTTTTCTTGATTCTTTTTCTGAGAGATTTCTCTCACAGGGAGGGTTCGCTACTGCGGTAATGACACTGAATTCATTTCTCGTGTCTTATCATCTTTTTAATTTTATTACTATTTTTTGTTTTGTTTTGCGTTTTTTGTTTTGTTTTCCATAATTTTATTTTTTGTGCAATGGTGTGAAGGTGTCAGATGGCTCAGGGACTGGATTTACATACACTTATGAGCTGCCATGTGGGTGCTGGGAATTGAACCCGGGTCCTCTGGAATAGCAGTCAGTGCTCATAACCACCGAGCCATCTCTCCAGCCCCTTGTTTTGTTTATTAAGACAGGGTTTCTCTGTGTATATCCCTGGCTGTCCTGGAACTCCTTTTGCAGACCAGGCTGGCCTCAAACTCACAGAGATCCGCTTGCCTCTGTCTCACGAGGGCTGGGATTAAAGGCATGCACCACTGCCTGATGTGACTTATTATCTTAATAAACAACTTTAGGATATTTGTTCAACACCAAGGGAACTTCCGCCTGGTACTCCTCCTGTCCCCAAACGAGAAAGCAATGAGTGAAAAACTGCCTGTCTTCAACCCAGAAGAATCCAGAGTTCTCAACCACAGTCAAGTGTTACCTTGAGCAGCCAGCAGGCCCCAGTCTCCATGCGGCCAAACATATCGCTTACCATGGCCTCGAAGCCTCCAGAGTCTTTTACCCGACACCTCTGACAGACCAGACAGCAAGCGTCTTCTTCAAACCAACAGCCCAACAACTGCAGTCCCTCAGGAGCTTGAGGGACCTGCGCGGCCATTCCACAGCTGCTCTAACCAAATAACCTAGGAGCCGGAAGAGGCCTGAGCTCACCTGGGCACCACAGCCCGTGGAAGGAGGACGGAGGGAAGGCCGTGAAGTGCGCAGAAGCTTTCAGTGTGAAGAGGAACTGCCCCAAACAGAAGTTCAAAGGATACCCAAGAAGCCACCGGCAGCTCCTCTCTACCCTTACTGGGGAGCCAGGCCCAAGCCTTTCATCCCCTGGTGCATTTGTAACACTAGACCGGCCATATTTTCCTTTGTTGCAGAGGCCCCTAAAGCTGTGGCCTCCAGCAGCTGTTGACCATAAACTGTATCACCCAAACTGGGACCTTCTGAGAGTAAAACGCGAATGCGTTAACAAACAATAAACTGGATTGTTCCAGGGAACACGGGCACATCGCTCCCTAACAATTGCCCCAGGATGGGTCCTCTCACAATCAACTGGAAAGCCACGGCCCTGACACTGTCGTCTTCTCAGCCCCCACAGAAATTCAGGCCAGCTTTTAAAGACGTTATTTTCCAGACACTAAACTGAGATTGAAAATGGAAAGAACCAATATGGTAAAGTTATACGAGTGTTCCTGGGTCATTGCAGTCGTTCACTGGGTGAAGGTGCTTGCTGCCAAGACCGGTGACCTGAGCTCAATCCCGGAGACCCACACGGTAGAAGGAGAACACCTGCTCCTGGAAGCTGACCTCTGACCCTCACATGAACGCTGTGGGACACACGCATGCATGTGTCCACCACCACCACCACCACCACCACCACCACCACCACCACCACCACCACCACCACCACCACCACCACGAGCAACAGCAAATAAATAAAAATGTAATTTTAAAAACTAGTAAAAGAAAGTTCCCAGTTTATAGTGTCTAGTCTAAATAGCCAAACTGATTCTGAGAAGACAAGTTTCTCATTTCAGCTTTATATTTGGTGTGTGTGTGGGGGGGGGGGGTAAATAACTGCTTACTGTTGTATAATACCCATCACACATATTGTGGACAATTAGAAAATTTAAATCAACTTTAAAAAGTCACTATTGCATGGTTATCAGAGTCACTCTAACTGAGCGAGTTATGTTAGCAAAAGTGGTGGACTGAGGACCTCAGAATCTAGTTCTCCATAAAGTAAAAATGGTTCTAAATCAGCTTTTTCAGAACCCTGGACATCAACCCCAGGCTTTAGCAATCCAGGGAGCATTTATTCGAGAAAGGCCACCGAGCCATCTCCATTAAAACAGTGAGTTTCTGATTGTTTACCTTGCCCTGTTCCCAAACCCGCCAGCTCCACAGTAGCCTTGAAAACAAAGAGGCCACAATTCTAATAGCCTGGCCTTTACTGAGGGAGCCAGCTCTCGCCTCTGTGGAAGAGCTGGGGCCTCTTAAAAGCTCCATTCAGCAAGAACTGCTATTATTTCACCTATCTGGTGTTTCCCTGGGAGACTCCATTTGCAAGGCTTTCTTTATTTGATTAGAGTTCATCAGTGCAAGTAAAACCCACTTTTCCCTAGGATGTTTGTCAAAAACAATTAGAGCTAATTGTTTAACTTCATGGCTGCTTGAGTCTGCAAATAATGGTTGGGACAAATAATAGACTAACCAGAAAGCTTCAAAGGAAAAGTCTGGGGATGACATGTTCCTAGGGGAATTAAAATGTATATATTCTTGGACTATCAGAAGCTATGTGTGTGTATACAATACAATCGTGCCTCAGGCTGTGTGCATGATCAGCAAGGCCATGAGAGTCTGTGTCTCCTGATGCTAGAGACGGGTACAGTGAAAAGTAAGTGTTGTAGAAATCACTGAAGTAAGTTTAAAAAATGGAACGACACACTGCCGAAGAACTGGGAGGTCTTTTAGTTAAGATGACAAAACTCTGTAAGCAGATTCCATAGGTTCAGTTCGGTTCCTATAAAGTTTCAAAGTCCCCTCCTTCTTTTTCATAAATAGACAAGCTTATGATTGGAATGGAAATACAGGGAACTGAGAAGATCCCAATAATCTTTTTCAAAATGCATATTTATTTTTTATTTGTGTATATGTATGTGAACCTTCATGAGTTTATGCACATCACATGTTTGTGAGCCCACAGAGGCCAGAAAAGGACTTTGGGTCCATGCAGCTGGAGTTACAGATGTTGGTGAGCATGGGTCCTCTGTAAGAGTGGCCAAGGCTCATAAGCCACCTCTCCAGCTCCAAGCCTAACTCCACTGTCTTGATAAAGAACAAAGCTGTTTCCCAAATATAAGTTGTGAAAGCCACAATGTGCAGGGTCCTGTAGTTGATGGAGATGAACAGCAGAGATGAAAATTCAGAGGTAAACCCAGTCATTTATGGCTCACTGGTTTTGGTTGTTTGTTGTGATGCTGTTGTTGTTTGAGACAGGGTTTCTTTGTGTAGCCCTGGCTGTCCTGAAACCTGCCCTGTGACTCAGAGATCCACCTGCCTCTGCATCCCGATTGCTGTAAGTAAAGAAGTGTGCCACCACGCCTGACCCACACCCGACCCACGCCTGACCCACACCTGACCCACGCCTGATCCACGCCTGACCCACGCCCGACCCATGCCCACCCACGCCTGACCCACGCCTGACCCATGCCCACCCACGCCTGACCCACGCCTGACCCACACCCGACCCATGCCCACCCACGCCTGACCCACGCCTGACCCATGCCTGATCCATGCCTGATCCATGCCTGACCCACACCCGACCCACGCCTGATCCACACCTGACCCACGCCTGATCCACGCCTGACCCACGCCCGACCCATGCCCACCCACGCCTGATCCACACCTGACCCATGCCTGACCCACGCCTGACCCACGCCTGACCCACGCCCGACCCATGCCCGACCCACGCCTGACCCACGCCTGACCCATGCCTGATCCACGCCTGACCCACGCCTGATCCACGCCTGACCCACGCCTGACCTACGCCTGATCCATGCCTGATCCACACCTGACCCACGCCTGATCCACGCCTGACCCACGCCTGACCCACGCCTGACCCACGCCTGACCCATGCCTGACTCGGGTCCACTGACTTTAGACAAGTGTACTAAGACAATTCAGGAGAAAAAGGAAGAAATCCTCTTTCCCACAGTTGTTTCTAGGGTAACTGGATACAAGAGAACAGGGTAAATCCTTTCTTATAGCCTATGTTGGAAGTTAAGAATAGTGATAAAATACCTAAATTCATTCTAAAAGCTAAAATTATAACATTCTTAGAAGAAAATGTAGGCATAAAACTTCATAAATTTACGTCAGGCACAGATTCTTAGAAATGACTCCAAAAGGGCAACCAACAAAAGAAAATACAGACAAAATTGACTTCACAAAAAATTTAGTCCTTTTTCTTGGAAAGATACCATCAAGAAAGTGAAAAAACTTGTAGAGGTCAGACAACATTTCAGTCCGGGAGGAAAGTGGACACAAAGTGGCCTAGAAGCTGTTTGCAACCCACACCTGCTGGGAACGGGTTACATTTCGTGACGTCACGGGGTGCATCAACAACGCTCCAACGCAAGCCCATGACCAGGAGTAGCTGTCCAACAGGAGGGGAAAGAATATGTTCGAAATATATAAGAATTTTTTAAAATAAATAAAAAGTGGGGAAAAGAAAATATTTGCAAATCCTATATCAAGTAAGTGTTTTATATGCAGGATATATTTAGTACTTCTTTAACTATTAAAAACACCTCTAATCTTCACATTGAATAAAACTGAATAAACACTTCTTAAAAGAAAATATTAGTCAGGTGGTGGTGGCGCACACCTTTAATCCCAGCACTTGGGAGGCAGAGGCAGGAGAATCTTTGTGAGTTCAAGGACAGCTAGAACTATTACACAGAGAAACCCTGTTTCAAACAATGCAAGAAAGAAAGAAGGAGGGGAAGGAAGGAAGGAAGGAAGGAAGGAAGGAAGGAAGGAAGGAAGGAAGGAAGGAAGGAAGGAAGAAGATTGTATTAAAAAGCCACTAATCCCCCTGCTTTTCTTATTAATTCTTTCTGCATCCAATGGCGAGTGTTTTGCCAGAGTGTCTCCTCATCAGTCATGTGGACGCCCCCCACCCCTACGCAACTCTTTTCTGTCGGTGATGGGGACCGCCTCTGCACGGTTTTGTGTCAGTAGGGTCCTGAGAAGCCTTCTCACAGGGTGACATTTTTCTTGAGGCACTAGACTAGCCATTCCGAGCCTGGTCCCTTTCACTTTTTATTTTCTCTCTCTCAGACAGAGTGTCTCTGTGTAGTCCTGGCTATCCTGGAACTCACTTTGTAGACCATGCTGGCCTCCAGCTCACAGAGATCCTCTTGCCTCTGCCTCCTAAATGCTGGGACTAAAGGCGTGCACTGCTATGCCCATCGTTTTTGTTGTTGTTTGTTTGTTTGAAGATTTTTTTTATTACTTATATTTATGTGTGTGTAACTCTATGTGTGGGTGCCCAAATAGGCTAAAAAGAAGTCAGATCCCCTAGAGCTGGAATAGCAGGCAGTTGTGAGCCACCTGATGTGGGTGCTGGGAACTGGACTCATGCCCTCTGCAAGAACAGCAAGTGCTTCCTAACCACTGAGCCGTCTCTGCATCACCAAAGCCCCACCCCCATCATGGCAACTCACCCTTGTACTTCCCATCATGAGGTTAAGCAGCTCTTGGCCCTCAGCAGAAGAGGAGAAGGTGCTGTAGGAATTCCTAACCGCCTGTAGCCTTTAAATTACCCGCCCACTTGGGCGTGGCTTCTTAAACTATGCCAAGGTAAAGTGCGCGCCACACCAGAGAAGGTGCTTGCAGCCTCTAGAATTGTGAGGCAACGCTCTTTTCTCTATAAATTAATCCACATCAGGTATTCTGTTACAGTCACTGAAAGCGGACCAAAGAGAGCTAGGTAATCGGCACTGGCACCTGGGCATGGTAGCTCCTGCCTGAAATCCAGCACTGTGACTGCTGAGGCAGGAGGATTCAAAACCAGCTGAATTCATATCTCTCTGAAAGTGTTCCTTTCAGTCCTCAACCTTCTGAAGTCATCACCAAAGTGAGTGCACTTATTGGGGAAGAAGCCATGAGCAAGGACCAGATTTCTGAAGGGGGAAAGCCCGAGGACATACCCTGACTGTGTGTGTGTGTGTGGTTGACTGTAGTGTGCCCTTACCATGATGAAGAACAGGTTAGCCCAAAGCAAGAAAGGCTTCATCAATAGAAGCTGGAGCTCACTCGAGATCCTTTGTCCTCTGCCTACACTGAGCAAGGCAGGGGAACAAAAAGGGAAAATGGGGCCCTGTTGATGGCCTTAGCAAAGGCTGGGAGAATGAGCACCTCTGTAGCCCCTGGGGTGTACAAACTGACTGATATATAAACCAGAACACTAATACATTCATATACAAAGAGAATGCTCCCTGCCAAATGGACCAGATGTTCGTGCTGACTGGTCAGCGCATTCTCTCCTGTTGGAAAATCTACATGGGAAGCCAAATTCTAATCAGGAGGTTGTTTGTGAGCCTGAAATCAGAACAAAGGGAGGGAGCTGGATGAGTTCTGTGGCATCCATGGGGATATAGGGTGGACTGCGTGCTTGTGTCTAACGGTCAAAAAAAACAACCCTTTCCCTTGACAGGGCTGGAGACATAATGACAAATGTTTGTTCCTTGGCTCCACTCTTGGGTTCTCCCTACAGACCACCCCCCTCCAGCTCCCAGATTCTTGCTTCAGCTGTTAGGCCATTGATTAGGTTACAGCTCTTCACATTCCGTCATGCCTTGATTCCATTTCCGGGCTCTGCAGCATCCTGTTTCTCAGGATGACATTTGCAGACACTTATGTGTGTATCACGTGTGAGTCTCGTCGGTCTAACAATCAAAGGGAAATATTATTTATCACTTCGGGAGATCATTTATCATTAGGCCTTATTATTGATGCACCCAATAGCAGATAAGAAAGGTTGAAAACGGCCAGGGTGACAAAGGAGGAGGCTTGCCACGTATCAGTCCCTCCTGTGTCTTCATAGGAACTGTCACAGTCCGTTCCTGACAAATATTGAGCACCTCTCTTATCCCAGACACCAAGGGTGTGAAGAATGAGGCTTCGTGGAGTGTTGAGTAGGGTATGGGATAATGAAGGAAACAGATAAAGAAATCACCTAGCAGCCCAGGCTGTTTCCAGGCACGTGTTGGTGGCATTCGATCTGGGATGAGGACAGAGGTCAGTCACAGAGGGTTCCCAGAGTGAGGCTGTTTTATATTTCTCCAGTCACCAAGCGATCCACAGCCAGACTTACCAAACAGAAGGCAGTGCAGACAGAGGCGTCAGAGGCAAGAGGTGGCGTGGCGTGGCATGCTGGAAGAAAGAGCTGTCCTTTGGAGTGACTAGATTCTTCAGGGCCGTGAGAAGCTGTCCTCTGATAGTAGGCAGGAAGAGAAGCTTGGGAGACTCCATTGTGGGGAAATCACTGAGTGGTTATGGAGCCTGGGGTGATTTGAACGTACCCTTTACAATGCCGTCCTTGGGAAACTCAATAGCCAGATTCATATGTTCATAACGTTTGGAGCTGGGGCATTTGAGAGGCTGTGAGGATTAGGCGAGGTCCTGGAGTGGGGGCCCCATGACAGCATCGGCGACTGTAGGAGAGGGTGAGAGGCTCTGAGCTCTCAGCCCAGCCCGCTCCACCTTGTGACACACAGAGAAGAACCCCAACAGGTGCTGAGCAGGTGCTGGCCCTGCGCCTTTGAACTGCTCAGCTCCCAGGGCGTCTAGTCTCCATAAATTACCCGCTCTTGAGGATTTTGTTATGCACACTCTAAATCACAGAAGACATTGTTACCACTTGTACTTAATGAATTTTCTTTTAAAGACAATAAAAATTGATGGGAAATGTCTTTTGTATTTATCCTCATTAAGAAAATTATTCCCATTGTTCTTCATTTCTTTGTGTGTGCCAAGATTCTCGCTATGATCATGCTTTTTTTCTGGCAAAGAGCGCCTTTTAACATTTTGTTTAATACGAGACAATTGCCAATGAATTTCTCAAATTTTGTCTGAAGAATATCTATTTTTGTTTTTGAAAAATATTTTCCCTGACAGTAGGATGTGAGCCTGCTCCAATAAAATCTCCTTGCCAGGGTAGACAAAGAGCTCGAAAACTATGACCCCAAATCTACCCTTCCCCCTTAGATAAACAAACAACAAAAGGATACTCCGATTGTAGAATTCAGAATTAACCCTTCCCCCCTTTCTGCTACATTTAAAACACATCCCTTAATTGTCTTGTTTTGTTTTGTTTTACAGAGCATTGTTGTACCCTATCTTTGTTCTCCCGCCTGTAGCTACTTCTGTAGCTACTTCTCCCCTTTCCCATTGTCTTTGACTTTTTCTCTGAGCCTACACTGCGGGGGCGTTTGATTACTTTCTACTTTCATTTGGTTGTAGTACACAGTTGAGTTCTCGGACCTCTGCTTTGGCTACCTGCCCCCTTCATTTCGGAAAATCTTCCTCGCTGTATCCTGTCATCTGCATCTCTCCTGCTTGAGTATCTTCTTGATGACATGCCAAAATTTAAAAAATAAGTAAATACATTAACTCGTGTGCGTGCATGGATGATGTTTATGTGTGAGTGTGTATATTCCAATGTGTGAGCATGGGTGTGTGTACCAGGCGTGGGGCTTCTTTTTCAGCTGACCATATCCCCAGCACCCCCAGCATTTTAAATGGTTTTTTTCCCCCTGAATTCCTTTCCCAAGCTTTCTCTGAGTTTCATTTGGGATAATCCTCTTACTGTCTTCAAGGTCATTGGCTCCCATCAGCTGTGTCTAGGTAGCTGCTGATATTAGGAGAATTCTTCAACCTTTCAAAAAGATGCATTTATTTAGCTCATGCGCATCCTGCGGCACACATGCGCAGGGCAGAGGACAACCTGCAGGCGTCAGTTCGCTCCTTCTACCGTGTGGGTCCCAGGGATCAAATTCAGATCGTCAGTCTTCGAAGCAAGTACCTCTTACCCCCTGAGCTCTCTTGCCAGCCCCAAATTTTTCACCCTTGATACTGTGATTATTCGCCATATTTCATTTTTCATAGTTTCTCCCCATTTGCTAAGATTCTCCATATGTTTTCTACCTTTGTCACTAGAACTTCTAGTGTGTTAGTCAGTTATTGCGAAATCCGAGTCTGACGGATCTTTGTGAGTGACTAGAAGTCTCCTTTGTTCTCTTCTTTGTTTCTACGGCATGATTTGGTACCGAGTGGCAGCCATTATGTAAGTGAGGAGAAATGAGGTAACCTGTGTTTACACCAGGGTGTGGGCAGCCTCCCTCCTCTGTTGGGCTGCTCTTATGGGGGCCTCGCTAACTGGTCAGTAGTTGAGCTGGTTCATGTTTGGATTTTGCCCTCACTTTCCTGGGTACCACATGGGGCCACAGCTCTGTGCCTGGGGCTCGAAAGGTTTCTTCAGTATGCAGGGTGTCTCTGGCATTCCCGTCTACCTGCCCACTGGCACTCCAAGGCTTTCCCCCACAACCCTCCCTCCAGCCCTGCCTCCTAATCCAAGCAGTTCCCTGCTTGTCACCCAACTGCTGCAGTAAGGAAGAGGAGGTAGTTCTTGATTCTTCTGGTCCAAGTCCCCTCAGTCACCCACAAGGATAATCCATCTCTAGAGATGGGCTCTGAACTTCTCCTTCTTCCTGTACCTGGCCAGTTGCTGCCTGGCATCTTTGGAGGACCTAGGCAAAAGTTTCATTCCCCTTGGCACTCTATCCCTGCTGTGTGTTGGTGCAAATTCTTGGGATTCAGAACTTTTTCTTGACCCACCCCATCCTGCCCCCAACACAAACAGCTTTTGCCTCTGCCCTTTCTCTAAAACAACAGATGTCTGTGGAATTCCTGGGAATGGAAGGCCAGCTTCCTTCCTGGCCCCAGATGTTTCCCCCCTTCGAGGGGCCCCGTACCCTGAGGGTCTAAGGTTTTATCACTTACATAAGAGTCATAGGATATGGGTAATGTTTATGCCTGTCCCCCGGTAATGACCGCTCACTTCCTGCACATCTACTCCACTGAGGTAGCTTCCTTTGGCTACCTTGTCTTGCTCCAGTCTTTCTGTGAGTAACCAGGGGACATGGATGAACAAGAGAGTTCAAATGTATGCTTGCGTCAGGGTCTGCACCCTGGTCAATGTTCTTAGAGAAACAGAAGAAACGGGTTGTGGATGTCTCTACCCGTTTATCTACAAGAGTAGATTTCTCCTGTATGTCGGGAAGAGGAGAAGAAAGGACTAAATGGTTTATGTCACTATAGAGGTCAACAAGTCTAAAAAGTCTACAGAAGGAAGACTGCAAAAGTCTGAAGACAAAGGGAAGAGTCCAAAGGCAGGCAGCCTGTTGGCCAATTCTCACTTCCTCACTTCCGTGGGGGTGCGCGGTCTTTTTTCTCTCAAGGTCTTCAACTGTTTGGATGAAGCCAAATCACAGCATACAGGGTTATCTGTTTTGCTCCAAGTTAACCAATTAATCGCATCTTTTACAAAACGCCCACATTAATGTTTGGCCAAACATCTGCGTGCCTTGGCCCAGCCAAGTTGACACACAGAATTAACTACTACAGGCTCTCCATTATTTCTTCCACACTGGTCTGCTAACCCAAATCCAGCCTCTGGGCATGAATCCATTTCTTCTTCCCCACTTGTATGACCTTTTAGTCCTGCCCAACGGGCAGAGTGGGCCCCCGCAGGACTTTGGAGTTAGTTATGTGGCTGCCTTAGGAACATGAGCTCATCTCTCTGAAGGCTTCAAGGAAATGAGGTTTTTATAGATGAGTTACTTTTCTATTTGTTAGAATGGAGCGATGTTCCCTTGCAGTCTTTTGTATATTAAATGAAAGCAGAACGCCTGTCAATGTGTTTTTGTTTTGCTTTTACTGTGGATATCATCTTGATTGTTTAAAAAATTATGGACAAGAATTATATCAGGAGGGAGGAAGGGAGGCAAGGAAGGCAAGGAGAGGGGGCATTACAAGCTAATGGCCTCAAGGTGGTTTTTTTGTTTTGTTTTTTAAAACTTTATTAATTTTATTTTATGTATATTGGTGTTTCCTCTGCATGCATATCTGTGTGAGGCTGCCAGATTTTAGAGTTACAGACAGTTGTTAACTGCCATGTGGGTGCTGGGAATTGAACTTAGGTTCTATGGAAGAGGAGTCAGTGCTCTGAACCGCTGTACCATCTCTCCAGCCCCTATGGTCTCAAGTTTTTACATGAAACCCCGAGTTCTTGTGTTATTTTTGACAAATGCGATCATCTGATAATTCTGTTCTTATTGGACTTCTCCAGGCCTACAGGCCCACTGGCTGTTCCTTGTGCCCAGAGTACGGTAAGTGCCTCCCAACTCCGACTCTTTCTCCATTCTGACCCAGGGAAGCTCTTCAGAGTGCTTTAGGTACTGGGTCTGTGGAAGAACATTGCTCCACAAAGATCCCAAAGTAATGGTGCTGGAGAGGTGGCTCAGTGGTTAAGAGCACTGACTGCTTTTCCAGAGGACCTGAGTTCAATTCCCAGCGCCCATGTGGCAGCTCGTAATTGTTTGTAACTCCAAGATCTGACACCCTCACACAGACATACATGCAGGCAAAACGTCGGTGTACATAAAATAGTTTTTTTAAAAAATCCCAAGTCAAAGGCCAGAATATTCCTTGTATTCCCTAACATCCTGGTCTCTATCATAGGTATAAGATCTTCTGGGAAGGAACATCACCTCTGTTTCCCATCATATCAAGTCAGTCCGTGTACCCTATTGCTAGGGTTTGAAGGTGTCTTCCAAATTTCATATGTTGAAAAAGTTAATCCCTAATTCATATATTTATAGTTGGGACATTTGAGGAGCGATAAGGTCATTAAGAGTTCTGTCCTCACAAGTAGACTAAATCATTCATGGATCAATGGATGAATAGAGTGCCCTGTCTGGCCTCTGGCATTTTGTTGTAAGAACAGAAAATGGACTAAGACACAGAGCTGGCTGCAAAAGTGCCCAGGTAGGAACATGGACTCCAGAAGCAATTCAACCAGGATGCCATTTACATCAGCTGATCTGTTTCATCCGGAAGTGATGCAGTATGTGACCACAGCCTTGAGTACCAGTTACTCTCTTTGGACTGGCTGCAGAGATGTATAGGCAAGGGCCATATCCCGCCCAGATTCCGTGGGTTCTTCCTTTGGCCACACGGCACACCAATATAATGGCACCAAGTTGTTGCTACTGTTGTAGGAACCTTTGGAAGGGTAGGGTTTCACCATTTCTGCTATGTTCCACTTCTGGGGACCCAGGAAAGGATTCCAGGACTGGCCTAGATTGGGTGGAACTGTCTCCTTAGCATCTGGACATGCGTGTCCTTTAGGAAATGAGAACAAATGAAGCCAAGGAAAGGAGCCAAGGCCTATATCCGAGAAAGAACATCATGAGACAGGCCTGGCGGAGCGGGGAATGTAGGCTTTAATCAGGAAAATAGACGCGACACCCAAGGGAGGGCAGGGAGAGCAATTGCATGCAAAGCTGGGCAATCAGAGGGGTTGGGGGTAAAGGAAGGTACAGAGAGTTTGAGGCATGGGGAGGGACCAACCTGAATGGTACCAAAATGCCCATTTAGTTCTGGAGGCGGGAGTTGGGGGGCCTGAGGGAGCCCAGGGGTACCTGCAATACAACTAGCTTTCCATCAACCACACTGACCTTACTGATGGCTCCCTCCCCTCCAGCTCAATAGGGACTAAAAGCTTCTGGGAGCCCATACAGGGTTAAAAAGGAGACATCAAACAAATGGAAGTTCCTAAGTGCACTTCTAACTTCAGAGAAAAATAAGATTAATCAGTGGGTGTAGGAACTTCTAAAGAAAAGAATCAGAACTCCTTCTCTCGCAAACAAAGCCCGACCCTCTCAGCAATCACCACTCTGATTGCAAGGGTCTCACTCAAGTGCCTGGAGAGCCTTTTACCACTAAGAACTGCAGCACTTCACATAGGGGAATTACTCAGAATTCTGCTCTGGTCTGCATCAGCTCAGACAAAAGCCTTAGACAGCTTTCAGGACACAGCCAGCACCACGAGTTCTGTTTCTTGGGGGAAAGAATAAGATTTTTAAAATATGGAATGAGTTCATAGTCACTGAAGAAAATCTGTGAAACTCACAAAATGTCTACTGAACAAAACAAACGTCTATGTTCTGTAATCCAGACATAGCTTTTATTAAATTTTTTTCCATTCTTTTCCCTGTGGATACCTGTATTTTTCTTCTCCATACATATCAGGATCATATCAAAGAAGAAGTTCCCCGGTTTTCTTTTCATTTACTGCATCAGGACTAGCTCTCCATTGCCCCATTTAGTCCTTGAAATATACTTTTTAATAGTTCTGTAAAAATACCTTTTATGAGTACGCCATCACATATTTTAATGATTTTTTTACTTGGTGATCAATTAAGTTGGTCCCATTTTTTTCAGTGTTTTAAGTAAGAGTCCAGTTAACATCGACGAGTGCCATTGTCCGACATTGCCCTGATTATTTCCCGAGAAACTCTTAGGATATTAAGATTTGAGGATTTCCAGCCAAGTAGTGGTGGTGCACACCTTTAATCCCAGCACTTGGGAGGCAGAGGCAGGCAGGCCTGTGTGAGTTCGAGACCAGCCTGTTCTACAGAGTGAGTACAAAAAGAAAAAAAAAAGATTTGAAGATTTCTCTGTAGCTATTATAAACTACTCAACACACACACACACCTCTTTCTATGCACACTGGTTGTGTCTGAAGGCGCTTATTTCATGAATCACTGGATGCCATATAGTTAAATTCTAAAAACGAAAAAATTTTTTGGTCTGCTGGTTAAAAAATGTGACTGACTTAGCTCCTGACCTTGTTAGACACAGCTTGCTATGTTTATTGAATGTCTTCTTCCGTGGAATATCATTTGATACAATGTATCCACTTTTCATATGGAGAATAAATACCTCCCTTTAATTTTTGCTCCAGTTTTGACAGAAGCAGGATCTGAAAGAAATCTCCCTGCAAAAAGCCCTTTGGCTTGTAGCTTGACACTGCCAAAGACGTCCACGGATGTGCACTATGAAAGCGAGGACGGCTCTTCCTGAGCAGAGTCTCTTCAAGTGTGGCCTTTGAGCTCTTCTGTATCAAAATCCAGGGGATGGAGAAGATCCTATGTTTAAATTACTCCACCCCAGTCACAAGGCGCGCCATATCAAAGAATCCACACTTTCATAACCTTGCTATAAGCCTTATACGCTGCTCTGATTTGATAAACACAGTGGCCACTATGGGCGGTAAACCTGATGTTTCCATGCCCACTGGAACACGAGTTAACAGTCTTACAAGGAGGGTGAACTCCAGCATGGAAGAATGGAGGTTGAGTGTGTGCTGGGCGTTACATTTTCTGTCCTGGGATACTTGATTGTTTGTTCTTAAAACTTGATTTCTAAGTTTAAAGATTTATAGCTACCCTTGACACACTCCAGTTCCTCACCCAGCTTCTCCCATCTCATGCATAACCATCACTTCTCCTATAGATGTCTTGAAGTTTCTCCTTGCTTCTTTTTCTCCCCACCTCTTAGCTTGGTTCCTTATTACTCTCTCTCTCTTTTTTCCCCCCACATTCGCTTATTTATTTTGTGAGTCTGCATGTGTGTGCACATGTGTGGAAGTCACAGACAACTTGCAAGTAGCTGGTCCTCTCCTTCCACCATGTGTGTTCCAGGGATTGACCTCGGCTCATCCACTTTGGCAGTCAGGACCCTCATCCACTTTACCTGCCCCTTTCTCAATTTTCTACCTCTAATTCCTGTGGCCACTCCAACTCTTAGCTGCACGGGGAAGCACACACTCTAAATATGTGTCTAGAAGCTTCCGTTTCCTAAGTAAAGATCTGATAAATATTCTCCTACCCAATCCTTACTAATTTGTTGCCGTGCCCAATCTTTTATTCTAGAATGACGAGGGGCTAGGACTAAGAGGAAGGCTAAAGGACCACAGACAGCAAAGGAAGATAAGGGAAAGCTTGACGGGCATTAAGGAGTGAACAAAAAGCAAGGGATAGCTATGCCTGTCAGAATAACTTGAAGAGCAGGTTTCTGAAGCCCCTAAGAAGACAGGGTATGGGAACCCACGTTGTTAAACCGGTCATTTGCACAGACCCTGCCGTGGTTCGCGTGGGCGGTATTATTCACACAGCCAGTCAGTATGAACACCCCAATGTAACCCTTCTCTACTCCCAGGGAAAAAAGACTCAGAGTAAAGGACAAAGGGTTACTGTGCTGTTCCCTCCCTGTAAAAGGGAATAATAATTTTGATGGATTCGGTGGGACATTTAGGGGCCGAGTCAAACTGTGTGGGTAATTGTTTTGTAAAGGTGCTAGGACTTAATTTTCAGATCTGAAATGAGAACAGGTGGTGGTTGGTGGCAGGAGTCACAATGGTTTCCATGGCAACGGGATTGGGTTTTAGTCATCTCTCCCATCCTCCACAAAACGTACTGTAGCTTTCCTCATAAGGTGCTTATTAAATACTTGTTAAATGAATGATGAGCCACTGAACGGTGTGTGCTCTTTGCAATTAAGGCTGCCGTTCTTTAGCTAGACTAAAAGCTTTTAAAGCAACAATAATTACTGTGTTTACTCATGATATTTTGCATAATTTGCATAATAACTTTAACCTGCAAATAGTAAACTGTGTACTCGTTTCAGTTGAACAACCATGGCCCATATCATGTCCTCTGTCGTAGAAGAAGTAGCCCCGAAGTTTGGTTAAAATGGCTATGCGGGGAGGGGGGGACAACCTGGCCTGAATTTGTATTCTCGTTTTTGGCCTCAGGTCGGGCCCCTCGCCTCAGTTCTGCGCAGGCGCAGCCTTCCCCTCCCCCGCGCCCTTCTTCCCGCTTTTAGGCCGGAGCTGGCCGGCAGGCCCCTGCACCGCAAACTGAGCTAGCGGGCGTCCCGCGTTGCCCTTGGCAACCATTGAGCGGCTTCTCGCTCTCCCTCGCCCAGCCGAAACAGTAAACGGAGCTTTTATTGGCTGGCCTGGACAGCCTGGCCAATCGGAAGAGAGGTTACAGGGAGGCGGTTGAGCGGGCTGTGGGGGTAGGAAGCTAGAATAGTAGCAAGACGTGAGGCTAGAACCCCGAGCGTGGTCGGTTGGAGCAGATATGTCTGCCCGGAGGCACATTGGGAATCCTGAGGTGAGGGCCAGGTCCGGACCCGAGAGCCGGAGGGGGCGGGCGCACCGGAAAAGGCGCCACGTGGGCAGGGACGAGCAGCCGGCCACTTCCGCCGCCTGGAAGGCGGGAAGTAGCCAGCGTGAGGAGGGGGCCGAGCTCAGGGCCTGGGGCGGGGCAGGCCTAGGCTCTGCGTCAGGAAGCGCAGTGGTGACAGGCGTGCTCCCCCCCAAATGCTGACCTGACAGCAGTGTTGGAGGGTTGGAGGAGCCAAGTACGTAAAGACACAGCCCCTGCCTTCAAAGAGTTTATAGTCTAGGAGTGACACTTGCCAAACAAGTAAAAAATAAAAGACACTCCAGAAACATGGAAGGAGGTGAAGGGGCCCATCACTTCTGAGGATCGGGATACAAGCAGACCAAGCTGTTGCAAAAGGAGCAAAATGGGATGCTTTCTATTGTACCTTTTACTTTATTCATCTCGTTTACCTTCCGTGCCCTTCTGCATTTATAATGTCACCCAGTATGATTTGACTCTTACCAAACAAGTTCCAGACCTACAAAGAAAACAACCAAGTCTCCACCCTTTGTGAGTTCAGTCTAGAGATGGGAACTAAACTGGAATTGAATACGATGATATTGGGGAAGATGTTAGAGGAAGATAAAACTCAGTTGAGAGAACGAGGAAGGTTCTGGAGTCGGAAGGGACCGACACATCAAACCTGTTCACTAGTCAGGTGAAGAGCATGCTACTTAGCCCAGCACGAACAAAGCTAAGGAGAAACGAGCTCCCACCAAGCCTTTGTAGGAGTCTATGGAGGCAGGTTGAAAGAGGCCTTCTGTGCCTTCAGACCAAACACCAGTTAGTTGTAGGTCTTTCTTGGCGAATGCCTGGTGTCCAGAGAAACTGTGACATGTGCATTGGAGCGCCATGATAATAATATCTATTATTTTATGTTTTTGGTTTCTTGAGACAGGGTCTCACATGTACTGCTGGCTGTCTTGGAACTAGCTCTGTAGACCAGGCTGGCCTCAAACTCACAGAGATCTATGCCTACCTTTGACTCTTAAGTGCTGGAATTGAAGGCGCGCACTAACCACCACTCAGCCTTGATAGTAAATACTACACAGTGTCGCTTCCGTTTTGGAATATAAAATATAAAATCCAACTCGTTGAAGAAGAAAGTAGAATAGCGGTCACCAGAAATTGGGGATGGGATACAAAGAGATGCACAGACGCTGGTCACAGGATAGCAAGTTAGTTAGAACTAAAAATTCTGAGGTCTGTTATACAGCAGGATGGGGTGATGACTGTCTTTACTAACTTGATTTAATAACTCCATAGTGTGTGCACATCTGTACTGTGTCCTGTAAATAAATTTAAACGTTTAATGAGATGCATGTGATGGGGTGGGAGAGGCGGCTGTAGGGTGACAGCGTCCTTCTGCCTGTTGGTCAGAACTCAAGAACCTTCTTTGAAGAAGTTTTGGTAGTGTGGTCAGACTTGCATGTTAGGCACAATTGCAGCCACGCCATGGAGGATGGAGTTGAGAAGGCCAAGGCAAGAAGCAGAGAGACCGAGGAGGTGGCTCTGTTGATGTGTGTCTAAACAGGGGCTAGGAAGTAGGGACAGAGTTAGGGAGACATATGAGGGTGAACCCCTCCAGCAGGCATGATCACCCTCGAGAGAGGGCACTGAGATGGGTAACTTGGATGTCCAGCTGGGACCTCTCGTTGGCTCTCGTTAATGAAGTCAGGGATCCAGGAGGAAGAGAATGTTGGGGCGGGGGTACAAACAGTTGCTGGGTTTATGGCCTTCCTTGAGTAGAGGGCAAGTTTCCAGGAATCATGAGAAAGAATGCATAATTACTTTTGGAGCTAAAATGTAAGGCATGTCTAAAACTGTTTATATTCTACATTCACCTTTTGATTTTTCTTTTTCTCTCTTGAGAGTGTGGCTGAGGATAGAATTCTTGGTTGGAAACGTCAACATCTTGGAAACGCTGCTCAGTGGCCCAGCAGCCAGCGTTTCTGTAGGAACCTCCAAAGCCATCTTGCTGCTTTGTGACCTGCTTCTTTCAGGCAGCCTCCCTTTATTCCCGATGTTAGGACATTTCACGAAAAGATCCTCGCTATGGTCTGTTTTCACTCACTTTGGTAAACACCAGAAACTGGTATCTTTCTAGTTTGTTGTTTTTTTCTTGAGTTATTTTATTGTCGACTTTATTTTCTACGTGTTCTTTCTTGTATTTGTTGTTTTGAGATTAGACCCATGGTTCTGATTTTTTTTTCACTTTTATCTCCTGTCTATTTTTGTCTTTATGCTTTAAGAAATTTAACTTTATTTTCTAATTCTTATATTGGTTGTAATGTCTGCTGTGGTGTGTGTGGGAGGTATCTATGTGTGTCTGTGTGTGAGAGAGAATCACTGTGTGTGTGAGTTCATGTGTGTGGGTATGTGGGGGCCCTGTATGTGTATGGGTGTGTGTGTATAGGTCAGCAACCTCAGGTACTCCCCTGAGATGCTGTTCACCTTGGGTTTCTTGCTGTTTTTGATTTGGTTTGAGACAGTCTCTCCTTGACTTGGGACTCAGCACTGAGCTAGGCTAGCTGGGCAGCACATTCCAGGGAATGGAAGCCAGGCCCTCATGCTTGGCCAGCCATCCTTTTACTGACCGAGATGTCTATGTCTCAGACCCGCATCACTTGTAAGAGCCGGTTTTCACTGTGATGTCCCTTTTCAAAGCTTTGCAGAAAGGTGCTAACATCGTGAGAGAGGTCTGTGCCTTTCGCTGTGTTCCACAAGTAGTAAAGTCTGCACGATTTGTGCGTAGTTGGAGGCCATCTCCACACAGGTGCAGGTTCCATAGAGTCTAACTTGTGCCCGTGTAGAGCCGCGGTCGCCGTAGCTCCTCTGCCTCTCCCACTCACACCCACTTTCCTCTCCTGCTGCCCCTCCCAGTCCTGCCCTCATCCCTGGCAGCCACAAAGCGGTTGTCCATCTTGAGAGTGCTATTTGAATAGAATCGCCAATAGAAAAGCCAATTTCCAGCTTTTTCTACTTAGGATGATGTCCTTGAGACACATCGGGGGTGAGCGTGCGTGCAGTCGATGCCTTAGTGATGACCAGTTCCTGTAGTTTGGATATTCAGTTTGTTCACCCATTAACTCGTTCAGTCAACATAAGACGTTGTGGTTGCTTCCAGTTTGGGACTATTAGAAATAAAGATACCTGTCTTTGGGTACAGCTGTTTGTGCGGGCATTAATTTTCATTTCTGTGAGATAAGTGGGGACCCAGTGGCTGGGTTGTATGGTAAGCATATGTTTAGTTTTAATAGAAAACACCATACGATTTTCCAGAGAGGCTGTACTGTTTTCCATTCCTGTCACTAGTGAATGAGAGTCTTAGGTTCACATCTGTTATTGTCATTGTTGTTACAGCTGCTCTCAGTAGGTACACAGTGTTATCTCATTGTGGGATTAACAGAAAACCATTTGTGTGTGGAGTGCTTGTGTGCTGTGGTATGTGTGTGGAGGGCAGGGGACAACCCGGAGGACTGGCTCTTCCTCACACCGTGTGGTTGGCAGGCCTGGCACTGAGTGCCTTTACCTGTTGAGTCATCTCAGCAGCCCTCATTGTGGTTTTAGTTTGTGTCTCCTGAATGGACGCAAACTGGCAATCTTTTCATGCGGTTATGTTATCACCTGTCATCTAGACAACTTCTTCAGCAAAATATCTTCGTGTCTTTTCCTTTTCTTTTTTTTTCCTTTTAATTGTAAGATAGGGTCTCACAGCCAGGCAGTGGTTGCACACACCTTTAATCCCAGCATCAGGGAGGAAGAGGCAGGCAGATGTCAGTGAATTCCAGGCCAGCCTGGTCTACAAAGTGAGTTCCAGGACAGCCAGGACTGTTACACAGAGAAACCCTGTCTCGAAAAACAAAACAAAAAAAGATCGGGTCTCCCACTGGAGCCTGGACAAACCTTGAACTCACCTCACTTCAGCCTCAGCTTCGTGAGTGCTAGGAGTACAGGCATGGGCCTCTCCATGGGGCTTCCTGCTCTAACACTTGAGCCCTGTGTTCCCTTTTCTTGCCATTGTTGCTGACTGCATAGATACTGTTTTTTAGACAGCTGATAATAATTAGAATTTAAATTCCTTCCTGCTTTTTGTTTTTCCTGGAGTTTCTGTCTGCCTTTACTTTGAGTCTACACTTCTTATGAATAATGTGTCTACAAATCATTATCACTGCTTGTAATTGTTACTATCAAATTTTATTTTTATTCTACTTTATATTTAGGAAAATTTCCTACACCACTATCACTATAATTTTTTTCATAATTATCATTTCCAAAACTTTCTCTCTACACATTTTATGTCGGGTGGCAAGGAGAGATTTATATTGTAATTTTATTTTACATAAATGTTGTATTGTACATATGGTGTTTTGACTTGCTTTTTCCCCCCACTTAACAATATGTCTTGAAGCTCTGGGTGCCAGCTGATTCCATTTCTGGTGAGGACTGCCTTCGCTTGTAGATAGCTACCTTTTATGATGTCCTCACGGTGTATGTGAGGAAAGAGGCAGTTCCCTGGTGTCTCTTTTTAAAAAGTTGTCTTGTTTTTTTTAAAAGTTTACTTTTGAAGTTGGGCATAGTGGCGCACACCTTTAATCCCAGCACTCAGGAGGCACAGGCAAGCAGATCTCTGTGAGTTCGAGGCCAGCCGGGTCCACATAGTGAGTTCCAGGGAAGTCAGGGCTACATAGTGAGACTCTGTCCTTTAAAAAAAAATTATTTATGGGTGTAGGTGTGGTATGTGCATGTGTACATGTTCATTCCTGTGCGTGTGTGGTCAAAACTCGACATTTAGTGTCTTCCTCTGCTGCTTATTTTGTGAGACAGGGTCTCTCACTGAACCTGGAGTTCCTGGGATAAGCTCTGTTGGCTGGTCAGTGAGCTCCGGGAATCTGCCTGTCCCCATCCTGTTGCCCAAGTCTCTCACTGCTGGGGCCACAGATACATGCCATCATGTCCAGCCTTTTACGTGAGTGCTAGGAATTGGAGCTCAAGTCTCTGGCTTGCATGGCAAGCACTTTACCAACTGAGCCATCTCTCCAGCCACTGGTACTCTCTTTTCATAAGGACACTGATATTCTTAGACAAGGTAAGATGTTTTCAGATTTCTTTTAACCATCAGTTTTCGATTTATGTTTCTGAGTAGGCGATTTTAAAAGGTGATTGAGATATTGAGGTTTTTGTTTTTCATTAAGAGGCCCGCTGATGGGGAGCTACAGATGGTGACATTTACCAAGATGGGCAAGAAATAATTGCCTCGCTCGCGCAGTGGTGTGTCTGTGTGGGGGTGTGGTTTGGAGAGCCAGCTCCAGAGAGCTTTCACCAGCCCTTATTCAGCCACTCCTTTAGTCCATTGTGGGGTTGCCGGAGGCGGCTCATTCTTTGGCCTTTTCAAGATTGTTCTTGGCTTTCCCTTGGCTTTTCTTCAGCTGTCCTAAGTCTATCAAGTCATTTTCACCTGTTGATCTCTGGTGATATATGGCTTATTCCTCCGCCAGCCACTTAATTACTCATTCCCTAGGGTTCCGCCTTCTCCGTCACTAGCCTCTCTGTGGGTTTGAGAACGCTGGGGTTTGATTGCTGCCATTTCTCCCACTCTCTGGACCCGGCATTGTTTAAATCCTTAAGATAGTTTTTAATGAAGTCTTACTGAGGTTTTGGGAGGGAGTGAAGTTAGGTGCATCCATCCAGTCTGTTCTCTGTTCCAGTTGATCATCATCTACAATGATTTTATGGACGTGTTTTTCTGACATGCTTGTGAGAGCATAGGGACCTTAAGTCACCTGCACTGCTCTTGTCAGGCATGGTGCTTCACAGATACTTTTGAATAAATGAGCTTATGTCTAAAGCTGAAAGGAGAAGCTAAGGGTAAAATTCCACCATTTGGAGATTAGAAGCCTATAAAAGGAAGTAAGTCTAAGTCTTTGAGTCACAGGGAGTCTATTGATTGAGGAGGTGGAATCCTGAAAAACACAGTAATTAGGGGGCTGACAGAGGAATGAGTCATGTATCAATGGAACGTCAGGGGAGAGAGAGATTACTGAAGCCAATTTCCGTAGGAACAAGTATGTGTGTGTTTCATTATATTCTATCATGTGGTATAAAAGGATTGAGAAAGTTGAAGGAAAAATATCCATTATATTTGGCAAGTAGATTTTTGATGTTGGGTAGCGGGCATGAGAACTACAGTCATGTAGTGCGTGACAGTAAAGTTCAGACAGTGTGGACTTTGGCCATTGTTAGCCCTAAGAGACTTAGCAGAAGACGTGAGGGTAGGGCACTACTCCCGGTATATGTTGGTTTGTTATGAATAGTGCCCTCATTTAGTGACTTGACAGGAGCCCTTCTGCCATTATCTCTTCTGGCTCTTAGCTCTGCTACATGCTTATCTCATGAAAGCGCATGTGATTTTGCAAACAGCCTGAAGTTTTCAAAAACTCCACTTACATGTGTGTCCATCAGTGCTGTCTGTTGACTGGAGCTAATAACTCCTACCAATGCCCTTTTCCATATGGACTGGACTTTCCCACACTTGGTGGCTGAGTTCTAAAAGCAAGCGGCCAAGAGAACCACTTTTACCATCTCAGCTTAGATGTCATACCCCAGGCTCATCCGAGTCTAGAGATGAGGGAAGGCCTAGGCCCCATCTTTCAGACAGCAGACAGTAAAACCACAGTCTAATGGAATGGGAGATTTTGACTCCATCTTGAAAAATACAGTCTGCCATAGGTAGTAGCTACTGAGAAAGTAGGTATTGTTGTACATGGAGTCTTGGGCCAAGATGATTGTTTGATATTAACATAACTGGTCCAATTAAAACACCTATTTTAAAAGTTCCTCTTTGAAAAACCTATTTTAATATGTGATTACCTCAAGACCAGTATTCACCCCCCCTCCATTGGTGAATATAAAAGTAGGGTGGATCTGAACAAAATGTACAGTGTCTTTAAAAAAGAATGAAGGGTGCCAAACAGCATGTGAGGCCTGTTTTGAGAGATGGGAAGTCAGAAAAGCACCTGCGGTCCAGACAGTTTGCTGCTGGTGGTGTGTTTTGTTCCGTTGTAGTGTTCCTTCAGAAAGATGCCATTGCGGACGTCTCGATAATCTTTCTTCTCCCACATTCATATTCTCACAAATCTGTATGTCGGTATGCAAAGAAGAACACTGCTAAAATTCTGTCGTGATTGTATGCCTCCCACCTCGGTATCTTCACTGTGATCCATTGTTGAAAGGGCTAGTCCTCACTCCTAATCTGTAGTCAGGCTTCTCCATTCGAAGCCTCACTCTCCCAGTCCAGTGTTATCTATTGCCCAGGATCCCACATCCTGATGGTTATTGAGGTCTTGGGGATTACATACTTCTTTGGAAATTTGGTGGATGCCCAGGACCCTGGCAGGGACAATGCACGCACACAGAATGTTTCACAGAGCTTCCTGGATTCATGGAAACTTACCAGTGAGCTCATGTGAAGACCCTGGCAGGAGTTCAGAGTCACAGTGGCTGATGGTTAAATGAGACGAAGTAGATAAAATGCTTAGTCAGATGTCAAACAACATAAGACGTGCTCACTAAAGGAGAGGAGCCATTGTCATTCTGCTGAGTTTCCGCTTTCTTCAGCAAATAGGAACAGTTTGTTTTTCAAACATTCCCTTAAAATGGCTTTGCTATTAGAATTTTTTTCCACTTGGAATACTTTTTCCATCCCTGTTATCTAGTACTCATTCTTCCAGGAAGTCTGCCTTTTCAACCCAGTGTCTGGGCTATCTTTTTTTCAGACTTCTAAGAGTCTTGAATGTTGAACTACTCTTATGGTACCAGAGTGTGCCTGGGCCTTCATGTTTGTTTGTTTGTGGGTTTTTTGTTTTGTTTTGTTTTTTGTATGTGTATTAGCATGTGTGTATTGAGTTGGGTTCTTACAGAGTGTGCATGGGCCTTCATGTTTGTTTGTTTGGTTTTTGTTTTTGTATGTGTGTTAGCATGTGTGTATTGAGTTGGGTTCTTACAAGTTGTCCTAGAACTCACATCTTCCCCCCAACCCTCCAAAGGAGCTGGGTTGCAAGTGTCTGCCACTGTGCCCAGTTTCAGTGTATCTGGCAAACACTTCCTGCTGCTTTGTTAGCACAAGGTTCTCTGACAGGTCCTGAATGGTGTTCAGGGTGGAGTCCCTTTCCCAAGATGGACTATATCAGGACATAGAGCCAAATGAAGCCTTCCCTCGTGGGGTTGCTCTGTGGTCGTGGTGTTCGTCAGAGCCACAGGAAAGTGACTAAGATAGTTCACCTTAAAGTGTCTTGGACACAGCTGGCCATTTCCAAAAAGCCTGTAGTAATTTACAAACACCAACTTTCTCAACTTCCTGCCCGCTCATGATGAGCTTTATTATATATAACTGTGGATTTTTTAAATATTTATTTTAAGTATGTATCAAAAGCTGCCCCTTCCACGTGAACTCTGGGCCTCTGCCCATTTGTCTGTACACATCCTTAAATCTCTCCTTTAAACCCCCCCCCAAAGAGAATACATAAAAACAGCACCACAGAGAGAGAGAGAGGCAGGGAAAGGAAAGGGAGAGGAAAGAGAGAGTTCACCTTGACAAGTCTCCTCCCCCACCCCCAGACATTTGCCTATTGTTTCTGCTTCTGCCCTTCCTACTCTCCTACAATTGCTTCCCTCTAGCCCCATCAACAATGTCCTGATTTGTAAATCCAAATTTACTTTTCTGTTCTGTTAATTGACCTGGATTCTTGTTTGTCTGTTCTTGCTTGGCCTCTTGTTCTTGGATTTGACAGCTTTGTTCCATGTTGACTCCTTCCTTCTTCCTGTAAATCTTTAATCCTAGTTTTTGTAATCTCCTTCCTTTGGCCTCTCCTGCCTCCCAGCCAGGGCTCTTCTCCACCTGACTGCCAAGGTTGGGAAATGTCTTCCTAGTGCAAACTGTTTCTAGAATGATTTTAGACAGTCCCCCTGGCTTCATAGCCTATATATGAATAATTCCCAAATTGTTTTTTAACCTAGTTTTCTCTTGGATCTTGATGTCCATATAGTCAGCTGGATACTTCTATTTTTGATAACCTACAAACATCCCTGCTTAATATGTCCCCAAACTTCCTACATAATGTTTTTCCATATATGCTTCTCCTTTCACTACTTTCTCTGAGGGTTATGGTGCTACTGCCCTCTTTTTATGGTGGTCCATGAGTAGCCATGTTGATTTTACATGTTAAAGATGGAGGGGCAGGCACTAGGCAGAGCTACAGCCCCAGCTTCACATTGCAAAGATTTCTCGAAACCTTCTTCTTCTCTGTGCTGCCACTTTTATAAGGCTTTCTGTCCCCTTAGCATGAGCTTCTCGGCTGATTTTTGTGCCTCTTCTCTTGACTATGATCATATTCTCAATATTGTGCAGATAGATCATCCCAAAATGTAAATGAGCTCTCACCACGCCCACCTAAACCTTCACTGACTCCCAGTCCTCTCCTCTTGGGCTTCTCAAGCTCCGTACTGTTGACATCTGGGCTGGCTCTTGTCATAGGATGTTACCCAGTCTCTCTTGCCTTTTCCTAAGAAACTCCAGCAACACACCACCATCACGACTCAGTTGTAACAACTCAAATGTCTCCAGACCTTGAGAAATGTCCCTGGGTACAGAGCTGGCAAAAACACACCTATTGGAAACCACTGATTGACAGGACAGGAGGTTTTCTCAATAGAAGGTCCTCTGTGATCTGCCCCCACCCTGCCTCTCCAGTGCCGTTTGTTCTCTCAGAGTCCCCAGTACTCCATGCCTTCCAGTGTTGACTAGCTTTCTTGAGATGTCACCTACGCTCTGTCCTCACGTTTCCCCTGGGCTTCTCTATTATTGGGGCCTCGTAGTGCCCACACGCCAGTTTTCACTACCCACCATGACCCTCAGAACTCAGCACTCTCTCGGCAGCATTTCTTGACTCTTGGCCTTGTTAAGGTACTAGTCTCACGTGTCCCCATCCCCCTCCATTCCCTCTCCTTGTCACAATGACACCAAATAGCCGCAGGGAGCAAGGGGTGATGGCCAGGCCTGTTTTTACCTCTGCATTCCTCAGAGGGACCTGCGTCTGCCAGGCCCTCAGTAATAAATGTCCCTGGAATGAATGGCACTCACTAAGTGTTTGTAGAAGGAATGAACGGTCTCTCTTTAACCGGCTTCTTGTCACAGGCCTTCCACTTCCCACCATTCCAGCCTGTGTATATCATGGAAACAAAGCCAGTTGGTCAGTAGGTCAAGAGGCAGCCATCCCCAAAGCAGGAGTTTTCAGGAAGAAAGTGTGGTTCTTCCTCAGATCCTAAGGCACTCCGCTGGCAATGTAGCACACAGAGCTTACTGTCCATGCAGGTCCTAGAAAGGACTAAGAAATGGAACAGAAATGAGAACTTGGGAAAGAAATCTGACATTTTTCTCCAGCGGCATATGGATTTCTCATTAGTCCATGTAAGGGAAAACCGGGGGTGGGGAGGCCTCCGCAGCTGCAGCTGTCCACACTCCCTCCCTCGTCATTCTGCTGCCGCCACACCTGGTCCCCTGAGGCGCCCGCCCTCACGGCTCAGCTATGTGGCCGAGGGATGGACAAATGTCCATGGTTCGGCAGAGACTAGCCTGGAATTTTTCAAAAGAAGCTTTGCTAGGAAACAAAACAAAAGTAAAAACAGGAAATAGGGTATAGAAATGATAAAAATATAGACTTGGGGGAAAAGTCCCTCAGCTGAAGCTGAAGATAAGTGAGACGTGTGTGTGTGTGTGTGTGTGTGTGTGTGTGTGTGTGTGTGTGTGTGTGTGTGTGTGTGCTGGACTTGCTTCCCTGTTTAATTTTTCATGATATTGTCTGCCTCTGGGAACTTGGCCTCCAGTTTCTCTCTGTGTCTGCGTGCTGTTCTTTCTCTTAAGAACTGTCTCCGTCTTCATCTAGGGAAGGTGTTGGAGCTGGCTTTGTCCCTTGCTCTTCTAGGCAGCCATCACTGGTCACAACAGGAAGCCAGTTTTCCACCATATTCTGGGGCTCAGTCAGCTCAGTGATTGCAAACACTAGCAGCGGATCCGTGCTCAGTGTTCATAATAAAGGTTTTACTTGCCTGGTGTGAAATGAAAAACACAGACAACGTCATTGGCTTTTTAATAACATGAAGGAACTGACCTTTTTACCCTGAGGGCTCTTTTTTTTTTTTAACCTTTTAGGTAATTGAAATAGCAGATGGTGGGGCTGGCGTATAGTGGTATAGTTTGGTTGCCTAGCATATGAGAGGCCCTGGGTTTGATCCTCAGTGTTAAAAAAAAATAGCAGATAGATTATGTATTATGTCATTTAAAAATTAATTTAATTAAAAAACAGATATACTTACCTAAAAAATAAAATGGCAAGTGGAAGTTGTGAGGATTTTGTGTACTTACTTGACAAAATTTTAAAAAATTAAAATGGATAATTCTCTGTAGGTACCCCCAGTTTTTTTTTTTTTTTATTTCACTGTGTATGTGCACAGATGCGTGCATGTAGTGTTAAGGCCATAGGACAACCTTCCGGAGTTGGTCCTCTCCTTCCGCCATGTGGGTCTTAGGGATGAATGCAGGTTATCGGGGTTGGTAGAAAGCACCTTTACCCACCAAGTCATCGCTCTGGTCATACTGCCCTCAGTTTTTAAAAATTCTTCTTGGGCTCTGATTGCATAAATCATAGAAATGCTAGGCTGTTTCTGTGCTTTGTAGGCCATTCTGAAAGGTGTGATTTATTTCACAGTCCCTCCCAACAGCATGCTTGTCCCTCGCTGTTAGCTAAGGCAAGTGATCCAGTCTTTCTAAGTTTGACATTCTCCCTTAGGAGTAGGTAGTATAGTTCAGTCCTCAGACACATAATTAGTGACTTAGCATGTACTGGGTCCCACAAACATGAGCAATGCATTGTCCCTGTCTTCAGGAAAATCCCAAACTAGAGGAGAAGATCTAATTGTGGAGGGTGGGATGGGGTTCCATATTCTGCAGGCCAGCAGGAGAGTGTCTCTTTCTGCCTCAGGCAGCTTCACGGTGGACAAAAGTTTTGCCAAAGAGAAGTTGAGGAAAAGCACTCTTGGCAGTTATCTGCCTGAGCTGGTGACGTTAGGAGGGACAGTCCCCACCCATGCAACATGGGATCGGGTGCAGGAGATGAAGGTCAGAGGGTCCCTGTCCAGAACACATGCTTTTCATATCCGTAGACTAGAAACAGGTCAGCGCAGATGCTCTTTATTCTGAGCTTGCCCTTCCTTACTGGCTTCTGCGTTCACCTCGGGGATTTACTATGGGGGATTATCTGCACTTGGATTCCAAGGGTTAACTACCAGAACATAGCACAATACACGCAAATCTGACATGAACATCTCTGCCGACCGTAAGCTCACCCCGAGCCCACATGAGCCTCAGCTGCCACAGAGCAGATGCCATGGCAGTGACATCTGTGGAGCCCCAGAGTGCCTGCCAGCATCTGGAGCATCTGGATCCCGCCTGCCACACTGTAGGGAGCTGTGGATAAGATCTAGGAGTGTCCAGAGGAGATGGCCCTGAAGCCGTCATAAAAAGAATGACATTAAAAAGGGAACTGCATAGTACTTCTTCATTGGAAGATAACCTTCCTAAGGTATTTTTTTTCCTTAGCACACAGCACTCTGAGATTATTTTGATAAAATGTGGAAATGTTTTAATAGGAACAAGGTAACTACCTCCACTGGAGGAAATGTACTGCGAGCCCTTTCTGTAAGGGCTCTGACCCTCTGAACCTCGTTTGTCACTAGAACCTGAAATTTCAGCATGTGTTCCTCTTCCCACCACAACCCTCATGGTAACCCCTTCCTTGTGAATTGTCTTCTGTTGTAGTACCTGACCAGGCGGATACCACAGAACCCAAGGTATCAACATATCAAGTCAAGACTGGATACTGGTAAGTCACAATCAGAAACAGAATTGTAAAACTCTAATAGCTATTGATAGACAGGAAAGAGCCCATCAAACTGGGGTCAACCATAGCTGGAAGTTTCTTATTGTCTTGCCTGATGTCTTGAAAGCTGTTTTTCTTGTTACCAGTAAAATTTCGCACTCACGTAATTTTAGTTATTGTTGCTTACCCCATTAAAATCGTCTAAATCAAGAAAAGGAAATCATCGGAATTGAAGCCAATGTTGAATAAGTTACAGGCCTGACGCTGAGTAAATACCAGGAGGTCACAGTCCATTTTGGAGCACCTTAAGTGTACTCCATCAAACTGACAGCAATAGATTATACATGTGCGTGTTTGTTCAGTCCCGTGTTTGCACAGTGCTGACTGCATGTAAAAGTGTGGACTCCGCTAGATAGGAGGATGGCTGTGGGTTGTGGCTTTTGCAATTAGAGCACCGAGACTCAAGTGGAGGCTGACTGGCTTGAGAGAAACGAAAATGCCAGCCGAGAGTGAATTAGAGCTGCCCCTAGGTGAAAGCAGTTGCAAGAGAACCTTGCTAATTTCCATACTGTCCGAATCTCTCCCGAGTTCTGCTGATGCTGATGCCCAGATCCCAGTGGCTCTGCAGTCTTGTGAGGTTTGAGTTGCTTGTTTCTGTTCTCTTCAGCCTTTCCCTCGCAGTTCAGAATTTCTCTGCGGTGTCTGAAGCCACCTGAGGAGAGTGAAGGGGGTGGTCCCCTCCGTCTAAATCTTCCTTTCTCCAGTCGCCTTCAGAATCGTGCTCTTCCATTCTGCATTTCCTAACTAGCATAGATACAAATGTTTTCAGTACCAGATTTGCATGTACTATTTCTTTGAAGCATCTCCATGCTACACGGATATTTATTATTGCAAATATTTTGTGTGATAGGCAAATGAAAATATTATTACCGTTCCAGAGGAGAAAATCATGACCTGGAGATTTTGTAATTTACTCAGATTTCAGTGAAGGAGCTAAAAGCTAGGGTCTTTGACAGGGTGAGGAAGTCAACACTGGAGAGTGGGTCCCAAGCCTGACGGTCTGGCTCTTAGACTTCTTGTCCTGTGTACCACCCCCACCCCCAGCGTTTCTTCTGCCACAGTACCCTCAACAACTCCAGCTTCCCCTCAATAGCAAGTCATCCATCTTTCTGGAAGACTCACAGTGCTATAGTGTTGTAAGGGGCTCATCTCTTTTGTTAAAAACCACTGTAAATAAATGAATTTCAGTCAAAATCTTTTTACCTCTGTACGTTTTTGTGCTACGGATCCCTAAGTGTCTTGGAACAGGCCATGTAGATCAGACGAGCCTTGAACTCACAGCGATCTACCCATTACTAGAAATTAAAATTTTGTCTTTTAAAGGAATGGGAGTATAGCTCAGTGGTAGAGTGCAGGTCTAGCATTTGCTAGGCCTTGGGTTCTATTTTTTGTACCACAATAAACAAGCAAAATTTAAGAGTCCAGGTTTATTTCGGATATCTAGATTTATCTATACCTTCATAAAGTTTTTTTCATGGAAATAAGTAGGAATTTGTACCACCCCTGTCTATCTCTTCAGTTTAATCCATAACAAAAATTTGACTTAATAATGGCATCTGAAATTAATTTAAATTTTTAATGTAATACATAGCATCTGATTTTGTCGTGCATATTAAATGCCAGAATCCTTTTATATCCCATGAGTTTTAAATTGCTTTTTGTTAATTAAGCTTTTTATTTTGAAATAATTGTGGATGCAGATGCATTTGTAAGAAACAAGATGGAAATTCTGCATACTCTTTGCTCGTTTCTCCCCGCCTGCACTATTGCTATGGTGATAACGGCATCGACACGTGCAGCCAGGCTATGGGCTACTGCCGTCCTCACGAAGATTCCCATGTGGTCCTTTAGTAGCCCTGCCTCCTTTCCACTCCCATCCCTCTCTAATCTTCACAACTGCTAATTTTTCCAGTCTGTCATCCTGTCATTGTCTTTTCTGAGCGCTACATCTGTGGAGCTGTACCGCGGGCAGCATTGCGGATTGTGCTCTGCTAGTCTTCCATTTCTCCTTGCTTTTATCCGTGCGGATCATTGGCGGGGGAGGGGAGAGTAAACACGGAGCCTTACACTTGCTAGACTGTTGCTCTACCACAGAGCCATGCGTATCCAGCCTGGGTGGATATTTTTCACTGGGCAGAATTCTCTGGAGCTTCAAGTTTGTTGTGGGTAGCAGCAGTGTGTTCTTTGTGTTATTACCTAGTATTCCCTGGTATGGCTGTACTTGGCTTAATCACTTGCTAGTTGAAGGAAATTAGCACTGTTTCCAATTGGGGGATAGTTACAAAACAAAAATAAAATAAAAAATAAAGTGTTGTAGGCACTCGTTTACAGGTTATTTTTGTGTATGAGCAAGTCTTAGTGATTTTTTTTTTGCCTAGAGGCAATTGCTAGGTCATAGTTTATAGTTTGGTTTGAGTCGGTTTGTTTTGTCTCTTTTTGAGACAGAGTCTCATGTGGCCCAGACTAGCCGCAGACTCCGTTTATAACCAAGACGGGCCTTGAACTCCTGATTTTCCTGCCTTTGCCTCCTGGTTGTAAGAAACTGTCAAACTGTTTTCCAAAGTGGCTATACCATTTAACATTCCCACCAGTAGGAGATGCATGACCATTTTCTCCACATCTTCACCTGTATCTGGCGGCGGCGCCATCTTTTCCTTTTCCCGTGCTGATAAGGTTTGTAGTGGTAGTATAGCATTACAGTTACACTCACCGGCTGGCAAATGAGGGCTCTTCGTTTGCGTGTGCTTCTTTTCTGTCTGTCTGCTTGGCTGAAATGCCTATGCTGACCAGGTTACTTGCATTTTTGTCATTGGATTTCCAGTTTCTTCTGGATTCTAGACGCTCACCCTTTGTGAGAGGCATGGTTTATAAGTATCCTTTCTCCATCTGTAGCTTGTCTTTTCCTCCTCCTGGCAATCTTTGAAGAAAAAAACCTTTTTATCTTAATGAGGTTCACTTTTATCTGTTTCCTTTTAGTAATCATATTTCCAATCATCCACTTTAAGAACTCCTGACCTAAACTATATCCCAGAGACGCTTTCTGTCACAATTTTTTTTTCCTTAAAGTTTTTAGGTTTTACATTTAAGTCCATGATACATTTTGAACTGCTTTCATGTAGGGAGGGCTGACTGAGATGAAAATTAGCTTCATAATTTAGGGTCTCTGACTGCTCTGGCATCTTCATCTGAGTCTACAGTCAGGGGAATATTTATACGGGTTTATATACAGGTCCGTGTTTTGTCCCCGTGATCTGTCTGTGTAGCCTTTTGCCAATACCACAGTCTTGATTAATGTGGCTGCATAGTAAACTGGATACCTAGAATTGATTAGCCTCATTATTCCCATTCTGTTTTTCTTTACAAAATTATATTAACTAGTCTAATTTCTTTGCTTTTCCATATAAATTTTAGAATAATTTTCTTTACATTTGTAAAAGGGCTGATTTTTGTTTTGTTTTGTTTTGTTTTGGGTGTTTTGAGACAGAGTTTCTCTGTGTAACAGCTCTAGCTGTTCTGCAACACTTTGTAGACCAGGCTGTCCTCGAATACAGAGATCCACCTGCCTCTGCCTGCCGAGTGCTGGGATTAAAGGCGTGCGCCACCACACTGCAAAAAGGCTGGTTTTTAATAGGAATTATTTATCAATTTGTAGAGAACATCTTGACTATGTTGAGAACTACTGGTCTTTTTCTGTTTCTGTGAATATGCCTATTCTGACCATTCATGTACGTGGAGTTGTATGTGGCCTGTTGTGTCTGTTCCCTTTGACATAGTTTATCCACGCCACAGCGCATGTCAGTACTTCATTCCTTCTTATTGCCAAGGGATGGTCTATTGTACAAGTATTCTGTTTGCTTCTCTGCTCGGCAGTTGATGGACATTTAGATTACTTATACTCTTTGGGCATGGTATGTCTAAGAACATTACATATGCAAGTTTTTCTGTACATATGTTTCTAGTTCTCTTGGATATTGAGGACTTGAATTACTGGTTATACGATACTTTTTTTTTTCTGAGAACATGCCAAACTTTTCTAACCAAACCACACCAGTTTACCTTGCCATCAGCAATGCAAGAGGGCTGTGTCCCCTCCACATCTTCACCATTGCTTTGTCCACCATCATGGGCATGAAGTATCTTCTTGTGATTTTAATTTGTGTGTTTCTAATGACTGATGATGATGATGAACGCCTTTTTTGTGCGCTTATTGGCACTTGTTTATTTTCTATGGAAAAATGTCTATTCAGATCATTTGTTCATTTTTAAACTGGTTATTTTTCCACATTTTAAGTTCTTTTGTTTATTCTGGATACTAGACTCTTAACAGAAATATGATTTTCAGATGTATGTTCCTATGCTGTGGTTTGTCTGGGGTTTTTGTGGGACTTAGCTGGAGGAATAAATTACATCTACCCATCTTTCCTAGAAGCAAAAGTCTCTCAAACTAGTTTTGTAATAGCTTTTGGAAGAACCAAGCGTGCCTTATTGCTTCAAACTCCCAAGTACTTTATAGTCAGTGTGGGAGAAAAATCCTCTTCTAGCATTTGGTTTGTGTGTGTGTTTCACATTTAGCCATCAATCAACTTCAGGGAGAGATCTTTAATGTTTACATTTCCATGTATTTTTGTGACTTAGCTCCCTGGTGTTCAAACCCTGTGGGTTACAGGCTAAGATGCACAGCCTGTCAGCCTTTGGGGGCTATCAAGGTCTATGGGAGCCCTAAACGCATCATTTTGCCCAAAGGTTAGCATTGCCGTAGGTAAAAACGTTGAGGAGTCCTGCATAAAAAAACACTAGAGGAAACCTTAGAGCCCAAGCTGCAGGGAGAAGGTCTCACCTGAGCACAGGGAGAAGGTCTCACCTGAGCACAGGGAGAAGGGCTCACTGAGCACAGGGAGAAGGGCTCACTGAGCACAGGGAGAAGGGCTCACCTGAGCACAGGGAGAAGGGCTCACTGAGCACAGGGAGAAGGGCTCACCTGAGCACAGGGAGAAGGGCTCACCTGAGCACAGGGAGAAGGGCTCACTGAGCACAGGGAGAAGGGCTCACTGAGCACAGGGAGAAGGGCTCACCTGAGCACAGGGAGAAGGTCTCACCTGAGCACAGGGAGAAGGGCTCACTGAGCACAGGGAGAAGGGCTCACTGAGCACAGGGAGAAGGGCTCACTGAGCACAGGGAGAAGGGCTCACTGAGCACAGGGAGAAGGGCTCACTGAGCACAGGGAGAAGGGCTCACTGAGCACAGGGAGAAGGGCTCACCTGAGCACAGGGTGTGTTTAAGCTCTGTAGCCACAGCTGTGGAAATGGGCAGACTGAGTGGGCAGCTCCCATGTCCAGGCTAACTAGGTGAGCCTTTATTCTTTTTTATTTTCTGGAGTCTGACCTCTTCCTCCTGAAGGAGGCTGTTTGGTCTCTGCTCCTGACTCCAGTTCTCGAGGAGACCTGCGTCCTGCAGTACAGCTGTGGCTGACAGCAGGGCTATGCTGAACTTGGAGTGTTTCCTTTGTTTCAGAGGTACCTAGGTATATCTCTTCAGCCCCTCCCATTGCCAGAATATGCCTGGAGTGGGCTGGCTTCGAGTTACTTTGCTCAGTCCCAGCAGCAGGACCCTCTCTGGGTTTCTGTTCTGCAGCTCTGCTTCCTTAGGGCCACTCTCTAAACTGCCCGGCTCTTCCTGGGCTAGTCTCATCTCTCGTGGTCGCTGCATTGTTGTCTCCCTTCTATTTTCAGTCTAACTCTTGTTTCTTTAGCTTCCCTCCTCCACTTGGTCTTTTCTAGCATGATTTCTTTATTTTTGTGAATGTCACCTTCCTTTTGTTACATCTGTACAACTCATCACTTCCTTTTCTCTCTCTTAGTCACTCTTTTCGCTGATGATTCACTAATAGTTTTGATCTTAAGCACTCAAGCTCATTACAGGCTACGTGCGCTTCATTTTCATTTGGTATTTGATTTGTCTCTTACGTCAAAGGAAGGAATGTATGTGAAAGGCTTTTACAAACCAGAAAGCTGTAGACCCACGTATAACTGATCTGGGTTAACAAAGGACCACTGTGCCTCTTTTCACGCTTCCTGCTCCTTCTGAGCCAAAAGAACTTCTCCATAGAGGAGGGAAATATTGAAGAAAAAAATAAAGCCGTGGAGCTGTCTCTTAGCAACTGAATTCCTGCCTTATAAATCTTGCCCTCTCTAGATTACTGCTGCTCAGAATCATTTGCTTTTGTTACATGCTCAGTACAAATAACGTTATTAAATTATAGGAACACAATGGGGGAAAAAATCAAAGCAGAGTCACTCCGTGAATCGATTGTACTCTGTCTTTGCACGGGGCTACTGATAGAATTGAGTTGTTTCTTTCTCTTGATTCAAATTGTAGAACTCTTGTTAGATATCTTTCATTGCAACTTCAGTGGTAAACAAGGTAGAAACTAAATATCACCTTAGGCATCTTTTAGGCTGCCTGAGTCGATGGCTCCTATGTGTACTCTGTCGCGTAATTGTGTATCATTAAAGTTGCACATCATCTAAAGGAAATCAGGAGATCGGATATATATGAAACGCAAGGCAAATCAGCATGTGATGATTTACATTACAAAATAACTTTCTCTAAGGACTTTTCAAATGGTAGAGTTTTGTAGTATGTTTATCCAGCTAATGTCTTTTTAGTGTCTCCTACACTAGAACAGAGGAATAAAGATTTTATGTGTGGATGTGCACAGATAAATAGCCCTGGGCTTTCTGTAGAAGACGGTAGATAAGGCAGTCTAGTCAGTGATATATGCTTTGTTAGAGGCAAGCCGCTTGCTGTAGGAGTAAGGGGAGGGAAAGGCCACACTTCCTGCGAGGAAGCCAGTGCAGGGACTAGAAAATGAAGGCTGGCGGAGCACAAGGTTAGCCATGAAAAGTCAGCAAGCTGCTGGCATCTTCACTCCTAGAGCTGGGAACTCAAATCCAGTATTGGGCAGTGGACAGCCGCTCAGCTTTTATTTTGCTTCATTTGGTTTTTTAATTAGTCTGATTTAGGAAAATTTGGCAATAATACTGGATTTCAAAAAGTCTTAAAAGATTAGCTCTCTGATAGCTTGTCAGGCTCCTTTGGTATAAAAAGACATGCTTATATATAAATGGCCTATGAAGTTTGTCCATTTCCAGTCATTTTGTTGCAATTAGATGTATTAAGACAAAGTCCCTATTTGACACACCACTATATAATGCATGATAAAATGCCACTTTTCATACTTATTCAAACCATTTACAAAGGGCCGGGGGAGTCTTCCTACTGTCTCCGTCTGCAGCTGAAGCAGAGTAGACACCCTCTGCTCTTTCTCCTCCATACCGGGGGAAGAGTGAATGTCTATAAAGAAAACAGCCTTTTGTTACTCGTCCTCTTAGATTTGGCCATAATTTTGCCAAGTATTTGTAGAAACAAAAGCAAGAGGTTTTTGGTTTTCTGCCTTCAGTATGAAAAGCAAAGGTGGTGGCGAAGCCCTTGCTCTGCCAGAGGCTCTGCCGGAGGCCTGCTGCTGTAAGACGAGGTGCTGTGCAAACCCACAGGAAGTGTGGGTAGTGCAGAGATTAATTTTCAGGGCGGGCTATCGCTTAGTGATAGAGCACTTACTTAGTACATCTGTGGCCGTAGATTCAATCCCCAGCACTGCAGAAATTTAAAAAAATACATACATTCATATATAAATTTTAGATACTTTGTTAATATAAACAGTATTAGTTGTGACTACAATATTTTAGTAAGAGATTAAATCAGTGGAGCTGGCTGTTGTTTTCCATTCCTCAGGAAATTTGTAGCATCAAAATGATCCTGTGCTCAAAGAAGGAACACAAGTTACAATGCATTTCAAACCACAGGAGGACTTGATTGTCACTTAAGGTAGACTCCTTGCCTAGCATACAGGAAGCCTGGGGCTCAATCTCCAGTTACAATAAAACAGCAGTGGAAAAGCCAGGTGGTTCTGTGAACCATACTAGAAACTGGGAGGGTGGGAATGCTAATCCTCGAATAATTGGTGAGTTGCTGCATTGCTGGGCAAATTGATGAGGGTTCTTTTTTTTCCCCTCCCAGTCTTCTGACTAAATCGCCTGAAGCTCCCCCGAAACCTAAAGAAACTGCCGCTCCAGCCACACACGGTGTAGGAGACACAGGAAGGGACCTGTCACTGGGGCTCGTGTGTCGAGTGTTTTAAGAATAAGTCTGTAAGATGCTGAACAGCAAACCTTGGTTTGCAAGTCCTCACTTGTGCTCAGAGCTGCAGTAGGGAGAGGGTGGGGATCAGAAGAATTGATGGTCTCTGCTGTGGAATTCCTGGGTCAGTTTGCAGGTCAAAGGCTTGTTTTAGACATTTAAGGAGTATTGGCTCTTTCTTTCTCTCCCTCTGTATATCCTTCCCACAAAAGGAGGAAGAAAGCTTTGACCCAAGAAAGAAAAACCCAAAGCTCTTAAAACACATTGTATTTGGCTCTTGTCTGCTTCTTGGGGACTTGGGAGGGTCTTCTGAAACATAGGCAGGGCCCATTGAGCTGGCTTCAAGCCTCCTTAACAGCCCCGATTTCTCTCTCAGATTCTGGAAGGATACCATCTGAGTTTAGGGGTGCACTGCACCCTTCCTATCCTGATAGTGTATGTCCTAAGATAAAAACAGACAAAACAATAATAACTAAAAATAAACCTAAAATAGTGAGTGTTTATTCTATGCTGAATTCATGGTAAATTTTTAATAACAAATTAAGTATGGTGTTATTTTGAAAATACATTTGGGAGTTTAAAATGGGACTTTTTTTTTCTCTCAGTCTCTGACCCAAACATGAAGAAAGTTCAGAATTACTGTCATTCATTAAAAGCGTTACTTTGATCTGAAGTCAGGCTGAATCTCAAGGTCTAAAGAGTAGCAAAACTGTAGAAATGAGAAATTATTTTTAATGTTTTTCTTTTACCATGTTTAGGTGTAAGATAGAACTTGCCATGTTGAATCAAATCAAATTGCAGCACACTCAGTTTAAAAAATAATAATAGCCCTGGCTTGAAAGCTAGAATTTAATTCATTTGGAAACCAAATGATCATGGACTGGTTTTAAAGCATGAAAATGCTCCAAACCTCCTTGGCTAGGGCTGAGTACTGTAGAACCAGACCGTAAAGCACGAGGGCCGGGCGTGCTCCGTGGGCACACCAGCACACCAAGTCCGTGGTGGACACTGGCGCCCAGATTGTGTGGTCTGGTTCAGGCTGCAGCATCAGCATGAATAGTGGAATACACGGTGCGGGGAGGGGAAGCCACAGAGACAAAGTGCAGTGGAAAGAGTTGCTTGGGCAGCCACAGAGGCAGATTTTAGACACTCAACGATGATTGCTTCTTTCTTCGTTTTCCCCTGTATGTCTAACCACAAAAGGCTTTGGGGGATATGAGGAGGAAGAAACCTCTGACTCTAAAAGGGTAATACAAGGGAATGAAGGCTGTAAACGCTCATCTGTATTGCCTGAGACTGGGCACTGGTTGGGACAGTACACCTGGACCAGAGCAGTAAACACCCTGGGCCAGAGCATTTCCCTGGTTCGTTTCTTTAGCTGATGCCGCATAATCTACAAGGCTGTTTACCACACGTGGCTCATATGCCTGTTGTCCCGCGTTCTCTGGTGACAGGACAGAGGAACTGGGGGGTGCTCACTCTCAGCCTGATTTCACGATGATACCCATTTCCCAACAGTAAAGCATATCTAAGACGTGTCTTCTCTTTCTAGGTAACAGTATGACCAAATACATTGAGAAGCTAGAAGAGATTAAAAAAAGTGAGTACCACTCTTGATGGCTTGGGAGAAATGATGGAACTCTGTAGTCATCTGTCAGCTGGCCGCCACACTCTACAGCTGCCATGCGTGGAGGGCTGTGGGGGTCAGGTGAGCCTGCTGGTGCTTGGAGACACCAGGTACCCCCGTATCTGCTCAAAGTCCATCCTGTAGGAAATTTTCATGTTAGAACCCAGGCTTCTGGTTCCGTCATACTGCAGTGGTTCTGGGCTTTTATTCTAGTGCTCGGTCCTCTTATTTGGTCCATACCTGAGATAGGGTAATAATAGCTCTATTCATAATGGTCTTATAAGTATTCATTGGCGAATGTTCATGAAGGACTAGGAGGTCTGGGGAAGCTGACTTGTCCTCAGTGCTCCACATTAGCCATTCATTGCAGTCTGTTTTCTTTTAATTAAAAACCATATTTCATGAAGATCCCTTTAGAAGCTAATCTTCTGCAGAGCTATCTGGCTGGTAACTGAATGCATTGCCCTCACAGAGAATCGTTGTTTTTTAAATCTGTATCTAAAACCAGTCGATAGGAAATGTACATGCTGAGGCCAGAATTAAAGAAGATGTTTTCTAGAGAAGTCAGGGCCAGGGTATTTGGCTGATAGGAAGAGGCTCTCTTACCCAGCTCAGGATTTGACTCTGCGAACATGCATCTTCTTGGGAGAGAAATTACAATTCTGAAATACATCAGAACTTTTTTTTTTTTTTGACACAACAGACCTTTTTAAGTTAAAACGAGGGTGTCCCATTTGAATTGTGCTGTATAGGGAAACCCACAGTAGATGCGGCCTTGGGGCAGCTTTCTACCCTCTTTATTTGCTGCAGCCGACTAGAAGACCCAGGTCTATAGACATCCTAGATTATATATTCAATATTAAATAATAAATACAATGTCACCAGATCATTCTTTTTCATTTTGCATGATGTCAGTTATCTATCTTAATATATACATGCTAAATTTCTGAACTATGAACGAAATCTTGTTCACTCACCCATACTGCTGTCACGGCCTGCTTCAGTTTGGGTCTGTGGCCTCTTTCAGCTCCCTTCCATTTGAAGCGAGGTGTCAGCTCACATGTCCATACCAGGATCTAGTCCGTTCAGATGATCTAAACCTTGCTTTAAACATTTATTAAGAGTACAATGTGGCTTCCAGAGCCTCTAAACTTTAATAGAGACTATCTCCCACATAGAACCGTTCTTGGAACTGAATCCTTGAACATATTCCTTCCTTCCTTCCTTAGAAGTCGTGGGCTTCCTCTCACCTCCATCTGATGCTTTGTGCTCATCCCCAAAGAAACACTTTAGACTCTGGTTTGGCGCCTGCATTTCAGAAGCTGCCCCGCCCCACTTTCTGTTGCAAGTGTTCTCTCGGTCTACGTGGAGGAGAACGCTGCTTTGTCTCCTGTCATCCTAGACCCAGCTCTCTACTGGCCTCACCTCAGATGCCACGTCTGTCTGTGAAGTCACAAACCTTGTTCTGTTACTTTCTTTTATCTGTCTTCCTCTGTGAGTTCATCCTCCTTTTCTTTGCTAATAGCACATTTTAACAGAGCCCTGGAAATGCAGAAGTCCTTTGTAACCTGAACATTCTTTGCACTGTACCTGGGGAAAGCGATGCTCTCTGCTATTGACCGTTGACAAAGCCTATTCTTGGGACCTGGTGGTTAGATGACACTAGTTGGGCCTAGTGTGAGACATCCTAGATAGTCAGGTCTCTGTCCTTCCAGTAACTCAAGAGAGGCCAACTCAGCCCCTGGACTCACTGGAGAAGCCAAGCTTGATAGTGTGTCTGAGCTGGGATAGTCTGTCTCCTGCAGACTCCGAGAGGAGCCCAAGTAGTAGAAGCTCCATTCTTAAAGCTGTGTTCGCTCTTGCGAGGACAGACGGACAAAGTTGTCCAAGTCGTCTTTTTTTATACAACTTAAAATTCCACATAAGACTTTGGCTTGATCTTTTATCTCTGAGCAATAATGTCAGAAAGTCCTACGGATGGCTCTCCTCCTAAACCAGAACCAGGTATGTTGTGCCCAGGCTGCAATATGTGGTGGGTTCCGAGGGCTTGTCCAAAAGATATTCTGCATGCTACAGCAAAGCTTGCTATTTGTGTGGTACCATCTCTGTTTAGCCACAGGGGATTTTAGTGTGCACATGTTTAACTTACAGGTATTTCAAGCTATGTAACAATACCAAAGAAATACCAATGGATAGATGTCAAAATACAAGCTCTTTGAAAGCTATTGGCTTTTTTATTGTCTAATTTATCGCTATTTTAGTTTACAAAAAATTTCTTTAGGTGGGCAGGCTGGTGTTGAGGGCACTACTATAGCAGTTCCCTTGTTCTTGGGAGGGCTCTACTAAGCCTGCTGGGGTGTGCAGCCAGGCACATTTATTAACTTACTTTATTCAGTAGAAGCTACTCTAAGAACTTTCTAGAAATAATAGTTTACTTGCCAAATTGCTCTCTTCAAGACATTTTAAAACAGAGTTTTAATTCTCTGCAAGAAAGAGCTGTAATATATTTAACAGATGGTTAGTTTTTAAGGTATTATTATTTCCTGACTCTAATTATTAAAATATTTGGTAAATCAAGCTTAGATTAACCTCCAAAGTAACCATCCAGTTTGTGATGAGTTTTTTGGGGAATTCATGGAACTGATTAGTAACACCAAGTAAATAATCTTAAACACCTTTAATCCTTTCCTTTGTTGCTAGGAATCTTGATGTATGAGACATTCTGTGAAGGCCATGGCAATTATCCAGCTAACCTTTAGTAATTCTTAAATAATGAGGCAGTCTTTAAGGAGCCCTGGGCACCAGTGTAAAAACCATGAACAGGAAGGAAGGATAAAGGCGGGCAGAGTTCAACAATGCAAGCTTTAAAATTAGCATCATTGTTAGAAAATTTTCAGGAAGTGAGCTTCTGGGGAGAATCTTCAGAGCAGATATTGGAAAGTGAGATTGTCTGGTTTTTAATGTTTGTCCGATGTGTTCTGAAGATATCTTTTTCTTTGTGTGAAGACAAGATCTTGCTATTCTTTCAGGCTGGTCTTGAACTTGGGAACTCCTGTCTCTGCCTCCCAGTTGCTGGGATTACAGAATGTTCTAGCATGCCTGACTCATACAAAGAGCTATTGATGGTCAGTGGTGGTGCACATCTTCAGTACCAGCACTCACAAGGCAAAAGCAGGCAGATATCTGAGTTCGAGGACAGCCTGGTCTACAGAACGAGTTCCAGGACAGCCAGGGCTACACAGAGAAACCCTGTCTCAAAAAACAAAAACCAAAACAACAACAGCAAACCAAAAACAGCAAAGAGCCATTGCTATAACTGTAGAAGCACCCCCCCCCCACACACACACATTTGAGTTATATTTCAAAACTATAAAGATGATGCTGAGTGAATACAGATTATTTAGTCTGGTTTTTATTTGATTTTCTTTTCCTTTTGGTAAAAACATAATTTACCACCAACCCGTTTTTAAGTGCGCAGTTTCTACAGTTGTGCTGTGTGTCCTGTTGTGCAGCAGCCTCCAGAACCGTCCTCGTGGAAAGCTGGCTGACTTGAGTCTTTAAAGAAACACTTACCAAGTCATGCGGCCCAATCATCACCTCACACCCAGCACACACACACACACACACACACACACACACACACGATGTCTCCTGTCTCTGGCACAGTTTACAACCACAGGGAAAACAATCCCTGTCATTGAAGTCAGAGTCAGAAGAGCAGGGTAGAGACGCCTCACCAGCTGTGTGGCCCGAGGCAACTCCGAGTCTCCATCATCCTCTGTTAAATGTAGACAGTTAACCCTTCCTTTGTTCTAAAAAGGACTTGAGGCAGCTCCCACGAATGCACGCCACACAGTATGGCCGTAGTGGAGACAACTTAGTGGAAGGACAGCTCTCTAAGTGGCCAAGCACAGGGGTGCGCTGAAAACCCCACCTTGCCTCCTTGAGCACCCTTCGAAGATCAGATCTTGTATGAAAGCACACTCAGAACTTGAAAGTGACACCATAGAACTTGATAACTAGAACGAATAGCCCAGAGCCCACAGTGAACCCTCACAAGTGTGTGTTGTATTCTGCTTTTTCAGATTACAGATACAAAAAAGACGAACTTTTCAAGAGACTGAAAGTTACCACCTTTGCCCAGCTGGTAAGTTTGCTGATCTTTTATTGGACTAAAGGCGAGTCTGTACTGCTCTACATGAGCATTCTGGGCATCTCGGGGTCTTCTTGCAAGGAGAAGCTTCTGGCCCTTCCTATTTCACCATAAGGGGATGAATTGGTGTCTATGGGGGTGATGTTCACAAAAGGATGGCATGAAACTTTTCTCTTTAATAGGGGTTCCATGAAATAAATACATCTGCATTCTATTTTTAATGTTCAGAGTTGTGATTTAGATTTTTATTATACTTTGTACACTTAACATTTAGAATCTAACATTTTCAATTCTAGATTGAATTTTTTTTAAAACAAATGACTCCTTTTTGTGTCTCTGAACTTTCTGAACTGCTCTGCTGTGAGCTATTTCTTTACTTCAAGCAAGGCATTTTCTCCCTTCACTAAAAAATAATGGACAAGGTGTCTCTGTGACCCCCAAACAAGAGGTTCCTTGATGCAAGTTAGATTTCGGGCTCTATGGACAATGCTTTAAAAATCATCACTGTGTTAAGACAGACAATCTGTAATCAGCATATTCATAATTCCCTTTATTTCCCAATCGTATGGAGACCTGTCCACACCATCCTGTGTTGTTATAAGTCAGTAACATGTTTTCAAGTAACACTATGCTGTGCTGACTCCGTCTCTATACATGTAAACTCTTATCACGTCTCCCATCTGAACTGATCCCTGGGGTTTCTGTATTGATACTATGATGCGTCTTTACTTGTTTATTTCTTGTGCCGTTTGTGTGTAAAGTTTTGAGTGAGTTTCTGTTTTTTTTTTTCTGGAACATTCATTCATGGTGTAATTAGCACCCTAATGATTAAGAGGCCTGAAATCAGTAAGATTTGCCAGTCAGGACACTACAGCTGCTTCAGACAAGATGGCTTTGATGTTTGGAGTTGCCCAGTCTTTTTTAAAAGACAGAACCACCTGTGTTTAAAGCAAAACTATGTGCACATCAACACGTTTCGTTCTTTTCTATCAGGTCATTCAAGTTGCTTCCCTGTCAGATCAAACACTGGAAGTGACAGCTGAGGAGATTCAAAGGCTTGAAGGTAATAAGAATTGAGGATGTCGGAAACTAGCAGGTTGGCCAGTGGTGAAAGTCCTCACCCTGTACGTGTATTGGTGTGTTTACAGGGAATTGGGCCATTGATACAGCTGTCTGCAGTCAGTTACTCATAGAGAAATGCTATCTGGTGCCTAATTATTCTCATTTCTTAAAAAAAAAACAAAAAAAACCACGTATTTTCTGACACACAATTTCAATGTTTTAGATGTTTGAATATACGACTTCCTTTTTTTCCAGAAAATATTTCTAATGTCTTGTGCATATGCACAGGTTACAGAAGTCAGTGGTAAGAGACTAGAAAGCTGAGAAAACACCTCTGCTCCCATAGGGTTTGTAGGTGTGTGTGTGTGTGTGTGTGTGTGTGTGTGTGTGTGTGTGTGTGTGTGTGTGTGATGGGAGAATGCTACAGTGCTGAAAGTTACATGTGATAGGAGTCATTGCTGGAAGGCAGCAATCATTTGTTACACACGAATTTTATTGTTTAATATTCTCAAAAATGGGAAGGAAGGAAGGTACATTTCAGAGATGAGAAGCCCGAGCATCAGGAGAAGCCCCCATTGGCATATCTAGTAAAGATTAGACCTGGGATTCCACTCTAAATCTCCAGTAGCATTCTTCTCATTGTATCACCAAGGGACTCTGCAGAGTTCCTTTGAAGATACGTGAGATGCCACGGGAGTTCTCAGGAAGGAAGGATGTTTTCCAGTTAGACCGAACCAGGCTTCCTGAAGGTATCTGAACTAGGTAGGCCTCAAAGGGGCAGGCACAGTTATGGGGGAGAGGAGCCTAAGCAAGGCATGGACATGAAAGGACAATGTGTATGCCAGGAATCTGGTAATCCAGGCTGGTTTTGGTCTTCAGGGACGAGTAGACACTGGGTGGAAGATAAGGCCAGAAAGATAAGCAAGGCTCCAGATTTCCTTGCTTAAATACCAACTGCAAAACAAAACCCGTTTAGTTGTACACTCATGAAAGGAATACACAGACTTCGGGTCTTGATTTTATCCTGAAGTACCCTGCAATCAATGCGTGCCTGTTTACTAAAGAGTAATGTGTTTGTTAAGGTTGATGTAGGCCAGGAATTTAACTTCTGATTTCAAGACAAGGTTCTCAGGAAGTCTGAGCACACTGGTTTTGTGCAACTCAGCTGTCATTTTACTGGGCTGGTTTTTGTTAGGGAGGATAAAGAGAATCTGAAAACGACAGGAATTTATCTTTGACAGATGCCTCTCACCCGGCAGAGAAAGAAGGGTTCATTGTAACAGAGGTAATTGAGTCTCCTCATACAAGCGCTCCCAATTTTAACCGGGTTATAGGAGCACCTAGATTTGGCCTTTAATTCATTGTTGAGATTGCTGCACCAGAACATATGCGCACATGCAATTTTCTCCTCTGAGATAAATTTGCACAGCAAAATAGGCTCTTGTAAAATAGGACGCCATAATGTGAGAGTAACATTAGTGTTTTTCTAGGGCTCCACACGGATAACAGCTCAGTCAGGGGTGCTTCAGAACAAGCTGTGTCTGAACATTTGTTGGTTACCTTGAAGAATGCAAAACCCTCCTTTTACAATGTTAATGCTTTTTCCTGACTTAAAAATGTCTCAGGATGGTAAAAATATATAAAGAAGAAAATGATAACAATGAGTGTCAATATTTGGGTCCATTTTTCTGCATCTTCCTCCTTACAATGCATGCTCTCTGTGTGCAGCTTTGCTCTGTGCAGCTCTAAATTAACATTTTTTCATGCATATTTTCCAATGTCATTAAACAGACTTCAAAAACATGACTTTAAAAATTGTGTTCTTGTATATCTATCTTTGGGACATACCTTAACTATCCTACTGTTGAGCATGGTGGTTTTTATGTGCTGTGTCACTGTGATGAAATGACACCACGTTGTACATGTAAACAGGCATGTGAGTCTCATTGTTCCTTGCAGTCGCTACAGATGGTCGAAGGTGAAACCACTCCCACACCATCGCGGCGTGGCTGTGACCTACATGCATTCCTGTCAGGAACACCTTCCTGCTAAAATGGAATAAATACCCCTTAGAAACTACTTGCTCGTGCGATGGATAAAATAATTGTATCTAATCATTTTATTTTTTAATTCCTTTGATAATTAAATTGAGCTGTGTATATATGCATGTGCATGTCCCCATATACATTCATTTACTGGGCCTCTGCCTTTTAAAAATATTTTTGTATGTTGTTTCCTATTTTGTTTTTCTAAAGCAATGCCCATCTTTTTTTCTTATTGATTTTGTGGGCACTATGGATAATTTATATCTTTATACAACAGTAACAAATATAATACTGAAAATGGTGAGAAAGAACTCTTTGCTTATTTATAATTAATTAATGAGACTAGAATTAAGGACTGACATGTTTGGCTGGAGGGCAGTTAATCAGGAACATGCCAGAAATGGTACCTCTTCGTTGAGGGCTTCATTGAGACCCAGAATAAAGTTTTGCATGAGCCTAAGGGGCCTAAAGGGTTTGAATAGATCTTTATAGTTATAGTTATATTTCTAGGGAATGTTTAATCACTGCAGTTATAGTAAATGAGATCTTTTCCATGTTTTCTAATCAGTGTATAAGAAAGATGTTCTGTATGGTTATTAGCATTTAAATCATAACCTCAGGTTTGTTTGTCCATGTCATCCTAGTATTTGTTTGAAGTTTTAGGCATATTATATCATATACAAATTAAATTTTAGTCTTTTTTAGTAGTTAAGCCTCCTCTATTTCTTCTTTCACTGTATTTGTTAGAACAGAAAATCCCCTAATGTCATTGTTTCGTTCCCATTCTATATTCTTAGAGATTATTGAAGACCCAGAGAGCTCTGGTATATGTGAACTGTATTTATTCAAATTTAGTATATTAAAAACCAGTTTTGTTTGTTTTTCAAGAAAGGGTTTCTCTGTGTCGCCATGGCTGTCCCGGAACTCTCTCTGTAGATCAGGCTGACCTCGAACTCACATAGTTCCGCCTGCCTCTACCTCCTGAGTGGTGGGATTAAAAGCATGCACTGCCACTACCCAGCCAGGTATGTTTAAATTTTAACCTGAGAATTTAAGCAATATTTATTGCCAAATATAAAAATATCAATTGTAATCCCATCACAAACAAAAACAGTGCATGGGGGGGGGGGTTACTGGGGCTCACACCCAGGACTGTGTGCATACTAAACACATGCTCTTCCACTGAATTTTATCCCCAACCCATAAAAACATACTTTCATATTTTAAAAAAAATCATTAAATTTCCAACCCAGAATTTTACCAAGTGGCTTTGAGTATTTTGTAAGTGTCTTTCATGTCGGTTTTAATAGACAACAGCTGATTCTGATATCTGCTTTTTGCTTTCAGTCAGTGCAATGTGCTGTTTGGGTTGAAGTCTGTGAAGCAAATCTGACTCACATGGACCTGTAGTTAGCTGGGAGAGGGAGGGGTATTTCACTAACCCTTTCAGTCAGCTGTTTCTACTTCTTTTGATACTACATAAAACCCATCAGCTGGTTCATCCTCTCCCCCTCTTTCCCTTTCTTCCTTCTCTTTGCTCCCCCTCCCCTTCCTTCTTTCCTTCCTTATTCTCCATCCTTTCCCTTCTTTCTAGCCTAGCTTCAAACTCGCAGTCCTCCTGCTGATCACAGGCCTGGCCAGCCCGTGTGGCCAGTTGTTGCGTCTGGCTTCTGACCCACTTCAGTGGACTGTCCGCTCTGTTGTGTCAAAGCCCTTTGGTCGGCCTCGTGCTTTCAGTGCCTCTCCTGCCTGTGCGCAGCCTCACGCCGTGCACTGCTTGTTTGTCCAATGTCATTTGACTGACATGGAAATCAGATGTGTCCAATGTGTGTTGGGAGGGCTCTTCATGCTTCACCTCCAGGTGCCAAACACAGATTCCAAAAGTCTGGGTTTTCTTCAAAATTTAGCCACTGACAAGAAATACCATCAACTGTTTTCTTTAAAAGAATTCTCCCTCAATTCATCATAGAGACAACGTCTCCAAATATGCAAGTAAGGACCCAGATTTTCTTGCAAAGAAAAAAATGCCTGCGGCAAAAATGTCTGGCTCTGCCACAGCCTAGCAAGCATTCTAATCCTTACCCCTGACATTTCCTCGTACATGGGTATCTAGAAAACCACCCTGGCATCACACAGACTACTCAAAGGCAAACACCTAGAGAATCAGTTTGCTCTTCTTTCTGAGCTAGGGTCTTACCCTGTAGCTCTGGCTGGCCTGGGACTCACTGGCTCAAACAGTTGAGTCTTCTCGCCTCAGCCTCCCAAGTGCTAAGATTGCAGCCGTGAGTCACCACACCGGTTCAAGGTGAGAGGTGATGGGAATGATGAATCATTGTTTTATGAGGACACTCTTCAGTATTTACTGTGAGAGCATGCGCAACAGGGAAAACTGTGCCCGCGTTTCCCGAGTGCTAGAGTTTTCACTGTCCTCTTTGTACCAGCAGAGCAAATAGAAATACAGCCAAAAAGTGACAGGGGCTTTGAGCTTAGCGCTGGTAAAACACTTGCCTACCAAGTTCAGGGCACTGGGTTCTGTCCTCAGCTGAGGTGGGGGTGGGGGCAGATGACATCTTAGGAAATAGCTTTCACTTGGTATTCAATATGAAAGGGTCTTGAGGAACTCCTGGGGTTTATTTTGCTGCATTTTGAGAGCTCCCTGTGTTACAACTTTTAGAATAATAACTCATCAATAGTGATACAATTGTTTTTTGCTTTGTATCAGTGGAGATACCTAATAGGTAAATTCCAATCCTGAGATTGCATTTGGTTACTTCTTTTTAAATTTTTTAAAGATCTGCATTTATTTGTGGGTGTGCGTGAGTGGGCACACGCGTGCAGCAGTGCACACGTGGAGGTAATTGAGTCTCTCTTTTCACTATGTGGTTTCCAGGGATCAAACTCATGTCATCAGACTTGATGGCAAGCGTCTACACCCACTGAGTTGTTTAACCCGCCCTGTATTTCTTTGTTGCAAATTTTAGACAGTGATTCTACGACTTCAGATGCTGATGCTGAAATTGCTGCCAAGACCAATGGAAAAGAGAGCCCTGGGGAGCAGTCACCCAGTCCTGTCCAGTTCATCAACAGCACTGGAGTAGGGGACTCCAGTCGCTCCACTCTCCAGAGGTACCTGTGGATCCGAGCATTTACTCTGTGTTCTTCTGGCCCATCTCAGTGATTGGCGTACCTGAAACGGAACTGGCAGCAGTGACGTCCTACATTTTAATCCCAGCCCTTTACATTCTTCCTTTTTATCTAAATGTTACCTGAGCCCTTTTCACTTCTTACTGAGCTAATGTGAGAGTGGGTTAACAGGTGTGTATTATTTTCCACTTCTTGGTTCCATTCTTCTCAGCCCTTCTACATGTGAGCTAGTTAGGGTCTAGCTTTTTCAGGTACTATGTTTTTATTCTGAGTATGAATTTTGCCCTGTCTGCTGAAGCTTATATTGTCCTATATAGAATAAGAAAGACTCAGTGCCACAAAATGCCCCGGCATGGAACAAGCATAGAGAATGGCAATAGCCACTGGAGTTTATTCTGAAACTGCCCTGGCTCATGGTTTTTGTTTACAAGGACCTTACTCCATGCATTACTTCTCACAAATATTAGCCGTGGATTGTGAGACTGGTGCTGGTTTTCAGCATGTATCCATCCCATCTCCTCACAAAACACTTCTGCCAGGGAAATTTCTAGCAAAAGAAGTGCCATCGTTGGTTGTTGTCATTTTCATAGCTGTGTTTGTGAAAGGGCTATATAAAAATGCATTCATTTTTATAGATACAGAAAGAAGATATAGGTGGGGCTGGAAAGATGGCTCAGCAGTTAAGAGCACTTGTTGCTCTTGAAGAAGACCTGGGTTCAGTTCCCAGTCTCCATATTGCAGCTCAAAACCAAATTCTGACCTCTGAGAGTGCCTGCAAACATGAGGTGTGCACACACGCAAACACACACATACATACCCAGGTGCACATGCACGTGCACACAGATTGAAAAAGAAGAGATATGGGCCACCAGGGCTTCCTCAGAGCATGCAGGTTTGTATCAAATAGGTTTTCTTCTCCTTTGCCTCATTGAAGTATGCACTGTGGAGTCATAGTGTTTACTGGATATAAATGCAGACAGTGAAGCCCTGCGTTGGCAGAGGAGCTAGGTAACATGCTGACCTCTGACTGAGCGGCTCCTTGCCATGTCCTTACAGATCCTTGGCCGTTTTGTTCGTGGTCCCTGGTTTTCTAGTCCTCTGCTGTCCTGCCACGTTTTCTTTCTGACATTAAGGTGGCAGCTCAGCTCATGTTTAATGACCGTGGAAGCAGCACTGTCAGTGACGAACCCCTTATTTCAATCCCATCTCTTCCCTTGTCTCATTATATGAATGCCACTAGCTCTAAAAGCCTCTTCAGGCTCATCATCATCCTGTATAAATTGGAAGTGAGTGCAGATAACTATTGAAAATAGGGTTCAGTGTCCACACTGGGTAGGCCGATGTGTAAGTACATCCACGCATCACTTAATGATAGGACGTTCCGAGAAATGTGTCATTAGGTGATTTTTCCATGATGGAGCATCAGGAGTGTACTTTAACAAACTGAAATGGCTGCCCATCACTCTGCAGAGTCATCTTATGGGGCTGCCATTATATTCTGCCCACGTTTGACTGGAATATCTTCACATGGTCCCAGACCGTATGTGAAGTACATAAAACAATGTTGGTACTTTATATTGTGCTTAATATACATAAAATATTTTGCATTTCTGTTGTCCTGCAAGCCTTTTTCTCTGTCCATGTATTCTGTTTTCTTACTCCTTACTCTAATCCTATTAGAAATAACTGTCGCCTCTTTCTTAGTGTCACCTTTGCAGCTGAAGGCAGCATGCGCCCTACACTTTCTACCCCTCTGCCTCTAGCATTCTCTGCGGGTAATGGTGAATCCATGCCAGCCCCTTCTTGGGGTCCAGTGTTGTAGAGTAGCATCCGCACAGCCCTCTGCCTTCTGGAAAGAACTGAGGCACTCTGCCCATTTGGTTTTTCCTGGGGGTACCCGTTGAGGAGACAAGGAACCCCCATCTCCCCATTCTGAAGAGACACATTTGACTTTTCAACCTCTGACCCCTGACTAGTTTCTGACGACCTATTGTTTTCCACTTACAGCGTCATCAGTGGCGTTGGGGAACTGGATGTAGACAAAGGGCTAGTAAAAGAAGAAGAGCCCAGTGGTAAAGACAAGCCTTATCCGGACTGCCCCTTCCTGCTGCTAGACGTGCGTGACAGAGACTCTTATCAGCAGTGCCACATTGTCGGGGGTAAGAAGAGGGGTCGTGGAGCCCCTCAGTCCCAGGAGCAGGGCCTAGCCTCGTTCCAGAGGAAGTGGGACGCTAGCACAGCCGTCAGGGAAACCCGTGGAGTGAGCACCACATGTCCTCTGAGAGAGGCTGACCGTGTTCTCTGGGGCTCACAGGCCCAGCGCACAGTGCACTGAGCAGGGAAGCCGTTCCTCCTTTGTTCATGGTGCCCTTTCTCTCTTCACGTCTTTCGTGGAGTACTTAGGTGTATTTTGGTTTATGGCTCACTGACTTTGAAATACATATTCACCTCTTAGACTGTACGTCAGCTGGGAAGTGGGGCCAGATTGTAAGAGAGCTCTAGGCTTCCTAATCTTGTTCTTCTCTTGTAGCGTACAGTTACCCAATTGCAACTCTGTCCAGGACAATGAACCCCTATTCAAACGACATACTTGAGTATGTATCCTTTGTTGCATTTTAAGGAGTTGGATGTTATCAGGATTTTAAGAATCAAACTTATCATGAACCATGTTCTTAGTGTGAAAACTGCAAAGGACCCTTGACACTCACCAGGTTAGCATGTTTTAGATTTCAGATTCCTAGCCGCTGCTGAGTGTCCTGTTAAGACAAATTCTTTTCAATTATGCCTCCCTGTGCCAGAAACCACTAGGTTCAGGGTGTGTCCTAAGACTCTGCCTCCTCTAGAAAGCTTGCCCACATTGAACTTAAGAGTAAATATGTTTATATTTCCGTTTTTCTTTTAAAATTTTTAATTTTTTTCATACAAGTCGAAAATACTGAAAATGTTAAAAAAGAAAGAAAGAAAATATCCTATTATCAAATAATTGTGTAGCAACTCCTGTCACAATGCTGGTATATTTTGTTCTATTTTCTATATGTGTATGTGAAATTTGTCTTCACAAAATTGAAGTCAAACTGTACCAGATGTCATTCACATCTGTAATTTCCCATGCTAATGGAAGCTGTTGGTAAGCTCCATTTTTGACAGTATGTAATATCTCCTTGTCAGATCTACTTCCTAAACTGCCCCTTTATTGTGGGCTTTCGGGTGGTTCTATTGTATCACGGTGGATGTGTGGACATAGACATCTCAAATGGAAACTGTAATCTCTCCTCTCCAGTACTGTAAGGTGAAAGAATTAGAAGGTGTAAAGTGCGGCTCGTGCTGTCAGGGCTTAGGTCGTGCTAGTTCCAAAACCTTAACTCACCTCACAGAAAAATGCCCACGGCAAGATCATCATTATGTACGACGATGACGAGAGGCTGGCGAGCCAGGCGGCCACCACCATGTGTGAACGCGGCTTTGAAAACCTCTTCATGCTCTCTGGGGGTGAGCAAAGCTTCAGTCTCTTCCCACATCCCGCCCTGCACCCAGCAGCCCTTCCAGTGCTCACTGACGAGAGGGACCTTAGCTTGGGCAGAGAGAGAGCCCTGCTGTCTGAAGGAACCAGGGGTCATGTGAAACGTCCTCTGCTTCTGTCAGCACGTCTGTGTGGGATTGTTTCGGGGGTGGGGGATGGGGGTTTCATTTTCTTCACTGTAGGTTTTGTTGATTTGAAGCTTTGATGGTTTTTGAGACAGGATCTTATTCCATAGACCAGGCTGGCCTCAAACTCTTAATCTTCCTGCATCAGCATCCTGACTGCTAGGATTGCAGGCATGGCCTCCAGGCCTAGCTAGCACATGGTTTTAATTCCTGAGATAACAGCATTATTGCAGGGTTCTGTAAGAATGCTAAACCCGAGCAGAAGATTTCCTATGGAATTCTCAGCTGACATTTCTAGTTTATGTGTTGACCCAGCAGTGAAGGACTCGGTGATGAAGGGCGGGAAGACACACAGGCCTCTCTAGCGTTGCTGGGGCCTCACTATGTTAATCCTGCTTTTTCTTATGCTCTCCTGCATCTTAGGTCTGAAAGTCTTAGCTCAGAAATTCCCAGAAGGACTGGTCACTGGTTCCCTGCCAGCTTCTTGCCAGCAGGCCCTCCCTCTTGGTTCTTCCCGGAAGCGATCCAGCCCCAAAATGCCACCCCTGCCAGCTGAGAACAAGTGGAGATTTACCCCAGAAGACTTAAAAAAGATAGAATGTTATCTGGAAGCGGACCAGGGGCTGACAGGCAATCACAGTAAGAGATTCTGACCTTTGTTTTTGGTGGAGCTTGACCTGTGCACCTTTGACTGTCCCCTCATCACAGAAAAAGCACCATTATATCCCTGTTTTTAAAATACTTGAGGTTCTGTGTGTGATACAGGTACTAGTAGGGGTCACCGGTGATGGCAAAGTTAGGCATTGAGGACAAATGTGGAGAGTCAGCCACAGAACATGTATCTGAGGCATAGTATGGGCGTCGAGATTCCTTCTTGGAAGGTCTGCCCTTCCTTCTCTGCTTCTGGGTTTGCTTAAAGGCCTACCCGAAGACACCTGCTCTGTCTTCCACCTTTGCCTGCTGCTTTCTCTTCCCTCTCCACAATTCCCCTCACCCATCTTTACCAAGGAAGGAGTGAGAGACAGTCCAGATTTGTCGAGGATAGTGAAGGGGAAAAAAGTAGACGGTGTGGCTTCTCTCCACCCCTCCCCCTTCCCCAACATCAAGTTGATCTCAGGGATGAGAAATAGATCATCACTGGCCCACAGTAGATTCTGTGGAGGCTTCATTAGCATAAAAGTGATCATAGACTAAGCATCACTAGCTTAAAAGTGTTCTTGGCCCATTGTCCCTGGAACCCTTCTTGCATCTCTGTCCCTCTTTTTTTGCTCCCATCAGGCCGAATGAACCAGAATAACTCTGCCGGAAGAGACTCGAAGGTGCCTGCTGGCCGCAGTGGCCAGAACCTGCCTACCGGGAGTCCTGCTAGCCACTCAAACCCCCGCACACTCAACAGTGGTCACCTGCAAGGCAAACCCTGGAAATGAAGACCTTGTGCCGTTTAGTCAAATAAATGTCCCCTCCTTTTGGAACCCCCAGCACTCCCAACTTGGTCATTTCAGAACTGTTATAGAGAAAAGCCACACTACCTGGTCCAGACCAGGCCCACCTCTTCCTGTCTGCAGCTTCCCCTTCCTTCACTCAGGAAGGATTTTGACAGATGACCACAAAAACCAGAGGCTTGACCGGCTCTAGTGCACTCCCCATTGTTTACAGGATATTCATGTCTTTTGAAATTGAATAGGAAAAAAGAAAGATACTGTCTGTTAACTAAGGCCCAGCCTGTTTGGTCTGTAAGCAGTGTTGTTTTGTAAATAATTTAGTCACATCTGCTGGTGTGTTCTTCTAGGCCAGCGTTTTCATTCTCTGTTGATTTCATGAAAGATTCTCCAGGTGGGCCTGCCCTTGGCGCCTGTCCCCGGGCTGTGCAGATGATTTTTGGTGCCTGCAGCCCACAGGCCCCACACTGGGCCAGGTGGCTGGCTGAGTCACTTGCTGCAGGCTCTGTGCCCAGCAGGCTCTGTGTGTGCTGCAGGCTCTGCTGGGAATTTGAGGCTGAGGGGTCTGTGAGCAAAGTTCCATCTTACTGGTTTATCAGAGAGGCTCTGTCAAAATGATCCCCTTGTTAAATGGTTTCTGAGGCCAGGAAAGCTCAGTTGTCCTCACACCAGAAGGAGGCCCGAGTATATGAGGTCCCAGCATCCTACAGGGCTGTGCTAAGAGCCCTGGAAGGCCACCACAGAGGTCCCCTCCATTGTGAGCCTTATTTCAATTAAAATTTCCCATTGTCTAATTTGAGTCCAGCTGTGTTAGATGGCTAGCAATCACAGTCACGTGAGAGCATCAGCTCCTCACAGACAAGGGGAACGCACAGGTGAGGAGGACGCAGGAGTCTTTTGTCAGAGCTGACAACCCCTCAAGGCCTTGCTTAAAAATACAGTATTAGTCTAATTGAGTAATTAGTGCAATTTCCTGCTTGCTTTTCATTCTCACGACTGAGCTGTGATTAGGAGGCTGTGATTATAGATTCTGGTTCTGGCCGGAATTTTGAATTGGCATTAATTGAATTGCTAGCTGACTGACATCCATTCTCTTTAATTGCGGGAACAAAAGACCTCAGGTAAGGATGAGGCGCATGAAGTCAGGGGAAGAAGAGCCCTGTTAATTTTTATGGTCTGTGATTGGAGCTGTGATAAGGGACTAAGGAATAAATTGTGCTCTTTGTCATGGCAACCAGCTTCTGAAAAGCCAACTGAAAATTGCCTATGCTTAGGTGGTTACTGCTGCTGGTAAGATTTGCCTTAACAGTACTATTTTCTAACCACTAAAGAAAAAAAAAAGGAAAAAGGAAAAGAGAAAAAGGCCCGCCCACAGTATTTCTAGCATGAGGGCTGTGTTTGTAAGAGAAATAAACGTAATAAATATCTCGTGGAGACATATGGAAAAATAACTCAGTCAACCCAGCTCTGTTTCAGAATGTGTTTATTCTTCTCTACTTGATTTCCAAAGTGCAACGTTTTCCAATGCTTTAGAAATCAAACAAACCAGGGATATTGTTCAGATGTCAAGCCGTGCCCAATTTTCCACAAGATTCGAGAATCTTGTACAAAACTCAGCCAACATACACATAGCTTTAATGAGAAGCCTGTCATGTTTCCCCATAAATTTATTGCCTGAGAACTTAGTTCAGCCTTTGCTAATGCCAAAATGCACTGGCTTTTTATTTTCTTTGCAGAATAGATAGAAAAATGCAATTTTTTCCACATTCGACTTTCCCCTAGCATGGACAAGATTTTCAGTCATCTTTGACATTCCTAAGGAAAGTATTTTCCTCGGCAACAAAGTTCTGGTTTGCCGCTTTAACACGGGCTAGTCAGGAGGGCAGACCTCCTGACCCAATTCTGATTTGAAAGTAAAGGGCAGTTTCCTCTCGTTCCCTCCTGCATTCCCACCAATGGACAGTAGTGTTGGGAAGTGTGTGGCCGTGCAAAGCTGGCTTAGCTGGCTTAGTCAGCCTCGCTGCATTCGCTGGCGTGGTCCATGTGCTTCTCCACAGCACTTTGCCCCGTTGGCAGAGAGCGATCTGAATCTGCACTCAGTGTTACTCTCCGACGCTGTTGCTTCCTGACATTCCGCTTTACCAGTTTCTTCATTAGATTATTTGACATGTATTATTTAAATGATCACTGATACTTTGTGCAATTATGAATGTTGAAGATTAAAGAACGTAGTTACTAATTTGTCGTTTGCTATTAATGTGCTGAAACCTGCCAACTTCTCTCTTCCTCTCTGTCAGAATGATTTGGGGGAGCCCCAGGAGACTAGAGTGATTTGAAAGCGTACCTCTTTTTACTGCATTTCCCAGCAAGGCGTATGCTCTTTGCATCAGTGAATCTGGAAATCATTCCAGTTTAGAGCAAGAGAGCATAGCTTTCTAGTCAGGAGCCTGTGTTTTTCCTGGAACTCGGGCAGGGACAGATTGCTACCTTGGACGACAGTCTTATGGCTTTCGTGCCGTCGTGTTGGGGGCTGGCTTGTTCCCCTGTCTGGAGGTCTGTGCACTCCGCGAGGAAGCTCCTTGATAATGTATGATGGCCTTCCCTCTACCCAGTATCTCAGAGGGGATATGCATTTAAGAAAGAGAGGCCATTAAGGGGTACACTTATTTAAGAGGCCAGGCAGGAAGGAAGCCAGGAAACAAAAGAGGGAAGATAGAAAAGAGGCAGGAAGTGGCCTGAGAGCGAGGAAGGAAAAAGCTACACTGTTCATTCAAAAGCGGGAACATCCTGGGCTGTAACATCAGGCTGGGTCTATTGAAATCTGTGGTATGAGTAAATAGCCTAAAAGTAATTTTCTTTTTCTCTTTCTCTCTCTGTGGTGGAAAGCCAGAGCCGGCAGTCATATTGGACTTGATATAAACAGGAATTAGAATAAATAATGTCCGTTAGTTGCTCAGGGAGTTTTTCCTGTGGTGCTGTTTAAATTATACAGAACTTAAGACATTAAGCTACTCAAAAGCAAACAGAACAAAACAAAACCCCCCTCTTCTCTGATTCCCTTGTGGGGTATAAGTTGTCAGAATCCGGGGCTGGAAGAAGTATGTCAGTGATTTTTCATTCCTGCCAGGTTGTTTACTGGCTGAGAATCTGTCTTTTCTGTTGTCTGACATGTTTAAGGGAATAACTAATTTCAGTCCACCTGGACGTAAATCCATGACGACCTCTTCCAGTTCGAGCCTGAAGATAAGCAGCCATTAAGAACATTTGACAAACTGTTGAATGTCTTTAGTGTGCCTGTATGGTCTTCAAGATTCTTTCAAATATCCAAGTCCTGTAACTTCTCTCTCCAAAACAAACCCAGAACTATGTGGATTATAATTCATCAATTAAATTATGTGAACATGTTGAGTACTTATACGTAATTCAATTATTTTTTATAAACAAGGATATTTCTCATGGAAAAAGCAATGAACAAGGCCCAATGTGCTTCCCAGTGTTCAAAATAAATGTGGGTGGTTGAATTTTCCTAAACTCGTAGTAATTATTGAAATCAGGGACTGGGGATGGTTCACTGGGTAAAGTGCTCACCGTGTAAACATGAGAATCTGAGCTGAGATCCCTAGTACCTACATAAAAGGCCAGGCATGGTGGTCCATACCTGTAATTCCAGTGCTGGCGAGGCAGAAACAGAAGGATCCCAGGGACTTGCCAAATCACTGAGGTCCAGGTTTGGTGGGAGACCCCATCTCATAAAGTGAGGGAGAGAACAGCTAAGGAAGATCTCTAGCCTGCATGCACACACATGAACACATCCACACGGACATGTTTACGTACATATACCACAAACAAAAATGACTGACATGATTATGGTGTCCTTAATTTGGACCCCAAGTCAGATATAGCATTTTAAAAATGTACCAGTAGAAGTTTATCTAGCCTGAATTCTTTTGTTTGTTTTATTTTTTTTTCTGAGCTATATATTTTCCTCCACTCCCATCCCTTCCTCCTCCCTCCCTTTCCACCCTCTCCCATGGTCCCCACACTCCCAATTTACTCAGGAGATCTTGTCTTTTTCTACTTCCCATGTAGATTAGATCCATGTATGTCTCTCTTAGGGTCCTCATTGTTGTCTAGGTTCTCTGGGGTTGTGAATTGTAGGCTGGTTTTTCTTTGCTTTATGTCTAAAAGCCACTTATGAGTGAGTAGATATGATATTTGTCTTTCTGGGTCTGGGCTACCTCACTCAATGTGATGTTTTCTAGATCCATCCATTTGCCACCCAGCCTGATTTCTGAAAGAACAGGATTCAACACACAGTTTATGTGAGTTCACAAACCTCTTCACAGGTTCCACTGGTCCCCTCATAGCCTCATTCTTGTGCTGATGTAGAAGCCCAAGTTCTTTCACCTGTACAGCGTCTTGACTCCTGGTAAATTGTATCATAAACAGAGGTCACTTACTTAGGGGCCATTGATGGCTGGACCACATTCTTACAAGAAAATCAACATGACTTCCCTTTGAAATTTAGACAAGAAGCTCTCCCAGGGTCTGGTTCACCGACTCTGTGACAGTGGTCCTTAAGTAAATCAACTCTCAGGACTGTGCCTGGTTGGGGCGTGGTGGCCACTCTGCTCCTCTGGAGACCCAGAGAGCTCATTATCTCTCGTCTCCTGTGCAGCTTCCTCTTCTCCAGGCATTCGCAGCCACGGCTTTTCTCCCCTCTCCAGACGGTACCCAGAGAGCCGGCCTGTGAGCTGTTTTGCCGGTTTTCACTGTTCCTTTAGTAGCCTTCACAGTTCATTACAGGTAACCCGCACTGCCTCCATCTAAGGGTTGTTTCCCCTTGTGTTTCAAAACTGGGAAATCCCACGTAATGCTAGCTGTTCTATGTTAGACAGCACACAGGGTCTCTCCAGTATGTTTTGGCGTGTTCTGTGTTCCCAGCAGTTCAGTGCGGTGGCACCCCCACTGTCAGAAGAGGAGACGGGGTTGGACAGCTAACACTGTAATTCTGACTGGATGAGAAGCTGGGACCCGACCCAAGAGTCGCAGCTCCCAAGCAAAACCTGTGGGTTCTTGCTTTGGCTTCTCAGAACAGACTCAGCCTTGCTCTTTCTTCCTGGGTGATTCCTCAGTTTACCCACGGAAATGTAACTTCTACTTGGCTTTTGGCTGCCCTTCCCCTTCATCAGTGTGCCTTCTACCTGTGCAAGACTCAACGGAGCTCTTGTAATAGCGGCTCCCGGGAGCAGTTTCTCATCTCCACTGCCCGCGTCAGGAGTCCCGTCTCCGATAACAGCGTCTTCGGGGGGGTTTTGTTTGCTTGTTTGTTTGTTCACAGACATGTCATGCGCTTTCACTTACAGAACGAGAGTTACAAAACTTGAACCAACTGTAGAAGGGGAACGTAGGCTATGCCCCTCACAGACTGAACCGTTCCCATAATAAAGCCTGCTGATATGATTGGCGTCTGATCTCCCCTTCTTTGATAATATTTCTGGTTTAGGCTGACACAGGTCTCAAGAACTGGCCAGTGGCCCCAGGCCTGTGTTTCATGGGGAAACAGAGGCACAGCTCCTTGCTGCAGCCCGAGTCAGCAGAAGCCTGACTTCACCGTGTTCTCAAGCTGCAGCTGGCACCGTGGCTGTGCTTAAGAGGGGACTTTTAATTTTCTCCTTTTACTTTGGCAATAAACACTTGGCTGTCTCCATCTCTGGGGTTTTTAGATGATGCTCACAGTTTGAGTTGCCAAATGAATGCGGATCCTGAAAGCTTCGGGGAAGAATTCATTACTCTTTGACGGGTTCTCAGGTTTGATGATGCTCCGTGCTTTTCCCAGAGCTCTTCTTGGCCCGGACACTGCAAACACTGTGGCTGTTCATCTCAAGTTCCTCCAGGCAACATCTGGGGCTTAGCATGTTCACAAAATGATGTTTCCCCAGCCCTCCAAGCGGGAGCCCCTGAGTACCTTTCAATCCACCCAGTCCCTCTTGCCCCTGCAGAACGGTTGCCAGGTGATGAATAACTGCACTGGGGAGGGATAGGTGAAGTCATTTCTGGACTGTAGTCAATAACACTTTAGCTTCAGGCCAAAGCCAGAAAACTAAATACCCCTATCTAAGTGTTAATTCAAGAGACTACCTGAAGAGTTCTCGTGAAGAAGCAATGGCCCCTGGGCTTCACTGAGAACCACCTGTAATGGCCTAAGCAAGACATGAAATGAGGTCACTTGAAATAAAGCCCTAAGAGGGGCCCTGGAGACTTGACATTAACATAATACAATCCCAAGATTGCAATGGGAACTGAATGTGAGCAGAAAGGGCTCTTGGGAGTCTCCGCCAGAGCTACAGCGGAGGACTTAAAATATGTCCCAACTGGGAACCTGTATAGTCCCAGCCTTGTTTGTAACACAGGTATCCAGAATATAAATCTAAATCTAAACCAGGGAAAGTTAGTGAAATGTGACACTGCTGGCCCAGAGGGTCGGAGTTTAGACAAATTATCTAAAAAGAACTGAGCAAAGACTAAGGTGGCCATTCCCATGTTTGATGTTGGTAAGTTGGCTTAAGTAACTTCACACAGAGGTTTCTCACCTGATGTGCTTCAGCTAGCCCTCACCACCCCTGACTGTAAAAGCCCATTGCAGGAAACTGGAAAGTATAGAGAAGAACCACCACCTCTACCCAGGGCACCACAGTTGTTACTGGGGGTGTGTCCTTGGTGTGTGTGTGTGTGTGTGTGTGTGTGTGTGTGTGTTAGACAAAATGATATTTCTAACGTACTATTTTGTAGCTAACTTTGTACAGAAACAACTTTTGGTATATAAATCATATACCCTGCAACTCAGCTCTTTGAAGAATGTAACCATTTAAGTAAATTTACAGAACTGTTCAACCGTCAACACGATCCAGTTTTAAACATTTCCACCTTGTAGCCAACCTCTTCCCCTTAGGGCGCGGTGAACAGTGTCTCCAGGTGAACACAGACCTGTGTGGTCTCATGACACCCTGCCATGTGGTTGTGGCACACCAGTACCAACACCGATCTTTATGAAGGCTCCTTTTGACGCACTTGGCTCCTGTGCTGTTCCAGTCTTGCAATACAGTCCAAATATTTTCATAAATTCCTTCAAATGGATTTGCCCCGTCAAAGAGGTACTATATTTAATCCTAAGAGTCAAATTGCCAAATGCACAGACAGTTCTCTTCCCCCCAACAGCACAGGGCTGTGTTTATTTCCTCATGCCCTTGATAGCACTGCGTGGCCAGTCTTTTCTTGTCCAGCTATCTGATGAAAGAAACATGTTTTCCTTAATATACAAGAATTCACTGAGGATCAGTATCTTTCATGTTTTATTGGCTTTTTTTTATCTCTTCTTTGAGGAGATGGCTGCTTGTCTTTTGAAATGTTAGTTCTTTTCCTTCAGTCTTTTTTGTTTACTTTTATGCCCTCGAGGTTATTAACACTTATCTTCATTTAAGCTGTACTAGTTCCTAAAATTGTTATAGTTTTATAAGTTTATATAATTTGTACCTATGGATTTGTAACTTAGTGAATAGCATAAAGCTCTTCTCACATCTGAATATATTTAAGTGTTAATACGTGCCATAGCTTGCCGGGCGATGGTGGTGCATGCCTTTAGTCCAAGCACTCAGGAAGCAGAGACAGGCACATCTCTGTGAGTTCGAGGCCACCCTGGTATGCAAAGCAAGTTCTAGGACAGCCAGGGCTACACAGAGAGTCAATATTTATCTGTCTGTCCCTCCTCCTTCTCCTCCTCCTCCTCCTTCTCCTCCTTCTCCCTCCCTCTCTCTTTTTCTCTCCCTCCCTCTCTCAATAAAAGTAAGAGCTCTCTGAACAATTACTAGGTACCTGTATTCTAAACTCTGTGGATGTTGGAGATAGAAAGCCCCTTACTAGCAGGGAGGGCACGGTTTATTTTAAATTAAGGAGTTATTTGTAAAATAAGTCATCATCCTAACCTATTATTATTTTTAACTAGTCTTTATTAAGCTGGTGACCAAACTCTCCGTTACAGTACAGCCTTGGCTCTTCTACAGTCTTGTCACATGGCTGACAGGGAAATACTTTTCAAAAGATAAAGGAGTCTTACCAAATCTTCAGTCTAAACTACCTTTTTGTTGTTGTTTGAGACAGGGTCTTTCTAAGTAGCCTGAGGCTGGGTCCAAACTCAAATCCCCCAGCCTCTGCCTCCCTTGTGCTGGAACTGCAGGACTGTGCCACTGTGCCTGGCTGGGATGACCTTGTCACCTTGTCTCCCAGTCTCTTAGTACACAGACATTTATGTGTAATCAGCTTCGTTCTAATTTTTAGAATATTTGGTAGGAAAAAAAACAGTATTGAAATAGAACTCTAAGATAAAAGGCTTTTTGACCTTCAAGCCGTTTTCTGTGGAAAAGGCAAGACTTGACTCTGGTGCTAGAAGCATCTTGGAATCTAAGTGACAGGAAGAGGGACAAGACTCCAGTCTCGCCCCAGCCTGTCTACCTGCATCCTTGGGTATCAGTGTCCCCAGCTCACATTCACACTAAGGTACACAGAGGAAACCAAGGTCAAGTCTTGCTTTACAGAAGGTGGGTAAGTCCCTGTATTGTGACGCTAGCTAGTAAATGTGCCGCTGCAGGCCTGAGGGTCTCCATGCCGAGGGAGGTCAGCTTTTTGGAGAGGGGTAGGACAGGAAAATGGGCAGGTGGGGGACAGAAACAAGAGGCAGCAGAGGTGGCACGCTGGGGACCTCATGGAGGATTTGGCAAACAAACTATCAGCTGCCTTTCATTCTTTCAGGCAGTGTCCCTGGTACACGGCAGCTGATAAGTGTCCTTGGCTGGGCATTCAATCTTTATCGTCAGTAAATTATTTCATTTCTCCTCAATGTTTTCTTCCAACGTAATTCTGTAGTGGGAGGTCTACAGTTTGCTTCTAGTAATCTCTTTGACTCATCTGCAACATCACCTTTGGACAGCTGTGGCCACCAGGGCTATTCTATTCCATACTCTGGGCTACTGCTTTTGAAGATGAATGGCTACCATCAGCTAGACTGTTGCACATGCTAAATTCCTCTTCACCACGGGGTGCCAGGCATTCGGTTAGCAAGCTGGGGTTGTTGCCTGTACTATGCTAGGAACAGACCACCCCACTGCTCTTGAACTTCATGGGACCCTGGAATGCAGGCGAATTTAGGGGTCATCCAGTTCATCCACCCACAACATTCCCCTCGAGACCGGCAGGAACTAAATCACTTTTGTCTCAGCTAAAAGAGCGAGCCCTCCGTGTGCATCCCACATTGCAAGGTTCTTTTTCTTGTACAATCCAACTTTATTGGGTTGCCCAGGTGGGGCTAGAGAGAGAGGAGAGGCTGGGGGTAAAGGGCTGCTTTAGTTGGAGTCTTTTGAGGCGTGGTCTATGATGGTCAGAAGGGCCAGCCACGTCTCCTCAGCTGTAGGGATGATCTGGGAGGCAGGCAGCAAGAAGCCTCTGAGCCCAGTGTCCCGCAGCTCAAAGGTGAAAGAATACTTGATGCCCTGGCTGTAGGTCCAGTCAATAGTGTTCCCACTGGCTTGATCTGGGACAGGAACAAAGACAAGAGGTGAGTGTAAGGGTTGATCAGCCTTACAGGTATCTACGTGGACTGGGTTAGCACCCAAAGTCCAGGCCTTTTGTGATGCCAAATAGAGTCTGTGTCTTCTGGGGGCTGTAACTGACACATAGTGAGGCTTCCAGGAAACCCCTGCTGGGTCTAAACTCAAGAGACCGACATCCGGCAGTAGTTGTCCTGTTCACTGGGGGCTGCCAAAAGTCTGTAATCGCAAAAACCTATCTGAAAACTGTCTTCACCCAACAGTCACCTCAGTGACACCTCTAAATATGCCAGAGCCCCATGCGTGGGTGACCAGGAATTGATCTCCAGGGACTCTGGCCTGAAGAGAAAAGTGCAAAGAGTCTTCGGCAAGGCAAAGCCTCCTATCTGTCTGTCTTCTGTAGGGAGAATCTCCCAACTTTCCAGTATACACCGGCTGACAAAACTGCTTTTGTTGAACTGGGCTGTGGGAAAGGGAGGCAGGCTGCAAATCAGAATTTCACCGCAGAACACTAAATGCAGCAAAATCGTTGGATGCAGATTAGAAACCATCTCCAAAGAAAGCCTGAGATCCCAAACAAGTTCTGCTTTGGGTAAGATTGCAGCCCACTCCCCACCTAAGACCTGGGCCCCCTGGCAAGAGCGCATGCACAGCGGGTGGAGCTGGTGCACAGCTCTCTCAACCTTGGCACCCAGGTCCAGCTTTGCTTGCCAGGCAAAAATTTTGATGCACAAAATTCCCCAAACACCCCACACCACATCACACAGCACAGCCTTTACTCTAGAAAGTTCTTCTGCCTGAAGGCCTATTACCTAGACAGATGGCCTGTCCTGGCTTCTTCTCTTCATTTCCTTCACCACCAGCCCAAATTCCTCTCTGTCTACAAGTCTGCCTCTTACCCTGGTATTCGGCCTCCACCCTAGTACTCCTGATGCCCCAGGGCTGCTCACACCGTCTTCCTGCTTCTCTCACTAAATCCACTGTGGCTTCTAAGCACAGGGCCAGTCTCCCTGCCTAGAACGTGTTTGCTCCCCTTATTCGCAGTCGTACTCCAAACACGCAGACAAGGCCTGGGGCAGAGCAGGTGCCGAGTAAACACACAGACTGTATTCCCAGTGCGAGGAGCAACGACCCTCCCAGGGGCACCTTGGGTATCGTGGAAGGAAGGGGTGGAAAGGCGTTTCTTAAACAGAATTTTATGGTGGCCTATAAATCCCATCAGAGTTCCACCTCATCCGTGCAGGGATCCAGATGTAACCTCGAGATAAGAGGACAATGTGCTCAGAGGAGCCTACTTACAGTGTCAGGAAAGATGGGGTTCATAGCAAGAGACAGCACTGCCCACCCTCCGGAAGGATTCAGCCAGCAACTCCCAGATCTGAGCACCCTAGGCAAGAGGAGCCAGCTCCTGCTGGTTCCTGGGCCACCAGCGACTTACAGATTGTATCAATGATGCTGCCGTACTTGTACTTGGTCCCATACAGAGATGTCAAGGCCGTCACGGCAGACTTAGCTAGATTATCCTGGAAAAAAGATCCCGCAGTGCCAGTCAGGGCCGGGCCAGCCCAAGTACTGCCAGGGTAACCCAGGAATGGCACCAGCATAATCAGGCCCCTGACAGAGGACATGGAGCCTGCCCTTCAGGTCAGCCCTAGAATATGACAGCAGCGTGTTCCCTCTGTCTCCACTCCAGTCACACCACAGCTCCAGGTGGAGTCCACAGATTCAGGGTCTAGCCTTGCCTCTTGCTCTGTCATGTGACAGAAGTGGCAACCACACCGTGCTTCTGTTTCCCAGAAAATGGAGCAGATCTACCTTGCCCGTCAACACAAATCATCCTGCCAGACGTCCCAAATCATCAGGAGACTGGGGAAAGGGGGACACTGGGTACATTGGTAGGCCCTTATCCCTTCATCACTCTGAGGGGTGAAACCCAGGTTCCTAAAAGTGGGGGCAAAGAAGGAGCCCGGACAAAAGGCAATCGGGGTTATCACCCACCAGCTCCTCCTTGTCAGGTACTGCGTCCGATTTGTAGCCATAAGGATAGAGAAGGAGCTGGGAGTAGCTGTGGATGGAGATGAAGGCCTTGATGTTTCCATGTGTTTTCACAAAGTCCACGATGGACTTGACCTCTACTTCAGAGTTGGCAGACTTGCCATGGTAAGTGTCTGAGCAGGGGTTGCTACTAGCTCCGGACACTGTGGGAAGGCAGAGGACACAGCTTCAGAACCAAGTGACAAGGCTTCTGCTACGTCCATGGCTTCCGGTACATTTCATCGAGTTATGTTCAAGTGGGGTGCAGGGAGGCCCCCCCTGGCTTGAGGAACAACCAGCCTTCACGTCATCTGGGGCCCCACCTCCTTTACTACCCAGGTTTGGGTAAAGCAGAAACCAGTTTATACAGGGGCATGGCCAAGGAGATCGAGTTGATACTAAGTTCTTTTCTCCAAGAGAAGTTCTCAGACCCAAATTCCATCTAGAAGGAACTTTCTTCCTACAAACAAGGGCCCAAGTCCCTGAGTGCCACCTCAGCAGAACCCTCAGCAGAGCTAAGAGCCCACATGCTTCTTCACTGCTGGGTCAAGGAAGAGGTAGGGAACCAACCAGAAAAAGAAGAGCAAGAAGCCATGTCCGTCCCATCCCCTGCCCCACAGAAGTCTTACACCCAAAGCCAGCATCCCAGTTCCTGTTGGGGTCCGCCCCAACGCAGAGAGAGCCCTGTATGCGTGATCGAGTCTTGCGCCACATGCGGTTCTGAGGAAGGAAAGAGGATGAGCCAGGGGTCAGCACTGCTACGACGCTAGCTGTGACATCTGCCACAGAATAAAAGCTGCTGTGGAAATCGAGATCAGGGCTGGGGCAAGGGTTTCAACCGAGGACAGCATTGGCTTCCCCATACATTTTACAGTGTTGAGAGGTGTTCTGTGTTGTGGAGAGTTGTAGTGGAATCTATTGGTAAGTGAAGAGGCTATTCAGTACCTGCCACACACAGATAGTCCCAACAACAAAGAATCATCAATCTAAGATGACAGTCGTGCCCTAGACTGACAGTTCCAGTTCCATGAGGGCAAGCCTGATTGTCCTTCCTCCACTGGGGGGGGGGTGTCTACTCATGGCCTCAAAGGTACATCCTACTGTCCTAGGGAACAAAAGGTAGTCTGTACCGTTTTGTGGGTATATACAAAACCATCAGGGTTGGTGACAATCTCCAGGAAGATGTCCATTTTTTCAAGAATGGCCTTGAGGATTGGGTCCTTTTCATAGTCTGTGGTGATCTGGTGGGAGGAGGAGAAGGTAGAGGTCGGCCATGTTGGTACAATGGACACATTCCCTGGCCTCCCTTTGTGGTCATTGCTTCTGAGGTGCAGTCTCCTATGGTCTGTGAACATCAGTTCCCCAGCAGGCAAGAGCCTCATCCCCCCAGACTTACCTTTTTGGCGAACCAGACCCCACTAGCCTGGGTGACCCATTCCCGGGAGTGGATGCCGGTGTCAATCCAGGCGGCTGGGCGATTGGTTCCTCCAGTGCTGAACTGAAGAGGAGGCAGGGAAATGGGCCTCAGTTCATCCCCTGCAAAGGAACCCGCCTGGCCCCGAAGCCACCAGCTCTCTGTATACCTAACGTCGAGGGAGGCTGTCTTGGGGACCATCCATTATGGATTTATGGGGTCCGGGGCCAGACAACAACCCTACAGAGCTTGGGTTCCTGACTTCCAAGCCCTGACCCTACCCCGATGCTCCGACAGTCCACTGTGGAAGGTCACCAGGGAAACACTTTATCAGCTCAGACGCCACAATGCTTCTCATATGCCAACACTTGGTTGGTAACACTTGGGTGACCTCAAACTTTGTCTATGTGCATGACCACCTAGGCCAGCATGGATGCTCATTCCATTACACGTCTAGGAGACTTGATCTACACCCTTATATGGAGGTTCACGGGGTGGGGGGCGTTTTTACATGTGTGCCCTTGTCTACACGGGGGCTTCTCTTACCTTCAGGACATAAATGGGGCGGCCTTCATAAGTGTTGCCAATCTGGATCTTGCTTACAAGATGTTGGTTCTCTGCCACCAGCTGGTCTATGAATTCATAGATCTGAGATGGGAAAGAAGAAAAGGAGAGACGGAGGGACTTAATGGCTTCTGGAAATCCAGACGCCTCCCTCAGCAGCCCCGTCATGCTATGTTGTCACAACTGACCACAGTGGCCACACAGAAACACTAAGGGTTACCCACAGCAGACCAGCCTTGACCCTGGCCTGCGTTCTGCCAACCATGAAGGAAAGTATGGAGCTATGGATAGAATTGTCCAGGCGCTCTTCACCTCATCCAGTGTGTGATAGGTGGCGTAGTTGAAGGTATCGGTAGTCAGGGCCCTGGCCCGGAAGGCAGACATCTGCTTCTGTTCCTCATCCAGCAGTGACTGAACATCTTCAATCATGATTTCATAGCTAATATCATGAGACTCCAAGAAGACTTTGACAGACTGGACGCTGGGGAAGGGCACTCGGACATCGATGGGGAGTCCAGGCCGGACAGGGTCCCGCCAGAAGTCCAACTAGGAAGGACAGGAGCCAGTACTGTTAGAGTGGGCTAGAGGCACCAACCAGGTCCTTGGAGTGGGAGAGCTGGAGAAGGAACGTTGACACTAGGAGCTCCACGTAGCTGGGGGTGACGCATGGGCATTGGGAGCAGAAAAAGAATGGGGAAGCTTGGGAAGTGGACAAAGTCCAGTGTGGTCAGGAAATGGTCAGAACGGAGAGGCTTTGAGGGAACAAGGCAGACAGAGGAAGTGGGAAAGGGGTCTTGGAATGTCATCAGATTCTCAAGGGCACCAAGATCTGGATCTGGGCTCTGAAGTCATTTCTCAACAGACCCATCTCATGGCTCTTTACTGGGAGGCTAGACGGACATGGGAAGCAGTGGAGACCCGAGATGCTCCTGTGGATCCCCAGGGAGCCCCGCGCTGTATCTCTAACCTGCAAATGCTCCAAGCTCTCCAGCTCCTTCACTTTCTGCACCTGGGCTTCATCAGCTGCAGAGATCCGGAGAACCTGGTGCCTGGGTAGAGCAGAAGGGGCCCTGAGAACTGGAGGTACCCCAACACTTCCCAGGCTGGGCTTGTAGAGACAAAGGGGGGTCTGAGCAATGGGAGACCTGAACTTCCTCGCGTCTTTTCTCCCTGTCTTTGAAAGCTGCTAGACATCTGTGCTGGCCCCATCACGATTTAGACTGGTTTCCCAAGCAGACCTCTTCCACCTAAAAATTCCTTCTCAGGGCTCAACTTCTTTCAGGGCCTAGAAGAATCTGGGCTCTTCCGAGCCCTGCCCTCCCCATCAGGTCTCAGACTCAGGGAGATGTCAGTCTGTCTTCTCTGGCTGTGTGTCTGTCTGCCCCTTCCAGACACCGACTTGGGGAGCCCTTTCATCACCCTCCAGGACACCGCCTTTCTCCCCACATCCCTACCCCACAAAGATCTCAGTGCCCAAAACTGCCTCCAGCAGCACACTCAAAATCAATAGCCTCCGCATGTTGAGAAGGTCGGGCGGACTGAAGCCCAGCCTGAGGTCAGAGGCCTTTTAAATGCTGACAGAGGTCCCTGCAGACTGTCCCTCACACCTGGACCCAGTCCCACGGGGAGGGAGAAGTGGGAGGTCCAAACCGTGCCGCCCACTCGCTCTTCCTGATAATATGGTAGGGAACGAGGCAGGTGGAGTGATAAGCTCGGCTTTCACCCTTGACCGTGAGGGTCAGCTGGGCCTGAAGTCTCCCAGCTGGGACTACTCGTCCGGCTTCCCAGAGCCCCAGGCACCTTATTGTTAGCACACTCCATCAAAACCAAGAACATACATATTTGCATTTTTCCACAGGATTTATTGGATAGCAATAAATGCCCAGGTTGCATCATTGGCTTCAATTCACCAACTATGGATTTCACTTGATATTCACGGCCATTGACAAACACAGAGTCTTCCTGGTTGCTGATATTAGCTCTGTGATCACACATTACATTTCACACGATACTAGGGAGATTCCCCCAAAGAGTTAAAGGGCTTCTGGGTCCAGAGGGGCCTTAGTAAAGGCAGGATCGGATGCAGGTGGTGAGATAAGATACTGATGTAGCTAACACTGTTACAGAGCTGTTCAGGCAAAGGGCTGCCAAGCGCTGAGCCGCATCAAGGTCCTGAGCTAGCTCTAAGCTTTCAGAGTCCAAATGATGAAATGGAGGTTGGCCGTGTCAAGCACGGAGATCATGTTGAACAGGAAATCCAGAAAGAGACTAAATAGTTTGTTTCCTGCCCATACCACAACGCATGTCCGTGATGATAAGGTGATGGCCGTGAGTACCACCACACCCCACCCAGTATTTGGTGTCGTCTTTATGTATGACCCAGGTGAAGGGGTTGTGTCGTTCATTGCTGTGTTTGATAAGTTCATAATCCCGTTTTTGTTGGTTTGTTTTTGGTTTTGTTTTTCTGATAGCTTTGAAATACCCATGAGGCCAGCTGTTCCTGATTTAAGTTGGTAAAGTTTCTAGGTGGTGATATTTTGTGTAGTAAATAAGTTATTTTTCAGCCTGTGTCTTATGACTTGTGACAGACAGGTGAAGGCCACGTACAGACACGAACAAAATGCAAACGCATCCTGCCTCAACCCCCGCACTCATAATGGGCACCTTGCTGGGTTTGTGTTGGTTGTATGTTTGTGCCTGCAGAGGCCCGAGTATCATCTCAGGTGCTGTACATTAGGGCTCACCTTTGCTCGTTGTTTTTAATCTGTTTATATTCTTTTTCCTCCCTCAAAAGTCGCAGCTCAGCTGGGCCTAGTTCCAGGGAGGGCCAACTAATTCCATGTTTTTCCCCCATTCGAGATTTAAGTTGCTTTTCTGCTACCTGTGACCAAAATAAAAGATACTTCAAAGAAGTTCTCTAACTTCAGAAGAGAAAAAAAAAAATGACATGGGAGGGTGTGTCCACTGAGTGGATGACCATGATGATCTCTGTGGGCGCTCCAGTTGTGACAGGTAAAAACAGGACTCTTGGATTTCCTTTCCACTTTAAAATCAAGCCATGGAAACATGCTTAGGAATGGTGAAGAGAAATCTGTCAGGACCGTGGGGCAGTCAGAAGTCTCTAAGGGTGGCCAGGGCAGTGTAGGTTGGGGCCACACATTTTCCTAAGGCTTTGGTGTGGCTTGAGCTTGTGTGGGAGTTTGGGATAAGGTCCCATCCACACCCTGCTTCAGTTTTGCCTTAAACTGCTCTGTGAAGCCCACGTGTTACCAAGCTGTCCCTGGACAATGGCTAGTGGCATGTATTTCCATAAGTGAGGACAGACCTTACGTCTGGAGTAAGGGCCCTCTGAAGAGAGACATTCCAGTGTCTAGGGTCTTTAGGGAATGTCACATCAAAGCCCGAATTTTTGCTTGTGACAAAGAAATAGGTAGGGATGCACTCCCATGAAAAGTTGGGGCGACAGAGTGCTTCTACTGATCCTAAAGGAGGGTCAGGGACTCTTGTCCCCAGCATCAGAAGCTCAGAAAGAGCAGATGTGATGTGTTTCCTCATGAAGGACTCGAACGTCAACACCACATCCGGCTTTCCTGTTTTCTATAGTGTATTTCCCGTTTGCATCCCAAGTCCAGCTTTATGAACATTTCCCCTGTGGTCTTCCCTCTGCTTCAGGAAGTCGAGGGAGGTGGGCTAGGGGATGGGGAAAAGGATGAGAACCACAGAGCCTAGCTATGCTTGGTAAAACAGAAGGCCAATTGCAGACCAGGGCAAAAAGCTAGCAAGATGCTGGCCCAGCCCAAGGGTTTTGAGGCTATGCCATTATTTCTAAGGGCTGTGGCTAATACTCACTTTGGAAGGCTAAGTAGGTTTGCATTGTTCACTATTAGTCTGTCTCTCGTGCTGAAGATGGGGCAGGCCTGGCCCAATTCAGTCAGTTTATGGGTGTGGGAAGGCAAGGAAAAAAGAGGCTGGCAGTGTGGCACTAACCAGGGACCCATGGAAAAGAGGGACAGTTGGTGGCAGAACTCATCATGGCGGTAGCCTAGGAAATGGCTGTCACCTGAGAACATTTTACAGGCACCATCTCAACCCTTGTTCCAACAGTCCTGGGACCACGCTGGGATCAGAAGTGGCGCGACGGCAGAGAAAGTTCTATTGGGAAAATGGGGAACGGACAGTGGTGTACAGATCTGTACAGTGGTCTGCCTCTCTGGTTCTCAGACTCAGAGTCTTTGGGACAGTTTTCAGACAATGGTAACACGTTCCATGGCTCCATGAGGTCTGGCCTGCCGGTGGCGTGCCTCTCTTCCTGTTCTGCACAGACCCCCTGTTTTTTCTCGATGGCCCCTCCAGGCTGGCTCAGATGCACTTCAAGGCCCAGCGTTCCCTGGACTCTCTCACGCCTGCCCCTTCTGATGGCCCCAGCCTTCCTGCTTTTCTGAAGGAGTATTTGAAATCTTAGCTTTTTTTCTGTCGGTTTCTCTGCATTCCTGTCTCTCTGGAGTGGTCAGAGGGGAGAGGAAGAGGCTGGGAATGGAAACAGCACCTGGCAGTGCTCCTGAATAGGGGGCACTGGCCCTTCACCCTGGGCCTCTGCCGCTGGCCGGCCTCACACGAGCCGCGCACATTCCAAACTGGAGGGCGGGTTTGTTTTCTTAAGAAAGCAATAACTGTGCACATTCACTGTGGTTCTTATGGTTTTCCATATATATAATTGCTCTTTCTCCTTCAGTTTTTCCAATTTTTTTCACTTTCAAATAAATGCTCATAAATTTTATGGGTGAAAAGGATGAAAAAACATACCTAAAAGGAATAGCTTGTTGGAAAAAGGAAGAAAGGGAGGGAAAGATGTAGAAAAACCAAGGTTCTGTTTAGCTTTACATAGTCAAGAAAACGGGAGGGGGACATTTCAGGTTTAAGAGAAATCTTAAGAGAATTTTTCTAGCCCCATAGCGTCTGAGTCTTAAGCTCTTGGTCAATGCACTTAAGCCCTGGCCATTACCTCCTTGATCTTGCTGGGACCTGGTGGGACCTCAGTCCTAGACAAAGCAACCACCAGCTGAGACCACACCACCTCCTGGAGTTAGTAGTCTCTCAGCCATGAGGGTCATGTGACCCTTGTGCAAACCTCATGATGCAGAAGCCTCTGTCTTCATGAAGTCTTTATGAAGCCCCAGGATGAAGGGGGTGGGTTAGAACATCTGGGAACTTATAGGGCTTTTCAGTTAACTAGAACAAGAAATTGGTTCTGAGGTCCTTCCCACGCTCTCTTCCCCCATAGATGCTGTCGCAGATTCCATTGGATGTCTTTCCAATATCCGTCCTTCCTTCCTCCTTATCAGAACTCTGCTTTTATTTGAAGCAGTGATGTGACCAGCTGCGGAGCAAGTTCCCAGCCTCTGTTGTAAGCTGGGTGGCGCCACATGGCGCTGCTCCAAGCCGTGAGATAGGAATTTGAGCCCACAGACAAGCCGATGCAGAAGCTCACACTTTTACCCCCTGCCCTTCCGGCCTGAAATTCAGATCTAGGTTAGGAGTAAATAGCACCGTCTAGAAAACAGACATCAAAATCCAATCATGCTCCCCGTAAAACCACTGACAGTGGTCTCACAAGATGGTAACAGAGCTGAAAATTTCCAGACATTGAATATCACTGTAGCGACCATAAAGTCTGGAATGCAAGCACGTTGCTCGTGCATTTGTGGGGACGTCAACATACTCAAACCTCTTGCTTCCAGGCATACCAAGATGGCATACCAAGATGTCGTGCAGACTGTTACACACGCCACATGTCCCTTGAGGAAACACCTGTGTCCTGGGTTCTATGTGTACCCGCCTATGTTTTTTTATTGTCGTTTTAGAATGTACTTGTGGTGGTTTGAACGAGAAATGTCCTCCACAGGCTCATGTGTGTGAACATGTGGCCACCTCGTTGGTGGCAGTTTAGGAAGGCTGTGGGGTCTTTGGGAGATGGAGCCTTGCTGGGGGACCTACATTGCTGGGGGTGGACTTGAAGAACCTCTCCCCACTTCCGGTTCTTTCTCTCTGGTTTGTGTTGCAATTGACAATATGACCGGTCAGCTTCCTGTTCCAGCCTCCTGCTGCCAGGCCTTACCTCCATTCTGGACTCTCCCTCTGGAACCATGAGCTCAGATACTCTTCTGTAAGTTGGCTTTAGTCATGATATTTTATCACGGCAACCAAGGGAGCTCATACAGTCCCGTTTCTTAATCAAAAAAAAAAAAAAATCTAGAGTATAGCAGACAGGTTACTCCAGAGACAACCTTGTGGTTTGGGGGATATTATTTCTGAAAGCGCTGGAGATCGAACCTGGGGCCTTAAACACACCAAGCAAACTCCATCACTGAACCACATTCCAAGGTAACATCTCTTGCTTGCCACATCTCTTGATGATGGGCTTAATCTCATTTGTTCTTCATTGTGGATAGAGAGGGTAGGCCCTGCCATACGTACATACCACGAAACCTAGGTGTGTAGTGGGCTAAAGCATCCACAGCTATGTAAACACACTATGATGCTTGCTCAATGATGAAGCCGCTGGTGGCTATGTCCTCACTGTTACAATATTGTGTCTCCAATGATAAGACAGATTAGAAGGGTTTGGGTTCCCAGTGCATCAAAAAACAATCACTGATCAGGTGGTTGACAGCACACACCTTTAATCCAAGCACTCAGAGGCAGGTGGATCTCTGTGAGTTCAAGGCCAATCTGGTCTACAAAGGGAGTTTCAGGACAGTTATATATAGTTACATAGAGAGAAACCCTGCCTTAAACAAACAAACAAACAAAAAACAGTCCCTGAGACAGCCCCGGACTGCCCCTGTTGGATGAACCCCACCGGTTTCAGCCATAGTGAGGTAAGTTCTGTCACACGGTCACATATAGCAATGTGGATGGAGGTGAGGCTGAGGAGGAGAGACACTTCCACAAATCTCAATGCCTTTCATATGCCTGGTGCTGCCAAGAGCTAAGGGAGAGCAAACAACCCAGATGCAGGGCCTGCCTTACGGTCTCAGCGACCAGCCAAGATGAACAAGAAAACAAAATCAATTAGTTGCTAACGATCAGTGCTTCAAAGGAGATAAATGAGGCCTTGGAAAGGAAGATTATGGGAGACAATGATCTATGGGCAATGGATCTAGGGCTAAGGCTTATAAGGAAATGTTAAAGGGGAAGAGTGGGCAAAAGAACATTCCAGAGAGGAGAAGCAGCACATGGAAGGATCTCTAGTGGAAGACCTGGAAGGGGCTGAGATGGATAAGAACAGGTTGTCTGGCCTGGGCGGGGTTTTGAAATCATTGTTTTTGGTTGTTGTGGTTTGGTTTCGTTGTTGTTGTCATTGTTTTGGTTGATTGGTTTTGTTTTGTTTTGAGAATGAGGCCATTATAGGCCACATCCATACAAGCCCAGAGACAGAAGCAGGGGGATCTCTGTAAGTTCTAGACCAACCTGGTCTACAGAGTGTCTCAAAAAATAAACAAACAAAAAAAAACATAATAAAAGATCACCTCTAGCTGTTAACATCACTCAGTTTTCTGTGGGACTCTTCTCTGCACAGGAGTTTTTGACAACAGGCTCCTAGCATCTTCAGGGAGCTTGAGAGTGAGACGTCTTCAGGGTTTGTGGCACCTGAGGGCCAGCTGCACCCTGCTTTGCTGTGTGTGCCCTTTAACTGTTGTTATCTCTGCGTCTGAGCCTTCTCCTCAAAAATGAGGTCCTTAGCAGTTCTACCTAAGACAGCTAAGAGGAAGCCGTGGGTTGAATCCCATAATGCCCTGGAGCTGTGCTTGGCCAATAGTAGATGCTCGGAAAGAACTTAACACCACATTACTAAAAACCTACCAGCCAGTCCTCCTGCCTCCAGGATAACGCTGCTCCAGCTCCTCCTGCCCCACCCCGGAAACGCAGGTTAACTGTCAAGATGAAATCCTAATACCTTCAGGATATGCAAGCCTCCACGATTGGACAAATAATGACAGAAGTTTCAGATTTACACAAACCAGGTTCTGGGTGACTTTGTAATGCTTTTTAAATGCTCTGAAACAGCTTCCCTTATCTTAAAAATGAGCTTATTGAGTCAGGTATAATAGTTCACAAAGGGCTGAGACAGGAGGATTGCCATGAGTTCCAGGACCAGCTTGAACTACAGTGTGAGATTCTGCTTCAAAAATAATTTTGTAATTTAAAAATGAGTTTATTGATACCAGTAATGTACCCTCCCATGAGGATAAAATGAAAATATTTGTGTAGGGGCATAAAAGCTATAACCACACTTGAGTGTGCAGAAGTAGAACCCGTTTTATTTATCTCCAGCTTATATGAATGTAGCCTGTTACCCTGTATTTCCACTAACAGAAAACTTCGGGTTGGAAATTCCAACTTGATTAAACCACTTACAGCTTTAAAAAGAAAAACACCTCAGTTTCTTGTAGAAATTTTAGCTAGAAATTTTAGCTAGAATGTTCTGTCATCCTCCACTGCTGGTTCTTCCCCTGTAGGTAATCCAGCTTCTTGAGGGGTTAAATGCCCTGACTTCCCTGGGACGTCCCAGCTGGTCCTCTGCATGCATGTCCATCTAATGACCAATATGCCGTCATGTTACAGGCTGGACAGCCGTTGGCCTTGCCCTTGTCTCTCACCTGCAGAATCTACACACACACACACACACACACACACACACACACACACACACACTTTTTTCCCCTTTGGTCAGAATTCTTAATAGCTGCAGCTCATATAGCTGCCTCTAATTACCAGCCCAGACCCCTTAGTAATTTGCTGCTTAGGCATCACAGTGAATATGAGCCTTATCTAGGTTGAAAATAGTTTGATCGTCTAACATCATCTCCTTTCATGAAGGGTTTCTCTTTTTTGCAGGCATAGAGGGCCTTCTTCCTATATCTTTCTGCTTTCATCCTTTTCTGTGTCACTCAGGAACTGACTTATGGGACATCCAGAATCTTTAACATAACACACATACACACACACACACACACACACACACACACTCTCTCTCATGGGGCCTGACTTTTGCAGCCAAAAGTCTTGCTCTCAAACTAACGTTTCCACCTCAGACTTCCACAAATATTGCCAGCCTCCATTTGATTTCTTGCTTCTAGAACATACCAGAAGGCTCTCTTCCTTGCTCCCCGATAGTAAGTGACAGGGACCCCACCTCATTGGGATCTCAAAACGATGCCCTCCTTCTCTCCCTGAAAAAGTCCTGCTCAGCACACCCCTAACCTGGAGTAACTGCTTGATGGCCACAAACCAAGAACTTGTTCACATTCAGACACGGGGCCAGTGCAGCCCTTTGGGGAAGCACCTCAAATGTCCCCCACCCCATCCCCGGTCTAAGAGGAAAGTGGGAGAAAGGACAAGGACCTTCTTCTTCCTGTTTAAATCAAGCCTGGTCCCCCTCTGGATTTCATTAAAATGTCAAAAACTGCTGGGACAATGTATATTTTGATTGTCCCTGGTGTTGGGGAGCAAAGAGAAGAAACAGCAGAGCTCAGGCCCCATATTTTCCTGAAGACAGCGTGGGGGGGGGGGTGGAGGAATGTCCCAGACACGTCAAGTTGCCCTGAGGGATGTCTAAGCAGACTGTCCCTTCTCGACACTGAGCACAAAGAGGTGGCAGCCAACACTAGAGGCAACAGGCTGTTCAAACTTGCTCTTATTTTCTAAGGATCCAACTAAGGGTGTGGGAGAGATGCTTAACTTGGGGTGCAGGGGGCATCCCAGACCTGCTCTGGTCTGAGTAAGGTGGCTAATAGGGGTGTCTCAGAGCATGTTTCATGATGGTCCGAATGGCCATCCATGTCTCCTGGGCTGTGGGAACGATCTGTGAGGCCGGCAGTAGGAAACCATATTGTCCAGTGTCCCGGAGCTCGAAGCTGAAGGCATACTTGATGCCGCTGTCATAGGCCCAGTCCACCGTGATCCCACTGGCTGTATCTAAAAGGAAAAGGGCAAAAAAGTGCCCGGGGAAGACGAAGGTGTGACCACAGGATACAGGGGAATCCTGAGTGGAAAGTGAGGTGCTGCCGCCCACCTGGACCTGATCACATCAGACTTCCTGACTCAGACCTCATCCTGAGCCCTACCCCACCCACCCACAACCAATCTTCCCCCTTGCAGAAATAGGCCAACAAACTGAGAACCTTTCCCCTCAGGGGACTTTGAAATAGGCCAGCTGTCAGGATCTGATGCTGTAGATAAAGGACTGCCTGGATACCAGCATCCACCCAGGCCGGCTAGGTCAGGGGTGCTGCTGCACCTGCCCTGCCCCAGGCACATAGGGCTGCACTCACAGAGGGTGGTACTGATGCTGCCGAAAGTGTACTGGGTCCCGTGCACCTTATGCAGAGCTTTCACTGTTTCCTTGGCAAGATTGAACTGCAAATGACAGATGAGAGTAAGATGCTGGGGCTCCCCAACCCATCCCCCGCGTGCTCAGCAGCTGGTGAGAAGTGGGGCTCTTGGAGCCCTGGAAGTTGACCGTGTAGACAGTGCCATACCTCCATCTTTGAGTTTGATCACACATGAGAACAACTCTACCTATTCATTACATTATGGGGTCTCCCTATCATTGGTCTGGATCTTCATACTGGGAGTCAAAAATCTCAATCCCCTAGGCATGCACCAGGGATGGACTTTCCTAGAGAGAAGCTTTCTGCTTTCCCACACTCTAAACAGCCAGTCTTACCAGCTCCTCGTGGTTTGGCACAGGCTCCAGAGAGTGGCCGTAAGGATACATGACCATCTGAGAGTAGCTGTGAATGGAGACCAGCGCTTTGAAGTTCCCGTGGCCTGTGATGAACTCCACAATTGCAGATACCTCTGGCTCCGACTGAGGTGCGGGCCCTCGGTACGTCTCTGAGCAGGGATTTTTGTTAGAACCATTTCCTGAAAGTAAAGTAAAGCCACCCCAATGATCAGATGTGGCAAAACAGTGTTCACCAAACACCATTATGGCTTGCAAGTGCCTCTTGCAATTCGGTTGAGGTCATGTGACAGCTTCTGGCCAATGAAAATATGAGTAGAAATGATGTGTCCATTGTTTTGAGACTGTTAAGGAAAGAGGTGGCGAGACCTGGTAGCAGGCGCCTTTAATTCCAGCACGTGGAAAGCAGAGGCAGACCCATCTCTGTGAGTTCAAGCAAGGCCAGCCTGGTTTACAGACCGAGTCTTGGAGAACAGTCCTGGCTACATAGAGAGAACCCAGCTCAAAAAAGAAAGAAAGGAAGGAAGGAAGGAAGGAAGGAAGGAAGGAAGGAAGGAAGGAAGGAAGGAAGGAAGGAAGAGGAAGGAGGGAGGGAGGGAGGAAAGGAGGGAGGGAAGGAAGGAGGGAGGGAGGGAGGGAGGGAGGGAGGGAGGGAGGGAGGGAGGGAGGGAGGGAGGGAGGGAGGGAGGGACAACTCCACATTCTCTTCTCTGTGATTGAAACAAAGCACTCTGAATAGAAGCACCATGACTCAGCAACTCTGGGTTTGCAGGGAGTGCCCTGGCTAATCCTTTGGCCTAAGTCCCAACTGTCCACTGGAGAGGAAGGCCTGCCAGGGAAGGTGCATCCAGAAGCAACCCAGTCCTCCGATCCAACCCCAGCCCCACCTTGAACAGCAGCCTTTTGGTTGGCTCTTTTGGGGTTCATGCTAGTGAGACCCTCAAACTTGGTATCTGGTGAAGCTTGGTCCCCAGCCACAGCCCTAGAAGTTCCATGGCCTTGTGGACCAGAAAGACAGTGTGGGAAAGACAAAATGGCTATCCAGAGCTGCTCGAGGCTGGCCTGAGAATCACAGGAGAGGCTTTTGAGAATTTTTTTTTTTGAGAATTGGAGGAGAAGGCAAAGAGGTGTGTGTGTGTGTGTACTCATGTGTTACTACGTGCATGCCTGTGTGCGTGCCTGCATGTGGGGTGGTGGTGTTACTGTTACTCAGTGACACCCCCAGGCCTGGGCTTCCATTTTTTGGCACATTGAGTTTGTTGCTTCTCTAGGACTTAGGTGCCTCACCCATTTCCTCAGAGCCATGTCATATAGTGCTGGACAGGGCTGGTCAAGATCTGTGAGTTAGCAACTCATGGGGAAGGTAAATTCCCACTTCCATCTCCCCTTCTACCTCCCAGAAGTGACTGCGTCCAACATCCAAGCCCTTCTCAGAGACCAGGGATGGCCTCTGACTTCTGAAGCCTTCTAGTCCCCAACGCCAACAGCAGGCTACTGCAAACTGTTCCCCAGGAGGTCAGGGAGGGGTGACACAGTGCTCTAAGGGATAGTCACCAGAGTCCCCACAACCCAACAATTAAGACAGCATGAGAACCACGAACAGTATCTTCCCGCCTGAGTCACGTGTTCTTCCTGGCCAGAGGCAGCCCAGAGGCTGTTCTGTCAACAAAGAACGCAGCCCCTCTCGATTGGGTGGTCCTCGCCTAAGGTGGGGGACCCTGGTTAGAAGGGGGAGAGAAGCCCCCCCACCCCCCGGATTGGCACGGGCTGGGCTCACAGTGGCCTGTTTGTTGTGTCTATTGAGTTCCTGCACCTGCTCCACTTGACGAATGACAAACAGCAACAGATGAGCAGAGCAGAGAGGCCGAAAGCTTTGTCTGTGTTTGCAGCCCACGCAGGGAGAGCTGTTCCCCTGCCAACGGCCAGGTGGCCTTGCCCAAATATGGAGAAACACTTGAGGCCATTAGTTCTAGTTTGAGCTCAGCAGAATAAACTAATCTCCCCTGCCCAAACGGGAATTAGCTGCCTGCCATTCTGACGTCCACAGTCAAGGTCTTCTGAGCCTGCCTGCCTCACAAGTATCTGCTAATGGATTTGTTAGCTGTTTATTTTTCCTTCTCTAAAGATGTAATTGTAGCAAGAGGAGATCTCGGGAAGTACATTGTGAATTATTAAAGCACTAATCTTCGGGTACTGGGATTATGGGAGCTTTTCTACCCCTGTGGGCTCTCCCACCCCTGAGTTTTTACATTGTGTACCTACAGATTTTATTTTATTTTATTTGTTTATGGACAGACCCACAAGTGCTATTTTCTTTAAGACAGAATTTTATGTATCTCTAAACTGGGCCACCTCAGTATTTGTGAGTACTGTCTGGTCTTAGAGCCATGGCTGCCTAGCTAGGTTAACCCTGGTCAATCTGGAGGCAGACAGGTCTAATTTTACAGTCAACGATCCCTGACCACAGTGGCCACACGTGGCCCTCATCCTCAGGCACCCACCACCATGTGACCTGGAGGCTTTCCTACCCATCCTTTAGACATTCCCTTAGTTTCCACTGTTAACAAACTCCAAGAAGCCAGATTTACAGAACCACAGACACCTACAATATTTTATCATTAATCTAATATCTAGAATATTCTACCATTATCTTGGGCACCAACTTATGGTTTGTTAATAGCAGTGGTTTGGTCTCCCTTGGGGAGCCAACCCGTGTCTCCACTGTGGAGTACAGATACTGTGTCTGGGGATGAAGGCTGTGTGTATCCTGTAGATGAACTCTAGCTGGTCCTGAAAACCCACCCATCCAAATTGCTACTTTACTGGGATCCTGATAGTCCCTCTGAATGGTCTTGGTTTCCCTATTTAGACTCTGCGCCTTTGGCACATGCTGAGAGAGAAACGACCAGAAAAGCTAATCAAAGAACTCCGGAGAAAGCAGCCAAGCCAGCCATGGGATGGCATAACTCTGCCAGGATGAGCTAGCTTACTGGAGCCTTTCTCTGCCATGTTGAGGATTTGATGATACTTGCAATGTGTCTTCATTTTAATAGCTAAGGGTTCCCTTATAGGTTTAGCATATGGATCTACGTATCATGTACACAATCTTACCTACATTCCACAGTCAGCCTTAGCTGTGTGCTCACCTGACCCTGGCCATGACGCACATAGACTAGCCAATGATGTTGTCCATTCCTCCCGACGCATGAGTCAACCCACCCCGACAGTATGAGAGAACCTACTGAAGACCAACCCCTCCTCCTCAAGTCCTGCCCTGGATGAAACAGATTGCCATACCTCCAAAACCTGTCTTCCAGTTCCTGTTGAGGTCTACGCCGATACAGGAGATGCCGGGTTGACTTGACTTGTTTTTCCGCCACAGGCGATTCTGAGGAAAGCCAGGGCATGCAGCCTCGTTAATTGGGCCCACTCCCAGGGATGGGATAACTGACATCCTGGCCCATGGAAAGGGAAGATGGTCCTAGTGGAGATGGAAGGAGCAAAAGGAAGGAGCTTGCAGGGACAGGATGAGCTGACATGGAGGTGGGCCCGACTGTGTGCAAACTGGATCTCCAGTGGTTCTTGTGAGTGCTGGGAGAGAAAGCTAATCACACGCTACCAATGGAAGCTTCCTTGGGCAGTGGGCAGGTTCTTGGGAAAGATGGTTTTAATCCCATAGCCTTAATACCCCTGCAGTTCTCTTTTTGCCGGACAGCCTCTCTGTAGAAAGCCCCCAAAGAAGACAGCCGGAAGCCACCATGACATTTCCCTGCCCCAGCACACACCCCAGGTAACCATATTGGGGATCCCACCCCCAGCTGCCCTTACCATGCTGTGGGTAAAAGCAAAGCCATCGGGGTTGGTGACAATCTCGATGAAAATGTCCATGGTATTCAATATTTTTTTCAAAACATGGTCATTGCCATATGCACTGACAATCTGCAAGACAGGGTGACAGTAGCGAGCCTTCCAGGTGGAAGAACCTGCCCACTGCCCAAGGAAGCTTCCGTCGGTAGCATATGATTAGCTTTCTCTCCCGGGGGAGGTGCAGCAGGACTCTTCCACAAGAGGAGGTGGCAATGGCTCATCAAACATATACCACAGAGAATCAAACACTTTAGTCTTAAACAATTACAAGTCAGATAGACAGACTCCCTAATCGGAAAAAGGTCAGAGCATATGATAATGTTCCAAAGGCCAGGAGAGGACCGAGAACCCTGAAGTCAGAGAAACTGACTCAGACTTCAACTAGAGGTCCCTTTCAATACACAAAAATCCCCTTCCCCTGGTCCCAATCCTTCGATTCTATTCCCTAGTTGCCAGTCATAGCTGACCTTATTCGAGATCCAGATGCCAGTGGCGTGGGTGATCCACTCTCGGGAGTGGATCCCAGTGTCGATCCAGACAGCTCCGCGATTTGAACCTCCAGTGCTGAACTGGGGAAAAGGACCAGACCACAAACAGAGGTATGACCAAGACAGCCACGTGCTGTCCCTCAAGATGCTTTCTCACTGTCTGGAACGAATCCGTATGGCAAAGCACTCAAGCTGATTCAAGGAGGACACGCTGGTCCATGCACACACACTTGTGAAGAGGGAACACATACGGTAGCTTTGCCTTCCAAGAACACCAGCTGGAAGGCAAAGCCACCCAACCCGGAACACAGAATTTCCCAAGACTAAAAGTACCTTAAGACTTGTGCCTCTCATTCTGAGTGAGGTAACCCAGATCCAGAAAGACAATGATCATATATACTTACTCCTAAGTGGTTTTTGAACATAAAACAAAGAAAACCAGCCTACAAATCACAATCCCAGGGAACCTAGACGGCATGAGGACCCTAAGAGAGACGTACATAGATCTAATCAACATGGGAAGTAGAAAAAGACAAGATCTCCTGAGTAAATTGGAAGCATGGGGATCTTGGGACAGGGATGAAGGGGAGGGGACAGGCAGGAGAAAAATGTAGAGCTCAATAAAAATCAATTTACAAAAAGTAGAAGTAGACATCATGTATGAAATTATCAAAGAATTAACTAAAATATTTTTGAACAAAAGGGCAATTACTTGGAGGATTTTGTAATGAAATGTGTTTCCACTTGCAACTTAGAAAAGAGGGGCAGGAAATAAGTTGAATTAGTTGACAGTGTGCATGGACCCCTAAAACCTACTTACGAAACTCACAGTGCATGTTTAGAAGATTGTTACTTGACACTTGAACGAAAACTAAATTTTCCTGATAGCTGATGATACTGTTGCAAAGCTTGAATATAATTTAGAGATGAGAGAATTAAAATGGTGATTGCCTACAACATCAAAAAAAAAAAAAAAAAGACTAGTGTCTCAGCGGGGCAGTGGTGGCGACTTTAATTTCAGCACTCAGGAGGCAGATTGAGGTGGATCCGTGAGTTCAAGGCCAGCCTGGTCTACAAGAGAGTTCCAGGGCAGGCTCCAAAGCTACAGAGAAACCCTGTCTCGAAAAACAAAAAACAAAAACGAAAAAGCCTGGTGCCTCTCAGATGTTAATGGGCACGTGTTCTCATGCATGCTATGGTGCATGAGTCTGGAGAAGCGGTAAAGTTTGCATTTCTGATACAGGTGCTTCCAGGTGATGAGGGGACTGATGTACAAAGTCACATTTTGAGGAGCAATGTCCTTTTAGAGAGAGAGAGAGAGAGAGAGGACTGTGGCAATGCCTGGTGAGAGGTCAAAGCAGAGGCAAGTCAAGTCATGGCAAGGTTAGGTGAGGTCATGTGACTGTCCAGAAGCATCTACCAGAGTCCTGCGAGTGCTCAGTGCCTAGCCTCCTTGACAACCAATGTCAAGTCCCCACATGGTTCACACGCTGGACCACAGGCTATGGATTCTTTTCTAGGAGGATGTGCGTCCATCATGACCAAGAGCACTACAGTTTGCTCAGGCTGTGTTCAGTGGCCCCCCCTGAAGGGCTGGAAGGTTTCTCTAGAGCTGAGGGCCCATCTGTAGGGCTGCTAAAACCCGACACCCCCGGTCACTATCAAATGAGCCCTGGGTTCTCACCTAGCAGGTAAAGCCAGTTTGGCAACAGGAAGGGCACTGACTCACACACGCACCCTGAGCTGAGGTGACAACTACCAAGCCACATGCCTGTCTCTTTGACAACCTTCCACGTCTTCCCGCCCAGGTCATGGCACTGCTGCCTGTCCATAGCTACAGAGGGGAGCCCCTGATTACACAAAGCTCATGGGTGTGTGGTATAGAATACGCATATCCTTGCTATCCAGAAACTTCCGCCCAGTCACTTCTCCATGAGCTCGATCTTATGATAAAGACATTCACTGTCTGATCTACTGCCTGACGCAGCAGGCTCTTACCTTCAGGACAAGAATGGACCGATTTTCAAAGCTGTTGCCAATGCGAATTTTGGAGACGAGATTAGAATGTTCAGCTGCGAAGTTGTCCATCCAATTGTATATCTGAAAGCAACGAGGTCTATCAGACTGGCAGTTAAATGGGGAGGGGGTGAGTTCCAAGCTTGCCAATGATACTGTTCATCCATCTCCCTTCCTTATTGCTTTCCCGCTTCCCCTGAGCATCTTGAAGATCATGGCTCAACAATTGCAAATCCCAAAGATACCCTCAGAACTAAAGGACATTGAGCTGTGGCCTGCTAGAATGCCAGGCTCCTCATGCCCATGCAGAGCTGTATTTTCACTGGGAGAACAAAGTGTGTTAAGCCCTCTCAAATCCTAGCAGGAGCTGCCATGTCTGTAATCCCAACCCTTGAGAGGCAGAGGTAGAGGGATCAGTAATTCAAGCCAGCCTAGGCTACATAGGAAGGCCCCATCTAAAAAAATAATCACGGATAAATAAATAAATTCCTAGACGTGGTCTGCATGGACCTCTCGGTTGAAAATTCATTCTCTTGCCTTGGCTTTATCCGTCTGACAGATCTCATAAACTGTGGAGCCCTGTTTTATCTTCCCACTCCTTCTGCACTCAGCAGCTTGAAGGGAAGGGTAGTATTTTATTATTGTTGACATCAATAACAGTGACAGTGTATATTAGTTCATTTTCTTGTCCTTTCAGTACATATCAATGAATAAACATTAGAAAGAAAACGGATTCTCCGTTACAGGTCTTATGAATTGGGAAGAGGGGTAGAGGAGACCGTATCAGTAATGGCGTGTCCTGTACAGGCAAACGAGACCTGTGCCTCGAGTTTCTTTCTGGAGTGGAAGTTTCTGTACCCACTTGTCTGTTCCCCCTTAAACACAGTGACCATGGCTCAAATCAGCCCTAGCTGGCTGTCTCCACGACCATACATTTTCTCCAAGTATAAGCAACTGATGTTTCCACAAGTATGGCTTCCCAATGCGTCTGGATTGCTGCCCCTCAGACCTCAGGGATCCACAGCCGGGACCACAGATCACCAGGACTGGTCCCGGGGAGATCAATGAATCATAGTCAGGTGCCTCCAGCTACTCTGTTCTGGCCTGTCATGGATCCACACCTTAGGGTGCCAACCGAAGTGCCATCCCGTAGGCTCTGAGCCTGCCTAGGTGTACTTCTGAGCTGTAGCTCCCCCCCCCCCCCGTGTCTGACTCTGGACCCCTATAGGCTGCCGTCTACCAAACATCCCTTTGCCTAACGTTTCCTCCTGGAGACCCCAAGGGGCTCAGGGGCTTGCCCAGGTGGCCCTACCTCCTCCAGAGTGTGGTAAGAAGAATAGCTGAAGCCGCTGGTGCTGCGCTCCAGCCTGCGGGACCTCGCCATGGCGTCTCTCTCTTCATCCAGCAGCACCTATCCGATAGGAAGACACATGAGAAAAGCAGAAGAAGGCTCAACCCACAGCAGCGACACCGGGGAATGAGCCACCACGATCGTGTGCCATGCAACGGAAGGGTGTACGGATGAAGAGCGATCCTCCGTGTACTGACATCCGTGCTACCTTTGCCCAAATGAGCGCAGAATGAGTCAGTCTGAAGAGACAAGTTCTAAGCGTCTCTGCTCCCAACCCTCGTGTTACTTGCTGTAGCCTTAGTTGTCTTGGCTGTGCGGCCTCACAAGATAAAAGGTAGTAATGGGTTTGAAGGGGCACCAAGAGAGACGTTCATGGGTTCCCGCCAGGGTTGTTTTTGCACTTTTTAACACCGAACCATGGACACTGAGCCCCCTGGGGAGCAGATGGCTGCTCTGATGTCCAACAGCGACCCTTCTTCTAGGAAGCAGTCTAGACAACTAGTATCCAAGCCACTCAGAAAGTCAGGCATGGAAAAAGCCAGCCCAAATCATGACGAACGAGTCAATATTCTCACTCCTCACGTTAGCTACTTGCCAGACCAGACACAGGAGCCAGCAGCAATGCCCTGGAGTGCTGGTTTGCTGTTGGCATTCAACCTTCGTGTAATACTTTCCCCCTGGTCACGGGACGGGAGTGCAGTCAAATGCCTCAGCTGACTATTGACCTCTCAGACTACCCGTTGCTGAAATCACTGCTGGGAACCTGCTCCTAGCTCAGGTAGGAGAGTGACAGGCAAGCCTTGACCTAAGGCACCCCAGGACTAGCCTGGGTTGTTCAGTGTGGGAAGCGCCCAAGTCCTCTGCCTGAGGGTGTGAGCCAGCATCCTCCTTGACCCAAAGGGGCCTCCTTAAGCTCTGGGTCACAGTTTGGACATTGCCTTATTTGGTGAGCAGTGCCTTTTGGTCTTTATCCTCTGTTCTCTCTCTCACTTGGTCAGATGACCAGATTCCAGGGAGGGAATTAACTCCGGGTCGGGGTGTTTTAGAGATAAAACAGATTGGAGAGGTGACAGCTCCTCAATGCAAAGCTAAGAAGTGGCAGAGATGAGATGAAAGCCAGATCTTCTGGTCCCCAGCCCTGGATTCCTCAAGTTGAGCTATCAGAGACCACAGACTAACAACAATAACACATACACACAGATATGCATATTTGCGTGTATATAAATAAATATAGATAAAGAGAGGAAACAGAAGTAGGCAAAATGTTAACAGCCGAAGACGCCATCCTATCATTCTTGCAATTAAAATTTTTTTTCAAGTAATGAAAAATCAAGTATCCTCGAACACAGGAAAGCAAGACATTAAAATGCCAAAAATAAATATAACAAAATGCTAATGGTGCCTGTTCGAATAAGATTAGAGTTTTGAACATTTTCCCCCATACTCTCTTTTTTACATTTTTGGCAACATGCTTATACTACTTCAGTGAGCAAGGGCTTTTACGTGAATAAATAATACCAGAACCAAAGCCTTAATACTCGTGTGAAGTGCCAGCTGCAATGTCTTCCGTCCCCAGGACTGGGGGAGGGAGAGGGTCCCCACCCACTGCTATTTCGGCATGAGGCTACTTGCCCAGTGGCCTATGCATCCCCAAGGGCCCCGTCCGCTTGCTCACAACCCTCAAACTCACAGATTATACATTTTAAAACAGGACTGGAAAGCAATATCTGGGGCTCGCATGACTTACTGTCTCAGCACCAGCTACAGGTTCAGTAATTGCAATTACCATGTTTCGAACTAGGCTGGCCCAGCTAGGGTCTTCCCGCTTGGGCAAAGCCGGAATAACTAGGTAAGTCAAGACATGGCTGGAGGAGACCGGATCCTCGTGGGCCACTCACGAGTACTACCGTGGGAAAGCTCCCATAGAAGGAATGTGTCTTCTTCCCAGGAAATCCACCCAAATCACAGCAGCCCACCGTGACCAATGTATATCTGTCACCGAGGGCTGGTCCAGTCAGCTGTCGTGAACAGCTGTGAGAAGACTGACAGCTGGGTCCGGGCAGGCCTGGTCTTTCTCTACACCCACCAAAAATAAGCTGCAAGGTCGGGAGTTCTAATGCCCCAGGGTGTAGTGAGGCCTGAGCTGGGGATGTTTGGTGGGGAAATTGGGAAGAAAGTCACAGAAGGTCCAGTTCTTCCAACAAGGCCAGGGACACCCATAGCACACAGCCCGGAAGAGTCCAGCCTGGATCCCACAAATCAGGCAGGAGACAAATGGGAGGTTGGCACCAAACTGCAAATGTCTTTTCAAACCCCCTCCAGGTCCCATGAAGAGATAGGACACCCTCCTAGGAACCCTCAGCCCTTACAGCTGGACCTCAGTTCTAGGAACATCAATCTACCCTGGCCTGAAAACTGCACAGATGTTTGCTCCCTCCTGGGGGTGAGGGAAGAGGTTGAGAGCTGAGAAGGAGGCCTAACACCGGTTCAGGATGTCAAACACCCCCCCGTCAGGCTCCTCAGGGGGAAGAGTTAGAACAAAAAGCTTAGAAGTCGGCCATTTGCCCTCCCTGGAAGCCATAACCTGACAGGGACAGAGAGACCTGAATTGCATTCATTTATTACAGGGATAAGGAAGTGTGAGGCCGTAAGGAAAAAAACCAGCAGCCCCATAGTGAGAGAAAGAAGCAGCCTTGGGACCCCAACAATGGAGCTGAGGTCTGAAGAATGCCTATCTCCATGCCCCCTGCTCCACCCACAGACCTCCGTAGACACAGCTCAGCAAGCAGTTCTCTTGGATTCTCTCTGTCTCTCTTTTCTAGGCCTAACGTTTGCTATGTAAGCAGCATATATGGGAGGTGCTACTGACCTGCCGTTGTTAAAATGAGGCCCCTCAGCAGTTAAGGCTGAACCCTAGGGCAGTGAAACCCAAGTTAAAACACCACACACAAGCAACCATCTTGATTGACACGGCGTGGTCCCCTAGTCAGGCTGTCTCAGATGAGACACTAATACTGTCCCCAACAGTTCCCCTTGTACAATGAGGGTCATTTTATCTTACACTCTAACACATACTTAAAAGTGCTGTCATAAGGAGCAGCCTGGCACACGGTAAATTCCAGCTAACTTTAGCTAGGAGGAGGAGGGTAGTGACCATGACAAGGGGCTGGGAAAATAGGAGAGGGGACAGGGACAGTTTAAAGAGGGGTAGACGCTGACATGGGGGCAAGATTTTTGAAAGTAATGAGCAAATAAACCATGCAGACAGACACCTACTGGAACGGCATTCCAGGGGTGACACCAGCCGCTATAAAGACTTGAGGTGTGGGTATAGCCGAGGGCCCTGAGGCAGGAATGTATCAGGCAAGTTCTAAGAATGTCAAAGACGGCAGCTGGAACCGATCACTAGACAGCAAGGATGACTTGGGGTAAGGGGTGGCTCACTCGGAGCCTTGACTTTTTCAAGAACTTTGCATTCATTTTGAGTTGGAGAAGCCCCCCAACAACTTGCCTGCCCTTTTCTTCCTGCTTTTATTTGTTTGTTTGTTTGTTTGTTTGTTTGTTTACTTACTTACTTAGACAGAGTCATACTATCTAGCCAGCCTGGAACTTAACATCCCCTTAGCTCCATCTCCAGAGAGGTGGTTCGCCCAGCCCCAAAGGGAGATTGTCAAGTAGGGAATGGACATAATCACATTCATACATTTTGTAAAGGACCCATCTGGCTGCTGTCTTGAGAATGGATAAGAGGGAAGCAAGGATAAAGTTGGGGAGAGAAATTAGAAAGTTCCCGGAACACAGCCCACCACTCCTATAATCCCAATTCTCAAGGAGGCTGAGGCGGAAGGCTTAGTGGGTCCCTTAGTGGGACACTGCTGGCACAGACCCCCAGTGATAGTTATGCTGACCCGCAGTGGTAGTTTGGAATGCATTAGAAGTGTTTGAAGGAAGAGCCTGCAGGATCTTCGGTAGGCTGGCTGGAAGGTTTGAGAAGGAAGTCCAGAATGGTTCCTAGGGAACTCCTGAGCTCCCAGAGGCTGTAGAGGAGCAGATGGAGACTTAGGATGTTGCTATTGTACCTGTAAAGTTTGCAAAGACCCTCAGACAGCCATGCGAACTATAGGAAGGAGGTGCTAGAGTTCAAGGAAGACCCCAGCTGGAGACACGGGGATCGTGGGGGGAGGGTTAGCTCCATCACCCTGGACCAAGGTGTCGAGAATGGTCTGAATGTTCCTGCCAACAAGAACACCGTGGTCAACAGAGCAACCAGGGAACTCACAGAGCTGGTGACAGTACACAGAGGCCAGGAAGCCAGCGGAGAGACACTGCTAAACCGCACCAGGGAAAGATGTACAATCAACTGAGAAGTGGACCGAATGTCTCTGTGTCTTTGTCCCGGACCCTTTTGGTGAAGTGAGGGGTAGACAGCCTGCCAAAGGAAAATGGTAGGCAGAACAAATAAAAAGTCAGTATTTCTAGTTTTGTTCTAGAAGGAAGCAGCGAAATAGGGCATACTCAATGAGGGGGAAAGAGAGGGATCGGGAGGCTTTTTTCCAGAGAACTCAATAGCGCCCATTTGTATGCTGATGCGGCCAGCCTACAGCGAGGGGAAGCTGCTGAAGCGGGCTTTATGCTAAATTGTATTTCTCTCTGGATGGTCAGAGCACGGGTGATTTTTGTTTTCTTCTTGTGCTTTTCCCCTGTTTTCCAAATTATCTAACATGAATATTTATTAATTTTGTAATCAGAAAAAAGCCATTAAAATCCGAAGAGCTGATTGCTCAAGTGAAGCTTTCAGTGGTGACTCATCCCGGGAAGGAAGAAAAAAAAAACAAACCACTGAAGGACTGAAAAGAACGAAGAGGTGAAGAAAAATTAAATGCAAATCAAGCACCCTCGGAATCAGATAATTTCTTGCCTGGCCCACTGCAATTTCCCCACCAGCCTCTGCCTGTCAGTCTCCCGGGCCTTGTCCCCAGCTCAACACAGCCTCAGTAAGAGCAGCCTTTCTGAATGCAAATCTGATGGTGTACGTCCTAAGTCTCTCCCTTCTAGCTACGGTTTGGGGGGAATAAACCCCTCCCACTCCACAGGGCAGAAGATGCCCTTTACATGGAGTCTGGGCCCCATCATCAAATCAGGGTGGGGGGCCTCCTTCCCCACAAGCCCCCCTTCCGTGCTCAGCCCCACACACGCACGGGTAATTACTGCTTCACAGCGCCGGTGACGTGCAATGCCTCTGGTATTCGCTCCCATAGCAACCTGTGCACACTCCATCAAGGCCCTCACCCACTCCACTGTACCCACCATTTACTCCCACCCTCCCAGCCCCCACTCTCTCCCGCTACCCTGGATACAGCCCTGAGTTCGGTGGGTTTTATTTATTTTTTATTTTTTTCAGTTCCTGTGTTTCCTAGCGCTTTGCCCAGTACCCAGTACACAGTAGGCACATGTGTGTCCACGGGTGGAGTACCCAGCACACAGTAGGCACATGTGTGTCTGCAGTGGAGCAAGCACAGCTGCCTTTCTAAGTACTCCCTGGTCCTCTCCTCAAAAGTCTTGCCAGCCTCTGGATAAAAATCAAAACCACCAGCAAAGGTTTTCATGAAGCCTCCGTGCCTGGCCCCAATTGCCAGACACACTTCTTTCTTCTTTGCCTTTTCATATATATTAATTCAGCCAGCCCTTATTAAGGCCCAGCCAAGGCCAGGGGTGCACAGATCAATGAGAAAAATGCAGCTGGATCTGGAGGAGACCAATATATCAATAAGGACCCTCCCCACCCCCGTCCATGCCAGTCCTAGACCCAGTGACATCATTCAAGCTACCTTTATGGAAGGCTCACTTTGAGGGCATAAAGCTAGTACCAGAGCTGAGCCTGGGTCAGCATCTCAAATAAACTTGCTTCACATCGACCTGGGTGTGCAAATCCCTTCCAGGCTTGTCTGAGCCTCTGGCCTGCACCCCTCCCCCACTGTCACCACAAATCAACCAGGAACAACAGCCTCTCCCCACCCCTGGCGCCCTCGAAGCCACAGAGTGACCTCAAGGACGGCAGTCCGAGCTTGATGCTTTGCAGACGGATGGTTGGAAATTCTGCTTGCAGAGGTTAGAGCAGAGTGCTCAGGGCATTTTTCCTGGGAAGGGATCCCGTAGGAATTCAGGCTTGGGGACTTCAGGAGAGGCTCTCTCTAGAGGGGCCAGTGAGGGAAACACAGGGCGACCCAGGGACTGTCCCTATCATGCAGAAATCAACAGTTTTCTGAGTGTCTGTTTGCTAAATGCTGCTGGGTTCCCAGGCTGGAGCAGCAGAAGCAGGAAAATGGGAACTTCGAAACGCAGGCATGGGTTAAAAAACGAGAACTCGGTCCTGTTCTTTTGATGTGGTAGCCTCTTTTGTCTGTGTGAGTTTCCCCATTTTTGTTTGTGGGGGATTTAATTAGAGAAACATCCCACCCCCACATGTTGAGCGGGAAACAGATGTGTCTGATCTGGGATAAAGGACTTTGAATGGACCCAGTGCCCCAGCCCTGTGCTGGCCTGGGAAAGGAATGTTGCCTAATGCGTTGATCCCTTGGCATGCGGTGTCAAGTGTGTGCGCGTTGGGAGGCTCTGTGTTCCCACACTCTAAGCCTTTAGAGGAGATTAGAGCTGAACAGTGTGGTTAGGAATGAATCTCTGTGGATGCAATTCTACAGGTACATAGGCAACAACAGAATCTGCATAAGGATGCAGCCTGAGAGGCTGAAAGTCTGAGTGGTACCCAAGGATCTGTTATGGGAGGAGGCCGTGCTACCAATACCCACTCCCCTTATGTGCAGGTGGTGCACAGCAGGGCCAGAAGACAATGTCTCTCTCACTCACTCTCCACCTTAGGTTTGGAGACAAGGTTTCTCCCTGAACCTCTTGTTCTCTGAGTCAGCTAGACTGGCTAGCCAGAAAGCCCCAGGATCCTCCCTCTGTCTCCACCTCCCCAACATTGGGATCTCAGGCTGCTGCTGAGTTTGATATGGATGCTGGCAATCCAACTCAGATCCTATGCTTGAGTGGCAAGCACTTCAACTGAATCATCTCCCCAGACCCGTCCTTGAACAGAGCGCAGATGAAATCCATTTTCATAGCGCTTAGAAGACAGTGGACGAGGTGGAATCAGGTTGGGGCAGGGAGTTTGGGAGTTTAAGATGCCATTCTCTGTGCCCTAACCTGAGCAGGGTCTGCCATACTCCCCAAGCTATTGGAAGAATCCCATCTGGGGAGATGCTCTGAGCACACTGGGTACAGGACAGGGGCTAAGCACAGCAGAGTCTTTGGACGTCTTTCCCCCCGCAGAATCCCTCGTACTGTATGTCTGAAATCTAACAGGGGACAAGAGGAAGCCATCAGAGGGGCCTAGGAAGGACCTTGGCTGTTCCCTTCTGTCTCCGTTTTCCCTTATACTTTCCTGGTGGTTGCCAAGTCTCCCAGAAGAGGGTACATCACACTGTGAGCTCGCCTTGCCTTCATGAGGGAATTCTGTCCCAGACTTAAAATTCCTCTTAGAAATGTACGCTTTAATATTTTATCTAGTTCGTTTTGGTTTTGCGTGTGTTCATATATGCAGTTGTGTTTGTTTGCTTTTTGTTTTGAGACAGCCTAGGTACCCTAGGTTGGCCTTGAACTCACAACTCCCTTTAACTAGGATTACAGATATGTGCCTCTGTGCCCAGTTCTATGTCCAGTTCCATGCAGAGCTGAACATTGAGCCCAGGGTCTCATCCATGCTAGGCAAATATTCTACTGAATTACATCCCCAAGCCCAGAAATATACAATTTAATTTCTTCCATAATATGTCCACAAACATACAACTGGATATCCACAAGCAAGATGTCTGCACTTGGCCTGAGGGGTTTTTGTTTTATTTTGGTTTGGTATGTTGTTTGTTTTTTTTTTTTTCTCCATGGTGTGAACCAACAAAAACGAATGTGGAAAATGAGATTCTCACTGTGACCCAGGGTAGGACCTCACCTGGATGTCCTTTATCATGACGGTGTAAACAAGGCCGTGAGACTTCAGATAGTCTTTGACATTATGCAGCTCAGAGAAGGGAACTCTCATGTCCACAGGGAGGCTAGGTCTGGCTGGACCACGCCAGAAGTCCACCTTGTTCACAAAAAAAGAAAAAGAAAAAAGAAAGGGAGAGGAACAGAAGGAGGAAGGGAAGAAACACAGCTGTATTTATTGCCTGTCTTTATATATCCCTTCCCCCAGGGGCATCTTACAGGGCAGGGGGAGAGGGGAACTCGGTTTCTTTTATACTTCAAAGGGGTCCAGGTCCATAAAGAAAATCCTAGGGTATGCAGAGAGGAAGAAATCCGTCCTCACCAAACTTCTTTTCCCATTTCCTGGTCATCTTACTGCCCTGCCTCACTCATCCCTTGCTCTGTCACCTGGATCCACAGAGCCCTAGAGTTCCTACAAGTGAGACTGTCATCACCTGGGACATTAGCCTGGTCAAGACCAGAAGAGGCAAGCATGACTTGTGATAGTCCCCCGAGAAGCAGAGTCAAAGGAGGAGGCCACACCCTGCGTCTACCTATAGATGTGTAAACTGTAGACTCAGGGCGGGAGAATCCCTCACTGATAGGGCCACGCCTACAAGGAGCAGCCAGAGCCTTGGGCCACATCCAAAAAGAGCTGGTTGTTTTACAAGCCCTCAGACAAAAGCCCCCTCTATTATAATTGTCGAAGAAAATGTTTTCCATTGTGAGAACTTGTGGAGGACAAATGTTCTTGGAAACAGAAACCCGGGCTGACAGACACCAACCCAAATACCACACAAGTTTGCCAAGCGAAGCCACTCCAGTCGGAAGGCAGATGTGAGCAGCCCCCGTGCTTCGTGGCACGGCAGCAGGGACATCTGTGCTTCCTTGTGGCTTTAGGACGCTGCAGCTGTTTTCAGAGCGTGCTTGTCATTCCCTCATCCACGACAGAGGGAAAAGCTAAAGGGGTCACAGCTTAGAAAGGCCACCCAACTTCATGGGGACATTGTGGCAGAGGAGCCACACTGGAGTTGTCCGCAGCTTGAGGAACATTTTTGAGACGTCAGGAAGGTTTGGGGGTGGAAAGAGTAAGGGGACCAGACAAGGAGCCTAGGCAGACAGTGACAAGGGCTGTGATAGTCGTGTTCCCGAGAGCAGTCCTCACCTTCTGGGGCTTCAGGCCCTCCAGATCCCTGAGAAGTGACAGCTGCTTCTCATCTTTAGCCAGGATTCGAAGAACCTGGTCTCTGGGAAGACATGGGGAGAAAGCTATGGTGGTACCCTGGAAGGCTAGGTCAGTAGGAAGAGGTGATGTGGAGAAGAGGAAGGCAGGAAAGACTCAGCACACAGCAAAAGGGATGAAGATTGGGGAGGGATGGATTCAAAGGGGCTAGGGAGCCAAGGGCAGCTCCGCGTACTGAACCCCACGAAAGGGAGATCAGAGACCTCCAGCCTCTCCTGACAGCGGAGCTGTGCTCTTTCCTTCCAGTTGGGTGGGTCGGTGCACAGTGAAGAGCACATCTACTTTTGATATGAGTGTATAGTCTAACAAGGATTAGAAAATTCTTCAAGGAAAATATAAGCCTTCGACCCTAAAGAAGAACATGTATAAAATCTGCTGCATGTGATTTTAGAAGTTTTTAATTTGTTTTTTTATTGATGTATATTAATTGTACTTAATAATTGGCTTCATTATGACGGTTTCATGCATGCATATAATGTATTTTGATCCTGTTCACTCTTCCCCACTGTCCTTTCTCGTCCCCTCCCATTTCTTCTGGTCCTTTCCCTCTTCCCAATTAGTCTCAATTTTAGGGGATCCTCTCAGAACCCTAAAAACTTCATCCTGAGCTTCAGATTTAGAACTCTAGATTTGGAAAGGGATAATAACATAGCCAAGATATCAGCTCCGGAGTATGAGTGGGAGATCAAGGAACCTGAAGGGGTTCTGGATGAGACTGAACCTTCTGTCTTGTCTCACCCAGGAGTACACAAAGACACACACACATGCACAGACACACACACACACAGACTTACAGACATGCACACATAGAGTCAGACACACAGTTACACACATACACACAAGCAGAGACACACAGAGATACACAGACACATACACACACTACACAGACAGACACACACCACACACACACACTATACACAGATACACATACACACAGACACACACACGGCACATGCATACATACACACAAAGTCATATACCACACAAAGATACATACACACACAGAGAGAGACACACAGAGACACATACAAACACCACACAGACACAGACACGCACACCACACACACAGACATACACACCATACACACCACACACACACCACAGATACATAGACACACAGACACACATACCACACACACACCACGCACACATAGACACACAGACACACACACCACGCACACATAGACACACAAACACACACACCACACACAACCACCACACACACAGACACATAGACACACATACCATACACACCACAACACACCATACACACCACACACACACCACATACAGACACATAAGCACACCCACGCACCATACACACCACACACATATATACACACCACACAGACACACACATATCACATACAGACACAGACACACACACCACACACACACCACATACAGACACATAGACACACACACCACACACACACACACTACATACAGACACATAAGCACACCCACGCACCATACACACCACACACATATATACACACCACACAGACACACACATCACATACAGACACATAGACACACACACCACACACACACACACCACATACAGACACATAAGCACACACACGCACCATACACACCACACACATATATACACACCACACAGACACACACACCATACACACCACAGATACATAGACACACAGACACACACACCACACACAACCAACCACACACACAGACACACATACAGACACATAGACACACACACCATACACACCACACACACACACCACATACAGACACATAGATACACACACCATACACACCACACACACACCACGCACACATAGACACACAGACACACACACCACATACAACCAACCACACACACAGACACATAGACACACACACCACACACACACCACATACAGACACATAAGCACACCCACGCACCATACACACCACACACATATATACACACCACACAGACACACACATATCACATACAGACACATAGACACACCACACACACACACCACATACAGACACATAGACACACACACACCAGACACATAAGCACACACATGCACCATACACACCACACACATATATACACACCACACAGACACACACACATCATATACAGACACATAGACACACCACACACACACACCACACACACACTCCGAGCATTTAGGTCTCCTCCCTCCCAGCCAGTCTTCCTTCCCACCGAGCAGCAGCAACTCACCCTGTAAAATTCATTTGGCCCCAAGCTACAGCCAGGATAAAGGTACAGATCAGAAGTGTCCGGCTGCCCACAGGAGACAGCCCAGGGCCTGTTCCTCCTCCTCGGGGGCCCTGCATGCTTCTTTCTCCAGGTAAGCTTCGGGGGCTTTCTTCCAGTTTGGCCATGGCCTAGGCCTCACGACAGCGCATCACCTAAAGGCCAGCAGGCCGGGCCTGAGAATGGACATTAGGCTCTAAGGGTCTAGGTCTAGCATGTGGTACCCACATGCCAGGCCCTGAGAGAGCCAGGCCAACCCTCCTCCCTCCTTTCCTGGTAGGGGGTGGAAAGATGGGGGAAAGGGAAGACAAGACTCTTCTTTCCTCTGCAGGATGAGGAGGAAATTCCCTGCGCCAACCTCCTCAGGAGCATCAAATCCTCCATCTCCAGAGAAAGAGAAGTCGCTATCGGCTCTAGGCTGTCCCCTCCACAAAACTGCTCTTCCACCCCTTCCCTTCCCACACACTGACACTGTCACTGGGCTAGATGCTCCTACACAGAAGAGAGTAAGCATCATTGAAGGGTCACAGGCCTCAGGACAGAGAAGGGGTGCTCAGGCCCTGTCTAAAGGAACCGGGCCTTTGACCTGCTCTAATCTCAGGGACTAACTTGCCAGTCAGGTGGTGATGAAAAAAATACCTTCCCTCCTTCCCTCACAGAAGACCTGAAGTATTAAATGAGACAACCTGGACGAATTGGCTTGGTGAAGCCTAGGACACGTAATGTCTTATTATTTAGAAGGCATTAACTCTTAGCCACAGGTCTGACGCCTGTTGCGAGGGCGAAGGGAGAGTGAAACAGAGGAAATATATATATTGTACAAGAGAAGGAACTCAGTCAGGATGCCCGGTCTCTGTCATCGGGGAGCCACCACTCCACTGAGACAGGTGGAGCAATTTCTGCAGGACGTGGAAGCCACAGCAGTCACTTCTATATTCTCAACAAACGGCAAAGTTCATTTCTCAGTCCTGCAGAAGCCCTACACAGTCTCCTCGTGGTCTGGGAACAGGAAGAACAAAGCAGAGGCCAGTACACAAAGGAGCCATCTTGAAAGAACGGAGCGAAAGATGGGGGCCTGAACAAAACAGGACGAATCTACAAAATCCGAGAGGTGGGAAGATTCCAAGCCAAAATCCAACAAAGTTGTTTTGTCCACAGAGGCCACTTAACTGTCACTAGAGGCGCTCCGCAGCCCCCTCTCCACCCATGCTTTCCCACAACGGCCAATTAGCGGGCCATGTGTGTAGAGGGGGTCACTCTCCTATTGATAGTGGGCCCCGCTCTCCACCCCGCCTGCCCTTACTCCATTATTTCATGGGTCAGCTGTTCAGACACGCCAAACTCTCCTAGAACCCCAGCTTTGGAAACGCGCAGAAAGTAACATTAGCAAAGGGCTTAAGGACCTAGAAAAGAAAGCAATTGTCCGGCTTTAGTCGCCTTGAGAATACAAGAATGAGCTGGTAAATAATAGCTCAGAAATTTAAAAGGGAAAAAAAAGTGGGAATGGTACTAGTCACCGAAAGCACCCAGCATCCTCTTGTTCAAAAGCATCATTTTAAGCCACTGACAATGAGACAACTATCCCTGTACTTGGTTTAGAAGTGGGAGAGAGATGGAAAGAGAGAAAGAGAGAGAATTAGAGTCAGAGTCGGGGGGGGGGGAGGGCAAGGAGAGAGAAAGAGAAGCGTTAGGAATTCCAGAGGATTCTATGGCAGCACTCCCAATAGAACTTTCTAGCATAATGGAGATGTTCTACCTTCACATCATCAAGAGAGCACTCCACCGGACCCTTGGCATGTTGGAGAAACTTTTATTGTGCTTCCTTTTCATTAATTTAAATAGCCCCACTTAGGGAATGCCTACAATAGCAGCCAGCAGAGTTCAATAGGAATTTGTGTAGGCCTCCGAGTGTCACAGACAATGGCTACATTTGAAGCATATATCTGTTTAACAAAATTCTTCATACTGGCTTCTCATTCATCATTAATGGCCCGTTAATCATTTACTCAATGAGCAGTCTACCGGAACACCTACTATGTGCCAAACACTCACCGAGATCTGGGAGTAAAAATACAACCTAACCCGGGCCTCATTGTTTCCAAGGGGTAAGCTGACAGTGAAGAGCGCACAGCAGGTGGGCGTGGTGCATCTGCCACCCGGGAGAAGCACGCAAGGACAGACAACACACAGCTGCAAGTGTCCTTAAACAAAAATTTGTTGACAGACTTTTACTTTCGGCAAGTGGGCAGGATTAAACAATGCTGCCCAAAAAAGAGCAACTGGGATGGAGGATACAATATCTTCAAAAACATCTTTCTAAACGCATCGCCGGGATGCCATACAAGTAAGTGTGTGCGGACCCAACAGTCCTAAAATGTCAGCCAGACATCGAGAGCCAAGCAAGCCTTCCCCTGGGTTCGCAGAGCCCTGGTGTCTCCTCCCAGAAGGTACACCTCATATCTAGGCTGATTTCCCCCCCCCCCCATTTGCTTGGATAAGAAAGAAAATTTTCTTATCATTGTTTTGATTTCTTTGAGAAGCCTTTGTTCCGCTCTCATTCTTGAAGGAGGTTTAATGGGTACAAATCCCACTTGATCATTGTTTGTCTCTGGACACACTGAAAATCTGTCCCGCAGTGTTGTGGCTTCTCTTTTGCTGTTTAATCACTTGGTCTATCTGCTCCAAGTTCCTTGGTAGGTTTTGTTCATTTCTGGTTGCTTTGAAGATCTCTTTGCTTTTCATGTTCTACAGTTTTGTTATCATTTATACTTCAGAAATCATAATAAGCCCGAGGATGAGCCTCTTTGTTCTCTTCTGTTTGAGACTCATTTAGTTCCCTACATTTGGATATTAGCACTATTTTCAAATTTTCTCAGCCATCCTGTTTTTCAAACATTGTCTCCTTTCCAGTCCCCATTACCTCCATCTGGAGCTCTTGATTAGATGATATTAGGCCTTTTCATGCCATCCTCTCAGACTTTAAACTATCCCGTTATGTTTTCATTTCATTGTCCTTCTGGGCTACGTCTAAGAGAATTAATTTGCATCAAACGTTTGTTAACTTTCTCACCAATTAAATTTAATATGTAATTTAACTGATCGAGTGAGTTTTAAACTTCAATTGCTTAATACAACAATCCTAAAACAAATTTTTTCCTCTCATTTCAAAACCTTTGAAATCAAGATGCATTGTGCAGGCAGGCAGGAAGGTCGCATCTTCTAGTAAGTGGCAGTGGTTTTGAGGGCACATAAAAATCACGGTTTCTTGCAATCAATCCTATTTTATCATCAACAAAATCGAGTATTTACTTTTTCGTTTGTAATTCAAGTTGATATTTCTTCAAGCTCAACTAATCAAATTCTTGGTCCTTTCCCATGCATGCGAGGCAAGTGCTCTATCACCGAGCTGTATGTACCTAACCGTTTGTTTGTTTGTTTGTTTGTTTTGAGACAGGGTCTTTCTCTGTAGTTTTGGAGCCTGTCCTGGAACTAGCTCTTGTAGACCAGGCTGGCCTCGAACTCACAGAGACTCTCCTGGCTCTGCCTCCTGAGTGCTGGGATTAAAGGTGTGCGCCACCACCACCCGGTGCCTTTTTTTAACAGTTGTACGCATTTATGTAATGTATCATGCTTATGTCCTCAAACTCACCTCTGTGGTCTCTCCCTCTTCTCTCTGAATCCTTTCCTCTTCCCAACAAATCCCTCAGTGGCTGAACCATTGAAGATAGAGAAACCGACAAGGGACGCCTTATATTGTTGTTCATTTAAACTTAAACAGGCCAGGATCCAGAGATTCGGTCTAATTCCTTTCACCTCAAAGCCTAACGGTTACGTAAAATTCAACAAGCCGCAAAAAACAAAGACCATAAGAAAAGTGCAGCTAACCCTGTAGACGAGGGGGAGTCTCGGTCATTACTGGGATGGTATAATGCCATAGCGAGGCCAATAGCTCATAGGAAGCACGGAAAGAAGCCCAAACACATTCGGAAACTTCATCTTTTTAGAGATGGCACCGCGGATCGATGTGGAACAGACAGACTAGACAGTGGCTGTGGCTGGGACTGTATAGATCTGTATGGGGAAATGAAATGAAATCTCTATTATACCACATACGAAAATCAATCCCAGGTAGATTAAAATTCTTAAATGTGAGGGCAAAACTATAAAGCTTCTAGAAGGCAACACAGTGTATGTAACATTGGGGTAAGAAGTAGCTTTTAAAAACAAAACATGAGAAGCAAAATAAAATAAAGGTTTGTATAAAGGGAAAGATTGGTAAAAAAAAAAAAATTAACCACACTAAAGTGAGGAAGCTCTAGCTGGCTGTATCTTGTAGCGCACCACGCCTGTCTGCGCTCTATGCGCTACCGTACAGTTTGTGAACCGGGCAAGGGGCTGGAGATTGAAACACACAAAGACACACAGACAGAGAGACAGTGACGCGGGTCATCCTTGTAAACAGGAATGTCCCAAGAAGGCCCCTTTATTGTAGCAGGAGCAGCTTAAATAGGGATCCTTAACTGATAGCTACGCCCCAGCCAAACCCGCCAGAAACCACTCCCCTGCCATCAGGAACTCCTGAGGGTCTCCTGCTCAGAGCAGCTGCAAGCATAACATTTTGTTTACAAGAAATTCAGGGTCTGAGGGGTCACAGCTCCCAACAGTATCTAAAGCTTCAGAGATCAGAATACGCTCAAGCAGGGTGATATTTTTAAGGTCATCCAAGGAACATACTGAGACCTCCATCTTTTTTTTTATTGATTTTTATTGACCTCTACATTTTTCTCTGCTTCCCTCCCTGTCTCTCTCCTCCTCCCTTCAATCCTCCCCCAAGGTCCCCATGCTCCCAATTTACTCAGGAGATCTTGTCTTTTTCTACTTCCCATGTAGATTAGATCTATGTAAGTCTCTCTTAGTGTGCTCATTGTTGTCTAAGTTCTCTGGGATTGTGGTTTGTAGGCTGGTTTTCTTTGCTTTATGTTTAAAAACCACCTATGAGTGAGTACATGTGATAACTGTCTTTCTGTATCTAGATTACCTCACTCAAAATGTTTTGTAGCTCCATTCATTTTCTTGCAAAATTCAAGATGTCATTATTTTTTCTTCTGCTGTGTAGTACTCCATTGTGTAAATGTACCCCCTTTTCCTTACCCATTCTTCGGTGGAGGGGCATTTAGGTTGTTTCCAGGTTCTGGCTATGACAAACAGAGCTGCTATGAACATAGCTGAGCACATGTCCTTGTGGCATGACTGAGCATCCTTTGGATATATACCCAAAAGTGGTATTGCTGGGTCTTGAGGAAGGTTGTTTCCTAATTTTCTAAGAAATTGCTACATTGACATCCAAAGGGGTTGTACCAGCTTGCATTCCCACCAGCAATACAGAAGTGTTCCCTTTTCCCCACAACCTCTCCAGCATAAGTTGTCATCAGTGTTTTTGATCTTGGCCATTCTTACAGGTGTAAGATGGAATCTCAGAGTTGTTTTGATTTGCATTTCTCTGATGACTAAGAATGTTGAACATTTCCTTAAGTGTCATTCAGCCATTTTAGATTCCTCTGTTGAGAGTTCTCTGTTTAGGTCTGTACTCCATTTTTTTTTATTGGATTATGTGTTCTTTTGGTGACAAATTTCTTGAGTTCTTTGTATATTTTGGAGATCAGACCTCTGTCTGATGTGGGGTTAGTGAAGATCTTTTTCCATTCTGTAGGCTGTTGTTTTGTCTTGTTGACCATGTCCTTTGCTTTACAGAAGCTTTTCAGTTTCAGGGGGTCCTATTTATTGATTGTTTCTCTCAGTGTCTGTGCTGCTGGGGTTATATTTAGGAAGTGGTCTCCAGTGCCAATGTGTTCAAGTGTATTTCCCCCTTTTTCTTCTATAAGGTTTAGTGTGGCTGGCTTTATATTGAGGTCTTTGATTCATTTGAATTTGAGTTTTGTGCATGGTGATAGATATGGGTCTATTTTCATTCTTCTACATGTTGATATCCAGTTATGCCAGCACCACGTGTTAAATATGCTTTCTTTTTTCCATTTGATATTTTTTTGCTTCTTTGTAAAAAATCAGGTGTTCAAAGATGTGTGGATTGATATCCAGGTCTTCTATCCAGTTCCATTGGTCCTTCTGTCTGTTCTTATGCCAATACCAGGCTGTTTTCAGTACTGTAGCTCTGTAGTAGAGTTTGAAGTCAGAGGTTGTGATGCCTCCAGAAGTTCTTTTGTTGTACAGGATTTCTTTGGCTATCTTGGGTTTTTTGCTTTTCCATATGAAGTTGAGAACTGTTCTTTCAAGGTCTTTGAAGAATTTTTCTGGGATTTTGTTGGGCATTGCGCTGAATCTGTGACCCCCATCTCTTAAGAGAAAGAAAAGCAAAAGAAGAAAGAAAGAAAGAAAGAAAGAAAGAAAGAAAGAAAGAAAGAAAGAAAGAGCAAAAGAAAAAAAAAGATTGATTGCCAGGCAATAGTGTAAATGCTTTAATCCCATCACTATTGAGTTTGAGGCAGGAGGATCACAAGTTGGAAGACAGTCTGGCATACACAGTGATACTCTATCTCAAAATAAAATTAGAAATTAATTTATTCAGTCAGGTGGTGGTGGCACATGCCTTTAATACCAGCACTCGGTAGGCAGGGGCAGGCAGATGGATCTCTGTGAGTTCGAGACCAGCCTATCTACAGAATGAGTTCCAGGACAGGCTCTAAAGCTACAGAGAAACCCTGTTTCAAAAAAAATATTATTTCTAATGTTAAAATAAAAAAATAAATGAAAATTGTCTAAATCCGGCACAGTGGTGCACACTCATAATCCTAGCTACTCAGGAGGTTGATGTAGAAGCTCACAAATTCAAGGCCAGCCTGAGCTACATGTGTTGGAGGCAGCTTGAGCCACTGAACAAGACCACTAATTAAAAAAAGAAAGGACATCTGTTTTTAAGATTCTAAATTAAGAACTTTTTGCAACATATAAAACTGGTAAAGAGTTAATATTCAAGATATATAAAGAACATATGTAAATCAATTTCTATAAATTATTTTTAATGAAAGGTTATGTGGCAGAAGAGGACTCAAATTGTCTATAAATGTACAAAATTCAGCCATACAACAGCAAGTTAAAACCACAACGAAATTACGATTGCGTGCTACCAAATTAGCCAAAGTTTAAAATCTCAGCCAATGACAAGAGTTAACAAAAACAGATGTGGTGCACATAGCTTGTCATCTATGCATGGTAGAGTCTAAGATGAAACGGTGTCAGAACAACACTAGAACACCTACCTCGTAATGCATGAGGCTCCGGACTCTATCCCTTGCGGCGGACTTCTTGACCGGTGACGGAAGAACGACCACCACACCAGGATTCAACTCAGATCACGCTTTACTGGAGTGCCCTTGATTGATGGGGGCATGGAACGAGGGGGCAGGAAAACGAGGGACAGGGAGCAAAGGGGCAGGGAGCACAGGGGAGAGGTAGCAGGAAGCGAAGGGGAGCAGGAAGCGAAGGGAAGGGGGTGCACTTAGGCAGCCGCTTAAATAGGGAATTGGCACACGGGTCGCCCTGTGATTGGCTGCCACCAACAGCTGACACCAGACCGCATCGGGATAGGCTCAAGAATCTACATCCACCGCGCATGCGGGAAGCTGGGAAGCGCAGCTCTCAGTGGAATAGCCAAATATGGAGTTGTTTGTAACAAACAAGACAGGGTGTCGGCGCCATCTTGTAATGGCGATCCTGTCCGGCTCACTACAGTTCCCCCTTATTGTTTGTAAGCAATGAGCGCAGGACTAACGTCATCCAATCTGACCCCCACCTCATGATGTGTTGGTCGATCGAGGATGGAAAATATTTTCCATGGACACACCTTCCCCTGTGCAATGGGTATTCGAGGAACCCCGGGGGTGCAAAGGCTGTGTCGCAGGAACCTACAACCACACACCTTCCCAAGTGCAATGGATCGACAGATCCCATGGGGTGCAAAGGCTGTGCAGAAGGAGCCTACATCCGCACACCTACCCAAGTGCAATGGATCAACAGATCCCATGGGGTGCAAAGGCTGTGCAGGATGGAAGCTCTAAGCGTCTCTTAGTGCTAACAACCATATCTGGGGGAAGGAGCCACACTCCAGAGTAGCTAATGCCTGAGAGATTATAACTTTATCCCAATATAGCCTTATCCCTATTGGTCTGGGCTCGAAGGCAGCAAACCAACCACAGGCACAACACACAGCCACCCAGGCAGCTTGCCAAAAACATGCCCACGCAACTGAAAGCACAGGGACCCTTTCTCTGTAAAGTTACGTGCTTCTCCTAAAAGGTAAAAATCTGGGGAGAACTGTGGCATCATGCCGAACAGGCATCGCCTTTGGGAAGGCTGACAGGATTCCCCTTCAGTGCTCCGCCTTCCACTGGATCCACGTCATCAGGGATGTCTGCAGGAACTTTCTCCAGAGACTCAGCCTCATCCTTAGGAACTTCCTTGATCATGCGTGTCAGCCGGCTCGGAACCCAAAGCGGAGCCTCTTGGCCCTGTGGAAAAACACATACAGCTCCCCTGGATCTTGCCAACACAAGATCCGGTCCATACCATTTGTTATCCAATACATCTTTCCACTTCACATATTCCTTTTGTTCCATAGGGCCTGCTGCATGCTTTTCAGCTGCTGCAGCACCCGACTCATTCAGGTTTAAAAAGTTAAGTGTGAAGAGAGCAAGGGAGATTCTTTCCCTGGGGGAAGCGGATTCAGCTATTCCCCCTTTTTGTTTTTGTAGAATTTCTTTAATATTTTTGTTGGCTCTCTCCACAATACCTTGTCCTTGTGGATTGTATGGAAGACCCGTAATGTGGGTCACTTGGAGCTGTGCACAAAAGGCACGAAATCCATGGGAGGTATATGCCGGGCCATTGTCTGTCTTCAGGCGTAGGGGTTTTCCCCAGGCGGCCCAGGCCTCCAGGCAATGTGTTTTTACATGAGTTACCTTTTCTCCCGCTAGGGGCGTGGCATGAATAATGCCCGAAAAGGTATCCACTGATATATGTAAATATTTTAATTTGCCAAAATCAGGCAGATGGGTAACATCCATTTGCCACAACGCGTTAGGTTGTAGCCCTCTAGGGTTGACCCCAACATTAGGGGGGTATAAAAAGGTCACACATGAAGAACAGGCTTTAACTATTTCTCTTGCTATCTCTCTGGAAATATGAAATTTTTTTCTAAGGGTATTGGCAGGCACATGCCAAAGCTTATGAAAATCTCGTGCTAATTCTACAGGGTCCGAGACGACCAAAGCCATAGACCGGGTAAGGCAGTCAGCCAAATCATTGGCCTCAGACATGGGTCCTGGAAGCAAAGTATGAGCCCGAATATGTCCAATGAAAAAGGGATTATCTCTTTGTAAAATGCATTCTTGAATTTGACACAAAATATTGGAAACTGTACTTGAATTTCTAACAAAGCTAGCCACCTCCAATGAGGCAACAGCATTCACCACATATTTAGAATCTGAAAATAAATTGAAGGGTTCTGAAAATCTTTTAAAAACTTCCAGCACGGTCATACATTCCGTGACTTGTGGGGAATCAGGTCGAAAATCAAGCAAAATGGGATCCCTACCTTGAATTACTATGGCACCTTTGCCAGTTTTGGAGCCATCAGTAAAAACAGTCAAGGCCATATTAATGGGCTTTTTAAAGGTAACCTTAGGAAAATACACTAAGTTCCTTTCCACAAAATTTAATAGGGGATGTCTTGGATAATGATTATCAATAAGGTTAGGAAAAGCGCAAACCAAAACAGCCCATTCATTTACTGTAGCTGCCAATGTCTCCACCTGTCCCTTGGTATAGGGAATAATCAATTTATCTGGCATGGTAGCAAAAGATGTTAAACAATGTTTTATCCCCAATACCGCTTGAGAAGCAACCAACTCGGGATAATATTGAATGGTTTTGGTACCTGAAGAATTACCATGGATCCACCACAAGGGGCCATCTTGCCATAGCACCCCAGTAGGGTAATGTGCAGTTTTTAAGATGCATAAGAATATAGGCAAATCAGGATCGACTCGGCACAATTGTGCCTTAGTCATTGCTTTCTCCACCTGTTTTAAAGCCTTTTCAGCCAAGGGAGTCAAAGTTCTGTTCGAATTAACATTTGGATCACCTTCCAAAATAGAAAACAAGGGCAACAACTTTGCCCGGGGGATGTTTAAATACCCCCTAATCCAATTAATATCCCCCAATAATTGTTGAAAATCATTAAGTGTCCTCAAATGATGGGTGCGAATGGAAATCTTTTGAGGGGTCACCGTCAAAGGGGATATAACTGCCCCCAGAAATTTTATAGCAGTAGTCTGTTGGATCTTATCTGGTGCCAAGACCAGGCCCCAACATGTAGAAAAAATGAAAATAGACCTATATCCATCTTTATGTACAAAACTTAAGTTTAAATGAGCCAAAGGCCTTAGCATATAAAAATTATGTTGAATCTCACAGAGAAAAATTTTTGAAGCACACTTTGCCACGTCTCAAACATAGCCTCAGTGGCACAAACATTGTGAGAAACCATAAATTATATCTCCTGAATTGAGATGCTTTTGTATAACAAGGCTATATAGTGGGAAAAGATCTTTACTTATCATAAATCCATTTCAAAAATATATGAAGAACTCAGGAAATTAGTTATTAAAAATTTTAATCCAATAAATATTTGTTATAGATCTAAACTGAAAACTCTCAGACGAACTTAAAAATGACTGAGACACTTAAAAAATGCTCAAACATAACAACCTTTAGCCCTCAGAGAAATGCAAACCAAAACTCTGAGATTTTACCTTATCCTTGTAAAAATGACCAAGATTAAAAATTATTGCTAACAATTTATGTTTAAGAAAATGTGGTTAAAGAAAAAACTTTATTGTTGGAAGTGTAAACTGACACAGTCATCTTTGGATCGCACATCGTATTGAAAAACCTGAACAAACCAGATTCTCCCAGCAGGAAGAGAAGAACCAAAAATCCAGGACTAGCGTGTACAGCGACCTTGCATCAGGAACTAGCTGAAGACAAAACCAGACTGCAATTCTGATAACGATCCCAAGAAACAGTGAGTTTCCTCCTTGTGATTATCAGCTTGCTGTGTTTTAGGAACAGATTACGACCTTGGGAGTGGTCCCAAGGCAACCACCTGTGGATTTTTTGGAATTTATGACCCTTTTGGACCACTGGGCAGTGGCCTCTTTTTTAAAAAATTTTTTTCTCCCGGTCACTGGGGGTCGAACTCCTCCAGCGCCAACCAAGGCCACGTGTGCGACCTCAGCAAGGATGGTCTCTGGCGAGCCATGCGGGGGTCCGCACCATCCCTAGACCCGAGTGAGAGTTTCCCCAGCACTGGGAGTCTCCCACTATGTCTATTTATTAAAATTAGGCAAATATCTACCTCAAAACTTAGCAATACCCTTTTTTGGGCCTAAATACAAAGTTGTTTAACCACAAGAACATGTGCTCAGCAGCTCAGCCTTGCTTGGATGTGTGGCTGAGCAGAGCGGCTGGGCCCAACCGGTCAAGCTGGTGAGCCTTACCACTGTCGTGCTGCGCTACTATGCCCTGAGGCCCACGCTGGGAGTGGCCTAGAATTTTAGCCTGTGGGTCCTCAAGGCAGGTCCTGTGTTTTCAGCTTTGCAGACCCTCCGTGCTGCTTGACCTTGGAGCCTCAGCGGTTCACATTTTATAAAATCTGGAGGCCTTGGTAACTCGAACCAGAAGAATATAATTCCCTTCCTTAGCATATCTTGTTTAGCGGCCAGATCTCTACCAAGCCTACCATAGGATGACACATTAAGATTGCCAGAGGCGGCTTTCTCCAGTTTTTTCTCCTCCTGAGGGTCTAACTCCTCCTCAGACCGATCCAGGCCCGCAAATTCCACGAGCGCTAGATAGAGGGGACCTTCCCTCTTCTCATTAGCCTCTCTTTTAGAGAGGATTGTATCAGGATCCTTTTCTTTTACTTTTTTTCTTTCAGGCCTTTCCAAGTTTCCTCCCTTTGAATCTGAAAAACCGTTCTTGTGTTTAATCCGGGCCTTTCGCCCCTCTCTCGGAACGTCCACGTTGTTCCCTGCTCTGAGGTTGCAGCCGGACTTAAGGCAGTGAAACCAGAGAAAGCAGGCTAGTACTAACACCACAAACGCCACGAACACGAGACCAAACATCCAAGAACCCACTCCCGCAAACAGCATACTTGGGGAGACTGAAATCAGCATACTGGGAGAAACTTACCGACGTCGCCACTCCGCGTGTTGAGTTCAAAATCCTCTTCGGCCCTTCGCCTGGCGACCGAAGTTCCCGGGTTTTCGGCACCAGTTGCGGCGGACTTCTTGACCGGTGACGGAAGAACGACCACCACACCAGGATTCAACTCAGATCACGCTTTACTGGAGTGCCCTTGATTGATGGGGGCATGGAACGAGGGGGCAGGAAAACGAGGGACAGGGAGCAAAGGGGCAGGGAGCACAGGGGAGAGGTAGCAGGAAGCGAAGGGGAGCAGGAAGCGAAGGGAAGGGGGTGCACTTAGGCAGCCGCTTAAATAGGGAATTGGCACACGGGTCGCCCTGTGATTGGCTGCCACCAACAGCTGACACCAGACCGCATCGGGATAGGCTCAAGAATCTACATCCACCGCGCATGCGGGAAGCTGGGAAGCGCAGCTCTCAGTGGAATAGCCAAATATGGAGTTGTTTGTAACAAACAAGACAGGGTGTCGGCGCCATCTTGTAATGGCGATCCTGTCCGGCTCACTACAATCCCTAGCATGTGGAAATATCCTTTTTGTTGGCATCGCCTTAGCTAGTAAGGGAGAAACTGTGCTGTGCCCTAATGCCCTGCCCACCAGCCTGCAGAAAGCAGATGAACCAGAGTTCCTGCGCAAGGCTGGATGGAGAACGAGAGCCAGGCATGGTGGTGCACCGCTCTAATCCCGGCACTCGGGAGACCGAGAGGCAGGTGGATCTCTGTGAGTTCGAGGCCAGTCAGGACGACATAGTGGGATTCTGCCTCAAAAACAAAAGCAAGAAATGGAAATGAATCAATACCAGGTGCACGCGCCCAGGTGGACAAACCCCAAAGTGTAATGTGAAGTGGCAAAGTCAGAAGATGCTTGTCTCCATTTATATAGGCCTACAAAACAGCACTCTGCTTTAAAAGAACACGTATACCTATGTGATAAGTAAGAGGAAAAGCAAGGAAATCAATAGTGCAGATTGGTGGTTTTGCTGGGGGAAGGGAGGGTGTACATTAAGAGGCTGTGAAGCTCTTTGGTGATGATGTTGTTTCTTTTTCTGGGGCTAAAAAAGAACATAAAACCAATGTATATGTATGTTCAATATGTTTTTAAATGAATGGATGTCTGCCTTTCAGAAGATGCTAGAATGTTAAAGTTTTCTTTCTCTTTCTTTTCTTAAGGGGATGGATAAGATGATGTTTCATTCTATAGTCCAGGCTGGGCTCAGATCCCATGGCAAGTTTCCTGCCTCCACCTCCTAAGTTCCAAGATTACAGATGTGAACCATCATATCCAGCTTATATTTGTACTTTTCATAGTAAGAAATCAATAAAAAAAATGCCCGAAACTGAAAAGTCAAAAAGTAGCCGTGTACACCCTTACCTGGGTTTATAAATTCAAGTAACATGGTTGCAAGATGTGGGCGGGACTCTTCACAGAAAGAGTTTAGAAAGCGATTTCATCCTTCAAACAAGACATTGACTATGTCTCTAAGTCTCCAAAGTGAACTATGAATTTAGAGTCAGGGATACATAGAGAGATTTGCCAAGGATGAGGAGAGAGGGGAGAGGTGCTTACTGAGTGGGGATTTCAGTTGGGTGCCCTGACATCCAGGAGATGTGTGGGTAAGGATAGTTGCGTGGTAATATGAACATTCTTAATGCTACGAAAATGTCTAAGTTCTATATTATATATATATGTATGTATGTGTATATTTAATTATACACTCAGAATTTTTTAAGAAAATTAAAAAGAGAATAAACAGTGACATTTGAGCTGCTAGGTAAGATGAGAAGGAGCTAAGCAGCCACGGCAAGGACAGGAAGGCACCAGGAAACCTGATGCTAGAGAGCCCTGAATCCCTGTCATTAAGGTATTAATTCCCACTTCTGTCAGCGACCACCCTGAGGGTCTCCAAGATCCATGAGGTGCCTCAACGCTCACAAATAAAACTCCCAGACTAAATTATGTTTAATCTCCACAAGTCCCCTTTGGGTGCTTTACAGAAATAAATACGTCAACTGTAATCTTTAAAACAACAGAAAAACAGGAGCGCGCCATCGTTCCCGTCGGGTTCTTTGATTAACAAGCGAATTTTCCACAGTTCTTTAAAATAGCAGATCCCCCCTCCCCCAGGATACTCAAATGTGATTGAATTAACTGAAAAGCAGGTTTAGCCTACCTTCCAGAACTATTCGAGAGATGTGCTTTCAGAGGGGATTAGGTATTGGATATCCAAGAAAACAATGAGCTACCAAAAGGTGGGCTAATATTGCTGGAGACGGGGGCTCTAGAACTGCTTCCTCCTTCAAAACTGTGCACAGGGTTTCCCACCCGCTAGGGGAAACCACAGCCACGAACCACATCTCCCGGTTTAGCTAATCATGTCTTGGGCCTCCTTGGTCACCATCGGCCACACACTCAAATTCCTTGCAGGTTGCAACGATATGCAGCTAGCCCCTTGTCAGCTGGGGCTTGGCCATGCATCTGCTCAACTTCAGGAATCACATGGATAGCCCAGACCGGGTTCTAGGATCTAACTGTGTGTTGTCTGTTCTGTGCTTCCCATCTTAGAACGTTCCTTCCCATCTTAGAACAGACTCCCAGTTCCGGGACCTTCAACAATGCCGGCTTCTTCCAGTTCTGCACCCAGCACTCAGAGCTCTGAAACCTGCTTCTCCAGTTTTAGTTACTGGACCCCAGTCCAGTCCCTACAGCCAGAGAACCCACTTGACATCATCCTCAAGTGTAACTCTCCAACATCATCACCTCACACCCGCCCTCCCTGCCCTGTTCCAGCTGTTAATCACAGACTCTCAGACAACCCTCTGCTACATGGCTGTCTCCATCCAGACACCAGCTACTGTCTCTCAACTCCTTGAGACCTTCTTGCCCTTACAGCTGGCTCAGATACCCACCAAGGGAACCCCAGTTCTAACCCATTCCGCTAATCTCTGGGCTGGGGACTGTACAGAAACACGCCCTGGGCCTCTGTTCCACAACCCTTGCTACCATGTGGTGGGAGCTAGGGGATCAGGGTGGGGATGGCTACCCAGGATTCTTAGTTTGAAGGCTGTACAACCCAGGTAGAGGTTAGACCAAGTCTGCGGGTTGTAGCGCGAAGGGCCCTCATCTAGTTGAGAATGGATGTTCTTTTATGACTAAAGCAAACCTAGCAGAGGGTACGTCGGGGGATCAGAGCTAACGACTAGTGCTCTGATTCAGAAACCTCCCAAGTGTGGCATTTGATCCTGTCGGGGGGGGGGGGGGAGAGGAAAGGATCGGGACTTCTGTGCTGTATTTTTAATCTCATCCTTTTCAACTTCGGTTTTTCTTTCTGTTTAGTAAAATGCGAATATAATGATATTTGTGCAGAATTTCTAAGCTATGTAATTATGCAGCTTGGGTGTGACATGCTAATTTTTTAAATTATAGGAATGCAGCATGAAAAAAACTGAAGTGCGGGCTAATGGCACATCAATTAATTTTGAAAACCTTCACACTGTCGTTTCTTTGTTCCTGGAAATATCTCTCACACGGTGCCGGGTGGCAGAATCTGATTTTTAATTGATTTTTTTTTTGCTAAATAAATGTTGATAGACATTGGGGAATTTCACTATCCTTGAAATTGTTGTACTATGAGGGGGGAAATATTGAGCAGAACTGTAAGCAAGAGTTTGCCTGTAGAGCCTGGCGTCTGGTTGGGATTTTCTTGGCTTCTCCTTGTTGTCACGTAGAGTCAGGACCATCGTACCCCAAGGAAGGCCTTTGGGATCAATAATTTTCAAACTCCTGCTTCATATTGGCTGCAGGCCGGGCTTGGCAAACAGAAATTACATAGCAATATTCCCTTATTGCTGAAGTCAGTCTCCTGAACAAAGCCAACTTTTGTACAAGGGTGGGAGACCGGGTGGGGAGCCTTCCCGTGTGGCTCCTCACCTCCCTTGTCTTCGTCCACACAGCAGCATCTGGTGCGCTTTCTGCAAAGGGGTGGAAACCGGAAAGCTGAATGTATTAGTCTGAAAGTTTCGATAACCTTGATGCAACCAAAACAACGAAGCCAGCGTACTGGAGGCCAATTATTACCCTCCCTCAGACATCTTTGGTTTAGCCTGGCTGTATGAATATTGATTAAGATAGGGGGAAAAGGTAAAAGCTAGGGAAGACGTAGTCACAGACTGTGAAAGGAGGCTGAGGAAATGGCTCAGTCAGTAGTGTGTTTGTCGTGCAAGCATGAGGACCTGAACTCAATTCAAGAACCCACATTAGGGCTGGAGAGATGGCTCAGTGGTTATAAGCACTGACTGCCCTTCCAGAGGGCCCAGGTTCAATTCCCAGCACCCACATGGCAGCTCACAGCTATCTGTAATTCCAGTTCTAGGGGATCTGATACCTTCACACCAATGCTCATAAAATAAAGTTTAAAAAAAAACAATAAAGGCAGGAGGAGGAGGAGGTGGAGGAGGAGGAGGAGGAGGAGGAGGAGGAGGAGGAGGAGGAGAAGAAGGAGAAGGAGGAGAAGGAGAAGGAGAAGGAGAAGGAGAAGGAGAAGGAGAAGGAGAAGAAGAAGAAGAAGAAGAAGAAGAAGAAGAAGAAGAAGAAGAAGAAGAAGAAGAAGAAGAAGAAGAAGAACAAAAGAAGAAGAACCCACATCACAAATGTCCAATTAGTAGCATGTACTTGTAATCCCAGTGTGGGGATTACAAGTGTGTCCCCAAGGCTTACTGGCCAGTCAGCTTGGCCTACCAAACAAGCTGCAAGTCATTGAGAGACACTATGAAACACTGAGGTAGAGGACTTTGTCCTCTGGCTTCCACAAGCACATGCGCAAACTCGCACACACATGCACACAAAGAAACAAATCAAAATCGGGGCTGAGGAAATGTGCCCTTTGGTAAAATACCTGCTGTGTAAGATGAGGACTGAGTCTGGATCCCTGGGACCAATGTAAACACCTAAGCATGGCAGCACATGTCTGTCACCCCAGGACTGAGGGGACAGAGTCAGAGGGCAGAATCCATGCAGTCCAGGTTCACTGAAAAGCCCTATTGCTCCCCAAAATACGGTGGAGAGCAACTGAGAAAGAGACCCAGCATCAACCTCTGGCCTGCACACACTCACACACGCATGCACATCCACACACATATATGTACACGCCCACACCAACATACACATATGCCGTAACATACAAAGTAAAGATCATTTTAAAAAATGGAAAACTGTGAAGAGTTGGGGACTTTTCTTACAGTTTCTAGAAAGAGCAAGTTAGTTGACAGATGATGGCAGAAGACACACAAACCCTGACTCGGAGACACTGTCAACGTGTCTACCTCTCCCCTGAGCCCCGTTTCTCACGAGGCAACAAGAGATCAGAGACTCCTGCAAACCCCAGTGGGCTGAATTACAGAAGCGTCTGAGCCTAGAGAACCTGAAACTGTGTATGATTTCTGTTCTTATAAAGTTTTTGATATTTTTATGACCCAGGAGCTGTCTACCTTAGCGTGTATTCCTTGGGATCTCCAGAAGAAGGCATTCGTACCCAGTTGCCGTTGGATAGATTATTCCATAAATGCCAGTGATAGGAAGCTGATGGATGGCGCTTTAACAGGTCAACCCTATTTTTTTTTTTTACTGATTTTCTGCCTGTGTCGCCTATAAATTACCAAAAGATGAGTTTCTAAAGAAGTCTCCAACCATAATGGTAGACTTGGGCTTTCCTTGTGGCTTTGTCAAGTTTTGCCTCATTAATGTATCACGCTTAGCCTGTAATTGCCTCTAGCTTATAGTACTCTCTCAAATGGAACTCTGCTACCAGGCAGGTGCCTGGTAACTGGTCCTCCTGCTCCCTTCCTCCTGTCTTTACATTGCTGCTAAATTCATTCGCCGCTTCATAGGCTATATCCAGAACACGCTGCCATTTTACTGACCAGTTAGCCATTAAATAAAGAATGAGAAAAAGAAACTCTTTTGATTTTTTTTCCTTCAGATACTCTTTCCCCTTCCCTTTCTTTATATAGATCCGAATGTCTGGCCTATATCATTTCCTATGACCTGAATCACTGCTTTGACTATTGCTTTCAGAGCAAGTTTGCCATGACGAATGCCCTAGGATTTCGCTTGTCCGAGGAAGTATTGATCCTTGACTCTTGAAGGATAATCTCACTGGATACAGAATTCTAGAAGAGTGAGCTTGTCTCCCGACCCTGCAAATATTTTACTCCCCTCTTCTTGCTTGCGTAGTTTCTAGCAGAGCAGCTAGGTAACTCTGATTCTTGGTTCTGTGTAAGGTGGCCTCCCCTCCTGATGTCTCTGCTTTTCTGAAGTTCAATTATGATGTCTCTGAGGATAATTTCCTGGTGTTTACGATACTAATTTGTGAGAATTCTCAGTCATATTACTTCAAATATTTCTTCTGCTTTGTTCTTTCTTCCCCTTCTAGTGTTCCAATTACACATATACTAGACCTTTAAAAATTGTTCCACAGTTCTTAGGTATTCTGTTGTTCTGTTTGGAAGGTTGTTTTTTTTTCTTTCTCCCTTTACATTTTACTTCCAGAAGTTTCTATTGACTATATTTTTAATCTCCCTTTTTCTTTTTTCTGGCCTTGTCTAGTTTACTAATAATAGGTCCATCCAAAGCATCCTTTAATTCTGCTTCAGGACGTCTTTTGCCAGCACTTCCTTTGGGATTTTGTTTTCTCTCTGCTGTTTATAGCACTCATGTGGTTCTTTCCATTAGAGTCCTTAACATATTGATCACTGTTGCTTTTTAAAGATATATTTTATTTTTATCTACATGTATGTATGTGTATAAATATGTACACCCACGTGTGGGATACCCTAGGAGACTAGAAACAGGTGTCAGAGACCCGGGGGCAGAAGTTACAGGCAGCTATGAGCCACCCAATACAATGCTGGGAAATGAACTCTGGCCTTCAAGCAGCAAGTGCTCTTAAGCCCTGAGCCGTCTTCCTAATTCCTGGTCCTGGTTATCTTTAATTCCCCATGTGATGGCTCCCCAATATGACTCTAGTTCTGATGCTTGCCTTCCCTCTACGGCACTTTGTTCCTTGCCCTCCAGCACGCCTTGTATCTTTCTGTTGAAAGATAGACACAACATATGGAGTAATAGAACTGGACTAAATAGGCCTTGGGTGTGAGGGTCTATATTAATCTTCGTAGAAGCCAGGCTGTGTTTCCTGGTTGACATAGATAAACAATACTAGAGCCTTCAGATTTTTCAAGTGTTTATTGTTATTATTTGTTTGTTTATGTCTCTTCTCTTTGGGCTTTCCTCAACAGCAATCTCTGAGAAAGTCAGCACCTTGCAATTCTTCCAGTTTTAATCCACAGTGAGCCCTGCTGGTGGGGCAATAAGATAGGAGGGTAAGAAAATGCTTCATAGCCTCAGGATGAAACAGTCTTGATGAGTTCCTGAACTTCAAACTTTACCAGTGTTCTTAGCTTTTCTTTTCCCCTCTCTCCCTTAAGTGGGCGAGGAAGACTAGAGAAGGCTGGATTTGGTCATGTCTTTCCCCCAAAGTCAGACAAAGCCTTGGAAGTCCCACTCAGCACTTAGAGATGATTTTAAGATTAGCATGTAGCTTCATGGGGGTGGAGAGAGATATTTGACATATGTGATCCATGTCCAATGATCAAATAAGGGTCACTAGCATGTACATCTGTGTACCACTGTATACCGCTTATGCTCCTGGTGCCTGCAGAGGCCAGAAGAGGACGTGGAATCCCTTAGGACCGGAGTTACAGACATGAGCTGCCATGCGGGTACTGAGACGCCAACCCAGGTCCTCTGGAAAAGCAGCCAGTGCCTTTAACCATGGATCCGCCACTCCAGCCTCACGCCTCAGTTCTTTATGCTGACATAGTCAATATTCCCTCTTCTACAGAGTAGGGCTATGCTGAGGAGAACACACTGGGTGTGTTTCAAAATGGTTGGCTCTCTCTCCCCCTGTCTGAGACAACAGGAAAGTTCTCTGGCTTCTTAACCAGGAGACCCTAGTGAGGGTCCAGAGAAAAGATCCACAAAAAGAAAACAAAGCAAAAAACACAAGAAAGGAGACTGAGCCTGTGTCTTGGGTGGTCTCGCACACTCACACAGGTCCACGCTCAACCTCCACCCTCAACTAAACTGCTGTGCAATTCTGCTCCTCCTACCCACCGTGTCTTCTGCTCTGGGTACATAGGGCACATCTGTGACCCCGAAAGTGCTGTCTCTCTAGAGTCCAGGATATCAGCTTGACCTCTGACCTCCATTCTCTAGTAAGTCCAAGGAAAGTCCTCGGTTTCCAGTTTATTCAGATTCCTGCTTGTGGATGAAGCAGGAGAGGGAGGCTTCTATGCCCATCACGTGACAGGGCTGAAACCCAAAGACCCTGAACTTCCGTAATAGGCAGTGAACCCAACTGTCCTGGGCTTCAGAAACAGACATTATTTTTATTATACCGGACAGTAAATAAATCTGCCCTTCACTCCAGAGGGAAACACTATCTCCAGCTTCCAGGGCTGTTTATTGTTCTAACATCCTTGAAAAGACAGTGTGGGTGTGGGGGAATGTGAAGCTCTGCGGAGGAGTGTCTCTTGCTGGATTTCCAGCCACTGGAGAAAAGGCACCGGGAACCGGGTGGGAACCAGCGGTGCTCGACCTCAGCCCTGTGGTAACACCAGATTTTTATCCAGGGGTTCTGTTTTCATCAATGGGCGTAGAGCTCCAAGCATCAGGAGTTTGCGGAATCTCCCCGCCATGACTCTAATATAAAACCTAAAATAATCTGCCACACTGAAAAGTATAATTCGCAATGTATGTGGGGGGGGGTCTCATGGCATCCCAAGCTTTGCTGCATGTTTGAACCATCTGGGAATCGTGATGCATGCAGATTTTGATTCTTTAGCACAGGGGTAGGGCTGGGGTTCTAGTCCTAGGAAGCTCCCTGTGCTGCCAGACTCCACCAGTCCACCGGGAACATAAGGTTTTGTCCCACAGGCCTTCTCATTACAGCCTGTGTCTACAGGTAGATTTGCACACTCTCTGTAGCTTTGTTCACGGATGGTTTGCGTGTGAGAGGAGAGGGTAGCCTGAGGCAGAGGGGTGGTTCTTGTCATGAGAGTGAGGCCTGCAACCCTTCACAGGACGACAGACACTTCGTTTTGCTGAGACCAACAGACGTTTGAGATGTACTTCAGCAGGCGGGACAATGGAGGTGTAGGGCTGGCAAGATGGCTCAGCAGGTAATAAGGCTTGCTAGGCAAGTCGGGCTGAGTTTAGGCCCATAAACCTCAATGGAAGGTAAGAGTCAATACCTGAAAGCTACACACACACACGGTAAAATTAAAAAAGAAAAAAAAAAGATGTACAATTTTAAGTATTAAATCTTAAGAAAAAACTTTATTCCGGGTCTTGTATTGTTTAAGTGTTGAGAGTAACATTTGAGGGAGGATCTAAAAAATTGGATTCAAGGATCAGAAAAGTTCAAAATCCTGGTATTGCTGCAGGAAAAGCTTCTTGAGGCGTGCCCACGAGAAAAGTGGCCGCCCCTGCCGATGATCGCTTTATTTTTCTTCTGCTCTTGGGAGGGGGGAAATCATCCCTATACCTTTTCCTCCCCAGTCCCGGTTTCATTCCCAAGGTCATGACACCGTTCTTCCCTGGGAAAACTGGCACTGGCCCTTCCTCCCTCTCTGCAGCCTGTCCCAGGCCTTTCCCAACCTGGCAGTGTGTCCCCTCCAGCATGAGCAAGTGTCTTTCTGAACATGAAAGTCCTCCTTCCATTTCCAGAGTGAACGCAAGGCTCCTACACAGAAGCCAGGAAAGCCTGGACATACAGAGACATGCCCGTTAGACATTTGTCCTGTTGATGGCCCTGCCATCAAGAGAGAAAGAGAGAGATCTGCTGTCTCCTTTGACACAACCGACTCTTTATCCAAGTTAACACCTGTCTGCTCGCCAGCGGCCTCGGGAGCATTTTCGAGAAATGGCTTCACAGTGATGAGACAGGCCATCCATTCCCACAGGACCTGGCTTCTCCTGTGTTTTCTAATACATGTCTACTGAAATTGAAACAGAAAGACTTTTGCTTTCCCGACCTCTTGTGTGTTTCCCATCCATCAGGAAAGAATAACGCCAGGCCAGCAGAACGGCTCCGCGGGGAAAGGCTCCTGCCACAGGCCTGATAGGCTGAGAACGGTAGCCATGCCCCGATCAGACACTGTGGAGAGAAAGTGGCTTCCTCAAATGGTCCTCTGATTTCCATGTGTGCCGCATACTCACACCACCACCCCCCAATAAATAAATACTGTAAAATTTTATTTTATTTACTTATTTTTTGGTGTTTCAAGACAGGGCTCCTCCATGGGACCCTCCTGGCCTTCCTGCTCTGTGAATCAGGCCGGCCTCAATCTCAGAGAGCCATCTACCTGAGTGCTGTGATCAAAGGCGTGTGCCACCACCACCTGGCTGCCATAAATACACTTTTAGAGGGCAAAGCCATGTCAAGGGTCCGGAGCGGAGTGAGGAAGATGGTCCCTGCCGGTTAGCTGAACAGGAGGAAGACACTAGCCTTCCAGATGTGAAGTTGACACAGCTGTGTGTGTTCACTTGGTGGTTTGGGTTTTGTTTTTTTTTTTTTTAGTGTGGTAAGGATCCCAACCACACAAAACTGTGCCTTTGCCTTAAAGCTCTAGACCTAAGCTAATGGGCTTTTTAGGTCTGAGCCAAACTGTTTAAATATTGAAACAGAAGGCACTTATTTGCTTATGGACAGGACTGGATGCTCTGTCATCCGAGGGTGGGAGAGGCAGGCGGTCCTACAGGCTGAACACTCCACATAAGAGGTCACAAGAAGGTCCCTGAAGGGCAGACATGGTAGCCTGCAGCCCATTCTAGAAGTTCCATGAAAGCATGGCGCCTGGTACCCCTGGAAAGAGACCTTGGACACAGGCAAAAGAATCAGGGCGGGCCCAGAGGAACCGTGGCCTGCAATCTGTAGTGTTTCCTTAGCTGGCAGGGAAGGGTGCTCTGACCCCCCACTTCCTCATAAACTCCCTTCCTTGGCTGCAAACCTGAAGAGACACAGATGTCAGAGGGCAGGCAGATGATACCAGGCTGTGGAGTTAGTGGGACTACACACATTTCAAAGGCAGTCGAGTTCAAGGGCAGAGTTAGGCGCACACCGCCGGACTAAGCTTCCTCAAGCGGGGACCTGGACACAACTTCATTTCCCAGCGTGTACGCTTAGACCCACAGCCGCCCCTCTTCATCTCCTACCAAAGTGGGGATAATCGCATTCAGTCTGCATACATCCACCAGGTGTTTGCAGTAATTTCATTATCCAATATCTATAAAGCATTTGACAACTATAAATCACCGGGAAACTGCAAACAACTTAACCAATATTGAGCTTTCCTTCTCACCCCGTGTTTAATTTACGCTCTGTCTCTCTTAGAACTTAGGGACATTCCGATCTACTTTCCAGAACCCCACTTATCATATTTGTTGGGAAGAAGCACTCTTTCCCCGCTGTCCTAAGTTGTTGAGAGTAGGGCTTATATGATTGTTGACTGGTCGCATGTAACAAATCAAATCTACAAATATTTACCGGCTGCTGAGCTTGACCTTGCTGAAGACGGGGATGGAGGAGCCTGAGATTCACTTTCCGTATTAAAGGAGTAAATTACCCAGCTGCACCGCAGTGCCTATAGATATCCGGGAGGAGGTGGGGGGAATGGCCCGTTGCTCCCTTGATGCCCCCCAATACACCTGGAGCTTTATTTCAAATACACAAAACAGCTGGTGTTCATGATTTGCGGCTTAGCGCAAACAGCAGAGGGAATTTATTTTCCAAGCTGCCTGGGTTGGCAAGCCTCCAGAATTCATCAAAAGGAGAGATAAGGATGATGACGGCGATAATGATGAGAACGGAGCTGCCTCGTTGGTCTTTGTAAAGAGACATAAGAGAAGTATGGCCTCCATAGGACATTCCAGCGTTGCAACACATCCTCAACTTGACCCTGGACAGATTTAGAGCAGAGCCTTCCCAGGACCCCTGAAACTCAAGAGATGACCCCACGTGCTTGACAGGGTTGTGCTGGGAGCTAGCCCTAGGGAGAGTCCAGGCAGTGGTCCTTTGGTTGGGTCTAGAGGCAACTGAATCTATACAAAAACTGGGGGGAGGGGGGAGAGAAACAATATATTAAAACCCAACAATATTTTTTATAAAGTTCTTTATTTTTACTTTTATTTTATTTGCATTGGTGTTTTGCTACATGTATGTCTGCGTGAGGATATCCGATCCTGGAGTTACAGACAGTTGACAGCTGCCAAGTGGGTGCTAGGACTTGAACCCAGGTTCTCTGGAAGAGCAGTCAGTGCTCTTAACGACTGAGTCATCTCTCTAGTCCCCAAACCCAACAATATTATAAGTGACTTCGGGTTCAACTGTGCTTCTCTGTAAACTATTGAGATCCTTGCTTTCAGTGTCATAAGCCCCAAGCAAGCAAGAGTCCACTTGAAGAAAATGCCAGTGACTTGATTTGTAGATGAGCTGCCACCGGCTAGTAAGGGACCCTCTCCGACACATGCTGAGTGTCCCTACTGCCACGGAAGGTACGAAACACTTCATTAGCTCACTTCATTCTCTTGGTAAGGCATTGTGGATTCTAACACCATTCACACTTTAGTGATAGAAAGCCAGCCGTGGTGGTTACACACATGTCATCCCAATCCTTTTGAAGGCAGAGGCAAGTATTTCTCTGAGTTTGAGACCAGCCTGGTCTACATAGCAAGTTTCAGATCAGCGAAGGATACATAGTGAGACCCTGTCTCAAAAAAACTAAAAAAATAGGCAGAGCTTGGCATAACTAACTCAGGGGTGCAGCGCTTGCCGGGCAGACACAGGGCCCTGCATGTACCTCCAGCACTTCACCCCTGAGAAAGGAACGAGAAACTGAGGCTTTCTGAGAGTACGCCATGGTGCAAGGTCACACAGCTGAAGGAGCTGGGTCATTCTGCTGCTCCCCACCTCCTGTGACCACAAGGCAGGCATGCATGGCATGCCGCCTAAGTGACTGCAGGTCGGCGAGTGGCTCAGTATGGAGAACACACAGGCAGCGGCGACTCCCACACCAGCTTCAGACTGCTGTCCTCAGTCAGTGGTTCCACGAGCATCTTTTGGTCCCGAGAGAACCTGGAGTAAGACCTGGAAAGAGCTGAGTCCTGCCCCCTCCCTCCTCACACACACACACACACACACACACACACACACACACGCACGCACGCACGCACGCACGCACGCACGCACATAGACTGTGAAGAAAACTCAGGTTGGGAGACCTTAAGCTATAGAGTGATCTCTGCACAATCATCGGTACCTGAATATGGTCTGCAGAACCCATAGCAGCAAACGCTTTTAACCCCGGCACTGGGAAGGTAGAAACAGTTGGATCTCTGGGAGATCACTGGCTAACTGGCCTAAATGAACTGGCAAGTCCCAGGCCAAGGAGGGGCTCTTGACAACCTGGGTTCAATCCCCAGGAACCACTTAGTGGAAGGAGAGAACCCATGTCCCCAGACCCCCACCCCACCCCACCACAAACACACAACACACACACACATGGAAAAAGCAAACTTTAAGCCTGGATGAATGAATACATTGGGGATTGGGGACCAGCCTTGACATACACCTGTGCTCTTGGTACATGAACACACACCAAGAGCACCAAGACCGACGAATTAGCTCCTTTCTACCCTCACTGCCATCTTTATGGGTGGGAAATCCTGCGGACACTGACTCGATGACGCACAGAGACAGGCCTTTCTGACTAAAATGTCTTCAGGAACTTTTGTTGTGCCCGTGCAGGTTTATAACAGCTCTGGTTTTCTTTGTCTGTAGGGCTTTCATTTAGGAAACAGGACATTTTTGTTATTCATCTAAGACAAGAAACATGCAGCCCCTAAGACACTTCCCTCCATAAACTGTAGAAAATAAAATCTAACTCCCCCATCCATGTGGTTTAGGGAAATAGACAAAAAATAACGTTAAAAAATAACTTAAAGCAAATTCCCAGGCGCGGCCCTCTCTGTTTCTTTCCGTCTAGAGCCCATTATTGGGCACCCCTCTCCTTTAAGTGACCTGCCTTATCTCTGTATTACTGTTTACCCAAATGAACTCCTTCATTTCGCTGTAAACTTGGTGCTTCCTGCCTCTCCATCCCCACGTTTCCATGCAGGAAGAGCTTTTGTTCTCATCTGCTGTCACAACACGTCAGCTGAAATCGTCCCCAGCGCTAACAGAAGCGCCATAAATCCACGATAAACACGAACGTTTGAAAATTAAAATTCCTATCTTTATACATATCTTTTAAAGTGGATTCGGGTCTACAGAAATATATTAATCACGAGCCTCGGCGAATGGCATGCTCATCAGTGATGGGGCTTTATCTGGAGCCTTCCCCACCCTCCTGCCTCTCCCTGACGGTGATAATCATCACTTGGGATCCTGGGTTTTCATCCTGTTGTCTGAAGTCATCTCCCTGGAAACAGAGCCTGTACCAGTCTTCTGTAAGTGATACCTTTGCGGGGGAGGGTGATCTCCAGACAACCAGCAGAGTGAAGGGAGGGAGGGAGTTGAACATGGATGACCTGCCTGACTCTGTTGTCAACAGGCCCCATCCTGACCCCTCAGGATAAGTGGAGCCTGTTGATACCCAAGTATCAGTCCTACCTTGAGGCAAATAATTAATTGTTTCTTCTCTTGAACCAGAGAATCATGAGCCACATTGGAGAGGCGGGGTAAAGGAGAAAAGCATAGCTTCCTAACTGAGGCAGACTATTTGACCAACATCAAAGTCTCTAGAAAGGGGAGTAAGGCCTGGGCCAGCCGGATGGCTCTGTGGGTAAAGGCACTGGCTGCCAAGAGCCTTTACCAGAACCCACATGGCGGAAGGATTGAACTGACTCCTAAAAGTGGTCCTCTGACCCGCATGAATGTACACGCACACACAGGCACGCACACACAGGCACGCACACACGCGCACACACATACGCACACATAGGGGAGGACGTACAAATGTGGCATTTGTTTTCTTTTGTAAGAAGGAAGGAAGTGAGATTTGAACAGTTGGCAGTGAACGTTCACAGCAACTAGGAAGTCAGTGCACTTTACAAGGAAGAAGGGGTCAGGGCAGGTCTTCCTTTAAATAATTTTACCAAAATGTATATATATGTCTTCCTTATATATGTATGTGTTGTGTGGACATGTCCGTCCGTGTGTATATCTGTGTGGGTATGCAGTATTAGCTTTCTAAAAAAGAAATCATTAGATTTTGGTTGATAGACAACGTGTCGGTATGTGACCAAACGGTACTTTATTTACCAGCGTTCGTACTGATGAGCTGTCGAGCTATTTCTAGGTCTTCACTGTGATTACCGTTGTTTCTATGACTCTTCTTGCATAAATCTCCCATCGAATCTCTCAGGTTTGCTTCTGGGGTGGAAGTACCTGGATCATGAGCTGTAAGCTTCGGGAGATAGTGAGGTAATAGTTTCCACATTCGTGGTTTTACTAATTCATCTGCCCGCTAAGAATATGTAAGAGACCCTTCCGTTCACATCCACTCCGACATTTCCCTTTCTGTCAACAGATTGAGCAGAGTGGTATCTCACTGCAAGCTTGTTCAGAACGCCCTCCATCCCTCGCCATCCCTGTCAGACATCCTTCCTTCCTCTTACGTGATATGCTTGCTCAGATAACTTACCTAATTCCCCCACCAGGTTATTTGTGTTTTCTTCCCGATCTCTAGGTCTGCATATATTCTTTGTTGTGTGTTGTGACTTATAACTTGTTTGGCCGTATCTTTTAAAGAATTAATGCCCTTGGTTTTATTCTAGTCACACGGATTATTCTTTTTTCTGGCACCTCATGCCTACTTAAGGAATCTGAAGGAAAAAATCTCCATCTGAGGGCAGGGGCCAGAAACGGAGCCAGGTTACAGGTGGGTCACAGAGGCAAGCATTGTGTTGAGCACAAAGACGTCCAGCTGGCGGGTGTGTTCTGGTTATAGAAGTAGACATATCATTCTATTAGAGCTGGGTGCCATTAAAAATTCCAATCATAGACTCTAATTAACTTTCCTTGCTCCGACGCCTGCTCGGTAAGCAGCCTCCTGATTATAATTTGGCTGCCCGTGTATCTCGCCTACAGGGAGAGAATGTACTGAGAATATCCTGTTCAGGCCGACGTGAGGATCCAATCCATTAAACAGTTACATGCCATGATGTAAATTAATAAATTCGTATTCTGATTTTATCATCTGCCTCATCCGGGCTCGGAAGGCGTGAGTCAGCATCCCCGGGTCTAATCAACACGGAAGCTGTGGATATCAAGCTTCTGGGATGAAAACCAAGGAACTAGAACCAGCCAGAGAGAAATCACCAAGGTAACATTGCCCCAGAGGCCCCTCTGCCTGATGAAATAGGCCCGCGCACATGTCATGCAATAGGAACAGGGATTCAAATTTACTTTTGACATTATAAAGAGCTGCATATTCAAGACTGTGGCCCAGTTCCATTCAGGTGAAGGCAAAGAATAAAGGATGATCATAAACCTATATTGAATATTTATTGGCTTATGAGGACACACCAGATGCTGCCCAAATCCTAGGCAGAAGGTTAAGATTTACAGACATGATTGAAAACAGGGGGGAAAAAGGCCCACAAAAACGAAAACCGCAACACAATCAGGGCAGATGGTAAGTGCTAAGGAGAGATCAGGAGGTGTCTGGCTGCTGATGAAGTCTTGTTCCCAGTTGGTACTCAGGGTCCAGGATGCAAGTAGAAGGTGACTTTGAACACAGGAGGAAAGAAGCCAGGAGGCGGAAACACAGGAGACACCAGGGCTCAAGCTGGAATGTGCTGAGGGCCTGAGATTGTCCAGGCTATAGGGATGATTTAGGGCCTGTGGGGTGAGGGCAAGATCTCTGAAGTGAGTTCAAAAGGCAGAGCGGAGAGGAGGCCAATGGGACAGATGGTGCTCACGGAGTGATCCGGCAGTCTACTCCCCGTTTCCTCCGTGACCCATGTGAGCATCACCTATAGTACAACTGACCTTTCTGAGAGTCTCAGTAAGGCCAAACATAAAGAGAAGAGGGTAACAATAATGGGCATCATCTGAACACCGAGCCTTGGGATGGACAAGAGCCTGGCTGTATGCTCAAGCCAACAACAAAAAAAAAAAATTAAGAGGAGCCAGGTGTGGTGATGCCCATCTTTAATCTCTTTAATGTACTTCAGAGGCAGAGCCAGGGGCCTCTCTGTAAGTTCGAGGCCAACTTGGTCTATATAGCAAGTTCCGGGATAGCCATGGCTACATAGAGAGACCCTATCAACAACAACAGTAATAGGAGTAGGAAGAATAAGCAGGCCAGAAAGGCCAATGTTGATGGTTCAATAGGATTTGTTCCTCAAAGAAAAGTGTGTTTCTGAGCTGGGCCCCACTCCTGGGGAGACTGAGGTAGAAACACTGTTTGACCCAGGAGTTTCAGGCTAGTATGGGCAACATAATAAGACCCTGTCTAAAAGAAAAAAGAAAGAAAAACAAGTCAGAAAGAGGGAAAATGCAAGGAGTTCTAAAGATAAGCACTGTCTCCCCCCAACGCAGTTCCCATAGTTCCCCGCTGGAGCCAGATCCCTGGCCTGGCTAGACGTAGAGACCAGAGAGCCACTAGAGGTGTTCCGAAAGTGAGGCAGCCATATCTACGTGATGGGTAGAGAGGCATACCAGGGGCTCAGCAACATAGCAGGACCAAGCACTACACTCATAGAAGAGCTCCTCGCGGGCCCACCAAGAGGTCGCTCTCTAGGGAGCAGTGCTGATGGAGAGCCAGCTGAGCCACGCAGGAAAAGTGATCTTCTTTAACAGCGGCCTCTGTGGTGGCTTATGGGTGAAATACGCGTGCTCCTTGACTAGTAGAGGTTGTCCCGCACGTGCTCCATGATGGTCTTCAGTCCTAGCCAGGTCTCCTCTGCGGTGGGGATGATCTGGCTGGCGGGCAAGAGGAAGCCATAGTGCCCGGTGTCTCTCAGCTCAAATGTGAAGGCATACTTGATGCCGTTGTCATACGCCCAGTCGATGCTGCTCCCACTGGCTGGGTCTGTAAGACAGAAGAGGATACCATTGACGCCGACTTCCCTCCGGGGAGCTGTGGGAAAGGGCTAGCGCTCTGTCTGGATGGTGTCTGGGATATCTGTGCGCTGTGTGAAGATGTGTCATTGGTGTCATGAAAAGCTGGACGGCCAATAGCTAGACAGGAAGTAAAGGCAGGATTTCCGGGGAGAGAAAGGAAGAGGAGGGAATCGAGGCACTCAGGAACGAGTGGGACACACAAAATGGGAGAGAGGTAAAAGCCATGTGGTAGAATGTAGATCACTAAAAATATGGGTTAATTTAAGTTATAAGAGCTAGAGGGAATTGATAATGCCCCCCCCCCGGTGTTATTTGATAGCTGGCGGTCCAATTACAGGATGGAGTTCCTTAGAATCCAGAGCTCTTTCTGGAAGTCACCAGGTCCTAAGACACATATGTTCAAAAGGACACATTGGCTCCAACCATAGGGCTTATCCATCCCACACCGTGAAGTTCTGTTCAAGCCTCAAGCTAAGAGGTTTTAATCCTCATTCCCAAGGCTGGAGAGATGTCTCAGTGGGCGAACCACTTGCCATGCAAGCTTGTACAGTAGAGTTCAGATCCCTAGACTCCACACAATGTTGGTTAGGCATGGTGGCTCACTTCTAATCACAGTGCTCAGGAGACAGAGACAGAGTATCTTCGCAGCAACCTGGCTAGCAAGACTAGCTGAATGGACAAACTCTGGGTTCAAGAGACCCAGCTTCAATAAGGTTGAAAATGATTGAAAAAGACAGTGAATTCCTCTACCTGCATGTTCGAATATATGTATACATGTGAACATGCATAAACACAAACATATACCATGTATACATATGCCACAAAATGGAATCCCCATTCCCATTTTCTCACTAGATCACTGCAATCCTCCAGGAAACTCAAACCTAGCGTGCTCGGGACAGAGTGAGACAGGCATCCCCCGCTAGTCCCAGCGATCCCTGTCTCCTTGAAATGGTGCCCTGTGTCATCCTCTTTCAGACAGAATAAGGCTGGCCTCATACCCGGAGGTGACAGGCTACTGCAGAAAGTTGGTATGCGAGCCAGTGTGGCTCTGCCTTGCTTGTCTTTGGGCCACTGGTCTGGGGAGAATCAGCTGTCACTGTTGTAAGGATGCCCAAGGTGCCCAACGAAGAGGCTCAGTGAAGAAATGCAACCTCCTGCCAGGAATCAGCATTAATTCACCGGACACTGGAGCGAGCCACCCTACAAACAGACTGCTCCCTGAAGTCCGCTAGACTGCATCCTGGGAACACAGCTTGACGATGACCTCCTGCAGGACCCTGCCCCGGAGCTGTCCACATAAGATGTTTTTTAATTTTTGACCCGCATAAACCGGGTAAGAAAAGAAATGTTTATCACGTTAAGCTGGGAGGTTTGAGCCTACTTTTGTTTTTTTGGTTTTTTGGTTTGTTTTTTTTTTTTAACACAGCAAGAGATAACTGATACACAGGAAAAGGAAACACATTCCTTGGGACTTCCCTTGCCGGAAGACTTGAAAGACATAGGAGGTCTATTTTTCTACTTCTTCCCAGGCACACTACTAGAGCAGGAACTGACCTACAAGTGGAAAATGTACTGTCACTCATAAAATGACAACCATCACTAATAAACTGATGACGATAGCAGATGTTCTTTTCTCAGCATCCGCCATGAGCGGGTCCCTCATGGTATCTTTATCTTTAAAATCCAGTGATTTTTTTTTTTTACTGCCCTTGGTTTATAGATGGGAAAAGTCTGGTCTCCTGGTGGGAAAGCAGCTAAGGAAATACAGGCAGAACATGACAGAGCTGGGAATTTAAGCCCATATCCTTTCAAGTGGTCCATCCAACCGACTTGACGTCCATCTGGTGGATTGACACATCTGATAATGTAAGATCAGTCCCTTCCTTTCCCTTATTCCTGAGAACTGTTTCTCATGGACACACTTTCCTAAAAATGCAGCTTCCACGGAGATTGTATGTTCCCAAGGGAATGGAATGGGCTCTGCTATGCTCTCAGAAATCCTTGTGTGGTCCCCACAGTATGTGTGCCCTGAGAAAATGCTCCAGCTGAAAGCAAACAGTACCTAGCATGTCCAGTGGTTCTTTATATGATAAACTCAAATATTTCGTAACATACTTGAAAGATATCGGAAGGAAGCAGATAGGATTCAAAGTGATCATGTTCGTAAACTCCATTTTGCTTAATTCCTTACTCAATGTGTACCTACTCTTGCTGTATTCGCACGTATACATGTATGGGTGCTCATGCGTATATATGCATGTGCAGACACATGGATGTGCGCATGCGTGTGGAGGCCGGAGGTCAACCTCAGATGCTGTTCCTCAGAGCTGTCTACCGTGTGTTTCAAGACAAGGATTCCCACTGGCCTGGAACTCACCGGTGGTGCTAAGTTGTCTCCATCTCTTCAGCATGAGCTTAAATGTGCACAACACAATGCCTGGTTTATATGGGTTTGAGGGATCAAACTTAGTCCTCATGTTTGCAACTAACCAAGCTATCTCCCTAGATCTTTTAAAACACACACACACACACAAACACACGTGAATGCATGCACGTACGCACGCACATGTGCATGCAGGAATATACTATTAACACCGTTCTACACGTTCTACTTTTTAATTAACACTTGATGATCATTCCCCATTAGTACACATTGATCCACCTAATTCATTTAAGGGCAGCTTAATGCTCCCCTGTATGAATGCAGCAATTGTGTTATGGTCTGGCCCTCTCCTGGTGGACATTTTAGATGAACACCAGACTTTCGTGCTGATAAGTGACGCTGTCACAAGCCTCCTTAGAAACCATGATTTATCATAGTCTCATGAGCCCCAGAACGTACCAGCTCAGAAGCCCTGAGTGAATCAGAATCAGTAAAGAGAAAAGGAGCGGGATGCTCGGGGACAGGACAAATGGCCACGAAAGACTGACAGGAGAAAGGAGACATAAGACTCTGAAGAGCAGACAAGCCCGTGGGAGGAGGTGGGTGTCATGTGACAGACATATATGAGCAGGACATATATGCATGAGAACACTACTGTGGGGCTCATTATTTTCTGTAATAACTTTAAAAAGCATTAATTTAAAAAAAAAAGCAGACACAAGACTCAAAGCATAAAATGGGGTGAAGCTAGTTAGCAGAAGGACCTTACAGTCCAAAATGACATATCGGGTCCTCAGGATGTAATACTTAATCCTCAGAAAACCACTCAGTTGTGGAGGTGGGGAGGGGCTGAACTCTTTTCTCTGCGCTCTGTTTAAGAAGGCAAGAAAGTGTGGATTACTTTCGTCTAAAATGATGACGCTAAGGAAGGGCCAGCACTTAAAGGTACAGATGTCAACCACAGATGTGGCACGTGCCAGAGCCCCTGGCTGCGACAGACTTCTAATATACAAAAACCAACTCCTCTTCTAGAAAGCAGCAGAGGCAGAGAAGACCTGAAGAGTACAGAGTCTGGAACGGTGTGAAGTTTTCCCGCTCTTAGCCCTCCTCCTCCTCCTCCTCCTCCTCCTCCTCCTCCTCCTCCTCCTCCTCCTCCTCCTTCTCCTCCACTGAGGCATCTGGTGAGTATCCCTTGACTTGACACAGCTCACGCTGGGGGAAAGAATGTGTTTGATGTGGGAGAACAAGGCCATTATTTAAACTGATGTCTGACCCAAAAGCAGGGACCCTGGTGACCCACAAAGATCTTGGGGAAGACCTCCTCAAGGGATGCCTAGCAAGTCTCCCCTCGCTCTCTCATCCGCCATCACTCCTGGCTGATTAAGCAGAGGGTGGAGCTAGTCTCCAGATGTGTCCTCTGAAGAGTTCCCATTTAACCACACTAATAGCAATAAACTATGAATAATTAATGGATTGTTGCTGCAATTAGCAAGACAAACACCAGCGTCGTGCTAACTGCTTTATGTTGCTCTGTAGCTACACACACAGAGATGAGAGAGCTGAGATCAGAGGCAAAGGAGACAGTGGTTGCTATGGAGAAGGCACTGCTGAGGGACAACTTCATTACAAGGGAGCAGAACTGTTCTTCCCGTGTCCACACTCACGCTTGCCATTTAGCCAAAATAAGAGCCTTGGCAAGATGTCAACAGAAACTGCCCAGATGAGACCAGAACAAATAAAGTCCTCCAAAAGAGGCCGTGGGTGACAAGCTTCAAGGCCATGTTTAGATTCGGGGACTTGGTAGGTTTCTTTTTTGTGAGATACTAATCCTAGTTAGAGGACTCCTCTCCTCTTGTTCATTCTAACCCTATATCACTACCACCCGTCTCCCGACACAAAGCTGGGAGTTTCCTCTAAAATGGATAGGGAGCTGGGGAAACAACTCAAGCACGTGAACCTGAGTCTGGATCCCCGGCACTCACACAGATCAAAGCAAACATGGTGGCGTGGGTCTGTAACCCTCGTGTTGGTGCGCAGAGACAAGCAGATCCCTGGAACTTGCTGGCCAGCCGGTCTAGCCAATCAGCGAGAGACCCGGTCTCAGAAGAGAAAGTAGGAAACAGTAGCGATTAGACAGCACCCAACATTGACCTCTGGCCCCCACACGCACATACACACATGTGTACACACATGCACATGTGCAGACTAAAACACACATACGAAAATGGCGGATAGGCTTTTGATAGCTTTTTGATAAAACATGTCAGGAATCGTAATCCAAATAAGGAAGGGAGGGTCTACCTGCTGACGGGCCCTAACTCATCAAGGGCACGTGATAAACACAGGTGAGCAGTAGTGACCCAGATGAAGATGACAGCCTACAATAGCCATTTGTCACAAAGTCCTAACATGAATTCTGGTCTAGAAGTAGAAAGTAGAAAAAGACAAGATCTCCTGAGTAAATTGGGAGCATGGGGACCTTGCGGGAGGATTGAAGGAGGGAGGGGAGAGGCAGGGAGGGGAGCAAAGAAAAATGTAGAGCTCAATAAATACCAATAAAAAAATTCTGGTCTAACTACTGAAACAATCAGACAATAACAAGGAAGTAAAGCCCACATCAGTCCTCCATCCCCATTTCAAGTATCCTCCCAAGGCGCTATCTAAAAACCTCCCACGCAGGCGTACTCACAGACAGTGGTGCAAGTCGGTCCTACTTGGTACTTCGTGCCCGAGTGAGAAGCCAGAGCTTCGGCTGCATTCCTCGCCACGTCATCCTGGGAGGTGAGCAGAGACCAGTGAGCGCTCGGGAAGCATGCCCTAGAGACTCTTGCTGGAAGAGCTTCGCGCAAGTTTTCCTAAGGCCTAGAGAACTACTTGCCAAGCCCGAGGGGGATCTAGTTAAGACAGAGTACTGAGATATCCTAAAGGAGAGGAATGTAGAGTTCAGGAACATGACCGAAGGCCAAGTATGCTCAAGAGAAAGGGGGCCTTGAATAGAGAGAACCAAAATTTGGTCCACATCTAGCCATGAGTCTAGGTGGGGCTTCTTCAACACACAGACTTGTGGGCTCGCGGTGGCCTGGGAACAGGGTGGAGCCCCAGCAGACCATACCAGCATGGGGCAAAGGCTTGCAGCTATGCTGAAGATGCCACTCCTACTGGTCCACCTATAGGTACCTTTCCTATTCCAGGAGTGAGTCATGGCTGTGACACATAACCCCCAGGCTATGACCTATGACCTTTACTTCTTCCTTAACCAGAGCAAAGGCGCCTCCCCTTCCCATTACGGCACCGACCATGGTCTTTAGCAATTAGAGAACCTGTGTAGAAAATCAAATGTGCAGGCTGGACAAAGTCTTAGAACTCAGAGAGACGAGAGAGGGACTATCTTCTTTCTGTCCCTAGTGGGTCTGATGGCACAAATCAAAGCGCAGGGAGGTATTCTCTAAGGTGCCCGTATTTGCCCTCGAAAGCTATGTAGCTCAGTCAGCCACCTTGGCTGTGCCAAAGTCAAGCGGTCGGGGACAAGGCAGAGACCCTCCATCACTTACCAGCTCCTCAGCATCTGGGGCCTTCTTGACTGTGTACCCATAGGGATACATCAGCAGCTGTGAGTAGCTATGCAGGTCAATGAAGCATTTGAAATCCCCGTGCTTTTGAATAAAATCCACCACTGATTTCACCTCCACTTCAGAATTAGGGTGGGAGCCATGGTACACTTCAGAGCAGGGGTTATGGCTGGCCCCTTCTCCTGCGGAGGAGAGTTGATCCGTAACAAGTAACCCAGAGGCCAAGAAGACAGACATGAGGACTGTCAACCCCCCAAGTCTGACTGGAATGGTAGACAGGTATTTATCAAGATGCCCCTAAGAATCTATTCATGGCAGGTACAGATTCTGGGGAAGGGACAAGGAGCGAGTTTGGGGGTGGGGGACGTTGCTACAAATGAGAAGGAAAAGTATTGAGACTTTTTTAAGTGGATAGAGTGGACCTCGTATTGTGCTAATAGCAGTTGTCATAAATAATTAATGTCACACTCAAGAACAAGTTGTAATTAATAAGTATGCTTGATAATTAATATGAATACCAATAAATAATGAAAATGACTCCATTTATTCTGGTGTCAACTTATTCTATTGGTTCAGGTCTTAATGGCCAACTGCTGCCAAAAATAATCTATTGTTGTGATTTAAGAAATATTTCTTGATTACTTAACAGGTATTTAGATAGATTGCCTTCTGCATGGTTTCACAGGAAAGCATGCCTTGGCATGTGAGTTTGCGTGTGTGTGTGTGTGTGCGTGTGTGTGTGCACGTACGTACGTGTGTGTATGTATGTGTGTGTGCGCGCACGTGCATGCGTGTGTGTGCATGTGTGCGTGCGTGTGTGTACGTACGTGTGTGTGCATGCGTGTGTGTATGTGTGTGTGCATGTGTGTGTGCATGCGTGTGTGCATGTGTGTGTGCATGCGTGTGTGTGTGCGTGCGTGTACGTACGTGTGTGTGCGAGCGTGCATGCATGTGTGTGCATGTGTGCGTGCGTGTGTATACGTACGTGTGTGTGTGTGTGTGTAAGAGCGAGAGACAGTCATGACTGACTGACTGGCTAGCTGGTTACCATCCTCCAATCATTATTTTCCCTGTGATTTTTATGACAGTTCTATATGATTAAAATAAATCCACTCAAAACCAAACACTGGGGTACCAGGATACAGCTCAATGGTAAAGAGCTTGGCTGGCACACACAGGTCCTGGATTTGATTCCTGGTACAGCAAAAAAGTAAAATAAATACATATAATTTAGTTTGTTTTGTTTTTGTTTTCAACACAGGATTTCATACGCAGATTTTACATAGTCCGCATTGGCCTTGAGCTCGTAAATTTAAAACTGGAGGGTGAAGTTTATTTGGTGATTTTTTTTATCAGTTATGTAATCTTGAGATTATCCTTGAGTATCAAGGACAAAAATCCATTCGATGGGCAAGAAGAACAAAATACATGTACAATAGGGGGTACTTTTGTGGGGATGGCTTTTAAGCAAGAACAAAATACATGTACAATAGGGGGTACTTTTGTGGGGATGGTTTTTAAGCAAGAACAAAATACATGTACAATAGGGGGTACTTTTGTGGGGATGGCTTTTAAGCGGCTGGATCTCAGAACCCAGATCACCTAATTCTTGCTTTCCATGTCTGCTAGCTGCTGATTAGCACTAGCAAGCGGAAGAGGGGCTGCTAGAATTTAAGTTTTGCTACAGGCCCATTAGAGTAACAGTGCTAACTGTTCTCTTTTGGCTTGCCGCCAGGAACCCTTCTACCCAGCCACCATTTGCCCAGGCAAAGCTGGAATGGCCAGGGCTAAAGAGGGGCCTTGGAATCATGCGTCTAAGATGCGTGTGGTTTTTAAAACATTAGTGTAAAAAGCAGTTCAGTCGTGGAGCACTCGACTAGAATGTGCAAAGCCTCACCACAACAAATCAATTAGGTAAATAAATAAATATTTGAAACTAACATAGTCATAATCACAATGCAAAGACCGTCTGACCCACTGTTTTCTCAGGAGGACAGAGATTATTGAATCATTCCCTTTCAAAATTACAGCAATAAGACTTAAAAACAAATCAGAACACACACAGACACAGAGAGCCTCAGGGAGGTCCCGGGGTCTCGCAGTGAATGGAAGAAGAACAGGATGAAGACCGGCTTCCTACCCCACCCTGCAGGCATTCGTGGACAGGTTCGTCCAGTGCTGTGGGGTTGACTCTGTCTCCCCACCTACCTGCGAAACTGGCATTCCAGTTTCTGTTTGGGTCAGCTCCAATACAACGGCTTCCTGGGTTCCGGGACCGCGTCTTCCTCCATAATCGGTTCTGAAAAAGCCCCCAAACACTCAGGGTATGTCAGGATACAGGAGCAGTAAAGGTTTCTCTGGAAGCTAAGACCACGACAGATGGGCTGAGCTGCATGGGGCCCTGCCTAGACTCCAGTCCACTGCCTTGGCACTCTGCTGTCAACCCTCACGGGGGAGATGGTGCACCTCTGGCTTTAAGAAGGAATTTGGGACCAGGTATGGTGACATACACCTTTAATCCCAATACTTGAGAGGCAGAGGCAGGTAGATCTCTGTGCATTTGAAGCCAACTTGCTTAACATAGCTCCAAGCCAATCGGGAATACATACATAGTAAGACACTGTCGCCAAAAAAAAAAAAAAAAGACAGTGACCCCCTCAAACTGCCCTGATGAGAACTTTCTATAGACGAACCAAGCTGGTCCCATCTGGATGCATTGAATCCCTATTGTCTCGTGCAGAAAGGGAAGCAATGGCCACTGAACATCACCCACGCCGCAGACATACAACGGGGCCTATTATATTCCAAGGCAGTCACCTGAATTCAATCACGCTCTCAAGCAGGGAATAAGGGAACAAATTAAATCCCACAACAAAGAAGCCATCAAGCAAAAGCGGAATGTGAGACATTATACAGGAAATTACTTAGTTTCTCCAACAAATGAATGACATTTTAAAAGGATGTGTTTGGGGTGCTACTGGATGAATAAAGACATCAGAGACACAGCCTCAGCTCCCGTGCACAGACCTTATTGGATCCTGACTTCGACAAATTGACTCCTAAGAGATGGTTTTTTTAAAAAAATAATAACGGGGGAGTGTTAGGGGATATTAAAGAACTTCCATTAATTTTTCAAAGGTGACAGTGCAGTAGTGGGTTTGGGTTTTTTTTATTATTATTATCAGCAGCTAGAGATGCATGCTAAGGTCGTTGTAGATGAAATAACATGATGTCTGGGATTTGCTTTAAAATATGTCAAGAAAATAAATTGTGTGGGAGAGAAAAAGATGAATAGAAGATAGGTAAAACGTTGAAAATTGTTCAAGACCCACAATAGAGAGTTTCTTAGACTATTCTCTCTAAAATAGCAATAATATATTCCCTGGTGGCTCAGAGGATGACTGGAAAAGAAAAACCCCAAAGGAGCATCTAACACACACGTTGGTCGAAATCTTCTCCAAAGGCACTCGCAAAATATGGAATCCAACCAGGGAGTTGAGCCCAGGCCCCGGCCATTTAGAATTACTCACATGGGTTTGTGTGTACACATATCCATCAGGATTGGCCACGGGTAGCACAAAAATATCCACTTTCTCCAAGATGGAGGTGACAGCTGGATCCTTTTGGTAATCAGTCACAATCTAAGCAGAGACAAGACCCTTGTCAGCAATATCATGGCAGAGTGGGTTTGTAGGTCCATCCAGGTGTTTCCCTGAGATGCCCAGCACCCTGCTAAGATGGATGCTCTTGGATAGCCTCTCCCCTCTGAAGCCCCATGGGCTCTCTCTAAAGCCTGGGGACGGGCTCTCTCAAAGCCTGGGGACGGGATTGCACGACTGTATTAACTGCAAGTGGTCGAGTGACGGGAGGTGGCTCTGTTCACTCCTTCCACGTACTCCGCCCTTTTCTCCCGGCACTGACTCAAAGGAGTTTCTTGAAGGATCTGGAGGCAAAATGAGAACTCAGGGACCCTGCAGAGCTTGGAAGGGGATGAAGTCGAAACGGATCTCAGTTAGGTGCTGAGTGAGGCCCTGGTCCCTTTCGCAGGGTCCACCTTTGAAATCCGTTAGCTTGTTCGCAAGCACGTCACTTTACCACAGCGAGAGGGCTGACAGAGGAGCTTTGACGGTTTACTTCCCCCACCCGAGAAGATGCCAGCCTACTAAGTCTGTGTACAGTAGCTTCCTACCTCATCCCCTGGGCCCAGCTACACAGGATGGATCTGTCCCCCCTACCCCAGGCCCACCAGAACCCTTGGCTAATTCCGGGCGACATGACCTTCCTCGCAGTCCAGATGGCAGTGGCCTGTGAGATCCACTCACGGGAATGGATGCCCGCATTCAGCCAAATGGCAGGCCTCTTCTTGCCTCCTCCCGTGCTGAACTGCAGAAGGGAAGAGAGGCCGGAAAATGACCCGCCAGTTCCCGTCTCTCCTCACCTCTCCTCTCCCCAGCCCACTCCTATTCATTTAATTCATTTAAGATAATTCAGAGACCAAATGTTCCTGAGGGCACCGTCTATTTATCGGGCTTATCCGTGACCTGGGAGCTTAATTGGTTGGCTGCGGCTCTGGGCAGCCCAAACCTCTCCAGCTTTGAGAGCAAATGGAAAGGAGAAACAATTGGTATCGTGGGTCAGAATGCTAGTGTGGTTGGAAAAGAATAGTGTGTCCCTTGAAAGATCTCGAATGGTCTCCCAGCAGAGAGAAACACAAGGGCGCACGAACCAGACTCTTCTGCTGAGGTAATAAATGAATTCGGTTTTAAATTGCCAAGGAAGCTTCACTATAGCTCTTTGTAAATAGCGGTAATGAATTCTGCTGCTGCCTTTGCCGTTGCACCGGGGCTCTGTGGGTCAGAGCTTGGTGCTAATGAAGCCGGGGTCTCTATCAGATGGGCAAATAATCTAAACATAATTATTTTAAAGGAGCCAGCTCAGCGGTGTGTCTCCCCTCCTGCCAGCTATTTGCCGTAAACTTGGCTTCTACGAAGCTAAGGGGTTGGCGAACTCTTAGCATCCCCAGTTGTTCCATGGTTTTTATGCCCAAATTCCTCTCCATGCATTCAGCTGGATTATTTACGTAATTTGTGTCATTGTCATAGCTCTCTACCTCTTTTGCCAAGACAGATGTGAATAGAAATATCTGGAAATGGGGCTCCATGCAGCCAACAACCTGAGGTTGGACTTAGAGTTACATCTACTCTGATGTAAGCCACCTGCGTTCTGTGCCTAACTGGCTAGGTCGGAGTGAAGGCAGGCTGTGGGCCTCTGAGAGTCTTAAGGAACGCTAACGGCCTCTCCTTTGAGCCTCTCAGAATGGGATACGCTCTTTCTAACACCCCTACAGACAAGAGCAGGGGATTCAATCAGATCAAAATATCTGATTAAGCAAAGATGACTTGAAACTACAATCCCTTCCTGAGAACCAGTGGGGTTAGAAAGCTGGCCTCTCTTTGGCAGACCTTAGCTGGGTACTGGAAATTATGATCCAGAAGTTTGCGTCAAGGGCCTTAGGTCTCACCTTCAGAACATACATGGGTCGCTTTTCAAACGTCTCTCCGATCTTCACTCTGCTTGCCAGGTCGGGGAAGTCTGTGGCGATACTGTCCATCTCGTGGTAAATCTGAAGTGTGGAAAAGTGAACCAAAGACACTTCTTACAGATTTTGTTTTTAATTTTTTGAGTTGCGGTTTTTCTATGTAGCCCACCCTAGTCCTGAACTTGGAATCTCCCTACCTCATTCTCGCAAAAGCTGCAATAACGGGCGTGCGCCACTACTCAATGATATTTTAAAATCCTGTTCCATTGTGCAAGCCAGGCAGTTGTGGCGCACGCCTTTAATCTCAGCACTCGGGAAGAAGAGGCAGGTGGATCTCTGTGAGTTCGAGGCCAGCCTGGTCTACAGAGTAAGTTCCAGAACAGTCAGGGCTATACAGGGAAATCCTTTCTTGAAAAAAGCAAAAAATTAAAAGAATAAAAAATAATTCTATTCCATTATTGGCTGGGTATCTGTGAGCCTTATCTTGTCACTCTTGAGTTCCTTGTCGAACCTTGGGGTTGGCCGCATTACTGGCATGGAGTGCTACGACAGGGAATTGCCTGCACAGCTACTTTCTGCAGTTTTCTAGAGGATACACATGTCAGTTGTCTGCAAAGTTGTAGTCCACTTAGGTAAAGCAGAGAGACTTAAACAGATACTGCTCCAAAGTGTGGCTCTTGGCACCATGCTGGACTGGATCATCAGAATAGGCCTGCCTACCAATGCTCTGAATGGCAGGACTCGCTAAATTGTTCTCTACTAGAAAACAAAACAAAACAACAACAACAACAAAAAACATTCACAATGTGTATATGTCCCCCACACAAACAATACAAATAAAGTATAATATAAAATAAAAAAAGAAGCCACATGTAGTATGCCTTTGGTCCTAGCACTCAGGAAGCAGAGACAGGTAGATCTCTGTGAGTTCAAGGTCAGCCTGATTACAGAGTAAGTTCTAGGGTATCTAGGGCTACACAGAGAAACTCTGTCTCAAAAAAAGAAAAAAAAAAGCTAAAATAAAATAAGAAATATAAATGGCTCCATGAATAAAATGCTCACCATGAAAGAGGACCTGAGCCCAGGCTCCCTAAAACCACATAAAAAGCTGGGCAGGAAACTGGTCATCAAAAGAACAAATAATCCAATTAAAAAATGGGGTGCAGACCTTAACAAAGAACTCTCAACAGAGGAATCTAAAGTGACTGAAAGACACTTCAGGAAATGCTCAACATCCTTAGCCATCAGAGAAATGCAAATCAAAACAACTCTGAGATGCCATCTTATACCTGTAAGAATGGCCAAAATCAAAGACACTGATGACAACTTATGCTGGAGAGGTTGTGGGGTAAAGGGAACACTTCTGCATTGTTGGTGGGAATGTAAGCTGGTACAACCCCTTTGGATGTCAGTGTGGCGATTTCTCAGAAAACTAGGAAAAGACCTTCTTCAAGACCCAGTAATACCACTTTTGGGCATATATCCAAAGGATTCTCAATCATACCACAAGGACATGTGCTCAACTATGTTCATAGCAGCATTGTTTGTCACAGACAGAAACTGAAAACAACCTAAATGCCCCTTGACCAAAGAATGGATAAGGAAAATGTGGTACATTTACCCAATGGAGTACTACACAGCAGAAAAAAAATGACATCTTGAAATTTGCAGACAAATTGATGGATCTAGAAAACATCATATTGAGTGAGGTAACCCAGACCCAAAAAGACAAATATCATATGTACTCACTCAAAAGTGGCATTTAGACATAAAGTAAAGAAAACCAGCCTACAAATCATAATCCCAGAGAACCTAGACAACAAAGAGGACCCTAAGAGAGACATACATGGGTTTTATCTATGTGGGAAGTATCTCCTGAGTAAATTGGGAGTATGAGGACCATGGGAGAGAGTGGGGGGAAGAGAAAGGGAGGGGAGCAGAGAAAAATATATAGCTCAATAAAAACAATTTTAAAAAAAGAAGAAAACTTGGCGTGGTGGTGTGCGCTGTAACTCTAGTGATGGGAAACACAGACAGGAGGATCCCTGAGGCCCACTGGCCAGCCAGTCTGAGCCCAGGTTCAATAAGAGCTCCTGTCTCATAAAAATAATAAATAAGGGAGAGAGTAACAGAGGAATAAAATTCTTGTTTATCACACAAAGGTCTTGGAATGTTGACTATCTTACTCAGTTAATAGAATACTTGTTGAGCATCCATGAGCCACTGGGTTCTATCCCCAGGACCCCATACATCAGGGGTGGTAGTACACACCCATAATGGCAGCATTCAGAAAGCAGAAGGATCCCGAGTTCCAGGTCATCCTCAACTACATCTGGAACTGGAGGCCATGCCGACATGCTATGTAAGACTTTGTCTCAAAACAAAGGGGAGCGGAGACATCCTGAAAATTCTTCCAACCCACAGGCTCTACAGACTGAAGAAAAACAGAGTAGATGCCACGGGCCATGAGAAAAAGAAAGTCACCTACAAAAAGTTAAAACAAGCTGATTGTGGTGCAGCCCACCTTTAATCCCAGCACTCGGGCTGCAGAAGCAGGAGGATCTCTGTGAGTCTGAGGCCAGCCAGGTCTACAGAGTGAGTTCCAGAACAGCCAGAACTACACAGAGAGACCCTGTCTCAAAAACAGAAAGGAAGAGAGAGAGAGAGAGAGAGAGAGAGAGAGAGAGAGAGAGAGAGATATTAAGCACCAGACTGGGGCCATTGATGACTTAGCAGGCACAAGCTACCATGTCTGACAATGTGAGGTCTGCCTTTGACTTCTGGTACACATATGATGGAAGGAGAAAACTGGTTGTCCTGTTGACTTCCACATTAGTTCCATGGCACATGAACACCCAGATAGATAGATAGATAGATAGATAGATAGATAGATAGATAGATAGATAGATAGACAGACGAGAGGGAGATAGAGAGATAATAGGCAAGAAATGTATAGGTAGATAAATAGAAAATTGTTTTAAAAACCTCCAAGCTATACCAGATGTGAGGTACAAATTCACGTCAGCCATCGCCACACAAAGACTTGAAATCAGAAACCCTGGCAGCAGGAAACGTGGGATTCCCACTGGAGACCTAGAATAGCTTAAGTGGTACCAAGACATGAGCCACTCAGAGTTGGTTTTAAGAAGAACCCCGGATGAGCTGGTCAAGAGAGAGAGAGGGCACAGTCACAGGCCTCTGGGAACAAGGGCTAGCTAGAGGTCACTTCACTGTACAAGGGGCACCCGAGTCAGTGGGAACAGAAGCAAGCAGATGAGAAAGTGAGGCAGACAGACAGCTGGAAAGGTAAGTGGAAGGCCTCTCTTGGTCCCTGGTTGACATTTGCAACGGGCTAGCTCAGCTGGGGAGGGCACCACATTAGTGAGGCTAATGGGTTTGATCCCTGTGTGGGCCCTGAGCTCTGCTTTCACCCGTGGCCCGAGACTGAACTGAACTCCTAACTTTATCCAGCTGTTTTACAGATGTATGTCATTGGTCACAAGAGGGCTCAAGGGGCAGAACTGTTGGAAGTGTATACAATAAACAAAGCTACTGACAACCATGGGAAAGAAGTAGAAATAGTTGGCCAGCCTTTGAACTAATTCCTCATCTGGGAGAAAAACAACTTGAGGTATACGCCTCATGAAAAAGGTGCCAAGAACGTGGTGTCTGCACATAAAGAACAGCACGTAATAAGGTAGAGGAGGGAGATGAGCATCTTAGATTTGGGAGGAGGTCCCGAGCTAGGAGAGTCTGCAAGCTAACGAAAGAGACACTTGGGACAAAAGAGACCCACGTTGCGAATGATACTGTTCCATTCTGAGGTCCCTTTTGACTTCTCAAGTTCCAGTATCATATGAAATTACTCAGCTCCAAATTTTTCATCTGAAAGTTTGGCTTACCTTGAAAGTCAGCTATATAAAGTGGTTTCTAACTACACACAGCACCAAATTGCACTGTGGAACGAGTATACGGTATAGGGAGTCATGATAAATGAGTGGAAATATTTGGTTAACCTTGGAAATAACCACTTGTCTGCTTGCCCGGAGTACATGGCATTTGATTCTGTGCTAGGGATTCCAATGGGGGAGAAGGCTAAATTACAAGGACTGGAACGACCGCCATTATATCATGGTTTCCTTTAAAAGGCTGCTTGAGCGGTGTGTCTGTCGGGGAAACTGCAGCTATGTTTCATGGGCACATAGGTGCTGGTGGGGGTTAAACAACCAGAAGGGAAGGCTTTAAAGTGCACACATTTTAGTCCCTTCCGTGAAGTGATACCGTGCTGAAGTTGGATGGAAGGAGAGAGGTTACAAAGCCGGGCAAGCGGAGAGCGTTGGCCTCAAGCGTGCTTTGAAACACTTACAGCTTCCAAGGAATGGTAAGATCCGTAGTTGAAGCTGTCGCCACTCCGCTCCTGCCCTTCACTGTGTTGCATTTCCTCGTCTTCATTATCTAAAAGGGCCTGAAAAAAAATAAAAAAGACACAGCAACATGGTGAAGAGGGGATCCCCTGGAGATACAGGTTTATCTGGGTGCACAGATTGGCCAAGATGGCATCTCAAGGTAACAAGCAACACAAATGTCTGAGGTCTAAAGGGGCTAGAGACCGCAAATTATACAAACCAGAGATTACAATTCAAGAGAAGGTAAGTTCATGCTGCATACAGCTAAAAATCTCATTCATCTTAACTACATCACGTTCAAGTGCTACTAATTCCCAAAAGGTTTCCATTAATTCTGTGGGGTAAGACAATGGAATTATCAGTGTTCCTAAGATGAAGGTCTTTATTTCCTAACATTCTTGGTTCTATTGAAACTTTTCGGCATGTGAAACCAGTGCAATGTTCATACCCAGAAGAAGAGCTGTCTATAATTATGTGTGTTGATTATGCAGCTGGTGTGACACAATTAAAAATAATAACAAACCATCCTGCCTTTCATTTAAAAAAAAGAGGGTCAGATTTTTTCCCATATATCTATAAAACCTTGCTTTTTAATATCCAATTTCCATTATCCCCTGAAAACCCGCTTGTTCCCTGGAAGTAACATGTGCGCGATTCGGCTTTTCTACCGTACGAAATCTCTAAGCATCAGCTCGCATCTGGTATCCAGTGGCTCTGAAGCACACAGCTTGGGAAGCCATTCAGAAACAAAGAAATTCTTATAAGCACTCATACTTTGAAGGTTCTTGGCAGATGTCTGCGCCATGTGAGGATGATTAATAAGCTCACAGCTGCTCACACCATCAGGAAAAACCCGGGCCAAATCAACAATTAGTCCATAACCCTCCTCGGTGAAGGAGAGAGCGTGAGTCAGGGGCACCGTCCTGCTGTTGAATGTAGGTTGTGGGGCTGTACGGGCGCTGTTCCCTCTCCTGGGAGCTATTGGTGCCATTCCCACTTTCTCAAAAGACTCCTCTTCTCATTGGTTCCCAGTATCCCCCACCCACCCACATATACACCCACTTGCCTTCTAACTCCAGATATGAAAAAGGAAGACGAATGATTACCTACGGAAGCATCCATGGTGTGCCGGCTACTGTTAGATGTATTCTATATAGTTGATAGAAGCATTACCTCTATAAGCGATTGAAGCGGGAATCATGATCGCCATTTTAGCAAGGATGAAATGGAGGCTCATGAGGGCACACGCTTGCCCAAGGACACAGACTAGTGGCTAGCAAGTCAGGACTTAGATGGAGATCTGTGCAGCTACCTATCCCTACAGCACGCTCGCCCCAGAACGAGAACACTCTGCTTCCATCTGTCTCAACTTCTTCACCTGGGACGCGAGAAAGGATGACACTGGACATTCTTAAAACCTCCCAGGTCCAGTCTTATTGGTGGCTTCATCTTATTATGCAAGACCAGCGAGAGTTCCCGGCCTACCCACCTGGAGGTCTTCAATTGTCACCGAGTAGTCTAAGCCCTGGGACTTCAGGAAGGACTTGACAGGCAGCAGGCTGACAGAGGGGACGAGGATGTCCACGGGCCGACCAAAAGTGGAGGGAGATTTCCAGACATTGAGCTGAGGTGAACAGAAATGCATCAGGTTAAAAAAAACAGCTCGGGTAAAACATGACATTGAGCTCAGGTTCTTTAGAACCACTGTTGGAAGCCAGGGTGACCCCTGAGTCCCGCCCAGGGACAGACATCCCCCATTTCACTGGCATATCTGGTCAGACATGTGGCCCAGTACCTAACAAAGCCCAAGAGACATCGGTTGCTACAGGAAGCTGGAGCCCGCAGCTCAGGCCTCCCAACTAACAAAGCAGCAACAGAGCCCGGCTCTCACTCGCTGCCCACCCGCGTGACTGGCATGTTGGCTAATACTCCATTATGAACGGAAAACACGCAGGGATAAAAACAAACACAAGGATCGTTCCCCCTCAAACTCGGAACATTCCAGAGGACGAAGAAGAACCACATACCTTAAAGTGGTCGGAATTCACTAGCTGAGTCAGTATTCTGATCTCGTCTTCATTTCTGACATTAATCCTAAAAACTTGGTCCCTGGAGAAGGGGAGGGAATAGGGAGAGGGCGATAATGGTGAGCTCTCAGCTGGCAAGTGGACCCCCGAACCCACCATCCCAGACAGGGCTGTGCTGCAGGGAAGGAAACAGTCTAGTCTTTGGTTATAATGTATAGCCATTAAAAACAAGGCTGTGTGGCAAGGATGGAAAAGTGCTTATGTCTAACTTTAAGGGGGATATTAAGTGAAGGAGCAGGACGCAGGATTGTATGTACGCCATGATTACGAGTATGGGAAAAGCAGATGGACTGGAAGCAAAACAGACAACGGAAATCAAGCAAACGCTGCCAGGGCTCGTTTGGGTCGTGGGATTATGGATGGCTTACTTTTTCCCCTCTTGTATCTGTTTTCTGCAATGTGGTCATATTACTTTATAATGAAAAACATATATATTTTTACAGAAAGGAATGTCCCCGAGTGAGGCTCCAGGCTGAGTCAAGACATAAAGAAACACTTCTTCACTGTCAAAGGCGAGGGCTGACACCCCGACGGAGGGAACCTTCATGCCTGAAAGAGCGGGGAACTTTTGGGAACAGACCCTCTGTCCTGGGAGGCAGGGAAGAGTGCACTAACTATTCCTCCCAGCCCCCCACATTTGCTTTGCGGTGGGATTGAACGTGGACTAGGTAGGGTATGAGGCTCAACCTGAGATTCATGGCTGCCTAGCGGGCCCTGAGAGCGCCCGGAAGAAGCCTGTTTAGCGGCAGCCCCCCTCCTGTCCCTCATCCTGCTCTTGATTCCTATGCATCATTCAGCTTCTGCAGCGTTGGCAGGGGAAGAGGGCCCCCAAGTCCTGCGTGGGTGGGAGAAGGCTAGGCCTGAAAAGCCGTCTTTGAGCTCTCAGCTCGCAGAGAGCCAGCGGAGCCATTAGGCGTTGCTAGGTGACGGCCAAATGAATCCGCACTCGACTCTGTCACATGCGTCATTCCTGACAGGAGTGAATGCCGGAGGAGCTGCTGGAGAGGGATGTGGGCTGAAGGACCTGTTGACAGAGTAAATGGCTCTGTCACAGGGAACTAAATGTGAAGCTCACGTGGAGGCTCCTCACCAGAAAACCGGTTCAATCCGGATGGACTTCCAGTGTTTCACTTAGTTCTGGAAAGTTCAGGGAAGAGCTAGGCCGGGTACAAAAGACAAGGCACACTGCAGAGCTGTTCTCAACACAGGTGACCGAACTGGGTAAGATGCCGGTACCCAAGTCTCACACCTTTTCACCCTAGCCCTCCTCCTGGGGTCCTGGAAGTAGGCAGCTAACAGCATCCCATGAAACCTGCAGAGAACCCTACAGGAAGCCTAGTTTGGCTTCTCCGCAATGGTTCCGACAGGGTTTGTACATGCCCCGCAGATTCAAGTCTGATCTCCAGTTGATCTAATGGATCTAATGGGCCCCTGGAAGTCGGTTTTGTGGAGTCAGTTCCTAAAAAAAGTAAGTTTAAAAGACGGAGCATGGCACCCAAGACTCTCCGGCATCCTGACTTGCCACACGATCCCCAATTCTCACATACGCTACCTCCATAATGCCACACACAGGAACCCTCGCCAAAGGCAGAATAAACAGGGTAGCCCAATCTTGGATTGTCCACTTCCAAAGCTATGAGTGAAATAAATCTTTTTTTTTCTTTGTATGTGTTCCAGCGTGTCAGTGAATAGTAATTATTAACCTCACCGGACCTAAAATTACCCAGGAGACAAGCCTCTGGCACACCTGTGAGGAGCTGTAGAGGTGAGGTGGGAAGAGCCAACCTAAAGGAAGTGGCCTCAGGCTTAGGACCTGGACTAATAGAGATGCAGTTAACACGGGTACCCCTGACTCCCTTCTATGGACGCAAGTGACCAGCTGCTTCAAGACTTCCCCTAGGATGGACCACATCCTCAAACTGTGAGCCAGAATAAGCCCTTCCTCCCTTGGGTTGCTTTTGTCAAAATATTTTATCACAGCCACAGAAAGAGTAACGAAAGCACCCAGCTTCAAGGATTTTGTTATAGAAACAGAGAGTTGACTAATATGTAACCCACGGGACCTGCAAAGAGTTGGACTACAGCCCAGAAAAGATGGGGTATCAAACTACCATTTCTCTGTCGAAGGCAAGCAGCCTCAAAGCAGGTTTGGTGGAGAGTAAACCCTTGTAACTGAGGATGAAGGCCAGTCTGGCAGACGCACACCCTGTATCCACCATCTCTAACACTCCAGAACAGGAGTGTCTTTAAGATGAGCATGCTAGGGGGCCAGAGAGGCAGTTTGGCAGTTAAGCACACGGACTGTTCTTGCAAATGACCCATGTAAGGTCCTCAGCACCCACATCTGACTGGCTCACAACTGCCTGTGACTCCTGTTCCAGGGTAGCTGATGCCTCTGGCTTCCTCGGGCACACACACACACACACACACACACACGCACACACACACACACGCACACACACACACACACATAATTAAAACTAATAAAAACAAATCTTTCTTCAATGCGCATGCTAGAAGGAGTGACATCTTGGGTGGCAAAATTAGACCTTTTCCAAAGAGTGGTCACAGAGAAAAGGGGGTGGTGGTGGAGAAGGACCAGGGAAAGAAAGAGGGACAGCTAAAGAACTCTTTGGAGTATGAAGAGCAGACGACACATTCATCCAGGCTCTAATGTGTGTGCATGTTCCTCTCTCCAACATGGTGATGTCACAGCCGAACCCCCATGCTTCCAAGCACAGTCCATGACAATGGGACACAGTGACTTCACCGGCCCTGGAAAAATGTTCACAGCCCATTCTCTCACGTTCTAATGAGCCAAGCTACACAGGCCAAAGACGCACACACCTGCCGTGTGCAGGAAGAGGCAAGGCAGACGATCTGGTACCGCATGGAGCACCTTCCCCGTCTCTCCCCCACCTTTGCATGCTTTGGTTCCAGCTCCCCTGAAAGTTCACGTTCATTCCACTCAGATGCCTTTGTGTGCCTTTGTACATGGTATTCCCTGTCCGTAAGCACCTGGTAGGCTCCCGCCTAATCTTCAAGACAAGGTCATGTGAAGCATGAAGCTTTCCCTAACCAAAGCTAAGTACAATAGCTCTAAAAATTGGTGGCGATGGTAAAGTAGGATCTGCCATTCTCCTTATGAGCATCAGCATCGTGGTGTCGAAAAGAAGAGCGGCTACCATGCAAAGGGCAAGCTTTTTCTTGCCTTCATTGACCTCATCTCTGCTGGGAAAATACCCTTTCCGACGGGGCAGCTGGTTGAGCTCAGCCCGCTGCACTAGCTGGAATTCACTCAAAGACCTTGCCCTTTAGCTCTTTCTGGAGGTGGCAATTGGCCTGGGAGAAGGGAACTGTTGGGATTCGCGGGTGTTTCGTCTGCCCCTCCTGCTCAGTATGGTTGCTCTAACAGCTCTTCTGGCTCTCTCCAACTCCCAGGACACCAAGATGTCTTTGGCATCATGACCAGTGACGTCTGCTCACTCACCCTCACACCTGTCCCATACTGGGGACACTCAGTCATTGTTCCGGCAGCTCAGCTTCTACCCCTCCCCTATTACCAGGAAAGCAGCTAAGTGGTCAGTTCTCTGTGTCTCTCTCACCTCCATCCCTGCCCAGGCTGAGCAGCTATGACTAATAGTACTAAGAGGTGACCTCGGGAAACCCTGGGATGCTTGCCAGCTACCAGCTCTGCAACTACTTCCTGTTCTCCACCTGCCCAACACCTCCGTGCATCCTGGCCACTGTCTCATCCTTAAGACATCCAAAAAGTAGGACAGGTGATACCAGGAGAACGAGAGAGACCTGGGAGCTAGGAGAACCAAGCTGCAAGGGCAGGAGATGGGGGGGGGGAGGGAGAAACCACCATCCTCATGTCCGTTACCCAGTCTCCAGCCCGGCTTCCCAACCAATCAGATGCTCAGAGTCCAGCTCCCCTGCGGCCTCTCCGGCCACTGAATTGGGTGTCCACGACATGTGGACAGATCCCAGGAAAGATCCTTCTACCTCCACTGAGGTGCCTAATACTACAAAGTAAGAACAGACTGGGAGACGCCACAGCACGTTTGATTAGCACCGTTTGTAATCAGCTCCCGCACAGGGACCCTTTGTGTGCACAGCTCCCGCCGTGAATCCTCTAGCACTCAGCCCCGCTGGCTCAGCCCCGGTGCCCACTGTATCAGGAGAAAGGTCTGAATCGGGAAAAATAGAGATTTTTTTTCCTCCACATGAATAGACGCAGTGGGAGCCTGTCAGCTCCCTGCATCAGCCCACGCAGCAGTGAGTGCAGTCATGGCACACCTACTGCTGAGCTGCCTGCGGAAGAATCTTCCTCCTTGGCCACCTGCTATGCCTAACCTCTCCGAGCTGTTTGGCAGCAGGGGCAGGTAGGAACCGTCATCCCCATAAAAGTTACTCAATCTCATGTAAGTAATTGCTTCAATAACCAGCCCTCGGGTCCCTTTAGCCAGATAACATAATAGAGAATAAGCTTGCATACACAGGTAGATCCGTGGCACGGAGCGTTCCATTTGATTGACTTCTGCTACAGAAAAGGGTATGAGCTTTGCTTGCAGCATTCCGGCTTCCTGCTTACCAGCTAAGTAATTTGGGGCAGGTTCCTCAACCTTTTTAAGACCGTGGGGTTTTTTTTCATGTTTAAATTGAGGAAAATAACAGCCTTGTCTGACAGAGTGGTTACATGATCCATAAGAGGATGCACACGAAGGCTCTTTGCAGAAGGCAGAGTGTTCCGCAGTGATGAGTTATTCTAATGCAGTCCTCTACCCGCGTACCAGAGCATCCCTGTCATTCCCCTGCCTCTCCGACTTCCTGTCCTCCATCAGTGCCACAGTCTTCTGTGGTGAGCGTGTGGCCCTGTGCACACACACTCACACCGAGGCCTGGTGTGCATTTCCATAGTGTAGCTAAGCAAGACCCATTGGATCTCTTTGTTCCAGAAGCCTGGGAAACCACCAGCGATACATGGGCTTCACCACTGACTGAGACTCTGTCCCCAAAGCCTGTGACCCAGCTTCTCCCTGTAAGCCTTGCAGAAACTGGCAAAGCCTTTCTGGCTGTTCTTCCTAGGCAATGGTGTAAGAAATGCCTAGAACTGACCTTAGAAAGAGGGAGAGGGAAGACCCAGAATTAGGAGATTGGGGAGATGGGGAAGGCCTGTGGAGACCACTAGCTCTGGTTTCACAGAAGAAATCAGGTGTCAGAGAGAAGTGGCTGATCCAGGATGACACAGGGACAGAAGAGATATAAAAGCCCAAGTCCTTCCCCAAGCTCTACCACCTCAGGTTTCATCACTCCATTTGGCTCCCTAATTACTAAAATAACTAAATAATGGTAATAAAGTCCAGAAGAAACTCACCCAAAGAATTTGTCTCGGCAGCAGATGCCTGACCCAACAAGGGCCCCAACGAACAGTAACCATCTCATGTCTCCCAGGTGCCAATCACACACCAACTGAGTCAAACCGTATTTATAAAGGAGCCTGAGGCAGACTCATATTCTCAAGAATGCTAACATGGTTCTCCAGCACCTTTCCAGCTCTGACAAGGCAGGCCCCCAGCCAAGGCCTCCTCCATTCCATTCCAGTGATGAAGGCCCAGCCTCTCCGTCTGCAAGGCAGGAACTTGCTCCACAGGCTGGGAACGTCTTACCTAGGGTGCCACATTGCTCATCGCTTGGCATCTAAATGGTGTTCTTTGATGGAAAGATCCCACACTGCTGGGTGGAATTCGTACTGACGGGAGAGGCCAGTTTGTAAACCCAAGATGGAGTCACCTCTAGAGAAATAAACAACTGTTTGGGAAGCGAAGACGACCAAGCAGCCTTGGGCCAACTCCCAAGATGGCACACTTAAGAAGCCTGTCCAGGGAACCCAGCAGAGCAGATCATAAAGAAGAATTTATTGGGTCAAAGGCCTAATTCTTAGGATTCCACTAAGAAAAGAGTAATATGGGTGGTAAATGGTATAGGAAGAAAGTTATTCTAAATAAATTAACAGTTTTCTTTTGGATCTAAATGACAGATAAGGCTTAATGATGTTTGCTTTGAATTTATTTTTTAAATTTTATTATTTATTTATGTGTATATATGTGTGCCTGTGTGAGTTTACATAGACCATGTGTGTGTGCAGGTACCTTCCAAGGTCAGAAGAGAGCATCAGATCCCAGCAGAGCCCATCATCAGATTCCCTGGAATGGGAGCTCTCAGCAGTTGTGAGCCACCATGTTAGTACTGGGAATCAAACCCAAGTCCTCTGCAAGAACTTATGCAATATTTTCTTAAATTGATTTTTATTGAGCTCTACATTTTTCTCTGCTCCCCTCCCTGCCTCTCCCCTCCCCTTCAACCCTCTCCCAAGGCCCCTATGTTCCCAATTTATGCAGGAGATTTTTTCTACTTCCTATGTAGATTAGATCTAGAACATATGCAATCTTGACCTCCAAGACATCGCTCCAATCCCAGGATTTCTAATTGTTTTTGTTTTTGAGACATGAGATCACTTTTTATCCCAGGTTAGCCTTGAACTCATAATCCTCCTGCTTCAACCTCCCAGATGCTGGGATAACAGGCCTGAGCCACTAACCCCAGCTTTTTTTTTAAGGTATTCTAGAACTCACTATGTAAACCAGCTAGCCTCAAACTCACAGAGATTCTCCTGCCTCAGCCTCTCAAGCACTGGGATTAAAGGTGTATGTCACCATGCCCAGACTCAAGCCTATCTCTGATCAAACTAAATAGTAAGTCCTTCCTGAGGTTTAGCTACCCTGTGAGTCTGGAGTCCATAGAATAAGTGGACATTATTCATGACATCAGCGGCTTATTTTCAGGCATATGGCTTTGTCCAAGAAACCCCAACTCATCCCTTCCCATTCTCCCCATGGACTCATCCTTTTCATGTCTGCTGAAGGGTAGGGTAGTGTATAGAGCCAAGGGTCATGGCTGGCAGTGTTGAGATTTATTCTGGCACTTGTTAAAACAGTAAGGAAGATTTTATTGGCGATTGTTGCCATGGAGATCAGGGCTATAGTAGTAGGAGGGGCTAGTTTCCTCTTGGGGCCAAATGCAGCGAAGACGGTAGGATGAGGGGATCAGTAGATGGAAAATTACTAAGAGGAAGCATCAAGGGAGGGGGATTCCTGCTAAACTAAGGCAGGTCAAGGACATACCATCAACAGTGAGGGATGAGGAAATTAATCCTATCTTGATAGACAAGGGTAGTATGACTTATATTGTCTGTCTTAATACAGATTCTGACAGGGCCAAAGAACCAACCTAATAAAAAGGGAGGAGGAGAAGGCACTGAGTCCCAAGGGTCACCTCCATCAGATGCGGCAAAACTGGGGTCCCTATCATCTTGTCCTGTGTCAGAGCTCTGTGTCCTCCCAACACTTTAACTGAACCTATACCTTCCCTATCCACCAAAGGTGGAATTCTAGCGCATGTCAAGTCAGACTTCATCTTTGAAGTTAATAGTAAGAGAAACAAAGACTGGAATCAGCTAGAAGCATGATAAAAAGAACTATTTAGTTCTAGACCCAGAGTTCTAGATGCTGAAACCCATTTCCCACTGTCTCCCAAGGAATGCCATCTATAAACATATAAATAAGTAAAGAAATCTAAATCATTAATGGAAGGGCATGTCTAAAGAGAATTTGTGTGCAAGCAGAAAGACAAACTCAATGGTGCACAAGGCAACAAGACCAAAGTGGTATAGGAGGTTCTTCTGTTCATGGGTTGCTTTCATTGGTTAATGAATAAAGAAACTGCCTTGGCCTAGTTGATAGGGCAGAACTAAGGTAGGCAGAGAAAATAGAACTGAATGCTGGAAGGAAGAAGGGCAGAGTCAGAGAAGCCATGGATCCTCTGTCAGAGATGGACGCCAGTTAGAATCTCCAGTAAGCCACTGCCATGTGGCGATACACAGATTAATGGAGATGGGTTAAACTAATATATAAGAGTTATCCAATAAGAAGTTAGAGCTAATGGCCAAGCAGTGTTTTAATTAATACAGTTTCTGTGTGGTTATTTCGGGTGTAAGCTAGCGAGGCAGCTGGGACAAACAAGGGGCCCCCTCCTCATACAACACCAAAGGATACACAGGAGCCAGATGCCTGGCATCTTTCTGTTGTATTGAGTGAACGAAGGAACTTAAATCCATTGCTAACTCTGAAATGCTTGCGCTATTTAAAACAGCGGTTCTCAACCTGGGGATGGCATATCAGACATCTTGCATGGCAGACATTTACATTATAATTCTTAATAGTAGCAAAATTACAGTTATGAAGTAACAATAAAATAATTTTATAAAAAAATAAAATAATTTTATGATTGGGGGATGTCATCACAGCATGAGGAACTGTATTAAAGGGTCACAGCATTAGGAAAGTTAAAAACCACTGGTTTAAAATAAAGGTGCTCAGCTGGTCATGGCAGTCCATATCTGAAACTTGAAGTCATAGCATTTGACATACTGAGACAGGAGGATTACCTGTACTACTTAGTGGGACCCTAACTGAAAAAGGAAAGAAGGAAGGAAAGAAGGGAGGGAGGGAGGGAGGGAGGGAGGGAGGGAGGAAGGAAGGAAGGAAGGAAGGAAGGAAGGAAGGAAGGAAGGAAGGAAGGAAAAAAATGAAGGATTGACACTTGCTACATCAATGAGCCTTGGAAATATTTTGCTATGTGAAATCGATCCCACATAGAATGATGAATGCTACGGAATTTCAGTTCATGTGGTACCTGCCCTCACAAAATTCATAGACAGAGAGTACAATAATGGTTATGAGAGGCTAGAGGGGAGGGCAATGTCGATTTTCCAATTAATGAGTACACGCTCCAATTGGAGATGGTATGAGAAAGTTCTGGAGACAGACACTGGTGACGGTGGCACAACAGTGTGCACACACAACACTGCTGAGCTTTCCCCTCAATAATGAAGAACCGTACCCTTAAGAATAACCATCGGGCCAGACATGAGAGCTTAGACCTTCAATCTCTGCCCTCGGGAGGCAGAGGCAGGTGGATCTCTGTGAGTTTGAGGCCTCCCTGGTCTACATAAGAGAGTTCCAGGACAGCTAAGGGCTACATAGAGAGAGACCGTGTCTCAAGAATGATCACAGAACAGTTCTCCCTTGAGGAGCCCATTATATACTGTAACACAGACGGGGCCTGCTTGTTGTTGGGGTTTTTGTCTCACCCAGTACCCCACACCTGCCCAGACCACCGAAGCAGCAGATGTGATCTGCCCCCCTGAAAAAGGTACTGAGCCACATGGCTAACATAGATCAGAAAAATGGGTTAATCAAGATGTGAGAGTTAGCCAGTGAGAGGCTAGAGCTAATGGGCCAATCAGCTTATAATTTATGGAGACCTATGTGTGATTTTCTTTGGGGCTATACAGTATACTTTAGTCTCTCTCTTTGGGGGATTTTTCTTTGGAAAGCCTATACCCAAACTCTTGTGTGTATCTTACTCTCTTCTGAGCTCCTCTTATTCTCCCTCTTGCTTTTTAAAGATTTATTGATTTGATTTGATGTGTGTAGGTGGTTTGTCTACATGGGTATCTGTGTACCTATCATACCTGGTACCAGGAGAGGTTAAAAGAGGGCATCAGATCCCCTGGAGCTGGAGCTACAGATGTTGTGAACCGCGGCGTGGGTGGGAGTCAAACAGGGGTCCTCCGCAAGAGCAGCCAGCGCTCTTAACGCTGAGTTAATATCTCTAGCCCATGTCTCTTTCTCTTATTAAAATATCTTTATTAGCTACTGCCCCCCCTCAATTACCAACAGTCAGGTGTGGCAGCATGTGCCTGTGATCCCAGCACCTTAAAGGCTCGGGAGTTCAGGCCCAACCTCAACCACATGAAACACTGTCTGAAGAAAATAAAACAACAAATTTGTATCATATGTAACTTATTACATTAAAAACGTAAAGGGTGTTGGGAATAGTTCACTTAGAACAAGTTAAACAGAAAGACACAGGTACAACACAGGGACTCGTGGCTTTGGGACAACAGAAACTGGAGAAACAGCTGAGAATGAGGCTCAGTGGGGAAGGGCTCAGCTAGCAAGGGCAAGTCCCTGGGTTCAAATCCCAGTCCCACAAACAAACAAAATGAAGAAGAAAGAAAAGAAATGCTTAAATTCCAGGTTAGGGCTGGAATAAGGAATAATCAGAAGCCGGTTTTGCTTTACACCAGAGATTTTAATGGTGTCTGTCTGTTCTGCAGATCCCTAATAGGGGTGGTCTCGTACATGCTCCATGATGGTCTTCAGGCCAAGCCAGGTTTCTTCTGCCGTGGGCAAGATCTGCTTGGCTGGCAGGAGGAAGCCATATGAGCCTGTGTCTCTCAGTTCAAAGGCAAATGAGTATTTGATGCCAATATCATAGGCCCAGTCGATGCTTCCGCCACTGGCTTGGTCTGAGGGGCAGAGGGAAATCAAATGTGGTTACACTGTCTCCGTTGACCTCCAGCACGATGAGAGATGGACCAAGGCCCTCTATGCACGGGCTAGAAGAACAGACTTAGTCTCTGACAGAAAAGAGCATAAGACTGACTAGTTTAAAATGAAAGAGGCAATAAAAAAAAAAGAGAGAGAATTCCACCACAAAAAAAAATAAAAAAATAAAATAAAATAAAATGAAAGAGGCGTTCGAATGGACACTTGGCCTCTCTTTGGTGCCATCGGGGAGCTTCCAGCTTTATTTACCTATTGGGAACTTTGCTTGATGCCCTAATTGACACCTTCCCCAGCTTAGGGAGGCCACACCATTTCCTTCTCCAGAAGGCACACATGTCGTTTTCTCTAGTGGGATAAAACAGATTACAAAGCAAGCGAGTGACTTGGTCCCTGGCCTCAGGGGACTCTTGCCATAAGGGTAGAGCAAGCTCCTATGTGATGTCAAATCACATGCTGGGGATCGTGGGTAAGCCAGTACAGTGATGTGCATCTGAGCTAAATCTGCCCATTGATGTGGCACGTGATTATGATGAAGAAAGATGTCATTAGGCTATGAAGTCCTGAGGCATTCGTGACTCAGCAAAGCTGAGCAATGGCCTGGCCCCAAGGCCCCTCCCAGGGAGAACAGGTTGGGGTAGAATTGGAGGAAGCTACCAGGTACCTTAGAACAGAGACCAGGGAGGCTATTTCAAGGACACTCAAGGCTGGTGTTGGGAATTACAAGTTACCTAGCCTCCATCCAAAAGTGCTAGGAGTAACAGTGTCTTAAATAACAGACTTTTGAGAGTTTGGAATGTTTGTATATGCATGATAAGATCTCTTGGGGTGAACCTTAATCTAAAGGGAAAACTCATTTGTGTTTTAGGTGTAACTTGTATATCCATGGCCCAGAGATAACTCCATCACTACCGTTAGCACACATAGCTTTGGCTCAGGCCCACCATGTAAGATCAGATACGGAATTTTCCACGCGTGGCCTCCCATTGTCAGGGGAGAGTTTTAGAGCTGGGAGCATCTTGGGTTTGAGAACCTCAGATCTGGGATGCTCAGCCTGTAAAGCCCAGGAGTTTCTATGACCAGTGACTTTCATCCCCACAGCAGCCACCACAGTGCTTAGCAAACCGAAGACACGAAATGGTTACTAACTCACTTCAGCGGATCTTTGTGGGTTCCAAAATCACCACCTTGAACCTTTGGCCAAGCCAATCTCACTAAGAGGGGCAGAGAGGGTACAAAGTCTGGACTTCAGACAGAATCTTGACCCTGCAAACCACTAGCTGGTAACCTAAAGAGCAAGCCAACTTCATCTCTAAGTTACAGAAGATCTGTGTGTCAAATGAGGATGAGCCGCAGCGGGAACAAGACCCGAGAAGGCGGTGGGCAGGGTTACAGCCCTTGCTTGTGCTCACGAAAGAGTTATCAAGCCCTTTTATTCCACCATCTTTTGAGACTCCCAACAAGCCATTTCACAGATGGGCAGAGACAAGGGAGGGTAAGTAACTGACCCAAGGTGATTGGGTTCCAAAGTGGCAGGACTACAATTCAGATCAATGTTTCTGTCTCCGACAGTTGTGTTCCTTCTCTCGTGACTATGTGAAGGTTTTCAAAGCCCTTTGCAGGCAAGAAGTTGTCCAGGAAATGTCTCACCTACCAAAGATGTGCAGCTGGCCACTGCTTGGAGAAGAGCAGGTGCTCAGCCCCCAGCCACATGCCAGTCTGAGTCACAAGGAAAGCTCTTAGCTGGTTCCTAGAGTACCAGTGTTTCTCCAGGTGGGGGTGAGGCAGGGACCCAGAGTCAGCACTGGGCAGGGCTGCAGTCAGGAGTTAGGTGACGGAAGTACCAGGTTCCACGGGACCATAGGGCACATCTGTACATATCTGATATTAGCTAATTGGAACTATCTTTGATACCTGTGTCCTCAGCAAGAAAAATACATAGCCTTCCAAAGTCTGGCAAGGTAAAAAGAAAAACTTAAATCTCTTATAATGAAATGGATGAGACATGTATAGGGGATTGGGATTCAGGGATGCCAGGATAGCATTCTGCTGAGAGGCTAAACTCCAGCCTCCAACCCAAGGCTGCCAAAAAAAAGGCAGGCTCTTCTCAAACTTAAGTTGTCATCAGGGTCCTGGGTTAGATACACTCCTCTGTGCCCACCACCAATACTCAGGTGCTCTGGAGAGTTCCCTAAGTGCTAGAGATACAGCTCAATCAGCAGAATACTTTCCTATCATATATGAAGGTCCTAGGCTCAATCAGTAGAATACTTTCCTATCATATATGAGGTCCTAGGCTCAATCAGTAGAATACTTTCCTATCATATATGAGGTCCTAGGCTCAATCAGTAGAATAATTTTCTATCATATATGAGGTCCTAGGCTCAATCAGTAGAATACTTTCCTATCCTATATGAAGTCCTAGGCTCAACCCCCAGAACCATGTAAGCCTAATACATCCCATGCCTGCAATTCCGGCACTCAGAAGTCTGGGGCAAGAGGACTGGATGTTCAAGATCATCCTTGGCTACCAAGTAAGTTCAAGGCCAACCTAGACTTTATGAAACTCTGCCAAAAAAAGGGGGGGGTAAGACCAAGTTCATATGGAACATGGCTTTGAAGGTCTCAAAAACTCCAAAGCCCAAACAAAAAACCTCCAAAGCTATTCATTCACACTGGGTGGTTAATCTTGCCATGGGACTAGATTCCTAAAAGAAACTTACAAAATATAAATAGTAGCTTTAGCTTACATAAAATTGGACAAATCCAAGAACCCAGTAACTGAGATTTATCAATAAGATGAAATAGCAAATTAACAGCATGTAATTACAAAACACTCCACAGGAATAGATGTTAACTTTAAGAAGATGAACACAAGATATCCACAGGCATTGGCTCCAGTTAAATATGTTTGGGTTCACTGACAACAACAAAAACTCATTAATGAGACTGAACATGATAAGAAATATGTTGAATACTGAATTATTTCTCCCATAAAGTTTTTAAAATATACTGTAGGTAGCATGAAGAGAGAGAGAGAGAGAGAGAGAGAGAGAGAGAGAGAGAGAGAGAGAGAGCCAAAAGCACATAATCTAAAAAGAGAAACTTCCATGACCGATCATATCTTCAGAAGTACTTTTTGCATTTCCATGAAGGATTTTGGATTTAATGAGTAAACCTCACTCCTCCGCTTTCTAGAACTCCCATTAAAATAACCTACCTAGATGCCCTTCAACCGAAGAATGGATAAAGAAAACGTGGCACAATTACACAATGGAGTACTATTCAGCTGTAAAAACAATGACGTCATGAAATCTGCAGGCTAATGGATGGAACTAGAAAAACCATCCTGAGTGAGGTAACCCAGACTCAGAAGGACAAACACGGTCTGTACCCACTCCTATGTGAATAGAAGATATAAAGCAAAGCAAAGGATACCCAGACTACAATCCACAGCTCCAGAGACTTGGGAGCATGGAGGGCGGGGTGGGGGAGGGCAGAAAACATGGGAGGCAGAAGGCGGGTGGATTTCTGGGAGTCAAAGGCCAGGCTGCTCCCTCCACATAGTCTCCAAATGAAAAAGAAAACTGCAACTAACAAGTGGGCATTCCCACAAACACTCCCTCCCCTCCCCATGGCTGAGGCTATATCAATACGCACGGTATGTCCGAGAACAGGCCCCTTTCCCCTGCACACCCTCCCCACTTCTTGGCCTCCACACTGGTCAGCCATTACACACGTACAGACGTATATGTGTATGCATGTATCTTATGAAAGCAAACAAGAGCAGCCTCCCATTCCGAATCTCCCCCGTTCCCTTCTCACCCACTCTTCTGCACCTACACTGGCTAAGGCAGCTAATGAACTGGGAGAAACATTCAGTGGGAAATGTTCTTTCCTGTGTTGTGGCCTTTACATGGCCTTTATCGTTTTATCCACTGTCTCGTTTTTAATAATTGCTCTTCTTTCTGAAATCCAAGGTCCCTCTGCTTAGTTCTCTGCCGCCTTTCTCCTCTCAAGGTTCTTCCCACTCCAGATACAGCCTTGCTTTGTTGTTACCACCCTCTCGGCAGAGCTCTTGCTATTCAAACTCCCTCCCTTCTGTGCCTCCCTCCCTCCCTAGCTGCTGAATCTCAGGGCCACATCATCTGAAGGCAGCACACCCTACAAGTACTACAAGCTCAATATTTCTACAGTCGAATCCTTGCTCTTTCCAATGATCCCCTTTGAAGATCCAGAATGTCCTCTCAGTGAGTAGCACAACCCAATGACCTTCAGCAAGAAGCTCTCTACCTCCAATAAAGGGCAGGGAGCCAATGGCTCTGTGTCCCAGATACCTGCCCATGCTCATGCCATGGTCTAGCTTGGGCCACCGTCTCCAGCCCTAACTCCCCGGCTCCTGCTCGGGAATGCACCTACATCCAGTCCATCACAGCTCCACATCCACTCAACACTTCAACCGCTTCTCTGAACACTCCAAAACGGCTTCCAGAATCCCTGGAATTAAACTCAAAGTCTTCATATGACACACGCTGCCCATATCCCTCCGGCTTCCTGCCTCACGTCTTTCCTCCCGGCAACTCCAAACTTGCTTGTGGGTCTCAGAGTCCTTCATGTAAGTCATACTTCTGGACCCTCGGACCTGACTAGCTGGATCCTTTGCTCCTTCCTTAGCTACCTAATGGCCAATCTTTAAAGCCCAACTTTTGTCCCATGTGAAGCTTCTCCAGAGCATTAAATCTCCCACCACAGTTTTATAATACTCTTGAACCATGCACAACCTACTATGGCACATACATACTAATATTCCTTTGAATTCCCACTTATCTCTCTTAAATATGACCTCTGAGCAAGCAAGATGGTTCAGGAGGTGAAGGCACTTGTTGCAAGCCATATGATCTGGATTTGATCCCAGGAACACAGAAGGTGAAAAGAAAGGACTTATCCCCACAAGTTGTCTTCTGACCTCCACATATACATGCACACGCACACACACACAATACAAAAGAAACAGAGCTCTTGGTCAGTTTCTTATATCCGCAGTACCTGGCGCCATGCTCAGCACACGGCAGATGCTAACTGGAACCTGTTGAACAGAATGAGTGTGCGTTTGGGGCACATGCTCCTCTAGTTTCTGAAGGACCTTTGGGCTCGGGGCACTGTGGAAATGGACACTTGGCTGTGTAGTTTCGAGTTCCTTACTTTATATATAAGGAAGGGTCACTTAAATGGTTCAGAATTCAGGGTGCGCCGAGACCTCCCGCAGTACCCACTGGAAGGCAGAAGAGGCTCACAAAGTCGATAGCAAACTTCTAGATTTATCCCTGCCTCACCCCCTTCCTCTTCTTCCCATTCCGTGCAAGACAGTTGCCTGTCTCAGCATCTTTCCATTGAACCATTGAACTGTCCAGGGGGTTCCCGCTGTTGCTATTTGGTTTGCTTTTGAGTTTTCATACAGGAAACTGAACCCAGGGCTTTTGAACTCAGGACTCTGTGCATGCTAAGCACATACTCTACCACTAAACTAAGTCCCTAGCCCCTAATCAGATCCTCTTAAAGGGGCCACGTCCATTTATCCCCCACCCTTAGTCCATGAGCTTACTCAAGGCAGGAGTCCCTCTTAGCCGAGAAAGGGAAGACTAATAAAACTAATAAAAAGCATGAGTTTTGGAGTAAGTTCTGATAAAGGTTCGTTTTTAGGCAGAGACTGTACATAACGGTATTGAGATGTAATGTCCTGGACAAGCTCAGCAGACAGCACAAAATGCACAGATCCAGGAAGTCCTTTGTTATCGCATAATAAATATTTCATGGGGAGCCCAGACCTTCTGAGGGAAGCAGGCAAGGGTGGGTTCTGTGTGTGATGGACTCCCCCTTTCACATGAGGGCGTTTAAATGCGTTAGCCCAAGTTCAGAAGGTACTTTCCCCTTTAGTAGGTCATTCGTACAAACTTTTAGCAAATTAGATACTTACAGATGACGGAGCAGATTGGCCCCACTTTGTACTTGGTGCCATGCAGTCCTGTCAGAGACTTGGCAGCCTTTTGGGCCACTTCATCCTAGAAGGAAAAGTAAATGGATAGAACTTGTCTCTTCCGGTAGAACACAGACTGGGGAGGCCTGGTTACGTAGTCTCCTTTGCTCATGACACAGAACACCCCATTCCTTTTCTCTCAACCATTTCACTAGGAAGTAAACACATGTGTTGTTCCCCGGCCTTCGAACATACAACAGGGCGTGGTCATCTTTCATTATCCAGGCCTTTACAGTGCTCCAGAGAGCATCATTTTGCCACTAGCTCTCCTTGTTCAGAAACCTAAGTGAAAATAGTATGGTGGCCAGACAGATCACTGGGGAAAGGGCTTTGTTGCTAAGCCTGAGAACCTGAACCCAATCCCTGTGACTCTCCAAGTAAAGGAAGAGAGCCAACTCCTGCAAGCTGTTCCCTGACTTACACACACACACACATACACACACAAATGTCATTTTAAATTTTTTAGGAAGTGGGCTGGCCAGGTGGTGGTGGTGCACACCTTTAATGCCAGCACTTGGGAGGAAGAGGCAGCAGATTTCTGAGTTCAAAGCCAGCCTGGTCTACAGGGTGAGTTCCAGGACAGCCAGGGCTACACAGAGAAACCCTGCCTCAAAACAAAACAAAACAAAACAAAAACAGTTGAGTGGGTTTAAGAGTCCTAAAAAGAACATATATGTACTGACCTCAGGATGTACCTAGGAAGTTGGTGGGTTTTTTTCCTCCAAGTTGATCCCTACACTGGCTTATTTCCCTATGGCTGTCTCTTTTTCCAAGAAGCAGAGCTCAGCAAAAATATTTTCCATTACTCAAGGGTTCCAATTTTGACTGATTGAGGCTTTACTGTCCTTGCTAAGGATAAATGTAAGGTCTTGAACTTGGGTCCAGGAAAACAACTGTACAAATACCAGATGGGGGAAACCTGGCTCAGCCGAAGCCTCTGAGAGCCTGGGGGTTTCAGTTGTCAGTGAGCCCAGCATGAGTCAACAACACCAGTGTAAAACTGCCAAAGAGCTAAGGTGACCCTCAACTGCATCCCCGAAACTGTGCGGGAGGCCATCCCATAGCTACAGCCACACTCTCTGCTCCATGCTGGATAACCCACGGCACAGCCTTCGTGTTCACTTTGGGGGAAACCTTTCAAGAATACAAAGCTGGCACTCAGGAAACAGCAACTGGGCAGGGAGTGGAGCCCCATATTGTAAGTCCTTAAAGGAATCAGGGTAGTTTGCAGGCAAGATGAAGTAAGGGAAGGCCTGGGAGAAGTGGGTTTCTAGTCGTTAAGCAATTCACAGACTCAGTTCCTAAAAAGAACGAACTTCGTCCGCATAGCCAGATGCTAAAGCAGGGCTGCGAGGTGAACAGCGGAAAGGAAAAGCTCTAACACTCAGGCTCTCCCCGGCATGATCAGGCTCCCTCTAAGGCAGAGACCCCGGCTCTGGGCTGTAGGCTACCCGGCCGTCTCACACATGCCTGAACACGGGATGTGGACAACAGAAGGTTATCTAGGTGCAGGGATAGGTCTTGAAAGTAGAAAAGAGACCTCAAGAGGGAAGAGGTGTTTCAAAGGGCATGGGAGTGGGGTGGGGGGGAGACGTGTTATATGAAAGGGGAAGGAAGGACAGAGGCGGACAGAGAACAGGGAGCAGAGGGATGGGGAAGAACATGGGGGCAAGAATCCACCGGAGCAATTTTTAATGCTGTAATGAAACCTTATACTTAGCATGCTAATTTTTAATTAAAAAATTAATTACATTTAATTTAAAAACAAACAATGGGACCAGGGGGTACACATAGGTTCCTTCCAACCCTGACATTTTCCCCTAGGTGTGACTTTGGTAAGAAGCCCCCTGCAACCCTGAAAACTGCCCTAACAAGCCTAAGGCCCAAACTGAGAAGATGAAGACACATTTGAACTGTAGCTGTCTATTCCGTCAGCCTGTGGCAGCTGACAAAAAAAAAAATCTACTTGAAGGTAAATCGTCCACAAGGTCTCAATTCCAGGCTTATGCCTAGCAGATGGGTTTCAAAATCAAGCCTAAAAGCCAAACTGGAAATGTCTGCACATTCTCTTCATCTGGGAATAACTGTTGCTCAATTGTGAGCAGCTTCCTGAGATGTTACCATCTGACCCAAGGCTGCAGCCAATCTGTTTGTTTCTGAAGGGGGGCAGACGACAGAAGGAACTAACTTAGGGAAGAAAGCGTTTTAAGCACACACCATCTCCCAGCATGTTGTCATGTCAGGTCCCAGAGCCAAGGGGCTCAAGAAAGCCCTCGGTGAGAGCAGGGAGCTGTACTGCCTAGCGCAGAGCATCTATCCAGCGGTCCAAGAACACCAAGTCCATATCCGGAGGCTGATTAGGAAGTATACCCTGGGAACTGATGGCAGGCGCTTAAGGCCAGTCAGGGTGGTTCACACCTGAAACCCAAGCACTCACTCAAGAGGCTGAGGCCGGCAGGAGAATCATAACGTTGTCATTTTAGAGCCAACCTGGACCAGGCTACCTGAAGTAAGAGCCTGCCTCAAAAAGAAGAAAAGAAAAGCAGATGTTTTTTTATATCATCTATGTTAAGGTACCATTAATTTTTATGGATTCTACTCAGCAAAGAAACTCGGCTTACATTGGATGTAGGTTCCATTACCTTCATAACTAGCATACCTTCTCCTTGGTACCTAACTGCACTTTAACTTGGCCACCCAGCAGATGTGGTTGTTGAAATCAAAATACGAATGGAGGGACTCACCAGCTCAACAGAGTTATCTGGCTTGGTGCATTTATAGCCGTAGGGGTACATGAGCAGTTGGGAGTAGCTGTGGAGCGTAATGAAAGCTTTGACTTGGCCATGACTCTTGATGAAGTCTACTATGGATTTCACTTCAACTTCAGAGTTGGCCTTGGGTCCATGGTACGAATCAGAGCAAGGGCTGCTACTGGCTCCCGGTCCTGGTGGGGTAAAGAGGAAGAAGCCTACTTAGGACAGTAGCTTGAAGAAGGCACTGCAGAATGCAGGGGTTAGCACATGCATGAATAAGTTCCTCCTGTGTAAATCAGAGAAGCCCACCCTTGGGTTAGATCAAGTCTCTGCCTTGCAGGGCATGGCCAGAATACTAACTGGACCCAGCTCTTCTCTTAAAATATGGTTCTCTCCTACGGCGGAAAGAGCTATCCAGCTAGATCGTCTCCCCTCTCTGGGAGCTGTTGGAAGAAGAGCTCCCGAGGCGGGTGGGGGTTCTGTAAGTTCCTTTCCTGGGACCTCTTCCAACCTGAAGAGTCCAGGAGCAGAAGTTTCGGTGCATCTGTACTTCGTGACTGGACCAAGTCACAAAGCCACAAATGTGAGGAACCTCTGACATTCTTTCTGCCCTGGAAGCCACCACATTTGACAAGGCCACTTTTGGCCTTGATTCTCTCAACAGCTATAGTTGCTCAAGAGGACTGAAACAGGGGTCCCTGTGGGCCTGGCAGGGCTAGACGCTTTGGGAGCAGGTGGAGACTGAGATTTCCCAAGCTCTCTAAGTGAACTGGGTAAGATCCATGTAAACATAACTTCTGCCATCTTAAGTTAAAATTATTTAAAAATAAGGTTTCAGAGGGGGAAGTGCCATCAAATTACTGGATACGGTTCAATATCCAGGCTCTGGCGCTTTGATTACTTTTTTCCTATGTGCAAAATAATAAGAATAATAAATTGTTAAAGCAATGAACGAAGTTATCACTCATGCATATCCCATCGCATGTCCCTGGTGGGTCCTGTCTCAGTTCTGTAACTCTCGATAATTCATTTGGTTTACAAATATTTAATGATTGCACTCTGTGGTGCAGACTCTGTGCCAGGTATTAGAAGAAAGCCCACAGCCCAGTGTTTGCAAGGCTTAATCTGCATTGTCAACTTAACTGGATTTGGAACTCCCAGGAAAGACACCTCTGGGAGCTCTGAGGTCTTTCCAGAGGCATTCAGCCGAGGAGAGAAAACCCACCCTAGAGTCCGAATGTGGGTGACATTCCCCCACAGGCTGGGGCACTTGAGCGGTTAAAGAAGGACAAAGAGGAGGAGCCAGCTGAGCCCCAGCTCTCAGCTCTCTCTGCTGTTGACCGGGAACGCAATGCACCCACATTCTTATCATTTTGGTTGTGAGCTTAGCCTTTAACGGCTGAGCCATCCCTCCAGGCCACGGTGCCCCCACATTCTTCATCTCCCACTGCCACGGCCATGATGGAATGTTCCTCCAATCTTGTAGCCAAAATAAGCCCTTCTCTCCTTGAGGTGCAGTTTGTCAAGTGTGCAGTCACCTCCATGAGAAAAATCACTGATGCGCTGGTACTGGAAGTTCGCAGGAAAAAAACAACAAATTTCAGTTCTGTGATTAGTGAAGGCAGGGTTTAATTGGTGCCTAAATGCATGAAAGAAACCCCAAGCAGCTTGCCAGTGGACCCCCAAACAGAAAAACTGCAGTCAACAAGCCAGATGAGCAAGCTAACGTTTTATCTTTGCCTCTGTTCCAAAAAAATCCATGTCTTAATTCCATTTGTACTTCTTTTTTGTAACTTTTCCTTCTGGAAGCATCTACCAGATGATGTAATGCATGTCTTCCTAATAGATCCTAACCCCCTCTAGCGGTTGGTTCAGCGCTTCCTGCGCTCCCGCCATTGTGCAAAGCCTGGCTTCTTCAGCTCGGACGCCTGAAGGGAAAGCAAGAAGTGAGCTAACCACACTAAACGCTGCCTGGAGCTGTGACAGTGTTGCACTCCCTCCCGTGAAGGGGGAGGCTTTAGTGAAGTGTTTTAGAGAGGTTTTAAAATGACTTGAATCCTAAATGGACTGAACAGGCTGACGGCACTGCAGATCCCCGGCAAAGCAGTCGGCCGCCCAGACAGCAGTCTCGACTGTCCCTGGAGACGACCACCCCGCACTCACCTCCGAAATTTGCATCCCAGTTCCGATTAGGATCCACACCAGCACAGAAGCTTCCAGACAGTTTAGACCGGGTCTTTCGCCACATACGATTCTTTTAAAATCCCAGCAAACAGGAATATGGGGGAAGAAAAGGTGGTCATCCCTGTTGATCGGCAGGTCCTTTCCCCGAGTACCCCTTCCCCTGGCTCCCTACCTTTAGAACTGCACAGGATTTATTTGGCCCACAGCTATGTCAAATGGTCCCCACATAGGGTTCACTTTCTGTATTTCCTCTCTCAAATAAATGCCTGCCAAGCCATGTTCCATAAAACATGGTTCTGTTCAATGCTAGCCACTACCACAACAAAAAAAAGGGAAAGATGGAATTTCTGAGAGAATGGTTTGGGGAAAACGTGGGGCTAACTCGGCAACCTTACTACAGAGCTGCCAAGGGTGTTTAATGTTTTAATGTTTTTTGGGAAGCTCTGAGAGATCAGAGGCAGCCTTTCTTTGCTTGCCTGTGGACCCTGCATTCATGCAGTGTGCCGGGCTGTGAATAGAGACTCTGAGTCCCTTTGAAAACGCTAGTCATTGTCATCGTTATCTGCTCTCCACAAGAAGAAACTTAAAACTCGGATTCGTTTTGAATATACGTGAGGTCGCAATGCCACAGCGGTGTTTCTGTCATGTATCTTACAGGGAGGGAGCCTACATAACTCCTTTTAGTGATATTACAGAGGATTTCTTTGACAAATTGTAAGTAAAAAAATGCTAGGATGCGTTGTGCTGCCTACTTAACTCATATGGCAATCGAGTTGTCAGCAGGGAATATCTGCCTCCTCTTTCCTATCAGTCCAGCACACGCAAGGGTACACACAGACACGCACACACACACACATATCTCGGAGATAATTGGGACAAGTCTCCTAGGTGACTCACTGTCCAGCCTAACAGCAGAAACAGGCTCTGGCTGAGTCGACATGTAAAGTCATTGCATGTGAGAATAAGGAATGATTGCAAACATTTCCCTTTGCCCCGTTTCAAGGCCACTACTGAGAGATTAGGCTTTCTTCTTAGAGCAAAACAAGAACAGAAAGATAACTTTTGTTTGGTTTTCCAAGCTCCTGCCTGTCTTCTTAAGCCCTGTGGATGTTTAAAAAAAATAAAAATAAAAAAATAAAAAAAAAACAAGAAATAAATAGATTAAGTGGCTTACAGTGGTGTGGGAGTACACATATCCATCAGGGTTTGTGACAGGCAGCAGGAAGATATCCAGGGTATCCAGAAGGGAAGTGATGGATGGATCAGTTCCATAATCAGAAGCAAGCTGAGTAGACACACAGAGTTTTCAGTATTGCAAACCAGAAAACACACTGCAAAATACTATGGCACTGTGGTTTTGTGCTTTGGTTTCTTGTTTTCTTTTGTTTTATTGTTTTTCCAAACATGAATTAGGGACCATTGTTGATCGATGGGAACCTTCCAAATCCCTTGCAGAACAGTCCCCTGCAGCTTAATCCACACACCAATGTCTATAGCTTCCCTTTCTGGTGACAATAATTGTCTCACATTAAATAAATGTCAGTCATCACCCATCTATTAGAAGTAGCAACACTTTTCTCCCTAGTATTTGCGGTGACGCTTTTTGCAACGGTGGGTAATGACATGAGTGGTTTATTTGGATCTGTGAACCAAATTATAAAAACTTAATATTCCTTAATCCTCCCGTGGGGTGACTTTCCAAAAGAACTCGACCAACATCAGATTACTTAAATATGCGGGGACTTTGCTAAAGGTATGGAGAAGCGGTTAAATTCCATTTGGGAAATTACATTTTGACTGCAATCAATTGCAGGAGAGTTGAAGTTTCTGCCGGATTAAAATTTATTCATTTCCTGTGCTCAGCCATCCTAAGGCATTACTATTCAACTGTTAAATATCCATTTCATAATACCCTAAAGGTAACCGCATTTTAATTGAAGGGAAAAATGTATCAGTCGGCATGCACGTGGTTGCACATGCTTGAATGATCTGATGTGGATTGATTTCCTTTGCTCATGAATTAACATTCTGATTTATAGCGTGTCATTTTGGAATTACTTAAGAAACAGCAGCCTAGGTCACACCCAGCATCGTGTCCTGACTCTTGTGCCAAGGACCATCAGAATCAGAGTTTGGCAATATTCACGACCCAGACACCCCCAGCTCATTACACTTTAGATCTGTAGGTCAAAGCAAACTGTTCTTGCTCTCTGAAGCCCTTTCAAGATTTTATAGGAGAGGCACTTCTCTCAAAGTATTGAGCTTCTCTCCCGGTACTAGGCTGAAACTCGAAACCCAGAGGCCCTGCTGGCCACCCTTTTCAATTCTCTGGCTTGCTGTGTTTTTAGCAGGGGGCCCAGAGGCACAGTACCGTGATCCTAGATGGGGTGAGGCAAAGAAAAGAAAGATTGGCAGACTCTGTTTCCTGCCGGTGTTGTAAGAGAAGGATTTGCCTGAGAGTGCTTGCAATCAGGCCCACCGGGACAGTGTGTGTTTACTTAGTGAGTCTAACTCCCAAAGGACAAAATATGTGAAGAATTTTAAGCAATGACCTTATTTGCTGTCCACAGAGCCGTGGCTTGAGTAACCCACTCTCGAGCGTGGATGCCCGCGTCTAGCCAGATGGCTGGCTTGTCTCCTCCCGTGCTGAACTGCAAAACAAGCATAGCGCAAGCACAGCAATGGAAACCGCTTCTTCCAATAGGCACCTCCCCCAGGGTCTTTCTCTGTCCCCTTTCTGTTCTGACAGGATTAAGAGAACAAGAGGAGATGGACAGGTGACACTGGCTTGATTCTTCTGTCCGTTTGTTTGGCCCCTTTCTCTTAACAAAAGCTTAAATGGAGATTACAAGCAAAGCAAATTTTACCTCCCTTGACGTTTCTGAAAAAAAAATTATCGTAGTTAATGTAATGAAAATATGCTCACATGTTGTTAACTGGGGAAAAACAGGTTCCGGGTAGTATGTCATTCTTCTTATTTAAAAGACTAGTTCATATGGGAGCAGGCATGGAGCAAATGTATGAGGGGTGAGGAATGGACAAAATGAAAAAACAGTTTACAGCTCTCCTCCTATAGCTGTGAAATTAGAACCGCCAGACCTATTCCTAGCCTCCCTGTTTGTTGGTTGGTTCCTCTATTTTCCAATGTTTTTGCATGGATTGGGTTATTTTAGTTCTAAGACTCTCCCCAGAATTTTCCGGGCCCTGCATCAGAACAGGACGGCAAGCCTCCACGGTTCTCCGGAGTTTCAGTTTTATGATCTAGGTGGCTGGGTTATTCGGAACAGTGGCCTTGCCAATTGAATCAGTAAATAGGGAGGAAAAGATTATTTTTGCACCATCAGTTTCTATCTCTGTGTGGCATTCTAAGCGCAACAGATTAAGGTAAATGAGAAATGCAAATTCTTGCTAAAAACGTTACATTTCACAGGTTTGGGAAAGTTTTGGTGAAAATGTTTTGAGCCTTTTCCTTCAGAGTGCTAAGATGAAACAAGTTGGGGACCTTAAAAAAACAAACAAACAAACAAAATGTCTCAACCACCAAACCACTTGGAAAATCGGAGGTCAGGAAAAACCAAGGCAGAGGAGAATTTAGGGTTCCCTGACTCACAGGTAGGCCAGCCGGTAAAGAAAAAAAAAAAAAAAAAACCCGGGCAGCAAACGGCCCCAGGCCAAGCCTCCTGCAGTAGGCAAACCAACCCTCCCAGGCCTGCTTAGGGGAAAGAGCTCTGGAAGTCCATCTGTCCCAGTTAGTCAGTTGGTTCCTAGCCACAACGTTTCCAAATTTAGCCAGCCGTTGTGACATTACCTCCCGCCACACACACCCCTTAACAAACTTTCTAGGAAGTCTGGGGAAACACTTTTTGCTGTTTTTCTGAACAAAGTGCAAATGCTTGAAACTATCAACCCAAAGACTCTTTGGGGTGACAGTAGCAGTGAACCTTCGCCGTTTTTTCAACTGTCACCTAAAAAACAAAAAACCCTTCGTTCCAGGGCCTTGCCTTCGCATTTAGTTGTCCGTCATCATCTGCACACAGAGAAACTTTTTTTTAAAATGTAGTTCGGGCAATTACTGGTTGTTTTTTGTTTTTTTGTTTTGTTTTTAAGCTGCCTTTAAGAGAAGAGAGCGAGAGGAAAAGAAAAATCCGCAAAGAATTCCCACTTAGATTAATTTCCCAGTGCTCGCCCTCCCGTTCCTTTCTCTCCCTCCCCTCCCCCGTGCCCGCCGCCTCTCCTGCTCGGCTCCAATTGGTGCTCTCGGCCCGGCTCCCGGCGAGCGCATCTATCAGGACCCGAGCATTAATTCTCTCCTGCAGACCTGCGTCTGCGTGCAGAAAAAGAGAGAAAAAAAAAGGAAAAGAAAGAAAAGGGGGGCGGTCGGTGGTGGGGGATGCTCAAAACCAGCAAAGACCGGTTAGGATGAAAAAAGGAGAGAGAGAAAAGGGTGGGAGGAGGGGGTGGGGGTGGGAGACCTGCTTTGTAAGCCGAGCTGGGAGGAGCGGGATTCTAGAAGCATCGAGAGATGGGAAACAAAAGTCTCTGCCCGCTTTATACCTTGAGCACATTCATGGGCCGATTCTCAAAAGATGAACCGATATTCACTTTGCTCACTAGACCAGGGTGCTCAGCCACGAGGTTATCCATTTCTTGGTTAATCTGAAAGGTTCAAATGATGAACAGGCATCTGTTATTTAGTGACCAGGGGAATGCAGCTAGCAGGGTCTCCTCACCCCTGCACTCCCGGTCTCCCCACATTCCGGCTGCAAGCCGTCACCCGGTTGATGAGTCACTCTGAAACAGAGAAGCCATCTTGCCGCCGCAGAGCCGGTTCTTTCCAGTTCTGTGCAATGTAAAATGGCACTTGTCTGGTTTGCCTGTGGCTTGTTTTCCCCCTAGACCCTGTCCGGCAGGGAAGCCTTTCGCCCTCACTAGCAAACTGCAGTGGCACCGAAAGAGAGGTGACCGGCTTGCACTATAAAACACAGCTGCGCTAGCGCAGGCCCCGGCACAATGGGGATGTCCTCCAGCCACTGGCTACTCCGACCCCAGTTTTGAAGGCTCATTGAGATTCTGTCCGTTCTCCACATATCCAGGCTGCGACCATTACAGAAGCAGAGTATCCAGCTGTTGCCAGCATTTGCTGTCGCAAACACCTATTTGTTAGAACAGCAAGTGGGGGAAGATACCCTTTTTTATTCTTTCTTCTAGTCAAACTAACACACTTTTTCTGGGAGAGGGTTGAAAAGTAATAACACACACATATTATACAAATGGCGTAGCCCCCATGTTCAATTGCACTGATGTTCCCAGCAGTGAAACAAAGGCACAAATCCGTTCGAGTCATATTTTGCCTCCAAATCATTTAAAATGGCGTTTTAAATGCGTTTTAAACCTCTTTATCTGGAGGCTTAGTGCCCCTTTACTCTTTCCTACTCTGCGCTTCACCCCTGAACTCCCCAGTTGCCACCCACCCACAGTCTGGCAGCGCAGAGAAATAAGCCAGCATCAGCTTCCAGAAAGGCTCTTGTCACATTAGTAAGGGCAGTGCTCTCCTTGGACCTACAGAGCAGCGCACGGTCCAGGCAGAGAAAGAAGGGATGGAGACCCAGAAAGGCAGAGACTAGACTCTGCTACCATACGACCTTGGATCAGCATGCAGTTTGGGGGCCGCTGACACCCTTGTGTGGGTGGGACTCAACAGCTTCAAAGTGGCCCCTGATACATCCAAGACCATGGCTAATCATCGCTCTTGGGTGACTCTGTAGCCTGTGCAGCTTGGAAATCAGCAAAGGAGTGTTGTGGGAAGAGTGGAAAGAAAGGAGCTATTTGTGGACTCACTCACAGCTTCTGGACACCTCCACAATAACTGTGCGGCTGTGGAGCTGGACAAGCCGACATTAAGCCTGCATTAAGCAGGCACTGCCCGTGAAATCTGCTAGGGAATACAAAGAGCATAGTAGGGCTGGAGAGATGGCTCAGCGGTTAAGAGCACTGACTGCTCTTCAGGAGGCTCTGGGCTCAGTTCCCAGCACCCACATGGCGGCTCACAACCGTCTGTAACTCCACTTCCAAAGGCTCTAACACCTTCACACAGACACACATGCAGGCGAAACACCTATGCACATAAAATAAAAATAAATAGTTTTAAAAAAATTCTGCTGGGCAGTAGTGGCACATGCCTTGCCTTTAATCCCAGTACTTTGTGGGTTCGAGGACAGCCAAAAAATTCTGCTGGGCAGTAGTAGCACACGCCTTGCCTTTAATCCCAGTACTTTGTGGGTTCGAGGACAGCCTGCTCCACTGAGCAAGTTTCAGGACAGCCAAAGCCACACAGAGAAACTCTGGGCGGGGGGAGGCACGACAGGACACGGGACACAGACACACAACAATATATCTATGTTATCAAATCACCAGGTAGAGGTAGCCTTTTCATCAGGGAAAAGAGGAGCTTGTTTCTCTGATTCTTGTTTTGAAATGCCTACCTCGTCCAAGGTATGGTAGGCCCCAAAGTTGAAGTTACCACCTCGCTCTCTTCGCTGATTGAGCAGCATTTCTTCACGCTCTTGATCCAACAGAACCTAAGATAGAACAAGTCTATGATTAGCTGCCAGCCACGCATTCGGTCTGGTGGTGTAAATGAGGTGCTGACACTTGGTCCCCAGCACCAAGCTTCCCTCATTGTACGCCTATCTTGTCCATCGGCTCTGGGTCACACACTTTTCTTGCTCTGGTAGCACTCTGAAGAGAGATGGGGTATGCGTGGGCTGGGGGCCAGGCAGCAGCTGCAGCCCCAGGGTGACAGCACCTTCAGGCGGTCTTGTGGCTCAGCCTGCGTTTCTGAGTTAACCTCTAATTAAAAACTAATTGAATCACAGATTGCTTTTCTTCCATTTCCACGAAATGCTAAAAGGACTGGGAGCTGCGCCTCCCCACCAGTCTGCAGCAGAGTTCACACTGACGAGGCCCACGGGGAAACCCACAGGTCCCTTTCCCGGCAGCATGGAGAGGACCAGCAGGCCTCTGGAAGGCTGCTGTCTGGCATACTTACTTGAACGTCTTCAACCATGATGGAATAAGCAATCCCCTGGGACTCAAGGAACACTTTGACTGTCTGGACGTTGCTAAAGGGGACTCGGACGTGGACTTTTTGCCTGGGGATGGTGGGTGATTTCCAAAAGTCAAGCTGAAAGGGATAAAGGGCCAAGCCAAGAATCATTCTGGGAGAAATAGAGAGATGTACCCTGAAGGATCTCGGTAACGCAATGTGTTACCTAGTTTATTTTGCATCTACAAAATCAGAATCACTCTGGACCTGCTATCTTAGAGCAACAAGAGTTTCTCTGTACCCGAGCATCAGCAAAGACGTTATGTTTTTAGTACATACATCCCACGGCTAGATATTAAAATTGGCAGAGGAACAGATGATTTTAAATTATGGGAAGTCTTAAAAAAATAAAATCAATCTGGCACTCAAGTGATCCAATTCATTTCATCATGGGATATTAATGCCATAAATTATTTTAGAAGGGAAATAATGAATTAAAGGTGCTCAGCGGTGTTTCAAAGTAGCTCTCGGTTTTCATGTTTGTTCCTTCCCTCAATAGTCCTCAGAGATATGTAGAAAAATGGTGTATTTTTCCTCAATTTTCTGATTGTGAAAATGAGTCTCACGGGGAAAGAAGGCGGTCTGCTCAGTGCCATTGAGTTGGGACTAACGCTCAGACTTTTGGAAGCCCAGCTCCAAGTCCCAGCCTCTCACATTACCTCAAAGGGGTCAAGCCATGGTCCAAGCATGCCCTGCTGGCATTACTTACTGGACGGAGCAAAAGCTGAGGCTATGGCCAGTACCTGAAGATGCTCTTCAGCCTCCAATTGCATCAGAGTTGTAATCTGCTCTTCATTACTGGGGATGATCTCAAGAACTTGGTCCCTAAGAAATGTTAACCACAGACATGACCTTAAAAGCAAAGCCTGTGCACCGTTTCCTGTGGCTTTCTGCTCCCGTCAGCCTCCACATGGCGGAGATGAATGCGACAGTCCACAATCTCTTTCACAAGCCAGAAGCTAATAAATTGTACACTGACCCACGTCCCCAGAACAAGGAGGTGATCAAACGGCTTTATTTCCTCCAAGGAAACGCTATCTAAATAATGATTAAGAAGTGTCCTGCTGCTAGCAGGAAGCGTACCATGAAAGGGTCCTTTCCTTGAGCTAATGAGTATTTGTCAAACAACACCTGCCTCTCATAAAGCACTGGGTTCTAAAACTTGTCTGTGCCTGCTTTTCAAGGAGGAAAGGAAGGGAGGAAAGAAGGAAGGAAGGAAGGAAGGAAGGAAGGAAGGAAGGAAGGAAGGAAGGAAGGAAGGAAGGAAGGAAAGAAGGGGGAAAGGAGAACGATTAATTTGGGGCCTGTAGGAGGAATGAGACCCACATCTGGGGAGACGTGAAGTTTTCTAGTTTGTTTTTTTGTTTGTTTTCTTTCTTTCTTTCTTTGGTTGCTCTTTGTTTTATTTTGTGGCTGAAACTGCAACACCATCTCCGGGTCTCATGATGTAAACAAACTCGGGGCACAGCTAGCAAAAACTGAGGCCCAGGCAAATCAAATGGTGTATCGTACACCCTTGCACTGGTACACACGCTCTAAGGAGCAAGGGCTGTCATGGAAGAAAAGAGAAACCCCCAAACTGGCAAACAGATTGTCAGAAAAGAGTTTGGGGAAAAGAGTCTTTTGCTTAGTAACTGGGCCTTCTTTCTCTGTCCATTTTCCAAGCAGGCTAACTTCCGGTTCGTTGGTGGTGCCCAGAAGGGCCTCAGCGGTGAGTCACACCGGTTCCAGTGCAGTCCCGTGTAACCTGCAAGTGGCAGGCCCCAAGGTCTTCCAGACCCTTCTGCCTGCGAGTCTCCATCTGCCACGAATGGTCTGAAAATTCTTCCATTTGGGACTCATTAGTTTTAGTTAATGCATGGAATCCCAGGAGTCCTCTTTTAAAATGAGGGGCTGGGAAAAGTAACACATTAGACTAATATTTCCTGGTGTGTGTTCTAAGGAACAGCAGACCCTGGAGCTCCTCAGCCAAAATGGGAGGGGTGTGAATTAAAAAATAAAAAAATCCCTCATAGATTTCTAATGCATACTTACTTTGTCAACAGTCTAGAAACCCTAAAGTTATTTAACTCTTTGATTCCCAAATTGAATTGACTAGCTAGTTTCATGGAACAAATGTATTAGAATGCTTCATTAATTCCCTTAGAATACTATCCAGAAAGGCTCCCCAAGCCCCGTTACAGAACTGTGGAACCAGGAGTCTCACATCTAGAAGCCTGGCACTAGGGTTGGCGGAGGGGGAGGGGGTAGCCTAAGTTATTTATATATGAGTTCTGGGGCTGCCAGGGCTCCAAAACAAACAAACAAACAAATAGTAAAGTCAAAGCATTTCAGAGCAAAGATGAGTCCGGCAGCCAGGAGAGACATTAGCCGAGACCCACAGCCCTGGCTTTCCTGGTGTCGGAGGCTCTGCTACCCAGATAAGAATCCAGGCGATGGTGGCGCACACCTTTAATCCCAGCACTCGGGAGGCAGAGGCAGGTGGATCTCTGTGAGTTCGAGACCAGCCTGGTCTACAAGAGCTAGTTCCAGGACAGGCTCCAAAGCCACAGAGAAACCCTGTCTCGAAAAAAAAAAAAAAAAAAAAAGAATCCGAAGAGTGGAGGACAAAGGCTGAGAAGAAGGAGTCTCCGTCGAGGTCGGAAGTGGATGGGGAGGAACACCTACTGTATGACCCTCGAGACCAGTACAGTAGGCCCCTCCCTACTGCCCAGCAGCCCCACATTCTGACCGCTGGGGAGAGAGTGGCAAGGTCAGACTTGGAAAAAGCATTTTTTTTACAAAATGGAGTCCTTCCTGTCACATCCCACTAAAATGTCATCTAGGACCATGGGAAAGAAAGAACAGGTCTTGACGTCACACTCCAGGATGTATCTCACAGAACCAACCTCCCACAGGAAAAACAAACCAGCCTGCTTGATCTCTAAGGCTACTCTCACTTAGCTGATGATGGAATTCCCAGCCATAACCTTAAAACTAACGTCACTCAGTGGTTGCCCTCACCCAAGGCACAGCCACTCAAAATCCATTTCTCTGCCTTAACAAAATCCCTTACCTCGCCTTTTCTCCAGTCTCTGTACATAGTAGAGGCCACCACGGACTGGGACAGTCCCAAGTGCAATCCTGTTCTTTATTCCCAAATAGACAGTCTCTTGGCGTTCGACAGTCTCCTTCTTTTCTTCCTTCCACGGCCAATCATCTCTTCCTTAGCTAACTCCTATTTTCCCCACTACGCCCACCTCCACCCCCCACACACACGCTAATCTAAGAGAACTCTTGACAACACTGAATGCATGCCCCCCTTATTCTTATTCTCTGACCAAGTTATGAGCAAATGAGAGGCTTCATGAACCAGGTAAGCAGGATTCAAATAAACACTAGAGAGTGTCACTTACCCCACAAATGTTTCTTGACAGTAGACATGCCCCAGTAGGGCACCCAATAACAGGATCAACCTCATGCTCAAGCTTTTCCCAGAGGCCAGCGTTCAGAGCCCTTCTTGAACTTTATAGGGAACCAGGCTGAGGGCTATCTATTGGCCCTCCGAGAAGTCAAGAGATTCCCATGTGGTAAAATTCTCACCTGCTGGTGAAATTCTCAAGGTCACAGATACCAGCGTGTGCTATCTGTATATTTTCCCCTTTTAAGGTGAGATAATAAATATCAGTGGAAAGAAAACAGAATTGCTACAGCATACCAAGGGCAACTCAGACATTTCTGATTTGGAACATAAAGTACCACTAACCCTGTTTGATGATAGAAGCCAGATTAATAGACCCAGAGGTTAAAGTCCTTTCTGGGTCTCTGACAAAAAGAAAAAGGGGGGGGGGACAAAGCATTTATAGCAATTACTTGGCATCCTGTCTATCACATTCTATTAGTCTGCCCATTCGTTTATTTTTACATTGTTTACCCTGAGACACTGCAGGAACTCAGTCCACATCTGCCGACAGTCCCTGTGGATATGGCCCGCTCGAGCCCTCACGCTACATTAAATAAACAAAACAGAATGCCTTGTAATTTTTAATTCCGCACTGTCTCTAAAGTGATCCATCTGCATTTGTAGCAAATTAATACCTCTATTGCTATGCTTTTTTTCCAAAATGAGAATGTCTTTCCAATCGGAGCAGTAAAGACACTTGTTGAGAAAGTCAGAGTTTAAAGGAAGCATTTCGCCTAATTTCTTGTAATTCCTCCACCTAAGAAAACCATTCAGTATGTTTCTCTGAATTTCTTTGAACAATTTACAGCTCGCTCTCTCTCTCTCTCTCTCTCTCTCTCTCTCTCTCCTCTAATTGGCTTTGGAGCTGACACTGGCCTTGAACTCCCAATCCTCTGTGTCTAGCTACCAAGTGCTGGGATTACGGGCATGGTCTTTCATACATGGCTTGGTTTTTCTGAAGCAAAGATTGGACTAACAAAGATTGTTTTTAGACAGATTTGTCTTTGTCTAGACACATAAATCTTCAAGAATCTAACTTTGGTCACTGCTTACGAGGAAAACAGGTAGACCTATTTTCTTCTAGGAACCCTATTTATTACATTGTAGTCAACCACGCAGTATATTCAACCTGGCGAGAAGCAACCACAAACAGCTGCAGAGAAGTTTTCGACTTCCCTTTGTATATCAAATTTTTTTTTTCTGAACACACTTTAAATCCCTGGATTTAACTTCTCAAGTAACTGCTCAAAAGAGAAAGATGCATATATCATGTTTCTAGATGAAGAAATTACTGCATCAGTCTGGTTTTTGTTTCTCTTTTTTGTCTGATTCTAGATTTTGTTGTTGGTTGGTTGGTTGATTGGTTTGGTGTGGTGTGATTGTTTTTATTTTGTGGGGTTTTTTGGTCTTGTTTTATTTGCTTTTGGGTTTGGGGGTATTTTTTTTTTGTTTTTGTTTGTTTTATTGTTTCGAGCCCAGGCTGGCTTCAAACAACCTCTGTAGCTGAGGATGACTTTGAAATTTTGATCCTCCTGCCTCTACCTCCTTAATGCAAGGATGGCAGACTTGGGCCACCATGCCCAGCTGTGTGACAGGGATCAACCCAGGGCTTTGTGCATGCTAGGTAAACCCTCCACCAAATGAGCTACCTCTCTAACCTCTGGTTCTTCTGTCCCTTAGAGTCGGAAAGCAGGGGCTGGAGAGATGGCTTGGTGGTTAAGAGCACTAGCATCTCTTCCAGAGGTCCTGAGTTTGAATTCCAGTACCCACCTCATAGCTAACAGCCATCTGTAAATCCAGTCTCGGGGGATCAGACACCTTCTTCTGGCCTGCATGTGCAGCAGGAACACACACAGTACAGAGGTATACATTCGGGCAAAAAAAAGACAAAAATAAAAACTGTGCACATAAAATAAATACAATTTAAAAAATAGTGAGAAAGAAGATAAACCCAAGAAGAGAAGGCATCCAATCTTAAATTATTGGTAAGTAAAACAAAATCTACTTGGAGCATTCATCAAACTACCTCAAAAAGATGGCCTCCAAGCCAAGCCACAAGGCAGGGAGTATACCATGAAAGAAAGACAAGAGGCTCTTAATTGCCAGTGGTGGGCAAACTAGATGGGGGGAAATTGGGGAAAGACTTGCACACAGCTGAGTCAAGGAGTTATGGTGGCGCACGCCTTTAATCCCAGCACTTGGGAAGCAGAGGCAGGAGGATCTCTGTGAGTTCAAGTCTAGCCTGGTCTACAGAGTTCCATGATAGAGTGAGACCCTGCATCGAAATAACAAATCAAACCAAAAGGAGTTCAATTATCTGTCCTTTCAAAGAGGAATCTTTGTACCACCAATGAATTCAAGCTACTGTACACGTCAGGGGCACACCTCTTCTTCCCCGAAACGGATAGTGGGGACAGTGTGTCCAAAGGAGGAAGAGCACTTGAGGATGATACCCGAATGAGGAAACTGAAGACAATAAAAACCAGACTCAGAGGCTGGAGAGACTGTTCACTGTGCAAAGCACTTGTCGAAGAAGCCTTACAGCCTACGCTTCATTTCTGGAGCCCAAGTAAAGATGGAAGGAAAGAACCAACTCTGCAAAGTGGCTTTCTATCCCCTCCCAGTAATTATAACAAATAAAAAAAATCTGAAAATAAACAGCTGAAGCAGGGCAGAAGTAGCGCACGCCTTTAGTCCTGCACTCGGGAAGCAGAGGCAGGCAGATCTCTGGAGGCCAGCTTGGTCTACAGAACCAGTTCCAGGACAGCCAGGGCTACACTGAGAATCTGTCTCAAAAAAATAAATGATAAAAAGAAACAGCTTGTCATGGTGGCACATGGCTTATATCCAACTTAGGACGCTGAGGCAGGAGGATCCTGACAGGAGGGCTATACAGCAAAACCCTGTAGGAGAAAGAAAGAAAGAGAGAGAGAGAGAGAGAGAGAGAGAGAGAGAGAGAGAGAGAGAGAAAGAAAGAAAGAAAGAAAGAAAGGAGAAAGAAGGAGGGAAGGAGGGAGGAAGGGAAGGAGGGAGAGAGGGAGGGAGGGAGGAAGGGAAATAGAGGATGGGAGCAATTAAAGTAATACTAAAAGAAGCTAGAAAGCAGGTAAGGATGCCTTAGCAGGAAGCTGGAAGAGGTCTTTGTTCCTGTTTCTGACCATGTAAAGCATCCATATTATGACAAGGAATTGAGTTTTCCATCTTCTAATTCTAGAAACAGGATAACATACACTAAACTACACGTATTTTAAGCAGGCTATTTCATAAGTTTTGGCATAGACACATACCCAACATCACCACAACCAATGTGACACTGCACACCCTTCATCCCTGATAAAATCTGTTTCTGAGAGTCACTGAGGAAATCTCCAGGCAGAAAGAGGTCAGTGAGCAGCACCCCCACCCATGCTTTAGGGATAAAAAAAAATGATATTTCTCCAGATACACACACACACACACACACACACACACACCGAGCTGTTCTGAGGTAGAACAGACTCCAAGAGCACTATCCTCTGGCTCTAGTTCCCAGTTTTGAGGCTCTTAAGGGCCCAATTACCCCAAGCAATTCTACTCAGTTCTAGAAAAAGACCATTTTTGACCGAATGTTTCTTCATCAATGAATCCCGGGGGAAGGTGTAATTTTGAAGGAGAGAGCATATAGGGCCCATAAAAAAATGGTTCTGATGGTTGTTGTTCCTACCAGGGTGATGCTAGGCATGCTTCTCAGGGCTTTGCCCTTTAACCCCAGAAGGTGAAACAGCCTCACCGCAGGCTACAAGGGATGCTATACAGAACCAGATGAGACCCAACCACAAATTAAATCCCTCGGAACAGTTTCCAGACGCCAAAGGTCCTCCACATCAGAACTCCGGACATGGCCGTCTTTGTGGCAGCGAGTTTATTCACAGCAGAGTGAGTTTTGCAGTGGAGTTAATGAACTCCTAACACCATTTCAGAACACGGTGCTTTGACTGCAAAACACACAGAATTTATGGTTTCAATCAGCCGAACTTTAAACAAAAATTTCCATCCGAGTTGCTTGATTATTTGCAGCCCCTTTAAAACAAGACGCCTGAAACCTTTGTGGAATGTCTGTGTTGGACAAGATGTGAGTGTTTGCAGAGGCTGGGGAAGGGCACACCAGAGACCTCTCTACCATCTTGGCAACCTTTCTGCAAATGTAAAGTTATTCCGAAAATGATTCTAAGATAGAAAATTTATTTTGAAAGTGAAGCCTTGCTGAACATAGTTGCATATGTCTGTAATCCCACCACTTAAAGGACCAAGGCAGGGAGGGCGGGAGGATTAGCTGTTCAAGGCCAGTCTGGGCTGTAGGAGATCCTGCCTGGAAAAAAAAAAACTACCAACAACCGATATAGACAGTGGCAAACACACACACACACACAGAGCTAACATTTAAAGAGGACTAAGGGGCTCCGAGGTAGAGCATTTGCCTGGCATGCACAGGTCCCTGGAGACAATCCCCAGCATCCGGCAATACAACATAAAATAAATAAATACACAAATAAAATTTACAACTTATAAAATTTAAGGGGCAAATAGTCGGTGGGTAAAATTTCCGCCATCTGATATTCTGACCCTCATAGAACTCCCAAAACAGTTCTCCCCCCTCTACAGTCACACCTTGACACACATGTATAGACAAACAACACAAGCACATACGTGCACATGGACACACAAACACAATCTTTTTATAAAAAAATAAAAAATAATCACCTGTGATCACCGAAGAATCCCTGTTGTTTTGTCTTTCTTTAGTTTTGTTTTTTGAGATAGGATCCCACATAGTCCAGGCTAGCCCAAACCCTGATCCTGAGGATAATTCTGGACTGCTAATCTTCCTCTTGAGTGCTGGGATTACAAGTGTGTGCCACCAAGCCATCTTTTAAAATGCTGCTTTTTTTTTTCTTTTGGTTTTTGGTTTTTTTTCAAGACAGGGTTTCTCTGTGTAACAGCACTGGCTGTCCTAGAACTCACTCTGTAGACCAGACTGACCTCAAATTTATAGAGATCTGCCTGCCTCTACCTCCCAAGTGCTGGGATTAAAGGCATGCACCACCATCAACTGGCTAAAACGCTATTTTTTTAAAGCGAAATGCCCTTTTTTATCCAATCCGATTATTGAAGTTGCTACGTTTTGCTGGGGGTTTTGTTGTGTAGGTGGTTTATTTGGTTTGTTTTTTATTTACTGTCATGGCTTGCTTACTTGGGAGGAAAAAGAAAACAAAAAAAACAGAAAATACTGCTCAGAGTTGGTGGGAGGTGAGGGAAACAAGCTAGGGGCAGAGTGTACCCTGCTACATTTGCTACAGTGAGCTTCGGCGGCTAAGACCTAGAAACTTCAAGTACTCTGGTACCAACCATGCAACTTTAGGAATTTGTTCTAAGAAAATCATTATAGCGACACAAAGATTGATTAGGGTATATATTCATCAAAATGGTGAAAAAGTGGAAGATTCTTAGTGTGTTCTAAGTGATCATTTGTTAAATAAAACAGACCAAATAAACACACACACACACACACACACACACACACACACACACACACACAAAATGTAAAAAATACTAGGATTTGGTGGGCTGGAGAGATGGCTCAGCAGTTAAGCACTGACTTCTCTTCAAGGGGACTGGGTTCAATTCCCAAAACCCACATGACAGCTCACAGCTGTCTGTAACCTCAGTTTCAGGGATCTTACACAGGCAAAACTATAAAATAAAATTTAAAAACTATCAAATAAAAATAAATAAATCATTCATCAGTGATCCCACCACTCAGGAGGCAGAGGCAGGCGGATCTCTGTGAGTTCGAGGCCAGCCTGGTCTAAGAGTGAAGTCCAGGACAGCCAGGACTGTTACGTTGGGTTCCAACTGCTCCTATAGAGGACCTGAGTCAGTTCCCAGCACAACATCACATCAGGCTGCTCACAACCCTCGGTAGCTCGGAACTCTGGCTCTTGTGGGAAGAGCATTCATGAGCATGTACAGGCATATATAATTTAAATTTTAAACATTTAAAGTACTGAGAATTCTAAAGACATAAAAAGAAGTTTAAAAAAAAGCATTTTAAGCAGCTTATAGAACAAAAGACATAGAGAAAATGATGACTATGTATCTGAAAGAAATCCACTACGTGATTTGGCGACTGTCAAAACACTCCTGTGATGAACAATAACGTCAACTTTCTTCATTTTTGTTAGGTAAAAAGAACAAGGCCAAACCTACTTTAGTAATACTAGAAGCCTAGCATCCCCAGCACCTCCCACCACGCCTTGGTCCCATCCTTTGTAGGCTTCTCTCTCAGATTTACTTTCCAGCCCAGCCTGGCTTTCCTTTTGAACTGTGAACTCCTGATTTGGGTTAACACCAATGCTTTTTTTTTGTTTTGTTTTTTTTGTTTGTTTGTTTGTTGTTTTTGTTTTTTGTTTTTCGAGACAGGGTTTTTCTGTGGCTTTGGAGCCTGTCCTGGAACTAGCTCTGTAGACCAGGCTAGTCTCGATCTCAGAGATCCGCCTGCCTCTGCCTCCCAAATGCTGGGATTAAAGGTGTGCGCCACCATCGCCCGGCTAACACCAATGCTTTTTACCCAACCTTTGGGGGATCCCAGATCTTACCACCCTGGCAGCTCTCTGCTGCCCCCTTCTGCTACCTACAGACAACCACTGTCGTTCCTGAAAGGTCTCTCGCCCTTCTGAAGAAAGCCTTTGCCACTGCAAGGCAAAAATTTCAGTATGCAAGTATTTTTAATATTAAGTTATTGAGAAGTGAAAAAAAAATGTCATCTCCACAGATTCTTTACTAATTGCAGCCCAAGTCCTACGTCCTCAAGTACAAGAACCACTGGCAGTAGGAGGTGAGCAAGGTCACCCACACATATTTTTAGCCAGGGTTGGTGTGGAAACACTGTAGCCAACTGGCCTCAAACTCACGACAGTCTTCCTGCCTCAGCCTTCCAAATGCTAGGATTACAGTCAAGAGCCACCACACTTGGCTCCATTTTTAAAAAAAGTTCTTTGAATTTTAATTTAAGTGGCATAGGTTGGCCTGGAATGAACACTTTGTTGCTCTTCCGGAGGACCGGTTTTCAGTTCCCAGCACCCACATGCTACAACACAGAACCTCCTGTAACTCCAGCTCTGGGGGTCCAATGATCTCTGCCCTCCACAAACACTTGTACAGTTACACACGTGTTCGCAATAAATTTCTGTTGCGCATCAGTAGTCTAGGAAAGGGAAAGACGGCTAAGCAAGCTGTCTCATCAGACACAACCGTTTCCTGGAATTGTGTAGAAAAGTCTGAAGTGTAAATGAAACAGAATGTTACCTGATGTAACAAGATGAGGCTGTTACTTCCTAAAAACACTAACAGTAAAGTCCCCAGTTTCAATCTGTACTGATTAATTAAAACATTAGGTCATGAAAAACAAACAAAAAAAATAGATGGTGTAGTAGCACATGCCTATGAGTCTAACACTTAAGAAGCTGAGGCAGGAGGATTACCTTGACTTGGAAGGCCAATATAGGCTGCATAGGTACATCCTATTTAAAACAGAACTGAGTCGGATGTTGGTGGTGGCACACACCTTTAACCCCAGCACTTGGGAGGCAGAGGCAGGCAGATATCTGTGAGTTCGAGGCCAGCCTGGTCTACATAGTGAGTTTCAGGACTGTTATATAGAGAAGCCTTATCTCAGAAAAAAAAAAAAGTTGTTTATTGTTCCCCCCCTTGTCTCAAATATTACCTTTAATGATAGCTAGCAGTTGGATTTTGTTTTTGATTTTATTTTTATTCAATGTAATTTTTCTATATATAAATCAGCCAGTTTGTCTTGTATTGTATGCACAGGTATATACATATATTTCAAAATCTAAAATTTGAAATACTGCTGGTCTCAAACATTTTGGATAAGAGACATGCACAATGAAATAGTATGTAATCATTGAAAAGAGAGGGAAAAGGTAATTATGGATAAGAATTATGTCATAGTTGTAAGCATGAAAAAAATAAGCCTGTCGTTGAAAATTGTGTGTTAAATGTAACACGTGTAAGAGAGAAAAAAACACTTTTATGATTATTCCTGGCTATCCAAATCTATTTCTATCCAAATTAAGATAACAAGAGTTGATTGAACTTTAATGAATTCAGATGGTCAAGGAGGTTATATTTTCCCAATATATTTTGTTCCAAGTTAGATCACAAATACCAAGAGATTAAATTAAGAAAAAGTGCATCGCCTGGCGGTCGTGGCTTACACCTTTAACCCCAGCACTAAGGAGGTAGAGGCAGAATTCCAGACCAGCCAAGACCGCACAGTGAGATCGACCCTGTGTCAAAAAAAGAAAGAAAGAAAGAAATCAAAACATTTATCTAAATCTATTTAGTTCTTGGTTTTGCAAAGCAAGAGATCCGATTATTTCATGTGTTCATAAAAGAAATTTTTTCATCCAGAAATAATATGCATGGAACCATTAAGAACCCTCCTGGGTGGCTGAATTTTCTTTTTTCCTTAACAAAATTGTTATTTGAACATCTGACAATGTGCACAGTGCTTCTAATCTAAAAACCTAACAACAAACAGATTTTTAGAAGGCGCATTCTGGGAATGCCGGAATCTTAAGCACACGGGCCACTTTAGTGACTCGTCGTAGTCGTGGGTTTATTTATTTCCTTTTAATAATTTGTTTATGCCAGGCAGTGGTCGCACACGCCTTTAATCCCAGCACTCGGGAGGCAGAGGCAGGCGGATCTTTGTGAGTTTGAGGCCAGCCTGGTCTACAAGAGCTAGTTCCAGGACAGGCTCCAAAGCTACAGAGAAACCCTGTCTCGAAAAAACAAAACAAAAAAATTGTTTTTATTTTTTGTTTTATGCACACCGGTGTTTTGCCTGCATGAATGTCAGTATGAGTGAATCAGATCCCTTGGAACAGGAGTTACAGACAGTTGTGAGCTGCCATGTGGGAGCTGGGAATTGAACCCGGGACCTCTGGAAGAATAGTCAATGTTCTTAACTGCTGAGCCATCTCTCCAGACCCCTGTGTGTTTATTTTTCTTTGGCTGAAAAAAAAAATTTGTGTTGGATTTTTTATTTATTTATTTATTTATTTTTGTTTTTTTCAAGACAGGGTTTCTCTGTGTTACAGCCTAGCTGTCCGGAACTAGCTCTTATAGACCAGGCTGGCCTTGAACTCAACAGAGATCCGCCTGCCTCTGCCTCCCAGGTGCTGGGATTAAAGGCACGAGCCACCACTGCCCAGCTGAAAGTATTATTATTATTCAAGATGAACTGGGCGCTGAAACAGGTGCCCATTGTTCTTTCGCAGAGTCCACGCCTGAATCTCCCGCAGACAGTTTTAGGTGTCTGGCTGGCCAGGTCCAGTCACACTTAGTCCCTGCGCTGTGGTGCTCCAGTTATACCTGCTCTCAGGCTTGCAGGCTGCCACATTTACGGAAGGCTGGGGGGCCTGAGAGCGGCGGGTCTGAGAGTCGCGCCTGCGCGGAGGGGATGTCTGAATGATGATGTCTGACGACTCCTTGTCATCTCGCTTCTGCTGTTGAAGCTGAAGTGCCGCATTTTTTGTGGGTGTGCAGTGGAATTGCTGGTCAAAAAGTATAAACATTTTTTTAATATTTATTTATTTATTATGTATACAATATTCTGTGTGTGTGACTGCAGGCCAGAAGAAGGCACCAGACCTCATTACAGATGGTTGTGAGCCACCATGTGGTTGCTGAGAATTGAACTCAGGACCTTTGGAAGAGCAGGCAATGCTCTCAACCTCTGAGCCATCTCTCCAGCCCAAGTATAAACATTTTTAATATTCCAACATTGTCAACTTTATCATGAAGAATGCTTTCCAGAGAGCTCACTTCCCACATCTGCCCAAAGCTCAAGTCACTTTTTTAAATAAGAAAAAAATTAGACCTACATCAATCTAAAATTTTTTTAAAAATTCATTGATTTTTCCTTTATGTGGGAAGTTGAACATCTCTTTAGTGCATTTATTGGGCACTTGGAATTTATCATTCGTGAGGTTTCTATTCAACTATTTGGGCCATTTTTCCACTAAATTATTTGGGTTTGTTTTATTTTTAAAGTTCTTTATAATATTATGTTCCAAAAGTTGTCTGTTTACCTTTTTATTATATTTACTAAGTATTGATTTTTATTTTTCTCTCTACAGGAACTTTTTAAGCTTTTTTGGTATTATCTCTCAATTTTGTTCTATACAGAATTGATTCTTCATATAACAATTGGTTCATGCCACTTTTCAGATGACTTCTTCAAGACTATATTGGGAGGGGACAGTAAGTCAGACCTAAGCACGTGTGACAGTCCCTAAGGAAATCTATTACTTTGTAAGCTAATTAAAATAAAATAATTTTCTTTCTTAAATTTTATTCTCTGTGAATGGGTTTTGCCTGCGTGTGTGCCTGTGTACCGTGTGCATACAGTGCTCACAGTGGCCAGAAGAGGGCGATGGATCCCCAGAACCGGAGTTACAGATGAAGGCCCGCCATCATGTGGGTGCTGAAAACTGAACCTGAGTTTGTATCTACACAAAAGCCGTTCACCACTGAGCCATGGCTCCAGCCCCCAACTCAAAAATTTTAAAGGAAGATATCTTTTTACTACTGTGTTCTTTAATTTTTGGTGGGTTTTTGTTTTCACAAATAAAGTCGATCGGCTTATATCCAAATACATAGTGTATTTTCAGCTTTGTTTCAACTAAACTAAGGCTATAAAATCTACTTCTGACTGACATCAACATATTAAATTCTCAAGGACGGAATAGTCAAATACACCACGTGTCCAAACACCAGTGCACACAGGTACTTTTGCAGTTGAAACTAAACAATGTGATTAAACAAAATAGTCGCTCGTGAATTCAAATACACAGATCTAAACTCTGGGAGTTTAGCCATGTCCATGAATGACACCATGGACACCCAAATGGGAAGCTGACTCCTTGAAAGAATAAAAATGTTACAGAGAATAACTTTGGAAGACTGTCTTAAAACTGAGGGGGATTCAGGCAGTGGTGGTGCATGCCTTTAATCCCAGCACTCAGGAGGCAGAGACAGGCGGATCTCTGTGAGTTCAAGGCCAGCCTAGTCTGCAGAGCGAGTTCCAGGACTGGCTCTATAGCTACCTAGAAACTCTGTCTCAAAAAACAAAAGCAAAACAAACAAACAAAAAAAAGAGGGGGTACTGGCCTCTGAAGAGGTCAATTAGATGCCTGATAAGTAGCTGTCTGGTAGAGGAACGGCACGTAAAGTAGCTGGAATGGTGCCTCCTTGAAGCCCGTGCAAACCACAGCTCCCTGTGCCTCCCAGACTTCGCTCACTAAAGCAAGGATCTACCGTCAGCCACGTGATTCTTGCCAATTGTCTTCGTCAGTAATAAAAGTATTACCTTACTTTGCCACTGATGTGCATAATGTTTACGTGTGTGTGTCGTGGGATAACCTTTTTGTACACTGTGAAGATATGTCTCTGACAAGGCACCTTCTGATTGGCTTAATAAAGAGCTGAACAACCAGTAGCTAGGCAGGAGGGGGATAGGCAAGACTTCCGGGAAAAGAGAGGAACTCCTTCCCACCAGCAAAGATGTAAAGGGAGTCCAATGTACAGTACAGAAGAGAGGTAACGAGCCACGTGGCAGAACGTAGATTAATATAAACGGGTTTATTTAAGTTATAAGAGCAGTTGGGAACAAGCCTAAACTAAGGCCAAGCTTTCATAATAAAGAAGTCTCCGAGTCATTATTTGGGAGCTGGTGGTCCAAAGAAAATCCAACGACATGTGTGTGAGAGGGAAAGACCCATGTGGTTAGAGGCCAACCTTTCGCAGCTGGTTCTCTCTACACTGTAGGTTCTGAGGATTGAACTCAGGTTGTCTGGCTTGGCAGCAGACTCCTTTACCTGCTCCCTGAGCCATCTTTCCAGCCCAGGTCATATTTGTCTGTCTTTTTAGCTCTAATTGTGTGATAATAGGCCTCTGTCTCCTGGATGGGAAAGAAAAAAAGACAAAAAGCAAAGCCCAGGATTTGAGAGGTAGAAGCAAGAGGGCTAGCCATGAATGTGAGGTCAGTCTGGTATACAAAGCCAGTTCCAGACAACCAAGACCCTGTCAGTGGTCAAGGATTAGATTTGCCCAGCACACTCAAGGCCCTATGTTCAACTTCAGGCACCACGTATAAAAAAACGAATCAGGTCAGGAGTTTTACTGGTGGCTGAATGGTGAAGGACTAATTTAATCTTCTGTGGCCTAGTTCCAGGTGTCTTTGCCTGAAGAAAGCTATTCTGTCAAGGCCTGATGTGGGCCTTCACCAAGGCTGCCTTCCACACCTCCCCAGTTGCACTTTTAACTTCCTTTCTGACCTCAATATGAACCCTTCCCCTGCCTCCAATTCCCAGTACACACAAAAGCCTTATACTAAAAAGGTGGGGTTTTTTTTCCCCACGATGATTTAAAAGCTTGATCCTACATCCTCTACTCCCTGAGCCCTAAGACATTGCACATTTGAAACTAATTAAAAAGATTTGTATCCCATAATTCCTGACTGAGAGGCTATCCGCATGTGTCCTTGAACCGCGTATTGTGGCTGAGAAGCGAATCGCACGCTGTATTCATTTTCCCCGGGGATGTGCTGGAGCCAATATTCTCATCTCTTCCCAACTTCCACTCAGCAGTACCTTTGGCAGCTTTGAGACTGGCAACAGTGTGGGTATTTATACCAGGGAAAGCGGTGTGCTACACAGCCAGGCTGTTAACACTGCGCACACTGTCAAACATTCCAGCACGCCACTGGGGAGGAGGTTCTTCTGGTTTCCAGTAACAGAGACCCACTTGAGCTGGCAGAAGTGAAAGGGGGATGTTGTCACACGATTCTGCTGGTGAGGTGCCGAGGCGCTGATGTGGGGGTGACAGGGGGCCCTCAGGAAGGAGCTGAGACTGGGACTTGAAAATCACTCTGCTCTTCACTCTTCTCTGTTTACTGTGCTTCTCTTCCTCCAACAACTTTCTCCCCCAGCTCCTAACCTACCTGGAGAGCACACCGGACCTGGAAGAGACCTGCTCTGAGGCCAGTTTCCCTGGGAAACTGGTATCTGTCTCGGTTCCAAGTCCAGCTTCTCAGGCAGGGACTTAAAATGGAAGAAAATTCTGCCGCAGCCAAGGCCTGGCCAAGGCAAAGTAGGTGGGAGTGAGCAAAACTGAGGCCAGCAGCACAAGCGAAAGATCAGAGCCCTGGCAAAGACTTTTCCATCTCCGACCGACTCTTCTCTAGCATCAGCGAGGGCCCTCACTCATTTCCCCCGATGCCACTCCAGGTTACCCAGAAGACGTTGGAAGGACGGTGTTCATCTCTGACACTTTCAGACTTTTCCCTTGTCACTGCTCCCAAACACAAATAACAGCTATGGACATCTCCTTGCCTTGTGCTCGGGATTGTGAACGTTCTAGAATGCACAAATGACGCTGGCATAATCGTGTCCGCGGGGGGCGGGGACACTTCTGCATCCATAGCATCCATCCCACTGTGGATACGGGGAAGGGCAGCAGTTTATACAGGTCTGTCTTTAGCGACTTCAGCACTGCCAAGCTCTTCCCAGGTGAAAGGCACTGTTCATGGAGGAAGATCCTAAATCACCTGCAAGAGACAGGAAAACTCCCTAAATATGCTCAAAAATAGTTACCGGACAGGCAGTGGTGGCGCACGCCTTTAATCCCAGCACTTGGGGGGCAGAAGCAGGCGGATCTCTGGGAGTTCGATGCCAGCCTGGTCTACAGACTAAGTTTCAGGACAGCTAAGAGACACAGAGAAACCCTGTCTCAAAACACAAAAACAAACAACAAAAAAACCATAGCTACTGTCCCTAAAGGCTGAGAACTTTGCTTGTTTGGCAGAGGAGCTCCCCAATATTCATGGTTCCAGTCTTAGCACCATAAGACTGGGGGTGGTGGTATAGTTCTTGCACTCAGGAGGCAGAGGCAGGAGGATGGAAGGTCAGGGTCATACACAAGGTGACAGTTACAGCAAGTTTGAGGTAAGCGCAGGCTACAAAAGACCCCGTCTTTAAAAAAAAAAAAAAGCAAAGAAACAAAAAAACTATACAGATACTATACAGATAGACATGCTTTGTTGAGAGAGGCTTGCTGTTTATTTGTTGAGACTACGTCTCACTACGTAGTCTTGGCTGGCCTAAACTAGCCTTGAACTCATCTGCCTTTGCCTGCTTGGTGGCAAGATTAAAGGTGTGCACTACCACACCCAGCCAGGGTCAGTTTTAAAAAATAAATATGTTGGCGGGGCATATTTTTAGACTCAGCACCCAGGAGGCAGAGGCAGGCAGATCTCCATGAGTTTGCGGCCAGGCTGATCCACATAGAGTTCCGGGCCAGATAAGGCTACCTAGTAAGAACACGTCTTAGAAAAAAATTACCTTGCCTGCAGGGTGCCAGGCCCAGTGGCACACTCCTGCAATCCCAGTACATTACCGGAGGCTGAAGCAGGCAGATGGCGAATTCCAGCCAAGTCTGGGCTACGAGAGAGAGAGAGAGAGAGAGAGAGAGAGAGAGAGAGAGAGAGAGAGAGAGAGAGAGAGAGAGAGAGAGAGAGAGAGAGAGAGAGAGAAAAGAAAAACAAAAAAGACATCTTTCAGTTCAGCCGCTCTGGACCTATTCTTTCCATCCTCCCACTTTGCGCCTCGGTAGACACGTGCTGCCATCCCCGGCAGACTCCGAGATGTCCACCGAAAGAAGAGAGGCCATTTCCTCTCTCTGCGTGTCTGTTTTCGGAGTGAAGAAACTCTGAAGAATGCCCCCACCAGCTAACTTCTCCCCAGAAAGAAGGGACACCCCCTGCCTGCTTGAACCACTCGTAGACAACGGGGACTGGTACTGCCATGATTGGCTCAGAGCAATCAAGACCTCCTGTAACAGTGTACGACGGGGCAGAACGACAGTCTGCTAGAACGGACGGAAGGGGAGCAATCAGCAGGGGCGGCCCGGACCCTGACTCTGAAGCCCTGCAATCAGACAACACGCAGTGCTCCGGCCCTAGCAGGCTTTACTCTGGCCACTTTAGTCCCTTATTTCTCCCTCAGACCAAATCCAGTGGATCCGCCCACCGGAACCTGGTTTTTATCTCCCCCATTTCCCCCTTTTGATTTATTCTAATTAGTAGCAGAGCTGGCTCCCTGCCTGGCATTTTCGCCGCTAAATCAAGATTTTGAACATATGAAACTTTACGGTGATGGGGACACTAATAAACAAAGTCGTTACAGACTGCAGGCCCCTCTAATCAGGCGGGGCTGAGATCTGCCTGCAAAGGAAGTCAAGCTCAGAAGCCAAGTGATAAAAGTCGGAACACAGTATTGTTGGGGTTAAAACTTTTTATTACTTTTAGAAAGTATTTCGTGCATTGAATTCTGAACGCTGAGTAGAAACTTCCAACAGAAAATAAGGAGTTCCGTGCTGGAGAACTGGCTGGGGGCCGGCGGTGTTGATCAAAAAAAGCACACGAGCAATTGATTTAAGACACCTCTCTTAGGAGAGTCTCTAGGCTTAACAATCTTCTGCTCTCCATTAAAAATAAAGAAATACATACAAGTTTAATTTTCTTTTTTTTCGCCTAGGTTACCAAGTTCCTCTTTACACCCAAAAGGGCCTAGAGTTGACTATGGAGTTCATAAGAAACATACTGCGCCCCTTTTCTTCCTTCACCACCTCCGGAGGTTTGGGACTCATTTGCTGCTCCCCTTGAACCGCAGTCTACCTCCTTGACCACGTGTTCCTGACAGAGAGAATGTCCAGGTGGCCCGGTGCTGGGAAACCTGTCAGACGTTACTCAGTGCAATAAAAGAACCCAGCAGACGAGTCCCCGGCATATTGTTGCAGGGAAACCCTTTCAGAATTCGCTAATTGGGAATTTGTGATAATTTGGGGAAGGGCTGGCTGAAGTTAACCTTTGTGGGGGAATAAAGAGTTCACTGAAGTTCTGCACAGTATAAACAAGATTAGACGGGGAATAATTATCTACTTAAAAGAGCCAGTTGTTTTGAAAAGCTTTCTACAGAAGTATCCTTTTACATACAAACAGGGTAATTATGACTTAAACAAAGGCTGGCCTGTTTCTTAGGCTTCTTTGAAATGTCAATTACAAATTACTCTTGTCTAGTCTCCAAAGCAAAGTCCATCCCTGTGCACTGGCCGCAGTTGGTTAGCTTGCTTCCACTCACTGTATTTACAAATACAAACCTGTAGTCCTTCTAAAGTAATACAATTCAATTCACGCTTTTCACTAACCTAAACAGTGGGTCCGTCCTACAGTGCGGTGAGGATTTACTAATTACTAGCATGTGGCCAGTCTGGAATGCGTGGAGCGACGATGTGTGGCTGCATATTAAGGGAAAAATCTAAGAAGAAAACTCCCATCCAGCAGAAGGCTTTTGTTCTTTACATTAACATAGCAAGAAGCACATTTTGTACTGTAACTCAGTCCCTGTATCCTGAAACCGAAACAGTTCTCCTCAAACAATCCTGCTACCCTCTATTATTTTAATTGATTTTACTACTCATTACACTAGCCCCTACCCTTACCACGGAGGATTATTCCCAGAGGGTGTGGAAACTTTATGCACATATGATTTTTCACCTGTATGTTGTGTGTCCCTATGATACAATTTCATTTAGGTAGAGTCCCTGTCGAGCATGAACAAGGCTCTGGGTCCTATCTGTACTGCTGCAGAAAAACAAAAGGTCTATTTGGCAGTTCTATTGTTCCCACACCCTCGGTTACTCTTTACTGGGTAGTCAAATTTTCTTGGAGAAGGATGAGGTGGAGGAGGAGTGAAGTTGTTTTTTTTTTTAATTTATTTATTTATTAAAGATTTCTATCTTGCCGGGCGGTGGTGGCGCACGCCTTTAATCCCAGCACTCGGGAGGCAGAGGCAGGCGGATCTCTGTGAGTTCGAGACCAGCCTGGTCTACAGAGCTAGTTCCAGGACAGGCTCCAAAGCCACAGAGAAACCCTGTCTCGAAAAACAAAAAAAAAAAAAAAAATATTTCTATCTCTTCCCCGCCGCCGCCTCCCATTTCCCTCCCCCTCCCCCAACCAAGTCCCCCTCCCTCATCAGCCCAAAGAGCAATCAGGGTTCCCTGCCCTGTGGGATGTCCAAGGACCACCCACCTCCATCCAGGTCTAGTAAGGTGAGCATCCAAACTGCCTAGGCTCCCACAAAGCCAGTACGTGCAGTAGGATCAAAAACCCATTGCCATTGTTCTTGAGTTCTCAGTAGTCCTCATTGTTCGCTATGTTCAGTGAGTCCGGTTTTATCCCAGGCTTTTTCAGACCCGGGCCAGCTGGCCATGGTGAGTTCCCGATAGAACATCCCCATTGTGAGTGAAGTTGTTTTGTTTATAAGTTGGGTACAGTAAGAAATCAATACTTAGCCGGGTGGTGCTGGGGCACCCCTTAAATCCCAACACTCGGAAGGCAGAGGCAGGGGGGCCTCGATGAGTTCGAGGCCAGTATGGTCTACAGAGTTTAGTTCCAGGACAGCCAAGGGCTTCACAGAGAAACCCTGTCCTGAAATAAATAAAAAATGAAAAACAAACCCAGAACAATAAAAACTACCAATGTTTAGTATCTGTGGCGGTTGACCGTGAAGCCTGAAGCCACAGAGAGCTGTTCTGAAATCACCTTCCTAGAATAGCTGGGAGATGAGAGCATTCCTTCCCGGCTATCTGGAATCCTGCAGCTGTTAACTGGGTTTCTGGAGTAGGTGTACGCTGCCTTCAGGGGCCTCCCTGCTCTGAGATGGCGTAGTGAGAGTCCCTACTCCCTGCCCTTCTAAATCAGCGCCTCTGTCTCCTCTCAGACCCTGGCTGTTTTCTAGGTCCTGCTGCCTCTTGCTAGTCAGCATTCAGTCTCGCTCATTTCCAGCTTCCCATGGCTTCAGCTCAGCCTTTATAAGGTTTCTTCCTCTTGTCGTGAGCCAAACCAGGCTTTCTCATAGAAGCCGAGGCAAGTGGAAGCCGTGCGTTCTTTCCACCAAACAGGTGAGCCCTGGCTCCTCGCTCTGTTCAGTTTCTGACTCTTGGCTGCGTTTTCCTCCCACGGTCCTCTAATCTCTATTTGCTGTTTCGTGTGCCAAATTTTCACACCAGAAGCCAGGTATGGTGGGTGATGAACGCCTAGAATCCCAGGGTTCAGGAGCCCGTGGTAGGCAGATCTCTGAGTTCAAGGCCATCCAGGGTTGCTTACTGAGACCCTATCTCAAACAACAAACACGGAATGGGGTTGGTGAGGTGACTCGGGGGTCAAGAGCGCAGAGTACCTAGATTCAATTTCCAGCACCCATATGGTGACTCACAACCATCCATACCTCCATTTCCAGGGGACTTGAAGCCCTCTTCTGATCTCTGTGGGCCCCAAGGTGTACATACATACATTCAAAAATTCAAAACATTTTTACACATAAAATATATCTTTAAAAAGAAGAACAAGGATAAGGGCAGGCAAGACGGCTCAAAGGGTAAAGGTGCTCACTACCAAGCCTCCTAAACTGAGTTCAACCCTAGAAACCAAGCAGTGGAAAGAGAGGACAGATTCCATTCAGCAAGTTGTCCTTATTTCCACATACTATGGACAAGTGCTCCTACACACACACACACACACACACACACACACACACACACATAAAAAGAAAACAAAATAGATAATGTATTATCATGGTGGTTAGATATGACCCCAAACCCAGGTCTTTCACTTTTACCAATCTTTCCTTTTGCCTTGGTTTCATCATTTGCCAGGTTGGCATAATACCTATCTTGCAGATGTGTGAAAACTAGTTTTTATAGATGCTCATATGTGCCTGAAATATAGCAAACATTTTCTAAATGTCCCCCAATAACAACATTATTATGTTTCTGTTACTTAGATTTACCCTGAAGCAGAATCCAAAGACAGAGAAAATCATGCAGACATGAGCAGAAAAAGAATCCCTCACCTAGGAATCTGCCATCTTGACCAGATGAGAACTCTGATAAATTAATATTTCCTTAAGGCCTTTCTCCTTTCTTCTCTATAAATCTATACTTTTTTAGAAATCTCACTAGAAACCCCATTTATAGTAAAATATATGTCCTGCGCTCCTAGGGCAACCCCAATGGCTGCTGGTTTTATCTTATTAGATTATATCTAGGGCACTGCCTTTCATCTCATTTATCAAAAAGAGAGAAAGTGTTAGAGTCTCTTAGCAGCCCTTTGCGTTGTAACTTCAGAGCCACAGTGGTAACCATGGTCAGTACTAAGACATGTAAGTGCAGCCTTCCTTGGGAAGCCCATCCCCACATCTGAGGTGTGTATACCTCCCCCACGGGGACCACTTCTCTATTTTCACTCAACTTCAACCCTGCTTCATCCAGCTTCCCTTTCAGTTCTTTTCTGAGGTTGAAGGATCTGGTTTTACCTGAGTCAAGGCTGCAAAAGGTTAAGGGAATTAAGGTGCCTACTGGCACCCAGTAAAGCCACATCACCCAATTTGGCAAGGAGATAGATACTGACCACCCTGTAATCCATGATCCCTGCCCCCTCATTCCCTATCTTTCTGCAAATACCCCCTGCATGCATGACCTCCTTCAAGACATCCATTTCAGTCAGAACCTTCCCTGCTTCCGACAGTTCTCTGCCTCTCAGTTCCAGAGAACAACTGTGATTGATACTTGATGTAGTTGTTATGGAAGTCAGCTGTGACTTGGATTTTTTGTTGTTGTTTTTGTTTTCTTTTTTTTTATTGGTTTTTCAAAACAGGTTTTTCTCAGTAGCTATGAAGCCAGTCTTGGAACTCACTCTGTAGACCAAGCTGGCCTCAAACTCAGAGATCTGCCTGCCTCCTCCTCCAGAGCGCTGGGATTAAAGGTGTGCGTCACCTGCAGCGGCCGAGGTCAGTTCTCAAAATGCATGGATGAGTCACCAAACGGAGGCAAGCCCTCCCTCAAGCCAGCCGGCCAAACAGGCCACAGCCTTTGACCATAAACATCAGAGGAGAGAACTGAAGAGGAGACTATCGTAATGGTCTGCTGTCCCTTTAAGAGACAAGCCACACCCACTCCCTCCCCATCTGCTGAGGCAAGCTGATCTTCAGCTTCCAGCCTGAGTCCCTCCCTTTCCCGCCTCTCGCCCCTGCCCCAGCCTTGCTCCATACTCCCCACTCCCCCCCTCGTCTATCTCTGTCTCTCTCTGTTTCTTTCTGCTCTTCCCCCTTCTCTCCTTAGCCCCTCTCCCCTTCCCATCCATAGTCCACTAAATAAATATCCAACCTTACTCTGCATGGCATGCCTATCTTGCCTGTTGCGTGGCTCCCTGCCTGGCACCATCCTCCTTCTGAGACCTGCAGCGTGGTCTCATGGTATGCCCATCCGTCTGTCTCTCCTTGTGGAACTCACTGCCCCTCTGGCCCACTGCAGCCACTTGGAACAGTGCCATACCTGCCTGGGATTGGCTGCCCACTGCCACTGCTTGGAGATCCGCAGCGTTTCTGCCGCTGCAGCCACTCGAGGGTCTGCAGCATTTTACTTAATGCATTACAACTATCATGGCTGGCCTGGAGTCCCACCCTGAGAGTGACACTGGGCTTTGCATGAAGGCAACATCACCTATGACCGGCATTTACAGCCTTGGTTTCCTGAGCAATTTCCCACCCCACCAATTCTGCACTGTCCTCTTTAGTCCCAACCTCGATGTCTATGCTTTTGTTTCTTATCTAACCTCATCTACGTCTCATCCATTTGGTTTGGGGCAACTCTCTCCTTAGATATCCTCCCACCTCTGTTTAGTGTTATTTAAGACAGATTCTCCTGTATCCCAGGCTGATCTCCTTGAACTCCTGATCCTCTTGCCTCTACCTCCTTAGTGCTGGGATCACAGGCATGTGCCTCCATATCTGGTTTATGTCGTGCAGGGGATGGAACCCAAAGCCTCACGCATGTTCTTCATGTATCCTGCCAAGCCACTCTATCTATCTCTGTTTTCTGTTGATGTTCACACAGATAATCCTAGTTAGACCCCAGTGGTGGAGACATCTACATTGGTTCCAAAGTCTCTGCTATAATTACTTAAGGAATCAGCCCTTGCCAAGGGGAATCCTGGGTCCCAAGTCACAGCCTGTCTGTTCTCCGTGCTAGTCCTTTCCATGCCCCTCATGGAAGTTTTAGTCCTTAGTATCAGGCTGCATGATCCACCACAGATGGTAATCAAGTCCTTCTCCAAGGCCTGCACCCTTGTTTGAACTCTAGTCCCATGACCAGAGGTCATGTCAAATCTTCTTATCCTTGCTAGCCCTCTCTAGGATCTGGGCCTTGTTTTATAACACAGCTGGGTGCCTGCCATCCACCTGGAAAGTGATCCACAGAATGGCTACCCATCCATTTTACTCTTAAACTCTTCATTGGCACCACTACCACCCAGCGCTAGGGTCCCCAATTTAAATGAAAATTCTAAGTTTGCCTAGATTTCAGCTATTTGTACTAAAGGTCCTCTCTTCTACCAACTTTCAGACAGGCTCTTCTGAGTCCTCCTCTTGACCAGGTTTCAGCTTGGCCCTGTTCTGTCTGAACTACTGAGCTGGTAAGTTCATGGCTGACCATACTTGTGATGGTTAAGTCCCACCTTCACCACGAATTACCTTAGAGGCCTGATGTGGTGGCCCACACTGTCAAGCACAGTACCCGGGATGTTGAGCCAGGCTGATCTCTGAGTTTGAGGCCAGCCTGGACTATATAACGAGCTCTAGGCCAGCCAAGGCTACCTAGAGAAACCATATCTCCAAAAACAGTGTTTGGTAAGTTTAAAAAGGATTATCCATTATCCTTTAGTAGTTTCCAACCAATGACCCTCTTCACCCTGCCCCTGGCTGTGTATCACTTATCTTGTATTAGGCTTTCATTTCTATGTAGCTCCTTTATTGATCTCTATTGTAATAGTGTCAAATAAAAATTTTCTCCTTATCTTAACAAGTATGAGAAAAAAGTCTTAACACTTGCCATGGTCTTGGGACAACAACCGAGGACAAGCCACGGCCCGGCTGCCTTCAGAGTCTCTCTCCCTGTCTTCCTGGTGACTCGAGAAATATGGTCATATTCCAGGTCCTTAAGCTCTTTCCTCAACAGCCCTTAGTGGACTCAGTATCCCAACCAACACAGCTCTAGCAGAGTCGTCTCAACTATTAACAAACCAACCGGTCCGTCCTGCCACCTCAATGGTTTAGTCAGTCAGATAATCAAAATATAGGAATATATTTAAATGGTTTCTCAGCATAAATGTTTTTTTTTTTCTTTTTTGGTTTCTGTGACTTCAGAGCCTGTCCTGGAACTAGCTCTTGTAGAGGAGGCTGGCCTTGAACTCACAGAGACCCGCCTGCCTCTGCCTTCCAAGTGCTGGAATTAAGGGCGTGAGCCACCACCACCCAGCTAAATGTATTTTCAAAGAGTCGTAGTTTTTGTATCATCAACATAAACAAAATACATACACTTGGGATATGGACTATCTACCCTGGGCTCTTTGACCTAAAAAAAAAAGATTACACAAGATACAAGTCTTCCATGTTCCTACGGTGGCATGAACAAATTCTTCGCCCTTGTTTTGAACAATGACTTTGTCTGAAATTCCACCTCTTGAGTTCCAATTACACTTTTGTCCTTAGCAAAGAGGCTTTATTGTAAAGGTTTCCTTACCCACAACCCTGATTTCATGTTTTATTCATCTCCTTCTTTAGATTTCAAGTAAGGTAAGGATGCCAAAATTCAAACTTTACTTAATGTTGTGTTGATGCCAAGTGTCAGACTCTCCTGTTGAATCTCTTCCGTCTCCGTCACGGGGGTTGTTCCTGAAGTACTTTCGGGGAAGTGACGCGACAGCCATTCTTTGGTTCTCATGGCCTTGCAGTGGAGGCAGGGCCTTTCTCTAACTTGGTAATTTTCCAGATCCCTATGCCTCAACACTGATTTTCTCCTCTTGATACTGGCGGGCGACGGAGGCTGTTCACTTTCGCTCTCCTTCCACGAGGATGCTCCAGAGTTGGATTCCTCATTTTCGCGCTCAGTGCTATCGCTGTCTTGCTGGATCTGATTCTTCCGGTGGAACTGGGAATGGCGCCTAGCTCGTCTATGTTCAAGGTAGGCACTGACCAAAGCGATTTCGGAGTCAGTTACGGCAGAAAGTTGGTTCTGCTTTGGTTTCTTCATCACTTGTGAATAGTCCAAGGATCTGTCTTTACTTTGTTGCTTATAGAAAGTTTCTTTACTTGCTAACCAAGAAAACAGATCAGCAAGTTAGGCAAGAATAGTCATTAATAATTGGTTGCTATAGAAAGATCAATTAAGCCAGGTGGTGCTGGCCCACTCTTTTAATCCCAGCACTCAGGAGGCAGAGGCAGGCGGATCTCGTGAGTTTAAGGCCAGCCCGCTCTACAGAGAGAGTTCCAGGACAGCCAAGGGTACACAGAGAAACCCTGTCTTGAAAAACAAAGAAAGGAAGGAAGGAAAGGAGGGAGGGAAGGGGGAGAGAGAGAGAGAGAGAGAGAGAGAGAGAGAGAGAGAGAGAGAGAGAGAGAGAGAGAGAGAGGTCAGTGAGAAGGACAGACAGTTTTGGCGGCCCTACAGAAGGTGTCTGGAGAGCCAGAGCCTGCCTTCTGCTTATAAATTGGCATATTTACAGGACAGAGGACCTGGGACAGGGAAGGAGGTTTCAAAGTTTTGTTTTTGGCTTGCAGTTGGCCCTTGTTGGACATAACCTGTGAGCAATCAGTTAAAGAGTGTTAGGTCCTTCAGTCAGAGGTACAGGCCTTTAAGGCCAGCACTGGGGAGGCAGGTGGATCTCTATGGAGCTCAAGGCCAGCCTCGCCTACAAAGTTGAATTCTAGGTCTGATAATGGTTACGTAGTAAGACCCCATCTAAATAACTCAATTAGTCATCTGACCACCCATAAATACCGGATGTGGCTGGGCACTATCGGGGTCTTCAGTGGGGATGGTGGCAGGAACCTAGGGAAGTAAACTACTTTATGTATTCCTGAATGTTGATTACTGTGGTTTCAGGAAACTGCTACAACTCTTCAAAATGGCACTTTTCAAAATGATGGGGCCTTGGCTAACAACTTCACATTACCCAAGAAAGTCCGACCCAGCGGTCAAATCACTGCCTTCCTCAATCAGTCGCTAATGCCAGCAAAATGAGTGCTTTTCTGGCGCTGCTCTCCACCCCACAGAGACGGGAGGAAATGACTGCAGAACCTTTGTAAGCCCTGGATGTGGTATCAAATGGAAGGTTTCCCGAGAAGAAATGTCGCGAAGGTGGCAGGGTGTGTGGGAGAGGGATTTGACAGCAAGACAGCCTCTCTCTCCTTGCCATGCTCTGTGCTGATGTTGGCTCGTAGCAGCTCAAAAAGCCTGATACATCTTTGAAAATTTTGTGAGATGGTTAAACCATCATTGCTAAACAAATTTACAATTAAATCAGTCTACCAAAAAGGTGATAATTACTTAATGCCCATAATTTCCTAATTATCTTCCTACATTTTATTATGCTGTGGACTCTCAGAGCTGTTTATCTGGGTGTGGGAAGGCCTACCGGAGGATGCATTATTATTGTACTTCTGTCTCCAAGTCTGTTCTCTGACAATATGCTGCCAGCTCCAAACCATCATGGGAGTGAGCATTTACCTGGAAACTAGCAAAAAGACCAGGGCTTAGTGCCCGGGGCTAGGAAAATGATGGAGACTGTGTTTCTAATGTAGATTGTCACAGCTGCCACCTAACTGTGAATAGCAACTCACAATCAAGACATACTCTCCCAGTGTTCTGAAGCTGTTATTCACTTCATCAAAGCAGCCGATGAACAGCTAAGCTGATGTCTCGATTCCATTTCATTCTTAAGCTTTGAGGACAATAACATTTTGTTTGTTAGTTTGTTTGTTTTTGTTTTTCGAGACAGGGTTTCTTAGTCGCGAAGGATTTAGTCCTGGAACTAGCTCTGTAGACCAGGCTGGCCTCGAACTCACAGAGATCTGCCCCTCTCCGAGTCTTCCGAGTGCTGGGATTAAAGGTGCGCACTACCACCACCCAGCGAGGACAATAACATTTATGCTAACATTATACTCACTTGGTCACTCGGCTTATAACTATAACCTAGGAGGCAAGGGTCTGGCAAAAATCAAAAAGAACACTGTGTGTGAAATCAGGAGTCTACAGAGAACTTAACACAAATACTTCATAAATTATGGGACAGAAATCTTTCCTATCAATACACACACATTTGTCTATTCACAAAGCTTTGTGAAGGCAAGCCCCGAGACTCGACAGCAAAGGGAGCTCTGGCTACCGTAATCTGTCCTTTATGGTGGCGGCTCTGCTGGGGCATCTGAGTCGTCTCTGCCTTTGGAAGGAGGGAAGCCTTCACCCAGAGGCCTTCTAGCCTCCACCCTCCTCTGGAGAGCCCGAGACGGCTCACCTTGATGCTCACCTTGACTTACTGGCGCACTGGTCTCACCGTCTTCATCCCACTTGCTGGCAGACATCTGTTTCAGGAATACAGTGAGATGAGCTCAGTCAGTTGCCCTACGGTAACATCGACGAGCCCAGGACCATTGCTTGAGGTCCTTTACTAAGGTCTAGCCTTGAACAGTCAACCCGGTCAGACACGCACATCTGGAGTTCCTTGTAATGGGGACCTACCTCCACTGTCAGTTCAAAAGACCATGCTTCTGTAGCAGAATCCACCAAAATGGTCTGACCGAGCAAAACTGAGCAAAGACTGTAGATAAAATAATACTCACGAGGTGATAAAGTTTTCTATCACTTATAATACATAGAAGTTTCATTTAAAAACAGATGAGGGGGGAGGGGCTGGAGAGATGGCTCAGCAGTTAGGACCACTGGCTGCTTCTCCAGAGGAACTGGATTCAATTCATAGTACCCACATGGCAGCTTAAAACTGTCATGTTCCGGGGGATCTGACACCTTCAGACAGATAAACATGCAGGCAAAACACCAATGCACATAAAATAAAAGTAAATTTAAAAAAATCACTCAAAAAATGGATTGGGGGCCTGGCAAGAAGGCTCAGTAGATAAAGGCACATGGTGCTAAGCCCTACGACCAGCATTCGATCCCTGGGGACGGCATGGAAGGAGAACTGACTCCCAAAAGTTGTCCTCTGACCCCCACATACACACCATTGCGCATGCTCACTCTCAGGCACGTGTGTAAACCCACACACAATAATACACGTAATAAATTTAGACCAAAACCATATTTGAATCCCAGTGTGGTAGCACACACCTATAATCTCCACACTCAAGGTCCCGAGTTCAAGGCCACTCTGGGTTATATAGCAAGCGCCAGTCTCAAAAAAACCACACATCAGCTTCAAATGAGTCCTTTAAGAACTCAGGATGGCTGGGCGTGGTGACACATACCTTTAATCCCAGCACTCAGGAGGCAGAGGCTAGTGGATTTCTGAGGTATGAAGCCAGCATGGTCTACACAGCGAGGTCCAGATCAGGGAGACCTTCATAATGAGACCCTATCTCAAAAATGGATTGATTAATTAATAGCGACTTTATTCCTTCTTCTTCCAAATTGTCCACAATTAGGAAATACAATTTGTACAGAGAGTCAAAACTTGTTTAGGTCGAAAGGTGCTCTGCCGAATGTGTTAAGTTCATTACTTTTTAAATTTTTAGCTTTTTAAAGACTGGTCCTCAGGTAGTGCAGTTGGCCTGGAACTAACCTTGTAGCCAAAATGACCCTGAACCTACAGATCTTCCTGCTTCTGCCTCCCAAGTACTGGTATTATGGGGCATGCCACCACACCGGCACATATTTGAATAGTTCTAGCAGCAAAATCCAAGATCCCTGGTTTAATACTTTCTCCAGGACTCCAGTAGAGTATTTCCTTGTCTCTCTCTCTCTCTTTTTTTTTTCTTGGTACAGTGGTCATTCTCTAAATATCTCAAGATTGAAGTCCTTCCTAAAGTTACATTTTTAAAAAATGTGTTAGGACCCCATGCATATTTTAAATTTAACATGTATAGAGAGAATTATGAAAAGACTGGAGGCTGTGAACCTAGATGTTAATAGCGGTTGGGGATGTCTGTATAATCTGGACTCTGGAGTGGTGTCTGTTCCATTTTGTCTACCTTCCTATAATCTTATGCTCTGCAGTGGGCACTTCTGTAGTTGAGGGAAAAGGTATTTAAAAGCACTTATTAGGTTTATAAAATCATTTCCACAGAGAGATTCCACACTGGATGCCAAATCAAAATACAACCACAAAATCAAAGGAAAGATTTTACATTAAACTAAGTGGAATTGTATGAGTTATGGTTAGCACAAGCATTTCATTATCTATCCCTGTGCAGGACTTAGTGAGGGAAAGTAGTGACAGTGGTCACTCTGCAGGGCAGGGCAGGGCCGGGCTGGGCCAGGCAGTAAAGGGGGGCTGCACTCTATCTTTCTGCCACACTCCAGCTCTCCCATTTCATCATACCACTCCATCCCTTCTAAGCTCAATTTCCACAGATGCAGAAACAAGGATTTCAGACAACTATGGGCTAGAAAAACAAAAGCAGCACTAACAAACTTAAGTGCTAGACAAGCAGGCCAACTCAACAGAGGATCTCGAAGCAGGGCGGTGGTGGTGCATGCCTTTAATCCCGGCATTCAGGGAAGCAGAGGCAGGAGAATCTCCCTGAGTTCAGGATCAGTCTGGGTCTACAGAGTGAGTTCCTGGACAGCCGGAGCTACACAGAGAAACCCTGTCTCAGAAAGATAACAAAAGGAAAACATGTCTTCTAAGAAGAGGTGAATCCCAAGGGCATGGGCGCGTTGCTTGTTGGAGGGTGATTCCCACCACGTTCCCTACCGCTCTCGACCACTGCTTTAAGGGTTGGAGATAGAGACCCACTGTCTCACAGGGAAAACGAACAAGCTCAAAGGACGGGGGAAATTCCGTCCTCCTTGACTGGCTCTCATACAGTTCTCAGGTTTCAAATCTGGGACCCTTCAGAAGAAGCAGGCCAACCCCTGGAGCTGCCACAAGGGCACAAAGTGAAAGATGAAACCCCAAAGATAATTACGGTTTCAATCAGCGCTGAACAGATTTAATCCAACATTTCAAACTATGCTTTGAAGTAAACAAATAATATGGCAGGAAATCTGGATCCCTTTTCCCTCTGTCACTCTGTCACAAACCACTTGTGTGACACTGGACAAGTCACTTAAATTCTTTGGGTTTTATCAACCGCCCCCCAAAAAGACTAAGGTGCGTATGGGGATTTTACTTGCTTACAGACAGAAGGCTGGACCGCATGCCCCCTTCGGTCCTTGGAGCATAGTTCGACAGCTCCAAACTGCTGATGTAAGCAAGGGGACCAAAGAACAGCGTAGACCTCTTAAATGATCTTCATGATGAAATTGCCAGTGATCAATTCCAATTTTTTGTTAATTTTCTAAAGTAGCTTTTCTTGCCAGGCCAAATTCAATATACTTAGCTAGGGAGTCTAAAACACATATAAGCATCACTGTTCCAATTCTCCTCCTGGCAAAGCATTTACCTCAAGAAGCATTTAGACATCAGATAAAACTTCTTGGCCAGGAGGTAGTAGGGGGAAGAGGGTTTTTTTTTATTATTATTATAATGGAATCTACCTGGCATCGAAATAACAAACCTCCTCTTCTCCATCCAGAACTAACATAGCACTCAATCTAGCTGGCCACTGCCAGCGGGGAGCTCTGGCTGGAATGCTAAATGATGGTGGCTTGATTAATCACCAGTCTATTATTAATGGCCAGAAAAGATTCTGTGTCAGCAATTTATAAGAGGTTGGTTGCTCATAGTATGTTGCGGGCCACAGACTTAATAAAGCGGACTATGCCATTCCTAAGCTTCTAGCGTTTTCTTTTGCTATTCTGTGCCTAAGAGTGCTGACTTTAGCTCTGTTTCGTTTAATTCTGTATCTTAGTCTATGCAGAAAATGGGGTTTCCTTCTAGCCACTCCCCAAATCCTACATGTGTCCTATCACAATGGCAAACATTTGTATCTTTAATAGAACCACACGGCTATAAGAGGGATTTGGAAGTCACTAACCAGTGGAGAGTTTTATCTCAATATTATATAGCATATGAACAAAAAGGTAAACAGCCTAAATTTTCAACTGCAGAATTTTCATAGTGCAACCATAAGACAGAGAAGTTATAATGAAAAGGCTGCTTCCATGAGGAAGGGTTTACAAAATATTAACTCAAAAGAAGTCAGGCTATGAAAATACACACAATATAAGTTTTGACTATGCAAGGGCAAGGAGAGAGAGAGAGAGAGAGAGAGAGAGAGAGAGAGAGAGAGAGAGAGAGAGAGAGAGAGATCGAGAAAAAACAGGGAAAAAATAACCTAGAAGGAGTTCTCCACAAATTTAACAGTTTGTATCTCTACAAAATGGAGTGGAGTGATTTTAATGTTCTTTATCCTTTCCAGTATCTTTAGATTTTCTGGCATGAGAATGCATCATTTTTTAAACAAAACAAAAAACTTTTTTTAAAAAAAAAAAAAAAGTACTTTCATCAAACTACAGACAGACAGACAGTGTAGTTGCTGAAAAACCTTACAAAGATACGATTTAAAGTGAAAAGGATTTCCTACCCAGACAGAAGCCCGAGAGAAGAACATGAGGATCAGTATGATGACGAAATAAAAAAGCAGAAAACTTCCTACTATCCCACAAGAATCGTCTTTCCCGTCCTTCCGGCACTCAGCATCCTGTCTCGGAATACTAAAACTGAGGGGCATGGGAGGAGGGTCCAGCTCCCAGAATAAAGACAAAAGATCCCCCATAATAGCTTCTTGCTTAGGAAATAATAAGACATGCTCAAAGGGATGAAGGTGACTGGGAACGATTTCCCTCCATGGCCTATGACAACTTCCCTGGCAACCTATTGTGACATACACTTAAGTAACTGTTGTAGGAACTGATAAATCTGCTTGAATTAGATGGGCAGATTTATCTAAATGACATCTAGAATAGTTTATGGTATTTCCTGAATTTCTCAGTATATTTTCTTCTGCCTAAGTCTTTTCTTCTTCGAAGGTTACATATTCTTTATTTTCATATTTAAGTGTCTAAGGTATTTTTTTTAATCAGTCTCTCTTTATTTAATGTGTACCATACCACTGTAAATTAACACACACAATTCCAATGTACTACAGGCTGCATTGTGTGTTCCCTAAAATTTAAATGTTGATGCCTTCAGAGCCATCTTGTATTTTGAGATAAGGCCAGAAGAGAGGTAGTAAAAGGAAAGTCAGATGGCTGGATGACAAGACTTTCTACCCGAGGTCAATCCCCCGTGATTCACATGGTAGAAGAACACTGACTCCCTCAAGCTACACTCTGACCTCCACATGTTCACGGTGGTACCTGTGCTCCCACACAGTGCATATACACACAAAATAAATAAACGTAAATTCAAAAAATCTTCAAGAGGGAACGGAGGCTCCATCAGGTCATAAGGGTGGAACCTTAATCTAGCTGATTGTCTCGAAGAAGAGAAAGGACACCAAGGATTCACCAACATGGGGGGGAAAGGCCATATCAGAGTGTAAGGTGAGGCCATCTGCAAGCCAACAGCACCAGGCTCAGCAGAATCCAGCCCTGCTGACATCTTCCCAAGCTGGGGGGGGGGGGGGGGGACGCCTACTCTTCTACGCTCTTTTTTCCCCATTTGGAGGAAGCACTCATGTTTTGGGATATAGTGTTACGGTAACTAAACACATAATGGCAACTATCAACTCTGATCTGACAAGTGTTATATAAGCCTGAATAAATGCACAATAGCTTGTTACCTTAAAAGGAGGAAACAGACCCCTGTTAAAAACTATGTCGAAATTATAGTTTCTTTTTAGATAGACTTACATGGGGAGAAATGAGAACCTGGCATTCTAATTTGACTGGACACTGAATTGAACCCTTTCTTTTTCAACCGTTTTCAAGTTAGTCCATCTCTAAATCTACATCTAGATCCAAACTACATCATACTAAGACAATGATCAAAATCTCACTGGAAAAAAAATTAGCTCTTTAAGAGCATACAATAACCCACCAGTTTTCATACGCAATACCACCATGACACCTCATTTCTTTCTGTTTAATCTTGATATTTATTTACATTTTCTGAGACAGCCTCATGATGTAGTCCCAGTTGACTTTCGAACTCCAGAGATCCACACGTCTCTGGCCGCCCCCCGAGTGCTGGGATTAAAGGCAAGTACCACCATGCCTGGCTGGCACACTTCTCTGGAAGAAGGAGTCCCTGAGTGCACTGCCCATTGGTCCTCTAACTCGGGTCAGTGTTGCTACTCCCAAGAAAGTTCTTCCAGGGCTGAGATTGTGCTGGATGTGCCTCCCCCAGTCTCCCTGTTTCCGCTTCACCTGTAGGAGTCAGACAAAGCCCTTTGGAGCAATAACCAGAGAGCTCCCCGCCCCATAGTCCACATCGGGAGCAGTGGTACACTGTGGGAACCGGCACTAACTACAAAGTAAAATCCGACTCACCTCCCTGGCGAATCTTTTCTCAGTACTTTGAAAAAACATTCAGGGCAAACGTGGGGTTTTGTCGTTTTGTTTTTAGCCTCAAAACCACTAACTTCAATAGAACTTTCTAGTTTTTCTTCCTAGTGCTGCAACCCCATTAGGTGGATATTTGAGAATTGAAGTTGGGTCAGAGTAATTGGGGTAAACATTTCAAAGCAGGAAAAATGCTTTGTCATTGCTGATTGTGTCTGGACACATCAGGCATGCTTGTATCCTACCAATTAGCCATCCGGCTAAATAAAACCTACTTCAAGATGAGCCCATACGGATCCTAAATAAATCTATAATTAATAATATTTAAAAATTCAGCTTGTTACAATCATTACTTTTTACTAAGGGCTCAGAACGTGGTCTGAATTTTGCAGCTCAGCTTTCTCCCTGTAGCTGAGTAGGAGCCACAAATCCGAGGGCGTTTCCCTGGCAACGATCGCTGCCCTGGTCCCTCTGCACCACCCGCTTCTTCTCGCGAGAAGAGACGGCCGGCCCGGTCCTTCCGGTAACTGGAGTCTTTCTAGCCCGCCGCCGCCTTAGGCTTGGCTTCGCGCATGTGCAGTAGGGAGTGGCGCGAGTTCGCGGCTTCCGGCTGAAGAAGATGGTGCGTTTTGGGGGGTTGTCTTTGTGATTCCTGGACGTGGAGTCCACGCGGTCCCTCAGAGTTCCACGCCTAAAGTTGTGCCTGGGGTTCAGCCAGGGGAGGATGTAGCCGAAAGTCCTGCCACTTGTAGTGGAAGGGAAGAAAGACACAAGGAGGATGAACAAAGTTTATTCAGAGGTAGCCAGGGAGGGCAGCTCTCCTACGGGAGTTTTGGCGCGGGGCTGGATGGCGGGAAGGATACTAGTCTGCTCTGTAGAATACGACTTCCAGGAGCTGCCATATCAGATTGCAGAGCTGAGCCTAGCAAGACAAAGGAAATACAATTCCACTGTACCAAAACTGAATGCACGTGTTCCCTATCTCTCTTGACCCTTCACCTGCTAGTACCAGACCACCTCATTAGTAAAGCCTTAAAATCTCGTCACCAAAAGGAGATCCCAGACCTGTAGCAGTCCAAGGTCAGGGTTAGAGTCTGTCACAGTAATGATAAAACTTGGTATCTTGTGTCTCTTCATCTAGACATAGTAACATCCTCGAGCCAGACAAACCGTGAAATCTTTGAGACTTAATAACAAACCCTTACATTATGAAACAAGACATTATCATTTATTGGAACCATTAGTTTCTCTGAAATAACCAGCCAGTTCTCTGTTGATTTCTCTGTAGTACGAAAGAAGGCAATTATTTTAGGACGCCCTTTTCAAATACTATTATTAAGGTGGAGGGATGGGGGGAAGAGTTGGGAAGAAATTAAGGAAGAGGAAAGGACTGTGGGGTTGATACTTTACAACAGACACTTTTGATTTCCTTTGATTAATTCCAGGCTGTCTTGCTTTGCTTTTGAATAGATGCAAGGAGAAGCAAGCCCCAGTGCTTCTCTTATTGACAGAACCATCAAGATGAGAAAAGAAACAGAAACTAGGAAGGTGGTTTTAGCCTGGGGACTCCTAAATGTATCCATGGCTGGAATGATATATACTGAAATGTAAGTTCATCAGCCCAAAAGTGACATTTTAAACCATCATTGGCTGGTTCTATGGCTTTTCATATTTCTTTTGGTTTTCGGTGCTTGGTTGGTTGGTTTGTCATGGAGTTAAGGGGTGGTTTTCTTTTGTTTTTGTTTTTTGAAATAACTGAAAAGCATTTCTAATCTTTTCAGGACTGGAAAGTTAATTAGTACATATTATAATGTGACATACTGGCCCCTCTGGTATATTGGTAAGTAATTAATTTTCACTGGAATTTAGATTTACTACAAATGAAAACTTGCTTATAATTTAGTTCAGCTTAGGATTCGCTCTTTCATTCAGAGACAAATAATGAATTACCTGCTCTGTTTCCCAAGATGTTGAAAACAACAGAGAAGGAACTAGGAAAACATTTTGTTGTTGTTGTTTTGCTTTGTTGTTTTTTTTTTTTTCAAGACAGGGTTTCTCTGTGTAACAGTTCTGGCTGTCCTTGAACTTGCTTTGTAGATCAGGCTGGCCTCGAACTCACTAAGATTCACCCGCTTCTGCCTCCCAAGTGCTGGAATCAAAGGTGTGCACTACCACCTCCCAGCTAGGAAAACACTTTTTTCTATGGGAAGAACATTCTAGTAGGAGACTGAGTCAGGAGGATTATTTCAAGTTTGAGGACAGCCTGGCAGTAAATATCTAATCCCACCCGGTGCTTGGGAGATGGAAGAAGAATCAGAAGTCGGAGGCCAACCTGGCATGGCACATGAGACCTTGTCTTTAAACTACGCTAATAAACAATACAGAGATAAGTAGCTAGGAGTCCTACAGCTTGTGGGTGATGAGGTTTACCTTAGCCATTCCTGAAATACACTCTCGCTTCTTCACCTTAGAGACCAGACCAGATTAATCATTAGGATAGAAAGAGTCCTAGGGATGTCAAAATAAATCTGTAGCCTATGCAAGTTGAAATCAGTGTGGACAGCCAGCGGTGGCTTTAATCCCAGCCCTTGGGAGGCAAAGGCAGGTGGACCTCTCAGTCCAAGGCCAGCCTGGTCTACAGATCTAGTTACTGGAAAGTCAGGCTGTATAAAGAAACCCTGTCTCGGAAAAACAAACAAGAAAGAAAGAAATCGATCATGGAGGAATAGAGATGACTCCGAGGTCAAGAGCCATACTGCTTTTGCAGAGGACCCAGTTTTTTTTCTGGCTCCCAGATGGTGACTCACAACGCCAGTACCAGGGTTCCAACACCCTCTTTGGGCCTCTGCCTATACCAGGCGAGGACATGGTGCACATCCAGGCAAAATACAGACGTAGAATAACTTTGAGAGTGGGTATGGCAGATGGGAAAGGACAGGATTCAGGATTATCACGCAACACACTGGGACTCCCAAAACTCACTTGACTATTAAAACGAATGTGGAAATATCTGTTATACGGGTTTATAAGAATTAGTGATTAGTTTAAAACTCAGTAGCGAATATGATCTGAGCCTACTAGACTTTGGTTAGGTGGTATCTGTTGTGAGGAATAAGAAACTAGTTTTTAATTTTTGATGTTAAGTTGCTGAAAATGGAACCAAGACCTTTTTGCTTTTTAAAATAATAGATTGGAGCGAGAAGTGGTGATGCAAACCTTGAATGTAAGCATTTGGGAAACAGGCAGGTGGGTCTTTAAGTTCCAGGACAGCCTGAGCCACACAGAGGAAACCTTGTCTTGAAAAACCTAAATAAGTAAATAAACAAATAATAATTTGGAGCTTGAACTACACAGAGAAACCCTGTCTTGAAAAGCCAAATAATAATTAATAATAATTTGGAGCTGGAGAGGTTCTTATCAGGTAAAGCTACTCCCAGCAGGCATTATGACCTAAGTTTGATTTCCCAGAACCAATATAGTTATAGGAGAGAACCAACTTGCCCAAGTTGTTCTCTGACCTCCACATGCCACTCCCCGCACACAAACAAATAAAAAGACTATTTTTAATAATAATAATAATAGTTGTTGTTTTCTTCCAGAACTTGCCCTGGCATCTCTCTTCAGTCTTAACGCCTTATTTGATTTTTGGAGATACTTTAAATATACTGTAGCACCAACAAGCCTGGTGGTCAGCCCGGGACAGCAAGCACTGCTAGGGCTGAAGACGGCCGGTGAGTGCAGAGCGGGGAGAAGGCAGTGGCCCCGTTTCCGAGTTTTCCCTTGCCATAGACTCCGAGCTAGTAGGCCATCTATTAACATTAAGTCAATCTATAGGATTGACTTCTTGTGATTATCATTGTTGTTTGTATGAATTGAGTGGACTGTCATACAAGTTCATGGAAATATGTTTTACTGTTTTAAACATCGTGGTGGTAGTAAACAACTGATTAGTTGTGTTTGTGTAATAATGTTTAATGTAATTTAATAGCCATATCCTTTTGTCACTCTCTTTTGGTATTTCTACATAGCTCTGACTGTCCAGGTTGGCCTGGGAGGCAGAGGCAGGCGAATCATGTGCCACCACACCCAGCCCTTAAATCCATTTTCATAATTCTCCCTATACCCAAGAGACTGAGGCAGAAAGAGCTTAAGGTCAAGGCTAGCCTTAATTATATAGCAATATCTAATTTTTTAACTTTCTGTTTTAATTTAAACCTATATTGTATGTGTAATTTATGTTCTTTTCCTTCTAGTTGTGCAGACTACGCCTCCCCGGGATCTGACAACCACCCAAGTCCCTCCCTCTCCACCTTCCCCTTCAATCCAGGGTCAGAGTGTGTTAAGTTACAGCCCGTCTCGTTCACCCAGCCCCAGTCCCAAGTTTGCCACCAGCTGTATGACTGGGTACAGCCCTCAGCTGCAAGGCCTGTCCTCAGGCGGCAGTGGCTCGTATAGCCCTGCTGTGACCTACTCTCCGGTCAGTGGTTACAACAAGGTAATGATCTTTGCTCGGCCAGCGATACTATTTTAGAATTGGGAGTTGCGCTAAAATCACCCAGTGAGTTCAGGTTTTGCCTTTGGTTAGTGAGGCACTGAGGAACAGTGGTTAAGAACATACCGCGTTTCCTGTCACTCCGGCAAGAGTTCTTTAACAGCATCTCAACACTAGCATTTCTGGAGATGATAAAGCATGACAGTCCCCAGCCAGTTTCAACAGTCTTGAAATAATATGAAACTCTGGTTTCTTCTATGCATGTTTTCTCTATTTAAGCTTTTTGTGTGTGACGACTTCACTTTTTTGTAGAATTTTAATACTTTGTATCCTGCCTGGTCCTCTTAGCTAGAACCAGAGGTCTTCATCCAGTTTGGTTCTGAAATATGGATGCTTGCTGTGTTGTGGGTAGAAATATTTAAATTCCTTAGTAATGTCAGCGCTGCTCTAATTTTTTAGGGTATAACTAGCAAAATTTCTAGGTTGAATTTCAATTCTGCAGGGCGTAAGGCTGCAAGAAAAGTGTCAGAAGAGAGCCAGTCTGTCAGAAGTTCTGACCGCCGTGGTGGGCTAACATCTCTAGCTACTGGTTAAGAGAAGATTGCTTCAAAGAAAGCAGCAGTCTGTCTCTGTCTGGTTGCATAACGTTGCTTGAAATTCCGTGCTACTAGTCATCCAATATTAGGTGATAGAATTTTTAAAATTTTGTGCACGTTGAATATGTGAGAAATGTGTAGTTACAATCCTTAACCCACAGGCTAGCGTGGCTCTTTTGTTTTTTTTCAAGACAGGATTTCACTGTGTCTCTAGCTGTCCTGGAACTCACTATTATTTTTAATTTATGTGCACATTTGTGTGAGGGAATCAGATCCCCTAGACCTGGAGTTACAGACAGTTGTGAGCTGCCGTGTGGGTGCTGGGAATTGAACTCGGGTCCTCTGGAAGAGCAGCCAGTGCTCTTAACTGCTGAGCCATCTCTCCAGCTCCAGGTGTTTTTTTTGTTTTGCTTTGTTTGTTTGGGTTTTTATGGTGGTGGTGGTGGTGGTTTGTGGGGGGGTGGGGATGTTGAGACAGGGTTTCTGTGTAGCTTTGGAGCCTGGCCTGGAACTAGCTCTTGTAGCCCAGGCTAGCCTCTAACTGACAGAGATCTGCCTGCCTCTGCCTCCCGAGTGCTGGGATTAAAGGTGTGCGCCACCACCGCCCAGCTGGTTTTTTTGTTCTTTAAGAAAATAATAGTTTTTTCTTTTTAAAAAATATGGACTATATTTTGATTAAATTTTTTTTCCCTCCTGGGTCTGGTGTTTTGGGGATTTTTGTTGTTGTTTTGAGTCAGGGTTTCTCTGCATAACCCTGGCTGACCTGGAACTAGCTTCATAGACCAGGCTGGCCAGGGGGACACTCAGTGAGTAAAGTGCTTGTTTTACAAATCTGATGAAAAGAGAAAGAAATTCTGATAAATGAAGTAAGCATTTTAAAGTAGTAATATTGATGAACGTATACCAAAATAGATCCCCCATCCTCTTCTGACAGGAATATGATTTACAGTAACACTTTGATTTAATAGATGTAGGTAAGAGTTTTAAGGGTTCTGTGCTTTGGCCAAATAATTTCAATTTGAGGAGTCTGTCCTAAAGAAAGCTCTAAAGGACTGGCAAGCGGGCTCAGCAGGTACCAAGCCTGAGGACTTGAGTTTGGTAGGAGGAGAGAAATAGCTCCAAAGGCCAGCACACCCACCTGCCCTGTGGCCACATGAGCATCATTGCAGCAGACACACACAAACACCCCTCCCCACTTAAATTTAATGAAAATTAATTTTTAAAGTTATCAAAAATTCCAGCAAGGATTTATGTACAGTGATATTCATAACATTAGTTACAGCAGCCAAAAACTCGAAATCTAACCCCATAGAATAGGAATGAAACATAATTAAAAAAATTTATAATTAATATGCAGGTATTTTTTTTAATTTATTTATTATGTATTAGTGTTCTGGGCATCAGATCTCATAGATGGTTGTGAGCCATCATGTGGTTGCTGGGAATTGAACTCAGGACCTCTGGAACAGTAGTCAGTTCTTTTTCCTTTTCTTTCTTTTAAGGTATAGACAGTCTCCTGTAGCTCAGGCTAGCATCAGACTCACAGGATAGCTGAGGACGGTGAACCTTGAAGTCCTTATCCTCATGCCTCCATTCCCAACTACTGGAATTATATGCAACCACAGTTTTTTTCTAAATACATTTTAAAACTGAAAAATTACTCGAGATAATTTTTATTTTATTAGTGTGGCTCATACTCGGGTTGTCAGGCCTGTGTCTTTGGATGGCAAGCACCTTTACCTGCTAAGCCATCTTCCTGGCCTCTGTTGATTTTTTTTTTTTTTAACTGTTGTTGTTTAGATAGAGCCTCATGCAGCCAGGCCTGAAATTGCCCATGTAGCAGGGGCTGGTCTTTTTTATTTATTTATTTATTATGTATACAATATTCTGTCTGCGTGTATGCCTGCAGGCCAGAAGAGGGCACCAGACCTCATTACAGATGGTTGTGAACCACGATGTGGCTGCCGGGAATTGAACTCAGGACCTTTGGAAGAGCAGGCAATGCTCTTAACCACTGAGCCATCTCTCCAGCCCAGCAGGGGCTGGTCTTAAACTCAGTCCTCTTGCCTCCATCTTCTGTGTGCCAGGATTTCAGAGATAGCTTGCATATATTACTTTTTTTGTTTGTTTTCTTTTGTTTTTTTCGAGACAGGGTTTCTCTGTGGTTTTGGAGCCTGTCCTGGAACTAGCTCTTGTAGACCAGGCTGGTCTCGAACTCACAGAGATCCGCCTGCCTCTGCCTCCCGAGTGCTGGGATTAAAGGCGTGCGCCACCACCGCCCGGCCATATATTACTTTTAAAAATCAAAAATAAATGTTTGCATTTCAATTGAAAGTAAATCCCATCCTGTCTTTTTGTGCAGCTGGCGAGCTTTAGTCTGTCTCCTTCTTCCCCGTACCCTACCACTGTCGGCCCTGTGGAGAGCAGTGGCTTGAGATCTCGCTACCGCTCCTCACCCACGGTCTACAACTCACCTACTGACAAAGAGGACTACATGACGGACCTGCGGACTTTGGACACCTTCCTGAGAAGTGAGGAGGAGAAGCAGCATAGAGTTAAGCTGGGTACACTTTGTTTCCTTCTGATGTACATATTTGTGCTGTCGCTTCACATGGTCCTTAAACTGATAGATTAACATGGCTGCCCTGAGCAGTTTTGAATCTCTCTCTGCAGTAAATGTAAAACCTTTCACACAGCTGGAATGTCCCTAAACTGTGGTTGTGCGTGTTCTCAAGCAGCGTAAAGCAAAGTATATTCAAATGATAGCTCTCCACGAGTCTTTTTGGAAGACTGGTGTGCAGGGCAGGGGAGGGGGGCATCATTGCCCCTAAAAGTGCTGCTGGGCTTTGTTTTGTTTTTTTAGTACCATTTTAAAATTTGTCTCTAAATAATTCCTTAAAGCCTCTAGTTTACCTAGGGAAACAGCGTTAGCAAGTCTTAATCTATTTGAGGTGGATTTGATTATTACAAAGTCAATTATTTGAAACCAAATTAGGTTATTGAACTGAGTAATGATTTTCCCCCCAGGAACTTCCACAGAAAAACACATTAGGTGCAAAAGCGTGGCCATGGTGAAGAAGCCAAGTTATTGGAGCATGGCTCTTTGTGTCGCCTGAAATCTCTCTGGGGGTTTTTAATTTAATTCTGCCTGCAAGTGCCACAAATGTCAAAGAAACAAATCAATATTATCTTGTTACTTCCGTCTTGTTTGAAATTTGAAAGTATTTGAAGTGTACTGGAAATTACAGAGTAGCACAAAGAACAATTGATACATATCTTTTATGATTTTCAGATACTTTTCATTCCTTTTATATCTTTTTCTCTCACGTTGAGAAGTATTGTTATCGATGTTTGTAAGTGTTATTGCTGTTGCTTTTCCTTGTCAGCCAGACAAGCCCTAGTTAGCTTTATTTCCTCCTAAGTTAACTGTGCTGTGGCCAGAGATTCTGATCCATATCTATTAATGTTTGGGCTTTCTCTTCTTTCTCTGTGGAGGGAAGGCTTTAATCTTAGACTTGCTTGGAGGCTCTCTGGTCACTTTTGTATAAATGGTTCTGACACATTGAAAAGAACATGTACTCTAAATTCTGGTCTCTAGTTCTTTGCCTGGTATGTCTTTGTCTATTTCTATACTTTTAACCTCTCTGCTATGTTTTTAGGCTTTAGGTAATTTAAATATTCTGCATAAATTTATAAAAAAAATTGCAAACCTACTTGCTCTCAGGCTGTGTAAATATCCTGTTATAAATTTGAATGCTACTTTTAACACTGTTTAAAATTCTTTTCAAAATTATTGCTGTGTTCTCATGGGGATTTTTATGTCTGTGTTTTTGATGCAGTCATGTAGGCTGGTGTGGAATTTATTACGTCATCTAGGCAGTCTTCAAACATAACAGTGCTCTGACTTGGTCTCCTGAGTGCCAAGCCTGTTTGTATGGGACTTTCTGATGGTATTAACTCATCTTTATTTTCCCCATACACTTGTATGGGGAACACGTGTGTGTATATATGATCAACGCAGGTGTCCCTTTCGTGGGTGCTGTTCACTTTGTGGTTTTTGACATGGGTTCTATTATTGGCCTGAAACTTGGCAGCTAAGTTAAGCTGGCTTGCCAGCTGCCCCAGGAATCCACTTACCTTGGCTTCCCTGGTACTGCCATCAATGGCCCATAATGCTTAACTTGTTTTTTAAAGATTTGTTTTTGCCTGGGTGTGATGGCACATTCCTTTAATTTCACCTCTCTAGTGATAGAGGCATGTGGATCCCTGTGAGTTACATAGTCCAGGACAGTTAGGGCTAAAAAGACTTCTGTATTCTTGACATTTTTCTTCGACATTGTACCCACCTGTACCCCATCTTTCCCATTTTTGCTTGTCTTCCTTTCCCCTCACTTTCTAGATCCACAAAATAATACAGATTCATCCCACAGTCTCCCTGGCTGGCCGAGGGGCCACTGTGCTCTCCGTGGACTGGATTCGTAGAGAATAGTATTTAGAAGTTAATATCTGAGTGTTGGGCATGCTGTTGTACTTAGGTATCATATTTCAAGTTTTTAGAACACACTGCTAACAAATATTCACAACTCAGTTCTCCAGGAGTAAGAAGCTAGGCACACATAATACATTCATTTTGTCTCTCCCTCACACATGCCCAAAGGTTTTTGCTGAGTCATTTAAAATAAAAGTTGTAGACTTTGTGATACTTCTTCCCTCAGTATTTTACATGTGTCTCCTGAGAACAGGGCATTTCCCCTTATAACTTCAAAATGAACTTCTTACCTTTGATACACCACTGTAGCTCAGACACATTAATATGGTTGACCCAGAGCCAGTGATAACTGACCTTTTTCAAAAAAAAAAACTTTTTTCTTTTACTGATGCAGGCTGCTCCAATTAGTTGCACTTCTTTTGCTGTCTTTAACCTAGAAGGTGTGTGCATGTGTATCTTTGAAAAGACACCCAGCTAGTGTGAAAATTGGGTTTTGTCCAGTTGTTTTCACTTTAAGTGTTTCCTGGTAGGAACACACAGCTCAGCGGCGTGTCTGTGTGTGTTAGATTAGATGTGTGATACACTGGCCTGTGGAGATCGAGAATTGATTCACTTGGTCATGATGATTGCAAGCAGGTTCCTTAGTAGTTTCCCTTCGATTACTGGCTTCCAGCCACCCTTCCTGCAGGATCCGCCAGACGGCTTGCCCAAGTGAATTAATGCAAAGATGGTTGCAAGTAGAGACTTCCTTGTGGGTTCCTTCCACATGTCGTGATCTGGCATTCTTCTATAAGAACAACCTTGTTGAGGGCTGGAGAGTGGTTCAGTGGTTAGGAGCACTGACGACTCTTCCAGAGGGTCCAGATTCAGATTCCCAGCACCCATGTGGCAGCTCTCAACTGTTTGTAGCTCCAGTTCCAGGGGATCTGACACCTTCACACCAATGTACATAAAATAAATTAAAAAATAAAACAAAACAACCTTGTTTTTCACTCAGCCCAGTTGTTTTTAGTCACTTTGGACTCAGAATTTAGCTTTTCTCAAATATGCTTGATTTTTTTTTTAATTGATTTTTATTGACCTCTACATTTTTCTCTGCTCCCCTCCCTGCCTCTTTCTTCCACTTCAACCCTCTCCCAAGGTCTCCATGCTCCCAATTTACTCAGGAGATCTTGGTTTTTTTCTACTTCCTAGTAGATTAGATCTATGTATGTCTCTCTTAGGGTCTTCATTGTTGTCTAGGTTCTCTGGGATTGTGATTTCTAGACTGGTTTTCTTTGCTTTATGTTTAAAACCAGTTATGCATGAATATGCCTGGTTTTTAAGAGTATCTTGTTTTATTCTTTTCTTTTAATTTTTTTTTCTACATCAGTGATTGGTTTGATTTTTTTTTTTTTTTTTTTGAGATGGCTCCTCTGTGTAGACCTGGCTGACCTGGAACTCACTCTATAGACCAGGCTGGCCTCAAAACTCAAGAGATCCGCCTGCCTCTGCCTCCCAAGTGCTGGGATTAAAGGTGTGTGCCAGTAGTGCCTGGCTACCTCAGTGATGTTAATTAAACCCACTTTTTCAAAGTTAATCCAACAGTTCAATTATCTGAAATTCTTGGAGACTAAATACCTACACTTCTGCAGCTGATTTTTTTTTTTTTTTTGGTTTTTCGAGACAGGGTTTCTCTGTGGCTTTGGAGCCTGTCCTGGAACTAGCTCTGTAGTACAGGCTGGTCTCAAACTCACAGAGATCCACCTGCCTCTGCCTCCCGAGTGCTGGGATTAAAGGCGTGCGCCACCACTGACCGGCTTCTGCAGCTGATTTTTATGCTTGGGGTCTCATTTGCTAGAAATTTGTGTGGTTTTGTTGTTTATCTTTCAGATTTAGGAGAGTTTTGCGCATTCTGGGCGGGCTGGGTGGAAACCCTGTCTCTGACTCGGAAAGAATGAGCTCTTCAGAAGCACACTCGCTAGTGAGGCCTCATCTGTCCAGCTGTGCTGCTGCTGGTGGGAATGGCCTCCTGGATGTCCGCTTCTTACGTTGTCAGATAGCTTTCATCAACACAGGAGTCACTACAGGGAGCCGTGTACAACAGTTCGTAGAGCCTGTGGTCCAGAAAGGCTTCTTAACAGAGGCTGCTGTTAGCTCCATTCAGAGGAACTTCCAAACATTTGCTTTCCCTGGTCAGTGAGCGTCTCAGAGCATAACACAAGCTGAGTTTCACAGCAGAAAGAGACACTTGCAACCATGCATCATTCCGAGGGCTCAAAATGGTCTTTTTAATGTCCAGCCCATGATCTTCAAAGAGAAGACAGTGTTGGGGGCCAGGGGAGATGCTTCTTGAGTACTGTGGGGGGTGCTTCTCTTTTTGTTCCTTGAGTATTGTCAGAGGTGGCCTAGTTCCTAGATACCTAGTGTCTCTGGGTTACTACTGTATAAAATGACTATAAGAACTAAGACACTTTGAATTTTTAATTGCAGGGAGCCCCGATTCCACCTCTCCTTCCACCAGCCCTACCTTCTGGAATTACAGTCGTTCTGTGGGGGATTATGCACAGACCTTAAAGAAGTTTCAGTATCAGCTTGCCTGTAGGTCCCAGGCCCCGTGTGCTAACAAAGATGAAGCTGATCTCAGTTCTAAGCAAGCTGCCGAAGAGGTAAAGGGAAAATAAAAAGATTTAATATACAAAGACCTTCAGATTACTAGAAAACTATTTTATTTCTAGAAAACTTTTCTCCTGTGATCCTCACTTTTACTGCTTAGGAATAGAAACTTGAAATTTATCTGTGGAATAGCTTTTGTCATTGAAATTTTTAGTTTATGATACATAGTTTACTAAAATGCCCTGACTATAATACTTTCTGCAATCATTAGGAAAATAAAAAGAAATTCTCGGGACTGGAGAGATGACTCAGCAGTTAAGAGCTGACTGCTGCTCTTCCAAAGGACCTGGGTCCAATTCCCAGCACCTACATGGCAGCTCACAACTGTTTGTAACTCTAGTTCCAGAAGATGATATTCTCACATAGACATATATGCAGGCAAATACCAGTGCACATAAAATAAAAATAAATAATTTAAAAAAAATTCTCAGGGGCCAGACTGTTGGTTTTAAAATACATACATTTGCCAGTCTGTTCTTCAGTCTAATATCAAATACGGGATTTTTATTCTTTTTTTATACTTGAAAGCAAAACACACACAGACACTTAACACTAACCCAACCAAAATAAGGAACTTTTAAAGATATATTTGTGCATGAACAACCATGAGTTAGTAATAAGAAAATTACTGAATGCTAATTAAATGGATATTAGTGTTTCTGAAGGGTCTCTTTTAAACAGGTCTGGGCGAGAGTGACCATGAATAGACAGCTTCTGGATCACATGGACTCGTGGACAGCCAAGTTTAGAAATGTAAGTTGTGGGCTAGAGAGACGGCTTAGCAGTTAAGAGCACTGGCTGCTCTTTCAAAGGACCTAGGTTCAATTCCCAGCTCCCCATGGTGACTCACAACCACCTATAACTCCAGTTCCAGGAGATCTGATGCCCTCTTTTGACCTTCATGGGCACCAGTCATACATACATACATGCTGGTAGACGTACATCCATGCATACACACACACATAAAACTAGAAGGAAATGTAAGTTGCGTCTTGTGCCAGTTGTAGGACAGTATCAAACTATGAGCTGAGGTTCTTCGTGAGATTGCTGGAATTAAATACTAAAAGTAATGGTGCATGTATAGTGGTAGAGCAATTACCTTACAGCGCCTGTTTTCTCAAGATTGGGTAGTCCTTTCTGTGTTAGTCAGTGTAGCTAGAGAAAAGAAACTATGATTTTTAACTTCTTCCCTTTCCCAAAATTTCAATTCTATTTCCCCAAAAGGTTTTCTGTCAGTGTATTATATACCTAGAATTGTGAGGGAGACAGGAACGTGTGTAACACCCGATTTTGTGTTACACCCTCGGTACAGTTCGCGCACCATTGTACCATAAGTGAGTCAGGCAAGGGCCTGGAGATTGAAAGAACACACAGAGAGACCAGGGTCATTCGAAAGGAGACCAGCCGAATGCCCTTTATTCAGACTTGGGGAAATCCTTACGTACCTAACTGTTGCACAAGGATCTCTGCCCAGGCAGGTGGGAAATTACCATATTAACAATGGAGTAAATGCCCTGCAGCTAATCAGCAGGCGGGGCAGGGAGAGCACAGAAACACACAGGAAGCTTAGTTAGCTGATCATAAACTGTCCCCGCGAGTGCACCCCAGGAATAAGGGAGACCAGGGCCCTACAAACGTGGCCCTCAGAAACACTGTTATACATGCAATTTCCTTATCTCCCTAGACAAGAATCCTCGACTCCTCCACTCACAGAGACAGTGGCTTCTCAGAGTGTCTGTCAGTCCCAGGTTCTGTGCAGACCCCCTTCGATGCTTTAGAAGAATTTGTTTTGTTGTTAAGTATCAGGAGGAAGAGGCGACTGTAAGTGTGGTGGAACACCTGTAACACTGAAGAGCCTGAGGCGAGAGTGCCTGTTCAGGACTGTCACAGGCCATTGTTTCAAGAATAAAATAAAATAAATGCAGTATTTTGAGTCCAATACCATCATCGTTCAGAATTTTCGGGAATGCGGACTATATCTCTTTTAACTTGGTGGTTTTGCTGTAGCCAGAGAGTAGGTAGCAAGTTGTTTGCATGTAATAATGTTAAGAAGAATGACTGGCAGGATGTCCTTGGAACTGTTACCTTGTTACACTTCCAGTTAGAAGCAAGACTGAGCCAGGCGGTGGTGGTCCACACTTTTAATCCCAGCACTCGGGAGGCAAAGGCAGGTGGATCTCTGTGAGTTCGAGGCCAGCCTGGTCTACTAGAGCTAGTTCCAGGACAGGTTCCAAAAGCTACAGAGAAACCCTGTCTCGAAAAACAAACAAACAAAAGACTGGAATGGAGTATTTAAAGTCAAAAGGTTTGTCAGGTATTTTATCTCTTCCCAGGCTTCCAGGAGCTGGAGAGATGGTTAGCAGTTGTGAGCATGTCTGCTCTTTTACAGCACCTGAGTCTGCTTCCCAGAACCATGTCAGGCAGCTCGCAGTCGCCTCTGGCTTGTGCAAGCACCTCTACTCACGGACATGCACACACAGTTAAAAATAGATAATACAGAAAAGAAAGGAAGGGGCTTTCAATTTTCAAAGGCTTTCTAGTTCAGACTTCTCATAAGGAATTGTGAATTAGTATTTCGTCTGAAACATTTTCATCTTTCATAGTTAACAAAAGCTTAGGAATAGAGGTGGTGGTCAGGATCACTGCAAACACGGAACAGTAACGCACAAACACCCCAGACAGATTCCCGTCATGCAGCCTTTCGCACCCCCAAATTGGTTTGATACTAGCCATGGGGGGAAGTATTTGAAGTTCCCAATCTTTAAAGGTAACGCTGTGATATTTACAAACTTATTTTAAATGTAATAAATGTGTATCTGCAGCTAAGGTATGGGCAAGCCTCGAGTGAGCTAATCAATTACCCCAGCTTGAAAGCGGTCTCTCTGACTAGAGACCAGTATAAGTGATGGGTAACGTGTGCATATTACCTCGAGAAGTGTAGGCTGGTCTCTGTTTCCTTTAGCCAAGAATAACAGTTAGAAGGGTTTTGTTTTGGAGACAGGTCTTATAATATAGCTCTGGCTGATGTGGTACTTGATATGTAGGCCAGCTGGTCTCCAACTTCCTCAAAAATTCTCCTGCCTCACATCCCAAGTACACAGATTACAGGAGGCATAAGCCACTACGTCCATCTTAAAAAGAGAAATTTAGAAAAAAAATTTATATCTAGCTGAAAGTTTAACATTTTCTGAAATAAAAATTGTATGTGACTTAAGAATGTAAGTTGATTTGTGTGCAGCTCACCTGCTCCCTCGGCATCATGGTGCGGCTAACCCTGCTTTCTGACTCTCTTAGTCAAGTGGAAGACAAAAAAGTTGCCTGAAAAAGGAAGAAATAATGATTTGAGAAATACTTTAGAATGATAACTATAGAAGCTATTCTTCATTCCTTCCTAGTGGATCAATGAGACGATATTAGTGCCTCTGGTGCAGGAGATTGAGTCTGTCAGCACTCAGATGAGACGAATGGGCTGTCCAGAGCTGCAGATCGGAGGTATGTGCAGCAGAGCCTGCCTATTTACTTCAGTACACTGGTTAAGTGGAAAATAGCTTCTTGTAATGGGCTGTTGGACAGCTTTCGTTGTCTTCGGGTGAAGAAGAAAATGTTTGTGATTGTTTCTTAAATGTAGCAGATTTGTTTGAGGTATACTTAAACATACATTTGCCTATACAGTTTGCCTGTTAAGTGGACAGTCCATAGGTTTGGCTTGAACCATCCTCCCCCCGCTAATTTTACACTATTTCATCTCTTCCACACCCTCAGCTGTCTCTCCGTGCACTTCCTCAGCCCTGTGTGAGCACCAGCCTGTGCTGTCTGGGCTAGTTCATGTCAGTATGTGGTCCTTTGTGACTGGCTTCTTTCACTTCACTTGACATAATGTTTTTAAGTTTCTTTATTTCTTTGTATGTCCAACTAATAATCAGAGTGCACCTTCTACATTTTATTTACTCATTCATTGGTTGATTGGCATTTGGATTATTTCCTATTAATAATGCTGCTGTGAATAAGATTTTCAATATACGTTTCCTTCAAAAAGCAGCTGTATCTTCTATGCCCTTAGAAGATCCCTTTTTTTTTTTTTTTTTTTTTTTTTGAGACAGGGTTTCTCTGTGGCTTTGGAGCCTGTCCTTGAACTAGCTCTTGTAGACCAAGCTGGTCTCAAACTCACAAAGATCCGCCTGCCTCTGCCTCCCAAGTGCCCAGCGGAAGATCCTTCTAACACCAGGTGATGCTTAGGTGCTTAAGCTGCCTTTTTTCCCTCTTAATTTTTTTGTATAATTTATCTTTCATAATCTAAGAGAAGTCACTATCATAAATATACTTATCCTGATATAGTGGGTGATTTTTTTTTTCCGAGACAGGGTTTCTCCGTAGTTTTAGAGCCTGTCCTGGAACTAGCTCTTGTAGACCAGGCTGGCCTCGAACTCACAGAGATCCACCTGCCTTTGCCTTCCAAATGCTGGGATTAAAGGCGTGCACCACCACCGCCCGGCTAGTGGGTAACTTTTAATACAGGTTAATTTGAAAGCTGTGGTATAACTTTTATATGTATAACATTTCCTATATTTTAGTTTTGCCAACATGAATTTGTATGCCTTTTTAAAAAGTGGTGTGTAATTATGTGTGTAAGAGAGAGAGAAAGAAAATCTAGCCTCCTTGCATGAAACTATGTAAACTAGTTAGTGCAAGTTAAGATAAGTTCTTTCTGGGCTGAAGAGAGACCTGGGTTCCGTTCCCACATTTCCCAGCCTGTGAATCCAGCCCAGGAGTGGTTTCCATGGCTTTCTGGGCTGGAGAGAGACCTCGGTTCCGTTCCCACATTTCCTAGCCTGTGAACCCAGCCCAGGAGTGGTTTCCATGGCTCCCACACTCTTGTGCTCATTACACACACAGATGCTGGGAAGATGGTCCAGTGGTCAGAGCACTGCTCAGTTCCTTTCACCTATAGGGCATCTTACAACCAAATGCAACCCAGTTCCTGAGGGCCTGACATCCCTCTTCTGGCCTTAGAAGGCACCAGGTATATATGTAATACACAGATACACATGCAGGCAAGACATTCATACTTATAAAATAAAATATATAAAATAAAAACACACCTAAATAATAAAATAAATCTTTTTTAAAAAGATAAACTATTGCTCTCCTTTGTTCTTTCAACAAATATTGAGTGTCTACAATGTGCCAGGAACGATCGTAGGTATTGATAACAGTAAGCACTGCAGAAAAATGACTGAAGCCCGTGCCTCGGTCGAGCTTTCTTCCTAATAGATGAGACAGACGGGCAGGGCAGAAGACAGAGCTAGGACAGAGAGACAGCGTCGGAGTAGTCATCTCTGTGCTGGGCGGGAGCTGTGAGCTCGTGTGAAGGAAGACATCGCCCACTTGTGTAGAACCTCGAAGGCGGTGAGGAACCAGCTATTTGAAAACAGGCAGAGAAAACTTTGAAGTTCATTGAGAGTCTCTGTGATAAGTAATCTGTGTTCTTTGTGTTTTAACAGAGGCGAGTGTTACCAGCTTGAAGCAAGCTGCCCTGGTCAAAGCTCCTCTCATTCCAACTCTGAATGCAATTGTGCAGTATTTAGACCTAACACCAAATCAGGAGTACTTGTTTGAGAGAATCAAAGGTAACTTGATTTGAAGAGGAAAAATGAAAGCTCTTTTGTAACATTAGGGTTTTTGTAATGAAAGATAACAAGGAAAAACACTATTTTGAAATTATGTAATTATGGTCCTATATTTTATAAGTATATTTAAGTATGGGCTAATGGAGGCTTATACTTGAAGAACTTTTCAATCATCTATTTAATACACTAAGACTGTCAAAAGACTATCCCTAAAGATTTTAATCATTTTATTCTGTGTAAGAAACTTAAATATGAGTTGAACAGGCTGGGCTCCTTTTCTGCTCCTAATCCTACCGAGAACTGGGAGTGTGCCGCTGTGATGGTCTTTGTAATATCAGCGTGCTAATCTGAATCTTGTCATTTAGTCATTTATATTTAATTTCTGGTTTCTGTTATGTGCTTAGGACTGGGGGGAGATGGGATCTGAGGAGATTGACCTGGAATCGGGAAGGTCAACCTCCCAAGCTCGCCTTCATTGTGCCTCTCTACTTAGAGAACAACTCATAAAGTCAGGGTTAGTTTCATTTGTACAGACTGTAAAATGTTTCTTTGTTAGAGCAAGTTTGTTTGTTTGGTTTTTTGTTGGTTTTGGTTTGTTTTTGTTTTTTCGAGACAGGGTTTCTCTGTGGCTTTGGAGCCTGTCCTGGAACTAGCTCTTGTAGACCAGGCTGGTCTCGAACTCACAGAGATTCGCCTGTCTCTGCCTCCCGAGTGCTGGGTTTAAAGGCGTGCGCCACCACTGCCTGGCGTTAAAGCAAGTTTTAAAAATAGTACTTCAGTATTCAAAATTTTCATGCATTTTAACTGGAAAGTGTTAGAGTCCTCTGCTTTAAACCATGCTTGGATTCAGATTTAGGAATAAGCATTTTTTCATGACTTTCTAGAGCTTTAACACAGAAGGAGAATTTCAAGCATACATGGAACTCTAGATGAAAGTTGGTGACAGAGCACTTACCTGGATTGCCTACTCAGTGCCCAGCACCTCAAAAAAAAAAAAGTGGAAGCGGGGAAGGCTGGAGAGGTGGCTTAGCAGTTAAAAGCACTGGTTGCTCTTCCAGAGGTCCTGAGTTCAATTCCCAGCACCCACATGGTGGCTCACAACCATGTTATGAGATTTGGCGCCCTCTTACGGTGTGCAGGTGTACATGCAGACAGAACACTATATATACATAAAATGAATAAGTCTTTAAAAAAATCACACAACCACAACCTGCCAAAACATAAATATCACCCAGTTCAGAACATCTGTCTGCTCAGGCCTCCCTTCCCTGTGTTACCCTGGCTGCTTCCCCCCTTCTGTCTCGTGCCAGCATCTGTTTGTAGAACTTCTCATTGGATAGCCTTTCAGTTGTCAGTTCATCTGTAATGTGTGTGGGTTTTTTCTTTTTTTTAATGATTTCTTTATTTTCATGTGCAGTGGTGTTTTGCCTGCATGAATATCTGTATGAGGGTGTCAAATACCCTGGAACTGGAATTATAGACAGTTGTGAGCTGCCATGTGGGTGCTGGGAATTGAACCCAGGTCCTGGAAGGGCTGCTGGTGCCATTAACCACTGAACCATCTCTCCGTAATGTATCTCTAAAACATAAAGTGTTACACAGTGCTACCACGGGGTTAGCACTTATTAGCTGACATACCTCACATTTGTGTTATTTCCTTTATTTTATGAAATATCCAGTGTGTGTTTAAATATCCTACCAGCTCATATTTTAAATATTGTTTGTTTGAAGCAGGATTCAAATACTATCGTGTATTATGATAAATTAATCTGTTTCTTTTAAGCTGTAGTTTTCTTGTCCATCCTTTTTTAAATCTTTGCAAGGTATTTGTTGTAAGAGCTAGATTGTTGTCTTATACAGTTGGGGTTTGTGAATGTATCCATGAATTTTCTACAAATTCACATTCAAATATTTTGGTAGTCTTGGCCTATTGATAGTATTTGTACATATAAATTGAAAATATGTGTATGAGGTATCATCGATATAAAAGATGAAATGCAGTGAATGTCCGAGACAGGATTTCTCTGTTACCCTGGCTCTCGTGGAGCTTACTCTGTAGGTCAGGCTAGCTTCAAATTCAGAGATCCACCTGCCTCTGCCTCCTGACATGCGCCACCACGTGCAGGCTGCAGTGAAAGTCATGGCTGTACACACCCACAAAGCAGTTCTCACGCATGTCAGCAGCCATGCACGACATTCTGACTGCAGCGATGAAGACTCGAGTGTCACCTGGTTCCTTGTGGTGGGGTTTAACTTTGAGCTCTTGGGTTTCTTTTGGGGGATACTCTGGTAAGGTTTTATATAACAGTGTACTTTTGGGGGATACTCTGGTAAGGTTTTATAACTGTACTTTTCCTACTGTAATCCTCTAGCTTCTTTTCTCTTTTTTTTTTTGTTTTGTTTTGTTTTTAATATGTCTAAAGCATTTTAATCTTGGCTTTTGTTGCACAGAACTTTCCCAGGGAGGCTGTATGAGTTCATTCCGATGGAACAGAGGTGGAGACTTCAAAGGACGCAAGTGGGATACAGACCTGCCCACCGACTCTGCCGTACGTCTTTCATTATTTTTTAGCCTGATAAATTTGTTATTATATTAACATGGCTTTATTTTTCCCTTACAAATATTAGTTAGAAAGGATTTAAAGCTAAGTACCATCAGCATCGTGCCCACTTTCTGTTCGGCCAACTGGTGCTAATATTTCAAGTTCCTAAGCGTGGCTGCAGGAACACTTCTGCTCCCCTTTTTGCTTTGTGATATTTAAGCATTTTTCATGATTAGATGCCATTGTTCAGTTGTTCTGTATTAGACTTAAAAGATGATAAAGTGGTGGTGGAAAAGAATTTGTTTGTTAAATAATGTAGCAAAGAATATTATGACATCTTTTTTCTTTCTTTTTTTTTTGTGGGGGGGGTGTTCAAGATAGGGTTTCTCTATATAACATTCCTGACTGTCCTGGAACTCTCTTTGTAGACCAGGCTGGCCTCAAACTCACTGAGATCCACCTGCCTCTCTCTGCCTCCCAAGTACTGGGATTAAAGGTATGCACCACCACCACCTGGCTGACCTATTCTTTCTTTTTTTTTTTCTTAGATTTATGTATTTATTATCTATGCAGTGTTCTACTTGCATGTGTCCTTGTAGGCCAGAAGAGGGCATCAGATCTTATTACAGATGGTTGTGAGCCACCATGTGATTGCTGGGAATTGAACTCAGGACCTCTGAAAGAACAGTCAGTGCTCTTAACCACTGAGCCATCTCTCCAGCCCCAACACATTCTTTCTTATGTGGAATTATTACTTTAGAAAAGATTGCTACCATCACACTAAGTAAATCAAAGAGCTTTAAAGTTTGTGTTTTTCAGAATTGGGGGGGGGTTGTATTAATTATTTACATGAAAATTAATTTTAGATGTTAATATTCAATTGAGAATTAAATATATGCAGATTTTCTTGGTTTTGCTGGCAACTGCATGGTTGCAAATTCTCTACTTAACAGAAAATAAGGAGCCAGGTCAAGTGTAGATCTATAATCCCTACTACTTAAAAACCTGAAGCAGAAGGATTGCAAGTTCAATTCAAGGCCTGCCTGAACTGCTACAGAGTGAGATCAAGGCCAGCCGGAATAACTTAATAAATAAAATAAAAAAGGGCTAGGTGTCCAGATCTGTGACAGAACGTTTGCCTGGTATGTTTGCGACTCTAGGTAGAGTCTTGAAATACACATTCACACACATGCACACAGGATGAGGGAGCAGTGAGAAGAGGGAAGAGGGATGTTCTGCCTTTTGATTGCTCTAAAAAAACAAAATGAAGATGAAGTAAGTTTGGTGTTTAAATTGTCCCACCCCATATGCAAATATATTTTTCAGTTTTGTGTGAAATTTTTTAGGGTGCTGCTGAAGATCTCAGCCAGGGCAGGTGCTCTATCCACTGGACTTCATACCAGCCCTGGAGTAGACTGTTTGAACTATAAACTTCGCCTTATCAACACACTAAATTGTTTTGTGATTTAAGTTAATTTCCTTTTTTATATATAAAATTATTTTTAACCAGGTGGTGGTAACACATGCCTTTTAATCCCAGCACTTGGGAGGCAAAGGCAAGCAGATCTCTGTGAAATTTGAGCACAGCCTGGTCTACAGATAGAGTTCCAGGACAGCCAGGGCTACACAGAGAAACCCTGTCTTAAACAAAATGAAACAAAAAAATAATAATTTTTATAAGTATAGACCGTTTCAAAGCTATGTTTCTGTACTAGATTGCCATTCTAACCTTGAACGACTGTTTTCTCTCTTCAGATCATCATGCATGTGTTTTGTACCTACCTCGATTCCAGATTACCTCCACACCCTAAGTACCCTGATGGGAAAACATTTACTTCTCAGCACTTCGTCCAGACACCAAATAAACCAGGTACTAACTCCAAAAAGAGCATGTTGAGATTTTCACCTGAAATACCTTTATGGTTTATGTTGTAGAGTTTTTGTTTTGTTTTTTGGGGGGAGGGATGTTTTTTGTTTTGGGTTTTGTTTGTTTTGTTTTTCAGACACGGTTTCTCTGTGTACCCTTGGCTGTCCTGGAACTAGCTCTTGTAGACCAGGCTGGCCTCAAACTCATAGAGATCCAGCTGCCTCTGCCTCTTGAGTGCTGGGATTAAAGTCATGCACCACCACCGCCCGGCTATGGCTTAGTTTTTTAACCTGTCGTATTTTCTTTACAGATGTTACGAATGAAAATGTGTTTTGTGTTTATCAGAGTGCTGTCAACCCTCCACATTATGAGCTAATCTATCAGCGACATGTCTACAATCTTCCAAAGGTATTTCTTGTTTTCAGTTCTAGGGTTGACCTCAGGACCTCATGTATACTGGGCAGTACTCTACCGTTGAACTGCATTCCCAACCCTAACGAGCTTGCTGCTAGGGGATGTAAAGATGGCATTTTGATAACATTTAAAAATTGAATCTGGGTTTGGTTTTTGTTTTTGAGGCCTAAAGTTTTTGGTGATCCTGCACCCGCTTCGCAAGAGCTGTGATTACCTGTATGAAGCCGCACATGGTCTTGTGTTCCGTGTGCCTTGAACACAATAGTTTTAATTTGGGAGTGTAAAGAAAACCACCATGGAGAAGCAGCTGCTATTATTAGCATCTTGTCAGGTTACCTTCTGGACGCTTCAGTTGGGGCTTTCTGTTGTGTTTTGTTTGAGAGAGTGTCTAGTTGTCCTAGAACTCAATTTTGTAGACCCAACAGGCCTCAAACTCAGAGAGTAAAGATGTGTACCTTCTTTCTAGCTCTTTCTGGCTCATTTTGTTTTGGTGGGGGTTTGTTTTGTTTTGTTTTTTCTCTTAGGTTTTCAAGACAGTGCTTCTCTGTATAGCAGCTGTATCTGTCCTGGAGACTGGGCTGGCCTCAGACCTTTGAATTTTTTTTTCTTAGCCAGCATCTTTACTGAGAAATTTTACATTGGCTACAATTTCTTTTTGTTGATTTCTAGTTGCGGGGGTTGGAGGGGACAATCTCAAGATGTAGCTCAGACTGGCTTCCAGTGTTCAGGCCTGCGTGCCTCAGTTTCCTGATTACTAGGACTTGAGGCAGGCTCCTCCATATAGAACTGTTGACTATAATTATACAATGAGTTAGTTCTCCAGTAGTTCCTAGCAGACATAGTAATTTCACTTCTTTCTGGTTTGATTTTACTTTTTTAAATTCATAAGTATTTTGAGCCACAGAGGTTCCTGTTGCTCCCCATGCCCACCCCTTATTTTTATATGATAGAAAAATACTATCTTATAAAATTCATATATCCTCAGATTCTTAAGCAAACACCTAAAGTCAAGTAAAATCTGACATCAACAGAGGGCTTTTGTAGCCCAGCAGTTATATGTAACACTTGGTTTCAGAACTGGCAAAGATTGCCCAACTGTGCATTGCCAGTAAAATCACTTCACAGCTCTTGATGTCCTGACACCCCTGTGACTGTTCCCTTGGGGGCAGAGCATGTCTTATGTGTGACCATCAACGTCAGAAATGCTTTCTTCCTTCCACACTTCACCATGGCTTTGGTTCTGCATGTGTGGCCCCTCCCACCCCACCAGGTCTGTCAACTTTCTGTTCATATTTCAAGTCTGCTTTACATTGTTGCTTTTAGGGAGCCATTTCCTGCCTCTCCGGTCTAGGTTGGAGGCTCCTCTGTGTCCCTCTAGTGTCCGGCTCCCCTCACACTTGGTGCTCAGTCGTCTGTCCGCCTTTCCTGCCCATGCTCAGCTCTGTCCTGGATGTTTTCCATCTCTTCACAGTAGGCGTTGTGTGCTGGATGAATAAACTCTGAATTATGTAAAATTCTAAACTGCTGGGTGTGAATGGTAAGAGCTGTGTTTGCCTACATGACCTGATCTTTGGAGTTTAAATCCTACTGTGTTTGTCTTGATTCTAGGGCAGAAATAACATGTTTCATACATTGTTGATGTTCCTTTACATCATAAAGACCAAAGAGTCGGGAATGCTTGGGTAGGTATTTATGATTTTAAGGTTAAGTATTTAATTTAGTTAAGAGTTTTTCTTTCTGTGTTAAGATTCTGCGGGAGGCAGCACATATACCAAAAGATTGTGGGCAGAACTCTAGATCAGAGTCTCGTCCATTCAGGCTTCAGAACTTCCACTTGCCTGTCGGTAAAGTCAACTAAGGCCATCCCGTCAACTTTTCAGTGTGTCCTCTGGGGAGCATCTCTAAAATACGATAAAAATCAGACTCTTGCCACTTGACAGTATAAAAGCAGAAACTTGGAGTTTGCTTTCCAAACCAGTCCATTTTAGACACAACGCATTCCACAAAGTCTATATACTTCCAAAGGGGCTAGTCTGTACCCATTCCAAAATATTGCTAATTGGGATGAAAATAGTCTGTTGAAGTTGTTTATGAAATCAGTAATGAAGCTCACGTTATTTACAAATTCAGAATTACCATGTTGTCATGTCTATGATTCAGTGATTCAGTATTTCAAATACTGTTTGAAATAAGCGGGCCACTCCCAGGACTGAGGAAATCTGGTAATGTATAATTTGAGAGTCTGCAAACTTAGCTTCTGGGGTCCAGCTGTCATAACAAGGACCTAGAAATAATGAAATGTGAAGGGAAGTACTTGGTTCAGAGGACATCTGTGGCTGGTTCCACTCTGGTGGGCATGTCTCTGGGAAGAGGTTGTGTTTAGATGTGCTGTTGATAATTTAGAGATGAAGCATGTTCCAGAGTGCTGCCAGCACTGTAGCCGTGGGTACGTGTGCCACTAATACTGAGGGCATGACTTGTGAATTGAGACACCCTAAAAGGCAAAACGAGTATCAGGTTTCACTGAAAGAGGCAGTTATCTGCTGACATGAGCTGTATACTGTTCACACACTGGGTGTCTACTGGAAGTGTGAAGCGGTGTGTGCACGTGGCATCACGCTCTTCCTCTTGTGGATTGCACTGCACTTAGTGAAGGCAAAGCTCTGTCCCAGATGTGTTTGTTACACGTAAAAGATTCAACAGATGTCAGCAGAAGCTCATAGACAGAAACAGTTATCTGCCTTGACTTTTCTGACGTTTGTTTGTTGTGGGGAGGAGAGTACAGACGCCAAGGTACATGTATGGAGGTCAGAGATAAATTGCAGGAGTCGGTTCACTACTACCATGTGAGTCAGGGATTAAATGCAGGTCATCAGGCTTGGCGGCAGCTACCTTCCCCCGAGCCATCTCACCAGCCCTTTATTCACTCCTTCATTTTTTAATATAAGAAAGATTAAAAAGGAAAATCATTGCGGAAAGCATCTAAACTAAGAAGGTTTTTCATTATTTTTCAATTGCAAAAATAATGCTTGTTCAATATAGAAATACTTGAATGACATAACAGTATACACCAGAAAATGAAAATACCTTCCTATTCAGCCTCCCCACTGATCTGCACAAAGTGCCGAGAGTGCCAGGTTTTCGCTATCCAGACAACTCTGAGGAATGAGTTTGTATCTTTCACCTTGTTTAAAAATGAATTATACCCAAACTTAAGCTGTTTGAGCTGACTTTCAATTTTATGATGTGTCTTAGGCATTTGTCAGTATCAGTGGGTACATATTTTTTTCCTAAAATTTCTCATAAGGTTTCATTGTAAATATATGTATGTGTGTGCATATATAGAATGGGATATGTAATTTGCAGCAAGTGTATTGTTAATATACAAAATTGTTGTTGGAACTGGAGATGGCTCAGTTATTAAGAGCCCTAGATTCCTTTGCAGAGGTCCCTGGTTAAATTTCCAGAGCCTCCATGGTAGCTCACAGCTGTCTAACTCCAGTTCCAGGGGATATAACACCTTGTTCTGGCTTCCACAGACAGTAGGCATGCACACAATACACATGCAGGCACAACATTTAAATGTAACCGGAAGTTTCTCTCCCGCCCCCCTAATAACTACTCAGGGTCTTAATATTAATTATAAAAGTTTGGCTGATGGCTCAGGCTTATTACTAGCTAGCTCTTACATTTAAATTAACCCATTTCTATTACTCTAAGTATTGCTATGTGGCTGGGCATTACTGGTCTGTTGGCATGTTGCTCCTTAGGCAACTGGCTGGCGTCCCTCTCAACTTTGCCTTCTTTCTCCCTGTATTCAGTTTGGCTTTCCCACCTGGGTATATTCTGCCCTGCCATAGGCCAAAGCAGTTCTATTCATCAGCCAATAAAAGCAACAAATTTTTTATTTAAGATTTATTTATTATTATTTACACAGTGTCTGTCTGCATGTATGCCTGCAGGCCAGAAGAGAGCACCAGATCTCATTACAGATAGTTGTGAGCCACAATGTGGTTGCTGGAATTGAACTCAGGACCTCTGGGAGAACAGCCAGTGTTCTTAGCCTCTGAGCCATCTCTCCAGCCCAAAAGCAACACATTTTGTAGTGTACAGAAAGATATCCCATGTCACTCAGACCCAGGAAAAAGTTAAAATTTAAATAGAAAAAAATCATTGATTCTACTAGTGTTTCTGAAAGGCTGGGGGGTTGTTTGTTTGTTTGAGACAGGATTTCTCTGTGTAGCTCTGGTTGTCCTAGAACTAGTGCTGTAGACCAGGGTGGCCTCGAACTCAGAGATCTACCTCCCAAGTGCTGGGATTAAATGTGTGCGCCACTACCGCTGACTGAAAAATTAATTTTCAGCACCCTATAAACCTATTTTTTCTAAACATAACTTAAACAGTTCCTAGAGTCGTCACCAGTACTTGATCTCACCTGCTGAGCTGTGTGGCCGGCTCCGCTGCTGAGTCACTTCATCTGGTCTCCGTTAGACAGTGTTCTTACTAGAACCAGACCTTAGATACTTGCACAAGCAATTCAACTAAAGCTTTTTTTTCCTTCTTTCTTTCTTTCTCTATTTATTTATTTGTTTGTTTGTTTGTTTGTAGGAGAGTTAATCTTGGGCTCTCTGGTGTGAACATTTTATGGATTTTTGGAGAGTAGTCCATCATTTTATCCCAAACATTTGGACTTTGGTTTTATTTGTCCTGGAAGAAGTTGGAGCCGAACATGTATGATAAGCGCCTCTTCTGAAGGAAGCAGGACGTGTGCTCTGCAGACTTATTAGATGTGATCAGAACACGCTCTCTGTTAGGAAGCGTCTTATGATACAACAGCACCTGTGTTTTCTACCCCACGACATATTAATTCCATTGGATGACTCTAAACCTCCAGCCCTGTGACCTAGTGCGTCCTCTGCATTGTAACTCCAGTGAGAATCTACCCTTCATCCTTCACCATCACAAACTGTATTTCATTGTTGTATAGTAGTGTAAGTACTCAAAATGAACCTCGCTAGCTTTCTTTGTTGTGTCTCTGTATTTCCCCAATGTTCTACAAGTCAGCCTAAAGCTGAAATGAAATTAATTTCTAAGTGATGTAGTACTTAATCCTGCTGAGCCTTCTCCCCAGCCCCCTGTTGGATTTTTTTTTAATATTAAAAGAGATTTGATAATATTGGCGTCTTGAAAGGTCACACTTGCATTAAATTTAGCTGATAAAATTAAACTTTAGTTAAATGTCTGAGAACATCAAGAAAACTGTTACTGCTTTGATTAGCACCTCTTTCCTGCCCACTGTGGGAAGAGGGCATGTGTGCGTCTGTGTCTGTCTGTCTGTCTGTGTGCTGGGGCCTGAACCTGGGCCCCTGTTCAGCATCATTAGATATCCTACCGTCCCTTCTCTAAGATCTCAATGGTAGCCTTCCCATTTCTGGTTTTTAGGTGGAGGACAGAGTATTAGTGCTCCCTCTTGTCTTGGGTGCATATGAACTAATTAGTAGTCACACGTGTCTTTAACAGACAGGTGATGTGTGCGTCCCATTTTGTATGGTTTGAATTTTTTTTTTAAAAGTTAAGAAGGTTGACCCTAAGCTTAAAAGGTGATTTTCAAAAGAAAGGTGCTGTCAATAGCTCTCAATAGGTGCTAATGCCCCATTTAAGAACATATTACTTGGGGAAAAAAGTTTAAATAAACTTAAAAAAAAATTCAGTTTCCATCTCATGTCAAGAACTATCTAGTATGGGACAGAAAGAAGAATTTAGAAGAAATTTTTCATACTTAAAAAAAAGAACATATCACTTAACTCACTAAATATAAGGACATGTTCCAATTTAAATCTGTGATTTTGAGAGATACTGTGGAATTAGTTGCTGTACTATAGAGGATTAACAGAGCATAAAATACCACCAACCTTGTATTATATGGTAACTATCAAAAAATATCATATAGTAAATGCATGTAAGAATACTTGACTATGTAAAAAGAAAAGTTGTCTACATACTTAGTGTGGGTTGCTGTAAAGTTCTTATAGCAACTTCTTTACAAGTCTTTGATTGAACTGTACTTAATATTACCTTTTATCTAAACAGATTTGGTAAAGACATGGTGGGATGGGCCAGGAACCCCAACTGCCATGAGAACGAGGTGGGAGGATCATTAGTTCAAGGCCATCTAGGCTACATAGTAATAACCTTGCATAAAGGTAAAACAATAAAATAATTATCTGCACTGATGAAATAGTTTGAATTTATTATAAAGAAAATATGCTGCAAATATAGCATCATTTTTTTGTTCTGTTTGGGTTTTTGTTTTTATTTCTAAGAATTGAACCCAGGGTACATCTAACATTGTACCACTGAGCTATATCCCCAGCCTCCAATATAGCAATTTCTTGTATTAAAATGAGTCAATATCTACTAATACCGCAAATCAAATGTTAGCCCTAGGATATGGTCACGTGTTCCTTTTTATTGCTTAACTCAAATCTATGAATCTAGATGATGTTCATGGTGACATTTATCTTTTCTTTATCAATACCAGCCTTTACTTAAACCAAATTTGTTTTAGAGCACGCTAAAGGCATTCATAATTTAGTTTCCACTGAGACAAAAGTGCTACGTTACTTGGTTTTCTCAAACTAATATATTCTTCAAGCTGATATTTGAATGGCAAAGAAAGGTCGGCAGAGTGGCCTTTCTCACTCCGGCTTCGCACTAACAGACCTCCTGTGTGACTTCTCCAGAAGGCAGGCAGCCATTGGTCCTTTCCTCCGCTGGAGAGTCTCCTCGGTGAGCACGTTCTTTCTGCAGATTCACGTATCATTGCTCAGCCTGATTCCCAAATTCATTAATATGTACTGCATCTCTCCTGAGCTGCGTCAGACATCTACGGATGGTACCCTGTGGCCTCTGCATCTGACTCCAGTCACATCTACAAACCAGTGAGGTCTTTGAACACCCCTCTCTCTGCCCATTGTACCACCAGTTGCCCGAGCTTACAACGCTGACTCCTGGAGCTCCCTGGGTCCCCAGTCCAATCAGGCAGCAGACCTTACCCGTCCTTTGTTCACAGTGTGTCTCGCAGCTGTCCCTTCCGTTTCTGCCACACTCCCTTCATTTACACCCTTATTAACTCACCCGGGGCTGCGGCGGCGGCCTAATTAATCTCATAGCTTTCTAATTGTTGCCATGATTCCAGATTTTCCTGTTCATCCTGCACATTCGCTTCAAATTTATCCTCCTGAAGCACCTGTTTGATCATTTCATTCCCTTGATAAATTTCTTAGCCTGACATTTAAAGCCCTCCACAATCTGGCCCCAGCTGGGCCTTCTGTCCCCATATCTTCAGTTCTAGCCAGTGTAGGCTGTTTCCTGCTTCCTCCTGTGTCATTCTTTTGGCTGTCTCTGCTCATCCTTCTCTACGCTCTTTGGGAATGTTCCTGTTACAAGCCCCTTCCGCCCCCCTCCCCCGTGAGACTCTGATTAAACCTGCTATTTGGATCCGGTCCTAACCATGCCAGCTAACCAACATTTTCCTCCAGAAAATGAGACCCGTGTCCTTCGGCAATCAGCTCTCCTACCAGCAGATTTGGAAATGGCTGGATGGCTTTCTTCACACAAGGACTGTGGGTGACAAGTTGGAGCTGGGGACACTGCTGTTCAGGGATACCTTTTATGGCTAGAGGTACCCTCAGGGAAAGGTGGGCCAATCAGACACAGGCTTTCCTAGTCCAGCAGTATTCCCAGACCCGTATCTGCTACACAGCACTGCTGAGAAAGTCAGTCAGTTAGTGATGCCCCAGGACCAATTCCATGTGCTCTGCAGGCTTCCTCGGCAGCCCGGGTGTGGCCACAGGAGCACTCTGTCCCGGAGAAGACAAAGCAGTGAGGACCTAGCAGAGACTGGCTGGTCTGTGTCAGAATCTTTGAACATTAGCAGGCTCTCTGGAAGGAAGGCTTCTGGGAGGCCTGTCTTGTCTGCCCACCTAGGGTGGGAAGGCACAACCATGGGTGACTGAGTAAGCTTCCCACCGAGTCTGTAGAATGACCAGATACATTATCAGGCATGCGCTGGGTCTCAGTAGATATCAGTAATTCTATTTTTTTTCTACCCTGAGTGAATGAGGGTTTGTGATGGATCACATAGAGTCAGGAAGAAGAGGCCCATGCAAGGTGGGGGTGACCTACCAAGGTTAGGATTGACCCCACAGATACTTCCTGCCACCCACATGGTATCCCATGCCCCGCCCACATGGTGTCCCATGCCTTTAATTCCAGTGCTATGCAGGCAGGCTGCAACCAGCTCGTTCTCCACAGACAAACCCTGTCTCCATAAGTAAGTAAGTTGAGCCCTGCTCCTAAAACCAAAGTGAATGTTCCAGAATCTCCTTAGGAGAGCCACTTGCCAGAACGAACGAATACTGTTACAGCAAAGCAATAATTTGTTTTTTGTTTTTCGTGACAGGGTTTCTCTGCCTAGCCCTGGCTGTCCTGGAACTCATTCAGCATCCCAGGCTGGCCACAAATTCAGAGATCTGCCTGCCTCTGCCTCTTAAGTGCTGGGATTAAAGATGTGCGCCACCACCGACTGCCTTTTTTTAAAAGCAGAGTGTCACTGTGTAGTCAGTGTTTACTATAAGCTCATGAAATCCTCCTGCCTCGGCCTCTGTAGTGTTGGGATTGCAGACAGGTGTACGTCACCGTGCCTGGTTCCACACTGATTTCTGACTGTAAGGTAGACTAAGTGAAGGTGCCGACGGTGCTTCTAGTAAGGAGAAGGGCTGCAGAGTCTTTCAAAGTGCCAAAATCAGCTCTCGTGGTATTGGAAACAACTCTTGTTTTGGACTCACTGGGGTGAACACCTTCAGTAGTGGCCTTGGTGGTTCACACCCCACCTCAGCTGAACTCCCAGCCTTTCCGCCCTCCGTACTCCTTACACACCCAGCCCTGGCTGCCCAGGCTGAGCGGCCGAGCTTTCTGGCGTGCCAGGGAAACGGCCCCTTTCCTTCCGCTCCTAAACTAGAAGGAAAAAACAACAGCCCCAAATCAGACTGCTTTCATAAGCTGTTTCCCACAGGGGAAAGTTAGAAGGTGCAGTCTGGCCCGGTGAGGGCAGCAGCCAGGCACAACGTTCTCAAATAAATGGCTCAAAAACAGCTCTGATGGTTTTGGCTGAGTCTCCAGCTACAAAGAAAGGCCCCTTGTGTGTCTTACGGGAAGGGTATCACCCGACCACCCCATGACTGGACATGTCCTGCTCGCTAGGGGGAGACCTGACGCCATGGGCCCCAAAGCTGGGGCTTTGAGAAGGGTTTGCATGGCTTCCCTCATGAGCTGACGGTCCTTCCCAGTCAGCTCAGCACAATGAACTGCCTTCAGGTCAGCCTTCTCTGCAAGCTTCTTACTGGTTTTCAGATGCTGTCTTAGGGATTCCTGGAGTGAGGGACCTTAAAGCAGTGCTCAGTTCTCTCTGTGCTGAGTGGCTTGGATCAAACTAGGAGGAAAAGCCGTGTCCTAACACGGTCCTTTGATGGACGCTGACAGACGTTTCCGTGGGGCCAGCCGCTCATTCGCTTGAAGCCCTTGCTGTATCTGAGGACATTGCTGCTTTGAGCTCATCACATCGGTTTCCCTCCCAACACACCCACTGCCAGGGCTTTTTAAAGTCAGTGAGGGGAGGGTGGGATGGCTCAGTGGGTAAAGGAGCTTGCCACCAAGCCTGACCAACTGAGTTCAACCCCAGGCCCAACATGGTGGAAGAAGAGACCTGACTCCTGCAAGTCACCCCCTGCCCACGTGTGTGCCCACAAATAAATGTCATTTCCAAAACTTGTCAGCGTAGGGTCCGCAGGTGTCTTTCATGACCCTCCTGGCAGGCGTTCCTTGAACAAATGGAGGAAAATCAGTCTCCTGTAGACTATGTGTCCTTGGAAAGTAGAGCAAATGCATGTGAGGTGCTCGGTAAGCATCTACTGAGTTAATAACTCGGCTAGATAAACAGCTGACTGAACTTCGTGAGCTGTGAACACACCTCTGTGCTGAAGGCCACAGAGGACACCACAGTGGCCAGGGTGGTTGAGGAGAGAAGCTGAATCCAGATCTGTAGGATAGGCTGGAGGGCTCCACCCCCTTCACTCACTGGATGATATGAGAAGGGATCCAGTAGCGAAAGGTCCGCAGATGGCTGTGAAGAACAAGCCATCTGGAGCTGTGGTCCATGGGCTCAGCATCTCGCGTGCCATCTCAGTCAGTGCTGGGTGGGGGGAAGATGCAGTGAGGATGAGGATGCTCTCATCCGGTCCAGGATACCGTGATCGTGTGCCCTGAATGAAACTAGAGTATCTGTCCCAGGAGGACCATGAAACAGACATCTGCACGCCCCCCTCACTGACACTTCTTAAATGACTTTTATCTGTGTTGTATGTGTGTGCACGCAGACACCAGATACTGGCTTTCTGAGATGCTTTCTTTGATTGGAGAAACCAAGTCTAGAGACACTGGTTCTTTGATCAAATACACAAACACACCCACACCTAGTGCCAACTAGAGACTCTGCTAAGACCTGGGAGCAACAAATGATCGGTTCCCCTTCAAAGAGTACAGATGTCAAGTCTGATCTGGGGAGAAGGATGGGCTCACGGGGAATCTGTCATGTTCCTCTACAGCTGGTGACTGTAGCTAAGACAGAAGTGGACCTGCGTGTGTTCCAGTCAAACCCAGCGTCGGGGGTGCAGACTAAGTGGGGGCAGGTTCTGTCTGCACCACAGTATCTGGGCTCAGAAGACGAGCATAGGCTGTGCACTCGGGGTCCCGCAGTTGGTGCCCGTTACCGGGACTGTCACAGGAAGGGCATTAGCAGAGTACCCACACCCAGCCTCTGCGTGCCACCTGGTCTTCCCCATAGTGTGGTAGCTGAAATCCTTGAGAAAAGGAGAAGGCAAGAGAGACAGGAACTTCAAGGCCCTGGAAGTTCCAGCATTTCTTCTGCTGTTTCTGCCAAGGCAGGAACAAAGAGCTTCAAGGGAAAGGGCATAGCCCTCTACCCCCCTACGACCTCAGGAGAGGAATGCCCCTCATTACAAGTAGATAACCTAGATGGTAGAGTTTACTCACGAAAAACATAGACACATGGACATCTGCGTGGCCGTCTTTGGAAAATACAATCTGCTGTCATATGCAATGCCAAACATGATTCATTGATAGCAGGGAAGTTTATTCTAAGAATATAATCAACACAAAAGTAGTTGGATCTAAAAGTGTTCATTGTGTGGGTTTATTGTGTTATTAACTTTTATTTTTGTATCACTGGGAATCCAGCTCAGGCTTGCATATGCTCGACAAGAACCATTCACCAACCACAGTGCCAGTGCCCTGCCGCACCCTTTTAAAATCGGAGAGTCTTGCTAAATTGCTACAACCTGACCCTGAACTCATAATCCTCCTGCCTCACCCTCCCAAGTAGCTGGGATTATAGTCCAGTGCCTCCAGTCCCAGCCACGACATGCATTTATTCACTATTCATCCACCCAATATTAAGGTAATTTATACAAGGTGCTAAGGATGAAAAAAAGACTGAAGATTTTTTTTTAAAAAGATAAATTTCTTTATAGTATTCTTCCTGCATGGACACCTCCTTGACAGAAGAGGGCACCAGATCTCTCCATATATGGTTGTGAGTCACCATGAGGTTGCTGGGAATTGAACTCAGGCCCTCTGGAAGAGCAGCCAGTGCTCTTAAACTCCAAGCCATCTCTCCAGCCCCAAAGATACTTTCTTAACCTCAAATAGTGTAACCATTAACAAAAACCCATCCTCGTGTACAGTGCCGAGTCAGTAAGTTGCAGTGAGTCCGCTCAGATTGCCCCTAGAGATGCTGTGGTCGTTCTCGTGAGTATAGAATGACCTCTTGTTAGTACTCCTGCAGCTTTGAAAAGACTGTAGGATGAGGAGGAGGGGCCGGACAGAAGTAGCTAATTCTCTAAAACCATGCATTTTGTGGTGGTTTGAATGGAATTGGCCCCCATGAGCTCCTAGGGAATGGTACTATGAGGAGGTGTGGTCTTGTTGGAGGGAGTGTGTCCCTGAGGGGCAGGCTTTGAGGTCTCTTGCTCAAACTTTGCTCAGTGTGACCTTCAAACCATTTCCTGTTGCCTGCAAGATGTAGGACTCTCAGCTCTTTCTCCAGCACCATGTCCGCCTGCATGCCACCATGTCCCGCCGTGATGATAATAGACAGAACCTAGGAACTGTAAGCAAGTCACCCCAATTAAATGTTTTCCTTTGTAAGAGTTGCCATGGTCGTGGTGTCTCTTCACAGCGATAGAAACCCTAAGTAAGATACATTTAGTTAATAGAGAATATGCAAGTTTAAACTCACTTGTTCAAGTAAGAATATAGAGGACTGTTGGTGTTCTTTATTTTAAGTGCTTGTCAAATGTATATTGCTTTTTTTTTCTTGGTTTCTCAGTAGCTATGGAGCCAATCCTGGAACTCACTCTGTAGACCAGGCTGGCCTCAAACTCACAGAGATTCTCCTGCCTCTGCCTCCTGAGTGCTGGGATTAAAGACTTGTACCACCACTGCCTGGCATATATTACTTTTTAAAAGAACTTATTTTATTTTTTTTTAAATGGGTTTTTTGTTTGGTTGGTTGGTTGGTTTTGTTTTTCGAGACAGAGTTTTTCTGTGTAGCACTTACTGTCCTGGAACTCACTCTGTAGATCAGGCTGAACTAGAACTCAGAGATCCGTCTGCGCTGCCTCCCGCGTGCTGGAATTAAAGACGTGTGCTACCAAGGGCCAGCCTTGGAATTTCTTACAGAGGCAGGCGGTGGTGGTGCACACCCTTAATCTCAGCACTCAAGAGGCAGAGCCAGACGGCCCTCTGTGAGTTCGAGGGCAGCCTGGTCTACTAAGTGAGTTCCAGGACAGGCTCCAAAGCTACAGAAAAACCCTGTCTTGAAAAAAACAAGAAAAAAAATTTTTATAGGATATATTTGGAAATTCTTTATTATATAGTTGTTTACATATTTATAAGTCTATCTTTTAAAGACGTGTACTGAATGTTGTATTTGTTTCATAAGAATCTTCTTTTAATTTATCTTAAAGTTGAACAGAATCCTTTAAGTCCATCATTTTTAAAATTTCTTTTCATTTTTTAAATTTGTCCTTCATTTTTAGTAGTTCTGTTTTTGTGAAAATACAAATTTAAAGACAGTATTTGCTCTTCAAATTTATTCACAAATTCACTAGTGACAGAGTTGCTGAAATGATAGTCTTTGTTGAAATAAGCTTTTCTGTAATGTTTTATGGAATATAAAAAGACAAAAAATTAGAAGCAAAAATAAAATTTATGTTTAATTAGTAGTTTGCTGTAAAATGTTTCCACCAACTAATCAAATAAACTGCTATTTGATGATGAGATATTTGATGAAAAAAAAAGGAGACAAAAAGTTAAATGATGCACACGTTCACATTTCTGTGGGTGGCTAAGTACACATGAGATTGCAGGTACCCACAAGGCCAGAAGGGGGCGTTCAGGTTCCCTGGAGCTGGAGTGGCAGCCAGCTGTACTCTTTCCTGTCTGTAGTAAGATCTGTCCACATGTCGCCTCTCCATAACTGCTAGGGTTTGGATAGAAAGGGCAGCACCCCGTGTGGGTAACCACAGATGATGACACTGTTATGGAAGGAGATGGGACCAGCATAGGCTGGGAGGTTTACAACTCTACCGCGCTTCCTGTCTCGTTTCTGTTGAAATGGGAGCAAACAGCGGCCTCACATTCCTACCGCCAATCCTTCCGCCAATCCTTCCGCCCAGGACAGATCATATCATCAAACTGTAAGAGTAAACCTCTCCTCTCCTGTAGGGTCTTGAGTCACAGCAACAAGGTGTGCCTAACACAATACCGTCCCTTGCCACCCTGCAATAGAGCCCTATCTTGCAGTATCCTCACCTGCTCTGCCATTTATTGTCCATACACGAGGGGACTCACCTGCTTCCTCGTGTTTCTCCCGCACAGATATGATGCACCGACCTTCCCTTTCTGTTGGAGGAATCAGGAGTTAAACAGCAGCTATCTACTGCTAATCCCTTCTATAAATTTCTACTGTGGGACGTTCAGTAAGGTGAACAATATATATATATTTTTTTCTGACTTTGTAGTCCAAGGGTTTAAAACTTTCCTGCTATAGTAGAAATCAAAACTACAACCCAAGGGGCTGGAGAGAGAGCCCTCAGTGACTACAAAGGGTCTAGATTTGGTTCCCAGCACCCACATGATGGCTCACAACATTCTGTAGCTCCAGGAGACTCAGTGCTCTCTTCTGGCTTCCCTGGGCACTGCACACAATTTATATACAGATAGACGAGAATAAACTACAACCCCAAAGAAAATGAGCACAGCAGGTGGTGGTGGCACACGTCTTAATTCCAGCACTCAGGAGGCAGTGCCAGGTGGATCTCTTGAGTTTGTGATCAAGGCCAGCCTGGTCTCCAGAGAGCTAGTTCTACAGGGCTACACAGGAAAACCCTGTCTCAAAAAAAAAAACAAAACAAAACAAGAGAGGAACACATTAGCTGTTTCTTAAAGTATGGATGGTAGCAGTTACTTCCACACACATCCTGTTGACCAGCACTTCATCACAAGGACACACCTAGCTGCAAGGGAGTCTGGGAAGTGTTTCAGTTTTGCATGGTTGTGCCATGGATATAATATGGCATAGCAGCCTGTCACTAAGGGATGTGTCTGAATGTGCGCATAGAGCTTTGAAGGTGCCTGATTTCCAGGGCCGATGAACTACTGTGGATGTAGGATTGGTCAGCCCAGCTGAAAGATGCCGTTCTCACCAAGCACTTTGCTAAGAAGCTCACTCTCTTCTTTCCTCTGGACAGGAAGTGAGGAAACGTCCGATGATTCTGTCATCCAGAGGGCAACTGCACGTGCGTCCATAGTGCTTCCTGCTGACCAATAGTCTTAAGTATTCTGAGCCACAGCAGTTATGTAATCCACAGGTCTTGAGCAAAATTTTAAGTGGAGCCACAGAGGAGCATTAAACCAATCCAAGCTCCTCCCAAGGGCAGGGTCGCATGAGCCCGCCCAAGCTGCAGGCCTGTGAAGCCAAATACTGTGTCCTAAGACAGGCTCTGTTCATATTTATGAAGGAAAACACACAAGTAGTGTTGGCTTTTCTCGGTGAGAATTCACCCTTCTTGTCATGGCTCTGAAAACTTAGAAGTAGAAGGAGGTCAAGCTGATCAACTGTCTCATTCTGCAGAAGGCCAGAAGGTGTGGAGCGCCCTTGCTGGGTGCTGCCATCCAAGGCCTATCTGCCAGGAACCAGCCAAGGGGGCTTCCTCTTTCCCTTCCCTCCCACCTGGCTGGCTTCATGGTACCCCATCACGGACGTCATCTGATATTCCCAGGGTCTCCATTGCCAGCTTGGGTTAGATTGTTCTAGCTTCTCGTCAAAGACAAGGAGCTACCCGTCCTTGTTTCCCTTGAGAGGAGTCGTGGGAAGGACTGAGAAGGTAGGTGCTGACCACTACACCCTGCTATTCACTCCAAAGATGTTTCCAGGCTGGGCATTCTGTCCTGTGTGCTGAGGTGGTTGGAAAGGCTACTTGAAGGCTTCCTGGTTTAGCACAGCCTGCTTGCTGGGTACAAGATTCACCCTGAAGGGACTGGATGGGACAGGGCACACTATACCCTGGAAAGACAAGAACAGCAGAAGACAGGGTGGGCATGGAGGTTGCACAGAGTAGATGCCGCCAGAAGGGCCGATGAGTGTGCCAGGAGAACTGAGGGCACGCGGTAAGGTAAGGTGTCAGCTGGGCATGCTTTCCTGCAGAGGCCGGCAGGCTGTGAGAGAAGCCAGGCAGAGGACAGGGGACTGATTAGCAAGCGGGAGAATGAGTCATGCATCCAGTCCCTTGGGCAGCTGCATGCGCAGTAGGCCCTCCTGGGTACGACTCCATGCCAAGCTGCACAGCTGGCAGAGGGAAAGGGGCCAGAGCTCCTGCGGGGCCTCTGGAGGATGGGCTAGGAGCCCGGCTTCTAACGGCCACCTGCTCCTGGCTTGGGTCCAGAACTGCCTACTCTCTCTGCCTCTGGGCACAGCTTGCTCCCCACGGCTTCTGGTCAGGCCCCAACTTAGGGAGCTCTCCCTCTCCCTAGGGCACCCCCACCCTCCTTCCCTGCTGCCTCCCACTTTTCACCGCCACATTGACACTTCTTGTTTGCTTGTTTTTATATGGGCCCTGGGTATCAAACTCAGGTCCTTGTAAGCCCCTCAACTGACTGAGCCACCTCCCTAGCCCCTGACTGCCCTTTGGATGCAGGCGGCTACTCCGCTCTCCCAATCTAGATGGAACCTTTGCAGCTACGCAAGCAGCTCCAAGGGGCCCAAGAATTCACTGTGCCCTGCGGAGACCATCAAGTTCCCTCCCCTCCTACCAGAGCAGCTGGGCAGAGGAGTGGAGAAGTCGGAGACTCAGGAAATGGGGGAAGGGCCCCTCTGTCCTGCCCAGGTCCCCAGCCCTGCTGCCTGACCAGCGTTATAGGAATATGGCCGCCTACATGTCCTCCTGGCCTGTGATTCAGGCAGCGGATTTATGGAACACTTAAGCTGCCCAGAGCCCTGGCTGCTTCATCTCGGGCTCATCACTTTGCTTCCCTGTAGCCGTTTTCCCCATCTGAAAATGAGATCAATAAATCTCAGCGGTGAGGTAGGAGGGCTGGTACCGAGACTGTTGGTGACCGCTCAGCCAGGGGGCTCTGCTCTTCGGCACAGCCATGCCCAAGAGAGGCGATGACGCAGCTCGCCTCTAATGGCCGGAACATGGCTGCCCCAAGTCGCAGATTCTAAGTCCCTGTCAGATTCCTGCCCAGGCGGAGATTAAATGGGCCCTGTTTGGGTATGTGGGTGTAGTGAATTTGCATGTGTGGTATGGGGCCGCATATGGTACATGTAATCTGTTTCCATGTTTGGGGGGGGGTGTTGAGTGGACTGTGTGTGGCTGGGGAAGTAATATGGGGCCTTTGTAAGGGGTGGTATATGATGCGTGTGTGGTTTACGAGGATGGAATGAGGTGTGTGTGGTTTGTGGGGGTAGTATGAAATAGCTGTGGTTTGTGGGCCGGGGTGGGGTATATGGCATATGTGTAGTGTGTAAGGGGCGTGGTGTGTCACCTGTGGTTTGTGGAGGTGGGCGGGTTTATGGGTTGTGGTACATGTGCCGTGGGGGTGTTTAGCGCGGTATCTGGGGTGGTCTGGGGTGGAGGGCGCTGCCGCTGCGGCTGGCGCCTTCGATGGGTTGAGAGCTCTGGTTACAATCCCCAAGGGCACATGGCGGCTCCACTTACAGCCAAGTCAGCTAGAGACCTTATGGACGCAACGCGTTGGTCGGTGGAGCACCTCTGGGGTGAGAGTCTTCCCGGCAGCACTGTATCACAAGATGCACGCCAGGCCTACGCTACTTGGCCAGAGCCAGCTGAGTTCACACAGATCCCCCAGCACCTGCCTGGGAGAGGTTTCTGTTTGCTGGAATACACTTGCAGGGGTGGGGCCCACCTCCGCACCAGCGAACATACATACTCACACGCTAACACTAGAATCTTTTTTCTTCAGAATAGTTCCCACTGTTCTGCATCCTTCAAAGTCTGTGGGTTTGTACATAAATCCTTCACCATGTTTTTTTTTCTTTTTTAAAAAGAGATTTATTATTTATTATTATATAGTGTTCCGTCTGCATGTATGCCTGCAGGCCAGAAGAGGGCGCCAGATCTCATTACAGATGGTTGCCAGCCACCATGTGGTTGCTGGGAATTTAACTCAGGACCTCCGGAAGAGCAGCCAGTGCTCTTAACCACTGAGCCACCTCCCCAACTCTCACCATGTCTCTTTTCCAACCACCTTAAGAATATCCGCAAGAGCAAACACGTTGCTGTTTCCTTTTTACTCTCTAGTGTTCCCTGCGGTTCTTTACTTGTTTGTTCCGGTGCCAGTGGGTCAAAACCAGGATCTGATGCAGGCTAAGTATGCACTGTACCTCTGAGCCATATTCCCAGTCCCTAATGTGGGGTTCTGTATGTGCAGCCTATGCTAAACCACTTGCTGAAGGAAAATGGTGACATTACACAGGGCCTAGAGAAACTCCTAGGGCTTGTATCTGATGATACAGTTAGGGTGGGGTCTCTTTCCGTGGCCACACCCCCGAAAGGGGTGACAGGCCTGGCAGCGACTGCCTTTGCTCAATAATCGTGAAGTTGCACCAGGTACTTCCTGGCAGACCAAGGCAGAAGAGAGTGTAGCTGCTGGTGGCTGCGATGGGCCGAACACCCCTCCCGACATCTTCATGGCGTGCAGGGCACTAGTGAGCATCTTACTTAGGCCCCAGAGCAGCTCTCCCAACTCCCTCTTCTTCCAGCCCGACAGAAGCGAAGGCAGCGTTCTGTAAGAAAAGCCCCACCCTAAGCCGGGTGGTGGTGGCACACGCCTTTAATCCCAGCACTCGGGAGGCAGAGGCAGGTGGATCTCTGTGAGTTCGAGACCAGCCTGGTCTACAAGAGCTAGTTCCAGAACAGGCTCCAAAGCCACAGAGAAACCCTGTCTCGAAAAAACCAAAAAAAAAAAAAGAAAGAAAAGAAAAGCCCCACCCAGTGCTGCAGGTCAGCTATAGTCCCCATGTAGCAGGAGTTTGGAAAGGACAAGTCTTCAAAGCTAAACAGGCCCTAGGTGACTTGTGGGGGGCTTTCCGGTTTTAATACGAAGTAGACTGACAGCCCCTACATCCAGAAGGGATCCCCCAAGATGGATTGCCCAGGACCAAGGTCTTCATAGCCTTTCAACCTTACCCTCAAGCTATAGTCTTAAAGAGACTATCACCAATCTTCTGTGCAGGGACTGAGAACATGTTCTGTGCTCCATGGGAGAATCAAGTACCTGGGGGTTGGACAAGCCATCTCAGCCACAAGGCTCGGGGCACCAGGCAGACAGCCTCACCCATCCGAGTCCTCTTCCAGTCCTGACCTCACTAGACTGAAATCTGGCTTGGTGTTGGAGTATTTGTTCAGCATGTGCCCGGCCCTGGGGTCTATCCCCAGCACGATGAACTAAAGAATGAATGCAATCCAGGAGAGCCGTCCTGGGACTGGGGCTGGGGCTCGGTGTTACAGTATCCACCTAGCATGCAAAAGGCCATACATTCAATACCAGTTCCACAGAAAGGAAGAGGACATGCTGTTTGGCTCCAGCTGGCCTCTTGAGATGGACACACTTCCATCGGTAACTTCACGCTAAGAGGAGGTCACCAGCTGTCCCCTACACAGCCTTGCAAGAGTGGGCTGGAGAGATGGCTCAGTGGTTAAGAGCACTGGCTGCTCTTCCAAAGGTCCTGAGTTCCATTCCCAGCAACCACATGGTGGCTCACAACCATCTGCAATGAGATCTGGCACCCTCTCTGGAATACGGTCATACATGGAGGCAGAATGTTGTATACATAATAAATAAATAAAAATTAAAAAAAATAAAAAGAAGAAAAAAGAGTGGGCAGGAAATGGGTAATGGGTGGCACCACCCAGGCCTGCCAAGGGAAGACTGAACCACAACCCCACTTTGGGATTAAAGGTCACAAAAAACTACCTCCCAGGTGGTGGCGCACGCCTTTAATCCCAGCACTCGGGAGGCAGAGGTAGGCGGACTTTGGTGAGTTCAAAGCCAGTATAATCTACAGAACTAGTTCCAGGACAGCAAGAGCTACCCATAGAAACCCTGTCTCAACACCCGCCCCCCAAATTACTTCGCATGGGCATAAAAATTAAGCTCTAAAGCAAATGATATCTAAACTGTCACTGGAGCCAGGCAGGGTGCAGTGCATGATGATGCCGCAGTGGGAGCCAGGCAGGGTGCAGTGCATGATGAGTGGGAGCCAGGCAGGGTGCAGTGCATGCTGCTGCAGTGGGAGCCAGGCAGGGTGCAGTGTGTGCTGCTGCAGTGGGAGCCAGGCAGGGTGCAGTGCATGATGATGCTGCAGTGGGAGCCAGGCAGGGTGCAGTGCATGATGATGCTGCAGTGGGAGCCAGGCAGGGTGCAGTGCGTGCTGCCGCAGTGGGAGCCAGCCAGGGTGCAGTGCGTGCTGCCGCAGTGGGAGCCAGCCAGGGTGCAGTGCGTGCTGCCGCAGTGGGAGCCAGCCAGGGTGCAGTGCATGCTGCTGCAGTGGGAGCCAGGCAGGGTGCAGTGCATGATGATGCCGCGGTGGGAGCCAGGCAGGGTGCAGTGCATGATGCTGCTGCAGTGGGAGCCAGGCAGGGTGCAGTGCATGATGATGCTGCAGTGGGAGCCAGGCAGGGTGCAGTGCATGATGATGCTGCAGTGGGAGCCAGGCAGGGTGCAGTGCATGCTGCCGCAGTGGGAGCCAGGCAGGGTGCAGTGCATGATGATGCTGCAGTGGGAGCCAGGTAGGGTGCAGTGCATGATGATGCTGCAGTGGGAGCCAGGTAGGGTGCAGTGCATGATGATGCTGCAGTGGGAGCCAGGCAGGGTGCAGTGCGTGCTGCCGCAGTGGGAGCCAGCCAGGGTGCAGTGCATGCTGCTGCAGTGGGAGCCAGGTAGGGTGCAGTGCATGATGATGCCGCAGTGGGAGCCAGGCAGGGTGCAGTGCATGATGATGCTGCAGTGGGAGCCAGGCAGGGTGCAGTGCATGATGATGCTGCAGTGGGAGCCAGGCAGGGTGCAGTGCATGATGATGCTGCAGTGGGAGCCAGGCAGGGTGCAGTGCATGCTGCCGCAGTGGGAGCCAGGCAGGGTGCAGTGCATGATGATGCTGCAGTGGGAGCCAGGTAGGGTGCAGTGCATGATGATGCTGCAGTGGGAGCCAGGCAGGGTGCAGTGCGTGCTGCCGCAGTGGGAGCCAGCCAGGGTGCAGTGCATGCTGCTGCAGTGGGAGCCAGGTAGGGTGCAGTGCATGATGATGCCGCAGTGGGAGCCAGGCAGGGTGCAGTGCATGATGATGCTGCAGTGGGAGCCAGGCAGGGTGCAGTGCATGATGATGCTGCAGTGGGAGCCAGGCAGGGTGCAGTGCATGATGATGCCGCGGTGGGAGCCAGGCAGGGTGCAGTGCATGATGCTGCTGCAGTGGGAGCCAGGCAGGGTGCAGTGCATGATGATGCTGCAGTGGGAGCCAGGCAGGGTGCAGTGCATGATGATGCTGCAGTGGGAGCCAGGCAGGGTGCAGTGTGTGCTGCTGCAGTGGGAGCCAGGCAGGGTGCAGTGCATGATGATGCTGCAGTGGGAGCCAGGTAGGGTGCAGTGCATGATGATGCTGCAGTGGGAGCCAGGCAGGGTGCAGTGTGTGCTGCTGCAGTGGGAGCCAGGCAGGGTGCAGTGCATGATGATGCTGCAGTGGGAGCCAGGTAGGGTGCAGTGCATGATGATGCTGCAGTGGGAGCCAGGCAGGGTGCAGTGCGTGCTGCCGCAGTGGGAGCCAGCCAGGGTGCAGTGCATGCTGCTGCAGTGGGAGCCAGGTAGGGTGCAGTGCATGATGATGCCGCAGTGGGAGCCAGGCAGGGTGCAGTGCATGATGATGCTGCAGTGGGAGCCAGGCAGGGTGCAGTGCATGATGATGCTGCAGTGGGAGCCAGGCAGGGTGCAGTGCATGATGATGCCGCAGTGGGAGCCAGGCAGGGTGCAGTGCACGCTGCCGCAGTGGGAGCCAGGCAGGGTGCAGTGCATGCTGCCGCAGTGAGAGGCTGAGGGGGAAGATCAGCTGGTCGCAGCTCCGCTCCCTTGGGCAATAGGCAAGATTCTGTCTCAAAAAACGAGGAGGAGGAGGAGGGCAAAGAGGAGGAACAATAACAACTAGCTTCCTGCTTCCAGTCGCATCCTAGTCCAGCCCCCCTCTTCTCCTTTTCTAGGTCCAAAAGCAGGAAGCACATTGCTAGACGAGAAGTTTGTCTTTTTTTCCTCTTTTTAAAAATATTTATTTATTTTTATTTTATGTGCATTGGTGTCATGCCTGCAGGTATGTCCATGTGAGGGAGCTGGATCGGCTACAATGGAGTTACAGACAGTTGTGAGCTCCATGTGGGTACTGGGAATTGAACCCAGGTCCTCCAGAGGAAGACTCTGAACCTGGGAAGGAAGATGGAGAGGAGGCAACCTGCCCAGCAGGTACCACCCAGTGGGGCACCAAGAAAGCTTTTTTTAAAAGAATAACTTATTTAACTTTATTTTATGTGGATTGGTGTGAAGGTATCAGACAGTTGTTGGCTCTCGTATGGATCCTGGGAATTGAACCTGGGTCCTCTGGGTCCTCTGGAAGAACAGTCAGTGCTCTTAACCGCTAAGCCATCTCTCCAGCACACCTCCCCCCCCCCCCCCCCAGAGAGCTTTGGTGGCATGAATAGACCTTCATCTTTTTCTAGGGGTCATGGAAAGAGAGCCCAAGTGCCTAGACCTGGGAGAGCAACTCTGCTGGGGGGCAGGCAACCCCCCACATGGTGGGATGGACTAGCCCCTGCCCTACTTGGTGTATGTTCTCAGGAAAGAGTAGAAAAGAAATGGCGGCAGGGAGGACTCAGCAGAGTGGCTGGGCTCTGCTGTCAGAAATACTGTGAGGTAATGCCCTGTCCCCTTCCCCAGGAGGCTGGGGAGGAAGATGCCTGAACTCAGCCTCCCCACCGAAGGCTTCTTTCTCTGTCACTTTGAGCTCCTTGACTGACTGCCCTGGCCTGGCTGCCCCCTCAGGTTCCTCCGGCTGGGGAAGGGTCCCCTGCTGTTGGCTGGGTGCGCTCTCAGTGCCCTTTCTGTAGAAGCTGGCCTACGGTTTCTCTGGGAGCAGTGCAGGCTACTCTGTCTGGGGAGGCCTATCTGAGGCGTGAAGAGATACTGAGAGGACAGCATCCTCCCTGAAGGAGGCGCCTGGGCTCAGGCCTGCTCACATTCAGTGGTGTAGGTTAGGACTCAAACTTTTGTGTGTCGGGGGGGGGGGGGGGGGGTGGCAGGGAAGATGATGATGGCGCTCTTCGGCTGATGATAATACTAAGAACACGCATAGCATTCCCGTGACCCATGCGGATGAGTCAGAGCTGCTCAGGCGCGGGCACCATGAGGGCTGTGTTTACGACCAGCCCGGCTGGTGCGGACTCCATTCCACTTGGAACACTCACAGGTAATTTCGCGAGCGGGCTGCAATTCACACCTGGATCTTCCATCACGGCGACCTGTCAACACTCCGATGTGGCTTGGTTGGCCATATTTTCCAGGTGTCACAAGGCAATTCAACACACGGCCGATCAACCGTGGCTCTGCGGATGAGGACAAACATCCAGCAGTCACATCCCAAGGCTGTCCTCGAGACTTGAAATTCTACCTGCTTTTGGTTTGTTTATTTTTTTTTTTATTTTATTTTATTTTATTTTTTTTTTTGGTTTTTCGAGACAGGGTTTCTCTGTGGCTTTGGAGCCTGTCCTGGAACTAGCTCTGTAGACCAGGCTGGTCTCGAACTCACAGAGATCCGCCTGCCTCTGCCTCCCGAGTGCTGGGATTAAAGGCGTGCGCCACCATCGCCCGGCTTGGTTTGTTTATTATTATTGGAAACGGGGTCTCTCTGTGTAGCCCAGGTTGGCCTTGCATTCACTGTGAAGTCCAAGCTGCCTTGAAACCCCAACCCCTTGTCCTTCTGCTCCCACCTCCCCAGTGCTAGGATGACAGGCACATGCCACCAAGCCACGCTTCATTTTCTTATCTCATCAGACACTCTTCTGAGGGAATTTTAGCAAGAATTTTTCTGCAGATCTATTGCTGCAAACATACTTATATCTGACACGGCCATTTGTATTCCTTCCGGGGTCCTTTTTGCATTGCTGACTTCAAGCTAGCTAATTAATTATTTTAGACACCACTATTAAATCGACACAGTGATTAATCTGATAATCCTTTTTATGAAATTACCTCTGAAATGCCAACTTTTCATCTTTTGAAACTCACTGTGTAAATTGCTCTGAAGATTACATTGTATAGCTTTTGGCTCTGTAAATCTTAACAGCTGTGTTTTGCCAAAAGCCATAAACGCTGTCCTGGATTTATCAGGTCAATCAGGGAAGAGGCAGGCAGGAAATTGAAGGTGACTCACACTGCCAGTGTGGGGGGGCGTTGACAAGAAACTGTTGAAACTTGCCACTGCAGCCACCTGCAGCAGCCAAGCCTGTTAGTAGCCTTGAGAAGCAGAGGGGCGGCCGGGCGGTGGTGGCACACGCCTTTAATCCCAGCACTCGGGAGGCAGAGGCAGGCAGATCTCTGTGAGTTCGAGGCCAGCCTGTTCTACAAGAGCTAGTGCCAGGACAGCTGGGCTACACAGAGAAACCCTGTCTTGGTGGTGGGGGGGGGGGAGGTCAGTTGCAACTGCCAAGGCTCCCTATCTGAGAGAAGTGCAGCTCTTACAGAGCCTTCTTCTTGCGCCCCTCCCCCAACCCCATTGTCTCCTCCCAGTGCACAGGGCTGGGTCTTACTTGGCACATTACCTGAGCTCAAGGCTGAGAGGATAGAGCCATTGCTACTGACCCTGCAAGCCCCTAGGACCCGCCCCCAAAGGCAGGGAGTACACTTGGGCCGTTGTTTCCCCCCTCCTACCCAGTGGGCAGGACCCCAGGGTGACTCCACTCACTCCTGTCCTGCTTTAGACCTTGCTGTCCAGGATTCCCACCGCCTGGCTGCGGTGACCAAGCCTCTAACAGCGCAGCATTTCCTCTTCCTGTTAAAGCTTCTTTTCTATTTAGCAATGACACATTGAACCTGCCGGCGGGTCTTACTGGGTGTGTGTTACATTGCTCTGTAGCTTGTAGAAGGCCTTCTGATTGCAGCCTGCAGACCAGGCAGAGGATGCCACCTTCTGCACCTAGGCCCCCAACCCTCCAGCCATCTCAAAGGGTTTACTGAAGGTCTACCATGTTTCAGGCTCTCTGGAATACAGAAAGCACGAGAACAAGGCAGAGTCCATTCCTGTCTCGTGACAATGGAGCTAGCGGTTAGGCAGTAAACAATAGGAACATGAAGGGAGATGGAGAGAAGGCAGGGCCAGTGGAGGGAAGGCTGTGTATTTGTCGAGGGGTCAGGGTGAAGGCCTGGGGTCTCCCTTGCAGCCCCCTAGCTTTGGCTCTGCCTCATTGAGATGACATTTGAACAGAGAACTAGAGATGGAGGACAGAACCACAGGATACAGGAGGGAGAACATTGCAGATAGTGTGAGCCCTTGTGCATGCCTGATCATCCAAAGAGCAAGGCAAGGGCACTGTGGCTAGACTAAAGGGACCACAGCGGCGAAACCCGCAAACCAGGGACAGAGCTGAGGCGTGGTCTTTTTGAGTGCCATTAAAGGAAAACATGGTCGTTTGTGGCCTTGTTCTGGTCTGAGAGCTATCATCCAGGAAGATCACATGCTCCCGCTGGCTCATGGAAAGTGAAAAGACCTGGGGAAACAGAGACACGTCACACAGATCCCACAGGTATCTCTACTTCAGCCACAACCCACAGCTTCTGTTTCTGCTCTTCCCCTAGCCCAGCTACTCAGAGGACAGCTTCAGACAAGCTGCTCACCTCCCCAGCCCTAGAAGGAGCGCCTGAGGAAGCCAGCAGGAGAGGTTTCCGACCCTCTCAGCTTGCTCCTCAGAGAAGCCTCAAGGTGTGGTAATTATTGAACAACGAGGACTTCAGTCATCTGGAGAGTGACAGAACAGTCCTTGTCCTGCAGGAGGGGGTGACCCACACGCGGCACCCCATGCTGGAGTCCTCTGTTGTTCTCATCTGATGCCGTGCTGAGGAGCTGGACCAGTCTGGAGAAGGACGCTGGAGCCTTCCTCTCAGTGGAGAATGAACTGGGCCGCGGTCTCTTTCAGACAGAACCTGTCTTTGGGTCTCACATTGTGGCTGCCTCTTCGCTGAGGTGCCACGAAGGTTTCTGGAACTGGCCAGCAAGGTGTGAGGGTCTAGGCAGGCCCTGGCAGCTCTGGCCCCTCTTCCATACTTTCTGAGTTGATAGAGGCATTTCTGATGTGAATCCAGTCCCTGGGGTGCAACTGTGTCTCAGGTCCCTACCCTATCTGCCACTTCACTGAGGGTCATGCTCCTCACCTCCCCTGCTCCGGGCCCACATCACCTGCCATTATGAACACAGCTAGGGGCCTTCCTCCCTGTTGCTTTTCCGGTGGGGCCTCTTTTCTCCCTAAAGTCATACAAGCACTTCCGAGAGAGCCATATCGACCGCCCCTCTAGGTTACCATGGAAACAGAGCTTTTTATTTCCTCCCTCCTGTTTACCTTGGTCAGGGGACTGCGGCAGAAAGCAGCCTGTCGCAGAAGGAGAAGGGAGGGCTAAGCGGGGAGTGGGAGCGGGAGGGAGAATCAGCTCGCCTTAAACCAGATCGTTCCGGTTCGGAGTGGCTCTCCCCCGCAGCCCGGGCCCCTCTGCAGTACTGCACTGCAATTCCTCGTGGGGGCTGTGGAGGGAGGGGGGCTCCTCCCGTGCAAAGCCTAGCGGGAAAGGTCCTAGACCCGTGCTACCCCTGTTTGAGTTCCCGCGGATCTTCCTGTCTCCCAGGCCAAGGGCTTGGCATTCAGGGCATCCTCTGAGGGTGGTGCCCAGGGTGGTTGCCATGTCCCTCAGGTTGTCATTACGCAAGTGTCCACCCCAGGATAAAGAGATGGGAGCTGAAGTCCAGGCCTTGCTCTGTGTACTCTGAGTGCCCTGGCTGAAGTGGCCTCACCCTGTGTACCAAGAAGGGTCCCTGGTGTGACCTCGAACTTAAAATTTCCCAACTAACTGCCTTAGAGCAAGACCCCCGATTATGTATCAGACCTTCCCGAGCGCTGCCGGAGGGGCTCTCCCTCACTTTCTACCGGCAGTTTCTACCGCAGTTCTGCCGGCTTCTGTCGCAGGCTTTCTCCCCGTCCAGGAGGCACCAGAAGGTGGATGCTGTCCCTGGAAAACTAGCTCCCGGTGCTCCTCTGAGGGCATCATTACACTGCCAACTTACGCTGTCCTCAGTACCTGGTTACTCTCTAACTCGTTTCCTGGGTAGGACCCCTGCCTCTGAGTGCAACCTGCCAGAATGCAAGGCCGCGTCCCCTGTGGCAACCCAGCTGGGTTGCCTGCTCACTAGATGCAGTCAACGTGGACACGGGTCGCTGCAAGCCTCGGTGGCCACACGGCCTGGCTCTGAGCTGCCCGCCTCGCTGCCCGCAAGAGGGCGGCAGAGAAAACACCCTGGGCGGCTTCTCGGTGAAACACGAGGCCATCTTACCTTCCAAAAACCCTGACCTGACTCGGCAGCAGTGTGCACACTGGGAGCTTTGCCGGCACAAATAACTGGCGGTGACCCCTGGGGGACCTAGGGTCCTCCTCTAGCACTGCTTCTTGGCCCAGCCCCAGGCTTCACCGTGCCGCAGTGCGGCTCCGCGGAGCCACGCCCATCTGGGGAAGGGTCCCTTCCGTGCTTTAAGCTCTTCTATCCTCCTGTGAAATAAGGCTAAGCCCTTCAAGCTTATATTCCAATGTTTTTGTTTGGTTTCTGGTTTGGTTTGGTTTCGAGAAGCCCCAGCTGTCCTGGAACTCACTATGTAGACTAGGCTAGCCTCAAACTCAGAGGTCCACCTGCCTGGGCCTCTCAAATGCTGGGATGAAAAGCATGTGCGCAGGCTCCACGGCAATTAGCTATGCAGAAAGTGTACGGAGAAATGCTGGGGTGACAGCAGATACGGCTTTGCCACCAAAGAGGGAAAGTTGCCGATGCAGTCTTGGACCCGTGGTGTGCTGGCCCAATGCTCATCACTCCTAAGGGTTCCAGGCAGCGCAGGGTGGGCAAAGAGCAGCGGCTGACACCTTTAATCCTGAATCTGAGTTTGCTTGTTGGACGATGGAGTTCTTGAAGTCAGTAAGGGCCTTCCTCAGCCACCGGACTGTAAATAAATTTGCTCTCTTACAAAGGGGTCAAAGAACTTTTGGAAATTTGCAGTAAAGGCCAGAGCCTTCTCAGTTCCAGACTCCTGGCAGCTTGAGTTAGAAGGTTCAAGAAAGATAACAGATCTGCCCGTCCCTTCTGAGGAGACACGCCCCGATGCCTGCTTTATGTCACACGTACAGCTGCTGTAGAGATCCTGGCTTGGTGTGGGTTACCAGAATAGTAAGTGGCCCAAGTGTGCAGGTCTCTGTCCCTTCGCTAGCCAAGGAGCCATACTGAGCAGGCCTTCCTGCCTGGCGGCTTCCTGAACCTGAGGCTACGGTGTCACGACCTGAGGGGAGCAGGATGGGAACCTGCAGGATCTCCTCGGCATTGTAAGGCCTCCACCTCCTTTTGCCTGGCTAAGGAGAAAATAATGTTCTTGCTTGAGACTATGAAGGGACAAGATAGCAGGGAGTAAGCTTTGGGCCAGATAATAAAACCACACACTTAACACAACAGAGTGGGCTGTCTGTGGTTTTGTTGTTTTAAATATACCTCCTTCTCTTTATTTCTTCCCCTCCAGGACTGGCTCTTAAATTAAAAGGTTCCCAAACACCAGGCTGTATCTGAGCTAGTGAGGAACCTAACAGCCACACCCTGAGTCCCTCAAATTACAGACTTAGCCAGAAAAGATCCATTCGCAGTATCCAGGAGAACAAGGTGCTTGTTTGCTTTAAGGCAAAGGGGATGCTGAGGATCCATCCCTGGGCTCACAGGTCCCCATGTCCCTGCTGTATCCCCAGTCCCCACTCTAGTCTAGCGCTACAGTGCTAAGCAGTTTAGGCCGTGATGCTTAGTTACTGTTATTTGTTTTAGATACTATCCCTTTCATCGCTAATTAAACTGTCACCTAAATGACGGTCTCAGTTTGAGACCTCCGTGCTCCAGAGAGCAGCGGTGACCAGCAGCTATGCAATAGTGTCATCTTGGAGCTCTTTACAGTCACGCCAGCCTCACAAGGGCAGCGGGGGGCACTATTAACCCCACGTTAGGGGGAATATGACACTAAAGCATTTCACTATTACTTCAGTGGTTCTTGAGAGGGAACTGGTAAGCCTGTGTGATCAGACTGTCATCCCAACACCAGGATGAGGGGGCAAAGACAAGCAAAGCATGCTCATTCATTCTGGCCTTGGCTCTGCATGTCTCGGCGGGACAGCTGGATCAGAACTGAAGTTTGGGGATTTAGACCTCATTCAATGACTGCGCGAAGGGGCTAACCCTGGGAGGTGCGTCTCTCCTTCTACCCGTGTGTACATTGTAGTTCGAACCCCCTGTGCTGCCACGCTCTTCCCGGCTGAGTCAGCCGTCAGCTCTGCATGGCTATAAACCAGGGCTTACAGGTTAGCTTTGTGGCTGGTTCCGTACTTCCTGCTCCTCTTACAGCCTACTCTGTCCAAACCTGGATCACACAGTGGTCACGGCACAAAGGGGGCACTCACCTACAAACTCCAAGCTCAGCGGACCAACAACTGGAGCGTCGGATCGAGAGGTAGCGGCCACCCAAGGCCAGTTATAGAGTTGTACAGCCTTTGGCCAGCACCCTACTCACAAGTGTCTGACCCATAAGGGACCTTGGAAACCCACTTCCTCTGACTGACCCAAGAAAAAGTGTTACATGCAGGAGGCAGGAGCAGAGCGAGCCCTACCTATCCCAACCCCTCCTCTCTTTCTAACACTGCTAATCTGTGGTTGGGGCGTGTGTGGCTCTTTATATTAAATCCCCGCAGAAGACCTTGTGGGTGAGAGCACAGACACGGACTTGTATCTGAAGGCAGCATGCATGCAGCGCCGTAGACTAACCACAGGTGATGCGGAGACACTAAGAGCTCCGCTAGAGTTTCTAACAAACTAGGATTTTTTTTTTGCTTTTTTAAATTTATTTATTAAGGATTTCTGCCTCCTCCCCGCAACCGCCTCCCATTTCCCTCCCCCTCCCCCGATCAAGTCACCCTCCCTCATCTGCTCGAAGAGCAATCAGGGTTCCCTGACCTGTGGGAAGCCAAGGACCGCCCACCTCTATCCAGGTCTCCTAAGGTGAGCATCCAAACTGCCTAGGCTCCCCCAAAGCCAGTAGGATCAAAAACCCACTGCGAAAGACAAACACATAGGCATCCTCATGAATATTAACCTTCATCAGGCGATGAAAGGAGACAGAGACAGAGGAGCACGGGACAGAAATCTCAAGGTCCAAATCAGGAGCAGAAGGAGACGGAGCACAAACTAGGATTTTATAAATGTGACCAGAAAAGCTACATCATACAAACCCACTGAGATACTGCAACCCCTCCCTTAGGCCAAAAATGGGGCTAGAAGCCTTGCTTAGGAGCCCAGTCAAACGCAAGCAAGAGACTCCTTTGGAGACTGAAGGGTGGCTCAAGGTGGCTCGGCAGTCCTGAGGAGTTCAATTCATAACCACCTGGAACTTCAGCTCTGGGGGACTGGTCTCTTTTTTTGCTTTTTGTTTGTTTCGAGACAGGGTCTCTATGTCATCCTAGCTATTCTGGAATTCACTATGTAGACCAGGTTGTCCTCAAACTCATGGAGATCAGCCTGCCTCTGTCTCCAGAGTGCTGGGATTAAAGGCGTGTGCCACCATGCCTCTTTTTCTTTCTCTAAGCAAGAGTCTATTTCAAAGTCCTGGCAGGTCAAACGTATGGAAGTTAAAGGGACTTACTTCAGATTCTTGGTAGGTCTGAGGAGGGATGCGTGTTAGGAGGAAAACAAGCCGAAGGAGGAAAGATCGATGGCACAGGACATTTTAAGGACTGTCTGTGTGGTGGAGGAAGGAGCACAAACCCCTTCTCCTCTTTGGAGAGTTACATTGTAACAGCCAAAAAAAATCTGTCCTTAGAAAAAGTCAATGGAGCCAGGCGGTGGTGGCGCACGCCTTTAATCCCAGCACTCGGGAGGCAGTGACAGATGGATATCTGTGAGTTCAAGGCCAGATTGGTCTACAAGAGCTAGTTCCAGGACAGGCCCCCCAAAGCTACAGAGAAGCCCTGTCTCGAAAAACCAAAAAAAGTCAATGTAAATAGAATTGAGTATGTCCAATCCTAGAAGACAGGCCTTAAAGTGACCCAATGTGGATGGAATGTCCTTGTCTACTGTGGAGAAAGGTCAGAAGGTGAAGCAGGGTAAGAATTGTAGTTCCATGTCCACAGAACCCCAGGCCAGGACTCCAACTCCAGCCTTTTCTTTGGATTGTGAAGTCCTATGACTGTTCATAGAGCTCACATACCCCCAGACTTCCCTGTATCTCCTCCAACCCTTCAGGGAAGCCTCGACACTACAAACCTGCTGGGCAGTATATGCTCAGCTGTGGGGTCTAGGAAAGGGCACGGGGAGGGGCTTGCCCCACAGGTGCTCCCTTGTGCAGAGCGAGCTCTACTGAGAGGGTTCCCGTGGGTGCAGGAGATCTGGAAAGGGAGCAGACAGAACCCATCACAGGTGGGGTGGCGGTGGAGGCGCACAGATGTGACAGAGCAAAGCTGACTCTGGTGGGGACCGCTGTGTATGTCAACAGGGGAGTTCACACGTGCACAAATTACTACAGACAATCCATGGCGACTTGGACCACATATGTTTAGAGATTTATTGATCAGATTGTTTTAGAAAACCGACAGCAAACACTGACAAGGTACATAAGTACAGACTGGACATTTCAGGGGAGATTTACTTGCTTGTAGGAAACCAGGGGAGGTGGAAAAGCTGTCCTGATCACATGGCATGCACACCAGACTGCAAAAGGACATCCACACTATTAACAGGACTGTGGCAAGTAGCTTTAAAATAAGGCAAGCACTGTGTATGGCCTCGCAGCCTGCATGAAGAGCCAAGCCTGGCCCAGCCTCAGAGCAGCTGCAACGGAAGGCCGTCCTCTCTCCAGGGAGATGCCTGCACTCTCCCTGAGCCCTCTGCACGGTCAGCGTGCTTTCCGCTGCCTCTGTCTACTCCTGACGCGTAACTAGCAGGACAGTGACGACTACTACGTAGTGAAATTGGCCTTTTCTCTGAAAACTGTCTGACTCAGCCTGTGCAGACCAAGTGGGGCCTTTAAAAAACTTCTCAAAAGTTTAAACAAATTAACAACGTGGGAAACACACCAAGAAGACGGCACTACCTTTGAAGCACAGCTCAGACTTCTGTTTATGACACGGGGGGAGATTTTTCTTCTAAATCTCACCAAGTTTGAAGGGTGACTACACATGGAGGTTCCAAAACCCCACCGAGCCTGCTTTGGGCCTTGCCAGTGCTTCCAGAGTTCTAAGGGACCTGGGAACCAATGGAATTTACACCTACGGCAACCACTTCTTGAAATGCAGGGCTATGACAATAAACCCTCATTCCCCCTGAAGCCAATACCAGAACACAAGAAAGAACAGAAGGGAAAATGGATTTCTGTGCTACATCAGAGTGTCGGTGGGAGGGCCACCGTAAGCATCCCTAAGACCACAGAAAACCAGGCTGGTTCTAAGAAGAGACAAAACCCAACACAGTCCAAGAGGACAGTGCGCCCTTCCTGCACACCAGGCTATCAGACTGGAGAAGGTGACTCCAAAGGAAGAAACGGAAAAGCAAACTTTGTCAAGTTAAAGAGATGTGTTCAAATGATGGGGTTTCCTGTTCCTGTGAGATGCAGCCTTATCTTCCCACAGGATGGAAGAGTTCTCTGGTGAGGAGGCAGTAGAGAACTCAGCAGCAGACCTTGCTCAAGGGCACCATCTCACCTCGGGTGACCACTGCAACAACACCTCTAAAGCTAATGGGACCACTGGTGTGGTGGCTGGCTGCTAGCCCCTCTCTGAACTTCTTTTCCTTTCCTAACTACTAGTCCCTTGAAAAGGAGATGTCTGTGGGAGAGGAACAGGAAGGGGAAAGATATGTAAGTAAATCAACTGTTTAGCTGGGCAGTGGTGGCACACGCCTTTAATCCCAGCACCCAGGAGGCAGAGTTCAAGATCAGCCTGGTCTACAGAGCGAGTTCCAGGACAGGTTCCAAAGGTACAGAGAAACCCTGTCTCGAAAAAAAAAATTGTTAACAGGAAAGTTGAAACACTGATTATCCATGGGTTTCACTGTCTGTGCTTTCTTCCTGCTACTGTGGGTAACCAAAGGTCACCGTCATACTTTTTAATCTAGAAATGTTAATATTTCCATTATATATATATAGTTTTTAAATCTAGCTCTGTGCTAGACATGAATGCTATTTAGCAAGCTTTTATATCAAGTCATTAGGCCCTGAAAGAGGACTCCTACCAGTGGAAAGGGTTTGTCTGCCCTGAAAAGCAGGGAAAGTTTAATCTATTCCATACTGGTTTGCAGTTTTTCTGTGAAGTGGAAAATACCTTATAATGATGGAAGCATCATTTAATAAGGTATTACATTCTCAGATAAATTAGTGTATATGTAGGAGAACTGTACTAGTGTTAGGTTTTAATTCTTCACTTGGGCAACCCTCTCAAGTGAACTTCCTTATTCCTGGGCAAGACGTGCAAATAGGAGGGAGTACAAACAGGAATGGAAAAACCTCAACTCTTATAAACCAAGGAACAGGAATTTGTTTATGAACTAGAGTAAGAAAGCATGGACTTGGAAAAAAATCCAGCTTTACCAAGAAGTTGGCTTATGATCACACTGAAAATCCTTGGTATAATTTTACTCTGAAGGAATAAACTGACGTGCCCAGGACAGGTACAGAAAGTAGTGTAGCTACTTTAGAGTCATTGCATCTACACAATCCGTGCAGACCGTGTTTCTACATATTGCACTTCTGTTTCCGGGTCTGCAGGAAGATGGCGGGGCATACCTCAAAAGAGGCAGAGGAGCAGCAGGCATCGTTACCTTTCCCACCCAGGTGATGCCGTTGGGAATCCAAGTAAGTGCTGGTTATAGAGAAACTAAAATGCTGGTGACCGTCAGAGGACACCCAGTCCTTACCTACAGTTTGGCATCCAGAACATGTGCGCATGAGCAGCTTACAGCACCCCCGGCTGTGCCGCACTTTCCCTAGTGTTCTATTCCCAGACACTCTAGACCAGACGTGTACCTAGAAGATACACGCGGTCGTTCGTGTCAGGCCTCTAACATCTACCTCTAAGAAGACTGCCTACAAACGGCTTAAAAAGGATGCCAGCAGGTGTGGCTTGAATGGGACCCTCTTTATAACTTTCTGGTCTAACTGAACCAGAGGCCTTCTTGTATTCCAAGGACCATGGGAGTCAAAGCACAGAGGCTGAACACTCAGTCTTTGGTCCCTATATAAACCAATGACAAAAACCCTTCTATCACCCTAGCTTGGGATGTAGTTCTGCCATGGTCCAGAGACCTGGCCTGGAGTCACACAGTTTCGAACTCACAAAGTAGCTCAGGCTGACTTCCTCTGGAGAGGGCTCCTCTGGTGGTTAAGAAGCCAAAGCCACACCAACAGGGAATGGCGAGATTGGGGGATGGGAACCCTAGAAGAGCAGCTCCATTTCCTTACTCACAGAGAAGTGCTTCTACAGATGGTGGGCAAAGGCTCCAATAACAACCCACACGGATGGAGCGTAAGGCCTGCTGCAAGGAGAAGTCAAAAGACCTACCTAGAACTGCACACTGGGCAGAACTTTTTAATTCTAACTCAAAGGTGACTTTAAATCCACACAAACTACAGAGATCTCTTCTGGGTGAAAAGAAAAAGAATAATGTTAAAGCTAGGTGAAAAAGAGGCACTTAAAGGAAAAATGTGTTCAAAATCTCCTGCAGGTATCTCCTCCTCAAGGGGCCTGCAGGAGGGTCTGGTTCGCCCTCCTGCAGGCCTCCAGCATTGCCTGCACCTGTGGTACCCACAGGCGTACACACAAGTGACTCCCTCAACTCTTCTAGCAGTCTGAGGATGAAATGAGTAAAACTTAAGTCTCCTTTCTTCTCAGATTTAAGAAAACAAAACAGACCAGAACTAAAACCTCTTAGACACATACAAAGCAAATGACCCTGTCTCACTCCTTCCTCCTGGATGGTTTTCAATGGCACTTGCTTCTCGAGGAAAGGTAAACTGTGCCTCTTCCTTAAGACCTTTTATCCAGTTACTAGGCAATTACGGCATCCTGTATACTGAAGCAGACAGCAAAAGAGGCACCAAGCTCAGGAGGGAATCCAGAACCAACTGCCTGAGAAAATGCAGGAATAAGGTCCAGAGACTACAAAGAAACGAGCTCTGAAAAGGAAATAGCTGCTATGATAGTCAAAGCCCATCGCACCAAGCAGAAGCTAAGCTAAAAGTCTCAAGGGTGCGGGTGCTATGCTCTACTCTACTGTCCTTTGACATCTACACCACACACTTAGAATCTACAATTCCCCATGAAGGGGCTAAAGACATATTTAAAGCCATTAATAAGCGCAGGGGAAGTTCAAAACTGCCTGGAAAGAACTTGACGCCATACATTTAATTTGAAAGACAACCACAGAACACGACAGTGACAGACGGCACTAAATCTCAGCAGGCCGCTGCTAACCACTGGGGTATCACAAGGTTGAGGGGCTCACTAATCAAATACTGCTGAACTGTCTCCTTTCGTCAAGGTTAGATATCTTTGTGCCAAGTCATCAACCACTGCTGCCTGAGTCCAGCCACTCAGACACATCTCAGAAACACTAATTCAACATCCAAATTTAAGAACAACCTGCAAGATGTTCCAGGTCAGTCTTCTCGTTCTATCTCCCAGACCACTCTTGGTTGCTGGCTTTTTAAACTTGGTGTTTGTTGATGATTAATGCTTTAATCTGTGGTATTAGCTGACATGGTCAATATGTTTAGAATTTCTTTAAAATAAAATAAAATTGAAAAAAACAGCAACAAAAAACAATTTCTCTCTCTTGATTCCTAACCTCATTAAGGTACTTTTGCTATTCCCTCGGCTCCATCAAGAAAGAGGGATGCATGTATGGGGTGCATACTGGGGCAGGAGGAAGGGGAGCAAAGAAGAAAGCACAGGAGAGTGAGATGTCCATTAACTTAAACCCATTCACAGAAAGGCATCTGATGTATTTTCTGAATAAGGCCTTGATCAGGGTAACCAAACCTCTTTGTAGCACACTCTACACTGCCCATAAATAAAGGAGTCTCTTTAAATTAACATTTCCAGTATCAATGAACAGGCCGGAAATCCTCATTTCAAGCGCTCGATGAGTTCCTGTGTTAGTCCAAGGTGCAGAAGCTGTGTTCGGGAGAGGTTTGCTAGGTTGGGGAAGGCCGCGAGCAGCTTCTCCCACGCCAGTTCCAGCAGGCTGGGTACCACCAGCCAGATCTTAAACAGTGACCCAGTCCGTTTGTTTTCATGGATGTTCACGACTCCTCCGTGAATGTACATGCAACCAGCCTATGAACAAACAGCAGTTAGAAGAGAAAGAGCTACCAAGGTGGAGATTTCAGCAAAGTGAGGGAGCAGCATACACTGAATTAAGGTAAGATGAAACAACACAATCCCTCGGGCTAGACATGCAATCAGGCCCTGGGTTCAACAGTCAGCATCACAGACACAGAATCTTTCACTGATCTGACCCCAAGCAGAAGTGCTTCTGTAGTGAGTGGGTTGTTAAAGAAAATAGTTGGAATCAAACTCTTTAAGCTCAAATGATCTGCTTCCTGGATGGTGGAATTACCACATCCAGTTCTATGGTTTTGTTTTGTTTTTTAATTCGTTTATATTGTGTTTTGGTTTTCTTTTCTTTTCTTTTTTGAGACAGGGTTTCTCTGTGCAGCCCTAATTGTCCTGAAACTCGTTTTGTAGATCAGGCTAGCCTCAAACTCACATAGATTCGCCTGCCTCTGCCTACTGAGTGCTGGGATTAAAAGCATGCGCCATCACCCCCTGGCTTTGTGTGTGTGTGTTAATTTAAACTACAAACAACTTTTTATTAACAATTAAATTTAGATTATTTGAGTATCCAGACTATCAAATTCTGGTAATACAAAGATGAAAATAAAGGTTCTTACAGTATCTTCAATAATATGGTACTAAATAATCACATTATTCTGCCTTCTTAGAAAACACCTAAGAATTGACAGTCAGGACCTCAAATACCACATACTAAATTTCCTTTACATTTCAGTGCTCTTTTAAACTTGCTTGTGAGAGTATTTTTCTCTCCTCGTCTTTTCTCCTTGCTAGTACTCCCTAGCATCTCCCATGTACGATAACTGAAAACAAACTCACGGGTGTGACAGCTGCACAGTGGAAGTAAACAGGCTCTGGCATGGTAGCAGGGAGCTTCACCCACTGAAAAGTCTGCAGATTCAGCTTCCAGATGTCTCCCAGGATCACTTCCCCGTTATAGCCCCCACAAATGAAAACATCTGTCGAGAAAGGAGAAAGGCAAGAGCACACAAAGGAAATGAACTACAGCTACAGCATGTCTTCCGGGAGAACATATGCTTAGCTGACAGGTGGGCCATTCCTCAACAGAACTGGGACTAAGGATGCCAGCCTCTAAGGAGGTTCACGTCAGGGTTCTCAAATTTAAATATTTCTAGGTTCCAGGCACAGAAAGTGAATGAACAGAGGCTGGAAATAAACTGAGTTCTGGAGAAAGTTCACACTCTGAAGGAGAGTGGCTATGCAGCCCCAGGAGGATGCCCTGGGAGGGGCAGGCTAGCTACTGCATCCCCACTTCCTAGAGAAGCTAAAACTCCCACTAGGCAAGAAACACTAATCAAAAATAAAACACAGCTACAACCCAGGTTTTCAAACTCTTCTTTTTAATAACATCTTGGAAAATGTATGCTTTTTTAAAATTCCTAGCGACAAATATCCTCCCCATAGAAATCTCACGTAGGAGGAATGCTCACTGTAATATGCAATCTGGGCCACACATTTGATCTGCATAGCTCTGGGTGGGTCAGTTTTAACTATTGATCTACTTGTAGCGAGGGCCATGTCACCTTTTAAAAGCCCAGAAGTTCCAACTCCATGATGCATGGCTCCCAGGAAGCAAATGAATAAATGGCTAATTCAAGTCTGGGCCAAGTTTAGGCCAATACTTAATTAAACTATAAAATATGTCAGAAACTTTTTTGGCTAGGAGTCAAGAGAAACGTTAAAGCACAGCTTCATTCTCAGAGGCAAAGCAGAACAGTGTCACTACCTATAAATCTTACCCAAAAAGCAGAAGCCTAATTTTTAACAAGTCCCTGCATATACATAAAATGGCAGGTAAGTACTACTTAAATCTGAACTGGGATGCAAAAGGATACAGGCTATCAGTCTCTGCATATACCCCTTCCCAGAGTGGGGGAGAGTAAAAGTGCTCAAGGAGGTACAGCAACTATAAAAACTATAAAACGTCCTGTACATTAAAAGCCAGGAATATTTGCCAAAGAAGAGTTGTTACCATGCTTAAAGTAGCTGCTACTTTCTGAAATCATACAAGGACTTTGCTATAGGAGGACCAAGGAATGAACTCTGAGTTCACATCAGATAGAGAACAGGATAAACTTTATGCTATAATAGTCTGGAGAAGTTATTACAATCTTAGCCCAATGTGCACTGAGGTCTTACTCTGCAAGCACTCACAGCGCTAGAACCATAAATCACACTGAAAGAGCCAGTGGTACAACAAAAGCTTATTTACCATCTACTTCAGAGTTCTTTTAACAGAGAGAGCCCAGACACAGAACTAGTTTACATTTTGAAAACTGCCAAGAGACACAACTCTCTAGAGTTCCCTATAAGTTTAAATTACAAGAAATCAGCAGGGCGGTGGTGGCGCACGCCTTTAATCCCAGCATTCAAGAGGCAGAAGCAGGTGGATCTCTGTGAGTTCAAGACCAGCTTGGTCTACAGAGATAGTTCCAGGACAGGCTCCAAAGCCACAGAGAAACCCTATCTCGAAAATCTTGAAAAACCAAAAAAAAAAAAAAGAAAGAAAGAAAGAAATCAGTGTGGTCCAAAATTATGCACCCCTTTAGAGGAGCTAACCAGGAAATCAATCATTCTCAGCAGGTAAGATTACAGAAATGAATCAAAATTTTATTTAGACTCCATACCATTTTTTATTTGAACACAACTGTGACATCTTCGGGCTGCAGGAAAACCTGTCGAACACATAAATATAGGAATTCCATTATTCAAGAGAACAACAGCTAGCCCTCCAACCCTTCCTGATGAGAAGTCAGAGAAAGTCAGAAAGGAGAAGGGACGTGACAATGACGGTTCCGATGATCTATTCTTTTTATCATTCTTGTATGAGTATGTGTATATATCACATGTGTGCCTCAAAGATCCACAGAGAAACTCACAATGCGAGCTGGAGTTAAAGGAGGTTGTGAATTCCTGATGTTGGAAACAGAACTCAGGTCTTCTGGAAGAGCAGTGTGCGCTCTTAACCACGGAGCATCTCTCCAGCCCCTAAGCCCCATTTCTTATTTCTCGTGTGTTTTTTTTTTTCCCACTTGTGCCACATAACTGAGTTCTCCATGTTAAAAACTCTCTGCTCAGTTGCTAAGGGAGAAGAACAACTGAGAGCTGAAGAATAATAACTTCTAACACCATTTGTATAACTATTTTATGTGCTATATCACTTAAGAAAATTATCTTCACCTCCCCCCAAAACAAGTATAAAATCCATTAGCTAAAAACATGAATCAATACTTTTAATTACCTATTTTTTCATGAGGTTTTGTTGCGATCTCCTCCCATGCATTTGTTTCAAGGTTGTATGCGTGGATCTTGGAAGAAAAAAATATATATGTACAAGTAAATAGCTGTAATCTTAATTACCATGACATCAGATTTTTAAAATAAACATTTTTTGAGCAGTTTTAGAAAGAGTGGAAAGAAGCTGGAATGAGGAGAGAAGCATGCCGCCTCTCAGTGCTGGGTGCTGTCTACGTCCTTTTGTATCTCTACAGTGAGCGTGAAGCATTCTTGTGGCCAGAAAGCAAAGCAACACTGGTAAGAGAATAAGACAAAATCAACAAACCCCTTAAAAATCCAAGGCAGGCCAGGAGCTCTGTCACCTGACTAGATCACCTCTGGGATTTCTAACTGTGACATTTTCGAAATGCCATGGGGATGGATGACTAAAAGCCCTGAGGAGGAGCTGGGCTCTCTGGAGTCAGTGGTGTCAGCCCTAAGTGTGCACTGACAAGGGGGGTGTGACATTCTGAGAAGCCAGGTGAGCTACACATTCTCCAGTGCTCGTCCTCCCCCACATGCTCACAAAGACTTTCAGCAGTGATGAAGGTGACTATCAGCTGCAATGCCTATCAGGAGCACTGAGTTCAACCTTCTATCACAGAACAACTGTTGATGAGCTGCTTGAAAATCCAAATAACTAACAGAATCATCCTGATTAGTAAGATACAAGCTTCAGTCCATTGTCTCCCACTATTTTTTACTTCTTTAAGAAGAAAAAAAAAGTACCTTGTTTAAGGAATAGGCTGTCCAGGAAGTCCCTCCTCCCAAGATGTAAATCCTCTGCCCATCATGAGCAATTTCATGTCTGTACCTGAAAATACCGAAAAAAATAACTGGGTGAAAATGACCTCCATAAGGTTTAGCTGTGAGGTTTCTCTTAACTAAATATTACCATCATTTATGATGATAAATTATTAGCAATTAGCTAGTATTAACTAGTAGTGAACTAGGTAAATGAATAAAATGCATTAGTATACAATCAATAAGAAATAAAGACAGTCAACCCATCCCAAAGTCCTATTCACACCACTAACTGGAAAGGAAATGAGCTCCATGTTAAACAAGCTGCAGACAGGTTTAGAACTTTCAGTACTCACACACACATGCAAGGGTGTCCCCATCTCAGAGAGCAACCACAGCTACCTCCAAATTTACTTTTATCTTTTCTTTCTTCATTTTGCTGATTTGTATTCTTTTTTGCTAGTTTGTTTTTGTTTTTTTTACTTAATTTTTAAATTCATTTTATGTACCAACCATGGTTCCCACTCCCTCCCTTCTTCATCCTCCTCCGCCCACAATCCCCCAACCCAGCCCCATCTACTCCTCAGAAAGGGTAAGACCTCCCATGGGGAGTTAACAAAGCCTGGCACACTCAGATGGGACAGGACCAAGCTTCACCCCACCCCCAATTTGTATTTTCTAGATTATCTATAATCTTTCTGTGATAACTCTGTAAATGGAGAAACTATCACCCAATAAATGACCTACCTGTATTTAATTAGAACCCCACACTATGAATTCTTAAGTTAAGATACTTATTATTTTGCAGGAAAATGTGTGTTACACCCTCTAGAACTTCCATCTAGGCAATTGAGCTACAAGTGAAACTTCTTCCCCTCCAAGAAAAATGCTGTGATGGCCATTCTTGTTATTCGGCTTGACTACATCTGGACTTAACTAAAACCAAGTGGCTCAGTAAACTGTTTTTTCCCTTTCGTTTTATTTTCCGAGATGGGGCTTCTCTATGTAGCCCTGGCAGTCCTGGAACTGACTTTATCAACCAGGCTGGTCTCAAACTCCCAAAGATACACCTGCCTCTGCTTAGGTGCTGGGATTAAAAGGTGTGTGCCACCACTGCCCAGCAGGGGATTTTCTTCTTTTTTTTTTAAAAGAGGTTTTATTTATTAAGCATACAATGTTCTGCTGGCATGTTCACACCAGAACCAGAAGAGGGCGCCAGATCTCATTACAGATGGTTGTGAGCCACCATATGGGTGCTGGGAATTGAACTCAGGACCTCTGGAAGAGGCTGAGCCATCTCTCCAGCAGCGATTTTTTTTTCTTAAAAAAGCATTTGAAGTGGGAAGACACAACTTTAATCCAGATCTTTTGAGGTGGGAAGATAGATCTACCTTTAATCTAAGCCTCACATTCTGCTGGCAGCCTATATAAATGACATGGAAGAAGGAAGCTTGCTCTCTTTTTGCCTGCTTGCTCTTACTGGAAAGCCCATTCTTTCACTGGTATGAGAGTCTACTTCTTCAGGATTCTGGTGTATACTGAAGACCAGCTAAGACATCCAGCCTCGTGGCCTGAACAACTACTGGATTCGTGGACTTGGCATTGGCAGAAAGCTATTGTTGGATTAGCTGGACCATAGCTTGTAAGCCACTCTAATAATCCTTTATTATTCTATTATTTCTGTTCCTCCAAAGAACTCTGAATAATACAGGCTCTCTTAGAATTGGAATTCTTATAAAAAAAAAAAAAGGTTTATTTATTTTTGTATTTCATACATATGGGTGTTTTGTCCGCATGTACTCTGCACACCAGAAGAGAGAAACAAATCCTGTTGTAGAATATTAGTTAAAGATGTGTTATATTTGTTTAATGATGCAAAGATATGTTGCATTCGTTTTTTTTTTTTTTCAAGACAGGGTTTCTCTGTAGCTTTGGAGCCTGTCCTGGAACTCACTCTATAGATCAGGCTGGCCTCTCCTTCCCAAGTGCTGGGATCAAAGGCAGGCGCCACTACTGCCCGGCCATTAAGTTTAATTCTAAGAGGTAACTATTCCTATGGAAAGAACCATGAAAGATCTGGGGCCTTTGGTAGAAAACAACAGGAGAGCAATATGCTGCTGCTGGGATGTTTCAGAGACAATGGAATGAACGACCATGCCACCCAGCCTCCATCCGTCATCTTCTCATCCCATCTGTCCTTCCTTCTCATCAACAGTCACTGACCCTCACTGACTTTTTTTTTTTTTTTTTTTAGTTTTTCGAGACAGGGTTTCTCTGTAGCTTTGGAGCCTGTCCTGGAACTAGCTCTTGTAGACCAGGCTGGCCTCGAACTCACAGAGATCCGTCTGCCTCTGCCTCCCGAGTGCTGGGATTAAAAGCGTGTACCACCACCGCCTGGCCCCTCACTGACTTTTATTGGTAACTGCTACCATTGGTTCCTTTCAACATGTTATTAGCTTCTTACTACTGAAAGATTAAGAAGTACAAGAGAAGAAGATTTTAAAAATTCCACAACTAGAGGAAAACATTGTATTCTCACAATAGCCCCTTCTTTACCACTGATCTGGATCCATGTGCCAGTTAGCTACCTTATCAAGGGAGTTTTTTCTTCATGTTGTCAAGGTGCTGAAAGAGCTCAAATCTGAGCGGGAAAGACCAGAGTGCTCAGCCCCAGCACCTCACCTTTCCTCTGGCAGATCACAGGACAGGTTGTTTGGTTTGAGTTGTGTCCACACCATGGTATTGAGATCTAACTTGTGCAGGTCTGTGCTGTAGATGTAGCCAGTTGTTCCCCCAAAGACATAAAGGGAACCATTGATGAGGGCCATGGCCTGTAGAAAGAGGGCAAATAAGAATGACTCCTTAACACTATAACAGAACACATACTTAGCAATGCCCCCACACCATGTTTATCAAATTCTCTCTCTCTCATTTTTTGTTCTGGTTTTGTTTTTTTTGTTTGTACTGCTTTGTTTTTGTTTTTGTTTTTTCTGTATAGTGCTGTTGTCCTGGAGTGGCCACGAACCACAGAGATCCGCCTGCCTCCGCCTCCCGAGTACTGGGATTAAAGGCATATACCACTATTGCCCAGTTTCTCTTCTTTTTAACCCTTTCTGTTCTCCCAAGAACTGGAGTCAGTTCCCTGCACCCTTGTTGGGCAGCTCCCAACCACCTGTAACATCAGCTCTCCAGGCACCTGTGCACCACACCACATAAATAAAACTAAAATATCAGAGCTGGAGCAATGGCTCAGCAGTTAAGAGCACTTGAATTCTGTTCCTAGTACCTACATGGTCGTTCAAACCATCCCGTAATTCCAGTTCCAAGAGATCCAACACCCTCTTCTGACCTTCATGGGCACTAAGCATAGACATAGCACACACACATGCAGGCAAAACATGCATGCACACAAACTAAATCTAAAAATAAAATAAAGTATCAGACTTTGTCTCAGGTATGAAGGTACTTGCTTATAATCCTAGTACTCAGGAGCCTGAGGCAAGATCAGAAAAAAGTCTGAGGCTGAGCTACAAAATGAGACCTTAAAAACAAAACAAAAAAATTCAAAACCAAAAGACCCCACCAAAAATCTCAAAAATTAAAAGTTAAAGAGCTGGCAAGATGACCCAGTGGGTAAAAGTGCTAGCCATGCAAGCCTGACTCTGATTCATACCCAGAACCCAGTTCTCTGACCTGTACCCTGGAGCTGTGGCACGTCTGTATATGCACACTCTCACACATACACACACTAATAATAATAATAATTAATAAAAAATTTAAAGATTAAAAAAATCATCCCCTACAGCAGGTAATCTGACATTTATTTGCCTGTAACCCCAACTATGCATGAGGCCAAGGAAAGGCCATACTGCATGTGAAACCTTGTCTATGAATGGATGACTACACCTTTTCCTAGAACTTTTGCCTTTACAAAGTAAAGCTTTGCTGGTTCTACCTAGAAAGGTATCTGTTAGGTGATTATCTTAGAGTCAAGAATGTAGGGACGGCGGACAGGAGCATTTCCACTAAAAGCCATCTGTCTTCCTAAGCAGTCTGAAGAAAAACACTCCCAAGAAACAACAACAATTGGAAACTGCCACAGAAGTCTGGCACCTAGAGCTGGCATTTCCATCAAACTCCTCAGTCACTGCCACAGTTACTTCTTGGAGCTTGAGTGGCCCGCAGTTTGATAGAGTGGGCTGGAAAGAGTTCCTTCAGAGTTTGAGCTCAGAAGTGTTTAATCACGCCTGTGTGCAAGACAGTTGAGCCTGATATCAAATGGTAGTTATTCCAAGTTCAGCCAATGGTCTCAAAAGTCTGTTTGGGTGGATAACCCACTATCTTTCTGGATATAACTTTACAAATCAAAGATTAAGCCAGGCGGTGGTGGCACACACCTTTTGTCCCAGCACTCGGAAGGCAGAGGGAGGTGGATCTCTGAGTTGAGGCCAGCTTGGTCTACAGATGAGTTCCAGGCCAGCCACAGCTACACAGAGAAATCGGTCTCAAAAAATGAAACCAAGCAAACAATACAAACCAACAGCAAAGGTTAAACTGACTATGAAGTCTCTAGATGTTTTAGTTCAGCTCTGTGTTGAGTCTCTTGATGAGCTACATACGCTTCTTAGGAAATAAAGTTCTTGGTAGAATCAAAGCAGACTCAGACCATGCTAAAGCTCAGTCTTGCACTAGGGGTTGGTGTAGTTAAAGGCGTTTCTACATAGATTTATCTCCTAACCTTAAGATTGAGTTAGAAGCAAATAAGGGCACAGGGAAGATGGCTTGGTGGGTAAAATTCCCACACCATGTAAAACAACAAACAAAACTCATAAAAGCAGCGCTGGGGAGGCAAGGTCAGGCTGATCCCTGGAGCTCACTGGCCAGGCAGTCCAGCCTCATCAGCAAGTTCCAGATCCCAGAGACTGTCTCAAAAAAGAAAGGAGAGATAAAAGGTGAACACAGTTCCTAAGGAACAATACCTGAGGCTGTCCCCTAGCAAATGCATAAAAAATTCTCTCTCTCTCATCCTTCTCTCACCTCTCTCTCAGCAAAGAATGGTGAAATCGAGAGAGGAGAATGGTAAGATTTATGAATTGACTTTCAATCTCCATTAAAACAAAGTAGCACTGTATTCTGACACTGCTGCTAGACTAGAACAATATGAAAATAAGCACATTCACCGTTAATTAGCCACAGACTAGTACCTGTCCATATATACGACTGGGTCTCTTCCCCCGACAGCTGAGTAAAGCCCATCTCTTGTACTTCACGTTACAGACATGGACGTCATTGCCGTTGCTCTCACCAAATGGGATGCCTGTACCTCCAAACACTAACAGGTTGTTTCCGTGCAGCACAACTGGGGAGGAAGATACACACATTCCACTTATGCAACTGCTTCCTACAGTGCCTGCCCACGAACCCAGACCATCTGAAAAGCTCAAACATGTCTACTTTAATGATCTTAAGGATTCTTCAGAACATGGCTTAGTTCATACTGTACTGAAGGATTATCTCACATGCTCACTGGTAGATGTATGATACATAGCCAAAGTGCACTAGAGCATTTCATGAAATACAACAGTGTATAGCAATGTCAAGCCTATGAACTACAACAGTATATAGCAATGTCAAGCCTATGAACTACAGAATACCACTGCTGTTCAAGACAAATACATAGCCAGCCAGAGGAAAACAATCTATCATCTTTGCCCTGGAAAAGAACCTGTAAGACTCAGATGAAGGAATCAAAGGGTCATGTTCTGTCAGAGGAATAATCTTTATATTTTAAACTATGGTTTCTGTCAGTTTAATCCTCCACCAGATAAAAAGAAACACCAATATCCTGCAGACAAGTTTGGTATTCTATCTTTATCTATTTTGTTTGCCATAATTTACACAATCTTCCCTTTTTTCTTTCTTCCTTCCTTCAGTAGTTCCCCAACTTCACACACCATAGCAGTCAACAGTCTGCACCGCAGTGGGTAACAGTCTGCACCATAGCGGTCAACAGTCTACACCGCAGTGGGTAACAGTCTGCACCATAGCGGTCAACAGTCTACACCGCAGTGGGTAACAGTCTGCACCATAGCGGTCAACAGTCTACACCGCAGTGGGTAACAGTCTGCACCGCAGTGGGTAACAGTCTGCACCATAGCGGTCAACAGTCTACACTGCAGTGGGTAACAGTCTGCACCATAGCGGTCAACAGTCTACACTGCAGTGGGTAACAGTCTGCACCATAGCGGTCAACAGTCTACACCTCAGTGGGTAACAGTCTGCACCATAGCGGTCAACAGTCTACACCGTGTGGGTAACAGTCTGCACCATAGCGGTCAACAGTCTACACCGCAGTGGGTAACAGTCTGCACCATAGTGGTCAACAGTTTACACCGCAGTGGGTAACAGTCTGCACCGCAGTGGGTAACAGTCTGCACCGCAGTGGGTAACAGTCTGCACCATAGCGGTCAACAGTCTACACCGCAGTGGGTAACAGTCTGCACCATAGTGGTCAACAGTCTACACCGCAGTGGGTAACAGTCTGCACCATAGCAGTCAACAGTCTACACAGCAGTGGGTAACAGTCTCCACCATAGTGGTCAACAGTCTACACCGCAGTGGGTAACAGTCTGCACCATAGTGGTCAACAGTCTACACCGCAGTGGGTAACAGTCTGCACCATAGCAGTCAACAGTCTACACAGCAGTGGGTAACAGTCTCCACCATAGTGGTCAACAGTCTACACCGCAGTGGGTAACAGTCTGCACCATAGCGGTCAACAGTCTACACTGCAGTGGGTAACAGTCTGCACCATAGTGGTCAACAGTCTACACTGCAGTGGGTAACAGTCTGCACCGCAGTGGGTAACAGTCTGCACCATAGCGGTCAACAGTCTACACCGCAGTGGGTAACAGTCTGCACCATAGTGGTCAACAGTCTACACTGCAGTGGGTAACAGTCTCCACCATAGTGGTCAACAGTCTACACCGCAGTGGGTAACAGTCTGCACCATAGCGGTCAACAGTCTACACCGTGTGGGTAACAGTCTGCACCATAGCGGTCAACAGTCTACACCGCAGTGGGTAACAGTCTGCACCATAGCGGTCAACAGTCTACACCGCAGTGGGTAACAGTCTGCACCATAGTGGTCAACAGTCTACACTGCAGTGCTTAACAGTCTGCACCATAGCGGTCAACAGTCTACACCGCAGTGGGTAACAGTCTGCACCATAGCGGTCAACAGTCTACACCGCAGTGGGTAACAATCTGCACCATAGCGGTCAACAGTCTACACCGCAGTGGGTAACAGTCTGTACTACAGTGCTTAACAGTCTGCACCTAGCGGTTAACAGTCTGCACTGTAGTGTTTAACAGTCTGCACCTAGCGGTTAACAGTCTGCACTGTAGTGCTGTTAAGAATTCAACTTAATTTTAGTGTGACTTCAGGAAAACTAGTTAACCTCCTTAATTTTCACAACAACCCTATTAGGTCGGAACTGTAAATGTTATTTTCTTCTCTCTTTCCTCTGTCTCCCTCTCTGTGCTGTTTGAATCCATAACTTGGTACACTCTACCACTAAGCAACCTCCACTTTTAGAGATGACAAACACAAACAGAAATAGCAAATATTTGTGTTTTAATTCCTCTGTTTATTTGTCTTCAGGAAATAAGGTCTTGCTACTTAACCCAGGCTAGCCTTGAACTCACTGTAATCCTTCTGTCTCAGCCTCTCAAGTGTTAGGATTATAGGCATGAACTACCATGCCTGGTAAGAACAGTTTAAATAACTTGCTGATGGTTTCCTAAAAAGAGCTGGGATTCAATCCTGGTCACTCTGGCTTCAGAGCATGCACTCTTAGCCATTATTCTCGGGGCCTTTATGAAACCTTGGGTTCTTCATTAGTACAGTGGAAATCACTGTAGAAACTTAACATAGTGATGCTGTAAGGAAGCGAAGTCCTTCACTTAACAGCTATTAACTATCATAGTTACAACTCCATTGTTTCATTTTGACTACATTTTTCCTAACATATATAATACTTTATACTGAACCCTCTGAGACATTGCTAATCTTACTTTATAGGCAAATAAAGTTAAAACTCATCTGGCAATCCAGTACTTACAGTTAGATTCAAACCCAGGAACTCAGGGGTTCAAAGCCACCACACTATATTATCATCACAGTGAAATGCCTATTCGTGACAACACTTACTCATGCTTCAATAGTGTAAATTACTAACAGGGAACAAGTGGTTCACAGAGTTAAAATATCACAACTGCTGGCACTTACGTGACATAGATGCCAGCTCCCGGGGCATGTAGCCATCTGTGCCCATCTGGTGCCACACGCCTGTTGCAAAATGATACCTCCAAAGCTCCCTGAAGAGAGGATAGTCTTCATTATCCGGCCCTCCCGACTCATCATAGTCTGGGTTATACCCTCCAAACACATAGAGATTGGTATTATCTGCCACACAACGATGTCCACTGCGTGCTGGGGGAGGTCTGTGGCCTATGGAAGAAGAGCATGGTGTTCCAAAAACGGCCCACAGATGAAGAGCACAAACAAAATTAGTAACAACCATTTGAATTAAAAGGGAGTCAGGAGGGATTCTTAACACAAAATGTCATTTACTTAGGTTATTTTATACACTCATACAGACTACTTAGGATTTAAGGAGCTAGTCTCTGCTTTTATTTCATGATTTCTAACTTTCAAAGACCAAGAGAGGTGACACAGCATGGTAGACTCAAGGAAATGGCTGACAGTGTGGAGTTCAAGGAAAGGAAGAGGAGAGGCCTACTACTTCAGAGGACAGACTTTCTTACTATTTAGGGGAGAGCACAGGCAATCTGGATTAAACTGTGACTACTGGAGAAAGCAACCACAAACATGAATGAGTCATGCCTAAATAAACACAAACATGTAAGCATACATTTAAAAAGAAAACTGGTCCTTATGTGATCAGAGCAAAATTAATTCTCTGAATACCATTCCAAAACTTTTCAAAGGAAACCTTGCATTTATCCCAAAAATCTTATATTCTGTTTAAAGTTATTACTAAAAAAAGCTATTTATGAAAAAACATTTAATTCAAAATGGTCAAAAATTTCAAAATGGAACTAAGCCCTGACCTCTGAGACTCCAAGGCTTGGTAAAGATCCTGGATAGGACCTCAGGACCACAAAAAAAGTAAAGCTTGGCAAACAGGAAAGAGGCAAGTTCTAGATTTAAAAATTTCTGTTCTTTATGATACCAGAAATGAAAGCTGCCTTGTTCACGACTGGCAATCATTCCACCACTGAGCTACAGCCACAGAATCTTTCTATATTTTCAGTTGCATTAACTAGCCAGGCCTTGCGGCATAAGCCTGTTTTAATTGTGATCTAAGCTACTCAGGGGGCTGAATCAGGAAAACCATAATTTCAATGTCTGCCTGGGCTCAGCACATAAGTTAAGGAGCAGCCCAGGCAATTTAGAGATAACCTGGTCTGCTCAAAATTAAAAAAAAAAAAAGAAGATAGATAGATAGAGAGGGAGGGAGGGAGGGAGGGAGGGAGGGAGGGAGGAAAGGAAGGAAGGAGGAAAGGAAGGAAGGAGGAAAGGAAGGAAGGAGGAAGGAAGGAAGGAAGGAAGGAAGGAAGGAAGGAAGGAAGGAAGGAAGGAAAGGAATGAAGGAAGGAGGAAGGAAGAAAGGAAGGAAGGAAGGAAGGAAGGAAGGAAGGAAGGAAGGAAGGAAAGAAGGAAGGAAAGAAGGAAGGAAAGAAGGAAGGAAGAAAAGATAAGATTGGTGGTGCAGCTCAAGTGGGTAGAGTACTTGCCTAGCATAGTCAAGGCCCTTAACTTAATCCCCAGCATATAATAAATAAATGATTAAATTATATACACATATACTGGTTCATTTAAAATTATTTTGATATCATTTTAAAGGATGGAAAAAAAGCCCACTACTTTATATTTCTATTATCCTCATGACTTCTTATACCAGTCTACAGAAATCCTTGAATAGTTATAGAACCAAACAAGATAAAATATGATATGGACTAAGACGAAACTATATTTGCTATAACCCTAAAAACATCTCTATTTTCATGTGCTGCTGATACTAGTTCATCAGGACACTGCTAGACCCCAATAAATATGCTTTACTAATAAGTATCTATTACCAACCTAATAAGGCCTTTCATGTTTTTTTAAGCAAAAATCCCACCTTCTAGGGTATACTTTAGAACAAGACTTGAAACAATATGTACAGAACTAGAGCAACCAAAAAACAAAGCAACACTGAATCTCTTAGTTACTCTGGCCCATGTCAGTCTGTGTGCAAGGCACTGTCAACCGGTTTCTTAAGGGCCTGGGTCAAACATCTCAGAGCCCTCCACTTACTCTCTAAGCTGAGTTAGCCTCGTGGTCAGCAGGCCTAGAGTCCTTCCTTTGACCTTGGCCTAGCCCACCTACCCTTTAAGTGTCCAGCGGAAGAAACGCTTCCAAGTCTACTCCATGCAGCCTTTTTTAGGGCTCTTCGGGTTCAGCAGCCTCCTGCTCAAATGTTAGGGCAGACTGAACAGTTATCAGATGGAAGCAGTGTAACTTCATAAATATGAGTGTAATACCAGGCACCTAGAATCAGCTAGCAAATTTACAAATGAGCTGTTATCTAACGTGAGTGAAGAACTGAGTTTCCTTCTGGCACACTGGAAACACAGGAGAGTGTGCAAGAGTGAGCAAGGGCTCTCATGACCTCTAGGCTGAATGTAGGTTCTTTCAACCAGTACCTTGTGCAAGCCACTGACCTTCACTGAATCCTCACATCGAGCTGGGGATAGTATCACTGTACCCCACAGATTTGCTGTTTTTAAATGTTCACTGGTTTATGCGTGTATCTTTCCAGGTGGCGGTGAGCTATCTGAGGGAAGAGAAATGTATGTGCACTCACTTTTCTATAACCAAGCCTAAGTAAGGCTCACAGAAAACACTGACCAATGTAGAGAACGAACTAGTTAACTCTTTCGGCTCATCTCATGTTTGTTTTTCTAATGCAAACAGAGTAAAAGTGCCTCAGAGGCAAACAGCGCACACTTATCCTGCATCACCCACAACACCTGACACTGCTGGGAAAACAACCCCCATCCTAAAGCCTCCCTGAGTTTAACTTTAGGCCAGAGTAAACAGTGGCAAGGACAAACAAAACCATGTGCAGCTCTGTGGACTCTGACATGGCATAGAGCTCAACAGAAGAGCAGGCGCTTAGCATGTGCATGGCCCTGGCTTCAATTCCCAACAGCGAAGGAAGAAAGGGGAAGAGGGGGAGGGTGTGATCTAGGTGACAGGTGTTGGGCTGTGGAATGATCTTTGCAAGTTATAAATACAGCTAGGAATTAGCAAGATAAACTTCAACAGTTGCTACACTCAATAGACGGGAACTAAGAATCTCTAGAATGCTATTATTTTTTCATTTCCAGAAGCCATTAGATAACTTTTAGGTTTTTACGTTTTAGGCAAATGTGAAAAGAATACAGTAACATTCTAGGACTCTCTCTCAGGGGACATGAAGCACAGAATGTGTTCCAAGTTTACCAAAAATATCATTGTGACAAACATAACTCATTTGGAGTAAACACTGAGGCAAAATGAAAAGATGATTTGACATAAAATGTATCCATTCATCCACTCTAAGTCCAAATATTACTGGACAACAGCTGTGAACTGTTCTCGTGACAGGTGCTGGGCCAGAGACACTGTCTCTGGGGCTTACAGTCCAGCTCTGCCCTGCACAGTACAGTAGTTCCTGGCCACCCCTGAAATGTGGCTGGGCCAAACTGGGATCCCTAAAAAGAATGTAAAATTACTAGTTCTATTAACATAGATGGTAATGTTAAGATGATATGGATTAAATAAAAATATTAACATCATGCCTTGTTTTTCATGTGGCTGCTATAAAACTTAAGTTCATAGCTCATATTTCTATCAGACAGTGCTGGGTTAATCTAACAGCTAACTTCTATGGATCTCATGATCTATTCAAATGAAATGACCGCGTCAAGAGCATCTGATCAGTGCTTGATAAATGCTAGACATTCTGTCAAAGAGCCTTTGCAGCTGTACTGAGTAACTCACTCCTTCCCACAGATTTAACTCACATACCAGAACCCGTTTTGTTTTTAATAAATCACAGGAATTTGTCAGGGCAATGCCACAGGAACCAAGCATTAATTTTTATCAGATAGCATAAGCACAGGCTCCTCGACTTGGACAAAATGAGATTGGGTTTTAGTCTAAAGTCTCTGAATCCTCAATCAAGTTTTCAGCTAATCACCCCCAGGTTTGGGTTACCTGGTTCCAGAATTCTCCCTAGAAATCATGGGAGCAGGATTTCACAGTGAGCTCAGCAGTAAAGGTGCTCGCCCCCAAGCCTGAAGACTCCTCGGATAGACATGGAGGAGAGAACTCACTCCTGAAAGCTGAACTCTCATCTCACACACGCATGCATGCATGTACACACTCACAAAATGTAAGAACTTTTAATACATACAAAGGCAAATGTAGAAGTAAAAAAATGGAAAATGAACCTACATGCCAAGGTGATCTATCAACCAGAAGAGACACATGCCTGTGAGACCATGGACCTGGATTTCCTGGATCAACCAATTACTCTAACTTAGAGTCAACAGGAGCCATGGTGACTAGGGAAGTGTTTGAATTTGTAGCAGAAACCAAGTAGCTATCTGAGATTATACAACTGATGATTAGGTCATTCCCAATGCTCTGATTATAACAAAAAATATTGGAATAAAGTTTCTTCTACGTGTTCATATGAAAATATATGAATATTTCTAGAAATAGAACTTTTGGGTCATAGGAACACATGTTTCAAATGTTTATACAGAAAACTATTGTAGAGCCATGTTGTTCCTCCAATAGCTAAACTGGACCAATTTATACTCCTAAATATGTGTATGAAAGTGTATATTTTGTTCTTTCTTTGAGACAAAGGTCTTAGGTAGCCCAGGATTACCTCAAGTTCTCTACAAACCAAGGATGATTTGAGCTCCTGATCTTCCTACCTCTGCTTCCAGACTGCTGGCACTACAGGTATGGGTCACCATGCCCGATTTTTGCAGTCTAGGGGATGAAACTCAGGACTTGGGAGGCGAGATAGGCAGATCTTTGTGAATTCAAGGCCAGCCTGGTTTACAGCGTAGTTCCAAGACAGAGTTGTTACAGAGAAACCCTGTCTCAAAAAATTAAATAAAAAGAAGTTGTTCCCTATCAGAAAAGGGTATATTTTAAAAATAAAATTTGTACTGAAATGTTACATACAGAAAGTACAGATATAAGGCCACAGTGTGAGCAATTCTGTATTTTTAAAGCAGGGGAATCTGTAGGTGTAAGTACTGCCAACTCCCAGAAGCTTTCTTCCCCTCTTAACCACAACAGCCTTCAACTCGCTTCATCACTTCTAGAAGTAATTTTTTTTTTAGATTGTGTGATGTATATGCATGTATAGGCATCATGAGCACACCTGTGCCCGTGGAGGCCAGGAGGAACTGCCACGCCGGTGCTGGGAATCAAACCTGGGTCCTCAGCAAGAGCAACAAATGCTTTTAATCTCTAAGCCATCTGTCCAACCCCAATAATTTTTCTCTCAATCATAAAACTAGCAGTCTCTTTATAGCCTTATTATATGTTATCTTGCCTAGGTAGCATCCCCAAATACTATTTGAAGTGTCTAACAAAACGATGTAGTACATATTTTTTTGGGTTCTTATGTACCATTGTTCTAAGCCGTCCCTCATGTTATATTGTGAAGATGGTGCACAGTCTGCTCATTTCCATTGTTAAACAGCATTTCTGTGTGCGTATACAGCACAACTTACTTATTCTGTTTAGTTCTATGAATGGACACTTAGATGATTTCAACCTATGGCTCATAATATTGATATAAACATTTCCATACATGTTTTCAGGTGTACAGGGAGTCATATTGCTGTTGGCTATAAATCCAGAAATGGAATTTCTGAGTCTTACAGGAAATCTTTATTAGATAAGGCTAAACAATGTCAATGGTTAGAACCGTTTCCACCGCCACCAGCAGCATACGAGACGCTCTCAGCCCCACCCGCCTACCAATACTCGGCCGTCACTGCCGTCGTTTGAATAATTCCTGTCAGTCTACAAACCCATCTCATGCTGTACTCACATTTCTCTCATTGCTTATCAAGTTGAGTGTTTTTCTTTCTTTCTTTCTTTTTGAAGATAGGGTTTCTCTGTGTAGCTGTCCTGGATGTCCTGGAACTAGCTCTGTAGAACAAGCATGTCTCGAACTCACAGAGATCTCTGCATCTGCCTCCCAAGTGCTAAAATTAAAGGCATGTGCCTCCATGCCCAACCAAGTTGAGTACTCTTTATGTTAACTGGCCATTTGGAATTTTCTTTTCAGTAAATGCCTATTTCAGACTTTTACACATTCTTCTAGTGAGATGTCTTTTGTTTGGTTGGTTTTTTTGAGACAGAATTTCTCTGTGTACCCCTGGCTGTCCTGGAACTCACTCTGTAGACCAGAATGGCCTCCGACTGAGAGATCTGCCTGCCTCTGCCTCCCAGATGCTAGAATTAAAGACACGTGCCACCATCACCCAGCTGAGATGTCTTTTTTAAAAATTAACTTATATAAAGATGCTCAGTTTTCACCTATATATTTCAATATTATTAAAACTTCATATTTTAGTAAGATTTGTTTTTGCTTGGGTATATATGTGTGGTGAGTATGCATTTGTGCATGTGTACATGTGTGTATGAGCACAGGCACGTGTGCATGGAGGCCCAGGGCTGATCTGGGAGTCATCTTGTTGACTGAGGAAAGGTCTCTCAATTTAACTTTGATATAGCTTAGACTAACTAGTCAGCTTGCTGCTGGGCCCCCATGTCTCAGCCTTCCCAGGACTGGAATTATAGGCAGGCTGCTATGCCCCTGGCACTTCCATGGATTGTGACAGATCCAAACTGGTCCTCAGGCATGTACAGCAAGCACTTGATTCATTAAGCCATCTTCTTAGTCCCCTCAATAAGACTTATAGTTTGTTTTGTTTTGGTTTTTTTCTTTTCTTTTTTTCTTTTGGTTTTTGGAGACAGGATTCTCTGTGTAGTTTTGGCTGTCCTGGAACTCACTCTGTAGACCAGGCTGTCCTTGAACTCACATAGATCTGCCTGCCTTTGCCTTCCAAATGCTGGGATTACCATGTGCTGCCACCACCCAGCCTGACTTGTACATTTTAAAACAAAACAAAAAAAAATTGTGAGATCTTTAATGCTACTTCCAACTTGCTTAATGTTATAGAATGTAATACATATGTATACTCACATATTTACACAAATCCTCTATATTATTAGAAATCTTTGCAATTATACTTAGCTTCATGGACAAGTTTCACTGGCGTTTCCACAACACTACTACGTATATTCAAATCTTCCTCGTTTGGGATTTTTCACATTACCAGAATTATCTATCTCTAAAACTAATTTTCCCAACATGAGTATATGGCATAAATTTTCGGATCTCTTATTTATTTTGACCTCCCCCCAAACAGAATCTATCTGCAAAATAATTTCCCCTGAGAACATTAAATGCAATCATCTTTGGCAGTCATGATGCAGGTTAGAAACTCAGGGTCAGTCTTGAGTCTTGCTGAGCAAACAATTCGCTATCACTCTGTGAGGGTACCGCTCATGATGAGAGTTTCCTAACGTTCCACAGGGTTTCCTCAAGACCAGGTATAATTGTACACATTTTTAATCTAGCAATCTTTGTGAGTTGATGCCATCAAGTCTCAGTCAAGCCAGGGCCACTTAGTAAGAACCCTGTCTTAAATATAAAAAATAAACACTATTTAAAAAAAAAAGATAAACCAGGCATAGTGGCTCATGCCTTTAATTACAGCACCCAGAAGGCAGAGACAGATGATCTATGAATTCAGAGCTAGCCTGGTCTGTAAAGTGAGTTCCAGGCAGCAAGGGATTAGATAGAAGGTAGGTAGATAGGTAGGTAGGTAGGTAGGTAGGTAGGTAGGTAGGTAGGTAGATAGGTAGATAGATAGATGATAGACAGATAGATAAATTGTGTCTTGAAAAAAAACACGAAATGTTGAAATGGCCATGAGCCAGTGATGGGGGTGCACATCTTTAATCCTAGTACTCAAGAGGCAGAGGCAGGCAGATCTCTGTGAGTTCAAGGCCAAGCTGGTCTAGACAGTAAATTACAAGTGAGCTAGTACTACATAGTGAGACCTTGCCCCCCCCCCAAATTAAAATAAATGAAATTAGTCTCTGATATCTACCATATATCAAGAACGCTTGGTTTTGGACTACATTATATTCAGTGTTGGTTTTCATTCGATATAATTCCATTTTTTAAGGCAGCCTCATGTAGCCCAGGCTATTCTGGAACTTACTACATAGCTGATGTTGACCTGAACTCCAGATCCTCCTGCCTTTACCTTCCACATTCTAAGATACCAGTGTGTGATACCATACCTAGTTTTCTTTTTCCCCGAGACAGGGTTCCTCTATGTAACAGTCCTAGCTGGCCTGAACTCACAGATATCCGCCTGCCTCTGCCTCCACGCCTCGTTTTTAATTAGTTTTCTTTTTCCCCGAGACAGGGTTCCTCTATGTAACAGTCCTAGCTGGCCTGAACTCACAGATATCCGCCTGCCTCTGCCTCCATGCCTCGTTTTTAATTAGTTTTCTTTTTCCCCGAGACAGGGTTCCTCTAGGTAACAGTCCTAGCTGGCCTGAACTCACAGATATCCGCCTGCCTCTGCCTCCATGCCTCGTTTTTAATTAGTTTTGCAGTTTTGAGAACTGAATTCATGCAGGCAAGTGCTCTACCATTAGACTCCACCCCCCACCATCTGCTTGTTTTTAATTACCCTGAAATTCCTCAAAATTCCTAAAAAACTAGCAGCTAACATTAACTAAACATTCCTAGACATAATTAAAAACTTTGCAAACATTCTCTCTGTAAAAAGGTACTATTATCACCATTCTAGCTTTACAAATTAAGGAAACTGAGGCAAATAAAGAAATAAATAAGCAATGATTTGCCCAGGGTCACACAGTTGGCAAATGGCAGAGCCTGGATTCAGAAACAGATATCTGACTCCAAACTTCCTTTTTCTTTTATTTTCAATACAATTATGACGTAACATCATCTATCAATTTTTTTCATCTTCAATGGTATTGGAGAACTGAAGACGGTAAGTGGATGCTTTCAGTTTACTACAAAACCAAGTCTGATCCTGAAAATTATCCTTCAACAGTGCTCCTATTTGGCCCTTTCCAGCTCCTTACTGCCAGTATGCAAAAAATCTTTGAGAGTACCATGCCTGAGTCTGCATAAACACCATATTCAAGCTACCTGCTGCCTGCGGTTCTACCCTTCCCTTGCAAAATCCCACTCAGATTTAAGCAACTTTTCTTAAAAAAAAAAAAATCAAATGACACTATTCTGTCGTCCTCTTCTCCATTTGCTGGTAAGAACCTCTTTGGTGTGCCCCATGCCATACCACCTTATTAGGACACTTCTCACAAATAATTTCATCGCAATTACTCTGCAATTGTCTGTCTACCTGGTTCTCTAAGATCTGCATTATCAGTCTAGGAAGTACAGTAACTGCTACACAGGAAACAATCCAGAAATACCAAATGAAAGGATGAATGATGAACAGAGAGTTAAACCTAAGAAAGCTGATGGAACACTCAGAGATCATGGAAAAGGACAGAGCACTGAATTCCCACCTTTAATGGGTGGAAATCAGAAACTAGGGGACAAAATGGACAAAGAGTAAGAAGAAAACATCTAGGATCATCTAGTATTATGACCCAAAGGAAGAGAAAATGCACGTGGCCAATGGCATCAAACACTCAAACTGGTCAAAGGGGAGAAGACAGACAAGGCCACTGCTTCAAGGAGGCTTGTGGTGATCTTTATACCCCCAATGCTAAGCCTGCCCCTCTTTTCAGAATTAACTATCACCAACTTTCTCAGCCATTTTGAACTTAGGACTCACAAACATCCAGTGGTATAAAACTTACCTGTGCAGTGTTTTTCCCTAGGATTTTTTTTTAATGGAGGCTATGTAAAAAACAAAAAACCTACCATGCAGAAATAACCAAGGGCTTTTCTGGTCATCTTATATTTTTATAAAATTTTAGACAATTTTTAAAGATGTTTTAAGTGTGCTTGAGTGTCTGCCTGCAAGCGCGTGCAGCACACGAGGACCTGACACTGGCAGAGCCAAAGGGGAGCATGAGATCCTCTGCATTGGTGCATATGCTCGGGAGCCACCACGAGGGTGCTGGCAACTGACCGGATCTTCTGCGGGAGCACAAGTGCTCTGACCTCTGAGCCACCTCCCCAGCCTCACACAACTGTTTTTTCATTAAACTCTATATCCTAATTATTTTTCTTTTGGGATGGTGAACGGTGGTTGACTATCACTGAACTTCTTATCTTGATCTATTTAGTACTGGTTTTAGTTTTTTTCATGCTCTAGGGTTTGGCTGCTAAAAATATGGTATACACTAGATAGAGAAATGTCTATAGCGGCTGTAGAATTTTCCCTTACGTAATTTTTTGTTGCCGTTTATTATTTGAGAAAGGGTCTCCCTGTGTAATCCTGGCTGGTCTGGAATTTGCTATGTAGACCAAGCTGGCTTGGAACTCACTAATCTGTCTCCCTTAAAGGTGTACTGCAACTACACCCAGCTTAGGTTTTTAACTGAATCTCTTCGATTAAAATGAGATTAAATGAATTGCAAGTAATTTAATAAGGTTTAAATTACAACATCAAGCATGCTTGTCTGATAATTTGCTATAGCTAAAAAAAAAAAAAACAACAGTAAACTAGAGTTTTCAATCCTCTTCTGAGCAATTTCTCAGTACCGTCTAGAGCTGATGGGAAAGTGGGAAGTAGAAACAATGAGATCTTTCTAACAGAAGAGCTGCCCAGTCAAAGCACCACAGCTTTAAAGTTGATACATTTTGTCAGTTACATACAAAAAGTCTGCATAAAAGGTCAACATTTAAACTTTCTTTTCCCACACCCTTGCCAACATGGGTAGTTTTATCTTAATCTTCCATCTAATAAGTAAAAATATTATTTTAATTATTATGTTTATTTCACAGTAGTGAACTAAATGAGGTTTATATTTACTGGCAAATATTTTTTAATATTTTATGTATTATTTATTTATAAATTGTATGTGTTGTGTGTGTATGCATATACATTGTGCCACAGCACGGGTGTGGAAGTAAGAGCACAACTAATGGGAGTAATTTCTTCCTTTCTACTGTGTGGGGCTTGGCAGCAAGCACTTTTACCTCCTGAGCCATTTTGGGCTCCTCAACTAGCATTTCTTTATGTATTGACTATTTATATGCACATTTACTTATTTTTCTAGTAAATACAGATTACTTGTTTCTAGGATCTCTTTATATTCATATTAAAGACCTGTTACAAATGCTTTCCACAGCTTTTTATTTACAATATTTAATACAAAGGGTTTTTTTTCATTTAGACTATCACATCATCTTTTATTTCTTCCTTAGAATCACATCCTACACTTGAAGACTATATGGACCAGTGGTATTCGTAAAGTAATCTGCTCTAACAACGAGGGCACATTAAGAGAGTCTAACTTTCCCCAAACTTGTCATTACAAATCCAACAGTGGTCAGTATAAAATATAAGTTTAAAACTGAGGCCTATACTCCTTTATTTCAATGTTGACTGCTAGACAACTTAAAGAAAACAGTTTTGAATTTAGAAAATCCATTCAAAATTCCCTTTAACCCACAGGAAGCACAGACCTCTTGCTAGTTATCACCCACCTCTCAAGAACCTGTTAGGGATCCTTATGATGGGACAGGACTGAATGAAGCGTCTCCTAACTGGGTCCCATCGTATTTTCTTCTTACCTGTCACCACAATTATCAGCAGTAAGTCAGACACATACAACACATGGCAAATAATACATAGTTACTGTATTATAAAGACAGAAAAACAGGAAACAAAACAATACTTGAATACAGAAGGAAAGTGACTTAAGTATCATTTAACTCTGGAGTTAAAATGCAACAATACATAAGCAGCGATGAAAGTCGTCCACTCTTATTCCCCACACAATACAATCATGCACACCTCCTTAGAGCTGCTTCAATAGCATGAACCCTCAAATAATCACCAATGCCATCTTGTGGCAAAAATTTACCAGGAGTTTTAGAAACGATTAGAAAGAAGTCTTTTAAAGCCAATGAAGCCAAAAGGAGCTCTACCCAAAAGCATCAGGCACAACACAGGCTCCTCTGCTCAAGACTTGGTACCTTTCTTTACTAGTTAGGAAGCAATGGATACTGGCTTTTATTAAGAAAGCCGCTGTTCTCATTAAAATTAAAATTAGATGATAATTTGCTATCTGGGACCTCCATGCGACACAGGCAGGAGGAGTACATGTGCCTTCCTAGGAAGGAAATTAGCTCCACACTAGCCCCAATTAAAACTTGTTTTCTTGCAAAAATAGAAGAAAAACATAATGCACTTATAAAACTGTTCACGGGGCAATTTTCTCTCTTCACAAAGTTTTGAGACTCCCCATTAAAATAGCTCCTGTCAAAAACAAATTTACCATTGTTTGTATAACACACAAAGTTTATGTGCGCTTCCACATACATTATGTCACACAGTTCCCTCAACATCCAGAACTGGCTCAGCACTCGCGTCATCAGGCACCTGCTATGCCTGAATCCCTGTGTTAGCACCTAGAGCTGCAAAAGAAGGATATGACTCATTCTACCTGGAAGAACTCATGTCAGGTAAGCAAAGAATTTGTAGAAACAACAGTCACATCACAGTGAAGTAAGTGGAACAAGGGCTAGAAAATCCCTCACAGATCTGATCACCGTCACAGTGTTAGGAAGGAAGCGGAAGGAAAAGTGACTGATGGAAGGTGAGGAGCCGACCTGAACATCCTGTCTTTCCACTACATCACACCTACCCTGGCTCCAATCCCCTAGAAAGAAAAATGAGTGTTGTTTTAAGTGATTGGAAATATATTCAGGTGCTCATCAGCAGGTCTAGCTTGATAATTCAAACACTGACATGGAGAAACACAAATTCTCTTTAATGCATGACCTTCACAATACTGTGGAGAAAGAGACATAGGGAAATTATATTCTTGCAAAGGGGTTTTACTTTTAATACTCTAAAATCTTTTAGGTCTGTGTTAACCAAATGTTGGTCTCTAGTTCACTTCTAGGTTAAGGTGAAAATTCCAGCCCAATATAAAATGATAAACATATGAACAAAAAGCTAATATGTTCTCTTCAGAGCTCTATCCTTTTTTATTGCTAAATAATCTTTATTTCTTAAGAGGATGATGATAGAAATTTTTATTTGGTCTTATTTCTAAAATGTCTCTGCCTAAAAAAATGGAAAATTTGCAGGCCTACATTTACTCTAATATATATATATACACACACACACACACACACATATTTTTAAATATACAGACCATGACATCAAAACCCTGGAGAACCACCGCTTTGAATCAACAATGATATACATTGATGATCATGTGTCCAACACAGGAAGCCATATTGCCAAAGGGTAACAACATATTAAGCAACTTCCCTTACTCTCATGTATGTTCCAATTAGAAAGACAAGACAGACACACAAAACAATTGAATAGCAATACAAGACAGAATATAACAGTGGTTAGCTTAAATTTGACATTTCATGTATCAAAAGCGTTAAAGTGTACATACCCTTTGACCCAGCTATTCCACTTGTAGGACTATTCCTAAAGAAACAATCATAGATGCACGGAAAGATGTATGGACAAAGATATTAACTATGGCAATATTAATAACAGTAAAAAAATTAGAAACCTTTCAATGTCCAACAATAGCGATATGGTTAAGTATGTTAGCTAAACATACTTAAATATGCTCATATGGTACATACCACTTAAAAGCTTATATAAGACTATTAACATTAACATTCACATTATATTGTAAACAATCCAGTTACAAAGCGTAGTATAGTATATAATTTTAGTAAATAAAGAATATGTTCATGAAAAATATAAAAAATATATACAACAAGATTTAATCATGATTATCTTTGGATGGAATTTATGAGTGATTTTGGTTTTTCCCCTTTGTACTCTTTATTTTCCAAGCTTTCTCACTGAGTACACATTACTTTTAGACTGGAAAAAAATATATTACTTTAATTTTTAAAAATATAACTTAAAAAATATTGGAAAGAAACACACCAAACTGTTAACAGTGTAGCTATGACAGAGGTTGGGGTAATTACTCCTTCTACATTAGCCAAAAATTATATGGCATATAATTTATATGAAATAATATAGTCATATGAAAATTTTTTTAGATTTTTTAAATAGGTCTCACTGTACAGCCTTGGCTGGTCTGAAACTCACTCACAGAGATCCGCTGCCTCTTTCTTACTTGTGTTAAAGGTGTGCTCCACCACACCTGCTGCCATGTGAAATATAAAACTACTTTAGAATAATACTGAAATGACACTAAAAGTGAGTGACTCAGAGCTGTAACCAAAGACATTTGGAGGGCTGGGAGTGTAGCTCAGCACAGAGTACACTTGACCAGCATGCACAAGACCCTGGGCTTGACCCTAGGCCCCACCCCATTTTGTTTTATTAGAACCTCTGTTAAACATCTTTGGCATGTTTCTCTCACAGCAACCAACATATTGTTTCTGTTCCAGGAGAAGCTAATGCTAACTCCATGGAAGTCATTCAGTCGAAGTGGGTGCTGGCTTCAGGGCTCATGTGCTCTTAGTTACCCAAAGAGCAGACAGGGTGGGGGTGCACCGTAGCATAACAGTAACAACATAACAGTAACGCGCACATGCACTTTTGTTATTTTAAGAAAATAGGCACTTTTAAATTTCATATAAATTCCTGACCTACACCTCCATTCATTAAAGTTTACACAAACATTAAGCTGTTGATGGTGAAAATTAAACTCCTCATCTCCATTAGTGTTTATTTTAAAAGGAATCTTCACAAAGAAAGATAATGATGTCCTCAATGATTAAATCAATATTTTTATCTGCTAGCTTAAATGTGTTTTATAATATTTACTTCACCATAGACACTGACTAAAAATAAAGGCTTAGAAAGACACAGCTAACTCACTGTCTACCCAAATCATAAATAATGTCATCTTTTTATAAATTTACAATAGAAGTTGGATGTGGTGGCGCATGCCTTTAATCCTAGCACTTGGGAGACAGAGGCAGGAGTGAGTTCAAGGCCAGCCTGGTCCATAGAGTGAGTTCCAGGATAGCCAGGACCACATGGAGAAATCCTGTCTTGAAAAACAAAACAAAACAAACAAAAACACTACAATAGAAAGAAAATTTTAAAAATGCCCTAAGAGATTGAAACTATGAGGAATCAATGAGAGATGAAAAGAAGAAAGAAAAAATTTAGGGAACAGACCAAGACCAGTCCCAGAGACCCAAGAAAAGGAGTGGCTGAGTGGTGGCTTTATTGGTTTAAACAAGTGAACTAAGGCCAGCAGAAAGAGCAGACGGTCTGTAAACTGACCACATAGCTGGCTGGTGATGCACAGAAGTTAAATTACAGATCAACGCCTCCCAGCTATGTCTCCCAGACAGAAATGGAGGCAATGAGTAAGAATGTGCTCCCCAGGTAGGAACAACTGAGCAGTTGGATGGGGACAGCAACTGTGTGGTCCCGGCATCCTAGCAGATGAGGAGGCAGCTGCACTAGAGAACGGTAGACAGCAGGTGGACTCGGCCTCATCATTCAGCCTCTCTCATCCCCACCACAATCACTGCACCGACAGTCACAGGAAGGCTGGCAAAGACTCTCAAAGCAGGATGAACCAGCACAAAACCAAGGCCCAAACATGAGAAAAGTCAGAGGATTAAAGTTAAGATACCAAAGAGAAGTTATCTCTACCGAAATTTGAAGTACTGGGTTTTTGTTGTTGTTGTTGCTTAAAGAAATGAACCAATGAATCTTAGGCTTCATATGGAAATGGAAGGAGCTCAGAACACCACAACAATCTGGAAAAGAAACTGGAAGACGGACACATTCTATTCCCAAACTTACTACAACAGTACAGCATTCAAAGCAGCAGGTACTGGTATAAGGAAGAACACTTATAAATAAAGGGTTTCCAGTGAGAACTCAGAGTAGGGAGGTATGGTGGGACATGCCTGTTATCCCAGCACTCAAGGGCAGAACCAGAAGGCTGACCAAGGCTTTGAGGCTAGCCTGGTCTACATGAAAGTTGCAGAGCAGCCAGGACTACATAGTCAGACACTGTCTCAACAAACTAAAAATAATAGGTAAATAAAAGTGAGAATTTAAAGATAAACCCAAACATCTATGATCCATTAATTTTTGAGAAGTCACATGTTAATTGATTAAGCCTTAAGGGTAACAAGAATTATCTTTTAAACACATGTTCCCAGGACAAACATATATACTTTTGTCAAGAATTATTTGGGGGGGCGGGTATAGTTTTATATTTTGAGATGGGATTATCACTCTGTAACCAGGTAGACTTTAAGTTGTTTAGGATTCTCCTTTCTCTGCTTCCTGAGGGCTGGGATCATAGGCATGCACCCCAGTTCTACCTTTAAACCTAGAATTCTATACTTGTCTCTTATTCATGTATGAAGGGGGCATTTTTAGAAGTATAAGGATGCACACAAAAAATTGCTCCCTTAGAAGTCTGGTAATAGAAATACTCAAAATTATACATATAAACAGAAAATAATAATGGGCATAAGAAAAAAAGTAATAAGCAACAAAGCCTTAAGTGTCGATGAGCACGGGCTGGCCGGGAAATAATACACAACCCAAGCCTTACTAACATTTAGAACTACAATCAGCTTGAGCTAGAGTAAGACTGTCTCAAAAATACACACATAAAAAGTCAGGCATGGTGAAGCATGCCTTAAATTCCAGTCCTCAACAGGCAGATCTCTGAGTTTGAGGCTAGCCTGGTCCACTTAGTGAGTACTAGGCCAGCCAAGGTTACATAGTCACCCCTCATCTCAAATAACAAAAGAAACAAAGAAAGAAAACACACATACACACACACACACACACACACACACACACACACACACACGACCAGGTATACCTTTTACCAAGTCCTTGATTTTGGTTTCTCTCCAAACTGATGGGGGGTAGGGGTGGGGAGGATTGTTCAATGTTTAAGCACCCTTCATGTTACCTTCAGTTACCAACACCCACATGATAGAACTTCAACTGAGAAAACGCTTTTATAAGATCCAGCTGTAGACAAGCCTATAAGGCATTTTTGTAGTTATTGATGTGACAGTGGTCCATTTGTGTCTGTGTGTGTGTGAGACAGACAGAGAGAGGGAGGGAGGAAGGGAGGGAGGGAGGGAGGGAGAGAGGGAGAGGAGAGAGAGAGAGAGAGAGAGAGAGAGAGAGAGAGAGAGAGAGAGAGAGAGAGAGAGAGATGCCTCTAATCCCAGCACTCAGGAGGCAGAGGCAAGCAGATCTCAGTGAGTTTGAGGCTAGCCTAGTCTACAGAGTGAATTTCAGGACTGCTGAGGCTACACAGAGAAACCCTATCTCAAAACAAACAAAAAAGCAAGAAAGCAGACTGAGCAAGCTCTGTATCAGCTCCTTCTCCAGGTTCCTTCTCTTCTTGAGCTCCTGCCATGACTGCATTTGATGATGGACTGTGCTATGGAAATGTGAAATAACCCTTTCCTCCCCAAGTGGCTTTTGGTCATAGTGTTTCATCACATCAACAGAAAATCTAACAAAGACAGCAGATAAACTAACTATACACATAAAAATAAATAAATCTTTAAAAAAAATTTTTTTATAAACTATGTATCTCTGGGCAGTGGTGGCCCATGCGTTTAAGCTCCAGCACTTGGAAGGCAGAAGCAGGGGAATCTCTGAGTTTAAGTCCAGCCTGGTCTACAGAGTAAGTTCCAGGACAGCCAGGAATAAGTGTAAACTCTGTCTCAAAAAACAAAACAAAATAAAAACTGTATATCATACATCAGAACAGAGACAATTTAAAAAGTAGTAGCATTGAATACTGGTGAGCATACATAGAAACTAGGTCATGTAAACACTCCCAGGTGTAGTCACGCACGCCTTTAATCCCAGCACTTTGGGCAGAGGCAGGCTGATCTCTGTGAGTTAGAGGCCAGCCTGGTCTGCAGAGCTGTGGTGAACAGGCTGTGGTGGTATGAACAATGGCCCCCATAGCATGCCTGGTTCCCAGTTGAAGAACTGTTAGGGAGGATTAGGAGGTGTGGGGGGAGATGTGTCACTGGCTTTGAGGTTTCAAAAGCCCACACCAGGCCCATCCAGCTCCAGCATCTTTCTCTCACCCCCTGCTGCCTGTGGAGCAGGATGTAAAGCTCTCAGCTCCAGGGCCATTCCTTCCTGCATGCTGCCATGCTCCCCAGCATGATAATAATGGACTAACCTCTGAAAGTGTAAGAGAGCCCTCAGTTAAATGCTTTCTTTTACAAGAACTGCCTAGGTCTTGATCATGGTCTTTTCACAGTAACAGAACAGTGACTAAAGACACTGGCATTCTCCCTTATTGCCTCCTGCCTACCATGAGTAAACAGCCAACCCCAAATGCTTCCACAACAATATCCACGTTAGTATGGCCCCAGAAACCCTGGAACTAAGAACTGCAAACAGAAACCTCTCAAGTCCTAAGTTATCTCAATCAAGATAACCTTTCTCCTTTAAGTTGTTTCTCTTGGGTGCTCATCACAGCAATGAAAAATTAACACACACCAAGAAAGCTGCTTCCAGAAAAAGTAGGGCTGTTGCCATGATTGAACCTGACCGTTTGGTTCCAAAGCCTTTGTATCTGGTTTGCTGTAAGCTGGCTAAATGGGTGTTTCGGTGGGGGGCAGAAGATGAGGGGTCAAGAGTGGGTAGCGTAGAGACTGTGCTCCAGGAACTTCAAACCAGTAGAAATGAAGACTCTTGAAATTGGACTAGGGGCCATTTGTGTATCGCTATGGCAAAGAATTTATCTATATTTTGTCCATGGCTTAAGGGTAGTAGACTAAATCTAGTAGAAGAATTTTCAGGACAGCCCAGCCTTCAGGCTATGATAGCATGGGCATTGCTGACTGCTTTTAACTGGGTTTGCAGTGAGCACTGGGGATAAAAGTTGAGCAAAATAGAAAAAAAAAATTCGACAAATAGAAAAATTTGCAGTTTCACCAGAAAAAAGAAGCATGTGTAAGTTGAAACCAATGAAGCTGTGGCTGCTGAAGATACTAGCCCCTCTAAAAGGCTGTTCATCTTGCAACAGGGCAACAGGGAAAATGCCTTAAGGGCATCTCAGCATTGGCTGGGGCCACACTAGGGATCCACCTGTGACTGGCTCGATAGCATACTTAGAGAAAAGAGCTCTAGAACTCTCTGCCCCACACCAGGGTGCCTAGGCAAGTGTTTCTCTGGGGTCAGCAGCCCAGTACAGTGAAGAGGCCACAGGAGCAATTACATAAGTGGGACTGACTGACTACTCCTCAAAGTACTGGCAGACCTTGGAGTCATCACAGGACACTGTATATATTTTTTTTAATTTTTAGAAGGACAGCCAAAGATTGATGTTTGGGTGACAGCAAGATTCCTGGCATGTAGTTAGTTCCACAACTTCTGTTTCTCCAAATGCCTCGACAAGACATTCACTCACCACTTTCCTCTTGTTTTTGTTTTTTTAAGATTTTATTATTTCAAATTATGTGTAGGTGTGTGTACCTGTATGTGGATATGTGCATGTCAGTATAGGTGTGCCTGCAGAGGCCAGAGACATTGCAACCCTTGGGGCTGGCATTATAGGTAGATGTGAGTTGTCACCTGATATAGGTGCTGGGTCCTCTGGATGTGCTAGTAACTACTGAGTCATCTCTTCAGCCCCTCACATAAGACTTTGAACTTGGGTTTGTTAGCAATGCTGAAAACAGTAGAACTATGGGGACTCTTGGAGATGTGCTAAATGCATTTTGCATTATGAAATAGACATGAACCTGGAGGTAGGGGGCTAGTGGTTGAAATGACAAGTTTAAAATGTATCTGATGACAAGCTGACATGGGGGGTGGTGCTTGGATTTGTGATGCTTAATCTTTTTTTTGTTTGTTTGGTTTTTGGTTTTTCAAGACAGAGTTTCTCTGTGGCTTTGGAGCCTGTCCTGGAACTAGCTCTTGTAGACCAGGCTGGTCTCAAACTCACAGAGATCCCCTGCCTCTGCCTCCTGAGTGCAAAATACTCATATATACAAAATAATAAATCTAAAAAAGCAATGGAGAGAGAGAGAGCACTAGCCAGTAAGGCACACCTCTGAGGGTTTCTGTGAACACACTCCCAGAGATAACTAAGCAGGTAGGAAGACCTGCCCTGAATGGGGGTGGCAAAAGGAGTGATAAATGTCTAAAATTTGATACCAATGTATCATTCTAGCCATGGCAAAAGTAGAGAAACAAAAGACAAATTAATAATCACCAGTATTTTGTCAAGGGAAGTATCTATATCTAGAGGATACCATTGGGGAGCACTGCTCTTATCTGGGCTGTAATAATCACATAAATCTACACATATAACAACACTATCCAGAACTCAACACACACGATGAAACTGATGAAATCTGAGGACAATGGACTGGGGAAGACAATAGTAACACAATATCCTCGTTCTAGGAAAATGGGTGGAGGATATGTGGATCTTTACATATTATTTGTTTATTTGGTTTGGTTTTGAGACAAGGCCTCACTGTGCAGCCCTGGGTCAGACTGGCTATGAACCCACAGAAACCCAGCTGTCTGTTTCCCAAGTGCTGGCAGTCACCACCCCACTGCTGCATGTTTCCTTCCTTCCTTCCTTCCTTCCTTCCGTCCTTCCTTCCTTCCTGTCTTCCTTCCTTCCTGTCTTCCTTCCTTCCTGTCTTCCTTCCTTCCTTCCTTCCTGTCTTCCTGTCTTCCTTCCTTCCTTTCTTCCTTCCTTCCTTTCGTCCTTCCTTCCTTCCTACCTTCCTTCCTTCCTTCCTTCCTGTCTTCCTTCCTTCCTGTCTTCCTTTCTTCCTTCCTTCCTCCCTTTCTTTCTTTCTTTCTTTCTTTCTTTCTTTCTTTCTTTCTTTCTTTCTTTCGTTTGTTTGAGACAGGGCTTCTCTAACAGCCTTGACTGTCTTGGAACTCACTCTGTTCCTCAGGCTGGCCTCAAACTCACAGAGGTCTGCCTGCCTCTTGAGTACTGGCATTAAAGGTGTGTGCCACCAATGCCCAGCTGCATTTTATTTCTTAAAATTTCATGTGAACAAGCATTATCTCTAAGTAAAAATTATAAAAAAACAAACTAAAAAATTATAATGTAGGGAATACTTTTTAAATGATACATCTAAAATGTAAATAGAACCGGGCTAAAGAATCCTGATGCTTTCTGGGTGTCCAAGATGTTGAAGAAGAGTGTGAAATTCCATGTTTCCCTGGATTTCCCCAAAGAGCTGTGATCAACTGTAAAGACAACAGAGGAATCAAAAAAATCTGTACATCATCTCTGTGAAGGGACTCAAGGGACACTCTGTAATTTGACAAGAGTCATATAGAAATGATGGCTGCTGCTTCACTGAAGATAATGCAGAGGTCATAGTGGACAAAGGGACGGTGAAAGGTTCCACCCTCACAGCTCAGCCACAAAAGTGCGCAGACTTGTGGCCCAGGGCTTCGACCAATGCAGGCAGCACTGCGTGGGTCTCCAGTATATTTGTAAAATACAATAGCCATTAAAGAGTCTTTGATGGGCCAGGCGGTGGTAACACATACCTTTAATCCCAGCACTTGGGAGGCAGAGGCGGATCTCTGTGAGTTCACGACCAGCCTGGTCTACGTAGTAAGCTCCAACCCAGTTAAGGCTACACAATGAGACAACATGCACATTGTGTGTGTGTATGTGTGTATGAGAGAGAGAGAGAGAGAGAGAGAGAGAGAGAGAGAGAGAGAGAGGGAGGAGGAGGAGGAGGAGGAGGAGGAGGAGGAGGAGGAGGAGGAGGAAGAAGAAGAAGAAGAAGAAGAAGAAGAAGAAGAAGAAGAAGAAGAAGAAGAAGAAGAAGAAGAAGAAGAAGAGATCTGACCCATGTCTTAGCTCTTCTTTCATGAAGTACTCCTTAGGGAGGAGCTTCAGTCCCATTTCAAAAACTTTTTGAAAGAAAGTGTAAATAAACAGCAAACTAAAATATAACTTATAATGTCATGTTGTACTATGTTGTAGTTTGCCTGGCCACAGCATTGTACATACATACATACATGGAAACAACTGCACACATTACTAGCACTACTAAAAGAACTCATTAAGCTTCTCCACAACTCTATGAGATTGATACTACCATGATTCCCAATTTACAGATGAGGACATTAAGAATAGTGAGACTAAGCAATTTGTACAGAGCACTTAAACTCCAGATAAAAAGTCTAGAATTTAAAATCATGTTTTTGTTTGTTTCTTTGTTTGTTGAGACAGGTCTCTGCATGAAGCTATAGTTTACCTGGAATCTGCTATTATACAGCCCAGGCTGGCCTTAAACTCTTTCTGCCTCAGCCTCACAAGATTATAAATTCTGGGATTACAGGCAGTATTCATCACCAAACCCAGCTAAACCAATGCATCTGAATCTAAATCTTTCTTAACTACTATACAATCATGCTCTGGATCATAATTCAATTTAGCACTTAAGCAAGTATGTCTAACAAAGGCATTTAATTAATATGTGTTGAATGAAGACTAGGAAGGACACTACTGTTCCAAGACTCAGATAATATCTTCATTATACTGCCACATTGCCAAATCTCATTAAAAAACAAAACCAGAGTAGGTCATTGTGACTAACAGAATATGGTAATGTTAAGCCAAGCAGTAGTGGCACACGCTTTAAACCCAGCACTCAGGAGGCAGAGGCAGGCGGGATCTCTGAGTTTGAGGCCAGACTGGTCTAAAAGAGCTAGTTCCAGGACAGGCTCCAAAGCAACACAGAGAAACCCTGTCTTAAAAAAAAACAAACAAAAATATGAAGTAACCACAGCATACTGAAGAACAGCTTCTAATCTTGAGCTGGTCTTTGTCATTTTGGTTTTGTTATTCAAGTATCCCTTTTCTGAAAAAAGCAGGCTCATTAGATGAGGGGTTTTTGTCTTTGGGGGAGAGAAAGGGCACAAACAGATGGTACACTGAAATCACTCATCTACGTAAATGACTGATTCTTGCTAGACTAGCTTTGAAAGATTAGCTAAAATTTACATATTTACATATATTAATCAAAAAGTATTATAATTCATAAATCTGCTAAATTGAAATATTACATCTGAATCTAATGAACATAAAATTCCTGGGAACACTTTGGTTTAAAATAATACCATCATATTCTTAATGTTTATGAATGTCTGCCAAGACATCAACATAAAAACTCTACCCAGAGCTAGAGACATGGCTCAGTGATTAAGACCACTTGCTGCTCTTCCAGAAGACCTGGGTCCTATTTTAACTCCAGTTCAAGGGGATCTGAGGCCCTCTTCTGGCTTCATCGGGCACCAAGTAGACATGTAAGCAAAACACACATAAAACACACAAATTAAAAAAAAAAACTCCACCCTTTGGGCCCAGTTTAATATTTTGATAGGAAGAATTAGCTTTAAATACTTCATATAATATGCACACTGGATAGTCTCTCAAGCCCCCAAATCATACAATTCTTAGAAGAATCACAAATATTTCAAGATCCTTATAACCACCCATTGCAGCAGTTACCAAGACACTAGACTAGAAAAAACAAAACAATAAAGCAGATTGCCAGCCTTCCCGCAGTAAGGCTGGAAATTAAACTCGGGCTGGAAGGACAGTTCAGTGGTGAGAGCACTGGCTGTTCTTGCAGAGGATCTGGGTTCAATTCTCAGCACCCACATGATGGCTCACAACCACCTCTAACTCCAGCTCTGCGGGGGGGGTCTATTGCCCAATTTTGGCCTTTGTGGGCACTGCATGCACATGGTGCACAGACATGCAGGCAGATAAACATTCATATACACAAAATAAAAATAAGTAATTCTTAGCTGGGCAGTGGTAGCGTATGCCTTTAATCTCAGACTTGGGAGGCAGAAGCAGGTGAATCTCTGTGAGTTTGAGGTCAGCCTGGTCTATAGAATGAGTTCTAGGACAGCCAGGACCTCACAGAGAAACACTCTCGAAATAACAACAACAAAGATTTCTAAGGTCTTTTCAACTTCAACATTTATGATTCAATGATGTTTCAAAGGAGAGAAAAAATTTCATCCTAAAACCTTTGTTATGATTTCTGTGTTTGAAGATTTAAAAACAAAACCTCTGCCTTCATTTATAGTCTTAATGTGTCTACAATGTGTCTATAAAATGAAATATCAAAATAAATATATACAGTTACAAACTCCATTTTGCTTGCTTCTTTTTTGTTGGAGGTGGTGGTTTTGTTTGGTTGATTTTGTTACTCTGGTTCTAGGATCTTGTATACACTAAGCAAGTGCTCTACTTTATAGTTATACCTCCAGCTCCTGATTTCTTAATGCAGTGTCACCTCCATTCTTTTCATCTCCAGTAAAATCTGTTTAAAAAAAGATGGGTGGGGCTGAAGAGATGGCTCAGTAGTTAAGAACAATTGATGCTCTTGCAGAGGACCCAGGTTCAGTTCCCAGAACCCATATGGCTCACAACCATCCATAACTCAAACTCTCAGGTATCTGACTGTCTCTTCTGACTTCAATGGGCTCCAGGAACAGCAACAGAAAAGTCACTAACACAACCGAGGAGAATCAGAAGTTCAAGGTCATTCTCAGCTACACAGTGAACTATATGAGATTCTGTCAAAAAATATATATATATATAAACCATGAATATGGCCAAAGTAGGCATAATACCTAGCATGACTTCTGTATGAAGAACTACACCCAGAAATACCGATTTTTAAGAATAGCACAGTATGCACAACCCTAATCCAAGTTACATAGGACTCTGAGGCAGGAGGATCATGAGTTAGAGATCTGCCTAGACTACCAAATTGGAGGCCATCTCAGGAAAGCAAGCCTATTCTTTTCCCAGAAAGTAGAATATTAAAAGACATTTCATAACATTTCACATGCAGCCAAGTGTTTTTCCTATAAGAGCAAATAAGTTTCACTTAAAAATCATAATTTAGGTCCCTATTTTTTCCCCCTGACAGGGTCTCACTATGTGTCTCTCTGGCTGACATGGACTTCTCTACATAACCAAGCTGACCTTGAACTCACACAGATCCACTTGCCTGTGCCTCCTAAGTGCTGGAATTAAAGGCACGTGCCACCACGGCTGTCTCAAATCCCTAAATTTCTAAATATAGCTTTAAGAAGTTATTTTCCTGAGTAGTTTAAATATGTATATGTATTTACTGCTGGGCACTTTAATCTTTAATCCCAGCACTCGGGAGGCAGAGGCAGGCGGATCTCTGTGAGTTCGAGGTCAGCCTGGTCTACAAGAGCTAGTTCCAGGACAGGCTCCAAAGCCACAAAGAAACTGTCTCAAAAAACAAACAAAAAAAGTATATGTATTTAAAACTAAATATATTTTGTTTCTTTTGAAATTACCAAATTCAGAGTGCACACTAGAAACTCCATAGCCCTGCATGAGGTTTGTGTGCCTATTTTTAAAGGAATTTGTTTCATGTGACACCAACATATGTATAGTTAGTATTTAATCAATTATACATCTGATCCAAACTAACGGAGTTGACAGTTGATAATGAAACCATATGGCAAGAAGCTAACGTGGATAAAAAGGGAAGCAACTCAAAGAAAAGGCATCACTCAACTCCAAATTATTTGATCATCTCATTTCCTTACTACTCATCATACTTTTCATTTCACTACCTAGGTTTCCATTCAATGATCACATCTTAGACAGCAAAAGTCCAGGCTGGATTCTACATGTGGCAGGAAGTCAATAAAAACACAGCTGTAGTTTAGCAAGATTAATCCTACTTCAATACATAAGGTAGATTAGAAAAAAAGACAGAGCAAGGCGGTGGTGGCACATGCCTTAATCCCAGCACTTGGGAGTCAGAGACAGGTGGATCTTTGTGAGTTTGAGGCCAGCCTGGTCTACAGAGCAAGTTTCAGGACAGGCTCCAGAGCTACACAGATAAACCCTGTCTCGAAAAACAATAATAATAATTTATCCAATGCAAAATAACCTTGAGTTGCCGGGCGGTGGTGGTGCACGCCTTTAATCCCAGCACTCGGGAGGCAGAGGCAGGCGGATCTCTGTGAGTTCGAGGCCAGCCTGGTCTACAAGAGCTAGTTCCAGGACAGGAACCAAAAAGCTACAGAGAAACCCTGTCTCGAAAATCCAAAAAAAAAAAAAAAAAAACCTTGAGTTTCATCCTTCTGCAAAAATAACTATGAATACTGACAATCAATCCACACTTCATAAAAGCCAGGTATGGTGGAATGTGCTTACAATGTCATCACTTGTGAAACTGAGGCAAAAAATCAAAACCATCCTGCTACATAGGGAGATTTTAGCCTCGGTTACATGAGACTGGGTCTCTATAGAAGATGACAGAGAAAATAGCTTTTTTTAATTACATGCATTTTATCTCTCTCTCTCTCTCTGTACATTTGTATGTGTCATGATGAACATGTGCAGGTCAGAGATCAACCTGAGGCTCCTATTTCCTCAGTGGGCTTAAAAATTGGCAAAGCACAGAGCTTCTCCTTTTCTTCCTCAGAACAGAGATAAGGATGTGTGTAGGGGCGTGGTTCAGTCTGTGGGTGTTGGGATCTAAACTCTGCTCTTCATGATTACATAGTGAGTATTCTTAACTACTAAGCCATCTTAGCTGATTGCTTTGTGCTAAAAGACAAACTGATTCCCAAATGTCTGTGGGACTGGAAGGGACCCAGAATAGCCAAAATGAACCTTTGAAAGAAGACTAAAATAGGAAGACTCATAATTCTTTATTTCAAAGCACCAGGAAATGAAGTGGTATGGTGCTGGCATATGAACAGACAGGCAGAGCAAATGGAACAAAATGGAGAGATCAACTGATTTTTGACAAGGGTGACAAGACCATTCAAAAGTGAAAGAAAAGTGCTGGAAACAAATGGCACTGGGATGGCCGGACAGGAGCTCGGAAGACCTGACACCAAGCACTGAGACAAAGGCAAAACCACAGAACACCAGAGGAAAGCATAAGGATCCTTGCAGAGTACACCAAAAACAAATAACAACAAAAGAAAAGGGGCAACTAATTAGACATTATCAAAATTAAAAAAAAAAACACTGTGCTTCAAGCAATACAACTAAGAAAACATAAAATGGGAGGAAATGCACATATAATGTTAAATCACACAAATAACAAATGAATTATACCTAGAATATATAAGGAACTCTTATAAACAACAATAAAAAGACAACTCGATTAAAAACAAGATGAAGCATGTGATATACAGCTCCCTACAGGGAAACAGACACAATGGTCACCAAGCACATAAAAAGGGGCTAGGCATTGTTAGGCATCAAGGAAAACAGATCAAAAACCACATGAAGGTATGCAGGTGCAACGCCTACAACCCAGCTACTTAGTGAGGCTGCTGAAGCCCAGGAGTCTGAGACGAGCCAGAACAACATGAAGACCTAGTCTAAAAAACAGGAACATGAGCTTCTCCTTCAACATATTAAAACAGTGAGATGACAAGTGTTTGGGAAGATGTACACAGCGTTGGTGGGAATGTAAAATTCCAGTTGCTTTTGAAAACTGTCTGGCAATTCCTCAAATGGCTAAACATATTTCACAGAGTTACTATATGATTCAACAGTTGTACTCCAGGCATTTACCTAAGGGAAAGGCATATCCAGACATCTGCACACAGATATACATAGCAGCATTATGCTTAACAGTCAAAAGCTACAAACAACCTAAGTACCTATCAGCAGATGGCTTGGTAAATTAATATGGGAAAAAACGAAAATAAAACATAGGGGGTGAGATGGCTCAGCTGGTAAAGTTGCTTATTTGCTGCCTAACATGACAACCTGAGTCTGATCCTGGAACCCAGTAGTGGAAAGAGAACTGACTCCCAAAAGAGTTGTCCTTTGACCTCTACATGTGCACGTCGGCATTTGCGTGCCCACACCCACACAAATAAATAAATAAGTGAAGTCAGAGTCAGAGAGATGACTCGGTGGGTAAGAACACTTGCTTCATAAATCATAAAAGACCAAGCCAGGGGTGTGGTGGTGCACATCTTTAATCCTAGCACTCGGGGAGGCAGAGACAGGCGGTTCTCTGTGAGTTCCAGGCCAGAGAAACTCGGTCTTGGGAAGGGGGTGGTAGTACATGCCTTTAGGTCAATTTGATCTATGCAGAGAGTTTCAAGATAACCAGGTCTACACAATAATACCCTTAAAGGTGCATACCTTTAAAACATGCAGGGGGCGGAAGCAGATGCATCTCTGTGAGTTCAAAACCAGCCTGGTCTACATAGCAAGTTGCAGGGCAGCCAGAGCTACACATCAAGACAGACCTTGTCTCAACAACAACAATAACAACAACAAAAAAGTAAAAACAAACAGAAACCAAACCAAAACAAGGACTGGAGGGACTGAGGAAATAGTTCAGCTGGCAAATGTTTGCAAGGCAAGCATGAGGACCTGAATTTAATCTAGAACTCTCACACTCACATACACATACTGGAGTATTATTTAGCCCTAAAAAACAAAAATGCATCATTACCAAGAAAATCAACAGAACTGAGATCACATAGGTAAAATAGACTACACTCAGATAAGCAAAAACTATGTACATGTGTGTTTTATCTTCATGTATGCATATGTTCCACATGAATACAGTTAAGTACATCTTTTAAAAATAAGGACTATGGACTGGGGAGATGACTGCTCCTCCAGAGGCCCTGAGTTCAATCCCAGCAACCACAAGGTGGCTCACAACCATCTATAATGGGATGTGATGCCCTCTTCTGGCTTGCAAGCTTACATAGATAGAACACTCGTGTTTGTTTGTGTTTGTTTTGGCCTTTCGAGACAGGGTTTCTATTTAGCTTTGGAGCCTGTCCTGGAACTAGTTCCTTGTAGATCAGGCTGGCCTGGAACTCACAGAGACCCCGTGCCTCTGCCTCCCGAATGCTGGAACTAAAGGCGTGCGCCACCACCGCCCAGCTCAGAACACTCATAAGTTAAGAAAATAAATACAAAAATAAATATTTTTTTTAAAAAGGAAAAAGAGGTTAAGCAATGGGCTCAAATAAGACATGTTTTCTCCTGTATGTATATCTAACTTTTTTTTAAAAAGACATAAAAGGTACTAGCAATATGGCTTGGTAACTCAAGGCACTTGAAGCCTGATGACCTAAGTTCCATCCCTGGAATACACATGGTGGAAGGAAAGCACCGAGTCTGAAAGCCATCTTCTCCCCTTGGCTGTGTGCCATGGCATACTCGTGATCATACATGTATAAAACTGGGCAAACGTGAAGAGTGGTGGAGTGCGGCAGAAAATGTGAACACGAGAAATGAATGTAACGTCCCTCTAATCCTAGCACTTGGGAGGCAGAGGCAGGCAAACCTGAATTCAAGGCTAGTCTGGTCTACAGAGTGAGTTCCAAGACAACAACAACAACAACAAAAAAAAAGAATCAAAAGATAGCAGCCATTTCTTTTTTATTTATTTTAAATATTTAATTTTTAAAATGTATTTACTTTATGTGTGTGTGTGTCTGTGTGTCTGTGTGTTTTGTCTGTATATATGTCTTCATACCAGAAAAGGGCATCAGAGCCCATGGGACTATAGTTACCGACAGTTGCAAGCTGACGTGTGGGTGGTGGGAATTGAACCCAGGACCCTGTCTCTTCATCCGCATATTTTTTTAAGGATTTGCTTGATGTGTGTGTGTGTTGTGTATATAGGCACATACGTGCAGGAGCTCGTGTGCATAAGTCTATACACACACCTGCCAGATCCCCTGGAGCTGGAGTTGCGGGCAGCTGTGCACCACTGTGTGATGTTGGGAACTGAACACCAGTCCTCTACAAAAGTAGTGCCCCTGGGGCTGGAGAGATGGCTCGGAGATTAAGAGCACTGCCTCCTCTTCCAAAGGTCCTGAGTTCAATTTCCAGCAACCACATGGTGGCTCACAACCATCTGTAATGAGATCTGGTGCCCTCTTCTGGCCTGCAGATGCACATGCAGACAGAACACTTATACATAATAAATGAATAAAGAAAATATTCCTATTAAACTGGCAATAAGTGGTTTAGGGCTAAAGGCAGATGGCTCAGTAGTTAAGGGCATCATCCATTGTTCTTCCTGAGGACCCAGGTTCAATTTTTCAGCACCCACATGGTAACCCCCAAACATCTGTAATACCAATTCCAGGGTATCTAATGCCGTCTTCTGACCTCTGAGGGCACCCGGAACACACACGGTACACAAGACATACATGCAAGCAAAACATTCATAAAATAAGAATAATAAAATATTATTTGAAAAATAAGAATAATAAAGGTTGAGCCAGGCATAATGGTACATGCCTGTAATCCTAGCATTTGAAAGGCAGAAGCAGGATGGTTTCTACACACTCCAGGCCAACCTGGGCTACATAGTAAAACCCTTTTTCAAAAAACAGGAGGCTTGCAGGGCATGGTAGCACAAGGTTTTAATCCCAGCACTCAGGAAGCAGAAGCAGGAAGGTCTCTGAGTTTGAGGTTATACTGGTCTACATAGGGAGTTCCAGGTCAGCCAGTGCTGAGTGAGAGAGACCCAGTCTCAAAAACAAACAAAAACCCCAATCTCTGGCCTAGGGAAACTGCCCACAAACCGTGGGTCCCATCCCTAGCATTAGAAAAATGAGGGGTGCGTCCTAATAAAGCACTTCATTACGGAGGCATCAAGAAGTCACCAGCACTCCAACACTCTCAGCAGGTCACCACCTGACGCTTCCTCTGTTAGGGCGATTTGACAGTTTATCAAGGTTTAAACAATGCTCCTAGGAATTAACCTGCAAGATAAATATCCTCATACAACAGGGAGTCTCACTGTGTCGCTGTAGTAGGAGACTGCACTATCTAGCATATCTAAGCATACAACACACCCAGACCAGGCAAATGGGACACACCCCCAGAAAACCGCATCATTGTTTGTTCCTAGGGAGAGAAGCCAAAAGGCAAAGTCAAAGATAGAAAACTTGCCTTCTGATATATGTTGTTTTGTTTGGCTTTCTTGCTTGAGACAGGTTTTATGTTGCTTAAGATGGTCTCCAACTCGAAGGCAGCTCTGTAGCAGAGGAGACCAGGACTTCCTGCCTCTTCTTCCTGAGGCTGGGATCACAGCTACCATGTGTGGCTATCATATGCCATTTCTACTATTTGAATTTTACATATTTCTGTTTGTTTGTCTGTTTGAGACAGGGTTTCTCTGTGTAGGTTTGCCTGTCCTGGAACTTGCTATCTCAGAGAGCTGACCTCGAATCACAGAGATCAGCCTGCCTCTGCCTCCCAAATCACAGAATTAAAAGTGTGCGCCACTACCCAGCCACATTTCTTATTTAAGACCTTTAAATTAAGATTTCTGGACTATTTTTGACCCAGCTCTAGCAACTGTTAAGTGTTTCTTTCTCTCTCAGTCCCCACGTTAGCAATGCTGTTTGACTGCTTTCTCTACTAACAGAGACACTTCATTAAATTCATGCTAAAACATAACACTGACTTGTGTTCTGTTTCACAGTCCCCTTGCTGTATCTCTAAATGCTTCATCTACAAAATAGCAGCATCGTTTCCTATTTTTCCCTAGGTATATAAATACTAATCCCAGCACTTGGAAGGCAGACAGGATCTCTGTGAGCTCAAGACTAGCCTGGTCTACAGAGCTAGTTCCAGGACAGGCTCCAAAGCTACAGATAAACCCTGTCTTGAAAAATCAAAGATTAAAACCTATGAATGTCTTAGCCTGTGGGGTAAACACATCATCACTGCTATATCTTAGAAAATAGTAGAAAGGGGTTAGCAAGACGGCACAGAAGGTAAATGAGCTTGCTGCCAAGTCTAACAACCTGAGTTCTAGTCCTAAAATTGTCCTCTGACTTCCAAATGCATATTGTGGCATGCATATGAGTGCACACACACAATAAGAATTCTGCTCTTAAATACTCTAAGAATAAAAAAGATAGCAGAAAGACAATATTCAAAATTACAAAACACTATGCTGACACTAGTTCTGATACTCTAAGAACTCACCATTACCTGTTTGTTTGGAGCCACGGGGCTCTGAAGAGTTAAACCACTGCACATTAATATCTTACACATAATGTCAGTGCATTAATTTATTTTATAATTTAAAAAATATTCTAATTTTATGTGCACAGGTGTTTTACCTGCATGTATGTCTGTGTAACACTTGTATGCCTGGTGTCTGTCAGATTCCCTAGAACTGTAGTTAAAGATGGTTGGTTTTAAGTCACTATGTGGATGCTGGGAATTGAGCCCTGAATCTCTGAAAGAGCAACCAATACTCTTAACCTCAAAGCTCTCTCTACAGCTCTTAGTTAAAAAATGTTAAGACTGGGGGCTGGAGAGATGGCTCAGAGGTTAGAACACTGGCTGTTCTTCCAGAGGTCCTAAGTTCAATTCCCAGCAACCACATTTGCAATGAGATCTGGTGCCCTCTTCTGGCATGGAAGTGTACAGGCAGGAGGAACATTGCATACATAATAAATAAATAAATCTTAAAAATAAAGAAGTTGAATTTCATTTAAAAAATGTATATATGTATATGTGTGCGTGAGTGTGTATGTGTGTATACAAACAGGAATACGGTATGCTATGTACTGTATACCTAAGGAGGGTCCAGAAAGAAGGTAAGAGAAGGCCTCTATGGGAAAAAATACAACTGAGATTCAATGAAACAGAAACTGAGAGACTGAGGCACAAGAGGCTACTGCGGGAGAGAAGAACACACACAGTGGCTTCCGGTGCTGAGAGAAAAAGAGCAGAGGGCAGAGAACAAAATGGAGGGTTAGGACACGTTCAGGATGTTTACCCTACTCGAAACAATGAAATAGAAGACTGGGTACAGTGGCACTTGCCCGCATCCCGCTACTCTAGAAGCTGAAGCAGGAGGATGGACAGTTCAAGGCCAGCCTGGACAAAGGACTAGAAAAAGGCTATAAGCAGAGGTGATGAAAGACCAGCACCATAAGAATGGAAGGTACTAGCAGAAGGAGGAAGACTACTCAGGAAGCTGCTGCAGTAAACCTGACATCAAGAATTAGTTACCACAGAAGCAAAAGAAACAAGACTAGGTAGCTGATTACAACTGAAGTTGGTGGGGAGCTTAAAGAGATCACCCTGATTTCAAGTTCCCATAAGATGGGTAAAAATGCTAGCACATAGGAAGTAGAGGTTGGAGGATCTCTGTGAGTCCAAAGCCACCCTGGTCTACACAGGAAGTTCCAGAATAGCTGGAATATATAGTGAGACCTTGTCTTCAAATTGTTTTCAAACGATGCTATCCCTGAAAGACGGTGGAAGTGTTCTACAAAGAGCACCAAGTCATGCGGCTTTGTTTCAGAGGGACTGGGAACAAGGCAGAGACGCTAAAAGGAAGAAAAGGCTCTTCCAGTGTGTGGAAGCTAGTAGAGGTCAAAAGAGATGGGAAATGAATACATCAAATGGGGAAAAGTAGCTAGCCCTGCAGGGTCAGCCATAAAACAGACCTATACATTCCTATTCCTCCCTACCACTTAAAACCTTTTGGATTATTTCAAAATAGAGTTAAGAGATTTAATATGTAATACCTGGGAGAACAAAAGATTAGTATGAAAGAATTTCAAAATATATCATCGAGAGATCAGAAATTTTCCAGTGTTGACACGGAGGAAAAGATGGAGAATGCCTGTGGAGGAAGGAGGAACTGAGTGCCGGCCTGGAAGAAAGGAAGGAGAACGAAGACTGATGACTCCACTTCTCCAATTTTCACAGTTTAAGCACGTTTTAGCTTCACCTCTGGACAAATGGCTGCTCTTGTCCTCGTGTGCTAAGGGAATGCAGAAATAGCGCCATACTTCAGGCCCTTATTTGAAACCATGGCTTCCACCGCCCTCATGTGGTAGCAGTAAGGAACTACACCAACAGGTTACAGAACCCTGAGAATGCCCACATGAAGTTCATGGTATAATAATTAATCCATGACCAAAGACTTAAAGATTTCAATGGCAGAGGGCAAACTGGGAATAGTGCTTGCCAAGGGATTTATCTTCTAGGCTAGCAACACACGAAAATCTATGGTTCTGCTGTTAACTGCAGATAACAAAAAAGATGTCTCAGGTTTTTTTCTTTTTTTTTTCATTTTAAAAAGCACATATTTAGTAATTCCAGGATACCCAGTCTGATACTGTCATTTCAAATCCAATTCATTGCATATTTGGCTATTGACGAATGTCTCAATTTTATTTTAGCGGCACATTCAAACAGATTCATGAACATTTTTGGCACACGTTAAAACCACATCACAAATGTTAGTAATTATCTCATTGAGCAAGCAAAATTCCCTTTGTTATCTTCAAATTAATCAACTGATTTTTCACTACCTAAAAGAACACAGTAGTAAACACAATTCAAAAACCATCAGATTCTCAGAACTGATCTAAACAAATATGTCACTGATACAATCAACATCACACCAGTCACACATAACACAAAAAAACATGGCGAAGGTCTAATACATCATTCCTGACAGTTCTCTTCATGGTAAGAAAACACGATTGCCCAATAGAATGATTGGCATTCTGTGCAGGACTGCATTCTCTACCTTCCTTTTAACAAACTGAAAATTCATTTATAAATGTATTCGTTTAAAACTGATTGCACACATATCACTTTGATTTTGGGCTTTTTCTTTTTCTTTTTAAGGCATGGGAACTCAAAGACCAAAACATGAAATTATAGCAATAGGTATATTTTTCCAATTTCCAGTTCTGACACCGGGGTCACAACACCATTTCTTTATATTCTTGATCTTCATTTCCCCCTTCGGAAATCTAGACACCATTATCCATTCTGTCTCTGAACATCCCCAAATATTAATGATTCAACCATTTCCCTCAGTCTTTTTGGTTCTTTCCCATACACTCCCCAGTCAACATTTACATTCACACACATACACACGTGCACATACACACACACACACACACACAGACACACACACACACACGGGCACGCGCGCGCGCACACACACACACTTTCACACGCTCATTCCTTCTCAAAATACCCGACTCTTACACAGTTAGGCGGCTTTTTTTTTATTTTATTTTAAACAAAATCACTCCAGCATTCCTCTTGTCTCCTCTCCTTAATTTGGCACTCTTTTCCAAATAATTTTCCACAGCTAAACACCAATGTCTTTCTTTCACAACATCAAACTGCGGAAGGGGAAAAGATTAGGAACCGGGCAAGCAAAACATTTGGGAATGTCAACGAGACAGTGGCCTCTCCTTCGAGTGGAAAACACAACTCTCATCACCGAGCTGTCCACACAGCAGAGACTTTTCTTCGAGCGTGCTCCGGTCCACCTCCTGACCTCAACGCCACCTTCCCGGCGCTCTGCCTCCCCGTCCTCGGCTGTGTGTTCGAGGAGCAGAGCCCGGCGGCCGCCACCTTCGCGCCGGCAGCCGCCCCAACTCACCTGGCAGGTGCGGCCGTCCGGAGAGCTGCACGAATCGGTTGAGCTGGCCGGTGCCCCGACCCCCGCCTGCCGCGCCGGCCCCGCTAGCCCCGCCGGCCCCGCCGGCCGCGCCTCCTCCCCGCCGGCGGTTCCGGTCCCAGCCCTGGGCAGCCGACATGGCCCGTTAACGATTGCCGCAGCCCGGTCCCGGCAACGCGAGCCGAGCCTCCTTCCCGGGCTCCTCAAGAGACCGGGGAGACAGGGGCCGGGGGAGCGCCGGACTCGCCAGCAACCAATGGCTGGCTAGCTTAGTGACGGAGAACCAATGAGCACTCTCTTTCTTGGCAGGTGAAGGGAGGCGGGGAGAGACGTGGTAACCATAGCTATAGCTAAAAGAGGGCGGGGGAGGGGAGGCAAAAGCAGCCGATAATAGAGCGCATCGACCTCCCGGAGCTCGCCCGCTTCTCCGGGGTCCTCAGACCAGCCAGTAGAAAACCGAGCGGGAAGGCTACGCCTGTACAGACTCCCCGACAGGGCGGCTACCCGGGGCATGGTCGCTACTCCAGAACTCTGTCCCATAAGCACTGTATTCAGAAGTATTATATGTACACAATGCGTGTCTTTGGTGTCAGTACATCTGTCTGCAGTCCTGCAGACAGAGATCCCATCTGCGGATCGTTGGCACACACAAAGGGCTCACCGAGGTGCGGGTGGGAGGCGGAGTCAGAGATGAAGTCTAAAAACGAGATATTTCTGGGTTTCATCATTGGTTTTGTCTCTTAGTGGCATTGGCAGGACCCTTCCCCTGTTTAAGCCACGGCCCGAGCAAATAGCTTTAAACCTTGTTAGCAAATACCGATGGCCATTCAATCTTAAGAGTAATCATAGAAACACAAATGAAAACTCAAGTAAGAAAACCTTTCAGGCGCCTCCACATACATCAGTGAAGATCTTTAAACAACACACAGCTTGTGTGTGCTGTGCCAAGAAAAAGATATTCTCATAGGTGACCGGTGGCCTTGTGAATGTTTTTGCTGTGAGGGAGGGGCTACACAAGCAAACTCTATCCTTTTACAATATACACAACGAAAGACATGTAAAATTAAATAAATGACAGCAAATGGAACGTACGATATGATTTAAAAAATCAAATGTGTAATCTCAGAAATTCCCATTGTTCCAAAAGTAAACAGAAAATGTGGCTTGAACTTGGGGGGAGGGGGCGGGGGGAGGTTGCAGTGCAAAGTGGGAAAATGCAGATACACACTGCTGTTTCCAAATAAGAAAAAAGGAAATAAAACTTTTCAAGGTTCTGAGATCTGCTCTGATGGACTGCTGCCCCTCCTTGATGTTTCACACAGAAGAACCTCACACGTTGGATTTTGTTTTTAAGGATTGGGAGTAAGGGAGGAGAAAGTGAAGGAATGAGAAGCATCCTTTGATCCCAGTGAGCAAATCTCACGGCACCACGAGCTCTGTGCTATCCATTGTATCCCCACACCCAGTTTCTGTTGGAAAAGAAGTATTTTATACATTATGCATTAAAAAGCAGTTTATATAAACGTTTGACATCTTAAGAAAAGGGAAGCCGGGCGGTGGTGGCGCACGCCTTTAATCCCAGCACTCGGGAGGCAGAAGCAGGCGGATCTCTGTGAGTTCGAGGCCTGCCTGGTCTACAAAGGGAGTTCCAGGACAGGCTCCAAAGCCACAGAGAAACCCTGTCTCGAAAAACCAAAAAAAAGAAAGAAAGAAAGAAAGAAAGAAAGAAAGAAAGAAAGAAAGAAAGAAAGAAAGAAAGAAAGAAAGAAAAGGGAAGCCAGCAGTGCTAGGGTATATAGACAGCTCAGTTGCTTAAAGTGCTTGTCTAGCATACACCAAGCCCTGGATGCGGTCCTCACCATGGTCTAAAACAGCATGGTGGCACCCTTGTAATCTCAGCACTAAGGAAACAGTAGCAGGAAGATCAGGTGTTCAAGTCCAGCCTCAGAGACATAGCAAATTCAAGGCCAACCTTAGCTGAATAAACTCTAGTCTCAAAAAAAAAAAAAAAAAAAAAACAGGACCAGGGCTAGAAGAATAAGTGCAAAGTACTGGCTGGTCTTCCAAAGGACATGGGTTCGATTCCTAGTACCCAAATAGTAGTTCACATCCTTTTGTAATTCCAAATCCAGAACCAAACACTCTCTTCAGACCTCCTCCAGGTGCAGGACATGCAAATGATGCACAGACCGACAGACGTGAGGTGAAACACCCGGACACATAGAATTTCAGTAAATAAGAAAAGAAAAAAAAAGGACAAGACCAAACAGAACTCCAAAGTGATGGTGCTTGCCTGTAATTCCAGCCCAGCACGTCACTGATCAAAGCAAGAGGCTCATAAATTCAAGTTCCTTGGCTACGTAGTGGGTTTAAAGCCAGGCTGTGATACATGAGACTCCCTCAACCATCCCCACAAAACAAAGTCTGTGGTTCTAAACTATGAAAACAGAATTAAGGAGTGTTAAGTTGTCGGCCTCTTTTTTTTTTTATTTTTTTTGAGGGGGGATTTCGAGACAGGGTATAACAGTTCTGGTCCTGGCTGTCCTGACTCACTCTGTAGACCAGACCGGTCTTGAACTCACGGAGATCTGACTGTTTCTGCCTTCTGAGCACTGGAATTAAAGACGTGCGCTACCACCACCTGGCATCTTTCCTTTCCTTTAAAAAAAAATTATTTATTTATTATGATTACAGTGTTCTGTCTGCACGTATCCCTGCCTGCCAGAAGAGGGCACCAGATCTCACTACAGATGGTTGTAAACCCTCATGTGGCTGCCAAGAACTGAACTCAGAACCTCTAGAAAAGCAGCCAGTGCTCTTAACCTCTGAGCCATCTCGCTAGCTCCGGTGTTAATTTCTGTAAAGAACTGTACCACCGCCGGGCGACGGTGGCACACGCCTTTAATCCCAGCACTCGGGAGGCAGAGGCAGGCGGATCTCTGTGAGTTCGAGACCAGCCTGGTCTACAGAGCTAGTTCCAGGACAGGTTCCAAAGCCATAGAGAAACCCTGTCTCGAAAAACCAAAAAAAAAAAAAAAGAACTGTACCACCGCACTGGAGAGACAACTCAGCAGTAAAAGAGTACTGGTTGCTCTTCCAGAGGAGTTGGATTTAATTCCCAGTACCTACATGGCAGCTTACAAACATCTGTAATTCCAGTCCCATTGAATCTAATTTCCTCTTCCGGCCTCCATGACACAATGTACACAAACATGCACACAAAAGACCCATACACATGGGTCTTTTTTTATAAAAGAAAAAATATTTGTACCAACTGAATAAACCAATGCTACTGTAAAGAAATTTTCTTTTCTTTCTTTTTTTCTTTTTTTTTTTATTTTGTTTTTCGAGCCAGGGTTTCTCAGCCTTGGTGTCCGGAACTCATTGTGTAGATCAGGCTGTCCTTGAATTCACAGAGATCCAATTAAAGGTATGCACCACCACCACCCAGCTGAAAAATTTTCTCTTTACAGGAGTATTCTATATAAACAAGGTATGGTAGAATACCACCGTTTTGCCACCTTTAATAAATAAGAGGTCGTCCCCTCGAATGCCAGGCCCCACTAGCACTACATGACAAAATGCACCTTCAGAACACAACACGATTATGCCATAGGTTTAAGGGAATAAGAACAAACAACAAACAGTAAGAGCCAGTGAGGGCAGTAACGGCTCAGTGGGTGAAGGCAGAGGGGATGTGGGAGCTGAAAGATGGGAAGAGGTGCTGTGAAACGCTGCTCGCTGCTCTTGGAACTAACAGTGGCCATGGTTGCCTGCACACGAGCAAGCTGATCAGCATTCCAGCATGGGTACGTGGAGGAGGGGAGTGGTCGGTCACAAACTCTCCGTCCAGCTGAGGAACTAGAGACAACTGACCACTGCTGGAAGACTATCATTTTTCTTCAAGGGTGTGGCTACTGTTAGTCGCCCGTGCTCCAGCGTAGGGCCCCACACCCACACACTTGCAGGGTACACTAACTGGACGAAGTGGGTTTTTTTTTGTTTTTTTGGTTTTTCGAGACAGGGTTTCTCTGTGGCTTTGGAGCCTGGCCTGGAACTAGCTCTGTAGACCAGGCTGGCTCGAACTCACAGAGATTCGCCTGCCTCTGCCTCCTGAGTGCTGGGATTAAAGGCGTGCGCCACCATCGCCCGGCCTAAGTGTTTATTTTTAAAAAATGTTTGGTTCAGCAGTTAAGAGTAGTTATTGCACCTACATCAGGTAATTCACAACGGCCTGTCGTTCAGATCCTCCTGCACATCTGTGGCACACGTACCTTTCTACAGACACACATATATACACATAAATAAAGATAAATAAACCTTTAAAAAGTTGCTGGACGCCGGGCGGTGGTGGCGCACGCCTTTAATCCCAGCACTTGGGAGGCAGAGGCAGGCGGATCTCCGTGAGTTCGAGACCAGCCTGGTCTACAAGAGCTAGTTCCAGGCCAGCCTCGTTTATGAAGTGAGTTCCAGGACAGCCAGGACTGTTACACAGAGAAACCCTGTCTTGAAAAGCAGAAACAAACAAAAAAAATTAATAAAAAAAAACTAGGCGGAAATATTTATGTTTATAGCTAAGCCCCTACGATACAGCTAAAATGACTCAGTGGTTAAGAGTACTGGCTGCTCTTTCCGAAGACTCAGGTTTAATTCTCAGGGCACACATGCTAATTCATAACCCTTTGTCACCCCAGTTCCAGATCTGAAGGCCTCTTCTGGTCTCCCCAGGCGCACAGACAAACATGCAGGCAAAACACCTACACACATAAGCATAAATAAATAAAATTAAAGCCCTGTGATATTAATATTTTAGTATGTGACTTAGAATAATAGAAGACGCGAGTGGAGCAAGGATGTGGCAGGGTGGGATGGAGGGCACCGGAGAAAGATGATAATTCAGATTAGGATGGCTAAGAATCGATGCCACTGTAGCTTGACGACGCATCCTCAGAGTTCATTGTATTCTCACTCTAGTTTTTAAAGAGTAGATTTGATTTTTTTTCTTCCCCTTGCCTAGAAAGGCTTTTAAAAATAGTTCCTGAAGGAACACTTCTAGATTACACTCGTGCAGACTCTGAACTTTGGCTGATAATGATGTGTCAACACTGGTTCATCGATTCTAACAAATGAGCCACACGCCCGCGCAGTGTGTTGATGGATGGGGAGACTGCACAGCAGGGACAGGGTGGCTGTGAACTCTCTGTGCTTTCTCTTTAATTTGCTGTGAACTGAAAATCACTCAGGGGGAAAAAAAAAAGCCATTTGATTAAAAGTAAGATTTGTGGAAAACCCTGCCCAGGGAATAGAAAATGCTAGAAAAATCTTCCCTGGAGACAGTCAAATAGATGTGAAGGATAGGATGAACTACAGAACCCTTTGTTTATTAAAGAGAGAGGCAATCCGGCAGTGGTGGCACACACCTTCAATCCCAGAGGTAGGCAGATCTCTGTGGGTTCAAGGCCAGCCTGGTCTATAAGAGCTAATTCCAGGGCAGCAAGAGCTGTTACACAAAGAAACCCTGTCTTGAAAAACCAAAGAGAGAAAGGAGAGAGAGAGAGAGAGAGAGAGAGAGAGAGAGAGAGAGAGAGAGAGAGAGAGAGAGAGACTTGTGTAGTTCAGGCTAACCTTGAGCAAAGAATGTAGCAAAGAATAGAAAATCTTGAACTTATCTTCCACTTCCCAAGGACATTATGCCCAGTTTATATGGTGTCTGTTAGACAAGCACAATCCACCTGAACTACATCCCCCTCCCTCAGAGCCTTTAAACCTCTGTTCAGGCACAGACAGGCATTTGATCACTGTTAGAGCACAAAAGGGTATGTTCAGCAAAACTAGATTTCCAAAAGCCCAGTAATTTTTTTTTTGTGTGTGGTTTTTCGAGACAGGGTTTCTCTGTGGTTTTGGAGCCTGTCCTGGAACTAGCTCTTGTAGACCAGGCTGGTCTCGAACTCACAGAGATCCGCCTGCCTCTGCCTCCCGAGTGCTAGGATTAAAGGCGTGCGCCACCACCGCCCGCCCGGCTAAAGCCCAGTAATTTGAGTTGTGTCCAAGATATAGATCTAGAATTTGTTTATTTGTTTATTTATTTTTAATTTTGACTTTGAAAAAATTTTCGCTGGGCCCTGGAGGCAAATGCCTTCAATCTCAGCACTCAGGAGGCAGAGGCACCATGTGCATGCAGTGCCCGTGGAGGTAAGAAGGCCTCAGATTTCCTTAGAACTGGAGTTTCAGGTGCTATAAACCTCCATGTGGGTGCTGGGAACCAAACCCAGGTCTTCTGCAACAGTAGCAAGCATTGATCTTAACCATGAGTCATAGTCGGGTCGTGGTGGTGCATGCCTTTAATTCCAGCACTCAGGAGGTTCTTTGTGAATTCCAGGCCAGCCCGGTCTTCAGAGTGAGTTGCAGGACAGTCAAGGATATACAGAAAAACCACGTCTCAAAATGCATAGGTTTGGGAGGCAGAGGCGTGCGGTTCTCTGTGAGTTCAAGGCCAGCCTGGTCTACAGAGCTAGTTCCAGGACAGGCTCCAAAGCTACAGAGAAACCCTGTCTCAAAAAAAAAAAAGCATCGGTAAATAAAACAAAACAAAGAAACAAAAAATGAAAGTAAATATCCAAGGTTAGCCTCTGGCCTTCACACACATGCTTATACATGTGCATGTGCACACACACACAAAACTTCTAGATATGAGCCATGTGGGTTCAAGAGATTGAACTTAAGTTGTCAAGCTTTACTGTTCTTACCCATTGAGACATCTCCCTAGGCCCATGCATTGTTCTGGCGTGTGTGTGTGTGTGTGTGTGTGTGTGTGTGTGTGTGTGTGTGTTGAGGACAAATCAGTGGAGCAAGAGACCTTGCCTCAAACAAATAAGGTGGAGAGTAACTGAGAAAGAAGCTGACATCAAACTCTGACTTACATACATTGTTATATGTACATGAGTGCATGCATATATATATACAACAACATGGTCACACATACATCACACACATAAAAGAAAAAATAATAGGAATAGCTATGTGTAGGAACCAGGCATAATAAGCTAAAAAGAAACAGACCACCCAAAGAAAGTTCTTTCCTTTTATAATCTTTATTATCTATTTATTATGTACACAGTGTTCTGTCTGCATGTATGCTTGGATGCCAGAAAAGGGTACCAAATTTCATGGTTGTGATGCCACCATGTGGTTGCTGGAAATTGAATTTAGGACCACAAGAACATCCAGTGCTCTTAATCTCTGAGCCATCTCTCCAGCCCCAAAGGAAGTTCTTTACTTCCAACCATTACCGCCTGTCAGTGTAGGACTCAGCCATCAATAAGTTTAATGGAGACCTGGTTGCAGGAAGAACCACAAACTGAGATTACCTGAGCACTACCCAAGAACAGACCAATCAAAGGAAATGCCTAACATTCCAACCACTGTAGATAGAATCACCTGCCAGCACACACTCACCAGGACACCCCTAGACAAATGTCAGCCAATCAGGGGTCCTGAACTTTAGAAATCCCTCACCCCAACTTTACTACTATAAAAACCCAAGTGTAACTGAGCTCGGGGCTCTCCGATTATTCCAATACTTTGAGCACATGTAGAAACTGAGTTTGCAAACTTGTATAAAATAAAGTCTCTTTGCTTTTACATACAGGACTCAGTCTCCTTGTTGTTTTTTTGGGCTACTTCATGGACCTGGGCATAACAGTATGTAGCAAAAGAAAAGATTCAGTTTGGCAGTGGTAGTACACATATTTAATCCCAGCAGTTGAGAGACTAAGGCAGGTAGATCTCCATGAGTTCAAGGCCAACCTGTTATGGTTTAGGTAAAATGCTATAGGTCCCCTAGTGACTGCAGCGGGCAGTGAGTACCGAGACCATGCAGCAGATCCCCGAAGTGACAGCAGGCAGCGGGCAGTGGGTCCCGAGACCACACGAGACCACACACAGTGGGCGCAGGTTCGAGAGCAGCCAATTCCAGGAGAGCAGCCAGTCCCAGACATGGATGGCGCAGTTACCTGAGTGGCTGCAGTGGGCCATGAGTCCCAGGCAGGGAGCTGTGTGGTGGGTGAGAGACCTCGATAAGGCAGCCAATCCCACAAGGAGAGACAGACAGATGGGAAAACCACAAGACCACATTGCAGGTCTCTGAAGGCGCTGGTCATGGGCAGGGAACCATGCTAGGAGTGAGAGACAGAGTCATGGATAGGCACGCCATGCAGAGTGAGGTTGGAGATTTATTTAGTGGGTTATGGAGGTGAAAGGGGAGAACAGAGAGAGAGGCAGAGAGAAACAGAGATGGGGAAGGGGAGAAGTGGAGAGAAGGGAGAGACAGAAACTGCCTCTCTAGAGAGACTGAAAAGGAGGGGCTCAGGCTGGAAGCTGAAGATCAGCTTGCCTCAGCAGACAGGGAAGGGAGTGAGTGTGGCTTGTCTCTCTCTTTGTTTTTGTTTTTTGTTTTTTTTTTTTTTTGGTTTTTCAAGACAGGGTTTCTCTGTGCCTTTGGAGCCTGTCCTGGAACTAGCTCTTGTAGACCAGGCTGGCCTCGAACTCACAGAGATTTGCCTGCCTCTGCCTCCCGAGTGCTGGGATTAAAGGCATGTGCCACCACCGCCTGGCATGGCTTGTCTCTTAAAGAGACAGAGCAGACCATTACACAACCTGTTCTATAAAGTGAGTTCCAGGACAGTCGTGGCTACATAGTGAGACTCTGTCTGGAAAGGAAGGAAGGAGTTAAAAACAAAGATTAAGCAAAGCTTAAAGATTTGAAATTAAGTAAAAAAAAAAAAATACAGGTTTTTAAAAAATTTTTTCTCAAAGGATCTCCTTTTGGGAAGGGGAGGGCGCCAGGGAGGGTTGTGAGCCACCATGTGGTTGCTGGGACTTGAACTCAGGACCTCTGGAAGAGCAGCCAGTGCTCTTAACCTCTGAGCCATCTCTCCAGCCCTAAAGATCTCCTTTTGGGAATGGGATTTTTTTTCCTCTTTTTTTCTTTTCTTTTCTTTTTTTTTTTTGGTTTTTTGAGACAGGGTTTCTCTGTAGCTTTGGAGCCTGTCCTGAAACTCCCTTTGTAGACCAGGCTGGCCTCGAACTCAAAGAGATCCGCCTGCCTCTGCCTCCCGAGTGCTGGGATTACAGGCATGCGCCACCACCGCCCGGCCCTCTTTTTTTCTTTTGGTTTTGTTTTTTGTTTTCGAGACAGAGATTCTTTGTGTAGCCCTGGTTGTCCTGGAACTAGCTCTGTACACCAGGTTGGCCTCAAGCTCACAGAGATTCTCCTGTCTCTGAGTGCTGTGATTAAAAGTGTGTGTCAGTACTGCCCCAATAAATGACACTTTTAGGTGAGTTTTTGAGCTGCACTATTTAGGTTGGGATGGGAGAGGAATGTTCACACATTTGACACAACAGAAGCTCAAACTCAAGGCTGCAGGCATTCCAGCTCCATATAAGTAGTTTATTTATTAAATCATTCTGTTACACAGGGAAATCTTGTCTTAAAAACAAAACAAAACAAATAATGCAAATAATCTTGTTTGAGGAAAACAAGATGGATGTTTACAGAAAAATCAGCATTATCTCTGGAAGCTATCTTCAGTTTTGCTGAAATTTCTGGCTCTTGGCCAGCAGGGTTTATAACCAAATTCTGGAGTAAGAATTCCTTTGTCCTCTCCTTTTTTGGAAACAAGGCCTCATTATGGGGCTCTGGCTGGCCTGGAACTATGCAGACCAGCTGGCCTCAAACTTGCAGAGATCTGCCTGCTTCTGCCTCCCAAGTGCTAGAACCATAGGTTTCAGGATCTGGTGTTTGAGAACAGTGCTGAAGTCAGGAGCCCACAGGAAGTAAATTGAAAAAGGAGAGCCCATCCCATTGTCTCGTTCTTTTCTTTCTTTCTTTTTCTTTTTTTCTTTTCTTTTCTTTTTTTTTCTCTTTTTCTTTTTTTTTTTTTTGGTTTTTCGAGACAGGGTTTCTCTGTAGCTTTGGATGGAGTCTGTCCTGGAACTTGTCTTGTAGACCAGGCCGGCCTCGAACTCACAGAGATCCGCCTGCCTCTGCCTCCCAAGTGCTGGGATTAAAGGCGTGTGCCATCACTGCCCGGCTCCATTGTCTCGTTCTTCACTCTTCCTACACATCAGTCTTCCAGCAGAAGGTTCTGGAAAATTTTGTACAGTTTTCTTCCCAACAACCTTATGTACCTCAGTACAAAGACTGGGGTCTACTGCTCTATTAAAAAAATATATTCTTAGCCGGGCGGAGGTGGCGCATGCCTTTAATCCCAGCACTCGGGAGGCAGAGGCAGGCGGATCTCTGTGAGTTCGAGACCAGCCTGGTCTACAAGAGCTAGTTCCAGGACAGGCTCCAAAACCACAGAGAAACCCTGTCTCGAAAAACCAAAAAAAAAAAAAAATATATATATATTCTTTAAAAAAAAGATTTGTCTATATTGTGTGTATATAAGTGTGCCTGAGCGTGTGTATGTACACCATGTTCATGCAGGTGCCTGGGAAGCCAGAAGAGGGCATCAGATTCCCTGGAAATGGAATTATAGGAGGCTGTGGGCAGCCCACTATGGGTGCCAGGAAGGAAACCCAGGTCCTCTGCAAGAGCAGACAAACTGACAGTGCTCTTACCACCAAGTCACCTGTCCAGCTCCCGCCTTCCCGTAAATAAATAAATAAATACATCTTTATGAACCACCATGGAGATGCTGGCGACTGAATCCAGGTCCTCTGCAAAAACAACAAATGCTCTTAACTGCTGAGTCGTCTCTCCAGACCCACTCCCTTTTAAAATGTAGCCTAGCCTGCCCTGAACTTTGTAGGTAAACCTGGCCTAGAGTTTTGTTGTTGTTGTTTTTTTTAATTTGAGGGGTTTTTGTTTGTTTTTTATTTTTATTTTTTATTTTTTCAAGACAGGGTTTCTCTGAAGCTTGTCCTGGAACTAGCTCTTGTAGACCAGGCTGGCCTAGAACTCACAGAGTCACCTGCCTCTGCCTCCCGAGTGCTGGGATTAAAGGTGTGCACCACCACCACCCGGCTTCTAGTTCACTATTTTATCGACAGTTCCTACTATATCAAGGCAATAGTTAATAAATGTTTGCTAAACTGGGCAGTGGTGGCACACACCTTTAATCCCAGTACTTGGGAGATGGATCTCTGTAAATTAGACGCCAGCCTGGTCTACAGAGTGAGTGCCAGGATAGGCTCCAAAGCTACAGAGAAACCCTGTCTTGAAAAACCAAAATAAATAGATAGATGCATAGATTAATAGATAGATAGATAAACAGACAGACAGACAGACAGACAGGCAGGCAGGCAGACGAACGGACGGATGTTTCCTAAGCAAAAGAGAATGGTGTTAAAGCCACAGGCTTCTTCCACACATAATAGTCCCTAAGAAGGGTTTCAAGTTATTTGTTCTCGACTAAGGATTGCCGTTTCCTTACCTGGAAAGCAATGCAATTTAGGAGAGTCAGTATGATCTTTATTTGCTGGCTGCAACGGAGTCCTTCATTCCCGCTGAATCTGGAGAGACGTTGCTTTTAAAATCCATTATTGTGGTGGTACACGCCTTTAATTCCAGCACTTGTGAGGCAAAGGCAAGTAGATTTCTTGAATTGCAGGACTGCGTAAGACCCTATATTAAAAAAGAAAAATCTCAGCCGGGCGGTGGTGGCACACGCCTTTAATCCCAGTATTTGGAGGCGGAGACAGGTGAACCTCTATAAATTCGACGTCAGCCTGGTCTATAGAGCGAGTTTCAGGCCAGTCAAGGCAGCACAGAGATACCCTGTGCAGTTTTTTTTTAAATTAACCTAAATATGCTAGTTCATCAGAGAAATAGTTCAGTCTTAAACATTATAATCACTCTTTAAATCATTTTTACAAACCAGGAAAAGTGGAACCTAAGGCCAGAGGTGCGAGTCTTTTGTTTTGTTTTGTTTTGTTTGTTTTTTGGTGGTTTTTTTTTTTTTTTTTTGGTTTTTCGAGACAGGGTTTCTCAGTAGCTATGGAGCCAGTTCTGAAACTCACTCTGTAGACCAGGCTGGCCTTGCACTCACAGAGATCCGCTAGCCTCTGCCTCCCAAGTGCTGGGCTTAAGGGTGTGCGCCACCACCGCTTGGCTAGAGGGGCGGGTCTTAACCCAGAACGGAAGTTCCTGAGCCTCCAGACGTGTGGGGACACAAGTCAGGAACGGACCAAGATGGCGGCTCCCAGTGAGGGGCAGCTGTTTGCCGCGGGTATTGAAAAGACTTGGGGTGCAGTTGTTCGTTCCCCTGAAGGGACACCCCAGAAAGTTCGGCAGCTGATAGATGAGGGAATCGCCCTGGAAGATGGAAGCACAGAAGCGTGAGTTCCCCAAGCTGTGGTTTGGGCGCTTAATTTTCGAGTGGCTTTGGGAACGGGCCTGGAGCAGGGGCGGGGCGCGGCGTGCGGTAACTTCTATCGGTGACTTGGTGGCTGGGGTTGAATTCTTTATGGGTCTGAAAGCGTCCCTGATTGCTTGGCTTCAGCAGCTTCTGGATGTACCTGATGCCGCATCACTAGCGAAATTTTGTCACAAGCCATTTTTGAGGGAGAAGAGTGTTAGCTGAATAAGATGAATACCAACTAGGGTTCATGCGGTGGATTCTCATAGTCTGAGGAAGTTTAGGAACCCCTTTTCCGAAGAACACTCTTAAATGCGTAAAGCAGATGTACGCAGGATCATAAATGAAATCAATTACACGGTTACAGTAGTTATCAAGATAGTAAAGGGAAGTTGTGTGGTGACTTTTCCTCCCCCCCACCCTCGTCCTTCCTTAATTAAACAGTCAATGTTGGCACTAAGCCCAGGATTTGACCCCAGTACTGCATTAAACCGGTAGTGGTGGCACACAACTCTAAACGCTTGGGGGAGGTGGAGGCAGAGGTTCTGAAGTTTCAGGCCAACCTGAGGCCCCGTCAGAGAAAGAGGTATGGGGAGGAGGGAGAGGGAAAAGAGAGAGTTAAAGTGAGTAAATTTAAATTTTTTCTATTGGAGACAAATTCACAGATCCTGATTAGACTACAACGAGTTTGGCTTTTTTGTTTTGTTTTTTTGAAATGGTTTTTCTGTAGCTTTGGAGCCTGTCCTGGAACTCACTTTGTAGACCAGGTTGGCCTCGAACTCACAGAGATCTGCATGTCTCTCTGTCTTCTGAGTGCTGGGTATTAAAGGCGTGTGCCACCACCACTGGCTGGAATTATTTTATTTCTTTCAAGTCATAGTTATTGGTCTTTTCTTATTTTTAAAGAGGTTTTTTAGCTGCGCATAGTGGCTTACACTTGTAATACCAGCGACTGAAAGTCTGAAGCAAGAGTATTGATGTAAATTCTGGGTCAGCTTGTTAGGTAGTGAGTTCCAGGACCAGCATATATTACAAAATGAGACCCTGTTTCTTTTTTTTGTTTGTTTTTTTTTTTTGTTTTTGTTTTTCGAGACAGGGTTTCTCTGTGGTTTTTGGAGCCTGTCCTGGAACTAGCTCTTGAAGACCAGGCTGGTCTCGAACTCACAGAGATCCGCCTGCCTCTGCCTCCCGAGTGCTGGGATTAAAGGTGTGCGCTACCACCACCCGGCAGACCCTATTTCTTTTTTTTTTTTTTTTAAAGCCAGGCAATGGTGGCTTACACCTTTAATCCCAGCCTTCAGGAGACAGAGGCCAGTGATCTCTGAGTTTGAGGCCAGTCTGATCTACAGAGCGAGTTCCAGAACAGCTAGGGCTGATACACAGAGAAACCCTGTCTTGAAAAACCAAGCCCCATCCCCCAAAAAACCAAACAAACAAAAACAGAGATAGACAAGATGTCTCAGTAGATAAAGCACTTGACTTCCATATATGTGCTCAGCAACATTTACTCACGTATATATCTCACACACACACACATGCGTGTGTATACACAGTAGTAATACCAACACTTGAGAGGCTGAAACAGGAGGGTTGCTATGAATTCCAGGCCAGTCTGGGTTATAGAGTGAGACTCTGACTCCAAAAAGAAAAAGAAATTTTTCTCTGAGATGGTTTAAGTTTTATTATTTAATACCTGAATCCTTGAAGACCTTATTTTGTATTTACTAAAATTATTCAGAATATTATTGGAGAACTGTGAATGACCTAGGAGTGTGGCTAAACTATAAAGAGTTGTGACTGCCAGATGAGAGAATTTAGAGTCCATTTCATAAGTATTAGGAAGGTAAAGGATTTATGAAGCAGAGGAATAGCTTGACTGGAACAGCGACTGTTGAAATGAGTTTCAGAGACTTAAAATCTCATTTGGGTTGGCTACGTGTAGAATAGCTAGGCTTGGAAGATTTCAGCAGAGTAATACAGAGAAAAGATCACTAACTCTCCTGCTCCTTGTTTCAGAAAGGACACATCTGCCACGTTGCAGCCAGTCAATGGATCGCCTCAAGCAGAGCAGTCCCCATTGGAATCTACAAGCAAAGAAGCCTTTTTTCACAGAGTGGAGACCTTTTCTATATCCTTTTTCAGTTCATGTAAGAGGTAGCCTGCTGCAGAATTGTCACTCTAGAGTCCTATACCGCGTACTCTGATCTTCAGCTTTTACTTTATGTGTGTGAGTGTGTTGCCTGTATGTGAACCACATGTGTGCAGTGTCCACAGAATCCTGGAATGGAGTTGCAGATGGTTGTCACCCTCGATATGGGTGCTAGGAATTGAACTGGAGTCCTCTGGAAGATCTGCCAGTGCTCTTACCTGCTGAGCCATCCATCCAGCCCATTATTCTGATCTTTTAAACCAAAGAATCAGTGTTGGTAAGAACTTTTCAATGGAAATTAGACCTTAGTATGTTATCCCTAAGGATCAGCTGAGGGACAGATCAGATCTTTTGGTTTGTTTGTTTTGTTTTGAGACAGGGTCTGTAACCTGCATCTCAAGATCAGCTCATAGTTTTTCTGCCTTGGTCCCAAATGCTGGGATGGTAAACGGGAGCCACCGTGCTCAGCTAAGCTTTTGTCTTTACAGAAGAATAAACCAAAACAAGTCCTGAGAGAAGGAATAGTTACTGGTGCTTCTGTGTTGTAGGTTTTCACATGTGTTCTCACCTTTGATCTTTAACTCACTCCTGTGAAAATAAGTACCTTTACTGCCATCCCGGTTTTTGTTTGTTTTTCTGGTTGAAGGCAGTGCTGGGAATCAAACCTAGGCCCTCATGTGTACCAGGCAGACACTTTCCCACTGAGCTGTATTCCCAGTCCTATTATACTCATTTTACAGAAGAGAGCAAAAGAACAAACAGCAACAACAAAAGCCAGAAGAACACAGATTTAATCCCAGTACTCGGGAGGCAGAGGCCCTTACCCTGAGAAATGCTGTCTCGAAAAACCGAAAAAAAAAAAAGCCATGAGAGTAGTTGTGAGAGTAGGTACCTGACTAACAAGACATCCTGCTAGCAAGTAGAAGAGCCAGGACTGTGATCTCATTGAAAGTGCACTGCTGTCTTGACAGTTTCTAGCTCCCTTTTGTATATGAGTCACTGTTGCATGACAAACTGCTCCAATGCTTATTATCCCAACAACTATTCCACAAACTCTGTGGACTGTGAATCCAGACACAGAGTTGTTTTAGTTTTGTTTGGTTTTCTTTGTTTGCTTGTTTTTAAATTTTATGTATCTGCTCGTGTATGCAAGTGTGTGTGTGTGTGTGAAGGAGGGGGGATACTGTTGTTGTTGTTTTAAATTTTGCATATCTCTGTGTGTTTGGGTATGTCCACATGAGTGTGGGTGTTCACAGGGGCCAGAAAAGGGTATCAGATCCCCTGGAGCTGAAGTTACAGTCTGTTGTGAGCTGCCATGTGGTTGCTGGGAATCATCAGACTCTAGTCCTCTGTAAGAGGAACACACTCTTAACTGCTGAGTTCTCTCTTCAACCCCTAAAATAAATGCCCCCCTTTCTTTTTGTGGTTTTTCGAGACAAGGTTTCTCCATGTAGCTCTGACTGTCCTGGAACTTGTTTTGTAGATCAGGCTGGCCTCATACTTAGAGATTCTCTCTTAAGGTAAAATACAAGCAATGAGATTTTTACTATTCAGGATCAATAAATGCTTCAGGACACTTTCCCAGGTACATAATTAAAGATGCTGTCTGCTGCCAGGTGGTGGTGGGACATTAGGATAATACAGGCAAATGATGGCAGAACTGTTCCGGCCTTCCTGACCTTTATGGTCCCTTCTGCTTAGGTCCATCCTTGCTGGGGCTTTCGGCATCACTCGCAAGCCCCAGGGCTTCAGATTAAATGAAGCAGGCAGTGTCTGTACTCTGCCCCCAGGCAGTAAGAAAGACAGTTTTGTGTTGTGTATTTTAAAGATGGATTCTCAGAGGCTGAACAGATACAGAGAGATGAAGAATTGGCTCTCAGTGGTTGAGTACTTAACGCTCGGGCAGCCCAGCTGCCTGTAACTCCAACTCCAGGGATTCACCCCAATTCGTCTGACCTCCGAGGTACTAGCACTCATGTATATACAAACCCATATAGTAACCCACACAAACACATAATTAAAAAACAAAATAAATCTTTTGTTTGTTTGAAATAGGGTCTCTCTGTATTATGTAGCCCCGATTATTCTGGAACTTCTTTTATAGACCAGGCTGACCTCAAACTCAGAGATCTTCCTGCTTCTGCCTTCCAGGGGACGGATTAAGGGTGTGCACCACCATGCTCAGCTTTAAAACACACACATACACTCTATTGTTTTCTCTCTCATTTCAGACAGGGTTTCTCTGTAGCCCTGGTTGTCCTGGAACTCCTTCGTATACCAGGCTAGTCTTGAGCTCAGATCTACCTGCTTCTGCCTCCCCAGTGCTGGGAATTGTATAGGCCATTTTCTTTACTGTCTACTGTTTTGTTTATTTTTCAAGGCAGGGTTTCTCAGTGTAGCTTTGGAGCCTATCTTGGAACTCCCTCTGTAGACCAGGCTGGCCTCGAACTCACAGAGATCCGCCTGCCTCTGCCTCCCAAGTGCTAGGCTTAAAGGCATGTGCCACCATCTCCAAGTTTTTACTGTCTACTTTTAATGACTGTATGCATTAAAAGTAAATTTATTAAAAATGTGTTTTAAGTTTAATTGTGCTTGGTTTTCATATACGTGGTTTTTCTTAACGCGAGTACTCGTTGAAGTGGGCAGGGAAGCCCCCTGAGCTCTCCCCACTCATCTGCGCCAGATACGGCTGGGTCACAGTGGAATGCGATATGCTCAAGTGCTCCAGCTGCCAGGCCTTCCTCTGTGCCAGCCTACAGCCAGCCTTTGACTTCAGCCGATGTAAGTGCAACGTCCGGATCGTTCTCTCCACATTCAGACACACGCTGGTGACACAGGCAGTGGTAGGGCACTAACTTAGCGTGTACGAGGTGCTGGACCGACATCTGTCTGAGTGAAGAATGTGCTGTATCACAAATGACAAGGTGAAGCTGCCATGGCCTTCACCCTCTTAGCCTCAGTTGTTCTACTGTGGAGTGGCCTTGTTTTTGTGCTTTCTAGACAGACAACAGTTTGTTTACCTTTTAATCCCAGTTTGGCCTTTCAGAGCAAAGAGGCCCATACTTCGAAAGCCTTCCCTTCCAAGTTACACAACGTACATCCTTTGTACCAACAAAGGAACTGTTTTCGTGATAAGTTTTAAGAGGATATACTTGCCTTTTTTAAAAATAATTTTAAAGGTATCGTAAGTTTTTTAAATGTATGTGTTGTTAGGTTTTTCTCTAAAAGACTCTTGGCTCTTCAGATTTTGATCTGTATAGTGTATAATAATTGCTACCTCTTGTGGCTTTCAGACAAGGAACGATGTGCTGAACTCAGGAAATCCTTGTGCAGTGCCCATGAGAAGTTCTGCTTTTGGCCAGACAGCCCCTGTCCAGGTACACATATAAAGGAGCCCCGTTACCATTTCTCCCAGGTCGTCACTCTCTAATAGAGCCCAGTTTCTTGTGCAAACCTGCTCTTGGAAGTTGCTTTTTTTCTTCTGTTTATGCTTTTCAAGACCTTGCATTTATTTATCACTTAACCTTCCCAGATTGTCCTACCAGCCATGTGTGTGTGTGTGTGTGTGTGTGTGTGTGTGTGTGTGTGTGTGTGTGTGTGTGTGTGTGTGTAGCCTTTTGAATCTTCACAAAGGGTCCTTCAAGGTAGGTAATAAGAACTCAGTTGGACTGGAGAGATGGCTCAGTGGTTAAGAGTATTATTGCCTGCTCTTCCAAAGGTCCTGAGTTCAATTCCCAGCAACCACATGAGGTCTGGTGCCCTCTTCTGGCCTGCAGGCATACATGCAAACAGAATATTGTTTACATAATAAATAAATAAATAAATAATTTTTTAAAAAAAATATAAGAACTCAATTGTTTTAGGCAAGAGATTTAAGAATTAGATCAGAAGGCAGAGGCAGGTAGATTTCTGTAAGTTGGAGGCCAGCCTGGTCTACATAGTGAGTTCCAGAGGTCATAATATGAATTAGACTATGATTAACTGTTTTTATTTTATTTTATTTTTTTTATTTTTATTTTTTTTGGTTTTTCGAGATAGGGTTTCTCTGTGGCTTTGGAGCCTGGCCTGGAACTAGCTCTGTAGACCAGGCTGGTCTCGAACTCACAGAGATCCACCTGCCTCTGCCTCCCGAGTGCTGGGATTAAAGGCGTGCGCCACCATCTCCCGGCTATGATTAACTATTAACTATGATTTACCTGATTCCAGACTCTGCTTTTCCACTGCATTAAGCAGCCTCATGTTCTGCCGTGGCTTCCATTGGAAGGTATTGTAGGTGGAGTTTTCTGTGTCCCGGTAGTTGCTCCCAAGTAACCGCACAGAGGCTTATTACAAGCTATAAATGCTTATAAATGTTTGGCTGATAGCTTGTTTTTAGCTAGCTCTTAGAACTTTTTGTTCTGTTTTGTTTTTTGAGACAGGGTTTCTCTGTGTAGTCCTGACTGCCCTGGAACTCCAGCTCCACTCACAACTTGACCTGGTTGAAGAACTCCTAATTCCTATCTAGAGCTCTTTGATCTTGACTCATTTTCAGTCACCTCATTAACGTTTCTGCTTAATAGTATAGGCACCTGGCACTTGGTGGTGCAAAGCTGGAAGAGTCCAGTTCCTAAAAGTTTGCCCCGACCTTCCCATCCAGTTTTTGTGCCAGAAGTCTGAAAGTCCATTTTATTATCTTATATGCTTTTTTTTAATTACTTATTTGCACATATGGCTGTTTTGTTTATGTGTTTGTCTATACATTCTCTACTCAGAGGCCAGAGGAGGGTGTTGGATCTTCTGGGACTAGAGTTACAGACAATTGTTCAATGCCTTATGAATGCTAAGATTCAAACCTGGGGCCTCTGGAAGAGCAGCCATTGCTCTTAACCAGTAAGCCATCTTTCCAGCCCCTCTTTTTGGATGTTTGTTTTGTTTCAGACAGGGTCTCACTGTGTCCCCCTACGCGGGCTGAAACTTAATTACGTTGGCCAAGCTGGCCTTGAACTCAGTGATCTATCTTGATCTGCCTCTCCCTCTGCCTCCCAAGACCTGCAATCAAAGGTGTGTGCCAGGCCAGGGCTGGAGAGATGGCTCAGTGGTTAAGAGCACTTGGTGTCTGTAACTCCAGTTCCAGGAGGTCTTTCATTCTCTTCTGGCGCCAGTCATGAACGTGGAGAACATAACAGACTTGTGGGCCAAACACTCATATGCATAAAAATAAAACACATCAAACTGAAAAAATACTTTTTTGTTTTGTTTTTTCAAGGCAGGGTATCGGGGCTGGAGAGATGGCTCAGTGGTTAAGAGCATTGCCTGCTCTTCCAAAGGTCCTGAGTTCAATTCCCAGCAACCACATGGTGGCTCACAACCTCTGTAAAGAGGTCTGGCGACCTCTTCTGGCCTTCAGGCATACACACAGAATATTGTATACATAATAAATAAATAAATATTTAAAAAAAGGCAGGGTTTCTCTGTAGCTTTGGAGCCTGTCCTGGAACTAGCTCTTTTTTTGTTTTGTTTTTTAGTTTTTTGAGACACAACCGTGTGTCTGTGTCGTTTGGAGCCTGTCCTGTCTCTGTAGACCAGGCTGGCCTCCAGCTCACAGAGATCCACTTTCTCTGCCTCCCCAGTGCCTGCTGCACCCTGCTTTTTTTTTTTAAATATTTATTTATTTATTATGTATACAATATTCTTGTGTGTGAGTTTTTTGCCTGTATGCATGTTTGTGTATCATGTGTTTGCCTGGTGCCTGAAGAGGCCAAAAGAGGACATTGGCTCCTCTGGAACTGGAGTTAGAGAGAGTTATGAGCCTCCATGTGGGTGCTGGTTACCAAACCCAAGGCTCCTGCAAGGACAAGCGCTCTTGACTCTCAAGCCATCTCTCCAGCCCCCATGCCTGGCCTTTTACAATGATACTAGACATCCAAGTTCAGCCCTCATGCTGTCACAGCAGGCCCCTTACTAGCTGAGGCTTCTTCGCAGTCCACAGCGTTGTGACATTTGCTCCTTTCCCACTTTCCCACTTCTCCCGCCATCCCCTCTCACATACCCGTCTTGCCACCTCTCAAATTTATGGCTTCTTTTCTCCAGTTGTTGGTGTGTGTGTGTGTGTATTCCTAAAAATAGAAATACAACCTGCTCAGTCTCTATAATGTTACTTTTTAAAAAAGATGTATGTGCATTCATGTTTTGGCTGCATTTATGTCTGTGTGAGAGTGTCAGATTTTGGGTTGCAGACAGTTGTGAGCTGCCATGTGGGTGCTAGGAATTGGACCCAGGTCCTCTGGAAGACCAGCCAAACTGCTAAGCCTTTTCTTTAGCCCTGGAATGTTAGTTTTGTGTTTATGTGCCTGGCGTGACTTCCTTTTTGTTGAGCAGGCCTTAAGTACATTTTGGAGAGCTGTTGGTTCTCGATAGGTAAGTGTGTTATTGCTGCACCCTTAGGGTTATAGTGCCGTCCTGGCCACTGTGGTTCGTGGGCACCATAGCTGAGTAGGACTGTTGGTTGCTTTCCTCCTCTGGAGGTTCACATGCCACTTTCTGGAACCATGAAAGCTAGACCTCAGGAAGGCCTTCAGGTTAGCTCCAGCCTGGGTCTCTGGGTCCTGATTCTGAAGGGCATGGAATAGCACTTCAGCAATAAGAATTTACCTTCTACTTCAACTCATGGTGAAATATATGCAATTTGATAATTGTTATAAAATATTGTTTCTTTAATTTCTGTCTGGTGAATCCTACCTCCTACGTCAGTAATTGTTTTGGTTCTTCCCTGACTTTCTAAAGGTAACAATTTCATGCATACACAGGAATACAGAGAATACTTCATAATTAAATGCTTTTCTCCTGCCACCAACTTCATCAATTATCAATTTTTAGCCCATCTTTCTTTTTTCTGGTAGTGCTGGGAATGGAACCCAGATCCTTGCCCATAGGAGGCTTTGAGGACAGTGCCCTGCCACTGAGCTGCACGCTGAACTCTACTTCTAGACAATCTTGATTCTTTAGTGTTCCTCACAGCCTCAACATTCTCTGCATTATTTAGAAGTTCAGTCCTGAGGGCTGGACAGATGGCTCAGTAGTTAAGAGCACTGGCTGCTTTTACAGAGGTCCTGAGTTCAATTCCCCTCAATCTCAGGGTGGCTCACAACCATCTATAGTAGGATCTGGTGCTTTCTTTTGGCATAAAGTTATACACACAGATAGAGCACGCATATACATAAAAATAAATTTTAAAAATGTTCAGTCCTACTTATGGGACTTTGAATGTTTTTCTCTCACCCCACCCTTTTCTCTCCAGGCAGGTATCAATTGCAGATAGCTTTTTGGTTAGGGTGGGACTTTGTGTCCACTTTTAATGCTGGGATTTTGTCTGGTTTGAAACTGTGCAGGTCTCTGTGGGCTCACATGTAAAACAATAGTTTAATATCATCAACTATCCATTTTACATTTCTCTAACTGTTCTCTTCGAGGTCTTTATTTTCACTCCCATCTAATCTCCCAGTTTATTTTTCCCACAGATAGATTTGGGATGTTGCCATTGGGTGAGCCTGCTGTTCTTGTCAGTGAATTCCTGGATCGGTTCCAAAGCCTTTGCCATTTAGAGCTCCAGCTTCCTTCCCTGAGGCCAGAGGACTTGAAAACTATGGTGAGTTTTTCTTGGCTCCAGTGGTTAGCAGTTGCTTTATTTGACTGACAAGAGGATGGAATATTGTGAAGAGGATCCAGTTTCTGCTGGAAATGCAGTAACTGAGGGTGTGAGTAGACAGTTAAATAGGGATCTTGAAATGGCTGCCCTAGGGCTCACGAAGATCCATCTACCTTGCTCTACCTCCGGAGTGCTGGGTTTAAAGGCCTGTGCCCCAGATCCAGCCCTGCAAATTCAACTTTGTCTTGATTGACTTAAGCTACTTACTGCATACTGTTTTCTGATGCTGTAGGACAAGATTCTCTTCTGTGACTAGAACTGTAGCTGCACTCTCTCTGTGCTGCATTTATCCTGCTCTTGTCTGCTGTGAAGACACGCTATATCAGCCGGGCGGTGGTGGCGCATGCCTTTAATCCCAGCACTTGGGAGGCAGAGGAAGGCGGATCTCTGTGAGTTCGAGACCAGCCTGGTCTACAAGAGCTAGTTCCAGGACAGGCTCCAAAACCACAGAGAAACCCTGTCTCGAAAAACCAAAAAAAAAAAGACACGCTATATTGTAGGCGCTAAAAACTGGTCATTTGCTCAAGTTGACCCTCTGTTAGGGCTTCTAGCACTAAGCAGTTAACCTCTGTTTGCTTTTAGAAACATCAGCCTGAGTTGTGGTGAAGAATACCTTTAATGCCAGCACTCTGGAGGCAGAGGCAGGTGGATCTCTGTGAGTTAAAGGCCAGCCTGGTCTACAAGAGCTAGTTCCAGGACAGCTAGAGCTGTTAGAGAAATCCTGTCTCAAACAAACAAAGTCAGCCTGACTTTCACTAAGGCAGCCCACCCCACCCCACCCCATCATAGTGCTTTACTATCCACAGGCCAAAAATCAAGGCTGTCAAATTTGTTCTGTCAAAAGTAAATTCAGTGGTCGGTCAAGACATAAATGATTTTATTATTTGGATTTGAAGGCACAAGTTTTAGATAAAATCTACAGTTGGTAAGTTAAGAACCGTTTAGTACTTAGAAGAAAAGCTGCAGTTTAGGAAGCTAAACTCTGTGACAGCGCAGTCCTGCCCTAGAGTGTGTCTCCTGTGAAGATCTGTCTCCAAGTCATGGTGTTCCCCGGACCATGTGTGTTGTTGTGAGTGGTTTTTTTTCCTCTGGAGTTGCTTTTTAACCCTGGTTCTTTTGCAGTGCTTGACAGAAGACAAGATCAGTGTGCTGCTGCACCTGCTGGAGGATGAGCTTGATTACCAAACTGACGACAAGAAAACTCCAAGCAAATTGGGCTCAGACATGCAAGTCCATGTCACTGCCTGTGTTCTTTCTCTGTGTGGCTGGGCGTGTAGGTTAGTGAGTATTACCTGGGAACACAAGCTATGACAATTTAGAAACCACATGTTTCCTATGAGAGAACAAAAAGAGAAATCGGGGGGCTAGAGAGATGGCTCAGCAGGTAAGAGCACTTGAGTTCTCTTCCAGAGGTTCTGAGTTCAATTCCGAGCAACCACATGGTGCCTCACAACCATCTGTAGTGAGATCTGGTGCCCTCTTCTGGTGTGTGTGAAGACAGAACACTCATATACATAAAAATACCATGAATAAGCAAATCTTTAAAAGGAGAGAGAGAGCCGGGCAGCGGTGGTGGCGCACGCCTTTAATCCCAGCACTCGGGAGGCAGAGGCAGACGGATCTCTGTGAGTTCAAGACCAGCCTGGTCTACAAGAGCTAGTGCCAGGACAGGCACCAATGCTACAGAGAAACCCTGTCTCGAAAAACTAAAAAAAAAAAAAAAAAAGGGAGAAAGAGCAATTAAAGTGGAGGAGGAATAGAGAAGTGGGTAAGAATCAGCAACTAAAACAGAATAAATGCTAAGGCATTCTTGGGGTTCACACCTGAGTCTTTCTTTGTGCGACCTCCTCATAGCTGGGAACTTATGCTCCCATAAACAGTACAGCTCTTTGTAAAAGGAACATAGTGTCCTATTTTTAGAAGGGAAAACAATCAAGTTTAGTTCACAAAAATTACCAGAGGAGACGCCATCTGGATCCCCTACCCCACACTGGCATTTCCACTCCAGCTTAGTTTGGGGTTGACTCCTTCGAAAAGAAGAGTGCCAGAGCCAGTCTGCTTTACTTCGACATTTGCTTTCTACAGTTATTTTGTGTGTGCGTGGAGTGGCCATCTCCGTGCATGTGCCGTGGCTCGAGTGGGAGGTCAGAGGAGAACTGGACGAGTCAGTTCTCTTTCTGCCACAGGGGTTCTGGGGACTGAACTCGTGTTACCAGGCTTGGTGGCAAGCAGCACAAAGGCAGCCTGTTCTACAGAACTAGTTCTAGGACAGCCAAGGCTACACAGAGAACAGAGAAACCCTGTCTTAAAAAACACAAGAAGAACAAAAAAACGTATTTTTATTTTTGAATATGTATCTGTGTTTGTGTGAAGTACATGCCATATGTGTGCACGTGCTCTCAAAGACCAGAAGAGGGCCTCGTGTTCCAGGTGGTTTTGAGCCGCCCACTTGGTCACGTGACTTGCTTTCTTTATTTAAACATGGTTTCTGTGGATTTCTAATTCAATGTTCTTGCGAGGAAGGCTACTGGATTCCAAACTTGGTTCTTTGGAAGAGCATCAAGTGACCTTGCCCCACCACTACCACCATTTACTTTAAGGAAGCTTTCTTACTGAGTTTGGGAGTGGTGGGTGCGTGCCTGTGATCACAGCACTTGGGAGGATTTATCATGAGTTTGAGGCCAGCCTGGGCTACAGAATAAGACCCTATTTAAAAAAAAGATAAGTAAATAACTATGCTTTTTTTTTTTTTTGGTAGATTAAGGAAAGTGTTTTAAAGAGGATAGGAGTTTATAAAACATACTTCACAATATTTTTGCCAACTAGAACATACCAAGACCCTAAGACCCTTTGAGAAGGTAATGAAGGAGTTAGTGAATGTCAGGTCCTCATATCAGGGTTCTTTTTTTTTTTTAAAGATTTATTTATTTATTACATATACAGTGTTCTGCTTGCATGTATGTATACTTGCAGGCCAGAAGAGGCCACCAGGATAACATTACAGATGGTTGTGAGGCACCATGTGGTTGCTGGGAATTGAACTCAGGACCTTTGGAAGAGCAGTCAGTGCTCTTAACCTCCGAGCCATCTCTCCAGCCCCTCATATCAGGGTTCTTAAGAGTTCATGGTTCTCAGTCCACTAGCCCACTGTAGAGCCTGTTTGCTGAGATAAAACAGAAATCAAATACATGGTCTCATGGAAGTAATACCTTTCGAAACACCCCTTTCTCTCCCATTCCTTCCTAGTTCTTTGGAACCCACACAGCTCTCCCTTATATCATGCTCCCAGTGTATGAGGAAGGTCGGTCTCTGGGGCTTCCAGCAGATTGAATCGTCCCTGACGGATCTGGAGGCTTCCTGTGGCTTGACTAGCTCCCCCATTCCAGGTGCGGAGGGTCGGCCTGAGCACTTCCCTCTGGTGCCTGAGTCTCCTAGGCGGATGATGACCCGAAGCCAAGACTCTACCGTTTCTCCCAGCTCCGAGCAGGTATTAGCTTCTTCAGGGTGCCGCTGTCACAGCGGGCAGGAACTTGGTGGTAGGCTTCACTTTAACCCTATTGGTGGTAGGCTTCACTTTAACCCTATTAGTAAGCCTGTGTATCGCACTTCACAGATGGAGAAGCTAAATTTGTTATAGAATCTAACTAAGTATAGAAATACAATAGTCTCGGAAGAATTTAATTATGTAGGCAGTTGAAATTTACATAGCAAATTCTAAAATACTGTGTTTCACATGCTTCTAGGAGTACGCAGGCTAAAGCTATCACATCATTCATATACTTCCATTGCCTTTCTTTTTCTACAGTCTGAAAAGAGTCCAGGTCCCATTGTCTCCCGAACCCGGAGCTGGGATTCTTCCAGTCCTGTTGACCGGCCTGAGCCAGAGGCAGCCAGCCCCACCACTAGGAGCCGGCCAGTGACCCGAAGCATGGGAACTGGAGATTCTGCTGGCATGGAAGTTCCCTCCAGCCCTCTCCGGAAAGCCAAGCGGGCTCGCCTCTGCTCTTCTGGCAGCTCGGTGAGTCCATCTCTGTAGACAGCCGTGAGAGCACATGCAGCAGTCGGTGGCTTTATGTGCATGGGGAGAAGCAGACACGAGCCCTCCCTGGATTCTGACCAAAAGTACATTTAGTGAGTTTAAAGATGTAATCCCAGCCCTTGAGAGGTGGAGACAGTGCAGAGGCCATCCTCCACTGCTTCTGAGTTCAAGAGCAGTTTGTGCTGCACGGGCTTGTCTCAGACAAAACACAGCTGGTCAGAGCCCAGAGGGTAATAGTGCTTGCTGCCTAGCCTGACATGCATCCCCCCCCACACACACAAAATGAACATTTTGGGGGAGGAGGACAGTTGGTTGATCGAAGGTTTGGAATGGATATAGAGAGTCATACACACTTAGACTAACAAGACAGCTGTACAGTAGGGCAGCAGACCTGATGAAGGAGACTTTGGGATTCTCCCTCCCTACCCGCTCTCACACGGTAACTCAGGCTGCCCTAGAACTCACTAAGGGACCTGGCCTTGGACGTAGGCTGGCCTTGGATTTAAGTCAGTCCTCTTGCCTCAGTGCTGGGGTTATAAACCTGACCCACTACACCTGGCAGGTAGGTTTTTTGTTTGTTTGTTTGTTTTGCTGTTTAGTTTGTTTTTATTTTTTGAGGCAGGGTCTCTATCTAGACCAGGCTGGCCTCAAACTTACAGAGATCCATCTGCCTCTGTCTCCCAAGTGCTGGGATTAAAGGCTTATACCACTCCCACCCCTGGCCTTTTTGCAGTTCTTTATATATTCTAGGTAAACCCTCTGAAGTCTTTATGTATTCTAGGTAAACCCTCTGAAGTCTTTATGTGTTCTAGGTAAACCCTCTGAAGTCTTTATGTATTCTAGGTAAACCCTCTGAAGTCTTTATGTGTTCTAGGTAAACCTTCTGAAGTCTTTATGTGTTCTAGGTAAACCCTCTGAAGTCTTTATGTATTCTAGGTAAACCCTCTGAAGTCTTTATGTGTTCTAGGTATACCCTGTCTGAAGTCTTTATGTGTTCTAGGTATACCCTGTCTGAAGTCTTTATGTATTCTAGGTATATCCTGTCTGAAGTCTTTATGTATTCTAGGTATACCCTGTCTGAAGTCTTTATGTGTTCTAGGTATACCCTGTCTGAAGTCTTTATGTGTTCTAGGTATACCCTGTCTGAAGTCTTTATGTATTCTAGGTATACCCTGTCTGAAGTCTTTATGTATTCTAGGTATGCCCTGTCTGAAGTCTATGTATTCTAGGTATACCCTGTCTGAAGTCTATGTATTCTAGGTATACCCTGTCTGAATTGTAGCTGGCACAGACTCTCCTGTTCTTAGACTTTCTCCACTCTGATATTTTGCTTTGTTCTACAGAAACTTTTTAATACCATGCAATTCTTTTAGTTCTTGGGGTTATTTCCAGTGATTTTCCAAACGTTCTTTTCTATGCTTAAGAAGGTTCAGTAGTAGGGGGAGGGAAATGGGAGGCGGTGGTGGGGAGGAGGCAGAAATCTTTAATAAATAAATAAATTTTAAAAAAAGAAAAATAAATAAATAAAAAAAGAAGATTCAGTAGTCTATTGTGGTCACACCTGTAATCCCAGAACTCCAGAGGCTGAAGATGGAGGCAAATTGAAAGCCATCCTGGACTACACACTGACACCGACCTCATCTCAACAGAAAGGGGCCAGGGCTAGAGATCTAAACAATGAGAGGGAATTGAAACAACAGTTTAAAGAGCATACGTGGGAGGCTGAGGCAGTACGGTGACCAGCTCGCCTATGTAGCCTGACTTTTATCTCAAAATGACAAAGGTGAGATAGTAATCAAGAAGAACCAGAAGTGTGGGCAGTTGTGTGATTCTGAACTTAAGTGGCTCCAGCTCCTCCTTGACCAGACCCTTCATCTATCCTAATAAGACTGTGCCTCTCTTTTCTCCCCCAGGACACCTCTCCCCGAAGCTTCTTTGATCCCACTTCCCAGCATAGAGATTGGTGCCCTTGGGTAAATATCACACTTGCCAAGGAAACGAATGGGACAGCGGAGGTGGATGCCAGTACTCCAGCGGAGCCAGGCTGGAAGGCAGTGTTGGCCATCCTGCTTGCCCACAAGCATTCTAACCAGCCACCTGAGATGGACCCCATGGTAAGATGCCATTGCCCAGCGTGTATGTAGTGCTGTTGTTTGTGGGATGAGCAGCAGAGGCTGGCCCCGTAGTTAGTACCTGCCTGCTTTCAGCTCTCCGAAGTCAGCTTAGGTTCCTTCTGTCTTCGGGAGCAAAGCCCAGAAGTGGTTCCGTGTTTCTCATCCACTTAGCATATGGCATTCCATGACTTTGTGGTGAAGTCTTTGTTCCTGCAGCTGCAATGACTCCTGTTAGGAAAGGGATACAGGAAAGGGATACAATACAGCAGCAGAAATAGATGGATGGCAGCTGCTCAGCCTCGAGCTGGGGCACGGCTGCTCTCTGCTGGTTGCCGTGGCTTGCGTTTGGAGTCTGGCCAGTTAACTGTTTGGAGCTCTGGATCCGGGTGCCAAACCATGATTTACTCTCCCATTTCAGCATCTTACTTTGCTCTCCACACTTGGGCACGTGCTCAGGACCAGCGTTAGCTCTCACAGCCAGGACTGCTGCTGCTGCAGACCTGAGAGCACGCAGAGCCGAAGAGTGAAAGGGAGAGTCCAGGGAACTGGTTTTGGGTTCTTTCCAGGCCCAGTTTGCCTCATAGCATGGCTTAAATGTAACCATTTCTGACTTTATGCCTTAAAAAAATACTTGCCTGTCATGGTTCCCAATTTCATGGTAGTCTCACAGGATTTCCACCAGAGGGAGCTATAAATATACCAAACTCCAACAAAGTATATCATTAGTGCCCTCAATAAGTAAGTAGAGGAAGGGTTTCCAAAATCTGTCTGTCTTTTTTTGAATTTAAAAATACTTAGGTCGGGGGCCTAGCAAGATGGCTCAGTAAGGGAACTTGCTAATAAGCCTGAAGACCTAAGTTCAGTTCTCAGAACCTGTGCAGTAAAAAGAGAGAACTCCAGGAAGTTCTCCTCCACGTGGTCTACTGTGGTATGCATGCACATGCATGTGCACACACTAAATAATGCATATACACATAATAAATATGTAATAAAAATGTTTTATGTTGGGGTCAGACATGTCAGTACACACCAGTAATGCCCACACTCAGTAGGCTTAGACAGATCACATGTTGGAAGCCAGCCTGATCTATAGAGACCTGATTCCAAAAAACTACAACAGAAATGGGGATTTGGGAATATAAAAGTATAGAAAGACAGCAGTTTGACCCACCACTCAAACTGGAGATTTAGCATAAATCTTTTTCTGTCCTCAGATTCAAGAAATAATATTTTGGCTGGTTTTTGTTTTGTTTTGTTTTGTTTTTTAAAGATATTTCTCTAGTGCCAGTCATGGTAGCATGAACTTTTAATCCCAGCACTTGGAAGGCAGAGGCAGGCGGATCTCTGTGAGTCGGAGGACAGTGTGGTTTATAGTGTGAGTTCCAGCACAGCTAGGGTGACATTGTGAGAGCTGTCTTAAACAACAACAGAAGCTTTCTGTCTGTCACCGTCACACTAAAGTACTACAAAGAAACCTCCTATGGGTTCAGTGTGTAGAGTTAACGCATAATTGGCCCTGGCTTAGGCTTTTAAATTCCACTTAGGCAGTTTGTCTTTTAGCCTTGCTGCTGTGACTGGATGGCAGAGGGCTTAGTGGGGCTGTGGAAGGAACGGAGAGCTTACACTGGTTCTCAGGTTAGTTCAGCTTTGTCAGTGAAGTCAGTAAACCCTCCGTCCTCTGAGTCCCAGGAAGAACTCCCTTCTGGAACTGTACTCCCACTCCTGAAAAAAAAGATACTTGTGTTTGTTTGTTTTAAGATTTATTTTATCTGAGCATGAACACACCTGTAGTTCTAGAACTTGGAAGGCAGAGGCAGCAGATCTGTGAGTTCAAGGCTAGTCTTTCCATACAGCCAGGGCTACACAGAGAAATCCTGTCTCAAAAAAGTTTTATGTGTATGAATGTGTACCATATGAATACCTGGGAATTATACCTGTGAGCCACCATGTAGATGCTAGGAATTGAATTCAGGTCCTTTGCAAGAGCAGCAAGTGATCCTAACCATTGTCTCAGTTCTCCAACCCCATTTTTTGTTTTGTTTTAAAGATTTATTTTTAATACATATAGGGTTCTGTGTGTGTGTTCTGCATGTGGGTATGTATGTGCACATTGCTGAAGTTGAGGTTACACATGGTTTTTGGTCACCTGGTATGTGTGCTGGGAACCAAGCTTGGGTCCGGGAAGTACAGTTAAGTGCTCTTAACTACTGAGTCATCTCTCCAGCTTCTGTTTTCTTTTGCTTTATTTTTAGAAAAAGGTAAGAAATTTTTTTGTTTATTTTGTATTTTAAGACTGGTAAAGGCACTTAACCACCAAACCTGATGACCAGAGTTTGATCCCAGCACCCACATGGCAGAAGGAGAGAACCAAATTCTGCAAGTTATTCTGTGGTTTCCACACACATCATGGCATGTGCTTACACATACAAAGAAACAAATAAATGTAACTTTAAAAAAATTTAAGGAGGAGCCAGGCATGGTGGCACACAATACTTGGGAGGCAGGAACTGACCAAGGCCAACCTGGTCTACATAGTGAATTTCAGGACAGCCAGAGCTATATGGTGAGGCCCTTTCTTGAAAAACCAATAAATAAATAAATTTAAGGAGGGTGGGTAAGGAGGCAGTGGAAATGGCATGTTTCATAAAGTGAGGGATATCTTGCTAGTACCTTTGCAGTGTCACTGGGACCCTTGCCAGTCAGAATATCTGCTCTTATTGTCACCCGCAGGCAGGTAGAACCAAGTGTTGTGACTGGGAACTTTTCAGTGAGTTGCTTTGTCTCCCTGTAACCACGTCTCAGAAAATCTCAGGACGTTTCCTAGGTATGATCGAGACGCAGTGAGAGGGCCTTGCTGGTTTAGTTCTGTTGACTAAAACGTGAAGCTGAGAAAGCCAAGGTAGAGTTTGAACTCTTTGGAGGTCATTAAGTTTTATTTCTCAAACTTTGATGATACAGTTAACCCCAGCTGGGTGCCACACAAATCATTGTTCATAGGAAATAGCTAGGTCCGTCCAATTAAACTACCTGGATGAAAGCCAGTGCAGGCTGTGTGCTGCTCTCAGGGTGGGTCAGGAGTGCCATCGTCACAGACGAGGATGCGGACAGGTGACGATGCACAGAGGGTTAGCAGTGGGCTGACAGTGGAACACAGGCTTCTGCATCATGTCTATCACATAACATAAAACGAGTTTTTATTCAATCTTACATATGCCTTGATCATAGCTAAGGAGAAATTTACCAAGACAGCCCTAATGCTATGCCTATCTTTTGTCTCTATGAGGAATGTAATTCTGATAATAAGCTTTTTTTTTTTTTTTTTTGATCTACAGAGTCTCTCTGAAAAATCAAGGAAAGTGTTCCGAATATTCCGGCAGTGGGAGTCTGTATGCTCTTCCTGAAAATGTTCCAGACAGAACTAATGAAGGTGACTTTAAAAAAAAAAAAGCCTGACTCCTCTTTTTGGTTAACTGGTGTTGCTTTTCTTCATTCTGGTTAATCGCAAGTACAAACTTGCCATCTGCATGAAGAGGAGACCCATGCCATGCGGGGATGAGGACAGGGTAAGAGACAGCAAGCCCAGTTCTGTCAGAGGACTGCGGAGTTCCGAAACCAGCCTCAAGACCGAGGACGAGAGCTCTGCTTGGGTGGCTCGGCTGCGGGCACAGTGTTCTGAGAGTCTCGCCCGGCAATGTGACGACAGTGTTTGTTAATAAAGCACTGGCTAAGATTTCTGCCGCTGGAGAATTGTTTTCTCCCTCCCTGGCTCCCCGGGGGGGAGCGTTCATAGAATTTAACTTTGGTTTACATTGGGACCTTAGAACCAGTGTAGATATTGCTGAGTTGCACCCCCCAAGGAGAAAATTATTTTCATTTTGTCTGCATGTATGTATGAGGGTGTGAGATCTTGGAGTCACAGACAGTTGTTAGCTGCCATGTGGATATTGGGAATTGAACCCGGGTCCTCTTAACCGCTGAGCCATCTCTCCAGCTCCGAAAATTATTACAATAATCATATTCCATCCAAGCTTTGCTTTAGTTGATATCGCTAAGAAATATGACTTCTTTATTATAGATTATGTCCAACAAAAACTAATCCCTGAATATCACTTACTAGTCTAGATTTAAATTTGTAATTAGGAGGGATATGGAGGTGTGACTTGGTTAAACATGTATCTGGAGTGGACAAGGTTCTGGGTATGATTCCCAGCATGCCCAGATCCCAGATTTCTCATTGTTCCAAACACGTTTTTTCACATACGATTTATCTACTCTCGGAGACTCTAGGAAAAGTAAAATACTAAGTTAAGCCAATATGGTGGCTTGCACCTGTTGTTCTCCAGTTGCTTGGAGGCTGAGGCAGAAGGATTATTGGGAGTTTAAGGCTAGCCTGTGTGTGAAATCCTGTCTTTTAAAAAAAAAGAAAGAAAGCAAAGATGCCAGGCTGTGGTGGTGCATGCCTTTAATCCCAGAACTTGGAAGGCAGAAGCAGGTGGATCTCTGTGAGTTCAAGGCCAGCCTGGTCTGCAGTAGGTAGTTTCAGGACAGGTTCCAAAACTACATAGAAGCCCTGTCTCAAAAAGGAAGAAGAAAGAAAGAAGGGGAAAAGTTAATGATCACAAATGGAATTGGATAATTTCAAGGAAAGTGTAGTTCCGTGTGGGGAAGTATAGTCCTGGATGACTTGGTCCTAGACACTTGACTCGAGAGAATGAAGAAAAAGCAAACACCTATAGACGCTACTCCAGAGGTGAAGGTAGGAGAAAGGGGTTGGGATACAGGATGGGGAGAAGGAGAAAAAGAGTAGCAGAGAACACCCAGCAGCTGGGGTGTAGCTCAGTGGTAGAGTGCTCGCCTAGTACACTTGACGCCCTAAAGATCAATCCCAGTACCTCAAACAAAACCAACAAAGACATTTGGGACCCAGGGAACATAGAGCAAATGACCTCAGTGTTGGGCACATTTCAGAAAGGGCAGGTGTTCTGGGCTAGCCTTGTGTTGAGACAGCAAGGAGACTGAAAACTGCTAGACTGGAATCTTCCGTGACTTAGGAGGCAGAGTTTGAGTCTGTGGGGAAGGAAGACGGCGGCGGGAGACTTTGAGCAGAGGGATGTCCTTCAAGCCCAGGAAATGAACACTACTGCCTCCAAACCCTCTGTAGTGGGGGACAAGGCAGGCTCAGAAGAGGTGAGGCAGCGGCCATGGCAGTGGGGCAGGATTTGATAGAAATATCCCATTGATCAATTTGGATGTGAAAAGGGGGTGGTGAGAAACTGAGGAGATGGCAGGCGGATCTCTGAGTTCGAGGCCAGCCTGGTCTACAAGAGCTAGTTCCAGGACAGGCTCCAAAACCACAGAGAAACCCTGTTCCGAAAAACCAAAAAAAAAAGAATTTGTCACAAAAGCACAAGGACCTGAATTAGGATTCCCAACACCCACATAAAAGCATGGTAGGCATTGGGGATGGAGGCGAAGATCCCAGGGGCCAGCTGGAGTTGCATTATTGATCTCCAAGTTCAGTGAGAGCACTTGTTTCAGAAAAGTAAAATGGAAAACTTCCGTACCTGTGCACCACACACGCACACAGACAAGAGTCTGTCTGCTGGGAATCAAAAGTGACCTTGAGGCTGTGATCTAACCAATCTAACAACTCAGGTGCTGAGGGATGACAATCGTTTCCTATTTTTGAGAGCCCCCTGGATCCTCGGTCGGCTGCAAGTTTGAACCCTCTACTCCCTCTTGAGTTGGAGTGACTGACCTGAAACCAATCCTACCTTGCCTTATACATTTAGCATAGTGACTTCTGCCCTATGGGAAGATTCCTGTCTAAACATGGTGTTCTGAAGTGTGGGGTAGAAGACTCAGTGCGGTGAGCTGCACACTCAGACCTGGGAAGCATGTGGGGGTCAACCCTACAGAAGTCAGTCCTCTGGTTTCTAGGAACCGACCTCAGGTTACAGCCCCTTTCCCCCCGAGCCATCTCACTGATCCTGATTTTTTGTTTGTTTGCTTGCTTTTTCTGGGTTTTTACCAGTTGTGTATATGGGTGTTTTGTCTGCCTGTATGTCTAGGTACCATATGCATGCAGTACCTGTGGAGGCCAGAAGAGGGCGCCTGAGACCCTGCAACTGAGCTGCAGTGTGAGTGCTAGGAACGACTGAGCCATCCCTCCAGGTCCTCTGTCCCTGTTTTTTTTGTTGTTGTTTTATGTGTTTGCTTGAAATTAAGCCTCATATAGCCTAGGCTTGTTTCACTATGGATGTGAGGATGACCTTGAACCTGATCCTTTCACTTCAGCATCCCAGGTGCTAGGATTACATGTACCACCACACCTGGCTGATTTAATTTTTTTATATAGTTTTTGGGTATGTGTGTGCCCACACATATATATGTAGAGGACATAGGACAACTCTGGCTGTTACCTTCAGGAACTCAGTCTGCTTCTCCTTTGAGCCTGGGTCTAGGTACTCACTAAGGCTAGACTAGCTGCAAGCCAGCTCCAGGGATCCTCTGCCCACCTCCCCAGGACTAGGATTACAGACACACACCCTGCACCCAGCAGTGGACTGGGAATCAAGTTCAAGTCCTTATGCTTATCACAGACACACTTTGCCTCTGACTCAGACCCTTCCACTTTTTTTGAGAACAGACTCTTGCTCTTGTAACCTTAACTTCAAGATCTGCCACGCTGGGCTGGGTGGTGGTGGCTCACGCCTTTAGTCTCAGCACTTGGGTGGCAGAGTCAGGTGGCTCTCTTGAGTTTGAGGTCAGTCTGGTCTACAGATCAGTCACCACATGGCAGGAGAAAAAAACTGATTTATTCACGTTGTTCTCCGAAGTATATATACAACCACAGGCGTGTACACAAGATAAAATAATTTTTAACAAAAAAAGGAAAGCAAAACAAGAAAGTCACATTTTTGGAGATCGCTCCTGCTGCCTCTCACTGTCACATGATGTCATCTCCAGAAGCCCAGGCTCACCTGCTCTGAGCCCCCAGAACCATGAGCTCTAAATCCTCCTGTTAAGTACCCAGTCTTGGGTATTTTGTTACAGCAACACAAAACAGACTAATTATTAACCGCAGAAGTAGCATTACAAGTTGGGCAGTGGTGGCACACACCTTTAATCCCAGCACTTGAGTGGCAGGGGCAGGTAGATCTCTTAAACTCAAAGCCAGCTTGGTCTATAGAGTGAGTTCCAGGACAGTCAGGGATGCACAAGGAAACCTTGTCTCAAAAAACCAAAAATACAAATAAAAATAGCATAAGATTCTCACTATGTTAACTATACTGGGTAATTTTATGATCTGCTGCCTAACCTCTGTCTGTTTTCTCCTTGGAAGCAGCCCTTGACACCCTCCTTCCAGCCTCCCAGGTGTCCCCCTCCTCCTGAAGTCCACGGGCCTAGCGATCAGGATGGTCGAGAGCCGTGGTTACCCAGTCCCTTCTGTTTGCTTAGTCTCCCCAGCCTGCAGTTGTCCTGTCGTGACTTGTCACTGCGACATCCTCTGTTTGACAGAGGTTGGATTTACTGAAGCTCAAAGATATTCTCTCTTTTTTTTTAAACTTTATTTAACTTTATTTCATGCACATTGGTATAATGATGTCAGATTCTCTTGAATTGGAGCTACAGACAGCTGTGAGCTGCCATGTGGGAGCTGGGAATTGAACCCCTGTCCTCTGGAGGAGCAGTCAGTGCTCTTAACCACTGAGCCATCTCACCAGCCCCTCAAAGATATTCTCTAAGTAGCTCTGTCCTAGCTGGATGTGGTGGAGTGAAACCTTGCTCCGCCCTCCCAGCCCTCTCTTCTTTCCATTGCGATGCAGCTGGGAATTGCAGGCCTCATGGTTCTGTGATTTTCCTCTCCCAAGCCCTAAATCAAGCTCTGCCTCTTGTGCTAGAAAGGAAGATCATGTTGCAACCGTTCATAAAATACTATTTTCCTAGCTCTTTTTAGACTTTAGCCTACTTTAAAAGTCTCACCAAGTGGGAGATTGTTTTGGGGGGCCTTCCACATTTGCTCATTGCACCCATAGACAGTTGTAAGCCCTTCCTGACTCTTGAATCTTTTCCACCCAGTTCCGTTTTAGCAACAAAAGCAGCTGCTTGTGCAGCTTGACCACCACCAAGAGCTCAGGCGCTTCCTCCTCCTCAAGTTTTCCTGCCTATTTTTAGTTCTCTGCCTATTCTGGGTTTTCTTTGGCTTTATATAGCCATCCTCTGGATCGGCTGACCCACGCCCTCAGGAGAGAAGGCCACACTTGAGCCCTTCAGGAGACCGTTCTTTCCATCTTTGACCCTTTTCTCTTTCCAGTGCCTCCCTGGGGTAAATCGATGCACACGGCTAAAGCCAACAGAGGACAGAGCATGCACAGCCTTGGGTAGGGCGGTCAGGTCGTGGAGAGCTGGAGAGTCAGAGCAGTCTACTGCCTCCTGTGGTGGGCAGCAGTAGCCAGGGACCCCAAAATAGAATGCCTAGAAGGAACTCAAGATTCATCTCCAAGAAGGTCTTCAACTGTGCTCACGAAGAAGCCAAGATCAGACAAAAGTCTCCTTTTCATACTGTGTCCACTTCCAGGCCAGTCCTGTCCAGCCCAATAAGAGCCAATAGAAAGGACGGGTGCATTGCGGTCCCCACCACTGTAAGGCTTGTCTAGAGCGAAGGTCATGGCTGGTGTGAGGGACATGGGCAGGAAGAAGTCTTGAAAACTGACCTCAGCACACTTTTTCAGGCACTTACCTAAACACTAGTCTTATTTTCGTCATTTAAGCCCTACCACAATCCTGTCTCTCTTTTACAGATGAGGATGCTAAACCTAAGTTAGTACTTTGCTCAGGGTCACTAGGCAGTAAATGAGGGCCAGCATTCAAGTTTGTTTCCCAAGCCTACCAGCTGTCTGCTTCTCCAACCAAGGTTCAGCAGAAGAAAAGACATATGCATGACAATGTTTAATATATTGCTGCCTTCCAGGACAGTCAGAACCGTTACACAAAAAAACCTTGTCTCAAAAACTGTAGGCCCATATTTCTATATAGTGTGGCAACCAGGCGCTAAAGCCATAGGCCCCATCCGAGGTGGTCACGTAGCCCTGCAGACAGGCTGTCTCTGCCTAACAAAGGGTCAGGATGTTGTTGCTCCTTTCTTTGTAATTTGGAGGATGCCTTATAGAGATGCTGATTCAAGCCTACGTGACAGCTAGCATACACAGCAGACAGGTAGATGTGGACATGACAAAACACCATTCACCTGGTTACCTAGGAGACAGGTCTGGTGTATTCCCCACCCCACCCTGCCCCCCCGCTCAGTTTATGTGTTGGTATAAAAGCTGTCTGGATAATAAACACGGAGATATCTTCAGGAGAGAAGAACCCTGAGATGCCAGATGCCCTTCCGTGATGACCGTGTAAGCCATGTCTAGTTATTCCTTGCACCTCCGTACCAGTCCAGTTAGGGAAAATAGTTATCTATGTTGGGGCCCACGGGCTCTAACAAAAAAACAAAACAAATATACATACATATATGTATGTATGTATATAATTACTTGAAATAAATTGAAAAAAACCTTAAACATTTAATAATTGATTTCAGAGTATAACTTGGTAGACTATACTATTAAAGTGATTATTGTAAGGCCTGGAGAAATGGTTCAGTGGTTAAGAGCATTTTTTGTTTTTTGTTTTGGTTTTTTTTTTTTTTTTTTTTGGTTTTTCGAGACAGGGTTTCTCTGTGGTTTAGGAGCCTGTCCTGGAACTAGCTAAGAGCATTTTTTTAAATATTTATTTGTTTATTTATTTATTATGCATACAATATTCTGTCTGTGTGCATGCCTGAAGAGGGCACCAGACCTCATTACAGATGGTTGTGAGCCACCATGTGGTTGCTGGGAATTGAACTCAGGACCTTTGGAAGTCGAGACAATGCTCTTAACCACTGAGCCATCTCTCCAGCCCTAAGAGCATTTTTTGATCTCAAGACCCACCCAAGTTTGGTTTCTAGCACCCCCAGTTCTAAAGGAACTGACACTTTCTTCTGACCTCACATCAGGCGTGCACATGGAACATAAACATACATGAGGAGGAACACTCATACACAGAAAATTAAAAGAAATAAGACGGATGGTGGTGGCACACACCTTTAATCCCAGCACTCGGGAGGCAGAGGCAGGTGGATCTCAGTGATCTCGGTGAGTTTGAGGCCAGCCTGGTCTACAGAGTGAGTTCCAGGACAGACTCCAAAGCTACAGGGAAACCCTGTTTCAATAATAATAATAATGGCACATGAATTTAATCTCAACACTCAGGAGATGGAGTCAGGTGGAGCTGGGCTGTGGGACAATGGTCTTTTACCCTGTTACTGGTGTTATTTTTAGTAAAATGCTGATTGGCCAGTAGCTAGGCAGGAAGTATAGGTGGGTGACCAGGCAGGAAGTAGAGGTGGGGCAAGGAGAATTCTGGGAAGAGAGAAGTTTAAATCTGTAGTCATGACCCAGTCTCAGAGGAAGCAAGATGTGACTGCCTTGCTGAAAAAAGTACCAAGCCACGTGGCTAACACAGACAAGAATTATGGGCTAATGTGAGTTATAAGAATTAATAAGAAGCCTGAGCCAATGAGCCAATCAGTTTATAACTAATGTAACGTTTGTGTGATTTCTTTGGGACTTAATGACTGCAGAAACCAGGCAGAACAGAAACCTCAGACAACAGAGCTGTATGTGTTGAAGCCAGTGTGATTCACACAGTGAGTTCCAGGCTGGCCATGACTCCATCGTGACATCCTGTCACAAAAAAAAACCTAAAGGATTATTTCATGTAGCATACTCATATGGTGAAAAGATGTTTGGCCTTAGGAGGAAATCTGGTTATAGCCTATAGCATGGATGAGTCTTGAGAATGTGCTGTTTAGTGGGATAAGCCAGTCGGTCATAGCCTGCATGAGGAGATGGTTCATGTGTGTTGAGTTTAGTTTTGAAAGATGAGCTCTGGAGAGTTTTAGAGATCTGTTACACATTTATATGTTTGTGGATAACCCTATTGTAAAAGTGACTAAGATGGAAAATTTTGTTATTTGTCTTTGCCAGTTTTTTAATTTCAATAAGAAAAGAAAATCAGCTGGGTGGTGGTGGCCCACATCTTTAATCCCAGCACTCAGGAGGCAGAAGCAGGTGGATCTCTGAGTTTAAGGGTAGCCTTGCCTACAGAGTGAGTTCCAGGACAGCCAGGGCTACACAGAGAAACCCCTGAAAAAAACAAAAAGACAAAACAAAAATATTTTTAAAAAAACATGAAACAAAACAAAAAAGAAAAAATCCAATAGTCATTTCTGTTGACTCCAATTGTTGTACTGTTGCTGTTGTTTTGAGACACAGTCTCACTGTGTGGCCTGGCAGGCCGGGAACTCACTACATAGACCAGGTTGAACTCTAGCTCATAGAAATCCGCCTGCCTCTGCCTCTCAAGTGCTGGGATTAAAGGTGTGCGCCACCACACAGGGTCCTCAACTTTTTCTTCCAGATAGGGTTTCTCTGTGTAACAGGCTGGCACAACCCCTCAACTTTTAAATATACAAGATCACTACTTGAAGCCAGGCAGCAGTGGCGTACCTCTGTGAGTTCGAGGCCAGCCTGGTCGACAGAGAGGGTCCTAGGACAGCCAAGGATACACAGAGAAACTCTGTCTCAAACCACCCCCCTCCAAAAAAATTTACAAATAAATAAAATTTAAAGAATCACCGCATGAGTTCTGTCGCCTTCACCCTTCAGGTCTAGGCCTGGAAAGCATCCGCCACCGTATCTGTTCCTCCTGTTGAGATGTCTGCTTGTGTCTGTGCTGTGAGCCTCTGCACCACGCCCTCCATGTTGAAGCTGTGCCTTTTCTAATGTTCTAATGTGGGAAGAAAACAGCTGGGAAAGTAGAGTGGGATATGTCTTCTGTGGGTCCAGGTCACCGGGACATCAAGAAAATGTGGTTTATGAGACATTAAATAGGTAGGAAATCTCCCCTTTGCGGGGGCCATGGCATCTGCTTAGTTTAAGAACTTAGGTAAGTAAGATCAGGTCTGTGGCCTTAGTGTAAAGGAGTAATGCTGACAGTACCCAGTAGAGCCACTAGGTGCCACCAAAGCTTCATATTGGACTCTCTCAGCGTGCCTTTCAAACAAAGCACGCGCGCGCATGCGCACACTCACACCAGCCTTCTACCAGTCCCTGGCAGGTCCTGGGTCCCACTCCCTTTTCCAGACGGCTCGTCCTCATTTCTGTTTTTTGTTTGTTTTTGTTTTTTCAAGACAAGGTTTCTCTATCTTTGGGGTCTGTCCTGGAACTCACTTGGTAGACCAGGCTGACCTGTCTCTGCCCCTCGAGTGCTGGGATTAAATGCCTGCGCCATCTCCGCCCAGTCCGCCACCACCGCCCGGCTCACCCTCATTTCTTTCTTTTCTTTTCTTTCTCTTTTTTTTTTTTTTTTTTTTTTGATTTTCGAGACAAGGTTTCTCCGTAGCTTTTGGTTCCTGTCCTGGAACTAGACCAGGCTGGCCTCGAACTCACAGAGATCCGCCTGCCTCTGCCTCCCGAGTGCTGGGATTAAAGGCGTGCGCCACCACCGCCCGGCCATAACTGTAATTTTGCTACTGTTATGTATCGTAAATACCTGTGAAAGGGCCATTCTGTCCCAAAGGGGGTTAGCCTCAGACTCACAGAGACCCCCCCCCTCCGTGTGTCCCCCCCAACGCTGGTCTTGAAGACAGGCACCACCTCACCAGCCTCTCAGCGTCATTTTGACTTTGTCTTTCCGAGTTCAATGCATCCTGCTGGAAGCTGTCAGGGAGAAGGAGAGAGAGACCTCATTTAATGAAGAGCCAGAGACGTGGAGGATCCTTAGCACTAACCCCTTGCATCCGGCATTAGAGACATCAAGAGAAGGATAAAAACCAGTTTGACTGGGAAGCCTGAAGAAGAAAACCCAAGAGGAAATAAGTCATTGGCACACGGCAGCAGCGAAGCCAATCCTCCCAAGGTGTCATCAACCCTTGGGCTGAGTCACCCCAAGGCCAACCCGCACGAAGTCAAACCAGTAACAAAACCTGGAGGACATGGGCACGGGCCAGAGCGGTGCGTCACTGCCACCCCTGTGCGGCTCGGGGCCGGCAGATGACCCTTCGCTTGTGAGAATTCCAAAACTCGTGACGAATGCTCATTAACTCTGATTCATGGCTGCCCTGAACTCAAAGAGGTCGTTACTGCCCCTTGATGGAGTCGGGGGAAACTGAGGAACAGAGTGGGGAAGCAGCTTTGCCCCATTAGTCAGCTGTCCCGGGTTGCGAGTTCATTGGCATCCGGTCGGATGCCTCTTAAACTGCTCCTGACCATCAGAAGTAAACAGGGCTGTCCAGGGGCGGAGAAGGAGGGCGGGGAACCTCCATGCAGCACAGGCTCCATACCTGGAGAACCAGGGAACTAGAGAAAGAGTTGCAAAGACTATGGCCTAGTTTCCCTGCACTCCATGCTGAGAAACTCGAGCGCCAGAGTGGGAAGAGACAGCCAAGATCACACAGAGGTTGTGGCCAAGCCAGACTGGAGTCTCTGGACTCAAAACCCGGATGTACTTGTCATGAGTCTGTGCTTCTGAGCCGGCTCCTCGGAGCCTCTGTTTCTTTATACGTAAAGGACAATAGTAGTTAGTGGTGATGTCCCAGAGGGGCTGGAGAATTCAGGGAGCTAATGTGTGTTACGGGTTGCTAAGCAATCCTTATCTAAACACCTGGCCACCATGTTGGCTGAGGTCAGTCATCTCCCCAGTCAAACGTCTCCAGTCTGTCCGTCCAGGCTTCCGGTTCTGCCGAGAAAAGGGATGGGTGTTGGGCTCAGGAAAAGCATCCCACAATTTCCTCCTTGTTCATCCTTGCTCTCTGCCGAGCCCTTTTAGCCCGGCAGCGCTCCACCGTCAGCACAGGTGCCAGTGGTTCAGCTCCGTGCCCAGCTGTAGAAGCATCAGGAAGCACCTTGGGCAACAAAGCACAAACTGGGAGAAGCACATTCTTGCCAGCCTCCTCCAGGCCTGGCTCGGGGCCCAGCAAGGGGGAGCCACCCTTAGGAGACGGTGGTTTGACAACAAGAGGACTAATTATAGGCTCATCCCACTGAGCTCTGGGTACTGCTTGTTTGACCAGCACAGTTTACCTGAGTCATCTATCCTGAGGCCACCTGAGCCTGGAGCTGGACCAGCAGGCCACAGGGAGTCTCGAGCATCGTTCTGGGGGTGTTCAGCCTGCTTGGTGGCAGCACTTCTTGCCTGTTTCCCCCTCAGAAAGTCAGTGGAGGCAGATTAGCAGTGCAGAAGAAGCGTCCAACATAGCAAAGATCCTGACAGGGGGCCTGATGAGAGGCTAAAAGGCCCAGGGCCCACCGTGAGGCCCTCACAGGAGCTCAGGGCCCAGAGCCTCTGGGAAATCACTTCACAGAGCAAACTGAAAGGCAGAGAATGAACAAGGCAATGCTTCTTCCTCCTACCACACCCTCCACACCACCCATCTACTCCCTGAACCTCACTGGGCCTCCAGGGGCCCAGGCTCTCTTGCCAAACTCTGTCTGGTCAGCTGTGCTCTGGGCTCAGTTCCCGTAAGCTTAGCCCTGGGGTTTTCCAAAGTAAAACGAGGACAGATATGGGTACTGTTTCAAAAAATCAGCCTTAAGCCGGGCGGTGGTGGCGCACGCCTTTAATCCCAGCACTCGGGAGGCAGAGGCAGGCGGATCTCTGTGAGTTCGAGACCAGCCTGGTCTACAGAGCTAGTTCCAGGACAGGCTCCAAAACCACAGAGAAACCCTGTCTCGAAAAAACCAAAAAAAAAAAAATCAGCCTTAAAATCACAATAGGGTTAGAAAATACTTTTTCAAAAGGCATTAAACCTGAGAATGAGCTGGGCAGTGGTGGCGCATGCCTTTAATCCCAGCACTCAGGAGGCCGAGGCAGGAGGATCTCTGTGAGTTCAAGGCCAGCCTGGTCTACAGAGCAAGTTCCAGGACAGGCTCCAAAGCTGCAAAGAAACCCTGTCTTGACAAACAAACTAAGAATGATGGGGGCACCCGCTGTGAATCTGGAAGGACGATGTTTAAACCTGAGGGGATGTCCATGGCAGGACTCATCTGCATGCTGTTGGCAAGGGAAACCCCGGCAAAATGGGAAGCTGTAACCCCTGACTTCTAGAGGCGGAGTCTGGGAGATCAGGAGTTCAAGGTCAGCTTTGGCTAAATGGTGAGTTTAAGGCAGGCATGGGTTACAGGAGATTCTGCTTAGAAAATAATCCAGCTGGTTGTGGTGGCACACGCAGGTAGGATTTGCTGAAGGAGGCAGAGGCAGAAGGATCATGAGTTCGAGGCCAGCCTGGGCTACACGTTTAAAAACAATAATAACAATAATAATAATAGCCGGGCGGTGGTGGCACACGCCTTTAATCCCAGCAGTCGGGAGGCAGAGGCAGGCGGATCTCTATGAGTTCGAGGCCAGCCTGGTCTACTAGAGCTAATTCCAGGACAGGCTCCAAAACCACAGGGAAACCCTGTCTCGAAAAACCAACCAAACAAACAAACAAACTTGTGTGTCTTTTTACTCTATGTGTTGGAGGGGTCTCTCGTAGTCTAAGTGTGGGGATCAAAGAACAGCTTTGGGGTCGACTGTCCACTTAGGTGGGTCCCCAGATTCAGATTCAGGTTTGCAGGCTTTCACGGAGCTGTCTGACCAACACTGTTTTTTTTTTGTTTGTTTGTTTGTTTTGTTTTCCCAGATGGGCTTTCTCTGTAGCCTTGAAACCTGTCCAGGAACTAGCTCTTGTAGACCAGGCTGACCTCAAAATCACAGAGATCCACCTGCCTCTGCTTCCCAAGTGCTGGATTAAAGGTGTGTGTCCTCACCAGTCAGCTCAACCCTGGTTTTTTTTTTTATTTTTAATTTTTGGTTTTTTGTTCGTTTGTTTTGATTTTGTTTTTGCGTGGTCTCCCTATGTAACTTTGGCCGGCCTGCAACTTGCTGCGTAGACTAGGCTAGACTCAAACTCACAGAGATTTCGCCTGCTGCACCTCCCGAGTGCTGGGGTTAGGCTTGGGCCACCACATCCTGCTTTGCATTTTTTAATTTTTGAGACAGGTTCTCTTCTAGCTCAGGATGGTTTTAAACTCTTGATCCTCCTGCCTCTACCTTGCAAGTGCTGAGACTACAGGCGTATACCATCGTGCTGGAAAGAAGCAGTGTTTTAAGGGAGCCAGCCTGCAGGACTAAGTTGAGCTCTCTGCTCCCCAGGAGAGTGGAGTGCCAAGAGCCAGCGCTGAAGTGAACACTGCCTTCCCTGGTATTCTTCTCTCCCCGTGGCTCCCACGTCACTAAAGGAGGTGGTGACACCCTCTGCCATCCAAGCCCAGCACTCCTGTTGCCACCCACAGACCCCCAGGCTTTCTACTTTGTCCTGACTTGAGCCGGACTACAGACTGTCCCCTGGGGGGAGGGAGAGGCGGGAGGGTGGAGGGAGACCTAGCTCTGGCCCTGCTGACTGAAAAGATGACCTCAGAGTCATAATGACTGGCTTTCCGGCTACGCTGCCAACCTGGGGTGCCTCCCAACCCTGGCCTCTCAGATGGCTTCACACAGGATGTTGTGATGGTTGGCGCACAGCAGCTAGACTCCTATAGCAGGTGTCTGTCAAGAGAGGTGCCAGCCTCAGTAGACGCCACAGGGCAGGACTCCGGGTGGAACTCCCCAGGACAGAACCTGGAACCTGTACCTCAAGGAGACTTTTATCACTATACAACCTGACAAGAAAATCAGCGCACTGAGTACAAGCGTGACTGTGTGCATGAAGACAATATGACAGTTTAACACTGGGACTGGAGCGGGGCGGTGGTGGCGCACGCCTTTAATCCCATCACTCGGGGAGGGGGGGGGCAGAGACGTGCGGATCTCTGTGAGTTCAAGGCCAGCCTGGTCTACAAGAGCTAGTGCCAGGACAGGCTCCAAAGCTACAGAGAAACCCTGTCTCAAAAAACTAAAATAAATAAATAAATAAAACTGGGACTGGCAGGTGTGGTGGTCCCAGGGACAATGTGATCAAAACATGATCAAGAGTTCTGTTCAACCCCTGAAACACAATAAGGGTCCCAGAACACCGTCTTTCACCTAGTTCCTTTTGATATATGTTTCTGTGATGAACCATTTCGACTGGACGCAACTTGGGGGAGGAAAGGATTTATTTCATCTTACAACTCCATCACTGGGGAAATCAGGTAGGCACTCGGGGCAGGGACTGAAGCAAAGAAAGACTGGAGAAACACTGCTGACTGGCTCGCCTGCTTGTATTGTACAACCTAATCCCACCTGCCGGGGATAGCACCAGTCACAGTGGGCTGGGCCCTCCATCAATTAGCAATCAAGAAAATACCTCCGCAGATGCGCCCGCTGGCAAGTCCGATGGAGTCCCTTCCTCGGTTGAGAGTTCTTCCCCCCGGGTGTGTCAAGCTGACAAGCAAGATTAGCCACTACACTGTCCTCGTCCTCGCAAAACCAAAAGCTAAATGAAAGACTAGGTCAAGGGCAGAAGACCAGTGGTGTGGAAAGACCCCAGGAAGAAAGCTCTGAGAAGCCAGGCAGTGGTGGTGCACGCCTTTACTCCCAGCACTCAGGAGGCAGAGGCAGGCAGATCTCTGTGAGTTTGAGTCCAGCCTGGTCTACAGAGTGAGTTCCAGGACAGCTAGGGCTACACAGAGAAACCCTGCCTTGAAAAAAAATAGAGAGAGAAAAAGTCCCCAGAAATCAGGCTGAGAAGCAAGCCGTGGGCCAGGAGGTGATGCAGGCCAATGTCCTTTTCACTGGGATCAGGAACCCCAATCTCCTGGGACTGTGCCCCATCTTTGGACCCCTGAACTAGCAGCAAGCAGAAGAGACTGCTGATTGTCACAAATTTCAGAACTGTCAATAACTCTGCTGAATAGTCATCAATTCAAGGCAAGAAAGACAAGCCTTTGAGAAATCCACCCAAGCAGGAATTTAGTGCCATTAGAGGTGAGGGTGGGAATGGCCTACAATTGTTTGTCGAGACAAGGTTTCACTATGTAGCCCAGGTTGGTTTCAAACTCCTGATCCTCCTCCTCAGCATTGGAAGAGCCACCATGCCTACCTAGCCCCAGCCCTTGAATACTGTGAAGAATCCCAAATGTTTTCCTAGTGTTCTCAGATAGACCAGTCTGTCAGGGCCGGTCATCACGGGGCAACTTATACTGGCCTCCCTTGTTCTTCTTTTAGTTCCCACCGGCTGACCTTGCACACCCCTAAGCCCCTGGGGGAAGTAGAAGCCACCTTGTTTCCAGAGGATCCAAGAAGCAATGCTTCCTGTCTGTATGGGGATGACTCCCTCTGCAATTTAGTGCCAAGCTTGTCCATTGCTTCAAAGGCACTATGAGCACCTGGGCTAGCTTTTTGTTTGGTTGGTTTTTGTTTTTTGTTTTTTTTGAGACAAGGTTTCTCTGTGGAATAGCCCTTACTGTCCTGGAACTAACTCTACAGACCAGCTTGGCCTTGAACTCACAGAGTGCTGGGATTAAAGGCCTGTGCCACCACTGCCCGGCTAGTTGAGCTAGCTTCTGACCCCTACACTACAAGACACATCCAATCCACAGCCAAGGGTCTCAAGTACTGCAGGATAGCTATGAATGGGACCCAACAGAGAATCATAAAATTACGTAAAACATTAAGAGATTTTAAAAAATTGGAACTCAACTTTCTGATTCATGAACATGAACTTTGTAGATGGCAATGTCATAATGTCAAAGCACTGGAATATCTGTCCACTGAACTGAGACCAAGGGTCTGGAGAGGAAGGGGACACCTACCCAGTCAGTTTTCCTTCCTTCTGCCCAGGTTCTTGCGCCCCTTTCCTTCGGCTCCTGAAGGCAGTTTTTATTCTGTGGAGCCAGGACAGGAATATCTGTTGCCTTCTCTGTCCCAATAAACTGCTCCTTCATGTTTGCTCATCAGCAACATCGATTTTAGTACTTTTGCCTTGGAACAAAGGAACTTGGCTTCCCAGAGGTAAATGACAGCTTGTACCAGAACGGGATTCTGATGAGATCTTTTGTTTGTTTTGTTTTCTTGAGACGGGGGTTTCTCTGTGTATCTCTGGCTGTCCTGAAACTCGCTCTGTAGGTCAGGCTGATTTTGGACTCACAGAGATCCTCCTGCCTCTGCCTCCCTGAGTGCTGGGTGCTACGGTTAAACTGCCTGGCTCCGGTTGTTTTGAAGAATGTCCCCAGTTTGCATATGTATGGTGTTTTCTGATGCTCATATTCTAATTATATTATATTCTAATTTTATTTTAATTATTTATGTATATGTGTGTGTACGCTCACCTATATTTGGGTATCCAATGAGGCCTGAAGAAGGGATCAGATCTCCTGGAGCTAGAGCTACAGGCAGTTGGGAGCTGTTGAATGTGGGTGCTGTGGATGCTGAGAACAGAACTCAGAGCCTCTGTTCGTTTGTTTTGATTTGTTTTCTCAAGTGTAACCCTGAGCTCACTCCTTACTTGCCCTCACTTCCCAAGTGCTGGGGTTACAGGCGCATAATCTCTGGCTCATTCTTGTTGTTGTTATTGTTTTTCTCAATTAAAAAATTCTTTCTAAACTGGGTGGTAGGGGCGCACACCTTTAATCCCAGCACTTGGGAGGCAGAGGCAGGCGGATCTGTGAGTTCAAAACCAGCCTGATCTACAAAGCAAGTTCCAGGACAGCCAGGACTGTTACACAGAGAAACCCTGTCTTAAAAAAAAAAACAGACAAAATTCTTTCTGTGTGCCCACCACTGTGTGCGTGTGGAGATCTGCAGCAGTTTACAGGAGTTGGTCCTCTCCTTCCTTCTTCCATGTGAGTTCAGGGAACGGAACTTAGGTCATCAGGCTGGGCCCCAAGCCCCTTTACCCACTGAGCCAGCCCACTGGTCCTTTTGCTTGGCTTTGGTTTTGAGACAGGGTCATGCTGTACAGCCCTGGCTAGCCTGGAACCTACAGCGGATCCTCCTGCCTCTGCCTCTCTCTTGTTGGGATTACAGGTGTGAACCCCATGCCCAGCTAGATTTTATTTGACTGGACTACTCAAGAAGTGACAACGTATCCTTCATATGCTGGGACTAAAGATGTGTGCCACTGCCGCCTGGCCTATGGCAACTCCTGTATAGGAAAACATTCAATTGTGGTGGCTCACAGCTCAGAGGCTTGGTCCATTATCGTTATGGTGGGGAGCAAGGCACCATGCAGGCAGCTGAGAGTTCTTACATCCTGACTCAGAGGCAACAGGAAGTGGTTTGTTTCACTGGGTGTGGCTTGAGTACATCATAGGCCTTAAAGCCCTTCCACAGCAACACACCTTGTTGGAACAAGGCCACACCTCCTAATAGTGCCACTCCCTTTGGGGGCCATTTTCTTTCAAATCACTACAAGGACACAGTATTTTTAAATGAGAAGTTACTTTGGTCTGTTACCACATTACCCTGTTCCCCCCCAATCCGGTCTGACCTTGGAAGTAAGCAATGGTAAACCTTGTTTAGTGCTTAGATGGGCGTTACTAGTTTTGCTAACTCAGTTAAAATGCTGAATCCCAGAATCCCAGCTGTGCATGGTGGTACACGCCTGCCTTTAATTCCAGTACTCTGGAGGTAGAGGCAGGTGAATCTCTGTGAGTTCAAGGCCAGCCTGGTCTACAGAGTAAGTTCCAGGGCAGCCAGGGCTACACCTGTCCCACTGTCCCAAAAACAACAACAAAAGATGTCTAATCTCTTCTCCCTGTTTTTTTTTTTTTTTTTTGGTTTTTCGAGACAGGGTTTCTCTGTGGTTTTGGAGCCTGTCCTGGAACTAGCTCTTGTAGACCAGGCTGGCCTCGAACTCACAGAGATCCGCCTGCCTCTGCCTCCCGAGTGCTGGGGTTAAAGGCGTGCGCCACCACCGCCTGGCCTCTTCTCCCTGTTGTTATCTGCCCTGCCGTGATTAATGACTAACTAATAGAATAGATTGAGACCATGTGTGCCCCGTTGCTCCTCAATGCCCCCTCCCTGACTCAGCACCACCGGCCTGGATCAATTTCTACTAACATGGGTCTTTGTTGCTACTCTCAGCTGTGACCCAAAACTTTTATACCAGCATCCCTTATAAAATGTTCAGTATGAGGGCTGGAGAGATGGCTCAGAGGTTAAGAGCACTGACTGCTTTTCCAGAGGTCCTGAGTTCAATTCCCAGCAACCACATGGTGGCTCACAACCATCTATAAGGAGACCTGGAGCCCCCTTCTGGTGTGCAGGCACATATGGAAGGAATGCTGTCTACATAATAAATAAATGAATCTTTAAAAATGTTCGGTATGAAAAATATGCAACCTGGTCCTTTTAAAGCAGAGCCGAGAGGATGTTTTTGCTTCTTAAGTCTGGCCCTCAGGGGCTTGGCCCTCCACCTGGGTAGCAGCATTAGCTGTCGGTTTCTTGCTGGCTGAGGGCCCAGGACCTGCTGGTCCATAAGACCAGAACGCACTGGATCTTCCCATTGTGGGTGGGGATTCTGGGGACCCTGCCACCCTCTAACAAGCTATTCTTTGTTTTCTTCCAAAGAAGTCTATCCATTGCCCTTTGACCAGTCCAGACCTGTCTAGCTCACCACCCTTTCTCACAGATTCCTGGATGTCTCCACCTGGATGTCTCGTCGTCACCTCAAACTTAGCAGAAGTCACAGCCCATTTTTGGTCAACGTTGTCATAGTTAATCCAGCCACAAAGGTCGGAAGCCTCGGGGACAATTCTGTTCCGCACGGAGCCTTCTCTCGAGCCCTCTTCATCCCTTCAGCAGGATCTCACTGTGTGGGTGTGCCTGGCCATAAACTCTCAATCCTCCTGCCTCAGTGTTCTCTAGCCCTGGGATTACCTGTCTGGTTTGCACAGCTTTTGTGAGACGACAGATCTGCATCTGGTCTCCCCAACCGACCACGCTCAGTAGACCCTCTACCCAGTGCCTTTAAACACCTCTGTGTGTCCTATTCTCTACCTCGCTCAAGTCCCTCCCTCGGGACTCTCCTCCACTCCCAACTGCAAACCAGCTCACAGCTGTGAACGCGGTACAATTTACTGCTGATGACACATACACAATTATTTTTTTCCTCACCTCATTGTCTGACTACTTGGTTCTACCACACTGGTCAAAAAATGTGGGCTCTGGGGCTGGGCAATATAGTGTATGTCTACGATCCCGGTACTCAGGACGCTGAGTCAAGAGGATTGCCATGAGTTCAGGGCCAGCCTGAGCTACATGGTAAGTATCAGGCTAGCTAAGACCTTTCCTTTAAAAAAATCAAAATGTGGGCTCTGAAGCCAGAGTCCCTGACATGAAATCCTGGCTTTGTTATTTGTTACTTTGTAACCTTCAGAGAATTACTAAAATTCTCTGTACTTCATCCATAAAAATGAGGATTAATATTATTCATCTTTTAGAGTTTGATGTGCTGATTAAATGATTCGAAAACCAAGGTATTGCTGGGCAGTGGTGGTGCATGCCTTTAATCCCAGCACTCGGGCTATCTGTAAGCTTACAACACCTGCCATGACCCAGCAATTCTGTTTCCAAGTATGTGTGCCCAAAAAGAATTAAACACAGGACTGGGTGTGATGGCATGGGCCTGTAATCCTACATCTTGAAGGAGGCTGAGTCCAGATGATCGCTGGAAGTTTGAGGACAACCTGACAGACATAGAGAGTTCTAGGCCAGCCTAGTCTACAGAAAGAGACCTTGTGTCTTAGGAACACTCCAAGCATGGTGGCAGGCCTTGACAACTCTCAGAACTCAGGAGGTGGAGGCAGGAGGATCAGTCCAAGATTATCTTCAGCTATACAGCAAGTTAGAGGCCATCCTGCGTTCTCTGTGTTCTGAGAGAACCTGCTCGAAACCACCCAGAAAGAAATGGAACAAAATGGAAGTCTGATGCAGACCTGGAAAACAGACCATACAAAATAAGCCGTGTGTGTGTGTGTGTGTGTGTGTTCTTACTGTGGCTACCCCTGAAACCAAGAGAGATCAGCTTGTCTCTGGCTTCTGAGTACTAGAATTAAAGATATGAGACACCATGGGCAGTCCCCGACAAATGTTAAGATGTATGACTATGAGTCATGATTCCACTGATCAGGCAGAAAGAGAGAACAAAGAGAGAGGGGAGCAAGAACGAGATAGAGAGAGAGACTGGAAACTCCTGGAGTGTAACGGAAGAGGAAGCGAAGAAAGTGAACAAGGGGTTTCTGTCGGGGATGAAACTTCTAGAAACGGACAATGATGATGGCAGCGGTTGAACAACACTGTGTATACCTTAACATTTACCTGCAAGTAAAATGGTTAAGTTGGCAAGATTTACTTATGCATATTTTACCACAATTGAGCAGTCCCTCCCCCCAAGAAAGACGTGGCTCAGCAGTGAGAGAGGACAAGTCAGCACAGACCACACGACCACTTGGGACACTGTTGTCGTGGACCAAGCTTGGCTGATGACACATGGAAACACCTTGATCCAAGGCCTAGACCTCCAGATCCAGAGGCATGATCCTGTGTGAGGAGCTTCGGGGACCAGCCCCAGGGGAAGTGACTCATACAAGCCAAATTCCCTCAGTGGTCAGTCAGTTCTCCAGATGTGCATTCTTGGAAAGCTTCATGGAAAAACAACTGTGGTTCAAAGAGTGGCAGAGGGCATGTGTAACTCTGGCCACTGGTAGGGCTGAGCTGGAACTCTGGGTTCCCTTGCCCTCTGTAAGAATGCGGGAGTGTGCATTGTTCAGGGCCCCAACCCTAGGGATCTAACCCTGGAATCCATATTGGCTAGCATTGGCTTTCCGCATTGCAGGGTAGATCTTCTCAAACCCTTATCTATTTAAACATTTCCAGTCCTTGGAATCAAACCCTGGTACTTAACACATGCTAGCCCAAAGTGCTCTACCCCTGATCTGTAATCCGGGTCTCCCACCCCCATATGCCTTTCTCCTTGTATGCTGTGGGACAATGGCCTTGTACCCTGTCACTTGTATTATTTTTAATAAAACACTGATTGGCCAGTAGCCAGGTAGGAAGTAGTGGGGGGGGGGCGGGGGCAATGAGAACAGGAGAATTCTGGGAAGAGAAAAGGTCAGTCTACAGTCCTCACTCAGTCACAGAGGAAGCAAGATGAGAATCCCTCGCTGACAAAGGTACCAAGCTACGTGGCTAACACAGACAAGAATAATGGGTTAATGTAAGATGTAAGAATTAGTTAATAAGAAGCCTGAGCTAATAGGCCAACCAGTTTATAATTAATGTTGGCCTCTTGTGTGTTTCTTTGGGACTGAACAACTGTGGGACTGGGCAGGACAGAAACCTCAGTCAACACTTCATTCATTTGTTCTGAATTTTTGCTGTTTTGTTTTTGAGACAGGGTCTCATTTGTAGCCCAGGCTAGCCTAGAACTCAGAATCTTCCTGCCTCAGCTTCCCAAGTGCTAAGGTTACAGGCATGCACCAACAAGCTTTGCTAGGACATTACTTAACCAAATCCTAAAACTACTATTCAGTTCTAAGCCCTCTCTAGTCTAGATCTAGCTAGCTCTCCTCCTTGAAATCCCAAATATTTTCCAAGTCTTTGGCAGTACAATGATTGGCTGATTTTAGGGGGGAATCTATAGCCCACAGGTCTTAACTTTCTCTTTCTAGGTAGGTAACTATGTCTGAATTACGAGGAGCCCTACAGCTCAGTGCTGTCAACAGTGTCCCATTACTGCTTACGGATCCTAATATCATTTATTGTGTCCTGTCCTTCATTCATTCAACAAGCCTTAGTTCAGCTGCTACTCTGGGCTAATCATGTGTTAAGGATCCGGCAGAAGACCAAGCAGATCTTCTGTCTTCAGAGTGTAGTGTATAACTGAGTGGACAGAAATGACTAGAAGGAGAGCTAAACACTGCAGGGTGGCAGCTGTCATCCAGCTGGTAGGCTGCCTGCCTGGTAGTAGGTTCCAAATCCTGGACAAACAGCTGAGGTGTGTTGCAGGAGGCCGCTTGTTTGTTCTGGGCTGCTCAGCCCGAAATAACCACACAGAAACTGTACTAATTAAACCACTGCTTGGCCTATTAGCTTCTTCTTGGCTAGCTCTTACATCTTTATTTAACTCATTTCTATTAATCTGTGTATTGCCACATGGCTGTGGCTTGCTGGCAAGGTTCTGGCTCCTCTGTCCCTGGCGGAGGCTATATGGCATCTCCTTGACTCTGCCTTCTTTCTCCAAGCGTTCAGTTTAGTTTTCCTCACCTAGCTCTGTTCTGCCCTACTAGAGGCTCAAAGCAGTTCCTTTATTCACTAACCAATAAAAGCAACACATAGACAGAAGGACTTCCCACACCAGAGGTACCTACTTAACATGTCAAAGTAGACCTGGCTGCCAGACTCTACTCATCCCTCAGACCCTACTTGTTAGAGTGTCCTCCTGCCTGGCATACCCGGACCGCTACCCTAGACTTTTCCAGCCCAGGGGATGGGCTGTCCTTCCCTATATAAATTGAACCATTTTGGTCACCTGGTCTTTTCATCTACTCTCTTTGGGCCTCTTGGTTGCTGCGCCTGGTTTCTCTTTCTCCCCTCATTCCCCTCCACTCTTCTTTCTTCCCCTTCTTCCCTCCCCTCCCCATCTCTCAGTCTGGTCATGTCTACTCTGGACTCTCCTAGATGTCCCTGTCCCTCTCTCTGGTTATGCTCTCCCACATACCTTTATTTAAAAATTGTTTTTATTGTGCTATACATTTTTCTCCCTTCCCTTCCTCCCCTCCCCTTCTACCCTTTCCTGTGACCCCCACGCTCCCAATTTGCTCAGTTGATTTTCTTGTCTTTCTTTCCCACATATCTATAATAAACTTTCTCCTCCACAGTACCTAGGAGCAGTCATGTCCTTTAAGTTTTTTTTTTGCTTTTGTTTTTTTGGGGGGGGGTTTTCGGTTTTTCAATACAGGGTTTCTCTGTGGCTTTGGAGCCTATCCTGGAACTAGCTCTGTAGACCAGGCTGGTCTCGAACTCACAGAGATCTGCCTGCCTCTGCCTCCCGAGTGCTGGGATTAAAGGCGTGCGCCACCACCGCCCGGCTATGTCCTTTCCTTTTTATTTCTTTCCTTTATTCAGTGAAAGGCCTGAGTCTGGAACCCCAGCGAGGTATAAAGAGGTGTGCTTGTATGTATGTGCCTGTAATCCCAGCAACTGGAAGAAGGAGGCAGGAGGACTAGGACCAGAAACTTCAAGTATGAGGCCAGTCCTGACTACATGAGATTCTATCTTTATTAATATTACAGGAGGACTGGACGATGTGAACACAGTGCTTCAAATGAGTTTGATCCTTAGCACCTACGTAAAAAAAGTGCTGGGTAGAGTGGTCCACATTTATAGTTCCAGCACTGGAGAAGTGGAGGCAGGAGGATCTCTGTGGCTCACTAGCTGGCCAGCCTTGCCTACTGGTTGAGCTCTAGGCCAAAAAAGAGATTCCATCTGAGAAAACAAGATGGGTAACTCCTGAGGAATGACACCTGGGTTGACCTTTGACCTTCATGCTCATAAGACATGCACCTGCAGACGGACATGTTCCTCCCCACAGAACACAGACACAAACACATACAAAAAAGTTACGTGCGCTAAAACCTGTCCCACCCCCTAAGAAGACTCCCTCTGCTCAGAAGGCTTTGTTTGCTTTTATAGCCCTCCCTGACCTCCTGAAATAGCTTCAAGAGCCTTTTGAGTATCCTGAGAGGTGGCGAAACTGACTGATTGACTTCAGCTCTGACCTGCAGAAATAGCCAAAAGGTCTGGTAAACAATCTGTGTGAGAAGGCTGTACAATAGCACTGTGGGAAAATGAATAATAAATACGCACCCCTCTCTGGGGGCTGCTATGGTCTTGTGCAAAACCTGTTTGTGGAGGCGACGGTCACTCTGGAGCGTCAAGAACCGTCGAGAGCCTTTGGGGGCACAGCAGCATGCTGTGCAGCCAGCCAGAGTGGGGAAGAGAAGCACTGAGGGCCTGGCAGGCATAGCCGACTGGTCGCGCAAGGGCCGCAGCCAGGGACTTCCTTTAAACTTGAGAGCATGTGATCCTATTTTTGTCTACAAAACAATCTCATCCTTTGGAGCTAGGAACTCCCAGGAGGAGAAAAGAGCCCCTGGCTGCAAATTCCTGGCTACATGTGCAAGCCACATTTAAGGATGGCGTGGGGCCAGGTGTCAGTCAGCCCAGCTTTGGGTGCCCACGTCTGGACCCAGATCTAACTTCTGTCCCTCAGTAGCCAACCAAATACTGGTGACTTAGTCTCTTTGCATGCAGGTTTATGGAATTTGCTTGTGTCTGGAGGTCAGAGTTCAACCTTGGGTGCTGTTTGTAATGATGAGATTTTGTTTGTGCTGTAACAAATAAAGCTTGCCTGAAGATCAGAGTGTGGGGCTAGCCGCACTAGTTAGCCATAGAGACCAGGCAGTGGTGGCACACACCTTTAATCCCAGCACTCAGGAGACAGAGGCTCCTTGAACTCACAGCCACCCTGGGCTACAAGAGATTGAATCAGTTTAAAAAAGAAACAGAACCAAGCAGTGGTGGCTCACATCGTTAATCCCAGTACCAGGGAGGTGGAGATGGGTGGGAAGGGATATGGCCGGGCTGAGAGAGGAATATAAGGCAGGGGCAGACAGGAGCTTTCCCCTGAGAGGTTTCATAGAAATGGCGTTCAATCTGAAGACTAGTAGAGACAGGGTGTCTGTGCAGTCTGAGGATTTTGTAGAGGTAAGAACTAGTGGCTGGCTGCTCTGCTTCTCTGATCTCTCAGCTTTCACCCCTATATCTGACTCTGAGTGTTTATTATGAAGACCAATTAGAATTCCAGCTGCAGCTGTTCTTCTGGTACTATCTATCTTGTTTGTTTGTTTTTTTTTCTGGTTTTTCGAGACAGGGTTTCTCTGTGGCTTTGGAGCCTGTCCTGGAACTAGCTCTTGTAGACCAGGCTGGTCTCGAACTCACAGAGATCCGCCTGCCTCTGCCTCCCGAGTGCTGGGATTAAAGGTGTGCGCCACCACCGCCCGGCTGTCTATCTTGTTTTATAGTTATTGTTAATATTATTGTTTCTGTTAGTGTGTGTTATTTGCGTGTGGGTGCACACGTGGCAGGCTTGTACGACAAGCACCTTTACCCATTGAGCCATAGTCATGGCTGAGGTAGGGGACAACATAGTGAGTTCAAGGCCAGTCTGGGCTACATAGCAAGACTGTCTTTTAAAGCACACAAAAAGATTCATTCTTGAATAAAACCATATGTTGGAAGTCTCTCTCTCTCTGTGTCTCTCTGTCTCTGTCTCTCTGTCCCCCCCCCCAACACACACACACACACACACGTGCACACACACATACGTTAAGTAGACAACAGTTCTACCCTGTGGGTACACTCCCTGTAATAATGTCTGCCCTTTTGCCTTGGTTCCTCACAGCTCTGAGACTCAGTTCTCTGCTCCCTGGCAGGCAGACAGCAGGGTAAGTGAGGGGTGGGGTGAGTACAGAACACAGAGGGCCCTCTATTTTAAGCACTTACTTCAGCTGTTCCTTTAAGACTGTACACTAGGGATTTAAAATAGATAGAACCTTCTGGTGACCAGGGCAAGCTAGCAAACCCAATGGAGCCTGGACAACCAAACCCTGAGAGGTGTAAGGCCAGCAGTGGCCTTGTTGTGGGGTCACAGTAGGGGCTGTCCGAGGGTAGGAACTCTGACGGTGGTCTTCAGGACTGTGGTTCCCTGAGGGTGGTAGTACCTCAGAGGTCTCTCCATCACTGGCAAGAACCTCCACACCCTGGGCGGCTAGCTTTTTGCTGGTTGGGCCTATTTTTAGGCCGTGTGGTAGACTGAGTTGTTTCTGTCCTCAACATACGCCCAAGTCATCAGGAAGACTTTCAGTGATACAGCCGTGTCTGCCTCCTCCTCAGAACCGCTGGGAGAGCAGAAAACAAGGCACAATAAAGGTTAGTTAGGGAGTCAGACCCAGCTGTTTCTCCAAGGAGCAAATCTTGACACCTGGGCTGGTGAGTATCTGCTGAGTGAACACGAGAACTCGAGTTCTGCTCTCTAAGGGCCACACAAAAGCGAGGGGTGCATTGCTCATCTGCCCTGTGGTGGCATGGGCCGGGGAAAGAGACCATATGCATGCGCGCGCGCACCCCCCCCCCCCCATGTGCCCAGCAATGCCTGAAGCAAGTGGGAGAGCTGGTCCTGAGGTCATAAGAGCAGGAGAGCTGTCCCCGCCCCTCATCAGCTGCAACTCAGGAGAGCGGCCCCTACCTCTTGCCTGGACAACACAGTAGAGCTGGCCCTGAAGATGTAGGTGTGAGAAACGAACCTGGGGATGTGAAGGCCAGAAGATTGGCCCTGCTGCTGGCTCGTGGCTACAAGGGGCGAACTAGCCAGGGCAGTGCGGGAGAGCCCACCTGGTGGCAAAGGGAGGGGAGAGCTGGCGGACGGCCAACCGTGCAACTACCCAGGCCCAGAACCAGGGTTGTGTGTGAGCCCACCCCAACATCCACCCCATCTGTGATTGGCTGGACCCAGGGATGCAGGATCTCCAGGACACAGGGCAGCAGTGGAATGTCCAGGAAAAGTTCTGTGAAGGCCCAGCGCCAATGGTGCAGTAGAGACCAGGCAGGGGCCTCGGACCAGATGGATGATTTTTCATGATAAATGCTTTCATGTAAAGATGTATGGATGAAGGGGTTTGCTGCGTGACTCACTGTGTCTCACTGCAGCTTCCATGACGAGTTTGTTCCCATTCCTTTTTTTTTCTTTTCTTTGTCTTAAATTTTATTTTGTTTTATTGGGGAGGTGGGATTAGGAGGCACGATGTGAAAAGGACAAAGAATAAGCAAAAAATTTAAATAAACAAAGAAACATATTTTAAAAAAAATAAAGAAAAAGCTAGGGAAACCCCAGGCAGTGGTGGTGCACACCTTTAATCCCAGCACTGAGAAGCAGGGGTGGGCAGATATATTTGAGTTCGAGGCTATCCTGATCTACAGAGCAAGTTCCAAGACAACCAGGGCTACGTAGAGAAACCATGTCTCAAGAAAAAAAAAAAGTACCCACACAAAACAAACAAAAAACAAAACAGGGGATTGGAGAGATGACTTAGCAGTTAAAAGCACTGGTTTCTCCTTCAGAGGACCAGGATTCGATCCTGATCACTCATATGCTGGCTCACAACCATATTTGACTGCAGACCAGGTAATCCAACATCCTCTTCTGGCCTGGTGCATAGACATACATTCAGGAAAAACACAGCAGATATAAAAAAATAAAAATAAGAAAAAATACGTAACTGCTTAGCGTGCAGTCCCTGTGTCAGGGGAGGTGGGAGGGCAAAGGCTTCCTGACCTGCCAACCTAGCAGAATAGATGAATCCCTTGTCTCCAAAAACGAGATGTCCGAGGAAGATATGACATCGACTTCTGGCTTCTACAAGTGTATACTCGCATGCACACACACCCACTGGAGCACGCACTTATACTACGCATGCCATTCACTCACTACACATAGGACAAATATACCAGATACTACACATATACTATGCACGCTATGTACACACCACATGCATACACACGCAAATAACCCCAAAACAGCTCTCATCCTATCCTGAGCCAACAACCTACCCATACATGATCTGGCAGTCTGGTCCTAAGAGCCCCACAGTGAAGCTCCGCCCACACAGAGGGGATCACCGTCCTCCCACACAGGAGCAACAACACCATCCTTCCCACCCTCATCCTTCCTCAGGTTCGATTCTTCTTCCAGCAGGTCCTGATGGCTTTCAGAACCACCTGAAACTGTGGCTTGTTAAAATCACAAGTGCCTGGGCCCCATTCCATTAGAGTCTGTGGGGTGGAACCAGGCGTCTGAATGTTTTAAACAGGGTTCTAGGTGATTCTGATTCACTCCAAACTCTAGAGTCCTGTCCTAATCAGTGGTGCTCTCTTTGGTTCTCACTTCCTTGTTTGATTGAAACCGGAAACCCCAGAGGCTCAGGCTGGGGCCAACATAATGTGTGCCTCTCTATAAAACAGATTCTAGAACACACACACACACACACACACTCACTGGCCTCTAGAGCTTCAAAGTGAAGAACTGGCTTCTCATTTATCCAGGGACTAGAAATTCTTGTCTTATCAGATTCTGCGTTTTAAATATAAATTATGATCAATATCAGCAAGAGCGGGAGGGTCAGAGGCAGCCTGCCGGCACTGTTGCTTATGTAAGGGGCTATTTTTAGGCACTGGGGTTACAGACTGTTCCTGCCCTCATGAGGTTGATGTCTTGATGAGAGATAGAGTTAGTAAGTGAATATATAAGTAAATAAACTCTTTTCGGACAGGAATTGAACTGATGAATTCATGTTGTTTATCACAAGTAACAGAAAATAACAAAGTGGACTGGCTGAAGGGAAGGGCAATTTTTCTACCCTTTTGAGAAATGATCATGTCCCTTCGATATTCATATGCTGAAATTCTTAGCCGGGCGGTGGTGGCGCACGCCTTTAATTCCAGCACTCAGGAGGCAGAGGCCTACGGATCTCTGAGTTTGAGGCCAGCCTTGTCTACAAGAGCTAGTTCCAGGGCAGTCTCCAAAGCTACAGAGAAGCTCTGTTTCAGAAAAAAAAAAAAAAATCTAACCCCTAGGACCTAAGACATAGCTATACTTGGAGTAGTGCTGCTGACTTAGCATCCATGAAGCTCTGAATTCAACCCCCAGCAAGGCAGAAACCAAGTGTGTGAAACATACCAGTGATCCCAGCGATTGCGAGTGAGAGGCCAGAGAATCAGCTCAAGGTCACGGCTAATCCTCAGCTACATATTAAGTTTAAGGTCATTGTGGGCAACATAAGCAGAGAAAGAGAGGGGAGGTGTGGAGGAGGAAGAGAAGGGGAGGGGAGGGGAGAGAAGGCAGTCTGGGGTGATGGCTCAGCAGATAAAAATGCTTGACACATAAGCCTGCCACCTGAATTTGGATCCCCAGAGCCCATATAAAAGCCAGGAGACGTGGCTTGTGTGTGTCGGCCTGGCGTTCCTATGCAAGATGCGGACGGCGGCAGGAGAAGCACAACAAAGCTCAGGCCAGCTAGGCTGCAGTGTAAGTGAAGGGGCAAACAAAAGAAGACCTCAAATAAGACGAATGTGAGGGCCTGATGTGTCCTCTGACCTTCGCATACATGCCACGGCACGTATATGCCCTTCACACACATGCCATGACACGTATATACCCTTACACACACACGCCACAACATGTATATGCCCTTACACACACACCACAGCATGTAAATGCCCTTACACACACACCACGGCACGTACATGCCCTTACACACACGCCATGGCATGTATACACCCTTCACACACATGCCATGGCACGTACATGCCCTTACACACACGCCATGGCATGTATATGCCCTTACACACATACACCATGGCATGTATACACCCTTCACACACATGCCATGGCACGTACATGCCCTTACACACACGCCATGACATGTATATGCCCTTACACACACACACACACACACCACGGCACGTATATGCCCTTACACACACTCCACGGCATGTATATGCCCTTACACACACACACACACACACACACACACACGCCACGGCACGTATATGCCCTTACACACACACACACACACACGCCACGGCATGTATATGCCCTTACACACACACACACACACACACACACACGCCACGGCACGTATATGCCCTTACACACACACACACACACACACACACACACACGCCACGGCACGTATATGCCCTTACACACACACACACACACACACACGCCACGGCATGTATATGCCCTTACACACACACACACGCCACGGCATGTATATGCCCTTACACACACACACACACGCCACGGCATGTATATGCCCTTCACACACACACACGCCACAGCATGTACATGTCCTTATACGCACATGCCACGGCACGTATATGCCCTTAACACAAACACACCAAGAAATAAACATTTTAAAGGCAAGAAGGGCGTCCTGCTCTGTATTTCCTTTTCAGGAAAAAAAAAAAATCTCCCAACAGAGTCCGCTCACATGTTGTTCAGAGTAATTCTCATATGCTCAACCACCAACACCAGTCAGTATTTATTCCTAGGCTGAGTGGGACTGGGAAGAGTAACCCAAACAAACTCAGAGTTGTATGGGCTGGAGGAAGGGGAAGTGGCTGCCGGGAAGGCAGCCAACAGCGTCTGCTACAAAGTGCCCTGCGAGAACCAAAACAGACGGATGTGACAAAATGGGGGGGGTGGTGACACGAAGGGGCCGCTGTTAGAGAGGTGAGGAAAGCCTCTGGGAAAATGACGTTGGGGCTGCTACCCAACTGAAGTCGAAGAGTCAGCAGGCAAAACTGAGGTGCAAAGCACTCCAGATACAGAGATCCTGAGGTAGCAACAAGTGTAGGGATGTCAGCCTCAGAAGGGAGTAGGCAGCTCTGAGCGCTCTGTCACCAACGACTCCCGCCCCTCCTTCTCTGCCTCGGTCTGCCCACCTGAAAAATGGGGCTGAAGGGTAATTATGTCTCACCCGGTACCTGAGTCATACCAAGGGTGATGCTAGTCTGTCTGCTATTACAAGCGTGCCAACAAGTCTAGGAACCTCTGGGACAGTGGGGCAGGCATTCTGCTCCCTGAACGATGGGGAAACCCCAGATGAAGCCTGTCCAGGTATCCTAGTGAGCAAGCACCAGAAGCATCGGGTTTTTCAACCAAAGACAACCCACAGTGCTTGAAGAAGAACGTTAGGTCTCAAACCCAGGACAAACTGGCTAACTGAAGTGACTATTAACACACCAGTGTGGATGCTGGCTGCCAGGTTCTGCCAGCTTCCCTCAGTCCCCGTCCCCCCCCCCCCCCGCCATTACAGGGTCCTCCTGGCTGGCACACCCTGCCCTCTGAACTCTCCAGCCCAGAAGCTGGGCTGTCTTTCCCCCAGCTGCTCTTCCAAATAATCCGGCCATTTGGGCTACCCTGGCCCCTTTTGGCTCTTTGGGCCTCTTGGCCGCTGTTCCTGGTTCCTCTCTCCCGTCTCCCCTTACCACGCGTGACCTGGCTCAAGGTCATGTTCACTCAGCTCTCCCAGTGTCTCTGCCTCTGACTGTTTTCTCCCTTACATCTATAATAAAAACCTCAACCCCTTAGGAGCTGTCATGTTCTCCTTTTATTTATTTTCTTCTCCTTCATCTGGTGCCGAAACTGCTACAGAGACCCATAATCTCAGGAACTTGGGGAAGCCCGTATCTGGGCCCTCTAGGAAGGGACACTGAGCATGCAGGCTGTCCACCTCTTCTTCTCCTGGACAAGGAGAGAGGGACGTAGTGGAAGCCGATACCAGTCTCTTGGTACAACTGAGGGCACCAGAGAAGAGCTCTGGCCTCCGTGGATGCCAGTCTGAACGAGTTGGCGGCAGTCACTGGTCTACTTCCTTTCTTCTTCTTTCTCCTCTTCCTTAGTTTCACCCCTCCTTGCTTTCTTTCCTTTCATCGAATGGTGGGTAGTACTGCTTAGGATTGAACCCAAGGGCTTCACGCTAGGCAAGCATCACCACTCAGCTTAAATCAGCAGCCCTATTTTTATTTATTATTGGAAAATAGATCTTTAGCTCCCGCCTATAATTCCAGCACCCAGGAAGCCAAGGTGCGAGAATCCCAAATTCAAGGCCAGACTGGGTTATCTCGGGCAAGATCCTAGGAGGTGGGGAGGTCTCCAACCCAGAGGTGATGACATATGCCTGTAATTCCTGCACTTGGAAGCCTGAAGCAGGAGGCTCCATGCCAGTCTTGGCTTACATAAGTGAGCTGTAGGACATCCAGGACTGTGCAGTGAAAACCTGGTTCATATTAACTAACTACATAAACAAAAACTCAGATGGCTGGAGATGTAGCTCGGTGGTAGAGCACTTCCCTAGCAGGCACAAGGTTCTGGAGTCAATCTCCAGCGTCACACATACGAATAGATCCAAATGCATGCATACGTTGGAAGTATAAAGAAAGTCTATGGAGCCAAGGGTGGTGGTACATGCTTGTAGCCCAGCACTTCGGGGAGGTGCAAACTGCCATAAATTTGAAGTCGGTCTGAGGTAAATAGGAGGCCCTTTCTCACAAAAAAAGAGAGAGAAAAGAAGAAAGTAAGAAAGAAGAGAAAGTGGAGGGGAGACATTCCCGCAGAGTCACTAGGTTGAGGAAAAAGAATACCTGGATTAAGGAGCACCCAGGAATGCCAAAGGTACTGGGACAGGCATTTAATGCAGAGATAGGCAAATCACTGTGACCTTACGGTCAGGCTTCTACAAAAGAGTTCCAGGCCCTGCCTCAAAAATATAAAGTTTTGTATTGTGTTCTCTCTCCTGTTAGAGGGTACACAGGTAATTGTTTTGATCCACTCTGCTGCAAAAACAAACCCCCCAGCACTGGGCACTTCTTTCTCAAGGTCCTGGAAGCTGGGAAGTCCAAGGTCAGGGTGCTGGCTCTGGTGTCTGCCTCAGGCCTTCAGCTGTTTCTTCCTGCAGCGGGAGGCAGGGCAAGAGGGACAAAACATTACACCCTCAGGTACCAGCGGAGCAAAGGACAGCTAGCTCACCAGCCTTGTCAGGGAGGCATTGATTCACCTAGGAGGGCAGAACCCTCATCACTCATAACTTAACCACTTCTCAGTAGGACCCCGGCCAGCACCACCCAGGGGGATCCAGTTGCAACAGGAGTTTCAGAAGGAGGAAAAGCATTTAAACTAGAGCTAGCATACACGCCTCCCTCCTGACACAAAACCTAAAGACCCTGGGCATTCTTTATAAAAACAAAACTAAGATTTGAAAGGCAGGAAACAGAAAACCAGTCAGTTAGGGACCCGGGTCCCAAAGAATAAGGCAGTGGTATAGTCCGTGCATTTTCTTCTTCCTTATCTATTCCTGGGGTGGCCCGGAGCAAACCATCAGGCAGGAAATGTGAGGGAGTCTAGGGGGTATTTATTCAGTCTCCTTGTGGCAAGGCACAGAGAGTCCTTGAGAGAAGGAGAGAAACCAGCAGAGCATCAACACGGAAGAAACCAAGGAGGCCTTTTCTTTCTTTCTTTTTTTTTTTTTTTTTTTTTGGTTTTTCGAGACAGGGTTTCTCTGTGGCTTTGGAGCCTGTCCTGGAACTCGCTCTTGTAGACCAGGCTGGTCTCGAACTCACAGAGATCTGCCTGCCTCTGCCTCCCGAGTGCTGGGATTAAAGGCGTGCGCCACCATCGCCCGGCAGGCCTTTTCTTTCTTGAGCTTTGTTTTGGAGACAGAGTTTTCTGTGTAGCCCTGGCTATCCTGTAGACCAGGTTAATCTTTTTTTGGGGGGGGGGTGTTTCAAGACAGGTTTCTCTGTGGTTTTGGAGCCTGTCCTGGAACTAGCTCTTGTAGACCAGGCTGGTCTCGAACTCACAGAGATCTGCCTGCCTCTGCCTCCCGGATGCTGGGACCAGGTTAATCTTGAACTCAGAGATTTGTTGGGTTTTTTTTGCTTGTTTTTTTTTGTGTTTTGTTTTCTTTCTTTTTTGTTTGTTTGTTTGTTTTTTGGTTTTTTGAGTCAGGGTTTCCTCATAGCTTTGGGCCCTGTCCTGGAACTAGCTCTTGTAGACCAGCATGGCCTCAAACTCATGGAGATCCTCCTGCCTCTGACTCCTGAGTGCTGGGATTAAAGGCATGTGCCACCTCCACCTGGATGAACTCAGAGATTTGTTTTTTTTATATAATATTTATTTATTATGTATACAATATTCTGTCTGTGTGTATGCCTGCAGGCCAGAAGAGGGTCCCATTACAGATGGTTGTGAGCCACCGTGTGGTTGCTGGGAATTGAACTCAGGACCTTTGGAAGAGCAGGCAATGCTCCCAACCTCTGAGCCATCTCTCCAGCCCGAACTCAGAGATTTGTAAGCGGAACTTGTGTTTCATTTCTCAACTGCCCAGACCCAAATAATCATACCGAAACTATATTAATTACAATACTTCTTGACCAATGACTCAGGTATATTTCTAGCAAGCTCTTACATCTTAAATGAACCCATTTCTATTAATCTGTGTATTGCCATGAGGCTGTGGCTTACTGGAAAGGTTCTGGTGGCAGCATCTTTCTCCTTCAGCAGCTACATAGTGCCTTTATGACTTTGCCTACTCTCTCTCTCTGTTCTGATTTCTTGCCTGGCTTTATTCTGCTAAGCCATTGGCCCAAACAGCTTTATTCATCAACCAATAAAAGCAATACATCCCACATCACTTCCCTTTTCTGTCTAAATAAAAAAGAAAGTTTAAACTTTAACATTGTAAAATTACTTATACAAAACAGTTATCAAACAAGAATTATAGTTACAATATTTAGTCCATTTATATATGACAAATTTTCATCTATCCAGTCTTTGTGAATCTAAAGTTTTAGATTTAATTTATCTTTTATCATAACTAAGGAAAACTATAACTGTAACTGTCTGGTCTTTAACTCCATCAAAGACCCAAGAAGGATATAACCTAAGTACACAGGAAGTACATTGTAATCAACTTCCAAAACTCTAGAATTGACAGAGACATCTTGCTGCCTGGACAGTCATCCAAAGTTCTTCTGTTGAAGACATTGGGGCATCTGTCTTCAGTCTACAGGCCCATAGTATCTTCTCTGTCCTGCAGGATATCTGACAGACTCTTTCATGAAGCAGGAACCCTGAAGGATAGTCTCACCTTCCTTAGGCAAGCTCAGCAGTCATTTTTCTGTGGGTCCTGCATGTCCAGTTCATACAGTAGACCATCGAACAGTCTAGGCAAGAGCGGTTTCTTGCCCAAATGCCTAACAAACTCTATAAGGAGCCTCTTTGGTGCCTCCACTTACAGAGATCCACCTGCCTCAGCCTCCTGAGTGCTGGGAATAATAAAGACTTGCACCACTACTTCCCAACCTACTTTAGCTTTTAAAAGATTATTTGTGTATTTATTTAATGTGTCTGAGTGTTTAACCTTAAAGTATGTTTGGGCAGCACTTGCATGCAGTGTCTGCATGTTTCTATGTCAGTTTCTTTTTATACTAATATTTTATTTCTTTAACAGCCTACAACACCCGGTATTCCCAGGCGGTCTCCCATCCAAGTACTAACCAGGCCCGACCCTGCTTAGCTTCCGAGATCAGACGAGATCGGGCGTGTTCAGGGTGGTATGGCCGTAGACTCTACATCCGTTTTTATAGTGCCCAAGATCACACCCAAAGTGGTCCAGCATCTCAAAGGCCATTGGCTGAAGGAGTTCCCACAGCATAAAAATAGCTTCAGATCCTCTGGAACTGTGTTACGTGTGGCGGTGAGTCACCAGATGGGTCCTGGGAACTGAACCCAGGTCCTCTGGAGGAGCTCGCTCTTAGCCCCTGAGCCATCTCTCCAGCCCATTTTTATTTATTTATTGCTTATTTACTTATTTTGAGGCAGGGTTCTTCACTCAATGTGTAGCTAAGGGTGATCCTGAACTCCTCATCCTCCTGCCTCCTCCACATCTATTGGCCTCACTCTCCTTATTTTTATTTTTATTTGGCTTTTTTGAGACAGATCTTACACTATAGAACTCAATCATTCAGCCTTACAGCCTCTCAATCTGGGATTGAAGACATGTACCACCAGGATTGGCTCAAATGGCAACTCTTTCATTATTATTTTTTGGTTGTTGTCGTTTGTTTTCTTTTTTTTTCTTTTTCTTTTTTATTTTTCGAGACAGGGTTTCTCTGTGGCTTTGGAGCCTGTCCTGGAACTAGCTCTTGTAGACCAGGCTGGTCTCGAACTCACAGAGATCCGCCTGCCTCTGCCTCCCGAGTGCTGGGATTAAAGGCGTGAGCCACCACCGCCCAGCTTGTCGTTAGTTTTCAAGACAGAGTTTCTCTGTGTAGCCCTGGCTGTCCTAGAATTCCCTCTGTAGACCAGGCTGGCCTCACAGAGATCCACCTTCCTTTGCCTTGAGTGCACCGCCACCAGTTTGGTTTTTTTTTTTGTTTGTTTGTTTGTTCTTTGAGACAGGGTTAGTGAGGTTCAGGGCGGTTTCAAACTTGCTGTGTGGCTGAGACTAGCATTGCACACCTGTTCTCTGCCCTCCATTTGTTTACACGCTGGGATTACAGGTGTGCCCTATCATGCCCAGCTATTCGAATTCCTGAGTCAATCTTTCAGTTTCTGCCCCCACTGCTAATTGGCTCCGTCCCTCGGTTTTCCAGTTTCACGTGCCCAGCAGAGAAATCGACTGGCTCTTTGTTTGGCTTCTGTTGCTGTGATAAAACGCTGAACAAAACCAACTTGGTGGGGGTGGATTTTCTTCAGTTTACAGGTTCTAGTTCCTCGTCAAGAGAGCCAGAGGAACTCAAGGCAGAAGCCTGAAGCAGAGACTGCGGCTTGCTCCCAGGTTTATGTTCTGCTGCCTTTCTGGTACAGCCCAGGACCACCTGCTTGTGGGTGCCCACAGTAGGCTGGACCCCCCTCTATCAATCAACAATCAAGAAAATACCCCCCTAGAGATACCCGCAGGCCAGTCTGATAGCGGCAGGTCTTCAGCTGCCGTTCCCTCTTCTCGGGTGTGTCAAGCTGACAACCCAGATTAGCTGTCACATTCAGTTTATCTTGGTGTCAAACAGGTAACTTGCCAGCTGTCTGTGGATGGCCGAATGAGTTCACTGTCCAGCTCTGGCCCAGCCACTTATGGGCAGAGGTAATAGGGTCTTGTCCTTCAGTGCAGGAGAACGGGTGTTTTCCTCAGAGGAGACAGAAAAGGGGCCGGTCCCTGAAATATACCAAAGCGTATAAATTATAGCAGAATATAGTTAATAGCAGACAATAAGTCTAACCCTGGAGGACTTAGGAATGTCCAAGGGAAGGCAGCCTTAAGGAGACCAGTTGTTTGCTGGGAACTATAGGTAGGAGGGCAGTTCAGGAGGAGAAATGTGGGGGCAGATGACAGTAACGCAACAGGTCATGGTCAGTTCAGAACAGAGAAGTTCAAGGATCCTGGAGGCGGAGAACAGGGGCTGTGGAGAGGGGTGGAAGATAAGGTGAGCTCAGATTGCAAATGACCATGTTGTCTGGGGAGTTAGGGTTTTATCCCACGGGCTACGAGGGACCAGTTTGCATTTATTAAACAGCATGATCTGATGATTTCTGGAGCCAGGAGGTATAGTGTACATAGAATCACTCTTCCTACCTTGGCAGGGCAGGGCAGGATATCACAGCTATTGTGCTGTGCTTTAATCTGTTTCTATTTTATCTTAATGCATGGATGTATGTCTATGCACTTTGTGCATGCAGAATCCAAGGAGACCAGAAGAAGGCAGGCATCTGATCCCTTGGCACTGTATGTGTTAGGAATCAAACTCCAGTCCCCTAGATGAGCAGCCAGGGCTCTTAACTGCAGAGCCATCGCTCCAGCCCGTGTGCTCAGCTTTTTATCCCCATTAGAGAATGATCTCTTGCCAGGCAGTGGCGGGGAACGTCTTTAATTCTAGCACTCGGGGAGGCAGGCGAATCTCCTTGAGTTCAAGGCCAACCTAGTCTACAAGTGCTAGTTCCAGGACAGGCTCCAAAGCTACAGAGAAACTTGTCTCTCAAAAAAACCAAAAAAAAGAGAGAATAATCTCTCTTTTTGTGTGTGAGGACCTTTTGTTTTTACCTTAAGCCCACCATAAATATCTACACATCTCCAGCTGCGGATGCGCCATACCCAGGGGTTTTGAGCTGGGAGATGGGTACCCCAGGTCTAGGAAGGCAGGAAAATTGGCAGCTGTATGAAAGTTAGAGAGGCCTTGGAAGGAAGGGTAGAGAGACAAGATGTGAGCCAGCGGTAAAGAGGACCTTGACCAGACTATCAAGAGCAAGGGGTAAGAGATTTTCTTCAGGGTTACCTATGGTACTCAAGAACTGATCTGGATGAAGGAAAGACAGACGCTTGTAACCCAAGTGAGTCAAAGCATGCAGAAGGCCTCAGGAGGAGGAGCAGGTCTGGCAGGAAGATGTAGGCTGGAGACTTTGTTTTTTTTTCTTCTCATTGTCACGTGTGTAGTGTGCGTGTGTATGTAGGTTTGTGTTTGTGTAGGTGCATACGCCTATGCAAGTGGACACCTGAAGGAGTTGTCTGGAACTGTCTTTGATAGCTCTTCCTCTTTCTTCACGGAGGCAGTGTTAATCAAACCCAGAACTCACTGATGTAGCTACTCTTACCAGCCAGCTTGCTCTGTAGACCTTGTCTCTGCCTTCCAAGGCTGGAATTACACCCACTGGGCAGGTAAGATGGAGGATCAAAACTCCATCCTCAGGCTTGCACGGCCAGCGCTTTAACTACTGATCCATCTCTCCCCAACCCCTGGACTGGAGGTTTTAATGTTCGGAGTTTGGACATTTCTTTTTTTTTTTTTTTTTGGTTTTTCAAGACAGGGTTTCTCTGTGGCTTTGGAGCCTGTCCTGGAACTAGCTCTGTAGACCAGGCTGGTCTCGAACTCACAGAGATCCGCCTGCCTCTGCCTCCCGAGTGCTGCGATTAAAGGCGTGAGCCACCATCGCCCAGCTGAGTTTAGACATTTCTAACAGGGACTTGGAACTCAGTAAAACCCCTTTACTCTGACCCTGCTGTCCCTCAACCATTCAGGTTCTTCCTCTGGGTCACCAGAGCTGCCAGAACGCTTTTGTTCTTTGCACGTAATCATGGTTGGCCACCTCGGCTCTTCACAGGGCTGACCGCGCGTCCTGTGTGTACTCCAGCTGGGGCACACCGTCTGTCCAGGTGCTTGGCTACCTTTGTTTTTGTTTGGAGACAATGCCTCACTATGTCACCTCAGGCTGGCTTGGGATTTCTTGGACAGCCCCAGCTGGTCTTGCACTCTCAATCTCTTGCCTCTCTCTCTGAAGCACTGGAAATACAGGTATACACACGATTCCCAACAAATTCTCTATGCATCTTTTTAACACGCACCTCCATTTTCAAGTCTTCTCCATGCAATCAGCTCATAATATTCACAGCACCCCATATTACCTAGGGGACTCTCATTTCTATGGCCTATCATATAGATTTATGTAGGAATATTTCTTTTTCTTTTCTTTACCTTTTTTTTTCTGAGACAGGGTTTCTCTATGTAACCCTGGGTGTTCTAGAACTTGCTCTGTAGACCAACTCGCAGAGATCCACCTGCTTCCACCTGTCTCAAGTGCTGGGATTAAAGGCGCGTGCCACCACCACCCAGCAGGCATTTTCCTTTCAGCCTAAATGAAAAAAATAAGGAGGAAAAGAAGCACTTCCTCCTGGCTGACCTTGAAACCTGTGCTAGGCTCTCCTTTGTCCTCTGACCTCCAGATTTGGGGGCCGGAGTACAGAAGCTGGCTCGGCCACCTCTCTGTCCTCAGGAATTCTCTTTCTCCAACATGTACTTGGGATGTGGAAGGTGGTTTCGTAGTCCTTAAACCACATTCTCCAGCTAACTTGGAGAGGAGGACATGGGCAGTATTCCTAGCCCTGCCCAGGCTAGCTGTTAATCTCTGAGCATGTTATCCTTAGCTCCTCATGAGAGATGCAGCCCCTGGGATCTCACAACTTCTCGAAGCTTTTTGCTCATAAGACGATTCCAGGAGGGGGCTGGAGAGATGGCTCAGTGGTTAAGAGCATTGTCTGCTCTTCCAAAGGTCCTGAGTTCAATTCACCAACCACATGGTGGCTCACAACCATCTATAATGAGGTCTGGTGCCCGCTTCTGGCCTGCAGACATACACACAGACAGAATATTGTATACATTATATATATATACATATATATGTATATGTATATATATATATATAGCTCTGTATGTGTTTCTAAAATCATTTAATAAAGCCGGGCAGTGGTGGTGCACGCCTTTAATCCCAGCACTCGGGAGGCAGAGGCAGCTGGATCTCTGTGAGTTCGAGACCAGCCTGGTCTACAGAGCTAGTTCCAGGACAGGCTCCAAAGCCACAGAGAAACCCTGTCTCGAAAAACCAAAAAAACAAAAAAAGAACTAGTTCGAGGATAGGCTCCAAAGTTACAGATAAACCCTGTTTTGAAAACAAAAACTAAAAATAAACAACAACAACAACAAAAAGAGCACGCCATATAGGTAGACAAAGATGACATATATTGCCAAAAAGCACAACCCATAAAGCAGAGCATGCGTGAAGAAGTCCCATGTTAGCACTCTGGGCACAATTCTGCCTTTAAGTCATCCTAGCCTAGGTACAGGCATGCAGAAGATGATTCTGGCTGTCTGTTCCCAGCTAGTGTCAGTAGAAACAAGCCATTCTCACTAAGGTCTGTGTGAACTTTTGACCTCCAGACTCTATGCTCATAACACAGTGTTAGAAGGATGGCAATCCCTTCCATAGACGAGTTTGGAGCCTGGAAAAGAGGCAGTGTTAGAGACATAAAGTTGAAAGTGTTTCAATGGCCAGGTTCATAACCCAAGCACTAGGCAGCTGAAGGTAGGAAGGAAACCACCAACTGGAAGCCAGGTTGGGCTTTATCAATAAACCCTAACTAAAAGAAAGATAGGAAGGGAGAGAAGAGGGGAGGAGAAAGCTCAGGGAGTAAAAACATTTGGGGGGCTTTGAGTCTCCAAATGTGAGGTTAAACAGCAATGGTGTCCATGGTAAAGATGAGAGGGATGTGGGAGACAGTAGGAGAACCACTGTTCCGTCTGGACAGTGGAGATAACCCACTGAAATGGACAGCTAGTGCTGCCCAGTACTGTCTGTATGATGTGATCTGGGAACACCCTAACAACAACCTTCCGGATACACCGCAAGGGATTATTTAACCTCTGGGTATGCCTGTGAGGAATGATGGTAAGGTGGCTAATTGCTGGCTGGAAAACCTATACTAAAAGAGAGTCCTCCCTGAACTTGGGTCCTAAACTGCATGAAGAGGAGACAGCTAACTGGCCTCAAGCAGTCAAGCTCTCTGCTTCCTATTTGTGGGTGTCCAGTGGCCAGCTTTGGTGTGGGAGGTCCTTCTGTATATATGTTGCTTTTATTGGTTAATGAATAAAGAAGCTGCTTTTGGCCAATGACTTAACAGAATATAGCCAGGGTGGAAAAGATATACAGAGAGAGTAGGCAGAGTCAGGGAGAAGCCATGGAATTGTCAGAGGAGAAAGATGCAAGTTGTTAGTTGGGACCTTGCCGGGAGGCCACAAACCTCATAGTAAAATATAAAATAATAGAAATGGGTTAATTCAAGATGTAAGAGCTAGCTAGAAATACACTTACGTGATTGGCCAAGCAGTAATTTAAATAATATAGTTTCTGTGTGATTATTTCCAGTCAGGGCGGCCGGGAAATGAACTAGCAGCATCCATCAACAAATTGGCATGCCAACGTGTGCCAGCTAAATCCACGCAAAGCCTGAGAGAGCTTGGAAAGGAACTCTAGACACAAAAACATGGCTTCTTGGTAGCCAGCAATTTTTTGTTTCGGATGGACTCTGCTGGTGGTGAGTTTAAGAGAGGTTTTCCTGACTCAGCAATAGCAGCAAAAACCACGAAACTCCTTTAAGAAGGCTTCCTGGTTCCTGCTAGTTACACAAACAGCTTTGGCTCTTTCAGGAGACAGAGCATTTAAATGGGGTTTGTGAGCAGCATGTTACAAACTGCTTGATTGCATGACATAGACCTGCTGCATGCTTAGAGTGGGGGCAGTGTGCATGGCTTGCAGAGGCAGTGAACATGCCTCTGCCATGTTGGACTGGGGGGAGTCAAAAGACAAAACAGCCTTAGTCCTAGCCACACCCTCTTAGCATTTTTTTTAAAAAAAAAAGGTGCTCCAGTTCAGAAAATAATTATAGATATGCAATAAAGACAAATTCAGATAAAAAAAAAAGACCTCTAAAATGGATCACAGTGTTGGATAAATAAACATAGGCGAGAGAGAGAGAGAGAGAGAGAGAGAGAGAGAGAGAAAAGAAAAAGAATATAGACCATTCTAAAAAGAAGTAAATGGTTTTTAAAAAAGAAAGATAAGGGTTTTTTGTTTTGTTCTGTTATTTTGGTTTTTTGAGATGAGGTTTCTCTGTGTAACAGTCCTTGTTATCCTAGAACTAGCACGTATAGACCAGGCTAGGCTTGAACTTGTGGAGATCTAACTGCCTCTGCTTCCTGAGTTCTGGAATTGTCCGGCATGGTAAAGTCTTTAAAAAGACAGAGTAAGACAGTCATAGATTAAAGATAGATTAAAGGAGTACAGACAAATAAGGTGGAAAATTCACAGAGAGTCTGAATTATGTGTATTATTGTGTTTTCTTTGAATTTTTTGACTGTGAAGGAGCTAAGTACAGAGAGACATTTCATTGTACATGCTGCTAAGCTAAGCCAGCACATATGTTTTAAAGGAATCTTGACTTCAAAATTTGGGTCAAAGGATTTGCTGTTTAGGAAAAAACATTCTTCTTTTGTTTCCACAGGGGATGAGAATCTGTAGATACCTTCCAGACTAATGTGGTTTAATGGACCAAGATTCCCTGGAAGGTCACCATAAACACCCCCAAAAATTACTTTGCCCAACAAAAAGCAGAAAGCAGTTTGCAAAGAACTTTTTTTTTTTTTTGGTTTTACGAGACAGGGTTTCTCTGTAGCTTTGGAGCCTGTCCTGGCACTAGCTCTTGTAGACCAGGCTGGCCTCAAACTCACAGAGATCCGCCTGCTTCTGCCTCCCGAGTGCTGGGATTACAGGCGTGCGCCACCACCACCTGGCCATAAAAGTTACTTTACATTTAAAGGGGGATATGCTATAGAGATGGATACTTTGCATTGGTTTATTGATACAAATTTAGTATCAATTTGTTTTATTTATATATATATATCTGCTCTTGATTAAGGTATTGTGTTTGTGCAGCTCATTTAAAATGTAATGTATAATTCAGAAATATGTTAGTATATAATCATCTATAAAAGTCAAGCTTATAGTCATGTTTGTTAGGTTATATATAATATATACATAATATATATATTCAATTAGATAGGCATTATTCAAATCTTTCAGAGACATCCAGAATATGGCATTTAAAATGTTTTAAGAACTTAGGACTTTTCTTTTTTTTTTTCGCCTACTTTTATTTATTTTTTTTCATGATATTTATTTGAGCTCTACATTTTTCTCTGCTCCCCTCCCTGCCTCTCCCCTCCCCCCTTCAATCCTCCCCCAAGGTCCCCCATGCTCCCAATTTACTCAGGAGATCTTGTCTGAATTTAGGACTTTCATGACAGTGAGGCACATCTGCTCCTGGCAGCACCAATGTACTTCAAGAGGATGATGGGCATCAAAGAGGCTCCTTATGGAGTTTACTAGCCATTTGGGAAAGAAACTGCTCTTGCCTGGACTGCTTGATGTTATGCTGCATGAACTGGACATGCAGAACCCACAGAGAGATGACTGCTGAACTTGCCTAAAGGTGAGATGGTCTTTCAGGGTTCCTACTGCATGAGAGTCTGCAGGACACAGAAGAAAGCAACAGATGGACTTTGCCATTGCAAGGCAGAACAGATCTTCAAATTTTCTGCTTCATGGAAAAGTCTGTTGGATACTATGGGCCTGTAGGCTGAAGATGAATGCTCCAATGATACAGAAGAACGTTGGGTGACTGTCCAGGCAGCAAGATGTCTCTGTCAATTCTAGAGTTTTGAATTACAATGCACATCCTGTTAACTTAGGTAATATCCTTCTGTCTCAAAAAACCAAAAATAAAATAAAACAGATATAAATATTGTAACTGTAATTCTTGCTTGATACCTCTTTTGTTATATGTAATTTTACTATGTTAAAGTTAAAACCTTCCTTTTTGTTTAAACAGAAAAGGGGAAATGATGTGAGAAGTCCTTCTGTATGTGTTACTTTTATTGGTTAATGAATAAAGAAGCTACTTTTGGCCAATGTCTTTTTTTTTTTTTTTTTTTGGTTTTTTGAGACAGGTTTTCTCTGTAGCTTTGGAGCCTGTCCTGGAAGTAGCTCTTGTAGACCAGGCTGGCCTCGAACTCACAGAGATCCGCCTGTCTCTGTCTCCCGTGTGCTGGGATTAAAGGCGTGCGCCACCACCACCCGGCTTTGGCCAATGGCTTAACAGAATATAGCCAGGCTGAAAAAATAGAGAGAGAGAGTAGGCAGAATCAGGGAAAAGCCATGTAGCTACCAGAGGAGAAAGACACAAGCTGCCAGCCAGAATCTTGCCAGTAGGCCATGAGCCTTGTTACCACAAGGCTCAAAATAAAAAAAAAAAATTAGAAATGGGTTAATTTAAGATATAAGAGCTAGCTGGCAATACATTTAAGTGATTGGCCAAGAGGTGATTTAAATAATATAGTTTCTGTGTGATTATTTCGGGTCTGGGCCGTCGAGAAATGAACTAGTGGCCTCCCCAACACAGTTTAGTTTAAGCTCCTTGATGTCCCCACCACAAGGGACAGAGCCCTCAGTCTGCAGGCAAAACCACCCCCTTCACCTTCAATGTGCTCTTGTCAGAATCTCCATCACCGCAACTGGAAACGCGGCCACGGCAGCCAGCAGGCTTTGCCTTTCCCTACTCCAGCCACCAAACAGCTGAGAAGGTTTCCTGTGCTGTTGTAATCAACTTGCACAAAAGGGGGTGGCGTAAGGTAACAGGATGGCCTCTTCCCACTACCACCTCTGCTTCTGCTGTCACACAGAGTTCTTCCCAGCATGTGTGTCCCAATTCCCCCCCCCTTTTTTTTTACTGTGTGTGTGTGTGGTGTTATGTATGCGCACAGGTGTTCCTCAATTGTGCTCACCTTCGTCGACTGTTTTGTTTTTTCTTGTTTCGGGGTACTTAGTTCAGGCCCTCATGCTCACCCCAGAAGCACTTCACTGAGCCATTCCTACCTAGTACCACCCACCCCCACCAACCCCCAATGGTTGCCTTTATTTATTTATTTTTTATTTTTTTGAGGCAGAGTATCACTATGTAGCCCCGGCAGGCCTGAAACTTTTAGACCATGTACAGAGATCCCTCTGCCTCCTGAGTGCTGAATCCCACTCAGCTCTGACATTCCAGTTCTTTCTTTCTTTATTTATTTATTTTATTTATTTTTGGTTTTTCGATACAGGGTTTCTCTGTAGCTTTGGAGCCTGTACAGGAACTCTCTCTGTAGACCAGGCTGGTCTCGAATTAACAGAGATCCACCTGTCTCTGCCTCCTGCATGCTCGGATTAGAGGCATATGCCACCACCGCCCTGCTGTCCCAGTTCTTATAAGGACCCCAGTCATTCATTCAAAGTCATCTTGATCTACATCTAGTGTGACCTAAATTTGAGGACCTCTTCAAAGACCTTTACTCCAAATAAGGCTACATTTACTTCAATGTCTTATGATTATCTTTTTTTGTTGTTGTTATTTGTTTGTTGTTGTTGTTGTTGTTGTTGTTGAGACAGATTTTTCTCTGTGTAACAGCCCTGACTGTTCTGGAACTCTTTTTGTAGACTGACTGGACTGTCCTCAAACTCAGAGAGATCCACCTACCTCTGCCTTCCAAGTGTTGGGATTAAAGGTGTGCACCACCACCACTGGACGCACACACACGTGTGTGTGTGTTGTCTGCATATATGTGTACTTGCACTGTGTGTGTGTCCCTTGTACCCATCAAAGTCAGAAGAGGGTGTTTGAGTCCCAGAAAATGGAGTTCAGGGTGGTCACAAGCCATCATGAGAGTTCTTGGAAATTGAACCCGGGTCCTCTGCAAGAGTAACAAGTGCTCTAAACTGATGAGTGACTTCTTTAGTCCTATTAACAATACTATTTTCTTTAATCCCAGCACTCAGGAGGCAGAGGCAGGCAGATCTCTGTGGAGTGGAGTTCGAGGTCAGCCTGGTCTACAAGAGCTAGTTCCAGGATGGGCTCCCAAGCTACAGAGAAACACTGTCTCAGAAAACAAAAACAAAAATTAAACAATACTAATTTCAGTTCTGGGTGTCGAACACAGGGCCTCCTGTATACTAGGTGAAGTATCCCACTATTGACTCATATCCTCAGCTCTTTTCTTCCTTTTTATTTGAGACAAAGTCTCCCTCAGCTACTCAGGCTAACCTTGAACACACTCTATATCTCCAAGCAGCCTGCTTTTAAACTTTTTTCTTTTTTTTTGGTTTGGTTTTTCAAGACAGGGTTTCTCTGTGTAGCCCTGGCTGTCCTGGAACTCAGACTACTGGAATTAAAGTGTGCACTACTACCACCTGACACATGCTTTAAAATTTTGATTCTCTTACCTCAGTCTCCAGAGAGGATAATGGGATTACAGGCCTGAGTCACCAGACCCAGCTCAACATATCTTTCAGAGGGGCACAGTTCGACCCTTGGCAAGGGGATATGAACCAGAGAGACTTTTGCTAGATGAGCCTCATAGTAAGGAGCTGCAAGGGAGTTGCTGTGGGGGGCGCTCTAGCAGCTGTACGGAGGGGCCTACGCCCCACCCGCCATTCATAGCCTCATTTGAAGATACCCTTAAAAAGGTGACTAAGTAGAAATGGGACTATTAAGGTGTCCTTATAAGAAAGTCATGTGGTATGTTAATCATATTCCTCTTGCATTAATCTTGGCTGTCTTGAGGAACAACTTCAGGTCCACCTGCCTTTGTGGAGGATGGTCTGATGTCAGTCCTTCCAGGGGGTAGGTCTGTTACTATGGACCATTGTTCATCCTGGGCATGTGAAGGGGTCCCCCAGTTGCCCAGGGTTTCAGCAGGAGACCTTACCTCTCTGATTCAGCTCCAAGGCCTGTGCAGCTACTCTGTAACGATCCCTACCCAGAGACCTCTGCAGCTTCCTGTTCCAGCTCCCTGCTGGAACTCAGAGCTAAGCTCCATGGGCCTGGCTCTTTAGCATCCCTACCCCAGCCCTCAGTCATCCAGATTTCTCACCCACCTTTTCTGTAAAGGGAAGTGAGGAGTTATTTAAAGATATTGTATGTATAAGTATGTGTCCAGTGTGAGGCCAGATTCCCCCTGGCAGGAGCTGGAGTTACATGGCTGTGAGCTGCATTGCGAGGATGCTAGGAACCACACCTGGCCCTCTGACAGAGCAGCAAGTGCTCTTAACCACAGAACCATCTCCCCCAATCCCTGAAATGGTGAGTGTGTGTATGTGTGTGTGTGTGTGTGTGTGCGTGTGTGTGTGCCACAGCATGCTTATGGAGGTCAAAGGAGTCACTTCTTTTCCTCTGCCATGTGAGTCCAAAAATTGAACTCAGGTAGGCAAGTATCTTTCTCTTTCTCTTTCTCAGAATCATAAAATCCAATCTTGCTGACAGAGCACACGGAAGTCCCTCATCTCTTCATATTATAAGCTCTCGGAGAGAAGATGTCCCCAAACAGAGACCCGCTTACCCCGCTTGGAGGGGAAAAGTGCTCTTCATTTCTCCTAAGGCATCCACAGCAGCAAAACCAAATGGGATTTGATTCTCAGCCAGTTCCTCTGCTACCATCCCACGCAATGGTTCCCTTCACCAGAGAAGAGAGAAGAGGGCAGAGGGAAGGTTTTACCTATATTGTAATCGTGGGTGTTGCCATCTCCCTGATAGTCACAGGGACAGCTTAAGGACAGATACCCCAGATTAAACAGGTTTGTGTTCCAATACAGATGTTCCAATAAGTGCTGGATGAATGAATGAATTGCTCAAGGAATTCAGAACTCTTCCTAAATATTGTGCTCACTGCCGGCATCAGGAGGCTTAAATCCCAGGACCTCTAGCATCCCGTTGGCACTGGCAGAGAGCTTCCGGTTTCTTTTTTCTTTTTTTTTCTTTTTTTTCGATACAGGGTTTTTCTGTGGTTTTGGAGCCTCTCCTGGAACTAGCTCTTGTAGACCAGGCTGGTCTTGAACTCACAGAGATCCGCCTGCCTCTGCCTCCCAAGTGCTGGGATTAAAGGCGTGCGCCACATAGAGGCTCATCCTCACAGACTGTCTGTGGGAGAAGCTTCTGTAAGGTAGCATGTTTGGTACTGGAATCTTCTCTTACATGCCATCAGATCTTGGCTACCTGTGAAGATCAATCCCCTGGTCAAACTGATCAATGGGACCTTTCTGACTCTGGGCGGTGAGAAGTTGATGATCACAGGCCAGACATTTTTAGCAGAGTGCTTGCCTAGCCCTGGACCTGACCCCAGTGCTGCATAAGCCAGGTGTGGTGAACCCAAGTACTATGGAAGCAGAAGGGAGAGGGTTAAAATGTCAAGGTCATCCTCAAACACAGGTGAGTTTGAGGCCAGCCTGGGCTGCACAAAGACTCTATTTCAAAAAAAAATTAATTTCACAAATACAGACTTAGTACCCAAGGAGAACATTGAAAGATTGTATGTGGCTAGGCAGGTTTATTGTTTGCTGGTTCTTTCGCTTGTAAGTATGTGGTGGTTTGTTTGTTTGTTTTGCTGGGGGTATCTTTTGGTTTGGTTTTGTGTTTCCTCCGTCAGCCCCTGCCTTTAGCATGTTAATAAGACTGACCAAATATGATCAGCGGAATATCGCAGCTCCGGAGTCCCAGGTGCCTTTTGATGCAGTGCCTCCATCTAGGCTACAAATGAGCCTGCTTTGCCCAGGTGATGGGTTGCTCCTTCCCAGCAGGACATAGCCAAAGGAGGGCTCCTCAGCCAGATTTTTTAGGACTGGGAACCAAGTTCTCCTTCCCTTCTCTAGGACACAGACGGGTGCTTAATTCTGCACTCGGTGATCTCAGAACAGACAATGGGATTGCTCTTGAGTGAGAGAAATTTAATTCCAGTCAGCTGTGTGGGCAAGCTTGAGGGATGCCAACCAAAGCCCATAGGGGTTGAGAAAAGGTCCTAATAACCAGCATGCATTCCTGAAAACAAGTCCTACAAATAAGGATACAAATTCTTGCCCACCCTGGCCTTATTATCATTTTTTTGAGACTGTGTCTCACGTAGCCCAGGTTAGCCCCCAAATCATTGCAAAGCCGAGAATGACCTTGAACTTTGGATCTTCTAGAGTGCTTCAGAGTCAAGTGTTTGTCACCACACCTGGCTGGCCATAAAATCCAGGGCTTTGACCACGCTAGCCAAACACTCCACCAAGTGAGCCATCCCCCCAGCCCTCCTGGACTTGCTTATTAATCGTAGCAAACCCCTGAACGGGGAAAGCCTTCCTATCGATGCTAAACAAAGACACAACGAGCAGACACAACGTGGTCTTTCCTGTGGGAGTTTCCGAGAGGGGAGGACTATCACCCAGCCAGGGGCAGACAGAGAAGGGGATTATCAAGGAAATGCATTTATCTGTCAAAGGCAGAGTCTAAAGTGAGGGGACCGAGCAGGAGTGAGAAGAAAAGCTGCTGAGTTGAATTCCTACAGCACAGGAAACTCCAGCTCTCCATAGAGGACAAGGGAAGCTGGGGGAAAATTCTGTACCTAAGCCTACACAATGCCCCCCAGAGATAGAAGTCTGAAAAGAGCTTCTAACTCGGTGAAAAAGGAGGTGAGGGACACCATTTATGTTCAAACCATCATTGAGCTTTGGCCTATAACCCCCAGGGACTCTGCTCAGCACTGGCGGTCCCATAAGAGAGATCTGGTCTTGACCCCCCGGAAGCTTCTAGAACATCCAGAGACACAGACATCCATCAGTGGACCACACACAGACAACTGTGAACTCCAGCAGTCTTAGACTTCAGCTGCCTCCTGCTTCTGGCCAGAGCATGGCCTCAGCCACACACAGTGTTCTTTCCCTACTGTCGAAGGAGGATCCGGTTCCGGTGGGATTGCTCTCCTCTCCTCTCCGGGCAGAGAGGCAGTCCGCCATTACTGAGCAGGATTAAGTTACGGGACAGCAGTGCACGGAGTTCAGTTGTAGAGCATTTTCCCAGGACTTGGAGGGCCTGGGTTCAGACCCCGGTTGTGCGCGCACGCACACACACACACACACACACACACACACACACACACACACAGAGTTAAATATTTTGAGGGAGTCCAGTGATTTACTTTAAGATGCCTGACATCCTCAAACACTGCTGGGAAGATAAATAACCTTTCTAAAAATCAAGAACCTTCGACCTTGGTTTCTAAGAATTCAATTTTATTTCTAATATACTGTAAGACAAAAGTGCTCACGTGTGCTTGTGGGCTATGAGTGTGTGCACATGAATGAGAGCGTGCTCACTTGTGCATGGATATGTGAGGCCAGATACCAACTTTGGGTGTCTTCTCCAATCTCACTGACTTACGGTTGCCTTTTTCAGATGGACGGAGTGGCCTGCCAGCCCTGGAATCTGCCTGTCTCCATCCCTCCCCAATGCTGGGACTCGAAGAGATGATGCAGAGGTTAAGAGCACTGGCTGCTCTTCCAGAGGACTTGGGTTCAATTTCACTCCCACAAGGTGGCTCACATCCGTCTGTTATTTCAGTTCCAGGGATCCAACACCTTCTTCTGTCTTCCTTGGGCACCAGGCAAGCACACGGTACACAAATATATATACACGTAAAACACCCATACACAGAACGTTAAAATTAAAATGAAAAATATCAGCCTGAAAGGGGCATTAGTGGTGCACAACTTTAATCCCAGCATTCCGGAGGCAGAGGCAGTTGGATCTCTGTGAGTTCAAGGCCAGCCCGGTCTACATAGAGAATTCCATGACAGCTAAAACTACATAGAAACACTCTGTCTCAAAAAAGAAAAGAAGAAAGAAAGAAAGAAAATATTAAAAAGCAGTTCTACCTAGCTGGGTTTTGTTTTTAAGACGCGGTCTCATTCTGTAGTTCAAATTGGCTTGGAATTCACCACTGGCCTTGAACTCCTGATCCTGGTGCCTTAGCTCAAGTGCTGAGATTACACGTAGAAGTACCACAGTCAGATGTGTTTTCTTTAGGAGTCTAGTTTTTCCCAGCAGTCCTCTTTTCTCTGTCCCCGGTTTAGGAAGGAAGGGTAAAGGGCCCGTGAGGTAGGGCCCAGCCCTTGCTCTTGTAAGTGTGGAAGATCCTGGCGCTGCCCTGAAACAGCTTCTACCTAGGCCAGTCTACCTCTTCCAGTTGTAGCCTATTAGAAGGGTGTGGCGGGCGTGCAGGTGAACTTCACAGGAAGGCTAGGTAAGGAGGCGTGCCATTCCGGGGCCTCAGGAGGAAGCAAATTGCTCTGAGGACAGTGAAAGATACCAAGGGGGAACTGAGACTTGGGCAGGAATGCCCTGGAGACCTCATCTTATCTCTCTGCCCTGGAGACAGGCCTTCCCAGCAGCCACTGCATCCCCTTTTCTTCCCTACAAGGATTTGGGGGTAACTTAGGAATCAGAAATACAATGGGGAACCACGAACATGATAGACAACCTTGAGTGACCGTGGCTGGGCCAGATGCTACCTGGCTGGTAACTATGGGGAACCAATGCTGGCCTTGGCAGGAGCAAGAAGAGGTCTGACCAGAGGTTCTGAGCTTCACTCTGGGCAAAAATGCAGCTCAGGACACCCAGCCTGTGCTGGAATCCTTCCACACTGTAAAATCCCTCCATCCCTGAAGGGTTCCCTCTCGGGAACTCAAAATCCAAGCCTCCAGCAAAGGCAGGAGGCACAGGAGTGAATCACACGGTGCTAAAAGCCGGCATCCCATGGGAGGAGGCAGCAAGCGAGGCCTGGGGGACAGGGGCATCTTCCAGAAAACAAGGACTGCCTGGGGGTTGGAGGCAGCAGGGGAACAGCCTCAAGGAACCAAAAAGTGAGGCGGTAATTTAGGGAAGGCCTGTGCCAGCCTCCAAGGTGCTTCTGCGGCAAAGAGATGCGAACTGAAGGGAGAAAGGGAAAGAGCTGGGATTTGTTTTTATTTGGTTCACAATATTTATATATATCTGTGGGGTATGGTACAATGATTCTTTAAATACATTCAACGTGTATTGATCAGTTTAAGATCACCATTTCTATCTCCTCAAAGGTTTTTATTTTGCTTACTCATTATTTATTTTTCATTTTGGGGGTTTTGTTTTTATCAATTATTTTTTTAAAATACGGTCTCATGTAGCCCAGGTTAGCTATATGACTGAGGATGACCTTGATCTCCCAACCCTCCTGCCCCCCCCCCACATCTCTTAAATGCTGGGATTACAGGCCTGTGATTCCACTACCAGACTGTTTTATTTATTTGTTTATTGTATACGTGAGAGTGCTGGGGCATGCGAACCACTGCACATGGAAGGAGGTAAGAAGACAACTTAAGGAGTCTCTTTTCTATGCTTTTAAAGCAGGATGTTATATCGCCCAGGCTTGCCTGGATCTTGCTATGTAATTCAGGCTGAACTCAAAAATCTTCCTGCCTCAGCTTCCCAAGTGCTGCAATTACAGGCCCATACCACTACACTCGGCTCTTGATCGGCTCTACGTGTTGGGAACCTTCAGCCTTTCCTGGTTATTATGAAGAGTATGGGGTGAGAGATCTAGCTCAGTTGGTTGAAGCCCGACTGATCTCCAACACAGCATTGGATGGGTGTGGTGGTGCTTGTCTGTAATCTCTGAACTAGGGAGGTAGAGGCAGGGGTATCAGAAATTCTTGGTCACCCCAACTCCCACACAGCATCTATAACTCACTTCTTTTTTTTTAATTTAACTTTATTTCATGTGCACTGGAGTTACAGACAGCTGCGAGCTTCCATGTGGGTGCTGGGAATTGAACCTGGGTCCTCTGGAGGAGCAGTCAGTGCTCTTAACCACTGAGCCATCTCACCAGCCCCTATAATTCACTTCTTGACATGACTTTGGGAAGCCACATCTCACGCAAACATCTGTGTCTATCACATCCACTGTAAACAAAATGTCTGGGCAGAAACAAAGTTAGGGGAGAAAGGCGGACTGATTTCGATGTGTGGTTTCTGAGATGCCAGTCCATCCTGGCAGGGAAGCGTGACAGGGTCCGTGATGGCCGGAGCGTGTGGCAGGGACTCCGCACATCACAGCAGGTGAGGGAGCCGAGAGCAGTTGGACCCAGGGGTTATTTTATAACCATTAGAGGACAGCTCCTAGTGGCCACCTTCCCGCAGCCAGGCTCCACCTCCTCAAGGTTCAAAAGTCTCCAAAACAATGGCAGGAGCTGGGAGCAAACAGGTAAGATACGACTCTGTGGGGGACATTTCAGATTCAAACCACAGCATAAGTCTAGCCATTGGACCCCCCAAAACAAAGAATAAAATAAAGCAGTCACCTGGAATTAATAAACAATGCATCTGCCTCTGACATAGTGATGAGATGAAATATAAATCTCAGTGTAGACGGGGCTTTAGGCCCAAAGCAAAATATGAATGCGATGTTCTTATCTTTATCAGAAACCTTATTAACACTGAGTTCTGGCCAGTCCTCCATGCCCCGTACTGCAACTGAGAACCCTTGGCCAGCCTGCTGGGGATGTCTGGTGGTCTTTCAAGAGGCCTCTTCTAGCCTGAGGGGAAGGTAGGCTGTCAACGTCGCAATCAAACAGGATATTCCCAGCCGTGACCGGTGCTGAAGCAGATGAGAGCCAGGCACGCGATCGGACCCGCCCAGGTGAACCTGTGCTTTCTGAGGAGCGGTGAAGGGGCAAGTGTGGGTGGAACTCGACAACTTCGGTACGCTCTAGGTAAGAAGAAAAGACGAGGAGGAGGAGGAGAAAAAAGGAAGAAAAGCCTGTGGCTGGAGAGGCTTCTCATGTTCCCTCCTTGTGACGTGACGAAGCAGGATCTGTGAGGACCCCGACTACACCCTGGGTCTGTGCCTGCAACTACGCACAAGGCTTAGATCCTGGTCCAGCCATGGACCAGGTAGCCGAAATGCTGCAATAGCAGCAATTTTTATGTTTTTACCAAGCAATCAGAATCAAGTCAGTCATCACACTGTTTGGCAAAAATTATGTTGCTCTTCCCTCTTCTCTCCCCCCCCCCCATCATTACCAGTTTCAGTGGAAGCCGTTTCGTTGTCTGAAGGAGGCCAAAGGCCTTCCCATACCAGGGTTGCCAGAGCACCCTGGGGACACACGGCTCTAGCAACATCGGTAGAGTCAGACTTCAGGCTTTCTCTCTCCCTCTCCCCCTCCTTTTCCTTTCCTCCTCCCTCCTCTAGCCCAGGCTGGCCTCAGACTCCTCTACCTTTGTGGCTGGCCTTGAACTCCTGATCACCCTGCGTCTATTTCCCAAGGGCTGGCATGACAGATAGATACATACCACCACACCTGGTTTACACTGTGCTAGGGATGAAATCCAGAGCCTCCAGTGTGCTAGCCGGATAGTCTACTACCTGAACTACATTATCCCCCGCCCTGGCCCTAGATTCGGCTTTCTTGCTCTTAAGTCAATGAAGACTTGTACTTTTCACTTTCCCCTTACGTAACCCCACCCATTCTCCTTCAGACTAATAAGCACACACACCCCTTTGCTGGCCAAGAGGTAGGTGTGTGTGTGTGTGTGTGTGTGTGTGTGTGTGTGTGTGTGTGCTTGCGCGCGCATACGCACAGATGTGCTTGGGCGCCGGTGCTCCTATTTGAACCCAGAATCCCTTGCATATTGGGAAGTTCTTGACTACTGAGCAATATCTCCAGCCCAATCTTTACTTTTTGTTTTGAGATGGGGTGTCACTAACTTGACCTCACTCAGTAACCCAAGCAGACCTTAAATTTGAAATCTTCCACCATGTGGTGGTGGTGGCGCATGCCTTTAATCCATCGGGAGGCAGAAGCAGGCAGATCTCTGTGAGTTCAAGACCAGCCTGGTCTACAAGAGCTAGTTCCAGGACAGGCTCCAAAACCACAGAGAAACCCTGTCTCGAAAAACCATAAAAAAAAAAAAAAGAAAAAGAAATCTTCCACCACCTAACTCCTACAAGGTTTGGTATGCCACACCTGGCCCTTTTGAATTTTTTTTTTTTTTTTGAGACAGAGTATTACATAGCCCAGGCTGACTTTGAACTCACTGTGTAGCAGAGGCTGGCCATGAATTCTCTGGTCCTCGAGCCTCTGAGCCTCTACCTCCCAGTGATGGGTTCACAGTTGTGCAACACCAGCCGCTCTGTCTGGTTCTTAGCTGACTTCTTTTTCATGGAGGTTTAACTCACTGTAAAGGATCCCAAGTTAAACTGTCCAGTCCCCGTAGTCTGCTTGTAGGAAGTGAGCAGGTAGATTCCCTGTATGCTCAGAGATGGAGCTGGGACTGGGATTTGGGGGTCACAGACCCCATTTATCCCTCTTCCTAGAGTTCAGCCAGTATGGAAGGTGAGGCGGAAGCCCTGATTCCACATACTCTGTCTTTTAAACACAGATGGCTGCTTTCAATGCAAATCACATGGAGGGGGCACACCAACCCGGCCCAAGGGGTAATGGGCTCCGGAATTGTTTCAGCTGCCCTCAGCACCAGGAAGACAGAGATGCTATGCAAGCGCGTGTGTACAAGGCAAGGCCCCCTTGGCTGCAGTGGGTGGGCGCAGATAGGATCTTCACCTTGACCTGCAGCTGCTACGGGCTGGGAGGAAAGGGCTAGAAGCACACTTGGTGGGAGATAGCGGCAGAAAGGGCACAGCGGTGTGCTCACTGAGAGAAAAGCTGTGGTTCTTCTCGGAAGATGAGGAGATAAAAGCCCTCTGAGGCAACAGGTGAAGCCTGCCCTATGAGGAAGCTTTCTCCGTCCTCCCTACAGCGGCCTCTCCCTGGCCCCCAGGAGAGAATGTTCTGTCAGTCACTGATGGAGCAAGGAAGAGGAAGTTGGTTTTTTATTTATTTATTTTGTTTGCTTACTTGCTTGCTTATTGCAACAAGCGCTCACTCTGTAGTCAGGCTAGCCTGGAACTCACCATGTTCATAATGACATCACATTTTTGATAACCTTCCTGCCGTAGCCTTGCTAGTTGACATTATAGGCATAAACTGTCTGATTTGGTTTTTTTCCCCTTTCTTTCTCCTTCCTTCCATTCTTATTTTCTTTTTCTTTATTATCATTATTATTTTGTAGAGTGAACAGAGTCTCACTGTGAAGTACTGGCCTGGAATAGGTCTTGAGGCAATCCTGCCTCTGCCTCCTGAGTACCAAGAGTGCTCTGCCATGCCCGGCTTCTGACCTGAACTGATAGCCTCGTGCATGCCAGGCAAACACTATACCATGGAGGATCATTAGAAAAAAGAAAAAAGCGAGCTGGACAGTGGGAGTGTACGCCGTTATTCCCAGCACTCAGGAGGCGGAGGCAGGTGGATCAGGTGGATCGCTCTAAGTTCAAGGCCAGCCTGGTCTACAGAGTGAGTTCCAGGACAGTCAGGGCTACACAGAGGAACCCTGTCTCAAAAACAAACTGACAAAAATAACAACAGCAAAAATCTTTAAGCATGGTGATGGGTGCCTGGAGTTTTGTCTGCTTCAGAGTCTGAGGTGGAGCCATCCTTTGAGCCCAGAAGTTGAAGGCCAGTCTGGACAACGTAGTGAGACCCTGCTTCAGACAGTTTGTGTGTGTGTGTGTGTGTGTGTGTGTGTGTGTGTGTGTGTGTGTGTGTGTGTTACTGAAGATTTCAACCTGGGCCAGGCAAATACTCTACCACAGAGTTAGCTATGTTCCCAGCTCTCTCATTTTAAAGTTTATTTTACTTTAAATTCCGTATACGTGTGCGTGTCTGTGTGAGGGATGTGCACTTGTGCGTTCAGGTGCCCTAAGAGTTCAGAAGGAGGAGCTGGATCCCACGGAGCTGGAGTCACAGGCAGCTGCTGAGAACGGAACCAGATCCTCTGCAAGCACAGGAAGTACTCCTTTTTTAGTTTTCTGAGACAGGGTTTCTCTATATAACAGTCCTGGCTGTCCTGGAACTCGCTCTGCAGACCAGGCTGGCCTCGAACTCACAGAGATCCACCTGCCTCTGCCTCCCAAGTGCTGAGTTTAAAGGCTTGCGTCACGCACACCCAGTTACAGGAAGTACTCTTAACTGCGAAGCCACCTCCCTGGTCTCTGGAGGACAACTGAACAGAGTGAGTTCTAGCTTTCCACCCTCAGTCCCAGGGATTAAACTTGTGTTGACAAGTTGCTCATAAGGCAGGTTACCTGCTGAGCAATCTCACCAGTACAAAACAACTCTTTAAAGAAGGGTGACGTTGGGCTGGAGAGATGGCTTAGAGGTTAAGAGCACTGATTGTTCTTCCAGAGGCCCTGAGTTCAATTCCCAGCAACCACATGGTGGCTCACAATCATCTGTAATGAAATCTGGTGCCCTCTTCTGGCCTGCAGGCACACATGCAAACAGGATACTGTAAACAAAATAAATAAATAAATAAATAAAAATAAAAAAAAAATAAAGAAGGGTGACGTAACTCAGTAGTCAAAGGGACTGGATTGGACCCCAGAGAAGTCAGCCAGATGGCTCAGTGGGTCAAAGTACTTTGGCTAAGCCTGATGACCTGAGTCCCATGCCTAGGTCCCACATGGCAGGAGAAGACCAACTCCTACAGATTATCATCTGATCTCCACAGGCGTGCCTCAGCACTCACAATTTCCTCACACACGAAATAAATGACTAAAACCAGAATAATTAAAAACAAAAAACCAGTAAGCCGGGCATGGTGGCACGTGCCTCTAATCTCAGCACTGTGGAGGCAGAGGCAGGTGGATCTCTTTGAGTTCGAGGTCAGCCTGATCTATAGAGTGAGTTCCAGGACAGCTAGGACTGTTATATAGAGAAACCCTATCTTAAAAACAAATAAGCAAACAAAAAAAGAAAGAAGAAAATAAAAAACGACAATAATCATAACGAAACATCCTGCACCCATTAGAACACCTAGACACCTTTCGTGGGTGTTTCACGGCTGTGCAGGCACACACCAGGCGGGCAGTCTATAACTGGCTTCTTTCACTTTACATAATGTTTCAGCCATCACCTGTGATATAGCATATGTTTGGACATTTCTATTGCTGAGTAATAATAATAATAAAAGTCAGTGTTTAGTTTATTCATCAATTTGGACGTTTGGGTTTTTCTGCTGTGTGGCTAGCCTGAATAGTGTGCAGGCTTTTGTGTGGACGGGTAGAGCTTTTCAGTTAATTATTAACAAGCATTTATTAACTGCCTGCTGTGCACATAGCACGGGGTAAACGGGAAGCTGAAGGAAGAAATGTAGAAAGGCAGAGACCCCAAGGATCTATGAGTATAAAATCACTGGGGGCTGGAGAGATGGCTCAGCATCAGTGGTTAAGAGCACTAATTGCTCTTCCAGAGGACCCAGGTTCAATTCCCAGCATCCATATGGCAGCTCACAACTGTCTGTAACTCCAGTTCCAGGAGACCTGACACCTCTACACATACACCAATGCACACAAAATAAAAATAAATAAATTATTTTTAAAAAATGTGCCGGGCAGTGATGGCCTTTAATCCCAGCAGTGGGCAAGAAAAGGCAGGTGGATCTCTGTGAGTTCGAGGCTAGCCTGGTGTACAAGAGCTAGTTCCAGGACAACTAAGAAACTCTGTCTGATGAACAGAGCAGAACAAAATGTAGTCTCTGTTCTGTGACTGGTTGGGGAGATCAGACTGTGTTTTTGCTTTTTTTTTTTCTTTGTTTTTTTTTTTTCAAGACAGGGTTTCTCTGTAGCTTTGGAGCCTGTCCTGGAACTAGCTCTTGTAGACCAGGCTGGCCTTGAACTCACAGAGAACCGCCTGCCTCTGCCTCCCAAGTGTTGGAATTAAAGGCACGGGGCCACCACTGCCCGGCCCAGACTGTGTTTTTTATTTATTTATTTATTTATTTATTTATTTATTAAATTTATTTATTTATTTAATTTTTTTTTGTTTGGTTTTCTTTGTTTTTCGAGACAGGGTTTCTCTGTGGTTTTGGAGCCTGTCCTGGAACTAGCTCTTGTAGACCAGGCTGGTCTCGAACTCACAGAGATCCGCCTGTCTCTGCCTCCCAAGTGCTGGGATTAAAGGCGTGCGCCACCACCGCCCGGCCCAGACTGTGTTTTTTTATTTATTTATTTATTTATTTATGCATGCTGGGCGGTGGTGGCCTGTAATCCCAGCACTCGGGAGGCAGAGGCAGGTGGATGTCTGGGAGTTCGAGGCCTGCCTGGTCTACAAGAGCTAGTTCCAGGACAGGCACCAAAGCTACAAAGAAACCCTGTCTCAAAAAACCAAACAAAAAAAAAACAAAAAAAAACAAAAAAAAATTTATTTATTTTTTTAATGGGTCAAGTAGTGATTTAATCAATACAGTCTCTACGTGCTCATTTAGGGGCTAAGCGGCCGGGAACCAACAGTGACTCCTCCTACACAACAGGCCAGTCCCTCTTGTGACGTGAATCCCTGAAAGGAGAGGCTAAAGTGCCCACGTTCATCCAGCTGAAGGAAGCGGACTTAGTCCAAAATGGTCTCAAAGTCTGTGCTTAGGGCTGGATCAGCTGCAGCCTTGAGGATAGCCATTGTTGCCGCAGGGAGCTTCAGGCACAGCTGTTTCTGGGCAGCCCTGAGAGGTCCCAGGAGACACCTGTAGACAGCAGAATGACCAGCCAGCTTGATCAGGAAGGCTTGGTAGCAGAGCCAACGTGCAGCTTCAAGAGGAAATAAGCCAGAGGCTCCCTTGGCCCCTAGTGTGGCTCCTGCATTCTTGACCTTCAGGATAGAGTAGCAGCAGGATGCTGAGCTGGCGATGATGCCCAGAAAGAATGCGGGGTTCTTCCTAACATGCTGGTCAAAGGGAAGCTGAAGCACACATGCATGGAACCTGTAGGCCTGCAGCAGGAAGATCTTGTAAACATTGATGCAGACGGTCTGCAGGCTGTTCACCTGCAAGTCTAGAAACAGACTGTGACACTTCAGCCGCAAGATAGCTAAGAGCTTGTGCCGCATGTTCCTCCCGGGCTTGAAGGTGCGCTGGAAGGTGAGGCTGCTCTTAATTGAGGTCTGGGCATAACTGGTGTAGTCACATAACACCTCCAGAGTCTGAGTGTTCAGCAGTAAGCCACACCAGGGAAACAGGCAGCAAGCAGGCAGCTGGTGTGGAGCTGTACCGTCCAGGGTACCAGTCTCTATGGGGAAGTTCACCATTGTCTTCTGTAAGTTTATGGTGCAGCCATACTCAGGAATGCCATGGACCAGGGCCCTGAGGAAGGCTTGTGCCTGGACCAGGTGGGGTGTCACCAATAGAAAGTCATCCACAAAGCGCAAAAGCAGCCCGTCCTGCTGCACCTCCGCAAAAAGCTTGTTCTCCATGTCTCCGAAACACAGGCTAAAGAGCAGGGTGGACAGGCTGGAGCCCTGGGGGATGCCCTGGCATTGGACATAGCACCTGCCACCAATCTTCATGATGCTGTTACGCACAAAGTGCTGGAAGAAGTCGAACAGGTTGTGGCCGGTCTCATTCAGAGAGAAGTTCAGGTGTGGCCCACGAGTGGGAAGCCTGAGGACCTGCTCAATGACAACCGAGTTCCTCAGTGCGCTGGCATCGGACTCCTGCAGATGTGTCACGAACTTGTCCATGTACGGCTGGAAGTCAGACATGGCGGAGACCTCTCTCCTGAAGGACTTATGGACTTGGCCTTGGCGATTTCTTTGAACCACTGCATACTGGCGGACACAGTACATGTTCTCTGGGTGTCTGATCATATTGGCGACAACCTCCATGAGCTTGTCCTGGGGAATGGCATCAAATGCTCCTGTCACATCTGCCTTAACAAAGTACATCCTGGGTGCCCAGCCCAGAGTGCGCGTGTGCAGCACGAAGGTCCGCCAGGTCCTGTAGATGTCATTCAGGCCCAGGACAGAAGCCCCCAGGAGGTTGGGATGCTTTTTTCGTTCATAGTTGAGCACGCTGAATAGCATCTTGAGACGGTGGGTGAAATCCTGGGCCTGTTTCTCTTTGTCAAAGACTCTGGGGCCCGTGCTGTAACCCATGTTCACAATGGGCCGGAGACCACTGGTCTTGGGGATGAAATGCAGTCTGTACATGGGGGTGACCGGCCAGGCCTCCTGGTATTGCCTGACCTCCTCTCGTGACAGTTCATGCAGCTGCACTCTCTTGAGGTGCTGCTTCACCCCAATGCTCTGCAGTTTGCTCCACACACTCTTACGGTAGAAGAAGAGCTGGTTCTTCTGGAATGTAGTTTCTGTGACGTAAAAGAATGACCTGAGTAGCTCTACCACGTACGTGTCCATCAGCCAGAATAGGAACGCAGCCAGGATCCTTTCCCTCATACGATGCTCTGCGGCAGGGACGCAGTTGTTTCCTGGATTGCTGCGAAGCCAGGGGCACTCCTCCACTTTCATTTTCCACATCAGCTCCTGCAGTGAGAGTTTGCCATACTTCCCCAAGGAGATGAATTGCTTCACGTTCTTCAAGAAGCGGCGCTTGTTGTGCCTCGTACCCCAGAGACCTGAAGGCACCAGCTTTCGGATGCAGGCCCGCAGAAAACCATATACCTGCCAGGGACTGCTGTGTAGGCGGAGCAAATTAATGAGGTGCGGTGGGCTGGTGTTCAAGGCACCTGCCACCTGGTGGGCTGCTGTCCGAAACCTACAATGTGACCTGAGGAGTCTGACATATGAGCACCTTGCATGGTTCACAAGCAGCTGCTGGAATAGGGGCCGCATCTGCCAGTAGCGCCTCGGCAGGCGGCGTGTCCGGCGTAGTGGTCCTGATGTTCGAGGGCTCGAGCCTAGAAAGATGATCTCCACCAGTCTCCTGGCTCCAGTCAAGCTAGGCTGGAGGTTGTTGAGTAGAAATGAGGGGTTCAGCTTCTCTCGGCCACCTCCCCTGGAGTAGAGGAAGCGTTTGGTCTCAGTAAAAGGTTGGGGCAGAAAGGCATTTTGGCATAGCGGTGACTGCAGGTCTGTGGAACTGCACTTGTTCTCACAGAACACTGATCCAGAGAGACTCAGGCCAGGTGCCTTTCCTCTGGAAGACAAATTTCCCTTGGTAGCTCTGCTAGTAGGCACTGCGGGGAACTGGGCAGGCCTTGACACCTGTGTTTTGTCTGATGCGGTTGGAACGGCCTGCTTGTCGGGTCCCTTCTTCCATCTCAGGGCCAGATTGCACCTGGCCTTCTTGGATGAAGGCCCACTTCTATCCGTGATGCTCAGACTCCGCTTCACGCCTCGAGATGGCAAGGCCAAGGGTTTCCATGCTTCCTGGTAACTGCTGTTCCTGACCGGGTGTGTGGATCCAAGATGGGTAAAACTTCTGCCCGCGGGTCGTGTGGGCCTGTATCTGGGGGGCACAGAGGGCCAGGTATCCGCGGGGCTATCTATTTGGTACAGGGGTGAGCCGCAAACCTGGTAGGCACAGGTCGGGGGCACCAGCAGGTAGAGCGCACAGCGGGTCAGAAGGTAGACCAGCAGGTCGTCGCCCACTCGGCTCAGCAGAAGCATCCATGCACGACTGAAACGCAGGTTGTCAGTCACGGAGTTGGGAGAGTAGCTTCGCACGCTGGTTGTGAAGGCCACGGGGGCCCCGCCTTGGGTCCCGCCAAGCAGCGAGAAGCCAAAAGCCAGCACGTTTCTCTCGCCGCGTTCACAGAGTCTCTGCACGACCCTGGCCACCAGCTCCTTCAGAGATGACACCTGGTGGAAGGAAAGGTCAGCAGGTGGAGGCTGCGAGCCCCAGGGCACACACACTAGGCATTGGGCCACCAATGTGTTGAAGGCCTTTGGATCCCCAGGTTGCACAAGTCGCCTGCCCTCAGTTCCCAGGCGCCGCACGAAGGTTGCCAGCGGCCACACCTCGCGGTACCGGCTGCGCAGCAGAGCGCGCACAGTCCGGCAACGGCGCGCGCGGGGCATCGCGCTCAAGGTCCGGCCCGGCCTCCCACGTGCGGGAACTTCTATCTAGGGCTGTGCACTGAAAACGTGAGGATACTGGCCATTAAAAGCCCGCGGGGGATAAAGGCGGGGTCGGGACCCAGACTGTGTTTTTAAAAAATATTTAAATTTGCCGGGCGTTGGTGGCGCACGCCTTTAATCCCAGCACTCGGGAGGCGGAGTTCCAGGACAGGAACCAAAACCTGCCTGGGACCAGCCTTTGCTCAGGGACCAGCAGCCGTCTCTGCCTGGGGCCCACTGCCTGCTGCCACATGGCCCACCACCACTGTTCTGAGACCAGAAGACAGAAACATGGATAGACAGGACATGCAGGGTGAGGTTGAATGTTTATTCAGGGGGTTATGGAGGAGGAAGGGTGAAGGGGGGGACAGAGAGAGAGGGAGAGAGAGAGAAGAGGAGAAAGAGACAGAGAAGGGGGGGAAGCAGAGAAGTGGGGAGAGAGGCAGAAGCGAAGCTGCCTCTCAAAGAGGAAGATAGAAAAGAGCTAGCTCAGGCCGGAAGCTGAAGATCAGCCTGCCCCAGCGGATGGGGGAGGGAGTGGGCGTGGCTTGTCTCTTAAAGGGACCAAAACCATAACACAAACAAAACAAACAAACAAACAAAACAACCATTCACTTTTGAGTACTTAATTCTGAAAACCAGGTCACAGTGGATTAGCCCTCCTGTCTAAGGAAACTGAAGGACGTCACACAGCTAATGAGGGAGTGAGCCAGGATTCACATCACTTATCCCAAAGGCTCAAATTGGCCTGAAACGTTACATATAGTTGGGGCTGACATCAAAATTAACTAATTAAGCTAGTTATAAATCAATTAAAAGCAAGAAATAACAAAAAGGCATATGCCACATATAAAACAAGAAAGAAATGGAAAAAAGGCTTGCAGAAATGTCAAAAGATATACACACACATGCACACACACATATGCACACATGCACACACTAATTTATTTACTTTTTTTTTTTGAAACAGGGTCTTACTATGTAGCCCTGGGTGTTTTGGAACTCACTATGTAGATGGGGTTGCCTCAAACTCTCAGAGATTCTCCTGCCTCTGCTGTGTTGGGTTTAAAGGTTTGTGCCACCACACTAATCTTAGATATAATCTGACATAAATCATGTTTTTAACCTGGAGGTGGCTCATCAGGCCCTGCATAAGCCTGATAACCTGAGTCTGCGCCCCAGACCCCACACTAGAATGAGAGAATAGATTCCCAAAACTTGTCCTCTGACACTGACACTTAAGTTGTGGCCTCTCACACGCGCATGTGCATGCACACACACACACACACAAATAATAATAATAAAAACAAGTATTTTACAGATATACACAGAGAAACCCTGTCTCAAAAACCCAAATAAATAATTTAAAACTTTAATATATCATGTCTATATGAATATGTACAAATTTCTTTTTCATTGTTTTTTCATTACTCCCTAACAACACACTATGGTGAGTCCTTACTTAACACTGAATGCATGTGAGGGATATTAAACTAATCTGGAGATGACTGAATGTTTGGGAAGGTGAGGCATTATTGGACCTAGGGTACCAGCAACTCAGAAAGTTAAGACTGGTATAGCAAGCCGGGCGGTGGTGGCGCACGCCTTTAATCCCAGCACTCGGGAGGCAGAGGCAGGCGGATCTCTGTGAGTTCGAGACCAGCCTGGTCTACAGAGCTAGTTCCAGGACAGGCTCCAAAACCACAGAGAAACCCTGTCTCGAAAAACAAAAACAAAAACAAAACAAAACAAAAAAAAAAAAAAGACTGGTATAGCAAATTCCACTTTTGTTTTTTTGTTTTGTTTTGTTTTGTTTTGAGGCAGGGTTTCTTTGCAGCCCTGGCCATCTTGGAACCAGGTTGGCCTTGAATTTAGAGACCCGCCTGCCTCTTGAGGGCTGGGATTAAAAGCGAGTGCCACCACTGCGCGGCCCACAAGCCCCAGATTTAAAGAAATAAAGAAATTGCTGGTTGTTGTGGTTCACGTCTTTAATCCCAGCTCTTGGGGAGACAGAGGCAGGTGGATCTCTGAGTTTGAGACCAGCCAGGTCTACAGAGCAACAGCCAGGGCTATACAAAGAAAAATTCTGTCTCAAAAAGCCAAAGAAATGCCGGGCGGTGGTGGCGCACGCCTTTAATCCCAGCACTCGGGAGGCAGAGGCAGGCGGATCTCTGTGAGTTCGAGACCAGGCTGGTCTACAACAGCTAGTTCCAGGACAGGCTCCAAAGCCACAGAGAAACCCTGTCTCAAAAAACCAATAATGTGGGGCTGGAGAGATGGCTCAGTGGTTAAGAGTACTGACTGCTCTTCCGGAGGACCCGGTTCAATTCCCAGCACCCACATGGCAGCTCACAACTGTCTGAAGATACAGTTGCAGGGGATCTGACACCTTCACACCAATAAACAATAAAAAATATTTTAAAAAAAACCAAATAATAATAACAACAACAATACACTGCTTGCATAACCACCTCTAAATTTATCTTTCTGTTTACTTATTTCTTTGGCTTTGTTTGTTTTAATTATTTTCACGGATGGGTATGTGTGTGTGGAAGCTCTTATCCTCTGGAAGAACAAGGAGCCCTCTTAGCCACTAGCCTTCTCCTCAGCCCCAGCTGGGGCCAGGTATCTCCAAGGTTATGAAAGAAGTGGAATTTGGAGTAGGAAACAGAAAAAATATCCATCGACATCTACAAATGAAGTTTTCCCCTGGAGTTAACAAACGAGGCTGCATCTCCAGAGCCAAACCTAATGAATGGCTGAATCCTGACATTATCACTGCCTATCTGTGTGACCCTGGGCAAGTCATTTAACTTTTTGGAGCCCTCCTCTGTCCTGCAGATGGTTAGGTTGTAAATGTCACACCCTGGCCCAGTGCTTGATTCAGGGAGGCTCAGTACATAAGCCTTCCAGCCACTCCAAAGAGAACTTAAGGAAGAACTACTTAAACATGTTTTTTGTTTTGTTTTGTTTTGTTTTGCTTTGCTTTGGTTTTATGAGACAGGGTTTCTCTGTAGTTTTGAAACCTGTCCTTGAATTTGTGCTTTAGACCGGGCTGGCTCTGAACTCACAGTGATCCTCCTGCCTCTGCTTCTGCTGGGATTAAAGGCGTGTGCCACCGCCGCCCAGCAACATTTTTTTTTTTTTTTGCATTTTCGAGTCAGGGTTTCTCTTTAGCTTTTGGTTCCTGTCCTAGAACTAGCTCTTGCAGACCAGGCTGGCCTGGAACTCACAGAGATCCTCCTGCCTCTGCTTCTGCTGGGATTAAAGGCGTGCGCCACCACCGCCCGGCTCCAGCAACATTTTTTAAAATATTTTAATTAATTAATTTGTGTGTGTGTGTGGCTGCTGCATATGCCTCTATGATATATGTAGGTCAGGGGATAACTATGGGAGTTGGTGTTGCCCTCCCAGCCTCTTGGTCTCTTGGGTAGAATTCAGATTTGGTTGTGAGCGCCTTTACTCCCTGAGACATCTCATTTTAAATGTTATTGGTATTGCAGTGGTATTGTGTGTGTGTTTGCACATGTATGACACAGTAGGAGAATATGTGCCTGGTGCACATGTTGTTAGAGTAAAAAAAATTCTGGGCAAGAGCATAGAGGGGCTAGAAAGATGGCTCAGTTGTTAAGAGCACATACTACTCTTCCAGAGGATCCAGATTTGATTCCCAGCACCCACACGGTGGCTCACAGCCACCCACAACTGCAGTCCCGGGATTCCAATGCGGCCTCTGACCTTCGAGGGCACTAAGCACAGTATATGTGGTATACCTACCTACATTCAGGGAAAAAAAAACTCACAGGTAATATAAAATGAATAAATCTAATAATATATGAGAGAAGAGAGAGAATGAATCTCTGGCCTGGGTATTTAGGTAACACTCCCGATGGCCCAGGGCCTACCCCTAGGAGGTGGGCTCACTCTAAGCCATGCTAAAGAGATAAGGAGAGTAATTAGTACTTTAAAGGTGTTCTCTACTGTTCCTCTCCAGAGTCCCACTCCTAGCGCTGTAGACTAAGGCTGCAAGGGCTGCAAGGGCTGCAAGGGCTGCAAGGGCTGCGGTGCCGCAGGCGTGCAGCTTACACACTTCTCAGTTACTTCTGGGATTTTTGTTTGTTTGTTTTTGTTTTGTTTCTCTGTAGTTTGGAAGGCTGTCCTGTCCCAGAACTCCTCAGCGGGCCAGGCTGGCCTTGAACTCACAGAAACCTGCTTGCTTCTGCCTCCTGCCTACTGGGAGTAAAGGTGCAGCCTGGCCTTTTTGAATCATTCCGAAAGTCATAACTTTCCCTTTTCTCCCTTATCTCTTTTTCTAGACTGCTTTCCTTAACACTTTGGACTTTCCCCTCACCATTTGAATAAGCTTCCCTTCCCACTTGTCTATGATATGTCTGACCTCCATGCTAGTTTAAATGGCACCCCCCCCCCCCAGCTTCTTTCTGCCATTGTCCTCCTCTGGGCCGGCCTTGAAGTTTATGTCTGGCCTACACTTAGGCTTTTCTTTAAAATTCTAATAAAATTGTCCTTGAGCTTCTGTTTGATTAATGAGACTCCAAGAGGTATCAGTGACAGTCAGGACACAACTTCCGAGTTGTGAGTTATGAGTGCTGGGATTCAAACTCAGCAGGTCATCAGGTTTGCATGGCAAGTGCTTTTATCCCTTGAGCCATCTCACCAGCCCAGAAGTAACTTTTGGGAGAAGCGACAGTTGAAGCTGTTAGTTTTTTTTTTTTTTTTCGAGGCAGGGTTTCTCTGTGGTTTTGGAGCCTGTCCTGGAACTAGCTCTTGTAGACCAGGCTGGTCTCGAACTCACAGAGATCCGCCTGCCTCTGCCTCCCGAGTGCTGGGATTAAAGGCGTGCGCCACCACCGCCCAGCCAAAGCTGTTAGTTTTTTGTAGCCTGTTTAGCCAGTTCTCTTCCCCAAGCCGTGTGCGTGTGTGTGTGTGTGTGTGTGTGTGTGTGTGTGTGTATAGCGGCACACGTATGCGCAGGCATATGGAGACTAGCAGACAGTCAAGTGTTATTCCTCCCTAGGTGCCATTCACCTTATTTTTTGAGCCCAGAACCCACTGATTAGTGACCAGTCTGTCTCTGGCTTCTCAGCACTGTTATAAACTTGTGCGACTATGCCCGGATCTTCTGTGTGGGTTCTGAGGGTCAAACTCACATCCTTGCATGATGCACCAAACACTCAGCCGAATAAAACGAGCTAGCTCTCCAGCCCCTGGTTGGAAACCGGGCTCAAGTAGCTGATGGTAACTTTGAGCTACCATTCTCCTGCTTCCCAAGTGCTGGCTTCACAAGAGTGTGCCATCCTTCGGAGTTAGGGTATGATATTTATTTATTTATTATTTTGCCCAGATTGTCTCAGAACTCTTGGCAATTTCCCTGCCTAACCCTCATGAGAGCTGGCATGGGATTATAGGTATGAGCCACCTAGGCCTCTTTAATATAGCCAATTTGTGTTCCACATGTTGATCTAGGAACCCGCGATGACTTTGGTTTTTTACAGTTTGAAACAGGAAACCTTAGAAGGGTTTTGAGCAGTAAGGAGACAATAGCTGGAACATGGGTTTAAAAATACATGGTTTGTAGACTGGATATAGCGATACATGCCGATAGTCCCAGGCCTCAGGATGCAGAGGCAAGAGGATTATCACATGTTAGAAGCTAGCTGATCGATACCATAATTCTAGGTCAGCCTGGGTGATGTAAGACTTTGTCTCCCAAAACAAACAAGGGGCTGGGGAGACAGCTCAGTTGTCAAAGTGCTTACCTTGCAAGCAAGGGAACCTGAATTTGATCCCCAGAAGTCACATAAGGGGAGGCAAAGACAGATGGATCCCAGGCTCAGGGGCCAGCCAAACTAGCCTACGTGGCAAGCTACAGGCGAATGAGAGACCCTGCCTCAAAAAAACGAGGTAGATAGATATTCAAGGTTGACAGAGAGAGAGAGAGAGATTGATCGGTCCAAATGGAGTAGTTGAGTCTTGATAGAGCAGATAAGATAAAGAGTCTGGATATATTTGGATGGTAGAAGCTACTGATCTTCTGATGTAAATAAGATTTAGAGAAAGATTTTAAACAATGACATGGTCTTTGGATACATTAGGTTAAACAATGGTTCTTTTGGTTGTTGTTTTGTTTTGAGACAGTGTTTCTTAGTGGTTGCCTTGGCTGTCCTGGAATTCTCTTTGTAGCCCAGGTTGGCCTCCAACTCACAGAGGTACACCTGCCTCTGCCTCCCAAGTGATAGGATTAAAGGCACGGGCCACCACTACCACCCAGGAGTGGTTCTTGACCTTAGATAGTAATTTTGTCTATTTCTAACTAAGTTGATGTTTACCAAGATGAAGAAACCTGTGAAGGAGAGGAAAGGGTGTGGAACCTGAAATGCATTCTGGATCCTGAGGAGATACTGAAGTTGAAGGATGAAGACCTATATCAGGGACACCTTCTCAGGAGTTAGTAGGGTAGCAGTTAAAGCTCTGAATGAGGTCACGTGAGGACTAGGCAGCCCGGAGATCTAAGGCATCCATATCTCCAGAATAGGGAGATAACCATGGAAAAGAAAAGGCAGGATACCACCTGTGGAAACAAGGGCTCTAGCCAGGACACCTGGCCCAAGTGGGAGCTCCCTAAACATAGGTGTGACTAATTTCCCAGGCTTCTTCTCTCGCTCGAGTTGGATGCTGGGGAATGTGTGTGAATTTGCGTGTGCACGCATGAGCAGACATTAGATGTCACCCATGACTGGTGCCATAGAGGAGGCAGCATCTCCTCTGTGAGCCTGACAGAGGCTGTCCTTTTGTTTTCAGATGAGAAAATAGAAACTAAAAGCCCAGGTGACCTAATCCAAGCAGGTGGGACTGGCAGAAGAAGGGATCCGGGTCTCTAAGCCTCTACTGAGTCATGCTTAGCTCTCACTGCTCCTAGGGGCACACTATGACTGGGTTACATAGAGATGACTTGAAGTGAGCTTTAAGTTTAGTTTTTTTTTTTTTTTTTTTTTTTTTTTTTTGTGGTTTTTCGAGGCAGGGTTTCTCTGTGGTTTTGGAGCCTGTCCTGGAACTAGCTCTTGTAGACCAGGCTGGTCTCGAACTCACAGAGATCCGCCTGCCTCTGCCTCCCAAGTGCTGGGATTAAAGGCGTGCGCCACCACCGCCCGGCTTTAAGTTTAGTTTTTAATTTGTGTGCGTGTAGGTGCAAACATTCATGTGTGTTTCAGTTCAGACATGCATGAGGAGGTCAGGGGACAACCATGGACGCCGGTCCTTGCCTTTCACTTTGTTGACTGGCCACTGGCTACCTGGCCCAGGATCACCCGCAGATTCTCAGGCTTTCTGCTTCCCATCCCCCTGGGAAGACACTGAGATTACAGGGTAATACATGGGGATCCGAACTCAGGTCCTTGTGCTCAGGTGGCAAGCAGTCAACCGACACAGCCAAGGCCCCAGGGCAGAGTTTTACAGCTTTTTGTTCCCGGGAGTAGAGTTGCTGATATAATGAACCCCTGAAGGGATCCAGACCTTCCCTGGGAACTGTTTTCTCTGAGCAACAACTCCATGGAAACAGGAGATTGTATTGGGGGGACTTTCACACTTGGAAGGAAGGGAAAGCCATAAATTCTCCTTAAGGATTAACAGGTCATTTCAGAAGCTGTTTGGGTTCTCATTGCCCTCTTCCACTTACTCTGCCAAATAACTGGTCTCATCTCAGTGTCTTGCTAGAAGTGTTATAGTCTCTCCAAGCTCATTTTCCTGCCTTGCAGAAGCTGCTTCTGAGCTCAGAGGCCCCGCTGGTCAAGCTTAGCCTTGCCCTGGGCAGAGATAAACAGGCCCAGAATCCATTTCTCAGATTGCAACACCGGTGAGTCAGGCGGGGTCGGACAGCTGCTCCCTCCCAGGCGCCCCTTGGCTGTACCTGATAAGGAAGCACTTCGCTCATTCCAGAGCACCGTCTTCCAGTACACAAGTATAAACAGACACTCCCAGGCCCCGGTGTTGTCTTAGAGTAAATTATTGACATTCTGAGCGGCTGAAACGGGGAAAAGGCGAAAGCAAATCTAACAGATTCAGTGGTAACTTCAGTTTTCTTTAGCTAAACCGCCTGAAAGTTTTTGAGCTTACACAGTCAAGGGTAGGCTCAGGAGTTGCCTAAAGCTCCGGAAGTAGGAAGGAAGGTCAGACTAGGGGAGGTGCATTCACCAAAGAACAACTGGCAAAATACCCAGAGAAAAATGTGTGCCTACTTTTAACACAGAGAGGGAAAATGGATGTGGTAGCATCCTCAAGAACAAGTAAACAAAATCAATTGCCCCAAAGAGAAGAATTAACTCCTATAAATGGTATGTAAGTCGTGGGGAAAATGGAGTGCAGGGGGCTATAGATAAGGCCAGCGCCAGTCCACAGCAAACCTGGTCATGAGGATTTCCCATGCCCTCTAGGAAAGCCGCTCACAGGTCCTAGCCCTCGGCTGGAGGGCTCTCGCATCAATCTTTTCCACTGACTCCATCAACCGACTCAAGCAGAGTAAGAGCATCAGAGTCCATATTTTAGAGATGAGAAAATTTGAGACTCAGGGAGGATACAAACAACTTCCTGAGGCATAATTAAAAGCAGGGAGGGGTGGATTTGTCCTAAGTAACCGAGAGAGTTAAAGTCCTTCCTAGGGCTGGGGAGATGGCTCCACAGTTAGGAAAAGACGCAGCTCTTGAGCAGGATCTAAGTTTGTTTCCCTGCGGCTCACAGCTGACTGTAACACCAGTTCCAGGGCATCTGATTTTCTTTTCTGGCCTCCAAGGGCACCAGGCACAGGGTGCACCTCTCTTTCTTTCTTTCTTTCTTTCTTTCTTTCTTTCTTTCTTTCTTTCTTTCTTTCTTTCCAGGGTTTCTGTGTGGCTTTGGAGCCTGTCCTGGAACTAGCTCTCCTAGACTAGGCTGGTCTCGAATTTACAGAGATCCACCTGCTTCCGCCTCCCAAGTGCTGGGATTAAAGGCGTGCGCCACCAACACCCAGCTCGGGGTGCACTTTCATTCCTGTGAGCAAAGACTCACACGCGTCAAAGGGAAATAAATGCATTTTTAAGAAAGAAAACAGCTGGCAGGGGTGGCGCACGCCTTTAATCCCAGCACTTGGGAGGCAGAGGCAGGCGGATCTCTGTGAGTTCGAGACCAGCCTGGTCCACAAGAGCTAGTTCCAGGACTGGCTCCAAAGCAACACAGAGAAACCCTGTCTCGAAAACAAACAAACAAAAAAAAAAAACAAAATAGTTCGTAGTAACACCAGGAGTCTCCTTTAGGATGTTCTGTTTGCTGAGACCACTCGAAGGGTTAACATGGGGAGAGAGCAGCCTTGCCATGATCAGTGTGGCCTGCATGTTTCCATTATGAAACACTGCTCTGATTCTTTTGCCGAGTTCTTTGCTCACAGTAGTTCTGTCGGCGAAGAGGGAAGCACCAGCTAAAATTCCTAGGCCCCCACTCTAGGCCTCTCTTCCTTGACCCCCCTCCCCATTTCCTGTTTGTTCTATACATATGCTGTGGTTTTAGAGACAATAACCATGGGTCCTCTAAGTGCCACTTGGTGGAGGGGGAGCAGAGGGTACACAGTTTCTGCCTTCTTGGCCTAGGACTGTATAAATGTACTAAGAGGCAAGGGGTGATAGGTGTTCTGAAATTGAGACCCCTATTGGAATACTGAAGGCAGAGGCTCTCCGACTTTGGCCAGCATCAAAACCATCTGAGGTTGCCCGTTAAAGACAAGGACATGGCGGACTCACCCTGGACCTTCTGACTCAGTCCCCAGGGACAGTTTCTGGACACCTGTGAGCTTACAAAGCTCTCTAGGTGATTCTGAAGCATTGGGCCATGCATGAAAACCACTGTTTTAGCAGAGGGGAGGGAGTTCATCAGGCCACGGAGGGCGGGGGAGCCACTCTAGGAGAGCAGGTAGCAGCAGTAACAGCCTAGGGAGTCCGGTGTGGACAGTGAGAAAGACAACCCTTGGTTTTTCTTTCCTTCAAAAAAGTGATCAGATAAAGGGGGCTAGAAGTCCTTCCACATGTCTGCTGGTGCATGTGTTGAAGGAGAAGGCAGTGAATCATGCTTTTTCTCCTCAGAACAGAAAATGGAGGTTACAGGGGCTGCTGGGAATGGGGGTGAGGCGTTATTACTAGACTGGTACACAGTTTCTATTGGGATGGATGAGAAGTCTCTGGAAATGAACAGTAATGACAGTTGCACAATAGGTAAGGCTGTTTCGTGCTGTTGCATTGAATATTTAAATATGGTTGTTGCAATTAAAAAAATAGCTGGCGTATTGATGGCTAGAAGGATAGGAGCAAAGAATGCTCAACTTTAGCCCATTGCTCTGGTCCCAGAAGTGTGTGTGTGTGTGTGTGTGTGTGTGTGTGTAAGGCTTTTAAAGGGGACCCAGCTCACAGCACCTAACTTGTCAAGGTACAAGTGTAGTCCCAGGGGAAAGACGATAGCTAAAGCTTTGGAGCCCTGTAGAGCAGTCTCTCTCAAACTTCACTGTGAGGGAACCACCTGAGAACTTTGTTCAACTGCCTACGCTAACTGAGTAAGCCGAAGGCCCTCCTAGGGGCTTTTGTTTGTTTGTTTGTTTTTCAAGACAGGCCCTGCTTTAGTGGCGTTTCTGACACTCAGGTCATTCTGGGAGGACTGTGTAAATTTTATCTTCATTCCAACTACATCCTCATGAACTCACAGCCATAAGAACTCAGTGGCACTTAATGTTCATTAAATGAATAAGCAAATACACATGGTTGAAATGGGAGTTTGGAGGGCAGAACCATCTTTGCTCTGAATTAGGGCATATTTAGGGTCCGTCTATCAGTAACATACATTGTGAGTTTAAAACTTACCTAAGATTCTGTAGAACAAGGATGTTGGTACCCAATTATTTCTGTTCTTGCCACCTTGCTGCTTCTACTGCACTCCAGGAATTACTGGTCTTGTGTGGATTAATGAAGCCTGGTTTGCAAGCTCTGAGGAAGCCTTGCTGTAGTCTACAATCCCTGCAAATGAATTCTTTCCATTTGAAAAGGAAGTAGAGTGCAGAGAACATGCTGGTATGGGAATTTCCAGATTTGGACGCCAGTCTGAGTAATTGCCACTTCGGCCTCCTCCATATCCAAACAGCCCTTTGTAACATTGTGTGTGAGGGTGGCTCATAAAGCACATGAATGCAATCATACTGCCATTATTTACTACCATCGTTTATGTCGATGGTAACGACACTGGCAGTTGAGCGAAGAAGTGTGAGGGGGGGGTTGGGGGAGGGGACAGAGGGATACAGGCGGGCAGGAGAAAGAGGAACTACATCTCCCAGAACTCCCCGGAGAAATCTACCCCGCGACGACGCCCCGCCCCTTCCCCAGATCCACGCCCCTCAGATGACGTCACAGAGGTGACATCACGGCGCCTTGAGCGAGGCTCGGGTAGAGAGGCCGACCGTGCTGGAGTCGTCGGCTTGTGGAGGAAGCAGCTGGGAGCTGGCGAGAGCGTGAGCGGGCGGGCAGGCGGACGAGCGAGCGAGCGCAGGCGGGGGGGAGCGGCGCACGGCGCGGAGCAGCGCCTGCCCGGGCCGCGGCGGAGCCTCAGCCGGAGGGCAGCCCGAGCGGGCGCCTGGATCCCCGCCCCCACTCGGCGGGGCAGTGCCCGGTGTTCCCCCGTGCGGGGGGCGGCGGCGGCGGCTGAGCGGACCCCACGGGACCGCGCGGGTGTTGCCACCTCGGCCGAGGAGCCGGCGCGGCCGCGGGACCCTGCGAGCTGGGCCCGGGGCCCGTGACAGACGGGCCAAGGAGGGGAGAGAGGCGGCGGCGGCGCAGGCGACGGGGAGGCAGCGGCGGCGGCGACAACATGTCATCCCCCAGTCCCGGCAAGAGGCGGATGGACACGGACGTAGTCAAGCTGTATCCTTCATGGAGGGGAATTCGGACTGCGTGTGGGGCGGGTGGGGGTGCCCAGGCGAGGGCTTCGGGGCACTCCAGGCCACTGGCCGCGCCTCCCCTCCTTCCCCCGGTGCCTACGGCGGCCCCTTAGCACCTCCCCGGAGCCGAGGGCTTTTTCAGGTCCCCTTTATCTGCAGCCCCCCGAGATGTGCGTTGCTCCTCTCTGTCCCTGCACCCCCCGGAGCCCGTGACTTTTCCTCCACGACGTTTGGATTCCTAAGACGGCCCTTTCTTGGGGGGTGGGGTGGCTAACTAGCCACCTCCTTCGTCACCGGGAGCTCATCTTCAGGGTCTTTGCTTCCTGTTTGCTAGCTTTGGATTTATGGACTCATGATAGAAATTTCCTGAGAGGGGAAACCTTTCTTCTTATTCTTTTTTTTTTTTTCTGAGGTGTCCGGGTTCCTTCCACTCACAGTGCTGTTTAAACTGGGGTAACTCAATCGACCTTCTTTATCCCTAATTCCTTTCTATATTAGGAAGAGAGTAGTCTGCTCAGGCCCCTCTTGTAATAAAGAGCTCCGTGTGTTTTAAATCAGACACTCTTGTTAAGCCTTCTGGTCTGGAGAACGTCCCTGTTTTTCTCTCGACTGACAAAGCCTATCCCACTCGTAGTGCGTGCAGTGAGGACCCCCAGGCCCTCTTAGCAGGCAGGCCACCCTCCTCCATATTGTGGATCTGACAGCTGGGAGGAAGGAGAGAAAGGGGAGCTCCTGAACAAAATAGTCCTGTCCTAGCCACTTGAGCATAACTCCCTCTGTGAGAGTACGGTTCTTGGGGACTGCTTGCTCTGATCTGGGCCGAGTGACATCTTTTATTTTCTATCCCCTTCCCCCAACTTTATATGTGCACCCGAGGTTGCAGTGGGAGAACTGTAACTGATAAGTCTTCCAGGCAGTGGTTTTGGTTGGAATCCAGACTGATTATTTCATGACTAGCTAGAGAAATTCGCGAAGGTTCCTGAGACAAATCGAGTATTTAAGAAATGTTTTTTATTTTTTGAGGGCCAGTGGGGGGGGGGACCGAGAAGCTGGTGTTCTAAATAGCTAATCCCTCGGGGGAAGGTGAAAGGCTGTTAAAAAGAGTCCTGTCTCCTGTTTCTCTTTCTGCCTCGCCCCCTTCCCCCACCGTTTCCCCCTGTTGCAGGATTTTGTTTATATAACTCAAGTTGTTTGGCTAGATTCTTCAGGTGAATTCCTTCTTTAATTTGTTACTGTTTTTGATTGTTTTACCTTTTCTAGCGATCCGTGGTGGTTGGCAGAAACTCAGTTATGAAATTTGCTGAAGTTTTTTAAAAAGTAGTTTTTGCATAGGATTTTAATTTGGGGGATGGGAGAGGAAGTTGCCTAGGCAAAAGTTGTTTTTTTTTTTAATCTTTTTTTTTTCTGTCCAATCCATCTTTTCAGTAATAAGACCGTGTTTTTCTCCTTTGCCAGGGGCTAGACATTAAGAATACTGAATACTGGGTAACCAATGAAGTTTGAGGGTTGGGGGAAAGGGTAGTAGGAGGGATCAGAGCAGCCAGTAATAAAAGGTAATATGCCAGATACACCTAGGCACAAGTGAAATCAACTCTTTATGAGCCGTTTGTGGCTGATTGCTTTTTAAATCTGTGAATTATACCAGGAATGTTGGCTTTTCCTAAGACCACAGGAAAACTTGTAACTATGGCTGTGTGTACATTTTACACAAGGCAGTTTGAGGCTTTATTTTTGTTTAGAAACTAGGAAATGACATGGTGGCAGACTCAGAAGTTATTATTGACTTGAATTGAGAGTTGACTGTCACACCTAATGTGAATTTCACCCTAATATATAATTGGGATGGGGGGGGAATCCAGCTGTTTTTGATCGATGTCAGTTCCTCTAATTATGTTCATGCATAGATTTCCTAAAGATTGAGGATAAAGATCAAGGCCTAGCTTGACCTGATGCCTTTGCCATACAGTGCCTTTTGTTCACGTAGTATTTGTGGCATCTAGAATGATTACTGCATTTAGGAGTCCGGGTGTGTGGGGGGGGTGGCGGGTGTGGGGGGTGGTGAGGGAGAGGGAAACAGACAAAGAACAGCAGGGTGTCTCTTTTCCCCTCTCCCTAAGTGGCTTATTTCATAGCTTATTTTTAGTAGAAGATGAAGAAAGGCAAAGATGCCTTGGCTTCTGTGCTTTCCCCACCTTCCCTTTGCTGACAAAAGAAAGCAGGGCTCTTTAAAATTGTCGCTCTCTGAGATAAGAGGGTAGCAGTTTTGATTTGAAAGCTAGAGGTTATCTCTGCCTCGAGTTTATTTTCTGGTTTCATGTAGTTTGGAAGTTAAAAATTTTCGAATTTCCTTTTGTGTGTTGGTGTGTGTCGTGGAGGATTTTATGGCCTCCTTTCTCAATTGAATTCCCATCAGTAGGCCCAAGTGGAGTTCACAGTTTTGGGGTAAGGTATACTTAGTGAAAAATTGAAGAGCAGATTCCCCAGCCTCCTGCTGAGATGAGTGCAATTGCTTGTCAGTGCGAGGATTAACCACGAAGATGGTGGTAAGGAAGTGGAAGGAGGTCTAAAGGAATGTATAGCACTTCTTGTCCCTTGTCCCTGGATGATTTCTTTGGTGTGGAGGCTAATAGCCGGTTTCATCGAAGTCTCCTGTTTCAGCCCATTTTTGGCTGTCTCTGGGCGTAATTATACCACAAGGATTTACTGCCTGGCAGGGAACCTATAGTAGGAAAGTAGCGGTGTGGGGGGAGGGAGGGAAGAGAACGTGTGACTAATTGGTCGCTGCTTTCCACCACCTAGCTAGATACCGTCTCTCCGGAGTCTGATTTTTCTTTTGTGACTGGTTGGTAAGAGAGCTGACTCCCAAGTTATGCAGGGAGTGAGTGTTTTGCACCAGTGCACTTAATCTGCTGGGCGATTATGCTCTGAAACTCTGACTCATTCATTGTTTCTCTTCTGAGCCTCAGCTGAGGGTTGTGCAAACCTCCACAGGAGCCGAGAAACTGATTTACATGACTTTTGGGCGCTGTGGAATCAAAGCCCTTGTCCTTAGCCTCGGTCCGGTGGAATGGTCGTGGATAGTGCAGCCATTTGCTTGCCAGAGTCAGGGAGATTGCCAGCCTGAGAGCAGCCCGGGATCACCAACCTTTGAGGTTTCCCTCGGCAACCACTGATTATTTAGATTGTCTGAGACCTGGGACTCTGGTGACCTTAAGCGTGATTTGCCCTAAAGGAATATTGGTAGAAGTTCTCCTCGGTGGAGGAACAAACAGCTCAGGTTACATGGGTTTCCTTGTTGGTGGGGGTGACTGTCTCGCCCTGTTGCACAGCCCTGGTGAGCCTTTTATCTGTGAACCAGTGCCCCTGCTGAAGGCGAGAGCTGCTTGTTTTGGAAAAGCATATGCAGGCAAAAGGCCGTAGGCACAGCTCCTTGCAGCTCATTGGCTGCTCTGTTACTACCCGGAAAAGGAGGAGGGGTGGAGCTACCAAACAGCTGATGGGAGTGTGTGACAAGAGTGTGTTTACATACAAAAGAGGTGGGGGCTGGGGAGGCCTTGTGAGCTGCTCACAAGACCAAGTGTATTTTCGAGGAGGAAAAAACCCAGTACTCTTTTAAGATTCAAGAAAGTTAAACCAGAAAACGGGATCTTATCATAATGGGTACTTGGCTCACCCTGCTATTGCTGTAATATTTGGAAATTACAGAATACTGAGTTTTCAGAGACTGTCTTTTCCAGAAGGATTTTGGTAACAAGACAGGTTATGATGTTTTAAATAAAGGTGTGGTGGAAATGGACCTCCAAAGCTGAAAGCCTGGTTGGTTTGCAGCCCTGAGAGATTATCCAGAAATTTTCTGTAATAAGTTTGAACCCTTAAATATTTGTGCCCCCTATTTGTATCAGGCACTGTGTGTCTGTGGAGAAATAGTGAAAAGATGAGTGTGGTGGACATAGTGTTTATGGGATTAGTTATTAAATTGTTCCTTTAAGCCAGGAAGGACAGCATGTCAGATCAGCATTGTGTGTTAGCATCTTGCTTTTTAGAATATTTTGTATTTTCAAAATTGATTTTTTTCCTTCCTTCCTTTTTTCTTTCTTTCTTTTTTTTTGCCAGGCATGGTGGTGTCTCACACCTTTAATTCCAATGATTGGGAGGCAAAGGCAGGTGGGTGTCTTTGAGGTCAAGGACAGTTAGGCCTTCATAAAGACTTTGTCTCAAATAACCAAACCTGGTGTTCTTTTTTATAAAAGTGAAAAGTATTTCTCATATATCTCAATGCCTTTTAAAAAAAGTAGGCATTAGAACAAAAGCAAGCGTGAAATGTGAAGGCATTTACCATTGACTTTAACTTTGATGTTTTGCTGTTAATCAGCAGTTATTCTATCCCCAAGTTAGGCATTGTTACTGTTTAATTTGTGTTCAAAGTGTGGACAATCTTTTAACTAGCCCCAGTGTCCATTGGCAGCCTGTGGTTGACCTCTTTTTCCTGTGGCCTCTCAGTGAGTTGGTAAGATGAAAGTTAGAACAGTTTCATGGTCTTAAAGCTCAAAGTTAAAGATTTGGCAATTCCAAGATTTTTGAATTTGTCTTCCTCGTGTAGATTTTGGTGGCAAATAGATCATTATAATAACACTTTGGTAAAGCAGAAATTTGTGTGATTTTTGCAGTGAAGGTGTAGTGGAACAGGCCTAAAAGGTAAGTTTTTTTTTTTGTTTTTTGTTTTTTTCGCTAGCTTTGCAGCCTATTCTGGAACTTGCTCTGCAGACCAGGCTAGCCTCGAACTCACAGAGATCCTCCTGAGTGCTGGGATTAAAGGCATGTGCCACCACTGTCCGGCAAAGTTCAACTTTTAGAAGGGAAAAATCTTGTGTAGGTAGGTGTGATCTGTAAGAGACCTTTCTCTGTGTGCAAACATTAAGACGACCTAGGTTTGTTGGTTGGGGTAGTGCAACTAACCAGTACCTTAGATGGTGTTTATACATACATGCAGTTGGTATCCTGTTCTGTGTTAACAGATTGATGGTTCCAAGAAACATGGTTTTTAGACATGCAATTCAGATCTTACAATGCTTACAGTGTAGTAGCTTTTCCCCTGGAGATCCAGAGAGACTGTGTTTTAATAAAATACTTTAATGAAAGACTTAGTTGGGTTTTGAAAGTGTTATAATAAAGTAATTGGGGAAAATACAGGTTACAAAAAAGAAAAGAAAACAGCCACTCATAATCTTATCCTTTAAATAATAGTTCTCAAACTTGAGTGTGATCTTAATTACTTGGAGGGTTTGTTAAAACTGGTTCTGGATCCTGCCCCTGTACTTCCTGCTTCAGGAGGTCCAGAGAAGGGTCCAGGAATGAGAGATGCTGATGTTCCAGTGACTGGCATAGAAATCATCCTTAAATGCTAGCCTGTTGGTGCTTCCCTGTGGTGTGTTATTCTCCCCAGGATTTATTGGCCATATTATACTTACCTGCTTTGTTTTTGCTTCATATTTTTGTAAATGCTTTCTCCTGTTAAAAATACTGGAAATAGCTGGTGTATTGAAACACACCTATAATCCCAGGATTCCAGACATAAAGGCAGGTGATTCTCAGAAATTTGAGGCCAGTCTGGGCTATATAAAATGGTAGTAAGATTTTATCCCAATCTCAACCCTCTCTGGGGCCCCTGGGGGGGGCAATATCTGAGGCTGCAGGTGATAGATTGTTGACCAGCACACGTACAAGCTCCTGCTTGTGATCTAGAAACCAAAAGCATCCAGAAAGGGGAAAGAGTAGACATAATGCATAGCTGCTGTTATTGTACTGTGTCACTCCTGGTTGTGCCCCCTCCCCACCCTTGTCATATGCTTTTTAGTTTTCCTCACCAGCTTCACGTTTGGCCTTGGCTTTTACAAGTGTAGAAGGAAGTGTGTGCATATATATGCATATAGGATGTCCATGAGTATTTTGTTCTTATATCCATTAATCTTTTGTTGTTTGTTTCTCTCTCTCTCTCTCTCTCTCTCTCTCTCTCTCTCTCTCTCTCTCTCTCTCTCTCTCTCTCTCCCTCTCTCCCTTTCTTCCTTTCTTCCTTTCTTTCTCCCTGTGTAGCAGCCCTGTCTGTTCTGTAGACCAGGCTGGAATGCTGGGATTAAAGGTGTGCACCATTACTGCCCGGCATAGCCTTTGGTGTTTTGATACATTGTCTTAGCTATGTAGCATAGAATGGTCTCTTACTTGAGATCCTGCTGCCTCTGAGTGCTAGGAAACTACCTATTTAAAAGTGATAGATATGGTAAGTTTTGTGCTGTCTTAACATGTTATCCATGACACCTGTCACCACAATCAAGAAGAAACAGATTCATCTTCCCCCAAACTTTCTTTGTGACAGGGTCTCACATAGTCCAGGTTAGTTTTGATCTCCTGATCCTCTTCTACTGCCCAAGTGTCCAAAGTTTCTTTGTTAATTTGTATTTCTTCCCTCCTCTCAGCCTTTGGTCCGATTTCTATACCTAGATGATTTTCTGTTTTCTAGAATTACATAGGAATGGAATCATATAGAGTGTGTCCCTTTTACGCGTAGTCCTTCACTGGTCATAATTTTGAAGTTCATTGTGTGTTCTTAGGTTGCTGAGCAGTATTTAATTGTGGGGATGTGCTGTAGCTTAGAAGTTTGTGTATTTGCTGTCATCATGTGTGTACAGAACTAGGCATTGGGCTCAGGGCCTGGTGTAAGTTAGGCAAGGTCTGTCATACTGTACTTCTCCCCAGACCTTTATGTTGTTTTTAGATGTTTAGATAACTCCTGTTTTTTTTTTTAATTGCCTCTACCTGTGTGTGTGTGGGGGGGGTTGTCAGACCATTTGTGGCAATCAGTCCTTTTTTTTTTGGTTTTTCCAACATGTGGGTACTGGGAATTAACTCAAGTGTTAGTCTTGGTGGCAAGTGCCTTCACCTGCTGAGCCAGCTGCCTGCCCACCCAGAGTTTTGCTGTGTAGCCCTGAACGTCCTACAACTCTGTAGACCAGGCTAGCCTCAAAATCACAGATCCGCCTACCTGGGCAGAGTGTGGGGATTAAAGGCTGCCACTGTCTGCTGAGCCATCTTGACTTCAAATTTTGAGCCAGTCTTACTAAATTATCTAATCTGGGCTGGGCAATGATAGCACTTACATAGGCAGACAGGGTCTCAGTGAGTTTAAGACCAGCCTGGTCTACAGAGCGAGTTCCAGGACAGGATTCAAAGCTACAGAGAAACCCTGTCTTGGGTGGGTGGGAATGGTTAATCAAGTCTGATCTTGAATCTGTAGCCTATGCAGGCCTTGAATTTAAGATCTTTCCTCCCCAGTTTATCAAAATAGGATTACAGGCATATACTGTAAACCTGGTAGAATTTACATCGTGATGCTTGGGTTAGTTCAAGTTGTAAGTTAGGTGGCTGTGAGCTTTTGTATGGATATGTGCTTTCTTTAGACTAAGAAATACTTGCCCCATGAGGTAGGTATGTGATTAACTTTCTGCTTGAGACAAGAGTTCATTCAGTATCCCTAGCTGGCCTTGACTTCTCCTGTGTACTGCTTCTGGGTTTGAAGGTTGTACCACTTTGCAAGGCTCTGTTTTCTTTTTTTAGAAGATAATTTAATATAGTTTTTACTACTTTTATACATGGGTAAAACTGATGCAACCGTTTGTTTCATTTGGGTGTTTTAAAGGACTCACATTAAACAACACCCTTCTAAAGCACTGGTTCCTAGCCCTACTGTCAAAGCTGCTGTGACAGATCTCTCCCCCATTTGAAATTGGTGCTTCAAGGATAAGCAGATGGCTTGGGGTAAAACGTATGAGAATCAAAGAGTTCTGATTCATAGAACCAATTAAAAGCAGGAATCTGTACCCTGTGCCCTGTGACAAGTGGGAAGTGACACCTGGAGAACCCTTGGAAGACGTAGGTCAGGTAGTCTGGTGTATAACAGCCCCGACTCAAAGTAGAAGGCAAAGGCCAGTAGCTTAGGTTGTCCTCTTGCGTGTCCACCCACACTCACATACGTGCACACTCACATACATGCATACTTAAACACACACACTATATGTGAAGATTGAAAAAGGAAAGTGAAGTTTTTTTTTTTTTATGGTCATAACTTTTGGACTTGCTGATGAGACATTTACAAGGTCGGCAGCCAGGCAGTGGTGGTGCACACCTGTAATCCAGCACTGGGGAGGCAGAGGCAGGATGGTCTCTATGAGTTCGAGGCCAGCCTGCTCCACAAAGTGAGTTCCAGGACAAGCCAGGACTACATAGAGATCAACAAGTGCAATATGGTTAAGATAAATTATCTTGTTTTGTTTTTGTTTTTTGAGACAAGGTGTTTCTCTGTGGCTTTGGAATCTGTCCTGGAACTAGCTCTTGTATACTAGGCTGGCCTTGAACTCACAGAGGTCCACCTGCTACCTCCCAAGTGCTGGTTTAAGATAAATTAACTTATGGTTTGTTTTTTTTTTTTTTTTTGGTTTTTCGAGACAGGGTTTCTCTGTAGTTTTGGAGCCTGTCCTGGAACTCCCTTTGTAGACCAGGCTGGCCTCGAACTCACAGAGATCCACCTGCCTCTGCCTCCCGAGTGCTGGGATTACAAGCGTGTGCCACCACTGCCCGGCAATTTATGGTTTTATATTGCTGAATGTTTAGGATTTTTCAGCCAGTCTTTGACAAATTATCTTGTGTGTATATAACAGGTATTAATTACATGCCTGGTGCCCAAAGAGAGGTCAAAAGAGGGTGTTGCATCTCCTGGAACTGGAGTTACAGATAGGTGTGTGAGCCTCTCTGTGGGTATGGGAACCCAACCCAGGTCTTCTGTATGAGCCATCTTTCCAGCATGGCGCCCCCTCGCCCCCAATCTTTGAGTCCAGAACTATAAACGAATTAGTAAGTCTCCTTGGTAACAGTGCTTGGAAAATAAAATTTGCAAAGGAAAAAAACTAGATTTGTTTTTTTCATTAACCAATGGCCATTTTTTGCATGGCTTTACGTTTGTTTGTTTGCATGGCCTTAAGTTCTCACTGCTATGAATTGATAGTCAGATCAGATCACTAATCCAAAGTAGAGAATTCCCTCAGAAATCATCCCATAATGCAGATTTTGTTCAGTCTATATCTCTAGTATAAATTAAATTTATATTAAATTAGATTTATACTAAAGTGGATGAACATAGGAAAATGTCATTTTATGATGAGTTTTAGCTTTATATTGGTAATATACTTAGTATATATTTATGTAGGAATGTTTTAAAAATACTGTTCCTGTTCAGAACGTGGAAGTGTAAAGATACTATGTGAATCATAGCATATGTACTCTTTATATTTATTTTTATTTTATGTGTATGAATGTTTTGCCTATATGTATGTCTGTGTACTGAATGTGGGCATGGGCCTGTGGAAGTCAAAAGAAGGTTTTGGATCCTCTAAAACTGAAGTTATAAATGGTTGGTTGCCCCTGTAAGGATGTTGTCTAATTCTGTCACCTGAGTGCTGGGATTAAATGCTTGTTCCCCCACACCTGGCGATCTCTCTCTGTCTATATGGGGTTTGTCTGCTTATGTGTCTGTGTACCACATGGCTTGCAGAACCCACAGAGGTTAGAATACGGCGTTCGATCCCCGAATCTGGAGTTACAGGTGAGCCGTCATGGGGTGAGCCTTCATATGGATATTGGGATTTAAACCCTGGTCCGCTGGAAGTACTCTTAACTATTTAGCCCTGTCTAAATCCCACCTCCCTTTGTTTTTAAGTTGACTGGTTTTTGCATGTATTTGTGTATGAATATTGGGTACATATGTAACCCCCCCACCCCCACCCCCCCACCCCACCACCCCCCCCCCCCCCGCAACAAGGTTTCCCTGTAGCTTTGGAGTCTGTCCTGGAGCTAGCTCTGTAGACCAGGCTGGCCTTGAACTCACAGAGATCCGGCTGCCTCTGCCTCCCGGGTGCTGGGATTAAAGGTGTGCGCTACTTTTCCTTCTATGGATCAAACTCAGGTCACTTGGCAGCAAACACCTTTACCTACTGAGCCATCTTACTAACCCACTCAGATAATTTTCTTTGAGCTGAGAAGTAGCTTGGTCCATTTCACTTTATGCAGTTAGAAATGACATGTGAGACTCGAACTTTTACTAACAGTATATGGTAGTGGTGTGGGACCATGGTCTGTATTCTGTCAATTATATTTTAAATAAATGCTGATTGGCCAATAACCAGACAGGAAGTAAAGGCGGGTCAAAGAGAACAGGAGAATTCTGGGAAGAGGATGGAGTTGTGGGCCCAGACACAAGAAGCAAGAGGTGACTGCTTCGCTGAAAAATGTACCGAGCCACATGGCTAACACAGATAAAAATAATGGGCTAGCCAGGCGGTGGTGGCACAACCCAGCACCCGGGAGGCAGAGGCAGGCGGATCTCTGGGAGTTCGAGGCCAGCCTGGTCTATAAGAGCTAGTTCTGGGACAGGCACCAAAGCTACAGAGAAACCCTGTTTCCGGAAAAAAAAAAAAAAGAATAATGGGCTAATATAAGAGTTAATAAGAAGCCTGACCTAATGGGCCAATCAGTTTATAGTTAATGTAGACCTATGTGTGATTTCTTTGGAACTTAACGACTGCGGGAACCAGGCAGTACAGATATCCCAACAACATAGTAGCTTACAACTTTGGTATTTATCTTTTGAAGGAGAGAAACATCAGGGAAACCTTCAATTTCCTTAACTACATTAAAGTCAGTGGATTGCACCTTGACACCTTAATTTTGTGTGTATTGTTGAGATCCAGTATTCAGAGTTGAAACAATGTAGCCCATCCTGGCTTGGAACTGTGGTTCAGACTGGTTTCTAGCTTTTAGTGATCCTCTTGCCTCAGACATGTGAGTGCTTGGATTACAAATCTCAGCTGTTATATCAGGCTGCTGCTGCTGCTGCTGCTGATTCTGACTCTTACTGTCATTGTGAATCAGAGTCTCATGTTAGTCCAGACTGACCTGGAACTTGCTCTCTGCTGGCCTGGCCTTGACTTCACAGCCTTCTTCCTCTTCAGCTTTTCAAAGTGCTGGAATTTGTGCTTGCTTCGGCAGCACATATACTAAAATTGGAACGATACAGAGAAGATTAGCATGACCCCTGCGCAAGGATGACACGCAAAGTGCTGGAATTTATGGGTTCAAGTCCAATGGTATTGCTTGTTATTCCTCAGAGCAGTGGTTCTCAACCTTCCTAATGCTTTTGTCCTTTAATACAGTCCTCATGTGGTGACCCCCAACCATAAAATTATTTTCATTGCAAGCAACCCTGTCTCGAAAAACCAAGAAAGAAAAAAATTATTTCATTGCTACCTCACAAGTGTAATTTTGTTGCTGTTATGAATCGTAGTATAGGTCTTGATGTGCAGGATATCTGATATACGACCTCTGCAAAAGGGTCATTCAATCCCCAAAGGGATTGTGACTCGTGGGCTGAGAATTACTGCCTTTAGGGGTTGTCTTTGGTGAAGAAACCTTTAAAAGCTAATTTTTGTAGTAAGATTCATGTGTTTGATATTCAGAAGCTGAAGACCAGTTTTCTTTTAGCTCTTCAATGAAAGAGGTCTTGAGATCTTTAATACCCAGTACAATGCCAGACAAGGCTGAGGATGTAATCTCAGGGCCCTTAATACAATTCTTAGCATTACAAATAAAGAGAACTATCTACTTGTGCTTATTCTTTCTCTTCTCTGTGCTGGGGATTCAGCCCAGGGCCTTGGTGATTTCACAAGCTGCATCCCAGCCCTTCCTCTCCACTATTTTAGTGACCTAGTGTATTATGCTGAAGCCTTTGAACTAGTTTATGTTAATTTAAAGGCACGAATGTCGTTCTGCTTTCTTAACGGGAAATAGAATTAGAAGTTTTATTTTTATAGAAACAAATTAGTAGTGTATGACTTGTATGCTTTAAAATAGGAGCCTATTTTGTGACTGAGTGAATTGGATATACAATGGTTTTATTCTGCCAGTTATGGCTATTTTATTTTTTCAGTGTTATTCAAGTGTTTTGTTAGCTCTGATGAAGTTCTGTTTACATCTGGTAAGTCAGTTTCAGCAGCTAATTATACTCACATAGTTACGCATGATTTTGCACTTGGAAACCTGCACTACATACAAGGGCATTATAAAACACGCAAGTCTTTTCTGCAAATAAGGATTTTCGAGTAGACATTAATAATTATATCCTCTAGGCAATGCCACTTTGGCCTTAAGTAGCAGTTTAAGGAAGTACTAATGCTTTGATATATGCTTTCATAGTAAGAAATAAGCTGGAAATTTGTTGTTGTACTAAGACAGTCAACCTAGGTACCTCTGTCTGGCCCGAAACTGTAGAACAGGCTCACTTTGAACATAAAGAAATCTTTTTCCTAAGTCTCCTGACTGGTGGAGTGATAGGTCTGTTCCACTGCTTCTGCTTAGAAAGGTTTTCCTGAGCCAGGCAGGCTCCAAAGCTAGAGAGAAGCCCTGACTTGAAAATCGCCCCCCCCAAAAAAAAAGAAAAAGAAAAAAAAAAGAGGGGGGTTCCTATGTAGCCCAGGCTGACCCTGAAACTGCAATCTCCTACCTCAGTTGTCCCAGAACTAAGATTACAAGTATAATAAGCCTCTATGCTTTTTGTTTCTGTTAGTGTGTTTTGTTTTGTTTTTGAGACAGGGTTTCTCTGTAACAGCTGTGGATATTCTGGAACTTGTTGGCCAGGATATTGAGTAGACCAAGCTAACCTCAAACTCATAGAGATCCACCTGCCTCTGCCTTCCAAGTGCTGGGGTCAAATATGTGAACCATCCACTTGGCACATTTGACTTTTTATTTTTTAGTTTATTTGAATTTTTTTGGTTTTGTTGAGACAGGGTTTCTCTGTAGCTTTGGAGTCTGTCCTGGAATTAGCCTTTGTAGACCAGGCCGACCTTGAACTCACAGAGATCCGCTTGCCTCTGCCTCCCGAGTGCTGGGATTAAAGGAGTATGCCACCACTGTCCGACGACTTTTTATTTTTTATTTATTTATTAGACGTGGTTTCTCCCTGTAACAGCCCAACTGTCCTGGAACTAGACTGGCCTTGAACTCATAGAGATGTATCTGTCTCTGCCTTCTGGGATTAAAAGCCTATGCCACCACCGCCCGGCCCACCTTTGAACTTGGAATTGAGAGCAAATTACTACTTTTTAGATAACCAAGATACAAATAAAAGGATGTGATCTAAGAACACAGCTTCGGGGGATTTGTTTAGCCATTATTATGACTGATTCCACTTTTATCTGTTTTTAGATAGATAATGTGAAAAGATACATTTAGAATAGGTTGCGCCACCGTGCCTATCATTTGGGTGTTTTCTTTTTTATTTTGCTGATGCTTTTGTTGTTTTGTTCCTTCTGGGAAGTAGATGGTTTTGTTACATGATGTAAGTCTTAATGTATATGCATCGTTGAGCGGACTGTATTTATTATTGAAGCTATTGGATAAGTATAGCTGTTGAAAAAGTAAGATATTATAATGTGGTCATATCCATTTGGTTTCTTCTGAAATGCTGAGTTTATCTTTCACCTGCCATTCTTAAAGAAGGGTAGAAATGGAATGTTGTAGCAGCACCTCACTAGTTTTGAGTGTAGGACAAATGCTCGAATTTGAGACTAAAATGCTCAGAACTCTTTAGGACACCTGTGTTTCTGTGCAGTCTGTGGGTCAGAAGTGTAACCAGCAGCTCACTGGCTCAGTAACTCTGCCGGTGTATTTTTAGATCTTTGTATTTAAAAATACACACACCTGGCTGTCACATAGGTGCTGAGTGTCAGCTGTGTGACATTTTAGGTCGGCTTGCTGGCTTGTTGACACTGGGCTGGCATTCAGCTTGTTTTTTTGCACCTCTGCTTCCTTTCCGCACCTTAGATTTGGGTGCTGTAAACTATGATCCACTTTGGGTAAACAGAACTAGTACTCTCTTATTGTTTCCTATAGCCTAGGTTGTCTTGGAACTTTACTATGTAGGCTCCTTGTTTTCCTTTTTTTTTTTTGGTTAGATTTTTTTTTTTAATTATTTATTTTAATTGAGCTCTACATTTTTCTCTTCTCCCTTCCCCTTCAACCCCCTCCCATGGTCCCCATGCTCCCAATTTACTTAGGAGATCTTGTCTTTTTCTACTTCCCATGTAGATCCATGTATGTCTCTCTTAGGGTCCTCATTGTTATCTTGGTTTTTTTTTTTTTTTTTTTTTTTTTTTTGGTTTTTCGAGACAGGGTTTCTCTGTGGTTTTGGAGCCTGTCCTGGAACTAGCTCTTGTAGACCAGGCTGGTCTCGAACTCACAGAGATCCGCCTGCCTCTGCCTCCCGAGTGCTGGGATTAAAGGCGTGCGCCACCACCGCCCGGCTTGTTATCTTGGTTTTTTGAGACAGGGTTTCTCTGTGTAGCTCTGGCTGTCCTGGAACTAGCTCCTATAGACCAGGCTAGCCCCGAACTCACAGAGACCCATCTGCATCTGCCTCCCGACTGCTGGGATTAAAGGCATGCACCACCACTGCTAGGTCCTCCTTGTTTCTTTATATAGAACAAAATGACTTCAACCTCTTGATCTGTCTGCCGGAACTTCATGAGTGCTGGATTATAGCTCAAGTCACCATGACTGACAAAAAGTATTAAATGTGAAAGTACTCTCTTTCCTCCCTCCCTCCCTCCCTTCCTTCCTTTCTCTTTTTTTCCTATTTCTTATGGGTGTCAAATCCCCTGGAATTGGAGTTAGAGATAGTTGTGAGCTGCCATGTGGATGCTGGGATTATTGAACCCAGGTCCTCTGGAAGAGGGTTGGTACTCTCAATCACTAAGCCATCTTTCCAGCCAAACATACATGTTTTTAATTTTTCATGTTTGCTTTGTTGTTGATGTAGTTTTTTTGAGACAGGGTCTCATGTAGCCGACCTGGAACTCCCCCCGCCCCCTTGAGACAGGGCTTCTCTGTAGCTTTGGAGACTGTCCTGGAACTAGTTCTTGCAGATTATGCTGTCCTTCAACTCACAGAGATCCACCTGCCTCTGCCTCTGCCTGGCTGGAATTCTTTACAGCTGAGATTAGCCTTGAATGTTGAGGCTAAGATCTCTTGCTTCTGCCTCTTAAGTGCTGAGATGACTGTACCATGAAGCCTGCCCTTGACCTCAAAAATCTGCATTGAGTCTTTCTGAATGCTGGTATTGTAGGCGTGTCAGCATACCTGTATAAGTTATGTTTCTAGATCAAGTGACTAAATGCTTCACTGTTGACCCATGCTGTCTTTAATTGGTCCTTAATTTCCTTATCTTTATTATGTATTACAGTATTTTACCTAGTATTATGTTTTGCCTTTTTTTAAATTTTTTTTAAGTGTTTTGCTAGCATGTGTCTGTGCTTGCAGTGCCCTCATAGACCAGAAGAGGGTGTTGGATCTTGTGGGGCTGGAGGTAACAGATGGTTGTGAACTGCCATGTAATATGCTGGGAATTGAACCTGTGAAAGAATTGACCATCTCTTTACCCCGCCCTTCATTCTCGTAGCATCATTGGTTTTTAGATGTTAGGGTATACTTTTTGTGTGTTAAAAATCCAGACTTCTTTAGTTTCTTAAAAGAGCTAAGATCACCCTTGTTAGCTCCAGAGTTACTACTGGGGTTTCTCTTTTGAGACAGGGTTCCTCATTGTGTAGCCCTGGCTGGTATGAAACTTACTATGCAGGTCAGGCTACCTTTATTTTATTTTTGATTTTTCGAGGCAGGGTTTCTCTGTGTAGTCCTGGCTATCCTGGAACTCACTATGTAGACCAGGCTGACTTTGAACTCATGATCCACCTGCCTCCTGGGATTAAGGGTGTGAGCTACTCTGTTTAGCCCCATTGCTACTTTATGCACAGCATTCGTGACTATCTACGTGTAATGAATGCATTTGTGTATGAACTGCCCCTGAATTCTAATACTTTAGATAGTGGTTTCTGTTTCAAGATTTATTGCTAGGAATTTGTTTTGGTATTGGCAGTTAACCTACAGCCTCGCACATGCTAACTGATTTCTATACCACAGAGGTGTGTTCTTTCCCGGCTCCATATGTCTGTGCATGCTCAGTTAAAGGAAAACACAGTTGTGCTCCTTAGGTCATTAATAATTCAGTTCTATTTTGGCGTGTGTGTGCGTGTGCGTATGTGTATGTGTGTGTGCGCGTGCGCACGCACATGCATGCTTTGCTCTGGCCAAAACTAGCTTTTAGCTTCTGATCCTCCTGTCTCCATGTTCTAAGAACTGGGATTATATTGGTAAATGTTTAATCAGTTGACCCTTCTAAGGTTCCATTACACACATTGCCTGAAGTTGCTTTGGGGATCCCCAAGGCATTTTATCCACAATCCAGAACTTGATAGTAATGTTAATTCATTGATTGCCCTTTGTGCTTTATTTACATTTATACCAAGGGTGCAAAACCAATGGCAGGACCTTAATGTGCCCAGATCATGTTAACAGTTGTGCGATTTCACACGTGCTGCAGGTTTAGAGGGCAGTTTGGCTGGGTCTGGAGTACAGGTTTGCAATCACAACTGCTCAGGAAGTGAAGACAGGTGGGTCTCCACCCATAGACAGAGGATAGCCTAGTGTAGAACACTTGCTTAATATACACAACTTCTTCTGCTGAAAAGAATGAGTGCTTCCCTGAAAGCTTGCCCTTGCACAGGATAGGATTAAAGGTGGCTCAGCAGTTAGAACACTAGCTTGTTCTTCCCAGAGTGCCCAAGTTCAGTTGCCAGCTCAAAATGGCAGCTCAAAACCACCTGTAACTCAGGTCCCAGGGGATTTGCCCTCTTCTAGCCTCTGGGTGTTTGAGTTGCCATCTGAACTGGCTGCTTTTTGGGGATGCCATTTCTATTTGAAAGTGACTGACAAACTATTTAGACTTAAGTATTTGTCAGTACTTTGTCAGAAATGAAGCTAAGCCTTAATTTCTTTTTTTTTAAGCTTTTTTTTGTTTGTTTTATTTTTTTAAATATTTATTTATTTATTTATTTGTTATGTATACAATATTCTGCATGTGTGTATGCCTGCAGGCCAGAAGAGGGCACCAGACCTCATTACAGATGGTTGTGAGCCAATATGTGGTTGCCTGGAATTGAACTCAGGACCTTTGGAAGAGCAGGCAATGCTCTTAACCACTGAGCCATCTCTCCAGCCCTAAGCCTTAATTTCTAGGCAAACTAATACCATATGTTGCCAGTGATAAAACCAGAACTTTATTTTATTTTATTTGATTTTGCGAGACAAGGTTTCTCTGTGGCTTTGGAGCCTGTCCTGGAACTAGCTCTGTAGACTAGGCTGGTCTCGAACTCACAGAGATCTGCCTGCCTCTGCCTCCCGAGTGCTGGGATTAAAGGCGTGCACCACCATCGCCCGGCCCAAAATCAGAACTTTAAAGCAGAGCATTTGAGAGCGTCTGTCAGTTACTAAGCACGTTTAGTTTTCTAATACTTACATTCCTGACGGTGTTTTGATGCTCTGGGAGGAAGATATGTATATAAGTCAGTGAACCATTATTTTTACAATTAGGAAATCAGACTTGGATAAAAGAGTCACAAAGAGCCGGGCGGTGGTGGCGCACGCCTTTAATCCCAGCACTCGGGAGGCAGAGGCAGGCGGATCTCTGTGAGTTCGAGACCAGCCTGGTCTACAGAGCTAGTTCCAGGACAGGCTCCAAAGCCACAGAGAAACCCTGTCTCGAAAAACAAAAAGAAAAACAAAAACAAAAAAAAAAAAAAAAAAAAGAGTCACAAAGAATAAGGTAGAATATTAGGAGTATTCTGATCGCATGTTTTGGGAGGTTTCCTACATGTATTGTTTTAGTGTAATGTCAATGAACTGTGTCCAAAAATATCTGGAAAATATTAATCTTTTTTTAAACTACATTCAAAACATATTTTGTCAGATTGATTGTGTAAGCACAGCTGAGAATCTACCTACCTTCTATGAGCCAGACTCTAAAGAGATTTGTGAAGTCATTTAAAAATGTCATTCTGGGGTCTGATTATGGCTCAGCAGTTTAAGAGCATTGGCTGCTCTTGCAGAGGACCCAGGTTTGATTCCCAGTACCCACATGGTGGCTCATAACTGTCCATAACTCCAGTTTTAGGTGGTCCAGTGACCCCTTCTGAGGTCACACACACACACAGACAAATATGCAGGCAAAGCACATAATACACATCAACATTTAACATACATCCTGACTATTAAAGCATTTATAAAAGTGCTCTATGTTAACAGGATAGGACTTACTGCTTTAAAGTCTATTAATATTTCTAAAATATAAAAAGGTAACTTGGTAGATATAACTTACATGTAAAGAATGCTTGGAGGTCCTTACCTCTTTTTTCTTTTTTTTAAAGACACGACAATCCTGTATTGCAGGCTGCCTCAAACTAACTTACTGTGTAGCTAAGGATGGATTTTTGATCTTCCTGCCTTCAGTTTCCTTAGTGCTGTGGAATTGACATACCATAGGACCATGACTTGTTTATGTCGTATTGGGATCTAGGCAAGAACAGTGCCGGCTGAGGTACATCTCCGTTCACCTAGTGTGTACTTGAGTGTCGTGTGTGTGTGTGTGAATATGGGCATGTGTGTACGATAGCACGTGGCGGTCGAGGACAACTGTTGGGAGTTAGCTTTCTCCTTCCACCATGGGCTCCAGAGATTTAACTCAGGTTCTAGGCTGGGTGGCAGACTTTTTCCTTGTTAAGTCATTTCTCCAACTGGCTACCTTATTTTTGAAGACAAGGTCCCCTGCTGAGTCTGGAGCTCACTGATTATCAATGTCCTGGGATCCACCTAGTCCTGCCTCCCCAGAGCTAGGATTATAGATGTGCGCTGCAGTACTGGCCTTTTTTAAGGCAGTCTCTGGGGATCTAGCTCAAAACCTCATTTATGGTTGTTTGGTAATCACTTTTTCAATGGAGTCATCTCTCCAGACCTCCCAAGTATTAAGAGTGAGGCTGGAGTAATGGCTCAGCAGTTAAGAGCACTGACTACACTTTCAGAGGACCTGTGTTCTGTTCCTAGCACCCACGTGGTGGCTCACAACCATCTGTAAACTCTAGTTCTGGGAGGTTGGACCCTCCCCATCTAACCTTAGGCATCAGGCACATAAATATATGCTGATAAAATGCTCATACACATAAAATTAAATAAGTCTGTAAAATATTTTGTGTAAGGAATGCTGAAATCACAAAGTTCGAGAACTAATACTCTAGCAAACATGTTGAAAGAGAAGTTGTCACCTTGCGATAATGTGTAGGGTGTGCTTTAATTGTATACAGCACCGCGCCAGGCAGATTAGTAGGTTCTTTATAAAATGTATGAATCATACTGAATTTAATTATACAGCAAGTTGTAAAAATACACTTGAGCCCAGAAGGAAAATTGGTGTGTGAAGATGGCAAGCGATTTTCTGTTAGTAAACAATGTCAGGTTTACATCATATTTTCTAAATTCTAAGTCAGTTTTTTTCTACATCTCAACATCGTTGAAATTGAGATGTCTTAAAATTGGTGGTGAGTCACTTCGGTGCTGCTTCTTTCTTTCGTGGTGTGTCATAACATAATGATGTGTTGTGCGTGTGATGAAATATGGTAGCATCTCTGTGTGTGGAGAGCAGCATAGGATTGCAGTTTAGTTCCTGAGATACAGGTGTTACTGCATTAGATAGTCTTCTCAAGCAGTAAATTGACTCGGGGCAGTTGATAGTGTTCCTTTGTCGCAGTTTCACTTACTAAATAGCAGTCCACGTCAGAAAAGTAGACTTCAGTGTTAGAATGCAAGCTTTAACAAATAAGTCACGGACGGGAGGCAGGCGTACAGCTCGTACCTATAATCCTAGCATTGTAAAGACTGAGGCAGGAGAGTCAAAAGTTTGAGGCTGGCCTGGGCTATGTAGTGAGTACCAGCCTGTGTATGGAGTGAGACACTGTCTTTTTTTAATATATATTTATTTATTTATTATGTATGCAATATTCTGTCTGTGTGTATGCCTGCAGGCCAGAAGAGGGCACCAGACCCCATTACAGATGGTTGTGAGCCACCATGTGGTTGCTGAGAATTGAACTCAGGACCTTTGGAAGAGTAGGCAATGCTCTTAACCTCTGAGCCATCTCTCCAGCCCGTGAGACACTGTCTTAAAACGTTTCAGGGGGCTATGGATGTAGCTGAGTGCTAGGGTACTTTCCTAACGTGCAGGAAAACCTGAGTTTGATTCCTTGGGCTGCACAAATAAGCATACCATGTAAAATCGTGTACATATTGTTTTTTTGTTTGGTTTGCTTTTTTGAGGCAGGATTTTTTGTCGCCCTTACTGTCCCGGAATTCACTCTCCGTAGACAAGGCTGGCCTCGTCTCTGCCTCCAAGTGCTGGGATTAAAGGCATGTGCCCCCACTGCCTAGTTAGTAATCTTATTTTATGTGCAAAGCTGTTGGCTTTTTGTTTCTCAACATTTTCTCCCCACTTTATTGTTTCGTATTTTTTCTGTCTTTTTTCTTTTCTTTTTTTTGAGACAGGTTCCCCCACTGAGGCCTTCCTGGTCTTATTAAGTTCAGAGATCTGTCTGACTCATGAATGCTTGAATTAAAGGCTTGTGCTTGCTTATTTATTTCAGTGTGGTTTTGCTCTGTAGCCATGAATTCTTGGTCCTCCACTTCCCTCGAGTATGCTGGTATTAAAGGTGTGTGCTAATACACACAATGTATCACTTATTTTTCTCATTTCCATGAGATTAACTGACTTACGGTTTGAGGGGATTGTGGCCTTCATGGCAGGGAAGGCCTGGTGGTGGACAGCTCCTGGCAGGAGAGTAGAAATACTACTTCTTGCTTCTATTGAACCAGGAAGTGGAGCGAGGCCTCCACACATGGCCTAGCTATAAACCTCAAGGCCTGCCCTCCACTGACCTACTTCCTCTAGCTAGGCCTCATCTAAAACTTTCACAGCTCCCTGGAACAGTGCTACCAGCTAGGGACCAAGTTTTTAAAACATGTGAGCTTGTGAGGGGCATTTCACATTCAGACAGTAATATATGCATCTTTTTTCCCCTTCTTGAGATCTTAGTTATATCTATTTAAAGATGATTTTGATCCAGCTGATACCTCTAATTCACAGTGCTTGGAAGACCGAAAGAGGTTAGGGGGTAAAAGGGTCAGCCTGGGTTATGTAGCGAGACTTCAAAATGAAAAAATGAAGCCAAGAAGAATAAAACCAGGCACTGTGGTCTTTGCCTTTAGTCCCTGCTGCTCAGGAGGATTGGGATGGGGGAGGTGGGATCACTTTGAACCCGAATGTTCTAGTCTGGGCTGTATAGTGAGTCCCTGTCTCATAAGAGGATAGATGGTGTTGGAGAGATGGCTCAGTGGTTAAGAACACTTGATGCTCTTGGCGAGAATCCAAGTTCAGTTCTCAGCTCCCATATCCGATAGCTTACAATTGCCTGTGACTCCACCTCAAGGGGATCTGATACCCTTTTTTTTGACCTCTGCAGGAGGTGCCTGCACACATGAGCACAAGACCACACACATACAGACAATAAATTACATTTATTTATTTGTTTATTTATGGCTTTTTTTGAGACAGGGCTTTTCATTGTAGCTTTATTGTCCTGGATGGCCACAAACTCACAGAGATCCACTTGCCTCAACCTCCCTAGTGCTGGGATTAAAGGCATGCGCCACCACTGCCTGGCACAAATAATAAATATTTAAAGCAAAGTTAATTCATTGAGTGAGTTATTAATATTGTGCACACTTTAGTAGCATATAAATGCTGCCATTCTATTATTTTATTACTATTTAGCTCTGGCTGCTGTGTAGACCAGGCTGTGTACCTCTGCCTTCTAATACTGGATTTAAAGGTGTGTGCCAGCATCATACAATCCTTCACTGTACTTTAGACATAAGTAAAGTGGGGATCAAGTCTTGGAAAAACTCGGAGTAGATTCTTTGTTTCTTTTAAGACAGTCTTATCCTGTAATGTAGTGGAACTCCCTTTGTAGCCCAGAATGGTCTTGACCTACAGCAGTCCTGTTTCAGTTCCCCCAGTGCTGGGATTACAGGCACAGAGGCACCACACCCAGAGGATGCTTCCCTAAAGAAGCGGAAGGCTGGAAGGTGGTTAGTGGTTTATTAAAAGATCTGAGGCTATAAGCGAGCCACTCTAGATCTATCTGTACTAGAGTGCAGTGTGTCTGACCAAGAATGTGGCCTCCTGTTTGATGAACAGCCTGAGCTTTTCTTCTGATCTGGGAAAACTCTGGGATCTCTGTAGGATTTCACATATTTTTTTGGTGTTTCTCATCAAAGGAGGACTGTTTAGAAGTATGTATTCATGAGGTTGTTGGTCAGGGAGTCATTCTTGCACTTAAGGTCAGCGAGTGACGGACAGCAGTCGGCTATCTTTTACCTTTCTCATTAAGTTGCCTTCCTTATTCCCCTGAGTAGCAGGTTTAGTACTTGTTAAGGTATTAATGGCAGTTTTAATTTTTTTTTTTTTTTTGGTTTTTCGAGACAGGGTTTCTCTGTGGCTTTGGTGCCTGTCCTGGAACTAGCTCTGTAGACCAGGCTGGTCTCGAACTCACAGAGATCCGCCTGCCTCTGCCTCCCGAGTGCTGGGATTAAAGGCGTGCGCCACCACCGCCCGGCTTTAGTTTTAATTTTTTAATTAGTTTTTTGTTTTGTTGTGACAGGGTCTCTACATAGCCAGTTTTGGAACTCGCTGTGTAGACTAATCTAGCCTTGAACTCATAGATCTCCCAAGAATCTCACAGCACTCCCAAGTGCTGGAACTGAAGGGATGTGCCACCATTAAGTTAGACCATTAAAGTTGACCTCCTTTACAATTAAGTTAGCATCTTGACACTTTAATCCAGAGCATATAATTTCAGAGTCAGGGTGTTACTACTGAGGATTGGTGGAGGAGAGGTGGGTTGATTGGGAAGAAGGCCGCCTGCATAGAAATCTATCCTTGATCTTGGACTGCCTCTTACTCTTGGGCATCTGTGCCCTTATGAGTCAGAGAAGGACTTGTCTCTGTAATTTTGTCTTAACTATCTCAATATTCTGTTTTTATTTGTAGATATTTTGCATATGAATATATTATGTCTATGTACATGAGCATATGTGATTTTTCAGACATATGTACCTGGTATTGGCTTCTATGGAAAAGAGAATTGAGAAAAAAGTTGTAACTTATATTTAAAAGCTTATTTTGAGTTTTTGTTTTGTTTGTTTTTGTTCTTTTTAAGACAGGATCTCACTGAGTAGCAGCAGCCTTGGCTGTCCTGGAACTCGCTCTGTACTTACTTTTAAATTTTTATAGATAGATCGTATAATTATTTAATTTATTTATTTTTGGCATAAATTCTTAGTCAACTTTAGAAATCCAAAGTGGAAAACCATTGACTCATTCATTTCTGGCTTTAAAATATGGCAGTAAGATGTGGTTGCGTATTTAGAAGCTTGTATCAATATGCTTAAGTAGCTAAAAGATTAAGCCAGTGGTGAGCTATTACCCTTTCATTTCTAGAAGTGGATCCCCTGGAATTAGGTAAAGTGCTGTGAGAGGCTGTTTGTGTGATGCTGGCTGGTCTTAATGCATCACCTGCTTACCAAAGCATTTCTTTGCTTTGTTTTCCAAGTTTAGGTCAAACTTGCCGACTGTAGGACTGGTATTACAGGTGGTAAATTAAGGTGAGTAGTCCTTGTCTGGTGGAAAGCTGGTCAGTCTAGACCCTCTTCTCATTTTGTCCTGTGCAGCAAGTGCATCTGTTACTTCATATTTTAGGAGTAGAAGGTCCCTTGTCTCAGTTTTGCTTTTCAGGGACATCTCAAGAATTAGGATGATTAGTAGATGGAACAAGGACCTCAAATAATATATAAATTTCTCTTTTTCTGTAAAATGTGGTTTATGCTACAGACACTAAGAGGCAGGATATTAATTTTTTTTAAAGATTTTATTTATTATGTATATAGGTTTCTTCCTTCATGTATCCTGCAGTACAGAAGAGGACACCAGATCTTATTACAGATGGTTGTGAGCCACCATGTGGTTGCTGGGAATTGAACTCAGGACCTCTGGAAGAGCAGCCAGTGCCCTATTCCTCTGAGCCATCTCTCCAGCCACCGAGGCAGGATATTAATTGGAGTGATGATTTTTCCCTAGAAATTATAGTATTTAAAGTAAGAACCATGCTCAATGTGGCTGGGCATGCATCGAGGGACTGAGTTAGAGGTGAGGGCAGTCTGGGCAATCGCATTGGACGCTCAGAACAAACTGTTATGATCATCATCCATCCCACTTGGTTTTGTTCTGAGACAGGGTCTTGCTGTTTGCACACAGTGACCCAGAACTTGTGATCACTCCGTTTAATTCCCCATGACAGTGTTATTGGCATGTGTCCTGCGTGCTACTCAGAGTTTTCAACTTTAGTTTTAAGATTGCAGGCGTCTGTCTTTTACCTTTTGGAAACAGGTAAATAGTAGAAATTGTTTTTGTTTTGTTTTTTTTTTTTAAAGATTTTATTTATTGTGTATACAAGAGGGTATCAGATCTCATTACAGATGGTTGTGAGCCACCATGTGGTTGCTGGGAATTGAACTCAGGACCTCTGGAAGAACAGTCATTGTTCTTAATCTCTGAGCCATCTCTCCAGCCCCTAGAAATTGTTTTTGCTTTAAGCGGAACTTAGCTTGGTAATTGGCTATCCTAGTGGGAAAATATTTATAGCCTAGTACACAATGTATTCGGTCCTATCCAGGCTTTCTTTTAATTGGTTCAACAGATGAATGTCACAGGTGTTTTCTCTGTTGTCAAAGAGGAATGGGTATAGTTTTGTGTAGGGTATTTTGTTGTTTTTATTTTTGTTTTTGAGGCAGGGTTGCTCTTTGTAGCCCTGGCTGTTCTGGAACTCACTTAGTAGTCTGACCTTGAACTCAGAGTTCCACTGGTCTCTGTCCTGTTGGGATTAAAGGTGTGTGCCACCACCTCCCTTTTTACTTGGGTTGGTAAATTTACTTGGGTTGGTAAATTTTTTTGTTGTGTGTGTGTGTGTGTGTGTGTGTGTGTGTGTGCGCGCGCATTTGTGTTTTGCCTGTGTACTTGTCTGTATGAGGGAGTTGGGTACCCTGGAACAGGAGTTGCAGACAGTTGTGAGCTGCTGTGTGGCTGTTGGGAATTGAACCTGGGTTCTCTGGAAGAGCAGCCAGTGCTTTTAACTTCTGAGCCAACTCTCCAGCCCATTTGGGTTGGTAATTTTTAAGAATTTGTATTTTTGAGAAGAGTCTTTCATAAGGCTATTTTCACTCTGTTTTGAGTAAACACTGGTTCTTTTTCTAAAATTTTAATAATTTTTTAGTATATTTTGCCTGCATGTATGCCTGCAGAAGCCAGAAGAGGGTGTTGATCCCCCTGGAACTGAAGTTAAGCTTGCGAGCCACCATGTGGGTGCTGGGACTCAAACTCATCCTCTGTAAACAGCCAGTGCTGCTAACCGCTGAGCCTTCTTTCTAGTTCCTACTGTGGTCTTTGGAGACAGGGTATGTAGACCAGCCTGTCTGAACTGGTGCCACATTCCCTTGCCTTCTGAGGTGTACACTGCCAGCCCTGGCTTGGTTGCCATGTTTTATTGAGGAGAATCCTATGCATATAGAACCACTTTTCTGGATCTTACAGTTAGTTCAGTTTTTACTTATACTTCCTAGATTAAATATTTTCCTTTGTGCTATCTCTAAAATACTTTTTTTTTAAAAACTAGTTTGTATTTAATTTGGAGAGAGTTTTCTGAGGGAACCATGCTTCAGAAGAAAAGTGCTGAAGGAGAAAAATGTCCCCACCCTGGCTTCTCCAGGGACAGGCAGGTTCTGTGCCCATCTCCAGCTGTTCACCCTTATGCACAAATAGTCTGCACACACAGTTTGACAGTCGAAGGATGCTCTGGGCTGGAGCTTCTGGTTTACTTCCTGCGTTTAGCACTTGTTAAATGCTTGTGAACACCTTTGCAGTGAAAGGGGATCGGAGCAGTTGGGTAGAAGGTGACCACTCTAAAAGAAAGCAGCATAATCCTGAATTTGTAGGTAGCTGAGAGGCTAAAGAAACTGGCCTCTTGCAGGTGGTTTGCCCATTAGCTGTGACCATGAGCAGTGTGTATTAAGCAAGTGGACAGGATGTTCTGTGTACTGTGTAACCTTGAAGCCTTCTACTTTCATTTTCAGAAATGGAGTCTAAAGTAGAAAAGCTGTTTTCTTCCTCTAAGCATTCAAGACAAAGTGTGACTTGTAAATGTGAAGTATGGGGGGGAGCAGTTCTTTCCTTTCTTTTCTTTTTTTAAATTTTCTTAGAAGTTGAGCATAGGTACATGTTTTGTTTTTAAAGTGAGAAGTTGTGGCTGGAAGGTGGCCCAGTGGGTGGAGGCTTGCTGCTGGGTCTGGTAACCTGAGTTAGATCCTCTTGACCCGCATGGGAGAGGGAGAAGACTGCTCCACACGCTGTCCTCTGCCTCCGCTGTGCACTCTCCTGCACATCACGCGTCTACCGGAGTAAGTGTCTTGAGAAATAGTTAAGTGCAAAGGAAACACAAATTACTAACCTTGTGTATATACTGTTTCAAAGAACTGAAAAGGTTAAGGCAAAGCTGGAAGCCAAGTGTGCTGGTTTCTGGGGTGAATAAAGCTGCTGGTAGGAGATTATTTTCCCGTGTCTTCTTGGCTGTTCCTCAAACTGAGTATCTTTGTGGGCAATGGTAATGTGTTTGTGTGACAGGATCTAGCTGTCATAACCCTGCTGGCCCACAAAGTCATGGCAGTCCCCTGCCTCAGCCTCTGAGGTGTTAGGATTATAGGCACGAGCCACTATGTCCGGGTGAATTGAATATCTTTAACGGAAGATTAAGCAGTTAGTTATACTGCACATTAAAACTTTGTTTTTAGATTCCTGGAATAAATATATCTGCTTAGGGAAAAAGAATCCAGAATTATTTGAAGAAAAAACAAGTGGGAAAACATGAGCCACTTGAAACTTTAAAATGCATCTGAGAAAGCTCAGAGAAAGGGCTTTATGAGCTTTGTTTTGTCTTTAATAATTGAACTTGACTTCAAATGTACGTGCCTGCGAGCACCAGCAGTGGGGCTTAGTGAGTGGTTTAGACTGAAGCAGCAGATGAAGGCATCCTACCATTTAACAAAAGGGAGGCAAGCCTGCGGTTTTAGTTTTATGAACTGTGTTTCCTTCACTTCTGCAGATCTATAAAAGTTATACGTAGCTTCCCCTAAAGACTATGCCTAGTGGTGGTGGAGGAGGTGGGGTGTCATTATCCTGTAGCTTACACTAGTGGCCAGAGGCTCTGTGAATGCCTCCTCTAAGCCAGACATATTATCAGTAGCAATTGTAGCTGACGTGGCCATGTGTCCTGTACCAGGCATGTTTTGTTTTGTTTTTGTTTTTGTTTTTTTTTTTTTTTGCACTTTGTGTGGTTTCCTCAGTCCTCAGAGTGACTGTAAGAGATAGCTAGTGGTGTTCTACAGAAGAGAGTAAGGCTTAGGTTAAGTAAAATTGCAATCAGCGTAGGCTGCCCAAGTCTGGAGTTTTCACTCTGAGCTACTAAATTCTGTATGACAGATACTCCCTGGCCTGGGTGGCAAGGGGTGAGGCCTCCGTTACCAGGGAGTGTCTCAGAAGATAAGTCTCATAAGGCTCCTTGAAGCCTGACTCTGTTAGTGAGAGTGTATGCTTTTTCCTCAGTGTATCATGTAACCTCATAGAGTACATGAATGCAACATCTGATTGGCAGAGATCTTGTTCACAGAGGGTGGTTTAAAAAGCTGATTTGTGAACTAGTATTTCTCGCTAGGAATCCATTGTTGCCTGACAGTAGTGCATTACTAGTGCCAATCCCGTAGGAGTTCTAAGATGGGTGCCCAGTCAGTGACCTGCCTGGGTTCTAAGGTCTGCACTGGACTCAGAGGGAGACAGACAAGCAGCCATGTGTTCCTCCTAGTTTCCAGATTCTGTTCCTTGTGTTTTCAGATGTTATGGGAGTGTGGGTAAGTATAGAGCCAGAGAAGTCAGACCTGCTTTTCCACCCACTCCCCAAGGTGTCCTCGTGGGACACACAGGCCACAGGTGCTTAGAATGGCATCTGGACATTGGTGGTAGAAAATGAGGGCAGTGGTTTGTTTTGGCCCAAAGCAGAATTGTATATACAAAATAAAAATTTAGGCTTCTCTTTTTTTTGCAATCATGTCAATAAATTGTCTTCTGACTTATAGTTATGAACGTCAGGCCTTAGCGTGGCTAATTTCTTTCCTTATCTTAAATTATCCTTTCACCTCTGGGCTTTTACCTTTCTCTATTTCTGTGTACCTTTCTTTACTTCTTTGTGTCTTGCTGTGTGACTGGGTGGCTGGCCCCTGGTGTCCTCCTTGTTCTCTGAGGCTTTTTCCTCATTCTTGGTTCTCCTTTTATTTATACTCTTCTGCCTGCTAGCCCCGCCTATCCTTGTCCCTGCCTCGCTATTGGCTGTTCATCTCTTTATTAGGCCCATCAGGTGTTTAGACAGGCACAGTAACACAGCTTCACAGTTAAGCACATGCAGCGTAAACAAGTCATACGCCTGAAAATAATATTCTGCAACAGGGAAGGGCTGTTGGGGGTCAGACCAATGGTAACCCACACCCTGGGAGTTCTCTAATATGAGGAACACATTGGCCCTGGAAAGTGGGCTGAAAAGTAGAAATGTACCAGAGGCCTTTGCAGCAGTCCTTGAGGTTCGGAGGCAGGGCTTGTGCAGATAGTTAGCTGTGCCTCAACGGCAGTGATCACATCTAATCTACATAACAAATCAGCTACTTGGCTTCAGAAATGTGGAAAAAAAACCCAAAACTGTGAAGTAGTTCTGAAATTGAAGATGTTTGTTAAGACAGGGTTGATCTTTTCACAGTAGGGTTCCTCCAGAAAAACCTTCTGGATTCGCTGGAATGCATCTGTTTGAAATAAAGAAGCATATTTCAGTAATAGACCCATCCCATGTAATTTCCTGGTTTTGTTTTTTTTTTTGTTTGTTTGTTTTTGTTTTTCGTTTTTCCGAGACAGGATTTACATAGCCCCTAGCTCTCCCAGAACTGGCCTTAAACTCTGAACCACCTGCCTCTGCATCCCCAGTGCTGGGATTAAAGCTGTGTGCTACCACGCCTGGCCTTTATGCAATTTACTTTTAGTGGAAAAACAATAGAAATTTTTGGATATAATCCTCATTGATTGGTATTAATTTTAGAAAAGTGATATAATAGGTAGAAGCCTTGATTGAGAGATATAAAGGTTTCTATCTTACTCATTGGCTTTTTTTTTTTTAAATTTTGAGACGGGGTCTCACTGTATATTACCTGATTGGCCTGAAACTTGCCTTATAGACCAGGCTGGCCTTAAACTCACAGATCTGCCTACATCTGCCTCCTGAGTGCTGGGATTAAAGACATGTTACCCTACTTCTTTAGTTCTGGAAATAATAAGATGTTAAATTCTTAAATCTTATATTTTAAAAATTTAATTCTTTATGTGTATGAGTGTCTTGCCAGCATTTATTTGTCTGTGCACCACTCTGCTGCTTGGTGCCTGAGAAGACGAAACGAGGGCATTTGTATTTGTCCACTGGGACCAAATGAAAGACTATTGTGAGCTGCCATGTGGGGCTAGGAACTGGAGCAGGTCCACTGGAAGAGCAGTCTCCATCTCACACGTTCTTGTTGACCATCTACTGACGGTGAGAAAATGGTACTTCCGGACTGTCTCATTAGCCGGAGTTAGAAGAAAATACCAAAGGACTCTTGTGTGCCGTTTTCACGCTAGACTTTGTACAGCAGTAACGTGGGCTATGTATAGATCTTGATCAGCTGCCCTTGGGCAAGTGAAACCCTGGTTTATAGTGTTTGAGGATTTGAGGTGTAAATACTGTTGTTCTGGGGCAGGCCTGTCTACAGTGTGACTTTGGGATGAGGTAAATACATGACTTGAATTAACCTCAACTAGCCATTATGTGTATTTTACAGTTTAATTCTTAAGCCCTTTTCTCTCCCTCACTGCATGCGCGCTTGCACATGCACACCATTTGGAATTCAAAGGACAGCTCGTGTAGTCCATTCTCTCTCTTTTTTTAAATACCATGTGGGTCATCTTACCTGCCTATTTTTTAAATGTTGGACTCAGAGTTTTTTGTTTTTGCTTTTCTTTTCTTTTTAAATATTTTTATGGCTTATTTAACTTTTTTTTAATGTGCATTGGTGTGAAGGTGTCAGATCCCCTGCAACTGGATCTTCAAACAGTTGTGAGCTGCCCTGTGGGTGCTGGGATTTGAACCCAGGTCTTCTGGAAGAGCAGTCAGTGCTCTTAATTACTGAGCCATCTCTCCAGACCCTGGACCCAGAGTTTTATAGTATATCCTTGTCTCTTACTGGTTGACAGATTTTTTTTTGCAGGGGTGAGGGTGGGAGCAATATTTAAATAAATGTTTCCAGAATTAAAGGTAGGTGACAGGACACCCCATTTCCAAGCCCCAGTCTTGGATGGTCAGATGTCTACTAGACGTCTTTACTGATCCTGACCTTCAGATTTTATTGCCCTAAGTGGAATCTGTGTCCCACACTCTTGGTGGATTTTATGATTCCCAAGTAAGTCAAAGTGTTGCTGTTATCCTCAAACATAGTTCATACTTCCTGAGCTTGGCTAACTCCCCTTTGTTGCCCTTATCTCCTGCCTAAGTATGTAATTAAAGCAAGGTAATTTCTTGGGCCCAGATGAACTAAACTCACAAATCTGACAGTTAAAACTGGAAAGCCAGTATTTGTCAGTGTGGACCAGTGTCTTGTCTCTGTGTGGGTGGACGTAAGAGGGAGTCAGATGCCAGGAAAAGAAGGATGTTTGAGAAAGAGCTGGTTGGTAAAGAAGCGTGCAGTGGCCTCATTATTAATTTGCTGCTGTGACGCTGTGACCAGCACTCGGTCTTTCTCTCTGGACCCTGCCAGCATCTTTGCTGACTTTGTTTTGGTGCTCATAGAGTTCCCCCTTTTCCGGCAGTCGGCTTGTTTCTTGATGTGTGTGAATGTGCTTAGTCTGGCTCTAGTGGAGCCGTGCTTTGTAAGAGACCAAGCTTTTTCTTTTGGATTGTAGCCCTGCCGATGCTTCCTGCTAGGCTCATCGTCAGTACTATTCTGTTTACATCTGCCTTCACCTCAGAATTTATTTTCAAGTGTCATCTTCATGTCAGGAATGTCAGGTCACTTAGTATCTGCTCCTGTTGAAAACTTCTGCTTCCTACGCTAGGCTGTGTGTGAGTGCTTGCCTATCACCTTCCTTCCCGATAACAGCGGAAGGAACCCGGAGCTGGCTAAAGACACTCCCATTTCCCACTGTCTAGCAAAACGCACAACTGTTCTCAATACATTCACTTCGTCTTTCTCTTTTTAAAATAATTTAGTTTTATTTATTTTTTGCCCGGAATGTGTGTTTGTGTGAGGGTGCCAGATCTTGGAATTACAGGCAGCTGTGAACTGCTATGTGGGTGCTGGGAATTGAACCCAAGTCTGGAAGAACAGCCAGTGCTTTCAACTTTGGAGCTCTCTGTCCAGCCTAAGAAGCAACTGTCTGTAGAAACGGGAAGTTAGGGCTAGCTACACAGAAGAAATAGACAGCAAAGTTCCTGAGGGTGATGTTCGTTGTATTTCAGGAAACAAAAGACAGCACAGCCGATAGAGGCCTTTTGTGTCAGTCCCCCTGTGAGTCTGACGAATGAGTCTAGACAGGACTTGTATAGGTTAATATCTAATTGGAACTGTTAGTGTTAGAAGTTGGGATTCTTGTTATTTTGTGACACCCTCCCTCCCCCTCAGGTTTCTCTGTATACAGCCTTGGCTGTCCTGGAACTAGCTCTCATAGACCAGGCCGATCTCAAGCTTAGAGATCACCTGCCCCTGCCTCCCAAATGCTGGGATTAAAGGTGTCCACAATCACCTCCCAGCTTGAATTTGGGATTTTTTTTATAATATTTATTTATTTATTATGCATACAATATTCTGTCTGTGTGTATACCTGCAGGCCAGAAGAGGGTCCCATTACAGATGGTTGTGAGCCACCATATGGTTGCTGGGAATTGAACTCAGGACCTTTGGAAGAGCAGGCAATGCTCTTAACCTCTGAGCCATCTCTCCAGCCCTTGAATTTGGGATTTTAAGTGTATGTTTGGCATTTGCTTTTCTGATCATTTGTGAATGATCAGAAATAAGATTGAAGACTACAATTGTACCAGGGGATAAGGGGGTGGCTTTTAACTCCAGTACTCAGGAGGCAGAGGCAGGTCGATTTCTTCTACAGAGCAAATTCTAGGCAGCCAAGGCTACACATAGAAACCTGTCAAAAAAAGAAAGAAGGAAAACTGGAGTTGTTTCTTACATGAGATATGTATTTTTGCAGGAAAATCATGGGAAAGAATTAAGATGAAGCCTGAAAATGCTTAGCAATGAGGTTGTTTACTTAGTTTGAAAGCTTTACCTCAGATCTCTCTTGAGAAAGTTGGAGTTGTACTGTGTCCCGTCTCCCACCCTATATCTGTGACTGCTATGACATCATGACTGAGCCATTTGTGCTGATTTCTGATTGATTGTCTCAGTGGCACCCGAGCTACACACAGGAGAGGGGAACCCAGGAGTTCCGTCCGCGCTCCCTACTATATACCTACCCACTTGTGTCTGTGTCTAGCTTTGCTTTCTCCTCACTTACTACATGATTTTGGTGTGTCTCCCCCCGCCCCCGCCTCAAATTATTCAGAAGTATCCTGTGAGCAATTTTTGTTTCCTGCCTATACCCAACCATATTTAAGTTCAACTTTTACTGTTTGTGTTTATTTAAATCTCAAACATCTGTCTCTTATTAGGTCATCTTCCATAAAACATAGCCACTTTCCAAACAAAACAACAAAAAAGCCAGGCACTTGTGGGAAATGCCTTTAATCCCAGCACTTAGGAGGCAGAGGCAGGCGAATCTCTGTGAGTTTAAGGCCAGGTTGGTCTATAAGAGCTAGTTCTAGGACAGGCACCAAAGCTATATACAGAATCCCTTTCCCAGAAAAACAAACAGCCAATGTATACAATATTCTGTCTGTGTGCATGTCTGCAGGCCAGAAGAGAGCACCAGACTTCTTTACAGATGGTTGTGAGCCACCATGTGGTTGCCGGGAACTGAACTCAGGACCTTTGGAAGAGCAGGCGATGCTCTTAACCACTGACCCACCTCTCCAGCCCCCAAACAGCCACTTTTATATTGTTTTTGTACCAGGTAGCGCCTGTTTGTTGCTGTATCAATCACCTCTGCTGGTCGGGAGCAACCAGTCCTGTTCGAATGGCAGAGCCTGCCGCCACCACCTGTTTCTTACATGGTGCCGGAAATAGCTCTCCAGCACCCGTGTATCACATTGCCGATCCAGTTACAGTGCCCTTTCCTGTCCCTGCTCTTGACTTTCCAGGGTTTTGTGCGCTTTTATTGGATTGATTTGCCTGTGGTGAAAGTATTTCTTTTTTTATTTATTATCGCGGGTAATAACAGTCACAAGACTACTTTGTGGAGTTGGTTTTCTCCATGCATGTTTATATAGTTTCTGGAGACTGAACTCAGACCTCTGTTCTCGTGCTGCACACATGGAACTGCTTATACCATCTCACCAGTGCAGGTGTTTCTCGTTGTGTGTGCGCGCGCATGCGCGCACGTGTCTCTGTGTCTGAGTGAATACCATGTTTATTTGGATGCCTTCATAAGACAGAAGAGGGAATCAGATCCTTGGGAACTAGAGTTGAAGGCATGTACAGGTGCTGGGAACTGAGCTGGGATACTCGGAACAGTAGTGAGGGCATGAACTCACGCAGGCCAGGATGGCCTGTACTCTGTTTCTGCTTCAGTGTTGTGATTACAGATACGTATCACTGTATCTCATCTGATTTTGGGGATTGAACTTAGATTTCAAGCATCCTAAACAAGTACTGTTACTGACCAAGCTACCTTGTCCATCCCCATAAAAAATTCTTCTCTTTTGCTTGTTTTCTGTGGATTTTTAAAATAAAATCAGTGATATAGTTGAGTTTTCTTCCCCTTTTCCATCCTAATCATAAGCATAAATAAGACAGTTTCAAATAGTGATTTATTTGTGTTTTTGCATGCTGTGGCCAGTGTATGTAGGTCAGAGGACAACCTGCAGGATTCAGTTCTGTCATTCCACAGTATGGGTTCCTGGATTGAATTCAGGCCATCAGTTTTGGCGGCAAATCTGATCTCACTGGTTGATCATCTTCCTAGTTTTTGTTTTAAGACAGGGCCTCTCTAAGTTGCCCAGGTAGGTTTGAATTGGGAAACCTTAGCCTCTAAAGTAATCGGTATAATGTCTGCATCACCAGGCCTGGGTCTAGTGGGTTTTAAGCAGACTTTGATTCAAGAAGAAGCTGTTGTTTTCCACATTACTTTAGACTACTTTTTAAAATAAACTCATGACAGTAATTACTATTTCTTATAAGTCTTCCAGATGGACGGTAGAAAATGGGCCCGGCTGAGTAAAGGCGTACCAGCTCATCTTAAACAGTTCCCTGTTTAGTGGATCACTTAGCATACCCGCTAGTTTGTTGTTTATTTTTTAGTTTTTTTAAAACTAAATAAACTCCTGAGTGCTGGCTGGGGTTGAAGGCAGCTGCAGCTGCTGTATTTATTTGTACTTCGCTTTCTTCATCTTAAAATCTCGCCAGTGAGTAAACTTGAACCTCTTACTCCTTTGGACATGTTGCTTTAAAGAGGACTGAGTGTGTGCTGTTTTCTGGTCCTTTTAAATTTGTATGAAATCAAAATTGAATGCCACTTAGTAATTGACGCCTGCTGTGTCTAGTGAACGTGGAGCAGTAAAGGGAACAGCAGGTGCCAGCCACTCATACTCTGGAAATGCAGGCTGTCTGACCTGCATGTGCGTCACAAGAATCCTAAGACAGCTATGAATGTGGCCCAAAATCTCCGCAGATGACAGCAGACATGACAGTGTCAGAAAGGTCGGGCAGCCGGAAAGGGAACAAAGCTGTCTGCACCAGATCTTTACAGAAGCAATTTCTCACCTCTTCATAAGGGTAAACTAACTAGTTAATGTAGATGTGTGTTTTATTTTCTTTTTTTCTCTGGGTTTACAAACATTTAAAAATTTGAAAGCTTGTTTTAAGAAACATTCGTTGTTATTGAAGTCCTACAAGTAAAGTGGGGAACTGTTATCTCTGGACACCCACACTTACAGCTGGATGTGGTAGTGCGCACCTGTAACTGGGTACTTTTTTTTTGGATCTTCCTTGGCTGTGTAATGAGTTTGCGTCCAGCCTGGGCTACAGGAAACCTGTCTCAAAAAAGCCAAAACCAAACAATGCCAGCATTTGGAAGGGAGAGGCAGGCAGCTCTCAAAGCCAACCTGGACTTCATAGCAAGCACCAGACCAGCCAGGACTATGTAGTAAAACCCTGTCTTTTTTTTTTTTTTTTTTAAATGAAGCCAACATTTTAGCAACTTTAGAGCTTTGTAATGCTTGTGACCTGTTCAGTCAGCTGCAGAGTCTGGTAAGTCTCCTCTCATTGTGACCCTTGTCTTTGTAGAAGTAGAATGTCCTCCTCTTTGCTGGCCTGGCTTTTCCCTGTTCTGCACACCACAACTTGTCCATCCCTGAAAGCCCACTGACACGAACTGTGCATGGAATACTGGAGCCCTGACTGGATCAGGTACCCTGAGGCTCCACTATCAGTTCTTGCCCAGCCCTTCTTTCTTACTTTACGTTCTAGCATTCCTTCATCAAAGTAAACTCTTGATGTTTTCTGGACCTATCCTAAGTCTTTGCTGGTTTTTTTTTTTATTTTATCTTAATGTTTTGTTTTTATGAGACAGAATTCCCAAGTCACTGTGTAGCTGAGGACCACCTTACACTCCTGATCCTTCTGCCTCCACTCTTAAGCCTGGGGTTATGGGTTATCCTACTACTTCTGTCTTAAGCTTATTCCTATCCCTGTGTGTTTTGTTACATGTATGATAGTCTTTGTGTGTGTACCTGCCATGGTATTTGTATGAAAGCCACAGAATAACTTGCAGGAATCCATTCTCTTCATTTAGGTCTCAGGGATTGAACTGAAAGCCACCAGGGTAGTGACAAGCACCATTACATGCAAAGCCAACTTGCTGGCCTTGGAAGAATTCTGACTCCAAATTCTAGTTGTGTTTTTGCTTTTATTATTTCTATTTCATTGGGGTTTAAAGCGTGATCTTTGAAATGGGGTACCACATTTTAGTCCAAGTCTGCCTTCTGGAACTCACACTGTAGTCTAAGGTAGCCTCAAATTTTCATCAGTCCTCCTGCTTTACCTTCTGGAGTACAAGAGTCCAGACATGAGTCACCGTGCCTGGGTTGTATTTCTTACTTAAATGAGTATATCTTACGTTCCCATACTATATTTTTAGGGTTCCCCGTAGGCAGACACTGTTTAAGAGTGATTTTTGTTTGGCATCTGGTGCTTATGTGGAAGATGTGTGGAATTTTATTTAGTAAACAAGCTCTGGTAGAAATGAAGTCTGTGCTCTTGTGGACAGTTTAAGGAGTTCCTATTATTTCATATAGAAAGCTTAAAAGTGATTTTGGGGAAATACAGAGCATAAAACGTCTTGACCTCAAAAGATAATGATATTTTGTTGATTGCCCTGTAGTGTTTCCTTTCAGGTTCAGAGAAACAAAATAATGATTTGCCCTAGTTCTTTGCACTTGGGTTTCATAACTAGAACCCCTTCGCGCGCACACATACATACACTCTCTCGCTTTTCTTTGTGCTTATTTTCTTTAGGATTCTTTTGTTATTTTTCTGTGTGAATGTGATTGTGTCTTATGTAAGTGAAGTTACAGGTTTCACTTTTGACTTTTTCACAGTTATAAGCCACGTGATATGGATTCTGGGAACCAAACTTGGACCCTCTTATTTTACATGTATGTGTGTTTGGTCTGTGTGAATGTCTATGTCTGCACCATTTATGTACAGTGCCTGTGGAGCCTGAAAGAGGAGTTCTCTGGAAGAACAGTAAGCCGTCTCCACAGACCCTGCTTATTTGCCTTTTTTTTTTTTTAATTTTTGTATTTTTGAGGCAGTGTTTTTTCTTTAGCTCTGACTATCCTAGAACTCACTCTGCAGACCAGGCTGGCCTGAAACTCACAGCAATCAACCCATGTCTGCCTCTGCCTCTAAGTACTGCTTTATTTTTTAACATCTTGGATTTGTTTTTATTTTTTTGAATAAGGGTTCTACTATTCATAGGGAGAACACACACACTTTTTTTTTCTTTTGTAGAGCAAGGCTCTCAGTTTGTAGTTAAGGTTGGCCTGGAGCTTGCTTTGTAGCCCTGGTTACACTCAAGTTTGAGGAGTTCTACCTCAGTCATCTTCGGGGCCTAATCTTTTTTGTTTGTTTGTCTGGTTGGTTTGGTTTTTTGAGACAGGGTTTCTCAGTAGCTATGGAGCCAGTCCTGGAACTTGCTCTGTAGATCTGGCTGGTCTTAAACTCAGAGATCCGCCTGCCTATGCCTTCCGAGTGCTGGGGTTAACGGCGCGCGTTACCACTGCCCAGACAGTGCAGTCCAAGAACCTCATTCTAGCCAGCACCATGCTTTTGTGCAACTTACAGTCACCAATTCTAGGTTGTTGTTCTGTCCTGAGGCTGGTTGTCATGGGTTCATAAAAGTCATATATTTCTCTTTTCACTGTGATTGGATTGGTTATTCCAGTTTCCATTGTTCCCAGCCCCAAACCACTTAAGCTTAACTGCAGTGTTAACTGTTGATTTTTTTATCTTGACAGAGCCATCTTCTTGATGTGAAGTTTGTTTTCTTAAAATCTGTATCGCTTAATATTTTCCTTTCCCCAGACCAAGTATTGTGCCTTAGGAAAATAAGGTCATTTCATAGATTTTGGAGGTTTTTTCCCCCTTCCATTTTTGAGAAAGATTCTCTTGTTGCTAGGATGAGCCTCAAATTTACTATGTTCCAAGGTTGACGTTGAACTCTTCATCCAATCTATACATTTCAAGTGTTGTAGACCAGACTGGCCTTGACGGACGCTTCTGCCCAGCAATTCCTAAACTTTTTTTTTTCTAATTGTCTATTCCTAAACTTTTAAGGCTAAGATCTTAACTATTTTGCTTATTGAAGCTAAAGTTCTCTTCATTTCTTACAGAGCCTGTGAGAGAAAGTTTGAAATCAAACAAAAATGGAATAGTATTGTAGCCAGCTCCCAAATAATGACACAAAGAGTTATTATTAATTATGAAAGTTCGACCTTAGATTAGACTTGTCTTACTAACTTTTTGGTTTTTTTTTGAGACAAGGTTTCTCTGTAGCTTTGGTGCTTGTCCCGGAACTAGCTCTTGTAGACCAAGCTGGCCCAAACTCATAGAGATCCACCTGTCTCTGCCTCCCTGGGATTAAAGGCTTGTGCCACCACCGCCAAGCTTATCCCACTATCACTTACAACTTAAATTAACCCATTGATTTTAATCTACTTTCTGTTGAGTGGCTAGTTAACTTCACCTTTCTGTATTGTCAATGCTACTGCTTCCTCCGTGTTTGGCTGGCAACTCCACTTTTTTTCCATAGTTTCTCTGCCCGTAAGTCCTGCCTATACTTCCTATGTAGCTATCAGCCATTCAGCTTTTTATTACACTATCACAGCAATACATTTTCACATGGTGTGCAGATAGCTCAACAGTGGTGGCTCGCAGGCAGGTGGATCTCTTTGAGTTCTGAGTTTGAGGCTTACCTGGTCTGAGTTCCTAGGACAGCCAGGACTATACTGAGAAACTCTGTCCTAAAACACTCCCTCCCACCCCCTCAAAAAAAAAAAAAAGGAAAGAAAGAATGAAAGAAAAATAAGGTGTCTAGGAAGATGGCTCAGCAGTTCAAGAATACTTGCTGCTCTTCCAGGGAGGACTTGGTTCGATTCACAGCACCCACATGGCTAAACAAAACCATCTTTATGGGGGCTGGAGAGATGGCTCAGAGGTTAGGAGCATTGCCTGCTCTTCCAAAGGTTCTGAGTTCAATTCCCAACAACCACATGGTGGCTCACAACCATCTGTAATGGGGTCTGGTCCCCTCTTCTGGCCTGCAGGCATACACACAGACAGAATATTGTATACATAATAAATAAATATTTTTTTTTTTAAAAAAATCTTTATTCCAGTTCCAGGGGATCTGATGCCCTTCTGGCCTCTGTGGACACTGCACACAAATTGATGCAGAAATACACACAGGCAGAACACCTATACTGCATTTAAAGCAAGAAGACCCAGGTTTGTTTCCCAGAACCCATAGCAGGCGGCTTACAGCAGGGAGTATCACTGAGATACTTGAGTCTTGTGCCCCACACTGGGCTGTTAGGAGACCAATCCTAGATATCATACATCTTAAATACCAAGTATCTCCATGCTTGTCCGTCTATAAGAAGATTCTTTGAGTATTACTCCATCTGATAATTTTCACCTTGACAGCTGCTCAGTTTCTCAGCTTCCCTCTGTGGTCACTTCTTAAGGAGCATTGGAAACAGATTGGTCTCAATGTGGAGGGAAGCGGCCATGAAGTGTCTGCTTCTAAACAAAAGCACATTCTTTGCCCTCGTCCTTCCTGGGACAGCTCTGGAACCCACTTCCTTGATGAAGGCGTTATCCATGAGCTGAGGACACCCCGGTGACTTGGAATCCTAGGTCCTTGACCTGTCCGTGCTATTCATATGGCAGAAGCTTAGTTAGCCGGTCTCACTTTTTGGAAGATTTCTGCATTATATAAAAACCACTTAAAACCCTGATAGACACATTTTGCCAAGCATGTCAGCTATCTCTCAACAGTTTAGAATTCACCTTTAAATATTAGATTGTGTAACCATAATGCCATTCAGGGAAATAAGGTTGTGGGTGGCTGGTATTTTAAGAGAGAAATGGACTTAAGGTGAAACACTAAGTAGGTAAGAACTAATATTTTGTGAATAACATAGAAATGAATAAAAGGTGATTTGTGGGTTTGACAGGTTTTTTAGCAGCAGCACCTGAAGAACTTGTAGACTTTTTTTTTAATGTAGTAAAAGAAGTCTTTTGTAACACCCCAGATGATAAAGGAGTTTGTACTACGTGTCCATGTTGGCTAGTCTAACCAGCCTGTCTCGGCAGATGACTGCCTTCCCCTGTCCCTGACTCCGCAGCAGAGAGGACACTTGTGGCTTCTGCGCATCCCTTTCCATCTGATTCAGCGCCTGTATAGTTCCACCAAGACATAAACTTATCAATTTGTATCTTTACATTTTTTATTCAATCGTCCTTTATATCTCATGCAGAATGAACTATGCTAAGGACTCCCATGTATGATTCAATGTGTAATTAGAGACCTGTTGTATCTGGCATGTGGGCTGTACTAAAGACAGAGCAGCATTGATCTAATCTTGTTTTAACATGAGAGAATCTTTGTCAAGTAGATCCAAGTAGATTAAGTGCTGTTTTATTGCAGCCTTTTGATAAAGGACAGAAAAGATGTCTTTAGTTTTTCTAGAACTGACGACCACAAGTATAAGTCACAATTATAAATATTTAAGGTTTCTTTTGAGGTGAGGAGGCTGTAGTTCTGGGATTGAACCTTTATACATGTTGTCATCCCCAGCTCTTCTCCCTCTTTTCAAGTATGATCCTGTTGTGTGACTGCTGCTGTTGGCCCTTTTTTCTGTTAGTGAACATTTAGGTTGTTTCTGTTATGAATGTTAACACATTACAGATAGTTACAGAGTTTTGGTGAAGATAGCTGTATGTTGGCATGTACTTGGGAGGAACTTTTCTAAATGCAGTATTTTGCCTTTGTGTATATGTGTGGTGCCCAAGGAGGCCAGAAGAGGGAGTCCAACCCCTGGAACTGGATGATTGTAAGCACCTTGTGAGTACTAAGAGTCCAGCCGGTGCCCTCCAGCCCATCAGTTTTCAAAGGAATGAAGTCAGATCCCATCCTACCAGTGAGGACTGGATTTAAAAAACAAACAGCTGGCCCAGAGTGCTGCATGCCATAAATCCCAGCACTCAGGAGGCAGAGGCCAGCCTGATCTACATAGCATGTTCTAGGAGAGCCAGCCAGGGTTACACAGAGAAACCCTGTGCCAAACAAAAGAAAGCAAAAAAAAAAAATCGTTGATGTAAAATTTGAATAAAAGAAAGCTTCATTTTAGGTTTTAGACTGGTGGTAGAATCTGTTCTCCAAAGCACAGGGCCATGCTCCACTCAGCACAGGCTTTTTTCTGTTTCATATTTATCAGTTTGCAGCTTGGGGGTGGGTATCTCATTTTTAAACTTTTTAAATTAAGTTGAATCCTTTATATCTTATCCTTTACATTTTCTTTTAATTGTGGGGGGTTGGGGGAAACGTGTATGTGACTACAGAGGAGGCCAGTGGTCATCCAGTCAAATCCCCTGGAGCTGGAGTTAGGGGGGTTTGTGAGCCATGTACCATGGTGCTGGGTATTGACTTGGGTCACCTGCAAGAACAGTGTGTGCTTAATCTCACTGAGCCATCTTTTTAGCCTTTCTGGTTCGTTCATATTCTCTCTCTCTCTCTCTCCCTCCCCCCCCCCCCCTTAACTATTTGGACCTTTTCTTTGTCATGATGTCTTCCCCCTTACTTTTCTAATAACATTTTTTAAAATTAACTTTAAGGGAGAATGTTGGAAATTGAACCGGTGTTTTCACGCATGTTAAACACATGCTCTATAACTGGGCTGTCTATGCCCCGATCCAGATCACTTTGTGTTCTTTCCTGTGTTGTCTCGTTATGTCGTCCACGCTGACTCTCAGCTCCTGGTTTAGCCAAGACTGTCCTTGAATTCCTGGTTCTCATTTCTCAGCCTCCCAAGACCCCTCACCACCCTTGTCATATGCCTTATATTTTTTTCTTACCAGCTTCACATTTGGCCTTGGCTTCTACAGTATAGAGGGTGTGTGTGTGTGCACACATGGGTGTCCATGAGTGTTGTGCTTATATCCACTAATCTCTTGTGGTTTCTGGTCTGAGTCTCGTTTGTTGGTTTTTTGGTTTTTCGAGACAGGGTCTCTCTGTAGCTTTGGAGACTATCCTGGAACTCGCTCATAGAGTAGCACCTGTCTCTGTCTCCTTAGTGCTGGGATTACAGGCCTGTGTCACCACCACCTGGCTTCTGGGTCTCACTTGTAAAGAGATTTTGTTTCTATAGAAAGGTCTTCATTGCTTACATTGAGTTTCATTATCACTGGTGTTGCTTTCCCCTCATGACATAGGTGCTTTTTGAAAAAGCTTTAAAATGTTTTAAATGTGTTTAGTTTTGGAGTGCTTCGAAGATGCTGGGGTGGTTCACTCAGGAAAAAACATTACCCTAAAACAGACATACAGACATACATGACTTGACCAACAAGAAATTATGCCAGTTTTCCTATGTCCAAACTTTTTGAATACATTTTTCCTTGTTACAGGGAGATCAAGGCCTTTACCACCTAAAATTTCTGTTGTGGAGTCATTAATGGGTAGGCCACAAAGCAGAAACAGGACTTTACAGCAGTAGCCTGCCTTTTTACTAATGTGGATTGATTTAGTATCCTGTGAATGACTCATACTATTCTTTGTGTGTACACTTGTACACATGCATTCATGTGTGTGTGCGTGTGGGGGCTAGAAGTGTGTGTACGTGGAGGCCAGAGGTCTGTGTACTGTGTATGTATATGTACACATGTGTTCATATGTGTGTGTGTGTACACATGCATTCATATGTGTGAGCATGTGGAGCCCAGAGGTCTGTATGTGTATATGGTGTATATGTGTAGTACACATGTATTCGTGTGTGTGTGTGTAGGCCTGAGGTCAGCCTCAGGTGTTGTCTTAGCAGCCATCTTCTTTGTTTTGAGCAGTGGGGATTGGTTGGTTGGTTTGTAGCAAGATCTTACTATGTAGTCCTGACTGCCCTGGCACATGCTGTGTATATCAGGCTAGTTTTAAAAGACTGGGATCCACCTGCCTCTGCCTTTTCAGTGCTAGAATTGAAGGCCACCATGCTTGGCCTACCATGGTTTTGAGGCAGGGTTTCTCACCAGGACCTAAGACTTACTGGTTATGCTGACTGGTCATGGAGCCCCTGGGATCTGCCCGTCTCTGCATCCTTGGTGTTTGTTAGGGTTGTAGCTGCAGGCCACCATGCCTAGTTTTTGGAGTAGGTGCTGGGGATCAGACTCAGCTCCTCATGCCCTCATGGCACGCTCATTGCCAAGTAACATGTCTCCCTGGTCCTGACTTTAAACTACAAGAGTTGTTATGTATGTTTTACATTTACAGCAGTGTGTCAAGACTGGTAACATTTGTAAACTGTGCTATATATATAAAGCCTGTGTAATTTCCTTTACTTTCTACTTCAGCATCGAAAGCAAACATGAGGTTACAATTCTAGGAGGACTCAATGAATTTGTTGTCAAGTTTTATGGACCACAAGGAAGTAAGTACATGTGTGGGTATGTGTTCTTTTTATAATCTTTACTAGACAGTAGGGCTATCAACAGGAGCCAGCGAGTGAAGAAATCTTTGTTATTCATGCATTTATTCTCTCACAAATTTTGGGTTTTGTTGTAGATGGGCAAACAAGTGTTCTCTGAATAGGATCCAGGTTAAGTTTCTGTGTATATTAAGTATATATTCTGTTCTGTTTTTGGGGGGGTGGTTGGTTGAAGTAGGAAAAATAAGGAACATGACTATCTCTTACTAAATAATTAGTGGTGTTTAACAGTATCATGTAAGAGAGTGAATATTTGCTTGACTCTGGATAAAAGAAAATGTGTGTGGTGTGTTTTGTTTTTAATTGTTTTCTGGTACTGGTGGTTGACCCCGTGCTTGTGCATGTTGGGGAAATGCTCTACCACTGAGTTACATTCCCCAGCCCTTTCTTTGTTTACTTATAAAAGCGGTTTATTTTCTATGCATATGAGTATTTTGCCTATATATGTGTATGCGCACCATGTGTGTCCTCGATTCCCTGAGAAGCCAGAAGAGGTCATTGGCTTCCCTGGAATTGGAGTTAGGGGTTGCTGTGAGCCACAGTGTGTGGGGGTGCTAGAAATTTAACCTGGGTCCTCTGCAAGAGTAACAAGTGCTCTTAATTCCTGAGTCACCTCTTCCCCCCCCCCCCCCCCCATCTTTTTGCATTTAAGCAGGTTCTCACTAAGTTGTTCAAGCTAGCTTGAAGTTACTCTATTCCAGTCAGCCCTTGGGTCCTCAGCAACCTTAGCTTCCTAACTAAATAAGCGATGATAGATTCTAATTAGAACAGGATAGTTCTAATAGAACAAGCTGTTCTGTTAGACAAGCCTAAAGAAAAAGCAAATTAATCCGAACATAGAGTTATCTACTCTGCTGATTATAGTTTGGTCCTGAACTTTTTTCCCCTTTGAGACAGGATCTCACTCTGTAAACCAGGCTAGCCTGGAACCCGCCTTATCTCCTGATTGCCCGCATTGTAACCTATGTCACCACGTCCAGCTAGTTCCTGACTCTTTAAGCAATTAGTTTGAGGCCTTTTTCAGGAGAGAAAGTGATTTGATGTTCATTTACACTTGTATTTATTTTCTCATTTGAAGACACAGTCCTGTCCTAATGGATAACATGTTTTATTTCTGTTCCAGCACCATATGAAGGTGGCGTGTGGAAAGTTAGAGTGGATCTTCCTGATAAATACCCTTTCAAATCTCCATCTATAGGTATGTGATGACTTGGCTTCTACAAGACATTCTGAAATATAAGAGGAACATAAAAATCTTATATTTTGTGAGAGATGATTAAGTCCCAACTTACCGAACTGAATTTCTCCTTTCTTGGCTTTAAAAAAAAAGGTTTATTTACTTATTATGTATGTGGATCTTTTGTATACATGTATGTCCTCACACTGAAAGAGGACATGGGGTCCCATGGGGCTACAGTTAAGAGCTATCTTCAGAACTAATGCCTAGTCTCCTGCAGTTTAGACTAACTCCTACTCCAGCAAAAACCTTTTTTCTGAAGTTTGCTTTGCTCCCAGGCTTTCAGGTTTCTGTGTAGAGCAGATAGTGTGTTAGGAGGATGTGTGCAGTAAGGGTGATGCAGGAGCTGCAGCCTTGCCACGGTCTTAAACCACTTCACTTCCTGTAGAGTTTTATGTACTAAAGAGCATCTGTGATTCTTTCCTAAGCTGGGGAATTCTTAGTGTTCTTTCCCTTCGGGTCTTTAGGTAGGTTCTCTAACCCTGCAGCCGTCCCCGAGATACTTATGGATCAACAGGTGAGAAATGGCTTCAGTGCAGCAGGGGCTCTGAGCTGTAGCCATAGGGGTGGCAGCAGCTCATGGGCATGCTGGACAGCAGCCTGCGTGGCTGCCGATCAAAGCCTTTCCCCAACCTCATTCCACAGCGACGAGAAGTGGGTGTCAATCTCTTCAGAGGGCTTTTCTGCTGTGGTTTCCCATGCCTGGTTTATTCATGTGTCTCCTAACTTTAGTGTCTTGTTCTATTGCAATAGTTCAAATATAAACTTTAAAATGTGTCGTAAACATCTATTTAAAGACAGAAAATTGGCATTCCAAGTATATATATAGTTTTGTTATTTTGCATTGCTGCTTACAGGAAACAGGGCTTGTAGAAGCCAAGCATATACTGTGGGAATGCAGCCTGTGCTGCAGAAATGCAGCTCTTCCTTAAACTTTAACCTGTTGTCCCAGGCAAAGGGTACAGTTCACTATAGCTGTCTAAAGTTTATCCTAAAAGACTCTTTTCTGCTCCATTGCTGGGGTCAGACTCTGGACCTGGCACATTCTAGGCAGGCACTCCACCATGTAGCTGCATGTGTCTGCTGCCCTAAAATACCTAAACTTAAAGTATTCTTCATCTGCTAATGACCCAAATTCCCAAGTTAATGACATGGTATACAGTTGGTTATGACCAAGCTAATTTAACATTCATAAGTTTCAATTTGCCATTCTCTATACTTTTCAGAATTTGATACTTAACAAATGAATGTCGTCTTCCTTTGAGGAAGTTGATTTAGTTGAAATACTTGTACAAGCTGTTCTTTCCTTCAGAGGAGAATTACATAAGAGTTAATCAGTTTGTGGGTTGACCCATTTTCAAGTCATCAACAACGTAATACTGTTAAGATGTGCTTTAAGCATTTTGAGAGGCAGTAGCTCATTTATGAAAGGCAAGGCTTAGTTTTTGAGTTGTGGAGACATGGTATTAAACAGAAGAGAAAGGAAATGAAGTGAACTCAACTTACTCGTAAAAATCTTTCTCACATAGTGTCTGTATCTACAGTTCTTTTTTTTTCAGTTATTTACCACTCTTAAGACAAGCACATTTACAGCATATGTGGCTTTAAATGAGCTAAGAATATATAAAACAGTAACTAATGTTCATATATATAAATACTGTTCCAGTATCTACAGTTCCTGAGTTTAACTTAAGCTCTTAAATATTAAGATGTGGAATTGAGAGGCATAGCTTGGTGGCAGAGTGCTTGCCTGGCATGTATGAGGCCCCGAGTTCAGCCCCTAGCCCTTAAGTAATAAATAACACATCTTCTATGTTAGCGCTGTGTGTGTGCATGTGTGCACCCACGCCCACCCGCCTCTGTTCAGACTCAGATAGGCCTTCCGTCTGTCCTGTTCGCAGTTGTACACCATCAACCTTAGCTTGGATTTTAAGATACTTATGAGCATATAATTTGTGTGTATGAGTTAATGTGCAGGCGTGTGTACTTGTTGGTGTATGGAAGTCAGACGTCAACCTCAGGTGGTGTTCTTTAGGAACTATATACTTTTTTTTTTGAGACAGTCTCTCTTGCTGGGACCTAGGTCTCACAGTTAGGCTAGGTTGCCTGGCCAGTGAGCTCCAGCCTGTCTCTGCCTCCAGCACTGGGATTAAAGACAGGTGCCACTGCATACAATAATTCTAGGGTTTGTTTTTTTTTTTTTTCCATTTGTGGACAGACTTTTTTTATTTTTTCCCTTTTTTTTAAGACAAGGTTTCTCATTAGCTAGGGAGCCAGTCCTAGAACTTGCTCTGTAGACCAGGCTGGCCTCGAACTCACAGAGATCTGCCTGCCTCTGCCTTCCAAGTGCTGGGATTAAAGGCGTGTTCTACCAGTGCCCAGTGAGATAGGAGGATTGCTTGAGCCTACAAGTTTGAGCCAGTTGAACAACATATTGACACCCCCCTCCCAATATCTTTAAAAGATAGGAAATTGGACTTGGTGCTTCATGCCTCTATAGTCCCAATAATCCGGTGGTTGAGGTAGGAGGATTGCTCGGGGCTAGGAGTTGGAAATCAGCCTTGCAACATATCACGACCTCACCTAAATTGTATTTATATAAACACAAAACAGGAAAAATGAACACTACTTGAAGTGGTAATTACTTGAAGTGTCAGCACTATGAGAGGGTGGAGTCAAGAGGGCCAAGGACTCAAGGGACTACCTGGGACCCTGTTAGAATTAGGTGAATTCTATGTGCTTGTCGTTAATTGACTCATTAAGTACTCAAAGGGTATGGCCACACTTCTTGACATTAGGAAGGTTGGTAAGAATAGATGGACATAAAGCACCAAATATTCTTTAGAAGATGTGTGAAGCTGTGCCTCTAGAAAAGAGAGTTTTTATTAAAAAGGACATATTTTGCTCTCATTACAAAGCATTGGAGATGTGAGGGCAAATGGGAATTTTAGAAACATTCAGAATCCCAAATAGTCCTCAGTCCATGAAGACTCTGCTGCACCAGCTCTCATTCTGTTCTCCAGATTCTGTGTTAGCTAGAGAAAGCTTCCACCAGAGCAAGATGTGCGGCAGCTGAGTGCGCATTGGGAAAGGGCAACACCACCACCACCATTGTCCTTGGTGCGTCCTGGGCACGGTAGCACATCGCTTTACAGACAGCTGGATGTTACTCTAGTTTCAGCCTGTTCTGCAAAACTACATTGTAAGTCCCCAAACAACAACAAATTGTTTTATGTGTAGCCAAAAAGAGTAATGATTTTTTTTAAATGAAGTTATAATTGGTTGAGCTACAGAGTTTGTGATTTTTTTTTTTTATAGCCAGTCTGATCAGAAGCAGAGGGATCAGGAGTTAAGGTGCTCCTTGACTACACAGTGAACTGTCCTGCCCTGTAGCACAGACCTTTAGCACAGACCAGCCTGTCATCTAAGTAGGATAGTTTAGGTTGTCAGACTAATCAAAATCCGTCTTAAATTTTTAGTTGAAAGCTACTCTAGTAACCACATTTTTATGCTTGTGCTAGTAATGAAGGGTAGTACATTGCACTATGGTCGGAAATTACCTCACAAACCGGTTGGTGGTAGTGCACACCTTTAATCCCAGCACTCAGGAGGCAGAGGCAGGCGGATCTCTGTGAGTTCAAGGCCAGCCTGGTCTACAAGAGCTAGTTCTAGGACAGGCACCAAAGCTACAGAGAAACCCTACCTTGAAAAACAAAATAAGAAGTTACCTCACTATTTTAGGAATGAAGTTTTGTAATATAGTATGAGTAACTTTAGAACTTAGTATGCTTAGTTAGTTCTATTCCATATGCTCCTGGATGGAAATAGTCTATAGTTTCCCCCAGAACTAATGTGCATAGCTGAGGGAAGTGCTGAAGTTTCAGAATGGAGAGGAGTGTGTCAATCATGAGAGATTTGGGGTTAGTCACTTTTAACAAAGGCTTACTTGGGCTACCACATATTTGTATAAATAAGTGAAATTTTGAACTAAGACAACATTCCACTTAGATCACTTGCGTCCCTCCATACTTCGATGATTTGAATGCAGTTCCTATCTCAAATGGCTGTCTTTGAATTTCAGTAGAGAAACGAAGTAGGAAGATTTTATGAATCATTTTAAAGTCATTACTATGAGAATGCAGCTGTGAAATTTTTCTGTCACGGGTGCTCTGAAAATGAACGGTCAGAGAGTACATTAAAATATGGTTGGTGGCTCATTTCGCCGAGTCTACTGGTTTCCTGCTCTGCTGATGTAGCTCAAGTGCTAGGGGTACAGAAGCGAGCATGATTCTCTTCTGGCAAATTTAAAACGACATTTAATACTTAAAGACAGCCCTCATCATCCTAGATCAGGGAAAGAGTATGCCAACAAGAAGAATTCAAAAGTACTAGCCTCCCGTGCTGGGAGGCTGGCTAAGATACGAAGTGTGAGCAGGGTGGTAGTGGAGCACACCTTTAATCCCAGCACTCAGAGACTGGTGGGTCCTTGTGAGTTCAAGGCCAGCCAGGTCTGCAAAGCGAGTTCCAGGACAGCCAGGACTGTTACACAGAGAAATCCTTTCTCTAAAAACTTAAAAAAACAAAAACAAAAACAAAAAACTCAATATATAGATGGAAACTCCAATAATGCTCTATTTTACTAGCAACCCTCATACACAGCTACTCAGGGCTTATGGCATTGAAGGCTATTAGAATGGATGGATATCTATTTAATATTACCCTACAATTTGCCCTCTAAACCCAAGGATTCTGTATCACTGACTGGACCCACCCACTATGCACCAAAAACAATCTGAAACCTAGTTTATCTTTTAAGGAATGTGTACATTCCTGAATGATAAAATGTAACTAGCATTCGCGTTGTCTCGGTTATAGGCAATCCACAGATAATGGCAACACGTGGGAGGATTGTGTCAGGCACAGAACACTACTGTGCTTGTGGAGCACATGAGCTTTGGTGGGGCTTTGGGCAGCAGTGGTCCTGCTGCTGGAACAACTCCAGGGAGGGCTGCAGAGGACTGCTGCCGAGTGATGGTGGCGGCTCCTCCGTCTCAAGCTGAACAAGGGCTGGCTGGTAGGAAGAAGCTGAATATCAGAAAATCCTTGGTTAGGAAAGGAGACTGTAGGAGAGGCATCGTTGTTTGTAGATATGACAATTCTCGGTGTGTCCTGGGAATATGAAGTGGGCAAGGTGGCGCACACCTTTAGTCCCAGCCCTTGGTGGGCAGAGGCAGTGGATCTTTTATGAGTTCAAGGCCTGCCTTGTCTACAAAGCAAGTTCCAAGGCTACACAGAGAAACCCTGTCTTGGCAGAGGGTAGGTGTCTTAGTTCCCTTTGAAAAGCATGTTCACACCACTTAAAATTTATGTTTCTGGTGTTGTTGACGAGCACTTCAGAGATGGTCTCATTCAGTTGTCTCAAGGCCGAGAAGTAACACCATAACGAGTTGCCAAGTCTATGGCAACATTCTGGCGGGGTTTTTCTGATTGTTTTGTTTTTATTCTGTCAGAATACTGTTTAATTACTGTTGGAGTATTATAGATTATATGTCCATTGTGATGCAATTTTATGAAATGTATATCAACATCAAAATCACAGACACACTTTGACATTTATAAAAAAAATGGTTATGGGGGATAGAGAGATGGATCAGTGGTTAAAAGCTCTTAACTATTCTTGCAGAAGACTAGATAGACGTTGGTACCCCCATACCCATGTTGGACAGCCTGTAACTGCAGCTTCAGGGCATCCCAGTGTCCTCTTCTAGCCTACTTGGGCCTCTGTGAACACATTTATACACGTAAATTTAAATTTAAACCTTGGTGGTGGTGGTGCACTCCTTTAATCCCTTGAGGGGCAAAGGCAGGCAAATCTTTGATTTCAAGGTCATCCTGGTCTGTAGAGCAGGTTCCAGGAGAGCCAGGGCTGCAAAAGGAAACCCTGTCTCAAAAAAAAAAAAAAAAAAAAAGATTAAATAATTTTTTTAAAAAAGTGATGTTTGTGTATGGTGGAGAGTTTCATTTCTAGGATGCAAACAATAGCAAGACATTATTTGGCTAGACATGATAAGGGAACACCTGTAACCCCAGCACTTCAGAGGTTGGGGCAAGAAGGTTCTAATTTTGAGGCTACCCTGGTCTCCATACTGAGACCTTATTTCAAAAAAGAAAGATGGGGGAGTGCAAGGTAACTTACTTAAGCTCAATAAAATGAAATTAAGTTCCTTTTTTCGTTGTCTTTATTAAGAATGCTGGAGACTGAACTCAGGGCCTAGTGCATTCTAGGTCCTCTTAACACTGAGGTGTATACCCCAGTCTTTGGATTTTTTTGTTACCTTGAGACAGGATTAAGCTCTCTACTTTGTAGACGAGGCTGACCTCTAATTTGCACTGTCTCCTGTTCTAGGTTCTATGCACCACCATTCTTAGTGGCCAAAATTGTCACTACTGCATGCTTACAGTATGCCAGTTATTGTAAGGGTGCTATACTTACGCTAAGTTGTTTGATGTTCCTGACATCCCTCTAGTGTGTGGATGACATTACTTACTCTAGTCTTGAGAATAAAGAGCTCCCTGTTAGACAGTCTGACATGAGTCTAAGCTTTTCACCATGACTTTGATTGTTAGAGACAGAACAGATGTGGTAGTGTGTACCTTCAGAATCCCAGCGTTAGGAGACATTGGCAGGCAGGTCTCTTTTGAGTTTGAGGCCAGCCTGGTCTTCATAGCAAGTTCCGGACTAGTAAGAGTTACACAGTGTGAGAGATGTCTTTAAAAAAGTTTAGAAACTTGGAAATTTTGTACTGTCTTCCTGCTGCTGTGAAAATCCTTCCAGATCTCACAGTGTGACTGGATGAATGAGCAGACACTGAAGGATAAAAATGAAACAATCAGCAGGCAGGCTAAAGGTTTTGGTAACTTACTAGTTTAGTAGAAGAGGAGTACTCTTGAAGGGTGACCTTTCACCTTTGCTTAGTTATAAATGTACTTTTCTTACCCACCCAGCCCTCAGATTCCAAATTAGCAGAGAAAAAGACAGAAGCAGAAGAGAGGACCCTCACTAAGTTATGATTGCCAGAAACTGAGCCTCAGTTCAGAAGTTTCTCCAACACAGGACTTTGAGAGTGAGCTCCTCGCTTGGTTCCTCACCTGAACAGAGCCCAGCTCCGTCTCTCCTGTAGGGAAGGCCGTTGTGAAGAGACTGCTGCCCCAACAGTGCACACAGCTGGGTCATTCCAACGCCGAGTGTTGGGCGGAGATTGAAGCTAAGACTCTATAAAAATGGATATCCTGAAACAGTACAGGAAAAGATACCTTTTAGTTTTGTGTTTCTGTGTATGTGGCAAGGAAAGAAGGGCAAAGGCCTTTTGGTACCGGAAATTGAACCCACGGCTTCATACTTAAATAAGCACCAGCTCCACCACCAAGCTGTATTCTTCACCCCTAAGTATATTTTAAACGCCTACTTTAGAAAGCAGAACCTTGGTTTTGAATTGTCTGTTTTCTGAGATATTTATTTGAGCATATGTATAACATTAACGTTTTCACTTACTATTTTCTCATAAGGATTCATACACTTACAGTTAAATTGCATCAGGCACACAGCAAACCTCAACCACTTCAGTCCTGGCTATCTGTCCCTTGGATAGAGCTACACGTCTGCCTTTGCCTTTCTTTCCTTCCCGTGTATCCTTAATCATTTCTCTGACTTTGCATTATCATCAAGATAAATTTGGCAGAAAGGGGATTGACCCCAGCATGTTTATTCACCTATAGATTTGGTCATTAGTATGAAGCTATAAAAGTAAAACGTTAAAGCCACAAGGGAGAACACTTGTCTAGTACCATGGGACCCTGAAGTCAGGCTCGTGTGTGTGTGTGTGTGTGTGTGTGTGTGTGTGTGTGTCCGTGTGTGTGTCCGTCTCTGTCTCTAGGACATGCTGCGTTTACTCACCATGTTTCCATAAAAGCTGTCTTCAAATACATTCTCTTAAAACACCTTCATAGTAGTTTATGGTCAAATGGAATCAAGTATTGGATGAAATTCTCTTGTTTGGACATACTCCTTACTGTGGTAGCAGTATTGCCAAAAAGAAGGAGACTGTGCCAGGGCCAACAGGCTCAGGCCTGAGAACCTCCCTTCTCTGAATTCCTGGTCTGCTTTCCCAGTCTTCTCTCTTCCGAACCCACAAGTTTCACTGTTGGCAGCATTGTCTAGACTAATAAATGGCTTTGTCAGAAACTCTGCACACAGCTTGTCCAAGAGTAAATGTAAAGTAAATGTTCCTTTTTATTGATTGGCTCTGGGTTTTATTTTGTTTTTTAACAGTTTGAGCTGAGCATATGCCTATAATCTACGTACTTTCAAAGGAGGTTCATCGCAAGTTCCAGGCCAGCCAAGACTACATAGACCATGTCTGAAACACACGCATTGATGTTCATATTCTCCCCAACCTTCAAACGCCTGGTACATCCTTCCAGTATCAGATAGTCTGTTAGGGGAAGGATCCAGATGGAGTTGGAAGTAGGGGTATGATGAATATGATCAAAGTACATTGTATACATGTATGAAATTCTCAAGAAATAATTTTTGAAAGAAATATTTTTTTTTTAAATAAAAGCCTGCAATTGGAAGATCTCTTTGTGGTCTGAGAGGGTTTCTCAGGTAGTGTTGGTCTGTTAGTACCTGGTCCTTGAAGGTGAAGTTGTCAGTTGATATTGCTCACTCTGGAATAGTCAGTGGGTTTCTTTGGCTCTCTGTGGTAGTGTAGCACAGTAGTTCTGGATGTGTTCTAGAATATTCCACGTAGTGGTGCTGCCCTACAAAGCCACTGTCCTTTAATGACTTTGCTGGCCATTTCCTTTAAAGTCCTCTGTTCTTGGAGCTCTTGGCACTGTTAACTAAATCCTAGATTTTTGGCGCTCATAGCACCTCTAGAAATTGAGTAAGAATGGGGGTTTTAGAAGTGAAACAGTCCAGCTGTTTCTCAGACCCATGTTTGGAAATGAGGTGACTGCTGGACCAGTGCCTGCAGTTGGTAGCAAAGTGAGGGCCAGAACCCTTTGCCAGGTTAGTACTTTGCCTTTTAGATGGTGGTAATTATTTTTTTGTCCCAAGACAGGGTTTCTCTGTGAAATAGTCCTGGCTGGCCTCAAACTCAGGGATCTGCCTGCTTCTGCCTCCCAAGTGCTGGGATTAAAGGTGTGTGCCGCCACTGCTCGGCGATGGTGTTAATTCTTTTATTTTTTTTTATTTTTTAATAAATTTATTTTTTTATTTTAATGTACATTGTGTTTTGTCTGTGGGTATGTCTGTGAGGGACTCAGATCTCCTGGAACTGGAGTTAGACAGCTATAAGCTGCCATGTTGGTGCTGGGAACTGAACCCAGGTCCTCTGGAAGAGTAGCCAGTGTTCTCAACTGCTGAGCCATCTCTCTAGCCCCTGATGGTGTTAATTCTTAGCAGCTCTGGGCTCCAAATCTTTTGTTACTAAAAGTATATTTATGAAGTTTTTGGCACTTCTTTTATATGCTCCTATATTTAAACAAGGCCATATTGAAATTTAGCTGAAAATAGTGTAGAAACTGTATGGACTCTGATTGTGGTTACTCTTCAGGCTAGAGCCAAAAAGGGGGATACTTTAATTTTTCATGGATAACTTTGATGTAGTCAGAGCTCTTGACCAACGTCATTCTCAGTCCTTTAAGGTGCCCTATAGCCTCAGATTGCTGAGGCTTAATTCCCTTGTAGGATTCCCAATTCCCATTCATTCCATTTTGTTTGAGATACGCCATTGTTTCATCCAACAAATATTGACGGTGCTCGGAGCCTATTGAGCCTTTTTTGTTTGCTTTTTGACAGCCATTTATTTAAAAACAAGACTATGTTAAGATGCTGTTGTCAGTGGCTTGTCCCTTCTTGATGGCTAACGTTCTCTCTGCTCCCTACCTTGTCTTTTGTTCCTCATCCCTTCACTTCAGCTAGTATCTTGGCTGATCTTCTAAAGTATAAATGAAACAAGCTTCTGATGCACTTTTCACCTAATTGCAACCTCTGCCCCTTGTCGTCCTTTTTTTTTTTTTTTTTACTTTCATAACACTAGCCACCTTCTAATCCAACACATGACATGCTTGTTGTACAGAGCTCTCCAGACAAGCCCTATCTATAGTCAGTTCTGAGAGCCTTTGCTTCCCTGGTGTTCACTACAGGTTCTAGCAGAAGCGGGGTGTTAAGTACCAAGAGCATCTTTGGATTATTAATAGTAGTTACCAACTGCTGTAGTTCATATAAGAGAATCATTCTTAGTTAAAAGCGTAGTGCTTCAGTTTTGTTTCCTGTTCATTTCCTGTAGGCTGTGGGGTAGATCTCTTGTAGAATACTCAATTTGCATGAGTGAGACCCTTGGTTTAACCCCAGTGCTTGGGAGACACGGGGAGGAACCTTGCAGGTATGAGGTCAAACTCTGAAATCCTTTGAGTGAGATGATAGTATATTCCTAAGTGCAACAGATCTTGGGGACCATGTACTTCACAAGCTGAGGGAGTTTTGGATTTTTTTTTTGTAATGGATTTTGTTTTATTTAAACAAGAGAAAATTAAGAAGTGAGATCTCAGAATAGTTGGTTTGGTTTTATTGATCATTTTCTTTTAGAAGATTTAGCACTAGTTAATACACATAGCTAAATCTACCTTAAAAACTTGATATTGAGCCAGGTAGTAGTAGTGCACGCCTCTAGGCAGAGGCAGATGGAGCCCTGTAAGTTCAAGGCCAGCCTGGTCTACAGAGTGAGTTTCAGGACAACCAAGGCTACACAAAGGAACCCTGTCTCAAAACCAAAACACAAACAAACAAACAAAAAAACCCACTTTATATTGTTTTGTTTATTTGAAAGGTTTTTTATTAACATTAAACCAGGAAAGGAAATACTGGAGCTGTCGTTCAAACACTTGACATTCGGGCTTTTCACACTGGGGATGGATTGTAAGGAAGTGGGGAGGGATAGGATTTGAAAACTGCAAAAGTGTCTCAGCTGAGTCTGTTTCCAGCTTCTTATCTATGTGCATACTGGCTGTGTAGAAAAAAAGGCAAAAATACCCAAGTATTTTGTCTCTCCTTTTTAAATGATTATTTTATTTTGTATGTGTGAATTTTTACAGGCATGTATGTTTGTGCATTATGTGTGTGCATGCACTGCCAGAAGAGGAAATCAAATTCCCTGGAAATGGAGTTACGGATAGTTGTTAGCTGTTACATGGGTGCTGGGAATTGAACCCAGGTGCCCTGGAAGAGCAGGCAGTTTTTAATCACTGAACTCTCTCTCCAAGGCCTACTTTGTCTCTTTTTCTTTATTTTTAATTTTTTTTAATTTTGTGTGTGTGTGTGTGTGAGCGTGTGTGTGAGTGCACGCACACGCGCGCCATGTGAGGCCAGAGGATGTCAGGTTTCCTGTATATGGAGTTACAGGTAAAATTGTGAGCCATCTTGTGGATGCTGGGAACTGAACTCAGGCCTCTAGTAATCGCAGTCATCTGCTTTTAACTGCTGAGTCAACTCTCCAGCCGCCTATCTTTTTACTTTTTTTTAAACGAATTATTTATTATGTATACAGTTTCTGTCTGCAGGCCAGAAAAAGGCACTAGATCTCATTACAGATGGTTGTGAGCCACCATGTGGTTGCTTGGAGTTGCCAGTGCTCTTAGCCTCTGAGCCATCTCTCCAGCTCTGCCTCTCTTTTTAAAAAAAGGAATCTTTCTGACTGTATCACCCAGGCTGGTCTCAGGCTTGAAACCCTGCTTCTGTCTTCTGATGACCGTGTGTAGCACAACCCGAGCAGATCAGGTAATCAGGGCTAATCCTCTCCCCAGTCTGTTTGGATGGCTTTGTAGCCTAGTTAAAATACCTTTGCAACTTTGATCTATGTGTTTCATTAGAAGTTTTCCCTAAAGCACAGAACATAAGGATTACTTTGTTATCATCTAAATAGTACTATATTATCAATACGTCAGTCTTTTATGTGGTTTTTGCCTTGTTTAAAGAGTGTTTTTAATTTATCATTTGGCAAATTTATATACACAAACACACCTCGTATCTTGATCATAACCACCCTACACACTCCTTCCTTCCATTCTTCTCCAGAAATTCCCAGTATGCCCTCCTGCCTTATGACCTTCCCTCGCCCCCAAAGCATACCCACAGATCTAGTTCTGTCTGCTGAAATGTTGGCTGTTCTTACTGCCCAGATCTTTTGTGGGTAGCTGTGAGTTTGTGTCCAGAAGACAGAACATTACCACAGCACTCTTTGCCATCTCTGCCTCTTAGCATTCTTTCTGCCTCCTCTTCCATGTTTCTGAACCTTGGGGTAGGTCCCATTTAGGCCTAAGTGTTCAAGCGGTCACTCAGCATTTGAATTAACTACTGTCCACTGAAGGAAGTTCCCCTGAGAAAGCTGAGACCATCACTAACTGTAGGTGTAAACGAATATTTAGAAGGCACCATGAAACGTAACTTTAGATCTGCCCAAACTGACAGACACATTGATGTAGTTCATTATGCTGAACTGTGTAGGATTCCAGGTCCTTTAGTATTCTGCACTTCTTTAGCCCCATCCATAGGGTGGGTTTTTAGTTCTTTCTTTTCCCCTGATACAGGGTTTCTCTGTGTACCCTTGGCTGTCTTGGAACTTGCTCTGTTGACCAGGTTGGCCTCAAACTCTCAGAGATCTTCTGTCTCTGCGTCCCAAGTGCTGGGGTTAAAGGTGTGCACCATCATCTCTGGGCTGGGTTTTTATTTAGTTCTTGACTCCTCACTCACTCCCCCCCGCCCCCAAGATGCCTGTGTATCCTAGCTACCTAGAACCTCACTATATAGAACAGGCTGGCCTCAAACTCAGAGATCCTCCAGCCACTACCTCCCTGTTGCTGGAATTAAAGGTGTGAGCCAGACGTTACAGTGTTAACATCCAGCATTCTCATAGTTTAACTGGATGTATGTTATTAGCATTTTCCTAGGGTTACAAGGAAATTTTTTCCTTTTAAGACATGAGCGCTCCTATTAGTTTGGGATATCTCTTAAACATTCTAATTTTCATGATGAAAAATTAATATTGATGCAGCCTTTTGCACCAAAATTATTTAAGCATTATAGGACTTTCTTGCTGTAATAATAGCTAAAGCTTTAGACTGTTGAAACATAAAAGTTCTAAAGACAAGAAATAAAAAATGGGATTATTATTTGGAAAGGCTAGAACATAGTCTGCAGTGCCTGTGCTTTTGTGTTAATCCTTGTTATGTAATTAGAGGGTGTTCTAAGTCTCCCGAGTTTGTGCGTCTGTTTCCACACCTTCTATCCACGTGTGCTCTCTGGTTGTGTTCATGCCGCACACCAGCACGCACTTCTTCTTGTCTCTTGGCCTGCTGCTAGAGTTCCCTGACTAAATGCCTGCTAGTAGGAGCTGACAAGCATATTTGGAAAGGGACGAGAGTTCCTAAAGCGATGGTGAGGGTCATCCGAGGGAACTTGTTGAAATGTGGGATAGGGCAACACAGTTCTAGTTGGGGACCATGAGTTTCTGCTCAGGATATTGTTGTCTGCATTTGTGTAATGATTACATCATTAATTTTAAGTAAGATGAATAAATTCCTCCTTGGAACTTAAACAGCGAAGTTTTAAGTTTATACTTTCCTCTAGGAATAAATTTTAAAAGCTCGGACAGATTCAGCTATCTTAGAGAATGTTTTAAGTCCTTGCTGTATTTTAATCAGAATTGGCTGAGTGGATAGACTCAGGAGCTGCTCTGGCCTCTGTTGTGACATTCTGTGGTTGGAGGCAATGTTCTGACTTGAGCAGCTTCGTTGGTGTTGCTGTGTGGCAGAACGATGCCTGTAAATATGCTTCTGAAGCTCCAGCGCAGAGCCGCCAGTGAAGCCCAGCAGCTGGGTGCTGTGAGGTTTCTGAGTGCCGTTGTGGCGCTAGTTAGACGTCACCAATACTACACATTCCCTTCTGCCACGTTTCTCCATAATCCAGAGACAGTGGCTGTTAAGGTTATCTTACACAGAAAGCTTGTTTTAGGATTCTTGTGTTTTAGTTAGTTGGGGTGGATATAATCTTACTAAGCAGCCAGAGACCTAAGCTAAAAGTACCAATCTGAGTATTGCCATCTTTTTCTATCCTAGAATGGTCTCCAGTACTGACGAGTTAAAATTCACTGTTCTCTGAATACTTTGTGCTGCTAATGAACATCTCTTTTTGCAGGATTCATGAATAAAATTTTCCATCCCAACATTGATGAAGCGTAAGTAACTATTTAAAAATGTTTAAATTTTAGCAGCAGCTGTTCTTGATTAATTAGGGGTCATCTCTTGTTCACTGTTATAAAAGAACCCTCAGTTATCCTTTGGGTTTTATGAGGAGGTATCACTGTATAAATGGTCACTTAAACTGTAGAGTTCTAGGGATATGAACCATTGAGGTTCCAGTACAATTATTGATTGAACTGTCACATTTTTTCCATTTTCATGACTGGGCCTTTCATTTCTTTGGTATTCAGCTGAGATAATCTCAATTATCTGTTTCTTAATGACTTATTAAAAGATTCCATTGTCGTCTGTCTTGTCCTTCTAGTGCTTCAGTTTTTTCTGTCTCAACAACTGCATAGGAAGTTTTTGGTAACCTTTTATGTATAGGTTATGTGTCCCTTAATCTTTAATACCTCATGTATTCACCATCCTAATGATAGGATGTTCTCTTAGGTCGCCCCAGGAAAGCAGATTCAGAAAGTTAGTATGATGTAATACTTGAATCTGTAGTGCAGTAATGTCAGGCTCATGTGCTACCTTTAGGACTCCTAAGACTCAGAATATGAACACACTTGACTGTATAGTGAAATTCTGCTCTCAGAATACAGGGTGTATCTGCCCTTGTTCCCTGGGTTGATTCTCAACACCTGCGTTGGGTGTTTTCTTCGTATCCTTGCTCTTGTTCCTTGCTGGGACAGAAGAGCCTGTAAATACCTGTGCTCCTCATCTCCGCATTCCCTGCTATATCTTAAAGGATGCTACTGTTTTTGATAAAATTAGCTGCCAGAAACTTGCCACTAGGTTTCTCAGTTTTTAAAAGTGCCATTTTTTCCATCTGTTTCAGGTCAGGAACTGTGTGTCTAGATGTAATTAATCAAACTTGGACAGCTCTTTATGGTGAGTTTGGCCGTGGAATATTTTTTGGAGATACTGCAACATTATTGCCTCAAAAGAATGTTTGGCTTTTCTTCAGTGGCTAATATGTTGTTGGGAATGGGAAAGAATTTTGAGGGGCTGAGTGGGAAGGTTTACTCCATGGGGAAAAATGGGGGGTGGTTAGGGAAATGGCTTGGTGGTTAGAAGTGTTTGCAGCACAAACGTGAGGACTGGAACCTGGATCCCAGGACTCAGGAAGATGCCAGGTGGGCATGGGCCTGTCTAACTATAGCCTCTCAAGTCAAAGATTCCCTGTGCAAGTTGGCCAGCTGACTTGGGAACCTCTGGTTTGATTGAGAGACCAAAGTAGGAAGAACATGTGCACACTATACACAGACACCCATGAAAATGGAAAAAGAAACAGTCTGAAGCACAAGTTTCAGTTTAGTGATGCAAATTTAAAATAAGTTAATGAAGGGCTGAAGAGATGGCTCAAGAATGGTTAACAATGCCACGCAGCGGTGGTGCACGCTTTTAATCCCAGCACTCAGGAGGCAGAAGCAGGCGGATCTCTGTGAGTTCGAGGCCAGCCTGGTCTACAAGAGCTAGTTCCAGGATAGACTCTAAAGCTACAGAGAAACCCTATCTTTAAAAAAAAAAGCAACAACAAAGATGGTTAACAAGAGCCAGTCTTGCTTAGGAGTCGATTTCAGTTTCCTGTACCCATGTCAAGCTGCTGACAATTGCCTATAACTTCAACTCTGGGAGATCTGCTGCCTCTGGCCTCAGGTACCTGCATTCATGGGAATATACTGTCCCACCTTCGCAACAAATAGATGTAATTTTAAACATTTAAAATTTAAAAAGTGTTGTGACCCGTACCCACAACTCCAGCACTTAGGAAGCTGAGGCAGGAAGAAATTTGAGAGCATTGCTGGCTACACAGGAAGACTGACTGGAAAATTAAAAACAAAAACAAAAGAATTAGTGCAATTTATAAGATTCTGAATTAAAGGTGTGGACATATACAAGTGGCTTTCTCTGGGTGTGTTCTGAACCATGCTGTGGTGGGCATTTCAAGGATCCCTTAGTCACCCCTGAGTTCTGAAAGTTAAGACTGATCATTGTAACAAATGAACAGCTGACTGAGTCAGCTCTGGAAACTGCTGTGTTGAATATCCCAAAGGCAGGAGGAGTAAGTAGCAAGCTTTTGGTTCCCTTGGCTTGATACCTGCTTGGGGAGCTGAAATAATTAAAAGTCTATTTAAAGTGAATCAGTAATACTAAAGCAAAATAAATGTTTTATATTTACCCACAAGTCTAGATCCACAGTCGTAATTAGACACTCCCTTCTCTGGTATTCCTACCACATGAACCTTTCCTGCACTGTTTGTTTCTCCTGTTAGTAATCTCAGAATTCATCTTACTGTCCTTGCAGCCATCCCACTTTGACTTGATTTTGTTTTTGTGTGTACCTATTAATTTTCTTGCTCTGCTAGATTGTTATCTACCTTAGGGACTGTTGGGTGTGTGTCTGATTTGTCTTTAAGTCCTGGACTTTGAGTTATCACGATGCCTCTCACTAAAAAGGGTTAGAAGAATGACTAATAGCCAAGAGTTGCTGAAGGCACAAGAAGAGAAGGGAAGGGTCGCTTGAAGCTGCATTGTCAGAGACGGTTTCTGTAAAGACTTGGGAGAGCTGCGAATGGAGGTGTGCACCTTTAGTCCCAGAGCTAAGGTTGAAGTCCGCCCAAAAGAAAAGACTTGAGAAGCAGGCAAGGAGGGAGGGGTTCTGTGGGAGGAGCTGGTGAGGGGAACAGGAAAGAATGGTTAGTTGCCAGAAGCTCGTGGTTCATCCCCTTTCTTCCTGATCATACATTCAAGAAGTATTTTTCTCTTGAACTCTGTCCTTTTCTCAGCCTCGGGCACTGTTTTCTCAGATGCCTCCCTTCCTAGGCAGCCCATCATACAGCCTTTGTTTTGATTTTGTTATTGAGCAGGACTTCATAAATGTTGTCCATTTGCAACCCCCTTTAGCTCAAGAAAAACTTAGTTTTTATTGTTGTCGTTTGTTTTTCTCTGTACTGTTATATTTAGAAGTCTACAGATTGGATCTTTTAAGAAAGATTCACAAGGTAGTCATCTGATATTAAAGATTTCTTTTTTATGTTTAAGGGTAAGCTTATGTACTGCCTTTGTGCTCAGAGCCTATGGAAGCCATACTTTAATTAAAGCAGCCATGTAGGTGCTGAACCAAGCCCAGGGCCGCTACAAGAGCTGCCACTGGCTTAACTATTATTATTATCATCATCATTATTAATTATTATTATTATTAACTATTATTTTCTATCCCCTAGCCTAAGAAATATCTTTTGACCCTGGATATATAGGCATATACAACACATATACAAATTAAACATCTACTAGTAACAAACCACAAAGACATTTATTTTAAAACTATTTTTTGACTTGCATATGATTTTACCATTTATTAAAAATGAAAGCAAATTGCATGCTAATGGAAATTGATGAATTGTGTATTTTTAAATAATTAAATATTGGCTGAGTGTTTAATACTACTAAGTATAAAGTATCTTGATTGTTTTTCAGAGTTGATTGATAATGGTCAATACTGAAAGGGCTACCTTGATTAATATATAATACAAGATGACAGATATGTTTAGGAACGTTTCAAAAGATGTTAGAACTTCTAACTTGATACTTACATGTAGAGGAAAAATAATAGAAATATTAACAGTATTTTTCGTCCTTAAGCCCCCCTTTTTTAATAATTTATTTAACTTTATTTTATGTGGATTGGTATGAAGGTATCAGATTCCCAGAAACTGGAGTTACAGACAGTTGTTAGCTGTCATGTGGGTACTGGGAATTGAACTCGGGTCCTCTGGAAGAACAGCCAGTGCTCTTAACCGCTGAGCCATCACTCCAGCCCCCTCCTTAAGCCTTTTCTTTATGTAAGAGCAGAAAACTTTCATAGTAAAAACATGACAGTTGAGGCAGCAGCATTCATTGACGTGGTATAGCATCGTGGCATATGCGGTGCAGAATGCACACGTGTTGAGAACCAGGGCTGCAGTCAAGTTCACAATGCAGCACAGACACGCACTGCTGAGATCTTTGGATTTGTTATATGTTTGATTTTGGTTGTTGATTTGTCCAAAAGATTTATGTTTTTTCATACCCTCCCTCCATACGGGGTCAATGTCCACAGTTGTAAGAAGCGAAATAATAAGGGAGGAACTTGTGTGGTATTTTTACACACATGCTCCTATTACAGTGCCTGCTGTACAGTAAGTTTCAACTATTTTTTAAACTAAAAAGATGAGGCAACCAGAGCGCACACACTCCAAGGGTGATTTTGCATGTGTGTGTGTACATATATGTATGTGTGGGTAGATAGTACATTCACATTTTAGAAATGTGTGTAGCAAAATATGACAGCCAGGTTCCAGTTACACTCAAGTAAGAAGATTCCTGTTATGTGTATCAGAATCTTTTCATGACTAAATATCATGTGTGTTGTTACCACATATTATTGATAAATTTATCTGATGATGGTTATTAGAGCGGTACTTTGTACAACTTTTAAAGAGTTTGAGATTTATGTTATATGTATGGGTGTTTGGCCTACATGTATGTGTCTGCACTGTGTGTGTGCAGTGCCTGCAGAGATCAGAAGAAGGTGTCAGATCTCCTGGAACTGGAGTTAACAGACAGTTGTGAGGTACCCTGCAGGTGCTGAGAACAGAACCTGGATTCTCAGAAAGAGCAGTCAGTACTCTACCCACTGCGTCCTCTCTCCAGCCTCGATGCACAAGTCTTGATGCGGTTCTGTGCTTTCATCTGTCTGCACAGTTGCTACAGCATTTTTAAATTCCTGTTAGAAGCTGTAAGATTGTCAAAAAAAAAGTAAGAGTAGAAGCCAGTGTGACTAAAGTTCCTTCGCGCTACGGAGTGCTAGTGTGTGTTCTTGTGTTTTCTTGCAAAGTATTTAATAAGCAACCAGTGCTGAGCCACGTTGGTCAAAGAGAATTGAAAGTACATTTCCACAGTCCACAGTGTTACACAACATGAGTGTGCCCACTCTGACACTTGAGTGAGTACAGGAAAACAAATACTGAAGACTGTGGTCAAAGGTGAAATGAGCACGAGAAGATTGCTTTGACGTTTGCCCTAAACAGAACTTTCTCTGGAAAATCCAGCATGTGTCAGGTACTGGTAGAGTTGGGCAAGTGCCAAAGATGGTTTTGTGGGAGTTTTTAGCATTTATCAGACTTTGAGAACTGAACCTTTGTTGCAGTCTGATAAAGCCTCTCTCATCAAGGGTTAGTACAAAATTGGTATGTCAATCCACCTCCCGCGGCAATTAAGCAGGCTGTGGCGGGCAGTGGTGTGGCGCTCACCTTTAATCTCAGCACTTGGGAAGGCGAGGGAGTGGGTGTCATAGATAGATCTCTCTTGAGTTTGGCCTAGCCTGATGTACAAAGTGAGTTCCAGGATAGCTAAAGCTACACAGAGAAACCCTGTCTCAAAAAAAGAAAAAGAAAGTGTTAGTACAAAGACTCCAAAAATTCTTCTAATATTAGACTAAATAGTGAGGGAAAGATGACTTGTTAGCATGAGTACATCACTGAAAAGCAAAGGGCTAGCCTGGACTCAAAACTTGTTACAGCGCTTACTTCTGAGTACCGTGGAGAGAAGCAGGGAGGAAACTGGCCGAAAGGCAGCTGCTCTTCAGTGTGCCAGGGGCATGTGCAGTTCACTGGGCACAAGTGTGTTTAGAATAGCAGTTCCAGCTGACGCTGAAGATTTGTACTTGCCATAGCATAATATTAGGCACTGTTCATGCTAGCCGTAAATTTAGTCCTTCATCCTCTTTGCCAAATAAAGCCAATTACTGGTAGCCTATATGATTGGCACATTGGTTCTGTTTTCATGTCTCTTTGCCAAGTACACATGAAGCTTGTTGGTTCAGAAGTTCCAAATTGGAATGATCATAATTTAATCACCAAGTGATTTTATATTACTTAATATTGCAAGAGAATTAATTACAGTAGGTAATATGGTTACTTCTGTAACGATGATGTCACCAGTTTGAAGTTCTCTATCTAGCATTTATCTGGTGGTTATCTGATGTGCTCTTAATAACATTAAGGGAAAATAGCAGATGCCTTGGCTTTTGTAGCACAGCAGCACCTTTTCTTGCATCCCTTCCTGCTCTTGTAGACATCCGTGAGGAAAGCACTGGGAAACTTACACTGCAGCCAAGGGTCAAAGACAAATGAAATTTAAGAATTGATGGAGAGTCTGGAGAGGGATGGCTCACCAGTTAATCTCACTTGGTGTACACCCAGAGTTTGTTTCTAGTATCCACCTCGGGTACCTTACAAGCTACGGTATAAGACCAGCTCTCAGCAAATGCTTCCATGAGATGAACCTTAGGTATTTTTGTTGTTGATGATGTTTTGGTGTTTTGAGTCTGTGTTTCTGTGTAACCCTAGCTATCCTGGAACTCCCTCTGTAGACCAGGCTGGCCTCAAACTCAAGAGGTCTATCTGTCTCTGCCTCCTGAGTGTTGTGGCTAAAGGCGTGTGCCACCACCCCTTTCACCCACCACCTTCTGCAGGCATTTTCTTGGTTAATGGTTGATTGATGTAGAGCCAGGCATAGTGGGACACACCTTTAATCCCAGCACTTGGGAGGCAGAGGCAGTTATCTCTCTGTGAGGCCAGCCTGGTCTACATAGTTAGACTGGGGCGGGGGGGGGGGATGACTGATGTAAGAGGGCACAGCACGCTGAGCAAGCTAGGCAGTGTTCCTCCTGGTATCTGCTTCAGTTCTTGGGATTCTTGCCTCAACTTCCCTTCATGATGGATTGGGATTGGTCATGTTTTATCACAGCAGTAGAAACCCCAACTAAGGCAGGATCTGACTCCTCCTTCTGGCCTCTGAGGGTACCCATTCTAAGGCAGCAATCATTCACACAGAAATACGCATGTATATAAATAGAATAATAAATCTCCAAAGAAATAAGTGGTGGTAAAGTTCATTAAGCCATGGGTTGTTTTTAAATTTTTTGTTTTAATATTTTTTAATTTGTTATTTGTTTAATATTTTTGTTTATGGGTATTCTTGTGTCTTCATATTCATACATGTGATGATGTGGGATTCCCCTCTGTTTGCATTTTATTACCATTGGTTAATAAAATGGCTTGGCCTGATAGGGTAGAGTAGAGCTAGGCAGGGAAAACTAAAGTGAATGCTGGGAGAAAGAAGGGTGGAGTGGAGAGAAGTCATGTAGCCCCACCAGAGACAGACACCGGTAGGAATCTTGCCGGTAATTAGTCACAGCCATGTGGTAATACACAGATGAATGGGGATGGAATAGTTTAGGACAATAAGAACCACAAATACGCTTAAGCCATTGGCCTAACAGGATTGCAAATAATATGGTTTCTTTGTGATTATTTCGGGGCCTCCGACTACAGACTTGTAGCCAGAAGAGAGGGCATCACATCCCGGGAGCTGAGTTACAGAAAGCTGTGTGCTCCCCAGTGTAGATCCTGGGAACCGAGCTCTTGTCACTTCACAATCAGTGAGCGTGAGCGTTCTTAGCCATTGAGCTGTGGCTCAGTCCCCTGTAAACCATGTCTTCTTTTAAAGCTCTGCTTTTGTCTTAGGGTTTGTAGTGCTGTGACTAGACACTATGACCATGGCAGCTCTTACAAAGGAAAACATTTGATTGGGGCTGGTTTATAGTTCAGAGATTCAGTCCATTATCATTGTGGTGGGACATGGTGTTGTGCAGGCACACATGGTGCTGAAGAAGTAGCCAGGTGTCCCTACATCATGATTTTCAGGCAACAGGATGTAAACTGACTCACTGGGCGTGGCTTGAGCATATATGAGACCTCAAAGACCACATCCACAGACAGTAGTAATACACTTCTTCCAAACAAGATCACACCTACTCCAATGAGGCTAATCACACCTCCTAATCATAGCTGTCCGTTTGTAAATTTTCTTTAAAATTTGTAAATTTTCTTTAAAATATTTTCTTTGTGTACTTCCCCCGTCACTCCCCACTCCTGAGGCCAAGACTTCTTAAGTGCAGTACAGCTTTAGTCTTGGATGAGTTTGACCCTTGCCCCTTCATTGTACTGCTCTATCTGATAAATTATATTATGGTTCAAGATGTGGACAAGTGGGGTGAAAGACTGCTTTCTTATAGAATTGGGCCATTTACAATTCTTACCTTGAGAATTGCTAACCTGGAACAAGCTTTTATTGAAACAGAAAATCAACATTGACTGTTAGCTTCCCTGGAGTCACCTGGACATTGTAATAAATACTTAGGATTGGCTGTGACAGAAGGAATGTCAGGACTTGGAGACTAGGCAAGAGGAACAAAGTTAATTTTATCAGGCATGGGGTAGAGCAAATTTCTAAGTAGTTATCTCTTTTCAGATACTTTTCAAATTCATATTTTCTCTAAAGTTATGTCAGTTATGCTTTGTTGAGTTATATAGCTCAGTGGTAGAGGCCTCTGCCAGCTGTGCATGAGGCCCTGAATTTGATGCCCTGCACAAAACAAACAAACACAGAAACAGGAAAACCCTGTTATAAGATGTGCTAACAGACCAAATTTGTAATCATAGCAGTTGGACAGCCAGGGCAGAAAGATTGCAAATTCTAAGTGAGTCTTATTTACGTAGCAAAACATTGCCTGAAAACAACTAATAATGCTTTGTTGCTCCTGCCTGTTCTTTCTAGATTCTGTTTTTGTTTGAAGGGGTTTTGAGACAGGGCCTTGCTGTGAATAATAATACAGCAGTCCTCCTGCCTCTCAAGTGCTTAGGTGGCATGCCCAGCTGTTTGTAGATATTTTAGTGTGACTGCACTGACAGGTTTCTGTGGGCTTTCTGTCTGTCTGTCTTTATTTATTTATTTTTTTTTATATTTATTTATTAAGTATACAATATTCTGTCTGTGTGTATTCTGCAGGCCAGAAGAGGGCACCAGACCTCACTACAGATGGTTGTGAGCCACCATGTGGTTGCTGGGAATTGGACTCAGGACCTTTGGAAGAGCAGGCAATGCTCTTAACCACTGAGCCATCTCTCCAGCCCCTAGCCTCAGCTTCTTGTCAGAACATGAGAGAAATGGCACCTGTTAACACGGAGAAGTTTGGAGTTGCTGGCTTTGGCAGGATATAGCTGACTCCATGACCAGCCTTCTTTATGGGTTGACCTCTTTGGAAGTCATATTTGTAGACCAGAAAGCAGTTATTTTAGGAAAATGATAAGAGCTGTTGTTGGATTGAAGAATTTAGTAGATTAGAGATGCCACATTCACTGGGGGCAAGCTTTATACCATGTAGTAGCCAGGCTTTGTGGGTTGTGGATCATGTGCCAGAAAAAAAAGGACTCATAAAGATGACCTGTTTCTTGGCTCTGTAGTTACAGGGTCGAACTTTAGTTCTTAAATATGTAGACAGGTAGCCCTGATTTGTTTTTCGTGTTTATGATACATAGGTAAAATCTTTCTCTTTTGTTTTTGTTTTTCGAGATGGGCTTTCTCTGTAGCTGTAAGTGTCCTAGAACTTGCTCTGTAGACCAGGCTGGCCTCAAACTCACAAGAGATCCGCCTGCCTTTGCCTCCTGCTGGAACAATCAGGCCTGGCCTTTTTTTTTTTTTTCTTACTTTAACAACTAAATTATTGCCTAGTAGTTAAAAGTTTTAATAACAAATTTAGTGTAATCCCACTGGCTGATTGATTACAGATTAACCTTCATTTCAGGACGGTTGATTACAACTCTTAGTGTGAGATAAGCAAGGCTGTGTCAGGTCTGAACTACAGTGACCTAAAAGCCACCCCAGTGTGTTGAGAAGTGTTTTGAGATTGACTAGGCAGTGAGCATTATCTTCCACAGCCGCTCATCTGAGATAGATAGGAGTATGCATTTTCTAGATCAGCCTCAGTTTATGTACATTGGGGAAAGAACTACAGTTAAACAGTTAACGGTAAAGAATTTGGTATGTTTAAGAGTTTAGATAGCTTTATTTTGATTTTAAATTTTATTTTTTATTTTATATGGATGAATGTTTTGCCTATAGTATGTCTTTGCACCACATGCTTGCCTAGTGCCCTCTGAGGCCAGAAGAGGACACCAGATCCCCAGGAACTGAAGGTACAGACAGTTAGTTGTGAGCCACCATGTGCCCTTAACCACTGAACCATCCCTTCAGCCCCAACTTTATGACAGAGGCTTACTATGGAGCCTTGACTGGCCTAGTATTAGTAGGCTCACTGTATAAACCAGTGTGGACTCAGACTCAAAGACATCCATCCATGTGCCTCTGTCTTCCAAGTACTGAGATTAAAGAAATACACTACCATTTTCAGCCTAGAATGCTTTTACAATGGTCCATGTGCTAGAGATGTTTCTCATTGGGAAAACACTTATTGTGTGCAAGGCCCTGGGTTCAATCTCCAATGCCACAATAAATATGTAAGTAAATAAATAATATGCATACATTCATGCAATTGGTTCCTATGTTCAGATTGGTGACCTGACAGAACATGTTAGTGTTCTCCAAATTTTAGGGCCTACATCTTTGCTATTGCCCTTTCCCATAGAACAAAGCTCAAAATACTGAAAAGTCAAATTCACTAAACATACCATGTATGTTAAAATTATTAACTTCTGCTAATTTCTTTGTTTAGGTTTTATCTGCATAGACATTCTGTCCATCAGATTTCACAGCAAACACGAGCACATGTGTAACTCATGAGTGATCTTCTATTTCATCTACGCACAGTCTTCATTCTCCCTCCCTTTCCTACCCCTTCCATAACTGTATCTGGTTTTTGCTCTTTATTTTGAGGCAGGATCTCACTGTGTAGCACAGACTGGCCTTGAATTTGAAGTCCTCCTGCCTCTTCCTCCTGAGTTTACAGGCTTGGGCTACCAAAGCCAGCTAATTCTAGCACACTCTTGAGTTCATCTTAGCAGTTAAGTTGTGAAGCATGACCCAGTCCTGATACAATGCAGTTATAGTTTATTAGTGCTGTGCACAGGTGCTGTAGGTCTGTGGTGGGTTGCTCCAGCAACATTTATTTTAGAGAATGTTACTTTAATTGTTTTTAAGTCAGACTACCTACTTAAGAATATTCCCGGGGCTGGAGAGATGGCTCAGAGGTTAAGAGCATTGCCTGCTCTTCCAAAGGTCCTGAGTTCAATTCCCAGCAACCACTTGGTGGCTCACAACCATTTGTAATGGGGTCTGGTGCCCTCTTCTGGCCTGTAGGCATACACACAGGCAGAATATTGTATACATAATAAATTAAAAAAAAAAAGAATATTCCTGACTAACTTTACTAAATTTTATTCCTGGAGGTGTCTTCTACTTTTATAGCCCCCTTATCAAGTTTTCCTCACCTATAATTGTGCAAGTTCTCTGCAGTTTAGGACTGTCTGGTTGCTGAGGTATTGTGGTCTGAGTGGCTCTAGCTGGAGGAAGTGCGTCACTGGAGGCATGCTGTCAAAGCTTAGACCCGGTACCGGGCTGCTAGTTGCTATCTCCTGACCAACAAGAACCTCCTCTGTACATTGCTCCCAGTACAGCCTTGTGCTGTCCAAAGTCCATGGGGCCAAGCAGCCATTGGATGTAAACATGTGCCAGAAAATGAGCCTCCTTTAGCTGGTGTCTGAGATGGTGGGCTGACCTGTGCAAGCATAAGTGATGCCGGCAGGGCTAGAGACCTGTCTCAGTGGTTAGGGCTTCTTGCTGTAGAACCGTGAAGACCTAATCCAGTGTTCATGTAACAGTCCGTGTACTCAGGTACACCCGTCATACGAGTAAATAAACTCTAACAAAGTAACTAATGGGCCAGCCATGGTATGCACTCCTTTAATTCAAGCAGAGACAGGTGGGTCTCTGATTTCGAGGCCAAGCCTGGTATATATAGTGAATTTCAGAACAGCCAAGGCTACACAGTGAGACCCTGTCTTAAATAATAATAATAATAATCAGTTGTGATTTGAAAGAAAATGGCCCCCAAAGAGAATGACACTATTAGGAGGTGTGGCCTTGTTGGAGTAGGTGTGGGGTTTGTTTATTTATTTATGCATTCTATGTACGCAAATGCTCTGTCCTCGTGCACACCAGAAGAGGGCGTCAGATCTCATTACAGATGGTTGTGAGCCACCATGTGGGTGCTGGGAATTGAACTCAGGACCTCTGCAAGAGCAGCCAGTGCTCTTATCACTGTGCCATCTCTCCAGCCCCATCATCTGAAAATTACTGTGTTTGTTGCTTTTTCGAGACAGAGTTTCTCTGTAGCTTTGGAGCCCGTCCTGGAACTAGCTGTTGTAGACCAGACTGGCCTTGAATTCACAGAGGCCTCTGCCCCCCAAGTATTGCGATTAAAGGCATTGGCCATCACCACCTGGCTAGGTGTGGTTTTGTTTAGAGGGACTGTGTTACTGTGGAGGTGGGCTATAAAGAGAAACAACAGAATTTCTCTTTGTTGTAGAATCTACTCTGATGAGATGGCACATTCACATAAATATTTTAGGCTAGTCCTTTAGTCTGAAATGTGTTTTATAGTTATTTTAGTACTGTGTGAAACATCCTGATGAAGAACAGCAGTATTATACTTCTCTTTTTACAGGTGAAGAAGTTGAGGTGCGGAGAGGAGAGAATTAGAAGATCAATGAGCAAGTTAGTGGGGGCCTAAGATTAGACTTGAGGCTTTCTGTAGTACAAATTATAATTGGTGTCAGTAATAAAAACCCAGAGCCAGATATAAGGGTTAGTGTTGAAGATCAGAGAAGCAGAACAGCCAGCCACTAGCTCTTACCTCGACTTCAGACTGGAAGGGTGATCCTGTCTCCACAAATCCTTAGACTGAATCCTCAGACTGCATCTGAGCTTCTGTCTCCTCCCACCATATATTCGTCTCCCTGCCCAGCCATATCGCTCCTGTCTCCACCTTCCTAATGCTAGGATTAAAGGTGTGTGATCACAAGTGTTGGCAGTACCAGAAGAGGGCACCAAATCTCATTACAGATGGTTGTGAGCTACCATGTGGTCGTGGGGGAATTGAACTCAGGACCACTGAGCCATCTCTCCAGTCCCACTTATGCTTGTTTTTCATGCAGGGTTTCTCTGTGTAGCTCTGTCTGCCCTGGAACTCACTCTGTAGTTCATGCTGTCCTTGAACTTAAGAGATCCACTCGCCTCTGCTTCCCCCTCCCAGGTGCTGGGATTCAAGTGCGCCACCACTGCCTAGCTCACTGTCTTTCTATCTTAGTTTGTAGTTTGTATCTTCTCCGCCAGTGCCAGTGTTTTGGGTTTTTTGTTTGTTTGTTTTGGTGCCAGAGTCTTCCTAGTGCCATGTTACTGAGTTCCATACCAAGCCGCGTCCGCATCTTAGCTGGAATGGAGCGTGCGCGGCTCCTGCTGTCGCTGCCGCCCATTTGAGGAGCTCCCACTGCTTCCTGGTGGAGAGCCAGAGGCTCCTGCTGCCCAAGGGGGGGTCATCTCCACCCACAGTTGAGGTGCTTTTCTGCCTTACAGATGTGACTCGGCACATCTGTACCAGTGGAGCAGAACTGGTTAGCACAGGGAGGGAGGACCAATAACGAAGGGTTCTTTATCTGTTTGGAGCAAACACATTGGCGGAGCTACTTATTGGTAGCTTGAGGAGACTTAAAAGTAGCAGGAAAGTTTGTTAAATCTCTTCCCGGGACATTGCCAAACCTGGTTATATAATAGGCGGTCTGCAGTATTTCTCTAGCCCCAAAACCCTTCTGAACATCAAAGAGAACAAGGTTTTTTTGTTGTTTGGTGGGAATGTTTCAGCAGCTCCTGTCAGAAACGTGGCAGTGGATATTCCCAACTCTCTGTGAGCAGCATGGGCTATTTGCTGTGCCGAGGGACTTGAGAATAAACACATTGCTACTGTGAAGTAGCTGCAGAGGCAGCCTAGACATTCTCTGTCAAAGTCCATTCTGCTGGCCTCGCACTTGTGAGAAGGGGAAACTCTGGAGAGAAGCCAGCCTGTCTCTAGGTATGCATGGCTCCCCTGAACTCTGCAGTTTTGTTGCAGACATGGAGAGTTTGCGAAACAGTATGTTTCAACCATTGACAGAGGCAGCAGGGTGGGAATCCAGCCTCTTGGGCAAGTTACAGTTAGAGTAAAATGGATTTGGCAGTGGTACCAAGGCACTCACCTGAGCTTAAAGTGCCTCCGACCAAACCAGATGTGCTAGGTCACAGCTATAATCCCAGCACCTAGGGGTGCTGAGGAAGGAGGAGCAAGAATTTGAGGTCCGCTTGGGTTATTTATTTTGAATTTTTGAGACAAGGTTTCTCTGTAACAGCTCTAGCTGTCCTGGAACTCAGTTTGTAGCCCAGGCTGTCCTTGAACTCAGAGACTCCCTGCCCAGCATCCTTAGTGCTGGGATTAAACACTTGCGTTGCCATGTCCAGCCTAGATTTTTTTTTCATTATAAATGATAATGAAAGTCTTAGGAGGAACGTGTTTTGTTTTGTCTTCTTGGTTAAAATTTTAGCACATATGTCCTGCTGTGCGATTTTACTGTAATTTGTTTCCATGGAACTGTTGTGAAGACAGCCAGGCTTTGAAAAGCCTAGGTAGAAACCTCAGGCGTGTCTTCACATTCGGGATGGAGCCACTCTGAGAGCAGGCCGAGCAAGCTACCCAGACCTGGTACAGGATCTGCTTACTGCCCGTGTATGGGTGTTCAAAATTATGCTTAAATAAAATGAAAAACTTATTTCCTGGTACACTCACCGTATCTTTAGCAGACACATGTGTTTCGTGGCAGATGTTTTGAGCAGTACAGAGATAGGACATTTTTAACTCCTCATAATGTTCTCTTGAAGCACAACTGAATATAATACAGAAAGAACCTGCGGTCTAAAAGGTTTTCTCCTTTTTCTTTCTTTCTTTCTTTCTTTCTTTCTTTCTTTCTTTCTTTCTTTCTTTCTTTCTTTCTTTCTTTCTTTCTTTTATGGTAGGGAATGTACCTAGGGCTTTGGGCATGCTAAATGAGCCCTCTACCACTGGTCTACGTCCCTTGCTTTGTGGAGATTTTTCTAGAGCAGGGTTGGCAGTTTCTATAGAAAACTTCACTGTAGCATAGACATGCCCATTTGTGTTGTTTACCTTTAGCTACATAGTGCCACGGCGGCAGAAGTCTACTAGACATAGTTTGTTTTGTTTGTTTTGGTTGAAACAGGGTTTCTCTGCTGCGTTGGAGTCTGTCCTGGAACTAGCTCTTGTAGACTTGTAGACCAGGCTGGCTTAGAACTCACAGAGATCCGCCTACCAAGTGTTGGGATTAAAGGCATGCACCACCACTGCCCGGTTTGACAATCCCTTTTTTATATGTAACATAGGCCTTTTCAACCTTGCCATAAATGTCAGTTTCCTTCAGACATTCTTGTTGTGAATTATTAAAGTATTATAACACTTTAACATCATCTTTGGTTCTTGGTTCTTACCCAGTAGGTGTCAGTAGCAACCCACCCTGTTGGGGTGACCAGAAATATTTCCATATACTCCTAGGTTCGTTCCGTGGGGAACCACAAAATCTCAGGTTGTGAGGCTTGGCAAACCATCCACGTAGGCAGTCATTGTAAAAATAGATCACAGTAAGAACAATGGAATAGTTTTTGTTCCTTGGGTGTTCCCTTCGGGGACAGGAGTGTTTATATGCAGGGTAGTTGGAGTGGGAAGAGGAATGGAGGCACTTGGGTCTGAAGTTCCCTGTTGACAGGCTGAGGCCCTGCCAATAGAAACCACATCATCTCTGAAGTTGGGGAAGTGCAGACTGTGCTTCTTCCTTTATAAAGCACTAGGTAACTGGGCTTTTGTTTTGCTATGTACAGACACCATGTGGGTATGCTAGTAAGACAAGGGTTAATGTTACCAGTGGGTTGCTTATCTGTCTAGCTATCTATGGTTATATAGGCTATATGGTTGTATAGGTTTCTGCCCTTTTTTTCCCCTTCTCTCCTCCCCTCTCCTTGGAGACAGGGTTTTTCTGTGTGACAGTCCTGGCTGTCCTAGAACTTGCTCTGTAGACCAGGCTGGTCTCATGGCTGCAAGGGGGTGAACTAGCCAGGGAATGCAGGAGAGAGCTCACCCTGGCGGCAAAGATGGGAGAGCTGGAAGGCTGACCAACCCTGCAGCTACCTGGCCCAGAACCAGGGTTGTGTGTTAGCTCCTCCCAGTATTCACCCCATCTGTGATCTGCTGGAGTGTGGAGGGAGGGGTGGGCCTGCAGACCCAGGGCTTACACAGGCCAGAAGAGTCCCTGTGAGTGCACAGACCGGAAGCCTCAAACCAAACCTATGGTGTTTTTGGGGGATGAATGCCTGGATGTAAAGATATGTATGGATAAAGGGTTTATTGTGTGACTCACTGTGTCATACTGCAGCTTCCATGATGAACCCTTCTCCTTTTTCCTTTTTTGAGTCTTAGATTTTATTTTGTTTTACTTTAGGGGGTCTGATTTGAGAGGACAGGATCAGTGGGATCGAGAAGCATGGTGTGAAAGGCACAAGGAATAAAAAAAAATTAAAAAGACTGCTTAATGCTCTTGTAGAGAACTTAACTATGGTATATCCAATAACCCCTTATCTTTATGGGCACCTGCACGAACGTGATGCACATAAATTAATGCAGCTTAAAGCACATACACATACTATATGTATTTTCCATCACTATACTAACAAGGAAAAAATAAAATTTTTAAGTGACCATTCTTGACTACTGAACTCCAGTTCATTAGGTAAAATTGCATGTTCCTAGGAATGAACTGTTTCTGTTGGTTTTTTTTTTTCCTCAGATCTTACCAATATATTTGAGTCCTTCCTGCCCCAGTTGTTGGCCTATCCTAACCCCATAGATCCTCTCAATGGTGATGCTGCAGCCATGTACCTCCACCGACCAGAAGAATACAAGCAAAAAATTAAAGGTAAGGTGGCCGTCTAAGGCATGCACCTTTAATCCCAGACACACTGGGATTGGAGTTGGATTAAAAGGAAAATGAGGACCTGTAAAACTTGATCCTCTTCAGTGTGTTCTGCGACTGCCCTGCACGCACAGCCCCTGGCTGGCCTCTTCACCTTGGTCTGTGTTTGAGAACTTGCCTGGTAAGGTGTAGGCGCAGGAAGCAGTACACAGTGTAAGAAAAGCTGAGGTATGGCAGCGTGCCTGCTCCTCCTGCGCAGACGACGGCACTGGAGCCCTCGTGTTAGGTGCTGATGCGCTCATCTGCACAGGACGCAGAGCACCCGAATCACCAGTGCGTCCAGAATGCACCTGCCAGCAACGCAGTAAAAGTACGTTAGGGGAGCTTGGATGCATAGGTTTAAATTCCCCATTAGTTGTACAAGGCTTATGTCACAGGGATACTGGGGGCCGTGTGTTAAATATGTTTCTCATCCTCCCCAGGCCCCTCTGGAGTATTACTGAGTTTTTACTTAAAGCAGAAATGACCTGTAATTCATTTTTCTCGAGTACTTAAAAATTTTAAGAAGAAAAATGCAGTTTCAGCCACATAGAATTTTGTTAGGAAACTGCTAAAATTTTGACACTACAGGCACTGTCTGCATGGGTATTATAATAAAGAAGTACTTCTGTATTCTTTTACTCATTATGCCTCAGCAATATAGTATTACCCTAACTGTAGTGCGGGTCTGCTCTGATCCTAGTTACAAAAGGAACCAGACCTATGTTCATCTTAGGGTAGTAGCTACCCCTCTCTCAGGGACCAACCCTCACTTCCTGTGGTGTCCATGTTGAAGGTCAGTTTGCCATTCTTGGTAGTCTGAGATTGTTGTGTCTCTTAGACCCGAGCTCAGCCCTGCTTCTACTGTACTTTTGTGTACTGCCTTGCCTTATTTCTCAAATAAATATTTATTTGCTGCCTTCACCACTGGAGTTGCCTCTTAGGATCTGGCTCCATGTGTCATTTTCAGCTTTTATCGTTGCTTTCCCTTCTACCAAAGCTGTGGCCTGACTTCTTCCGTGTCTTCCTGGGCTTCACTACAGCTTTGGCGCTTTCTTTTTTTCTGAACCATGTCTTATTCCATTCCCTGAGTGTGACCATCCCCTTATGACCAACTTACGCTTAGACCCCCAGACTCCATGTCTCTCCTGAGTTGCTTATTCATGGCTCCAGGTAGCCCTCCAGGTAGGTGTGTCTAGGCCTGACCCTTCTCCCAGGATGTCTTTGAACTCTACGGTGGCCGTCACAGCTCGGTGTATTTGCATTACAGAAAAGTCCATAACTTTTCTCCTAGGTTTTAACCTTTAGATTCAGCTGATGGCATTTGAGAATGTAGGTGTAGGGGCCTGAAGAGAAAATGCTGGCTCAACAGCTAAGAACATGAATGACTCTTCCAAAGTGTCATCGTCACTGTTCTGATGCTGTGAAGAGACATCGTGTCTAAAGCAGTGTATAAAGGAAGAATTAATTGGATACTTGCTTACAGTTTGAGAAGATTAATTCATTACCATCATGGTGGGGAGTGTGGCAGACAGCAGGCAGGCATGGTGCTGGGGCTGTAGCTAAGAACTCACATTTAAACTATAATTTGGAGACAGAGAGAGCAAAACTGGGCCCAGCATGGGCTTTTTTTAAAAATATTTATTTATTTATTATGTATACAATATTCTGTCTGTGTGTGTGTCTGCAGGCCAGAAGAGGGCACCAAACCTCATTACAGATGGTTGTGAGCCACCATGTGGTTGCTGGGAATTGAACTCATGACCTTTGAAAGAGCAGGCAATGCTCTTAACCACTGAGCCATCTCTCTAGCCCCCCCAGCATGGGCTTTTGAAACCTCAGAGCCCACCCCAAGTGACAACACCTTCTAGTCCTGCCCAGTTTCATTAACTGGAGACCAAGAATCCAAATAAAGGAGGCAATGGGGGACATTCTGACTCAACCCACCACACAGAGGGTCCGAGTTGGACTCTGAGCACCTATGTCCAATAGATCACAACTGCCTAGAACTTTTGCTCCAAGGATCCACTGTCTCTAGCTTCCTCGGGTACACCACTCCCCAGGTACAGCAGGCATGCCTATATCCACATGATTAAAAATAAAAATAAATCTTTGAAAAAATGCAGGTGTAAAAAGGTTGAAGGCTAAGCAGTCTGTGGGAGTGGGTGCCCTTGGCATTATCTAAAGATAGGTCACTTTCCTGCTCAAAACCTTTGCTAGTAAATCAGGCACAGTAGTGCATGTCTTAATCCCTGCACTCAGGAGGCACAGGCAGGCGATCTCTTGAGTTGGAGAATAACCAGTGCTGCAGAGAGACCGTGTCTCAAAAGAAGAAAGAAAAAAGAAACAAAAGCCACCTTTGCTAATGCGACAGGAGAGTTTGGTCCTTACATCACTGCCTGGATAGAATGAGCTGGGCGACAGGAGGCTCCGTGTAGCTGACTGACCTCCATGCGAATGTAGGCTGCGCCCACAAAGCCTTCGTTGAGCAGCACCAGCCTGCGGGGGGCTTCAGTGCTGAGCACCTTCCCTTCCTCCTGTGAGGTCTGGTCGGATGAGTCTCAGGTACTGACGTGTGCTCACTCCTCTGTCAGTAGAGCAGTGGTTCTCACCTGCCTGCTGCTGGACCCTTGAGTCCAGGTGCTCATGTGTGCTGACCCCCAGCTATAAATTATTTTCTTTCTACTTCATAACTTCGTTACTGTTAGGAATTGTAATGTGAGTGTCTACTATGCAGGATCTCTGGTGTTCAACCCCGTGGGAGCAGTGACAAGCTGAGAACTGCTATAGGGAAGCAGACTTTCTTGATGTCCGTGCACTCAACCAAGACCCTACGTTCTGCCTCATTTTCTTCTGAGTTTTGGTCTTGTGGTCTTTTTCTTTCCTTTAAGGCCAGCTGAGGGGTATAGTTGATAGAGTACTTGCCTAGCATATACAACACCAGCACTGCAGAAGCTAGATGTGGTGGCGTGTGCCTGGGGGTTTGAGTCAAGAGGTCCTAAGTTCAAGGTTGGCCTTAGATATCTACATATCTGATGCTTGTGGTAGCTAGGTTTTTGAAGCCAGCATGGACTACATGAGGCTCTGATTTAAAAAAATAAAAATAAAAAAGGCTAGGCAGTGGTGACACACCATTAATCTCAGCAGTTGGGGGGCCAAGGCAGTAGATCTCCAAGTTCAAGGCTAGCCTAGTCTACAGAGTGAGTTTCAGAGCAGTCAGGGCTACACAGAGAAACCCTGTCTTGAAAACCAAAAAAAAGAGAGAGAGAGAAGAAAGTTAATGTTCAGGTTTCATAGCCCAGCCACACAGTTTTGGTGACACTAAGACTTTAAATGAACTGTTCTGGCCATGCCATCCATGGTGGTACACGTCTTTAATCCCAGCGTTTGGGAGGCAGAGGCAGGTAGATCTCGGTGAGTTTGAGGCCAGCCTGATCTACAGTTTCAGGACTGGCTCTATAGCTACGGAGAAACCCTGTCTCAATAAACAAACAAAATGAATGGATGCAGAGCGTGGGGGTTTAAGTGGCTACAGCTGCCTCCTGTTTTATCCTCCCTGTCAGTAATGTGTTCTTAATTTCTCCACCTTCTGAAAAGCCTTGTCCTGGTCAAAGCTTCATAGGCACTTGTTTCTTTGAATATCTAAAAGATGGCGTGACAGATAGAACAGCTTCTAGGAAGGGTGAGTCAGAAACCAAATCCCTGAGCTGGAGCACTTGTGCCTCACAGCCCCCTGTAGCTCCAACTTTAGGGCCCGCACTGGCCTCTTCGAACACCTGCACCTGTGCTCATACATACATAAGTTGTTTTGTTTTTAACTCTAAAGAGTGCATTTTGTATTTGTTTTATTTTTCAAAACAAGGTTTCTCTGTGCAGCCTTTGCTGTCCTGGAACTCACTCTGTAGACCAGACTGTCCTCGATTTCAGAGAGATCTGTTTGCCTCTGCCACCAAGCGTTGAGACTGAAGGCGTACCACTACCACTTGACACCAAAAATATTAAGCCAGTCTTGTACATATCAAGTTCCAAAGCCAGCCTAGGCTGTACTAGCCTGTCTCACAGGGCACTCAGAAGGAGGGGAGGTAGAAGCGTACCTACCTCGGCCCCTGTGCTTCTTCAACACTCGCAGGCTCCTGTCTTCTGCCTTGATAGTGGCTCCTGCGGAGTGACCATATGTGTCCAGCTTGTGTCCTGATGGGATCCCACCAGCCACCCTTGCATATACATGTAGGCTGTTTACTCAGACAAGACAGGGTTTCTCTGTGTAACAGCCCTGGCTGTCCTGGAACTCACAGAGACCCGCCTGTCTCTGCCTCCAGAGTGCTGGGATTAAAGGGGTGCACCGCCACCACCCGGCTACAGTGTGTGCTTTTATATTTTTTTTAAAATATTTATTTATTTATTATGTATACAATATTCTGTCTGTGTGTATGCCTTCAGGCCAGAAGAGGGCACCAGACCCCATTACAGATGGTTGTGAGCCACCATGTGGTTGCTGGGAATTGAACTCAGGACCTTTAGAAGAACAGGCAATGCTCTTAACCTCTGAGCCATCTCTCCAGCCCCAGTCTGTGCTTTTAGGAACAATTTTATTCTTTTTCAGTCAACACATTTGGCCTGGGCTCTTGAAGTAGAAATCTTGAAGTGAATAATGCGTTGAAGAACCACCCGGCTACTCCTGAGCCTCCATAGGGCAGCTTGTTCCTGATGAGCAGACTGAAACCATTGTTACAAACCCAGCGGGCAGGACCCCTATAGTCTATACAGACCTGAGCCAGCTGTGATTCCACAGCTGCAGTCAGAGGAGGCTGGGAGTCACTAGTCCTGTTCTACCTGGGAAGAAGTCAAACGTGTGCTTGCCCGTTCCCCCCACGCATTAGTCACCTCTCCTTTGGAATCCCCGTGGCTTTTAGAGATGATGACAGCTTCTCCTGGTGCAGCAGGGACGTCTGTGCCTGTGGCCCTGAGCTCATGTGTTTCTTCTCCCCTGTGCAGAGTACATCCAGAAATACGCAACGGAGGAGGCCCTGAAGGAGCAGGAAGAGGGCACTGGCGACAGCTCGTCGGAGAGTTCTATGTCTGACTTTTCGGAAGATGAGGCCCAGGACATGGAGTTGTAGTAGAAAAGCATCTGCTTTTCAGAAAGACTTATTTCCTAACCATGAGAAGCAGACTATAATATTCATATTTAAACAAAGCAATTTTTTTTATTACTAAACAAGGTTTTTATGAATAATAGCATTGATATATATATATTATATATCACCCTTTAGATCTTGATTTCTTGGTCATTTCTCAACCTGAGGTGCATAGCATATCCCCACATTCCATTTCGGTAGCAATATGCAGTCCGAATGCATGCATTCATAAGTCCATTTGGCCAGGCCAGCCTGCGTGCTGCTCAGCTGTCGAGAATTGCCGCTCCGATAGGTAAATGTGAGGAAACTAACAGGAAGAGTCGCTTCTTTTTATGGATGGTTCCAAAGAATAAAACAGATGTACCAGTTGTTGGATGAAGACAGAACAGTGCTTTTCCAGGTGGAAGGGAAAGGCTGAGGAAGAGGCGAGCTCCGGAGCTTGTGAAGCTGGCCTCGCACAGCCAGCTGCTCCCGAGAGAGACCACAGTGGGCGACGGCAGGGTTGGATGAGAAGTGAGACTTAGAGCCTTTTTTTTTTTTTTGGACTCAAATTTAGGTGCATTTTTCTAGGTGGATTCCTGGCCCTCTGTGCAACCAGACCTGTACCCACATTGGTTTTGCTTTGAAGACCCTTTGGGGATGTTTTCTGAACCCAAATCTTTTTCTTGGTACAGCTCGTCAGCCAGAACTTTTTTTTTTTTTTTTTTTGAGAGAGAGAGAGAGAGAGAACAGGACTGGAGGAGAGAAGGGGAGGCTGGTCCCGTTGGAGACCACTGCCCTGGACTGAACTGCAAAAACTGGAAGCAGTTTTTGTTTGGTGTTTTTCTTTTCTTTTGTTCCTTTATATTTTTCTATTTGTGTGAATTGAACTTAGGCAGGTTACAGATTTAATTTTACCTACCAAGAGACAGTCTCCTCCCTGGACAAGGCGCTCAGTGGACCTTCAGGTGGAGGGAGACTGGCCTGGAGGCTCGAGGCCTGCGCCGTCCTGTGGTCTCTTGGTTCTCTCTCTGGCAGCTGCTCCTAGCAGCAGCCCAGTTGCCCACCACTTATGGCAGAGGGGAGTGTGGGTATGTAAGACCCAAAACATCCTAATTTTTTTTAAAGACATCCTAAATTTACAATGAGTAAGAATTGAACGTTGTTGTACCCACGGTGGCTTGAGGTGGGAGAACCACTTTCTTCTGTGACTGACTAGGGAGGGTGTGAGCTATGACAGGTTATAGGCAGGTTGCGAGGGAGGGAGGACACTTTGTCCCTCCGCGGGAACAGCAAGTCAGACAGCTGAAGCCTGACCTGCCACTGCAGCCTCTGCTCAGCTACCTGCCAGCCAGAGTGCCCAGCAGTTCCCATCGGACTCTGGAAGGGATTTGGAGAAAGTTTAGACGCTGGCTCTGTATTCTTTTTGCCGAAACCGGAACAGTAGAAGTAGCCAATCCTAAGAGCGTCTGAAGGCAGTGCGTGTCCGATGTGTTTAGTGTAGGAGTGCTGTATTCCACAAGGTTAAGTCGGTGAACTGGGGAGACACCTCTCCTTTTTAATTCAAAAAGCACAATCAGTCTTTCCTTTGAAAATCTATATGAAGTCCAACTTTTAGCATGATTATTTTCCTAAATAAAAAGACAAATAATCTACTTATTCTAAGTTAATTACGGGCATGAAGCAAAAGGTTTTCTTTGGGGAAAATGGAGTTCTGTGGGCTGTGGTCAGTTTACTGTACTGTTCTCTTGGGCACCCTGCCTGTTGGAAGGCGGCTTTAACTGTGTAACGCTGTGCTTACCTGGCGTGCTGTCTTCTGTTTGGGGGAAGGAGGGCCTCTGCAGGCACGTCCAGCTCGCTTCCCTGGAAGAGGGGCAGTTTGCTCATGCCATAACCTTACTGTAGGTGCTACTTAGGGTAGGCTTGAAGTGCTGGGTGGTGACTTTTGAGTTCAAACAATAAAAAATTGTATTTTTTCAATACTGTATAAAATAGTACTCTAATTACCTTTCCCAAAAAAAAGGGTCCTGATGATTGCTTTTGATCTTGTTGAAAAAAAAAATAGAAAACAAAAAATCCAACAAAGCCTGACAGAGTCAATTTTAGGGAATGGGCGTGAGCAGCTACTGCTCTGACTCTGACGAGAATCCACTCCCTCCCCTGCAGACAGAGCAGCACACAGCTGCCGGCGGGCGCAGAACGGCCATGCAGAGCCCAGGGCTCGAGGCCAGGGCAGAGGGTTCCCATCCAGGTGTTCATGACTGCCCCCACTCACTACCCTCAGCTTCCTGGCACCAGTCCTGGTTCCATGCTTGTTGCCGCTCTCTGGGCCTTGACTCTGTTGGGAAGTCGGCTTTGCAAGCTTTCTGACCCTTCCTTGCTTCTTGGTGAGGTAGGGCTAGATGACCATACCATACCCATGGGTGCAAAGGATCAGAAATGAAAGTCTGGCTGGGACTCTGAGGACTCCAGGTCCCCATAGTAAATGGATGCGCTCTGGAGTTTGCCTCCTTGTTACCAAAACCCCCCTCTAGTTGCCTGTGGATGTACCTCCTAATACCCAAGGGGGCATCGACCCCTTTGGAGGCTGAGCACTCCTTCCTTTGAGGGTTAGCAGTAAGTCGGGGCTGTTGCTGGCATTTGCCCGCCCTTTGTACCTACCGTTTTTGAAGTCCTACCTTATGGTTTACCAGTGGAAGCCATTCTTTGCCCCCATTCAGACGACTGGAGCTCTTGCCAAACGCTGACAAGCAAAGTGGCTGCTGCCTGGCAGCCCAAACCTGCCACGTTCCTGTGCCCCCTGGAAGCCCAGGGCTGGGGCCAGTGGGCCGTGTTGTGTGGTTGCCAACGTAGACCCTGGCAGTTGACATTTTGGTCAGTCTTCAACCAGCATCTCCTGTTGATGAGAGTCCTCAGAAGTTGCCACATCTCTCCAGCTCTCATGCTTTCGTCCACTTCAAGTGCTGTTCTGTTGCCAACCGGCTGATCTGGGCCCCCGAGGGGTCTATCTTCTGGGAGGAACTGTGCCCTGGAAGTTGGCCTTGACCTGATACTTGCATTTTCTAAGCCACCTTTTGGGGTGGCTAGGAATCATGACAGATCCCCTGCCAGTCTAGTCTCTGGGTCAGTTTTCCGAGAACTGGAATTGGCCTCTCTGTTTTAGTGACTGAGAAAAGTGAAGCCATTTACAAAAGTTAGCGGAGAGTTTTGCTTTGTTTTGCCCACTTCTAATTGGGTCAGAGCCTTGCTGAGTGAAAACCAACTCGTTTCTGATTGGGCACAAAGAACTGCTTTTCTTTTGGACTTCTGAATCCATGTTCACCTTCCTTTGGCCACTGAACACGTTGGCCAGCTCTTAGGGATTGGATGGAGTAAAGGCCCTCCAGGGTCATGGGAGTGCAGCTTTCCACTTGCCTGAGGAATGGCCCTGGCTCTTGGTTCAGCAGTTACTTGGCTGTGGGCATGGGAAGAAATGGCCTTCAATTACTGATTGTATTTGGTACACTTTGTGTGATACTTGAAGAGATAAAAGGGACTTACCAGCCCTTAATTGAAATCTAAGCTTTTTACCGCTTTCCTCTCCTTGCCCGGTCTCCTCCCTCCCACCTTCCTTGCATTGTGATGATCTAGTGGGCATGTCTGTCACCTGGACAAATGCCTCCTCTGACTATAACCTCTTAATAGTTGTGTATAATGAAAACTGTAAACTTTTTTAAATAAAATGTGTATATACCTTGGCAAATGGCTGAACTTGATCAATAGCTGCCCACACACCAATCAACAAGACAGAGGACAGAAGTTGGTAACCTCAGGCAGGAATAACCAAAGGCCCCTGCCCACAGACAGCTGGCTGAGGTTTGCACATCAGAGTCCTCCCTGCAAAAACATCTGCCAACCCTGTGCTGGAGGCTCTCGTTATCCTGTGTGTGCCTAAGCCGCCTGTGGACTGGTGAGGATGTGTGATCAGACGGTCAGTGTCCCCGTGTCCCCGAGTGCTGACCTCTGTGTGGGGAGCCGAACACTGCTCTAGCTAACCACCAGGTGGCAGTGCTGTCCAGTCTTCTGAGCCCCCTGAGCAAGGGTGTCTTCTCATCTGCTGTGATGTGATGTTTCCTGGGAATAGGGATACTGTGTGTAGGAGCACACTTCCATATCTGCCTATCAAATTTGGCACGGGTGGGGAGACACACCTAGAACAGTGTCTCTTGAATAAGGAAGGCCACCTTCCAGACACCCGTTCCTCCGGGTGCTCTGAAACAAACCACAACAGTTGAGCTGGTGGTCTTCAAAGTCCCAGAAGCCAGAGCTGTTGAGTTCTAGTCCACATCTCCAGTGACTTCTGACTCTAATGGACTCCGTACAAATTGAGCAATCCCATGGCACCAGTAACGAGGCTGCTGTGGGATCCTGTGTTTGGAAACCGAGACTTGAATACAGGCTTCTTTAGACCCAAGAGCATCACTCACACCCCAAGGCACTGCCCCTCTTCCAGGAAAGGGCTTGTGGGGTTTCTGAAGCATGTGGTTCTAGAAAGTTAGACTTAACTAACTTCTCCTTCCAGCAGACCCCAGGGGGTGAGTTGCTTAACATTGGATTTTTTTTTATTTTTTTGAGACAGGGTTTCTCTGTAGCTTTGGAGCCTGGCCTGGAACTTGCTCTTTAGCTCTTGTAGACCGGCTGGCCTCGAACTCACAGAGATCCACCTGCCTCTGCCTCCTGAGTGCTGGGAATAAAGGTGTGCGCCACCACTGACCGGTTTAACCTCGGATCTTGAGGTGTTCATCCCGCCAGAGAAGGAAGAGACAACTTAGGACCCGCACAACTGGAGCCACCAAATAGTCACCTTGATAAAGACAGTCCGTGTGGCTGAGGCCTGACCCCCAGAGCTATAACCACTCGGACAGAGCTATAACACTGGCTCTTTAGAGATGAAGTCACTCAGAGGAGTCTTCCCACTAGTTCAGGGCTGCTCGCCTGTCTGTGGTGATGGATATTTTTAAACACGGCATCTCCTGGTTCCTAAGAACTCTCTGGAGCTTGTGTGAGGCCCTAAGAAGTGACAGGGACAAAGAGGCACTTGGAGAACCCTACTGTCATAAGTCAGAGAGTGCTAGGTGGCAGATAAAGTGTGACCTTTCTAGGACCCTGCCACCATGGCCAACCAACCTAGGGCAGACAGCCCCAGCTCCTGCGGGCAGCCTGGCATCTGTCTTTGTAATGACCACGGATATGCATTTGGAAAGGTGGAATAATGGGGGATTTTGTTCTTGTTTTGTTTTTGAGACAGTTTCTCCGTAGCTCTGGCTATCCTGGAACTGAAGACCAGGCTGGTCTCGAAATCATAGAGATCCGCCTGCCTTTGCCCCTCTGCTTCTGCCTCCCAAATGCTGGGATTAAAGGTGTGTGCCACCAGCACTACCCAGCAGAATGATGCACCCCCCTTTTAAAGATTATTATAATATAGTGTTCTGCCTCCAGGTATAGATAGTTGTGAGCCACCATGTGGCTGCTGGGAATTGAACTCAGGACCTCTGGAAGAGCTGCCAGTGCTCTTAACCTCTGAGTCATTTCTCTAACCCCAGAATAATTTTTTTTTTTTTGGTTTTTCGAGACAGGGTTTCTCTCTGGTTTTGGAGCCTGTCCTGGAACTAGCTCTGTAGACCAGGCTGGTCTCGAACTCAGAGATGCGCCTGCCTCTGCCTCCCAAGTGCTGGGATTAAAGGCGTGCGCCACCATCACCCGGCGAATAATTTTTTTTTTAAGACAGGGTTTCTCTGTGTAACAGTCCTAGCTGTCCTAAAACTAGCTCTTTTAGTCCAGGCTGGCCTTGAACTCACAGAGACCTGCCTGCCTCTTCCGCCCAAGTGCTGGGATTAAAGGTGTGCACCCAGCACTGCAGGACTGAATGATGCTTTTTTTAAAAATGCCCTTCTGGGCCAGAATGGTGGGACATTCCTTTAATCCTCCATTCAGTAGGAAGAAGCGGTGGATCTCAGCCCACGGCCAGCCTGCTGTACATAGAGTTCCAAGGCCAACCAGGGGCATAGTGAGACCCTGTCTCAACAAAACAAAGCAGAAATAAACCAAAAAACCCTTGTGCAGATTTCAAGAGTTCTGTGCTGATAGCATCAGAAAGACACGCCTTCCTCTAGGGCAGTTCTCAACCTGTGGGTCGTGACCCCTTAGGGGATAACCTAAGGCCATCGGGAAACATTTACATTATGATTCATAATAGTAGCAAAATTGGGTATTGAGTAACAATGAAAATATTTTATGGTTGGGGCTGCAGCATTAGGAAGATTGAGAACCACTGCTCTGTAGGGTCCTGGATGCCGAAAGCTCTGCTCTAAGAGATCCCACTAGGAGCGCTCCATCTTGCTGGCTATAGCTGAGACAGTGGCACCATGTTGGGTCCTAGGGCTTCCGGCATTGTAAGCCTATTGAACTCATGCTGTTCCAAGTGCAGAGTTGGTGGCCAGCACCCACCGGAGCCTCCTGTCATCTGGGACCCAACCAGGTACATCATGGTTAACCTGCCCAGGTGTCAGCCCCATAGGCCGGGTCCAGATCTGAGAGTCAGGACTTCAACCCCAGTACACCCAATTTCCACTGCGTGTTTCTGAGGTCTTCAATAGAGACAGAAAAAGCATCAGCTGTAGGGGTAGGAGATGTAGCTCAGTGGCAGAATACCTGCCTACATACATAAGTATGTGAGGCTCTGGATTCAACCTTTACTATAATAAAACCTGCCCAGGAACCCATCTCTAGAGCAGAAATACAGAACGCCATCGTTCATTGCTGGAGGTGGTAGCACACACTTTTAATCCCAGCACCTGAGAGACAGGGCCAGGTGAATCTCTTGAATTTGAGGCCAGTCTGGTCTACAGAGCAAGTTCCAAGGTGACCAGAGTTACATTCCCCACCCCTCAAAGGGTTAGGGCTAGGGTTTGTTAATTTGGTTTGGTGTGGGCTTAAGACAGGGTTTTTCTGTGTATCTTTGGTTATTCTGGAACTCGCTCTATAGACCAGGCTGACCTCGAACTCTTAGAGATCCTCCTGCGTCTGTCTCCTGAGTGCTGGGATTAAAGGGGTGGGCTACCACCTCCTAGTTTAGGTTGGTTTTTTTTTAAAGATTAAATTAGGTGACTGCTCCTTGGACTGGAGGGGGAGGTGGGAGGGAGGGGAAGGAAGTGGGAGGAAGGGAGGAGGTGGAAATTTTCAATAAAAAAATAAATAAAATTTAAAAAAGATTAAATTAGGGTTTTTTTTAAATATTTATTATTTATTATGTATACAATAGTCTATCTGTGTGTATGCCAAAGGCCAGAAGAAGGCACCAGACCTTATTGCAGATGGTTGTGAGCCACCATGTGGTTGCTGGGAATTGAACTCAGAACCTTTGGAAGAGCAGGCAATGCTCTTAACCACTGAGCCATCTCTCCAGCCCTAAATTAGGGTTTTATTTAACTCAATAGGCCCCATTTTGCTATACAATTAATGTTTAAAAGTTAATGAGTGGGCCGGGCACGCCTTTAATCCCAGCACTCGGGAGGCAGAGGCAGGCGGATCTCTGTGAGTTCGAGACCAGCCTGGTCTACAGAGCTAGTTCCAGGACAGGCTCCAAAGCCACAAAGAAACCCTGTCTCAAAAAAAAAAAAAAAAAAAAAAAAAGTTAATGAGTTATTTTGCACTTTAATGTTGATAATTAACGCTTAACTCCAGAGTGTAGCACGAATTCTAATTGGTCTTAATAATAAAAACTGGGCCCGATGGTAGTGGTGCAGGCCTTTAATCCCAGCACTCTGGAGGCAGACACAGGCAGATCTCTGTGAGTTCGAGGCCAGCTTGGTGTACAAGAGCTAGTTCCAGGACAGGCTCCAAAGCTACAGAGAAATCCTGTCTTGAAAAACCAATAATAATAGTAATAATAATAGTAAAAACGGGCGGTCAGATATAGGGGTTAATGCTGAAAGATCAGAGAAGTAGAGCAGCCAACTACTGGAGAGTTCTAAGCTCAGACCAAATGGGAGATCCTGTTTTTACGAATCAAATTGAATGTTGTCTCTATGAAACCTCAGAACTACATGTTCAGACTGAGTCCTCAGACTGCATCTGAGCTCCTGTCTCCTGCCTTTTATTCCTCTCCCTGCCCAGCCATATCGCTCCTGTCTCCACCTCCCTAGGGCTGGGATTAAAGGCATGGGATCTCAAGAGCTGGGATTACCTTTGTGTGAGCTCTGTTTCTTTTAGGCAGATTCAATCTCTTGTAGCACAGGGTGGCCTTGAACTCAGAGATCCACGTGCCCCTGTCTCCCGAGTGCTGGGATTAATAGTGTGTGCCACCACTGCCTGGCCTCTATAGCTTAGCTCAGCATTCTGATCTTCAGACAAACTTTGTTAGATTACAAACAAAATATCACTACACCAGAGTAGGTTTCATACAGCATCTCTCAACGTGGATGCTAATTTTTCAGTGTTTAAAGGCCTGGTGGAGAGCACGGCCAGTTGGTGACCAGTGCTCAAGAGTCCAAGCAAGGAGTATGAACTGAAAGCCAGCCTGGCCAATCCTGTCTCGAAACAAGTTTTTTAGGGGCTGGAGAGATGTCTCCGTGATTAAGAGTACTTGCTGCTCTTCCGGAGGACATGAGTTCTGTTTCAGCATCTGAATGGTGACTCGGCCATCTGTCTCCACAGCTCCTGGGCTCTGCTGCTGGCTTCTGACCGCCACCTGCACTAGACACACAAATTGAGCATGTACGTACATGCAGGCAAAGGCACTCATGCGTGAAATAAAACGCCTAAATTTTTGTTGTTTCTTTTTCAAGACAGGGTTTTTCTGTGTAGCCTTGGCTGTCCTGGAGCTCGCCCTATAGACCAGACTAGCCTTGAACTCACAGAGATCCTCCTGCCTCTGCCTCCCAGAGTTTTGTTAAATGTTTTACCATAATAAGTTGTTTTGCAGAAAAATGTACAGTGTTTGTTTTAAGATCTAACCAACTAAAATTATGTACCATTAAAAAAATAAATGCACTGTTCTCCCAGAAAGAGAGAGCACGAGGTGTTGGGGGTTGTGCCCAGTTACCCGCAAGTGCTGGTCACGGTCCTGGAAGCCTCCTCTGCCTGCTGCAGGGGTTTTTTGTTTGTTTGTTTTGTTTTGTTTTTGTTTTTGTTTTGTTTTGTTTTTAGAAAGCAAATCTCAGAGCCCAGGAACACAGCTAGGGAATGTGGAAGCAGCAGGCAGGTGGACAGGAAGCTCGGGCATTGGGTGGGGGATGGGGGGGTTATGGGCCTCACCCGTCTGTCCCCGCGGCAGGTGCAGACCTGGAGGGAGGTGACTTCCAGACTCGGAGGACACAGAGGTTCCGCCATGCTGGAAAGTCTATGATGATGACAGCAGCGGGCTCCAGTGGGGGCAGACGCCATGGCCCCAGAGCTGCGGAGGCGCCACCTGCAAGGCGCCGAAGCCCTCCTCGACTTGGCCACCAGGGGGCGCGCGGGGCTCGTGCAGCTCCCTGCTCCGCGCCCCGCGAGGGACAGCTTGATTGATGGCAGAGAGCTACTGTCCCCGCGGTGTGATGACATGCGTGCTCTATGCACGCAGGACCCCTGCCTGCAAGCTGTCGGCCCGGCGGAACTAGAGGACTAAGGCACGGGAGCAGGAGCAAGAAAACCCTCGTGGGCGTGGACGGTGACCACGGTTACTCTGAGCCCTAACTGCCCTCTCCGTAGGGAGGCTCCAACCAACCGCTGTCAGAATCCTGGGGTGCCAACACCATGTCTGGGCATGCGAGCCGGTCCCCAGGCCTACAGCTAGAGCCAGGCCTTAGGAGAGGTCTGAATCCTGAACCCCGAACCACAGTGACAGTCAAAGAAGGAAATAAGTATTCGGGTCCCATCTTTCCGCCAACCATCATCCTAGCTTTCACTTCCATGTATTTGTAAGGTCATCTCAAAGTCCAAGACGGCAGCTAGGGCTTCTGAAACCACATCTCAGCTTCCAGGTTGCTGGATAAAGGGAATAATGAAGATGAAAAATGGTGCTTGCTCCAGTAAGAGTTCTTCAGAGTCTTGAGCTCTCACCCCATCCCCTAAAACAAACGGAACCACGTGCCCGCCCTGCTTCAGGGACGCTGGAAAGTGCACTTAACCATGCCACAGCCCTGAGTAAAATTGGCACGTGGACCTTCTGTTTTTGGAATTTGATCGAGCCAGTCAGCTTTTTCTTTAATTGCACATGAGGTCAGGAAAGATGGATCGGTGCATGCGAGCACTCACCTTACAGAGGACCCTGGTTCGATTCCCAGTACCCACAGAGTGGCAGCTCATAGCAATCTGTAACACCTTTAATCCCAGCATCCTGTAGGCAGAGGGAATCGCGAGTTCAAGGCCAACCTGGTCTCCAGAGCAAGTTCCAGGACAACCAGGGCTACACAGAGAAACCCTATCTTGAAAAACAACAAACACCCCAAAAAAGTATTCAAAGAAGGCCTGTGTCAAAAAGAAAAAGGGGGCCGGGCGATGGTGGCGCACGCCTTTAATCCCAGCACTCGGGAGGCAGAGGCAGGCGGATCTCTGTGAGTTCGAGACCAGCCTGGTCTACAGAGCTAGTTCCAGGACAGGCTCCAAAGCCACAGAGAAACCCTGTCTTGAACCCCCCCAAAAAACCCAAAAAGAAAAAGGGGGGAACAACTTCTATTGAGCGCCCCAGTGCTCGCTACTCTTGAACTGATTATGGTCTTTTCACAAGTGTTTATTTTTTGTGGGAGAGGGGGATTCGAGACAGGATTTTGTAGTGTGACGTTTTATTCTTTTGACTTTTGGGGGGCCTGCCACCGAGCTCCCAAATAAATCACACACAGAGGCTTATTCTTAGTTATGAATGCTCGGCCTTGACTTGTTCCTTGCAAGGCTTTTTTAATTTAAACTATCCCCACTCTTTTGCCTCCGGGCTTTCATCTTTCTCTATTTCTGTACACCTTTCTTTCCTTCTCACTCCGTGACTGACTGGGTCTCTGGCCCCTGGTATCCCCCTCTCCTTGTTCTCCCAGAGTTTTCCTATTTATACTCTCTGCCCGCCAGCCCCGCCTATCCTTGCTCCTGCCTCGCTATTGGCTGTTCATCTCTTTATTAGACCATTAGGTGTTTTAGACAGGCACAGTAACACAGCTTCACAGAGTTAAACAAAGGCAGCCTAAGCAAAAGTCACACAGTTGAAATCAATATTCCCCAGCGGGGATTATTTATCACTCAGCCACAGTGATTCTTTAAAGATATGCTTTTGTTTTTTTTGTTTTGTTTTGTTTTCGAGGTTTTGGAGCCTGTCCTGGAACTAGCTCTGTAGACCAGGCTGGTCTCGAACTCACAGGGATCCGCCTGCCTCTGCCTCCCGAGTGTTGGGATTAAAGGCGTGGGCCACCATCGCCCGGCTCAAGATATGCTTTTGTTAAAGCTTGGTGACTCGCAACTGTAACCCCAGCCCTTGGGAGGCTGAGGCAGGAGGATTGTCACCAGTTCCAGACCAGCCTGGGCTGAGTGAGTTTCAAGCCTGCTAAGGCTACAGAGTGAGAGAGAAACTGTCTCAAAAAACAAATAAAATAAAGACCCCGGGCAATGGTGGCACACACGGGTGGATCTGAGTTCGAGGCCAGCCTGATCTTCAGAGCACACGTTCTAGGACAAGGGTTACACAGAGAAACCCTGTCTCAAAAACAAAAACAAAAAAATTAAAGGACTGATTTCAAGTCAAGGTACTAAGATCTTTATTTGGAGTATCAGAATTCTACACATTAGCCGGGGGTGGGGGTGGGGGGTGAGGGGTGTGGCGCACGTCTTTAATCCCAGCACTCGGGGCACTCGGGAGGCTGAGGCAGGCGGATCTCTGGGAGTTCGAGGCCAGCCTGGTCTACAAGAACTAGTTCCGGGACAGGCACCAAAGCTACAGAGAAACCCTGTCTCGAAAAACCAAAAAAAAAAAAAGAATCCTACACGTGGAATTTAAGGAACGGGAGAGACAGCGAGACAGCAGTGACCGCAAGACAGCCTGAGGGAGGCGGCCTTTGCACGGTGTGGAGGCAGCAGGACATCACAAGGAGGACCCCTGAGGTCAGGGGACTGGCTCACCACGGCTGCCAGCTGTGTGGCTAGGGATGCAGAGAACCATTGAGTCTGGTGTTTCAGGGCCTGGAAAGGAGTGTGTGGTTCAGGACCAAGTCTCCCTGCCAGCAATTCGCTTACACCGAGTGCTGGAACGCCGGCTTCCTGGGATGCACCCGAGCTGTCTGCCCCATATCGGTCCAGTCCTCGGTGAGGACGCAGTGCCATCTGCCCCACTCTCCCTGCCGGCCACGGGGATCCTGGGGGCTCCCCCAAGAGCAGGTTTTCTACTCTGAGTTCAGAGAAGGGCAGTGCCCGGTAGAGAAGAGCCGTTGCCCCCAGTGGTCAGAGCCCGCGAAGAGCCCGCCTGCAAGCTGCCCCCGCCTTTCCCTCTCCCGGAAGCTAAAGCTCCTTTGCCCTAAGCCGGGTTTCCGTAGCTTCCTGTCATCTGCAGCCCGTATTCTGAGCATCAGGCCAATTAATTTTTCAGGGGAAACTGGACGGTGCTGGCACGAGACACACCACTCTGTAAAGGTCTCACCCCTGAACCCCGATGACCTGGGTTCAACCCCTGGGAGCCATGGTGGGAGGAGGGGAACCAAGGCCTGAAAGCCGACCTCTGACCTCCACACATACTCCATGTCATGACCCCCCCACACACACATGCACACACACACACACAATACACACACACAATACACACACACGCACACACACACACACGCATGCACGCGTGAATATACAAATGTATAAACAAGGGAATGTGGTGTCTTGAGGGTACATATCAGAATGCACCAGGGTGGGAAAGGCATAGACGACTGTACCTAACCATAGTCGCCCAAGCCGTACTGAGGAAGCTGAAACAAGGGGATTGCTAGTTTTATCAAAGTCAGTCTAGACTACAAGCAAAACTTGGTCTCAAAACAAAAACAACAAAAAGGATGTTGTTTTATGGAGCTGTGAACTCACTCTGTAGACCAGGCCGACTTTGAACTCAGAGATCCAGCTGCTTCTGCTTCCCAAGTACTGTGATTAAGGAAGTGTGCCACCACACCAAGCTTCAAAAAGACATTTCTAAAATTATAGATATAGAGATGGAGATGTGTACGGTTTCGTGTCAGAGCGTTTGCCTAAGAAACGGACAGCCCCGGGTTCAGTGCCAGCCCTGAAATGATAGAAACAGAAATCAGTGCAATTAAGGTTGTGGTTGGGGCTCAGTGGTAAATTACTGCACTGGCATGTACAAGGAAGGCCCTAGGTTTTAGTCCCAGCACAAAGAAAGAAGGGAAATAGGGAAGAAAAGGGAATCTACACCAAAATGTGGCTTCCTGAAATGGTCAGTAAAAACTACAAACCTCTAGCCAGGCTAGAAAAGAAGTAAAGGAAGAGAGAGGCCGGGGGCAGGGTACAAAGCCAGACAGAACAGCAGCTGGACAGATGGCTCAGCAGTTAAGGGCAACTGTTGCTCTTCCAGAGGACCCTGGTTTGATTCTCAGCCATCTGTAACTTTAGCGCCAGGGGCTCTGACTCTCTCTTCTGACCTCCAGGGGAAATGTATGCAGGTGTATGCGTGTGTGTGCGCGCGCGCGCGCGCACACACACACACACACACACACACAATAGAGGGATGAACTCAGATTACTAAAGTCAGGAATGAAGGTAAAGGCAAGACAGAATAATTGAAGCTAACGGACAGGACACTGGACGACGTCAGGGGTCGAAGGACAGCACCATTGACTCAGAAAATCGTAAACCCGCCTTGATTTCTAACACTACTTGACGTAATCATTTTCTTTTCTCAGGTTTATTTTATTTTGTTTTTTGCCCGTATGTATGTTTGTACACCACGTGCGTGCCTGGTGCTCACAGCAGTCAGAAGAGGGCATGGGCTCCCCTGGAAGTAGATGATGGACGGTTATGAGTGCTGGGACCTGAACTCTGATCGTCTGCAAGAGCAGCCAGTGCTCTCAGCTGCTGAGCCAGCTCCAGCCCCTTGAACTTGTCTCAAGCTCCTCACAAAGGTCCAGGCTCAACCAGCCTCTGGCAGACTCAACCCAAGACTTAAAAATCAACCAATACTGATTTTTTTACGCTCTTCAAAAATATAATAAAGGAGCACTTCCCAGCCCATTTTGTGCAAACATCTTGGAAAGCCGTCACAAGAAAATAAGACTGTCTCGCGGACATAGGTGCAAACAGTCTTAATGAGACACGCAACAACTAAAGCGACCAGCATGTTCAAAGCACGGCCGAAGAATCATCCAAAGAGCATAGAGTTGGCTTAGCTTATACAAATAAAGGGGCTGGGTAGACGGCTCAGTGGGTAAAGTGCTTGTCACAGAAGTACAGCACCTGACTTTGGATCTATCTACAGTAGCCAAGTAAGAAGCCAGCACAAGGATAGGGGTACAGATTTGTAATCCCCACATTGGGAGGGAGAGGCAGGATGATCCTGGGGGCTCGCTGACCAGCCCAGCCAGCCCAGCCAGGTTCAGTGAGTCCCTAGCTCAAAAGATAAGGTGGGAATGTTGGTAGAAGATACCCAGTGTCTTGGTTTGGGTTTTTTTATTTTATTTTATTTTATTTTATTTTATTTAAGACAGGGTTTCTGGGGCTGGAGAGATGGCTCAGCGGTTAAGAGCACTGACTGCTCTTCCAGAGGACCCGGGTTCGATTCCCAGCACCCACATGGCAGCTCACAACTGTCTGAAAATGCAGTTCCATGAGATCTGACACCTTCACACCAACGAACATAATAAAGTTAAATAAAAAAGTTTAAAAAAAAAAAAGGCAGGGTTTCTCTGTAGCTTTGGAACCTGTCCTGGAACTGGCTCTGTAGACCACGCTGGTCTCGAACTCAAGAAATCCTCCTGTCTCTGCCTCCAGAGTGCTGGGATTAAAGGAGTGTGCCACCACCACCTGGTGAGTTTTTGCTGTGATAAAACACCATGACCAAGGCAATTTGTTTTGTTCTTTGAGAGACAGGGCTTCTTTTCTCTGGGTAATCCTGGCTGTCCTTGCTGTGTAGACTAGGCTGGCCTCAAACTCAAGAGATCCACCAGCTTCTGTTTCCCAAGCGCTGAGATTAATAAAGGTGGCAGCTACCACAGCCCGGGAAGCAAGGCAGTTTATAAAAGAAAACACTTTGACTAACAATTCCCAGTGTCCGTCCATGCTGGCAGAGTGGAAGAACAGCTGTGAGCTTACATCTTAATCTACCAACATGAGGCAGAGAGAGAAGGAACGGGAACGACGGGAGTGTGAATAGCATGAGCTATTGGTTTTGTTTTAGAGTCAGGTTTCTCTGTGTCGCCCTGGCTGTTCTGGAACTAGACTGGCCTTGAATTCAGAGATCCACTTGCCTCTGCCTCCTGAGTGCTGGGACTAGAGGCGAGCACCACACGCCCAGCTGTGAGGCTTTTAAAACTTCAAAGCTCATCCCCAATGGCATCCCTGGGGGAAAGGCCACACCTCCTGATCCTTCCCAAACAGTTCCATCAACTGGGGACCAAGTATTCAAATACATGAGCCTGTGTTGGGCGTGGACATTCTCACTCAAACCACGACACCCAACATTGACTTCTGGCCCTATAATCACAAGATAGAATGTCAAAATGAGTAGGTACTAGAAAAAAGTACAGAGCTTACAGAAGTAAAGAGTCTCCTGGGTAAGTGGTAAAACAAAATTTTGTCTATCAGACATGTTGTTTGCTTGTTTGTTTTGCTGTTGTTGTTTTGTTTTGTTTGAAGCAGGTTCTCATTGTGTAGCTCTGGCTGGTCTGGAACTCATTATACAAAACCACCACGTGGGCTTGACCTCAGAAATTCAGCTGCCTCTACTGTATAATTTTAACCAACAGTTATTCAGTTTTCTGGGTGTGGTGGTGCATGCCTGTAGTTTCAGCACTCAGGGGCTGAGGCAGGAGGACCACAGTTTGAGACTATCCTGGGCTACACGGGGAGGCCCTGTCTCAAATATAATAATAAAGGACCCGTCAGGTGGCTCAGCAGTAGAAGCTCGCCATCAAGTATGGCGACCTGAGTTTGGTCCCTGGGATTCATTTGGTAGAAGGGGAGAACTGACCACGGCAAGGTGACCTCTGACCTCCATATACAGTGGTAGGTACCCATGTGCCCACACCACACACACACACACACACACACACACACACACACACACACACACACGAACACAAACTAAATAAACAAATGGATGTTAAATTGTAAAAAGTTTAACAAGAGAGTGAAAGAAAGATAACATAATAGCACTTTTTTTGTTTTGTTTTTCCAGACAGGGTTTTTCTGGGTAACCTTGGCTGTCCTGGCACTTGTCTCTGTATACCAGGCTGGCCTCGAACTCACAGAGATCCGCCTGCCCCAGCCTCAGGAGTACTGGGATTAAAGGCGTGCACCCCAGCCACCCAGCTCCATGGTAGTTCCGCTTTTAAGTACACCGCAAACTGGAGTTCACAAGGATACCTATGCAGTGGTGTTCACAGTAGCCTTGCTCACAATTGCCACGGTGGGTACCATTCAGGCTTGGGCCAACAGAGGAACAGGCAGAGAAGATGCCATCTACAGTGTTCTCTGTGCGTACGCTTGTGCGCACAAAGACTTCACCTTAAGGAAGAATGCAATCCTGCTCCATGCTGCGGTGTGCTTGAATCCTGCATGCATATCAGAGGAAGAAGCCACACAGACACCAGAGCACAGATACTGCACAGTGTCATTGTCACCGAGACCTTAGAAGAGGCCATCGCTGAGACAGTGAATGACGAAATGGCTGCTCCCAGGTGCGGGTTTGCTGGGATGGGGAGACGCATGTACCGGGTTTGAGATGATTTGGTTCTGGAAATGACAGAGGGGACAGCTATGCAGAACTCTGTGTATACTGAGTGCCGTTGACTTGCACGCTTACAGACGGTTAATCCTGACATGTCACCGTCTGAGTCCTCAGAAGGCTGAGGCAGAAGAATTTCAAGTTGAAAGCTAGCCTGGATTGACTACATAGGGACATTCAGAATTTGACTTGTCAAGAAAAAAGAAAAGAAAAGATAAAATGACCAATGTTATATATACTTACAGCCTTGGAGCTGGGAAAAAAGAAAAAAAAGACAAAGAAAAAAGAAACATATAAAAGGTAAGTGAACACCTTTAACTCCAGGGCTCTCCAGGGCCAGGGTAGGACATGAGTACTTGATCCCAAAATCTGAAACGTGAACAGACCCAAAGTGAGGGCAGAGACCGTCCTGCAGCTGGGTCCCGCGGCTGTCACTGGAGTGCAGGAGAAGATGTTCGTGGCGTGGACAAAGGTATTGCAGACTGGAGGAGCTGGGTGACGGAACAAGGGAAAGGTGACTCAGTGTCCCCCAGTGCATAGGTCACGGCAGGTCCAGCTTGGGGATGGGAGGAGCCTGGAAGACACTCAGGAGTGAAGATGCCTCAGGGGGTCTAGCTGGCAGCCCAGGTGGTCAGCTGGTCACCCTCAGGAGCCAGAAGCTCCCCTGGGCTGAATGAACCAGCAGGCAGAGCCTTGGCTGTGGGTGTGGGGTTGGTGTTAGAAACGGGGGTTGTTCTTCCTGGTTGTCAACAAACAAGGGGGGTGCTGACCCTCCACAGAGCGTCAGCTCTCACTGGCCACAGAGCCTCTGGACTGGGCTTAGTGAAGCGTCTCTCTCAGATGCTCCCTTCGCGCTTGGCTCTCAGAGACTGGTTTGGCTAGGCCTAGCTCCCTGGCCGGGTTACTGAGGAGGGAGCTTTTGGCAGACTGTGTTTTCACCTGAGTTCCGAGCCCCGCCAGTTCCCGTCGTCCATCTGCAGACGCTCCCTCTGCGGCTGGTGTTGCTGGTCAGCCCCAAGGAGGAGGCGGCAAGGTGGAGCAGGACCAGTCAGGTGCAGCAGGGTCTGCCCTCACTCCTGGGCACGCAGTGACAGGCAGGAGGTTGACATTCTAGGCCCTCATGGAAACCTCAGCCTGAGAAGATCACCCTGCTCATCGTGTCTCTGAAACCCTCAGATAGTCTTCCTTTTGTAGATATAACAGAATACCTGAGCCTGGATCACTATTATAAATAATAGAGGTGTATTTATAAATTACGTGTGTGTGTGTGTGCACAACTTATAGAAGTTAGTCCTCTCCTTCCGCCATGTGGGTCCCAGGGATTGAACTCAGGTCATCAGGCCGCAAGCACCTTTGCCCACTGAGGCATCTGGTCAGCCCTAGAGGTGTTCTGAATCATAGTTCCGGAGGCCTGACGTCCAGGCTCTGGCAGCTGAGTCTGATGAAGTCTTCGAGTGAAGTCATAGCCTAACAGAAATGCCGCCCGGCATGTGGGGGAGCCAAGCAGGCCAGGCCTCATTCACAACAACCTATTTACCAGGCCTGAAGATAACTAATCCCTCTTAGTAACCCAATTGCCTTTTAAAGCACTCCCCTTAGATGTCACACACACCCCCCACGGGGGGCAATCAGATTTCATTCTGGGGGATGGGGGTGCAGCCCAGTGGTGGGGTGTTTGCCTACCATGCATGAGGTCTTGAGTTTGTTCCCTCCACAAGAGTAATTCTAGTGTACAACTCCGAGCAATAAACTGGTTAAGAGCATTGCCTGTTCTTCCAAAGGTCCTGAGTTCAATTCCCAGCAACCACATGGTGGCTCACAACCATCTGTAAGGAGGTCTGGCGCCCTCTTCTGGCCTTCAGGCATACACACAGACAGAATATTGTAAAATAAATAAATAAATAAATAAATATTTAATAAACTACACTCCCGCCGTAACAGACCACCGCAACTGCAACACCGGATGGTGACTGTGTGCCGAGCAAACCTAGGGCTTCCTCAAGACCTCAGGTCTTCTACCTGAGAATCATGGTCTTTCCGTGTGGCACAAATAACAAAACCCAGAGACGGATATTGGGGTTCAAGCTGAAGATCAGAAAAGCAAAGTAGTCAGCCACTAGAGAGACCTTTTACCTCTACCAGATCTTCAGACCAAGAGGTGAGAGCCTGTCTCCAGCAATCCTCAGACTCCACACTCGGCTGAGTTCCTGTCTCTTCTCTATATTCCTCTCTCTGCCCAGCCCTATCACTCCTGTCTCTACCTCCTTAGTGCTGGGATTAAAGGTGCGGGATCCCAAACATTGGGATTATAAGTGTGAGCCACCTGGATCTGTTTCTGGATTGATTTTGTGTAGCCCAGGGGAGCCTTGAACTCACAGAGGTACGTCTGTCTGTCTGTCTGCCTCTGTCTCGGGAGTCCTGGGATTAAAGGAGTGTGTGCCACCACTCCCTGGCCTCTAGCGGCTTAGTTTTGCATCTGGCCATCAGGCAAGCTTGATTTATTAAAATACAAATAAACTATCACTGCATTTCTGAGGCCACCAGCTCAGTGACAGCTAGCCCGATCCCACCACCTCCGAGAAGCTGGAGCATCCCCGCTGCCCATGTTGTACCCCACTTTGTCAGTGTTTCCAATCTGCCCCCAGATCTCACTTGCCACCTAGGAGGTGCCCCCACCCCCAACCTAGAACTTCCCTTCTGCCCAGGCCTCTGGATTCCCTCGCCCATGGCCTAATTCCTGAGGCCGTTTTTCTCCAGTGTGCTATGTGGTCGTGTAAGGATGCCTTATCTGCCTGAAAAGAATTACAGGGCTCCTAGGAAAAACATGGTTTGGTACCTAAGGGAGCCTGCAGGAGACAGGCTACAAGCGCAGAGCCAGCCTGAAGCTCCAGCGGACGTCCGAAAACAGCCAAACCGCCGCAAGAATAGGAGGCGTGTCCTGGGAGAGAGATCCGCCCATCCCCTACCCCCGAAAGGGGAGGGGAGCTGCCTGCAGTCCCAGGTCAGATGCTTATCTCAGGTACTGGAGTGAAGCCCCTACCATCTTTCCCAGAATCCTCTCTTCTTGCAAGCCTGCTTGGTTAGAACACCCCGAGAGCCTCACTTCAGAGAAGGTTTCGCAATGGACCTGATCTCTCCCAGGCTCAGCCCAGAAGGACCTTGCGTGTCGGGGAAGGTGTCTCGAGAGACCTCACGGTTCATCTCCTCGCATTTCTGGTCCAGGAACCTCTGTAATAGGGACCATGTGACCAGCCAATGATGAAGCCCCCGTTTGCATCTCTGTTCATTTTGAGGGTGAAGGGAAGTATTCGGTGCCCCCACCAATGTAGCGTGGAGTCTGGGGCTTGAGTATCTGGGTTTAGATTACCACCCCACTCTGGAAACCGGGCACAGGGCCAGTAGGATCGGTGGCCATTACTAATTCATGTGCCCACGGTAGCCAAGTGACCATCTCGGCCTCCCCACTGGGCCCCCAAGAAGTTCCTGGAGACGTGAGGAGCCTGGAGTTGGCTCGAAGCCAACAGTCACCTCCGTCCACAGCAACAGCCTGGGATAGAACCAGCGCAGGGATTGGGAGCGCAGATCAGGGAAGGGGCGGAGCCAAAAAGACTCCCCGCCCAGTGCTTTCCTGAGCTCTGAACCCTGTCCTCAGGGCCTCCCAGGGCACATCGGTGCCCAGATGCCTCCCTGGGCTCTGATACTACCTCTCATTTGAATTTCAGTTTTGCAAGGGAAATGAGCAGGGTTCCGGCCCATGCCTCCATCCTGGCGTGTCCCCCACTCATCCCACAGGGTCCAGGCCCTCTGCTCTCCCTCAAGGTGCGGTGGAGGTTCTGTCTTTAGTTCAGGCCTTTCCTGGGCTGGGCCTCGGTTTACGCACAGAGCTCGCCGGTACCTTTGAGTTTGTTGGTCTGTCTGCCTATACCCGGCCTTGCTGCAAACGGGACTAAGTTCCTACACAGCGACCCAGAAGGCATTACGGTCTCTATGGCTCCCACTGCCCTGCCACACTTGCCGCTCACCTGTGCTCCCGGAGAGAAGCCAGGCCACACAGAACTCCCCCAAGGTCACAGGCCCGGTTCTTTCCACCAGTCTCATGTGCAGCCCCATGAATAATTTGTGACCAGTTGGCAGGGCAGTCATCCACCACGTCCCTCTTCTCCGCTTTCTGGAACTTCAGCCCCGACTCTCTGCTGACTTCTGACTGCTGTGGGCCCACATCCCCGCAAGCTGGGGCATACAGGTTGAAAATGCTTAGCCGGTGGCTTCCGCTGCTGAAAAGGGGCACAGTCAGAGAAGAGCCCTGTTCCTCAGAGAGGAACGGGATGCCTGTGTTATCACGATTATAGTCCCATTCCTTTATCCGGGTCTGACCCAAATACAAACATGAGGGGCGTGCATAGACAGACAGACACACACATACAGAGAGACACACACACTGCAAGGCACCTACTATAAAATAATTTGGGGGCTGGTAGGATGGCTTATGGGGTAAAGGCACTTGCTCCCCAGCTTGACTGCCTGCGTGTTCTCCTTGAGACCCACAAGTTGTCCTCTGACCTCCACGAGAGTGCCGTGGCATCTGCCTGGTCCCTCCCCCACTGCCGCACATAAATAAATGTAATTTTTAAAAAATTAAGTCATACCTAAAAATGGGAAGTTGACTCCTCACCTAACCCTTGCTCTCTCCTGAAAGCCTTTTCCTTTTTTGAGACAGAGATTGATTTGTTATGTAGCCCGGGCTATACCGTCTTGTGCCCCTTCCTCAACTTTCAGAGTACATACAGCACCACTGAGGGCTAAGACGCTTCTTCCAGGACAGAGCTCAGGCCACTCCAGAAACAACCAGGGCAGGGTACAGACCCCCCTCTAATATCCCGAAGGAATTCTTGCATCCTAGGACAGTGGCTCTGGTTAGGTCCTTGGTTTCCTTCCAGTGTAGACACCACGAGGCAGAGTTTGGTTCCAAGGCTCCTCCAAGGCCATGGGCCTCCTTGAGATCCAGTCTGAGACTTTAGCTCCTGGTCTTCATTCTTGGTGCAGTTGCTCAAAGCAGGCTGTGTGTGTGTGTGTGTGTGTGTGTGTGTGTGTGTGTGTGTTACATCATGTAGTACTTGGAGAATAGGGCCATGGGCACAAATCATCTAAAATACTTGAATTGCTCTTTTCTTTCTTCTTCTTCTTCCTCTTCTTCTTCTTCTTCTTCTTCTTCTTCTTCTTCTTCTTCTTCTTCTTCTTCTTCTTCTTCTTCTTCTTCTTCTTCTTCTTCTTTTTTGGCAGTGGAGGGAGAGGGACAGGGCTTCTCTATGCAGCCCTGGCTGTTCTGAAACTGGCTCTCTAGACCAGGCTGGCATTGAACTCACAAAGATCCGTCTGCTTCTGTCTCCCAAGGGCTGGGATTAAAGGTGTGCACCACCGTGCCCGGTTTAAGTGCTGCTTTCTCACGTCTTTAGAATGAGAACCCGGGGCTGTAGCTCAGTGGTAAGAATGCTTGCCCAACAGGCATGAGGTCTTGGATTCAATCCCCCCAAGACAAGTGCGCGTGCACACACGCACACCTTCAGAAAGAGGTCTGGCAATCCCGCAGGGAAGTAACTGAGGAAGCTGTGACACAATAGCAGGGGACTCCTCTGTGCCCTTGTTTTGTCTTTTTTTTCTCCTATTCTTTACAAAAGTTTTTGAGGTTTTACTTTATATATATGGGTATTTTGCCTGCATGTATGTAAGTGCATCATACGCATACACTCTCCACGGAGGCCAGAACTGAAGTTACAGATGGTTGTGAGCTGCCGTGTGTGCCGGGAATTGAACTCTGGTCCTCTGGATGAACAGCCACTGAGCCAGTCTCCCAGGTTGGTTTCTAAATACTCTTTGTTACTAAAAAAAAAAAAAACTAGGACATTTTGAAGCAACAGTTGATCCCAGACCCAGGGCAAGAATGTGCAAATCAGGATGGGACAACCCTTGGAATAATAAGGGCACAGCTGACTGAGCCACGCCAAAGAGGGGGTAGCCTCTGAACAGATAAGGAAATTAGCAAATGAAGGTATGAGAGACCATTGAGTAAGTCCAGTCCCTGAGTCTATACCGCTGTAAATAAACAAATTAGGGCTGGGAGTGTCACTGGGTGACAGAGCTTGCTTAGCTTGCCTGAGGCCACAGGCACTGCAAAAAAAGGAAGGAAAGCCCAAACAAACTGAAGGTTCCATGAAAAGCAGGATTATTTCCCTAATCTCAAAATATGTTTTATTATCGAAGGGGACAGGGGTCACTCCACCCTCTAGAAGCCCAGCAGATCAAGGTGCCGTCGTTCATCAGTGGCAAGTGAAACTGCACAAGTCCTGATAGGACGCCCTGAAAGCCCAGCAGATTTTGGGGGCAGTCACATGGAAGATAATAAAGAACAAGAGATGTCAGACAAACTCAAACCCAGGGCTGACCTATACCATAACAAGCCTGTAAGTTTCAGATCAGCCAGGTCGGAGCCAGCGAGATGGCTCAGCAGGCAAAGGTGTTTGTTGAGAAACCCAATGACCTGAGTTCAGTCCCCAGGACCTGCTTAATAGAAGGGAAGCTGTGCCTCCTGCAGACTGTCCTCTGACCTCTGCACACGGGCCATGTAACATGTGTTCCCCCTCAGTGGGAACAGGCTGGCCACTCTTTTTTTTTTTTTGGTTTTTTTTTTTTTTTTTTTTTGGTTTTTCGAGACAGGGTTTCTCTGTGGCTTTGGAGCCTGTCCTGGAACTAGCTCTGTAGACCAGGCTGGTCTCGAACTCACAGAGATCCGCCTGCCTCTGCCTCCCGAGTGCTGGGATTAAAGGCGTGCGCCACCAACGCCCGGCCCAGGCTGGCCACTCTTAAACCAAATGGAATGTGAAGGGTTTAATCTGTCGTCCAAAAAGCCTGTGCTGGGCACTTCATCCCCAGTCGCTGGCGCTAAAAGGTGGGACCACCGAGAGGTGATTATACCATGCACGACAAATGTCAAAGGCGAAAGGGTTTCAAGTCACACGTCCTGTGTGTACACGCTCTGCTGCCTTCCACCATGGGGTGACCCAGCTGGAAGGCTCTCCCAGGTGCAGGTCCCCTCAACCTTGGATTTGCAGCCTCCAGAACTGTAAGTAGTAAACCTGTAGTTAACAGATTATCCAGTCTCAGAGACTGGAGAGGTGGCTCAGTGGTTAAGAGCACTGGTTAAGAGCACTTCCAGAGGACCTGGGTTCAATTCCCAGCACCCACATGGTGCTCACAACTGTCTTACACCCTCACACACACACATACACGCAGACAAAACACCAAATCACATAAACTATTCTAAAAAATTAACTACCCTGGCTCAAGTATTGGGTTATAGAAGCACAAAACAGACTAAAACAGTCTCCCAAAGAGTGGGAGGAGCCACCGCTTGCCACCAGACACCCTCTGTGAGAAGAGGTCTTTGCTGAAAACAGAAGCAGCAACTTGTATGAGAAGAGTGTGTGTGTGTTTGTTTTCCCCAATCCTCCATCTTGCAGACCTGAAGTTGGAGTATAAAGGAAAGACCAGTTAATGCCGTTACTCTGCCCAAAGAGGACAGAGCCAAGGTACCATACAAGGGTGTAGTTCTGGGGATACAAGGAAATAGGAAGGTGGAGGAGTGTTTAGGTGACCCAGCTATGGGGCAAGAGATTCCTGTGAACTGTGCCACCACAAAGATCTGTGGGTGGAGTATCAGGCTTTTTGGCTTTTGGTTTTCTTTGGTTCTTCTTTTCTTTCTTTCTTTTTTTTTTTTTCTTTTTTTTTCTTTTGGTTTTTTGAGACAGGGTTTCTCTGTGGCTTTGGAGCCTGTCCTGGAACTAGCTCTTGTAGACCAGGCTGGTCTCGAACTCACAGAGATCCGCCTGCCTCTGCCTCCCGAGTGCTGGGATTAAAGGCGTGCGCCACCACCGCCCGGCTTTTTTATTTTTATTTTTTGGTTTTGCTTTAGGGACAGGGCTTCTCTGTGTGACCCTGGCTGTCCTTAAACTTGCTTTGTAGAGAAGGCTGGCCTCGAACTCACAGAGATCTGCTTGCTTCTGCTTCTGAGTGCCAGATTAAAGGCATGCACCACCACCACCTGGCTTTGTTTTGTTTTTTTGTTTGTTTATTTATTTTGTTTTTTGTTGTTTTGTTTTTAGACAGGATCCCTCTACATAGCCCTGGCTGTCCTGTAACTCACTATGTAGACCAAACTCGCCTGCCTCAAACTCGCAGAGATCCACCTGCCTCTGCCTCCCAAGTGCTAGGATTAAAGACATGCATCCCTACACCATCTTGAGAAGCAGGGTTGAGGTCTTCTCATAAGTATTTTTTTAAATATTTATTTACTTATTATGTATATACAATATTCTGTCTGTGTGTATGTCTGCAGGCCAGAAGAGGGCACCAGACCTCATCCCAGATGGTTGTGAGCCACCATGTGGTTGCTGGGAATTGAACTCAGGACCTTTGGAAGAGCAGGCAATGCTCTTAACCACTGAGCCATCTCTCCAGCCCTTCTCATGAGTATTTTTGAGGTTCTCTGGGACTAGTACCAATGTTTGACCTAAGTTGTGGGGTCAATAACAAAATGAGCACAGAGTGAGAGTGGAGGTTTTTATTCTGGGCTGAGGGGTGATACAGAGGACACAAATCAATGTCTTGATCTGCATGGGACCAGGAAATTATAGAGTAGGAAAGGAACAGAAGGATAACTCAGTTGACTCAGCCTGAGGACCATGGAAGACTGGGGATGGTGGCTCATTCCTGTATTCCCAGAGCTGGGGAAGCAGAGGCAGGAGGCCAGGAGTATAAGTCATCTTCCACTACATAGCGAGTTTGAGGCTAGCCTGGGCTACATCAGACCCTGTTTCAAAAGAAAAAATGAGGATAGGCTAATGGAGGGCAGAATGTTCTGGTGTAGGAGGTTCTTCTCTTCATGTGCTGCTTTCATTGGTTAATCAATTAAAAAACTGCCTTGGGCCTGATAGGGCAGAACTTAGGTAGGCAGAGAAGTCAGAACTGAATTCTGGGAAGAAGGGCAGAGTTCAGGGAGACGCCATAGATCTTCTGCCTGAGGTGGATGCTGGTTAGAATCTTGCCGGTAAACCACAGTCACATGGCGATACACAGATTAATAGAAATGGCTTAAATTAAGACGTAAGAATTAGCCAATAAGGAGCCGGGCGGTGGTGGCGCACGCCTTTAATCCCAGCACTCGGGAGGCAGAGGCAGGCAGATGTCTGGGAGTTTGAGGCCAGCCTGGTCTACAAGAGCTAGTTCCAGGACAGGCACCAAAAACTACAGAGAAATCCTGTCTCGAAAATCCAAAAAAAAAAAAAAAAAGAATTAGCCAATAAGAAACTAGAGCTAATGGGCCAAGCAGTGATTTAATTAATACAGTTTCTGTGTGATTATTTCAGGTATAAGCTAGCTAGGTGGCCGGGACAAACAATGTTCACTCACTCTCTGGTAATGGGGGAGATTTTCTGGAAGTTTCGAAGCTACTGCTCACTCTCCTTTTATGGCTCTTTCGGGTCTTTATGTCTCTGCGGTTGTCATTTGGCACAGTGTTGGGGAAACTGCTTCTTGTGACGTGGTGGTGGGGTAACAACAAGGTTAGATGTTGCCTGGCAGTCACGCTGGCAACCATCTTAGAGCCAGGGAACTTCAGCCAAATCACCTGGACTGTGCACAGAGAAGGGTAACCCACTGCGGCATTGCGGAAGCATCCGCTGGCATACACACTTGGCCACACTGTCACACTGCACTCCTGATGTCCAATGTGCTTTCTCTGGCACACACAGTAAATATAATTTGGTTCAATGTTGGCACCATCTGCCTGGACACGGTGACAGACCCACAGGCTAAGGCCTCAGTCCCCACCAGACGAATTACATTTTGAACATGAATCACAAGTCCCATGGTGCTGCCTGCACTTCCGACCAATCACCCATAAGTTAAGGCTCCCATACCAGCCCCAAGGATTTGATCATTTGCTAGAGTGGCTCCCAGGACCCAGTGAACCCTGGATTCGTGGCTGGTTTACTGTCGAGGGAAGAGATGACTGTCCAGAGGGAGAGATGCCCAGGGTGGGTACCAGGGAAGGGGGTTGTCTTCTCCAGGTACAGTCCTCTCAGAATCGCCCTGGAAGGAAGGCCTTCAAGGCCTGGTCCACAAGCTTCCCATGCGCTTTAATAGTGTTCTAAAGCAGTGTATGGGGCCAAACACCCACCCGTCTGGATCCCTTAGGCAGCCTCTGGAAGTCGGTGGTTCCATTGCAGAACCACTGAAGGCAAAGCAGAGGCAGAGCCAGATATAAAAATTCTGTGACCCCATTGCTCTCAGGAGAGGAGGGGGGAAATCCTCCTGACTGCAAGCCCGCTGGAAGCTGCAGGCAGCACCCTGCGTCAACATCTTCATCCCTCCAGTGGTCAGCAAGGGCAGGGGAAGGAGACCCTGACTGAGGAGTAGGAGGTGGGGCCAGTCAGCCCCAAGACCTGGCCAGAGCAGGGACCACTTCCTTTCAGACAGCCTCTGAGACTGCATAAGAGGTGGAAACAGCGCACTGCGCTGAGGTGGAGAAGCCTGTGGTCCCCAGTGTAAGCACCTGACAGTGCCCCCCAAAGTGCTGGGGTGTAAGACCCACCCCCTGCCTAGCGTTCCATGGCCAGTCACCAAGGAGTCCTGCGTGGTCTCTCCTGCCGTCCTGATGCGACAGCGATGGCGCATGGGCCCGTGTTGGGCTGAGGGGCACGGGCAAAAAACAAACGTTGGGGTGGGGGGGTGGGGGCTTCCCAGCTCCTGATGACAACTACACGCCCTCTGCTTTGGGGGACAGGTGGATAGGGAGGGACCCAGCCGCACCTGGAGGAGACAAACCTGTCTTGGAGCTGCGTTCCCAGACTTTGTCAACTTCAAAAGCAATTTCCTTTATTGTTGGCGCCTTTGGCTGGAAGAGTGGGTGAGTAAATTAACGTTGGGCGCAGGTGGGCACAGTTAATGCCTGTGCCGACCGTCGTCTTCTCTCCGTGGTAAACAAAGATACACTGGGCACGCGGGCAGTCGGTTCCAGGCGGCCCCTGCAGCCCCACACCCATACCCCCTCCCTCTCCACAGAGGAAGGCTTCTCTGTGGGAGAGACCTGGAGCCCTTCCCCAGCTCAGGGGGGTCCACACCCCTGATAGATCCCAAGAGCTACTTGGCTCACCTGCCCCACTACACAGACTCATGGGGATCCTTCCTCTTTGCCCTGCCACAGGAAGTCCTGTATACTGCAATTGTTGTGATTATCTTGTACCTCCTGGGACCTCCAGGCCCGGCTAGCTCCCCAACCTCCCTACCGTTGCATTTACTTCTTGAGAACTGAGGACCGGAGGCGGCTCTCTCAGCTGACTGGGCAGCTGGGGCTTCTGAGGCCCGTGTCCATGCTCAAGAGGCTGCCTCTCCCACCAAACTTCACCCAGCCCTGTAAGGAGGAAGGACCCTATCCTGGCAGAGGCCCAGATGGGGTGCCCCACTGCACCCCAGAGTAAGATCCCACTGACTGCCAGCAGCGGTAAGATCACCAGTCTCCAGGGTTCCCACACCCTGACCGCAAATGTCCTTAACACTATGCACACGGCCTCACTTCCCCTTCCGTCAGCCCGGGAAGAAAGGCGTTCTGTGTTCATTTACCTGGGCTGGATGGCCACTGCCCTACAGATGGAGACACTCGCTACCCACTGCCTCCTTTGCTCCTTTAATGGACCCTTGGCGGCGGGTACTCGGTCCCTCTCTCCCCTTCTTTCCTCTCTGGGGCTGGGAACTGAAGCCGGGGCCTGAGGCATGCCGGGAAAAGCCCTCTAGAGCAGAACTGTGTTCTCTGTCCTGAAGCTAGCACCCGCTGCTTGGGCAGAAGATGGATTACCTGTTGTGGTTGTGAGGTCAGGAGTCAGGGTATAGACTCCCTTTGCCAACTCACAGTAGCCACGTTCTGCCCTCCCACAGACAGCAGAAGAACTCCAACACCACTCAGCCCCAAATCCCACAGCCGGCCTTAGAATCTGTTCTGGAAGCCTGCCTCCCAGAAAGTCCGTAGGTCCCTCTCTGAGCCCGCAGCCATCATCCTCAGGGGCTTTGCTATTGATTCCCAGGGTTCCCAACAGCCTCCTGCCCTTCTGTACGGCTCTCTCCACTCCAGTCTATCTTCTGCCTTTGGTCACCAGTCAGCTTTCTCCACATCCAGACCTGCTGCCAACCAAACTGCATGGTAAACTCTCAAGCAGGGCCTGGTGAGACACACCTACAATCCCAGCCCTGGGGAAGGGGTGGTAGTGGGGTCTGGAGTTCAAGACCAGTCTCAGCACGGTGATTGGAACAAGAATGGCCCCCTTGAAGGGCCAGTCCAGGCTAGAGTGAGACCCTATCTCAAAACAAAGATCAGCAGAGCTTGCGCTTGTGGCCAAGACTGAGGACCTGAGTTTGATCCTGCGCCAGGCCCGTGAGGTGGAGGGAGAACAGACTCCTGCAAGAGGTCCTCTGCCCTCAACACGAGTACCGTGTCATATCTGCCTGCCCCAACCGTGAATAAATAAATTGAATAAATAATTTTGTTTTTCAAGTCAGGGTTTCTCTGCTGTAGCCCTGGCTGTCCTGGAACTAGCTTTGTAGACCAGGCTGGCGTCGTACTCAGAGATCCACCTGCCTCTGCCTCCTGAATGTTCCGATTAAAGGCGTGCGCCACCACCGCCTAGCTAAATAATAAATATTTTTTAAAACAAAAGATAAGCCGGGCATCATGGAGCATGCCTTTAATCCCAGCACTCAGGAGGCAGAAGCAGGCAGATCTCTGAGTTCAATGCCAGCCTACTGTACAGACAGAGTTCCGGGATAGTTGGGGTTACACAGCAAACCAAAAAAGAAAAAGAATCCCCAACAAGATGACTATAGAACAAAAGACTGACTGACCCTGTCTTGAAAAGCAAAAATGAAAACAAAATTCAGGACACCCAAAGGGATCCATGGCCTCCTCCTCATGCCTGTCACATGCCAGGGATCTTGTTCTCTATACATGAAAAGAGTCTCCATTTCTGGGCTCCAGGAAGTGAGCTTCATCTCCTAGGCACAGGCCAAGAAAGAGAAGCCCTCTTAGGCTCCAGACGCTCAGGCCTGACTGAGAAAGCAAACCCTCTTGGCTCCCCACACACAGAGCTTCTCATAGTTGGAGTGGGTATGCTGAGTGGCTAGGGCTGGAGACAGGTCCTCTGTGAGCTGTCAGATGCTAAGGCACTCCCCATGGCTCCCCACCTGCCGACAGATGCCTCAAGGGTCTCTTGTGTGAGGTGCTAAAAGCTTCCCACAGATTATTGAATTTTAGCCCTCTGAAGGGGAGACACTAACCCCATCCTACAGAAGAGGAAGCTGAGGGAAATGCATGTGGAGAACTTGCTTAATGTGAGACAGGCCAAGAGACCAGCAGAGACCCCGTTTCCTGTCTGTTCTTTGGGGCCATGGAGGAGTTTATCTATTCCCTGGGGCATGAAGGAAATGGGAGGTCCCTGTAGGGCTCAACTGGGGCTCCAGGGTTGAGGGGAAAGGTCTGGTAAGGCCTGTTTCTTCCCCCGCCCCCCCCAAGCCATCCCTCTGCAGAAAGAATAGCAGACAGCAGTTACTCCTTAAGGTGTGAACCCTGTTCTCTGTGGAAAGGCATCTGTCAGCAGGTGGAAAGCCATGGGGAGTGTCTTAGCATCTGACAGCTCACAGAGGACCTGCCTCCAGCCTCAGCCACTCAGCATACCCACTCCAACTATGAGAAACTCAGTGTGTGGGGAGCCAAGAGAGTTTGCTTTCCCAGGGAAGGCAGAGTCTTCTGAGCAGCTGAGGTGAGAGGGCTCCAGCTCAAAGCCCTGGGATTTCCCTTTTGTGGAAGCCAGCAACACCTAATGCCCAACCCCAGGACCCTGAAGGCTGGACCTTTCGGTGAGTCTGAGTTCTTAGAACCACTCGGTGGCTGACTACAGAGAGGGGCAGGGGGGCAGGTTTGGTTTAGGAGCCCAGGTAGTGCTGCCAGATTTAGAAATAAACGTTCAAAGGCCAGGAAAGGTGGCTGTAACCCAGTACCCAGAAGGACACCAAGTTGAGATCCTCTCTTTCTCTCTCTTTCTTTCTGTCTTCTTTTGGTTTTTCTTTTTTTCTTTTTTCTTTTTTCTTTTTTTGGATTTTCGAGACAGGGTTTCTTCGTAGCTTTTGGTTCCTGTCCTGGAACTAGCTCTTGTAGACCAGGCTGGCCTCGAACTCCCAGACATCCGCCTGCCTCTGCCTCCCCAGTGCTGGGATTAAAGGCGTGTGCCACCACCGCCCGGCTTCTTTTGGTTTTTCAAGACAGGGTTTCTTGTGTAGCCTTGGCTATTCTGGAACTCACTCTGTAGACCATGCAGGTCTGGAACTCACAGAGATCTACCTGCCTCTGCCTCCCATGTGCTGGGATCAACAGCATGTGTCACCACTACCTGGCAAAATCCTGTCTTAAAAAAAGGAAAATAGCCGGGCGGTGGTGGCGCACGCCTTTAATCCCAGCACTCGGGAGGCAGAGGCAGGCGGATCTCTGTGATCTCTTGTGGTCTACAAGAGCTAGTTCCAGGACAGGCTCCAAAGCTACAGAGAAACCCTGTTTCAAAAAAACCAAACAACAAACAAACAAACAACCCCCCCAAAAAACAAAACAAAAACCCCACAAAACTCTCTGTCTGCCCTTCTAAAGAGGCAGCTTCTGTCTTTCTCTCTCTTTTCTCTTCCTTTCCCTTCCTCCTCCATAACCCACTAAATAAACTCTCTACCTAAACAAAAAGAGGAAAGAAAATGAATAAATATAAATTTAATAAGTAAAAATAAAATATTCTCAGTCAAATTTTAATTCAAATAAACCGAGAGTGCTTTTAAACTTGTCCTGTTTGATATTTGGGATGTACTTATTCTAAAGAATTCCTGTCTGCGTGGAATTCCAGTTTGGAGTGTCTAGTGTACCTGGCCCCTAGGGCCTGAGCTTTCCTTGGCCCCATGTGTGACCAACAGCTCCAGATTGTCCCCTTTGCTTTCTGTTGTCATCTCTAAGGGGCCTCTTTAGTCCTGGTGCAAATTCAGAGCTCATTCAGACGGTGAGGCCAGTCTGGTCCCAGGATAAGGCATCAATGACTGATGTCATGGTCCCTTCCTCGAGGCCAGCTCGGCCCTCCTTACCTTTGCAGCAAAGGTGTGCTGAGGGCTTCTGGGAGGCTAAGAGACCCGGCCTTAGTCTAGGAGTAAGTTGGTGGTAAAGAGCAGCTGGTGACCGGAGGAGCATAGCTTCATTTAAGGGTGTCCAGGGACCCAGGCACGGCATGCAGCCAGAGAAAGGCCCTAGCCAAGCAACTCTTGGAACAGTCTAGAGTGCTATGGCTGGAAGAAATTCTGACTGTTTTGTTGTTTTATTTCGGGATGCTGAGCATGGACTCCAGGGCCTTGCATGAGGTACGCAAGTGCTGTGCCTCTGAACCCCTCCACACGCTCACTGCTCATATCTCAAGAAATGAGTGTATTCCAAGGTCCAGAGAGGCAGCTGTGGCTCCAGTCCTCAGACCCCTCTACCCTGGAGCCAAGCCATGTATCATTGATACCTCATTACTCTGGTTTCTGGCCAGGATACGTGGTGCGGTCCCTTATTAAGTCTTTAGCATTTTTGGTTTAGCAATATTTTACAACTCCCTTTGAGTTATGGTAAAGGAAATGAGTAACGTAGTCCCACTGTCCCTGACTTCCCAGATGTAGAAACAGAGTGTCATATAAGAATGTCACTCAAACGGTCGGAGAGCTGGCTCAGGGTTGAAGGGCCGCCTGCAGTGCCCACGGTCCCGAGTTCAATTCCCGCCTGGGTAAATAAGTGTCTGTGTGTGTGAATGTGTCCTTGTGTGTCTGTGTGTGTGAATGTGTCTGTGTATGAATGTAGATATGCATGCATAATTAATCGAAAAAAGAAAAAAATGTCACTCAAATGGGGTGGTAGTGGCACATGCTTTTCATCCCAGCTCTCGGGGAAGCAGAGGCAAACAGATCTCTTTGAGTTCAAGGCCAGTCTGGTCTATAAAGTAAGTTCTAAGACAGCCAGAACTGTTACACAGAGAAACCCTGTCTTGAAAATCCAAAACCAAACCAAACAAACAAAAAAAACACTTGTGCAAACATGAGGACCTGAGTTCAAATCCCTAGAACGTGTGTAAAATGTAGGACTTGGCTCCTCACCCCAGCGCTGTGTGGGGAGGAGACAGGAGGATTGTTGGGGCTTGCTGGCTGCCGGCCTAGCTCCAGGTTTAATGAGAGACCTGGTGTTAGGGGAATAAGGCAGAGAGTGATAGAACAGTAGACCCAATATCCTTCTCTGGACACATGGAAACACACACACACACACACACAAATAAAGAAGACAGTCTAAAGCAATCATTGGCTCCTTCCTCAAACAGTCTGGGATGGGTTCCACGTTCTGTAGAAACTCAAGTTCATGGGCATGCTCAGATGATGACAGAGACGTGTTAAGAGTTCGCCCGCAAGAAAAAAACTCCAGCCGGGCGGTGGTGGCGCACGCCTTTAATCCCAGCACTAGAGAGGCAGAGGCAGGCGGATCTCTGGGAGTTCCAGGCCAGCCTGGTCTAGAAGAGCTAGTTCCAGGACAGGAACCAAAAGCTACAGAGAAACCCTGTCTCGAAAATAAAAAAAAAAAAAAGAACTCCACAGTCTTGTGAGATCCTATAAACTCATCAGTGACAACAGCCATGCCTGTGACAGCCCTGTACTGGGCTGGCAAGGTAAGTCATACCCGTGTGCCTCCTCGCTCCATGTCTCACCCCTGTGTAGCGGTACAAGCTGGCTCTCTCCTGTCTGCTGGCCTCAGTGGCTTACTTCCAACATCCTCCTCGCCTCAGTTTCCCTGTCTGTGCAGTGGGTGAAGCCATCCTCTCATCTCAGGCTTATGGGGGCCCAGTGATGCCCTGTTTGATTTCGAAGTGGATTAAAAGGGTTGGTCATTTGATGCAAGTAACTCTATCCTGTGCACAGATAGTTTCGGTGAGAAACCGCCTCGGGTGACCGCTCACCCGCCCAACAGAATGAGCTGTGAAGGAAAGAACACAAGATAAATTGGCCCGCCTAGCACCCCTGAAGCATCGGCTCTCCTGAGGATCCCTAGGAGCACCCACTGAGCAGTGGTTCCTAGGTTGTCCCTGTGGGAAAATGGTTGTAATTGACTCTGGGGCTGTAGTGTCATGGGCTAAGTACTCAGGTGCCAAAACCACCCAAATCCCACTAGCACTGGGCAGCTCTGGGGGGGCCTGTGTCTCTTGACTGCAAGGGGATCCCATTCGACAACAGTTGAGGTCCTGCCTGTGGCTAGCGCCCAGTCCTCTCACATCCCATGGGCATTCAGGAGGAAGAAACTGACTCTTGGAGAGTGACAAGCTATGTACCTTGTAAGGGCTCACTGGGACCCCTGGGCTGAGCTTAGAAAACGGTTAGCTGCCACCTCTACATTAGGTGTGGTTTAGAGTGGTTTTGTACTTTTCCTGGGGTGGGGTGAGGCATAGGGTGGGTGTTGTTCCTTTTTTGTAAATGACTTTTGGTTTTGTTTTTTTCCAAGATAGGGTTTCTCTGTGTAGCTCTGGCAGTTTCTGGGACTTGCTCTGTTTACCAGGCTGTCCTTGAACTCACAGAGATGGGCCTACCTCTGCCTCTCAAGTGCTGGGATTAAAAAAAATACAATAATTTATTTACTCTTATGTACATTGGTGTGAGGGTGTCAGACCCCCCTGGAACTGAGTTACAGGCAGGTGTGAGCTGCCATGTGGGTGCTGGGAATTGAACCTGTATCCTCTGGAAGGGCAGACAAGAGCTCTTAACCACTGAGCCATCGCTCTAGCCCCCACCAAGCTCTGGGATTAAAGGCCTGGGTCACCACTGCTCATCCCCTGGGATTTTTAATCCTCTGGATATGATTTATTTATAGCTCAGAGTATCGGTTACCAAATGCCATCATTCATTCATCCAACAAAAACTTAACACATGTATATCTGCGTGGGCTGTGCATGCCTATAATTTCAGTGCTCAGGCAGAGGCAGAGGCAGAGGCAGTGGCAGGTAGAGTTCAAGTTCAAACCTAATTTGGGCTGTACATAACAAGTTTTTTTTTTTTTTTTTTTTTTTTTTGGTTTTTCGAGACAGGGTTTCTCTGTGGTTTTGGAGCCTGTCCTGGAACTAGCTCTTGTAGACCAGGCTGGTCTTGAACTCACAGAGATCCGCCTGCCTCTGCCTCCCGAGTGCTGGGATTAAAGGCGTGCGCCACCACCGCCCGGCTGTACATAACAAGTTTAAGGCCATCTTGAATTACACACAGAAAACCCATCTAAAAAAAGAAAGAAAGAAGGAAAGAAAGAAAGAACGAAAGGAAGGAAGGAAGGAAGGAAAAAAGAAAGAAAGAAAGAAAGAAAGAAAGAAAGAAAGAAAGAAAAAGTGAGAACTGGGGATATAGCTCAGTAGTAGAACACTTGTCTCCCCCTGGGTTTAGTTCACGGCACTACAAAAACAAGACTCAAGTGCCCGTTGTATGCCCAGACAGACAACCTTGGTCCTGAAGCAATAACAACCTCGTGCCTGGATTTTTATCATGGAAATAGAAGGTGCAGTGTGTGCGTGTGAACAGGGTCTTTGGGTAGGATTCCTGGGTCTTCCAGCTTCAGGGCTACTGAAGGGTCATAGGCAAGCTTGGGGCCATCATATGAGTAGAAGAGCTCAAAGTGAGGCTAGGTAAGAACTGGTTGGGGCTAACTCAGAGCTTAGGCCAAATGTTGCTCCTTCTGGTTAGAATCTGGAATTCTCCCCACAGGCTCATGTGTTCGTCCTCTATCCCTAGCTGGTGGTGCTATTCTGCTAAACTGTGGAGCCTTTGCGAGGCAAACACCAGGTGACAGCAGTGGGTCACTGGATATGGGCCTGGAAGGTCATACCTGCCTCTGGTTCCAATTTGAGCTCTCCACTTTCTGTTCATCAAATTGTGAGGCACCCCAGTCACAAGCTCCTCTGTCCTGGGGCTGCTTTGCTATGCCATTCCTGCCATTGTGGGCTGTGTCCCTGTAAACTGTGAGCCATTGTAGACTGTAACCCTGTAAACTGTGAGCCATTGTAGACTGTATCCCTGTAAACTGTGAGCCATTGTGGACTGTAACCCTGTAAACTGTGAGCCATTGTAGACTGTAACCCTGTAAACTGTGAGCCATTGTAGACTGTATCCCTGTAAACTGTGAGCCATTGTAGACTGTAACCCTGTAAACTGTGAGCCATTGTAGACTGTAACCCTGTAAACTGTGAGCCATTGTAGACTGTATCCCTGTAAACTGTGAGCCATTGTGGACTGTATCCCTGTAAACTGTGAGCCATTGTGGACTGTATCCCTGTAAATTGTGAGCCATTGTGGACTGTAACCCTGTAAACTGTGAGCCAAAATAAGCCTCACCCTACTAAAGGTGTTCCTGTCAGCTGTTTGTCACAATGAGCAACCGAATGAATACAGCCTTGGAGGGACTGAGCAGAGTAGTGGAGCCCCTCAACCCAGATAGAAGAACTGGGACTCTGCTGAGTCTCTCAGGGACAAGGAATGAGAGAGAGAGAGAGAGAGAGAGAGAGAGAGAGAGAGAGAGAACTCTGGTTCAACCCTCAGATCTACCACTCATGAGCTGTGACTTGGACAAGTTGTTCAGTCTTCCTGAACCTCGATTTCCTCATCTGTGTGGCAGGTGATCCTGAGGAGCAGGTGAAGTGGCCTGTGGGGAAGTTCTTCATCAGTGGAAAAGGGACATTTTTAGACCCAAGTGCGAGGAAGACCAGGGCTGAGTTCTTTCTGGTGCTCTGGGTTGGGGAGAGCTTGAAAAGTCAGTTCCAGGACAGTTTTCTCCTTCCACCTTCCCATGTGCTTCTAGAATTGATGTCACCCAGGTGGCCAGACTTAATGAAGCTTTGTGGCTTGGCCGTCTCCCCTCCCCCACAGACTATCCCTCCAGCCCTATATCCTGCTTTTAAACTAACTTTCTTTCTTTCTTTCTTTCTTTCTTTCTTTCTTTCTTTCTTTCTTTCCTTCCTTTCCTTTCCCTTTCCCTTTCTTTCTTTCTTTCTTTCTTTTCTCCTTTCTTTCTTTCTTTTTATTTTTGTTGATTTTTTTTTTTGTTTTTTTGAGACAGGGTTTCTCTGTGGTTTTGGAGCCTGTCCTGGAACTAGCTCTTGTAGACCAGGCTGGTCTCGAACTCACAGAGATCCGCCTGCCTCTGCCTCCCAAGTGCTGGGATTAAAGGCGTGCGCCACCACTGCCCGGCTTTTTTTGTTGATTTTTTTTTAAGACAGGGTTTCTCTGCAGCTTTGGGACCTGTCCTGGAACTCGCTTTGTAGACCAGGCTGGCCACAGAGACCTGCCTGTCTGGAATAAAAGGTATATGCCACCACTGCCTGGCTATCTTGTTCTTTTAAAATGGTGATTTCACTATGCAGCCTTAACTGGCCTAGCACTCGCTCTGTAGACTAGGTTTGCCTAGAGAGTCGCTTGCCTCTGCCTCATGAATGATAGCATAAAAGTCATGAGCTACCCACCCAGATCATTTGTTGTTTGCTTGTTTTATTTTTCTCCTGAATGCATAGAGATCCACCTGTCTCTACCTCCTGAGCACTGAGATTAAAAGCATAAACTACAATGCCTGGCTGAGTCCCACTTTTTACGTGGGTGCTGAGGATTTGAACTCGGGCCCTCAGGCTTGCACACAGACCCATTCCTCCAGCCCCACGTTCTTGCTCAACTGTACTTGATTCTGTTTGTGTGTAAATTGTATCTCATCAAAGCCATTTCAACAAAACCTAAGCCATACTCACTCCGTCCCACGTCCTCCACAGACAGGGATGTCATCCTGGTGAATCCACAGCTTACTCACCTGGAACAACCAGAGAAAACTCCCTTGCGGAGGGGCTACCTCTGGGAAGAGGCCCGTGGGAAAGCTGCTCTGAAGCAGAACACAACTCACTCTTCTTACAAGTTACTCCGAGGTGGAAGAAGACAGCCAAATGAGACCCACAGAAAGTTATTCCCCTGCCCATGGGCCATCCTCTTCACCCTCCTGTCTCTGCAGAAGATGGGGCTGGGTGCTGCTTAGCAAAAATGTTATTCCCACAAAGGGTGGTGGAATTGGGAGAACCGAAGTCACTCATGTTCAGAGGAGACTCAGAGCAGGGAGGGACCATGACAGCCACCATTTGACATGTGTGCATGGAGGGTTAGCATATGGCCAGTAATGACCAGCTGTTCTCTGTTGGTTCCAGATGGAGTCTAAGAAAAACAAGCCTCTTGGATAGCAGGAAAGATTTAGGTGGTGCAGAGTGATGAACTTCCTGAGAAGAGGCATGAGGACCTCGAAATCGTGTTTATGCACATCTGTAGGTCAGCTGTTCTCAATCGTGGGGTCACAACCCCTCTGGGGGGGGGTCACATATCAGGTATTTACATTACAGTTCATAATGGTAGCAAAAGCATAGATATGAAGTAGCAATGAAATAATTTTATGGTTGGGGCGTCACCACAACATAAGGAGCTGTGTTAGAGGGTCACAGCTTTAGGAAGGTTAAGAACCATTGAGGTAGGTGCTTGTGAGCGTGTATGTGTGTGTGTGTGTGTGTGTGTGTGTGTGAGAGAGAGAGAGAGAGAGAGAGAGAGAGCATGTGTATGCATGTGTATGTGTGTCCAGGATAAAGGATCACAACACTCTGTAATTCCTTTCTCTATAGCACATTAGGAAGGGAAAGGCAACTCTCACTCTGATATGGGCATGTGTCCCTCTGGGCTGGGGACAGAGAGATGGACTCAGGCCTTTTCTCTGGGTGCTTCTGAGGGTAATTAGCTGACTGGCCCATCAGTAAGACCCCCAAACCAAAGGTCTGTGGAGCCAGATGGATACTTACTTTCATGGCCAATCTCCTCGCAGACGGCCCTGCGCACTCTCCTCCCCATTAGCGCAGAAGAGAGCATCCATCACCGTGGGGGGGCCTGGTGATGTCACAGGCCTCCAAGGCAGAGGAAGTAGTCCAACCCCTCCGAGGTGCTAAATCATTCATGGGGCAGAGGCTGGGTAGGGATGGCTGCTGAAGAAACACTTTAGGGACTTGCAGAAATCAATTCCTTCAAGAGACCCCATCAGCGGCAGGCAGTCTAGGGTGGAGACTCGGGTGTGTGACAGAGACACAAAGAAGAGAGGTGGCAGTTTCCCAGCTCCAGAGAACGGACCCTGAGTGAGCCCAGGACATGGGGCCCAAGGAAGGCAGCTCCTCTGTGAGAGGGAGCAAGGAGGAGCGTTTCCAGCCCTGCCTCCCTGTGTGGCCACAAAGGCTCCACAGGTGATTAAGGACTGGTTCCTTTAGTCTGTTGACCAACCTGGGCCACACAAGGGCCAGCCGGAAGGTTCCATAGTTCCGCAAATTTCTGAATTGGTAGGTAGAGCACCTTCCACATTATCTGTCGGACAAGGTGAGCTTAAAGGCCCGCACAGAATCTAGAACCGGACGATTGGGCTCCTGGGGGACTGTGCTAATTTAATTACTAGACATCTATTTCTCCACACCGTGTAGCACATAGCAGGAGGCTCAATATATGCGTGATTTTGAGCAATTTGATTTACTCCTCCGAGCCTCGGTTTCCCCATTTGAAAAATAGGCAAAATGCCTCCCTCTTCTCAGAGGGGATAAAGAGGATGCACTTGTGATAAATACGTCCAAGGATCCCACCAAGATCAGGCCCTGCACCAGAAGCCTTCAGACACCTAGCACAGCACAGTCCCTGCAGGCCAGACTATTTGCACCATCGCTACCACAGCTTCTTCAATGTGTCTTGGAAAAGGAAGCTGGAGGGATGAAGAAAGTTCAACAATGGAAAAGCAGATGTAGTTCCGGGGCTTTCTTCTAGCCCCCAGTTCGCAGGTGTGGAGCCTGTCCACGGTCTGTGCCTAGGACAACGAAGAATGGGGAGAAGACAAGCCTGGGAAGTCCCCTTAGCATCCCCTTGGAATGACAGGCTGAGGTCCTGCTGACTGACATTGTCACGCAGAGCAGAGGCCACCACAGAGATAGATTAGGGGATGTGTGCCCTGTCCTACTCCGCTCGGAGCCTCTCCCTGTGTTATGGAATCCCATACTCTCCTGGCGTCTCCATAGTGTTATGCCCATCCAGTCACTCAAATACAGACTTAGGGACCCCCTTTCTGGAGCCAAGCGCGGCCGGTGGGTGTGGCCCTTCCCTCTGGCTGGAGGTTTTATCCCGGAGGGTTCAGGCTAAAGGGTTGAGTAGGGTATTCCCCCCTCCCCGCCCCCACCAGCCCACCCTGGAAGTTGAAACTAGGCTATGATTCACATGGAGCTCCTAGCACTTCGGCATCTTTGCTGCAGACCAAAGGCTGCCTCCCTCAGGGCAGAGCTGGCAGCTGCAGAGAAAGCCAGTACCTGCCTGTCTCAGGGGTCTCCCGAGGGCCGGCAACTGTAGCACCCACCACTGAGGGGTTCCCTTTCTTGGTGGAGGCTGGTGGACCGAGCGGTGATCACAGCGCTTCAGAAGTTCCTGATACTGTGGATCGGCGCCTGCTCCAATACACTCGGACTGATTGCTCTCTCCCTTGATTTCCGACCCCCAATTCTCCCTGGAAAATCCTGCTTTGTCTCTGGGGCTAACGAGGCTATCCTCCTGCTGGCGGGACGCTAGGATAATCTTTCCGTGCGGCCCACCCTCCAGGGGTGTTCCCAGGGAAAATCTCTGCAGTTCCCGGGGAAGCTCTCTCAAGGAAGGCCGCGGGGCTTCCCCAGGGGTCCCTTGGCGTCCTTTAATCTCCCACTCCCGAGCTCTGTACGGACCTTGCGACCCCGCCCAGAGGAAAGATTCCAAGAATTGGACACTGGCCCACAGTTACCGGCCTAGCCGGGCTTGGGAATCTTTCATCTGCAAAAACAAAGAGCAACAGCAGCGAGACTGGAAGACACAACTGGGGGAGGGGGGGCTAGCTACAACGCGAATGGGGAGGATTCTGCTCTTTCACCTGCACGGAGCCCTGGGAGTCTGAGGGGCTGCGGGCAACCCGGAGAGACTCCGAGTCACCTACCTCAGAAAAAAAAGACACCGCTAAGACACGGCGCTGAAACAAGTGTTGGCTGGTTGGCGACGGGAAAGTGCAGGGCTTCATTCGCGGGCGCGGTGCGCCAAGGAGCGCATTTGCATGCTCAGACAACCCCGTCTCCTAGAACGTTCGTGACTGGTGCCAAAAACAAAACAAAACGACAACAAAACGGTCCGCTGAAAAAGCACCTTGCCTAAAAAGAAAAAAATGTTCACAAAAACATTTCCTAATTCGATGTTCACAGCAGTCGTCTGATTTGGGCAAGCCCCCAATTCAAAGAGAAACTGAATCTCAAAATAGCTCACCAAGTTATGCGACCCCCTCCCCCCCAAATGGGGGTAGGATCTCAAAAGAGTTCCTGGAAGGCCTGGAACTCTCTGTGACCCGGCTGGCCTGGAATTTGTGGTGATCTTCCTGACTCTGCTTCCCAAATGCTATGATTATAGGTGTATGATAGCACATCGCACCCAAACATATGTTAGGTAATTTCATAAATAATGTAGACTATTGTTTTAATTTGGGACATTTAAGAGATAACTCTTCCAAAGGTCCCAAAATGAAAAACAAAACAAACAAAACCGCATTTAAGCCAGGCGGCGGTGGTGCGGGTCAGCGGAGGAAAAAGGATCTGAATTCTGAGTTCGAGGACAGCCTGGAAAGAAAAGGGAGCGAGGGAGGCGTTTGTATGGTTTGGGGACAAATTATTCAGCACTGTTAAATTCTGCTTTGGACATAGGGAGTGAGACCTGGCTCAGGGCCAAACAGTATTTGGGTCACCGACCTTTGGATAATCTATTGAAGGCTGTAGGGGGGCCAATCCCCTAAGAACTGCAAACATAAACTGACTAGATCCTCAAGGTTTCTGAGCTTGTATCCGGGAAGTCTGGGCTTGGTGTGTGGCTGGTGCGTTCTCTCCTCTAGGTGCAGTGGATGCCGAAGGGTCGTGGGGGGAGGGGGAGACAGCCAAGGTGATCCTTCCCTGGTGGGGAAAGGGAGTCCCAACCCCAGCTGAGCAACGCAGTGAGATGTCTTCTGTAGGGCCAAGCTCCTTCTGTTTCGCATCCTTCCCATTCCGGAAGAAGGCACGAAGATGTTTTTCCGTTTTATAGACAAGGCAACTGGCTAAATGCGGTCCTCTCCGCGCTGGCCTTGGTCTGTGCTGACTCGGGTTAGAGACTTTTTGGAAATGGGACTCGAGACTCCCGTAAAGCCAGCAGACGCCAGACCCGAGCTGCGAAGCCATGAGGTCCTCTCTTTCTCTCCCTTCCCCCAGCCCTTGTTCAGAGCAAGGGTTCGGGAACCGTAACAGTTCAGAGCGGAGAGCTACAGCAGCCGAAGTCCGGTGGTCTGCAGCTGGCCTCCCGAGTGCTACTCCTTCAAGATCGCAAAGCAAAGCAGGCTGGTTTTAAAAACAAAAACAACAACAACAAAAAACCCCACCTCAACTTTTGAGTGTCCTTTTAAATTAAAAGGTCAATAAAACATATAGGCAGCACAACTCGCTTGTAATAACCCAGAAAACACACACACACGGAAATCTTAAAATTCTTCGATTTTCTTCAGTACATAAAAAGGTAATGTTAAAAGTCCTCTCCCGTTTATATTTTTTCACAAACAGGAACCCATGCGCCCTTTGCTTTTTCATTGAATGCCCAGATAATTTTCAAGATATGATCACACACACACACACACACACACACACACACACACACACACACACACACACTATTTAGTAGATTTAAATTAATGATTTAATTAGTTAATTTATCGGGCGGCAGGAACTCGATATGCATTCCAGGCTGGCCTTAACCCGGGATCCTCTTGCTGTAACCTCCCCGAGGCCGATTACAGGTGCACGGCTCCAGACCGGCTTCTAGCTCTTTTGAAAGCCGCGTGGATTCCTTGGAGGATCTCCTTCCTTTTGTGGGCGTGCTTCATTCTTTCCCAGCTGGCTCGGCACCTCCGCCTCCCGCAGCTGGAGTGGTTCTCCTGAGCTCCAGCAGAAATTCGTCCAGGATTCTGCAGCCTCTTGGAGAGAATGTTCAGCGGCACAAACACAGCCCCTGGGGCCAGCTAGTTAGCTGTTTTTTTTTTTTTTTTCGAGACAGGGTTTCTCTGTGGCTTTGGAGCCTGTCCTGGAACTAGCTCTGTAGACCAGGCTGGTCTCGAACTCACAAAGATCCGCCTGCCTCTGCCTCTGCCTCCTGAGTGCTGGGATTAAAGGCGTGCGCCACCATCGCCCGGCGTTAGCTGGGTTTTGAACAGCCCTTTGAGAGCCCATTCATGAGCTTCTAGATTTTACCTCAAAGCCCCACCCCGAGAGAGCTGGGGCTGGGGTTGGGCCCAAGGCAGTAAGGCCACATTCCCACGAAAAAGAGGAAGGAGTCTCCAAGGGCCCATGGGGTTTGGGATACCACGGCAGAGCCAGGGTTCTGGGGTCTTCCAAGAGGTAGGGGTCATGATAGCTATTTTTGCAAATGGAAAAACCGAAGCTCATAAGGTGAAGATAATCTGGCAATTGTGCATATATATGATAAACAGAAAAGCGACTTTGAACAGTCCAGAAAGATATAAAACAAAAATACAGGGCTGGAGCAACAGACTCCATTGGAAGTTAGCACTCGAAACCCACTAAAAGGCCAAGAGGTGGATGGCGGAACTACCTTCCGTGGCTTGATTGAGGTGTTGCAAGCCACACAGCAGCCCCCTCCCTGACCCTGATGCATATTGAGTTCAAAGGGAGGTGGGCGAAGGATTGATTCACTTATCATTTTCGGTACCACTGAGGCCATCAAGGAGGAGTGAGGTGTTGGAATTAGGTAAATTGCAGCGGCTGGGAAAGAATAAATCGTCAGGACATGCTGAGAGACACCAGGAGCGCTAAGTCTGCAGTGCCGTGGTACACAGCGTGCTGACCACCCAGAACCCCACAAGCCTAGGGACCAGGTAAGGCTCTGATGTTCAAGAGCCCAAGCACAAGATCTTGCAGGTGGGAGTTAGGAAAGTCCTTCCTAAACCTCGATCCAGGGTCAGGAAACAAAACTACATATCTCTGGCAGCATGACTCGGGGCCGAGTGCGTCGTTGGCTTCTAGAAAGGAAGGATCTCTCTAGGTGCGGACTGTCGCAGCTGGTAGGCAGACATTGGACCTGCTGAAGGAGGAAGAGTAGGGATTCTTGCATTCAGTCATGAGTACACTTAGCCAGCCAGCCAAGTGAGGACCGAGTTCGTCCGAGCCCTTCTCTGGCTTGAGCCGGGAGCTGTAAGCGATCTGGGATATCGGGTCCCCGGGGACCGCCCCCTCACCACTCGGGCCCAGCTCCAGTTACTGGCCGAGCCTGCTCCCTAAAATATGTATGAGGACCTTGAGGGTGCAATTTCACGGCCCCTCTTAGAGTAAGGCTGGGGGGTCTCAGGGTGCGAAGGGAGCTGCGGGGGCAGCAAGTGACGCTGGCTCTGGGGCCGGGGCTGTCTCGACTTTCAACAGAGCATTTAAGAAAGGTAGAAATCGGATCCATCTCACCCGCGCCCCCGCCCTTCGAGTCCCGACGGCGGGACCCCGCAGCCGAGCGGCTAGCTTTCCGCTCTGCGGTGTCTGGTTCTCGACAGCAGGTGAATGGGCCCGGGCGGGGCACGGGGGGCGGGGCGTACGCTATAAAGGAGCGCGGCAGGACTAAAGGGGGCCACTCGCGGCCGGCGTGGCCTGCGCTTCCGGGCACACAGCGCTGTGGCCGCCTGGTGCCGGACAGGCCTAGGGACCAGGTAGGGCGTGAGTGGAGGTGCTGGCCGGCAGCGAGGTTCAGGGCCACAGAGGTGGGAGGGAAGGAAGCGGGACAGGGAGGGGTTAATGTGGAATCACCACACCCCCCTGTGGCAAGTTGCTCCTCGTTGGGTTCCGGCGCATCTCCCCAGCTGTGTTGGGAGAGGGACAAGCAGGTCCTGGCCTTCTTGCCTTGGGGTGGGTCTTGCCTCCGGAGCCATTTGTTTGCACCAACCGTGGCTGAAGCAGGTCTTGCCCAGGAGCTGAGTGTATAGAAGGGTTCGTATCTGCAGCGTCACTCTCGAACCCTGGAGGACACAGCAGGGGAGGGACGAACCTAAGGGCCCGGTTCCTCTAATCCACTTCCTTCGCTAGAGCTCAAGACGGAGCGCTAACGGTTTTCAACCTAAACCCTAAGCGCAAGGGCCCTTTGGTTTGGGGGGGGAGCATCAGCTAAGCCCCACCCCACCCCCATCCCCGGTTTTAGAAGCTTCTAGGCGGTCAGACCTGCCCGGATCTGTTGGGAGAACTGGGAGCTAAAAGGGAGGAAGGCGGATTAACGTTTTATTTTAATCTGGTTTTGAACTGTGGTTGCCGTCTGGGGCAGCCGGGCGCGGCAGGGAATGGGAGGGCGCCCAAAGCAGGGGAGGGGATGAGGGTGCGCTCTGGTGCTCAGGATGCTGGGGAAGAAGGAAGAGGCCACTTCAACGGGGACAGCTGGGGTGTACCTTAACCCTGCCCCTCCCCGAAGGCTCCGGGGTGGCATCCGAGCTAAGGAGGTTCATAGGGATCTAATCCCGGTCCTCGCCACAGATGGCCCCGCCCCGTCCCGGGGGAGCCACTGCGGCAGTGGAGGGGAAGGAAGGAAGATGGGAGCGGGTCTGGGGGCGGCTCCCCTTCCCCTCCCCCTTCCGGGACAGGCGGTCTTTGTTCCCTGCGGCGGCGGTGGCCAGACACCTGTAAGGCCTCAGAGCTAGGCAAAGGTGGATGAGGACAAGTGGAGAGCCTCTGGTGCTCACCCCAACTCTGTGCCCTCGGGTTTGGGTGCTCCCACCGAGGGAGAGCAGACTTGTGCCCAATTCTCCGAGGAGACTGCAGAGGACCGTCCAGTGTGGTCCCACAGTACTCCCGGGCCTCCAGAAGCACTTCCCCTCCCCCTGCCCAGAGTCGGATTTTCAAGTTTGCTGTGCTACACACACCTCGGCTAGCAACGGACTCAAAAGGAGGTGTGATGGCAGGGATTCGGGGCACACCTCGGCCTGAGGTACCCCAGCCCAAAGGTAGGAGGCTGGGGCAGAAGGTGGGCGATGGGACCCGTGGGGGCCAAACCCTACTGGGTTGGACGAACAGGCGGGGCTCCGGTCGTCTCCGCAGTCCCGGTCGGGCGTGCCCTGCGCCGCGCACCAACCGGAGCCACAGTCAAGGTGAATCATCTTCGGTCCGCCTACTGTCCCTCCCCCTCCTCACAGCACCTGAGCCAATGGCGCGGCGCGGGGGGCGGGCGGGGCGCTGGGGGCGGTAAAACCCTCCCCGAGTCATTATCTCTGCACTCCGTCGAGCCCCCGGGTCTCGGCGCCGGAGCCCGCCAGCTTCCTCCCTCGAACGCGGTCGCCGCACCTGGTGCACCCCGTTCGTCCGGCTCTGGGGCCCGGGCGCCCCTCCAGCCCTACCCCGCCTGCTGCGTGGAAGAGGCTCCTCCTCAGGTGGCTCGCCGGGGCCTTCCCCTGCAGACCTGTCACCCGACACCCAGGAAGCGCGCGGCCCCATCCCGGCTCCTCTTTGTTCCCCCGCTGGGCTCCGCGCTCCGGCGCCGCCTCCTCCCGCCGGACCGCGGAGATTCGGGGCGCCGCCCTCGGCTCAGCCCAGGCGCGCCTCAAGTTCCGTCCATTGAGCCCGCACCAAACGAGGGCCCGTTTTGCCTAGTTCCTCGGGTGCGGACTCGGAGCCGAGCTGGGAGGCGGCGGTGGGTCCAGCTCGGAGCCGGCGCAGGTGAGTGCGGGGCGGGGCCGGGCAGAGCCAGTGCGGGGCCAGGAGAAGGTGGAGTGGGCGCCCGAGGGCCAGCGAGGCTAGAAGGCAGTTTTGTGGGCCGCTGGAGGGGCAAGTAATGGCCACGTCGTGGCTGTGGCCTTCGGGGATGACGCTGCACTGAATTCCTGACTCCCGGGCCTTCTGGCGAGGGTGCCCACAGGGTGCCGGGGCCCTTAGTAACTTGTGCACCGCATCCAGTGCGGCTCCCCGGGCGGGGGGCGAGGAGGGCGGGGACAGGCGCAGATTGGATTTGGCTTGGTGCGGTGGTGCGTCGGGCCGCCCTCCCTACCGTCGCCTCCCGGAGGAATTCGGCTGGGGTCGCGGGCGTTTCGCCGCCCTTGTGGGCCCGGGAGGAAGTGCAAGGCCGGGAGGCCGGCGGCGACGCGGGCTCGGGGAGCGTTCCGGCGCAGAGCAGGTTTCTCCAGCCCCTCTTCTCTGGGCTGCGCTCAGGTCGGTTACGGCTTCCGTGACCCGGGGCCTGCCCCGCCCAGTCCCCTGGGGAAAGCTTGGTCCCAGACCTCCAGCTCGCCTTCCATCCGTAGCCTCCGGCCTCGGAGCACGGGGAGACCAATCCTGAGTCAGAAGCCCTTCGGTTAGCAAGGGCTGGTCCCAAGGTCCCCAGAACGAACGCGTTTTAGACGTTTTGCTGATCGGTGTATCCTATGGTTGCGGGCAGTGAGGATGCGGTCTGGGCGTCAGGGATCATTCGATTCTGCGGAGCCCTACATACAGGCTGAGCCCTTCACCTTCCTTCCTTCGTCCCTAGCGTTCCTGCTCTCCTTGGAAATACCTACCAGTGCTAGGGGAAGTAATAAATTCTGGTTAGGGGATTAGGGACGGGGTGGGGGGTTCTGCCCTAATTGGCCCCTTCACTGTTAGAGTTAGCTAGGACCGGGCCTTCCAGGTTTCCTGTTGGCTTCGCTAACTTCCTGAGGACTAAAAAAGTCCAATTTCCACACCTTGGACCAGGTGCCCACGTTACATCTCGGTCCTGAGACCCGGGCACTCAGCCTAGCCCGCACCACCCTCTGCCTGCCACACACAAACCATTTGGGCATCGCGTATCCAGGTCTCTGTTCCGAGGTCAATCAAGCCGTCCGTGAAACCGGTCCTGGTGGTCTCGTCGGAAACCGAGCCCACCTTCCAGCCTCCACTTTTTTTCTTTTTCAGGGATTCTAGAAACCCTTTCAAGCAATGATGGGGTTTCATGGGGAGGGACATTATGCGTAGAAGAAACAATTTCACTGTAATCGTCTCATTTGTGAGAATTTCGTTTATTTTTATTTCCCACTAGGAGTATTAACGGGGTCCAGTGGCTCCGGGAACGTATTTGTGCGATGCACATTTACCCATTCAAGTTACTGGTGCATTCCCTGGTGGCTTTGACTGCGTCGAAAGCAGCTTGAGGGGCCGCCTGCGCTCTCACTGGCCAGCCGGGAGGTTGGGCCACACCCTGAGCGTTTGGAGAGGTTGACTGCCCCAGCTCTTGGGGCGTCGATGGAGACCGGTGCTGGGCTGAGTGCTGGTGGGAAGACTCGCAACAGGGACTCTAGATTCGTTGTGTAGAGGCTGATGGGGAACAGCTAAGTTACAGGGCTGGATGATAGCAAAAGATTCCTAAGACCCTACCTGTACCACTCACCTCTGGGTAGCTGCTGGTACTGCGAGAGATGGGAGGGAAGAGACGCTAGACTGACTGTTCTGGCAAGTGCCTAGGGAAAGATTCACTCCAGCCCCGCTCCTGACCCCCCACAAAGGGAAGGATCATTCTGCTAAGTGTTTTTTAGGATCCAAGAAGAGTTCCGGAGTGTGGGGGCCCAGACCAGCCTAAGGGGATTGGGGCTGGGGGAGGGAGACTTTGCAGGGGGTGTAGAGCACACACTCACCTGGTAGGACAGACACGGCCGCTCCCCTGCCGTGCCCTCCCCCACCAGTTCTGATGCTCTTTAAATTGTTTCCGTCTACAAGGGTGGGAGATTACCTCTTCCCCCGGTCAAAAGGGGTTTTCTTAGCTTTTAATTTCAAGGTCAGGGCTCTGACCTACAGGAATAGCAAGAGTCCCTTCTGAGTGCCTGCACAAAGCACACTGTTGGTCCCCTTTGGGGAGGACCAGTGATGCTTCTGCAGAACTCCACAACCCGAAGATTGTGGAGACCTCGAAGATCCTAGGACCTCTGGCCCAGGCCAGGTTCAGCTGGGTTGTTTGTTGGTTGGGTGGACTCTAGCCGTGGACATGGGTGTGGCCCTGCCTGGGCACTGCGGCATTATCTCCTGCCGCATTTGAATTAGGAGGGGCAAGGCAGAGCTAGGAGGAGCCTGGATGGTGGAGGAGGGGTATTTGGCTCCATAAGCTGTTCCTGCTCTTCTCCATCTACCCCCCCCCCCCCACTTACTGAAGAGGAAAACGTTATCAGAAGGGTGGGTGTGCCAGGCACTTGATGTTACAGGGCTATTTTCTTATGTGCTAAAGCCTTCCTGGGCAGAGGACAGCGGGGCCCTTAGCTCCAGCCTCAATTGTTAGGAGACTGGTACCTCGAATGTCTCCAATTTTCCCTCCCATCAGTCTTGCCCCTGCTCCATAGAAACCCGGAAAAAAAAAGAATTTAAGGTTGTTTCCTAAACAGAATTCTAATGGGCTTCTCCTTCCCAGCTCCACATTCTCCAGATTAAAATGCAGATTTCCAAGTGGGCCCTGAATCTACATTTCAAGGGGCTCCTTGGTGATTCTGATTCGACAGACACACTGGTAACTACAGTTATTTACCCCTACTTGACCAATAGCCCTGCGCACAAGCCCCAAGTTCAGAGATTTATAGTGGGAGAAACTGAGGCCAAAAGCAAGGGAGTAACTTCTCCAGACTCCTGTCTTATCAAGCTGAAATAACCTTTGGGGCCCTGAGCCAGAGGAGCAGCCTGAACTAATAGTTTTCTGTCAGAGCCCCACACCCAGGACTGAGGGCATGGGGTTCGCCTGGACTAAAAGCGTACAAGGTTTCTGAGCTGGAGAACTCTTACTCTGTGACCCTTCCGTTGTATTTTCTCCTCCCCCTCTAACCCCAGGCTAGCCCAGGGTAGGCTGAGCCTGTGTTGGCTGCTCTCTGGGCACCGGCTCCGGAGAGATCTACCCTCCCTCTTTCCTCTGTCCCCAGGGCACCTGGCACCAGAGGCAAGGGCCTCCATTGTGCCTCCTCTCGTGGCAGCGGCTGTGGCAACCACTGATGCAACTGCCCCTGCTCTCCCTTGGCTCTCCAGCCGCCACCTTCCTTCTGAGCGCTCTCAGACACTGCTTCCACAGGCTCCGGCCGGACACAAGCCACTCGGGTTCCTTCCAAGCTGCCTCCTTATCTGAGCGAGGCTCCTGTCTTGATCTTGGCCCAGGCCAAGCAACAAAGGTGTCCTTCCAGGCAGGGCATTTCACAGCCCTGCCTTCTGGGCTTCTGTTTGCGTCACAGGGCAAGTTGGAGCTGTTGGCCTCTGGGCTCAGAGGCCGGGAGACGCGTCTTGGATGCTCTTGTCATTGCCTGTTCGGCACTAGGTGAGGTCTGGTATAACAGTCCTAAGGAGGACCTGGCAATTGCTTGCTGACTTTGGCAAAAAGATGGGTTGTTTGGGTGATGGTAGAAGGATGTGAGCTTCTGGGCTGCTGCAGGAAAACTCCGCTGCTCTCTGCAGATCCAAGCAGTCAGTCTTTCTTCTGTGTCCTTCTCTCCTTGAAGGTCACTTTGGGCTCATAAACAGCGCCAAGCTGGTGTGAGGAGGGTGTGAGGAGGGTTGCTGAGCTATGGGTGACAGCAATGGAGATGGGAGTGGGGCGGTAGGTGCTGAGGTCAGGGGAGAGGGCAGCTGGCCTCTGCAAGGGGCTGCAGGCTGGAGAGCGCGACTCCTGTTCTGTGTATGGCACTGGTAGAATTCACTGTGAACAGTCTCGGTCAGTGAATTACCGAAGGGCCATAAACAGAGCAGAGACAGAACCGCGAGTGCCTCGGAGCGCCCCACCCCTTCTGCCTGGACGTCGCTGTTTGCAGGGGTCCGAAGACCTCCTCGTCCACCCTGTCCCCAGAGGGCTCGTTCCGGTACCATCTGCTTGGCCGATTTTGGCACTAGCACATTTTTGCTTGTGTCTCTCCGCTCTGAGCAATCATGTGCGGTGCCAATATGGGAAAAGCGGGCTGCCGCGGTCACGTTCGCCTCCCCCGGCTCCCCGGGTCTACGCTTCCCCAGCTGGCTTAGTGTTGGGTGAGGGTGCAACCCTATCCTGGTGGGCAGCCAGATCGCCTTACACTGCCTGGGGCCAGAGCGGTGTCAGAGCTGGGCAATCTGAGCCGGGCCAACAGATGGAGTTGCTTGGGGTGGGGGTGGGGGTCACCATCTGTAGGGCTTGCTTCTGTGATGCCACGAGGAAGAAATGCCCTGCTTGGCTCCTAGCACACCCTCGGGGTGAGACCTCTTCTGGCAGAATGGGGCCTGGCCTTCTGCTCCGGGCTTCCAAGGAGGCAATGCCAAGCAATGAGGATGTCCCATTCCCAAGCTGGATTTTTATTTTATGAGGGACACTGTTCCTGGAGTCTACCTGGAGCTCACCTCTGGCTGTGCTGAGAGGAGGGGAAACTAGTACGGTTTGACCGTGGAGCCCTGGGGAGGTTCTGGGGCAGGCTCAGTTGTGGCCTTCATGGCCACACTAGTGGTCTCCCCCATCCTTAGATTCCCCAAAACTTTCTGGCCCTGAGCCGCCCATGCCTCTGTCGGATAACATTGCTATATAGTCTCCCACAACCACATGGGACAAGCAGTTTAGAGCCAGCTTGCAGATGGAGAATAGAGGCCTGGGGAGGAGCACCAGGCTAGAGGTCCGTGGGGAGTGAGTGGAGCAGGGTTAATGTGGTTCTTCAGCCACCACAGGGTACTGACCCCAGTGGCTTTGCTCTGTGGGGATTGCTTCCACACCCCAGGGCTGGGTGAATCTTGCCTCTGGCCCTGAATATATCCCTGGTCTCCGAGGTGAGGTGAGAGCTGGACCTGATGCAAGGCTGGGAGGAGGAGCCCACCAGCTGGGTGACCGGCAGGCAGTGGGGTCAGCTGGCTGACCTGGTCCACTGACCATCTGGTAGCCATCATACCTGAAGTGACTGGGCCGGCGTCTGATGAGGCTGCTTCTCCCCGGGGAACCTCAGGCAAGGGCTGGTCACTCACTCCCCTTACAGAGTCATTTTAGGTTGCTGAGCTAAAGAGGGCTGGTGTGGTTGAGACTAGAAGTTAGAAATCAGCCAATCCAGCTAGCTGCCCATCAGGAAGGGTCAAGCTTTCAGGGCTGCCTGCTGGTGCCCAGAGGAGGGTGTGGGTTAGCCAGGCTCCCCTGAATCTCTGCTAGTGTGTCCCGTGCAGAAGGCCTTCTGAGAACCTGTGGAAAGAGGACCGCTTGCTTATTTCACAATAGGAAGAGACTACTGCCCCGGTGCGGGCTCTTCCAGGTCTTGCTCTGTAGGCCCTGGGTCTCTGGGAGACTTGGCTTTGGCTGTTTGAGTCCACACCTAAGGCTGAGTCCCTTCCATATCTCCACTCCGCCCACCACTCTGAGAGCACTCCCGGCTGGTTCCCTGACCCCCCACAACCAAAGCAGCCTCAGACCCTGGGTGGTCCCACTGGGGAGAGGCTTTGCTGAGCCCTCTCCAGCCGGTGCTAGCATGGCCAGTTCTGTAGTTTCTGCCAGGCGGGAACCTCTAGGGCCTGCAGTCCCAGAGGACGACCTCAGGCCATAGCTCTCTGATTCACCCACAGTAGTGCCTGCAGGTGTGTGGAGGCCACCGGGCTGGCTGGACTCCCCAGGGAATCAGCTTCCTGAGGACCATTTGGTAAGGGCAGGTGGGAGAGGGCTCACCCTGCCAGGCAGGATCGGCTTCTTCCTGGCTGTCTGTGATACAACCAAGGATTTACCCTCTCAGAGGGCACCAAGTCAGCTAGTGAGGTTTAACTCCTCTGGCACTGACTCTGCCCTGAATTTTTTTGTGTGTTCCAGGCACGGTGGCCCCTGTGTGCCTGGGTTACTGCTTTCGGGGCAGCAGGCGCCCTGTTGCCTAGTGTTGGGGCTGCCTGGGCCTGTGGCTCCCCAGAGCCCCTGAGCAGTGGATTTTCCAGACTAGCCCTCCCCCATCGCTCCATTCGCTTATTCAATCCAGGCCATTATCCGGGTCCCTGCCCCAGCTCTGCGGTCCTCAGGCTCTGGAAATGTGATCTGGCTCCATTGATCGCAGGCAGGCAGCAGGGACTGTCTGCTCCCAGCCTAGGTAGCCTGGCCTGAGATTGAGCAGTCGGGGGGAGGGTGGGGGAGTGGGGACAGGACAGGACCCTCTCATTCACACTGTGGCTTTGCTGAGTCTTTTCTGATAAAAATGGCTGGCCTGTGGGAAGTATGGGACCAAGAAACGCGGGTCCTGCTCCCGTCCCCAAAGGTTTCACCTACTCTAGGTCAAGGTTTCAAGGACCTTCCTTGCCAAGTAGATCACCCAGACCTTGAACTCAGGACTGGGATCACGTGCGTGGCCCACAGCCCTGGCCCAGCTATAACACAAATTTCTTGCTGGACAGTGGCATCTCAGTCCTCAAGCCTAGTACACTGGCAGCACCCAGCCTCAGAGTGTCCTGGCTTTATCTGCAGCTCTGTCCTTCCAAGATGTCATCTGGAATCCTCGGTCTACCTTGCAGAGCAGGGAGGACAGGAGGGGTCGTGGCCTTGCTGTCACGGGCCCTGTGAGCCAGCAGCTCCCCCGGGCTGCACCTGTTTGGAAAGGAACATGCATGATGTGTGGGCAAAGACATGTGCTGTCACTGGGTAAGTTCCTCGAAGCCTGGAGGAGTGCGTGGGTCCTACGGAAGGATGGGTAAGGAGATTCTTCTCTCGGGACAATGCTGTGTGTACAGGTTATGCTGCTGTGTTTGGATGGCTGGCCCTGCTGGCCTGCAGTGGTGGCTGCCTATGCTCTCCAAAGAGGGTCTTAGCCTTGGTGCTCCTCTTTCCCAGCCTCAGGGAGGAGGCCAGGGGCCGAGCACTGGTTGCCTGTGACTTGACAAGGAGGTGGGATGTGTGAATTAACTCTTATTTCCCTCCCTGTGGAGTGGAGCAGCTGGGGATCTTTAGGCTCTGGGGAGAGATAGGACTGGATTAAACAGGATGTCACCTGGGGCCCTTGGTAAATGGCAGAGCTGGCTGCCTACAACTCTCTCCCTTGGTTACCAAGCAGGAGACTCCCTGGCCTAGAGCACACCCAGTCCCTAGCCCCTGCTGTCAGGTGCCTGGGGAGGAGTCACCCTCTAGAGCCAGTCCCTTTGAGAGCAATGGCTGTGGCTCCATCACTGCCTAGGGAACCTACAAAGGGACCGCGGGTCTCAGAGGGGGTTTCCATGCTGGAGCAGCTGGGCAGGACCATATATCCTGGACCTTTGGTCTTAACTGTGGGGATAGAGTGCCCTCCTCGACCGCCCTAATATCTTCTTCTTCAGCACAGGCTCCCTGGTCTGGCCTCCCACCATTTTTGGCAATGGTAGAACTCACACCGGTGAGGTAATAGGACCCGGTGGTTCTAGACTTGCCAACTATGGTGTAAGTGCTGAGCTGCCAAAGGAGGGTCTGCACCATGCTGGAACCTGCTCGTCACCAGGAAGGAGGAGACCGCTGGCCCCAGACCAGCAGGCAGTGGCAGAGGGTGGGTGCAGCTGGAAGTGACCCTTAGTGTTTCCCTGCGCCCCCCTGAGGTCACAAGTCTTCAAGTCAGCTGGGAAGCCTGCCTCCGAGCCCTCAGGAACTGGCAAGGGCTTGGGATCCAGCCTTGCTCCAGGCTGGCCTTCTTGGGGAAGGTGGGGAACCCTAAGCTTGGTGAGGAAGGGACATTGGTGTTCAAGAGCGCATATCTGGTTCTCCTAGGTGATTTATCTCCCCACCCTCAGCTCCCAAAGGCTGTTTTCTCAGGTAGGCTTCTGATCCATGCCTAGAGTGTGGTGTGGGTATCTCTGGGCTTCCAGCTATGGGGATAAGGGTGGAGGTGGCAGGTTGTGTGCTGTCAGACATCCAGAACCCAGAGGGGCAGAAGGAACGAAGGCTCCACATGGAGGGAGCGTCCTGAGGTCACCTGCATAGGAAGACAGGACTGGGTTCTGGAACTACAGCCTCCGCCAGCCCTGCCAGCTCTACTTTGCGGACAGACTGCTCATTCCTCTGAGCCTGTGTTCCCAGAGGGAGTCAGTCAGACTATCCCGACAGCCTAGGCTGGAGGTTCACACAACTCTGCCTGGGAGCTGGGGTGAGTGACAGTTCTCAGAGGGCAGAGCTTGGTGGGTGGGCCCCTTGGGGAAGCCTGGGCCCCCCGGGTGATTTCCTGTCCTTTAAGATGGCCAAGACATCTGACTTGGGACTATAGGTGTGCATGCGATTGTGCAAATGCACGTCTGGGTGTGTGACCCTCAGTTAAGGCCTTCCCTTTCTCTGAGGACAGCCCAAACCTCTACTCGTCATTGCAGCTGAACTCCTTCCTCCTCTGCTCTCAGGTCATTAGTGGCTCCCTGCCCCTGGGCTGTACAACTCCCTAGGAAGAGATAGGCTAGGGAACACCCCAGAAGAGAAAGGTACCTTTCTCCCACGCACACACACACGGTGTAAGTGGGAAGAGGCCGGGCTGTTTGGTAAACACACAGGCCTCACCCATCAGAGATGGCCTTAGCACTGCACTGTGCGGAAGGCAGGCCATTTTGATCAACTTTAGAAGACTTTCACCATTATTCTGCTGCATTTGTACCCGGTTTCTCTCCTCTCCTTTGTTGGGGACTCCATTTATTTGTACAGTGTTTGTTAAATCAAGGCTCACTGAATTTTTTGTTCTTTTGTGACAGGGTCTTGCCATGTAGCCCAGACTGGCTTCAAACTTAAGATCCTTCTGTCTCCACCTCCTGAGTTCTGGTATTGCAGAATCTATCATTAGGCAAGTAGGTTTTTTTGTTTTTTTGTTTTGCTTTGTTTTTTTTGAGACAGGGTCACACTATGTAGCCCTGGCTGTCCTGGAACTCACTCTGTAGACCAGGCTGGCCTTCATCGCACAGAGATCCACCTGGAGCCGGGATTTAAGATGTGTGCCACCATGCCTAACAAGGCAACTGTTTTGTAGGTCATATTTGTTCTTGGAACTGAAGGCCATGGGAGCCACAGCAAGCAGTGGGGAAGATGCTTGCTTTATGAGAGGGGTTTTTGTGGGAAATCAGAGGAGCAAATGGAGCCGCGGTTCCAGCGTCCTGGAGCAGGGAAGGCTGATTGCCGTGGGCTCAAGGTCTACGTTGTTCCAAGGCATCCGAGGCTACAAAGCAAGACCCTGCTGCAGAAAACAACAGACCAAGTCCAGGGTCAGTGGAGGGCACAGGGTTAATCCAGAGGGGAAGTGGAGGATGGACCCACAGAGGGAACAGGGATGGCAAGCTGAGCTGGGCTGGGAGAACTCCCAAACGGTCCTCGGGAAGGTAGTGAGCGGTCTTTAGACTCGTGAACAAGAAAACAGGGTGTGTGGGTCATGTGGGTTAGTGACCTCTGACTTGATTGAAGAGTGGTTAATGGCACATAGTCTCAGTGCCAGTACTTCTAGCCGTTAGCGTGCAGGTGGACAGGTCAGTGGCTACAATTAAATCAGTATGCGGTTTATAACCACAGTCAGAGGAGGCATGGAGGAAACCCTTCTGGAATCTTGCTGGGTTAGCAGCGATGAAGAAATCAGGGGGCTTTGGCGCTTTGGAACCTGTACTTTTTTTTTTTTTAATTAAAAGGCCAAAGCCATGCCAGGTGGTGGTGCATGCCTTTAATCTCAGCTATCGGGAGGCAGAGGCAGGCGGATCTCTGTGAGTCTGAGACCAGCCTGGTCTACAGAGCAAGTTCCAGAACACACTCCAAAACTACATAGAGAAATCCTGTCTCGAAAAACAAACAAACAAAAAAGTACTACTGTACCTGGGTAGGGTGGCCCATGCCTTTGATCCCAGCTCTGGGGAAGCAGAGGCAGATGAATCTCTGGGAGTTCAAAGCCAGCCTAGTTTATGAGTGAGTTCCAGGACAGTCAGGGCTACACAGAGAAACCCTGTCTCAAAAAACAAGTACTACTGAATGGGACCTCTTGCTGTGTGCTGTGCAGGGCCTAGGTGAGCAGAGAAGGGGAGGTGGGGAAGTGCCCTGGGCCAAGGGCAGCGAGGAACAGGGGTCTTGAGTTCTACCAGAAGGGGCTGGGTGGTGGCCTTCCCGGTGGCCCTTTTGCCCCTGCAGGTAGCCCTACCCTATCCTGAAAGCTATGGTTGTTGGGGACGGAACAGAAACAGGGTAGTGACCCAGGGACAGGCACTACCTCCCCTCTGGCTTCTGCCCTGCCCCAGGCCGCTAACTGTCACCCCCAGGGCTAAGCCCAATCGCCTTCCCTGGGTTATGACCTGGTAGGACTGGCCTGCTCTGGGCTCTGATGTCCTGTGCCCTCTTCCCTCTGCTGGTCAGGAGGAGGCAAGTGAGTTTCTCAGACCTGCTCCTCTTCCTGAGGTCCTTGTGCTTTGGGGCTCTCTGCAGCTGTCAGGGGCTCCCCACTTCTGAGCCTGATGATTTCACCCCCAAAGGCCAGGAGTGGGCCAGGTAGTCTCAGTCCTGTTGTTTTTTGCTTTGTTTTGTTTTTTTTAATAAAGACACTTTGTCCCCACCCCAGATAGGTTCTCTGTGTAACCTTAGCTGTCCTGGAACTTGCTCTGTAGACCAGGCTGGCCTCGAACTCCGAGATCCACCTCCCTCTGCCTCTGGAGTGCTGGGATTAAAGGCATGCACCACTACTGCCTGGCTCCTTTTCTATGTTTTTATTGTATTTATTTATTTGGGGGAGGGTGCTATTGTACACCTGTGGAGGCCAGTACAACTTGCTAGGGTCGGTTCTTTCTTACCCGTAGGTTCTGGGGATCAAACTCAGGTTGTTAGGCCTGGTGGGAAGTGCTTTTACCGTGAGCCATCTTTTAGGAAGGCCTTCCTTTTGAGACAGGATCTCACCGGCTGGACTGGCTGGCTAAACAGCAAGCTCTGGAAATCTTACCTCCAGCCACTATGGTGGATATGCACTGGGGTTAACAGGGGCAATGCAGCTAAGCCTGGCTTTTTCTTAACATGGGTTCTAGGAGTCCAAACTCAGGTCCTCACGGTTGCAAGGCCAGCATCTAACTAACAGCCACGCCCTAGTGTATCCTCCCCATCTCAGGATTTTTTTTTGATGGTCCAGCCTGGTGCTAAACTCACAGAAGCCAACGATGATGACCTTGGATTTATGACCCTCCTGCCTCTACCTCCAGTGCTGGGACTCCCTTGGGCCCCAGGAGGTCACAGCAAGGCCTCCCTGGCTCTGTGTCCCAGGCCAGGGCTGGCTGGTGTTTGTAGCATGAGGGCTAAAGACAGAAGCCTCCCTAAAGTAGCTGTCCAGAGCAGGGAGCTGGGGCCTGGCTTTCAGAGCACAGGTAAGTGTTCCCAGGCTAATGGCCTTTCGACCCCCCAGGGAGAGGCTGCAGCTGGACACTGGGCTTGTCTCTGCTCACATTAGAGGGTGTGTTTGAATGGAGGCCTTCTACATTTAGTTGGGCTGGGGAGGTGGACCAGGTGAGGGGATACCCGTGCAGGGCGGGGAGGATATGGGGCAACCAAACCCAGTACAGACAGGCTCAGCACCTTGACACTGGGTCCTATGGTTTGGGTATAGACAGCAGCTAGATTGGGCGTTAGAGGAGACAGAATAGGAGTGGGTGGCAGGAGGAGCATCTGGTGGCCACGTGGCAGGGCACCCATAGGATGTTGCCTTTGGGGAGTGGGCTCAGTCTAGAGGAGCTGAGGAAAGTGTGCCCTGTTGAACCTCTTCAGTCATTTGGTGCTATGATAGAGCCTGGGGCCAAATGTCAGGCTGGTACAGGACAGCACATCTCTGGAAGCGAGTTTTTTCGAGACAGGGTTTCTCTGTGGTTTTGGAGCCGGTCCTGGAACTAGCTCTGTAGACCAGGCTGGTCTCGAACTCACAGAGATCCGCCTGCTTCTGCCTCCGGAGTGCTGGGATTAAAGGCGTGCGCCACCATCGCCCAGCTGTTCCAGCAGCTTCTGAGTGCCTTTGATCTGAAGCAGACCAGTGGCAGCGTGTGTACCTACGGGACTCTTGTGGGTTACTTACTTTGCTCTTGTACACTTAGAGAGATATTTAATCTTCTAGCCTCGAAGTTGTGACTCTGTGATAGAATTTGCTTAATTTGGGTGAGGTCATGGGTTCAAGCCCCAGCACAGGAAAGAAATCTTAGCTTTTGGGTTTTGTGAGGAGTGCTGTCCTGGAAATGGGATGTGTTCTGTGTTTGATGGAGGCCTTTCCACTACATTTAGAGACACATCAGCCCTCGCCAGGAAAAACTTACCCAGAAGAGATGGAAAGTTGAGGCCTCAAGAGCACAAGAGGAGGTGCTCTGGGCAGAGGAATGGGGGGGCATCTCTGTACCCCCAGGACATCCTTACTGGTAGGTGGAGCCTTGGTGGCCTTAGAAGGATGACTTTGCAAGGGGCTGGGGTGTTGCGGTGGGCTGCTGGCCTTGGAGAGCTGTATCAACGGAGACAGTTGACAGCAGAGCTGTGTTTAAGTCAGTTTCTCATCTGGTGGGGTCTCAGTCCCTGTGCCCGGGGCATCACTCAGCTAGATCGCCTCATTCTCTGAGTGACGTGGCGGGAGAGCTCACACAGAGCACTGATTTCAAAACAGATGTGTCTTTTCTCACGCTGCAGATGCTGGGAGCTGATCCTCTGTCTGAAAGTGGGTTCGTCCTGGATGTGGGTTCTGGAAGCCATTACGGGCAATGGTATGATCGGATCTTCCCAGAATGAAGGCATCCCCCTGCAGTGGTTCTGCAGAGTTTCCTGGAGTGAAGTCTGGCTGGAAAGGCAGAACGCAGGCCTATGAGTGGTGGTAGGGGCAGCCATTACGGCTTCCTCTTCCCAGCCGGAGCTCATACCCATCTCTACCAATGGATAGTTCTGGAAGTCTCCTGCGTGTGCTCCCCCAGACCCAGTGACATCATCTCCTGGGGGTCCCTGCCATTTTTGGAAGCTAGTCTTCTAACTCCCTAGCTCTTCTGGGAAGGTGGTGTGGGAGCAAGGTGCGGAGTGGGAGCAGACATCTTCGGGACCAGAAGAGGAAGGCCACTGTCAGTAGAGGAGGCTGCAGGCGGAGGAATCCCCCTGCATCGACAGGAGGGGGCGGGTGGGGCTTGTCCTTTGAGGGAACCAGACTTGTGTCTTAATTTTGTGGAAATATGGAGCCTTGTTGCAGACTAACCTACAACCCTGAGGTGCCGTTTGTTTATGGACAAAAAAGGCGCCTTATCTGGTCAATCTGAACGCAGAAACTCCTTTACTGTGCTTGACTGACTATCTTCTTGGACATTTGGAGTGAAGTTCACAACTGTAAACGAGCTTCATTCTCAAGTCACTGATTGTCCCTTAGCGGGAGTGCTGGCCCCAAGGGTACCTGTCTCTTACACATGTCTTCCTGGCCCAGAACCTCCAGGACTGGGGATGGGGGGGGGGACGACACAGGAAAGGGGTGGAGAAATCTTTAAGCACTTCCCTCATGACTAAGGAGAAGAGCAGCTGCCACTTCCGGAAGGTCTTGGAGGCATCCGGCAGGCACCTTGGCCGCAGGGTGGTTTTGCTGCCTGCTTCTAGGTCGGTGTTTCTCCTGAACCCGGGTTCTGGTGTGGGGAAGAAGTCTTTGTCCTCACTTGTATCTCTGAGCAGCGTCCCACAGAGGAGAAATCATTTCTTGTTGCCACCATTTCAGAAAGACCCAGCTAACCGGTCCCTCCTACCTGTACTAGTCACAACCCAGAACAGGTGCTTTCAGGCTCCTCGCGGGATGAGCCCCTCAGAATATCCTTGCAAAGGAGGTATTTTGAAGGTTTTCAAATCCTAAGGAAATAAAGCTATCCCTTAGCTATGAAATGTGGAGGATTCCGAATATACCATAACTCAGGCCGGGCGGTGGTGGCGCACGCCTTCAATCCCAGCACTCAGGAGGCAGAGGCAGGGGGATCGCTTCAAGTGGAGGCCAGCCTGGTTTGCATAGAGGATTACTGAGATCCTGTTTCAAACTAACGCTTTTGTTTTTTGTTTGTTTGTTTTTGTTTTTTCAAGGCAGGGTTTCTCTGTAGTTCTAGAGCCTGTCCTGGAACTCACTTCTGTTTGAGACCAGTCTGGCCTCGAACTCACAGAGATCCGAGTGCTGGGATTAAAGATGTGTGCCACCACCTCCTGGCCCAATCTTGCTTTTCAAGACAAAGTTTCATATAGCCCAGGCTAGCTGGCTTCATTATGTAGCTAAGGCTGGCCTTGAAGTCTGAATCCTTTTGACTTCATAAATCAAGTGCTAGAGTTTGTGCTACCGTGCCTGTTTTTGTTTTGGTTATTTTTGTTTGTTTGTTTCTGAGGCTTTGTGGCTCTGGCTGGCTTGGAATTTGCAATGTAGACCAGGCTGGCCTCAAACTCCCAGAGATCCTCCTGTTTCTGCCTCCTAAGTGCTAGGATTAATAAAGGTGTGTGCCACCACTGCTTAGACTTCCTGTCTTGTTTGAACCAGTGACACCATTAGCCTCTTGAGACCAGATCTAATGGAACCCTTTATTCTACCAAGGTTGACCCGAGTCGGTATGTGTGCGGTTTCTGGTCTCTGGCTTCTTATTCATGTTGATTTCCTCTTTAAACATAAATATCTTTTATGTAACCTGCTCCAAGACATTTTTTTTTTAAAAAGTACTTAAAATGGCCTCTAATTGTAAAAATAAAAATGTCCTAAAATTAGATTGTGATGGGTGTATAGTTTTATAAAGCACCAAGGTTACGGGGATGGTGGGCACAGGAGGCTGGGGCACACTGTTGTCGTAAGGGCTCCTAATGTACCGACTCAGACTGGTACAGACCTCAGGCTCCATTTGGGCCATTAGGCCCCATGCTCCTTGGTGCTGCCTTTGCGTCACAGCCCTGATGCCCCCTGGGTTTGGACTTTGTGGCTGAACCCCTGGCCACCACTGAGTGGGTCACAGCGGGCATGTATCCCCAGCTGGTCAACAGACTACACTCTCCAACACTGTAGCAGAGAGGCGGGCTTCCCAGGGGCTGCCAACCTCAGGGGAAGCCTCCAACTCCAGCAGGTGGATGGGAGCCTGGCCACCTGCACGGTCCTTCACAGATGAGGTCGTCCTGGCATCCTTCCGGTCAGTCTCAGCTGGATCAGATGGGTGGAAACAGAAGCCAGGCACCATGGTCATCAGAGGCCCCACCCGAGTCCACTGCATAGATTGCTCACGGTCTGGAATGCCAGGACGGGAGCCAGCTCAGTTGAGGAAGAGCATTTGGAGGTGCCACGTGACCCCGGGCTTCTTCCTCCCTCTGGACAGGCATTTGAAACAGTTCATTTTATTTGTATGTCTGTGTCTGCATGTTTACCGTGTGCCCATCCTGGAGCTGGAGTTACAGGCCATTGAAAGCTGCTGACCAAACCTCTGCTAACTGCTCAGCCATCTCTCTAGCCTCTCTGGCTAGGCCTTCACCTTTACAGGTAAAAGGGATTGGGTGCCAGCTAAGGCTATCCTCAAATCTAACGCTGCCTTGCACCCACGGGCAAGCCTGTGGCTTAGCCCCAACTGACTTCACAATCCAGTGACTTCCAGGTTTGGCCTGGCCTCCTTGTTTGATACCTCTTGAGTTTTGTTGCTCAAGTGGGTCCTGGAGCTTTTAAAGACAACAATATCTGCTGGCAGCAAGGCCCTTCGGCCCTTGCGGGACTGAATTAAATCGACATTTTTACACCAAATTGTTCAACAGTGCTAATTCTTTTGTGGAAGTGTTAAAGGGAAATGCATTTTGGGGGCTCTTTGTATTTCCGGTTTAAAAAACCACTGGAAAACTAGGGTGATGTCCTCAGCCCCTGCTAATGCCTGCCTGCCTGCGCTAGTGATGAAGACGCCGAGCCACAGCTGTGGCCAGCCCTGGACGAGGCCCATGGCGCAATTACAGGCCTGACTCAGAACAAGCTGACCGTCCGTGGGAGGAGCAAAGCAAGTTCTAGGCCAGCTAAAGCTATGTATAGTGAGACCCTGACTCTATATAGAATCTACTGTGCAGTTTGTTCTGGGTGGCCTCTCTGAGTGCCGGCATACACAGTAAGGCTGCTGGGGACAGTCACACACGTGTACTTCAGCCCTCCATTTGTGAGTTCACACTTAGTTGGGGAAGATGCTGGGCCTCCTCACAGCTGGAGCGGACAGAGCTGAGGGTATAAGGTGTCTGATGGCACCGTGCAGAGCTGTTTAGAACGCAGTACCGTAGTACTGTTTAACGGTTAGCATCTTTCCTTTCTGAGACATGGTCTCATGTAGCCCAGACTATACTTAGTAGCCTTTTTCTTGTTTTTGTCTTTTCTTGAGGCAGGGTCTCTTTCTGCATAGCCCGGTCTGTCCTGGAACTCACTGTATAGACCAGGCTGGCCTTGAACTCAAAAGATCCACCTGCCTCTGCCTTCCAAGAGCTGGGATTAAAGGCGTGAGCCACTACCTCCTGGCCCCACTGCTAGTTTCTTAAAAGGTACGTAAATCCAGAAGAAATTTAAGTGGAACCCAGTGAATTAATTAACTGATTAGTTTTTGAGGCTGTGTCTTACTCTGCAGCCCAGCCTGCCCTGGAAATCTGTATCCAAACTGGCCTCTAATGGCAATTCTGTCAGCCTTCCAAACACTGGGATTTTGCACATGGGCCATCACACCTAGCGGGACCCAGTTCATTGAGTTTTGCTCCCAGTCCTCCCTCCACCAGCTGTGTTGGGTTTTGAACCTGGGGCCTTGCAAATGCTAGGCAGGTAACCTGCAAGAAGCTGCACCCTCAGCCTCACGACTTCATCTACAAGGGCATTAAATTTGGGGGAACGCACCTAGCTCTCCCCACAAATAATAGCTCAGCCACTTAAAAATACAACTGTGCTCTTGCACGCACCACATTTCCCCAGCTCAAGCATATGAAGTAATATTTCTGGGCACGGATTCTAGGCTAGCCCGTCCTGGCTCTCTCTGGCTGAGTGAACTTGGTGTGGTAATTTAACTTGCCCTCTTTGGAGCTTGTTGCGCAGGATGATAGTACTTCATCCAGGTTTAGTTGGTTAGTAGCGTAAGGACTGAAAACTGTTCTTATTGCTCTAGAAGTCCTCTAATTGCGGGCAAGCCTGTGTTTATAGTAAGGACTAGGAGCGCCTGTGGCAGGGTTAGGGCCCAGCCTGACCTCACCTGTCTCCTTAAGGCAGCTCCAGAGAGACCCCAGGTTCTCTGTGGACTGGCCTACCCCCACTCACCCTGCAGATGATACTACCTTACTCTTTCTTTCCCTTCCCTACTCTGGAGAAATGCATTTCAGGCCCTAGCACTAAAAATTAAAAAAAAAAAAAAACAAGAAAAAAAACCTAGCAAACCACTCAATGGTCTTCAGGAGGGAGAAGCTCCTGAGGAAGTACAGCCCCAAGAACGGATGGCAGGTGGAGAGCCTCCACTCTGTAGCTGCTCCAGTGCAGCCGCAGCTCAAAATTCGGGCTCCCTTCTATCACCCCACCTTCCTCTTTGTGTGTGTGTGTGTGTTTTGAGACAGGGTTTCCATGTGTAAACAGGCTTGGTGGTCCTGGAACTCGCTCTGCAGACCAGGCTGGCCTCAGAACGCACAGAGATCTGCCTGTTTCTGCCTCCCAAGGGATGGGACTAAAGGGGCGCACCACTGCCCAGCTTCCTTACTCCAAGGGCTGTGGGTGTGGACGGTGATCTCAGCGACAAGCAGCTGAGGCCTGGGCCAGTGACCTGTGTGACCCACAGCTGCAGTGTGGGGTGGGGGTAATGGGGATGTGGACCCTGTTCCACAATCAAGTTGGTTTTTTCCCCAGATATGTCTGGCGCTCACCACCCTGGTTGTGCCCTGCAGCCTGAGCTGCTCTTCCAGCAATCTCAGCTTGGTCACTGGAGCGTAGAGGACTCCAGCATCAAGCACGCCAGGGCGAAGCTCTAGCTGCAAGACCACCAAGAATTCCTAGATCACAGGTCTCTTGGCTTCTGTGAGCTCCGGATTCCTGTCTGCAGCACAATGACGGGCTTTTTAACATGGTGAATGTTCAGGATACAACACACTGGCTGGTGCAGGTTCCATTCAGCACACTACAGGCCCCACCATGTCGGGCTGTGACAGTCTGGTAACAGGACCATCTTCTCTTTATTCCTGTGAGTGCTGGACCAAGGGCTTTGTGCACACTGGGCAAATGTTCTACGACTCAGCTACAACCCATTCCCTCCTCTTCTCATGGACAACAGCTGTGTGTGTGTGTGTGTGTGTGTGTGTGTGTGTGTGTGTGTGTATGTGTGTGTGTGTGCTCACACGCGCCATGCTACACAAGTGGAGGTCAGGGGACCACCCTAGGGAATCAGTTCTCTCCTATGTGAGCTTCAGGGACCAAACTCAGATCACGAGGCTTGGCAGCAAACACTTCTAACCGGCCAAGCTACTTCCCAGGCCCACGCCAGGCTTTCTTTACCTGGGACATGCCAGTATTTGTGAATTTAGCCTAACAGACCCTCAGGTCAGCTCTAGATGACAGAACAGATTGTGTTGTGCCTGCAGAGCACATTCTGAATTTTATCTTGCTAATGAAATCACATTTCATATCAAAACCCGATTCCCCAGATCCTCTGGAAATTTTGGAAGTAGCAAGGCCTACTGCCTTCGAGGTGACATTCAGCTAGAACCAACTTTGGAGACGCTATCCGTTGGTTGCCACTTCGCCTGTCTCGTGCCCATCTCTACTGCTGCTCTTCCTCATTGACTAGACTTAGCTGGCCGCTGGGAACAGATCAGTTTAGTGGCCCCCGGCTAGTGGCTTAGGCAGGAGTGGAAGGAGAAGCTTGGCGTCACCTGTGGAAGACAGTGTCGACACAAGCTTGGAGGAAGGCACTGTCTGGGTCCGGCTGGCGAACAGTAAGCTAGTAAGAAGTGTGTTGGAAAGGCTGATGCCCAGATAACCTGTGTTCTGGGCAGCTGCACCCACTCTGGCCCACCCTCTCTGGAGAACATGGATGGCGGTGTACCACGTATGGACGCGGAGAGAAGCAGGCGCCTGACATTACTGAGCCAAGGCTAAAAACCAAAGGAAAACGTGTCCTCGTTCTGTTACTCTTTAATCCTACCAGAAGGAAACGCAGAGCCATCTACCAACAAAAATGGGCAGAGAACGGGCATTCGGGGTGAGTAATAAGACCAGAGACTTTCGGGAAGTGTCCAAGCTGGGGTGTGGCAGGAGACAGCGGAGAGAGTGGCAGTTGCCACCTTAAAACAGTGAGGGAGGGAGGCCTGTGGCTGTGTGAGAAACCAAGACATGAGGACATAGGAGCAACGCAGGGCCACAGGGCCTCGTGCTGAGGACATTCCTGGATCAAACACTCACTGGGGGGACCCTCCACACCCCTCGAGTGGAGCCCTCACACTGTGACCTTGAGGCTTTCTTTTCTTTTCTTTTTTTTTTTTTTTTGAGACAGGGTTTCTCTGTAGCTTTGGAGCCTGTCCTAGAACTTACTTGGTAGACCAGAATGGCCTCTGCCTCCCACGTGCTGGGATTAAAGGCCTGCACCACCGCTGCCTGGCTTATGAGGTTTGCTGAAGTATGACTGTTCCACAACACCATAATAGAGAAAACAAGAGTTCACCCAGCACACGCCTGGAGCTTCCCAGAGCCCCAGGAACGTTCCAGGTAAAGACCTAGTGCACGTCTTTTGAAAAGGACAACGAGCCACCCTCCCCCACCCCCAAGAGGCCGAGGCTGCTGCAGAGAGGGGCACGTCTTATTGCCACATTTAAACTATTTATTGAATGAGGCAGTTTAGACAGAATGGAGAACAACACAGAATCCATGCTCTGCTACTGGGGTCTTGCTTGTTTCTTCTTGGCAATTTCTCAAACTATCGGGAGGTTATTTTACCACAAAGGAACACGGACCTTAAAGCCCCTGAACGGCTTCACAATATATGATAAAAAATAATAATTAAAAAAATAACAAATTGTAGAACCAGGACTGTTTATATGCAAATCTCCCGCTCCTCCCCCAATTACGTACAGAAAAGAACATACAAAAAACATTGGATAGTTTTATATAAAACAAGCAAATATAAGAATTGGAAACTTTTCTCAAAGGCTGAGCAAGACATGAAGAATCTTTTAATATCTCATTAAAAAACAAAAAACCAGAACAGCACATTAAATACACTATCACACACATGGGAGGACCCGGGAGGAGGGAGGAAGAGTTGTCCCTGTACGTGAGGAGCGGAGATTTGGCTTGTCAAGAAGTCAGATGAATTAGCCCCTGGAGACTCAGGGCTGGTGGCTGAAGAAGCACAGACCACACCGGCAGAGAACGCTCAGTCCAATCCACACTGTGAGCAGGAAAGCTGTGCCAGGCCTGGGCTGCCGCGATGTGCCTGGGAAAACGGTCCTTGCAGAGTCCTCCTGGAGCAGGGCCACACCAGGAACATGGTCCCTTCTCTCCTGACGCCCTGTGACGGCCAGGCCAGCCTTCAGGCAGAGGTCCTTTGCGTGGCAGTCTCCTCTGCTAACGTACTAGATAGCGGGAGAGCACGGCTCCCATGGGTGCACCCTGGTTTATTAAGTTTTCTCCCTCCTTCCCTTCCTGCTCTCCCATACTCTCCTCAATCTCTCCCCAGCACACACACAGACACACACACGCACACACACCCCTGCATTTACACCCGCCTGCTCCACAAGCATTTCCTCAGCCCCCAACACTCCTGTTGCCTTCAGTTCACAGGGAACTGGTTCCGGACTGCCCTGGCAACCAGAGCAACTCTTTATTAGTCACGAGACCAAGGATTCCCGGGAAGGGAGGAGGTGGGAACCGGAGGACAGATTTCTTGCCCCTGCCAGGAGCCTGTAGGGCATTTACCTGCCTGAGGCAAGGTCAGCACCTGGGCCAGCCTGAAAAGTCTCTGCTGGCAAAATGCGTGGTGACTGGACTCCCGTAAGCACTTTCTGGACCGCATTGCGTCCTGGATCTTCCTCCCCTCGCTTGAATCTAGCAGAGTTCTAGGCGGCCACTGGGAGGCAGCTTTGGTGAAGGACGTGGTCACCTCTGCCTGAGTTTGTCAGTAGCTCAATGCATGACCCTGGTATGAACGAAAACCAGGTGACTGTGTCTGGCCATGTACCCTACCACCCACTAAACTGGGTGGGCTAATTTTCCACAGTTCACCTTGATTTCATACAGTTAACTCCATGCGGGTTTCATACATATATATGTATGTACATATATACTTTATACACATATGCAAATGTGTATGTCCATATGTACACATATACATATATTCACACTCACACATACACACACATAAGTATACACACGTTTCCGCACAATATGTCCGGCCACAATTTGGCTTTTTTGGGACAGTGAAATCGGTGTGGTTTCTCGCTCCACCAAATCCCAGAGTGGTGCTTTAAAAAAATGTGATTCCAAAATCTGCTGCCTTTCTTCCTTTTTAAAAAAAAAGGTTACCAAAACTTTTCTTTCCAAGTCGAGAGACTTAATTCCATTTGATTGCACCTCTGCAAACATGTAAAAAAATTGAAGTAGACTAGAAAACGATGCCATGATAGGGCTGCGTGTCACTGTTCCAATGTCACCACTTCCACAGCCTGGCCGTCCATGGTGACTGCGCTGTCCGATATCCTGGTGGTTACTGGGGCCATGGCCACCTGCACTGGCCCGTTGCCTTGGGCGAGGCTCGTTACCACAGTCTGGTACATGCTCACAGGGATCTGGACCAGGCCTGGAGAGACAAAGCAAGACCGTTGGTAGGGCTGGTGCTCAGGACCCAGGTGCTGGCGGGGGCAACTGGCCCTGCTCCTTCAGGCTACCAGTGTCTGCCAGCCCCAGCTAGTGACTCACCTGCCTTCCAGGCACACATAAGTTTCAACTCTTTTCTTTCCTTTAAGTTAGAGAGGGGCTGGTTGTGGAGCTCACGTTGGCCTTGAACTCTGGATCCTACTATCTCAGCCTCCTATATGCTGTGTGTTTGTGGGCCATGGCAGTTGGTTTTAGTTCTTTAAGAAACTTCTAGGAAAGAGAAGTGTGGAGACACTTCCACACAGACCTGCCTGCCTCCATCTTTAGCAAGCCAGCCATAGGTCGCCCGCCGGCTCTGATCCTCTGCTAAGCTGCTGCCTCTTTCAGCTCTCTAGTGCCCAAGCTCGAGCTTCCATCATCTTGAAAAGAAACAACGGAAACACACATTTCTGTCTTCTACCTTGTTGTTTGGCCACTGGTCCATATATGTCTCTTCCTCCAGAGTCAAGCGTATAGAAGAAACAAAACCAAACTAAACTACCCTATTTATCTACTAATTTTAGAATTTCATAGGCTGGTATAATTTTAAAACCATTTTAGGGTTAACTAAAAAAAAAAATCAATACCCCCCCCCCCAAATCTATCATCTCCCAGCACCACCACTGCACAAACAACCAGCATGGAACCTTCGAGAAGGGTGGCCCAGTTCCAGTTAACTTGGCCCAAATAATTATGCGCTTTGGTCTTGTCTTCCAATGGACAGGGAAGGGCTATGCTTGGGAAGCTGCACAGCACAGGAGTAGTTCTGTCTGTGAAGTAGAAGCTATAACCCCTGCCCCAACCCCCGCGGGGTCTTCCAGGAAGGCGGAGGAGGCTGATAGCAGGAGTTAGTGTGAAATGAGTGCTTAGCTGAGTGGGTTGGTAACACCTAGACCACTCAGACAGGACATTTGAGATTTAGCTCAAAGAAAATACTTCTAGTGAGATAAGGGGAGTGGAGTGGCTGTGGTAAGACGTAGCTAGCCCTAACGTCCACAAGCTGCCTAGCTCTGGCCCTGGACAACCTGGGAAGCAGCATTCTGATGTATCCCTCTTAAGGGGCACAGAACTATACAAAGACAATTTAGGAAGAAAACAAAATAAATGCTGGCACAGCCTAATATCCTCAGAGATTGTCTTAAAATGGGATGCTGTTAAAAACAAAACAAAGCAAAACAAAAAACAAACCCACACCTGCTGTGGGAGTCTGAGACAGGAGCATCACTTGAGGCCAAGAGTTTAAGGCTAGCCTAAGACACAACATAGGGAACTCCATTTTAGAAATACAAAATATAGAGCTGGGAGTATAGCTCAGTGGAAGAAATCTTATCCAACTCTAAGTTAGATCCCTATAACCACAAAAACAACAGCTACTCAAACTAACCAGGTAATCAGTCAACCAACCAGCCAACTAACCAGTCCGTCCGTCAGTCAGTCAGTCAGTCAACCATCCATCCATCCATCCATCCATCCATCCATCCATCCATCCATCCAAGAAACCAGGCAATCAACCAATCAACCTCAAACCCCAAGACTTGTGATGGGGTATGTCTATAATCCTAGCATCCGGGAGACTGAGACAGGAGAATTGTGAGTTTGAAACCAATCTGGGCTACACATAGACCCTGTCACATAAGAATAACAGCAGCAACAACAAACCCCTAAACAACTCCTCCAAAATCCTACAACTAACTAGGAAAATGTGAGGTATTTTAAAAATAAAAAGTATAATAAATTAAACACATTCCAAAAGTTGTAAGATAACAAAGAAATCTTCCAAATTGAGAAAAGATTAGAAAGTAGGGAAATTAGAAAACACACAAGGAAACTTCTGTTACTGAGAAAATGAACTTGTCACGGAAAAGGCCACTTGGTACACCTGGTACAATGGATGACGAGAGACCCAGACACATCTCAGAACATGAGGCAAACAGTGAGAAGCCCAAAAGATTCCAGAAAGAATGAAGTACGGAAGGGGAGCATATGAAAAAACTGGGCATGAGAATAATACTGGACTCCATGGTAAACCTAGAAGCTAAGATGATGGAGTCATGCCCTCAAGCACCCTGGTTCAAGCATTCCAGAATAGCCCACAGCCTAGAATTCCATACCCAGCTACAGTGATCTGTATGAACTACAGACCACACAGCTTTAGATAGGGCTCAACACTCTGGCTGCCCACGCACACTTTCTCAGGAAGCTTGGAAGAATGTTCACAGAAACTTCAGATGGCAGCCACACAGACTTTGGAGACCCTGAAGAGAGAAATGGTAGAGAGGCAAGGAACAGAGCTGGGCCTCAGCGCCAGGAGCCACTGGAAGGAGCAAGGCCAGGTACTGCAGTTATAGCAGGCCATGGCATTAGCTTCTGTGTCCAGTCCATATTCAAGTACCAAGACTGGCTATCTATCTAGCAGCTCGACTTTAAGACCCCCATAAAAGCAGCCATGAATTTGGGTCCCCTCTCATGCTCTCCAGCTGTGTGTGACTTTATGCAGTACCATACTTGGGCTGGTTTTATCAAGCTCTGTGACGCTGCCAGAGGCGGCAATCCTGGCTAGAGTCATGGCACCTGGGAAGTAGAGGGGGGTAGACCTCTGGGAGCTGGAGGTAAATCTGATATACACAGTGAGTTCTGAGTCAGCCAAGGCAAATAATGAGACCTTAACTCAAAAGAGAGAGAGAAGGGTGGGGTGGGGTGGGGGAGGCGGAGGCTTTGGGCCAGTTAGTAGGCCCAGTGAGTGAGAGTCCTTGTCACCAAGCCTGATGACCTGAGTTCAATTCCTGGAACCCATGTGGTGGCGAGCACTCACTCCTACAAGCTGTCTTCTGACCATAACCTACATTTGGTGGCATGCATCCACGTGTGTGTGCCTGCCCAGGTGGTGGAGGGAGGGGGGGATCCAAACCAAAAGAAATCAATGCAAAAGAAAATCTGATTTCGTAGTATTAACTGTGTGTGAGCATTTTCTAGGAGTCAGCCTTGCCAGTTTAGGGATAAGCACTTGATGGCACAACAGGAAGCAGGGCTTGACAGGTTGGTTTTGATGACAGTCATTTTTGAAACCCCGCTTATACGGGTGTGTTAACAAAACAAAGGCGGAGTCAGTGAGAGTCCAGGGAAAAGCCAGCAGAGGAAGGAACGAGAGCTGTGACTTTGGGTTTCTTCTGAACCAGTCCAAATGGGTTTTGTTTTGGTATTTTTGAGACAGGGTTTCTCTGTAGCTTTGGAGCCTATCCTGGCACTAGCTCTTGTAGACCACAAGAGATCACAGAGATCCGCCTGCCTCTGCGTGCTGAGTGCTAAGATTAAAGGTGTGTGCCACCACGCCGCCAGGCTCCAAATGGCTTTTAAGTGCTGAATCAATTCTGTCCCTTCACCCTTCCTTGCCACAGAAGTTACTTTTATATATACAACGTTGCTTAGCCGTCTAGTCTCATGAGCCCAAAGCCCACAGCAGTCTGCCGCTTTGGCGGGGTGCTCAAGGCACTCAAGATTGCTCTAGTCTATCTTCTTGTTTTGAGGCAGGATCTCAATATGGAGCACAAGCTGGCCTTGAACCTTCGATCCTTCTGCCAAGTGCTAGGAAGAGAGGCTGCACCCGCTATGCTTCGGCCTGCAAAGGCTTCGATGCACTTGATCTTCACACAAGCACCTCCATGTTAGTGCATACCATGACTTCTGCAGCACCTGTCCTTGACCTGTTGGCTGGTTCTTCTTTCCCTGGTAGCTCCACGGCACTGTACCCAGTCTTCTACAGAGGAACAATCTTACATATCGTCATCGTTTGCATATTTTGGTTTCAATTCGATTGCAAATTCCTTAAGAAGTGGCCAAGACTATCCCCGAGTCCCTAACAGTGAGCACCTGCTCCACGCATTTTCCCACACTCACAAATGAAAACTCAAATGTCAATCACAGCTAAGAGTGGTTGCTCCAGGGTGATCTCAGCAGTCAGTAGGGCTGCCTCAAGTTCAAGACCAGCCTGGAATAAATAGTGAGACATTTTCTCCTAAAAACAAAAACAAAGTAAAAATACCATACCCAAGACCTATCCAAATAAAATCATTTTTACAGACTGCATTTTGTGTATTTCACATAACTCAGGGAAGAAGTCAGTTCAGCCCCAACAGCTGAGTTCTGAAATGACTTCGCAAAAAGCCGTCTCGAGGTGAGTAACTGTGACAGGCACTACAAAGCTTAAAGGTGTCTCAAAGACAGAAATTCCATAATCAGGGTCATTGCATAACCTCAAAGGCCTTGAAAACTCAACTCTTGCCTTTTTTTTTACATGTACTTTTGGTCTATGTCCACCTTAAATAACATAAATGTATCGCCATCTTCATGTGCTGATTTTAAGATCTCTCTCCCACACAAACACCCACGCAGGCATTTGGACATGGGATTAGATTAAATCTCCCCAGTCTCTGACCTAGCAGCCTTTATGTCCGTGGCATGGGGGAGGGGCCGAAAGCTTTGAAACCCAGTACACACTAAGTCAGGCGGCTGCCCTTGGAAGAGATGATTAAATGCTGAGGTACAGTAATCAGGCTGGGAGTGTCCCTGCATCTGCTCAGCCTGCCCCTATTAGCCCTAATCTAGGGGCACATGCTAATCCATACTTGCGTTCTGGGTCATTTCAATTGATTAAGCAACAGGAAGCCCTTCATGTTCTACTTTAAGGGCCTGAAGTTCTTTTTCCTTTTCAGGGAGACCCAGTGCCGGCTTAGTAACCAGACTCCTTGCTGTGTGTGGCTGCATGCTCCTGGATTTGTGCTATGACCCCAGAGAGGGATGCAGGATGAAATCTTTCATAAAGGAGCACTCGATCAGCAGAACCTTGGACTATCAAGAAGGCAGATTCACAATGTTCTCAAGACTCGCATTCCAAAACGTCAAAGTCACACAAATACCAGGGTTTAGCAAATCTAAACTGTTTCTTTAAATTTAAAGTTTATTATAATTTGACCTGGGCTGGTCTCAAATTCATGGCACTCTTCCTGACTCAGCCTCCCAGGTGTTCTGATTACAGCTATGATGCCCAACTGTAAATCATTCATCCTCACCTGGGAGGCAGTAAGCAGGTGAATTTCTGTATGAGGCCAGTCTGGTCTACACAGCCAGTTCTAGGTCCATTAGAGCCACAAAATGAGACTCCCCCACAAAAAAAATCTACCAAAAAACAAAATGCAAGGACAGGCAACATGGCTCAGCAGGTGAAGGTGCTTACCACCAAACCTAACAACCCAAGTTCAATCCCCAGGACTCACGTGACGGAGAGAATGGACTTCAGTAAGTTGTTTTCTGATCTCCACCTGTGTGCCCTGGGGTGTGTGTGTGTGCGCGCACACAAGCACACACGCACGCGCGCGCGCGCACACACACACACACACTGAACAAGTAAATGTGATAACAACAACACCCAGCAGCTACAGACTGTGGAGTTAGACGTCCAAGATAAGCACTAGAGCCGGGTGGTGGCGCACGCCTTTAATCCCAGAACTCGGGAGGCAGAGGCAGGCGGATCTCTGTGAGTTCGAGACCACCCTGATCTACAAGAGCTAATTCTAGGACAGGCTCCAAAGCCACAGAGAAAGAAACCCTTCTCAAACAACAACCAAAACCCAACCAAAAAACAAAACAAAAACCCAAACAAACAAAAAACAAAACAAAAAAAGATAAGCACTCAAGAAGCAGAGGCAGGAGGATTTGAAGCCAGCCCAGGCTACAGGGTGAAATCATGTCTCAAAGTCAAAACCAACCCCCACACCCCAAAGCCTTTTCATGCACCAGAACACCCTCGACAACTAGCAATCCTTCCAGGGCTCACTGCTGCCTCTTCAGGCTCCATGGTAAACCCATGGCAGCATTGTCCAAATGAGAACAGAGGTGAAAGGGGAATTCAGGGAGCCAGGTCTCATCACTAGGATCTAATTAACACTCTAACACCCTGAAGGAATGGTTAGCCCTAGGAAATGTTTCCTCTGAAATGAGACCTGAGCCTGCTCTGTCTTGATAAGCAGAGACACGGAGCCCCGCCTTCCCTCTCCTCCTTACCTCAGTACATGGCAATTACATCCTTCCCGTTGCTCAGGTTCAAGTTTCTGAAGCCTCCCTCACCACCCTTGACTTCACATCCTATACACAAACTCCTGCCAGCTCTCCTTCCTTCCCCACTTTTAAAAAAATGTTTTTATTAACTGTGTGTCTATATGCATCCGTGTAAGCAAATGGCAAGTGTGAGGTACCCCCAGAAGCCAGAAGAGGGCGCTAGGTCCCTTGGACCGGACCCACTGATGCTCGTGGGTTCTTCTTTAGGACAGTGAGCACTCCTGACTGTTGTGTCCACTCCAACCAAACTCTCCTTCTAAAAGGAAACCAGAACTCAACTTCTATTTTAATGTAACGATTTTTACAAGCGTCCCACGCCAACTGTGTGCCTTCAGGTGTCAGACACTTGAGCTAAAAACAAAACTACCCCGAAGTCAAAACCAAAACCATACATATGCTAAAGTTAAGAGCTAAACTTTATTTCTTTTTCAGGTGCTGAGGCGAATTAAATTTGAAGAAGATAATATCTCCATCTTCAACAACGTAAGTTCTGCCTTGTTGTCTGTACTTCCCAGCAGCCATAGCTGCATTGTCAGAACTTTCCTCTTTAAGATCTTCATCTTTCATTACTTCCGCCATAATGAATCCCTTTCCAAAATCTGTGTGAATCTTTCCTGCAGCCCGAGGAGCCTTCACGGCTTTCCTGATGGTCCATGCATGAACGTCACCTGGGCCTGCAGTGAGAAAGTATTCTAGTTGGCGTGCAGTCAACCCAGCCTTAGTGGTCTCCGGTAAAGCACTCAAGCTCATGTCCGGGTACTTCTGCTTCTCCTCAGCACTTTCAGTAACCCAGGGCAGTCTCAAACTCTCAATGCTACTGCCTCCGCTTCCCAGATGCTGAGACCACACAACCACCATGCCAGGTTAGCTGAATTTGGAGCAAGTGCACACTAACTGGCCCCAAATTCCTGGCACTGTCCCTCCATCACAAGCATGTTTATTCCGGCAACACCCTAAATGCCACACACACTTGTTCAGGCACATTTCCCTGCCTAGGGCTCTTTTTCTTTTTGAGACAGGGTTTCTCTGTGTAACCGTTCTGGCTGTCCTGGAACTCGCTTTGTAGACCAGGCTGGCCTCGAACTCACTGAGATCACCTGCCTCTGCCTCCTAAATGCTGGGATTAAAGGTGTGCGCCACCACTGCCCAGCCCCTCCCTGCCTAGATTATTCCTGCAGATTGAAGTCAGACTCTTTTGACAATCCAGGGGGTTCGAGCAGACACACAGTTCACTCTGTTCTCTGCCTCCTGTGATGTCGTGGGCTGCACCATGCACTCAAGCTCGTATGGACCTGCCCTGCTTCCGAGTAGCTGCTAGGTCTCTCTTTAGAAGTCTGCTCACTTCAGTTGCTGACAGGCCTGTCACTAAATACTGAGCAGCCTAAGCACAGTAGCGGCTCACTAATGGGACACATTGTGACAGAATCGATCACATTCTTCGTGACTCTTTAGAAACTGGGTTCCACCCCTTACAGCCCTGCCCTCTGCAGACTGCTTTGCTCTGCTCTAGAATGACCGGCTTTCTTCACAGCACCCTTAAGGTGCTGTGGTCAAATTTGTGGAAATCTGGGACTTTGCATGGGAAAGTCACTTTACCCTATAGGCTATCTTATTAAAGGGTTCTTAGTCACAAAGACCTGTTTGATTTCTGTCCTTCCAAGTCTGTGGGCATTAGCTTCCTCATATGTAAAATGCTAATCACTAATCTCACGGGGATGCTGAACCCTTGGAACAATGTCCGGCACACAGAGGTCTACAGTACTTGTCCGTTCCTTTTCAAGACGACTGTGAGAAGTCTAGCGCTCCCAGGGAGCAGCACACGAGTGGAAACAGCACACACTTTGCAACATATCATTTGCCAAAGGCCTCCAAACACAGAGATCTGAGCTAAAGGCCATGGAATCATGCAGAGAGAAGCGGCAGGCAGTCTCCATCTGCAGCACAGCAGCGGTCTCAACAGCACGGGAACCCCAACCTAGTGCACAGGTGAGTGAGCAATCCTGGGCAAACCAAAGTTAAACACAGGACGGGGGCAGGAGCTGGGGGTGTAGCTCTGCAGTAAAATACTTGTCTAACATATGCAGGCCTCTGGGCACAATCCCTGGCGCTGACCTAAGTGTGTTATATATACGCGTGATCAGGTATAATATATTATCAACAACTCTTCAGCAGTAAACAGGATAGTCATGAACCAAACAGAACCCAGGGCATCAGGACTAGCTGGCCACTCGGCACCACAGCTTGCCCTCCCCCCACCCTATGACAAGATAGGGCAGGGCAGACATCTTTCAGAAGAATGGGCCTTTCATTTGCCCTCCAAGCTGGGAAACCTTTGGGAATTGTTGTTTGCTGTAATTCAACCTTTCAGGCCAAAAGTCTTGGGAGTTGGCTGTGGAAATATCTTTAGTTGGGAGAACATGGATGGTCATGAGAGAAAAAAAAATCTACACAAAATAAACACAACAGTTGGTGGAAAAATTTATTTTTTTCTTTTGGAGACAGGTTTCCTACTGTAGACTTGGCTGGTCTGGAAATCACTATATGGTTTAGGCTGGCCTTACACTCAGCTATCCTCCTGCCTCAGTCTCCTGAGTGCTGCAATTACAGGTGTGAGCCACCACACTTGACTGAGAAATGATTCTTAAAAATAAAAGGAAATGATGTTGTAATGCCTTCTGTATTTATTTTCTTCTTTATTTTTTTGTCTTTTTAGACAGGGTTTCTCTGTGTAACAGCCCTGGTTGTCCTGGAACTAGCTCTGTAGACCAGGCTGGCCTCAAACTCAAGAGATCCACCTGGCCCTGCCTCCCAAGTGCTGGGATTAAAGGCTTGTGCCACCACACCTGGCTTCCTTCTGTGGCTCGTTAACTAGAAGGCTAATATATGTAGAAGAACACTGGTGGAGAATCAAGTCTATGACCAGGACAGATAATGAAAGAGCTGGAGAGATGGCTTAATTCTCAGCACCCACATGATGGCTCACAACTAACCTCAACTCCAGTTCCAGCGAATCTGATGCCTTCTGACCTGCAGGCGCCATTGGCACATGTGCATACATATATGTAGGGAAAACACTCATTCATACAAAATTAAATATATCTGAAAAAGTGGGGGAGAACAAAGAATTAAACCAACCACTCTCCCGTCATAAAACTTCTCAAGTTCTTGCCAGGTGGTGGTGGCGCAGGCCGTTACTCCCAGCATTTGGGAGACAGAGGCAGGTGAATCTCTGTGAGTTCAAGGTCAGCCTGGTCTACAAAGGACAGCCAACACTGTAGAGAGACCCTGTCTTGAAAAATCAAAACCAAAAAAACTTGTCATGTTCTTAGGACAAGCAAGGGGAGAAAAATCTTTCTCGAAAAAATACACCAGTGGCTGATGTCTAAAGAAAGGCACAATCACACAAATCAAATTAAGACTGGTTACCTGGCAGGGAAGGTAGTCCAGCAGGTGGGAGGCAGAGGCGGAGGTCTAAATGAAGACCAAACAGAAAGAAGACGGACAGAGGACAAGAATGGAAAGTCATGAAAAGAATGCCAACCTCAAACTGAAGAGAGGCCCAGGCAGCCCTATGCTCGCAAGGCAGGGAGCAAGGGGCCATTTAGCCTTCATTTGTGTGCTGTCTTGGTAGAAACTCCTCTTGCCCCCGACGTAAATCAAATATTAAAACTGAATTTATCTTTAATTTTTAGTACATATATCTCAGAAGAGAGCTTGGAAATATACATTCATTATTTCCTCTTGACCACTGTGGGGATGCTCGGGAACACTATGAAATGAGGTCTGGGCTTTGGTATTGGATCCCCTGTGGTTCTTATCCTGTAGATTGAACTCTAGGCTTGCTGACCATAAAGGCTCTCCTGAAAATATAAGCAGGGACCAGTCTTCAATTGGAATGTGCAGAACTGCTGGGCGGTGGTGGTGCACGCCTTTAATCCCAGCACTCGGGAGGCAGTGGCAGGAGGATTTCTGTGAGTTTGAGGCCAGCCTGGTCTACAAGAGCTAGTTCCAGGACATGCTCCAAAGCTACAGAGAAACCCTGTCTCAAAAAAAAAAAAAAAAAAAAAAAAAAGAGTGTGCAGAACACAGCTCAGCATGTGTGATCAAACTAGAGAAGGCAGGGGAGTAAGAGCAGGGCTACAAACCACACAGCAGTGGCTCGCATCTGCTCAGAGATGAGGAGTTCCCCGGAGTGCGGAAAGGAGTGGTAACTGGACAGTTTCACAGCTCGACAGTCAGCCAGAAAGACAGCTACCTCAGTAAAGCCTCATCTTTTCCGTAAAAATAGTCACTTTTTATTGGGTGTCAATTCTGAGGGTAGGAAATGAGTCAGCAAAGACGGAGTTCCTCACACAGGCGCTGGGGCGAGGCGATCATGGTTCAGAGTGCACCCTGGGCACGGTCCCCTCTTCAGTGGTTATATGGTTGCCGTTCAGGTTTGCGTTCTTCGTAGTTGAAAAGGATGTAGGCTGCCAGCACCAAGCCACCCTAGCAGCACTTCCTTTCTTCTGACTCCTGCATGTGTTGTAGTGACCTCTTTGCAATGCTCCACAATGCCTTTAGGAGTGAAATCCCATATCCATGGCTAGCACGGCAGCTGCTTCACTTTGACATCTAAAGGTTTTTTCTTCTTCACTGGTAGGACTGGCGCCATCTTGGAGTCCACGTATTCGCCAAGCCTAGTAAACTTCATCTTGATCGGAGAGTCATTCTTTCTGAACTGTGCTTGCATAGCCAACTTGTCCCAGAGACAAGGCTTTATATAGCAAGGACTCCAGCCAATCAACAACCAAAAGAGCAACAACACTAAAGGTAGCAGTTAGCAACAGTTACTAAAGCTAGTAGGTGACTAGGTGAGGGAGGCTGTATCGTAGGGAAGAAGGGCATCCACGGAAGACAGAGCCTGGGAAGGCCTGCTGCAGTTACTGTGCCCTCAGCTGCTTCCTTCTCTCCCCACAGATGAACCCACCTGCAGCCTTCTTGCCAGGATCCACTTGGAACCTCCACAGTCTGCCATAAAGAGGCCTGACAAGAACATAGAACTGTTAAAAGGCACTAGCCAAGATGGTCCACCAGAACCTGCCAGAGTTCTGCAGCTTCCCATACACCCCAGTGCACAGCGTTCTGTGAAACAGTGACCAGACCCTGCTCATCTGAACACACCAGCTCACTGAGCGTGAATGGTGTACGTGTTTACAAAAGTGTATCTTACAGCCAGCTCCTACCTGGGCCAAAGGGGAGTAGATGACTCCCGCTCACCTCCTTCCTAAAGTAGCCTTTGTGACATGGTTTTCTTGTAGCAGACCTACCTTCCTAATTACACCTTCCTTAAGCTAATATGAAAACTAATTTGTGTTTCCTAAGCTCCTAGCAGCTGGGCCAAGAATGGTGGGGATGGCCTAGGCTTACACTGGCCTGCTTAGCTCGAAATTGCCCAAGGATTTAGAATGTGTCACAAGCAATCTACATGAGAGATAATCTGTATGTGACAGCTAAGACTTCCAACTGTCAGAGTTGACCTGTGCTAAGTAACATTACATGCATTAGGAATACATTAGAAAAATAAAATACTGCTGGGCAGTGGTGGCACACACCTTTAATCCCAGCACTGGGGAGTCAGAGGAAGGCAGATATCTGTGAGTTCAAAGTCAGCCTAGTCTACAGGAGCTAGTTCCAGGAGAGGCATCAAAGCTACGGAGAGCTGGAGAGATGGCTCAGTGGTTAAGAGCATTGCGGGCTCTTCCAAAGGTCCCGAGTTCAATTCCCAGCAACCACATAGTGGCTCACAACCATCTGAAATAAGATCTGGGATTAAAGGCATGCACCACCACAGCCTGGCTTCCTTTTTCCTCTTTCACCAAGACTGCACTAGATACTCCAAGGACTCTAAAGCAACCAACACATTTCCAGTTCAGACCAGTGTCTCAGAGAATTCCTCATGACAAGAGACATTCAGTCTGTGTGCTCGCTACCATATGGAGGGTGACTAAGGAATCACATTTTAAGTCTTATTTCATTTTAATTAACCTAAATAGTTACAATATTAAAAACCTTTCTAGAGTTTCTAGTATGCCGATTCCACATCATAGATGTGTATCAGTCACAGACACACACACTCACACACAGAGACATACACCGTGGAAGAGCTGCCTTTGTTTAGATGGAAACTCAATCTGAAAATGGACACTTTGTATTACCCAGAAATATATTTCCTGGTCATTTCCTTGTTTTATATCACAATTCTTTCTTTCCTTTTCTTCCCTACCTTATCAATTTAGGTTAACATTTTCTTGCTCCTTAGGCCTGTCCAGGAGAAACTACACCATCATTACAAGTACCTAGTACTTAGGTGCACCTTATGTTAGGACCGAGCACCACAGAGAGGCCGGAGCGGGCAGAGTCAGAAGAGCCAATCTGATAGCACTGCCTTTGTTGCCCTTCTCAGAGTCGATGTCTCCGTTCCCATACTTAGATCCCTTCAGTGATTCTCAGATCCAATTGCTGGCTTTACAACAGCAAAGATTTTTTTAAAAATCAATTTCACTTTGAAAACCCCATTTAGGTTTTGAAAATCTCTAAATTGGAGCCCTTCTGACAATGAAGATTTGGTGTAATTATAATGTCACAGGCAATTGTGCTGACAAAGCAGAACCAGCATGTCTTCTTGCTGGGCCCTCGCTCTCAGTCTGACCAACAGGAGGAGAAAGGGGCTTTGTCAGGAGCAGATGTGCTGTGGAGGCCCAGGAACGCAGATCTATTGAATGGAGCAGGTGCCACTTAGACATTCATAGTCCCGACTCCAGCCACAGCCTTCCCTTCATTTGATACCCTACTTCTGCAGGAGACGGAGAGAGCGCCACACAAAAAGGAAGCATGCTTATCCTGCTCAGACTACTTCTCCTGCCAGACTGCTGCTGCTGGGCTCTGCACATTTGCTCTTTATTAAGCAAATGGAATAGCTGGATGCAGGGAAGTGAATCCTGTATTTATACAGGTAACCCGAGACTCAGAAGGCCCCAAAGCAACCACACTGTGCTGTGCAAGTTATTAGAGTTAATAACAGGCGTGCTGACATTCCTTCAAAGTTCTAACAGAAGCATAAACTAGAGGAAGGTCTTCTCTTTTACCCAAGAGCTTTGAGAACTTTATTCTCCAAAAGCTTGTCCTGTTATGATGTGGGTCTCTGTGTGAACAGTAGCTAAGGCCCCTTGTACACAATTTACTAAACCTGCAAGAATATGGAGAAAAACCAAATAACTACTTTCTAATCATGAATCGAACAGAAATGACTACAATTAAATTTGTTCAATTATGTATCTTAATTTGATATTAAAAAAGAAAAAAAATCTCTTTGTAGAGTATTGACTTTTAAGTGTGTCAAGCTGGCTTGCTGGCATCTGCTAATACCCTTTGGAGTGCTAAGGAACCAAATGGAAGGCATCTAGCTTTAAACATGAGAACAGCTAGGCACTACATTTGAAGGCCATAGCACAGATCAAATGAGCACTTAGAGTAGAGATGAAGGCACAACAGTCTAACATTTCACACAAAGGATTCCAATGCACACTAGCAGTCTACCATCTTAAGGTAGAGATGAGAATCAATTTCCCATTTTCTTTTTCTCCCTCTTTCCTTCCTCCATTCCCTATTCCCGAACTCTCTCTAGCAGGGTACTGCTGTGCATCCCAGAAAGGTCAGAACTTACTATGTGGTCTATACTCAAACTTGTAAGCCCCCTGCCTCAGCCTCCTCAGTGCAGGAATTACAGGTAGAACAACATGCCATACTAAACGATGTGCTAGCCCATAGGAAGGGACAGGAGATCTTGCAAAAGGCACTGTTACTTCTTTTGAAGGTGTCCACAACACTCTGTTTGCAGGGGCAGAGTGAATAGCTAGAGGCTAGGTCCCAGGGACAGGAAGGCCTGAGACCTCAGAAGAACACAAACTCGGCATGCCTGAGGGATATAATTCCATCAGAGGCTTCCTGAAGTAGGCTCTCGCCTCCCTTCCCCGTTCAAGTACTTCTCTAGTGACAATGGTAGTTACTTCCACAGTGGTAACTGAAGGCAGATATTATGCACATAGACATCCCAGGCACTAAAAAGTGCGACAAAACAGTTTCTGCTGTCCCTTAATTAGTGTAAATATTACACCTCCCTGGATGGGAAAAACTGCAGAGAGCTATTCTGGAAGGCACTTTGGATTTCAGAGTCAGAGGGAGGGAGAAGAGGCTTCTGGGATGAAGACTCACTATTGCACAGCCCCTTTCTTCTCCTGGGCTACCAAAAGGCAGACTCAGTAACACCCTTGAGCAGAGATAAAGAATTGGAGGGCTCTTTTATGCTACAGAACAAGGTCCACAGTACAGTTTCATGCTCCCATTTCTCAGCAGCATCTGTGTTTGTGGTGCACTCTGGAATTCATTCAGTAGTAATGGCTACTTTCAGACTCAGGACCCTCCAGGCTTTCTATATTTGGTTGTGGGTACCATTACAAATGCATTAGGGCACCTGGCTCTAAGGACCTATAACTACAAGGAAGAACTCGCACTAACGTGAGGATTCTAAGCAGAAATAAGCAAGTGGCTGCGCCATGAAGAGTGGAGCGGACTAGGAAGTGGGACCAGGTGTTGCCACTGCCTCCCGCCTCAGGTTTTCCTCCTCTGCTGTCTGCAGTCTGTGGATTACTGTCGTCATATGGGTGGCTTTTTCTTTTCTCTGTTTCTCTCTCTCTCTCTCTCTTTCTCTTAAACAAACAAACAAACAAACAAACAAACAAAGCAAAGCCGTGATAGCCAGGTGGTGACGGTGCGTGCCTTTAATCCCAGCACTTGGGAGGAAGAGGCAGGCGGATCTCTGGGAGTTCAAGACTGGGCTGGTCTATGGAGTGAGTTCCAGGAGAGTGAATTCTGAATGGCTCTAAGAAGAATCATTTTTATTTGGGTTGTTCTTTAGACTTCTCTGGAGTCTGTGATGCAGTTCCCCTAGGGAGTGTCCATTTTCAAGTCAGGACTTTATTCTACCATCATTAGTCTTCCTGATAATAAACTTTCTGATTTAAAAACAAGCAAAAAAAATCTTATTGGCTTACTGGCAGATACTTTGAGTTTATCAATACACAAGTGACAAGGACCACAAGAACACACACAGAAAGAATGAAAAATGGTCTGGCCAGCCACCATTAGCTGGATGAGGAGGACACCCAACCCTAATCCGGAGTAAACCGTACAGCACTCTAGGTGAAAAGTGTCAGCACAGAAGAAAGTCAGAACAATCGGGATCATTCCCACATCACACCCGTTGTTTGAGTTCCTAAGAGCAGATAAAGATGACTGGTTTTTGCCTGAAATCAATGAGATGAGGCACAAGGCACTAGTTTAGTTTGATTGAGAAAGGGACAAGCCCAGGTCAAAGGTCCTCAGTTTGAGTTAATTAATCTACTTATTATTATTTGGAGGGGGTTCAAGACAGGGTTTCTCTGTAGCTTTGGAGCAAGTCCTGTAACTTCCTCTGTAGATCATACTGGCCTCAAACTCAAAGATTCACCCGCCTCTGCCTCCCGAGTGCTGGGATTAAAGGCGTGTACCACCACCGCCCAGCTAATAATTTTTTTTTTTTGAGATAGGGTTTCTCTATGTATCACTGGACCATCCTGGAACTCACTCTGTAGCCCAGGTTGGCTTTGAACTCGTATCTTTTAATTTTTAAAACTTTATTTTTATACTATTCTTATCGTATTGCCTAGGATGTTCTCTAACTCATGGGTGTGAGTGGCCCTCCATTCTCAGCCTTCTGAGAAGTAGGACTACAGGCACGGTCACTATGCTTGGCTGGAACTATGGGCTCTTAGGGCGTAGATCACAAATGTGCTCTTATTAAGAATATAGCCAGCCGGGCGGTGGTGGCGCACGCCTTTAATCCCAACACTCTGGAGGCAGAGGCAGGCGGATCTCTGTGAGTTCAAGACCAGCCAGGTCTACAGAGCTAGTTCCAGGACAGGCTCCAAAGCCACAGAGAAACCCTGTCTCGAAAAATCAAAAAAAAAAAAAAAAGAATATAGCCAACAACATGAAGACTACTAGACAAGAGGCGACTTCCAGCACTGCTAATAAATAGCAGAGAATGTGATTTGATATTATTATATTGCCCATCTATCTGGCTGCATACCCAGAGCATACTTAGAATTCTAAGTTTGTCATCCTGAAAAGGGGAGGCTGGGGAGGAGATGGGACCCAGACGGAGGGTGACAGCACCTGTACTTGAGGAGAATGTCATGGCTAGAGAGTTTACCTTCCTCTCTGAGTAGATGAGGAAGGGAAAAGGTAAAGAAACAGAGGCAGGGTCCTAGCCACAAAGGGAGCTTTTCTTTAATTCTCTGCATGGTCCACTGCATCCTGAATACATAGGTGTAAGATATCCTTTATCCTGCAGTATTCTGGCTAAAGCCAACCCTACGTCCACTCAGGTTAGTAAAGGAAAGCCCCCCAGCCTCAGAGAAAAGAGCCTGTGGTTATAATATGTAATTTGGGAAACTGCTTCTCAGAAGTGCTAATAGCTCTGGACTTCCTACATCTCTGTCCCCAGGAGAACAGAATACTCTCCTATTGCAAAAAGGAAACGGCACTGTGTCTTCCTTAGATTCCCCGACTAGCAGGGTATCCAGCTCTTACGGGCTGACCATGAAAACAAACAGTGCTATACCCCCCTCTCCCCCCAGACAGAGTCTCATTGCATAGCTCTGGCTGTCCTTGAACTCAGCGGTCTGCCTGCCTCTGCTTCCCCAGTGCTGAGATTAAAGAAGAGTGCCACTATGCCCAGCTGAAAGTTTTCTTTCAGGCACTTAATGCCAAAAAGGAACTTTCTGTCTAAATAGGGCTGGTTGTCCTTTGACCCAGACTTCTGAGGCACAGACCTGGGAAGCCCAGATCTTGGCCACTCTCTCCCAAAGGCTGCTGAAGTGGATCCAAAGAGCTGGGCTGGGGCTGTAAGCCTTTGTCACCATAATTCTATGAACTTTATCCCTTTTGTTTATCTGGGATAGTCACCAATATCCAGGAGGTCAAAGAGCTGGGAAAGAGGGCGGGGTGGTGGCAGGTTACTGGCTAAATCCAGATGTTCTTGCTAAGGCCACACACATAACAAGAAACAGGACCCACAGGACCAACCAGAAAAGTGCCTTCATCACAGCCTGCTGTACAGCCTGGGACAGACAGTGACGTGGTGGAGCCTTTATGGGTGCCAGTGCATTCCATCCACATGCAAATCTCTGCCCGCAAGACAGTAAAGACAGGAAATGCCCCACAGCAAATTCTAAAGTAGTCCTCAGCAAGTCTCATTTATCAAAACAGCTAATTTTTGAAAAGCAGTCCAATCAGGTGGCCATTACAGAGGCATTTTCCTTCAGGGAACTCAAGGATCCTATTAGTGAGAGGAATCGGAGGACTCTGTTTTCCCAGGCATCAACTGCCGAGCTATGAAGAAAATCTAAAACCAAGCTCAACCTCTTCCTAAAGGGTTTGTTGACAGCTATATCAGGAAGGTTTAAGTGGAAAGAGGGAATAAATTCAATAAAATATTTATGATCTCTTACCATTAGCATCTTGGACTCCAGTAAGTGCTCCAACGGCTGCTGCGGTTTCCCCAGACAGGACTATCTGTCCCCCGCCTTGTAAGGTGGCTTCAGCCAGGGTGGCGACAGCATGGGCGGCAGCTTCACTGTGGGCACAGGGACAGGACAGAGGGGACAGATGCAAGATGAGTGAAGGCACAACACTGTCCTTCCTAGGCTCTCTGGGTACCAGGCACCAGGGCTAAATGGGTAAGAGATGGCTAGAGAAGTCTCAAGTCTTACATCTTTCTGAAGCTAATGTTAAATTTTCTTTAAAACGAGGTCACGAGTGTTTGAGGACAGAGGTGTTCATTGTCAGTCTTTCCCTATCATCATCAACTGAACCCAAAGTGGAAGCCCCGTTCACAGTCACACAAAACCATCTCAGTTGTCAGTCACAAGGTACCATAAGAGACAATCAGAAACTGTTCCTCTAACTCAAAGATGGATGATAATCCGAGGAGTCCGCAAGCTGGACGTGCTCTCCGATCAACGTAGTTTACACACTCCCTTTTCAAATACGAAGCCATGGCTGACCACTAATGTGAATAATCCAGCTCTTCCTTTTGTTTCATTAAAAATGAAGTCTTAGTTTAAAACATTACTGTAAACCAAAGTTCTGGCCTCTCAAGTTCAAGGAAATCAACAATTCCCTTTCCTACAAAGCCAACACTGCATAGAGCAGAGAAATCTGTTTAAAGGGAACACACGGTTCTAGCAGTTTGGGTCCCGTTTTTCCCCCCATCTTTGCTATCTGCTTTTATTATATATAAGCATTCATTTTTTATGACTCTGTAACGCCATACACTATTTTTTGTTTGTTTGTTTTTTTTTGGGACAGGGTTTCTCTGTAGCTTTGGAGCCTGTCCAGGAACTAGCTCTCGTAGACCAGGCTGACCTCAAATTTACAGAGATCCTCCTGTCTTTGCCTCCTGAGTGCTGGGATTAAAGGTGTGCACCACCACCGCCAGGCCTAGACTATTTTTTTTTTTTTTACTATGCCAGTAAGGAAGAAATTTCCTGAAGATGGAATTTTAAGACTAAAATTTGTCATCCGAATTTCAATGATTTTAAAAACAAAATAAAAGAGCTTAGAAATCTCAGAATCTTGCCTATGAAGATGGAGGTCATCAGCTGACAACTGGGGTCCCTGAGGGAGCATGAGGAGATGAGGCAGTTTGCTCTGCAAGCTCAAGGATCTGATTTGAACTGACCACCCATAAGGAAAAAGCTGGCATGACTGTGTGTGTCCCGTCACCCAGTGCTGTTGGGGCCGACAGCAGGATCAGAGGGGTTTGCTGCCTGCCAGCTTGGCTCTAACTCAGTGACAGACCAGGACACCCACCACTCTCCTCTAGCCTCCATGTGCACACAGGTACAAGTAACTGCGGCCCCGAAGAAACACCACACACAAACTAAAAACATTTTTTTAAGTAAGCGAACACTGGCCAGCAAGACGGCTCAATAGGTGAAAGCAGAGAATCAACTCCTACAAACCATCCTCTCACCTCCATATGTGTACTGTGGCATATGCCAATGTGCACATACATACGGAATAAGCAAATATTCAAAAATGCCTGAGTGAGCACATAGTAGAGAAGCTAGTGCCATTTACTTTAGCAGAGGTGGGCTAAGGCCTGGTTCCATCTTCACATAAGGTAATAGATGCAGTTCTGCTCTGAAACTGCAGGCTTTGCACCAATAAAGCCATTTTCTTGCAATCCCAGGCTCTAGTGGGGACTGGTGAGGGAAGAGGACTGGCTGGTATAGACGTGTCACTGACTGGGGCAAAGCAATGCACACCCTATTAAATACAGTTCTTTTATTGAAGAAGCTCAACAGGTAAGGCAATGGGCACAGTAACTCCTCAGGGAAGAGAGACAGACCCAAAAGACAGAAAACCTCAGAAGTGATAGCTGTAGCAGGTGCCTTTTAGAAGATGAGAAAAAGAGTTGTTTATTCTTGAGAACAAAGGTAAAGTCTATGTTTTATATAGAAAAATTACAAATCTTATAAATCCACATAAAGGGCCTGTACAACACAGACACTGGTAGAAACATTACATCCAGACAGCTGTAAGCAGATCCTGCTTTTAATTTCTCATTTGGGAGGATGAGGAAGGAGGAATGCCACAAGTTTGAAGCTAGCCAGGGCTATCTTGCAAGATCTTGTTCTGGGGTAGTTGGAGTAGGGGAAGCCCTGTCTGGGACCTCTAATCCTAGTTATTCAACAGGCTGAGCAGGAATAGTCAAACTGTAGACTATAGAGTAAATTCAAGGCCAGCCCTGGAACCTTTGTGACGCGTACCAAAAAATCATTAAAACTTAAAGTACTGAGGAGATTATGTATGTATGTATGTATGTATGTATGTATGTATGTATCCATCTACCTACCCATCTATCCATCCATCCATCCATCCATCTATCTATCTATCTATCTATCTATCTATCTATCTATCTATCTATCTATCTATCTATCTATCTATCTATCTCTATGAAATAGATAGATATACTATAGATATAACCAGGAGGTGATGGCACACACCTTTAATACCAGCAAAGGCAGAGACAGGCAGATCTCTGTGAGTTCGAGGCCAGCCTGGTCTGTAAGAACTAGTTCCAGGACAGCTAGGGCTGTCACAAAGAGAAACCCTGTTTCGAAAAACCAAAAACAAACAAATAAATACAGGTTAAGCGCTCAGTGGGAGAACATGTGCCCAGCATGTGTGAAGTCCTAGGTTCAGTTCTCTATTGAGGAGAAATCTTTAACCTGGGCTGGGGAGAAGGCCTGGTGGTTAAGACTACTGCTGCTCTTGCAGGACTCAGGTTTGATCCCCAGCACCCACACAGTGGCTCACAACCACCTGTAAATCCAGTTCCAGGGGATCGGAAGCTCTCTTCTGACTTCTAATAGAACTAGCATGCATGTGGCATACATACATATATGCAGGCAGAATACTTATACACAGAAAATAAATAAACCTAATTTTTTTGACTACTTAAAAATATAAATCGGGATTAAATAATGTCCCTGAGCTACCACTTTGTAAATTTTAGTCAAAACCCATTTTCAAAGCAGAACTCTAAAAGACTGATTCCAATCAGTGTGTGTGTGTGTTGGCCAGAGGCCCACCTTGTTTTCTGAGGCAGGGTCTCTCATTGGCCTGGTGTTCACCCATGAGGCTAGGCTGGCTGGTTACCAAGTCCCAGGAATCTGCTGTCTCTACTTCCTCAGTGCTGAATCACAAAAGCAAGACACCATACTCTGTAGCCGGGGGATGAGGGTCAAACTCAGGTCTGTGGGTCTGCTACACACCTCCAAACACTTTACTAAGTTATCGCCAAGACCCCTCATTAGTCCCCCCTCCCATCCCACCTGAGAAGGGTTCTCTCTGTGTAGCTTTGGTTGGTGTCTGTCCTCCTGGATTAAAGGCATGCACCACCATTGCTTGGCCCCCAACCTTTTATTTGTAGACGTCCAATTTTAATCTAAAGGAAAGCTAAGGACCATCTAATTCACATTCTCCATCCCATCTTATTGGACCAATGTCAATCTATATACTAGAGCAACATTATACTTTAATAATATCTCTAATAATATTTTCAGTTTGGAGAGTATAACAATATACTGAAATGTCACAATACTCCCCTAAGTATATATATTTGTGTATCAGTTAAAAATAAAAAGAGAATGAACTTTATTTCAAAATGGTTTGCTTCTTTTCCTTCCTCCTTCCTGCCCCTTGTTTTGTTTGCAGCTGTTTGTTTGAGATAGGGCTTTGCTAAGTAACCCTGGCATGTGCTTATTTATAAAATACCATGCTATTTTACTTCTTTTTAAAAGCAGTTTCCACAGCTAAAGAAAGGCACATTCTAAGTTTCCCGAAAAGAAACGACCCAAGCAGCAGCTTCCTCACAATGCTGAGTGGAAGCACCGTGCTCAGCAGAACACAAAAACCACATTGACAACACAGGGTAAACACAGGCCCAGCCTACTAATCCCCACCATGTATCTCTATGCAGGGCTGCGCTGGAGACTTGAGAAGTATCTTTGCGGGGGCCTGGTTAAGAGGGACTGTAAGTACAGAAGAGCCGACCAATTACGCAAAGCGTCAACCTCATCAGGTGTCATGACATCACTTCCTTTCCCTGCTTGTCTAAGCTGAAAAGCTACTTTTTTGTTTGGTGTATGTGTGCACGTGCATGTGTGATGCTGTGTTCTGTATTTGTTAACCATGATTCCCTTCCCGTCTCCTTCCTAAAAGTGCTGGTTTATTCTTTATTTGAATTATTAAAATGAACACCACTTCCCATTTTTAATACTGGTAACTTTTCCACAGCCCTTTGGGTTGTTATGATGCTAGGGTGGGCTAAGGCTATGCATCCCTGGGTCCTGTTCTGACTTGCAGTAAAAATTCTTTTAGCAGCATAGTTGAAAAACAGGTCTGTCTACAGTTGTCCTGACCCCGTCCCCTCTAGTGAATGAAGGAACCTTGTGCCTTCTTAGGCCCCTACTGCCTTTCCCCACAGCTGGCTTCTCCTTTCTCGCCCCGCACTCACATCTGCTGTTTACAGTGCAGCAGAGGTGCAGGTGCTTATTAGAGAATCATGCTTCTTCCATCTGCACCTGAAACAGAGACTGGTGACAGATTATGAAATCACTTTGTTACCATAGGAACAAAGACCAGTGTTCTCTGTGTATTTTTTTTCAAGAGGACTTCCAACAATAAATTTTGTGGGGATAAAGGATTTCATTGCATCTCATGCAATGAGTAAGGGGTTGTCTTGGACCCACCTAACCTGACAAAGCCATTCACTCGTGGGGTACAACTTGCTTTGCTGCCAGGCTCGGCTTCTGCCAGAGGCTGAACATATCACCCCAAGACTCACTGAGCACTGGACTGTCTGATTGCAGACAGATTTCAACATCCCTCTGCTCCTCCTTCAAGCCACAAGGAACCACACTCTCCTTTCTGGAGTTAACACTGTAGCCACCTCGGCTGCACCTGAGGTGCAGCTAACAAGCCCTCAGGGGACACCATTATACTCATGGCCTTTAGAAATAAGCGTGTCCTCACACAAAGGGAGCCAGAATGTGCTTCAGATTTTCCACTGTGTGCAGGCTTCCCAGGACACCACAAGTCACTGCAAGTCAAGGTGTTGACTAGAAGGCTAGGGTCTTGCTGCTCTTTAGTGATGGTTTGTTAGAAACAAAGTAACAGTAAGGGGACACCAGATTGAAGGAGGGGCTCTCCCTCTGAGGAGCCCTTTGGGAAATTTATCTGAGTACCTGAAAGGAAAGGGTGGAAGAGGGCCAAAGTGTACAGAAGCTATAGTTCCATGATTCTGAACAGTACACGAATCACTGGGCTGGGAAGTTTCAGCTCCAGGTCACATGGAAATTCATTTGGTAAGTGTGAGAGGCAGAGAGTGAGCGCAAGCCTGTGTCTCAGTATTAGGAGTCTGACAACTACACCCAAGTCATAGCTTCCTTCAAATGCGTGGTTTCCGGGCCTTTAACAAAGCACCCGTGGATTCTAGGTTGCCTCATCCTGACTGCTTTTATAATCACACTCCATGATCACAATTCTGACTAGAAAAGTCTTAAAGCACAGCTTGAACCCAGGCCTCGCACACACCAGATGCTCCATTGATCTAAGCCCTTGAAGTGTAATTTAATAAGATGAGCAAGGTGGCTCATACCTATAATCTCAGGAGGCTAAGGCTAAGGGATCACCTGTGTTTGAGACCAGCCTGGCCTATAGTGAGACCCTCTGGAAAGAAAGAGAGAAGGGGCCAGGCGGTCGTGGCGCACGCCTTTAATCCCAGCATTTGGGAGGCAGAGGCAGGCGGATCTCTCTAAGTTCCAGGCCAGCCTGGTCTACACAGTGAGTTCCAGGACAGCTACGACTGTTACACAAAGAAACCGTATCTCTAAAAATCAAAATCAAAACAACTAAAACAAATAAAAAACAAAGAAGGAATTAAGGGTAGAAACTAAGTTTCTCAGGGTCAAAAAGATAACAAATGGTTTAGCTGCGATTCAATCCAGAAATCTATGGGACTTTGGAATCTTCTTCTCAAACAACACACTGTACAGCGCTATACACACTGCACACAGACACATCATTGCTCTCCAGTCATCTGTATCTACCAAGCTAATTTAACAACAAAAATAGGTCTCTCCAAATCTACACTTCAGTTGATTTTTGTATGTCAGGGAAGGTGACCCCTCTCTCTGGATCTCTACAATGTCCAGTCAGAGTTCCACAATTTAATAGTGAAGGCCGGGGGTGGTGGCGCACGCCTTTAATCCCAGCACTTGGGAGGCAGAGGCAGGCGGATCTCTGTGAGTTCGAGACGAGCCTGGTCTACAAGAACTAGTTCCAGGACAGGCTCCAAAACCACAGAGAAACCCTGTCTCGAAAAAACAAACCAAAAAAACCCCCCAAAAACAAAACAAACAAACAAAAAAAAGTGAAGAACATTCTAGTATCACCTGATAGGTGGTTTGCTGAAATTAGAGCCTCTCCTCATGGCCTCCCCCAGGAAGAGTGCTGGCTTGTACGGAGGTCAAGGACTATGTGAGACCAAGAGCCACACAGATGACTAGCAGCAGCTCTTTATCATATGCCAGGCACTGATCCAAAGATCTCACCCAAAGTGACTTTAGTTGTCTTAACACTTCCCTAAAGGCAGGTATTGGTATTACTCCCAGTCTACAGAAAAAGACACCTTGGGCAATGAGAGTTTAAAAAACTGTCCAGGGTCAGCTGGCTAGCAAGTGACAGGGCAGTCCCTGTTCTTAATGATTAATTAAAGTCTGGGTCTCTGAAAATAAAATTGTGTCAACAATGAAGAATAATATGGGCATGATCTTTCCTGTCAATAACCAGCAGGAAGTGGCCAGAAGGAAACTTGTAATTCTGTTTTGGAAAAGGCCTCTCTTCCTACACTGCTCTTCCTAACTAGCCCTAAAGAGAAAGGGTTCAATTTTCCTTGGCGAGGGCTGATTAGGAACCAAAGTGCAGTAACTCAGTATTAGAATGTTAGTCTAGCTTGCACAGGAGCCTGGGAGCTCTACTCCCAGGACTGTAGAAAACAAAACAACCCAGCCTCCAGTGTTTTATGACCTTGAAGATATCCCTAACTGTCACCTCTGACAGAGAAAGAATGAGTCTGCAATCCCATTCATTCCCCACCCCTGCCTCCACCTGTTGAGTGCCATGGTGACAGTAGCTCCCTGTTGCATTTCCTGAGAAGCTGCCACTGCGGCCTCTGCCAGTGATGCCACCGCCTGAGTGGCCTCTGATGCTTGTGTTGTCTGGATGGTCATTTCACCTCCCTGTAACGTGGCCCAATTTTGTTCCACCTGAAGCAGAAAGGACAAGGACAGTTAAAAGTCAAAACATGGAACACTATATTATCAGCCAAATGAATGCACACATGACCTATAATATATGGGGAGTGTTTCAGTATGCTATAGTTTGTGTAAAAAAGGGGACCGTTAGAATTTACATTTGAATTTGTGTCTGTATCAAGAAGTTCTGGAAACACACAAGAGAAATCACCGAAAATACTTTGAGTCAAGTATGGCCACACCCACCTAAATCCCAGCATTCGGGAGTCCCAGGTCAGCCTGGGCTACATAGCAAGACCTTATCAAGAAAGGAAAAGAAGGAGGCCAGGGGAAAGAAACAGAGAAAACTGTTGGGTTTGGATGGGAAGCAGAAGGTAGACTTGGCACTACGTACTTATAAGCAGTGCTTCCCTTGGCCATGTTTGCTTGAGTGCCTGCTATATAGGTTACTCTTCCCTCCTGCATGTAACTGTATGTGCCTGCAGGCTACCATGTTCCAAAGAGAGCTCTAAGCCCAAGAGGTAAAGCTATCTAGAAGATGTCCTATTGCTGAGAGAAACGCACTGTGCTGAAGCCTTTCAAATGGTAGCTCCTCGGAGCTGGAGAGATGGCTCAGTGGTTAAGAGCATTGCCTGCTCTTCCAAAGGTCCTGAGTTCAATTCCCAGCAACCACATGGTGGCTCACAACCATCTATAATGAGGTCTGGTGCCTTCTTCTGGCCAGCAGACATACACACAGACAGAATGTTGTATACATAATAAATAAATAAATATTTATAAAAAAATAAAAAAAAAAGGTAGCTCCTCTTACATCTAGCTAGAGCAAGCCACTGTAGCCATTTCACACTTTCAAAACTCAGGGCATTTCCATGCTTGCTGCCTTGGCTAGGACATACCCCTATCCCTGTAGCCTTTGCTTTTGCTTGCTTCCCCTAGTCTGAGCTCAGGTCTATTATTCCCCTGGAGAGCACTCAAGCAAATCCACGGCACTACACGTGGGGCGCCATCTCTCCCCCCTGCTGCTGTTCACTGAATGGCTGACCATGGTTTCCCCACCTCTTACTGTCCTGTCTCTAGACTGCAAAGCCTGGCATTTACTGAGGGTGAGGGTGGAGAACACACTCCTTTATTTTCCTACTTGTTATTGAGCCTACCCATATTTCAGCTGAACTGACAGTCTCTAAGAACCTACCAAAATATGTCATATAATTTCAAACTCATCACATGTGCTAGTGTCCCACTTTGAAATTCAGATCTTTAATGTCTTTGTACTTGGATGGCTTTTTCCTTTGCAGCAGAATTACATATGCCATCATCATCAGAAATTATTTGATTTTTCTAATGTCTAATGTAGTCAACACGACCAATAGCAACTGGTGGTCCCATTGTGCAAGATAACTGTTTCTTAATTGCATCTTCAAATAAACTACGTATTTTTAAAAGCAACATAGTTCACTTTACAATTTAATGTGGAATTCTAAATGTCCATGTAATTTGTACAGTGTCCCTAAATAACTTTAAACTGCTTAAGGTTAGAGATTTTTTTCTTTGCAACTACTTACTTAGCTGTGGTCAGCAAGGGAACCCTGAAATGGCTTTTCTTGTAAAAATACTGAAAGGATAATCCCTTTTATTGTGTATACAATATATAAAATACATTACTAATGTCAAATTCTAAGTTTGTATCAGGTCAATTTAGGTTGTAGTGATCCACGAATTTTAATTGTTACAATTAACATAGTATAAAATACTTCTCCAAACTTTCATAGTCTGCTATTACATGCTGCTCCTTTGTCTTCTGGGCCCTTACTTCTCCTTACTTATTCATGCACTACTTCAATAGGGGCATACCGAAACCTTTTTCTTACCTCTCCATCAGCCACAGCAGAATAATTCACTTGGGCAACAGTGACTGTGGTCGGCAGTTCTGAAGCATCGGCCAATGTAGCTACTGTTGCCCCCGTACCCACCTAAGAAACATGGAAAGTTAAGTGTCTGTAGATGGGCCCTCTGCCTGGCCCCTACAAAGAAGCTCCCTGAATTCAGCACAACATGCCTGGGATATGAAGAGATTACTAAAATCATCTCTCAGGGACTAGCATGAGTTTAGTATTAGAAGAGTGAGTGCATCTTATTCCAGCACTCGGTGCCAACCAACATTCTCCTCTAACCCAACGTGATCTTCAGAGATTCATCTGTCAATAAATGGCGTTTCACCTCAGAAAAGGTGTTTTCCTGATGTGCGTGTTCTCAAGTACCCTTATCTGTTTTTCCTTCCCTTTCTCCCTCCCTAAATCCTCCTCTTTAATTCTCGCTACAGGCGATAAGCAGGCATTCTACCACTAAAGTGGACCCTAACCCAAGAAACCATTTTCAAATGCTTTGTTTGGAAATGTCCCAGAAGCTATTGATAGCTCTGAATTAAACAAAATGCAAGTAATGTAAAATACTATTTCAAGACTGGAGATAAGATGTAGCCATGTGGTAGAGTACTTTCCTAGTGTGGGTGATGCCTCGGTCGTGTTCCAAGCATCACAAGAAAATGAAATAAAAAATAAACAGAGCACCGTTTAGAAGTTATCTCTAGGTAAGAAGACTAGAGCAGCTGTATGATACCTAGAGAAGAGTGTCTGCATAAGAAACTTCTCCAGTCTGAGGCGAGATGCCATTTGCCCACCTCCCCCAAGCCTGGGCTTACCTGGATGAGCGACACGGTGCCATCAGGGTTACTGAAGGTTTGTACTACGGTCTGTGATGGTACGAGGTGAGCTATACTATGTGTGGTAGTGGCCTGTGTTTGTGTTTGCTGATCTTCAAAAGCATATAAAAGATCTTCCCGTCCATGTTGCTTATAACAATTTTTAACTATGGTCCGTAATGCCTGGGTCCATGAAACCTGTCACCAAAAGACCAGGAAAGCACAATAAGTCACAAAGAATTCTGGTATTTAGGCCACTATGAAATAATAATCTGTGTATTTATTGAACCTTTTGTAGAGTTCATCACAGAATTTCTCACAGAATTATTCTGGAACAAAAAACTGATTTTTTTTTTTGGGCTTTCATTCCTAACCAAGGTCTGGTTTAGTATTGGTTTTATGTTTTAAGTCCTAGTCCAAACTCTCAAATTTCTCATAAGAGATCTCACTCTGATCAAGAATTATATATTAAGTCTCTTAATAAACTTCCAGATAAAGTAAAAAACCAAATGTATAGAAAAAGGAAGAAGGTTATCTAGATCAGCCTTTCTTCTCCAAGTGCTGGGTAACTAGTACACACTTGGCAGACTTCCCTACACTGATTTCAGAAGTGATAGAAGTTGAGGCAACTGATTCAGAATGGCAAAGCAACGGGCAGCTCAGAGGAACTTACCCTCTGCTTTTGCTCTTCTGTGCGGACATCACTGCGGACATTGGCCCATGGGATGTCTTCTGGCCACCAGATAGGTTTGCAGCTTTCTTTCCCCCAGCCTGGTTTTCCCCGACCTGTGGAATACTTGAGCATCTCTGGGATAAATGCCCGGAGCTGAGCCTGAAAGAGAAGAGCATGATTATCACAATGAAGTCATGACAGACACCTGGGACGTGCTTGTGGCCCCCACCAAAATCTAAGATCATGAAACAGGTAGTTTTCCTGAGAGTGCCAGAAAATCCCAAGTGTGACTGCTGACAGCCCATTGCTTCCTCCAGGTTACTTCTGCTTCACGGATGTCTGGGGAGGATACATCTGTTGATTAAGGAGACCTTAAAAGCTGCCATTTGTAGACTTGTTCTTCAAAGGGCAACAATGTCTCTCTCCAAACTTGACTTCTGCTGCTGGAGACACTACTAGCACTAGGGCCTATTTTTCTTATGAGCTAACTAACAGTTCATAGCAAGGAGTGCAGCACTGCTCTGGAGGTGGCAGTCAAGTCATAGCAGAAGAAGAAAATGAGCAACAGGTTATCCATCAGTATCTGTACATGAGAGGACTCTGGAGCAGGAACGCCTCAGAGGAAAATGAAAAACAGTACGAACACTATAAGGTGGGTTACATCCACGAAGAGGTGGATGCCTATAAAATAAATGAAAATAAATTGCTTTTCAGTTAATAAGGTGAAAATAACCCAAGAATTCTTCTATCAAGTTCCTTGGAAGCCAGGCCAGTGTGCACAAGTCTCAAAGTTAGATGTATTGACACTTGTGTACTTTAAATACATGGAATTCATTCAGCTTGAATCTGCAGAGCTAACTGAGATCAAATCAGGTTTAAACCACAGTCAGCTGACATACACTTCCTGGCATAGTAACTAGTGCACATGCTCAGGAAGGTTTGTGCTATGAATATTCTTCAGCAAGGGTGAAGATTTGGGGCTAGAAAAGCAGTTAAGATTTTAGACACTGCAGAGAGCAGTATCCTGCATATGCCAAGGACACATCTGTGCTGCCTTTGTACCATAAAACCAGAAGGAGAAGCCATTTTGAGCAAAGAGTCAGAATGAGTACGTCAATACTGTCATATGGAAGAATGTATCTTCTAGGTGTATCTATAATTCTTCATATAATATGGAATCCCATTCTACCAGAAGACAATACAAATTGCTATATAGTAGGGAACCATGAATCCAAATCATCTGTGCTTATGTAACCAAGACAGGTCTGGTTAATTCCTGTGCAGATAATGCCACTTCATCTCTTCCTAATTTCTTCCTACTCAGACAGTCTTCTGCCTACAAGCTCTGATTTAATACACTCCAGGTATATTTGACTCCGAAGCATCAAGTAGCAGACTAATAGAAATGTATCCACTTGCAAACCCATGCTATCAGCTGGCTCATGAGGTCACTCCTCCAGTTATTTTAAGAAAGTACATCTCAAAGTCATTTTCCCCTTTATCCTGGTTTCTTGGTGTCCTTCTCTAACCTCAGATACATGCAGCAGAAAAGGGATTATATACATTTTATATTTCTTCACATACAAAACAATAGCTATCTAAAATGCACAAATGAAATAAACACACTATAAACTTAAAAGTTCCCCTTTTAGTCCCATTAGTAGCCCCTCCACAGATACACAAAGGAAAGACTATCTTTTTATATTGTTGTTGCTGTTTGTTTGGTTTTTGGTTTTCAAGGCAGGGTTTCTGTGTAGCCCAAGCTCAAGAGATCACCTGCCTCTGCCTCCTAAGTACTGAGATTAAAAGTGTGTGCCACCACCCCCCAGCTGAGGCTACTTTTAAACTGTCCCAAATAAATGCTAAGACTTTTTAAAAGACTTAGAACCCCCCCCCCCCCAAAAATAGGCAGTAACAACAACAACAACATTCTTTATATATCAGCCTGGTTTTGAACTTGAGATTCTCCTGCCTCAGCCTCCTCAGTGTTGGGACTAAAGGTGTGGATCATCATGCCTGACCTGAAAGGATTACAAAGGAAAATCAGCTATCAACTGTTTAGCATGGAAAGAGTTAAATAATGCCTTTCCAGACTTTAACTTTGTGTCTTCATTACCAGCTGGATTAATTACTGGTCCTAGAGAGTTTGGGAAAGCAAAGCTTCTCAATGTGCTTGTTAAGGAAGGTTCGTTTATAATCCACAGGGAGCCAATCAACAGGGTCAGTAAAGGCAAGGCCTTACTTCTCAGGCTGGGCTTTAATTGGGCTAGAACACGCTAGCTTGGTGTCTCATTCTGACGTAGGTCTCTTTGTGAGCCTATAGGACACTAGGTTGGCCAGTAAACTTACTCCAAGTAGAAAATACTACTCCTTCCAGGGCACAACTGGAGAGAAAAGGGTATCAAATTCATGTAAGCAGCAATTAAAAGTAAAGATTATAGGAGCTAGAGAAAGGGCTCACTGAAGAACACTGGCTGCTCTTCCAGAGGACCCAAGTTTGATTCCTAGAATCCACATGGTAGCTCATAAGTCTGCTAAGTGCAGTCCCAGGGGATCCGATGCCCTCTTCTGGTATTACAGGCACTGTATGCATGTGACGCAGATACACATATGAAGACAAAACACTCACACATATAAACATAGAGATTATGTGGAAGCTAAACTATGTATGGTGACCTATGTCTAATCCCAGAACTTGTGACAGGAAGGCATGAAATCAGTTCAAGGTCATCCTTAGCTACATAGTAAATTCAAAGACGGCCTAGGTTACATGACATCCAGCCACAAAAGAGCCAAACACATATCATAGGTGGTTTTTTTTTAAAAAATATTTATTTATTATGTATACAATATTCTGTCTGTATGCGTGAAGGCCAGAAGAAGGCGCCAGACCTCTTTACAGATGGTTGTGAGCCACCATGTGGTTGCTGGGAATTGAACTCAGGACCTTTGGAAGAGCAGGCAATGCTCTTAACCACTGAGCCATCTCTCCAGCCCCCATCATAGGTGGTTTTAAAATAAGATTTTATAAAATGCTAAATAGTCTATTTGAAGGGCTGTCACTAAATGGTAGAACACTTCATTCGCATACTCAAGACATGAGTTTTGATTTAGCATTGGATATATAACAAAAGCCTAAACTAGCTAAAATGAATCAACAGCTCTTACTATGTCAGAAATCTGTCATTGTAAACTCGATTACTTATCTACTGTTCAGCAAATGTAGTATCCTCAACACATTCCAAAATGCCATTCGCCGCTCATTCCCTGTATCTTTAAACTCCAGAGATTTTTGAGGATCTTCATTGGTATTTAGGCTCAATTGCAAGGTAAGAACTCTGAAGTTAGTATGCCTCCCAACTCCATCTCTACTGTACTGGTCTGACAATATAAATTCAGGGTTCCATATCTGTGAGTTAGGTATCTAAAGATTCAACCAATTATGAAACAAACACTTGGGGTTAAAAAAAAAAGTCACCTATACTGAATATGTACCAACTGGTCTTTTCTGTCATTATTTCCTAGATAATGTCTATACCTAGATAATGGTCTGTACCTTGTAAAGTTTTGTTACTTGTATTTTAATAAAACATGGATTGGCCAGTAGCCAGGCAGGAAGTATAGGCAGGGCAGTCAGGCAGGAAGTAGAGGCAGGCAACGAGAACAGGAGACTCCTGGGAAGAGAAAGGGTAAGTCTGCCACAGAGGAAGCAAGATGAGAATGCCTCATTGATAAAGGTACCAAGGCACATGGCTAACACAGACAAGAGTTATGGGCTAATAAAAGTTATAAGAGTTAATAAGAAGCTGGGCGGTGGTGGCGCACGCCTGTAATCCCAGTACTCGGGAGGCAGAGGCAGGAGGATCTCTGTGAGTTCGAGGCCAGCCTGGTCTACAAAGGGAGTTCCAGGACAGGCTCCAAAGCTACAGAGAAACCCTGTCTCGAAAAAAAAAAAAAGAGTTAATAAGAAGTCTGAGCTAACAGGCCAACCAGTTTATAATTAATGTAGGCCTCTGTGTGTTTTCTTTGGGACTGAATGGCTGCAGGACCAGGCAGGACAGAAACCACAGTCAACAATACAGTCTTAACAATTACTTATATGGCATTTATATTCTATTAGATGATATCATAGATAATGTAGAGATGACTTAAAGTACATGGAAAGATTCAGATAGATTTCATACAAACACTATGTACCATTTTCTGTAAGGGTATGTATAATGAGTCCTCTGTGGACACTGAGGATAACTGTGCAACAAATTTAAAGAGAGAATAGCACATATTAAACTACAAAGAAAAGGAAGATTTCTATAGTCGTCAAGAAAATCGTGATGTGGTAGAAAAGGTAAACTGGAGACTGGAGGGTTTTTTTTTTTTTTTTAAGGGTTTCTCTGTATAGTCCTAGTTGTCCTGAAACTAGCTCTTGTAGACCAGGCTAGCCTCAACTCACAGAGATTCACCTGCCTCTGCCTCCCAAGTGCTGGGATTAAAAGCATGTGCCACCACCCAGTTCAACTGGAGACTTTTGTCTTCTGTGTGTGTATGATTCATGCTATGGCATTTGTGTAGAGGACAAAGTATAACCTTGGATGAAGGTCCCCACTTTCTACTACTTGAAAAAAGGTCTCTCTCATTCTTGCTCACCACTGTGCCCACCAGCCAAGTTGGCCTGTGAGCTCCTGGGATTCTCCAGTCTCTGCCTCCAATCTTTCTGTAAGAGGTGGGATTGCAGACATGTATTACCCATGCCTGACTTTATGTCATTCTGGGGATTTGATCAGGTCCCCACACTTGGGAGACAAGCCTTTTATCCAGAGACACATCTTCCCAACCAGATGTTGTTATTTTAATTTGAAATGAGGAATTCAAAGTTGACAGACCAGTTTATAACGAAATGTGTATTTCAAGGGCATTAGAGAACTAAAGCCCAATGATTTTCTTGCTCACTATCTGGATTATCTACACTACCAACTTCTGATCAGAGATGATAAAGTGGCTAATCCTAAAGAGAAATACAGTTGCCAACACAAACACTGGCATCTTTGGAACACTAGCTTTTCTCTATCTCATTCTCTCCTCACTCAAAACACATCACCAGAGGAAGCATGGGAAGAGCCAGTGTGAAAGTGTTGACTCATAATGAGTGAAGTCATGGCCGGGCAAATAGAGACATTCATTCAAAGACTTGGTCAGAAAGTGAAACTTCTGCTTCCCATTCTCACAGCCCAGGAAACTCTTAAGTGCTGCCTTCAAATGCCACCTTTCTTCCTCTCAGATTGGTCAGTCTCTGCTGGCTTGGGGTAGTTGTGTTCATTTTGTAAACCACACACTAAAATAACAGGCCAGCTTAACCTGCCAATTCAGTGCCCCGCCTGGAAGCCTTGACTGAGGAATAGCTTTCTCAGTCAGACCAAATTCTACCCCTTACATTAATTAAGGTTAGAAGGCAGCTTTGTTATTAGAGAAAGTGTTGTCTCGTCCAAAACTTAGGATGCGCTTTTTCACTTAACATTTTGCTGTATGAATCTTCTTCGTATGAACAGCTCATTCCTTTTTCTCTAACAGTTGCTAATATCTGTTTCTCCTGTTATTGAACCACTCTTCTATTGATAGCCATTTAAGTTATCTAGGGAGTTTTGGGCCACCACTGCCTCCTGCTCCTTCCCCCACCCTCCCACCCAATTCTTCTTCCTCCTCAAACTTGGAAATCTTTCAGCCTCTGCCTCTAGAGTAACGGGTTAAAGGCATGCACCACTAAGTCTATTGTGTATGTGTGTTCTTAAGAAGAAACTCTGGGAAGCGACACTGACAGACGCCATCTGTCCTGCTCCCACCCACACTGTCATAGCACCCTCTCGTTCACATGTGCTTGTTATTTTATTTGATATGTCTAAATGTTTTCCCTGCAAGTCTGACTGTGTACCACATGCATGCCTGATGCCCATATTGGCCAGAAAAGATACTGTATCCCCAGAACAGGAGTTACAGAAGGTTGTGAGCTGTCATGTAGGTGCTGGGAATTCATCCCAGGTCTCCTGCAAGATCAACACTTAACAACTGAGTCATCTCTTTTGTCAAACTTTCCCATACTTTTCATAAGCTATTTATAATAATTAGCGTATTTTCCGAATTTTTTCTTATTAATCTGAAGCGTTAATCTGTTCTGCATATTAATTCTTTACCATATAAGCTGCAAGTATTTCCTTGGTCTTACAGTGTCCTAAATGTATAATTTACATGGTCATTATCCCTTTTCTTATTAATATTCTTGATATACCTTATGCTTCTCTGCTTAACGTCTAAAAGGTTATTGTTGATTTTTTTATTGGTCTGCCATGCATGCCATGGCATGAGGACAACTTTTAAGAGTCAGTTTCACTTTCTACCATGTGGGTCTCCAGTATCGAATTTTGGTTCTTAGGCTTAGAGACAAGTGCCTCCCCCCCCCCCCCCGCCCTTTTCTGTTTTTTTGAGACAGGGTTTCTCTGTATAACAGCTCTGACTATCCTGGAACTCACTCTGTAGACCAGGCTGGTCTTGAACTCACACGAACTCACACTCACAGAGATCCACCTGCCTCAGCCTTCCAAGTGCTGGGATTAAAGGTGTGACTACCACTGTCAGGTTTGAGGCAAGTTCCTTTAACTGCTGAACTAACTTGCTGGCCTACACCATATATTTTTTTTATCTCCTTTTTTTCCCCTTCGAGACAGGGTTTCCCCGTGTAACAGTCCTAGTTGTCCTGGAACTAGCTCTTATAGACCAGGCTGTACTCGAACTCACAGGGATTCCCCTGGCTCTGCCTCTGGAGTGCTGGGATTAAAGGCGTGTACCACCACTGCCTGGCATTATCTTCTAATTCTAATCTGTCTATCATACACACACACACACACACACGCATTCTGGCTATTTGAATTTAGGACCTCATACTTGTGTGACAAGCCCTTATACAATCTCCCTAGCCAGGTGAAGGCCATAAAGGAAGATGGCCTTCTTCCTTTCCTTCCTTCTTTCTTTCCTTCCTTTCCTTTCCCTCCTCCCTTCCTTCCTTCCAGTGGCACTGAAGCATGAGCTAGGGTATGGTGCATGTTAGGCATGTATCTATCATCAAGCTATATCCCTTCTACCTAATTATTTTACAAAGCATGGCATATTACACATTCATACTCTGAAAACTTCAGACAGTAGGAAAACCTCACTGAGTGTGGTAGCATATGTCTGTAAACCAAGTGTTTGGGAGTCAGAGACAGGAGGACCAGGAGTTCAAAGTCAACCTGCCTGAGTTATATGACACCCTACCCACAAAAAAGGAAGTCTGCTTTTAATGGAGAGGCAGTTTGGAACTACTGTTTATAACAGTGGATAATACAAAATCTGAGGGTTTAAAACTACAGCTAGCAGGGTGTCGGTGTGCACCTTTAATCCCAGCACTTGGGAGGTTGAGGCAGGCGGATCTATGTGAGTGTGAGTTTGAGGCCAGCCTGGTCTACAGAGTGAGTTCCAGGACAGGCTCCAAAGCTACAGGGAAACCCTGTTTAGGAAAGATAAATAAAAAAATAAATCCATCCACAAAGATTCAGACTTAGCTGGCCTGGAGTGTGAACCGCACACTGAGGTTTTAAATCCCCCAGGTGAGTGCGAAGCCATCCTTGAAGACCAAACTAGAACACACTTTAGTCCAGCTGCCCCTTCCTCTCCTTTAAATCGCTTTCTTTACAACACAAAATCTACTGCGCTGACATGCACAATTCACGGACATTTGAGCACTCACCATGTGTAATCTCATCACTATTTCCAGAATTATTTTCATCATCATCCCAAATAGAAACTATGTTAAAACTTTAACTGCATTTGGATTCCCCCAGTCCAAGGTAACCTTTACTTTTTATCTCCACGGCTTTACCTATTGGAGAACACTCACTTTTGTGAGGTCTTAGGCTCATTTCCTTTACTTCATGTAACATAATGTTTTCTGCTCTTTGTATAGGAAAGACCTGACCTGCGTTTCATGGAAACAAACAAAAAACCTTCAAAAAAAACCCAGACTGACAATAGACTGACAGTTCTCTAAGGAAAATGAACAGAGTTTGTGAGTGTCTTCCTAATGAAGCAGCTGCAGAGTGGACTATTTCGAAGGCTTTCCTGAAACTCGTGAATTACTGCCCGGTTGCATCACCACTCCCAGGGACTACTTACTAATGCAAGGGAGATGGCCCAGTGAGGATAGAGGAAGACAGCGAGTTCAAGGGGCAGGAGAGCCAAGGGAAAGAGGAGGAGAATGAACCAGTGATACTGCAGGCTTTCCAGGGATGAGGAGTTTTCTATAATTCCACCTATAATACACTCTTTACCTCTATCTTTTCAAACAGCTCTCTCAAAAATGTCCAACCTCTACAGACTAAGAGCCTTTTCATACTCTCCTGGGCACAGGGAACTGTCTCTTTCTCTTCTCTCCCCTGACGCACTACAGAGCTCTGGTTAGCTTGGAACTCACTGTGTAGACCAGGCTATCCTCAAATTAAGAGCCCCACTTCCCCGTCTCCCAAGTGCTGGGGTCAAAGGCTGTGTCATTCCCCTCCCCACAGCCACCAAGAAGACTGTTTTAAGTGATAAAAACCCTTCAGGAACAATGTAATTCTCAGGCTCGGAGTGCAGCTGAGAACTAGCAGCACTGGCTAGCATCAGCTGGAGCTAGGCCCCAGGCCTCGTTCCAACCTCAGCAGGCATCTGACAAGATGCAGGGCAATGTCTGAGCATAGATGAAGCCCACTCTCTAGACCCTGGTCTGACTGACATACCTACAACAATTTATTAACACAACACTCCAAGTTCCTCAAAAACAAGGCATACGCAGCAGCACACAACAGAGTCTCTGTTACCTGGCAGATGGAGGCAGAACTGCTTGAACTCAAAAAGTTCAAGACATTCTGGTTATGGTGGCACATACCTTTAATTCCAACACTTGGGAGGCAGAGGCAGGCCCAGAGCTATATAAGGAGGCCGTATCTCAAAACAAAACACAAACCAATTTAAGGAAGTCATAAATTACCCACAGAGTCTGAAATCCAGGCCATACTTGTATTTTTTTTTTTTTGGCTATAGTCATATATGAATTCTGCTTTCTTGCCTATAGTTCTCTCTCTCTCTCTCTCTCTCTCTCTCTCTCTCTCTCTCTCTCTCTCTCTCTCTCTCTCACACACACACACACACACACACACACACACACACACACACTAAATGAATAATTTAATAGTGTGCCTTCCAACACTTGGTAGTTCCAAAGAAATCCAAGCTGGTAAAAAGAGTTCTTGCCATTTTTTGTTCCAATATAAAGAAGAAAAGTGTTCTTTGGTCAAAACAGAGCAGAAACATTATCAAACTTGCACCCTAAAAAAAATTCAAGCTTATGATGAAAACAAAAAAAAAATTGATTTGTGATTATAAAAACAACCCATAAGGAAAAAAAATCACAAAATTAATAATTGGTGTTTATCTATCTACAAAGATAATGAAAATCATTCATGATGTCATCATGCAATAGTAATCACTATAGTTTGAGGTACATTCTTATAAACTTTAGTGCACACACCTGGGCATGTTTTGTATACATGTTTTAGAAAATAAGGTCAACCAACTCTAACTTTGTGTTCTCTGAATTAAAAAAACAAAAGTCTATCCTTTGAAAAGAAGTGAACAATAACCTAACCTCTTATAATTAAGTACATGAGAAATGCAGTTTTACAAGTTGCTTGTTATACATCCCAGGTACTACTCTACTCCAAATACAGAGCACTCTTTTTCGTACCTACTAGGTCACTGAACGGTATAGAACCGTCATCTTTGCGTCATGGCATGCCTCCTCCCGTGTAAGCAGTGGGCATTCCTATTATAATTTAACCCACTAGTTAAGTTATATATTCTCAAACTTTCCTAATGTAAACAATGCTGCCACAAACAGTAAACAATCACCCCAGCTTTACTAGAGAGCAAACCACATACCTTTTAAAGATTATTTATATTTTTATTTTCAATTACATGCACGAGCTGTCAGGTCTGCTGGAACTGCAGTTATAGGTAGTTAGTTGCAAGCTACCCAACACAGGAGCTGAGAAGCAAATTCCGATTAAATGCTGAGCCATCTGTCCAATCCTGGACACACACATTAAACTTCACTCTGCACTACTCTGTTCCTGCCAGCTTACATTCTCAGGGGCAGTACGTAGAAGTACTTTTCCCAAACATGGCTCTTGTCTATCTATTCAGGCTTGGTTTGAAATTAAACACTCTTTCATTACTACTATTAAACGGGAAAGGCTTTTAGATCATTTAAAACTGAGAGATATTTGGCTCAGCTTCAGATGAACGTTTATGAGGAAAGGAAGCAATAAAAGGTAAAGGAAGAAAATGCCAGTTTCTGAATACTTAGAGATTTCCATCCAATTAGGACCGGTCTTTTATCACCCTACTTGTTCCTCCTCACACTGTAATTACTGTTTATTTACTGTGGGGGCAGAAGACAACTCTGGAGGTCAGTTCTCTCTGTTCACCATGTGGACTCCCCAGCTCCTTTAGAATGTCGAGGCACCCAGCTATCTGTTATGTTCGTTTCCTGTCGTCGTCTGTAGCGAGAGGCACAGCAGGGAGTGCATGGCAGTGAACATGCAGGCTTATGACAAAGCACCATCTTTCCCTGGCTCTGTCACTGTGCCATGATCTATCTACCGAGTGTGTGGCATGGAATGGAGCACACTGAGGTTCCAATGTTTTCCTTTCAAACAGTAGCTGTTTGCTCTAACTTCTGTGATATTGAATGTTCTTTATGAAAATCAGCATTTAGGCATGTTCATTACCATCAAAACCTTGGACTATTTCAACTAACACATCAAACATGGCAGTAAGGGAGAAAAACCCACGCAGAAAACGGTTCTACATTAGTATCCTACACCAGAGGAAAAGCTGGTTTTACATGTATTTCATGGTTGAGAGAGCAGATTCTTAAAGGTAACCATGCACAATGGAACCAGCAAAAGAATGTAACACCAACTATGAAAACCTAGGAATATGCCTTTCTTTCTAAGCCATTACTGAAATACTCTTTATGTCCACAGAAAGGTCACAGTTCAGGTTTAATATTATTTTCTTTAGACAGGGTCTCAGCTTTCTATTTATAAAATGCAATGTTACCCAAGTTCAGACCTATTCACGGAACCAGCTGACCAAGACATTATTGAACTCAGTTTTGTTCCAATAGTCTTAGGTCATGTTCAGATGGCCTGAGATTTTAGGTGCTGGACATCTGAACTGAACAGCAGTAAAAAATTAAAGTTATTGCTCTAAAATTGTACATGGAGAAACAGACCAAAAGCAAAAGTTAGTGAAAAGTCAAGTGTGGTGGCACATGCCATTAGTCCCAGCACTTGAGACAGCTGCTTTGAATTTGAGGTCAGCAAGGTCTCCATAGCAAGTTCCAGTTCAGTCAGGGCTACATAGAGGGACCCTGACTCAAAAGCCTGTTTGGAGGGTGAAGGTGCAGCCCAGCCTCTTACACTCATCTCCCTTGACACCTGAACTGTCTAAGAGTTTCTAGGTCAAACCATTCCCAAGCAGAAAGCTTCCTTCCCTAGCACAGAGACCCCAGAGAGGGTGGTCAGCAGAAAGGAGGGGGCAGGTATGTGCTCGGTCAGGAGGCACCCCCTGGGACTCTGTCTTCTCCAAGGCTGCCACACATTCTAGTGTATGTCTGTGTGTGACCACACTACCCAAGACAAAGCTAGAAAAGTGAAAGAGGCCCGCCCACGACTGCATCTCTTGTCTTTGCATCTCCTCCTCACTTCCCGCCCTGTACCTGGGTCATTTTGTCCACAGAGACAGGAATCCCGTCTATGGTGAGAGGTGGCAGCTCTGAATTAACCTCCTGTGGCGCAGGGGCGTGCTCTGCCAGAGCAGACTCCAAGTCTTCCAGGATCATGCTCTTGTACTTTCGCACCTGCAGGGAATTAGGAGCAGAAATAAACAAGATGCTCAACAGCCAGGGAGGGCTGGTGCTAAGCAACAAGAAAGTGGTTGGGCTGGTGTCCCTTAGCCACCACAGAGCCCCAAGAACAAACACTCCTCCAAGTAGAAGGTGAAAATACCCATTGGCCCCAAAGACACCACTGAACAGAATCAAATAAAAAGATGATGAAATTTTAGGTTAACAAAATAGGAAGGAGCCAGTAAAAAAGTTCTATAGAACTTAAAAGTCATGTTTTCTCAATCCACAGAGATCCATCACTTGTTCCAGGTACAATGTAAATAATATTCATTACTCTGCATTTCCCAGGCCAGTTGTACAGGTCACATCAAATATGACAGTTCACTGTCAAAATCGTTTTCCAGATCTGAGAACTTACGTCTCTAAACTCTAATGCATTTGAAACTGCTGCTATTGTTTGAGAATGCCAGGTACCACATGGACAGGAGATCTAAGTGCTTAAGAGGCTGGACTGAAAAGAATCAGACAAAGCAAGAGATGGATAATACATCTCAGTGCCAAAAGTACCATTACTAGTAAGGCCTGAGGCTAAGGAGCCCCACTGGTCAACCTCTCCTCCCTTCAGGTACTCCCCAGAGACAGTGGTGAACTCCAAAGCCATGTGCCTCACTGCGTGTCAGTGCAGTTCTGAATCAGTGTTGTTCCCTGACTCTATTCTTCACCAGTGTAGTGAACAGTTATCTCAAGACAGCAGATCCTCCTGCAGAGACAGTGCAGAGAGCAAGAAGAGGAGGCATGCTGGCTAACGGTGGTGCACACCTTTAATCCCAGCACTTGGGAGGCAGAGGCAGGTGAGTTTGAGGCCAGCCTGGTCTACAGAACGAGTTCCAGACAGCTAGGGCTACACAGAGAAACCAAGAAACCCTGCCTCAAAAAACAAAACAAAAACCAAAACACACACACATACACACCAAAAAAATTATAACCCAACTAATTCAGCTTTATAGTAAAACAAAAAAGTTTCAAATGCATCATCAGTATGTTTATTATGGCATATGCACTGGCAATATATAGGCTTCTAATCCAAAAGGGGATTGGGGCATGGAATAAAGTCTGACTCTTCCAAGTCTGGACTTTTTAAATTTAGTGTATCAAGTTGAATTTATGCGTGCAGGCCCATAGGAGGAATGAAAATGGTATAAAAACACCTTTGATTGTGCTGGCAATACCTGGCATTCGAAGATGAGAAAATACTGGGTTATTATTATTATTACATTAGTCAGTATCAAATAGTTTCAGTCTTTTGGGTGGGAGAGGTTGAGATAGGATTTCTCTGTGTAGCCCTGGCTATCCTCGAACTCCCTCTGTAGTCCAGGCTGGCCTTGAACTCACAGGGATCCACTTGCCTTTGCCTCCCAAGTGCTAGGATTAAAGACATGCACCATCACTGCCTGCTAATTTCAGCCAATTTTATGGATCAGGAAAAGCCATATTCTGGTATTTTGCTAAACTTAACAATGCTGTATAATTCCTTGACAATGCTCATTTAAAAATGCCAATGGAGTATGTTTTAGAGTAATTTGCAACAAAACAATTCCAGGTGAACACAGCACTCCCATCTAAGCTTGCTTGGTAAAGTAGATTTCTGAGAATCATAAAGTCGGTATTTCAATTCCATCTGATCGCTCAATTCTGATATGTATCCCCACCCCTACTTACAAACCTCATCTTCCAGTCCTCTAAAATCTTAGTGCACCTAAAACTGCGGTCCAGCCTCCTCACTAGTTTTTGCTTCTAGCAAGTTCTTTTCTGCTTCTTATCCAAATATTGCCTATTTTTCAAAATCCAACTCAATTTCCACGTATGTTCTGAAAGAACTTCTCAAGTGTTCCTGTCTTTACCTTCCTGCTTTAAATTTCTGGTCTCAAATAATTATGTGTCATTTATAGTATTGTTCCCAGAATACAGTGTGCACAATGACTACATGATCTGCTGAGCAGTCTTTTTTAACACGTATCATGAAATATTTCATGTATTCAGATACACAGGAAGGTACATTATCACATATTCTCATGAATACCAGGGGTGGAAGGTTAGGTTTAGGGTGTTTACACAAATCATTACAATTTTGTACAGATTTACTGTTGAAAATTTAGAAACTGGCCGTTAGTCAGGTTGCAAATAAACAACCTTGAAGAATACACCGTGATTCTTCTGTATTTCTGAAGAACTCTGGACAGGAGTAGTCTTTGGAAAGTTCTATAAAGATCTTTTTAAAACTGCAAGTACCTGGGGTGTGACTGAGAGCTGCACACGCACGGAGCAGGCCTCACACTGGACTCTGGATGACCAGGAGCCTGCTCCAGCTCCCCCACCGACTCGTTTGTTTTACAGCAAGATTTTGTATTCATTTTCTCCTGCCTCTCTATATGCACGGGCTCTGGCACTGTGTGTGAAGGTCAGAGGACAGCGTAGAAACGGATTTCCCCCTCCACCATGTGGATTCCAGGTACTGAACTCAAGTCATTGGGCTTGTCAGCAAGAGCCTTTATCCACAGAGCTGTATCAGTAGCACAGATATCTGGTGTCAAGACTTGAAAATTAAAGCACTTATATGTGAGTGTGAGTCCACACACAGGTCAGGACTCAGCAGTCTCAGTCTCTAATCTCCCTGCAGGAGCAGTGGGATCACAGATGCAGGCTACCACACCCAGCTTGAATTCTGAGGATTCAAATAAGGCCCCCAGGCTTGCATGCTAAAGTGATTCACCAAAGGAGCAATCTCCCCAGCTATACTTTTAAAACATTTTTCTACATTTTATAAGTGAAACCACTTTCTAAAACCTACATAACCAAATGAAGGACACAGTCCACTTATCTATCAGGAAGAGGAAGGAAATAAAGGTAGGCAACTGGTGATCATTCCAGAGCTACCTCGGCCCTTTCTGATTGAGTGGCTTGTCCTCAGTGGGCTCAGCTAAATGCTCTAGGCGCCTGGCTCTGACTAAAGAGTTCTACCTTCAGAAGCCCTGGAGTTCTTGGGAAGTTTTTACTATGTTATTCAAGAAAATATTTTAGGCTATTTCTAAAAAGCTCAAGAAAGTCCATGGTCCACACAGAGCCAGCTGCCCTCAGAGCACAGTCCCAGCAATTCAGCCGCATCACCACCGCCTAGCCCAGCGCTCTCACACCACTCCCCTTTAGGAGTTTATGTCGGCAGACAGATTCACGTCTGTTCCTAGGCAAGAAGGAACTCTTGTCCTCATTGTACACACAGGACATCGAGGGAAAATGCAAGTGGAAAATATTTCCTTCCTTCCTTGCTTAAATTAGGGGGTGTGGAAAGATGGCTCAGTGGTTAAGAATGCTGGCTGTTCTTCCAGATGACCTGTGTTCAACCTCCAGCACCCACATCACATGGCTTACAACTATCTGTAACTCTAGTGCCAGGGGACCTCATGCCTTCATTGGGCCTCCAAGAGCACACATGCACGAGGCATGCACTTACAAGCCACACACACACAAAACAAAAACAACAAAACGCAAGAGTAAAATTATGTAGACCAAGCTGGCCTTGAACCCACAAAGATCTATCTGCCTCTCCTGTTGGGAATAAAGGCATGCGTCACCATGCCCAACTAAACCAACGTTTTTGAAAAAAGCAAAAGATATTTTTAAAAGATATACCCAAATATGTGATTAATAATACGATTCCAGTTTAACTCATAAAATCATTATCCTGGAATCATCTAGTGTTTTGTTTCAGATATGAATAAAAACTTTCACATTTTTTTAAAAAAGTGGTATCTAATTTAGCTCAAGATGGCCTTGAACTCAATTTGTAGCCAAGAACGAATGACCTTGAATACCTGACCCTCTTGTTTCCACACCTCCTGGATGTGAGACTACTTGTACCAGGGCAGCGGGTAAAGTGCTTAGGATGGAATCCAAGACCTCACGCTTATTAGGCAAGGGCTCTCCCAACTGGGCTACCTCCTCAGTCCTGTACTGGTTTCATAACAAATCAAATACTGTCCTTTTGTTCACTGCTCCTGGTGAGGTACAATACCTTGAGTTAGCAATGAGAAACAGCAATGAACATTTTTTTAAAAAAATCATCATTCTATGTGCACAAGGCATAAAACAGCTCTGGTCAAGTCAAGCATCACACTAGGTTCAAGGTTCTACCATCTGCTCTGTTCTTGATTGACAAATGAATGCAAGGTATCTTTCCAACTATCGCCAAGGTGCTGATCTTTTTGGTTTCAACCTGCACAAAGTTGTGGGAAATATTATTTTATTTATATTTGTTTAACTCTGGGAAGCTGTGGTACTTTGCCTGTCTTGAACAACTGACGGTCTGAGTGGCCAATAGTGAGGCAGGAGAAAGGACAGACGGGGTTGGCAGGCAGAAAGAATATATAGAAGAAAACTGGAAAGGGACTCTGAGTAGTGGCCCAAGGAGGATATCAGGGGCCAGCTACCCAGCAATCCACAGAGTAAGAGTTACGGTAGTAAGAAAACGGGAGGCCGGGCAGTGGTGACGAACGCCTTTAATCCCAGCACTCCGGAGGCAGAGATAGGCGAATCTTTGTGAGTTCGAGACCAGTCTGGTCTACAAGAGCTAGTTCCAGGACAGGCTCCAAAGCTACAGAGAAACCCTGTCTCGAAAAACCAACAAAGAAAGAAAAAAGCAAAGAGACAAGAAACAAGGCAAGCTAAGGCCGGATGTTTATAAATAAGAATAAGATTCCGGGTGTGATTCATTTGGGCGCTGGATGGTGGGCTCCCAAATCAGTCCAAAGAGCACAATATCATATTACTACATAAAGTAGTTTGAAAACCAGTCGCCACTTTCCATCCCTAGAGAGGTGGAAGAAAATATTGAGCACTGAACTGGAAAGAGGAATAAAAAGAGAAAAATCTACACCAAGCAAAGGGCTTCTGGGAACACAGCTGAGATCTGACTTACCACGTTCTCCAGAGGTGCTGCTCCAAACACCTTAAAGACGGGGTTGGGTTTGGAGGGTGAGATACAGAGAACGATAGCTTGCTGTCCCACGCGAGTAGTATATTCATCTAACGTGGCTCTCAGCTTCCTGAAGAGAATACAAATAAAAGGTTACAGGATGATAGAGAATACCGTGATGGAACAGACTAAACTTGCTATGATTTGAGACAATTCTGATCAAATATGTTATGAAATTTGAGAAAGGCAAGGATAGTGAAGTACAGAATTCTGTCAGAGAAACTGTACATACTCTCTTAACCTACCACATACGGATGTACTGGGTTTATGCCTCAGGACACAGACATAACAACTTTTATTGCAGTAAGTTACATCTTTTTTCTTTTCTTTTCTTTTTTTAAGACAGGATTTCTCTATAGCTTTGGTGCCTATCTTGGAACTCCCTCTGCAGAACAGGTTGGTCTCAAACTCACAGAGATCTGCCTGCCTCTGCTGGGATTAAAGGCCTGCACCACCACCACCTGGCCCATCTTTTTTTCTTGAGGCAAGGTCTCCACATAGCTCTGGTTATCCTAGAACTCAATATGCAGACCAGGCTGGCCTGCCTCTGCCTACCAAGTACCCCAATCAAAGGTATAACCAATACACCCAGCTAAGCTTCAACACCAATTTATTTACCATTTTAAGTATGACTGCTGAGATGTCACTCACAGACTTATTTTGTTATCTCTATAATTAATAAAGGTGGTCCAAATGACAATTTTTTATTGATACAGTCATTATCTATTTCACACTGATATATTTTATCCAAAGAAACTCCTGATCCTCTGCCTCCATCCTCCAGGTCAGGTTTGTAGGTGGGCACCACAATGCCTAGCCACAGCTTTATATTTTATTATGACATAGACACACTGTCCTAGTTAGCTTTACTGTCAACGTGACACAGCCTAGAGTCACCTAGAAGGGAGTCTCATTGAGTTCAGACTGGCTTATGGGCAAGTCTGTTAACTGAGGACCCAGTTCTTATGGCAGCACTATTCCCTGGACAGGTGGTCCTGGACTGCGTTAAAAAGCACTTAAAGCCGGGCAGTGGTGGTCCACGCCTTTAATCCCAGCACTCCAGGCAGAGGCAGAGGCAGAGGCAGAGGCAGAGGCAGGAGGATCTTTGTGAGTTCGAGGCCAGCCTGGTCTACAAGAGCTAGTTCCAGGACAGGCTCCAAAGCTACAGAGAAACCCTGTCTCGAAAAAACAACAAAAAAAAAAAAAAAAAAAGAAAAAAAGAAAGAAAGAAAAAGAAAAAAAGAAAGCACTTAAAGTACAAGTGGTGTGGTGGTGCACACTTTTAATCCCAGCACAAGGGAAACCAAGGCAGGCATCCTCGTGAATTCAAGGCCAAACTGGTCTACATGGTGGCTTCCCACATAGCAAAGAATAATAAAAATAAAAACAAATACCAACAATACAAAACAAAGCCTATAAAGCCTGTAAGGGAGCAAGCTGGCAGTATTTCTGGTTTCTACTACAAGTTCCTGCTCTGACTTCCCTCACTGATGAACTGTGACCCTCCATTGTTTGTCATCAGAGTACTTACCACCGCTACAGAAAAGAAACTAGAACACAAACCCACAGTGCTTTCCACATGAGGATGAAATGAAAATCCCTGCAGTTACCCACTATTTGTGGGGTCTGCTCCAAAGCAGATACCACTGGATACCTACCTGTAAGTTGAGATAGAATCAAACCCTTTGCATATTGTGTTTTTATCCTGTACATACAGACCAATGATAAAGTTTAATTTATAAGCTAAGAACAGTAAAAGATGAATAATAACTAATCATAGAAACAGCTGTAACAGAAGCTAAAGAGATGGCTCAGTGGTTAACAGTACTTACTGCTTTTTCAGAGGACCTGAGTTTGAATCCTAGTACACCTGTTAGGTACCTCACAACTATGTGTAACTTCAGCTTCAGGGAACTCAATGCCTCTGGCCTCCTAAAGCACACATAAACCGATGCAGGCACACAGACCCCTCTTCTGATCTCTGTGGGTACCAGCCACTTATACTGGGCAAACATACACACAGGCAAACACTCTTACACATAAAATAACTAAACTAAAATCTTAAAAAATATTCAAATTATAACAATGTTTAGTAAAATTATTTAAAACTTATTATTTATTTTAGAACCTTCCATTTAATATTTCTGGACTACAGTTGACCATCTGAGATAACTACAGTCACAGAAACAATCCCTGACACAGTGAGAATTCAGGGTAGGAGCAAAAAATGAACAGAATACCACACTTCTCCACTATCTCTTACAGGGATTATCCAGTGACTCAGGATCCTACATTTCACAATACCAAACAGAAACTCAGGCATCATTTCTACTTAAATGAATGATTGATAGTCACTGCCTCCAGTTCTTTCTCTACTTTCTCTTGAGGTAAGAACTTGGAGTGTAGCTAGCTCAAAGATCATGACCTGCCTACCTCAGTCTCTTGAGTGCAAGGATTATAGGTGTGTGCTAACCATGCCTTGAATCCGTGGCAATCCTCCAACCTCAGCCCTCGGACCTGTAAGCTTGAACAGCCACAGAGGCTGGCCAGCCTCTTGATGGGCTGGGCTTTCCTTTATTCTTCTAATCACTCCTCCCATACTTTCCCTGGCAGCTTTTAAAAAATAACTGCCTTGACAGGGTGTGGTAGTGCAGGGATTTAATACCCGAAGGCAGAGGCAGGTGGATCTCTGAGTTTAAGGACAGCCTTGGTCTACAGAGTGAGTTTCAGGATAGCCAGAGCTACTTAGTGAGACCCTGTCTCCAAAAACAAACAATAAAATAATTACATTGGCTCTTAATACTCCCTCTGCCTGCAATGCTCTTCCTAGGACTTAAACATAGTCACTCTGTTAGTTCCTCCCAGCTCTGTGCAAAGGTTGCCTCATCCAAAGGATTTCCCAGAGCATTCTCAGAATAGAGAAACAACTATGTTCTTTGACTTCCTGATACACTTGCTCTTTTCTCCCCACAGCACTCTCTCTGATTTAATACAGTGTATGTTTGTTTTCTTTCTCCCTCATATAAATTCTTTAAGGGGCTTTGTTGCTCAGTGTTACTCTCTACCTGGCACGCAGCAGACACACAAACTTCCTCTGGATGGATTAATGTGACATTAGACATCTTCTTTCCTTCCTTATTTTGAGACAGGTCTCACTATGTAGCTCTGCCTGACCTGAAACTTACTATGTAGACCAGGCTGGCCTCGAACTCACAGAAATCCAACTGCCTTTATCTCCCAAACGCTGGGATTAAAGGCATATGCCACCATAGCTAGCCAATGTTATACATCCATTATGTCATATTTTCTAGATTTTCATCCATTTAATTTAATGGGAATGATTCTAAGTCTAACGAGGAACCTAGTAAAAAATGTTCTTGTCCTGCCATCCACACAGGAAGACTGTGAGGAACAGCAAGATGAGGTAGCACAACCCTCACCGAAGCAAACGTGTCTGCTGTCTCTTCCGGATAGACGGATTAGACTCAAACACATGAGGACGTTTCCGTTTCTTCCCGGTTGCCACAGCAGCAGCAGCAGCCATTCCCACAGGACCTGAAATAATAAGTATGTGCTGAGATTAGACAGCAGCCTGCAAGGGCACAAGACAGAAAACAACACACTCGGTGAAAACAGAATGTTTCTGTATTATCAATGTTCTTCAATATATTGTCTCACGAACCATTTAAATTTACAATAAGTCTTTTAAGAAGCAAAATGGTTTATACCTTCCTGCCACACACCATCTTGAATTTTATACAATGCTGTTGCTTTATTTTGCCAGCATGCCCACACTATTAGGACAGTGTTCTCAAAGGCACCAGGAAATACTGCAGCATTGAGAGAAAGGCCTATCTACACTGAAACTGCATCTCTAGCTCCCTCCGACTGCTCCAAGACTCTGTCAAGTTATGGAACTGGGAGAGTTGCGAGTGAACAGGCACACTCCCACCTACACAGGCCATCTGAAAGAATACTAACTAAGCTGGAAAATGGGCCAGGGAATGAAGACAGCAGCCATAAGGTCCAGATGATCAAAGGATCCTGGCCAAGGAGACAACACTTCTTTACTCCAACAAGAGAATGTTAATAAAGGCTGGGCTAGCTGCCCTGCACCTGCTGCACAAAGGCCTTGGGGTGAGGGTGAGGGTGCGGGATAAACCAAGGGCAATTCTAAGGAACCACTATTGCAGTCTAGACACCTAGGAGTTTCAACATATCAAAGACAAAATTTCACCTTTATCCTTTCTTGTCCGCCCTATAAAAGATGAAAATTCAACTGCTAACAATTAAATTTGCATGTGTATTCTAAATGGGCGAACTGCAGTAAGCCTTTCTGTAAATCTAGACAGGCTTCTGTCTGCAGGCTACTCAGTACTAGCATAGTCTTGATGAAATGGCACTCTCTAAACAACCCCAGAGCAAGCCAAATGACCGCTCACTTTCTATTATAAACATATGGTAGGGAATTTTCTTTCTTTTTCCGGGTCTTACTATGTAACCCAGACTAGTCTGGAACCCCAAGTGACCCTCCTCAGCTCCCTAAGTGCTGGAATTGCAGGCATTCCATTACCACTGTACCCAGCTAACTGTAAGGGGGAAATTGTGCCCACCCCCCATTTTATTGTAAAACCATGGCAATACTTTAATAGATCTATCATTGAATAAAACTGTGTGCAAAACAGTATTATTAACTACACTCACAATGTATAGATTTCTAGAGTTTGTCATCTTACATACTGAAATCATCCCTCCCTCTCATCCTTTCAGATTTTAGAGACAATTTCCTGTAGGACAGGTGACCTTAGAGTCCTTGCAGACTGAGGATGACCTTGAACTCCTGCTCTCCTGGCCTGGTTCCCGCTCTCTTCCCACCTAGTCTGCCTTCAGGCCCGCCTTCTCTCCCTCCTTCCTCACTTCCTTTCCCCTGACTCCTGCTCTGGTGCAGGCTAGTCAAGCGTTCTGGCTCTACTACTTGTGGCTTTAACACTGAGCTCCATCTCCAGCCCAGAAACATCTCCCAAAGAGCAACTTCTCACACCTCCTTTCTCTCAGCCCTGGCAACCATTCTATTGTATTGTTTTTATGAATTTGCCTATTTCAATCCCTCACATAAGTGGAATTATACAATTCTGTCCTTCTGTGAGTTACCTACTTCTGTTAGCTAGTACTTCTTTAAGGTTGACCTATGTTGTCACGTATGGCGAGATTTCCCATTGTGAAGGCTGAGGGTATGACTAGATGTGTTTATCTCCTCGGGCCTTTCATCCACAGAAAGACATCTAGGTCGTCTTCCCATACTGGCCACTGTGTATAGCGATCAATATCTCTTTGGGATCCAGTTCATTTGCTTACTTACAACTGCCATATGAGCCAGAGGCCTACTTCTATCTTTTAACTTCGTGGAGGAAACTCCAAATTTCTTCTATAGGGGCTTTATTTTTATTATCATGTGATGTACAAAGGACCCAACTGTTCCACAGTCTTGCCAATATATTATAGTTATCTCTTGTAACTTTGGTTAACAGCTACCCTCTTAGGCATGTGGTATCATCTCATTGTGTTTTCTATGACACTGAACACCTTTTCATGAGAAATTTCTCTTCAAATCCTTTGACCACTTTAAAATATTAGGTTGGTTTTCTCACTGTATTGCTATTTTATCATAAAAAAAATTTTTTTTTTTTTTTGGTTTTTCAAGACAGGGTTTCTCTGTGGCTTTGGAGCTTGTCCTGGAACTAGCTCTGTAGACCAGGCTGGTCTCGAACTCACAGAGATCCACCTGCCTCTGCCTCTCGAGTGCTGGGATTAAAGGCGTGCGCCACCATCGCCCGGCTATTATAAAAAATGTTAATGTATTAAGAAAGCTTAAAGAATTTTTAACATTTTACCATACATATCTATTCTCTATGTAAATCCATGTTTTTTTTGCATTTCAAAGTAAATTGCAAATGTCAATATTAATATCCTTAAAGTCAGGCAGTGGTGACACATATCTTTAATCCCACCATTTAGGAGGCAGAAGTAGGCAGATCTTTGTGAGTTCCAGGACAGCCAGGGCTACACAGAGAACCCCTATCTCAAAAAAAAACAAAATTACATCAAGCTAAACCAAATAAACAACAAGCAAAATTACACACACACACACACACACACACACACACACACACACACACACACCATAAATACTTCAGCAGGTTTGTCATTAGCTAGATTCACCAACATCTGTTTGGAACTCTTTTTTTTAAAATTAATTAATTATTGTTTGTTTGTTTGTTTGTTTTGAAAAAGGGCTTCTCTGTGTAGCCCTAGCAGTCCCAGAACTAGCTCTGCTGACCAGGCTGGACTTGAACTCAGAGATCCAGCTGCCTCTGCTTCCTGAATGCTGAAATTAAAGATGTGTGCCCCCACGGTCTGCTCTTATTCTGAGGTGTGCGAGAACGAGCAGTGTGGGTGTGCACTCTGCTAAGAGTAGACAAAACAATTTAGAAGATACTAAACAGGTACTGATTCTATCACATATTACTATAAAGCTTGAGTTATTAAAGTGAGGGACAACTCCTGGATAGACAAGCGCACATAACTGAACGGCAAAGACTCTATGTCAGAAGACAAGGGTGAAAAGGGTAGGCTATCAAAGACAAGGAGAATTAAATTTTAACTATGTAATTCCAGGTCTGAGACAAATATCTACAAATGGTGAAACATCTGATAATAAATCCAACAGACACATTATCAATATAACCAAATCTCATAAAAATACTAAATGTCATTATGAAACTCATCAACTTGTACAATGGATATATATGTTAATACTTAAAAAAAGAAAGAGCCCAGCGGGCAGTAGTAGTGCAGATCTTTAATCCCAGCATTTGGGAGGCAGAAACAGGCAGGTCGAGGCCAGTCTGGTCTAGGACAGCCAGAAGGCTCAGTGGGTAGGGTGGGTAGAGGTGCTCATCTCTGGAGCCCATGTAAAGGTAGAAGGAAAGCACCAGTTCCGGTTTGTTCTCTGAACTCCGTGTATGTCATGGCGGTCACGTTTTCACCAACTCCTGCACCTCTGGCCTACACACACATACACAGTATCTCTCTCTCTTAAAAGGAGTGCTAGGGATTTGGCTCAGCAAGTGAAGTCACGTGCCCTACAAGCATGATGTGGGTTTGGCTCCCTGGAGCCCATGTAGAAGCCACTACACATATGCAACAATGAACTTTTTGTGTGTTTATACAATTTTGAGAAAGGATCTCATCATGTAGTCCTGGATGGCTTGGAACTCACTATGTAGATCAGGCTGACCTGGAACTCAGAGATCTGCCTGCCTCTGCCTTTCACCATTCCTAGCTTTAAAAAGTTTTTAAAAAAATTTTATAGAAAATTAATGTTAAACATAAAATGCTAAACAGAAACAAAAGTTCAAAGTAGTATCATGAATATAAAATTTATTTTATTTTTTTATGAATATAAAATTTAAAGCAGGCAAAACAATGCCAACTATTATTTAATGATACATGCACATATAGCAAAAGTGTAAAGTCAAGAGAATAAAGATGAAATGCAGGACAGCTGTGACCTTGGCAGAAGGAAGGAGAACAAGGTTGAGAGGAGGCACACTAGCAGGACAGGATTCTGCACACCTCTAACCCCAATATTTAGAAGCTGAGGCAAGGGGACCATCCCGGGTTATGGCAAAACACTGTCTCAAACAAATGGGTTGGGAGGGCGCCAGAAGTTTCAACTGCATCCATAATGCTTACTCCTAAATAAGCTATCCGGGCATGGTGGCGCACGCCTTTAATCCTAGTATCTGGGGGAAACAGAGAGGCAGCTCTCTGAATTCCAGGACACCAGGGCTACAAAGAAACTCTGTCTGGAAAAAACAAAACCAAACAACATCAACAACAAAACAAAACAAAACACCAATCTGAGGACCCAGTAAGAGGGCTGAGTGGGTAAAGATGATTACTGCCAAGTTCAACAAACAGAATTCCATCTTTAGGACTCAGATAGAAGGAGATTTGATTCCAACAGTTCTCTACACATGCACTGTGGCATGCATAACACACACCGACATAGTCTTTTAAAAGCCAGAAGTGAGCTGGGTGGTGGTGGTGTATGCCTTTAATCCCAGCACTTGGAAGGCAGAGATGGGCAGATCTCTGTGTGTTTGAGGCCAGCCTGGTATACAGAGAGTACAGCTAGGACTGCCACACAGAGAAACCCTATCTCAAAAAGCCAAAAAAGCCCGAAGTGAACACGTTAAAACTGTAGCAATGCCTGACAAAGGTGGGCAACAGCATGTTTGCTTTTACCATGATTCTTTCCTATATTCCAGTGTCGGGTTATTGTCCAAGATTTGAGATTTTATATTCTACAGACAATTATCAAACTCTATTCTTTTTTTTTAAATATTTATTTATTTATTTATTATGTATACAATATTCTGTCTGTGTGTATGCCTGAAGGCCAGAAGAGGGCACCAGACCTCATTTCAGATGGTTGTGAGCCACCATGTGGTTGCTGGGAATTGAACTCAGGACCTTTGGAAGAGCAGGCAATGCTCTTAACCGCTGAGCCATCTCTCCAGCCCCCTCAAACTCTATTCTTAAGGTAGCAATTATATCTACAGATCATGTGACTCTTTCTGCTTCTATCCATACCAACTGCCTTAGAGAAAACCAATTTTTTTTGTTTTGTTTTGTTTTGTTTTTTCGAGACAGGGTTTGTTTCTCTGTGGTTTTGGAGCCTGTCCTGGAACTAGCTCTTGTAGATCAGGCTGGTCTCGAACTCACAGAGATCCGCCTGCCTCTGCCTCCGAGTGCTGGGATTAAAGGCTTGCGCTACCACTGCCCGGCAATAATTCAATTTTGATTAAAATGAAGTTCCCTGGGGGTGGGTGAGAGAGATGGCTCAGCAGTTAAGAGCACTTATTACTCTTCCAGAGGGTCTACCATTGTCTCCAGTACCTCATGGCGGCTCACAACCATCTCTAACCCTAGGTCCAGAGGCTCCAACAGCATCTTCTAACTTTTGTAGGCTCCAGGCACATATGGTACACATACATACATGCGGCAAAACATGCATAAATCTAAAAAAACAGAATATGAAGTCCTCTGAAACTGATACTGGAAACTGTGCATGTATATGTCCAATCACAGTGTACACATGTGTGTTCCTCATATGTGGAAGAGTAGCAACTGGACTAGGCTACCTGGCCAGCAGGCCCCAGGGGCCTTTCTGTACTGGGATTATAAATGCAGGCCACCACACCAGCTTCTTAACTGGGTCCTGGAGGTCAAACTCAGCTTCTCGTGCTTGCATGGCAAGCACTTTGCTGACGGAGCCATCTCCCTAGACCCTTCTTAACTTTTTTTTTATTTCCTGAAAAGCAACATGATCAAGAGCTCTTGTTCTGGGTTGAAGAGAATCAGAAACAGTTTCTGACAGGCAACATGACACAAATGGCCATTCGACTTTTCTGAGTTGCCTTTTAGATATGATGATGCTACAGTCCAGCCCTCAAAGAATTCTCTAGTGTGCGACAAGTTAGGATCGATCATAAACCTGGGCAGTTAATAAGGCACTCTGTCACCTCTGCAAATTCTCCTTTGCTTACTGTGATTACAGGTGTGTGTGCCTCTACACCCCGCTGCTTGTGCAAACTCCACACTGCAGAAGCCCCGCATGGTTTGACTCATGCCAGCCCTCTTGATTAGTTTCTCTTCCTGCCCACAATGGCCTCCTTCCCATTTTTCATCTGAAACTTCCTCGGTCTGAAGTGCCCTCTTCTTGGCACTTCCCTACACCAATAACCTGCCGCTAGTGGTCTGACAGTATCTTCAGAAGTAAGGTCTCAGTCAAAGAATCTATACCTTGTAGTCTATATAATCACAATTCCTTAGTAGCTACTCATTAGAAATTTGAAGGGCCTCTGCTTACACACTAGACAGATGAAAAACTTTAGTCCTTTCCTGTTCTTTTGTTTTGTGTGTTGTTTGTTTTTAAAACAAGGTCTCATTGTGATTATCTAGGTTGGTCTTGAACACCTGAGCTCAAGTGTTCCTCCTGCCTCAACCTCCTGAGTAGTAAGGACTCCAGACACAGGCAATTATACCTAGTCACTTCTAATCTTTTCTTTAGTCATGCTGGAAGCTGAACGCAGGGTGTCACACACGCTAGGCGAGTGCTCAAGCCCTGAACCAGTCTCTGCCACCCTTGCATCATTCCCACACTATGACAGTGCAGGATGGCACAGCAAAGCCTTTTATCAAAAGCATCTGCCCTCACAGGAACCAAGTTGGGCTCGGTTCATTGTATTAGGATGCCCTCTTCTGGGAAGTCTAAACATTTCACAAAATATATGTTATAAACACTTAAACCCAGTGCCTTGCACATGCTAGCTAGGCAAGTGTTCTACCACTGAGCTGTACCCTAGCCCCTTTTTAAGTTCACCTTTTGCTGGGTGGGGGTGGCACATACCTTTAATCCCAGCACTCAGGAGGCAAAGGCAGGTGGATCTCTGTGAGTGTGAGACCAGCCTGGTCTACAGGACAGGTTCTAAAGCTACAGAGAAGCCCCGCCTCAGGGGAAAAAAATTCACCTTTCCAGAAATAACACAGTGCATAATAAATTATAGTATGAGATTATTATACTTTTCTTCCTCACTTTAATTAAATACAGCTATATTGGCCATTCCTGGTAATTGGTTCCCTGTCCTGCTTTTCCTAAAGAAAACCCACGTATGATTGATATGAGTGTCTTCACCGTAATACACACACTGTACACAGAACTATACAAGACACAGCTAGTTTTAAATCACTTGGTATTCTGGAAAACTTCAATCCACAAGCTGGACGGTGACAAGGTCACTAGTGGTCTTGGTCCTATCTAGCAGAATCAAACAGAAACCATGTCCAGCACAGTATTTTAGACCTCAAATTATTTTTTAAAATGATTTCAAAATGTCGCGTGGTGGAGGCATACACCTTTAATCCCAGCTATCGGGAGACAGAGGCAGGCGAATCCCTGTGAGTTCAAGCCCAGCATAGTCTACAGTGAGAGTTCCAGAACAGGTGCCATAGCTACAGAGAAATCCTGTCTCAACCCCCCCCCCCACCATTTCAAAACACATCACATAACATTCATTCACATATAAGTAGCATATGAAGCAAGGAGCCAGCATAAACAAGACCTATCACTAAGAACAGCCAGCAACAGATCCCTTAGAAAGAATTCCCACATGAACTGTAAAATCAGATTATTGTGGAAACCTAAACACAATAGTAATAAATTTTCACACAAACTGGAAACTCAAGTACATGTCTGAGTTTCATTAGAAAGTCTAGGACTGAGATACACTGCTCAAGATAGGACTTTTGTCTAGTACGCAAAAGCTTGGGGTTTATCCCCAGCCCAAAGGGACAATACTAGAAAGGCAATACTAGAAAATTTTTTTCTTAACCTTAAGAATATTAAAATCTAAATATGCCAGTCCTTGCATTTAATGTGAATAAATACTTCAGCTAAAAACCCAGAAGACTGTCAGATGGATGAGAATAGACAACCAACGCTACCACACTAGTAAGAAGTGACCCCAGAACTCAACTCTCCCGGAACAGGCTAAAGTTGGAGATGCAGGTTTAAAATGTATGGTGAAGGGCTTGGGATGTAGCTCAGTGGTAGAGTACTTGCCTAGTATATGCGAGGCCCTGGGTTTGATCCCCAGCACTGAAAAAAAAAAAATGATGAAAAGAAATGTGAGCGTGCTTGAATCCCAGGCCCTTCAGACAGGCATGGCCACAAGTCGGGAAAGAGGAGCTTCCAGGGCAAACATTACCTGCGGCGGCCAGGTGTGCAGTTACCTCATCCGCTGCCGTGGAGTTGAGGATATCCGAGTCATCATAAGAAGTGTCCTCAGGGGAGGACGGAGAGTCTTCATCAGCACTGAGCATGCTGTGCTCGGTGTATGTGGCTACATGGACCTGCTGGACTTGCTGAGCCACTGCATGGGCTTCTATGGTAGCCATGTGTTCAGTTTGGGTCACTCCGTGGTCCTCCATGAAGATCTACTGCTAGAAAAGAAGAGGAGGAGGAGGAGGAAGAAGAGGAGGCGATTCAGTGTACAATGTAACAGAATGCTTAAACTAAGTCTTTTTAGGAGCAGAAACTCTTTTACAAACCTCTAATTTTATTCCTTCCTTGACCACAGCAAGGTGTGGGAAATTCAAATGGCATAAAATAGCAGAATACTATTGCTGTGTGACAATGCTCTAGACCCTGTGAAGATTTGTCACTCATAGTGGTTTAATAAAATGCTGAATGGCCAATAGCCAGATAGGAAGTATAGGTAGAGCGACCAGACTAAGAGAATTCTGGGAAGAGGAAAGTCTGCAGTCTCCAGCCAGACACAGAAGAAGCAAGATGAGAATGTCTCATTGAATAAGGACAGAAACTTCCGTCTACAAATGGCACCCAAACATTTGGCAAGAATTTCCACATAGAGCCTGAGAAAGGATTTGAGACAGACAAAAGAACAAAGTCAAGCCGCTTCTCGGTAGCAGCACTGCCTCAGGTGGGCTGCTTGCTAGAGGTGAGCAGAGGCACAGTTCCTTTAAGACAGGTTTCCTGACTCAGCGTTAGCAGCAAAAACCATGTAGCTCTTTTAAGAGGCCCTGCCACCAAACACTTAAATGCCATCCATGAGAGCTGGTGGCATGCTTCTTGGTGGTAGCATGGGCCTAGAAACTGCACAGAGCTGTGGTTTAAAAAAAATAAAAATAAAAATGGCTCCCCACCAGCACCTCCGCCATGAGCTTCCCAGGAAGCCAAGGTGGAGCAGATCCAGCCCTGAAAGCAGCTTTAATCCTAGTAATGTTGCTTAGCAGACTAAAGACTCATGCGGTCAGAAAAGATAGAGATACACAGTAAAGACAGATTCAGAGGGAAAAAAAGAGAAGAAAACCTCTAAACAGTTACAGTGTGCTTAAAAAATATACGTAGGCTTGGGAGAGAAAAGAAAAGGATAAAGAACGTCCTTTTAAAAAAAGGGAAGAAATATAAACCAGGTGTTTGTTTGGTAGCACACACCTTTAATCCCAGCACTGGGGGAGTCAGAGAGAGGCAGGTGGGTCTTTGTAAGTTTGAGGTCAGCCTGGTCTACAGAGTGAGTTCTAGTACAGGCTAAAAAACTACAGAGAAACCCTGTCTCAAAAAACAAAAACAAAAATTAAAAATAAAAGAAATAGTAAAAAAATATTAAAAAGCCACATAATGATGGAAAATACACACAGAGTCTGGATACTGTGTTATTATTTGTCTTAGCTGAGATGGATCCAGCCTCAAAGAATATTCCAGTCAGGATTTGACCACAATCCTAAATTTTCTTTGGTTCGCCATAAGATTATCAGCATCCCCAATCAGCAGGAAACAGTCTAGAAAACTACGTCCACATTCCCAAAAAATGGATTATGGACGTTTGTCTTAGTTTAGAGTGTTGGTTACAAGTTATTATGGACAATGGTCAGGAAAAAAGCTAAACAAAGGAGATTAGATTCAGAGTTCTTGTGAAAAGAAAAAAGGGGGAGGGTACTGTGGGATAATGTCCTTGTACCCTGTAAAAATTTGACACTTGTATTGGTTTAATAAAATGCTGATTGGCCAGGCAGTAAGTATAAACAGAGTGACCAGACTCAGAGAATTCTGGGAAGAGGAAAGGCTCAGTCTGCAGTCTCCAGCCAGACACAGAAGAAGCAAGATGAGAATGTCTCACTGAGTAAGGACAGAAACTACATACTATATGAAATCATTTTGACAGAAATTCACTATTATATAGAAACATACATACATGAGTCAAGTCACAAAACATTAAAAGTCTTTGATATGTGTCTAACAATAAAAACATTTAATAGCCAGTAACCAGCATTTGCTATTGTGATATAAAAATACTTAATAAGCAAAACAGAATTATCTTTGTATTTCAAAGACAAATGGGAACAGCCTCCCCCATACAATAATTCAATTTTGTTGTATAATTACAAAACTGTGTTCCTTGTAAGCCCTGAAATGGTACAGTGCCTTATGGTAAAAGCTGACTCTCCTATCAGTCTCTCTCCTCCCTTTCTCCACAAGCACATAATTCGTTCAAAAAAAATGAAGCAAACGTGTACAGATTTAAAACAGGTTTACAATGACATAACGTTTTTCTCATTTTAATATGCCTAGCCATTTTGACATATTGAAACACACAAACCTATCCTGCTCGTTTAAAATAGCTACAGAATACTTTATTCTATAGCTATGCTGATGAAGCAAGATTGCTTTCAAAGTTTTGCTGATATAAACATTAGTGCAGTGAACATGCTTATATATGAAATTCTATGTACTGGTTTCTAAAATGTTTTTTAATTAGAACTATTATGTAATTGGGTAACCCAATTTTTGGTACTTACCCAGAAAAACTGAAAGCAGGGTCTCACAGAGCTATGTGCACACCCATGTTCATAGGAGCATCATTCACAACAGCCGAAAGATGGGAGCTACCCAAGTATCCATCAGTGGGTGGATGGGAAACAAAGCGTGGTACACTCAAATCACATAGCATTCCACCTTAAAAAGGAAAAAAAAATGCAAATTAGGAATAAAGGGAATTTCTGGACTTGATAAAAAACATCTAAGAATGTCTATGCCCATTATACTTAAAGAGAGGAAAAACCGGAAGCTTTCCCATAAAAATCAGAAGACAAGGATGTCTCCTCTCACTACATCTTTTCAACATTATGACAAGAAAGACAGAAAAGATAAAAGAAATAAGGAAAAAAATAAAAGAGGGAAGGGAAGGGGAGAGAGAGGAAGGAGCAAAGAGGAAGAAAAGGCAGGACGGGATCTCTGGGAAGGAAAAACTACTATCTCTGCATGGCAGGACCATCTATCTATGTGAGGTCATCAACCACAGACTCCTGGACTAACAGTGAGTGGGTTCTGAGATAAGGGTGGACACAGAAACCAATGTTTTTTTACACATCGACAATGAACAAGAAGAACTCGGAAGTACACATAATTTCATTTCTACAAATGCCCCCTAAAAGTGAAATATCAAGGTATAAATACAACAAAATATGTATAGGAGCTACACAAAGGCAGAGGGAGGGAACTAAAAATGTTACTACTTAGTTTCAGGTTTAGCACTATCCAGTTTCAGCTGCCTGCTGGGGGTCAGGGAACATATCCCCTGCAATAAACAGGAGACATTGCAAATTCTTTTCAAATTTTTATTTTTATTTCAAATAGACATATAAAACTGTATATATTTATCATGCACAGCATGATATTTGAAAGTACATACACATTGCAGAATGGTAAAATCTAGTCAACTAAAATATGCATTACCTCATACAGTATCATTTTGGAAATGAAAGCATTTAACTTCAGTCATAAACTCTAGTCACCATGTTATACAATAAATCTCCTGAACTTACTTCCATCCTTTAAAAAATCTGTATGAGGAAAATTACACAACTCTCGTGAAGAAACCAAAGGACTGAATACATAAAGAGCTACTGCATGCCCATTGATAGAAAGATATAATACAGCTAGGCTTGGTGGTGCACGCCTTTAATCCCAGTGCTTGGGAGGCAGAGGCAGGCCTCTCTCTGTGAGTTCGAGGTCAGCCTGGTCTACATAGCTATTTCTAGAACAGTAAGGACTACAGTGAGAGATTCTATCTCAAAAACAAACAAAAACAAAAAAAACAAAAACAAAAAAACCTGGTCTCTAAATTCAACATTTTTTTTTTTTTTGAGACATGGTCTCACTCTGGAGCCCTGATTTACTATGTAGACCAGGCTGGCCTCCAATTCATACTTTATCCAGATAAAAACTTTTATTCAGGGTTGAAAAAATGGCTCAGTGGTTAAGGGCACTAGAGACTCTTCCAGAGGATTCAGTTTCAGCTTCAGGTACCCACAACTAGTTACAGGCTAATTGTCTGTAGTTATTAGTTACAGGGGATCTGAATCCCTCTTGTGGCCTCTGAAGATACTACACAACACACAGGCAGACAACCCCCCAACACACACACACACAATTAAAAAACAAATAAAACTGGGTGGTGGTGGCGCCTTTAATCCCAGCACTTGGGAGGCAGAGGCAGGCGGATCTCTGTGAATTCGAGGCTAGCCTACTCTACAAGAGCTAGTTCCAGGACAAGCTCCAAAAGCTTCAGAGAAACCCTGTCTTAAAAAAACAAAACAAAACAAACAAACAACAAATCTTTTGCTCTTTGAACATATTAAGTATTGAGTAGCTATTTCTTCTGGATCAAAACTTTCCCTCCTGAAGGAGCAGGGATACTCCTAGGCTAACCAAAATGCAGCAGCTTAAGTTCAGGAAACTTACAAGAGTCAAGGAGGCTCAGAAAGTTATAGGACCCACAAGCCCCCCCTCTGAGGTCAACTGAGTAGTCACAATTGCTGAGGAAGAGGGATTTCTTCAATGGAACCACTGCAAGGTGAGCTAGGGCTTCCAGAGGTGCAGCTTCCATGACCCATCATCCACACCGCGTGGGCTTCAGTGCTGCAGTGACCTTCTAGGTGCCTGTTGTGTGCAAATCCTCACCCAGACTCCTGCAGTGACCCCAAGAAACTCACTGGTTCACCAAGCTAGACTTGCTTGGGTAGAATCATGTCTCTGGTTTGTTGCTGTTGCCCTACCTGAAGTCAATAGACATTTGTTTACATCTCCCCACAAAAGGTCACATAATAGTAACACACTGTCAAGAAACTAAGTCCCAAACAGGGAAAAGCATTTACCAAAAGATAAAGGGTTGTTATTCAAAATTTTAAAAATAACTAAAACTCAACATTAAGAATATAACTAACTCATTTTTAAAATGGACAAAACGCTGCCTCACCAGGAGGGTACGGTGAACAAGCATATATAAAAGTGTTGACTAATACACTACTATATACCTATTGCATGGGTAAAACTCCGCAACAGCTCCCTCGTTCTCTTCACTGCCAGACCTCTGCAATCATGGTTGCATGCATGCTGCCAGGAAGAGATTGTCCCAGTCGGCTCTGCCCTACAGCCTTAGCGTCCCCACCCGGCTGAAGCTGACATCTGAAGGAACAGATTGACAAACTGGCCAAGAAAGGCCTGACTTCCTCCTAAATAGACATGATCCTGAGGGACTCACATGGAGTGGCATAGGTCCGTTTTGTGACTGATAATAAGATCTTGAGAAACTTAAAAGTCCAAAGGCCTTGCCCCTGATCTCCCTAAGGATCGCTAGCATTTGATTAAGAAAGTGGTCACTGTCTGAAAGCATCCTGAGAGGAACAGGAAGGATAAAGATGTTAAATTCAGCCAGACTGAAATAGAGAGAAGAATTTGCTAGTTGCCTCATTACTCTAAGACTAAGCGGGTCCTCCCACCCAATTGGAAATGAGTTGTCCACAGTCTGCTCTAGAGGCACAAATTCTCTGTGTGCACGAGCAATAAAATCACTTTTAAAAAAAGAAAAAGGAAAAAAACCCTCCACAAAGCAACAGTGAACTGCCAATGCTACAGGGACTCTCACTCATTGCTGGTAGGCACTTTTAAAGACAGTCTAGCAGTTTATCCCAAAACTGAGCAAACACACTCCTCCCATATGACCCCATAATTAACTCCTTGGTATTTAGTCAAAGGAGCTGACAACCTACATCTACACAGCAATTCACACACAATGTTTACCCCAGCTTTGTCTGCAGCAGCTAGAATTTGAATACCACCAGATGTCCTTCAGTAAGTGACTGGATACAAAAGTTTAGTTCATCTGGACAATGAAATATTGTTCAGCACTAGAAAGAAATGGGCCATTGAGCTAGGCATGGTGGCACACATCTATAATCTTGGCACTCAGGAGACAGAGATAGAAGTGTCACAAGACAGGCCAACCTGGTCTACATATCAAATTCCAGATGAGCCAGAGCTATACAGAAGAAACCTGTCAAGAGGCAGTGGTGGGGGTGAGTTCCCAAGATATGAAAAAAAAACCCTTACACAGATATCACTAGGCGAAAGTCAGTCTAAAAGGTTATACACTGTATGAGTACAACTATAGGACCTTCTAGAAAAGGCAAGATTATGTAGTCAGTAAAAGGAGTACTGGGGGTAGGGGTAGCGGGGGGGGGGGGGATAAACAGGCAGAGCAGAGTTGATTTTCACTAAACTGATGCATGTCACTATGCATCTGTTCAAATTCATAGAACGAACCATAAGATAATATAGACTCTGGGTGATAACGACATGTCAACACATATTCATGAGTACTGCCATCCTATAGGATGCTGACAGAGGGGGTAGGCAATGTATTAAGCATAGGAGACATGTAGGAAACCTCTGAACCATCTACTGTATTTTGTTGTACTCTATTTGAAACTATATTGTTTTGGTTTATTGAAACATGAACACACACTACACTATGTGAAACATGAAGATTCTTTACTCAGTCAAACAAGCTCCCCACAAAGACAAATACTGTATGTCTCCATTGGGCTTTATTTATGCTTATATGCGCATGGTGGGGAAGGGTGATACAGCCTGCTGTAGAGGTCACGTCTGTCCTACTACCCTGAGTTCTGGAAATTTTTTTAAAAATATTTATTTATTTATTTAGTATGTATACAGCTAGCCAGAAGAGGGCACCAGACCTCATTACAGAGCCACCATGTAGTTGCTGAGAATTGAACTCAGGACCTTTGGAAGAGCAGGCAATGCTCTTAACCACTGAGCCATCTCTCCAGCCCCTGAGTTCTGGAGATTGAATTTAGATGAATTTACATGGCAAGGGCTTTCACCTGCTGAGCCCTGGCCCTCTAGTCTATCTTTGCAAAGTAATTAGAACAGTCTATAGAGAAGTGGCTGGCAGGGGCCAAGTGCAAGCAGGTAGGAGTTGTCTTAGATGCACAAACTCTGCAGACTGGATACACAATTAACAGAAACATGCTTAACGTTACTGAACTGTGCACCTAAAATTTATTGTTATATATACTTTGCCACATGTGAAAATTAAAACACAATCATCCTTCACTCATCATCCCTCAGTAACTTCTGCATAAAGAATATATGAGCAATCTCCCAGCAAAATAAGTTCTTATCTTTATAAAAATTTGTACATTATTTGATAACTATTAAAAATAAATTCTTGACATTTCTGGCAGCTGTGGCAGTGTAGAAGGAAGAGGGCTGGCTCTGAAGTGGGGAGGATGGTGGTGGGCATAGCGCTGGATCTATCACAAGCTGGCTCCGGAGCCTTTCAGCTGCGTGAGCTAGGCATAAGAAGGGTGTTTCACACAAGTCTGACGCTGTGGCCATGCTCTGTGAGTCAGATGTTGTGATCCAAGTGTTTATGATCTCTGTTTTGGTTTAACTCAAATTTAGTAGTTAAAGAAAAAAGGTTCTTAGCTAGGTGTGGCGGCACATGCCTTTTATCCTAGCAGAGGCAGAAGTAGGTGGGTCTCTGAGTTCAAGTTTAGCCTGGTCTACCGAGCAAGTTCCTGAACAGCCAGAGCTACATACACAGAGAACCAATCAATCAAACAAATTGAAAAACCAGACAAACAAACAAACAAACAAGAAAACCACCACAACAACATCAAAAAAGGATTCTTGACAGAAAAAAAGAAGAAAACTAAAGGTGAACTTGTTGGACTGAACATATGAACATGCACAGAGATCTGACATGTATTTGAAGTTATGACCCATAGTTGTTCGCTTGTGTGCTAACATCACCTCTCCTCATACAGACCGATGCAAGTGTACTGTCAATCGTGACTGTTAGAGTAATAATATAGCACAGCATTCTAGAATGTACCAAAAGAAATGGCAACCATATGTACAGAAATATGACCTTTATTGCCATATGTGGAAAGAATATGATTATTCATATATAAGTCTTCTTTTATACTGCTCTGTTGTGAGAGGTCCTTCCGCTCCTCCAGCCTATAGCCGCTGAGATACCAGCCCATTGGGGCGTGGTCTCTCTCCCTTTAAAAAAGCAGCTACTTCCCTTCTCGCTCTCTTTGCTTCCTGCTCCGTTTCCGGGGATTAGACTCCTCTGATTGCGCAGAGGGCTGTTGTCTGGGACGGTTATCTGTAAGTTTTTTCCCCTTTAAATAAATATCACCCTATTAATCATAATTCCAAACTGGTGTGGCATTGTTTGCAACTTACGCCTTCACTGCTCTACTGTACAAGTCTCTGAGAATGTCTAAAAACTTTTGTTCCTCTAATTAGCTGCTCCCCCCACCCCCACCTCGTTTGTTTTCTGAAACAGGATCTCACTATGGAACCTTGGCTGGCCTAGAATTTGCTATGTGGAGTAGCCTGCCTCTGTTGAGATTAAAGGCGTGTGCCGCCGTGTGCAGGGCACCTGGTAAAGCACTAAACAAAGAGAAAATGAAGAAGAAAACAAAGTATTAACACTCGGGAACTCTGAGTAAAGAGTATTTGAAGATCTTTGTAACTTTTCAAAAAGTCTGAAATTACGTGCACCATGCGTTTATACTTATTTGCTGTGACAGGGTTTGAACGTGCAATATATTTTCAAAGAAAAAAATTGAAGTGCCTGGCAGGGTTTCTTTCCTATATTATCTTTGTTGTTTTTCAAAAGTATACAAGGATATATCTTAGCCCCCTTGTTGGGACTTCTCTAAAGCACAAATTAATACACCAGGTCACACGAACAGCATATAAGAGGAAGATACCAATAAAGAGTTAATTTCCCATTATTTCACGGTTCTAGTCGGAGACAAATTGCTTGGGGCGTTTTAGAATTCTGGGTACTTCAAAACTATTTTTAAATGATTTGGGATTAGATGGCATCTAAACTGCTTTTCAAAGGGATTTGAAAGCTATGTGCTTGGCATAATGGATTTCAATTCTTTGCTCCAGAATGCAGCTTGCAGCATAAATCAATAGGGCTGTCTGCTTCACAGGCTTGTCACTTCTGCCTGGTGCCTGCCTCTTCTCTTTCCACCCTCCCCCTCATCCGCCAGCTTCTCTAGCCGCTTATATTCTGGACACTCTAAAAAAGCAAAGGTGGAGGCTTTTCTGAACCAGAATGAAGTACTTGTAAATACTGCTTTCACAAACCATAAATAAGTAAAGGTTGTCTAAGTCAGTTATGAGTAACATACACATGACGCTGGAGATTATTAGATTTCCACTTCCATAGTTAACAGAGAAAAAAAATGAAGAAGAAAAGATCCCACCACTCCCCTAAGTCAATTTTATTCTAAGATTTGTTCTGGTCCAGGCATGGTACACACCTTTAATCTCAGCACTCTGGTGGCAGAGGCAAGAAGAGGCAGACAGATCTCTGAAGACAGCCTGATCTAATAGTGAGGTCCAACTCAATCAAGACTACATAATGTACTCCTGCCTCAAACAAAACAAAACAAACAAAACACTAAAAAAAAGATTTATTTATTTTATATCATGTGTATGAATATTTTGCTTGCATGTGTGTGTATCATATGTCTGTCTGGTGCCCATGAAAGCCAGAAGAGGGTGTCGGATCCCTTAAAAAATGGAATTATGGGCAGTGTGGGCCACCATACGGTTGCTGGGAATTGAGCCCAGGTCATCTGCAAGAGCAGCAAGTGCTCTTAACCACTGAGCCATCTCTCCAATCCCCTTGTCAATCTTAGTAAAGCACTTCAGCTTTTATCTTCAAGGGCAGGGTCTCTGGCTAACAAAAGTAATGGAACTTGCTAATGGGGGAAAGATATGAAATAATGTGCATTTGAAGAGAGAACGGACTCTTACCAAGATACCCTGGACAAGTTACTTAATGACCACTAAGCCACAATCCTGTCACTGTTTCTAAGGTAAGAAGTACATAGTAGATATTCTCCAAAGGATGATGTGAGAATCAAATAAAGAGATCCCAGCAAAGTCTAGAAGACAGAACCCAGCACCTAAGTGTTTAATATTAATTATGACAATGCCAAAACTCTCAGGCTTTAGAGTCTATCTTTCTTAGCTCATTTCCCAAACAGTCTCACGTGCACCATGCACTGTGCCTCAATTTCTTCGAAACTAGATTCCTGTTCCTGAGGTTTGTGTTATGATGCACATATTGTATCAATCTGAGCAGTTAACACTGGTTTAGACATAAAGTGAGAACGTCAACACACCCAATAAAACTTAAGACAGTGCACAAAATGGAGAAGAGAGGGGAAGCAAGGGGGGGGGGCTAGAACCTTCTGAACCAGAAAAGAAAAATGGTGCATCTGTCTATCCCACTACAGACAGTGGTATTCAGCAAACTTCTCAAAAGAATTTAAAAGTATTCCTGGGTTAAGAGTTATATCCTACTCCAGCAGAGGACAGAGTTTGGCTTCCAGGACTCACATCAGGTGGCATCTGTAAATCCAGCTCACGGGTATCCGATGCTTCTGGCTTCTTTGGGTACCCATATTCACACACATATACCCATACATACGTTATTATTTTTAGAGGGGGATCTTTGCTAGACACGGTAGCCACGACTATAACCCTACACTGGGCAGGCTAAGGCCTAGGCTACATAGTAAGTTTAAGGCCAGTGTGATCTACATCAGTGGTTCTCAGCCTTTGGGTCACGACCCCAGGGTTGAACAACCTTACTACAGGGGTTGCCTAAGACTATCAGATATTTACATTATAATGCATAACAGCAGCAAAAATTACAGTTATGAAGTAGCGACAAAACAACTTTATGGCTGGGGGTCACAACATAAGGAATGGTATTAACCATTGAGCTATATAATGAGACTGTCTTTAAAAAGAAAAGAAAAAAAAGGAAAAAAAAGTTCAAACTGTAAGAGGTGTGGTTTCTGTTTTCTTCTCGCAGACAGACCATCTAAGGTAAAGCCAAAGGATAGTAGCAGAGAACACAGCGGGACTGCTGGTACACAGGCCCTGGTGACGTGATCTCTATACAGTACGGGGGGGGGGGGGGATGATACTGGAATTTGGAGGAGCCAATCAAGGGGCTTAAATTCAGTCTAATCCACACATAATGGATGAGATTAAGCAAAGAGCATTTAAAAATCAAAAGGAAAGATCAAGCCAGGAAATCTAATCAAAGCATAACAAAGTATAAGAGAGAGCATTAGTCTAATCAATAGCATTATCATTTCAAAAGAAAAAGAAATCAGTAAGATCAGTCTAAAAATCTCAATCCAAGACTGTGTCCATGGGAAAAGAGGCTCAAGTTACATCCCTGGACACATCTGGAACCCAAAATTTATCACTAGAATAGAAATAATACTCAAAAGTCAATAAACACTAATGTTAACAACAGGATTTGCTTCATGGGAAACAAAGTAATAGATCAAGTTTGTACCACAGCAGAAAAATTACCCATCACCCCCTCCCCAAAGCCAGAGTGTAACTAGAAGCAAGGCAAAATGTGTCTTAAAACTTGGTGCAAGTAGAATCTAAGAACAGAAGAACGTGTCTGTCAAGACTGACATCAAAGTTACAGAGAAAAGCAATTAGCCTCCCACAAAACTAACCTGGGCTCTGGTTTAAAAAAAAAAAAGTCATGTTCATGTAGTCTGGATTTGCTTTCTGTTTCCAGACTTCAATTATAGAATGAACAAAATGCAAAAAAAATTAAGATGGCTCAGCAAGGCACTTGGCCCCAAATCTGACAACCTGAATTCAATCCCCAGAACCCACGTGGTGGAGAGAACCATCTCCTGCAAGCTGTCCTTTGACCTCCACATTGCATTATGGCATGTGCATGTATATTTTAATTAAAAAAACTAATGATACCAAACATAACATAAAAGTTAGGACACTGTACAAGTGAAATAAAGCTGATACAAAAGGGCAGAGAGGGGTGGAGAGGTAAAAAAAGATAGGAGCATTAATAGCCTATTTTTCAAGATGAAGACTGCAAATGAAAAAGAATATTACAATATCATTATCAAAAAAGGGGATGGTGTGATTAACCCTCACACCTCTGAGGAAGAAGTCCATAGTGCTCAAGACTGATAAATCAAGAAAAGTGGTATAGGGTTGCAGAGTTTAAGGGATCAGCAGTTTAAGAGCACTTGCTGCTTTTGCAGAGGACCCAGGTTCAATTCCCTTCACCCATATAGCGGCTCACTGGCATCTGCAATTCTAGTTCTTGGTGGACTACAATAGCCTGCACATGTCTGTGAGTGTCGCATTCCAAGGCCACAGAGGATCCCCGAAACTGTAGGCAGTGCCAAACCCTATATAATCCGTCTATTCTGTATAACACTGGTGAACTTTACTCCCACTAGTAGGAAGCTCTTGAAGATTTTCTCTGACCCATCTGCCCATATCGCTACTCTTATAATGTGGGGCTTTTATTAAGTAAATGACAATTACTTGAAAGAAAGCAGCGTGGTGCCTCTACAGCTGAGCTGGAATTTAAGGCAGTTAGTAAGCAACAAATGGGAAGACAGATTACATGGCACGGCCAAGCTGGACAAAGGATGCTAACATACCTGGTGAGACAGAAAGGGATGGTGTAGTATTCTCTCTGCTCAGAACATTATTCAAGTTAAAAGTTGTGAATCACTCACTTCTGGAATTTTCCATTTCATACTTTTAGACTAGGGGCAATTAAAACCAAAGGAAACAAGATGGGGGCGGGGCTGCTACACACTTATCTACTAAAAATCAGTAGTGGATAGTGACTACAATTTCATGCATGGTCAGCAGTAACTTAAGAGTTCCATTATTATTATTAGTGTTTTTGTTACTGCTACAACACTGGCCCCAGGGGCTGCAGTCTCCTCTCCAGCCACCAGACCCACTTCAGGGCATAACCTCACTGGTGCCACAATAGTGGCTCTACCACTTCCTGACACCTTAGACGAGTTTCATTTGGTGTGTATGCTGTAGTTTCATCATCTAAGTGCAGAAGAACAGATGGGCTCACTGTGAGGACAAAATGAATTGCTCTTTGTAAATACCCAGTATGGGATGCGGCACGCGTTGAGTGTGACCCAGAAGTTCACATATAAGGGCAGGTATAAACCTTCAGGTTACATTACACTCTCCTTTTTAAAAGACACTACAAGAGTTCTGACCACACAAGGACTTGTATCAAAGAGCAAGTCTTAGTCTTTTTTTTTTTTTTTTAAATCTCAGAATCTCAGGTCCTTTGGAGGATGGGTAAAAGGTACAGACACTTCCCCAAGGAAGGGAAGAGACAAGAGAGGGAAGGAGATGTTGGGGAGAAAGGAAAGAGATTTCCAAAATGTTTTAAGTTTCTTTGACTGCAATCAAACAGAACATTTCAAGATGGTATTGCTACAAAGTTGAAGCACTAGAGGGCGCCACAGCCAAAGGGAAAAGGAATGTAAAGCCTGCAAAAGGAACTTCCAAGTCCTTAAATGTTTCCACTAGAACAAGCTTTAAAGAGCTAGGGCTGGAGAGAAGGCTCACTGGGTAAGAATACTTAACTGTTCTTGCAGAGAACTCAGGTTAGATTCCTAACAGCCTCATAGTGGCTCACATGAGTAAGCCCTGTTTCAAGAGATCCAGGGGGAAAACCCGTGGTGCATGTACATACACGCAGGCTAAACACACACACACACACACACACACACACACACACACACACACACACACAAAGTAAACACAAATCTTCTTTCTTTGTTTTTCGAGACAGGTTTCTCTGTAGCTTTGGAGTCTGTCCTGGAACTCACTCTGTAGACCAGGCTGGCCTTGAACTCACAGTCTCCCGAGTGCTAGGATTAAAAGTGTGTGCCACCACTGCCCAGCCAAATCTTTTTTTTTTCTTTTTAAAGCACAGTTAAGCTAATTCACTTTACCAAATGCTTTAAAGACATACCTACTCGGGGCTGGAGAGATAGCTCAGTGGTTAAGAGCACTGACTGCTCTTCTAGAGGACCCGGGTTTAATTCCCAGCACCCACATTGACAGCTTATAACTGTCTGTAACTCCAGGATACAGCAACCTCACATAGATAATACATACAGGCTAAAAAATAAAATAAAAAAAAAGACATGCCTACTCTTCTATAGGCTCTAGATTATGCCATTTAACAGAACTGTTAGCATGACATTTTTGATCTGCCATGTACAAGGAAACAGCCACTACACTCCTGTGGCAACTGACCATATTGAAAATGTGACTGTTACTTAGCAATTAAAGTTGTCAATTCAATTTAATTTTCATTAATCTTCAGGTTAATGTGGTTCTAGCTTCCATAACAAATGGGACAGTTCTACATTGTATTTTTATGTTGAAAAAGACTTGCTTCTAATTATAGGCCACGTTGCATCATTGTTAAAGAAATTTGTAATAGAGAAATTCATACAATAACTCAGGCCAATCTGATGTGGTGATTTAACATTTTAGAGATCTGAAGATTGCCAAAGCCTCTTGCAATCTGCGGACACAAATTCAAAAGCAACGCTTTCTTTTACTTCCTATAGAAGACTTTACCTACCCAGTTCCTTTTGCTACTTTATTACACAAATGCTTAAACTCCTAGGTCATAATAGCTTTTAAATTATGTGTATGTGCATCTGTATATGCATGTGTGTGCTGGTGTCCACAGACAGATCAGAGGGTTTGTTAGAACCCCTGAAGCTACAATTAGACAGAGGCTGCTGTGAGTTGTCTGTTGTGGCTAGTGAGAACTCAATTCCAGTCTTCTGGAAGAGCACTCTCAAAACCATTTCTCCAGCCCCTAGAACAACTTTTATTAAAGTGTATATTAAAAGACTAAACCAACAAGAAAGTAGGCATTGCCATTTTTAAAAAAAGGAACAAATCCCATGCTAGCAAGAGCTGCCAAGGGCTAAGGAACACTGTGAGGACAGGGTTGCGGGGACATGAGCAGCATCTTGAAGGAGACAGTCTTTGGGCTCCAGAATGAAAGGGTGCTGCAGGCAGAGGCAACAGCTTGGGAAAGTACACAGCATGGTACAGAGGTCAATGAATACCCGACAGCAGACATGGGGGAAGTCTGTGACCAAAGGAAAACAGCCCTCTGACGCCTTTCATGCCAGACTCTTTAGCAACTTACTGTGTAAAAATAAACCTAACGCCGACCCACCTGTCAGAGAGGAAAGTGAGCGTCCACACTCAACACCACATTACAATTACAGCCAGGGTCAGACACAGCACCTTCAATGAAACAGGTGCCTAATAAATGTCGGTGACGGTGATAAAGAGAACTAGAAAAATGCCTCCTTGCCAAGTATGGTAGCACAGGCCTTTAATCCTGGCACTTGGGAGGCAAAAACAGGTTTATCTCTATGAGTTCCAGCCAGCTAAAGCTACACAGAAAGACTGTCTCAAAAGAAAGAAAAGAGGCAGGTGAGGAAAAGAAACCCGTAGGTGCTTAAGCAGGAAAGTTGCCAAAGTTATTTATAAGATCCTAGTTTTAAAAAAGCAATAGAAGGAAAGTTTGGTATAACCAACCACTTGGTGACTGGGTCTGAATGTGGCTGCTTGGCTCTTCCACCCTGGTCTGCACACACACTGAGATCCAGGCCAACCAGGGAAACATAGTAAAACCCTGTCTCCAAGGAGGGTGCGGGGAGAGTGGGAGAGGGGGGCAGAGAAGAGGAAAAGAAAATGTATTTTCAAACCCATGGGCGCTTAGAAAGCAGGTGAGCTGCTGAAACGATACCTGCTTGGGAAGGCTGTGGAAGGAAGTTTGCTGTTTCAAGCCACCACTTGGTGACTGGGTCTGAATACAGCTGCTTGGCTCTTTCTGTAGAATAATTGTTTGTCTGCAGCTGCTCCCAAATTACCAAAAATCAAATAAGTAGCTGTCATGTGATAGCAGATTAGAGGCTGCCTCAATTTCCATTAAGCAGAAATAGCATAAATGGCCACAAGCACCGCCCCTCAGTCTGAGACCAGCACAAAGAGCACTTTATTCAAACTCTGCATACTGTGAAATAGCACTGGGCCTAGCTGCTTCTGTGGCAGGCCTCAATTCTGCTGGATCTGTCACCACACAATCGACACTCAGTGAAAGCTGTTTCCTAATTTCTGAAGAACAGTTCAATGCATGAATTTTCCTTTTCCTCTTTGTTTTGGGTTTTTACTAACGAGGTCTCACTATATATGTTGTCTTGGCTGTCCTGGAACTCACTCTGTAGACCAGATTGCCCTATACCACACAGAGATCCACCTGTTTCTGCCTCCTGAGTGCTAGGATTAAGGAGGTGAGCTACTACACCAGGCTCTTTTTTAAAGCAGAGTCTCACAACATAAAACAAAACAAGCTAGCCTTGAACTCACCAGGCTAGCCTTGAGCTCCAGACCTTGCAGACTCAGCACCCAGCGCTGGGATTATAGGGAGAGGCTCAACGATACTGGCAGGGCTTTAAATTTTGAGATAACTGAGCCAAGGATTTTTTTCTTGCATACAATTAGGAGAGATGGCTAATTGGTGTAGCAGTGCCTGCTGTAGGATCTGAAGATCAGAGTTCAGAATCGCAGGACCCACATGCAAGCAGGGCACGGTGGCACCTGTGTCTTTAACCCCAGCACCAAGGAAGAGGAAGGTAGGGGCTTAGAGGAGTGGGTTCTGAAGATGGCTCACTGGCCAGTCAGCCCAGCAAAAGGATGAGCTCAGGTTCAGTGAGAGGCTCTGTCTAAAAACAAGGTGGAGAGCAATGGAGGAAGACACCCAAAGTGAACCTTGGGTACCCACACACTCACATTCACATACCCATGAGCACACACATACATGCATATGTAAATACCTATGTACCTACAAGCATGTGCAAATATGCAAGTAGGTAAACCACACAAAAGCCATGGGAGTATTATAATGTCAACGGCATTCATCTAGGAATATCTACAATTCAATCACGTATTCATTTAACAAATATGTGCTGAATTCTTGTCAGGCATTATATCATTTTAGCATACAATTCTGAGAAAAACTGTGGCCCTCAACTCTCACATTTAACCATTTTAATGTATTCTCATAGTAAAGTAACGACACATATCCTTTGGGGGTAACTGAGAAAATAGAGGCATTGAAAACCAAAAAGCAGAGCAGTGGTGGCACACACCCTTCCTTAATCCCAGCACTCCAGAGACAGAAACAGACAGATCTCTATGAGTTCGAGGCCACCCTGGTCTACGGAGCAAGTTCCAGGACAGGCTCCAAAGCTACAGAGAATCCTGTCTTGTGGGCAGAGAGTGCGGGAGGAAGGGATGACAGACCAAAAAGCCTGATCCTGGTCCAATCCTCAGACCCCTACATACATCCCAAAAGGAAACAAAACAAAAACCTAGAGGCATCTTTAAATCACTACCCCAGAACACCTTTGCCAGGTCCATTGTGTATCCTGATCTCTATCGTCTCTTCTCTAACATTTAAATTTTTTTCTTTTTCGATGTGTCTGGTTTGGCCTGCAGCTATGTATTCTACCATGTGACTATGTGATGCCTGCAAAGGGCAGAAGAGAGCATCAGACCCCCTGGAACTGGGGTTACAAACCAATGGTTGTGAGCTGCCATGTGGTGCTAGGAAATGAACCTGGGTCCTCTGTAGTGCTCTTAACTGCTAAGCCATCTCTGTAACCCCTAACCCCTACTAGCGTCTTCTATGTGTTGTTTTGAACAAAAACTAGCCTATACTATAGACTGTCTTTTTTACATTTTTCTTATTTTCTATTTATGTGTGTGTCTATTTTTATGTGAATGTGTGCTGTGTGTGTGTGTGTGTGTGTGTGTGTGTGTGTGTGTGTGTGTGCAGCGCTCATGGTTCCCTGGAAGGCCGGAAGAAAAAGACTCAGTCCCCTGCAGCTAGTTATGGGCAGCTATAAGCTACTGAAGTGTATGATAGGAACCAAACTCCATCCCTATGTACTTATAAGTGCTTTTTGCATTTGATACAAATTAAAAAGAGAAAAAATTAATCACTCTATTAAAATGTTTCATATCATTCTAAAACTTTTAATGAAGTCTAGCTCTGTGGTACACCAAGCTTCTGAGAGATAAAGGCAGGTCAAGGTCACTGTTGAGCAGATTCTCCTGTAGAGAATGCACGGCTAGAAACATCTCACGAGTTACGAGCATTTGCTGCTCTTTGGCTCCCAGGTCCCCAATGGTGGCTCACCACCATCTGTAAATCCAGTTTCAGGGGATCTGATGCTCTCTTTTGGTCTCCTTGGACGGGTCTGTGTAGTTCACAGACATGTCTCAGGCAAAACACCCAGGCACATAAAAGAAAAATAAAAACCCCAAACTCTATTCTTCTTTTTTAAAGACCGGGTTTCTCTGTAGCTTGTCCTGGAACTTGCTCTGATGACCAGGTGGCCTCGAACTCAAAGATCTGCCTGCCACTGCCTCCCAAGTGCTGTGGTTAAAGGTGTGCACCACCACCACCCAGCTGATAAATCTTTAAAAATAAAATAAAAATAACACCTTTTAAAAAAGAGAGAACAAAGGTGGTAGCAAACACTTTTAATCCCAGGACTCGGAAGGGAGAGGCAAATGGATCTCTGTGAGGCCAGCCTGGTCTACAGAGTGAGTTCCAGGACAGCCAGGACTACACAGAGAAACCCTGTAGGGGGCGAGGGGGAGGCATGGGGGGACGACTACTGACAAAAGACATGAGGCTAACTTTTTCTAATGGAAAATGTGGCTCACAATTTTTACATTTGTAGTCACACCAATAAGTAAAATATTTAAACTGAGCCAGGCGGTTGTGGCACACACTTTTAACCCCAGCACTTGGAAGAGCAGTCACTCAGTTACCTCTAACCACTGAGTCATCTCTCCAGTCACCTAAACTGATTTTTTTTTTTTGAGACATGTCTTGCTAAATAGCCCAGGCTGATTTCAAATTCCTAACTCTACTTTCTCAGTCTTCGGGGCGGTAGGATGGGATTACAGTGTTGTACCACTTTGCCTAGATCTTAAATGGTATTCTGAAAGTATAAATGCCACTGAAGTTATTATTTTTTATAAATTTAAGAACAATGAACAAAAACTAACATAAAAACAGTTACAAACCACCGACTTAAAATATGTATACTGAGGGTGGAGAGATGGCTCAGAGGTTAAGAGCATTGCCTGCTCTTCCAAAGGTCCTGAGTTCAATTCCCAGCAACCACATGGTGGCTCACAACCATCTGTAATGGGGTCTGGTGCCCTCTTCTGGCCTGAAGGCATAAACACAGACAGAATATTGTATACATAATAAATAAACAAACAAACAAACGAAAAGGAAAAAATATGCATACTGAATACTTGAAAAACTTGTCTTCTCACATGGGCTTAGCAAAAGGAGATCTACGTGACTGCAGCACAGTGAAAATTTGGGCGGGGGGAGAAGAAAAGAAAGATAGACAGAATCATAGGCCTTGCAAAGGAGTTTAGATTTCACACTGGCAGGAAAGCGCTCTGAAATGGATATGGAAGAGATGTTTTGGGGGAAGCAGTGGGACCCAGAATGGTAGCCTCTGAGCGGAAGAAATGGTATGCATACCCTTTGGAGTACAATCAATGGATTCAGCTGGGGGGGGCTGAAGACTGGGAGTCTATTTCACTGTGCAAACTAACCCGTAGGTATTCTGACTACTCAGTGGTACTTTAAAAAAAAATTTCTTTCTGTTCTAAAGAAAGTAAAGAGAAATTTCTATTACGAGGTTTCAAGACTATTTTCAATTTATAATATAATAGCACTTATTATGACTATAAAATAAGAATATAAAATATGAATTTTATGAATATAAAATAAGATGAGAAGAGGGGCTGGACACATGGCTCAACAGTCAAGAGTGCATACTGCTCTTGCAGAGGACCCAAATTCTGTCCTATTGCTATTGAGAAACCCTGTCTTGAAAAACAAAACAAAACAAGACAACAACAACAAATGCATGGCCTTGTGGGCTAGGTAAGATCCTTAGCTTTTACTCAGAGCAAGAAGGAAAGTCTTTGGAAAATTTTGATCAGGTGGGTTATGATCTATGTCTTAGCTAGGGTTTCTATTGCTGCAACAAAACACGATGACCAAAAAGCAAGCTGGAGAGGAAAGTGCTTATTCTGCCTACACTTCACATGGCTCTTCATTAGTGAAGGACATCAGGGCAGGAACCTGATGCAGAGGTCATAGAGGGAAACTGCCTACTGGCTTGATGTGAATGGCTTGTTCAGCACACTTTCTTATAGAACCCAGGCCTGCCAGCCCAGGGTTGGATCCTCCCACAATGGGCTGGACCCTCCCCACATTGATCACTAATTAAGAAAATGTGCTACGGGCTTGCCTACAGCCCAACCTTATGGAGGCGCTTTCTCAATTGAGGGTCCCTCCTCTCAGATAACTTTAGTTTTATTATGTTGACATAAAACTAGGTAGCAAGATCTAATTTTGAAATTTGTGTTTCTAGATGAGCGCTGTGGTGACGTGTAAGGGAGCAGCAGCGGGTGGGGAGAAGTATCAGATGTCACACGCTTTGAGGGCAGAGCCGCCAAGATTTCCTGATGATCTGATGAAAGAGTGGAAGAGCAATCAAAAGTGGTTTTTTTTTTTTAAATTTATTTCCATGCTGTTTCTATTTTTGAAATACTTTTTGTTTCTTCAGTGATGGGAATTGAAACCAGGAGTCCTGTCCATGCTAAGTAAGTTTTCTACCACAGAGTCAAGCACACCTGCAGTCCCCAAAATCCCAAGGTTTGGTTTGGTAATTGGAAGAACTCAATAGTCATTTTTTTATCAGCTGAGATGCCAACTTCTAAAGGGAAACATTGAGCAGAATGTCAGTTGTTGGCCCTTTTATAAACAACACTGAGAAAAAATTTACTTCTGTTCCCATTTTGAACACTATAATTAAGAGTTGTCTTTTTCCCTCATTGGCCAGCTGAAGGCAAGAGGGTCACCCACAGCTGTACTGAGTCACCAGGTGGAAGTTTCACTTGACATGCTCTGATGTGGGAGAGGGTTGAACATATGCCGGAAAGACGTTGGTGTCATTCATTACATGGGACTGAGTGACCTTCCTTGTATGGCTTATTCAAGACTATCTACCAGTGAAAGAAATCATTATCTTCGTACATAAAAAATTAAGAAAATTTTTAGATGAGAGAGAGAATTGCACGTATATTTTTCAAAGTATTACCAACATTTATTACCCAAGACCATTAATTTCTTGGCAAATTGATTACAGAAAAACCACTTGTTAACTTTTTCAAAGGCAGCAGCATCACAATGATAGTTTATAAACGTTTTGGATCTGTTTATGATTTTTGTCAAATTTTCTTTTTCAAAGAAGGTTTTGCTATGTAGCCCTCCTGCCTCCATTTCTGGAATGCTGGGATTCCTGACTTAAATATTCTTCTTGATGAATGCTAATAGGACAGTCCAGGCTGGAGGTGGGGCTCAGTTGGCCATACTTGCCTAGCAGCAAAAAGTCCTGGGCTCAACATTCCCTAAAACCGCACAAATCTATCATAGTAGCATACACTTGCGATCCCAGTGCTCAGCAGGTGGAGGCAGGAGAATCATAAATTTAAAGTTATCCTCAGATACATAGGGAGACAAGGCCAACTTGGGTATCATGAGACCCTGTCTCAAAAACTACACACCCCCAAAAGACAAATGAGGCAAACTAACTGCTCTGGGGCAAACAGAAAATGCCAGAAACAATCTGTATCTTGGCAATATGTGTAAAACTCTTTGAGGTTTATAAGACAGTTTCATATTTTAATTACACTAAACAATATGAAATTGAGTTCGGATGTCTAAATATCAATAATTTCTTTCTTAAGTGATCTTTTTGATTTTTTGAGATGAAATCTTGCTATTATACTATGGGCTGACCTCAAGCTCAGGGTCTTCTCATGTCCACCTTCCAAGTACAGGCACTACTGGTGTACCCCAGCACAGCTGCCTCACACCCAGGACAGCACAGGGAGCATTGCTGCCATGCTACACTTTAGGGAAAGAAAGACGCCCGAGAAGGTTCGCTGTAAATCACACTGGAAACATTACTTCTCTGCTGCTCTCCTTATGCAGTCTCACTGTGTAGCCCTGGGTTGGGCTGGAACTTGCCAGTGTATACCAGGTTGGCCTCAAGCGTGTGTAGATTCTCCATCTCTGCACCATGATTGCTGGAATTACAGATGTGAGCCACCATGTCCAGAGGAAGGTATCAATTTATGCAGTAATAAATGAAAAACGCAATTGTGAAAAGTATGAAAGAAAACACACAATTAAGTATAGAAAACCGTCAATCCCTCAAACTCATTTGTTACATGGATATGAAATAGAACTACCTAAATTACTTGAAGAAAACACATAGAAGTTAAGGCAGATAAACAGTACCGATTTTGTTACTTAATAATAAAACAAACCTTTCCGAATGACATAAAACAAAAATGTTTTCAAGAACTCCAAACAGTATCAGAAATGTAAATATGAACTTTTCTGGTTGATCAAAAGTTAAAATTTCAGCTGGAGAGATGGCTCTGTGGTTAGGAGCACTGTCTGCTCTTCCAAAGGTCCTGAGTTCAATTCCCAGCAACTACATGGTGGCTCACAGTCTATAATGGGAACAGATGCCCTCTACTGGCATATGTGTGTATGTGCAGACAGAGAATTCATTTTAAAAAAAAAAAGAGAGAAATTTCTGCAGGGTCTTGTAGACAACCCCTTTAATCCCAGCACCAGGAGAATAGAAGCAGGTAGAACTATTTGATTTCAAGGACCAGCAGGTCAACATATTGAGTTTTCATCTTTACTTTGTAATTCACTAATCTATCTAGAATTACTTAAAAAATAAATTTAGTATACCATAAAAATCAAGACAAAAAACAGCAGTATAAAGAAAAACTCACATTAGATTTCTGAAAGATAAAGAAAATAAAACAGCAGGCTTCAAGAGTAAGGGCAATGAAATTTAGAAAGTGGCTGATTATAAAACTAAAACACGGGCGGTGGTGGCGCACGCCTTTAATCTCAGCACTTGGGAGGCAGAGACAGGCAGATCTCTGTGAGTTTAAGGCCAGTCTGGTCTACAAGTTCTAGGACAGCCCAGAGCTACACAGAGAAAGCCTGTCTCAAAACAACAACAAAAAAAGAAAGAAAAAAAAGAAAGAAAAAACTAAAACAACTCCACCTAAAATTAAAATTAACATCGCCATTGTGGGCTTGGTTTAACCTGTAAGAGAGATCCGTAAATCTAAAAGGGTATAAATTTCTAAAATGTTACCCCAGATTTTAAAGAAACCTAAACTGCCTACACACTGTTTACACAGAATCAATTAAAAAAAATCCTCATAAGTAAAAGTATGCAGCCATTCAGATTAAGCATTTTAATCTGCCTTAGACAAGAGAAGGTGAAAATTAGAAGAATGAAATACTCTTCTCACTGCTATTTCTTTTTTTTAAATATTTATTTATTTATTATGTATACAGTATTCTGTCTGTGTGTATGTCTGCAGGCCAGAAGAGGGCACCAGATCTCATTATAGATGGTTGTGAGCCACCATGTGGTTGCTGGGAATTGAACTCAGGACCTTTGGAAGAGCAGACAGTGCTTCTAACCACAGAGCCGTCTCTCCAGCCCTCACTGCTATTTCCTGATGTGATCTCTGATACACTTTACCACAGGAGGGAGAGGCACCAGGTGTCATTAATCTCTTGGTCCCGGTCACAGAGGGCCAGGCAGCTGGCTATCAACCCACCAAAGCTGCTCGTCCAACTTTCCTCGTCTCTTAGAACCAAGCTCATCTGGGTCAAAACAAGGCAGCTCCCTTTCTCACTGTAGAAATATCCAGAATTGCCGGGCGGTGGTGGCGCACGCCTTTAATCCCAGCACTCGGGAGGCAGAGGCAGGCGGATCTCTGTGAGTTCGAGACCAGCCTGGTCTACAGGGCTAGTTCCAGGACAGGCTCCAAAGCTACAGAGAAACCCTGTCTCGAAAAAAAAAAAAAACAAAAAACAAGAAATATCCAGAATAAAAGTGTTGAGCACAAGCCTGGCTGCCAAGCTACCACTCTACAAGAGAGGAATAGTGCAGAAACAGTGGGTACGGCAGTGTACAGTCATCGCCATGCCTCGTGTGAGGCAGGATACAGCTCTGCCGGCACACAGGAATACCACACAAGTCCTGAAGGAAAAGTAGCTTTATTCATAAATAATGTCCACAGTATGTTACAACAAAACACTATAAATGTATTCCTAGTGCTGAATCTATGTGAATGTATAGACTGACTGACAGGAGATAGTGGATCCCATTTCTCCATTAAAGAGGCAAGGGGGCCAGGCGGTGGTGGCGCACGCCTAAAAAAATCCCAGCACTTGGGAGGCAGGGGCAGGCGGATCTCTGTGAGTTCGAGGCCAGTCTGGTCTACAGAGCGAGTGCCAGGACAGGCTCCAAAGCTAGAGAAACCCTGTCTTGAAAAACCAAAATAAATAAATAAATAAATATGCATGGCTGCTGGCAGCTTTCCCACCACAGCCGTCAGGGAGAGGCTCTGCAGGCTCTGCACTGTGTTCCTCCTCCTCTCTGATACAAATCTAACTAAAGGTGCACAAGACAAATAGCACAAAGGCACCCAGCTGAAGAAAATCCCAATACAGAGCAGTATTTTGCTTTCCACAGTGACCTCAAGCGGCCAAAATTATAAGCAATTTATAGTCCTCTGGTTAAGAAAATTCTCTAATGTTTCATTTTTGGGGTTTCCCAAAAAACAAGCAAAAAAATAAAACAAAAACCCTTAAGACAGCCAGACATATGGGCCACACCTCTGAGTTCAGCACTCAGGAGACAGAGGCAGGCAGACTTCTGTGACTTTGAGACCTGCCTGGGCTACAAGAGCTAGTTCCAGTACAGCTAGAACTGTTATACAGAAAACCCTGTCTCAAAAAATGAATCAATCAATATAAAACTAAAATAGCACTTAATATTTAAAAGGTTAAGTATCATCAATCTGGTAAATATGTTTACTAGAAAAATCTTGTAAAGTTTTAGAAATGTGTGGCTTATTTGAAGTGTGTGTATAAATGTAGGCATGCACACCCTAGCACAGAAAACAACTTTTTTTTTAAATTTTTTATGATTTATTTATCTTTATTTTATGTGCATTGGTGTGAAGGTGTCAGATCCCCTGGAACTGGATTTTCAGACAGTTGTGAGCTGCCATGTGGGTGCTGGGAATTGAACCCGGGTCCTCTAGAAGAGCAGTCAGTGCTCTTAACCGCTGAGCCATTTCTCCAGCCCCCCCACAGAAAACAACTTTAAGGGAGCTGGTTCTCTCCTTTTCCCTGGGTCAAGGGATCTCATTGTTTGAGCCCATACTGATATATGTTTTAGGCTGGTTGGCCAGCAAGATTCCAGGGGTTTCTCCTATCTCTACCTCCCAGACAAGTGCTGGGACGATGGATGTGTATGTATCACCATATCTGGTTTTTATGTGGGTTCTGGGAACTGAACTCAGGTCAGGCTGGTGTGGCGAATAGCTTTACCCATTTAGTCACCTCCCAGCACCCCAACAGGATTTTTAAAATATGCTACACAATATAAGATTCCGTAGATGTTATTAAATGATGTCTCTCTATAGTAATACACTGTAAATATTTGGTACAATAAATTTCCTAGGCATGTCTCATATGGAATACTCCTTCATTTTCTGTCTCTTTTCAACTAAAATTAGATTACAACTTTATGTGACTACTTTCCAATTTTATGTAATCCCAAAAAATCAGACCCCTTTGGCATTAAAAGGCACAAAAGAACACACACACAAAGTGGGTAAACAAAGGAAAATACCAATACATTAGGACGGTAGATTTACAAATCTTTATCTTTTGAACTAGTGTTTAAGGTCCCAGCATGCTTTAAAACAAACAAACAAAAAAAACTATACACACCCTTAGGATTTTTAGCTGGGCGTCTTGGTTTCTGCCTGTAATCTTTGCTCTTGCAGGCTGAAGGAGGAGGATCAATATAGTGAATTCCATGTTAGTCAGACCTTGGGGGTGGGTGGAGGGGGAGAGTGCAGCAAGGAAGAAAATCAACTTACTATCCTTTATGATTTTCCTTTGTCTTGAGACGGGGTAAAAGTGGGGAACAGATGGCAAGCAATATGGCACAGTGGGTAAAGGCAGTTGTCCAGCAAGCCATGCAACCAGAGTCAATCCCAGAACCCACGAAGTTGTCCTCTGACCTTCACACAGACACTGTAGCACACATGACTCCCCCTTGGTAATAGTAGTAATAATAAAATGGGGGATGGAGGCTAAAGATAGGCCAGCAGTAAAAGCACTGGCCAAGTGTGCATATGCTCAGACACACATAAACAGTACTAAAGGTAAGGGTGGGGGAGGGAAAACAGGATGTTTTAGATTTACCATTATTTCCACCTTTGATTTTAACACTCATCCCTACAGAAATAAAGACCACAACAGCCACCTAAAACCAAAACAGAGGAATGCGTTATTTAAGTGACGGAGATGATAAAAATGCAGGCAGGTGGATGAAGGCTCTCATACTAAAAGTGGACAGGATGTCTTCTTATCACTCTGTCCTTTGCGGAAAACACCAACGATAAGAAAAAAGGAATAGTCTCTTGAGCACAAAGGTATCCCACAGTGAACGGGTAAATTATTTAATACTATACAGATCTGGTAGTTTATATGGATGTAAGATTTTTATTCACTATCTAATAAGAAGTGCTCACACAAATGACATCAGGGATTTCTTGGGATTATTCATTTTACTTTTGTAGTTAAGCTAATTCTATTAAAGTAGAATCAGTATTGTGTTCCTGGTTACTAGGTGGTTTTAGTTTATCTTATATATTCTACAGAAACCAGGTAGAAACCAAGAAAATAATAAATAGGTTTTCCTCTAAAACTCAAGTTCTGAGGAAAACTCAGAAATATTCAAAGATCTTTCCAGGTTTCCTGCTATAATCTCCCTTAACTTTCTGAATAAGGATTAAGCAAAATTACAATAGCACATAAAAATGCCTCTCATAAACCAGCTCAAATACTGTATCAGTTTCATCAAGTTATGATATATACTTTTAAACTGATTTTCCTCCCCTTGGGTAAGACAGGGCCTCATGTACCCCAGGAGAGGTTTGGACTTAAGCTAAGGATGATCTTGAATTCCTGGTCCTATTGCCTCCACCTCCCAAGTGCAGAGATTACAGGTAAGCCACCATGCCCAGCGCTCAGTCGCTCTGTCTCTTACCGCACACATGCACACACACAAGTGTGCACAATTTTATTTTTATTACAGTGTATATGTGTGTGATGTGTTCTAAGTTCAGAATGTGCCTCAGCACACACGTGGAGGTCAGAGGACAACTTTAGAAGTCAGTTCTCTCCTTCCACGTGCTTTCACCCGCTGAGTCATCTTATTGGCACTACTATTTTGTAATATAAAACTCTTACTCAGGGGGCTGAAGAGATGGCTCAGCAGTAAGAGCACAGCACTGGCTGCTCTTTCAGAGGTCCTGAGTTCAATTCCCAGCAGCACAACCATGTGTAACTGTAGTCTTATGGGAACAGATGACCTCTTCTGATGTGCAGACAGATGTATATGAAGATAAGGCCTCCCTATATATAAAATAAGTAAATCTTACTTTAAGAAATATTTGCAATAGCCAATCCCTTCATTAATTTCTATTAAGAGAATAAATCAACAGTCCCTGTTTTGAAGCAATGTCTTTACTCAATTTTTATGAGGATGAAATAAAATTTATCCTATGTAATCTTTCTTCCTTTTTGTTCACTGATATTTTACTTACATGTATGTCTATGTGAGCATGTCAGATCCCCTGGAACTGGAGTCACAGACAATTGTGAGCTACCATGTGGGTGCTGGGAATTGAACCAGGTACTCTAGAAGAACAGCCAATGTTCTTAAATGCTGAGTCATCTCTCCAGTCTCCCAGATTCATTCTTTCTTTCTTTCTTTTTTTTGGGGGGGGGGGGTTGGTTTTTCGAGACAGGGTTTCTCTGTAGCTTCGGTGCCTGTCCTGGAACTAGCTGTTGTAGACCAGGCTGGCCTCAAACTCCCAGAGATCCACCTGCCTCTGCCTCCGGAGTGCTGAGATTAAAGGCATGCGCCACCACCGCCCGCCCCCCCTCCCCTTTTTTTAGGTGTTTTTGTATACAATATTCTGTCTGTGTGTATGCCTGCTGGCCAGAAGAGGGCACCAGACCCCATTACAGATGGTTGTGAGCCACCATGTGGTTGCTGGGAATTGAACTCAGGACCTTTGGAAGAGCAGGCAATGCTCTTAACCTCTGAGCCATCTCTCCAGCCCCCTCCCAGATTCTTTCTTAAAATAATTTTTTTTTATGAGACAAGTTTTTCTCTATGTAACAGTCCTAGCTGTCCTAGAACTATCTCTTGTTGACCAGGCTGGCCTGATCAGCCTGCCTCTGCCTCCTGAGTGCTGGGATTAAAGACATGCACCACTACCGCCCGGCACCTTATAATTAATTTTGTAGGTAAACACAGAGTAATGAGCTCCATGGAGGCATCTTGACACATACTATACTTTGTTCTAATTCCCTCCTTCCAAGTGCTTTTTTCTGAGTGAGGACTGCCAGGGCCTGCAAACACTAGGTAAGCACTCCATCACTAAATTATAGCCCCTCTTCAGAAATAGCTTAAATCCAAAGAACATAAAGATTTATAGTAAACAATGTTCCCTAAAACTAACTCCCCCAACAACAATGAAAGGAGGGATTGTTTAGAAAACCAGAAAGCAGCAGCACTGTGTACTAACGCTCACATTTCACCTTCTGTGGTCCCTTATCAACAGACTTTAACAAATCAACACAATAATGACCTTTATTGTGAACTTCAAACTGGTGTTTGCTTTTTTGATCAGCTCCATCCTACTTGATGAGCTGTCATGGGATTCCCCTCTGTATGCTATGAATGCTTGATTACCATTGGTTAATAAAGAAACAGGTTTGGCCTATGGCAGGGCAGAATATATGTAGGTGGGAAAACTAAATTGAATGCAGGAAGAAGAAGGCAAAGTCAGGCAGAAGCCATGTAGCCGTCTAAGAAGCAAGAGGCAACAAACCACAAGCCTTGTGGTAAAATATAAAATAACAGAAATGGGTTAATTTTAGATGTAAGAGCTAGCTAGGAATGTACCTGAGCCTATAAGTAGGCCAAAGAATATGTAATTAATGTTAATCCTCAAAATGTTTATTTCATAAACGGCTGCAGAATCCAGGGGGGACCAGCAGGATGGAGAATATTTATAGCTACATCTGGCACTGGAAAACAAAAGAGTAGCCTCCATTTACAAGGGGCACCCCACCTTACCAAACTAGACAAAAAATAGAACCATTAATAGAACCTTAACAAGGCTTGAAATGTTGGCAGTGAAAAATTTTCAAACTGTATCTGTCATGGTCGGAGGCATGGAGACATACAATCTACACTCTGTTTGCTCACTCTGCTGTCATAGCAGCAGCAGAAACTCCGCTCTCCAATCAGGCTGCCTGGATGGATATAAGGCTGCCCACAAAACTGTACTCAGTGAGCTTTGTCCTGTTTAAATGCTAGCATATCGAGTTCATTAATGTCCATACCATATTTTCTGTGCATAAAGTTCAGGATCAGTCTGTAAGTGACCATGGAACCGGAGACTCTTTCAAGGAATCAATGGTGTTAAAACTACTTCCATGGGGCTGGAGAGATGGCTCAGGGGTTAAGAGCACTGGCTGCTCTTCCAGAGGATCTGAGATCACTTCTCAGCACCCACAACTATCTAAATGAAATCTGGTGCCCTCTTCTGGCATGCAGGCAGAACACTATACATAGTAAATAAATAATTAAAAAAAAAAACCTTGCATGGCAACTAAGATGCTCAACACCCCCCCCCCCACCACTGTTTGAATTAACATTCAAGATGTAGGAGCAATGGTGGGGTAAAAGTACCAACAGAACAATTCAATGCAACAGTGCCACAGTAGCCATTATAATCTTCATTTTCATCTGCTCACAGTAAGAAGAGGTTTATTTAACTTAAGCATGCACTTGATGAAAGAGCAAAATTTTTTTGCTTTGGAGGGATAGGGTTCCACTATGTAGCCCTGGCAGATCTGGAACTTCAAATGCAAACAAGGCTGGCCTTGAACTCACAGATAATCTGCCATTGCCTCCTGAGTGCTGGGATTAAATGTCAACACACCATCTTTCTTTGGGTTTTTGAGACAGTCCCTGATGTATGTAGTCCCCACTATGTAGGCCTTGAACTCATGATAATCCTACTGTCTTAGCCTCCTGAGTACTGGGTTAACACACACAACAGGGGTGAACCACTCTACTCGGTTCCAAATACTCTAAGTTCCAAGCTTCCGCTCCACAAATGGAAAGTATGCACCAAGTATTTCTGACCTTTTGACAGCAGTCACAGGTCACCAAAGCATGGTGAGGCATGGTTTGAGTTGCAAACTAAATTAGTAACATTTTTCTCCCAATTATCACTTTTCATTGATAAAATGGCCAACAAACTATATGACATTAAGTCCTGCACAGGATTTTTCTCAACAACTTAAAGTTGTTGAGATATCTGTATCACTTGAAGTATCAGATATACAAGTGATAGTCAGAATTTTGGAAAATTTTCTATCTGCTCCAGTAAGCCTGATAACTTTTCATTACTTAAAAGTCTTTTCTAATTAAATAATGGAGTTATTAATAAATGCTTGTGTCAATACTCACAAGATCTGCATAACTCAGCAAACTATTTTCCAAATTTCTCTTGTCAGATACCACAAGATCATTCTTGAGTTGAAAGACTCATTCTGGCTAGGCGTGGTGACAGGTCCAGCCAGAGGGACACAGAGGCATCACATGAGCCTAGGAAATGTAGGCAGCGAGACAAGTCAGGCTGTCACAGCAAACATGCATCCAAAGTGTCTGACAATCCATAGATTTTAAATGAGTTTGTATTCTACTTTATACCTCATGTTCAAGAAGCTAATGTTACGCAGTTTGGGTTTAATATCTAAGAAAATAATATCCACAAGCACCTAAAAAGGCTCTTAAATACCCAATTTGTGGTGTGTGTGTATGTGTGATCTGATGGAGATATATCCTTATACTTTAAACCAAAGAAATAAAAAAATATTTCAACATGCTGTATGCTATTTGTAGTTTTAAATTAACATTTTTAAAATACCCATTTTAGTATTTAACATTGGCGAATATCAAAAATACAACCCACATTAAACAAAAGCTTTTTACAATGCTCAATGATTTGTCTGTGTGTGGTATGTATGTAGTTGCAAGTGTCCAGATATGCATGCATGATGGGTACATGCATGACAGTCCAGCCGATGCCAGGTGTCTTCCTCAATGGAGCTCCACTTCACTGACACAGGGTCTCTTGCCACACCCAGAGCTGGTCAGTTCCAACTAGTCTCACCAGCCAGTTTACCCTAGGAATCCACTTCTGCCCCCTGCCCAGCTGCTATATGAGCAGAGTACCCCAACTTTTGCTCCTAAGCTAATGCCACGGTCAGTTTACCCACTCACTCATCTCTCTGGAGCTAAGAGATACATTTCTTTGAAAGCACTAAGCTTTTATCAATTTGATGACAGTCCTCACGGAGTACTACAGCCCTTCCTTAACAACTTTACTTTCTAACTAACTGCTTTTCTTCCCAGGAAGGTTACAAGACATAGGATATCTGAACTAGAATGGAGACACTATTGTAACAAAATGTAAGTTAGAAGCCTGGCGGTGGTGGCGCACGCCTTTAATCCCAGCACTCGGGAGGCAGAGAGAGGCGGATCTTTGTGAGTTCAAGACCAGCCTGGTCTACAAGAGCTAGTTCCAGGACAGGCTCCGTAGCTACAGAGAAACCCTGTCTCGAAACACCCCCCCCCAAAAAATGTAAGTTAGAGTTGTTTTTGGAAACCCTAGAGAACAAAAGATCCACAGAAAAAAGTTCCAAGGTACAATTTCAGTTGGAATTATATTTTCTTTAAAAATATTTTTGGAGCTGGAGAGATGCCTCAGCAGTTAAGAGCACTGGCTATTCTTCCAGAGGACTTGGGTTCAATTTCCAGCACCCACATGGCATCTTACAACTGCCTGTAACTCTACCTCCAGGGGATCCAATGCCCTCACACAGATATACATGAAGGCAAAATAGCAATACACATAAAGCAAAAAATATATCATTTTAAAAAAAGATTAAAAAATACCTTTGTACCATCTTGAAAAACATACACATACACACATGCATGTGTACATTAATATATTTGTATATGGGGGTGGAGAGATGGCTCAGCAGCTAAAGGCACTGGCTGTTCTTCCAGAGGTCCCAAATTCAATACCCAACAACCACACAGTGGCTCATAACTGTCTATAATGGGATTGATGTCCTCTTCTGGAACGCAAACATACATTCAAGTAAAGCACCCATAAATACATCTTTTTTAAGAAGTATTTTTGTGTGAGCGTCTGGGCAGGAATATGCTTGGTAGAAGTACCAAGATTACAGATGCACACCGTAGCATACAACTTTCTTATGTGGGCCCTGGGAATTAAACATGGATCATTGGGCTTGCCTGTCAAGTGGTTTTACCATCCCAAGCCTGAATTTAAATTTCTAGCCACCTCAAGGTCTCAAAGAGTAGCTGAACTTCTGGCAGGCAATAGTTAGACTGTCACTGAATATGCTCAAAAAGAAATGGAAAACTTTTTGTTTTGTTTTTCAAGGCAGGGTTTCTCTGTGTAGCCCATGTTATCCTGGAACTTGCTTTGCAGACCAGGCTGGCCTTGAACTCTGAAGAGATCTGTCAGCCTGTGCCTCCCAAGTGCTGGTATAGAAAGTGTGACCATCTCACACTCTCACTTTGAGAAGACACTCACTCGATCTTGCCTCCATGTATGCTGGAATTACAGGCATGTGCCTCCAAGTCTAGCTCTGGATCTTCTCTAACTTCACAGACCTAATCATATTCCCAACAAACTGAGGATGAAGACAAAACTCACGCTGTAGCAGTCATGTTTCCTTGAACCTGACTACTGTTTCTTCTACCCTCAGCTCTAGGCTCTCTCATTTCCCCAGGGGTTTTACCCAAACGCCTTCATTTTCCAGACTTTTCTTAACCACGTGTATCCATGTATGTAATTTTACGATTATATGTCTTGTAATCCTAAAGTCAAAAGATTTTTAATACTTGAGTAAATGTTCATGGTGTATTTTCTGCTTACCAACAGCAAAAAATAAATGAATGAATGAATGAATGAATGAATGAATGAATGAATAAAATAAAAAGGTAAATAAGCCACTATGTACGTTTTCTGAGGGAATAGATCTCAGTGCCTGTGAGGTCCTTCAGGAAAGATCCAGAAGGCAGCTCTGTAGCACTGTCATTACAAGATAACAATCCCTGGACTTTAAGTGGGACAGAAGGCAGAGGTAGATGATAGTGATATTACCCCAACACTGTGTAGGTCTAGACTAAAATACGCCGAATGAAATTTATTTAGGCAGAATCTCATATAGCCCACATTGGTCTTGGACTCCCTGTGTAGCTCAGGTTAACCTTGAACTTCCAATCCTACTAAAGTTACTACAGAATATAGACAAGATTATGCCACCATGCCCAGCTTACGTGGGTTTTAAACAAAAACTCTTAAAACATTTTTAAAATTTGAAAATAGATGAATGGAATAAAGATATAGAGCAGATATAACGCACTAGCCAAGCAGTGGTGGCTTACACCTTAAATTCCAGCAGTTGGGAGGCAGAGGAAGGCAGGCAGATCTGAGTTCAAGGCCACCACAGACTACAAACTGAGTTCCAGGGCATCCAGGACTACACAGTGAAACCCTGTCTTGAACCACCACCCCCTCAAAAAAGATCTACAATACTATATGTTCAATGTATGGGCAGTGCTGTGGACAGTGTCTGCCTGAGTGCTGGGATTTAAGCATGCACACTACATCCAGCTTATGCATGTTTTATGCTTAGTGTTCCAAGAGTAAAAAAGTTTAGAAAGTGGCAATAAATAACTTATTGAAGAAATTCTTTTCATAAATTTAGCCTAGTCTAAGTGCACATCATTTATTCAACAGTGTCCACTAAGGTGCAGCACTTAGCACCTACTAAGCAAGAGCAACTCTTCTCCAGTCCCACCTTTAAGTCTTTACAATGCATGACAAAAACCCTTTAAGCTGTATTTTACCTCTTGTTAGACGTGCTGCTGAACTGCTTGTGTCTTGTATGCTAGTATGATAACAGGTTTGATGGCAGTAGACAATATAAGACAATGCAGAAGAGAAACTGAGGTTAGTGGAGGCACAGTTTTACTGAGCCCTCCTGGAGAGACCTTGACCCTGACTCCAAGTCACCCTTACCTCGGCCAGAGAGCAGACAAACAGTACTGAAAAGAACAAATACACATTTCCCACTAAACAAAAGCATTTGCTACTGTCCCATTAAGAGTATCTGAGAACTAGGTGTGCTGGTGCACATCTTTAACCCAGCAGAGGGAAAGGCAAAGGCAGGTGATCTCTGGGAGTTCAAGGCCAGCCTAGTTTTCAAATTGGGATCCAGGATACTCAGGGCTATTACACAGGAAAACCCTGTCTTAAAAAAGAGGGAAAAAAATAGAAGGTAGAAAGGGAGGGAGGGAGAGAAGGAATATTTCAGGAAGTCTGGTATAGTGGTGCCTTTAATCCCAGCACACTGGAGGGAGGCAGCAACTCAAAGGATCTCCGAGTTCTAAGACATCCAGGACTACATAGAGAGATCCTGTCTCAAAAAGAAAATAGAAGTTTCAGAACAAAAATAAATTGGTGATGTCAAATACACTGAAGATGATCTAGGTCAGTATACACAATATTATTCTCTGTCAAATACAGTGATACGAGTACTGTGTGTACACGCATGCTTAGGAATGATCTGGAATCTATCTACTGAGCTGGCAATGGCTCAGTGGGTAAAGGCCCTATCACCAAGTCTGAGGACTTGAGTTAACCCCCCCACACACAAATATAATTTAAAAAATTAAAATCAAATATATTAAAGTGTTCTTTACATGGTAGGGTTATGTTTCTTTTACTTTTCTATAGTGAATTCATATTACATGTATGTTTATATCTAATAAGTATAGTTATTAACATGCCAGACTCAGTTTATTTTAGAAGTAACTTTTATTTACAAGAATTTTATAAAGCCAAGAATTAAAGAAAGGTAAATTTTCAACAGTCACACAATTTGCGATAGACTAGGACCACTTCTTCCTTCTATTTAGTAACTGAAGTCCACTGTAGGCCGAGATGCTGGGTCAGTGATGGTTCACCTACTTAGCAAACCCTGGTTGATTCTGTGATACGTGGGCTTTTTTATATAGGAAGTTGATCACTAAGACTTTTATTTCCCATCTACTTAAAGACAAAGAACAAAAGAAAAAAGGAAGGGGCCCCAAGAAACCTACAAAATACTTTCTTCAGTTTGGATCCTCGTAGATTAGCGCATACAATAATCTACTTTAGAGCAGCATGCATGACCTGTTATAACAAGTGAAAAAAGCCAGGCACAGGAAGATAAATACCACATGTGAAGAGGTAAGAAGCAGAGTGGTTGCCAGAGGGAAGGAAGGCAATAGCAAAAAGGATACACAAAGGTTGGCTAACAGGCACAAAAATACAACTAGGCTGAAGTTCCTATGTTCTACTGCATAGTACAGCAACCATAATAGATAGGAAAGAGGATTTTGAGTATTTACAACATAAAGAAATGTTTTCGGGGCTGGAGAGATGGCTCAGCGGTTAAGAGCACTGTGTGCTCTTCCAAAGGACCCGAGTTCGATTCCCAGCAACCACATGGTGGCTCACAACCATCTGTAATGAGGTCTAGTGTCCTCTTCTAGCAGGCATATATATGCAAACAGAATATTGTATCCATAATAAATAAATAAATATTAAAAAAAAAGAAATGTTTTCGATGTTGAATGAGCTAACTACTCTGACTAGAATATTGTATACTGTTTACATTTAAGTCAATACAACTACAGCCCCAAATAAGTATAATTATGTGTCAAAAGTAATCAACACAAGCTTTCTCTGTTTAAGATTACCCAAAATTTATCTATCCATCATTCCTATATTTACCAATATTTCTGCAGGACAGCCTATAAACAATGTCAGCTAAACTAGGTGGTGGTAGCTTACACCTTTAACCCCAGCACTTGGGAGGCAAAGGCAAGCAGATCTCTGAGTTTGAGGCCAGCCTGGTCCACAAAGCCAGTTCTAATACAGGTTTAAAAGCTATAGAGAAACCCTGTCTAGAAAAAAAAACAAAACAAAACAAACAAAACCTGCAAGGAGCTGGCAAATCTCTGCAACTCCCTTAGCTTTGCTCTGGTTCTCCTCCCGCCCTCATCAAGTGTCCCCACTCCATCTCTAAGAAGTACCTCAGAGCAGATCTCCTCACTTAAGAGGCCCACTCAAAGTCCCTCCCTGGAACTTACTTCAGCCAACTGGCCAACACAACCATCACTGGATTTCATCATTAACATTACTGAAAAGGCCCTTGACTTTTTTGTGTCAAGAGTCCCCAAGAATCTTCTAAAAGTAAGACTGGGTCCTTCTCAGAAATAGGGATTAGACACACAAAATTTTGCATGTCATTTCAAGACTCAGAGTTACACAGTTACAATACATCCCTGGACTTCAGAACTAAAAACTTTATAGAATATATTTAGCATACTAATATCATAAATCTTCAAAGCTCAAGATATATTTGTGTCTGAAGAGATGCAGGGCACTCTCAGCACCAGCAACACAAAGTTAAAACCAGAATGTCCGCTCTGCTGAAACCCCCTTATGACCCCGGAGTGCCTACAGAAATCCATCTCTATTCATGAGTGCCAATTACCAACTTCCCAAACTTCCCCACTCAAATTTCCAAGTGGAAATTTCGTTTTCTATATTCTTCAAGTACAAGTAAATTCCACTCGCTATTTCTCAGGTCAACTGATGTTGTAGCCTCCCTCTAGCCTCTCATTCCTTCTCAAACTCTATTTAATACACATAAAATCTTACCTAATTTCTGTTGTCCCTGTGTCATGGTCCCTCCTCCAAACAAACTCCTTCCTATTCCCACACCACTTTCTTTACCCTATTTTAGTTTCTACAAGTTGTAGAAGACTTGAACTCATCTTTCCCGTCCTGGATAAGGCCCAAGGTTTGTGACTCTGTACCTCGAATGGGTCTAAAATACAGACTGTCTTTAATTTAGTTTGACAATAGCAAAACTCTCAAGTGAGGCCACACTTGAGTTTAATTCTCAATGGGGGGTATGCTTCACTCTCTTTTAAACATAAAACAAGAATGCATCTCTGTGTTTCCTGCTCCCCATTTCTAGTCCACTGCTTAACAGCTTTCAGCAATGTTTCACAGAGACATTTCTTCACTTCCTCTTGTTCTTTGTAGCTTAGCTGCCAGCCTGACATTAACATTCAAGAGCAGCAGCAGCACTCTCTTAAGTTCCAAAAAGCTTCCAACTGCCAACAGTAAAACCAGGCGCTTTAAAAAATGGTCTTAACATATATGCATACAGCTTGGGCACAAGGACCACATAATGAAGCCTTTGATGTCTTGATAACAAGTAAATTAGGAAGAGGTTGAAACACATTAACCTAATTCTCAACTGTACGGGGGAGGGTAATAATCCAAGATATATATACACACACACAAATAACTTACTTTCCTTGAGCAGTCAAAAAACAAAGTCACTTTCCAAATTTTCACCACATAACATTAAAGTAACTTCAAAACATTTCTGTTGTTCCAAGATTAAGTTTCCAACAGTTTAGTGTAGCTGTGATCTGAAAATGCCTGTAATTTGTTTCAATTCCTATTTCTCTTCAGCCTGTTCACCTTAGAATAATGATGGACAAGTATTAACCAATGGCTAGGATGTACCTCAAATGTTTAAAGTGCTTGCCTACCACACAGAAAAGCACACATCTTTAATCCCAGCATTTGGAAGGTGGTAGCAGAAGGATTAAAAATTCAATGTCAATTTTAGCTACACAACAAGTTCTAGGCCAGCCAAGGATACACAAATTCTTATCTTTAAAACAAAACAAAACAACAGGCTGGAGATGGCTCAGTGGTTAAGAGCACTCACTGCCTGCTCTTCCAGAGGACCACAGCGCTCTTGCTGGGTAGGTCACTACCACCTGTAACTACAGCTCCAGGAGATGACGCCCTTTTAGACTCCACAGGCAATTGTACTCACATGTACATTCCCATATATAAACACAGATACATTAAGCACACAGACACATAATCAAAAAATAAAAGCAGGGGTCTGAAGAGGTAACTCAAGGGTTAAAGAGTATGTACTGCTATTCCCAAGGACCCAAGTTTGGTTCCCAGTATCAGCATGATGGCTCATAACTGCCGCAAATCCAGCTCCAGGGGATGTGATGCCCTCTTCTGGCTTCCCCAGCACTAGGCATGCACAGACATATACACACTCAACGTCCATATATATATATATATATATAAATTTAATAAGAAACTATGACACATAATACACACACACAACCCACTAGACTTAGTTTAAGCAACTCTTCTTGTGCTAGAGATTGAACCCAATGCCCTGCTCAAGTTAAGCACTCCTATCATTGATCTATACCACCAGGCCCCAGTGTATCTCTGAACGAAACTTAAAAACGTGCCTTTTTAGCTGCTGCTAGTTTACTAAGGGATAGTGGAAAATTGTCTGGGAAGCTTGGGCTTAAAAAATGCTCCCATGTTCTAATGAACTCAAAAAAGTACAAATAACTAACATTCTGTAACAGAGCATTTCCTTAAATGCCTTTCACAAGACTACAGCCTGGTGTTTGGGAGACTGATTTTCAAAATATATACGTATACACACAAGTGCGTGTATGCAAGTATGTATGTGTGTCGAAGAACATTATACACAGTCCCAGAGTAAATGAGTAAAAGATCTCATTTTCTGGAGAGACAGGACATCTCAGCAGTACAGAGTCCCCCTCAGCCTCCAACTTTGAGAGGATGAGCAAGTGTGTTTCAGCATGGTGCACTGCACTTGTCCAAGAACCTGACAGTGGCTGACAGGTTAACTTCCTGGAGAGTGTCCTAAAACTGACAGATTATCTTCCCCACCCAAACAAAAATAAATCAACAGGCCCTTTTATGCTGGTTTTTTTGTCCTGAAACAAAATCCAACTTCAATAATTGTTGTTCATCATCACTATTATTCCAACAAACATTTACTGAAATGTCTTATTGCAAAAATAAAGAACTGTCAGCTGGGCATGGTGGTGCACACCTTTAATCCACTCCTGAGGTAGAGACAGGCAGATCCTTAGAGGCCAGCCTGGTCTCTACAAGTTCCAGGATGACCAAGACTATGCTATATAACCAAGATATAAAAATGTAATTCTAAGCCACAAGAACCTTAATTTTCCCTTAAAAGTCACCTGCTTGTGGTTGTTTCACATAAAATGCTTTGAACAGACAACCCAGGGGTCTGGTTAAACCTGCAGTATACCAGCAATAACAATTCATGCATTTACTTAAGTGGCCTTCACCTCCCTAAGTAAATTAGCAACGGGTGTGTAATTATGCCTTAATTAAAAAAAAAAGCCACACAACCTTGGATTCCACTGACATATATATGAATATCGAGGGAAATATAAAATTTCTTCTATAATTCTGTAGGTTCTTTTAACAGTATTTTTTGGGAAAACACCTAGCTTCAGTTGGCTAGTCTTGGCTAAAGAGAATATGAACCACTTACTACTAGGCAGAAAGTCATTTTCCCTTCTGCATGTTGAGTTTGAGATTATAATGAAGTCAAGAGACTTTAAATAAGGTGGGCTAAAAGACTCATAATCTTATTATTGTTTTATTTTTGTTTGGATCAAGTACCCAACTGAAAGAAACAGTCTAACTCCTATCAGGAAAAAGAAAAACAAAACAAAACAAGACTGCCAGTGTAGGTTAGCAGCAACTGGTTCTTTGCATGCCCAATGCCCTGGGTTAGATTCCCAAGCACAGAACAAAAAATAGAGGAAGAGAAAAAAAAAAAAAAAAAGGCCCCCCCCAAAAATCTGCACACAATTCAGCACCCAAATTAAAAGTAAATACACAGTATGACTATATATTTCCTTTCGTGCTCATAACTAACCATATTTTTACTACCTTATAGGAAGGGTAACTGGTCAAGAACTTTCAAACAATGTTAAGAAGTTAGGACACAACTGAATAAATAAAAAAAAAAGCAAAACCAACACACCTATAAAAAAAAGTTTCTCCGATGTTCCCCTCTTCTCTTCCCTTGAGTGAGGAACAATCCAATAACTTAGTGTTCAAGACCAAAGAGAAAAGAATGTAAGAGGAATGGCTGAAGACTAGGAAAAGGACCACTCCTCCCAGAAGGACAAAAGCGTTCCCACTCTCCTCCAGAGCACTGTCCCAACTGACAGGTTCACTCCCACTAACTTTCACCCAAAGACACCGTTTAAACACTCAGTAAAATGTGAATTTTTGCTCTGCCTAGGGAAAAGAATTCAGCCCAACCGATACCAACTCTAACGTAAACAATTAGTACACGATATTTTAATGGCTGGGAAGATGGGATGAACTGTTAACAGCTCCTCCAACTGGTCAGAGCGGATAGCCTTTGAAGCCCTAACAACATTAAGATAATTTAACAATCCCAAGTTCTGGTGGGCAGTCAGCTGCACCGTACCAAGTTTGGGACCAGCAGCAATGACACAACAGGTGAGAACCGCAGTGGACATCATCACTACAAAACATGCAATGGCAAACCCCTGAATCCACGAAACCTGGGATACGGGACAGGATCAAGCACAAGACTGGAATCCCCATCTCAAACCCAGTTTTAACCGAGGCAAAGGTCCGTTCTTTCCGAGGGGTGCGCCGCCTCCCCGCTCTCCTACCCCGGGAACCACCACGCCAGGCCCGGGAAGAACCCAGACCCCTCGGTGAGCATCTCCTCCGTGGAGGAAAACACAATGTCGCTCCTTATTTCTGCGTACAAAAGGACTTTGCGCCCTCCTCCTCGAACTGCCGCCTAGGCGCCTCATCCCAACTTGCAGGAAGGTGGGCAGCGCGCCATATTCAGCGCCCCCCAGTCCACCTGGGGAAGCAGCCCACGCCACCCCGGCGGGAGGGAAGCTTCGGAGGTCGCCCGGCCGAGTCACCAGCCTCCTTCTCCCGCCAGAGACAGCCACTCCCGCGCCCCGCCCGGCCGGCCGCGCCGCCGGCGGACGAGACCCGGGAAGAGCCGAGGGGGCGAGAGCCGAGCCGCCGCTCCGGTCCCGCGCAGCCCACCCACCTCCCGCTCCCGGGCCCGGCGCGCTCTCCCGGGCCGCCCGCTCCCGAGCCCGTGGGGGAAGGCCAGGCCCCGGGGTTCCACGGCGCGGAGAAGGCCGCGGCCCGGAGAACCCGAGGCGGCAGGGGAGGCCGGAACCCTGGGGCTCTCGGGAGGGCAGCCGCCTCCCTCTCGAGCCCGCCAGGACGCCTGGGGCCTAGTGCGGCCTGCGCATCCTCGGGGTGGCGGTTTGGCTGGGCCGGGCCCGGGTCCCCCGCCCCAGGCAGGCCGAATCCGGCAGGGGCCCAGGCCCCGAGCCGGGGGCGGCAGGGTGCCGGCTGCGGGGCGGGCCGGCCGGCCGGCGGGCGGGCGGCGTGTTGCGGCTGCGCCGGGGCTGAAATAGCTGGAGATTGCGCGGTAGGGCACTCACCTCAGAGCGGCTGCGCTACCGTGGGCCTGCGCCGTGGAGACTGCGACCGCGCCGGCTCCTCGCAGCCTCCTGCCACCAGCGGCAATGGCGAGCGCTGCCGCCTCTGCCGCCGCCGCCGCCGCCGAGGAGGGGGAGGGGAGGGAGGAGGCACGCACGCGACGCACGGCTCAGCTTCCCCGCCCGGAGACCGCCATGATGGCGAGGCCGGCGCGGCTCTGGCGACCCCGGGGAGGGGGCTCTCGGCGGTGCTCTCGCAACCCCCGGCCGCCTCGTCGGCCTCTCTTGCCGCTGTGCAGCCTTAGCTGGAGCCGGGAGGCGTCTGGATGAACGAACCGGGGCCGCGGCAGCCGAGAGTCTCATGCGGCCCAAAATGGTTGCTAATCCGAAGGGGACTCCGCTCAGTCCCCGGCGCGGGGAACTGGGACCTCCGCTCCAAAGGGGCTCCCCCACATTTTCCTCCGCGCGGCCTGGGTCGCAGCCTCGACCTCCTCTCTGAAAGGAGACTTCCTTCTCTCTTTCAAAGCCCTAACCAGACCTTTCAGCGAAAAAGTTTAGTACAAAGCAATATGGTAATTTAATCTCTCGTTATTAGATGAACATTTCTAAGGAACCCCTTCTGTACTGGATGCTGTTGGGGGGGGGGGGCTCCGGAGTGCACCTGTTAGCAAATCAAGGCCCATTTTAAGAAAAAATTAAAAATTCAGTTCTTGCCCTTGTGTGTGTGTGTTTTTTGTTTTTTTGTTTTTTTTGAGCTTTACTTGAAGCCTTAAGGACTTCAGTTGCATGCCTAACAAATGAGGTTGGAGCCATGAGGGTTTGGGTTGGTTTTTGTGTCATCGGGAGTCACCATCAGAATCACCTAGAATCTCAGCTGTTACCCCGAGAGCCTGCATTTTTAACACTTCCTGGAAATTTTTATGCACCCTAGATAATTTTAAAATGTCCCGGAGGGTGTCAGAAAACAGCTTAACAAATAAGGAAGCATCCGTTTTTACTAACGTTTTCTTCAAAAATTGAATGTCTTTTTTTTCCCTTGATGCCTCCTAAAACAGCGTCGAAGATACCACCCATCGCTGTGGGAACAATTCCTACTCCTTTACCTCAACTTTACATACTCTGTGCAATCTTTTCTATTTCTTTATTTTTGAGACAGGGTCTCAACTATGTAGCCCTGGATGGCCTGAAACTCGATATAAAGGCCAGGCTGGTCTCCAGCTCGGAGATTTTGCCTGTGCTTGCCATCCAGGTACTGTAATTAAAAACGTGCCCCTGTGCCCAGACATTCCAGTGAAATCCTTCAAACTGTTGCTGCCTGTCATTTCTTACTTCGGTTCAGGCTGCACTTAGACACCTCATGGTCCCCCTGTCACTAGACTGGCCCTCTCTAGTCCATTCTGCACACTTCAACTTGAACGACCTTTTTTTTTTTAAAGCAAATCATTCAAATCAAGTTCCCTGCTTGAGATGTTTAATTAGATCCCATTACTCCTAGGCTAATGTCTAAAATTTTTAAAGGTGGGTTTAAGGACTTTGATGACCTCATCTGCCACGTCTCTCTCAGACTGTAGAAGACCTGGGAAGCCTTGGGTCATATCAGCCTAGGAATTCTGACATTTTGCAGTTTTTGCAAACACTGTTCCTCTTGCTCAGAACTTTTTTTTCTCGCCGGGCGGTGGTGGCACACGCCTTTAATCCCAGCACTTGGGAGGCAGAGGCAGGCGGATCTCTGTGAGTTCGAGACCAGCCTGGTCTACAAGAGCTAGTTCCAGGACAGGCTCCAAAACCACAGAGAAACCCTGTCTCGAAAAACCAAAAAAAAAAAAAAAAAAAAAAAAGAACTTCCGTCTTCTCAACCTGCTAGAAAAATTCATCAAAATATCTGTTAGTCTTTTAGTCTCAACATTTCCTTCATCCCTCGTTCCCCAAGATGGGGTGCTTTGTCCTTTCCTCACTAGACCCAGGACTTCCCCCCTTCTCCGTTTATTTATCCTGGGCCTCACGTAGCCCAGGCTAGCCTCCATTGTACAGCTGAGAATGCTGTTCAACCTCTAAGCCTTCTGCCCCCAGCGGTTGCTGGGATTCCAGGCCTGTGCTACCATGCCTGGTTAATGTGTGCTGGGGACCAAACCCAGGACTTTTTGCATGTGAGAATAGCAGTCTTAACAGCTGAGCAACATCGCCAGCCCACACTTTATTCCCCTTCTCATTTCCTTCTCAGATGCAGCCCACATAAGTACATTTGACAGATAAAGAAACCAGAATATGTAGATGTAAGTTGCCCAAATCAGACGGTAAGAGATGGAACCAGTTCTGAGCCTGACCTCAGAGCTGCACTCTTACCGTGACCAGAGCTTGTAGAGGGCAACTCAGAGCCTCTCACAAGGCACAAGAGAAATTTAGCGGGCCATGGCCAACTTTCCATAAAAGAAAGATAATATCAGAGGGCATTAACTTAGCCTTTTGTGAAATTTTCACAGATTTTTCTACTATAAATTTTCTAATTTTACAAATATTAAAATAGCAATTAGACGCTATTTATTACCAAGGTTTGTATAATGGGATGACTGTTATATATGGCTTTAACTTCTTCATCATCCTTATATTAATTCTGTACATCCTTAAGATTTAATGCCTGGTCTACAAGAGCTAGTTTCAGGACAGGCTCCAAAGCTACAGAGAAACCCTGTCTCGGAAAAACAAAAACAAACAAACAAATAAAAAGATTTAATGACATTCAGCATCCCAAACAAATTGAAATGACTGCCCCCAAACCAACCTGGCTGACCTTTGCAAGAGAATGGGGATTCGTGTCTTGGCAGGCCAAGGCTGCCTGTTAGCCAGATATTTGGCTCAGATATGTCAGAGTATTCTGTCAGTGCAGTGAACACACCAAGTCCTTTGTATGCAAATCCTGTGTCAACAGGTTCTCAGACCGCCCTACACATTCAGTTCTGGTTCCTCTCGCCTGTCTCCTGAGCTTATTGATTGGGTTATCAATGAAATTCTGGAAGCCTCCACCCAGATACCTTACCCACCTGGTTAGGTCTGACTGACCTCATCGATGACTACGTTCTGCGTTCTGCGTTCTTTTCTAGTCTCGCTGTGGAAGGAGAGAACCTCCACCCGAAAGTTGTCCTCTGACCTCTGTGTGCCTGCCATGCTGCGCACACCTTCACACAAACACAATCGTTTCTGTTAAGGCGGGTGATCCTAATGGCCTCTTGGAGCACTAATGCTTAACTTAGCATCAGAGACAGCTTTTGTCAATGCTGAGCAAGGGCTAAGATGGTAACAGTGCGGCTTCGCTGGGCATCAAACATAGTTCAGCAGGACTCTCAAGTCTCTCTACTTCTCATGACTCAGGAAGACTGTGAGCAAATGTTATCCGCCCTCCCCAACCTGTCCCCCAAACAGAAAGAAAATCTTGCTCATTGGGAGACTATGAAGCAAGTTCCATTTTCCTGGGTAGAACATTTTCAAGATTAAGAGTTAGCCGTCCTATTATTTCGCACAGCCTGAGAGGTGACGAGGGCTACCTCTGGCCTTGGAAGAGGCAGTCCAGCCAGGTCATGCGGCACATGCGCACACACATGGTCACCAAATCCTAGGGCAACACAGGCTTGGACAACTCCAGCCTTGGACAGAGGCTACCAATTACAATCCTGTCTAAACCAGTTTCTCGGTTTGGGGTGACTCTGTCTTGCTAAGAAGTAAACTTCTTAGACTGCTGTTTGAGGGATCTGGAGAGGCGGCTCAGCAATTAAAAACACTGACTGTTCTTCCAAAGGACCTGGCTTCAATTCCCAGCACCCATATGGCATCTTGCAACGGTCAGTAGCTCCAGTTCCAGGGGACCCAATACGCTCACACAGACATACCTGCAGGCAAAACATCAATGCACACAAGAAGGTAAATAAATAAAAGTTATCTTTTAAAAAGCACTCACTTTAATCCCAGCAGCACCGAAACATGGATCAGTGAGTTTGAGGCCAGCACGGTCTACATAGAGGGCTACACTGAGAAATGCTGTATTGAAAACCAAGTCAGGGCCGGGCGGTGGTGGCGCACGCCTTTAATCCCAGCACTCTGGAGGCAGAGGCAGGCGGATCTCTGTGAGTTCGAGACCAGCCTGGTCTACAGAGCTAGTTCCAGGACAGGCTCCAAAGCCACAGAGAAGCCCTGCCTCGAAAAACCAAAAAAAAAAAAAAAAAAAGAAAACCAAGTCAGGGCTAGAGAGATGGCTTTGAGGTTAAGAGCACTGACTGCCTTTCCAAAGGTCCTGAGTTCAATTCCCACCAACCACGTGGTGACGCACAGTAATGAAATCTGGTGCCCTCTTCTGGCCTACACGCATACACGCGAACAGAACACTGTATACATAATAAATAAAACTTAAAAAAACAAAACATAAAGACTCCTGTTGGGCATTGATGGGGTGGGGGTGGGGAACAGACAGAAATGACCAGCGTCTAGCCTATTCTGCATCGGGTGTGTGTGGGGGGGAGGATGTTCAGTTAATTATTAAGTTTCTCTTTGTTTGAGTGTATCATTGTTCCCAGGACTTCCCTGAGTAGAGACGCCTGGTAAACACAGAACAGCAGTATTCCTAGGTGTCCAAGAATATCTTTTCCATCCTGTCTTCCTCTCAGCCACTGAAAGATGCCCTGAAATTCCTCACTGGTGGGGATTAGGGTGGAGACAGCTAACTGAAACAAAATGGAAAGGGCCAGTGTAAACAAAAGAAAATCCAGTGCCACTCGGTGAGGGATGAGACTCCTGAAAGGCTATGAGGGCAGAGGGCAGAGGTGAGTCAAGATATTCAGGACTGGAGGTCAGAGTTGGGCCTGAAAGTGTCCTTGACCCTCGCCTGACAGGAGCCTGTGAAGGGAGAGGATCTGTCAGGTTTCAAACAGATTGAAGGATGGCTGGCAATAAAAAAGGGAAGCCTGCTGCTTTGGGAAATTACCCTGGCAGCTTGGAGTAGAATTGGGAAGATAATCGGGAAGATAATCAAGCAAAGGGCAGAAGGAAGAATTTGAGAGAGGCTGAGAAGTTTCCTATATCGCTATAGTGGAGTGTGTTTTCCAATCACTCCCTAATACTTAGCTAATAGTGTTGAACAATTGCCCCCTTTAAAAGGAGATCATAGTCGGCAGTGGTGGCGCAGGCCTTTAATCCCAGCACTGGGGAGGCTGAGGCAGGTGGATCTCTGTGAATTTGAAGCCAGCCTGATCTACATAGTGAGTTCCAGGACAGCCAGGGCTACACAAAAGAAACCTTGTCTAGAAAAAAAAAATAGATCATTCCATCAATTTATCCAACAACTACTCAGTAACAGTCACCTTTAGGCATGACTCGCCAGCTGTCTGCCGGCTTGGGAAACTGTCCTCATGCAGGGAACACCCCGATTATCTTTCCTATACTATAACGCCTCCCTCTCCCTGGTTCCCATTCCCATGGTCCCTTGACCAGAACTGTGTCAGAATGTGTTTTCTGTCCCAGGACTTTCGAGTGATTGGCTAAGACGCAGAGACTAGGAACTGAGAGTTGGATCACATTCATGATGAAGCTATGGAGAGAAAGTCATAAACACTACCAGGGTACCCAGGATTGTCCTCTTCCTTCCTTCATTGCCGTCTGATCACAGACGACTGGTCCAAAAATAGGTTCCTTGTTCAAAGTAGCCAATCAGATCCTTCCATGGAGATTTTGAAACCGGAATTGAAAAAGTTCAAGCAGTCTCTCTCCAACTTCCCCCTTCTTCCCTCTCCCTTCTCCCTCCTTTCTCCGTCCCTTTCTCTATTTCTATACTTCAGTTACATCGTAGCTGGCCTGGGAGCTGCAGCCAGAGGCCATTTTCTACCAAAATAACTGAGAAACAGGAAGTCTATCAGTATCAAGAGGGAGACAAATACGGGGGGGGGAGGGACGGGGAAAGGGGGTTCCCTGGTGCGTTGGTTCATCTTCGTTGTCCCCTTGACTGGACTTTAGAATGTGTAGGACGGGGCTGGAGAGATGGCTCAGAGGTTAATAGCACTGCCTGCTCTTCCAAAGGTCCTGAGTTCAATTCCCAGCAACCACATGGTGGCTCACAACCATCTGTAATGGGGTCTGGTGCCCTCTTCTGGCCCTGAATAGAATCTGTGGGAGATACCTTTCTGGGCATGCTTGTGGGGGTGTCTCCAGAGAGGTTAACTGGGGAAGACTGACCCAGCCTGGAGGTTGACAGCACCATCCCATGGGTTAGGTAGGTACCTGGAGCAAATAAAATGGAGAAAACCAGATGAACACCAGCATTTTGCTGTGTGTTTCCTGACTGTGGGTGTGATGTGACGAGCCTGGCCTATCAGGTCACACCCCAAAGTCAACCTTTGCACCTTAAGTATTGGTCACGATGAACAGCAGAGCAACAGGCACTCAAGGCTCCCGCTGTCCCCTTCCTCAGCTGCAGGACCCCTGCCTATGGGCTTCCCGAGTGACCCCTCATAATTACCCTTTTGCTGAAAGCGTTCCCACCGGGTTTCTAATGGACAGGCACTTCCAGTGCAGTTTATACTCATATCTGCTAGCTGATATACCCGGTGAGGTGCCAAGGAGCCAGCAAGAACCAGGGGTGCCTCCATAGAGGAGCTTAGCAGAGGGCAACAGACCTACTTTGTCTTCCAACAGTCACAGCCGAGATATGATCAGCACACACATTGGAGTGCCAACTAAACTCTCGGGGTTTAGAGGAGGCCTGGGGCAAGGCTCGGACTGGGGAGACACAAGCAAGGCATGGATGGCACCAAATCATTTGAAAGATTTATTTGTATTATCTTTAATCATGTGTAAATGTGTGTTTGTACGTGGGTTTGTGCAAGTAAGCACAAGTACGTGAGGAGGCCAGAGGTGTCAGCTCCTCTGCAGCTGGAGTTCTAGATGGTTGTGAACCATCTGATGTAGGTGCTGGGAACCAAACTTGGGTGGTCTAGAAGAGCAGTAAGCGCTCTAAGCACCAGCACCGTGCCATCTCGTCCTTCCAGTTGGCACAAACTTAAGGAGCCACCTGCTTTCAGGAGTCGTGAGCGCAGGGCCGAGTCTTAGGGAAGCATCTTCCACCGTCTTGTACACTGGGCGGCTTGTGAGGCTCACTGAGCTCCTCACAGTGGTGTTTGGGAAGACTTCCTAAGAAAGTTAGCTGTAGGAGGAGACTCCTTGTTCATTCCCGGAAGCCAAGACACAAATAAACACATAGCAACTATATTAATTACAACACTATTTGACCAATAGCTTGGACATATTTCTGGCTAACTCTTTTTTTTTTAAATATTTATTTATTATATATACAATATTCCATCTGTGTGTATGCCTGCAGACCAGAAGAGGGCACCAGACCCCATTACAGATGGTTGTGAGCCACCATGTGGTTGCTGGGAATCGAACTCAGGACCTTTAGAAAGAGCAGACAATGCTCTTAACCACTGAGCCATCTCTCCAGCCCCTGGCTAACTCTTATATCTTAAATTAACCCGTTTCTGTTATGCTGTGTTGCCACGAGGCTGTGGCCTACCGGGTAAGGTTTCACTGTGTCCTCCTTCAGCAGCTACCTGGCATCCCCTTGACTCTGCCCCCCCCCCCGTGCCCCCCTTCTTTGTCTCTGTTCTGATTTCCTGCCTGGCTTTATTCTGCTAAGCCATTGGCCCAAACAGCTTTATTCATCAACCAATAAAAGCAACGCATGTACAGAAGGACAAGGACATCCCACATCAGTCAGCAATCAACTGGGCGGCGGCGACACACACCTCAAATCCCAGCACTCAGGAGGCAGAGGCGTGCCGATCTCAGTGAGTTGGAGTTGAGCTTGGTCTACAAAGGGAGTGCCAGGACAGCCAGGCCTATACACAGAGAAACTCTGTCTCTAAACCGGTCCACACTCCCACCCCCAAAAGAAAGCAATCTGAAATGAACCTGGGAGGAAAAACACTTGGACTTGGGGCAGTGTTGAGTGCCTCAAAGTAAAGTAGTGAAGTTCCATCTCTCAGGCAAGGATCTCCCAAGATCATCAGACTCCAGTGTTCTCTAAGTACCCAAGGCAGGAAGGAAGAGCGAGAAGAAAGAACAGAGATTCTGTAGGCAGGCATGTTGCTAAATTCCTTCCCAGGGCAAAGATAGAAGCAGAGTCTACTCCTCCTCCCAAGAGCCTAGCAACAAACACAAGCACAATTCCACCATAGCTTTGGTGAGTTCATTGGGCTTTCTTACAGAGCACAGGTGAGAGGCAACCTATAAGGGTGTGGGGTGTGAGTATCCCTCCCCTAAAGGCCAGGAAGTCTTTTTTTTTTCTAGTTTTTCGAGACAGGGTTTCTTTGTAGCTTTGGAGCCTGTCCTGGAACTAGCTCTTGTAGACCAGGCTGGCCTCGAACTCACAAAGATCCACCTGCCTCTGCCTCCCGAGTGCTGGGATTAAAGGCTTGCACCACCACCACCACCACCACCACCACCACCACCACCACCACCTGGTTGGCCAGGAAGTCTTTAGCCAGCCGGAATGAGGACTTTCCCATAGCTTGTAAATGGAGCCCCACCTCCCAGTCAGCCCGGGCCTTTCCCTAAGGCCACGTAAAACTAAGGCAGAGTTGCCTACACAGGTGTTAGTGAGCAAATGGACACTAAGATGAGGGTCTTGCACTCTCCCCAACCCTCCCTGAGGGGATGCAAACAGTCAACAAGCTCAGTTGGAACAATCTGTTTGCAAGGGAGGGCGCAGCTGACCTCAAGATGGTAGTTGCATGGCTTGGAGGACAGTCATGCATGAGGCAATCAGAAAAATGTGATGATGATGATGACTTGGGTTGGGAATGGAGGTTTTGAGACAGGGTCTTGCTATATGGCTCTGGCTGTCCTGGAACTCACTATGTAGCCCAGACTGGCCTCAGACTCACAGAAATTCTCCTGCCTCTGCCTCCCGAGTGCTGCTAGGATTAAAGGCGTGAGCCATGGCGTCTGGCAAAAGCAGTGATTACTAAGCTAGGAAATGATGCAATCCGAACAGAACATGGAATGAACCAAACAGAGCAGCGTAAATCTAAGAAGCTGCTAAGGTCAGGGCATACAGGAGGCCATTGTGCCAATCCAGGCAGATGGCTGGAAGTCTAAACTAATTAGCACTGAGAATAGAAACATTGTAAGAAAAACAATATACGATTAATATAATTTGGCAGTTGATTGGAGGGACAAGAAAGTAGAAAATAATTAAAAGTACAGTTAAGTACAATAAGCTACAACCAAGAAAATAAATCATGTATATATATATATATATGAAAATTATAAGGGGTGTATAGGATTTCTTAGGAAAAGCTCTTTAAGTGGACAAGCTTTCTAATGGTTTCTTTCTTTCTTTCTTTCTTTCTTTCTTTCTTTCTTTCTTTCTTTCTTTCTTTCTTTCTTTCTTTCTTTCTTTCTTTGAGACTTGGTTTCTCTGTAGCTTCAGAGCCTGTCCTAGAACTTCCTCTGTAGACCAGTGTGGCCTTGAACTCACAGAGTTTTGTCAGAGCTGGGATTACAAATGTGCACCACCACTGCCCAGTGGGCAGGCACTTTCAGTGCAAAGTTCTAATTGCTTCAGTCTGCTGGATGCAGTGCTCTGTGTAAGGCGCTGAACTGACAAAGGTCAGGATGGGGGTCAGAGGTCTGTGTGTACTGTGTGTGATCACTTAGACTTCATATTTGTCTTTGGTTGGTTAGTTGGGTTTTGTTTTGTGAGACAAGTGTCCTGGATCTCACAGAGATCTTCCTGCCTTTGCTTCTCCCCGGGATTACAGCCATGCCCAATCACACCTATCTTAAAACAGGTCCATTATCAAAAGTGACTATGTGTCCCCAAAGACATGTCCACAGAAGTGATGACAATAACGGCCTATTAAGATAGAATATTGAGGGGTTGGAGAGATGGCTCGGTGGTTAAGAGTACTGGCTGCCCTTCCAGAGGACCCTGGTTTAATTCCCAGCAGCCACATGGCAGCTCACAACTGTCTGTAACTTTAGTTCCAGGGATCCAACACTCTCACACAGACATTTGTAGACGAAACATCAATGCACATAAAATAAAAATCAGTCACTTTTTAAAAAAAAGATAGAAAATTGGTATCTAGAGGCCATTAATTGGGAGAGGGTTTTTTTCAGTTTGTCATTGAATATTTGGCTGCCCGGCTAGTAGATTTCTTTAGGAATGGTAGATTAAATTACTAACGAAGTTGTGATGGAGAAAGCTTATGGTCATAGTAGACCAAACACATACTAAAGTCTGTAGGCTTCTGGGAGAGAGCCAGTAGAAAGAGAAAAGTTGGGGAGAGGAGAAGCTGAAAGGAAGAGGAGAGGAGGCTATGGAAGTGTTGATTGAGCCTTTACTTTATTGACTGGGGGTGGGGGTGGGGACAGTAGCCCAGAGATTTCTCAGGAGCCACAGAGGAGGTCAGAGCAGGCTTTGTGTAGGGAAGGGAAGAGGGGAGACCACCAGGCCACCCAGACCACCCAGGCCTTCCATGCTGGGAGCTCAGCTGTGATTAGGGCCATGTGCCGTACAGCCCACACACATCTGTGTAGGCAGCGGAGCTTCGCTTGGGTGGTACTGGGGATCGAACCCAGGGCCTCATGGTGCTAGCTCTAACACGAGCTACATTTTCAATCTGGCAGTAAGTGGTTTTATGGACGTTATTTGTTTTGGGTTATTTTTATTTTACTTTATTATTTTTTTTTGAGAAAGGGTCTCTCATTTAGCCCTGGCTGTCCTGGAACTCACTATATACACTAGCCCAGGCTGGCCTTGAACTCACAGAGATCTTCCTTCCTCTGCCTCTTGAGTGCTGGGATTAAAGGCATGCAAAAGCAACAACAACAACAAAAAATATTTATTCGCTTGCTTGCTTATTTATTTATGTGTTTTACTTTCCCTTTGTAGTTTAGACTGGCCTCAAACTCTGGGATACCCCTACCCTAACCACCTTGACCTCCTGAGTAGATGGGATTTCAGGCCTGTGTCACCATGCCTGGTTCTGCTTGTCTGGGACTGTAGTTTTCCAGTAGTCAATTTGGGGGTGTTTGGGTTGTCAGTCTGTCTTTTAAATTGTAGTGAGAAGGGCCTTTGAAAAGGCTCACATGTTGTTGGTTGTTTTTTACTTTTTAGGGGCCCGCCACCCAGCTCCCAAATAAACCATACATGGAAGCTTATTTGTAATTCTAAATGTCCGACCTTAGCTTGACTTGATTCTAGCCAGCTTTTCTCATCTAAAATTATTCCATCTACCTTTTGGCTCTGGACTTTTTCCTTTTCTTACTTCTGTATATCTTACTTTCACTTTTACTTCGTGACTGGCTGGGTGGCTGACTGGCTGGCTGGGGGCTGTGTGAGTGGCTGGCCCCTCCTGTACTCCTCTCCTTGTTCTCTCTTGATCCCCCTTCTCCTCCGAGATTTCTCCTTCTACTCATTCCCTTAGCCTGTCAGTCCTGCCTATCCTTCCTCCTGCTTCGCTCTTGGCCATTCAGCTCTTTATTAGACCCATAAGGTGTTTCAGGCAGGCAAAGAATCACAGCTTCACAGAGTTAAACAAATGCAACATAAAAAAATGCAACACATTTGTTTAATTTTTTGCATCATTAAACAAATGTTCCACAGCATAAAAGAATGTAACACATCTTAAAATAATGTTTCGTTATTTTATGAGGCATCAGAACTTACTGTGTGAACCTGCTGACCCAGCCCCCCAGTGCACCCCCAATCTCTGGAATCCTTGTAAAGAAATGACTTTATAATATTGTCCTCAGGTCAGTGTGGTGGCACAAGCCTTATTCCAGCATTCGGGAGGCAAAAGCAGATGGATCTCTCTAAGTTCAAAACCAGCCTGGTCAACATAGTGCGCTCCAGACCAGGCACAGCTGCAAAAAGTGAACAATAAAAACCCCAATATTGGGGGCTGGAGCAATGGCTCAGCAGTTAAGAGCTCTGGCTGCTCTTCCAGCTGGTTCAATTCCCAACACCCACATGGCAGCTCACAACCGTCTGTAACTCCAGTTCCAGGGGATCTGACATCCTCACAGACATACACACAGGCAAAACACCAATGCACCTGAAATAAATAAGTAAATCTGAAACAAACAACCAAAACAAAATTCCCAATGTTGTTCTTTGACCTCCACATGCGTGTCATGGCCCATGAATACCACCCCCCACCACACACACACACACACACACACACACACACACACACACACACACCAGTAAAAGCCTTTCTTCTAAAACTTTATTTTATTTTTTTATTGAAAAGAGATTCTTCTTTCATACAATACATCCCAAGCACGGTCTAAAATTTTCTTTAAATTGTGGTGAAAGGCCTAAATTGGTACACTATAGTTAGTGCTACTGTCCATGGTGGTTTCTCTAGACTCTAGAGGTTGGAAGTAGAAAACAAGGTTTTATCAGGTTTGGGTTCTTCCGTGGTCTTTGTGTGAGTGAACACGTAGTTTTTCTCTTTCCACACTATTTCTCTGTATAACAGCCCTGACTGTCCTCAAACTCACAGAGATCCACCTGCCTCTGTCCACCCCCTAGTGCTAGGATTAAAGGTGTGTGCCACGGCGGAGCCCTTGACAGTTAGCAGGAAATGACCTTGAACTCTCGTCCTCTTGGCTCCACCTCCTGAGTGCTGGGTTTACAGGCTTGTTCCAACACACCGGGTTCTATGCTGAGGTTTTCAAGCATACTAGACAAGCCTACTAACTGAATTTCCTCCTCCACCTCTATATTATTTCTTCTTAAAAAGATTATGGCCCACGATAATAACTCAACTGTGAAATCCAACTGAAAGAGCTCCCACTGGTCAGAGATGGAGCAACTTGGGGCAGTCAAACACCTAAGGTAGTATTGGATTTTTTGTTTGTTTCTTTTGTTTTTTCAAGACAGGGTTTCTCTCTGTAGCCCTGGAACTAACTCTGTCGACCAGGATGACCTCAAACACACAGAGATCCTCCTGCCTCTGCCTCCCGAGTGCTGGGGTTAAAGGTGTGCGCCTCCACTGTCCCGTTTATGCTTGAAGTGGGTGAATCCACTTCTTGTCCAGACCTTTGAGGTAGTAAGACACCCACCTTCGATCCAGATCTTGAGGTGTGAAGACAAACATACATACATGTCTTTGATCCGGTTAAGGCTGTGAAGACACAGGCCTTTAATTTGGATCTTGAGGCAGGAAGATACACCTTTAATATGGGCCACACCTCTGTTGGAAGGCTATATAAGGACAAAGAAGAAGAAAACTTTTGTTCTTTGCCAGCTTGTACTCACCTTGCCAGCACTTCCATTTATTCCTTTACTGGTATTGAAGCCCACGTCACTTGAAGACTGACTGAGACATCCAGTCTCATGGGACTGAGCAACTACTAGATTCTTGGGCTTTCTGTTCACAGCTATTGTTGGATTAGCTGGACTACAGTCTGTAAGACATTCTAATAAAAATAGGTCATATATATGTGTAATGTATATGTAACCTATATATATATTACATATATATGAGAGAGAGAGATTCATTCCATAAGTTCTGTAATTCTAGAGAACCCTGACTAACATACGTGGTTACACACATCTTTAATCCTAATACTTGGGAGGCAGACACAAACAGATCTCAAAGAGTTTCAAGGTCAACCTCTGGTTTACATAATACATTCCAGTCTAGTCAGGGCTGCGCGTAGTGAGACCCTGCCTCAAAACAAACAAATGAACAAATAAATAAAATTAAAATAAGGCTAGAGAGAACTTTCAGTTGTTAAGAATGCTACCTGCAGCCAGGCAGTGGTGGTGCACGCCTTTAATCCCAACACTCGGGAGGCAGAGGCAGGTGGATCTCTGTGAGTTCGAGACCAGCCTGGTCTACAAGAGCTAGTTCCAGGACAGGCTCCAAAACCACAGAGAAACCCTGTCTCGAAAAACCAAAAAAAAGTAGAAAAAAAAGAATACTATCTGCTATTCAAGTGGACTCAGGATTTCCAGCACCCACAGGGTAGCTCACAACTGATGTGGAACGTCTTTCTGTATGCTGAGAATATGTGTTGCTTTTATTGGCTGATGAATAAAGCTGCTTCGGCCTATGGTAGGGCAGAATATAGCTAGGTAGGAAAGACAAACTGAGCACAGGGAGAAAGAAGATGGAGCTGAGAGAGATGGCAGCAGCCACTGGAGGAGAGATGCCAGAGCATTATGGGTAAGCCACAGGGCATATGGAAATACACAGATTATTCGATATGGGCTAATTTAAATATGTAGAGCTAGCCAGTAAGAAGCCTAAGCCATCGACCAAACTGTTTGTAATTAATATTAAACATCAGAATGGTTATACAGGAACTGGCAGGCGTGAGAGAAACCTCTAGTTATAACACAACCATTTGTAACTCCAGATCTAGAGAATCCAGTCCCTTCTGACCTTCAAGGGTGCCAGACACACAATAGTATGCATATACAGGCAGGTAAAACACCCATTAACATAAAATTGAGTTTCAAAAAAATCTGTGGCTTTTCATTAAATTCAGGTGTAGTGGCACATTTTTTTTTTTTTTTTTTGAGACTTGGTCCCTCTGTAGCCCTGGATGTATGTCCTGGAACTCACTCTGTAGATCAGGCTGGCCTCAAATTCATAGAGATTCACCCGCCTCTGCCTCCCAAGCGGAATTAAAGATGTGCTGCTATGCCCCGTTTAAAGTATGGTTGACACTTGCCTTTGAACCCAGTACTCAGAAGGAAGAGCTAGGCAGCCTAGTCTACACAGAAAGTTCTGTGTCAACCAGGAATACACAGAGACCCTGTCTAAAAACCTCAAGGCAAAAGAGAATTTAGTTAGGGTGTATCACATTAGAGCTTTACTTCATCCCTTTAGAGGGCACTATATCAGCACACACAGGGCAGGGCAGGGCAGGGAACCAGATAGGAAGACAGGAAAAGAAAGAGAGACACCAGGCTGGATTCAAACTCACAGAGATCCACCTGCCCCTGCCTCCTGAGTGCTGGGATTAAAGGCAAGTGCCACCACTGTCCAGCTAACAAAAACTTTCTTAATGGGCTGGAGAGATGGCTCAGAGGTTAAGAGCATTGCCTGCTCTTCCAAAGGTCCTGAGTTCAATTCCCAGCAACCACATGGTGGCTCACAACCATCTGTAATGAGGTCTGGTGCCCTCTTCTGGCCTGCAGGCATACACACAGACAGAATATTGTAGACATAATAAATAAATAAATAAATATTTTAAAAAAAATTCTTAATAACAAATATCAAAGAACAACGAGATGACTCAGAGGATAAAAGCACCTGCTGCCAAGCCTGATGACTTGAGTTCAAATCCCAGGATCTACATTGTGGAAGGAGAAAGCCAACTCCATCAGCTTCTCCTCTGACCCACAGAAACACTTTGGCGAATGAACACCCATACATGTAGATGGAAGTTTCTGTCTCAACTGGTCCTGCAGCTGTTCAGCGCCAAAGAAACCACAGAGGCTTATATTAATTACAAACGGTTAGGTCTATTAGCCCAGGCTGATTATTAACTAGTTCTTACTAGTTAAATTAACACATAATTCTGGTCTATTTTTAGACAAGACACATGGCTTGGTACCTTTTCTCAGTGTAGCCTTGTCATCTTGCTTCCTCTGCATCTGGGTGGTGACTGCAGACTGAGCCTTTCCTCTTCCCAGAATTCTTAGGCTGGTTGTCCCACCTATACTTCCTGCCTGGCTACTGGCCAATCAGCATTTTATTAAACCAATATGAGTGACAAATCTTTACGGCATAAAAAAAGCATTCTCCCACAGTATTCTCTCTTTTTTTCTTTTCAAAACAAGACCCAGAATCTAATCTCCTTTCTTTAGCTTTTTTTCCTAAATATTGTCCATAACAACTTGTAAACAACACTCTAAATAAAGACAGACATCCATAATCTATTTTTTGGGGTGGGGGGGAATGTGGGAGTAGTTTTCTAGAATACTTCCTGCTGATTAGGAGCATTGGTGATCTTATGGGGACCCTAGGATTATGGTCAAGCTCTGACTGGAGTATTCTGTGAGGCTGGATCATCTCAGCCAGCAGCCTTGAAACTGTTCTGGATGTAGAACTTGGAAGAAACTTAAGCAGAGGTGCTCTGAAATGCTGGATCATCTGGGCCGTCTGCTCCCATTGGAGATTTTTCAGGGGGTCTTCCTTGATGAAACCTTATTTTTCTTTTTTTTTTTTTTGGATTTATTTATTTATTATGTATTCAGTGTTCTGCCTGCATGTATCCCTGCAGGCCAGAAGGGAGCACCAAATCTCATTACAGATGGTTGTGAGCCACCATGTGGTTGCTGGGAAGTGAACTCAGGACCTTTGGAAGAGCAGGCAAAGCTCTTAACCATGGAACCATCTCTCCAGCCCCAAACCTTCTTTTTCTTCATTTCTTAAAAATGAATCCACAGCCTCTGCCCCATGTTGGGTGACAAAAATGGACATTTCTGTCCCACCTGGTCCACAGCCATTCAGTCAAAGAAACACACAGAGGCTTATATTTATTACAAACTGTTTGGCCTGTTAGCTCAGGCTTATTGTTAACTAGTTCTTAAATCTTAAATTAACCTGTTTCTCTTATTTTATATTTTACCACAAAGCTCATGGTTTGTTACCTAACATCTTGCTTCTTGGGAGGCTACATAGCATCTGCCTGACTCTTCCTTCTTTCTCCCTGCATTCAGTTCAGCTTTCTCACCTAGCTATATTCTGCACTGCCATAGGCCAAAGCAGCTTCTTTATTAACAAATGGTAATAAAATATGTTCGTAAATATATTCATAGCATACAGAAGGGAATCCCCCCCCCCCACACACGCACGCACGCACACAAGCAAATATAAAGGGGTTGCAGGGGTGACTCAGTGGTTAAGAGCACCATCTGCTCATCCAGAGGACCCAGTTCAATTTCTAGCACTCACATAGCAGCTCGCGACTCCAGTCTCAGGGGATTTGACACCCTTTTCTGGCCTCCATGGGTACCAGGTACATACAGGGTATGTAGAAATACATGTTGACAAAACACTCATATGCATAAAGTAAATACATTTAAAATAAAAAACAAAAACCAGGTGTCCCCTTATTATCACTTCTTTTTTTTATTATTGATCAATTCCTGATCCAGACAAGGTCTATGTATTTTGACAGGCTGGGTTTCCTTTAAATCTTTCATATATGTATGAAAGATATATATATATATATATATGTGTGTGTGTGTGTGTGTGTGTGTGTGTGTGTGTGTGTGTGTATGTATATATACATATATATATATATAAACTTGTATTTACTTATTATTCTTTTTGTGGCTGAAGAAACTGCCAAGTGGTATTGGAGAGCGTCTCATAAATTGAGATTTTGATGACTGCATCTCCATGATTCTCTAGGTTGGCAGTTAGATCTACAGACTTGATTAGGGGGTGGAGCAAGCTCACTTCCATGGTGTGTGCCTTCCTCAGTAGGAACATAACACCAAGCTGGCTCTTTGGTGTCACAAGATAGCTCCATTAACATCTTACAGAGGGCCTGTGAGGTGGCTTAGGGGGTAAAGGCATTTGTCACCCAGCCTGAGGACCTGAGTTCCATTCCTGCAGGTTGTCCTCTGACCACGCACACACTGTGGCTTTTTGCTAGAGGGCAGGAAGTAGTTCCATCCATCTCAGTATCTGTGGCTTCTTCCTCTTTGGATTCAATCAACTGTGGATCAAAATACTCAGAAAAGCAAAACTTGCATCTGTATTGAACACATGTACTTTTTTTTGGCCACTATTGCTAAAAATATATAGTCTAACAACTTCTTATAGCATTTACCTTGGGTTAGAGATTAGTCACTTTTCTGTTGCTGTGGTAAACACCATGACCGAGGCAGCTTATGGAAGGAAGGGTTTATCTGGGCTTATGGCTCCAGAGGGAGAAGAGTCCATCACCAGAGTTTGAGTGACGGCTCAGCAGTCAAAGCACTCAGAGGACCTGAATTTAGTTCCCAGCACTTATGTTGGCTTACAACTCTCTGTAATTCCACTTTCAGGGGGTCCAGGGCCCTCTTCTTACCTCCTCAGGCATTACATGGTGTAGTTACATACAAGCAGGCAAAACAGAATAAAAATAAGCAGATCTTAACTGGACAGTACTGGCGCATGTCTTTAATCCCAGTACTTGGGAGGCAGAGGCAGGTGGATCTGTGAACATGAGGCCAGCCTGGTCTACAGAGCTAGTTCTGAGACAGCTAAGGCTGTTACACAGAGATACCTTGTTTCAAAAAAACAAAACAAACAAACAAACAAATTAAAAAAAGCCGGGCAGTGGTGGTGCATGCCTTTAATCCCAGCACTCAGGAGGCAGAGGCAGGCGGATCTCTGTGAGTTCGAGGCCAGCCTGGTCTACAAGAGCTAGTTCCAGGACAGGCTCCAAAACCACAGAGAACCCTGTCTCAAAAAAAAATAAAAATAAGAAAAGGAGATTGCATCACCATCATGAAGGAAACATGGCAGCAGGCACAGTGGCTGGATCTGGGAGCTGAGAACTGAGGGTTCACATCTAAAACCACAAACTGGAAGCAGAGAGCAAAGTGGGAAAAGCCAGAGTCTTTGACCGCCCAGAGCCCACTTCCTCCAGCAAGGCCACACCTCCTAATCCTTCCAAACAGTCACTAACTGGGGCCCAAGTACTCATGTGCAGGGATTAGGGGCCTCTCCTTCAAGCCAACACAATACATGTCTCAACGTGTATAGGAGGACATGAGAGTTCTTATAACCAATCCAAACCATTTCGAATAAGGGACCTGAGAGCATCTGTAGAATTTGGAATTCATGGGAGATCCTGTAACAGGAACCCTGTGGATATTGAAGGATAGCTGTGTCTGTTGTTTTCATGTTATTATTATCTGGGAAACAATAGCACCTACCGTGGGCTCAACCACTGAGAAGCATTTCCTAGCTCAGACTCTGGCTTTCACCTTCGGCAGTAGACATTAAAGGACACCCAAGAAAGGAATGGTCCCACAAGGAAGGCACTAAATACCGCCAGTTTACCTGTGGAGATAAAATGTAGAGCTGAAGACAAACGTAGGACAGTTGTGTGATTCTTTCTGGGGAGACCAGAACACTTGCCTGTTCACTCCAGTTAGGGCACTGGCTCTTCTCTCCAACAGCTGTTGCTGCTTATACAACTTTGGGTACTGGGCCTGTGAATCTTGTTTCAGGAGCTCCTAAAACTTATAAGTTGTGTTTGCTTCCTAAGTCCTAAAACTTTACCCACAGTGATAATAAAGATGCTACATCTCTACTGAAAAATTGTTTAGATTTTGATGCTAATTCTCAGCTATTTTCTCCAATTGGGTGAATAAAACAGAGGATGCAGTAGGAATCCAAGAGAAGAACGGTCTATGACAGCTGTATTGGGAATTTCCCTGGCACAGCCACCATTGCCACCTGGGCTTTCCTGGGCTGGTTCCTATTTCAAATCCTGTTTAGTCAAACTTATCTTGATCTTTCTCTCACTTTTTGATCCCATCATCCCCATCCTTAGTTTCTTTCTTGACAGAGTCTCAGGTATCCAGGCTGCAAGCTCACTGTGCAGGTGAGGATAACCTTGCCCTCTGTCTCCACCTCCTGGGTGTTGGCATTACAAGAATGTGCCGTTACGCCTGGTTAGTTATCTTGAATTTTAACTTTAAAAAACACAGTCATAACCTATGTGTAGTGAGTGGTGCATGTCCAAAATCCCAGCACTTGGGAAACTGAGGCAAAATTATTGGATGGAGGTCAAGGTCAGCCTGGGCTACAGCACAAAGCCCTGTGTTCCAACCTTACGAAGGTGTAAACCAGGTGTGGTGGTATGTGCTTGAAATCCCAGCATTCCATTCCAGCCGCAGAGGCAAAGGGATCAGGAGTTCAAAGTCATTCCCAGTCAAGCAAACAGTGAGTGTGAGACCGGCCGAGGATGTGAAAATCTTCGCGAGAGGGCTTAGAGGAGGGAGGAAGAAAAGAGTCCTCCATCTCACTCAGTTTCAAGCTCTACTGAGACAAACTGGACCACTTCCTCTCCAGTTCAAGGCCCCCACCCTCTGGCCTTAAGCTTCCTTCCTTTCAGTCACCCATTCCCTGGTTTTAGTTTTTGTTTTTTTCCTTTTTTTTTTTTTTTGATTTTTTGAGACAGGGTTTCTCTGTGGTTTTGGAGCCTGTCCTGGAACTAGCTCTTGTAGACCAGGCTGGTCTCGAACTCACAGAGATCCGCCTGCCTCTGCCTCCCAAGTGCTGGGATTAAAGGCGTGTGTTATTATATATATAATATTCTGTCTGCGTGTATGTCTGCAGGCCAGAAGAGGGCACCAGACCTCATTACAGACGGTTGTAAGCCACCATGTGGTTACCGGGAATTGAACTCAGGACTTTTGGAAGAGCAGGCAATGCTCTTAATCACTGAGCCATCTCTCCAGCCCTGTTTTTTTCCTTTTTCAAAAATGTATCTGATATTTACAACAATGTTGTTTCATCTGTTTATTGCCAGGAGAATTCTGGGGGCTCCTTAGGCTTCTTTCCATTTATCATGTGTCTTTCATTTCATTTCAAGCTCTTAGTGTTTCTGTTGTGATAAAATGCTCTGGTTGAAGCTGGGTATGGTGATGCACAGCTCTATACCCAGTGCTCAGCTCTCTGTGAGTTCAAGACCACCCTGGTCTACACAGTGAGTTCCAGGATAACCAGGGAGAGTTTGTAGAGAGACCCTGTCACAACAGACAAAATCACCAACAACCACAGCTGATGTGGAACTCTCCTCTGTATGCCATGAATATGTTTTATTACCATTTAGTTAATAAAGAAGCTTCTTTGGCTTGTGGCAGGGCAGAATATAGCTGGGTGGGAAAACTAAACTGAATGCAGGGAAATAAAGGGCAGAGTCAGGCAGATGCCATGTAGCCGCCAAAGGAGAAAGATGCCAGGACATTACTGGCAAGCCACAGCCTTGTGGTGCTACATAGATTAATAGAAATTGGTTAATTTAAGATGTAAGAGCTAGCTAGAAATATGCCTGAGCCATTGGCCAAACAGTGTTGTAATTAACATAGTTTCTGTGTGATTTTTCAGGTCTGGGTGACTGGGAAATGAAAGCACAGTCTCTGGTTACATAACGAAACAACCACCACCACCACCACCACCACCACCACCACCACCACCACCACCACCACCACCACCACAATAACAAAAACTCAGGTTGGATAAATGGCTCAGCAGCTAAGAGCATTTGCAGCTCCTGTAGAGGATAGGGGTTCAGTTTCCACTACCCACATAGTGGCTCACAACCATGTGCAAATCTAGTGGGAATATGACTCTCCTGGCCTCTGAAGGTAGCAGACAAGCATGTGTTACACATAATGACAGACAGATACTCATATACAAAAAGAAAAATGAAAGGATCTGGAGAGATGGATCAGGAGTTCAGAGCACTTGCTACTCTTGCAGAAGAACTGATTCCAGTTCCTAGCAGCCACATTTGGTGAAACCGCCTGTAACTGCAGCTCCAAGGAGTTCCAACACCCACTTCTAGCCTCTGAGGGTACCATGGCATGCACACACAGACACAGGAAACAGGCACATGAAAATAAATAAGGAAATGAAATTCTTGAACACCTAGTGGGTCTCCTGTGTATGAGAGTTCACTCTGTCGGTCAAGAAGCTGCTCACAGGTCCTTCCAAGACCCGCTTTACCTTGTACTCACTACTCACTGAGATATCTGAAGAGATTTATAAATCACACACTCTTTAAAATGTTTTCTCTATAACGAAGCATTCAGGCCTTTGGATCTTTCTGAGGTTGGCCAAACATTCCTTTTTTTTTTTTTGTTTTTTTGTTTTGCTCTTGAACAAACTTTTCTTATAGGCTTATTTCTTTCTCTTTAATAAATATAATATTTTAGCTGGGCGGTGGTGGCACACGCCTTTAATCCCAGCACTCGGGAGGCAGAGGCAGGCGGATCTCTGGGAGTTCAAGACCAGCTTGGTCTACAGAGCTAGTTCCAGGACAGGATCCAAAGCCACAGAGAAACCCTGTCTCGAAAATCCAAATATATATATATATATATATATTTACATATCTATATGTAAATATATATATAATATTTTATGTGAATGAGTGTTTTGCCTGCATCTTTGTCTGTGCACTCAGTGCATGGCCAGGTGCCGAGGAGGCCAGAAGAGTGTGCTGGATTCCCTGGAAGTGGAGTTATGATGGCTGCCCTGTGTGTGGGTATGGAGCTGGGAATGAAGCACAGGTCCTCTGCAAGAAGGTGCTCTTAGCTACTGGGCCAACGCTCCAGCTCCTCAGGAGGTCTCCAGATCTTAGCATCTTTGGTCATCTAGATAGGCCGAGAACTTCCCACATGACCCAGGTCTTCAGTCCTCTTCACTTGACAGTTCTTTCTACCGCTGTTTTTCTCTCAATTGCATTCAGCTAAACACTGAAAAGAGCCTGTGCTGGGCTGTCAATGCTTGACTGGGAATCTCCTCAGCTAAATATCCGGCCTTATGTTCCCATGTGACCATAGAATGTGATTCTACTCAGCTCCTTTCCTTCCAGTTCCCAACAATGTACCCGTCCTTTCCCCCTGAGTCCTCGTCAGCAGTGTCTGTAGCGTCCGTACTTCTCCCCACAAGTTGCTATGCCTAGCATGTGTGCTCTGCAGTGTACAGCCTTTCTCTACATGCTCCTTGTTTCCTCACTGGCTGACTCATGAACATCAGTCTTTCTCCTAATACTGCACTCAAGGGAATCTGGATTCCTTCTGGTATACTTTTCATTGACCAGTTCCACATTTTGGGGCATTTTCCACAGCAGGTATCAAAACCATTGTGAATTTGCCCAAAACCACCCCAAGGCTAGGACTGTAGGCATTCACTCAGGCAGCAGGAGAACTCTTTGGGTATCTCCCTGATCAGTTCCTTTTCTGTTGCTGTGATAGAGCACCAAGACCAAGGCAACTTACAAAAGAAAGCTTAAGCCGGGAGGTGGTGGCGCACGCCTTTAATCCCAGCACTTGGGAGGCAGAGGCAGGCGGATCTCTGTGAGTTCGAGGCCAGCCTGGTCTACAAGAGCTAGTTCCAGGACAGGCTCCAAAGCCACGGAGAAACCCTGTCTCGAAAAATAAAAAAAAAAAAAAAAAAAAAAAAAAAACCCAGAAAGCTTAAGGTGAGAGTTAGAGTTCATGACCACCGTGATGGAGAGCTTGGCAGCAGGCAGGCATGGCGGCAAGAACAGCTGAGAGCTTACATCTTGATCCAAAAGTTGGAGGCAGGGAGAGAGACTGAAAATGGTGGGAGTCTTTGGAAACCTCGCAATCACTCTCAGGGACACACCTCTTCCGGCAAGAGCACACCTCCTGATTCTTCCCAAAGAGTTCCACCAACTAGAGTCTATGGAGACCGTTCTTGTTCAAACCACCATGCTCCCCCTTCATGAGGATTTACAGGGAGTCAATGGCTGCTGGGGGAAGGGACAGTCTTTTCCAGTAGTGTAGTCAACGCTATGTTACTACACTGCTATAAATAAATCTTCACGCACATGACCACATGTAACACTGATAAAACACATTGGCTCCCAAAAATGTACTATTCTGATACGATTTTTTAAAAAGTGTGTTTGTGTGTGTGTGTGTGTGTGTGTGTGTGTGTGTGTATACACTTGTACCGCAGTGCAGATGTCCAGATCAGAACTAACTTGCAGGAGTTAGCTCTTTCCTTCTGACCATATTGGTTCCAGCAATCGAACTCAGGGCTGTCCTAGAGCTCACTATGTAGACTAACCTGGCCTCAAACTCATGGTTATTCACCTGCCTTGCCACTGCTTGCAAGTCTGAAATAATTTCAACATCAAAGTTGGAGACAGGGAATTATGGAAAGCTGGCCTCGGATACCCATGGACAGTGCTGCAATAGAGTGAGACCAGAAGCCAGCTGGTGAGAAGCCGAGAAATGAACTGGGGCTGGACGATGGGGAAGGAGACCCCGTCCTCAGACGTGTGACCTCAGAAGAGGTAGCAATGGACAGCTGCAGAGAGGCAAGGTCACCAGGTCACCAGAGGTGGCGCAGGCCTCTAATCCCAGCACTCAGGAGGCAGAGGCAGGAGGATCTCCATGAGTTGGAAGTGAGCCTGGTCTACAGAGTGAGTTCCAGGACAGCCAGAGCTACACAGAGAAATCCTGTCTCAAAAAACAAAACAAAACAAAAAAAAAAAAGAATAACTAGGAGAGGCAAGGACAGGGGTCATTTTCTTTCTTTTTCCTCTTTACTTCCCTTCCTCTCCTCCTTTCTTCCTTTCCCCTTATGATGGGCACTGGGGTCAGGACATATGTGTGCTAACACCTGCTCTACCATTATCTAGAATTTTTTCATTTCCTTCCCTTCCTCCTCCCTCTCCTCCTCTTCCTCTGGCTTCTCCTCTTCATCCTCCCCTCCATGCCCTTCCTTCTTTGTTTTGATTTCTGAGACAGGGTCTCACTCTGTTGCTCAGGTTGGCACTTACTATGTTGCCAGGGCTGCCCTGGAACTTGCAAGTAAACCTCCTGCCTCAGTCTTCAAATGCTGGGATTTCTGTTGAATGTCACTGGAATTTCTTTTTGTCCCTCTGTCTCCCTGTCTCTTTGTCTCCCCCAACCCTCGCTGGTTTTCTTGAGACAGGAGACAGGGTCATATGTCTCTGAGAATGGCCTCAAATTTTTATGGCTGAGTTTGACCTTGAAGTCCTGTTCTACTTCCACCACCCCCCCACATGCTGGCATTAAAGGCATACACCACCCTGCCCAGCATTTCTTCTAGATTTTTTTTTATTACTCTTGCTGTTGTTTTGAAATATAGCCCCGAACAGGCTAGGACTCACTACACAGCCCAAGTTGGCTCTCTGAGCAGCTCTCCTGACTCAGTCTCTGAGGGATGGGATTGCAGTGTAAACCACCACACTTATTTTCTTTCTTCATTCCTTCCTTCCTTCTTTCCTTCCTTCCTTCTTTTTTCTATCTTCCTTCCTTCCTTCCTTTCTTCCTTCCTTCCTTCCTTCCTTCCTTCCTTCCTTCTTTTTTTCTATCTTCCTTCCTTCCTTCCTTCCTTCCTTCCTTCCTTCCTTCCTTCCTTTCTTTCTTTCTTTCTTTCTTTCTTTCTTTCTTTCTTTCTCCTTTGGTTTTTCAAGACAGCCTCTGTTTAACAGCCCTATCTGTCCTGGAACTAGCTCTTGTAGACCAGGCTGGCCTCGAACTCACAGAGATCCTCCTGCCTCTGCCTCCCGAGTGCTGGGATTAAAGGCATGCGCCACCACCACCAGGCGGCGCTTGTTTCCTTAAGGTGTGACTGAGCATCTCATCTTGGATATCATCTCTGTTCTAAAGTCTCCCAAAATTGACTTTTCCCTCCCTTCCCCCACCCACTCAACCTTTTAGAATTTATTCTGAAAAAAAATAAAGAAACTTTTTTTTTTTTTTTTTTTTTGGTTTTTTGAGACAGGATTTCTCTGTGGCTTTGGAGCCTGTCCTGGAACTAACTCTGTAGACCAGGCTGGTCTCGAACTCACAGAGATCCACCTGCCTCTGCCTCCCGAGTGCTGGGATTAAAGGCGTGCGCCACCATTGCCCGGCCAAGAAACTCTTGATAGGCTTAAGGAAGAAACCACAGGACCAGAGCTTCACACATCTGCACCAGTCCCCTGGCAACGGCAGATCGGGAGAACAGTGCTAGGGGAATTCTCAGAGTCGTTCAAGAAAGAGAGATGGCAGTTTACGTCACGGTGGTGGCGGTAGAAGTAGAAACGACAGGATTTACGGGAGCACAACCTTATTGCTCAAGCTAAGCATGGCAGATTAAACAGTTAAACCGGTTTCTGCGACGACCAGGTGTGCTCAGAGTGGTACGCCTAAAAAAAATACACTGTTTCTCTTCACTTCTCAAACCCCACTACGTTCACAGCTAAGTGGCAAACTCATGGAGACACAGAGAGCAGAAGGCGCTGCTGCAGCGATTGGACAAACTGCAGTTGCTGTGGCCTTGCTGGGAGAGTTCCTTCTCCCGCTAGCCTCATGAGAGTGTTTGGTCATGACTGGGCGTCTAGTTTCCGCAATTCTCTTTCCGTATATGATGCGATGCTCACGATTTGTCTTCTTTATTCTGTTATGTTTTGTTTTTGTTTTTTTTTTGTGTGGATTTTTCGAGACAGGGTTTCTCTGTAGCTTTTTTGGTTCCTGTCCTGGAACTAGCCCTTGTAGACCAGGCTGGTCTCGAACTCACAGAGATTCACCTGCCTCTGCCTCCCGAGTGCTGGGATTAAAGGCGTGCGCCACCATCTTTATTCTGTTAGTATGCTACATTTAGCTTTTAATTTTTTTATTTTTATTTTTTGGCGTGGGTGGGGTGGGGCATGTACACGGTCCACGTGGGGACGTCAGAGAACAGTTTACAGGAATTGGTCCTCTCCTCCCACCGTGGCTCAGGCTTGACAGCAGGAGTTTTATCCACCAAAGTCATCTCACCAATGAATGTTTTGAGAGTATTTTATTTTTAAGATAAGGTCTCAGCCGGGCGGTGGTGGCGCACGCCTTTAATCCCAGCACTCGGGAGGCAGAGACAGGCGGATCTCTGTGAGTTCGAGACTAGCCTGGTCTACAAGAGCTAGTTCCAGGACAGGAACCAAAAGCTACGGAGAAACCCTGTCTCGAAAAACCAAAAAAAAAAAAAAAAAGATAAGGTCTCGCCAGGCGGTGGTGGTGGCACGTGCCTTTAATCCCAGCACTGGGAGTGGGGGCAGAGGTGTGTGGATTTCTATGAGTTCGAGGCCAGCCTGGTCTACAGAGCTAGTTCCAGGACAGGCTCCAAAGCAACAGAGAAACCCTGTCTTGAAAAACAAACAAACAAAACAAAAGATAGGTCTCACTTACCTTTTAACTCACTACGGTGTGAGACAACCCAGGCTATCCTTGAACCCGTGGCCTTCTGCCTTACCGGAATAGTTTTTGAATGTTAAACTGGTCTTACACTCTTAGGAGAAAGTTCAGTAGATACTGACATATTCTTGTCATATACTACTTAAGGACTTTGGTTTGTTGGTTTTTTTTAAATTTTTTTGTTTTTTTCTAGACAGGGATTCTCTGTAGCTTTGGCGCCTGTCCTGGAACTTGCTATGTAGACTCTACACAGGGTGTTTTTGGTGTTTACTTGCACACACCAGGCTACTTGCCTCCCCAGTTCTCAGGGGAGGCTCTTCTGTCTCTGACTCCCATCCTGCCACAGGTGTTCTGGGATTAGAGGCGCAGGCTGAGTGGGTTCTGTGGTCTGTCCTCAGTTTCCCACGCTTGCATCTCTTCCCACCTCCTAGTAGGTATTTCCTAAGTCTGCTAGAACCCAGTAACAAAATCAACTGATTGAGCATTTTCTTTAAGAAGAGACTTGTAACTAAGATTTCAATTTCTTTCACAGATAATATAGACTTTTTCCCTTTATCCATCTGTTAAGTCTTAACATTCATAGAAACTGTCCATTTCATCTCTATTGTGAGACAAGTAAATATAAAATCATTCATAATATTTTCAATATCTGTTGTATCTATAGGGAGCCCGTCTTTCATAACCGATAGTCACTTTATTTCTTGGCATTATTGCTTTTGCACTCGGGGGGACCCCTAAACATTGCAGATTTTCTGATTTGCTTGTGTGAGAATATTAGATTGCAATCTGTTGGAGGTGCTACATAAAAGCACATGAAAGTAAATGAAAAACCTAAATAAATGTTAACTCGGGCAGGTTTATTATATAAACAATAACGCTAAAGTATGAGTGCTGGGGGGGTGTGGTGGTTTGAATGAGAATGGCCCATAGGCTCATGTATGTGGACGCTTGGTCCCCAGATGGCAGAACTGTCTGGGAAGGGTTAGGTGTGGTTTTGTTGAAAGATGTGGGGGAAGGGGGGACAGGGGCGGGGCGGCTTTGAGGTTTCAAAAGTCCACACCATTTCCAGTGATCTCCCTCTCTCTGTCTCCTGCTTGTAAGTCAGATTGAGCTCACAGCTATTGTTCCAATGCTATTCCTGCCTGCCTATGGCCGAGCCCCCCTCCCCAAGCTCATGGACTTGCCCTCTGAGACTGTAAGCCCCAATAAAGTCTTTTCTCTGTAAGTTCCCTGGTCACGGTGTCTCCTCACGGCAACAGACAAGTAACCAAGAGAGAGGTGATCTCAGTGATGGATTTGCCTGGGTTAGGGGAGGACCTGGGTTTGATTCTATAGCAACAAACAAATACATGTTAAAGCAAACAACAAATCCACAGATCTAGCGTGCGCTCACCGTGTATTGCAGCCTTATGTGTGCCTTCGCAGAGGAGCCCGGCTGGGTGGGGGAAGAATGAAGAAAGCACCTACCCACAAACCTTTTAGTATAACTTGGTATTTATTTTATACATCATACAGCTTTGTTTTAATGAAAGCTAAGACAGGAAACAAAACAAAACAGAACAAAACGCAGCCAGTGACATTCTGTTCACATTCTGGCACATTCTGGTTCACAGGCAATGGCAGAAATGACCTCCTCCTGATAATTTGAAATCTGACCCTGTGTAGTTTTCACCTCCCGGAAGAGCTGGCTGGCTAGAAAGCCTTGACGGGAGCAGATCCGGCCTCTCCAGCAGGACACCGGGCATTTGAAGGCAGATCTCTGAGGAATCAGGTCTCCTAAGCCTGCAGCCGCCTCCTCCTCTCAAGTCAACGTTTCTGCACAGGGCCAACTCAGTAGGAAATGGCAGCCATGACAGGCCAGGCTGGAGCTATGGTGAGAGGGTTGAGTAAGAGCTTGACCTTACACCCTGTGATGGGGATTCTTGGCTGTCAACTTGACTGTATCTGGGATGAACTACAGTCCAGAAACGGAGAGCACACTTGTGATCTTGAGACTGGCAGACACGCCCTTGATTTTAGCCAAACCTTCTGCTGAAAGCCTGTACAGGGACGATGGAGTAAGGAAGGCTCCCTTTCTCTTCGGGCCTGCTTGCCCCAGCCTTGCCAGCACGTCCATTCCTTTACTGGCACTGGACCCCACTTCTTTGGGATTCCAGCACATACTGAAGTCCAGCTGAGACATCCAGCCTTCTGGGACTGAGCAGCTACTGGATTCTTGGACTTTCCATTCTCAGCCAGCCTTTGTTGGATTAGCTGGGGTGCAGCCTGTAAGTCATTCTAATAAATCATACACACACACACACACACACACACACACACACACACACACACACACACGAGAAAGAGAGACAACACAGAGAGATTCATTCCATCTGTGACTCTAGAGAACCCTGACTCTAGAATCCCTGACCCCAAGGGACCAACCGTTCTTGTTGCTCACCCCCAGCACACCAGTGGGAACCATCATGACAGGAGAGTCTATGTTCCTGAGCATTCTCCATGCTCTTGTTCTGCCTTTAATCCCGGCACTCAAGAGGCAAAAGCGGTGGATCTCTGTGAGTGAAAGGCCAGCCTGATCTACAGAGTGAGTGGAGGGCTAGCTAGGGTTGTATAGTGAGATCCGGTCTTTTTTTTTTCTTTATGTGTCTGGGTGTTTTAATGTCATGATGTCTCTGCACCACTTGCATGATATCTCTGTCCCACATGTATGCCTGGTGCCTATGGAGGCCAGAAGACAGCACTGAATCCCTCGGGACTGGAGTTGCAGGTGGTTGTGAGCAAACCCCTGCAAGAGTCCTGCACAGATCTAAGTCAGATGGAGAGGGAAATGGATACACCCCAGCCCATCCCTAATCTAGAGTCTATCTGGTTTTGTTTTTATGAACAGCATGCACTCTTAACTGCTGAGCAATCTCTCTAGCCCCAGACTTTGAACTTTCCACTTCACCTTGAGTCCCCAGCCTTCTAGGCCCCCTCATCTGTCTCTAGGACCTTTTAGACCTCAGTCACAGGTTTCTGCCTCTGCTTCTTGGCCCTTATCTGAACTCCCAGCCGTACAAGGTGGCTCTAAGGTGACCCTTGGCTTTCTCCTGACTGACTCACCTCCCTAGCTACTGTTGGCACAGCTTGAGCTAACAGGAGGTTGAAGAGGGAAGAAAGGCGAGATCTCCATGAAGGGCACACAATATCAACTTGAGGACTGGTAGGAATACAAGTTAGTCTAGCCACTATTGAAAACAGTATGGGGATTCTTCAAAAACTACAGGTAGGGTCTGGAGAGATGGCTCAGCAGTTAAGAGCCAAGTTCAGTTCCCAGCACCCATACTGGGCAACTCCCAACTGCCTGTAACTCCAGCTCTAGGGGATCTGCTGCCCTCTTTTTGGCCTCTGTAGGCATCCATACACATGGAACATATGCTGCTTACATAAAGCCACACATAGACACTTGCAAAATTTTAAGGAGAAAGCTTTCTTAAAACAACAGCCACGTACAAACGGATCTACCGTGTGATTGAGCTGTATAGCTATAGCACTTTGGGGCATTTATCAGAAATAAAGCGAGTGTGCAAAAATGCCTGCACACCCATGTTCAGTGCAGCGCTATACACAGCAGCCAAGCTGTGGAATCAGTCTACATCAACTGACGAGTGGATAAAGAGAATACGATACATAACTGCGTGGCTTGAGCAGGAAGGACTCCCATAGGCGCATAGGTTTCAATGTTTCCTTTTAGGGAATGGGATGATGCATCTTGACAGGGATTGGGAGGTGTGGCCTTGTTGAAGTAGAAGCAACAGGATCAAGTCATCTTTGGTTATACAGCCACTTGGAGGCCTACCTGAAACACTGTCTCAAAACAAAAAAACAACAAACGAAACAGAAAACCAAAAACTAAAAAATTGAATCGTCTGAGCCACTAGCGTGCCAGCATCACGGGACGCGTCACAGGAGAGTGGCGGGACTATCTCACTCGGCGGTACTTACGTGTGTGTCTAGCTTTGGTTTTATTTCTGTATTTTGAGACAGGGTCTCGCCAGATTGGCCTGGAATTTATTAAGCAGACCAAATTTCCTTCAGTCTCGAGTGTCTTCCTGCCTCAGTCTCCCAAGGGCTGGGACTTCAGGTGTGGGCCACCATACTTTTTACTGTTGTTGATCGACACTGTTGGGGCATGTGTGGTTTGGGCACATGAATGCAGGTGCCTGTGGGAACAAGAAGAGGGCAGTGGATCCCCTGAAGCTGAAGTTACAGGCAATGGTGAGCTGCCCGATGTGAGTGCTTGGGACTGAACTTGAGTCTCCTGTAAGAGTCATTCATGTAGGGCTGGAGAGATGGCTCAGAGGTTAAGAGCATTGCCTACTCTTCCAAAGGTCCCGAGTTCAATTCCCAGCAACCACATGGTGGCTCACAACCATCTGTAATGGGGTCTGGTGCCCTCTTCTGGCCTGCGGGCATACACATAGACAGAATATTGTATATATAATAAATAAATAAATATATATATATAAAAAAAAGAGTCATTCATGTATGTAACTGTTAGAGCCATCTCTCCAGCCCGTCATAAAGGTTTTGTGTGTGTGTGTGTGTGTGTGTGTGCTCTTGTGTGTGCACACATGCATGCTCTTGTGCTTGCTCTCAACTGTGTGCCTGTGTGGCCGTCAGAGGACAATTTTTGGGAGTTGGACCTCTCTTTCTAGTGTGGGTTCTGGGGATTGAATTTGGGTAGTCAGACTATCATAGCAAATGCTTCCACCTGCTGAGCCATCCTGCTGGCCCAGCCTTTATAATATTAAACATCTCCATCACCTCAGACAGTTAGGATATCTGTGGCACGAACATTCAAATCCTTAGTCATCATGGCGGCACATGCCATTAATCCCAGCACTCAGGAGGCAGAAGCAGCAACTCGTAGCTCTCTGAGTTTGAGGCCAGTCTTATCCTCAAGGTGAGTTTGAGACCAGTCAGGACCACATTTTAAAAAAACCCTGTCTCGAAAAAAAAAAAAAAAAGCATTCAAATTGTATTCTTTCTAAACCAGCTGTGGAGGTGCATTCCTTTAATCACAGCACTCGGGAGGCAGAGGCAGGTGGATCTCGAATTTCTGAGTTTGTAGCCTGGTCTACAGAGTGAGTTCCAGGACAGCCAGGACTACACAGAGAACCCCTGTCTTCAAAAACAAAATATTTTTTCTTCTCTATAAAGTTTTACTACTCAGAGGTATTATACTGAGTCAGAAACAACAAATACTATTTTTCATTTTAAAAATCTTGAGAGTAAATCTTTTGAAGCCAGATCAAATATAAGCGAAGGAAATGACTTCTCTTGCTGCTGACTTGAATTTCTCTTCCCGCCAGTTTTCAGGAAGAAATTGCATTTCTCTGCACCTTGGCAACCTGTGCAGCTGCCGAGCCGCTGTCAGGCCTCTGTGTGGCGCAGAGGGGCCTGTGGCACCTGACGGGCACCCTGAGCTCGCCCTGTGGTATGAGAGGCACGGAGCTGTGTCATGCCAGGTCCATGGGACATGCAGCAGAGTCCCAGGCAGGTGCCCCTACTCAGCGACCCTCAAACAAGAACATCTGTTTCTCTGCATCTGCCTGCCATCCTTGCCACCCTCATTCATGGAACGGTGACGGTAATTTATTGAGAGTCTGCCATGCACTGGGAAAGAGGCCAAACACGTTACATGTTATCTCACTTCCCTCTCACGGCAACGGCACGAGGTTATATACCGTTATCTCCGCGTGACAAATGAGAAGCCGAAGTCTCTGGACAACTTGGTGAATATACCCCAAACCACAACGATATCCTTACTTTGGTGATTTGTATGGTATGTGACTATTATCTCAATAACGCTTTATACGGGGTAGTGTGTGTGTGTGTGTGTGTGTGTACTTGGAGGCAAACCTATGTGAGTTCAGGGCCAGCCTGATCTACACAGAGAGGTCTATGTCAGCCAGGGCTACATGGGACTACAAGGACTGGGGAGGTAACTCCGCGGTGGCACGTTCGCCTAGAAGAAATGCAGTGGGGAACGGGGGCTGCGAGGCCTCTTGTCACATCTGCATAGTGCTGGGTCACTTGACGGCCTGAACCCTGGCAGCCTCTGAGGTGGGCAAGTCACTTCAAGCATTGTTATCAGCATTTGGGCTCCTCAGAGAGTGATCCCATCGGCATGGGGACAGAGAAGAGTTCTTGTGAGGGCAGAAATGGCACCCGGCCTTGGAAGCATCGGCCATAAGCCATTCCACACCAGACTGTCTGCCCCAGAAGCTGCTGCAAACTGGGTGAGGTGAAGAGGCTCAGGGAGCTACTGGGGTGCATGCCCCAAGTGCCCAGCCCCCCCCCCCCCCCCCCCGCACCCAGGTAAGGCAGTGGGGAGTGCTGGCAGCATCAGGATGCACTCCCAGGTGCTACCTCTGCCCCTCAGGAATCCTACTGACCCACCTCCTGCCCTTTGCTGGGTACACAGGCCAGTTGCCTGGTGATTGTAAACAGAAGGTCTGCATTATCCCATAATCCCCGAGGAGCAGGGAATGTCGAGTGGATTTAATTCACTCTGTAGACCAGGCTGGCCTCGAACTTACAGACATCCACCTGCCTTTGCCTTCTAAGTGCTGGAACTAAAGGTGTGCGCCACCATGACAGGCTCCAGAAATCTTACAGAGCCTTTAATATGATTCTTTCAACTTCAGTATAATTTTATATATTCGTTTATTTATTTGGCTTTTGAGACAGTTTCTCTGTGTAGCCCTGGCTGTCCTAGAATTAGCTCTGCAGACCAGGCTGGCCTCACACTCAGAGGTTTGCCTGCCTCTGCCTCCCAAGTGCTGGGATTAAAGGCGTGCACCACCATCATCTGGATAATGGCAGTATAATTTTAAAAGATGGTAAGAGTGCCTTATTTTTTTCTGAATTTAAAATGTGTTCTTCATACAGTATCTATTATTTTAGTTTCTGAATTTTACAAAAATCTGTTTAGATTGGGATTAGCCAAGCATAATTTAACCTTAGCTACACACAGGCTTTTAAATTCTTCCTTCTTTATTCCATTTTGGACAGATTTAAAATTTTTTTTTTAACTTTTGAGGTTATAATTACATCATTTCCCTTTTCCTTTCCTCCTCCTAAATCTTTCCTTGCTCAGTGCAGTCCTCCCTTGCTCAGTATAGTCCTCCCTTGCTCCAGTGCAATCCTCCCATGCTCCAGTGCAGTCCTCCCATGCTCCAGTGCAGTCCTCCCATGCTCCAGTGTAATCCTCCCATGCTCCAGTGCAGTCCTCCCATGCTCCAGTGCAGTCCTCCCATGCTCCAGTGCAGTCCTCCCATGCTCCAGTGCAGTCCTCCCTTGCTCCAGTGCAGTCCTCCCATGCTCCAGTGCAGTCCTCCCATGCTCCAGTGTAATCCTCCCATGCTCCAGTGCAGTCCTCCCATGCTCCAGTGCAGTCCTCCCATGCTCCAGTGCAGTCCTCCCATGCTCCAGTGCAGTCCTCCCATGCTCCAGTGCAGTCCTCCCTTGCTCCAGTGCAGTCCTCCCTTGCTCCAGTGTAGTCCTCCCTTGCTCCAGTGTAGTCCTCCCTTGCTCTCTTTAAACCTCAGGGCTTCTTTTGAATTATTGTAGTGCGTGCGTGCGTGCGTGTGTGTGTGCGCGTGTGTGTGTTCCTCAGACATAAAAACAACCTGCCTAGTCTGTATAATGTTACTCGTCTGTATGTTTCAGGCTGACCATTTGGTATTGGATACCCAGTGGGTGTGCTCTTCCCTGGGGAGACTGTTACTCCGGCTCTCAGCCTTCCTTAGTTGCCTAAAATTCTTTGTCTAGAGCCGAGACCGCAGGAGCTTTCTCTCTCCCTCGTTACCACATCTGTTGGTGCTGCCTTGTTCGCAGTCATGTCGGTGAGACGTCACGGGTGTAACTTTTGACAGTGTCTTTGTTGTTGTTGTTTTTAAGATTTATTTTTTTTATGTGTATTAGTGTTTTGCCTGCATGTATGCCTGTGTGAGGGAATCAGATCCTCTGGAACTGGAGTTACAGACAGTTGTGAGCCACCATGTGAGTACTGGGAATTGAACCTGGGTCCTCGGGAAGAACAGCCAGTGCTCTTAACCACTGAGCCATCAGCTCCAGCCCGACAGTGTTCTAATATTTAAAACATCTATTAGGGTAATATTCACATTGATAGGCAACAACCACGAACTTGAATAGATGATTACTCAAAAATCTTCACTGGTAATATTCATCTCCAGCATATAAAAGGAACCTCTTAAAAAAATGGTTAGCGTTGGAGAGAAGGCTCAGCAATTAAACCCAAGTTTAATTCCCAGTACACACATCAGGTGGCTCCCAACGGCCTCTTAACTTCAGCTCCAGGGATCCCGCTGCAGACACCACACACAAGTGCACACACTGACATTCACATACATGATTGAAAAAAAAAGATTTAAAAATTATTGTTCATGCTCTATTTACCACCGTGGCTGTACAAGCGGTGCTGATCGGGCAGTTACTGGTCACACGGGGCCAAGCGGACACTTAAGCTGTGGCTGGACTGGTCCAACTTGAGGTGTGCCTGTCTCTAAAACACACACTGGACGTCCGACTTAATATATATAGTCGTTGGTTTTTATGCCCACTTGCCACAGATCAGAATCACCTGTGGGGGGCACCTCACCCGAAGGACTGTCCTGTCTGCGCTGATTGGAGTGGGAAACCCCAACCCCATTGGGTGGCTCCGTCTGGTAGCAGACTAGGTTAAAAAAAAAATGGTGTCTCACCCCTGCTCATTTGCGCTTCTCGCTTGTCACTGATCTGCTCTGCTCTGTTGCTGCGGCCGCCGTTGTCCCTTTCGCTCGTAGCAGAAGCAGCCTTTCCAAGCTTTCACGGTGGACTCTCCAGCAGCCTGGGATCCCGACAACAGGTTGGGATCGAAGCGCCCCACTTTATGGACCGAGTAACTACAGGTTGTCGCCCCCTACTGTTGAGATACTCAGCTTCAAGCACTGAGTAAAACTAGTCAGTTCTCGGCTCTCAGATTGGATTCAACTGTTGCCGTTTTTTGTTTGTTTGTTTGGTTGGTTTTTGTTGTTTTTCGTGACAGGGTCTCTCTGTGTAACAGCTCTGACTGTCCTGGAACTTGCTCTATAGACCAAGCTGACCTCGAACTCAGAGATCCGCCTGCCTCTGCCTCTCTGAGTGCTGGGATTAAAGGTGTGCACCATCACCTCCCGGCTGTTGCTACTATTTTAAGCTAATTTATTAAATTCATATATATATATATATATAATGTATACATATCAATCAGAAAAAATACTATCAGAATAGATATATCATATATATCAGAATAAATACATATCATAATAGATAGCAATATACATACATACATACATACACATACACATACTCCCTTGGTTCTGTTCCTCTAGTTAGCCTTGGCTAAAACTAGTTAGAAAACAAGAATGCAAATTATCCCATGAGTGAATTTTATACAGATGACATGTTGAAATCATAATAGTGGGGGTATATTGGGCTAAATAAAATACATTATAAATGTTTTAAAAGTCGTGCTCATAAGGGTAAGCTCGGGTTTCTCATTAAAATTTTGAAAATGTTTTATTTGGAAAATTTCGTACAGCTTTGGTATTTAATGTGTTCTCGGTTTTCAGTTTTATAATTCTTTAATAGAAAGAGAGCATAGTTACTCTTTCCATTAAACTGTACACAGATGTCCCACGTCCCCTCCAGTTGACTTGAATGTGCCATAAAATCCTAAGTCCTTCCTATGAGTGTGAGGACATGATATCGTTAGTGTTTAGAAGAAGCATCCTTGTGTCTGCCCGTACCTCTGGATTCTAGGGGTGCAGAGTTGTTCACACCCTGTTGCATGCGTATTAATCATGTCTCAACCGCACACTAACGACCACTGGCTGCAGAGGCCTTGTCATCTTAGGGAGCCCACAGCTAGCCACATCATAAGGCCAGGATCAGTCTAAGGGGTGACAGAGAAAGACTGGGCCCTGGAACCTGTCGCGCTTTAAGGTTTAAGTAGAGCCCTGGCCTGACTTCTTATTGACTGTTTCCTGCCCCGGTAACTCCTGAAGCCCTTGCTTAGCCACCCAGCGTCTGAGTGCAGGCTCCTGGTAGCCGGTTCGCCCACCAGAAAGCAGGGGCCGGGCGGGCTACCTGGGCGCTTAGAACTCCAGTGTGTTTTATGTATGGCTTTGGCATCCCGTTTGGTCCTCATTAAGCGTCAGACCAATGCCAACGCTGTTTCCAGGCTCACACCTCAGGCTGTGCGGGACACACTCCATAAATGGCCTCCGCCAGGCAGGAAGCCACCTGTGTGCCACTCTCTCAGGTAACTCAAGGGCTACTGGCACTTTCTCAGCTCTCCCGGGTCAGAAATGTGAACCGGGGGTGGCCAGAAGACTGTGCATTTGGATCTCGCCAGGGAGAGAGATCCGAGGGAGGGGAAGTCAGCTCGAGGTCCCGCGCTGTTGAGGTGTGCCTGGAAGTGCTCCGGGTCTGCAGCTCTTTCAGTTCTGTGTGGCCTTGAGCCCGCTCTGTGACGTCACCACGTCATAACGTTCTCCACCTTCGCCCCCCCCAACACCCACGCAGTTGTGCCTGAAGTAATGGGTATACAAATGTGGGTGGCACATATGAAAACTATACGTGTGGATGTGTTTGTTGTAACGGGCGTCCTTCCCGTGAAGGAACTGCGCATTGAGATGGCTGCGGTCAGGGGTAGTCTTCACTATGAAGCTGTTTAAATGTTAAATAGCCATTCTGTAACAATTCAGTTGCAGAGCGGTGGGGAGTTGAGGAAGGCTGAGTGCGTGAAGTCTTGAGTGATTGTGCATTTTGACACGGATGTGACATGAGGCCCAGAATCAAGAGAAATCAGCAAAACTTTTCTTTGAAGTCTGAGTGTTTAGGACTGATTGATCTGTGGGTCAATGACTAACAGCCAGTAGCTTCCTGCTTCCGGATGTTTAGAACTTGAGACTGTTCACTAAGAGACCTTGCCCTGAGGCTCAGGGTTGTGGAGACAGCTGGAGCCGAGCACAACCTATCAAGGCTGGATGTGGGTCCTCGTCTGTCCTTTCTTCGTTCTCTCGCCAAGAAGCACGTGGCACAGGGCATGGTGCCAGCTCTTTTCCCACCTCCTATCAGAAAGGTGTGTGTGTGGGGGGGGGGGATCAGAAGTTCAAGGTCATCTTTGGTCAGTCTGTACCCGTGAGACACCGTAAAAGCAACAATGACAACAATGAAAACTATTCATTTGCTGGGATTGACGGCACACTCTTTGAACTCAGCACTTGGGTAGTCAGTGGCGAGCAAAGCTCTGAGTTCAAGGACAGCCTGGTTTACATAGTGAATTCCAGGCTAGTCAAGACTACTCGGTGAGACCCAGTCTAAACAAACAAACAAAACAAACAGTTCTCTCTCTCTCTCTCTCTCTCTCTCTCTCTCTCTCTCTCTCTCTCTCTCTCCTCTGTCTCTCTCTCTTGAGACACGGGCTTCTCTGCATAGCCCTTACTGGCCTGGAACTCACTATGCAGACCAACTGGTTGAACTTTCAGAGATCTACCCACCTCTGCCTCCCTGAGTGCTGGGATTAAAGGTGTGCTCCACCGCACACAGTAACTATTTAGTTATTTCTAACGTACATTAAAAACATTTTAAAGGTGCTGGAGAGATAGAGTACACACTGCTCCCCCCTAGGACCCAAGATTGGCTCCCAGCACCCATGCTAAATGGCTCCCGGTCTACCCTAAGTCCACCTCCTTGGTAGTGATGCCCTCTTCTGGCCTCTTTGGCTACTGCATTTAAAGTACATACACCCCCTTGACCATTCCCAACAAACAGGCACATACACACACACATACACAACTAAATAAAAATAAACTATCCTTAAAATAAATAAAAATACAGAAGAATGAACAGGCCCTTTGAAGAAATGGTAATTTTTGGAGGCAGGGTCTCAGGAAGCTCAGGCTGGCCTTCAACTCACTACATAACTGAGGACGGTCTTGAACTTCTGATCCTCCTGTCTCTATCTTCCAAGTACTGAAATTACAGGTCTGTAACAGGCTCCGCTCTTAGAGAAAATTTGATGTTTATTATTTTAGTTTTTATTTTTTGAGATAAGATCTCATCATGTGGTGAAGGCTAGCCTTTTAACCTAAGATCTCCCTGCCCCGGGCTCTAGAGAGCTAGGGTTACAGGCATAAGCAACCATACCTGCCTCAGTCTTTCCACTGAAATGTCTAATAACAGAGGAATAAGTCAAATTACAAACAGTTACCACTGATTATCTACACACTGTCTGCCAGGTATGAGAGTGTTTCATACATATTACTTCATTTTTATTTCTTTTTAACATGAGTTTATTGTATAGATGCTTTGCCTGCATCTCTGTCTGGGTACCATGTGTGCCTTGTGCCCATGGAGACAAGAAGAGGTGCTGGATCACCTGGGACTGGAGTTACAGATGGTTGTGACCCACCCTGTGGATGCTGGGAATTGAGCCCACAGGGCCTTTTGGAAGAAGGAACAAATGCTCTTAATTGCTGAGCCATCTCTATAGATCCCTTAGCTGGGCTTCTTATTGCTATGGTGAAACACTGTGACCAAATGCAACCTGGGGAGGAAAGTTTTCATTCTGACTTCAAGTTGTAGTCTGTCATTCAGTGTGGGGCTTGGCATTCGGACTGAATCACATGCTAGCGTGTTCCCGCATCCCAGCCCCCCGCTAGTCACACAACTGTTGTTTATTTGTGTATCTATTCATGTTTTGTGTATGTGTAGGAGTGGTGAGTGTGAGTGTGTGTGTTAGTGTGCCTGTGTGTTCAGGCACACAAGAGCCATGTTGTCTGTGTAGGGTCAGATGATAACTTCGGGGAGTCAGTTGTCTGCTTCCACCTGGTACCTCTTAAGTGGTTGCAGGGATGGAACCCAGAGGCTTGTGCAGCAGGGCCTTTTCCCTCAGTGCCATGAACCAACCCATTTCTTTTTCCTTTCCCTTCCTTCCTTCCTCCCTCCCTCCCTCCCTCCCTCCCTCTTTCTTTCTTTCTTTCTTTCTTTCTTTCTTTCTTTCTTTCTGTTGTTGTTTTAAGACAGTCTCTCTACTATGTAGCCCTGGCTGTCCTGGAATTCTCTATGTCCAGGCTGATTTAGAACTCCCAGAGATCCACCTGCCTCTACTCCCAAGTGCTGGGAGTGAAGGTGTGTGTGACACACTCAGTTCAATCCTATTTCTTTATCATCATGCTTCCCATGATGGTTTCTGAGTGTGTACCACTATGAACCACCATGCCTGTATAACTCAACACTTTTTGAAAATATTTTTTATTTTACGGGTATGTGTGAGCGTGTATTTCATGCATGTCTGTCACCATTGTTTGTGCCTGGTGCTTTCAGAAGTGAGAAGAGGGTTTCGCAGCCCTTGGAGCTGGAGTTACAGATGTTTGTGAGTTGTTGTGTGGTGGTGGTGCACACCTTTGATCCCAGAACCAGGGATGCGGAGGCAGGTAGATCTCTTTGAGTTCGAGGCCAGCCTGGTCTACAGAGTGAGTTCCGGGCCAGCCAGGGCTACACAGAGAAACCCTGTCTCTAAAAACAAAACAAACAAATAATAATAATAAAAACGCTAAAACGGAACTGGGGTGGTGGTGCACCAGGGAGTGGAGGCGGGGACTCAAGACCAGTCTCACCTGCGTAGCAAGTTCAAGGCTAGTCAGAGATAGGTGAGGCTCTCAACAAGCAAACAACCAAACACAAGACACACTCTAAAAGGCCTCATATGGCAAGAAAAAATAACCTTCAACAAAGTATAATATGGGAAAATACTATTACAAGTGAAAAAAACTAGAGATGAAATTATGTATAATATGATCTCAACTATAGAAAAATGTGTTTAAAGCCAGGAAGAAACACATCAAAATGCTAACGAGGACTGCCTCTGGGTGGCAAGATTATAGGGGGTTTTAAAATATTTTTTTTTACTTTTATTTTTCTGCACTTTCTGAATGTGCCTTATTATTTTTTATAATTAGGTCAGTTTGCCAAAAGTGTGTGGCAGGCTGTAAAACACGCGCAGCTGTGGCTGGCACACCGTTGCCACCACCCAGGTTGGGCGGTGTGCTGGGCACTGTTCGTGGACACCAACGGGAACATTCTAATTCCGAGAGGACAGACTAGCGGTGAAGGAGGCTTTTCCTGGGGAAACGGCGGCGGCGGCGGCAGAAGAATCAAAGAGCCGCAGCACAGGAAGGGCGGGAGAGCGTGTGGGCGCTCCAAGGAGGCCCGACTCATCCTGTGAAGGTGCGGGCGGCAGTTACCCTGAGAAGGGGCTCAACCCTGAAGAGCCAGCAGGAGTTTCCAGAGGATCTTGGGGAAATCACTGCGGGTTTGAGAAGAGCCTCTTCATCCCAGCCTGGTCTACAGAGCGAGTTTCAGGACAGCCAGGGCTGCTACACACAGAGAAACCCTGTCTTGAACCCCTCCCCGCAGCTATAGCAATCAGTACCGACATACAGACAGGCATGCAGGCCAGTGGGATGGAACCGAGAATCCAGAAACAAACCCTCATGTATACACTGGCTGATTTCTTACGAAGTGGTCAAGACCAAGAGGAATCAATGGAGAAAGAAGAGTCTTCAGCAAATGATACTGGAGAAAACAGATATCAGAACCAAAAGAATGAAGTTGAGGGGCTGGAATAATATAGCTCAGTGGTTAAGAGCACTGGCTACTCTTCCAGAGGACCCAAGCCTCACAATCCACTTCCAGGGGATCCGATTCCCTCTTCTGGCTTCACCAGGCACACGTGTGGTACACTGAGATGTACGGGTAAAACTCCCACACTGTAAAGTAAAAAATTGAAACAGAAGAAAATTGGCGGCGGCAGCAGCAAAACAGCAACAACAGAGAATGAAGCTGAACCATCATTGCATGGGGAAAATAACTCAAATTTGTGTCAAATTTGTGTCAAAGCACATGCCTCTCTCCTAGAGGACCATAGTTCAGTTTTGAGCACCCATGTTGGAAGGGTCACGACAGCCTGGAAACCCAGCTCCAGGGACTCCAACGCCCTCTTCTGGCCTCCTCCAGCACCTGCATGCATGCGTATGGTGTGTATACGTACACACGTACGTACACACACACACACACACACACACACACACACACACACACACACACACACAGAGTTCCAAAAGCAGAATAAATGAGAACAAAAATAAACTCAGAATTGAGCAAATACCATAATTTAAGATGCATACGCGGGCTGGGACTGACTGGCTCAGTTGGTAGACTGTGCCTAGCGTTATGGTAGCACAGCACACAACTGGGCATGGTACCACACACCTGTAACCTAATCACACCTACATGGAGGGGGATGGGACAGTTCAAAGGCATTCTCAGCTGTCAAATGTGGCCCATAAGGACTCCCGCAACAGCCGGTGTCTCTGCACTGTTAGACTCCCAACATTTCTCCCACGTGAGTAATCAAGTCAGGCATCGGATCCTCTTCATCCAGTGTGCTTTAAGGGGTTCCTGCTCTCCCGCGGAGATCCTGAACTGACACCCCTGGTGCAGGGAAGCCTAGGATGGGGATAAGGAAGAGGTGTGCAGCTTATGCCTCTGGGAGTGCTCCACCAGCTTCTAATCTACATTCAGATAACCAGGGCATCCTGCAAAAATGGAGATTCTCATCTAGTAGTTCTGCACAGGGTCTGAGAGCTCCCCTCACCCTTTAGGGGGCTTGAGAGATGGCTCAGCGGTTAGGAGCACTGGTTGCTCTTCCAGAGAACCCAGGTTCAATTCCCAGCACCTACATGGCAGCTCATAACTGTCTGTAAGTCCAGTTCCAGGGATCTGACACCCTCAGACAGACAGACACACATGCTGGGAAAATGTCATTGCATGTGAAATAAAAAAAAATAATTAATTAAAAAGTATTTTTAGGGCTGGCAAGATGGTTCAGCAGTTGAAGGTGCTTGCTGCCAAAGCCTGGCAACCTGAGTTTGATCCCTTGAGTCGACGTGGTGGAAGAAAGGAAGCAACTCTTGCAGGTTGTCCTCTGCCCTTCATAGGTGCACCACCACCCAAACAAATAAGTGTAATCAATCTTAACAAAACAAATAACAAACAAAAACCATCTTAGGGCCAGTGAGGTGGCTCAGCAGGTAAAGGCACTTGCACCTAAACCTGATGACCCGAGTTCAATTCCTGGGACTGCCAGGTGGCAGGAAAGAACTCCTCCTGCTGTTGGCCTCTGACCTTTACATGTTTGCATACACACACACATGCACACACACAAACATGTAGCAAAAATTTAAATATTTAAAATTGGCTACCATATGATTTGCTACGTGTATAAAATGAAAATTATTAGATTAACATAATTAACATATTATCATCTTCTAATTTTGTGAGCTTTTTGAAGTTTGCTCTATTATATGAAATATGATTAATGACGATAGTCAAGGTGAAATAAATCTCAAAAACTCCTCTTGTCTAACTGAAACTCTGTACCCTTTAACATACCTTCTTTTCCCTAGCTCTGGTGCCCACTCTCTATTCTCTACCTGGAGTTTGATTTTTTTAACGATTTTATATGTGAGATCACATGGTATTTGTCCTTTCGTGGCTGGCTTGTTTCGTTTAGTATGGTATCTTCTGGAACCACCCTGCAGTTTGGGGTGCGGGGATGAAGACCGCATTCCTTGCTCTCAACTCCATCCCAGAGACCGTAGGGGGCATCCCTCGCTGCTCTGTCCTTGGACGAGGGTCGGGTCAGCTCTGGGAGAGACAAGGCAGCTAGAAGGGCTGAACGCTAACAAGACGACTCCCTTTGAATGATAGTTTGATATATTCACTTCCCCGGATGATGGGCACATCCCACCATGCAGGCCTTGGGCTAGGTCAGGAGGCAGAAGAAGCCAGGGAGAAATAGAGACCAGAGTACTTAGTGTAGATTTTATGTGTTTTATTTGTCTGTTCATTTTAACTTGAGATAGGGTTTAACCATGCAGCTCCAACTGACCTGGAATTTGCTATGCAGACCGGGCTGGCCTCAAATTCACGAGACCTACCTGTCTTTGCTTCTCAAGTGCAGCACCATGGCTGACAATGGGTTTATTTTTAAAGACGAGGTCTTCCTAGGTAGCCTAGGTTGTTCTCAAACTTGAGATCCTCCTGCCTCCCTTTCCCGAGTGGCTTATACTACTATGTCCAGTTTATTGATGTTTTGTGGGAAGGAATTAGAACGGTGGGTTAGCTGAGTACAGTGGCTTGCAGCGGCTTGGGTAGCACTATTTGAATCCTTTCCATGGGGCGTGGCCTCTGGGTTGGTCCCTGGATCTTTGGCACCTGCCCTTGGACTCATAATTTGGAGAAAGTGACCTAGGATGCCTTTTCCGATAGAAGGTACCGGGTTGGGGTGGACTTCACTGAATTTTGGATCAGATGGTTTGCATATGAGAGATAAGCTCAAAGGCCAGGCACCTGCTGTCCCTAGGGGTCATTCAGCTCTGGCTTGGGGAGCAGTCAAGACATAAACATGCACAACACACCTGGAGAATGTACTAGAGCATCAGGAGATGTCCACAGGGACCATGACCTCTCCATAACCTTTCCTGTTGAGGTAGAGCCCCAGAAACAAACAGCATGAGAGCCGGGGACTCCAAGTCCTTCACTGGCCTCGTTCTGATGGGGACATCAATGACAGTTTCCACAGCATCTCTCTCCCAGGCTTGGGTCATTCCAGGACTGAGGGCATCCCTGGCTACTCTGTGGCCTTGGACAAGGGACTTCTTGCTGAGCATGGAGGCCATAGGGAGAAGAAACAAAGCATAGGAAGCTTATCTGTGGAGGCCTCTGACTCCGGCTGTCCCTTCCTCCGAGAGCATCCTGGAGGGGACTGGAAAGGTCCTCATTCCAGCCCTTCATACGTGTAAACTGGAGTTAGTCAGACAATGACAAATGAAGACATTTCAGGTGACAGTCAAGAGTCTCTCCAGGCAGGTGAAACAAGCAAAAATGAGAAAGGCCTGCCTATGAGGACCCTGGACGATCACCCTACAGTATGAGACCGTGGGCCCTGGACGGTCAGTCACCCTACAGTGTGAGACCTGGGGCCCTGGACGGTCAGTCACCCTACAGTGTGAGACTGCAGACCTGGACCTGGACAGTCACCTATAAAGGCAGGCTCACCAGTCATGCTAAAGAGATAGGGAGAATAATTATCCCTTTAATGAGACACTATACTTATCCTTCCCAGAATTCCTGACCCCTATGAGCTGCTCCCTCCCAACCTTTGAGCTTCTTTAGTCTTTCTCTAAAGTTGCCTCAGGCTGTGGATGACCCCCATGCCAGCTTAACTCAAATAGCATGGCTTTTCCTTTTCTTTTCCACCTTCCTTTTTTTCTTTTCTTCTTTCTTTTCTTTTTCTTTTTTCTTTTCTTTTCTTTTTTTTTTTTTTTTTTTGAGAGACAGGGTCTCACTATGTCACTCTGACTGGCCTGGAACTCATTAGACTCACAGAGATCCACCTGCCTCTGCCTTCCAAATGATGGGATCAAAGATATACTCCACCATGCCTGGCTCCGGTCTTTCTTTCTTTCTTTCTGAAAGATCCTTTTACTTCTGCCTCCCGAGTGCTGGGATTTTTTTTTAAATATTTATTTATTATGTGTACGACATTCCTTCCATGTGTGCCCACAAGCCAGAAGGGGGCGCCAGGTCTCATTACCGATGGCTGTGAGCCACCATGTGGTTGCTGGGAATTGAACTAAGGACCTCTGGAAGAGCAGTCAGTGCTCTTAACCACTGAGCCATCTCTCCAGGCCCGGTCTTTTTTTTTTTTAAAGTTAATAAAATTATCCTCTCAGAGAAACTTTTGCTTTGCTTGACTCTCAAACTTTTTCTGACTTTTAATTCTTCGGCAAAATCTGTTCCCACACCCCTAGGTCTTATAGTCCCACACCTGAAAGGCTCAACTGTCCATAGGATTGCTGTAATGCTATTGTAGAAATGGGGGTGGGTTCACATAAACACACAGCAAAGCCAGTCTTAGCTCTGTTGGGCTCATGGGAATGGAATGTACAACCTCTAGGAAAAATGAAATATCCCATTATTTTCAAATTACTTGAGGTGCCAGGCTTGGTTAGGCATGCCTTTAAGGCAGAGGCAGGCAGATCTCCAGGCCAGCCAAGGCTATACATAGTGAGACCCTGTCTCAAAAAAAAAAAAAAGGAAGAAAGAAGAAAGAAAGAAAAAAGAAAAGGAAAGAAAAAGTTCCTTGACGTCTCTATGTCCCCTGTAGCCCAACCTGTTCTCAAAACTTGCCAAGCAGCGGTGGTGGCGCACGCCTTTAATCCCAGCACTCGGGAGGCAGAGGCAGGAGGATCTCTGTGAGTTCGAGACCAGCCTGGTCTACAAGAGCTAGTTCCAGGACAGGCTCCAAAACCACAGAGAAACCCTGTCTCGAAAAACAAAACAAAAAAAAAAAAAAAAAAAAAAAAGAAAAAAGAAAAGGAAAGAAAAAGTTCCTTGACGTCTCTATGTCCCCTGTAGCCCAACCTGTTCTCAAAACTTGCCAAGCAGCCAAGAATGACCTTGAACTCTTGATTCTCCTGTCTTTATCTCCCAAGTGCTGGGATTATAGGCTTGTGCCACCATATGCAGCCATGGGGCTTATTATTATTATTATCACTATTATTATTTATTTTATATATGTGTACCATGCATGTACCTAGTGATTGCAGAAGTCACAAAAAGGCACTGGATGCCCTGGAACCGCAGTTACAGAGAGTTGTAAGGTAACCCCAGTGTGTGCTGGGAGCCAAACCCAGGTCTGCAACAAGCACTCTTTAACTGCTGAGCAGTCTCTCCAGCCCCCCGTAGGGGAGCTTCTGATAAAGCAAGCTGTCTATTTTATTTAGTTTTTTGTGCATTGGTGTTTTTTTGTCTGCATTCACGTCTCTGTGAGGAACTGTAGTTACTGTGAGCTGCCATGTGGGTGTTGGGAAGTGAACCGGGGTCCTCTGGAAGAGCAGCCAGTGCTCTTAGCCACTGAGTCATCTCTCCAGCTCAAGTAAGCCGTCTTTAAAAGAGTGACTTTTAGGTGTGTGTGTGTGGTTGTTGTTGTTGCTGCTGCTGCTGTGGGTGTGCATGTGTGGAGGACAAACACAGTATTCTGATCTATTTCCATCATACTGAACCAGAGCTGGGCAAGCAGCCAGCAGTCCCTGGAATTCTAACCTGTACAGCATTGCACACACTGGGGTTACTGGTGCACACACTGGGGTTACTGGTGCACACTGGGGTTACTGGTGCACACACTGAGGTTACTGGTGCACACTGGGGTTACTGGTGTATACACTGGGGTTACTGTTGCACACACTGGGGTTACTGGAATATACTTCAAATTCCATGAAGGCTAAATAAGCTCATATAATTCTCACTGAATACCCATTCTCCGTTGACTTTCTGGAAGAAAGTGAAGTTAAGCCTTCCCACGAGCCTTTAAAAATGTAAACTGGAAACTCCAGTTGTCGGGGTAACACTGCCAGAGTGCCATTTATATATTTTGGTGCTGATGGACGTACGTTACCATGAGAACGAGATGGTAATACACGAAGTGAATTTTGGTGCTTATCTTCCCGTCTCTTGAGAAACAGAATCCAGGCCCATAGAGACAGCATCAGCTCCGCTCAGGGAACCTAAGAACCAAATGATGCCAGTTGCCGGGTTAGTGGGATCTAGATGCCAGTAGGCCATTTGTCTGAATTTTGTTTTGAATAAAATATATTCTATGAAGCTGGGGTAGCACAGGTGGTGGAATGTTAGCCTGGTGTACACAAGGTCTTGGCCTTGTTTCCCTGCCGCGAACAGCGTGGGCAGGCAGATGAGAGAAGCTCCAGGTTATCCTCAGCTAAAATTAGTGATTTTGAGGCCTGTATGGGCCTCATGAGAGAGTCTGGGTTATATGAGATTCTGTATGAAAACAAAACAAAGCAAAAATCCCAAAAGAAGTTTTATTTATTTGTTAACTTTTAAAAAAAGAGTCAGTTGGGGGCTGGAGAGATGGCTCAGTGGTTAAGAGCATTGCCTGCTCTTCCAAAGGTCCTGAGTTCAATTCCCAGCAACCACATGGTGGCTCACAACCATCTGTAAAGAGGTCTGGTGCCCTCTTCTGGCCTTCAGACATACACACAGACAGAACATTGTATACATAATAAATAAATAAATTTAAAAAGAGTCAGTTGATGTATTAGTTGTGAATTTAGACTCAATTAGGCTTGGGTTATTTTCTTGATTTAAAAAAAAATTTGTTGTGTTTGATTGGGTGGATTTTGGTTGTTTTGTTTTAAGTCTGGTCTCACTCGATTGCTCTAGAACTCAGAGCAGTCTTCTGCTGCCCCAGGCTGGGATTACAGGCCAGCGCCACCCTTGGCTCTTCTGTGTGCTTGAGTCTGGGTTTCACAACCAGCTGAGCCTAACCTTGGCTTTCCACAGTCTACCTCCTAAGCAATTGGATTCCAGACATGCACACCACTGCATCCTGCTGCAGCTACAGTAGTGTTAGAGGTTCATTCTCACTGTCCTCTTTTGAAGACAAACTTCTCACTCTGGGAAGAAACCCTAATCATTTCCCTAGGGGGTCTTCACTATACCCTCCCATCCCCCTCAGAGGACTGCCTGAGGGTTCTTCACTCTACCCCCCCACCCTGACCCCACCCCAGAGGACCTGATGTTCCAGCTGTTTCAGATCCATATTCTGTTCATCCGTTCTCTCTCTCACAGCCAAATGTTTGAAAACCCGCGAGCCTTTGGATTCAAGGGCACAGCTTGGGCTTTTTCCGAGCTCCCTGCCATTCTAGTTGATAGCCGCTTTAAGGGTTCCATTTCCATGTACGGAATTAAGCTTCAGCTGACGATTTTAAGTCAGTTAACCTCACAAGATTTGTGTGTGGGAACAAAGCTGAAGATGGGGGAGCTAACCCCATAGTGTGACTAGCAGCTTGTCACCCACACATTTTTAGTGAACCCCACTGACAGAATGTGCCCACCCGGTGTGCTGATGACAGGTGGGCACTGAGCTGAACACATTGCCTGTCTTATTTAATTCTCACCTCTCAGGAGGGTCTGTTTTCACTAGTCCGTTCTGCTGCAGGTTTCCCAAGGACAGACATCTACTTGAAGGCGTAAGTCACAAACAATCCCACAGCAGTTTGGAATTATGATTAATAAGGTGGTATTTATTTAAAGGGGAAAAAACTTACAGATCACCGTCCTAGACAACAGCCCTCTGCGCAATAAGGAAGGAGTCTAGTCGCAGAAAGTAGAGAGAGCGAGGAGGGAAGACTCCACTTTTTAAAAGAGAGAGACCACGCCCCCAATGGTCTGGTATCTCAGCGGCTATTGGCTGGAGGAGCGGAAGGACCTCCCACAACATCTACTGTTCCTGAGGAATGCGGAGGTGATAGGGGCCTTGTGTGTTTCTACCTGTGGCTTCACCTTCAAGCCACGGAATGCACTCTTTACAAAGATATCCTGAATCCAGGGCCAACATCTAGGGAAACTCAACAACAGAAGCTGCCAAGAGCCCCTGCCTCAGTTGCTCATTCTGACTGCTCTCCTGCCTGACCTGGTCATGCACCTGCCAGGCAGAAGCAAAATGGCTAAAAGGATGACATTTGAGACACCGCCAGCAGCCCTAGAAATCTCTTCCTGGCCCTCCAAAAGGATTTTATCCTTACCCAATAGTCCTAAGTATGAGGATTTATTCTAACAAAAACTAAAATACCAATAAACCCGGCATAATGACATATACCTACAATTCCAGCCCTTAGGAGCCCAGGGCAAGAGCGTGGAGAGACTGGGGCCAGATGGGATAGATGATGCGATCCTATCTCTAATAATCATAATAATAACAATAAATACAATAAAACTAAAACAGCGAAAAGAATCCATTAAAATTGGAAGCAACATAAATGTCCCACAAAATAGCTGGGCAAATCCACAAGATCAACTGTGTGGAACATGTGAAGGAGACAAGAGTAAAAGTGAAAATGTTTATGTTAGCATGACCATATTCAGTTCAGCATCTGAAAGTCACCCCTCAGTCCATGCCAGTGTGTTCTCTGTGTGTGTGTATGTGTGTGTGTCTACACACATGTGTTCATATATACTCATAATGTTAAGTGAAAATATAGTGTATCTAGGTAAAAATGGAGCTGGAGAGATGGTTCAGCAGTTAGAGCATACTCTTCCAGAGGACCTGAGTTCAATAACCAGCGTGCAGGTCAGCCACTTGTAACTCCCCACCTTTGGCCTCTGTGGGCACACTCAGGTGAACAACCTTCCCCCACATGTACATATACACAATTAAAAATAATAAAGATAAAAGCAAAAACTCAAAATATACTATATCTGGCATTTGGGAAAGCCTGGAAGTGGTGAAAGGCTACAAAGGTCAGAATCAAGGCCTGGAATATTGTTAGATGCTTGCCAAGGCCTTAGGTTGTTTCTAGCACTGGAGAAAAAAAAGACAGCTGGGCGGTGGTGGCGCACGCCTTTAATCCCAGCACTCGGGAGGCAGAGGCAGGCGGATCTCTGTGAGTTCGAGGCCAGCCTGGTCTACAAGAGCTAGTTCTAGGACAGGCTCCAAAGCCACAGAGAAACCCTGTCTCGAAAAACCAAAAAAAGACAACAGGCTATGGGTTCGATTAGGTTGGTTTTCCTAACACTGAGCCAGTACCTAATGCATAGGAGAGCCAATTGATAGTTTTGGATCTTTTTTCCAGGTGTGATGGTTTACACCTTCAATCCCAGCACTCGGGAGGCAGAGACAAGTAGATCCCTCTGACTCTGAAGCCAGCCTGGTCTACAAGAGTGAGCCCCAGGACAGGTGGGACTATGTAGTGAGTGAGACCCTGTCTCTGAGCAGATTGCTGGATGAGCATGAGAAGATACAAGTTACTAACTTTCCTCTTTTAGTAATTTATTTTATATTTTTTAGGATAATGTTAGTACAACTTTATGTTGTCTTGAGAGAAGGTCTCTTGTAGCCCGAGCTGGCCCTCCAAGCTGAAGATGACCTTTGCCCTATTTGCTTAGGGTTTACGTGGCTTACAACGTACCATCCATCCTTGTGGATGGTGGAGGCGGAGGGGCCTGGAGGCAGAGACGGAAGCAGAGGTCACAGAGAAACCCTGCTTCCTGGCTCCTTCCTCCTGGTTTCTCAACTTGATTTCTTACGTACCCCAGGCCCACCTGCCCATCGGGGGCACAGTCCACAGTGGGCTGCGGCCTCCCACGTCAATCATTGATCAAGAAAATGTTCCACAGACGTGCCCACAGGCCAACGGGGTGGACACAGATCCTCAACCCAGGCTCCCTCTTCCCAGACGACGCTAGTTTCCGTCACGTGACTCTGTGGTGTACCGTTACTGTCTGAGGGAAGGACAGTGTGCAGCCTGCTTCATTTTCACCTGAGGCAGAAAGCAAAAGGAGGATGCAGCTAATCTGTTGGGCCAAGGGAGCCTTCTGCACAGGGCTGTTTCCAGTAACTCCTCCCACAGCCTTCCTCCTCTCTCTCTCTCTCTCTCTCTCTCTCTCTCTCTCTCTCTCTCTCTCTCCTCACACACACACACACACACACACACACACACACACACACACACACACACACACAGAGTCAACATTACCATCTTCCAAGCGTCTGCTCTGTCCTAAGTGACATTTGGTGGCATTCGGGCACACGGAGAGCCTGGCCACACTGCAGCACAGGCTGCCTGCCATTCCTGCTCTGGAAGGCTGATGTGGACAGTGTACGTGGAGCTCAGCCATCTGACTGGAAAGCAACAAAAAATAGCTGCACATCCCTGCCTCTCTCAAGGGTTAGAGATGAAGGAGACAGAGAGCAGGGATCAGGGTGATGATGATCCCACTTCCAAGGCCGCAGGATGGACTGTCTTTGATTTGGAAGGAGGTGTTGACACGGCATTATAGCCCTCTGGGGATGTGAACACAACTGTGCCTAGTGTTACAGTGACCGTGTTCTTGAAGCCAAAGCCTAGGGGGCCAGGAAGACATGGGAGAGGGACATGGAAACGGGCACGGGCAGGGCCGGTCTCCATCTTTGTGCTGAGGCTTTGGCATGAGCCTGATCTCTCATTTCTCATTAGTGCATTGTCTATGCCAGCAGGGATGGAAGCAGGAAGTTAGACAATGGGGAGAGGCTGTCCACAGAGTGGCAGATCCAAGGTGCCAGTTAGCGGGCATCAAACACAGATGTGGAGCCAAGCTTTTCAGCGGTAAAGAGCAAGTGAGCCTGGATAGGAGCTGCCCAGTGTGGGAGGGGGAAATGGGGGTGAAGTAGCAGAGGCCCAGGAGGGCAGTGGCAGGTGCGAAGGCTTGGAGGCTGGGGCAAGCTGTTCACACGTGTACCGGAACATGTGTTGGAGGATAGAGCACACGCTAAGGCTTGGAGGCTGGGGTGGGCTGCACATGTGTACCGGAACATGTGTTGGAGGACAGAGCACACGCTAAGGCTTGGAGGCTGGAGTGGGCTGTGCACATGCGTACCGGACAGAGCACGCCTTCCGGAAGTTAGGTCTTGTGTACGATGGGACACAGTTGCCACACTTACACAGCAAGCCCATCTCCAGAATTCCTCTTTCTAAGGTGTCCCCGTCATCCATACGTGCCCAACTACTTACCAATGACAAAGGAGGCCTGTGGACACTTCCTTTGCATCTGTCATTCCCTCTGTCATGTTAGAGATCATTTTAGGACAGAAGAGAAGAGGAGGAGGAGGAGGAGGAGGAGGAGGAGGAGGAGGAGGAGGAGGAGGAGGAGGAGGAGGAGGAGGAGGAGGAGGAAAGGAGGAGAAAGGAAGAAAAACCCTTGGATTTCCTCTTTCATTCTGGTAGATGCATATAACATAAAGATAACTGCTTTAACTGTAGCATCTAGTGTATTGGGGCCACACACATTGAGACAACAGCAGCACCCACCTTCTGAACTTTTCACCATCCCCCAAAATAGAATGGCTCCCATTGTATTGTCACCTCAACCCCTCATTCTGTGAATTACGTTAGTGGGTCTGCAGTCTTGGACTTTTTGTATCTTTGTCATACATGTTCTTAAGTCTCGTCCACACTATGCTCTCAGAATATCATTCATTTTTAAGAACAAATATTCTACCACCTTTTGTTTGTTCCTTCAAAACAGACAGGGGTGACTTCTTCCCTTGGGGCTGTTGTGGACAGTGGTTCCACGAGCATCGTCAAGTTTCTGACTCCCTGCTTTCAATCCCCTCAGTCATATATCTGAAAACGGTCTTGGGTTATATGGTAGCTCGGTAGCTGTGTTGCTACCACATAACACCAAAGTCGGGGAAGTTACAAACCACAGACGTTTATTTCTTACAGGTCTGGAGGCTTAGAAGTGAAGACCCAAGCCCCGGGATGGGATCTTGGTGACTCCTCAAGAGGCAGAGGGTTGAAGGCAAAACCTTACCACCACTTTTCTTTAGTCAAGAAGTGAGAAACACACTTTCTCCTTACAAACCATAGCGAACATGTTGACTAGGGTGCTTTGATGTCGGTACCCGGATCAGGACAGCCGTTGCGAGTGGATTCTCCGGTGCTATAGGTGAAAAACTGCAGAAGAGGTGAGGAGAGCCCTGTGCTGCCTGTGGTGTCCTAATGGCTTTGCACACCTTGCTTGCTCAGGAAGGAAAACTAGAGAATGGAGCTTTTGCAGGACACTGAGTGCATGCGGACCACCTGGTTCCCTCAACTACTTGGGGACTGCTCGTCCGCAGCTCATTGCTTTAATTAACACTTACTGTTTTCTGGGACTTTTTATTTATTTATTTTTATTTATTTTTTAAAAAGATTTATTTATTACATATACAGTGTCTGCTTGCATGTATACCTGGAGGCCAGAAGAGGGCAGCAGATCTCCTTACAGATGGTTGTGAGCCATCAAGTAGTTGCTGGGAATTGAACTCAGGACCTCTGGAAGAGCAGCCAGTGCTCTTAACCTCTGAGCCATCTCTCCAGCCCTCTGGGTCTTTTTATTATGAAAGGAATGCACGCCTGGAGCAGCTGCTTGTGGTGCACACAGAGGCAGTGGCTGACCTGACGATATCCTGAGACTGTCAAGCTTCTTTTTAAACATTTGTTTATGGTATATGCGTGGGTATGCACACGCCGACATGGGAGGGGACGCAATTGAGGGTGTCCATTTTCTCTCACCCTTCGGGTCCCTGGGATCAAAGTCAGGTTTTCAGAGTTGGTAGCAGGTGCCCACTGATCCGCCTTCCCGCCCAGGTCAAACTGTGCTTGCAGGGGCTATACCACTTGTGTTCTTTCTGGTGACAGCGGGAAATGGCAGTTTCTCCATATTTTGGCATTGATCATTGCTGCTCTTGTTCATTTCAGGCCATCAGTTTTGTGGGGGGCACTTCTATTGTGAAGTGTCCCCCCAACACTATTGCCATATCTTTTCTCCTTCTCACCAGTCCACTGCAGTCATTGTCCCTACCCCTTCTCACCTCCAGGTCTTCTCAGTCTCTAAAGCCCAGGAAAAGGACAGGCTTCCTTCTGCTCCTCGGTCTTGGCCTTATGCTGCATCTGCTCAGGCAGATAGAGTGCATTCATGACTGACTCACAAGGGTTAGGCATGCTCAACTTTTCCAGCAAAGGGACTCATATCATTTCCTCTGACATCTGTCCTGGGATGCAGTCTCCTTTGGCTAACTTCATAAAGCCCTGTCACCCCCACCAGGCAACATGCAGCCCAACTGTAAGTGACTCAAAGTGGAATATGTCTGTCCTACCATGGTGCTTGCCTGAGCACAGAGAATGGAGCAAAGCCTTGCCGGCGTCAGAGCGGTGGGCTGAGGGAAGCAGTGAGGGCCAGGAAGATGGAGCAGGAGGCAGGTGTGGCCCTTTGAGTGCAATGGGCTCCATAATCTCACAGGGAGCAGCACTATTAGGAGGTGTGGCTTTGTTGGAGTGGGGATGGCCTTGTTGGAGGAAATGTCACCACAGGGGTGGGTTTTGAGGTTTCCTATGCTCAGGATACCACCCAGGGTTACCTTCAAGATGTTGATGTGGAAGTCCCCTCTGTATGTTGTGGTTACCTTTAGTGAATAAAGAAACTGCCTTGGCCTGTCGATAGGGCAGAACTTAGCTAGGCAGGAAAAACTAAACTGAATGCTGGGAGAAAGAAGGGTGGAGTCAGGGAGAAGCCATGGTGCCCTGCCTGAAACAGATGCTGGGAACTTTACCCGGGAAGCCACGGCTACGTGGCAATACACAGAGGACTAGAAATGGGTTAAATTAAGATATAAGTGTTAGCCAATAAGCAGCTAGAGCTAATGGGCCAAGCAGTGTTTTAAATAGTATGGTTTCTGTGTGATTATTTCGGGAGTCTAATCAGATCTGGGACTCTTGACTACTATTCCAGCGTAACCTCTGTCTGCATGCCACCATGTTTCCCACCATGACGATACTGAACCTCTGAAACTGTAAGTGAGCCACCCCAATTAAATTTCATGTGATTCCTGTGGTCATGGTGTCTCTTCGCAGCAATAAGAACCCCAAGACAGCAGGTACGGAGAGATGCATCAGGAATGCCACATATACCTGCAACTGCCTTTTTTCCAAGGGTCAGGGCTGGGCGTCAAGGGCTTTGGAAGTCTGTAACTTGTTTTTTGTATCTTACAGGGACACACAGCTAAGGACACGAGTCTAAGAGACTTGGACTTAGATTTTTGTGCAGCCCCAGAACCTTTAAAAATTTGGGGATTCTGGAGCATCTTTTAACATCTTCTGTGTAATGAGCCTGAGTCTTTGGGGCCTAAGGGCAGAAAGTTATGGTTAAATCTGGAATGTTTCACAATGGTTCATGTATTTATTGGAGGTTTAGCCATGGTGCAGCACTATCAGAGGTGACTGGATCATCAGGGCTCTAATCTTATCAGCAGATTAATCTACACTAATGGAGTTGTAGCTGAACTGGGAGGTTGGTGGAAACTGTAGGAGGCAGGGCCTGCTTGGAGTAAGCAGGTCACTGGAGGCATGGTTTTGAAAAGTGTGTCTTAGTCTGGCTGTGATGTATGCACTTAGGAGGCAGATCTGTGAGTTCGAGGCTAGTCTGGGCTACACTGTGACTTCCAGGCTAACAAATCTATATATAGAGAGCCCTTCTTAGGGAAGGAACGTGTTTTGTTCCTGGCCCCTCACTGCCTTCCTTTTCCCTCCCTGGCCACTCTGCCACATGCTCTGACCGCCATGGTATTCTTGTTGTGTCTTATTCCCTAAATAAAGGAGCCAGCCTCCGAAACCGGGAGCGTAAAGAAGTCTTTCTCCTTTAAACCCCTTTCCTCAGGCCCTGGGTCACAAGGGAAGCTAACTTATCTGATTTGTTCCCCTTCTTCCTGCACCCACCACCAGGAGGATCTCTGTGAGCCTGTGTCTGAGTGTGCAGAGAGGCCACCGGCCTACACTGGTGTCTTCCTCAACTGCTTCCTCCAGAATCACTCACTGAGCCTGGAGCTCATCGATTCAGCTGATTGGCCAGAAAACCCCAGGGTTCCTTCTGTCACTAGCATTGGATCTCCCCAGTGCTAGGATCACAAACAGGTACCACCGTGCTCAATTTTACGGGGCTGTGGGGAGCAAACTCAGGTCCTCACGTTTTCACAGCCAGCACCATATCCCCGGAGCCGTTTTCCTCGCCCACATCTCAGTCAGGTGCCTGCAGACCTGGCAGGATTGGAGCACCTATAGCGAGTTTAGTCTCCCTGGAGTCTGTGGTCAATTCAAATTTGAGAAAGATTTCTAAGCAGAAAATTATAAAAACAAATTATTTATTTTCCATTTTGTTTAAAAAAGGGAAGGACTGGGGTAACTTAACGGCAGAGCTCTTCCTGAGTAGAGACCCCAGGTTCATCCCCAGCATTGAAAGAAAAAAAAAAACCCAAAATCAAACCACAGCAGAAAAAAATGCCCAAGAGGAAGGCGCACACAAAGTCAGCCTTTGCTTTTTGCCCCGTCCTCGCTAAACAACCCCTCTCACAAAAGAAAACGACTCAAGAAACTGGAGCTGCCTCCTGAGAACAAGGTTTAATTCAGGTCCAGAACTATGATTATAATACTATAAAAATCACTGCCATTGCCAGTGCCTCCTTTAAGACTTTAAACAAACTCCACTTGGGTTTGGTTTTCCTAATTACTTCTGAAAAAAAACAAAAGTGAAGCCACCTAGTGCCTGGCTTAGCAGTGGCAATAAACGTGCATTTCTCTGCCATTATTCCCATGGAGAAGTACACCGTCTATGAGTTACTAGTCTTCAGTAAGCCTATTTTGCCTGCGCCATTGAGTTGTCCTGAATGCTTTCTCCCACTTTCTGTTCTTGGAAACGAAAATGTGTGTTGGATTCTATCACTTAAATCTTGCTCTTCCCCTTCCTCCCTTTGGCAGAGCCTGGCCAAGGGTAGCCCCGAAGGTACAGGCAGTCGGCGACATTGTGGGCGATATAGTAGAGGTTCAGCATGGCGGCAGGGCTGAGGATGTCCACTTCCGGCTTCTTCGGCTTCTGCTTCTGCTTCTTCCCGGAACTCTTAGCCCGGCCTTTCCCTTTCTTCCCTTTACCTGACTTTCAAAGACAAATACAACACAGGGAGAGGATTAGTTTCCATCACCTTGATGGGATCAAACTCACAGAGATCTGCCTGACTCTACCTCCCAAGCACCGCCAGGATCTAGGGCACGTGTCATCAAGCCCCGCCTTAAGAATTTCCACATTTCATTACTGACTTTAAGGGGAGATGAAAGCAATAAATAAATAAATAAATAAAATAAAAATCCAGACTGCCACCACATATGTTCAAGTTATATGTTCAAGATAACTAGAAGGGTCTGAAGGTTCCCAACACAGGGTTGATTAATGTTGGAAAATCAGTCTGATTTAATGTCTCTGTATATCACATTATTGTATTGCATCCCACAAATATGTACAAATATCCCTATCTTTTAAAAAGATGCTTGCCTGGAGCAGGAGAATCAAATGTGACAGCTGCTACCTAAGCAGTTCACATTTAAAGAAACCCAACCCAACGGGGTGCGCGGTGAGGCACTCTCTAGCTCTCTAGCGTGGCGCCCTCTAGCGTGGTGCTCTCTAGCGAGGTGCTCTCTAGCGTGGCGCTTCCTTCCATTCTTATTTGCATAAGCTTTGAAAAGACATTTTCGAGGAAAGAAGGGAACTCTATGTGTTAGGTCTGATCATGGCATTTGATGTGCTCATGTCTCAGAGATGCACACTGAAACTGCAGAGACCAAATAAAAGACTAGGATTTGCTTTCTAGGACTGCTGTTCTCTCTACACCCTACTGAAGGAAGAAACCATGGATCTGGTCAACTCATGATACTTTCTGACCCAAGGAGTGGACCTATGGGGATTTATCTTATCAAACTATTCTTACGACGTATTTCCGGAGGGTCGCATTCAAAAAATTATATTTAAAACAAATTATACAGACAGGAGACAAATGCGTATTTTGGTACTTGTTATGCAAGTACTTTTTACCTAAGCAGTCATGAGGCTTAAGTGTGATGTCATCCAAGACAGCAGACTCAGAGTCTGAAGCATGCGCTTACTTAGCAAATGCTTCTTGCCATCATCTTTATCACCACAGAACTGTGCTTCAAGGTAGACAGGCACCATGCCTGTCTCCACAACGACATAGCAGGGACTTAGCAAGGCACTTGGTGGGTACCAAGTGACAGTCACCAAGCTCAGAGCCCATGCTCTGTACGATTAACTGAAGAGGTCAGAAACTTCTAGGGAAAGGGAACGGGGACCTTTCTGTTTCAGCAGGAAACTACCTCACACACAGAGAAAATGATGGACGGGTGAGCATTACTCCAGTGCCCTGGGACCACCTCACACACTGAGAGAAGATGGACAGGCAAGGATTACTAACGTGTCTCTTCTAGCTAGGGGAGGAGGGAGAATGTGTAAACGATCAGGGCTTAGCAATGGCTAAATATTAGCATAGAACTGATAAGCAAACAAAACAGTGTGTTTAAAAGACTGAAATATACTTATGTCAGTGAAATGCAGTATATTTCTAGACATATCCAGGAGTAAACAGGAAATGTAAGTGAGAAAATACTAATGGGAGTGCTGGAGAGATGGCTCAGTGGTTAAGAGAACTTTCTGCTCATCCTGAGGACCGAGTTCAGTTCCCAGCACCCACATGAGGTTCACAATCGCTTACCACTCCATGGAATCTGACGCCCTCTTCTGGAATCTGAGGGTATCTGCAAGCATGTGCACATACAATCACACAGACACATAAATAATAAATCTTTTTAAAAAGAAAGCACAAATGAAAACAAATAATACGAAGCCCAGAAGACTGCATTCTGACGGTAAAAAACTCTTCACGAGGTATAGGATGTACACTTTCAAATAAGTGCTTTAAGATTTTGTGCCAGGCAATGGTGGCACATGCCTTTAATCTCAGCACTTGAGAGGCAAAGGTAGGTGAATCTCTGAGTTTGAAGCCAGCCTGGTCTACAGAGTGATCTCCAGGATAGCCAGGGCTTCACAGAGAAACCCTGTCTCAGAAACAAACAAACAAACAAAAGTTTTGAATGTTGGTTCTCTTCAATAATTTCATTGTTTATTTATTTAGCTTTTTTTTTGAGACAGTGATGTAGGTGTTTCTATCTATCTGTTGCCCAACTACAAGACAGGGTTTCTTTGTATAGTTAGCCCTGGCTGTCGTGGAACTCACTCTGTAGTAGACCAGGCTAGCCTTGAACTCAGAGATCCACCTGTCTCTGCTTCCTAAGTGCTGGGATTAAAGGCGTGTGCCACCACTGCATAGCTCTTTATAATTTCATACATTCTTAAATGTCAATGGTGTGCGGCTCACCTGAAAAAATTGCAACATAATGTGTGTGTAACGTATGCACGCACACATGTCTTAATCTTTAAATGGGCTGTGTGTTGGTTTCAAGGAAAATGGCCCCCAAAGGGAGTATCACTATTAGGAGGTATAGCTTTGTTAGAGTAGATGTGGCCTTGTAGGAGGAAGTGTGTCACTGTGGGGGTGGGCTTTGAGGTCTCTTTTGCTCAAGCTACACTTAGTGTGGTTAACAGCTCACTTCCTGTTGTCCGTGGATCAAGACGTAGACTCAGCTCCTTCTCCAGCGCCATGTCTGCCTGTGTGCTGCCATGTCCTGCTAGGATGGTAATGGTCTGAACCTCAGAAACTATAAACCACCCAATTAAATGTTTTCCTTTACAGGGTTGCTTTGGTTATGGTGTCTCTTCACAACAACAGAAAACCTAACTAAGACAGGTTGAGAATTAAAATTCATATCAAAGTTTAACATTTTTAGCCTTTTGTTTTCTTGTTTTTTGTTTTGTTCTTTTTTAAGACAGGGTCTCACCACATAAACTGGGTTGGCTTCAAACCCCATCTACCTCTGCCTCCCAAGTGCTGGGATTAAGGTGTGTCCCACAACGTTCAGTTAAACTTGACATTTTTAGAAACTGGCAAACCAGAGTGGGCAAGATGGCTCAGGAGCGAAGGGCAGTTGTTATCAAGCCAGACAAGCTGAGTTACGTCTCTAGGATTTACCTGGAAGGAGGAAAGAACTGACTCTTGTAAGGTATCTTCTGACCTCCCCGTGTGTGCTGTGTCCTGCCTTGTGTGCGTATCCACACACAAATAATAAATGCAATTAAAAAAAAGAAATTGGAAGATTCATTCCAAAATTCAGACAAAATTGCACAGGTTGTAAGATGAAGGCTATAAGTATTAATTCAAAATTCTCATCTTCTTGTAGACATTTCCAAAATTGATATAGAAATGCAAAAGACTTTGAAGAAGGGCACAGTTGGAGGGTTGATATTACCTTATTTCAAAGGCCATTATAAAGCTACAGGATCAGACGACCTGGTGCTCACGGGGTCAAGACAGAGCAACAGATCAATGGATCAGAATAAAGAGTTGAACAATCGATGCACACATATATGAGGGACTGGTTCCCATGGACAGCATCACCATAGCGATTATCTCTCTACAGTACATGGTGCTGGAATAAGGAAGGTCCATTAGCAAAACACAAAAGCAAAGAACACCAATCAATACTTGAACCATACCAAACAAACAAAAAAACCCTCAAAATTGATCACAGACCCCAGTACAGAATAAATCTCAAATCATAAAACTTTTAGAGACCTTTATGAACTTCAGTCTGGCAAAGATGTCTTGGCTATGACATCAGAACCCACGTGCTGTAGCGTGGCTATGACATACCCCCATAGGTCTGTGTATTTGGACACTTGGTTCCCAGCTGGTGGGGCTGTTTGGGACGGGGAGGAACAGATTTTGAGGTTTTACAGTTGGGCCTCACTTGCTAGTCTCTGTTTCCTGATGCCCAGCTGACCTCACACTCCTGTAGCCAGGCCGTCCCCAGTGTGAGGACTGTGTCCTTTGGAACTGTAAGCCAAAAGTAAACCCTTTCTCTTCATTATGGCATCCAATCTCAGCAACAGAAGAAGAAATGATGTCATGAAGAACAAGTCGCTAAGCTTACAATCAACATGTAAGACGTCTGCTTTCCAAAAGAATGTAAGCCAAGCCAGAGACTGGGAGAAAATCATTCGGAATCAAGCATATGATAAGGGCCCACCTCTACAATAGAGAATGCTCAAAGTACAATAGTAAGAGGGCTACCCATGATAAAAATGGGCAAAATGCTCAAATTAACACTTTTCTGGAAAAGAGACACGGGAAATAAGCCATGAACAGACATTTAACATTGTTAGATAGACATACACAATGAAAACTACAAGCTGCCCAGCACACACCGACTGGAACGGCTCCTTAGGTGACTGGCCATCTCAAGCGAGGAAACGGAGGAACTGAAACTCTCATTCACCAGGGGGGAGACTGAAGCTGTCAGAACTGCTCTAGAAGATACTTCGGCAGCTTCTCTTTAAGTTAAACCACCCCAACATTTGACCTAGCCATTCTCCTAAAGAAGCGAAAGCATAGTCCACTTAGAGACTTGCACATAACTTCTCAAAGTGGCCTAATTTGTTAGAGCTGCAAGCGAAACACTCTCAACGGTTCCTCGGCAGACACCACACATTTTGGTAGAACCATGAAGTGGAACACTACTGAGCAACGAGAAAAGTTGTAACTACATGGACGAACCTCAAAGTAATTAAGTAAACCAATCCACCGCAGCTGGGCCTGGAGGGCATGCCCTTAATCCCAGTGCTCAGGAGGCAGAGGCGGGTGAATTTCTATGAGTTTGGGGCCAACCTGGTCTACGTAGAGAGTTCCAAGGCAGCTAGGGCTGCACAGTGAGAGTCTATCTCAGAAGTAAATAAATATATACATAAATAAAAAGGCAGCCCCAAAGCTAATTTTGATATGTTCTATATGGAGAGCATACCGCAAGCACCTTTACCTGTTAAGCCATCTCACCAGCAACCATCCATGGCTTCAGTTGGCTCAAGGAAACCCTGTGGCTCCACTCTTGGCCTCAGAACACACTTTAAAACCTCACAAACGCCATAAGGAAGGCTACTTGGCTGCATCTATGCTGGCTTTCTTTCTAGCTCCCAAGCTTGCCAAGTTCCTCCTGTTTCCAGAGGCCCTGACTTTTCTGTAGGTTTTCCCCTATACTACAGGGCCTAGAGGTTTCACATAACCGAAGAGGAATCATTTGTTTTATCTCTTCCTTCAGACGCTACTCAAATATCACTTCTTCACGAAAATCTCGCCAGGCTCCGAGGGACACTATATATGTGTATGAGCAGTACAGCCCCGGCCTAGCATCTACAGTGGCCTGGGTTCAGTTCCCACTACAGCAAAGGAGAGAAACCTCCCTGACACAGTCTCCATTCTGTCCTATACCTAGGACAATCATACAACCTTACTGTATCATATATGCCAACACATACATCAACAAACAAGAGAACAGAACCCGAGTCTGTCCCAGGCAAGGTGTTTGTTCCGAGTACTCACACAGTCTACCTGCCTGTTAACTGCTCCACGAGGCCTTTGCCTCTGAAGTACCATTTTCAAGCTCCTTTCCTTGGGCAGTTTTACCTCTGTATTCATTACTTTTCTGTTGCTGTGATACAACATCATGACCAAAAGCAATTACGGAGGAGCGAGATTACTTTCAGCTGACAGAGGAACGATTCATAACAGTGATGGAGGCAATGATAGCAGTCGCCAGGGCAGAGAGCTGAGAGGGAAGTGGGAATGAGGTGAGGCTGTGAAATCTCAAAGCCCTCCCGCAATGACATACTTCCCCCAGAGAAGCTGCACCATCTCCCTAAACAGCGCTGCCAAACGGGGAACATGGATTCCAATATCTGAGTTTATGAGGGACGTTTGTAGTATGAGCTGCGGGCCTCTTCCCACAGCCCGGCTCCTGGCCACCTGGCTAGCTTATGCCCCGAAATAACAACACACAAACTGTATTCTTTTAATCACTGCTTGTCCCATTTCTATTAATGTGTGTAGCACCCCAAGGTGCGCTTACCGGGAAGATTCTAGCCTACGTCCATCCTGGGTCAGAGCTTCATCGCATCTGCTCCAGAGAGCAGAGCTATCGAGTCTGAGCTCACTTCCTCTTCCTCCCAGCATTCTGTTCTGTTTACTCCACCTACCTATGTTCTAACCTATAAAATGGGCCAAGGCGGTTTCTTTATTAGCCAATGACCTTCCTGCACCAGACGTTTCTCATTAAAAGCATTGCAACCACTTAGTAGTAATTTTAGTAGTAGTTGATGGTAATCCGGAGGGTTTGCTTGTGAGTTTACCACTGAATTCCTTAGCCTAAACCATTGTCTGGTACACCAAACAGATGAACAGAATTCGCTGAGCAGATAAATAAATCACAACCACATGCTGTGTTGGTTCAAATCTGAAATGTCCCTAACAGGTTCATGTTCTGACTGTTCCTTTAGGAGAAGGTGGCAGAAGTAGGCAATAGTCTCTCTGCTTTTGGACCTGCCACCATGAGAACAGTTATGGTCCGACCACGGCCACAAGCTCTGCCTTCTCCACTATGAGGAACCTGGGAGTGTAAACCTGAATATGATTAATTACTAAACATTTTTCTGGTATTTGCACAGCACCCGAAAAGGAATGAATACAGACGCAATGCAGGCACAGAGTGGAGAGGACACACAAGTGTTTCCGTTGCTCTCAATTGCAAGAGGCCTTCATTCACTCAACAAGTATCTCCAAACTCCTCCTGTGCTCCTGCCTCTGTACTAGACACAGAGGAGAGGGGGAAAGACGCCCGCCTTTTATCACAAAGGCATGGATCAAACAACCACGCTGCGAAAGAGGGGCCTAGGTGCATCTGGCCTCCCGACAGGGCAGGCAGAAATACTAAGCCATGGTACTGGAGAGGAGGCTGAGAGGTTAGAGAATCTGGAAGCAGAACAAACTGCCCACTGGGACTTAGAGGTTAAAGAGACTACCCAAAGAGGAAGGGGCTAAGCAAGGTCAGAGTGTCTGTCCGCAGGCAAATGGGGTGAGGGTGGTGTGGGGAACGCAGTGAGAGGAATCAGGTCTGGGAAGCAGGTGAAAAGTAGCTCAGGCCTTGGGCTGTAACCTAACAAGTTGGACACCTAAAAGCAGGGAGAAGCAAGTGGTTCCAGGGGTTTGTAAGTCTTACTACTTCACCTTCCGGGGCCTGGGAAAAAACAGTAGACTATATAAATCTAGAAATTTAAGTCAAGAGACACTTAGCACGTTTACTTAAAACTGTACCTAGTTTCCGACCTACGAGGAAGGGCTCCGTACTTACCACATTCCCACACTGCAGGCTAAAAGGAAAGCGAGAGAGGCAGGAAGCCTCAAGTGAGGGGCAAAGGGCTATAGGTGCTTACCGAACAAGAGGAAGCAGAAGACAGTTCTAGTCTAGGAGATAAAAAGATCAGTAACTGAGGTAGGGCAGTTGCAAGGAAATTTCCGGAAGAACCTGGCTGGGTCTGGTAAGGGGCATGCTTTTTCTTCAGCAGAAATGATAATATGATAAACGCGCCAGAAATTGAGGCCCCTTTGGTGCTGAGCGGCAAGTTCAACAGTGCAGTACTCAGCGAACCCCTGAGGGCTGTGGAAAGAGATAACAAAACCATAGCCGTTCTAGAAAGGAAAAAGAGACTGGGAAGGAGGCCACCAATTGCAGGATGCGAGCCGAAGAACAGGAATACTGGCAAAAGGAGGGGTGAGGAAAGGTGGGGTTAGGTGTGGCATGGACACCTCCCACCTCTCTTCCCCGCCCTCCCTGCCAGGGTCAACCTTACTTTCCACAGCAAGGGGGAGTATCCCACCCTGCAACTAGGAGCAGCCTGGTGGTCCCTGTTGGCGTGTACTTAGTTTTGGGGTTCCAAACCTCGTTGCTGATCTCCCTCTATTTTCCACACCCCAAAGCATCTTCTAAGAGCGAAAGTAACTGCACAGAACCAAGGGACGAAAACCGTCTTTTTAAAAGGGTACAGCCTAAACCTGCTGCTGCTGTCCAGCCGATACAGACTACCCAGACTAACGCAAGACTCTCTCGTGCCGCTCCCTCCCACACACGCTCGGTTGAACTATACCCAGCGGTGATGACAGTAGACCTAGGTGCCCTCCCCTCAAAGGCTACCCCGGTTAAGGCGAGCGCTTGCGAACCTTTCCCACTCCAGGATGGGTATTCCCACGGCTATTTCTTTCTCATCTCAGCAGGTGATAGTAACACCAGTCCCCAGTCTCGAGATCAGACCCCCACATTCTATCCCCTCCCATCCCCCCCTCGCCCCCGGCGTCGAGGTCCCCGCGCCCGCTCCTGCCGCTCCCCTGGCCTCCGCTCGTTCTCACCGGCGTGTTGCCGCCTGCTCCGGCCGTGGCCGCAGCTGGGCGCCCTCGCGGTGTGCGGAGGCGCAGATGCTTTCAGGGGAGCTGGGCGAGCTTAGCAAGCAGCCAGCCACCGAGCTGCTGGCACGCAAGGCGCGGTTCACCCGACTCCAGGCGCAGGGCGGCGCCGCACCCAGAGAGCCGGCTGCCAGCGCCTGGGCTCGCCCACCACGCACTGTTTACCTGTTGCTAGGGCACCGGGGCGGGGCGTCGGCAACTGGGCGGAGCCTGGCTGGCCTTCGGGCACCTGTGGGCTCTGAGTGTGTGTCCCGATTTACCCTGCTGCCTGCAGGGGCTTTCGCTTTTCGCTTTACTTTTGCTAGCTGTTGGCAATGGCTACGGAACTCCAACTATCCGCATAATGGGATAATTTTGTCCCTGGTGGTGCGATTGGGCAGTACACGAGGAGAAGAGGCGGGCTACCAAGATGCGCAGTTTTGTCTTTGGGAAGGAAAGGCTAGGACAGGCTAAACCACTCTCGTGAAATTATCTGAACTTGACCTCTCCTGGAAAACAAGAATAACGTCTCTGAGGGTTGAAGAGAAGAAATGTCGGCTTTTTTTTTTTAAGTCTGGTACAGGTTGGAGGAGAGAAAGATGGGCAGGGTTCTTATATTCTGGGTGGGATTAACCTTGTGAGTTCATCCTCTTCTCTCAGAATGCGTTTGGGGCACAATTCTTGCTTTTTATAACTCTCGCCATTCCATTCAATTCACCAAGTGGTTATTGCATATTTGCCAAGTGCCTGGCTTCCCGCTTGCTGTGGGAATTCAGCACCCAACAGGAGGCAAGGTTCTTGAATGTTGGGGCAGGGAGAGGGGAACAGAGCAAAGCGGAAGGGTGTGAAATGAAATTGGCCACAAGTAAGGTGATTGGTGTAGAGAGTTGGCGTTAAGAGCTCTTGCTGGTACAGAGGACCCCGGTTTGGCTCCCAGCACCCACATGGCAGTTTCCACAGCCAGTTCTTCCAGTCCCAGAGAATCCGGTGCCTTTCTCTGACCCCCATAGGCAGCAGGCAGGCATTTAGTGCACAGATCTATATGCAGGCCAAACAAAAAGCCCCTTAATACACTGTGGTAGTTTGAATGTATTGGCCCCATAAACTCAAAGGGAGTGACCTTAATGGGAGGCGTGGCCTTTTTGGAGTAGGTGTAGTCTTGGAGGAAGTGAGTCACTGTGGAGGCAGGCTTTGAGCTCATATATGCTCAAGCCACGCCCAGTGAGACAGACCACTTCCTGTTGCCCTCAAGTCAAGATGAAGGACACTTCTCCAGCACGGTGTCTGTCTGCACGCCTTCGTTTCACACGGTGATGATAATGGACTAATCCTCTGAGAATGTAAAGCCAGTTAAATGCTTTTCCTTTATAAGAGTTAATGTGGTCATGGTGTCTCTTCACGGCAATAGAAACCCTAACTAAGACATACACATAAAATAATAAAGATAAATCTTTAAGAAAAATCCACCTTTGGGGCTTGGAGAGCTGGCTCAGAAGTTAAGGGCACTTGTTACCCTTGCAGAGGACTGGAGTTTGATTCCTATCAACCCCATGGTGGTTCACAACCGTCTGTAACTCTAATTACAGGGAATCACCATGATTACCGAGTAGACACATGGTGTACAGACATACAAGCAGGCAAAACATACATATGGTTAATAACTCGATTAAGCTAAGCGAATGTCTCACCAAGGGGCCATCCCTTCAGCCTCTGTACATTCCTTTTAGATTAGCGATTTGGGAGGGCTTTCTGGGGGAGACAAAGTCAAAACTGGGATCTAGGTGGCAAGCAGCAGTCACCTCCTGTACCATGGGCAGAGCATTGCAAATCCAGTTGAGGAGGAGGAGGATGAACGGCAAAGAGGGTACAACCCTGAAAGGTTCAAGCAAGGCTAGTTTTGCTAGCTTTTCTCTGGACTGATTAGTGAAGTGATTTTCAGAAGCAAATATATTTGGGAGTGCTGGTGGTGTGGTGTGGATGAGAATGACCTCCATGGGCTCGTACATTTGAATGATTGGTTCCTAGTTGGTGGAACTGTTTGGGAAGGATCAGGAGGCATGGCCTCGCTGGAGGAGGTGTGTCACTGGGGGTGGGCTGTGAGGTTTCAAAAGTCCATGCCAGACCCAGCCCTCTCCACTCTGTCTCCAACTTGTGGATAGGATGTGAGCTCTCAGCTACTGCTCCAGCACCATGCCTAGCTGCTTGCTGCCCACCATGATGGTCTTGCCCTCTGGAACTGTAAGCAAGTCCCCAGTCATTGTATCTCTTCACAGCAATAGAACAACACACAGGAGACAGATGGTGGTCATATTTATTCTGAGGGAGGCAATACTTACACAAATGCAGGGCTCTGCATTATCTGAATAGCTCAGTGTAAAATGGAAATATAAAAGGCAAGGAAAGAAACCACTAAAGAATACTCAACTAGGGGCTGGAGAGATGGCTCAGTGGTTAAGAGCATTGCCTGCTCTTCCAAAGGTTCTGAGTTCAATTCCCACCAACCACATGTGTCACGACCACCTCGACCAGCAAGGATGACGCTACACCGGAGCTCTTCTTATAAGCAGTTTTATTCAGGACTTTTGACAATCTAAGAAATCTCTCTCTCCCCCACAACCTCCCCGGGCAAACCTCTCCCAGCCCTTAAGTAGGCCTGGGCTACCAACCCTAGATAGTCACGTGGGAGCCGTTCATTGATCCACGCTCACGCAAGCAGCTTGTGATTATCACCCTATGATCGCAAGGGTCCGGCCTCAGCCAAATAAGGAGTTGTTTATCAGAGAGCACTCACTTTCGGGATCGTGGAAGGCAGAAGCCAGTGCCATCTTTAAGGTGCGGCTCCACGCAGCTCTCTACACACATGGTGGCACCATCTGTAATGAGGTCTGGTGCCCTCTTCTGGCCTGCAGACATACACACAGACAGAATATTGTACCCATAATAAATAAATAAATATTCTTTTAAAAAAGAATACTCAACTCTCCAGCCTGTTCCCTCCCTGACTTTCTCAGGTCTCTATACAGCACTGCACACTCCTAGTAAACCCCAAATGCACCTTGCATCACACCCTGAAAAACCTGTCTTTGGCCCAATGCCCCTCCTCTCAGATCACTACCCTGTTTCAGCTTGGGCTGTCTCTGCCTGGGCTGTTGTGGTCCTGGCACCCCGCTGCCCTTTGACTTTGACACTCATCACATTTTCAAGCAGAGATTTAACTGTGAGTCACTCATTTTCAAAAGCTGCCAGTGGCCGTTTCCTACAAAGAGCTAAGAGTGCTTTGGTTTGGCGTCCGTGGCTTTTCCTAACCCCTTAGTCTGTTCTTCTAGCATTCTCTGGCCAGCACAGCGGACTTTATTTTAGTCACGCTCATTCCTCCCTGGGGATTGTTGTACCATCGCACCTCCTGACGTCTACCTTGAATGTCCTATTGATCAGAAGCCTTGTTGAAGGTTAAGGCCTGGCAAACTGTACGACCTCTGTCTGGAGCGATCCTCTGCCTGTTAGACTTGCCCTACATTTCTGCAGCAACCACCTGTACACAGGTGCCATATTAGCTCACTTCTACAGTGAGCAACATCTTTGAGGCCCATGAGTCTATGCTGCGGCGGCAATGACGGACAGACAAGGAGCAAGGTTCACGAGTCAGTGGGAAGGACTGTCCCTTGCTCGGTCCACTGGCCTCTGAGCCTGAGTTACGGGAAGGCACAGCCGTCGTCTTCTGTTGCTATAATAAGGTACCCAAGGTTAGGAGTAACAGAAGATTTATTTAGCACAGTTTTGGAGACTGGATCAGAAGTCCCTTCAGTTTGCCACTTGTGAGGTCACAATGGCAGATGGCATCAGGGCAGGAATGCATCAGAGAATGTAAGAAAAGAGGGAGACAGAAATAATGGCTAGACTCACTCTTTATGACAAACCAGTTTTTTCTTTGCTCCCGAGTGCTGAGATTACAAGTGTGTGCCACCACGGCCACCTAGAGAAGAGTTGGCGAGCTTTCTACTTTACTTTTCTTTTTTATGGAGCTGTGGCCCTAGCTCTGAAGGACATCTCTAGCCAAAGGCCCACTCTCGGAAGAACTACCTTAATACTAGTGATCTAACTGATTTCTAGGAGGCCCCACCTCCTTTTCATTTCTTTTTTTTATTTGCTTATTATTTATTTATTTATTATTTATTTATTTATTAAAGGTTTCTGCCTCCTCCCTGCCACTGCCTCCCATTTCCCTCCCCCTCCCCCAATCAAGTCCCCCTCCCTCGTCAGCCGGAAGAGCAATCAGGGTTCCCTGCCCTGTGGGAAGTCCAAGGACCACCCACCTCCATCCAGGTCTAGTAAGGTGAGCATCCAAACTGCCTAGGCTTCCTTTTCATTTCTTAAACATTTATTTGTGTTTGCGTGTGAGCGTTTGCAAATGCAGAGGTCAGGACAGTGTACGGGAGTTGGTCCTTTCCTTCTCCCACAGGGATTGAACTCAGTCTGCAACTTTGTGGTAAGTGCCATTACCTTAGTGCCCCCTTGCCAGTCTCTGTATTGGAAACAGGGTTTCCTAGCCCTGGGCGGGCTGAGACTCACTGTGGAAACCTGGTTGCTCTTGAACCTGTGGATGTTTCTCCTGCTTCTGCCTCCTGAGCACTGGGGACTTGGGGACTTGTTCTTTTTTTTTTGAGAGGTTTCACTGTGAGTGCTCACTCCAAAGGAAAATGTTGGAAGAAGAGAGGAAGGGGTGGAAATGATGTAAATACAGTGTGCTCATGTGTGAAATTCTCAAAAAAGTTAAAATTTAAAAAAAACAAAAACAAAAACCGTCATTTGTCTTACAATCTTCCTTTCTCGGCCCCTTGAGTGCTGGGAGTCTGGGATCGCGGTACCGTGCCTAGCCCACCACCTCGGTGTTGACACACTTGACATCAAGCTCCTAACTTAGGACCCCTGTGGGGACACATGCTGTAGTCAAACTATAGCACTTCCCCTGCTCTCCCACTTGTTTCTGGCGTGCGTCACGCTCTTAGCTCCTCCCACCCTCACGGAGACAGCCCACGTCTATCTGCCTCTTGCTGCACTCCACGTGGGGACTGATGTCACAGCCCTGTGCTCAGTCCCGTGTGGAGTGGTGGAATACTTGCCGAGTGTCCATAAAACCCACTGCCACAAAGAGTTAAAGGCATCGTTTGGAGTTAGATGTGCTGACTCCTGGCGTGTGGGAGGCCGAGTGAGCCTGAAGAGTTTAAATCTAGCCCAGGCTACGTAGTGAAACCCTATCTAAAACCAACCCAAAACCTTAATGTCGAAGAGTTTAAATAGAACTCCCCCCCCCACACACAAAAACTGAACAAATCCTAAGGTGTAGATGAGGGGGATGCTAAATTTGGATTGCTATTGAATCTCACTTCAGAAAAGCCGTGGTTCATTTTATCTATTTATGAATACACATCCTTATGTCTTCTTTATAAATAGTAAAACTAACTGTACTGTTGTTAAAAAAAAATGACCAAAATTGAAGCACGCATTCTTAGAACAGCTAAACTTAGGAGTGTTCCAGCACCTTCTTTCCTAGAAGAGATGCTTGAAAAGCCCTCTCGTCCTCTCCACCCTGCTCCCCTCCGACTTTTCTTCCTTCCATCCATTACAGTCCTCATACTGAAGAGAAAAATGTCCCCCCCAATAGCATTTTTCTGGAGGGGTTTCCTGTGTCAGCCAGTAGGGTTCCAGCCGCAGGCGCCTCAGGGTACAGTGAGACCAGTTAGGGTGGACCTCGGAGAGGAATGTTAGGAGCTGGGATCCACAAATCGTGGAAGGGGACAGAGTCAATATTTTTGAGTTGAAGGGTCTTGAATCCCTTGTAAATACAAGGCTTTGTTGGTACAGAGCACAGAAGCCTTCCACACCCCATGGACATGAATGGGCGTGGCTGTACTCCAGGAAAACTGCTCTGGAAAGTGAAATTTGAATTCCATAGAATTTTCCTGTCAAAATATTTTTCTTCATTGGATGCCCCCACCAGCTAAAACTGTGAAACCAGATTTTGATATGGCTCAGTAGGTAGAAAACATGCCCAGTAGGCATGAGGCTGTGGGTTCAATCCTTGGATCACATCAATTGGTTATAGTAGCCTATGTCTCCAATCTCAGTACTGGACAGAGGAGGCTGTAGGATCAGACGTTCAAGGTCAGGGCTAGGAACTGGCTCCGTCTGTAAAGTGCTTGCTGTTCAAGCGTGAATTTAGATCTGCAGCAGGCATGTAAAAAGTCTGACGATCTTTGGCCTCATAGGCATGCGTGTATACCATCATGTGTATACAATCATGTGCCGTCACCCGAAACGTTCACAGTCATCCGGGGCTACATAGTGTAAGACCAGAAATACCTGTACGAGAGCCTGTCTGAAAAACCAAAAGAAAAAAGGACGTAAAAGCCTTTCTTGGTTCACGGGTCATATAAGACTGGTGGTAGGCCAGAGCTGGCCATGAGCTGTAATCTACTGATCCCTAATGCAGAGACCTGAAGTGCTCTCTATTCTTCCTGGTGGGGAGGGGGGCTCTTTGAGAGGGGGCGATGTGAAAAACAAGCCACTATTTATCAGTGATGCTTAGCAAGCATTATCCTGACACCCACTACTCCCCAACTGTCTCCACTCTGCCATGCTGCTTTTCTGGGTAACATATCTTGGGGCTCAGAACTATTTCATATACGAATCTCTGTCCTGCCAGTTCTATTAAGCATTTGAACAAGAAGTTACCAAATGTGCAAAGTCTTGTTTCCATGGGAAGGCGAGGGGACAGATGGCACTGTCTTAGACAGGAAGTCACTGCCATCAGAGAGGTTTGGGCGACTTTTGTATTCTGCAGTTCCTTAAAAAAACTTTGGCATTTTCTACAAGGTAAACATTTAAAAGTCTTGTTTTTAAACTTTAAGTCTGGCCAATCTAAAGCCCAAAGCCTACACACCTCCCCACAGCACAGTTAGACACAATCTCATTATGTTTATAAGACTTGAAAGCCTGAACAGCCAGACCTGCTGGGAGGAAATTATATTTCAGACTGTGTTGTCCTATTGCTGCTTTGGAACTGAGTCAGTCCCCCATCCCAATACACACACACACACACACACACACACACACATACACACACATAAACACAGACACACACCATACCACACAATACACAGACATACAGACATACACACCACACACACATACACATACACCACACACACATACATACATACACGCATATACACACAGACACACACACCACACACATACACACAGACACACAAACTACACACACATATATACACATACACACACAGACACACATACCACACACACATACACACAGACATACACATACACACATATACACACATACACACACAGACACACATACCACACACACACATACACACAGACACACACATACACACATATACACACACAGACACTCACAGACACACACACCACACACACATACACACACACCATTTTTCCACTTATGCCATTTCTTTTAACCAAAAAATACTTCAAGTTGGTGTCATGGAAGAACTATCTAATTATTAAATAACCACAACTGTCCATCGCTGTGATAAACACCATGACTGAAAGCAACCTGAGGAAGAAAGGGTTTATTTCACCTTACAGTGTATAAGTCCATCGCTGAAGGGAAGCCTGGGCAGGAACTGAAACAGACGTCATGCAGGGACACTGCTTACTGGCCCGTGGTTTGCTCAGCCTGCTTTTTCACCATCCAGGATCCCCCCCCCCCATCCAGCAGAGGTGTTGCCCTCAGTGGAACAGGCCCACCGCAGCAATCTTGATGAGAAAATGCCCACAGGCCAATCTGGTGGGATGTTTTCTCAGTCAAAAGTCCCCTCTCCCTAACTGGGCAGTGGTGGTGCATGTCTTTAATCCCAGCACTTGGGAGACAGAGGCAGGAGGATCTCTAGAGTTTGAGGCCAGCCCGTTCACAGAGCAAGTTCCAGGACAGCCAGAGCTGCTACACAGAGAAACCCTGTCTCAACACGCCCCCAGCAAAGTTCCCTCTTCCAGAATGACTCTAGCCCATGTCAAGTTGATATTAAAAACTAGCCAGTCCAACAATGTTATTACACAACTGTCTGTAAAATGGCCAGCCATGGTGACTCATGCCTTTAATCCCGGCGCTGGGTAACCTGAGGCAGGATTAGGAGTTCCAGGTCAGCCAGGGTTACAGAGCGAGACCCTCCAACTAAATATAAATAAATAACTCCAGATAATTGGATAATAAGAACAAGAATAGGACAGACTGCATGGCATTCCCAACTACTTACAGAAAAGTGATAAGGAGAGCCTGTGGTGATGGCGCTCGCCTTTAATCCCAGCGCTGGGGGAGTTGAGGGGCAGAGGCAGGTGGGTCTCTGAGTTTGAGGCCAACCTGGTCTACAGGCTGAGTTCCAGGACAACCAGGGCTGGCTACACAGGGAAACCTGCTTCAAAAAACAAAACCAAGTGGTAGGAGAATATAGGAATTTGGGGAGTTCTGAAAAGATAAAATCACATTGGTGGTGATACCTTGTAGGGAACAAGACAGGAAAGCAGGCCACGGGCCTGCACTCTTCATCGTGTGTGCCATGTTTCTGAGTCCTTCACATGCATCTTCTTAACAAAACACTGGCAAACCACTCCAGCTCGACACTCGCTCCTTCGTAGATCCTTTCCCCAAGTCTGAAAATTTTTACTTGATTCTATACTTTTGTTTTTAAACAAAATAAACATCCTTATTTCTAATAACTATAAAAGAAAACCAATTCATTTTGCTGTGTTTTATGGTTTTTTTGGAGTGTGTTGTGTGTGCACATATGTTGAGGCACAATATGTGTGCATGAATGTGGAGGTCAGAGGTTAATGCTGGACGTCTTCCTCAACCGTGCTCCACCTTATCTTTTGAGATGGGGTCTGTTCCTGAGCCTGGAGCTCACTGATTTGTTTAGACTGGCTAGCCATGGAGTCCCTATTTTCCACACATGTATCTGGGCACATCTTAACACAGGGGTACAGGTTCATTATGTATTGTTTTGTGTGGGTCCCAGGTCCTCTTAACACAGGGGTACAGGCTCATTACATTTGGCTTTGTGTGGGTACCCAGGTCCTCTTAACACAGGGGTACAGGTTCATTACGTTTGGCTTTGCGTGGGTACCCAGGTCCTCATTCTTGCACAGTAAACACTTTACCGGCTGAGCCATCTCTCCAGTCTCCTATGATTTAGATTTTTTTTTTTTTTGGTGTTTTGAGACAGGGTTTCTCTGTAGCTTTGGTGCCCGTCCCGGAACTAGCTCTTGTAGACCAGGCTGGCCTCGAACTCCCAGAGATCCGCCTGCCTCTGCCTCCCGATTAAAGGCTGGGATTAAAGGCGTGTGCCACCACTGCCCGGCTATGATTTAGATTTTTGATGAGCATTAGTTGGCATAATGAATTTAATAGATCATCCATATTCTAGCCTTCAGAAACTACGAATATTATATAGCAAAATGTTGAGTGTTTTTATGTATGGCAGACAGTGTGAGGAGGGTGAGGACTCAGGGAGAGAAGCCTATCCAGGTGGGCCTTAGATGTAGCCACATGGATCCTTATGGAAGCAAAGCTGAAGAGGTTTCGAGAAGAAGAAGCATTGTGACCACAGAGGCAAAGACTGGAGTGACGTGCTACAAAGAAATTCCCTGGACTCCCAGAAGGGGCAAGGAGTAGTGCTTCCCTGAGAGCCTCTGTGTAACGGCGTAAACGAATGCAGACAGATTGTAAAACTATACAGACAGCTTTAATGGCGAAATAGACTTACAGAACCACCATTCCCGCGGAGACCAGGAAAAGCAGAAGAAGAGCCGGGCGATGGTGGCGCACGCCTTTAATCCCAGCACTCGGGAGGCAGAGGCAGGTGGATCTCTGTGAGTTCGAGACCAGCCTGGTCTACAGAGCTAGTTCCAGGACAGGCTCCAAAGCCACAGAGAAACCCTGTCTCGAAAAACCAAAAAAAAAAAAAAAAAAAAAAAAAAAAGCAGAAGAAGGGACGGCTGGGAGCACGCTTGCCAAATTTATAGGCCAACATTAGCCCAAGGCGAACACGCCCCCTAAGGGCGGGACTTATCCCTACACCTCTGGAAGGAGGGCAATGCTAGTGAGACCTCTTTCTCAGGTCTCTGGCCGCCAGGATTCTAGATGAGTTTGTGGGTCTCTCAGTGTGTGATGCTGGGGTTCAGCCTAGGACCTTGTACCTGTAAAACCTGTTCTACCACTCAGCCATCTACTCTCAGTTCCATTTATGCTGTCATTGTCTTACATTTTATTATTTATTTTACATCCCTACCCAAGTTTCCCCTCCTTTCCTTTCCCCTCCCTCTCCTCCCCTCCACCCTTCCCTCATTTCTGTTGTTTTAATATTATCCAGTTCCCAGTAACTTGTAACACCCCTAGGACATTAATACAGTAAGGAAATATACAACTGATGGCTACTTTGGTTTTGTATTCCACAGAGATATTTATGGTTCTTCTGCTCCACATACCAAAAGGAGTCAGTCCTGTATTGCAACTTCGTTCTGACACAGACAGTTGCCACCAATGACACTCTGGCCTGTGGAGGCCAGAGGAGGGCACGGGATCCCCTGACACTGGAGTTACAATTGTGAGTTCTGGGCACTGGGCCCAGGACGCTTGCAGCAACTGCTCTAACGCACTGAGCCGCCACCTGTCCAGCCCCCAAATGGCGAGGTTCTTGTCGGCGAAAATACAAGAGGTTAGATGATCGCTTAGATGCTATAAAAGGAAGTCCTCCTGTGGTTGGAGATTGGCCTATACAGCCTCAGAACCTTTTCATTTCAAGAATACATATCTTAGTCTGTCCTGGCTGCTATAACGAAATGCCATAACCTGGAAGCTGGGGAGTCCAGGACCAAAGCAGACTCAGGCGCCACGCTCATAGAAGACGCTTTCTTACCCTGCGCATGTGCAGACTCTCCCAGGTATGTTTAACACAAGCACTAACCACGCGTTGGAGGCTTTGCCCTTGTCACCTTTGTCCCAAAGGCTCCACCTCCTAGGACTCTTATTTTGGGGACTAGGATGGCAATACAAGAATTGGAAACAGGCTGGGCGGTGGTGGCGCACGCCTTTAATCCCAGCACACGGGAGGCAGAGGAAGGCAGATCTCTGTGAGTTCGAGGCCAGCCTGGTCTACAAGAGCGAGTTCCAGGACAGGCTCCAAAGCTACAGAGAAACCCTGTCTTGAACCCCCCTGCCCCTGCACACACCCCCAAAAAATTGAGAACAGAAATACACATTCAGTGCAATGACAGGTTTGGTTTTTTAAGGAGCATAGTAGACAACATTTGGGATGTTAATTCATTTGGACGATGTCTTGAAGGTATAAAGTGCTCAGGCCTTAACATGGAAACTTCCAGCTAAGGATTTCTCACAGAATACCAGGAGCTACTGAAAGTTCACCGGTGGAGGATAACTAAAAACACGAACCGTGCTAATCCTCTGTCACTGCAACAAAACACCGGAGTTAGCCTGCCATGGTAGCACACGCTTTTAACCCTGGACACTTGAGAGACAGAGGCAGGCAGACCTCTGAGTTCAAGGCTAGCCTGGCCTACATAGAGAGTACCCGTCTAGGCAGGGCTATATAGTGAGACCTGGCAAACAAAGATCCCATGAAACAACAGAAATATAAGGGAAACATGCTATCTTGGCTCACAGGACTGGAGGTTCTGCACCCTTTGCTTTGGGTCCTCCTAAGGGCAGTTCACCACGGCAGGAGCATATGGAGAGCAATTACTTATCGCATGTGCCTGGAGACAAAGGAAGAGGTTAGAGTCCCAAGATTCCCGACTGCCAGTGCTGAAAGGCTTGGTCCTTCTGCCACCTCGCCTGATTTGTTATTACAAATCACTGAAAATTTGGGTTTCTGTTGTTGGGTATCAAGTACACTGATACTGGTACCAATAGTGAGATTACCGTATCAAAGTACCCCCATAATTGGTCTACTAGGGCTAGTGCCCTAGTGAGAAGACTGACAACCTATGTTTCAGCAGCAATAAACAAATAAATAAAGTAAATGGCAAATTAGTGCCTGTGATAACTTGAAGACGGAAAATGTGCCTTTTTTTTTCGGGAAGGGGGCGGATAGTAATGGAGACTGAACCTACAGCCATAAGGATGCTAGGTAAACACCCACCCTCCCGCTAAGCTATATCCCCAAAGCCCCAACCCCCTTTTGATATACATTTAATTTGGAGTCCCACCAAATTGCCTGGGTTGACCTTGCTGAGGTAACAAACCAGTGCTACCGGGTTCTGCTAGAGAATGTTGTTGTTCTCTTTTGAGACAGGGTTTCTCTGTGTAGCTCTGGCTGTCCTGGAACTCTCTCTGTAGACCAGGCTGGCTTTGAACTCAGAGATTCACCTGCCTTTGCCTCCAAGTGCTGGGATTAAAGTGTGTACCACCACGATGGCTGAGAATGTTCTTAAGTGAGGTGGCTGGAGGGTTTTTGTTGGTTTATTTGTCTTTACTTCTTTTGGCTTTTTAGAGGAGGGTCTTGAAATGTAGCCCCAGCTGGCCTGGAAATCACTGTGCAGCTCAGGCTGGCCTTGAACTCCCAGTGATCTTCCAGAGTCCTGGGATTACAGGTTTATGTTGTCATGCCTGACCTGGGTGAAAGGTTTGAAAACAGAAATGTTGGTAGCAGGAGTTGGCTAGTATTAGCTGTGTTTGTTAAAATTCTATGAAAAAGGGATGACTGGAAAAATAAAGAAGACAACAATACTGCTCTATTGTCAAGCAGGGATAGGGAAAAGGTAATTTGGAAATTTCAAGATTTAACGAAAGCTGAATATTGCAACTGTTTATTCAGCTTATGAGAAAAACTATGAAAACGCTTTGAATCAAAAGGCTGTTTTAACACATTGCCCTAAAGACCAAACAGCACGTGGTATTCAAAAAGCCCCAGTAAATGCTTGCACTGTACAAAAAGGCTCAAAGAGACAGATAGAGACTCTACGGAGACCTGCTACCTTTAAAGGATCTGTAACCAAATCCAGAGAGGCAGGGAGAGAGCTGTGGTTCTAACTACTGGCAAACAAGCTCACTGGGATTAGACTTTTAAAATGCTTTTGATAATGATTGTTCAAAATAGGAAATGACTCTCGTGCCTCAACAGTCCTTAACCAAGACATCCACTAAGGAAGATGTTCAGTCACCAAGAATACAGAAGAAACATTTTCTAGTCCCTTTTCAGATGTAGCAAAGCGTATTAGAAAAGGACTCACCCCTGTGTTCCCTTGCCCCCAGAGGACATCTTTATTGTTTAATAGATCATCAATTTCTCCAACTGGAATTTCATCCTATTTCCATGCAGAGTCATAAACAGTAATCTACATGGGAAAGAGAACTAAGCTATTACAACTTACTTTTTTTTGCAAGCAGAATATAAATAGATGTACTGTAGAATGTGCAATGGTTTAGTCACTAAGGGATTTAAATGGAATCTTGAAGGATGTAGATCAGTCAGTCCCGGTGTAGTAAAGTCGAGCTGAGATGGGCAACTGTCTAAGGTCCTTGGGGCTGCAACTCTTGGTCCCTAGCTGAACCCTGTGCTAACACCAAATGGAGTTACAGAGAACAGTAAATTGACTTAGCAGCTGTGCACAGGAACCCAAAGGCAGGAGACTACTAAGCGTTGCTGAGAGCATGCGTTCCAGGAAGGACTGGATGGCACTACTCCCAGCGCTGACATGGCGGATCTCATCCACTGTTCCACTTGGCAGTGTGTCTCAGTGGCATAGTGTGTCTCAGTGGCAGTGCCTCCACTATTTATGGCAGAGATGCAACCCCTCAGAGTGACTTTCACCACCGCACCAATGAGGGAGTTGGTTTCCCTGGAAAAAGCTTCCTATTTAAATTCCCCCATAGGTCCATTCCAAACAATCTGCTCAGCTGGAGCCAGCCTCAGGCTGCTGTCAGTACCTGAGTCCAAGCCCATCCAAGTCAACAGTTATGCCAGAGGCCACGTAGCTTGATGAGCTGTAGCATTTTTATCAAACTTGTCATCATTGAGGAAGCCAACAGGCAAGGTAATCTTCATGCCATTTTTTCTCAGTTTTGGACATGAGCTCTTTGTTTTTTTTTTTTAAATATTTATTTATTTATTTTGTATACAATATTCTGTCTGTGTGTATGTCTGCAGGCCAGAAGAGGGCACCAGACCTCTTTACAGATGGTTGTGAGCCACCATGTGGTTGCTGGGAATTGAACTCAGGACCTTTGGAAGAGCAGGCAATGCTCTTAACCACTGAGCCATCTCTCCAGCCCGAGCTCTTTGATAATATCATCATCATACAGAGAAGTGCGACTCTCCATGTTGTTTACTTAAAGAAGGTACAAGCCATTCCACTGACGATGACTATCTTCATTGACTTTGTCCAGCGTTTATTAATCAGCTGCATCTTGTTTGCTACTTTAGTCTCTGCCCAAGATGGTTAGGATCACTTTGGATTCTCTTAAGCCTTGCCAAAGTAGTTCATCTCCTTCATAAAAATAAAACAAAACAACCCCCCCCCAGTCTTCTGTGGAATCCACACCCACCATGTATCTGTAGGCTCAGTGCACAGTCCCCAGAGCGCTGTTGATGGAGATACCCTTCCTTTGGACAGCGAACCTTGGGGAGCATCCATTTCATCTGTTTCAGCTATAACGTTGCTCCCAGAAGCGTCTTTTCCTCCTCTTCCTCCACATGGAAGTGGAGGCTCTCCAGCTGGATGACAGACTCAGCCCCTGGGTTGGCATGGCTTTCTCTGTTTCTGGGCCCACACACTCCAAGAACAGAACATTCCTGTCTAGCAGAGATTTGAGTTCTGTAGCAACTGCTTCTAAGGAGTACTTATCACCCATGGGAACACCATCAGGTGGCTCATAAGGACAACCGACTTGGCTCAAAGTCCAAGCGGAGTTTGATACTTGGAACAGCAACCTTGATCCTTTGGTGTTTGCTATCTGGTTGTTCTTCATAGGAACACTGAAGTCCACTCTCATAATGATCCACTTCCCTTCATGTCCAGCTTTTCCAGAGTCGGCTTTCTAGAAATTTTGGAAACACTTCCTGTGGAGAAGCCAGATGAAGGAGAGACTGCGACAGCTGGCTTGGGCTCCTCAAGGGTGCACCTGTTTGCTTTTGTGAGACAAGGGTCTCATTATGTAGCCCAGGTTGACCCCCAAACCACAATTTTCCTGCCTTAGTTTCTAAGTATAAAAAAAAAAACCTGTTTCTAACTCCATGGAACATTGTAATGCAGGGAACTACTTCTACAGAGAAGCCTAGAGATTTTCCTATCCAAAGGAAGAGGACATTACATTTGTTCAGTGGGATTACTATGGACTGATATACACCAAAGTTTAAGCTCATAACAAGCATGAGATCAGCATGAGCTACATGAGACTCTGCCTCAAAGACAGAACAAAACAAAAACAGTCTTGTTGAGATATTCCTGACAAAAACTGTATGTTTAAGATGTACAAGGATGTCCTGGTGCCGGGCAGTGGTGGCACACTCTTCACTCAGAAGGCAGAGGCAGGTGGATCTCTGAGTTTGAGGACAGCCTGGTCTACAGAGTGAGAAACCCTCCTGGAAACCAAAAAACAAAAGATGTTCTGGTATCTGCATCCATTTGAAATGATCACTGTGATTCAGTTAAACGTATTATTGCTATTCAGCCTTCAAGTCTAACAAGATCAACATGTTTCAAGGATCAGCAGACAGCAATCTAGGCCAAGGTCAGCCAGAGACCCTGTTTCTATAAAAAGGAAAAGATGTGGCACCTAGACTTAAGGAAACCCTGGACTTTAAGATCTCATGAGATAAGATTTTCTTTTTGAAGATTTATTTATTTATTATGTACACAGTGTTCAGCCTCCATGTATGCCTGCAGGCCAGAAGAGGGCACCAGATCTCATTACAGATGGTTGTGAGCCACCATGTGGTTGCTGGGAATTGAACTCAGGACCTCTGGAAGAGCAGTCAGTGCTCTTAACCTCTGAGCCATCTCTCCAGCCCCAATAAGATTTTGAAGCCTGCCTTGGGGTGGAGCTGTGTGCATTCTGTGTAGGATAGGAACAGATATTCATCACCATGACCACCAAAGCATCACACCATCCTATATCTGCCACCCTCAGGTGGAGTGTGCTTCTCTGGCCCACTGTTTGGCTTGTCCATGTGAGCTGATTTTGGCCAATGGCATGAATAACTTGCCTTCTTCCATATCTAAGCAGGATCTCTGAAATGTACTTGCATGGTATGGTTTGTTTCTTGCTTTTGCCTTATGCCTGAATAATTCTAGAGAAAAGCCAATCCAGTAATCTAAGGTGATTCAAATCTCAGACCCATGATGATGAAATAGTTCTGTATTTATCTTGGATCCTTTTCTATCTAACATGACTTTCAGATTATCTTGTGTTAAAGAATTAAAGACCAAATTTCTAATTCCAGGTTTTCTTTTTATTAAAGTATTTGGTGAGATGAACAATATTATCAACACAAATTTCACTAAAATATTCACAGATAAAGTCCCTATTTTATAAATCGTACAAATAGCATGCTTCTATTTAGAAATTATAATCACCATTAAATTTGGTTACTCTGATGCCATTCCTCATCACATACATGAGCTCTCAAATTGGGAGATCCAACCCCGTCATCTTAGCACACGGGGCTAGCTGCTGATACCAGAAGCTAGTCACAGCGAGTTGCAGGGGGAAAAATGGATGTGACTTGAAACTCATTGTTTCTCCTTGCAAGGTAGAGTAGTTTTTCCATCTGCATTGAGAATTAATCTTTTTGAGTAATAAATAATAAAATGTGATATATTAAAGTTTGGCATATGTCTGTGCTTCTGAAAGCATTCGGGTGTGATTTTTAAAAGGCAACTTATTTTTTATTTGCACAACTGACAGGATACAACTTCAAAATAGGTTGGTGATTATTCTCTTTCCTAGAAAAGTATCTTTTTGCACAAATGTCATTAAAATCACAGTAGCCTGATCCTAGATTAATAAAATTGCCTGATGTTATGTTCAGTAAACTGTTTAAAAAGAGGATTGCTGTCATGGTTTGATAAAATTTGCAAATTATTTTAAGACATTTCAACTATTACATAGTATATTTTTGTCACTTTTCCATAGTAAGAAATCCTGCTACCCACAACACAGAGGTACTGTCTGTTCCTTGGGATAGTGCAGGGTCTCTATCATGACCTATGAAAAGAGTAAATGAGCTAGTTTGGACCAGCTCTCTAGGAATAAAGTGCCCTTGTGCCATCATAAAAAGACTTGGTAGTGTATGGGCAGTGGGGAGACGAAAATGAAAAAAGTGCAAAAATTTAAAAACCCCTTAGTTTTGGAAGCATGTGATTTTGCTGTAAAGGAGGAGTAGAGACATCTGCCATGAAATGTGTGAAACTTCCAGTACAAACCATACTGAAACTTCTAGCAGAAAAATAAAAAGGTAAAAAACAACGAACGAACGAACGTGGAAGAAAAAAATATAAATTGTGATGCTGTAGCTTTTAATTTTAAAAAGTCAGCACAAATAGACAAATACCAGCAAATAGAACCTTCTCTAACCAGCTTGTCATTTAAGAATGCGTTGGCTAGAGGGGTGGCCCATGCCTATAATCCCAGGAGAATCATTACAAGTTCAAGGCCAGCTGGCAACACAGTAAGTTCCAGCCTAGTCAGGGCTACATAGCCAGGTCCTGGCTCACACAACACTACCCTCTCCTCACTCAAGTGAAGATCTGGGGTTATACCAGGGAGTAACCTTCTGCGGTGTAGTCAGCCATTTTAAAATAAGTATTTTCTGAAAAACGAGAGATACTTTTTGAGAAGGCCATACATTACACACTAGTTGTGGTTCTTTCCAGATGGCAGAGGAGTCAATGCACTGTACAGATACAGAGGAGATGTTTGTACATTGAACATAGATCTCTTAAGGAAAAATACAGTAATAGACTTTTCTATATCATGCAGTGTTGGAAACAACCATTCTTTAGAAAGTGCAGTGCTCTCAAGACATCTCAGAGCTAATGAGTATTTTATAATGTGAAATAGTCTGAAGTTGGTTTTGCTAAATGATAAGTCTCAGGCATTTAGAGTGAGCAAGAAGAAAATTTGCTCGTTTTATGGCCTGTACCTATCCTATGCTTGAGGGAATACCATGGGTCAAATGCCATAACAAATTTCCTTTCCCTATTGTGGCCAACAGAGGCTAGCCTGGTTCTAGGCAAGATTAAAGCAGGTTCTGTCAAAGAGCCTGCCCAGGACTGATCCATCAAGAGATTCCAAGCTAACTAGGTACCGAGCTGAGCCTAGGGCAAGCTGATGCATGTGCTTTGACTCAGGATCCCAGCCTTGCATCACCTTCAGGCCTAACGGCATCCAGAATAGGCCTGCGCAGTGCCGGATGTCTGCTGGATGTTGGGCTGTGATGCCCATGGGTATAGGCTAGAGTTCAATACGAAGTCTGAAGGGGCAGGACAGGCAAAGCATACTTATTGGAGCCAACCTCCATCTTTGAGATGCTTTGTGACAAGAGCTCAGTGATTCTGGAGCAGCTCCTCCCAACAGATGGGCTGAGAAAACACCTCTCTCTCCAGCCAGAGCTCATAGGAATAGTGGAAATCTTCAGGCAGATCCAGCCTCTGCCCCAACACACTCTGTAAGCAGTTATCCACAGGTGAGAATTCTGAGTCCTGTGGTTTATCATAGCGGCGGCTGTTAAAAGCCTCAATGTTAGCCCTCAGGGTACACTCTTCTGCTTGGAAGTCCCATGGCCTGGCATCAATGTCTGACATAGGAAGAGAGGAAGAAGACATACACAGTTCAGGACATTATTCTCTTCCACAGAGCATGGTCTATGGCATTCTATGAATTCAATGAAACAGTTCAGAATGGTTTTTGAGAACAATGTATAAAGCAGACATGTAACATGCTTACAGTTTTAGAAAGTATACATATGATCACATATGAACTAATATATACAGAAATCATCTTTGGAAGCAGTAGAAACTGGAAACCAGTTACTCCTGAGAAAGGAGATGGGAGGGCTTTGTATTGTAATTCCTTGTTTCTATTAATTATGCCATTCAAAAGAGCAATGGAGTCTTTAATTGAGTTTTCCCTAGGGGATGAAAAGTTCCCATTTGAATAGAACCACCTCTCAAGGAAGGGGAGATTGGAGAAGAACACGAAGAGGCAAGTCTGGACCAACTCAGTTGGGCACGGTGGACATGCCTTTAATCCCAGCCCTCGGGAGCCAGAAGCAGGCAGATCTCTTGAGTTTGAGGCCAGCCTAGCTTATATAGTGAGTTTCAGGCTAGCCAAGGCTACATAGTGAGACCTTGCCTCAAACGAAACAAAACAAAACCCCCCAAAAAACTATACGTAGGCAAACATTTTACCATATAATAAAATCGTGTCATATTTAGGGGCTGGGAAATGGGCATGAAGACCAGAGTTTGAATGCCTAGCACCTACATAAAAGCCATTTATACCCCAGTGCTGCGGAAGCAGAGACAGCCTCATCCCTGGAGCTCAGTGTCCAGCCAGCCTAACCAAACTAACGAGTTCCAGGTTCACCAAGCATACTCACCATTCCCATAAGCCCAGTCATCATTCATGCGGTGGCGCACTTTCTGGTAAATGGCTGACATAGTCTTCATATTGCTTTTCCTCCACTGGCGCCCAAGGTACTTGGTTTGTATCTTTAGGAGCTTCAAGACATAAAGTTGTAGCATGGCCTGTTTGACTTTGAGGGCTCTCTTTAAGATTGGAGCTGATTTAAACACCACCAGCATCTGCCCAATGAAACACAGACATCATCATGTGAAATTTTGAGAATTTCTAACTCAGACAATATAGACAAACCTGGCTATTCTATGAGCCCCCGAGTATCTAAGGTCCAAACTCCTTAAGAATGTCTTCAAGAACACATAAGAACTATATAAGGAGTTTGAGGCTAGCCTGGGGTAGTGAAACACTGTCTATAGTGAGAATTAGGAAGTGCGAAAACTTATGTATCATTCACCAGCTATCTCCAGATCTTTCCAAGTAAGTAATCTACAAATACTAATGATTAAAAAACCCAGTTGAATGGATACGTCTGAGCTCTAAAGTCCACTTACCATGGTCCTGGAGTGCTTCCATTTGGTCAGTTTGTTGAGCAGTCTTAGGAGGTTGATGCAGGAGAAGAGGTTCCTCCAGCAGAACTGGCTATTGTCTCCAGCTTCCTGAAATAAGGGACATTCATCATGATATCTCAGTGCCCACAAGGCTTTCATTCTCCTTGTCCTTGTTGGTTGGTTTAGGTGACTATTCCAGCATGAAATGCTGCTTGATTACTTCCTGCCCTTTGCACACCTAATCTCATTTCTGAGGGCATAATGTCCTTCCTATAGCAGGACGGAGCATGTAGCTCAGTAATAGAGTACTTGCATAGCACGTGTTTCTGCATTATTACTATTATTATTATTATTTATTATGTATGTGTGAAGGTCAGAACACACTATGGAGTTGGCTCTCTTCTTCCACTTTTATGTGGGTTCCAGGTATCAAACGGAGGTCATCAAGCTTGTGGCATGTTTTTACCCACCAAGTCATCTCTCCAGCCCCTCTTTTATGTTTCTTTTTTTAAAAAAAGATTTTTTTTTAAATATTTTTATGGTTTATTTAACTTTATTTTATGTGCATTGGTGTGAAGTGTCAGATCTTAGAGTTACAGACAGTTGTGAGCTGCCATGTGGGTGCTGGGAATTGAACCCGGGTCCTCTGAAAGAGCAGTCAGTGCTCTTAACCACTGAGCCATCTCTCCAGCCCCAAGATTTTATTTTTTACTTAGGTGTCTGTGTATATATGTGTGAGTGACTGCAGAGACCAGAAGGAAGCATTAGAATCCCCAAAGGTAGAGTTCTGGGCAGTTGTAAGTTTCCTGATGTGGGTACTGGGAGCTGAACTCAGGATCCAGGACAGCCCAGTACTCTTACCACTGAGCACCACTGTCTTGTGAGTACCCAACCAGAGACCACAGGGCATTACAGACAGAAACCAGTGTACTCATAGAAATGTTTTGTTTTGTTTTCTGTTTTTTTGAGACAGGGTTTCTCTGTGTAGCCCTGGCTGTCCTGGAACTCACTCTGTAGACCAGCCTGACCTCAAACTCAGAAACCCACCTACCTCTGCCTTTCAAGTGGTGTGATTAAAGGCATATGGTCACCACTGCCCACCTAGAAGCATCTTTCTCAGGAGCAAAAATAAGATCTCTTATTTGACTTTAGGGGATATATATATATATATATATATATCACAACATATTTATATTATAACACACATATATTATATAGAATATATAACATGCCTATAATCCTAAGAGGCAGAAACAAGAGAATTTCAAGTTTCAGGCCAGCCTGAGCTACATAGTGAATTCAAGGACAGTCTGGACCACACAGTAACAAGGCCATGTCTCAAAAACAGCACTGGGACATCAGGATGGCTCAGCTGATAAGGGTGCCTGCTGCCAAGCTGCTAAGCACGATGACCAAGTTTGATCCCTGGATCCTGCTTAATCGAAGGAGAGAACCAACTCCTGCAAATTGTCCTCTGACCTCCAGACATGTACAGTCACACACACACACACACACACACACACACACACACACACACACACGGAGAGAAAGAGAGAATAAATGTAAAAAAAAATCAAAACCTGGAACAAGGCTGAGGATGCATTTAGGTAGTAAAGCTTGCTTAAAATGTAAAAAGCCTTATGTTAGTTTATCACTAAAAAAAAACCCAATAATTTTGACTATGTTCTACCCTCACAGTTAAATTACTATTATAGAATGCCTAGAGTCTAAATTTTCAGTTTGTCCTGCCATTTAGGGCATCATCAAGGAAATACTAGGGTCCTAGTCTCAAAAGGGTGAGGGGCTGAAGAGATGGCTTAGTGATTAAGAGCACTGGCTACTCTTCCAGAGGTCCTGAGTTCAATTCCTAGCACCCACATGGTGGCTCACAACCACAGGATCTGATGTCCTATTCTGGCATGCAGAGCACTCATATGTAAAATATAAATAAATAAAAATTTCAAAAAATCTTCTCATAGCCCACTTAAGTGAGCCAAACCAAATAAAAACCCAGGCTATGCCAATTGTCTAGATAATCCAGATGACTAAAGGAAGAACAGAATTTGTCTTTGATTTTTGACTGAGAGAAAGAGTTTGGTTTGAGTCTGAACACTAAATGGGATTCGGGTGTTGTAGTGAAATTCAGTCATCCACAGAAGCAAAAACTAAGGCCCAGAGAGGGAAAGAGTCTACAGAACAAGACCATACATAACTGTGAACCCAAACATGGCCCAACCATGATAAATGCCCGGTTTCTACTGAATTTGGAGTCTTCTCCCTGCTCCCTTTCTAGTTGCATTCTGGAATGCTAAACACTGAAAGCATTACTGAAAGACATTATCTTTGATTTTCCTCTTTGTGAAAGTCTTTAAGGCTGTAGGGTAGAGAAGGCTACTATAATTATTAATTCAAATCAGCAGAAGGTAAATGTCTATAAAAAACAAGAATAAGAAAAATAGTGAGGTTCTCTTTTAAAAAATCACTTAGGGCTCAGGGGTTAAGAGCATTAGCTATTCTCTCAGAGGACCTGGGTTCAAATCCCAGCACCCACATGGCAGCTTACAACTGAAATTTCAGTTCCAGGGTATCTGGAGTCCTTGCACAGACATACATGCAGGCAAAACATTAATGTACGTAAAAATAAAGAAATAAAAAATTAATGTGCATGTGTGTGTGCCTGAGTACCAGAGGAGGTACAAAGAAGCACCAGATCCCTTGGCACTGGAGTTACCGATGGTTGTGAGCCACTGTATGGGTGCTGGGAATTTTCTGCAAGAGCAGCCAGTGCTGCTATCTCTGCAGCCTGGAGACTCTGCTTCAAAACAGAATATCTGACTGATTTCGTAATGAAATAGAGCCTTTAAAGAAGGGCTTGCTAGGTGTGAAATCTAACACATTTGAACCCCTGTCTGAAGTCTGTCAGTAATGATTCTCGATTCTTACTCTCAGATTGCAAATGAGCGCTGCACGAAGTAGCCGACATCATTGTTAACTTGACGCTCTTATAATTGAGTCTCTCCTAGTCCAGGAAGTGCAGTACAATGGCGGTTTTTATGTTTCAGTAGGAGATCCCTGGCCTCTGGAGTTCAGCGCAGAGACTTAGTTGCAGATTGCTGGCTCTCCGCATATATCGCAACCCGAAGGCTCAGTTCCTGCTTTTGCTCATTGGCGGGTGGTACCATTAGCTAGAGTATCCTGGTTACATATTCTGGTGACTCCATCAGACAGCTTGGGAACCCTCCGATCCATCAAGATGAGCTTCCAGGCCACACCCACACTCCTGCATCTGGCAGTATGGAGCCTGCTGAGGGAAGAGGCCTTGGCCATCTCTGGTCTGCAGGACCTGCCCATGGAGCTCTTCCCACCGCTCTTCAAGGAGGCCTTCACCCACAAACAGTTTGTGGTCCTGAAGGCGATGGTGCAGGTCTGGCCTTTCCCTTGTCTCCCACTGGGAGGTCTGATGAAGATGAAGGCATCCTACCTGGAGACCTTACAAATCATACTGGATGGGATTAATATACTGCTTGACCAGAAGGTTCACCCCAGTAGCCACAAACTGAGAGTTCTGGATTTGCGTGCTATGCACAAGGACTTCTGGAACGTGTGGGCTGGGGATGAGGCATCTTTCTCTAGAAGTCAAGCGTAAGAAGAAAACACAAGACAGAGGTGCGGGGATAGTGGCCAAGCAGTCGTTGAAGGTGTTTATAGACATGTGCCTCAAGCCAAGAGCCCTGGATGTGTGCGTGTCCTACCTCCTGCTGTGGGTGGAAGGGAGGACAGGCTTGCTGGGCTGTAAGAAGCTGAAGATCTCCAAGATCGCTCTCTGGAACATCGTGAAGGTTCTGGAAATGCTGGACCTGGACTATATGGAGGAAGTGGATGTGTGCTGCACCTGGAAACTGTCCACCCTGGCCAGCTTTGCTCCCTACATGGGCCAGATGCGCAGTCTCCGCAAGTTCCTTCTCTCTCATGTCTGCATCCCTGTCCCCATTTCCCTCGAGGAGAAGAGGAAGTTGATCGACCAGTCTACCTCACAGTTTCACAACCTGGAGTACCTCCGCGAGCTCTTGTTGGACTCGATCTCCTTCCTTGAAGGTCAATTGGACCGGTTGCTCAGGTGCCTGAAGGTCCCCTTGGAGACTCTGTCTATCACTGACTGCCAGCTTTCGGAATCAGATTTGAAGTCCCTGACCCAGTGTCCAGGCATCCGTCAGCTCAAACATCTGGATCTAAGTGCTGTCGTACTGACCAACATAAATCCCAAGTCCCTCCGATTCCTGCTAGAGACAGTTGCAGCTACCCTGAAGACCCTGGACCTGGAGAACTGTAGAATTATGGACTCCCAGCTCAGTGCCCTCCTGCCTGCCCTGAGCAGCTGCTCCCAGCTCACCACGTTCAACTACTTAAGGAATCCCATCTCTGTGGCTGTTCTGGAATGCCTGCTCTGCCACACCGCCAGGCTGAGCCGCTTAACCTTGGAGATGTATTCTACCCCGTGGGAGATTTATGGTGCCCAGGGTGCTTTCCACCACAAGAGGCTAGAACAGCTTCGTGAGGAGCTGAGCAGGACAATGGAGCCCCTGAAACACACCAGGACAGTGTGGTTCAGCATCATTCCCTGTCCACCTTGTGGCTACTAGGCCATGTGAGTCAGAACCCAAGCTGCACCAGGGCTCTGGTCCTATCCAGCTGGGTACCAAATGATTCCTTCTAGCTCTTAGAAGCAGGTTCCTTATAGTATAGGTGAATCCCGAAGAGAACACAGAACCTGTGGTCTCAGTTTGTGTTGGGGGGCGGGGGTGGGAAGGGATGGGTCTAGCAAAGGCTACCTCAGAGAGAAATGTTGACCTGAGAATTGATGGGACCTTTAGGACACATACATTCACAATAAGAGGTGACGTTTCTAGAATCCAGATGAAGAAACACTTGAGGGTGTTGTTGACTATGATGTGGACTGAGTAAAGAAATGGCCAGTGTATTCTTCTCTCCTTGATGTTACAGGGTGAGTGGAATACACTGTGATTGTGGTAGCTTTGCAGGCCTCAGTAGCCACCGGCAGCAACCACAAAGTAGCAAGGGATAGGCTTAAACTTTAAATAGGCAACAACCATACACATGCTTGAAAATCAGTAAAGCAAGGCCGGGTGTTGGTGGCACACGCCTTTAATCCTAGCATTCAGGAGGCAGAGGCAGGAAGAGCTGAGCTTGAGCTTACCCTGGTCTACAGAGTGAGTTCTAGGACAGCCAGGGCAGATAAACAGCAAAGCAGACAGAGTAGTTAAGAAACATCTGTGTTGATCTAAAGGTACCTAGGTCACAGTTGACCACCACCACCAGATCTGGTCTTCATCTGACCAGTGTTGGGTCTACAGCTGTTACAACCTCTTGACTAGTCCTAGTGCACTGTGGGTGGGTGGTATTAGTAATACTACTGGAGGATTAAACGTAGGGCTCAGCATGCTGGCCAAACGCTCTATCACTATGAATCTTTAAAGCATTGCACTGCTGGGGGTATATGTTGGATTTAGGGGAATTTTCGTTGTTTAAATAAATGTGTGTTAAAGAAAAAAAATAAACGTAGAAATTGACAGCCCAAGGCAAGCCTAAGATCCACCAACAGCCCTTTACTGATGAGGTTTCTCTAGCCTATCAGAAAGCTGCTCAAGGCTTAGGTCCAGTGGCAAACAGATCTGCCATCCTGTTTCTGCTCTTTGCGTTGTGCTATAGATTGTCCATGCCATGTCTCCACTGCACTTACTAAAAGATTTTTTCCCCCTGGGTTAGGTTTTAATACTTAATGATTGCAAATTAAAAACTATTTTTTTTTGGTGAATGATTCTTCGTTGTTTTCTTTATTATGGCTCACATAACTGAAAATGAAGCCACATTTCTGATTTTTTTCCTCATCATTATAGGATAATTCCTTTACCATGTGAGTTTCCAACAGGTTGCTGCTGGATACAGGATCTAGATACAGCTATAAAGGAGAAATGGGTCTCCAGTCGAGTGGGGGGTAAAGGAGAAACTTTCAAGACCACCCATCGAAGATATTTTGGCAAACTACATTATAGAAATTGTGACCAAGAGGGAAAATGATAAAATGCTTAAGAAGTTTTTAATTATGGGCCTTCCTCTGTATAAATATTTCATGGAAAATGGATATGATGTTACGTTCACAATAGACACATGCTAAGGAACTAACACTAGAGGAACTGTTGGTTTTGTTTTTTTTTTTTGGTTTTTCGAGACAGGGTTTCTCTGTAGCTTTGGTGCCTATCCTGGAACTAGCTCTTGTAGACCAGGCTGGTCTCGAACTCACAGAGATCCGCCTGCCTCTGCCTCCCGAGTGCTGGGATTAAAGGCGTGTGCCACCATCACCCGGCGGAACTGCTGGTTTGAAATAGTGATGATGAATATCAGAACAAAAATTTTACCTATTTTGTTTTTTGGATACAGGGTCTGACTATGTAGCCTTGGCTGCTATGAAATTCATAGTGTTGTCCACGCTGGCCTCAAACACGTAGTAATTCTCCTGCCTCTACCTATTGAACACTGGGATTATGGATGTGCACAACCATGCCTGACAAGAAAAAAAAACGTTTAAACTTTTTGCATTTCCTTGTTTAACTGTAGTGTGTGTGTGTGTGTGTGTGTGTAGGTCAGAGGACAACTCGAGGACATGGCACTCACCTTCTGCTATGCGGGTTCTGGATTTGAACTCAAGCTGCCAGGCTTGATAGCAAATGCGCTAACTTTCTGAACATCTCGCTGCCCTCCCCAGCCCTTCTTTTAGAGGATCATAACTGGTTAAAGAGCATCTGAAAGGAATGCTACACCTAACAGAAATATCTGAAACATCTGACGTACCTGGTGGATTAGGAAGTTGTAAAAACTTTGGTGAGGATTAATAAGAAAACTTGTTACATAAATTTAAATGAAGTAAACATATTTTGTCTTTTTCAACGAAAATCAATCCCAAATTTGAACAGTTTTCTAATGATCCATCTTTTAAACACTAACTTATGAGTTCCATAATCTAGATCTGAAAGGAAATTCCAAACATTTCTTTGGAAATGACTAGTCATACAAACTCTGATCCACTGATAACCTTCCATAGTCCTTTAAAAAGCTTTGGTTATCTCCTTCACTACTCCACCTATGCTCTCATCACTGAAAGGTAATACCAGGCCAAGACAATGTCTTACTGTGGTGTTCTATGGCTTCATAAATATGACCCTGTCCTTATTCCTTCCTCTTTACTCTATTGGTGTGTTAGCCACTTGAACACCATTATTATTCAAAATACGGTGTGATGGTTAAATACTGTCAATTTGACATGATCTAGAATCACCCTGGAGACAAGCCTCTGGGCATGCCTGTGAGAGATAATTTAGATTAGGTAACTGAAGTGAGAAGACCTACTTTTTATGTGGGTGGCACCATTCCAAAGACTAGAGCAGTGGTTCTCAACTTGCAGGTGGAGACCCCTTTGGGGATCAGCCATCAGACATCCTGCATACCAAATATTTACAATTCACATGAGTAGCAAAATTAAAGTTATGAAGTAGCAAAAAATGTGCTGGGATTACAGGTGCCTCCACTTCCCGAGTGTTGGGATTACAGGTGCCTGCCACCAGTGTTGGGGATCAGGACTTCCCTACCAACTCAGTTTTATCCCTAACCCTTTTTCATTTTTTTAAAGACATAATCTCATTATATAGCTCAGGTTAGCAATCTTCTAGCTTCAGCCTCAAGAGTATTAGGCTTACAGATGTATACACTGATACCTGGCAGACGAGACTCTTAATACACTAATGAAGCTGGTAGGGCGGTTCAGTAGGTAAATATGCCTGCCACTAAGTTTAACCTGAATTCAATCCCCACGACCCACATAGGGGAAGGAGAGAACTGACTTCCACAAGTTGTCCTCTGACTGCCACATGTATATAAACAAATTAAAAATATAATTAAAAAATTTAAATAAGTTTAAATAGTCAGGCATGGTGGCACATGCCTATAACCCCATTGTTTAGGAGGCTAATTCAAGAAGATAACCCCAAATTCAAGGTAATCCTGGCTAAATAGAAAATTTGAGGCATGCCTGGGCCATAACAAAACTCTGTATTGAAGAACAAAGCAGAACCAAACAAAGGTAACTGAATAAACAAGCTAAGCAGCAGAGAACTATACACAGTAGCACATTCTTGTAATCTCAGTATTTAGGATATTGAGACAAGAGGATTCCAAGTTCAAGAACAGCCCAAGCTATATAGTGAGTCTGGGTCAGGCTGGTGTAGTGGTACATTATTTGTATTTTAATAAATAAAGTTTACCTGAAGATCAGAAGACAAAGCAGCCATACAGGCCAGGGAGTGGTGGCACACACCTTTAATCCCAGGACTCAGGAGACAGAGGCAGATGGATCTCGTGAGTTCAAGACCACCCTGGCTACACAAGATTAAATCTGTCTAAAAGAAAAACAAAGCTCACACAAAGGTGAACCCAGTGCTTGGTTGGGATCACACTCTTTTAATCCCAGTACTAGGGAACTGGAGACAGGAGTGATATGGCTGGCAGAGAGAGGACTGTAAGGCAGGAGGAGACAGGAGCTCAGTGCAGTGTGGAGTCTGAGGCTGATGGAGAGCATTGCAGGAGCTCTCGCCTCTTTGTCTGAGTCTTGGCAGAGGTAAGATCTCTCCAGTGGCTTGGCTGCTTTGCTTTTCTGATCTTCAGTTTGAGCCCCAATATCTGTCTTTGGGTTTTTATTATTTGTGCTATAGGCTGGGCTATACAAAGATACTCTATCGGGGCTGGAGGTTACGAGCACTGGTTGCTCTTCCAGGAGTCATGTGCTCAGTTCCCAGTGACCACATGGTGGCTCACAACCATCTCTAACGAGATCTGGTGCCCTTTTCTGGCCTGCAGGCATACATGCAGACAGAACATTGTATACATAAGAAATAAAACAAATCTTTAAAAGAAAAAAGATACTCTATCTCAAAATACAAGAAAAAATTAAGTAATAGAATATAGTGAATAGCTGTTACTAATTATCTCCTCAAGAATGTTTATTGGGGCTGAGTTAAATGGTAGTATATTGTATCTGCTTAGCATGTACTTGGGTTTATACTCAATACCACCGAAAAAGAAGTTGTCTAATCAAATCCTACCATGAACGTGTAAATTTAACTACATTAAGCAAAACACACACACACACACATACACACACACACACACACACACACACACACACATATGTAACAGGTTTATATACAAATATGTTTGTTACTAATGTTTCTATATAAATGATTGTATATATTGTAATTGTAGTAAAATATAAGCAATATTTATATGTAAGGTGATAGAAGATATTTTTATTTTATTCCCCATACTTTTTTGTTTTTTTATTTTTCTATCATAAGTATATTACTAATTTTGTAATCAGGATAAAAGCTTGAAGTTATTGAAAGCAAATAACATATACCAAGGTAGTATATTTCTTGTTCTTGCAATTTGGTGAGTCCAAAATGAGACAAAACTTACTAGCCTTTTTCTGGTTACAGAATTTATTCATTTAGGTAAACAATTCACTATACTGAGAACCTATTGGAATAAATCGGCTAGGTACCAAAATCACATGGGCTGGAGAAGCACTTATATTTTAAGAAAAAAGTGGTTACTAAACAAAACCACCAGATGCCACTATTGTTTCACCAGAAAGACTAAAATAGCCACTATGACTTTTAATTAACTCGATAAATGCTTTTGCCTTTTCTGGATAATAATTAAGTCTTAACAGAAGGCATAACCATATAAATAATTATATGCTCATATTGCAAAAGGTCAACTGGAAGTGATGTGAAGGTTTAATTCCCACCAGTTCCTATTCAGGAACTAATGGAGTTGGAATGGAGACAAGATACACATTGTTATCAAGGAAAAAATTAGGGGGCTGGCAAGGTGGCTCAGTGGTTTAAGACACTTGTCAAACCTGATGACCTGAGTTTGATTTCTGAGGCCTCATGGTGGAAGACGAGAATCAGCTCCTATAAGTTGTCCTTTGACCTCTGCACCTGTGCTGCAGCATGCATGTACTCAGCATACTAAATAAATAAACAAATTGAAAATGTAATAAAACTTTTTTCTTTTAAAGATTTTATTTATTTTATGTATACGAGCGCTCTATCTGAATGTATGCCTTTATTCCAGAAGAGGGCATCAGATCACACCATAGATGGTAGTGAGTTACCATGCGGTTGCTGGGAATCAAACTCAGGACCTCTGGAAGAGCAGCCAGTGCTCTTAACCACTAAGCCATCTCTCTAGCCCCGATAAAACTTTTTTAATTTAAAAAGTAATGTATTCATGCCACAAAAGCTGAATTTATATTTTGAAATAGCAATAGTACATTTTTTTTTTTGGTTTTTCGAGACAGGTTTCTCAGTAATACTAGAATTTTTGTTTGTTTTGTTTTGTTTGTTTTGTCTAGCTCTGACTGTCCTGGAACTTGCTCTGTAGACCAGTTTGGCCTCCAATTCACAGAGATCCACCTGCCTTTACCTCGTGAGTGCTGGGATTAAAGATGTGTGCCACTATGCCCAGCCAATAGCAGAATTTTAATGCTATTACATACCACTGTTTATGGGTTAAAATATATTCTTCTTTCCAAATTTAAATCTCAGCGACATACTTTCCTACACTCTCTCTTTTAAAAAAATTACTTTATGTGTATGGGTGTTTGTCTGCATATGTATGTCTGAGCACCATATGCATACAATGCCCTTAGAGGCTAAAAGAAGGTACCAGATCATCTAAAATTACATATGGCTGTGAACTGTCATGTGGGTGCTGGAAATTGAAGCCAGGTTCTCTGAATGAGTAGTCAGTGCACTTAACCACTGAGTTATCTTGCTATTTCCAACTGCCAAGTTTTAACAGCTAATTTCTCCAGATATATGATAGTAATATTGGGCAGAGTGTGGTGGCATTGCCTTTAATCCCAGCACTTAAGGAGGCAGAAACAGGCAGTTCTCTCTGAGTTCAAGGCCAAGCTGGCGTATATTAGCAAGTTACAGAATAACCAGGGTTATATAAAGAGACTGTCTCAAACAAAACTGATGAACTTCATAGAGTTGTTTTACAGATTTTATATTACCACATTGATGACAAAGATTAGATTTTATATTACCACATTGATGACAAAGATTAGATAAATTATAACATCTCTGAAGGAATAAAAACCTTGCAGCTTCCTTGGCTGCTAAGACCATATTTAAATAAGACAGGGATTCTGTTTCAGTAGCAAAGACTATGCTAGGTATAATACGTCAGGACACGGATCTTTTGACTCATATCTAATTGGGGTCTGTCACCTAAGAGAAGTAGACTGTGACATGTCACTTCATCCACTGAGCACTCATGTTTCTCATCTTTGAAATATTAGGGAGTTGGATCAAGTGGTTCTTGACATGCCCTCCCCCCAAAACGAAACCTACTATGGGTTTATAAAACCTGTGCCACAGGAGAAACTTTTCTATTTTTACAGTGTGCTTTCCCGATTCAGCACTTTGCAGATATTAAAGTTGGGGGACAAAGGGCTGTAGCACCCATAGGTAACATCACTTAGCATTATTGAAGTCGTCAATATACCAGACATAGTGTTAGGCTATATGGATATAAAAATATGAGATGGTACCTTCTCTCCCTTCTAAGAGTCTGCAGTCAAACCGAGAAAGTTAGAGGTTGTTACAGTGCAACAGGATGAAAGCAGTTTATCTGAGGAGCGGTGGCAACACAGGATAAAGCAGACCTTAAACACGCTGTTGGCCAAGCAGTTTCAGGGATTTCAGAATAATTCAGAGGAACTTTTCTGATTTGTCTAGACCTGCTTCAGAATGTAGCTCTTCCTGAGCTATCCCTCAGTAGTTAGACTGAATTTTGCCTCAAAGAAGAAAGAAATTTTCTAAAATACATAACTCCTGGGCTTGATAACTAATATGAAAATGAGAAGCAAACTGCCTATAGCACAACATAAAGATGGATTTTTTTATGTGTGTGTGATACATCAGAAGAGATTCTCCTACTATTTAGCACAGATACTGTGTTTCAGTCTTATTATCTATCCAAATTCCCTCTCCTCAGTTATTTTCACGGACTCTTTCCTCTTCTGTATAAGATGCTAGGCTCAGCTTTTCCAAATCCTTCAGCAGCTTTAAACCCCTGCCGCCTTTGTGCCCTTGCCAATATGCCTCATTGATCTGATACTCCCAAACCATGGCGTCACGGGGCTGGAGAAGACATGAAAAAGCAAATGCCAGCCTCTGTCATCAGTCAGTTCAAAGACCACAAATCCTCATCTGCTTACCAGACTCTCAGTAGTCAGCTCTGGCAAATCCTGGATGGTACAGCATGGGTAATCCAGCACCGAGATGCTGCAAGATGCAGAGACAAGAGACAAGCTTTAGGTAAAGGGCAGCAGCAGAGAATGGTGCCTCTGAGAAGGGCAGGAATTATTCCTCCCCAACACATTCCATGTGTCTCTCAAATTGCTTAGTGACCTCAGCTGAAATTGAGGGCAACTCCAACTCCAATCTCATCTCAGGCACAGAGGAACCATGGAGTTCTTTTAAGCTGCTCCTACATCATAGATGCAAAAAGAGTTAAAGCCAAAAGACAGCCCCTTTCCTTCTTAGGTCTCTTAGGTTCTTCAGGAAATATATAAACTTAAGTGCATCTGTCTCTGCATTTAACTGTGTATGTGAATATATTAATATTTCCAGAGACGCTGCCCACAGTCTACTAAATAATAACCTGTGGATATGAAGATGAAAAGATCGCTTGTGTTTCTCACCTGATCCTTCTGAAAGTCAGGAACTCAGGGGTAACTGCCAATGCCACCCTAGAGAAAGCTTGAAGCACAGGGCAACTGATAGCCTGGCTAATCAAACATTAGCCCAGGTATGGTAGAATAATGTCTGTCCCCAAACAGAGGGAATTACAGGGAAGCCACAAGCTCTGCAGTGAGCCCAGAGAGTGGGGCTTGGGTCACGAAAGGAAATAAGGTACCATATAATAATAGGGCGTGGTCAATAAGTGAATGTTTTTTTTTTCCCTCTCCGCTTTACTAGTACAATGCAGAATTTGGGCTAGCTAATTCCCAATGTTCCTTCTGTTTTTAAAAGTCAATGAAATTTCAGCACTAATCTATCTCAACTAGTGCAGTTGGAGATAGGTGAAGGATGTTGGCAAAGTCAGGGCTATCAATTGAGTAGGAGCATTCTTGGGCCTGTCTCTACATTTTGAAAGTCAAAATTTCTAAAAGCAAATCACCCATTTAGCTAGAAATTTACCACTGTTCAAGAAACCCAGGTCAAGATAACTTAGACAAACCAGGGTAGGAGAGAAAGATCAACTCAGGGAGGGAAGTGAATTTACCCATTCACTCCATCATCCTAACTAACTTGTCTGGATTCTCTGGATTGACTCATTCATCCACTTCTCTACCTATCTCCCATTTATAAAGAACCATATAAAAACAGGTGCTGCAACTAGGAAATGGGGGCAGAAAATCAAGGATGGAATTTGCTATAATTGCTCCGCAAACTGAATTTTAGCTCTGTGATATAGTTAGAAGACATAGTCTCATTTATATTAAAAGTGCAATTTCTGTGGCCCAGAGAAACTATCACCCTTAAAATCCAGGTTTCTTGGCTTCGGGCTTTTCAAAGGCAATGTATGTGCAAGGCTGTCACTCCATGGCAGAATTTCAAGCAGAGTCAATAAGCACTTACCTTCCCCTCTCCTTCCTCTCTCCCTCTCCAGTCACCAAGGAAGACATCAGTCTTTATCTACTTTAGGAACTCTGGTAAGGAATTCTGGCAAATTCTACCGACTAACATGCTATACTAGTTTTGTGGAAGCAAATTAAAGAATAAGGATCTACCCTACAATCCCCCAGTCCCAGATTAGCTGAAGAATAGAAAGCAATTTGTACTCACAGAAAAGCCTGTGTCTTTATTTAAAAGGTTACCATGTTAATCTTCCATGTGTGGTATACAGGATGTAGGTGTGCATATGCGTGTGTGCAGATGGATAGGCACATGTGAATACATGCACGTGGAGACCAAAGGTTGATGTCAGCTATCTTCCTCAATTACGTTCTACTTGCCTTTTTGAGACAGGGTTTCATTAGACATGGAGCTCAATGACTTGTCTATGCTGGCTGGTCAGTGAGCTCCTCGGATCTGTATGTCTCCACCCTCTGAGTGCTCAAATTATACATGTATATCGACACACCCTACTTTGTATATGGGTTATAGGGATCCGAACTCAAGTCCTTATGCTTCTGTGGCCCATTACTCACTGATCTTTCTTTGAAGGTTCATAATCTTGTTATTCTTGAGAAAACCAGTTCACCTCTCTGTGTTTGTCTCCTAACTGGCAAAATGAGAACAAAACTTATACTATCTCCTAGCGTTGCTAAGATTAAGTGAAATTATGAATGTAAAATTATATTTTTTGGCCGGCATGATAGCTCAGCTTCTAATGGCAATACTAACAACCTGAGTTTGATCAACAGGACACTTACAGTGAAGAAGAGATGTAGGGATAAGTCCAGCCCCTTAGGGGGCGTGTTTGCCTCGGGCTAATGTTTACCTATAAATTTGGCTAGCGTGCTCCCAGCCGAGCCGCTTCGGCTTTCCTGGTCTCCGCAGGAACGGTGGTTCTTCTGTAAGTCTATTTCCCCATTAAAGTTGTATATATTTTTACAATCTGTCTGCATTCACTTACGCCGTTACATTAAAAACTGCGCCCATGTTCCCAAATATGGTTTATAAACGTTCTTTTACATTTAAAGGGGGATATGATATAGGTATAAATAATTTGCATTGGTGTGGACTTTAAGGGCAATTTTGTTATATGTATATGTATTTCTGATATTGATTAAGGTATTGTGATTGTATAGTTCATTTTTAAAATGTAATGTATAATTAGGAAATATAGGTTGTTAATGGATAATCATCAATAATAGTCAAGCTTGTAGTTATGTTAGTTAGATTTTCTAGATATATAAAGATATATTTCAGTTAGATAGGCATTCTTCATATCTTTCAAAGGCTACAGAATATGGCATTTAAATGTTTTAATAACTTAGGGCTTTTCATGATAATGAGACACGTCTGCTCCTGGCAGCACCAATCTACTTCAAGAGGAAGATGGGCATCGAAGAGGCTCCTTATGGAGTTTGATAGCCATTTGGGCAAGAAACTGCTCTTGCCTGGACTGATGCATAAACTGGACACAAAGAACCTGCAGAGAGAGGACTACTGAACTTTCCTAAAGGTGAGATGGTCTTTCATGAAAGAGTCTGTGAGACATTCTGCAGGACACAGTAGAAAGTGACTGAATTGTCTTTAAAATTTCCTGCTTCATGGAAAAGTCTGCTGGATACTATGGTCCTAAAGGCTGAAGATGGATGCCCCAACAGTACAGAGGAGCAGTTCAGACGAAAGGGCTGTTGTACAACACAAAATCTCTAGGTTCTTTCATCTCCAAAATTTCATCTTGTAACTACATTTCAAAATATTTTTTCAGGTTTGAAATTATTAATATGTAAAGTCTACACAGAGAAGAAAATCACATCTTCCTATCAGTTAATACTGCAAGAGAACTGAATCTCACAGGGAAAGGTCTAAGAAAGGAGGGACTAGGGACGCCAGAAGAAATGAAAGGTGTAGAGATGGAGGGATTTTCTCACTCATTCCACAGTACCCCGTGAAGTCTGTCCAGAGTCCATACCTGTTTTTGGCAGTGATATAGGACAGGATATTTTGATTGAAGAACTTCAGGATCAAGGGGATGCAGTTGGCAAACACTAAATGTTGTGACACATATTCAAACTGAATGAAAAGATCAAAGCAGAAAAGTTTGCTTATTTGGGGGAAGATATAAAACATGTATGAAAAAAAGAGATAGGGAAATACAAATATAGCGTCCATTCCCAAGGATAGCTACTGTCTACCGTGTTATCAGTTTGTAAGTCTCTGAAATGGGGACACTCATCTTCAGCCAGCCTATCTTACACACAGGACAATCTGCAGTGGATGCTACAGCTCTTGATCAAAGCCACATAGCAAACACACTAGAAAGAAAAACATACCCCAGATAAATAGCAAGAATCGCTGTGAGTTTTGCTCCTAAGCTCAGTGGGAAAGAAAATCTCCCCAAGGAAGCTGGTTTCCACACCAAATCTCTGGCTCTTGTTTCAGCTGTGATTGATTTGCAGGGACAGGTGCAACTAACTCTTAGCAACTGCTGGCAGCAGGCTGGAGACAGCACACAGTAACCACTGGAATGTAGGCTTTGGTAGTCTGTCCAGAATATGATGTTATCTCTAATACTTAGACTATCAACGTATAAGTGAATGAGTGAACAAGAGTCTCTTCAGCCAGCAGACACTGCACTGAGATCTTCAGGATGTCTTTGATTAGATAAAACCACTACTTGGGCTTCCATTTGGCTCTCTTAAATCCATATGGGGTTTGTGTCCCAGAAGACCTACTGGGGTAAGTAACCACAAAAGCAATGTTATAGAGTTAGTCACCCTGGATTTTGTTTGTTATGCACTGAGAAGCACCAAGAAAAAAACTGCCTCCAAATTAGGAACTTAGAATGCTGGCAGAATCCAGAAACAAGGCTGAAAAGGCAGAGAACTGTGGTGTTTTAAGCCCCTATCTCTGTGTCATCAGTGAGAAGTATCCATGTCAGAAAAGTGAGCTGCTTTCTGAGCCTGAATATGTGGCCAGAGGTAGGGAGTCAGCTTGTGCCACACTCACTTCTGCTCAAAATTTTCTGAAGCCCCAGACAAAGGAGCCGTACATATTTACTATCTAAAGATGGGAAGTTTTTAAAATTTGAGCCACGCCCAGCCTCTTTTAGGACTACCCACACTGACATACACTGTGGCAAGGCCCATCAGGACATTCGTTGTCTGGCTATAGGTATATCTACTGCCCACTAAGAGCAACCTTGAGAAACACACATTCTAGTGGAAGAGGGTCAGTGTCTCCTAACCACTCTGCTCCACCCAGTCCTGATGCAGCTCAGCAAACACAGGGCCACAGGCCCTGCAGCGGCCTTCCCTGTACACTGATGACCCACTCTCATATCAGGCTTTATTTTGAGTGGTTAGGTGGAAGATGGGACAAGAAATGAGAAGGGCAGAGATGAGAAGACTTCCACATTCTCAAGCTCTCCTTAAAGAAGCATCCATTTACTGGTCCTCGTCTTGTCCTTGTGTCTTGGTGACGCCCACAGGCTCTAGACAAACAATGTCTTTGTGCGGAAGCAAAGCAAAAAAGGTCTTGACTTTTAACTCAAGTCTCTTCACCTGTGAAACAGGGATAAGCTGGAGCACTCAGGAGGCAGAGGCAGGCAGATCTCTGGGTTCAAGAGCAGCCTGGTCTACAGAGTGAGTTCCAGGACAGTCAGGACTACACAGTGAGACCCTGCCTCAAAACAACAAAACAAAACAAAAGCAAGCAAGCAAGCAAGCAAACAAAACCAGCCCCCACCCCCAAAGAAAAACAGGGATAAAGTAAAGTATCCTAGGGGTGAGAAGCTCACAAACGCTTTGTAGGATGTCAAGCACGTCATAGGTATTCCATAATTGTGTGCTATCAGATATATGCTACCTGCCAACCCCTGTGGCTTCATGCATTACCAGAACATCTCTATCATCCCCACTCTACAGCAGAACTCTAGCAACATTTAATTAGTTTCCAAAAATATTCTGTTTTTTCTCCTCTGGGATTTCACATATTAGCCTTTCTGCTTGAATTGGTTCTTATTCTTCCTTGATAACACCCAGTTTCTGGCTAATCTTCTTCTCTGGGACTCAGGTTAAAAGGCACCTCTTGTCTGGAATTGGTATTTCTACAGCATCTAGTACCCACCTGTATCACACCACTCTATAACTAGACATTTATGTATCTGTTACAAGACTGTAAGACCTGTAAAAGCCTGAATTGTCCTCATTTGGAATTATATCTCAAATATCAGAAAAGTGCTTCACAGACAGAAAAGCATTGTCAATATACCCAGTGACCTCTCTGGAATGGTTGAGTTGATTCTGACTGACTAGGAGTATTCTTAAGAATCCCTAGCTAACTTACAAAGAATATAGATTTTTGTGTCTTATCCTAGGATGGCTCCCACATCCCACTCCATATCCTCACCGTATACTCATGCAACAAATAGCTGGACTTTCTAATAGAGGGTAAAGGAAAGGCCAAAGAATGGTCAGCAGTGCAAGGATTCTTGTGTTGCCTCTCTAGGGCATGAGGAATACTTGAAGCTTGTGACACAGCACTCCTACCTGCTCACCTGGTAGATATGGTTGAGTTTGAAGTGTTTGAGCAGTAGAAGGAGCAGGGCAGAGATACTCTTTACGATGATCTCCTTGTGCCTGTTCACATCAATGCCCAGCTTCATGCTCTGGAGAACAGTTATGCTACAAGGGAGAGATGAAACATCAGTATAAAGGTGCTGATGGAGGAAGGCCTAGAAAGAAAAACCCAAGTATTTGGGCTAGATATGATATAGATATATATGAAGATCAGGACTCAGGAAACTTGAACTTCTGTGCTAGGGAAACCTATGGAGCTCCCATTTAGAAATCTGTCCAGGAAAAAGCTTCCATGATCTCTTTTTTGATGTGTCCTCTCTCTGATAAACTTACCCATTGGCACTGTCAACCCATATATCTGGCAGTTAGTCACTGGGACTGAGGTTATTTGTTGGACCCTAGTTCTGAATTACACAGTAAGAGGCCCTGCAGGGGACAGGAGGTACACGCAGAGAAGGAGAGATTTCTTTGAAGACAATTCTGTGTTAACAGAGAGGCCCTGAAGACAAGACGCTGGTGTCTAGCAGCTGCCCCAGTGGAAGCACTCACGGCATCTCTTCAGGCAGGACATCTGCTAGGATATTGATAGAGTCTGTCTTAGCCTTGGAGGTGGGGGCTGCAGCCAGCAGAATCTTAAGCAGAGCAATCTGGGAGATAGAGAAACAAGAAACGCACCCATGTCTCTCCCACTCAGTAAAACAGTGGCTTCTTCTTAACCTCTCTAGACCAATGAAAGGTATTTCAAAGCTTATCTAAGATTTTCCTTCAGTGACTAAGCCTTGCCAGTGCATAGGATGCAAACAAGTGTTTATCCTGATGCTTGTCTGTGAAGCCAAGGAGGGAGGCCAAAGCAAGCTTCTAGGTTGTTTTACTTTTGGATTGAAGCTTCTAAAGGGAGCACGGAAAGAGCAAAGTGGGAGGGGCAATGCAGAGAGATAACATTCTCCCCTAGTTTTCTTCTTCCCTGTCAGCATCTTCACCATTCCTAACCAGAGACTACCAAAGACACGGCAGACGATGGCGGAACTCACGATAGTGGTAATTAGCTAGCAGAAAGGACCTGATGCATCATATGTAGACTTTACTATTCTGCATCCCTGACCCCAGTAGAAAGGCTAGGGAGAATGGCACCCAAAGAGAAGCCACAAGGAAAGTTCAGAATTCTACATTCCTCTTAGCAGAGAGGGCAGCTATGGCCCAGCCTGCTCTTACCATGTACTGAGGGAGGCTGTACAGCATGCCCTGGTAGAGGATTTCACATGGTGTTTCTGGTACCACCTCTTCTCCCTACAGCAAAAACAACAACAAAACCCTCACAGATTAGCCAGGCTACTTTGCGGATACTCCAGGGCACATGTTGGTTGGTGAGAACTGTGCTGGGTGACACCCCTGGGAGGCTGTCCTAACTGTGTTAATGATTCATTATTTGGTTTAGGATGAGTGACCATTCCTCTTTAGGCTCTAGTTCTTTTTCTTTGAACTGGCTTGAGTGATCTTTGATATCTTTTTCCAGTCCCCAAAACCGCTGAGTCTAGTTTTCCTGCTATCTGCAATTAATCACACTTTCCATGTCACATGCTCAATCAGGAGTCAGAACTCTAGCCTAGAAGTGAGGTTAGACCACTGCTTTGGTACATGTACACACACACACACACACACACACACCATCCTGATTCATTCACATGGGGTTAACCTAGGCTATAATACACCTGACACGTTGAGATACCCTACACAGAGGCACTTCCATGGTGTTAATCAAAGATCAACCAAGAACTTGAGTTTTTCTATGATCTGGAAAGGGGGGAAAGAAAAGGTAGGCGATTCAATAGGGAGGGTTAGTGATAGAATTAAGTAACTCACAGTCAGAGAAATGAGATGAGTATCAACAAGGAAGCTTTTAAAGGGTTGGAAACTAATCCCCTCTCTAGTATCCTCATCAACATCACTTTCCTAAGAGGACCATGTATATCACCGTCTTCTTCGTGATCCCTGTGAATCCCTTTATCATAATAGGGGAAGCAGGGGTCCCAGATGCTCAAGAGGCAGCCCAAGCCTCACTGAAATCTTTGGGCAATGCGGTCCTTTTTTCCCTTGAGACCCCCTATTACAGGGCAAGAGTCACTGTCATAAGACTTGGAGGCAAAGGGGAATAATTGGGCCAATGGATATAAGTCTTCAGTGCCAGGCATTCAAGAGAGCCTGGTAACTTTGCATGTGCTCCCCACAAAGCCTACTACTTGCTCTTTTCAACAAACCCCCTCAAGTTGTTGGCTCTGCCTCACAAAAATAGAGTTATCAGACAGATAAACTACATCTCTGGAATATCAGATCTGCCAGTCTCTACTTGCTTTCTGACACATCAGATGACATTCTGTGTGTAGAACATAAATCAAGCCTCTACTTGGGCTTGGGATCCTGTATATAGTTTCAGAGGTTTCGTCCATTATCATCATCGAGGGGAATATGGAGGTGTGCATGCACACATGATGCTTGCTACATCTTATTCAGAAGGCAATAGAAAGTGGACTGACTGTCACACTGAACAAAACTTGAGCAAAAGAGACCTTAAAGTCTGACCCCACAGTGACATACTTCCTCCAACAAGGCCACACCTCCTAATGGGGCCACTCTCTTTGGGGGGGCAGGCATTGTCTTTCAAACCACCACAGATTTCCCTGGATCTAAAGTTACAGACGGTTATAAGCTGCTATGTGTATGCTGGAGATTGATCTCAGGTCGACTGGAATAACAGAAAGTACTCGTAGCCACTGCGTCACCTCTCCAGCCCATATACTCTTTCCTTTCTCTTGACAGAATCCACCAGATCTTTAGTAACTCTGATCATTTCATTTCATTTTTCTTTTCCAAACAGGGTCTCAAGTGGGCCCAGGCTGGCCTCTAAACTGGATAAGTAGCTGAGGAAAACCTTGAGCTCATGATCCTTCTGCCTCTATCTCTCAGGTCCTGAGATTACATAGACACCATAGATTTTCACGTGTTAGCATGAGACTCTCCCTTTATCCCACATCTTCCTCCTGCTACCATCCCACTTTTCTCTCCTTCTTTACAACACTTGTTGGTTGTATACTTCTTTTCTTCACATTCCTTTTCAGTGTGCATGGCTTTCTGCCATTTCGCTGTGATCATTCTTAACCCAGTCACCAATCATCTTAATCCTGCCCAATCCAATAGGCCCTCTGTTCTTATCACGTGCATCTCTCAGCAGCATTTGACCCAGGCAGTCACGTATCAGATTTCTAGATTTTATTCCACTTCATTGGGTATTTTTCTTACTTTTTGTGGCTTCTTTCCTAACTCATTAATTCCCTCCCTTAATCCATTGGCGTGTCTCAGGGACTTTCCTTGGGTTCTCTTTGTCTTTTCTACAGTACTTAACGCTATAACATCAATGACTCTCCCTAGAACTCTAGACCTCTACATCTAACTTCCCAACAGCTCTTCCCAAGTAAAAAACGGACACCTAAAGCTTAGTAGACCAAACAGGATTTTTCATACTCCTCCTTATTCTTGATTCTTCTCTTTGCCTCTTGATAAATGTCTAATTGAACTGCAGTCCTGTCAACCATACTTTCAAAATATCACCCACATTCACCTACTTTATGACCCTAGTTTAGGTCACATCAACTCCACTTTAACTATTTTGAGTGAGTTAAGGCCTCCTCTCTTTGTTTGGTCTGATCTTTGCTTAATTGATGGTGTTTTTTTAAAACCAAAGAACAATGCCTTTCTTCTGCTTAAAATCTCCAAAGGTTGCCCTTTGCACCATGAATCAACTTCAAGCTTCCTACCTCTGCTAACAGGTCCTACCTAACGTGTCCCCAGGCCACCTGTCTGAAGTCATCTCCACAACCCCACCCTTACCCATGGGTTGTTACAACAGCCTTCTTTTGCTGACTCTTGTTCTCTGTGCCTGCTTCTTCTACCCAGATTCTACTTGGAATGTTTTCTTCTCAGATGTTCCTATGGCTGGCTCCTTCCTGTACTTCAGATCTAGGTTAAATGTCACCTTCTTAGATATCTCATCTATCGCAACTACCCAATCCAAAATAGCCAACAGATAGTTTGATGTTATCCTATTTAAATTATCTCCATGGGATCTACCACTCTGTTTAACTAACTCCCTTCCCAGCTTTACTATAGTGTGCCTTTGTCTTCTATAACACACAGTGAGAGCCTAACAAGATGAATGGGTGCACACACAGTGCATGTTCTGTATCAGCACAGCAGACAGAGCTCATTCTTCCTTCCTCCTATATGCCAGAGCCCTTAACTTACCAAAGACATGGGGCATTTCTCCAGTTCCTCTTCATTCTTGATCTGTATATCTGCAATGGAGATATACTTGTGCTGGCAAAGATAAGAAAACATCAACAAGGGTTGAGAACCTAATTCACACGTGTCCTGGCTCTTCTGTAACTTTCCTTGTTCATAGGAAAATCTCCCAAGGGTTTATCATCCCAAACAGACATAAAACCTTTGGAAGCAAGACTCTATTCTCTTCTGCATAATTACCACTGGGCAGCACTTCATAAACAATGTTTCTGGGCATCACATTCCCATACTTGTCGGATACTAGCAAATACCTAGTCATTTAGCCTTAAAGAGCGGGGGAAGTCAAGAGTAGACCTTTGCCCAGACAGGTTTGATGTGCATGCATGTGTGTAAGGAGTGATGACTCCACATTCTTTGTGTTTAACATAACTGGATATAAAGATGATTCCTACCTAGTCTTTGGGCTTTAGAAGCTAGTGAACCTATGGGGAGATAAATACAAGAAAAGGAAACAGAACGGGAAAGGAGAGAGAAGGATAGGAGGGGAAAGGAACAAGAGAAAGGAATTGTTTTCTCATTGATCTGAATGTAAGAAATTGGGTAAGTAGAGAGACACCTGACTTCCTATTTGGCCTAAAGGCCTGCAGAGGGGATGCAGGAGGTCCTGGATATATCTGGAAGCGTATGCAAGGTAGTGGTAACCTGACTTAACTGATGACTCCCTATCCCTGAGGAATGAAAGTCCACCCTGGTCACCTGCTTTAGAGTCTTCACACTCTCGTGGATGGGTCGAGGTAGTCCAACCAAGGTATCTGTGTCCCTGTAGGATTCCAAAACACCAGACCATAAGCTTAACAGAAGAGAAAACTCCATGCACTCTGAAATCACAGGGACCACACATTTTAGCATCTATCCCTGGTACCCTATGCCTTCTTATATAAAGTTCCTGGTCCATCATCTTGCTTAAGGTCACAAAAGTAACAATGACACACAGAAGCGTTTCTGAAAATTAGGAGATTTATATCATATAGTCTCTTATAGTCACTTGACCTGCAGATAACAGATTGCCACTTAAAGGAATATGTGACCTAATGACACCTCTGACAGTAAAATCTCTTCTAGCTTTACAAAGGCTAGTGGGGAAGATTCATGGCCTTCTATGACATACTTTATTCAGTTTGAATATCTAGTACTTACTGCCCCAGGGTGAATCCAATGAACTTATTTCTGCTTATCTCCAAGAAGTGTTCAATGTCCTTCTGTCTGAGATGATGGCGAAGAGACCGATACCAGAGAGAGGAAGAAAGCAAAACAGAACAACCTTGAGAAAGAAAACCTTTCAGGGCTCCTGATCCTTCATTTGAAGGACTAGAGCAGTGGAAGAAGACAGAAATCAACAGAAGGCACTTCAAATCCAGGAGTTCTGATCAGCACACCAGGTTAAGGAACACTGAATATGTGTGCTATCCCACCTACCACTGAAGAAATTGAAATCCCAAAGCTCAGGGTCACTGGTGCCATTAAACCTACCTGACCTTTGGGGCCCAGGGAAGGCCCTTGGGAAAGGCTACCCGGTCAGTAGACAGAGGTGTCTGTGAGGGTGGAGGTGGCACCAGAGGGTCCTGTTCCAGTAGGTCTAACTCTCCATCCAAGGCTCGTTCTCCATCACCTGCAGGCTCCTCTTCTTCCTCTGTGGCTGGTTCCTCAGTCTTGAAGAGATCCCTTTCATTGTAGATGTCCAGGCTGTCTTGCTTGGTGAGGAGTTGCTGGTGGTGGTGGGAGAGAGGAATTAGATAGGGCGTATGGCAACCTTGTCTGAAGTCACTCTCTCTAAACTTCAGGAAACCCACCTACTATGAGAGCATGCCATTATCCATCGCAATCTTACAATTCACTGAACTCAAACGTAGGAAAAACAGCTCCCGGGAAAAATGGCCGTGGCCAGTAAACGGAGCATAGGTAGTGCCAGTGTGGTAGCTAGCCAGCTTCCAGAAAGCACTGGTACTCCCTCCCCACACCCAGACTTCCCTCCCTAATTATGTTCTGCTTAGGTGAACATTCAATGAGTTTGCTTTCTGTCAGCACACACCAGCTGGCTGACTGATGAAGAAGAGGACACAAGCTTGCTGTCACTGAGTTTAGAATGCTAAATCTTATTGCATAAAGAAAAAAAGATAGGACAGAAATAGGCCAAAAAGTTAACAGTCACTGCCTCTGGTTGTTAAGCTTGTGGGTGATTTTTCTCTCTTCATCACATTTTTATATTTGTTCCAAATTTTCTACAATGAGTAAGCATTACTTTATGAAACATGGAAGGTTTAAAAAAATCATACTGCCTACAGTTTAGACCGGCTTGTGTGGCTCCATCACCTTTAATTGGTAAACTCTGGGAAGTCAGGCAGGTGAGTTCATGCAAATATGGCCGTGGCCCAATGTAACTTACTTAGATTTTCTCAGTAATATACACTACCTAGAACCCTAACCAGCCATCTCACAAGTGTAAGCTTGTGTCCAAAGCCAGAAGGAATATTGTGGCTCAAAATAAAACTTCTTGCTGCCAAGAAAATGGTAAGTGATTCATGATAGACATGTGGGTTTGCTAGGTGCTCTTTTCAGGGTCCCTACTCTCAGAATTCTAACATAACCCAAATTTAGGAGGCTAAGCAACTCTAGTCACTGAGGTTCAGATGAATAATACATGGCCAGGGGCCACCTCGGCTACAGAGCCAACCTGGGATGGTCATTTACTGCCCTTTCCTACCACATCGAAAGCATCTTAGAATCTTGATTTTTGACCAGTCAGTACCCCAATACTACCATATGCTTGGTCCATACCCTTCGAGAACCACGGCGGCCCCGCAGCTTGGACGGTGGAGGGGCCAGCTGAGACTCCCCCAGATCAAGAGTGTAAGAAGGCGGGGAGGCAGCACGCATGCTCTTTACGACCTGGATACTGTCCTCAGCAAGTGGAGGCAGGCCCAACTCTGCACGCTTCTGTATTTTGAGAGCCTGCAGATGCTCAAATCCACCAAGTGTAAACTAAAGAGTAAAAAGGAAAAGGGAGGTTATCCAATGCCAGCTGGTCAGCCCTGAGCATGTTGTGTGTGAGTGTGTGTGTGTGTGAGTGTGTGTGTGTGTGAGTGTGTGTGTGTGTGAGTGTGTGTGTGTGTGTGTGTGTGTGTGTGTATAACTATAACTGAAGAAAAAGAGGCCATGGGTTTCAGAGAGAAAGAGGAGGAACAGTGAGTTCATGGAAGGTGTTAGAGGAAAAGGCAAGGGAAAAAATGATGTAATTTTATTGTAATTTCAAAAAAATTGTTATGATAAAAGGAGGAAGAGAAGAGAGGGGAAGGGAGGGCAGTCATAGAGAACAAAGCCAAAGAAACATGGACAGAAGGAAGGAACCACAACTTCCAATTTCCTCACGCTGCCCCTTGAACAAGGAAGCAGAAAAGCTGAAGAAATAAACATTGTCACTACTTCAGTCTGAGGATCTCTAGGGTCAGAATAAAACACAGCATTATTTACTGACTCGGGGCTGGAAACAAATCTAAACATTAGAGGAGAGGGGCTCCACTGGAAAAGTTAAAAATAGGAGGCAATCCTCCCTTTGTTTTGTTTCTTGAGCAGGGTCTCAATGTGTGGCCAAGCTGGTTTAATTGAAGACTAAACTTCAATAGCCTCAGCCTGTCGAGTGCTGGTTTTATAACCATGTGCCACTCTCCTCGGCACATTCAATCTTAGGGAGCACATTCAGATGTTATTGTGTCCTCTGTAATCAAGAGGTGGCTCACTAAGAGGGTATGCTGTTCCTCCAGCCCTATGGGATGGGAGCCAGAGAGAGACTATGGGGTGAAGGATCAGATTAAATAATAAATAACACATTATTAACTATATACTTGTAAGGACACCCTTCCTCTATTGGAAGAAAAGGCATGCATTAATCTTAATATTTCATAGCTACAGAAACAGGCACAGGGCTGTCCAAGGTTCACTGGTATGAACAGTCAGATTCCCAGCGGTCAGCGAGGGTTCTTTCTATGGGAAAGGTGCCGTTGACATCTTCAGCTCATGGAGTTGTATCCAAGAGATCCATCCAATAGAAAGAGAAATCTGATATACAGAGCAAACAGACTCTAGCGGGCCTTTTGTTTCTCTCAGTTAGCTGGGCTAACAGCTGGCCTATTCTGCTGCCTAGCTCTGATCAGGTGAGATAGGAACGGAGATCAGTCACTCACCATAACCACCTTCCAGAGCAGAAGCAGAACCTTCTTTATTGGAAAGTGAGGGGCCATGCCACTGCAGAATTTGGTAACCATGGAAAAGAGCAGGAGGGCAAAAGGCTCTTCATTATGTGTGGAAAAGCCTGAGATACAAAGAGAATCAAGAGAAAGAGATGAAGTAGCTGACATCCTGCCCTAGATTTATGAATTGGAGCACACACTGAGGAAGGCACTCACCTCTCCTGTAAGCTTCTAGAGCATTCTGTCTTGAGAAGGAGGCATGGTGAGCCTCCTTCCTGAGGGAATTCCCTCAGAGGACCGGACTGAGGCTATTGTGGTAAAACAGTGTGCCCCCACCCCAGAAGTTACTAAGGCAATGCTTTCAGGGTCATACCAAACAGGGAGTAACAGTAATGATGTGGTTTTCTGGTTAAAGGAATCAAGGTATTTCGTGGACCACACTTCATTCTTTTCTTATTTACATTAATAAATACATTTTTTAAATGCTTTCACATCCTATCCCTCTCAGATGACCACTTCAACTTACATTAGAACAAAGTTCAACTCTTTTTCCCCCCAATATGGGCTTCATGATAAAATGGGAGAGAAACGATTATCCTCATTCTAACCAGGGGAACTAAGACACACAGGGGTGCAATCACACCCAGCCCTCATGTCCCATAAAATATATGTGTCTTAAAAAAAGAAAATATGCTAATTTTAAAAAGAAAAAGAACAAAATAGAACCGCTTCCCTCCGCTGGGCTTCCCCCGCCCTCAGTACTCTACACCCACCCTCCTCAGGTGCCACTTCTTACTTAGTTCAGTTCGGAAAGTCTCTCGGGCTGTCCTCCACCCACGGGGGTCTATTTCTCGCTCCAGGCGGATATTTTCCACCATTAGGTACATGACACTCAGCAGCACCCTGGAGTCACAAAGGATCATAGGAGATTCCCAAGGCAGTTATAGTTACAGACATCAAGGATGACATCAGTGCGCGTTAGTTAAAAGGTAACTTCTCACTCATCCGGGATTTGGAAAAAGGGTAACCGTGCTAATCACCCCTCTGTCCAAAGCCCACGGTTGCCCTCACTCACCTGAGCTCAGTGCTGTCAGCAATGGACACGGCTGGTTTCCGAAGGGCACTACTAGAGGCCTGGCTGTTGCTGCCATGGAGAGGAAGGAAAGAACAGGAACCCATAAGGCTTCTTTCCTCCTTGTGCTCTCCCTCTTCACACAAACCCCCGCCATTCCCTGGCTATGCATCCACAATAAAATAGGAACACCTGCTACCTCAGTAAATCCTCAGCTATGGTGAAGACAGGAAAAGATAGGGTCTGTGATATCAATTTCTCTTGTGATTCCCCACAATGCTTACCCCTGGGCTGAACACAAAACAGATACCAAGCAGCCTCTGATAAATAATAAACAGACTTCAATGCATCTAAAACTCCGGGATGGCAGGCACAAGAGAAAGAACGTCCAGTGCAGTGGCAGCAGATAAAGCCGCATCGACAGTTACAGCTCACGAGGCACACTGACAGAAACTGGTCTGTTCCTGTGTGTTGTGCTTATGATGGGAAAAGTTTCCTTTATTAATTCCAGAGTTAGGCTCAGCTGAAAAGTTGCTTAGATTAAAAAAGTAATCAAACCAGGCTAGGCCTGTGAAGCCCAGGATTGTAGCTCAGGGAGAAGAACAATCCGGAAAGGAAGTTGGCAGGGGAAACCGCCAGTGAGTGTAGAGGGGAGATGTGAGCGGAGTCAGCTCCCGCAGGGGGACCCACTGACATGTGAATCCTTCCCCTAAAGCTTCTCACTCGATTTCTATGTGGAGGAGCTCCAGGAAGGTCGAGAAGGTCCCCATCTGATAGAGCAGGAAGCAGTTGTATCTGGACCAGTGTAGCACATCCACCTCCGAGTCACATTCCCCGAAAGTACCTAGAGGATCAGACAGTTCCTGTAATTGGGAGGGGGCAGCTACCCCAGTTCTTTCTACCCTGTTACATGATTTAAATTTTTCTTAATACTTTACAGACTAATGAGGCTTATAGAGATTGGGCAGGGCCCATGAGAACTTCCTTAGATGAGTGAGCCAGTGGAGAAAGGGGTTGTCTCCCAGGTAAGTGAGTCGTAAATCACCCCGAGAAGTAGGTTTCATGATAAGGATTCAAGCGTATATGTACAGCCAGTTTGGGAATGGATCTTCAGAAGAGAAACAGGGGGAATAGGGAGGGAAGGAAGGCAACTGAAAGAGTTCAGTCGCAGGGGACTTTCTGGAAACAATACAAAATACACAACTCTCCCAAGAGCTATCTCTTCCAAGAGTGAGATAATCAAGATTATCTTCTCAATCTTGTTAGTCATTTTTATGAGGACTGAGTATATTAATTCTTCCCGCTTCCTGACTGCCCATTGTGGGTTGCAGACAAAGCCCTTACGCAAAAGGATCTTTGTATTGGCAGCTGGAAGTTGCTCAGAGCCTCAGATCTGAGCAATTCAAGAAGTACCACCTTATTTACTGCAGTCTTCCCTTTCCTAGTCTTTTCTTCCCATTTATTGTTCTTTTCTGTTTGTTTTCTTATGGTTTAATTCCCAATCTGTTGGTTTGCCAGAAATCCTCACATGCGTGATCTTAGAACTTATTTTCATTACTCTAGCAAGACTTATATTCAGTGTTCCTTCCAACACCTGGCTAGCAGGTTTCTTCTGGGAAGCTTTACCCAATTCATCTCATTTAGTTCTGGTTATCTCCAAATTACTCCCAGCATCCCCTCCTGCTGCTGCGTTGGCCTGAATCTTCAAAACGCCAATGAGAAATCTCAGTGCTGGTGCCAGGGCACAGCTGGTGAAAGCACTATCTGTGTTAACTCTGTTGGTGGTACATCATCAGCTCTCCCTATGTGGACTCTTGCCAATCTTCATACACACTTAGAGCCCAGATTAGAGGGGGGGAAAATTCACACAAGAAGTCCTGACATGCACCAGGTATGATGACTTATGTCTGTAATCCTAACTTAGGAGGTAGAGGCAGGAGGATCAAGAGTTCACAATCGTTCTCAGAGGAAAAGAAAGAAAAGAAAAGAGGGCCAGGCATGGTAGCACACATCTTTAATCCTAGCATTTGTGAGGGCGAGGCAGATGAATCTCTGTGAGTTCGAGACTAGCCAGAGCTACAAAGTGAAACCCTGTTTTTAAAGGGAAAAAAAGGAAGGAAGAACCTGATGTGCGTGGTAAGATAGAGGCAGATCCCAAGAGATCCAGAACAGTATCCAGTGCTATCTCTTGATCTACTCCTAACATGGCAAGACCCATGACTGGGTTGTAAGGCACCTTGCTTTCCTGGTAAGGTCTGCTTTATCCACTGCCCTCCCTAGTTTCCACCCCTATCAAATCAGCAAAAATAAACACTTACCTTGGGCTAGATAGAGAACAGCCCGGGCCACCTTCAGCCGTTGTTCCCTACTGACCACCTCCAGTCGGTCCAGAAGTCCCATCACATAGGTCTTTTGGGCATCTTCTTCCAACTCCAGCCATTCCTTAGCGTCTTGCACTACGGATAGAAAGCCATACACAGCTGATGTTGGTTACTGCACTTCTTCCTGGAGAGGGCCCTGATAAAACACCCACCTCTGTTCTCGGTTCCCAAAAGATTCTTTTCTTCAAAACCTTTTCTTATTTAAAAGTTTTGGATTCTTTTTTTTTGTTGTTTTGTTTTGTTTTTGGTGACATTGAGGATTGAACCCCGGGCCTTTCACACACTAGGCAAGCTCTACCTGTAAACTACATTCCTACCCCAAGCTTTCCTTATTTAACTAGGAAGACATAAGGGATATATAGGAAAAGGACCCAAAATGTCCTAATCTGAGCCTACTCTGTCCCCACATTGTCACCATTCCCACTTTTGTTCACACAATAAATTCTGCTCTCAGCCTATCCTCAAGGAGTCCCTCTGTCTCCATCCATATCCAGCGCCTAGTCACCCTACAGGCCCAGTAAAAGAGGACCCTTCCACACTCATGCCCTAAACACTCTTTTGCTTTACCGTGACATTTCAAATTCTCCTCCGGGCCTTGGCTACTTGTGTGTTACGCACTCTCTGCCTGCTATCAGACTATGCGCCTTATTTGTAGACACTGCAAATTACTCCCAGCTCAGCCTCCTGCATCTCGGACACAACACATACTCACACACTGCACATTTGTTGAATTAAAAATTAAATTACCACCGAGAAAGTAAGGAAACAGATCTGAAGGGATCACGATGAGGGCATGTAAAACTACTGCTGGCAGGGAGTGGGGTGAGAGACAGAAGCTACACGTTAAGGACTAGGTTAGGCACATGATTCCATTGGGCTGTAGGGTATTGTTCAGCCTTGCTGAGCCGTCCCTCTTACTTTTCTTGGTTTCACCTTCTCTGTATAAGGAAGTCTGTGTTCTATATGCAAGAAATGAGGGGTATGTGGTTGTGAAGGGGATGAAGAATCAAACTTCGATTGAGCCTTTCACTGGGTCAGACTGGGACATCTGTGACTAGGGATGCAGCAGCACCTTGAGTTCTGAAATCCTCTTCAAAGCATCTTCTGTTGGTGGTGAACTCCAGGTTCTCTGTGTAGCTGTATAATTCTGTTACAGGAAGACAAAACAGAGTCACATTTAGAATCTAGAATAGAGAGGCTCACTCGAGGGAGCTGAAGGGTCCAACACATTCTTGTGTCCAATTCAATCTAGAGCCAGTTCCTCCCTTTCAGAACAGCTAAAAATAGCATGTGTGTCCCTGGGTGATTAAACTATCAAACCTGTCCTCCTGCCAGATGGCTGGCAACAGAGAAGGAAGACAGCCTTCGACATTTGGTGAGGGCCAGGGGGAGGGCTGGAGTACAGGTTTAATGCCATCATTTCTGTTTCTTAGGGCTGCAATCTACTTAGTTCTGTCAACCCAGGTTAAAGCTATACCATCTTTAGGGACGAGAAGGGCAACACAACTCGGGATCTTAGAGGAAAGATCTGTGCTGTTTGGGAAGCCAGGACAAGTGCTAGAAAAAACCAAAACAAACAAACAAACAAACAAACAAAAAACCACCAAAAACCACATGCTGGTTGGAAGCCAGTTTGTTTTCCCTATGCTGAGTTTCCTTGAAAGGTACAGAAATTTAGGTTCCTACATATGGCTACCTGGGCAGATGATGTGGCAAATCATGTAAGCACCTAAGGTTGCCAAAAGATTTTGTGTTCAGGAAAATCTAACCTTATTGATTGCAGCCTCTGACTATAAAACAAGGAAACAATGTTCCCTGCCCCTCCAGCACCAGAACATTCACTCTGCACCCTCATTTCACAAATGATTTTAAATCAAACATTATCTCAAAACTTATTCCACCTATATCATGAAGTCATAGAAATCTATGTACATTCTAGCCAATTAGTAAAAGATTGAGAACTACTTGAAAGTTAAAACTCTTAAGTCTTGTGTCTCAGAATCTGGGGACAGCCAGAAACAAATCTCAACTTTGAATCTTAGGTATGTCAATCATTAATTTGTTAATGGAAATGTGAGTATACGTGTATGCATTTATTTAGATCAGAAAAATCAGGAAAGTCTAGTCAGGAATGTAAACAGTGCTGAACCTTGTCCTTATTTTTAAAATGTTAGATAATGAAATTTCATATACAGATAATTATAAAATACATTTAAGATAGTCATGAATCTTCTACTCAGATTAAACAAATGTAACGTTTGCCATATGTGCTCAGACCACTCTCCAGCCTTATTCCTTCCTCGGGAAATAACTACTACCATGAATTTGGCATTCATTCCTCACATGCTCACTTTTAGATTTGTACTACATATGTATGTCCATAAACAATATACCAGGGCTGGAGAGGTGGTCTAGCAGTTAACAGCACTTGTAACTCTTGCAGAGGACCAGGTTCAATTCCCAGCACCCATATGTTAGCTCACAGCTATGCTTATCCCCACATTCAGACCACACACATAGTACACATATACATGGATGCAGGCAAAACATTCCTGCACATCAAGTAAAATGAATCTAAATTTAAACAATATATCTGTCATACTGTTCTATTTTTAATCTTAACATTATCATAAATTGTATAAATTCTTTTTGCCATTGCTTCTTTGCCTCAGCTTTGTTGAGTATTTATTCATACTGAAATATGTTGATACAAATCAATTATATTAATGGTTATATGCAGACTATGATTACACGCTAGTTTATCTATTCCCTTGCAGATGGGGCTTTTAGGTTGTTCTTAACTTTTCGTAATTAAAAACAAGGCTGAAATAAATGTTTTTTTGTGCTCAAGGATAAAGTTCTTTAGATAATACATCTAGAGATAAAGTTACTGGGTCATAATATGTGCACATCTTCAATTTTATTAGATATGCCCTAATTGCTTTCCAGTTTTATACTCTGCACCTTCACACTGCTACACATACGCAGTGTAGAAACGTGCTTACTAGTCCCTCACGAACTTTGTGTGTATGTGTATGGGTATATGTGTGCCATACTGCACATAGAAGTCAGACAACAGCTTGTGGGTGTCAGTTCTCTTCTTCCACCACCATATGGGGCTGAGGTTGAAACTCAGGTCATGAGGCTTGGTGGCAAGTAGCCTTACCTGCTGGGTCATCTTGCCTGTCTTCAAATCTTATAGTCTGATGATTGTGAAATAATATCCTGTTTTTTAAAAATTCACTTCCTTCATTAACTAATAAACTTGAACATCTTTTCAGATACACACACACACTTTCTTCTGTGGTGCTGTGGCCTCATGCACGGCCCTTTAAATATTTACTGACTTCCTGATTTTCTTTTCTGTGAGTTTATATTCTTTGTCTACTTCTCTTTCAGGTTAGTCATCTCTTCTTTGTTTATCTCTCTTTCTCTACACGTGTTCACATTCTAGATTCTAATCCTTTGTTCGTTATTAAACCTAGCTATTTCTGTCACTCATTGCAAAATTTATTCCCTGGGCTTATTCACCAGAACTTCTGCAAAAATGTTTGTCTTTTTGTCTGAAAAAGCATGTCTCAAAGTGTCATTTCCACGTGACAGAATATTTAACTTTCACGCCATCTCCACCCGAAGCTCATTTATTAATAACTAGCATTCACAGCACGTGTAACATGGAGGCCCTTAATGTGCAGAGATCATGCTTGCCCTAGCTAAAATTCTAGACAGGGAGAAGCAGCCCAGAATTGAAAAAGGAATGGGACCACTCAACCCCAGCTCACAGATCTTGACTGTGACTGATGCAGGTGATGTCCAGCCTTACTCAGCCAGCCAATTACCTATAATCTCCTTCAGCTGTGGCTGGAATGTTAATAAGGACAAGTGTTGGGGAAAGGAAGGAAAATGAAGGTAGACAAAGGAGAGAGAGAGAATAGGATAAAGAAAGGGTGGCAGAGAAAATAAGCACACAAATACACGGATTATAGGACGAGAGAGGTGAATAATGGAAACAGAGAGAACTGATTTGATATTTGAGAGTGCAGCAAAAAGGCCAGAGGCCAGAGAGATGGCTCAATGGTTAAGAGCACTGACTGGGCCGGGCAGTGGTGGCGCACGCCTTTAATCCCAGCACTCGGGAGGCAGAGGCAAGCGGATCTCTGTGAGTTCGAGGCCAGCCTGATCTACAAGAGCTAGTTCCAGGACAGGCTCCAAAACCACAGAGAAACCCTGTCTCGAAAAACAAAACAAAACAAACAAACAAACAAAAAAGAGCACTGACTGCTTTTCCAGAGGACCCGGGTTCAATTCCTAGCACTCACATGGCAGCTCACAACTGTCTGTAATTCCTCACATTAGACATACATGTAGGAAAACCACTGATGCACATAAAATAAACAAAATTAAATAAAAGAAAAAGAATGACTAGGAAAGAGGACGAGACTGAGCAAATGAAGAGTACTCTCATCAAGGGGAATGCACTGTAAAGGGATATTCATTATTGGTTGCGGGAAGGATATAGCGATAACAGCCCTTGTTCAGTAGCTCTGGCTAAGACCACAGACGCTGTCGGAAGCTTAGATGCCCACTCCCTTCCCCACCACGTTCCCATTCACTCCTGATCGTCCATTCATACCTGACAGCTCTGCTGCGTGCCCATCTGCATCTCCATATTCAAATTCCAGAGTAGGGCAGTCCACAGAGCCCTATAGTAGAGAAAGTTCTCATTAATGGGGAAGGGGGTTGTCAAAGAAAGAATATACCCTGTACCCTATTTCTACCCTTTTCCCTCTTGGAGGCCAAGGTCAGATCAGAGAGGCATCTAGAAAGCCCGAATTGGCCCTTTCATTTGAGAGTCAACCTCTCCTTTCAACCCAAAATCTGAGGCCCAGTGCAGGGAAGGGCTGGGATTGCTCCCTAGTATCAGCCAGTCTAGGTAAAGGACAGGACTACACACCAGGATAAAAGCTGCCATCTGAGGCAAGGCACGATAACATATGCCTTGTTCCATTCTGGAGGCAGAGGCGGGAGGGTTCATGCTTAAGGTCAGCCTGGGCTGGGGATGATGTTTAGCTAGCATGCATCAAGCCCCACATTTGATCTGCACTACTCCCGGAAACAGAGTATGGTGGCACACACCTGCAGGCCCAGCACTCAGCTGCATGGGGAGTTTGAGGCCAGTCTGGACTGCATAGGACTTTTCCTCACAAAACCATAACCAACTAAAAGCAAAAAGAAAGCAATGATCTAAGCCTATTTCTAATCTACATGAAACAGGGACAAGAGGAACATCTAGGTCATGTCTAAGAAAAAAGATAAGCAAAAACCAAAAGAACTGAATTCTGGCCCAAGTTCTGTTATTAGTCCACTAAATGTGTCTCATGCCGAAGGTTCCTCATATACTTAAGGAAAATAGAAAAAGAAAAAGGAAAAAAGAAAAAGGTTTTGAGCTCTAACATTCAACAACTAATTATCCAGTTAGTATAAATAAGATAGCATCTATATTCCAAGTTGCATCAAATACTAAATTTCCTATGATGTTGTATGTATAATCCACTTTAAAATATTTTAATACTCTCACTTTCTAACCTCTTCAGATTCCTTTTAGTATACTTTTATATAAACTCTGCTTATTTAGACAATGCTGGGATTGCAGACATGTGCCACCACCTAGTGTATGAGTTGCTGGGATTAAATGCAGGACTTTGTACATGCTAAGCAAGCACCTTACCAAATGTGCTACATCCCTAGATATTTTAGTTTCGAGACAGGGTCTAGTTCTACAGGCCAGGATGCCCCAGAACTCACGATATACTTCAGACCAACTGAACTCAAAGGACAATCCTTCTGCCTCAGCCTTCCAAGTGTGGGATTTCTGGTATGAGTCACTGTGTTAGGCCCTATGTGAATTTTTGAAACTCTGGGTTCTGTTAGACCTGATTGCACAAGTCTTTAATCCTAGTACTCAGGATGTAGAGACAGGAGGATCTTTGTGTATTTGAGGTCAGCTGGTCTACATAGTGAATTCCAGGTCTGCCAGAGCTACATAGTGAGATCCTGTCTCAAAAATCAACTAAGCAAAATTAATACAATTTTAATCTTGCTTCTGTCACATATTATATAATCATGGCCAAGTTTACTTCTCTGTACCTCAGTATAATATTAAATAAATATTTGGTCTTTGCCCTTGAATCCTAGCACAGTGTTCCTAAAAATCCTTAGAACATTCTGATCGTGTTGTATGTTACTCAGGATCCCATTAACTATACCAGAATTAATGTTACTGATAACTCATGGGGGACCCTTACATAGTTCTAAGTAAGGATTGGCTCTACCAGAAAAAAAAAAGCACGCTTTGAAGCTAATAATCAGTGCTCTTATGATGGTGGTATGTGGACCACAGATTGAGCTCAGTTGCAAGGCCAAGGGTTTAACTGACCCCATCATGCTCCATATGAAAACCCAGTCAGTCAAGTACTTGTTATGTAAGCCTGAGGTGCCGGCAGTTCTCAGAACCCATGAGTACGTGTTTGTAATACCAGTGCTGGGCAACCATCCTGGCCAACTTGGACTAGCTCCTCACCAGTGAAAGACTGTCTCAAAAAACCGAGGTGAATGGCCCAGGAATGACACCTGAGATGAACCCCTGGCTTTCACACACGTGCACACACATGTACATTTCCAGCTGCACAGGAAGAGAGGGTGTGTGTGTGTGTGTGTGACAGAATCCCTGACACAGTGACTTGCAGTTTGGTGCTGATGAAAAAAATGGCTGTACTACGAGGGTGGTGACCCTTAGAGAGGGCATAGAATCTCCGAACTGATCCAAGCCCATATCCTGTCTTACGAATCTCTTCTATTTAGTTGTTTATGATTTGTACCTTTCATTTAAAAATCAGATTCTTAAGTACACACATTCCTGAGTTCAGTCATTCTAGCAAACCATCAATCCAACTTGAAAGGGGTAAGTAATGGTAACCTGAGTTTTCAGTTTGCCAAGAAGAAATGAATACAATGTAGGAACCTCACTTGTGGCTGGCCTCTCAAGTAGGGGCAATCTTGTGTATGCACTGACCCCGGGTAATTAGTGTCAGAATTGAATTCACATGGAGGACATTGCATTGGCATCAGTAATTATTGTTGGAAAATGCTCAGTATTCTCATCCATAAAATGACAATAATAAGACTCTCTTCAGAGGGTTATTGTCACGATTAATTAGTTAAGTACAAGAAAGGCTCTTAGCATATATAGCTCTCTTGATCTGTGTCAATTGTAATTCTCTTCTAGCAATTTTTTTTCCAGAAGCCCTAGAAAAGAAAACTATCTTCCCTAAGAACTGCCCTCTGCTGGAAAGTAAAGAGGAAAGAAAAGCAGATCTGGGCACTGCAGAGATGGTCGGGGACCGACTGACAAGAATATCCTATACACTGGAAGGAAGGGGGAAAAAAAGCTCGTTTTTGCAGCATGGCTTTTTGGAGGCAATGAGCCCTGACAGAGAAGATGACTACAGTTGTTCACTTCCAAGCATGAAGAATGCAGCTGCAGAAATGCAGCTGTAAACAGCAGCGCCAGGAAAAGTCTGGGGTATCGACACTGAACTCACTGGCAGAAGCAAAGTACCAGGAGAGCCTTTTCCTGCTGGAAGCTGTGATGGTGAGGGTCATTACTTCAGAAGGGCGATCCAACAGAGCACTCTGCGGCCACCTTATTTGCATATCGTCTGTCTCCGCACCCTTCCTAGAATGCTAGCTCACTGTCGTGTCATTAGCATCTAATAACTTCATTGTGATCTCCTGAAAATATCTGATCAAGAACTTCCTCTACTTTGTGCGGCCACGACAAACAGCTCTCCTTCACCATGCCCTCCCCACCATGAAAGACCTCTGAAACCACAAGCCATCTTTTCCTCCAATGGGGGGGGGGGGGAGGCAAAACAGAAACAATGTCTTTCCTGGGGAAGGTGGTACATGGTTCTTCTAAAAGAAAACTAGCAAGGAACCTTGGCTGTGCAAGGTGGTGACTCTAGGGGCAATCCCCCTCCCCCTTTTACCTTTAAGAAAACAGGAGCTGGGGGGGGGGCGGGAAGCTCAGTGATAGTAAACATGCTTAGTTTTGTGAGCCCTCTTTACAATAAATAACCAAATAGACAAATAAATCACGTTGGAAATTGTGATGCATTATTCAGACAAAGCATCATAGACTTGATTTATAGGACTCCCTCTGCCAGTTAATGAGAATGATGAGTTATAAGTACTGACCAATTAATTATGTGAACTGTGATAAGCACTTTATGTTCAATTATTTATAGCGTTAACCCCATTTTAGAGATGAAGAAACTGGAGCTCCGATAGGTTAGGTAATTCGCCACAAAGAAAATAAATAGTAGCACTGAAGTAAAAAAAAAAAAAAAAAAAAAAACTGGCCTGACCTGAAGGACTCTGAACTTGGTGGTCTTGGACACTCCCTTTGCTAGGTGTCTGATAGCAGGAAGGTTGGCTTTATCTCTTTTACTCCCTAAAGGACTCCCCCCTCCCTTCCCGGCCTCTTTTTATGGTGCCAAGGATCAAATTTAGCACCTTGAGCATGCTAGCTAGGCAAACACTCCATCACTGCGCCACATCCTCCAGCCCTGTGTCTTTTGCATAGTAAAATGAAAGGGTTGGGCTCACTTTGGTGGCACGTACTGTAATCCCAGAACGTGGGAAATGGAAGCAAGAAGATCAAGGAGGAGTTCAAGGTTCTCCTCAGCTAACACAGTGAGTTCAAGCCCAGCCAGGGGAAATGAAACTCTTGTCCGTGGCTTTGCCCTGAGCTGTCTCAAATAGCTAAACTAAGATGAAATCAGATAAAATAAGGGCTAACCCAAATGACCTCCACAGCCCCGCAGGCGACATTTCGTCCCCCTGAGTTGTCTCCCCCCCGCCCCCCCCCGCCAATGCAGTTTTGCTCTTACTAATAGATGAAAACTGGCTGGATAAGGGGGTGTGTGTGTGGGGGGGTGATAATAATTCAGTCCTTTCATTGTTCTAGTTAGATTTTTTTGTTGTTGTTTAATTTAGAGGAGGAAAATATCCAAATAGCCAACCCCCTTAGCTGCACCTGGGACCGCTGCACCCAAATGCCGCCGCTCTGGTTCTACCCCAGCTTGAACCACGTCTCTCTTAACCCTCCTAGACAGGGACAAGACCTCCGAGGAAGGCGCTCCCCCAGGCACCTCCATCACCCCGAGATCAGAAGATAGCGAGGGCAAGCAAGTGCTTCAGGCCGGTCTGGTCCAGTCCAGAGCCAGTTGCTGCAGTCTGGAGCGGGAGACGCGCCGCTCGCCTGCCCAACCTTCCCTCCCGCGACCGGGCTGGGGCTCCCACCCCTCCGGACAGTCCTAGCACCTCTGCGCGCTGGTTCCCCATCAGCAAATCGGGGTCCGAAAATCACCCGGCGACAGCTATCAAGTATCTGCAAAGTATCTGTTACGCTCTTCGCGCGGGTTAGGGAAACCGCAGGAAACAGGGCTGGAAAGCCGGCGACCCGCAACGGGAAGGGACCGGGCTGTGGGCCGCGTCACCTCATCCGCCGCTTCCCGCCCGGGGACGTCTCCGGGTTCCTCACCTCCGACTCCCGCCGCTGGCTGCGGAACGCTTCCCGGCCCTTGGGCGCACCCAGTTTCCCTTTGCCGCCGTTGCCGTTGTTGCCGTTGTTGCCGTTGTTGCCGTTGTTGCCGTTGTCATTAGCTGGTGAGCCGGCGGGCCCGGGGGCCGCGGGGTCGTCCATGCTGGGCCGGTTGGTTCCCTCCAGCCGCTCGCCTCCCTCCAGCAGCTCCGCGGTCTCCGCCCGGGGCGACCCAGCCACAGCGCGCGCCCGGACCCAGGCCCCGCCCCCTCCGCTTCTATTGGCTGTGACTACTCCCTGAGGCCCCGCCCCGTGTTGCGATTGGCTGGTCAGCCAGGCCGAGGTTGGGGCTCTTTCAAGGAATATTTTCCCCTCACACCCCAGGCTTTTTTACTGCACTTTGCAGGAGGTTGGCTCCTGGCTCCGCCTCTCGAATTCTGGATCCTGAGCTCGGGCGGCTTACCTCCGCGCTGCCTGCTCCTTTCAGCGCTGTCGGGTCCCACGTAGCGGCCTTTGCCTGCCAGCCCTAGTCTTCGCCCCAGTTCCACTGCAGTCTACGGTTCCACAGACCGGGACCCCCCAATCCTGGCTGCTGCATGCCTCTCATATCCCGCTTTGTCGCAGAGAAGGGCTTGGCCCCTTGGAATAGCCCGAGCCACCACACCACTAACTTATCCTTTCTGGAAGCCGGGAGAAAGGGAGTTGAGGGGAGGGATGTCACTGAAATCCTTGCCGCTCTCGAGGTGCTGCTCCCTGTCATCTGTCCCCAGCTGTGCAAGCACCTTTCTCGTGGTGCGAATAAGTAGCAAGCACCCACTGCTCTTTCTTTCCCCTCTCTAGAGCAATCTCTGGGCAGGCAAGAAGGCTCAGTGGGTAAAAACGCTTCTAATCTAAGCCTAAGGTTTTGAGTTCGATCCCAGGGTCCCCATATGGTGGAAGAAGAAAAGGGATTGCTGAAAGTTGTCCTTAGACCTCCACAAGTACTCCGCGGTGTCCCCCCATTCCCACACATACAAACAATAAATATTTAAATTAAGAAAGATAAAAAACCTGCATCCTAATTGCTCAAGGTAACGGAGAGTTGAAGACTGTGAGTGCTGCCCTCTCCTGAATTAGATAGGCAGATCTGGTTTGACAAAGGCTAAAGCGAAGGGGAAGGAACAAATCGCTATCCTAACCTATTGCTTTGGGAAGACCATGGGCGGTGAAGGAATCATTGAATTGGGGGCCCTGCTAAGCACCGCATTAGATGTTTTGTTTGTTTGTTTAGTTGGTTTGGTTTTTGGTTTTTAGTTTTTTTCCCCCCAAGTACAACACCTTTTTCCTGACAGGCTATTTTCATGAATCCGTTTTTTACTGACGAGGAAACTTGTAAGCACAGAGAACGCCATGGGGTTCCCAAAGTATTATATTGAGTCTTGTCTTAGTGTTGTAAGTGTGCTGCTCTGTGGAAGAAACCCATTCTCTTGGTTTTATAGTCTTGGCGTTTCAATTACTGCGATAAAACCATGACCAGAAGCAACTTGGGTAGGGGAGGATTTATGCCGTCTGACAGCTTACAGTCCATTACTGAGGGGAGCCAGAGCAGGAGCGGAAAGGGAAAACCATGGAGGAATGCTGCTTACTGATGTGTTCCTCACAGCCTGCCCAGCCTGCTTTTTTATACAACTCAGGACCACTAGGTCAGTGGTGTTCGTGCCCACAGTGAGCGAGCCCCGCCCACAGTGAGCCAGCCCCGCTCACAGCAACCACCAATAAAGAAACGGCCCCATAAGCTTGTCCACAGGTCAATCTGCTGGGGGCTTTTTCTCAGTTGAGGTTCAGTCTTCCAAAATGACTCTAGCTTTCTGTCCAGTTCACACAAAGCTGGCCAGCACAGCTACTGCTCTTGAAGATTCCACTTACGACCCTTTCTAGAAAGACTTTTTTTTTGACCCTCATTATATTAAGCATGTTGCTGTCAAAACGACTTTGCCGAGATCCCAAACTGTGGTATTTGTATTCTCCTCAAACAATGCATTTATCCCTCCTTTCCTATATCTTAGGGACGATCCCATTCTTTTCAGACATGGTCTCATATTGTAGCCCAGGACAGATGATGGAGTCTAGTTTGGCCACCCTGCCTTCACTCTCTTGAGTATTGGGATTACAGACATGAGACAACATACACATCTTAACCCATTTGTTTTTAAAAATATATTATTTATGTATATGAGTGTTTTGCCTATTATGTATATCTGTGCATCACATGCCTTCCTGGTGCCCACAGAGGCAAGCGGAGGGAGTTGGATCTCCTGGGACTGGAGTTGGGAGCTGCCATCTTGACCCTGGGAATTGAACTCAGGTCCTCTGCAAGAGCAGCCTGTGCTCTTAACCCAGTGAGCCTTCTCAGAACCCTCAGCTCTCTTTCTACCTTACCTTTCTGTTAGTTGGCAGGGTGGCAGGAGGAGCACTGATAGAGACTTCGTTTCTTGGAAATTTCTGGATATCTTTCCTGGTCCCCAGCATCTCACTAACACCCCCCAGTCTTCTATTCCCACTCCCACTCCATGTGAGTGTAGCTCCTTTGGAGGGTCAACCTCATTGTGCTTTTTTTTTTTTTTTTAGTCAGGCTGGTCTCAAATATGGTTTAACTGTGGATGACCTTGAACTCCTGACCTTCCTGTTCAGAGTGCTGGGGTTACAGATGTGCACCACACCTGGTTCTTCACTGGCTTTGGCATGCCACGTTTCTGTGTTTAATATGGGGATTCACAATCTATGTGCTGTTGACATTTTGTACAGAAAAATCATTTATTATGGGGAAGTGTCCCCTACATTTTAAGCTGTTCAGCAGAACTTTGGGCTGCCCCTGAAATATGCCAGGAGTACTTTTCCCTTAGTTAGTACAACCAAAAATGTCTTTAAACATTGCAATATGTCCCCTGGGGAGCAAAATCTCCCTTTGCAATACCTTGACTTTGCAAATAAACTCATGTGAATTTCCAAGAAAATCTTTGGCTCCAAGGCCCAAACTATTTGATTTTGAAATTTTTTTAGGGCATAATTTGTTAAATTCTGAAAAAATGTGCAATCTACATTAAGATTCACAACCCACACTTTGCTTATCTCTGCTTTAGTGTAACAGACTTGCCACAGCGTAGCCCATTGGATTTCTTACTAAAAAAGAGTTCCTATCTACCTCTTCTGTACCTCTCTTCTTACGCAGCCAGAGCTCCAGAACTGACAGTCAGAGTTGATTCTCCGATGAGCCTAGTCGAACAGTAAAATCCTCATAGACACTAGTTCCGAGGCTTTCTTCCTTTTTCTGCTTACCCCCAAGGCAAAGGGCACAGACTGATCCCTTGGGAGTGGGGCTGAGGCAGTCTCCTCTTGGCTCCTATCTAAAGGCAACTGCTGATCTTAGAGCTCCATCTGGTTTTGCTTTCAGAAATGGGTGAAAAATTTGAAGATTGCAAAGAATCAGAAGGTGATCTCTGCCTAGTGGGCTGGAAATCAGCAAAGGTCACACATCTATCTGCTCAACATAAGCCCAGATAGATGCTCAGAACTCGTCGTGAAGTGTCTGCGGAAAAACTGGGTCACGGGAAACTTGAATCAACTGGAAACTGTAGGCCATTCAGCTTTTGTCACAAATGTGACAGTTGTGAACACCAATGGCCACAGAAGCCCCCACAAGTGAACTGGAGAGATAGTTTGTCAGGCTGGCCATGTGCCTTTCCATTTCCTGAGATGCTGTCAGTATCTTAACATCTTTGATTCCAGGGCTAGAGACGGCTAGTGGCTAAGAGCACACACTCACTGCTCTCCCAGAGAACTGAGTTCAGTTTCCAGCACCCACAGCAGGCAGCTCACAACCACCTGTGTGGCTTCCACAGGCACCAGAACTCACATTCACTTACTCACACACAAATACAGAAATAAAATAAAATCTTAAAAACAGCAGTACCTCTCCCCACCCCACTATACTACCAAGTTCCCTTGTTCCGAAGCTTTACTTCCAAACTCAGGCTTCTGACAGAGGGAGGGTTGATGATACAAACATGAATAATTAGAGATAAAACAAACTCCTTTCTCCATATAAGTATTCAAATTCACAAAAGTAAAATAGTTCATTAAATAGACAGTACCTAGCACTAAGACAGCTTAAATATAAGGTGCAGGAAGTCTTTAATTCCCTCGTTTCTGGGGGCTACTAGGTAGACAGGACAATAAAGAAGTCCACGTGGCACACAATGCAACAGAGGCTATAGGACCCTAGTCTGGGACCTAAAAGGAAGGTTAGGAAATAGTGTGTGCACCAATATCTCTAAGCAGTAATTTTCTTCTCTTCTGTATATTACCTGCAAGTGTCTGTGCACCGTGTGCATACAGTGCCAGCAGAGGGTGCTGGATCAACAGGAACTGGAGCTACAGATGCTTGGGAGCCAATATATGGGTGCTGGGAATTGAACCCGAGTCCCCCGAAAGAGCAGCCAATGCTGTTAACCACAGAGTCTTTTTCTCCGGTCCTACTTTAAGCAGCATTTTTAATACAAGGGGCTAATAAAACTTTAACATAAAGCATTACACAGTTTACAACTAAGTACCCTACTAATAATGGCTGAGAAAGAATAGGCAACTGTTCATATTCTAGTAACTAATTTTAGAGATATCTGACCCCCCCTCCACACACACACACACACACACACACACACACACACACACACACACACTCTGGATGAATACTGTCCAGTTCTGGATGTTTAGATCTTTTGAAGGGCAGCACAGTGGCACTGGTGACCTAGGTCCATGCTTTAGTTTAGTTTTTTTTTAATGAGTTTTTAAAAATTTATTTATTTATCTATTATGTATACAACATTCTGCCTCCATGTATGCCTGCACGCCAGAAGAGGGCGCCAGATCTCATTACGCATGGCTGTGAGCCACCATATGGTTGCTGGGAATTGAACTCAGGACCTCTGGAAGAGCAGCCAGTGCTCTTAACCACTGAGCCATCTCTCCAGCCACCTAGTTTTTTTTTTGTTTTTTAAAACACCTTAATTAACCTCACAGTCCTCATCTCAAGGTGGTGGTTCTGAGGTGTGTGTCAAGGTGGGCTGGTGGGGGAGGGACAAGGTAACGGCTAGCAGGGTCTCAGGGTAATGGTCACGCAAACATGCCTGCTAGTTATGGCATCAACTTCTCACATCTTTGTCCTATGGCAGGTGACCTTATTCACCTGGTGCCCACATACCTCTCACCTCTGAATTCCTAGTTCACAGAAGCAAGTGTTAGTCTCAGGACACAGATCAGTTTTAAGAATATTTTATTTATTTTTTGAGATTACATAGTCATTATTGCTGATCTAATACAATCACTTAGACATAAAATTTCCAAGAGCTTCTCAGAACTGGTGATCCTTGGAGGCCTTGTTCTTTTCAGTGAGATGACAGGAAGAACTAGATGATTATTCATATAGATATGTATTTATATATATATATGTATATATAGTTTAGACTTGTCAATATATAATTTGCTGGTGTTACCTATTTTCTTTCCATAATTTTCCTTTATTAAAAAAGCTTAATGCAACAATGCACTCTGATTTTTTTTAAAACCATGACGAAGTTAATTCTGACGAAACCATAGGAGCAGCAATTTCAGATCTGTTCAGAGAAAAGCCAAGCAGCAGAAAAGCTTTGCAGGAGTGTGTGGCCACAGGGAGCCGTGCTCTCACGGAAGGGATGTGAGGAGGGAGGAGGAGGAGGCAGAGGGACAGGACTAGAGGCATTCTGTTTAACAGGAAAAAGGAAACAAGAAGACCTTGAAGTAGCACACATTTCCTTGTGGATAAATTCCATATCCCCACCCAGGGCCACGTACCTAGAGCTAATCAGCCTTCTTTTCCTGGCCTCCTGGTAGCTAGGATGCATCTAAGAGCAGGAGTTGGAATAAGAAGAGATTTGCTCTGATTCTTAGGTTAGAGAGAACAGTGATTTGGTTTTAACAGGACAGAACCTAGATAGGAGTCCTGAGCTACCTTCTCTCTTTCTTCCGCATTCCCCACAATCCCCCTGTACCAGGGATTCAACCCAGGGCCGGGCACAGGCTGCTCGAGTGTTCTACCACTGACTTATATCCCTACTTCTGGTTGCTTTCTTCATGGTTGATGACACAGCGGTCTACCTTACCATGGCAGACACAGTACACCTAACTTAGAAACCCATGCGGCTGGCTCCCTTTCTATTTGTAATGGATCTCTTCACTATGGTTTGACAGAGTGTACTCTGTAAGTACCAGCCACTGGAAGCTCTGTAGAGAGCAAGGCTTTGCTGAAAATCAGCAGGTTATGATTTGGGGCCCGTGAATACAAAAAGTTAAGTCCAGATCCCTGCCTAATGGAATCTGCCCTGGATGTAAGATGAGGCACAGATATCTGAATCTTTTGCTGAAGAGATCTAACTTAAGAGCTAGCCAGGCCTGGTAGCACATGCCTCAGGAAGCCAAGACATGACTGCCATGAGTTTGAGGCCAGGCAGGGTTACAGAGTGAGACTATTTCAAAACAACAACAAACCCCAACAACAACAACAACAACACAAAGGTGGTAGTGGGAGAGTGATACAATTAGCTAATACAAAAATCAGGATGAGGCAAACAGAATTGAGTATCTTTGTGGAATCTTCAGCCTCTATGGTCCTTATAAAAAATAATATAGCTACAGATGATGCCCTGGGCTGAGCCTGTAGACCATCTAATAAGGCAGACAGCCACCTGCCCCAGTTCTGTTTCCCTATCTTCAACAATAAGGACACTTCCAGACCAGCTTCCAGGGCATACACAAGACCAAGGGATGGTGGAGATGGTGGAGGCAGGGGAAAAGATCTAGATAAAGGCTTTAGTGATTCTGTGTGTCTCCTGTTTGAATGGCCTTGGTCTGGAGACTTTGAAGCAGAATATAGGAAACACATGGGAAACAAACAGGAGACTAAAATACGATGCACGAGAGGATCTCATTTAACCCAGGATTCCTAGGGCTACTCCAGGTTTTCATTTTTGAAAACAACTGATCCCAATGGAACCTTGAAACCAAGTCCCTCTCCAAAGGAAATTTAAAGCTCGGGTGAAATGAGAAACTTCACACTGTTTACATTACTAGCTATGTTATAATACTTAAGAAACTCTCTGAAATAGAATCCTTAAACAGAAGAGGCCAGATCATAAAGATACATACAGCAGCAGCAAAGAAAGAGGAGATATCAGATTGCAGATCTCACTTTCAACAATGGCAACAGCCAAAGGGATGAATGTCTGTCTGATAAGGATCAAGTCCCTAGTATCCAGTGCCTGAGCCTAGAGCCTTGTACATGCCAGGCAAGTGCTTTACCTCTGAGCTATATATACCCCCAGCCCTCAAACTAGCTTCCATCATCTGGATACAGATGACAGTCACCTGTCTTCTGCAGCCAGGCTGTAAAGTCTTTCCTGGAAAACAGACTTGCTTCTTTAGGATGCCAAGTTGGATCCCATTCCAAAGTCTCAAGCTTCCAAATCTCTAGCAAACATCTTTGTCAACTCAGTCCAGAAGTGGTTTCAGACAGCAGCAGGAGTTTCAGGAAGCCCTATCCACGTGAGGCCTCCTTTTCTGAAACAGTGCCAGTCTAGATTGGGGCTTCCCAGGAAACAATCCAGTTTAATGACAAGGAAGCAAAACTCTGGGTCCCAGTGGAGCTGATCCCCTACTTCTTGAGCAGCGTTTGGTGGGGTTAGAAAGCAAAACAAATGCCTGACCGACAGCAGAGGTATTAGGATCATGGAGGCACACTACTCTTGGAACCAGGAAGCATTAAAATGGACATAATATTCAGGGACAGAAAAGAGTTCTGGTTAAGAAAAGAGATCCCGGTAGGCACAGACACAGGCACAGCTAAGCTCTTGGTGTAGCTTAAGACCTTCACACTCCTACCTCACTAGCCTTTTTATAAAAGAAGGCAGTGATAGTAACTATCAAGACTGAGAATTCAGGCCCTGTTAATTCAGTGGCTTCCAAAAGGCCTCACCTGGGAAAGGACCAAAGTTTTGAGAAAGGCAGCTGCTGAAAATTTATTCCAGAAAACCCTAAGTAAGAAGGAGTCTGGCATCCCTGAACTAACTCCTGAGCCTGGAAAGAAAAATGGCCATCACTGAGAGTTCCATCAATGGGCAAGGATGCGAATGATGCACTAGGAATGGTTACCCATTTCTTCCCTTTCTCGGCCTGTCCCCTGCGGCTCTCAGGCCCCAGGAGTAGTAACCACACTCTGGGCCAAGGCTACAGGCACAGGATTCTAGATTTTAATAAATAAATAACCTAACATATAGGATGAGCACGGCGGGGAGCTCTGATTGGAGAAGCAGCTTGCTGGGTTCTTCCTTGGATAATAGTGGAGAAAAGGCTTGGTTCTATTCCTTAAATCGTCTTCTGGCTTGCGTTACAGGAACTTAATACCTGGAGGAAAAAAGAAAGATGAAACGGGTGCTGTCTGTTGGTCGGTCTGGAACAGAAGGAGCCTGCCCAAAGGTGTGGCAGGGAGACAAAGGCTTTTCTAGCATATATAATGAGGACAGATAACTGTGGTTCTGTCTCACAGCAGTGAAGAAGGCCATGGGCCAGCGAGAAGCCTCACTATCTCCCCAGGACACACATGGTAGAAGGAGAACTTACTCCCATGGGTTACCTGATTTCCACATGTGCAATATGTGCAGTGCACCCATCTCCACACACACACACATACACACACACACACACACACACACAGAAAATAATTAAAAATGTAATTTTAAAAGGCAAGTATGTGTGTGTGTGGGAGATGATGGCAATGTTTAAAGAAGATCTCAGAGTATTTTGAGGTAGGAGACTTGGAGGAAATGTGTTATTTTTCTGACTTCACATAAACAAGCGTATGTGGTAGGAGGGGCAAGGATCAGCTGTACGGCAGGAAGTCCTTCTTCACTGCCCAGCCTTCTCTGACTTCTGGGAAGCCCATGGCACCTGTAGTAATTAGGCTTGAAGGGCCCGTTCTTGTTGAGTCCCAGGTACTTGGCCTGCTCATCCGTCAGCTCCGTCAGGTGGGCATCGAAGGTGGGCAGGTGCAGGCTGGCCACATACTCATCTAAAAGGACACACGAGTCATGGATAAGCATCTTGCCTCCTATCTGCCCGTCCTCAAGTAAGGCCTTAAAAAGTGGGAAGACACGTTCTAGTTCTCGGACATGATTGACAAATGCTTGACTTTTGCTCGTAGGTCCTCAAATCTAAGGAGTGGCTGCCTTTAGCTTCAAGTTCGGTGACTTTAAAAGCCAAATATTTCTTCTAGTAACTTTCTACCCTGAAGCCTTTTCTTCAGAAAAGAAATGATAGAAATAATGATATAAAAGAAATGATAGAAATAATGATAGCATGGGCCTTAAAAATGGGAAGCTCCCATGGTTAGTACTGCTTTGACGTCTATACTATGCTATGAAAATACTAGAAATACTATACTATACCTCTACATTCTAGAAAAATCCATGGGAACTAGGGAAAATAACTAAAAAAAAATGCCTAGAACTGTGTGATTTTACATCTTCTGAATAGCTACCTTTTCAACTTCATTATACAGCCAAAGAGAATATAAATGCTCTTCCAAACTATGATAGTTTTAGTTTTGTTTGTTTTTGTTTAGTTTCTCTTCTTTAGCTGTCCTGAAACTCACTCTGTAGACCATCCTGGTCTCAAGCTTATAGAGATCCTCCTGCCTCTGTCTCCCAAGGGCTGAGATTAAAGGTATGGACCACTACATCAGACCCACCTAAACTGTCTTAAACAGTTACTGAAGCAAAGCTAAAAGATGACTTATTCCTTCAGTTTGTATCACCTAGGTGCTTGGGACAGGATATTTAAACATTTAAGACAGTTTTATGTTTCTGTTGTGCCAATTGCCCACATAATTAGCTCTCTCTTTCTTTCTTTCTCTCTCTCTCTCCTTTTGTTTTTTCTTTCTTGAGACAGGGTTTCTCTGTGTAACAGCCCTGGCTATCCTGTACTGCTCTTTGTAGACCAGGCTGAACTCGAATTCACAGAGATCCACTTGCCCCTGCCTCCTAAATCCTGAGTACTGGGATTAAAGACGTGCACTACCACCACCCGGCCATAATTAACTCTTAACAGGAACTTGTGTCCCTTAAAAAAGGGGCTTTTACCATTTTAGAATTGGAATAAGCCAAATATCAAAAGGTCAAGATATTCTCTTTTGGAAGGACTGTTTTCTCCTCCTTAGAGATTTCTGCATACATGATACTTTAAAAGAGAAAATCTTTAAAATTCAATTGCCAGGCATGGCAGCACATGTTGTAATCCCAGACAGGAAACAAGTGTGAGTTGAATGCCAGTCTTGACTACATCGTGAGACCCTTCCTCGAAATATACAATGTGATGCAATGCAATAGGGCATAATAAAATAATTCTCAAGCAGGTATTCAAAATAACAGCAAGATGCAAGAACCTCCCTAGAAAAACCTATGTGGAAAATTACACAAATCACCTAGAAATGGAGTCTGGAATCCTAGTTCTTATTTTATGAAATAAAGATAAGATGCTCTCTTTTTCCCTCAACATGTGTCTGTCCAAGCTTCCTTCAGATCCTGACGGTGAACTACTTTGGTAAGAAAGGGAAGGAAGAGCAGCTTACCCATCTTCTTGGGCAGCAGGTACACATCTTGCTTATAGCGACCCTCAGGAGCGTTGTAAAGCTCTATCAAGGCGAGAGCCTGGAAAAGCAGAGACATGAATGCTGACGCACCTTCCAAAGCTGTGAGCCCTCTCCAGCCCACGACTGTTCCACCATGGCACTCACCTGAGTGGTAGCAGTGATCGAGAGCACAAATGTAGGCACTGTGGAGCAGCTTAGGTTCAGCAGACGGCCCTAGTGATCAAAAGGCAAGGCAAACGGGCATTAGGACAGCTGCCAGTTTCCAGTTCTCTCCTAATTAAGATTGCTAGACATAGCAGGCACACAACAAAAAGGAATTAATTGATATCCTTTTAATTCTTTTTGTTTTGAGACAGGGTCTCTCTGCATAGCTTTGGTGGTCCTAAAACTTGCTATGTTGACCAGGCTAGCCTCAAATACACAGAGATCCACCTGCCTCTGCTTCCCAAGTTCTGGGATTAAAGACATGAGCCACTATATTTTAAATGTCTTAAAATTTTTATCTAGCTAGGCGGTGGTGGTGCACGCCTTTAATCCCAACACTCAGGAGGGATTACAGAGCAAGTTCCAGACAGGCTCCAAAACTACAGAGAAACCCTGTCTTGAAACCCCCCCTAAAAAAAGGAAAAAAATGTTTATCTAAAATTTAGTTTTTAATTGCTATATCAAAGCAAAAATTATACATACTTATAGGTTCTATATAATGTTTCAATGCAGGAGTACACATATCTATTTCCTCAAACATTTATCATTTCTTTAAATTCTCTCTTCCAGCATTTTTAAATGTCTAGCACATAACTGTTACGTCTAGTTACAGTACACAGGTGATAGTGTGCCAGAACTCTTTATACCCCTAGCTACCTGAAACTCAGCATCCACTGAGCAACCTCTCCCCAACCCCACCACCTCATAGTTCCAAGCCTCTGGTAACCATTGTTTTTGTTTTTTGAGACAGGGACTTTCTACGTAATCACAGGTTGGCCTGTAAGTCTTAATTCTCCTGCCTCAGCCTCCTGAATGTTGGGATAACAGAAGTGTGCTGCTGCTATGCCTGGCTTACAAAAATTATTCCTATCACAACTTCTATGAGAACAGGACACAAAGCTAACTAGAACAAATTGGACACAAGGCTCATAAATCCACTGAACAGAGTTATTCTGATTTACTTAGGAATTCTCTTATTGATTTATACTTATTTGCTATTATAAACAATGCTATATTTAACCTTTTCTTTCCTTTTGGACACAGTCTTATGTAGCCTAAGCTGGCCTAAAACTTATTATGTATCCAAGGCTGTCCTTGAAATCCTAACTCTCCTGCCTCCATCTTTTTTTTTATTATTTTTTCATTTATTTACATACCAACCAGTTTCCCCTCCCTCTTCGGTTCCCGTTCCCTCCCCCTACTACCTCCATCTCTTAAGTGCTAAGATTACAGGCACGCACCAACACTTCTGGCCCCATAACCAATGTTTTTAGAGGACACGTGAGTGGGAGTATGCGTTACTTGTCTTTCTGTGTCTGGCTGGTTTCACTTCACATTACCTCACATTAACAAATGACAAGAGTTTATTTTTATGGTAGAGGAGAATGCATTTGTGGATGGGCCACATTTCCTCTAGCCAGCCCCACTTGGCTGACATAACAGCCTGCAATGAAGAAGGGCGAGTAGGTGCCTGACACACGGACTTGGTTTTCTCTAGATATGTAACAGTAGGATTACTGGAACACATAGTAGTTCTGTTGTTAAGTTTTTGAGAAACTCATATTGTTTTTCATAATTTGTTGTCTTTTATCTCTTTGATAATGTGATTTTTATTGGAATGAGGCCATACCTCACTGTGGCTTTAATTTTCCTTCCTGGTGATTAGTGATGCTGTGCATTCCCCCTTTGTCTGTTGGCCATTGGTATGTCTTCTTTGAAATTAATTGGTATCCAAATGAAAGCACTAAATATTTGATAAACGTTTTACCTAAACTATTTCTGGGACTATAAAAGGAATAAAGGCAGTCATACACCACTGAGGATTGTGTGAATTCCCCATTCTCTACAGCAAAACATCCTTCCAAGGGTTGGCATTCCTTAGATTGTCTTAGAAAAGGAGACAGTTAAGGTGAGCGGCAATCTCCAGGCTGAGAAGGAGACAACTATGGATTTATGAAGCTGTGATGATTTTTGTGCTTCTCAGTTTATGTCTGTGACCCAAAGGTGGATAGTCTTGAATTCTGAGTAGAAAATAGAGATAGTAAAAGAACTAACACCTGCCCCATGCTGTCCTTTCTTGCTTTATTTCCTAGGAAGCTTGACTACTGTTTATAGCCCAAAGCACCTTTAGTGCCTGTTTTTATCACCAAAATTGCTAAGAGGGACCTCCCAGGGCAGTTTAGAAATGCTGCCAGATGGGGCTGACGGCAAGGCTATTAATAAACACTTAACAACCTGTTCTTCTCCTGGCCATACACACGCCTTCCCAGACAGGCCCTAAAGTATTTAAAGGATGTTAACTAAGTGAGGGCAAAAGGTCAAAGAGTAAAGACAAACAAAGCTGGTCTGTGTGCCCTGCATAAGGAGATGAAATTGTTTACTTTTTCACACTCAGTTTATCTAACGTAAGAAAGAAAACTGAAGGAAGGAAACCAAAACGCTTTATTGTTCAGGCCCTTCCCTTAAAAGAGAAAGCTTCATGGAAACAAGAAGTACTCCCAGTACCCAGGAACACTGGGCTACGAGGGCAAACCCTTCACTATAGGAAAAGCGGCCAGAGAATAACATAAAGGCTACAAGGGACGAAAGTTGAGACTGAGTGTTAGTGCCAGTGAGAATGCTCAGCAGGTAAAGGTACCTGCTGCCTGCCAACCTGACACCAGAGTTTGGTCCCTGAGGCCCCACATGGTGGAGAGAACTGACTTCTGCAAGTCGTCCTCTGACTCTACAAGAGAAAACATGCACATGACCAACTCCCCACTCCCAAAAGGACTGGGAATATCGCTCAGTGATGGAGCTCTTGCTTAGCATGTGTACATGTGTGAGCCATGAATTCAATTCCTAGCACAGGGGAAAATAGGAATATGTGTGAGCCAGATCAAGCAGAATGTGGAACTATCCATCCAGCATCCAATTAAGAGGATAAGCTGGGTACCTTCTACACAGCTGGCTCAGTTCATCAGTTCAGAAGACACTAAAATAGAGACGTTATCAGCAAAGACACGACTTTCCCAAAGCTTACCAAAGACAGTCTGAGCTACAGCCAGGAACACATACTTTGCTTACTGATTAAACCACCCCACAAATGACATTATCTCTCGGTGAGCATCACTCAAAGTGGCACTGATTCCTTCTGCTAATTCCTTCCACAGTAATAGTCATTATCTGACTCAGCCTAGAGAGTGACATGGAGAGACAGGATAATTGGTGAAAAGTAAGGAACCAAAATAGTCTCTTAATTGCTGAATGAAAAGACCTTTCACAATTGGAAGTAGAATCCATTGGTAAAGTAGCTAAACTTGTGCTTAAGAGACAGAGTTGAAAGGATCAGGGAACATGAAGAGGAGGGAGCCGGGAACTGCAGTCTCGGATGGCTCTTTGTCAGCTTCAGGCTTACCTCTGCCAGCAGTACTATCCTCTTGCCATCAGGCCATATCACATGGTCAACTTGAGATCTTACTCTCTCCCAGGTCAGTTCTGGTGTCCGCAGGCTTGCCTGGAACACATACAGTAAGAAGATCATCAGCTGAGGCAAGTCCCCGACACCGGAGACAGAAAGATGTTGAAGGGAGCCATTTCAAATAGCAAGTCGAAAGAAGCAACCAACATGCCAGATGGAGAATACCTGTCCTGGGGTGGTTAGGACTGTTCCAGGTCAGGGAATTTAATCTTAGGCCCAGCCAGGGAGGGATCACTCAGGATGTCATTCCACAACATATACTGTACGCCCACTCTCTGCTGAGCACAGTAAAAGGTGCTATGGGAAATACAAAAGAAACCAAAGGCATGGTTTCTGCCTTCAAAAATCTCATATTTTAGTTGGGGACACAAAACAATACATTCGTGAGAAGAAAACACAAAGCGACATGCAAACAAGTGCAGATTAATATGGTGCAAACTGAATACATAAGTGCTGAAGAGACGGAAAAGAACAAGATCAGAGCCAAGTGGGATTAGCTGGAGAGGGCCGAACGTCCTAAACATAGCATGCTGGGGATCAAGACTCTGCCCTCATGTCCCACGTTCCCAGCTGCACCTTCTCAGGAGGCTGGCTTTTCCTAGAGTGACAGAAGCTCTGTGTCCTAAGAGCGAGTGTGAGGTGGCTTTTAGAGGAACGCTAGTGGTAGAGTAAAGCGCCAATGGCTCACCCTCTCTCCACTTCTGTACATTGTACATTCAGAGGACAAAAGGAAAGACGGTAAGTTTATTATCAGCACAATCAAACGACAATCACAGGGTGTGCAGACTTAGCACAACTACGTCCTTCTTCAATAAGCAATGGCTGAAACAGAAAGGAAGTCCATATTCCAAAACTACCCCATCAATTCATCTGGTAAAAATGAAAAGTTCTGCTAAAATACTAGTCCTCAGACAAAGAGAAACAGTTACATAGTAATTCTAGGCACCGTAGAAAAGGACAAACACTGAGAGAAGAATGTGAGCAATTTTTGCATAGAGATGGTTATCTTTACTTTCTCTCTCTCTCTCTCTCTCTCTCTCTCTCTCTCTCTCTCTCTCTCTCTCTCTCTCTCTTTCAAAACAGGGTTTCTCTGTGTAACAGTTCTGGTTGTCCTGAAACTTGCTTTGTAGACCAGGCTGGCCTCGAACTCACTGAGATCCACCTGCCTCTGCCTTCCAAGTGCTGGGATTAAAGGTGTGCGCCACCACCGCCCAGCTATATTTGCATTTTTAAATCTCCAAATTCTCTCTAGACATACAATGGGGTGCTCAATTAATGTTTAGAAAATCATGGTCCCTCTCGCTAAGGAAATGGCAATCTAATGGTGCAAAAAGACAAAGAATTATATTTTAGTACATTCAGAATCACATTTATTCATGGTCAGGATCATCATTTCTTGAAAATGTAAAGTTTGAGATATAAGTTCCATAAAATAGTTCAATCATACTGAAGAGCAATTTGGCAATAACTACCAAATGTTATAGATACTTAATTTTTATCAATTAATTTAATTTTTAGACTCCTAAAACAAATATTTATTCAAGTGAAGAATTTAGGTGCCTAAGAAAGTTTAGTCTAAGACAGGTATAGTGGTGCATGTCCTTAATCCCAGCACTTGGTGGGGGAAGGCAGGAGAATCAAGAGTTCAAGGCCAACCTGGGCTATAATAAAACTGCCTCAATAAACAAAAGCAAAAACAAAGAAAGAATGATCATTCTAGCATTATTTATAATAGCAAAGAAACATCAAAAAAAGGAATATTACTAAGTAAATCAGCTCCAGTTGGTTTATGTAACACATAAAAGAAGAAAACAAAAAAAAAAGAAAAGGAAGAAGAAAAAGAAGCTGAAATAGTAGTAATAATAATATTGGGAGAGAGGGGAGGTGAGGGGATGGGGAGAAATGGGGGGAGGAAGGCTGTGGCTGGGATATATTGTAGGAGAGAATAATGAGAACAATAACAACAACAACAACAATAGAGGTTTGATATGTAGCTTAGTGGACTGTTTTTGCCCAGCATGTATAAAACACTGGATTTGAACCCTAGTACCACAGATTAAATATTTATAAGTAAATGATATGAACAAACTAAAAAATAACTGAAGCAAGTTAAGAATATATAAAATATAAATCCTTTAGCCTTTGAAAACACCACATAGAGGGTATAACCACTGATGGCCAAGGCATACAGCTCCTTGGTAACACACGTATTTTACATTGAGATGAGATGTTAAGTAGTTCAGAACTTTATTGTTTCATATCATCCATCTTCCAGAGGAAAAGCAATCTTGGTGACTGGGAGCAAAGAGCTGACAGCACGATACTGAGAATCTACCGACTTAGGAAGTACACCTTGGGAAGAATGGTGGAATCAAGGAAAGGGCAACTGTTTATGAACATAAGAAAATGGCCCATGGTGAGAAGGGGCAGCATATGAAAGCACAGGAATGGCTCAGATAAAGGCAGAGTACCTTGACGGTCAATTTAAAGGAGGTTTAAAGAGGCATTTGGTTAACTTATCTCTACCACTTTCCGGGGAGGGTCAATGTCCTCACTACGAAAATGCCCTTTTGGTCATACACTCCCTGAGAGGAGCTTCCTACCGTATGGTTGGCACAAGAATAGCTCTTAAGTTCAACCAGCTAGGTTTGAGATAGGAGATCAGTGGTAAAATACAGAGTTGGGTTCAAACTCTGGTGCCGCCACTCCCAAAGGGGGCGGAAGGCCCAAGGTGGCTTTGCTGTGGACCTGCACTCAGTTACCACTGCACCAGGAAAACGATTGTACAGATACCACCTCCAGTGCTGGCACATGCCCTTGTAAGTGTGGTGTGCCTGTACACACTGAACTTACATGATTCTGAGCAATGCATAGCATCCCCCTTGCCCCCTGCCCCGGGGAACACAGCTGTGATTCCAGTTCCTTAAAACAGAATCAACAGCAGGCTTGGGTAAAACAATTCTTTGGTGGGAAAAAGGTTTTGAAAGCATGTGTATGTCGTGGCTTCTCACTAACTGCGAAGCAATAATCGCACAGGCCTTCAGGTGAGACAGGAAACGTGTGAAAGGCAGAGCTGGCCTCTAAGTAGCCTATCGCAGGGATTCTGGGATTCATGGAATTCATATTTTTCAGGAAAACAAGTGCAGCTTTTTAAATGGCTAACATTTTTTCATGAGCTATTCTTTCCTAAAATATACAGCAAGTAATATCTCAAAGTTAGGCAAAACCAAAAATTCCTACCCAAAGAGGGAAAAAAAAACTAAGTAAATTTTGGGCAAGCCATTTGGAGGATCTTACTCCATGTACACCCAGGCCACAAGAGCCTTGAGCTCTCTGTGTAGTTCAAGCAGGCCTCAACCTCATCCTACCTCCACCCCCAAGAAGTAGGAATTACTCTAAATTTTGATCACAAAGCTATCAGGTAGACATCTGAGTCTCCCGCAGTCAGAACCTGCCTTGAAAGCAATCTGACAACAAAATCTAGCTGGATAAATATTACACTAACTTGATTTATGGAGAATTTCTTCTCTAAATTTTGGTTACAAAAGATCAATTATCTATCACCTCTACTGCTTACACACTGAACCCGTCACCACCTTCACCATCTCAAAGAGCCTCTTGCTGTTCTTACCCCTACTCAAGCTCTAGAAGGGTTTTCTTTATACAAAAGCCAGGCTAATATTTAAAGAAATATCCATCAGATATATTTTGCTATTCATTTCTATTTAGATAAGAATCTAGTTCTTAGAACCCATAAAGCCCCATCTTACCTGAACTGCCTCCTCTATCCTTACCTCCTTTCTTGGACATTTTGTTACTGTCACCAAGCTTTATCTTTTAAAAAAAATTATACTTGCTAGGCGGTGGTGGCGCATGCCTTTAATCCCAGCATTCAGGAGGCAGAGGCAGGCAGATCTCTATGAGTTTGAAACCAGCCTGGTCTACACAGTGAGTCCCAGGACAAGACAGGCTCCAAAGCTACAGAGAAACCCCATTTCGAAAAACCAAACCAAACCAACCAACAAACAAAAACATAAGTATTTATTGATATACTTATTTATCTCTTTGTGTATATATTGGCACCTGCGTGGTATGTTTGTGGAGGTCTGAGGATTGTGTACAAGGACTGGCTGACTGGCTCCAGCGATTCAAGTCAGGCCTTCGGGCTTGATTATAGGTACCGATCGATACCTGCTGTCAGCCCCACCACAGCTTCTGGGCTCCTCATTTGCCATTCTGTTTTGTTTTGTTTTCCTTCTTTGCATTGGTGAGACTCAACCTAGGCCCCTGTGCATTCATTCCAGAGTAGTGTTCTACCACTGAGCTACATCCCTGCTTGATCATTCTCTGTGAATATACAGTACTCAGCTTGCTATTTCTTTCACTTAGCTTTGTCCCCAAGTATTATAGCCACAAAAATATCTTTTAGATCATTTCAATTAAAAGGTTGTTCTCAACATCCTTATCTTGCTTTCTTCATTCAATACAACACAGACAATAACTGTTAACTTATTTATTATCCATCTCCCACACAAGAATATAAACTCCACAGAGGCAAGATGTTATTCAATGCTTTTTCTTCAATCATTTAGAAGTTGGTACAGAGCAGGCCATGTATTCAGTATATACTTGCTAAATAATAAATGAACATGCTGGTTCTAATTATTGGCTGAGGTTGTTGTTTTCTTTGAGACAGGATCCTATTACAAAGTTGATCTCACAGCAATCATGAGTTTTTTTGTACTTTAAACTTTGTTTTACATGTTCTGTGACACCACCATCTAACACTAATAATTCAACTTTCAAAATTCTTCTGAGCAGCATCTTTTCTGGATCATTTAACTTAGTATTTACCTTATGCTGTGAAGGATTCAAAGAAAAGAGAGAGATGGCACTTGGACCCTGATGTGGCAAATATGGGGTCTACCTAGCAGTAATGGCAGAACCAAGCCTAGTTTCCACATGTTATCTAGAGCGACCCCTTTTAAAGAAAAAGTCATCATATTAAGACTGAGCCAGATTAGAAACCCTACGGCAGCTCCCTGTTTCTTCAAGAATATAACTGGTTCTGGGCCAGGTTGTTAGGCCTAAGAGATCTGGCCCCTCCGATCACTGGCCTCCTGTCACCCCTCAAACACAGCAGGTTTGCTTCTGCTCCAGGACATGTGAACCAGCTGCTGCTGCTGCTGAGAACGCTCTTTACCTAAAAGTCCACATGGCTATCCCTTCCACCGCAGGCTCACAGCTGGACGGCACAAGGTAAAGTAACAGCTGAGCACTCCATCCCCTCTCTCATGCGCTACTTCTTCTTGCAGTGGCTTTACTTTTAATCTTATGAATTTATATTATGAATTTATATTCATATATATAATGAATTTATATTATATTATGTGTTTTTCTTCTCACCTAAACACACGCTCTATGAGGGTAGGAATGTGTTATGCTCACTACTCCAAGCATCTAGACTGCAGCTGGCATACAGCAATCATACTATTTGTGATCGAAGGTAAAGGGTCTTGACCTTTATTCTGGGGAAATACTCATACTCATGTCTGGCCTGTCTTTTTTTTGTTGTTGTTTTTTTTTGCTTTTTAAGACAAGGTTTTTTTTTCTGTGTGTAGCTCTAGCTGTCCTGGAACTTCCATTGTAGATCAGGTTGGTCTGGCCTCGAACTCACAGAGATCTGCCTGCCTCTGTCTTCTGAGTGCTGGGATTAAAGGTGTGGACCACTACCACCTGACTGATCTGGCTTATCTTAAAGGGAGAATACTGTCACAAATTGAAGTTTGGTTAATCTACCAGTCAGAGGGGGCTAGAGAGGACCCTGGTTTAATTCCCAGCACCCATATAGTGACTCACAACCATCTGTAACTTCAGTTCCAGGGGATCCAATGCCCTCTTATAGGCTCTGAGGGCATTAGGTATGTGGCATATATAACATACATGCAAGCAAAACTCTCATACATATAAAATAAACCTAAAAACAAGAACCCCCCCCCAAAAAAAAACCCTCACCCCCCCCCCGAAAACCCAACTTTGCCAGTGAGAAGGGTGACAGCACACCTCCTGGAAAACAACTCAAAAGCAAAGGAAAAGCAGGCCTTGGAGTCCATGCACCTCAAGTTTTGTTTGTTTTGTTTTCTCAAGACAGGGTTTCTCTGTGTAGCCCTGGCTGTCCTGGAACTCACTTTGTAGACCAGGCTGGCCTCGAACTCAGAGATCCGCCTGCCTCTGCCTCCTGGTGTACACCACCACACACACCAGTTCAAATACCTGGATTTTGCACTTAAATTTTATTTTGAATCAATTGTATGACTTATTAGTTTACTTAATGTCTACATTTTCCAGTATAAAGTTAAGAATAAATCCTCATAGAGAGTCAAGGGAATGGGATGAGAAAAAGCAAAGGTAAGAAGTTAGTCATTAGTCATTGGGAGTTTCCTGCAGTTAGAGAAAGGCTTTCCTCCCTCCTCCATCTCTGACCATTTAATAAAGGTGCTCCTTCACTCACAGCACGTAAGTGAAACTCCAGAGGGCACTGCCCCCATCCCTGCCCAAGAACCAACTCTCAGCCTGACAAGTAACTGTAAGTAACTCTCAGCCTGACTAGTAATTGTAAGTGAACCACAGTGACAAGACAGTAAGGAAGCTATGGCCCTTAGACCCCAGGCTAGAAATAGATTTGGGAAGGTTATCTTGCTAGCTATTTCCTTCCTTCTTTCTGGTGCTGTGATGCATGGGTTAGACCTGGAGCCTCATGTGTGTGAGGCAAACACTTTCAATACTGACCTACATCCCCAGCCAGCTGTGTTATTAACAAAAGAACAGAACATAGGGTTAAAAAGAGAAACCACTATGATAGTATACATAAGCGACTCCAAAAATTCTACCAAAGAACTCCTACAGCTGATAAACACCTTTAGTAATGTGGCAGGATACAAGATCAACTCCAAAAAATCAGTTGCCTTCCTATACATTAAGGATAAGGAAACAGAGAGGGAAATCAGAGAAGCATCACCTTTCACGATAGCCACAAATAGCATAAAATATCTTGGGGTAACTCTGACCAAGGAAGTGAAAGATCTATTTGACAAGAACTTTAAGCCTTTGAACAAAGAAATTGAAGAGGACACCAGAAAATGGAAGTATCTCCCTTGCTCTTGGATTGGGAGGATCAACATAGTAAAAATGGCAATTCTACCAAAAGCAATCTATAGATTTAATGCAATCCCCATCAAAATCCCATCAAAATTCTTCACATATCTGGAGAAGACAATAATCAACTTTATATGGAAAAACAAAAAACCCAGGATAGCCAAAACAATCTTATACAATAAAGGATCGTCTGGAGGCATTACCATCCCTGACTTCAAACTCTATTACAGAGCTACAGTATTGAAAACAGCTTGGTATTGGCATAAAAACAGAGAAGTCGACCAATGGAATCGAATAGAAGACCCTGACTTTAACCCACAAACCTACGAACACCTGATTTTCGATAAAGGAGCTAAAAGTATACAATGGAAAAAAGAGAGCATCTTCAACAAATTGTGCTGGCAAAACTGGATGTCAATCTGTAGAAGAATGAAAATAGATCCATATCTATCACCATGCACAAAACTCAAGTCCAAATGGATTAAAGACCTCAATATCAGTCCGAACACACTAAACCTGATAGAAGAGAAAGTGGGAAGTACTCTACAACACATGGGCACAGAGACCACTTCCTACGTATAATCCAGCAGCACAGACATTAAGGGCCTCATTGAATAAATGGGACCTCCTGAAACAGAGAAGCTTCTGTAAAGCAAAGGACACTGTCACTAAGACAAAAAGGCAACCCACTGACTGGGAGAAGATCTTCACCAACCCCGCAACTGACAAAGGTCTGATCTCCAAAATATATAAAGAACTCAAGAAACTAGACCGTAAAAGGCTAATCAACCCAATTATAAAATGGGACACTGAGCTGAACAGAGAATTCTCAAGAGAAGAACTTCAAATGGCCAAAAGACACTTAAGGTCATGCTCAACTTCCTTAGTGATCAGGGAAATGCAAATCAAGACAACTTTAAGATACCATCTTACACCTGTCAGAATGGCTAAAATAAAAAACACCAATGATAGCCTTTGCTGGAGAGGTTGTGGAGAAAGGGGTACACTCATCCATTGCTGGTGGGAATGCAAACTTGTGCAACCACTTTGAAAAGCAATGTGGCGGTTTCTCAGGAAATTCGGGATCAACCTACCCTTGGACCCAGCAATACCACTCTTGGGAATGTACCCAAGAGAGGCCTTATCATACAACAAAAGTATATGCTCTACTATGTTCATAGCAGCATTGTTTGTAATAGCCAGAACCTGGAAACAACCTAGATGCCCTTCCATGGAAGAATGGATGAAGAAAGTATGGAATATATACATATTAGAGTACTACTCAGCAGTAAAAAACAAGGACTTCTTGAATTTTATATGCAAATGGATGGAAATAGAAAACACTATCCTGAGTGAGGTAAGCCAGACCCAAAAAGAGGAACATGGGATGTACTCACTCATATTTGGTTTCTAGCCATAAATAAAGGACATTGAGCCTATAATTAGTGATCCTAGAGAAGCTAAATAAGAAGGAGAACCCAAAGAAAAACATATAGGCATCCTCCTGAATATTAACCTTCATCAGGCGATGAAAGGAGACAGAGACAGAGACCCACATTGGAGCACCGGACAGAAATCTCAAGGTCCAAATCAGGAGCAGAAGGAGAGAGAGCACGAGCAAGGAACTCAGGACCGCGAGGGGTGCACCCACACACTGAGACAATGGGGATGTTCTATCGGGAACTCACCAAGGCCAGCTGGCCTGGGTCTGAAAAAACCTGGGATAAAACCGGACTCGCTGAACATAGAGGACAATGAGGACTACTGAGAACCCAAAAACAATGGCAATGGGTTTTTGATCCTACTGCACGTACTGGCTTTGTGGGAGCCTAGGCAGTTTGGATGCTCACCTTACTAGACCTGGATGGAGATGGGTGGTCCTTGGACTTCCCACAGGGCAGGGAACCCTGATTGCTCTTTGGGCTGACGAGGGAGGGGGACTTGAGTGGGGGAGGGGGAGGGAAATGGGAGGTGGTGGCGGGGAAGAGACAGAAATCTTTAATAAATAAATAAATAAATAAATAAAACTACTATAAAAAAAAAAGAGAAACCACATAAAATAAATTTTATCCAACAAGGGTCTTGGTGTTAGTTGGTCCCTACCTGGAGTGCTGAAGCTCAATCACAGCAGTCCTCCATGGAGATGAAAGCATGCTAGGATTGAGCCAGTCACCCAGAGAGAAGGATGGGTGTGCCATAAAATGCCATGGTAACTTAAAGCCAGAGTCAAAGTCATACTGAGAGATACTTTGCTAAGTCTGAAAAGAAATAAATAGCACCTCTATTAACTACTACTTGGACAACTTATTAGAGGTTTGGATGACTATAATCAGATTAGAGAAATATACCTGTCAGAATGGCCAAGATAAAAAAACACTGACGAGAACTTAAGCTGGAGAGGTTGTGGGGTAAGGGGAACATTCCACCATTGCTGGTGGAGTGTAAACTTGTACAGCTGCTTTGGAAATCAGTATGGCGATTTCTCAGAAAATCAGAAAACAACCTACCTCAAGACCCAGCAACACCACTTTTGGGTATATATCCAAAAGATACTCATTCATACCACAAGGACATGTGCTCAACTATGTTCACAGATGTAGTATTTGTAATAGCCACAACCTGGAAACAACCTAAATGCCCCTTGACTAACAGAAAATGTGGTACATTTATACAAAGGAGTACTACACAGCAGAAAAAAATAATGACATCTTGAAATTTGCAAACAAATAAATGGATCTAGAAAAAAAACCATACTGAGTGAGGTAACCCAGACCCAGAAAGACAAATATATGTCCTCACTCATAAGTGGCTTTTAGACATAAAGTAAAGAAAAACCAGCCTACAATCCACAACCCCAGAGAAACTAGACAACAAAGAGAATCCTGAGAGAGACATACATGGATCTACATAAGAAGGAGTAAATTGTGAGGGTGGGAGTCATGGGAGAGGGTAGAAAGGGACAGGGTAGGAAGGGAGGGGAGCAGAGGAAAATGTCTAGAGCAATAAAAACAACAGAAAAATACAATGATAGACTTTCCAGGTTTTAGGAATGCATAGTGTTACACAGTGGCTCTGAATTGGAGGTGATGCCTACAGACCCAATTATTGAAATCTAAAAAATATGTTAAGGGGAGACCTAGCCCAGGAAAGAGGAGAGAAAGGAAGCAACTGCAGTGTTTGGTAGACACAGCCCATCTAAGGCAGTGCACTCATCCTAGCCCACAGAGCTCTCTCCTTTAGTGTTTCCATGGACCAGCCTACTTATCTTTATGTAAAACTAAACATCCTCAGATGCTACCATGCTGACTCACAGTGAGTTTCTGTAGCTCCCAGTTCTCAACATGGAAAGAAAATGGATCACAGCCTGAGAAGGTAATCAAGCCTGGGTGGAAGGAGACAGTCGTGTGAAATGATTGACCGGAAGCTTTCCTTTGCACCTAAGCACAGGCCATGGGGCCGGTAAGTGAACAGAATGGACTGTTCCCCTGGGATAGTCATGTTTAGGGTAGCTGAGAATCTGTCTTTTCTTCTTCTGGTTTGTTACTTGAGAAGGAGAGACTGAAAGAAAAATAAAAAGGTTCTAGTAATTATCAGTAATGAACTTACCACATCAATCTCAGTGTTGGAATGTCCCATGTTACAGACGATGCAGCTATTCTTCATACGGTCCAAGTGCTCTCTGGTTACCACATTCTTGTTACCTTAAAAACAGAAGCAATACTCACATGAAAAGGAATGAAGCTAGACTCCTACCTCCCTCCTATAACAGGAACACACACACACATAAAATCAACCTCTCTCCTCTGTGTGTGTGTATACATACATACATACATGAAATACATTAAAATCAACTCTACATAGATCATATGTAGATCATTCTTTTTTTTTTTTTTTTGGTTTCTCTGTGTAGCTCTGGCTGTCCTGGAACTCACTGACCAGGCTGGCCTTGAACTCACAGAGATCTGCCTGCCTCTGTCTCCCAAGTGCTGGGATTAAAGGTTTGCACCACCACCGCAAATCCTTAAGAGCACAAAACTATAAAAATCTTAGCTGTAAAGAAATCTTAGAGGAATATAAAAGTGAATCTTTGTGACCTCAGGCTGAGCAACAGTCTACTCCCATAGAGCACTTTAAACATCAGCAGCAGAAGGAAATAGAGACCGGATTACATCAACACACATACAAAGCCTTGTCTTATGAACGACCACACCAAGGAAGTGTTAAAAAGACAACAAATAAAATCTTTGTAAATCAAATACCAAAATGGGATTCCTACCCAAAATGTATTTGGGACTCTTAAAATTCAGAAATAAAGATGAATAATCTAACTTTAAAGTAGACAAGAACTTGAAAGGATGTTTCTTCAGAGATACACATGGCCAAAGCAAGGAAAGAATGGAGAACACCACTAGCCATCAAAACCATATCTTACTTTATGTTCACTAGGATCATAATACTAAAATACACAATAATAAAATTGTTAATGACACAGAAAAGCTGGAGCTCTCAACAGTACAATACAATACAATGGTACAATACTACCATCACTTTAAAAAATAGTTTGGTAATTCCTTAAAACCTTAAAAGTAGAGTTACTATATGATATAGTGATTTTACTGCTATTCATACAAAGAAGAGAATTGAAAATGTGTCCACACAAAGTGTTGGATTCAATGTTTGCAGTGGCATCATTCATGATGACCCCAAAGTGAAACCAACCTAAATATCCATCTATTTTCATCAGAATACAAAAACTGTGCTATAGTCACATTCAGAAACAAAAAGAGATGGAATAGTAATACATATTATTATATAGATGGAAACTTGGAGGCATCATGCTAAGAAGCCAGTCACAAAATCTACATATTGAATGACCTCATTTTACATGGAATGTCCAGAAGAAGCGAATATGCACAGATAGAAAGAGGAATGGTTGCTTAGGGTTACAGGCATGTGAAGAATGGGATAAAGAGTGACCATTTATGACAGAGGGCTTCTTGTGGGTATGATGACAATGTTCTAGAATTAGATAATGGGATATTCTACAACATCAGTAAAAACCACCATACTGTATACTTTTCAGAGATAAACACTGTGCTATATGAATTATGTCTCAATAGAAAGTCATTGTAACAGTGGTACAATCCTATGAATTTCTTATAAAGTATTGAATTTTGGTGCTGGGAATCAACCCTAGGTCCTCTGAGCTATACCTACAGACAAACTGAATACGCATGAATAAAATACACAACAAGGGACTCATATCTCAGTTAAGCTATTTAAAATAAGCACATTCTATCCCTAGCACGGGGGAGGAGAGGAAGAACCAAGGGACTGATGAATAAAGCAGGAACAGCTCCTCATGGTCCTTGTCCTCTGCCCCCAGTCCTTGCTGAGGCTATAACCACATTTTATTTCCTCTCTCTGAGAATTATTTTTAAAAAGTATTCCTGATTTCTGGTTCTAGTATACAATTATAATAAGTTTCTTGATCTGAGGAAACTAGCTATTTTTTATATTCCTCCCTAAAATTAAAAATCTACCTGTTTGTGGCTGGAGAGATGGCTCAGCGGTTAAGAACACTGAGTGCCCTTCCATGAGGGCCCAGGGTTCAATTCCCAGCACCCACATAGAAGTTCACAGCTATTTTTAACTCCAGTTTCAAGGGACCTGACACCCTCACCCAGATACACATGCAGGCAAAACACCAGTGCACATAAAGTAAAAATAAATTGTATAAAAAGTTTACCTGTTTTATAATTAACACAATCACTTTACTTTTTCTAACTATGAAATTTTCTCTTTCCCTATCGTAATTTATAGGGACTATATAGAAGCATATTTGCTTTTTGGTTTCTTTGTTGGTTTTTGAGGTAGGATCCCACTATGTAGCTCTGGCAGTCCTGGAACTATGTGGACCAGGCAGGCTGGCCTTGAATTCAGAGGTCCTCCTGCTTCTACATCCTAAGTGCTAAAATTAATGGTGTGTGCCACCATGCCCTGCTGAGTATTTGCTTTTAGAGTGAAATAAAAGATGACAGGGCTGAGAATGGAGCTTGGTGGTACAGTACACATTCAGCATGCTTAAAGCCCTGGTAATAATCACTGGCACATAGTATTCAATTTCTAGCTATGTCCTAGGAGGGTAAGGAAAGGGGAGACATAGCAGCCATAAAGGATGGAGAGAAACCTTCCTGAAGGTCTATGCTTGGGCAGGGCTCTAAACAGGTAGGAAAATGTGAAAGAGATAGACTTTTTTGGCCCACTATCTCTGGTGTGTGTGTGTGTGTGGTTTATGTGTTTATTTCTGTCTGACTCCACGGTGCTGAAATTAGAAGTGCACGCCACCATGCTTGGCTTTTTAAAAAAGATTATCTATTTCATGTGTATCAATGTTTTGTCTACATGTATGTATGTGCACCACATATATGTCTGGTGCCCACAGTTAGAAAAGGGTGTCAGGTCCCCTGGAACTGGAGTTATATATAGATGGTTGTGAGCTATCATGTGGGTATTGGGAATTGAACCTGGGCTCTCTTTAAGAGCAACAACTGTTCTTTGTTGTTGTTGTTTGTCAAGACATAATTTCTTTGTGCAGTCCTGGCTGTCTGGAATTTGCTCTGTAGTCCAGGCTGGCCTTGAACTCACAGATTTCAGAAAGGCATGTGCCACCACTACCCAGCAGCAACAAGTATTCTTAACCACTGAGCCAACTTTCCAATCACCCTTGCCTGACTTTTTTTTTTAACATGGGTTCTTAGAATCAAATCCAGGTACTCATGTTTATTAAGGCAAGTATCTTACCAAATAAGCCACTCGACTTCTCAACCCCTACTTCTTGCTTCAATAGTTTGGATTTATCCAGAATATTTTCAATCATCTTTTACGTGCTCCATGAAAAAAGCATTCCCAAATCTTACTCCCCCCACCTGAAACCTCACAGCCATACCTGTACAAGTAATGACAATGTCCACTTGTCGGATGACTTCATTTAACTTCACCAGTCGAAATCCATCCATACTGTAGACACAAAGCAGGATCAATTAAACTAAGCCAGTAGATGGGGAGCTTTTCGTGAAAGCTAGCACCAAGATCTCTAGGTAGTTACAACGCCGCTTCTTAAAGAGCTAGACTGTGTTCAGGGTGTTCATTTTGTTTGGTTTTGAAGACAGTGTCATTGTGTAGCCCAGGCTGGCCTCAAACTCAGGATCCTCTAGCCTCTTCCTCCCAAGAGCTAGGATTACAAGCATGTACCACATCTAGCCTGGACTATTCTTCAGTCAAAAGCCCAGATCATTTCCTGAGTTTACACAAGAGAAATGTAAATGTTCCCATTGCATCACTAGAATTAGTTCTTCCTAATAATAGGGAGCCAAGCAAGGACAGTCATGAGATTCCCAAAACAAATGTCTATAAAAAAAAATTGGCCACTATTTTCACTGAGCCTGTTCTCCCAAGATCATCAATTATTTTCTGAAATAAAAAAACCAATATTTTCTTAGTATCTTATAGTACTTGATTCCTCTGCCACATTAAGCATAATTTACCTCCTTAAACTGAGTGCCCCCCTCCCTGCTCGGTGGTGGGAATTGAGCCCAGGACATTGCATAGGCGAGGCAATTGTGCCGCATTTGGCTACACTCTCAGCCTTTCCCTGTGTTTAAATGGCGGCACTCCATGGGGTTCTTCACTGGACTCTTTTGTCCTTTCAGTACTGGTTTTGTCCTGCCTCTCGCCCACCAGGTGGGATTAGAACCCAGGCATCAGATAACAAGGCAGACCTCCACACCAATCTCCATCTCCAGCTGCAGTTTATTTTTTTAACTTACATCTCTGGGATGCTTCATAACCAAGGATTGCATACTCCCCCAGATACCTCCTCAAAGTCCCTGAGGAGGATCCCAGACTGACTTTGTTGGAAGATGAACTCATTATCTTCTACACTCTTATCTATTTTTCCTCTGTATTCTCTGCCCTGGTAACCTGACTGTATGAGCCAGGTAAACTAAACATTTCTTCCAAATTGAAATTGTAACCAAGTTTTGCCTTTTTGCCTTTTTGATCCTTTTCTTTCTTTCTCTCTCTCTCTCTCTCTCTCTCTCTCTCTCTCTCTCTCTTTCTTTCTTTCTTTCTTCTTCTTTTTTTTTTTTTGGTTTTTTCGAGACAGGGTTTCTCTGTAGCTTTGGTGCCTGTCCTGGAACTAGCTCTTGTAGACCAGGCTGGCCTCTCCCAGAGATCAGCCTGCCCCTGCCTCCCAAGTGCTGGGATTAAAGGCGTGTGCCACCACCGCCCGGCTTTTGATCCTTTTCTTAATTCCTTTAAAGTCTCTTGAATTTATGGGCCCACACACCCCTTCCGGTGGTTTTGAGACAGGGTCTGTACTTACTTTGTAGACTTGGTTAGCCATAAAATGGAAGCAATTCTCTTGAGGGTCCGCGAGTACAGGAGTGTGAGCCTCTGGCCTAGTTCTGTTCCCTTTTACTCACGCATGCTGGCGTTCCTAAGTTCAGGGCAGTGAGGCTTGGCCCAGTCTCACTGTCTCTAGGTTACATCTCAATATCATTTTGCATCGTGATTTATATCACTTCCATGTTTAAGACATTTCAGGGTAAGACTTAAATTCTTGTACACACTGCCATATGATACTTATCTCAGACACTACCACTCCCCAAATTTACCCTATCTGTGAGCTCCTTAAATATGCCATGCTAGCTTTTGTTTGGAGGCTATGCACTTGCTCCTTGTACAGGCCACATACTTTCAAACTGAGGAAGAAAACAAACAAAACCAACTGCACAACTTTTAATATAGCTTTGTTGATGTTTCTATCTACATTGCCTCGGCCTTCAGTTAAGACACTTCTTGTAGCATGAATAATAAAAACCCAGAGACAGGTATTGGGGTTCATGTTGAAGATCAGAAAAGCAAAGCAGTCAAGCCTCTAGAGAGTTCTTACCTCTACCAAGGCTCAGACAAAGGGGGTGATCATGTCCTCAGAGTAACTGTAGACTGCAGTGCTCTCCAACAAACCTCAGACTGCAATGAGTTCTTGTGTAGTGATATTTCATTTTTATTTTATTTTTATTTTAATAAATAAAGCTTGCCTGAAGTTCAGAGAGTAAAAGAGCTGCACTGATCAACCTTAATGCAGTGGTGACACACACCTTTAATTTCAGTAGCCACACTAGTTTGTCAAAGAAGTCGGGTGGTGGTGGCGTAGTGGCACGTGCCTTTAATCCCAACACTCAGGAGGCAAAGGCAGGCAGATCTCTGTGAGTTCAAGGCCAGCTTGGTCTATAGAGTGAGTTCCAGGATAGGCTCCAAAGCTACAGAGAAACCATGTCTCAACACCTCCCCCCAAATAAAACCCCAAACATCTGAGACTCCAGCACTAGGGGATCTGAAGCCTCTGGCCTGTGCCAGTGACTTAATAGCCTCGGACAAACAGCTCTTTCTGTGAATTTGTACTCCACATGTTGGGCACCAAATGTAGCACTATTAATAAAAACCCAGAGACAGAAATTGAGGTTCAACCTAAAGGTCAGAAAAGCCACTGGCTCTTACCTCTACCTCAGTCCTAAGTGGCGATCCTACCTCCAGGAATCTCAGGATGAGACTGTCTGAGAGCTGTCTCCTCCTGTTTTAGTATCCTCTCCAGGGCTGGGATTAAGGGCGTGAGTAGCAGGACAGAGAGGAATGGCTTTATTCTATCTTAGTGTCCTTTCTTCCAGAGGCTTAGTGGTAACACTGAACAGAAATTATCAAACATAGATATATACTACATAAACTTCGGCTTTGAAGTAGCTTTTAGTGACCATGGCATTTCTCATTCTGTGGAAGATGGAGATAATTTTAGTAACATTTACCATTTAGTAAGGATCCATTTTGTGACAGCGGTTCTGAGTCCTGTTATATATTTATTATTTAATTTATGATAGTGTATAATAATTATTTTAATTAATTTTCATAATACTTTGAGGTATGGATAGTAATCTACATTTTACTTTATTTATTTGATTATTATTAGTTTTCAGACAGGGTCTGACTATGTAGCCCTGGCTGTCCTGGAACTCAGTATATAGACCAGGCTGGTCTTGAACTTAGAGATCCTCTTGTCTCTGCCTCCCAAATGCTGGGATTAAAGATGTACCCTGCTAGGATCCACATTTCAGAGAGGAAAAAGGAACTTTAAAAATGTTTAATTTAGATTTGAACCTTAAGAATTCTAAGAATACTACAATTTCCCACATATTACTCACACAAGAATCAGCAGGTTTCACCCTTAGTTTGGATTTGCCTGACATTTTCTCATATTAGAAAATGTCCTGTATATATAATTAATAAATAAATCTTTAAAAAAAAAGGGCTGGAGAGATGGCTCAGAGGTTAAGAACACTGACTATTCTTCTAGAGGTCCTGAGTTCAATTCCCAGCAACCACATGGTGGCTCACAACCATCTTCAATGAGATCTGGTGCCCTCTTCTGGGGTGCAGGTATGCACACAGGCAGAACACTGTATACATAATTAATAAATAAATCTTTAAAAAAAAAAAGAAAATGTCATTATATCAGAAGGTCTCTGACACAGCCTATTGGATGTTCCTCCCCTTTCTTCTTTCCTGTTGATGACTGAACTCAGGTCTAACCTAAGCACTAAGCAATACTTAACCTCTCTTTTTTTTCTTTCTTTCCTTCCAGCAGGATCTCGAGAACTCTGTAGCCCAGGTTGGTGAAACAAGGTCTTGTTGTATAACCAAAGTTGGCTTGGAATTCACAATCTATTTGCCTCAGCTTCTGGAATTAAGATTACATGCTTGAACCTTAAAAAAAACATACTCTGTGTGTAGAGTGTGCATGTATATATGCACGAATGATGTGTGTGTGAGGGTGCCCGCAGGCCACGGTACACCTGCGGGGAGGTCAGACAGCTCTGTGAAGTTGGAGAATTTAGGTCATCAGGACTGCACAGTGAGCGCTTGTCTAGGGCCTCTTTCTCCCCAGTGCTCGGACTAAAGGCATGCGCCACTACGCCTGGCCTGCCTTTCTTTTTGGATCATTAATTTTCAAAGGAGCAGGGATTACATATGTGGAGAGAACCAAAGCATCCTGTCACCATTTCCACAGGGATTCTAAATTTTCATGTCTCTGGAGCAGAAGTCCTTGACAAGAGAGAACCTTAGGTTCCCTTAGCAGCGTCCCTGGATCTGGGCATGAGGCAGGCAAGGCAGTTCCAGTGGGCATGCTGGACAGCAAGGCAAAGGAGGAGCAGGTAACCCTTCACATACTCACCAGGCTTGCAGGGCACAGATGGGGTCGATCTCAGTCACATACACAATGGAACCCATGGCCTTCAGAGCAGCACAGCACCCCTTCCCCACCTGGACAGGGAAAGAACACACAATAAAGTCAGCCAGAACACACTTCTCAAAGCTTCTGGGAAAGCAATTTTGCTGAACAGATTAGTGCTTGGGGAAAAGCAAGAAAAACAAATAAATGTCGTTCATAAACAAACCCCTGGACCTGCTTAGCACATTCACATGCACAAGAACACCCACATTCACGATTCATCATCAAACATAAGCTGCAGAACATCACAAACAGCGGTGCTGCAACAAGTCAGAAAATCAACTCGAGAAAAAATACAAAGGGAAAAGCAAGGTATTTAACTAGGGACTTCTAAAGTTATATGTTCCATCTAAAGTGGTACATGAATACACTTAGGTCTGGGTGCAAAACTCTGGAACAGTTCATCAAAATGCATTTTAAACATTTAGCAAGGAAAAGATTGAACTTTACCTCTCCATAGCCACAGACCACCACCTGCTTCCCACCAAACATCATATCTGTTGTCCTTTTCAGTCTAGGGGAACAAAAGCAAAGTCCAGTCAGTAAATCAGAAGAAATGTTCTTTTGTTTCTACAGGAGGTTTGTGCTTTTGTTTTGAATTTTTTCATCTTTGAAGGAAAACAATAAAATACATATTTGTCCATCTAACCAGTTCTAGTTGCATGAGAGTTTTGCCCCCTTCCACTTTAATCTTCCTCTCTTTTTGGGAGTCGTGCAAAAAGATGTAGATTACACAGTAGCTTGTAAACACAAAAGCAGTGGACACTTTCATACTGTGAATCGATATGGGGAAAAAGAAAAGATATAAATAAGACAACAGTAATCTTAATTTAGGAAGTGAAAAAGTTCTGGCTTAAAAAAACATTATTCTAGCTTACTGTTTTAGAAATATAGCATAAGTAATGCATTTAGAAGTATCAGGAGGCCAGATGGTTTTCACTGATTCAATAGGGAAAGTAATGGACAATAATGCAGAGAGGCCGTGAGTGAAACCTGCTGGTGCTGACTATACAGACAGTGAGCTTTCTGGGCTGATTCCAGAGCAGATATGGTCTACCTTTATATCTGGTTCTCTGTGAAACTGATCCTTGCTGTCTCCACGATTTCTGGAAAGAACATCTAGGAATGAATGAGTTCTGGTTTCTCTTTGGGTACAATAAGGTAACATTTTCTGAGAATCTTGATCAAGACAAAAGGGTTTCAACTAAAATCCAGTCTATTTTGAGATACACAGTCCCTCCAGATACTACTTATTTATCCATCTGCTTACCCCTTCTGGTACAAAGGGTCTATAAATGCCCAAAGGAAAGTAAGAATCCTATTAAAGAAAATGACTTGGCAACTTCACTCCACGGATACAGCCGCATGAACCTTGATGAAGCTCACTTAATACTACTCAAGTGTGAGGATGCTGCCACTACAATCAGATGCCATGGATTAGCAGAGTGGCCTTGCAAGGGCTAGCAGAGCAAGGACAACCAAAAATATCTATTTCTGAACCTCACTTTCCTCAAGCCCTTCCTCATCCCTCCCATAGGGAGGGTACCCTCTCTCTGCAACTACACATAGCTGTGGTGATGTGGAAACTTCATTCACATTGCTGCTCTGCAAATGACGGCCAAGCTACAGACATGGATGAATTTCAGGTAGGCAGTGATTTTCCTGTGATCTCAGGATCTTCCTCAAGGATAAAAGACAGAAAAAAGGATCCTCAGATCTGTCTCAAGGATAAAGGGCAGAAGAGACTTCAGTAAAGGAAGGATTGGGGGAACATAAGCTACCTGGTGCTATTTAAGATCCATGACAATTTCTTATGTTAACTCTTTGGTTTTTCTAGCCCCAGAACCCTACAAGAGTTAAAACTCTTTTATAATAACAACAACAACAACAACAACTCTTTTTTATTTTATAATTTGAAATTCCTAGCTGAGCTCCTTTGGAGTTATTGAGCAATCTTTCTTCCTCAAAGTGGAATCTCAGTCACCACCACCCAAGTAGAGTCAGCAACGCCTCCCTTGCTGTTTAAGGTGCTGTGTGTGTGGTGATGAATCTTGATTGTAACTTGATGGGATTTAGAATCACGGCACCAAACCTCTGGACATGTCTCTTGAAGGAGTTTCTAGATTATGTTAACGATGTGGGAAGACCCTCAACGTAGGCAGTACTATTCCATGGATGGGGCTCCTGGACCAAATAACAAAGATAAAGGATGCATCGGCATTCCTATTCTTGCGAACTATGGATGCAATGTGACCGGCAGCCTCAAGTTCCTGCTGACATGACTTCCCTGTCATGATTTGATTTGATTATACCCTAAACAAACCAGGCCCATGTTGCTGTTGTCAGGTATTTGGTCCTAGCAACACGTAAAGTAACTAATACAGCAAGTAACCATCCCAGAACTATAAGTCAAACAGTAACACCTTCCTCAAGTGGACTGCTCTCTCAGCCCGGGGGCCTGTCCCTCGACCCCTTTTCTATCTGGTTTTGTGAGGCAGGATCTTATACAGCACAACTTGACCTCAAGTTTGTTGTACAAGGGAGAATAACCTTGAACACTCAACCCTCCTCCCTGGCCTCTGAGCGCTGGGATTACAGATGAGTGACTCCTCTCTGGAGCACTTTACCTCTCTTTCATCCCTCCTGCTCTCGGCTCCACTGAGAGAACAACCGCCCTTGACCCAGTTGCAGTTCTACACTGTCTGCAGGTACCAATGCTCTTACCGCTTAGCAAATTTAGATGAACAGTTGACGTTTCCGTGTTTCTTCACTGTGAAATCTAACCTTACTCTTGCTTAACTGCTTCTTTCTTTGTCACTTTCGTACTTTCTAACTTAAAGATTCTTTCTTACCCAAGGAGTAGACTATGGTTGGGAGGGAGTCTATCCATTTTTCTGAACTAGTAGAGCTATCTTCATGTATCTTTTACCGACCCTGGTAAAGGCCAACTTTAGGTTCACGTATCTGGTACTTGGGGAATCTAAAAGATAGTCGTGGGTAGATAAGTATTTTAATAAAATATATACATTACTATAAATATGGTCAAAACTGAGGTATTTGTCACACTGACCCTTTCATGTGGACACTCTATTGCTGACCACTGGGCTAAGAATTTATTAAAATGCTTAGTCTATCTGATACTACTGTCTCCATACTAATACAGAAGGTAAAAATAGTTACAGTGTGCATTGAACATTCGACCAAATGAAAGAAAAATAAAACAAAACAAAAACCAACCAGCAAAAACCTTCCTCAAGATCTAACTTAATTCTAAAACTTACTATATAGAGTTCTAGAAAGACAGGCAAGGTGCTGGGTTTGGAAGCACATGCCTGTCTTCCCTTGGAAGATTGAAGGAGAACTGTGACATTGAGGGCAGACTGGGATATGTATCAAGTCCCAGTCAGCTGTGTCTACATAGTGAAATACCACCCCCACTTTTTTTTTAAGAGAAAGGTAACAATACTGAACAACTCATTTTGTCTCATTTAACCTTCATTAACAACTCCATGAATTAAGCATAAAATTACCATTTTACAAATGAGGAAATATGAAGAGGGTAAGAAAAGGATTATAGTTACAAATAAATAAATGATCCAGCATTTAAACTGAGGTCTTCCTGGATCCAGTGCCTGCGGTGACATCACTCGACATGAATGGATAGGAATTTGGTTCACAGAATCCTTCTTCATTTTTCTATTAACCCATGTGAAAGAAATACTGCATTTGGCAAATTCTAAACCATCTTGATGGTTTCTTTTAGAAAATTACTTGGGAACTATGATTTGGATCTAGAATGTTCCCAAAGTTCCACATGCAGGCGTTACTAAAAACTCTTATAGTTAAAAACTGTAAGAGGCAGAGTCTAGTGGGAGGTTTTCTAGAAATCGGAAACACGCTTGTGACGGGGTGGAGAGGACCTAGCTCCTTCTTTGCTCTCTCTTTACGTCTCACTCAGAACGTGAGCAGCTTTGCGTCATCACGTGATCTAACCACGTGCAGCCTCACTGCATGCTTCAAAGCAAGTGTGACCATCTGAGCACAGACTAACGCCTCTAAAACCCTGAGCCAAAATTAATCTCTTATGTTCAAAAGTTGATTACATCCAGTATTAGTCACACTAACAACGCTGACCACACATGGGGTCTTCCTACAAACACAGGGTGGAGGTGGAAGCTGAGCGCTGTCAGACCCTGCAGTTCTTACAGGGCAGGGAAACCTGAAATGCCTTCGGGGATTAGTTCTTTGTTTACCACAAGTTTCTAGATAGTCAAGAAATTGTTTGACAGTAATAACATGAGAATTATATGGCATGTTACAGGAACCATGACCTGAAATAGGATCACCTGAAGCTCCTTTCAAAATCACTTTTATGCCATTTTAATGACACAAACTCTGAAAGGATCACAAAACACAAATGAACTCTGCTTCTAATAGGAGCTAATCTCATTTCTTTTTTAAAATTTTATTTATTTTTATGCGTATGAATGTTTTATCTGCATATGTTGTCTGCATATGTGTACCATGTGTGTGCCTGGTACCTGTGGAAGCCAGAGGAGGGCACCAGATCCCTTGGGACTGGCACTCTAGATACTTGTGAGCTGTCTTGTCGGTACTGGGAACCAAATAGGTCCTCTGGAAGAGGAGCCAGGGCTCTTAATCACTGAGCCATCTCTCCAGCTCCCAGGCTCATTTCTTAAGTGAAAGAGATTTTCTTGCTGTCGTGATAGCAACAGAGCTCTGGGTTATAAAGTCTGGGAGTGATGTGGTGAGACACGAAACAGTTCCAGGAATAACTAAAACTGAAGAAGCTGGAACTTTCCACTCAATAACCCAAGATCATCTCAAAGATAACAAACATTACCCATCAAGAATAGATTCACGGCAACAGTAGAGGTTATCAAATTTCTGTTTAGTGACCGAGTCATTGACGTTCATGGCTGGAACACACAGCTTCCCTGCTTTGGATAGCTGGTATAACCTGGAGTGGGAGAACAACGAGATATTACAATCTACTGTTGGTTTATGTCAGATCTCTGAAATATATCGATAGACTGAGCATGACAGCATAAGACATGACAATTTCATCTTACTAACAGATTCTGGGAATCGGATAATGTGTTTCTAGAGGCTGTACACAACTTAGCAAAAAGGCTCATATTCAAAAAAATCATGTGAGAAATGATTCTTTGATCCAACTAAATTTCAAGATCTTAAATGAAAAACTTAATTGTGCATATTTATTTTATTTTTCTAAAGACTAAGACTTTTGTTTTGAAGCAGGGTCTCATTGTGCAGTTCTGGATGGCCTGGAACTATGAACTCACAGATCCGCCAGCCTCTACTGGCATCAAAGGCATGTACTACCATGCCCATTTTAAGACTGAGACTTAAATTTGTTTATTTTTATGTGTGAGTGCTTACTTGAATGTATGTATGTGTAACACATGGTGTTTGGTGCTTGTGGAGGCCAGAAGAGGGTGTTAGATCCTCTGGAATGCGAGTTGCAGATGTTGTGGGATGCCAGGTGGGTGCTGGGAACCAAACCTGAGTCTTCTACCAATGTAGTAGAAACTCTTAACCACTGAGCAGTCTCTCCAACCTGCATATAAATTTTATGTCCCTTTCAAAGATAAAAGAAGTAACTGGAGAGCTTGAGAAGTGACTTGCAGTTGAGAGTGTCTTTTCTGCTTCTCCAGAAGGCTCACACTGGATCCCATCAAGTGGTTTACCAGCACCTGACACTCCAGCTTCATGAAATTTATTTTTTTAATTAAATACATTTACTTGTTTATTTATTAAATCTAACACCCTCGTCTGACCTTTTTGGCCACTCACAAACATAGCATACATTCACACAAACACACATGGATACACATAAATAAAAACAAAAACAAATCTTAAAAATAGCTTTAATAGAAATAATTTTAAATACTTTAAAATCTAGCATAATCCTACTATTTTAAGGTGACAATTTTTACTTTTCAGTAGTTTCAAGTTCATAACAATAATATAAAAACTCAAAAATTGCATATATATGAGTTCAAAACCCAAGTCCATTAAAAAGGAGAAGTATTTGTTTTATTAAAAGTTCATCCCTGGGGCTACTGCAGTGGTTCAGTGGGTACAGGCTCCGGTCAAGCCTGACCATCTGAGTTCAACCTGTAGGGCCCACGTGGAGGAAACAAAGAACTGGCTTACACCAGTCGTACTGCTCGCATCCACATTTGTGGCACGGTGAGCAAGACGAACAGAAATGATTCTAATTTTATCCAAAGAGTAAATCACCGCTCCTTTGTGATGGGACCCAAAGCCCTTGCTAACTGTAAGATATAGACTCTGTGAGGACACGAGTTTTGCCTGCAATGGGTTTCTAGAGCAGTGCCTGGCTCATTGCAGTAGTTCAATAAATATTTATTGAATGAATTAAACTTGTCCAAAAAGAGCAAGCAGCCATTGTGCTGCAATGACAAGAAAACATGAGGACCCTACTTGCCCCTCCAGCTGAGCTATTTACTATGTTCTGATTGTCATTTGTGCTGCTATTTAAAATAAGTGCCCAGGCTCAGACATGTTGCCTCAGAGAAAGCACCAATTTTTTACTATAATGAGTCCTACAGGTATGTGATTATAAGATTGTATATCTACGCTATGGATGACTGTTAACTCTTACCTATGGACTCCAGTAACACTCTCCTCGACTATGCCTTTGATTTTCTTAAACATGTTGGGATACTTTTTGTAAATCCAGTGAGTAAGATCTCCTCCATCATCCAATATCTGCAACAGAAGCATCCGGAATGTCATTCATTTCACTGAAGGCTTAGGCTTCAGTCATCTCAGGGTCCTGAACCCCAGTTCTTAATTACCAATGTACAGATATTTCAAATTTTCCATATAGTTATGAAAAGCAACCTAAAGCCAGAGTTAATACAATAATCTACCAGACAAAAGAGTCATTATACTCAAAGAAAAGAATAGGGGATGAAGGCCAACTATAATTCTCTCCGTTAGATGACCCTACCACATAACGTATCTGCTTTATCAAACCATATTGCAATGTGAGAATTTTCTTAGGGCCATTAAGACCATCAAGACCCCTAGTTCTTGAATATACTTCAAATCTTCAGAAAACTAATTTCTAACTGCTGATTTTAGTACTTTAAATAAATTCAACTAAGGTTTAGTTTAAATAAAAGGACAGATAATTAGTCTGTCTCTCAGAACAATGGCTTTTAAAACTGAAGCTTTAACTTCACACAAAGCACAGCAGTCTCCCACCCAGTGTATCAGGCAGCACTGGAGGGTTTTGCCTAGCTCAACCTCACACTCTGTAGAAGCCAAATTAAAAATAACCAGGGAACCGTGCAGCATGTAGGTGTACACGCATGCTTCTGAACAGCTCATCACTATTTCAGGTTGAGATTAAAGACAAATACAATGCTGTGCCCACCAGAGCTCCCACCGGCAGGGGAAGGTTTCTGAGTTATAACCTCCAGCCCCTGAGGATGGTTGGAAATGCTCCTCAGACTTTTCTCAGTTGTTACCCTGTCCTGGAAGGTCTCTACAGACTTCAGTCATCCCCTGCTGGCATGCATTCTTTTTAAAATCCCAGGATACCAGCAGCACTATAAGCATCAAAAACGCCATCCTGGATCCCAGGGAAGACAAAATACCCAACCCTGGGTCTATCACCTGATCTTTCGTTTCTGCTCCTACTGTTAATCTATTTTATCTAATTCTATCAAATCTTGTTTGAGTGTAGGGACCAAGGCGGGACTCTCATTAGAACTCTTAGCTAGGCTACACACTTACAAATAGAACCCCTAAGAACCAATGTCCCCAAGAAACCTGCTGGGGGGGGTGTGGCACCTTTAATCCCAGCACTTGAAAGGCAGAGACAGGCAAATCTCTGTGAGTTTGAGACCAGCAAGGTCTACAGAGTGAGTTCCAGGACAACCAGGGCTGTTACAAAGAAACCCTGTCTCAACAAAACAAAACAAAAACGAACAAACAAACCCAAAGAAACCCGAAGAGGGGCCAAGGGTAGATTAAGGATCAAGGCTAGAGTACCTAGTTTCAATCCCAGTGTTGTCTCCCCCCCCCCCCAAAAGGCTGGGGAGATAGTCTAGTTAAGAAAGTGCTTGCCTTACAAACATGAGGACATGAGTTTAATCCCCAGCACCCATATAAAAATCCAGGCATGAAAGTACAATGCTAGGGAGACAGAGATGTCCCAGCCTGTCTAATTGTGGAGCCCTAGGACCCAGGGATGGACCCTGTCTCAAAAAACAAAGTGAGGGCTCCTGCTGAATGACAGCTGACGTTGCCTTCTGGCCTCTACATGTGTACACACATGCATACTGAACAAAAGAAACCCAAGAGTTTCTCTCTGCTGTTCAATATGCATGGATTTCATGAGGTTTTCACTTGCTGCCTCTGATCCCTAGCCACGAGTAATTGGCAAGTCTGTGGGCTATGTCCCATTATGTTAATTTTACATTTCCCTTTATTATTTATGCATTGAACTGGCTGACCACCAAGCCCTAGGCTCTCCCTTTCTCCTCATCCCCAGCGCTGTGCTAATGAATGCCCCTGACCACACCTGGCTCTTACATGGGTGCTGGGGACCCTAATTCAGTTCCTCATGTTTGGGCAGCATGCCTTTACCCAGCGAACCATCTCCCCAGCCTGACCTGTTAGGGTTATAGGTGTGCATCACCACACCTGGTTTATACAGTGCTGGGGATCAAATACTTTGCCAACTGAGCTATATCCAGACCTATTTTCTCTTTCAAACAAAGGTAACTAGCACTGGCGAGGAGGTGCTTTTTATAGTATTTATTTAATGACTGCAGTCTATAAATTCCCTGTGCTGTCCTACTGCAGAAAGTTCTTGACCTCAGATAATCTTCCTCTTCCTGAGGTTGAAATGTAAGGGAAAATAGTGGGTCTTGGCCAAAGATATAAATTCTATTTTTCGAGGTGACAACTATTTTGATCCTTGTAACTGTCGTTACTAACTTTTCTAGCAGCTGTGTTGGCTCCACAAACTATAAAGGCTCTCTGGGTACAATGCCACAGCCTCTCTGTGTTCATGACTATAAAATTAGTTTTATTCCCAAGATACATGTGCCTTGTCCCCATTTTCTTTAGTGTCTGTCAGTCAGACTCCCTCTTGTCACCTAAAGTTGCTAGCATGAGCTGACTCATCCTGGAGCCGCCCTCATCCCCTCCCCTCCTCAAGCCAGAACTTGGTGACCTGGACCCCAGGCTTCAGAAGCTGCTTCTCGGCTGGGCACCAGAGAGACCTGGTTTTCAGCTGGCAGCAGCAAGGAATCCTTTCTCTCTCTCTCTCTCTCTCTCTCTCTCTTTCTCTCTCTCTCTCTCTCTCTTTCCTCCCTCCCTTCTTCCTTCTTCCCTTTGAGTTGATTCTCTAATTTCTTAATAATAATGGAAAAATGTTGGTAAAGCAGAAATGTATCATATTTTATGGCTTTTCCTCTATGAATGTAATTGTGCTTTAGTGCATATATATATGTAGTGTAAATCCAGGGGCTCTACCCCTGAGCTATACTCCAGTCCTACAATTAATTTTTTAAAAAAAATTTTCAGTGCTGGGGACTAAACCTAGGGCTTTATGCATGTCAGGTAAAAGCTCTACCACTGTGGTGTATCCACAGCCTCTCAGCCTGGATCTCTTAAATAATGAAACAAAAGTATAAAGGAAAACCCCTAAACTTCCTGGTCATCTTTTTACAAAATGCAGGGAAGAAATTTGTACTTGGAAGTGCTCCAAGCATATTAAGAACTCAGCGGCGTCTGTGCCCAGGGTGTTTGTTTGCTGGTGTTCATGGCGACTGTTACTGAAGCGACTGTGAACAGCAGTGGGGACAGAAATGCGTACTTTTGCTTCTCAGCCTCGACGCCTGGGTTGCATTTTCATGTTTCTTACAAACGTGACTGCTTCTGGGCTGGCCTCAAACTTAAGATCTGCCTGCTCAGTGTCCTGAACCTCGGGATTACAGGTCCACACCACCACACTGAGCTAATCAAGACTCTGTAGTTATAAGAAGTTCAGCATCTAGAGGTATCCTAAGCAGATTCACTGAATTTTGTTGGAAACCCAGATACATCGAAAAGAAATGGGTCCATTTTCCTTCCTTCTTATGGGAAACCCTTACCCAAGACAGGGTATTTCACCATCGTTCCTGCCCTTATGAGCCACGTTAACAGAAATCTGACCCACCATGTTTGGCTGCCAGCCCTCCACATTCACACATCTGTCAATGCACCACCAAAAGTCATCTTCTGACTCTCCTTTCCAGGCAAAGACCGGAAATCCTAAAAATAATAAAAGAAAAAAAGAGAACCCATTAAAGGCTACAAAAGGGCCACTCTCCAAATTTTAACAAGAAAGTGCCAAATTTCCACTAATTCCTAGTGTTCTCATTTTGTTATACTCTTTGAATGAGCTTCCTTCACTTGGCTAGTATTGCCTTCAAGCCCTCTTATCCATTCCTTCTCCTCTAGGCTATTCTGCTCTTCTTGGCTCAGAAAGGATAAGCTGTACGAATGTAAGAGTCCTAAACACAGGACTCACAGGGGAAGAAGAAAGCAGAAATAAGTACTTGATGCAGAGTCAAGCCGCCAGTCTCTTCACCTCCCAAATCTGCCGTTTTTCTCCTCTTAGTTACTCACAGGCCTCCTGGAGAACTCTGACTCCTAAAGTGCTTGTTCTACTCCACTGCCCAGTGAAGTGCAATGTCTATTACGCAAGCTGCTTAACTTGGCTGGGAGAGAACCAAACGAATGTGAACTTTTTCCAAAGCCATCATTTATGTATTACTGAACATAGGCTGATTTATTTTTGCAGTGTTGGGGAATGAAGCTAGGATTCACAGAGCGCACTAAGAAAGTGCTCTACTACTGAACTTCATCCCTAGCTTTAGGTACTCATAGGTAGTTTTGAGACAACATCTCACCATGGAGTTCAGGCCAGACTCAAACTGATCATTCTCCTACCTCAGCCTCCTGAGGGCTGCGGCTGCAGATGCGAGCCATGATCCTCAACTTTCTTTTTAAAGTTTTTTATTTTGAGACAAGACTTTACTAAGTTTCTCAGGCAGGTTCTGAATTATGATCTTCCAGCTTCAACCTTCCTAATGGCTGGGATGACAGGAATATGTCACCATGCATAGACTTGAATATGGGTTTATAAGCAGTTGAGGCATTTTGTCAAACAAGTCTTAATTATCATTTACATAAGTATGTTATCTTCTTCACCACAATATAGATTCTGATAGCAAAGGTTATTTCTCATTATTTATTAAAGTCAATAATCATTTGCCAAAAAAGAGAATGAAATGAATACCTATGTACAATTTAATATTTGTATAACTTTCTATCGTATACAAGCAGCATAATTTTACAAATAAGTGAAAGAACTAATGAAATGCCAAAGAGTGCTAGCGAAAGGAGCTATAAGCATATTCTGTGGGGCTTTCTTAGAGTCTCTGGGGAGCTCAGAAGTAGTTTTGGTACCCAGATCTACGTGTGTTGTAACACACAGGGAGACAGAAGGCTGACGGAACCCAAACTTCCCTAGCTTTGTCCTTCAAGCGTTAGTGGATATTGTGATCAATTAACCTGCCAGGCCAATTCTCCTCACTGCTGAAGCGGACATGCTAAACATTAAATCAGGGTGAGCCACTTCCTGGAAGGTCTGGAGGACCACAAACGATGGTTCAAGAATTACATACTGTTCAGTTGGAACCTCCAGCTCACTCCTGCTTGATCCAGAAAGCCCATTTCCCCCCCTCCCTCCCTCTCTCCCTCTCCCATAAACCCCACCCTTTCAGATAATCTCTGAACAAAGAGGGCACAGAAGTCCAGTTCTGCATTCTTGGCAGCCACAGCAGCTCCTCCCTTGAAGATGCCAGCAGCCAAAGTCCCCGCCCAAACATTCCAGCTTTTGACCATATTTTGGCACTAACCCAGCTTGTGGTGGACATGTCATCACCTCCTCGACCACAGGCTATATAAGCTCCCTGTTTTAGTTTGGTTATGTTACTTGTCCTGCCTCGATCTCTGGGGTTGGAGAACTCACCTGGGAATTGCTTTGCTCAAATAAACCTGTTCTTATTTTTTTTTTTTTTTTTTTTACTTTTCAGCTCAGCTTGATCTGGCTTACTGTGTTGGCAGAGAAACCTATTATCGCGATACAGAAAACCTATTACATAATACAATGAGTGTGAGCAGTGTTCACTGGTGGCCTAATAGTGAATCAAAGCGAAGTGTGATTACTAGAGCAGTAGACATAGGGAACTATTTGCCAACTATAAACAACAGAGCTAACTAGATCATGTTTGACAAAAGAAGTCAGCCCCCAAAGAAAACAAATTCATCAATAATAGAATCCATTTCTTCAAAGGCAGCTGCTTGTCAGCCTTCCTTAAAGATTTATTTTGAAACTGTGGAACTTCTTGAAGATTTATCTAAGCCAAAGACAGAGAACACAAATCAGTTCTTACCACTTTCTGCTAGGGCAGCAGCCACTTCATTGAGCGTGGAGTAGATGTTGCAGGCAGCCCACCTGCACTGTGCTCCCAGAGCACCCAGAGTCTCCATCAGCACCTGTGTTAAACAAAGAGGAGATAAACAAGCCTGTTTTGTTTTGATGGAGGGTCTCATGTGACCCAGACAATTCTTGTTCCCCCACTTCCATTTCTTAAGAGTAGCAATTACAGGCACGTATTACCAAGCCTGGCTAAGTTTCTATCTTTGACGATATAATATAGCAAGGCAGGCCAATGGTTTCCAAGTTGTGCTTTATAGAACTTCTTCAGTATTTTCAATACAGGGCAGAGGAGTAGGCTCCAGTAAGATTCTATTAAGTCAGATTTAATTCTATAAGTAAGATTCAATTAGGAACGCAGAGAAAAAGGATTTTTTTTTTTTTTATCAAAACACAGACATACAGCTCTACTTCTGTTTAGGACACAGAAACAAGAGAGTTCCAGGTATGGCTGAGGATGCGGCTCGGATGGCAGAGTGTTTGCAGGAATCTCTGGGTTGAATTCCCAGCACCTTATCAAACCAAGCATAATGGCACAGGCCTGGAATCCCAGCACTGGGTAAGAAAAAGCAAGATAACCAGACATTCAAGGCCATCCTTGAAAGTTTGAGGTCAATTTGGACTATGAGACTATGATGTAGACTGGGTTTGCTTCATTTTTGGCAAAAAATGGGAGGAAAAGATAGCTGCATATGTAAGGGTTAAAAAAAATAGCTAGAATTTTAATTGAAGGTCAAATGTAGGAAAGTGTATAATTTGAAGTTTTGCGTTGCTCCAACTAGACACAAGATTTCATACTCACAGGCAGCTCCTTTTCAGGAGCACCTGTGCAGTACTCACAAGAAAAACTACAGTCAGAGATCTGATTGCACTACACTAGTCTCTCATGGGAAGCAAAATCTTTTTAAAAAATATAATTACATCAGTTTCCCTTCCTCTTTCCTCCCTCCAAACCCTCTTTTTTATTTTTTAAAGATTTCTTTATTAATTATGTATACTGTCCAAGTAGGCAGGCTAGCTGACCAACAAAGTTCAGGGATCTTCTGTCTCCAGCTTGTTTTTATTTTGTTTTATATAAAGGCTCTGGAGATAAAATTCAGATCCTCAGGATTGCAAGGCAAGCACTTTACTAAGTTGCCTCCCAGCCTTTCTTTTCTTTTGGCCTTTCCCTTTCATTCCTTGAACATTTCCTTACTTCTGGTACAGGATGATCTACCCTTATCTTGTATGTTCCATAGCCTTGAAATCAGTCATTTTTTTTAAAGGAACTCACAAGGGCTACTTTCAGTGGATCTTGGCACTATTCAGATGTTGTTCCTGGATTTTCTTTTATTAATTTTGGATAATGATTGTCCATTAGCTCTAAGTGGAGTTCTTCTGTTCTGTTCTCTCTATCTTTACTTTTGGAAACTTCAGTGACACGTGTCAGGCCATTTGATAATGTCCCATCCTGTTTGGTCTGTTCTGTTGTTTTGTTTTATTTCATTTTGCTTCATTTTCCCTACTCTCCTTTTCTCTTTGGATTTTAGTTTGTAATTTCTATTTTGCTTTCAGTTGGCTGATGCTGTCCTTGAAAGTGCCCAGTCTTTTGTGGAGAAAGAGAGGAGCAATAGATCTTTAGTATTATAAATAGTGAATATAGCATACATCCCACCCTGGACTCAGAAAGGTCTATGTGGCCCTCCCAGTTTTACTCTCATCCCCCCCATCAATGGTGGCTCTTTCATGGCTCTCGTGGAAGGTATGACTGCTAAACTTCTGCTATGTAACATTTTGCTTCCCGGGGCTGGAGAGATGGCTCAGAGGTTAAGACCACTGACTATTCTTCCAGAGGTCCTGAGTTTAATTCCCAGCAACCACATGGTAGCTCATAATCATCTGTAATGGAATCTGGTGCTCTCTTCTGGCCTGCAGGCATACATGCAGACAGAGTACTGAGAATACTGTATGCATAATAAATAAATAAATCTTTTTTTTTTTTCCGAGACACGGTTTCTCTGTGGCTTTGGAGCCTGTCCTGGAACTAGCTCTGTAGACCAGGCTGGTCTCGAACTCACAGAGATCCGTCTGCCTCTGCCTCCCAAGTGCTGGGATTAAAGGCGTGCGCCACCATCGCCCAGCTTAATAAATAAATCTTTAAAAAAAAAAGAAGAAAAGCTGGCACAGAGGACTGTGCCCGTAATCTCAATGGTGTGTGCCTTATTCTAGCACCATGGCTGGAGAGAGGAGGATCCCTGAGACTTGCTGGTCACATAGCCAACTAGTCTAGCCAAAACAGTGACCTCTAGGTTCCACCTCAAAAAAAATAAGGTAGAGCCGGGTGGGGGTGGCACATGCCTTTAATCCCAGCACTCGGGAGGCAGAGGCGGGTGGATCTCTGTGAGTTCGCGGCCAGTCTGGTCTACAAAAGCTAGTTCCAGGACAGGCTCCAAAGCTACAGAGAAACCCTGTCTTGAAAAACCACACACACACAAAAAAGGTGGAATGTGACTGAGGTTGACCTCCAGCACACGTGTGTACACATATACACTTATGTGCAATCATACACATTTATAAGTACACATACACAGACATACACACACATGCAGACAAATTTTTAAAAATTAAGCCACAGAAGTCACATTTGGGGCTTATTTTGGCCAAACTGAAGATAAATAAAGATCAAAATATTGAAAATAATAGGCTCTAACTCATTAAATAAGAATAGAAAACAATGGGCTGGGTTTGGAAGAAATGTTGATGGAATGCCAAGGAAATCTGGCTCAACTGTGACTATAATAGAAACCAAGAACTGGTACTCCAACATTTCCAAGTATGGTGTGGCATACACTTCTAATCCTAGCACTCAGCAGGTAGGAAGGAAGGCGGCTAATCTGAGGATAGCCTGGGCTACATAGAGAATTCCAGGCTAATTTGGGTTACATAGTGAGACCATCTAAAATATTAAAAACAAGATGCCTCAGAGAGTAAAGGCACTTGCTGCCAAGTCTGAAGAGGAGGTTGGACACCCTGGAACTGGAATTACAGGCCATTGTGAGCCCTCTGACATAGGTGTTGAGAACCAAACTCTGGTCTTCTGTAAGAGCAGCAACACTCCTAACTGCTGAGCCATCTCTTCTCAGGCCTTGACTTGACTTTAATTTAATTATCATTTAGAAGCAGCAGCAATGGAATTAAGTTAGAACTATGGAGGCATACCTGAATTAAGAAATGATTAACTACATCCTAGAGGAGGTAAGGAAGACTTTTCCTCCCTCCCTCCCTTTCTCTTTGTTTTGGGAGGAGCAGAGTCTCATAGAATTCGATAACCCAGGCTGGCCACAAGTTACTCACTATGTAGTGGAGGATGGTCATAAACTTCTATTCTTCTTGCCTCCCTCTCCCTAGAGCTGGGATTACAGTGTGTACCACCAGGCCCAGGGGTCACACCCAGGGCTTTGTGGTTCTTGGCAAGCACTCTACTAACTAAGCTGCATCTCTAGCCCTAAGTCTTTATATATTTTATAGAGGTCAATTTGAATATTATAAAATTAACGTGAACATATAATTAGAAAAATTACACAGATTAAAAACAAAAGGAAGAAAAATACTCCTTTTTTAGAGTGGAAATAATAAAATGACATTAAACATTATAATGATTAACTCATCAAGGAAAAATAGAGAGGGAGGCCCAAAGGGTGGTGATGTTCAGATAGGGTGAAATCGAACTAGAAATAACTTAGCAACATGAGCCAGTAACTAGAGAAGCACTTCCTATTTTAAGTACCACACTAAGTTCTGATGCGAGAGGCTCAACAAATTTCAAGCATGTTTCTGCCTCAATTCATTAATCTGTAGCTCCAAAAAGAAATTACATTTTAATTTACTGTATTAATTTTAGAAATTCAGGGTATTCTTTTCCTCGGAAAATGTATAATTCAGCAAAGTCTTAGAGGAATGCAGATGTCATCTGTTCCTAAGGAGCTGCTGTCTAACCTTCATTAGCAAGGTGACCATGTACGAGTATGCTGAAGGAGGGACAATTTCTAAAGTGGACTGAAGTTCTGCCAATATAGCTCAGTGACAGGAATACCTGACCAGTCTGTATAAGGCCCTGAATTCAATCTCCAGCGCTGAAAAAACAAACCAACTAACTAACTAACTGAGTGGGGTACACATGTCTGAAAGCCCAGCACTCAGGAAGGAGAGGCAGGGAGATTAGGTGTTGGACCAATACCAACTTCATCTGCTACACAGCAAGTTCAGGGTCAGCCTGGGCTGCATGAGACCTTGTCTGAAAACAAAAGAAAAGAGCTAGAGATATGGGTCAGTGGGTAAAATGTGCTTGCTGTGCAAGCCTGGGGACCTGACTTCTGATCACCAACACCCACAGCATGCATTCTGTAAGCCTGGTGATGGGGAATGGAGACAGGTGGCTCTCTGGAGCTTCCTGGCCAGCCAGTCTAGCCAATCAGTAAGCTGCGGGTTCAGTGAGAAACTTTAAAAAAAAAAAAAATAAGGTGAGCGTGACTGGAGAAGATACCCAACATCAGCCTTTGGCCTCTACAAATGAACACACACACACATACACACACACACACACACACACACACACACACACACACACACACACACAGAAGAACAAAGAGATGAAGAGGGTACGTGCACACTACCTAGCCTTTTCCATGTGGTGTGAACCTCTAATTTCAGCATCTGGGAGGGTGAGACAGGAGGGTCATGAGTTCAAGCCCAGCCTCAGCTACACAGCAAGTTTGAGGCCTATCTGGGCTATACGACACCTATCTCAGGAGGAGAAGGAGGGAGAAGGAAGATGGCCTGGAGCTTAGAAGTCTCATAAAAGGTGTTAGGTAAGCCGGGCGATGGTGGCGCACGCCTTTAATCCCAGCACTCGGGAGGCAGAGGCAGGCGGATCTCTGTGAGTTCGAGACCAGCCTGGTCTACAGAGCTAGTTCCAGGATAGGCTCCAAAAGCCACAGAGAAACCCTGTCTTAAAAAACCAAAAAAAAAAAAAAAGGTGTTAGGTAGAGCTTTTCCAACACAACAATTTTCTTACTGGTCTCAATGTATTTGGAACTCAATACCGACTACATTTTTTAATGATGAATCAAAGGAAGAGATATTGCCTACTATGGGAGCACTTTCATTTGTCACAAGGACTGTGGGGAGTGTTGATTTGTGGGCAGGGCCAGGGATCTTAACACTGAAGCATAGGACAGTCACTTACAATAAAATCTGCTGATCTAGTGTAAATTTTAAATGTCCCACTGAAAGTTCACATGGGTGAAAACTCTACTTATAATTATTTGGTCTTGGAAACTATTTCCACTTGATATACTGAGAAAAGTATTTTTTATAGTTTCAATACAAACAATAGTCTTTCTAGGGATGCGATGACTGGATAAGTGTAGAGAGGATGCTGACTTTTCACTGTCATTGTCAGACATTGGAAAGAGTTGCTTTTTAGTTCATAAAATCATAAAATCAATTGAAGATGCTGCCCTAGTGCTCTGGACATAACGCCACATTGCTGGCAGGCAGGGTAATGCATCCCTATAATTCCAGTACCCAGAAGACACGAGGATCAGGAATTCAAAGCTAGCCTTAGCTACAATAGCAAGTTAGAAGCCAGTATAGGCTACATGAGATACTATCTCAAAAATAAAATAGAATGAAATAAAATAAAAAGAAAAGAAAAAAGCAGGTGCTGGAGAGATGACTCAGCAGTTAAGAGTAGGGTTTTGCCCTCACCACCTGCAGTCTGTAAGTCCATTTCCAGAGTATCCAGTGCTCTCTTTTGGCTTCTCCAGGCAAAATATATGTAGGCAAAATACCCATTCACATCAGACAACCCCTCACATACATTTCCATCTATATGAGTCAGAATAGATATTGACTGTTCTATTATAGTGGTGCTTAAGCATTTATATATTGGAATACATTTTTATAAATTTCTTTTTATTTCTCCCTATTTTAGTTCTGATTTTATATTAAAATTTAACGAGTACATATAACATATAGGCTATGGTGTATATGAATCCCACCTCAGTATAAATAGGTAACTACTGAGTGTAATCCTTGGTCTAAACCAACCATGGGGATTCTAGTCCCCTTTCAGAGCTAGTGGAACTGGGAATGTGACCCAATCCTCCTCAGGGTAACATGCTGGATGACCCTGCAGGACCTCCTCTTCATATCAGTTCGTGATGACTAGGTGGCTGTAAGTACCTTTCTGTCAGCTTGAGGATGAAGTAGGCAAACTGTGGAGACAGCTCCAAAAGAATCGCCAAGAGGTGAAACAGAAGCCCTGTGTCTACAGCCTGCCTTCCTGATGGACTTTTAACAACTTCAAATAATAAATTTCTCAATGCTGAGGTCAAGTTGAATCAGTCTCCTCTTATTGCTGCTGAAGGCAGCTCTGTATGGAAGCCTGGTGCAGAGAGAGGGCACTGGAAAGGGCAACACGGAGATGTGGAACAGCAGTGGAAGCATTTGCTCACCTGGCACACTCATGTTGAAGCCTGAGCCTGGGCTTCCCAGGCTGTATAACCCTGGACAATTACTCAAGCATACTGGGCCTCAGCTTCCTTGTTTACAAAATTGAAAAAGGAATACATAGCTTCACGCGGATTAATGAGATAATACGGTCAGCCTGGTGCTGGCAGGTTGCAGGCATTCAGTGGCTGGTACAATTATTAACTGTTATTAGGAGAAAAAGAACTCACAGCGGTCTGAGCAGTGATATGTGTACAACCCACAATTTTGGCTCCAGCCAAAGGCTTTTCTCCTTGGGCTCTCTTCCTTAGGGCCATCAGGGCAGGCATCTCTAAAAAGGTCCAATACAAACATAGAATATTAGACAGAGGGAATGAGAGATAAGAGAAAAAGCAGAAAAATTACTCATTTAAGTTAAGACCATTTCCTTGGTCAGCTTCTGTTAAATGAGATTCCTGAATGTTCTCTGAGAGCTTTCAGAGACAAATGCTCCCCAGTTTTATTCTCTTATCTGTCAATCCTTCTTATCCAGGGGTTTCCTCTAGAACGATCAGAGTTCACTCCCTCCCCACAGTGTTTCCTAAGCTTAGGAAGTATTCCTAAGCTTGTAAATGTTCTTCAGGAGGTGGACATATTGACTCATACTCATAAATCCCAGCATTTGGGAGGCTGAGGCAAGAGAAATGCCTCAAATTCAAGGTCAGCCTAGGCTACAGAGTTGAGACCTTGTCTCAGGTAGATTAACAAACAAAAAATATGGTTTAGTATTACACTGAAATTTGACAAGCCAGATGACCTGGGAAGTATTAACACGACAAAATGACACAGGCAGATAGAAAGGCATTTATTTCTTTACCTTGTTCAGCAATTTCGATTTCTCTGCGTCCAAACTCCGCCTGTTTGATGTTTTTGACACAGAAGTCACTACTTCCCTTGGAGTTCTTTTGCTGCTTGTCCCTGGGGGATGTCTCATCGTCAGAGCTATCTGTATATGAAGCAGCTGGAACACAAATTAAAATATTAACCAGGGAAAAGATTAGCTTCCTCCAAAATTCCAAACCGCTGGGGCTTCACTAGTCTAGCACAGTACAAATGAACACCTCTAGGAAGCTCCTTAAGGAAACTCTGCTTTGTACCACTCATTGCCTATGCAAGGTGCTCTCCACAGTTCTGAAAGGGCAAGCTGGGAGCTGCCCGAGGTATTCTCCCTGGGTAGCATTCATGTGGAATCTAGTGCTAACTTTTCCTTTTGAACATAGAGAAGTGTAATACTTGAATACGCCGAGAGAGGAAGTTGCTCCATGAAAGCCACAGGTTAAAGTTCCTAAGCAAGCCAGTCATTAACCCATGGGTTTCTTGCCTCATAACCTCCTCTCTGCCCACCGCTTAAATGCCTGAAGTAATTTGCTTTGTAGTACAATAACTGCACAGATAAGATGTAAAAAAACAAGGAACTCATGGGAAAGTAATTAAGAACCACACAGAAGGAATCTGTCTGACATAACAGAGCTGTATTTCTCAGGACTGGCAGAACTGTTCTTGCAGATCCAATTAGACACTGACAATTCAATGTGTTATTCTCCCGGACTAGCCTCTGTAAGAAGGAGTCTTTGGTGTTTCAGATTCCCAAAGCAGCAAAGAAATATCCTCTTTTGGTACATTTAAGGCCCTGCAGACTAATCTACTAGCAATACACACCACTGCAGTGGTTCTCAACCTTCCTAATGTTCCTTGTGTTGTGGTGACCCCCTACCATAAAATTATTTCACTTCCATAACTGTCATTTTGCTCCTGTTATGAATTGTAATGTAAATATCTGTGTTTTCCGATGGTCTTAGGAGACCCTTGTTGTTAAGTTGGGAGCGTAGCCCCAGTCCCTCGCATCCATCCCAGCCCCCAGGCCTGAGAGTTGTGTTGGTATGGACTCCAAATCCCAGCATGCAAGGGGGGGGTTCAGGACCACTCCCACAGGGTATTTAAGTGAGCTCCCAAAGGAGAAATAGGTGGTTGGTCTCTCCCCCACCCCCGTTGCGTTTGTGGCCTCCCAGTTTCCCCTCGGGACCACCTGAAAGTGCAGGAATCCCATTAAACCTGGATATCATTTAATTTGGCTTGTTGTGATTTGGCTTGATTGGGATTTTTGCGTTGGCAGAGAGCTCCTGTTAGGAAAAATTCCTAACACTTGTGGGTCGTTTAACTCCCAGAAGGGTCACAATCCATCCGTTGAGAATCACTACACTAGAGGGTAAAGGGCCACATTTGATTGTGGCTAACAGGTCGTTGAATTCACAGCCTTAGTGGAGATCTTTCTGTCTTCATATTTGCTAGATGATCTGAAGCATTTCTTTCTTGATTTTGTAACAGAGGACAGGTCTTCCTAATCCTTGCACTTTTGGGGAGGATGGAGGACAGAAAACATGACCCACAGAGCATTTTCATCTTAGTGCCATCACTTCTACAGGGAGAAAGCTGCAAAAGCTCGGAGCTCCCGAGGGCCTGGTGCGCTGATCTACTTAGAGCTAGAGTATTAGAGCATTTCTGGGATTTCTCAGCAGAAGGTCTATCTGGGTGGGGGTTGGAGGGCGGACTAGTCGTAAAAGGCAAGTCCGACCTTGCCTAGTTAATCAGGCACGGCGCTGCGTACTGTGGGGTCAGCAGGGGCTAGAGGATCGGTCTTTCTCTGGAAAACTGCCTTAGAGGCAAAGTCCTAACAGGAGGGCACAGGAATGAACATGCTCACCAGGGGAGGTGAAGGAATTAGTAAAGCCCCAAAGGGACTTTTGTTCTTACAAGGAACTAATCTGCACAAAACCTTTGGTTCCTCTCCTAGGGGAAGAAAGCTCAAAGTACAACAGAGCTAGAAATAGCTCTGGGCCTCGTCTGTTTCACCAGTCTGGATTTGATAGAGCTTAAAAATCACAGGCTGAGGAACCACACTTCTCCCACCTGAGAGAAAACGATAACAGCTTCCCCAATCCTGACCCAAACTTATAAGGAAATTGAAACTGAAGAAGGAGTTTATAGTATTCAGAATATTTTGAAGTTTCAAATCTTTTTTCCAGAATCATGATTATTTTTGTCTTTAGTGGCAGACAGTAATGAGCAAGACAGAGGCAGGAAGATCAGGAGCTCAAGGCCAGCTTGGGTTACGAATGGAACCATGTCTCAAAGTGTGAAAAATTAAAAAGAAAACAGTAAGGCCAGGTGCGATGGTGGCCGCCTTTAATCCCAGCATGTGAGGCAGGTGGTTGGCTAGCAGTGACTAAAAGGTTGAGACTGAGTCCTTATTCTACCCAGAATGGTTCTCTCTTCCTAAGCCTATTCAGTTTTCAAGGATGAATGCGAGGGGGGAGGAAAGAAAACCAAAACAAACAAAACAATATTCCTTTAAGAGAAGCACTCCAATTTAAGCTGGTTTTCTTTGTTCTGTTTCGTTTTGTTTTTTGCAACAGGGTCTCTGTTACATACATGCCTGGCTGTCCTAGAACTAGTTATGTAGATCAGGCTGGCTTTAAATCCACAGAGATTCTCTGGCTTCTATCTCTTCAAGTGGTGGGATTAAAGGTAAGTGTCACAATCCCTTAGCACTAGTTTTTGTGGATGGTCTTTGCTTTCCAATTTAAAGAACAAGCCAGTTATATTGTTTCTTTAAGCTAAAGCTGAGAAAACTGGTATTTCACTTTCTTTTCAAACTATGTAGCCCTGGCTATCTCAGACCTTGATATATAGATGATACTGGCCTCAAGCTCACAAAGTCCCACCTGCCTTTGTTCACGGTATGTGTACCACCATGTCTGGTTTACCTTCTTTTTTATTTTTTTGATTTATTACTTTTTAAAAAAATCTTTTCTCATTTTACATACCAATCCCAGTTCCCACTCCCTCTCCTCCTCCTACTCTCTCCACCTTCCTCCCCCAACCCCCCCCCATCCACTCCTCATAGAAGTTAAGGCTTCCCTTGGGGAGTCAACAAAGTCTGGTACATCACGTCGAGGCAGGACCAAGACCCTCCCGCCTATATCTAGTCTGAGCAAAGTAACCCTCCAACGAGAATGAGCTCCAAAATGCCAGTTCAAGTCTGTGGTCCCACTGCCAGTGTCCCCACAGACTGCCCCAGCCACACAACTGTCACCCACATTCAGAGGGCCTAGTTTGGGCCTCAGTGAGGTTCCACTAACTTAGGTCAGCTGTTTTTGTGGGTATCCCCATCATGGTCTTGACTCCATTGCTCATATTATCGCTCCTCCCTCTCTTCGACTGGACTCCGGGAGCCCAGCCAATGCTAGCTGTGGATCTCTGCATTTGCTTCCTGAGTGAGGTAACCCACACCCAGAAAGACAAACAGTGTATGTACTCACTCATAAGTAGATATCAGACATAAAGCAAAGGAAAACCAGCCTATAGTCCATGACCCTAGAGAAGTTAGGTAACAAGGAGAATCCTAAGAACCCTGGGAAGGGGAAATAGACAAGAACTCCTGAGAAAATTGGGAGCATGGTGGTTGGGGGGGGGCTGAAAGGGGAGTGGGGAGGGAACTGGATGGCCAAGATGGGGGAAGGACAGAGAGGGAGAGCAAGGAAAGAGGTACCTTGATTGAGGGAACCATTATGGGGTTAGCAAGAAATCTGGCACTAGGGAAATTCCCAGGAATCTACAAGGATGACTCAGCTAAGACCCTAAGCAATAGTGGAGAGGGTGCCTGAAATGGCCTTGCCCTGTACTCAGATTGATGGCTATCTTAAATGTCACCACAGAACCTTCATCCAGCAACTGATGGAAGCAGATGCAGAGATCTAAGGCCTTACCTTCTTAATAGTCATCAGCTATTACCTTTTTTTCCTGAGCCAAAAGGTTTTTCCTAAAGTCTTTTATATAGACCTCTGGTTGGTAAGCACAAAAAGCAGCAACTGTCTACACTGCACTAACATGTGACTCCAACAGTGACACACCCATGTCAAGAGAAGGGTTTCTGTGAACATGGTGGAAATTTTACTCAACTAATGTGGTGGCATGCATGTATTTAGTTTTGAGCATACTCATTTTGTGATAATGCATGCTATGTAGTCCAGACTGGCCTGGAACTCTCTATATAGCACACGCGGGCCTTAAATTTGCCCGCTACTACATTTTGAACAGTCTCTCCAAACATTTGTAACCATCAACATACCCCGAAGCCCAGTTTCTAACAATGAGCAAGTGGTGCAGTATTGGTGGCCCAGTGGTGAGCACGGCTGCTTCCAAAAAGGAAAACAATTGCCCACTGCAGGACAGGACCTCAGATGCAGTGCCGTTCCTCGTCTACTAAATGACCAGTTTTCAATTGTCCTAAGATAAAATGGGGATATAAGAGATGCCTCCTCTCCACAAGCTCAGCCTTTCACTTAACTACCAGTAAAAAGAAATCTTAAGAGGAAATGAGATCATATCCAAAACGTTTCAGTTTTTAGGCAGAAAAGATTATTACCTAAAAATTACAATGTAACTTTATTACAGGGTGGTCTCGTTTCATTTTCAGGAACCAAAGCATAACCTGAATCACTAATCCACAACTGATCCCGCTGCACATAGGCACACTTGTTCTATGCCCGCGCCTGACTTACCTAAGTTATTTCCTAGCACCTGAGAGGCTGTGGGAGCTTGTTAGGAGGCAAGCAGTTAGAAGTCCAATTGAGTTAGGCCTATTAAATTAATTAAAGCTAGGAAGCTCCTCTTGGGCCCAATCTGCTTATTTGTTAATGGAAATAACAGTCAGGACCTGTGTTTGAAAGAATTGTACTGATGAAGGACTTAAGAAAATGTGAGAAGTTACGTTAGCAGCCCAACACAAACAAAATTTTATTATTTGGAAAAAAATCTTGAAAATCTCTCAAAATTCCTAAGTGCCAATTACAAGTGCAAGGCTTCATTCCTTCCCATCTGAAACCATCTGCTCATCGTAAAGATAACGTTTTCATGGACATACCACCAAGAATGGTCTAAATTGGAAGAAAAGTGGTTCTTTTTACTTTCTTTTAGAACTTTTTTCTTTTTTTGCTTAGGAGGTTTTACATTTAATAAATGCTGCCAGGAGGCAGAAATGGGCAGATCTCTATGAGTTTAAGGCCAGCCTTATCTACATGGTAAGTTCTAAGATAGCTAGGGCATGCAGAGAGACTGTCCTGAAAAAAATTATAAGTAAACAAATAAGATAAAAAAAAGTACTGAGTTCACGGGAATCATACTTTCTAGAAATTAGGCCAGAAAATATGAATACTACACGCATAGACAATATTTCTGAAAACACAATCTAAAATGTATTCAGATGAGCATAACTGGGTTAGCAGAATATCACAATAAAAACAGTGAATTTTATTTCTAAGTAAAATATTTAAGTACTAGAGATTATATAAGGGTTTAAGCTAATCAGGAAATAAATAACTAGATAAGCCAGGTGACCCCACCATTTAAATGCTCTCTATGAGGCCAGATGGACATTTGCCAGGGATGTCACACTCACACAGATGACAATTCCAGCATCCACCAGATCATATCTCTACTTTTGTCTCCAAAATCAGGGTGTTTCAAGACAGGTTGACTTCACCCACATGCCCAGTCATAAAAGGGCTCCCTTATCTTTTAACTCTTATCAACACCTTTACAGGATGGATGTACTCCCAACTCCAGGGAACCGCAGATACCATGGCTCCTGTACTCCTGGAACACATCATCCCTTGGTTTGTCATGCCATTTTCCCTGAGCTCCTGGGACATCAACGCTGGTATTACCTCTCCAGGGTCAAGGGCATATCTACTCTTTCATCTGGCTCATTCATCCTTGTCTCTTCTTTACAATCAGGGCATATCTCTGTTTCATTCTTTTTCTCATGGCTAGCCCCGGTCATAGGGTAGGTGTTAATAATCTTTTTTTTCTCCTAATAACCTGCCTTCTCCGCTCCCTTAAGAAATAGATGCCTGGGGTCTTCAGAATGGCAGTTAACCAAATAAATGCTCCTTCACCCACACCTTCCACTGAAGGTGATCCGACCAACTCCCAATTCCACTTCCCCACGTTGTCCCATGCCTGTAGGAAGTAGCTAGACTTGAGCCAGCACCCTATACCCAAAGAGTCTGGCCTCTCATTTCAAACCCCACCCCTGAGAAAGCCCACCAAAAGTCAGCCCTTCCCTGGGGCTGCTCAAGACCATGCCTATAGGCTATATAAGACCTTAGCCATATTTGCCATGTGATTCTTTTTTTTTTTTTTTTTTTTGGTTTTTCGAGTCAGGGTTTCTCTGTGGTTTTGGAGCCTGTCCTGGAACTAGCTCTTGTAGACCAGGCTGGTCTCGAACTCACAGAGATCCGCCTGCCTCTGCCTCCCGAGTGCTGGGATTAAAGGCGTGCGCCACCACCACCCAGCAGCCATGTGATTCTTCCTCTGCCTTCCCAAGGGTCAACCAGGAGTTGCTTTGCTTTGTTCACTAAACCCAATTTATCAATTCAGTTTGGTTTGGCTTATAGCATCAATGGCAAAGGAACCCAGCAACTGGGTTTCCAGTATCTATCATTTTGATTCCTTGTTCATGAACTAATATCATTCAATGGATATATCAGACTGATAACTCTTGACTTATAAAACCATTGGTTTTGCCAATATGAGCCTGCTAGGCATATACTGGTTCCGGTGGGAGATTCTCTCCCTGTGCAACATTCTCTTTGTGGATTGAGATTAGGGCAAATGTAGGTCGGGTTTGCAAAGGCCATCTCTGGATCATCTTCCCTCAGCTTACTGTCATCCTCATAGCAAATATTAGCATCTACTATGATCCAAATATTGTATGATCTGCTAGAGACACACCTGTGATACAGACACACCTGTGATAGAGACAGGCCAGGCACTCATGCTCATGGATTAAATATCTGTATTTGTGCATGCATATAGAGAGGTATAAAACAAAAACACATATGCTAATTTTAAAACATAAATCAAGATGGTGTAAGACACCCTAAGAGGGTGACTATTGCTGTGATGAGACACCATGACCCAGAGTGAGTTAGAGAGGAAGGGGTTTATTTGTCTTACTCTTCCACATCTCTTCAGCATCAAAGGAAGTCAGGTAGGAACTCTAACAGGGCTGGATCCTGGAGCCAGGAGCTGATGATGCAGAGGCCATAAACCGGTGCTGCCTACTTACTGGCTTGCTCAGCCTGCTTTCTTATGCCCAACCCACAATGGGCTGGGCCTTCCCCCTTCAATCACCAATTAAGAGAATGGACTACAGGCTTGCCTACAGCTTGATCTTACGCAGGCATTTTCTCAATTGGGATTCCCTCCTCTGGTAACTCGAGCCTGCCAAGTTGACATAAAATTAGCCAGTAAGATGACAACTTCATATAGTTCAGTCTACAAGGTCCAAATTATTAGGACAAGACCAGTTAACATCACTCGTCAATAATCTATATACAAGAACTGCATGCTTACTCGGAAAGCAAGGGATCACCCACATTTGTTTAGGCATACAGTATTTTTAAAGTGTCCTCTCTACGTAAGAGGCTTTTTTGGGGAAGGTAAGCATTGGTTTCCTTTCAGGAACACAGATGTACAGTTCTGGTTGTGTAGGGAAGAGATTGAGCTGGAGTTAAATTTTTAAATCATTATTAGTTAGTACTGATCTTTAGATCATGCCAAACACATGTCTTAAAATGTTACAGACTATTTCACAATTCATTTTCACATTATGGCTTCCAGAGTTAAATGAACTAGTTCACAAATTTTCAGCATATTTACTTCAGTAGAATAAGAAGATGAGTATCAATTTCCCAGTCTTCAGATAAATACCATAGATATTTATATCACACAGTGTTGGAACTGTTGTGGACGGAAAGTAAACACAGACATGTAAATGTTTAACAACAACCCACCCAACCTAATGTTTCCCAACTAACCATTTATTAACTGTACACAATAAGAATTCCTTCCTTACTGGTATGACAAATGAATACAATTAATCACAATACAAGTTTTCTAGTTGGGCAGTGGTGGTGCACTCTTTTAATCTCAGCCCTTGGGAGGCAGAGGCAGGTGGATCTCTGAGAGTTCAAGGCCAGCCTGGTTAACAGAGTAAGTTCTGGGATAGTCAAAGCTACAGAGAGAAATCCTGCCTCAAAAAAAAAAAAAAATACAAGTGTTGTAAGGAGTATTACTATTTACAGTGTTAAGAAGTAACCAGGGCAGGGCTGAAGAGATGGCTCAGTGATGGATGGCTCACTGGCTGCTCTTCCAGAGGTCCTGAGTTCAATTCCCAGCAACCACATGGTGACCCACAACCATCTATTATGGGATCTGGTGCCTCTTCTGGCACACAAGCCATACAGATAAAGTACTCATATACACTAAAAAGTAAGATAAAAATAATTTAAAAAAAGCAGTTGGAGAAGGGTCTTAGCCAACTGCGAAAAGGAACTGAGATTTTGTTGCGAGATGGTAGTGCATGTCTTTAGTCCCAGCATGTGGGAACCAGAGGCATGTGGATCTCAGCGAGTTTGAAGCCAGCCTGGTCTACAAAGCAAGTTCCAGGACAGCTAGCTAAACAGAGAAATCCTATCACAAACAAACAAACAAACCCAAACCAAACCAAACAAACAAACAAAAAGCAACCAGGGCAAACTCTTGGCTCCCTACCACATTCCAGCAGAGGAGCAAAGTAAAAACAGCCCCACATTAGATCAGACTCAGACTGGGCTCTGCTGTGTTTACAAACAGCTTTTACCCTCAAGGGGTCCTATGTAAGTAATAACTCATCTGACATTAAGTGACGATAGCCCTTAACGGAAGAAGGGATAAGCAATACAATGTCAAAGCTCTGAGGAGAAGGCAAAGTGCCCACTTACTTCAAATAGCTACAGCATCTTGTTTCTTGGGGCAATTAAGAAAATCAGAAGTTCAAGGTCATTTTCAACTACATAGAGAGAGTTTGAGGTGAAACCCTGTCCTCATCGTTCCCCTGCAAAAAAAATGTTGGGGGTATAGCTAAAGTGTGGAGTGCTTTCTTAGCAAACAAAAAGCCCTGGGATGGAGGGAGAATACCAGGACTGGTACCTACTCTGTAGTACCACAGAACCATCCCATGCTCATACCACCACCCCCCCTTTTTAAGAATGGAAAAAAATAGTGAATTCTTTCTATATGTCACTGAGTGAAGGCCATTGGTGAACTATGTGCTCCTGAGGAATTAAAGGGTGCCTTCATCACCCTTTTCTGCCTCTGTCAAAAATTGAGACTTCAATAAAACCCGGAGTTCCCAAGAGATCCAGGATTCCACCCAGAATTTTTGGTTTAAATGTTAATTCAAAGTAATTTTTCAAGGCTTATATCATCAAGAATGCTTGGCCTTAGATAGATGGAATGTTGGTTGGATACCAAATAACCTTGACAGGGAGGTTGTGGCAGCTTTGCACTCACCTGAGCTATAGCTGTCAGTAGATGACTGAGAGATGGAACGAGACAGAGATCGACGCCCAATTTTGGTAGGACGCTTGTTGAATTCCTGCTTCTGGTCAGCAAACTGGATCTGCTAAGAAAAGGAACCCTTGTTATAGAAGGAAAAGAACTTTAGTTACATATCTTAGTCACTGTTCTACTGCTGTGAAGAGACACCATGTCCAAGGCAACTCTTCTAAGAGAAAGCACTTAACTGGGGGTTTGCTTTCAGTTTTGGAGGTTTCATCTATCACCATCATCGTGGGGAGCATGGTAGCATGCAGGCAGACACTGGAGTAGTAGCTAAGAGCCACATCCTGATCCACAGGAAGAGAGAACTGGGCCTACCATGGGATTTTGAAACCTGAAAGCCCACCCACAGTGACATACTTCCCCCGGCTATCCTCAAACAGTCATCTCTGATGACTAAGCATTCAAGTATATGCGCCTTTGGGGCTGTTCTCATGCAAACAACCGCATTATATATGAAGAAAACATACTTCGATTTTGAGGAAGCAATTTATTCACAGCTTGTATTATTACAGAATGTTACCTTCACTTTAGTTTATTTACTTAAATAAGCCCATATTTGGGGGCAAAGGATGTGGCTCAGTTGGTAGCATTCTTTCCTTGAATGCATCAAGACCCTGGTATAGTCTCTAGTACTGAATAAGTTGGGACTAGTGGCACAGCCCTGTAAATCCAGCCTTTGGAGGTGGAGGCAGGAGAATCAGAAGTTCAAAGTCATGTTCAATTACATGGGAGTTTGAGCCAAAACTCTGTCCCCTCCTTCCTCTTAAAAAAATTGGGAATAAGCGGGGCGGTGGTGGCGCACACCTTTAATCCCAGCACTCGGGAGGCAGAGGCAGGCGGATCTCTGGGAGTTCGAGGCCAGCCTGGTCTACAAGAGCTAGTTTCAGGACAGGAACCAAAAGCTATGGAGAAACCCTGTCTCGAAAAATCCAAAAAAAAAGAAAAAAGAAAAAAAAAGTTGGGAATATAGCTGAAGTATAGAGTGTTTTTTACCATGCCAAAAGCCCTGGAATGAATCCCTAGTACTGGGGAGGGGATGGAGAAGATGACTTCTTTGGAGCTAAGTAAGGTAATATACCCCTGTAATCCCAGCACTCAGGTAGTCAAGGCAGAAGAAACACAGTAAGTTCAAAGCTAGCTTGGGACGCACAGTGAAAAAACCCTTGTCTCCAAAAGCAATGAAACAAACAAACAAACAAAAAGGACTGTTTTGGAAAGAAGAATAATTTTTCATTTTTCTCCCAATTTTATCAAATTTAAGTCTTTGATTTACTGACTGCATACTTTGTACACTATAACTGTGACACAGACATGAGCAGTATGAAGCTTAGATGACATTTTTAGGAAGGTAAGTCATACTCAGAAACACTTGCTATTGCCTCACTGAAAATGCAAAGCTGGAAAAAGAAACCTTTGGCATTCTCTGTGCATCCACATATCAGGATGAGAAAACAGCAAGGTACAAAAAAACAGACGGACTTGCCTTGACTTTAAGCTTCTCAGTGTGGTATGCTAATTTTAAAGAAGGTTTTTTTATTCAGACAGAACAGTCTACATTTTCACTGAAATCCTGGCTATGCCATTATTCATAAGCTTTGTGATGTTGGTCAAGGTGATTTTTTTTTTTTTTGGTGAACTTCATTTTCCCTTAAATGCAACAGAAATAAAAGTACCCAGGTTTTGGAGAGGGTTAAATGAGACAGTTCATTGTCTGTGAAACACAGCATGAGATCAACTCACTAACTTCCCCTCCCCTACAGCAAATAACCACTTTAATTTGCAAAAGATTTTCTAAGATATGTTAGCTTTTTAGATACCAATAAATAAAATAATTTTTAATGTTTAGTATCATAAAATACTTTAAAAGCCATAAGCTTGATTATTAATAACGACTACAGATGTGGAATGAGTGGATGATTGGACTGATTATATAATCAGATTATATACTCAGATCACATGCTGTAGGTTATATTTAAAAAATTATCTGATAGCGACTTTCTTGTTTTTATCTATGACATTTTTTATCTATGTTTCCTACAGTTGGTGGTTGCTGCTGCTGCTTTAATAATCAAAGGTCCTATCACTTACTTTATTAATAAGTTTTTACTAACTGACCATTTACACAGGTGCTTAGATGATTCTTCTGGATCCAGAGTGGCGTAGAGAAAAGAATCAAAGACCTGACAACTGATTCTAACTTTTATGATAAACAAACGGCTCTTCCTCGGGCAGAGATCAGAAGGAAATCAGTGGCTGCACATCCTGCGCTTTGAGGTAACTCCTGAGTCACTGAGCACTGCGACAAGGGGACCAACGCCAAAATGAAAGCTTAGTCCTCCCTGCCGCTGGGAAATGTACAGCATTTCCACAGCTACAACAAAAATAGGTAAACAAAGCCTGCACAATGCTTTCGAGTTTGCACACAGTTTTCATTGTAATAGGGCTATTCATTGGGTTAGGCGCTCATTGCAAAATGCAAAGGGACAGGTTTGATTATTCTGCTAAAGTACCAATTTATTCCAAAAAGGATAAAGTGCCCTTTTTTATGTGCTCCAATGGGAGGTCCATGAATCTTTATGTACTTCTAGCACAGCATTCAACACATGGTCTTCCTTTCTATATTCTGTAAGCCTATGGATTACAGACTCCTTAGGGGTGAGTTTTATTCACCCTTATATTCTCCGGCACAGACAGACACCTGCCATATCCTATGGGCCCAATCATATGCTGAATCAAGGAGCCTGGAGGAGTTTATTCCAGCTTCATGGTCTGTATTTGACGGAATAGGAGTAAGCATTAAGTCTGCATAGTGTAATTTTAAGGGTTAGAAAAACTGGCAAAAGAAAGGTGGAGAAGTGCAAGATAATTGCATGCCTCATTCTTCAGAGGCCCATCAAGGAAAACGGATAAATGTCTTTCCAAAGACCACAATAAGGCAGTGTCTTCAGCTGTGCCTCCCTTAAAAGAAAAAAAAAGCCTAAAAGATAACCTTAGATATGCAACACAACCTCCTCCCTAAGATAGCCACACACACTGACATATCAGCCACATGTGTGTGCGCACATACACGCATGTGTACATATCCACCACTAGAGGGGGCCAGTCACTTCCTCTGAGTTACCCCTGAGCCTTGTCCTATATAGTCTTTCAGTTGTGGTTCCCTTCACCAACTTCATCTCTTTGGGCACTAAAGAAATAGGCTGTACACAGAAAACAAGTCTTGCTAAATTCTCACCAAATTCAAGGCCCCCCTCCTGTGTTTTTAATATACAAGAATATTAGTGAGAAACTACTTAAAATAGTAAGCTATACAATTTCCCAATAAATGTTTCCTTTTCACTGATAACCAAACCTGAATTAAATGAGGCATCTCTGCTGCAAAACAATGACCTGCCGGGCCAGTAAGGGACTTTGGCAGAATCTATCAACATTTACCTGACTTTCCTACCTTGTCAGAAACCAGAGTCCTTGCAGGTACCTCTCCTCTCCCACCTCAGCACTGCCTAACAAGGCAAGGGAGGAAAAAAGCCGGTAGAACTGGGTAGCTCACCACAGGCCGGAGGGAAGGTTGAAGGCCGGACAGGAGGGGAAGGAGAGTACAAGCAGCTTGCCTTGGACAGTAATGGCCGCAGCAGCAGCAAGACTGGCAAACAGGAGCGTAGCCTCACCTGGGCTTTAATCCCAGAGCTGCTATTGACAATGTATTTCTTCTTGCTGCTCAGCATACTGACGCACTACCAGCCAGTAGACTGTGACATTACCGGCAGTAGGCCACCTCTTTGGTCCAAGGACCCTTGTGGTCTGGCTTTGAAACTTTCTTCATCAGCAATTCTGTTGGCTCTGGTTCCAGCTCGTTACTATTTTTTTTTTCTCTTTTCAGGGGGGTGGCTATCTCTGAAGCAGCTCCAGCAACCCTTGCAGCCGTACGGTAGGATTTAATAAAGCAGCTCTGCTAGAGGCTCATCAGCCATTCCTAAGTCTGGATGTTTTGCTTTTATTGTTATTTTTCCTAACACATTATTACACAGCTCCTCTGACCTCCAAACCTTAACAAGTCTCTAGACAACGCCCAACATACATGCATACATCAATGACTTATTTATATGACCCGTGCACTCTTCCTGCTATAATTAACTTGCTAATTAGGTTCCCTTTTAACTTTACCTCCTCCTTTTCTATGTCAGATGATTTTAGTTAGCTTCATCTCATTAGAAAAAAAAAAATTAACTACAGAGCCACTGAAACAATCAGGGAATTTATTAAGAGAAGAAAAAACATTAATGGTATTAAGTGGTCAGGAGCCGTATTCTATATATACACTGCCCTTGAGTTAGCCAGGCAGAGGACACTAGATTCAGCTCTGTCACCAAGGAAATCAATTTTCTCATTTTTTTTTACTCTCGATTCTTTCCTTAATACTTAATTGCATATTTATTTATCTATTTATTTACTTATTTACTTATTTGGACACAGAGTCTCACAATGCAGCCCATACTGGCCCTGGAATTAGAGATCTTCCTTCCTTAGCCTTCCAGAGGTACCACCGTGCCCAAGTTTGCATATTTTCTATACAGATTTTTTACATTCAGTACCCAGTTTTAACTCAAGACTGATGCTTATTTAGTATTGAGTGACCAGTTCACTTTTTCCTTATTAAAAAAAAAAAAGCATATTTTGGCGTTAAAGAGATGGCTCAGTGGGTTAGGAGTCCTTGTTTTGCAAGCATGGGGACTTGAACTGAAATTCTCAGTACTAATGTAAAATGTTGGGCCTGGCTTGCATGTACTCATTACCCTAGCACTTTGGCGTGAAAACAGTCAGACTCTGAGAGCTCACAGGCCAGCCAGCCTAGTGGAAATGGCAAGCTTCCAAGATTCTGGGACAGCAATGAAAGACACCCAGCATCACCCTCTTAACGTCTCCTGTGCATATGCAATATGGGGAATTCACACACCCATACTCACATGCACACACACATGCATACACACACAAAATAAAAAAATGTGTTTCCTGGAAGGTGTGATCACAAAGGAGAATGTTATCACTGAGTTCTCAGAATCACAGTAAAGTTATTACATGCAAAATAAAGATTCAGCCAAATAGAAACAGAATCGTCTTATTTATTATGATTTCTGACAGGAACCCGAGGAATGCTACCCTAGATTGCCTGCTACAGATTTGGGTGGGAATATGAATTGATGAGAGAGAAGAGAAAGAAAAAAAGATAGAGCAGAAAAACTGCTTGTTGAGTTCAAGAAAAGCCAAAATGATAGCTTGCTTTGCAAGGATAATCTTTCTTTCCAGAGAAAAGATCATACTGAAGAGAGTTCAGTGACTCCTCTGGGAGAAGAGGAATGCTAATGTGCACCGTGTTACTTCCATTAGTGTATGCAAGAATCTTTGAAGAGATTTTCCATTGCATTTATTTTGTGTTAGGGGTAGTGGTCAGAGGACACTTGTGGGAGTCAATTCTCTCCTAGGTGGGCTCTGGGTATTACACTCAGATCCATCAGCTCGACATCAAGCACCTTTACTTGCTGGGCCATGTATAAGAATCTGAGATGTAAGCATTATTATCTTCATTTGACAAACAGCAAAGTGGTTTTGTTGTGTTATTTAAGTAGTGATGCTGGGAAGAAAACTTACAACCTTTGGTGTCGTAGGCAAGTATTCTTGCCAGAGTTTGATCTCAGTTCAATCTCCAGAATTCATGTAAAGAGAGCCAGTTTGGTAGCTCAAGTTTTTAATCCCAGCACTTAAGAGGCAAAGACAAGCAGATCCTTGGGGCTTGCTGGTCAGCCAGCATAGCTTACTTGGTGAGTTCCAGGACAGTGAGGCTCTGTCTCAAAAAGAGATAGACAGTGACCGAGAAACAATACCCAAGTTTGTTCTCCAACATCTACATACACACCACCACCACCACACACACACACATACACACACACACACACACAAATGTATGCTGATAAAATAAGGATATAAGAGGGTTTTGAGGAGTATATAATGATATACAACCTAAAGTATTGATATTTCTATTCTTTTTTAAAAATATTTATTTATTTATTTAGCCTGCATGCCTGCACACACACCAGAAGAGGGCACCAGATCTCATTATAGGTGGTTATTAGCTACCATGTGGTTGCTGGGAACTGAACTCAGGAACTCTGGAAGAGCAGCCAGTGCTCTTAACCTCTGAGCCATTTCTCCAGCCCTATTTTTATTCTTTTAAAGCAAAAATTCATAATCTAGAATACAGAGATGTCTATAATCCTAAAAGAGATAGCATAAAGTTTTAGTCTCATTGCCAAGTAGAAATTGTTCAAATATTCCTGAAGACGTCTCTTTCCAAGCCAAATGAACAGTCTAAACAGAATTTACTTATAAAAGGAATTACTTTTGCCCCAAAGAATTCTGCAGCAAGCTGGCTCTATGTTCCAGAAGGTTAAGCAACCAGGTTTCACATAGAAAAATACCAAGCACTACAGAGAGGTTGGATGGGAGACAATATTAAAATGTGAAAACAGTTATTGTCATCTCCATAGATCCAACACAAGATATTTTATCTGACAGGAGAGCATAAAGATTTATCAGGAAAGATAAAATATATTAATAAATCTTTATAGGATGAGTTCTCCAACTCCCCAGCAGTTTAACAGCCTGAATAAATCTAAGCAAATCCTTCAGATGAAAATAGGCTTTGGCAGGAGTTTCCAGTGACTGTTGGGAATGTCACCTAGATGGTCTAACTTGTCATTTATTGAGCTTGGGGTTCTTCATACTATGTCCTAGCTTGTATTTCTGCAACCACAGGCAAGTATTCTTGCCTGGATTTGATTTTAGTTCAATCTCCAGAATTCATGTAAAGACCCAAGAATATGGCTGAACTGGTTACCAGTTCCAGGGCACACATACCCACTTTGGTGGTGATTACTAACAATGGCTGCTGGGTGGGAGGATGCAACTCAGCTCTGTGTTCTTCCAGAAAAGGCTTGTGAGAGGCCTCTGTGTCCTTTGATAGCAAGGCCACGACACTGGTGAGTTCATTACACTAATGTGTGCATTATCTATTAGAGTATGAATGCAAGGCAGATATTTACCAAAACTTTCTTGATATTTTGGGCCCATGTGGAAGGTTTCTATTGGGAATTAAATGTTACTTCTGCAGTTTGCAGATAAGGTCTGGAAATCTATAGGCAAGCACTAGAGGCACACAGTGGCTAACTGCTGGCTAAGCAGCTGGCAGGGTCACCTTCAGACCGGTCAGAAGTTAATGACTTGTGCAGTATCTGAAAGAAAGCTTCAAAAGTCTTTGACAAAGAAAAAAAAGCAAACAAGCCACTGGTGTTACTGAAGACAAGCCTCTCCCTACGGTTCCCCACTGCTCTTGTATTGATTAAAGGCACTTTCCTAGTTTTTGAAATAAAGGGCTAGGTGAGAGAGATACATTAAAACATTTAAAATGTCCTCCACACACCAGGAAGCCCTAGGTCGCACGCCTTAGGCAGCAGTCCTAAGACCCTTAGGGTTGTTTTCCTGTCCACGTAAACAGAGAAAAGGTAAAAGAATACAGACTCAGGGGCAGCCCACCGTCAGAGCACAACAAGGACTGTCCCTTACAAAGTGTAAGCTGTATTGATCTGCAGCAGCACAGTTACGCTCAGTAGGGGTCTTCTGCAGGACTCCTTCACAGAAACAACAAAATAGCACACCTCACTGCGGTCCCTCCTGTAATAAAACCAAATTTCCTACTCTCTCTTATTAGCACTAAGTAGCTGGAGATTCAAAAACAAAGAAGCAAAACTAAAACAAGAATTAAAAAGCTAGCCAGAATAATTAAGTAAGTCATTTCCAGTACTCTAAATCACTACATTTGAAAGGATCTTATGGATGAATAGAATTTCTTTCCATCAAATATTTTTAAAATGAGCACAATGCTCTAAAATATTTTAAAAACAACAGCAATAGCCTCTATAAAAATGACATAGTAACAAAACAATGCTCAGAATTCTCTGCTGAGCCTTTATTAGATCTGGTATATATGTAAACATTGCTTTAATAGTTATTTTAAGTCCCTAACTTTACAAACACTAAAGAGAACTCACACTATGTTGTAAAAGTGTAACAAGTTTACAATAGGGAAGAATAGACAGGGGGTCCAAGAAGTCAGACTAAAGTTTTAAGAAACCAGTTTGGACACTAAGGAGTTTTCAAATCTACAGTTAAGGGCCTTGAACAGATAGAGGCACCTGCTGCTAAACCTGCCTGATTTCCAGGGAGGGAGCACTGACTCCTGTAGACTGTTCTCCGACCCCCACTTATATGCTGTGGCACATGTACCCCCACCAACAGCAAAATGCAACTTAAAAGGTTTCAAAATCAACATTTGAAATCGAATCCAGAAAGTCAATTTATTGTCACTATTTTTTGTTTGTGAGACAGATCAGCTAGAGCCCAGGTTAGCCTCAAACTCATTATGTAGCTGAGGCTGGCCTTGAACTTCCGATCTTCTTGCTGCTGCCCCAAGTGTATAGGATGATAGATTGGTGCCACTATGCTCCACGATATTTGGTTTTATGTGCTAGTTCTTATCATCAAGTATCAACTTAATTATTCTTTTACTAAAACTATTTATCAGGCAAATATGGTATTTGGGAGAACTATATGAAAAGAAGTAAAGTTCTTGCCTTGTAGTAATATGCAAAGAAGAGCTGACTAAAGAAAAAAATAGACAGGTGAGGGAGAAACACTTAAATTTCTTCAGAGACTGGAGAATGCAACACTTTTACAAGTTCTAGGTTTGTGTCCTCCTTTCCCCGTATTCTTTCTTATTTCACAGCCACGAGGCACAATTGAGTGTTAACTTGAAAGAGAATACAAAACAATCGAAGAATAATCCATTTGTGTAGTACAGTCACATACGTCAGCCCCTGCCCACCCAAGCAGCCAGGCTTGGCCCTGAACAGGCCTTCAGCTTCCCTGGCAATTAAGAAGCAGGAGGGACCCAGTGCAAAGAAGTTAATCAGAGGAGTAACACTTTTCCCAGCAGAGATCTCAACAGTGGCTTCCCACAGATGGTCCTTGTCGCCTGTCAGAAAAAGGTTCTCCTTTGTTATCAAGAAACAGCAGACAGGACAAAGGACAGGAGAACTCACCATCCAATCGGGCATGTGAAAAGCAGAGGTGCCCTCATTACCGTCCCACTTCTCCTCCATAGTGCAGGCTTGGGTAAGGTATGTCCTGAAGCAAAAGGGAAAGCCGGTTTGGAAAGGCCAGGGTTACCTAAGGGCCCAAAGAATACCCCAGCCTAGTGATTCAGAAGGTTGGGGGTTAAAAGAAGCTGTTATCTCTTTTCACAGAAGCTTCCTGTTCAAATCAAGACTGTGAGCCCGCCGCCTGGCAAATCTCTCACAGCCAACCTCAAAGCCTCTGCCTGCCACTTAAAATCCCAGCCGCTGCAAAGCTCTGTACTGCAGCTCCTGCAGGTGCTCCAGCCCACTCCTCTGTGGGGACTTCCTGCAGCAACAGGCTGTAGGCTGGCCCTCTTCCCTGAGTATAAGGCCCTGGTTAATTTTCTCCCGCCCCTCAGACACGTCACTGGCAGTGCTGATACCAAGATCAATAAAGATGAGGTCAAGGAGGCACTCCCCTTTCTTGAGAGCTGCTGATTTGGATCAGTACAGTAAACAGGCGTTTCCTTGAAATCAGAGTTCCTTATGGCTTTCAAGTTCGAACAGCTACAGAAGATCCCTGTCTGCTCCCACCAGGGGGCTGGCACCACCACCTATCTCAAGTTTAATTCTTATTGCATCGGACGTTCAGATGAAGCCAGGGAAGATGGTTTTTACAAAGTCAAAACTTCTAAGCAATGCTGAAAAAGTTCTGGGACCACAGCTCCCTCTGCTGGCTCCCTGTGGGATGTACAGGAAGGTCTAAGGGGCCTTGGTTGCAGAAACAGCACAAAGCAGACTGAAATGTTTCACAGAAGCTAGTCAGGACCCACCCCCACCCCTAGTATGGGCATACAGGAGACCCAGGGTTTTCAGAAAAGCGTCTCAAGTCCAATGCTGATTTTTCCTCACAGCTTTGGCATCAGGAAGACAGGATGCCAACAGTGTCCCCCACCCCGTGCAACCATGTAAGTAGAAAGGATCTCAGTTGCTCTGTATTATGTTCTCCCATACAGGTAAGTGTCCTCCCTTCTGAAATCTGGAAAAAAATGTAACCTGAGAAACAGTATATGTGTGTGTGTGCGTGTCTGTGTGTTTATAAAATCACATATTTGCTTAGTTTATTCCTAGAGGTTGTTATCCAATAAGAGTGCCGGTATTTTGTATTATTTGTGACTGTTGTGAAGGGTGTTGTGCCCCTGATTTTTTGCTTAGCCTGTTTATCATTTGTATATAAGAAGGTTACTGATTTTTTTGAGTAAATTTTGTCTTCAGCCACATCCCTAAAGGTGTTTATCAACTATAGGAGTTCTCTGGTAGAATGTTTGGGGTCACTTACGTATATTATCATATCATATGCAAATAGCAACACTTTGACATCTTCCTTTCCAATCTGTATCCTCTTGATTTCCTTAAGTTATCTTATTGCTTTTGCTAAAACATCAAGTACTATAATGAATAGATATGGAGAGAGTGGAGAGCCTTCTCCTGTCCCTGATTTTACAGGAATTACTTTAAGTTTCTCTCCATGTAATCTTTGTTGGCTATCAGCTTGCTGTATATTGCCTTTATGTTTAGGTATGTCCCTCGTATCCCTGCTCTTTTCAAGAATTTTATCATGAAAGTCTCTTGAACTTTGTCAAAGGCTAAGTAACAAGGAGGGCCCAAGGGGGGGGGCACATGGATCTCATGGAAAATGGGAAATAGAAGTGATCTTGTGGGTGTACTGGGTTGGGTGGGATGGGAATATGAGGGATCAGGCTGAGGGATAGATGGAAGGGGAAGAGTACTGAAAGAGATGACTGGAAAGGTAGAAACCTGGTACAAGGGAAACTCCCAGGAATCTACAAGGATGACCCCAGCTAAGACTCTTAGCAATGGTGGATTCATAGCTTCCAGTGGAGGGGTTGGGATGCTGACCCAGCCACACAACCTTTGACTTACAGACCTATAGTCTGTCATGCCTGTGGGAAATGTGGGCGGGGGGGGGAATAAGGGTGACATGGAGAAATTGTGTGAGTGACCAACCAATAACTGTCCAGCCTCAGACCCATCTCATGAGAGTGAGCCCACCCCTGACACTGCCTGGAGCGCAAGGACCCAGAGACCTAGGATAGAACCAAACAGGATTGGGGGCGGGGTGGGGAAGTCAATGTAATGATGCCTAATAGATTGGTGCCTAGCCCAATTGTCATTACTGAGAGTTCATCCAGCAACTGATAGAAACAGATGTAGACCCACAGCTAAACATTGGGCTGAGCTCAGGAAACCCTGTAGAAGAGCGGGAGGAAGGACTGTACAAGCCAGGGACATCAAGGACATCATAAGGTAACAATGAACCACAGAAACAACTAACCTGGCTCATAGAAGCTCAGAGTCTGGACCAACAGCCAGGGAGTCTGCATGGGACCAACCTAGGTCCACTACATATGTGTGACCTAGTTGTGTAGCTTGGTCTACTTGTGAGACTCCTAGTAGTGGGAGCAGGTGCTGTCCCTAATGCTTTGGCTGGCTTCTGGGAACCTATTCTTCATACATGGTTGCCTTGCCCAGCCTTAATACAAGGGGCAGAAGCTTAGTCCTACTTCAACTTGATATGCCATGCTTTGCTGATACCCATGGGAGGCCTGCCTCCTTCTTAACAGAAACAGAAGAGGAGTGGATTGAAGTGGGGAGGGGGGAAGGGGAAGGAAAGGGAAAGGAGGAGGAAGGGAAACTTTGGTCCAGATGTAAAATAAATTAATAAATTTAATTAATTAAAAAAAGAGTACCATAGAGGTCAAGCATGTAATCACAGCACTCTGGAAACAAAGGCAGAGGATCAAACAAAGAGTTTGAGATCAACTTGGTCTACATAGTGAGACCCTGGAGAAGGAGCAAAATACCATGGAGATGACAGGCCTGACAGTGCATTCCTGTAATCCCAGTGTTAGGAGATGAAGTCAAGATGATCATGAGTTCAAGATTATTCTCAGCTCCATAGTGAGTATGAGGCCAGTTCCAGAAAGCAACAGCAGGAAGAGTACCACAAAAGGCCGAGAGTATTGCTAGATGGTAAAGCAGTTATCTAACATGTGCAAGGCCCTAGTTAGATTCAGTCCCTACCATAGGAAGCCCAATAACATGGACCTGGAACCACCAGAGACTCTGTGACAATAACAGTAACAACAGCAATAATAATGCTGAGCGAAGAGGCACATGCCTATAATCCTAGCACTCAGGAGACGGAGGCAGGTGGATCTCGGTGAGTCTGAGGTCAGTCTGATCTACATACACAGTGAGTTCCAAGACAGCCAGGGCTACATAGTGAGATGCTGTGTAAAGGAAAAATATTCATTGTTGTTATGTATTTGCATGATGAATGTGAACAGAAGCGTTGCCAAAGCAGATGTGTGGAGGGCAGAGGACATGTTTTGACGTCAGATCACCAGGCTTGTGCATCAAACACCTTTACCTGGTGAGCTATCTTGCTGGCCCAGCACCAGTGTTAATTTCTGATGTAGAGGATAATTTAATAGAAGCTAATAATCATAATAAAGTTATTATTACAGCCTTGTTCACCTCTGGCCTTCATAGCTTAAAAGAATGAATTCTGTGGGTATGGGAACAGAGCAAAGCATTGTAGTACTTAGGAAGAGCTGTTGGAAGATGCCAGAGAAGGCAGAATTCCAATATCTGACCAGCAGCCTAGACCAGGTGAGCTGTATTACCTGCTGTTTCCTGCGGTGGAGGGAGGAATACAGATGGCAGCCATGAGCAAGCTGATTTTGTAATCAGATAACTATGGGTGAGAAGCCAGATGCTGCCACTTTATTCTTGCTATCCTACCAGTTTTCCAACCCAAAAATGAAAGTTAAACAGTAATCTCCCAGTGTGATGGGGACTTTAGAAAGAGCACATATACTAAGGCCATAATTACCATTAATAATGTCATCTCTTAAATAATGTCATCACTGTGCATGTCCTTTCCCACCTCAGGCCATTGCTCACGACATTTCCTAAAGCAAATGTGTTTAGTTTATACCTTTACTTCCTTCACCCCCAGTCCTTCAGACTCTCCAGATTCAGCTGGAACAATAGTGTTCTCACGGAACCGCGCCTAAAATGAGGACTGTCTCTTTCCTTTAATATTATTCTTTGACCACACCACCATTCCTGGCCTTCTTCATCATAGTGGCTGCATCCATGTGTTCACTCCTCATTAGATGCAGACTTCTAGGGGTGTAGCCAACTCTGACTTGACTGCAGTGCCTGGCTTGTAGGAGGAGCCTAAGAAACTATCACATAAGTTCTAAAATTCTGTATGCTAGGGACAACTTGCATAAATCAATATATTCAAAATGTTTATATCCATTTTATAGGATTTGGCACATTATCTTATAAGGATTAATATTACTGACCTATTTCATGGTGAGGTTTTTAAAGGTATTTAATCCTTATTGTATCACCTCTGCAGGAACACATGATCTACTCTCCACAGCTTGATCTGAATCACTTATAAACTATTCTGATCTACATCATAATGGAGTCTTCAAGAACAAAACAAGGTCAAAGTCTGTGTTATTGCTGAAGGGGAGCATAATCCTTAGATTTACACATTTCAACAACCAGCAAGTTACCAGATACTTTTGTTTATATTCCCTGCATAATGACTGAGTGAACAATCATTTACCACTACCTTTATGGTAGTGGTAAACCATGGGGGCAAATGACTTTGAAGGACACTATGGTTAGCAATAAACCCAAGAAAGTATACCACTTTGGCAGTGCAAACATTATAACTTTTTTGTATATTTTAACGAAAATATACTTCATTTCAAAGCTACAACTTTACCCTCTCCCTTGCTGTACTGTCTTTAAAATGAAACACAATGGCTATTAATCTAAGAACTTAGGGTGTATTAAATGGCGTGAACTGTGTAAGATCTAAGATAATATAGGGTAGGTATCCATTAGGAACTTGATTCCAATAGAATTACAAATCACTACGATGGGTTCTAGAAGGACCTCTACAACCAGAGCAAGAGTGATACTACTACACATGATTATAGAACATTTAGGTGAGGCAGTAGCAATGCCAACAAACCACACCAGCTCCAGAAGCCACCTACATCAAAACAGCTCAGGAGAAGCTCACTTTAACTCCAAGGACAGCTAAATGCCCTGTATACCAGCTGTGTTCCAACCAGTGGTGACCTGACAGTGCGATCATAACCTCCAAGATCATGTCAGCTAACCCAGAGTCAGGGTGAGCATGTGCTCAGGGCTGAGAAGACAGAAAGCTAGGGTTTCTAGAGGCCAGAGCCAGAGAAGCACTAGCATCAGAGAAGTCACTGTGTGGTAGAGTCATAAGGCACAGGACAATGAATGAAAGGGTCTCCTAAGATTATCACCACGGCTATATTAGACTTTGGAAATCACCTGAGGATTCTCAAGACAAACTGAAGGAAAAAGTGGACTGTGAAATAGCAACACATTTTGGTCCAACAGTCAGTATTTCTAATTCATTTAGTTTCTCAGAGGCCTTAAGAAAAAGTAGCCATGAATCTTTAGTTACATGGCTATTGGTTATTAAAGTCTAAAGTTCCCATCTACTGAGTTCAAAGATCAGTCTATTAAGTTATGAGGCTGGTTAGAATGGTTAAGCCCCAGATCTCCTTGGCTGGTTATGGTCAGCTGCTTTCGGTGCTATTAGGAAGTAGTGGAAGCTTTAAGAGCCGGGGACTAATTAGAAGGTACTGGGCTATTGGGGCTGTGTCTTTAAAAGGGATATTGGACCCTGGCCCCTTCCTCTTTCTTTGCTTCCTGACTGCCATGAGACAACAAAAAGCACTCCTGCCAGGAAGTCTGGCCACTCACCACAGGCCCAAAGCACTGTGGCCATATGACCACAGACAAACATCTGAAACCAGGACACAAAATGCCTTCCTCCTTTCTAAGTTGTTTACCTCAAACATCTTGTCAGAAGAGAATGCTTCCACACTTCTTCAAGCGTGAGATGCCAATGCTAACGCAACAGCATGACGTGAGCCTCCCTCGTGTCTACATCCCCATCCACTCACCACTCAGCCCTCCTGTGTTCTGAAGATTCAACACGACACATCGCCATTACTGGTAAAGACTTACAGGTCTTTAAGTTAGCTCCAGCACTTACTGGGCTATCGTCTGCAGGCAAACTATATACTTTTGGGGGGCAGGTTGAGACAGGGTTTCTCTGTGTAGCTTTGGAGACTGTCCTGGAACTCATTCTTTAGACCAGGCTGGCCTCCAACTCACAGAGATCTGCCTGCCTCTACCTCCTGAGTACAGGGATTAAAGGTGTGCACCACTACCGCCTGGCAAACTATGTACCTTTCAATGTCTTTGTTTCCTCACCCATTAAAACATGATAATAATACCATTTTTATAGTGTTGGTTTCTTTTAAAGTTTTTATTTTATGTGTATAAGTATTTGTCTGCATGTATTCATGTACACTACATGTGTTCAGTGCCTGCAGAAGCCAGAAGAAGGCACCAGATCTCCTGGAAATGGAATTACAGGTGATTGTGAACTCCTCTCTGGGTACTGAGAACCAAACCTAGGTCCTTGAAGGAGCCATAAGTGCTCTTAACTATTAAGCCATCTTTCTAGTCTTTATATTTTTAAAATAAAGATTAACATATATGTTTATATAAATCCAGTACCAGGAAGCTACATTGTCCCCAAACTAGACTGCCTGGTCAAATCTCTCCACTTATTGTATAACCTTGAATAAACTACCTATTCTTCTTGTGTCTGTTTTCTCATCCGTTCAAGGGAAATTGGGCGCTGGGGTGAGGGCTCAATGGGTAAAAGCACTTACTGTAAGCCAAGCAAACTGAGTTCAATTTCTGGGGTCCACACAGTGGAAAGAGAGAACCAGCTCCTGAAAGTTGTCCTCTGACTTCCATACAAATAACACTGTACATGTTATGTACACACACACAGATACGCACACAGAGATACACTCACACATACACACCCCAAACAAACAGATAAATGAAAGCAAAGCCAAACAAAAAGCACAGCTGGGCATAGTGATACACATCAATAATGTCTTGCTAAGGAGGCAGAAGCTGGAGAACAAGACACTCAAGGGAACTACATAAAGCCCTGTAGCAAAACAAATGATGGTAGAAAGTATACCAAAAAGAACCATAGCTGAAAGCTGCCAGTGCTGTGTAAAGTTTATTATTATTGCTAATAACATGTACAATCTGTTTCCCAACAGTTTTGAATTCCCAAATCCAGTTTTGAATTTTTGTTGTTTTATTTGAGACAGTCTCATGTAGCCCAGATTGGTTTCAAACTAATGATCCTCTACTTCTGATCCTCCTGTCTCTACCTCCCAAGTGCTGGGATTACAGGCATGTAATAGCAAGTACAGTTTTGTTGTTTGTTTGTTTATTTTTCAAAACAGGGTTTATAGCTTTGGAGCCTGTCCTTGAACTAGCTCTTGTGGACCAGGAGTGCTGGGATTAAAGGTGTGTGCCACCACTGCCCAGCACCAAGTACAGTTTTAAGTGGCTGGGAATCAAACCCTGAGCCTCTAGGCAAGTAAGTACTCTACCAACTACATCCTCAGCCCCAAATCTCTTTTCTTCTTGTGTTGTGAATTCATTCATTTAATCAAACCATGAATATTCACTGATGTCTACCTTGAGCTAGAAGCCTAGAGACAGTCCCTGCCTTCAAGATGTCTACAGGTTCAATCTCCAGCACCAGGAGGGGAAATAGAGCTGTGAAATGCTGTCTAGCATAGACAGGGCCTGGATTCAACTCCCATCATGACACCAATCATTCAATGTAAGAAAACGCATTATCCAAGAAAAGGTCAGTATGGGGTGTGGTGGGAGCACCGATCATGTATTAGGAGTGTTACATCAGAGAAGCTCCATTAAAGTGGAAAGAAAAGGGAGATATAGGAGTTACTGGTGTGTGTGAAGAGTGGGGCTAATAGAGGGAAGGACACACACTCCACAGTATCTCTTGCTGTATCTCCTTTCTTCCTAATAGCAGCTGCCTGAGGCCTGACCATAATCATGTCCATCTAAAAGTCAATGCTACCCACAGACATTTGTTGAAATCTTAGAATTCTAATCTGACTTATAAGTCTCAGCTGATGCAGCTCTGAGAAGAACTGAGATAATTCCACTCCTGTGTAGATTGGCATGTTCAATTCAACTTAGTTTTATACATGACTATCAACAGCTTGCTTGTTTCAAATCTGATCATATCACTTTCTTGCTCCCAAACTGCGTTCCCCTTCTCACTGTACTCAAAATCAAGTTCTAATCCTAGCATGTTTTGCCTTGGCTTCTGCAAGAACCCTAGCTCTCCACATTCTCCTACTTCCATACAGTGAGCAAATGCTTAGCTGTAAATTCCTTCAGTACACATTTTCAGCTCCTGGTCTAGGTTGGGAATGAATTCTAAACTAGCCTCAGTGGCATGCTATAATCCCAAGACTCAGAAGATAAAACAGAAAGATCAGAAGTTTATGGCAGCCTTGGCTACACAGTGAGTGGGAGGTCAACTTGGGCGTGAAAACTTGTCTCAAAGTATCAAACAAATAGAGCGAGGGAAATGGCTTAGTGGATGCCTGTCATGCAAGCCTGAACCTTGTGCACTTCTTGAACCCATATAATGCAAGCCCAGTGTCACTACAGAAAACCATGAGGCAGAGGCAGGAAAATCACCCAGCTCACAGGCCAGTTCGCCTGGAGGCACCAGCAAGACACAGAGATCTAGTCTCAAAACAGACATGGAAGGTGAGAACTGATTCCAGAAAGTTGTCCTCTGACCTCCCCAAAGGGTCACGACCCCAGGTTGAAAACCACTGATCTTATTCTTGTATTTCAAGTGCCTAACATTTAGTAAACTAGCAGTGAATGTATGCTGCCAAAATAAGCTGTTAACTCAGAGGAAATAATAAAATAAAAGAAAATAAAAATATGGGACAGGTCCCTCAAAGGTAAAAGGGAGAAAAAGGGAAACGAAAACGACAAAACAGACAGGAGCACGAATAACCAAGTGGGAACTAGCTCGGCTCAGGGCGCCTCCTCGGCCTTACCAATCTAACCAGGCTTCTCAGCTAAGCAATTAAGAGACTGGAGTGTACTTGAGCCCCAAGCTACTGTCTTCATTTCCTTTAAGTCTTTTAGAACCTGGGAGTGGAGTGTGGACTTAATCCCACAATTCTCCTGACATAGCAAACACAGATCTACTTAGGTCAGGGTTCAGTTCGCTGCACACTTAGCCCCACAAGCTAAATCTGCCTCACGGAGAAGTCAAGCTGTACCTTCAAAACTTCTTGAAATCTTTTAAAAAAAAAATCAGAATCAGAAAAAAATGTGCACTAAGGGTTCTCAATTTTATTATAGAAATGGGTGTTGAAAGTGGCATGTAAAATACTGAAATGTGTTGTTATTAAATACATGTCAAATACAGAGTTTTCGCTATATTCTTTCCCTTTAAATAAATTTTCTAGAAACAATTTATCTACATTGAAAGGACACAAATCAAAAGACTGTAGCTTGATAAAATTTTAGAAGGCAATACAGCTATATTCCACGCACAGATAAGAGCATTCCAGTACCAGGGTTGTCTAAGGGTGGCAATGGTGCTCTGTGATAGGATGCATCAAACCCTATGCTCAGGTGTGGTGGTGCGTGTCTGTAACCCCAGAAGCCATCATCTAGAGAAATTAACTAATTTCCCTTAGATTCTTACAGCACTCATTTAGAGGGTGGTGGCTAGCTGAAACATTGGTCTGTGATTTTCTTCTTCCTTTTTCCTCTTTTAGATAGAGCTTACTATGTAGTCTTGGATGGCCAAGATTGGCTTCAAGCATGTGGCAATTCAGCTCCCTGAGTTTCAGGATAAAGGCATATGACATTATGCCCAGCTTTGTCCTTCACTTTTGGGAGTCCCTTAAGTGTTCAGAAACCTTTTGGAATCAACAGGGATTAATTAGATAATTCTTCCCTCAATAGTTGGTGGTAGAGACTGCTTCCAGGATCCTTCTCCCCCTCATATCAAAATCTGATACTTAAGTAAATGGTCTCATATTATGTAGAATGCATGTCTTCTGTATAATATATTTCTAGATAGTTCATAATAAAGAATAAAATGTAAAAGCTATGTAAGTAGTAATTGTAATCCCCTCAAGCCACACTAGTCATCAGCCCCCTCCCCCAAGTATCTCCAACTGCCAGCTTCCACCCACAGAACACTCTAACTGCCCTCACTGCTGGACCCTGCCCTCAACCCTATAGAATAAAAAGCCCAATCTACCAACTTCCACCCTTGAAAGCTCCACCCTGGAAAGTTCCACCCTCCCCAAGAAAGTCTATATAAGCCCTGTGTCCTGCTCAATTCTCCACTGTTTCTTGCCTGAGCACAGGCAGCCATACTGTTTTTCCCCCCTCCCACATATGAAGCTTTATGGATTTGGTGATAATGGGATGAAAGAATTTATATCTAAGAGGTTCATTCTTCCACACAATGACTCATGAGAGAATGACATCAATTGTGAGAGGAGGGGACTGTCAAAGACTAGAAGAGGGGAGGTAAAGAAACTGGCTTTAAAAAAAAAACTGGCAAGTAATAACTGGAGATTGGTAAGTAGCAGCAAAGCAAGTTTCTAAGTAGGGCAGCAATCTCTCTGCAGAATGGTGTGACAAAAATACTCTCAGGGAAGATGGCTCACAGTGCAACTGATACGGTCAAGGAAGAGTGCAGCAGCCAGAAACGAGAGCAACTTTAGGTCAACCTCCAGTCTGGGCCTCCAGATTACGTGAAACAACAAACTTGAGAAATCATGGAAAGGAAGAACTACTTTCAACATAATAAATATTCAGATTCCACACACTTGAAAGCTTCTACCCGATGGTCCTGATGTCTGTGATAAGCACTATTATCATCTCCCTGCCTGCCACTCTCTTGTCAAAAAAATGAGTCTGATTACTTTATCCATTGGTTTTTCAGCTTTCCTCATGATAACCAAATATACAACATTCCAATGAGTTCCAAAGCAAATTAATTAAACATAACCATTATTAGAAAGTGGATATTTTTGTATCCTAGGATGAGGTATTATTTATTTAAGAAACAAAAATATAAGAAGCAAAAATTGTTGATTGCCACTTTTTTGAGACGGGGTCTCTCTATTATCTAGTTCTGGCTGTCCTGAAAATTACTATGTAGACCAGGCTAGCCTCAAACTCAGAGATGCTCCTGCCTCTGCTAGGAATAAGAGACTAGAATCATTTAGGTGAATCTTCTGGGAAGTATTTCCTCAGGGTCGGCACACAGAAGTTGTGGTTCAGAGGGGGCCAAGGCTACATCTCAAGATGACAAACTTGGTAATGTCTAAGTGTCTCCCATGTGGTACTAGATTTTGTGGCAGGAGAGCTGCAAGATTAAGAAGGTCATGGAAAGTTGAGACTTGGTGCTGTGAAGGGCTAGGAAAGGCTCCTGGTAAAGGTGCAGCCTCAGTTGCAGTGAAGACCTCAGGGGTGAAGGAGTTGTGGAGAGACACTGGGGCCTGGAACCATGTGGTAAAGAGAAACCAGGAGGCCATTGGTAAAGGTGCAATCTCAGTTGCTATGGATACCCTGCATATTGGAGACTACCAACAACAGTGGCAGTGGTGCCAGCCTGAGCCTACCTGACAAGCTGCATGTGTCATGGTCAGCCTTTCATTTGTTTTAAATATGCAAGTAATTTCCAAAACTGTATCTAAAACTTTTGCGCTTTAGTCTCAGATGATGGCCTACTATATGGCTTTAGTCGATGATGTCCCCAATAGATATTCTCATTGTAGCACGGCTAGTTGTTTGCTTACTTTTTCTAGCAAATGAAATAAATAATTAAAAATAAATAAACAAGCCTGGGGAAAAAATGCCTCAGTGACTAAAGGTACTTGTTGTTCAAGCCTGACAACCTGAGTTCCATCTCACACGACAGGAAGAGAAAACTGATTCTTACAGCTGTCTTCTGACCTCTACACATGCACCACAGTATGCCTGGGTGCACCTGCTCACACCCGGCCCCCCACAAACATACATATATAAATATATAAATGTGATAAAAATGGATGAAAAATCCAAGTCATGGTGGGTCCTATGAAGGAAATGATGAACATGCAGAAGTATGAAGGAAAGAGAATTGCCACAGAGAGCCTTTAAAGACAGCAGCAGCAGAAGGATCAGAGGCCACTTACTCGATGAACCGAAGGCAATACTAACTGCAAAAACCTGAAGTAAGAAAGAACACGTTTACAGGATGAAAACGACAGCTCGTATGGCTGGAATTTAGTGACAAGAGAGAGAATGAGGTTACTCACACCAGGGCAGTGAACAACTACTTGTGAGCCTAGTTCCAAGGGAACAGACATCTTATAGCCTCCAAGGGCACTAGGATGCACCTCAGTTCGAAGAGTGCGCACCTAGAATGCAGGGGGCTCTGGGTTTGAGTCATAGCACCACACAACCAGAAATGATGGTACAGGGGCACCATCATGGAAGGAAGTGGGAGGGCCTGAAGTTCAATCTCATCTCAGCTATACAGGGAATTCCCTGCCAACCTGCACTACAGGAACTTGGATTTCTACTACATTTAACAGGGGCTAGTATGGAATTCTGAGCAAGGGAATGACAGAACAATGTATATTTACATCTATGCTGTGTGGTGATGGATTAGAGACTGGCAAGAAGGGACGCTCCATCAGAAAGCTGATACAATAGGTCAGATGAAAGACATGCTATCTGGAGCGCTGACAGCAATGAAGATGGAGGGAAGCAGGCAGATGTGAGGTAATTCTGAGGGCAGAATTCATTAGATTTGCTAACAGACTGGATTTGAGAGGTGACAAATTAAGAAGGACTTGATTTTACACTGCACGATTAGGCTGGTGATGGCTTACTGAGTAAAACTTCAGCACGGTAAAGAAAAATTCATCAGAAGTCAAAAGTTCCACTGTGGACATGTAAAGTCTACAACATTTGCCTTTTTAAATTTCTGGTGCTCTGAGGCAAGGTCTCACATCATAGCCTAGGCTGGTCTGGAAATCCCCCTGTAAACTAGGCTGGTTTCTCAAACTCCTAGCAACCCTCCTTTCTCAGCTCCTTAGTGCTAGAATTATTGGCCATTGATAAGACAGCAGCTTAGATAGGCGGAGTAGACAGAACTGAATCCTGGGAGAAAGAAAGCGGAGTCAGGCAGTCGCCATGATTTTCCCACCCGACACAGATGCAGGTTAAGATCTTTCCTGATAAGCCACACCTCGTGGTGCTACACAGATTATTAAATATGGGTTAAAGCAAGATGTGAGAACTAGCCAATAAGAGGCTGGAACTAATGGGCCAGGTAGTGTTTAAAAGAATACAGTTTCCATGTAATTGTTTTGGGTAAAGCTAGCCAGGCGGCTGGGAGCCGGGCGGAACACAGCCTGCAGCTCCTCCTTCAACAAACAGGCTCAGTGGTTGGGAGCACTGACTGCTCTTCCAGAGGACCAGGGTTCAATTCCCAGCACCCACGTGGTGGCTCACAACTGTAACTTTAATTCTAGGGGACCCAACACCCTCACACAGATATACATGTAGACAAAACACCAAGGTACATAAAGTAAAAATAAGTAAATTATTAAAAACAACAGGGCTAGAGAGAGGGCTCAGTTGTTAAAGGCTAGGCTCACAACCAAAAATATAAAAACAACAACAACAACAAACAAACAGGGGGCTGAAGAGATGGCTCAGAGGTTAAGAGCATTGTCTGCTCTTCCAAAGGTCCTGAGTTCAATTCCCGGCAACCACATGGTGGCTCACAACCATCTGTAATGGGGTCTGGTGCCCTCTTCTGTCCTGCAGGCATACACAGACAGAATATTGTATACTAAATAAATAAATAAATGTTTTTTTAAAAAAAGCAAAGACTTGTGAGCTGGAGTTGATATTTAATAAAATTAATACTTTTAATTTATCAGAGACAGTCTAACCGAGATTGGAAAACACTGCCTTTAATTTTTTTAGATTTATTAATTTTAATTGTGAATGTGGTGTGTGTGTGATTTGTACATGGGCATACAAGTGCCTTCAAAGCCAAAGCCATCATGGGTGTTAGGAAACTGAACTCAGGTCCTCTGAAAGAGCAGTATGTGCTCTTAACTGTGAATCTATCTCTTTAAGACCAAACCAAGTTCTCAATTGCAAATAAACGACAACAAAGACCACACTAACAAGTCTGCTGCCACTGTTTTGCACTCATGAATTTATAGTTGCTCATGTGTCATTACTACAAAGGTCAACATGATTGGAAAAGCAACCAACATTACTGACTTCATGGACCCTATGAAAAGGTACTGGGACCCCACACACACTGGGAGATCACAGACCACCCTGGGAGAGTCAGTAAGTAGTGCTGATGTATCACTGTGAGGTCTGGAAACTAACAAAGGCTCCATGAAGGAAGTGGGCATGACTGTCACCTGCAAACAGATTTGTCAGAAAGGTTAGCTCATTCTTACAAGTGTATGGCCTTGTAATCTCATAATCTACCGCTGCCAAGGGGATTTCCACTCCACCTTCCCCTTCTATTTCAGGGGCTTTTCAAAGCCAAAAGACATTTAACAAAAATGCTAACATGTCATTTGTCTTTTTTCACTATCATTCTTCCTAGATGTTATTTGATATTATAATGTCATTACTATACTAACAAAATGCATGATGTTATATTTTGTAGTTTGCCAAAGTTTCCTAAGGACTTTGATTCTGTTTAAATATTTCATTTAATCACGTCTACAATGCTTCTATCTTCAGACACGCCCACTACAAGCTAATAATATTGCCTTCTGATTCAACAGAGTTCTTAGCACCTAAGGGGCAACACAAGATTAGTATATATAGTTGATTTAATAATAGATACAGTATTTTTTAAAGATTAAAAGACTCAATTTTTACAATTCATAGAAAAAAGGGGGGATTTTAAAGGTATTTACAGAAATAAAGATACTAAAAAAGAGCAGACTAACAAATAAGGTGAATTCTCTGACAGATGGAAAAGAATAATCTACTCCAAAGAGACAAATTTGTGATGAAAATCTACTGAAATCTACAGTTTCTCTATGAGTGTGTAGTTCCACGGCCTCAACTCTCTAAGTGCAGGTGTGCTTTACCACCCCTGGTTCTGTTCTTTTCTGTCATTTCGATCTTCCCTCCCTCCATCTCTCCCCATGTGTAGCACCCCCTCACCCTTGGTGCATGCAGGTGTATGCACCCATGCATGGGAATGAGGACGTCATAGCAGAATTGGGGTTATCTTCTCTATCCTTTCCGTCTTATTCCCTTGAGAGAGTGACTCTCACTGACTTGCAGCTGCGAAGGCCACAGCAGAGGTGACTGTTTTCCTCCACCACTCTCTACATGACTACCTTGAGATAGGGTGGCTGGCCAGGCAAAGAGTCCTCGTGACCTGCCTGTCTCTGCTGCTCAGAGCTGGGGTTACAGGAGGGCCAGCCGTGCCTGACTTTTCCCAGAGCTGCTGGAAATTCACATTCAGGTCCACATGCATAGAGAATAAGTGCCCTTGCCCACGGAAGCATCGCCCGAGCCCTTTCTCTTTATTATAAAAACCAACTGTGACTTAAGCAATTAAAAATAAATAACTGTTATGGGATTTTTACAACAATGTAATCTTTGAAGAAAACTAGTTCTTAATCATTTTTTAATTATTTTTATTCTCTTTTTGAAAAATGTGTGTAAGAGAGAGAGTTAGTTGTGTGTTCAAGAGTCCACAGATGACAGAGGTCCCCTAGAAGTGGAATTATTGATAGTTGTAAGCCACCTGATATGGGATCTGGGAACCAAACTCAGATCCTCTACAAAAACAGTAGTACATATTCTGCTCTTAATTGAGACACCTTTCTAGCCCCTGGCTTAATTCTGGTCATCAACAATTCCATTTACCCATTATCTGCATGTTCCGCACCACACCATATAAAGAAACCCAGGTCTCTACAGAAAAGTGCATTTTAACCCTTCTACTGCCAGTGAGGTCCTTCAAGAAACATGAACCCCAGATTATTGACAATGTGCAACAGCAGTCCAACCCCTTAGGACAAAATCATCAAAGACATTCTGCTTTAAGAGCAATGAGGAGGATGAACTCTGAAAACTTCTCTGGTCATCAATCTGCCACCAAGAACATAACAGAAAGGAGAGTATGTGTGTGCTGTGTCCTCATGGGCTGAAGTGTCTGAACACTTGGTCTCCAGCTGTTGTACTATTTTATAAGACTGTGAGACCTTCAGAAGGTAGAGCCATGCTAGAAGTTAGCTACTGGGCATGAGCCTTGGGTTTTATGGTTAGACCCAATTTCTTTTTTTTTTTTTTCGAGACAGGGTTTCTCTGTGGTTTTGGAGCCTGTCCTGGAACTAGCTCTTGTAGACCAGGCTGGTCTCGAACTCACAGAGATCCGCCTGCCTCTGCCTCCCAAGTGCTGGGATTAAAGGCGTGCGCCACCACCGCCCGGCTTAGACCCAATTTCTTGCCAGTGCTTTACTTCCCAATCTATCGAAGTGTGAGAGGAGTGGTCCCACAGCACTGCCCCATGGCGTGTGTCTCTCCCCACACTGAATGGTATCCCTCAAACTGTGAGCCAAATTAAACCTCCCCCTTAAGTTCCTTCTTGTCAGATATACGGCAAGAAGAAAAGTAACACAATGAAGTTTACCCAGGCTCAGCCTCATTTTACAGTAAAGTTACCTCTGCTAACCATAACTAAGTAATCTCCAATATTCTCACTATGCCTAAACTTCTCAGATCATCTATTATGGTGACTAACACACCTCTTGTGCTTACCATGAAGTCTAATCCAGAATTTTTATATACTGAAGCAGTGTAATTAAATGAATGGCACACACTAAAAAGGAAAGCTAACAGATTAAAGTCCTCTGCTCATAAAATCCTGAGTGTCAGAATAAAACATGGGTATAAAGAATAAAACTGAAAAATTAGTAAATAAGTACAAATTCAAAAAAAATTCACTGAAGAGCTTATTTGACTTGGATGGAGAGGGAAAGCAGAGCTATATCTGAGAACAAATAAATGCAGACTATGTTCAAACTAAAACTCAGTGAGTAACATTCTATGCTAAGCTGGAAAGCAAGTACAAACAATATTTCTAGTAGGTGGAACTGAGAAGGAAGTGTTACACTCAGGGACTGGAGAAGTGGTTTAGAGGTTAAGAGTGCTGGCTGATTCCAGAGAACCTAGGTTCAATTACCATGGTGGCTCAAAACCATCTGTAACTCCAGCTCCAGATCTGACACCCTCTTCTGGCCTCCGACTGACCTCCAAGGGCAATAGGTATATGGTGCACAAACGTGCATGTGAACAAAAGACCAAACACATAAACCAAGCCAGCCAGGTGTGGCAGTTCACACCTGTTATCCCAGCACTTGCGGGACAGAGGCAGGAAATCAAGAGCTCAAGATTAACTTGGAGTACATGAGACCCTGTTAAAAAAAAAAAAAAAGCTAATACGCAACCCAAAGAGCTTATTCTGTAGGTTTTGGATCAAACATGAGTTAAGTCTTCCCTGATTGGAGCTGAGGCCCATTACTCTGTACCCATTTCCTTTACTTTCTTCAACTAGTCATCACTACTTGAAATCACTTACTTTTTGCTTTTCCCTTCTAGAATTTAAGCTTCATGAGAACAAACACCTGACTTACATTATTTACTTAGCATGGTACCTCCTATATTCAGAAAATATATATTTGCTGAAAAAATAGACAGCTTCCACCATGGAAAGTCTAATAGTTCTGAAACAGGAGAGATTAAACCACCAAGGCAAGAGCCGAGGAACACTGTTGTGCATCTGTGGAGTCTGGGGGCACACTGGATAAAAAAACAACGGATAGGGGTTTTGAAGAAATGAGGTATATCTAACTCCTTACAGCTTCAGAAACAGCATAGGACTTTACGTCTCTGTACCTTTAATAAAGGTAGTATGTTAAAAGGGAATCTATTTATAGAGTGCATTCTACATTCAAAACACAATGTAGCTGGCCATGTACTACCTAACTTGATCCTTGTAACAACCCTATGTGGTAAGCATTTTTATTATCACCACCTTACAATTGAGGAAACAAGCGTAGGCATGTCAAGTGATTAACCCAAGATCACAGCTAATTTGAGGCAGTCCTAAGACCCAAATCTAGGTACCTTTGCACTCTTTATCTGCAATGTCCTCAGACATTTGCTGAATGTATGTTATATGTTTTAACCTTTAACTCCCTTGGCACCAAGAATCCCATCATCGACAGCATTTTGAAGCAATTGGTAAAAATGGCTAAGCTAGAGATTTGGGATAAATGATTCAGAGAAACTGGGTTGAGGAACAGTGTGAATAACTAAATACACAAGTGCGTCAGAGTACGTGAGTTGAAGTAAAGTAGGTCATAATTCTAACTTAGGATACACAGGAACAGATAATAAGGCAAATCTCATCTGTGTAGACTGTAACTCACAGGTTACATCTACTTCCCTCTCTTTTCCACAAAACAGAGCAGAGCAAAGGAGTTTCTCTCTGTGTGTGTGTGTGTGTGTGTGTGTGTTGTTCTTTGCTTTTATGGAATGTCACCTCTGTCTCACGGAGCCACCTGGAGCATCTTGTACAGTTGCATCTCATCAGTAAGCTGGCCCCTTTCCCAGCATGAAAATAAATCATGTCTATCCAGCAGAGTTGGACTGGTTGGTGTGTGCTTTCATATATTTATATACAAACTCTGCAATTTCATCCTTGGTTCAGACTCAGGTCTTTGCCCAAGGGTTATTCTAAGCATAAAAGGTTTTTTTTTTTGGTTTATTACCACAGCTTTAGATTTTAAAGCCCATACACAGTGAATATAGAAAAAGCGCAAAGTTCATCCTTTTACTTCATTTTACAGGTAAGAAACTGAGACCGACCCATAGCTTAAGTTACCTCTTGCAAACCTGATATAATTAGAAAATACCTGGAACCTGAAGATAAAAGCTTTGTGGGGCACAATGTAGTTACATTATCTTCTTAGCTATAGGGAAAAGCAACTAACAACCCAGGGCAGAATAGTATAATAGCTTAAGATAATGTGTTGTAACTTTTTAAAGATGTATTTTACTACTTTTAATTACGAGTAGGTATGTGCCTGCAGGTGGTATGTGCATGTGAGTGAGGGTGTCTAAGAAGGCAAGAGGTGGTAGATCAAGGGAGGTGGAATTGCAGGTGGAGATCTGCTTGCTCTGTGTGCTGGGTCCTCTGTAGGAGCAGCAAGTGTTCTTAACCGCTGAGCCATCTCTCCATCCCTGTGTAGGGATCTGCCTTAGAAAATATGATGAAGGAAAAGTCCTCACTACTGTGTGCCAAGCACACTTCAGATATATACACAACTCATTTATTCTCCTGAAAACTCTGTAAAACACATTTTTTAAAATCTGGGTTTTATTCTTTGCCCTCCACCCCCTTTTAAAACTTAAGTAACAGGTTCCTGGCACAAAGCCTAAGAGGTAGAGTGTGTACTGTGAAGTTGGTCCATTTCTACCCCTTTTCTTACACATCTGATTACTCTCTGGAGGGAAGTCTTACTTGTGCATTCTTTAGAGATTTGGGTGTAGAGGGGCCTAATGTTTCTTTTCCTACACAGATGGCAGTAGCTCACCATATAGCTCTAATCTCAGTTTTCCCCCTCAGCATCTATAGAGAATCTCTGTTGTTTTTTGTTATTGTTGTTGTTTTGGTTTTGTTTTGTTTTTTTCCAAGACAGGGTTTTTCTGTATAACAGTCCTAGCTGTCCTGGAACTAGCTCTTGTAGACTAGGCTGGCCTTGAACTCACAGAGATTTGCCTGCCTCTGCCCACCCCCCCAGTGCTGGGATTAAAGGCGTGCGCCACCACTGCCCTGATGGAGGAAGGTCGTTGGTTAATTAATAAAGAAACTGCTTGGTCTCATAGGTTAGAACATAGGTGGGTGGAGTAAACAGAACAGAATGCTGGGAGGAAGAGGAAGTGAGGTAAGACGCCTCAGACAGACACCATGCAGCTCATCGCCAGGGCAGACGCGATGAAGCTCCGACCCAGGATGGACGTAGGCTATAATCTTCCCGGTAAGCGCACCTTGGGGTGCTACACACATTATTAGAAATGGGCTAGTCCAGGTGCGAGAGTTAGCCGAGAAGAGGCTAGATATAATGGGCCAAGCAGTGTTTAAAAGAATACAATTTGTCTGTTGTTATTTTGGGGCATAAGCTAGTCAGGCGGCCAGGAGCCGGGCTGTGGGAAGAGGCCCACAGCTCCTACAACACCACTCTGCCGGAGAATCTCTGTTTTTAACTTCTGCACATTTCTCTATTTTATAGATGCACCCAATATTTACTAAATATACAGTCACAAAGCAATAAACACTTTCATTGTTCATATCTTTTACCATATGTTACTATAATGCTTTAATATTTTTAAAGAAAATTTTTGGTCAGGTATGGTGGCATACAGCTTTAATCTCAGTACTTGGGTGGCAGGGGCATGTGGATCTCTGTGAATTCAGGCCAGCTTGGTCTACAAGTTACAGGCCAGCCATGGCTACATATTGAGATACACATTCTATTTTCATTTGTTTGTTTATTTTTGAGAAAAAATAAAATGAAAAAATTTCCCTAAGGACTACTAGTCAATCTTGCTTGTTTGTTTGTGTGTCTGTCGAAGGAGGCGGCAGACACTTGCCATGGCATGTGTGTAAAGGTCAGAGGACAACGTGCAGGATTTGGTTCTCTCTTCCTAGGGATCAAACTCAGATCTACAGCTCCTCCAAGTACTTTACTACTGAGTCTGCCCCAGTCCCTTCCACCACTTTTCGTCTGTTTGTTTTCACATGTACAAAGACACTCTCATCTATACCAAGGTTATGAAGATTTTCTTTTTTGCTTTTCCCCTGTAATCTATGATCTACCTTTTGACTAATTTCTATACATGGAATGAAATAAAGAGCAAAGATCATTTTTCTTTCAAAATGGACATATCTAATCGTTTAGTACCATTTACTGAGAATAATATCCCTTTCCCACTGAGTAACTTTGACTTCTTTGTCAAAACACAGTTTATTGTATAATAGTGGGTCTATTTCTGTATTATCTGTTTTGATATATTGACCTACATGCCTATCCAGTTCCCTTTAGGGTTAGAACCTCTAGTGACATAAGTAGAAGGTAATGAGTTTAAAAATCTGCACAACCCGCCGGGCGGTGGTGGTACATGCCTTTAATTCCAGCACTCGGGAGGCAGAGGCAGGCGGATCTCTGTGCTCGAGGCCAGCCTGGTCTACAAGAGCTAGTTCCAGGACAGGAACCAAAAAGCTACAGAGAAACCCTGTCTCGAAAATCCAAAAAAAAAAAAAAAATCTGCACAATCCTTTCCCACTTCTTCAAGCCATAAGCTTCTTTTTCTTTATACATTTAGCACAAAACAGCCTTCAGTGTCAAAATTGCTTAGCTCTATATGCACAAAAATACAAAGTGATCCTTGGATGAAGATTTTATTCTATGATATAGGCCAAAACAAAAAACAATATGAAAGTCTAAATTCAGTATGAACAGACCACTAAAACCAAACAGTAACATTGTGCCCCCTAGTGGCAGAAAATAATAGGGATCTGCCAAAGCAAGAGAAAAACACTATTCACAAATACAATTCACACTGATAATGTGACTGCTGTCTCCATGAAATCCTGACCCCCTGTGTCTACCTCTTATGTCCTGGTGTGATAAAACCACATCCATCTCTTCAACTCTATGTTTTTCCTGAGACAGGGTTTCTCTATGCAGACCAGGCTGACCTCCAACTTGGAGATCCACTTGCCTCTGCCTCCCAAGTCTCTTAACTCATTTAAAATTAGGGTGGGCAGGCAGAGATGTGCAAGTGTGACAATCTTGGCAAATCCACAGAAAATACCTACAAACCAAGGAGAGACCAGACTCCACCTAAGTTGTCTGATCTCTGTATGTTACTGTCACACACACCACACACACGAACCCCATAAAGACAACAACGATGAAGATGAGAAATGATGTAATTCAATTGGCAGAGTGCTTGCCTAACATGCACAAAGCTCTGGGCTTGACGATTTACTGTGTAGGAGTGACTGTCCTCAGGAAGGGAAGGCAGGAGGGCCAGGGCGGCAAGGTCATCCTTGCTACTTAGCAAATTCAAGTCGAGCTTACACTACTTGAACCCAGGCAAAGGGTGTAGTGGGAGGAAGAGAAAGAGGGATATGAGGAGATGGGCAGAGATGGGAGAAGAGAGGAGGGTGGCTGGGGCTGCTGAGTGTGCTGTCACAGGTCTGTAAATGCCAGTCCTTGTCTGGGATTCTACAGGAGCAAAGGGATCATCACAAATCAGAGGCAGCTCAGTCTACATAGTGAGTTCCAGGCCAGACAGGACACATTGCTAAACCTTGTCTAAGGAGAAGAAAAAAAAGGAATTTTTTTTCATGTTTTAATTCAATGCAAACTGGATAAAACAGAAAATAAGTCATAAAAACAAAACAGTATTTGGATACATTCTTATACAAAAGAAATGTAGCCAGAGTCCAAAGGAAAAAGAGACAAGATTTTAGACAATTTATTAGGAAAAATGTAAATGAAGTAGTTTGTAGTACATAGTCTGTATACACTATTAAGATAAAACTAATAACATACATGTATACAATGTATAATATTACATGTACACAAACTAAATTTCTCTGGAATAGAGCTAAAGAAGCTATCAACAATGGAGCTTGAGTAGAGACGATTTATAGAGCTACATGCTTTAAATATATATAATGAATAGTCTTTAAAATCGAAGGTCATTTTAAAACAGCCAAATAGTAATTTTATACGCTTACACATAAACAACAAAAACAGGTACCATGTGAACAATACTCTGCTCCAAACAGTGTGTCCCAACAGCTGATTATAATGAACTAACCTTTGTTAGGTCCCTCAGGGCACACAGTCACACTGCAGCACTCTCAAACACACAGAAGGAAGAAAACAATAAATTAAAAGTGTTTTTTTGTTACTAATGTTGCTCTACATTTTAATCCTCTGAATATTTTCATACACCCTAAAGTCTCCATTTGAAGAAGGAAACTCCAAACGCCTGCCTTCTGAGTAGCTGACTTGGGAAAGTTTCAGTACCACCACTCCTATTGGTCTATCATAAATGTCCAGCAGGTCCTGAAGACTCTTGCTAATTCTATCCCTACCTCCCCTCTCAGGAGTCTCGTTCTCAGTCATTAAGTTTATTTCCACTGAGAACATGATACATGCCTTCAGCATTTAGTCAGAACTTGTTGGTATGCTCACCATCCTTTCTCTTTGTTCATATTTATTTATCTCATTCTGTAGCCCAAGTCACATTCAAACTTTGACCCTCCTGCCTTAGTTTTCCAGGTTCTGAGATTATAAACTCGCAGCACCACATCTGGATTTCATTCCTATTTTGAATGAACTATTCTCTCTCTTTAACCTTCAGACTACCTCATCTTTACTTTCTTGTTTCTTAAATCTTACTATTATTCTAGCTTCTTGGGTTTAAAACATGAGTCAGTGTCTCTCTTTTTTCCTAGAAGCGTTGCATCCTTTCTGTTACTAAAAAGAAATAATCCAACTGCAAATATGTTTTGTTTTTTTGGGGGGTGGGGAGGTAGTGTTGGGATTGAACCTGGGGCCCCGAGCATGACAGGCAGTACTCTAACCCCATGCTATTGCTCTAGCCCTACATATTCCATTTCTTTAAACATTTCCATTGCATTAATTCAACAGAGTACAGGAATCTAAGAAGACTCCGATTTCTGGCAGTCTGCAATCAGCTGGTGGGTAATAATGGGACTAGCTGGTGCTTCCTCCACGAAGCTCTCGGGGCTGGCATTATTGCCTGTATTGCTGGTATCTTGAAGAATCTACTGAGCTGGGCAATGGTGGCACACGCCTTTAATCCCAGCGCTCGGGAGGCAGAGGCAGGCGGATCTCTGTGAGTTCGAGACCAGCCTGGTCTACAGAGCTAGTTCCAGGACAGGCTCCAAAACCACAGAGAAACTCTGTCTCGAAAAACAAAAACAAAAACAAAAAAAAAAATCTATTGTTAGACTTTCAAATTTATAAGTAGATTTTATATTTATATTTGTTTTTATTTTCATGACCTTACCCAAAATAAGTTTCAGAGGATAATTATGTGTTGTTTCTACCCTAGAAATTCATTGGAATTCCACAAGGTAGCTTTGAGGATAGTCATTTTAACTGTTATCCATGACAAACATACTCAGTTCTGCATGTCCATCTCTCACTCTGTACAAACACTGCTACCCAGCTACATCCTGGAGTTCACTAGGATCCCAAAGCATGCTTCAAACGCATAGCAGACCTCTGTTTTACCTCTTTATTGGTTATTTCTCTCACTGATGACATACAACACCTGACAAAAACAGCTTAAGGCAGGGTGGGTTGATCTGGGAGCACAGGTGAGGGTCACGTCTTTCACGTCAGGAAAGTCAAAGCAGCGGGAACATGAGACACTGGTCACACTATTTCAGGAGGCGGAGTGATAAACACTGGCGCTCAGTTCACTGTCTCCTTTTTGTTCAGTCTAGGACTTTAGGCCCTGAAATAGCGCCCCTACCCACAGTTAAGGTAGACAGATCTTCTTCCCAGGAAGGTTAACTGAGGTTAACTATCCTAATAATCCCTACACACACGCCCAGAGGCTAACCCAATTTAGACGACCCCTCAAAGACATGCCTTCTAAGTCAATGTTTCTAAACCTGTGGGTTGGGACCCTTTTGGGGAGGTTGAATGACCCTTTTGTATGGGTCACCTAAGACCATCAGAAAACACAAATATTTACATTATAAGTCATAAGAGTAGCAAAAGTACACTCATGAAATAGCAATGAAATTAACTTTATGAAACTGTATTAAACACACTAGGAAGGTTGAGAACCACTGTTTTAGGCGATCCTGTCACAGGTGATCCTGTCACAACCTCCTAAGTGCTGGGAACACAGATGTGAGCCTCCACACCTGGCTCTGCTTTAGCAAATTCTATAGAGGGTATGTACCTTCACAGCACATTTTTATGCTCTGGCATAACATTTGTTATTTTATCTAAGAAAAGGCTGACATAGGGTGAGTTTTCTATATTCTTCCCCACTACCTGAAAACAGAACCTTTTTAAAAGTATCCCCACCATCACCACCACCACTTCTCTTGCCAGGGTGGGGACCAGCAGTTTCCCCATTGGCCTTCTCACAACACTCACTCTGGTAGCCCTTAGTTTTTTTGTCTTATCTTGTCACTTCTCTATAAAATTGCCGCTTGGGAACAAGGTATGATATAAGCCTGAATTCTAATTACCCTGTTGAGTTACTGACCACTGAAATCTCAAGTGTGCATATAACATGTATATATTGATGATCCTGTTTGTTAATAACCTTTTGTTTGTTTCTTTCATGGATATCTTCTATTGGTATAAACTGCAGGCCAAGTCAGTGAACCTGAGATGAGCAGAAGAAAACTCTCCTTCCCTACACTACCTGTTAAGTGTAATGTGTAGCAGTACGAAGTACTAAATATGCAAAATTTTATATATATAAGACAGCCTTGCCAGGTCACTTACTTGGCTAAATGCTATAAGTGGGCACTGCCACACAAAGGAAGTGAAAGTAGATACAAAAGATGAAGCAAGAAAGAAGAAAGTATCTAGTTTGTAACATATCTCAGAAATGGGAAGGGAAATTTTCATTCAGTGCTCTGTCAAATACATAAGTTCATACCAGGCCACACAAAATTTTAATAAAAATTAGCACAATGGCCAAAGATAAAAGCAGTATGTTTAAGACTTCGCTAGGAAGCAATCTACAGATTCAACGCAATGCCCATCAAAATCCCAGCAAAATTCTTCAAAGACCTCGAAAGAATGATACTCAACTTCATTTGAAAAAGCAAAATACCCAGGATAGCCAAAACAAATCCTGTACAATAAAAGAACTTCTGGAGGCATCACAATCCCTGATTTCAAACTTTACTAAAGAGCTACAGTACTAAAAACAGCCTGGAGCCGGGCGATGGTGGCGCATGCCTTTAATCCCAGCACTCAGGAGGCAGAGGCAGGCGGATCTCTGTGAGTTCGAGACCAACCTGGTCTACAGAGCTAGTTCCAGGACAGGCTCCAAAGCCACAGAGAAACCCTGTCTCAAAAAACTAAAAACAGGCTGGTGCTGACATAAGAACAGATAAGAGGACCAATGGAACCAAATAGAAGACCCAGATATCAATCCACACATCTTCGAAACCTGATCTTTGATAAAGAAGCAAAAGATATCAAATGGAAAAAAGAAAGCATATTTAACAAGTGGTGCTGGCATAACTGGATATCAACATGTACAAGAATGAAAATAGATCCATATCTATCATCATGCACAAAACTCAAGTCCAAATAGATCAAAGACTTCAACATAAAGCCAGCCACACTGAACCTTATAGAAGAGAAAGTGGAAAGTATACTTGAACGCATGGGCACAGGGAACCACTTCCTAAATAGAACCCCATCAGCACAGACAATGAGAGAAACAATAAATGGGACCTCCCGAAAATGAAAAGCTTCTGTAAAGCAAAGGACACAGTCAATAAGACAAAACGACAGCCTACAGAATGGGAAAAGATCTTCACTAACCCCACATCAGACCCCATATCAGACAGAAGTCTGATCTCCAAAATATACAAAGAACTCAAGAAATTGGACACCAAAAGATCATATAATCCAATAGAAAAATGGAGTACAGACCTAAACAGAGAACTCTCAACAGAGGAATCTAAAATGGCTGAAAGACACTTAAGGAAATATTCAACATCCTTAGTCATCAGAGAAATGCAAATCAAAACAACTCTGAGATTCCGTCTTGTAAGAATGGCCAAGATCAAAAACACTGATGACAACTTATGCTGGAGAGGTTGTGGGGAAAAGGGAATGCAACCCCTTTGGATGTCAGTGTGGCAATTTCTCAGAAAATTAGGAAACAACCTTCCTCAAGATCCACTTTTGGGTATATATTCAAAGGATGCTCAATCACGCCATAAGGACAAGTGCTCAACTATTGTCAAAGCCAGAACCTGAAAACAACCTAAATACCCCTCGATTGAAAAATGGATAAGAAAAATGTGGTACATTTACACAATGGAGTATTACACAGCAGAAAAAAATAATGACATCTTGAATTTTGCAGGCAAATGGATGGAGCTAGAAAACATTGAGTGAGGTAACCCAGACACAGAAAGACAATTATCACATGTACTCACTCATAGGTGGTTTTTAAACATAAAGCAAAGAAAGCCAGCCTACAAACCACAATCCCAGAGAACAATGTGGACACTAAGAGAGACTTACATAGATCTAATCTACATGGGAAGTAGAAAGTAGAAAAAGACAAGATCTCTTGAGTAAATTGGGAGCATGGGGACCTTGGGGGAGGGCTGAAGGGGAGAGGCAGGGAGGGGAGAGAGAAAAATGTAGAGCTCAATAAATTTCAATAAAAAACAAAAACAAAACAAAAGACTTCACTAGGAGTTGGCAGAGGAACTACACAAACAGAGAAAAGAAGTGGACAGATAGGTGGGTTCATAACTAATTACTAACATGAGCAAGGATTGTTACCAGTTTTTCCTATCATGAGACTGCAGCAAATTTTGGAGTTTTTGTTTTTGGATAAAGCATCATGCAGCCCAAGTAGGCCTCAAATTCACTGCCTTTAAACTCCTGATTCTCCTGCCTCTACCTCTCAAGTGGCTGCCTGATGTTCAAATATCTGTTCTATTTTAAAGGACCCTTACTAAATTCAAAACCTGCAAAATTCAAGCTGTCATTTTTTTCTGCAGTGTAATACTCTATTGTGTAAATGTACCACATTTTTCTTATCCATTCTTCAATCGAGGGGCATTTAGGTTGTTTTCAGGATCTTTTCTAGACACTCCTGGTGAATGTGCAGTCAATTTGAAGCAAAGAGTTGTTTGGGTATCAATCTCTCAAACTTAAAAATGTTGGTAGTTTTTGACCTAATGATTTCACCTTTAGGATTCGCTCTATTGATATACCAAAGTAAAAGTATGTACTAAAAGTATGTCATGTGTTTTAGGTCTCTGCTATCATTGTTCAATGATTCTGATTGTAAATCACTGATTAAGCTATATATAATCTTTGCACAGTAACTCCAATGCAGTTATTCAGTCACTTAGGAACTACTTTTAATGCCAATACCCAAATGTAGCCCTTCGAATCCCAAAATCATAAGCCCTTTGGACCCTGAAATCAGAAGCCCTGTATCATGACTACCACAATTTATTTTGGGGTTTCTGGTTCTGAAAGATAGCTTATAACACCATTATCTTACCCCAAATAGTGACAAGGTTCCAACATGCAAAAGAACAGGACATATTAGCTATATTGCTGGTCAGCTAGGAAGAGAGTAAGGACAAAAACAAGCAGCTAATAGAGAACAAAGGCAAGAAACAAACATGATGTTTCTCAGTTTGGCCCCTTCTAGTTCTCCACATTTCCCTTCCTCTAGCAAGGGAGTATACAAGCAACAACTGGTTTACTCAATGTTAGCTATATTTTGTTGACATGGCAACAGAAACACACATAAAGGAAGGCATAAAAAGAGTTATTTGCTTATAATTGGTTCAAACTCTTCCTATTCAGGTAAAAAGACCTTAAACCAACAGAAAAAAATAAAAGGAGAGATAAAGGAGGATTTTTCTGGCAGACAGCTAAGAGAAGAGCCAGGGTTTGCTCTGTGCATTGCTGTGCTTCTCTTCTCTGCAGCTTGTTGCTGAGTGGCTGTGGTCCCAGATTACAGAACTGAGTAATGGTTTCAATTATATTTCTGAAAGATTTCACACTTTCAGATCTCAAACTAACACAACTGTTTCAACATTCTAGTTTTTATATTCTAGTGCCAAGAGGAAGTTTCAGGGATCAAGAGCAAATACACCCAAACTGAGAAATATGTCTTCAAAAACATAACCAGAAACATAGGGAGGAGAGAGTATTTTTTTAATCTACCCAGTCCTTCTGTTATGAAAGGACTATCTTTTAAAGACTAATTATAAAAGTCATCAACCTTTACTGTAGATAATTTAAAAAGACAAAACTATCATAGTAGCCCAAATACTTATGTACTTATGATACCTTTTAACAGAGGGAAGGTTTTATATGCAAAAGAGAAATGATATACTTGGGAGGTACAGGAAAGCGCATCTCTAAGGCCAGCTGTTCGGAACAGCCAAGACTACATAGACCTAGTCTCAAATAACAACAACAGCAAAACAAACCCCAAGTCCAGGGACCAGCAAGATGTCTCAGCAGGTCAAGAAGTATATGAAACTTGACAGCCTGCATTTGATCCCTGGGATCCACATGATGAAGGAGAAAAGACTCCCCCAAACTGTTCTCTCTCTCTCTCTCTCTCTCTCTCTCTCTCTCTCTCTCTCTCTCTCTCTCTCTCTCTCTCACACACACACACACACACACACACACACATAGTGCCTAAGGACAGTGTTTGTGAGGGAGAGAGACAGAGAGAAATTTAATATTAAAAACAAAAACAAAACCCTTGAATCCTAGTTCTTCCTCTTTTTGAAGATAGGTCTCACATTGTAGCTCTAGCTGTCTGGAAACTTATGTAAACCAGGGCAGCCTTGAATTCACAGCAATCTGCCTGTTTCTGCCTCCTAAATGCACAAGTATATGTGTAGGAAAAATACTCATACATATGAAGTTAAAATTTAAAAATCCCTATTATCCAAAAAAATTCCTAGCTGCCATATACTAACTTGATTCTAAGTTTACATTATGAATAGTAACTGAATGCACTAACCTTTTTTCTTTCTTTTTTGGTCTTTTGTTTTTTTGAGATAAAGTTCCTCTGTGTAACAGTCCACACACTGTCCTGGAACTCACTCTGTAGACCAAGCTGGCCACGAACTCAGAGGAATCCACCTGTCTTTGTCTCCCAAGTGCGCCACCACTCGGCTTTTTTTTTTTTTTAAGTTTTCAGGATCAACTCAGGACTTTAGGCGTGCTAAATGAGTGCTCTACCATTGAGCTATATCCCCAGTCTTGGCTTTTGATAGACTCTAACTATTGTTCTTTTTAATGAGAGAGGTTCTCATGTAGCCCAGGGTAGCTTCCAATTGACTAGGTAGCCAAGGATGATCTTGAACTTTTGAGCCTCCTGCTTCCACTGCCCACGTGCTAGAATTACAGGCGTGTACCACCACACTTTGTTTCACGTGGTACTGGGATGGAAGCCAGGACTTTCTGCATACAGGGCAAGCATCTCTTCGAGACAGACTGGCTTCAGACTTGCTATGTAGCCAAGGATGACCTCCACCTTCTGGTCCTCTTGATCCCATTCTCCACGCTACAATACAAGAATGCACAACTACACCAGGCCTTACGTGGTGCTCAGAGTTGAACCAACTAAGCTGCATCCCTAGTACCCTTTTCTTTTATAATTGTGTGAGAAAAACAGCAGCCTATGTAGTGCAGGCTGGCCTAGTGATTCTTTTGTGTCCATATTACAGTCTAAATATGAATGTTCTAGAAGGCTCATGTATTGGAGCTATCTGTCACCTGATGAGCTTTGGGGAAGCAACGGGATCTTCTTCTCTTATTCTTTTAGTTGACTGTAGGCCAACCATTTGTTTATTTTAATTGTTATTAGTGGTAGTAACTTCTGTGTGTGTGGGGGGGGGTGGGGTGGAGGGAGGGGGGGGGAAGAAGGCAAATTTGTATATGTGGAGGTCAGAGGACAAGCTTTAGGATTTGGTTCTTTCCTTCCACTATGGACCCCAGGGGTCAGGCTTTGCACACACGAACCCTGGCTGATGGATTACTCTTCATTAAACTCAGAAGACCGTGACATTGTTGAGACATAGTAGGCAATGGGTGAAGCCTAGTTGGGAGGAAGTGTCACAGGGAGTATGTCCTCTTGAGCTGTATCTTGTTCTAGTTCATCCCAGTAGCTTTTCTACTTATTGTCTTTCATTTTTAGTGAACAGCTTTGTCCTTTGTACATTCTCTGCTTTGTCGTTAACCTAGAAACAGAACCAATGGACCATGGGCAAATCTCAGACAGGGAACCAAAGTAATGAGTTCTTCCCTTTCAGTTGTTCTCTTTGGTATTGTGGTCACAGCTATGCAAGAGTAAGTAAAACAAAACAAAATGAACTAGCAAGACAAATGTGTACTACCATACCTGGCTTATTTCTTTCAATTCCAAAAATCAGAATTCTAAGAGAAAAGAAATGAATTTCTCTATTGGCAATGTGCTCACCAGAAAAATAACAATTTATATTCCCATCAGCATGAATTAAAATGTTCATCTCTTCACTCCTTTGTTCTGCATAGGATTTTATACATTTTAGAAATATGCATGTTTTGGCAGGCTGAGAGATGGCTCAGCGGGTAAGAACACTGGCTGCTCTTTCAGAGGACCCAAGTTCAGTTCCTAGCACCCACATGTTGGTTCACAACTAGCAAAAACTCCAGTTTCAAGGGACCTCCGTGGGCACCAGACATGTACATAGTGCACATAAATACATGCGGGCAAAGCATTCATGCACATAAAACAAAACTTAAAAATCTTTTAAAAAAATGTAAATACAGGATTCTGACAGAAGTACAGGAAGCAGAAGTTTCTCCTGCTCTTGTTCTTTTCCTATTTGGAGGTTAATTTTTTTTTTTTTTTGGTTTTTCGAGACAGGGTTTCTCTGTGGCTTTGGAGCCTGTCCTGGAACTAGCTCTTGTAGACCAGGCTGGTCTCGAACTCACAGAGATCCGCCTGCCTCTGCCTCCTGAGTGCTGGGATTAAAGGCGTGCGCCACCACCGCCCGGTTTGGAGGTTAATTTTTATGTTTCACTTATTAATTTTAGGTTTTATGCCATAGATAATAACTTCTTTCAATTTTTTCATGATCCTACCTTTTTACTTATATATGCTTAAAATATGTTATTCAATATTATTAAAAATAAAACAAATTATGAAAAATTAAATTAACACTTTACATTTTCCTAGCACTGATTCTGAGTAAGAACTGCAGTTACTTCATCCTTTCTAGATCTAGATCTTTATCTAGTAATACATAGACACATTCATACATAATTCTTAAAAATTATTAATTTACTTTTTATTGAAAATGGACTTTTTCATACATTATATTCTTATTATTTTTTCTCCAACTCCTCCCTGTTCCTCCCCACTTTCTTACCCACCCAAATCCTTACCCATCCTCTCTTATTCAAATACAAAAGGCACCTAAAATAATAATAAAAACAAACAAATCAGAATAAGAAAAACAGAAAAAGAAGAGCCACAGAAAAAGTACAAGAAATACATACTTCCACTGAGACACACATATTTGCACACATGGAAAACCATAATATATAAGTGAAGACCCATAAGGTGTGTTTTTTTTAAAAAAAAGTACAAAGTACCATGAGACAAAAATATTCCTCCAACTCATACCATTAATTTTTAATTGACAGGTAGCTGTACATACTAATTCTTTTAAAATTATTTTTTTTACAATTGTGTGTATGTGTGTATTTGTGCATATGAATGCAGTACCCCAGGAGACTAGAAGAGAGCATCAGATCCCCTGGAGCTGGAGCTCTAGGTAATTGTGAACTGCCCAATGTGGGTGCTAATAACCAAACTTGGGTCCTCTGGAAGCAAAGTATATACTCCTAACTGTTGAGCCATCTCTCTGTTTTTATATACAATTAAAGACAAATATGGCTGGACATGGTAGTAAATGGCTACAATCCTTGCATTCAGGAGGCTGAAGCAATGTTCTACCATGTCCAGCCATACATATAATATTACTTGAGAAATCAATCTAAAAACATGCCAGCTGATGGTGGCGCATGCTTTTAATCCCAGCACCTGGGAGGCAGAGGCAGGTGGATCTCTGTGAGTTCGAGGCCAGCCTGGTCTACAAGAGCTAGTTCCAGGACAGGCTCCAAAGCCACAGAGAAATCCTGTCTCGAAAAACAAAACCAAAAACAAAACAAACCAACCAACCAAACAAACAAACAAAAACCCCATTAATTACAGATCCAGAATTACAGAAAAGAATTCTCTCGCTGGGTTGACTATGAGTTTTCACCAGTCACACTGACTTAGCTTTACCAAAGAGGGTTTTAGTTGATATGGAAATGAACTTTCATGTTACTTTGAAAAACAGATAAAACACTGCCTCCATGTATTACAAACTTAAGGGCAAGCTCAAAGGTTTAGCAGATAAAGGCCTGACGACCAAAGTCTGATCCCTAGGACCCACATGGTAGAAAGAAAGAATTGATTCCTGCAAGTTGTCCTCTGGCCTCCTCACATACGCTGTGATATGCACATGCCCACACATAGCAAATAAATGCAATAAAGGTATTTTTACAAACTTAGAAAAATTAATTATCTAGGCAAAATAGAAGGATAATGCTTAAAGATGAAAAAAAAACCAATAAGCATGCAGCTTTCATGTAGGATTAGAAAGCCAAGTCAGGAAACACAACATAACTAGCCAAAGAGAATAATATGATAGTTTCTCATTACTTTCAAAATATTTTTCTCCTTTTCCACATCGTAGGTGTTTTAATTTGTTCAGGCTATTACAACAAAAATACCATATATTGATGGTTTAAGCAATGGGAATTGATTTCTTATGTAAGTTCTGCAGCAGAAGATCAGGCAAAATCAGTGTGCCAGCAAAGTCCATTTGTGAAGGAAGGACCCAGTCCAAGTCTTGTTTCCCAGCTTGCTAACAGTTGCTGGCATCCTACGTCCTCAAAGGAAGAGAGGAAGCACTAGTGTTTCTTCCTCTTCTTATGAGAATGCTAATCCTATCAAGAATGATTTACCTTCAAGAGCTTATCTAAATTACCCCCACACTCATCACACTGGAGGTTAGAACTTTAGACACAGGGTGCTGGTGAGATGATTCAATGGGTAGAAGTGTTTTACTCATGTAAAGGTGAACCAAGAGGACCAACTCCTACAGCTTCCTCCATGAGGTCCTGCCAATTGAACTCAAGTCAGCAAGCTCAGCAGCAAGCACCCTATCTGCTAAGCGCCAAAAACAAACAAAAAAGTATAGTGGCTCACACCTGTTATCCCAGCACTTGGGATGCTAAATGCAGTGGTTTGAATAAAAATGCCCCCCCACCATAGGTTCATCTATTTGAATGCTTAGTCATTAGGGAGTGGCACTATTTGAAAAGGATTAGGAGGTGTGGCCTTGTTGGAGAAAGTATATCACTGGGGGTGGGCTTTGAGGTTTCAAAAGCCCATGCAAGCCCACAGCCCTCCTTCTCTCTCTGCCTACCAATCAGAATGTAGCTCTCAGCTACTTCTCTAGCACCACACCTGCATGCTGCCATGTTCCTGCAATGATGATAATGAATTAAATCTCTGAAACTGTAAGCAAGACACCAATTAAATGCCTTCCTTTAGAAGAGCTGCCCTGGTCACGGTGTCTCTTCACAGCACACAGCAACTGAACACTGACTAAGACATTCAGGTAGGAGCATTGCTACAGTTCAGTGTTGAACTGGACTTTAGAGCCATACAGTTGCGTTTCAGACTTTCCTGAATTCCAGTGTGAGATTTTGTCTCAAAAAGCCAAACAAACAGGGTCCCTGATATAGCATAGCTCAGGGGGTAAAAGCACCTGCTTTGTGTGCACCTCTAAAAAGCTGAGTTTGACTCTCAGAACCCATGGACAGGAGAGAAAACCAATTTCCCAAAGTTGTTCTCTGCCCTCCAAAATGTGTATAGTAGAACACTAAAATTAAAAAAAAAACACAACTTTTTAAAAAGCCACTTTATAGGGCTGGAGAGATGGCTCAGAGGTTGGGAGCATTGCCTGTTCTTCCAGGGGTCCTGAGTTCGGTTCCCGGCTCACAACCATCTGTGATGGGGTCTGGTGCCCTCTTCTGGCCTGCAGGCATATACACAGATAGAATATTATATACATAATAAATAAATATTAAAATTTCTTTTTAAAAAAGCCACTTTATAATAATAAAAAACAGAAGAAGAATTATATTAAGTCTATCTATTGCTGATAAAAAAGTGTCAGGTAAGCAATAACAGAATTCTCTACTCCATAAAGGGCATCTAACAAAAATTTATAGCTTAGCAATGAAGGGCTAGTTTTTGCTGTCAATATGAGAACCTAAAGTCACCTGGGAAGAGGGAACCCCAACTGATAAACTGCTTTGATCAGACTGAGACTGTTTTGACTGATGATTGGCATGGGAAGGTCCAACCTCCATAGCCCTCTTCAGCTGTAGGCAGGAAGACCTAGGCTATATAAGAAAGCTGAGCATATCCCAGTGAGTGAGCTAAAAGTGCTATTTCTCTTTGACTTCCTCAGTGCACTGTGACCTGGAAGGGTAAGCCAAATAAACTCTTCTCCCCAAGTAGTTCTTGGCCAGAGTATTTTATCACAACAACAGAAAACCAAGGGCTGGGTGGTAGTGGCGCACGCCTTTAATCCTAGCACTAGGGAGGCAGAGGCAGGAGGATCTCTGTGAGTTCGAGACCAGCCTGGTCTACAGAGCTAGTTCCAGGACAGGCTCCAAAGCCACAGAGAAACCCTGTCTCGAAAAAACAAAAACAAAAAAAAAATAAACAGATGTAGATATACAAATAAAGAAATTGTATACATGGTCTCAGGCATTCACTTAGGGTCTTGAACTATATGACATAAAGGGAGTCTATTCTACTCTGGTGTAAAGTACATCTAGAGCAGTGGTTCCTGAACTTCCCAGTGCTGTGACCTTAACACAGTTCCTCATGCTGTGGTGACCCCAACCATAAAATTATTTTCGTTGCTACTTTGTAACTGTTATCAATCATAATGTAAATATCTATGTTTTCCCATAGTCTTAGGTGACCCCTGTGAAAGATTGTTCATCCCCAAAGGGGCCATAACTCACAAATGGAGAACCACTGTTCTAGAAAAACACATTGGACTTTATAAATCTTGTTATAAAACAAATAAACTTGCTAGGGAAGTGTGGTGGACATGGTTATGTGTCACTAGGCGCTCCTTCAATAGAACCTATTGTATGGAATGTAGTCCAGTCACTAAATGCTACCCCCATGAACACTGAGACCATTCTTTGCCTAAACCACATTCAACCAAGTATCTGGGCTTGGCATGCGTAGCAATACCCACCCATTCCCACCCTCTACAGCAGTGGTTCTCAATCTATGGGTCACGAGCCCTTTGGGTCAAAGGACCCTTTCACAGGGTTTGCCCAAGACCACGGGAAAGCATAGATATTTAAATTATGATTCATAATAGCAGCAAAATTACAGTTATGAAATAGCAACAAAAATAATTTTGTGGCTGGGGTATCAGCATGAGGGCTGTTGCAGCACGATTGGGACGGCTGAGAACCAATGCGCAGACAGCTTTGCGGGAGCACTGCACCCGAACCTTGAGTGAAACATCTCCCATCCACTCTTCATCTTATCTCACAGGTAAGGCTTACACCACATTCTGAAAACTCCCACTGCTACTTATGGCTCTCTCCCCTTATTGTTCATATGTGCTAAACCAATTCATCTTGCAAAGCTGTCTGTCTTGACATTTGACACTTGAAGGATCCACACTGATGGGGGTGGGACTCAGCTGCCTGTTTAAATGTGCTCTGGCCCAGTATTCTTCATACCTAATACTGTCTTTAGAACTGTGCCATAGCTCTTCATAGACAGGTAGTTAGACACCATGGAGTCCAGAAATGGAAAAGAAATAGCATGGTGGCGCACGCCTTTAATCCCAGCACTCAGGAGGCAGAGACAGGTGGACCTCTTTGAGTTTGAGGCCAATCTGGCCTACAGAGAGAGTTCCAGGACAGGTTCCAAAGCTACAAAGACACCCTGTCTCGAAAACAAAACAAAACAAAAACACAACAAACAAACAAAAAAAAACCAACCAAGACATTTTCATTTTTGCCAAATTTGTTTTGTTTTGTAAAAGTATGTTGTGGATTACTCTTGTTTAAAACTCAAGAATATTTTCCTCAGAAAATAGAATTTATCTCTAAATGATCACAATTCTTCTACGTTGTATCTTATTATTTTTTATGTATGAGAGTGCTTTGCCTGCATGTAAGTACACCACATGCATGCAACGCCCTTGGGGGCCAGAAGAGGGTGTAAGATCCCCTAGGAACTAGAGTTAAGAGACAGAATCTGGGAACTCTGACAGCAGTCAAGGCTCTTAACTACTACTCCAGTCCTTTTTGTCCTATCCTTGAATTGACAAACAGAGACCAGATAGTAATCAAGGCAATAAACTTTTCTCTGGCATTTAAAACACCCTGGAAAATATGTTATCAGCTAAAGGCTTCTTTATCATTATTAACTAGGAACACCTTCACCTATGGGTACATGCTATGACATCTCATGAGAGGCAATAATCATTTAAATAGAACCCATTTTCTTTCTTAAAAGTTTGCATTTGGCCTTTACTATTAATAACAGAATGTATTATTATTCTATTACAACATTTTATGAAAATCAATACAAATCTTTAACTATTGAGACAAACTCAGATGCAAAAGCCCTATAATGACATGATCAGTAGTTTTATTTTAGAACCTAAAGAACCATGTGCCTTGTTGTACATAGTGCATAAAATAATCGTACAAACATTGAACCGAACTGTTATAGCTTTCTTTCTAGGAAAATTCTGTTCATGAGACCAAATGCTTCTCAATATTTCTTCAGGGAAAGTATTTCACCATCCTAACATGAGGCCTTACAGCTTCAGACTGTAAAGTGTCCAAAGAGGTGAAGACAGCAGAATTATCCAAAATAACGATATGGGGCATTTCTTCTGGAGAGATACTCATTTACCTGTCCTTAGTTTCATCTTCTTATAAAGTTCTCTAAGCCAGGTGGGGCAGTCACATCTTTAATCTCAGCACTTGGGAGGCTGAGGCAGGCGGATCTCTACAAGCTTAAGGACAGTCTGGCCTCCCATAGTGAGTTCCAGGACAGCCACAGCTGCATAGTGAGACTATGTAAAAAAAAAAGTTTTCTAGTCTATACTGTTTCTCTTGCTCTACTGTTAACATTCCATGTATTTGGGAGTGTCCTCTCCTGGATCTTAGGGATTACCAGAGGTCAGTCAACAATGTGTGCTTCAATTTCTAACTTTCCTTCTTGGATGCATCTAAGTATTCCTTTGGCACTGCAACTGCTCTCAGAGACACCTTCTGTCTCTATCTTGTGCTAAATGTAATATTCCCAGGGGGCTCTCGCTAGCTCCCTATCCTGTGACACAATTCCTCTTTGTTAGCTGCTCAAAATAGTACTAGCTTTTCTTGGACTACCAGATCACATTTCAAGCTCAAATCAAGTTTATCTGCCATTACTGTCTATCTCTCTCTCCCTCTGGGGTTTCACTTGTTTGTTTGGTTGGTTATCTCCTATAAAAATCTCTTCAATCTAAAACAACAGTAGAATTATATCCCAATGTTAATTTCCCAGACAGATTACTATTGTACATGTCTTAGTCTGCCAAGTATTTAAATAGCTTGCTGATAACTTCCATAATTGATAGGTGTTTCCCCCTTTACTGGATTGCTACCTAAGATATATCATTGCTAAATCTTCCTTCAAACTTATCTCCTTCTTCACATAACTGTACTAATAATAGACTATATTTCCATAGTTCCTTTAACAAATTTTGATAAACACCCTCAAGCAACAGACAATTGTATCTGAAAGACTTGTAATTTTTTATTACATTTTACTCACAGTGTGCATGCTTGTACACAGAAACACACACAGACATGCATGTGGAGGTCAGAAAACTTGCAGGAGTCAGTTTTCTCCTTCCATCTTGTGAATCCTAGGGATTGAGCTCAGTTCACTGGTTTTAGTAGCAATGTGCTGAGCCATCTCAATGGTCAGACTTACATATTTACAAAATGGAGTAATAATGAATAGAAAATATACCATAGGAGGGAATAATAGTGACTCTCAAAATTGCTAGGAATTGATGGGATCCAGGAGAGTACATTCCAGTCAGGAGAGATTCCAGAGCAAAGGCAAAGAATGTTGACCAGTATGTGTGGGAAACACATGGCATAATGTCACTGAAGCATAAGGGTAAGGCAAGGAGATATGGCAAAATCTTAATGCCGGAAATAAGGAAAGATTCTAAAATGTCTTGAATCCTAAACTAATGCATAAATAATGAGGGTAGATCAAAGGAATGGATGAAAGGAAGAGATGTGACATCGTGTGTTGTAAATATAGCAAAGGATCTGGAGGAGGAACAAAAGCAAAAATGCTGGCCAGGTAATCCACACAGCAATATGGAAAAGTGTTAATAACTAACTGACATCCCAATTTCAGAGAAATTAAGATTGGGAAAACAAGCATTCCTTAAAGTGAATTATCTTACCTTAACTCAAAGAGCAGCCATCTCTCCAGTCCTTGGATTATTTTTTTACATAGTGCCTATTCTTTTTTTTAATGAATAAAGAACTAAGGAAAGTCTACTTATGCATGTGTATGTGTTGCGGGAGGTCCTTCCGCTCCTCCAGCCATTAGCCGCTGAGATACCAGCCCATTGGGGCGTGGTCTCTCTCCTTAAAAAAGCGGCCACTTCCCTCCTCACGCTCTCTTTGCTTCCTGCTCTGTTTCTGGCTACTAGACTCCTTCCTGATTGCGCAGAGGGCTGTTGTCTGGGACGGTGATCTGTAAGTTTTTTCCCCTTTAAATAAATACCACCCTATTCATCATAATTCCAAACTGGTGTGGGATTGTTTATGACTTACGCCTTCATGTATGTGTGTGTGGAAGAGAGAGAGGACAAGAGAGGAAAGATAATGGTGTGGTTTGATAGCTGAAGAAGTACAAAGAACAATGTATCTGGTACATGGCAAATTTCAGATTCCATAAATCGAGGTATTTTTTAATTTTATGTTTATTGGTGTTTTGTCTGTGTGTATGTCTGTGTGAGGATGTCGGGTTCCCCTGGAACTGGAGTTACAGACAGGTGTAAGCTGCCATGTGGGCGCTGTGAATTGAACCCGGGTCCTCTGGAAAAGCAGTCAGTGCTTTTAACAGCTGAGCCATCTCTCCAGCCCAATAAAGGTATTTTTTAAAATAGAGCTCCACTTAGTATTTGTATATTATCTATGGCTACTTTTGTGTGATACTGGTTATAATGTAGCCTGAAAAGCCTAAAATAACTTGATACTTTGCTGACCCTTCACCAAAGTCTGTTTTTGTTTATTTTGTTTGTTATATTTAGAGAAAAGATCTTATACAACCCTGGTTAGCTTTAAACTCACTACATAGCTGAGGGCTAGCTTCTACCTCCTGCCTCTACCTCCGGGGTCCTGGAATTACATTTCACACCACCACGCCCAGCAAGTCTCTCTCTTTAAATTGTGTGATTTGGTAATGATAATGACAATCCTTTCTAAAAGGACATAAGAAATTGGACCAACAGCACTTTGGGAAATGATGCCCTTAGTCAACTAGAACCGACAACATTTAAGTCATTTAATACATAAACAAGGCAAACTTGACTGGGCACAATAACAAATATCGGACATACAATGCAAATAAAGCACTCATAGGAGTTCAATTTTTTGGTGTAGTTTCTGAAGCCCGTTGCACTGCTCTCTGCAATTATCTCAGGAGCCAATTTTAGTAAGAACTCTCAATTAATTTTCTAGAACTTCCAAGAAAAGCTACATAAAGGTATGGTATTTAGTCATTGAGAGCCTAGCTATTCAACTGTCATACACTGATAAGATGAAAAATCATGTGCCCACATAGAACAGCAAGTCATCTGTGACCAGTAGATGGAGACAGTTCCTAACCCAACAGGGCTCAAATCCAGTACATTCGTAGGAATTTAACCATACTTCTGATCCTTTCCTTGAAATATTTAGTTAAACCGGGCGGTGGTGGCACACGCCTTTAATCCCAGCTCTCGGGAGGCAGAGGCAGGTGGATCTCTGTGAGTTTGAGGCCAGCTTGGTCTAACAGCTAGTTCCAGGACTGGCTCCAAAGCAACACAGAGAAACCCTGTCTTGAAAAAAAGGCAGAAAGAAAAAAAAAAGGAAGAAAGAAAGAAAATGAAGGAAGGAAGATTTAATAGAACAGAATGGTTTCCCTACCAATTTCACAAAAACATTAAAAAGATATAAATAAAAATATATATAAATAAAATAAATATTTCCTAAATCAGAATTCACCAAGGAAAAAAAAAGTGTGTGTGTGGAGGGGGTGTCCTACCGGTAAACTCTCTCCATTTCCTTTAAAATGTGTGTGTGTGTGTTCACATTTTTTTCTTCTCTTGACACTAGAACAGATTTTTTTTAAATTTATTAATTATTTATTAAAGATTTCTGCTCCCTCCCCGCCACTGCCTCCCCTTTCCCTCCCCCTCCCCCGGTCAAATCCCCCTCCCTCGGTCAAATCCCCCTCCCTCATCAGCCCAAAGAGCAATCAGGGTTCCCTGCCCTGTGGGAAGTCCAAGGATCACCCACCTGCATCCAGGTCTAGTAAGGTGAGCATCCAAACTGCCTAGGCTCCCACAAAGCCAGTACGTGCAGTAGAAGAGAACAGATGTTTTCTAAGCATTTTCTCTCAGTGAGATTAGTATCTTTCCTATCAAATCAAAACTCAAGTTTTCTTCTTAGTCTCTGGCTAACTAACATAATTATGTATGCAGGCACTGGCTATAATAGCTCCAAATCACTTTATCAAACACCAAATACTTTCATGCATTAAAAACATCCTCCTTAAATACTCTTCCCATCTTATAAAGAAGTAAAGACATGTCATGCCTGTAACCTCAGCCCAGAAGTCAGAGGCCAGCCGAGGAAATACAGCATGATCCCATCTCAAAAAGAAAAAGGAAATACATTAGAAAAAAACAGTGAAGGGTGAAGGAGAGGGAAAGACAAACAGGAGAAAAAAAAAGAGGAAAGGTGGAGGTTTTATTCAATGTAAATGACAGGAAGAGAATCCTCTAGTGAGCCTTTGTTTGTTGTTACAGTTTTGGGGTTTGTTTCTTTTCTTTTCTTTTTTCTTTTCTTTTTTTTTTTTTGAGACAGGGTCTCATTGTGTAGCTCTGGCTGTCTTAGAGCTTACTGTGTAGACCAGGCTGACCTTGAACTCACAGAGATCTGCTGCCTCTGCCTCCCAAGCACTGGATTAAAAGAATGTACTACCACTTCTACTTAACTTCTGAGCCTTCAGTCCAGAGCGCCACAGCAATTTCCAGCACTGCATAGGAAGAAGCCCAAGGCAAAAGCATTCTCAACTTCCTGCCCCAACTCCTGACTCCGGTGTCACACCAGTGCAGCTCACTGTTTCCAAACACCAGGCGGCGGCTCTGTTTGGGGCTTGTCTGTTCCGCACTTTTCTCTGTACTTCTGATTTTGTAGCATTTACAACTCCGGTAGGTTTTAAACTGAAGCACATTTCAAAGTCAAGCATATTAAGTGGAAAGGATTCACGGGCAACCCCTGCACCATCACAACCAAGGGGACAAACACGCTACCAAAAGAATTCTAACAGGAAAACTCGAGCAGCTGTCCTCCGAAGCACCTTCTAGCGGCAGCACCTTCCTATCTGCACGCTTCTTTAGGCCTTTTTCCTTGCACAGCCCCAATCGCTTTACCTATAGCGACACTCTGTGATGAGGATGCACCAGGCAGTATAGTGAGTGAGCCGAGACAGGAAACAAACACATCCAGAGCTCTGACAAATGTAATCACCCACTTGGGTCAGGCTGAAATATACTAAACCTTGAAAACCAAAGCAGAATTGTGTGTGTGAATGCGGGAGTGCATGCACACATGAGTTTGTCTGCTGTGTGAAAGTGTGAGGGTGCACCCACCCCTACGTGAGCAGGAGGAGGCCAGAGAAGGATGTCCAGTGCCTTCCCTCTAACCTGCTGTCTTGAAATACATCTCACTGTTTAGGTTAAGCTAACAGGCTGACTCTCAACTTCTGCCTGTCTCCATCCCACAATGTCAGGAAGGGTTATAGGCAAATAAAGTCATGGTCCAGTTTTGTATGTGAGTACTAGGGATTTGAATTCAGGTCCTCATGCTTACAGAGCAAGCACTCTAAGCCATCTTCCCAGCACTACTTTGTTTTTCTTTTTGAGACATGGCATACTGTATAGCCACGCGGGCCTCAAATCTACTTGAATCATCCTGCCTCAGCCTCCTACAAGCTGACAGTCAAGGCTTGACCAAGATGCCAAGCTAATTAATAACCATTTTAAAATAATCATAAGGGCTTTGCATTGCATAAAACTCCTAGCAAAGACAGTTACTGTTTGTAAAAGGTCAGCCTAATCAAAGACAAAACTGAGTTCCACAAGGGTACAGGGGACCTCTCCAGCATGCCTGTAATTACAACAACCATTTCAAGTAGTTTCTCTGACAGTATACTGCCTTCATTTTTAAGGTAATGATTAAAATTCTGTGATTTTGTTTTTAAAGCAGGGTCTTACTATGTACCTACCCTTGGCTGGCCTAGAATTTGCTACAGAAACCAGGTTGGCTTTGAACTAACAAAGATTCAACTGCCTGTCTCCCAAGTGCTGAGATTACAGGAGGGTGCCGCTGTATCTGGTCTGTGACTGGTTGCTATTAAATATTCATATACTTACTGTATTCCTGCTATCTGTTGTGTGTTTATCTTTAGGTTAGCTTTATTTTTTTTTCATGACAAGGTCATGCTATGTAGTCCTGGCCTGGAGCTACTATGTAGACTAGGCTACCTCCAACCTGCAGTTATCCTCCTGATTCTTGCCTGCTCACTATTGGAATACAGGCACATGCCACTGTGCATGGCATGGTTTTCTCTTTCTGTATAGTGAAATAAAATCCTTGAGTCAGCTTGCAAACTAAGATTTAAAGAAATACCAAACACTGTTCACATGAGGACTCATTCTATAGTCTGTACTATGACCCCTTTTGCCTATTTTCAGCTTCTCTTTAAGATACTGTGGAACAGTTGAGGAACAGTTGAGGACCATCCCCGAACTTACCAGTTGTTCTGTTCTGTTCTCCATCTAAAGCACAGACTGACTCATGTGTAGCATTTTTAAAGCTGCAGCTTTGCAGTGTGCATCTCTCATAAAACCTTAATCACAGTGAATTTAGTTAAATCCCTTAAAACCAGATTGTACTGGCTTCACAGAGTAAGTCTGGCTGCTCAGCTTCAATTCCCCAGGGACAAGAGAGACGCTCTACTCTATTATGAAACCAGCTTGCCTAATCCAATTCCCTTTCAGAGAAAGAGGTCAAGGAGAATAACTGCTGTGCCATTTTTCAGTGCTTCCTTCCAAGAAATGACTGTGATTGACAGATGCTATTTCTTTGAGTTTCAATGGCTTACTGCCAAGATCAACTAAGTGTGTCTCGGTTAAAAGAACGACACCATTCAGCAAGTCACATCATGTGCCACAGTCACAATCTATCATTTTTTACATTAGTATATTTCATATGTTTCAAAGCTCACACAGACAAAAAACATGCACCACTGGAAACATGGAACAGATGTGACCTTCATTTATAGACTGGGAAACCACAACAAAGATTACATACGAGTTGTCACACACACATTCACAGAGCTGCACCCTAACCTAAGCTGGCCTGAGTCCTGAGAAGTGAAACCTGCTCGGTATGCCCACTTATCCCACTATCTGCCTCATCTTACTGTCAGAAATTACCCTGTTCATCTTAACAGCATCAGTAATATAGTGGACAGACTCATGTCACCACAGGAGTAACAGGAAGAACAAACTCCAGCCCAGATGGAGATGGGCTCAAAACATAGTCTTGCCACTTAAAATTTGAGACAGGCTAATTAGCCTCATTTTTATGTATAAAACTGATAGGCTGTCTAACTCATAGGATTCTAATAATGAAATGAGTTAACATATGTTAAAAGCATAATGTATAAGTCACTAAAGTCCAATGACACAGTTCAAAACACATTTACACCCTCTAGAGAATGGTGATTTCAATGACCTCTAAAAATTAAGGATTAGGGAAATTGGAGCACGAACACTTTCCTGGCATTTATCTCAGACATGTGGGATTTTTGGCTGCCGGTCTAAAGAGCAGCTTTTAGGGATGCAGTCAAACCAATTAAGAATAAAATAGAAAAAGGCAAATGTGTCCAAATAAATAACATTTACCATGTGCACACAAAGCAATTGTTCTACCAACTAAACATCTATTTGAATTTAGCTAGAACAAACCATTCCGTTTCCCAAAAAAGAATAGGTGAATTAACCATTCTTTTCTTACAAAATGACTGGCTAGATCCATACAATGGAAAATCATATGTTAATTGAAATGATCCTTCTCCATTACTACCAAACAGCACAATAAGACCAAGACTCTTGCCGGCCCAACACTTCGGGAGGCAGAGGCAGGCAGATCTCTGTGAGTTCAAGGCCAGCCTGGTCTACAAGAGCTAGTTCCAGGACAGGCTCCAAAGCTACAGAGAAACCCTGTCTCGAAAAGAAAAAAAAAAGACAGAAAAAAAGACCAAGACTCTTCATAAACAGCAAATGATGAATTACACCAACAATGACTTAAGTTCCTAAAAGTGAATTAATACTCTTAAATTAATTTAGAATAAATCATATAAGAGTTATAATCTCAATACTATATACAAATTTACACTAAGCTATCTCTTTTCTGAAATTATAATAACCAGGCTGAGCATTTCTCATGCAGAAGTAAGATTTGAAATCTCAAAGCCTTCTGAATACTGACACAATGCTCAAAAAGCTCTCAGATTCTGGCCTGTAACTTAGTATACAAACCAGATCGGTCCTGAACTCACCATCCTCCATCTGCCTCCCACAGGCTGGGATTAAAGGCGTGCACCACCATGCCTGGCTCTAAGTAATTTCGCTAAACCTAAACCGGGCAGTGGTGGCTCACACCTTTAATCCCAGCACTCGGAGGCAGAGGCCTCTGGTCTACGAAAGCTTGTTCCAGAACGGGCTCCAAAAAGTTTTACTTTGTGGTCATAATAAACCCTACTTCTACCAAAACATTTCAATGCCATATCTAGACTCCTATATAAGTGGAAGGATTATAAATATATTTTCAAGTAGTTTATATTTGCTCTAAGAGTATTTTCAATTTCTCAATCTGGAGAAATCAACAAAGTATGTACAAGACCTTGGTTCAACTAGCACTGCAAAAAAAAAAAATGAAGATTTCATTCTTGCCTGCCTGGCCATTGCCTATAAAATGGTAACTTGGAAAACTAAGGGACGAGACTCAGTGGCCAAGCACTGGCCTAGCACATAGGAAGCTCTAGGTTTGATCTCAGTGCGGCCACAAAAAGGGAAGGAGGCAGCTCTAGGACTGGGAGACTGTCAGTGGTCGAGACCCGCATAAGAGCACACGTGAGGCCTGGATTTGATTCCCTGTCCTATAGAAAACAACCTGCTTAGACATATGGACTTTCCCTTAAATTCCTTAACATCTGTGCCTCCAGATTTTATCTATACCATGGAGGTGTTAAAAATCCTACCTACTCTATTATGATAAAAATAAATGGCACATAATCCATGTAAAAGGGTTCAGAACAGTACCCAGCATGTACCTAAAAGTAGTTTTGCAGTTGGTCATAGTTGCATATGCCTTTAATCCCAGCACTCAGGAGACAGAGGCAGGCATACATCTCTGTGAGTTTGAGGCCGGCCTGGTCTACAAAGTTAGTTCCAGGATAGCCAGAGCTATGTAAAGAGACCCTGCCTCCAAAAAGAAAAAAAAATGTTTTATTTCCTGACAAAATTTTTCAGGGCAAGGTTGTAGAGTAAGTGAATAAACTTATGAGATATTTACGGTCTTGACTAAGAAAGGTTTTTGTTTTCATTTTTAACCATGTACGGCGTAGTGGTAGAACACTGACCCAGCATGTGCAAGGCTCTATATTCCTCAGAGCTGCAATACACAGGCTTTTCTATATTAAGGGAGTAAAGAACCAGAGGGATTGAAGAGGTAGCTTTAAATGTTATTTATGTTATAATAAGAGAAGTAAAAATGGGGGGAAATTACAGCAGAAGATCCACTGGACAAAACACCTACGTCTACTCATAAATGGCGATTAAATAACAGTCACACACTTTCCAAAGGGTTGAGTTTGAGACCAGCATGGGCTCCAATGAGCTCACCTCAGACTCCCAAGTAGTTGGGTTTATAGATGCCACCACACATACTTAGTATTGGCTTTTTAAAAAACACTGGTTTCTTTATATTCATGGAGTCTTTCTTCACTTATATTCCTTTTTTCAGATCAGGCAGGAAGAGTCACCCTTGGCATTGCTTGTTATCTCCTCAAAATGAACTCATTTGGAAATGCTGCTGAGAACATCAATTCATTCAGTTGATAAACATTATTGAATGCTAAGCTCTGGGGACACAAAGGTGGTGAGACATGTCCTCATTTTCAAGTCTACTTTACTAGAAGACAATACATAAAATGACAAGAGATGGAATAAAGTGTGATAATAACAGTACTGGACTGAAACATATTCAAAACTTTAAATCACGAGTCACAATGATACCCAAGCCCTAAACAAAACAAGGCTAGCTGGTCACCTGAGAACACTTAGTGAGTTCTCTATTTTGAAAACTGTTGAAAGGGAGAAAGAAGGAAGCATTCACCTGACTTGCCCATTTGGACTACACTGGGTGTTCAAGTAGTAGGCACAAGGAGTTCTCTTTATAGAACCACTCTAGCTTAGAAGCAAAGAAAGAACGACAGAAGTGGAATATTAGCATTTATATTCTTGATGATTTAATGGATATGTGCAAAGATCAATAGTTATTGACATCACAAGGAGGGACGGGCAAATACTATGGACTTTCTAATGGAAGGAAGCACTCCTGAAGGAATTTGAGCAAACTTCTAAATATAAGTACCAATTTTTTTTGTTTAAAAACTAACCAACAAAAAACATTAGAGATGAAATCAGTAAAATTCTGACTTAAGGAAATTACAAGACAAATGACCCAATTTACAATAAATGAAATGTGTAAAGAGACAAACTTACTAAAGTTTGTTTGTATCCTGGTATCCTGATTCAAATATACTGAAAAAATACATATTTATGAATGACATTAGAGAAATTATAGAATTATTTTTTTTTCTTTTTCTTTTTTTTGTTTTTCGAGACAGGGTTTCTCTGTAGCTTTGGGGCCTGTCCTAGGACTAACTCTTGTAGACCAGGCTGGCCTTGAACTCACAGAGATCTGCCTGCCTCTGCTTCCCGAGTGCTGGGATTAAAGGCATGCACCACCACCGCCTGGCTTATTTCAATATTTTTAAGGAATTATTAATTTTTAGTGTAATAATAGAATTGAAGTTTATATATTCCATTTTAATCTTATGGAGATAAAGTGGTATGTTTATAAATAAAATTATAAAATCCTTGATTTATATCAATAATCCAGGAAATAGGGGTGGGAAGCAGGGTGCAACAGCTGCAAGCTAGTGAGGCAGAGCCCTGATGTTCTAAATTGAGGGCCTCATGCTGAAGCTGGATATGGAGAAGATGAAACAGAAGACATGAGAGGATGTCATTTTATCCATACAGAACGTCCTCATCTACATGGTCACACTGTGAGTTCCTCCATTTATCTTTAAAAATTGGATAGCATATAAAGATTGGGAGTCATATTAATGCATGATATGAAAAACCTGGTTACGATTTCTCCTATCTGCAAATTAATTGTCCCAGAAAGGTGTAAGACTAATCAAATGGACATAAAAATTCTACTTGCTAAAAATAAGTTTGGTTAAGGAGTTTGGGGAGCTCAGCAATTAAAAAGCACTGGTTATTCTAGCAGGGGGGGCAGGGAACCAGGTTCAATTCCCAGCATCCACTGTGGCTCACAACCATCCTCAACTCCAGTTCTGACCTCCACAAGCACCAGGAACACAAGTAAGGCACAGAAATACAAGCAGATAAAACATGTTTAAACATTAAATCAATCTTTTAAAAAGAACAAGTTGTGGGGCTAAAGAGATATCGCAGCATTTAAGAGCACTTGTTACTCTCACAGAGGACCAGGGTTGATTCCCAGCACCTACATGCCAGCTCACAACTGTATGTAATTCCAGTCTCAGAAAACCCAATGACTTCTTCTGGCTTCCACAGGGACTGTATACACATGGTACACAGATATGCAAGCAGGCAAAACTTCCATGCACATAAAATAAAAGCTAAAATGATTTTCTTAGAGTCTGTGTCCTATGTGTGCAGTGTCTTCAGCAATAAGAGCCCACCCTCAACCCTCAGAGGCAACCTAGGGTTATATCAATAACCTATATCCTTTTCGGGAATCATTTGGACTACCTTGATCAGCCATTCAGGAGGTTTCTCATGCTTGGTACTGGGGGTTTTTGTTAGTTTATGGTTCTTGCAGGGAGCACTATTAGGACAAGTGGCTTAATTTTCTTTAATGTATACATTAATATATAGATAATATACACATACACTTTATGTATTGTGTATAATTTTAGTAAATATAAAATAATATGCTTCCTTAAAGTTTTATCAAACAACTTTGGTATTACTTGTGCTTGAGCCCAGTCCCAACATTTATATCTAGATCACAGCTCCTCTATCTATGGTTCAGGGAACATCTCTGAAGAGAGGGCAGAAAGATTGTACAAGCCAGAGTACCAAGAAGTTGGCTGTTAAACAATCTATCCTAGAAACAGCTGCATAAGCAAGACTGGAACAATGGCAATATCAATGGACATGTTAATGAGGAAGGGGGAAAGCTTTAGGGGGTCCTACCCCTAGACAAACTACAGACAACTAACTGGGAGAATTAGTCTTTTCCAATCAATAAAGAAAATCCTTTATTGATTGTCCAGTGCTGAGTGGTCAGCCCTGAAAACAAATGAAACAAACAATAAAAACTAAGCAGTGTGTGAGTATGTATGTGTGTGCACGCATGTGCATACACAAAGATACATACATGTACATATGTAACAATAATAATAAAAAAGGGCTATCAATTTGAGAGTAGGGGAACATGGGAGGGGCTTAAGGGAGAGTACCTGATAGGGCTAGAGGGAGGGGAGGGAGGAAAGTGATATAATCCTATTTCAATTAAAAACTTTTTTAGGGAGCTAGAGAGATAGATGGCTTAGCGGTTAAAAGCAATGGCTGCTCTTCCAGAGGACCTGGGTTAAATTCCCAGCAACCACATGGCAGCTCACAACTGTCTGTAACTCCAGTTTTAGAAGATCTGACTGACACCTTCACACAGACATATATGTAGGCAAAACACCAATGCACATAAAAATTATATATATATATATAACCTTATCGCAGTCATTTTTACTCTATTAAGCATTCAAACTGCTAACTGTTCTAACACAATTTCAACACTTAGTTTTGAAAAATAAATCTATTAAACTCTTTTAGCCTTAAAAAGAAAAAAAATCAGGCTGTAGAAGCTGACTTCATAGCTAAAATATAAAACTATTTGAGAAGAGCAAAATGATTTCTTGTGGTCATAGTGTGCCCTTATGCCTCTGATATTGGCTTCTATTGGCTGTTTCTTTTTAAATATTTATTTTTAATTGTGTGACTGTGTATATGTGCGTGTATGTGTAAGTATGCAGGTGCCCTTGGAGTTAAGAAGGTGTTGGATCCTCTAGAACTAGAGTTACAGGGAGTTGGCAGCTGCCTGATGTGGGTGCTGGGAAGTAAACTTGGGTCCTCTGTAAGAGCAGTGTGTATGTTATCTTTCTTTCTTTCTTTCTTTTTCAAGACAGGGTTTCTCTGTGTGGCCTTGGTGGTCCTGGAACTCAGTCTGTAAACCAGGCTTGCCTCAAACTCATAGAGATCTGCCTGCCTCTGCCTCCCGAGTGCTGGGATTAAAGGCGTGCACCACCACCACCCAGCAAGGTCATCTCTCCAGCACCTATATTTTGAGTGTAGGTGGCACTATAAATAAATTATGCTAAACTCTACTTTGTAGCAATGTTAATAATTTGGGGATTATGTCTGGGGTAGATAATTTAAGGGTTGGAGATGACAACCTGAGTTCTACCCCTAGGACCCACATGAGAGGAGAAGAGAACCGATCCTGAAAACTATCCTCTGCCCTCCACACATGAGCTGTGTGCACCCACACACAATAATTAGTTAATCTTAAAAAGAAAAAGCCAGTAAAGATCAATATGATAAGAGATGGGAAGAACAGGAACAGAGGCAGAGAGACAAAGAAGAAGCAAGGGAAGAGATACTAACCGACTTGGGAAAGCTACATAGGCCTTACAAATTTACAAACACTGGTTATAATTATTTGAAAATGTAAGGGTTAGGTTACTTTTCCAATCTTAGTCTTAAATTCTATGACCCAAATGTCTTCAACAGCCATTTTTATCTTTGACATGTTTTAGTTCTTTCTCCAGGACTGAACTCAATTTTACTCTCCTGAAGATTAGCAATGGTCTACAAAAACTGCTAAATGGGGGCTGGTGAGATAGCTCCATAGCAAAAGGTGCTTGCTGCCCAGCCTGATGACCTGAGTTCCATAGGACCAAGCACGTGGATGGCAGAAGAGAATCCACTCCTGTACGTTATCCTCTGACTGCCACATGTGAGCTGTGTTACAAATGCACCCACATAGCCAGTAAATAAATAAATGTTTTTTAAAAAACATTTTTAACACCGAACACCAAATGCTTTTGAAAAGCACACAAGACAGGACTAACTCCCACTTTAGAGCTTGGAGGGATCGGCCAACCGCCCACTTCAAGTCTGCAGTCTGGATGCTATACTGCTTAATCAGGTTAAACAGCCTGTGCTGATTAAACACACGGAGAATCTGGAGTACTTGGTGGTGATAACTCCTGTGTTTCTCTTTCCCACATATAAATAGTTGGACAATAATTGTTTCAAAATGTGACCTGCGACACCCCCCCCAAAAGCCCTGAGATTCTTTCATTGGGATGTTTGATGTGAGAAGTTCTTTCAACAACTTTAGTATTCTCTAATCTGAAAAGGCCTGCACATAATAGCACAGGTGGAAAACTCTATACCATGGAACTTTTACTTCATATACAGAATTATTTAAAATGACTGTATTAAAGGGCTGGTGAGATAGTTCATTGGCTAAACACATTTGCCACACAAGCCTGACAATTTGAGCTTGATCCCCAGAACCCATATAAAAGTAGGAGAGCCAACTTCACAAAGTTATCCATTGACCTTCACATACACCATGGTACATGTACACACACACACACACACACGAACAATTTTTTAAAATTTTGTATAAATCTACCTTCAGCTGGGTATGATGACATAGGCTAAGGATCTAATTCCAGCTATTTCGTAGGAAGTGAAATATTAAAGAGATTTTTAAAAAATGTAACAATGTATCTTCCCTATTAGGAGGCAGGCAAGCATAGTACTAGTTTAATAACCTGCGACTCCATTGACCTGGGCTCTGTCCTCACCCCGCTCTAATAATAATGCACTCGGCAAGCTGAGACCTTACCTGCATGCACTATGTACATATACCCAACTCCAAATACAAAATAAATTTTCTCTTCCCCTTAACAACTTTCAATCTTAAACAGATTCTATTTAGTCATACTCTTCAAAAGTCCAGGTACAAAAGAAAAATCATTGATTGGGCTGGATGGTGGTAGCACACACCTTTAATCTCAACACTCTGGAGGCAGAGGCAGGCGGATCTCCGTGAGTTCGAGACCAGCCTGGTCTACAAGAGCTAGTTCAGGAAAGGATCCAAAGCTACAGAGAAAAAACCTGTCTCTAAAAACTAAAAAGAAAAAAAAGAAAGAGAGAGAGGAAAGGAGAGAGGGAGAGAGGGAGGGAGGGAGGGAGGGAGGGAGGGAGGGAGGGAGGGAGGGAGGGAGAGAGGGAGGGAGGAAGGAAGGAAGGAAGAAAAAAAAATGACTGATCCAGTCTAGGCTGGTTTTGGGTGGATGTATAGTAAAGTAAAACTGTATTCTCAAAGTCAACTCTTAGAGATAAGCCCCTTATTTACCATCTTACACCTATGCATAACTGGATATGCAAATAATTGAAATCAGATGTGATATGGAAAAAGGACATGTACAGTAGATAAATCATCTGTTGATCAAAACAGACAACCACCCAAAGTATTTCCTTAGTATCAGTCCTTCACCCCTTTAGACTCCAAAAACAATAATAATAATAATAAAGCTTCAGGCTACAGCCTGGGATTCTTGAGTATTTTTACTTCCATGGCCGGCTGTCACTCTTGACAGTGTATCTTACTGGCCCTATCTGTGGGTTCTACGTAGTCCGGAAGAGCATCTCCCTCAGGAGGGAGGTTGGCACGAAGTCCAAGGACTAAAGTTCTTTGACAATCTTTTCTCCTTTTCATTAAAACTTACCAAAACTGGATCTTCACAGTCCCAAAGGCCCACATCCTGACACAGCAAGAAGACTGTGGCAAACACCCCTACCTGACCTAGGCATCAGAAGCTGGTCGTTTCAGGACACAGAGGTCTGTTAGTTTCTTTGCCTCTCAGATTCTCCAATAGGAGTCTCTGTGCTCTGATTTCTGCCCAGTTGTCTAACAAAAACCTGAAGCTTAATTCAGTTCAACAAACTTGGGTGAGCTCCTACAAGAATGACTCAGGGAAGTCTCAAATAGGAAGAAAATAATAGTCCTAACCACAGCTGGTGCTATGAACACAAGCGTGCAGCATCAGGAAAACTATGAACCCTAAAGGCATGAGGTAAGCCACTGTGGGAAAGGAGTGCAGAGCCCAAGGGAGACGATGTTATCTGCGCATATACAACTAGAGCCCACCTCAGCAGGACCCAAGTGACACTGTACTCTCTGCATCACACCTTCTAATTTTTATGCTGCAGAGCATTTTAACTGGTTATCTTCCTTATATTGGCAGCAATTCAAATTTTTCGGACCTTCCTAAGTATATTATCCTACTATAAATGATACTATAAAAGTCAGACTCAGGCGGGCGGTGGTGGCGCACGCCTTTAATCCCAGCACTCGGGAGGCAGAGGCAGGCAGATCTCTGTGAGTTCGAGACCAGCCTGGTCTACAAGAGCTAGTTCCAGGACAGGCTCCAAAGCTACAGAGAAACCCTGTCTCGAAAAACAAAAAAAAATAAAAATAAAAAATAAAAGTCAGACTCTCTTCCAGCTTGCAAAATATACAGCTCCAGAAACTAATATTTTGGATTTTTCTATTTTGGAGAAAAAATTTTCTTTTTAAAAATTAAGTAATTGTGTGTGTGTGTGTCGGGGGGGAGAACATGTGGGTTCTCATGTGCATGAGAACATGTTTAGTTTATAAGCATGCACTACATGTGTGCTGGTACTTCTAGAGACCAGAGGAAGATGTTGAATGTTCTGGAACTACAATTACAGGCATTTGTGAGTCACCCACATCTTCTGGAAAAATAGTGTTCTTAGGGCTGGAGAGATGGCTCAGAGGTTAAGAGCATTGCCTGTTCTTCCTGAGTTCAATTCCCAGCAACTACATGGTGGTTCACAACCATCTGTAATGAGGTCTGGTGTCCTCTTCTGGCCAGCGGGCATACACACAGACAGAATATTGTACACATAATAAATAAATAAATAAATAAATAAATAAATAAATAAATAAATAGTGCTCTTAGCTACTGAGCCATTCTCTCCAGTCCCTCACAGAACCCTTCACTACGGTTTGTCACCCTCCCAAAGATAAGAATCACATTATCTCAGGATGGCTCCAACTATTCCCAACTTTTCCATCAGATACTTATTCAGCTCTGGTCAGGTGACCCTACTGAGAAGACCAACAAACTCCCACATCTGAAACCACACAATCACTCTACTTAGAATCAACCTCATATCTTTCTTTCCTTTATTATTCCACTAACAGAATCCATAGCCTCATCACTTCCCTTAAATTATTCAACTAGAACAGTTTTACTAAATTAGAAAATCCATTATTTATAAAGAAACATTAACTAAAGGATAGTACTTTCTTTTTTAAGGAAAAATGACTGTGTTGTAGAAATGCTTAAAGATAGTAAATTTAAAAAAAAATATTTGTGTCTTCATTTTGTTTTTAAAAGTCTCAAGAGTAAAAAGTTTCTTTATTCTATTCCTAGGAGGTTTCTTCCCTGAGGTCACAAGATCAAATTAAATAGACGACTACTTTTAAAGTGAAAAACAAAATGACCACCTGATGTTATTTGGAAACTAATACTGAGAAACAAAGTGGTGATGTTTAATTCAAACCCAGGGACTGTGCTGCAAAATATTTCTCTACTTATATAACCATAGAACAGACTAAATCTCTTTGTTCTGCAAATAAAAATCAAAACAAGAAGAATTAACTGCAAATACTTGCATTTTGTTTTTTTAAGGCAGGGTCTCACTATGTGGTCTGGAACTTGATACTTAGAGAACCCCATTGGATTTGGGAACAGCTTCTCTAGATGGGGGTTGCTCTGGCCACAGGTAAGTGAACTTAAGGAAAAGATCACACTGTACTGGAAACTTAATTGTGATACGAAACAAAGGAAAAAGACCTAGTACCCAGGAAGGTAAAATTCATGTTTGAAATCTAAGCAAATTTATCAGTAGTAAAATAATGGCCCATATAGACAAGAAAACTGAACAGCTAAAACCATATACAACCAGTATTAACACTGGAATTAGCAAATAAGAGCATTAAAACACGTCTTATTCAAAGATCAAGAGACAGAAGACGTTTTTAAAGGCTCAAGTCAAATTTCTAGGGATAAAAGGTACAAATTATTATAAACTTCCCTCTGGACTCTGCTTTATCTATAACCCACAGAACTGCTTATACTGTCATTCAGCTTCACTTCCAATTTCTGCTATTATTTCCTCTCTGACCTACCAGTTTCTTAGATATGTGCCTTTAAAGTCCCAAATAATGTTATTTTGGTTATTCTTTTGCTCAGTTTTTTTTTTTTTTTTTTTGGTTTTTCGAGACAGGGTTTCTCTGTAGTTTTGGAGCCTGCCCTGGAACTAGCTCTTGTAGACCAGGCTGGCCTCGAACTCCCAGAGATCCGCCTGCCTCTGCCTCCTGAGTGCTGGGATTAAAGGCGTGCGCCACCACCGCCCGGCTCTTTTGCTCAGTTTTAATCCTAACTGAATTAAGAAATACAGTCAGCAGTCTGCTTAACATCCATTCAGTTGTATTGGTAAGACTTACTATGAATTCATCATGTATTCAATATTTTAGAGCTCTTTTTAAAAAGTGTGTCTTCTATGCATCCCTATCATACGAAGCTTGCTTGTTATTCAAATCTTTAGTATATCATCTCAAACTTTTTTGCCCATATGACTCTCAGTTACTCAGAAAAAAGTCAGCATTTCTCACTATGTAGAGCTACCAAACTTCTCCTGTAACTACACTCACGTATTTCTTTCTATACTCACATACCCCTCCCTGTCTGCTCCCCTTCACTTTCTAAAAGATAGGTGTCTTAGGCAGACATGGTGGCACAAAAGCAGGATGACTGCCATAGGGTAGGACTGATCGACATGTCAAGAGTCATTCCAGCCACAGCTACAGAGTACTTCAAAAAGAAAAAAGGAAAAAAAAAACAACAAAAACAAAAAACAACTTGCTCTGTTACCAAAGCTGTCCTGGATGAAACTCCTAGCTCTAGTAATCCTCCTATCTCAATCTCTTAAACAGCTGATATTGCAGACATGTGCCACCTCCTCCAGCTCATCTACATATATTTTTAATTCTATCTACATGGGCCATACTTCTTGTTTAATCATTCCTTTATTTTATTTTATTTTATTTTATCTTATTTATTTATTTATTGGTTTTTCGAGACAGGGTTTTTCTGTAGCTTTGGTGCTTGTCCTGGAGCTAGCTCTTGTAGACCAGGCTGGCCTCGAACTCACAGAGATCCGCCTGCCTCTGCCTCCCGAGTGCTGGGATTAAAGGCATATGCCACCACCGCCTGGCCTTAATAATTCCTTTAAATTTTGCTTGTTTGTTTGTTTGGTTGGTTTTTCGAGACAGAGTTTCTCTGTGTAGTCCTGGCACTCACTCTGTAGACCAGGCTAGCCTCAAACTCACAGAAATCTGCTAGGATTAAAGGCATGCGCCACCACTGCCTGGCTTCCTCATTATTTTTGACTCTAATAATGACTTTTGCCATCATATGAATTTTTTCTACCATAAATATGTTTTACCAATTTTTGTTTGGTTGCTTGGTTGATTGGTTTTGTTTTTTCAAGACAAGGTTTCTCTGTGTAGCCATGGCTGGAACTCACTCTATAGACCAGGCTGACTGCAAACTCACAGAGATCTGCTTACTTCTGTCTCCAAAACTAACTTTTTTAGAATAGGTTTTTCCACACCTTTATTTCCAATTTCTTTGATTCCTTACGTCTCTCTTATGCATAGATAAGTCTCTCACAAATTGCACAGAGATAGATTATTTTTCTATTTGGTCCAACAACATTTCAGTTATTTACTGCTATTAAAAAACAACAATGACAAAAAAAAATAACCACTGAGCCAGTGGTGTATGCCTTTAATCCCAGAAGTTGGAAGGCAGACACAGATATTTCTCTGTGAGTTCAAGGGCAGTCTAGTCTACATAGTAAGTTCCAGGACAGCCAGAGCTACAAAGTGAGAGCCTGTCTCAAAAACAAAAATAAATAAACAAACCCAAACAAGAGCTGGGGAGATGGCTCAGCAGTTAAGAGCACTGGTTGCTTTTCCAGAGGACCTGGGTTCATTCCCAGCACCCACATGGCAGTTCACAACTGTCTGTAACTTCAGTTCCAGGGGATCTGACACCTTCATACAGACATATGCAAGCATAACACAATGCACATAAAATAAAAATAAATAAACCCTTCAAACAACAACAAAATTACCCTAAAGTGTACTGGTGTTAACCATTACTTTATTGCTCTCACAATTTGTAGGCCACTGGATCAGAGTACAGCAGAAACAGCTTATCCACTTAAATGAAACCTCAGCTGAGGAACTTGAATGTGTAAGGTATCCAGGTATCTTTTTTAATGTATATTTAATTTTAAAAGTAGGTGTTTTTCTACATGTATGTACTACATGAGTGCCTAGTACTCCAGGAAGCTAAAGGGATCATGGGATCCCCTGGAACTGGAGTTACAAACAGTTGTGAGGCAACATATAGTGCTGGGAATCAAGCCTAGGTCCTCCCAAAGAACAGCAGTGCTCTTAATCACTGAGCTGTATCTCCAGCCCTGGAAAAAATGTTTTAACATTAATTAAATATCTGCAGCCTCTGTACTTCTCCAAGTGTTGTCTGCTACGACCAGACTTTCCAACATGACCTCAGCTCCCTCGCTCGCTCCCTCGCTCACCCCCTACAGTTGGCACTGGCTAGTTGCCAGCTGCTCACTAGCTATCAATAAGTATCTCTCCTAGGGCTTTGGTTTCTCACAGCATGACAGCTGGGTTCTGAGAGTGAGTTATTCCAAGAAAAAGAATTTCAAGAATAGAAGTTAGGATGCTTATTATCTAGCGTCGGCAGTCCCAAGAAACGGTATCCTATTAGTTAAATGACTCACTAAAGTTAGCACACATTCAAAACAAAGAGAGAAACAGACTCTAAACTGGAGGTATCTACTTAGGAGTCAAGCTACCACAGACCACCCTCTGGCCCCAACAACTCCCTCCCACATGCAAAATACACTCACCCTCTCCTAAGACCTTCAAAATTCTCATCATTATGGCATCAGCTTGATGTTCAGTATCTCGATATCTAAATCAGGTCCAGGTGTGGTTGTAGCTCCTCAGATGCAGTTCCTCAGGTACAGATACTGGAGTCTAGTTCCTCTTGATCTGAATTAAAGAGACAAATTATCTGCTCCCACACACTCAACATACAAGCACGGGATCCTGAGACTGACTCAGGGTAACCACAATAGACATTCTCATTCAAAATGTGAGGCAAAGTGGGAAAGAGTAGGAACTAGGCTGTTCAATTCTGAAATGTAGGTAGACACATGTCACCAGTTCCTCCATGACAACAAAGTCCTACTCTCTAAATATTCTCTACACTTCTTGACTCTAGCCTCTGGCTCACTCTATTACAGAACAAATAAATGGTCAGGGTACAATTCCTTAAAAGCATTATATATTTTCCAAGGAATCTTAGGTAGACAGAGATCTATACCTATGTTTATTTTCTCTACTAAAGTCCTATGTGAAGCTAATGTTAAGAAAATAATCTGTTTTTTAAAAAAAAATAAAAGAAACCAGGTAGTGGTGGCGCACGCCTTTAATTCTAGCACTCAGGAGGCAGTGGCAAGTGGATCTCTGTGAGTTTGAAGCCAGACTGGTCTACAAGAGCTAGTTCCAGGACAGGCACCAAAGCTACAGAGAAACCTTGTCTCAAAAAAAAAAAAGAAAGAAAGAAAGAAAGAAAGAAAGAAAGAAAGAAAGAAAGAGAAAAGTAAAATTAAACAAACAAACAACCTCAAGATCCACAAATGCCCCCTTGTCTAAGAACAGATCTAAGTGATCCTCTCTGAATATAATTAGAATTGAATAACTGGAAGGATCTATGTGGTGTTGCCTTAAACCTCTAGCGAGTTTTAAGACAAGGATTTACTCGCAATCTTTCCTTGAGGTCATGTTTTATGCACAACACCTCGAATTTTATATTTACTTTGAAGTCATGTCTTTAAGTCATTGGTCATCTGACGCTACTAGGAATGGGAAGGTTTTATTTTCTAACACAATCAGTCTGGAATTAGAAATATACAGCTGCACACACCTTAGTCCCAGTACTCAGGGAGGCAGAGGCAGACGTATCTCTGTGAGTTCGAGGCCAGCCTGGTCTACAAAGTGAATTCCAGGGCAGCTGAAGATATACAGAGAAACCCTGTCTCAAAACCTCCCACTCCCCCAAAAATATATACACCTGCAGTTCCATCATTGGGAGGCAAAGGCAGACGGATCAAGAATTCAAGGCAAGTATGGATTACATAAAACCCTGTTTCAAAATAAATAAATAAGCAAACAAACAAAAAATATTTCAATAACAAATTTTTTGACCCCATCTCTATTTTTTGTACCTTATAAGCACCTAACAGAAGCTAGATAGCATTTTTCAACATTCTGCTACAAATTTATTACATTTTCTTTCTTTAATTTTTATTTATTATGAGGGGGGCATTTGTGGGGAGCAGTCAGAGGACAACTTTTGGGAGTCAATTCTCTCCTCCCATTGTGTTGAGGCAACATTTCTCTTACTGTTTCTGCCATGATATGTACTTATAGACTAGTTGACCCAGCATCTTCTAGGTGATTCTCCAGTCTTGACTCTGATCTCACCATAGAGGAGATGGGATTACAGGTGGGTGCCAGCACATTCACTTTTCCCATTGGTTCTAGGGATTGAACTCTGTTCATGAACCTTGTAGGGCAAGAACTTTTATCCACAGAGCCATCTCACTGGCCTCCAATTTTGTTATATTTTCAATCTCCCATGTTAGCTACCACATGTGATAGTGCCAATCAAGCATGTACCAATGATACAATAAAGGTTCCTTTATCTTAGCCTTCAGTAACATCTTTCTCACTGTGCTTCAAGCCTTCACTCAGTCTTCTGAGGATCCCTTCATCTTCAACTTACCACTAACTCCTGCAGTTAACAGATTTTAGGTTATGGCATGATCAAGTTCTGTTTTGGTATCTATTACTATCAACAATCTACCACAGAGCTTAGTGGCACAAAATGACAATCATTTTAGTATGTTCACACATCTACAAATTAGTATTCAGAGAAGATTTGACAAATATACTTGATGTCTACTTTATGACCTCTGAGACCTCAGACAGAGTCCTCCAAAGCTGAAGATGTCTAGACTGGGCCATATGCATGGACCCTAGGTTTTTACATATGATGTCTACAAGAACAGGAATGTCCAGTTATCCAAAATGTCCAAAATGTTTCCTTCACTCTCATGATTCTGTGTTCGGCTGAACTTTTCCCTTTAGCGTGGGTTTCTCATATGTGCTCCACATTTCAAAAACAAAACAAACATTTAAAGTAGTCTAGATGGAGGAAGCTGCAAAATTTTTCATGATTTAATCTTCATAATCCCCAAGTGTTGCTTCTCCCACATTTTATTGATCAAGCAGCAAAAATCAACTCAGATTCAAAAGGAACTGATTAATAAAATCTACTTCTACATGGGGAGACAGTGTACATACAGAAGAAAGAAACTAATGCCAGCCATTCTGAAAATATACCACAACAACATGTCTTTTAACTGCTAACTATAATTAATTTACATTCATATAATTACTGTTACATTTGGATTTATTTCTACCATGTTTTATGTATCTGATGTGTATTTTTATATATCTGATCTTTTCTGCACTTATCACACTTTCCTTTCTTATTTTTTATTTGAGCAAGTATGCAAATTATACTCAATTAATAACCATAAAGTACAGCAATTACATAACTGTTATCCAGGTCAGGAATGCACTCTTACTAGCTGATCATGCTGTCAAATGTCAACCCCAGCATTTGGGAGGCAGAGGCAAGAAGATCAGGAATTTCAGGCCATGTTCCTTTAGAGGGAGTTTGAAGTCATCCTGGGCAACATTAGACTCTGTCTTAAAAACAAACAAATGGGGCTAGAGAGATTGCTCAGTGATCAGAGCATTGGTTGCTCTTCCAGAGGACCTGAATTTGATTCCCATCACCCACATGGTGGCTCACAGACATTTTCTAACTCCAGCTCCAGGAATCCAATGGCCCTTTCTGGCCTCTGTGGTACTGCAAGCATATAATACACAAGCAAAACAGAAAGAAAGAAATGTTTAACAATATGAGTAACCAAAAAGTACCACCTTAGAAACCTTCTTATAGCCTTCCTAATCATTAACTCTTTTCTCTTCCTCAAAGATTATTCATGACTTCTAACATCCTGTTAATGTTTTCAGTTTCATATAAATAAAATCACAGTATTATTAATTTGTGTCTGGCTTCCTTTCTTCAGTGTTCTATTTACTCGACTATGATTTTGTGCCTCATAACAGTGACTTATTCACTCCTATTGCATAACAGTATTACACTGCATGAATGTACTATAGTAGATCCATTCTATTACTGTTCATGAATTTTAAAGGTTTATTGAGAACAAAAGAACAAGAATTGGAGCATCTTTGTGACAGAGATGAAGGTTATTCTATCCCTATTCAGCCTGAAGCCATCGGAATATCACTGTTTCAAGATTATGTTAATTTCAGAGCTTTGGGTTTCCTGGACTCAGAGAAGAAAAGAAGGACACTATTGTGATATTTCATTTGTATCTTAATAAATAAAGCTTGCCTGAAAGTCAGTGCAAAACTAGTTGGCCATACAGGCCAGGCAGTGGTTGCACACACTTTTAATACCAGCAGCCACACTAGTTAGCCACAAAAGCCAGGTGGTAGTGGCACACACCTTTAACCCCCAGCACTACAGAAGAATATAAAGCGGAATACAACAGAAACTCGCTCTCTTTCAGTCTGAAGATTCCATAGAGTTAAGAGCTCTCTAGTGGCTTGGCTGCTTTGCTTTTCTCATCTTCAGGTTGAACCCCAGTATCTGTCTCTGGGTTTTTATTACTCGTGCTACAGGGCACTACACCAATTTAAACACAAGGACAAACCAACATGACAAATTCTCAAGCTTTCTCATCCAAAGTGCACAAACTTCCATGATATCTCCGCCACTAGACAGATGTTTTCCCCAAGCCATCTTTTTTTCCTTTTGAGACGGGGTCTCACTGTGTAGTTCTGACTGTCCTAGAACTCCCTATGTAGACCAGGCTGACCTAGAACTCACAGAGATCCACCTGCCCTGATAGAAACATTACATCCATTATGCTACCTAGATCTTAGTGGAGACAGTTCAGGACTCTTCCAAGGTGTGATTTCTTCACATTTCCTTGGAGTCCTTGAGCTTTGCTATCATCCTTAAATATGCTTTCTACCTTCTCTCTTTGTATACGTCAATTAAGCAAAGTCTAATTTGGTTTGCTTTGTCGCCAAGCAATCTATCTGATAATGGCTAGATCACTATAATTAATTGTTAAACAGCAATTTGTTGAGCAAAACTGAATGAATGCACTGAAAGCTAGTTAAAAACACACTGAGAAAAAAAGAAATGAATACAGAAGCAAGAAACAGGAATATATTGAAACAGAAAGATACTGACTATACCCACAATAGAGGTCACGATACCTGCGCAGTCACCATCTTCTTGGACAGCTGCTCCCATCTGTACTCATCATTCCAAATACTAAGTCCAAAGACTCTGAACATCCAAAACTGCTCTTTTTCAATATCAGATATACAGAATACATTAGCATATCCTACTACTCCACATTCAAGACAGACAGAATCCAACTCCTTTCCCCATCTTCCCTGCAATTACCTGGCCCAAACGACACTGACCTTTTCTCTAGTTATTACAATAAGCTCTTACATTGTTGCGATTGATCTCCTTACTACCACTCTTGATCCTTTAGTCTATTTTCAACCCTGCAGCCAATATGATTTTAAAACTTAAGATCTGTTTAAAATCTTTCAGAAATTTCTACCTAATTTACAGCAAAAGCCAAAGTCTACAATCCTTACTGTGACCCATCAAGACCACACATAGTACCTGCCTCCTTCCCACCCACTGGCCTCATCCGACAACTCTGACCCCTCACTCTATTCCAGCCAAACCTGACTCCCTGCTAGTTCTTTAAAATGTCTGACAAGTGCTGTGACACACTCCTGAGAACCTTCTGCTTCTATATTCTCTAAAGAGCGTTTTCAATCTCATAAGAAGCAGCTCCTTTCAGGGTTATGCCGTTCAAATCTGTCATTTCCTTGCCTCCCAGATGCTACCACATATTGAATTCCTCTCAGGTTCTTGTCATCCTAAATTCCACTAGGAACCCAAGGTTACCAGATGATAAGTTTGGGTGGAGCATTTAGGGATGCCCCTCTTTGCCTTTTACCCTTTCTCTTTTCTGGTTGGTACATATAAGAAATACTGTCTTGAGCTCCAATATTCGCAATGAACCATGAAAGCATCTTTAATTATGGAAATATACTTAACATGAACTATGGTTAAGAATCTTGGTCATTCAGTCATCTTTGTGGAGCCAATAAACCAACTTTACCATGTTTGCCTCTATAGCTCTCTTTATAAATAAAATGCAATATATACTGTCTAAAAATTACAACGGAAGATCACTAAATCGTGCATATAACTTCCTTAAATTAGAACATAATAAATACCACAAATGCTGTGAATATGGGAAAAAAATATTTTTACTTGAAATAAAGATTACTTTATATGACCAATAAAACATTTTTTGAAAAAAATCCATGTACAAAGAAAAACTATACAATTGGGGGTTACTGTTATACACAGGTGAATTTAATCCTAAGCAGTTTTTTTTATTGTCTTTTTTGGTTTTGTTTTCTTAGTAGAACTGAACACATATTAAACAAATAGGCAGTTTCTGTCATACTGGATGATTTCAATGTAGACAGCCCATAAAGGCTTCAGCATTGACTTTCTAGATCTCATTTCCAATTCTCTTCAACGCTAGCCCAGTTAACCACAACCAAGGTCATACTTCAGATCTTAGCATCACTTGAAATGTCTCCATGTCCAAGCTGGCACTTGAAACCCTGCTTTCTGACTTCTGCTGGCCTGCTGGCTTAATCAATTACCTATGCTATGACCTCACTAGTTAAAGCTCAATCTCTACTTTCAAACTCTTGGCTTTAGCCTTCTCCTTTTGGCTTTTCCTTCTTAAACATGATTTCTCACCCTTACATTTCATGATGTTTTTTCTTTTTTGGTAGTGTTGGGGATCAAACCCCAGGGTTTTCCACATGACAACCAAGCTATCTAATGATCTGTAGCCCCAGCCCCACTATTCAAGCATTTTAATAATACTTTGTACATCCTGTGAGCTTTATACCAGCTTACCCAACTTGCTTACTATTCATCTCCATTTAGATGTTCCACAAATACCTCAAATTCAACACGAGGTATCTTCTATTACTGTTAACTTCCTATGTTATCAGTTTGCCACTTACCCCAAAGGATAGGCAACTGTGTATTTCTGATTTCTGTTCATCTTCCCTTTCTTTTGTTGCTGGTTTACAATGAACCAACATCTGGGGCTGGAGAGATGGCTCAGAGGTTAAGAGCACTGACTGTTCTTCCAGAGGTCCGAAGTTCAATTCCCAGCAACCACATGGTGGCTCACAACCATCTATAATGAGATCTGGTGCCCTCTTCTGGTCTGTAGGCATACATGTAGACAGAACACTGTATACATAATAAATAAAGAAATAAATCTTTAAAATAAAAAAAAAAACAATGAACCAACATCTGAAGTAACTGATCTGAGACAACCCACTCTAACTGTACTAAGTGGTCTTCTGATTCTACTCTCACTCATTCTCACTGCTCTCTGGGCTACACCCAAAGTCCTGATCTTAAAATGCAAATTTGGTCATGTTTATTATTTACTTTTCTAGGTGATATGACAAGGTACCTGAGAGAACAACCTGAGAGGAAACAGAATGTCATTACATCAGGGCAGAAAAGGCAGCAGAGCAGCTCAGCTTATGATAGGAAGAAGGTGGTCAAAAGCTATTCATGTCACAGTAAGTCAGAAAGCAGAGAATGAGGCAGGAACCAGGAGTCAGGTAAACCGGCAAAGGCCCAAACAAAAACCTTCTACTGGCTAAGCCACACCTCCTGAAGGTCCCACAGTTTTCCAAAATATCACCACAAGCTAAGGAACAGGAATTCAAAGTGTAAGCCTACAAGGGTCATTTCAGATTCAAACCACAAAACCACAGCACTCTTTTTAGCACTCAGATACAAACAGAAGATTCAGGATTAGAGTAGCCCTAGGGATACAAAAACTAAAGTTTATTTAAAAATAAAGTCTTAAATTTGCACTCTCTCATTTCCTTACATGCTACCAGCATCATTCCAACGTACTACTGGAATAATGTATACAGTGTACAGTCAACCAGACATCCATGGTAATCCAGAGGGCAAAGTTTGATGAATACACAGAGATTACATTGTTATTCAAAATATCCACTGTTCCTCCCTGGTGGAGCATTAGGGCATGTCTAAAACTGGATGTCAGACTACCTACATAACTTGCTTTAGTCAATTGTGTATTAATAAGTGAAAAGAAAGAGGAGCATGGTCACTCACTCTTATAATCCCTGTACTTGGGAGGCTGAGGCAGGAGTGCTGCTAAGAGTTCAAGACCAGCACGGGTTACATAGGAAGTTCCAGGGAGTTAAACCTATGTAAGTAACAAGGCCCTGTCTCAAATCTGTGAGTTCAAGGCCAGCCTGGACTACAAGAGCTAGTTCCAGGACAGGCTCCAAAGCTACAGAGAAACCCTGTCTCAAAAAACAAAACAAAAAACCAAAAATAAACATCTAAGGAAAAGTGAAAGAAAAGAGGGAGAGGAGGAGGAAAGGGAAGAGGGGAGTAGCTTTCAGAGCACCACTATGCACAATCTACCATGCCTCATTCCCTTCTGGCACAATAAAAATGCCTCGAATGAGAGGCATATCTCATCTCCAGCCTGAATCCTGGGACAAAACCACACAAAAGACACCAGCATGAGCAAAAAATAAGCTATGTTTAGTAAGTCACTGAAATCGGGTGCTGCTTGTGACCACAACATAACAAAGACTGAAATGATATATACAGGAGATCATTAGACAGACAGGCTGGTTTAGTTTTTATCATATTTCCTGTGTATGAACCTGTAAGTGTTATTCCTGCATCTCCAATCCCACCCTAAAACTTAAACTGTATACTCTTAAGAATCTTTGTTCTAGAGATGGCCCCAAATTCTTAATCCACCTGCCTCAGACTTTAAAGTTCTGGGATTGCAGGTATGTGTCACCATGACTGGCCTAAATAAATAAATCATGTTAAAGGTAATTTTATTTTTGTGACACAATGCTGTGGAACAATCCTTTTCTACACAATGAATATGTATTACTCTTGCTGGCTAATAAAAGCTGATTGACCAATATCCAGGCAAAAAGTATAGGCAGGGTGATCAAACTAAGAATACAAGAAGAAAGAAGGGCAGAAAAAGCAAGAGGAGGGCTGGAGAAGCAAGATAAATGTGCCATGCTAATAAAGGTAATGCTACATGGCAGAGTATAAACAAAAAATATGGGTTAATTTAAAATAAGCCTGAGCTATTGGCCACATACTTACAATTACTATAAATCTCTGTGTGGTAATTTGGAAGCACCTCCTGGAACAGGAAAACTCTGCCTACCACACAATTTAGTAACTGAGAAGTAACATAGAAAAGACCAAATACATATTGTTGAATCTAAAATTTCTTATGCTAGTCAAGTCATATGTTCACCACTAGTTAAAATAAAAATACCATTCTTGAATTATTAATCAATGGTTTAATCTCAATCTGGATAGAAGTATCTAATGTTGTTATAGGGTTCTAAATTTGAGCTTATTTTCCATATTTATCACCACCAATTTAAAATATATTTAAATTGAAGATTTAAATATTTTATAAATTTTGCTAATGACATAAGGCTATCTATAAAGATTAAATAATAGCATAAAACCAAAACAAATCACAAATGCACAAATAGAAATAGGCTAAAAATTGAAGATGTAAATAATCAAGGATAAATGTGCATTTATTTATCATACATACACACACACACAAAACAGACAAACATGTCTGCATTTATAGTACACGAGACCGTGCCCAAAGTGGGCCAGTAACTTAAAGGCCATTGGCTGAAGGAGTTCCCACAGCACAAGCAAAAACACAACTAAATTCAAAACAAGAAACCCAGAGTGTATAAGTGGTAATCAACCCATTTTAACCTACATTAAAAAGAGGTCAGTTAACTATGAGCTCAACATTAACTTCAGTATGAGAGATCAGCTTAAAAAGCTAAGACTAGTTAGAGAAATAGCTCAGTGGTTAAGAGAACTGCTTTCTGTTCCAGAATACCCAGGTTCAAATCCCAACACCCACATGGTAGCTCTAGAGTATCCAATGCCCTCCTTTGATTTCTATTGGGCAGCAGGCCTATACATGGTACACTGGTGTACCTGCAGACAAACACCTAAATATAAAATAAATTTTTTAAACTAGCATAATTGATAATAGTACAGTGATATGAACTAGGAAGGAAATTGTTATTGGCCAAGCAGTATCTTGAGAATTAGCATTTGAAATATGATCTCTTCTTACTTGAGTGACATAACCTACACATAATAAACAGGGTCAGGAGAGGATCATCAGGATAGTTTAGTGAAACTGACAGATAAAACCATAAGAAGAATAAGAGACTCAAGAATAATCTCCAGGCAGCTAGAGAGATGACTCAGGAGTTAAAGGTATCTGCTGCTCTTGCAGAGGACCTGTTTGGTTCCCAGGACACATGCCAGGCAGCTCACAACCACCCGCAACTCCAGTTCCAAGAGATCCAATAAGCTCTTCTGGCCTCCTGAGGCACCTGCACTCACATGCACAAACACACAGACATATTCAGCAATTGGCCCTACTTGTAAGAGAAAACGCTCACAAGGCCTTTATTTTAAGCTGCCAGGCTTTTGACTCAGAGAAATCCTATCTCAAAAAAACAAAAACAAACAAACAAACAAACCTTCTGAAACAGATACTTTTAACTCTTAAATCTGGAAGGCTAAAAAAACCCCAATAAGATGTGAGAGTATTATCTCTCTTGTGTTGGTTAAAGAGTAGTCATGGCACTTCTGGTTCTGATGAGCCAGCCTGCCGCCATCTTAGGCTTGAAAGCCATCTTATAGTAAAGATAAACTAGGTTTATTCCCGTTTATAATTAAGCCTCTGTTTCTCAAGGGTTGGTCTACGACCCACATATAACCTTAACACAAATGGCTCTGTACTGCTCCTTCCAGGAAACAACAACCATTCCTTTGTTTCAAAAAGGTTATTATGACAACCTGTTGTTATGACTACCTTGTTATGACCACCTTGAAAACATGTCTTTGTTTCAGGTTGTTATGACCAATTTGCTATGCTTATGCTCTGCTTCTGTAACACTGCTATTTGCCTACCAAATCCCCCTTTTGGAAACTTCCTACACCTGGACTATAAAGCTCTTATCTTCCCCATGTTCAATGATCTCTAGAACCCCGCTTTAGGGAGCAACAGACGGTGTGCACAAATTAAAGAAAAGCTTTCTTTAATTAATTTGGTCATGATTATTTGGGTTGGTGGTCTTTCTCCTTGCATTTTTGGGATTAACAGTTTCACCATAAATCAGATGTTGGTCATCATCAGTCATGAAGCTGCTTCTCTGGAAACCTAAGTGGTTTCCTCTGTAACTTAGAAACTTGATACAGAACCACAGTTATCAGTGCCAGAGAGCAAGGAGAGGGATAAAAGAAGCTGAAGTCTCAAAGTGCGTGTAGGAAAGCACATCTTCAGTTCCATACATACATCAAAGCACCATGCTACCATTTCAGTAAAACTTTTAAGATTGGAATTAGAGCAGGATTCAAAAATGGCCAAAGATCAGCTATATCATTATTTGAAAATAGCAAAATGCTTGTCCACTCCAGTTGTAAATGTAATAAAGGAATACCCTAACAAGTGCCCACGCTCTCTACTTCCTCCCAAGAAGACACATTTACATTATAATGGTTGCCATGGTTACTTTAATTCCATCGCAGTACCTTTTACCAATTGCTAATCTTGGAGCCTGGGTGGTATAAGTTAACAACCAAAAATCTTAATTGAGGCCAGCTCAAAACTCAGCCTACTCAAAAGTTCATGACCTACAAAAGGATTTTTTTGTTCTAGCAACAAAAACTGCCTAAAGGTACAGACTGTTGTTTCCTAAGGTCTATTCTACCCAAGATTTTACTGTCATCCATGGAACTCTCTGGGAGTCAGTATTTTTATATCTTAAATAGTTTCTTGTACAAAAAGAAGAGATAAATAATGCATGTTATTAAGGACGATGATTCAAAGAAGTGACTGTTTGGTTCCAAGTATTTAGTATCCTAGTCTTTAATAAGAACAGACATTATTACTTTAAAAAAAATTCTCTCACATAAACTGTCAGTATTGCTTTCTAAGAATGTTAACATGTACTTCCAGCTATACGAGCAACACCTAATCACTAGTAAACAACAAAGCAGTGCCCAAACTGAACACTGAACAGAAAAACTTTAGAAAGAGGGACTGGAAAGATGGCTCAGCAGTGACAAGTGCAGAGTTCAGATCTCAGCACCCACACTGGGCATTTTACATCCATCTGTACTCAGGGGATCCAATACCTCTGGCCTCCTTGAGCATCTTACCCTTGAATGCATGTACCTGCATACAGACAGACAGACAGACAGATACATACACATACACAATTTAATAAAAAAAATCTTTTCAAAAAGGACAGGGAAGGAATGGTATTGCATACCTTTAATTACAGCACTCAGGAGGCAGGGGCAAGTTCAAGACCAGCCTACTTTATAACAAGTTCAGGCCAGTTGGAGCCACAAAACTCTGTCTCAAAATAGACAGACAAAAAGAACAGCTTTCTCAGAAAAATCTCATAGTAAGGATGGAAAGAAGATGCAGACACTTGATTAAAAAAAAATGGACAGAAAAGTACCACGAAAAAGAAGACAAATAGCTGAAAACTATGTGGTAAAATAATAGCAAGTTTTCTGGAAAGAGTACATGAGCTTGTCTAGCTCCCAAATGTGGTATCTGATTTCTACTCCAGAAAAAGGACACAGTAAATAGAAGAAGAAATCATAATGCCCACAAATTTCTTTTCTTTTCTTTTCTTTTTTTTTTTGATGTCAAAACTCAAATCTAGAGCCATGAACATGTTAGGCAATCACTCTACCACTGAGATACATTCCAGGATTCTCATACAACTTTTTGTTTGTTTGTTGTTTTTTGAGACAGTTTGTGTGGCCCTGGCTGTCCTGGAACTTACTCTGTAGACCAAGCTGGCCTCCAACTCATAGGATCTGACTGCCTCTGCCTCCCAAGTGCTAGAATTAAAGGCATGGGCCACCATCTTTTAACAGGGTTCATACACCCTTTTAGTGAACTGTTAACAAGAGTTCAAGAAGGCAAAAATGACATACCAATAGCAAACTGCTTCTATATGTTGTAATAAATTCATATGATGTAACATTCTAGACATTTTATTTATTTTTGTATGTGTGGTGGGGTGAGGTTTATGCCATATCACACATGTGGAGGCCAAAGTACTTTAGGGGGTCAGTTTTCTCCTTCCTCCTTGTTAAGGTAGGATCTCTCTTGCTGTTTCTACCATGCTAGCTGGCCCACAAACTTCCAGAGTCTTCAGTTTCTGCTTCCCATCCAACCGTACAGGTGCTAAGATTACAGATTCATGCCACCACATCCAGTTCTGTTTTGTTTTAAGATTTATTTTGCTTTTAGTTGGGTATATGCATGTGAGCCTGTGTATAGGTATGTACTCGTGAGTGCAGGTGCTTGTGGAGGCGAGGAGAGGGCATCAGATCTCCTGGAACTGTAGTTACTGACAGTTATGAGCTACCATGTGGGTGTTGGGAATCAGACCTGGATCCTCAGGAAGAGCAGCCAGTGCTCTTAAGGGGTGAGCCATTTCCAATCCCACTTCGTTTTCTTCTCAGAGCACAACAAAGGCTTTAAAAGCCTGGCAATGGATCCCAAATATTACCTCTATGGATTTTCCTTGCTTTTCTTTTCCTTTCTTTTTGCTTTGTTTTGTTTTGTTTGATTTTGAGACAGGGTTTCTTTGTATAGCTTTGGAGCCTGTCCTGGAACTTGCTCTGTAGACCAGGTTGGCCTTGAACTCAGAGACCCATCTGCCTCCCAAGTGCTGGGATTAAAGGTGTACACCACCACCACCTGACTCCCAGCTACAGAGCTTCCTTTCCTTGCTTTTCAAGTTAACAGACTCCTGTGTATTCTCTCCGACTTCAAGTAGAGATACAGACTTGCCACGATCTGTTCCATAGTTAAGAGTCAATTATAAAGAAAAAGGAATACATCTACCAAGTAGTTTAAAACAAAGCAATGGTATCCAAAAGTAATATTTAAGATTTAAAACAATCACTGGGCAGTGGTAGCACACGTCTTTAATCCCAGCACTTGGGAGACTGAGGCAAACGGACCTCTGTGAGTCTGAGGCCAGCCTAGTTTACAAGAGCTATTTCCAGGACAGGCTCCAAAGCTACAGAGAAACCCTCCTTCAAAAAAACCAAAAGAAAAAAAACCATAAAAAATGTTTTAAAATTTAAAAAATAAAAAAATCTTAACTGGTAACCTGAAACTCCTCACCAAAACCATTGTTGATTAAAAATGGTCAAGTATCTAACTTTACATTGAGATATGGATTAGAAATGTAATATATACATTATACATTTATCAACGTATATGTATGGGTTTTTGTTTTTGGGTTGTTTGGTTTGGTTTGGTTTTGGTTTTTCCAGAGGGCGGGGGCAGAGGTGGACCTGCCAGACTCTCCCTGAGGCTGAGTTGGATGGTGAGTGTCAAACGACCCAGCCCTCCCCGCTGGCCACAGGGGAGTTGGGAGTCTGTCAAAGGAGAATTTCACTGAAGGGTATCAGGCAGAAACTTATATAAGGTTGTGATGTGGTGAAGAAGCTTGGGATGGGTTGAGGTGGAGTAATGAATAAGGGCCAATAATATTCTGCCACGCTAGCAGTGGCTGGGCAGAGGCGGGTCTAGGTTGGGTAGAGGGGACAGCTCTCCAAACTTGAGCTAGGCTCAGGAAGTTGAGGCCCCACAATAGACCAATTTGGTTTTGCTTGATTTTTTTTTTTTTTAGATAACTTTGGATGACATAGATATTTTAACAATATTGCTCCTTCAATCTATGAAAATGTGATGTTTTTCAACTTTTGGGTGTCTTTTCCCATTTCTTTCATTAGTGTTTAATAGTGAAGAGTTCACCTCCTTAAATTTGTTCCTAGACTTTTTTTTTCTACTATAAATTGGATTCCTTTCTTGGTTGCCTTTTCAGATAGCTCACTGTTCATATACAGAAATGAAATGCTACTAACATTCTGAAGCCTCACAAATTCACTGATCAAGTTCCAATAGTTTTCTAGAGGAATTCTTAGGTTTTTCTATAGAAGATCATGTCATCTGCAAACAAGGAGAATTTTGCTTTCTCTTTTCTAATTTGGATGTCCTTGGGATTCTTTCCCTTGATCTGACTACAAAAATTACATAAAATTGAGTGAAAAATGTAGGCTGCAGAAGAGTCTCTTTAATGCTTTATTTATATAACAATTTATATAAAATGTAAAAGGCTGACCAAAAGTAGTCTTTGTTTCTGATAGGAATGTGAAAAGAGATAAAGGAAAGTTAACAGGGAACAAAAGGGTCTTCAATTTTATTTACAGCATTTTACTTTTTAAAAGCTAACCAAGCTGGGTAGTGGTGGCAGACACCTTCAATTCCAGTACTCTGGAGGCAGACGCAGGAAGATCTCTGAGAGTTCTTTTTCAAAGCCAGCCGGGTCTATAGGGTAAGTTCCATGACAGCCAGGACTACACAGAGAAATTCTGTCTCGAAAAAGAAAAAAGAAAAAGCTAACCAAAGGCTGGGGCATATATGGTACAGTATATGTTTAGCATGTGTGAGGTTCTAGATGCAATCTCCACTACCAAATTTTTTTGTACTCTAAAGAAAAATCTGTAGTCCATGTGGTGGCACACACCTGTAATTCTGGCACTTAATTCTAAGACACAAAATGATAATGAGTTCAAAGTCATCTTCAGCTACATAACAAGTTCAAGGTCAACCTGGACTACAGAAGACCCTGTCTGAAAACTAAATAAATGAAAGACATTAAGTAAAATTTTCTCCAAATTTTATATTTGAAATATAAAATTTTAAATGAACTTTTGGCCAAAAAATTATGCCTGCATCCAGCAGCAATTTTAAAAATAATACCTGGTTTTAGAAGTTTTACCTGAATGAGAACTCTTCAATTAATCTCCCTACCATCCAATGTCTTCAGTGTGATAGAACACTTCAAGTATTTACATGCACAAAAAGCAGTATATGTCAAGCTTCCTCTGTACTAGTTAAATACTTCCACAAAATGTTGCCACATATACCAATAACAAAATCCAGCTATGTACCTACCAGCCATGTATCAATCAATACAATCCTCTATAGGACAGGCAGGCCTTGAATTTCTGATCCTCCTGCCCCAGCCACCTCATACCTGGAATTACTGATCTGTACCACTAGGCCCAACATAATCAACACAATCCAATGTGCCATTCCCACACACATCAGAGTAGTTAAAATGTTTTTAAGTTAATATTAATTACCTTCAGTTCTGCTGCTTGTTGTTTTACTAGGGTTTTCTTGTAGCCCAAGCTGGCCTGGAATGTGCTATGTAGATGAGGATGACCATGAACAATCCTGATTCTCCTGTATGTACCTTCCAGTGCTAGGATTACAGAAATAAACCAGCACAACTGTTGTCCTCAGTCATTCCTGAATTTCATGCAAATCTACTACGTATGCACTATGCATACTATGAACCATCCACCATGGTAAGAGAATTATATAATAATTACAGGTCTTTCTATTTTAACCTTCCCTCCGCATTCTCATCCATAGAGAACTCAGTGCAAGTTCCTCCACATCGATGCAATGTGAAGCTTTCTCCCAGGGGCTTTAAGTGACTCAGGCAGCACCATGGAAGTATAGTAATGAGCACCAAGGGAAACTGAGCGTGGAACTCTGCTTAACCAGCAACCTAGGACGCAAGCTCCTGAGAGAGACAAAGCAAGTATAAGTCTATCGAACTGAACATGATACCCGGAACAAGCAGTTCTAGAGACAGGGATTCAAATAAAACTGGTTTTGTCGAACTCACTGTTCTACAGACCCAAAGGCAGCCCTTCTGTTTTTGTTTCATTTTCTGGCTCAGTTAAAAGCACCTTAGAGAGAATATTTGTTCCTTCTCAAAATAACTATGGAGAACACTAGTGAAGGTCCATAAAAAGATCTATTTTAAGGATTACCTGTTGGTGTCAAAGGGCAGGAAACAGGGTGTGGGGGGGGGGCAAGGTCTCAGTACATATAGGAGACTGGAGATACAATGGGTTTGTTTCTGTCAGAGAATTAACACAGCAGAGGGTTCTTATATGTGCACACATGGAAAATGCATGTGTGACATCTGTTAGCCTGTGTATCCATCTCTCTGGCTCTCATCTCTTTGTGTGCCCAAGCCTGTGTGTGTCTACAATCCGTGTCTATAATATGTCCTACTACAAGTCTTACATGTTTACACCCGTACTCAAAACTCTAAAGTGGTTTTTCTCACCCCTCTAAAGGCTTCATAAAGGAGAAATACGAAGTCAACAATGAGTAACAAACTGGGATTGTGGCACATGCTCACTGGTACAAAATAGACTTGCCTGCTTGAAGAGCAAAATTCAGTTGAGCAGCAAGGATTCGACCTAACTACTCCAAACTCCAAAAACTGTCTTTAACTATAATTAGCCATCCTACATAGATTTTTTTTCCAGAGAGCCCGACTTACCTAAATTTCAGATCAGTTCAAAATCTAACCATTAAGTAAAAGTTACCACTTTATTTTAAATAGGCCTTGTGTAAATTTGGTTTGCATGAACAAATCCTAAGAGGCAAAAATCTTGCAGATATACAGAGTATGAATTTCTGGACTTTTATTTATTTTTTTATATTTATTTATTATGTATACAATATTCTGTCTGTGTGTATGTCTGCAGGCCAGAAGAGGGCACCTGACTTCATTACAGATGGTTGTGAGCAACCATGTGGTTGCCGGGAATTGAACTCAGGACCTTTGGAAGAGCAGGCAATGCTCTTAACCACTGAGCTATCTCTCCAGCCCTTTCTGGACTTTTAAACACCATAAAGGCTCAGCTACATTGTGAAACCAACTAGTTTCCTGGGGTCATAGACCTCAATTTCAAAACTGACCTCTTCAAACTACAATTCATGCTTTCTTTACTGCCCACATCAAACTAAATTATATTTACTTATTTCCCTATCTACATTTCCTATCCTCTTTTATAGGGCAAGAATGGTAACTTGATGATTTTATCACCCTAGGATTAAGCAGTGCTTGGCACACAATAAGTGGATTGACACATAGAAGCTCACAGTGTATTAGAATAGGAGGAGTTACTTATAATATAGCCCAAGTAGGCCATACACCATAGGGACATAGGGACATGACACAAAATCCTTATGCCAAGTCTTCTATATAGACTATAAACCAAAACATATTAAACAAAACTCTTCTGTAACTCGGGCTGGCCTTGAATTTAGAGTTATTCTCCTGCCTCATCCTTCCAAGTGCTAAGATTACAGGCATGAGCAACCATACTCTGTCCTTTATTTCTATAAAGAATGTGAATTAATGTAGTAAAAATTCCTGTCCTACTTCTGTCTTCCAAAGCATAAAGTAATCTTGAACTCATTAAACTTTAGCTAATACAGCTTTGTTGAAGACAAATCTTTATTTACATTCTAGAAAAAGAAGCCCCTCTTTAAACCCAGAACATATAATGACAACTTCAAAAGGTATATACACACACTACCACCTAACCAGGAAAAAACCAAATTTTTTTTCCTATAACTTTATTTCACATACTCAAACATTGGTAATGCCTTAAACAAAACAACAACAAAAATCAAATGTTTTGGGAAAAGACCATACAAGGATATACTTTTCCAACATAGTAAAAAAGTATTAACAGATAAGTCTCCCTGGGAATGATCACTGAGGCTCCAATTTCTACCAAAACTTAAACTATGGGGCTGGATAGATGATCTAGAGGTTAAAAGCACTTACTGCTCTTGTAGAGGGCCTGAGTTCGATTCCCAGCACCTACATGATGGTTCACAACCATTCATAACTCCAGTTCCAGGAGATCTAATGCCAATGCCCTCTTCTGACCTCTGTGAGCACCAACATATAGGTGATGCATACACAAACACAGAGGCAAAACACACAAAAAGTAAAATGAATAAATCAAACAATTCAAATGTTTTAAAAGAAGAAAAAACAAACTATATCAAACAAATAAGAAAAATCTGCTAAAGCGTCCAGTGTTCTTATGAGTAGCTCATTGTAAACCTCAGTTAGCAGTAATAGGATGCCAACTTTTATTGCCATTCTTGAAACCCATTATTAAAACCAAGTCACACAGCTGGGCGGTTGTGGCACACACCTTTAATCCCAGCACTCGGGAGGCAGAGGCAGGGTGATCTCTGTGAGTTCGAGGCCAGCCTGGTCTACAAGAGCTAGTTCCAGGACAGGCTCCAAAGCTACAGAAAAACCCTGTCTCGAAAAAAAAAAAAAAAGAAAGAAAATCCTGTCATACTTGTATAAGTACAGTTAAAAGATAAGACAAAATTGCTGTGTGGGCTAGCTAACTATAATTCCAGCACTTGGAGGCAGAGGCAGGATGACCAGGAATTCAAAGACAGCTCAGCTGCACAGCACGTTTGAGGCCGCCTGGATTATATGAGATTGGTTCAAAAAACAAACAAACGAAAGTCCAGTTAAGAAAGATAAAAGAAGAAAAAAACCCAACCAGAACCAATTAAAAGTAGGTAAAAGGGACAGTTAATTTGGGGACCAATAATGTCACCTTGTATTACAAATAGTCCTGAACTATATTACAAACAAAAGTTTAGATGGACTAGAAACCAAAATATAACAGACATAATCACAAAAACATAGAATCTGTTTATCAACGTGGAAAAAGCCAACTATGACATAAAATGTTTAAGCCACATGAAAACTATAGTTACAAACCAATGAGAAACAGAAGAGGAAGATTGGGGGCTTAGCACACTAGTAACAGCAGTAGAAAACTTGCCTAACATGTCTGATGCCCAGTATCACATAAAAAATTAATAATAGGAAAAATACTTGCAGCATATACAGAAGGAGTAAATATCCCAAGTATTTAAAGAATGAGAAAGACCATCCACTGGAAGTATAGAGATTTTTATCCACTGCTGCCTCCTTAGGACTTGGCATACAGTAGTCCCTCACTCCATAAATACTATATTAATAATTATAAATAAGAAGTTAAAAGAAAATGAATTCAAACTGTCAATATATGCCTGAAAATATTCTTAGCCTTACTACAAGAGAAGACTGTAAGTCAATAGCAGTAAAAGAGTTCTCCCAAACAATTTAAAACCTAGTACTGGTCAAGACAAATGGTAAGGTTAGCAGATCTGTAACGATGGTATTTACATTTTGAACCTTTACATGTTACAATACTCTGAGATACGGCTGCCTAGCTAGGCACAGTGATGCACATGTACAACCTCAGTGCTCAAGAGCTGAGACAGGAAGACCATACCAAGACCACCACAGGCTACACAGTGGATTATGTTGAAACCTCTACCCCTCAAAAGGCATTTACCTCCAAGTTTTCCTCTTTGATAACTATCCCAGAGAAACATTCTACATGAACACAAGAGAATATATACACATAAGTACTACAGGACTATTTGTCAAGAAAGAGAACAAAGGAACTGGGAAGGATGGCTCAGGAGTTAAAAGTACGTACTCTTGCAGAGGATTCTCAGGACCACGTGGCAACTCACAATGTCCAAAACTACAGTCCCGTTCCAGGGGATCCACATACATCTATGTGCTCAAACACAAACAAAACCCAGAAAAACATCCATACACATAAAATAGCTTTTTAAAAAGAGAAAAAAGTTAAAAGTATGAAACAAAAGAATGCTTTAATAAACATCAACTCAGCAATTAAAAAAAAAACAGAGGGGAGGGTTGGAGATGGCTCAGCTGTTAAGAGTATTATTGGTTGCTTTGGCAGAGGACCCCAGTTCAGCTTCAGCACCCACACTGCATGCAGCTCACGTCACATACAATTCCAGTTCCAGAGGATCTGATGCCCTCTTCTGGCCTCCTCAGGCACTGCATACATGTGGTTCAGACATACCCAGAAGCAAAAAACCCACGCACATAAAATAAAAAATAAATCTTTACAAATTAAACACACACACACACACACACACACACACACACACACACACACAAAAGCTGAGGCAGTAGGGTCATCACCAGTTTAAGAGTGGACTACACAGTAAGATCCTGTCTTTAAAAAAATAAAAATAAGACATAACTACATGTATTGGTATAGAAAGAACTTCAAGTCAGTATTAAAGTTTAGAAAAAGAACTCAGGGGCTGAAGAGATGGCTCAGGGGTTAAGAACGCTGACTGTTCTTCCAGAGGACCTGGGTTCAATTTCCAGTACCCACATGGCAGCTAACAACTGTCCGTAACTCCAAGATCTGACACTCTCACACAGACATACATGCAGGCAAAACACCAATGTACAGAAAAAATAAATAAACCTATTTTAAAAAAAGAACTCAGAAGGCAGAGACAGGTGGATTTCTTTGAGTTTGAGGCCAGCATAGTCTACAAGAGCTAGTTCCAGGACAGTCAGGGCTGTTACACAGAGAAACCCTGTCTCGAAAAACAAAAACAAAAAACAAAGAAAAAGAAAAAGAAATAAAGAAGAAAAAGAACCTGAGAAACATTGTACATACAGTGTGCTTTTATTTATGCACAAGTTATTATAAAGCTGTAAATTTATATACAAATATGCATGTAAATTCATAGGAAAGTCTAGAAAGACAAATGGATAGCAGAGGTCATGTCTGGGAAAGAGATGAAAATGGCTGGGGCCAATGAAGGATTTCTACTTTATTAAACTGAATTATTTTTACAAGAATATATTCAAGTTTTGCTCGGATAATTAAAAGCATTTGTTTGTGAGAGACAGGAGTATAACTCAATGGCAGAGTGTATACACGGCCCTGGACTCAACTTCTAGCACCAAAAAGTAAAGAAGCAAGCTAAATAAAAACAATGGAAGTACCATTTAATTGGCAAAAGAAAGTTAAGAACAAAACATTTTGTCAATTAACAAAATTCAGTCCCAGTACTCGGGAGGCAGAGGCAGGAGGATCTCTCTGAGTTCGAGGCCAGTCTTGTCTACAAGAACTAAATCTAGGACAGGCTCCAAAGCTACACAGAAATCCTGTCTCAAAAAAAACAAAAATAAAACAAAACAAATAAACAAAAAACAAAATTCAGATTTAGGAAGCTATAGAGTTAAAAGCACTTGCTCTTGTAGACGTCCCAGATTCAATCCCAAGGGATCCAAGCAAGCACATGGTACATGTACATACATGCAGGCAAAACATTCATACATATAAAATAAACCTGAAAGAAACAAAATTCAGTTTTAGGTAGAAAACGATTGAGCTTGACTGCAAACAGGCAGTTATACAACCCTAAGATTGGCAATCAGAAGACGGGTCTAAAGGAATACTTTTGGGAGTTACTGGAATATAGATAATACTAATAGACACAAGAATGGTGTGGGTAACTGAGAGAGAATCCAATGAATAGAATAGAGGTCCCAAGACCAAGGAGGAAGTACCAACAAAGAATGAGTTGCAGCCAAAAAATTAAATGGAAACTAATAAAGAAAAAACAGTGCCATAAAGCTGGGTGCGGAAAAGCACACAATAATCCCAGCACTAGGAAGGTGGAGGCGGAGACAGTATGATCAGAAGCTCAAGCCCAGCCTTAGCCCTGTAACAAGTGCTAGGCTATATAAAACTCGCCCTCCAAAGAATAAAAACAGCGAAAGAGCAGTGTCATAGAAGCCTAAGAAGCAATGTGTTTCATAAGAAGTTGCCAAAAAATCTAATAAAATGAGGGCTGAAAAAAACAAAACACCATTTCCCAAACCAATGGACATTAGCACAAGTTTTCCTTCAGTTAGAGTATTAGGATGGAATAAGGAGCTCATGAGGATCAAAAGTGTATGAATAGAAAAATCCTGTAAGGAAGCTAGATTCTGAAAGACAAAAAGAAAGTTGGCCGGTTGACGAACAGAGTTGCCAAAATGAAGAAGGCAAAGTTAAGTCTGAATATTGACAAAATACCTGGAGAAAGAGGAACTAATCAGAGGAATCTTCTTGAATAGCACTGAAAAAAATATGATTAAAGCACCTGTGGAGGGATTTGTTTTTGACAGAACGAGGACATAATAGTATGAGGAGAAAGATGAGTCCCAGGTACACATAGGTTTGTAGACAAGAAGTACAGACAAGTTCCATGTGGGGGTCTTCTGCTTTTGTAATGAAAGAGAAAGCTTATAACTGGTTTAAATAGAAGAGCACACACAGAGGAGAAATACAGCATGAAACAGTCATTTGCAATGGGAAGGTGAACTTGATAGAGACATGCATAACACTGCTAGACAATGCTGACTTCTCACAAGGCTGCTGATCACAAATGCATCCTGGTACTGATCTGTCTAGCTTCCAGCTCCATGGCTTCAGGCAACTAGGAAGGTAGAAGGTTAGTACAACTGGTACATTACTCAGCTTCATAAGCACTAGAAGTCAATTTGGATTGAAATGAAAAGGAATTTACAGAAAGAATATATAATAGCTTCTAGGGTGAAAAACCTGTCTCAACGATACACAGCTAAAAAAAAAAATCTTAAAATTGTTTTGGCAAAGATGTTACAAGTGATGGTGACAAGCAAGAGATGCTACTGCTTAATTTGCATGTTACAGTTCTACAGTATGTGCCAACACTAACAACACTGCCACTGTCACCCCGTGACTCGATCTTGCTGTCTAAAGGCTGGGGATTTTCTGATAATAGAATGTGGAAAAAGGTAAAGTAGAAAGGAATTGAGTTATCTGAAAGGATAAACACGGAGATGAAACAGCTGAGTGTTAAGGTGGATGACAGGTGAGCAAAGTAAACAATGATGTGAAGACACACGGTGGTTCTGTCTCCTCCAGTAACAGGATAGATGCTAATATCCAAAGGGTTACATAGAGCAGTCTGAGCAGCAGCTCCTGCAGACATCACATGGGAGTTTGGTCAGAGTAGTAGGGGGTTGGCAATGTGACAAAGCCTCCCAGTGTTGCTACGGGTAATGTTTCATCTCACTGATCCCAAAGGCATCACAGATTGGCAAAGTCTCAGGCATGTTAATTACTCTCTTTAAGTCTGTATTTTCTCATCTGTAAAACACAGAAAATGCTACTCATCTGATATAAAGTTGTTATGAGGATTAATAGATAAGACAGATGTCTGGCATGAAGTATGTACTGAGTAAATTGTAGATCTGTAAACATCACAAAGATCGAGAAGGGAGTTTCCAAGAACATTATTAAATATTTTTTTAATATTTAAGATTTTTCTTTTTCTTTTAACTTTTAGAATTGCATTTATTGACTGATTTTGGGGGCGGGAGTGATTCATGTGTAGGTCAAAAGATAACTTTTGGTTCTGTCTTTGATCATGTGGTTTCCAGGCATAGAGCTCAGGTCATCAGGTTTGATGGCAGGAGCCTCTCCCTACTGAGCCATCTTGCTGGTCCTTACATCTTTTAAAGTAATCAAAAGGGCTGCACTGGAGCACTAGAGGCGATTAGTCTAGAAAAGTCAGTTTTAGTCTCAGATAAACAATATTCAGAAAGGTTTTAAGGAAAGACTTACAACAGAACAACTCAACTAGTATTCTAGCACCCTTGTTTATTTAAGTTCTAAGAACTCAGAGCCCAAAACTGTCAGTTTTGATTGATGGAGCCTTGAAAACAAAATTTAAAAATCACCAGCTATTAATGCAAGTGTACAAGATAAAAGAAAATAGCTGATTGTTCAGAATACAGCTGTGGAAGAGGGAGATAAAATTATGCGTGTCTTAAGCTATTTAACTTAAGCTAATTTAAGAGGGACCAGCAAGATGGCTCAATGATTAGAGGCACTTGCCACCTCTGACACCTGCGTTTGATCCCAGGAATGCACGTTATGAACCAACTCCAGGCATTTGTCCTCTGACTTCCACAGCTGCACAAATGCACATGTGCATATACATAAAATATATATGCAATAAAAATTTAAAACAGAAAGTTTAGAATTAAAAATTGACAAGAAACTTTCTCCTTTGATCTTTTCTCACTGAGTTTCTAGCCTATAAAGCCTATAAGACTACAAAGAGCGCCTATAAATTTTATAAAAATCTTATCAGGCTGACTGAAACTGTCCATTGGATATAGCTATGTCTACCACATGAATATAGGACAGGGTGAAGGATCTAGGCAATAGCCAAGACGGCTCTCCTGCCAGCCAACTCCACTGTGCCTCTCTGAATGCTGAGTGAGAACTATGAGGCAGGCATACATGACACCCGTAATCCATGAACTTGTGAAAGCTAAAGCAAGATGATCTCAGGGCTACACAAAGGAGGCTTATCTTAAAAATAAATTTATTAGGGGGTTAGAGAGATGGATTTTGCAGAAGACTCAGGTTCAATTCCCAGCAGCCATACGGTGACTCACAACACTCTGTAACTCTACCAATTCCAGGATTTGGCGCCCTCTTCTGGCTTCTGAAGTACCATCATGCACATACTAAACACAAACATATAGGCACTCATCCATTTACATAAGATAACAATTAATTTCTTTATTTTTAAAACAATTAATTTAAAATTTTTTGAAGGGCCAATGATATAGCTCAGCAGGTAAAGTCACTTACTGTGCAAGCCTGGCAACCTGAATTTTATATCTAGAATCCACATAAAAGAGGAAGGAAAGATCCAAATCCATGAGGTTGACCTCTGGCCTCTACATGAACCAACTGCACATACATATCCCCCATATCTATCTATCTCTCTCTCTCTCTCTCTCTCTCTCTCTCTCTCTCTCTCTCACACACACACACACACACACACACACACACACACACACACCACTACATCTTTAAAAGCCCTACCATGAAAACAGAAGAGTATTACTTAAAAATTCAGCTCAACAAAGACTCTGAATAAAGATTATTTACCTTTCTTATTAAGAGAAAGTAGACTACTTGTATTTGTTAATTTTTTCCAATTAACTGAAAACTTTGATCTAGGTGTCTTCCTTAAGGCATGGAACACAGAACTGGAACTTCAGCCTACAGCAACTGCCTGCAATTGAAAACACACAATTTCGTCTCCAAAGTCAAACAGATTAGGATTCTGCTCACTCTAATACATTGCTGTGTAACTTTGAGATAAATGTCTTAATCTGTTTCCTCAACAAAACAAGGATAACACTATCTTTAAGAGCTCTTAAAGGATTAAATAACATCAAGCTGTAAGTACAAGGCCTAGTACAAAGTAAGACCACCTAACAAGGGAGCTGGGGAGATGACTCAGTGCTCAAGTGCACTGGCTGCTTTCCAGAGAACCTGGCTTCAGTTCCCAGCACCCACAGGGTGGCTCATTAGACCAGCTCTAACTCCAGTTCCAGGTAATCTACAGCCCTTCTCTGGTCTCCTTCAGCACCAGGCACACAAATGGTACACAGACATACATGTAGGCAAAACACCTATACACATAAAAATAATTTTAAAAAATACCTAGCAGTATACTTCCCTTTCTAATTCTCAAAAGATTTAATCAAAGACTTCATAGAGGAGGGACTTAAAGAACAGAGGGAAACTGTTAGATTAACAGAAAGGAATCTTTTCCTCAGGTCACCAGATTCATAACTTTAAAGATAAGGATAGAGCCAGGCATGATGGCACATGCTTATAATCCTGGGAGGTGCAAAGAGAAGGAATTGGAGTTTGAGGCTAAGTTAGGTTACAATGGAGCTAAAAAGGCCAACCTAGGACAGTAAGTCTCCCTCTAAAAGGAAGAAGAAGAGTGTGGGGATACATAATCAGGTTACAAGCTAATTACAAACAGAAGTCTAGTATTACTGATTTTAAAACACTTCCCTGTGTTAACTGTTCTTCATACCCTCTAACTTTACCATTCTTTGAGGTTGAGCATTTGTACAGTGTTCTCCATTTCTTCCTGAAGCCTGACTCACTCTCCTGTAGTCTTGGAATGACCTAAGCCTTAGCCACACAGACACACCTTAGAGCTCACTCAGACATCTACAGACCAGAGGCCAGCATCTAAGAGCTCGGAAAGAGTCTGTGTGGCACAATGAAAAGGACACGGGCTGTGGACAGTCATGGGTTTAAATACTACCTCTGCCACTTTTTGGATGTATAACCTTGGGCAAGGCATTCAACCTCTCTGAACCACATTTCCGCAGTAAAACTGAGATAATGCCATCCATATTTCATAAAGGTCTTGTCAGGATTACAGAAATACCTATGACAATTCCTGGCACATAAAAGGCCAATTACTGGTAACTATTATTAGGGTCCAACTGCCAATTGCTTTACTGAACACGTTGCCAGGCTGTACTTGTCTAACTGGCAAGGGAGTCACATTATTCGCACATTCCCATGCCTCTATCCAAAACACTCAATTTCAGTAATCTATAATTAACTGAAATGAGGGCTTAAACAATTCAGGGCAAGAAAGCGCTAACATGGCTCAACCCATTCTCTCCTGACAGCAACAAAACAAGTACAATGCAAATAGGTTTGCCAAGAAAAATATGGAGTCTGTCTGAACATGGTCATTACCGATAGTAACGTCAGCATGCACCAGCTGAGGTTCTTAATAGCCTCATTGTCAGAAGTTTCAACTTCTCAGAAATCCTCTTCTGCCTTGTTTTTTTTTATATTTATTTATTTATTATGTATACAATATTCTGTCTGTGTGTATGTCTGCAGGCCAGAAGAGGGCACCAGACCTCATTACAGATGGTTGTGAGCCACCATGTGGTTGCTGGGAATTGAACTCAGGACCTTTGGAAGAGCAGGCAATGCTCTTAACCACTGAGCCATCTCTCCAGCCCCTGCCTTCTTTTCTCTACTGTGCTAACACCCATTTCAAGAACACATGGGAGAAACGCTTTTTTTTTTTTCCGAGACAGGGTTTGGAAAAACCTGCCCTGGAACTAGCTCTTGTAGACCAGGCTGTTCTCAAACTCACAAAGATCCGCCTGGCTCTGCTGCGATTAAAGGCGTGCGCCACCACCGGCCGGCGGAAGAAACGCTCTTAACTGCTGTCAGACTCACTCACAGTGGAACTTATTTTCCCATTTTATAAATTACTACTTCAGAGATGTTTACTGAGTTCACTTGGAATAGGCTTATGAAAGAGAACTTTAAATACAAACATAACCACAATGAAAAGATCTGGCCTATAGAGTACCATGAGTTACAGGATGAAGGCAGGTGCCAAAGGTAAAATGTGACCAAGTAACCTACACCCCATTGTGTTCATTCTTATGATTACTGAACTTGGGAAGTCGGGCTCTTATATACTTTCCTTGTGTGGCTGACCAAAGGAATGGGACCAAGAAAATTGATAACTGATACACAAATGGGAAAAGGGAAACCATTAATGGAAATGTAATAACATAAATAAGATTGTCTGGTAGTTACAAAATAAAAGCAACAGTCACCATTTACACCACCAAAGGCAACTATTTTAATCCTAGTACACCAGTCCTTCTACACATTTTTAAAAAGCAGAAGAGAGTCAGGGAAGAATAGCTTAATTAGACAATCTAAAAAGCAAGAAAGGCTCAAACCAAACATTACACAAAATAAATCAAAACATTACACAACTGGTTCCTTACTGAGTGATTTTTCTACTTGTAGTCAATTCAGTATTAAGAAAACTAAAGGCCAGGTGGTGGTGATGCACAGTTTTAATCCCAGCACTTCGGAGGTAGAGGCAGGCAGATCTCAGTGAGTTCCAGGCCAGCCTGGTCCACAAAGCGAGTTCCACAGAGAAATCTTGTCTCGAAAAGCCAAAAGAAAGAGAGAGAGAGAGAGAAAGAGAGAGAGAGAGAGAGAGACAGAACACAAGACGTGCTTTTTAAAAACAGCAAGCCAAATGTAGTGGTACACACTTTAGATCCCAGTACACAGGAAGTTGAGACAAAGGATCATGAGTTCAAAGCCAGATGGCCTGAAACTCACTGAGTAGCCAAGGATGACCTTGAACTTCTGATCTTCCAGCCTCTACTTTCCCAGCACTGAGATTACAGGAATGTACCACCATGCCTGGTTGCCTGGTTTATATATGGTACTGTGGATCAAACCCAGAGCTTCTTGCCTGCTAGGCAACCACTCTACCAATAGAACCACATCTACAACCAACAAGACCTTCTGAAAGGAAGGAAGGACGGGGGAGGGAAAAGGAAAAGGAAAAAGGAAAGGAAAAAGAAAAACGTTCAGGCCAGGCGTGGTGGTGCACACTGTAATCTCATACTCAGGAGGCGGAAGCAGGAAGATTATAGAGGGACAGCCTCGGCTACATAATTCCAGGCAGCTTGGGCCACAGTTTGAGACCCTAACAAGAAAAGAGGAGTGGGGCAGAGTGAGAGAGAAAGGAGGGGGAAGAGGAAAAGAGAAGAGGCAAGCTAAGCTCAGCAAAGTCCTTACTTATGTCATACAGCTGCACCCTTCCCAGGACTTCACCTGCTTAACTTTCAGCAAATAAGATGGGATTTTGGTGTAATTAACATTGTAAGGCAAGTTCAGCCCTGTCTTCAGAGCCTTGAGGCTGCTGAGTAAATCTAGAATCATGGAACATGATTTTGATACTGAAAAAAAAAAAAAAGACAGGAAGAAGGTGGCTCAGCAACAAGGAAAATATCCAAGAAGCACAATAAGAATTAAAACAAAAAAAAACAGGCTCTAGGGTGCTGGCCTGTGATTTTTAAAAAACTTCTTTATACAGAATCTATCAAACTATTACTAATATGTACACATTTCAGAGAAGGTCACAGGCTCATACCTAAGCTTTGGGGTGAGAAATAAGCAATTTTAACAACAGTTATCATTTAATATTCTATTATAGGTACCAAGTTCTATGTGAAGAGCACATTTTTAATCCTTAATTATAATAAGTATGCTTGTTTTATAAAAGAAGTGACTTACAGAATTTTCAAATTATTCAAAAGTTAGTAGTGGAGGAAGGGGTGCTCTCTATATTCAAACCCAGATTTCTACCTGAGTGTAGACTTCACACTCTAAAAGGAGTTTTTTCAACATTTTCAGCCTTAAAGGAACTGAATTACGAACTTTAGAAAAAATAATCACAAGAAAAAGATTTGGCCAAAGCTACAAAGCATCTTAATTAGTGAGAAATATGCTTTGGATTTCCTAACTTTTACCTAAGCACCCTGGCCCAGGCCGCCTTTTTTAACTGTAATTCCTCCATTTAACTATAATTGCGTGGGGGGGGGGGGGGGCGACACCCTGACACGGATGACACCGAATAGCTAAGGACAGACAACGCGTGTCCTAAAGCACTCTTAAAATTCCCTCAGTCTTGCCGCTGACATCACTTATCACTACATTTGGGAAGAATGAAAAAGTTTACAGCTCTATCTAAGTCATGAGGTAATTACAACAGTATGTTTGGCTGGATCCAAGAGTCACCTAAACCCTACACAGAAAACCCAACATAGACTTCATATCCTTTTAATTGTTTTTCTGACAGAACAAAATGCACCCACTATAATGAAGAAAAATAGAAATCTGTGTGTTCATATTGTGTCTAGAAAATTAAAGCCATTATTTCTCTTTAGATGAGCCGTATCTCTTGTCTTTTTCCTCCTGTGCTGACTTAGCATGGAGAAGGGAGAAAAAACGAGGGAGGTGGTAAAGGATATAGTCAATGCATAAATAATATCGGGTGCTATCATTACTCGTTACTATGTATGAAAGAAGCTGATGGCTGAGACAGGCCCCATCGGATCGCTTTCCCAAAAGTGGTAGCGTTTCTTCCTAACACTTTCTGCTCACAATCGACGAAATAAGCCTACTTCATACTCTAGTCATTCTAGTGAGCAGACCTCTGAAGAGTGAACCGTCTCTCCATTACCCTTCTACCATCTACAAGCACGGTGCAAGGAAATGCAGGGCAGAAAGGAAGGACACTGGATCAGTACTGCCCTGTTGGAAAGCTGCTGGCCACAGAAAGGCAGAAAGTCACCGTCTGTACAGAAGCCAGACAACTCAGAGGGCTGCCTGAGCTCGCAAGAGAGCTAACTACTGCTTCCCCGCTCTCCAGGGAAAAAGATCTTCCCATCCTTATCGCTGGAGGGAAGGATTTCTATGTGCCGCCGAACAGTCCGGAAAAATCACACGCGGGAGAGTGCTGGAGGCGGGGGGTGTAGTAGTAGGTGCCTCTCCTCCCCCTGCCTGGTCCAAGTAGTAGCGAAGAGCGCTACCTCCATGTTATTCGTAGAGAAGTACGGCCGTGGCACCTGGAGGCTCCGCTTGGCCGCGGAGCACCGAGTGGCGGTCGCTCTGAGAGCCGGTTCAGGGGGGAAAGGGCTCTCGGCTCCCCGATCTAGAGGGCGTGGAGGCGGGTGATGCCGTGCCGCCAAGGGCCGCCGCTCCCCTGCCCGCCCTCCCCGCCTCTCCGAGAGGCAGCCCGGCCACAGTACCTTCTTGACCGTGCGCGGCGCCTCGGTGACCGTGCCGTCGGGGCTGACCAGGGCCTCGCCGCCGTCGCGATGCCGCTGGTGCTGGTGATGCGGGTCACTCCGCTTCATGGCCGACGCTTGAGGCACCTTCCCGGCCGCGGGGCTGAGAGCCGCGGTGGGCCCCGAGCCCGGGCCAGGGGCTGGGGGCCGCTCCGCTGCGGGAGCCGGAGCTGGAGCCTCTGGGTCCCCGCCGCCCGCCGGGGGTACCATGGCGCCCACGGCCGCCGTGCTCAGTCCTAACTGGGGCTCCGCCTCGGAGGGGCTCAGATCCTTCAGCTCCACCTCAGGCACCTTGGGGGTAGCCGCTGCTGACACAACCTGCACCGACATCACCGCCTCCACTGCAACCGCCGGCTCTGACTCCAGCTCCAGCTCCCACTCGGCCCCGCCTCCCGCCTCCCTTCCCCTTCCCTCCCCCATACCCCCACTCCTCCCCTTCATCGCCTCCGCTCCCACCCCCTTCCTCCGCCCGCTCGCTCGCCGCCAGCCCGGCCCCTCCAGCCCCGCCCCACCCCAGGCCTGCTCACGCGCCAGGCCCCACGGAACCTGTAGTATGCTTACTTCGGGCAGCACGTGGCTAGAAGACTGTGGGACTTCAGCACCCAACCTGCACTGCGCGCGTGGGGAAACAGGCCGCAGAGCTTCCTGGGAGTTGTAGTCCCTTTGGCCTTCCTCCGGAAAGTAGTTTTCTGTGGAGAGGGAACTCCCAGAACAGCGACTAACGGAAAAGTATGAAAACGGATGACGCGACGGAATAGATGAGGAAAACGTCTCCAGAGGGGTTGCGGTTTCCGGAAGGGAATGCCAGAAACCCCGGGGAAAGTGGGGGAAGAATGACCCGCTCCCCTGACGGCGTGAATTTCCTCCGGAGTGTGCGCATGTGTGCGATCATGTGGGCGGCCTTTAAAGGAAAAGCGGCACATCATGGGAGGTGAACGCCGGCTGTAGGCTGGGAGGCATGGTTTTCTCCCCTTGGAGCTGGCTCTCTAAAGCCTCTCTTCAGTGGGTTGGTTTCTAGAAGAAATGAAATAAGCCATTGCCTTCTCTGATGATTTCTGGCATATTCTTAGTGAAGAAGCTAAAATCAGCTCCGAAAGGAAGAAATTTCGTCAGGGTGTGGTGGAGTTCGCAGTAATACTAACCAAACAACCAAAGCCTACGCTCCAGTAGTTCAAGGCCAGCAAGCCTGAACTAAGAAGCAAGACAGTGCCTTTAAAAAAGAAAGTAAAAAGTTAATTTCTTCAAGTTGAAATTTCAGAGCTGAGAATTCCTTTTAAATGAAGCCAAATTTTGACTATTCTCTAGAAATAATCAGAAATTCAGATACACATGTTACATAGCAGAATGTTAATCTAAATAGTGATTTTTTCTAAGTGATAAAAACTGATTTACTGTCTATATTTTTCTGTTTTGTACTTAGAGAGTGTAAGAAAAACATATATAGACATTTTATTTAGTGAGACAAGGTCTTGTCATCTGTCTCCAGCTGGTCTAGATCTCTCTAGATTAGGTCTGGCTTTGAATTCACAGATATCTGTCTGTCACTGCCTCCAGAGTGTTGGAGTTAGAAAACATGTGTCACCCAGCCGCCGAGAAGTTCTAACATCGTCGGGGGGGGGGGGGGGGGGGGGGGGGGGGGGGCTTATACCATCGTGTGTTATGCCCAAATCATGGAGTCCCCCTAAAGTCATCTAGGAGACCAAGTCTTGTATGTAAAAGCAAAAAGCCTTTATCTTACACAAGTTTGCAAACTTGGTCTCTCTGTGTGTCCAACATATTGAAACTATCGGAGAGCTCCGAGCTCAGTTAGTGTTAGGTTTTTGTAGTAGTAGCAAAGGTGGCGTGAGGGATTTCTAAAGTTCGGGATCCCTGATTGGCTGACATTTGTCTAGGGATGTCCTGGTGAAAAGCAATGGGTGTGTGCTGGCAAGTGATCCTATCAACAATGGTTGGAACATTAGGAATTCCCTTTGGATGGTTGGTCTGTTCCTGGGTGGTGCCTGGGTACCATCAGTTTGTGGTCTTTCTTGCCACCAGGTACTGTCTCAGGGAAAACTACTGAGACTCAGGCCTCTATTGCTGGGTCCTCCAGGTCACAGGTAGAAGTCGAAGGCATCTGTGAGTTTGTTCTCTTCCTATAATGAATGACTTCAGATAATGACTCCAGATAATGGATTTAGGTGGTAGACTCGGAGGGCAAGTGCTTTTAAAGGCCAAGCCATTTTGATGGCCTAGTATAATTTTTCAATCTAATATTTCTTTAGATTTTCTTTCTTTTGATTATGTATGACTTTCTGCCTGCATGTATGCCTGCAAGCCAGAAGAGGGCGCCAAATTTCATTACAGATTTTGTGAGCCACCATGTGGTTGCTGGAAATTGGAACTCAGGACTTGTGAAAGAACCGTCAGCACTCTTAAACTCTGAGCCATCTCTCCAGCCCTAGATTCACTTACTTTGTTGTTTTATGTGTGTTAGTGTTTTGCTTGCACCTTGTGGGTTCTTGGTACTGGCTGAAGTCAGAAGGTTTTAGGTCCTGTAGAACTAGTTACAGATCATTGTGTGATGATATGTGGGTACTGGGAATCAAACCTGGGTCCTCTGAAAGAACAACAAATTCTCTTAACCACTAAGCCAGATCACCAGCCTCCAGTTTTATTTTTAATAATAAAATATAAAATAAAATGACCTATCTATTGGCTAGGTCATAATGGTACTCCAAACACTGAGGGAACTGAGACCTGAGTATCAAGAATTTGCCAAGGTTGGCCTTGACTACTTAGCAAAATCTTGTCTCAAAAATAAGAAATAGCTGGGCAATGGTGGTACATGCCTTTAATTCCAGCACTGGGGGGGGGGGCAGAGGCAGGAGGATCTCTGAGTTCAAGGCCAGCCTGATCTACAGAGGTAGTCCAGGACAGCTAGGGCTGTTACACAGAGAAACCCTGTCTCGAAAAAAAAAATTGTTTTCCAATAGTATTATAATAGTAAAGAGAAATAAATATTTATGACTAAAAATTAGGCTAAAAGCCAGGCCTAATGGTGGAGGCCTTTAATCACTACACTAGGGAGGCAGAGGCAGTAGGACTTCTGAGTTCAAGGCCAGCCTGGTCTGCAGAACTAGTTCTAGGACAGAACTACATAGAGAAACCGTGTCTCAGAAAACAGACAAACAAAAAGTTAGTCTTAAAAACAGGAGACAACACTACATATTCTAGGGGTGAGAAAGTTGGCTCAGAACTTAGGAACCATTGCTGGAGTTTGTTCCCAACAACCACACTGGGCAGTTCACAGTCACTTGTAATTCTAGCACCCTCTTCTAGACCACACACACACACACACACACACACACTAAAAATCCATTCTTTGAGATTTTATGTGACTATTAACGAAAGGAAGATGCATTAAAATATAGTTGGCTTTTATTTTTTATGTGCATTGGTGTTCTGCCTGCATGTAAATCTGTGTAGAGGTGTCGGGTACCCTGGAACTGGAGTTACAGACAGCTGTGAGCTGCCATGTGGGTGCTGGGAATTAAACCTGGGTCCTCTGGAGGGACAGCTGAGCCACTTTTCCATCCCCATATTATAAGGTAGGCTTTTTTATTTCTAAAGAAACTGAGGCAAAGGTGGTCACAGAGTTTGTGCTGCTCAGAACGCAAGAACAGCCCCGAAACTCAAGCGGGCCGCTGGCCGCAGTCATTGGAAAAGCTGTTTCCCCTTAGCCAGAAGGAGACGAAGGGAGAGATCACCTGCTTCCGTCTACTCCTAGTACCTTGGAAGTCTCTGCATTTGAAACTTTCATTTCCCGGTCTCCAAACCTGTACTGGAAGGCCCCTGAGCACTGCCATTTCCACAAAACCCCCAAATCTGCCAGACACAAGAGTATATTAGGTTTTCTCTTCACATGTCTGGCTTTGATCATTTCCTTCCTGTTTTGAAGAAGGGGCCCAGAGCTTCGTCCTCCAGCTGTTGGGCAGAGGCTAACAATCTAGAACTGATTTCTTTCTTCCCGTAATGCACAAGGGAGCTTCAGCACAGCCACCTGGCATGCACGGAGCTCGTACCCAGCAGCTGCCTACCTGGCCGGCCACTAGAATTGATTTCTGAGCGGAAGAACCCGCCTTCCATGGGATGTGGTGATGAAACAGAAGGAGTGTGAGTCCTGGAAAGAGGCGGACATTTAGTCTCTGTTTGTCCATGTCCTTCCATTACTTAGAATCGACAAGTAGATCATTTTCCTCGCCTTTCCAGCTCCATCCCATCCATCTGCCGTTTCCGTGACAGCCTTGTTGCTGAGGCAAACCAAGCGTAGGGGAAGGTGGGATTGCTACACTAGAAGCAGGGGGATTGTGCATTAACTATTAACTATTTAAGGAAAGTTTAAGCCTACAGGTCTTTTTCCTTCTGCTGGTTCATTCAGCTTCCAGAAGCCTGGCAGACAGCAATAATCTTCCATAAGGCATCTGACCAGTCCAAGAGAGGAAATGAAAATCCTAGTGTTGGGGAATTCTCCAAGGACACAGGGTGGCCAGATCACACGCAGTGAAGATCACTCTGTGAAACATCTAGTGCCACACTATGAGCAGACAGCCAAAGTCACCAGGCACATGGAGCAAGAAAGGGAGCTGGGGAAAGCTCAGGGGAGAGGGTGCGCCTAGGATTCAGAAGCCCAGGTCCATCAACACAAGGTTTATCATACACAACTGGTAGTGCACACACATATTCTAGTACTCAGGACACCAAGGAAGGGTTGTGAGTCCAGTGCTGACCTGGCACACAGAGAGTGCAAAGCCTACCTAAGCTGTGTAGACTGCCCCACTAGACCAAATCTTAATATACTTGGACACATGCAATACTGGGTTTGTGAAGGAGCATACAGTTTCAAGGAGTAAACATTCAGAAAACAAAAGCACTCCCCGCCCCCTTGGCTTTTCAAAACAGGGTTTCTCTGTGTAACAGCCCTGACTGCTCTGGAACTCATTCTGTAGACCAGGCTGGCCTGAAACTCAGAGCCATCCACCTGCCTCTGCCTCCCAAGTGCTGGGATTAAAGGTGTGCGCCACCACCGCCTGGCTCACAAGAGCACTTTTTAAAAGAAAGCCTGCTAGCAGAATATTTTTTTCATCAGAAATTTTTAACTAGACAGTTTTGTTGTGGCTGTTGTTTGTTTGTTGAGGTAGGATCTTCCTGTGCAGCCTGGCTGGCCTAGAACTTACCATTCAGGCCAGGCTGACCCAACACTTCAGCAAGTCCTCCTGCTTCTGCCTCCTAAGTGTGCTGAGATTCCAGGTGTGTCTATGCCTGCGTAGAAAAGATATTTTCTATCTTTTGCTCAGAAGTTAAAAACGGTGGCTTATATGCATCACAAGTGTTTTAATGTAGATTTTGGCATAATATATGCGATTCACTGAATAGCTGTAGTGTTCTGGCAAAGCAATCATTTTCAGATGAACATGTTCTTTTCTTTACATTTCAGAAGCAGAACCGCAGGTACGGTTCAGTGGGAGAGCATTGCTGTGCATGCTCCAAGGCTTGGGCTCCATTCCTAATACCACAATAAGGAACTACAAAATCACAAAGGATAAAAACTAAATATTGAGAGAGGGTGGGGTGAAAATGATAAAGATACAGAAATTCACTAAGTAAATGTTAAGAATACATAAAATCAATTAGATGGCTGACTAGCAAAGCCCAAATAATAAACACTCCAGAAGGACAAAGAAAGTAGAGAGGGGAGTTAGGGAGCAGCAGTGTTAGAGGACTTGCCTGGGAAGCGTAGAACCCTGGGCAGGAGCAAGAATGCGAAAGGAGGGGCTGGAGAGATGGCCCAGAGGTTAAGAGCACTGACTGCTCTTCCAGGGGACCTAGGTTCAATTCCCAGCACCCACATGGTAATTAACAAGTGCAACTCCAAAATCTGACACCGTCACACAGACATGCAGGCAGGCAAAATACCAATGCATATAAAATGAAAATAAATAAATTATTTAAAAAAGACTCTCTGCAGGGGACCTAACCATCTGTGCTTATGCTTCACAGAGAAAAGTGGGAAGATGCTGAGGGGCAAAGTGTCAAGAAGGTGGCTCCAACACTGACAAGAAGAAGGAAGGGTCAAGGGAGGTCAACAAGTTAAAAAAAAAAATGAAAGGAGCCGCTTCATGCCTAGCACAGTGTGTGAAAATATGTCGGGGACCGGCCGGCACATAAATCATTTTTTGTACCAGAGTGGAGGTGTGGGAGTAAAAATACAACTCACACAACTATATTTATATCATTGTGGGATTTCAAAATTCTGCTGACAAAAAGAGTACCTTTCGAATGGAGTAGGACTACGTAGAGAAGGTGAAGTCATTCCGTCTACATAGCAAGACCCTGTCTCAGAAACATAAAAGGGACTGGCAAGACAAGTCAGCAGGTAGAGGCCTTTACCATCAAGTCCCATAGGGACCAATCAAACACAAAGCAACATGTAAACTGCCTGTAGACACATAGCTGCATCTACACATAAGAAAGTATGAGAGCGGGACAGTGGTGGCGCACGCCTTTAATCCCAGCGTTCGGGAGGCAGAGGCAGGCGCAATTCTACGAGTTCGAGGCCAGCCTGGTCTATAAGAGCTAGTTCCAAAACAGACACCAAAAAAAGAAAGTATAAGAAACAGCCAAGTATGGAGGTACCTGCCTGTAATAACAGTTTACCAGAAGGCTGAAGCAGATTGAGAGTTTAAGGCCAGTGTAAAGAATATATAGAATTATGGGCCAATCTGAGCTATATAGCAAGACCTCAGCCAAGCATAGTGGTGCATGCCTTTAATCCCAGCACTCAGGATCTCTGGGTTCAAGGCCAGTCTGGTCTACAAAACAAGTTCTAGGACAGCCAGGGCTACATAGAGAAACCCTGTCTTGAAAAACAAATGGAAAAGTCCTGAAACCGTTTCTTAAAGCAGACTAAAAAGAAATCCAAAAAAAAAAATACATAGACTGTTCCTTTCAAGGACCATGAAGAACTGACTCATGAAAGTTGTCCTCTGACCTCTTCATGTGTGCATGCACATGGGCACACATACAAAAAGCATGATGAAAATGTGTGCGTGTGTGTGTGTACACAAGCACCACCCGTGGGCTCCAGGGATCAAACTCAGGTTGTCATGCTTGGCCGCAAGCCATTACCTGCTGAGCCATCTCGCTGGCCCTGCCCAGCATTTTCACGTGGGTTCTACGTAGCAAACTCAGGTCTTACCTTGCAAGGCAAGCATTTTTATCAGCGAGCTATCTCCCCAGCCCTGGGGTATGAGTTTTTAATCTATTCTTCTTTGCATTTTTTTTCTTGTCTTTTCAATTTTTCACACTAAAAGCTCAAGTGGGCAGGGGGATTTTAAGGAAACTGGGACAAACAGAGGTAGGAACTGGGAGTCTGAGGTTGAGAGTGTGGTAGGGAAAGGTGAGGCAGAGCTGGTCGGGGAGGGTTCTCAGGACAGCAGGAAGCCCAAACTGGCACCTCTTCAGCCTGAAGGTGTTTCCTTAGGAATCAGATTCAAGACTTTTAAACGGAATGGTGGTCATTGTTGTTCAGCATGACTTCCTACAGAAATCCTGTAAGGTTTCCTGTTTGCTTGGGTGTCACATTCCTGGGCATCCTGCTGCACCTGAGTCTGCAGGCAGGTGCGGGGGCGGGAGTGGGTGGAGGGGAATTGAGTTAGTGCTGCCCTCTAGTGCTCACAATCTGTCACTTCAACGGGTTTCTCAGCTTTTTGAAGACTCAGATTGAACTCAATACTCCATCCTATACACAAGCAACCCTTCTAAGGAAAGAAGAGAGGAAAAACTAATAACTAATAGTTAAATGTTCATGGATAAGAAATGAAGAAAACCATAGCAATTGCTTATTTCAGAAAATACCGAACAACACTGATAAGTATTGTTTTAAATGCTGTCAACGATGTTTTAAGCCATACTTCTGTACAGAGCTGTAATGGCAAGAATGAATATGACATTCAAGTGCAGAGGATGGGGTGGCCTGAGGAAAACACAGAACGGGGAATCTGGGGATGAACTCCCACTGAGCTGGGAGAGCCTGGGCTTCAGGATCAGAAATCCCGGGCCAGTGTCTGTGCCTTCCCGGCTGTGCGGTTGTGTGCAGGTCACCTTGCCTTGCTTTGCTGAGCCTGTTTCCGTGAGAAGAGCACCTGTGGTCGGATCCCTGTCACACTGAGACCAGAAGGCCCTGCCTGAATGCCAGCAGTACCAGTAGCTGAAGGGTTTGCAGCAGCCGGGTAAGTCTTTTGTGCTTCAGTGCCTTGAGGGGCCTAACAGAACCAAGCAGGGCTGGGAGGTTTTGTGAGCCGAATCCTGCGGAGGGCTCAGAAGAGTGTCTAGCTAATATTTGGTGTTAAGTATCAGTGATATAACATGTCTACAAGCTACCTAGGATAAAATCAACATGTCCTTTCTTTTCTCCCTGAAATCTGGCTCTGATGAAAATCCTGGTGTCCCCATCACACGTCGCTGAAGGAGGTTCTCCTGAAACACAGCTCAGCTCTCAGTGACTCTCGGGTCTGTGGGTCTCACTGCCTTTCCTCCACAGCCCCTCTTGCTGTAAAGTGTAGTCTCTTGAATGCTGTTCCCAATCTCCTGCTGACATGTTGAAGAAGCAAAACTAAGCTTCCCTTGACTCTGACTCCCTTTGACTGCCCAGAAAGCAAGCTGTGAACCCAAATGCACCGACCTAACATCTGCTAGAAGGCAGAGCATGCCATCGGCTGCAAAGGTGGAACCTGGGATTGGCAAGAGCTGTGCCCATCCGTACACCACCAGGGAAACACTCACTTCCCACGGCCACTCCAAGGCCTGTTGCATGTCTGTCCTTGACTCTCTTGTTCGGTGCTTAAGGACGCAGCTGTGGCCACAGAGGATCTTTTGTCCATTTAGAGCCAAGGAGCTGGAGAGGGCAGCCCCACAATAAGCCGAATCAGCCCAACATCTGACTCAATCATAACCTCATCAGTTCAAGCTCTCCACTGGTCAAAAAACCTTAGGAACACATAGAAGATCCGGACCAGGTACATAGGCTAGAGATGGGGCTGGGCAGAGAAACACACATGAACTTATACAAAAATGTTTATTTACTGTTTATATTTCTTCTTCTCATACCGATCCCCTGACCTGGAACCCAGGCAGCTTCTAAGACATCCTGCTGTCTGGTTCTTGAATGTGGGGTACTATGAACACGACTAGACATTGTAAAAAAGTGGGGCGTCCCCCTTCCCAGCAGATACAGAAGTCAGAAGAAGCTTTTGTGCCTAGCTCAAGCTATAGAAACTTCCCAACATAGCCCCTTAAGTCAGAGGGTCCATCCCCACTGGATGGACGTGCGGAAGAAAGAACATGTCTCTCAGAGGCCTGGAGTGGAACCAATCTCTCAGCAGGAGACGGAGCTCAGTAGTAAAGTGTGTGTGTGTGTGTGCGTGTGTGTGTGTGTGTGTACGCGTGCACACGCGCTGCAGTTTTAGGGTGCTAAGCAGGAAGAGGTTAGTCTGGTGGAAGGGAGATGTGAATGTGGAAGAGAGTTCAGGAAAACAGAGGATGTGTCTGGGGTAGGGCCACCTGTTGAGATCAGCTATAGCCCTTACGGGAGTGGTCATCACAACTACCTGGAAGAGGAGGAAGAGAGTCCTGTCCCCACTTAGACAAAAGACAAATGTCACAACAAACACTTTTGGTCTAAGAGTGCCAGAAAGGGGCACTCATTGGCACAGAAAAGGGCAGCCAGCCCTCATCTGCCAGACATGGGTTTGGTTGCCTCACTGACCACCACAGCCCACTCTGGGTCATGTCACCCCTGCCTCTGCCATTCCTGCCTCAGCACAGCTCTGCTGGAGACTGACACTGCCAGCCAGACTCTAGTCGTTGGGGCAGAGACAAGGGGGGGGTCCTACTCCTGACAGGAGACCTATCAATGGCTATATTCAGCTTGTTCCCACAGTCCGGTGCTTTGAGGCAGACACACAGAACTCTTCTAGCCGGCATGTGGCCCACTGACTCTGTCAGATGAGACCCCAGAGGTGTGCTCTCAGGAAGAAGAGCCACAGAAAAGGGTGCATGCATCTTTCCCATCCCAGGACCTGCCCTGCAGGCTCAGAAGTCCGAGTCTGCATCCAGGAGCTCAGCCTCCATTAGGTTAGTGCGGGAATGAATGGATCCCAGCCCCTGGAGGCGGCCCTGAGCCCAGACCCTAGGGGCTGAGGCACCAGGGAGAAATGGGTCTTGATGGGGACTAGGCTCTGGACAGAAGGGGTTGGAGACTAGAGTCCAGGCTCCCTGACGGCAGGGCTCCCCTGTTCCCCAGGCATTTGCAGCCACCAGGCACTTCTGCCGGGGCAGCTGAGGCAGCCGAGGAACTGCACTGGGGGCAGGGGCAGGGGTAAGGTGGTGAAGCTCAGGAGCTGGCCCCAGTGGGCACACCTCCTTCTTCCTCTTCCTCCGCTTCTTCTTCCGGCCCAGGCGCTTCTCTAGCTCTGGGGAGATCTCAGCCTCCACCAGCCACAGGTTGGCTTGTTCCTCTGGTGGCACTGTCAGGAGGAAAAAACACAGTGTAGGACTTTAAGTCTGTCCTTGCCACCCTTCCCCCACCAGAACCCCTAGGCTCCCCAAACCTTGACACCCCTTCAGATCCTCTGTGCCCCCTGCCCCTTTCTGCAGAGGCTAGAACCCTCATACCTGGAGTTGCCACAGGGGTAACAGACACATCCTGGGGCAGTATGGCTCCTCTCCGAGCCACCATTTTGGTGACATGCTGGGCCCAGGCAGAGGAGACGTCAGCTGAAGGTTCATTGAGGTCAAAAGCCAAACCCGCTTTGGAAACGAAAGGAAAGCGAACAGTGAGTCCTCCTTTCTGTAACACGTCCGTCTTCTCAGCCAGTCCCTCCCCCTGCAGCCGGCAGAGTCCAGCCTGTAACCAGTGGTCGCTGCCCACTCAAAACCGGAGGGGAGCAGCCTCTGGTCCCCAAAAGGCGTAACCTGAGCCCGCAAGTCCAGAACCAGCACCCTGACTTACACTGGCCCAGAAAAGCCACTGGAGATGGCAGACAAGAAGGGGGAGGGGATTCGACTCCTCAGAGAACCGCAGTAGCAGTGAACAGGCGGGAGAAGAAAGAAACGGGGGAGGACCCATGTTGGGGAGACGGGAGCAGACTGGAAGTGAGTGGAGTGCCTTATTCCTCAGTTTGCCAGACAGCCCACGTGTCCTGGGTGGGACAGGTCTGGTACTGTGGTGGTTAAGTCTCTCAGCGAGAGAAGAGACTGAGGCTCACCCACGGGCCCGTCATGGGAGACAGTGTGCATGCTGAAGGAGAGCTCCTGGCCCGGGTTCTGCAGCAGCTCACGCCGCTTAGAGAAAGCCTTGGCTATCATCTTGCTCTTCTTGATCCTCTTGGGCTCATCGTCGCTCTGCCCAGTCAGCCTGAGAACAGAAAGGGCGGGGCTGGAACATGGAGGAGCAGCTGCTTTCTTTCATATCTACGGTAAGGCCTGAGATTCTCGGCCTAAGGACCTGCAGTCGTGAGGACCCTGACAGCCTGAGGCCTTCACTGTAACCAAGCACACCTAGAATGCAAGGCTCTCCGTGGGCCCTCCTTGCAGAAAACTGGCTCTCACACTCAGCACGGGCCCAAGCTGTGTGAGGACAGGAGTGGTCACTAGAGGGCACTGGTGAGCTGCTAAGAATTTGGCCACACAGCTCTGGGGGTGCTTTGGCAAACAGCTGCCCCAGCTGTATTTTGGATTAGACAAGGCCTCAAGTGAGGCCATGGGGCTGAGGGTGAGACAGGAAGGACAAGACCAGAGGGCGGCTGACCCCACCTGCACCAGGTGCGCCTCCAGATGAGCAGTGTGGCCTTGGTCCAGACCCAGGTGCTCATGGCAATGCCAGTGCCAAACATGGCAAACAGATTGATCTTCTCCACCAGGAGGCTGGGTCGATTCTTGATCTCACAGTCCGGAATGGGCTTCTTAGTAGGCAACCCGATGGTCACATTGGCCTGGCACCTGTGGTGATTGAGGGTCAACAGCTGAGGCTATGTGGATCCAATAAGAAGGCGCCCAAACGGAAATCCATTTAGGGAAGAGCTCAGCCCCAGAGAGATTCTCCCGGTGTTCCCTGGCTGGAGGTGTTGTCTATATGTCTGTGTGTGTCAGTGCTGGGACGGAATCCAGGCTGTAAGCATGCTAGACTCTACCACTGAACTAAACCTTTAGCACCCCGTGACTTTCTTTGGAATCGTCTAGGGATCTTTTATGAACTACTGGTGTCTGAGCCTCAGATCAAACCTCTGGGACAGGAGCCCAGCATCATTTGGGTTACGCCTTCCCAGGCCGGAAGGTGAAAGTCCAAGAATGACCGCGAGCGAATGCGATGATGCCTTGTAGCTGGAGCTCCAATTCTGCCACCCCCACAACCAAACTCAGGGCCCCTCACTCACAGCACGTAGTCCCGGAAGCTACGCTCCCACTCAGCCTGGTTGAAGAAGTCATAGAAGTGGCAGCTGAAGGTGATGAGCACAAAGCCAAAAGCCAGGAAGCCAAAAATGCCTGTGGAATTCAGGGGCAGGATCGGTTACCAGAGCAGACACTGTAGCAGCACCAGAAAGGGGAGCGACTGCCCCCACCGAGTACTGAAGATAGCCAAGTCCAATGTGACTGCATGCTGGGCTCGGCTCTTGACTGAATCCTCCAAAATAAATCCAGAAGGTTCTGGAGGCAACTATGGGAGGCCACGGAGAGGAAATGGGCCTGTGGAAGTATTCTTGGCACCAACCTGGATTCTTCACTTCTTACAGGACCTTGCCACCTCCATTATCACCTACACCTCGGCTTTGTCCCCTGGATACTTTCTTAACTCTCCCTGGTTTTCTGTACCCTGGAGGCCCCAGGAGCATTGAGCTGACCAAAGTCCCCTGGGCACTACTCACCCAGGCGCAGCATGGTCTCGTTGATCTTGCTGGCAGCCTTCTCACTCAGAAGCCCAGGGTGCTTGCTCTTGATGGAGAACAGAGTCATGACCCCTGAGCAGAAAGACAGCTCAGGCATTAGCCGGAGAGAAGCCGCTCTCCTGGGAGGGCTGGGGAGGGAGGGCCCATGGCAGTGGAATCCTACGACTAGTTATGCCCAGCCTGACTGAAACCTTGGGGAACCACAGAATGAGAGAACAGCTGTTGGCAGTAGGCTATGGGCTGGGGTAACTGTGGCAGAGCCTAGAAAACAGCCAAGGACAGACAGAGGAAACCAGAGGAAAGCTGTTCTGATGGAACCATCATCAACAGAAATACACTGTGTGACGGACATAAAACCTCAAGTTTTCTAGAAGCCACGTGAAAAAAAGAAACTATAATTTTACTATATTTTATAAACCAAATATATTTAAAATAGAACCGCTTCTACGTTCCACATGACAAAGTATTAGTGATGTAATTTGTATTTTCCCTTCTTTTTCATGTTAAGTCTCGAATGTACTGTTTTTTACACTCAAAAAGCACCCCAGTTTGGCCTCATTTCAACATCCGTGGCTACTGGCTACCGTATGAGATGGCGCAGACGCACAGCATACAGCAGAGGCTTGGACACTCCCCCAGAAAGGCAGGGAGAAGGCTGAACAGAAGGCTGGCAGTTCAGTGGGAGGAAACCCAAACTGACAAAGAAAACCAAGAGAAACGAGCTAGAAACCAAGGCAAATCACGGGGTGACAGATTGAGACGGGGAAGTTAGGGACCAGTAAATCTGTACATGTTGAGAAAACTGTTTGTGTATGTTAGGGATGAAATGACTTGGAAACCGAGCTCCAAACATGACAGGGTATTTCAAGTTAGTGTGAGCACACACAAGCAATGGTCCCAAGATGGTCCACGTGGATCAGCTAGGAGTCCCAGGGTGTTCACCACACAAGTACACCCTGACAAGGGACAAAAAGGTTTGGAACCCAGCCCAAGCTCCCCTCAAAAGAACCAAGAACTTGGCTGTGGCTTTGGAAGAAGAGGTACTGTCCTGCCTATGGTGTCATCTTCCATACTGAACCAAGGACTTAGGTCTCCTGTCAATGGAAGGCAGAAGAGCTGGAAGCTCCCGTTCCTACTTCCACGTTACCTGGCTGGCTCTGGCTGACTCACTCACCTCGGATGAGGAAGTAGCCTCCCACGATGAGCACCAAGCCAATGGGGGCCAGCACGAAGCCAGCACGGTAGCGGTAGTTCTTGTAGCCCACGAAACAGATGCCACTCACGGAGTCTCCATCTACCTGGAGCAGGACGGTTCGGAAGGAAAGTTAGTTCCTGCCCTTCCTCCAAGCTCGCCCCTTTCAGCCGCCCCCACTGCCACCACTCACTATACCTGGGCCACAGCGAGGATTGCCACAGTGAGCACAAAGGGGAGTGACCATGTGAGCAGGTGGAAGTAGGAGGTCTTGCCTGAGAGAGGCTGGTAGGTGGTACCCAGGGCTTTGAAGGAAGTGTGCCAGGCATAGGTGAGGACCACGAACCAGACCACTCCAGCCATCAAGGCATAGTACACAATGACGAAGATAATGACACAGGACAGGGTCTCGCTGGAGCTGTGAAGATGTGGGATGTCACTCTTCTGCCAGGTTGCTCCACCCTGCCCAGGTCCTAGTCTACTGAAACGTGGAGGGCTCCCGGGAGTTTAGGACACGGGCCAGATGTGAAGAGGCTCTAGAGCACATCTCTTTGAAGAGACAGTGACAGTTTCAGTGCTGAGACGAAAGCTATGGTCTCAACACTGAACACAAGAAGCCAGTGCTAAATCCTACCCAGAATGGTCACTACGGTCTTTCTCCTCCCATCCTCGCCTCTGGGTCCCCAAAATACTTACGTGGGTTCCCCAAATCTCATGGTGCCATCTGCTCGGCAAACAATCTCCCGACGGGCACCATCCATGAACTGGGCCAGCCAGCCAATGCTGCCCACGAAGAAACATGCATTGACATAGAAGAGAATAACCGCAGGGTAGCGATTGGAGTTCCGCCAGTCAGCCACAAAGGTGGCCTAAAGGGAGAGGCAGCCGTGCAGTGATGTGAGGGTTTGTTCTGCTGCAGATGTCCTGATCTGAACCCAAGACCTCCCCAGAATCTTCCATGGGTACCCTAACGAGCAACTCCATTCTAGAGCCCCTGCGCCTCGGGCTGTCCAAAGTCCCAGGCCCTTACCCTTGAACACGGCTCACCAGTGTGAAGAGTGTGCAGAGGCCTGTGACGGCCCCGAAGGACGCGATGTAGCTATGCATGTCCTGGTGTTCGGCTTCGGTGTAGAGTGGGTTCTGGCACTGGATCCCGCAGCCCTCCACATCCTCGTACCAGCTCTTGGGGTTGTCTGTCCGCACCAACGGGGCTTCGCACTGGCCTGAGCTGTTGAACTTGATGTTCTGTACCTCGTTCTGGCACAGGAGAGGAAACGCCGAGGGGAGACGGAAGTCAGGGTTGAGGCTCTCGTTTGGGAAACCCAGCAAGAGCAGGTACGCTAACTGGACATCTACCTGCTGCTCAATGGGTCTACAGTCTTGGAAAAATTATTTGACTATTCTGTATCTCATTTTCCACATTGGAGAGAGTAGCCCCTACCTCCTGATAGGGCCTAAGGATTAGGTTGAAGTTCCTACAGTGGTATTTGTATGTAGAAAATGATAATCAGTATCATCGTTATCATTCTGTTCTCACTTCAGACATCCTTTTTCCAACCCACACTAGCTCACACCCTTCTATCTTCCTGTTTCCAGTGCTCTATGTATGTATGCCCTGACTCCTATTTATAACAAAAGTCCCTGAAGAGACAGTGTTCCGTGATGGTGAACACTCAAGAACCATATGCTGAACTTAGTTACCTCGGGTCAACAGAGAAGCCTTCACAGAGACCCAGACAGTAGGTTACAGCTTGTGTGTGTGGTTCCTGTGTTTTGTGACTACAGACCCAGGGTCTCCTAGGCGAGACATCTCTGGCTACACTGTATTCAGGTCAATGTCACTCTATGCCAGGTTAGATCAGGCTAGACCACCCTATCTTGCCCCATAGAGCACTTACTGGGCAGCCTTCGGGGAAATGGTCCGGGGTGCAACGCAGGAAGTCAGGCCACCCTCGCTCCCGCTCCACGATGGCACAGGGGCCTCGGGTGGCCTGGCAGAGGGTGCGGCTGGGCAGTTCCACTCGGTCATTCTCACACTTGGGCATGTAGACAGCACACAGCAGAGGCTGGATCACTGCCCAACAGCGGGGGGCATTCCGGAGGCCTGGGAAATGGTGACAGTGTGGGTACACTGGGGCGAAGACCTCCTCCACACTGACCACTGATACAGCGGTAGCCCCTGCTCCTAAACCTTTGCTACAGCATTTCTCAACAGGACACCTGGAGAGAGCACTCTTGGTGCTCCAGGCCTGCCCCATGCATTGCAGGACACCTGGAGAGAGCACTCTTGGTGCTCCAGGCCTGCCCCATGCATTGCAGGACACCTGGAGAGAGCACTCTTGGTGCCTGCCCCATGCATTGCGGGACACCTGGAGAGAGCACTCTTGGTGCCTGCCCCATGCATTGCGGGACACCTGGAGAGAGCACTCTTGGTGCCTGCCCCATGCATTGCGGGACACCTGGAGAGAGCACTCTTGGTGCTCCAGGCCTGCCCCATGCATTGCAGGACACCTGGAGAGAGCACTCTTGGTGCCTGCCCCATGCATTGCGGGACACCTGGAGAGAGCACTCTTGGTGCCTGCCCCATGCATTGCAGGACACCTGGAGAGAGCACTCTTGGTGCTCCCAGCCTGCCCCATGCATTGCGGGACACCTGGAGAGAGCACTCTTGGTGCTCCCAGCCTGCCCCATGCATTGCAGGACACCTGGAGAGAGCACTCTTGGTGCTCCAGGCCTGCCCCATGCATTGCAGGACACCTGGAGAGAGCACTCTTGGTGCTCCCAGCCTGCCCCATGCATTGCAGGACACCTGGAGAGAGCACTCTTGGTGCCTGCCCCATGCATTGCGGGACACCTGGAGAGAGCACTCTTGGTGCCTGCCCCATGCATTGCGGGACACCTGGAGAGAGCACTCTTGGTGCTCCCAGCCTGCCCCATGCATTGCAGGACACCTGGAGAGAGCACTCTTGGTGCTCCAGGCCTGCCCCATGCATTGCGGGACACCTGGAGAGAGCACTCTTGGTGCTCCAGGCCTGCCCCATGCATTGCGGGACACCTGGAGAGAGCACTCTTGGTGCTCCAGGCCTGCCCCATGCATTGCGGGACACCTGGAGAGAGCACTCTTGGTGCTCCCAGCCTGCCCCATGCATTGCGGGACACCTGGCACAACTAGACCCTGCTCTCTAAATGCCAGCAAAACCCTGAGGTCACGGTAACAACAAAGATATGCACTCCCAACTCCAGAGGTGTCAACTAAAAGACAGCCAGAAGAGAAGGGCCAGAATCTCTGCACGTAGTCTAACTCTTTAAAAAAAAATAATTTTGTAAGATGTATATATTTTATTTTATCTTATTTTATGTGAGGGTCTTTTGCCTTCATGTTCACACCATGTGTATCCTGGTGTCTACGGAGGTCAGAAAGGGCACTGGATCCTCTGGAGATGGAGCTACAGATGGGTGCGAGCTGCCATGTTGGTGCTGGAGTTGACCAGGGTCCTCTGCAGGAGCAAGTGCTCGTAACTGCTGAGCCGTCTCTCCCGCCCCACATGGTCTTGTTCTTGATTAGATGTTGGTTACATGAGTGTACTCACTTTGTGCAAGTCAAACTTGGGGCTCATTCACTATTGCCGACACTACGATTCACTTACCAGTTCTTAAAACAGTTGCCACTTTGGAATACCCTGTTGAGGGGTGGTAGGTCTCTGACTGAACCTCAGGTCGGGGAGTGACTAAACCCTTCCATAGGCCTCTCTGTCCCAATACAGAAGGGCTGTGTGACCCATTCACCAAAACCAAGAGATGTTTCCCCGTGCCCAGCTCCCAGAGTCCCTTATCCTCTTACCAAGCCGAGGCAGAGAGAGAAGAGATGGGGGTTTAAGAGGAGGTACTCAGGGGAGCCAGGATCTCCAGAGCCAGAGGAGGAAACAGGTCAGATGGAGAGAAACAGAAGAGGCTCTGTCCAGTGCACAGGGAGGAAAGACAGACGCTGTCAGCACAGACACACAGATGTCTCCCCAACCCCCAACCCAGCCTAGGTGTTGACATGTTCATCCCAGGTCTCAGCTTGCTGTTTTCTGCCCCCCTGAGCCCCTCTAAAATCACCCCTACTTTGGGAATGCAAACATTTCAGGCAAGAAATTGTACTTGGAGAATCTTCTGAGGGCATGAGAGCCACTGTGGATAGCTGTCCCACTGTCCGGCTAGGGATGGTGGGGCAGGCAACCATTCTCTCGGGGAGGGGGAGAACAATAGAGCACAGGAGTAAGGGGTATGGACATTGTGATTGGCCTGCCTGGGTCCAGATCTTGGCCCCACCACACCCTGGCTGTGTGGTCTGGAACAAAGTACTTTACCTCTGGCCTCAGTCTCCATATCTGTAAAATGGAAATGACAGATTTACATGGTGGGACACTGGGCAGAGTGAGAAATGGTATAACATATGTATTTTGCACAGCATCTATCAGGAACTAACAGAAAGACTAGCTGTTTTTAGTACCAGTCCCACAGCCTACCCTCAGGCTTTACAGCTCCAAGAATACTCCAAGGTGCCAAGAAAGGTCCTGCCAGTTATGATGTAATATGCTCCTCTGATGCCAGCCACCACCACCTGGGAACCTTTATCACCTCGAGGGAAGACCTGGTCAGGAAACTCTGAGCCCGCAGCTTTAAGTGGCAAACAGAGCTGTCGGGAGGCCACTGTAAGGGGGCTGTGCAGTATGCCTTGACTTGTGAGGAGGATGTGTCCCCACGAACACATCCTGAGGTAAAGACATATTAAGAAGAAAAGGCATTTAGAATCCATGAACAACTCAGCAGTCAGGTTTAACAACACAGTATGCTGTGTGTAGCAATGTTGAATATCTCCCCCACGTGATCAAAGGGCTGAGTTGGGACTGTGGCTAATGGCTGCTGCCCAGCATCTGGAAAGAAAAGTCAGACCACATAGTGCTAGCCCTGGAAAAGATCCAAATTCAAAAGTAGCGGCATGACGTCTATTTAATGCATGTCACTTCTGCACCATCCTTCAGACAAAAAGTTGTTTCTGCTGAACCACTGTAAACCGGGCTGTCTGCTTCCATGTGGATTGGGAGCCGGTGTCAATGACTCAGTAGGTAAGGAGTTTGCTATCAAGTCTGGCAAACCTGACTTTGAATTCTGTAGCCACACAGTAAAGGAGAGAACCAACTCTCTTAAGCTGCCATATGATTGCCACATGTCCACATGTGGACACACATACATCTGCACACGTTCAAACACATGCACACACATACACGCACAAATAAATGTAATAAAACATTGTTTAAAAAAGAAAATAGGCCGAGTAGTTGTGGCACATGTCTTTAATCCCAGCACTTGGGAGGCAAGCAGACTTCTGAGTTTGAAGCCAGCCTGGTCTACAGAGTGAGTTCTAGGACAGCCAGAGTTACACAGAGAAACGTTGTCTTGAAAAAAATAAAATAAAATCAGATGAGATCATTCTCCATCTTGAATATGGTGACTAGTCACACAACTTTATGCTTTCTATAAAACAGCTGTTTTGTTTTTGTTTTTCCAGACAGGGTTTCTTTCTGTAACAGTCCTGGCTGTCCTGGAACTAGCTCTGTAGATCAGGCTGACCTCGAACTCACAGAGATGGGCTTGTCTCTGCCTCCCAAGTGCTGGGATTAAAGACGTGCGCCCCCACCGCCCAGCATAAAACAGTTTTTAATATCACACAACTACACTTTTGTCTAAACTCACAAAACTACAAAAGAGAAGCATGGGGCTGGGGTGCACCTCAGTTGGTGAAAGATGCTTGTCTAGCACAAAGTCCTGCATTTGATCCTCAACACCAGATAAACTGGGCCTAGTAGTGCATGCCTGTAATCCCAGCACTAGGAGGAGGCCAGATGATCAGGAGTTCAAATTCATCCTAGACAATAATACACACTAAGTCAAAGGCTAGTCTGGGATATATGAGACCTTGTCTTAAAGGGGGTGGGGAGGAGGATTTTATGGAATGTTTATTAAGTAATATATTTAAAATACAAAAGGGGAGAAATATTAGGCAGTCTTTTTTCTAATTTTAACTATTTTATTATTTCACACTTTAAAAACAAACTATCCAGGGCTGGAGAGATGGCTCAGTGGTTAAGAGCACTGGCTGCTCTTCTAGAGGTCCTGAGTTCAATTCCCAGCAACCACATGGTGGCTTACAACCATCTGTAATGAGATCTAGCACCCTCCTCTGGCGTGTGGGCATACATGGGGGCAGAAGGTTGTATACATAATAAATAAATAAATCTTTAAGAAAAAACTATCCAAGGAATTTTTTTTTAAAGACAAAATCTTACTATGTAGCTCCGGCTGACCTGAAACTCACTAGTAGATCACCAGGCTGCCCTGAAATCCACCTTTCTTTGCCTCCCAAGTGCTGGGATTAAAGGCTTGTGCCAAGAGGGGAAAAGTCTCCACCCAACACACACACACTCTAATTTTTTTTTAAGTTTTTTTTTAGATTTATTTATTTATTTATTATGTACACAACATTCCTTCCATGTATGCTTGCATGCCAGAAGAGGGCACCAGATCTCATTTTAGATGGCTGTGAGCCACCATGTGGTTGCTGGGAATTGAACTTAGGACCTGTGGAAGAGCAGTCAGTGCTCTTAACCTCTGAGCCATCTCTCCAGCCCTTCAATTTTTATATAAAAGAAAATTCCAGGGGCCAAAGATGGGTTAGTGGTTAAGAGCACACATTGCTCTTGAAGGGGACCTAAGTTTAGTTCCCACATTAGGCAGTCACAAACTCTGGCACTCCAACTCCGAGGGAATCTGTTTCTCTGGCCACCCTGGGTACTTGCACTCATACGTGCGCGTGTATTCTTATACACACACACATACACACACACACTAAGAATTAGTAATAATAAAAATTTTTAGAGAAAATTCCAGGTGGGTCAAAAGTAGCTACAATATTTTAAAAATTAAAGTAGCAGAGGAAAAGATGAGAAATAAAGGGGTATTATTTGTTTTGTGTGTGTATGGTGTGTATGTGTGGTGTATAAGTATGTATATGTGGTGTGTGTGTGTTTATATGTGGTGTGTGTATGTGTGGTGTGTGTGTGTGTGTGCATGCCTGTGTGTTTGAGTCTGGAAACCGGAGGTCAACATCAGGGACCTTCCTCTATCACTCTCAACCTTACTTTTGTCTCTAAAACATTTTTGCATTTTTACTGTGCTGCTGGGGGAGGGGCTGTGCCTGGGCACACACAAGACTGGGACTTGGTTTGGTTGAGGACGACTTTTGGGACTCTGTCCTCTTCTTCCACCACGTGGTCCTGAGGACTGAACTCACGTCCTCAGACTGGGCAGCAAGCTCTTACTCACTGAGCCATCTCACCAACCCTGCTCTTTATTTTTGAGACCTAGAGTTCGTTGATTTGGTAGGCTGGCTGGCTCCTAAGCCTAAGAATCCTAAGGGATCTGCCGTCATATTTCCCCAGTGCTGGGATCACAAGAGTGGCCTCCAGGTCTAGATTTTTACACAGCTGCTGGGAATCTGAACTCGGGTCCTCATGCCTGCCTCCACGGCTAGCACTTTCCTGCTTAGTTATTTCTCTAGCAGTGGGGCTGAATGAGAATGGCCCCACAGGTTCATACAATGTTCTCTAGTTGGCGGAACTGTTTGGGGAGGGCTGGGAGGTGTGACCTTGTTGGAGAAGGTGTGTCATGGGGAGCAGGCTTTGCGGTTCCAAAAGTCCACAGCACTCCCGGTCTTTGCCTCGCGTTTGTAGACCAGAGAGTAAACTCACAGCTACAGCCTCAGTGCCGTGTCTGCCTGCTTAGTGTCATGCTCCCCAGCTGTGATGGTCAGGGACTCTACCTGACACCGTGAGCCCGTCCCAAATGAATTCTTTTCTTCTGTAGGTAGCCTTGGCTGTGGTATCAGAGCAACAGGACAAACTAAGACACTAGCCCTATCTTGTTTCATTTGTTTTTAAGACAGGGTTTCTTTATATAATCTTGGCTGGCCTGAAACTTACGACAGTCCACACGTGAAAACCTCCCAAGGCTGAGATTTTAAAGTCATCGTGGCTGGCTTTGTGAATTGGTTTTGTTTTGTTGTTGTTGTTGTTGTTTTTAAACCCTGGAGTGAGAATGACATCATGCAAACAAAACAACACAATAATAAAAACAAAACAAAAACCCTCCAAAAACCAAATAAACAAAAACCCTTGAAGCTATAAAATAAACAAATTTAAAAAAAAACTCAGAAAAAAATCAACAGGGTAAAAAATACAGAATCATGGGGACAGAGAGATGGCCCAGCAGATAGGAGCACTTGGAGCTCTTCCACAGAACCCCAGTTAGGGTCCCAGCACCCACATCAGGAGACTAACAAGCACCTATAGTTCCAACTCCAGGAGATTCAACTCTCTCTTCTTGCCTCCAGTGACACCCATGCACACGTCACACACACATAAATAAAAGTAAATCTTTTTTAATCATAAGAAAAGCAGCATAGGGGGCTGGAGAGATGGCTCAGTGGTTAAGAGCATTGTCTGCTCTTCCAAAGGTCCTGAGTTCAATTCCCAGCAACCACATGGTGGCTCACAGCCATCTGTAATGAGGTCTGGTGCCCTCTTCCGGCCTGCACACAGACAGAATATTGTATACATAATAAATAAATATTTAAAAAAAAAAAGAAAAGCAGCATAGGGGCTGGAGAGATGGCTCAGTGGTTAAGAGCATCGCCTGCTCTTCCAAAGGTCATGAGTTCAATTCCCGGCAACCACATGGTGGCTCACAACCATCTGTAAAGAGGTCTGGTGCCCTCTTCTGGCCTGCAGACATGCACATAGACAGAATATTGTATACATAATAAATAAATATTAAAAAAAAAGAAAAGCAAGCCGGGCGGTGGTGGTGCACGCCTTTAATCCCAGCACTTGGGAGGCAGAGGCAGGTGGATCTCTGTGAGTTCGAGACCAGCCTGGTCTACAAGAGCTAGTTCCAGGACAGGCTCCAAAACCACAGAGAAACCCTGTCTCGAAAAACCAAAAAAAAAAAAAAAAAAAAGAAAAAGAAAAGCAGCATATGGGAAAATATATTTCTAGCATATATCAATGATAAAAGGCTAATCTTAAATACACAAACCTGTTCCAAATCAATAAGAAGAGTTTAATCCTGTAGAATGATGGGCAAAGGTAGAATAAATCACACAAAGAATGAATGTACGGCCTTTAAGAACATAAATCTTCAATCTTAGTCTTCACAAGATAAATGCAAAATGAAACCATAGTGATTTATAATTTTATATCTTTTAGACTAATAAAGATGAAAACATTTGAAAATCTTGAACCATCAAGCATGTGGGGGTAAACAGGCACTTTTATGTATTGTCAAAGGTAACAAATATTGCTAATTCTTGGGGAGACCACCTATCGTTATCAGAATTTTATAGCACTTTTACTTCACAAGTTGATGATATATATATAATATGTATCACATGATATTCATGACAGTACTGACCAGGAAAACAGCTTGAGTTTATATCCTTCATAGGAGACCAGCCATAAAATACACAGGTCAATCAGGGCTGGGATGCAGCTCAGAGCTAGAGCAGATGCCTCACATGTACAAAGTTCTGGGTTCCAGTCCCAGCATAACACACACACCCCACAAACAACATAATACAACACAGGCTCAGCACTTAAGAACACAGGTTACTTTTCCAGAAGAACAGGGTTTGAGTCTCAGTGCCCACATGGCAGCTCAGGCATACACACATACACGCAGGCAAATTACTCTGTGGTGGTTTGTATGAAAAAGGCCCCATAGGCTCATATATGTGAATGCTTGGTTCTGAGTCGGTGGAACTGTCCGGGAAGGATTGGGGGCGTGTCCGTGTTGGAGATGCAGTCTGTCACTGGGGGGTGGGCTGTGAGGTTTCAAGACCATGCCATACCCAGTTAGCTTTATCCTTTTGCCTTGTGGTTACTGTTTCAACATGTAAATTCTCAGCTACTGCTCCAGCACCATGCCTGCCTGCTGCCATGCTCCCCACCATGAGGATCACAGATAGACTCACCCCAGGCAACTGTAAGCAAGCCCCCAATGAAATGCTTTTTTTTATAAGTTGTCTTGGTCATGGCGTTTCCTCCCAGCAGGAGAACAGTAACTAAGACATATTCATAGCAGACGTTTTTAAAAATATATAACTGAATACAGAATTCAGAACTCTACAATGTATACTGAAATATACTAAAATGGAATAATAGCCAATATAGTCCAATATCCATTATTAAATGGACACAATGGAGTCAAGCCTGTTGGAGGCACCCACGGAAAGATGAAGGACATTCAGAAATACGTCAAGTATCTCTCTAAAAGGACACAAAACACCAACATTACTTACTGCCTCTGAGATTTAATTTGTTCCTTTTCAATTCTATGCCACATGTATGTACCACCTGTTCCTTAAAAGCAATACACATGGTGGCACACACCTTTAATCTCAGCACTTGGAAGGCAGAAGCGGGCCAATTCTGTGAGTTCAAGACCAGTCTGGTCTACATAGGAAGTTCCAGCCCAACAAGCTAGGCTAAACAGTGAGATCCTGTTTGCTTTTTTTTTAAATTAAGTTTTTTGGGGTTGTTAGGGTTTTTTGTTTGTTTTTTGTTTGGGGGGGAGGTTGAGACAGGGTTTCTCTGTAGCTTTGGAGCCTGTTCTAGAACTAGCTCTTGTAGACCAGGCTGGTCTTGAACTCAGAGATCCACCTGCCTCTGCCTCCAGAGTGCTGGAATTAAAGGCTTTTGCCACCACCACCTGGCTGTTTTTTAGTTTTATTTTTGGCATTTTGTTGTTGTTTTTTTCGAGACAGGGTTTCTCTGTGGTTTTGGAGCCTGTCCTGGAACTAGCTCTTGTAGACCAGGCTGGTCTCGAACTCACAGAGATCCGCCAGCCTCTGCCTCCCGAGTGCTGGGATTAAAGGCGTGCGCCACCACCGCCCGGCTATTTTTGGCATTTTGAGACAGCCTCAGAACACTTGCTCTTAATGCCCCAATCTCCCAAATGCTGGGCTTACAGTTGTACAACAGCAGATCTGACTTATGTTTTTCATTTCTTCCTTTTTGTTTTTAGCAACAAAGCTTAAAAGTAAAATAAAGAATTGGGCAGTGGTGGTGCGTGTCTTTAATCCCAGCACTTAGGAGGCAGCGGCAGGTGGATCTCTGTGAGTTCGAGGCCTGTCTGGTAGACAAAGATAGTGCTGGGACAGCCTGGACTGTTACACAGAGAAACCCTGCCTCGAAAATCAAATAAATAAATAGGTAAATGAATAAAATGTCGGTCCTCGTTGTGGGTCCTGGGGATGGAATTCATCAGACTTGGCAGCAAGCACCTTTACTCCAAAGCTACCACACCAGCCTTATTATTTGTTTATTATTTTATTCATTCATTTATTTTTTTTAGAGGTAGGAGTTTCACTATGTCTCCCCAGGCTGGCACTGAACTCAGGATCCTCTCATTTTATTCTCCAGAAAAACTGGAATTACGAGCATTTACTACACTCCTGGTTTCGTTTTATTTTAATAAAGTATGAAACAAAAAGAAAGATAAGAACACAGTGCTATAATAATTAATAATAATAACAGCATATGTATATTTTTATATTAATGGAGTTTTGACATTTCTTCTTATTGAGACAGGATCTCCTGGTTCACTTGGAACTCACTTTGTACACCAGAGTGGCTTTGAACTCATGGAAATCCATCTGCCTCAGCCTTCCAAGTGTTCGGATTATGGGGCTATCTGTGTTAATATGCCCAACTACTGACAGAATTCTAAAATAACATTTTCTACAGTTTGATCCAGACTTTTATTACTTATTATGTTCATTCCACAGTGCACTTGTAGATTAGAAGACAATTTCGGGGGGTCAGTTGTCTTTTCCCACCACGTGGGGTCTAGGATCAAAATTCAGGTCATTAGGTACAGAGTACACACACACACACACACACAATATTTAAAAATTAATAAAAAGTGGATATTTGAAAGATATGTGTGAGTGTCTATGCAGCAATTAAATGTGGCGGCTTATACCAGTAATCCAGACTCAAAAGGCTGAGATAGGAGGATTGCTAAGAGATCAAAACAAGCTTGGGTTACATAGTGAATTCCAGACTACATGAAAGTGAGTTCCAAACCAACCTAGGTTACATGAAACCTTGCCTCAAATACGCCACACACAGACATACACACACACAGGCACAAACACACACACACACACACGCCTCTCAATAGCCCAAACTCTCCATTCGATGCTGAGATAGACTACTATAAAGTAGAGATTCTTAGTAGATCCTTGTAGTGTTAGCAGTCTCCCAGCAGAACCAGCTGTTGCAGGGACCTAAAATACCATCAATGTCCGTCACCACTTGGACGGTAGCGAGGCCACTACACCTGCGCCAGGTCTCATTTACTGTGGCAATAAAGTACACATGCATTCGCTCACACACTTGTGTCTTTACACGTAATTATTACGTTTCTTTTTACTTTCTGGTGCTGCAATTGAACGTGGGGCCTCACCTATGGAGCACTCATCCCCTGAGTTCCTCCTCTAGTCCTGTACTTCAATGTACTGTGTCCTCTTTATGCTCCTACATGCTTTACTAGTTTTGTGAATTTATTTTATTATTGGTGTGGGTCCGGTTGCCTGTGTGTAGAGGTGTGGGAACACCATGTCACAGCATGTATGTGGAGGTCAAAGGATAGCTTGTAAGAAGCAGTTTTTCTGCCATGTGAATCCCAGGAATTGAACTCTGCTCCCCAAGCTTAGCAGCAAGCACCTTCACCCCCTTAGCCACCCTACAAGGCCCCATTCCATAATTTAAACAAACAAACAAACAAAAAACAATTAAAAACACTTTAAAAAGACTTATTTATTCACCAGGTGGTGGTGGTGCACGCCTTTAATCCCAGCACTCGGGAGGCAGAGGCAGGCAGATCTCTGTGAGTTCGAGACCAGCTTAGTCTACAGAGCTAGTGCCAGGACAGGCTCCAAAGCCACACAGAGAAATCCTGTCTCGAAAAATAAAAGTAAAAAATTAAAGAAAGATTTATTTACTTTATTTTATGTGCACGAGTGGTTTGCCTGCATGCATGCATTGGTACCGCATGCATTCCTGCTTTCTTTGCATATCAGAAGAGAGGGTCAGATGCCCTGGAACTTGAATTATGGATGTGAACAATCCTGTGGGTGCTGGGAACCAAACTTTGGGGCCCTGCCAGAGCAACAAGTGTTCTTAACTACTGAGCCATTGCTCTGGGCTCCAACAATTTTTGAAAAATCTTAACTGGTATATAAAACCCACAAATGTTGTGCATATTAACCAGATACCACATAACCTTCAAGACATGCAAATACTGGATAATGTTTAAATCTGGTTAAGCATATTTGTCTCCTGAAACCTTTGCCATTTCCTTATGGTGAAAACTTTCAAAATCCTTTCTTCTGGCTTTATTTATTTATCTCTTTTTAATACACAGCAGATAACTGTTCTCTAGAGTCAGCAGTACTGTGGGATAACCCCTCTGTATGCTGTGAATATGTCCTATTGCCATTGGTTAATAAAGAAGCTATTTTGGCCTGTAGCAAGTCAGGATAGAGCCAGGCAGAAAAATCTAAGGAGAGTTACAAGGAAAAGATGGGTGGAGTCAGGACAGATGAACCCATGGGGCAAAAAGATGTACTACAGAACAGGTAACACCACAAAGCCATGTGGCAAAATACAGATGAATAGAAATGGGTTAATTAAGTTGTAAGAGCTAGTTAGTAATAAGCCTGAGCTGATAGGCCAAATAGTTTGTAATTAATATTAAGCCTCTGAGTGATTATTTTAAAAGTGGCTGCAGGACCAGGGGGGACAGAAAAGTCTCTATTTACATAGCAGAGTTTGTTTCCTAACTAACTTAACACCCATGATTCCACCTGTCCCCATCCCTCCTGCAGACTCCAAACTCTGGCAACCACCATTCCATTCTCTAGTCAACCCAACCCACTTTTATATTCCACCCAGGAATGAGATCACACAGTACTCGTCTTTCTGTGAGCTCTAATCCCCTCCATGTTTTCACATGTCAGGATCTCCACAGGACTGAAGAACATTTCATTCTGTACCTACATTGTGGTTTGTTTTGTTTTTGAGATGGGGTGTCACTATGAAGCCCCAGCTGGTCCTGAACTCTTGGAGCTCCACCTGCCTCTGCATCTCGAGTGATGGGATTAAAAGCGTGCGCCACCATGCAGGTACGTTTCCTTTTCCATTCATCAGATGATGGATGCTTTGGGTTTCTTTTCTTAGGTGTGTGAATAAAGCTGCAGTGAGCAGGGGCATGAAGCTGTCCCTTCTGCCCACTGATTCCACTCTCCCTAGGCATGTACCTAGTAGAGGGATATCTATCTGGTCACAGAATAATTATTAAATAGTTCTATATTAATCTTTTAGAGGAACCTCCACAGTGATTTCTACAAGGGCATACTTTCAGTATTTTACGTTTGTGGTAATTTACCTACACACAGGCTTCCTTTTTCTTTCTCACATTCTCACTAGCACCTTCTCGGCTTTTTAAAAAATTTTTGTATTGTTTATATCTATATTGTGTATAAAATGAAATGAGATTTGAAGTTCATATAATGTCTATTTTTTATATCAGCCATTCTCACAGGGATGAAGTGACATTTCACTGTGGTTTTGAGTGGCATTTCCCTGGTGACCATCTTTTTTTTTTTTTTTTTGTATTTTGAGACAGGGTTTCTTTGTAGCTTTGGTGCCTGTCCTGGAACTAGCTCTTGTAGACCAGTTGGCCTTAAACTCACTTACACACTTATTTTTGATTTATGGCAGAGTGGTAGACAACAGAAATTGATTTTAACAAATGATGTGGATTGAGGCAATATATGTGAAACTAGAACTCTATTTTTTAATTAATTAATTTCAAGACGGGGTTTCTATGTGTAGCCCTGGCTGTCCTGGAACTAGCTTTGCAGACCAGGCTGTCCTAAAACTCACCTCTGCCTCCCAAGTGCTGGGATTAAAGGTGTGCACCATCACCACCACCTGGCTTGAAACTAGAGCTCTAACAAACAAACAAACAAACAAACAAACAAACAAAACCCAAAAACCCTGCAGGTGAATTATATGCCTAAAAGTGACTGAGAAATCTATGAAGTTTTCTCATAAGAGTAAATTCATGATTTGGGAAGAGAAAGGGATTTTTTTTCCTAAATAAGACATAAAAAAGCACAAATCATAAATGCTTGATAAATGACTACATTAACATTCAAATATTCACACAAAGAGAAGAACGTGAAAGTAAGCTATGAAGACATTTTTAACCCTCTCAACCAACAAAGGGTTCATATCCAGCATATGTGAAGAATTCCCACCAACCTAATAAAAATGGCAGGCAGATGAGGAATTTCCACAGATACTTCACAGCAGAAATTCAAATGGTCAGCAAACATCTGCAGAAATGTGATCTTTGCAAACAATTAAGGAAACGTAAATTAAAATAATAAGGACTAACGAAGTAGGTTTGAGGTAAAGTTATTGTTTCATATGTATGGGGTCCTGGGTTCAAACACCAGCATGGCTAAAAAACTCAAAAATTAAAATCAGATTAGCCAGGTCTTTAATCCCAGCTTTCGGGAAGCGGAGGCAGGAGGATCTCTGTGAATTTGAGAACAGTCGAGATTACAGAGTGCATTCCAAGACAGACAGGACCACATAGAGAAACCCTGTTTCAAAAACCAAAAACCAAAACAAAACAAAAGAATAAAATGGACAAATTGCAGTATGTTCATATGATGAAACTATTCAGTAACGAAGAAAAGCTACAATAACATGGGTAAATCTTATGTAATAAAGAAGCAAGGGCTGGAGAGATGGCTCAGTGGTTAAGAGCATTGCCTGCTCTTCCAAAGGTCCTGAGTTCAATTCCCGGCAACCACATGGTGGCTCACAACCACCTGAAATGAGATCTGGTGCCCTCTTCTGGCCTGCAGGCATACATGAAGGCAGACCACTGTATACTTAATAAATAAATTAATTTGAAAAAGAAAGGGGGATTAAAAAAAAGAAGCAAGACATCTGGACATGGCAGCATTGAGAGGCTGAGGCAGAAGGATTACCACGAGTTTGAGACCAGCCAGAGCTACAGAATAAGACTACCTACCAAATAAATAAATCGTTAGCTAGCAAGGCTTGGGAACTGGGGGCATAGCTCAGCAGCAGAGCATTTCCTGCACATATGAGGTCCAGGGTTTGATCTCCAGTATCGAAGGAGGAGAAACCAGAGCATAAAGGATATAGCTCAGCTGTAGGGTACTTTCGGAGCAGATGCCAGGCCCTGGGTTCAGCCCTTAGGCATTACAATTATATTTTATCTGATATCCTTGTGTTTTATGTACTTTCTGTAGGCTTGAATATTTTGCAGTTAAAAGAATAAAAATGTGAAGCAAAGATGAAAACCTTGGCCTATAGGTATGTTTTCTATATTTTATTATTTATTTATTTTTGGTTTTTCAAGACAGGGTTTCTCTGTAGTTTTAGAGCCTGTCCTGGAACTAGCTCTTGTAGACCGGGCTGGCCTCGAACTCACAGAGATCTGCCTGTCTCTGCCTCCTGAGTACTGGGATTAAAGGCGTGAGCCACCACCGCCCAGCATGTTTTCTGTATTTTCATATTTTACACACACTATTTATTTATTTACTTATTTTGAAACAGAGACTTGCTATGTAGAGCCCAAGCCGGCTTCAAACTTATAACTATACTTCTGCCTTAGCTTCCGAAGTTCTGGGACTCAGACATGCGTCATTATGTGCGTTCACACACACACACACACACACACACACACACACACACACACACACACACACCACACCACACCACACCACACTCACACACAGTTTTTAATTGCCCTGATGATCAGTCTGTTTTTGGAAACAGCCAGAAGGAAATTCTTCCGAAGCTGTCCTTGCCAATTACCCACCAACACCAACAACATCCCAACTTGAGGTCTGAGAGACCAGCGAGACATTCCTCCCGGTTGCTCGGTCTTTTGCCTGCTAGCAGGACCCTGGCTAGGCGACAGAGCCACACACCCATGTAGACACAGACAAAGCACACAGTGGTAGGTGAGGCTACGTGCTGGCTCTCAGGGATCTATCCCCTCACCACCTTCAGGCTTCTCCTTCTCGCTTTCTTGCCCCACTTACTAAACCAGATTTGGCCCAAGGTGGACCATGGCCTGGACAGTATGTTTGTCTGGTCAGCTTGGAATGCATGGAAGGACACATTTCCAGCCGTAATGGGGAGAAACACTAAGTGAGTAAGGAAACCCAGGTTTGGAGAGATGAAAAACATAGGAGAGGCCTGAGTTCTATACACACCCAGGATTCAGAATGACCTAGTTATAAACTTCACCATTTGCAGATTTGGCGATCCGGATGAAGGAAGCATTTAGTGGCCTGCTCTCTGTGGCAACTCCTCCTTTCCAGATCTGTTAGGAATCTCCATGTAGGATAACCACTGAGCAGTCTAACACACAAAGCCAAAGCCAAAGCCGCACTTTCTTCCTCAACCTTCCTCTGCTACCAGGAGAAAGTAATGGGACCGTCACCCACAGCATCTCACGCTCGCCCCTGCTCAGTCAAGTATGGTATCCATTCATCAGCAAATCTACCTCTGACACTCTAAATCTGCCCAATCTTCTGTCTATTCCCCCCATCCTGATCACCATCATCTCCCACCTAGACTACTTCATCCATGTTCCCAACAAGTAACCAGGATCCGGGTTTTCTCTTCTCTCAGGCAGCTGTTTCTACAACAGCCCCTGCCCCTCAGATGCATATGTGTGCACCTGAGTGTATGCATGTGCACCTGAGTGTGTGTATGCACACTGCAGATGCACTGAGGTCAGAAGAGAACATTGGATCTCCTGGAACTGATGTTACAGGCTGTAGTGAGATACCAGATGTGTGGGTGGTGGGAATCGAACCTGTGTTCTCCGCAAGATCAGCAAGTGCTCTTAACCACTGAGCAATCACTCCAGTCGTTCCCAGTATGTTTGTTTGTAGTTGTTTTTGAAGACAGGGTCTTGAGCTTTAGCTGGTCTGGTACTCACATCTACACAGCTGACCTAGCATTCACAATAATCCTCCTGTCTCAGCCTCCCAAGACCTGGAGTTACTATCATGCATCACCACATCCAGCCCAAAAATAATCCTTCAAAATCCCTCAAAAATGCAAATAGATTGCATTTTTCCTTTGCTTAAAAATCTTCTTTATCAGAGGCCCCTTGTCATCTTTTAATAGATAACATCTCAATTTACTAAGAGGTAAGAAGCTTCGGCTTTCTAGTCCCGTTAATCTCATACGGTTCTGCATCTAATGTGCCTTGGTCCAGTTCTATGCCTCTATTATATTTCTTTCTAAGTACCGTGCTCTCTTCCTCTAACAGTCTGTACTATCACCTCTTTCCATCCCTGGTCCCAGCCCTCCCTGCGTATTTCTCAGGTCACTGATTAGATGTCAGTTTCTCTGGGTACCTTCTCTGGCTTCCCAAAGCTCTGTGTTCCTTGAGCACCCTCAATACTTTTCACCGGTAGTGCTAACACCTGTTTAATCGTCCTTTCTCTTCTGAAATCAGAGAGCTCACTTCTGTAATCTCCATCTTGATATACTTAGCCGCTGTCCCAGGATGGGGTGTACTCACTGCAGACTGAATGAGGCTCTGAAAACCATCCTCAAGTTTATGATGAACACAAGCTAGAGTATCTTTACCACGCACAAAATCACCTGCCAAAGTCAGACCATGCCTAACACTCATCAGACCTCTAATTCCAGACAGGACAAACACTAGTTCCTGCTCAAACATACCTGTGATTCTCACACATGACTCACTTTCTCCCCATCCATCTACGGGGCCAGCCTGTGCCAGCACCCCCTTCTGGTCCACACACAGAGAAGAGCTCTAAGCTGCAAACAATGGGCAACAGCGGGAAAGAGATCAGTGTGACCCAGAAGCACTGGGCTCGGAGCTCGCACCTCTACCCTGATTGGACAGCTAGTGAGCCTGGAACCTGAACAACCAGCAGGCGGCTCTAACTCATGCACACTCCTGCCAGCTCAGCAGCTGTTCTCCCGCAATGTGGGGCGGGATAAGGTGCACTCGTTTCTTCCTTGATCTGATGACAACTTTAGAGGGCAACTTTCACATGTCACTTGAGAGAATTCAATCATAGGCCCCACAAATAAATTAATATTATACATAGACAAACAAACTATTTTACACACACATACATACACACACACACACACACACACACACACACACACACACACGGGTGTATCCTTTCACTTGATGAGTATCTAGTGCTAAGAGATCTGCAGTTTTGGTTGTTTGCCTAGCCTTTAACAGCTGAGCCATCCTTCCAGTCCTAGATCTGCATTTTTATATGGCTGCCTCCTAAACTCAAGTCTTGTTTCAGATGGTGCTCAGAGATACCTTGTTGAATCCTTTCTTTCTTTCTTCCTCTTGGGAGGGCTGTTTTGTCTTTTGTTTTTCTGAGACAGAGTCTCACTATGTAGCTCTGGTTGTCTGGAACTTACTATGAAGACCAGGCGGGCCTCGAACTCACGGAGATCTGCCTGCCTCTCAAGTGGTGGGATTAAAGGTGTGAGCCACCATGCCCTGATAGATCTTTTAAAAAAAAAATTTTTTTGTTTCTTACTGTGTGTGTGAGGGGGGGAAGAAAGAGAGGGAGAGAGGGAGAGAGGGAGGGAGAGAGAGCAGGAGGGAGGGGGAGGGAGGAAGGGAGGGGGAGGGAGGGAGGGAAGGGGAAAGAGGAAGGGAGTGAGGGAGGGAGGGAGGGAGGGAGGGAGAGAGAGAGAGAGAGAAAGAGAGAGAGAGAGAGAGAGAGAGAGAGAGAAGACAGCAGGAACACAGGTGCCATGGTACAAGTCAGATGACTTTCACAACCTAGTTTTCTCTTAGCTTGGGATCTTGGGATCAAACTCGGGTCATGGGGATTGCACAGCAAGCACGTCTACCTGAGCCATCCTGCTGGTTCTTACCTTTCTTTCATGTCCTTTTTTCATTCTGTCAGGTCTTCTGCACACACTGCATGTATATAACTTCAAAGACTACAATTATATTCCCTCTGTCTATCCATTCTTATATCTTCTATGCTACATTTATGCAAACATATTATCATAAGTGTGTATGTATGAAATCACACAGACCTTACATTATAGTAATTTATGGATTTTTTTTCAAAGCTACTCTTGATTACATATAGCATCTGCCTCAGATTCTACAGTTCTCAACCTTCCTAATGCTGTGCCCCTTTAATACAGTTCCTCGTGTTGTGGAGACCCCAACCAGAAAATAATTTCGTTGCTACTTCATGACTGTAATGTAAATATCTGGTTTACTGATGGTCTTAGGTGACCCCTGTGAAAGGGCTGCTCGCCCCTTAGAGGGGTCGAGACCCACAGATTGAGAATTGCTGCTTTAGAATGTCATCTCCGTGTAGGAGTTTCCTGGGCATCAGCCACCCTCTAAGTTCCTCCTCCAGCATCAGCATCAAGCCTTACAGCCTCAGGCAGCATGCATCTTCAGCTGAGAACTCTAGTGGTCAAGTGGACAATGACAGTCTACCTATTCCTAACACTACCCCACCCCCCAGCCCCAGGATCCTACCAGCCTCGGGGTGGGGAGGAGTATGGCTAGGGGCTCTGCAGGCCAGTCGGTCAGGCTCTCTGGTTTGGTCCTGGCTCCGGATTTTCTTTTCTATCCCATCAAGGGCAGCTTTTACATCACACTGGGGTTGGGGGTTTGGGAGGGGGTGAGGGGCGTGAGAAGGTGAAGAGGCTAGCTACCTCCCCAGCATCCTACAGGCTCCCAGTCCAAAACAGTGACAGGTAGGTAGACAAACCATTTAAAATAATCTAGGATGGCCTTTGGGAGCAGCTGCATTTTCAGGCTCTGCCACAACCCTACCCCAAGTAAAGGACTGTGGGACTTCCAGCTACCCTGGACGGTGTCCACGGGCTCTCAACACCCTGGACTTCGTGTTCTTCCATAGCACTCATTGGCCTGAGGCTCCACATTTCCAAAGAGCCACAAACAATTGCTAAAACTGTCTCCTTCCTTCTTAACCCGGGTGGGTCAGAGTTTCCATTTCTCAGATAAGGAGGTTGAAACAAGTAAAAGCAAGACAGAAATCACAGGTTTCCTAGACTGATCTAAATTCAGATTACTAGACGGCTCGTTTGGCTTTTAGCTATTACAAGGGGGCATCTTTTCCTTCACAAATGTCACAAGTATTTTCTCACCCCTTCCCTTCAAATTCTTAAACGTCTTCCCCCGTCATCCTTGCCTTTTCTCATCTCCAACTCGGACTTCCTCAAGGTCTGAACACTGCCCAGAATCCCTGCGGACCTTGCTTCAAGAAAAATATCTCCTCTCCCTTTACTGTGGCTGAGAGCTCCCTCCTCACCGGCCCCACGTTCCCCCAACCCCATCGTTGCTCAGGCTCTTTGTAAGCGGCCGGCTTCCCCGGTCCTTTGCTCCCACCCCAACTCCATCACGGAGGTTCCTCTTTCCGCACACGACCTGCCCCCAAAGTTCCAGACTCGTTTCTCCGGCTCTCCCGGGTATAAGCCGCGCCTGCTCAACAGTTCAGGCCTGAGCCTTTTCTTTCCATCACTCTCCCGTCCCATCACCTCTGCGTCGCAGTCCCGGTTCCCGCGCGCTTACCCGACCAGAGCACGAGCTTGCCGTGCGCTTCCTCCTGTGACTCCGAGTCCCCAGCCAGCAGCGTGGTTGTGGCTCCGTAGGGCAGCGCCGAGCCCAGGCACACGTTGTAGCGCAGAGGTTCGCAGTGGGCGGCCCGGCCACAGTGGCTCAGCAACGGCGGCGGAGGGCTGGTCACCGGCGCGTTCCTCCTCCCGCTCCCGCCGGAGCTGCGAGGCCCAGGCCCGGTCGCGTTCCCGCTCAAGGCCGCCCCCCGACCCGGGCCCCCCAGCAGTACCACCAGCAGCAACTGCAGCAGCCTCGGGGACGCCAGCTCGGGCCCACGCGCGGGGCGGGCAGCGGCCATGGCCAAACCCGCCAACTCAGCAGAAGCCGAGGCGCCCCCGCGCTCCCCGGAGTCCCTTGGCTAAACACACGACCCCGGGGGCCGCGGAGGCTACTTAGGCGACCGGTGCGCCCCGTGAGTCTGGGGCCAGTTTTCGCCAGGCGCAGCGCGCGTCCCTGCCCCTCTTCTCCCAACTTTGCAAACTTTGGAACCCGGGCCCCATGTTGGGCAGCGCAGGCCCGGGCCAGGATGCACGAACTCCGGACTCCCTCGCCTGGCGAATGGAGTTGTCTTCAGCCCTGGGACCCCCCTGGGGCTCCGATCTCCAGCCCCATTCCCTCTCCCACCATTAAAACCAACTCCCAGCTCCTCGGAGAAGGCCAGGCACCGGCCGGGGAGTGCGGGAGTCGGTCCCCGGCTCCGCCCCCACGCCAGCCCGCGGCCCAGCAGCCACCTCCGCGCGAGCGCGCCGCAGCCCCCTGAGCGGAGAGCCGACTACCGGGCTCCTTTGTTGCTCTAGCTGGCCGTGCTCTCAGGAATGCACGGGCCTCGCGGAGCCAAGCCCTGCCCCCCTGCTTCCCACCCCCGCCTCCGCCAAGGCTAGGGGAGGGCCTGGGCGAGGGAGAGCAGGAGGAGAGTAAAACTGGGGAGGAGGAGCCCGAGCTTCGGGCGGCCTAAGCGCCCGCTGGGGCTGAGGTTGGGGGATTTGGGAACCTTCATCCCACCCGGCGCCATGCGGGGGTAAGATGCGTGCAAGTCGTGTCCCATAGCTGCTATGAGACACTTGACTGAACCTTTAGTTGGTCCGAGGGTTGTTCGACGTGATGATTTTCAGAAGAGGACTTTTCTTGTTTAGGGTAGCAGGGGGATGCCTAAAGTAGGCAGGAGTTTTCACTCATCACTACCCAATTCCCAAACCCCGCCAATCTTTCTTGCTTTTTAGTTAGATCTTTAAACTTAACCAGGAACCCTGGTGAAGAAGAACCGAGTTTAAGGTTTCTACTTCTTCAAATTCTTCCAGCCCTAGATATATGTGGGAAAATGACCTCAGAGTCACCCAGAGTAGCTGCTGTTACCTGTGGGAACAGATTATCTGGCATGAGAACATGTCAACACCAAGCCTTTATCGCTCAAATGTGTTGTCGGGACTGTGATTTCCACTACTGTCTCTGGTGCGCTTCGGTTTTGTCGACAGGAGCCAGTCCATCTTGCATGAGTCCTCGCTGCTGATCTGCCTGCCCCATGAAGTTTCTCCGGTTCCCTTCCACACTCAGCTCCGCTTGCTTTCTTCATTATTTCAGACAGCTCCTTTAAATCACAGCTCCCTTAAGCAAGGGAAGCTAAGAGACCAATTACCTTGAGTAACTTTTCCTTGTGGCTTGCTAGTTTTGCTTTTCTTGTTTCCTAAAGAATAAATAGTTCACAGCCTAGCTCTCTTAGCAAAAACAGTTTCTGTTACCCTGTTAAGAACAAATTAGCTACCAAAATTCAGATACATCCTTAATTGGTACCCAATCCCCAGAGTTATAGGAGGTATTTAATTCAATCTGGGGGCTTTATGTTTTCTTCATTCTACCTCTGTTGCTATGGTAAATGTCCTAACAGAAGTAACTTTAGGGGAGAAAGGACTTATTCTGGGCTCACAGTTTCAGGTCACAGTCCATCACTGTGGAGAAATTCAGGCAGGAAATCGAAGCAGCTGGTTGCATCCACAGTCTAGAGCAGAGAGAAATGAATACCCCTGCTTCCTGGTACTCATGACCTTCTCCCAGGATCCCCTGCAGAGGAAATGGTGCTGCTTATCGTGGGCAGTCCTCTCCATATCAGTTAGTGTAAGCGAGATGATTCTCCACAGACATATCAACAAGTCAGTTTCATCTAGAGATCCCTCCTGGAGAGCCTCTTCCCACAGGATTCTAGATTGTGTCAAGATGACAATTAAAACTGTCATCAGAGGGCTTCCTAAAATCCCAGGACATACTCAAGTGGTGGCTTCAGGGTTTCATTTTACTGCGCCAACAGGGCTTGTCCTCAGGATACATCCACAATGCTCTGGCAAAGCAGCCAAGTTTTCTCCTCCAGTGCAGGGACCTTATCTTCTTCTACTCTTTGTATCCACATAGCATTTAGCTCATATAGTATATTCATTTAGCTCATTTAATATATACATATTGATCACCTAATTAGCTGCTTAAAATGAGGTATATTTGAGTGTGTCATGGGAATTTATAGCAAAGAGAAATCAGTGTAAGAATTGGATAATGCGGGATTTGAACCCACATTACTGAAGTGTGACTAGGAGGGACCAGAAAGAAAGAGAGAAATAGGCAAAGACAATACATGTTGGGAATCCATGACTGCAGCTGAGAGCATGGTTGTCCTGGTAACTGGATGTTGTTGAGGATAAACAGGGAAGCTTATTGATAAAAAAAAACCAAAAAACAAAAAACTTCACATGACAGAGATATTAATATTTACTTTTATCAGTAATAAAAATGCAAATGTTATGGGGAGTGATAGTAATCATTCATAACTAATAAGATGATGTGATGATAACACGAGCTGGAGGCAATAGACCATCAGAGGGCAGTCATTTGTAATTTATGGAAAAAAGTAAAATAGACTATGTCCTTAGGGCATAACATCCCCACGGGAAAAATAATTTGAAACATAATGATCTTCTTCGGGATATCTTTTTCCCTGTGATAAAAATGAAATAGCTGATATAACCTGTATCTCCCTCTGTGCTGTACAGAAAACTGCCTTGGAGCCTAAATCACACGGACACTCTACTTTGTGAACTTCCTCTACTTATTTTCTGGCTGATTGTTACCAGGGGTAGTTTTGTTTTTTGAGGCTGGCTCTCATACTTAGCTGGCCTGGAACTTGCTACTTATACCAAGTTGGCCTTGACCTCAGATCTGCCTGCCTCCGTCTTCTGGGTGCTGGGTTTAAAGGTGTGCACGACTATACCCAGGGCCATGAGAGCTTTGAAGGCTGGAGGCTGTTTCTCGAATATTCAGCGCTCTATACATTAAAATCTTTTCGTGCCGTCACCATGGTGCCCGTGAATATCCTGGCTGATGTTCTCAGGAGCATCAACAATGCTGAGAGAAGAGGCAGACACCAGGGCCCCATCAGGCCCTGCTCCAAAGCTTCAGTTCCTTGCCGTGGTGATGAAGCCTGGTTGTGTTGGTGAATCTAAAATCGCTGCTGACTACAGAGTGAGGAAAACCATTGTGAACCTCACAGGTAGGTTGAACAAGTGTGGAGTGATCAGCCCGAGATTTGACGTGCAACTCAGAGATCTAGAAAAATGGTAGAACAGTCTGCTCCCATCCCGTCAGTTTGGCTGCATTGTACTGACAACCTCAGCTAGTATCATGGACCATGAAGTGGCAAGACAAAAACACAGGGATCCTGGGATTCTTTTTCTAGAGATGTAAAACACATAAATAAAAAGCGTTCATGGGGGGGGGGGGACCGCCACATACGCTGAAATAGTCGCTTGTCTCTGCTTTATAATATGAGCAGGTCCAGCGGACTGAATGCCTTCCTTTAGCCTCCGCAGTCACAGCTCGCTCTCTCTCTCTCTCTCTCTCTCTCTCTCTCTCTCTCTCTCTCTCTCTCTCCTCTCTCTCTCTCTCTGTTTCTCTGTCTCTCTGTCTTTCTCTCTCACCACACACACTTGCATGTGCACGCACATACATACCATAAAAATGCCCAAAGGTCCCTCTTCAAGCTATGAAGGAAGGCTTTACCATTCCTTGTCTGGGATTTCTTGGTAGGGATGAGGAAAATTCATGGTTAACACGGTGGCACATGCCTATGGTGTTAGTACTTGGGAAGTGGAGGTGGGAAAACCAGAAGGTCAAAGTCATCATTGGCTATATAATGAGTTAGAGATGAGCCTGGACCACCTGAGACTCATCTTCTAAAAAAATATATATATAAGGGGGGGCTGGAGAGATGGCTCAGCGGTTAAGAGCACTGACTGCTTTTCCAAAGGACCTGGGTTCAATTCCCAGCATCCACATGGCAGCTCACAACAGTCTGAAAATGCAGTTCCACGAGATCTGACACCTTCACACCAATGCATATAAAAATAAAGTTAGATAAATCATCAAAAAATATTTAAAAAAACCATAAAATGGAAGGAAGGAAGGAAAGAAAGAAAAAGAGAGAAGAGGGTTGTTTTAGTTTCTGTTTGTTTGTAATAGAGACTTGCTATATAGCCTGGTTGCCGTTGAACTCTTGGCACTTCTCCTGCCTCAACTCCTGAAGGTTGAGATTGTAGCACGGCTAGAAGAAGGAATTGAGAACAGCTTTAGGGCAGAAGGTAGAAAGATGGCTCAGCCTTAAGTGCACCAGCTTCTCTTCCAGAGGACCAAGGTACAATTACCGGTACCACATGGCAGCTCACCGTCATGTGTAACTCCAGTTCCAGGGCTTCTGACATCCTTTACTGGCTTCTGCAGGCACCAGGCACACAAGTGGTTCATAGGCACACATGCAAGCAAAACATTCATACACATAAAATAATAAATTTTCTTTTAAAAAAAGAGCTTAAGATGTTTCTCTGAGCCAGTATATTCTTCTCTAAAGAGAGAGGTTGTGCTGTGTGTGTGTGTGTGTGTGTGTGTGTGTGTGTGTGTGTGTGTGTGACAGGGTTTCTCTGCGGCTTTGGAGCCTGTCATGGAACTAGCTCTTGTAGACCAGTCTGGCCTCGACCTCACAGAGATCCGCCTGTCTCTCCCTCCCGAGTGCTGGGATTAAAGGTGTGCACTAGCTGAGAGAGATTAAAGATATTTTTATTTCTCAGCTTTCACAGTGTGTGCATGATTCCATTCACCAGACTTCAGGGTTATTTATTTATTTATTATGTATACAATATTCTGTCTGTGTGTATCCCTGCAGGCCAGGAGAGGGTATCAGACCTCATTACAGATGGTTGTGAGCCACCATGTGGTTGCCGGGAATTGAACTCAGGACCTTTGGAAGAGCAGGCAATGCTCTTAACCGCTGAGCCATCTCTCCAGCCCCTTCAGGGTTTGTCTTTGGGGGGACTCTGTTGACCTAACAAAAGGAAGCAGGAAGGCAGGCAGAGGAAATGCCAGCGGTGCTATCCTAACAGTGCTGTCCACAGCTACTGAAACAAGTGCTCCTGCATGGCCATACAGCCAAGTGCTACTCCCTAGACAGAAGGAAGCAGAAAGAGGCTGTGGAAAAGGAGGGTGTTCGTCTGATGGAGGAAGGTCATTGGTTAAAATAAAAGAAGCTGCTTGGCTCTCATTGGTTAGGAGATAGGTGGGAGGAGTAAACAGAACAGAATGCCGGGAGGAAGAGGAAGTGAGGTCAGACTCGACAGCTCTCCTCTCCAGAGCAGACGCCTTCAGAGAGACACCATGCTGCCCGCTCCAGGGAAGATGCACGCTATGAAGCTCCGACCCAGGATGGACATAGGCTAGAATCTTCCCGGTAAGCGCACCTAGGGGCGCTACACAGATGATTAGAAATGGGCTAAATTAATATGTGAGAATTAGCCTAGAAGAGGCTAGATAGAAATGGGCCAAAGCAGTGTTTAAATGAATACAGTGTCTGTGTAATTATTTCGGGGCATAAGCTAGCCGGGCAGGCGGCTTGGGGTGTTGGGGATGCAGCCCCGCTGCCGCTCCTTATTACTACATTCGTCGAGAACTGAGGAGATGTCCTGGCAGCCCTTCAATAGCACTCAGTTTGTCCAAGTTGGCCCAGCCCTCCCTGAAGACCAAAACAATCAATGTCTGCTGAAAGTTTGTCTGTATGACTTGTGCTCCCATCTGCAGCATGGGGCTAAGATGTCAATTCAAGAGTCTTAGCCCTGTCTACATGTCCTGGCACAATTCTGTTGTTAGGGCCATGAGAAGTTGCCTGAAGTTACCAAGGCATTACAGGACTTGATTTGCTACGTGTAGCTTCTTGATTTCTGAGTCATTCTCTTCAAATATCTTGACAGTCTGAGGTCATGTAATCGCTGATGACTTTCTGTGATTTGCCGTCGGGCCCTTTGCTCAGACAGGTTTGACGTGAACCTATCTGCCGGGTCTCCGTGGATATCCTTGAGACCACGGTACCTCCTTACAGTTCGGCTGTCGCATGGGCCAGAACCTGGAGCAGAACTGTTGCATTTTCCAGTTCTTTCCTTTTCTAGTGTTTCTTGGTTTTCAGATAAGAGCATTGAACATACGGAAGAGGCAAAATGAAAACAAGCTGAGGAAGCAACCTCAGAGGGCTTAGCAACATAGATTTGAAACTGAAGATTTGCACTAGCCATTGCTAACTGAGCCCTAGCGGGTAACTTCTGCGCCATTCTTTCTTCCTTCCCAAAAATAAAGAAATTGTCAGTTGTGTTCCTATAAGCAGAAATGACCAACCCTGAAAGGAAATTAAGACAGTGATCATATTCATAATAGCATCTAAAAGAATTAAAGAATTTTGAGTAATTCTGATCAAGGAAATTGAAAGACCTGTAACATACAAAACCATAAACTAGCCGGGCGGTGGTGCACACCTTTAAACCCAGCACTGGGGTGGCAGAGGCAGATGCATCTCTGAGTTCGAGTTCAGCCTGGTCTACCGAGCTAGTTCCGAGACAGCTAGAGTTACATAGGGAAACCCTGTCTTGAAAAAACAAAAAACAAAACAAAAACCCCACAAAACAGGGCCTGAAGAGGCATCTCAACAGTTAAGAGCATTTGTTCTTGAAAAGACCAAGGTTCAATTCCCAACATCCATATGGTGAACCAACTCCAGTTCCAGGAATCCTCATGTAGTCTTCTGATTTCCTTGGGTTCCAGCACGCACATGGTACACATATATACACACTCTGGCACACATGCATACACAGAAAATAAATGAATAGATATTTAAAACTCAAAATATAATGAAAGGAATTTAAAAAGCCTTAAATCAATGATCAAAGTAGGAAATCTCAGCATGGTTATGGTATTAATACTGCATGAGAAGAACTACAGATTTGACATTTTCCCTAAAAAAAAAATTTCAACAACTTTTCCAGACCTTGTAACCCAGGCCTGTAATGTCAACTCCCAGGAGGCTGAGGTGTAAAGATAATAAAACAAGGTATGCCTGGACTGCAGAGAAACTTCAAGGCTAACCTGGGAAAGACTTCATCTTAAAAAGTAAAGAACTAAACATGTTTTTTTAAGTACTAGCTAGGACTGCAGTTCAGAGGTAGAATGCTTACCTAGCGTATTCAAGGCTCTGGGGAGAATCCCCAGTACTGAACACTAATTAATTAAGGGGCTCCGGGCAACCAAATTGGAGGAGTCACTCTCTCAACGTCAAAGGTCTTCTAATTAAAACACCATGGAGAGGGGAAGTGTGGAGAGAAGGCTCAATAGTGAAGAGCTCACACGGTGGCTGACAACCATCCAGAACTCCGGTCACAGGGGATGGGACAGCCTCAGCTGAACTCAACACCAGGCACTCACAGTGCTGCTCATAAACACATGCAGTCAACCCATGCGAAACACCGAAAAGTAAATAGATAAAAGTAAATCTTTTTATTTTTTTATCTGTATGGGCACATGTTTCTGTGTACCATGTACATTCCTGGTGCCCACGGAGACCTAAAGAGGAAGAGGAATTCACTGGAACTAAAGTCATGGCCAGGTATGAGCCGATATGTGATGCTGGGAATTGAACTTGGTTCTCTGAAAAAGGAGCAACTATTCTCACCACTGAGCCACCTCTCCAGCCCCAAATAAAGAAGTCTTTAAAAAAAGAAAGTGGGCTGGGCAGTGGTGGCATACACCCTTAATTCCAGCACTTGGGAGGCAGAGGCTAGAGAATCTCTGTGAGTTCGAAGCCAGCCTGGTCTACAGTGTGAGTTCCAGGACAGTCAGAGAGCTACAGAGAAACCCTACCTGGGCAGGGGTCGGGGGAAAGTGGTATCCGAATAGGACAGACGTGCAATAGACTAGACATACAGACTAGAATAGAAACCTTAGAAATAAAACTCTTACATCTATGGCTATTTTGTTTTTCTTTCATTGGTTTTTTGAGACACGGTCTCAGCGTATATCCCTGTCTGGCCTGAACCTCTCTATGTAAAGTAGACTGACTTTGAACCCACAGAAACATGCCTTCCTCTTCCTCACAAATGCTGGCATTAAAGGCATGTAACACCTTGCCTACTTTGTCTGTTTGTTTTCAATAAAGGCACCAACAGCAGTTCGTGAGAAAAGACATCTTTTCAACAAGGAATGCTGGGGGAACCCGACAGTCCTGTGCAAAAGAATGGAGCTGGCCTGTTACCGGACGGTGTGTGTTTTTAACGTGGTTTATCTCTGCCAAAATTCACACTGAGGCCTGCACCTCACTGAACATTCGGGTTACGGTGATGAGGTGGTGCATGGGTGTAATGACGAGGTGCTGGGGCCGTTAAGAGATATGCAGTCAGGAGGTGCCACTGTCATGAGTGGATCCATATGTTCTCAGTGATGCTTTGTTCTTTGAAGCTGGGTCAGGTCTGGTGGAGCTGGGTTGGGAAGGTTGTTCTAAACCCAGTTCAACTTCCACAGCCTTCTCCTTTGCACTGTCTTCTCATGAACCCTCCCTTTCTCCCCATCCAGTACATTCTCTTGCCATGTGGCAGCATGATTGGACGGCCCAAAGAGCCAAAATGAAACTCCTTTCTGTATAATTTAATCAGTTATACCTGTTTTTTTACAGCAGCACACAAAAAATTAATGTGTACATAATACACATGCATACACACAGACACACACATATGCACAACCTCAAAATGGAGCAAACTCCTTAAATACTAAAGAGAGTTTGCCTGGTATTTGATTTGGCAATGGAAATTCCATGGCCATAATACCAAAAGTATAGGCAATGAAAGAAAAACCAAATAGACGGGACTTTATCAAAATTAAGAGCTTTGGGGCCTGGAGGAATAGCTCAATGGTAGAACATGTGCCTAGCATTTACAAGGCTCAAGTTTCAACACCCAACACCAAAAACAATAATAACAATTGTTATTATAACAGCAGGTCTTGGGATGTAACTTAATTGGTAGAGTGCTTGCTTCTCATGTACAAAGCCCTGGGCTTGATCTCCAGCAACATACAAACTTTATTTATTTATTTATTTTTGGGTTTTTTTTGGGGGGGGGTTCGAGACAGGGTTTCTCTGTGGTTTTGGAGCCTGTCCTGGAACTAGCTCTTGTAGACCAGGCTGGTCTCGAACTCACAGAGATCCGTCTGCCTCTGCCTCCCAAGTGCTGGGATTAAAGGCGTGCGCCACCACCGCCCGGCAGCTTTTTTATGAATTTTTTTATGATGAAGAATTTTTAATGTTAAAGAAAGGAGTCAAAGGCAACTCCTTTTAGACAGACATACCATGTTCATGGATTAACGGCTTGATGTGGCAAGGACTTCCTTTTTTCCCTCTACATTGATTTCCAAGACCTCTTGTTTCATCACAGCAGGGAGCTGACAGCTCCAAGGACAGATGAGTGTAGAGTCCTTGTCTGGCCAGAGAGTGACAAAGGCAGAGTTTCCACAGCATCTTAGGAAGCTCCTGTTGCCAGAGCGTAAATTACATGAGATTCCTTCAATCCTAAAACGAATGGAAATACAGACTTCACAGTTGGGTACAGTTTCTTCTGGCTGTTAGCAGTCGTTCCTCAGTCATGCACCACTGGAAGACAAGATGCTATGGAGAGGAACTGTGGGGCTGGTATTTACGACAGAGAGGAATTTACAAAAGCAGAATTTATCCAAAGGGACAAACCAAGCGCTGTTTGGATTGCTATCAAATGCCAAGACATTGTGAGCAGTCAGCTAATCATATTCTTGTAAACAGAATTTTTTTCTCTAAATATTGTTCTCAGTTCTAAAAGATCTCATCAAGTTTCTCTGCAGACGTAAGTTTACTCTAAAATTTGAGTTTTTAGAAGTTGGAAGACGTTAGGGTAGCTGAGATCTTGTCTCTCTGTGCTACTGGGGACTGAGCCCAGGGCCTCCCACATGCTAGACGAGCACTCTACCATTGAGTCAGCTACCCCAAGACGGTTCCTGAAAAATGAAAGGAATCCTGCCCAGGGTTGAAGTGGGCTACTCCAGTTGTCAAGATGGTGCAGGAGGGCTGGAGAGATGGCTCTTCCAAAGGTCCTGAGTTCAAGTCCCAGCAACCACATGGTGGCTCACAACCATCTGTAATGGGGTCTGGTGCCCTTTTCTGGCCTGCAGGCATACACACAGACAGACTATTGTATACATAGTAAATAAATAAATATTAAAAAAAAGATGGTGCAGGAACAGCAACGTAGCTCAGCTCATAGAGTGCTGCTTAGTGCTCACAAAGCCTGGGCATCACGTGCCTTGGGAGGTAGAGGCAAGATCAGGAGTTCAAGGACATCTTGGGCTACATCATAAGTTCTAGGTCAACCTAGGCTCCCTGAGATCCCTATCTGGAAACAAAAGACGTCAGGCAGTGCGGTACTAGCAGGAGGGTAGATATTTACTTCAATGAAACAGAAATATGCCTAAAATAGGTCCAATTAGTTTCAAATTTTTACATTTATTTATCAAAATCTGTGTGTGTGTATGTGTGTATGTGTGTGTGTGTATGTGTGTGTGTGTATGTGTATGTATGTACACTTGCACTTATGCCACAGCCCGCATGTGGAGGACAGAGGACAATTTTCAGGAGTCAGCTTTCTCCTTCCAACACCTGTGTTCCCCCCATCAAGTTCAGATCATCAGTCTTGACAGTAAGCACCGTTTTACCAGGCTAGTTCACTGCCCCTTCAGTTAGTGGTTTGTGTTTGTCTATTTGTTTTGAGACAAGTGAAAAGTTTCTGCACCCCAATGAATCTCTTTGCCAACACAATAATCCAAATCAGACCAAATCAAACCTAATTAGAAAAAGCCCAGGTTTAATGGATACAAATGCTCCCAGATGGCTTCCCAGCCCCCAAGACAGTTGATAGGAAAGGAAGACTGGAAACCACGTGTTTGTTTTCTGGGGAGCAGTTTAATACCTTCTGGAGTGGTCTTGAGCATCTCTGGGGAGGGGTCATCGTTTGTTGGACTTTCTCAGGGGCGGAGTCTGGACTGAGACAACACCAAGAGGGCACTGGGCTTGGCATAGAGCTTCCAACTGAACATTCCAGACTCTTTGGGTATATGGATGCCAGGGGCTGGAGTGAAGCTTTTACCCAAACATTCCAGACTCTTTAGATGCATGAGCACCAGGGGCTGGAGTGGGGCCTTCACCCAAATAACAAGGTCTTACTATGAAGCCCTGGCTGGTGTGGAATTCACTACGTAGTCCAGGTTGACCTTGAACTCACAGAGATCCTCCCGCTTCTACCTCCAGAGTGCTGGGATTAAAGGCATGCATCACCCAGCACGGGAGGCAGAGATCTCTGTAAGTTTGAGACCAGCCTGGTCTACAGAGAGAGTTCCAGGACAGGCTCCTACAAAGAAACCTTGCTTCAAAAAACCAAACCAAACCAAACCAAACCAAACATGAATCTTTATTTATTTTTATTTTATGTGTTTAGATAGGTGTTTTGCATGGTGCCTGGGGAGGTCAGAGAGGTCAGTGTGAGATACCATGTGGGTGCTGAGAATCAAATCTCTCTCTTTCACTAGAAAGCAAACAGGCATGTTTTAAAAAAGTAAGGAAATAAAAACAAACAAATTTGAATAGGACAAAGGTGGGGGCAAGCATCAAGAAAGAGCACAAGAAACACATATTAACACAGAGACACACACATTAACACACACAGAAATCCCGTGATGACACAAAATCAGAAACCATAATATATAGCAAAAGATCTGTAGGTGAGGGGGAAATCCCCAGACAAGCATTATGAGACAAAAACAAAACAAAAAACTGGAAATACGATTGATTTCACCCGCGCTGGCCTTCTACTGCAGGTCCTTAGGAGTGGTTTGTATACCCAGTGAGACTCCATTGGAGAAAACAATTTTCCTTTTTTGAGTAGTTGTTAACTGGACATAGCTTCTGCGTTAGGGCCCACTAACCCAGAGAAAGTGAGTCCACGTTCTCTCTCTGCTCTGGGACCTTCCTCTGACTTAGACCTTTGTAAATGCTGCCTCGCACTATCTCTACGCAGGCTGTGTGCGTGCTGCCGCGCACAGCCTCTGCGCATGCGGTGCGCGTGCTGCCACGCACTGTTTCTGTGCAGGCTGCGCATGCGCTATGCGTGTGCTGCCGCGTGCCCAGTCTCTGCGCAGGTGGTGTGCATGCTGCCCCGCACTGTCTCTGTGAGTTCATGTGTGCATCAGTCTCGCTGTGTCTAGAAAGTCTTGTTTCTTTGGTGTCTTCCAGCCACACTGGCTCTTACAATCTTTCCGCAACTTGACACCAGAAGCATGAGGCAGAAGACAGAACGCTGATGTTGGTAAGGTACTGAGAGAGTAAACTTTTTTTTTTTAACTCTGCAAGAGACACTGTTAAAAGAATGAAAAGAGGGACTAGAGAGATGGCTCATTGGTTAAGAACATGGACTGCTCTTGTAAAGGACCCGAGTTTGATTCTCAGCACCCAAGTGTTGAGTAACTCACAACTGCCTGTAACATAGCTCCAGAAGGATGTGACTCCTACCCTCTATGGGCATCAGCACAGACAGACAGACAGACACACACACACACACACAACTAAAAACAAAATTAAATCAGGCATGGTGACACATGCTTTTAATACCAGCACTTTGGGGGCAGAGGCAGTTGGATCTCTGAGTTTGAAATGAGCTTGATCTACAGAGAGAGTTCCAGGACAACCAGGGCTACATAGAGAAACCATATCTCAAACAAACAAACAAACAAACAAACCAACAACAAATGAACAAGATGAGAAGAAAAATTACATACTGAGAGGAAATACGTACACATTACACGTTCAACAAAGCCTTGTGTCTGAGCTACACATTAAGAGCTTGTGCTGGGCGATGGTGGGGCACACCTTTAATTCTAGCACTCAGAAGGCAAAGGCGGGTTGATCCTGGGTTCAAGGCCAGATTGGTCTACAGAGAGAGTTCCAGGACAGCCAGGGCTACACAGAGAAACCCTGTCTTGATAAACAAGCACAAAAAAACAAGAAAGAAAGAAAGAAAGAAAGAAAGAAAGAAAGAAAGAAAGAAAGAAAGAAAAGGAAGGAAGGACTTGTGAAATGACATTTAAAAAATCTAACAACTCTAAAACAGAGAGGTGGCACACATATGCAATCCTAGGACTCAAGAGGTAAAGGCAGGAAGATCTTCAAGGTTATCCTTGGACACATATCAAATCTGAGGCTAGTTTGTGATATATGGGACTTTTTCACAAAACAAAATCAAACAATTCAATTACAAATTCAATGAATGAACAACATGCATATCAAGAGAATAAGTAACAGCTGGGTATGGAAGTGCGCTCTGTGGTCCCTGTTATGTGGGAGGCTGAGGAAGAGCACTCACTTCCCACAAATTCAAAAGCAGCCTGACCAACATAACAAGATCCTAATGAGGTAGGGGAAGGAGAGAAGAAAGAATCAGGAGGGGAAAAAAAAGAAGAGAGAAAGAACATTTAGATGTCAGATAAACGAAAATTCAGCATCAGTAGCCGTTAGAGAAATGTAAATTAAGCCATAATGAGACATCACCACACACTTATAAAAACGTGCAGAATGTCTGCTCCGCATGTATGAGGCCCTGGGTTACACACATCCTTCGTGTTCAACAAAGCTGCAGAGAAACTGTGTCACTCACACTCCCGCTGTTGGTGAACACAAAATGACACCATTTGGAAAAACATTTGTCTGTTCCCGAAATCAAATCAAACAACAAATAACCCAAACAAACAAAAATACCATATATACACTCCTGGGCATTTTTCCAAGAGATATGAAGGTTCATATTCATGCAGGAACTTGTATACAAGTGTTCATAGCAATTTTATTTGTAAGAGCTCCAAACTGGAAACCAGCCAAGTATCCTGTAACGGCTGAGTGGCTAAATGAACTGGGATCCATCCATCCTTATAACGACGCAGTCGCCAGAATTTAAAAGGACAAGGTTATTGATCTAAGTAACAGCTTGGATGGATGGTAACAGAATTACATAGGGTGGGGGAAAAGCAAGTCTCACAGGGATACCTACTGGCTGGTTCCATTTCTGTATCATCCGTGGAGTAGCGTAATTACAGAGATGGAAAACAGATTAGTGGTTGCCAGGGGTTGGTGATGGTAGGGAGGGATGGGTGTGGCCACAAAAGGGCAACACCAGTGTTTCTTGTATGAATACACAGTTGAGGTGGGTTTTTGTTGTTGTCGTTTTGTTTTGTTTTTTCCTTCTAGAGCTGCAGATCATACCCATGGTACCTACATACTAGGCAAGAGGTGTACCGCTGAACTGTGCTACCAACATCACCATTATTTTTGTCTTTTAATTAAGAACATTTTGGGGGGCTGGCGAGATGGTTCCATGGTTAAGAGCACTTCATGCAAAAAACCCAAGTTCGACTCCCAGTACCCATATCAGATGGCTCATGACTGCCTGTAACTCCAACTCCAGGGGATGCAACGAGCTGTCCTGGCTTCTGTGGGTACCCACAAACACATGGCCGACAGAAAGTCATCTTCAGCTACACAGAGAGCTTGATGCTAGCCTGGGCTACATGAGACCTTGCCTCATAAATAAATAAATAATGAAATAAATAAAATAAACAAACAAAAAATGGCAAAGAGAAATAGCAAATCCCCTCTGAGCTAAGTCTGGAGTGGAAGTCTTGATAAAAGGCTTAGCTAAGTGAATGGACCGCTACAGGGAGGCAGGCAAACCCCGGTATTGACTCAGCAAACACGACATGCCAGGTGCCTTTTGAGTACTAGGGAGAGACCCATGACAAGCTTCTGCCCTTTTAAGCTTATACTCAACTAGAGGAAACTGATTTTTTTCTAGTATGTGTTATAGCTCACTCGCTCTACGTACCATAAAGCTGGAGACGGAGGCTGACGGCTACACTGAGGGGCGTGATTCTTGACAGGGCGTTTGGAGGAAATGCTTGTGATCCTAGCGGTTGGAATGCTGAGGCAGAAGGGAAACTGTGAGTTTGAAGCTGGCCTAGCCTCTGTTAGCAAATACCACATCTCCCTGGGGAGTCCGCATACCTAGCTGCTATTGCCACCATTGCTGCGTTCCTTTCCTGACGTCAGAACCATGCTTCTTTGGGTTTCCCACATGGCCTGAAGACAATGACTCCACAGGAACCCACCTGGTCTTCAGCACCAGACTGAGACTGCTGGAGCTTGCAGCCTCGCGTCCTGAGCAGCTTCTGAGCTCTCAGCCTCTCCGGTGTGAGACAGGCTTTGTTGGACTATCCAGGCAATATTGAACTCCTGATAGCCTCCATGCCAAGAGTTGCTGGGATTACGGATATGTGCCACCATGCTTGGTCAGATTTTAATTTTTTTTATTTATTATATATACAGAGCTCTGCCTGCAGGCCAGAAGAGGGCATCAAATCTCATTACAGATGGTTGTGAGCCACCATGTGGTTGCTGGGGATTGAACTCAGGACCTTTGGAAGAGCAGCCAGAGCTCTTAACCACTGAGCCATCTCACCAGCCCCAGATTTTAATTTCTTTACAAATTTCTTCCCTTCAGTAATTTTGTTTAATAAATGCAACTTGGGGCGGTGGTGGCGCACGCCTTTAATCCCAGCACTCGGGAGGCAGAGGCAGGTGGATCTCTGTGAGTTCGATACCAGCCTGGTCTACAAGAGCTAGTTCCAGGACAGGCTCCAAAACCACAGAGAAACCCTGTCTCGAAAAACCAAAATAAATAAATAAATAAATAAATGCAACTTGGCAGTGAATGTCTTAAGTGTCCTTTCCTCTTGCTGTAATAAATACCCAGACAAAAGCGACTAGAGGGAGAAAGGCTTTATTTTTGGTTTACAGTTTCGGGTCATCACATCGGTCATGGCAGGGGAGCAAAATGTTGGGAGCCTGAAGTGACTGGGTAGCAATTCATTCTCAGTGGGACAGAGAGCAAGGGACGAAGGCAAGCATCTAGTGTTCGGCTCATGGTCTCCTTTTCATTCAGTCCAGGCCCAGCGGATCAAATGGTGCTGTCCACATTGGGTGGGTTTTCCTATAAAAATTAACCCAAATTAAAATCCCTCACAGGTGCGCCAGCAGACTGACCTAACCTAGGCAATGTGTCATTGAGACTTCTTTCCCAAGCAATTCTATATTGTGTCAAGTTGACACCCAAACCAATCCTCGCGATAGGGGTATAGATTGCACCCCATTTTCTTCTGTTTTCTCTAGCTCTGACCAGGCCTTCTGGGAATATGTCTTCATTTAGTGTCTTTCTGAAACTTTAACTATGAAAAGGCAGCTGAAAAAAAAAATCCTGGAACATGACAGTCTTGACCCTGTGTTCCTCAGAAAGAACTTCAAATGGAGCAGTTCAAGGAAAGGAAGCAGTTTCGTAAGGAAAGCCACAGTTCATGACAGTTAAACCATTGGCCATCTAGCCTGCAACAAACGTTCATGGGAAGTTTTATTGTACTGTGGGTTTGACAAGATAATTAGCCCTAAAAATTTCCACATCCTAAATCCCCATCACACACAACCAGCCATGTGACCCCACATGGCGAAAGGGACTTTGTCAATGGGTACGATTAGCGACTGGGATTCCTGAGAGCAGAAAATGGACTAGGTTACGCACATGAACCCAAGCTAATTATATGAGCTTTAAAAATAGAAAACTTCTCTTAGCTGCAGAACTGGAGAGAAGAGTAGAAGGACCCAACCCCACATTGCTGACTCTGAGGATGGAGGAAGGGGCTGCCAGCCAAGGAATGCAGGTGGCTCAGAAGCCAAGATTCCAGAAAGGACTGTAGCCCTGTTGATACCTTGATTTCTGCCCAGTGAGACCCATATCAGACTTCTCCCCTGCAAAGCTGCAAGGCAGTAACTTTGGTTTTTGCATGAAGTTCGTGGATAAAGTACTGGAGCACCTATTGAAAATGAACATAGCCTTTCATTTGTTTCTACTTTCTTTAAATTATTTAGTTTATAAGCAAGAGGAACCAGGTTGAGCTTCCTTGAGCCAAGGAAAAAGGCCTTCTATGAGCACACAGGGCACCTCAGGGAACCCAAGGCAGAAAAACAGGAGAGCTACAGAGAGGCAGCTTGCTTGGGGGTAAGCTGCTCCAGGAGGCTCCATACTCTGGTCCCTCTCTGCCTCTCCGTCCACCTCCACCCCGCTTCATCTCACTCTTCTCTGCTGCTTAGTCCAGGAACAGCTTCCATTTCCCTATTGGACTAGAGTCTCAATCTCAAAGCCAAAGTCCCAAAAGAAGAGATTGATTCTAGGATTATTTGTATAAAGTATCCTATCGGGGTTAAACTGTGCCCTTCCCAAAAACACACGCTACCACCAGGCTGGTGGTGGCGCTTGCCTTTAATCCCAGCATTTAAGAGGCAGAGGCAGGTGGATCTCTGTGAATTTGAGACCAGCCTGGTCTACAGAGCGGGTTCCAGGACAGGCTTCAAAGATACACAGAGAAATCCTGTATCCAAAAGCCAAACAAACAAACAAAAGACACACTACCTCTCCCAACTCAGAACGTGACCTTTCTTGGAGAGGGTCATTGCAGATGTAATGAGGACATAATACAGTGGAGTGGAACCTTAGTTCAAGGACTAGTGTCCCTGTAGGGAGGGGGAAACTGTAGGAAAGATGCAGACAAGGATGGTCGTGTAAGGATTGGGAAAGGTTGCAATGATGCTCCCTTGGCTTCCAGAAACTGGAGAGCAAAGAAGGCTCTTACCTTGAAGCTTCAGATGAACGTGACCCGGGCAAACCTGACTTTCAGACTTCTGGCCTCCAAGGTGAAGCAACAGTTTCTGTGCTTAAAGCAATGTGAGTTTTGGTGGTGGCAGATTTTGTGGTGGCAGGTTTAGAAAACCAATACAGTGCCCAGTGTGATCCAGTCCTTTGTGCCTAGGGGACAAGGTCTTTTCATTTCCTTTTTCTTTTCAAGACAGGGTTGAGCTTTGGAGCCTTTCCTGGAACTTGCTCTGTAGACCAAGCTGGCCCAGAACTCAGAGATCTGCCTGCCTCTGCCTCCCAAGTGTTGGAATTAAAGGTGTGCACAACCTGGCCAGGACTAGATTTTAGCATACAAACGTGACATTTCAAGACTCAGCCCCATGGAAGGATGGATCACAGGATGTGGGGCCAATACCCTGAAATGCTATCCTTCTACTTCCATAGATCTGGGACAAATACAGTCTCTCCTACTCTTCTCTTTCTTCTTTTCTGGTTTCCCTTTAAAGTATTTAGCTCTTTTACCTTCTGGAATGTACTATAGTGTGTAGTATAAGATACAAATTGGGGGCTGGAGATGGTTCAGTGGTTAAGAGCACTGACTGCCCTTCTAGAGGACCCGGGTTCTTCAACTCCCAGCACCTATGTGGCAGCTCAAAACTGTCTATAATTCCAGTTCCAGGGGACCCAACACCCATGGCAAAATACCAATGCACATAAAATAAATAAATAAAATATATTTTTATGGTCTTTTTTGAGATAAGGTTTCTCTGTGTATCTTTGACTGTCTTGGAACTCATTCTGTAGACCAGGTTGACCCTGAACTCACAGAGATCTGCCTGCCTCTGCCTCCCAAATGCTGGGATTAAAGACATGGCCAGCTAATAATTTTTTTAAAAACAGGCTACAGACCGGTTGTCTTCCACACTGCGACCCATTCGTCTGATTTATTAGTGTTCCTCTTATTGCCATGTTGCATTTTATTTATTAAACTGCGCACTGATGTTTGAACATCAGTTTTGGAATCTCCAGGTTCGATTCCTCTGATTGGCTCATCGGGTTCCTGTCAAGGAGTGAGATGACTCTGTATGTTTGCAGGATTTGAGGGGTGGGTAGGGTGGGGGTTTGATCCTAGGATTTCATGACTGCTGGCCAACTAACTGTTCTAACCCTGAGCTACATCCTCCAGCAACTCTGCAAGCTGAGTTCTGCGCTTCCCACCTATAGCGATCTGAAATATCCACTTCTTATGAACATACTCTGGAGAGAATGGGGTGTTTATAAAATGTTTCTGAGGTTTTATAAAAACACTCTCAAAACTCCTCTGGTGGGAGTAGCTATGCTGCATCCCCCCCATTTGTGAGGGTCTCGTTATGTTGCTCAGGCTAGTCTAGAAGTCCTGACGTCAAGTGCTCCTCTATCAGCTTCTTGACTAGCTGAGACTCCAGGCTTACCACTGTGTCCAGCCTGTTTCTCTTTTTGAAATGGATCCTGGTTCTATTAACACATCTGGCCTTATGATGAAGCCTGCATATGTACTATGACCTTCATCGTATGTACATACAGTAAGCACTCAGTCCGTGTCGGGTGATAGAGATGACCAGAGAATTCCTACCTCATTCTTAACTGTAGCCAACTCTGTTCATCCACTGCCTTCCTCTAGTTGTGCATAGGACTAGAAAAGGGGCTGGGCGGCGGTGGTGCACGCCTTTAATCCCAGCACTCGGGAGGCAGAGGCAGGATGATCTCTGTGAGTTCGAGGCCAATCTGGTCTACAAGAGCTAGTTCCAGGACAGGCTCTGAAGCTAGAGAAAGCCTGTCTCAAAAAACCAAAACAACAACAACAACAACAATAATAATAAATAAAAGACTAGAAGAGGGATTTATGCCAGGCTAACCAATGGCCACCCTCAGCATGTCTATGTCTGAAGCCCTACAGTCTTTATCTCACAGTGAAAGGAATTTTGGAGATGTGGTTAAGCTAAGGATTTTTAACCTCTTACATTGGTTACTTTACTGTGTGTGGCACACATACACACGGGGGCATTTCTGGCTTATGTGTGGCCGCCGGTGGCTATCTTACAAAAGTAAGTTCTTTCCTTCTACTGTTTGGTTCCTGGCATCCAACTCAGGCTTGGCAGCAAGTGCTTTTATCCCGAGCCATCTAACTGGCCGCAAGTTAAGGGTTTAAAAATGGGACAGTCAACCTGGAGAATCACAAGGTCCTATAAGAAGGGTGGTGGGAGAGGTAGAGAAAAGGAAAGGCACAAGCTGGAATGATCCATTCTGCAGGAGGAAGGGGACCTGCCAAGGACCCATGTAGCCTCTGGAAGCTGGGGAGGAAAATCACAGATCCTTCCCTGGAGCCCCCAAAATGTAGAGTCCTGATCACATTTTCATTCTAGCTCAGCCAGACTCACTTGGGACCGTTTTCTAGAGTCGTATGATAACAGATTTGTGTTCTGAAACTCTAAGTTTGTGATAATAATCCGCTGAAAAGGAAAAAGATAGGAGGCAGAGGCAGGTGGATCGTTGTGAATTTGAGGTCAGCCTGGTCTACATGATGTTGAGCCAGTGAAACCTTGTCTTAGAAATGAAAGGGAGGGAGGCGGAGGCAGATAAAAGAAGCCCTGCTTAGCTGTAGGTGTGAACCTGGTAGCACTTTTCTGGCTAGACCACCCAGCCAGGTATCCACCAACTGCTGGTCTTGCGGGTTCCTTCGGGCCTCGTAGTTCGATTTCAGCAGTCAGTGACGAATCCCCACTGGATACCCACTCACCTTTGGGTTTTTTTAATTCTTAATTTTTATTTGATCAGCTGTTCCAATATATTAATGTTAAGCCCTCCTGATTGACTGAAGTTATTGAAGTTACTAGCAGTATGTAGAAATTTAACTGAAAAATAAAAAAGAAGGAAGGAAGGAAGGAAGGAAGAAAGAAAGAAAGAAAGAAAGAAAGAAAGAAAGAAAGAAAGAAAGAACGAACAAGCAAGCTGTCCTTAGCCGGGCAGTGGTGACACACGCCTTTAGTCCCAGCACTAAGGAGGCAGAGGCACGTGGATCTCTTTGAATTTGAGGCCAGCCTGGTCCAGAGCTATTACACAGACGAACCCTCTTCCGAAAAACCAAACAGGCAAACAAACAACCCCTCACCACAAAGAAGTTGCTTAATCCAGGAGACATTTTCTCTCCTAGCAAAGAGGCGAGTGGGGGGGGGGGAGGAGCACAAACTTGAATTTAGCGAGAACCGTTGAGCTGTGTTTCTGAACATTTTTTTATTCACTGGGTTTAAAATCTGGGGCTCTGGCAGAAATTGGAGAAACTGGTCTGTAGTCCAAGCGAACCTCACCGCCGGTGAGCTACTCAAAGCCGCAGTTCTGGCAAATACACACCACCCCAGTTCCTAACTCAAGATTCATTCTTTGGGTCCGTATCATTGGAAGAAGAAAGGGATAAAATGCATGTTTTGGGCACTCCTGGAGAACGGCATCTTACCACGAAAGAGCTTTTTTCACTCCTCTCTTTCGGAATAAAAAGGCTCTTGCTCGTGATTTTATATGCATGATGATTTTATTTCTTCTTCCCGTTGTTTCAAGCTGGGCGCTAAACATTGGCCTAGGCCCCAGGCGCCTGCTGGAAAGCCCTTACAGGCACAGAAGGTTGGCAAAGGAAACCCTAGGGGCGGGAGGCATCCCCAACGCTTTTGTTTCCTAGAACCTGACGGATTTTCTTGAAGTCCCCTGGGCCAGGCCAAAGACTCCCCCAATCCAAGACCCCGGCTGCAGGGGTCGATGCTCTCCTAGGTCCCCAGATCACGGGTGTGGGGACCACCCATGTAGCAGAGCCTCCCCGCCCCGCCCCGAGCCGAGCCCCGCCCTCGCAAGCTGCCTCAGCCTGAGGAAGCCCCACACACTGCGGAGGGCTTGCTGAGTCCTCCCTAACAGAGGCTGGCCGCCAGGACCCAGCTCCTCCAGATAAAGACGGAGGATGGACCGAGCCTTTCCCTTACTCTCCTTCCACTATCATGTCGAGTGCTCTTTCCTAACTCCACATGCCATCCTAAATAAATTTCAACCCGCTGTCATTTGAGAAAAAGCAAACAAACCAAAACAAAAACAAAGATAATGATTTGGGATAAAGTGACACCGTTTCTTCAGATCAGCACCTGAAATCATTCTACCCAATTTAGACCGGAGAGTGCGACCCTGATGTAGATAGATGGGGCGTGTGGAGGAACAGGGAGGCATTGTGTGACTTAGGGGTCTCAAGTCTCCTCCAGGAGGCAGGGCCCACGGTCTGGTCCCTTCTCTTCTAGTTGGAATGGAAAATTGATGTAGGACAGCTTAGCCCAGGTCAACAAACTTTTATTGCCATTTCTGCCAGATTCCTGATTCTTCCACTGTAGAAACACCAAGTTCTGGTGCTGGGAGATGAGGGTGGAGGGTGTTGCCACTCTTCTGCCAAGTTAAAGAAAACCCCACTTGCTGGAGAGGGAGGGCCAGACAGAGAGGAATTCAAGGGCATGTATGGCTTAGGCCGGCTTCTGCCGACTGCAGAATATAGGGACCACGGTTCCAAACTCTTTTGCGAAGGGGGTGGGGATGAATTTGGCGGCTGTTGTACCCCCTTGCCCTTGCTGCCATGTTTCCATGGAAATGAAGGAGGGGCAGGATGTAGCTCACTCTGAGTACCTGGGAGGGTGGCAGGGCAAGCATTTGGTAAACATATCCCCTTCCACTCCTACCCCCAGATACCCAGCTGTCCCCATGCAACCCGCAGGCTCACTCCCCTCTGCCTGCTCCACTCCCTTCCCCTCCGGAGCTGGGGTTATGCCAACTGGACTCCAGGCAGGGCTGCTAGTGTCTGGTCTCCACAGCCAGGTCGCCCTGGCAGCAAACTCTAAGTATGTCCACCTAGTCCAGAGCAGCCCTAACAGGGCTGTCTGTTGTGCCTCGGGAAGCTACGCAGCTAGTACGCCTACAGCTGTCGGTACCACCGCTGCTTCCCACACACCGCTGACCAGACAAAACTTCAAAACACAAACCCAAATGTTCAAGGTTAGAAACAGGACAAAATAGTTCTCTAACAATGCTGAGGCTAGGATGGGGGATGTGAGGCACGTCCTTCTGAGACCTGAGCCATCTTGTGCCCTGTCTTCTGGAGTTTGCTTCTTTCCACTGGGCCCTCATTGCTGGGGGGCTGAAATCCAAATCTCCATAGGGTACCGTTCTCAGTACCCTCTGCTGTTGGTCCATGAGGCTTGCCCATCACCACGGTCAGGCGGCACGGGAAGGCTTCTCAGTACCACGGGTCAGCCCGGTGCTGTTGGTTGTAGAGCTGCAGTTTGATCTGATCTTTTATTTGATTCACGAGGACCTGGGACAGCAGGATTCCCACCAGCTGCAAGGGGCAGAATGGATGTAGCCCTCAGCAGAGAGGGACAATCTGGCTTTCCCTGGCTTAGTCTTCCCAGGGCAGCAAGCACCCCTACCCTCTCCCCATGTCAGTACCCAACTGATCCCTGGATTCCTCCACAAATGACAGCCTTTGCAGAGTTTGTAAAACCTAGAAGTTGGACAGGATAAGTTACCTGAGGGATGGCCAGGCCTAGTGCCACACCGCCAAGTAGGAACAGGTTGCTGTGTATCCAGTTGACCAACTTGTCAATACAGCCGTTAGTGTAGATGACTTTACTGGCTTCCAAGTAGTCAAGAGCCTGCATACCTTGGCCACACATAGTGTTGATCACTGCCTGAGGGAAAAGTTGAGAAGCCGAATGATACCCCCACACCAGCAAACACTGGCTGATAAACGTGCCAACTTTCCCAACTCCCTAAGTTGTCAGAGAAGGTCTGCAGAGAATACTGGAGTAAAAGTAGCTTACTGCAGAACTCCTTTCCAAACTCCCTGGGTCTGATGCTCGGTTTCAGACCTGCTTCTTCTGAAGCCCACGTGGGCTGTTGGAGTGAAAGCATGACCCTACAGGGGGGTGAACACAAGCATCTGCCAACCACCCTGCACACCAACTGGTTAAACTAGGGGGATAGAGTGTCACCATAACAGCCTTGCTGACCAGGAAGTAACTTGGAGTGTTCCCAGGAGGAAGTGAAGTAGGGTGTTTGCTCACCTGATTGGGGGTGGGCAAGCAACAGGAATAAGGCACCGAGCAACGCTCACGGCTGGGGTTGTCCTCCGAGCAGTTAAAGTACATATTCTGAGACCAGTCTCTGTAGGAAATCCCTCCGCAGCAGCTGAACTGCAACAAGACCACAGAGAGATTAAGAATCACTGGTTCAGCCTACAGTCCACAACCCCAGAGAACCTAGACAACAAAGATGACCCTAAGAGAGAAATATATGGATCCGCCTAGGAAGGAGAAAAAGACAAGATCTCCTAAATAAATTGGGAGCACAGGGAGGTAGGGGGTAGGGTGAAAGGGGAGAGGGGAGGAAGGAAGCGGAGTGGGGAAAATATATAGCTCAATTAAAAACAATAAATCAAATAAAATTTAAAAAAAATTAAAAATTTTTAAAAAATCACTGATTCCCCACACTGAGGTGGCCAGTGGGGTTCATTTGTAACATCAAGTTATTCTAAACACATCTATGAACTCAAGCTTCTTGGTTGCTTTCACCTGAAGAAATTCTCTTTTTAATTCTTCATGTGTCTTATTAGTTAGTGCTTGATACTCCAACTGCATGCAGCACACACACACACACACACACAGCATGCAGCACACACACACCCATACACACAACTGTACATATCATTCAAGTGTAACTTCTTGAGAGAAGGTTCTGGGTTTACAACCCTATAAAACAGAAGGAGATACTTAAGTTTCTGGCTAGACTGGGGGTGCGCAGTGATGGAGAATATGCTTAGACTGTGTGACCCCTGGTTCACTTCAGCACTACCAAGAAAAACTATTCAAATAAAATCCAAACTGAAAAACTTGACATTTAAAAAAAAATTCAAGAAGAAAATCTTCAATATCACGAGTCCACAATTACTCCAGGGAAGCAAACTAAATCCTAAAGTCAAAAGTCGCTGACCAGGGGAAGCTGGAGCAGGAATCAGCAGTGGAGCTGAAAACACCTCCATTCAAATCTCCCTTTGATTCACAGCAGTATAGCACAAAATAGCCACAAGGTGGACGCGACTCAAGTGTCCACCCGCTGCTGAACAAAATAAGGCAGTCACTCGAAGTATTATTTAGTCTTAAAAAAAGAAATTCTGGAGCCAGCAGGGAGAGATGGCTCAGGGGTAAAGAGCACTGACTGCTCTTCCAGAGGACCTGAGTTCAATCCCTAGCAACCACATGGTGGCTCACAACTATCTGTAATGTGATCTGGTGCCCTCTTCTGATATGCATGCATACATGCAGATAGAACGCTGCATAATAAATAAATAAAACCTTTAAAAAATAAGGAAATTCTGGCACATGCTACAACATAGATGAAACTTGAAGCCATGCCAAGTGAAAGAAATCAGTCACAAAAGGACACATATTGCATAATTCCATTCATATGAAGCCCCCAAAGTAGTTACATTCACAGGAAGTTCAATAGTGGTTGCCTCCATGAGAGTGAAATGGAAAATATTTAATGGGCACAGTTCAGTCGAGAAAAATGAAGTGGTTTTAGTTTTTAAATTGTTCGCGTGTGTCCGTGTATGTGTCTGTGTGTGTGTGAAGGCCAGATGACAACTTTTGGGAGTTAGCTCTCTCCTTCCCCTGCGGCTCCAGCATCAAACTCAGGTTGTCAGTCAGGTTTTTACCCTCTCAGCCATCCCACCAGCCTGAAGAGTTTCGTTTTGTGTTGAGATGAGGGTTCCTGCAGCCAGGCTGGCGGGGAACGCAGTATGTAGTCAAGTCTGGCTTTGAACTCTCGATCTTTCTGCTTTCATTGCCCTAGCACAAGGGATGGTGTGTACTGCCATAGAGACAAAGACGGGACAGTTCTGCTAAAAAATTTAGCAATGGGTACATACAATGTGATTTTTCCCCTCCTATACTGGAGATTGAACCTAGGACCTCACCCATACCGGGTGCTACAACCCCAGGGTCTCAGAAGTTACTCAGGCTGTCCTTGAACTCACAAGGAAGGCCTTGAATTCTTGATCCTACTGTTTTAGCCTCTCAAGCAGGGAGGATTACAAGTTATGTCAACACATCCAGCTAATGTAAATATTTTTAATACTTAAAATGGCAAATTCTGGGTTGTGGGCACAGCCCAGTGTTATAGTATTTGCCCACGATGTTCAAGGCTTTCTACTCCTAGTTTCACAAAAACAAGAAAAACAAACAAACAAAAATGGTATTTTTGGTTGTGTATATTTGGCCACTTTTTTTTTTTGGTTTTTCAAGACAAGGTTTCTCTGTAGCTTTGGAGCCTGTCCTGGAACTAGCTCTTGTAGACCAGGCTGGACTCGAACTCACAGAGATCCACCTGCCTCTGGCTCCCGAGTGCTGGAATTAAAGGCATGTGCCACCACCACCCGGCTCACAATTTTTAATGTAATATATAATAAAATATATAGCTCCTCATTCCCCTACAGGAAACCCCTTACAATGATTTCTTAAAAATTCTTCCAGAATTCTTTTGCAAATAAGAACCCAGAGTCTTTCCTGTCCTTTTCTTTACATAAGCAACAGATTATGAATACTATATGTACCATTATGCTCTTAACAGTCCCTGTTTCTCCCACAAAGTCCTTCCCAGAATATATCACTTTGCAAGTAAAAGAAGTCCACAGGCTTACAGAGTGAGACATTTCTTGAACAACCGTAACTTCAGCCCCTACCCCCCTGGACACTAGATGACCACACTATGCTTGGCTGGTACCTTCTTCTGGCCAAAGTCAATGAGGTTCTGCAGGTCCAGGTCGTCTCGATAATGCACTATAGCATTGTTGATTAATTCACTCACTTTCCCCCGAGCCTGCCAGATACACAATCAGGACACAGGATTAATCCATAATTTATTAATCCCCTCAGAAATAACAGCAAACACAGACAGGCATCTGTGGTAGTTTGAGTATGCCCCCTAGTCTCAGATATCTGAATATCATTGGCGGTACTATTCTGGGAGATGTGGGAGGTGTGGCTTTGTTGAAGGAAGTGTGTCACTGGGGGTGGGCTTTGAAGTTTAAAAGACTTGTACCATTCCCAGTGCACTCTCTTCCCTCCTTGTGGGTCAAGACGTGAGTCCTCAGCATCCTACCTCTGTCACCACGCCTGCTGCTTGCTGCCCTGTCTCCCCTGCCGTGGCATACTTACCCCTCTGGATCTGTAAGCCAAATAAACTCTTCTCTAAGTTGCCTTGGTCGGGGTATCTTATCACAGCAACAGAAAAGTAATTTATATAACACTGTTTTGTCTTTTTGCTCCCCTTTTCAGATTTCTCCCTGTTTTATGGTCAGAGCACAATTTGTAGGGCAGAAGGGCACCCGCCATACATACATACTACAGTGTGGTCAGAGGCCCAGGGTAGCCCTTCCCAGTCTTATGCCATGTCCCAGCAGATCAGCACAGGCTTGGCACTCTCCCATCCCATTCTGAGTATTCACTGACAGACAAAAAGTTAGTGAAGCCAAATGACCCTAAGTCCCTACCTAAGTACCAGCTCCCATCTTTCCAGCAAGCGTAGTCATTCTCACTGTCTCCTATGCTGGCCTCCTTTTTTACACACTGGATGTTTCTATCACATCCTGCGGGCCATTAACTCACCGGCGAGCCTCATTCTGTCACAAATGCCCTTCAAAGACCTTATAAATTTAATGAGAAGCCCTGCGAGCTTTGGTGACTGAGGCCATGCTAAGCTTCCGATCCTTGTTCATGCAGGATGAAGGGGGAGAGCCTGACTGCTAGAGAGATAAAACTCATGCTCTTTGCTCTTTAATACCAATGAGAAAGCCTAATTTAGGGGCCTGGGTCACTAAGCGGTATTAGCGACAAGGCAGTCACTACTTTCCCCCCAAGAGCGGGGGCAAATCACAGACTAAAGTTCAAAACTAGGACAGCTACCAAAGGTCACGGTCATATCCCCTCAGATCATCTTTAACCCGAATCAGCCTTGAAATCCGTCCTACCAAGGGAAGATGGTTGGTTTTCAAGGCCCATCCACTCTGGGGCTCAGGTGGGCAAGAGAAACATTGATCCTGACGTCATTGCTTCTCAGAACTAGCTTTCAAAATAATGCAGTGTTTGTCTGACTCTGCGTACCAGTACCTCAAAATATCTATTGACTAGTGCCACGAAGAAATGAATTTTGTGTTGATTTTAGGAGAGCTTACTGTGCGGAGACACTGACCCCTAGTGGACACAAGAAATCTGCATCTCTTTAGACTTGATGCATCTACTTTATTAAGGCAGAAGGAAGGGCTTTCAGCTACAGATCAGCTCAAGACTGCTCAGTTTCACAATTTCGTATCATGGTCTCTTTCGGCTCAACTACTTTTCCTATGAATTTTGTGTATTTGTGTGTTGAGACAGGGCTTCTCTGTGTACCCCTGGATGTCCTAGAACTCACTGTAGACCAGGCTGGCCTGGAACTTAGAGATCTTCCTGGGATTAAGGGCATGTGCCACCACTCCTGGCTTCTTTTCCTGTGATTTTATCTCACAGCCTTGTTCTTTATTCCTGCTGACTATCTGTCAGTTGAGAATGGAATTCTGGTTCTCCCCACCCCCAGTCACCCAGGTTTCTGAGACAGGCTCTCATTAGGTAGCTCAGGCTGTCCTAGAATGCACTACGCAGACCAGGTTATCCTCAAACTCACAGTCATCCGCCTGCCTCTGCCTCCTGAGTGCTGGGACTAAAGGTGTGCACTACCACACCTGGCTACTTTTTTTTTTCTTCCTTTATCTTAAAAGACAGATTTCTCACTATGTAGCTCCAGCTAGCCTGGAACTCACTAAACAGGCAATGCTGGCCTCAAACTCATGGAGATCCCCCCGCTTCTGGCTTCCCAGCGCTAGGATGAAAGGAAAGGCTGGTTCTTAATTAGGCCTGTTGCCTCAGGACAGCCCCCCTCCAAGTGTGGGAAACGGGGTTCCCTCTGCCTACGCATCTAGTTCAATAGAGAGTTCTCGATTACGAGTCTCTTCAAGTCTGCGGTCCTGATCGCAGCTCTACTCGGTCATTTACCATTCACGTTTGCAGGTTATTTGAATGTCTCTCATGGTCATAGAATTTTCTTCTCTAATGGCATCTCTGATTGTCAAAGGAAAACGCCTTACTATCATGAGATTCTCTTTAAAGAGGTTGGTGTTAAAGGCCATTTATTCACCCCTAAGGGAACCTTTCAAAGGCTGGTACTTCTCAGGGGAGAAAGGGCTGTGGCTAATTAGTCAGGAGTAGGAACTTCCCCTTCCTCCCTCTGGTACTGAAGAGGCCTCTAGGCTCCCAGGGTTACCTTGTCTGAGAAGACGAAGCCCAGGATGCCCGCAGCCAGCTGCAGCAGGAACACGATGGTGAGGCAGAGGGAGAACTGTGGCACACAGGCAAGACAAGAGACAGTCGTCACTGCTCAGGGAAACAGCCCTTTCCAGGGCCAAGCAGAGTACTGAGAGGCAGCTAGGCTCTTCTCCACACCCCCCCCCCCCAGCACGGCAAAGGCTACTGCCTCCAGGACAATGATGCAGAGGTGGCCACCCTGTGCAGGGTCACCCAGAGCACTCTGCAGTGAGCAGCGGCCAGCACTTAGAAGGTGGCCCAGCAGTTCAGAAAGCACAGGGGAGAGGAAAGCGAGGCCCTTCTGTGGAGCCTTTGCGCACTCACCGTCTGCAGAAGGCAGATGTTCTCGCGAAGGGATCCGATACAGCCACAGAAGGTGAGGAGGAACATAAGGACACCCACCACGATCAGCAGGATGGCGGGGTCCACCGCCAGACAAGCCAAGGCTGCTTCTGGGAGAGAGGCTGACCCTCAGCTGGAGCCCAGTGCCCTCGGAGGGGGCTCCCAGGAATGGATGGGACGGGAGGGGTGTACCCACACTGTTCTTCCTGCACTAGGGGAGTCTCCTTGCCTGGTGATGATTATGAGAAAGCAAGGCCTTCCCCAGGGAAGAACAGAAAGCGTGTAGAGAAGTCCTGGCGTGTAACTGCAGGAACTGGGGAGCAGGCTCCTGGTGGGACGGCGGGGAGCGGGGTGGGGGCGGCACTGCCGCTCCAGAGATGAATTAGAACGACACGGGGCTCATGCCTGGGTGGATTCCTAGAGACTCCGCAGAGGAATCCAGCTTGAGTCACTTCAGGGTAAACTAGCTAGGGAGGGCAAAGTCCTTGACTGCTCTCTGCTTCCACAGGCTCAGCTTCTCTCCAGGACTTAGGCTCACGGGTAGGCAGATCTTGGGAGAGGGACGGGGGGCTCAGGAACGCCCAAGTGAACCGCCAGTCTGACATGACCCAGGGCCAGGATGGAAGCAAACAGGGCACAGTGAGAGTGTGAGAGGCAGAGGGAGACCTGGAACCCACCTGCGTGCTTCATCAGCCTGGCATAGACACCCACAGCCACCATGACCATGGAAATGACCTGTGGGAAGAGGCAAGGAGTCAGATTGAGACTGGGATTGAGATGCTCTGGACACAATGAAAATCCTGCTAGGAGGGCAGGGAGGACAGCTCTCCCGGGGTCCGGGTGCAACATCCCTACCTGCCTGCCCCCAGTGACAATGCGAATGCCGCTTTACCTCCGTGAGAAATCCCCAGTACCGGCTCCTTCATTCTCTGCGACACCGCTATCTCGTGAGACAGTGTCCCCATTTCACAAGTGCAGAAATTAAGATAGTACAAGTTTCATATAGAATGGAACAGTGATTAGAAACACAAGCTTCCAGACAGGCTTGGGGGTATAACTCAGCACAAGGCCTGGGTTCAATCACAAGCATCAGAACTTCACACAGATGCATGCATGCGCGCACACATGCAATTGAAACAAAGCATGGCCTTCTGAGAGATTCAGATGTTTAACCCTATTTAGGACAAATTTCTGAGTCTCAGTTGATTCCTGCATGTGAAGCTGGAATTAAGGTCAAAGAGCCAGGTGGGAAGGTTTATGGCAGTCAATCTCAGCATTTAGGAGGCTGAAATGGAGAATTAAGAGTTCGAGGTCAGCCTGTGCTCCAGTGCAAGAGCCTGCCTCAAAGGAAAAAAAAATTATTTTTATTTGTGTCTGTGTGGATGTGCACTGAAGCCAGAAGATGGCGTAGGTGATCCTTGGATCCCTCGGCACTAGAATTACAGATGTCTGTGAAATGCTTACTGTGGGTGTCCTCTGAGTTACAGCAATCAGCATTCTTAACCACCGAGCCAGAGCCATCGCTCTAGCCAAAACATTATAAATGAATACTCATACTTCATTTTTTTTGTTTCTTCTCTCACCACCCCCAGGAAAGGTTTCTCGGTGTAGCCCTGGCTGTAATGGTGCTTGTTCTGTAGACCAGACTGTCCTCAAACTTAGATCTGCTCACCTGCCTCCCAAGTGCTGGGATTAAAGGTATGAGCCACTATGCCCCATTGAACTTGTATTTCTTATATCTTAAAAAATGTTGTAGGGGCTGGAGAAATATCTCAGTGGTTAAGAGCACTTGCTCTTGCAGAGGACCTGGGTTAAGTTCCCAGCACCCACAAAGCGGCTCATAAACACCTGTAACACCCAGTTTCAGGCAATCTGGTTCCTTTCTCTGGCTTCTGAGGGCAACTTTCATAAATGCAGGCAAAATGCTCATACACATAAATAAAAATAAGCTAATTTTAATGGTTGATTCATTTCTTCATTCGTGTATGTATGGGCTCATGCCACACCGTACACACGGTCAGAAGACAGCCTGCAGGAGCTGATTCTTTCCTTCCAGGGAACAAACTCAGGTTGTCAGGCTTGGCACTGAGCTATACCAGAGGATTCATGCCGTCAGTCCAGAAAAAAATATTTTTGTAAGAGTTAAATAAAATAATGTTTGGAAAGCACCTAACACAATTTCCGACATTAAATATCCATCACCAGTGTGCTCACACAGGGATTGTGCGATTCTGAATTCTAACCCACCTGCATCAAAAGGCAGGGCTTCCAGGCAGATAGATGCGGGCTCTAGCTCTCCAACTCCCTTGGAAGCCAAGGATAAAATGCACATGGACACAAAAGGCAGGAGTGTGTGTGATTCCTGGCACTGCCACGGAAAGGAACCTTTATAGACTCCGGTGCCAGCGCGGAAGAATACAACCTAGGCCTGACAAATGTCACGGCTCCTCCCTGTGAGAGCAAGCCCATTAAAGGTCCCCAGAGGCTTTTAATCCCTGGACCTCCAAGAGAGCTCTGTAGCCCCAGCTCCCTGCTCAGCTTCAAGCCCGGTTTCCAGGCTGGTGCTAAGCAGCAGCTGACTGTCACCATGGCAATAGATGAGGCCAAGCTCTGGCAGAGACAGTTCTTAGTAGCAGGGACTTGACCAACTCGGTAAGGAAGGGCATGGCAGTTAGACCCCCACATCTTGCAAGACAAGAATCAGCTGGAAAGGGCCATTTGGAGGGGTCTTCCATGAAAGAAGGGAGCTGGGCCCCAGGACAGGTAATAGGGTCAAACTAGTCCTCTGTGAAAAAGGTATGTTTTCATGTGGCACTTATTTCTGAAAATTCTTTATTATTTAGTGAGTTAATGGCTAATCCTGGATTAAAAATAAGTCTCCGGAACGCTTTTTTTTTTTGTGAATCCACAGCCCTTTCTCCTTGCTCCTTCATCTGGCCCTTCCTCTGACTCATGGCCAGCATTATCAACTGGCCTCCAAATTTGTGTTTGTGCATCCACAACCCTGTCTACACACACACACACACTGACACACACACACAACTGAAATCTGGCCCTTCCTTAGACTTGGCTCCATATCTTATCAGCCTTCATATTCTGCCCAGAACAAACAGGACAGCTTACAGAGCCGAATGTGGGGCTGGAGGTGCCAGCTGACTCTTCCTATAGCATGGCTAGGCTTAGGAAAACCATAAGTCAGTCGCCTCCAGGTATGGAAGGGTCCTTTGACAGTACGAGTAAATGTCTCTGTCCCTTAAAACTAACCACACCTGGGCCAGCAGATGGCTCAACAGGCAGAGACACTTGCTGCCGTACCTGGAACCTACTCCACAAAACCAACCCCTGCCCTACACACACACACACACACACACACACACACACACACACACACACACGTGTCTTTAGTTAGGATTTCTATTGCTGGGATAAAACATGACAGCCAAAGAGCAAGAAAGGGTTTATTAGGCTTACACTTCAGCATTGTTGCTCATCACTGAAGGAAGTCAGGGCAGGTAACTCAAAACAGGGCAGGATCTGGAGGCAGGAGCTGATGCAGAGGCCACCGAGGGGAGCTGCTTGCTGACTTTCTTCCCCTGGCCCACTCAGCCCACCTTCTTATAGAACCCAGGACCACCTGCCCAGGGATGGCACCACCCACCATAGGTTGGGTCCTCCCTCAATGGTCACTAAGTGGGAAAACACTTAGTGACCTCATCGAGGTCTCATCGAGGCATTTCCTCAGTTGAGGCCCCTTTTCTCTAATGACTCTAGCTTGTGTCAAGTTGATGCACGCAGCTAGCCAGTATAGCATGCAATTCCCTCGTCGCTACATATAACTGCAGTTCTGAGTACCATTTTACTATGGACTGAATTAAAAACAAGTATCTATTCCGTGTTCCTGTTGCTCCCAGTCTCCTTGCATGCTAAAATGTTCTAGACTGGATAACTTTGTACAGGGATCAAATCAGCAGGCGTGATGGTGCACAGCTCTAATCCCAGTGGTCTGGAGGGAGAACCGGGAGACTCAGAAGTTCAAGGCCAGCCTTGACTATGAAATTTGGAAGCCAGAATAGGCTACATGAGACCTTATTTCAACAAGAGAGAGGGAAGAGGAGGAACAGAAGAGAGGGAGGAGAGAGGCAACATATCATAGCGCAACTTAATTCTCTCCATGGGCCTGTAATTACAACAGTAGCTCTGTCTACTAGAGTAAGTAGAATAGCATCCCCCAAAGACAATAATGTCCTAATTCTATGAATATATTATCTTACACGGCCAAAGAGACATTTTGCAAATGTGATTTAAGATTTAGAGACAGAGATTACCCCCCAGGGCCCAACAAGCAGACCTTATCAGAAGGAAGGAAGAGGGTCAGGAAGAGGGGAGGTAGAGCAGTGGAGGTACCATGGACCTCATCGCTCCAACCATGGATGCGGTGCCATGGATGCAGGCAGCCTCGGATGCTGGAGCAGGAAGCACAGGAAGGAGCATGGCACTGCTGACACTTGATGACAGCCCAAGGAAGCTGGTTTTGGATTTTGGACCTCTAGAAACGTGAGAGATCAAATTTATTTTAATCATTAAGTTTGGGGAGACAGGATGCAATACACTGTTCAAATCCAACCAATCAGCTGCTAGTGTAAGGTACTGTGAGGACCTACAATCTGTGTGTTATCCCGGAGAGAAAACAAGAGCATCTATAACTTAGAGCGATGGCTCTCAACTCCACCTGCCATAGAGTCACCTGAGCACCTGGGAGTGGAGGAGGTACCTCAACTCTTAATGCCCCCACTGCCCTGCAAACCCAATAGTTTACAATCTCTGGCAAGGAGGCCCAGGCAAGCATAGTTCTGGAAGAGTTCCAGGTGATCACACAGGGCAGCCAGAGGACTTTGAAGTCTAAAGTGCAGCCAACCAGGAATGTAAAGTTGGAGCTAGGTTACGTTAAAATCAAGACTGAGGCTTGACTATTATTAGTAGCTCATGTGATCAGTAAGGATTTTCCTTCCTCGGAGTTCTCCAGACCTGCATCTCACCGCTTTATCTCCCACACTTCTGTTCTTGCCCTCACTTCCCTCCCCGGATCCCTCAAAGCTGCTGCCATGGCAAGGTGAGTGTTGCTGATATTAACAGCATCAAATTTCAAAGCTGAACAGAACTTCAGAACCGGACCCTTACACTCACCCCTAAATACAGAGGAAGCTAACAAGCAGAAGGGACATTTGGTCAAGTGTATACGGATGCTGCGGCCACGTCTGAACCCAGTGCAATTTCCTACCTCATTCTAGTAATCTTTCTAGGGTATCAGTCTTTGCTACAAAATCTCCATAATAATGACCTCCTTTCACAAGGACAGAGATAAAGTCACTGCTCTTCTTAGAGTGGGTTTTCAGAGAATGGACAGAATGAAGCCTGGTTAGAAACTTTTAAAAGCTAGGTACCATTTTCAAAATAGCTGAGTCTAGCTTTTACGCAAATTTATATTTCTGAAGAGCTGCCAGTCAAATGATATAAAATAATTTGTATGCACCAATGCGCGCATATATATATATACATACATACATACAGTGAGTTATCACCTTGGAATGAAAATGGTCATCCCCTGGGCTTCAGTGAGGAAGGGCTAGTTTAGGACCACAGCAGAAATGTATTACGAAGAACATGGAACAGGTTGGGGCAGAAAGTAAGAAAGTATTCAGCCATAAAACTGGGGCAGGGGAGATGGCTCAGTGGGTAAGAGGATTTGTCATGCAAGCATGAGGACCCAGCACCACGTAAAAGCTGGGTATGGCTAAGTGTGCCTGTAACTCCAACACTGGGGAGCCCATAACTGGAGAACTTGTTGATCTGCCAGCTGTGTCCAAGTGGAGAGTTTCACATTCAATGAAAGGCCCTGTATCAGAGAAACTGGCAGAGAATGGTAGAGGGAATCAGTGTCTTCCTTTGGCCTCCACATGGGCACTCACACACAGACACACGCACGCACACACCACAGTAAAAATTCACTTATTGGTGAGACACAGGCACCAAAGGCCAGAGCTAGAAAAACTTAAGCATCAAAATAAATAAGAATGGGGGCTGAAGAGAGGACCCAGGCTTGGTTCCCAGTAACCACTCTGGCTGACTCACAACTGCCTGGAACTTCAGTTCCAGGGGATCTGAAACCTCCTCTGTTCTCTTCAGACATTTACCCTCACATGCACATACCTACACACAGCCATACACACATACACATACACATAGAGGTAATTTAAAAATAAAAACTAACTGTATTATGATCCATAGTATAAAACAGATTATTTGTGCATCTTTACTGACACAAATAAAGGTCTCAGTAAATAGACAATAGCTAATAAACGTAGGTATCAAAGAGGTAGAACACAGCTCCTTGCTGCTAAGTGTGCACCGGGCATGGTCTTTCCCCAAAGACCACAGCACAGAAGAGGAACAAACAATTACACACCATGGAAACCGACCCACAGCACCCCAGGCTCTCCATCAAGGTCAGCGGCAAGAGGGGTGACGGTGACGAATCACTGAGATAATACAGAGTGAGGAAAACGTTACTTTGCCACTGTGGTCTTCCCCTCAAAACCCACAACCCCACGAACACCATGAGCAAGATATCAGACAGTTCTAAAAAAGAGATGTCTGCAAAATACTACAAAAGACCCTCAGCAACCTTCAAGGCTATCAAAAACAAGTTTGGGAAACGTCACAGCCAAGAGGAAGAAAACATGGCAACCAAATGTGATGCAGTATCCTGGAGGAGAGAGGTAAGGAGACTAAGGGAGGCTGATTGAAGTCCAGAGCAGGACAGCATCGGTGCAACAGACACGGCATGCTGACGTCAGCATGGAAAAGCTGGTCTTAAAAAGCCTTTTTAAATAAGGGCTGGTGAAAGGGATCAGTGAGGAAAGGAGCTTGCCAACAAGCCTAGGACCTGAGTTCAAGTCATGGGACCCACATGGTGGCACACACTAATCCAGTACTTGGGAGGCAGAGGCAGGTGGATCGCTGTGAATTTGAGGCTAGCCTGGTCTATGGCGTGAGTTCCAGGACAGGCTCCAAGCTACACGTGGAAACCTGTCTTGAAAAGCCAAAAAAAAAAAAAAAAAAACCCAAAACAAAACAAAAAAAAACTACCTTAAATTTTTTAAACTTAGGTTTTTGGGGTAGCATCTTCTATTGAAATTTTTTTCATATATATATTGGTTTTTTTCGAGACAGGGTTTCTCTATGGCTTTGGAGCCTGTCCTGGAACTAGCGCTTGTAGACCAGGCTGGCCTCGAACTCACAAAGATCCGCCTGCCTCTGCCTCCCAAGTGCTGGGATTAAAGGCGTGCGCCACTACCGCCAGGCCAAATATAACGTATTTTGATCATGTTTTTCCTCTCCCCAAATTCCTCCCACCCAACTTTATGTTCTCTCTCTCCCCGTTTCAAAATGACAACAACAACAACAAAAAAAAAACCCAGAAAAACAAGAAACTCAAGAAACAACAACCCCCCCCTACAAAACCAAAAGTCAAAACAAGCAAAAGACCAACAAACAAAAACAAAACGTCCATAAAACCAGCACTGGATTAGTTGTTTTTTTTTTTTTTTTTTTTGATTTTCGAGACAGGGTTTCTCTGTGGCTTTGGAGCCTGTCCTAGAACTAGCTCTGTAGACCAGGCTGGTCTCGAACTCACAGAGATCCACCTGCCTCTGCCTCCCGAGTGCTGGGATTAAAGGCGTGTGCCACCACCGCCCGGCTTAGCACTGGATTAGTTTTGTGTTGGTCAACTGCACCTGGGCACAGGGCCTGTTCTGAAATGTGGTTCATATACTCAGTGAGATTCCACTGGAGAAAACTGGTTTCCCTTTACCAGTGGGTATCAGTTGCAGATAATTTTCCTGTTAGGGGAGGGACCCAATATCCACTTCGCCCTCTTCGTGCCGGGACCACATAGGATTTGAACCTGTACAGGTCTTATGCATGCTGCCAGTCTCTGGGAGTTCACATATACAGGCCCTGCTGTGTCCTGAAGACACTGTTTCCTTGGACTCCTCTGTTAGCGCTGGTTCTTACAGTCTTTCTGCCTCCTCTTTTGCGTCTTGGGGGGAGGACAGCATCCCATTTAGAACCCGGTGCTTCAGTCCCTCACTCTCTGCACATGGTCCAGTTGTGGTCTCTGTGTTAATCCCCATCGACCGCCAGAAGAAGTGTCACTGATATAGGCTGAGGTACTGATCTGCACCCCAGGCCAGTGTCATCACAGGGGGTCCCTAGGAAAAGCTGGAGACAGGCTAGGAGGCAAGCTGGGGTAACATTTTAAAACAGGATCTTGCTGCAACGCTTGCCTCAAACTCACTATGCAGTCGAGAGTGACCTTGAACTACTGTTACTGCCCATGCCCCCTCCACTCCTTCCCTGGTGTCCCAAGTGCTAAGAGTACAGGCATTTGCTACCACACCTGGTAAATTACACATTTTTTGATGGGAATATTATATAGATATTGTTGTATTCTGAGGAAGCATAGGACACTAATTTCTATGATAAAAAGAAACACTTTTACTAACATAATATACCACTGAATATATGTCTCTGCATGTCATAAAACAACACAGGCAGTACTCTGAATAGTTCCCTTGTTTCCATTACAGTATTGTTACTGGGCCTCTTCTCCAGTGCTGACTAGAGGATTAACAGCCAAGAAAACAGGAAACAGAAAATTCTCCCCATTATTTTGCCTTCTCTTGCAAATTAGGAAAAGACACCCATGACTGGATATATGTAAGGAAAAAAAAAGCCTTGTTCTAGCCCGTACTGTACTAGTTCACGACCTCAGGTTGAGGCACTGAACACAGGTTCCCAAGCTCAGTATCAACGACTACAGGCAAACTGGTAGCTGGTGGTTTGCCAAACCCTGGGAGATAAGAGCAGGGCCCTGTTTCTAGATGCTACACACATGCAAGGAGCTTTTGTAAAACAGAAAATATTGATCATTGCCAAATATTAGTATCATTAATTATCATCTTTCTATGGCTGATGGTGGGACTGTGAGCAAACCAGTTTTAAGTTCGAGGCTGACTCACTCCCATCTACACAGCACTCTCTTCCTCCCTGAAGGAGGCTTCACTGTAGGGCCTTCCACCTAAGCCCACCTCCAGCAGGGGACTCCAAGGAGGCGCTTCCAGAGTAGTAGGACTCCCTTCTGTGAGTGCCAAGAGCTAGCACCAGACTAAACTTCATTTATTTTTTTTACATTTATTTATGTATTCACCCATTTGTTTGTATGTGTGTCCATACATGCATGCTCATGCCACGGTGTACATATGGAGATTGGAGAACAACTTTTAAGGAGTTGGCTCACCCCTTCCATGCTCTGGACTGAACTCAGGTCACCAAATTTAGAGAAAGAGACTTTCATCTGCTGAGCCATTCTGCCTGCTCCAGACTACACTTACACATGCTATCTCATCCCAACCGTGAGGGCACTAGGGTCTCCATTTTACAGGGCTGAAGTTGACGGCATTCAGGTGGCGTTGCTAGTTCATTCAGGTCGTGAAGCTGAAATGGGATGGGAACTTATTCTAGTCCTCAGAGCCTTAGGACCTCAGCCACAGGGCCAGCCGCCCTCTTATCTCTGCATCACAGGCACCCCGGACCCCACGCGCGTGCGCATGTTTCCAATGGGCTATCATCAGACAGGAAAAACAGCTGCCCTCAGCTATCTTCGGGAGCAGCTGGCAATCTCCAAAGTAGGCAGAGCTCAGGGAGGGGGGAAAGATAGCATGAGAAAATAACAGGGTACCAGCAAGGCCTAGGGGGAATCCTGAATCTCTAAATGACATCCTGAAAGGGGGAAGACATGGCATGAAGAAGCAGGGCCTACCAGTCAGAAAACCCTCCAAGAGAAAACACGGGCCTTGCCTGGTGGCTCCACATTTCCTAATCCATCTGCAGACAGTTTGTGTGTGTGTGTGTGTGTGTGTGTGTGTGTGTGTGTGTGTGTGTGTGTTTTCACTGGCCACTTCATTAGCATCTTTGCCCCTCTTCTGAGGTTGATGGTAGAAGACAGCTATTGCAATGCCAGGAAATCCAAATCTTTCCCAGAGCCGAGGTCCCAGACTCAACCCTTAGCCAAAGCAGTTACTCCAACCCTACTTAGAGGAAACAGGAAGGAGTCTCTCCTTTGCTTCTCAGATTTTCTATCCTATTTCTGGGTGGAATGGAGGAAATCACAGCCTCCCAGACCAAAGCAGGGCCCAGCCCTCATTTCCCAAGACCCCCACATGCTGGTCATCCCAGAACTGCGGATCCTGGAGTTCTGAGGAGGCGACTGTCTGTGTGGCACCGGCTCTTGGCTTGCTCCTTCTGAACTGGAGGATGTTACCTTGATGGAATGGAGGAGTCCGCAGGGCTCTTCCCTCATTCCATCTGTGGCTGACCCTTTGGTGTCTTCCTCAGATCGTGGCTGCCTTTGCACTTCCAAGGAACGCGTGAGGAAGGGAAATCCCGCAGAGCTTCCCACAGTAAAACTGTTCAAACCCAACGGTTGCTGGACATAGTAACGCATGCCTGGAGTCCCCAAACTCAGAAAGCTGAGGCAAGGGGACTGCTGTGAGTTCAAGGGCAGCCTGAGCTACACAGTGAAGCCTCCCACCCCAATCCAAACTCAAGGTCCTAGAAGGACCAGCCTAATTCATAGTCTGACAGTCTGTTACTAAGACTATGAGCAGAATTTTACAATTTAAAAATTCCTTCTAAAATATGCTGAAAATTTAACTTTCTACTTAATATAAGACCAGCAGTTTCTAGGGGAGATAGGAAAGCGTACATGATGTGATGGCTCTTACCGCCATTTATGTGGTTTGAAGCTTATTTGTTCTTTAGCGACAAGGTCTTACTATGCGCCCGTGCTTCCGGCTTGCCTGGAATTTGCCTGGTAGCAGGACAGGCTGATCTTGAATTCAGAATAGTCTATTCTGGCCTTGAATTGAAGATCCTCTTGCTTCTTCAGTTTCCCGAGTTATAGGATTACAGGAATTCGATAATCTGGCATCTCTATTGTTTTTTTTTTAAAGGAGCTAGGCACGGTGACTCGTGTCTATAATCCCAGCACTCAGGAGGCTGAGGCATGAAGATCTCTGTGAGTTTGAGGCCTGTCTCACTAAATCAGGAAGAGCAGCTGGAGAGATGGCTCAGTGAGCAAAGGACTTCTAGTCCCAGAACAAAGACCTGAGTTCAAATCCCCAGACCCACGTGAAAAGCTGGACTTAGTGGCACAGTGTCTACAATCTCAGAACTCCTGTTGTGAGATGGGAGGCAGGGACAAGGGAATCCTAGAAGCTCTAAGGCCTGCTACCCTAGCATAGGCAGCATAAGAGACCCTGTCTTAAACATGGTGAAGACAGATACCTGAGGTACTCACAGAGAGAGAGAGACAGAGAGACAGAGACAGAGAGAAGAGAGAAAAAATAGATAGCCAGGACAGCCTCCAGGACTGTATAGAGAAACCGTGTCTCAAAAAAGAAAAAAGAAAAGAAATCAGAAGGAAGCTAGACTCAGTGGTACAAATTTGTCTGTAATCTCAGCACTCAGGAGGTAGAGGCAGGAGGATCAGAAGTTCAAAGTCAGACTTGACTATATAGTGACTTTGAGCCAGCCTGTCTCAAACACAAAACAAGAATCTGATTGCTTCATTTATTGAAGCCTCCCTAGCCTGCCGGCTTCATGAATGTGGGGGGAAGAGGAGGTGGGAAAGTGTATCAGGAGAGATGGAAAGACCCTTCCATGACTACAGGATTGTGATAGGTTTGATGTCTGGTCACCTCCTCCTGGCTTCTGAGGCAAGTCACATCACCACAGGTGGTCTGGGATGATTCTCAGTGTCTGGAGGACTCCAAAAATAATGGTCAGGGAGTGGATTATAATGGGTGCTACTTCTTCATCCAAATCATGACATTTATTCCAAAGGGTTTTTGAAACAACATGCATATATATATATTCCAAAGCCAACAGATTTCCTAAGCCTTCTCTAGGCTGTGTAATGGCTATGCTGCCCTATAGTACAAAATGGCATTTTGATAACAAGGTAGTATTAGGTCAATCCTTACAATACAACTACAATTCTATTGACCATGGTCTGAAGCGTTAAGCGTGTTAACCTTCCTCTGTTCTCTCTCACTATACTGCCTTCTTTTCAAATCTGAGAGCTTACAAAGGTAAGTTTTTTTTGTTTTGTTTGTTTGTTTTTTGTTTTTTCGAGACACGATTTCAACTATGTAGCACTGGCTGTTCTGAAACTCACTCTGTAGACCAGGCTGGTCTCGAACTCACAGAGATCTGCCTACATCTGCCTCCCGAGTACTGGGATTAAAGGTGTGTACCACCACTGCCTGACTCTAATTTTTTTTTTAAGAGTCCTCACCAGTGGCTGGGATTGGCCTATGGAAGGCACAGATGGGGTCTAAATGTGCCACAGATAAAGAGAAGAAATCCAGATGCTGGGGGTGGCAACCACATGTGGCTCTAAGGAGCTACCCATGGGCATGGCTGTCACTTTTGTCTGACCCAACTCAAGGGAGAGCTGTCAGGCAGGTAAATCTATGAGGGAGACAGAACGAGTCTAGGAGGGAGAGAGAGAGAAGGGACACTGTGTGTCCATCGACGAAGCTTTGCTCTCTCAGGCAACAAACATTCCATCAACCTCTACTCCTGCCCCAGGTACTGAGAATCCAGAACTGGCTGGGTGGGTGGTGTTGGCACACACCTTTAATCCCAGCATTTGGGAGGCAGAGGCAGGAGGATCTTTGTGAGTTTGAAGCCAGCTTGGTCTACAGAGTGAGTTCCAGGACAGCCAGGGCTGTTACATGGCAAAACCCTGTCTCAAAAACAAGAACAAAGAAACAAAAGATACAAAACAACAACAACAAAAAATCAAAGCAAAAACAAAACAAAACATCCAGAATTGAACTCAGCAGTCTCTTCCCTCAGGAGCCTGGGGTCTAGATGGGGAGACGGATACATAAGCACATGACTGCAGTGAGGGAGGAAAAGAAGGGACCAAGTGAGCACCCCAACTGCTGCCCTGTGTAGAGATAAAGGGTCATCAGGGAGCAGAGCTGTGCTGATACTGCCCAGGCTAAGACCCTGTTTCCCCGCAGCACTGTCTTAACTCTGTACAGAGGTGACCAACACAGGGAGGTGGAGAAAGGCAGTTACTTCTAAAGAGTTTTAATACAACTTCTAGGATCTTGGAGCAGTTACTTCAGGCCATGGAAACCCAACAATCCGTCGCCCAGCAACCTGATTCTGGGGAGAAAACCAGAGCTTCCAGGCCAAAGAGGAAATGAGATTTGAAACATAAACAGAAGAGACTGATTCTGATTCCAAGGGAGGCATCAGCCTTCCAAATCAGACTCCAAATGCCCTGAGAGCCAGGGCTCCTGCAGCAGTAGAGGTGGCCCCTGCCACCACCATCCCTGAATGTGAGCCCAGATGATGCTGGCCTCCTTCCTAATGTGTATCAGGCATAGATACAAACAGCATCCCTACATAGCTCCCCAGGAACTGGCCAGATGCATGTACTCTGCCTGCAAAGTGGCCCAACTGTCCTGGCCATGGGTGCTTTCCATGCGGAGAAGGGGAATTTGATTAGGCTAGGGGAAGCCTACAAGGGACATTGCATACCAGTCCCTTAAGCAGACGGGAACAAAGACGAGCTCGGAGCTGGAGAAGTTGTCCTTCACTGACAGCTGCATGGGTGTGGGGTACAACTGGGGCTCTGGGCCTGGGAGAGAAGTGATAATCAGCAATGCCTGAAAAGTACCTCCCCTTTCACCCTCCCTTAGGGAGGCCAATGTCCCAGGGACCAAGACACGGAGAGATTCATGCTTAGATCCTGCCCCAGGTCTTAACGAGAGAAAGCGGTTCCCAAAGTGATTTATTCTTCTATACATAGCTTACAGAAATAGACAAATTCCTCCTTTAGAGGGGAAAGATTAAGGACAGAGAGACAGATATGTTGGCTTAGCGTCACACAGTAAGTAGGAGCCGGAAAGAAACTGGGGCTCTTGTCCTTCCACGTGCTATTTCTAGAGCCACCAACCTTTTGTGTCTGCAGTAGGCCAAAAGGGGGTTCTGCCCTAATCTGGGGGTAGTACTAACATGGATAGCCTTTGATTTTAAATGAAATCAAAGCATTATTTTATTTTAGTTTATTTAGTTTTTCGGCAGGGACACGTTTACCCAAGGAGAGGGAGCATTTTGTCACCCATGTGAACGGATGGCCAGAATGCCTTCGTGAAGCATTTTAACCAAGGTAAATGGGCCTAGGAACCTGGCTCTCTGCTGGACTGTGACCCCCAAAGTTATTTGTTTGATAAAAGAGAGTAGAGCATAACAGTTCAAGAAAATGTTCCAGGACACGAGCGGCGGATGTGCCAGCTGCTGACCTGAGGGTGACAGAAGAGAGAGGCATCCAAGGAGGACCCACTTGAAAGTGGTGCCTCTGGTACTTACCCCTGCAGGTGGAGTTCCCCATCAGTATAACCCTTCAGCCCTGAACTGTGCTGGTGAGGGGCTTTCTTGTTTGCAAACCTCTCAGGAAAGCAGAACCCAGGCCATGAGAACTCCGGTTGACTGGTTACCCCATAGGCTACAGTAGCAGCCATCTGGGCCACGGGCCTCCCTGACAAGCATGCGGATTCCGTAGCAAATCACCAGTCCAGGCCTGCTAACCAGCTGCTGGACCCTGGTGAAGACACTGGCCATCGCTGCGATTGCGCTTCCTCCCCGTTAAAATGTGGAAGTCTACCAGGATGCTTGCTACGTTTTTTTTTTTTTGTCCTAATTGTAAAACCGAGAATTTGACAGAAGCCCAAACTTCAGTCTTCCCAAGAGTATGCGGGCTGAGAGTGAGCTGTCACCATCCCCCTCTGGGATTTCTCTCATTTGTCCCAACAGGCTAACACTTATGTACTCTGTCTCTGCACTTCACACCATGGCCCCTGTGAAACATTTCCGGCAGCCGTTCACATGTCTGGTCTGCTCCTTCTCCTAGGAAACAGATTAGACCCACTGTTCTTCCCTCCCGCAAATCTGAACTATTGGTCTCAGGCTGAGGTAGGCACGGATGATAGGCTTAGGGGGGCTGCAGCTCTGGTGTGCTAGGAGCTGTCAGCGGATGGGGAGATGGGGAAGGACTTCCCTCTGGTATCAAATCCAGAGGGGCCCAAGCACTCTCTAGTGGTGAAATAGGACTCAGCTAACATTTTCTGATGAGCTCCCCCTGAATTCTCAGCCTGCTTCTGCCACCTCTCCATCACACTGGATTGGAATTTTGGGGGGAGGAAGGGAAGGAAGGCCTGCAGGCTTGAATGGATTTACCCAGATCGGTCAAATCAACAAGGATTGTAGAGTAGGGACTGAAACCCAGGTGTCTGGAGCCCTAGGTCTACATTGTTTACACTTTTCCCACCCCCAAACAGAAGATTCTGAAGGGGCTCCCAGTCTGCCAGTCCAACAGAGGATCCTATTTAAATTAGCTGAAGGCTGTCAGCTCAGAGAGGAAAAGCTGGTCTTGAAGGAGGTAGGGCAAAGTTTAGGGGCCATTCTGGGATAAGCAGGATATACATCGGACCTAGAGGCCATTCTTAACCCTTTTCAGCCTTGACAGGAGCAGACACTGAGGCCTGCAAGAGGGAGTGATAAAGCCCCTTGACCCATCCCCCTGAGGAACTGGGGGAGGGAAGGCTTGGGGTTTCCCTTCCTTCTCTCTCCCTCTCCCCCATTGCCTGTTTTGGCAGTCGGGCCTTCCAGCACCCAGGCCTGAAAGTCCCTAACCATGAAACCTGCCCATGGGGCTGTCCAACCAGCTTTTCTCCCAAACACATCTCTTCTGGCCTCACACAGATCCTCATCCCTGCTAAACCTTCATCCCCGGCAACAAGAATGATGCCCCCTCCTAACGTCCCCTCCTGACACGGAGGCACAGTGCTGTTCCTCCCCAAGAGACATGCCCCCCGAAGTGTCACCAGCCCAGAAAACTAGGCGGCACCACTCACCACGCTCCTGAGAACCGGACAGCCCAGGTCGGCCCTCCCCCAGCCACAGGCAGCCCCCCCTTGGCGCTCCGGGGATGCCCTGCAGCCCTTGTGCCCCTTGACCCCCGAGCCTCACCCAGAAGAGCATGTTGAAGAAAAAGAGCAGGTATTTCACCAGCGGACTGACGAAGGAGAACTCCTCCCCGTAGGCAGCGGGAGCGCCAGGTCTCCGCGCCATGGTCCGCAGCTGCCCCCGGGGGCCTATCTCCCAGCGGCCGCCGGCCCACCTGCGTGCCCCGCAGCCCCGGACGTGAGCCGCGGGCCCACGGGGATCCGGACGCCGGGATAGCCGCACCGCACCGGGAGCCGCCCGAGCCGTGCGTCGGGGAGCAGCGCGGCCGGGGAACGGCGCCGCCGCTGGAGTCGCGGCGGGCAGCGTGAGCGGCGGAGTCTCCACCGCGGCCGCAGAGCAGCCTAGCCCGCCCGGCTCCCAGGCAATCGGGCCCGCCCCCTGGCCGGCCATTGGCGAGGCTGCCTAAACCTGACTTCTCATTGGTTGGCGGCTGATGTCACTAAGCGGCCAGCCATCCCTCTCCTCGGAGAGGCGGGGGAGACACCTGTTCTGTGAGGGACAACTTGTTAAAGGGTCAGTGGTTCTGCTTCTCCCCGCCTAGACGGGAAAGCCCGCGGGCTGCAGCTGCTTAAGGGAAAAAGAATGAGGAAAAGGAATGCACCCTGCATCCCACACCCACGGCCTCTGCCCAGTTGCTGTGCACACATGCAAACACACGTACGTTAAAATCAACAAGTACGTACTCTGTGTTGAGCAATTCGTTCAACGCTGTGGAAGCAGAAAAGAATGAATGTGATCCCCAGGGATCAATAAAATCAGAGAGACAAATGGCAGGCACCTACTGGAGGGTAAAGAATAGACGCAAAACTGTTTAGCAACCATATATTTTAAATGCTTGTTTAAAGCTCAGTAGTGGAATTCTCAAACCGTCCTCACCAATCTTGCCATCCTGTGATTACCATCCAGGCCCTCTATTCAAGCCTTCTCGGAACCTTGATCTACATGAATACATGTGTTTTTTAGCATGCTGATGGGGCCTGCACAGATTGAATCCTGAGCAAGCGGTGGCCGTTGTACAGGCTACAACAAGTAATATAAACCTAACCTTGGGGAGGGGCCTGATTCTGCCATCATTACTATGCTCTCCCCAAGCTGCGCTTCGTGTAACGTTAAATCTAAGGATCAAGTTAGACGGTGTGTGTGAATCACTCACACATAGAGGCTCATACCCGGGCTCAGTAAATGTGTTTTTAAAATTTTACTTCTTTAAAAGATGTGTATGTGTGTGGGCCTAAGTGTATGTATACGTATGCGTGCAGGTGCTGATGGAGGCCGGAAAAGGGTGTCAGATCCCCTGGGACTAGAGTTAGAGACTGTTGTGAGCCACCTAATGTCAGTGCTGGGAACTGAACTTTGGGCCTCTGTGAAGGCTGCAAGTGCTGTTAGTGACTGAGCCACCGCTCCAGCCCTGGTGTTTTGTTTCAGTGGAATTCATAATCCCGTGTGGAAATAAAACAACAGCAGAATCACCATCACGTAAGTGTTAGAAGCTGAGCACTAGGTGTCACGGCAGGAGGGATCAGGGGAGGCTGAGAATGGGAATAATAGAGACAGTGGGGAGGAGAGGTCCGGGTGGACACAGAAAGCTGTGTCGAAGCTTGGACATAGAAAAGCATATCGTGTGTCGTGTGAAAAATAAGCAGATCACTTTCGTGGCTTGGTGTGGAGTGCAAGACAACACCGGCTAATGCCAGCATGTGCTGGATTGAATGAAAACTGTAGAAGGACTTGATATCAGATGGCTGAGTTTGCGTCGAACTGATTGGGACAAAAGAGTTTTGTAGAAAGAAATGTGGTAAAATCTTTGTTTTCAGATAGAGTGTAAAAGAGGCTGAAGAAAGCTTAATCCCAGCACTTAGGAGGCAGGTGGATCTCTATGAGTTTGAGGCCAACCTGGTCAACGTAGTGAGTTCTAGGTCAGCCAGGAGTATACAGTGAGATCCAATTAAAAAAAAAATCCTAGGGGCTGGAGAGATGGCTCAGTGGTTAAGAGCATTGCCTGCTCTTCCAAAGGTCCTGAGTTCAATTCCCGGCAACCACATGGTGGCTCACAACCATCTGTAAAGAGGTCTGGTGCCCTCTTCTGGCCTGCAGACATGCACACAGACAGAATATTGTATACTAAATAAATAAATAAATATTAAAAAAATCCTAATACTATCATTCTATTAAATGGACATAGCCATTTAGTTCAACTATCCTCTAAGTTTTTATCTTTATGCCCATACATCAGTGTACCTCTTAACCCTCATCGAAGAAATCTCTTTTTGCAGTAGATGGTTGTTAATACAGGAACCCACGACTGGTCAGCAAACAGGGAACATGATACTGTAGAACGCTCAAGATGTAAACAGGATGTCTATTTTACACCCCATCTGCCCACAAGGTTCAGAGATCAGTGAAGAGGAGCTAAGGGCTTGTAAGAGTGAGAGGTAGTGGACACGTGTAGTGAGACAGTATTTGCTGGACATGACAGGGCTGTTGTACACATGAGCTTGAAATGGCTGTGACTTCATGGGCTCAGATGTTAGGGATTTTAAAAATCTGTTATTAGGACCAGGCACGGTGGCACATACCCTACCCCAGCATTCATGAGGCAGAGGCAAGCAAATCTTTTCAAGTTTGAGGCCAACATGGAATTCCAGGCCAACATGAAATTCAACATAGTGAATTCCAGGTCATCCAGGGCTACATAATGAGACCCTGTCTCAAAATAAAAAAATAAATAAAAACTTGCCTTTTGTATAAGATTAATTTAATTGAAAAAGAAAGACAAAATTAGATAGAATATTTTGAGCCTGAAAACAATTAATAACTCAGGAAAGGCTTAAACTAAAGGAATATTAAGTAAGAATTATACTGTATTTTGTACATTTCAAATTTATTAGACAATTGCAATAGGTACTGAGTACAATTGCACGTTCAAAATGGAAATATGATTGGCAGTATTCAGAAAAAGAAGAGAGCAGGCAAGGTATGGTATTTGAGGCTGAGCAAATTTAGTCAGAATAAGCATTACGAAGAAAGCTTAACTGTGTCCTCTTACCGAAGCCTGACAGTTATCCTTCCAGGGGCCAGGCCTTCTTTTATGACTTTCTCAAGAAGGTCAGTAAGTCTGGGGACGGCTGCAGAACTGGAAAAATCCAAGCCAAAGCCTAAAATCCAAAGAACAAAAACTACCTATTACCTGTACTGTACCTTGATGCTCAGTAAATGAGATGATTAACATTGGCTGGTTTTTCAGTAGCGTGTGTGTGTACGTGTGTGTATGTGCGTGTGTGCACACGCGTGTGTGCGTGGGGGGGGTGCGCGCACGCGCACATACACACACATATGCTCGCACCAGAGTTCAATGTCAGTTGCTATCTTCAATTGGTCCCCACTTTATTTACTTATTTATTTGTATTGTGTGGCAGGGGAGTTGGGGATTTGTGGATAGTGGACCACTTCTAAGAGTCAGTTCGCTCTACTGTGTGGATTCTGTCTTTCCAACATGCGGGTTCCATGCACGCGAGCCATCAGGTTTGGTGGTGAGGCGCCTTTCCCTGCTAACCATCTTGCTTGTGTCCACCTTATGATGATTTTCTGAAAGAGTTATTTCCATTTGTGCAGAAGCCAGAAAAGGTGTCAGATCCCTTGGAGTTGGGGTTACAGATGGCTGTGAGCTGCCCCACATGGGTGCTGAGAAACAAACTCAGGTCCTCTGGAAGAGCAATAAGTACTCCTAACCGCTGAGCCATCTCTTCAGGATAGAGAGAGGGATACGGTCGAGAACCAGAACCACTTCACAGTGTTGTACTGTGACATCTTTATGGCAGTGTTTATACTACGGTGGGCGTCTAAACGTGTAAGTCCTCGCGTATTAATTCAGATATGTATGTGTGCCTAACGTGTGAGTTAGGAGCCACAGAACTGTTAGAAGTGCATCAGTAATACTTGTTTCTCAGCAAAAGACTATGAAGGTGTGTGAGCCAGTCCTTGAAGAGTTCACATTCTCGCTGGGAAATCAGATACACATGAAACTTCAAGAGACATTCAGACCATCTATCATGTCTCCAAGGACCCCTAATTGCTCTAGTCCCATCCATAGAGATAGTGGTCATTTTGAACAATTAAATTATCCACGCCACCCAAATAAACCCTATATGAGTGCAGTTAATTTTTCATTTCATGTTGTGAGACCCCAAGAGGGCCACTTAATTTTTCCCCTCAAATACAAATTTTGACAAACTTCTAGTGAATAACTTTGGTAGCTTAAGAAGACAGCCATGAGCCGGGCGGTGGTGGCGCACGCCTTTAATCTTAGCACTCGGGAGGCAGAGGCAGGCGGATCTCTGGGAGTTCGAGGCCAGCCTGGTCTACAGAGCTAGTTCCAGGACAGGCACCAAAGCTACAGAGAAACCCTGTCTCGAAAAACCAAAAGAAGAAGAAGAAGAAAAAGAAGAAGAAGAAGAAGAAGAAGAAGAAGAAGAAGAAGAAGAAGAAGAAGAAGAAGAAGAAGAAGAAGAAGAAGAAGACAGCTATGAGATTTTTTTTTTACCACAGGGACTAGAACCCCCTCCCCCAATGGCTTTCCTCAGGAGAATGAGCAGGAAAGGGAAGGCTGAGGACAAGAGCTTGTCCACTAGATCAACACCTCGGTGCAGAGGCTACTTGCCCTTGAGTCTCACAGATCTCCTTACTAGTTATTTTATTTTATTTATTTTTTGGGGGGGAGGGTTTCGAGACACGGTTTTTCTGTGGTTTTGGAGCCTGTCCTGGAACTAGCTCTTGTAGACCAGGCTGGTCTCGAACTCACAGAGATTCACCTGCCTCTGCCTCCCGAGTGCTGGGATTAAAGGCATGCGCCACCACCCGGCTCTTACTAGTTATTTTAATAGAATTTCTATTAAGTCTGTTTAAGCCTGTTTTTCCTTTTTTTTCCCCCCCCCAGCCAAACAGTCCTAATCAATACCATGAAATTATGAACCAAGATCTACTGCAGTGGAAGGAAAAGAGAACTTGATGTTGTTAGAGAGGAAGGGAGACACTAGAGAGGAGAAACAGAAGTGGTACCTGAGCTGAGCCACAAGGTACGCAGAAGGCCTGCTGAAGAGGGACATGCCGTGCAAGCACATACGATGGATGGAACGCAGGTACACATGACCTCGCTCCACCAACAGACAAGCACACTTGTAATTGCTGCACCTCTTCATGAAACTGTTCACATGGTATTTATAGCTCATTCTTGCACCTTGAACATTCACCTCAGCAGGTTGTGATCTGAAGGAGAGACCAAAACCTCCCCTCGGAAGGAGCTGGCCCTTTAACAGCCCCACTAGTAAAGTTTATAACAGACTTGCTGTCTGACTCATCTGATGAGATCAAGTTCAGGCTAACTTGCCTTCATTTCTTGATCTGGAGAGCGTGTACTGAACACCAGCTTCATAATTTCATCCTTGCGTGTTTACATTTTGTTTTGAGGACGGAATCCACGGCCTTGTGCAGTCCGCAGGAGTGTGGACTCTACCCCTGAGCCACACGCTAACGATCCAACTGCCTTCAGTCTCCAAGATCCATGTCTTCAGAGACCAAATAAGCAGGTCGAGAGGGAGCTTTTTAGGAACCATCGCTGTGCTGAAGCTAGAGTCTTTTAAACTGGCCTTGACCTCCAGAGAGTGGTTCGGAGCGTGGTTTATTGGCCTGGTAGCGAGAAGCAGGTTCAAAGGCTTCCACTTAGCCTTCTTTACTGCTGTAGCCCCCACCGTTGTGTTCAGAAGCCAGTGTAGGGACTCTACTGAGCATGCCTGTGACATTATATGTCTATCAGATGTACATTTATATCATGGGCAACGACTGAGATAAGCCGATGCCAGAGCTCTGCGGCCCACCTGACAACCAAACCTGTTCTGACTAGTTCTGGCTAGTTCGTGTTGAGTGTTTAGGGCTCAGTACCAGTCCCGAGCCCATTCCAGTTTCCCTTCACTTGTTTCCCCTTTCTGATTTACAGCCATCAGCAAGGGACTGCAGTTTCTGTAGAGGGTTAGGAAGTTGTCTACTGTGAGTGACTGCCTGCGTAGTGGGACCCGTCTTCCTAGGGAGTTAAACTTCATGCAAGGTCTCTAGGTCTGGGACTCTGTTGCATTCTGTAAATTGGTTAAAGGATTAAGATTCTTTTTTCTTTTCTTTTCTTTTTTCAAGACAGGGTATCTCTGTAGCTTTGGAGCCTGTCCTGGAACTAGCTCTTGTAGCCTAGGCTGACCTCGAACTCACAGAGATCTGCATACCTCTGCCTCCCGTGTGCTGAGATTAAAGGAATGAACCACCACAGCCTGGCTAGGACTAAGATTTTTTATTATGGTGCCAAACCTAAAACTTCTTCACACACACACACACACACACACACACACACACACACACACACACACACACATTAAGATTTTAAGGGTTGGGAGTATGGCTCAGAGGAAGAGGACATGTTAGGATGCTTAGTGTCCTAAGTTCAAGTCTCAGCAGTATGAAAACAGGCAAACCCTTCCGTAGGCTGCCCAGCTACTCTGGTTCCAGCAGCACAACTTGCCGTTGTCAAGGACACTCCGCAGGTCTGATTGCTGCATTGGCTCAGCCGTCAATTACAGGCACGAGAACCACACTTGGCTGACTAGCTGCTGCCACTTGCTCCAGGCCACCCAGAATCCCATTATCTTCCCTGCATTCAGAGAGCTCATGCCAATGGCAGCAGTTTCTGCCACGTCCCTGGCCTACAGAGAGTTGTCACAAGAGGTCTTTAAGGGAGCGCTTCTTACAGTGTATTTCGCTTTGCTTTGGGGACTAGTGGGCGTAGGAAAGGGCAGATGAGAGTGGCTTACATAAGCCTACTGCTTTAGTCCAATAGCTCCGAGCCTTTGGAAGTTCTCCTCTGTAGTGGCTATTCTCTTCGAGAGCCAACGGTGCCCTCCAGCAGCACTTGGAAGCCGTTTCTGCACATAACTAGAAGAGTGTGACTGGTATCTAGGAGGTAAGATACTGCCAAATGAGGCAGGATTCCGATGAGGCAAGGCATCTAGGGCACACAGCTAGATATGCCACTTAGCTCGTGCTAGCCTTGGCCCTACTGCTAAACACCGCACAGTGCTCCATGACGAAGTATTGTCTTAATACTCCAATGTTGAGTGACCCTGCTTTATAGCAGAAGGGATAGCTGCTGGTTTAGGTCACGAGCGAGTCCAGATTTCTGTTAACTAACCAAACACCCAGAGCCCTTTTAGACCAAGAATCCATGCAAGTGAACATATATCAATAAATGTGGCTACTTCATCTTCATACTTCCTTCACCCTGGACCATACCCTTAAGATCCATTCCCACACACATCCCCAGGATAAGACACACTGGTTGTTAGCCAAGCAGTGGTGGCACATGCCTTTAATCCCAGAACTCAGAAGACAGAGGCAGGCGGATCTCTGTGAGTTCAAGCACAGCCTGTCTACAGAGAGAGTTCTAGAACACCCAGGAAAGCAACAACAACAAAAGATGAACTGGTTGTTTAAAATTGCAAACTTGGCCGGGCGGTGGAGGCAGAGGCAGGCGGATCTCTGTGAGTTCGAGGCCAGCCTGATCTACAAGAGCTAGTTCCAGGACAGGAACCAAAAGCTACCGAGAAACCCTGTCTCGAAAATCAAAAAAAAAAAAAAAAATTGCAAACTTGCTGAAGAGATGGCTCGATGGTTAAGGGCACTTGTTGCTCTTGCAGAGGATCCAAGATCTGTTTCCCTGCACTCGCAATCATCCATAACTCTAGCTTCAGGGGGTCCAATGCCCTCTTCCGAACTTCAAGGACACTGTGCACACATGAGACACATGCATATATGAAGGCCAAACACACATACATATAAAATAAATAAACCTAAAAGCAAACAAACTAAAACCCAAAATTGTAAGCTTTCTTCAGTCTGGGCAGATATGTCAGTGGATAACGTAGTTCTTCACTGCCTATCTTTTTTTTTGTGGTTAGACTTTGGCAGGCTATGGGACCTGCTTCAACTCGGAATTTAATAGATCTGGTAGCAATGAGAAGCAGAGGGTTGGGTTCATGGGGGAAACTGCACCCCTTGTTAAAGCTCCTACCTCATGGGAAGCCCTTATGATGTCTTCAGGCAAAGAAATTCTGTCACAAATGTTTAATGGAATGACATGGGAAGAATAAATAAAAATATTGAAGTGTAATTGAATTTTACATTTCAAGTATGATCCATTCTTTACAGATATGATTTCATTATAGAGAAACAGATGAGATTTGTCTGTTTGAAAGGGAAGCTGGATATAAATAGGTTTTCATAGATTATATTAGTTCTATTATGAAATTCATGTATTTGTGATGCAATTGCTAGGGTACTTCTGTCACCTGATTACGGGCAAGATGCAACTCACCTTTTCAAGGTGAGGTGTTTGTAAGGATACATTGTTTTCAGTGGTACTTTGTTCTTTGTGGTACATTGTTCCCTGTGGTACTTTGTTCTTTGTGGTACATTGTTCTCTGTGGTACCTTCACTCACCATGAATGAAAACCCGTGATAATAATATCCATGCAAAGAATTTGGATTCTTGCATCTACAATAGAGCTATGCTTATGGGAGTGTTCAAACCAGAACAGCAAACATCTATGAACACTCATTATACCGTGCTAAGCGCTGGGGCACAAAGATTGATGAGGTATAGCTGTAAACGTAGGTGCACACAGTCTAGCTCTGAGCTTGGCTAAGTTGTGTAGATTGAAAACAGATTGGGTCTAGCTTTGCCAATGATTAAAGAATATAAATTTAGGTAAGTGTGTTAGCTCTTTCCTGTAATTCCAGTGTGTGGGGGCTTAAAGTAGGAAGATTTTCTTGAATTCCAGGTCATCCTGGACCACATAATGAGTCCAAGAAAATCTGGGCTATAAAGTGAGACTGTTAAAGGAGAAAGAGAGAAGGAGAAGGAGAAGGAGGAGGAGGAGGAGGAGGAGGAGGAGGAGGAAAAAACCTCGGCTTGGAGAAGCTGGGCATGGTGGTACAGTTCGGACACAGAGGCAGAGGGATCTCTGTGAGTTCAAGGCCAGCCTGGTCTACACAGTGAGTTCCAGGCCAGCTAGGGCTGTTCTGTTATGTCTTTCTATGTTGCCCAAACTTGCTTTAAACTTGAACTCATCCTGTCACAGCTTCCCAGTTATTATGATTACAGGTATAACCTGGGCAGTGGTACATGCCTTTAATCCCAGCACTCAGGAGACAGAGATAGGCAGATCTCGGTGAGTTCGAGGCCAGCCTGGTCTACAAGCAAGTTCCAGGACAGCCAGGGCGGTTACACAGAGAAACCCTGCTTACAGGTATGCAGACCATCAAGACACTGCTGCCAAGGCTGAGGAGCTTAGTTTGATCTCTGGGACTCCCATGTAGAAGGAGAGAGTCAACTGCCCTAGTTATCACTTGCCTGCAAATGTGTACCATGGCACGTGTACACAGCACTTTGTACATATAAATAAGAAATGTAGCCAGGCAGTGGTGGCGCACACCTTTAATTGCAGCACTCAAGAGACAGACAGACAGATATCTGTGAGTTAAAGGCCAGCCTGGTCTACAAAGCAAGTTCCAAGACAACAAGAATACACAGAGAAACCCTGTTTCGAAAAACAAGCAAAGAAACAAACAAAACAAAAGGTAGCTAAATATTTTGTTTAAAGATTGCAGCTAGATACCGCGCATGACTGGTACCATCATGCCTAACTTCCAACACCTTTTTAAAATGAAAGCAACACTTCAATTAAAAAGAAAAGAAAGCCCAGAATTGTGGAGCACACCTGTAATTCCAGACACCTAGGAGGTGGGAGCAGAAAGAGAATTGAAACTCTAAGACACCTAAATACCAAAAAACGAACAAACAAACAAAAAGACACAGGCATCTGAGGGAAGACACCTGAGTTTGACCTCTGTCTTCTACACGCACATGCACCACAGACACACAGACGGTACGCACATAAACACTCAATTTAAAAGAAAAAGAAAAAAGAAAGCAAAATCTAGAAACCCACTGTCTTTCAGAATTTTCTTTTTTTGTTTTTGTTTGTTTGTTTGTTTTGTTTTTTCGAGACAGGGTTTCTCTGTGGCTTTGAAGCCTGTCCTGGAACTAGCTCTATAGACCAGGCTGGTCTCAAACTCACAGAGATCCTCTGCCTCTGCCTCCCAAGTGCTAGCAGAATTTTCTTTTTGTCATATGTATGCATACCCACATAGGTCTGATGGATTTTTTGTTTGTTTCTTTTGTTTTCTGAGACAAGGCTTCTCTGTATAATAGTCCCTACTGTCCTGAAACTCGCTCCGTAGACAAGGCTGACCTTGAACTCACAGATATCCAACCGCCTCTGCTTCCCAAGTGTCGGGATTAAAGGCGTGCGCCACCGCTGCCCGGCCTGATGGACGTCTATTGTTTCTGGAAAACTAAACAATGTCAGAGGCAATGTCTGGAATTTTTAAAGAGCTTGGGGAATTATTTAATAATTTCCATTTGAATTATCTTTTGATCTTCCTGCTAATTCTATTAGGTAACCATTTTTAGATTAATTCTTAGCGAGCATTAAAATTGTTTGTAAATGTTTACTTTGATGTTTATCAGAGAGTGTCTTGCCTGATGATTTGAAAGGGAGGTTAAGTCTGAAAACCAAAGGGAGAGGAATAGTGAAGTGATTTTAACACAGTCTTGCGCGAAACTGAAGAGATGGCTCAGAGGTTAGAAGGATTCACTGCTCTTGTGGAAGAGCCTGGTTCTGTTTCTAGCACCCACAAAGAAGTTTTTATTCCAGCAGCTGAGAAGTCAATGGTCTGCCCAGGAAAAGTCCTGCAAGTCAGAAATACCAACTGTTACGATTTGAAGGTGACCGTGCACCGTAAACTCTATGTTTGAACCGTTGGTGTCTAGTCCCCCACCCACCTCCACCTACCCCCATGGGAGCATGGGAGGAGGAGTTATTTGGGAAGCTTGGGGAAGCTTTGGGAGGTAGAATCTCCCTGGAGGAAGTAGATCACTGGGGCTCCACCTCCTGTCTACTCTGTTTCCTGACTGCAGAGTAGTCTCAATGTGACCAGTAGCCTCATGCTTCGGCTGCAAGCAATGCCTTCCCTCCCGTGGTGAATTATATCTTCTCTAACTATAATCGAATAGACCCTTGCTCCCTTAAGTTGCATTTGCAAGGTACTTTGTAACAACAACCAGAAAAGTAGGTACTACATAAGCCAAAATGGTGGGTGCAGTCATGATGTGTATTAGATTATTTGAATGAATGGGTGAATTTTCTATGTCCCATGGTGTCTCACAAACTTTAAATTCGAATGTCCATAGCTTGAGATCACATTCTCTACTCAGCCATCGTTTCTGCCTCTCCTACTTAGAAACATTAAATTACCCCGGCCCCAACAGGCATTTGAAATTACAGCCTCAAGTGCTAGAATTAAAAAAAAAAATGTTAGCCCACCAAATGGGCTTCATTATGGTGTCTTCATACATATGCATGAATACACTTTGTTCTCATTCACCCTGGCCTCCCTCATTTTTCTGCCCCCTTCTGATCATATTCTTTCCTCCCCCTAGACAAGCCCCACTCCTGTGTCTGCTTTCATATCACATATATTCTTTTACCCCTGTCCCTTAGGATCTCTTCCTTCCTCTCATTAACCCTCTTTTGGTTTCAAGACCTACCTTTGTAGACATATAAACACACACACACACACACACACACTGTATTTATAGATTCTGCGTATGAGATAAACATAGTACTTGCCTTTCTTAATCTGGCTTATTTCACTTAACATAATGACTTCTACTTCTATCCATTGTCTTCCTAATGCCATGCTTTAATTTCCCTTTGTAACTGCTTAAGTCTCATCGTGTATATGTACTGCATTTTATGTACCTATTCATCTCTGGATGGCCATCTCAGCTGGTTCTGTTTCCTGGCTATTGTGAATAAAATAGCAACCTCATCAATTCAGCACTAGAATTTTGCCTGTAGACATAGTTTGTGTTGCTAGAGCGATGCCAACAATGACCAGCAAGTGAAGAATGGCTCCAAGTAGTTAGAGGCAAGTTGCTAATGGAGACAGGACTGTCAAGTAGTAAACTTATAGATCAGCAACATGTTGTATAGGAATTTAAAAAAAAATCTAACATATGCAGGAATGATGGGTTCTGGGAGATTCTGAAAGGTCTATACATTAGAAAGTCAGGGAAGTTTCAGTTCTTTGTGTTCATTCACGAAGACAAAAACACCAAGCGGTTAGAACACAACTTTAATCCCAGAACTTGGAAGGCAGAGACAGGCGGATCTCTGTGAGTTCGAGGCCAGCCTGGTCTACAAAGTGAGTTCCAAGACATCCAGAACTGTTACACAGGGAAACCCTGTCTTGAAAAACCAACAGAAGGAAGAGGAGAAGGAGGGAGAGGAGAAGGAAGAGGAGGAGGAAGAGAAAAAGAAGGAGGAGGAGGAGAAGGAGGAGGAGGAGGAAGAGAAGAAGGAAGAGGAGAAGGAAGAGAAAAAGGAGGAGGAGGAGAAGGAGGAGGAGGAAGAGGAGAAGGAAGAGGAGGAGGAAGAGAAAAAGGAGGAGGAGGAGAAAGAGGACGAGGAGGAGGAGGAGGAGGAGGAGGAGGAGGAGGAGGAGGAGGAGGAGGAGGAGGCATTGCTGCCTGTTAGACTCCATTGGAGAATTCCGTGTTTACCCAGCCTCCATTGACAGTACCTCTGTTTAGATCCTAATGGACAGAGGAGAGGAGAGTGGAGTTGGGTGAGGCAGTAAGAAGAATATCATGGGTCTTGCAGGGGGAGAAAGAGCCAGAGAAACAGCATGACTTCAAAACCAAAGCAGACTGAGAACTAAGTTTAGAGCTATAGGCAATGAGTTTCAAAAAGTTTCCAGGGCTGGAGAGATGGCTCAAAGGTTAAGAGCAGTGACTGCTCTTCTGGAGGTCCTGAGTTCAATTCCCAGCAACCACATAGTGGCTCACAACCATCTGTAATGAGATCTGGTGCCCTCTTCTGGCCAGCAGGTATACATGGAGGCTGAACACTGTGTGCATAATAAATAAATCTTTAAAAAAAAAGTTTCCAGCTATGAGAAGTGAGATGCAAATAAAAGGTTTGGTATCAGAACCCCGAAATGCCTTGTAAGATGTTCTGTCTGTACCATATACATAGAACTGCAACATAGGACAGAAGAGTCTTTCTAGATGTGGAAGGAGAAGAAGGGATGTAGCACACCCAGGGGAAATGCTATGGTATAAACTTTTCCCCTTGTAAATTCAACAATGTTGGGAGATGGGGCCTCAAAAGGGTTATCAGGTGAACCCTATCCTATTCTGTAAAGATCATTCCTCCTCATCCCTGTCTATGATAATCTTGTCAACTTGATCAGAGAGATGTCTAGATCAGAAAGCACGCCTCTGAGCATGTCTGTGTGGGTATTGCCATTGGCTAACTGATTATGAGGGCTCTGGTCCAATGAATGGTTTAATCCATTGATGGATCCAAAATGTGAACAGACTATGGCAAAGGTTGGAACTGTGGAGTGTGGGGCCATGTAGAATGGCCAGATCTAGGATGTTTGTTTTTTATTTTTACTTTTAAATGTGTATGAGTGTTTGCCCGCATGTATGTATGTTCACCAGATACATGCGTGCCTGGTGCTTGAGTGCAGAGGAAGGCAGCAGAACTGCAGTCACAGATGCTTAGGAACTGCCACGTGGGTGCTGCAAATTGAATTAGGGTCCTCTGCAGAGCAGCAAGTGCTCCTAAGCCCCAAACCATCTCTCCAGCACCTCAGAAGCTTTACTTTATGGCTTATTTTATATAATAACTCTATAAAAGACTAACATTTCTTTATCTCTGGAGATGGTAGATGACTGCTTTTCGGGAGCTTCCAGAGGGAGCAGCACGGTGGAGTCCTTTAACGTCATTGTCGATCATCATGGAACATGGGGGTAGGTTTTAGCTTTGTTATTTGACTCCCCTTGCCTCTTTTCAGGGTCTCATGTAGCCCAGGCTTGCCTTGAACTTGCCGTATACTCAAGGATTTTGCTCATGATTTACCCTTTGTGTGTTATTCTGTGTCAGCAGAAAATTGAATTAGATAATTTATTAGTTACTTGTCTCATTGCTGGGGCAAAACATCTGCAAAATCAGCTCCAAAGGAGGGAAGGTTCATTCTGCTCACAGTTTCAGAAGTGTCAGTGCAGCGTTCAGAGGAAGCAGAGCCGGGCAGCCCTGATTGATCAGGGAGCAGAGTGAAGCAAGAACACGCTTCAGGAAACTCTCTTTAACCCAGCCTGAGCTTCCCAGTTCCACGATTTCCCAACAGCTTAAGCTTAAATCCATCAATAGATCCAACTGTTCATTAGGCTACAGTCTCTGGGAACACTTGATCTCCTAGACACGGCTCAATTAAATCACATTTACAATGACATAGAAGGGGGTTAGCCTTTGGAGAACAGTGCCTGCTCAGAGAAGAGATGGCCAAGACGTCTGTGATATGAGGGCCAGCACATGCTCGGCGATGCTGTCGATGGGCTCTAGACTGCAAACAAAACAGCCCAGCATAATTTTTACCAGAGAGTAAAGCCCACATACAGTGCTGCCTGTGTTGTGTCTTTGATGGACTTTGTCAATCACCACTGTGCTCTGAATTTGCATTATTATTAGATTGAGGTATTAAATTGTATGCTCTCCCTCATGCATGCTCCATCACTTGTGTGTGTGTGTGTGTGTGTGTGTGTGTGTGTGTGTGTGTAAGATTGAATTTAGGCCTTGTGGTTTGAATAGGTATGGCCCCATAAACTCATGTGTTTGAATGGTTGGTCATAGGTAGTGGCACTATTAGGAGGTGTGGCCTTGTTGGAGTTGGTGTGGCCTTGTTAAAAGTGTGTCACTGTGGAAGCGGGCTTTGAGGTCTCATATATGCTCAAGCTACACCCAGTGTGGGTCACAGTTGCTTCTGCTGCCTATGGATCAAGATGTAAAACTCTCAGCTCCTTCCCCAGCACCGTGTCTACCTACATGCTGCCATGATAATAATGGACTAAACCTCTGAAACTGTGAGCCACCCCCAATTAAATGTTTTCCTTTATAAGAGTTGCTGTGGTCATGGTATCTCTGCATCAAAGGAATCCTAACTAAGACAGGTCCTCGGCTAACTATTTACCACTAAACTATACTTCAGCCCCCAATCAGACAGCCTTTTAAAGATGCGTCTATTCATGAAGGGATATCCAGCCTGAAATCTGCATTTCCTGCCTTCAAAGTGGCACACTCTGAAGACACTTGTTCTTTGTACTCTCTGTTCAAGTCACCAGAAAGCCACGGGGGGGGGGGGCAGAGCTGGGGCGTGATGGCAAACATTTGAGGTTGATTTGAATTCTTTGAGCACTCTGAAATTATTTCAAATACTTATGTAGGTAGACCCCATCCATTCATTGTCCTTCTGGAACCTTCTGCTGTCTTTCCTCTGAGAAACACCCCACAACCTGCCATTTTTGACTAAGTAACAAACTAAAGAGCACATCTATCCTGGAACCGGAGCATAGGACTTCTTCTAGCCAATAAGAATATAAGAGTAGGCACGTGACCCAAATTGATCCAATCAGAATGAAGTCTAGAATTCAGTAGGGGAAGAGAATGTTATTGAAAGAGATTTCTTCTCTCTTTTGCTGGGGACCCTAGCATTCATGTTGCTAGTAGATCCACCAGAGGGATCCTGAGAGAGGAAGCCCACAATGAACAGACACAGAGCTGAGACAAGCTTAAATCAAGCTCTGATGACATTTGTGTCTGAAGATCCAATAGTCCCTATAGTCATCCCTACCCTTAGGCTTCTCAGTTATGTGGGTCAATAAAATTGTGGGGGTTTGATTTTTTTTAAAAAAATTTATCATATTTTGGCCAGGCGATGGTGGCGCACACCTTTAATCCCAGCACTCGGGAGGCAGAGGCAGGCAGATCTCTGTGAATTCGAGACCAGCCTGGTCTACAGAGCTAGTTCCAGGACAGGCTCCAAAGCCACAGAGAAACCCTGTCTCGAAAAACCAAAAAAAAAAAAAAAATTTATCATATTTTGTTTGTTGCCTAAGTCAGATAAAAATTGTCACCTTGCAACTTAAAACGTACTGACCTGCATACCATTCCTCTGGTTGGGTGCTGTGCACATTAATAGGATTCTCCTTCTCTTAGTCCATCCTATGTGCAAACCTGCCATGCGGTAGGTGGCGGATCTAGGACGCCTGCTTTTGTAGCTTAGCTATTGACTTTCTCTGTTCCTCTGGCAAAGGCCTCCTTTCAGCCGCGCTAGCAGGGAGTCCACAGTGGGGCTCCTTTAAAGGTGGATCCAGAAGGCTAGTCCTACAGACAACTGAGCACAGACAGCCTGGCAACCCGAGCTGGCATGTACAGTCCTCAGGCCGACACCGACCTCTCTGGAACGGGCAGCTCCCGCAGAGCCCAGCTTCAGAAGGGCCTCACCAGCAGTTCCTGACGGAGGCGGAAAATAACCCCAAGAAACGTGGCTCTCTAAGCCGGGGACAATCAAGGGATGAGTCAGCCTTCTAGAGAAAATTGTCTTCAATTTTCTGCCAGGCCCCAGCCCCCACAGCAGCAGGGCCTGCAGGCCTGTGCGCTTCTTTCAAGGGCGTAATAATACCTTAGATGTGAGAGCGTGCTGAAGGGCTGGGCCTCTTTCAAAGCACTTATGCATTCATTATCTCATTAGGATAGCGGATTTGCTATTTTTTTCCTTCAGATTCATTTTAAAAAAAAATCCAAATCCAGCAGAGGAAATTTTTATTTGGCTTTCAACAAGCTTTGAAAAGAGAAAAATCAAAATTGAATCCAAGAGAGAAGCTTCTCTAGAGACAGATATACCCCTTCTCTCCTATACCCAAAATACCAAGAGGACAGGAGCTAGACTTTAGAGGAAAGACTGAACCCCGGTTTCAGTTCCAAATCTGCCCAGCAGTGGTGTGACCAGGACAAGCCCCTTAATCTCTTAGCACTGGTTTCTTTCTTTGAGAAGAGACACAATCTTCCTGCAGATGTTGGCTTTGACATTTTCTGAAGTTCTAAATCTTCAAGGCTTTGATAACTGTAGAGTCTGACAGGACTGACTTTTTCTTTCTTTCTTTCCTTTTTCTTTTGGTTTTTTTGGAGGCAGGTTTTTCTGTGTAGCTTTGGAGCCTGTCCTGGAACTTGCTCTGTAGACCAGACTGGCCTCAAACTCATGGAGATTTGCCTGCCTCTGCCTTCTGAGAGCTGGGATTAAAGGAACGTGCCACCACTGCCCCACTAGGGACTGACTTATAAGATGCTATTGGTGTGGATGTGTGTGTGTGTGCATGTGTGCACACGCACGCACATGAATACATATGTCAGGTGCCCTACTACGGGGGGATACAGGGCTGAGCACAGCCCCCTCCAGGATCCCATGCCCTCCTAGGTCCTCTGAAAGCAGAAGATGATGGGTGGTAATGACTAGTAAGGAAAAGAAGGGCAAGAACTGACTATGCACTGAGCGCTTCCACTCGGCCAGGGAACTGCCGCCTGTGGGAAGAGGCACAGAGACTGTGTAGCTCCTTGGGGTGGAAGTGTGACCCTCCTGACAGGAGGAGATTCTCAAGAAAAGCCCATCTGCCCTTCCCTTTGGCTATGGACTCCAGAAAGAATGGTCCCACAGAGACTGGATTCTCCTACGGCTCCTACACTGAGGGACTGGGAAAGACTGGACCCTCATGCCAGTCAGAGGAGGTTCTGACAACTCGCTGGGCTACCTTGCAGGAGACAATGCAGCAGAGCTGTGTCAGCGATGGGCAGGAGGCATGTTGACTAAGACTGCTTAAGTGGGCTTACCTCTTGCCCTCTATTTAAATTTAAATCTTATGTCACACCCCAAATTTGGACTTTAAATGTACTACCCAAAGATTCATGTGTTGCCAGTGTGGCAATGGTGGGGCCTAAAAGGTGGAAGATAACTAAGAGGTTGGGGCCTTGCTCTTGGAAGTGTTGGCGTAAAGAAGCTGGTTGATGTTCAAGTCAGTGAGTGACGGCAGCAGAGAAGGAACAGAGTGGATGAATACATCAGCGGGCAGTGAAGGCAGGCAGGCAGGAGCAGAGCTTTTCCCTCAGACCTCCTCATATCTGGGTCATCTCTGGGGAAAGGCCTTCCCCTCCCCTCAGTTAATCTTCCCAGGAAATACCCTTATAAACCTGCCCAGAGGCCTGAACCTCCTCTAATAGCTTCATCAAAGGCACGCATACATGTGCATGCATGTGTGTAAGTGGGCACACCCACCCGTGTGTGTGTGTGTGTGTATAGGATTTCACACGCCACTCTGAGCATGTGAGGTCAGAGGATAACTTTTGGCAGTTGGGTTCTCTCCTCCAGTTATGGGTTCTGCGAATCAAATTCAGGTCTTCAGGTTTGCACGGCGAGTGCCTCCACCCACTAAACTGTTCCCATGCTAGATTCTGAAGTGGTTGCTGGAGATCCATCCTCAAGTCGTCATGCTTGAGAAGAAAGCGCTTTCCTGACTGAGCCTCCTACCCAGACCCCAGCCGAGACGATTTAACTCCTAGTAAGAGCAGTCAGTTGCTGCCTGAAGTACCCTGGAAGGCTACTCTGTGTCAAAGATTCGCCAGGTTGATGGATTACTGGCTGTTGGATTCTGCAGGTTGATGGATTTCTGTTCCTGGCTGCTGAAAGTTATTGAATGTTTTTGACCTAGAATCAAGATTATTTTTGGGTCATCTTTAGTCTCCTTCATAGTCATTTATTACCAGTACAGTTCTGTATCTAAGTATCAGCTGAAATATTAGAATGCATTAATTTAGTAGATCACCAGGTCTACCAACCTAGAGACTGAGACAGCCATTAGATGGCATTGGGAACCTGATCAGACATTTTCCCGCTCTGCTGAAACCAACCGATGTCCTCATCAATGTGTTTGGTAAACACATTGATTATAGCTACTTTTTTGTTCTGTGACTATAAAAATTCATTCATCTGCTTCCTCGGTGGAATGAGTCTTCAGAGCAACCTAAATCTGTGTTCCTGGACTGAGGTCACTCACACTGGGCTCTGAAGAATCATCTCTCATTTCCTTTTGGGATGGTTAACCTTGGTTGTCAAATTGATTGGCCCTGGAATCAACTAAGAGACCTATTAGGACAAATGAGATGACTCCGTGGCGAAAGAAGCTTGATATCTGGAGCCAATAAGGGGGGAGAGAACTGACCCCCCAGAATGGTCCTCTGATCTCCACATGTATACATGTAATCTCCACATGTGTACCGTGGTATGTGCTCACTCCCCCCTCACATGAACATTAATAAAATAAAGTGCCTTTGACAAGTCTATGAGAAGAAGAGAGGGAAAGAATGGGAGGGGAAAGGGGCTGGAGAGATGGCTCAGTGGTTAAGAAAACTGGCTGCTCTTCCCGAGGACCAGCATTCAATTCCCAGCACCCACGTGGCAGCTCACAACTGTATGTAGCTCCTGTTCCAGGGGATCTGATGCCCTCATACAGACATACCTGCAGGCAAAACACCAATGTACATAAAATAAGAAAAATAAATTAATTAACACAAAAGAAAGGGAGTGGGAGGAAGAGAACTACCTCCCTCAGGGGAGGGGCAGGACTGTAAGGGATTAACCTGAAGGATTAGCCAGGGGAGACCTTCATGCAGTGTCCTAGCTAGAAGGAGGAGTCCTGATGGGAAGAGTTTCTGTGTCTAACGCCCTCCTTCTCTGCCTGCTGGCGAGTGCATCCACTCTGTCGCTGTGACTGCTGCTGCCATCCTCGGCTTCTTCGGTTTTCTACAGTGTACCAGACATCAGTGGTTCTCTCGGGATTCTCCAGGCTTTCAGCAACAGATCGGAACTGCTGAGACATCCAGCCTTGTGAACTGAGTAGCTACTGTTCTCAGTTCCTCCACGGTGCGAGTGGCCATGTTGGACTACTTAACTGGAAGCTTGAAAGTTAATTCCCTTTGAAATATACATTCACTCGTCAGCTCTGACTATATCTTTGGAGCAAGACCCAGGCTGCACATTTGAGCCATAACTCATTCGCTTGCCTCTTTCCCAGCTTCTTGTTGGGTTCCTCCCAGACACCTGACTTCTTATTTCCCTAGTCCTCTGCTTTAGGAGGTCCATTCCAGGCAGTATCTAGTCTTCCTTTATGAGGACTAAAGTTATGTTTTAATTTTAAATTACTGTGCTTAAGAGATCTATAAAACAGAAATGCCTCTAACGTGTAAGTCCCACTTGCCCAAGGACAGATAGTTGTAATGGAGATTACACGTTGGTTTCCTGGCTGCCCAGATCTGAATAACCACACAGAAACTGTATTAACTACAACACTGGTCAATAGCTTAGGCATATTCCTAGCTTGCTCTCACATCTTAAATTAACCCATTTCTTTTTATCTGTGTATCACCATGAGGCTGTGGCCTGCTGGTATGGTTCCAGAGTCTTTCTCCTTTGGCAACTACATGGCATTTCCCTAACTCTGCCTTCTTTCTCCCTGCATTCAGTTTAGTTTTCCCCACCTAGATCTATTCTACCCTGCCATAGGCAAAGCAGCTTCTTTATTAACCAATGGTAATAAAACACATTCACAGCAGGCAGAGGGGAATCCCACATCAGATCGCTTCCTGGAATGCGAGGGGCTGTTCATGTAAAATAACAAGCCACGTGTTCTCACTTCAGCAAACATGGTTGGTTGTCCCAGCTACACAGGATGTGCATGATCACACACGGGCAGGAGGCATGCAGGCAGGAAGTATGTCAGCATGTATGTTTGCCCCCAATCAGACAAAGGTGGGAAGTATATAGCCTTGTGGGGTTTGCTTTTATAAGTCGCTGACTAATGTAATTCAGGGCTATACTCTGGGAATCCCAGGTGTGGACCTGGCTAGTGTCCATCATCCTGGTCAGTATTTAATGGCGCTTGCTTCAGGTTTCACTCAAAAATTGTGGTAGTGGAGACAGTCTCATTCAGTGGGGTTAGCACCTGCCCCCAAACCAACTGTAGAGCAGTAGGCTAAGACTATTGGGGTCACAGTAACCTTAGTGAGACACTAATGAGAGTTACACAGATCTCTGATAGGCAGACAGAGGGACCACGGCTAGGTAATAAAGGTGATGTATTTTCAAGATGACTGGTTTCTTCCTCACCTTCCTGACTTGAGACAAAAGCCTGAAACATTTTTATTCATTTATTTTTTAAGATTTATTTATTTATTATGTATAAAGTGTTCTGCCTACATCCCAAAGAGGGCACCAGATTTCATTACAGATGTTTCTGAGCCACCATGTGGTTGCTGGGAATTGAACTCAGGACCTCTGGAAGAGCAACCAGTGCTCTTAACCTCTGAGCCATCTCTCCAGCCCTATATGTATAATTTTGGGGTTTTGTTTATTTGTTTGTTTGTTTTTGAGACAGGGTTCCTCTGTGTAATCCTTGCTATCCTGGAACTCACAGAGATGCACCTGAAGTCTGGCATTAAAACAAAGGTTTGGTCTCCTATCAGAAGATCCCCTGCTGATGAATTCACTCAGCAAGCTCAAGGTTGGGTCAGCACATGTTATACAACAGCTGTGGGCCAATCAACCGTTGTATAGTTCTTCAAACTGACCAACCCCTAAGTTAGAGAATGAAAACTCTCAAGAGACTTAAAAAAAAAAATCAGCGCTCAAGAACAAACTGGATTTTCGGTTCCCTGATTATCCCGTCTGTTTTGTGGAGTGTCTTTTTCTCTGTCTGCTGTGTACTGTGTTTCCTCACCTCCCTTCACCCCTGTAAACACCTTTCTTCAACTGCTAATTTTGTCTGCAGTGTTTGAGGTTTCTCAACTGCTACTTACTGCACTCAAGATTTTTCCTGCCCTTCAATCCTTTACCTGGCAGAGAAAACGACCCTAATGAAGACCCCAGACTGTTTTATTTTGGGGGCTCACCTCCAGGATTTCTTCCATAGACTGCATTACAGTGGCTTCTGGTGGCTTCTCCCATTGGTAATTTACAGAGCAGGGAAGCTCTGCTTGCAGCTCTGATGCAGCTGTGAACAGTCTGCCCACAAGGACTAAGAGCTGCGGAACTCTGCTCCAGGACGAGGGCTTTGCCGGAAGGGGGCCTGGAGAACCGCTGACCCACTCCTAGGAAACAATTGAGGCCTTGGTGCAAAACAAGAAGGTTGTAGCTCTACAAAGTCGCACAATGGCAGACGAGCCGGAGGTTCTGTGGTGAACATGAAGGCTTGAAGAGGCTTGTGGGAAGTCCATTCAACCTTTGAAGTCAGAAGGACTGTGCACACACGCTTGAATGTGCCTTCGGGATGAAAACAGACCCCAAGCTGCACGTAGGACAGAAGTCTCATCACCGAAGTCCTGACCAGAACCTCTGATGGCTACTTTGAATAAGGATGGTAACAAAAACACATTCTTTCCTGGCTGAAGACTGAAATACCACTCATGTGTTCTCTATGACAGTGACCTGAAGGAAATTGCCAAGCTACAAGGCCCTAGATAGACATAGCACAAGAAAGTAAATTCTGTGAGGCACAAAATTTTAGCCCAGAATAAACTATCTCTAGACAATATTTGAAGGATAGACCAGACTAGCCTTGACTACATGAGATCCTGTCTCCAAAAACAAACACAAATCAAAAGATGATGGGGGATCTTGGAACGGGTGAATCTGTTGCTGGAATCCCGTCTGAGGGTTCAGCTCCAGAGAGCCCCAACAGACCATCATGCCACAGGACTGAACAGGAAAGAAGGAGATGAAGCAGGAAAGGAATTCATTCAGTCAGCCATAATGAGGAGGACAGGGAAGCAGGGTCCTCCTGGTGGACCCAAGGATTTCAGAAGAACAAAGGCAGAGAGGTGAAAACAGGCTTAGTGGAACAGGGTTGACCAAGCAGTCTGCCTGATTGCTACCTCAGGTCTGGTCCTGCAGGCCCTGTAGGGGACGATCCCCTACCCTGCAAGTTTTCTTTTTCCAGGAACTTGAGATAAGATGGGGAAGACCATGACTCAGTGGGAGAGTGGGTTAAAGGGGAAACCCAGTTAGTTGGACAATGACGGCATTCTCCTTTCAAGGGGCCATTCCTGTGTTCTGGAATATGATGTTATTAGAGCTGGCAGTGGACCACGTATCTGAGGCAGGATGGAAAGACAGGAAATTTTTAAGAGGACATGAGAGGGAAAGAAGGCCCCCCCCCCCTGGATTTAGTTTGCTTTACTTGCCTACTGAGAGTCAAGAAACATCAGGAAAACTGATAAAGCTAGAAATGCCCTTTAGATGTAATGCCTGTTTTCCAAAGTAAGGATGTTAAAATAAATAATAAATAAACTGGGTACACTGGGCATGTCGGTACACGCCTGTAACCCTAGCATGGACTAGATGGTGGCAAAGAGGATCAGAAGCCAATTTAAGGCCAGCTACATTGGGCCCTGTTTCAAGAAAAAGAAAAAAAGGAGGAAGGGAAGGATAGAGGACAACAGAAAGGGAAAGGCAGGCAGGGAGGGAGGGAGGGAGGAAGAGAAGGAGGAAGAGAGGGAGGGAGGGAAGGAGGGAGGGAGGTAAGGAGGGAGGGAGATAAGGAGGGAGGGAGGGAGGGAGGAAGGACAACCATGTTTACTTAGCAAGGGAAAGGCTGGTAACCTGGAATTTTATCATGTTGGTACTCCTCTCAAATCCTTAAATCTGAGCAGTGCACCTCAAAAAAAATCGCCTTAGATTTTAAGCTTCTTCCTTCCTTCTTTTCTTTCTTTCCTTTCTTTCTTTCATTCATTTGTTCATTGGTTTTGTTAAACAGGGTCTCACTCTGTAGCTTAGGCTGTCCAGGGACTCACTTTGTAGCCCAGGCTGGCCTTGAAAGCAAGGCTCGCCTCAGAAGTGCTGAGATTTCATACCCAGCTAAAATTTGCCTCATATTTAAGTCTTGTGAATTATATCATTTGAACAATGTCTTAGGAAGCCATAGAATTACATATACACAATCGTTGTGAAGACAATGTGGCCCTACTGAAGATGCATTAGTTACGGTGAGAGTCTATAGTTAGGATGGGTCCTAAAGTCAATACAAGAAAAAGATAGCTACAGACTCAGGCATGTGGGGAGAAGGCCACGTGACAATGACAGGAGGCATGGGGTGATGAGCCCACAGCTAGGGATGCTCGTACCACAGAAGACAGCCTTAGGACAACGTGGGGGGCTTTGTGACTGTGAGAAATCCTCAAGAGGAGAAGCAGTTAAAGGGAAGGAAGATTTACCTTGGCCCACTATTTCAGAGGTTTTGAGTCCATGCTCAGATGGCTCTATCGTTTCTGGCCTGTGCTAAAGAGGAAGGTCACAGCAAAAGGCACGGTGTAGCTGACTGCTCATTTCACAGTGACCAGGAGGCAGAATTGGGGTGGGGCAAGGCGTATCCTTCCAGGGCATGACTTCACTTCTACCATGTAGGCCTTGGCTCCCAATGATACCACTGTGTTACATTAAGGGATTAACCCACTGATTAACTCAGAGGCTGAGATGGAAGGACTGTCACAAATTTGAGGCCAGTTGGGCTATATAGTGAGTTCTTTTTTTTTTATATTTATTTATTTACTTATTATGTATACAATATTCTGTCTGTATGCCTGAAGGCCAGATGAGGGCGCCAGGCATCTTTACAGATGGTTGTGAGCCACCATGTGGTTGCTGGGAATTGAACTCAGGACCTTTGGAAGAGCAGGCAATGCTCTTAACCACTGAGCCATCTCTCCAGCCCCTGTATAGTGAGTTCTTGGCTAGCCTGGGCTACAACAGAAAGACCCGGTGGTGTCGGGTAACTGGTGGGCAGCAGTGGTTAGATAAGATGCAGAGGGAAAACCCAGAAGGTTTTCTTCCAGTTTCAAAGATTAAGCAACTGGTAACAGAAACGGAAGAGACAGAAGAAAAGGAATCTGATTTGGGAGGAAGGCTGCAGCGTTTGACAGTTGAATGAGCTCACAGCAACCCATTCAGATAGGAGCATCTGGCGGATGACGAATGCCACTGCGCATTTAGACAACATCGCACAGCATAAAGACAATGAAAAAGAGACCCAATCACAAAATACATACCCAGCGCTCTTTCTCAGGCTGGACACTGCGTATAAACACCAACAGCAGAGCACACGGGCCAGAGGACAGCCGCCCTCCTAAGCATCTACGTTGCTGACTCTGAGGAAGGCAAAGGTCAGAAAGTGAGGGAGAAATGGCATCACTGACGTGTCCCTGGCAGGAGGATGAGAACTGTCAGCCATGCTGAAGAGTCGCTGGTGGCCGAGGAGGTGCTGCTACCTGATGCTCCAAGCTCATCACCTGGACCTGGAAACAGGTTTCTCCCAATAGTATCACAAAGTGGACGATAAAAATGGCAGTGCAAGCTGGCTGCCATGGGGTCCGCTCTGAGACAAACCTGCTGAACCTCTCCTTCCCTTAGGACAGTATATAAAGTCTGGCTGTGCTGGTATGCGGACTGACGGGACAGGTTTGGTGTGCTTGGTGGTAGCCTAATATCCTAGCTTTTGTGTCTTCATTCTTAGATAAATTCATGTCGAAAAAGTGGTCAGACAGGAAGAAAAAAGGAGGGTATAGTTGGCTGTTTGAGCATTTATCAAGCCCCACTCCATGACACATGGGACCCTCGCCTCCCTGGCCACACAGTTACCGTCATCCCTGGGCCCTTTGTCTGGAGACAAACCCGAGTTAGAAGCAAGTCTTGGACAGACTTGGAGGCAAGGATAAGCAGGGAGTCATCTACTTAGCTCATCTGTACCGGCTGAGCACATCTTAGTGCTGTTACCTGCCTGGGGCCGCCTCCGCTGACAGCTAAGTCGGCTATGAAATCAGAAGCTTTCCCTTCCTGGAAGTTTGCACACAGGTCAACCTCGGAGCCAGATAGTGAATCTCCATGGGAGAGAAGCCCACTCTTGCCTTCCTGAGCTAAAGAGGCGGGCGCTTTCCAGGGTTTTTTGTTTTAATTCCCCATGGCCGCATCCAGCAGAGCCGTTCTCTCTGGCTACATGAAAGGCGCAAGCCATTTCAGGGTTTCCTTGAGGGGTGGGAAAACAGAAATCATTCTGTGATTTTCCTTGTCCCCGAAGTTAGAGGGCCAAAAAAATTGCGCACTGAGAGCAAACATGAAATTGCAGGGTCTTTGGTGCAGGACTGGGCTAAGGGTGGGGGTGGAGGTAGGATTCTGTGAACTTGGCCTGTACTGGGGGAAGGGGAGTAGCATGTAAGCTCAGCCAGTCATCCCTGGAATTCACCTCTAGAAAGGGAGACTTTCTCTCCGATGCTAAGTTAGCCAAGCGGAGCGAATGCAGAGTGCCGGCAAAGCCCTTCCTTCTCGCCTGACTGGGAAACTCAGAGTTAGTTACTGAGTAACTGGAGGATGCAATTGACGTGCCTTCGAAGGGCTTCACGGGAGCAGCAGTGTGAAAGCTGTAACCGGACTGTGAGTCCAAGGTCAAAAGGAGAAACTGGATCCCAGACAGAACTATGCAGCTGCAGGGCAGAGGGAAGCCAGACCAATGAAAGTGAGGCAGGAACCAAAAGAATGAGAAAAGAAAGGGGATGGGGGTTGGTACAAGCTTTCAGCTTGCCTCAGTGTCTCCACGAAATGGGACTGACTGAGCTGCTGGTGAACCAGCTGGGCAGGATACGATCAACTCTGTCCCTCCCGTCTTGCGTCTATCAGTACAGCCTTTTTGTTTGTTTGTTTTTTGAAACAGGGTATCCTGGAACTCAAACATAGGCCAGGCTGGCCTCGAACTCACAAAGACCCGCCTGCCTCTGCTTTCAAGAGCTGGGATTAAAGGCGTGCGCCACTACGCCAGGCTACAAGCACAAACTCTTCAGCATAGAATATAGGGATATAAGAAACCGGGAATATAATTCTCAAGCTCCTCTTATTTTCCACTTCAATCATATCTCCTTTGAGAAACCCTTACTGGGACCTCCCCTCCTCTCGTGCCTCCGTGAGCAGTTTGTGGTCCCTGCTCGGCACTGAAACACGCTTCTCTTTTCTACTTCTCTCGCTCTGCTCCATGCGTTTGCTCCCCTCCCGTGAGATCGCGCCATTTCTTATTATGTTTTATTTGTATTAGATCTGATTGAGTCGATATTGGGTGCACAGGAATTAATCAATACTTAGGAAACGAAGGACCTAATCAAGACCAGCATGCCGTTTAATCCGGTTCTCTTCCCTCTCCCTGACTCTGCACCCTTCGCTCCACCCACATCTTCCTACTAAAGTCTCCAGCTGGGGACTCAGCTTCCGTGTCCAGTCTTGGCACCTTCTCTCCTGCTGCCTTTTCCTCTGGGATTCTTTTCCTCCTCTTTGCTTCTGCGCAGCTTCACTCTGCCTCTCCATCAGCTGGGCCGGAAGCTCCTGGAAGACGGGACTAGGGGCCTTACTTTTCTCCTGCCTAACCAGATGCCTTACGCTGCACCCAGCAGAGGCTCGGCCAGGATTTTCTCGGGTAATGAATGAGTTGCCAAGGTTTAGGCCAAAGTGGTCTTCTGGTCCCCACCACACAGCACCTCAGTGTGGTCTGATTAGATGTCATTTTCTTTAGGAGGGTTTGCTAGGAGACTTGAGATAGGGATTGGTGGGTATCTGTTGCTGTGATAAAACACCGTGACCTAAAGCAACTGGGGGCAGGATAGTTCAGTGGTTAAGAGCACCTGCCCTGCTGATCATCCAGAGGGCCTGAATTTAACTCCCAGCACCCACTTCAGGTGGTTCACAACCACCCATAACTCCAGCTGGGGTGGGTGGGTGGGTGATCCCACTTCCTCTGGCCTCGACCACCACTTATATGGCGTACACTCACCTCATATGACCACACCTCATATGGCGTACACTCACGGGACACACACCTACACAGAAATTGTATCAGTATATAATAAAATGTTCTATAGAATAATTATATATAAAAAATACACATTATATATATTTAAAAAACAACCGTGGGAGGAAAAGATTTATTTGGATTATCTAGCCCTGGTCACAGTCCACTGAGGGGACCCAAGGCAGGAACCAAAGGCAGGAACTGAAGCAGAGATCGTGGAGGAGCGATGCTTACTGCCTTGTTCCCACTGGCTTGTTCAGTTGTTTTCTTGTACAGCGCAATACCACCTGCTTGGGGTGGCACTGCCTGATGGGTCCTCTTGAAAGACTTGGATAAATCCAGACCCCTCTAGCAGGAAGAATAGAGCCAAAAATCTAGCAGGGAGAGAAGAGCCAAAAATCTAGCTTAGCCGGTTCAATGACTCTGTTCCAGGAACTAGCTGACCATAAAGTTAGATTGTAATCTTGAGAATAATCTTGAGAAACGGGGAGTTACCCCCTTGTGATTATCACTGGTATTTTCGGAATTTTCCAATGATGTCCTCCCTACCCTCTTTGGGTTGTGGTTTTTTCCCCCTAAATACCCCTTCTCCCAGCTAATTGGGGTTGAACTCCTCTACCCCTGCGTGGGAAATGAGTTTTGGCCCCAGTGCACCGGTTCCTGTCAATAAACCTCATGTGACTGCAACAAGGATGGTCTCTCGTGAGTTCCTGGGGGATTGTGTTATCCCAAGACTTGAGTGAGAGTCTCTCCACTCTGGGGGTCTTTCACTCTCACATCAACCACCGATCAAGAAAAATGACCCCCCACACACACACTCTTCCCTATCGACTATTTTTCTCAATTAAGATATCCTCTTCTTGGGTATAACTTGGCTTGTGTCAAGTTGGCAAAAACCTGTCAGTACAACAAGTAGAGCTGGACAATTGTTGGACTAATCTGCTGGGCATGGTGGTGCATGCCTTTGATTTCAGCGGCCAGGAGAGGGAGACGGGTGGATCTCTGAGAGTTTGAGGCCAGCCTGGTGTATGTGAAAGTTCCCAGCTGGCCATGGGAGTATAGTGAGACCATGTCAGAGAGAGAGAGAGAGAGAGAGAGAGAGAGAGAGAGAGAGAGAGAGAGAGAGAGAGAGGAATGAAGGAAGGAGGAGTGGCCATGGGCTGGAGAAATAAGTCAATGGATAAGTGTATACTAGGTAGGCGTGAAGACTAGAATTCGGACTCCTAGAACCCACATTAAACCTGGGTAGGTGTGGCAATCCTGGCTCTCTAGAGAGAGATGGGGATCCCCAGAGCACCAAGACGGGGGCTCCCCGTTAGTAAGAGACCTTGCCTCAGAGCATTAAGTGGAGGGCGATCGGTGACTTGGTCAACTTTGTGTCTGTGTGTGCACACACGTGAGCATGTGCACCTGCATACAACATACGCCTACACATCTGTGAAGACACATGCACTCCTGCATACATACACACATAACCACACAAAAGGAATGTCCAGTGCCTTCTGCCTCACTGTGGCTATTTACTCAATAGTGTGAAGTGAATCGACTTTAGAGGAAACAGTAGGCTCCCCTGTGCCATAAAAGTGGTGTGTGTGTGTGTGTGTGTGTGTGTGTGTGTGTGTGTGTGTGTTGGGAACTGATGGTATAGGCCTGTAACCCTGGCTCCTTTGGAGGCTAAGGCAGGAGGAGTAAAAGTCTAAGGCCAGCTTGGGCTACAAAGCACACTGAAGGCCTGAGCAATTTAGTGAGAGCCTGTCTCAAAATGAAAAGTAAAACACAGGCTGGAAATAAAGCTCAGGTAAAGGCTTGCCTAGCAAGTGCTGCAGAACAAAGGTGGGGGTGGGGAGAGGGTGGTGTCCTGGAGAGACATTTCTACTATATTGTCTCACCTCTTGCCTTATCTGGGGACAATCTCAAATGTCAAGTCTATACAACGTGGCTAGGGATTGGCTTGTTCTGACTTGCCAGTGTCCCTCCTTCCCCTTTTTGTCTCCTTCTGTGTCCCAGTTTATGAACCAAATGTTTCTGCTCTGTTCTACATTTTCAGGATGGAACCTGATCAATCAGTAACCAGAATGGAAAAGTCAAATGCGTGCAGCGGCCAAAGGAAACAATCTGAGTTGCCCGGGTAGGAACAAAGTGACCAGACCCTGATTACAGGGGCAGCCGATTCCTTGCTAAGGTGGGTAGGTGGTAGTTTGCAGGGACCGCGGTCCAGGATCCCTGGATCTTAGGCTTTACATGATCAGCCTTCTTTTTTTAGTCTTTGAGTTGTGTGTGTGTGTGTGCGCGCGTGTGTGTGAGAGAGAGAATGTGTATGTGTGAGTGTGTGTGAGAGAGACAGAGAGTGTGTGTGTGTGTGTGTGTGTGTGTGTGTGTGTGTGTGTGTGTGTGTGTGTGAGAGAGAGAGAGAGAGAGAGAGAGAGAGAGAGAGAGAGAGAGAGGGAGCGGAGGCTGGGTGCTGGGAACTGAACTTGGGTCCTGTGCACTCCTAGTGACTGAGCCATCTCTAGCCCCTGCAATCAGCCATCTTTTTTTTAATTTATTTATTTATTAAAGATTTCTGTCTCTTCCCCGCCACCGCCTCCCATATCCCTCACCCTCCCCCAATTAAGTCCCCCCCCCTCAGCCCGGAAAGCAATCAGGGTTCCCTGTCCTATGGGAAGTCCATCTGCCATCTTATGAACCTTTTCATTGTTAGGAAACATTTGTCCAAGACTAGGGATAGGGCAAAGGAGATTATTTGGGTCCCTCTATTGAATATAGAGTACCGTGCCGGGGTTCTCCAGGGAGTATCTGATTCTACAGCATCCTGACTATTGATGGATCTTGAGATGGGAAGACTGGATGGTTCTTGATTATCCAGGTGGCCCCGGTGAAACCATGAGATCTTACAAGGGGAAGGCAGAGGAGAATTAGAATTAGAGAAGTGGGTGATGAGGAGTCGGAAAGACTCAGCCTGCCATTCCCAGTGTTAGAGGCAGGGAGGAATGCAGCTGTGAGCCAAGAAGTGCAAACAACCTCCAGATAATGGGGAACAGCAAAGAAATGGGTTCTCTCCTAGCGCAGTTAGGAGGAACGTAGGCTGGCCACACAAGATTTTAGAACAGTAACCCCATCTTTGACTGCTCACTCCTGATGGAAGTTAATTAACACAATTTTTCTTCTGGTTTTTCAAGACAGGGAGTCTCTTGTTGCCCTGGATGTCCTGGAACTCGCTCCATAGTCCAGGCTGGTCTCAAACACAGAGATCCACCTGCCTCTACCACTGCCTGGCAATATTGTTGATTTTTAAGAGCTAACTTTGGCAACAATATGCTTATAATCTGTTCCCTGCACCTGTTAATGTCAGCTCTAATAACTATATTCTTTTATCTTCAGTACAAGAGACTGAAACCTAGGGCCTTGCACTTGCTAGGTAAGCTCTCTACCGCTGGGCTACACCCCTAACCTGGGCTCATAATTTTAAGCCCACTTTGCGATTACTTGTTAATTTGATCTCTGTTTTCCGAGCAGCCAGTTAGCACAATTACAGAAAAGCACACGCTGTTAAGACCTGCACATGGGGTCCAGTGAGAAGTTGCTTATCTGCTAAGATTTTGGTCCTGATGGCGACTTCACTGGGACTTGCCCAGCATCAGACAGCACGCTGTGTTTTCAACAGCTAAGGCCTCAAGGACTAATTTTCTTTCTAGTGCTGGGAATTGGACCCACGGCTTTATGAAAGTCCAGTAAGTGCTCTACCTCTTGGTTACTCTCCCAGACCTTCATGGATTGGGTTTTTGCTGAGGCAATAGATAAGCCCTTGCCATTTCTTTCCTGATAGCTCAAACTAATGCCTTCCATACTGTCTACTACTGAGCAAATTTACCAACAGGGAATGGACGCTCAAAAGAGCTCTGTGTAAGAGTAACTAACCGATGCTGTCTGCAACTCGTGCCGACCCAGGGCAGGGCAGGGTGGCCCACCACTTGAGAGCCCTGACGCTTGTCACAGGTACGGTGACACATAGCAGCTGCTGCTGTCACCACTGAATGTAAAGCCATTCTCATAGCTTTGGACACTGAGGCTCACATACGTTCAGCGAGTTCCTTGGGGTCTCACAGAAAGTGGGTTACAAACCAGAATCTTTCCTAGTCCAAAGCCCTGAATTTTTGCTTAATTCTCTATTTCTTGTTTTTATGTTTTGACTGTTTCATACATGTATATAATGTATTTTGATCATATGCATCTCCCTCCTAACTCGGTCATGTGATACTTTGCATATCACATTTTAACCAGGGACTGTACTCTACAGTGTCCTTAGTAGGAGTAGTACTGTCAATGAGTGTCGTTGGTCATAATGACTGGGAAACACTGCTGCCAGTGATGGTTGCTAAGGGGTCTTACAATGACTATGACGATCCTGCTTTGGAACGTGTCCTCAGAAATCCACACTGGGGGAACAGGATTGTTCATAAGCCTAAAATTGAGCACCTTTGTATATAAGCAGAGGAATTTTTTTCAGATTGTTTAACAGCATAGTTCATTTCACTGGAATTCAACTGTCATGCAGGTTAAAGCATGTCTGTAGTTTGTTTTGTTCAAAATTTTACCTAGAATCTGGGCATAGTGGCAAACACCTGTAACCCCAGAATCAAGGAGGCTGAGGATGGAGATTTGTGAGTTCAAGGCCATCTTGGGGTACATAATGATATCCCATTTGGCTCAAGAATAAGCTGGCCCTTACTTTCCTCAATGTGAAAGCTGTGTTTTATATTGAAGGTTGTAACCACAATAATTAATTGTCGATTATTATTTAAACTTTTTTTTACGTTTTATTTTATGTATATGAGTCTTTTGCCTGCATGTATGTCTGTGTCATATGTGCATGCCTGGTGCCCATAGAGACCAGAAGAGGGCATTGGATCTCTAGGGACTGGAGTTACACAGGTGGTTGTGAGCCACTCCGTGGTCCTGAGAACCAAACGTGGGTCTTCTGGGATAATAACAAGTGATCGTAACCACTGAGCCATCCCTCCAGCCCCAGTTATAAACTTTTGTCCAGTTACTTCTCATTTTAACGCAGAAACATTGCACTGGTTGTCCTTTTGAAATCATCAATTATATTTTTTTAAGTGGGGGTGTATGTGACAGCGAGCTTTTTACACAATATAAGGGTGCTAAACCTTTATAGCGGTGGAATGAGTGCTCGGGCACCCGCTGGAAAACCTCAGTTGAGAGTTGTGGCTCTGTTGCTTCTTTTGAGCACACCATGTACCTAAGGCCTCCTAGGGGCTAGCGGGTGTGGCCTTATGCGCATAGGCCCTAGGTTCTAACCTCATCAAAACAAACACCTCTCCAAGATCCCTTCCTCTGTGAGATAAGACACACCCCCAGCCTCGGCTTCTCAGAATATGTATTGAGAGCAGAGAAAGCCCTAGCCACTGAGGACTATCTCTTAAAGAGCCTTGCTACATTATAGAGAAAGCCCTAGCCACTAAGGACTATCTCTTAAAGAGCCTTGCTACATTATTATTTGATCACATTATTTGTAATTAAACTTTGCAATACTCTTAGCTTTCTGTCTGGGTAAGCGTGGGCTTTGAATAGCTGGCCTCAAAGTTTGCCTTGAACAAGTACTTGACAAGAGAGAATATTCAAGCCAAAGGGCTGATAAGCTCTGGGAAAGGTAACTTAGTCATCAGGGAAACACTATAAGGAAACACCGTTGCCCGCCCACCAGGACGGCTAAAATAAAACTAACAAGCTTTGTTGTCGAGAATATGGAACAATGGGAGCTTTCATACCTGGCTGATGGGAATGCGAACCAGTATAAACCGACACGGTGGAAAGCTGGCAGAGCAGCTCCGTTCTTGACTTCTGAAGCCCACAGAATGTGCGCGCAGGTGATGGAGGCGCGGCTCAGTGGGGGAGCATTTGCCTAGCATAGGCCCTGGGGTTTAGGGCTCAGAACCATGCAACAATCAATGAGATATATACCAATATTTTTCAAAGGCATTACAAGAAGTCCTCCTACGATAGTCCCAAATTTGAAATATTCCAAGTGTCTACAGACAATAAACAGGCAAATTGGGATACATTTCTGCAGTGACGTAATAACGTAATGGCAAAGAACGCCATTAAAGAAACACTGATGTCCGCAGGGCATGGTGGTGCGCAGCTTTGATCCCAGCACTCAGGAAGCAGAAGCAGGTGGAAGAGAATCTCTGCAACTTCAAGGCTAGCTTGGCTACACAGAGTTCTAGGACAGCCAGGCCTTCATGGAGAGATCCTGGCTAAAATAAAGAAAATAAGACAAAGGAAACAGCGAATAAAGAATACAGATGAATGTTACAACGTTCAGCAAAAGTCACACACGTGAGTATATATTGTTTGACTCCTACATGAAATTTGAAAGCAGATAAAGTTAATGGATGGAATTATTGTAGTTTAGTTTCCATTAGCATGACAAAGCACTTGTAACGGAGCTATTCTCCCAAATGTGTTGCCATCTAGGGCAGCGGCTCTCAACCTGTGGGTTGAGACTGGAATGATGCTTCTGTAGTGGTCACATGTCGGATACTTACATTACAATCATAACAGTAGCAAAATTACAGTTATGAAGGAGTAATGAAATCATTTTATGGTTGGGGGTCACCACATGAGGAACTGTACTAAAGGGTCCCAGCATTAGGACACTGGCTCTAGGGAACCACTGGCTCTAGGGATCTGGCTTGGGTTTGTTTTCCCTGCTAGCTGGAGAAAAATAAAGCCAGGAGGATCCTCAGACACAGCAGGAAGTAACAGGCAGTGAACTTTATTACAGCTGAAGAAGCAGCCACGCAGCAGAGTTCACAAGAGAAAGGCAGAGAGGGAATCCTTGCTCCGCCCCCCATAGCTCAGGGGTTTAAGAGGTTCTGGTGGCTGGGGTGGGTTTCCTTCCCCTAACTTAGACAGCAAAAGGGGAGCTGATAGGGTCACAGCTTCAGGTTCATGTGTTCATGATGGCACAGGGCAGGCCCCTGTCCCAGGTTTTGAGTTTGGTCAACTTGGACATAGTAAGAAGATCTGATAGGCCCGTAAACACATTCGGTACTGGTCTTAAACATATCTGATCACTTCAAACTTGGCAGCAGGAAGCTGGGGGTGGGAAGGGAGGTTGGGGGAAGGTGGGGAGCTGGGGAGGAGGGAGGAGATGGCAGGCTACTATCAGGAGGAAAAGCCCTCTAGGATGTTACCTCCAGTCAGAAGAGTGAGGAAGAGCCCAGAAGATTGATATCTTCTCTATCAGTGCCCCTTTCTACCCGCTGCCTGTGAGTGTTCTAACCTAGTCTTATAAAAGACATTTAAGCCAGATGTAATGATTTAAATCTATAATCCCAGCACTTCAGGGCCTGTGGCAGGAGGACTGCCTTGTGTTTGCCGCCAGCTTGGACGACTGAACTACATAATAAGTTCCAGGCCAGCTTCGGCTATAGAGTGAGAAACTATCTCAAAACAGCAGCAACAGCAAACTCTCTCTGTTCCTCATGTGTGTGCACAAACACATACACACAGACACACACAGACACACACACACCACACTTGTAGGAGTCAAGCGTTTCCTACTGTATGTGCCCATGCGTCTCCGGCATGCAGGGAAAAAGAAGTAGTTGTTGAAGTTGCTATTTGGTTTTTGGTTTTAGAAACTTCAGTTCGAGAGCCAGTGCTGACATTTGTGAAGATCCCCCACCTCCCTTCTCCATCTCCCTCCCCACAGTGAAGATCTGTCTAAAAGTCAACTGCTTTCAACCAGATTCTAAACAGGATGTTCAGGATGCTGCTACCCTGTAAGTAACTTGTCTTTTGTGGATGCTGCATGCCCGCTGGCCACGTGACCTGTTTAGCTGATGTAATCTATATCATATAATCTGTCCCCTATACTGTTACTTTAAGACCTGCACTCACTTCTAAACTTCTAAAGTTGGCTTACTTCCAACTTTAAGATACTTAAATCTTGTGTTTCAAAACGAACTTCTTAGCCGGGCGGTGGTGGCGCACGCCTTTAATCCCAGCACTCGGGAGGCAGAGGCAGGTGGATCTCTGTGAGTTCGAGACCAGCCTGGTCTACAAGACCTAGTTCCAGGAAAGGCTCCAAAACCACAGAGAAACCCTGTCTCGAAAAACCAAAAAAAAAAAAACAAAAAAAACCAAAACGAACTTATTGCCTTTAATCCCAGCACTCAGGAGGCAGAGGAAGGGGGGATCTCTGTGAGTTCAAGGCCAGCCTGGTCTACAAGAGTTATTTCCAGGACAGGCTTCAAAGTTACAGAGAAAGCCTAAAAAAACAAACAAACAAACAAAAAACCAAACCTAATTTTTTTAAGTTTTCATATGACTTCCTAAGTTTTCATCTGCCTAATTAAAGATATTTAGACTTCAGAACTGATTTCTGAGGTTTTCATTACACTCTCATGGCTTCTTTCAAAAAGTTCTTTTCAGAATCCTACCAATAGGAGATCAAGTATGGTTCAGTGACTAAGAGCACTGGTTGCTCATCCAGAGGACCTGGGCTCGGTGTCTAACACCGGCAGCCTGCTAACCTGTAACAGGTTTGTCTTTGGACTGCCAGCTCCTGAATAGCGACATGGAGACATTTCATTAATTATGAAAGCTTGGCCTTAGTTTAGGCTTATTCCCAATGAGCTCTTAAAGCTTAAATTAATCGTTTATACTAATCTACATTCTGCCACATGGCTCATTACCTCTCCTCAGTGCCATATCTCTGACTTCCTCTGAGTCTGGCTGGAAAATTTCCTATGCTTAGATTCTTTTCAAGAGTTCCTATCTCTGCCTGGATGTATCACCTACCTTCTCTGCCTAGTTATTGGCAACAGAGGCGTTCTGTGAGACTGGATCACCTGGGATGTTTGTCTTGTCTTCTCTGGTATTTTGTTTTGAAAACATACAAACTTCTAAAGGTAACATATATATATCTGCATTAACATAAGTATGGAACATGTGGTATAAACAAATTAGCTAAAGATAATTTTCTGTTCTGTGTTTGAGCAGGTAAAAGGCATCTGTCAGCTTCATAAGTCTGTTTGAACTGCATAACCAAACCGTTATAAGGACTCTTTAGACAACAAGATTCGGCCGGGCGGTGGTGGCGCACGCCTTTAATCCCAGCACTTGGGAGGCAGAGGCAGAGGCAGGCGGATCTCTGTGAGTTCGAGACCAGCCTGGTCTACAAGAGCTAGTTCCAGGACAGGCTCCAAAACCACAGAGAAACCCTGTCTCGAAAAACAAAACAAACAAACAAAAAAAGACAACAAGATTCATCATCTCATCCAACCCAGAGCTGTTCCCGTGTGGAGGAACCAGCATAGACGTCACCTTTCCTTACAGGGCTTATTCTTTTTATATTACTTTACTCTGTCTTTAAAACTTCATATTATTAGCCCGGCGATGGTGGCGCACGCCTTTAATCCCAGCACTCGGGAGGCAGAGGCAGGCGCATCTCTGTGAGTTCGAGACCAGCCTTGTCTACAGAGCTAGTTCCAGGACAGGCTCCAAAGCCACAGAGAAATCCTGTCTCGAAAAACCAAAAAAAAACCAAACTTCATATTATTATTTTCAAACTGTTTTTTTCTATGACTGTCTATACTCATTTCCCTTTTTTCTTCCTTTTTCCTTTCTTTTTGTTTGTTTTGTTTTGTTTTTTGAGACAGGGTTTCCTCTGTGTAACAGCCCTTGCTGTCCTGGAACTAGCTCTTGTAGGCCAGGCTAACCTTGAACTCACAGAGATCCACTTACCTCTGCATCCCAAGTTCTGGAATTAAAGGCGTGCGCCACTGCCACCCAACGTCATTTTCTTTTCTGTCTTCCACTCCTACGCACATTTTCAAGCTTGCTGTGCCTGTTCAGAGGTTCTCTTGGTCTGGAACCGACTTTCCGTGCTCCTGCAGTCAAGCTTTAAATGCCAGGCCACCTGACGTGACCAGGGTGGTTACATGCAGCAAGCAGTCACAAGCCTGTCGGAGAGACTGTGCCATCGGCACATCATGGCTCTGGGGAAAGTTCCTTTCGTCCTTCTGTGAGAACCGAGCCTCATGCCCAAGGCCAGGGCCTGCCTGAGAGACTGCACTTGCTAAAAACCTGCAGCCAGCCCCACGTCTGGGACTTTTCTTCATTTTCTCAGGCCCTGTGCCCTTACTTTGGACCACTAGCTCCTGAATAATGACATGGGGAGTTTTTATTAATATAAAAGCTTGGCCTTCACTTAAGCTTGTTCCCAACTAGCTCTTAAAACTTAAATTAGCCGGGCGATGGTGGCGCACGCCTTTAATCCCAGCACTCGGGAGGCAGAGGCAGGTGGATCTCTGTGAGTTCGAGACCAGCCTGGTCTACGGAGCTAGTTCCAGGACAGGCTCCAAAGCCACAGAGAAACCCTGTTTCGAAAAACTAAAAAAAAAAAAAAAAAAAAAAAAACCTTAAATTAACCTGTTTATATTAATTTACATTTGCCATGTGGTTCATTACCTCTCCTCCGTATCTTACATCTACCATTCTCTGAGTCAGCCTGGTGAATCTCCTGCCTCAGATTCTTTCCCAGAGTTCTTATCTCTCCCGGGAAGTCCTGCCTATCCTCTCCTAGCTAGCCAACTACCCTTCAGCTCTTAAACCAATCAGAAGGCACCTTAGGCAGTGAGGAAAGACAGAGAGACAACTTTACACAGTGTACAAGAAGATTATCCCTACAGGCAACCAACCACCTGCGACTCCAGTTCCAGGGAATCTGATGCCCTCCTCTGGTCTCCTCGGGCACCAAGAGGAGGCACACACACATATCCAGGTGGGACACTCAGACACTGAAAATAAATAAATCTAGAAAAAACCTTTTTAAAGAGACAAACAAACTCAAATTTATTTATGGAAAACTGGATGTTTGTATGATACAACTGAGTACACAAATGTTACAAATTTCATAAGTCTTATAAACAACAAGATGTACCATAGGACTTGGCCACTTTTAAGGTTATCAGGTGTTACCTACTAGGGCTGGTTGTGTGTTTGTATGTGTGTGTGTGTGTGAGTATGCGTCTTAGTCAATGTTTTACTGCTGTGAAGAGACACCACAACCACAGCAACTTTTATAAAGGAAAACATTTAATTGGGACTGGCTTACAGTTCAGAGGTCAGCTCATTATCATCACGACAGGAAGTATGGCTGTACATGGGCAGAACATGGTGCTGAAGAAGGAACTGAGAGTTCTATGTCTGCATCAGTGAGCAGCAGGAAGAGAGAGTGAGCCTCTGGGCCTGGTTTGAGCTTCTGAAACCTCTAAGCCCACCCCACCCCCCCAGGGACACATATTTTAACAAGGCCACATGTCCAAATCCTTTCACATAGTGCCAGTCCATAAGAGACTATGGGGGCCATTTTTATCCAAACCACCACAGTACGCTTGTGTATGTTCAGGCATTGTTTTTATTTTTATGTATAAACATTGAGGTTTTTTTTTAACCAAAAAACTTCAGCTATATCTTAAAATTTACATCTCATGCTCATGAATTTTAAAAACATCTTCTTTTACAATGTTTTTGGGATAACAGCTGATTTATGTGCAAAGGACTTCCTGAGTCCTCATTGGTTTATAACACACAAAAGAGTTAGAGACAGGAAGTGTATTTTTGATAAAGGAGATTTTTGTTTTGTTTTGTTTTCGAGACAGGATTTCTCTGTAGCCCTGGAGCCTGTCCACACCACCACCTGGCAGTAAAGGAGATTTTAAAAATGTTTTTAGATCAAGAAAAATATTTACAGCCGGGAGGTGGTGGCGCACGCTTTTAATCCCAGCACTCGGGAGGCAGAGGCAGGCGGATCTCTGTGAGTTCGAGACCAGCCTGGTCTACAAGAGCTAGTTCCAGGACAGGCTCCAAAACCACAGAGAAACCCTGTCTCGAAAAAAGCAAAAAAAAAAAAAAAAGAAAAATATTTACAGGGGTATTTATAAATTATGATTATAGTGTAATTATAACTTAATTATAATTCCTAAGGAAATACAAGATGATTTGTAATACAATATAATTTTCTGAGTTCTCATTTGTTCAAAAAGCAAGATATGCAGCTTACAGATAATGCTTTTACATAAAAAATATTTACACAGGAAATTTATAGTTATAATTATAGCTAGGCAATGGTGGCACACACCCTTAATCCCACTACTTGGGAGGCAGAGGCAGACAAATCTCTGTGAGTTTGAAGCCAGCCTGGTCTACAGAGTGAGTTCCAGGACAGTCAGGGCTATACAGAGAAAGAGTGTCTTGAACCCCTCAAAAAATAATAATATAAGCTGGGCAGTGGTGGCACACACCTTTAATCCCAGCACTCGGGAGGCAGAAGCAGGCAGAGCTCTGTGAGCTAGAGGCCAGCCTGGTCTACAAGGGCTAGTTCCAGGACAGGCCCCAAAGCTACAGAGAAACCCTGTCTCAAAAAAACCAAATAATAACAATAATAATATAATTATAACTTAATTATAATATCTAAGACTAAAATTCTGTTGCACTTAGATATAGCTGATGCTGATTCTGTTTATAGCCATAAAGATTTAAAAAACATATTGAGAATTAAGAACATTATTCTTAGTGATGTGGAAAAAAACAAGGAAAAATGTACAGCTTAATGAAATCAATTAAAAAATGAGGAAGATACTTAACATTGACTTCTGACCCCTACATGCACAGGTACACATACACAAAACATGTACATACATACATACATACACAAATGTGTATATATGTACATACATATATTTTTAAGATCCAAAAATTTACATGTAAACAAGTATTTTATAGATTGAAATCACCTTTTATTAAATTAATAAACCTATGCACATGGTTTTTAGATTAATCTTTTTCCTTAAACATGTTTTGAAAGTGCCATACTTTTATTTTTCATTTATATAAAATCAACCAAACATGTCTGTCACTCATTTGCCTTTTATTTCTGCCATTTAAAATTTATATTTTAAGTATAAATGTTTAACCAATGCAGAAAATAAACTATACAAAGGCAATAAACTGGTTGTCCTATTAGCTCAGGTTTCTTATTAACTCTTACATCCTATAATTCTTGTCTGTGTCAGCCTCATGGCTTAGTACCTTTTATCAGACAGGCGTTCTCTTCTTGCTTCCTCTGTGTCTGGGTGACGACTGCAGACTGAGCCTTTCCTCTTCCCAGAATTCTCCTTTTCTGGTCGTCCCACCTATACTTCCTGCCTGGTTACTGGCCAATCAGTGTTTTATTAAACCAATACAAGTGACAAATATTTACAGGTTATAAGGCCATTGTCCCACAGCAGTGTATTGATGCAAATTAAAGATATTTTTGTCATATTACACTGTGTATTTCTATCTCTGATTAAGATATTTTTGTATATTGTCACAAGTTTGAGGTCTATCTGTACATCTGTTTACAGACTGTTTATTCTTATAATTTGAAGCTTTAGTCTTTAAGATACATAGGTGATTAAGAACTACAGATTAATAGACACCCATATTTATCATACTTATGTTAGTTAGGTTTTCTAGACGCAAAAAGATATATCCCATATAGCTAGGTAATCTTCAAACACTTCAAAGACCTGTAGAATATGGCATTTAAAATGTTTTAATAACTTAGAATTCTTTTTTTAAAGATTCATTTATTATGTATACAGTGTTCTGCCTGCATACCAGAAGAGGGTACCAGATCTCATTTATAGATGGTTGTAAGCCAACATGTGGTTGCTAGGAATTGAACTCAGGACCTTTGGAGGAACAGTCAGTGCTCTTAACCTCTGAGCCATCTCTCCAGCCCCCTTAGACTTCTTTTTTATTCCTTTTTTTGTTTTGTTTTGTTTTTCAAGACAGGGTTTTTTAGTAGCTATGAAGCCTGTCCTGGAACTCTCTCTGTAGCTTAGGCTGGCTACAGAAATCCACCTACTTCTGCCTCCTAAGTGCTGGGATTAAAGGCATGTGCCACCACCAACCAGCAATAACTTAGAATTCTGTTAATGTGAGACATGACTGCTCCTGGAAGCATCAATCTACTCCCGAGAGGATGATGGGTACCGAAGACAGTCCATATGGAGCTTGTTTTCTTCTTGGCAAAACTAGTCTGTTGGACAAAGAGCTGCCCTGGCTTCGACTGCTGACAGTAGGCACCCTGTCCAATCTGGACAAACAGGATACAAGAAAAAGGTATTACTGAACCTTGCCAAGTCAGGATAAAGCAATCTTTCAAAATTTTCTGCTTCTGAAAATGGCCTGTCAGATATTCTAGGCCTGCCAAAGTTGGATGCCCCAACAGTACAGAGAAACATTGGGTGACTGTCCAGGAAGCCAACTGTTTTTGTCATGTCCTGCATCTTTTAGAAGTCACTTGCTTGCACTTTCTGCTTACTCAGGTACTATTACCTTCCTTCTCAGGTCTTTGATGGGGTTGAAGACTAGATAGTTATAGTTATAATTCTCCTGTATCTTAGCTAGGGGCATATTAGGTACAAGATTTGGACTCTTCATGATAGGACAGCTATTATAGTATTACCTATGGTCTGGACATTTAGAATGTGTTTCTTATGATGTTGTTATTGTTGGTTGTAGTTTTCATTTTAATTTATGTTATTACCTTTTCTTTCTTCTGGACAATACTTGATAGTTCTTACTGTATATAGTTTAGGTTAAGATTAGAATCTTCTTAATTAAAAAAAAGGGGGGACATGTGGGAGCTCCACCCGTTTATCCAATGACATTTGGAGGTGACTTGCCAGAGGTGTTATTTTCTCTGGAGATGTGATAAAATGGAAGAAACGGTCAGAGATGCTCTCTTGGGTGGTCGGAGCCAGAGCAAGCCTTGTGGAGCAAGAGCAAGCCTTATGGTTGGTCCAGCGCTGTGGTGCCATATGGTTGGTCGTCATTGCCTTTGGGAGAACGACGAGACAGGGGCAGCTGGATCAGCAGCATCTAACTGGGTCTGTGTTTGTTTTTCCATTGCATCACTTCATAAATTGTTAAATAGACTTTTGTGGGCTCACACTTCATTTCCTCCTTTTACTAAGGATAAGTAATAAGACAGTGAAGACCCAAGGTTATAGTTCTCAAAAAAAAGTGTGGGGATACAGTGGAGGAGAGATGGGTAGAGCTGGAGGGAAAAAAAAGAAGGCGGATGTGATCAAAATTGTACACACATCCTAAGTTCTCAGGGACAAGGTTCAAATAGATTATTTAAACTACTGGGATATAGAGATGACTCCCTGGGCTCCCAGGGCACCTGCACTCACATGTGCAGACACACTCTCCATCATACATACATGCACACACATGCACACACACACACACATGCATACACACATACTCACATTGAAAAGTAAATCGAGGGCTGGAGAGATGGCTCAGTGGTTAAGAGCATTGCCTGCTCTTCCAAAGATCCTGAGTTCAATTCCCAGCAACCACATGGTGGCTCACAACCATCTGTAATGAGGTCTGGTGCCCTCTTCTGGCCTGCAGACATACACACAGACAGAATATTGTATACATAATAAATTAAATATTAAAAAAAGAAAAGTAAAGTAAATTGAGAGAAAGGGGTAAGAGGACAAGAGCCTATGTCCCAGAGTGACTTCAGCTTCTCAAGAGAGAGTTGCCCTGGTTCTACTTCTTAGTCTGGGTGCTGGTTCCATGGGGAAGCCCTGGTTCTACTTCTTAGTCTGGGTGCTGGTTCCATGGGGAAGCTCACTTTGTGAAAGGTACATGGGTGGTCACGTGTGCAGTTTTTTTTAAATATATTATATGGTTCAATTAAATCCTTAAACAGTAAAACATACCCACAATCCTAGAATGAAGGAGAGCTGAAGGCCAACCTGTCTACATAGTGAGTGCTAGGCCAGTCAGGGCTGAGCAGTGAGACCCTTGAAACAGAGAAAGAGAGAGAGGAAAAGAAAAAGATGTTTCCCAAGCTTGTGCGGCTTAGGTCCTTTTTAAGAACAAACCCAAACCCTGCCACCCTGAAGGCTCTGTTTGTGATAGCACAGAACAAAGCTAAGGGGACATCTCATGATAAAGTGACAGGTCCCAAGACTCAAGATCAAGGATGTTGTAGCTTGCTTTTTATGAAGTCTGATAAAACGTTGGCCAAAACAACTTGAGGAGAAGGTTTATTTGGCTTACAGGCTACAGTCCATCACAGAGGGAAGCCAGGGCAGGAACTCAAGGCAGGAGCCTGGAGGTAGGAACTGAAGCAGAGACCATGGAGGAGCGCTGCTTACCGTGATTCCCACTCCTTGCTCAGCTACTTACCCTCTGGTTTTTATTGTGTGTGTGTGTGTGTGTGTGTGTGTGTGTGTGTGTGTGTGCGTGTGTGTTTCCTTCATGGGTGTTTGCGTACCACATGCATAACCTACGAGGTCAGAAAAGGCCATAGGATCTCCTGGAACTAGAGCTGCAGATCTTGTGAGCTACCATGTGGGTTCTGGGAACTGAGCTCGGGACCTCCAGAAGAGCATCGAGTAATCTTCATCACTTTCCGCCACCCCCCCCCACCTTCTTTATAACCCAGACACACCTGCCAAGGGACGGTACCATCCACAGTAAGCTGGGCCCTCCTATATCCATTTACAATCCAGAAAATGCCTCATAGATGTGACCATGGTCCAGTCCCATGAAGGTGCTTTCTCAGGTGAGGTCCCCTCCTCCCAGGTGAGTCACACTGACAAATGAAGTTATGACAGGCGTGATAGAATATGCCCTTATGCAAAGCAGGGTCGAATATACCCTTATGAAAGAATGGTAAACCAAGGATGGTGGCATATGCCTTTAATTCCAGCACTTGAGGGGTAGAGGCAAGAGAATCAGTTCAACGTCATCCTCAGCTACTTACCTGCGTGAGTTTGAGGCCAGACTGGGATACGTGAAACCATGTGTCCAAAAAAAAAAGTGAAAGAAGAACGAGACTGCAAATCTCTCTGGTGAAATTTCTCCTCATCCACGTTGGATCCAGGAAGAGCTTCCAACTCATATGCAAGAGCCAATTTTTACCGAGCTTGTCTTTAGGTGTAGTACCTATCTTATTCGCAAGAGGGCGGTATGGCACCACGGCGCGGGATTGGCAACTGGGGCGTTGGCTGGGATGGAAGCCTTAATCCCTTCAACCTTGAGAGTCAAGCCACACACTCCTTTGTCCGTCCCCCACCCCCCACCACCACTAGCAGAGTGAGAAGGGAGGAGACCCTGGCACAGGCAGGGGAGGTCTTTTGTATCTATAATGCATTGAACTGAGAGATACGGCTAGGGAGTTTAGGAGTGCGCTGTTCCCTGAGACTCACAAATGTGTCTGTTGCTTGTGGAAGCTTCCTAAGGAGGGAATATTGACTGAATAGGGGGGTTGGTTTGTTTGAGTAGGGGGGACCAAAACTGGTCTTGAGGGTAAGTAGCTGAGGATGATCTTGAATTTCCTCCTTCGCCTCTTCTATATGGGATTACAGGTATGTGAAACCATACCCAGCCACATAGTGGGCTTTTAAAAAAGATTTTCCAGCAGGCATGGTGGTGCACGACTTTAATGTCAGCATTTGGGAGGCAGAGGCGGGTGGATCTCTGTGAATTCGAGGTCTGCCCACTCTACATAGTGAGTTCCAGGGGGGGAAAAAGAGGATTCCCGGTTAACACTGCCTTAGCCTGTGTATGGTGGCTGATGACTGTAATTAGATACTTAGGGACTAGGGCAGAGGACAGTGTTATGCCCAAATCCGCGAAGTCCCCCAGAAGTCAACAAGGAGACCGAGTCCCCTGTGTAAAAGCAAAGAGCCTTGCCGGGCAGTGGTAGTGCACGTCTTTAATCAAAAAAAAAAAGCAAAGAGCCTTTATTTTATGCAAGTTTGCAAACTCGGTCTCTCCGCATGTCCAACGTATTGGAATAAACGGAGAGTCCCAAGTTCAGTGAGAGTTGGGTTTTTATAGTAGTAAAGGTGGGGGTGAGGGGTTTCTGAGGTTCAGGACCCCTGATTGGCTGATATTTGTCTAAGGGTGTCCTGGTGAGTATGTGCTGGCAGGTGATTGCTAAATGTGATAAATGTAGTGTTAGACTTTATCAAAATTCAAAGTTCTATCAAAAAACAATCGTAGCTCTGCATACACACCTGTTACCCCAGAACTCAGAAGGAAAAGGTATGAGGATTAGAAGTTCAAGACCAGCTTGGGCTAAAAGAGACATGTCTCACATAAAAGACAAACAGATATCAAATATTATTGAGGACGTGGAGAAAGAGGACCCCTTTATACACAGTTAGTGGAAATGTGTATTAGTATAACCACTGTGGAAAACAAAATGGAAGAGTTTCCAAAAACTAAAGTAGGTCCTGTGGAAGAGCAGTCAGCGCTCTTAATCACCAAACCATGTCTCCAGCCCTGAGGCAGCATCTCTTGATGAACTGGGAGCTCACAGACAACTAGCACAGCTGTTAGCTTGCCCAGCATGCCTTGGGCTCTGCTGTCTCACCTCTGCAGCGTGAGGAAGGGAAGAAGCGGTCGCACCCAGAAGGCTTTAATGTGAGCTCTGGGCATCAGTTCAACCTCCAGGCAACATGTTCACAAAGCCAGCACGCTGTTCATGAACCATCTTCCTGGCTAGTGTCTTAATTCAGGGCTTTTGGTTTGTTTTGTTTTGGTTTGGTTTTTGAGACAGGGTTTCTCTGTGTTGCCCTGGGTGTTCTGGAACTAGCTCTATAGATCAGGCTGACTTCAAATTCTGCCTGCCTCTGCCGGCCTCCTGAGTGCTGGTATTAACAGCGTGCACACCACTGCCCACTGGCAAGTGTGTTCTTAGCGTGCACTGGCTTTCAGCCTGACTTTCACCACCAAGCTTGAACCAGATAGTTTTGTCCCAGCGCTAATTTTTCAGTTGTTCATTAACTTTGTCACGTCTCGGTTTCCTAATCTATAAAACGGGCATTCTAGTAATGCTTACCTCCCAGGGTAGGTGTTATAACCGGATGAGATAAAGACAGCTGCTCAGAATACGTGAGATGCCGAGTCCAGTTAGTTAGCTGTTAAAATTCCCTCCCAGGAGGATGCCAGCAGCATCCACCCTTTCTCTTAAACTCCCAGAGGCAAACTGAGACAAGAGTCCACCAAAATTCATTCTGGGGAATCCTGAGTTTATTGGGAACCCTTAAGAGCATAGGTGAGTGGTTATCTATAGGGGTGTGTGTGCTCCCTGCAACACACCATACCTGGAAAACCTTTGCCCAGCTGAGATGAGGGCTTCCTCCGCCCTAACCTTCCTGACCTGTCTGGTACAGTCCCTGCCAGAGGCCATGTGCAGCTAAGAGTTCGATGATACAACAAGTGGTATTGAGTTGCTAGAGGCTCAGGGGATGTAAGCAGCCAACGAGAAAGCTGACTTAATCCGTTTGCAAGATGGCGGTTGCTTGGACAGGAGCACAGTCACTAACAACAACACATACACTCCAGAGAGCTAAGGCTGTTACACAGAAAAAGTCTGTCTAAAAAAACAAGCAAACGAAAACCAAACAAACAAGTCTCAAATATATCACTTTCTCTTATAAAATTCGCAGTGTCAGGGATACAGTTAGAGCACAGTGTCAGGAATCTAGCTGGACTCTTCAGAGAGGGTCTTTCTTACTGTCATGGGGCGTGGGTGACTGCAGGGGAGCAGTTTGTGTTGGACATGACAGGGCCTTTGTACACAGGAACTCACAGTGGCTGTTACTGCATTCGCAAGATCAAGCCTGACAAAAATTCCAGCAGGGATGTGGGAGGGGCTCGTGATGCCCCCTGCTAGCAGAGGAGCTGTTAGCAGCTGCTGGCTGCTGGGGAAGGGGAGTCAGTTTTCTCTGGAGAGTCAGCCTGCCTCTGCCTGCTTTCTATTGCATTGATAAAACGCCATGACCGAAACCAACTTGGGGAGGAAAGGATTACTTTAGCTTACATATCCTGGATCACAGTACACTGAGGGAAGCCAAGGCCGAAACTCAAGAAAGAACTTGGAGGCAGGAAGCTACATCCACCATTCATCAAGAAAATGGCCCACAGACTTAGTTATTGGCCAATCTGATGGAAGCAATTTCTCAGCTAGGTTGCTCTTCCCAGATGTGTCAAAGTCATCCCAGCCAGAAGCTCATAGGAAAAACACAGCGAGATCAATACGTTTTAATTAGAACAGAATGAAAAGAGACTGACTTTTAGAATTGTGTTGATAATGAAAAGGTCTGAATAAAAACAAATCTATTTACAAGAAGGGGCATTACTTAGCCTGGACCCTTGGAAAAGGACGCTTGTAGGAAAGGTATGTAGCACGATTAATAAAAATCCAGAGACGGAAATCGGGGTTCAACTTGAAGGTCAGAAAAGCGAAATAGCCAGCCACTGGCTCTTACTTCTACCTTAGTCCGAAATGGCGATCCTGCCTCCAGGAAGGTCAGAATGAGACAGTGTCTGAGAGCTGTCTCCTCCTGTTTTAAAATCTTCTCTAGGGCTGGGATTAAAGGCATGCACCGCCCAGTTTCTATGGCAACTAGTGTGGCTACTGGGATTAAAGGTGTATGCCATTGTGGCTACTGGGATTAAAGGTGTGTGTTACCACTGCCTGTAAGACTGACCAGTGGGGCTGTTTTACTCTCAGACCTTCAGGCAAGCTTTATTTATTAAAATACAAATGAAATATCACTACAGGGGCAGACATGAGCAAGACCTTCTATACACTCTCCGCGAGGAATGAAATCTCCATTCGTGGTCCCGGCAAAGGTGTTTGCCGTGTAAGGTGGGAAGGTGGGGGTTTGCTGCTACACCCCTCTCCTTGCCTTGGCTGACCTCAGCTAGCAGCTGCCCTCTTACACTGAACATCGACTTCATTGACCTCCTCTGTTGCTTTCCATGCTTCTTTGTCGGCCAGCTTTTTCATTCTGTGGTTACAGACCAACAGGAGAGAAAGTGTTGCTGAGGGGTGGATCTACCCTGGGGCCGGTTCAGTGACTTCTCATCCCGGAGCTGCCCTCAGGGTCTTTCTCTTGTTCTAGCAAGTCTAGCCTTCCTCTGGATGTGGCCTTTGTCCTTCCGAGCACAAGGCCTGGTCCTGAGCAGTGGCAAGGGCTCCGAGGGAGTGTCTCCTATCTTCATTGATTGGCGGCTGGCTTTGAGAATAAGCTGAGGAGGACGTTAGTATTAGCTATAATTCCTTGTATTGTAATTCTTTGAGGACCTGTGCAGGAGAGTGTGAAAGTCCTGGCTACTGCCAGTCTGCCTTTTCTGACCTGTGCCCCACCCCACCCTCGGGAAGTGCTGGAGAGCAAACCCTGTGGCCCCTGCATGCTAGGCAGACAAGCGCTCTGCACCCAACCCAAACCCCAGCCTCTGAAGCACACAGACGAGGACACAGAGGGAGCCCCTCACTTGCCTTGCAGTTTGGTACTAACAGAGACCTTCTTTCTCTGGTTGGTCATGATTTAAGGACAGCACGTGGCACGCAGAGCTGAGCGCGTGGCACGCAGAGCTGAGCGCGTGGCACGCAGAGCTGAGCGCGTGGCACGCAGAGCTGAGCACGTGGCACGCAGAGCTGAGCATGAAGCAGTGTAGCGTGGCCACTAAAACCGTCACTTACCTGTAACTTCCAAGACAATGCTTCGGGTTTGATTTAGTTTGGCGGTTTGTTTGCTTGCTTGTTTGTTTGTTTCAGACATGTTTTATTCTGTGGTTCAGGCAGGGCTGGAACTTATTTAGTAGCCCATGTTGACTTCAAGCTCACAGCGATCCTCCCGCCTCAGCCTCCCACATGTCCAAAATGTCTGTCTGTGTGTCTCTGTGTGGTGTGCATGTGATTGCATGTGTTTGCACATGCCTGCATGGATGTGTGAAGGCATTTCCTGCCATCGTTCTCCACCTTATTTTTCAAGATAAGGTCTTTCTCTGAGCTCAGAGCTCAACCGTGTGTTTGGCTGGCTGGCCGTGTGCTCCAGACATCTGCGCATCCCTCCAAGGCCTCCCCTCCACTAGAGCTACAGACATGCACCACAGTGCCCCAATTTATGTGGGTGCTGCAAATCCGAACTTAAGTCCTCGGTTGTGTGGCAGGTACTTCACTGACTCGGCCATCTCCCAAACCCCGGAAATGTTTCGCTAAGCAGGGCATTCTGCGCCTGAGCAACATCAGATAGAGAGTTTACAGCACGTGAAGGGTGTTCGAAGCATCTTCATCCTCTGTGAGCTTTTGAGTTCCGTGCATCGTGCTCTTTCTTTCCGTCATGAACATAACTGTTTGAAGATTCTAAACAGTGATGTGGGGGCTGGAGAGATGGCTCAGTGGTTAAGAGCACTGCCTGCTCTTCTGAAGGTCCTGAGTTCAATTCCCAGCAACCACATGGTGGCTCACAACCATCTGTAATGAGGTCTGGTGCCCTCTTCTGGCCTCCAGACATACACACAGACAGAATATTGTATACATAATAAATAAATATTAAAAAAATAAACAGTGATGTGTCTAACCCTGAAAGAGGCTGTCTCTATCTCTCTCTCATTTCGGAGTCATCATTCCTTAAAGGAAACCAGGGCTTTTGGGTCTCCTGCATCCTTCTCAAGAAGGTGCTTTCTCTGTATTCCTCTTGAAAAACAGCCCTACAATTCTTGTTTTATATGCGAACACACAGTAATGTTGCCACCTTTAAAATGTTTTAGTCCTAAGAGTTTTAACATGTCTACAGGATCATGTAAGAACACCCCTGGTCACGGTGGAAAATGTTTCTGCTCTGGCAAACAAAAGGGATCAGTGGTTGGCAAACCTATCTGGTCTGGGTTACCCCCCGCCCCAGTAATCCTCCTTTAGCTGCATACAAGGTGAGCAGATGCCTCTCGGAACAGTGTGCCTAGCAATGCTTGGCCCTGCCTGCACTGCGCCACATGAATATCCCTCTCTGAACGGTGGTGCAGGCTTCTCTGCCACTAATAACCATCACACATACGTTCCCAATGCATCCAGGTATGAAGAATGGAAAGGCTGTTCTGGCCTGAGCTGACTTGGGGTGCAAGGTCAGTAAGACAAAGCTGTGTCTACAAGTGAACTTCCGGGGGGACCCCCCTATTTGCCCATTCCATGCATATGGGGAAAGCATCCCAATATGTATTAAGGGGATGGGCACGAACAGTAGGAACGTCATTATATTCCTATCCATCAGAACAAAGAACTACCTTCATTATGCCCCTTAGAAACCAAACCCATCCTTTTCTTGAAACCCATAAAAGGAAGACAATAGCTGGGCTCTTATGTAGCCTGCTGTCAATCTTGCTAGCACATCCCTCTACAATCTGTACTATCACTGTGCGACAGAGAATGCTTTCCTGCGACTTTTGTCCATCTGTGTGAGCCTTGTTTTCATCTCTTTGGACAAGAGGCCAAAAACCTGGAAACATTCCACCTTGACCCTGACTTACCCCTGAGGTTAGGACCAGCCAGGATAATGTGAGAAAATCCTCTTTGCCCCCTAACTGCTAAAAGTGCCGTCACTACTTTCTACTCTTTTCATCCTGATGTCTGTAGCTGACGGCCAGCTGAGCTAGTCAGTGTGGTCAGAGAGCCACTGGTCTACAGCCGGACCCCCGAAACTGCCCCGCGGATAGCAGAGGTTACACAGGTGAGGCCGATGGACGCCAGGTCTCAGTTCCCTGGGGGAAAGTGGATCGATGCAGATGGTTGCTTCGCCAGGGACGAAAATGATGGCAAGGCTAAAGGAGAAGCAGGTGCCCTCGCCAGCCACAAACAAGGTATCCCTTGCAATCTTCCTCCTTCTTCATGTTGTTTCGAGTCTGTAGATCAAAACCAAACTCTTGTGGCGCTGGAGAAAAAAAAAAGAATCTTTTTTCCTCTCCCCCTCTCTGTTTCTCCTGCATTTTCCATCCAGTCTCACGGGAATCTGAAGGAATGTTGCTAGGTCTTGCCCTTGGATTGTTTCTGCTCTTTAAATCAGAGTCTAACTCCGCTGCTATCTGAATTTTAAATGTTTTTCTCCCCCTTTTGATTCTTGTTTTCTTTTAATTTAACAAGTGTCTAAGTTACGGATGTCTAGCCCTGACATTCCAACATTAAGAACACAATTTATTGCTTGTTCTGTGTCTTTGCTTGAGTGGTTCACAACCTGCCTACAGAGTCAGGCAGGTGATTAAAAGGGAAAGAAACACAAATTAAAGGTGAAAATCGCCTACTTTTATCCAGTCAGGAAATAGATTGCCTTTCAAAATGGGGACCTCTCTGTGTACGGCCATTGCTTGACTGCTTCTCCTGTCTTTAAAACTTGTGTTGCCTGCCAGTCAGTGGGCACAGGTTAGACAATTAAAAGTCATTAGAGCATCTGCTAATGAAAGACTCTCATGATAGGATAACTGGGTTGTGGAACTGAGCAAATTAGACTCTTCCCAGAGCAAGACAAATCCTCCCATCTGTCAGGCCAATGCTTGCATGGTGTGGCGGTTTGAATGAGAACGGCCCCCCAGAGGCTCATATATTTCCGTGGTTAGTTCCCAGTTGATGAACTGTTTGGGAAGTTATTAGGAGGAGCAGCCTTGTTGGAGTTGGTGTGTCATAAGAGGTGGGCTCTGAATAATCAAGAGCCCATACCGGGCCCAGCCATCCTCTGACCTTGTAAATAAGCCTCCAGTTCAGCGCTTTCTTTTATGAGTTGCCTTGGTCAAGGTGTCTTCTCACAGCAAAAGAGTAGTAATGAAGATAGATGGATAATATGAACACTTTGTCTTCCTTCCTGTGGCTTTTAGAAAACTACTACTAAATTTTGGGGACTTCACATTCCCAGACTAACATGATCTCTAAATTTAAGGGTTCGGGGACCCTTTCTTCTCTATATCGTAAAGTGGCATAACTTACCCTGTCAAATTTGGGAAGAATCTCCTCTTGCCTGGGTTCCTTATGAAACAGCTATGGATTTTCCCTTTCCCTTTTCCTACCCAAACTCCAAGGAAACAGGCACTCTTAGATCATGGCACTTCCACCATTTCCCCTAACTGGGGAAATGCCCTGCCAGGACCCCAATATTCTTTCTTTCTTTCTTTCTTTCTTTCTTTCTTTTTTTTTTTTGGTTTTTCGAGACAGGGTTTCTCTGTGATTTTGGAGCCTGTCCTGGAACCAGCTCTTGTAGACCAGGCTGGTCTCGAACTCACAGACATCCGCCTGCCTCTGCCTCCCGGCCCCCAGTATTCTTATAATGATTATCTTAAGCCATCCCGCCTAACAGTCCCAAATTCTCATTCAGGCAGCAACTCAACACGCATCAGCAGTTTTCCCAAGAGGCTCCCCCTGAGGGGGATCACATGGCAACCAGAGGGTGGCCCAAAGTCACGGCATTTGCCCGGGAATGCTACGGTTGGACAGCAGGCCTTGTTATGACCACCTTGCAAACATGCCTTTGTTTCAAGAGATTGTTATAACCAACTTGTCATGCTTATGTTCCGTTTCTGTAACCCTGCCTGTCAAATGCTCCATCTGGAAACCCCCTTACTCTTGAACTTGAACTATAAAAACCCTCATGTTACCCAGGTACAGCGCTGATCTCTTGAATCCCCAACTTTAGGGAGAGACAGCCCATGTACACAATTTTAAAAGCTTGCTTTAATTAACTGCGTGCTTTGATTAACATGGCCATGGTTTGGGTTGGTGGCCTTCCTCCTCTCGTCTGTGGGATTAACAAACATGCAGAGCAGTTTTGGTTAGTCGGGATTCTTGCCTCCTTCAACTGCTACCTTTACATTTTAGGTGCTAATAACTTTAGATTTGATATTCTTATTGTGAGTTGTATGTACATATTGTGTCAAACACAGAGTATTTAAATAAGTTAAAACCAGACCTGGATCATATTTATATAAATAAATAGTTTTAGCTCAGGAGAACTTGCCTCACGTGAATGCCCTGGGTTTACTTCCCAGTACTGGGGGGGGGGGGGAGAGAAGGAAGATTTATTGCTTAGAGGTTACAGAGTTTCAAATTTTTAGGCTTCTATTGCCAGAATGGCCTTCAAAACTGCAAGATGATGCCTGCGTAGTTGATTTTTTGTTTTTTATTTGTTTCAATTTTGCCACAGCCCTCACAGCTAGACCTTGGAAAGTTGACTGGGAGTAAGATGAGATTCAGACAGACAGACAGACAGACAGACAGACAGACAGACAGACGAACACAAGTAATGTAAGCTGTGATGGGGTGGGATGTGTGCTGGGATGGAGATGCTCCCGCAGCCAGGATAGCACGAAGGAGGATATGACTTAGCTAATCTATGTGGGTCTCTATCAAGAGCAGTCCCAGGGAGCGTGATGAAGCAGTCATCGCTGCGGTGGAAGCTGAGCTCTATACTTTTTACACATTCTGTCTTTAGCTAACAGCCAGCCAATGGGCAATATCTCTACTCGGTCATCTTCTTCTACCAGGAGAAGACCTGGCCGTTCCTGAGCCGGAAGCACTGGCACCCTTGACATGCCACACTCATGTCATGAATGCTCGTTCATACAGGGTTGCACTCGCTCCCCATTCAAATTAGCACAAGCGAAGGTCATCTGAGAAGAGAGAAAACACCTCCATCAGATTGATCTGTCAGCAAGTATGTGGGGCATCTTCTTGATTAATGACTGGCATAGGAGGAACCAATCCACTGTTATTGGTACCGTCCCTGGGAAGGTTGTCCTGGGCTGTACAAGAAAGCAAGCTGAGTGGGCTGGAGAGATGGATGGCTCAGTTGTTGAGAGCACTGGCTGCTCTTCCAAAGGATCTGGGTTCAATTCCCAGTACCCACATGTCTGTAATTCTAGTTCCAGGGGATCTGACACTCTTACACAGACATACATGCAGGCAGACCATCAACGTATATATAAATAAAAAGATATTTAAAAAGCACGAAAGCAAGCTGAGCAAGCCATGGAGAGAAGCCAGTGTGAAGCATTTCTCCAAGGTCTCTGCTTGAGTTCCTGCCCTGACTTCCTCCAGTGATGGACTGTAATTGAGCTGGGATATGTAAGCCAAATAAATCCTTTCTTCCCTAAGTTACATTTGGTAATGGTTTTTCTTTTATTTTTCTTTTATATACATTGGTGTTTTTCTTGCATGCATGCCTGTGTGAGGGTGTTAGGTCCCCTAGAACTGGAGTTACAGACAGTTGTGAGGCACCATGTGGGTGCTGGGAATTGAACCTGGGTCCTTGGGTAGAGCAGTTTGTGCTTTTAACCACTGAGCCATCTCTCCAGTCCTGGTCATGGTGTTTTATCACAGCAACAGAAACCTAAGGCAATGTCCTTTCTCCTACAGCCTTGACAACAGATGAATCCTTGTCAATATATGAATCCCCTTCAATGTGGTCGTTGCAAAGTGCTCTTTCATTGCTTTTTAATGCATCTCATTGAACTGGCAAAGCTTAAACTCTCTGTGCATGCGTCAGCCATGTGCAGTTCTCCAACAGTTTGTTCATATCCCTTGTGAGAGTGAGCTTGAAAGAGGTGGCACGAAGCTAAGAATCACGACAGGTACCTTACTGGTGTTCTTTGCACGGAGAGAAAACACCAAAAAATAACACCGCATAGTACAACCATATTTTGTGTTTCTTTGTGAACATCGAGACCACGGTGAGCTGAGTGAGCTGCCTGTAAGCATCCCCAGAAGTTTATTCCAGGTTGTGTGAACCAGCAGGCTGGAACTCCCTGGGGGAAGGAGCTGACCAATGATGGGACGAACTCCTCCTTCGTAGGGACTGCACCTTCCCCTGATCCTGACCTGGTGATCCCCACATCTCTTCTGAACACCTGGCATCTTACACGCCCTGCACGGACATAGTGCATGTGTTTGCCATTCACAGATTTCTTCCTTACGTTCACTCTGTAGCCAACATCCCTTCTCCCAGCATGGAGACTGGTCCATCAGAGCGCTGGCCCCAGCATCACTTCCTGTGATGACAGAGAGATGTCAGACCCCTACTTCCTTTCCACTTGCTTTGCTTTGTTTTGTATCCCAGGCTGGCTTTGAACTAGCTATGTGACCAAGGATGGCCTTGAACTTCTGACCCTCCCACCTCTACCTCTTGCAGCTCTTTCCTGAATGAAGCCTGTACTGAGTGGAGGGTTAGACTTTGTTAGAAATCCAGGAACAAAGAGGTGGTGATCAGAGAGGCCTACGTGTTATAAGAGAAACACACAGGGAGTCCCCGGGGCCGTCCCTCTGACTCAGCTCCTATGTAGTGTTGGCCCAAGGACAAGGATGGAAAAGTCTGTGGAGGATAAACAAGGACCAAGAAGACATTGCTGTGAATGACACCAAGATTAAAGGATTAAACTAGACTGAAGTGTTAAAACTAAGTTATTCTAGTTCCCAACTGCTTCCTTTGACTAAACAGTACCTGCTATTTAGAAGAAATACTTACACACCATATTGCTTTTTATCACAGAATGAAAATGGAAAACATGCCGGGCGGTGGTGGCGCACGCCTTTAATCCCAGCACTCGGGAGGCAGAGGCAGGCGGATCTCTGTGAGTTCGAGACCAGCCTGGTCTACAGAGCTAGTTCCAGGACAGGCTCCAAAGCCACGGAGAAACCCTGTCTCGAAAAACAAAAACAAAAAAAAAAAAAAGAAAATGGAAAACATATAGGTTTTGGGGATAGTGGCACTTATAAGGCTGAGGCTAACATGCCTCTTGAAATTAGAAGTTTCAGGTCATCCTGAGCAATAGTGAACATCTTCTTCAAAATGTATGTTAGAGCCTGGCATGGTGGCTCATACCTATAATACTGAAAGGTTAAAGTCTTAAGTTTGAAGCCAGCAAGGGCCACAGAATGAATTCTTTGCCTGCCTCAGTATGAAACCCTGTCTCAATTAATATATATATATATATATATATATATATATATATATATATATATATATGTAAATAAAATAAAAATTATATAAGTTCATAAAAAATGCTAGCTGGGAAGTGGTAGAGTGCACCTTTAATCCCAGCACTTGGGAGGCAGAGACAGGCTGATCTCTGTGAGTTCAAGGCCAGCCTGGTCTACAGAGCTAGTTCCTGGACAGCTAGGACTATTACAGAACAAAATCTTGTTTTGAACCCCCCCCCCCAAAATTCTGAGGGCTAGGGGTGTAGCTTACTGGTAGAGGGCTTGCCTAGTAGGCTTGAGGCCCTGAGTTTGAACCACCACCAAAAATAGTGGAAAAGTAACATAGATTTAGTATCTTTATTCCAGTTCACTCCAGTATACTGTTTACTGAGTATACAGCTTAGAAGTGTGAAGTATATTCATATTCTTGAGAAACTAATCATCATTTGTGTGGGGGGGGGGGAGGAAGAGAGAGAGAGAGAGAGAGAGAGAGAGAGAGAGAGAGAGAGAGAGAGATCCTCTATACACATACAAGGATATGCATATGTAAAAGAACAGCTTCCAGGACTCAGTTCCAACCTTGCAGGTTTGGTGACAAACTGCCTTTATCTGCTGAGCTATCTCATTGGCTGTCTTAGGGTTTGTATTGTTGTGATGAAACACCATGACCAAAAGCAAGTTGAGGAGATGTAGACGGAAGTTTCTGTCCCACCCCGTCCCACAGCATTCAGTCCCAAATAAACACACAGAGGCTTATATTAATTATAAATTGTTTGGCTATTGTTCAGGCTTTTACTAACTACCTCTCACAATGTAAATTAACTCATAATTCTTATCTATGTTTAGCCACGTGGCTTGGTACCTTTTCTCAGTGAGGCATTCTCATCCAGCTTCCTCTGCTTCTGGATGATGACTGCATCTCTGCCTTTCCTCTTCACAGAATTCTCCTAGTCTGGTTGCCCTGCCTATACTCCTGCCTGGCTATTGGCCAACCAGCAATTTATTAGACCAATATGAGTGACAAATCTTCACAGTGTAGAAAAACATTACCCCACAGCAGGGAGGAGAGGGTTTATTTGGCATACACTTCCATATTGCTGTTCATCATCAAAGGAGGCCAGGACAGGGGCTCAAACAGAAGAAAAACCTAGAGACAGGAGCTGATGCAGATGCCATGGAGGGGTGCTGCTTACTGGCTTGTCTCCCATAGCTTTCTCAGCCTGCTTTCTTAAAGAAGCCAGGACTGCTAAGCGGTGGTGGCTCATTCTTTTAATCCCAGCACTCGGTGAGGCCAAAGCAGGTGGATCTCTGTGAGTTTTGAGGCCAGCCTGGTTTATAGAGTGAGTTCCAGGACAGCTAGAGCTACACAGAGAAACCCTGTCTTGAAAAACAAAACAACAAACAAACAAACAGAACCCAGGACCTCCAGCTCAGGATGGCCCCCTCCACAATGGGCTGGGTCCTCCCCAGGGACCACAGTTAAAAACTTTGCTGCAGACTGAGACTTTGTACAGCCCTCTCTCATGGAGGCATTTTCTCAATTAAGGTTCCCTCCTTTCTGACAACGCTGGCTTGCTTTATCTTCCACACAGTGGTTGCACCTTAATCTACTGCTATTTCAGGCAGCAATTGCAACACCACAGTAATTGGCCTACTTCTCTAGCAGTGGCCTGGCTGCTCAGACCACAGCCTAGCAGAAATTCAGTTCCTGCAGGCACGGGCCCTGAGGCTGCTGCAGGCCGCTTTAACTAAATCTCTATTGTTTTATTTATAAATAAGACTCAAGATTTAAAGACTGGGTGAAAACCTGCCAGCTCAGAGAGGTTGAGCAGCAACCAGCTAACCTTCTCTCCTTGCTGGCAGCTCCTCAAAAGGCCTGTCCTTCTACTCCACCAAAACAGAAAAGGCTGAAACGGAAAAAAATTCCTCCCTACTTCCTCTAGTGAATCTCAATATCTCTCTCTCTCTCTCTCTCTCTCTCTCTCTCTCTCTCTCTCTCTCTCTCTCTCCCCCCCCCCCCGGATGCCCTGAGGCTCTATGATTACTTTCTGAACCCCGTTGCTAACTCAGCCTCCTGACCCAAGGTTAATTTTATTTAATTAAGGTAAATACTAACTCAGGGTTCACTGTGTGGTTAAATATCCCCCTACACTAGCTTGTGTCAAGTTGACATAAAATTAACCATTACACTGGCCCTTCCTTTTTGTTTGTTTTTCCCTCCCCTCTTTCCCTCCCTTCCTTTCTCCTTTTCCTCTTCCTTCCTCCTCCTCTCTCTCCCCTCCCTGTGTGTGTGTCGCCCTCCCTCCCTCTCTCCCTTCCTCCTTTTCCTCTTCCTTCCTTCTCCTCTCTCCCCTCCCTCTGTGTGTGTCTCCCTCCCTCCTTTACTCCTTTTCCTCTTCCTTCCTCCTCTCTCTCCCCTCTCTGTGTGTGTGTCTCCCTCCCTCTCTCCCTCTCTCCTTCCCTCCCTCCTTTTCCTCTTCCTTCCTCCTCCTCTCTCTCCCCTCCCTCTGTGTGTGTCTCCCTCCCTCCCTCCTTTACTCCTTTTCCTCTTCCTTCCTCCTCTCTCTCCCCTCTGTGTGTGTGTGTCTCCCTCCCTCTCTCCCTCTCTCCTTCCCTCCCTCCTTTTCCTCTTCCTTCCTCCTCCTCTTTCTCCCCTCCCTCTCTCTCTGTGTGTGTGTGGCCCCCTCCCTCCCTCTCTCACTGAAATGGATAGAGCCTCTCTATGGAGCCCAGGCTGACCTCCCAAACATTAGAACTATGTGAATAGCACCAGGCCATCCAGGTCTACACAGACGATCTTGTTTGAAAAAACCAAAACCAAAAGAAAAGATACAAACTTGCAAAGCTCAAGGTCAGGGACTGGACCTGCTAGGCCTTCAAAGGCCCTCAAAGCCTGACCCACTGCAGTAATGTGCCTAACTTACAGCAAAATCAGGACTAATAAAAACAAACAAAAAGGTAAGCAGACTTCACTAAAATTAAAAATATTTGTATTTTAAAGTTTCCTGTCACATGCCTGGGGTGCCTGAGGAAAGCAAATAAGCAAATGTGTGCTGGCAAGATGGCTGGTCAGTGAAAGTGCCTGCTGTCCAGGCCTGACTAGAGCCAACCTTGCTGACTCCCGCACCGGAGCTGATGGTACACACGCGTGCACTCACAGCCCCCCCCCCCCCCCAAATGATGATGATGGTGACAAACTAAAGAGCGAGGAAAGAGATATCTTGATTGAGGGGCCATTATGGGGCTAGCAAGAAACTTGGCAGTACAGAAATTCCTAGGAATCCACAAAGACGACCCCAGTAAGACCCTAAGCAATTGTGGAGAAGGTGCCTGAATTGACCTTGCCCTGTAGTCAGATTGATAACTGTCTTAAATGTCACCATAGAACCTTCATCCAGCAACTGATGGAAGCAGATACAGAGACCTACAATGAAGCACTGGGCTGAGCTCCCAAAGTCCAGTCGAAGAGAGAGAGGAACAATATGAGCAAAGGGGTCAAGACCATGATGGGGACACCCACTGTAACAGCTGGTCTGAGCTAATGGGAGCTCACCAACTCCAGCCTGACAGCAGGGGAAGCAGCATAGGACCAAACTAGGCCCTCTGAACGTGGGGTGACAATTGTGTGGCTGGGACAGACTGTGGGGTCACCGGCAGTGAGACCAGAACTTATTCCTAGTGCTTTGTGGAACCCATTCTCTTTGGAAGGATACCTTGCTCAGCCTAGATATAGTGGGAAGGGTCTTGGTTCTGCCTCAAAGTCAAATCAGACTTTGTTGACTTCCCATGGGAAGCCCCTACCCTCTCTGAGAAGTGCATAGATTGGGGGGAGCAGGAGGAAGAGAGGAAGAGGGAACTTGGATTGGTGTGTAAAAATGAGAAAAGATAGTTTAAAAAAAAATAAATAGGAAAAGAAAAAGGGAATCAACTTTGGGCCACACAACATGCCTACAAAATCTAAAATTCTAGGGGTGCAACTCAGCAATCTGTGCTTTTTAAAAATGCTCTAAGCACCTGGAAACAACCTAGATGCCCTTCAATGGAAGAACGGATGAAGAAAGTATGGAATATATACATATTAGAGTACTACTCAGCAGTAAAAAACAACGACTTCTTGAACTTTGCATGCAAATGGATGGAAATAGAAAACACTATCCTGAGTGAGGTAAGCCAGACCTAAAAAGAGGAACATGGGATGTACTCACTCATATTTGGTTTCTAGCCATAAATAAAGGACATTGAGCCTATAATCCATGATCCTAGAGAAGCTAAATAAGAAGGTGAACCCAAAGAAAAACATACAGGCATCCTCCTGAATATTAACCTTCATCAGGCGATGAAAGAAGACAGAGACAGAGACAGAGACCCACATTGGAGCACCGGACTGAAATCTCAAGGTCCAAATCAGGAGCAGAAGGAGAGAGAGCATTGATGTGGGAGTGTCATATATCAATCTGTTGATTTCATTGGCTAAGCAATAAAGGAACTGCCTCGGCCCATTTCATTGGTTAGAAGATAGGTGGGAGGAGTAGACAGAACAGAGCGCTGGGAGGAAGAGGAAGTGAGGTCAGACTCCGCAGCTCTCCTCTCCTGAGCAGACGCAAGAGAGACGCCATGCTACCTGCTCCAGGGAAGACGCACACTCTGAAGCTCCGACCCAGGATGGACTTAGGCTAGAATCTTCCCGGTAAGCGCACCTAGGGGCGCTACACAGTTGATAAGAAATGGGCTAGTCCAGGTGCGAGAGTTAGCCTAGAAGAGGCTAGATAGAGATGGGTCCAAGCAGTGTTTAAAAGAATACAGTTTCCGTGTAATTATTTCGGGTAAAGCTAGCCGGGCAGGGCAGGCGGCTGGGGTGTTTGGGGACGCAGCCCCACCGCCGCCCATATTACAACAAATGATGCCCAGATGTGTGGCTAACTAAACCCACTTAAAAAACCTGAGAAGGCTTAAAAATAATGGAGAGAGAGTTTAACACAGATTTTTGCTGTTTGTTGGTGGCGTGCTGTAGAGAGATTTCCTGATTCGGCAACAGCAGCAGAAAAAACGCTGTGTCATTTTAAAGCACAGCTCTTTGGGGCTGTGCTGCCAGTGCAAACTCTGGCTTTATGTTGTGTTCCCACTTGGGATCGGAAGGAGAGTGCTCTGAGACCGTGCTGATGGCTCTCAGCGCTCCCCGCCTGCACCTGGGCAGATGGCCGAATCAGGCTTAGGCAGGCGGAAGAGCATGGCGGATTCCTGCCGCCATACAGAGACGTGTTTTCAGACTGCACAGTGCTCTGCGTGTCAGATTTGGATGTAACTTGGATGAAAAGAATTTCTGTGCTGCGTGCTCAGTCTCAGAATTAAAGTGCTGAGTGCCGCTCCTACCTGGCGGCCCCAGAGCTAGCACAAAATGGTACGTCCTCCATTTTGAAATTTTCCTGACTCAGCTTCAGCTGCAAATCCCTACAGCTCATTAAGAGGTCCTGCCACGAAACACTTAAACGGTGTTGACGAAAAGCTGAACGCATGCTTTTCGGTTTTCAGCCGTAGCAGGAAAAAAGCTGTGCCGTTTAAAAATGTCGACTTTCTGGGCCATCCTGCCAGGGCAAACTCTGACTGAGGCAGGAGGGCCGGCTACCGAGAGAGGACTTGAGTGTTGTCTGTTGTAGCTCTCTGGCTGGCAGGGACCTTGAAATGCCAGTTGTGGCTATAAACATGGCTGCAGCCTGTAATCAGCCATGAGGCTGGAAAGCTAAGGAATGGGCTGGATCCAGCCGGCAAAGCCACGCCGTTAGTCCTACTGATATTGCTCAGTAATTTAAAGGCTCTTGTGGTCAGAAAAAGAGAGATATACAGTAAAGAGAGATTCAAAGACAGAGAAAATTTCTGAATGGTTTAAAGTGTGTTAAAAATATATGCAAGCTGAAAGTTGAAGTTCTTAAAGCAAAAAACAAAAAAAGGAAGAGAGTTGTTGTGTGTACACACCTTTAATCCCAACACTTGGGAGGCAGAGGGAGATAGACCTCTGTGACTTCAAGGTGTGGTAGCACACGCCTTTAATCCCAGTGCCTAGAAGGCAGAGACAAACAGATCTCTGTGAGTTCAAGGTGTAGTAGCAAACACCTTTAATCCCAATGCCTGGGAGGCAGAGACAAGCGGATCTCTGAGAGTTCAAAGACAGCCTGGTCTACAGATACACGCTCAAAAAGCAAAAAGTTAACTTAGGAATGTCACAGCTTAGACTCTTAAGCGCCTAGTGATTTAAAGGTGCAAATCAAAAGTGCTCCTGGATAGTAAAAAATTACAGATTCACAAATAGGACAGATTCAGACCACTAAATAAATCACACTGTTAGATAAATGTACGTTGGCTTGGGAGAGAGGAAAAAAAGAATATAGAGAATAAAGTTAATGGTTTAAAAAGAAAAAAGTAAAAGTAAAGTCTTTAAAGAGACAGAGTACAGATAGTTAAGAGATTAAAAGAAATAAAAAAAATAAGCCGTGTAAAGATGAAAAATTCACAGAGAGTCTGGATTCTTTGTATTATTGTGTTTTCTTTAAAATTTTTGACTGTGAAGGAGCTAAGTACAGAGAGACATTTCATTACATGGGCTGTCAAGCTAAACCAAAATGGATATAAGGGTATTATGATTTCGGAATTTGGGTCTAAGGATATGATGCTTTGGAAAGAGTCTTCTTTTGTTTTCACAGAGGATGAGACCCTGTTCATTTCTTCTATTCCGATTTGGTATGATGGACCACGTCCTCCTGAAGGTTTGCTGTGAACATCTTCAGAAAATTGCTTTGCTCAACTGCCAACTGAGATGAAACTAGCACACAGGTTATACCATGAAAGACCTAATTAACGACGCCCCCATTCAGCAGGAAGCAGTTTGGAGAGAAAAAACTGCGCCCATGTTCCCAAATATGGTTTATAAGTTATTTTACATTTAAAGGGGAAAATGATATAGGTATAAATAATTTGCATTAGTATGGATTTTAAGATCAATTTTGTTATATGTATATGCATATTTCTGCTATTGATTAAGATATTGTGATTGTGTAGTTCATTTAAAAATGTAATGTATAATTAAGAAATATAGATTAGTGGATAATCATCAGTAATAGTAAAGCTTGTAGTCATGTTAGTTAGATTTTCTAGATATATAGAGATATAGTTTAGATAGACATTCTTCATGTCTTTCGAAGATTACAGAATAGAACATTTAATGTTTTAATAACTGAGGACTTTTCATGACAATGAGACACTCTGCTCCTGGCAGCACCAATCTACTTCAAGAGGAAGATGGGCATCGAAGAGGATCCTTATGGAGTTTGATAGCCATTTGGGCAAGAAACTGCTCTTGCCTGGACTATTGCATAAACTGGACACAGAGAACCCGCAGAGAGAGGACTACTGAACTTGCCTAAGGTGAGATGATCTTTTGGGGTTCCTGATTCATGAAAGAGTCTGCGAGACATTCTGCAGGACACAACAGATAGTGACTGAGCTGACTTTGAATTTTCCTGCTTTATGGAAATGTCTGCTGGATACTATGGGCCTGAAGGCTGAAGATGGATGCCCCAACAGTACAGAGGAACTTTGGGTGACTGCCCAGGCAGCGAGATGTCTCTGTCATTTCTAGAGTTTTGAAAGTTGCTTTTTTCTTATTTGCTTATGTAGTACTGTATCTTTCTGGAGTCTTTGATGGAGTTAAGAATAGTTAGTTATAGTTATAGTTTTCCTTAGTTATGATAAAGATTATTGTAATTTTACTTGATAACTGTTTTGCTATATGTAATTTTACTATGTTAAAGTTAAAGCCTTTTTTTTGTTTAAACAGAAAAAGGGGAAGTGATGTGGGAGTATCATATATCAATCTGTTGATTTCATTGGCTAAGCAATAAAGGAACTGCCTCGGCCCATTTCATTGGTTAGAAGATAGGTGGGAGGAGTAGACAGAACAGAGTGCTGGGAGGAAGAGGAAGTGAGGTCAGACTCCGCAGCTCTCCTCTCCTGAGCAGACGCAAGAGAGACGCCATGCTACCTGCTCCAGGGAAGACGCACACTCTGAAGCTCCGACCCAGGATGGACTTAGGCTAGAATCTTCCCGGTAAGCGCACCTAGGGGCGCTACACAGTTGATAAGAAATGGGCTAGTCCAGGTGCGAGAGTTAGCCTAGAAGAGGCTAGATAGAGATGGGTCCAAGCAGTGTTTAAAAGAATACAGTTTCCGTGTAATTATTTTGGGGCATAAGCGAGTCGAGCCAGGCGGCTGGGGATTTGGGGACGCAGCCCCGCTGCCGCTCATTACTACAGAGCATGAACAAGGAACTCAGGACCACGAGGGGTGCACCCACACACTGAGACAATGGGGATGTTCTATCGGGAACTCACCAAGGCCAGCTGGCCTGGGACTGAAAAAGCATGGGATAAAACCGGACTCCCTGAACATAGCGGACAATGAGGACTACTGAGAACTCAAGAACAATGGCAATGGGTTTTGATCCTACTGCACGTACTGGCTTTGTGGGAGCCTAGGCAGGTTGGATGCTCACCTTATAAGACCTGGATGGAGATGGGTGGTCCTTGGACTTCCCACAGGGCAGGGAACCCTGATTGCTCTTTGGGCTGATGAGGGAGGAGGACTGGGTTGGGGGAGGGGGAGGGAAATGGGAGGCGGTGGCGGGGAAGAGACAGAAATCTTTAATAAATAAATAAATAAAATAAAATTGCTCTAAGCAAGACATACTGGATCATCCCTCTAATCTCTGCACTGGGGAGGCTGGGGCAGGAGGATCACCTTGAATTCAAGGACACACAATCCCTTGCCAGCTTGGGCCCAGCAGAATGGCTCCAGCAAAGAAGGGTGGCGAGAAGAAGGGCCGTTCTGCCATCAAGGAGGTGGTGACCCGAGAATACACCACCAACATTCACAAGTGCATCCACGGTGTGGGCTTCAAGAAGCATGCCCTTAGGGCACTCAAAGAAATAAGGAAATTTGTCATGAAGGAGATGGGGACTCCAGATGTGCGGATCGATACCAGGCTCAATAAAGCCGTCTGGGCCAAAAGAATAAGGAATGTTCCATACCGTATCCGGGTACGTTTGTCCAGAAAACATCATGAGGATGAGGACTTACCAAACAAGCTCTACACATTGGTAACTTACGTGCCTGTTACCACGTTCAAAAATCTACAGACAGTCAACGTGGATGAGAACTAACCTACTGAATCTCAAATAAAGTTGGAGAATTACCAGGGGGAAGAAAAAGGACATTCTGGGCTATGCAGTGAGTTCCAGACCAGCTGAGGTTTCAGAGTGACACATTGCTGCCATTCCTCCCCACAAGCCTTCCAAACCAGACCAAACAATAGAGAAGCCTGCTAGGTGACAGTGCCCCACGCCCAGGTTTGAGAATCACTGGCCAAGACACCGTGGGCGAGCCTGCCAGTCCCGTCTCAGTTCCTGTTCTTGCTGGGTGTGCATTTTCTCTGTTGTTCCCGCTGGGCTTCCTGCTGCTCATTGGGCCTATGCTTTTACAGTAGACTTGTATGATGAGCGGGCGTTCTGCTCTAAACACCAGTAGCTGTCCCACTAGGAAACTTCAGTAGCAAAATGAAGGTGTGGCTGTCATTCCATGTGTAGTTGCCGTAGTTGCGATGACTTGAGAGCTTGACATAGACTTGCACTCTAGACCTTACCTTGGATTTAATGGAGCTATAAAAGTAGATGAGCAAGAAGTCCACCCCCCATCTGTGGCAAAGTATAACAGAAGGACATCGAAAGAGTCGGGTGGCCGAGCGATTGCGGCAGAGAGGCAGAGGCTGATGGGTCTCTGTGAGTTCAAGGCCAGCCTGTTCTACAGAACTAGTTCTAGGACAGGTTCCAAAACTACACAGAGAAATCCTGCCTTGAAAAGAAAGAAAGAAATAAACAAAGTATCAGTCATGGAAGTTCGAGTCCTAGCCGAGTGACGTATTTAGGCTTTGGGAGAAGAGAAATTAGGAAGTCTGTCTGTAGAGCAGTCTAAAGATTGGGGGACAATAACAAGGGCAGTGGCTGAGTCAAAGGTCTAGATCCACAAAACGGAACCAGGGCAGGTATACCTTGAGTGCAGACCAGGCACAGGGGAAGGGCACAGGGGAGTCATCCCCACAGATGACTAAGCGCCCATTTCTCAGGAAGCAAGACCAGGCTGGGAAGCAGGGAAACGCCAGCCGTGTGCAAGGCCACTTGACTGTGATTGTCGGAAGTGATTGGCTGAGCCTGAGTAATCAAAGCGTTGGTTGGTTTCCTGCTTCCTTTTCTCATTAAATACATTGTAATCTCAGTTACTTGAGAGGTTGAGGCAGGAGGATTTCAAGTGCAAGATTCTGTCTCAAAAGTAAGTCAAAACTGGACTAGACTACATGTTTGGAAGGAAGTAGTGTGAGGGTTGGTGCCAACGCTGTCAGATCTCCAGGTTCACCCTGCTTTTGAGAGAAACATAAGGTATCCCTAGTCCCAGCTCATGAGCAAAGCCCATTCATTCCCCATCCTTACAGGCTGGGCTATGGTTTGACCCTTAAGACCCTGAAGTAAACTAGGTGAAAGGTGAGGACATCGAATGTATTGTGAATTATACAAATTCATCTAGAGAGGAGTGTGTAGCTCAGCGTTAGAGTGCTTGCCTAACATGCATGAAATCCTGGGTTCAGTTCATACATACCACAAAAATGAACAATAAATCTTGTTGAGAGAAAACTGCCTTCCCCTTTACTCTGTGTCAGTCTCCCAGAGAGAAAAAGCTCAATGGGAGATTTGAAGAATCTGAGGGACGAGGAGAAGTCAGGGACCAGTCCCCGAACTTTGCATGTTTTTTCTCTATTTCCCCGGGGTATTTTGCATTTCTCAAAGCTACCCCTCAGCACAGCCGGCTTGGCTCTCACTGATGGGCTGAGCTCTGGGCTCTCATCATCGTAGAGACATAACATTCTTGTTTACCATCCCCAACTCTAGCTCCTCCCACCAGTGGCAATTTACTTTGCAAGGAAAATGAGAAAAGCTGGTGTGGCTCAGGGTAGCTATGAGCTGGAAATCCAAAGGCAGGTGCTGTCAGTCCATGTCCTTAGCCTCCACAAGGGTTCAACTAGGGGAGAAAATGTTGGGTTTGCAGTGCCTCAGGCTGTTTGAGCTGGAGGAATTCAGTCTAAAGCACCTATGGTACCCTGAGGACTGATTAGCTAGGAGCTGTTGGTCAAGAACATGAGGCTACAGAGCTTTCTTCTTTCAGAAAATGATTTATCTAAACAGAGCGGTGGTGACACCTTTAATTCTAGCACTCAGGAGGCAGAGGCAGGTAGATCTCTGGTCTACAGAGAGAGTTCTAGAGAAACCTTGTCTTGGGGAAATAAAAAAAGGATTTATTTTTATTTTATATGCATGAATGTTTTGCCTGCATATATGTACCACTGTTATGGGGACCACCAAAGACAAACACTCAGACACAGTTTATGGCTAATTGAAAGTCTTTTTTTTTATTTATTATGTATACAATATTCTGTCTGCATGTATGCCTGCAGGCCAGAAGAGGGCACCAGACCTCATTACAGATGGTTGTGAGCCACCATGTGGTTGCTGGGAATTGAACTTAGGACCTTTGGAAGAGCAGGCAGTGCTCTTAACCACTGAGCCATCTCTCCAGCCCCCTAATTGAAAGTCTTTACTCCACTGGGTATTGTAACATGAGGGCCTGCTTGTTTGTCCCAGCCAACTGGCTAGCTTAGCTCCAAAATAATCACACAGAATCTGTATTCATTAAAATATTGTTTGGCCCATTATTCTTATCTATGTTAACTACATGGCTCGGTACCTTTTTTGGCAGGGTAGGTCATATCCTGCTTCTTCGGTGTCTGGACAGGACTGCGAAGGAATGGGCTTCCTCCTTCCCAGAATACTCATTGTACTCATTGCCCCGCCTCTACTTCCTGTCTTGTTGTCCTGCCTATACTTCCTGCCTGGCTATTGGCCAATCAGCATTTATTTAAAACATAATAGACAGAATACAGAATTGTCCCACACCAGGGTGTGGTTGTGCTTACCTTTAATCCCAGGATTCAGGAGGCAGAGACGATCAGATATCTGTGAGTTCAAGGTCAGTCTGGTCTTCAGAGTGAGTTCCAGAACAGCCAAGGTTACACAGTGAGACTCTGTCAAAAAAAAAAATAAAACAAGTAATACATAAATAAAAAAAGAAAGTCAATTGTAGGGATAGCCCAACCCCCTTAGGGGGCATGTTCGCCTTGGGCTAATGTTTACATATAAATCTGGCGAGTGTGAGCCCTCCGCCCTTTCTGCTTTCCTGTTCTCCTCGAAAACCTGTGGTTCTGTAAGTCTATTTCCCCATTAAAGCTATATATATTATTACAATCTGTCTGCATTCATTTTCGCCAATACAGTCCATCTGGAGGGACTAAATTTAGGAATTTGGGTCCTAAGTATTACCCTGAGCATTTAGATCAAGGGGTCTTTAAAGTCAAAAGCAACATCTTATTATCTCTTTCTGCTAGGGGGTGGTGCAGTGGGGGTAGGGGTTTGGGGGGTGTTCTTTGCACAAGCAGGAAGTTTAACAGAAGCTAAGATAAGCAGTTAACTGGAGGGGGATTCTACACAAAAAGCTAAGGTAAGTTATCTAGGGCATCTGGACTTGGGTTCCTAGGATAGAGTTGGGTAATTTTTCATGGGATTCTCCATGAAAGAAATCGAATTTTAGTGAAAACTGAAATGGCCTGAGCAGGAATATAAGATGGAGGAACCTGTGCTATGCACTGCCCTGCCTGTTACACCATATGTTTGCATGGCGCTATGCCCAAGTTTCTGCTCCCCAAATGAATTCACAGAGCCGGGTTTCCGATGCAAATTACATGAGGGTTTTTAATATTCAAACTCAAGTTGGGATCAACACCTTTCCAGCACCCTAGCATGGTGGGTGTGGAAAGTGTGGCCAAGAGCCCTGGGAAGGTAGAACTTTCAAAGGGGAAACACCATAATCAGGGGAGTTGATGTCCTGTTGCCGTGGGATTGGGTAAGGAGGGCATAGGGTAAGGCAGTTTCAGGAATCTTTGGTCAGTTTTTGGATGCAAAAGCCTAACAAAGAGCCATGCATAACTGACAAGTTATCTTCAAGGACAGGATGCCTCCCAAGAACATCTGGACCTCGTTAAATTTTATAGCCCCGCTCCCTAGCTCCTTAATTGGCTATTTTTGGGGTATCTGTTCAAATTCTGCTACGGCAGCACATTTCCGGAGCTGAGCTCAGCCCCTGCCCATTATATGGCTTAAGATGAAGCCCCTTCTTTAAAATGGAGTGTGCAAAGTCAGGTCCTCACATTGGTGCCCTAGGCGGTCAGCAAAGGTATTCAGAGACCCTGGAAATAGAATTACCAATAGTCATGAGCTGGCACATGGGTTCTGGTTATTCTACAAGAGCAACAATTGCCATTAAATGCTGAGCCATCTCTCCAGTCCTAATATATGACCTTTCTTGGCTACGACCACGAAGATTCAGTCAACACTGGCTCTTGGCAGATATAACCTAAAGTTTATAATGTCTAGTGTCATTGTCTGAAGAAGAACAACAAATACCTGCTTTGTTGTTTTAGTTTAAAAAAAAGCTCAAAATTGAAAAACATTAATGTACTCAACAAACATTTCTTGCCAACTTAGTCAAATGCCAAACATGGCTCAAAGCACTGGGGTGGGATAGTTGAGCACAGTGATACAAGTCTGGAATCCCAAGTGGAGGCAGGACATCAGGAAGGGAGGAAGACATTGGGGGTCGGGGGACTGAAACCCAAAAATGAGATACTTATGATCAAAACCTTACTTTGAAGGATTCACACTGTGAAAGGCCTGGGAGGAAGGCAGCGCTTCCATGAGTTCTCACGGAATCAGGGAGTATCACTCCCTGATATCAGAGCCCTGGAACCCAAAGTTCCTGCCAGGACTTTCATAACAAAGGCACAATTGATACTGGCATAATGATGCATGCCATGAGACTGAATGAAGTTCCATCTCCTCTCAGAAATCCTTTTGCATTCTACTTGGAACGATACTCCGAAGTTCCAACCCTTCAGTCCCGGGACTGGTCTTCCTAACGACCAGCTTCCAGCCTGAAGCTGTCTAGGCTTTTTCTTGATTCACTTCGTTGCCACAACCAAGATGTTGCTCACTTTGGAGATCCCAAGAGTTTTGAAGCACTAAACCAACACCTTGGAACAAGGACACAGCTTATTCTTTACTACACATCACCTTACATGAATGGAACACATCAGTAAGAGAGATACAGAACCACATATCATCAAACATCACAAAACCAGAGAACATTCTTTCCCCTTCATTTCCTTTTCCTTTCTGCTCTTGTATCAGTCAGGGTTCTCTAGAGTAACAGAACTGATATAGCTAAAGATATGCATATATATTGTATGTGTATATATTGTATATATGCATATATACATATTGTTTGCTTGGAAACTCCACCTCACCCCTGTATGATCCAGAAAACCCCATTCCTGTCTCTCCAAACCCATCCCACTCAGAGACTCTCTGAACAAAGGGAAGGCACCAAAGAGCCCAGTTCCGCATGCTGTGTGTGCAAGTCCCCACCTAAAGCATTCAGCTTTTGACCATACTTGGGCACAAACCCAGCTTGTGGTGGACATGTCATCATCCCTCACCTACAACCTATATAAGCTCCCTGTTAGTTTGTGCATGTGGCTTCTCTGGCACTGGATAACCCATTGGGAGATGCATTGCTTAAATAAACTTCTTGTTCTACTTTTTCAATTCAACTTGATCTAGCTTACTGCATTGGTAGGGAAACCCACTATGGGAGCAGGGTGGCAGAAAAATCTATTATCTTGGTGCTGAAACCCAGGAGGAGTTGAGCTCTCCCAAACAGTGGACCAGGTCCTCCAGCCACATGGAGCGGGGCACTCCTCTCCTTTTATCTTTCTCTCCACCAGACATGATCCACGTTTGACTGGGAGCAAGTCACCCATTTCCCAGCCACTAACTAAGGAGGTATCAGGTCTGTTTGTTCATGGTTCCAAAGGGTTAGAGTCCATGGTCATTATGGTGGGAAGTATGGTGGCAGACAGCTCCGGTGCTGGAGCAGTAGCTGAGAGTTTATTCCTGATCCAAAAGCAGGAGGCAGAGAGCTAACTAGGAATGGAATGGACTTTTGAAACCTCAAAGCCCTTCCCCTTCCTCTAATAAGGCCAAATCTTCTAATCCTTCCCAAACAGTTCCAGCAACTAGGGACCAAGTACTCAAACATATGAACCGCTGGGGGCCGTTCTTATTCAAACAGCACAGCCACTTTACTATAAGAGCATAATCCCTAACTATATTCTAAATACTTATCCTTACACCCACAGATAAGTGTAGCGCTCATCCCTTATCAAAGAAGCTTCTCATTACAACAGGCAGAGATCATTACAGAAAAGCAAAATGCAGAGAACAATTGACCATGGGTTTTCAGCCCCAATAGCTACATCTACAACACAACTCCTATACCCCAAGCTCAGAGAACATCACAGAAGAGGAGGCAGAAAGAGTCTAAGAGCCAAAGGACCGGGAGATCTGCTGTGAGATTGTGTTTCCTGAGAATAATGGGACTCTTCAATCTGCTGCATAAGGCTGAACAAAGACAATACCAATAGACATGCAAACATGGAAGAGGGAGCTTTCACCCCTAGACAAAGAACTACAGATAACTAAGAAATACTGAGGGCAGGAGAAGTAGTCTTCCTCAGGAATACGCCCTTTATTGGTTTACCAACGTGTCAGCCTTGAGATCACATATACAAGTATTAAATGGAATAAACAAGTTGTGTTCATAAGTGTATTTACATATGCATGTACATACACACACAAACACACACACACATATACACATACAAACGTATGTATAATAAAGAGGCCATGGATTTGGGAGGGAGCAAGGGAGGAGGCCCCCTGTGACTTCAATTTCCAGGCAGCCTTGGCTCCATTTTGAGTGCAAATGCAGAATCAGAAAGAATCGCCCTCCATCTCACTGAACAAACGGGAACTACCCCCTGCCCAGCACCAAAGCCTATTGGAACAGACAGGAACACATGAGCTTATTAAAACCTTACCAGGACCAGGGAAACAGCTTATTTGGTGAAGTGCTTGCCATGTTTCTTAGCTGGTGTTGTATTGCCATGGAGACGTCATGACCAGGTCTGCACCAGGTCCTCTGAGCACATAATTATGTTCAGTGTTTTCATGGGATTCCCGAGAGCGCGAAAGAGTGGGTCTCTGATTTTATCCTTCTTTTGGGCCCCTTTCCTTCTTTTTGTTTATCTTGTTCAACTTCAATGTGTTAGTTTTTTTATATTATTGTATTTCATTTTATATTTTATTATATATATATATATTTATATTATATTTTATTATTATCCCTTAGAAGTCCGATTGTTTTCTAGTGAGAGACAGAAAGGGAGTGGATGCAGATGGCAGGGAAGGTGAGGAGGAACTGGGAGGAGTAGAGGGAGGAGAAAACATAATTAGAGTATATCGTGAAAGACAAAAAAAGAGCAAAAAAAACCCCAATTATTTTCAATAAAAGGGAAAAAAGGACGTAAATTGGTGCTGTGATCAGAGCTATTTCCCCCACAGCAGTCACGTGGCACCGAGGGATAAGGGACTTAAAGGTGCTAATAAGCCTCTCTACCACTTGTTTTTTTTGTTTGTTTTTTTTCGAGACAGGGTTTCTCTGTGGCTTTGAAGCCTGTCCTGGAACTAGCTCTGTAGACCAGGCTGACCTCGAATTCACAGAGATCCGCCTGCCTCTGCCTCCCAAGTGCTAGGATTAAAGGTGTGCGCCACCATCGCCCGGCGCCTATACCACTTATAAGCTTACAGGACACTGACTGATGGAGGCGATGTGGAAATAAAGGGAAGACGGGCAACTCCAGAAATAGAACAGTTCTTTAATAAGAACAACTAACGGGACACGGTCTCTCAGTGGAAGCAAGATTATGCATATTTGGCAAGGGGGTGGGGCTTGGGATTGGAACTCAGAGGATGGGCAAGTCCATCTGCCAGTCAGCTCTCCTGCAGTCTGGGAGTAGGAGACACCAGTATGTGGAGTGCCCAGTCAGAAGTATCATGCCAACTTTCCCATTTAGACTTCTCAGTCCAGGCTTTTAGGTAATTAACCCTTCAGACACACCAAACGAAGGGACGATGCAACCACTTCATCGGAGACACATAAAAGGACAGACATCTCAGAGTCTAGCAAGGTTTGCTGGCCTGTCACTGTTACAGGCTAGTGTAGCATACCGCTTGCATCTCTGCCCTGGACATCACCCACCCAGACGTTTCTCATTGTCCCCACCTAAGCATATTTCCCCCACTTCACACTGTGGTCCCTGTGTCTGGCCAGCTCCAGAGTCGGTTAGTTAACAGAATGATTGCCTGCCTGCAGGGGCTCTTTGCATCCGTATTGACTCTTTGCATTGGCTCTTTAACTTCTGTGATCTCTTCACCTCTCAGCTCTCTAGAACCTGTTTATAAATGTATGAAGCATGATGCAGAATTTGAAACTTATATTAGTAATTAAGATTGTACTAAAATTAATTTCTTTTTCAATTGCCATGGGCACAACCCTGGGTGAAATTAGGGGCACCCACTTGAGAACGGATGGTTCTCAAAGTCTTTTGACATTTAGGACAATCTGACATTGTGTAAAAACACAGTGTGTCTGGGGCTGGAGAGATGGCTCAGAGGTTAAGAGCATTGCGTCCTCTTCCAAAGGTCCTGAGTTCAATTCCCAGCAACCACATGGCGGCTCACAACCATCTGTAATGGGGTCTGGTGCCCTCTTCTGGCCTGCGGGCATATACACAGACAGAATATTGTATACATAATAAATAAATATTTAAAAAAAAACACAGTGTGTCAGTCTCTGTTAGTGGCATAACTCACTCATGACAGGAGGACTCGGTGGAGCCATAGCTTAGCTTGCTATTTAACTTGAGGCTCATTGAAAGTCATGTCTGCCATCCTGGGACAGACCTAAGCTTTCTGACAATCTCCATGACAGCACCTCTGGAGAATATATCTGACACTCTCCTTCTCCACTGCCACAAAAGTAACTGTTTCTGTGGTCTGTGTTTCAGAAAGCTGCATTACTTTTCTTCTCTGCATCCTGTAATCACAGCTACCACCACATCTAAACCCGTCCTCCCAAATTTATTTGACATCTCCACCTCTAATGCCTACATTAGACCTCTATGCTCCTCACCAGGGTGACTGCAACAGTTTATTATTTCTGTCCTTGCCCAAGACATCCAGTGTTGCAAGCCGGAATGATTTAAGAGAAGTCTCGAAGGAGCGAAAAGACAGCCACTTAAAACAGTTTCTGCACACTTACCATAAGTTAGGCAATCTCTTGAGGACACAAAGATGTGTGGGGTGTTGTTTTTGTTAAACATCAAGTCTTTTCTCCAGCTGGTTAGGACTTCTCTCAGTCTATAGACTCTATAGAATATGCTTTTCTCTTTTTCCTACAGACTTTAACAGTTGCTGCCTTTGCCTGGAATAATATGTTAGTTTCTTAGACATCTATCAGTCTGGTCTTAATTTAAAATATTTTTAGGTGATCATCCCAGGCCTTTCAATCTAGAGTGTTTTTTTTTTCTCTCTCTAATGACAGGATCTCATAAATTTCAGATTGGCCTCAAATTTACTAAGTATCCAAGAATGACCTTGAACTTCTGATCTTCTTGTCTCTAACTCTCAAGTGCTGGGATTAGAGGTGTATGCCACCACACTTTGTCTTAGGTGGTGTGCGGGATCAAACCCAGAGCTTTGTTCATGCTAGAGAGTTCTCTACCAACTGAGCTAATCCTCTAGTCCATGTTTCAGTAACCATTTTTACTTGATACGTGTGAGTGTTTTTTTCTGCATGTATGTGTATGCACCATGTTCATGCCTGGTGCCTGAGGAGGTCAGAGAGGGTCCTGGAATTACCATGTGAGTGCTGGAACCAAACAAGAGCAACGCATTGGTATGAAACTCTCAGTCCCCTGGAACTGGAGTTAGAGTTGTAAGCTGCCATGTGCATGTTAGGAATTGAACCTGTGGGTCCTATGGAAGAGCAAACTAGTGCTCTTAACCACTGAGTCATCTCTCTAGTCTCTGAGTTCTTTCTTTTTGACTGGTTTTGGTAGTATAGCTAAGAAGCCATTGCATAACCCAAGGTCATGAAGTAACACCTCTTTTTTTTTTTTTTTTTTTTTTTGGTTTTTCGAGACAGGGTTTCTTTGTAGCTTTGGAGCCTGTCCTGTAGCTAGCTCTTCTAGATCAGGCTGGCCTCGAACTCAGAGATCTGCCTGCCTCCGCCTCCCGAGTACTGGGATTAAAGGCATGCACTATCACCGCCCAGTCATACACCTGTTTTCATTTAAGAATTTTAACTCTTACATTTAAGACTTATGATCTTTTTTAAAGTAGAGACAGAAGTCCACTGTATTGAAGGCACTGTTCTATGGCTGATAAAAGACATCACAACCAAGGCAATTTATAAAAGAAAGCATTTAATTAGGGGCTTGCTTGCAGTTTAAGAGGTCTAGTTCATTATCATAATGGCAGAGCATGAAAACACTCAAGGCAATGGAGCAGTAGCTGAGAGCTACATCCTGAAGAGAGAGAGGAAGAGAGAAACATTGGCCCTGGTGTGGGCTTCTGAAAACCTCAAAGTTCATCCCTAGTGACAGACACACTTCCTCTAACAAGGCCACACCTCCTAATCCTTCTAATCCTATGGAAGGATTCCACTCTGCCACGACTCAGCATTCATATAAGCCCATGGGAGCCATTCTCGGTCAAACCAACACCCCACCTGCTTTTGCTTAACTATAGTCAGTGAACTTTCTTACTCTCTATTGAATTGCTTGGCTTTTTGTTTGTTTGCAATTCTACTGTAAAGTTCAAAGAGATTAGAGGCCAAGGTGGCCTTACTAAATCTTTTCTTCATAGATGAATTAGATAGCTGAAATACTAAGTTTCTTTTCTTTGCTAACAATTATATCAAGGATGCTAAGTTTTTTTTTCTCACATATTGGCAATTTAAAGTTTCTTGACAATAACAATTTGGAAGTGCACAACCATAAAGGAATGTGAAGTTCTACAAATATTTAAAAGGTTTTGCAGCAAATCTGATCTGGAATCACATTCGCACTTTCATTTAAGAACCTTGTGACCCTGGGCAAACCAAATTACCTTCATTCTCTTCTTTAATTAATTTCTTCCTTTTCCTCAGACAAAGTGTCACTATGTAACACAGTGCCTGAAACTCAGCATGAAAACAGGCTGGCTTCAAACTTGCAGCAATCCTTATGTCTCTGGTTCCCAAACGCTGGGATTACACGTGTCAGCCAGCATGAATGACCTTAAATTCTCATCTTTATTTTTATTATTATTAAAAATTTCCACCTCCTCCCCTCCTCCCATTTCCCTCCCCCTACCCCCACTCCTCCTACCCCTCCATCTTCAGTCCAAAGAGCAGTCAGGGTTCCCTGCCCTGTGGGAAGTCCAAGGTCCTCCCCCTTCCATCCAGGTCTAGGAAGGTGAGCATCCAAACAGACTAGGCTCCCACAAAGCCAGTACATGCAGTAGTAACAAAACCCAGTGCCATTGTCCTTGGCTTCTCAATCAGCCCTCACTGACTGCCACGTTCAGGGAATCTGGTTTGATCACATGCTCCAACAGTCTCAGTTCAGCTGGCCTTGGTGAGCTCCCATTAGTTCAGCCCCTCCATCTCAGTGGGTGGATGCACCCCTTTTGGTCCTGACTTTCTTGCTCATGTTCTCCCTCCTTCTGCTTCTCATTTGGACCTTGGGAGCTCAGTCCATCGCCCCAATGTGGGTCTCTGTCTCTATCTCCATCCATTGCCAGATGAAGGTTCTATGGTGATATGCAAGATATTCATCAGTATGGCCATAGGATAAGGCCATTTCAGGCTCCCTCTCCTAAGCTGCCTAAGGAACTAGCTGGGGACATCTCCTTGGACACCTGGGAACCCCTCTAGAGTCAAGTTTCTTGCCAACACTAAAATGGCTCCCTTAATTAAGATATCTACTTCCCTGCTCCCATATCCACGCTTCCTCCATCTCAACCCTCCCACTGTTGTGGGAGCTGCAGGCCGTTTCCCTGCCGCCCCAGCTCCCGGCTGCCTGGCTAGCTTATGCCCCAAAATAACAACAGACAAATTGTATTCTTTTAAACACGGCTTGGCCCATTATATCTAGCCTCTTCTCGGCTAACTCTCGCACCTGGACTAGCCCATTTCTAATAATGTGTAGCACCCCAAGGTGTGCTTACCGGGAAGATTCTAGCCTACGTCCATCATGGGTCGGAGCTTCATCACGTCTGCCCTGGCGAGGAGCTGCATGGTGTCTGTCTGAGGCATCTTACCTCACTTCCTCTTCCTCCCAGCATTCTGTTCTGTTTTCTCCACCCACCTATGTTCTAACCTATGAGGGCCAAGCAGTTTCTTTATTTTTTTAACCAATGACCTTCTTCCATCATCCCATTCTCCCAAGCTCTCCCCATCCTCCCCTTCTCACTTTTCTCTCCCCATCTCCCTTTACCCCACCCCACCCCCAAGTTCCCAATTTTTGCCTGGCAATCTTGTTTACTTCCAATATCCAGGATAACTATACATTATTTGTAATAGCCAGAACCTGGAAACAACCTAGATGCCCCTCTATGGAAGAATGGACAAAGACAATGTGGAATATATACATGTTAGAGTACTATTCAGCGGTAATAAAAAAAACAATGACATCTTGAATTTTGCATGCAAATGGATGGAAATAGAAAACACTATCCTGAGTGAGGTAACCCAGACCCCAAAAGATGAATATGGTATGTACTCACTCGTAAGTGGATTCTAGCCATAAATAAAGGACATTGAGCCTATAATTCGTGATCCTAGAGATGCTAAATAAGAAGGTGAACCCAAAGAAAAATTCTCATCTTTTAAAATGAGGTTTTACCAGGGTGGTGGTGATGCATGCCTATAATCCCAGCAATCCGAAGACACAGGCAGGTAAAGCTTAGAGCTTGAGGCTAACCTGGTCTACAGAGCTAGTTCCAGAACAGCCAGTACTACAGAGAGAAACCCTTTCTTGGAAAACAACAAACAAAAAGCAAAGTTTTAAGGGCCAGAGAGTTGACAGACTTGCTCTTGTAGAGGATCCAGATTCAGTTTCCTGAACCTATATGTTAGCTCACAACTGTCTGTAACAAACAGCCACCGTAGTGCAAATAAACACAAGTGCAGGCACAGCCCTCAGACACAGAAAAAGAAACCTTTGAAAGGTTTTCAAGAAAAAGAAGGATTTATCTTAGAAGGCTGTTAATCTGCAATTGTAACGTTTTATACACTGTCAACATTAATCAGATAGTAATGGTTATTTTTAGGGCAGCAGCAATATTGGGAAACTTCTTTGTGTGTGAACTGAGAATTGCTAGACTATTGATTTGCTTTTTATTTATTTTTAAATTAATTTTTTTCCAAGACACGGCTTCTCTGCGTATCCCTGGCTGTCTTAGAACTTGTAGCATGAATAATAAAAAATCAGATACAGATACTGGGATTCAACCTGAGGATCAGAAAAGCAAAGCAGTCAAGCCACTAGAGAGCTCTTAACTCTATGAAATCTTCAGACTGAAAGAACACGAGTTCCTGTCTCATCCGCTTTATATTCCTCTCTAGTGCTGGGATTAAAGGCGTGCAAAATTACCACCCTGCCTAATATGGCTAACTAGTGTGACTGCTGGGATTAAAGACGTGTGCCACCATAGCCTGGCCTGTATGGCTGACTAGTTTGGCTGTTTTGCGTTCTGATCTTCAGGTAAACTTTATTTATTAAAATACAAATGAAATATTACTATAGGAACTCGCTCTGTAGACCAGGCTGGCCTTAAACTTAAGAGATCTACCTATCTGCTTTTGCCTCCAGAATGCTGAGATTAAAAGCGTGCACCACCACCATTGAGCTGCTTAAAGACATGGTTTCCTGTAGCAATGGCTGATGGTGAACTCCTCTTGATGGTTTGTCTTCCAAGAGCTGAGATTACAGGCCCCCTCCATACAATCCAACAGAGTATTGACTTTCTTTATAAGAAGAAAAGTATATTACAAAAGCAACATTTTTAAAAAATGTTAAGATCTTAGTAGAAAAAAAGAGATGCTCATTCTGGATTTATTCAGTGCGGTGTGAAAATAGTAATTTGGTTAAGTGTACCTAGTGTGATTTTAATGAGAATCAGCGTAGGTACCGTGTCTTAAGTGACCTTTGACTATGCAGTACACTATAGATAGTAGGACCTTAGAGACAGTTAAACAGGAAGGACTGACTCCCTGAAGAGGGCTGCGGAAGTAGGAAACGGGAGGAAAGACTTTGGATTCTTTGTCAAGGAGATAAGATTAGGTCAGGGACGTGACACAAGTCGCTCTTAAAGCTCCAGTAAGACGTTAAAGACCTAGGTAACTACCTTGTGTCCCATCCCTTCAGTTCTCCTGGTCCGGCAGGGTCACTTCCGGGAGGAGGCGGGAAACAAGAGGAGGCGTGCCGGGAAGGAGGCAGTCTGTAGCGCACCAGACGGAAGTGTGCTAAGGCATATGGGCGGCTGCTTCCGGTCTGGTAAAGCTCCGTTTCAGGTTCGCTGCGTGGTTTGTGTCATGCGGTGATAGGCCTCAGAGATCTAGGCGGGAGGTGAGGAGCCAAGAATCCGTGTCCGGACTCTAGAGACTGGATTCTAGCAGAAAGACAGGACAAAAGGGATCCGGGAACCTGAGACGACCTATCCGCTGTTTCCGAGGGGGCGACTTCCACGAGGAACCTCCCCCCCCCCTTCCCTGGTAACGGCCAGAAAGGAGGAGATGGCGCCAGTCAGGGAGCGGCTGTGGCCGAGACAGTGAGGAATCGTGAGAGGCGGAGCAGCAGGGAAGCCTCGGAGTCGTCGCTGTCACCGCCGCCGCCACCACCATGGAAGGAGCCAAGCCAACATTGCAGCTCGTGTACCAGGCAGTGCAGGCTCTCTACCACGACCCAGATCCCAGCGGAAAGGAGCGCGCCTCGTTTTGGCTTGGGGAGCTGCAACGTTCGGTGAGGGGCGGGAAGTGGTCGTTCTGCAGCGCGTGGCCGGGGCCGGGTGGGCTCTAGGGGTTGAGTGTGAGCGAGGCGGTTGGCCTGGGAAGAGCCTCTTTCGGTAGGAGCTGCTGCTGTGGGGTGGGGCTGAGCGGCCACATCTCTGCCGCCTTTCAGAAACTGGTGGCCCCTGATCGGCCACGAATTGGTCCTTTCTCGTAGAATCCGATTTGTAATTCTGTACTTTTCGCTTGTGGCATGGATCTAGCCCCCTTCATCCCCCCCGTTTACGTCCCGCCATCGCTTTTGCTTTTTAGGCCGTGCCTCTCTGTTTTATCTTCCTTTAGCCAAAGTCAGCCCCAAATGCTTTCCCATCTTTCACATCAGGATGCTTTTGCTTCACCTTCTCTGTCCAAGGGATTCATCTGGCAATTTCTTCCCGGTGGTAGCCTTACTTAAACCGATTTTTACTCACGTTATTCTCGAAATTTCTCAGTCTTCTAGATTCATATTCATGACTTTTCCCCTTGCTTTGAAGTGCAATATAATATTTAAAAAATTAATTATTGTTTCAGGAAATCTTTTGCTGTATATTGGATTCTTACCTTATTTCCTCCACCTGTGGGTTCCTGTTTGTAAGATGGGTATCGTAACTGCTTTAATTAGCCCATATAATTATGTGAGCAGGTGGTGGAGTGTTTGTGTTATATCTGTTCTATTTCCTCATGTTAAAGTTTTTTAGTTCATGTAACTTTCTTGACTCACGTTTTGTATTTTCTTCCTTGATTTTCACCTTCACTTTTGCTGTTTTATGTATGTATTTTGGTTTTCGAGACAGGGTTTTTCTGTGTAGCCCTGGCTGTCCTGGAACTCACTCTGTAAACCAGGCTGGCCTCAAACTCAGAGATCCGTCTGCCTCTGTCTCCTAAGTGCTGGGATTAAAGGTGTGTGCCACCACCGCTCAGCTTTGCTATGTTTTATTTTTATGAGTTTGTATGGGTGCTGATTTTTTTGTTTTGTTTTTTCTTTTCTTTTTTTTTTTTTGGTTTTTTGAGACAGGGTTTCTCTGTGGCTTTGGAGCCTGTCCTGGAACTAGCTCTGTAGACCAGGCTGGTCTCGAACTCACAGAGATCTGCCTGCCTCTGCCTCCCGAGTGCTGGGATTAAAGGTGTGTGCCACCACCGCTCAGCTTTGCTATGTTTTATTTTTTGTTTTGTTTTGTTTTTTCGAGACAGGGTTTCTCTGTAGCTTTTGGAGCCTATCCTGGAACTAGCTCTGGTAGACCAGGCTAGCCTTCCTTGAACTCACAGAGATCCGCCTCTGCCTCTGCCTCCCTAGTGCTGGGATTAAAGGCAGGCACCACCACCACCTGGCATGGGTGCGGATTTTGCTGACAGTGTATAGGTTTTAGTGTATGAGCTGTGAAATTTTTTGAAAACTGAGGAGTCTCATACAAACTGACGGACTAAACAGTAACCTTTATTTTTTGTTTTTGTGTGTGGTGCTGGAGAGCCAGTCCATCCCTAGCTCTCCTCTCCCTTTAGTTTTGCATTTCATACCCACAAGTATATTTTTGTTTAGTCTAACTCATAACTGATACTTAACGGTGCTCTTCTCTGGTATAAGCCCCGAGGATGCAAGTACATAGTTAAAAAAATGACACTTTAACTTTGATCATTGTGTGTAAATGGGAGACCCAAGTTCTTGCTTACATAGTGGGAAGACAAGATTTTGTTGTGCATGGTGGCACACGCCTTTAATCCCAGCACCCCAGAGGCAGAGGCAAGAGGCTCTCTCGAGTTTGAGGCCAGCCTGGTCTACAGAGAGTTCCAGGACAGTCCGGGCTACACAGAAACCCTGTAACCAAAACAAGAAAAAAGGTTAAATTGCGGCTTCCATGTAGGTAGGGCTCATGTAGTTTTTAGTTCTGTAGTGAAAGGAGTTACAGTTCTCTGATTTTCATAGTTTCCTAAAATATAAATAACCTGCTAAAGTCAGGACAGGGCTTCCCCCATAAACCTGGTAAGTGCATTTTAAATCAGTACTGGAGTGCTTACAATGGACAAACAACTTTTTTTTTTAAAGATTTATTTATTTATTATGTATACAACATTCCTTCCATGTATGCCTGCAGGCCAGAAGAGGGCACCAGATCTCATTACATATGGTTGTGAGCCACCATGTGGTTGCTGGGAATTGAACTCAGGATTTCTGGAAGAGCAGTCAGTGCTCTTAACCGCTGAGTCATCTCTCCAGCCCGACAAACAACTTTTGGATGTTGGTAATTGAAAACAATCATCTGTGATGATTAAATGTAATATCTTACAAGAGCTATGAGAAGTTCAACATATATCTTCTGTTATCACTTTCTTAAGCTATCCCCTTTTCTCTCCCATCATTCTCTGTTGCATCTTTTCGTTATCATCATAGAATTTCAACAGGAAGACAGGACATATTTGACAAAATGCTTAGCAGAGAGAGTTTTTCTGCTTTTTTTTGTTTTTGTTTTTGTTTTGTTTCGTTTTGTATCTCTTAGCTGTATCCCTAGCCTTCTTACTTTTTATTTTGACACAAAGACTTGCTTTCCTTTACCATGCCAGGGCAGAGTTTGTTATAAAGTACTTCTTATAAAGTTATAAAGACCAGAAGACCAAAAAAAAAAAAATAAAGACCAGAAGAAATAGTATTGTAACAAACTGTTATTTTTATGCTGGAAGAACTGAGCAGGATAAGTATAGTTACTTGGTTTGAGGGGGAATGATGAGTTTCTGGTGACCAAACTTGAGGTCCCTTGCAATGATAGTTGCTGGAAGAATGAATTTACTGACTCTTTTTCTGGGATACCCTATTGACCAAGCCAACCGGAAACCAGGGGACATTGAAAAAGTCAATTCAGGAGAGCCTATTGATAGCCAGGCATAGTGATGCAGGCCTTTAATCCCAGCACTGGTAGATGGAGGCAGGTGGGTCTCTGAGTTCAAGGTCAGCTCTGGAGATCGAGGACAGCTAGTTAAGAGACCCTGCCTCAAGGGGGAAAAAAAGAAGGCTTCCTGGAGCAGAAAAGATAGTAGTAAAAGGGTAAGAAAATACTACACAGTTACACCTCACCATTTGGGCAACTTCAGCATTAAATTATTGATTGTGTGTATATGCGGATACACCTGTGGACATCAGTTTTCTTCTGACTCGTGGGTTCTAGAGATCTAACGCAGGCTGCAGGCTTGACAGCACGAGTTCTCTCACATGCTAAGTGTTCTCACACGCTAAGCCATCTCATTTGCCCCACATGAGCATTTAAACGGACAGGTCAGGTGACACTTGAACTTCTTGATTCTTTTATTTTCTTCAGGCCACAAAGTTGTACTTTGAATCTCGTCATTACCGAAAAGCTCCAGTCTCCAGGTCTCTACTCAGACAGTCTTCTCTGAGCACAATCTGCTATTTACTGTTTCCTGGCTCAAGAAGTTTAAGTAACCCCATGTTTGATGGGTTTTGTTTGTTTGTTAGTTTATTTTTTGAGACAGGGTTTCTCTGTGTAACATCTCTAACTGTCCTGGAACTTGCTTTGTAGACCAGGCTGACTTTGAACTCACAGAAATCCATCTGCTTCTGCCTCCTGTGTGCTGAGATTAAGGGCGTGTGCCACCACTGCCTGGCCCATGCTTGAGTATTTACTATTTTGAAATCTTAAGTAATTTCAATTTTTATCAAAATTTCAAAGTTTTAGCTTTTTTTTTCTGCTCAGTGAGCAATATGCTTTTTTAAAAAGTTTATTTTGTCATTTGTTCCCAAATGTCCATAGTAGGTGTCCACTTTATATTTTCATATTAATCTGTTTTTCTTTGTTGGCTGAAGAAGACTGTGTGGCCCTAAGATCTGTCAACCCCAAACATAGCCCTCAGTTCAAAGACAGAGTTTATTCTTGAATGATCATAGTCCATAAACATGCATCAGGGTACCCTGAAATGTGTTCTATTATGGAAGTGGTTACATGAAACTGTACGAGTTATAGAACAAGTAAGTGGGGCTGCAGATAATGGCTCCGTGGTTGAGTGCTTACTGTTCAGGGGATCACTGTTGGCTTCCTCCCACCTGCCTGGCACCTCAGAACTGGCTGTCCTCAAGCACCAGGAGATCTGCTGCTCCCTTCTGTTTGCATACACACACACACTCACACACAAATAAGAATAAATAAAAAGAACAAGGAAAGTCAAATCAAAGAATTTACGGAATACATTAGTTGGGCATTGGATGATCGGGTTATAGAAAAGAAACAAACTGTTGGGGTTTTTTTTTTGGTTTGTTTGTTTTATAGGGTTTTTGTAGTTTTATTTTGAGACAGAGTCTTGCTGTGTTTGGCCTGGAACTTGCTACATTTACCAAGTGGCGTTGAACTCATGGAGACTTGCCTGTCTTTGCTTCCCCAATGTTTGGATTAAAGGCATGTGCCACCACAATTGGTTCTACAGTAGGCTTTAGGTACTATCTGATGACATTTTTAATTTATAGCCTTTGGATTGGTAGAAGTTAGTGGTCTGGTAAGAATATACCTTAAAGGTCAGAAGGCAGTGAATGCTGTTGAGGGGGCTAAAAATAGCCCAAGATAATTTGACTCTGTATCTGCAACATTCCAACTTTCTGTGATCAGAAGTTGTTTCCCTGTGTAATAGTAACAGTTCTAGCTGTCCTGGAACTAGCTTTTGTAAACCAGGCTGGCCTCGAACTCAAAAGGATTCTCCTGCCTCTGTCTCCCAAGTGCTGGGATTAAAGGTGTGCACCACCACCGCCCGGCTGATCAGAAGTTCTTTTTTTTTTTTTTTTTTTTTTTTTTTTTTTTTTTTTTTGGTTTTTCGAGACAGGGTTTCTCTGTGGCTTTGGAGCCTGTCCTGGAACTAGCTCTGTAGACCAGGCTGGTCTCGAACTCACAGAGATCCGCCTGCCTCTGCCTCCCGAGTGCTGGGATTAAAGGCGTGCGCCACCATCGCCCGGCTGATCAGAAGTTCTAATTAGTTGTTTAGCTTTATAGAGTCTTCAACACAGGTAAGAGGTTTTGTTTATTGTCCTTCCATTTCTCTTATGTGTGCAGGTTTATGTGTGTGTGGGGCATGTGAGTACATGCAGATAAAGGCCAGAGGACAGCCTTGGGTGTCATTTCAGGAACTGATGTCTGTCTCCTTTGAGAGAAAGTCTCATTGGCATAAAACTCACCAACTAGTGCTAGACTGGTTGGCCAGCTGAACCCTAACTTCTTCATGCTGGAATTGCAAACTGGTGCCTGGCTTTTTATTTGTATTTATTTATTTTTGTTGTGGGTTCTAGGGTTCAAACTCAAACCTTATATATGTGTATGTGTATATTTTCTTTTTCTTTTTTTTATTTTTTAGGTAAGTACTTCCTTGACTGAGGAATTATTTTTAGCTTTTTTTTTAAAAATAAAAACCTTGAGGGGATGAGGGCGGAGTTTCACTCTGTAACCCAGGCATCTTTGAATTCTTGATCCTTCTGTCTCTGTCTTCTAACTGTTAGAATTATAATGTACCACTGTACTGTTGTCTTAACTTTTCCTCACTTGCTTTTTAGGTAAAATAGGGAAGGGGGTAGTAGTTGGGATAGGATCTTGCTACATAATCAAGATTGGCCTAGATCTTATTTTGTGTCCTAGGCTAGTCTTGAACTTGAGTTTCTTCTGCCTTAGCTTCAGGATGGGCTGCAGTCCATGGCATCTCTCACTGTCTTCACGTTGCTCATTTTTTCCTGGGCCACTTTTACTTTGAGTAGAGTCCTCTAGTCTGCCTGGAGATTATAAGCTAGTTGCCAGTGTCCCATTTGCTAGGTAGGGGAATGAGGGCAGGTGGTGGAGTTCAAGGTTTTCATTAATCTTTTAATTTCAGATAATATTCCTGTCCTTACCTGAGTCTTTTCTCAGCAATCCAGAGTCCTGCCAGAGTAAAGCACAGGGTAACCTCTTAGGATAGGAGGATAATAGTTCAGTGGCCCAGAGTCAAGGAGAACATCCAGGAATCTCACTGCTGCTTATACGGAGCTGGATATCTGCCTTTCGTTGTACCTGGTGTTTATAATTCTCAGCTATAGGATTCATCCTGTCCGCAGGCAGATTTCAGCTATTTTTAGGTCTGTCCATTAAGATAGTTTGTGTGTTGGAAGACTGTAGTCGTGCACACCTTTAATCCTGGCCGAGGCAGGCCGATTTCTATGATTCCTAGATAAACCTCGCCTGCAGAGTGAGTTCCAGGGCAGCCAGGGCTATGCAGTGAAATTCTTGTCTTGAGAAAGTGCCTCCCCCCAAAAAAGTTTTTGCAGTTTTGTTGTTATCTGTTTCCATTGTCTTTGTCATGTGGGTTTTGCCTTCTTTTTTTGGACAGTGTCTCTTTTAACTCAGGATGGCCTTGAATCCTGCAACTCCTTATCCTCCTGCCTCAGCTGGACAAGTGCTGGGATTACAGTGTGTTCTGTCAAGTCCAGCTAAAATAGGTGTTTTCTGAAGAACCTTTATTCATTACTCTACAGACTTTTTCACCAAAATCCTTGGAACTCTTCAGACATAGTTACAGTTTCTGGTAAGCAGATATCACTGACAACTCCAAAGTGTTTTGAAAAGAAACTAAGTTATTTTGAATCATATCTTAAGGAATCCTTATGTGATAGCAGTTTGCCTGTTTTGAAAATACTTAGTGGTTTCCTTTGGCCACCTCTAGTGTATATACAGAATGAGTAGACAATTTAGAAAGCTCTGGGGAACACAGAGTGTCTCTCTCTAGGGCTAGTAATTATGCTGCTTAGTTGTTTTATGTTGGTTCTTTTACAGAGATAATCTGTGTGTGAGAAGTTGTCTTGAAGTTATAGTTCAGGCTGATGCTATGGCCCAGTTGGTGGAGTGCTTTTCTAGCATGCGTGAAGCCATGGGTTTGATCCACAGCTCTGCATAAACCAGGCATGGTGAATCATGCCTATAATGCTAACTACTTAGGAGGTGGAGACGAGGAAACAGCCACATACTGAGTTTGAGGGCAGCCTGGGCATGAGACCCTATCTTAAAAATGTCAGAGACAAGCCTGGCGGTGGTGGCGCACGCCTTTAATCCCAGCACTCGGGAGGCAGAGGCAGGCGGATCTCTGGGAGTTCGAGGCCAGCCTGGTCCAGAAGAGCTAGTTCCAGGACAGGAACCAAAAGCTACGGAGAAACCCTGTCCCGAAAAATCGAAAAAAAAAAAAATGTCAGAGACAACTGTGTGATGGTGACTTACACCTTTAATCCCAGCACTTGGTTGGTAGTTCAAGTCAGCCTGGTCTACAGAGAGTTCATGACAGACAGGGCTACACAGAGAAATTCTATCTCAAACAAAAACAAAACAACAACGACAAAAACAAAACAAAAGCCAGAGAAAAGTAGGCTCTGTGTTCTTATCTGGAAACTGAGTAGATGATGAAAAGCATATTTTAAAAAATTGAAATAAAGTCAAAGTCATGCTTTAATGGTCTCGCTTGGTATTTTTGTGTATTATTTGTCACATGTGTATTATTTGTCACATGTCAGTGGAAATTTTCTCCCATAGCATGTCAGAAAGGCTTTCAGCTTCTGGTTTCTTTTCCAGTGCTTTTCCCTCTGGAACTTTATTTAGGAGGCAAAATAGTAAGAAGCAAGTTTTTCTGCATACGTGGTGTAGCCCTGTGCTTGTCACCTGCACAGTCACACACAGACGTTTTCAGAATCTCTTTCTTTAGGTCACTGGATGGTTCATTTCCCTTTGTTAGCCCGCTGTGTTTCTTCCAGGAATTCTTCTCATCATACTGAGTGTGTACCAGATCAGAGACAGATGATCTAGATTCATGTCCCAGTCGCACTGCTTACTAAATATGTGACTCACTCTCCATGTTCCTTTGGCTTCCTCTGTCTTGGTTTCCTTGTAGAGTTATGGATAACTCCAAAGCAGCTGTCCTACAAAGTCTTTACCCCAAATGAATGATGACTTCCCCAGCCAGACAAAGGAAGCCACCTGAAATTCTTTGAATCTTCCGCTTAGTTCTAATACCTAGACCTTTGGTTTGTTCTAGCAGCTGTAGTTACTAATTTAGTTTATCTTTTACATGTTTATTTTTGTGCTTTTGTTTGTAGCTTCTAGTTAAGTGACCTTTAAAACATAACTTGATTTTGAAATGAAGCCCTTTTAAAAAAGAAAAAAATGTTTCTATATAACTTCTGAGGGTCATTTAGTGTAATGAATATAGGAATGAATATTATATGCTTCTCATTGGAAGAGACTGAGAGAAAAAGGCTACCTCGCTGATCTCCCTGGATCATTCCATGTGGAAGCCATTAACCAGGCATGGCTATAAGTGAAATGAAAGCTGAAATAAATCCATTACGTTAATTGGACAGGGTATACATGGTTTGGAATCTTAGAGACTATGTGTGAATTTGTGATGGTGTTTTTGTGGATATGGTTGTCTGTTTTCTGGTGCTATTCATTTTTACCTGGATTCATTCATTTCTGGTCCACTTGGTCCAGTTGATAGTTTGATCTAGAACTTAAAATCATCAGGGCACTGCTACATTTTCTAATTACAACACAGGTTTTTCAAGACTTTTCCGGGTATTTATTCAGCTTTTATTGTGTTGATGTTTATGAGGAAAATGAAAAGTGTATTTCATGGGTTTAAAAATATTTATTATTGTGCATGTATGGGCACTCAAATAGGTCTGTGCACAACTTTTGGGAGTCTGTGTTTTTACCTTAAATGGATTGGGAGTTAGAACTCAGCTGGTCAGGCTTGTGCAGCCAGTGTTCTTACCCACTGAACTGTCTTGTTGACTAGCTTTTGTGGATTTTTAGATGTTTATTTATGCCAGATGTGGTGGTGCACACCTTTAATCTCAGCACTCAGGAGGCAGAGGCAGGCAGAGAATTTGAGATTAGCCTGGTCTACACAGTGGGTTCCAGGACAGCCAAGGTTACATAAAGAGACCTTGACTTAAAAATTATTTATTTTATTTTTATTATTTGTGTGTGTTTCTGTGTGTGAGTAATTCAGGTGCCCACATTTGCCAGAAGATGGTGTTAGATTCCCTGGAGCTGGAGTTACAGGTGATTGTGAGCACCAGATATGGTTGCTAGGAACTGCATTCTGGACTTTCATAAGAGCAGTATTTGATCTTAACCATTGAGCCATCATTTTATCTCAGTTTTTTTTGGAGACAGTCTCTCTCTGTATAGATCTGGTTGACCTGGAAGTTGCTATGTAGATCAGGTTGACCTGAATGTACAGAGATCCTCCTCTCTCTGCCTACCAGGTGCCAAGATTAAAGGCATGCAGCACTGTGCCCAGCTATTGCTGATATTTTTGTGTGTGTGAGGAGAAATTCAAAACAAAAATTTAAGCCGGGCGGTGGTGGCGCACGCCTTTAATCCCAGCACTCGGGAGGCAGAGGCAGGCGGATCTCTGTGAGTTCGAGACCAGCCTGGTCTACAGCGCTAGTTCCAGGACAGGCTCCAAAGCCACAGAGAAACCCTGTCTCGAAAAACAAAAAAAAAAAAAAAAAAAAAAACAAAAAAAAAAAAAAAAACAAAAAACAAAACAAAAATTTGCCATTTTAGCTGTTTTTGTTGTTTTGCTTTGGGACAAAATCCCACTATGGAGCAAAAGACTGCCTTTGAACTCATGCTCTTTCTCCTCAGTCCCAGCATTCCTAGACTACAGGCTTTGCCTAGTCTAAAAAAATATGTTTGTATGGCACCTTCACAGGCCAGAGAGGGCAGCAGCTCCCTGGAGCTGAAATTATAAGCAGTTGTGAGCTGCTGTCCTCTGTGGTGCTAGGAATCCAACTTGGGTCCTTAGAAGAGCAGCAAGCATTCCTAACATGGGCTAACTATGTCCTTCGCCCACCTTGTAGTCATTTTTAAGTATGTAGTTCAGTGATATTAAGTATACTGACATTTTGTGACTGTTGCTACCATACATCTCTAGATTTTTTTCCTAAAATAAGATATACTCATTAAAACAGAACTAGTCCCTGTTCCCCTTTCCCACAGCAATCTAATGTCTTTGAAACCAATGGCTGTCTGGAATCAGCAATTTTGTGATGTTACAGACTTTTCTCACGTAGCATAGTGTTCTCAGAGCTTATGCATGAAGTCCCCGCTTATTTCTTTTGGGATATATGTTCAGAAATAGAATTGATAAATCACATGAGTTTTTGTTTTTAATTCTGATAACTGTCTTAGGTTTTTAGAATCTTTGGTTCTAATTGAGTTTAATAGCAGTATAGGAAGTTTGGGTACATCATTACTCAGACTTTGTTGCCATCTTCCACAGCTCGCACCACAGTGCTGGGCAGTCACCAGTGCTTTATGGTTGTCCAGGTGAAGGAAGCCCAGACAGAAGCTTCGCTTGTCTTTACTGGAAAGTCAGGTTTCTGTTACACGGCAGGTTTGTAGTAGCAGGAATCCCTTTAGGCACTACACATTTTCCTGCCTAGTATACCTTTCAAAAGAAAGTATTAGGAAACAAATCTTTCTTTTTCTTTTGATGAGATTTTTGGTAGCAGAACTTATGTTTTTTACTTATTTTTCTCCTTGATCCTGCAGCACAATTCCTTGTTCTCAGTGTGCGCATTGTTTCTTCATGCTGTGTCTCATTAATAGTGTAATGACGTTTGAACAGTCATCGCCAAAACAAGAGAGTATATGAGTGAATTTGAAAATAAACATTTTTGAAAATTCAGAGCCTTATTTATTTATTTTAAGACAAGATTTCACTATGTAGCTCCTTCTTGTCTGGACCTGGCTATATAGACAAAGCTAGTCTTGAACTCACAGAGATCTGCCTGCTTCTGCTTTCTGAGTGATGGAAGTAAAAAGACCCTACCAGGCAGGGCTTAGATCTTTTTAAACACAGAAATTTCATAAATAGTACCCTATTATCACATCTCGCATTTTAAAAACATTTTTATATATTTTCGGCTTTTCAAGACCTAGTTACTCAGTGTAGCCCTGGCTGTCCTGGAACGAACTCTGTAGATCAAGCTGGCCACGAACTCACAGGAATCTATCTGCTTGTCTCTGTCTCCCGAGTGCTGGGATTGAAAGGTGTGTGCCATTGCCTGCCCTCAACATTTATTTTTATAAGTTTAAAATTTTTGATTCTCAGTTTTGTTACTATGGTTAATATGCAGAGTAAACTTTAATGAGTTCAGCAGGAGGTATAGTTCAGTTGTGGAGTGCTTGCCTAGCATGCACAAAGAAGCCCTGGGCTCACATCCCAACAATGCATGAACCCAGGCGTAGAGGTGAATGTGCTGTAGTAACAGTACTGGGTATATGGAGGCAAGAAGTTCTGCAAGAAATTCAAAGTTGTCTTTGACTCTGCTGTAAGTTCCGGATACTGGGGGCTACAATGGAATTTGGTCTCAAAAAAAAAAAAACCCTCCTGCTAATGAGATGTGCCTGCTGCCAAGTCTGATAACCTGAGTTCAATCCCTGGAACCTGATCTAAAGGAAGGAGAAACGGATTCCAGCCAGTTAACCTCTGATCTCCACTCAGGTGTAATGGCACACATGCATGTAAACACATATAATAATTAAAAATGTGATAAAAATTTTAAAATTTCATCTTATATTTGAATTATTATACATTTCCTTAGGTTGGCAGGAATGAAAGTAAATAGGTTTTCTATATTTTTGGCTTTCAGGAAGTCTTCTTCCCTGGACTATGCTTTCAACAAATGGTTCTTCCACCTTGACAGTCTCTGAAGAACAGCAAGTGGTCGCAACTGTTGCTTTCTCTATAGCCCCAGCTCTTTTGACCTTAATAACTATAGGAAGTTGAGATTGCCTAACAACTCTCATTTAATAATTTTATCATTCATTGATTGGTTTTCCTTTAAAATGCAGCAACCAGAGACTTTGATGTTACTTTTCGTGTCTCATTGAATATCTTATTTCCAGAAACTCATTTTCTGTTTGTCAGAGCTCTTGGGTTCTCTGAAGGATTTCAAGTAGTTCTATGTAAGTTGTTTTTGTCCAAAACCAATTAACAGCCCTGATTTGAGTCTAAATCTTGGCAGCTAATGACTCCTTTAGCTCCTGTTTGGCTGTGTGCTTGCATTGTTGAGGCCTGCTGAGTGATTTTGGTTGATTTGGCAGTTTTAGAGTCGTTGGTATAGCAGTGAGTCCTGGAACAGCAGTGCATCAATAAAGAAGAAAAGAGGCAAGTACGGTGCAGATATGCTGTGAAGTCTAATTAATGAAGGACTTGGTGCATGCTAGTGAAAGGGTTGCTGAGCCATAGCCTGCCCCGTATTCATCACAGAGTCATGGAAATAGCCTTTGAAAGAAAAGACTGTAAAGGTCTGTTCTGCTGCTGTGTGAAGAGGGAGATTGGAATTAGACCTTAAATGGAACATGTTCTCTTGTTGCAGTCTCTTTGAAATGTGCTGCTAGTGGGAGCTGCAGCTTCCTGCTGACTCTGAGCCCCAGGCTTCGGTTGAGATGGCCCTTTGAGAATGTGGAGCTTAGTCCAAGCCTGGATTTCAGTGGGTAGCACCTGGCATCTGTGGCTAGAAAGTCCTTGAAGTGTAAGTGCTTTATTCTCTCCTTGTAAAGAGTCCTCTTTATCCTCCTTTATCTTTCTTTCTGCAGCGTAACAGGAGGAATGGTGAGCCATGTACTCTAGCATCCATGGGGTCAGAATTTGGTTGGCTTGGTGACCAAAACAAGATAACTTTTTATTGTTTATAGCTCCAGCTCCTAACCCCTCCCAGCCACTAGAATGCAGAAGCAAAGAGTGAAATGATAACTTATTGTCTCTTAACATTTAGTGTTGGCAGTTTTGAGGGTAGAGGGGTTAGAAGCTGGGTTTAAGCCACCATGTGGTTGCTGGGAATTGAACTTAGGACCTCTGAAAAAACAGTGCTCTTAACCCCTGAGCCACCTTCTAGCCCCAGATGCTGAGTTTGACCTCAGGACCTTACACACACATGCTGGGCAAATGCTCTACAACTGAGCTGTATCCCTAACGTCTACCCCACCCCCAGCACTGGCGTTGAACCTTGGACCTCATGCATGATAGGCAAGTACTCTACTACCGAGCTATATCCCCAGATCTTTTTTTCTTCTTCTTTTAGTTTTTCGAGACAAGGTTTCTCTGTGTAACCCTGGCTGTCCTGGAACTCATTATTTAGATTAGGATGGCCTTGAAGTCACAGAGATCCACCTGCCAATGCCTCCCATGTGCTGGGATTAAAGGCATGCATCACCACCACCACTGGGCCCCAGATCTTTTCTTACTTTGTAGTTTGAGACAGACTTTCAAAATTGTCCAGGCTAGATTAAAAAACCTCTGTATAGCCAGGAAGGCTTATTGTTTTAAACTAACAATTTACGTAGTAGTGTTTTTGTTTTTTAACATTTATTTATTTATTATGTATACAATATTCTGTCTGCATGCCTGCATGCCAGAAGAGGGTATCAGATCTCATTACAGATGGTTGTGAGCCACCATGTGGTTGCTGGGAATTGAACTCAGGACCTTTGGAAGAGCAGGCAATGCTCTTAACCACTGAGCATTAACCATCTCTCCAGCCCGTGTTTTAGATTTTTGAAACGGTCTCATAGAGTAGGCTGACCTACTCCTATGTAGCTCAGGATGACCTTAAGACCTTGTTTCTCAAAAAAAAAAAAAAAAAATCTTGTTTCTCTTCCCTACTTCTGTCTACTCAGCACTGGGAGTATAGGAATGCACCATCATTCTTGGCATTTAGTAACTTTGATTGTCATTTTCCTTAGGTATTTTGCATGTGATTCTCATATTAGTTTTATTCTAAAAGAGAGATATTAGGAGGGAGAGGTACAATCGAGTAGTATACAAGGCAGCTTTAAGACTTAAATGCTGGATGGGTATGGTGGCTACAACTGAAATCACAGTACTAAGCCTAAGGCAGGGAGATAGTCAGGAGCCGAAGATCATCCTGGGCTATTAAGTGAGACACTTTCTGTGTCTTAAAAATTAAGTAAAAAGGTATTTGGAACTAGAAAATAGCTCTTCTTTTCTTTTGGTTCTGCTCTGAATTTTTTTGTTATTGTTTGTTTTTGATTTTTAGAGATAGTTTCTCTCTTCTGTCCTGACTGTCCTGGAACTTGCTCTGTAGATCAGGCTAGCCCCAAACTCCCTGCCATTGTCTCCCAAGTATTTTTACGGGAGTAAAATACTTTTACTCCTGGGAGGTTATTTCCTAAGGTCATTTACCCATAGAATTGTCTTAGGAAATGTTTATAGCTGTTCTCTATAGTTTTCATCACTAAAAATCAAACAAAATTCAGGATCCATTCTGGCAAAGCCTATGCAATTCTACAGATGAGAACAGGGGTCTCCTGGGTTGGAGGCAGCTCAGTGGATGAAGTGCCTGCTGTGCAAGAGCGAGGACCCGAGTTTGCATTCCCAACACCCACATAGACCTGGAAGCAGTGTGTGCTTCTGGAGTCAGTGAACTCTGTGACATCATGGGAAGTGAAGACAAGAATCCCCTAAGCTTGTGGTTCAACTAGCCTGGGCTGCGCAGTGGTGAGCAAGAAACCCTGTCTCAACCTAGAAGGTGAAGAGCACACCTGAAGTCCTGTGACTTCCACAGAGGCACCATAGCACTGCTGCACTTGCAGTCATGAACACACACACACACACACGTCAGATTCTTCTGGTGCTTCTCTGTCTGTAAAGACCTGATGTGCTTGCTCTGTTGCCCTTTCTCTATTTACATATTTTAAACTCTGGTGTCATAGTTATCCTTAATGTAAACATTAAAGTGTCTCACACATCTAGGAGAGCATATGCTGCATGCATGTTTGGGAAAACTAAGAAGTATCATAGAAGCTAGGTGTAGCTGTGCACGCCTTTAATCTCAGACTTGGGAAACAGAGGCAGGTGGATCTCTGTAAGTTTGAGGCCAGCCTGGTCTATAGAGTGAGTTCCAGGACAGCTAGGGCTGTTAGACAGAGGAACTCTGTCTTAAAAAACAAAAACAAAAAGACAGAAGAGATGATACCTTTTTTTGTCATACTTAACAATGTAATGTGTACTTTATACAAAGCTTATTGTGACCTAAGGATTTCTCTATGCTTTGGGGAAATGCAGAGATAATTAAGGTTGCTTTTGTGTTTTGAAGATAGCTATGGCCTCTTAGAATAATCCCAGTATGGAGGGTCACAGTTGAGCTATGAGAGTCAAGGGTACAAATAAAAGAACTTACTATGCTAGAGAGAGCTTTTCTGCTGTTATTTTGTAAAAATTAAGGGTGGGACTCTTTTGATCTCACTTTTTTTTTTTTCGAGACAGGGTTTTTCTTTGGCTTTGGAGCCTGTCCTGGCACTAGATCTGTAGACCAGGCTGGTCTCGAACTCACAGAGATCCGCCTGCCTCTGCCTCCCGAGTGCTGGGATTAAAGGCATGCGTCACCATCGCCCGGCCTGATCTCACTTATTTTTTAATTTATTATTTGTGTGTGTGTGTAGACTGTGAATGCGTTTGTGTGTCACACAGTGCATGTATGGAAAGCAGATGACAACTTTGTAAGGCCAGTTCTTTGTCTTGATGTGGATTCTGGAAAGTGATCTCAGGTCGTCTACCATTTCTCTTTTTTTAAATTACATTTTGACACAAGGTCTTACTAAGTTGTCAGGCCGTCTTGAATGTTTCATTCTCTTGCCTCAGTCTCTTAAGTACTGGTATTACAGGTATGTACCACCATGTCTGGTATCCAAAGGTTATTAAAATCAAACAACAAAACAAATTCCAGTATTATGAAAGGTTCTGGAAAAATAAATCTCTTTGCCCTTTATGTTTGCTAATTTGCATTCCTGTTCCCAAGTCAACCAATTTGCCCAAGGCAACTTAATTTTGTTTTGTTAGGCTCCCTTCATTTTTATTTATTTTTATATATGTATAGGTTTTTTGCTTGCGTGCATATCTGCATCACATGTGTGCCTGGTACCTGCAGAGGCCTGAAGGCATCAGATCTCCCAAGACTGGAGTACAGCAGAACTTCATTGTGGGTGCTAGGAATCAATCCCGGGTTCTCTGGAAGAGCAGTCAGTGCTTTTAACTACCAAACCTTCTCTCCTTATTTTTTAAATATCTACTTTTAAAGAGGTAGAGATAGTTAAATCAGAAATAGATATAATTAAGCTGGATGCCGTAGCTTATACACCTAAGGCAGATGGATTTCCATGAGTTCAAGACAAGCCCAAGCTCAAAAAAAAAAAAACTGCCCGCCTTCCTCCCTGCCTCCAGTTGCCAGTGACATCAGTCTCTGTATCCTGGGACCCCATGCAATTGTCCACCCTCAGCATGATGCCCTATAAAGGAGAGGACATGGAATTAAACCATCCCCGATCATCGGAAGATTTGGAACCTCGCTGGAAGTGGGTATTGTTGGATTGTCAAATGTTGGGAAGCATACCTTTTTCAATATGCTAACCAGCAGATAGCTTTCCATTCTGTACTATCCACTCCAATGAGAGTAGAGTTCCTGTGCCAGTATCGCAAACCAGCAAAGGTTACTGCCTTTCTAAATGTAGTGGATATTGCTGGTCTTGTGAAAGGAGCTCACAATGGGCAGGCGAGGTAAATGCTTTTTTTTTTTTTTTAAATCTCGTATTAGTGCCTGTGATGGAATTTAATCTAACATACTTTTGAAGATGATAGATGATATCATGCATGTTGAAGGAAGTGTAGATCCCACTGAGCAGAAATAGTACATGAAGAGGTTCTGCTAAAAGATGGGGAAATGATTGAACCCATTATAGATAAAACTAGAAAAGGTAGGTGTTAGAGGAGATAAGAGACTGAAGCTCAATCTAGGCAGTGGTGACTCATGTTTTTTTAATGCCAGCACTCAGAGGCAGTGGCAGATCTACAGGGCAAGTTCCAGGACAGTCAAGGTTACACAGAGAAACCCTGTCCTAAGAAAAAGAAAAGGTGAAGCCTGAAGATGATATGATATGCAAAGTCAAATTCTGGGTTATAGATCAAAAGAAACATGTTTGCTTCTCTTATGTTGAATGCTGAGGAGAGACACAAGTAGCTAGAAGTAGGAAAGTAAACAGGACACAATCTGCTTTGCCAAAGATGAGCATGCCAACTAGGGTACTTTTTTTTACTGCAGGCCCATATGCAATGTGCATGGACCATCAGGAAAACCATGAAGGCTTCTCAGGCTGCAGGAAAGATACACACAGATTTTGAAAAGGGATTCATTATGGCAGAAGTAGTACCCTGATTTTTAAAAAAGAGTTTATGAGTGTTCCCATGGGGTCAGTCCTGCAAAGCCTCATCCAGACCTCTGCCTAGCTCTTGAGTGCTTCCTTCGTGATGGGTGGGAGTGCAGGGATGGACCAGTGAATGAGTACCATGTTTACAGACAGGCTGCTTATTGGTGCTATCTCCATGTGTGCCCTTGCTCACTGAGGCATCCTGAGTTACAGGATAGGCTAATACAAGAGATTGAAGGCAGAAAAACAATAAAAAATTAGAGAAGGAAGCTATAGCATAATTTGCTGTTCAGTCTCTCTCTCTCTCTCTCTCTCTCTCTCTCTCTCTCTCTCTCTCTCACACACACACACACACACACGGGGGGGGGGGGAATCTAAAGAACAATAGAAATCTGTCAATGGTAGGAATGAAAGCCATGTTTGCGGTTGGCTTTTGCTGCCTTAATGTGAATGTATAATTCCATATTTGATGGTAGAGCCATAGCAAAGTTCCCTTTCACCCTACTTTCTTACATCTAAGGATTGTCTCATCAAAACCTGCTGGGAAATGACACTTTGATCTTCCTGTGTATTCTCTGTACTGTCAATTTGACAAAACATCCAGAAGATTGTTGGCCTTGTCCCTTCACAAGCTGCCACCAGCCAGGCTGATGGAGGTCTTGCTCCCCACGCCTCAATCTCCTTTTGGGAAGTTCCCTTTTATTTTTATTTTTTTAGTTATAAACTGATTGGCCCATTAGCTCAGGCTTCGTATTAGCTCTTATAACTTATATTAGCTCATTATTCTAGCATATGTTAGCTACATGGCTCGGTACCTTTTCAGCGGGGTAAGTCACATCTTCCTTCTTCAGTGTCTGGGCAGGACTCGGAAGTTCCCTTTTAAAGAAAACAGAATTCTTTATTTTCTGTCATACTTTTTTAGATATCACATTAGACTGGCAAGGTATCTGGCTGCAATCTATCTTTGAGTTATTTCTCTGCTTTTTGGCTATGATCAGAATGAGAATGGCACCTAAATAATGGGATAGTGCTTTTGGTGATGGATGACTTTGTTTTGTTTTATTTTGTTTTGTTTTTAAGACAGGGTTTCTCTGTAGCTTTGGAGCCTATCCTGGAACTAGCTCTTGTAGACCAGGCTGTCCTCCCGAGTGCTGGAATTAAAGGCGTGCGCCACCACTGCCCGGCGATGACTTTTTAAGTGAACTTGTTAGTTAAATTTGGGTGATTTTTATGTAACCCCAAATATCATCTTTCTTGTTTTACATAAGTGTTTTTGTGGGACTGATAATCAAGCCTGATGTGTACCATATACCATAGAAGCAAACTCCATGAGCCCTAGCAAATGGGTGAAAAACGGTTTGTATAACAAAACTTAATTGGAGTTACTTGTTGTGTTTTTGTTTATTTATTTTTGTTTTTTGTTTGTTTGTTTGTTTTTTTCGAGACAGCGTTTCTCTGTGGTTTTGGAGCCTGTCCTGGAACTAGCTCTTGTAGACCAGGCTGGTCTCGAACTCACAGAGATCCGCCTGCCTCTGCCTCCCGAGTGCTGGGATTAAAGGCATGCACCACCACCCCCATTTGTTGTGTTTTTAAAAAGCCACATATGTCCCTTATGTTTAATAATTTTAACTGTTTTGTTTACAGAGATGTTTGATTTTGTGCATATTTAAAAAACAATTTCTGTAATCTGAACGTAAGGATAAGCATTGAATCCTAAAGAGCTAAAATAAAATTTTGTCATGTGTTTTTTTACCAGAAAGAAAGAAAAAAAAAGAGGAAGATTCTAAAAATGCAGTCAAGGTTGCAGTAAAATAAAGACAAGGCAGAAATTATACTGTTAGAAATATCTTCTTTAAATTTAATACATCTCAGCAAACAAAAAAGAAATACATTTTAGTTATTGCTCAGATAAACGTACAACTTCCAGAAGGCAAATATGTCTTTTTTTTATATTTTAAATTAAGGTTTCTTAAAATGAAATGGGCAAAGTTGGGAATGGGAATTTTCTACAAACAAATTATTTTTGTTTTAAAATTACAGAATACATTGTACCTTCAATGAAGTTGAAGTTACTATACACGAACAGCTTTGTTTTTCACATGATTATGATCCTACTCCAAATTTTAGAAGCTTTTCAATAACCATATTTTATGATACTTCATTATACTTTCATGATACTTCATTAGTCTTCATCATGCATACCACCAAGCCCAACACATTTGATAGTGAAGACTATGTGGCTTGTTCCTTATTGAATCTATAGATAATACATGTTTTACAGTAGTTCAGATGGCTAGACTCAAAGCATTGGACAAAGCCGGGGATGGGAGGAAGGGGGAGAGGCAAAAGAAAAAAAAAATCCCAGTTCCTCTGTACAGAACTATCTTCCTTAAATTTAGCCACAATTTAATGTATGTGGGAAGCACTCAAGAGACTAAGCTAGGAGTGTTAGGAAATCCAGGCCAGCATGGGCAACATAGCAAAACTTATTCTGGAAACAAACAAAAAATTAAGATTAAAAAGAAAATGATATAATGGAAGATTGTGTAGTTGTATGCATATACTATGCCATTTAATAAAAGACATGAGCATCTACAGATCTTGGCCCTGGAATCAATCCAAGGGTAGAAGGACAACTGTTTTTTTCTCTTGCAGATTGGCGGCTGGAACCCACGCTTGATGAGATAAAAATTTGATTTCTTTGGCTGGGTGGTGGTGGTGCACGCCTTTAATCCCAGCACCTGGGAGGCAAAGGCAGGTGGATCTCTGAGTTCAAGGCAGCTTGGCCGTAGAACTAGTTCTAGACAGCTAGGACTGTTACAGAGAAACCTTGTCTTGAAAACACCAAATAATAATAATAACAACAACGATGGTGATGATGATAATAATAATGATGACACTAATAATAATAATAATAGAAAAGAAAAAAATAATTTTGGTCTCTTTGTCGTTTTGGTCGTGTAGTTCATCCAGAGGCACATGATATCTGGTTGTCTGTTCTGGTTAGCTACTACTGTGAAGCATTACCCTAAAACAAAAGCTAGTTTATTGTATCTTATACTTGGTAGACAGGAATTGTTGCAGGGGTTCTTGGCTTATAATCATGCTCATAAGATATCCACTTAGTCATTGGGCTGGTTTGGAAGTTTTGAGACACATGCTAATAAGACACTAGTAGAAAGGCCTAGAAAGTTAGACTTAGCCAGGCCCTCTTGTTCTTTGTATAGTCTCAGGGCCTTTCTGAGTTTCCCCACCAAGAGAGTTGTTGAGAATTCCCATGTGGCAATTGGTTCTCAGAATAATGCTGAGAAAGGTGGCAGAATTTCTGAACTTTTGAAGTCCCACATCAGTTCTGCTGTGTTCTGTCAGGTACACAAATTACTCAAGGCCAGATCATATGAAGGGAGAGGGAAAATAGATTTGGTCTTTAATCTAGAAATAGCATTGAGTTACAGTTCTCTTTTCACCATCCATTTGCTTGTTTTTTGAGACAGAGTTCTCTGTGTAACAGTCTTGACTGTCCTGTAAACCAGGCTGGCTTGAACTCACGCTAATTAATCTGCCTCTGCCTCTCAGGTGCTGGGATTGAAGGCTTGAATGGCATTCCCCATTCATTTTTGATAATGTACTCTGTTGCCAAGTCAGTGCTAAATCATTGTTCTGGTATGCATTTAAAAATGTTAGTTGCTAGAATACTTCTATGAAGGGATCCTTCCGTCTCTGCTTCCCTGTGTGCCATCACACCCAGCTTTGACCCTGATGCTGGGGACAGAACTCCGGTCCTCATGCTTGCTTTACTGACAGTGCCATCTCCCTAGGCCGTCTCTTTATTTCTTTTCCCCTCTTTTGTTTGGTGGCAGGAGGGTGCTGGGGGTTGAACACTCACCACTGAACTACACTCCTGGCTTTTATTTGAAGTTCTGTATTACATCTGTTCTAAATTTTGGGTTGACAAGACATAGAGGGTAGTAGAATTAAAATAGTCCATTTTCAGTTGTTATCCTATGTTAACTTTTAATAGCCTTAGACTAATAGTACCAATGCTACTGCTGTCAGTGCACATATGAGGACAGTTATGGTTATTACTTAAGAGAATTGAGGGGCAAATTCAGGCTCTTGCACAGGAAATATAAGAGTGCCATTTCTGATATACACTCACAACTCCGTACCCCAGTTAAGTTTATTTTTGTATGTTCTCTATTTTCTTCCTTATTCTTGGATGGCTAGACTGCAGACTGTCAGACAATGTGAATGTTACATACCACTTTCTTCCTTTGAATCTTCATTTGCTCTTTTGACTACACACCAATATTGAAGCCTCACTCTCTTATTTTGTTAGGTGAAGCTTGGCTTTTAAAGTTAATTAATTTGCATATATGTTCATGGGTATGAGTGTGGGTCATACCACCATTTGGAGTTCAGTACAGCTTGTGGGAATGGTTCTCTGTCATTGTGGATCCTGGAAATTGAACTCTGAGGTGTTTTAGGCAGCAATCGTTGGCCCTGGGTGGCGGGAAGGTGTGCTTAGTGTTGTGTGCACATTGCTCAGAACAAAGGCTGTGGTAAAGTTGTCTTTGTCAACACACCTGAAACTCCTTGGACTCACCAATTGTTTAGTTTTAAATTATTTTTTGGTTACTGTGTGTTCAGAAACCTTTTATTGTTGCCAATGTCTTTTTCTTGGGACCTTCATGTTCATTTGCATGATGCACAGTTTAAGAAGCCATGGACTTGCTGGGCGTTGGTGGTGGCACGTGCCTTTGATACCAGCAATTAAGAGGCAGAGGCAGGCGGAGCTCTGAGACCAGCCTGGTCTACAAGAGCTAGTTCCAGGACTAGCCCCAAAGTGACAAACCCTGTCTCCAAAAACAAAACAAAACCAAACAAAAGTTATGGACTTGAGGGTTGCGTCTGTGGCACGTGCCTGAAGGAGAAAGATAATGAGTTTCAGGCTATCCTGGGCTCTGTAGGCAGCCTTTCAGGAAATGAAAAGAAAGAAATGGCAGAGAAGAGAAGGGAGAGGGGGAAGAAAAGAAAAAGAGAAGAAATTGATTAGAACAATTTATATGGTGCTGGAGATGTTCATTTGGTGGGGTGCTTGCCTAGCATGCACAGGCCCTGTTCAATCTCCAGCACTACTTAAACTGGGAAAGGTATTGCATACCTGTACTTTGAGCTCTCAGGAGCTAGGGGCAGGAGGATCAGGATCCTCCACTACATAACTTTGGATGTATGTATCTGTCTCAAAAAATATTTTTTTTTCCGAAATTGACACTGTTTCAAAATTGAGACTGATCCCTTTTTTCTCATTGTATTATTACCAGTTTGTTAAGAGACAGCTTGCATAGCTGGATTAGAATTTGTCAATCATTAGTCAGATGTCTACTGTGTGCTTTTTCTTCAAGAGTTCTCTTTAAAATAGGACTCCCTCTTATTATGACCAGTTATTCGTGATCAGATTTGTTGTATTTTATTCTTTTTTATTATTTCTATAGACAGGTTAATTTATAAAAAACGATTTAGTCACCTTATTAAACTCTGTCATATATAAGCATATCAGAAAATAAACGATGTAAAAATTTCACTTAGACCAAGATATATTTCCTGTTGTTTATGAGGTACTAAACTTTAAAAAGTATGTCCAATGAGACCAATATGAAATGTTTTTCCTATTGATAGATATATTGAAAAGTTTCCAGACTTAACAAAACATTTAAATAAGAAAAGAAACATTCAACTTAAAAATAGGATTAGAAGCTTTATAATAATGTTTTTGTTTTAGTTTTAGTAGAAATTTCTGGGACTTTTTTTAATAACCACTGTATAGAATTGGTTATTCTAGTCTTTCAGATTCTGTCTTTTGATTCAGTTGATCTGGCCATTAGGCCTTACTAGAGTAAATCACAGTCTTAGGGAGTACTTTTGTTGAATAGGCCCTGCAAACTGAAGTTAATTTGTCAATTCTTTCTTCTATTATATTTATTCTAACTATATATGTAGAAGTTATATAACTTTAAAATTATTTATAAAAATAATACGCTTTATGATATCTTTTATTTACTTTCAGGTTCATGCCTGGGAGATTTCTGATCAATTGTTACAGATCCGACAGGATGTGGAATCATGCTATTTTGCTGCCCAGACCATGAAAATGAAGATTCAGACTTCGTTTTATGAGCTACCCACAGACTCTCATGCTTCATTAAGGGACTCATTGCTAACTCATATTCAGAACTTGAAAGATTTGTCACCTGTCATTGTAACACAGGTAAATCCTTTACTCACTAAGGAAACTTGTAAGGTCATTTGGATACATCATGATTTATTTTGGTTTTTATTGGTAGGCCATGTAAGGTAACGTTAACTTTATTGCTATATTTTCACAACTGTAGCAGAATAAAAAGTTTAATCATTTGTATTAATCTTTGAGTTCATTAGGCTCCAGACATTAAATATTAAAAGTGGGGAAGTAAATATGTTTTCTCTAGCATGTGCTCCCCCTACTGTTAAAATTGCAGATGATTAATAAAATGTGTATTATTCTGAGTTAGAAGTCTATGCAGTAACTTTTTTCAATTTTTATTAATTTATAAACTCTTTTCTGGAAGGACTGGCAGTAAAAGTCTTATAAATGAAACAGTGAACGTCTTGGCTTTCCCCTTTAGCCAGGGAAATACATTAGAAAGTAAAGTACATATATGTGTTTGCCTGATGTGGACGTGCTCTTGAAGAGGAGGCTTCAAGATGAGAAATGGAAAGAGCAGGGAAATGGCAATCCATTATCTGAGGACAGAACCAAAGTCTAACTTTGTCAGTAGCTTTGATCTTTTGACAAACTATAATTTATCAATCTCTGAAGTTCTATGGTATTATATTGTCAAATAAAAGTAAGTATTGGCTGGACAGTGGTGGCACTCACCTATAATCCCAGCACTCAGGAGGCAGAGGCAGGCGAATCTCTGAGTTTGAGGCCAACCTGGTCTACAAAGAGAGTTCTAGAACAGCCAGGGCTGTTACACAGAGAAAACATGTCTTGAGATCTATTTTTAAACATATTTTGATGTTTTTAAATTGAGTATAGTGGTTTAAACCTGTAATTGCAAGCCGGGCGGTAGTGGCACACATGCCTTTAATCCCAGCACTTGGAAGGCAGAGGCATGTGGATCTTTGTGAGTTCTAGGCCAGCCTGATCTACAAGAGCTAGTTCCAGACAGAACAGGCTCCAAAGCTACAGAGAAACCCTGTCTCCAAAACCAACCAAAACAAACAAAACAGAAAACCTCTAATTGTAGCACTTGTGAGGTGGAGAAAGAAGAATCAGGAGTTCAAGGTCAGTCTCTATCTAGTGGGTTTGAGGCCAGTCTGAGCTAGATATGCTAGAATGCTGTCTCAGAAACAACAATTAAAAAAAAGTATCCTATCTATCAAGTGTGTTTTGTTGATTTTTTTTTTTTTGGTCTGTCTTTAATTTTTAAGGTTGATGTCTAAATCCAAGCAATTTGTAGCTAACTAGATGACTGGATAGGTAGACATTCATGGGGAAGGAGGAAAGGAGATGCTAGTCTTCACTGTCATAGTGTTTGAAAGAATTGTGGTCTCTTTTTCTCTGTTAGCATTGATGGTTTCTGTATCTGGTCTATTCATTTATTTATCTCTTCCCATTCAGCTGGCTTTAGCAATAGCAGACCTTGCCCTACAGATGCCTTCTTGGAAGGGATGCGTACAAACATTGGTAGAAAAGTAAGTAATTTTTATCAATAGTATTTGGATTTCCATTAGTCCACACAGAGAAATCTGTCCTAGTAAATTTTTCTAAATTGTGGGCATAAAATTAACAATTTGCTTTAGTTTTCTTTTGTTTTATTGAGACAGGATTTTTCTGTAACAGTCCTGGCTATCCTGGAACTCACTGTGTAGACCAGGCTGGCCTTAAAATCATAGATCTGCCTGTCTCTTCCTCCCGAGTACTGGAATTAAAGGTGTGGGCCACCACCAAAGGCTTAAAAAAATTTTTTTTAAAAATTAATTATGTATAGGTATGTGTATCTACGTGTACATGGGTGCAAAAGCCCACAGAGGCTAGGTAAATCTTCTCCTGGAGCTGGAGTTATAAATGATTGTGAGATGCCTGGTCGGGAGGGGGAATTCAATTTGGGTCTTCTGGAAGAACAGCAAGTGATCTTAAACACGGAGCCATCTATTTCTCCATTCCCAAATGATATAATTTTTATTTCTCTTCAAAAATTGTTTTTTGTTTGTTTATTGGAGGTGTGCTTGCCATATCACTGTGTCAAGTTCAGGGGACAACTTGAAGGAGTTGGTTCTCTCTACCATGTGGGGTATATTGAACTCAGGTCATCAGGCTTGGTGACAAACACTTTTATACACTGCAGTATTACCAGCCCCTGAATTTTATATTGTTAACTTTCTTGTTAAAGTAAATTTGGGGGCTGGGCATGGTTGTTGCACACCTTTAATCCCAACAATCAGGAGACAGAGGCGGGCAAATCTCTATGAATTCAAGGTAGCCCGATCTGCATATTGAGCTCCAGGCTTGTCAAGGCTACATTATCTCTAAATAAATAAATATGTGCAATAATAATATTCTATAGTATAAACTTATGAATCACATATGACATAGGAGTCATGAAATTGCTGATTATCTTCTAAATTGAGGCATTAGGATTGCTTAGCCATACCTCAAAGTCAGAAAGATATTGGTGTTGAAAACTGGAGGCTAATGATAATACAGAACTTAGCCAAGTTAGTAAAATATTCGATCATATGTGTATGTGCATGTAATTTTTAAAATTAACTAAAACTGGGAATTGGAGAGGTGGCTTGATGGTTAAGAGCACATACTGCTCTTCCTGGGACCTGAGTTCAATTCTTATCATGGGATCAGGCAATTTACAACTGCTTGTAACCCCAGCTCCAGGGGGATCTGTGGGCACTTGTATTTATGTGCACATACCCCTTCCCCTGCACACATAATAAAAATACATTTTTTTTTCCTTTTGAGACAGGATTTCTCTGTACAACAGCCCTGGGTGTCCTGGAACTAGCTCTATAGACTAGGCTGGCTTCAAACTCACAGAGATCCACCTGCCTCTTGCCTCCTGAGTGCTGAGATTAAAGGCATGTTCCACCACTGCATGGCTACAAAAAAATAAATCTAACTAAAACTAACTTATCTTCCTTTCTATTGCCATATTTATTCTCCCTTCCTTCTTCCCTTCTCCTTTTTTTTTCTACAGCCATATAACAAGTTGGAAGCCAGCATGGAATGCATGAAACCTTGTCTCAATAAAACAAAGATTTCATTCATCTGCAAAACTACAGAGAAACTCTGTCTTGAAAATAAATAAATAAAGCAAAGATTACATTTTCATTTTCTTCTTTTTTCTGTTTTCTTTTCTTTTTTTTTTAAATATTTATTTATTTATTATGTGTACAGCATTCCTTCCATGTGTGCCCGCAAGGCAGAAGGGGGTGCCAGGTCTCATAGATGGCTATGAGCCACCATGTGGTTGCTGGGAATTGAACTCAGGACCTCTGGAAGAGCAGTCAGTGCGCTTAACCTCTAAGCCATCTCTCCAGCCTCCTTCTGTTTTCTTTTTAAGGTTTTTTGAGACAGGGTTTTTCTGTGTGACAGAGCCCTGGCTGTCCTGGAACTCTCTCTGTGGACCAGGACTGACCTTTAGCTTCCAGAGATCCGCCAGCCTCTGCCACCACCTCCTGGCTCTTTTCCTCTTACTGTTGAGAGTGCTGCTTTTATTGTTGTGGACTATTTTGATGGATGGCGTTGTGATTCTGTATTTGCTGGCTCTCAGTGACTTGTGATACATCCTCCTCCTTTTCTTTTCCAGATATAGCAATGATGTAACTTCTTTGCCCTTTTTGCTGGAGATCCTTACAGTGTTACCTGAAGAGGTACACAGTCGCTCCTTGCGAATTGGAGCCAATAGGCGCACAGAAATTATAGAAGACTTGGCCTTCTATTCTAGTACAGTGGTATCTTTATTGGTAAGTTTGAAATATTCATTTGTTGATAAAGGACAGAGACCGTGGAGTGATTATTTTGTGATCTGGTCACAATGGTATGAAGCAGTTTTCTTTGGAAATGTGGCATTAATACTGTTTTGGCATTTATACAAAACTTTTTAATAACACAAAATACTTTTAAAACTTTTGTATTTATTGAGCTTCTTTGTAATTCTTGTGAATGTGAATGGGCTTACTGATATTTGGTTTTTAATTTAGAATTTGAACTCAATTCTTATGATATATAAAAGCTCTTGCCTCCAAGGACCACACTAAAAGAAGTGCATATAAACTTTAGGAAAAAGTAAAGACAAATTAGCATTTTGATAAAGAAATAATAGTAGATTTTACTTGGCCATTGAACAATAGTGCAATTATAATTACATTCAGTTATATTCAATTTGCTGTTAAAAACCTGTTTGGAAAGTAAATATCTTTAAATTTTTTAATTGACCATTTTTTGAATTTTTCTGACCATTTATTTTATTTTTTTTTTTGATTTTTCGAGCAGGGTTTCTCTGTAGCTTTTGGTTCCTGTCCTGGAACTAGCTCTTGTAGACCAGGCTGGCCTCGAACTCACAGAGATCCGCCTGCCTCTGCCTCCCGAGTGCTGGGATTAAAGGCGTGCGCCACCACCGCCCGGCCTGACCATTTATTTTTAAAGAAAATAGTATTTTAGAACATTAGAAAAAAAATTAAGCAATTAATATTCAAGTAACTTGGAAATCATGTCCTGTGTCTGTCTGTCTTAATTTGGGATATTGGGGGTTGAACTGAGGGCCTCATGCATACTAGAAGTGCTCTACCACTGAACTGCTACCACAATTCTCTTTTGTGTGTTTTGGCTTTAGTTTCTTAAAATTACATGTATTTATTGGGGGGAGGGGACCACACATACCTGTGTACCCTAGGATGTGTGTAGAGGTCAGCGAACGGTTTGTCCAAACTGCTTTTCTTCTTCTAATGTGGGTGTCCCGGGATCAGGTCATCAGTCTTCTAGCATGCATCTTTTTTGTTTTTCTGTGTAGCTCCGGCTGTCCTGTAAGTTGCTTTGTAGACTAGGCTGGCCTTGAACTCACAGAGATCCACCTGTTTCTGCCTCCCCAAGTGATGGGATTAAAGGCTTGCACCACCGCCACCCAGCATAGCATGCATCTTTAAGACACAGAGCAAGCCATTTTTGGGGGGAGGGGTTTGAGACAGGGTTTCTCTGTGGCTTAGGAGCCTGTCCTGGCACTAGCTCTTGTAGACCAGGCTGGCCTCAAACTCACAGAGATCTACCTGCCTCTGCCTCCCGAGTGCTGGGATTAAAGGTGTGTGCCACCACTGCCTGACCAAGCCATTTTTTAAAAGGGTCTCAAGCTAAGTTGGCTTCAAACTTGTTTCATATCTTCATATGAAACTTGTTTCATAGCATTTATGATTACGTTTATTGTTTTTTCTGATTGTTTTTGTAATCTCCTTATTCTAATTGGAAGGTCTGAGTCGGCCCTACTGAATAAGGACTCCTCAAAAGAAGTTAAGCCTAGTACCTTAGGGTATCCATTGCATGTAATAAATTCTCTACTGTATTAACAATGCTACCACTTACATTCCATCCTTAGGATAATTGAGAAAGTAGTTACTTGGATCCTTTTCTTCAGGGTTTAATTTATTTTCCTTCAGCATGCTGATTAGAGATAAATTAAGAGACTCGATGGTTTTAAGAAAAGGTTTTTTAAGTTTTGGATCGTGCCCATCTCAGAGTTATATCTTAGGCAGTATTATAATGTCTGATTGGTACTTTATTAGTAATGTTAGGGTTGTCCTCTGGATTAGGGTGATGACAGTCTGATTCCTCCATGCTTAGCATGCTTTCTTTTTTTGCAGGGTAATTTGTGTGAAGGTAGCTTATTTTAGGAAAATCCAATTTTTAAAAAAGGTATTTATTTTTGAGACAAGATCTCACTGTGTATCTCTGGCTGGCTTCAAATCCCCTGGAACTGGAGTTATAGATAGTTGTGAGCTGCTGTTTGGGTGATGGGAATACAACCAGGGTCCTCTGGAAGAACAGCCAGTACTCGACCAGAGTCATCTCTCCAACCTGGATCATAGGTCCTGAAGCAAGACTTGTGACATTTAAGTCTTTGCTCTGCCATATTAAACAAGATAATTAACTCTTCTGCCTCAGTTTCATAATCTGTATATGAGAGTAATAGTGCTTTTTTAATTTTGTGAAGACTGAATTAATGCATTTAAAGCTATTAAAATCATGTTTAGCACATAATAGGGTTCAGTACATGTAATGGCTGGTCACTTACTTGTTAGTTATATGTTACTTCTTTGACTAAAATGCAGTATCCATAAAGAAATTAAAAAATAGAAGCAAGCCCATTTATATACTTGTATTAGCCTTTCTGTCTCCTGTTTGTCATATTAGAGGAAAAAATTGATTTTAAAATGGATGTTTTTGCCAAGTGTGGCAGCACACACCTGTAATCCTAATACCTAGGAGGCTAAAGTAGAGGATAATGAGTTTGAGTCCAGCCTGGGCCAAATAACAAGATACTGTTCTCAAACAAAAAGCCTTACTCTTTGAATATGGTTCCATGGGAATGAAGTGGTATATAGTAACATACTAAACTTTCACTTCTCATCTTTACAATCAGTCTAGTACAGCTTGGAGGGCACTTATAAAAATGACCACCATGGCTAGGGATGTATACATTGTTGCTAGAGCATTTACCCAGTATGCAAGCAGGTCCCTGGGCTCAATCCCCAGCACCAGAGGAGAACAAAACTATCATCTATGGAGAAGGGTGGTACACACCTCTAATTCCAGCACTCCAGAGCAGTGGCAGAGGCAGGCAGATTTCTGTATCAGGCCAACCTGATCTACATAGGAAGTTCCAGGCCAGTCAGACAATGTATCACTGCAGATTGTATTTTAGATGAAGCTTTGAGTCTGGGGGATTTTTCTATGTAGTTGATATCACCGTGTAAACATAAATATCATAATTTTACTCTGTATACTGTGGTTGCCACCAGCTTGCAATAATTTTTAAAAATTGATACCAGTTGATTACAGGCAATGAATTATGATTATTCTGTGATAATGGAAACAATCCTGGAAGTCCAACTGCCAGACTGGAGATCTGGTGTGTAATAAATTGTGGATGTAGCCCTTTCCTCCTTCTCCTTGCTTGTTGTCCCTCATGGCAGTTGTCATGTTTTTAGCCCACTGCCTGTGAGCTGTCTTGAAACATTCTTTTTTTTTTTTTTTTTTTTTGGTTTTTCGAGAAAGGGTTTCTCTGTGGCTTTGGAGCCTGTCCTGGAACTAGCTCTGTAGACCAGGCTGGTCTCGAACTCTAAGAGCTCCGCCTGCCTCTGCCTCTGCCTCTGCCTCCCGAGTGCTGGGATTAAAGGCGTGCGCCACCACCGCCCGGCTCTTGAAACATTCTTATCTAGAAGAAGTTGCATTATGCTTTCTAAAATGTAGCACAAAATGTTCAGATAAAGGCAGTGGTCAGTTTTAGTCTGACTTGTTTTATGTCTTTCTTTCATAGTACTGGAAATTGAACCTGAGGTCTCTGTGTATGCTAAGCTGGTGTTCTACCACTAAATTATTTCTTATATTTCCAGATCCCCCCCCCAAAAAAAAAGAATTAACAACTTACTTTAGAAGACTTTTTTAAAAAGATTTATTTTTATACAGTCTTACGGGTGTTTTGCATGCATTTATTTGTGCATACCTGGTGCCTTCTGAGGCTAAAAGAGGTGTTGGATGCTGTAGAACTGGAGTTACTGGGGATTTACCTTGGGTCCTCTACATCAGCAGTGAATGCTCTCAATTGTTGAACCATCTTTCCAGAAACTCGCCCTAACATTTATTTATTTTATGTGTGTGTCTCGAGTGCCACACATGTGGAGATGAGAGGATGGCGTGCAGGACTTGTTCTTCTTCCTCCACCATGTAGGTTCCAGGGATTGCACTTACTCGGGTCATCGTGTTAGGGAACAAGCAGCTTTACCTACTAACCCATCTCACCACCTCTTTTTGAGAGAGGATGTCTCACTGAGTAAGTTAGACCAACTGATCAGGACAGCAAGCCCTAGGAATCTTCCTTTCTTCCCTTTCCAGCAGGGGATTACAGATGTGTACCGCCATACCTGGCTAGAGTAAGTACTGGGGATCCAAACTCAGCTCATGATGCTCGGGCAGCAGTCCCCCAGAATTAGGTACCGATTGCATATGGAGAATAAACTGGTATATTTTAAAAGTAGTTGTATTGATGAGAGTACATTAATGCATAAGTGGGAACTAAGAACCTTGTTATTTTTAGTGTCTGTTTTGGATCTTTCACCTCTTTGTATCTCAGTTTCCCCACTAAAAAGAGAAGATAATCGTATTGTAGTATTTTGCTGGAAATTATGTGGTAATAGGATTTAGAACAATGGTATTTACAAAACATTTGTGACTGCTTGTTGCTAATGTCGTTATAGATAGTATATAATAGTGACTAAAGTATAAAGGTTGATTTTTTTTTCTTAAACTATATTTTCTATTTAGATGACATGTGTAGAAAAAGCAGGAACTGATGAGAAGATGCTTATGAAGGTTTTCCGCTGTTTGGGAAGCTGGTTTAACTTGGGAGTTTTGGACAGTAACTTCATGGCTAATAATAAGTTATTAGCGCTGCTTTTTGAGGTTTTGGTAAGTATAACTGCCATTGTTACTTTAATAACCAACCTTCTGGGACAGCTCAATGTTTGTATTGAGAGAAAAATTTTATCTGAGTCTTAAGAATAGCATAAGAACTTGTTGGCTTTGCTGTTGCTCTTTGGGTTGACGAGGGAGGGGGACTTGATTGGGGGAGGGGGAGGGAAATGGGAGGCGGTGGCAGGGAAGAGACAGAAATCTTTAATAAATAAATAAATTAAAAAAAATAATACAGAATTCAGAGAAACTAAAACGAGCTTCAACAGCTAAGAGGTTACACATATACAAATATATGTATAACAAAAAAATTTAATAGAAAATGTCTAACCTTCTTTGTGGAATTTGGGAAAAAGATATGCAAAAATGTTTCTTGAATAAATACACTTCTGGCCGGGCGGTGGTGGCGCGCGCTTTAATCCCAGCACTCGGGAGGCAGAGGCAGGCGGATCTCTGTGAGTTCGAGACCAGCCTGGTCTACAGAGCTAGTTCCAGGACAGGCTCCAAAGCCACAGAGAAACCCTGTCTCGAAAAACCAAAAAAAAAAAACAAAAACAAAAAACAAAAAGCAAAAAAAAAACACTTCTGTTTGGTTTCTAAATAAAAAAAAAAAAGAAGAAGAATAGCATAAGAAGGCGTTGAGCTTGATGGCCCGTGCCTATATTCTTAGTATGTGAGGTAAAGGCCAGAGGGTGAGAAATTCAAGGTCACCCTTAGCAAATTTGAAGCAAACCTGAGCTAAATAACACCCAATCTTAGGGAAAGATAGAAGCCCGCTGAGGCTGACGTGTAATGGAGCATGTGCTGCTCTTCAAATGACCCATAGATGCAGGAGTTTCAGTCTGCTGGGCATAGACACTGTTGAGCTTCTTACGTTCATCCCAAACCTGTATACTTCTTTTTGAAAGAATTAAAACATTTCATCTATTTTGTGTATATGTGTGCTTTCTGTATGAAGATATGCACATGCCACAGAACCCATGTGGATGGAGCCCTCTGTATAGATCCTTACCTTCCATTTAGTTTTTGAGGCATCATCTCTCCCCTTGTTCTCTAGGCTAGCTGACCTGAAAGGTTCTTGTGGATTCTCCTGTGTCTGACTTCCATCTTATCAGAAGAGTGCTCTTATATAGTTTCGGGGGATCTGAATTCAGGTTCTCAGGCTTGTGTGGCAGACACTTCTACTCCCTGAACCATTTACCTGTCCCGCCCCCTTTTCCTAATAAAATATCTCCAGGATTGCTCCTTTAAAAAACAGGGATGGGGAACAAAAAGCTGGGTAGTGGTGGCACATGCCTTTATTCCCAGCACTTAAGAGGCAGAGGCAGGTGAATCTCTGTGAATTCGAGGCCAGCCTGGTCTACAGAATGAATTCAGGTTAGCCAGTACTGTTATAAAGAAGCTCTGCCTCATAAAACTAAAATAAAGAAAATATTTTAAAAAGAGGTAAGAACCCAATGGGATGATTTGCATCTGTTAGCTCTCCTAGCATAAGTAGCTCTTATCCTTTATAGAGAGAGTCTAAATGTCTGTTATCATTATCATTGTTGTTATTAGAGAAAGACTTAGCAGTGACAGCTTCAATGAATTTACAGACGCTCTTAACTGTGTCAGTGAATAAGAGCCCTCCAGTTTCCCTTGTTGTACTTTTGTTACTGTTTTGAGACGGTCTCAACTAAGTAACAGGCTGGCTTACAGCTAACTGCCTGTATGACCCAGGTTATCTTCAAATTCAAGATCCTTTTGCTCTCACCACTGGGTGCTGACATTGCAACTTGTGCTTCCATGTCGGCTCCACTGTCGGCTCTGATAAGTTCTTATTCTTTCTTATAAGTTGTTCTTTTGATTTATTCCCCAGTTATGATGCTCAGATTTCCTTTTACTTTGCTTTTTGGGGTTGATTGTTTTTTGAACATCCTCAAGTACTTTCCAAAGAAAATGTACAAAGAGAATAAACTTTTGAAGGTTTTTGAATGTCTCTGAAATATTTTGTTCTTGGTTTTTTTTGTTTGTTTGTTTGTTGTTTTTTTTTTTTTTTGGATTTTCGAGACAGGGTTTCCCCATAGCTTTTTGGTTCCAGTCCTGGAACTAGCTCTTGTAGACCAGGCCTCGAACTCACAGAGATCCATCTGCCTCTGCCTCCCGAGTGCTGGGATTAAAGGCGTGTGCCACCACTGCTTAACTTTGTTTTTTTTCAAGATGGTTTGTCTTTGAACTCACTGTGTAGCCAAGGATGAACTTGTACTCCTGATCTTTTGCCTCCATTCATTAGCAAGTGCTAGGATTAAAAGCACCACAACTTTTAAAATACATTAAAAAAAAATTTATCATATGCGTTTGAATGTCTGAGGACAATTTACAGAGGAGTTGTTGTCTCCGTAATGTGGGTCTCGGGGATCAAACTCAAGTTGCTAGGCTTGGCAAGTGCCTTTATTTACAGAACCATTTTACCAGCTCCAAAAATTCTTTTTTAAACCAAGGTCTTATAACTTTATAGTCAAAGCTATCTTGGAACTCAGTCTATCCCATGTTGATCTTGAATTTGTAGTAATCCTCTTGTCTCATCCTCCCAAAGTGTTTGAATTATAAGTGTATTGTATGATATCTAGCAAGAAATAATATTGTTTTTATTTTTGATTGATACATTGGGTAGCTGTAGTTTTAGGCTTTGTTCTCATATATATAGCATGTATTACTGTGAATGAGAAATTGGGAGAATTTGCCATTTCTGTGTTAACTCGCTTCTCCACCCCAAAAGTTTTAAGAACCTCTGCTTAACTTTGGTATGTAATTGGCCTTTTGGTGTTGCTGAACCTTTTCATTTTAAGCAGTACTTAAAAAGAGAATGAATTTCAAAATCCATTCAATGCCATTGAGAAACATGGCATTCCTTATGGAAGAAATAGTATAGAGAGAAACATGGGGGATAATCTGGTAACTCCCAGGCTGATGGCTCACACCTGATCCCAGAACTCTGGCTGAGACAGACAGAATGCTGTTTCCAAGAAAGCTAACAGAAGAAACCTGGTGTGATAGTACAGCCCCTTTCATCCCAATACTTTGGATCTCTGTGAGTTTGAGGCCAGCTTGGTCTATCTAGTGAGTTCCAAGACAGCCAATGCTACACAGTGAGACCCTTTCTCCAAAAGAAAGAAAGAAAAAGAAAGAAAGAAACAAAAGCAAATAAAATGAAAAAAGTTCATGTAAGTCTGAATGATGGGTAAAGAAGCTCTTTTTTTTTTTTTTTTTTTTTTTTTTTTTTTTTTTTTCCATGCCTGGAGAAGTAGGGTAAGGAAGATGTTGTCTTGGCAAGGTCTACACCTCGGGGGCTCTTCATAGTGTATTCTCAGTCAGGCGGACATAGAAGTAGGGTAAGGAAGATGTTGTCTTGGCAAGGTCTACACCTCGGGGGCTCTTCATAGTGTATTCTCAGTCAGGCGGACATAGAAGTAGGGTAAGGAAGATGTTGTCTTGGCAAGGTCTACACCTCGGGGGCTCTTCATAGTGTATTCTCAGTCAGGCGGACATAGAAGTAGGGTAAGGAAGATGTTGTCTTGGCAAGGTCTACACCTCGGGGGCTCTTCATAGTGTACTCTCAGTCAGGCGGACATAGAAGCACATTTGGTGTGCATTTTTGTAATCCTAGCACAGGGAGCTAGTTTGTGCTACACAGTGACTTTAAGGCCAATGTAGATTACATGACACCTGTTTCATACAACAAACAACAACTTTCAGAAGGTTGTATTTGTTTTCCCTGGAGTACAATGATTCTGATTTCTGCTTTTGTATTCTGTCTTTCAGCAGCAGGATAAAACCTCATCTAACCTCCATGAAGCTGCTTCAGACTGTGTATGCTCAGCTCTCTATGCTATTGAAAATGTGGAGACTAACTTGCCATTGGCCATGCAGCTTTTTCAGGGGGTCCTGACATTGGAGACTGCTTATCATATGGCTGTGGCACGAGAAGATTTAGACAAGTGAGTAACTATTGAAGTAGGAGCCCTGGGTTACCTATAACCTGGGGTTTTTCCTCAATTTTTTTTTAATAATCTTCCATTGTTTTTTGATTCTGTGTGACTTTGCACGTGTGAAGTGTGTGCTATAGTTGATATGTACCTGCCTCTGGAATAGCAATTTGGATCTAGAAAAGAGGATTACTACCAGTTCTTGGTTGTTCTACTGTTTTACACTTAAGAAAAGACTTGAAGAAATAGGGATAAACTTTAAAATGCATAGTTTAGGAGCTGTAGAGATGGCTCAGCAGCTAAGAATGGGCTCTTCTCTTCCATAGGACCTGACTTTGGTTCTTAGCATCCATCTCTGACCCCTCACTCCTGCCTGTAACTCCAACTCCAGGGAATCCTATGCCGTCTTCTGTATTCCATAAGCATTTGCATTCACGCATGTAAACACCCACACAGAGATGCCTAGTTTAATGGAACTCAAGCTCTCTAGCAAGCAAGTGCTCTCAACAACTGAGCCATGCTCCAGCACCCTAATTTGAAGTTTTTATTCAAAGATTTGTAATAGAGAATATGAATTGACTTACCATCATATGCTCATCATGAGTCTTCACTTGAATGGCCCTCAGGCAAAGAGACTTTTTGTTCATTTGACTCGTCTCTGTGTATGTAAAGTCCAGATTCTTGACTTGGTATTCTCATTTTGCTTCTGCAGAGTTCTGAATTACTGCCGTATCTTCACTGAACTATGTGAAACTTTCCTGGAAAAAATTGTTTGTACTCCAGGCCAAGGTCTGGGAGATCTTCGAACTTTGGAACTGCTTCTTATTTGTGCAGGCCACCCTCAGTATGAGGTAGTATATGTACTGTGTTAAGGCTTTTACTCTCCACTTGAGAATTTGCAATCTTGTTTCTTATTAATGTGATCTGGAAGTTGTGTATGGTTATAATTTTTTTCAGTTTCATTATTTGCATATGAGAGTGGGGTGCTGTCCACGTGCTGTGGTGTGTGAAGCAAAGCGGTGTAGTACAGACACTTCTCTCCTCCCAAGTACCTTACCAGTGGCCCACACTTACATGGCCCATGTTTAGGATACTTTTAAGAACTGTGTTTGGGGCCAGGCGGTGGTGGCACACGCCTTTAATCCCAGCACTCCAGAGGCAGAAGCAGGCAGATCCTCTATTTGAGGCCAGCCTGGTCTACAAGAGCTAGTTCCAGAACAGGCTTCAAAAGCTACAGAGAAACCCTGTCTCGAAAAGCCAACCAACCAACCAACCAAACAACAACAACAAAAAACAAAAACAAAAAAAGAATTGTGTTTGGATTTCCATTTTGCATTCTTTCTATTTTCTAATCTGTTGTTAAGGTTGACTGTTGTAGGCAACTCAGAGAATCTGTCAGAAAGAAAACCTGTTACCTCCCACTGGGCCTCCTTTCTAGTTCCACTTATTTTTTTAGAACTTTACCGCTAAAAGCAATAATGAAAACCTACATCGTATTGTCAAATTTCTGAGTAGCAGACATAACCAGCTCAAAGAGAGAATACATTTGTTTTTGTTTTTTTTCCAAGCTCACACACATTTTTGGATGTTTGGATGTTTTTGTCTTTATCCATTGGGCCCAGGCCTTGAAGAGTACAGTTAAAGAGGAAGCCTGTTTACCTCAATCTGGCCTCATAGGCAGAAAGGCAGCAATGAGAGTCTTAGGTCCCAAAACTCCCTCTGGGAAGTTTCCCAGTGACCCACTTCCTTCTAAGGCCAGCCTCATAATGGTCCACTACCTCCCAGTAGCACCACACAGCCTTCTACACATAGGAAACTCTGGACTATACTAGCTCCTGTTAACTCCGGGTGTCCTCATGGCGTCAGTTTTTCTTTAGAGAAGAGGTGTGAGTGAGACTTGAGAATCTCCTTCTCGCCTAGGCACGGTGGCACGTGCCTTTAATCCTAACACTCAGGGAGCAAAGGCAGGAAGATTTCCATGACTTTGAGGCTAACTGGTCTATACTGAGTTTCACTTAAAAAAAAAATCCTTAAAGATCTTTATAAGATGGAGATAATGGCATATGCCTATAATGCCTGTAATTCCAGTACCTGGAGGCTGAGACAAAGGATCATGAATTTGAGGCTAACACAGGCTACATTCTGAGCACCAGGCTAGCCTGGGCTACATAGATACTATTTATAAAAATAATAATATTCTTTAAGACAATTTACAATCCTTCACCCTACTTCCTTTGTGGAAGTGAGGATCACTCTCAGAGCCTTGTGCATGTTACACAAGTTGGTACCACCAGTCAGCTGTTGAGGGGTTTTCTGTCTTGCCTGGTTCCCACAGTCGTTAAGTCGTAAAGAAATCACACAGAGGTCTACACTAACTATAAACTGATTGGCCCATTAACTCAAGCTTCTTATTAACCCTTATAACTTATATTAGCCCATTATTAATTTTTTTTTTTTTTTTGTTTTTTCGAGACAGGGTTTCTCTGTGGTTTTGGAGCCTGTCCTGGAACTAGCTCTTGTAGACCAGGCTGGTCTCAAACTCACAGAGATCCACCTGCCTCTGCCTCCCAAGTGCTGGGATTAAAGGCGTGCGCCACCACTGCCCTGCTAGCCCATTATTCTTGTCTGTGCCCTCCAAATGGCTCAGTACCTTTTTCAGCTAGGCAGTCTCACATCTTGCTTTTTCTGTGGCAGCCCCCAACTTCAGAGGAATGGGCCTCCTTCTTCCAGAATTCTCCTGTTGTCATTGACCTGCCTCTACTTCCTGGCTGGTTGTCCTGCCTATATTTCCTGCCTGGCTACTGGCCAATCAGCGATTATTTAAAATATAATCGACAGGATACAAACAATTGTCCCACACCAGTCAGACCTTTCATTTATGTATCCCTGGCTAGCAGACTGTTCTGAGAAGGAGCCTGTCTCCATCTCCCAGTGTTCAGACAATAGGCATCTATTACTATACCCACTTATTAAGTTCCTAGATTTTAGAGGGTGGAGAGATGCTCAGTGGTTAAGAAAAATGGCTACTCTTCCCAAGGACCCAAATTACTAGAACCAGTCCCAAGGGATCCAAGACCCTTTCTGACCTCTGGGCACTGCACTCACGTGTGCGCAGACATGTAGGTAGACACCCATTCAGAGAAAGATAAGTAGGAAGTTTAGTTTTTTCCTAGATTGTTAAAAAGTTCATCTATTTAAGAAATTATACCTCCTATTTATCTCTTAAGAAATATAAAGGGGGCTGAAGAGATGTCTCAGTGGTTAAGAGACCATACTTCTCCTCCAGAGACCTGAGTTCAGTTTCAAGCACCCACATGTGGTGGGTTACAGCCATCTGGAACTCCAGCTCCAGTAGAATCTGATCTCTCTTCCCACCCCCCACAAGTTAACATAATAAAAATAATCTGTAAGTCATGTTTACATTAAAAGAAAAAATTAAAGAAGTGTTCTTGGGGTGGGGATTGTTTTGAACAGCTCTCCTTTGAATCCTTAATGGAAAGGAGCAGCAAGCCCCTCTTCTGTGCTTAAGCTTACTCCTGTGTCCTCAGCACCTTGTCTTTATAACAAAAAGTGCTGTTTACTTGTCTACAGAGCCCCTGAGGATTTCTAGTTTTGGTAAAATCCCAAGCAGTATGGTTCTTTGCAATGGTAGTCACTTCAGAAATAGCATTGCATGGAAGGTTAGCTGATCCTGAAATTCCAGTCTGTTTCTGCTGTCTTTCATGTTCATGAAAACAACTAAATGGGGCTGGACATGGTTGTGTATTCCTATAATCCCAGACTTGGGAGGTGGAGGCAGGAGAATAGGAAATTCTCAGCTACTTAGTGAGTTTAAAAATCAACTGTATTAGGGAATAACAATTAGCTCTCCTGGAAGACATGTGATGTTGGCATGATTAATGGTCCAGAGTTTGGTTAAAACTGCTTTTCAAGACTTGCATGTCTTTGTTTTCTATAGAATCTAATGGGATTTGGGAAAAGTTTCCTCAATTATAAATGGAAAGTGTAAAGGGAGTCATCTAAGTAACCACTGAGGTGTAATTTGGGAAGATATTTAGGAGGTAACAGCAAACCTGTACCACAGAAAGGGTGGTTCCCTAACTGCATATACATAGGGAATAGTGTATATCCTTCGCTTTATGGTAAGTAATGATAAAACTAATTTTTCCTCTGTTCTTTTCATGCACAAATTAACCATCAACTTTCTTACCTAACAGGTAGTAGAAATTTCCTTTAACTTTTGGTACCGACTAGGAGAACATTTGTATAAAACCAATGATGAGGTCATTCACAGCATATTCAAAGCGTACATTCAGAGGCTGCTTCATGCCTTGGCTCGACACTGCCAGTTGGAACCAGACCATGTAAGTACCCTTCTCTACTTAATCTTCTCCACCTTTTGGTTCTGACTTGATCTAACAGTCTTCAAGTTTTTTTCACTTTAGCTTAAAAATTAGACCTATATAGGTACATTGCTTTTGCTGAGCTAGTAATTGTGTATGTAGGAATTTGCTTTAAATGATGTTATAGAAGAAGAAAGCTAATTTTTTTGTGCAAAGCCTTGTGTGTATATATATGTGTGTAAAATGTTTGACTATGTTCAGAAACTTGTTGAACCTCTATGCAGCAATTAAAAATGAGAATTTCTGCAATAGTAATCGGTATGATAAGTGATAGAAATCAAAATGTAGAATTCTGTACTGTTTGTTTGGGCCTTTTTGTTTTCTTGTAGTGCCAGGGGCAAACCTAGGGCCTTGACCCATTCTAAGCAACTGCTCATGCTGAGCTACATTCCATTTCCTTGGTGGATTGTTTGGTTTTTGTTTTGCTTTGAGACAGGGTCCACTGTATATGCTGGCTAGCCCAGAGCTTACTATCTAGACCAGGCTGACCCCAACTTGAGGTCCACCTGCCTCTGCCTTTGAAGCACTGAGATTAAATGCATGTGCCACCCCACCTAGCCTTATTGGTGTTTTTGAGACAGTGTTTTGATATGTATTTGGGACCAGTTTTGAATTCTTAATCCATCTATGTCAGCCTCCTGATTACTGGAATTGCATGTTTACACCACCACATTGGGTTTATACTGTGTTTTTAATAGTGTAGGACATATGGTTAGGTAAGAATTAATACAAAAAAAGTGAAAAAATTGTGTAAGGAAGTTGAATTTTGATTTCCCTCCACATGTGTATACATTTTCTTTATATCACTTATAATCATTTGATAATTTAACAAAAAATGCATACATTTGCTTAGAAGAAAATATACTAGATGCATGAAATATTTCATTGGCAAGCTCTTCCACTGCTTAATGTCTTTGCATATTATGCCTCAGTGTTTTTACCTTCTGGGTGGTTGTTGGGTGGCTTTAGTCTAGGCCCTGGAGTACATTTAATTGCTTATATTGAAATTTGACATGCTCATCTCTGAAACTGAAGATTGATCCTTAATTGTAACCACGATTTGCTTGAAAAACCACACATGAGCTGTTATGGTCAATGGATTCTCTGTTCTGTGCCAGTTCTGTGGTATCATTTCCCTTGCAAATGTTTTTTTACACTTGAAAGTTTATAGTACTGTAGAATCTTATACGTTATTTCATCTGGAAAGCCATCACTTCCTCATTATTTCTCTTAGTTTCTTTATTCTAAAACAAGAAGACTGAGCTAGATGAGCAATTATTGGTGCCACTAAAGGGTGCTTCTACAATGTTCATAGCCCAAAGTTTTCAAAGGCTCCTTTAACCTCTCGAAATTAGTTGGTAACTCGTTTATTTGGAGAAGTGCATTGGGATAGGAAGGATTTTTTTTTTAATTATTTATTTACTTAGGCAGTACCCTGCCTGTAGGCCAAAAGAGGGCACCAGATCTCATTACAGATGGCTGTGAGCCACCAAGTGGTTGCTGGGGATTGAACTCGGGACCTCTGGAAGAGCAGTCAGTGCTCTTAACTGCTGAGCCACCTCTCCAGCCCTGGGATAAGAAGGATTTAAAGTCTAAACTTTTCTTTGTGAAGTTATTGTGATAATGGTTGTTTTTTGTTTTGTTTAATATTTTGAAAAAGAAAGTCTCAGATTTGTCCAGTATTATAAAGAGCTGACCTCTAGATAGGCACCCTTTACAGCTTCTTTCCAGTCACTCTTGTAAACAAGCAAGATATTTAATTAAAAATACAAAATAAAGATACATAGTCACACACATAAACAGAAGAATTTCTCATAGTAAAGTGGAGAGTAGACTGTGTTGACTCAGCATACCTAGCTCCTGAGGAGAACAGATTTCGCACTTTGGCTTATTAGCATTTGACTGCTGAAGAGCTTTATCTTTATGGGTTTTACTCAGAGAATTGACAGTGCCAGTGAGGTTTTTTTTTTTATGTATGTTTTTTTTTAGTTGATTTTTATTGAGCGCTACATTTTTCTCTGCTCCCCTCCCTGCCTCTCTCCTCCTCCCTTCAACCCTCCCTCGAGGTCCCCATGCTCCCAATTTACTAAGGAGATCTTGCCTTTTTATATTTTCTACTTCCCATGTAGATTAGATCTATGTAAGTCTCTCTTAGTGTCCTCATTGTTGTCTAAGTTCTCTGGGATTGTGGTTTGTAGGCTGGCTTTCTTTGCTTTATGTTTAAAAACCACCTATGAGTGAGTACATGTGATAATTGTCTTTCTGTGTCTGGGTTACCTCACTCAAAATAATGTTTTCTAGTTCCATCCATTTTCCTGTTAAATTCAAGCTATCATTATTTTTTTCTGCTGTGTAATACTCCATTGTGTAAATGTACCACATTTTTCTTATCCATTCTTCAATCGAGGGACATTTAGGTCGTTTCCAGGTTCTGGCTATGACAAACAAAGCTGCTGTGACCATAATTAAGCACATGTTCTTGTGGCATGATGTATACCCAAAAGTGGTATTGCTGGGTCTTGAGGAAGGTTGTTCCTTAATTTTCTGAGAAATCACCACACTGACATCCACAGGGGCTGTACCAGCTTGCACCCCTACCAGCAATGCAGAAGTGTTCCCTTTTCCCCACAACTTCTCCAGCATAAGTTGCCATCAGTGTTTTTGATCTTGGCCATTCTTTACAGGTGTAAGATGGAATCTCAGATTTGTATTTCTCTGATGACTAAGGATGTTGAACATTTCCTTAAGTGTCTTTCAGCCATTTTAGATTCCTCTGTTGAGAGTTCTCTGTTTAGGTCTGTACTGCATTTATTTTGTTGGATTATGTGATATTTTGGTGTCCAATTTTTTGAGTTCTTTGTATATTTTGGAGATCAGACTTCTGATGTGGGGTTAGTGAAAATCTCTTCCCATTCTGTAGGCTGTTGTTTTATCTTGTTGACCATGTCCTTTGCTTTACAGAGGCTTTTCAGTTTCAAGAGGTCCTATTTATGAATTGTTTCTCTCAGTGTCTGTGCTGCTGGGGTTATATTTAGGAATTGGTCTCCTGTGCCAAGGTGTATTTCCCATTTTCTCTTCTATAAGGTTCAGTGTTGCTGGCTTTATGTTAGGTCTTTGATCCATTTGGACTTGAGTTTTGCGCATGGTGAACCAGTGAGTTTTAAACAGTTGATACATGGTTTTGAATTTCAGGAGGGAGTTCCTGAAGAGACTGATGACTTTGGGGAGTTTCGAATGAGAGTGTCAGACCTGGTGAAGGACCTGATTTTCTTGATTGGATCTATGGAATGTTTTGCCCAGGTAAGTCCATTTGGAGATTCTTGAGTCAGTTTTACTGATTGCATTGATTGTGTTTATCTTGCTTCTATATCTTCTGTAAATGTTCCATCTCCCCCCTCTCCCAAGCTTGGTGGCTAAATGAGATAGTAGATAATGTAGGTGCCTAGCACATTGCCTGGCATATAGTAGCAATGTTCATTTAGGGTCCGATAAACTGGTTGTAGTCGATAGATAAATTCAGTTATGATTTCCTCTATTATTCTTACTAAGGAGAGCCATTCCAAGTGTACAGCTAATAAATATGGAAGTCTCTAGGAAACTTATAGGGATTTGAACCCCACTGGGAAAAATGGGCAGGTTTTCCTGCTTTAATCCTAACAACTATTTAAATAGTTATGTCGTATTTCCTTGGTCCACAGTTAGATTCTTGTGCAGCTTTGTCCCAGAGGTAGATAGACTCGAGTAGAAGAGTCATAGTCCTGTGGTTTCCTGGCAATCATTGAGTGACATTTTACTGTGTAAGGTTGCAATCATTATCATCATTCCACATCACTTAATATTAGAATATTTTCAGGTGTTGTTAGTATTGCTGGATCATACTTTAATGAGCCCTGCTGTGACAGTTTGGATGCTGTGTTGTAGCAATACCAAATTTCCAAAAAAAAAAAAAAGAAAAAAAAAGAAAGAAAAAAGAAATGGGGAGAGGAGGGCTTGACACCCATTTTGTATATAAAACTTTTATATAATTTTGCCCAGGAAATATTCAGTAAATTACAACTTTTCATTGCAAGGCTTGTTTTTTGAATCTACTATACAGATTTGGAGAATTTTAGGAAGCAGATTCAGTGGGCAGATGACCTATACTCAGATTTCAACTCTTTTCTCACTGGCTCTTGTCTTTAAGCTTAAAAATTATATAAACTGTCAGTGTTACCAAGATGTGTTCTGTGGAGCACCAGGTCCAGAAAACGTTCTTTGGCAAAAATGAAAGGAAAGAGGTTTTTTTTTGTTCTTGTTTTGCTTTCCTTTGTAGTTTCTCTTTTGACTGTAGAAATTTAGTTGTTTTGTTTTCAGTTATTTATTTTTGACTATAAACATTTTACTTGGCCTAATAGCAAGTTATGTTCCACACATATATATGATCTGGTAAATTAAGAACCAGAACATCACTAAGTATTCTGCTAGGTTTGCCTTTTTTAAAAGATGTGTTTTTTTGGCAAGATGATGGTGGCACATGCCTTTAATCCCAGCACCAGCAGAGGCAGGTGGATCTCTGAATTAGAGACCAGCCTGGTCCACAGAGCGAGTTCCAACACTGCCACAAAGAAGCCCTGCTTAAAAAAACAAAAGAAAAACAATAAGTGCTTGCATGTGCTATTGTATAGAGCCTTCTGAGCAGTTAGCTTCCTTCCAGCACTTTCCCTTGCACTACTGTTGGTGCAGCCAATAATTTATAAAGCAGATGCACATGCAGGATGTGTGCTTTAAGAACGTTTGCCTATTGATGTGCTGTCGAGACCACCAGACACCCATTAATGTTTAATATTTCCCCCATGATTCTCATTTTTTGGAAACTCTTGGGGTTCTAAATATGTTTATTTTAGGCACTAAAATCGTAGTTCCTTTTAAACAGTGAGAATCCAAATATGAAAGTACTGTTCTTGGGTGGCTCTGAGAGATAATTGGGTTTAGAAAAAAGAGCCGGATTTCTTTGAACTAACATTTTTTGTTTTGTTTGTGTTTGGAATTCTGTTTTCTTTTAATGGCTCCATAATCCACCTCTTCTTCTCTAGTTGTATTCTACTCTGAAAGAAGGCAACCCACCCTGGGAGGTGACAGAAGCGGTTCTCTTTATCATGGCTGCTATAGCAAAGAGTGTTGATCCGTGAGTGTCTAATAAGTCTTTTGCTGGGAACTCTTAAATATCAAAAGAAAGGAGATTTACACCATGTTTCTGTATGGTATATTATTGGAAAGTCTTACAACTTCTATGCTGCTGTCTAGTCTTACAGCTTTAGTCTAGTGTAGGATGGCCTGCATTGCTGATGCCATATTTTAATATGTTTCCTAGAGTTAAACTTATTTTACTATTGATCCTAGAAATAGAATGCTGATTTTTTTTTTCCCTCAGTGGCTCCTTTGTGACAGTGTGAAGGAGTTCGTTAGAGTGTTACATTGTTTGGTATTTCCTTAAAAACAATGGGATTGGCATTAATTTGGGTCTCCTGTTTTTGTGACCTAGGTAAGCTGTTTAATTACATTGTTCTCTTTCTCAATCTTAGAGAATCTATGGGTTTCAGAGGCAGAGCATTGGTACCATTTTGCTTAAAAGAATAGAGAATCTAAAGGACAGTTGTTACTTTTGCTATTGCCATTGAAAATTTTAAATTATTTGAATTTGAATTGCAATTGCTAATTGCTTAGCATGAAAATTAAATTTATGGAAAGGTTCTTAAGCAGAGTTTGCTCGTGTCCTGAGTTTATACACTGATATAATAATTTTGTCCAGTTATGTGGGATTTTGATCGGCACTTACACTCTGGCTCTATTTAGGACCGTGATTGGAAGGCGGCCGGGACAGATGGAGGGGCACCTGTTAAAGGCACAGTGCTTCTTCTTAGCTGCCTTTCTGGGCCTGGTCTGCGAGTTCGTAGATGTGTTTTCAACCTAAGAAATGCTTAAGGAAATGATTAGGCCTATTTTTCTTTTTTCTAATAGAAGTTCTGCTTCCTAATTGCTTACTATAGCATTTGCTCTTAAACCATTTGGTGTCTTTTAGAGCCTTCTCTGATGGTCTGAGGGTTACTATTATACCCAATAGGTATTGATTTGAAAAGGGATAGGTAGATAGTCTCCCATAACTGGTAGAGTGTCCAGTCTAAAGCATCAGTGAGAGAATAATTACTTGTTTATCCTCTCTTCAAACCAACATGTGATTACAGTTTTTCATTTTGTTTTGTTTTGTTTTTTTTTTTTAGTCCATTTAAAGGATGTGATAAGCCTAGTAATTGGCAGGTGATATTCATGCTATAATCCTAGATATCTTCATTTTAAACATCTTCATTTCTGGATTAAATTCTAACTGGGAACATCTTCCATTCTGTTTTAAATCCAGTTTAGTAGGAGGATGAGGGTGGTAAATTCACAGAACTGTGGAAAGTGTTTGATTGATTTAAATTTCCCCTCGTGTTCCAAATCAGGGCATCCTAATAGCCCCTGCTCCTGTTTTTCTTGGATTCTTTCACTTAGTAAACTGGTTCACCTGTACTTTCCTTTTCAGAGTTTCCAGTATCCAGCCATAAGAAATCCTTTGGAAGATAAGAGCTAATAGAAGTGGTCTATGATTGTCATTCATTCATTCGCTTAAGTATTAAGCAGTATTTCCTGAGTGCCCACTATGTGCCAGGCACTGTTCTAGGTGCTGCAGATAGGGGACTAAATGAACTAGGTTCTTTAAAAGATGACTGTCACCATCAGCTGACATCTGCCTTTCCAATTGCAAATTCCTTTGTTTGCGGGCTTATATCTAGATACTTTCATGTCATTCAGAAGGAGCAGTGTACATCTTCTAGCTTTAATTTTAATATTGTTAGCTTTAATTTCTATCTTTTGTCACTTTTTGAAGTATTAGGGAATGCTCAGGACTGGAGAATGTGCCTCAGTGCACATTCTTAACACCCCAAGAAAGGAAAAAGCCAAAGTCCTGTTTGAAAACGTTCTGCACTTTGATTTGAATAGTTACTATTTACTTAGATGCCCTTTTTACAATGTGAAGTTTCACTGCTGCCTGCTGCTTGGCCAGAATAATACCCTATAGACAGTAACTATAAGTACTTGCTTTCTATCCTCAGGGAGAACAATCCTACACTTGTGGAGGTACTAGAGGGAGTTGTCCGTCTCCCAGAGACTGTCCATATGGCTGTGCGGTACACCAGCATTGAGCTGGTTGGTGAAATGAGTGAAGTGGTTGACCGGAATCCTCAGTTCCTAGGTGAGTGTGGGTTCTGCCTCTGCTGCCATCACTTGAGCTGTCTCTTTTCTTTTGCACTTGTTTTCTTACTTCTCATAGAATAAGCACATTGTTATTTATATAAGTTGCTTAGTTTGAACATTTGTTAGACTTCCAGAGGGCTGGACTACTTCATACTTTTCTTAAATTAAGCACAGATATTTCTGTCTCTGATGGTCTTTGGTACATGTGTTAGCTAATCAGACTGTCCTTCTAACACCAACTAAAGGAAAGAAGGGGGTTTATTTGTTAAGTAGATTTTTTTTAAAGATTTATTTATTTATTATGTATGCAGTGTTCTGTCTGGCTTGCACACCAGAAGAGGACACCAGATTAGTGTGAGCCACCATGTGAGTGCTGGGAATTGAACTCAGGGCTTCTGGAAGAGCAGGCAATGCTCTTAACCACTGAGCCATCTCTCCAGCCCCATAAGTAGATTTTTTTTTATCTAAGCTAATAATTATTCAAAATAAAAATAAATTAAAATGAGCTGGGTGGTGGTGGTGCACGCCTTTAATCCCAGCACTTGGGAGGCAGAGGCAGGTGGATCTCTGAGTTTGAGGCCAGCCTGGTCTACAAGAGCTAGTTCCAGGACAGGCTCCAAAACCACAGAGAAACCCTGTCTCGAAACAAGAACAAAACTTTATGCTGAACCCTGTCTTGAAAAACCTAAAAAAAAATAAAAAATAAAATAAAATGAGTCTTGAGAGTTGGAGTTAAAGTTGGAATCATTTATCCCAACACCCTTATTTTGCAAATGAATGCACTGAGATCCAAGGAAAACAAAACAAAAAAAATTTGTCCAGAGAAATATGTAATCAAACTCCCGATATTTAAAACGATTCATTCTGAGAATTTTATGTGTTCCCAACTTTGTGAATGTTTGCAAATAATCTGGTTTTAATAACTAAAGTGTTTGCCACAAAAAGTAAACCAGTAGCTAAGTGTGGTGGTGAACACTAATCTTAGCACTTGGGAGGCAGTGGCCAGCCTGATCTACAGAGAGAGTAGTTCCAGGACAGGCAAGTCTGTTATACAGACAAACCCTGTTTTGAAAAACCACACACACACACACACACACACCAAAATAAGTACATGTTTCTTTTTCTCACTTTTGTACATGGATCCTATGATAGGTGTGCTCAGTTATTACCAAGCTACTTAGCAAGTGGAGCATGCCATTCCATAATATTTTCAAAATTCCTATGGTGTGTGTGCACCCTTCTACCAGGAAGCAAAAGTGGGGTCATTGTTTGTCGTGTCCAATAAGCAGCAAAGTTCAGTCCCTGCTTGCAGTATTTCATTCAGATTTGTACATGAACAGTAAACAAATTGCTGTGTTGGAAATAACTGCTGATGTTATTTGAGAGTCAACGCCTACAATGTTGGAGTTGTGTGGGCTATCATTTCCAATTCTCCATCTTCTGAGTATTTAACTAAACAGGCTTGGGGCCTTTGGGGAAGAGGATAGACTATGGTAGGTTGTGTTAGAAATTAATTTTATAGTACCGAGGATCAATTCCAGGGCCGCAGTTACACTAGCTAAGCATCCTACCACTGAGCCACATTCTCACTTAAAAATAACTCTTTTAATTGGTTTTTGACACAGTATCTTTTGATTCCTTAAGTTTTGTTTGTTTTTTCATGGTAACCATGAAAATGATCTTATGATCATATAGCACATTTAATATTTCCTTTCTTTAAAAATCATCTTTCCTTTCTTTAAAAAAATCTGATTTTATAAAGAAAGGGAAAAGAAGAATAGCATTAACTCTAGAAATAACTTTTGCAGTCAGGGTTGTTGTTTACGTTTGGTAAAGTCAAGTCATAGTAGTCAATTAATTTTATTTAGAAGTGCTACCGATGGGATTTGGGACATGGTTTAGTGGGTAAAGCACTTGCCCTGCAAGTTTGACAGGAGTCTAGGTCCACTTAGAAACTGGAAAGGTGAAATGGGCAACAGAAATCCCAGCATTAGTGAGACAGAGGCGATCTCCAGGGCGGGCTGGCAAGTAAAACAGTCAGCAAACAGTGTGTTCAGTTAAGAGCCCCTGCCTCTATAAATAAAGTAGAGAGTGATAGAGGAACACTAACACCAACTGTGGAGCTACATGTGAACATTCATATACATATGCACACATACACAATTGTATTTGAATGTTGTTCTTTTAAAGTATATGTAAGAGTGGGGATGTGTGCATAGGAGTGCAGGTGTCTGTGGAGGCCAGAGGCTTCAGATCAGTCTGGAGCTGGAGTTACAGGCACTTGTAAGCCACTCTAGGTGTTTGAAACTGAACTGAGGTCTTGGGAAGAGTAGTGCACACGCCTAAGGCTAAGCCATCCCTTGGGCTCACGGTCAGTGGTTTTCAAACTGCTGCCTGATTCTGTGGAGTTCGAAGGAACAGTTAACTACAATGAAGAAAAAATTGAAAGCTGAAGTGAATGGAACTCAGGGCTTCCTGACAGAGCATCAGTGAGATCACCTCCAAATCTGTAGGTTGGTTTGTTTTATTGGTTCTTTTAACATTTTTATTTTATATGCATTGGTATTTTTCTTCCATGTTTGCCTATGTGAGGTTGTTGGATACCCTTGAACTGGACTGTTCTACAGACAGTTGTGAGCTGCCACATGGGTGCTGGGAATTGAATCTAGGTCCTCTGGAAGAGCAGCCAGTCCTCTTAACTACTCAGGTATCTCTCCAGCCCCTTGTTGATTCTTTTGAGACAAGATCTCATGAGCTATGTAGCCCTGGCTGTTCTGGAATTCATTATATAGACCAGACTGGCTTCACACTCACAGAGATCAGCCTTGCTTCTGCCTCCCAAAGTGCTAGGATTAAAGGTGTGTGTCACCACTTGCTGAATTTTTATTTTAAACCAAGGGTAACTTATATTTCATTTATGGGTTACTTTTGAAAAATATACCGACCTTTGTTGCAACAAAGTATATACTTTTCTTGAGTATGATGTATAATCTGTATTTGGCTTTTATTTCGTAGACCCTGTATTGGGCTATTTGATGAAAGGCCTGTGTGAAAAGCCTCTGTCTTCTGCTGCAGCCAAAGCCATTCATAACATTTGTTCAGTTTGTCGGGATCATATGGCTCAGCACTTTAATGGACTCCTAGAAATTGCCCACTCCCTTGATTCTTTCATGTTGTCTCCCGAAGCTGCTGTGGGTTTGCTAAAAGGTTAGTAACAGTCTTCTCTCAACCATTACTGTGGTTAAGTTTTTTTTGAAGTTTTTTAGTTATAATGTTCTTAGTGATTTTTCTGTTCAGGGGAAATTTCCAATATGTGTTCATACATTCTTTTCTTAGCAAAACTTAAGCCTATCAAATTAATTCACACTGCTTTGCAGTATGTATAGTGTAATTATAGACTTGAGGTAGAAACAACACATTCGTGTTTGCTGCTAAGAAGAAATGAATGATGTGTTATATCAATGTGAAAATCAGCCTGAATTCTTCTAAACAAACACACAAGAAAGCTCTAATTTTAAAAACAATACTGATCTTTTAAAAAGAATTCTGTTTATTTTTGTAATATAGATCAACTAATTTAATTACCTCAATTCAGCCTTTATGCTCTTCATTTGAGTCATTTTGTTTTTCAGGAACAGCTCTTGTCCTAGCAAGACTCCCTTTGGATAAGATTACTGAATGTCTTAGTGAGCTATGTTCTGTTCAGGTTATGGCATTGAAAAAGGTGAGCCCAAATAAGGAATTAAACAAATATATACTTACATATGTTCAGAAATAAAAAGTACAATTCCTGTATACAAGTTAGTTATATGTTTAAAAGGCAAGAGAATTAATTGAAATTCATTAAAATTAGTAATTGTATTTGCATCCTAGAAAATATGCAATTGGACATTAATTTACATCAAGGAAACAGTCTGAGAAAAGCATTGTTAGGCATTTTGTAGGTATCAGACATTTGACTATTATACAAACCCAGAAGATCAGTCATTTGAAATGACTTCTTAATGCAAGTCAAGAGACATAGCAAACACTGGGCATATAAGGGCTGCTGCTACCATAGCAATTTCTTTTTCCTGAGTATGTGTACATTTAAAATAATGGTAAGGCCAGACATGGTATCCCTTGCACTTGAGAAGTCAATTCAGTAAGATCAGGACTTTGAGACTATGTAGTGAATTTCAGGCATCCCAGACTAAATAGTGATATACTCTTCAAATAAACAAACAAAGCCAAAGTAGCAGTAATAGTAGTATAGTAACACATCAGTAACGGTCATATCAGAAACAAATACAGGAGTAAACATTGCACACTGCTGTTTGAGTAGCTGTGAAATCAGTGTTAAGTTTTTCAGGTCCATTATAATCTTGTAAAGTGACTTTATACATGTGGTCTCTCATTGACCAAAACATTGTTTATGTGTCACATGATTATTTAAAAATTAGTAGATTCTCAGGGTGATGGTGGTTCATGCCTTTAATCCCAGCACTCAGGAGGTAGAGAAAGGTGGTTCTTTGAATTCAATGCCAACCTGGTTTACTGAGGAATTCCAGGACAGCCAGGGCTACACAGAGAAACCCTGTGGGGGTGGGAGACAGTAGATTCTCAATATTGGTGATAACAATTTAGAAGGTCCAGTGTGAAAAGCAGGTCCAGGAAGTAAAACCAACCATATTCTAAAAACCTAGAAACCAGGAGTATTGGCACACACCTATAATCCCAACTCTGGGTGGGGAAGATGGAGAAGGATCAGGAGTTCAAGGCCAGCCTCAGCTACTTAGTAAGACTGTTTGAGGAACAGAAAATCTCTAGTCTACCATATTTGGTTGAAGAACACCTGAAAGCTGTCAGCTCTTCTCCAGTTGCATTTCTAGTGCAATAACAATAGACTTACTAATGGAAGTTTTAGAACTTGCCATAATGGTCCTGAAGTTCATCTGTAATGATCTATACTGCTAGCAGTATTTAAGGAATTTTAGAAAAGAGAATGAGAGACAGTTTGCTTTTAAAACAAGCTTTAAAGAAGTAATCTTAACACTTTATCTTATATAAAACTAAATATAAGTTGGGTATGGTGACACATGCCTATAATCCCAGTAGTTGAGTGCTGAGGCAGAAGCTAACCTGGGCTACATATACATTGGAAGACTTTGTCTAAAACTTAAAACAAAACTGACCTGGGAAGAGGGTTCAGTGGGTCAGGGTGCTGGCCACCAAGCTTGAGGATCTAAATTTGATCCCCAGGACCCACATGGTAGAAGGAGAGAACTGATTCTCACTACTTGTTCTGGACCTCCACTCAACACTCTGCCCACCCCAGACTTAATTGTGTTTTTTCTTTGTTTTTGTTTGTTTTTTGAGACAGGGTTTCTCTGTAACGTTGGCCCCTGTCTTGGAACTAGCTCTTGTAGACCAGGCTCGCCTCAAACTCACAGAGATCCTACTGCCTCTGCCTCCCTAGTGCTGGGATTAAAGGCGTGTGCCACCAACCGCCTGGCAAATGTTTTCTTTTTTTTAAAAACTGCATGTAAGAACTGGAGAGATAGCTCAGAAGTTAAGAGCACTTGTTGTTCTTATAGAAGGCCTGGGTTCAGTTCTTAGCATCCTCTTCTGGCCTTCTTGGGCACCAGGCTTATATACAGTATACATATATATTTACTCAGATTTACTCATAAACTTAAATATTTTTTAGCTAAATACAAATGTTACATATACTAAGTATAAAATAACAATGTACAGTTTCTATTATAGACATCTTAATCATAGATTAATAGAGAAAAAAATCATGATATTTTATCCTCTCAAGTGATTACATAGTGAATACACTAATATGCAGTCTAATCCAGGGCACAAGATGGAGGCAAGTAGTCTGCAAATAAGAAATTTGTACCGTTTGAGTATTTTTTCAGCTCTTCTTAAAGAGATAAGCAAAGGTTGATATGTAAGAATGTCTGCTGCAGTATTCACTAAAGGTCTATGTGTGTTAATGTCTTTGTTTCTTCAGCTGTTGTCTCAGGAGCCCAGCAATGGCATATCTTCAGATCCCACTGTGTTCTTAGATCGCCTGGCGGTAATATTTAGGTAAGAAGGGAGGTTTAGTCTCCTAGAGTTAAAATAAAAACACAAATGAAACACCAAAATAAGCAAGCCAATAGTGATGGTACAAACCTGTAATCCCAGTTCTAGGGAGGTGGAGGCTAGAAGATAAGTTGAAGGTCATGCTTACTACACAGCAAGCTGCAGCCAGCCTAGGCTACATAAGAAGATCCTCTCTTTGACCCTACCTTGCTACATACAAACACACACCACCATCATCCCCATCACTTTGGTTATTATTTTGGTGGTTCTCAAGCTAGTGTGTACCAGAATCACCTTGAAACTCTTTCAAAACAGATTGTTAGCTCCCATCCACCGAGGTATCTTGATTCATTGGATCTTTAGTAAGATGTAAACAGTTGACCTTTCTCTTAAGTTCTGTAGTGATATTGTTTCTTCCTGCTGTTACAGAGACAATACTCTTCAGGATCATTGGTATATATTATATATATCCAAAAATTAATAAAGTCTCTTCAATGCTGGATGAAATAAGTCCTTTGCATTCAAGAGGAGCCATGATTAAAAAGACGATTGAGTAATGGTGACCAAAACTTGATCTTGGCTGAGTTGTATAGCTTATACGTTCGTTAAGCTCATGGGCAATTAGAGTATCAGAGTAATAGTTGCATAGTTGCATAGAAGAAGCCTATACCAGGCATTGTTTTTTGCTTATTAGTTATTACTATCAAGTGACTTGATGCAACACTTTTCCCTTCATAGCTGTGAGAGCCTGCTAATAGCTTCCCCCCCCACTCCACAAGGCAGTTTCTTTATAGGCTGTCCTGGAACTCACTCTGTAGACCAGGCTGGCCTTGAACTCAGAGATCCGCCTGCCTCTGTCTGAGTGCTGGGATCAAAGGTGTGCATCATCATACCTGGCTGAACTTTCTCTGTTTTAATGCTCAGGATAGGTTGTATGTATTTTTATTGATTTAGAAACAAACACATTTAGGTTTATAAGGAGAAATAATAGAAAAAGTAGTAGAGCCTGCCCTGCAGCCCATATAACCAGAGTTTCACGAAATTTCCTTGTTCTAGTAGAACTGCCTTAGTGGCAGTTTGATGTTTGTGTATGGGGGTGGCTTAAAGTATGTTTATTTTACTTGAAATGGGCTAGAAGAAAACTGTGTTGGTGTAAGTAAATGACTTTACCACCTGGTTTTATGAGCAGAGCGAGGTCTGGGTTCTTAGTTAAATTTATCTTTCACTGTTTGGGGCTATTATCTTTTCCCAGGCACACCAATCCCATTGTAGAAAATGGACAGACTCATCCGTGCCAAAAAGTCATACAGGAAGTAAGTACTAATGGATCCTTTTTTTCTTTTCCCTTTGAGGAGCTGTGTTGAGGAGACACTGATTTTACATGTTCACAGTGAGATTTAATTTGTTGGCATGGTAAGAGGTAGAAATTCTAAGATTAACTGATTGCTAAGAGGCTTAATCAGTCCTAGCCTAATATTGTGACAAAGTAAGTGACATTAGCTTTCCCTCAGTATAATACTCCCTGAGGATCAAGAGATACGGGGTTTTTACTTATTAGTTTCTTTCTTATTTTATAAATTGTATCTGTGCACATGCACTCTCAGGGCACATGGGTCAGAGCACAACCTGCGGGAGTTGGTTCTCTCTCTGTATTCTGTGTTGCCCAGGGATGTAATTCACGTCATAAGTTTGGGTGGCAAGTGTCTTTACTGATGAATCATCTCTATAGCCAAAGTCATGGTTTCTAGAAGTGCATTGCAAACTTTGGAGGTTACATAAATACTAGATATCCTTAATTTTTCAGTGTAGCAGATAACTATTTATATCCCCAGTTCTTTTGTGTGTTTTCTGCTTTCCTAAAGCTACCTTTAAAGATTTTTTTCCTCTGAAATTCTTTTTTATGCTCACTGAGGAATTATGAAATTTAGGAAAATGGGTATCTGATTTTTATAGAGTTGGTGGTCTTGTTCTAACAAGTCACTGTGTTTCTCTCAAGAAGCAATTGGGTTTTAGTAATGTGTAATATATGAACCTGTGCACATCTGTATACATACTGGCTGAATCAGGCCATGTATACTACCATAAAGAAAATCCTGTCCAAGTCAGACAGGTGTAATAATGTATGCAGTAATCCCAGGGACTTGGGAGGCTGATGCGGAAGATTGTCATAGCTTTGAAGTAACTGAAGGCCAATTTATGGTGTAAGACTAATAGTAATTACTTAGTTTAAAACAAATCAGATATTACCAATTTAGGATTATTTTCTCGGCTATTAGTTGATATGCTTTCTCATATTTTAACTTTTGATTCAGATATGGCCAGTTCTGTCTGAGACTCTAAATAAACACCGAGCTGACAATCGGATTGTAGAACGTTGTTGCAGATGCCTGCGCTTCGCTGTTCGTTGTGTAGGCAAAGGGTCTGCAGCCCTTCTACAGCCACTAGTCACACAGGTAAGTTTTCCTTGAGTGACATGCTATGTACACAACTATACCTTCAGTGCAAAAACTTTGTTGATGAAATGAAGCCGTTTTGATTGATTGATTGATTTACAAAGGAAAATATATTTTAATAAATAAGTACATGAAGTAAGTATGTCGTCCATAGAGAAAGAGCTTGTGTAGCAGCAGTCTGACTAGACTGGCTAAGATCCTGTGAAGAGAAGAGCTCGTGCTCAGCTTTTATGTGCCAGCGGTAAACATGTAAATTAATGTCTTTGGGGACAATGAAACAAGTCAAACTTGCTGTTTCTTGAACCAGCCAGATTTTGTTCTATCTTGACTATATTTTGCTTTTCACATGGGTCTCTTTTATTTGTCAAAAATGAATGTGATTCTCTTCTTTTCCCCCAAGGGGTAGTATACATGCATGTGTATAGGGAGAGTGTGTCCAGCGATAACAAAGAGTGTCTTCCTCAATCAAACTCTAAATTTCTTTTTGGGATGAGATCTCCCTGAACCTGGAGATCTGGCTATTCTAGCGAGATAGCAAGCTTGCTCTAGGTGTGCCTTGTCTGCCTCTCAAGTATTCAAATTGCAAGTGCCCATCCCACCTGCCCAACTTTTACATGGGTACTGGGGATCTGAACTCTGATCCTAATGCTTGTGCTTTTATCCACGAGTCACCTTCCTGGTCCCAATTTTTTTTCTTTTAATCATTAAGATTGGTAATTGTGATGGTGTGATTTGAAGTAGTAGCATTTAGACCTACATGAAACACTTATCCTTAGGTCATTAAGTAATTTGTGTTTATGTTAGCCTCCTGTGTCAATATAGCACATTTAAACTTTGGGGAAGTTGGGGGGTATTTTTGTGCTACACTGTCAAATTAGAGTTAAAACATTGACTATGCCAACGAGACTACACTTTTACAGTGTGTTCCTTAACCAAAATAAAAGAAAAATGAGGGTTGGGCATAGCTGGTGCAGACCTTTAATCCTAGACAATGAGACTATATTTTGGAAATACTACCCCAAGTACTAAATTGCTTGTAGTTTGAAGTATTTGACAGTTCTTTCAACATTGTCTTCAGAAGGAAACCAGTCAAAGGCATGAAAGAACTCTTTAAAAAGAAAACTTGTGGACTGGAGAGATGGCTCAGAGGTTAAGAGCACTGGTTGCTCTTCAGAGGTCCTGAGTTCAATTCCCAGCAACCACATGGTGGCTCACAACCATCTGTAATGAGATCTGGTTCCCTCTTCTGGCCTGCAGCAGGTATACATGAGGACAGAACACTGTTACAATAATAAATAAATCTTTTAGAGAGATTTAAAAAAAGAAAACTTGAAAATTAAGTTGAGCCTTGTGTTTCAGAAAGTATTGCCAATAAACTGTAAAACTTTGCCTTAAAGAGAAAAGCCCCAGGGGCTGGAGAGATGGCTCAGAGGTTAAGAACACTGGCTGCTCTTCCAGAGTTCCTGAGTTCAATCCACCAGCAGTTGCATGGTGATTCAGACATTTATAATGAGATCTGGCGCCCTCTTATGACTTGCAGGCATACATGCAGGCAGAATACTGTATACATAGTAAATGAACAAATCTTTTTTAAAGAGAGAGAAGCCCCATCTGATTTTCTTCCTGCAGATAGATTGTTGATACTCCAGATTCTTTCTGAGGGGTGAGGGATGAGTTGACTGGGTAGTTTCCTCTTGCAGATGGTGAATGTGTACCGTGTACATCAGCATTCCTGTTTCCTGTACCTTGGCAGTATCCTTGTGGATGAGTACGGCATGGAAGAAGGCTGTCGGCAGGGATTATTAGACATGCTCCAGGTGTGTTTTTCCTGGGGAGAATATGCCAGGCTTTATGGGCCTGGGGACCTTTGCTGTGTCTTTATTCTTATCACAGCCATGGTGTGTTGATTTTCTAATGTCGGGGAGGTAGACACTTGGTGATTGTTTTATTTTCTTCTATTTATTTATTTATTTTAGACAGGGTCTCACTATGTCCTGGAACTCACTATGTAGACCAGGTTGGTCTCAAATTCACGGAGATCTGCATGCCTCTACCTTCCAAGTCCTGAGGTTACAAGCTATACCACTATGCCTGGCTTTTTAATTTCTTAATGCATTTGTTGGGGTGTGGGGTACACATATCACCACAGAGTGTGGAAGGCAGAGGACAGCTAGGGAGTTGATTATTTTCTTCCATCATGTGGGCCCAGAAGATGAAACTCAGATACCAGGTTTGAGGACTAGACCGCATCTAGTACAATATATAAAGTGTCTTCCCTAATGCTGGGATGAGCGCTTGCTGTTCTTGCAGAGGACCTGAATTCGATTCCAGCACCCATGTAGTGGCTTTCAGCTGTCCACTGCTCCAGTTCCAGGGCATCTGATACCACTTTCTGACTTCCAAATACACTAGGCATGCAGATGGTGTACATACATAACATGCAGGCAAAATACTCCTACACATAAAACAATCCTTAAAGAAATTTTTTTTTAAATTTCTAATTCCGTGCCAAGTATGATATTTCGTGACTATAGGCATTTTGTGAGTTGAAAGCCAGTCTGAGCTACATAACCAAATCTTGTCTCAAAAATATGAAGAGTAGAGTCAGGTGGTGATGGTGCACGCCTTTAATCCCATCACTCCAGAGACAGGCGGATCTCTTTGAGTTCAAAGCCAGCCTGGCTTAAAATCAACAAGGAGCTGAAGAGATAGCTCACTAGGTAAAGTGCTTTCTTCAAAAACATGAGTTTGAATTCTCAGAGCCAGTAATTCCCATCAGATACAGTGGTGTAAGCATCTATAATCTCATGGTTCCTGTGGAAATTGAAGCTTTCAGACCTGGATGTCACATGCAACAGAAAAACAACAAAGGATCCATACCTAGGGTTGTCGTCTGACCTCCACATTCATAAACAAACAAATACGTTTTTAAACATTCCACGAAAGATTCAAATATGATGGTGCATGCCTATATTCTCATTATTCAGGAATCTGAAGCAAGAAGATTACTGTGAGTTTGAGACCGATCTTGGTATACTGTGACTCCAGTTTCAGGAGCTCTGTGACACTATCTTCCAAAGTAAAAAGATTTTAAGTGGGGATGAGACATAATCAATTCGTTGCATCAACTGAAATATGTACTTTTGTCCCTTAAATGTCTTCTGTGTATGTGTTAAGTGTACTGTGTGTGTGATATACACATATCAGTGTATAGGTGTGTGTGTGTACATTTGGAGACAAGAATAGAGCATCAGGTGTCTTTCTCCTGCTTTCTGTCTATTGCCTTGAGATAGGGTCTCTCACTGAAGCAGAAGCTTTTTCCACAAGGCCAGCTGGCTAGTAAGCTCCTAGCATCTGCCTGTCTGACCGCCCCCCAAAAGAAATTGACGTTACAGGCACATCAGGCTCTTTATGCAGGCACTGGAGATCCAAACTCAGTTCCTCACGCTAGCATAGCAGGTGCTCTTCCCTACTGAGCTGACTCCTTCCTCAGTCCCTAATAGATGACTTTTTGATCCTCTCTCTCTCTCTCTCTCTCTCTCAAACATATAAGCTTGTTCTTTGAATTGGTCAAGAGTTCTCTTTTTCTATTCTGCCTGTCATAATCTTGTCATTTCCTACGTGCTTCTTCTACTTGTATTTGCTATGATGTTTGGCAAGTCTAAATATTGACATTTATGTTTAAGCATTTGTTTTAAAATTACTGTTTTGTTCTAGGCACTGTGCATTCCCACTTTTCAGCTCCTAGAACAGCAGAATGGCCTCCAAAATCACCCCGACACTGTAGATGACCTATTCAGGTTAGCCACCCGGTAAGTCCTTCTGAAGAACAAGACTTTAATGTTAATTGCTCATCTCTTGTCACTGCCTAATTTTGCCATCTGACATTTTATTATTTCCTTCTCTATAAAATGAGGTCATCAGGAAAAGTAGCTTAATGATTCATAACCTTTTTGTGAGCTGCCCTATACGCAGAGGTGAGGGGGTATTAGGTGGGAACATGGAAGGAATATGCACTACATAAAAATGTACTTAGGCAGGCTAGGAATGTGTCTAAGTGGAGACTCCGAGCTCAGTGCCCACTATCAAATGAAAATCAAATAGTGCTTACCCAATGTCTTCGTGGTTACTATTGCTGTGATGAAACACTGACCAAAAGCAACTTTGGGAGAAAAAGGTTTATTTCATTCACAGTCCCATATAACAGTTATTATCAAAGCAGTGAGGGCAGGAATCTGGAGGCAGGAGCTGATGTAGAGGCCATGGAGGGTGCTTACTAGCTTGCTCAGCCTGCTTTCTTTCCTATAGAACCCAAGACTGTTAGGCAAGGGTTGAACCCACCCTCAATAGGCTGGGCCCTCCCACATCAATCATTAATTAAGAAAATGCTTTACGGGCTTGCCTAGAGCCTGATCTTATGGAGGCATTCTCTCAGCTGAGACTCCCTCTACTCAGAAGGCTCTAGCTTGTGCCAAATTGGCATGAACTAGCCAGCACACACAGGTAATCCCCAGTCTCATGCTGCTCTCATTGTTTCCTGCTTCACTCTACTTCTTGAAGAAACTGAATATCCTTAAGATAGAACCAGTGATTCCTAGTTTTTGTTTGTTTATTTTATAGACAGAGTCTCCCTTCATGTCTCTGACTGTCCTGAAAGCTCACTATGTAGACTAGCCTGGCTGAAATCTGCCTGCCGGAATTAAAGATGTGCACCACCATGTCCAACTTTGTCTGACTACTAATTAATTTTCCTCTTTCTGTGATGAAATACCCTGTCGGGCGGTTTAAGGAAGAAAGGGTTTTCTTTTGATTAAAATCTAACGCTTTAGTCTGTCACAGTGGAGAAGTTACAACAGTAGGAGCTTGAAGCAGCTGTGCTAGGCTGACTTTCTCCTTTTTATGCAGCTTAAGATCCCAACCCAAAGAATGGGACCGCCCAAGGGCTAGAGAGGTGGCTCAGCAGTTAAGAGCATTGCCTGCTCTTCCAGAGGTCCTGAGTTCAATTCCCAGCAACCACATGGTAGCTCACAACCATCTGTAATGAGGTCTGGTGCTTTCTTCTGGCCTGCAGGCATACATGAACACAGAATATTATATGTGTGTGTGTGTGTGTGTGTGTGTGTGTGTGTGTGTGTGTGTGTGTGTATTGAATAAATATAAAAAAAAAAGAATGGGACCGCCCAAAACAAGTGTCCTTCCCACCTCAGTTACGCTTATCAGGATAACCCCCACAGGCATTCCCAGAGGCCTGTCTCCCGGGTAATTCCAGATCTCATTGAGTTGAAATTGAGAATAGGTTCACTGGTCTCCCCCTTTTATTTATATACATATGTATGTATGTAATGTATGTATGTATAAAGAGTTTTTAAAGAATAACTTCAAGGGCAGGGCTCCTTGGAATGGGTTCACTGTTTGGTGGCATCCAGTGTGTTCTCACGCTGGGCAGTGCCCATATCCGCAGAAGGCCTCCAAGGTTCTTTAAAAAAAAAAAAAAAAGGAAAGAAAGAATGACTTCAAGTTCCCAGCAAAATTTAGTGAAAAGTATGGTTTCCCTGTGCCTTTTTTGTCCTCACACACACATGCATACACAACTCCCCTTTTATCAACATTCTCCTCCAGAATGATCCATTTACTAAAATCCATTCTCCTACACTTGTTTTTGAAACACAGACTCTAGAGTAGACATTAGGATTCATTTCTGATATTTTTGCACTCTGGGTTCTGAGAAGGGTCTAAGGAGTGGTTACCGCTGTAATCTTACTAGAAGTCTTCTGTGCTCTATTTTAACCCTCCTTCCCTAGAGTTCCCAGCACCCGGTGGCTTTTACTGTTTCCATGGTTTTTATCCTTTATCTTTGCAGCTTTTGTAGCCTAATCTTGTTATTAATAACCTAACTTCTCCTCACATACCAGATTTATTCAGCGTAGCCCTGTCACCTTACTGAGAAGCCAAGTAGTCATCCCCATCTTACAGTGGGCCATTGCGTCTACCACCTTGGACCACCGAGATGCCAACTGCAGTGTCATGAGGTTCCTACGAGACCTCATCCACACAGGAGTAGCAAATGATGTGAGTATAAACATGCCTTTGTGTGTGTGTGTGTGTGTGTGTGTGTGTGTGTGTGTGGCTTTTTTCTGTCTCTTTTGTGTACTTGGTTTGTTTTAGTTGACCTGTACCACAGGGGATCAGTCACCGACCAAGTTACTAACCTCTGGATGTCAGCCATCCGTGCTGAGTGCTGCATACTGCACAACCCTGGTTCCTAGTGTATGCTCCCGTTGTCTTACAGCATGAAGAGGATTTTGAATTGCGTAAGGAACTGATTGGACAGGTGATGAACCAGCTTGGACAGCAGCTTGTAAGCCAGCTGCTCCACACGTGCTGCTTCTGTCTGCCACCTTACACCTTACCAGATGTGGCTGAGGTGCTCTGGGAGATCATGCAGGTTGACAGACCGGTAAGTGTCTTTCATAAGGTGCCTGTTCTCGCAGTTCCCAAACCTAATAAGCTTTGGTTCCTTGAAACTGGCCCTAAGTTTGAACCAGCTCTATTGTATATGTCCTTGAAACCAAATTTAGACACATCACTAAGCTTCATTTGTAAGTGAAAGGGCCCATTGAAAGCTAGTAACTCCTTATTGGATTCTTGAGGTTTGTAATATCACCAGATATATACAGAGGGTATAAGGGTATGTAATAATGCACAGGTTATTTCAACCCTCATGCTCAGTGGGTGACAGATACTGCAGTCAGATGACCCTCGCTTCCTCAAGTAGTTTCAGTACTAGCTATGTAATCATAAATGATACTATGCCTACTAGATAAAAATACGAGATTTTTTTATTTTATGTGTGTATGAATGCCTGCATATATGTTTACAGCACATGTGCCTAGTACCTGCAGGGGCCAGAAGAGGGCATTGCTTCCCTTGGAACTAGAGGAATAGAGAGTTGTGAGCTGTCACTTGAGTGCTGGGAGCCAAACCATAGTCCTCTGCAAGAGAAGGAAATTCTTAATCAGAGTCATATCTCCAGCTATCATGTCAGAGCTTTGAGCATAGTGATACAGTTTATACCCTATAAATTATTTTGAAAAATATGATTTCTAATTTTTAATGTTAATTTATAAGCCGTTTATGAAAATACACAGTAGGGCCTAAAATGAACTATCTTCCAGAACCAATAAATAAGTAATAAAAATGCATAATTGTACTATAGTTCAGTTATTTATTTGTTCAGTTCATAGGTAGATATTACAAGGAAACTAAATTAATACAGTCCCTGGGCAGGATGACTTTAAAATCTTGATTCTCGATGCTTTCTGATATGGTTTCTATATCACCTGACCTAGGAATCATATATCCCTGACTCTTTCCCCAAGAAATAGCAGTACAAGTATAAAAAGGGTGCATGCATTTGTGTGTGTGCATGTGCGAGTGTGTGTGCGTGTGCGTGTGTGTGTGTGCATGTGCGGATATGTGTGTGTGCATGTGCGGGTGTGTGTGCACATGCATGTGTGTTAAAGAAGAAGTGTTTTGATCACTACCAGTTTAATAAGTGTTTAAAGGAACCTTTAAAGTATATGGTTTAAGCAACTCAGGTTTAGTTAACTGCAATTTTAGCATGTTCCTAATTAAGTATCACAATTCATAATTATAGTAAAAATTTTATATAGATACCTAGAGTAGGAGGTTCATTTAGGCCATGGTACTATTTTGAAAACTTGTAAAGGAGAAAATTCTCATTTAGTTAATTCTGAGTTCCTTATTTTTCTATCTGCTTTATTGCTTTAAAAACAGAGGTACAGGGTCTGGAGAGATGGTTCAGTGGTTAAGAGTACTGTCTGCTCTTCCAGAGCTCCTGAGTTCAATTCCCAGCAACCACATGGTGGCTCCAAACCATCTGTAAAGAGATCTGGCGCCCTCCTCTGGCGTGTGGAGGCAGAAAGTTGTATACATAATAAATAAATCTTTAAAAAAAAAACCACACAGGTACATAATGACACACACTGATCCCAGCTGATCTAAGTACTTGGGAGCTAGAGGCAGGAGGACCACAGGTTTGATGCAAGCCTAGTTACATAGTGAATTTTAGGTTAGCTGAGGGTTTGTGTTTAGTTCATATTACAGAAACAAAGCAAAAAGAGACAGTGTGAGTGTGTACAGAGAGGGTGTGTGTCTGTGTCTTGTTGATGTTTGATTTGTTTATTATTTTTCTTAAGACAGGATCTGACTATATAGCCTCAGCTAGTCTGGAATTCCCTATGTATTCCAGACTGGCCAGAAATTCTCAGTCCTCCTGCATCCATCTCCCAAGTGCTTGGGTTAAAGGCTTGTGTCTTCATACCTGGCTATGTAGGCCACACAGTGTGGACTGGAGAGATGATTTTGTTTTGTTCAACCAGAACATTTGAAGGCCTAGGATAGTATTTTGTTAATCTTATTTGGCCCAATTCTGTAGGTGCCAGATCTTATTCCTTTTAAAACTCATGTCTAATTTCTCTATACAGACCTTCTGTCGGTGGCTAGAGAATTCCTTGAAAGGTTTGCCAAAGGAGACAACTGTGGGAGCTGTCACAGTGACACATAAACAACTTACAGATTTCCACAAGCAAGTCACTAGGTGAGTGGTGCCGGGGCCTTGTGAAAGGAAGACAAAAATAACTGCTTAGACTTGCTTTTATGAAACAGCATAAAAAGTCAGCGGGTGGCAATTTCATCATGGCTTACGAGTGATGTGGCCTTCAGTTAATCAGCTAGAGTGCCTATTTGTTTAGTTAGGGTTTCTAGTGCTGTAAAGACACCATGGTCACAGCAACTCTTAGAAAGGGAAAGCATTTAATTAGGGCTGGCTTGCTTACTCTTCATGTTATCATCATGGAGGGGAGCACGGAAGCATGCACGCAGACATGGTGCTGGCTTCATCTTGATCAGAAGGCAACAGGAAGTAGAGTGAGACACTGAGCATGGCTTGGGCATGTAAGACCTCAAAGCTCACCTCCACAGAGACAGAATTTCTAGTCAAGGTCACACCCACTCCAACAAAGCCACACCTTCTAATAGTGTCATTCCCTGAGTTTATGGGGCCGATTACATTCAAACTGCCACAGTGCCCAAACCTAAAACACTCAGATTCTTTTGAAATTTTAAAGTTTTAATACTGTGCAAATAAAACATTTCTGAGATGTTTAGGCTCGTGAGTCATTTACAGTGCATTATATCTTAATTTAAATGTGATGTGACTGTCTCCTAGTTACTGTCTTACAGTCATTAAAGTGCTCATACCTTTTGTTGCTCCTATTAGGAAATGGGTTTTCAGTTTTTCAGTATTAAAACCTCAAAAATAAAAATACAGTGTTGTTTTCTAAATGTAACCTTGAATTAAAGTCTGTGTGAGACATTGTGGTCTCTACATAGTATTCATGGCAGTTACTCGATTCAGATTTTGTAACTGATAGGTAGATTCTTTAAAATTTGGCTAAATCTTAAGTACAGGCTTTTATTCATACACTTGTGGGATGATGTGTAAGCCAAAGAATGAGTGCTGTAGCCAGGGTAATAATGTCAGAAGAAAAAAACAACCTGGAAATAAAATTATCTATCAATAGAGAATGGTTAAATAATTCATTATATGTCTGCACTAGTAAATAGTCACTACAAGAAGTACATGTGATAGATGAGAAATCGTACAGTTCAGACATGGTGACACATGCTTTTACTTTTAAAATTTTTTGGCCATAATGAGAAAGGAACGTCATGTTGGAAGGACATAGAATAAAGCTGCTCATCTTACGGTAGCCAGGAAGCCGAGGCAGACAGAGTGGTATCAGGAGAAGATACATGTGTACTGAGAGTCTGGCAGGTTCAGATTCTAGCTCTGGAGGGTCTGGAAGGGGAGTTAAGGTGTAGGAGCTCAGGAGGCACATCTCATCTGTAGTCAGGAAGCAGGAAGAGATGAACACTAGTAGTTAGCTGGATTTCTCTTGAATTCAGCTACATTTATTTAGAGTAGGTTTTCCCTCCTTAGTTAACGCAGTTTAGAAACTCCTTTACACACATGCCCAGAGATTTGTCTCAGGTGATTCCAGAATCTGTCAAGTTGACAGTCAGCATTAGCCATGTATATGCCCTGTTTTATTTATTTTTCTGTTTGTGTACATTTAAGGTTGCTTCTATTCTTGTCTACTGTGACTCATGCTGGTATAAATAACATTACCATAAACATGGATACCATTATTACACATAGCTCCTAAAACATGGATGTGTGAGCTCAATATGGTGATACAAACCTTTAATCCCAGTATCCACAAGCCAGAAACAGGAAGATCTCTGTGAGCCTGGTCTACTTATACTTAGCAAGTTCCAGGCCAGCCAGGGCTACATAGTGATCCCTCACTCGAAAAAACAAGAGAAAAATGGATATGCAAATACTCTTTGAGACCCTGCTTTCATTCCTTTTGCGTTTATGCTAGACTGGAAACTATTGTACTTGGGGAAAAAAAGAAAGGAAAAAGAATTTTTTTGAACAGCCACATTATTTTCCAAAGTACCTTCATTTCTTATATTTCCTCTAGGTGTGTACAGCGTTTTAATTTCTCCATCCTTATCAACCTTTTTGATATGGGAGGTGCTAGTGGACTTCAGGGTTTTTTTTATTTTTTTATAGACTGATACGGTGCTTGTTCTGAATAACACTGGCTTTCCCCCCTCCCCAAGTACTTTTTTCTTTTATTGAAAATAGATTTTCCCCCATCACATAGTAAAATGTCCTAATTACAGTTTTCTGTCCTCTACTCCTCCAGGCTATTTTGTTGGGTTGGTTTGGGGGATTTTTGGTTTTGTTTTTTGAGACGGGGTTACTCTTTGTAGCCCTGGCTATCCTGGAACTCACTCTGTAGCCTAGGCTGGTCTGGAACTTAAGAAATCTGCCTGCCTTTGCCTCCAGAGTACTGGGACTAAAGACGTGAACCACCACCACCTGGCAAAATGTTTTATTGTGGACTCTTTATTTTTTGTTTATTTGTTTATGGTTATTGAGGTTTCTTTTTCTCAGTGTTTTCCAGCTCTTACTAGTAGCTACTTTAGCAATTTAAGCCTAGTATCCTTTTTGGATATTTGTATCTAAACAACGACCTTTCTGTGTTTTGGGGTTTTTGTTTGGTTGGTTGGTTGGTTGGTTTTGTTGTTTTGTTTTGGTTTTTTCTTGAGACAAGGTCCTACTGTATAGCACAGGCTGGGTGGAGCTTACTGTCCTTGGTGAGCTTCCCACCTTGGCCTCTCTGGTGCAGGATTATTGTGTGAGGCGCCTTCCAAGCTCTTGTTGGGTTGTAGAGTTGCTTGTGTGTTGGGCCTGTTAATTCCCTACTAGATACATGATTTGTAGGGTTTTTTTTCTCCCATCTTGTGCTTTTTAGCTCTGTTGGTTGTATCCTTTGATGTTCGGTTAGAACATGCTTATTTTTTATTTTTGCAGTGCTAAGGATAGAGCACCTTACAAGCATTCTGTTGTTGAGATATTTTGCCAGTTTCTTAAAGGTTTTAATATTACTGTAGTTCAATTTATTCATTTTTATTTTTGTTTGTTGTGTTCTTATCCTAGCCAAGAATTGTCAGATCCAACATCATAAAAATTCCCCTAGGTTTTCTGTGAAGAATTATAATACTTGATCTGTCTTCCTTCTGTCCCTCCCCCCTCTCCCTCCCTCTTTCCTTCATTTAGCTTATTTATTTCATATGTTAGGGCATTTCTTTGTTTTGCTAGTAACTATTCAGTTTTCATAACAACAGTTATTAAAATGACCATTCTTTATCTTTTAATGGTCTTAGCTCCTTTGTCAAGAAATACTTGACCATATATGTGAGGATTTGCTCTAGGCTGTCTATCTCACTGCTGGTGTCATGCTGTTTTGATTACTTTGACAATATCATGAATTTTGAAATCAGGGATTATGAGACCTCCAATTTTGCTGCCCCTTTTCAAGACTGTTTTGGGCATTTGGAGTACTTGAGATAGCATGTGAGTTGTAGAAATCTTTGTTTCTGTAATACTGTTGCAGTTTTGTAGTTAGTACTGAATCAGTAGACTTCTTTGGCTGTTGCTGATAAGACAACAATATTAAGTCTCAGAGCTGGGTGTGGTGGCTAGCACTGGGAAGGTGGTAGTGCAAAGGTGATAAATTTAAATTTAAAATAATTTCCCAGCCACGTGGGGAGTACAAGGCCAATCTAACCTACAGGAAACTGTCTTAAAAGGGGGTGAGGGCATTGAGGCAAGAGGCTCATCCATTTTAAGTACAAAGCCAACCTGAGCTATATAGTTTCAGGTCACCCTGTACTATAATATAATGTCTTAGTTAAATGTTGGAGGTTGGTGGGGAGAACTGTTTATTTTGTAGCTTACTAAGTGTCTAAAGGTCATGTCTTAGAACTGTATCAGCTGATATGCATGGCTGAAAATTAGCACAGTAACTGGCCTTTGTGATACATTTCTCCAAAGTAGGGATTCCCCTGTACCAGGTAAGCATATATAGACTGAGTGACCTTATGAAATGATTTGATTTCCTTTCATTGTGACTTTATAGTACGGGTGGTATTTCACGTGACTGTAGTCTCTGGAGAAAGTTGCTTCTCCCTGCTTCTGTTTGTCTGTTCATCTTGCTGGTCACCAGAAACCATGATTTGTTGGCTCTAATTTCCTTGAAGCAAATGGAAGCCTAGGGGAAATCCTCCAGAGACTGTTGGCATTATGCTGTTATTTTCATTTCGGTTAATTCGTCTTTAAATAAGGTTAGTTCTACCCTGTAAGGTCATTAAGAGATGCCAAATGGAATCCCGAAGCTCCCACACGAAATAGACGATCCGTAAAGTTTAACTCCTTTTTGTTTGGAAAAGAAACTGCCAGACTGTCATTGCCTATTTGCAAAACTAGCTGGGGCATGTCTCCTGCCTGCTTTACAGCAGCCACCCACACATTCTGGAATATGTCTCCACAGGCCCATATGCTTTTCATGGGGCTAATATATGATGGATAGAATAACGAGTAAGTCTAAAATCAAGTCACAGACAGCATTCTAGTTCGTGAAAGGACTAGAGAAAAGCATCTAAGTAAAGCAGCATTGTGAGTAACCGTATCCTTGGTCCTTGCTCAGTGAGAAGGCAACTGAACCAAGTAGCCTTGACCTTTGTTGCTGAACAAGTTCTGCAGCTCCCAGAGCAGGCTGGGGCAGGTGTGTGTGTGTGTGTGTGTGTGTGTGTGTGTGTGTAGTCTTGAGCTAAAAAGGGGTTTGAGATTGCTCACCTTCTCTTAGTAATTCTGTAGTGTGTGTTGTCCTTGAACCTGTGCATGACTCAGTCTCCCTTTTGGTTTTAAGGTTCTCTAACTCTTGCCTTAACATGCTGTTTTGTTTGCCCTCCTAGCAGGGAGGGTGAACTGGTTCAACTTCATTGTAGCAAGTCCTGGCCTGCTTTGCAAATGGTGCTGGCAATGAATTCTCCAGCTTTCTTACTTGGTCAAGTTGAAGAAAGCTGAGCTTTATCATCTTAGAATACATTTTTTTTTCTGAAGAAAAAAGAAAAAACATGATAAGCCATCATCAGTTCAAATTGATTGAGACTAAAAGAAATCCTGCCATTATTTCCTACTTGTCCATGCCTAACATGACATCATACCATGCATGACACTCTTAAAGATAAAAGGTGCTGAACATAGGAAGTGTTGACACTGGAATTAGAGACCAGATGGGGTGCTTCACTGGTCAGGTTGTCATTGCCTACCAAGACACCAGATAAAATTTCCTAGCACCTGCCTAGGATTATGAGGGTTGAGAAATAGGGGCCACAAGCATATTTGGGGAAAGACTTGGAATTATGGGACTAGAATATAGAAGATAGTAATAGGGGTTGGAAAATAAAATCTGAGACCAGAAACTAGTCAGTGCCATAAGAACCACAGTAAGAAAATAGTATTGACATTTAAGGGCTTTTTAAAATTTTGTTTTCGCATTTTCTTTGTGTATAGGGGGGTATTTTTGTTTTTATCTTTTCATTGAGCTTTTTGATCCTTTCTTGTGGGCTTACCCACCAAGGTCATTTAAGTTCAAAATTAGCTGGAGCTCTTGCCACCTAGGACAGTCATTGATAGAATTGGGCGCAGAAGTGGAACTGATTGGAGACTTACGTCCATCCTTATTGTCTTAGTCACTGTTCTATTCCTGTGAAGAGACACCACGACCAAGGCAATTCATATAAAGGAAAACATTTAATTGTGGGTTTCCGAGGGTTGGTCCATTATCATTTTGGGTCCCTATGGGCCTGTAGCAATATCCTAATGTAAAAACGCATTCAGTTCAATTTCAGAAGTCCTCATAGTCTTTCACAGTCTCAAGACCAAGGTTTTTCTGAGACTCATAACAGTCTCTTAACTGTAACCCTTTGTAAAATCAAAATAAAAACGAGATCACCTATTTCCAGCATTCAGTGGCACAGAGTATACATTACTATTTCATAGAGGAGGAAAGGGAGTATAGTGAGGAAATGCTGGACCAAATTGAGACCAAAAGCAGCTGAGCAAATTCCAAATTCTCTTTCCCCGTGTCTCATATCAAATCGCTCTTCAGATCTCCACTCCTTTCAGCTGGTTGACTGCAACGCACTTCTCTCTTGGGCTGGTTCCTCACCCTGTTGGGGGCTTTCCTCAGTGGTATTGCACTGCTCTGGCATCTCCAGCATCTTGGGGTCTCCAACACAATCCAGGCTTCACCTTTACAACTTCTTGCAATGGTATTGTTGGGCCTCCATGCAGAGATACCCCTGGCACACAACTGACCCTTATTTAACCAAGAAGGGAGATTCCACAACCCCTTTCTTATATCCTTAACTTGAAAGCTAGAACCACACAGCTGGAACTTGGCTCCCTAATTCAAATACGTTTGTATCAACTTTCTGTTGATGGTTCCCTTCCCTGCTTAAGCTTTTCTTTAAGTCCTTTTCCCAAGTTGGAAGCTTAGTTAGGTTAGGTGGGATCTTGCCCTAGGGTCACCATTCCCTCTATTACTTTTAGCATCAGGCCTTTCTTTAACTTTTTATCTCCTTGAGCACAGGATTAAGCTCCATTATTCCATTACATTTTCTGGTGTTCCTTTTCTCCTCAAATTATACATTTTGTGTTTTTCCTTGCTCAGCTTGATCCTTTTCATTATAGAGTGACCACTAGTAACCGCAGAGCAGAGTCGGTAGTGGGCTGTCTTGAAACCTCTGGTAATGCTAATAATCTAAACCTCCTCAATTTAGCCTCAGTCAGACTTTTTTGGACAAGGGCAGAAAACAGACGTACTCTTCTCCAAAATAGCATAAGAATCACCAGGTGGTAGAGATGCAGTGCCTTTAATCCCAGCACTCGGAAGGCAGAGGCAGTTCCAGGACAGCCAGTACTACACAGAGAGACCCTATCTTAAAAAACAAAACAAAAAAATTACAAGAACGGTCTCCAGGCCATTTGCTAATAGTCTCCTCCACTGAAACCTCTTTAGCTGAGCTGTCATGATCTATATTGATCTCAATACCACAATGGTCCATCAAACCCTGCTTAAAGTGTCTAACCAGTTTTCTTGTCCAAAGTCTTCCGTATTCCTCCAACAAGCGGCATGGTCAGGTCTAATGCAGCGATGCCCTACTAGTCCCTGATACCAACTTCTGTCTTTTTTGTTTTTGTTGTTGTTGTTGTTTCGATACAAGGTTTCTCTGTGGCCTGTCCTGGAACTAGCTTTTGTAGACGAGGCTGGCCTCGAACTCACAGAGATCATCCTGCCTCTGGCTCCAGCTTCTATCTTATTCACTATTCTACTGATGTGAAGAGACACCACGGTCAAGACAGTTCTTATAAAAAATAAAGCATTTGATTGTGGGCTTGCTCACAGTTTTAGAGGTCAGTCGATGATTATCTTGGTGGGGAGCATGGTGCTGGACAAGTAGCTGCGAGGTCTGCCTCCTGGTTCTTAAGCAGAGAGAAAAACAGATAGGCTTCTGGGCTTGGCTTGGGCTTTTCAAAACTCCTAAAACCCTACCCCAAGTGACACCTTTCCTCCAACAAGCCCATACCTCTTAATTTTTCTCATCCTTTCAAAGAGTTCCACTGCCTGGTGACTAAGCATTCAAATATATGAGCCTGTAGGGGCCATTCTTATTAAACCACCACTGGGAGCATGGCCCTATGGCTGGGAGCTTTACACCCTAATCCACAGGCAGCAGGGGGAGAGAGCCTGGGCCTGACATAGGCTTTTGAAACCCCAGTAACACACTTCCTCCAGTAAGGCCTGCCTCCTAATCCTTTTAATCCTCTCAAACAGTTCTATTCACTGGTAACTAAGCATTGAAATACATGAGTCTGTGGGGTCCAGTCTTACTCAAATCAGCACACTTACTTTGCTATTCACCACAGTTCTCTTGTCTTTAAACATTACTTATTTGGAGTTTATTTGATTGGTTAGTTGGTTTGGTTTGGTTTGGTTTTTTTGAGACAAGGTCTCCTTATGTAGCCATAGCTTGCCTAGGACTTACTCTGTAAACCAAGCTAGTCTGGAACTCACAGAGATCGTCCTGTCTCTTTCTCACAAGTGCTGGACTAAGGGCACGCACCACCATTCTCAGCACTCAATTTCAATGCTCTTTTTTCTCACTCTCAAAAAGGAGCTAGATATAGAGGTATTCCTCTGTCTGGGTTAAATTGAAAGATCTCCATTGAAAACTGGGTAAAAATTTAAACATATAGGAGATTGGGATAATAAAAGAATCTTGAGTCTCTAGCACTTTGGGGGTCCTTGTGTATACTCTCTCTTAATGGTTTGTTGTAACACTCACAGCAGCCTCTGGTAGGTTACTTACCCTTCCTCCTGATATTGGAGACATGAATGACATGAGCTTGCATGCACTTGGCTGCTTCCTTAGCATATGCTGTTGATTTTTAAATAGACCAAAAAATATAATTTTGTTGGTAAAGCTTGTTAAATCAGTAGAAGTGTTAGGAATATAGATATAGTTTAGTGGTAGGTTGCTTGCATAGCATGCACAAGACCCTGGGTTCAATTTCCCACTATGCTAGATAGAGAGTATTGTTGCCTGTGGCGGAGAAAAACTAGAAAAAAAATTCTGAAATACTCTGTCAACTCCTGGAGTCTGAGCCAATGAAATCAACACAAATATAGAGGGACCTCCTACACCAATTCCCCTTTCTGTTTAAACAAAAAAGAAAGGCTTCCACTTTAACATAGTAAAATTACATATAACAAAACAGTTATCAAGCAAGAATTACAGTTACAATATTTATTTATATATATTTTATATTTTATCATAATTAAGGAAAACTATTTATTCTTCAACTAAATCAAAGATTCCAGAAGGATATAATATTACCTAAGTAAACCAGAAATAAGCAACTTCCGAAACTCTAGAAATGACAAAGACATCTCGCTGTCTGGACAGTCACCCAAAGTTCTTCTGTATTGTTGGGGCATCCATCTTCGGCCTTCAGGCCCATGGTATCCAGCAGACATTTCCATAAAGCAGGAAATTTCAAAGGCAGTTCAGTCACTTTCTGCTGTGTCCTGCAGAATTTCTCACAGACTCTTTCATCAATCCAGGAAAGAGCAGTTTCTTGCCCAAATGGCTAACCAACTCCATAAGGAACCTCTTTGATGCCCATCTTCCTCTTGAAGTAGATTGGTGCTGCCAGGAGCAGACGTGTTTCATTGTCATGAAAAACCCTGAGTTATTAAAACATTAAATGCCATATTTTGTAGTCTTTGAAAGATATGAAGAATGCCTGTCTAACTGATATATATCTAAGAAAATCTAACTAACATGACGACAAGCTTGACTATTATTGATGATTATCCATTAACAACCTATATTTCCTAATTATACATTACATTTTTAATGAACTACACAATCACAATATCTTAATCAAGATCAGAAATACTTTTACACATAACAAAATTGACCTTAAATTTAAATCACTAAAGCAAAATCCATACTAATGCAAATTATCTATATCATATCCCCCTTTAAATGTAAAAGAACACTTATAAACAAGATTTGGGAATATGGACGTAGTTTTTTCTCTCCAAACTGCTTCATGCTGTGTGGGGGCACTGTTAATCAGGTCTTTTGTGGTGTATCCTGTATGCTAGGTTCATCTCAGTCTGCAGTTGAGTGAAGTAATTTTCTGAAGGTGTTCATGGTGATCTTTCAGGAGGGCGTGGTCTATCATAGTCAGGAACTCTCTGCAGCACGCCCTAGAAAACAGCAAAAAGCTGTGTTAAACTCTGGTTTTGTGTGTGTGTGTGTCTAGAATTCCTTTTCAAGCCCTCTCAGGTTTTACGTGGAGTTCATTACTACGTTGGACGCCACTCTGTTGTAAAACACCAATTTTGGACCTTGCTACTTGGTGAGGGAATCTGTAGATAGGCATTTGATACCTTTTCTGTTGCTAGCTTTTACCGGTTACTTCCTCTGGTATTTAACCAGCACAGGATGGCAAGTCTTCTTGAATTCTAGGCTATATCCCTGTGCCTGAGTTTCTTAGTCAGGAGAGGGTTTCAGGAGGAGTGTTAGGAAGTGCTTCCTTTCTCTTGCTTTGGCTTAGCCCCAGGTTCAGTTAGCAAAGCTGTTGGGGAGATAGCTAGAAGAATGAGATTTGCCTCAGCTGATTTCTGGATGGGTGTAAGACAAAGAAGAGTCAGGTGAATATTGGGCTTATATATTATAATACTGGGTCATCTCAGCATTTTCCAAGAACCAAGTCCTGTTCTCCTTTTCTGCATGTGTTAACCCTTTTCTTTCTCCCCCTCCTTCCATGAGGAGATCCTGAGCATCCTGTTCACTAGAGAATCAGTGGCTGATAGTCCTAGTTACTGGACGAGCCTTGTAAACAGCATCTGTCTTTGAATGAGAACAGGGAACCTACTGGCTGTCTTCCTTTGAGGGCTTCTGGGTTCCTTGTGTCAGGAACTTCAAGTATTCACATTTATTGAGTTGGTTTTGCTCACTGCTCTTTTGTCATGAATGTCTCATTTATATGAATGAATTTGAGTCCCCGAGCAACATGAAGTAAGTGATGGATGAGGAAACTGAGGAAAGATGGGCGTCTTGTCCATGAACACAAGGGCCAGGAATCAGCCCTCAACAGTTTGTCTCCAAAGGTCATTCCTTGAGAACCACCAAGCTTATAATTATCTTCATTTATGGAAGTTCATTTTTACCTGAGTTCTGGGAAGATCTCAGTCATGAGTTGATGGATCCTTGGCATTGCACTACTCCCCAGCCTGTTGGCTCTCTTGTCTGCAGTCAAGCGCCACCCACCCACCCTTTCTCTTCTAGTGCCGAGGAATGTAAGCAAGTTTGCTGGGCCTTGCGAGATTTCACCAGGTTGTTTCGGTAGCTCAAGCTCACATTCCTGCACTGTGCCTGTCGTCCAGGTGAGTTGTATATGCTTTGGGTTCTTTCTGGACTGGTGGAGAGGCTTGAGAATGGGGTTATATTTAAGGCTCATTGCTGAAATCAAGAAAAAACTTAGGGCTGGAGAGATGGCTCAGTGGTTAAGAGCATTGCCTGCTCTTCCAAAGGTCCTGAGTTCAATTCCCAGCAACCACATGGTGGCTCACAACCATCTGTAATGAGGTCTGGTGCCCTCTTCTGACATACACACAGACAGAATATTATATACGTAATAAATAAATAAATATTTTAAGAAAAAGAAAAAAGAAAGAAAGAACTTAGTGTGCAGTTATCGCAGTGCCTGGGACTTTTCAGGACCTTGATTGTCTTGGACCAGAGCAGGCAGATTAACCATGTATCTGGATGCCATTTTCCATTCCATAGAGGGGAACTGTTGCAGGATGCACCTGAAAACATTTTTCCCTAATAGCTATTTCTAGCCTAATAAGTGTGTGGTAACAATCAAATTGGTACTTTTTAACCTTTGCTGAGAACAGTGGTGACTGTAATTCCCGGCACTGGTCTTCTAAGGCAGGCTTGCCAGGATTAATGTGTGAGCAGCTTATTCTTATTGTTTCTATGATTGAACTATGCCAAGGAGCTGTAGGAAAGTAGCAGTTTCTCGAGATGTCTCCTGATGGTCAACTTTCTCTATGTGTGAGAAGCTCGGCTAAGGAAAGGAATGAGTAGGTGGTAAAATTTACTTAGCAGTTTATTGCCTAAGAAAGGCAATTCTGTAAGCCCGCACTTTGACATCATAAGGAAGATTTATTGTCCCACCCATAGGCAATATTCTGAATCCTGCACTTGTTGTTTCTGTAGTGAATGCATTATTAGGTCAAGGTGATGTTCAGTAGTATCTTACCACACCAAAAATTTTTCTAAAGGTTGGTTCTTTAGTAAGTAATCTGAGGTTGTCAATGCATTGATAGACCTCAAGAGGTTGCTTGTAGGCAGCTGTAGATGTTCTCTGCTTATCTTCCTCAAGCCCTTACTAAGTGTCAGGTACCATTCCTGTGTGTTGAATATATTAGCCAAAAGAATCTTCCTATGGGTTTCTACTACTGTACTCATTTTACAAAGAAGAAAATTGAAAGTCAAATATGTTTAACAATTTGCTAAATGTTACAGTTAGAAGCCAGGGGAGGCAGAGTTCAGGAGCAGGATTCTGGTGCCAGAGCCCTTGCTTTAGCCATTATAATAGATGACACATCTGTTCAACAGTCTTGCCATAGAGTTTAAATCATTGTTATAACAAAGCCCTCTTTCCAAACTAAATCTTGCGTGAAAACCCAATATTTAACGGACTAAAGTGGAGCTTTTCTGGTGGTTTACCATGGAAGGCTCAGTTCTGTTGGCTTCCTCCCAACCTTTACATCATCCTTAGTGTCTGCAGCTCAGCACTGGAGACATGCTGCAGGCAGTGGTTTAGGGAAGTTGATGTTGCCATGAAATTAATTGCAAGTTGAGAAAAGCCAAACTTTGGTTTTGCATGTGTGTTAACCTGAGCCCTGTAACAGAGCCCAGTGAGTGCCTGAACACACGCATCGTGCTGCCTGAAGGCGGCTTTCATCCTGCTCACTGTCCTCTGGAGCCCAGCTCTCAACCGTCTCTTCTCTTTTGTCAGGAATGTCTTTTTTTATTAGAAGACAGGAAGAAAACAACCCAGACTGTGTCCCACAATCAGAAACCTCCGTTGTGGCAGAGGGACCTTCACTGCCGCCAGACAGGGAGAAGCTTCAACCTCCCGAGGCATCCTGAGGAGTTCCTGTTTGGGGTGTGAGGGAGAAACAGCACGGCTTTAAAGGTGGCCGCAGCCTGTCCGGCGTGGTGGGAGGGGAACTAGTTTCCTGGTGAACTTCTTTTTAAAAGGAAAAATAATTCAAGGAAATTTAAAAAAAAAAAAAGAAGAAGAAGAAAAAACCCTGGAAGCTGGGATGAAAGCAGAACTGTACCATTCACCTGGTAGCAGATGACGCACACGATAGACATACACCAGCATGCAGTGCACATACAGAAACATAACAGTGAGAACTTTCTGTGAGACAGGCACGTTCCCTAAGGGAGATGTGGAAGTCAAGTGAGAAACACGGCTACACTTGGAATTAAAGAGTCGTTCATGTCTCCTCTGTTGTCCTTCCTTTAAACTTGAGTAGAAGGATCACATGCACACCCCAGCCGTTCCAGACAAGGAGCCTGTTCTGCTTTCTGTCACCATCAGGGATGAAAGTCAGAACTAGCCAGGGCCAAAGTTGCTATTCCTGTAGAGCCCAACCCTGCTGTTGAGTTGCTGAGTCCACTCCAGTTCACATGCTAAGTCATCAACCTTGGGGAGAAAAACCAAAATTGAGGTGGGTGGAAGGGATATAAATGTGTGTTAAATATTTCTTTTTCTTAGTGAATTATTCATCCAGACATAGGAGGGGCAAGAACAAAAAAGGCTATGGAGAAAATGTATTTACAAGACTACTTGTATTTTGCTTAAAAAGTGAAAATTAATTGACCTCTTGGGACATGAGGCTGAAATGGGAAACCCAGAACAGACCTTAATGAGGGAGTGTGGTCTTGTGTTGCCATTAGATTACAGGGGCACTGTTCTGTCCTGTGGTGTAACCATCTCAAGATGAATCAACAGCACCAAAAAAAAAAAAAAAAAAATAGAAAAAAAGAAAAAATAAAAACCCAATTTTTAAAATTTTACCGGTCTTTGTTTTTGTTTCCATTCACTACCTCACTGCTTCAAAGTGAATCTGGCTCGTCCACCTGTGTAATCAGCCTTTGTGGAGCCTAAGGGGCTGAGCAGAGTTTAAAAAGGCAGGTTCCACCCTGGGAGTCGCCCTTCAAGAAGCTGCTGGTTCTTCCTTTCTGCTGCTTCTCCTGCTTCTCACCGTTCATGCAGCCTCAGTGAGAGCGAACTGTGTTCATGTCATATAGTCACAAACACATAAACTGGGAATGAACTGTGTGCCCGTGTGTGTCTATGTGCTCACACACGTGTCAGAAGCTTAAAAACAAGGTTCAGTCACCTTTGACATGATACACCTGTGAAATTATGCCATAGCTAAAAAGATGGTGAACATATGATATATGTTGATGGTGTGTATGTGATATATATATGCGTGGGAGGGGGCCACACATCATGGAGGCCAGAGGAGGGACATTTCTGTGGCCCTCTACTTAAAACCATTGATATCTCAAAACCTCATAGGACTGGGCAGTGGTGGCACACGTCTTTAATCCCAGCACTTGGGAGGCAGACAAAGGCAGGCGGATCTGGCCAGCCTGGTCTACATAGGGAGTTCCAGGACAGCCAGGGACACACAGTGAAAGCCTGTCTCAACAACAGCAACAAAAAATTAACAACCAAATACAGAATCTTGGATGGCGTCCTAAAACCAAAAGGGTAGGAAAGAATTAACTAAAATGTTAGTGGGAAGTGGGGGAATGAAGGGTTCCATCTTGAGATAGGGTCTGAAGGCTTTGACTTCTTGACACTAAAGGCTCCCATGGAAAGTACACATCCCGTAGCTGAGCTTGCATCCCCAGCCTTGTTTCTTATTTTTCAAATTTTATTTATTGTGTATGTCTGAAGTGGAGGGCACACATGTTTTTCTTTAATAGCTGGGGATCTTGCTCAGTGGCAGGTCACATCCTTAGTGCCCCCCCAAATGTTTTTGGAATACACGCTAGATATTTATACTATTATTTCTCATATTTACTTCAGAATAACAGTAGGAAACCAAATGGGAGTTGGAATGAGAAATGAAAGGCTAGATAATGTTCCTGTGAGCCAGGTTCCAGTGATGAACCACAATTTGCATGTAATATCCTAATATTAGTAGCACATGCATGAAAACAAGACTTACCTTTTAGTCGCATTCCACTCTTGTAGGCACGCCGTCCCAGACTGGCTTTGAACTACTGAGCTTCTTGTCTTCACCTCCTCAGAACTGGGATTACATTACAGGCATAAGCACCATACCCAGGTATGTTGGGAGCAGTGAACTCCCAGATCCTGAATTTCTTGTAAACAACTTGTTTTCCTCTGCTCTGAGACAGCCTACAGCAGCTCTGAGTACAAGACCCTCAGGAGTTCCTGATGGCAGGGGAGTGGTTTCTGGTGGGTTTGGCTGGAGTGTGGCTATCAGTTAAGGATCCCTATATATAAGCGGCTCTGGTACACAATAAAGGGGAGCATTCTTGGGGCATTCCTGTTTCAAGGATGACCCGTGTCTCTGTGTGTCTTTGAGTGTTTAAATCTCCAGGCCCTTGCCTGGCTCGCGAGTGGTTCTGTAGTGCAGGCTCAAGAGTTTTTACACAGCTAGGCCTTTTTATTTATTTATTTATTTATTTATTTTGCGGTGTGTGGGGGAGTGGTTCAAGACAGAGTTTCTCTGTAGTTTTGTAGCCTGACCTGGAACTACCTCTTGTAGACCAGGCCGGCATCGAACTCACAGAGATCTGTCTGCCTTTGCCTCCCAAGTGCTGGGATTAAAGGCGTGCACCACCACTGCCCAGTCAGCCTTTTTTATTTTGAATGTGTGTTACAATGAGTCAAACATGGCCTTGTGCATTGCTGAGCAAGCACTCAACGGCTACATCCCCGCTGTTAAGCTCATAGATTACTCCAGCACTTAAGAGATATAGGTAAGGACAGAGGGTCAGGGGCTCAAGTTTAAGGCCAGCCTGGTATCAGAAAGAGAAGAGGATCCCAGATTCTGACAGTCTGAAGGGGAGTAGCACCCAACTATTTTTTTTTTCACTCTTTTGGGAAGGTTTGGGCAGTTTTTAAGATGGCACACATTCAAATTCCACATCTACCTCAGTCTGCTTTCTCCTTGAAGCAGAATCAGCCAGGTAAATGTCTGTGAAGGCCCAGCTGACTTCCTGACGGGAAGACAGGGTCTCCCCAACCCACCCATCCCACTGCCAGACAGCCCACCCCACTGAAGCAAGGCTGGACAACAACTGAACAGTCTGGTAGAACAGAGGAGTTTCTGGGCCTGGGAACAGTCAAGGAATTAGCAGATCTGCTTTTAACATTTATTAGTCCAAAAATATATTAAATTCTACTTTGTACCCCAGCTTCTTAGACTCTGAAGGAAGGTAGCTGTCAGCCCCGAGTGTCTAGTGATGTTCTTGTCATAAGGAAGATGAGAAAGGCTCAAGCTAGGGAATCCCTAAATCAGGCCTATTCTCTGCAGAAGCCCCACGAACACTCCTTGGGTACTTTTTGCTAGAGGAATCGGGGTAACCATAAAAGTTGGCTACCCTGGGGTAACTGGACCCATGCATCTACGTCCCGGGCTAGTGATGCTTCTTCCCTCCCACTGAGCTGCTGGCTACACTTCTTCAGAGCCAAACATTACAGATCTCCCGGAGACAATGCTCAAATCGAAGAATTTTAGGGAGACTGTGACCTGAGGCCTCTCTTTGACGTCCAACTCTTTGGCCCAACTCTTTCTTAACAGACTCAGAAGTAGAACCCTGCAGCCAGCCAGGCCTGCTGGGTCCACTGCATTGCCCTGTCAATCTCCACAGTTGCCCCGGGAAACCCAGGCCAGCCGCTATCTGTAGCCTTGTTACTGCATGCCAACTGGATGATGCATGGGCCAGGGCCCTTGGCCAGCACCAAGGCCTGCCACAGGAGGGGCCTGGACCATGGGCTGCAACCGCTGCTGGGACTGCCAGATGTGATGGAGCTCTTTGAACTGCTCCACCATGTGGTCTTTGAGATCTGGGTTTGAGATCTGCAGCCGGATGCTGTCCGCCGACCAGGAGAGCTCCCCGGAGAACATCTCCAGCAACAACCTGGCTGCAACGGGTACCACCTGGGGAACAAAGGGAAGACAGGGCATGGAGAATGGTGCCAGGAGTGTTCAATCTAGCTGGGCATGAAGACATCGAGAGGCAGACGGTGGACTGTCTCATCCAGCCCCAGCAACCAAGTCCTCATGGTCCAGAGGGTCCCGTTTCTATCCTGGGTCAAGGGTCCAGCCCCACGCAGAGCTGGCCAGGGACGCACCTGTACAGTAATGAGCTTCTTCTCTCGGGGTTTGAGGTCAGGCCATTCTTCACCAAAGCAGAAGAAGATCTCAAAAGGCGGCGGGTTGTTGGTCTGACCCTTCTGGAACAGGATGAGTTCTGCATCAAGATTAAGGCCTCTAGTTAGAGGTTAGAACCCTATCCTGAGTGAGGGACATCCAGGAGGAGCATGGAATGGACCTCACCGTTGAGAAACTGCTCCAGGCTAAAGAGCTTTGTCTTGACTTCTCGTTGGATGGGGTTGGGGCGTGAGTCCTGGACTAAGGCACAGGGCCCACTCCAGAACACTTTGCACTGGCACAGACGGATGGCGTACAGGTCCTGGCCCTGCAGCTGGAGGATGAGCCCACGGTCCAGGACATCTAGCAGCTGGTTTGTATAGAAACGCTGCTTGTCACTAGGGATGTCCTCTGGGCTAGGGAAGCGCACTTGCTCCAGGCTCACAGGGCCAAAGAGTTCCACTTGCTCCTGGGTAGCCTCTAGCTGGCTGTAGAAGAGCCTACAGCCTTGGGGGTTGCTGATGGTGAGGGCACGGGGTGGCCGACCGCGGTACTGGAACTTGATCTCCAGGTCAGTCACTGTGAGACAGAGCATCAGGTCACCCAGGCTGTGAGCCCCATGGCTCTTGAGAGAGCATCAGGTCACCCAGGCTGTAGGCCCAACCTCCCCAGCCTCCCCAGTTTATCCCTGATCCAGGAGGACTGGCCTAAAAGCTCTCCTTCATCATCCTCCTTCTGAGTCAACCCGACCCCATCCCTACCAACCCGCCCAGCCCACCAGGGTCCTTACAAGGCAGCATGTGGGGGCTGATCAGCAGGTCAGGCAAGAGCTGTTCTGTAGGGGGCTGGCTGGGAGCCAGCGGTCCAGGATCCAGGTCCTCAGGGAGAAGCTGCTGGAAGTCAGCAGGATTTCCGGAGGGAGGGACCAGGAGATTTGGATCTGGGGCAGGGGGACCCAGCCCTACAGATGGCTGGAGAGCAGGTGGCCACTTGATGCCGCCATCTTTGGGTAAGGAGTAGGGTGCTATGGGAGGCCCGGGTAGCACAGGTTCTGCAGAGGATATGGTGAACGCGGCTGTTAACGCCACCTCACCACCTCCAAGAACTCTCCCAGGCCTGACCCCCAGCCTTGCCTCCCCCAGCCTTCCTCAGCACCCTCCCAGTTACCTAGGAGACTTGTCACTTCTTACACTAGACAACCCCACCACCACCACCACATCTCCCAGCCCTACCTGTGATGCTCAGGCCCGGCAACATTCTCTGGAGCTGAAGGGAAGACACGGGCAAGGGAGGAGGGAAGGCAGGACAGGTTATTAAATTGGTATGATGCCAAGGAAACGGTGCTCAACAAACAGGGCAGTCCCCCAGCTTCAGTCCAGTGGCAGCCAGACCCCACTTCTGGTCCCAGACCTGCCATCTTCAGTAGGTCATGAAAACTACCGGTTTTCCCATTCCCAAACGTGCATTCTGCAGGGAGAACTAACCACCAAGCCTAACTGTTGTGGAGGGTGGGCAAACATGTGACCACTGTACAGCAACAAAGCCCTAAGAGGGGCTAGACGGGCACTCTGTTCTCCTTCAGAGTCATCAAAGGAGCTGTGGAGGAGAGTGGGCTCCAGAGGAAGGGACCACTCAATCCTAAAGTGGGGCAGGGCAGCAGGGGTCCCACCAGGTCCAGCCTCATCAGCTTAGTGTAGGAGCCCGGTGAGTACGGCTCCTCTGCCCACCACTCAACCCGACCCACCTCTTCCTCTTCCTCTTCCTCCTCTTCTCCAGGAGTGTAATCTTCTCCAGGAGTGGGCTGGGACTCTGCATGTTGAAGGAGACAGAGCAAGACAGGGAGTGAGGAACAAAACAGGAACCAGGCCAGGCTGTGGCTCCATCTGAACAAGCAGAGAAGCTGGCTGTCTGGCTGGTGATTGAGGCCTATGATACCAGCACTTGGGAGGTGGAGACAGGTGGATGAAGAGTTCAAGGTCATCCTCAGCTAGTTAGCAAATTTGCCAGCTAGCCTGGGCTACACGAGGCCCTGTCTTAAAAGAACAAAATTCCCTGGGGTTCCATGATTCGCAAAGCTGGCCAAATGTGGTTGAGTCAAAGGACCCAGCATCAAGACGCAACAGAGCAAGGTCTCCCCTGAAGCCAAAAGCCCAGCACAAGGGCAGTGGTAAGGAAGCAGCAGGAGCCCTTGCCCCACTCCCAGGTACTGGTAGGAGCCCTGGGATTATGACCTGGCATGGCCCACACAGAACACCCTGGAGCCCTTGGCTGGAAGGTCCTCAGGCTTCCTTGTACCCAGAGGTCACAGCTTTCCCGGCGTCACACAGGGCCAAGCATCGTACCTGCAGGAGCGGGGCCATTGGAGCAGACCTCGTAGATCTTGAAGGGCTGAGGTGGCATATCTCGAGGACCATCATAGTACAGGCGGAAGTCACGGCTTTTGTTAAGGGCACAGCGCAGGTTGGCCTTCCACTTGGCTGGGTCAGCCTCGTCCACCCCCTCGGTGTACTTCCCCGTCTCTTGAGCCCAGGCCTACGGAAGGAAAAGAAGACTGCAGATTACAGGGAGCTGTACCTGTCACTGAGACCCCAGCAAGTCTCTTGTCCTACAGACATCACTGCTGAGAATTTTGGCCACCAGGCTAAACCTTGCTAAGGCTTTGTCTGTGTTAGGTGAATAGGACTAAGCCATGTCCAGCCCTTGGAGTTGGAACAAGCTCAATGAAGTCTGTGTGCTACTCGCTGCTGCTAGGAAGGCCAACAGGTACAATCTAAAAGGAACATGTCACTATACCAGCAGCCAAATTATCACTGTCGTTGTCACTATCATCGTCATCGTCGTGTTAAAGATGGAACACAGACACTCACACTTACTAAACCCATTCTCACTACCACTGACCCTCAACCTGCAACTGACCTTATTTTGCATGGCAATTCGGTAACATCAGGATTATAGGTGTTTCTTCTCTTTAAACTAACAATTTTGATAGACTTATATAGAATATAGGAATATCCACACAGATTGTGGTAAGAATCAAGTATAAAAGCTAAAAAAAACATATATGATTTTAAAGTTTTTACAGTCAGCACTTCTTTGGTCTAAACAATTTTTAACTCTGAACTCCAGACCTAGACCGACCATTATAACAATGGGTAGAAGGCAGGAGGAATTATGTTTTCTTCCTAACACGGTCTGAAGTGTCCAAACACTGAGTCTGGGTGCGGTATAGCGAATCCTTCCAGCCGCCACTCAGTGGTCACAAGAAGTGAGGCAGACGTGCGCTGGAAAGGAAAGCTAATCCTGATGCTGGGCGGAAAGATGCAGGTTCTAAACCAGCACGGCTTTATCCAGCGAAATGGGTCCACACACAGAGGCATTTGCACTGTGTTTTTCATGTCTGACTACTGAGTCTGATCCCTGGACCCACACTGGAAGGAGAGAGCCAGCTCTTGCAAGTCGACTTCTGACCTCCACACACATGCTGTGGTAACTACACACTCCCCACAAGGAAGTAAACAAATAAGCAAAAATGAAAGCATATGTATGGGTTGACTGTTTTGACAGACATCTGTCATCGGGGCACTTCAGACGGGAGGGCGGAAGGATCGGAAGTTTAAGGCCAGAGTCAGCTGCATAGCAAGTTTGAAGCCAGCCTGAGCAATGTTAAGAACATTTCAAGACATATAAAATAATAAATAAGTAAAGCATGCGGGGGGGGGGGGTCCCGAGTAGCAGATGGTGAGCACAGCGTGAGCAAGGCTGGTCTTGATCCCTAGCATAAAGCTTTCTTTGACGAGAAAGAGGCATTTTGGTACACGCTTGTAATCCCAACTCTGGAGGCAGAGGCAGGAGGATTGCCACACATTTGAGGCTGGTCTAATCTACAGAATGAGTTCCAGGCCAACCAAGACGACATAATGAGACCCCATCTCAAAATAAAACACATCTTAACATTTTAAAAATGTGACTGGATTCCAATCTTGCCTACCATCTACCCGTGCCGAAGCCTTAAGACGCTGCAGTGCGCAGCCTTGTGTAAAACTACTGTAGGGAGCCTGCCGGGTGTCAGGGTTAGAGACTGTCAGACCTGTGACACATGCTTATAATCCCAGCACCTGGGAGGCTGAGGCAGGAGGAGGACAAGATCAAGGCCAGCCTTGACTACAACCAAGAGTCTGGCATCATAGAGAGACCCTGATTCAAAAACCAGACCAAAACAGAAAGATCTGGTATTTGAACGCTGAGTCGGTGGCCTCATTTAGTGCACGTGTGTACTCAATGTGTACTCTTGTGTGACAGCGAGTCAAGAGCTAGGAGCATTACAAGGACTTACAGGGGGACCTCCCAGAGACCCTCCTTGTCCACCTTGCTCTAGGCTACAGCTTAGAAGTGATCCTGTGTCCCCGAGTCCAGGCATGGGGTCCCCTGAGCACTGTAGCTGCAGAGTGGACCACCTCCAGGAGATGATCATGGATCTCCACTGGGGGAGGGGCTGCCCCAGAGGTCTAGACAGCACCTTATCCAAGGCTTACCTTGAAGATGGTGTTGTCTCCCTCCTGGCTGGGCCCATGTCTTGTGGCATGGCGCCAGGGGATATAGAAGAGTTTCCTTTCCCCATTGACCCACTGAAGTCCTGGGTACTGGCAGCTGTTCACCTGGGCCACCAACCAGGGCTTCAGCCTTACACGGCGGGGTGGTGGGGGAACCCCCGGGGCTGGCTGGTTCATGGCAAAGGGCTCTGCAGAAGAAAGCACAGCAGACCTCAGCAGATTCACACAAGATGCTCCCTGAAGGCCGTGGGTGGAGCCTTGCGAATATGGCTCAGTGCAGGCTGAGGTCAAGCCTGTTTTCCCAGCCTCCTCGGCTTTCTTGTGGCAGGCTCACTCGCTGTGTGGTTTCTGTCCTGGTGGGTGCTGTGGGCCCCTTCCTAACGGACCATCTGTTTTCGAGGGTGCACTCAGTACCCAGCTGCTGCTTCAGTGGAGAACTGCCCCAGTTGTCCCAGTGTCCCTGGTCAGGACACCCAGCACTCTAGAGTCACACCACAGCCAAAGCTGGCTCCCTTACATGGAGGTGGGCTAGCAGGTCACAGGCGCTTCTCTACGGTTGGCTATTGGCACCATGCCTTATCCCTCCCATTCCTGCTCCATCTTTCCCCTCTGCAGTTTACTCCAGCTCTGTCCCCTGAACTGCCCTCCCATCCCCACCAAATCCTCTAAACCAGGATCCAACCTCAGGCTTCCAACGGAGGCCAGCTTTAGATAGAAGCAGACCGTGTGGATGGGGTGGGGTGAGCTCATCCCCAGCCCACAGGGCTCTGTCATCACTTTCTGGCCTTTTTGCTAAGATCACGTGTTGAGCTGCTAGTCCTCCTCAGTTTCTCTCAGGGGTGATGCTTTCATCCCCCTTGACCTCCTTATAAGAATCCCATTAGTCCACTCAAATGACACTGGGCAGCTTCGATGGCACCACTCTGAAGCCATCAATGTCCTAGATGTCCTAGCTTTCAGTTCCTGCCCCTTTTCTCACATTCCTTCAGCGCCTAGGAAGCCTCTCGAGCAGTGGTTCTCAACCTTCCCAAAGCTGCGACCCTTCAATGCAGTCTCTCATGCGGTGGTGACCCCCAACCATAAAATTACTTTTGTTGCTGCTTCATGACTACAGTTTTGCAACTGTTACAAATTATCAGGTAATTATCTGCCATATGACCCCTATGAAATGGTCATTTGATCCCCAAAGGGGTCATAACCCACAGGTTGAGAAATACTGCTCTAGTGTTTACAGACCTGTGACACACACACACACACACACACACACACACACGCACACACGGTGGCAGGAAGTACAGGCCAAGATCTAACAGCTCCCCACTAGAGGCAAGCCCCTGGGCAGGCGACAGGACGCATGAGACCCTGATACCCTCCCCTCTCCCTGCTCACTCTCCTCTAAAAAGAACTGGAAATTTACAGCAGTCTAAGGCTCCCTCTTAGCCGCCCTCACTCTGGGAAGTTCTCTCCCTTCTTTGGCCATGCCCTGGGTCTTGAACTCTTGGACCCAGAGTCAGAGGCAGGAAAGAGGGAGGCCACGGTGCCACCAGCTCCTTAGATAGGAGTCACTTATTTGGCAAGTTAAGGGACAAAATGAGCAGGCTTGCCTTTTGTAGCATGGAGCCTCCGTTTCCCCTGCAATTCCGCAGCCAGTATCTTTTGGGTTGTGGCTGCTACATGCCACATCCAGGCTAGCAGACTGTCACTCTGCAGACTGCAGGGCAGTGCCTAGCTCAGCTGTCAGTGACCCACGAACAGTAATGCCAGCGCCAGCGTTGGACAGGGAGGGTGGAGATGCTCCCAGCCCTGCCCCCAAGCTTAAGAAGACAGAGGCTTAGTTCCTCTTTCTACATCAGCCTCCACCCTGACCTAAGGGAAATGAAAGTGGCCCTGATGGGACAACTCAGAAATCTGACTCATTGGGCTGACTTGTGGGCTGACGGCGGGAGGGGGCATAGAGAAATCTCATGAGAGTCTGCAACCCCCATCCTCTAGATCATTCCCTTTCTCTCAGACCTACTGACTACCACCTGCGTCTTTCTTTGTGGCTCTCAAGAAGCTTTGATCCTAGAGCAGCTGGCAATTCTGCTTACAGGAAAGCGGACACAAGGACAGGCGAGTTACCCTGAAGACCCCACACAGTCCATCCTGTAGCTGGCCAAGGTGCTCTGAAAGGAAGGCCAGGACTCTCTCCATGCTTCAGGGACCAAGGAGCCAGGGACCAGGGCAGCTTTCTGTCCCAATCTGATGTTTAATTCAGAGAAAGGCTTTGAAATTGTTACTCTGACCTCAGTGTTAGGAAGTGGCTCTGAGTCTGACCCGGGGTCTGCCAGTTGCCAACTCCAGTGTCTAAACATGACTGCCTTCTCCTGGGTCTGGAAGTTTGGAGTAAAATAGATACAGCACCCAAATTGAGATCTGTTGGCTATCAGCCCCGTAAAGGAGAAACTTCAGAAATGTCAAGAAGGGTATAGACTGCTGAAAGCCCGAGGAAACATAAAATTAGGCACAGAAGCGTCCTGAGAAGCAGTCCGTGAGTCCCTGCTGCAATGGAGAGTTCCCACAGCTCACCCCAGGGTCCTGAAGTCCCAGGTGAGGTCACCTGGGTCGTCAGATCACTGAGAGCTACGAGGGCTGGTGGGGGAGATGCTGCCATAACGGAGGTAATAGAGGCAGAACCTCAAACCCCTCCTGTCTGGCTCTAAACCCCACACCCAGCTCAAGGAACAGGCAAGGGGTTACCCGCATCAGGCACGAGCCTAAGTCCCGCCCTCTCCAGGTGAGCCCCACACCGGGGCCCCGCCCCTTCGGAGTGCAGACAGGCTGACTTACTGGGGCAGCAGGTGCGGCAGGAAGAACCTTCTCTCAGCTTCCTCCCAGGGGCAGGTTGGGGAAAGGCCAGAGTGCAAGGGAAAGCCCCGGAGCAGCGATTTTAGTTAAAAGGGGTGGTTATCCTACCTCTTTCCTAGTCCTAAACCAGGAGCTTAAGGAGTAGGGACTGCTACTCCTCACCTGGGGGCCCCCAGCTTCTCCAGCCTCCTCAGTCAGCCCAGCCCATGTCCTTTCTGGTCCTGTTCATTTATCACCACACTGGGTCCCCTCTCTGGGTCGGCCCCAGAAGTCACCGCAGTGTTCTGGCTTTAGTATCCGTTCCTGGACCACTGCTCTGGCTGGGGACGCCCCGCTCTGCTACGCCAAGAGGAGGCCAGGAAAGTCTCCACGTGCACCCCGGCTCCTAGGTACCGGCTCTGGGAGACAACTGTACAGCGGTTGGAAGCCAGCCCTGGGCATCTCCCTGCCTGGCCTGCGCTGCGGCCGTACTGCTAACACTTTCCCTCCACTTTCAGGTTCTAAGTTGTTTCCTCTTAAGCTTAGGAGCAGGTCGTCAAGAAACCAGACCAAGCATTGCGCCCCCCATTCTTCTTGACTGCTAAGAAAATCGGCCTCCCTTTTGAGCCACGAGTCAAGGGGCGGCGCCACTATTTGACACCATCTCCCCCCAAACTCTATTTCCACAAATTCCTGCCCTTGGATTTAAGATCCTTGGGAAGGATGACTGAAACCTCAGCCTCTTACTCGAAAAGGTGAGGCGTGGCCGGGGAGGAAGGACTGGGCTGTGCGTGGAAGGGATCCTCGGTGCCAGACTGCGGCCCCGCGCGAGAGCGCTTGGCATCCTTGACCCTGGCGAGGCGCGAGGAGGATGCGCACTCGTTATTCGTTCCTCGTCCCTCGCCTGTCGGGGTTTTCCCCGCGCCTGTAGGATGATGGCGGCCGGAGCCCAGCACTCCGAGCTGCCTGGGCGTGGAGCGCCTTGAAGACGTTGGCGTCGGCCGGGCGCTGCCTGCGATGGGCGCCCACCGCGGAGGAGCGGGATCGTGGCCCCGCCGACCCTCTTGGGCAGGTGTCCCCAGGGGCGCAGGCCGCCGTGATTTGGCAGTAGCCGGAGACGGTTCCCACCACCCTCCGTGCGCGAGACGCAGCACAGCCCACAACTCCGGGACCTACCTGTCTGCGGTGCGCCCGCGGGGAGCCAGGAGCCCCGGCCGGGCGCTGCGGCCGGTCTGAGCCCTCCCCGAGCTGCGCCTCCCGCGGGTCGCCTAGTCCGCCCCGCACTTCCGCATCGTGCCGCCCCCGCCTCGGGCAGCGCCCCGCCCCGTCCCACTCAACCACCCCGGGTCCCCTGCACCGACCCGGCCACCGCCCACCGCGAGGAGCGAGGCGCCAGGCTCGGGGCCTCGCCAACATCGCAGACAGCTCAGCGGCCCGCACGGAAGGCTCCGGCTTCTTCGGAGAGTCAGAGTCACCCATCACCCGATCCCCAGACACCCCGTAGCCGGTCCCCACCCAGTCCGCGCCCGCCTGGAGCTGGAGATCCGCTGTGCACAGGCGTCAATGAAGCCACACTCCAGGGCGTTTCGAGGCGACTGAGAATCCCCTGGTTCTCCGCTTCCCACCGCGACCCAGCTGTAGGCTGCCCAACTCAGAGACCCCTTTCAACCTACCCTGGGCCGCTGTCTGTCTCCAGCCTTAACATACATACACCTACTCCGACGCAGACTCACTCTGTGGCTGCAATCCCGCCTCTTCTTTCTCTCCTACCTTCACAGTGGGTTTGCCGTTTGAACTTTTTTTTTTATTATTATTTCGGTTCCATAAACCTGCCTACCTGCTGATGTCGGCCTCAACTTTCACACATCCTGTTCCTGTAGGAACATTCTTCACTCGCTGACTCCTGCTCTTCACCTTTCGGGTCAGCATCTCATATTCTGGGAGTCTAGGTGGTTTTTCCGGAAGGGTCTACTCTTTGAGTCAGCTTCTGGTTTGTTGTTGTGTTTGGTGTTATTTGTTGGCTTGTTTCGTTGGGGCGGGCAAATGAAGGGACAGCTTCCCAGAGTCCTGGGGACCGAACACAGGTTGTCTTGCTCTGGTGGCAAGTACCTTTATCCAATCGATGATCCATTTCACAGGTCCCGGTTTGTGATGTTAATGTCTGATTTTCAGTGAAATTCAGCTTAGTGGGGACCAGTCCTGTCTTGCATCATTCATGATCTGTAGAAATTTTTATTATTGTGTTTGTTACTGATGCTGGACCTTGCACATGCCCATATACCTGCCCTGCTCTATCATGGTTTTAAAAGATGATTGTTTGTTGGGTTTGTTTTTTTTTTTTTTAAGGAAAAAGATATGCTGCCTATGCTGGTCTAGAACCAAACAATTTTCCTGGCTCAGATTCCTGAAGTGGCTGAGATTTCAGGTGTAGTTTCCATCTTCATTTTTTAATGATTTATTTATTTTTTTATTTTATGCATATGAGTATTTTGTCTGCATGTATGTGCATCATGAACATGCAGAGACCCAGAAAACAGAGTTGCACCTCTGAACCTGGAGTTACAAATGATTGTGAACAGACAGGTGGGTGCCAGGAACTGAACCCAGGTCCTCTGTAAGAGCAGCAAGGGCTTTTAAACACTGAGCCACCTCTCCTGCTCTAAAGATATTTTTAATTAAGAAATGTTCTGAATTAATTGTTAAGTTAAAATTGTTCCTGAATTTCTTTTGTGTGCTTATCTGTGGGTGCGCATGAGGATTAGTAGGTCAGAGCACAGCTTGCCGGGGTCAGTCAGCTTTCTCCTTCACCATGTGGGGCCCAGGGATTGAATGAAGGTTGTCAAGCTTGTCAGCAATCACTTTTGCCTGCCTAGCCATCTTGCTACCCCTCTCCGCTCCGTTATTCACTTTTAGATAGCAAATAAAGCATATATATTCTAGACACGCTGTTTATTCTTTCCATTTTTAGAGCCTGGAGTTGCTAACAGACACAGTGGTGTTATTTAGATGAATTAGAATTTTGGCTTCTTTGTCCACCTCTGCTGCCTTTCAGGGATATCTGGATTGAACTTCAGTGAATGAAAAGAATCCTGTAGGTTTGCTTTGTTTTTCCTTCTTGTTGTATATCTCACTGTGGCCTGGATATAAAATGGAAATATAGGGCCTGGAGAGATGGCTCAGTGGTTAAGAGCAATTGCCGTCATTTCAGAGGACCCAGGTTCTATCCCCAGCACCCACATGGAGGCTCATGATTCTCTGTGACTCCCCATTTCCTATTGAAAAACACCAATGCACATAAAATAAAAAGACTTAAAAAGATAAAATGAAAATATATATATTTTTTTAAATGCCTTTTCTTTTTTTTTTAATATTTATTTATTTATTATGCATACAATGTTCTGTCTGTGTGTATGCCTGAAGGCCAGAAGAGGGCACCAGACCTCACTACAGATGGCTGTGAGCCACCATGTGGTTGCTGGGAATTGAACTCAGGACCTTTGGAAGAGCAGGCAATGCTCTTAACCACTGAGCCATCTCTCCAGCCCGAAAATATATATTATTTGTATCTTCTGAATAAATCACTTTCTTAAACTCTACCAATGAGCCACACCTCCTTCTGTTTCATATTTTTTAATTTAAACCATGTGTGGATCCATTCGTGGTGGCACATGCCCAGTACCGGGGCGTGAAGGCCTACACACATCCAGTTACAAGTCAGCCTGGACTGCACAGAGAGAGCTTTTCTCACGAGGCAAGTAAATAGCGGAAAGGAGTGTGTGAATGGTTGCTTTTCTTTCCTTTTTTATTTCACTCTTTCAAATTTCTTTTTCTTGTATTTATGTGTGTGTGCACACAAGCATGCATGCTCATGTGTATATTTGTGTGTGCACATAAGCATGCATGTCCATGTGTGTATTTGTGTGTGCACACAAGCATGCATGCCCATGTGTGTATTTGTGTGTGCACACAAGCATGCATGCCCATGTGTGTATTTGTGTGTGCACACAAGCATGCATGCTGCAGCATTAGCATTGCAGGTCAGAGGACAGTTTTCAGGAACTGGTTCTCTCCTTCCGCCACGTGGGTCCAAGAGATCAAAATCAAGGTGTCAGGCTTGGTCTGAAAGCAGTATGCTTTCCTGCTGAGCCATCTCTCCACCTACCACACCACCTCTTCCCGCCTCCTCTGATTACTGCTCCGCCCCTTTCATCCTAATGAGAGAGTTACAATGTAGCCCAAGCCCATGCTGAACTCACAATCTTCTTCTCTCAGCCTCAGAAATGCTAGGATTACGGATGCCGCCACATCAGGCTTATTCTATAAAACAGAGAACGTCTCAGCAGGCGTGTGGGACTATTCCTGTAATCCCAGCATGAAACAGGGTGTCAGAAATTCACCGCCATCCCTGACTATGTAGTGAGTTGGTGGCCAGCTTAAGCTACATGAGACCTTGCCTCAAAACAAAACCAACTGCTGGCTTCCTGGGTGGGCACTTACCTGAAACCCCAGTACTTGGAGTACTGAAGCAAGGGAATGGCCGAGAGTCCAGGGACAGAGAAACTTCTACAGAATTGAACAATGTCCTCCACAAAATAAGAACTGCTTTCATTGGAGGTCACTTACATTTTCCTGTGGTAGGGATTGAACTCAGGGCTTTCTGCATGCTAGGCAAATGCTCTACCACTGGGCTGTGTGCATCCCAGCTCCCTGGTCAGTTACATTTAATAGAAAACTATTCTGTTGGCTTAGAAATGTATCTGGGGTAATGTCCAAGAAAAGCCTTTTTATTGTCAGATGTTCCCAACACACAAACAATCCTGGGGACCGTAAGATTCCAGGCAATCCGAACCCAGTCCACATCCACTCTCTCTTTTTCTCAGATGAGGCCCCACTGTAGAGCTTTTGAATTTCACCAAGAACCAGCAGGGGCTATGTGTGGCAGAGGCACCGTTCACAACGCTGTGTCTCATCCGCTTGTCTTCAGAAGGGAAGATGGTTTTTCTGGGCTCGCAGCACCGGCAGCAGGCCAGAGGATAAACAGGGCCCTGAGCAGACTCTGCTCCGTTCAGATCCTGTCTTCTCTTGCCAAGGAGCTCCTTAGCCAAAAACTGCCCTGTGTGTTCTGTTCAGCTCTCCCAAGGACGAAGGGTCCTCTAGATTTCTTGCACCATCACAAGCTAAGGGGAAGTGAGGCCCCAGTCTTCTGCTTGAAACTAATCTCAGTTCCCTTTGTGCAGCCGGGGGCCCAGGAGGATGCAGAGTCTTGGCCTTTGCAGTCCCAGGGGCTTATCAAGAGCTCTGGCGACTCCCCACCAGGGACACGACCCTGTCACTCACTTCCTCTGAGCATGTGAGAAGAGGTGCATTCGTCTGCTTTGGGCAAAGCTGTGGTATGAGGAGAGGCACAAGGGGGTTAGAGGAAGCCGGGCCACCAGAGGGAACCGAAAAAAACCCAGTGTGAGTGACAGAAGGCAGACAGATCGCACCAGGAGAAGCTAAACGGACTCCCAGCAGCTGGAGGGCAGCCCGCTTTAGGTGGGGCCTCAGAGGTGCCCGCTGCCTTTGCTGCCCAACACCTCCCGTACAGGAACCCCATTTTCTCTGGCCTAGACTTTGCAGGGTCTCCAGGCTGGCATGGTTGTCAGACACACCACACTTCTGAGAGTGAACTAGACATCAGACTGGGTCCAACTGGGATCTAATCCTAGATCTACTCTCCAGGAATTGTACGACACACCTGCTCTGCTGGAGCCCCCTCCGTCTGTAAAGTGAGGAGACACACCTGCTCTGCTGGAGGCCCCTCTCCATCCCTGTCACGGATGGAGGATGCCAGGTTGCCAATCAAGCTCCTTGCCCGTGCCGGGATAGAGTGGCAAACAAATAATCTATTCTGTCCGGAAGCTTCTTCTAGTCTATGGACTGAGACAATTAGACTCAACCCCTGCTGGGCAGGACGACTGGGACCAGTGATAAGGGCCACCCCAGAGGCGGCTTTGCTTGGGGTCAGTGGAGAACTCAGCGCTGCAGCAGATGTGATCCAGCTGTTCTGGCCTGGAATTTTCCAATGGTTTTATGACCTGTGCTGTGGACATGGCTGTCAGAGGTTCCTCTCCGTTTTTACTAAGTGCCGCCTCCTCCGAGCCTTCTGAGGTGTGACTTGGAAGTCCCCCATTCAGTCAAAACTGTCACGTGGGTCCCTCCAGACCTTAGGTTCTCACCTTTGCCAACCCGCACCCAGTCTCTCTTCCACAACCTGGGGCCTAGGAAGCTGTGCCGACACCACTTCAAGGCTGGCTCTCTGCTCCTCTGTCTCACTAAAAAAGGAAATGGCACTTCCCTTTCTGTCCCTTGCTGGTCACTTCTCTCGCTGATGTCCTGAATGAACTCCATTTTGACTTTTTCCCTTGGGCCTTGGGCTTGCCAGCTCAGATCGACCCTAGGCCTTCAGGAAGGCTCCCTCCCAAGCTCCAGCTTTTCCTGACCTCTTACTTAAACCCCCATATCCAGGGGCTTCTCATTGTTCCCTTTAACGGCTGTGGCGAAGATGCCATTTTCCTCTGGGACTCCTCTCCCACTGCCCTTCCTTGGGTCACTTAGTGTTAGCGCCCTCCTCACCTCTGGCCTGTTCAGAAAAGGCACCAGACTCTACTGGGTTAGACGGCCACCCCTCCCAGACTCCCTGCACTTCAGGCTTAGAATCTGCTAAACTCAGCATAAGCATTGCCCCAAACAACTTCCCTCCTCATTGCTGAACTCTGTCATTGGAGGGACAGGGTCTCCCTGTTGCTGCCCTTCTAGAGGACACACTGTGTCCTCATGAAGCAGGTAGCTGGCAAGGAGGAAAAGGGGAGGGAGGAAGTCGGCCTTCTGGGACTCCTGCGGTGGGTGGGCATGGGTGGGCTCCACAGAACCAGCTGAGGATCTCTCAGAGTGAAGAAAGTAGGAAACTGGGAGCTAACAGCCCTGGGAAGCTTGCAGGTCAGGGCCCTCTCCTTTCTTTGGTGCTTACAGAGAAGAAGAGGGTGCCAGTTCTCACCAGAGTGGACCTAGCGTTGAGCTCTTTGAAGGCTGGTGTCCTGCATCCTCAGGGTTTTTTTGAGTTTTCTAAGCCAAGACCCTGATGCCCAGCCAAACCATGGTGCTGGGCACAATGGACCATGAAGGAGCTGAAGGGCCTAGAGAGTAGGGAGGTCCTCGGCCCAGGTGGTCAGCTCCTTCCTTGTTTGTCCCGCCTCCTTTTCCTCAACAGCTCTTTCAAAGACACAGAGGTGCTGGCATGCCTGGATGGCTTGACCAGGAACCATTTCTGGGAGATGGAGATGCAGGACGGGAGGGAAGAAGAGGCCCCTGCTCAGGCCTCTTCCTCTGTACCAGCTCCCCAAGTCTACAGAGTTTTGCTGTGAGATGGCAGATTATAAGAGGGCCTGGGACTAGGCACAGGGCAAGGGCTAACATCCGGAATCCCCTTGGGTCTTGGCAAGCTTGCTCCATCCCGGTGTCTGATGCAGTTCTGAGGTTCAGGGTGAGCCAAGAAACAGGATAGAAGTGGGGATCCCTGCACACAACAGCCTATCCTAAACCACACAGAAGCAGGCATGATCCTATCACCTCCCCTCCACTCCCAACCATACCCTCCCCAGGGGAGCAAGGACTACTGCTGACATCAGATGCTGGGTTTTGAAGTCAACTAAACCGTAAGTGACACTTTAACCCTTTGGAGTCAGACAGATATAAGATTACAGTAATGAGATCTTAACACATGCCCTCCACAGGTTAAGCCCTCTGACATCTTAATTGTTTAATTGCAGGCACTCACTTAAACAGTGGATGCTATTTGTGCCTCCATTTGCCAAAGAAGTGAGCTGCGCTCCTTCCTTGCTAATTAACTTCACGAATTTTGGAACCCTCTTCAATTTACTTCTCTCTGTATGGGGTGGGGGTTAAATTTTACTGTCCAGTGGTGGTGGTGCACACCTTAAATACTTAGGAGGCAGAGGCAAGAGGATCTCTGTGAGTTTGAGACCAGCCTGGTCTACAGAGTAAGTTCTAGGACAGCCAAGGCTACATAAAGAAACTCTGTCTAGAAAAACAAAACAAAAACTATGTATGTATGTATGTATTTTGAGGCAGGGTTTTTTTGTGTAGCCCTGGCTGTCCTGGAACTTGCTCTGTAGACCAGGCTGGCCTCAAACTCATAGATTCACCTGCCTCTGCCTCCCCAGTGCTGGGACTAAAAGACGTGCACCCAGCTAAAATAATTTTGGAAGTTTATTTACTGTAAAGTAAATAAACACACATTCTATGGTTATGTGTGTTAAACGTGTGTGTGAACATGTGTATGTGTGAATGTGTGTGTGTGTGAGTGAGTACACATATGAATGTGTAGGTGTGAACTTGTGTGTGTAAGTGTGTGAGTGTGTATAAGCGTGTGAGCGTGTGCTGTGGACATGGGGAAGTGCATGATGTGGTGCTCTTGTAGTCGGAGGACCTCTTTCAGGATCTCGTTCTCTCCTTCCAGCTTGACTTCCAGGCACCCCACTCAGGTCCTCGGGCTTACTTCCCAAGTGTGTGCTGGGATTTCGATTTCAGGTCCTCATGCTTATGCAGCGAGTATTTTTACCTACTGACGTCACTTTATGTGCGTTTTTTTATATTTATTTATTTATTTATTTATTATGTATACAATATTCTGTCTGTGTGTATATCTGCAGGTCAGAAGAGGGCACCAGACCTCATTACAGATGGTTGTGAGCCACCATGTGGTTGCCGAGAATTGAACTCAGGACCTTTGGAAGAGCAGGCAATGCTCTTAACCACTGAGCCATTTCTCCAGCCCCTTTATGTGCGTTTTTAAAAATAGATTTGGGAACAAAAACCCAGGACTTGGACTTGCTATACACCGCTGAGCGAAATCCCCCATCTCATCCTGTGTATCTCACTACTGTCTCGGATGACCCACTGTTTGTAGGAATGCCACCCAGACCTTTGCCTTCATCTTAAAGGTCAAGGCATCCTCTCTGTCGACAGACATGCCTCTGCGCCCAAGTGTGCCCCCTTTTGCAGTACTTGGGATCACATTCGGGGCCTTGTGAATGATAGGCACAAGGTGATTGATAGGTACATGATGTACCACTGAGCTATCCCTCAGCCCCCAAAATGTCCCCTTCCATAAAGGTGCCAGTTGTTGTGAAGTAAGGAGCCTCTACTGACTTCAACTTAACTAACTACATGTGCAGTGACCCTGCTTCAAAGGCGGTCACATTCTGAGGCTTTAGACGGTAGAACTTTGATATACGAATGCAGGGAAAGGGGGCACAACTCAGCCTATGAGATTATTTCACACATCCGGCTGCACTAAACCTGAGACCATAGTTCATTAACATGCACAAAGCAGGGTCTGCTTGCCCTTCACCTGAAGATGCTGAGACTCAGCAAGAGGAGGTGGCCTACCCGTAAGCCTATAGCAACAGGACAACGAGACACTGGGACCTGATGCCAGCTGCCCCGTAAGTGCCTTCTCCTGCAGACTGGTGATGCTAGCTGCTTGGCCTTCGCTTCCCGTGCAGTCTCTCTGCATCTCAGTGTTCTCATTTGTAAAGTGGACTCGATACACTGTCAGCAACAAAATGCACTGCTCGGGATGAAGATGAGGCAGGCCCAGGGCCTTGCATGCAGTGCAGGCGACAGGAATAAACACAAGAGCGGCTGTGCCATAGGGCACGTCTTACATTCTGTTGCTTCTCAGCTGCTTTAGGGACCGCCCATCCTGGCTACCTTAGTATGGGTTTTATTGCTGTGAAGGGACGCTGTGACCATGGCAACTCATAAAGGAAAACATTTAATTGGGGCTGACTTACAGTTCAGAGGTTTAGTCCATTGTCATCAGGACAGGAAGCATGGCGACATGCAGGCAGACATAGTGCTGGAGAAGGAGCCAAGAGTGCCACATCTGGTTCAGTAGGCAACAAGAAGAGAGAATAACACTGGGCCTGGTTTGGGCATCTGAAACCCCAAAGCCCACCCCCAGTGACACACTTCCTCCAACAAGGCCACACCTACTCCATCAAGGCCACACCTCCTAATAGTGCTATGGGCCTATGGGACCATTTTCATTCAAACTACCACACTGGTTATATCTTTAGAGGAGGTGAAAGCAAGGGGACATGCAGATCCTCACACTCTGACAGCCTGGAGCTTCCTGACCCCCATGACAGGCTGCCCCTGAGACATGCCCCCAACTTTTGCTCTCCTTTCCCTTCCCTGAGCCAGATATAGCAAGAGAGAGGGCAGAGGGAAGGCAGCCTCCTTCCCCACATTTGGGATCCAATATTGTCTGTGCATCAGAGGTGGCTTTGTGCCCTTGGGATGCTGTGGAAAGCAGGAGATTGAGTAGCCTTAGCTAGAAAGAGATCCTTGAGAAACCATAGACACAAAAAGAATATGGGATTGGTTGATTTCAAGGAGATAGTTCAAAGTGACTGGAGTTGTTCCCGTGTCTTGTTTGTTTGAGACAGGGTTTCTCTGTGTAACAGTTCTGGCTGTCCTGGAACTCACTTTGTAGTCCATGCTGGCTTCGAACTCACTAAGATCCCCTGTCTCTGCCTCCCAAGTGCTGGGATTAAAGGCATGTGCCAACACTGCTAGCAGGTTCCCATGTCTTAACATAGCTGTGCTATTGCAAAAAATAAAACAAGACAAAAAACAAAAACAAACAAACAAAGAAAAAACTCAGGTGGTGGCACATACCTTTAATTTCAGCACTCAGGAGGCAGAGGCAGGCAGATCTCTGTGAGTTCAAGGTCAGCCTGGTCTACAGAGTGAGTTCCAGGACACAGAGATACCCTGTCTTGAAGAAAAATTCCTCAGAACTGTAATCGACAAAGGATGAACTCGACTATAAGTAAACTAAAACTGCGTATTGAGACAGGGTTTCATGAAGACCAGGCTGGCCTCAAACACCTGCCTTGATGCTTGCTGACGTTACAGATATGTGCCACCACATTCTGGGGATCAAACCCAGGTCATCATGCATGCTGGGCAAATATTGCAACTAAACTACAATGCTTAAAACAAAAAATTAAGAAACTTGTCAGGCCATATGGCACACTCTTGTAATCGCAGCGTTTGTGAGAGAAAGACAAAATGATCAGTAGTTCAAGATCAGCTTTGTCTACACCCAAGGATTCCCAGGACTCCTGGATGCTCCAGAGACCCAAGTCCACTCTCATGTAGTAGCTTTAGCTGACAGGCACGGGAGTTGAGGTCCCAGAAGGACATGGGTAATATTGAACGAAGGTGGGTTTGTGAAGGGAACATCCATCAAGGCATGGCCAGCAAAACAAAAGGTTTTTGGAAGTCCCATCCATGGAGAGCCAGGCCTCCCTCAGAAAAGCTGCTCTCAGAAGTTGGGTACAACGGATGGAGTCAGAGAAAAGAAATTCTATTTGGTCTGCTCTCTTGCGTTCTTGACTACAGCAAATGTCTCTTAGGAGCCAGAACCTGAGCCTACAGGGAATCTGGCACTGTAGGGCGGATTCTGTCTGGGTAGGATTAAGACAGGAAAAGAGAGGAGGATGGCACAGGATGGGATGGCAGATAGAAAGACCGAAGCCACACGGGGAGAAGACTTGAGGACCCATGGCTGCCCTAACCTTCACCTCTGGGATAGCCAAAAATGTGCAGGCTGGGAGTCTGGAACGGATGATGAATTCGTGGATGGAAATGCGGCAGATGTCTGAGGAGGGTCTGAGTGACCTTCCCAGGACTCCCATCCTTCCAGGGTATTAGGGACAATTTTCTGAGACCTCACTCTGGGGCTTACACACACTGTGGACGTGAGATGGGGGTCAGGCTGGGTGGGATCAGATGCCTGTGTTAGTTGCTTTTTAGCTGCTATGACCAAATATGTGATGGTTTGGGGGTTCAGGCACCACGATGGGGAGGGCATAGTGGCTGAAATCTCACGGCATCCACAGGCAGGACGTAGCACCCTCATCTCCCCCTTTTTATTTATCCCTGCACACAGGATGATGCCACCCCTACTGGGGAAAGATCTTCCCTCTGTAGTTAAGACTTCCTGCAAACACCTCCATAAGCACACCCGGAGGTCTGTTTCCTGGTGATTCTAAGCCCAGGAACTAAGGAAGTTAACAATGAAGGTAAGCCATCACGGTACCCCTGCCAGGCTCTGGGGAACCTGCAAGCCCTTCCGGGACACCTCCCCAAGATATGGGTCCCTGAGAACTGCCTTCTCCACTTGGGTTGCTAGGGGACACCGACTGAGTTTCTGGGACTCAGCTAGGTGTCTGTTTCTCAGGAGATGGGAAGGACAGCTGTGCCCAGAACGAGGGTCTGTGGTTAGCGCACGGTGCACATCTGCAAGGCAGCTGTTGAATTCCTCCACGCACGCCCCCTGGTGGGAGGAGCGGAGAATGACCACACATATTTTTAAGGCTGCCACAGAGGCAGGTCTGGTGGCAGTTGGTGGGGAAGACTTCCCTCCTGCCCCCTGGCAGGCCAAAGATGGGCCTGGTGCAGGGATAGGCACCCGCAGAGGTGTACAGGAGTATTCTCTGCCTTTCACACAGCCACTGTCCTGCTCAGCTTGTGAGCCACACTTCTAGACTCACTACAGAAGGCGGCAAAGCTTTGAGGTCTGAAGACAGCCCTCTGACTGGGAGGGAGGGTGAGGAACAGAACAGGAGGCCAATGGCCCAAGTCTGATCTCCTCCTCAGGGGTCTCTCCCGTGGGTCCTCTTCTGCCTTGAAGCAGACTTTGGCAGGTAGCAACTCTTGTTACTGGATTTAGCATGCCAGGAAGCCGAGCATCACTGAAATGAGGGGTAGGTGCCTGGCTGAGGGTTAGAGGACAGACCGTGATGAATAAAGAGGTCAGAGCCCCTTAAGATCCTTCAAGAGCCCCTTCATCCCAATGCTCCCTATGTTGGGACGCCATGGTCTGCCCTTTAGTCCCCACCTGTCCTCCAGCACGCCCCAGCTCAGGTCCTGGGTTTTAAATGCTCAGGAAAGAAGGTGCTTAGATAACCTTGTTGGCGCTAAGGCCCTTGTTGGACAGTTCAGGAGCCCATTCTGGCACATGTTGAGACACAGGAGAGAAGGTAGTGGGGTGGTCACCAGGGGAACCTGACAGCAGTGTTGCTGATAACGACACAGGTATTTCTAAGGCACTGACACTGTCTTTACTCGCACGATCCTAGAGCTGTAAAGCCTGTGAAATCTCATCAAAGCTACAGCTCCTGTAGTACTAACTTGAGCATCTCGGTGCCTCAGTCCCACTTCCTGGGGACCTCTGGTCTAAGGCCATCCTTCCTTAGGTATGCTCTATGGACAGCTTCCTAGAGAGGGCAGGAATGTAGTACAGTGCACTGTCCGTGGGCAGACACTAAGGAAATCACTGAAAAAATAACCGTTATGCTTGGATCTTAAATGTGCCCCCAAAGCATGTATGCTTCTGGCTTGGTCTCCAGGGAACATTGTGGAGAAGTGGGGCAAGGCTCGAGCTGGAGAAAGTAGGGGTTTGAGGCTATGCATGTCAGGGCCACAGCGCCTTCCACTCACCAGCATGGTGGAGCAGGCTATAACCCCAGCACTCATGGTGGTGCAGGCTATAACCCCAGCATGGTGGAGCAGGCTATAACCCCAGCATGGTGGTGCAGGCTATACCCCCAGCATGGTGGTGCAGGCTATACCCCCAGCATGGTGGTGCAGGCTATAACCCCAACATGGTGGAGCAGGCTATAACCCCAGCATGGTGGTGCAGGCTATAACCCCAGCATGGTGGTGCAGGCTATACCCCCAGCATGGTGGAGCAGGCTATACCCCCAACATGGTGGAGCAGGCTATAACCCCAACATCATGGAGCAGGCCTATAACCCCAGCACTCATGGTGGCGCAGGCTATAACCCCATCATGGTGGTGCAGGCTATACCCCCAGCATGGTGGAGCAGGCTATAACCCCAGCATGGTGGAGCAGGCTATACCCCCAGCATGGTGGTGCAGGCTATAACCCCAGCATGGTGGAGCAGGCTATAACCCCAGCATGGTGGAGCAGGCTATACCCCCAGCACTCAAGGTGGTACAGGCTATAACCCCAGCACTCATGGTGGTGCAGGCTATAACCCCAGCACTCAAGGTGGCACAGGCTATAACCCCAGCACTCATGGTGCAGAGACAGAAGGCTGGAGGCAAGTTAGGGTCTAGCCTGGTCTCCATAGTGAGCTCATTAAGAAAGTTAAAAGCTCTCGCTAAGATGACAATGAAGTTGACTTTCTCCACTTCCGGTCATCTCTGTCCTAGAAGTCTTAGTTCATGTGGCAAGACGAGGAAAGGGCTTGAAACACACACAAACCAGGAAGGAAAAGAAAACTGTCCTTGCCTGTGGGTGACACAACTGTCTCTGTATAAAATATGAAACATTAAAGAAACGGGAGCTGCTAACTGTTTATGAGACAGGATAGGAAGCCTAGGAAAACCCTGAAGAAATGAGAAGGGGCAAGAAGACCCCCAACCTGCAATCCAGGTGAAGTCTCTGCCAGCAGCAGGAAAGAATTCCAACACAGTTAGCAACTACTTGTCTCCCTTCCCAGTCATGAGCCTACAGTTCTCTAAACAACTCCTGTGGCTTCTGCCTTTACTTTATCAGGTCATAAATCCCTCAAAGCCTCCCTAGAGTCACCTCACGTGTCTCTCATGAAAAGAGAAGGAGAAGGGGGAATGCGGCTTAGCAACCACTTGAGAGTCAGTTAATAACATGGTCAATGCTAAGACAACTAACTACTTATATTTTTTGGAGAAGTCTGTTAAACGCCAGCGAGCATGTCTTCTTTCAGGTCTGACTTCTGAGGCTCCAGCCAGTCATCCCGGGTTAGGGACCAGGGAAACCACTGAGTTTTAGGGTCCCCAACTTCATCTTTGGGCTTAGGGTAAATAAGAGGAAAGGCCCCATCCAGGGAGGAAGAGAGGGGCAAAGATCTTTAAGGAGTTCACCCAGCCCACTGCCGGAGGGTCGGCCAAAACCCCCAACAGAGACATAAGTGGTGCCGGAGAGTTGGGGAGTCACAGCGGCAAAGCCATGGTCGTAAACTACCCTGATAATTTTATGAACGCACACAAGTTGCCTTGTGGTTAAAATGCGGGCCACTAGATGAAATGGCTATTTATTTTTGCCATAACTTAATCACAGTGTGAGATAGAGACCCTTGGTGCGGTAGCCTGTTAAGGGCACTCCAGAGTGTCACATGGCCACACTATTGCACAGCCCAGACACAGGTCAGATCTCCTGGCACCAAAAGTTCTCCTGCCCCCGCCCCAGGAGGCAATGCAGAAGGCAGAGGGCCTGAGCGATGAGAAGAAGAGAGTGGAGGGAGGGAAAAGGACCTCAGCTGGCAGCCATGTCTTAGTCATTAACGGATCTAAACTCCAATGGATCTCCAATGCCAGGATTTCCCAGTCCCTGGGAAAAGCAAGTCAGAAGAGACTGGGAAGATAGCGAGATGGGCACTCGCCACCAAGCCTGACAACCCAAGACCACATGACAGGAGGAGGGAACTGACTTCCAGGAGTTGTTCTCTGACCTCTGTGTGTGTGCTGTGGTACACAACTGTTCCCACCAACCATTGAGCAACTATTTAAAAAGAGCAGACGACAGACAGACAGACAGAAGCCCTGGCTGGGAATAGGCATTCCGCTGAATGACCTGGTGTGGTGAAGCTTGCCTCTGGCTTCAGAGCCCAGGGCTTGGCGGTCACTGCCAGCTCTACGGTGTGCCCACCCACCAGGGCTGCCTGGAAGGTGAGTTCATAGATATAACCTCACTCTTCTCTTACAAAAGTAAAACAAAGCAAAAAACCCGACCACACTCCTAGGGGACAACGAAGAAGAGTCCTAACTGTACTGTCCTGTGAGCAGTGACCGGCATGAGCGCAGATTGATTTTCCTGCTTCAGCAGACATCCTGAAGCTTGGCAGTGCTCCTAGAGTCCAAGCCGGTGGCCCTGAAGCCTGGACTGCGAAAGGGAGAGGATAGTTCAGCCATGGGAAGCTCATCCGTAAGAGGAAAGCCAATGATGAGCTCCAGCTGACGGCCTCAAATTCTCCAGCGGTTTCCTCGGGATGTGTCTGAGTTGCCGGTGCCTTTCTGTTGTCCTTTGATGTTTCAGTTGGAAGCCTTGCCTGAAGGGACACTCTGTTCCCGAGGGGACACTCTGCTCTGCCCAGGGCCCCTTCTATTGGGAACTCCAGCTGACTGCCTCAACAGGACTTCCCCGGCTGATTTCCACTGGGCGTTTTCTATCGATTAGTCTATCAATCTGTATACTTAATAAATTCATTCATTCGAAATGAAAAGATGGCCATTCTAGAACATTTCTCGAACCATACAGCACGTAATGGGCATAAGTAGGCTCCATTCGATGCTATATTTGTTTTGAAGGACTGATTCTTATGAAAAATGAAAGGGGACTTATAGGACGATGGAGGTGAAGGGAAAAATGACACCCATGACCTCCGGGCGCTTACACATCAACAGCTGGGATGACAAGGGAATCTGTGCCCTTGCGCCTGCAGTTCTGCAGTTCCTGGGTAATGTGTAGAGATTTGGGGGTCTTTGTGCACTGTCTTTTCTGCTTTTTCTTGCTTGTAAAGACTGTTCATTGATCAAGGTCACTGATATTGTACAGGTTCTTGCCAGAATGCAAAACGTCCTCTGTACATCAGATGCTGTGAGATCACAGGAGAGACAAGAAAAAGGGTGTGCTGTAAAAATCCAAGCAATAAGGAGACTTGCCCACGACTTGCATCAGAAATAAAAAAAAAAGCTTGGTAGCTTAATAATGCGAATGGGCAGGTACTCTTAATATGCCACAATGACCGCCACGTGGGCAACTTGGATTCAGCTCTTGTTTTGAGAAATGAAATAAGAAAGAAACCGTAGAGGCTGGAGAGATGGCTCATCCGTTAGAACTGGCTGCTCTTCCATTCCCAACACCCATAAGGCAGCTCACAAGCATCTGTAACTCCAGTTCCAAGGGTTTCAGCGCCCCCTTCTGGCCTTTGAGAGCACAAGGCGCACACAGTGTACAGACATTACATGCGTTAAAACACCCCTACACACAAAATAAGAGTAAATAAATCTCAAAATTAATTATAACAAAGAAACAGTGCATAGGTGTGTGTGTGTGTGTGTGTAGAGAAAGAGAGGTCGAGAAGGAGATAATATGAGGCTATACTTTTTAGAAAAGGGGGGAAGAAAAGTTTAGAGTAGAAAACATTTGGTATAGTAAAGTACAAAATGACTGAAGTTTTTAAAATGGAAAAGAAAAGATAAAAAGAAAACCAAAAACCTTAAAGCCAAGTTACAGAAAGATAAAGTTATATGAGGGGATGGGATGAAAGATGATATATATCTGATGATTTAAGGTTATTAAAATGTCTGAAGCAACTCAACTTATAAATGCTGGCTTAACAGAATAAGCCATGTATAACTAATAGAGATAGCCATTTGGGGAAACTGAGTCATACCAAAACTCAAGACTAATTTTAAACTGTTTGATTTTTTTTTTTTTTTTGGAGACAGGGTTTCCCTGTGTAACAGTCCTAGCTGTCCTGGAATTAGCTCTTATAGACCAGGCTGGCCTCGAGCTCACTGGGATTCGCCTGCCTCTGCCTTCCAAGTGCTGGGATTAAAGGCATGCGCCACCACCGCCCAGCTTTTTTTTTTTTTAACTGTTTGGTTTTTTTTTTGTCTGAGCATTATCCAAATGTCACACTGACATTCCAGAGAAGTTTCAGCATCTACCAAGATCTCTCAGAAGGTGAGGGGCAAGACTGGGCACAGTTCTGTGAGGAAGTGTGTGTGTGTGTGGGGGGGGGTATTGACATGCTAGGGACCAGGCCTTGAGTGCAGGCTCCATGGCTGATGCTCAGTAAGACTTTGAACCCGGCTCTCTCAGCTGCTTCATGGGTGAAATGGGGGCAGAGGCATTCCTCCCTGCATTGTTGGAGTACAGCTTAGAGATCATGAGAAAAGAGGGGTATTTGTACCAGGGATTTTGGTTTGGTTTGGCTTTTTGTTTTGTTTTTGAGACAAGGTTTCTCTGTGTAGCCCTGGCTGTTTTGAAACTCACTATGTAGACCAGGTTGGCCTTATACTAACAGAGATCCCCTTGAGGTGCTGGGATTAAAGGCACGAGCCACCACAGCTGGACTGGGAATTAATATTTTCATCTGCACAAATAGTTTCTGAGGAGGGTGATTAGAAGTTAGGGCCAAAGAGAAGGAAAACTGGCTACCGTGGGCTGGTAAAATGGCTTAGCAGGTTGAGTGCTTACAGCGCAAGCCTGATTGTCTGAATTGGGTCCACAGTGGAGGGAGAAACCTGCTGAGATTGCCCTCCTGGTCCACACTGGTGCGGCGTGCACATGCCTGAACACCCCACCCCCCATCTCTATTTCTCTCTTATCTCTCTCTCTTCTTCTCTCTCCTCTCTCTCTTCCTCTCTCTGTCAGTCTCTTTCTGTCTCTCTCTCCTCCCCTCTTTCTCTCTCTCCTCTCTCTCTCTCTCTCTCTCTCTCTCTCTCTCTCTCTCTCTCTCTCTCTCTTCCTCTCTCTCTGTCAGTCTCTGTTTCTGTTTTTCTCTCTCTCTGTCAGTCTCTGTTTCTGTTTTTCTCTCTCTCTGTCAGTCTCTGTTTCTGTTTTTCTCTCTCTCTGTCAGTCTCTGTTTCTATTTCTCTCTCTCTCTCTCTCTCTCTCTCTCTCTCTCTCTCTCTCTCTCTTCCTCTCTGCCAGTCTCTGTTTCTGTTTTTCTCTCTCTCTGTCAGTCTCTGTTTCTGTTTTTCTCTCTCTCTGTCAGTCTCTGTTTTTCTCTCTCTCTGTCAGTCTCTGTTTCTATTTCTCTCTCTCTCTCTCTCTCTCTCTCTCTCTCTGTTTCTGTCTGTCTCTCTCTGTCAGTCTCTGTTTCTATCTCTCTCTCTCTCTCTCTCTCTCTCTCTCTCTCTCTGTTTCTGTCTGTCTCTCTCTGTCAGTCTCTGTTTCTATCTCTCTCTCTCTCTCTCTCTCTCTCTCTCTCTCTGTTTCTGTCTGTCTCTCTCTGTCAGTCTCCTCTGTTTCTCTCTCTCTCTCTCTCTGTCAGTCTCTGTTTCTCTCTGTGTGTCAGTCTCTGTTCTCTCTCTCTCTCTCTCTCTCTCTCTCTCTCTCTCTCTCTCTCTCTCTCTGTTTCTGTCTGTCTGTCTGTCTGTCTGTCTCTCACTCGCTCTCATTACTTTTGGGGTTGGATGAGAGCTGCTAGTTCCTGGTTCTCTTGGCTTCACTGGCTCTGACTTTCCCTTTGCTGTGTGACCCCAGCTCCAGGTCACAGAGTTTGAGTCACATATCTCCCTCCCCCTGCTCAGCCCCAAGAGGGGCCCACACATCTGGGGAAGAGACCCTGCCCTCTTTTTACTCAAGCCTTGAGTCCTGAGGGAGACCTCCAGTTCCTGCCCTGCCTCAGTTGGGGGAGGGTGGCTTCACATTCCAGATCTTCAAAGCCAGGACAGGGACTTTGGCTGGATTCACAGCTCCACCCTCAATGTCCCTCTGCCTGTGAACATGGGGCCCCATCCTGCCTTCCCAGCTGCACTGAGCCGTTTCCCAGTCCTAGGCCCGGTGGACAATTTTCCTCTTTCCCACACTTGGTCTCCTTCCTGCTAAGGGCCCAATCGTGCTCCCTAAGGGGCTGAAGGCCTGCTTGAGCGTGTGTGCCCCCTACCGCTTTACACCCAGGATTGTGGGTGTGTGCCCCCCACCGCTTTATACCCAGGATTGTGGGTGTGTGCCCCCCACCGCTTTATACCCAGGATTGTGGGTGTGTGCCCCCCACCGCTTTATACCCAGGATTGTGGGTGTGTGTCCCCCACCACTTTACACCCAGGATTGTGGGTGTGTGCCCCCCACCGCTTTATACCCAGGATTGTGGGTGTGTGTCCCCCACCACTTTACACCCAGGATTGTGGGTGTGTGCCCCACACCGCTTTACATCCAGGATTGTGGGTGTGTGTCCCCCACTGTTTTATACCCAGGATTGGGGGGAGTGCCCCTACACCGCTTTACACCCAGACTTCCTGTATCCCAGCCCCGGAGATTCTTCATCTAAGAGACTTGGCTTGTTCTTCACTGTACAGTTTTAAGTGGACAGTGGATTTCACTGCTTTAAAAAAGCAGAGGCACTGAGGGAATTTAAAGGTTATTTACAAGCACGCAGAATTGACTACATAGGGATTAGGATAGAGTAATATTTATTTATTTTATTTTATATGTATGAGGTGTTTTGCCTGCATGGGCGTATTGCCTGGTGTTGGGGAAGTTACTAATTGGATTCCCTGGAATTAGAATTACAGACTGTGGGCATTCATGTGGGTATTGGTAACCAAACCCGGATCCTACACAAGAGTAGCAAGGTCCCTTAACCACAGTGCCTTCTCTCCAGCCCCTTGCTGATGGTTTTGAACCCAGCTGAGCCTGTTGTTCTTATAAGCCCCATGAGGTAGAGGAAGAAAAGTTACTCAGAACCCTTGAAGGATGAGTAGTCCCAAACGGCAGGGAGATGGCTGGCCCTGACCCCTCAACTCTGCGCCCAGTTTCCTTCGGAGTTTGGAAGACTGTTATGGGTCAGTACCCGCAGGGGCCCCCGGGGGTAAAAAGCCAGCCCTCGGTGGTGTAGGGGAGCAGGCACCAAGGGGCGGAGAGCTGCCGGGCCCTCCCTGAACAAAGACTGGGTGGGCGGTGGCTTGAGTCTCCGCACCCCGCCTCCCGCAGCGCCCGCCGAGCACCGACCCACAGCGAGGCGGGAGGAGAGAGCATGGCGGGGGCCGGGGAGGTGCTGCTACCTCTGCTCCTGCAGCTCGGGAGTCTGGTGCTGGCCGCATGCGGTGAGTCGGGGCGTCCAGGGTGTGCCCCCACTTCTGGCTCGGCCCGGCAATCCGTCAGACAGGGCTAGACCATTTCTCTAGCCCCGCCTCGGCAACTTGTCCCTGGCCGGCCTCAGTGCTCTCTCCGTACTCCCCGTCGGTGGGCGAGCAGAGTGGGGGAGGGGCGGCCAGGCAGGGGTTCCTGGACTGGGCCAGGTCCTCCTGCCGTCCCTGCCAAGGAGTCCTGAGCAACAATGAAGCAGAGGCTGTCCTGGTATCTGGGTGTCTGAAGTTAATTATTTCTATTGAGAGAAGGGGAGGGGGGAGGGGGAATGCTCTCTGTGGGAACTGACTTTGTCCTGTCAGACTGTAGCCTTTGGGGCTTGCACGAATGGATGGTCTCTGCAGGAACAGGGTAGGAGGAAGCTGAGGGGGAACCCGAATTCAGTTTCTGGGGTGCAGCCAGGCTCGTGCCACTTCCAGGAGGATTTTCTGCAGATCTTCTAGGAAAGTAACTGGCCCTGTTTTCAGCTGGGGATTCCAGTGGACCAGAGGACAACCCCCGCCCAGGTCTCTGCTTCCTTGACCCCCCTCTGCTGTGCCTGCTTAAGTTGAACCAGAGGAGCAGGCTGGAGTGCTGGGTCTGCGGGGGTAGCGGAGCTGGAGGAGGTCATGTTTGGATGGAGGGATTCAGATACTGAGACCCCCATCCACAAACACCTTTCATGTGGTTATGGAACAGCTGGGAAACCGGGGAACTGGTGGGGACTAAGAGGGGTACCGAAGGGTGGTGCTGAGTCCCAGACTTAGGCAGCTGAGTGCGTTGGGGTGGCACTAACTGAGCCGTGGGTAGAGATATTGGACTGGAATGCCCCCTCCCCGGGGGGTGGTCAATAAAGAAGGAGGTGATACCCCTCTGCCTTACAGGTCTAGTGTCCCTGGGAAAAAGGCTTTCATTACTCCAGCTGGTCCTGATTGAGTTGTCGCTGTGGGAAAGAAAGGCCAGCCGCCTTCAGCGTCCTTTGTCACCTCTTCTGGGGAGCCTCCACTCCCCTTCCACTCTCTGGATGTCTGTGGGAAGCGGCCTTTGCATTTACCTTCCTGGCTTGGGGGTGGGGGGGTGAACTGAGGGGAACGTGGCTGTGCCCCACTCCAGGCCTAGGCTCAGAGGCACATTCCTCCTTCCTGGACATATGTTATCTGGAACCAGGAACAGGCTGTCTTCACTGTGCCGCGTCTACTGGGGGCCTTGCCAGAACGGCAGAGCTAGGTTCTGCTTTCCAGAGCCCACCTCATCCAATATGGGGCCTCCTGTGCTTCTGGTACACACTTATAAACAGTGGGGTGAGGAGTACCTTTCCCCAAAGCAGTTCCTTTACTGACAGGTATAGATGAGTGGGGACATGCGTGAGCAAGTGCGTGTGCACACACATGCATGCATGCACACGAGCACCTGTGCGCACATGTGTGCACATACGCACACATACCAGACCTCCAAATATTTAAAGAGCCCTTCTTGCACATGTCCAACACCCTCCCTTGCAATTCAGCCTGTGCTGGACCCTTGATCAAACATAACATGTCAGGTCTCCAAGCTATCTCTGGCCCACAGTGGATGGTTGGTCCATGCCTAAGGATCCCCGCAGAGTCAGAGCAGGCGTCAGGGAGGCCTTGGTCTGGATGCTGCTCTCTGTCCCTTCTGGAGACTGAACTAGGCTACTCTGGTGCTCTCAGGGTTTCTGTCTCCGTGCGTTTCTGTTGTCGTGGTCTTCCCTGCCTGCTTCCACTCCAGCACCTTCACACACCGTGTCTCCTCCCACGGATGTGGGACGCAGTGGGGCGCATGCGTGCTCTAGAGGACAGAACCCAGGAGACCTTCCCAACCACTGCCCACAGGCCAAGCTGGCTTCTTGCGCGCCCTTTAGGTGGGGAGGTCTCCAGAGAGCGCCCGAGGCTCGCGGACATTCTGGACTATCAGCAGCAGGCACCCTCCCGCTCTTCTGTCCCTGCTGGGGCCCACCAACAGCAATGGTGCCCCCTGGAGGAGAGGCTGGAGCGGCTGGAAGCCGAGGTGACTGACCTCAGGAAGCAGGTACTGTGGAGGCAGGCTGGCAGGGATGGGGTAGGATGCACTTTGCGTTTTGGGGTTGTTTCTCCATTTCACAATCCTTAAGGAATTGTCTATGATGGGAGCTGAGCTGAGCCTGCCCTTCCACTCTGTTTCCCCAGAACAGGGACCTGCAAGCCAGGGTGCTGCAACTGGAGTCTCGTGACTGCTGCTCCACTGCCCCCCAGTGCTGTGGGCTGCAGCGCACCTGTCCTGAAGGGGCTCGCTGGGAGCCTGATGCCTGCACGACCTGTGTGTGCCGTGACGGGACCGCACACTGTGGCCCCCAGCCCAGTCTGCCCCACTGCCGCGGTCAGTATCACCCTGTCCACCCACTGCAGCTCCTTGGGGGCCTGGAGAAGGCACTAGGGTCCTAAATGACATTACTGTCTCCACCTCAGGCTGCAGCCACAATGGCCAGTCTTATGGTCATGGGGAGACCTTCTCCCCAGACGCCTGCACCACCTGCCACTGTCTGGTGAGTGCTTGAGACCCACCTAGATATCCCAGACCTGTCCCTGTCCCTGTGTCCTGTCTGCCTCTCTCTAGCCACCTGTCACTGACATGCTGTGCTGGTTGTTCTGGCGTCTGTCTGCCTCTCCTGCCGGGACTCTCATCCTTGGGATTCCCATTGGTTCTACTTTCTGGAGCTCCATCTCCACATACTTGTTGGGCCCCCAGAGGTGCCTGGTGGAATTGCACGAGAAAGAGGAAGGCTTTAGAGCCCTCTGTATTCAGGTACTGAGGTTGGGAGAGACACATGGTGGGAGACAGTCTAGGAAGGCCAGAAGAGACAGTATTCTGCGGTTTGGATTTCCTTCTATGGCGGTGGGATTCCACTGGAGTCCACAGAGCCAAAGAGTGTTAGGACTATCCCCCTGGTATGGAAGGGGTGCGAAGACCTGCTGGAAGGCTGCTACACAGGGCCAGAGAGGGCAGTGGGCTGCAGGCAGGGGCTGTTCCTACAGAACAGGCAGGGGACAGTGACTAGTTAGATCCCATGGAATAAGAGAGGTCAGACGGGAAACTAGAAAGGCAGCGATGGCAGAGGCTTGAGAGGAGCTGGGAGGACGGAGGCAGTGACTCTGTGGGATTTTTATTGTTTTGAGACAGAGTCTCACACGTAGCCATGGCTGGTCTGGAACTCGCTGTGTAGAGCAGGCTGATCACAAAGTGACAGGGGTCCTCCTGCCTCTGCCTCCCAAGTTCCTTGTTTATTCTTTCATTAGTCTTTGCAAAATTTGAATTTCAAAAAACACATGATTTAAATATATACAGTATACCCCATACAGTATTTGGGACATATCTCTGTTCTTGTTTTTTTGTTGTTGTTGTTGTTTTTGTTTTAAACTGTTTAATGTTGCTGAGGCTGGCCTTGAGATCCTGATCCTTATGTCTCCTCCTCCCAAATTATAAATGTACCCCCACCATACTTGGCTTTAGCCTGAAACTTACTGGGTAGCCCAAACTGGGCTCAACTCAGAGCAATCTTTCTGACTCAGCCTGAGTGCCGGGATTACAAGTGTGAGCCACCACATTAGGGGTGTGTGTGTGTGTGTGTGTGTGTGACTGGTAATTAAACCAAGAGCATTCTACATGTGAGGCAAGCAGTCCCCCACTAATCTATATTCACAAACCTCCTTTGCCATGGTCTTTGCTCTCTCTCTTGCTTCTTTTGAGTTCATAGTCTTGCTGAGTTACTGCTCAGGCTGGCCTTGGATTCATTCTACAGCCCAGGCGAGTCTTGAACTTTTGATCCTTCTGCCGGGAGAGGCATCCCAGTTGGTGGTCAGTTGGGGGGTACAAGGACTCCAGCCAGCTCTAGGATAGAGACCAAGGCTGAAGTCCTGGGAGTTGGTGGACTTTAAAGGGACTCTGGTGGCAGCTTGGTGGCAGAGTATTTGATGAGAATAAATGAGACACTGCTTTAGAGCCCCAGCAGTCTTCTCCCCATGCCCCAAACTGTATAATTCAAAGCCATGGATACACACAGAGACCTTTCAGGGTACATGGTGTCTCGGGACCACTGCTACTCCATATGACAAGAGCCTTTGATGATTGTGTCCCGTGTGGCACAGGCTTGGAGGAGGGGGCAATGGGCTCACCTTTCAGGACATCCTCCTCCACCCGTTATAAATAAAGCCAGCACACTGTCAGAGTCAGACCCTTGACTGCCGCTTGCTGGAAGATGGAGGAAATATAAAAATAGGAGGTCCATCTTTTGATGTTGCCCCAAACATCTGGGTCTCCTACTTGGGGATCCATGCCCAGTTCTGAAGGCTGCTCTGGGGGCCACAGGGCTGTTGAAATGTGACATCCAAAGACCAGTGTCCTTTCCACTGGCCAGGTAAGAGTTAGGGTATAACCCCCACCAATGTTTATGTCCCCCCACCCCGCTGCTCTGCGTTACCCGAGGCCTCGCCTCTGAGCATCTCGGTTGAAGCCTGCTAGGCCTCTGAGGCCTGCAGGGTACCCCAGCATGGACGGTGGAGAGAGTTCGGGGGAGGACTTGATGTCTGCTCTGCAGGCAGGAGCTGTACAATGCCGAGGTCCCTCATGCTCTGAGCTCAACTGCCTGGAGACCCTCACCCCACCTGGGGAATGCTGCCCCGTCTGCCGTCCAGGTGACTCCCTGTTGTTACCCGTGGATCCCCTCGGCCTCTGTGGATCCACACCTGCTTGGGGCCATGCCTTCTCTTGGGTGCTGTTCACCTACCCTGCTCTCTAGTGACCCTTGCCATCCTGGCCGCCAACCTTCCAGGCTGTGAGTATGAAGGACAGCGTCATGAGGAAGGGGCCAGCTTCTTGTCCAGTTCCAACCCCTGCCTCCAGTGCTCTTGCCTGGTGAGTCACTGCAGCCCCTGCCCAGGCCTGCTTGCTTGGGCCATCTCTGTCCCACCCTGCCGTGTCTGTTAGCCCTGTCCATGCCGTGTGAACCTGGTGCTATTCCTGCTAAACACCGCCCCACCTTGAACCTGCGGAAAGTCACACCCAGGGGTTTTACAGACGTTGTCCATTGTAGAGGAGCCTGGTTCGTTGTGTGCCTGTGAAGTGCCAGCCAAGCCCCTGCCCTGAGCCAGTCCTGAGGCCTGGACACTGCTGCCCAGTCTGCCAAGGTGAGAGCCCATGACCCTTTCATTTATTCACGTATTTATTTAACGTGCATGGGTGCGCGGACAGCTGTGCGCCATGTGTATGCAGTGCCTGTGGAGGGTGCGGGGGATCGAACTCAGGTCCTCTGGAAGAGAAATCAGTGCCCTCAAAACGCCGAGCCATCGTTTTAGTTTCCATGACTCTTTCTTTATAAGAGTCCCCAGCAGGCTGTCTCACTGTTTCTCGACTCCAGAGCCCTTCCTTCTAGACCGATGTTTGATCAGTGGACAAGCAATGCCAGGCCAATCATACTCTGGATCGTCAATACCCGAGTTCACATTTTTCCATTGTCTCTTAGTGATTCCGCGACTCTAAGCTGTTGCTTCTCCGTTTGTTTTCCGTTTGTAAGGTGCACGTGATGTATCTACTGATATTGGATAATAAGTGACTATTATCTGCTTAGTCCATCTGACCACGAAAGGGAGGGTGTTCCAGGGGAGTCCTCACTAACTGAGGGTATGCTGTGCTGTCTAGGGAAGGCATGGACGAGCAAGCAGAGGAGCAATGAGGACCTCATCCTGTCTGGGGCACTGAGAATCCCTGAGAGTCTAGACCAGTGGTTCTTAACATATGGGTTGTGACCCCATTGGCAAGCCTCTATCTCAAAAAAATATTTATATTATGATTCGTACCAGTAGCAAAATTACAGTTAACAAGTAGAAATGAAAATAATTTTGTGGTTGGGGTTATCACAACACAAGGATTGTACTGAAGGGCCGCAGCGTTAGGAAGGTTGAAAACCACTGGTCTAGACAGAGGTAGGAGCATGAGAGGAGCGGGGAGAGGAAGGCAAGATGGGGCCCAGAAAGATTCCCATTATTGCCATTCTCCATCCCCAGCCCCGGGCTGCACAGAAGGTAACTCTCACAGGGACCATGGCCAAGAGTGGACCACTCCTGGAGACCCCTGCCGCATCTGCCGGTGCCTGGTGAGTCCTGAGGTGCCCTTGGCTTGTCCCTCACTCTGCCCTGCCATGGGGCCTGCTGGATTCTTGATTTCATTCCACCGGCCACATCCGGGGGCACTGAAAAGAGGCAGAGATAGAGACGATTATATTGTGGGCCCTGTGAGCATGTGACCTGGTGGGCTTGCCTGCTCTGTTTAGCAGGCTGGTAATTTTAGTTCAAGGAATTCATAGGTGGGAGGAGAGCCAATAGGGCAGGACACACTGGGTGGTCAGAGCACCAGAGAGAGAGGAATACAGTTGAACTAGGCAGTAGCCAATCCTGTGACATCAAAACTCTTAACATGTGCCGGGCCAGAATGGCTCTGGGCGAGATGTGGTGGCAGATGCCTTTCATCTCAGCTCTTAGGAGGCAGAGACGGGAAATTTATGAATTTGAGGCTAGCCTGGGCTATGTAGTAAGACCCTGTCTGGAAGTGGTTTCACCTGCCTGTGATCTCAATTCTCAGGAGGCTGAAGCAGGAAGATCATGAATATGTGGACAGCACAGGTTACATAGTGAGACCTTGTCTCAACTATCCTTCCTCAAAACAAACAAACAAACACACACAAAACAAACAAAAAACCCACAAACAAGAGAGGGACAGTAGGATTAAAAGGAATGTGAAATATCTCGAATACTCTGTGTTGCTCATATGTTGTAATGGGTAAGTAGATTACAATATGAAAATTTTTTAAAATATTTATTTATTTATTATGTATACAATATTCTCTCTACATGTATGCCTGCAGGCCAGAAGAGGGCACCAGACCTCATTACATGTGGTAGCTGGGAATTGAACTCAGGACCTTTGGAAGAGCAGGCAATGCTCTTAACCGCTGAGCCATCTCTCCAGCCCCCTACAATATGAAATTTTAATTTTCTCTGTTTCCTTTTGAGTTCCAAAAGTTGACCTTGAAAAAAGTTTGCATGGGTTCTGTGGCTTGAGTTATCTTGTTCTTTGGAAGCTTGGATCTAGAACTTCATGGGTGAGGGTGCTGTTCACCTAGGCCTTGGGGAGTGGGTGAGGAGGGAGATGTAGGGAAAGACACCCTAGGAATCGGCAAAGGGCGCAGTTGAAAGTACGGGCGTCCTGAAGTAGAGGCCCGCCCACACTTTTCATTTTAACCCACAGGCCTCTGAGCGGCAGAGTACTGTCATCCAGAAAACAGACTGAGTCACAGGTAGCTAAGTGACATGCTAGGTTGTACGTCTGTCCTAGCTTCCTAGGGCCTCAGTAACTGAGGGCTACAGACTAAGTCACTTTAAACGACAGAAATATACTCCATGCTTCTGGAGACCTGAGGTCCAAGACCAAGGTGTGGCAGGTTTGGTTACTTCGATGGCTATGAAAGGGAATTTGTGCCTTTCCTGGCTTCTCATCATTGTTGCCATTCTTTGGCTCTTATAGCATCCAAGTATTTTTTCTTAAGATTTTAGTTTTATTTTTCACTTGTCAAAAAAATTTTTTTGAAAGTCTCACTAGATTGACCAGACTGGCCTTGAACTCACAGAGATCCACCTGCCTCTACCTCTCAGGTGCTGGAGTTAAAGGCACGCACACTACAGCTGGCCTCGTTTTTCTTTTTTAACTGTGCGAATATACACGTGTCTGAGTGTGGGTTTGTGTGTGTGAGTGCAGCCCTCATGAAGACTGTCGGCAACAGACCCAGGTGGCCAGGGCTTCCTGCTTCCTCTGCAATAGCAGTGAGCACTCTAACTGCTGAGCCAGCCGCAGCATCCAGAGCTGGCTTCATCTGGGCATTCTCCCTCTGTGTCTGAGTTTCTCTTTATATACGGATGCTAAGTCATAGTGGGTTGGGGGACAACCTACTCCAGTAATAATACCTCATTAATTGACTACATCTTCACTAACTCTGTTTCCCAAAGAGACCAACCATATTCTGAGGCATCAATGTACGAATCTGGGGGGAGGTGCATTTCGTCCCATAGGGACTTCTAATGAGTGGATAGCTAGGCTTCTAATGCCATTTCTGTTTCTTGGCTGAACCCTGCGACGGGGATCTCTCCTTTGCCTACCCTTGCTAGGAGGGCCAGATTCAGTGCCGCCAGCGGGAGTGTGCCAGCCTGTGTCCGTACCCCGCCAGGCCCCTTCCGGGCACTTGCTGCCCAGTGTGTGATGGTGAGTCGGGAGTGGAACAGAGACCCTGGAGAGGCCAGCAGTGCCGGTGGCTGGCCCGGCATGAGTTACCTGTGATGGTCTGAACTGGGGGGACTGGGGCGGTGAGTTTGCCCTGAAGAGCATCTGAGCACAGTTTCCCTACAGGCTGTTTCCTCAATGGGCGGGAGCACAGCAGTGGGGAGCCTGTGGGCTCCCAGGACCCCTGCTCCAGTTGCCGCTGTGCTGTGAGTATGTCTGCCTGGTAGGGAGGGCCTGTCTTCAGGGCCTGTTCCCTGCTGACTGGGCCCTGTTGGCAGAATGGGAGTGTCCAGTGTGAGCCTCTACCCTGCCCGCCTGCACCCTGCAGATATCCGGGCAGGATTCCTGGGCAGTGCTGCCCTGTGTGTGATGGTGAGTGCCAGGGGCAGGCACCAACTAGGGACAGGCTCGGGATGATGGTGAGCTTTGCCTTCCTCGCACCTACGCTCCTACCCCCTCTCACCTCACTCTCACGGCACACACTGTGGTGTGTGTGGTGGAGGCAGGCAGGGCCTCCTGGAGGACTTGCCTAGGTGATCTTCCTCAAGGTGGGATGATATGCCTTGAGATGGCATGATGCCTCCTGCTCAGCCACTAGTCCTCTCCCCCAGACCCTTGTCCTCCTGTCCAGGCTGTCAATACCAGGGACATGACTATCAGAGCGAGGACACCTTCACCCTGCAAGAGAACGGCCGCTGCCTTCGGTGCTCCTGCCAGGTGAATGTGCCTACCTTTCGCCCAGTGCCCAGTTCTGTGCCCCTCCTTAAGGGCCGCTCACTTGACCTTCTTCCTAGGCTGGTGACGTATCCTGTGAGGAACAGGACTGCCCGGTCGCCCCCTGTACTCGGTCTGCCTCTGGCCCCCAGCTCTGCTCAGGTGTGTCTGTGTATGTTCTGGGGAGAACTCTACCCCAGTAAGGAGGCTATGGTGGGTTTGTAAACCAGGGTCCCCATGGACTGGGAAGAACAAGGATAGATGAAGCTATTTAGGTTGCCATGGTGACAGGCCCCTTTCCCTTGCTGTAGCCTGTGTGCTCAATGGTGAGGAGTTCGCTGAGGGGATCCAGTGGGAACCAGATGGACAGCCTTGTACCACCTGTTCCTGCCAAGATGGGGTGCCTGTGTGCAGGGCTGTGCTTTGCTCCCCAATACCCTGCCAACATCCTACCCAGCCACCCGGTGAGTGTCCCGCCAGATCTCATCTTTCCTCTTTGGCTTTGACCAGCCCACCCTGACCAGCCTGCCCCACTTAGGTGCCTGCTGCCCCAGCTGTGAGAGCTGCACCTACCATGGCCTCGTGTATGCCAATGGGCAGAACTTCACAGATGTGGACAACCCCTGTCATGCCTGCCATTGTGAGGTACATTCCTGGGCTTAAAGCTGCCCCGCAGAGTCCCTCCTGGGCCCTCTCCCATTGTCCCTTCCCTGCTCCCAGGACGGGACTGTGAGGTGCTCATTGGTCAATTGTCCTCCCACGACTTGTGCCATGCCTCAAAATGGACCGGGCCAGTGCTGTCCCAAGTGTCCAGGTATGTGTTTATTGTGTCGGACTGGCCTGGGGATCCGGACCTTATTGTCACACAGCTGGATGGGACCAACAGATATCTTCCAAAGAAAGGACTTTCAGAACTGTTTTTGGAACTCACAAGGGCAAGGGTGGAAGGAGAATAAAGACTTGCTACCTTTCTGTGTTACCAGACCACCCTTCTCCGTGATCCTCCATATCCTCTCAGGTGCAGTCACTTATGCACCCATGTAGCACAGGTTCCTGCCGTGCGGGTGCGTGCATGGGGCATGCTCCCCGTGTGCATGGATATGTGTGCTAGGCACACACTTGTGTAAGCTCTACTCAGCACCCCCAGAGACACACACCCATCTCCATCTGCAAGTAATAAGGATTCAAACTTTTCACACCAGTGAGAGAGATATACATTGCTACCCAGAGCCCCCATCCTCCTCTCCCTGATTGGTGGCTCTGGGTTCTGGGAGCACTGAAGAGGCTGCCGGTGGCACCTAGCCCTGTCAACCTCTGCCCGAAACACCTTTCTCCACTGTCTGCTGCCCAGACTGCGTCTTGGAGACACAGGTGTTTGTAGATGGAGAGCGCTTCCCTCATCCAAGAGACCCCTGCCAAGAGTGCCATTGTCAGGAAGGCCAAGCTCGCTGCCAGCCTCGTGCCTGCCCCAGCGCCCCCTGTGGTCACCCTCTGCCCAGCACCTGCTGCAGGACAGACTGCAAAGGTGAGGTCACGAGGTTGGGGAATGGATGCACATGGCATGGAGAACTCCCCAACAGGTACTTAAGCCCTAGGGACAGCGGCCCATAGCTGCCCCCTCTTTAGGCTGTGCCTTTGGTGGGAAAGAATACCCCAACGGAGCGGACTTCCCTCACCCCACGGACCCGTGTCGCCTATGTCACTGTCTGGTGAGTGTGTGACCAGGAGTCAAAGGGAGTCAAAGGGTTGGGAACCACTTCGCACTAATCCGACTTGACTTCATCTTTCTGTCCATCCTCAGAGCGGCAACGTACAGTGCCTGGCGCGTCGCTGTCCGCCGCTGTCCTGTCCCGAGCCAGTCCTGCCTCCGGGAGAGTGCTGCCCCCAGTGCCGCGGTGGGTAGGCAACGCTCCCAAGGCAGCCCCTCCCCGCGATTCCTCCTGCCCCCTCGTGCCACGTGACACACTCTCTCGCAGATGTCCCGGCTGGCTGCCCACCGTCAGGGGATGCGGTTCCCGCCCGCAACCAGGAGCACTTCTTCCCACCGGGAGACCCCTGCAGCCGCTGCCTCTGCCTGGATGGCTCAGTGTCCTGCCAGCGACTGCCCTGCCCGCCCGCACCCTGCGCCCACCCGCGCCGGGGCCCCTGCTGCCCCTCCTGCGATGGTACCTCCTCTGTGGTACCCTTCGAGATCCGGGTGGCACCCCCCATCCCGTTTTGCCATCGGCTATCCGTCTCCCAGCCTTGGTGTCCCTGCTCTTAGAATAAGCCTTCCCAGAGGTCTTCCTTCCTCGGGCGGGCGGTCTCTCCTACCTGGGGACTTTAATAATAATGTTAAGGACTAAGGCCCAATAGCAGGGTCTGGCCACCAGCCACCACGTTCCCCCAGTCCGTGCTCTTCCCTCTTAGGCTGCCTGTACCAAGGGAAGGAGTTCGCCAGTGGAGAGCGCTTCCCGTCTCCTAGCATCGCGTGCCACGTGTGCCTCTGCTGGGAGGGCAGCGTCAACTGCGAGCCCCGGGCTTGTGCCCCTGCACAGTGTCCCTTCCCCGCCAGGGAAGACTGCTGCCCCACCTGTGATAGTGAGTTGGGGATTGGGAAAAACAGGACACACCCTGCTGGGGATCGGAGGGGGTGCTGATGAGAGAGCCGAGCCAGCCTCTCGGCTGAATAGTTAAAACAATTTCTTTTTTTTTTTTTTTTTTTTTTTGTTTGTTTTTCGAGACAGGGTTTCTCTGTGGTTTTGGAGCCTGTCCTGGAACTAGCTCTTGTAGACCAGGCTGGCCTCGAACTCACAGAGATCCTCCTGCCTCTGCCTCCCGAGTGCTGGGATTAAAGGCGTGCGCCACCACCGCCCGGCTAGTTAAAACAATTTCTACTGTAAGAAAAAAGAAAGGGCGGTGGTGACACTCGACTTTAGTTCCAGCACCCGAAGGCAGAGCAGGCGGATCTCTGAGTTCAAGGTCTACCTAGAGACTTTCAGGACAGCCACAGCTACACAGAGAAACCTTATTTCGACAAAACAAACAAACAAACAACAAAATCCTGTGCTAATGCCTGCATTTTTTTTCCTGAGCTTGAAACAATTTAAGAGCATGAATTTGGGCAAATTACCAAATCCCGTCGTGCCTAAGCTTTAACTCCTGTCAGAGAGGTTCTCCCTCCTTGTCACTCTTGTATTACCTCAGCACTCTTTAATCTTCGAGACAGGGTCTCATGTATCCCATGGTGGCCACCAGTTTGCTGTATGCAGAGGATGACCTTTGCCCTGCTCCTCCTTCCTCCGCCTCCCAAATGTTGGGATTACAGGCGCTAATCAGCAAACCCAATCTATTTTAACATCTTCTACCAAATGTAATTTTATTTATTTATTTAGTACTTTTCTTTTTTTTTTTAATCTTTATTTATTACATATTCAGTGTTCTGCTTGCATGTATACTTGCAGGCCAGAAGAGGGCACCAGATCTCATAGATGGTTGGGAGCCACCATGTGGTTGCTGGGAATTGAACTCAGGACCTCTGGAAGAGCAGACAGCGCTCTTAACCTCTGAGCCATCTCTCCAGCCCCAGTCCTTTTCTTCAAATGAACATACTGGTTAAGTTTATGTAGCTGGAGGTCAGAGGACAGCTAAGTGTTGAGAGTCAATTCTCTTTCCACCCGTTCCCAGGGACTGGACTCATGTCACTAGGCACGTTGGCAAGAGCCTTTACCCACTGAGCCGTCTCACCAACCCCCTAGATGGATTAAATGAGAAAATTAGGCTTGTCATGAACAGATTACCATGAAAATGAATAGAATTAAAGGACAATACTGTTGCTGCATGGTGCTGGCGCATGTCGTCAATCCTACCAGCACTTGGGAGGCGGAGGCAGGTAGATCTCAGTGAGTTCAAAGCCAGCCTGATCTACAAAGCAAGTTCCAGGACAGCCAGGACTGTTACACAGAGAAACCTTGTCTCAAACCCCGCCCCCCAAAAGCACAATACTGTTAAATTCTGCCTGCATGTGGTGGCCCATGCCTGTAATCCTAGGACTGAGACGGTCTAGACAGTAAGATCAGGAGTTCAAGGCCAACCTCAGCAATGTGCTGTTTCAAAAAACATCTATCTATCTATCTATCTATCTATCTATCTATCTATCTATCTATCTATCTATCTATCATCTATCACCTATCCATCCATCTATCATCAATCTATGTGTTTATCTATCATCTACCTACCTCTCTACCTATCATCTATCAATCTATCTATCTATCATCTCCATATCATCTATCTATTATCTATACATACATACATAATAGCATATATGTGTATAATCTGTCCCCTCTGAGCTGGGGTTATAGGTGTGTGGGCAGCCCTGTTTGGCTTTTTTTCTTGGGTACTGAGAGTTGAACTCAGGTGCTTGTGCACGCTGCAAATCTATCCTTAGCCACTGAGCCACCTCTCTTGTGTAGATGAGGCTGCCCTTGAACTCCTAATCATCCACTTGGCAGATGCTGGGATTATAGGCATGTGCTGTTATACCCCGTTCACCTCGTTAGGTTTTTCTTGCTGGTTGCTTGTTTGTTAGGTTTATTTAGTTTGTGTGTATGAGTGTTCTGCCTGCATGTATGACATGCCTGTATGACATGTGTGTGCCTATTGGCCTCAGAAATCAGAAGAGGGCGTCAGACCCCCTGGAACTAGAGTTACAGATGATCACAAACCACGTGGGTCCCCTGCAAGAACAAGTGGTCTTAACTTCTGAGTCACCCCCACTACCTTCCTTTTTAAGGGATGCAAGCAAAATGTCATAGAGCAGTACAGGTCTCCCTCCTTAATCAACCTGCGTTGACGTAGTATTGGAATGGGGCTAGCTTGATCTACACCACTGCTTCCCCAGCTGTAGTCTAGGAGAATTGGAGCCTTCTAGCAGTGGCCTGCTGAGCATCTAACCCTGTCGCAGAGCCTAGTGTGTTTTCCTTATAGACGGATACTAGTATTTCTTGCAGGGTGCAGGGGAGAAAACCTGCCCTTTGGCCAGTCCAAACCCCACCCTGTCGGTCGAGGCTCCTTTACTAGAGCCTGGATCCAGCCTCACCCCAACGTCCCCAGGTGCCAGGTCTTTTGAGATTCTGGCCTCCTGCCCGATCAAGCTCAGGGAATGACTGCTTTCCTCTCTCCCTTCCCTGCCTTCCTATTCGGTTCCCATCTCTGATAGGCTGTGAGTATCTGGGGGTATCCTATCTGAGCAGCCAGGAGTTCCCGGACCCCCGGGAACCCTGCAACCTGTGCACCTGCCTTGGAGGCTTTGTGACTTGCACCCGCCGGCCCTGTGAGCCTCCAGCCTGCAGCCACCCGCTCACTGTGCCTGAGCTCTGCTGTCCAACCTGCCAGGGTATGAGCCACCCGCCTCAGCCCTCCCTCCTGCTGGGCTTCCCTGGGGCTAAGCACCAGAGGGCAGGAGGTTTGCATACAGTTGAACCCCCTGAGATAGGCACACAGAGATTCTCTTACTCCCAGAATCCCCATAAGCATGCATGATCTGCCCTCGTCTCTGTTCCCACTGTCGCCTCACCAACTGGTCCTTTGTGTTCTGAACTTTCCTACTGTTAAATTGTTTTGCTGCCTTTTTAAAATGTCACCCTCTCGAAAGTGGTCCAGTGGTTCCCATTGCCCCTAGTCACCAACCAGGATGGGCAGCTTTTCTAGCCCACCTCCTCTGACCCAACCCAGCTGGTCACCTATCCAGCCTGCCTGTGCCACCCTGTCCTCTCCCAAGGAGGTAGGACATTCTCCTAGGCCTTTCATCTCCATTTCCCATCCACTGTCCCCCAGCCTCTTCATGCATGCAAATCTCTGTGCAAAATCTGATAGTCCTGATAACAGCTTCTCCTGCACCCCTCCCCTCCCCTGCTCCTCTCTGCCTTTCTATCTCTAGCTAAGCTCTGTGTGTGTGTGCGAGTGTGTGCCCCTGTGCATGTGACAGCAGAGGGCTCTGTTGACAGTGGCCCACCTGTCCCATTCCCCACTCTGCCAGGATGCCTGTACCATGGGATCACTGCTGCCCTTGGAGAGACCCTTCCTGATCCTCTTGACCCCACCTGCTCCCTCTGCACCTGCCAGGTGAAGGGACTCTTTGGGGTCTTGGCATCTTCTCGTCCCTTATCTTCCTTCCTGGCCTGGGATGGGTTGTCTGCATCTAGGCAGCAATAAACATGCTTGTGACATCCGGTGAGACAAAAGTGGGGTCAGGTCTCGCCTGCCAGGGAAGAGGGGCTCAGACTTGATAAGCTATGCAGGGTACCTGCCAAGATTGTAGTGCCGTCTGATTGGAAGGTGACGTGGAAGTCCAAGTAACACTGTGCTCTCTCATCCAGGAAGGCTCTATGCATTGCCAGAAGAAACCGTGTCCTCCGGCTCTCTGCACACAGCCTTCTCCAGGCCCCTGCTTCTGCCCTGTTTGTCGCAGTGAGCATAGTTTGCCACCATCCTTCTGTGTGCCTGGCACCTGTGCCCTCCTCCCCCCCTCTCCTTCTGCCAGGTAGACCCACTCCCCACAGAATGTGTGTCTCCCATAGGCTGCCTCTCTCAGGGTCGGGAGTACCAAGATGGGGAGGAGTTTGAGGGACCCGAGGGCAGCTGCGAGCGCTGCCGCTGTTGGGTATGTAGAAGCAAGGCTGAGCCAGGGCGGCCCATGCTTCTGGGTCCAAGCCTGCATGGCACGCCCCTGACCCTGTATCTCCTGCCTGCAGGCTGGCCAGGTCAGCTGTACGAGGCTTCGGTGCCCGCCTCTGCCTTGCTTGCTTCAGGTCACAGAGCCAGGGAGCTGTTGTCCTCAGTGCGCAGGTATACCCGACCTTGTACCCACACTTCAGCCCCCGATCCTATAACCTTCCCTTCACCCCCACCGTGCCTCTGTTCTTGACTGTCCCTCTAATCCATGTTTAGTCTTTCCTCTCCTGGACCAACACACCCTTAGTGGCAGGCTAGATTCCTGCCTATTTCAGTAGTAATAATAATCATGATTAATAACATTTATAAAGACATTTATTACAGGTAAACGACTCTCTCTCTCACACACACACACACACATACCTCACTTTAAAAGCACAGCTATCTTATCTGGATATGCTGTCCTCATTCCTACTTTTTATTACTTTTGTTCATTTATTTTGTTTGGGGAGCCCATCACAGCCTACACATGGAGATCAGAGGACAGCTCATGGGGGTGTTTTCCCCCCATTTTACCATATGGGTCCCAGGGACCCTGCTCAGGTTGCCCAGCTTGGTGGCAAGTGGATTTGTTGGCTAAACCGTCTCCCCTGTCCCCTTCCTCTCATGTTTTGAGGATGGAAAACAGAGACACAAAAAGGTGACCTAAGTTTCCTGGCCACTCAGCTTGCAGGTCGCAAGGTCAAGCTGCACATTCTGGCCTCTGGCTCCGGAATCCCAGCCTTCCTCAGCCAGTCTGCTGCCTCTCACCTCACCCTGTGTAGCCAACCCAGAACCCCCTCAGCATCCCTTGCCTTGTAAACAAGACAGGACAGACATAATCCCCACGGGATACAGGAGAAGACTGAGGCTTGGAGAGATATCACGGGTGCATAGGGCGATTCATCCCGTGTTCCTACCAGTGTTGCCCGATGGGCTTTCATTGATAACTCCTGCTGCCTGAAACGTGATCAAACACGCAAATGACTCCCCGCACCACCGCAGACGTGCGCTCTGTCCTGACCCATGTCCATGCCACAGCCCCATCCTGGTGCCCCCATGTCTTGCTGACCACATGTGGGATGGGAGGGGTTACAGATAGCCAGATCTTGGACTCGAAGCTTACACCTGCCTGCCTGGGACCCAGGCTGCCTCGCTCATGGGGAGGAGCATCCTGAAGGTAGTAGCTGGGTGCCTGCCAACAGCCCCTGCTCCATCTGCATGTGTCACAAGGGCGTCGTCACCTGTGCCCAGGTCCAGTGTACCAGTGCCTGCACCCAGCCCCAGCAGGAGGCCGGTGACTGCTGCCCTCGGTGTTCTGGTACTTGGAACCTGGTGTGGGAGGGAGACCTGGGTAGGTGGTGAGCACCTCCCTGCTTTTAGTGCTGGACTGGGTGGCAGAGGTGGGTGTGAGGGGGCTCCAGGAGCAGTGACCTTCATTCTTGTACACTCCTCAGCCCCAGGGCAAGGGACAGGAGCTGGAGCATGGAGGAGCCCCCCCCTTGACATGGCTGTCAGCCTGAAGGTTCCTCGTTCTCCTCTGTTCTTGTCCCCAAGGCTGTGAACATGAGGGTCGGAAGTACGAGCCTGGGGAGAGCTTCCAGCCTGCGACAGACCCCTGTGAAGTCTGCATCTGTGAGGTAGGAGAGGGCAGGGTTTGGGACTGGCTAATTGATGGAGCAGGACCATGGTGATCAGACAGAGTGTGTCCCTGGGCCCAGGACAGAAGCTGAGCTTGGTCAGTGGGACCAGGTCTGGATTTCGGCAGAGCACAAGGTCCGAATGGGGAAGCTGTCGATGGACCTGGTCTTTAAGGTAGTGGTGTTCAGCGAACAGCCCACATGGGGAGTGTTTACTCTCTACCTTAGCAATAGTGGTGAGGGCTGCGGCGTAGTTCAGTTGGTAAAGTGCTGGTCTGGTGTGCACAAATCCCTGGGTTCAGTCCTAAGTACCACATACATAGGGTGTGGTGGCATATGTTGGTGATCCTGGCACTGGGGAGGTAGAGGCAGGAGGGCCAGGAATTCAAAGCCGAAGTTGGCTACATATCCAGTGTGAGGCCAACCTGGGTTTCATGAGACCCTATCGCCAGAAACAAAAGTGATGAACGGTTTATGGGTACGAAGACAGGCAGTGGAGTGGGGAGGGTGATGAAGAGTGCCGAAGGATTAGAGGTCACGTGATGGTTCAGGCCCCAAGGGGCATGCATCATCTCCAGATTAAGAGCGAGGTGACATGCCCGCACTACCTGAAGACGAGGGTGCGGCAGACACCCTTGAGAATCCTGGTGCTCAGGGGCAGTTCAGCTGCCACGGCTTTGGACTTATCTCTCCTCATTCATTCTTCTTGTAGCTGCAGCCTGGGAGACCTCCCAGCCTTCACTGTCGCCGGCGGCAGTGCCCCGTTCTGGTGGGCTGCCCACCAAGCCAGCGTCTACCCCCTGGGCCCAAGCACTGTTGCCCCACCTGCGCCCGTGAGTCCTAGGCGAAGGGGCCAATAAACTAGGCGGGCAGGGCTGAGCCCCTGGAGAAATGCTAGAAGAGCCAGCTAGCTCTCCCTCGCTTTGCCTCAGCCCTCTCTCGACTCAAGTGTACTGTTTGGCCTAAATGGGTGAAGCCTATTCCACTCCTAAGTGGAAGCTGGTGGGGACTACTGGCCTCTGCGGCCAGGTGCGCTTTGTAGAACATCCTGCCCAGCAGGGGGCGCTGTAGGGTAGCAGTTGTCGGCGGGCTCTTTGGGAGCCACAAAGCACCCTGACCCCTTCACCCCACACTGGGTTATTGCCTTCACAGAGGCGTTGAGTAACTGCACAGAGGACCTGCGGGGGACTGAGCTGATGCCACCAGACCCCTGCTATACCTGCCAGTGTCAGGTGAGTCCTCCTGCTGTGGGGACTCCCAGATCCCTTCTCCTGCTCTGAGAGCTGTGGCCCTCCTCTTCTCCGTAGCTACCCCTGAGCTCTTGCTCACTCTGACAATTGTCCTAAATGTCATCTCCTGCCTACACCCTACTCCACGAGACCTGCTGTGTTCTCTCTATCATATTTACATGACCACAATAGGATCCGACATGGCTCTGTACTCGCCGGACCTGTCCTGAGCTCAGCTGTCACCCGTGGGAGCGCCACACACCCGCTGACAGCTGCTGCCCCGTGTGTAAGGGTGAGTGGCCAGAGAGGAGCCTGGGGATGGAGGAGGCATTGGTGGGTGCCCTGAGGTCTGCAGGTGGAATGCAGCTTCCGTTCTTTTGTGGGAATGGAGATGGTACCCACCGGGGTGGAGGGGAGCTCCAGGAGGCAGAAGAAATAGGGAACGAAGCCTGCGTGTTCTCAAGCCTGAGGGTTTTTCAGGGCCTCGTAGTCCCCAGGCCCACTGTGGGCATTGCGTTTTGCAGTTGCGGGTTGGCCCAGTAGAGGGTTCTAGGGACTGGCATTTTGGATCTCCAGGACTCCATAACCAATCAGTCTGATTCCCGCCAGGCTGACCAGGCTTGCCGAGGAAATGAACACCCTCAGGGTGCTTGCGGAATGGGGCTGAGTTCCAAGAAGGGAGAGTGTTGCTGAAAGGACGCGCATTCCTCCTCCTTAGACTGAGTGGAGGGGCTCTCCTCGGCAGGAGTGTGGGGGATGGAGGGTTGGCAGAATCCCAGCAACGCTTGCATTACCTGCACCTGTCATGGGACCTGGGGACAGGTGGGTGTCAAGGGAAGAGGGTCCAACATCCGCCAGCAAATATGGGCCGTGTGAGTGGTGGCCTCATTGTTCTGGGCAAGGAGTTGAGACCTGGGCTTCATTCCCACCTGCACTGTTGGAGGCAGATAGTAGGGACAGATGGAACTACGACCCTCCTCAGAAGGCCCCCGGAAATCGCAGGCCCCCGGAAATCTCAGGAAGCCCCTCAATAATAGTGCCATGTGGAGTGGCACCTCAAGGAGTGCCAAGAGCTGCCCTGTCCCCATGACTGGCTGGAGGTGCCTAGGGTTGGCACCTGGGGTGAGCAATGCCAAGGTGAGGGCTGAGACGGCGGAGGAGGGGCGACACAGATGATCCCGTCTGTCTGCCCCACAGGAGGGTACAACAGGGCAGAGGGGAAGGAGATCCTCCGCCACCCAGTCTAAGAAGGAGAAATGCGTGTCCTTCCACCGGCACGGGAGTGTTTGAGTAGGCCACTGACCCTCTTTGTCTCATTTTCCCTCAGCCTCTACCCAGTCTTGCACGCATCAGGGCCGCCAGGTAGCCCCTGGGGAACACTGGGCCGTGGATGCCTGCACCAGCTGCTCCTGCTTGGCTGGCACTGTGCGCTGCCAGAGCCAACGCTGCAGTAAGCTCGCATGTGGCTCGGTAAGTGTTTTGGTCCAAGGTGGTAGGAGCGGGGTGCACAGGGCACTGCCATCCCAGAGCCGTGAGGGGGGCTTGGCCTTGTCTTGCCTTCACGAGCTATTAGTGGAGCCATGGATGGTGCTGTTCCGGGAGTGACCACCAGAGGGTGGCCTGACCTGCTCTCAGTGAATCTGGGTTCAAGGGGTCAGAGAGAAGATGGGCGGATGCTCAGACTACTATGAGAGACAGCTGAGACTTGACAAGGGAGTGTCCTGTGACTGACCATGTTTGGGTCTGAGGCCAGGATGAGGCTCCTGCCCTGAGCCCCGGCAGCTGCTGTCCCCGCTGTTTGCCCCGACCGGCTTCCTGCATGGCCTTCGGGGACCCCCATTACCGCACCTTCGATGGCCGCCTGCTGCACTTCCAGGGCAGCTGCAGTTACGTGCTGGCCAAGGATTGCCATGGCGACGACTTCAGGTGTGCATCCTTCTCCCTACTCCCTGCCGCCTAAACCTGGTGCCTCTGACCTCTGGCACCCAGGCCCTTCCTTCCCATAGTGTCCACGTGACTAATGATGACCGGGGCCGGAGGGGTGTGGCCTGGACCCAAGAGGTGGCGGTGCTGTTGGGAACCGTGGCTGTGAGGCTGCTGCAGGGCAGGACAGTCGTGGTGAGCCAAGGACGTGGGGAAGGTCAGTCCAGCACAGCTCACCTGCCTGGCCTAGCACGGCCCCTCCCTTCTCCCTCTCTTTCCCAGGTGGACCAGCGCACGGTGACCTTGCCCTTCCTTCAGGAGCCCCTGCTGTACATTGAACTTCGAGGTCACACTGTGATCCTGCATGCCCAGCCTGGACTTCAGGTGTGGTTAGGGGGCAACGGGGTCCCATGCTTCCTACATTCTACAAAGACAGGTGCCTACTCCTGCCAGGTGGAAGGAGGAGCCAGAAGGGAGAGCGCACAGCTACATCCTCAAAAGGCTCTGTCCTGAGCCTGTTTTCAGTCTTGGCTCAGCCCTCCATATCCTGAGACTCTGAGCCATCATCAGCCTTCTCTGGGCCTCAGTTTGCCTGTCTGTAAAGTGGGGAGTTGATAGGGTTAGGGAAGCGGCCAAGAAGGTGTACAAGGTGGTCTCTGTGGGTTCTCCCAACTCCCATGGGGGAAGGTGGCTTGCTCTCTTGCTTCCAGCCAGAGTCCTAACAGACAAACCCATGCTTGTGTGCCCTTGATCCAAACTCTAATTACATTGTATCATCCTTAAGGCCACAAGACAATGAATCTCAGGAAGTGGGTTTTGTTCCACCGGAAACCCAGTTGAACAGTACCCAGGAATAGTGGGCAGGCCTCTCCACCATCAGTGTTTGGCCAGGATTAGGGAAGTGGCCCTTCGATGTGCAGTGTGCCCCTGTTCATCCCACAGCCTGGGAACTATCTGACTAGCACATGAGCTCCTTGGGGTCTCTCTCCTGCATCCCTAGTCCCAGGCCTCTCGCGCAGGTGCTGTGGGATGGGCAGTCCCAGGTGGAGGTGAGAGTTCCCAGCTCCTACCGGGGCCGGACTTGTGGTCTCTGTGGGAACCTCAATGGCTTTGCCCAGGATGATCTGCAGGGTCCAGATGGGAGGCTCCACGCCACAGAGGCTGTGTTTGGGAACAGCTGGAAGGTGAGTGACTTGGGAGCAAGGAGTCGGGGCACTAGAAGAACTGGGCACTGGCCCTTGCTGTGAAAAGGGACCCAAGACAGATTTGGGGGTTTTCATGGAAGGTGGAGGCTTGGAGCCTGTCTCGATTAATAGCAGAGGTAGGATGGCCTGTTGGAAGCCTTGTCTCCTGAATCTCTAAAGCCTGCTCTGTCTCTCCGTCACTCACAGGCTGTGTGACCTTACACAGGTCAACGTCTACCTACTCTAGTCTTATTTTATCTCGAAAGAGAGACAGTGCTTTCCTTTGTTGTTTTGTTGTTAGACCTGTGATCCTCTTCTCCCAGCTTCCATTGTACAGGCATCACAGACCTGAGCGATGGGCACTTTTGATTCCTTCTGTTCCGTTTTGAGAAAGGGTCTCCTGTAACCTAGACTGTCCTTGAACTCTCTGTGTAGCCTTGAACCGGGTGACTGACCCTCCTGCCTCGGTCTCCAAAGTGCAGCACCATCCTGGTTTTTTCCGGGGGGTGCAGAGTATCAAAGTTAAGGCTTTGTACCAGACAAACACTCTTCCAACTGCACCCCATCCTAGCCCATCCTTCGCTATTCCCAAAGGGGGCGCTTTGATTCATTTGCTTTCTCTCTCTCTTTTTTTTTTTTTTTGGTTTTTCGAGACAGGGTTTCTCTTGCTTTCTCTTTTTTGATACAAAGTCTCACTATGTTGTCCAGGTTGGCCTGGACCTTTCTATCTCGCCCAGGATCCCCTCCCCCAGACTTCTAGAGTCACAGGTGTGCCCCACTATGTTTGGCTCTTTAAAGGATGTGTTTTCATTAGCATGTATTAATTACACATAATAATGTATTTCATTTTGACATTTTCATACATGTATTTACTGTATTTTGATTACCTTCCCCATCGCCCTCTCTTGGTCTCCCCTGTTCCCACTAATCCCCTTCCTCTTCCCAGCTAGCCCCCCCCACTTCTACTTTCTTGTCTTTTTTATTTTTTACTTTTATTTTGGTTTTTCGAGACAGGTTTTCTCTGTGTAGCTTTTGAACCTGTCCTAGAACTCACTTTGTAGACCAGGCTGGCCTCGAACTCACAGAGAGCCACATGCCTTTGCCTCCTGAGTGCTGGGATTAAAGGCGTGCGCCACCACCCCCTGGCCTTCCTTTTGATCCCCCCCCCAATCCAATGGTTCCATTTAAGGTTGTAGGTAAGACTTTGTTTGCAGGAGCATGACATGTTCTTCTCAAAGGGAGATTTTGTCGGGGATGTTTTCATATCATGGTTGCTCTCTCCATGTAGGTCCCTGAAGGCCTGGGTCCTAGCCGGCCCTGTTCTGCAGGCAGAGAGGTGGACCCATGTCGGGCAGTAGGTTACCGTGCCAGGCGTGAGGCCAATGCCCGGTGTGGGCTCCTGAAGACCTCACCGTTCAGTCACTGCCATGCTGTGGTACCCCCAGAACCCTTCTTTGCTGCCTGTGTGTATGACCTATGTGCTTGTGGACCCGGAGCCTCAGCTGACGCTTGTCTCTGTGATGCCCTGGAAGCCTATGCTAGTCACTGTCGCCAGGCTGGGGTGACTCCTGTCTGGAGGGGCCCTACACTCTGTGGTAAGGGGGTGATACCAGTTTGCGTGAAATGAAGGCCCAGTTCGGAAAGGAGGGGTAGCCCAGTAGACTGAAGTCTGGGCAGGAAGAGGGTACAGGGAGACATAGCACAATGTCCTTACAGCCAGAGAGATGCTGGGGACCTCTGTGACATGGCTTTCCTCTGTCTACAGTGGTGGGCTGCCCCACGGACCGTGGCTTTGTGTTTGATGAATGTGGACCACCCTGCCCCCGCACCTGCTTCAACCAGCACATACCCCTCGGGGAACTGGCAGCCCACTGCGTGAGGCCCTGTGTTCCAGGCTGCCGGTGTCCTGCGGGCCTGCTGGAACATGAAGGCCACTGCATCCCACCTGAGGCCTGCCCACCAGTCCTGCTTGCTGGCGACTAACCAGCTCGCACGCTGCCCAGTCCTAGTCAGGAGCAGCCCCCTGTCCCAGCCTGAGTTAAGGGTACCCTCAGCCAGGACTTACCTGGTCAGATGTCACCCTTGGTAAGCAGCAACCTCCAGGCCACAGTTGTAGAGAGACAGATCCCCGCTCAGGCAATGGGATCCTGGGCCTGTACTCCAGACATCTGTAGTGCCAAAACACAAGAATAAACTCTACACTTGCCCATGACTTCCTTGTGTGTGTGTGTTTCTTCATGGCACTCGTGACTTCCTCGTGCTGTCTGGGAAACTCTGAAATGGAAAGGTTGACCCAAGTGCTTTGCTCCCTGCCCTGTGCCTAGTCTGTGTGGTAGGCATGACTGATTGTTTTTGTTTTGTTATTTTTTTGTTGGTTTTGTTTTTTTGAGACAGGGTTTCTCTGTGTAGCCCTGGCTGGCCTGGAACTCATTCTGGAGACCAGGCTGGCCTTGAAACTCAGAGATTTGTCTGCCTCTGCCTCCTGAGTGCTGGGATTAAAAGGCGTGTGCCACCACTGCCTGTGACTCTTATGTGAGACCCTCTGTGGATCCGTGTGGGGCTTTGCAGCGGCTGCAGAGCCGCTGAGAAGAGGCACAAACCAAGTCCTCTTGTTTCTTCTGGGTTTGGCAGTACTAGGTACTTCATCTTCTTGGTCACACTTAGAACTGGTGACGTGAGGCTCATCATCTAGGAAGAGAAACAATGCAAGTACACACAGCGTCGTGTGCACGTATGAGAAGCCTTAGAAACAGGTTACGTACATGCACGTTATGTGTGTGTTCACAGTCACAGCATCAGGTGGGCGTGGAGTCAGCACAAACAGCTTGCCAAAACATCACTGTAGGGAGGTAACATGGGTTTTAAGATAGAAATAATCCAGAATTTGAGTCCTCTTTGCCACATATGAGCTGTGAAAGTGAGGGCTCAATGGCCCAGGAAAGGAAGCAGCCGGGATCTTTGTTGTTTTCTTAGGCAACAGAGTGCTAAGTTGAATTAGAGCCCACCCACCTTCCCAGCGCAGCCTTTTGAAGAGAGAGGCCATTTCCATTTGGGGGCCAGAGAGAAAAGTTTGCCCTGGCAGGGATGGCAAGGCTGCAAGAAAGCCACGCTGCTCAGACAACACAGGCTGTCAAGATCCGTTTTTCATTACCATAACGAAATGCCCAACATGTTTAATTTATAAGTGAAAAGGTGACGGAGGAAGGTCATTGGCTAATAAAGAAACTGCCTTTGCCTATTTGATAGGCCAGCCTTTAGGTGGGTGGAGTAAACAGAACAGAATGCTGGGAGGAAGAGGAAGTGAGCTCAGACTTGATAGCTCTGCTCTCTGGGGCAGATGCGATGAAGCTCTGACCCAGGATGGACGTAGGCTAGAATCTTCCCAGTAAGCGCACCTTGGGGTGCTACACACATTATTAGAAATGGGCTAGTCCAGGTGCGAGAGTTAGCCGAGAAGAGGCTAGATATAATGGGCCAAGCAGTGTTTAAAAGAATACAATTTGTGTGTTGTTATTTTGGGTAAAGCTAGCTGGTGGCTGGGAGCTGGGCGGCAAGAACGCAGCCTGCAGCTCCATCAACAAAAAGGCTTGTTTTGTCTCACAATTCTGGAGGCTCCCATCCAAGACTGACTTGCCCTGTTGCTTTAGGCCTCTGGTGAGGGGAGCAGGGATTATTCATTGGAGCAAACTTCTTACATCATGAGCCAGGAAACAAAGAGAGACAAGACAGGGCAGGGGTCCCAAAATAGGCTTCAACTGCCAATGACCTAAGGATTTTCTACAATACTTCATCCCTTAAAAGACCACAGCATCACCCAGTAGTGCCAGCCTGGGAGCCAAGCCTTTGACACATAGGTCTTCCGGGAGATAGTTGACATCCCAACTGTAGAGTAGACCTTTGTCTGTGTTTGGTCCTTTTTCTTCCCATAGTTTGCCTATGTCACATGTGTCCTTGCAAGGAAGAGGCACGGGTGGGATGATCCGGAAGAACGTTTAGCCGGTGGGCAGAGGCTGTGCTCTTGCTGGAGTGACTCCCTCTGCTCACACTTACCTATTACTAATTGTCCCTGAATCGTGCTTTCCCAGAGTGCATCTGTCATGTCCCTCCAAGTGAGGGAAGCATTGGCAGTCTCATGGTGTGTGATTAAGGATGATCAAAGCATGGAGCTGCGAGAGGGAATCACACGCAGAGGCGTGTGGGTCCTGACATGTTAGGCTGCTGCTGTCACCATGATCCATACATAGCATACTTACTGGGGACCAGATCACACAGGTGGGAAATTTGTAAGTATGGATGTATTCATACGATGGTTAATTCCAATCCTCAGCACAACCAACAAGCACCTGAGAAGGACGTGGCAATGAAGGACTGTCCTGATCAGGCTGTCCTATGGGCATGCCTGTGGGGCACTGTCTCGATTGCTTTAATTGCTGTGGGAATGGCACTGTTCCCTGGTTGGGGGCCCTGGACTATATGCAGGTAGAGAAAGCTAGCTGAGTGCTAAGCACATGTCTTTCTTTTCTCTGCTCTTGGCTATAGATGTGATGTGACCAGCACAGTGATGGGCTGTAACCTATAACCACTCTCCCCTAAGTTGTTTTTTTTTTTTTGGATTTTTGAGACAGGGTTTCTCCATAGCTTTTGGTTCCTGTCCTGGAACTAGCTCTTGTAGACCAGTCTGTGTTGTATTAGGAGCGGCGAGCTGCGTCCCTGGCACCCGGCCGCCTGCACGGCTAGCTTTACCCGAAATAATTACACGGGAACTGTATTCTTTTAAACACTGCTTGGCCCATTTCTATCTAGCCTCTTCTTGGCTAACTCTCACACCTGGACTAGCCCATTTCTAGTGTAGCCCACGAGGTGGCTTACCAGGGAGATTCTAGCCTACGTCCATCTTCATCGCGTGTGCCTCAGAGAGAAGAGCTCTCGCGCCCGCCCTGGAGATGGGAGCATGGCGTCTCTCTGAGGCATCTGCTCCCAAGAGGAGAGCTGTCAAGTCTGAGCTCACTTCCTCTTCCTCCCAGCATTCTGTTCTGTTTACTCCACCCACCTGTGTTCTAACCTATGAGGGCCAGCCAAGCAGTTTCTTTATTTTTTTAACCAATGAAATCAACAGATTGATATATGACACTCCCACATCAAGGCTGGCCTCGAACTCAGAGATCTGCCTGCTGCTTTAATCCAAGTGCTGGGATTAAAGGCGTGCACCACCACCGCCCGGCTCTAAATTGTTTTTTTAAAGATGCATTTATTTTTCTTTTATGTGTCTGTTTTTGCCTCGTGCTTATAAGGGCATGACGCGTATGCCTGGTGACTACAGAGACCAGAAGAGGGTGGAGGATCCTTGGGAACTGGTTTGACAGGTGGTTGTGAGCTGCCATGAAGATGCTGGGGACCTGACCTGGGTCGTCTGCAAAGTGCTCTTAGCTGCGGAGTCATCTCTGCAGCCCCCCTAAGTTGCTTCTTGTTGCACCATTTGACCACAGCAGCATGCAGAAAACCAGAACAATGCATCTGTAAATATTCACTAGGGCTGCAAACAGGCACCTGTGCTGAGGTCTCTTGTGTCATGCTCTGTATTCCGCCTCTAGTCCAGGAAACCTACCCGGGACCGAGCCTAGTGTCCCTCCCTGGGAGGCTCAGGTGTCAGGGCCCTGCATTATTGAGATCCGAGCTTTTGTTCCTTGTCCTTTACCTCCCTTGAGGCCCTTGTGGCAGATGCAGATAGGGAAGAGGAACAGGACATTTGTCCTGTTGTCTTCCCCATGGCACAGGCAACCATCCCTGGGGGTCCAAGACTCCCCTGTAACCTCAAGCAAGCCTTGACCCTTCACCAACTTCTCTTCCAGGGCCCTGCAGGTCTAGGCCAGCTCCAAACTGCAACAGAGCAGGTACGGAAGGCTGATGGCTGCTTCCAAGGGACAAGTAGACGGGGACCTGACACCCATGATCCCCACTCCAGGTACACGAGGGCTGGGACGGTGCCCCAGGGCTGGAGCTACCCATGACGTTGCTGGAGATGGAGCAGAGCCTACGGGCCCAGGAGAAGGTAGAGGCTCGCACATCGGGGAAGCAGATGCAGAAGGCGGAGTGGCTCCCCTCATTTCCTGGCTTCCCATCCTCATGCAGCTTCTCTGGGACTTGGAGCTGCTGACTGGGGTTGGGCTGGGCCTTTTCTGGCCCCCCTGGGCTGGGGTCTATGGCCAGAGAGACCAGACTCAGCATGCACGGAACCAGTGCAACCAATCCTGTGGCAGGAATCTAGATGGGGATTCTATGCATCTGGTGAGTGTGGTGAGTAGGGGCACCGTGTGTCACGCAGGTGGTCTAGAGGGTGAGGGGAAGTGGGCAATGCGTGGGCTTTGCGATTTACAGGCCTAGGTTCAAATTTCTGCTTTGTGGTTTCCTGTGGACTCTAAGCTTCCAGTTGCTCAGCTACAAATATGGGTAATAATAGATCCTTCTAGATCTTTCCTCAAAGACCATTGGGAGGACCACTGGATTCACTGGGACAAAAGGGTTCCTACCATACCCAACAAATACCATATGCTCCTAACTTGAAGACTGCACAGTTAACAACTGGCTGGTGAAATCAACTGTGGGCCATACGCAAAGCCTTTCCATGTGGCTGCCCAGAGGGAAAGACATCACCTGGCAGGCCTAAGAGGGCAGAGGTACTGGTGCCCAGCGTGGCTCTGAGACAGAGATGCTGAGAAGCCTTTGCCATGGGCTGATCCAAAACAGAGCTGAGAACAGGGATGGCGCCCCTGAGGTCAGGTTAGTGGCTTCTCGGGGCTGAGGCACCCTCTGTGGGAACAGAAGGTTTGCTAGTAGTGACCACTCAGGAAGAATTCAGCCAGGCTTGAGGAAGAGCTATCACAAAGGGCATGAATGCCAGGAGGCAGGAGACACGAGGGCCTGCTGGGAGCTTCCTTCCTACTCAGGGAATGCCACCCTGTGAGTGTGGGCTCACTTAATCTCTGCAGAGTTCCAAGATACACCCTCCACTCCAGGCTGAGGAAGCCCCGAGTGAGAGCCATCAGCTCCCCAAGGGGTGAGTCTTGCTCCCCAGGGACTCTGCATTCTTGGTACTGCCTCACAGTGACAGAGAACCCACTTCCTGTGACAATCCTCCTTCCCTCCTCCTTCCTCCAATTCCTTCTAGACCTTTGCTCAGTCCCTGGCAGGACACCACAGCTCCCAGGAGCCACTGGGTACAGGAGTTGGGGAGGGGGCTCCTTGAATTCCTACTTGACTTACTTAGCAGCCTGAAAGTCCAAGGGTGTCTAGCAGGCAGGCTGCTCCCCACTGCAGCTGCTGAACTCCTGCAGGAGGCAGGCCACAGATCCTTCATCCGCCTCAGATCTGGGTGAAGCCAGGAGCGATGCTGACCCAAGGCTGGAGGGCCCCATCATGCCTGCAGAGACAGCACTTGGTACACCAACAGGAACCAGTCCAGAAGTCAAGGGAGCCGGCGCTCCTGGAGCTGGTAAACCAGACTAGATTGGGAGGCAGGGACAGTCTCATCCTGGATCTTCATCACGTACCTTGTCACTGAGTGTCAAGTTAGCTGGGGACGCCAATAAGGTTTTCGTTTATTTTATTTTATTTTATTTTTTGAGACAGGGCCTTGCTATATAGGCCACCTTTTTGTTTTCTTTTGTTGTTCTCCCCCACGCCCAGACAGGGTTCCCTGTGTAGCTCTGACTGTCCTGGAACTCACTCTGTAGACCAGGACCTGGCCTAGAACTAAGCAATCTGCCAAGTGCTGGGTGTGCACCACCACTGCCCAGCTTTGTGTGGGTCATCTTAACTTGGAACTTGGTGTATAATCCAGGCTGATCTTCAGTTCACAATCCTCCTGCCTCAGCCTCACAAGTGCTAGGATTATGGGTACACCACCATGCCCGACGGAAGCAGGTTTTATTGCCAGTTTTTGAGTTGGCACCAGCTATCTTGGGCACTGTGTCCAGTGGGGCCAAGGCAGGGAGCGGCAGCAGTTGAAGAAGGGACAGAATAGCAATCCTAAACCATCCATTTGCTACCCCTTGCCAAGCACAGTGCCATACAGGAGACACGGGAGGACTTGGTCTAGTCTTTGAGATCACACTCTTGTGAGAGAACAAGATATGACGCACGCAGATAGGATTTGGTGCCCTGGCCTCCCCTCCCCAGGCTGCTGTGTTGATTCTCAAATTGTGTGTTAAGCAACGCATCTCTCAAAGCTATATGCATTCAATTGTTTTACCACTTGGACGAGTGCTAATGATTCTTTTTTTGATTGACAGAGTTTTGACAAGAATGTTACCTTTTGGAAAGACAGGGATACAAATTACACTATATTACCTGGGGATGGGGTGCTCCTTATACTATATTACCTGGGGATGGGGTGCTCCCTATACTATATTACCTGGGGGTGGGGTGCTCCCTGCACTATATTTCCTGGGGATGGGGTGCTCCCTACACTATATTACCTAGGGATGGGGTGCTTCCTACACTATATTACCTGGGGGTGGAGTGCTCCCTACACTATATTACCTAGGGATGGGGGCTCAGCAGGAAGAGAATAGGAGGTTGTTTCTCCACTTTTGGCAATGATTTTTCTGAAGCCAAGAATCTTGTGAGTTCAAAGAGCCTTTGAAGCCGCATAGAAAACACACCCCTGTGGTTACTGCTGAGAATATTGTTTTCCTTGCAAGGGAAAGATGTAACAGTCTTCTTGCAAAGGAGCTGGGTTTAGGAGCCATGAAAAGCAGACCCTCAGTCTCGTGGCTGCAGAGAGGCTCTCTTTCCTGCAGCTGCAAGAAGCAGCGACGGCACGTCCCTCTTTTTGAATTCCTTTTGTTAATTATGAAGACTTGGCAGTTTTAAGCCAGGCTCTGGTTTAAAATTTCATTGTAAATTTCCTTTGATTTTATTGCCAGAAACAAAGAGTAAGATTTTCCTTCATAGCCGGGAAAGTATGGCACACGGTGTGGTGGTGGTGGTGGTGGATCCCCTGTGGGCCTGAGCCAGCAAACCCGGACAAAGAGTGGGTCCTAGGAGGACCCCAGCAAATGGGCCCTTCTTGTAGTGTTCATGGAACATGAGGAACTGTGCAGGTCTCTTTGAGCTAAAAAGAGGCAGATGTTGGGGTTGGCCATTTGTGGTCACAGGAAACACGTGGTAGGCCGTGCAAGTGTGGCAGGCGGTGGGAATGAAGGTGTGTGGATTGTGAACCGCCACTCCTGGGACTCCTCCCTCGCCTATGCCTACGCACAGGGCCCACCCCTACGCACAGGGCCCACCCCAGGCATCTGCATTCTAATTCCGGAGGAATGGGTGTCAGAGCCGGGACAGCAGTAGACATTAGTCAATGTCTGACTTTCCCTCGTAGGTTGCTTACATCCCACGGACAGCAGTAACTTTGAGGAGCCAGGAAACTCAGAGCTCAAGGTCAAAGGGTCAAAGGGTCACGGGCAAGGGCCCTCTCAGGGGGCAGCATGGGGTGGAGTCTGCCAGGGAGAAGGTTGCTGGGGGTGAGGTGGGGCCGCCTCCTACAGCTAGAGGAAGGAGGGACCATTGCTGAGACCTTTTACACCACATAAAATGGGTGTGGCGTACTCGGGGACCAGCAAGAGTGGGTGGGTAGTGGCGGTGGCAGTGGTGTGATATGCAAGGCACTGGGGGAAGAGCACAAACTTTTTGGGCCCAGAATATTTTTTCTTCCTAGGACCCAGACAAGATGGAAGAAAAGAGTCAAACAGAGCCAAACGTTCAGAGTTCTGGTGGACAGACTCTCAGAAGCCCACAGGAGGGAAAGCTGGACCAGGAAGCCCCAGAGCCGGCTGACCTGGCTTCCCAGGGCTTGCCAGCATCTCAAGATCCCTCCAAAGGGCTTGACACTGGCCTGAGCTATGAGAACGCAGAACCGCAGCCACTGCTGGCAGACTCTCCTCAGGGCCATCCTGAGGAGACACCACAGGGTCAGCGTGGGCAGTCGCTGCCGGGGTATAAAGGAGAGTCAATTCCAGGCAAAGGGGCTCCTCAGAGTCAAAGAGAAAGGAAGCAGTCTCAGCAGGACCAGGAATTCAAAACCCCTCAGTTTGCCCCTCAGTTTGGGGAAGACAGTAATTCAGAAGTCTGGGGGAAAGCGACATTATGGCGCCAGGAAGAGGGCGACCCTCAGGGCCATTCCAGGGATTTCTGCAGGTTCCCAGGAAAACCGATCCCCCAGTGTGTGGAAACCGAGATACCAGGACCCCGGGGTAGTAGCACCCAGCTGATCCAGGAAGGGGAGTGGACTCCTCCCTGTGCCCTGGTGCCTCCAGCCCAGCCGCAGCTCCAAGGCCCAGGAGGTGGGATACTGGCCTTTGGGGAACAGGAGCCCCAGACGAGGCTTCCTGGCTCAATCTGGGAGCAGAGAGGCCCTAGGAACCCCAAATCCTCAAAGGCCGCATGGTCTGAGCCCGGGAGCACGGAGGAGGCACCGGCCCGTACTGAGCAAGAGGCTCTGCAGCGGCTGCTGGAGCTGCACTGCGCGGCCAGGGAGCGGCGGCGGCAGAACCGCGAGCATCAGCGGCTGCGGGTGCGTCCCAGGGCCCGGCCTGCCGGTGGTGGAGGAGATGGGAGGGTCGCCGAGGCAGACAGAGCCCAGCTCATTGCCGCCTCCCCAGGTTCTGGACCGACTCCGCATCCTTGGGAACCATCACAGCAGGGTTCACCCGCTGGGGCTCCCTCCCAGAGCGGCTCAGATGGCACTACAGGCAAGAACCTGGGGAAAGGTGTCTCGGTCTCGGTCACCACGGTTCTGCCCCCGGAGGGGAGGGCAGCAGTCAGCGGCTTCCGAAGGGGTCCAGCGGGAGAGGGGCGGGCGCTGGACGGTACCCTGATGGCTGCACCAGCCCGCTCAGAGTTCTTGCCACCTAGGAGGATGCGGCAGGATGGAGACATACCTTGCGAGAGCGGCTGGAACAAGTGCACAGAGGAAGGACTCAGTGGCTGTGGGCACTCGGGGCCAGGTGAGGAGCAGGCAGGGAATGGCAGGCACTACTTTGCCCTAACATCTGATTGACAAGTCACTGTCTTCTCAGGAACACCCAGAACTTTCAGGAGCTACTGTCCCCTGGCACTGTGAAGCCTAGTCCTGGAGAATAGTGCGCACACCACCCAGCCTGCTCCTGCTCTGGCTGGGTCACCATGAGATAAACAAAGGAAAAACTAAAGGGTAACCCCAAGTGTGAAGCAGTTTCAGAAAGGTTCCGACGGAAGCATCAAGGCCAGGGAGAACAAACACACACACACAGCAAGGCAACTCCACCAAAATCCTATTATTTCCTCTTTCTGCTCCTCTGTCGCTGCCTGGCCCAAGGTCAGAGGGCCAGGTCCCGGGGGTCCAGTAAGGCAAAGGCTCCATTCTTACGGAAGAACGACTCAATGCGGCACATCTTGCAGGAGACCAATTCCTGCTTTATTGGGGGGCCTGGGAAGAGACATCAGACTCTACGAATGGGTTTCTGGAGTACAGGAGTCCTGCCACATATCCCTAGGGCTCTGCCTACGGCTCTACTCCGTGCGAATAAATGAAAAGGCCTTCCAAAGAGTGAGGGCTACAGGAAAAACTCAGCAGTGGTGGCAGTGTGGCCTGCAGCTGTCTGCCATGGTAACCCAGCTCTAAGATGGTCCGCCAGGGCCACTAGGTCAGTGTGCCTCTGGCTATGATTGTCACAGGGACGGACTGTGGAGACATGGAGCTTCCTTCTACCCCATCCCCTTCTGGGGCCTCCTCTTGCATTTGTTGGGAAGCTGCTCCCCTTACTTGTGAGGTACGGGGCGGGGATATGAGGGAACTGTGTTGCTCTCCAACCATCCAAAATTTCTGCAACTCAGGCAACAGGACACACTTCCTGGAAACTCCTGACTGGTAGTAAACGGATACTCAAGGGCCCTCATCAAAGCAGTGACACCCGTGGCCTTAGTGCTTTCCCAAGCTTCTCCTCCTATTTCTGTCCCGGCTGATGACCTACCTTCAGCCTGGGGCAGAGCTGCGGGCTCAGGTGGGTTGCCTTCCCACCAATGCCATCCCTACCTTCTGGTCCACCTTCCATTCTTACACTCGGGTGACTCCCTCTGAGCTAACTCCTCAAGGCCATGCTTCCCCACAGAGCCTACGGTGGCCAGCACAGGCTATCTTCACTCATCTCCAGCCCATCAGCGACTACAGTGAAATCTGTGCATTGCCGTTGATTGCCGTCCCTGTCACACTGAAGCCATCAATGAGCTCCACTGAGTTTTGTCCAAAACATCCTTGATCTCAGTTCTGCTAATCCTACCCTTGCCAAGGTTACACAAAACAAATGCCTAGTTCATCTGCTAGATGCTTCAATTTCCCAAATCCAGTATCCCTGGCTTAAACCCCCCACTAGCTTCCCCTCAAATGAGGAGAAAATCCAAAGCCCTACCCCCATCATTTACCTTAAAAGCCTCAAGACTGACCTTTGCTAGCAATCCAACCTGAAGCACATGCCCCTGCCCCCTGCCCCCCATCCCTTCATTTCACAGGGCTTGTCCCTTAGATCTATCTCCTTGCCCTGTTTACACAATCTGGCCTTCCCCTAGGATGCCAGTTCTCCAGCATAAGGCACAAGTTCCATGTCTGTGAGGTGACTCATGTATGGGAAGTTGGGGCTCACCCAGCTGCCAGCCATATGTGAAGTTGGTGGTGATGGGGAACAGGTAACGCGTCTCTGGCAGGTCCAGCTTTCGGGTGTTGAGATACTGGTAGCGTCCTTGCAAGTCATGGGAGATGCCTTCATAGAGCAGGGCTTTGGTGTCGGGTGGTACTGGGTACATTTCTGACTGTAAAGGAGCCTCTGGGACAGGGCTGGGGGCCTTAGAAGGGGCTGCTTTGGAGACAGGTGGTGCTAAGTCCGGGGCCTTAGGCATCAGGGTGGGCAGTTTCAGGGGCAGGCGAGCTGCGGCTTTAGCCTTCTGTTTGGCCTTCACCAGAGCCCCATACTTGCGGTGCCATTCACAGCGCAACTTCATCTCTCTGAGGTATTCCTCCTTCCAGAAGTTTTGCCGCAGGGTGTCCATGTTGAGCTGCCTCGACATGGTGGCAAGGGGAAAAGCGCTATCGGGGTGGCTATTGCTGAGTGAGCACAGCGGGCAGAGACAGTGGGGGGCTGCCCTGGGACAGTCACCTGGCAACCGAGCCTCACCTCACACAGGGCCAGAGTTCTACCTGCCATTGCCCTCAGCAGATGTCCCGGGTCACCCTTTCTGAGATAGCCCAGGGTAGGGCTCACTAACTAAACACCTTGATCCCCAAACCTGAAGGCTCCAAGCTCTAGCAAGAACAGTCGTTCTCAACCTTCCTAACGCTGTGGCCCTTTAATACAGTTCCTCATTTTGTGGTGATCCCCAACCATAAAATTATTTTCATTGCTACTTCATAACTGTAATTTTGCTACTGTTGTGAATTTTTTTTTAGATTTATTTATTATGTATACAGTAATCTCAGTACTCTGCCTGCAGGCCAGAAGAGGGCACCAGATCTCATTACAGATGGTTGTGAGACACCATGTGGTTCCTGGGAATTGACCTCAGGACCTTTGGAAGGGCAGGTGGTGCTCTTAACCACTGAGCCATCTCTCCAGCCCCTACTGTTGTGAACTGTAATATAAATATCTGTGTTTTCTGATGGTCCTGGGTAAGGGCCATTCCATACCAAAGGGTCTCGAACCACAGGCTGAGTGAGAATGATCTAGAATGACAATCCTATGCAATTGCTTTATTGCTTGGGCAAGGCCCCTCTCAGCACCAGAAAAACTGAGTAAAGGCACAAAAGTAGGAACTGGGCTCAAACTTTGTCCTCCATCCCTGAAGTCAGTCTATGACGTAGGGGACCAGTCCTTGAATTAGGCTCCTGTTCAACGCTTCTTCATCACCTGGTTCTTTGGTAGCTTTCACCTATTTCCGATCTAATGTACCCCAACACTGCACCCCTCACGTATCCATTCCAGCATCCATTTGGAGAGAATATTTTTTTAATATCAACAATGACACTGTGTAACAGCACAGGGAGGAGGGGTGGAGAGAGAAGATGGTTGGGCTTTCTCTCCCTAACCAGCCTGGATCTGAACAGCAGAACCCCAATAGCTTAGGAGCCACTCAGCGAAGAGGAAGGGAGGGGCTGGAAACCAAGGCTTGAAACTTAAATAGAGGATGGCAAACTGGAAGAGGCCTGGTAGTGAGAGGGGGCTGGCGGCTGAGGAGCCCTAGCGCAGGTCTTCGGCCGTGAACATGCCCTTGGCCCTGCGCAGGATGGAGTCTTTGGCTGCATCATAGGGATGCTCCTTGGATGGGATCTCCAGGACAGCTGGGATGGAACGCTGGTGGGCGTCAAGGGCATGCCGAACCATCTCTGCAATGTACTGGTTGATGAGAATGATGCCAATGTCATCCCTGTTTAGAAACTGCCTGTTGGGGAAGAAGAGGAAGAGAAGGCAGTGACCAGGGGGCACAAGGGTCTCAACCATAGCTTTCCTTGGATGAAGCAATTGCACTCAGAAGCTCAGAACCATACTAACCAGGCTGCATATCAGTGTGTTCTATATGCTGCCTATGAGTAGGAAAGGGGAGGAGAGGGAAGTAGGTACGAGGCCCTTTGTATCAGCATAAGAAGATTCTAGAAACGTAAGACTCTTGGTATTGATGAAGGTAGAGAAGGTAGAAATATTAAGATATAGGGCTGAGGAGACCACCGAAGGCCTCAAGGTCTACAGCAGGGGGCTGGGCCAGGATGACATTTGCCATAAGCTAAAGACAGAAAGAGGAGACTAGGCAATGACAGAATCACAATTTCCAGACAGAAACCGTCATTATGGTTTTCCTATCATGTGATCACCCCCCCCCCACACACACACATCTACTCATTAAAAATAATTTACTGAAAAAGAGTAAGAGAGAGAGAGAGAGAGAGAGAACAAGAACCAGGCGGTAGAAGCACACTTTCAATCCCAGCACTTCAGAGGCAGAGGCAAGCAGATCTCTGTGAGTTGGAGGCCAGCCTGGTCTACAGACTGAGTTCCAGGACAGTCAAGGCTACACAAAGAAACCCTGTCTTGAAAAACAAAACAACAATAATAATTTACCCACTTTGTGCTAAGCATGGAATAGACTTGACTTGATCATTTTTAGGATCCCTTCTTTTTGGAAACATGGGAAATTCTTATAAGTAAAATCTGTCCTCCAATGACATTGGAGGTCACTTTGCCACTTTGCTTAGAGATCAGCTGATCTTCACAATCTCCCAGGTGTGAGCCTGCCACACCCTGGGCAGTGGAAACTAGTCTCAGCCAGTATCCCTGGACTGGGCTATTTAGGGAAAACAGGTGAGGGCAGTTTGTTCCAGCGATTTGGCACAGTAGCCCTGGAAAAGGAGTAAGGGAAAGAATAGAGAGTTGGCACCCTCGATTCTGGTCAACAGGACACTTCCTGGCTTAAAAGGAAGGCCTGCACCCACTTTTTGGAACTATGATCTTTGACCCAGGGTACATAGTGAGGGCTTGAAGCACAAGGTCTTTGTGGAAGGCCATACTTTCCAGATGTTCTGCCCAATGTGCTCAAGACAAACGAAAACCCCACGGCAGGCTGCAGAGAGCAGCTCAGACTGGGCACTAGCTAAGAAAGGCAAAAGGGGGACGAACAAGACGGCTCAGTGGGGAAAGGTGCCTGCTGACTGCTTTGACTTCTAGCCTCAGAACTAGCCCGTGGAAAGAGAAAACTGACTTCACAAAGTTGGCTTCTGATCTCCATCCACGGTCACACATCACACACATAGACTCAGTAATTAAAAAAAAATAAAAAAGAGACCGGCAGTGGTGGCGCATGCCTTTAATCCCAGCACCCAGGAGGCAGAGGCAGGCGGATCTCTGCATTCAAGGCCTGCCTGGTCTACAGTGCAAGTTCCAGGACTACACAGAGAAACCCTGGGTTAAACAAACAAATAAATGAGAAAGAGTTGACCTAGGTCGAGTCTCTTACGACTGGTGTGTCTTTGGGCCTGTGCCTTAACCTATCCGCCCTTTTTCTCACCGGTAAGCAGAAATAACCACTACCTTACAGGACAATTGTGAGCCTCTAAGAAAAATGAAGCGCGTACACACACACACACACACACACACACACACACACACACACACACACACGAGCCCACTGTCCAGACTCACACTGGATGTGATTTGTTTAGGGTACGACTCGAAACGTAAGGTCCAGAGAAAACGCTACAGGTGAGCGTCAGGGACCCGGAAGAGGCGCTGAACCTGCGGGTCCTCACCGACTGGAGGCTCCCGGCGTCCAATTACGGCAGGACCGGACATCAAGCCCGACTCTCCTAACCTGACACACAATCATGTGACGGGGAGTTCGTGGGACCTGCCGTACGCCGGGCCCCTCCGAGCCCCAAAAGGGAACTTAGGCAGCGGAGGCCTCTGCTCCGGAGGGGCTGATGGCTTCCAGGACCATCTCGATCCCTATCGCCGCTTGACACCCAGGTAAACAGGCCGCTAATTCTAGCGCTTACAAGCAGGACCCATTCATTCAGGCCTCACAGGCTACCGTACCTGAAAGTGTCTTCGATCTCATTGATGGTAGTATCCTTCTCCACTACCAGGAAATTAGGGTGGCGGTTCTTGTTAAGCTCCCCTATGCCGCCCAGCAGGAAACCCGTCACCGTGTCCTCGTCTCCAATCACCGCGATTAGTTTACCCCGGCCCGCCATTCCGTCGGCAGAGCGGAAAGCTCACCCGGCACCTGTGATGCTCCGCCCCCGCAGCGGCCCCGCCCTTCAGTCATGCGCGGTTCCCCGCCTCCCGGACATGCGCATTAGCAGGAATGCGCCTCAGTACTGCTGCGCCATAGAGGCCGGAACTACGTCTCCCAGAAGGCTGAGCGGCAGAGGCCTCTCGGGCCTTCTTTTATTCCTTTATTCTGGAAGATACGTTTGTTTGAACCTACAGTTATTAGAGGGCGAGACTTCAGGGGGCATACTCTCTTTTTGTGTGTGTGTTATTTTGTTTTTGGCTTTTTGAGACAGGTGCTCATATAGTCCGGGATAGCCTCGAACTTGCAGTGTAGGAGAGAATGACCTTAAATTCCTGATCTCACTGCTACTTTCCACACAGAGTTTGTGTGTAGTTTGTTTGGTTTAAAAAAATTTTGTTGATGTTGTTCCATTTGTTCTTTCGGAGACTCTCGCGCGGGGCGGTGGAGTTGCGGGGCATGGGTGTGAGGTCATAGAGCACCCTGCGGGCCTTAGGGTCTTCTGCTCAGTTCGGTGTATGGTTTGATTTTTTTTTTCTTTCTTTCCTTCTCCTTCCTCCGCCCCTTCTGTTGTAATTTTAAAACGCCACGAAGAAGCAGAGCTCACATGGGAAGTTTATTGGAAGAGGAGAGAGAAGGGACAGAGAGGGAGGCAGAGACTAGTCGGTCCTCAGGGACAAGAGTGCTGGAAGATGGGCAGTGCCCACCTTTTAAAAGGCAACGTAGTAACTGTGCACAGAGGTTGTTATTAGTGGCTATAGCTGAGGATATATCCTAATCTCTCTCTCTCTCTCTGTGTCTCTCTGTGTGTGTGTGTCTCTCTCTCTCTGTCTCTCTGTCTCTCTCTCTCTCTCCTTTCTTGATAGGTTTCACTATTTAGCCTAACCTGGGCTCAAACTTTTGGTGGTCCTACTTCCTTAGCCTCCCAAGTACTAGGATTTAAGGCTTGTGCCTTCGCCACACCCTTGCCCCTTTGTTTTGATTTTATTTGGCAGTTTGTTTTTTGAAACCTGCTATATGTGGCCTTTGCTGCCTGGAACTCAGAATGCATGCAGACCAGGCTGCCTTTGAACTTGCAGTGAGTGATCCTACAGCCTCATCCTCCTGAATACTGGATTATAGGAATTCACCACTAATTCCTCCCTCCTTTGTTTGTTTGTTTGTTTTGGCCAGTCAGGCATCAGACTTTCCAGTTCTTACTGCAGTCTGGGATTACAGACGTGGACTACCACAATTGTCCAAGAAAAGATACTTGCTAGCTGGAAGGTTCAGGTCTAAGTCAGTGTCATGTACACATGCACATCAACTATGCCGCGGTTAACAATTACTCAATATATATATATATATAATTTATTTATTATGTATACAATAGTCTTCCTGCGTGTATGCCTGAAGGCCAGAAGAGGGCACCAGACCTCATTACAGATGGTTGTGAGCCACCATGTGGTTGCTGGGAATTGAACTCAGGACCTTTGGAAGAGCAGGCAATGCTCTTAACCATCTCCAGCCCCCTCAATATGTATTTTAATTACAAGAAATGGCAAATTGGTGACACTTTGGTGCTGTAGAGGCAAGGCCTTGTGTTCATTGCTACATTATATATATATGAACTATATAGCAGTGACCTTAGCTTTTAGGAGGTTGAAGCAGCACTGCCACAAGTTCAAGGTCAGCCTGGACTAGGTGGTAAGACTGTTGGGCCTAGCAAGATGGCTCAGTAAGGGCACTTGCCACACAGTTGATGACCCGAGTTTCGATCCCTAGACCCTACATGGTGGATGGAGAGGAGCAAGTTCTGTGAGTTTTCCTCTGACCTCTGCATTGTGTTCTTGCACACACAGACACACACAGAGGCACACTAAATAGCTAAATAAATGTGAATAATTGTTTTTTAAAACCCATAACAAACAAACAAAATACAAACCAAACAGGCCGGACGGTGGTAGCACACACCTTTAGTCTCAGCACTTGGGAGGCAGACAAGCAGATCTCTTGAGTTCAAGGCCATCCTGGTCGACAAGAGTTCTGGACAGCCAGAGATACACAGCAAAATCCTATCTCAGAAAGCAAACCAATAAAATTAAAGAATCGGGAAGTTTCCCAGACTCGCACAGTAGAGCTATCCTGGGACTGTGCTGTGTATGGAGGCAGGACTACGGGGGGGTGGGGGAGGCAAACGGAAGTGATGGTGCCCAGAAAGCAGGTGTGTCTAATGTGATCTGAGTGTCCTCTGAGCTGGTCAGACGTGTTCTCTGCATCCCGATCCTCCCCACCTGTGTGAGCAGCCTTGAGCTCTGACCACCCCAGTCAAAAGCTTTTTGTGTGTCTTCCCCACCCTGCCAGACTGCAACTTCAAGCTGCAAACCAAGATTAACCCATCATCCCTTCAGTTGCTTCCTGTCAGGTATTTGGTCACAAGTCCAAGTAAAATAGAAACAGTGTGGTCTGGGATGTGGGGGCACACTCGAGTTTCACCCTCGATCCAGCTGTTTTGAGGCTTCCTTTTAGACTTGGCACTGAAGTCCTCAGGGCTGTCACAGGATTGGAAGAGGATTGGGGAGAGGCCCTCAGCTCCTCAGCACCTGCTGCCCCACCATGACTGGATGAGAGCAGCTGACCCACTATGTGTGAGTGCCTCAAGTCACAGGGAGGTCAGCAACCCAGCTCCCTCTGGGGCAAGGAGGGACAGGCAGGGGGTGAGAGGGTGTGGGGGTGTCGATGGGACCATTTGCCCCAGACCCCGGCACAAACCCTGTGTGAGCACAGGTGGCTGGGTGCTCAAGAGAGGAAAATGCTTCCTGTCACTTCCAGTGTGACGGGGCAGGGGACATAGTTCTATGCTGCCGTCTGCAGCAGTCTGAGAGGGTTTTTTTTGTGTTGCTTTTTCTGAGACCTCTCTTAGGTAAAGCTGGTTTTTTGTTTTGTTTTGGTTTTTTTGTTTGTTTGTTTTATTTCAGAAAAGAATTTCAGGAGGAGCCAGTACCAAGGAGAGTTTGAATTTATTAGCGAGATTAATAGAGGTGGTTACACTGTGAGGTTCCCAGGGGGAAGGATAGGATCTATTCAGACATGGGTGTGAGCCTCTCAAGAGAGAATGACGTGTCTTAACCATAGCCATGTGCGCTATTTTGGTGATTTCTGAAGTCACATTTCAAAGGGTTACTAAGGAGCTTAACTGAGATCACAGGGTGGTTCCCGATGTGCCCTGGGTAGGCTTACAGCTGATAGCTAAGGTCCTAAATCACAAGAGAAGCCCGAGGAAGTTGTCATGTTTTCATTGTCAGCAACAGTTTAGTCTTGTTTATTTATTTATTTATTAAAGATTTCTGTCTCTTCCCCGCCACCGCCTCCCATTTCCCTCCCCCTCCCCCAATCAAGTCTCCCTCCCTCGTCAGCCCAAAGAGCAATCAGGGTTCCCTGCCCTGTGGGAAGTCCAAGGACCACCCACCTCCTTCCAGGTCTAGTAAGGTGAGCATCCAAACTGCTTAGGCTCCCACAAAGCCAGTACCTGCAGTAGGATCAAAAACCCATTGCCATTGTTCTTGAGTTCTCAGTAGTCCTCATTGTCCGCTATGTTCAGAGAGTCCGGTTTTATTCTAGGCTTTTTCAGACCCAGGCCAGCTGGCCTTGGTGAGTTCCCGATAGAACATCCCCATTGTCTCAGTGTGTGGGTGCACACCTCAAGGTCCTGAGTTCCTTGCTCGTGCTCTCTCTCCTTCTGCTCCTGATTTGGACCTTGAGATTTCTGTCCGGTGCTCCAGTGTGGGTCTCTGTCTCTGTCTCCTTTCATCGTCTGATGAAGGTTAATATTCAGGAGGATGCCTATATGTTTTTCTTTGGGTTCTCCTTCTTATTTAGCTTCTCTAGGATCACTAATTATAGGCTCAATGTCCTTTATTTATGGCTAGAAACCAAATATGAGTGAGTACATCCCATGTTTCTCTTTTTGGGTCTGGCTTACCTCACTCAGGATAGTGTTTTCTATTTCCATCCATTTGCATGCAAAATTCAAGAAGTCCTTGTTTTTTACTGCTGAGTAGTACTCTAATATGTATATATTCCATACTTTCTTCATCCATTCTTCCATTGAAGGGCATCTAGGTTGTTTCCAGGTTCTGGCTATTACAAACAATGCTGCTATGAACATAGTTGAGCATATACTTTTGTTGTATGATAGGGCATCTCTTGGGTATATTCCCAAGAGTGGTATTGCTGTGTCCAGGGGTAGGTTGATCCCGAATTTCCTGAGAAACCGCCACACTGCTTTCCAAAGTGGTTGCACAAGTTTGCATTCCCACCAGCAATGGATGAGTGTACCCCTTTCTCCACAACCTCTCCAGCAAAGGCTATCATTGGTGTTTTTTATTTTAGCCATTCTGACAGGACAGTCTTATTTGTAAGAGTCCCAGAAAGCTTCCTGTTTGCAGATGGCCTTAAGCATGGTTCATTGTCATTTTAGCATTTTTATTTGAAGTATCTCTCCAGGAAAGGCATATTGTCTCTAGGTTGGCAGTCTTCACAGAATGTGAATTGTACTGGAATTCTTGACTCTCAGCCTTGAGCCAGACTCTGGGAGTGAGGAGACGCCTTTTCCTTCCAGTCCCAAGAGTCTTTCTGTCCTGCCTCATTCTTGTGACATAAAGGGAAAGAAGAAACCTAAATAGAGAATGAGGAAGCAGACCGGTCACTGAATGGAGTCAGGTTTGGGGGCTGGGGTCACACTGTCTTGGGTCTTGGTGGCATCACTGTGGCGTGCGTGGGGATGGGTCTATTGTTTTGGGATCCATCTGGTGAAGTGCTCTGCTTTGTAGCCTGTTCATGTATCATTCATGCCTGTATAGAACTCTCAGGGTCAGGAGCTTAGACTGGTTGTGGAGGCCATGGGAGTCTGTCCACACATCAGGGTAGTAACCATAAACAGCCATGTGCCCCACAGAAGTGTGGAAATTGGTAGTAGTGACTCAGAAGAGGCCAAAGAAAGCTTCCCGGTGGCCAGAAAGACAGGTGTGGGAAGGCGAAGGTGTTCCAGGCAGAGGCCAGAACTGCAACACAGGTATCCGGGAAACCACGGAGCCGGGTGAGGTGCAGAGTACAGATAGGGACTGGGTACACTGCCCAACCACACGGAGAGATGGCTTGAACTCAGGGGAGTGTGGAGACCATCTCCTGGAATGGGACTAGAGCCACAGTGGCCCTGGTCTAAGCCAGAGGGACACGAGGCCTTTAATGGGACCTGCTCTAGCTGCATGGAACAGGGAGGGCAGGTCAGGGCCCAGAGATGAGTTCAGAAGCTGCTATGGAGCCCAGGAGACCTGAGCTAGGTCAAGACTTGAGGTGAGGGTATAGCTGACCTCAGGTCTGACCTCAGGTCTGGAGTGAGGTTCAGGAGTCTCATTTGGTTTCTGTTGGGTGAAGAGCGTTACTGCTTGAGCCGGTGGTCACACTTCTTTGTTTTTGTTTTTTGAGACAGGAAAATCTATACATAGACAGAAATCTATGTATCTCTGGCTGTCCTGGAACTCACTATGTAGACCAGGCTGGCCTCGAACTCAGGGAGATCTGCCTTTGCCTCCCAAGTGCTGGGATTAAAGGCATGGGCTACCACACCTGGCCTTTGTGGTCACAGGTTCTGTTTTTTTGGGTTTTGTTGTTGTTTGTTTGTTTGTTTTTTGGAGACAGGGTTTATCTGTAACTTTGGAGCCTATCCTGGAACTTGCTCTATAGGCCAGACTGGCCTCAAATTCACAGAGATCAGCCTGCCTCTGCCTCCCAAATGTTGGGATGAAAGGTATGCACCACCACCACCCAGCTTGGCCACAGTTCCAAGAACCTAATTTGAAGAACATCCTTTAGGTTGGGTTGAATGTAAGCGGCCTTCCAGTCACCCTTAATAGTGTCCACTGTCATCTGCCATTTGCTAGCCTTCCAGCTAGTGTGAGACTAATTCTCCACCAGGTCCTCTTTCGGGGAACATTCCAGACTTCTTGATTTCCCCAGGCCCTGCCCTCAGCCTGGGGTCAGGTCTCTGGGGAACAATCGTCTGGCCTCCATGTGGCCCGGGGTCAGGGGACAGCAGTGGACAAGCACGCCCCCATAAAGAACAGCCCAGCCTCCGCAACGGCTACACTTTATTTGGTGTTTTCCACATGTGCAAAAGTTTCCCACAAAGTTGGGCCCCACAATGTGTAAAAAAGACCCCCGACAAGGCAGAGCTGTGAAACCATAAAAAATAATAATAAAACAAGAGAAATCAGTCTCCCAGGAAGCCTGGCGTGGGCAGAGCACATCACTTGGGGCCAGTCCACAAGCCACGGGCTGCTTGTTCAGGCTCCATTTTCTTCTTTGTTCTTTTCCAAGTCCCGCACTCTAGGGCTGTGGCCACCAGAGGGCGGGATAGAGTCCTCAGGCCTGGCCCTTTGTGAGGGTGACTTCTCCCACACAGACACCCCAACTCAGTGCTTGCCCACTCGCTTCAGCCCCACTATGATCCTGGGGCTTCCACAGACCCCCAACCGCCTGTCTAACCCCTTGCCCCTGAGCCTGACTCCAGTCTGCCCTCACGCCACATGGGAGGGACACTGATCCCAGACAGATAAAGGCCCTCCACCCCTCACATGCAGGGTGGGGAGGGGGGTTGCGCCACTCACTTCACACCCAAGGCAGGTGTTTTAGTGTCTGATTCTGCGAGTGTGCGTATGGTTGTGGCACATTGGTGTGGGTGTGAGTTTGGCAGGAGGTGGGGGGGGCCTGGGCTGGGGGAGGCACTTGTGGGATTCAGGGCACGTTGACCTTGAAGGGGCTTCCAGGGACACTTTCATCACCCCATTTGACAATGAGGATGTAGTCTCCTTTCTCCTTGACAGTGTAGGTGACGTTGTAAACGCGGTTCCCCACGTGCTTCACATAGACCTCTTCACAGGGGGTCTTGGGCCCGTGCACGCCCACCATCATCATGTTGGTGCCTGGAGGGGGAAGCAAAGAGGAGCGGCTCACCCCAGGGCCACCAGCACCCCCCCCCAGCTTCCTGTCCCCCTCCCCTCCGCCCCCAGACCAGCCTCTTGACTGGAAGTTACCTGCTTTGCTGCAGTCCACAGTGAATGAGTTCTTCTGACCCACAAAGGCCTGGGACAGACCAGGGCCCCTTGTCACCACCTTGCTGGCATCTGAGGAGAACTTGGGGATGGAACTATAGCTGGCACCCCGGCTCGAGGAGGACTTCGTCACGGTCTCCACCAGGACTGTGGATGTTTCGTGAAGGCTGTGGCCTCCAGACAACCGGGGACCTGAAGGGCAGAGGAGGTGGCCAAGGGCCTGGTCAGAAGGACTTCTGTCCTTTTCTAGGACACTGACACGCTTCTGGGATGGGCCTCGGTGACCCTCCTGCCCTCAGCTGCAGCTCTGGAAGGACGAAGCCTACTCCAAACAAGCCGCTCCCAGCCCACTCCACTCCCTGCTATTCCTGGGCCTGAGCCACTTCTGGCTCCATCCCTCCTTCTCAAGGCTTCTTCCGGGGACTCAGGTTAGCTCACAGGAGTATGGCTTTAAAACAGAGCAAGTTCGAGGTCTAGCTCAGTAGTACTTGTCTAGTACTGACATGGTTCTGGTTTAAACCCCAGCATTGAAAAAAAGTTGTGTTTTTCTTTTAAAAAAAAAATGTATTTACTCATTATGTACATAATGTTCCTTCTGCATGTACACCTCCATGCCAGAAGAGGGCGCCAGATCTCATTACAGATGGCTGTGAGCCACCGTGTGGTTGCTGGGAATTGAACTCAGGACCTCTGGAAGAGCTGCCAGTGCTCTTAGGCTCCGAGCCATCTCTCCAGCCCCAACTCTACAGGATGGAATGCTGCCTAGTCAGGCCCTCCCCCACCGTGGTTACTTGACCATAACTGAGGGCAGACTACACTAGAGCCAGCCAGCCAGGCTTGGGCTGTATGAAGCTTCTCCATCCAGGATACTCACCTGTGACCTTTGCTTTGAAGGGGCTGCCCACAATGTGCTGAGGGCCACCATACTTGATGGCAATGAGGTAGTTACCAGGGGCCATGGGAGTGTAAGTGACTACATGGCCCTCGGGGCACTCCCGACAGTCCAGCTGCACCTTGGAAGGGCCATCGATGGTGACAGACAAGGCCCCTGAGCCTGCGTTCTGGGTGTTCACAATGAACTCCGATGACACACCTGGAGAACAGAGGAGGAAGGTTAGAAAGAGCGCAGCCCAGAATGGTGCCCTGGGGTCCTTGGGCAACACTGCAAGTCAGTACCAACAAGTGTCTGACCTCCCAATGGGTGTCTGACCACACCCCCAAATCTAACCTTGCTCCCCACCTAGCTCCACACACTCACCAGTAGTGCCTCCCTCAAGCCCGGGTCCGTAGGCTGACACCAAGCCTGGGTCCCCAGCTTGGCTCTGCTCGCCAACGCGGATCTTGAAGGGGCTTCCAGGGATGTGGGCACCATTGAACTTGACGTCAATTGAGTGGACGCCATTCTCATGGGGGATGAAGCGGATGGTGTGCTTATCTGTGGGGCAGAAGCTTGGTGAGCGAGCCTCCACCTTTCTCCACCCTTCCCCCGAGATCCCGGACTGGCAGGAGATGGCAGGGGCAGGGCCAGCTCACCACTGTCCAGCTCGGAAACATAACACTCCTCCACAGCTCCTGAGGGCGTGTGTACCCTAGCATCGATCACGCCCCGGGCCCCATTGAGCTGCACTGCGAAAGATGCCGGCTGGTTCACCTTAAGCCCCGTCTCCTGCAAAGACCACAGAGCATAGTCAGAGTCCTAGGAAGCTGGAGCAAAGGCAGTTTTATCTGCAGCCCAATGCTCCCACCACTCCAGCACGGCCCCTGCCTGCAGCCCAGATGGCAGGGATGGGCTGAGAAGGCAAAGGCTCATCTGCCTCTCTCTACATCCACCTGCAATGGGGTGGCCACCCTGCTGGATACCACATACGATGAGGAGTGATGTATCTGTGTCTCCACTGAGGAAGAGAGGTCAGACGCTGAACAATGCAGGCCTGTTAGCAGAGTTTGACAGTGCACACAGAGTCTGGATATGGTGGGCTGATTGTAGACTGCCCCAAGGACACTTCTTGAAGGAGGTGACCAAGGGGGAGAAGTGGGGAGAACACAGGCAGGGCTCAGGGGTAGGGGGATGGAGCTTGGGCTAGAGCTTGGGTTCGCTGTTGGTTGATAGGATTGCACTGCAGGGCAGTTAAAAGGGCGTGGGGCAAAGCCTCCTCCTTGTCCGGACACAGCAGCTCTGTGACAGAGTGTCCATTTCCTGTGTGGCTTACTGAAAGCCTGCATGGACACATTCCCGTATGGCAGAAGGAAAGGAGACCTTTCTAGATGTCACAGCAGGAAAAAGTATAGCTGGTCCCAGTGGCCAGGAGAGTCGCCCAGACTCTGGCTACAAGTGCCCGCTCAGGAGTCCTTTGCAAACTAGCTTAGGCTTATTTTGTATTGGTTTTATGTACATATTCTCATGAACTCATTAGCTGCAAAAAACGTTCTGAGGAAAGTGGAAGGAATGCAGTGACAAGAAATGTCAGCTCTCAGGAAGGACAGAGCTAGTGAAAAGCACAGACAAGGTACAGAGCCAAAGGAGAAGCATTCACTGGGGTGCGGACATGCTCCCCCGAGGGCCCTGATCCATGCTGTATAGGGTGGGAGAAGGGGCTGCACCCAGCTCATCTGCCAAGGTCACTGCACTCCTCGACCCCCCCCCCCACCCTCCATCTCTCAGGTCCCACCCTGGCACAGACCTGAAGGCTGGTGACGGTGAGTCTGCGAGCATCGTCTGAGAGAGAAGCCACAGGCACCACAAAGGGGCTGTCTGGGATGTGCTCATCATTGAACTTGATGGAGACCTCATAGTCACCTGGGGAAGGAGACTAGTCAGCAGTTTCCAGGATGTGGGCGGAAGGGGCAAACCACTCCCAGCCCAGTCTCATCCCAGGGCAAATTCACTGTATCGGGGCTCAGCTCTGAGAAGGTGAAGGGTCTTGGAGTGGAAGGGGGATAGGGACTGGTGGAGAAAGTCCTGCAGCCCCAGGCATCCTTTGGTCTGGTCAGCAAACAGAAACCCAGGATCGATGAGGGCAGCCGTGGCAGCCCACTCCCCACCCAACTGTGAACGCCTACCTGGCTCCTGGACAACGTAGGAGACGCCGCAAGAACCATCTTTGCGGTCTTCAAATGCAATCTCTGCCTTGCTGGGACCTTCCACAGCAATAGACAGGCCCCCAGCGCCAGCTTCTCGGGTCCAGATGCTAAACTCGGCTGTATTGGGGCAACAGGGGAAGGGTGGCGCCTGAGAACGGCTGCTTCTCACACTGGCTGCCCCGTCCCCAAACTCTCCCTGGCCTCTGCCCCTTACCTGGCACGCCAGCTACACCTCGCTCCAGCCCTGTGCCTCCGGCCCGCACCTTGTGGGCACCACCTTCACCTAGTGGACCCACGGTGAACTGAAAAGGGCTTCCGGGTACGTGCTGGCCACGGTACTTGACGGCGACTGTGTGGGGACCCATCTCCTGGGGCACAAAGCGCACACTGTATGCGCTGTCCTCGCCCTCAACGATCTCTGCGGCTTCCGTCTTTCCAGATGGGCTGGTCACCTGGGCTGTCATGTCCTGAGAGCTGGCCTCACCTGAAGGGTTGGAGTGATATCAGGCCAATGAGAGGCTGTATCTGGTTTCCATGGTGCCCTCCCTCCTCAGCAAACCCCCTTCTCTGCTCAGACCTGTCCTGGCCATCTAGGCCAAGGTGGCCAGAGATGGGGCCATTCTGTCTCCCTGTGAGGACCCCAGTTCTCAGTGCGTTGCTCACCTTCCTGCTGCCGGGTGATGCTCCCGAAGGAGCCTAGGCGTTCCCGGCCTAGGAAATCACCAAAAACAGCAGGGAAGGGGTCTCCGCCAACCTGGGTGGATTCTTCCACCCGGACTTCACGCTTGGTCTCCCCACCCCGCGTCTTGCTGATCTCGGTCCGCTCCGTGCGGGTGTACGTGTGACTGCTGCGCGTGAAAGTCCGCGTCAGGCGCTCCTGGGCGGACACCATCTGAAACCAGTTTCCTAGAGAAAACCCGGAGCCAGGAGGTGAGGAGGGAGGCAAGCAAGCCAGAGGCCCCAGTGCAGGTTCAGGCTGCAAGTGCACCCCATGGCCAGCCCCGCCCCTCCCTGACTTTCCTCCGCCTTGGCTGTCTACCTGGGATCTTGAGGTTGAGGTCACAGGTGCTGCCAATGGTGGCAATGGAAGGCGCCTGTCTGCGCCGGGTGATACTTTCCTTCATGCGTCCCTCGCCAGTTACCTTCACGGTGAAGGGGCTTCCTGTGAGGGAGAAGAGGAGAATCAGGGTCATGGGTCCCCTGCCTAGTCACCAGATCTGTCCCCATCAAGCCGCAGCCCAGAGCCTTACCAGGCACGTGTTTGTCAGCAAACTTGATGTTGATAATGTAGGTGCCGGGTTCCGTTGGGCAGTAGGTGACTTTGCATGTCCCATCTTCCATATCCTCACAGTTAATGTCCACCTTGCTAGGACCTTCGATGCTCAGCCCTAGGCCTCCATACCCTACGGGAAGGGTAAGGAAATGTCTCCCCTGAGCCTATGACATCACACTCACATTGCTCTCCTGACCCATACTGTAGACTCCGCCTAGACAGATGCCCAGTGAGTATAGTGGCCACTGAGGAGAAAGGTGCCATGAGAGGTAGAGAAGCAAGCCGAGGGTTTGCCGTCAAGGTCCACTGTAGAGGCCTTCTAGAAAATTCTGTACTGCAGTCCTGTTAGATTCCAGGGAGTGGGGACCAACAAGCTCACAACAGCTGAGCTTTCTCTTAACTGTGACAGAACTGGCTGTGGAACTTTCCCCCCAGTGAGCTCTAGGCTGAATCCCAACAGGCCCCAGAAGACCAGGGGAAGAGGCTGTGGCCAGAGGGGGGAGGTCTTGGACAGAAAAGAGGGACAAGAACCAGTGGGATGCCGGCTAGAACAAGGAGGGGACCGGGGTGAGAAGTACCTGCATTGCGAGTATCCACGATGAACTCTGCCACCTGGAAGGTCTGCCCCTCGGAAAGGCCCTTGCCCCAGACTCGAACTTTGCTGGCATCTCCGATCTCTGAAGGCCCCACCAAAATCTTAAAGGGGCTGTTGGTGACGTGCTTGCCACTCTTGCGTACGCTCACCACATGTTCGCCCACCTCCTTGGGGGTAAAGGAGATCCCTGTGGAGGGGAGACATTAAGCAGAACATCCCTAAGGCCTCCCCCACTCAAGCACCCCCCACGAATCGCTGTGCTCACCAATGTGTCTGTTGGGCAAGCGTTTTAGCAGGCACGGCTCCTCGTTGCCTGAAGGGGCACGGATGCTGGCCGTCAGCTGGCTGAGGTCACTCTCAGTGATCTTCAGGGACACATCCGTGGAGGTGCCCACATTCAGCTGTGATGTCCTCATTGAGTCGTCACCTGTGAGGGAGTTGGGATGGGTCAGGCTGTGGGCTCCAGACAGACTCTAGCATCCCCGGTCTGCATTTGCCTTAACAAACAACCTCAGAAGGACCCAGCATCCCTTTTCTCTGTGCCGGTCTCAGTCCAAGAAGGGCTAAGTCCCTGCTTGAACCTTTATGTATTTAATCCTGAGTCACATGGTGTGACTGAACAAAACGCTGGACTAGACGACTAGACTCTGTATGTCTCTGTCACAGTGTTAAGCTGTCTCTGGGCTTTCTCAGGGTACCACAGGCGTGCCAATGCCCTACGTTTTCAAGAGTAATTTGAAAGTGAAATGATTTCTTTTTTCAAGACAGGGTTTCTCTGTGTAACAGTCCTGACTATGCTGGAACTCTCTAACTCACAGAGATCCTCCTGCCTCTGCCTCCCAAGTGCTAGGATTAAAGGCATGCACAACCACTGCCTGGCTTGCTTGCTTGCTTGCTTGCTTGCTTGCTTTATTTATTTATTTATTTATTTATTTATTTATTTATTTATTTATTTGAGTCAGGGTCTTTCTGTGTAGCCTCGGCGGCCCTGGAGCTCACTGTGTGTAAACCAGGCTGGCCTTGAACTGACATCGATGACCACGTCTTTTAAAGTATGGGAGGGGGATGTTTTTCATCTGTTGTGGAGAGCAGCATCTTTACATTTATCTCAAGATGCTCTCCTCCTCGCCAGCAGTCCCTGCCCAAACATCCTGAGTCACCGATGTGCGTGTGTGGCAGGTTGTGCGTGCCCGGATGTGCGCCTCACCTGTGATCTTGGCTGTGAAGGGGCTCCCCGGTATGTGCTTGTCGTCAAAGCGCACAATGATGCTGTAGTCTCCAGGTGCTGTGGGCAGGTAGGACACGGTGCATGTGCCGTCCTTGTTGTCCTTGCAGGTGATCTCTGCCTTGGATGGGCCCTCCACAGCCAGGGACAGCCCCCCTGTAGGAGAAAGCGGGCTGAGATCAGAGGTGCCCTTGTGCCTGCACCCGCTAAGTCCCCTCGCCTCTCTTGGCAGCTTTCCTCACCTTCCCCAGCATCCTTGGTGACAATTGTAAAGGTGGCAGGCTTGTTGACCATGCCATGGCTCAGACCTGGACCGTAGGCACTGACATGGCGGCTGTTGATGGCATCCACGTAGAACTGCAGAGGGCTCCCTGGTAAGTGACAGATAAGGATGGATCAGAACAAGGGCAGGGGTTTCCCATACCCATGCTGGCCCCCAGGGTCTTCAACAGCCTTGGGTGCTGAGCCCCATGTTCCTGCCATCACCCACCAGGACCTCCTTGGTGCCTGTGCATGGCAGGTGCTTAAATACGTCTTTAAAGGAGGAAGGCAGGACCAATATGGCGTCAGTGTCTCGTGCCACAGCCTCACCCTGCCCACAACTCACCAGGGATGTGGTTGCCATCATATTTGATCCCCATCTGGTGCAGGCCTTTCTCCGTCGGCGCATATCTCACTGTGATGGTACCATCTTTGTTGTCGGTGATGTTGGGACGTGCTGTCTTACCAGAGGGCATCCGCACCTCCCCTGCAGGGCAGACACACTTACATGAGGGTCCCTGGCTTCTCCCACCAGAAGCCCCGCCTGCCCCAGGGCCTGCTCTTGTGTGGCTCTGCTTTGACCAGAGGCCAAACACTGGGAACAGAAGGATGATGCTGAACAGGAAGACAGGGGGCTTGAACCTGAGTTCTAGCTCCGCCCAACCTGTGGGACCCAGACTCATTTGTTTTCTCTGTCTGGGCCCCAGTGCTCATGGCTACACCTGAGCTCAGATAAAAGGTTAATGAGCACACTCAGTTCTCATCAGAGCCTCATGTGTGCAGGGCCCATTACCTGTGAGCTCCCCTTTCTGCACGGTGAAGGGGATGACCAGGTTGAATGGCCTCAGCATGGACTCCAATGGCTCCACAGGCACCACGGGCTCCTCTGTGGCCTGTAGCAGGTGAGAAGAAAGAGCATTGGCAGGGAGGGCTTGGGGGTGTGGCCCTGCCGTGTGACTGAAGCCAGAGAGAACGAGGAAAGAACAAGAAGGTTAATAATGAAACCCGAGTGGCAGGAGAAGTGTGTCAGCTGCAAAAGGAGGGGTGCCGTACCCAGCTCTGGGCTCCCTCTGCCCATCCTAATGCCTGCCTGTTCCCCAAGAGGCCCAACCACGGCCCAAGCCTGCAGAAGAATAGGAGGAAGAAGTGAAGAAAGTGGGGAAGAGAAGGATGGCGAGGCCTGTCACGGGAAGCTCTAGTACCCAGTGTGTGGGGCAGGTGCCAGGCCGAAGAGGGGCATAGGGCTGGTGCAGCTGCAGCACTTCCTCGGGCTCCTCCACGTGAGGCAGGGGGTCACAGGCCTGAGAAGCAATGCACAGGGCACACAGTGTGGTGGGACCTAGAGCCCAGGACTGCCTCAGAGTGGCGCAGGACTGAAGTTCTGGGTGAGTACCTCAGGTGTCCCACCCTTGTCCTCCAGGGCCACCTCTGTGGAGACAGAGGAGCCAGGGACAGAGAAGAACACAGTGATCCCCCCCAGAGAGGAAGGACATCCCTGAAGCCAAGGGAGGAGCTGGGCTACCTCCTTGCACTTTGGAAGACTGCAAAGGCTCGATTCTAGAACACTCTGGCTCCAGGATCCACTCATCGGCACGGGGACAAGTTTTTCGTTTCCTCAAGGACAACTTCTAGGATCCCTTGCAGCGACCAGGAGGCGTACTCTACACTCCCCACCCCGCCCTCCTGCCCACCGTGGCCATGAACTTACCAGCACATGGAAGGGGCTGTTGGGGATGTGTTCGCCCCCAAAGCGGATGGTGATGACGTATTTGCCCGGCTCGGGTGCTGTGTAGTAGATATCGAAGGTGCCGTCGTGGTTCTCAACTACATCCACGTCGAGCTCTGCCCCATCTGGCGTGGATACTGTGCAGGTCACCTTCCCCTTGCCTGCTGCCTTGGCATCGACTGTGATCACAGTCTCCTCTCCGATCTGGATTCGGGGACCCAGGCAGGCACCTGCCACAATAAGAAAACCAGTTTAGGGGCTGTGGAGGTCGTGCCTAACTCTCTCTTCTCCAGTTGCTCCCAGAGTCTCCAGCCCCTAGCAAAGAAAGAAAGAGGTTACTCACCCAGTCCATGGCCTCCAATGGACACTGGAAATAGATAAGAACGTTAGGCAATACAGGTTCAAGATGAGCTAGTGTGTGTGTGTGTGTGTGTGTGTGTGTGTGTGGCAGGTCTGGGACAAAGGAGACGGGCTCTTTTCCAGCATCCACCAGGGACTGGGCTGGGGGCCTAAATGCACTTTAGGGGGGCTGGTTGGTGAGAAGGGATGCAGAGCTGGTGCTCACCTGTAACAAGGCACTTGCTGGCATCCCCTGTAGGCAGGGCATGAATGCGGAAGGGCGAGTAAGGGATCTCATCCCCGCCATACTTGATGGTGATGGTGTATCGGCCGCTCATGTCTGGCAGGTAGGACACCGTGTATGTGCCATCCCCATTGTCTCGGATGTTGGCCTTCTTGGGTTTGCCCTCGGGGTCCTAGGGGAGAAAGAGAGGTCAAGTCTGCCTATGTCCACAGAGACCGGATGGGAAGGGGGCTGTGTCTAGACTCACCAGGATCTGGACAGTGAGCAGCCCCTCGCCAGCATCCCGAGCATCAATGGTGAACTCCACGGGTAGACTGGCAGGGATGCCGGAGGCATTGAGGCCAGGGCCGCTGGCCCGCACCTTGCTAGCATCATGGGCTGGAAGCACTTTGATCTTGAAAGGGCTTGAAAAACAAGGAATAGACAGTTGGTAGGGAGTTGGAGCTTAGGATTGGGAGTCTTCCCAACTATGGGAAGAGGAACAACTCTGCAAGGGTGGTGTGGAAGGGCTGGTTCCTGGGCCTAAGGGACATGAGTCTTGGAGGAGGTCTCTGAGGACCCTTTTAGCATAGTCTGAGCAGTTTTTTTCCCCAAAGGAGGATGCTGTTATTTATCTAAAGAGGCGAGTACCTAGGCTTCCTGTGGCTTTTTTCCTAGATGTTGATTTGGTATCAAAGTTCCTGGGGTGATATTATCTTCAGGGCAGAGAACCCTGGAGTGGAGCAGGATGGGGTAGTCCCAGGAAGGAGGTTCAGACAAATAATGGGAACTCTGTCCAAGTCCTAGCCCTGAAGGTATGGCCCCAGGAAAAGCTCTCTAGAGCTCAGTGTAGATTGCCCAAGGCTGGTCCTCACCTGCGTGGCACCTCTTGGTCAGCATACTTCACAGCTACCGTATAGGGCCCATCAGTGGCCGGCGTGTAGTGGACAGTGTGGGTGCCGTCGCCATTGTCCCGCACCTCTACAGGCTCAGCCACACCTGGACAAAGGTGAGAGGTGGGGTCAAGAGGGCCTCCTGGAACCTCACTCCCCTTCTGTCTCTTACCCCAGACGTTCCGTACCTGTGGGGCCCAGCACGGCCACCTGCAGTGGAGCCCGGCCAGCTTGACTGCAGTCCACTGTGAAGGTCTGAGGCACTCGAGCCCTGACGCCAGTCCCTAGGCCGGGTCCTGAGCACTTCACCTTCCCAGGGTCCACCACATCCTTCACAGGAACTCGGAATGGGCTTCCTGGGAGGAGGAGGAGGAGAAGGTGGTGTTAGCCTCTACCCACTGCCCAGGAAAGTCTGTCTCCCTGTGCTGAGAATCCAAGATGGAGGTGACCTGCTACTGGGAGGCCCACAGGGACAACAAACCAACACGGGAAAGCAGTTTAGAACTTGCTAAGAAATAAACAAACAAACAAAAAACCAAGAGTAGGCAAATTTAACTGCAGACTGAGGCTGGCTGGGAAAAACCTCACTTACTTGGGCTCAGCCCAGGAAGAAAACCCTCCTAAATCATTAAAATGTGAAAAATGGAATATTTAAAAAAAAACAACTTCTGTTTCTGACGCTGTGGCTGAAATATGAAGAGGTTATGCAAAATTCAATCGGGAGAAAACAGTGTCTGGTTTCAGCAGACCCAGTTCCTCTAATAACGGAAGACGACTCGACACACCCAAGCGTCCGTATAGGACACCAAATCTAGGGAGCGGACCAAAGAGCAGGGTCTGGGGCTGCAAGCGAGGGCCTCTGGGAACGAACTGGAGGGCTATCACATCCACTTCTGCCCTCTGCAAATCTCCACATCCCCCTGTCCGTCCAGTTTCCCTTGTGACCCCAGCCTCTCTTTGCCCACCTGGGATGGGCTGTCCCCCAAAGGTGATGTTGACATCATAGTCTCCTGGGGTGAAGGGGATGTACTCCACTGTGCAGCTGCCGTCCTTGTTGTCCTTGCAGGACATCTTAGCTTCTGAGGGGCCCTCAATGGCTAGGCCAAGGCCCCCTGTGCCAGCACCCCTATAAAAGAACACTTCCGTCAGCTGTGCTAGAGCCAAGGAAAGGTATGGAAGGGTCTGGGGGTCAGGGAGGAACGAAGGGGGCAGGCTGCTGGGGCCCAGTGCTGGAGAAAGGGACGGCATGAGCTGTGGGAACGCAGGGAGAACGATCCCTGGTCACCCCTGAAACAGGATAAAGTGGGTGACGGGACAAATGGGCAGGGGTCAAGATGGACATGACTTTGGGTCAGGGCGAGGCAGAGAAAGATACCTGGTTTCCACAGTGAAGCGGTTGGCCTTGTTGACCAAGCCACCCTCCAGGCCTGGCCCAAAGGCCCGCACTCGGGTGGGGTCACAGCCCTCGGTCACACCCACTCGGAAGGGGCTCTTGGGCACGGCTACTTCGTCATACAGCACCTCCACCAAATGCACCCCTGGAAGCCGGCCAGAGCGTCAGTCGGGGGCCGCAGAACCCTCCTCCTTGCCCCCATCCCCAGCACGCCATGATCCAGCCCCACTCCTACAAACGCCTCACCTTCTTCATAGGCGGTGTACTGCACTCGGTAGGTGCCATCCCCGTTGTCTGTCACATAGGTATCTGTCTTAGCCCCCGAGGGGTTGAGTACACGAGCCGTCACGTGGTTGCCACCCGTGGCTGTTAGAGACCTCGCATCCACAGTAAATTCAGTGGTCACCTCCCGCAGGACACCTAGATCCGGGGAGGCAGACTCAGCCTTCATGCTGCCCCTTCCTCATCCCGCACTCCACAGCTCTTCTTCCGGGTAGAGCCTAGCCTCCTCTCTGCACCCCGTGAGGCTCAGGCCTCTCCTCACACCTCTGCCTCTGCCCCCTTCACAGTTTAGCGCCATCCTTTGCCCTTGCTGGTGCCGCGCCAGGCTGAGGACTGTGTCCGTCTTGCCTCTGCTCAGCTTATTCCAGTTGAGTCCGGCTCTCTTGCAAGCAGCCCACTCCCGTAACTACCCCCTGATTCTTGGTGCCCACCACAACACAGCTTTCCCACTGTGCCGCTTTATGTAGTCTCGGCTTTATTGGGTCTGAGATGCCTTCAATGGACGAGTTCAAAGATCTTACCAGAAAAGCGCCCAGGGGCAGATGCCATTTTGTCACAAGAGCAGAGACAAATAATCTTCATGCCCTGTCGAGCCCCCTCGTTCATTTTCTGGGGTGCTGAGCCCCCGAAACCTCCATTTGTTCATCCCCCAGCTCTCCTCCCTCCTTCCTGACCTAGTCCCACAACTTGGCACTGTGGGCGGCTCCTCTCTTACCATGTGGCTCCACACCAGGCCCGGAGACCTTGATGCCACTGGTATCAACTGCAGGCTGCACGTGGACACGGGTGGGGAACTTGGGTATGGGGTGGCCGCCATACTTGATGGTGATGGTGTAGGTGCCCGGGAAGGCAGGGCTGTAGGTGATGTGGTAGGTGCCATCCGCGTTGTTGTGGATCAGCACCTCGGCTTTGACGCCAGCATCGGACAGGATCTCAATGGTCAGCTCGGCCTCGCCCGCTTCCGAGCAGTCCACAGTGAAGGTGGCTGCCTCGCCGGCCTTGCCACGCTCCAGGCCTGGCCCACTGGCCCTCACCTTGCTTGGGTCGAACACAGGCTGGATGGTGGCCTTGAAGGGTGAGCCAGGGATGTGGGCTTCAGCAAACAGGATGTTGATGGTGTACTCGCCTGGCTCTGTGGGCAGGTAGCTGACAGCACAGGATCCGTCGCCATTGTCCTGGCACTCGATCTTGGCTTCGCAGGGGCCCTCAACAGTCAGCCCCAGGCCTCCAGTGCCAGCCCCTTTGGTGTCAATGGAGAAGGGGGCAGGAGTGCCCACAAGCCCGCCCTTGAGACCAGGGCCATAAGCGCAGACCTAGGAAGATAAGCATACATGTCAGTCCCCTGAACTCGGCTTCTGCCACGCTCCCAGACTCTGCAGTTGTGACCTAGCTGTGACCTCGGGCGGTAGCAGCTACCACAGAGTCTTCACGACTCCAGGAGGGGACGCTGAGGCAGAGACGACGCAACAGTGGATCAGGGTCTGATACCAAGGCCAGGCTCTGAGACCGGTCCTACGCAAAGGATGGTCCTGGCCCTGGGTGCGCCTGCTCCAGGCATGCATGTCCTGCTGATCTCTGCCGATAACTAACTCACCCATATTTTCTACAGACCCCCAACTCCTGGATCCCACCAGCCCCTGTGTATTTACCTTGGAGGGGTCAGGAGGCAGGACACCTTCCACAGTAAAGGGGCTGCCAGGTACTGGGTGACCATCGTAGGTGATGTCCACTTTGTAAGGTCCCTCTTCAGGGGGCATGTAGCGCACGGCCTGGGCTTCTGCTCCACCCCCAGGCTCCAGTTTGCAGGGGATAGGTCGTCGGGAGGGTGAGGTCATCCGCACATCTAGTTGACCCTGACCACCAGCCCCTCTTGTGTTCACTGAGAAGGCCTGTTCCTGTCCCACAGCCACCTCTGCATGGGGCAAGGGACACCGTGAGCAGAGACTCCAGACACTCACCCAATACCCTGCAATCAATCCCAGGGTGGCTCTTCACTTACTGCTATTAAGGCCTTGAACTTTGACCTTGCTAAGATCCAATGGGGGTGCTACATTTACCACAAAGGGACTTTTGGGGACAGGGTCCCCACCGTACGTCACTGTTACTGCCATGTTGCCCTGTTGGGTACAAGAGAAAGATGGAGTGGCTTAGCTATAACCTGGTAACAGCTCCTTGAACTCCACAGCTCACTGAAGGGGTCTGATGTTGAGGAGCGCACATTCAGACCCCATCAGCAGCACAGGGGACAGCATGAGGGGACGAGACATACCTGCTGCACAGCAGTGTACTTGACAGTGTATGAGTAATCATGGTTGTCAATGATTTCAAAGTCCCGCACGGCCTCGCCCTTGGCTGCCCCAGCAAAGTGCACATCCAGCTTGGCCTTGCCGGCTCCCTTGGTCAGCACCGTGAAGTGAGTCGGCTTTCCAACTTCCACACCTAGAAGCCCCCACCCCAAAGATGGTAATGAGGGCCTGAAAACCAATTAACCACAACCCCGACTCACACCAGCCCCGTCCTGGCCCAGGCATCTACCTGTGCGGCTCAGCCCGGGGCCCTCAGCCTTGACCTTGCTGGCGTCGTGGGATGGGTCCACCTTGATGTGGAAGGGACTGGCAGGGATCTCCTGGATGTGGAAAAGTCTGGGTCAGGTTTCCGAGGGGACAGGATTGAGCTAGCTGCTGCCCAGGATGCTCAGGGATCCACTGAGAGCAAAGACAACCTTTAAAGGCACCTCCCTCCCGTGCTGTCTGGGGCACAGTGCACACGCACACACACAAAGGACTCCACAGCCTCTGGGTAACTGCGCCTTCTGCCCCTGGAACAGCTCATTTCCAGCTGCCTTTACCATGCAAGCCTCCAGCCTCCAGCGGCTGAGGGCTGCCGTACCTGGTTGGCAAACAGCACCATGATGGTGTAGTGGCCAGCGCCCGGGGGTGTATACTTGACTGTGAAGGTGTCATTGTCATTCTTGATGATGTCAAAGTCGATGTCAGCTTCCACAGGCCCCACCACCCCAGGTGCACACTTGATGCCAATGCTCACATCGCCTGAGAGGGAGGAAGGGCAGGCGCTGTGAGACTCAAGGGCGCCTCACATTGGAGTCTCCTGGAATTGCACCAGGTGACTGGTTCCAGCGGATCCCAGCCCTTCCCACCCAGAACACATCCCCAAGGGAGTTGTGTACCTTGTCCCGCTTCACTGCAGTCCACTGTGAAATAGGTGGGTTCATTGGCCTTAAGGCCTGTCTTCTCCACTCCTGGGCCATATACCTTTACCCGCTCAGGATGGCTGCCCTCTCCCACGTTCACCTGCAGACAGGGGTTTGATGCTCAGGGTTCTCCTTTTTTCTTGATATTCATGCTAAGTTTTCCCGGCAGCTCCCCTCCCCAGCCTCAGCCGGACCAGTCTTAGCCTTGAGTTAGGGCCTTGAGGCAGGAAAATGCGCACAGGGTTCGTGACAGCAATATCTGCTACACGGGGCCCACACTCCTCTGGGACTCCTGGCAGCATGCAAGGGGCAGAGCTGGTAGACATACCCTGAAGGGGCTCTTGGGCACGTTGACGCCGCCCCAGGAGACGATAATGGTATGCTTAACAGGCTTGGTAGGCACGTAGGAGCAGCGGAAGGTGCCATCACCATTGGGGATCACCTTGATGTCGATGGGGCAGCCGTCTGCATCCTGTGGGCACCAGGCAAGCAATGTTCACGAGGGCAGAAGCGGCCACACGGTCTCTCGGAGCGCCCTCTGCTGGATCAGGCACTCTCTGCACCGTTCCCATTCAGTATCTACACACCCACTCCAAGACCCAGCCACTGATACCAGGTCCTGAGTCTACTACCACATACTTTGGTGGCCAGTTACCTACCCTGGGAGCCAAAAGACTTGGCACAAGGCCACCTGCGTGGCCTGCTTCCCAGCTTATGTTTAGCTTATACGTTAGTCAGGGAGAGGCCGGGCTAAGTCAATGTTCCTAAAATTGATTAACAAGCCTTTTAAAGAGCAGCTGTCTCCTTGGAGCCTCAAGACCTTCAGGGGTCAGTGGACACTAGTTTGTGAAACTGACTTAAAGCCAATGTCATATTTGGTGAAATCATCTTTCAACTGCAAATTATCGATTCAAAAGTGAATTTGGGATAATATGCTATTAGAATTTTCGTCAGTAAGAAAATACGGTTTTATTTTTCCATAGAACTATGGCTACGTGAGACTCAATCCCGCCTTTCTGTGATGTTACAGCCTCCCTTCTGGAGGCCCCTGTATGGGGCAGTGGGGCACTGTGGGGTCAGCGAATGTCCCACCTGGGCATAGAGCTTCAGATCTCCCTTGCCAGCGGCGCGGGCATCAATGGTGAACTCAGCCGGCTTGTCCACGATGCAGCCAGTGGGCTCCAGGCCGGGTCCAAAGGCTTTCACCTGTGTGGGGCAAGAGTGGAGGGTGGGGTTGGGGACAGGGGGAGGACCAGTGCACCGGAGCCCAGTCCAGACGGAGTGTGGGAGCCGGGACCCCACCTTGTCCGGGAAGCAGTCTGGTGGGGCTGGTTGGATATGGGCAATGAAGGGTGAATCACGGATGTCCTCGTCATCACAGATGACGTGCACAGCGTACTCCCCGGGCTCGGTGGGCCAGTACCGCACGTCACAGGAGCCATCACCCTTGTCGTCACACTCTATCTTGGCTTGTGAGGGCCCCTCGATGGAGAAGCCTGCGGAGAGGTGGGGAGGGTTGGAGAGCATTAAACAGCAGCAGATAGGCCCCTAAGGCAGGTCCCCCATGTTTCCTTCTGCCCCCACCCCGGTTATCTTTATGTCCCCTGTCTATACTTTCCCTGATGTCCTTCAACATTTTCACCCTCTGCCCCCCACTCCTCAGCACCAATCCTTTATATCCCACCTCTTCTGCCACCCAGCCACTTACCCAGCGTCCCCACTTCTGTGCCAATGGCTTCCACCACAAAGTCAGCTGACTTGCCCACCTGGCCAGTCTCCAAACCAGGACCCCACGCCCGCACTTTCTGGGTTCCGGCCTCTGGGCTCACCTGGACCTCAAAAGGACTAGGAAGAAGAAGGACTTGGCATCAATGCTAGGAAGCACCCAATCAGAGCCACCCTCTTCCCCTCTTCAGATCTGCAGGGAGTGGCCTCCTTTCCTTGCGGCCAATGCCACACACGGGAAGACCCGACAGGGATGGGGTGTTATGCTTACCTGCGGGGAATGGCATAGCCACCCCACGTGATGGTCACCACATACTTCCCAGGTACCACAGGGTAGTACTCGCACTCGAACACGCCATCCCCTGCCTCCCGCACTTTCACGGGCTCCTCTGTACCCTCTGAGGAAATAGGGGCCAGGGAGTACGGGTCAAAAGTCTGGGAGTCCGAGGTTTTCGGTTCCTCCAAGGAGTCCTTGGGACCTAGGCCTATCTAAGGGAGATGCCAACAGTTGGCAGAGCTGAAACTAATATTGGAACCGTGTATCAGCCCTGAGCACAGCAGCCCAGGTTAGCACACATGGTAGAGAAAACTAGCTCCCATTTGCAGACTGGGAAACAGGCAGAGAGGAGAGTCCACAGTGCCTCTGGTCACTATGTCTCTGGAGTCTCAGGATGGGGTTGGGTGTCCTGGCTGTCACTGACTGTCAGAACTACTGTCCAGTCAGTCCCCCAGCCCTGGGCCCTGGCACTCACTTGGCCCCTTGACTGTAACCTTGAGTTCCCCGCTGCCAGCACCCTTGGTGAACACCTTGAAGTCAGCCACCTCTTTCACACGCACGCCTTTGGGCTGCAGGCCTCGCCCAGAGGCACGGCAGGCATTGGGATTGCAGGCTGCGGGAGGAAGAAACAGAAGGATTGAGTGTGAAGGGCCCCAGACAAAGGTCAAGCTTCTCGACACGATCTCATGACTCCTCCCAGGAACTAGGCACGGCCTCATGCAACCCTGCCCCATGCTTTCTGTGTCCACCACAGAACCGGGACTGCTGGGAGCAAGGCTAGGTGCTGGGCAGGGATCTGGTGCAGGCCCAGGTCAGGGCCTTTTCCCAGAACCGCTTGAGACAAAGACATGGCAGAGTCTGCACTGAGTGGGCTCAGAGAGAAGGAAGATTCTACCCACACCTAAGGCCTTCTACCTATAGCCCAGGCCTTCTCAGCACCACCATAGCGGCCTCACAAACGGTGGCATGCCACAAAACATCCAGCACCCCCATGGAACAATTAGTTTTCCATGTAGCATTGCGCCTTTCCACCGCTCATGGGCAACGCATGGAAAGCAGCCTGCTACAATACAGGAAATGGCTTGGAGCTCACGGGCCACCGCAAAACTGACAGCGACACATACTCTCGACCCGCCGGAGACGAGAACACTGCTAGAGGCACAGAACCCAGACCCCGCCACAGAACACAGGCAGTGGCTCAGCAGCTGGGGCCAGGCAGGGCACGCTGAGAGACAGTGGGGCAGATCGCAAGTCTTACGATGGAAACGACCAGGCAAACAGGAAAAGAAAAATAGACCTGCCGGAGAACACAGGCACTGGCATGGGACTGTCTCAGAATGCCACAGAATGGGAGCAATCCACACCGTGTGGGCATGCCACAAGCACAGGTGAGGCCAGTCGGCTATGTCCACGCCTGGCCACACCTCCACTGGCGAGTACTAACGTGGCGTCACTCTCTTGGCCTGGTGGATGATGGGCACAGAGGGGGTGGGCGGCAGCAAGGGCGCTGAGTACAGGGAGAGAGCCGGTTGGGGGCGGGTTCATCAACTGAGGGCCTTTCATGTGATGTGTGCTCTGCCAAGGCGGCCCCGCCCTCGTCTCCCCAACCCTCCGGTGTTGCCCATATTCTCTTTTCATGCAATCTCCGACCCTTCCCTTAACCAAACCAGCCTTCTTGGGGTGGAGGGATGAGAAAGACAGCTCCCTCTGAGTCCCATCTAGCTGCTCCCGTCTGCCTCAAGCCTCTAGCTGTCACCCCCCCCACCTCCACCCCTGTGGAGGAAGTGCTGCGTTTCTCAGAACTGAAGTTTGGGGGACTTCAGTGAGGTGAAGCACACTCACCTTCTGCCACGTGGACAGGGAAAGGACTTCGGGTGATGGGGGCGCCAGCAAAGGCCACGTGCACCGTGTGCGGTCCCTCCATCACAGGCCTGTACGTGCAGCGGAACGTGTTGTCGCCCTTGTCCTCCAGGGTCACCTCTACCGTATCCCGCCGCCCTTGTGGGTCCACGATCACCACGGCCACGTCGCCACTGCCAGCCCCTGCGAAGGACAGGCCGTCGGTACCCACTCTGCACACACACTTCTGATCAGCCTCCCTCATCAGGAGGCTGCCACGCAACCTGCCGTGGTTAACACTTACCTGCAGTGTAGATGTCGAAATAGGTGGGCTTGTTGGCCACGTTACCCACAGGTTCCAGGCCGGGGCCGCGGGCTGATACCTTGTTGGCATCTCCAAGAGCCATGCCCACGTTCACCTCAAAGGGGCTACGTTCGATGTTCTGGCCAGCAAAGAGCACTGTCACCTGAGGCGGGGGGGGGGGGGCAAGGTTAGCTTAGGGGACACAGTTCTGAGGGAGTGGAGAGGCAAAATGAGGGCGAGAAACTGACAGTGGCGGTGGGGTGTGGGCCAAGCGGGACAGCAGTGAAAGCAACAGCGTGGACATCCAGGAGGGCAGGAGGACCGTCAGGGAGATACCTTGTGTAGCCCAGCAACCTTGGGCACATAGGAGACGGCGTACGTGCGGTCCTTGTCATTGTTGGGAACCACTTTGGCCTATTGGGAAGGAAAAAGATCGGAAATCACGTGAGTGTCACTCTTACTGATGCCACAGGCCCTGGACTCCTCTAGGGAGTCCAGTAGCCCCTGGTTCCAATCCCCTCATTCCCAGCACTTCACTCTACCTCCTCGGTGTGCCCCTCGGGGTCTTCGATGTAGACCAGCACCTCTCCCATACCAGCATCTACTGTCTGCACGGTGAAGTGGGCTGGCTGCAGCACAGTGTTGCCCTGAGGCTCGATGCCTGCGGCCAGAAGCAGAACCCAGGTCACTCAAAGATCCTACACCTGCCCAGATGCTGTGGGACGGCTCTTAGGACTCAACACATACCCGGCCCGTAGGCGATGGCTTTCTTGGGGTTCAGCTGCTTAGAGCGAACGGGGGCACCAGGTTTGAGCTTGGCCTTAGGAAACTGGGACAAGTAGGTCATGACAGAATGCTCATCCACGTTGGGGTCCACGATTTCTTCAGGGGCAATCACCTGCCATAAGAAATGTTGATGGCACAGGGCTCTCCCGGTCCCACCTGCTTCCTGGCCAGGTATCCTTATGGTCCTTTCCTCTCCATCACCCCTCCATTCTATCCTCCACTACGCCCATCTGCCAGTGTACCTGGGGCACTCCAAGCCAGTCATCTGCTTGCTGCATGGCCTCTCTGGCATTCTGCACAGGCTGATTGGGGTCCCAGGCTTCCCAGTCCGGGCAGAGACCTAGAGAGATGGTGGAAGAACATTTAACAGAGTAAACCACGGAGCTAGCACAGAGCATTCGTTTGGCCGACAATCCCAGAGTCCATGGCTTCACATCCTTTCCCGCCAGCTCTAGGCCCTTCCCCAGCCAGGTTCCCGTTATCCTCTGATGTTGCAAGCCATCACCAGTCCTTGCTAGCACCAACAATGCATCCTTTCTCTCCCCCGATGACGCAGCCTGGCACCAGCCCTGCCAGCCAGCCTCCTGTTTAACCCAACCTAGCAGAGACCCTGGGTACCAAACCCCAACCAAGGACCCTTCCACTTCATCCTTGCCAGCGCCTAAGGATGGACAGGAGGTGAGAGCCCCGTCCCCCATAGTCCCATGATGTAGCTTTTCACAGGGGCTTAAAAGTCCCATCTCTCTAAGCTGTCCCACACTAAGAATAAAGCTATCTTAGAGATAAGATAGTTATCTCTCTCTTTTCAACTGCCTGTTGGGGAAACTGAGGCATTGAAGCAGCTGCTGGAAGAGAGATTACTTTGTATGGCCATCAAGAGCCCAGCCTTCCATCGGGTAGAATGCTGAGGGAATCCCAGACCACCCTGTGAAGGGTTGGTTGTGGGGGCCAGGGAGCAGCTTGGTTCGAGACAGAGATAGATAGATGGTCTGGCTGGTTATGGGGGTGCGTTGGTTCAAGACAGAGATAGATAGTTTGATAACACCAGCGAGGAAGGGGCCACTCAAGCTGGAATCTGTGACTGGCTGGGACAGCTGAGCTCACTGCTGGCAGCCACACCAGCTTTGGGCAATGGCTCAGCAGCTGGGAATGCTTCCCAGGCTGCTTGCCCCCGCCTCCCACCCCTGCTCCCCAGCTGACCCCAGGGCGGGGGAGGATTCCCCCAGAGGGGCTGAAGCTCCTCAGGCCAACTGCCCCACGGTAGATGACAGGAAGGAGCTGGTTGTTAGGTGGGGCTCTGGTTTGTACCGCTCAGCTCTCTAAGGGTCTGATCTACTCGGACCTCACCAGGCCGGCCCAGAAGGGCAAGCCGGGGTCACCTGCCATTGGACAATACAATGACACCATCCTGGGCCTCACCCTTCTCTCAAAGCCATCTCAAGAGGCATACAAAGAGTCTTTTCTGTATCCAGCTTGGGATTTCTTGCTGTAAGTCCCACCTATTTCCTTTCTTCCTGCTGGAGTAACGGAATGGTGTTCATGGGACAAAACAGGCCCTGGCTCTGAGGTCACTTCTGGAGTGTGTTTTTGGATAAATCACTAGTCCTCTCTGGACTTCTAGGCTTGCCTATAAAATGATTGGTTAGAATCCTTTTCTTGCTCCTATCGAATCTAGCACGGGTGGTCCCGATCCCTTGGGGACGTCAGGACAAATAGCGAGCCTCAGCCTCTCCAGGTCGTCTCCCACTCTGCTCCTGGACTAACCGTTGCACGGTGTGCGTTTGCTTACTCACCAGGGGCACAGTTGTCCACCAGGGCACCCAGAGCCTTGCCATCCTGCCAGTCTCGATTAAAGTTGGTGATGGGCAGCTGGGGCACCTTGTTCTGAATCCAGCCAAGCAGCCGCTGTTTGGGTGTTTGCTTGCGGGCATCCTCATCATCTTCATCTTCCCACATGGGCATGGAGATGGAGTAGTGAAGGATCAGTGTCCAGATCAGGCCCAGGATCAGCTTCAGGTTCCCATCCACGATGGCCTTGCTGTCTGCAGAGCGAAGAGGACAAGCCAGCTCAGAGAGGCATCCCGTGGTGGTACCCTCCATCTCCGACAGTGCCCCGAGCAGCTCTTTGAGCGACAGGGTTAGAGTCCTCCTCCCTCCAGGACCTATCTTCTCTGCCTACCTTCTCCTTCATTCACTCCTGAGAACCTCACCAGATGCCAAGTTCTTTCTGGTCTCATCTTCAGAAACGGGCTGCTCCCCTCTTTGGCACCCCTTCCTCTACCCCAAGACCATCCCCAGCACTGGGCCAGTCTCCCTCCTATCTAAGCAAGTGCCCTAACTGGCTTTGCCCCGAGTCAGGATCTGATGTAGCCTGGCCTGGATAGCCTTGAATCCTGCTCCTCTACTTCTGAGACCCGACATCATAGGCACAAGTACCACATCCGGTTACACAGCACTAGAATCAGCTCAGGGTCTCATGGATGTCAGGGGAGCACTCCACCAGCTAAGCCACATCCCTAGGCCCCGTGTTTTAACTGATGATTGACACCCAGGCTGCACATATTAGAGAATATAATCTGATAAGCTCTGACAATCAGCCATACTCACAAAACCGTTGGCATAAAATAAAAATAATAAATATAACCATCACTCCTCAAATTTTCCCATACATAACTTTCTGTGATCTTCCCTCTTGCCTGTCATGCCCCCACCTTCTGTCTGCTTCCCAGTTTTATATAAATGGGATCGATTGGGACATTTTTCTCCTTTTTCTTTATGTTCTAGCTTCCTTCACTATAGAACTTGAATTTTATCATGTTCTGTTTGTGTGTATATGTGAGCATATGTATGTGTATATGTGTGTGTATACATGTGAGTGTGTGTATATATGTGTATGTATATGTGTGTGAGTGCATGTTTGTATATGTGTGAGTGTGTATATGTGTGTATACATGTGAGTGCGTGTATATATGTGTGTGAGTATATGTTTGTATATGTGTGAGTGTGTATATGTGGTATACATGTGAGTGTGTATATGTGAGACTATGTATGTGTATATGTGGTATACACGTGAGTGTGTATGTATATGTGTGTGAATGTATGTTTGTATCTGTGTGAGTGTGTATATATGACAGTGTGTGTATATGTGTGTGTATATGTGTATATATGTACACACACACATATATATACGCACAAGTGTGTGTGTGTGTGTGTGTGTATAACAGAAATTGATGTCAGGTGTCTTCTTCAATCATTCCCCATCTCATTTTTTAGATAGAACCTCTGTAGGAACCTGAAGCTTAGCAGTTTAGCCAGACTGGCTGGTCAGGCATGCCCGAGGATTCTTTTCTCTCCGCCTCCCCGTGTTGGGATTCCAGGTGTACAGCTTTTTACACAGGCATTGGGGATCTGAACTCAGGTCCTCAGACTTGCATCCCAAGTACTTTACCAACCTAGCCATCTCCCGGGATTTTGTTTCTATAGTGGAGCTCGAACTTTCAGGGTCTCAGTAAAAGTGGATGACTATTTTGAAAGCTTAAGTTAAAGTTGAGCAGGACCAGATCAAGCCTGCCTCTATTCTGGTCTGGAAGCTGAAAGGGTTTCTGTAACAGGCAGGTCTGGGGGAGAGAAGGGATACAATATATGCTCAGCCAAACCTTGGAAGTTACATTGCCTAACGCTGAGGGTTAATGGTATTTCACAGGAGGTAGGGGAAATATCACACTCGTGGCCTCAACTCTCAGGGAATACTTTGGACCCCAACTGGTAGGCTATAGATTTTGGAATTCATCTTGTCTGAAATCAGCTTCCCTGAGCCCTGCTTGTAGGATGCAAGCAGGGACAGAAGACTCAGTTTTGTTTACTGAGGTTCCAGAGAGACAAGAGGGAGAGACAGGAGGCTCCCCTTACACATCATTTCCTGTTCTCCTTTCCTCAGATTTTGGGGAGCTTGCTAGGGGACAAGGGCCTGGGGAGCCTCCGTCACCCTCCTTTCCTCTCCCACCTGCCCCCCAGGGCAGAGGAATCTATTGGCCCCACCACCACCCTCAGGCCCCTAAGTCCCTGATTCATTCTTCCTTCCCCAGCAGCTCCGCAGCCCGCCCCTTTCCCCTGGCTTCGCTGCAGCACAATGGTTTGGCAGCTCTCAGATTCCATGACACATGGCCTCCCGGTGCTCTCCAACACTCTCTCTCAAACACGGGCTCACAACACTTTCACACAGACGGGACACCCGGGTACCCCCAGCCGCTCTCACAGCTGCCCAAGCCCAAGTCAGGCTCCCAGACCCAGAAGGCTTATTTGCAAACTGGAGCCAGACCCCTGAGAGGGAGACCTAGAAGCCGCAGTGTTGCGAGGGGGTGGAGCCGGAGGGGGGTCATTCATGTTTGCTGGAAAGAGCGGTTTCTCCCTAGCAACTGGCCCTGGGCCAGACAGCAAGTGGTCCCCAGCTTGGGGCAGGAGGGGGCGGGGTAGCAGGCCCAGAGTTCCACCCTGGGAGCTATGACCTTCCTCTCCTTCCACCCTCTCAGGAGGCCAGGCAGGGGAGAGGGTGGTGGAGCAGTTCAAGCCAGGTTCCTTCCTGCAGAGCATCCCACCACCAAGTCGCTGCCTGTCTGGGGGGGGGGGGGATAACCCCAAGGGGTGGGAGGGGCCAGACAGCTAGCTTGTGACCCCCATCCCTTGCCTAGAATAGAGGGGAGGAGACAGGGCTGGCCAAGGGAGGGGCTGGGACAGCTGCTGTCCCTTCCAGCCCCTCCCTCAGCTATTGGCTCTCAGAGAAGGAATAGCAACTGGAGAACAGCTGCGGGACAGAGCTGCCTCATAGGCCTCTTTGTTTAGAGGGACTGAGAGGGTGGTGGGGGTTGCACCCCGTGCCGGGGGTAAGAGGGGCAACTAGCTCTTCAAACCCAGCCAGGCCTAGAACTCTTCTTCCAGGTGAACTTAGCTGTCAGCAATCTTTCCAGGCCCCAACTTCCCTTCTAGTGAGAACTCCACCCTCAGGTGCCCGGATGTTCATTCTGTCTTGAGATAGTATCTGGCGGGAGACCCCTTCCCAGTCTAGATAGAATGGGGAGCCAGAAAAAGTAGGGTGAGCCCCTCCCCCTTGCGGTATTCCCTTTCCATCTCCTAGGGATCGCTGTCTGGTGTTTGTACCCCTTCCCTCCAGCCTCAGCCCCAACTCCAGCTCAGCCGCTGAATTGCTGACAGCTTATCTCATCGGCACAGAGTGAGCCACTTGGCCCAAACAGGGCACAATTCCCCTTCCTCTCAGCGGGAACCCTGGAGTTTCCCTCCCGCCCCCAAACTAGCGCTCGTTTCTTCCCCCTCTACTCTGGGCTGGCCCCTCCGCTGCAGAGCCAAGGGGGCTGGAACCAGGCACCGCCGTGGTGAGGGGGAGGGGAGAGGTGCGCAGGGGAAGGATGAGGCCTGGAGAGGGGCCCACCGCCCCCGCAGCCAGCAGGGAAGGGAGGCTGAGCCATTTCCTATAATGTCTTACAGAGGCTGCAGACTTTCCCCTGAGACCCCACCTGGGACAATCAGTACAGTCTCTCAAGTCCCGATGTGATGGGTGTGGGGGGGGGGGGGCAGCCCTACGACTGGCTTGTCTTGAGCCCACCCCGCCACCTTCACACTCATCCAACACTCTCCTAATTCTTAGCTCCCCCCACACACACCAGGGCCCCCTCCCCCACCCCTTGTCCTCAGGCTTGTCCTTCTGGAAAGCTCAGAGACATCTGCTGTGTCACGGAGACAGGGCTATTTCCAGGCCAGAGCAGGAGGGTGGGGTGTGTGGGGGGTAGTGCTGGGGCTAGAAGAGGTAAGGCCCCGGCAGAAGCCTGGACAGGGCAAAGGGCCCCACACTGATCTCAGCTGCTAATTCAGGAGGCCTGGAGGTGGCCCTAAGGCCCACTAGCGAGTGGACAGACATCTAGTTAAGTAGTGACGTCTCTGGGAGTATCTTGTAGTGGCGGACAGCACCTGGCACCATATACAGTTCCCCTTCTAGGGCCTAGGGTGCATCCTCTCAGAGGGTCCTTCCAGTATATCCCAGTAGGGCTCTAAGAGTTCACCCAAGGTGCAAACTGGACACCTTAGTCCTGGCGGGGCAGGGCTGTGAGGGGATGGGGCAGCCTTTTATACCACCCAAAGCCCATCACCCTGGGCTTCGGGACTCGCAGGACTAGCGTGTCTCCCCACCCCCACTCGAACTGACACACCTTCCAAATCTGGTTACACTCAATGACTTCCTCTCTTCCGTTCCCCTCCCTCTAGGGCAGCTTGACCCTTAGCTGCAGCCAATCCCAGGCCAGGGGGTGGGTTGGAACAGGGCATGGACCGTCAGGAGTCCCCCCTCCTAGGCGACTGAAGAGACCAGGGCTATCAGGAGTTAAAGCTCCCGGCCCGTCGCTCAACGCCTTTTTAGGTTTCTGAGGCTGGGCTCCGTTTGCCCTAGCCCGGCCAGATCCCAGATGGGGAGCACATGCCTGCTAACTGCCTCACTGGAGCTTCGGGCCACTAGTCTCCCGGCCTCAGGGCACTGAGGACCCAGAGGCGGTTGGGAACTGTCCTAAGTCTGCTTTGCCTAGCAGCGAAGGGAACAGGAAGCCATTTGCTTTCACGGGGGTGGGGGGGAGACGCCCCCAGGAATTCACAATGGGCACCAGTCCTGTCCTCTCAAGCATGCGCAAGGGTTGCCCGATGGAAGGAAAAGAAGGGGACACTAAGCAGGTTGGTAGGAATGCGCCTAGGGAGGCTGAAACTGAGAGGTTCGGTTAACTTCGGAAAGGTTGGACTTCCCAGGGGTGCCAACTGTCGCTAGAGGGGTGTCAGGGCTGCAGCCTGCGCTAGTGAGGGAGAAACCCAGCCAGGGTCCTCTCTCTGGAATCGCTCTCTTCCGGCTCCAGGGACCCACACCTGTGTCCCCTGTCCCAACCCCCGCTGTGACCGTGCCCTGTTGCCCGCACTGACCGATGGACACGAGCTTGATATGTTCGCGCTCCAGGAACTCCAGGGCCACAGACACATTTTCCAGCTTCATCTGGCGGAAGTTGGGGCGCGGGTGGAACTTGCGGTACATGCGTTTCTGGCTGAGCACTTCGAGCAGCGCGATGAGGCGCAGCCCGTCGCTGAGGTCGCGCTGCAGGTCGTTCAGGCGCTTGCCCACACACTTCAGGTGCTCGTTGCACCACCGCGTGAAGGTGTTTTGCTGGATCTTCTTCCATGGCGCGTCCTCCGCTAGGTCCTTCTCGGTCGACGGCATCTCGTCCGCCTCGTCGGCCAGGCCGAGACCGGAGGCGTCCGAGTAGTTGCTGTTGTTCATCATGCTGGCACTGTAGGGGGCCGGGGACTCGGGACTGCGGGTGCTGTCGGGGCGCTGTCGGAGCGGGACACTGCGCTCTCGGAAACTTCTCTTGCGCTCTGGCTGGCGGGGCTCACGGGCCTCCTGGGCTGAGCTGCTGGGCTGTCCGGCTGGGGCTCTATCTCCCTCCGGGGCGGAGCGGTGCTCTGGAAATGCAGGCCAGGCCCGGGCAGGGGGTTTAAGAAGCCCCCGGGCTGCCGACCTCCCCCCGCAGCGCCCGCGGCCCCGGGGTCCACGTCAGAGCGCCGGCCTCCCAGGAATGCCGCCCGGCCCGCGGGTGGGGGCCGCGCTGAGCCCCACGGCCCCGCCTCCGCCCGCCCCTCCTCCACGCAGCCCGCAGGAGCGGGATGGGGTGGGGGCTCTTGCCCCGCGCTTCCCCATGCACACTCTGCACCCCAAATTTAGTCTCAGTCATTTAGGGGTGAAGTACACTCTTTCCACACCCAGACTGAATTAAAGAAATGAATGGGGAAACTGAGGCAGTGGTTAGGGCTTAACACACTCATCTGGTGTTGACAGAATTTTCTAGAGTTGGTGACAAGGCTGTTGACACAGCCTAGGAGTCCTGGCTTCTAGCCTGGTGTATTGTCCACCTGTGAACTCAGAAAGGAAGTAAGTGTGTGTGTGTGTGTGTGTGTGTGTGTGTGTAGACAACCCCAGAGGAAGCAGGGACACTGACCAGGACAACTTGGCGGGAGGAGACTGAGTTCAAAGGGATTCCCTTATTTTGCTACTTTGCAAACAGAAACCCCTTGTTTGGAGCACAAACCCAGGGCCCTGGGAGAAAGACCAAGGCTCCTGATCCTGACTCAGGGCCCCCGTCACTGGTCCATTTAGACTTATTGGCTCAGAATGAAGCTGAGCTCAGGAAAAAGGTACCCAGTGAGTCACTTCGTGTGCCACCCCACCACCCCAGTCTGACTCAACCAAGTTGGTGAGGGGAGGGAAAGACTGCCCAGGTCGTCGTACCAGGGAGCCCCCTGGGCAGTATGCCCACACAGGCCATCGGGCAGGTCCTCCCAGGAAAAGCAGGAGTGTGCCAAATCGCAGGAAGAGCCCTGGCAGAGGAACCAAGGGAAATGTGACAGGGGCAAGTGGGCAGCGCCAGGGGCAAGTGGGCATGAAGGGAGCCTAGGCAGGATTGGGCTGAGCATATATAGAGGCATGGAGGATGTTGACAACAGAGAAACTGAAGGCAGGCACAGCAGCCTGTCACAGACAAGGGAAAGAGCTACAAAATGCATCTATATATGAAGGAGCGGTCAGAAGTCCTGACCTCTTCCAGGGTGTGTGTCCTTAGCTTTCCCATCCTTCAAATCGAAGTAAGTTTAGCATTGAAGGCAGACAGTCCCTAACTCAGTCCATGTGGTAGCTGAGGCTTGGGATGGTTCTTTGACCTGATAGGTAAATCATTTTTACCTTGCTCCTCTCCTCCCAGTCATAGTGAAAAGGAAGAGGATAGTGAACATCTTTGGGACTGTTTCCTCAAGGGCAGAGTGAAAACCATGCCCATTATGGACTTAAAAAGCAGTGTAGGGGCTTAGAGGGAGGTGGTGCTTATGATGACATTTCCATCAATCATTTCTTTTTCTTCTCATCTAATGACAAGGCCTGGTCCTTAGGCAGGGAGCAAGGAGGAGTAGAAAAGGGGCCAGAAACAGGAAAGGAACCTGCAGTGCATGGTGAGTGTGGCAGGGGTGCCTCTGGGGCCCTGAGAATGACAGGAGAGGTATAAATAGCTTGGGCCCTTGCAGCTCATGTTCTGTTGGCTGCCTGTGACGAGGTGCTCAGGAATTCCACTCTCCTGTTGGCAACCCCCTCCTTGTCTCCCAAACTGTCATTCTCCCCAAACTACCTCCATCCCACAGTCCAAACCCCAGCAGGCATCAGCACGGTCTGTTTGAAAGACTGAGCTCTCCCATGGAGCGATGCCTAGCTCTGGAGGCTAGCATCTGGGTCTCACAAGGAAATATCTCTCTCTCTCTCTCTCTCTCTCTCTCTCTCTCTCTCTCTCTCTCTCTCTCTGTGTGTGTGTGTGTGTGTGTGTGTGTGTGTGTGTGTGTGTGTGTGTGTAAAGGCAGACTTCAGACAGCCAACCCAAGGACCCAGGAGCACCAGGCTCCGTAGTGTTGTCTTTGCTGAAGAAACCAAAATATAGAGCTGAAAAAAAATTGAGTACTCTCTGAGCTACTGGAGCGGGAGAAAGGAGGTCAGCTGGAGTACCTAGAACTGACCCCTTACAGTTCCTCATGGCTCTCAGTCTCATGTGTGGGGGAGTGTTGTGGGGGTTGCTAGTCAGGCCAGGGACTCTGTTGGGGTGGGACAGTTCAGAGGGAGGCAAGACCTCCAAAGGATAGGATGGTTTCCCTTGCATGTATTATCTCACTGGGGGGAGGGGGATCCGCGTGCAGGCCCCACACGGGGGCAGCGCACACAGCGCCAATGGACGGTTCCCATCACCCTCCTGCCTGAAACCTGAGCCTCTTGCTCTCCAGGATAAATCGGGGCCTGACTCAGGCTCGGTAGCCTGTCACAGTCAGCCTACCCAGGAGGAGCAGGCTGGTGACTCAGCCCTCAATATAGCCCATGAGCCCAGATCCCCAGCCTCAGCCATGCAGGCAGAACAAACCGTGCGCAATGCTGTTCTGGGGCCTGCCAAGGGGGGCCCCCACCCTGAGAAGAGCTAGTATGTTCTTCCCACAAGCCAGGCAGAGGTCCCAAGAGGGGCTTTACAGGTGGTTTCATCAGCTGAGTGTGTTTGAGAAGTGCTGGCTCGGGACACGGGCTGTTTATAGCCCCCTGACTATCTTTTGACCTATCTCAGTGCCTGGCTCATCACCTGGGCCTGCCTCTCCCATCAGGGGACACCGCTGACCGGTCACCGACAGTGGTCATTTATAACTTGGGTCGAAGCCCCTGCAGTGAGTCAAGTGTGCCACGTTTGAAGATTTTGCGTTTTGGAACCAGGGACGTTCCCGCGGTCACCTGTGATGACGCTAGGCCTCCAGTGTAGGGACTCTGACAGTCAGTGATACTATGGCCTTGTCTGGATGTCGGGCAGGATGGTAGAGAGAAACAGGGCCGAACTCCAGTCTCTCCACTTCTAGCTCTGCAGGTTACATAACTTCAGTGGGTTATATAACTCCTTTGAGCCTCTACTTCCCCCTCTGTAAAATGGGATTAATGGTATCCTCAAAGAATGTAAATCCTCAAGAAGCAAAACAACAAAACAAAACACAGGATGATGATGAGTATGGTACCTGGTACTTACTAGGGGACTGAAAGATCTCTTCCACTGCTAAGACACTGGATTCCTCTGAGGAGGGGAGCCCTTCCTTACAGCCGTGTGTCCTCACCTTTCCTCTCCATCCCAATACTTAGCCTGCCGGAACCAATGGTGCTCTTTAGACCTACCCTGACCCACAGCAGCTGTCCCCTGCACTAGCCTGCAGGGGGCCTGGCCTGCAGGGGGCCTGGCCTGCAGGCAGTGGGTAGAAAGCAGGCAGCTACGCTGTGGAGGGCAGTAGCTAGGGTTCCTCCGTCTAACTGTACCCAGACTGCGGTGCCTGCCTGATTGTGGTATTGAAGACACACTTTCTCTAGACTTAATAATCAGCTTCTCTCTGTCTTTTTAAGCTAAGTCCGGTGAATGTTTCACATTTAACAAAAAGCTGTTTTGTGTGCGCTGGGAACTCAGGGTCAACAAGACCTGAAGACTTAAGTCCAAGCCAAATGAAGAGAGGAAAGGGGTGTGTGTGTGTGTGTGTGTGTGTGTGTGTGTAAGTGCCTATGGAAGCTGAAAGAATTGGGTCCCCTGGATTAAAGTTACAGGCAGTTGTAAATTGCCCAGTGTGGGTGCTGGAAACCAAACTCTGGTCCTGTGAAAGATAAGGAAGTACTCTTAATTGCTGAGCCATCTCTCCAGCCCTAGGGCAAGGGTCTAAAATGGGGAAAGGGTCAGGTACCCTAAAGGGAACAATTGTTTGTGGGCAAAGGTGGGTCATATTCTGTCACTATCTAGGCTTTTGGTTCAGGTCTCTTGGCTGGATGGTCTGCCTCCCAGAATCTTCTAACTCCAAATGTTGCTGGTGGTCGTGCGTGTCTCTGAGCTTCCATCTACTGTTGCGGATATGTGGCCCACATATAGAATAAAATAAAGACAAGCCACAAAGAAGACTCTCAAAGGAGTGGAGCTTCCAAGAAGACAGACAAGCTGAGCTACCTGGAAGAGGTGTGGACCACTGAGACACCTGGGAAGACTCCAAGCCCGCAGGCTGTGCTGTGCTGCTGCAGATTCCCTGCGTTGTGAGCTGTCACCTGTGCTGGTGTAGGCTCTGGTGATGCAGAGTCACTTCTGCTCCTGTAAGTAACCCTTCACCCATACTCCTGGGAGTGACTCCAGTTAAACTCGTTGGTTCACCAAATTTGACTTTGGTGGCATCTGTATTCAGGTCTGCCAGGCGGTCCCTATTGGTTGTGGGCAGATGTGTGTGTTGCGACTCCCCAAAGAAAGTTTGATACCCAACAGAGGCAGAAAGAGGGGTTTCGAGGTCATAAAAGCCATTCTGCTCACGTGGTTTAAGGAAACAGCTGGGGGTCTTGCATGTGGAACAACCAATCTTAAATGGAGGACTTCACAGGAGTGAAACTAAGTAGAGGGCTGCACAGATTGTCGCAGCTATGCTGCGCTCTCCTGTCAGATGCATTCTCAATGCTGCCCCAGCATTAAGCTCCCGGGAGGCTGATCTTGAAAGACTACATCACGTAGGAATGCCTACTCTCTGGTTCGCCAATGAGATGCCACTGAGACACAGCTGCTGGGAGGAGGAAAGGGTACAAAACTTCCCTCATCATCATAGGTCTGGTACAGCACTCCTGTCAGGGTCCCTTCTCAGGGCTCCAGCTGAGTATCATTCGTGCGTCAGCTGAGTAAAGAATGCACGCCACGGTGCACGTCTGGAAGTCAGAGGACAACTTTCAGCAATTGGTTTTCATTCCAGTGTGGGTTCAGAGAATTGACCTCAGGATATCAGACTTGCTTGGGATCTTGGCTGGCTTCAGCTGTCAACTTGACATAGCCTAAAGTTATCTGAGTGAGTCTCAACTGAGGGAGGATTTCTAGGATGTATGTCGGGGACTGTCTTGACTGATGATTGATGTGTGAGGGTCCATCCCATTTTGGGTGGCACAATGCTTGGGTAGTTGGTCCTGGGCTGCATAAGAACGCTAGCAAAGTGAGCCAGGGAACAAGTCGGCAAATGTTCTTCTGTGGGTTCTGATTTGAGTTCATGCCCTGTGATCTGAAGGCTAAATCCCTTCTTCCTACTCCAGCCTAGGGTGGTAACAACTTTTCACTGTTGTTAGGACCTGAGTTCCTTGGTTCTCCCGTCTTCCAGACATAATTGCTTCATGAAATTCTCTTAAGTCCAAGCGTCCGAGTGTCTTGTTTGCTGCCTTGTTAGGCTCTTGACTAATTAAACTATCTCCAAAATTGAGTCCCTTAAGTCAGAAGGCTAAACCACAAAGGCTCCCATGAAGATCTTAGGGCACAGAAACGAAGAAGTCTTTTGTTTGTTCATTGTCCCCGTCCCATACACAAGGGTACCCAGTTCACTCCAGTTCTCTGTGTTTTTAAGAGTTCCTTGAGATAGGGTCAAATAGGTACAACTCAATCTCTCTGTGATTCAGCTGGTAGCAGAGAGAGCCAACCTCATTTCTGAAAAATTGTATTTAAAAGGCAGACTCTTAGGTGGGAATACTTGGCTGAAAGGTAATTGCTCTCTTCAGTGCTATGTGAAACATTTAATGAAAAAAAAAAGCCACACAATGTCTCATGTAATTAGGTTGACATTTAATTACAAGGAACCCAGGTTCTTACACAAGGCAGGAGGTTGGGAGCCAGCAACTCCCATAAGCCTTTCCAGTCTGAGTGGCTGAGGCAAAGGAGATGGGACACGTGGGTGGGTGGGGGCTCTGGCACAGTGTGTTCTGCCCGAAGGTGAGGGTGGTAGCCGCTGGGAGTCTGCCCTCTGGTCTGGCCCAGGTCTCCATCACTTCATGTAGCAGTATTCTGTACTTTGCGGTCGCATGTTGGGTAACACATACAGAGCCACTGCTGCGATAGCCAAGAATACCACAGGCTTCCACATCCCAAACATGTTCTGTGGGGACCAAAGAGAAAGAGTGAGCTCCCAGCCTCCTGAACCTGTCCTTAAGCCAGAGGGCACACCTCAGGGACATTATAGCTCAGCCTCTCTCACTTCCTGGGTAACCATGGAGACTGTGACACCACTAGGTTTGTAGTGATACTGTTTGTACCACTTAGGTCACTCCCGAATTTGTGCTTGATCTGTCCCCGTGGGATGAGAATCCGTGTGCATGTGGGAGAAGTGGGGTAGTCCCGCCTGTGGAGAAGGCAGGCACATTTCATGAGATCTGAGTTAAGAGGAAGAGGGGCGGGGACATGGAGGTGACCAAAATGCACTGTAGAATGAAGTAAGTAGGGAATTCACTGGCAGCAGAGATTTTATGTCAGATGGTGTTATTCCTAGGAAATTCAGGGAACCTGCTGCTGGTCCTGGGAGGCAAGTGTCAAGAGCCAGCCCAGTCGTCACCCCAGCTCTCCACATCCAGTCACTAGGCAGCATGCAGTCAGAGGGTGCTAAGGCCTCTAAACACTCCAACTGCTGTAAACCCTGAGGATTCATGGGTAGCAAATGGCACCATAAGAAAATGTTCAGGAAACAGGAGTCTTCTTGGACATGAAAATAGGAGAAAATGTTCCTATCTTTACTTCTCTTTTTACTGTTTCGCTTAAGGGATAGAATTTGGATTTTGGATCAGAAGTTATGGCATAAGGGGAAAGAAAGATAGCTTGAAGAAAAAATGGAGTACAGCCCATTAAAGACAACAACATATTTGTTTAGAGAATAACTGATCTAAAGAAAAATTTAAGCTAATTACAAAGAGCAAAGATAATCTCTCAAATTTGTAGGAATAGTTACTAAGAACAGAATATGTGAAATAAAAAACTTAATGTTGGAAGTCGATGCATAGAAAAATCCATAAAAGAAACTTGGAGCAGAACCAGGAGGATATACAAATGCTATTGCCTGGTCTGTCAGGCCCTCTCAAGACAACTGGACGATCTAGAAAAATGTTTACTCCAGCTGTGGTAGCACACACAATCCCAGCGCTTAGCTGCACGGCCAGTTTGAGACTAGTTTGGGCCACATGAGATGCTGTCCGCCAGATGCCACCCCTAGCTGAGCTAGATAGCTGACGGCTGTGGGGGAGAGTTAGCCACTTTTGCTGCTGTTGGAGATGATGCAGCCACTGTTAAGGGATCTAGTGGGTGGCCTGATATTCGTGTGCATACAGACAACGCTGGGTTGAGCTGGGAGTCCCAAAGAGCTCCTGGGCCTTCTAGAAATCACAGGCCTCTGGGAGTGTCACCAAACTGACAGATTGACGAAATCATATTTGGATTTAAGCAAAGTGTCGGACAAGATCTCCTTGAAGTCCTTGCGGACAACAGGCAGGCAGACAAATAGGGTAACAGTGCACTGTGTTGCATGGTCAATTCTTAAGGGACCAAACTGCTGAATAAAGAGAGCTTGGCCAGACAAGTTCCTAAGCCTGGGTCCATCCATGCAGTGTGGCTGAACACAAAGGCAGTGGTTTTGACACCCCTGAGGATGAAGCTAGGAGGAAAGGGGACTGTTGTGAGGACACGGGGTCAAGGTAAACAAACAAACCGACAAAAATTCCTAGGTTACAGTAATGAACTGTGGCTAATAGAGAAGAATGGAAAGTTTGGCCTCTGAACTCTAAACAATCAGTGTTAACACAGAATGCAGAGAGGATACTTAGTGTGCACAGTATACAACAGAGCTTTAGAAACAAGACAAATAAATTAATATCAGTTACCAGGAGAGCTAGTGAGGGTGAAGGTTGCCTAAGCAGAACAGGACACCAGTACAATCTGTGGTATACCTGGGGCCAGCCAGCGAGAGGTGCTCAGAGTGAGAAGAGATGAGGGTAAGGGCTGGGGGTGTAGCTCAGTTGGCAGAACACTTGCCTAGCATGTATGAAGCCCTGGACTTGGTCCCCAGCACCCCTAAAACTCAGTGTGGTGGTGCACACATATAATCCCAGTAATCCAGAGGGGGTGGCAGGAGGATCCGAGTTTAAGGTCATTCTCCCCTACAAATAATTTGAGGCCAGTATGGGCTACAAGAGACCCTGTTGAAAAAAAAAATCACAAAGCAGAATGGGGTGGGAGAGTAAGGGAGGGAGCAATGAGAGGGCTGAGAAACAGAAAGAGGATTTGGTTTTGTGTTTTTGTGAGACAGGGTCCTTACTATGTAGCCCAGGCTGGTCCAAAGTCCTATCTTCCTGCCTCTCTAACTGAGGGGATAGGATTGCAGGTATATATTAATATCAATTCCTTACATTCATATCCACAATTCCTGGTTGGATTCGCCTGTCTACACTAGTTTTATCATCTGTAAAATGACACAGTAAGCACTTCCTCAGAGGACTGCTGTAGGGATTAAGTTAGTCCATATATGCACTGTGACTAGAGACGAGCCTGGCACGCAGCACACAGTACATAAGTGCATGCTCTTTTTGTTATTCCTATGATCTTAAAAACTGAATTTGATCTATTTTGTAACTTTTAAAAATATTATTTTTTGGGGGCAGATTGCGCACATGGAGGTCAGAGGACAACTTGTAGAAGCAGGTTCTCTTTTTCCACCGAGGGGAAGAACTTAGGCAAGCACTCCTGCCTCGGAGCCATCTCTCTGACAGGCAACACGGCGCTTTACTATGGGAAGGGCGGGGCAGAATCATTCTTTATTCAATTTGAAGAAATGGAAATCTAAACCATGGAACCCTGGAACAAAGCTAACGGGAGGAAGCAGACCCAGTCGAGCTCCTGTCACTTGTCGCTGAGATCTGGGCAGAAGCTGTACACTGGGGATTTGGCCAGAGCTCAGGGCACAAATGGCTCCCAAGAGAACCCTTAACCACAGTGCCTTCCCTGCACTCTGATGGCGCATGGTGGAGCCTGGCAAAAGGCTGTGGCTGAATCCCTTGTCTCATTCCACAGGGACTTCAGAGACTTCTGGAAGTATGCGTGGAAGAACAGGTGTAAGGAGAGGTCCCCGTCACACGAAAGGAGCTAAAGGCTGTCATGGGAAGTAACTGAACAGCCTAAGAGAAAGACTGGAGGCAGTGGACTGCGAGAAGATTAAAGAGGGAGGAAAAGAAACCAGGAGGGGAGGCAAGTTGGTTCAATAGGTAAAGTCCCAGAGTTCCATCACTGGTTCAGACAGGGCAGAAGAAAAACCAAAAGACTCCGAAAGTTGTTGTCTGACCTTCACACAGAAGCTCACCAAATAAATGTTATACATATATATGGAAATGGTGAGGGTTGTCACCCACGAAAGCTGTCACTCTGGAACTTTGCATTAAGCCAGCTGTATTTATTTAAAGAGGAAGAGGAGAGAGAGAAGTAGCAGAGTCTGACAAGGAAGTCAGAATAGAACTTACAGGTTCCAGGAGCAGGTGGAACCACAGGTTCCTACCTTAGACCATCAAACAATCTTCATCCTAAACTGGAAATTCTGTCTACAGACCAGATGACATGAGCTAGGCCAATGGAGAGGTGCCCAGACCACATCAGTCTTGATTCCTGAGAACATCTGCATTTCTACTCATTAGGAACTTTCCACCAACATCACATCCTCTCCAGAAGCCTGGCTTGAGAAGCCACTTATAATGGAATCTGATCCACCAAAAGAATGAACACAACTGTACATAATTTCCTGGGATTTTGTTGTCGTTTTTCTGGTAAGCAGAAATTCTAAGCTAGAGACCTTTTAAGGTGGGAATACATACTATGGCAGGGATTCAGTTCTACTTCTACCACGGTGGAAGGACCAGCTGAGGGTGCTGTCATCCAAGTGTTCCTGAGAGGATCAGAAGGATCACAGCTCTTTGGACCCCCTCTTACCTGTAAGCACAGGGAGTAATTTCTTCTGGGTGGGAACATTGGCAAAAGCTTGTCTCTGGGGTTTAAACAAAGACAAAGCTCAGGCCTGCCTTGCAGGCAAACATCAGCTCATCAGAAGTAGCTTGGTAGCTTTTTTTCTATAGCAACAGAGATGTGCCGAGGACAGAAACTCAGACTGTGCCTCTGGTAAGCACCCCAACCACCTGAGCATTACATACATCATGACATGCTCAAGAAGGCTTGTATGTTTTGCACCAAAGTCAGAAAAAGCCAGGGCTACACCTCAGACCTGAGCATCGCCTATTGTGTCATGGGAGTAAGAAGCTGAGGGGAAGAGGAAGCCATACCAGTACCTGGGTTAGGACGCTGTCTCAGCCCACCAGCACCAGAGCAGAGCTGATATGACCACCAGGCCTACAAGAGGCAAGGAGAATATGGGGGGATCCGGGGCAGGGGATGGCTGCAACATGTCAAATGAGAAGCACAGGAGAGACCGGGGGACGCGTGGTTGTATGAAAAGACACAAACACACAGATCCAACAGATAATGAAGATGAGAGAACAAAGGGAAAAGAGAAAAGAATCAAAGGTTAAAAACCACATAAGCTGGAGCAATGGCATTTCTTCTCTGCTCCCAGAGCCTTGAGAAGAGCAGAGGAGTTCCTCATACAGGAAGCCTGCAACAGTTGCAAAACTGAGTTAAGCAGCAGACAGGTCCAAATTAGGTATCTGGACCAGTGTCCTCTCTAGTCATGTACAGCTCATGTCTTGTCAAGCAGAAATTACCAGCACCTAATCTTTCTTCTTGAGTCAGACACTCTGGAAAAGTGGAGCTTCAGAGAGGACAGTGGGCTTCCTTACAGGAATCGGGTAGATACTTTTTGCTGGATAACTCCAAGAAGAGCCAGCCACCTACCAGCTTTACTTTCCTTCAGTTTTAGAAGTATGCAGAGTTCTGGTTCCCAAAATCCCCTAGGAATCCAATGCTTTGGGAGACAAAATGTACCACATCAATCTAACAATAGAGGTTAGAGAGAAACTGAATTTGTATGTAATAATATGAATGCCAGTTGAGCTGTCTGCAAAACATTCAGGATCCACTGAGACAAAAGGGCATCTACATATGTAGACATCAACAATGCATTTGACTTTGAAGTACAGAAGGCAAGCTTCGATTTAGAAAAGTGGTCCTTGAGGTCAAGTCTATGAGCTCTGAACCAGTCTGTGGTAGAATATAAGTTCAAAAGAAACATTGGCCTGGGGAAAGGCTATAGTTACTCCTGTTTACATCCTAAGTAACAAGTCCTTCACCTCACGGTTAACAGGGAACTGTATACTGGATCATGAACCAGTAATGCAAACCCAACTGCTGGAAAATTCCAGATATCTATAAAGTGAGTGGGATAACCTATCACAAGAGACATTTTTCTGAACTGTAAACAGGGCTGATACATACCAATGGAAATGTGTCAGCTGCTAAAAGATGAAAACACTTCTCTAAGCAGCTGTTACCTCTGTTATCTGCATATACCCCAAGAATGAACCCCCCCACACACACACTCTCTCAAAGGCCCAGGAACTAAAGGCTGAGAGCAGTGACTGGTAGCAGACTGGTCAGTGTCCCTGCTGTGCAGACTGACTTTGAGCATCACCCGTACACTCCAGAGACCCAACTCTCCCATTCTATGATATGCAGAACCTAGTGGGTGATACAGGCCTACAAGCCACAGCACTAACAAGGGTTAGCTCTCACAGGGTATCATGGGAAACAGAGGATGAAGTGATTTGCTGAGGCTAGCAGAAATGAAGAAGGGCTTACATCATCAAGGTCCTCTGTGTCAGGGAGAGGAATGAGGGGACACTGTTGTCAGAGGGAGGTGACTGAGAGCTACACATAGTGTAAGTGACCTTGGTTCCAAGAAAAGGCAGCCATTGTGCAATGGAACTTGTCTACACCTGCCATTTTCCTTCGCCAGCCCCTTCCCATTCTCATACCCATGCCCACCACATAGTCTGGCCTCCTCTCTTGTAGAAGTGTACCCCTGGCAGGGCACCACATAGTCTGGCCTCCTCTCTTGTAGAAGTGTACCCCTGGCAGGGCCAGTCCTGAAAACCAGGACACCTGAGCCCCAGCTCATCCCCACTCGATCCAGCCTTGGCTGTGGTTACCTTTCTGCTCTCAGAAAGCGTAAGAGGGTTGCCTTCCTCAGCAGCCTCAGGAGACTCCTCCTCCTCTTCATTGTCTTCCTTATCCTCCCCTTCTCGGTGGCACTCTTCGTAGTCCCCATCCTCATCTTTTACGAATGCAGGCTCTTCCCTATGGTCTGGTGGCTTATTAGCTAGTTCACACAAGTCTTTCTTGTCTTGCTTTTCTTTCCTTTTTGCCTCTTCCATCTCTTTTTCCTCTACGGCTATCTCATCTAGTTTCCTCTGGCTGGCCTTGTAGTAAAGCACCACCTCCAGACTCTGCGGGGTGGAGGCAGGGTGGGGCAGGGCGGGGCTGCTGTTACCCATAAAGAATCTTACCCTCAAGACAGAAAGCTCTACTTGTACCCTGTCAGACTTCCGGTGTGCAAGACTGTATTTGGGACCACTAGCTAATCTTTCCGAGAGTGTTGTGGAGGGCAGTCACATTTAGTATGTTAAGCCAGCACTTCTTGTTTGACCATTAAGCCATTTTAAGCAATTAATGATAATTCAAAATTCTTGGGCTCTGCTCCTTAACTGTTGCTTCCTACCCTTCCTGGTAATGTTTATCACACCCAGTCCTCTTGAATAAATCCCTTTCTCTCTATCTAGTTGGTCTTTCTCTTGATCATGTGATGGCCTTAGGTCAGTGAAAGCGGTTGTGCATTCTCCCCATAGCACCCAGAGAAGTGATCAAATGTAGAATTATACAGACAGAACTCCTGCAGACATCAGTGGTACCAAAAGCCTTCCTCAAAGTACCTTTCTTGGCAGGAATTGTTAGTGGGGATGATGTTTCTTCCCGGGGTCTCCTCCATCCACCTGCCTCTCTGGCTACTAAGGCTGCAACTCACCTTTCCGTTGTCAAAGCTGCCGTCCAAGCTCTCTGAGCATGCCTTGCTCAGCTTCTTGTTTTTCACGCCATTGGCGTTCTTGTTCATGTTCTTATTGCCATTCTTCCCCCTGGCCTCGGAGCTAACAGAGGACCTGCTCTCTTTGAGCTGGCGGAGTTCTTCCTGACAACACTGCAGCTGCCCCTCCAGCTGTTCCTGCACTGCCAGAAGCCGCCCCTGCTCATCCATGCTAGCCTGGTATTGCAGCTGCAGCTCCCGCAGCTTAGTCTGCAGTTCTTTGATCTGTTGGTGGTGGGATTCCAGTTATCCACAGCATTCCCACCCAGTCAGCCCAGGCCCTTAAGGGACCGTTGCCTTGCAACTCTCCCTCCTAAAGCTCACAAGGAAGTGGACAATAAGAAATTCAATTAGACAATGATCTAAGCAGTTTCACAGACAGACAGCTTCCCCTAAGTCAAGGTACTAGAAGGTCTAAATCTAGGATGACAAAAATTAATATTAAATCAATAAATATTAGCACTATGTTTTTGATCATGACCTGTCTGGGGAATAACTAGAGGATTGACACCACTTCTGAGCCTCAGGCATTTATTATTATCTCATTCTTTTTCCAAGAACTCCTACATCACCTAGTTCATTTCTCTAGTAGATAATTACTTGGGGAATTATTGCATATACCTGGCAGTGTCCTGGGCACCTGCACCTCCCTTCTAGTAATACATACTTATAACCCTGTTCCCCAGTCTCAGGTTTTGCCTTCCTGAGCTGATGGCAACATATGGTCTGTTCAGTAAGTACCAATCAGACTAGGCTCACGTGGCCATTACTTTCTGGGTCTGTTCCATCTATCCCAGGCACACATGCAGGGCCCTCCCACTGGACAGTGAACCATGGTGGGTCAGAGTCCTGTCCTTGAATGTATATAACCTAGTTGGAAAATAAAAATAAAAAATAAATAAATAAACACAATAAGCTAAAAATAATCAAAGAATATTGGCAAGTAAATATATATATATATATATATATATATATATATATATATATATATATATATATATCTCCATACAAGTGCTCTGGGGTACAAAGTAAGAGAGAGAACAGAAGCAGCAGAGGGAGGAAAAGTAGACTGCTGGCCAGTATGGAACTGCAGTGAGCACTGAGCACTGTCCCTCAGATGCAGCAGACTGCCCAGTCTCCTGGGATCTGGCTTCCCGGCACTCCCCTCCCCGCCTTGGTCTCTAGGGACTTCCTGGGGGAACTCTGCCACTGGCACTGGTACCTCACTCTTGTCGCACTGGGGAGATGTGGACTTCTCAAGGCTCTCCATGCACTCCTTCAGCTCCTTCTCACAGATCTCCAGCTCGTCCTTCAGCTCTCTCTGTTTCACCAGCAGCCTGCACATCTGCTCCTGCAGCTGGCAGTGGTCCTCCTGGCTCACCTGGTACAGGGCCTTCACTGCCTGCAACTTGGTCAGCACCTTGGCCACTGTTTCCTCAAAGTGCTGCAGAGAGTGGGGGAGCAATGACGGCACCCCAAGAAGCATTTGATCTCTGCCTTACACTTTGCTAGGCCCTTCCCTGGAGCTGCCTAGGCAAGACTGTATTTCCTCCCAGAAAGAACATCCTGACTATGTTCAAAGTCCTTAACCCTAGGGTCTCTGTCCGAATCAGGCCACCTCTGTCAGGACTGAGGGAAGCAGGACAGCAATGAGCAGAAGCCTTACATACTTCAGAAAGTCTTCCAGGCCAGCCCTGACCCTGCTACTCTTTAACTCCTTATGCCCTTCCTCCCCTGGTAATGTTTCCCTCAAAGACAGAAACCCATCTTCCCCTGACTGACCAATCATCTAGCAATGGTTACCTCTATGTCTTCGGGCTCAGCTGGGTCCTCATCAGTGCCACTGCTAACGTAACTCTTATGAAGGGTTTCGGAGCTAGCGGCACTGCCATAACTCTTCTTATAGGTAACACTTGTGTTGCTGGAGAGGTAGCTCTTCTGATAGGCCTCATTGCAACTGGCACTGCTGTCATAGCTCTTGAGGAAGCATTCATTGCTGGCCTGCAAGCTCACATAACTCTTTTGATAGCATTCATTGTCCTCGATGGTGCTGTCATAACTCCTGTGGAAGCTTTCACTGCTGGGGGGCATGCTGCCTAAGGTCTTCCTGTAGGCCTCAAGACTCATTTTTATGGCGGGGGACTGAGTTTGGAGCAGCTGCATTTCTTCCATGCAGAGCTGTAGCTCAGCCTGCAGCCTCCTCCGCTCTTCCAGGAGCCGCCCATGCTCCTGCTGCAGTAGCTCCTGCTGCTTCTGACTGCCGTCGTATAGCTCCTGCAGAGCCTGCAGCTGGTCCATAAGCACCTTGGACTAAGGGGGAGGTGGGGGAGCAGGAGACATCACCATTACTCTGAGACATTTCAGTCTTTAGCTGCCTCTCTCCCAGAGCAGATGTGAGTTCTCACCTGAGAGAAGCGCAGGCACACACACCTCAGTGATTTTAGGGCTCCTGTTTCTGTTGGGTTTGTACTCTGGCAGCATAGGTGAGTCTCAAGCACACCCCGGCTCCCTACCACACCATCTTTTTAAATCAAGTGGACCCACGTGCCTGATTTTTAGGCTCAGTTATCTCCCTTACTCTTTATGGTCAAATCAGCCCAGCTGGGAATGTGTGAATATGAATTCTTTCCTTGGAAGATGCAGGCTTGGAATCAAGGTCTAGCTACCCACTAGTCCTTGTACCTTCTGCCCAGATTCTATATCTGGCCTTGAGGTATGTATTTCAGGCCCAGGTGATATTCAGCATTAGATACAATTGATTAAGCGAACAGTTTATATCTGGTTTTCCAGTCCCTATGTTACCCAGGCTTTCCAGCCTGGATATCTGACACCCCTGGAACGATCAACCTCCCTGCCCCTGTCCCTGTGTCCCCAGTTTGAATTTCTGCTACTTTCTGGTTCTCCTCGTTCATGCAGCCTCAACTGAAACTGTCCACCTGCTCTGTCTACGTCAGACCAAATTTATTCCCCAACTCAGAACAGACTTGTATGGAGATTTCTACCTATTTTTCCTCATAGGCATGACCACCTGGTAGTGCTTGAGAAACACTGGTTTTCTGTTAAGTCCCTGTGACCTGGCTTGGATAGTATGGTCAGTACCATGAACCTGTCTGTTGCAACTGCTTTCTTGGAGATGACTGGGCCCCGATTTGTTTGTGGAGCCTCAAAGTGTTAAACACTCAGAAAATGGAGTAGACTTTCCAGGTCATACAAAAAAGGCAATACATTTAGGACCAGTCCAAAGGAACCAAAACAAACACTGAATTGATTCCATGCATCTTGAAAATGCCTTGTTGATGGGACTGGATCCAGTGGTCAGACAGACTTCTGGGCTTCTTAACTCTGTTCTAGATGCTGATTACACTTCAGCTCTTCAAGCTGAATCATTCTATAATTCCAAACATCAAACCAGAGTGTGTGCCTCTGCCAAGATCCTCAGGGCATCCAAGTAAAGCAACAACTTACTGGAGCCCGCGGAGGACCCTGACTAGTGAAGGGTGGGGCTTTAGGCTCGGCCTGCTTCCTATCCCCCTGGGCCCTCCTGAGTCAACGCTTCCTGAGCCCCACTCCTCCCTCACCACACAGCGGTACCCACGAGAACCTTCTCCCTTCCTTCTGCTGTAGTTACCTTATTCTCACAACTGGAGGATTTAGGCCCTTTGGCATCCTGAGGGTTCGCCAACACTTCCTGGAAATTAGACTCTTTGAAACCTCGAAGTTCTCTGTGTGCTTCTAACTGTTCCTTTAATACACTTTCTTGATTCTTTATCAGTTTTCTCTGTTCGTCCTGCATGCTTTGGTAGAGCAGCTGCATTTCACACAGGTCTTGTAACTTTGAGAGCAGCTCCTGACTCTGAGTAGGGTGAGGAAGGAAAAGTGATGACTAAGGGGAAGCACACCACCTAGGCCCCATTCCTGTTGGGCTCCATCTCTTATTGATTCACCCAGTCTTCCGGGCAAAAGGGTTCTTTCTACGGAGCTCTGCTAACTGAGTAAAAAGATTCCTATGTGTGGATAGATTTTCCAGTCTACAGAGTGATTCTCGGGTGCATCCTCCAGATGGACCAAACAGCTAAATATACAATGTTGCGCAGATTTCAGAATATAAAACACATTTTAAGGTTTAAAGCCCTTATGCAGAAACACCCAAATCAGCTCTGTGGGGAGGATGAAGAGAAAGGAAGAAATGCTTGGCCAAGAAAGGAAAACGCTCACATCCCTCCCACGGGCAGTTCCACCTGGACGCTTCTTCAAGCAGCCTCCCCTGATCAGTGGTCTCTCCCTGGCAATGAGTACCTTCTGCAAGAGGCCACACTTGGGCTGTGGGAATGTGAGCCTGTGCAACTCTTCCTGCAGCTGGCCCTGCTCCTCCTGCAGCCTCTTCTGATCCTCCAGGAGTTCACACTGCTCCATCTGCAGGTGCCCTATCTCCTGCTGGCAGGCTTTGAACTTGTCCTGCAATTCTGTCAGTCTGGACAGCAGTGCCTCACACTATGGCGGGGAGGGGGCAGGGCAGGGTTACCATGTAAGGCGTATTTTGGAGGCTGGCAGAGCACTTGTATGCTCCCAGCCCCCTGTGACATACTAGGTCCTCTCTCTTCCCTGGTCAGTCACCCTGAGCGGACCAGACCCCACTGTGTAGTTTGGAGCAGTCTGCTGTGCACTCTTGGTAGCTATGCTCTCGAGTTTCATCTGCCCTCAGAGGTGATCTGAGAAGCAGTGATCTCAGTGTCCTTCTCTGTTCTCTGGCCCTTTCCTGTGACACTATCTCCACATCCCACACTATAGGCAATTCCAGCTCAAGCCACTCTGCTGATTGTCTTTAGACTTAATTTATTTTCCTCATCAATAAGAACTTAATTTTGACCTATTTTTCCCCTTAGTTTTGCTTTCCTTACCTTTACCCCCACCCCCACTGGAAACTGAATGTCTACCCGTCGGTGAGCTGCATCCCCAGTCTTAATCACGCTGTAAAACCCTTAGAGAAGATATGAGCTATTGCTAAATTCAGTTAAGACTACATTATCCTATGATTCTCAAAACCAGATATTTTAAAATCACATAAAATCTCAACGATGTGTACACTACCAGATCTCCCACTTCCTTTTTTAGGGGGTGGGAGGTGTTCGAGACAGGGTTTCTCTGTGTAGCCCTGGCTGTCCTGGAACTCACTCTGTAGACCAAACTGGCCTCCAACTCACAGAGATCCACCTATCTCTGCCTCCCGACTGCTGGGTTTAAAGGAGTGCATCACCACTACCTCGCCAGAATTTATTTCTTAAAGAAAGTGAGACAAAAATATTGTTCTGTTACAAGTCAGGTATGGTGGTTCATGCCTGGAACCTGAGCAGCTGAAGAGCAAGCAAGAGAACAGCCAGCAGTTCACGGGTGACCCAGTCTACACAGCGAGACTCTGCGCCAACCCTTCTCTCCACAAAAAAGTTTAATTTGAAGAAAGCAAAATTCATGATTTGAGAGTTTACTCCAAGACCAACTACATACATCCTAAAAGAGCATGGTTCTTCTAACAATCAGCACTCTGGGTGCAGACCAGACCCTAAGACCATTACCTACATCCTGCTTCAGACTCTGGCCCTGTTCTTTTTAGTTTACATAGACATATGGGTCTATGTGTATGCTCCTCCCTATAAATGACAAGACATCAATACAGTTATAATACCAATACAGAAATGTTTATATACATGGGGTTATAGGAAGACGGATGTTCACACTGACTGAGATCAGATGCACTGATCTACTAAGCTATGGCTCTTTCTCAAGTCAAGTTCAAGACTGCCTTTGTCTTCTGCCTTTAGCTGGGTAACCTCAACCCTTTGTCTTTGAACCTCCTTTCTCCCAAGCTGGTAGAAAGACTCTCCCAGACGCACTCAGCACTCTGAACGACAATTACCTTGTTGGAACAGTTTTCCTCGTCATCAAAAGGCTGGCTGGTCTTGAGTTCTGATAGCTCCTGCTGGCAGAGCAGGAATTCCTGCTCCAGCTGGTCATACATGTGCTTCTGCCGATCCAGCTCATCTTGGCTGGACTGATACAGGCCCTTCATCTCCTGAAGCTGGACTTGCATCCCTGAATTCTGGGTAGGGGAGGTCAGCCATCATCCTGTGAACATCTACCACCTCACTCTGGATCTGTCCGCCCCTGACATTCCCAAGCCTGATATCATCCAACTAGAGAGAATCAGTGAGAACCAAACAGACCTATCCCTAACAGGCTTGAGAGATTGCATTAGGAAAGAAGCAATGGGATTCCTTTCTGCAGCCTGATCTTCTGGTTTAAAATAAAAGGAGGCGTGGGTATCTCATGGCTCTAGTCCACCTCACTAACAATTCCTCCACAGAACTTCTACCAGGCCCACTCTGTTGTCACCCTCACAGAAGATCTGGTCTGGTATGTGCTCCTGGCCTAGTCCTCCTTTTACCTTATCATTTTTCTCTTGCAAGCAGTCCACCACGCCTCGGAGATGATGCAGCTCTGTCTCATGGCACCTCAGCTTGTCCTGCAGGTGATGCTGCGCTTCCAGCAGCTTTTCCTTCTCACACACACTGCTCTGGTGCTGGACCTGCAGCTTCTGGAGCTGGCACCTTAACTCCTGCATGCAGGGGGCTTTGGGTAGTGGTGCTGGGTTTTGTGAGTTTGCTCTTGTCCTAACTAAGCCACCGACCACCTTAGAATCTCTCTCCTCTTTTACCTGCCACTTGTCCTCCCACCTATGCAGCACTTGAAGGAGATAGTTATCTTTTTGGCTTGTGTGTTTGTTTATAAATAAATGTAAACCCAATCTCATGTAACTGGGGCTAGCCTCGAACTCCTGAATTTTCTGCTTCTACCTCCTCAGTTCTGTCATTATAGATGTGCTCCACCACACTAGGCTTAAAAAAATGCTGTCTGCTTTTGCTTTGTTTCAATGCTAGGGATTGAACCTAGGACCTCATGCATGCTAGGCAGACAGTCTACCAAAAGCCATATCCCCAGTTTTGGAGTTACTATTATTTACCTTCCCCCAAAGCCTCAGTTCAGTGCTCTTGACCCCTCACTGTCCCTTCACCTTTGGCGCTGTTACCTTCTCACTTTGGCTCTCTACAGGTGTGGATCTGATGGCTTTAAGCTGGCAGAGCTCAGTCTGAAGCTGCAACTGCATCTTCAGAAGCTCATTGTGCTCATCCTGGCTAGCATCATACTTTTGCTGCAGGGCACAGAGCCTGCTCTTCAGTTCCTCATTCTGCAGTAGGGAGGATGTGGGTAAAGCAGTTACTCTCAAGAAGCAGAGGACTTTATCCAGGCCACTAGGATGCTTTTCTTGAGCTTCTTGAGAAGCTCTCTGGATGTACGGCTGGGTGTCCTCAGTGATGAAGACACTCAACAATGCCCACCTTTCTACACGCCATTCTATGTGGCTTCTCTCTGCAGGGGCTTTGGGTGATGATGGGCTCTGGCCATAGGGTAGGAGCCAGCAGAGTTTTCAGCCTCACTCCTCATGTCCAGCCTCCCTGGAGGCAGTGACTCTGAGCCTTGCTGCCCTTCCCCCAGAAGCGTTTACCTGGGTGACGCTGTGGGAGGTCTGAAACCGAAGCACCTCATTCTGGGCACACTTGAGCTCCCTCTGCAGCCGTTTCTGCTCCTCCTCACTGACCCGGCGATGATGCTGGAGCTCTTCCAACTCACAACACAAGTTCTTACACTAGGTGGGAAATGGAAGTGGGGCTGATGTGTGGTAGATGGTACATGCACACTAAGGACAGGGAAAATAGGTCATTCCTTAGATTTGAATATAGTCAGGTGTCACATAACAAGGTAGACTCATGCTCAGAAAGTTGTCATTAAGCCATTGAATCATTGTGTGATCATTACAGAGTGCAGTTATACAAACATAGATAGTATAGTGTGTGTGCACGTGTGTGTGTGTGTGTGTGTGTGTGGTGACCAAGATTTACTATCCCTAGGGTGCCAATTAACACCCCAAGATTGAATATGAACAAAGAAAATGATGCCATTAATAAATACAACAAATATGAGATATTTAAAGATGCTATCAGCATAACATGGCATCCTGGAATTTTTGTTTCTTTGGGTTTTTTGTTTGTTTTTTTTGAGACAGGGTTTCTCTGTGTATAGCCTTGGCTATCCTGAAACTTACTATATAGGCCTCAAACTCACAGAGATCCACTTGCCTCTTTCTCCTAAGTGCTGGCATTAAAGGCATGTGCCACCACCTCCCGCCTAGCATCCTGTTTTATAACGAACATTTTTTTTTTTTTTTTGGTTTTTCAAGACAGGGTTTCTCTGTGTAACAGCCCTGGCTGTCCTGCTGAAACTCACTCTGAAGACCAGGCTGGCCTTGAACTCACAGAGATCCTCCTGCCTCTGCCTCCCTAGTGCTGGAATTAAAGGCATGTGCTACCATGCCTGGCTTTGTTTTTGTTTTTAAGGAGAAAGGCTTTTTTAAAATAAAAATAAAAACATAATGCAGGCAGAACATAAAATGCGAGCAGTCATTTCTCATCCAGGTCTTCACTGTGTAGCTGTATGTGTTCTACTTTCACACTGCTGCGGTTCAGAGTAGGCTTGTCTACACAGCATCACACACGCTCTTCAGTAACGCGCTGCACATCAGCATCACTAGGGTAAGAACTTCTCAGCACTCACGATCACATGGGACCACTACCGTACGTCTGGTTCATTGTTTGATTAAAATGCCATCACATGACACATGACTATATTTCTATCAGTCAGGCAAGGGCCCCGGATACCAAACCCTGCCATAATGCGTGGCTCCTTTGTTAGCCCTGCTCTCACTACAGGAAAAGGTGAGAGAGATAGTAGCAGCAGCCAGCCATTCCACCCTCTGCAGCCTACCTTGGTCTGCATGCCCTGCATCTGTTCCTCAGCTCCCAGCAGCTGCTGGCGCAAAAGCTGCATCTGAGGATCAGGCTCTGGGAAATCCAGTTCTGAAGTCTGAGACTCTGCTGACATCATGCTCTTTAGAATGTGGGAGTCCAACCATCGTTCTGTGGCTCTTCGCGTCCTGTAATCCGGAACCCAGGGTTATGCTGGGAAGAGCTCTCTGCCTGGTATCACCAGTCAAGTGTGCTCAGGCCCAGTGCTTCCTCTTTAGGCCAAAATTACTACAGTGCCTTTTACTGTGCTTTACTTCTCAAATCCATTGTGTTTAAAAGATTACACAGAACCTCCAGCACCTCACTGCATAGGCATTTTGAGTTTGGGACATCCTAGGATCTTGGTTTCAAGACTGGGCCTGATGTCAAGCCACCTACAACCTGAAGGCTCGATGCCAGTGGTTTTCAACCTGCAGGCCATGATCTCTTTGGGGGGGTCTCATATATCACATATTCTGAATATCATATATTTACACTGCAATTAAAAACAGTAGCAAAATTACAGTTATGACTTTTATGGTCAGGGTCACCACAACATGAGGAACTGTGTTATGGATCGCAACATTAGGAAGGTTGAGAACCACTGCTCTATGCCATTAGGACTGAACCACATCTGAGTGGACACCAAAGGAATCTCGGTTGATCCAATATAAAGCAGAGCTATCTGGAGTCCAATGCCAAGAATAGAGGAAAACTACATTTTTATAGCTCACTGAGCCTGCTCCTGGGAGGTCTTCCATACCCTTGGGATAATATAGGAATGACTGCTTTCCAGGAGCAGAGGACCTCCTGGCTATACCTATCGCTCTCCAGCTCAGCAAGCTGCCCAGTGAGGCTGCTGTTGCTCTCCTGCAAGGCCTGGTACTCCTCATTCAGGAAGTGGTAGCGCTCCCGAAGCTGGTGTAGTTCTTCTGCAGAAGAGAAGCAGGGAGAGGTAAGATCCTCAGTGATGGGACACGGATGACCAACCCCAAGTTTTCCTGGATGGAAACAACAGTACAGAAGACAGACCCCATGTACTCATCCTAATGCTCCCAGTAAGATACTCTATGGAGCTTTTGGGAGATCTTGAAGGTTTAAGTACATTGAATTTATTGTATTTAAGTTTCCAGTTAACTATTTACGATTACTTACCCATTATCTTGTTTTTTTTTCTTTTAGATGGGGCCTCAGGTAGCATAGGCTAGTCTCTAACCTTAAACTTCAGATCTTCCTGCCTCTACCTCCTGAGTGCTCGGATTACACCAAGCCTGCTTTTTTTTTTTAAATGAGGTACCTGGGATCATACACAGTTTCACTAATGCTTGTCGAGCAGTCCAGCAACTGAGGCACAATCATAGCACCCATGATGCTTTTAGCACAAGCCCTGAGAGATGTGAACTTCTAGATCTGCCTTTCGGAGACAACCAACTCATTCTGAGTATCCTTTATTTCCTTTATCATCACACTGAAGACACTGGCCTGGATACAGTCCAAATACTCCTTGTTGTTGGGTTTTTTGATTGTTTTTGGTGGGGAGTAACAGTGTACTGGCTGGTTTTGTGTGTCAACTTGACACAAGCTAGAGTCATCAGAGAGGAAGGAGCCTCAGTTTAGGAAATGCTTCCATGAGATCCAGCTGCATTTCTCAATTAGTGATCCAAGGGAAAAGGCCCAGCCCACGGTGAGTGGTGTCATCCCTGGGCTGGTGGTCCTAGTTCTAAAAGAAAGCAGGCTGAGCAAGCCAGGGGAAGCAAGTCAGTAAGCAGCTCCCCTCCATGGTCTCCGAAACAGATTCTGTTTCTAGTTTCCTGCCCTGACCTCCTTCAGTGGTGAACAGCAATGTAGAAGTGTAAGCTGAATAAACCTTTTCCTCCCCATCTTTGTGGCCATGGTGTTTCGTCACAGCAATATAAGCCCTGACTAAGACAAAGGGTGCTTGGGATAAAGCCTAGGGTCTCACCATGCATGCTAGCAAGCACGCTGTCATCAAGCTGCACCCATTTTCCTTCATCTGTTAATAGAAATGCCCGTCCCAATCGAAAATGATTCTTTTCTTCAAGCATAAGAAGAGACAAGAGGTCCAGCTGAAATACCCACGTCATATCTCCTTATGAGTAAGAACCATCAGAGCTGTATGCGAGGTTCAGCCTTTAAGAGGGCTGCTGCTTTTCTATAAGAGTAAATTCAGTTTTCAGCACCCACATTATGAGCCTGGCTCATCACCACCTATAACTCTAGCTCCAGAGGCTTCAATGCCCTCTTCTGGACTCAGCGGTTACCCAAACATGCGACAGACATATACACATATAAATAAAAGTAAATAAATATTTAAAGAAAAGAACAATATTACTGGGGCTGGGGAGATGGCTGAAGGGGGAAAGTGCTTGCTTGAATAAACATGAGTTCTGATTCCCAATATCCCCATAAAAAGCCTGGAATGGAGGCTTGTACCTACAATCCCAGAACTGAGGCATGGAGACCAGTGAGATATCCCAGGGCTCACTAGTGAGCCAGTCTAGCCAAGGTGTAAGCTTCAGGTTCAGTGACAAATTCTGTCTCAGAAAAATCAGGTGAGCACCAACAGATACACAGCACCAACCTCTGGCTCCTACCATGCATGCAGAGGCCAGGGCTTCCCCAACCCTCACATACACATCACACACTCCGGGACATATAAAAGAATCACAGCACTTGGAACACTAATTCTACTGGCATTTAAGATACACTAACTGGTCTTGATTACAATATAAGACATATTTTATCTACCAGAAGATTCAACATCCCTGAATATCACTTCTAATGTTTCTCCTTTATTTCAATCAGAAGTTCTTAGACAGGTCCAGGCATGGTGGCAAACACCTTAAATCCTAGCATTTGGGAGGCAGAAGCAGAGATCTCTGTGAGTTTGAGGCCAGCCTGGTCTACATAGCAAGTTTCAGAACAGCCAGGGCTATGTAGAGAGACTCTGTCTCAATAAACAAATAAATAAATAGCTTGAGTTAATTAAATAAACAAATAGCTTGAAGTAAGTAAGTAAGTAAATAAATAGGATGTTCTTAGACTAATCTTAGACTGAAGATTACCACGAGAAGGAAGGAGACCTTTACTGAGAACTGGGCATGAAGCTTCGAACTTGATGACTTTGACCTTCATTTAATCCTTGAGATAGCCCTGCGTAAGACCACTCCCCTTAAAGAAAATCTTTAATTTTAGAACAGTTTCAGACTTGCAAAACAAAAGAATACAGTGCACAAGAAGACAGTAAAAAGTTCTCTGGGAGAATTCTCAGCCAGGTTACTCAGCTATTAAGCACCTTAACCATTGCCTACTTGTCATGATTAAGAACCAGCAGCACCTCACGATTAACTCCACATATCATTTAGGTTTCTCTGTGCTTTCCTTAGGCTTCTCTTCTGTTCTACTGTCCCATTCTGCTGTAAGACTTTGTTAACTACGTTAGGTTCCATATTCCAGACACGGAAATGAGGTTTGGAGAGAGTTAATCAGCTGAGATCCTGACTCAGGTGAGGGCCACTCTAGCTGCATCCTCCTTCTCCCATCCAAAGGCGCTCATGAAAAGCTTAATACAGCTGGGAACACTTGCAATTCTTTGATTTCCTTGTTGACTGTCTCTGCTTGACCTGGCCAAATATAGGGCCTCCATTATACCCAGATCATAAATCCAGGCTAGAATAAAGGCTAACCCTCTGATGTCATGAATCCTAGCAACTAGCTGGGAGACTTTCTGAAAACAGGGCTTGGAGCTTTTGAGTACCACATGCATTACTAGAAATAACCTTTCTTCCTCTCCAGCTGTCTTGTGTTCTGATTTGTTGCCTCCCAAAGTTTCTACTTTGGGGAGGGCTAAATGAACCTACGAATTAGCATTCTAGGTCTCAGGACTAGAGGCCTAAAGAGCCACGATGCCACAGCAGCAGAAAGGGTTTCCTGAGGTGACAGGTCCTTCTCTCCACCCCAGACCCTTTTTCCCACAGGGAGTATTTTCCCAGAGTCAAATCAATGAAGACCTAACAGCTCTCTGTTAAGAATCTCCAAGGAACATCTCTATGGCACCAATTCTTATACCACCATGGACTTGTTATGTAATGACTGAGTGATTTTTTTCTCTAGTCTCAAAGTAAACATGGGGGATTTTTCCTTCTAGATAATGCATAATCTCACACTTCTCTTCTACCATCTTCCAACCTATGATGTCCTCTCCTCCATTTAACTCTGTGAATGGGGCAAAAGGTCTCATACCTTGTATCCCAGAGAAGTTTGAGACACTTAAATCAGATGGTTCAGATGTCTTCAATTCCATTTCTGCACGGAGCGAGGCAATCTCCATCTCATAATCCCCTCGAATGCGTTCCATATCATCGAGTTCATTCTGCAACCGGCAGAGATCTTCCTGCAAGGATGTGATGTCACTCTCATGCTCAGATGCAGAATCTGCTGCAGCTTGCCGTAGATTCCGGATCTCCGCCTGAGCCAAATGCAACTCCTGCTCTATTTCTTTAAGTTCACTGTTTTTTTCACGCTCTAACAGGGAAATCTCCTCTCGCAGATGTTGCAGCTCACCTGCAAAACACAAAGGTGGATGGTCAAGAAGATAAGTGAATGAGTCAAGCATGGTATGGAAGCACAGAGTTCAAGATAGACTTACTTCCTGTCTGGAAATTACAGACTACCTAGTCTTTCCCCCACTAGAGAGGTAGAGCATCATAAGGTATAGAATAAAAGTATACCAACGAAGGGATTAGACAGCGACTCTTTGCAGTAAGTGTAGTAGACAGGCAGACTTTGAGGCCTTACACACAGCATCAATGTGGGCTAGTGTGAACAACAAACATGAAATGCTATGAGAACGCGGTGCAGTGGCACATGTACAGAAATGCAAGAAAACCCGTGGCTTTGCATGCTATTCATAGGTATGAAATTCAAGGTAATTCTCAGCTACCTCGTAAAACTATCTCGTCCAGCCTGAGCTAGGTATTCTATTCCAACAAAACAAAACAAAATACCTAGTAGGTAGTATTTTTTTATCAATGTCCTAAGTCTTTCTAAAAGTCCCACAGCTAAAAAAAAAATGTTCAGAGCATTTCAGTTATCCATCCTGGGAGCTTAGGAAATTCAGAGCCTCGGAGGCTGTCCCTTACCCCAAACTCCCTGTAAAGCACAGGATGTGAGACAGCACACATTTAGGATTCAAGGTTGAATTAAAAAAGAAGCTCATCATAAAATAATAAAACATGACATGCTAACCTACATGATGACTGATAATGTCAACTGTGAATCAATGGTGCTAGTCACCAAAAGGGCCTTAGTAGAAGCCAAACAGTGCCCCTTTGAGATCTCCAAAACCAGCAAGCCTTTTGACTAATTAAAAATACAAAAGTGTGTCCATGCTATAGTAACCAGAAGGAAAATCAAACCAGACACTATGACATAAACATACAGAGAAACGGTCTATGCCCCACAGAAAGATCTACGCCCATAAAGAGCAGTTGCTTCAAAGCTGGGGAGATGGCTTGGTCGGTAAAATGCTTGCCAAGCAAACAAAAGAGCCTGAGTTAAAAACCCAGTCATGGCGGCAGGAGTCAGTTACCCTAGCCCTTGGGACTGGGGAGTGGGAGTGGAAGGTGGAGGCAGATCACTGGGGCTGAGTCAGCCAGCTCTTGGCTCAGTGAGAGACCCCTGTCTCAAAAAATAAGGTGGACAATGACTAAGGAAGACAGTTGACATTGACTGCTAGGCTCCAAACTCATATGCATACATGTGCACTCACAGACACGTGCATACACACGAACACGAGTATGCCACACATTTAAATACATTTAAAAAATAACAGTTGTTTCAGAGAAATAGAATAACGTGGCGCGTATTTTAATCTCCATATCATACCTGTGCATGATACTGCTTGATTTTTCACAAGTTTCTACATTTTACATATGGATTATACATGTATTTTAACTTGCAAAACAAATGTGTCAGAATTCTGTGGAACATCTGAGGTTTCCTTTTTCTTCCTTCCTTTTCCTTCCTTCCTTCCTTTCTTTCTTTTTCTTTTTCTTTCTTCTTGAGACAGGGTTTCTCTGTGCAGTTTTGGAGCCTGTCCTGGAACTTGCTCTAGACCACGTTATCCTGGAACTCACTCACAGAGATCCACCTGCCTCTGCCTCTGGAGTGCTGGGATTAAAGGCACCACCACCATCCAGCCTCTTTTGTTTTTTTAAGACACTCTCTCATTCTGTGGCACAGGCTGGTCTCAAACTCACTAGGCCTCAGCCTCCCAAGTGATAGGATTACAGACATGAGTCGCCCTATTTAGTTTTGCATCTCAGAGTTCTAGATGCAGGTACCCATTTGGGAATGAGTGAGACTCTCAGAGGTTAGAGAGTTAAAGGCATGGATTCCAGTAAGAATTCAAAAGCAGGGTCAGGATTAAGGGCTTAAAGAGAATGAGGCTTCATAAGGCCTCCGTGTCCCATCCCCTGCTCACTCAACCAAACATTCAGATTTTATCTTTTCCTAGCTTCTCCTCCACCGCCTCCAAAAGACATCCTCAGAGCTCTTACGACTCCTTGAACTCTACAGCATGTTTGCTTGTGTTTGCTTCTATCCACACTTGGGTACAAACAATGAAAAAGGGGAACATGCCTGTTTGGTTTACCGTTACAGCTCCCATATCTGGTAATGTGCTTAGCAGAATGCAGCTCAATAAATATTTACTGTATTCATGCACGAGGGAGGGGCTCATTCATTCGGTTTTTACTGAATTTTGTCTCTGTATACAGAATTACATGTTTAAGAGAACCTAGGAATTTTATAAGACAAATTTAAGGGCATAGTCGTACATGCCCGTAGCCCCAGCAATCTAGAGTCTGTGGCAAGAGAATTGCTTGAGCCTCGAACTCGCTCTAGACTAAGCTGGCCTCGAACTCACTTACAGAGATCTGCCCACCTTTGCCTCCTGAGTGCTGGGATTAAAGGCATGCGCCACCACCGCCCAGCCTCTTTTGTTTTTTAAAAACACTATCTAATTCTGTGGCACAGGCTGGTCTCCAACTCACTAGGCCTGTGTCAAGCTGTATGGAGAGCGGAGAAGGGAAAAAGGACCTATTTGGATAGATGGCAGATACCAACGTTAGGTAGGCACATCCGGTCCGGGAGAAGAGGTCTCCAGGACCCCCTCCATCAAGCATATGCACTAGGCTGCGTAACTTCCTGGATTTTGTTTTGTTCTACATTCCTTTACTAGGGATTGAACCCAGCACCTCAAGTATGCTAGGCACTGAACCACATCCCCAGGCTCTGACTTCCTATTTGAAAGGAAGTAAAACAGCATGTCCTCTGCTTTCATAAAGTTCATAGCCAGAGCACCCCACGACACAAATATACTCCACAGCACAAGGAGTTACGGGGTGAGATCCAGACGCTCAGCTCAGTCTAGGTGGGGGGGGGGGAGACAACGGGGGTGGGGGGTCAGCTGGACACTATGATGAGGACCCAGGACCTGGGCTGGGCATTCGGGGGGCGGGGGCGCGACTAACCTCCGTCTCCCTAGCAAGCCCTCAAACCTCACTCTGTAAACTCCCTTCTCAGATCATGGGAGTTGGGGTAGGGATGGGTGGCGAGGAGCCAGGCCTATCCTGGAAGCTAGATGGGACAGCCCAGTCAGGAGCTGGAAAGGCAGGGACGAGGTTCCAAAGAGTTGGCGCCGGTTGACTGCGGGCTGGGGCCGTCGGGGCGGGCGCGGTGGAGGATTCGGGAGTCGGCTAGCGGGGCAGGGAAGGCGACTCGCACTTACTGGTTATGGACTGCATCTCGCCGGCCCCCCCCAAGCGGTCTCCCAGGGGGGCCTCCCGCCTCCCGGCCAGTGCCGCCCCGGGGGGCAGTGGCGGCCGGAACGGCCTCTGAACACCAGGTACCTCCGAGGCCGCGAGCGCCCCCACTTGGCGGAAACGGGCAACGCGCGTGCGCAGGGACCCGTCTCAGATTCCTCCTGCGGGGTGGGACTTGGGTGGGTTTGAGACCCGCAGCCTCTCACCTGGGGATCGCTGAAATAAATCTAGCTACAACTCCTTTCCCCTCGTGGTCTTTCAGATTTTCAGACTTCTCCATACTGGAAGGAAAGGAAGGTTCTTATCTAAGCAAAGTCTTGGCTCAACTGGCCTTTTCTTTCATCGTATAAACAAGATCAAAAACAAAACCTGACCTTAAAACAAAACCTTCTCCCTTGAGCTCGCTTCACTGTCCCTCATTTCTCGTTAAAATGGTCACCGCCATGCCCTGTACTCAGTTCTCCATTTGACCTCCTGTTTTCTCTCCAGTTCCAATCCAATCTGCACTGTCTCCCGGTTCTCCATCTTGCCAACGCCAGCGGCCACCTCACTTGCCTTCGCAGCTTTTCACACAGTGGAGCGTCTCTTCCTTGAAGCATTTTCTGCTCTTGGCTTTCAGGACAGGATGAACTGAGGTGTTCCTTCTATCACCATTTCTTTTGTTCATTCCTCCTCCTACCTTGGGCCTCTAGTTAGAGAACAGACCCTTTCTCTCCCACTGGTATCTCTTGGTGGAACTGAATGCCCAGCTCCCATAGATTATAATGCCGTCTGCATGTTAAAAATGATCAAATCTCATTTCCAGGCCTTGTTTCTCCCCCAGTTCTGGATCCACACATTCAAATGCTTCCTTCATGTACTCATTTGGGCATCGAATTCATCCTGCAAATAAAACTCTTAAATGGTTTCCCTAGTCCCCAAACTCATTTCTTGCCAAGCTTTTCCAAGTCAGTTAAGTATCACCATTTTCTCCAGCTAGTCATGAAGGCTCCACCTTCAAACATGTTCTGAACCCTCTCCATTTCGACAGCCTTAATTCAAGGAAACAAGCATACTCCCTCTCCTTCTCCTGGATTCCACAGGACTCTTTCAGAGGGTTAGGGCTGTTGCTCAGTGGTAGAACACTTGACAAAGACCTTGGATTCCACCCCAACTCTGCAGGAAAAAGACAAAAGTAAACTAAAGCCTTGGAAAATACCTCCCGTGGTGTCTGCTTCACTCACACAGAAAGCTAGCCCTGTCAGCTGACCTAAAAGGCCTTTGTAGCCAGACTTCTGCCTTCCTCTTGCCTTCCTCTTGCCAGGGTCCTTCAGATGCTCTTCACAGTGACCTCGGTTCTATCCCCCAACACATGAAGCTCATTCTCATCTCTGGACCTTCGCGTCCCAGTTCCTTCTGCCCAGCAGGTCCTCCCATCAGATTTTGAACGACTGGACCCTTCCCATTACTCAAGTGCCATCTCCTTGAAGTCATCTATGTAAAACTAACCCATCTCATCCCCATCCACATATCACCTATTATATTGCATTCATACATGTATTGCCTTTATTGTCAACTGAACTCATTTTACATTTTCCTTACAATTTACTTTTTTTTTTTTTAATGAGACAGGATCTCATGAAGCCCACATAGCCTTGAACTCACTATGAAGCCAAGGCTGGCATCAGATTCCTGATTCTCCTGCCTTTACTTCCCACATACTGGGATTACAGTTCTGTGCCCTCCTGCCCAGCTGTGGAATCTACTCCTCAGGCATTTGATCAATTGTGTTCTTTATTGGTTTCTTTAAATATAATGGAGCTCCACAAATAGTTGACAGACAAAGGAGTGTGTCCCATTTTATAGACAAGAAATCGAGGCTGGGCGGTGGTGGCGCACGCCTTTAATTCCAGCACTTGGGAGGCAGAGGCAGGAGGATCTCTGTGAGTTCGAGGCCAGCCTGGTCTACAAGAGCTGGTTCCAGGACAGGCTCCAAAGCTACAGAGAAACCCTGTCTTGAAAAAAAACAAAAAGAAAAAGAAAAGAAAAGAAAAAGAAACCAAGACTCAGAGGGATCAAAGTGGCCTGCCCAAGGTAACGAAATTTGTACATGATAAAGCTAAGCCCGGATGAAGCACCCACGCTTCCTCGCTCCCTGAGCCGTGCGTCTCTGTCATTTTTCCTGCCTCTCCCTTGGCTTACATCTTGTACCCTTCTCTTCTGCTCCTCAGGTTACACACTCGCTTGCTCTCACCAGGACAGCTTCCAGACCTTTCTCCTCTGCTTATGGTTATACTTTTTATTTGGCTTGATCTCAGCTCTCTCTACAGAGTCCCTGCTGTTTTCTAGGGCAGATCCTCAAAACCCTCCGGAAGCCCAGAGAAGTAACAAAAGCTCCCTCTTTATTTGGTAGTGCAGCGAAATGTGGGACGCCTGCCTTCCTGCTTTCTGAGACAAAGGGACACGGGCTTTGGAAGATAGGATTTGGGGGGCTGCAAACTCAGGTTCTTATCTGTTTCCTTCAAAGACACATGGTGTGTCCCCCAATCATACACCATTGACTCTCTGCTCTCCCCATGACTCCCTTGGAGGAACCAGAAAAAGAAATATAGCCTAGAACTCAATCTTGGTCATCCACCCCAGCCCTAGATGGGTGAACAGGGATGTGGGAGGTGGAAGAGGAGGCTGGGAAGAGAAAAGGGAGGCAGAGAAAAGAGAAGAGGAGGTCAGGACCACCATGTAGAAATGCAAAGACAGGAAATTAAGGCAAGAAGAGAACAAAGTGGTGAGAAAAGAAAGAACAGAGAAGAGAGAGGTAAAGGTACCAGTGAGGTTTGTGTGGTTAGGGTGGTCGGTGTCTGTCTAGTTGTGGGGGGCAGTGACCTTGTGATCAGGGTGGCCAGTGGCTGTCTAGCCTTGGGGGGCAGTGACCTTGTGATCAGGGTGGCCAGTGACTGTCTAGCCTTGGGGGGCAGTGACCTTGTGATCAGGGTGGCCAGTGGCTGTCTAGCCTTGGGGGGCAGTGACCTTGTGATCAGAGTGGCCAGTGACTGTCTAGCCTTGGGGGACAGTGACCTTGTGATCAGGGTGGCCAGTGGTTGTCTAGCCTTGGGGGGCAGTGACCTTGTGATCAGGGTGGCCAGTAGCTGTCGAGCCTTGGGGGGCATTACCTTGAAGCTGCTGGATCTGCTTGGTGAATACTTCCGCCTGCTGAGCACTGGCGAGCCGCTCATCCTCCAGGAGCCCTGAAGTGAGAGGGACATCTGGTTTGGAACTGGGGACACACAGAGCCTTTGGGCCCAGCCCTCCTGCCCATCACAGGTGCTCACCCTGAAGCTCCAGGGAGTCATCCTCATGCTGCCCAGCAAGCTCACGGGTCTCCTCCAGCTCTGCCACCAGCTGGAGCACCTGAGCCCTTAGCTCCTCCAGCTCAGTCTCTGTGAGGCTCAGGCCCCGGTGCTTGCTCACGGACAGGGACCCCAAACTCCCTCCTTTCTTCACTTGATCTTCTTCGAGCTCTTCCTCTTCTTCCTCCTCCTCTTCCTCCTCTTCCTCCTCATACAGAGCTGGAAGTAACACCTCCCCTAGGAGAGACAACGGTCGGTCTCACCAGTGAGTCTGTACCCATTCCCCTCAATAGTCCTGCATCATGTCACCACCCCAGGACCTGAACAGTAGAATAGTGCCACCTGGTGTCCTCCGAGGTTCCCCCAGCAGGACTTAACTCATGGTGAGGCTCTGGTGGGTCCAGTTTGGAAGTAGCCTCTCCCGCTTCCAAGCTCCTAATACTGAATGTCTACCGCCCTTACAGCACCCTCATGCTGGCTCACCGACAAGGAGCCTGCATGAAGACACCTGGCACTTCTTTCTACTCTGATCACTGGGTAGCGGGGCCAGGAGTGAAGGAAGGATCTAGACATTCAGACACCAGCTGCGTATTTAGGCCAAATGGGGCAAGGCTGGGACACAAAGAAAAACAACCCAGCTCGGGGTGGTTTGCAAAATATTAGCCTTTTCATAATAGGAAAGCACTGGTTTGGCCTGTAGGTAAAGAAGGAAGACATTGGAAGGAAAAGACTCTGAGTTGTCTTCTGGGTAAATGTGGGAATCCTTCCAAATGCATATTATCAAATACTGTTTTGAAATTTTCTACATTTATTTTTTTCCTAAGGGGTACCATAAGGTCCACCTCTTTCCTGCTGACCCAAGTTGGCTTTCAAGGTCTGAAGCTGAATTAATGCATAAAAGCTGCCATGTTACACCTCTATTTTATGTATTTGTCTGTCTGTCTGTCTGTCTGCCTGTCGGTCTGTCTAATGCCTCTGTGTGTTTTCCTGATTGTATGTCTGTCCATCATGAGCATGCGGTACCCTTGGGGAAAGAAGAGAGTATTAGATCCCCTGGAGCTGACTTATAGGATGGTTATGAGCTGCCTGTGGGTGCTGGGAATCAAACACTGGGTAACTGCTAAGCCATCTCTCCAGTACTGTTAACATATTTTAAAAACTGAGTTGGAGGGGCTGGAGAAATGGCTCAGTGGTTAAGAGCACTGACTGCTCTTCCAGAGGACCTGGGTTCAATTCCCAGCATGGCAGCTCACAACCATCTGTAACTCCAGTTCCAGGGCACCCAACACCAATGCAAGTAAAAATAAATTATTTTTAAATTATTTTTAAAAACAAACAAGCGCCGGGCGGTGGTGGCGCACGCCTTTAATCCCAGCACTCGGGAGGCAGAGGCAGGCAGATCTCTGAGTTCGAGACCAGCCTGGTCTACAAGAGCTAGTTCCAGGACAGGCTCCAAAAAAAAACCACAGAGAAACCCTGTCTCAAAAAAACAAAACAAAAACAAAAACAAACAAGCAAAAGCAAAAATAAACAGTCACTGAATTGGAGCCAGGAGTGGGCCCAGCACTTGGGAGGCAGAGGCAGGCAGATCTCTGTGAGTTCAAGACCAGCCTGGTCTACTGAGCCAGTCCCAGGATAGGTAGGGTTACTACACATAGAAATCCTGCCTCAAAAACAAACAAAACAAAACAAAACAAACCCTGAATTGGTACTGGTAACATTTTCAGGTTGGTGAGCACTCCTTTTACTGCAATGCAGTTCTCATAAACAGCAATCTTGTCTTGGTGGAGACTGCCTTGTTTCTAAATTCTGAATCTCTGGTTTCCCTTTTCTAATACGAACAGCATGGGGTTCATCTGCGACTCCTTGTGCCATCAAGCCGCTAGGTGAGGCCTGTATTGAACTGTAGAAGGGCCTGGGGACACTTCCCAGGAAATCCTGCGTAATGTGTTGGTCCTACCTGCCCTGTCCCATGGGTGTGGTGTTGGAAGTTGGCTTCACCTAGCTCTCTCCTAAGCACCCTCTTACTAAAGCTGCAAGGCTCCTTTCAAAGGTGGTGGCACCAGACAGTTCACACGTCCATGTCCTGGCTTTTAAAAAGGAGAGACAGCTCGGGATCCAGGTCAGCAGGCAGCGAGAACAAGCCCCCTGCTGAAAAGCTGCTTCCAGGCTCTTTTCAGCAGGACCTCTTTCTGTCTGGCAGCTCCCCCAGGACACACAACCTGGTTAGCTGGGTGATTGGAGCCCAAAGGGATGTGCTCAAACTTCCATCAATGCCTGAGCCCAGGGGAGGCCTGGAGCTCTGCCACTAGGGAGGAGGGGCCTGAGATGAAGTGAGGGAAGGGCCATGTCCTGGCTCAGAGCTCCGGGGTCAGGGACCGAAGGAGGATGGAAAGGGACTGGGGAATAGGGTGATGGAAAGCCTTTCTTCTCCCCTCCCCAGGAAACTCACCCTCCATAGCTTGCATCCCACGGCGTTCCAGGGACCCCCAGCGTTGGCCTTTCTTCCTCTCACAACCCTCAGATACCTCATAAGCTCCTAAAGTGGTTACTGTGGGTCCTGTGAGCAGGGAGAAAGTAGGCACAGTAGGATTCGAGAGAGGCTGGGGACTAAGGGGAAAGAAAGGGACGTGTGTTCTTGTCCGAGAACCCCGGAATTTGTAATCCCACTGGAGAAACCTGACTCACTCTGCCCGGCTCTGTGAATCTACACCCTCCGCCACCTCTCACGCTCCGCCTAAGGAGAGGACCCCAGCCCGGCGCTGCCCAATCTCAGCACCTCTGCTCCAGGATGTTGCCGGCTCCTCTCCCTCGCCCAGACAGAATGGGGGTGAGTGTTTAGCTTGGGGCACAAGGAGAAGAGGGGTAGGATGGGAACTAAGAAAGAAGGCTTTGGGAGGATGCGGTGGCGCAAGGCAGAGGAGGGAGGGGCGGCCGGACCAGGAGGAAAGGGGCTCCAACCCAGGCCTCTCCTCTCTCCTTTCCTCCCTCACTAGACCTCGCCCGTTCCACCCTCACCGTGGTCAAGAGCTTTTATGAATTGTAAGGGTGCAGGCGCTAAAGCCCCCCTCCCAGCTCCTGCCGCCCCTCACGAGCTGGAGCACTGTCGGGCTGGAGAGATGAGGTGGGGAGCGCTTGAGGAGTGACCCCTAGGGAGGGGACGCCCCAGGTCCAAAGATGGAGAGAGGTCTCCGGTGGAGGCCAGGGTGGAGGGGGCCGACTCAGCAGTACCCGGAGCACCTGGGGGTCAGGAGGAAGGAGAGCCGAGGGGGAAGGAGCGTGGGGAGCTGAGGGAGGGGCGGCTCTGACCTGGGCTGGGGCAGCTCCAGCCCGCGGCTCCCGCGCCGGCCCCGCCGCCTGCCTCCATGGCCGCTCCCGCCGCCGCCGCCGCCTCCCGAGCAGAAGCCGCAGCCGCGGGGCCGGGGACCGGGAGCCCGGTGCGCAGGGAGGAGAGAGGGCGGGCCGAGGGGGCGGGGCCTGGCCTGGCCACCTGACGCGGGTGCCCGCCTGCTGCCGCCCGGAAACCCTCCCTGTCCGTCCCCAGCTCCGGACCGAGTAGGGACCTGCACAAGAGGCTCAGCGCCTGTCAACAAAGTGCCCAAGGCTCACTCGAGGCAGCTCCCGGTCTGCTGCGCCTGCACAGCGAATGTGAGCTACCTGGACTTAAGGATGCTCCCAAGGAGTGACAAGATGGGTTGGTTCTGGCGACAGAACCCACCTTGGGTCAGCCGCTCGTAGGGACTGCTCAGCGCTGGGTTTCAGGGCCTGGTCTTGCCTGGTGATTGAGGCCGAATAAACAAGAATGGGCTGTTTTCTGCAAATGCGCAGACACGCGCGCACTTCCTTGATCTCCACGTAGGGCCAGCGCCCCCATAGCCGCAGTTCACTGAGCCCGTCCCCTCCCGGTGGCCTCACGTGCCCCAGAGCTGCTGCAGGACTGGAGGGTAGGGAAGTTGAGACCTGAATGTGCCAACTGCAAGGCAATGATCGCTGCTTTCCCCGATTTTCCCAAGCCAGAGCCAAAGACCGACTTAGAAGGAGCCCTCCGTAGTCCACCCGTGTTGCCTCAGTGCACCAAGACCTGTCCTGTCGCCTGTCCTTTAGTCACGCCCCCTATGGCCTGTTCCGTGTGGGCACTGTTGATATTTCCTCTGTCAGAAGGTGTGGGAAACCACGGGGCTTATTTCAATTTTTCAACTATTCATTCAAGAGGTGATACTGATCTTGAGGCAGATCTGACACGTCAGATGGTCTCGTTCAGGTCAGAAGTGGGTACACAGAAACGGGCTTCCCGAGTCCTACTTGTGGGGTGATTTCTAAGCTGGTCACACTGCAACCGTCCTTTCTCTTGTAGTCTCATTCCTAGAGTTTGGACGTGGGCTGGCTGTGTTGACCTCCCCAGGAGGCCAGGCCCTCCTTGTTCCACAGGAACGAAGCGCTTCTCTGCCTGCACATCCCCTGCTTATCAGTAATTTCAGTCCCAGGCTGAGAGTCTCCGGACACCCCAGCCCTTCCTTGTTAGACACCTCTGCTCTGCTCTCCCCTCCCGGCAGCATCGCAGTATTTCCTGCCGTCAAGGTTGGGAAGCATCCTTAGTCATTTTCATATCTTCAGCTTCCAGCAAAGAACCTGGCCCCAGGAACAAAGGAGTAAACATGACTCTTTCAACTACATTAATAATGCCCTCATCACTCATTACAGAATTTACACTCATGTTCCCTATTAACAATAATGCCCAAAAGTCAGTAGTGAGTCCCAACCACCCCAGTCTGGTGATGGAGGAACAAAGGGTGTTTTGTTTTCACCATCTCCCCAGGGGACAGGTTCCCACACCAGCCCCACTGCCGTAGTAATCCGGCCATGGAGAAGAACCCGTGGGCAAGCCTATTGTCCTGCAGGTCGTCCCCCCAGACTTGGGCGGCAAGGTCATTGCTAGAGATGATGGAGAGTGGCTGCCACGGGGGACCTAAAGGAGATGCATTCTGGAAACGTGGTGACTCTGCCCTGTGCACCTCCTGGTTCTGTCTCAGCAGCAGGTCATAGTAGTGGTTGGCAGTAGGCCAGTGGAAAGAAAGAAGTTGTCAGTTGTGCCGTCCAGGAGTCCAAGATCTCCTCAGGGAAGCCTAAATCCTGAGCATTAGGACTAATCTCTCCCTGGTTCCTGGGGTGCAGGTCATCGCTCACTGTTGATCTGGGGCAACACTCAGGGGGACCTGAACCAGTCTGTTAGTAGGAGGCAAACACTATTGGGACCAGTATGAAGTTGAGATGAGGTGAACTTAGGGGTCAGAAGGAGAGACCTTAGCAGGTCTGGGGAGGGGGGCTGTCGTTCTGGGGTGTGTTTCTGAAAGGCCAGGTAGCCAGGTGATTATCTTAGAGGGATTATCTGGATTAAACCTCATAATCCCAGGGTTTAGGACTCAACCTCACCACCAAACCCATCCCGGGAGATCATCCGCTCTGAGGACTGATGCTGCCATTTATCCCCCGTTACCCTTGTTTCCAAATGCTCAGAGCAACCATTAGACATTTTTAGAATGAGCATTTGCAGCGTGCAGAAAAGTGAAGTTCAAAGATTAATGTAACAAGCGTGTGCACAGCGGACTGCTCATATCACTTTCCTTATCATGGGATTCTGGGGACTGAAGCTTGCAGCTTGGGCAGGGCAGGCAAGTGCCCCACTGCCAGCTACATCCCTAGCCACTTTTAAATTTTACAAACTTCATATTTTGGTTAATTCTTTGAAAATGTTATATTTTAGTTAATTCTTTGAAAATTTCGTACAGTGTATTTTGATTCTATTCACCATCCGCCACTCATCCCATGTCCACACTCTCCACCCTCACCTCTCACTACCTATCCCCTCAGCTTTGAGTTATCTTCTTTTATTTTTTTTAATCAAACCCATTTTTTATTGTCTTCTTACCCTTGGGAGCAGGGCCTGCCCTGGAGTGTGGTTGGCCTACCAGGGGGTCCCATCATTAAAGAAAACTGACTTTATTTCTCCCAGAAGTAATTTTACTTTTTAAACTATATCTTTAAAATTTACTTATTTGAAGGTGTGTGAACATTTTGTCTGCATTTATATCTGTGCACTGCATGTGCGAAGTGCCCAAGGAGGCCTGAAGAGGGCGCTGGACTGCTGGGAGTGGAGTTCTAGAGGGTTGTGAGCTGCCATGTCAGTTCTGGGTATTGAACTCACGTCTTTTGGAAGAACAGCCAGCGTTCTTATTCCCTAAGCCGTATCTCCAGGACAATTAATATCTTGCCAGATTTGATTCTGAGGTAAGTAAGCACAGGGACTGGTGTAGCATCTCGGGATCCTGTCTGGGTTTAGTTATGCACACTCCCTCCCTCCTGTAAAGTGCTTAGCAACCTAGATCTTCACCTGCATGTGCTATGCACGCACAGCCCTCTCCTAGCAATGCCCCCAGCTGCCATGGACCCCATCAGGGCACACACACACCACTCTTTAAACAATAGTTCAAGTTTCTCCATCCCTAACAACTATCAAGTTTTTATTCAAATGTATTCCCAATGGGGCTGGAGAGATGTCTCAGCTGTTAAAGGCTAGTCTTACAACAACAACAACAACAATAATAAAAGACAGATATATTCCCGATGCATCTGAGTAGAAAGAACAGAAGGCAGTCCTACCTACACTGGGTTTGGGGTGTGTGCCCACAGGAGGGGAAAGCTGTGTCCTTGAGTAAACTTTTAGGGATAATGCCGTATTTGTCATCTTACGCCTATGTATAATTGGGTGCATCTATAATTAAAGCCAGATGCATTATGGAAAGGGATATGTGAAAATGCGTATATGATCAAAACATATATTATATATGTATATTAATCAAAACAGAGAGCTACTATGATTCTGCACTTTAGTAAAAACTCCATTGCTGAACCCCATAAAGGGAAGCCTCAAGTCATAGTTGGGGTCCCTGAACAGTCTCTCACCCTGTGGACCACTGACCCCATGAATTTCTTTCTGGTCCATACTGTTTGCTTTGGTTTTAAATAAAGTTTCCTTGCTACTTTGTAGATCTGTGTCAGCCCTTATCTGAATTAGAAGCCTGGGGCCTGGAAAAACCCAACCCTGACCATCCTTGGTTTGAAAGTTGTACTTTAGCCAGGCATGGTGGCGCACACCTTTAATCCTAGCACCTGGGAGGCAGAGGCAGGTGGGGTCTCTGTGAATGTGAGGCCAGCCTGGTCTACAGAGCTAGTTCCAGGACTGTCAGGGCTGTTACACAGAGAAACCTTGTCTCGGAAAAAAAACGAAAGAAAGAATGTTGTACACATATATTCGCAAAAATTACATAATTTTAATTTGTGTGGTTTGGACACCTGTCTAAATAATATTACATTATCCACTTTCATGTGCAAACCTGAAAATTGTAGGTGCCCATAGCATCTCCACAGAGCTCTGGCCGTCCTCTAGTGGGCGTCTGGGCTGCTTCCAGGTTTTCATAATAAAACAAATGCTGCAACTGGCAATTCTATATATGCCTTCCTGGCATATGTCACTACGTCCCAAGGGCAGACAACTAGAAGGGAATTTCTGGGTCATGGAATGGGTGTCTCAAAATTTTACTAATTGTTGCCAAATTGCTCCGTAAAGTCCTTGGGCCAATTTAAAGGCCAGAGTTTGTGGATGTATTTATCTTTATTTCCCAGCCGCTGCTGGTGTAGAAGCCACTCATGCTGGTCTCCAGGTACATTTTTCTACAGTTCTTTCCCTTCCTTCGTTCCCTGCTCTCCCCTTTTGTTTTTTTTTATATTTATTATGTATACAGTGTTCTGTCTGCATGTATGCTATGCCTGCAGGCAGAAAAGGGTGCCAGATCTTATTACAGATGGTTGTAAGCCACCATGTGGGTGCTGGGAATTGAACTCAGGATCTCTGGAAGAGCAGTCAGTGCTCTTAACCTCTGAGCCATCTCTCCAGCCCCCCACCCCTTGCTCTCCCCTTTTATTATTATTATTTTGTTTTGTTTTTGTTTTTGAGATGGTCTCATTGTGGGTTAGCCTAGAGCCCACTATGTAGAACAAACTAGCCTCAAACTTACAGACACCTGTCTGCCTCTGCCTCCCAAGTTAAAAGTAGCATGTCCACCGCCACCACACCCAGCCATGTTCTTCAATCTCTAAGTCTGAAGTCACCATGTTTTTCTGGCCAACGGAAGTGGCTGAGTGCATACCAACGCTCTCCTTTCCTGAGCGCATACCAACGCTCTCCTTTCCTGAGTGCATACCAACGCTCTCCTTTCCTGAGCGCATACCAACGCTCTCCTTTCCTGAGCGCATACCAATGCTCTCCTTTCCTGGTCCCAGAATTTCAGTCTGGTGTTTTGGGTTTCCACCTGTTTCTAAGCCCACTAAGCCTCATCTCCACCATCCCATTCTGTAGTCTGTCATTGTCACCCTCTGGTTTCTTTTTTTGTCTTATGTTAGGGCTGGAGCCCTAAGAATGATCTTGAACTTCTGATCCTCCGTCTCCATCTCCCCAGGGCTGGGGTTAGAGGTGTGCACCACCACACCCAGTTAATGCGGATAGAACCCGGGCTTCCTGCAGCTAGATCCTATAATCTTTTTCCCTTTACATCTCGACCGACTGAGCCACTAATGGATCTCCAGCCTCTCTGATATATTTATAAATTCCTCTGTTCACCACTTCTGCTTGCATTCCACTCTTTCTTGCGTGCTTCTGTTTCCTTTTTATGAAATGTATTTACAGCATGTCAGTGAAAGTCATTGCTTGGCGATTATTCTCAGTCTTTTTCTTGAAACGCCTGGATTTTATATTCCTTCAATGGAAGTTAGGTGGACATGGATTTTTCTTTCTTGGACTTTTTGTTTTGTTTTGTTGTTTGTTTTGTTTTGAAACAAGGTCTCACTCTGTAATCCACACTGGCTGGGAACTTGCTAGGTAGTTCAGATTGACCTTAAACTTCAGAGATGACTCTTTGGGTAAAATACTGTTTAAGCATGAGACCTGAGTTTGGATCCACTTCAAAATCCAGGCATGGCAGCATGCACTCATAACTCTAGCACTGGGAGGTGAAGCCATGTGGCTCCTAGGGGCCTGCTGCCCAGCAGTTTAGCCAAAATGACAAGCTCCAGGTTCAGGGAAAGACCCTGTCTTAAAAAATAAGATGCAGAGGAATAGAATACACCTGACAACAACTTACATCTGGTTTTCATGGCACATACACCACCCCCCATCCCCCATACCACACACATACACACATGTACACACACACATACACACACCACACAGATAAACACACTATACACACACGCCACACACATACACACACACACACCATGCAAACACATACCACACACCACACACACACATATACCACACACCACAACCCCCCACGCCCCATACCATACACACACCACACACACTATACACATACATATACCATACACATATACCATACACCACAGCCCCCCACACCCTATACCATACACACACCACACACACCACACACACTATACATATACATATACCACACACCCCATCCCACCCCATCCCACACACATATGCACATATACTACACACATACCACACACACACACACATACACACACAGCTACCAACAGCAGCTAGGTACTTTCCTTTCTAACCATTTTGAAGATCTTCCTTTCTCTTTGTCTTTATAATTTTACCACCCTAGTGAGCTCAGGATTCTTCAACCTGAGGATTTATGCCTGGGTTTTTTTTTTAATTTATTTATTTATTATGTATACAATATTCTGTCTGTATGTATGTCTGCAGGCCAGAAGAGGGCACCAGACCTCATTACAGATGGTTGTGAGCCACCATGTGGTTGCCGGGAATTGAACTCAGGACCTTTGGAAGAGCAGGCAATGCTCTTAACCACTGAGCCATCTCTCCAGCCCCTTATGCCTGGGTTTTGAGTCTGGGAAATTCTCAGTTTTTTTAAATACGACAGCCTCTTAGCCTGTGGATCATTCTCTCCCTTGTGTCTATTCTTTCATAGTTTGTCATAATATTTTTCTGCTTGGTCCCATTTCTGAATGATTTGTTGTTGTTTGTTTCTGTTTCTTATGACAAGGTTTCTCTGTGTACTCCTTACTGTTCTGTAGCTCACTCACAGAGATCCCGCTGCCTCTGCCACCACCGCCCAGCAATTTTGAGTGATTTTTACTAGCTCTATCTTCTAGCTCACTAGTTCTCTGAGTCTAATCTGTGTGGTGCATCATGGTCCCCAGCTTCCATGACCTTGAACGCTTGGTTCTTTTGTCTCCACATCCTGATGCTGAGATTCCAGATGGACACCACTAGGCAAGCAAGCATCCAACATCCTCAGCCCTTCTTAAGATTTATTTTATGTGTTGGATCCCCTGGAACTGGGGTTACAGACAGCTGTAAGCTGCCATGTGGGTGCTGGAAATCAAACCCAGGTCCTCTGAGCACTGAACCATCTCATCTCTCCAGCCCCTGTTTTTATTTCTTAATGTTTTATTTATTTTATTCCCCCAATGCTCTCGTTATAGTCGTTGTTATTTTCATTACAGTTGGCTTTCTTGTCTTGATTGTAGTGTACTTACTGTGTAGAAGTTTTCATGTGTTATCCCAGCTCTTGTTAGCTATGTTCTTCTGTTCCCCCCCCCAGGAGGAACATGGAATATTTTCAAAGATGGTGACAAGCCACTTTTTTAAAACATATATTATTTATTTAACTTTATTTTATGTGCATTGGTACGAAGGTGTCAGATCCCCTGGAACTGGAGTTACAGACAGTTGTGAGCTGCCGTGTGGGTGCTGGGAATTGAACCTGGGTCCTCTGAAAGAAGCAGTCAGTGCTCTTAACCACTGAGCCATCTCTCCAGCCCCAACTGGGGCACTCTTACTGAGCATATAGAAGATGGACCAGTAAGGGATCATACAGGAAGCAGCTCTACATGGCTGGGGATGAGTCCGAAGCATTGACTGGGGAACACATGCACAGTAGGCTGCTGATCCCCTTCAGGACAGACACGAGGTGAGGAATTCTCCCTGGTGTGTCCACAAGAAAGGGTTGAGGCACAGAGTTTATGGAAGGCCTTAAGGAACAGCTGTAGATAGGGTACGTTTTGATTATCCGACAACTTTTCCTTTGTTTTAAATTTATTTTTGACAATTTCATACATGTAGTCAATGTATCCTGATGCTATCTACTCCCCACACCTCCTCCCTGTCCCCACAGCCTCTGCCCCAACATGCCCCTTATATATATATTGGTTTTTCGAGACAGGGTTTCTCCATAGTTTTTGGTGCCTGTCCCGGAACTAGCTCTTGTAGATCAGGCTGGCCTCGAACTCCCAGAGATCCACTTGCCTCTGCCTCCCGAGTGCTGGGATTAAAGGCGTGTGCCACCACCGCCAGGCCTCTTTATCTATTTTTTAACTCCCTGAGTTGAATTAGTGTTGCTGGTGTGTCCATGGGTGTGCCCCCACCCCATGGAGCATGGGAGGGGCTCCATGCCAGAACAAAACTGATTTTTTCCTTCCCCGGCAGCCACCAACTGCCAATAGCTTCTCTGCAAGGTGTAGGGCCAGGTGAGTCCCACCCTGAGTGGCAGTGTTTTGAGCAGCCCTCAGTGCCTGGGCATGGTTGAGTTTGACTGTTACACAGCTGACTGAGTTTTCTATGTAGTTTGTACTTCTTGGTCAGGAAAAGTAGAAGAAGCTGGGAAAGCCTACACAAATCCTGCTGTGTCACTGTGTTTTTTTTTCAGTAGGTTTCTCTCTCATGCTCACCCTCTCCATCCTCTTCTCTCTGTCTGTCTCTCTCTCTTTCTTTCTTTTAGTAAAATCCCCCCATATACCTGCTTTACTGAAACATTGCTATAGAACTCGTCCTTGCTCCAGTGTGACCATGAGGCATTTCTAGAAACTTCAAGGGTTAAGAACCAGGTTTCCAGGTAGGTCCTAGTGCTATGTAGATGACTCCTCTCACCCAGGTCTCCCAGTGGAAGCCTGGTAACCACAGCCACGCTTGTCCAGTTTGACCACTTGGAATAACAAGGTGTATATACAGACCAAGACTCTGAGGTGACTGACAGCTGCCATCACATCAAGATCCTTCAGTCATACCTCTGGCATGAGCAGGCCATGGACGTGGCAACTGGCCAAGGGGGAACAGAAAAAGACAGGGCTCGTCCGGGATTTGAACCCGGGACCTCTCGCACCCTAAGCGAGAATCATACCCCTAGACCAACGAGCCACTGGTAGTTATCCCTGGCCAGATGTGTCCTCTCTGCCACATCACCATCATTAGTAGCAGTAGTTGTGGTTCCTAGCAGCAGTTTTTCTGCTCCTCTTCTCAGGCTGGCTCCCAGCCCAGGCAGGCAAGGCTCCAGCAGGCCTTGCTCCTGGGCCCTTTCTTCAGTCACACAGCAACTCCCCTGCCTGGGGCTTCATACAGACCTCGTTCTTCCAAATGCGTAGGTGGAAGAAGGCCAGGCCCTGGCAGGCAAAGAAGGCCAGGCCCCAGCAGGTATCTCTTCTCTGGGTAGCCCTAGGACTGTTCTTGCAGTCAGTTAAGAGCTGTTTTTCTTTCTTAGCTCCTGGTCAAAAAAAGTTTCTCCACATCGCTAAACTCCTGGGTGATAACCCAGAAGCTGGACCCCGCTCACTCTTGCCACATTGGCTGACTTACCTAGTCTTCTTCCATCTGCTTGGAACGCCGACACCTGCCCTGCCTACCTTACAAGGTGAGGGTGAGGACAAGGTGAGGGGCTGTAAAGAGCTCTGCAGCACAAGCGTCTATAGCGGTACCCCAAGACGGGAAGGACCCACTAGAAGAGTAGCCACTTACTGCTGCTGCCGGCTAGGCCAAGCACGTACGCTGTGCTTTGCCAACCTGTTGACAGTGGGACAGCCTGGTGAGGTCCATGTTCCCTGCTGCGAGCTAAGGACACTTGTCTGCATTCACTGAGTGTCTCCAGTTGTTGAACCACTTCCTCTTGCCTAGCTTCCGTTTCTGTAGTCATCTGCGTCTGAAGCGGCTTTCAATGCAGGATGCGCAGCTTCCCAGACTAGAAGACTGGAGACGGGGATCCATCCTCACACACCTACACGGCCCTCCCCACACCGGCCAGCTCTGCTCCGTGGTCCAGGGAAGCTGCTAAGTGTCAACTCCAAAACAGCTCCCATCTCAGAGAGTTCGGAGGTAGTTTCTGAGGCCAGGCAGCGGCACAGCCTCTAACCCAAGGCTCAGGAGGCTGATGCCCGTCGGGACTACATAGCAAGTTTCAGGCCATCTGAGGCTGCGTAGTGAGATCCCGTCTCTAAAATGAGGAGGATAGAGGCAAATATGAGCAACATGGCCCAAGGACATAGAATCAGGTTGCCTCAAATACCATTTTCCAGAGCGGTGGGAGGTTCAAAAGGTTTTAAAGTTACATCCCGAGAGTATGGTAAGTTAGAGACCCTTCCAAATGATCAGATGGGAATGTCAGGTAGGTGGATCAGAGCAAAGCGGGGGAAATCTCTGCTGTGGTTGCAGCTGCTGTCTGATGATATTCTTTTAGGATGATGGTCTGTTAAGTCATTCTAAAGTGTTTCATGTGATAATCACATGGATTCTCAGACACAGGGATGGGCAGTCAATGGCTATTAATACGGGTAAAGATAGCCAAGATAATGTAGCTCCAGATCGGCAACATTCCAACTCTCCACCATTATAAATTCTTCAGACCAATGTTCTTCCAATCGAGCTGCTTTGGCAACTCACACAATTACGAAATTCTAGTCAGTCGACCGATCCCGCAGGACCTTTAACATAGGCATCGTCCATTTCTAAGAGTTTCCATTCACACAAGGGTGAGTCGCACACAGCCTATGGGTGGTGCAGGTTGGGGTCCGGCAGGTGGGAAGACTCCCCAAAGAGGTGAGAGCCAAAATCATGGCTCAGGTGCTAGGACCGTGTAGTAGACCCGTGTAGCAGACACAGTGGTCTGTGCTGGGCCTATTCCCCATCTAACACATATGGAGTCCTTTCTTGCTTTTGGCAGGGGCTTCTTGTGAGTGGGGCGCTCCCAGTGGGCAGAGACTTGTTTTAGGGGTCTTCGAGTTTAACCCTGTGCCTGGGCTTTGAACCAGTGGCTCTCAGCAGAACTGTAGGCCTGTTCTGCTTATGCACGTGACAGGACAGACCTCACCAAATTCTCCATACTGTGCCTGTAGTCGCCACTCAGCAGAGGCTGTGGGAGGAATAAATGAGCCAATGAAAGTCTCAGGAATGTGCACACACACACAAAATCACGAGTGGAAACAGATGTGCAGGGGGGCCCTGTGAAGTGACCCTTCTGAAGCATGGGCTGACCAGCGTTCCTTTGCCCCTGGGCTGTAAAGTTTTATTATCGCCACTCAGGAGTGTCTGTACCCTATGACTGCTCTGTTGGCCCACCATGGGGGGTGGGGTGCACTCATCCCTTCGCCAAACGAGAGAAGCTTTTCCTGTCGCCGTTCCTATGCTGTCAGCTGACTTATAAATAGAAGTCGGCTCAGCCTGTCATTCCAAGCCTTCAGCGCACACGCTCCCTGATGGGCGTGTCAGGGGCTGACGCTGCTCCCGCAGGGACGTCACTGAAGACGTTTCAGAGCTGAGACTCCACTTAGGTCCTGGCCGGGACTCTGGGGTGGGGGAGGTTCTAAAATTGGGACAGGATTGTTCTCTGTGTGGCCTCTCTGGAGCACAACTCTGTGTCCTGATTGCCAGGTTTCTCGTCTCTGCGGTCTGGGCATCACGAACCATCCCCTCATGCTTTCTGTTGCTTCCTGCATGGGATGGAGGGCAGGGGGGCGGGGAGGGAGTTCCCTGATGGAAATCCATCAGGATCTGCCTACAGTTTAGTGCCAGGCTCAAATGGCGGTGCCCTGAATCCATGCTGTAGAAATCCAGGTCCACCATTACTCATGTGCTTTTACATCAAAGGAGACACAGGTAGAATTTTCTAGAGAGACCCCTGCTGAACCTCTGGAGCTTCCTCACTCTCTCCCAAGTGCGAGGACGGCTTTCAGTTGGGCAGATCACTGGGGACTCCCCCATGTCTGCCAGAGCATGCCAGGCCTTCCGGATTTCATGTATCTGGAGAGCTTTGTGGGTCAGTACTCAGCAGAATTGTCACAAAACATGTCAAGCTCACTGTCAACGTTGGCACCTCTGCATGAGAAGCACAGTAACACTGCTGGCAAGATGGCCCAGTGGGTAAGGGTGACTGCTGCCAAGGCGGATGACCCAGATGGTGGAAGGAGCCCCCATAGGTTGTCCTCTGACCTCCGCGTGTGTCCTGGGGCACAAGCTAACCCTAGTTGTCCTTGGAAGGAGTGACCAAGTAGTTGGAGCCTGGGTAGAATGAAATGCTACCATATATTCTCTTGGTGATATCTGAATTTTATCAATACTAAGCAGAGAAGAAAAAGGATTAGGATCAGGAGAAATAAATCCCAAGGCTCCAGATACAAGACATTCCCTGGACCAGAGGAGTCCCATGGACTTCTGGAATTCCACCTCACCCAGTGCTTCCGGCTTACGTGTTGTGAGTTCATCTTGGGAGTCAGTGATCCAGTGGTAGATTTCTGTGTCTGGTGTTGAGGACATTGTTTATTTTATCTCACCAATGTCTCCCAGAGATGCACTCTTATCTTTCATAATCACAAAAATAGTTGGTTTGCATTGGTTTACGCCAACTCTTACATAGACTCTCTTGAACTTCGAATTATGTAAATGAGTATGTCGCGTCTATAACAGTGACGCTTTTCTGGCTTAAGCCTCACTGGATCATCAATTGTAACTGGGTCTGGGTTCCTCCCCACCTCTCTGACATGGGAGGGCACTGTCTTCGCAGGTATCTGGACATCAGAGAGGACAAAGAGGTGCCTACCACCTAACCTTACATTAGGAGTAAGAGAGCCAAGGCTGTTTGAAATCCATGGCAGCCAGAAACCATATGCAGACAGCAGAGACTGACCTGCAGGATGCTGGCTGAGCAATTGTCAGGTGACCTCTGGCCCTGTCCTCAGGTCCTGCACAGGTAGATTCTGGACCCTCAGATGGATTTTTCTAGCAATCTCTGCAGAATCTTACCTGTGGGTGAGCATGTAGCGTGAATAAACCTAGAGACGGATATTGGGGTTCAAGCTGAAGATCAGAAAGGCAAAGCAGTCAACCACTAGAGAGACCTTTTACTTCTACCAAATCTTCAGATCGAAAAGGCAAGAACGTGTCTCCACAACTCCTCAGACCCCACACTCCGCTGAGCTCCTGTCTCTTCTCTATATTCCTCTCTCTGCCCAGGCATACCACTCCTGTCTTCACCTCCTTAGTGCTGGGATTAAAGGTGCGGGATCCCAAGATCCCACCTTTGTGTGAGCTCTGTTTCTCTTTTAGACAGATCAATCTCGCGTAGCCCAAGGTGGCCTTGAACTCACTGAGATCGGTCTGCCTCTGTCTCCCGAGTCCTGGGATTAAAGGTGTGAGCCACGACTCCTTGGCCTGTATGGTTGACTAGTATGGCTGCTTTGCCCTCTGATCTTCAGGCAAGTGTTATTTATTAAAACACAAATAATGTACCACTACATGATCATCTATGTGAGGTAACCTGCGTGTGCAGATGGGAATGTCATTCTTTCCAACATGGCTGACGTGTCTCCTCCTATGCTTTTGACTTAAGTAGGAGTCAAGGGACTGCAACAAATACCATGGTCAGGTGTGGCTGTGGCTTTGGGTTTTGTTTTTTTGTTTAATGCATTTTTTAAATTATTTTAATTTGTATTTAGGATTCTTTGTGTATGTGTCTGTGTGCACATGCACACACAACCGGATCTCCTGAAGATGGAGTTAAAGCAGTTGTGAACCACTCTATGTGGATGCTGGGAACTGAACTTGGGTCCTCTGGAAGAGCAGTATGTACTCTTATACACTGAGTCATCTCTCCAGCCCTGGCTTAACACACACACACACACACACACACACACACACACACACGCGGAATTGATATAGATGCTTCATTTATGGCTGAGCACTCAATAGTCAATTACTCTTAGCCCTTTGACCAGATGACTGCATTAATGGCTACCCACTGCAGTCTTCCCAGAACACACTCTGTCGACCAGGCTGGCCGTGAATTCAGAGATCCGCCTGCCTCTGCCTCCCAAGTGCTGGGATTAAAGGTGTGCACCACCACCGCCCGGCTTTTTTTATTTCCCAGTCTATGTGTATGTATGAGCACTGTGTGCATGTCTGGTGCCTGTGGAGGCCAAAAGAAGGTGATGGATCTCCTTGGAACTGGAGTTACTTGTAAGCCACATGTGGATGCTGGGAACCAAACCTGGGTCCTCTTAAGAGCAGCCAATGTTCTTAACCACTGAGTCATCTTTCTAGCCCCCATATTCTAGTTTGCTGCGGTGGTTTGAATAAGAAATGGCCCCCATAGGTCATGTATTTGAACACTTGGTTCACAGCTGATGATAGCGGGAGGGGGGAGGAAGGGTACGGAACTTTCAGGGTGCAGACCCTTGCTGGAGGAAGTGTGTCACTAAGGGCAGGCTTTGGGAGACTGTGGCCTTATCCATTTCCATGCCAAGAGGCTAACTCGGTGTCCATCACCTCATTCACAAGAGTATCATTCTCTCCTGTCCTAATCTAAAAGAAGTCAAATCTAAGAGGCAGCCCGGAGGTCCAAGTAGGAAGATTCACCGCAGAGGCTCAATGACACAGAAGCAGGCACAGCCGGGACTCAGAGCAGGGTGGAGCTGCTTCTGTCATGTCCCATCATGGCTGTTTAGAGTGCTCCCAAAGCGGGCTGGAGAGATGGCTCAGTGGTTAGAGCACTGGCCTCTCTCTCTCAGAGGACCCAGGTTCAATTCCCAGCACCCACATGGCAGCTCACAACTGTCTGTAACTCCAGTTCCAGAGGGTCTGATACCCTCATACAGACACACATGCAGTCAAAACACCAGTGTACATAAAATATCATTTTAAAAAAATTAAAAAATGCTCCCAAGGGTGCTCCCCACTCATTCTCTTCCCATTTCCAGAGGCCGATTGTCAGCCGCTCTGGATAGGGACACTCAGGATGGGCACCTCTCACAAAGGGCCAGGGTGAGGTGCGGAGGCGGGGGACAAGTTGTGTGGTGGCATTTGCAGTGGATATAGGTCAGCATCTTCCAGGCCACAGGAACCAATATTGATCCACCTCAGCACCCAGTCTTGCAGATCCAGGTTCCCTGACCCTAATCTGTTATCCTCTGAAGAACACAATCAGCTTTGGGATCATGAAAGGTTTAGGTGGGGGTGGAGAGAGCCCTAATCTTGGACCTCATCTTTGGGAGGCTTAGGGTCATTCAGAGTCCCACTGTGTCTTTAAATGAGGGTGCTGTGGGGAGGGGCAAAGCAGAAGAACAATCTATAAGAGGGACTGGAGGTGGTGGCGAGGGCATCCCAAGCACAAGATGTCAGGAGAGGATGATTTCTACCTGTTCCGCAATATCTCCTCCGTGGGGCCCTGGGACGGGCCTCAGTACCACATAGCTCCTGCCTGGGCTTTCCACCTCCAGGCAGCCTTTATGGGGTTTGTCTTCTTCGCAGGGACCCCACTAAATGCCATAGTGCTGGTGGCCACACTGCGTTACAAAAAGCTGCGGCAGCCCCTCAACTACATCCTGGTCAATGTATCCCTCGGGGGCTTCCTCTTCTGCAGCTTCTCCGTCTTCACTGTCTTTATCGCCAGCTGTCACGGCTACTTCATCTTTGGCCCCCACGTTTGTGCTCTGGAGGCCTTCCTGGGCTCTGCAGCAGGTACAGCACCATAGGCAACCGGGGCTAGGGAGCGGCAAAGGATGTTACTCCAGGATTGGAACCTGGAGCCGGGCTTCTGGTTTGGAGCAGGCTCTTAATCACCCTGAGTACTTGACCGAACTAGGATGCGTGAGCATTAACCGCTATTCCGATTCTCTGGACTCAGTTACATTTGTATTCCACTCCAGGCTGGGTGAGGCTGTCTATTCTGTTTGTTTCACATTTGCCACAGGTCTAGTGACAGGATGGTCCTTGGCTTTCCTGGCTTTCGAGCGCTACATTGTCATCTGTAAGCCCTTTGGCAACTTCCGCTTCAGCTCCAAGCATGCACTGATGGTGGTCCTGGTTACTTGGATCATTGGTATCGGAGTGTCCATCCCACCCTTCTTTGGCTGGAGCAGGTGAGAGGGCAGGGTAGCGGTTTGATGTGGGAAGAGAGATTGGGTATAGCCTTTTATTCTTTGATCTGAGTTTGGAGAGAAAGGAAAAAGGGCAGCTGGAGACATCCGTGTTTACTTTGCAGTTGGAATTACTGCAGTCTTTTTGGTATCCTTCCAACTGGAGAAGCTAATCCAGGAATGCCAGCTCCCACCCTGCTAGCTCTCAGGGAGAGCCGAGTGAACTCTTGATCCTTTTTCAGGTACATCCCTGAGGGCCTGCAGTGCTCCTGCGGCCCGGACTGGTACACAGTTGGCACCAAGTATCGAAGCGAGTACTACACGTGGTTCCTCTTCGTGTTCTGTTTCATCGTGCCTCTTTCCCTCATCTGCTTCTCCTATTCGCAGTTGCTGAGGACTCTCAGAGCTGTGAGTGGCCTTTGAGAGGGTCAGGTAGGAGTGAATCAGGAGGCTCCAGGACCGAGAGCATGTGTATCTGCCCCAGGACACACATCTGGAATACCCGTGGTCAGACGGGAGCTAGCAAGAGTGGGGAAGGGGGAATGAAAAATTGTGGAGTCACAACTCAGCGGTAGGTAGAGCACTTCAGTAGCAGGTGGGAGGAATGCTCTATCCCAGCACGAGACAGTGGGGGAAGGGGACAAAAACCTGGGAGAAGAGGAGGAAACCGAGTGAGACTGGTCATCTTTCCTAACGCCCAAGAGCTGAGATCCACCTCCATGATGCCTCCCTCAAGGGAAAGCCAAACTCAGCTAGAAGAGCCGGCGAGAGATTTTCACTACACAGCAGGGTTCAGAGATCTGGAGTTGAGGTCAGAAGAGAGGCTATGTATGACCTGTGCTCAATTCCAGGTGGCAGCTCAGCAGCAAGAGTCAGCTACGACCCAGAAGGCTGAACGGGAGGTGAGCCACATGGTGGTGGTGATGGTGGGATCCTTCTGTCTCTGCTACGTGCCCTATGCTGCCCTGGCCATGTACATAGTCAACAACCGTAACCACGGGATAGACTTACGCTTTGTCACCATCCCCGCCTTCTTCTCCAAGAGCTCATGTGTCTACAATCCCATCATCTACGGCTTCATGAATAAGCAGGTAAAGCTGTCTACCTACATTCCCATGAGGACCTGGCCCATTAGACCCTGGTTCTTTGCTTATTGACGTTTTAACTCGGCACCCTGGATGCCACACAGGCCTCATAGATAAGGAAAGGTCCAGAGTCCAAGCGAGCCAGGAAGCTCTTGGTTGGCTTATATATGGAGGATGTGGTTCCTAAAACACTAGAAGAAAGGTTAGACCTTGAGTCAGAAAGACCAAGTTGTTCTAAAGGGGGGATGGACTGGGAACCTTCTTAGCAATGCTGGAGATTGAACACAAGGCCTTTCGCATGCCAGGCAAATATTCTTAGTAGTGAGTTATACATCCCTACCCTTAAGTTTTCTGTTTTGGTGAAAACGTAGTAACGTCAGTAGTAACAGATGTCTAACTTTGCAGTTTCCCCCCCCTTTTTAAGATAGGGTCAAACCGTGTAGCCTCAACTGTCCCAGACTTCTATGGAAACTAGTCTGGCCTTAAACTCAGTGATCTGCCTGCCTCTGTCCCCAAGTGCTGGAGTTAAAGGCATGCACCGCCATCTACGTCCAGTCCTCTGCAAACCCTTAATCCAGCCCTTCTAAAGTCTAGCTTGCAAGATCAAGTAAACCCTACCCTGCCTTGAAAAACCAAATAAATAAATAAATAAGTGGAGTTTAAGTAGTTTGTAGGGCAAGGATGACACACACCTTTCCTTCCAGTTCCGGGCTTGCATCCTGGAGATGCTGTGCAGGAAGCCCATGAGTGACGAAAGCGAGATGCCTGGCTCCCAGAAAACAGAAGTTTCTACTGCCTCTTCTAGCAAAGTCGGCCCTCACTAAGGACCTTAACTGGCCTGCTGGCAGCAAGCAGAACGCCACATTTAGTTTCTACACTCTCCATTAAAACCCTAGCACAGGGAAGAGATAGATGGGAAGGGGAGCAATGGCGCTCCTGTTATTCTCTTCCTGTCAGCGAGGCTGCTCCTCCCACACGGACCATTTCAAAAGTCAGTTTCTACTCCTAAGTGGTACCTTCACCCCCTAAGTGGAGACCTGTAAGAGAAAGGGCGCACTTTCCTTCTCTGTCATTTTTCATCCCCCTTGCTGGGTCTGGGATGACACACCCTGTTAGATGAGCAATAGGGGCAGGTGCCTACAGCGAATTTAAAAGACCGAGGTTGTGGTAGCCATGGCCAGAGCTGCCTCAGCTCACCCATCTCAAACAGAATTTTTCTAGTTCTCCTCTCCACTTGGCTAAATGGATGTATCCATTTAAAGCTGTGCACTGATTAAAGTTAGTGGTTTAATCCCATGACATCCTCAAAATGAGTTTGCATGTCTCAGTACCATTTATAAATCAAACCCAAGTGCTAAAAACATTTTACCTTACACTCTCCCTACACCTGCTGCTCCTGGAAAATGAATCCCTTTAAAAGGAAAACCAAGATAAATGTGTTCAGCTATACTCAAGGAATGCTGGCTGCGTCTCAGGCGATGATGCACTGGAAGGCAGGAGGGTTGGAGCTGTGAGAAGCAACCAGAAACCTCAGGAACAGCAAAAGACTAAGTGTGAGGGAGGAGGCAGTGCTCTCTCTCAGCCTGGCGGGAGATACGGTGGGACATTCTAGGAGACTAAGTGTGAGGGAGGAGGCAGTGCTCTCTCTCAGCCTGGCGGGAGATACGGTGCGACATTCTAGGAGAAATCCTTCTCCTTGACATTTTATATTACAGAATTCTAAGCCACAATCCCATATATTCCTTAGTTCTTGGTTTCTTCCTTCCTTTTAAAAAAATGATTTATTTTTATTTCATGTGCATTGATGTTTTGCCTGCATGTATGTCTGTGCAAGGGTGTCAGGTCTCCTGGAACTGGAACTACAGAGTTGTGAGCTGCCATCTGGGTGCTGGGAATTTAACCTGAGCCCTCTGGAAAAGCAGCCAGTGCTCTTAGCTGCTGAGCCATCTCTCTAGCCCCTTCTTGGTTTCTTGAGACAGGGTCTCACTATGCAGTCTTGGCTGGCCTGGAACACAATCCCACTTCCAAGAGAATAAAAGAGACACACGCCCCTGATGAATGTAAACAGTTTTTATTCAGAAACAGATAGGTACCTGCTTGCATTACAGAATATAAAACTTGGTTTACACTCTATAAAAAAGAACCAATACTCAAATTCAAGAGAGCTTAGCATTCACAGAGCACACCCTATGGACATGCAGTCACTGCTCACTGCCTCAGACTTGATTTAAACCAGAAACCCAAACCTAAACCCCAACACTATATGGGGCTCATGGAGATGAGAGCAGTTCTTGCTGCTGAGCACCCTATGTCCGGAATATGCCATTGTAGCACACTAAGCTTGCTGGTTAAGTGTGTGACTTTCACATCAGTGTTGGCCTCTGTGCCCCAAACGAGCCGTAAGGCCCTCTTGCCACACAGTGTATGATGCACCCTCTCTAAGTCAGGGTTGGTGGCATTAATTATCTCTGGTCTCCTTAACAATAAAAAGTTGAAAATCTGGAAGGCAGAGAATGTTTATTACTCCTATCCTGGGGTTAAAACTTCGAGTGTATCTTCTATCAAGAGCTTGATGCAATGGCTGGGGTGAAGTTACACCACACCTGGCTCTTTACCACACCACGCAGCCTACCTCAACAGGATTGTGGAAGACCAAAGGGTAGGTCTAGGTTCAGATACGACCATCACCCAGCACCACCACCTGAATGTATTATTCAGATATAGGAAATAATAAAGATTATACATACATATATTTATCTTAGTATCCTGAGGGTTAAAGATTTGGAGTACATTAATTCTTAAGATGCCCATTAGTAAGAGATCAAAATATTGGGTTGCACAAAATATGGGTAAGTGGAGTTGGCAACAGACAGGGTTTTTGATAAGGATGGCAACCTGACGATCTGTGACCTTCCTACCTACCCCACCTTTTAGTGTCAGAGAGAAAGGGAGACGACAAAACGGGATTGATAGGTTAAAGACAGGAAGGATGAGCAGTGGTCCTCAAACCAAAGAGCCTCCTCTGTATGTCTGTCCTTCCATCCTTGAGTCAGAGGCCTGACAGAGAGTGGTTTGCGTTCTGAGGTATGAGGATCCTGGTCAAATCAGCAGCATGAGGTTTTTAGAAACCAGCCCACAAGATAGGAACACTGCAACCAAGCTTGTAACTAATACTGCTATTCAGCTATTGTCCACAAGAGAAAAAGAAGGGGAAAACTCCTCACTGCATCATCAGGAGGTTCAACGCTTTCATGTAAGGTGCCCAAATCAGTCATCTTGTGGCTTCTTAAACAAATTCCCATTTGGTGATTATTTTTCCTGTTAAAGGCACTTTCAATGACATGATCGCAGAAAGTCAATTGTAACTGCAGTAAAACCAAGATTAGTTCCTGGGGGGCTGGACGGGGCCTTGCGGTGATCTCCACAGGCACACATCAGAATAAAATGCATGCCCTGCACACACTTTTTTCCTTTCGTTTTCCGGCTGTTTCCAGTTGGAAACAGCTCAACAGAGAGCTAGAAATAGCCCTGGGAAGAGATCATACACACTACTTGATTCATTTTTCAAGACACTGGCCCTAATTCTTCCCACCACAGCTGTGCTTGACAAAATTAGCAAATAGCTAGTCCTAACGGGGAAAGAGTGCGTGTCAAGCTGTCTTACAGCACAGGGATCGAGCCTTGCCCAGACAATGGCAGGCTCAGTGGCTGGGCCTGTGACAACTGTACGGCCACTTGAAAACTAAGCATTTCAACAGGCAAGATAAAGCATTCTCTCTCTAAACATAAATCATGGAGTACATGCTTTTCCTTTTTTTTTCTCTTCTGAACATTTCTATTGATCTCAGGCTTTTTAAAAAATTAGTTAAGTGAGAATTATAAAAAAAAATACGTGTCAAGGGGTTGAGAAAGAGTAAAGGGCTAATGTCTGCCTACAAGTGTGGGTTGAGGATCTTGATCCTTCATATTATACTCCCAACTAGAGAACAATACAAAAATAAACACACCATGTCATACATTATACAAAGTGTAAACCTACAGACACGAGTGCACTACTCAGAGTTGTTCTTCAGAAGCACGGCCCCCCAGTCCCTCGAGGGGAGAAGGAAGGGGGCAGGGTGGTTTTCATTATCTTGATATGCCTTTTCATGTCTTAAAAGTTTGTAATAACAGTCTCAGTAGCGCAAACAATTTCATGTGAAACCAGAGCTGTAAAAATAAATTACTTTTGAAGAAATGTAGGTTCCTCTGTCTGCAGCTTAGAACTCATCATGTCGCACCAAGGCCTCCCCAAAATCTGTGGCCTGGCTGCCCACAAATAAATCATACTTGTCGACAATCTCCTCCTTGGTAAGCTTGCCATCCTGAAATCATAGGGAACAGAGAATTGAGACCATATATACTTTCCATTCCAAATTCAGAAAGATTGCTATAAAATAAGAGTAACCTGAGACTGTAATACTGTAAGGTTCTAGTTCCCGCTACATGCAAACCCAGGTGTTATCTCCTCTCTCTCTCTCTCTCTCTCTCTCTCTCTCTCTCTCTCCCCTCCCTCCCTTTTTCTCCCCCCCCCCCACCTTTTTTCATCAAGAAGGTCACTAGTCGGCTGGGGATATAGTTTAATGATAAAGTGTTTGTCTAGTATGACTGAGGCCCTGGGTTTGACCCCTGTACTCAGAAAGCCAGAGAGAAGAGTTGTTCAGGGCTAGCCTGGGCTACAGAGGGAGATTCTATTTCAAAGGGGGGGGGGAATCAAAAGTGGAAAAAATGGGCCAAATATACTCAACAACTTCAGGACAGAGACACAAATCTGTTCCCTAGGCAGCAAACATTCTTTTTGGAGTCAACTACAGGGCAGTTGCCAGACATAGGTGGAAGATGGCCAGGAACATTGGGTTGCTACTCCAGGGTGCATCCGATCGAGGTCTGGCAGGAACAGTGAACTCTCCAAGGCCAATCCTCATCTCACCTCCACTCTAACAAGATGAGCCACATCAAAACAGGCTGGGTCACTCGTCTCAAACAGCACCAAGACTCCTCAGAGAAGACTGCTCATACATTCTCACAACTCGGGGCATGAGAGCTGGGCTGCTGAAGTGATGCTGAGCAAGAGCTTAAAACTGATCAGCCCTTAATAAGGTCCTGAGACACAGCACCTGAAGACTAGAGACGCTCAAACAAAGAAAGAAGTCTGGTCTTTAACATCCAGATCTCTGAAAAGGTGACAGGGCTTAGTGAAAATGTGATTACCGCTGGGTGGTGGTGGTGCACGCCTTTAATCCCAGCACTTGGGAAGCAGAGGCAGGTGGATTTCTGTGAGTTTGAGGCCAGCCTGGTCTATAAGAGCTAGTTCCAGGATAGGCTCCAAAACTACAGAGAGACCCTGTCTCGGGGGGGGGGGGGGGGAATGTGATTACCTAAGCACCTCACATAATTTTCAATTCTAACAGAGTCCAGAGAAAAGCTGGCTTATAACCCCTGTAAAGGGCTTGAATATATTTGATGCTGGGAATGGTGGTATGCCTTTAATCTTAGCAATGGAGAGAAAAGCAAGCGTGTCTCTGTGAGCTGGAGGCCAAGTTGGTCTACACTGGAGTCTCAGGCCAGTCAGCAAGGGCTATCTATATATTGAGAGTCTCAGTCAGTCAGTCAGCTGTCAGTCTGTCTGCTCTGCTTCCTCTAAAAATTCTATGTATGTGTGTGTATTTGATTTAGAATGGTAATAACTGGCTTGGAAAAAAGGTAGAATGAGCCTGTAAAAGGTAAAAGAACACAGGAAATAACAACCAACATTTTAAAAAGAATTTCCTGGAGATCCAACAGTTAGAACTGATACATGTTGTGTCAGGCTTTAAACCACTACTCTTTGCTGAAGTCCAGGTTTCTCCAACACCATGAGCACAGAGCAAGCATTTTCCAAAATGAGATCAGATAGTTAGAGCTGCCCTGAAGATTTCTGGTCATTAAATTTAGGTCCTTGGCAGATCTGAGGTAAATAAGACCCTAAAACACTATATATTTTGATGACATCTGTTTAAGACAATCCCCTACGAAGACTCTGATCATGGCTAGACTGCTTGGGCCTGGAACGACTTACCTTGTTTTGGTCTGACTCATAGACTAGATGCCTGGCTTCTGCCTCTGCATGGTCATAGTCTGAAGGGAGGATCCAGTCTTTGGTCTCCTCCTTGTCCATCTTCCCATCCCGGTTCTTATCTCGAAACTCAACAAACTGTTCTCGCTCTGTCTTCACCCATTCTGGCTCATCAGCATTTCCATCATGACTGTACATGTCACCTATGTGCAGAAACACACACACAACAGAATTAGTCTTATTCCGAAGGCTACCCACACACAGTCACACAGTTTCTTGGGACAGAGAGAGAGACTTTAGAAAGTACGGTAGTTGTCCGTGGCTTAACTGTGGATCTTTAACAAGAGTATTTCCACATGCTGACCAAGTGACAGGAGAGCGGAACTTGTATCATGAATGAATGAATGAATGAATGAATGAATGAATGAATGAATGAAGGCAGAAGCTGGGCAATGGTTGGCACATGCCTTTAATCCCAGCACTCAGAACTCTTCGTGAGTTTGAGGTGAGGCCAGCTTGGTCTATAGAGTGAGTTCTAGGACAGGCAGAGCTACACAAAGAAACACTGTCTCAGTGGGGGAGAAAAAGAGGCAGAAATAAGGAGGTGAAGCTGAGCATGGTGGTGCATGTTTGTAAACCCAGAACTTTGAGAAGCTGAGGCAGGAGTTCAAAGCTAACTTGAGCTACATGAGAACTTATCTCAAATAAAAGAAATGAGTTGACCAATACCAAGTAAGATTCCCTCGCTTACTGCACTGCATTTTACCCCAAGTGGCAAATTATATTGGACACTGGTTTAAGGAGGTCTAGTTATAAACTCTGAAGGAAACTGTCTCCCCACCAGCCAATGCCTACATAAGTGCACTGTCTGGGTGGTTTCCATCAGGACAAGCATGCCCCATGCAGAGGAACACCCTCAAAAGTACACCGAGAAGGGACAATCAGGAAAGAAGCAAATTCCTGATTCTCAACTGCACGTATATCATTTTTTTTTCTTAAAAATTCAACTGTGTAAGAATGTGGCATGACACTTAAGGCTTCTATTCTGTTTCCTTTACTTGAGAAGCTCTAGAGACAATTAAAAGCATTGGTGTTAGTCTTAGGAAAGCAGATGGCCAGGGAAATTGGTAACAAATGTCAAGAGGCTTCTAAATTTGTGTATAAAAACCAAAAGCTGGGTCTTAATTTTAGTTATAAGATCATTAAAAACAATTCTGATGATAGATTACATCATACATTTTGGCATTTAACTCCAAAGAAGCTGGAAGACACAAAGTAGCATGGCCGTCACAAATCTCCCATTCCACTCAGCTACACAGACAGGGCTTCAGTAACAGATAGTTTCGTTTTATACTAAGGTAACATGCATACAGGGTACTTCCCCTGTATGAGACAGGGCCTTACCCCAGATTGGCCTCAAACTGGAGATGTTCCTGCCTCAGCCTCCCAAGGGCTGTAACTGCAGGCAGGTACCACCTGTTCAGTTCTGTGTAACATTTTCAGAGTAATTTAATCTGTAAGATACTTAACACTAAGCTTTATTCTCGAAAAGAAGCCTTTTGATATTTCCATTTAAATGCACAATACACTTGTAAGAAATTATGTCAAGATAATTAAGATAAAACTCCAAGATAAAATGTATCAAGAACACAAAAATGTTTGCAAAAACTAAAAATAAATAAAATACAAATAGTAGATAAATAACTAATTTTTTTTTGTTTTCTCGAGTCAACACTATTTTTTGTCCATTTTGTGACTAGTAAATGGGATGAACATCCCTACAAAACTAAACAAAAATCACTGTGATCAAGGAATGGTCACACTGCTGCCAAACAAATATTGGCATTTAAGAAATTATATGGGGCTAGAATGTAGCTGAGTGGCAGAGAGCCTGCCTAGCATGCCAAAGTCCTGGATTTGACTTCCGGTGCCTAACATAAACATATAAACAAAAATAAATGTTTCCAGTTTAGTTAAGGAAAAATGTGTATATTTTACATATTTATTTTTTCTCCATGCACATATAACTCAAAGCACTATTTTCCCTTTAGTAACTAATAAATGCAAAAATAACAATTAGCTGGACATGATGGCACACACACATCTTTAGTTCTAGCACTCAGGAAGCAGAGGCAGATAGAGTTTTGTGAGTTTGAAGCCAGCCTGGTCTACAGAGTGAGTTTCTGGGTAGCCAGAGCTACACAGTAAGACCCTGTCTCAAAAAACCCACAAGAAAGTAATTAACATTTATTGAGTGTTCATTGTATTCTAGGTATCATGATCAATACCCTACTTACAACTATTTGTTTTCATTATGTGAACTTTCAAACATACACAAACGCAGAAAAAATCCGTAGATCTCCCACTTAGCTACCAACTCCTACACCTGCCATGGTTGTGCACACGTGCTCATCCATGACACCCCACCCTACTTATTTTAGGGCAAATACTAGGCACTACCACCCCCATATACTGTTGAGTTTAGCTCTAAAAATGAGGGAATGTTCTTATAACCATGAAGCCCTCAGCACAGTTTATAGTGACTCCTGTGCATCATCCACTATCCTCTTCAAGTTTAAACTTCTCAATTACTGTTTAAGAGTTGGTGTATTTCAATCTCACAGAATCCTCCTGTCTCCTAAGTGCTGGGATCAGGCAGGGCCACCACGCACAGCTTATAATGGTTTAAATGCCTAATTAAATATTTTAGATAACAACTTTAAAGCATGAAGTGAATGGCATTCATTGAAATTCCTTTTAGGTCTGCTGTGGTGGTGCACACCACTCCCAGCACTTGGAAGGCAGAGCCAGGAGGATCACCGCATGTGTGAGGACAGTCTGGGCTACATGGCAAGACACTGTCCTAAAAACAAAACAGAAGTTAAACTATACCATATGAGTACATTTTAAAGGCATGTGAGTAAAGATGACAAAAAATATTACTTTAGTTTGTTTAAAAAGTATTCAACCTACCAGATAATACTAAGGAATGAACTTTTTGGTTCGGACTGTCTTTAAAAAAAGTTTGGAACAATAAATGCACCATAGAAATATATAATGAAATGTATACAGACGAAATAGGAAGATGATTAGGGTCTGTGTCAAACAAGAAAGGGAGAGTAAAGGGGCTGGATAGACACTCTTTCACTTTCTTTTTTACAGGTCTGCTTCCTGTAGTAATTATTTTTAACTTTTTTTAAAATTTGCATTGGTGTTTTGCCTGTATATATGCCTGTGTGAGGATGTTAGATCCTCTGGAACTAGAGTTACAGACAGTTGTGCGCTGCCATAGGGGTGCTGGGAATTGAACCCGAGCCCTTTGGAAAATCCATCAGTGCTCTTAACCACCGAACCATCTCTCCAGCCCCCTTTTTATTTCTTTGTGTCTTTCACATCATGTATCTTGATCTGATTTATTTTCCCGTCCCTTTATATCCACCCTTTGCTCTTCAACCTAATAAAATTTAGGAGAAAATAAAAGAAGGAAAGATCTTGTTATGGAAGCTATGGCGGGGAGTAGTGAGTCGTACAGTATACCTTTTTGCCCAAGTGTTCACTGCAATGAGTAACTGGTCTGGGTCAGGTCTCTGGTTTCTGCTACACTATGAATGCTGGGCCCTCACTGGGACTCTTCTTGAATATCCTGTTGTTGCCCTGTATCATGGCGATCCTGAAGCTTTGGGTCTACAGGCCTGGCCCCTTCTCACTTTTTCTGTATGATATCTTTTCTAACAAGGCAGAAACTGGCACATACCCAGCATCTCAGCTATACAAGCTTGCAATCATTACTGACCTACAAAGAAAGCTACACATACTCTTGATTGTTCTATAACTCCACAATGTAATTTCTCTGCCCCGGAATCTGTACGATGCAAAAGAAAACCTTTATCTCCTTATTTGGCCTCAATGCTTGATAAGTGATGTTATTTAACTGTGGTTATCCTGAATTTCTCTGCTTCAGAAATTTAAATGGGGAACTCAACTTTTACTGTACCAACAAAATGCCAAAACCAAGAATAAAAAGAAAATACTTAAAAGTAGGAAATCTGATAAACTTGAATTAAGAAAACATGGCACTTTCACGATGAAACTCAATTATTTTACAAAAATCTCTCTCACTGTTCATCCCATTTTCTCTGACAGGGATGAGGAAAGAATATCTGAGCAAGGAGTGAGTCTAACAGGAGCAGAGGTAAACTAAGACTCCCTTTCAGGTTTAATACTTAATAGCAGAGATCAGAGATCAAAACAACAACAACAATTAAAAAAAAAACAAAACAAACAAACAAAATGAGAAAGTTCACTAGAAAAGTACTATGAACAAGTGTGAATGTGGAGTGCAAAAGAACTGAGAACCTAGATATATCTGTAGCCACAAGGTTTTCAATAAAGAAAGGATAACCTCTTCATCAAATGGTACTCGGAAGGCTGCATATCTATGTATAGAAGACTGAATAAATCAGATATAAATGCAAAACTCTAAACTGTAAGATCAGTAGAGGAACACATAGTCATGACATTAGTGCAGACAGGAGATTTTAGGAGGCCAAAGCTAGGACAACAAGAGTAGAAGCAGACATGTGTAATCACACAGATCTTCAAGCTTCTGTAAAGGACACCATCAATAGAGGGACCAGAGACCAGCAGAATGGAACAAAATAGCCAAAGTACTCATTTGTTAAGGTATTATTACCAGGTACAGACGTCCAACAACTCAAATAGTTGTTACAAATTCAAGGCTAGCCCAAGCAACAGTGTAAAACACTGTCTCAATATACCAAAAGATGTGCATTAGAAGAATGTTTCAAAACAGAATGGTAACAAAGACATTGAGTAATTGTAAAGCAATTTGCTAAATTATTCTCAAGGTAGTAAAGTTTCCCAGGGAAGCAGGAGTGGATATGATCATGATACACTGTATTCATGTAATCACCTCTCAAGTTTCATCTGCAGCCCCGTTCCTACTCCCTCATAGAGATAAAGAAAAAAGGATGTGTGTGGCCAAAATAAATACCCTAAATAAAATGGAAACTTATGGACTTATCAGAAAATGTCATAACACAGTCACCGAAGCATTAGGCAGTCACCCATTCACTAGTCCTGCTTGTTTCACGCAGTCGAGAGTGGCCCTGAGTTTCTGATCTTCTTGCAGTTACCTGCCAAGAGCTGAGATTCATGCTTGGCTTTTCCATCAATTTATTTGATATACTTTGTTTTTTAATATTACTTAAAAATTATGTGCACATATATGCATCTGTGTGTCTTTGTGAAGGTATGGTGTGTGTGAGTGCAGGCATCAGATTCTCTAGAGTGGGAGTTACAGGCAGTGTGGGTGCTGGGAACCAAACTTAGAACCTCTGGTTAAAACTGGGACAGCCAACCTCTCCTGCCCCAGTTATATTTGTAATGACTACTATTCACCACATTGGTCTGCTTTAACAATCTGTTAAGAGTTGACCCATGAGGATTACAACATTTCAGTATTTAAAGACACTAGAAACAGGAGACTTACCAATATACTCTTCTAGATCAATGAAACCATCAGCATTCTTGTCTATATCCTCCATTGTTTCCTAAATAGAAAAGAACAAAAAGACTTAGTCTCTAATTAAATTTTCTAGAAGACAGTATGATGTGTATGGTTAAAACCAGGAAGGATACCACACACATGTAATTTCAGCTTTTTGGGAGCCAGAGACAGGAAGATCAGAGGCTAATGTTCATCCAAGTTACAGACCTATATAGCAAATCCCAGGCTCAGTATATGGAATGATATCCAAGCTAGCTAGCCAGTCAACCCCAAATGCACACAAAACAAAAATCCAAAACCCAAACAAAACAAAAAAGAAAGGAAGGAAGGGAGAGAGGGAGGGAGGGAAGAAGGGAGGGAAGGAGGAAGGGAAGGAAAGAACAGGACACTCATTCTTCTAGTTAGATAACTGTTAAATATTAGCCATTACTTATGTTTCAACCTATAATAGGACACTATCAAACAACAAAAGGTTGTAGCCCTAGTCATGCTGAGCTCTTGCCAATGGGAGCCGAGTCTGCACTGTTAGCAGACCGCCTTCTGTGGGAACTCCTGGGTATTATGGAACTACCTGACTTCTGAACAACAAGCACAGGACAGCCTCTTACTCCTAACTTTATGGAACTACCAATGAAATGGAAAATCATTATTTAATGGGCAATTTTATGACCAGCAAAAAGCCTAAGGCACTTAAGCAGAACACATAAGCAACAGAAGGAGAAGCTGAATTGTGGTTGGGAACCCTCGGCCTTGCCTACCTGCACAACTATGTCTTTCATGTAGTCATATTCCTCAGGATGCAGGAAAGCAGTAAATTCCTCCTTTGTGGCAATTAGGTCTCCATCCTTGTCTGCCATTTTAAACCTCCGCTCATCTCTAACCATCATCTGTTTATAATTGAATCCATCATCAGGATCTGGATCATCTAGAAAACAAAAATTTAGATAAAGTTTTAAAAAAAAATCTTCCAGAAAACACAAAAAGGTAAAGGGATCAAACTGATTTCAAACAAGATAAACCAAACAATGAAGACACAGGTAAAATTAAACCAATCATGAAGAAATGATTTTGATTCCAGAAGCAGCAGTAGAAAGGCACTTGATTTGGGACTAAGGCTTCAGTGATCACACCTCCAAATCAGGTCCAAGCTGAAAGTAAATGGTTTCCATTCAACATGAAACTGGCCCCTGATTAGTTAACTCAATCACGTGCTGTTTCATCATACTGGTGTTAAGGTTAATAGAAGGCTTGGATTTCTTAGTTCTATCTGGGAGGCAGTGGAGGCTGTAAGTCATACTATCTGGATGTGAATTTATCACCTCTAGCTGTATGTCCTTGGGCAAGCAACTTTTCTTTCAATTTTTTTATTACATTATGTGCATGAGTATTTTGCTTGCCTGTATATCTGTGCACCATGTGTGAGCCCAGTGCTTGCAGAGGTCAGAAGAAGACAGATCTCATGTGACTGGAGTTACAGATGGCCGCGAGTCACCATGTGGGTGCTGGGAACTGAACCCAGGGTCTCTGCAAGTGTTTGTAACTGCTGAGACAACTCTCCAGCTCTTGGGCAAAAAGCTTAACTGTGTCTCAGTCTCCTTCTCTGTAACATGAGACTGTGCCTGCCTTATAGGTAGTTATAAAAAGTTTAATAAGAAACAAACAGTTGGGTAGTGATGGCATATATCTTTAATTCCAAATTTTGGGAGGCAAAGGCAGGTAATCTCTGAATTCCAGTCTGGTCTACATGGTCTACATAGTCTGTATCAAGACAGAGCTACAGAGAAACTTCTCTCTCAAATTTCAAAAAAAGAGGAAAGAAAACGAAACAAATCAAACTAAAAGCTTGAACAACATCTGGTATATATAGCTGGCAGCCAATGTCTGTCAGTTGTCATCATTTTTATTAAATGTTAGAACATCCATTAAGACTAGGTATCGCCGGGGAGTGGTGGCACACACCTTTAATCTCAGCACCAGCCTAGTCTACAAAGTGAGTTCCAGGACAGCCAGGGCTATTACACAGAGAAACCCTATCTCGAAAAACCAAAGAAGACTCTAGGTATCAAAAGTATTTGTCCCATTTCATTTTAATGTCACTTGGATTCAAGCAAGAACATTACCATTTGAATGGTCCTACTGACCTTCCCCCCTCGAATCTACTGAAAATTACAGGTAAAAAATGCAGACTGCTGTAGAGGTAGAGAAAGTAGGTCAATGGTTTCTTAGGGACAGGCAGAAGGGGAGGTGCGACATGAGGACATTTTGGGAAGTGACAGATACATTCCAGATGTCAGTTATTCTTTGATAAGTTTTAAGAGAAAATAAATATTAAAATATAAAACTGGAGAGATGGCTCAGTGGTTAAGACCACTTGCTGCTCTCCCAGATGCCCTGGGCTCAATTCCCAGCATCCATATGGCAGCTCCTAACTACCTGTAACTTCAGTTCCAGGGTATCTGACACCTCTTCTGGTACTTACCCATACACAGAAACACACACACACAAAAGTAAAATAGAATCTTTAAAAAATCAAAATATAACCAAATGGGATACAGACTAATCTGTCATGATTTTGAGTTGTACAAACAACAGCTGGTTTACACATAAGCATCTAGGAAACTAAAATTTAATTTCTGTAAACTGAAAAAATATAAAGGAGCTAACTGCAGAAAAGTAAGAAACTGGGCTGCTGTGTGAACCAAAAGACCTAAGAGGTATAAAGATACTTTGAGAGGTAGAAGTACCACATTAAAATTAGGAAATTACTGTTCTGTAACACACTAGATAAAGAGACCCTGGTACCTACTTGTCTAGAAACTCACTGGTCTCTTTAACGATAATACCATATTGTTGATATTTGATATTAGAGGCCAATCTTTCTCTATTTTAAGCACACTTAAAAAAGCAAAACAAAAACAAAACAGGCCAGGCATAGTGACTTATGTCTTTCATCCTAGCACTCCAGAGGCTAAGGGGCAGAACTCTGAGAGTTCAACCCTTTCTCAAAAACTCGAAACCAGTCAAATAAAAAAACTCCCACAAACAGACACCCAAGCAAACAGACAAACAACCCCCTCCCCCACCTGCCCCATTCTGAAAACAAAGCAGCTTGAAGCTTCTTTGTTGATCAAGAATTTAGTAAGCAGTAGAATCACACAAGGCTGTGGGCCTCTGCACAGGTGAAGTCAAATAGGTTAGAGATGAAGAATAGAAGGAAATAACCTATTTCTCAAACACTAAGTTGTCTCTTAAAGACAAACACTAAGTTTCAGTTAAACTATGTAGCACTACTTAACTTATGCATTCAGACTAGATTCCTAAGAGCCCTTTGTCTCCTTTCTTGGGGTAACTAACACACAACAACTAGAATCAAGTAGCCGGACTACTTTAAGTGTGGCATCCATACCAGACACCAGTTTACAGTCCTTGCTGGCCTTGCTTAAGCCTCTGGTTCTGCTCTAAGCAGGGCCACTCTTGCTATCTTTTATTTTTACTTATGAGAGAGACAGTGCATACAGTACAAATGTTCCTTTTGAGGAAGGTGGGATCACTGAAAAGTCTTTAAAAGCTGAGATGATTTATACAAACTCAAATCAAATCAAGAACACATTCTCACAAGACTCCTCAGCACTTGTCTAAAGCCAGCTTGCTACCCCCGAGGGCTCGTCACCCAGCCCTCCTGGGAAAGGGCCTTATAAAGACATTACTTCTTCAGCTAGCAGTGCTTTGCCTTGTGCAGTCTCGGGCAGTAGAATACCCATTACATTGAATCATCAGCCCTCTGAGGCAAGAGAGCTCTCAACAGATTTTTATGCACATAATTATACACAGCTGAAGCAGAATTCTGGCCAGCAAGGGTGTACCAGAGCCTGAGCCAAGATTTATTAGCACACCATTTTGTTGAGATCACGGATAGTCTAGTCTATCCTTTGCTCCATATTTATAATTAATTCTGATTAAGTCAGAAGGGTGCTGGGTCTCAGCCAGAGAGCAAGAAACATGGAATGCTTCTCCATCTGTGCTAGGTTCTTAATACACATGTTCTTAATTTGGTGGATATGTTTGGTTCTTGGCTCAGTGTCAAGCCTTGAGAGACTGCCACTTTAGTCTTAGGAATGAGAATAAGTCTCTTCACCAGAAATGCATAGTCCTGTAATTAACACGGCAGCTGGCTATCTGGTGGGGAAACAAACCATTACACATTCCTGTTAGTCACTGATGGAAAATGATTTCTGTAACCCTAATTTGTCTAATTCCAGGGTTAAAGCACAAAAAGTACCGGTTATATTTTCATGCCTCAAGGTGAAACTATACACAATACAGAAATCTCTATGAATATAAGTACCCCTGCTCATCAGCTCAGTAAGACTGCCATCTGGAGTTCAGCAGCAGGCAAGCAGAAAAGCATCAAAGTTAAAGATACTATTAACCAGTAGCCCCAACAGACAAAAAGGCTACCAAATCAACAACAAAGCAACCAAAGCAGTGCTTGCTTTGAAGCATTGGCAAAGCAGGCTGATATATACCCATGTGCCAGAGAAAACAAATGGGATATTCTCATTTCTAAACTTCACGACACACTGATGGCGATCTTATTTGAATTTATTCCATTCATTCCTAATGGTTTCCACTTACTCTCACCAGTCATCAAAGAATCTAATTTGATTTCAATTTCAGGCCCAAAATTTGAATAGTACTATGGTTAAGAGAGAGCTCAAGGCAAGGCCTCTTGTTTTGCACTGCTGGAACGATACAGTCTTTTACATGAAATCTACTCTAAAAATTATCTTTATATGAGATAGAAAGGAAAAATGGCAAAATACATTTGCAGTGCTCAAGACATAAATGTCAAACTTCAGAGGATCAAAATCAAAACTTAAAATATATAATATACAAATTTTAAATTAATGAAACAAAGGGAGTCAAGTCAGAATCTGAAGTCAGGCACAGTAACCCTCTTTCCTGTCTGACCCATTTGTTTCTTTGACTCAAGACCACAGTCTCGGCCAGCCTGACATCTCGCCCCTTACCCAAGTAAGTGCCATAAGTCACGTTTCTGTACTCATCCCAGGAGATTAAGCCGTCTTGATTCATATCAAACTCCTGCCACTGGTTTTCAACATTGTCATATATGTATTTCTTCTGGGCGTGCTTAATCCAGGATTTCAGCTCCCCCTCCGTCACAAACCCATCTTTATCCGCGTCTATTTTATCTACAATCATTCTACAAGACAAAACAGTTGCGTTTCAAGGGCCAGGTCCATAAGGATTTTCCCCCAGATAGTAGCGACCTACCTAAAACGTAGCCGTAGGTGGCATTTTTATACTCCTCCCAGGAAACGAGGCCATCCTCATTGAGGTCGTGCCCCTTCCACTGGCGCTCTACATCCTCGTGAATCCAGCGCTTTTGTGCAAACTTAATCCAGCCTTTGAGTTCATCCACAGTGACAAACCCATCCTTGTCGCCATCTATTTTACTTACAATCTTTCTGTAGAAAATGCAGAGAAATCCAGCAACAAGTTAAAAAGCAACAAGTCTCTGGACATTGCCAGGAGTGTGTTGTGACCACAGGTGTTGCCCAGGGCTAACACACAGAAATAAAAATAAAAATTAGAAGAAACAAAATGCTTCCAAGACAAAACTGACAAACAGAAAATGATCACTTTTCTCTTTACTGGCCTGTTCCTGGCTTGTAACAAGCCACCTGGAGAAAGTGACTAGACCATGGCCAGTGCACTGGGTCCTAAAGTCAACCCAGACATCGTTTCAGTTAGGTCTGAGTCTGATTTGCAGGCCCATGTCCACACGGGTTCTCGCTTTTACATAAAACATGATGTAAATCTTTGTATATTTTCCTTTACTATGTTTATAAGAGAAGGCATACCTCTTGGTAAATAATCACTAGCATTAACAATGTTTTCCTTAGAATTTATGATCAGACCTTAAAATAAAAAATTAATTGCTTTTAGAAAAAGCTATTCTTTTGTTAAAAACACATAGACTTCTTATTAAGAGTGAGGCCCCATTTAAAAAAAAAACAACCCAGATCACATATATTTTAAGGCAAGATAACTGTAAACAAAACAAAACAAATGAATACAAGAGGCATGAATCTTAAAAATGCCAGTAGTTCTTATACATTACAGGAATTGGATTTTTACATGTAGCCAAAAAAACAGAACTCTGTGGATATGGAAAGAATATGTATTCCTAGCTATAAGACTGTTAATAAGCTGAGAGGTTATTAGCAGGCAGATTATAAAGCAAACAACAAGGGTAAAGTATGGCTCTATTTCCTTTATAAGATTCTTTCTTCAAGATATGTCATTTTAATTAGGGACTTAAAGACAGGTCTACGGCTTTGCGTGTGGCTCAGGAGTAGAGTGCTTGTCTGGTGTTTGTGAAGCTGAGTTTGATCTCTAGCACCACTAAGTAAATGCTCATGACAAAACCTCCTGTTTCTAGAGGACGCAGTAAAGCCACACAATAAGCAGTCCAGTTTACAATGGGAACTCCGTACCAAAAGCCACGGTGAGCAATGAGCACATTCTCTGCTTGATGAAAAAAACTATGCACACTGGAAGCGAATGCCCTTCCTTAGTTCGTGGTTGTTTCACGACTAGAGCCTGAGAAAGTGATTAGAAATCAGAGTTCCTCAGCAACACTATAAACAGACTCATACTGATACAGCATTAGCTCTATTATTTAACTCTAGACACAAGCACCTTCCCTCAGAGAATGTATAATCTAGCCTCAGCTCTAAAACACTGATCGAAAAGGGAACACACCAAGATGGCACCTCCTAAACACTTTCCTCCACCTGCAGGGTAAATTGTTCTCAGAGAATTTCAATAACGTCAACAATTAAGAAAACTTCTGCATTATCTATAATAGGATCCAATTTATGTTCAAATGGTATTGCTACCAATGGTGCCACTACTAAGAAAAAGGCACAGTATCAAAACCGCTCCTGATCCCTGAAGGTATTTTTAAGCTATTATAAATACCCTGAAGAACCGCTCAGATAAAATAGGTACATGACTGTTCAAGAGGTCTCTCCCCTGCCCCCGTATGATACAGGGTTATTTATTTAGGGGAGACTCACAGATCACTGTTCTAGATCACAGTCCTGCACGAACAGGGAACAGGAACAGAGTCTAGCAGTCGGAAGTGAGAGCTGGCAAGAGAGTGAGCGCAGGCTTTACAGCTGCATTTATAGTATAAGGGACCATGCCCAAGTGGGCTGGCTGGTATCAAGAGGTTTCTCTTACAAAGGTGGCTGGTTTAACAGTATCCTATTCTGTATCCCCACCCCCCACCCCCGCTTAACCCAGGAGTTGACAAACTTCTTTTGGAAAGTCACATAACTTGGTGTTTGTGAATATACAAACAACCTCTGAGAGAAAATAAGAGCTGGCAAGATGGCTCAGTAGTTAAGAACACTTTTCTTCTTTCAGAGGACTCAGGTTCAGTTTTCTAAACCCACATGGTGGCTCATAGCCACCTATAACTCCAATTCCAGAGAGCTGATACTTTCTTCTAAACTCTGCAGATCCCAGGCATGCCTGTGGTGCACACACATAAATGCAGGCACAAGATTTACACACATACAATAACACACATCTAAAAAAGTGAAAGATTGGGACGGTAGCTCATTCGGACAATGCTCCCCCAGTATGCATGGAGCTCTGGGCTCTACCCCAACACCACAGAAACCCAGGGCAGTGGCACCACCTATGTAGCACTGAGGAAGCAGGGGCAGGAGCATCAGAAGTTCAGGCAATCCTCAGCTACATAGTGAATTCTGGGCTGGTCCGAGATAGTCAAAACCCTGTCACCCCCTCCACACACACACACAGACTAATAAAGCAAAATAGAAAAAAGCTGGGTATAACAGCACATGCCTGAAATTCCAGCACTGAGCTAAGCATGGTGGAACACACCTTTAAACTCAGGAGGCAAAGATAGGTTGTGGTGGTTTGGAAAAAAATGGTCCCCACAAGGAATGGCACTGTAAGCAGGTGTGACCTTGTTGGAGGAAGCATGTCACTGTGAGGTGGGCTTTGAGGTCTCTTGCTCAAGTTTCCCTCAATGTGACAGTCAGTTGACTTCCTGCTGCCTGCAAGATGTCCTCTCGGCTCCATCATCTCTGCACACTGCCATGCTCCCCACCATGACGATAATGGACTGAATTCCTGAAACTATGAGTTCCCTCAATTAAATGTTTCCTTTCTAAGAGTTGCTATAGTCATGATGTCTCTTCACAGTAATAAACACCTAAGTAAGTCTGAAACCAGCATGGTCTACAAGAGCTAGTTCCAGGACAGCTAGGACTGTTACACAGAGAAACCCTGTCGCAAAAAAAAAAAAAAGAAAAGAAAAAGAAAAACAAAAAACAAAACAAAAAAACAAAAAACACAGGTGAATCTGTGAGTTCCAGACCAGACACAGGTTATACAGTAAGACCCTGTCTCATAAAACAAAAACCAACAAAAGAAATCCTAGCACCCAGGAGATATGCCTGTAATCTCAACACTGGTAGGCAAAAGTGGACAAGTAACTCCAAGATGGAGGCCACCTTGGTCCATATAATGAGATCCTATCTCAAAAGGCCAAAAAACCCAATCAAATCCAACCCAAAACAAACAAAAAAGTTCTACTTGTCAACATTTTTTAACAGATAGATACTGAAAATCATCTTCTAAATTTGTCCTAAAAATGTTTCCTGTGGTCTTTTACATATTATTGAAGATTTCAAAAATAGGAATAATTTTTTAACCCTATAGAAAATGTTTTTTCTCCTTAATATTACTCTCTTAAAGAATGACGGGGGTAGGGTGGGTGGTGGTGACGACGACTATGATTTGCAAATTTTGGTTAACAGTTAGCTACCAAACTAATGCTTTAAAATGCTATAATAAAAGTTTATCTGGGATTCTTCTCTCTGTGGGGAAGAGAACTGCACTATGTAGCCCAGGCTGGGCTTGAATCACCAATCCCTTTCCTTTAGGTTCCCCAAGTGCTGTTGTGTGCCATCAATGCCTGGCTTCACCTGAGATCTGTGCTTTCAAGGCAATCACTGCATACAAGAGGGACATCTGTCACTACCTCTAAAGTTTGGGGAAAGCAAACTATTTAGTTCAATTACACACTATATAAAAACATGGATTTTTCACTTTTTCCAATTATACACAGCTTGCCCAATGTGCTTAATTTTGATATCCACTGATGAAAAACCCAGCACTTTCTTTACTGAAAATGGCTAGATAAGTGATTCTACCAACCCACAAAGCCAGAGGGCCCACTACAGTCCTACCCTAAGTGGCCCAAACCTAAGGGTCATCCATGATTCAAGAGTAACTCTGCAGAGACTTGTTCAAACTAAAATGTAGGTTGGACATATACAATATGTCATAAAGGACTGAGAGCACCCACAATGGACTGCTCTTTTTAGCTCCAAATGTTAGCACGGTTATAAGGTTAAAACTAAAAGCAAGCAAGGTCTCTCAAAGATAGAGAAGAAACCTAGAAAGAAAACTGGCTTTCTGATATATGTATTTGTGAATTGTCTTCAAATGTTGAGGTATGGTTCATTCAATATAGCAAAACCATTTTATTACTTTTATCACTGCTGAAGAATAAAACACTGTACACTTTAGTCAGCAGGTAACACAAGGAATAAATTGTTATTTAAGTTTTCATCAAAGAAAACTCTACAATAATAGCTTACAATTACAGTATTGCACATGATGGCAAAATTGCAGTGTGGCACAACTTGCTACATAACCTCTTGAGAACAGTCCACAAAGCTGTACCAATGAGTACCAATGACACTCATTCAGGAGAATTTTGTTCACAGAATTGACCTGCATCTTCATAAAAATCTGAGTTTTAGAAGAACCAAAAAAGACATGCTTAGAACTCCAGAAACAGCCAGTTAGCGTTCTACTGAGTGAAGATTACCTGCATATATATCTTTGCATCACATGTGTGCGGTGGGGGCAGAAGAAAGGCATTGAACCCCCTAGAACTCAGATTACAGATGGTTGTGAGCTGTAGCATGGGTGCTGGGAACTGAGCCCAGGTCCTTTGGAAGAGCAGTCAATGCTCTTACACACCAAGCCACCTCGCCAACCTCACTACTGAAATCTTTAAGCTGCTGCTTAGGGCCACAAAGCTTGACTAGAGCACCATCACCAAAAACCATTCTAATTCTGAAAGTAAGGCCATTATTTGGCATATTCATTTTTGTCTTTACTTACTACTGTTTGTTTTCTGAGGTACTAGGGATCAAGTACAGGACCCTGAACACACAGGGCAGTGCTCTGTCACTGAGCTGAACTCCAAGCCCAGTTTTGTTGTAGATGACAACATCACATCACAATGTCAAAAGGTTGGACACCCCTATTAAAGGCCATGGTTATTTTGATTTTTATTAAAGGACACCTGGAGAAATAATAAACTTCACAGAAACAGGGAATCCAATTTCTAGTTTATTAGGTACCTAGACATTACCTGGCTTGGGCATCATTGAATAAATTAGAGAAAGTTTTTTAAAATTAAAAGCAGTAGAACTAAGAACCCCATGTATGGTTCTGGAATCAAGATGATAAAGCTTAGGCTGGGTCCATTACTACTGGTTACTTCAGGACAGTTTTTTTGTTATTTTTGAATTATGTGTACATGTGCCCATGTGCTGCCATGTGCGCCTGAGTGCAGGTATCCTTAGGTTCTCGAAGGCGTCAGATACCCTGGAGCTGGACTTAAAGACAGAGAATTCCTTTTTCTAATTGTTTTTAGTGAGCTACATATTTTTCTCTGCTCCCCTCTTCCTCCCTGCTTCCCTCTTCCCCTCTCCCATAGTCCCTATGCTCCCAATTTACTCAGGAGAGCTTGTCATTTTCTACTTCCCTGTAGATTAGATCTATGTATGTCTCTCGTAGGGTCCCAGATAGATAACTCTTGATAAGAGTGCTAGGTACCTAATCTGGGTCCTGTACAAGAACAGTACATGCTCTTAACCACTGAGCCATCTTTCCAGGCCTACAGGCTGCTTTCACTTTACTCTATAGAAGAATGAGGTGCATACTGTTATTCAGTGGAGAAGTGTATTATAGGGATTTTATTAGGTTTTTTAGTGGTAGCGATTCTGCTGTTAGTACTCAGAAGACAGAGCTCAGTACAGCTTTATTAGTGACTGAACCAGAAAATAAAAAGAATGAGCTGATTTTAAAGGTGCTTCTCACCCCCTGGACCCCTGCCCTGGCTGAGAACAGACGTCTTACCCAAGCCTTTCCTTGCTCTCTTCTGGTGTCAGCTGATCAAAACTCTTTGCTTCTTCTGCACCCAAGAAAGCATCATGGTCATAGTCAAAATTCTGAGCATCGTTGTGAACTTTGTCGCTGAGCTGAGGCTCATGGTGTACACGATCCTTCTTTTCAGTAGGCTTGCTTAAAGCAAAGGCTGTGCACAGGGACAGGCACATAAGAAACTGTCGCAGGTCCATGACAACCTATCTTAACGGAAGAAGAAAGAGTTAACACAGAAGGCTGTATGCTAGATAATAAGAAATCAAAACACGTCCCAATTAAATTACTAATCTGGTATGTACACATAGCTAAGTCTTTTATATTACCTACATATTTTGACTTAATCCTTAAATAAGTACAGTAGGTTATCAGACTTCTGGTCCCTATAGTGGGATATTTTCACCAGTTTCCTTTATGACTGTAGGAATTTAGAGTTCAAACAACTATAGTTTCTCTTCGAGGGACACCAAATTTTTGTTCAAGATGTCAAGAGGTAAAACTGAAAGAACAAATCTTAAATCCTGATTCTAAATCCTTTGCCTTTTGTACTTTTATCAGTGATCTGGTTTTCAAACACAGTTGAATAATAGAATTACCTAGAAGACTTAATGTACCCCCCCCCCAAATCAATTCTTAAAATCTCTCAAGTTGAACCAGGCTTCCTTGTTCCATAGCACAGGTTTCTCACACAGGCTAACCTTGAGTCCATTACAAATAACAACACCATTATCCATTCATCTGCATAGTCGTACCCCCAGACTTGCTCAGACACAAAGGCCACCAGGTACTATTCAAAGTACAGATTCCTGACGGCACCTCCAGTCTCTTGGTTCATAGTCGCAGGCAAATCTAATAAACATAAGGCTGGACCTCTATTGAAAAATTCCAGAGAAGCTATCAATTAAAAACCTGTGTCACGCCAGGCATGGTGACACAGGCATTTAAACCCAGGCAGCCAGGTCTGTTACACAGAGAAACTGTCTTAAAAAAATAAAAAAACAAAACGAAACAAAAAACCGTTTCACAGACTTAACAATCAACTTACTCTATTACTAGAGAGGCTAAGGTCTCAAGGAACAAAACCTTAAAATTAAATCAAAGAGAACAGTTTTCCTGGACCTTCATATTTTAATTAATCTTTCATTGTGAAAATAAATGTTGAACCTCCGTGCCCCATTCCATCACTGAAAATAAGTTCTTAGCAATTTTACAGCACTTCTTATTCCTCTCCTACTCTGCCTCATCTCTGGTATATCTGAACGTGTCTTTATTTGGAAATACAGTCCTTGCAGTTCTAATCAAGTTAAAATGAAGTCATACTCATTTAGTGTGGGTCCAAAGATGGATGTCCTTATAAATAAAGGAAATTTGGACACAGAATTAGAATGTTGTGGTATGACAGAGGCAGAAGTTGAAGTATACACATGTGAGTCAGGGAATGCCAAAGATTGCTGACTTCTGGTAAGAAGTAAGGAGAGTCGGGAAAGAGCCTTCAAAGAGAGAATGGCCAAATCAAGATGTTCGCTTGAATTTTAGTCTCTGAAAGGGTTAGAGGACATCAACTTCAGGGGCAGGTGAGATGTCTCAGGGGTACAGGGCTTACTGTTCAAGTCTGATGACTGGACTCTGATCCTGGAACCCACCTAGAGGCGGAAGAAAGAACTGGCTCCACACAAGGCCGTTCTCTGACAAGTGCGTACCCTTATCACACAGACAACTAGTAATTAAAACAAAACTATCAGTTAATTTGTTGCAATTTGTTATAACATCCCCAAGAAATGAATACAAGGTTACAGTGGTCAGGACTGCTACATCTTCTGAAGTTAAATATAGCATGCTGCCCTAACCTGAAGCTTAAACCCAGGCATAGATGATTTTCCTTTCCTGGGGATGTTACCTGTGAAACACTCACATGTATATGCAAGAATTTACCTAATCAGAAAATTCTCTCAGCAAAGCTTCTAACTTAGAGGTTGCTAATCCAACTACACCCCGCAAACACCTCTAGCTGGTTCTGCTTCAAAGTTTTGGGAACCAGAGCAAAGGGAGAGGGCTGTGTTAAGGAATAAAGAAATTAAATATGCCAACATAGTCTACGTCCTTCAATATGTCTATTTTCCCATAACCCTCAAATAGTGAACTTATGAATTTAAACTATTAAGTGATTTATAGAGCCCTCTAAATTACAAAACTAAGAAAATATTTAGCACAGCTAATAGTGGACATGCTTATATAAAAGCCCTTAAAAATAAAAGCAGTCAGGCATGGTGACATATGCTCTTAAATTCCTGCACTCAGGAGGCAGAGGCAAAAGCAGAAGCAGAAGGATCTCTGTGAGTGGAGGCCAACTTGGTCTGTACAGTGAGTTCCAGGACAGCCAGGGCTACATAGTGAGACCCTGTCTCAAAACACAAAATAAACAAAAAGACAAAACCAAACAAACAAACAAAAAAGAAGAGAGGCGGTTCATTAGTTAAGAGCACTTGCTGCTCTTTTCAGGAGCAGGATTTGATTCCCAGCACCCACAAGGTGGCTGTCACGCATCGGTAACTCCGATTCCAGGGACTTTCCCTGACAGCCATTAATTCACCCACACTATCCACACCTCCGCTCACTTCTGTTTCCTCAACATCCACGGTCACCCTGAAATCTGGTTTTCTCTCTGATCACTGATCACTGACTAAACTGCCTAAGAGTCACTAGGACCAGTCAGCTGGCAAAGACAACAACCCTAGCCAGTCTCCATCTCTGCAATAGATGATACACATAAATGAACTACATAGCTGTATGAGCTTTTATCACAAGATCTACAAGGGCAATCCAAAGGTTATAAAAGGTATTATTTCATCCCCCATTTATCAAATGATTTACAAATTTGTATCTCAAATTCTGACCCTCCTCTATTAAATTGAGCATTTTTTTTTCTTTAGAGAGAGAAAAAAGGTCACATGTAGTGGCTAGTGCCTGTAATTTCAATATTTGGGAGACTGAAGCAAGAGGCCACTATGGCGTGGCAAGACGGTTCAGCAGGTGAACTCACTGTCTGACAACCTGAGTTCAATCTCTGAATGGTGATAAAGGCAAAAGGGGAGAACTCTGATTCCACAAAGTTATACTCTGACCTCCATAGGCATACAGATGCACATGCATGCTGAATCTGGCACTCATGTGTGCTCGATACCCCCACCTTCCCTTCCCCCCCAGAGAGACAGAGAGAGAGAAAACAGCAAGTTATACATTCCAGGCCAGCCTGGGCTACAGCTGAGATGCAGTTTCCAAACCAAAACAAAAGGTCTAGTTAGTATTGTAACCACAAGCCACATGGACTAATAAGCATTAAAATATGGTTAGTGCAAATCAAGACATGTTTAGAAGTGCTATATTTTATATAAATGAATATATGCACCCTGTTTCAAGAAATAAAGTTTCCCTGAAAGCTCTAACTTTTTAGCACCAACCTCACCTATCCTGTCTGTCAGCTTAGATGTCTATGTTAAATTCAGCCTTTCAGAAACATTAAGTCTGAGAGATTCCACAATTATTCCAGATGAGCAAAGACCCATTGCTCAATGCTAGCAAGTGGGAGAAGTGGGTGTGGCGGTAAAATTCCAGTTCTCTGACTTTGGATATTCAGCAGAAGGAACTTCTCCATCACAGAGTGGAAGACCCAGGGCTTAAAGGTCTACTTTATTTCATGGGGAATCAACAGCTTGACAGCATTATACTTAACTATATTAAGACTTGGGGTGTGAAATCTAGAAATAAAAATGACCTTGTTATCTATCTGGTATTCCTTACTTGCAGATTTTAATATAAGAACCACTAACATAGATTATCACAAAAAGTCAAATCACCCTTGATATCCAGAAAGGCATGATAATGACAAATCATCTTGACTTTTCTAGTGACAGTCAATTTACACTAGTTTACCCAATAAATTCCAATTAATCAAGTGAAAGATTACAAGAGAGCTGAGTATATAAAAGTGCAAAATTTGGCTATTAAAGCTCTGAGAATGACTGAAACTATTACCAGGTTTAATTAGTCATACAACCAAAGCAATCAAGCACAAATGAAAATTTTCTGGCCACACAATCAACTTACTTTTGAAGCTGGACAGATGGTTCAGTGTTTAAGTGTCCTCCAGAGGACTGGGGTTTGATTCTCAGTACCCACATGGTGGCTAACAACCGTCTGTAACTCTATTCCCAGGTGATCCTACTCCATCTTCTGGTCTCTTTGGAAACTGCGCACATATGGTGCACAGCCATGTGGGCAAAATACCCATAAACAAAATAAAATCTCAAGAAACAAACCCAAAACAAAAACAACTTACTTGATGAAAAAAGGTTGTAGAAATTCGGGGGGTGGGGGGAGACTTCCTTTGGGCTAAAATTTTAATATATAACTTATGGTTCAAGTTATTCTAGCAAAATATACAGAAAAAAAGGTTTGGTGTCTAGTAGTAGATTCTGTTGTATATGTTTAGCATGCATAAATCTTTGAGAATTTGGTGGTTATTTTAGCCTGATCTTGCTTCAGTGTCAAAAGCCTAAAAATTTTAAGATCTTAGATGGGGGGAAGCAATTGCACAAGCTCTTGGATGAAAAGACCTAGCTAGCCACCACGGCTGTATCTCAAGCTGAAAGAAGTCTGCACTTCTTGCTTGTATCACTCCACAATAATGACCACAAGCTATACTGTTTTTCTTTAGTCTTCTCAGAGGTTCTACTTTTTGGCTTTTTAACATTTATTTGTGTGCATGCATGTGGTCATATATGAGCTAAGGTTAGAGAACAAGTCTGGGAAATTGGTTCTGCCCCTGCACCATGTATGTACTGGAATGAAATTCAGGTTGTCAAGCTTGGGAACAAACACCTGCAGGGGCTGAGCCACCTCAATTCCACCCTTTCTTTCTTTCTTTTTTTTGGGGGGCGAAGGGGGAGGGTTTCATTGTTTCTCATACTGGCCCACTCTTGGCCCAGGACTCGCTATGCCAGGCAGCCGCTAGCTTGAGGCAATCCTCCCACATGGGCTTTCCAAATGCTAGGATTCCAGGCATGTGCCACCACTAAGATTGTGCATAAGTTAATAGAAATTACCTCTCTAGAGCTCCTAATGTAAAGTCACATATATATGACATTTTATTGGCTTAACTGGTTGATATTTAGCAACAATGTGGTTTTGCTGTGCTTTCCAACTCCCAATTTCCATTACTAGATCTGGCCAAATGCCAGGTATAGGCGAATATGTGATTTCAGGGGCTGGCAAGATGGTTGAGCCAGTAAAGCCCAACAACTTGAGCTGGACCCCAGACCGCATGGTGGGAGGTGAGAACGGCCTCCCACATGTCATCTCTCTCCCTTGACCTACAGAACATGCCATGGCATGTGTACGCCCGGTTCCATAATAAATGTACCTTAAAAAAAACTTCATGTTATTTCATATGTTTAACTCTAATATACGTTACAGAACAACAGCATTTATATTTAGGAGTTCATAGAAAAGCAGGGAGGGGTAGTGTACTCCTTTAACCTCAGCACTCGAGAGGTCGAGATGGGAAGTTCGAGGCCAGCCTGATTTATATATAGTGAGTTCCAGGCCAGCCAGGACTACATAGTGAGACCTTTTCTTTCACACACCAACAACAAACCTACAAACATTCATTGAGAGAGAATCCAGGATCTTAATCAAGCATCCCCCATGACTCTTCCCGGCTATCCCAGAAACACCCTGTCACACCAGTATTACAGAAAAATGGAGCTAATGCTCACATACTAGTCTCCCGCAATGAGGCAACGGTATAAAACCCCATCACAGGGATATGTAACATACCACTGGATGAATGGCACCAAACACAGACTGAGCATGATGCCGAGATGAATTCCATCTTTTTTGTGAGCTCACAGCTCCAACTTTTGATTCTACAAAATATCCTGTTGAAGCCCCTTGAAACGCTGTCAGATTAGGCCTAAACAGACTTGCCTTTGACACAACAGTTACAGGTTAGCTCTCACCCCTCATTTGTTCTTCAGAGCTGGCTACTGCTTGATACTTCAATCTAACTGAATGAGGTCAAATACGTATTTGTCTCGGGATAGCTTTCAGGCATAGCACGGAATAATCTATCAGTCAATCCAAGTTTTTCTACTTTCAAGCTCAATTAAATAAACTCGAGGGTCATTAGTCCCAGTTTATTAATGCTGACTTGACAGTCCACGACAGGAAGTGAATGCAATTCTCAAAAAAAAAAAAAAATCCTGTGCCAGGGGGCCTTGCACGCTTAGGAATTTGGACCTAAAAGTTTTAGCACCAATCCACTGAACTGTCCCAGTCATGCTAAAGGAAACTTTACAAAATACAAATCATTCTTAATTACAGCAACTATAAGGAATTAAGGTCACTTCTGAATACAGCACGCCAAAAAATCCGAACTAGCTCTTGGGAAAGGCGAGCAAAAAACACGACATTTAAAGGTAATTAATTCTCTAACTAACGTGTGAAAACTGCTTTCTAGTAATGACTAAATTCGGCCAAACACAAAAAAGTGCAGCGTTTCTTTCTCAATTAACAAGCCGTTATTAAAATAATGACATTGTGTTCTTCGTTCTGTTCCCCCAAGTTCCTACACCCTGTAAGACAGCAAACTCTCTTTCTTGGCACTTACAACCCACTCACGGGATGAGGCCTTGGGGCGGGGTGGCAGCTCCCAACAGGCCTGTGAAAGGTGGCAGGGAGCTGATATAAATCTCCCCAATTCTCTCCGACCTTCAGGAAACAAACAAGAGTAGTCCCAGGAACACTGTGAGTGGAGGGGGCCCGGGCGGAGAACAAAAACGCGCGAAGGCAGGCACAAAACGGTGCCCAGGAGGGCGCACGGCCCGGGAGTCAAAGTCTGCTGGGCCACAGCCCTCTCCGAGAAGCTGCGGGACGGCGAGCCAGGGGACAGAGAGGAGTCTCGGGCCCGCTCGAGTACACTGAGGCCGGAGCGAGGAAGACCCACCCCGAACGGGGAACAAGGCGGACAGAATGAGGGCAAACGAGGACCCACCGGGCACCACGGGGCTTACCTTTCCCGGGAGCTCCACGCCGCAGGATACGGTGGCCGAAGCTCACCCAGGGGCTCAACTCCCGCGCACAAGCACCGCCCAACCGGAAGGGGTCCATCGCCCCGCCCCCATCCGCCTGGTCGGCGGCCTCCCTACCAATCACCAGCAAGACCGCTGATGATGCGTAGCTTTTCCGCGCTGTCATTGGTTCCACAACAGCGCGGCCGTGATTGGCTTGAAAGCGCCACGTCCCCGCGAGCGCGCCGAGTTGCGTGGACCGGATTCCCGCCCAGTTCGGGTCGCCCAGCCTGTGGCGACTCTGAGTCCCAGTTCTGTGCTCTTGGGCGTGTGGGCGCGGCCCGCTGACCGTGGCCCCCCTGACCGCCACGTCCGCATTCACGACGCACGAGTCTGCTCCCAGGGCTTCTAGGGTTATTCTGATAGCTTTCTTCCTGCGCTCAAGCCCCCGGGGCCGGAATAATGAATACCGCGGTAGCATCTCCAACCGCTGTGAACTAGCCCAGCTTCTGGCTCTTGAGGGTCCCGGTTGATCTACTCATCAACAGCCCTGCCAACGTGTTCCTTTCAGCTTCATTTCCCACCCACCACTCTCCTTCGCACCTCTGCCCAATCCATCACGATCCCCGCCTTCCCCGAAAGCCTTACATTTCACATCCTTGTGGTCTTTGTTCACAAAGCATCTTCCTCTGCCTGAAAGAAGTATATATATATACTCCAGCTACTAAAGCCATTAGTCGTGAAAACGTCATGAAACAGGTTGCTATCCTGGAATGTCTTAGAGCTGGGTAGGTAGTGAAATCGCAAGGCTCTAGGTCAGGAATCTTTCCTGGTCACAGTAAGCAAACAAGACATATTTACTTTCCTAACAGTTTTCATTTTCAGTACACAACCAGGTTTGGCTAATAACAGCACTTTTCCTTGCATCTTCGCTTAGATCAAGTGCTAGGTTAGGATTCGCTGGATTTAAGCATCAGGAGCTCCCAGTTTACAGTCCAGGTCCAAATGCTCAGTAATACTAAATACATTGTGTCACAGGCCCCTGATTGAAAAGAAGCCCAGGAAATTAGCAATCTCTCTCCTCTCTCCTCTCTCCTCTCTCCTCTCTCCTCTCTCCTCCCCTCTCCCCTCTCCCCTCTCCCCTCTCCTTCTCTCCTCCTCCTCCTCCTCCTCCTCCTCCTCTCTCTCTCTCTCTCAAGGTGGGCAGGGAGAGTTTGAACCTAGACTTTGCCCGGGACCCTATAATCTACCATTGATCTATAACAGCCCCATTACCTAGTCAGTGTCAGGAAATTGAATGTATTCATTGAGGGCTACTTTATTTTCAGTACATATGGAATGAATAGCACATAAAACTCATGAAAGACTTAAGAAAGCAAATTAGCTTAAGATGAGAAAGGCTGGCAACTACTGCTTGGGGCATTCAAACTAACGACTCAAAACACAACTCCCATCTCAAAGAGAGTTCATTCTGGAGACAAACGTGAGTGACCATGACCAGGAGACCAGATTAGGCTACCCCAAATTCCATGTACCAATGTAGTAATGGTTTGATGAAGCTTTTATAATAACAGAACAAGGAAACTATTTACTATTACCTTGGTGGAAACACCAGAGAATGGGTTACAACCCTCAGGTATTATCTGATGACGCCCTTAGCTCTCGAGTTGTGAAAGCTAGCGGTTCGCTAAATCAGTACATCCCAAAGGAAACTAGCGCTCCGCTTCTACAGTCCACATGATTTGTCTAACGGTCATGAAGCTGTTAGGTTAGTTACAGAGGCGAGCAGTAGACAGCTCTTAAATAAATGGACACTATTTGGGGCCAAATATGGTCCCAAATAGTTTGCAAGGGTCTAACTTCTCCACTTCACTTCTAACAAATCTTGGAGAAGGCTCAGTTTGCAAGTGCAGCTGCTGTCCCCGCCAGCCAAGCTGCATATTATACATGGGCAGGGACACAGCACTTACTAAATATTACTCATGTTCCATGTTGCTAGGAAATGCGTTCTAGCCTCTGAGGTAGATGAGGCTGGATAGTAGGAAGGACAGCAATCTTCAGGAGAGGGGAACAGCCTGTTTGAGCCCTTAAGGAAACAACTATGGATCAGATCATGAAAATCTACTGGCTGTTCTATTCCAGACCATTTTTAAAGCCCTCTGTATTTGATATGTGACTTATATTAAGAGTAACACATCAAAAGTTAAAATAACGAAGAACATTGTCTGGGCTAATAGCATGAAGGAAATGGGCATTAAAACAACAAAATAATTTTTTAAAGCTTTTTAAAAATATTTATTTATTTATTACATATACAATATTCTGTCTGTGTGTGATGGGGGCATCAAACCCCATTACAGATGGTTGTAAGCCACCATGTGGTTGCTGGGAATTGAACTCAGGACCTTTGGAAGAGCAGGCAATGTTCTTAACCTCTGAGCCATGTTTCCAGCCCCCAACAAAATAATTTTTAAAAAACAAACATAAAGCCCTAGATTGACTATATATTTGCCCTAGTGATTACAGTTACTTATACTCTGTGAACTATCTTATTTATAATTATAGTATTTAAACAAATCTATCATCTTTGAAATCGAATGGGATTTTTGTATTATTGTTTTTGTTCTGGCCATCTTAATTCCATAGCTATAACCTTGGGTGGAGTGGCTGACTCTAACTCTAGGAAAGATTGATTTTTAATATTCAAGTTACCATAGCTCTTATTTGTTGACTACTGGCCAGATCTGTTTTATTATATTGGTATTAAGCTAGATTTAGTAGAGGAGACTAAATAGAAAGCAACATTGTAAAAGAAATTAGATACTAATATAGCATTCCTTTTAACTTTCTTTTAACAAGATTGCTTCATGCACGATTTACTAAACAATGATAGAAGCAAGAGATTAGACTTGTTAGAAATTAAAATTTAATTGGAGGATGTAGCATAAGAATAAAAGGCTTGCCTAGAATGCATGAGGGTCCTGGGTTCAATTCCAAGCACTACCCCCATCACCCAAAAATCAGAATGTTACAGTCGTTATAGGCATAGCTAAATCTCTATTTTAATGGCAGAATTGGAAATGGGACTCTATAAGGAGTCACTATAGTTTTGTCTATTTCCTTTTTGTTAGCAAAATATAAATATCATTTAATTAAAAACCCAGTTTATTTTACTGTAGAACACCTTAAATACCCATTTAATGAAGAAACTTCAACACTCAACATCATGGATGTTGTAGTTATTAGAGGTTGGTGTTTTTTGTATAAATTAATGAAAAGAATTAACCAAATCAGGTATCTCTAGCTAGAGTTTTTTGTTGTTTTTTGTTTGTTTGTTTGTTTTTTTGATTTTTTTGGTTTTTTCGAGACAGGATTTCTCTGTGGCTTTGGAGCCTGTCCTGGAACTAGCTCTGTAGACCAGGCTGGTCTCGAACTCACAGAGATCCGCCTGCCTCTGCCTCCCGAGGGCTGGGATTAAAGGCATGCGCCACCACCGCCCGGCCTCTAGCTAGAGTAAATGGAGGTAAAGTTACTCTGTTCAACATCTAAGTGTAGGGTCTTTTATAATGTTTAATTGGTTGGACCTAGTTAATTTTTTAAATCACAAGTTTATTTCTTCTGGCTGTAGGAAGTCCTGTGAGGAACAAGTGCCCTTAAGCACTGAGCCAGCTCTCCAGCCCCACACTTGAATCTTCTAAACATAAAAACTAGTTTTTTGTAAGGCAGGGGTTCTGGGTAAGCAAACAATCATAGCTAAAAAGCAAATAAGCACACAAGATTAATGACTTTGTAAGTTCATTAAAAACCAAAAGTAACGCTATTTTATTGCTAAAGAATATACCAAGTGAAATACTAAATATCAAACTATTTTGGAAACACCTAATTATGAAAGGATTTAAGAATCATAAAAATGGCTTCAAAAAGCAAGGACTGTGTTTTTATTCTTTTATTAAATGAGACAAAATTTATTTTTATATTCTAAGTTTTCCTACTGGACAAAGCCTTTGCTTTTTAGATATCCATTGCCTGAATAGTAATTTGGGGTATTCCTACTAACTACATATGATCATGGAAGTCATTTTAATGGACAAATATTTTAATATTAATTTTATTTATAAAATTTGGCCCATTGGATTGAAAAATAGCGCCAATAAAATGTCAAAATTAACTAAAGCTTTGACTTTCTCTTAAGGTTTATTCATTTTGGAAAAACATTCTTTTTTATAAAATAAGTACTTTGTCTTAACAAAATGGCTGTCTAGACAAGACCTTAACAACATGGGAACATGGGAATCTCATAGATAAGATTTGTACATGTTTTGGTCATATTCATTCTCCTTCCTTACCCACCTGACTTTGCCTTCGTTTCCCTCCCTCCCTCCCTCTTTCCTTCCTTCTTTCCTTTCTTTGTAACACACCCATGTTGGGTGCCATTCTATAGTAAGGAGCTTGGTGTGGGGGTGGGGGGAGGGGGCGGGGCTTGTTCCATTCAGCTAGATCAACTTTAAGTTTTATTTTCACAATCTTTCTACAATATAGTCTAATCTTTTAAAATTATTATCACACATTTCCACTTTGGAACAACCTTTGTTTACCATACAAATTCCTTTCTCAACTAAAGCATTTTTTTCTTTAACTTTTTAAAATCAAACATATATCTGATCTATAACCATTGTATCTCCTTTTCTAACTTAGTTTTTGATACTTAGCCAATTATTGTTATTTTAAAAATAAAATTTTTAAGAACAAGTTTTAATCAGATAATTTTCAATAAAACCCCAGAAGGCTGTACCTAAAATAAGAAAACATACACATGGGGTCACAGTTAGCGTCAGCTATAGACACAACCCAGAGTCACTTGGGAAGAGGGAACTCAGTTGGGATATCACTTACATCAAACTGGCCTTTAGAAATATTTGTGGAGTAGTTTTTGAATCAATAATTCATGTAGGAAGTCCCAGTCTACTGTGGGGAGTGCACCCCCTAAGCAGAGAACCTGAACTGTTTAAGAAAGTTCGTTGAACAAGCTAATAAAGACTGCTCGTGCATGGTCTCTGCTTCAGCTCCTGCCTTGGCTGCACTCAGTGACAGACTGTAACCTATAGCTAAGTAAATCAGTGTTTATCATAGCAACTGAGAGAGAGAAAGAAAGAGAGAGAGAGAACATAAATAAATAAATTGAAATAAGTTTTCGAGTTAGTGACCTGGATGAAAGAAATTAAGGTGGCGCTCAAAGCTTAAATGTTTGGGCTATGGCTGTGGGTCAGTGGTAGAGTGCTTGCCTAGTACACACAAGGCCCAGAGTTCAAAACCCAGCACAGCAAAATGAAATCTTTAAAGAATGGACCTGGTTCCTGGATGCAGGAAATGAGTGGCACGGTGAGTTGAGGTGATGGAAAGAATCAGAGGCGGGTGGAGGTACTGGCGTCTTTGTCCAGGAGGGAACTGTGTTTTCTGTCCTGCTAGTTCCCGCAATTGTTAAATCCCAAAGAAATCACACAGAAGTCTACATTAGTTATAAACTGATTGGCCCAGTATCTCAGGCTTCTTATTAACTCCTATGTTAGCCACATGGCTCGATACCTCATTCAGCGAGGCAGTCATATCTTGTTTCTTCTGTGGCTGGGCCAGGACTGCAGAGGAATGGGCTTTTCTCTTCCCAGAATTCTCCTGTTCTCATTGACCCGCCTCTACTTCCTGTCTGGTTGTCCCGCCTATACTTCCTGCATGGCTACTGGCCAATCAGCATTCTGTCAAAATACAGTTGATAGAATACAGGCCATTGTCCCATAGCAGAAGTGTTGGAGCCCTTCCAAGAGAGAGGAAAATTAAGACCGAATTAGGAAGTAGTCAGTAAAAGAAGAGGTCTTAGGAGTGGCACTCTAAGACATGATACCACTAGGGCTGGAGGGATGGCTCAGAGGTTAAGAGCACTGGCTGTTCTTCCAGAGGGCCTGAGTTCAATTCCCAGTACCCACATGATGGCTTACAACCACCATGTATGTAATGAGCTCTGGTGCCCTCTTCTGGTAATGTAGGCAAACATACAGACAGAACACTGTATATGTAATAAAAAAATCTTAAATAACAACAATATTAATAAAGAAAAGATACCACCAACTATACTCAAGGCCTACTTGCCCGTTCTGTCTCTGAGAACCTCACGTCTGGTCTCTGGTCTACTGTGGGTAGGCATGATGGCTTTGACTAAAAAGGCTGATGCTCCCCTCTGAGTGTCCTGACTCTGCTCCTGTGGTACGAATGAACACCCCACAAATGAAAGAAGTGTTTTCTGTGTGCCAGGCAATGCTCTGGGCACTGTGGATGCAGTGGTAAACAAAAGGGGATTGAGTTCACGGTGCTTATATTCTGATCTGTAGGAACAGGTGAAACAGTCAGATTTTAAAAAGCCGATAGAAGAGATGGCAATATATACAACGGAGTGAAATAAAGCAGAGAAGGCAGCAGGAGTGTTGATGTTATATGGGATGGCTAATTTAAGGAGCATTCAAAAGGTATGCCAAGCAGGTTTGTCCATATTTCAGGGACTGTCAACCCAAAAGGAAGGGTGCCAGTGTTTCCCAGACTAGGTTTCCCAGTCTGGGAAACCTAGTACATTTGAACAACAAAATGCAAATTCACCTTACCTTAACACTTTGTCTTCAAATCTCCTGGGAAAATCTGGTTCTAAGAGGGGCTGGCGATATAATTCAGATTGTGAATTATGCTTGCCTAGCATCTATGAGGCCCTGTATTTGGTAAACTTGGAGTAGTTGAAAATGACTGTAATCTCAGCATCCATGAAGTAGCATAGGTGAGATCTCGCCTGTCCCTCACTGAGACAGGGTTTCTCTGTGTAACAGCCTTGACTGTCCTCAAGGCTCACAGCCGGGCCTCAAACTCACAGAGATCCACCTGCCTCTGTCTCCCAAGTGCTGGGATTAAAGGCGTGCACCACCACCTCCCAAAAGAGACCCTACCTCAAAACCCAAACAAAAGCTTGTTCCTTAGCTTGCAATCCACTGCCGGGTGAACAAGCCTGAACTGGGCACTAGGCAGAGAAGAAGGATGAAGCTGTTCCAGAGTCATCTGGGCAGAGAGGAAACCACATCGTCTGCTTGGTTTATGGCTTTACTTTTTAAATTAGATAAATAGATGCTTGGCCGGGCATCTCTCAGAGATGTGCTTCTTGTGTAGTTCTCTTTATCTTTTCTCCCGGGTCTCTCTTGTTCCCTTGTGTTGTGACTGTTCTTCCTGCCTCTCTTCTCTGACTCCCTCGTGCCAGCTTCCGCTCTGATTTGCTCTTGTCCACTGTTCCCCGGGGCTTGCTCCCCTCGCACTGTTCTCCTGGCACGTCTACCTGCGTGGTGCCGTGGGATGCAGGTTGCTGTACCCTCAGGCAGTGGTGAGAAGACGTGGAGAGGCTGACAGGATGGAGAAGCATTCTTCTCGGAGCTGCGATAACTCGGCTTTGCTCCTAGTGGCCATTTCCTCCTCCCTTCTGATCAGGTAGAGTTCCCAGAAACTGAATACTGAAGAGAAGTGGTGGTGTGGGCTGCACAAAGTCTCCCCAATGAGAAAGGATCCGTCATATAGAGATTCCTGTGAGTGTCGGACAGAAAGTGGTCAAAATCATATAGGTTACCAGAAACACTCTTCTGTGAACGCACAGACACAACGATAGCCCTTTGTCTCTGGGGATTTATCTCCTGACAACTCTAAACTTTATAGATATCATTTCTTCTGATATAGACAAATTAAACAAAGATTAATTCATAGGCATGGTACGAGATTACCAACATGCCTAATAATTAAATCAAACAACTGTGATCTAACAAAAGTTATGGTGGCTATGGTTTCTCTCTCAATATTGAATCTCCATTTAATTTTGGGGCTTTATGTGGTTGTGGCTAACTGAAACCTTGGAAAGTGAGGCCACGGGGGGGGCACTTGTTCTTATTTCCATTTTCATTTTGAATGTATTTAATTACATGGATGGGGGATCCGTGCACGTGAGTGCAGGTGCCTGTGGAGGCCTGAGGCATCAGATCTGGAGCTGGAGTTTTACAGGCAGTTGGGAGTCACCTGAAGTGACTACTAGAAACCAATTCAGGTCCTCTGGAAGAGCCGTATGCATTCTTATTCTCAACTGCAGGATGACCGCTTTGGCTCCTACTTACACGGAAAACTTTTCAGTTATTAATAAATGGTCTTTTGGAAGAATTTCACGAATTTTCTTTCATATGCTATTATTTTGTTGATGCTATCTAAAGTTTTACCACGTTTGCTTGTTTTGCGTGCATATTGTAAGAAGATCACGAAAGTAGAAAGGGATCGTGTGGGGAGGCAGGAAGAAGAGCAAAAAGATAGAGCAAAGCAATGTAGGTGACAGGAAAGGGATGGGGACCAGCAAGAAGGGAGCAGTGGGAATAGCGAGGGCAGCGAGGGGGGACAGGAGAACAAAGTATAAGGACATCTACTTAGGAAATGCCAGAGTGACTGCTTGTACACTGGCAAGAGAGCCACTATGGTTTATCTGAGTGATGTGTAATCATTACTAACAGAAAACAAGAAAAATGCCACAGCGAAACCACAGCTTGGTGTGTTAACTTAAAAATTACCTTAAAAATAAAGATTTTTTTTTGCAAATACAAAAATAAGTATTTTTATTTTTATGAATTAGAAAAACAAATCAACCCACCCTCTTTAGGACTGCCAGACCCAATGCACGGAAGGTGCTTCACAGTGTTTGTTGAATCGATGTAGCATAGATGGGGCACCTTGGAGGGGGAGAGGCTGGGACCCAGGGAAGTTTGTCCTCACTCAGCCCTTCAGTCCAGCTCCTCGTCCCTTTACTACCCCACCACCATTAGCTAGGAAGACACCAAGAGCTCTAGGGAAGGGGAGGGGAGGAAAGAGCCACAGGAGCTGCTGAGCTCCAGGAGAAGGGCCTCTCTATGCCTCTTACACAGCAGGAAGAGAAGGCCCCAGAGCACCGGCTGAATGGTCTGCCCTTCAGTGCCCTTCAGTGGTATCTGGAGATACCATACTGTAGAATTTCAGTGTAAACAAGGGAGAAGAAGAGAGGAGGGTAAGGTTACTGTGGCCAGCAACCCATCCTCTTCACACAGCATTTGGAATCACCCTGAGGACCCTAGGACACAGTCCTGTTTCTGACCACCATACCTCCAGTCAGGGACAGCCGAGGCCTGCTGCAGGCAGCCAGAGTGCCGAGGAGCGAGAGGGGCTGTGGCCCAGAGGGGTTCTCTCTTTCCCACTCTCCTCCGTAAGTCAGCGCATCCCTCCAGCTGAGATCGCGAGTACAGGGGACACTGTCTTCACTGGGAGTAGCTTTCCCTAGTCAAGAAAAGGAATATATTTGCACTCCAGCCCACAGAACACTCTGGAAGCTAACAGCTAATAGTTGTGGGGAGAGGAAGCCGTCATATACGAGATCCATCAGACAATTACACATTCTTGCTTTTATCATTGGTGGTAACTTTCCCACAATCCCCACCTTACAGATAAGAACTCTGGGATCCACAGAGGCTGATTGATTTACTAACGACCATATTATCATGAGGCAGAGTCAATATGCAAAGCCAACCAACCTGATTTGAGAGTCTGTGTTCTTAACCACTAACTACATCCTGTTGAGTAAAATTGCGGGTTAACTGAGCTAATCTCCCCAAGGATATATTCAGTCGGCTAAACTGACAATGGCCTTGAAACCAGAAGAGCAAAGCCAGAGCCTATTCTTAAACCCTTTGCCCCTGGCTATTCAAAATGTAAGTAAAACCTTGGTATCAGTGGGGATCATATTAGAAATACCTGATTTCAAGGCCTTATGTCCAGGTCTAATGAGTTAGAAACAGCATTTCAACAAGACCAAGAATTGACTTGTGCACCTGCTAATAGGGGCACACAGGTGAACTTTGGGCTTCTGGTTGTCTCAACTGCATAGCAATCCCCATGCCCTTCCGCTGGAATTCTTGTGCAGCCAAGGTTGGTCTTGAGCTCCTGACTCCTCCTCTCCTTGCCTCGCAAAGGCTGGGATTACAGGCATTCACCACAATGTCTAACTAAGTGTGTATGTGTGTATGAGTGCCTCCATGCATGTGTCTGTGTGTGTGTGCATACGTGTGCATGCATGTGTGCCTGTGTGAGTACAAGTGAAGGAAGTAGTCTCAGAGACCGGAGGCATCCGATGCCCCTCCTCCCCTGGGAGCTGGAGTTACAGGTAGTTCTGAGCTACCTGAACTGGATGCTAGGAACCAAACTTAGATCCTCAGGAAGGGCAATATACATTCTAAACCCCTAAGACAATCTCTGAAGCCCCATGAGTTCTGGGGGTCAAACTCAGGTCCCCATTCTGACAAGGCAAGTACTTTACTGGCTGAGTTATTTCCCTGCCCTTCTCGTTATTTTAATCCAGAAGTTCCAATAGAGGGTTTAGGACATGGCTCAGTAGGAGATAGTAAGGGTCCCAAGAGCCTGGCATGTAGCTTCCCTTTTCTGGCCGGTACTTGTCCCAGCAAGAAAACAAGGTCCAAAACACATCCCAACGTGGATCATTAAAATCAACCTAAGAACATTTCAACATTAGATATTCTAAAATTTCTTTTGGTGTTGTCCGAGGCTCTAGTAAGATCCTATGTAGCCCAGGCTATCCTGTAAATTGCCATACAGACCAAGCTGGCTTTAAGCTTGAGATATTTCTCCCAGCTCAGCTCTCCAAGGTCTGCAATAACTGGTATGCACCGCCGCACCTACCCAGATATCCTGAAGTTCTAAACCTTTTCTCTCCAGGCCCAGCACTCATTGGAAACATTCTTGAATATTCTGTTTTCCTTATCTCTAACTTCATAAACTATTTTAAAGTGTGTGTGTTTGCAAATGTTCTTGAATGTGCTATAAAAACAGAAAAAATAGTTGACATCGTGTCAAAGGTCACGGCATGTGGGAAAGCAGTCCCAGATGGGGAGGAAGCGAGGCTCTGCTCTCCTGTCAGGACGCAGGAGCTGGCAGCCGCCACCTCCATCTTCAGTGCCCACGAGAGCCTTCCCTTTGGTACATCTTCCTTGCCCACTAAGCTTGAGTATATATATATATGCTGCACTTCTCTTTACAGGGTATATTTAAAAATTCAGACTTGGGGCTTCTCTTGAAAAAAAAAATCCAGAGTAGCTGATGATACCAGACTACATGCCAGCATGGCGGCAATTAGTCAAAGTCTTAGCTAGCACCGCCACTGTTTTTGTTCCTCCTGTCTCCGCCGCTCTCGGTCGCCTTCTTAGTGTTGAAAACAGGGGTCAGTTGCCAGCAGTTGTTTTGTTTTCTAGCTTTAGTTATGTTTTATGTTGTGTGACTATTTCGCCTACATGTAAGTCTGGGTACCACATCCATGCCTGGTGCCCATGGAGACTGGAAGATGGTGTTGGTTCCCCCAGGACTGTTGTGAGCTGTCATGTGAGCTGGGGATCGAACCTGGGTCCTCAGCCCTGAGCAGCCAGTGTTCTTAACCACCTAACCATCTCTCCTGCTCTACCAGCGGTTGTTTTAAACATCAAGGTGAGAGCCGACCATTCCTTTTGCCCGCGTTCCCTCAGACCTTTATTTATTTATTCCACCTTTAGACATGAATTTGTAAAATGTTCTGATTTGGATCCTAGTTCTTCTGGGGTCTCCAACAGCCTCCACATCCCAAAATATAGCACGATCTAGCTGTCTCTGAGCCACGATGGAGAATTAATTAATTTGTCAATGATCGTAGGTACTGATATTTATTGAACTCTCGCTGTGTCCCCAGCTCTGCACTTGTGCTGTGGATGACTTAGAGGCATACACGCAATTTAAAATTCATTAAGAAATAGGCCTTACGCCTAGAAGAGAACCAGAAAACAGTGTGAGAGGTTAGGACGAAAGCCGAGTCTTGGCAGGAACGTGTGGGGTAGGATTTAGGACAGCCGGGTTTAGAGCAGCTCCTCGGGGGAAGGAAGTGAGTGTGGGATGACTAAGGTATGACGAAGTGTGGGTAAAATTGGACTGAAACAGATGTGGCTGGGGTAGACACGAGGCAGGGAGCACGTTATCAGGGGAGACAGGAAGGATGGAGAGGCTGCTGAGGGACCACATCCAGAAGACTCGAGATAGATTAGGATTTGGCAATAGGGAAGCAGCTAACGCTTCTAGAACGTCACAGCTTCTCACATGGCCTCACCTACTCCATCTGTCCTGGTCCTATCATATATGGCAATACCCTGAAAGAAGTGAAGGCCTCTCTACCTTACATATCTCTGGCACCCCAGCATGAACTCTGAATGTCATCTAGAAAGGAGTTTCTAGGATTTTGGTATGCACCCGTGTGATGTCACCCCCTGGGAAAAGGCGGTGTGGCACATAAAGAGCCTCTGGTGCGTGCTTTTGAATATGTCAGTCAATCAACATATTCAATGGATGCTGCAGATGTGAAGGGAAAAGTACCGGCTAGGGTCATGTGTGGAACTGGAAATCAAGAATAAAGAAGCGCCGGGCGGTGGTGTCACACACATTTAATCCCAGCACTTGGGAGGCAGAGGCAGACGGATCTCTGTGAGTTGGAGGCCAGCCTGGTCTACAAGAGCTAGTTCCAGGACAGGAACCAAAAGAGAGAGAGAGAGAGAGAGAGAGAGAGAGAGAGAGAGAGAGAGAGAGAGAGAGAGAGAGAGAGAGAGAGAATAAAGAAGCATCTCAAGATGGGCGCACACCTTTAATCCCAGCCAGCACTCAGGAGGCAGAGGAAGATGGATCTCTGTGAGTTCGAGGCTAGCCTGGTTCCAGGACAGGCTCTGAAGCTACAGAGAAACCCTGTCTCGAAAAGGAAAAGAAAGAAGAAAAGAAGAGAAAATAATAAAGAAACAGATTGATAGAGCTTGGTGCCAAATTGATTTTGGTGACCAAAAAGCCCAGAGAGTTACCCATTATGGTGGGGGAGCCTATGGTTCTCCTGATGGCATCCAGAAGGACAGAGGGGGCCTTGTGAAGGATCTGAGTCTATGCCTACACAGCAGCCAGCTCTCCCAGCATGCAACCATGTGTCCTTCCTTACCTGCGTTGGTCTTGTTGATCTGAATCTTCTTGCTCCTCCTGGAAAAGATTGAAGTTAAGGAGAAGAACATTAAATCAGGTGGGGTTTTGTGAGTTGTTTCTCTGTTTTTTGAGACATGGTCTTATCATAGTCTTAAATTCACTATGGAGCTGAGGACGATTCTGAACGCCTGACCCTCTTGCCTCCTGAGGGCTGGAATTATAGCTGTGCACTAGCGTGCCTGGTTTATGCAACAGGACTGCGGATCAAACCTTGGCTTTGTGTGTGCTGCCGCAAACACTACACCCTGAGCTACATGCTCTGTCCTGAAGTGACATTTCAAAGCTTATCCCTAGTTAGGGATTTAGAGACAGATATGAATATGGAAAAGGCCAGCTGTGGCTACACTGGGTGGGTGTGATGCAGACTGTTTCCAGAAGAGAAAGGGGAAAGAGGAGGTGGGATGGAAGGAGGTAGGGACCAGAGCCCAGGGCTCTGATATGTCTGAGGAGGAGGACCGTGGCCCTATCATGGAGCTTGCATCTCTGTCATGCAAGCTCTTTACTGTTCGGTGGCAGGTTGCTGCAAGTGAGGAAAAACCGGTAATAACTGCAACCAGCCTGGAAGGTGCCTGAATCTGAAGCATTAACACGTGGAACTTTGTTCTGGGAAACCAAAGAAGCTACTGAGATAACATGGAGGCAGAAGTGATACTCTCCACTCTTCTTTTCCAGATCTCTCTTACCCATTTTATACAGTCAGTCCAGACCAGTTGAACTGCTTATCTGGTCTCTCTGAGTCTCTTCTTCCCTCCCAATCAACTGTCAGGCTACGTCTAGAGTGACCTTTTCAAATGCAAATTGTATCACTGCACGTCCAGGCATCAAACCCAGCAAAGGCTCCCTCCCACTGAAAGTAGGAAATCCTCCACACAGCATCTCTCCGCTGCTTGGTGGGGCTTCAGCCTATTTCTACCTGTTCTCTGACCCAACGACCTTCTTCCTCTTTCCATAAACCAATCAGGTTTCTTCCTCTGGACAAAGCCTCAGTCATTTGTTTTTTCAACCTTCCTGGCTCTCTACCTCCTTTGTTCTTTTTGTCTAATGCCTATTTCTTTTTAGGGGCTTAGCTCCCTCTAACCTTCCAGAATGTAAGACCAGAGATTGGTGGTAGGCCCCCCAGGAATCCCACTTCCCTTTTCCTTTGGGGGTAGAGCATCTAATTTTGTGAGGTATTGTTGTTTTGAGACAGTTTAGTCTAGGTTGACTTCAAACTCACAGGAATCTTCCTGCCCCAGCCTCCTGAGTGTTGAGATTACAGGCATGTACCACCATCTCAGACTGAGGACACTTAATCTGTGTATCTAAAGGAGAATGTGCTTCTTAGCCTCCCCTGCAGCTAGTTTGGTCTATGGGACTGAGTTCCAGCCAGTAACTCAGAATGCAATATGTGCAAAAGAGTCTGTGGTGATTTGAACGAAACACACACACACACACACACACACACTCATAGGCTTGAGTATCTGAATACTCGGTCCCCAGTTGGTGACCCTGTTCAGAGAGGTTTAGGTGGCACAGTCTTGGGGAAATGTGTCACAGAGCGTGGGCTTTGGGATTAAAATCTTGTGCCACTTCCAGTAAGATCTCTTTGCTTTGTGTTTGCATTTGACAATGTGAGCTATCTATCAGTTTGCTGTTTCTGCTGCCACGCTTGCCTCTAGTTGCTATGGCTCCTAGTCATGATGGGCTCTTGTGACTCTGCACCCATAAACCCATCCATACCTCAGTGCATCTAAGTTGCCTTGATCGTGGCATTTTATCACAGCAATAGAAAAGTAGCTAATACAGTGTCCTATAAATAGTAAACTATCTGGGGATTGTGGTCATGCCTATACTCTCAGGCAGGAAGATCCCGAATTCTGAGCCAGCATTGTCAAGACAGACGCTGTTTCGAACAAACAAAAAAACCATAGTAGCCAGGTAGTGTGGCACGTGCCTGTCATTCTAGCACTTAGGAGAATCAGGGGTTCAAGGTCTCCCACTAGTTAAGTTTCAGGCCTGCTGTGATTGTATCTGTGATTCAGTAATTTGACAGTTTAAAACTTTTGACTGTCCTGGAACTCACTTTGTAGACCAAGTTGGCCTTGGATTTACTGAGATTTGCCTGCCTCTGCCTCCCCAAGTGCTGGGATTAAGGGTGTAAGTCTTAATTCACGGCCCAGAATATGACATTCTACATAACCATTTTTTAATTACAGTTTTCTATACACAGAAACAATCTTTTATACAGTGACAATCTTTTGACAAACTGTTCAATCTTTCCCAAGACCATTAGTAACACACATTAATATTTCTTGAGATAGCACTCATAACTGCTTCTCCATCTGACAGAGAGCATGCTAATGGCGTGGTACTTATGAACTCCCAATCCCAACAGTATCCAGATGCGGCTTTCTACTATCTTTTAGGTATTACAGAACAGAAAGCTGGGGCACCAGTCTGAGAGCCTTCAACCACTCAGAGAGATTGTCTCTAGGCTCTCTTGCTTTTCAGCTTCCCACCCCAACACTATTCGGTTTGCCTCCGAGTTACTCTAACTGGTTCCTATTATGATAAGCCCCTCCTCGTGGGTTGATAGACAGCTGAGTGGTAGAGCCCTTGCTTAGGAAGCTTGAGGCCCCAAATTCAACCCCCAAGCTGAAGGGAGGGGGGTATCTCTTCTTCTATGTGTCACCAGGAATGGTGGCCCAGATTTCCTTTTAATTCCAGCATTTGGGAGGGAGAGGCAGGAGGGTTGGGAATTCAAGATCGTTCTTGACCACATAGGGAATTTGAAGTCAACCTGACTTAAAGCAAAAAAGTTCCTTTTCTTTGACACTTCAGTTTTCTCTCCTGGTGATATTTACTAATTCAGTTTTTGGTTTTCCTTCTCTGTTTGTAGCCCATGCTAGTCTGGAACTCATTCTGTTGCCCAGGCTAGCCTCAATTTTGAAAGAGTCTGCTTGCCTCAACCTCTTTCTCAGGGCTGGAATGACAGCAATGGGTCACCACACCGGACTTCCTGTCTCTCATATCACACTGAATCATCTGTACTACAGGGACATTTCTTCAGGCATGGAGAAGACAGGCCTGTATCCTGGAGCATCCCAGGAGACAACACTTTAGGAACAACCTCAGGAGCTCTACGAAGTCCAAACAGAGGCCCAGTCAATGGGGAAACGAACCCAGGACACAGCAAGGTCTAAAGCAATGCAATATGCCTCTGTAGAATTAGATGCTGGGTTAGGATTTAACTCTCCTTCTCCCGTGCCTATTACTAACTCATTTTCATGCTGAAGAAGTATTTCATTTCTACACACCTCCTCTGGAGTCAGGCCTACCTCGCTTGCTGTGTGGAGATAAAGGCAATGACAGCTGGTCACTCCCTGACTGTGTCACGTCCTGACTGCGCTCCTTCACCCAGGGTCTCGCTGCTGGGGTCTTCCGGGTTAACCTGATTTAAATCACGTACCTGTACTGTTTCCGATGATGCAAATCGGCAAAGATCTGCGAGAAGGCCTCACTCTCCCCCTTGGCCATCAGCTGCATGAGGCTCTCGCTGGGCCGGGGGCCTAGAGGTTTCTTCGGCACTAACTGTACAGAGAAGGAGCAAGCAAAGCAAGAGGTTAAGCCGGGCTGGCTTCATTTTCTTAGTACCAGGGCTCTAAAGTCTGAAACATCAGGACCCAACCATTCCCATGAGGCAGCCATCCCGGCTTCACGGGAACGAGTCTCTTGGTTGGTAGCTAAGTATTTGGTATAAACGTCCTTTGGTGCCTTAAAGGTGCAAACATATAATTAGTATCGTTAACTTGCTAATATGAATTTTAATACCTAGTGCTAATTGCTTTATATTTAAATGTATATATATTATGAGAAATTCATGCTTAAAAAATGAGTTCCTCTAATAAAAGTCCTCTACACAGCTGCTTTGTGGGTAGGTACTGTACTTGGACCTGCACGAATGAGTCCACATGTAGCAGCTACAGGTCAACACTGAGTGTTTTCCTCCATCATTTTCCACCTGATATTTAAGACAGGCCTTTCGCTGAACCTGGCTCTCACTGACTCCACCGAGTTGGCTGGTCAGAGAGTCCCAGGGATCCTCCCCAAGGGGGCCAATCAATCACCTGACCACCAGATATCTCTCAGAAAATCTGATGCACCTAAAGACATACTGAGGAGATGGGAAGAATAATTATGCCATTAATAAAATAATGTGCTTTTCGTTCCTTGAAGCCCCCTCCCATACAGTTGCTCCCAGAGCCTCACTATTAAACCCGCTCGTTTTTCTGTGCCTCAAAAACTGTAGCTCTTCCTTTTCTTGTTTACCCCCTTTTCATATACTGCCCAAAGCAAAAGCACAAAGCTCAGTACTTGGGCTTTCTCAATGTTTCTCTGAAGACTCTACCCCAGGGCCCATTCTTTTTTTTTTTTTTTCCTTTCAAGACCGGGTTTCTCTGTAGCTTTGGAGCCTGTCCTGGAACTTGCTCTGTAGACCAGGCCAACCTCGAACTTACAGCCTACAACCCATTCTTTTTTTTCCTTCCTATTTATTTATTTATTATTTATTTATTTATTTTTGGCTTCTTTGTTATTTTTATTTGAGGGTTTTTTTTTTTTTTGGTTTTTTTTTTCGAGACAAGGTTTCTCTGTGGTTTTGGAGCCTGTCCTGGAACTAGCTCTTGTAGACCAGGCTGGTCTCGAACTCACAGAGATCCGCCTGCCTCTGCCTCCCTAGTGCTGGGATTACAGGCGTGCGCCACCACCGCCCGGCTTATTTGAGGGTTTTATTGTTACTATAGGGACAAGGTATTCTCTTCTGTCAGGGCACAGGGTGACCTCAAACTTGTTGTTACAATCTATTCTTAAGTTGTTTGCCATCTTCCCTTGTTGAACATTCCTGATATCTTGGACCGTAACTCAAAGGCATGAATAAATCAGACCCTGCCTCAAACAAATACAGCACCCACATGGTTCCAAGTCCATGCGTTGCAGCATGCGCCTGTACTCTAAGCACGTGGAGGCTAAAGCAGGAGGCTGGAAGTCGTAGGCCATCCTGAGTTCTGCAGCAGGATCCAGCCTCAAACAGAACTCCTACAACTACATTCACAAGGGTATCACCACAGGGAATCATGTAGGGGTATGTTTAACAAAAGGATGTTGAGGTTGGGGATTTAGCTACATGGTAGAGTGCTTGCCGAGCAAGTGCATGCAAGGCCCTGGGTTGGGTCCTCAGCTCCTAGAAGAGAAAAGAATTAGAAAAGAGAGACGGTAATGAAAGGATGTCAACGAGTAAAGAGCTTGATGCCCAGAATGCACGTAAAAACAGGTGCAGCAGCTCATGTATGGAACCTCAGAGTGCCCGTGGTGAGATGGGAACCAGAGACAGGAGCATCCACAAACGGTCGAGAGCCAGTTAGCCTGGAGCGCACATAGGAGAACCAGGGACCCTGTCTGAAGTAAGGTAGAAGATGAAGATTGACACCTGAGGTGAGCTGTCCTCTGATATCTACATGTGTGCCATGGCACGTGTATACTTGCACATGTACACACACACACATCACACAGGGTGCGAGGAGGGAGGGAGGAAGAGGTGTTAAAAATAGATAATAAAAAAGCTAAAAATTCCCTCATGGGCTAGGGAGTGGGTAATAGTACTTGTGAAAGAATTAGAACCTGAGTTCAGATCCCTAGCATTTGTGTAAAGAGCCATTCACAGCAACGCCCACCTCTAACCCTAGCACTGGGGGTGAGGGGTTGGGGAGCAGAGACAGGAGAATTGCTGGGGCTTGTTGGTCACTAGTCTAGCAAAAATCCCTCAAGCTCCAGGTTCCATGAAATACCGTATCTCAGAGGAATAAGGCAAATAGCAATAGAGGAATAGACCTGAAGTCTTCCTCTGGCCTCTGCATGCCCCTCACAGTGCACACACACATCTGTACACACACATGCATATGCTTAAGCACATGTACATGCACGCACACATACATACACATGCATGCACACATATACACATGCATATGCATGCACACATACACACACATGCATGCATGCATGCATTCACACATGCACGCACACATACACACGCATGCACGCACACATGCAGGTATACCAGAAAAGTCTCTTTTGACCTGGCATGGTTGAACATGCCTGTAATCCCAGGACTTGGGAGCTGGAGAAAGGAGGCTCAGGATCTCAAGGCCAACTTTGGTTACACAATGAGTTTGAGGCCAGCTCAAAAAAGCCAAACAAAAAAAAATAAGCAAAAACAAAGCCCTTCTCTCTTGTTTCTTTTCACTGAATTGTGGCGATGGCTGATGGTTGAACAACTGTGTGCCTTTACTGGAAGCATAGTTATTTAGAAAGGGGTATTCTGTGCTTACAAGTGTTACCATGTCTGGCATAGAGTTAAAGCTGAGGGCACCTACTTCGGGCACTCAGCAGCGGCTGCTCAAATCTCCCTTCTCCAACTCTGGTCTTGGCTGAAGGCTGGCAATGGGGATTTCTTACCTCGGACTTTCCACATGGGCTGCAGAGGCTCTTGGGTACCAGGCAGTGAGTGACCAGAATGCTAGGGTCCTTGGTGGTGATGGACAGACCCTTCTGCAGAATTTGAACTAGGCGGATCCAAAAGAGGAAAACAGTCTCAGGGTGGTCAGGGTGGAGCTTTAGGAAGTAGATCTTCTCGGTGACTGTCCTCAACCTCAGGATGCGTTCATGGTGGTCACAGATCTGAAGCTCCACAAACTTCAAAGGAAGAATACTAAGACACAGAAGAAGACACCTGGACAACCCCATCACTTTGACATGTCTCCTTAAGGGTGGGGGCTTTTAGAGGAAGGAAAGAGAGCTCTTGACCAGTGGTGCTAAACTCTGGGGAAAGCAGATTTCCCTGGAGCGCTTGATGCGGACTCTCAGAGACAATCCCAAAGATTCAGATTCAGTCGGTCTGGGCTGTGGCCCTGGGACCTGCCTCTCTCACACTGCCACGATTCTCATGCCAGTGTTCCCTGGGTCCCGTCACAGATGGAGCTCAGGAGTACGGTGGCCGGAGACATGAGATTTTGCCATTTCCTCCTTGAAAAAACGCAAAGGGAGCTGACCCACCTGCACAACTTGTTCATTCAAGGACCTGGCTTAGATATGACATTAGTTACCTGTAGGGGGCAGTACTTGCTATGGGTACACCAACATCATAATGGAGAGCTCCGCACGAGGTAGCTCGGAGGGATGAAGGGGTTTCCTGGACCTCTGGTAACATCTGTGTAAGGGGGCCTTTTGTGGTCTGGATGTCAAATATCCCCAGACGCTAACTTGTTTGAACGCGCGGTCCCCAGCTAATGGTGCCTTTTGGGAAGGTTGTAAACGGAACCTTTAGAAGGAGGAAGTGGATCACTGGGGGCGTGGCGAGGGAGAGCGTTGAGATTTTACAGCCAGACCTCATTTCCTGTTCTCTGCTTCCTGTTTAGATGCAATATCATCAGCCAGCTTCCTGCTCTTGCTACCTTGTCTCCCCTTCCCCGCCACGGCAGACTCTGTCCCGGGGGAACTGTAAGGAAAATGAACCCTCTCTCCTCTAAGCTGCTTTTAGTTGGGGTATTTTTTTTTTTTATCACAGCAACAGAAAGGAAACGGATACAAGGCCCAAGCATCAAGATGGACGGTTCTATCCCAAGCCTTATGCTACCATTTGCTACAGCCCTAAGCGGGACTTCGGCAGTTTGCTTTATAGAGGAAAACTGCAGCCAGTGACTTGTGATACAGAAATTGAGTCTAGTTAGCTGCGCACCCGTTAAGTCAGAAGCGTGAAGCAGGAAGACAAGCTTGGAGACCAGCCTCCACTCCTGTCCCTGAGCTTCCCTTTGCCCCAAATAACTTGTCCTTCCTGTGAAAGGCCTGTCTTGTCTCACCAGACTTGTGTGTGTTATATGCATGCATGTTTGTCAGGCGTGAGCTTGCCCATGTATGTGTTTGTGTATGGTAGCCAGGGTTCAATGCCACTGTCTTCCCCTCGAGCTGTCCACTATTTAAAAAATGTTTGTTTGCTTGCTTGCTTGTTTTGAGACAGGGTCTCACTATGTAGTTCTGCCTGCCCTGGAACTCACTATGTAGACCAGGCCGGCCTAGAACCCACAAAGATCCACCTACCTCTGCCTTCCAAGTGCTGAACTGGACTTAAAGGCATGTGTCACCATGCCGTCTAAAATTTTATTTTATTATTTGTCATTATGCATATGGGGATTTGTGTGCATGTCTATCTGTGCACCACATGTATGCAGTGCCCACATTATCCAGAAGTGTCTGGTGTCCTGAGACTGGACTTACAGACAGTTGTTGGCTGCTATGGAAGAGGAGCAAGTGCTTTTAACCACCGAGCCATCTCTCCAGCCCCCGCCATCTTTTTAAAGGGGCAGTTGCTTAAGAAAAAAAAGGAGCACGCGTTGCTCTTACAGAAGACCTGCCAATCACAGGGTGACTCATAACCATTTATAACTCCAGGGGATCTGACTCTTTGCAGGCACTGGGCACTTCCATGGTACACAGACAGACATGCAGGCAAAACATTCACATGCTTAAAACAAAATCAGAACTTTAAAAAATGTAAGAAAAAAGGCACTCATGAGGAAGGGAGTGGGCTTGTGAGTTGGGAAGACAGTCACTCAAAAACTTCCACCAAAATTATTGAGACATTGCTCATGGAATCCCAAGCTTATGGTGTTTTCATCTGGCTAGACTAGCTGGCTCGTCCCTAGGATCCACTCTCTTCCTCTAACCCCTTGCACTATCTCTGGGGTTACAGGCACACATTGTACTTGGCTTTTTGCGTGGCTGCTGATAATCCAAACTCGGAAGCTCATGCGCATCATCCATCTCCCCATGAGACATGTTTTCCCACTCCCACCCACCTGTGTTTGGGGAGGTGTGTGTGCAAGTACGTGGAGGTCAGAGGTTAACCCCAAGTCCCATTTCTTAAGCATTTTCCACCTTGGTTTATTTATTTATTTATTTAAAATCAGAGTCTCTTACTAACCCTGGAACTTATTAGCTAGGCTAGGCTGGGTGGGTAGCAGACCCCAGGATCTCCCTACCTTTACCTCCCAGGGCTGCAATTACCATGTGAACCACCATACCCATTTTTTTTTAAACACGGGTTCCGGGGATAAAGTCCAGGTCTCCCCGAGTTTGCACAGCAGGCACTATGATTGGACTACCTCCCCAGCCTCCTACTTGTCAATCTAGAGCAGCCAGTAGCCAGGCACCGTAGTGCAGGTTTGGAATTTAAGCACGCAGAAGGAGGAGGCAGGTGGATCAAGAATTCAAGGCCAGCCTTGACTGCAGAGTAGGTTCATGGCTAGCCTGGGCCATAAAAAGATCTTGTTTAAAACAAAACAAAATAATAAAATTCCAAGTAATGTCACTGTAGGGACTGCTCAGCTCACCCCATCTGGAGTTTAGCATCACGCAGCCTCCACCTCGGCCTGCCCTTTACCCCGCTCACCCCTCACTCCCATCTGCATTGCTTACCTCTTCAGGATGATGCTCGGGGCTGTGGATGGTCTGTTCCATGTCTGGCTCTGCCCCTGATGCCATTTGACTCTGGCCATAAGGAGGATGTTTGGAAGGGGTAGGCAAGGCACGGAGGAGGTCACCCCAAGGGCCATTGTGTTGGAGACTTTGTAGATTTCTTTCCAGTTTCTGCCCCCCCTTCTGACCTGCAATGAAGCCCCCGGGGCCCAGCCTGAGCATTTGCAAAAAGCAGCAAGATGTTTCAGCCGAGTTTCTTCACTCGGCACTGATCTTTCGTTTTGATAGCTCTGACTGGCCTAGAACTCACTGTGTAGACCAGGACCAGAGAGATTGCCAGCCTTTGCCTCCTGAGTGTGGGGATTAAAGGCACGTGCCTCCACACTATGATAGTCACTTAGCTTCTTTGTGGGAAGAAGGCCATGCTGTGTTGTGGGAGTGTTTAGCAGCGTCCTTGGCCTCTGTATCCTGGATGCCCTTAGCAAACTCGCATCCAAATTCTGACAACTGAAAATGTCCTCAGACATTGCCAAATGTCCCTTAGAAAGGAGGACTTAAGCATTGCTTTTTGGCAAACATTTTAACCTGTATTGGTTTGAAGACTCTAGTGGGGCTTATGGATGTTTTTTAAATTATTATTATTTTTTAGTTATTTAAACAAGAAAAAAAATGAAGCAAAAGAGACTTACTCTATAGCCCAGGATAGATTCATTCTCGAGGGCATCCTCCTGCCTCAACCTCCCAAGTGCTGGGATTACAGACTGTACCACCAGGTAGAATTTTTAAATAAGATTTAAAGGACCTACTATTAACACAGAGCAAGAAAAGTAACTTAGGAGTTCCTTGGCATCTGCTTCGTGTCTATAGATACTCCCTGGACAGTTTCCTGACTTTGCTTTGAAAACAGTCATCCTCATGGTCCTTCCTTCAAAGTTCTGTCTGGATCAAGGGAGCCCAGGCAAGGAGATAAAAACACACCAAGTCAGCGGGGCAGTTGTGGCACACCCTTTAATCCCAGCACTCTGGAGGCAGAGGCGGGCGGATCTCTGGGAGTTCGAGGCCAGCCTGGTCTACAAGAGCTAGTTCTAGGACAGGCTCCAAAGCTACAGAGAAACCCTGTGTCAAAAAACCTCACTGCCTTAACTTGGCATCAGGTGATAGACCTGAAAATAACATAAATTAGGGATTCCAGTGCCGCATCCTCCTCTCAGCAAAAGATGCCTGGCTTTTCTTGCTGTGTGTACACTTACAGGAGAAGCCCTGGCCAGCCTGTGTCTCAGCCCGCTAATTCTCCTGCATCAGCTCATCTCCCACGGCGGTTCTAAGGATAACTCTTTCGGTCCCATCTCTGGAACGGGTTTAGAAGAATCAAGGAGGGCCGTTCTGAGTCACCCAAGAGTACCTGGACAAAGTTGCTTTCAAACACCACAGAATTAGGAAACAGGTTGAATTCTGGAGAACGAACCATCTGGCAGAGCAGTCCTTCCTCCACTCCTAGGCCCACTCCAGGGTTCGGCTCCCCTTCCACAGGCAAGAGGCCCCTGAATTTTTCCCAGGCATTCAAGGAAGGGAAGGTTGGATAAGGTCTTATAACTTTTACAGTCTTCTTCGAGTTCCACCAAGACTGTCTAGGTGGAACTGATGTCATCCTGTTTGCACATGCTCAGGGGCCCTCTGCACCGTTGTCCTGGGGTCTCTTTCTTCCCTTCTGACCCTGGGCCGCTGGCCAAGGCCTGCGGGGCAGCTGGTCAGCTCACAATGATGAATGGATGACATCATGAAAAACCACAGTAGGCCTGCAAGAAAGGGAAGCGGGGGAGCCTCCCATTTCCTCCCGAGACAGTGTTGGTCACTTATGCACTAACATCCCAAGTCCTTCTCTGGGGCCTACGTGGAACAGTTATAGAGCTTTATAGGAAAGCCTGAGGCAGTTAGGAAGCTCCTGCTACTGCCCAGAAGGAAGGCCCTTCCTGACTCTCAACCTTCCCTGACCTGTGTGTGTGTGTGTTTGTGCGTGTGTGTGATGTGTGTGTGTATATGTGTATGTGACATGTGTGTATGTGATGTGTGTGCATATATGTGTGTGTGATGTGTGTATATGTAATTGTGTGTGTGCATATATGTGTATGTGACGTGTGTGTGTGATGTGTGTGTGCGTATGTGTGTATGTGAGGTGTGTGTGCCTGTGCGTATGTGTGTGTGTGTGTGTGTGTGTGTGTGTGGTGTGTATGCAGCTGGGGACTGAACCCACGGCCCCTCACATGCTGTATGAGCCGCCCAACTTTATCCCCAGCTCACACAGAACGTGAACTTGCCATATTTCTGCCTCAACCTCCTCACTTCTGAGAGGATGGACCTGCAGCATGAAGTTCAAGCTCCCCCATTTACTTTACATTTGATCGAGTGACTGATTGATGTGCACGCATGGGTGAGTGTGTCACAGCATGTGTGTAAGTCAGAGAACAACTTATTGGAATCAATTCCACCGCACAGCCTCTGGGGATCAAACTCGGTTCATCAGGCTCAATGGTTAGGTACTTGCCTTTATCTGCTGAAGCATCTCACCACTGAGCAATCCTGCTGGCCTACTCCCTTACTCTCTTAGAGAAAATTATCCTAAACAACGCAAAGAGCTGATGGCTATTCATCTATTCAATACTCATTTCCAGGCTCTCACGTGATATCATCCCCCCACCACACACCCTGATTTAGCATGACGTCAGCCTCTCGCACTCTGGCTTAACAGGACATGAAGCTCCCCCACTCCGATTTAGCGTGACCTCTCCCTGCACCCTGATTTACATGCAAGAACCATTTCTGCTTCTAGGAGAGCAGCTGGTGCCTGCTCTCTGCCTGCTATGGCTGATTGCAGCTGCAGGATCTTGTTCCCTTAGGAAGTCAAAACTGAAGGAGCAGGAGAAGCAATAAGTTTCTTACAAGGCTGACTGTGGAAGGGTACCAGTTGGCAGGGACACCACCATATCCTGGTCTCAGTAATCGTGTATCTTCCCCAAGAGCCAAAGAAAGAAAAAATAATCCAAATAGTGGGCATGGTGTGGCTCAAAGAATCAAGCAGGCTGACAACTATTCAAAGTCAATTTAAGGAGACATAGTATTCTAACTTGGACAAAATTCTAGGAGTTGTTAATATATCACCATCGAAGTCAAATGTGATAAATAGAAAAATGGTTTGGCCACCAAATATACAAAAGACAGGCCTAGATGTTACTCCTGTATTTCATTATAAAGTCAGGAAGAGGCTGAGCATCATGAAGTCTTCCTGGTCTGGTTCCATCAGGCCTCTCCCCTGGTCACGAGGCTACACCGCCCAACTCTTTGGGAAGCGATGAGGTGCCCAACTCACATTCCTCGTTTTCATCTGCTTACAGCGTGGGGTAAAATGCCGCCCCCTTGTGAGATTCTCTAAGGATGGAGTAATAGACCACACCCTGTGGTTTGCATCCCCCTGGAAACCAAAAATACGATACAAAAGTGATGGCTGTTAACAAGCTGTGTGCCTTTCACAGTTGGCGCTTAACCACAGCACAGCCTGCTACGCTAGATGCCGGGCTCGAGAAATGTAGCCACCGAGACATCCCAAAGTCAACTGGGAAGTTGACTCTGTTCTTTTCCATCTAGGGACACTAAGCCGGTTTCCGCGGTGTTCCTTGACCTTCAGTGGAAGGATGCTTTAGCACTAGTCTGGTAAGTTAATTATAACAGCACTTTTGGCTCTAAACAAGATGCTGAACAATTGTATTAATGGTGTTTCAAGGTGTTTATCTTCCCCTTGACCCCTAGCCTTCCAACACCAGTGCTTCAAGTTATTTTAATTACAATGTAATATACCCCAATACTTCTTCCACTTCTTTCTATTAAACACAACATTGTTTACAACTGTGAAAAGAAAGGAATAAAAGAGAGACCAAAGAAATAACCTTAATACTAAAAAATTCTTTTAGACATAGTATATCCATTTGATGTCCGTTTCTGGGGCACGGAAATTGCTGACATTTACTTGGACATAAACCATCTAGAATAAAAGTGCATTGCTTCTTCTACAAGTGACTTCTCTTGCATCTAGGTAAGGCTATGCGACTATTGAAAGACATATAAGCTCAAGTAAAATTTCTGGGAGCAATTATTTTAGGAAGAAGTCATCCCTCTTCTCTACTCCCTATTCCCATCTCCTTCCCCACTCCCCCCCCCCCAAACTGGAATAAAATTTCCATTCCAATCCTGAACTGTGAATTTCTATTTATGAAAAAAAAAACAAATTAGGAATTTTTAACATGTATGTATTATTTTGTATGTGGCTGTATGTGTGGGGTGGTGCTGTAGCACATATGCAGAGATTGGAGGGAGCCTGCTCACTTCTGCCACCATGTGGGGCCCAGGGATTGAGACTCTGCTGTAGACTTAACCATGTCCACAACCCAAATTTGGATTTTTGAAATTAGACTGAGCCAAACCTAAAACTGGCTGAAGCTACATAGACCTCTTGCTCACTCATCAGAACAATTCTTCAGCAAATGGTAAACTGTCCACCACAGTTCTAGGTGATAACAAAGTTAATTTGCAGGGTATCTGAACCTTAGTATATAAACTTGTGGCTTCTGGGGAGGCGGCTGTTCCCTTCAACACTAGAAAACGCTGCTCCTGTGCTCCTCACGTGTTAGGTGGTGCTGGTGCTATCATAATGACCATTCTTTGAATATTTGATGGCGGCAGCTGTGGAGACTTCTGGAAGGACATGTTCTGATGCTTGCTCAAAGTGACCAGAATCTCTGGGTGTCAGTCAGGGCTGGACCAGCCTCTGTGCAGCTTAAGGCTTGCTATTTAAAGATTTCTCTTCTTTCCTTTCCTTTCCTTTCCTTTCCTTTCCTTTCCTCCTTCCTTCCTTCCTTCCTTCCTTCCTTCCTTCCTTCCTTCCTTCCTTCCATTTTCCTTTCTTTTTGTTCTTTTCCAGACAAAATCTCACTATATAGCCCTGGCTGTCCTGGAACCTACTTTGTAGACCAGTTTGGCCTCAGACTCGCAAAAGTCTACCTGCCTCTGCCTTCCAAATGCTGGGATTAAATGTTGTGCGTCACCATGCCCTGAAAGGGGTTTTTTAAGGTTAGGTAGAGGAGAGCATGGAGTTTGTCTTTATTGGGTACAGAATGTCTGCTTAGCAGTGTGAGCCACTTCTGGAGAGGGATGCGTGGTGATGGCTGCTCCACTGTGAATATGAGTAATTTCACTGCACTGTGCCAAAAAGCTGGAAATGGTATCACTTGTGCTGTTACTTTAACTATAAAAAAGATATCTGGACTTTAAAAGACAATGTGAAAACCCCCCAAAAGTGTGACACGAAATCACCCCAGGCTGGTGGGTGTGACTCACAGCGCAGATTCTTCTAACGAGTGTGATGCTTGGGTTTCGCTTTCAGTATACAAAAAGATTATTAAAACTTTTTTGGGGGGACAAAGTCACACTCGAGCCAGGTTGCCCTGGAACTCATTACGTGGCCAATTGAGCTTGCACACTTGGTGGTCTTCTTACCTCAGGCTCCCACGTTCTGAGATTACAGGAGTAAGCTACTTTGTCTAGCTCTAATACGTGTGTGTGTGTGTGCGTGCATGCACATGTGTGTGCATGCATGGGCATGTGTGGGCATGCGTATGTTGATATTGGGGATTGAATTCAGGTCCTTGCAATTACCAGATAAATGTTCTATCACTAACTTACACCTCCAGCCCTTAGATAATTAAAAAAAAAGCCCAGAATACTCCTAATTTTTGGAGAACATTATAACTTTGTATGGTTTGTGTGAGTATAGGTATGTGTAAAGCCAAAACATTGTATTGGGGTTTTGGTTTTGTTTCAGAATGCAGTCTTAGGTAGTCAGGTTGGTTTGACCTCACTATGTTGAAGATGACCTGGAACACTTGATTCCCTGGTATCTGGCCCCTGCATTGAGACTAACAAGCACACCCACCATTAATGCTCTCGTATTCTATTGTTTCACAGACTTTTGGTCACTAGTTTCATTTACTCAACACTACAGTTGTGATCATATGTTTTCATCTTGCCCCACCAGAGGGTACATTGCAATTTCCCTAAGCAGCTAAATTATTGCCACATCTGGCTTATTAAAATCAGTATCCAGCCCAAGAGCTCACCCTTCCCCTTGCTTTGTTTTTATCTGGTAAAGTCTCTTTCTTAGGATGCTAATAGTGAAAGCATTAGTGGGCTGTGTGCAGGATGCTCCTCTTTCTGGGTTTGCCTTGTAGGTTCCTTGTGCTGATATTTAGGTTAGTTCTCCAGCCACTAACTTGTTATGAAACAGAAGTTACAGTTAAAGAAATTTTTTTAGCTCAAGATAAATATTTCTTTTAAAATTAAATGGTCACCACTCCCTAGCTACCATGGGGTCTGTACAAAGAACAGCACTCCCCCTCGACTGATGCCAACAGAAACATAAGTGACTGGTATGTCAGAAGGGAAATAGATCAGAAAACAGGAGAAAATACTTGACAACAATCTTTGCTGCACTGGGGGACTAAATGTAGTATGAGAAAAGAATAATGGAACCAGAATGGAAGATTCTGATGGGAAGAGAAAAGGAAGAAACAGAGGAGATAAAAACTCTTAAATTCTCGGAGTCACATCAGAAGCTGCAGCTGATATGATAGAAAAGCAAGTCATTGATGTGGATGACAGGCTAGCAAACATCCCACCGAAGGCCACTGGGTGACAGGAGGGGACAGCGCCCCGTGTGACGGTTAGGTCGATCCAGCGCCGCTGGTGTGCCTTTGAAGAGAAAAATGGATGGAACTGGACAAGAACAAAAAAGCTGTTCTGAAACTAAACTCCCTCAGTATGACAACACAGCAGGACTTACCATAGTCCAAGGAGACTGGGTGAATATACTCGAGAGGAAAGAATGGCTTTTCAGAAACTCTGAGTTACTGGAATAAAAAGAGAAGCATCCTACTGCAGATATCCAGAGAGATGAAGCCAACGGTCTACTAAACAAAGAGAGGATGGCCTCAGACTTCTCAGGACTTTTAGATGACACAAGAACAATGGAACAGTGTAGAAAGAATGTTGAGGAGAAAAGGATGTGGCCCCAGAATTCTAGAGACAGCCTGAGGTCTGTCTATAGCATTCACTTGTAATGGCAGCAAAAATAATCTTAAACATGTAAATGAACATATAAGCTAATTGAAAAAAATTAGTTGATCCACTTGCTAACAGTATAGTTTTAAAATGTGGATATACAAGGGTAAAATTTGGGGATGGAAAGAGATGGCTCAGAGGTTAAGAGCACTGACTACTCTTCCAGAAGTCATGAGTTCAAATCCCAGCAACTACAGCATTAACAGTGAGATCTAACACCTTCTGGTTTCAGACAAACATGCAGACAGAACACTTTATAAATAATAAATAAAATAATTCTTTAAAAATTTGAGATAAAGACATAAACATGTATTGGTAAAATAAAAGTAGTGACATGAAATATTATTTAGAATATAGCCAAAGTATCCCCTATATATGGTGATTAAACAAAACAGCTTTTAATTTTTCTCTCACAAAGATAGATAGTCCAAAGCCAATACATTGCCTCTGTCATGTGGCTTCATTTCTGAGCCATGTAAATAAGGGATATATGCAGAGAGTCTGGATTATGTATATTATTGGGTTTTCTTTGAATTTCTTGATGGTGAAGGATCTAAGTACAGAGAGACATTTCATTGTACATGCTGCTAAGCTAAGCCAACACATATGTTTTAGAGGTATCTTAAATTCAAAATTTGGGTCTAAGGATTTGTTGCTTTAGAAAGAGGTTCTTCTTTTGTTTCCACAGAAGATGAGAACCTATGAATTCCTTCCAGACTAATGTGGTTTGATGGATCAAGACCCTACAAAAGGTCATGTGAACACCCCCAAAAGATTTCACCCAACAAAATGCAGGAAGCAGTTTAGAGAGAACTATGTCCAAATTCCCAAATATTGTTTATAAATGTTTGTTTACATTTAAAGGGGGATATGCATAGAGATGAATACTTTGCATTAGTATGGATCTTGGTTTATTGATACAAATTTAAGATCAATTTTTATATGTATATTTCTGTTCTTGATTAAGGTATTGTGTTTGTGCATCTCATTTATAATGTAATGTATAATTAAGAAATACAGTTTAATAGATAGTCATGTTAGGTTTTTTAGATATATAGATATAGATATATAGATATATTTCAGTTAGATAGGTATTCTTCAAATCTTTCAGAGGCCTTCAGAATATGGCATTTAAGATGTTTTAATAACTTAGAACTTTTCATAACAATGAGACACATCTGCTCCTGGCAGCACCAATCTACTTCAAGAGGATATTGGGCATTGAAGAGGTGCCTTATGGAGTTTGTTGACTATTTGGACAGAGACTGCTCTTGCCTGGACTGCTTGGTGTTATGCTGTGTGAGTTGGGCATGCAGGACCCATGAAGAAATGACTGCTGAACTTGCCTAAGGGTGAGACGGTCCTTCAGGGTTCCTGCTTCATGAAAGAGTCTGCCAGACATTCTGCAGGACACAGAAGAAAGTGATTGAAAAACTGCCAATATAGATGCAACTGTCTTTGAAATTTCCTGCTTCATGGAAAAGTCTGCCAGATACTATAGGCTGAAGACTGATGCTCACAACATTACAGAAGAACTTTGGGTGACTGTCCAGGTAGCAAGATGTCTCTGTCAATTCTAGAGTTTTGGAAGTTGCTTAAAGTGTACTTCCTGTTTACTTAGGTAATATTATATTTTTCTGGGGTCTTTGATGGAGTTGAAGAATAGATAGTTATAATTATAGTTTTCCTTAGTTGTGATAAAAGATAAAATAGATATAAATATGTAACTGTAATTCTTGCTTGATACCTGTTTTGTTACATGTTACTTTACTATGTTAAAGTTAAAGCCTTCTTTTTTATTTACAGTGTGGGAAGTCCTTCTGTATATGTGTCTCTTTTACTGGTTAATAAAGAAACTGCTTTTGGCCAGTGGCTTAACAGAATATAGTCAGGCTAGAAGAGCTATATAGAGAGAGTAGGAGGAGTCAGTGAGAAGCCATGTAGCTGCCAGTGGGGACAGATTCCTCTGGTGGAGCCTGCTGAAACTTTGCCCCAGTAGGCCACTACCCTGTGGTGATGCATAGATTAATGGATATGGATTAGTTTAGGATATAAGAGCTTGTTAGCAATATGCTTAAGCTATTGGCCAAACAATATTGTAAATAATGTAGTTTCTGAGTGATTATTTTGTGGTCTGTGCAGCTGGTAAGGAACACGCAGCCTCCTGCCAACAGGTTGGGACCTGGAGATTGAAGCTGATACAGAGGCCGGGGAGGGATGTTTCTTTCTGGATTGCTCCCCACAGCTTGCTCAGCTTTATAGAACCCAGGACCACCAGCCTAGGTGGCCCCAGCCATAATGGACTGGGCCCTCTTGTGTCAATCACTAATTGAGAAAATGCCCTACAGGCTTGCCTAGGGTCCTATCTTATGAAAGCATTTTTTCAGTTGAGGCTCCCTCTTCCCTGATCACCTTAGTTTGTGTCAAGTCAACTTAGAACTAGCCAGTACAGTCATCATTATTAAATTAATGAGATGTTTAGGGTTAGCAGACTCCATGGAGTACCTGGTAGCAGGTTTGGTCTGCTTTGTGATGTTTTTCTGTTAGCTTAGTGACTGCACATGAATCTATTAATATCTTGATTATCATCTGCTACCTCATGCCCCCTCCCCGTCAGTGCCCCACCTGCTACTCAGGCTGAGGCCTGGAGGGTCTTCAGGTTCTTTGGCCAGCTCTGCTGTGCCCTCAATATGAAGGTGTAAACTAAGTCTCTTTTGTTCTATTTACCAACAAAACTCAGAGATGGGGCTGAAAATTCGCCAGATCAGAGAAGCTGAGAAGCAACCAGCTGACCTTTCTTTTTGGCTGGAGTTGCAGACTCTTTACTTCTAAAACCAAAATACTCACCAAATTCCAGCTCTGACCTTTTCCTTTCTTTTTGTCTTCTCTATCCAAATTCCTGACTTTTCTAAGGCTAATTCTGGTCGGCTAGTCGCTGGCTCCGCCCTGGTTCAAGGTTAACTTGATTAACAGTCTAGGAGTGTCCTTAGTGCAATCAAATATTCCTCAACAGCTGTAGGGTAGAATGGGTTTGCAGTTTACAGAAGAACTAGCAGTTCCAGCAATCTCCTTTTACTTAGTTCCTGTTTCCTGTACCTGATCTGGGAAGACCAGGCAGGGAGAGTGGAACCTGGGGAGAGTAGTTTCTGCCTTTTTCGCTGGCATAATTCTTCAGGGAGGCTCTGGGATTAGGAAGGACAACATCGGAGCCTTGTCAGTACGTGCTAGCCAGGGGCTGACTCAGACTGAGTGACCTGGGTGAAGGGTAGAGAGGATCAGGATCCCTGTGCCCATCAGCTCTGACTCACCTCAACTTATACCTGCTGAAGACCGGCAGCCATGGTTCACCTGTCTCCCAGGTTAGCCCCAAAGAGGCCGTTGTCCCTACTGTGTGCTGGACTTGGAGGACCACCAGCTGCCCACAGTGCAGTCCTCACAGGGATTCGTCCTCACCCGACTGCTCTGGGCTTTGCTCTCTGCGCTCGGGGAGTATAGTTATTAGTAACAGACGTTGAATGCCATTATGAGACTTTTGACGGTCGATGTGGAGATGCTTCCCAAAATGCCAGGCGCAGGGCTGGAGAAACGACTCAGCAGGTAAAGGCACTTGCTCGTCACACAAGCTTGACAGCATGAGTTTGATCCCTGAACTCACAAAGTGGGAGGAAACAACTGATTCCTGCAAGTTGTTCTCTGACCTCCAACGCATGCTTTATGACATCTGTACACACACACCACACACACAGACACACACAGACATTGGATGATGGCACGCGCCTTTAATCCCAGCATTTGGGAGACAGAGGCAGGTGAATCTGTGAGTTCAGTGCCAGCCTGGTCTACATAGCAAGTTCCAGGTCGCCCACAACAACATAGTGAGATTTTGTCTCAATACAAAGAAACAACAACAAAAAGCAAATACACATAATAAATAAGTACACGTTTAAAAAGAAGAGCAGGCGCCGGGCGGTGGTGGCGCACGCCTTTAATCCCAACATTCGGGAGGCAGAGGCAGGCGGATCTCTGTGAGTTCGAGACCAGCCTGGTCTACAAGAGCTAGTTCCAGGACAGGCTCCAAAACCACATAGAAACCCTGTCTCAAAAAACCAAAAAAAAAAAAAAAAAGAGCAGGTATTTGCAGTTACAATGTCCTGAGTACGTGTGTGAAGGAATCACTGCTTTCTCACTGCATCTGGTCCTCGAATGGCATCCAGGGGAGGGATGGCTTGAACACTAAAACTCCACTTAGGATAAATTGTCTATGTCATTCCTTTGTGTGTTATCAGAATGTAGGATGCTCTCAGGTATTCTGGCAATTAATAATATCCCAAAGCAGTGTTTTGTTTGAGCATGGCTCAAAATTTAATTTTAGTGATATTTAATAAAAATCAGTATTTGTATCTGTGGCAGGACAAAGAAGAGGATTTATTTATTCTACATTAGGTAGGAATCAAAGACAGTGAAGACCAGGAAGGCTCCCTCTGACATTATCTCTAGATTTCTGCATTTGTGGTTGTTTTTATTCAAGTAATCTTCAAGTAATCTATCAAGTGATTACTCCCATAACTTAGTGCCCTTAGTCTTAATAATCCTAAATGCTTACTTTATTTATATTTTATTACACCTGTTTGTGTGTGTGTGTACCAAGGTGTGCATGTGGAGGTCAGAGGGCAAATTGCCACAGTTGGTTCTCCACATTTCTTTTTCCACCATGTGAGTCCCAGGGATTAAACTCAAGCCATCAGATTTGACAAGTACCTTCACCCACTGAGCCATCTCTCCATCCCTTGAACATTCACATTATATGATGAAGCCATTGTTGTCCCATCTTTAACCCTGGTTTTGGATTTCTCCAGCCTGGCCCTCTGTGGTTTGTTTTTGCAAACCGGTGGCCTAAGGTTCTGAGTGGTGCCTTGTGAACCTCAGCTGGTGGAGGACATGGGTAGAAACTGCTCATTTCTCTGCATTCGGTGTGACCTGCTGCTCACCCCCCACTCGTCTGTCTCATTAGCACCAGGGAAGTCTGCATTAACCCTCTGCTATCTTTCTAGAGACTTCCAAGGACAACTGTGAAGCTTTAATCCCATTTCTGTCACAGAGTTTTAGAAGGTGTATTTCGATGTTACTCCTTCAGGGTATTTTCGCTCTCTGAATTCCACCTCAGAACCTTAAGAGGCATCCTTTTGCTTTGTTCTGGAGATTGTTTTGACAAATGCCATGTCCCAGAGGCCATTAATCGATTCTAGATGACAATGTTTTGTCCCTTTTCTCCTTCAGGCGCCGTGCTCACCGGCCTTTAAATGCTTTACTAATCCCTCGTGCGGTGTTATTTTCATCTAAGGAATAGTTTCTGGGAAATCGACTTCTAGGAGAAACCAGGACTGGAGCTTTCAAGACAGTGCTGGGGACAGACAGAGTAGGTAATGGCAGAAATGCATTTGCCTAACCGCCTTTAATTGGTGTCTGGTAGGAAACAGGCCCCAGGGGATACACAAATGACTAAACCACATACGATTGGCATATGGATGCCCACACAGCATCCCTTGCCTGGGAACAGAATGGCTTCAATTAGACTTCACGGCTATTGGCACAGGGAGGCGACAGGCCAATCTAAGTCAGAGGGGTTTTGTTGGAAAGCCATTAGGGACTCTCAACTCCAACTGGGTTAAGGAAACTAAGTAAAGAAAATTGGGGAACAACACCCTGAAGAGATAAGGCGACAGTGAGGATGTTATCTTCAGGAAGATAATTGACAACCTTGCTCATGATATAAAGTCAGAAAGAGAGCATCCGGGTAGCCAGGTCCGCATCACGGAGGTGTAGAGTAAGGAGCCGGAATGGTTACTGGAGCAGGGGGTGGGGGTGGGTGGGAACATTCTAGAGAAATCTTATATGACCATGGGGTAGAATCGACCCCTCCTATCCGTCTTGTCTCTTACCTGGCCTGACTATTGGCCAAACTACATGGAAACTAGACGTGACGAGCCCTCCTGTGTAGTCTACACAGACCTGCCAGGGAACAGGGAACTCAAGTTTCCAGGTCCAGAGCTTCCATCTGGGGCAGTGGGCGCCTCCATCTGTGGGAAGGGACTTTGATCTTCACCTTTCTTCCCTTCCCCACACACTTGCCCTTCACTAATCTTCCAAGCAGATCTTGGTATCTTTGGTTAAATCTTTAACCATTGTTGGCAGTATTTTACAAATAGTTGCAAATATAACACATCCATGAATTATATTTTCTCTTTCTACATTTTTTCTCCTTAAGAGTTTTTCATCTGCTTGTCTTTAATCCTGTTTTTTTTTTCTACATCAGCTTCTACATAGATACAAGGCGCCTCTCAAACATTCAACCCCATCAGTCAAGCGCCGTTTGCTGAGTGCTGTCTTCTGGCGTCTGAGCCATCCCTTCTCGCACATCCTGGACGCTCCTTCACTCAGTTCCTACATGGGACTTGTTAGTCACAGTCAGGCCATTTTGTAAAGCTCCTCCATTTTGATCGAACAGTGATAATTACCAAAATTATAATAATTTGTGTTTCAGAATGCAAGTAAGTTGTTCTGGATTCTTGTTCTCACCCTGCGTTGTTGTACCAGAGACAGTCTGGCTGCAAACAAGCATAAGCTACAGACCACTCATCAATCACATGACATAGCGCCTGCCTCCTGCCTCTGAATCTTTTTTTTTTTCCTCTGAATCTTATAGGAAAGGACTTCTGCTATGCCTCACAGGCCCGAACTCGCCTCAGAAACCTCCAAAGGCTGTCTAGCTATGTGTCAATAGCTCACCTAATAAATTTCTTATTCCGTGTTCCCCACTCCAAACCTGAAACCTTAGAGAACCAGCCAGCTCCTGAGTCTGCATTTCCTCCTCCCCCCTCCTCTTCTAACACTGCCTCCCTGACCCCTCACCTTCCTTCTCTGTGACACTCAGGAAGGTCTCAGACATACCATGAATGCTTAAACAAGCTCTCTACCACTGAGATACAACCCCAACCCCTACCCCTTCTTCTTCTTCCTCTTCCTCTTCTTTTTTCCTTCTTCTTCTTTTCTTCTTCTCCTCCTTCTCCTTCTTCTTCTCTCCTCCTTCCTCCTCTTCATCCTTCTTCCTCCTCCTCCTTTTTCTTTGGTTTTTGGTTTTTCGAGTCAGGGTTTCTCTGTAGCTCTGGAGTCTTTCCTGGAACTATAGACCAGGCTGGCCTTGAACTCACAGAGCTCCGCCTGAGCCTGCCTCCCAAGTGCTGGGGATTAAAAGTGTGTGCCACCATTGCCCAGCTTCCTTTTCTTCTTTTTAAATTGACTACATCAGATCTTTTATCACAACATCAGAAAGTCAGCTACCTCAAGCTATATGAAAACTATCTGCTACTTGCTGATCTGAAGTTGAGAAGTAGGGGTGGCAGTGATGTCACAGGGCTGGGGGGCAGGTGTGGGGGGTGGTCCATTGTTGAAAGCTGGAGGCAAAGCTGGTTGTGATGCTGTATATACCAGCAAGCTGCTACTTTGGAGACTAAAGTAAGAAGACCATGAATTGAAGGCCAGCCTTGCATGTATAGGCTCTGTCTCAAAACAGCAACAACAAAAATCAAAGCCAGAAATGGGAGGCAGATGTTGCTAGTTTTGGCGCCTCTTCCCTAGGTCAGCTGTTCTTAATCTGTGGGTCGTGACTCCATTGGGGGCTGAGCAAACAACCCTTTCACAGAGTTGGCTGCCCAAGACCATCGGAAAACACAGATATTTACATTATGATTGATAACTGTAGCAAAATTACAGTTATGAAGTAGCAATGAAAATAATTTTATGTTGGGGGGGTCACTATAACATGAGGAACTGCATTAAAGGATCAAAGCATCAGGAAGGTTGAGGACCACTGCTCTAGAGGACTGTGATACTTCTGGCCGGGGTTTGGAGAGGATCATCTTTACCAGTAAGACAAGCATGCCTTCCTCACAGCAAGGGTAGAAAATAGCGGCACCAAAATAAAATGGAGACCTTGCTCAGTCAACAGAAGAGAACATATACTGTGCAAGCAAAACTGTCAGGGATTTGGAATTTGGGGTTGAAAGGCCTCCCTACAAGAAAACTTTTAACAAGGAACTCATGTCCCTTGCAAGATTTTTAAAGATTTATTTATTTTGGTTTTTTTTGTATATGAATGTTTTGTCTGCATGCATGTATGTGCACCATATACAAGTCCGGTACCCGGGAAGGTCAGAAGAGAGGGTCAGATCCCTTGGAACTGGGTTACAGATGGTTGTGAGCCACTGTGAGGATGCTGGAAACTGAACCCTGATCCTTTGCCAGAACCGCAAGCGCGCTTAGCTGGTGACTTCTCTCTCCAGGCCCTCCTTGCAACATTTAAAATTCTATACATAGAAAAAACACAAATACAGGTTAAATAGTACCTGAAATTCACAAGATCAAGAGTGCTGCAGATTTTGGGACTTTCTGGGCTGGTGGCACAGCTCAGTTGGCCGAGTGTTTACCTGATGTGCACGAAGCCGAGTCTGATTCATAGTACACAGTGTGGTGGCTTGGGCCTGCAACCCCAACACTTGTGAGGCTGAGGCAGGAGGACTGCTGAGTGAGCTCTAGGCCAGCCTGGGTTACAGAGAGACCCACCGTGAAAACAACAGCATCAACAGTGTGTTATCTTTAAGTACAGCATCGTTTAGAGACCATTTCACTATTCTAAGTGGTGAATGAAGGGTGCATGTTGCCTCGGATGCTGTAGAATATAGGTCTCAGAGGGCGGCAAAGAGTAACATTTAAATATGATGACTTGGGGCTGGAGAGATGGCTTGGTGGTTAAGAGCACTGACTACTCTTCCAGAGGACCTGGGTTCAATTCCCAGTACCCACATGGCAGCTCACAACTGTCTGTAACTCCAGTTCCAGGGGATCTGAAAACTTCACACCAACGTACATAAAATAAAGTTAAATAAATCATAAAAAATTCTTTAAAAAAATGATGACTTAATGGAGAAGTGGGTGAGCTTACTACAATTCCAGAACTTGGTACCTCTATCAGCGCCTTCTGCGACACAAGGGCAGAACTCCTGGCAGAAAGAATTCACGAGATTCTGTCTGGGCCGTTTGGACTCTCAATCCATCATGCGGAAGGGCAGGGTTGGAGTACAGGAAGGCTTTGCCCACACTGCACACTGATGTGGGAGTGTCATATATCAATCTGTTGATTTCATTGGTTAAGCAATAAAGAAACTGCTTGGCCCTCATAGGTTAAAACATAGGTAGGCGGAGTAAACAGAACAGAAAGCTGGGAGAAAGAAGCTGAGTAAGGGAGTCGCCATGATTCTCCCACTCCAGGCAGACACAGGTTAAGATCATTCCTGGTAAGCCAGCTCATGGGCTACACAGATTATAAGAAATGGGCTAGTCCAGGTGTGAGAGTTAGCCGAGAAAAGGCTAGATATAATGGGCCAAGCGGTATTTAAAAGAATACAGTTTCCGTGTAATTATTTCGGGTAAAGCTAGCCGTGCAGGCGGCCGGGTGCTGGGGACACAAGCCTCGCTGCCCTTATTTCAACAGCACACAGGGAAGCAGGGAGGATGCTGGAACCAGGGCCCTGGTATAATCTTCAAAGGCCTGTCCTGCATGACCTGCTTATGCCATGCAGGCCCCACATCCAAAATAGCATGTCCAGGTCGAGGAGATGGTCCAGCCAGTAACACGCTTGGTGCACGAGCACAAGGACCTGAGTGGATGTCCCCACGTAAAATTCTAGGAGCTGTGGTACACCTACATAAAAATCCAAGAAGCAAGGTACCTATACATCTACAGCTGGGGAGGGAGAGACAGGAGGGTTCCTGAGACTCGCTGGTCTCTTAACCTAGTCAATTGGTGAACTCCAGGTTTAGTGAAAAGACCTCGTCATCACTAAAAAATTAATAAATAAATAAGTTGGAGGGCAGGCAAGATGGATCAGAGGGTAAAGGCAGCTGCTTCTTAAACCTGGAGACCTGAATTCAATCTGAGGCTGTCAGGGGATTCCTGAAAGGCTCCTCTAACCTCCACGTGTGTCAGGGCACACGCACACTCCCAGTCTTGCACAGAATAATTACTAAACAAAACATAAGCAAGTTAAAATAGCGTGCAAAAGCTATTGAAGAAGACGCCAGGGGGCTGGAGAGATGGCTCAGTGGTTAAGAGCATTGCCTGCTCTTCCAAAGGTTCTGAGTTCAATTCCCAGCAACCACATGGTGGCTCACAACCATCTGTAAAGAGGTCTGGCGCCCTCTTCTGGCCTTCGGGCATACAGACAGACAGAATATTGTGTACATAATAAATAAATAAATAAATATTTAAAAAAAATAAAAATAAAAAAAAAATAAAAAAAAAAGAAGACGCCATGTTGGCCCCTGGCTTCCACACTTGCCTGTCCCCTCACACTGGAAGTGGTTCAGACTTAAACCATCACTACACCCAAAAGGAACAAGGGGGGACTGAATGAACAATGCATCAAAACAACACAGTTTATTCCATGAACACAGCCAACACAAGAATATTAATATTCCGTTATCAATTGGCCTGGCCCATGCTACAAAATGGGATGAAATAAGGGCCATATCTCATAGGTTGCTCTGTGGCTGCGAGCCCAGAGCTAAGGGCTTGGTGGTTTTTCACACTAAATAGTAACCAAACTTGCTCTCTTCCAAGAAGAGAAAATGTCATAAGGTGATCATCCTATGTCACCTGACCTCCTTAATTGTCCATCTAACTAGCCACTGGGACAGCTTTTGGTGGCAGAACTTGAAATTGGGCATGCTCTCAAAGCCCACGGAAGTGGTGGCTCAGGTTACAATCCAGAACTTGGGAGGCTTAGGAATGAGTCTCATTAGCTCAAAACCAACCCAGGCTCTAGGGGGAGACCGTCCCTCAAAAACAAAAACAAAAAAAATACAGGGCCAGATGTGGTGGCATGCATCTTTAATTCCAGCACTTGGGAGACAGATGCAGGTGTATCTCGGTCAGCCTGATCTACCCAGAGAGTTCCAGGTCAAACAGAGCTACACAGAGAGACCCTGTCTCAAAAAAAAAAAAAAAAAAAAGTAAATAAAATCTCTCTTGTTTCCCCCACCAGAGAACTGAGTTAAACCACACTGGACATTTGCTATCAGCCACCAGAATTCCATTTCTCTGTTTGCTCCTTTGTAACAATTTAAATTTCCCTACTGCAGCCTTTGACCTCTCCCTGACGCCCCAGCGATGCCCTGCTGTCACACTCTGAGACGTCATGACTCTCCACTGCTGCGCCGCTGTCTGTCAATTGTCCCTTTGGTTTTGTGATGGCTAAAGAAGCTCCACTTTATGCTAGGCTTCCAGCGTGGTACCCAATAGTCATTAGGCTCTGACTCCAGTCCCTGGAAGGTAAGTTCCCAGTCACCTGATTCGCTGATTCCACCCAGAAACGTACAGCTGTGATTATCTACTTGTTAGGATACGACTAACTGCCTTTTCACTCCTGTAACTTGCTTACACAGATACCCAAAGGTTGTTTTGAGTTGCTTAACCACTTAACTTGTCAGAACAGACTGGTTTTTACTTGCTTGTGTGATCCTAAGGGTCTTCTTGTGGTTTTCCCCTTTTAAAATTCCTCCCTCAGCTGGGGGGTGGAGGCACACACTTTAATCCCAGCACTCAGGAGGCAGAGGCAGGCAGATCTCTGAGTTCGAGGCCAGCCTGGTCTACAGAGCTAATCCAGGACAGCCAAGGCTACACAGAGGAACCCCGTTGAAAAACAAAACAAAACAGTTCCCCCCACATTCTTCCCTCAACCCCCTTTCAAGGCAATCTCAAATTTGGCTCAGAGATTGTCGTCCTACTAGCAGCTAATCAATAAATCTTTTAATTATAATTGGGTTGTGATGTGAGAAGGTCATTTGTCAATCTGTTGTTTCATTGGTTAACCAATAAAGAAAACTGCTTGGCCTGATAGGACAGAAAAGTAGGCAGGCGGAGTAAACAGAAAGGAATGCTGGGAAGAAGGGAAGTGAGACAGATATCATGCTGCTCCTCTCCAGGGCAGACGAGATGAAGCTCTGGCCCAAGATGGAAGTACGCTAGAATCTTCGGGTAAGCCACCACCTCGTGGTGCTACACAGATTATTAGATATGGGTTAGCAAGACATGAGAGATAGCCAGTAAGAGGCTAGAGCTAATGCGCCAAGCAGTGCTTAAAAGAATACAGTTTCTGTGTTATTATTTCAGGGCATAAGCTAACCGGGTAGCCGGGAGCCGGGTGGCAGGAACGCAGCCCACTGCTCCTACTACAGGGTTGAGTTTATGGTCTTTTCCCAGGGGTCACAAGCTCCATAACAGTTTTATATGGCAACCTGCATCCTTCCAATGAATTCCTCTCCTTTGAGTGAAAGTTAGCTTCTCTTCTGAGTATCTAATTGATTCCGAAATGGCATCTGTTCTTAGAGTTCCTATAAGGAGACAGACATGGAAGAAATAGCTACAATGTGGTTAGGAATGCTACAATCCAAGGCAAATGAGGACTAGCGGAGTATATAGCACACTAAACACCAGTATCTTGGGAGGTGTAGGAAAAGCAAGGAAGTGAATATTGGGTGGAGTAAACGTGTATAAAATGCCCAGGCAGTACTCAAAGACAATGCAAATTTAGGAACTCACAAGGAACTTGGCATGATAGATGTGTAATATTCCAGGGGAACTGCAGCAAATAGAGAGCCTGTGGTTATTAGCGGAGTGTCAGTCATTTCATGTCAAAGAGTTTGGGTTTATGAAGGGAGCTCTGGCAGGCATGTATACAATGCTTCAGAAAGGTTGCTGTTAGACGTGTGTAAGAGGAACGGATAGGCGGAGGGTCACAGGCTCATCCGAAGTGTGGGCTGTGGCCCATGCCGTGTAAGCCCAGAACCTGGGAAGCAGCAGCAGTTTGAAGCCAGATCTGTCTCTATAGCAAGTTTCAAGATGACCAGGATTATATAGAGAGGCCTATACAAATGTTGTAAGCTTAAATTAGACAGACTGAGTTAAAATGCTGGCTACTAGCCGGGCGGTGGTGGCGCACGCCTTTAATCCCAGCACTCGGGAGGCAGAGGCAGGCAGATCTCTGTGAGTTCAAGGCCAGCCTGGTCTAGAAGAGCTAGTTCCAGGACAGTAACCAAAAAGCTACAGAGAAACCTTGTCTCAAAAAAAAAAATGCTGGCTACTTACTCCCTGTGTGACATCAAATGTTCTCTCTGTGGTGTCGTCATTCATAAAATGTGCTAACAAGTATCTGCCTCTGAGTGGGTTGCGGGGTGGACTGAGAGATCTTTGCAAACCCTTACAGATGTGAGTATCCAATGATGCCGTCTGTTAATGTTATGGTGATATTAGAGTCCGGCCAATGGGATTACCACAGCAGGTCAAGTGAGAACTGAAAGAAACATAAACCCAGGCACTAGAGGCTGAGTGTGGTGGCCCACACTTGTGATCCTAGCATTTGGGAAGTGGAGACAGGAGAATTGCTGTGAGCTCAAGGATAGACTGGGACGCAGAGTGAGACTTTGTTTAAATGGAGTAAAGACAGGTATTCTTTAAGTGCTTATAAACACAGGATGCCGTATGATTTAGCCCCACAAGGACAACTTTGAGAGCTATATTTTATATATTAACAATGATACTACAACAGGCGTACGTTGGGGGGTATGGTCACTCTTCATTATCAGCCTTGCATGGGTCCAGCTTCTAGATGTCCTTTTACCAGCACCGGCAATGCCCAGTTTATTTAATAGCAAATATGCCTGCCCTAGCTTCCTTTCTATTCCTGTGATAGATGCCATGACCAAAAGCAGTTTGGGAAGAACACGGTGTACTTCTGTTTACACCTTATAGCGTATCACCAATGGAAGCCAAGGCAGGAACTGAAAGCAGAGGCCGTGGAGAAAGGCTACGTACTGGCTTGCTCGGCCTACATTTTTACACAACCTGCTCAATGCACTGGGCCCTCATTAATCAATAAAATGCCCCACAGGAAAAATAAATGCACCCTAGGCCAATCTGAGGGAGGCATTTCCTCGTTTGTGGTTCTGTGGTCCCATAGGACTCTAGCCTATGCAAGATGACAAGGAACTAGCACAATGTCCAAAAGAAATCTGGGTTGCTTGTGTTTTTCATGGAGGGTGGGAGGAAGAAAGTCACTGATGTCAGTATCTTGTATAACCCAGTCTTGCCAGGATTTGCTCCTCAGATTAACCACGCCTTCCTGGGAAGGGGACAACCATACTCTTCCTCCTGGCATCACACAAGATGTGAGATTCGGGAAGGCAGGTCCTCCAACTTTTATTTGGGGACTGAGTGACATAAATGTCATGTAATCAGTAATGGCCTTCCTTTATCTTTATAACAGAGGTCAGTAGCTGCCCCAAGCTGTCTCCAAGCACAGGAAACTTCCCCTCTCTTGTTCCCTGATGAGCTCAACATCACACACCAACCAGGGCACCAAACCGTTGTTATAAATGCGTATTTGATGTTTTTCTGTCAGCTTAGCAGCTGAACAGGAATCTACCGGTATTTTAATTATTGTCTTCAGCCCCATGGCCCTGCAGTCAGCACCCTGCCCATCATTCAGGCATCAGCCGTGGCAGAACCTGGACCATCTGTAGCTGTAAACTAAGTCTCTGTTGTTCTATTTACCCACAAAGACTTGGAAGTCAGATGTCGGAGTGAAAAACCTGCTAGATCAGAGAAATAACCAGCAGACCTTCCTTTTCGGCCAGAGACACATCTCTTCCCTTGTCCTAGAACCAAAAGGAAGCTCAAACTCTCCTCCCTGCCCTTTTCTTCTAGTGCATCCTCTTTATCCGAAGTGCGGGCCTCTCTAAGGCTAATTTCTGTCGGCTAGCTGCTGGTTCTGCCCCCTGATTCAAGGTAAATTTTTCTGGAGGGCCACAGTGTAATCTAAATACCCTACAACACGTATTGGCTATTATGGTAGTATATGCCGGGTAAATATTCCTAATTGTCTAGGAAGTAGGAGCAGTTTTGATCATTGCCGACACAATTAGGAATATGTGCTCAGAAACCCGCAAGATACAAGGTCCCCCAGCTTGCTTTCTCCAGGTTCCAGAAGAGGACAGTCAAGGCAGTTAGAACTCCTTTGCTAGGGAGTCACCACTACCCTTCCCAGAAACCACATCTCCATTAGTAACCCTTGTTCACGGCCAGGGGCGTGCCGTTGGGCTTTTGCCCTCATAGGGAGTTGAGAGAGATGAATCCTCAGTTTCTTTCTTGAAATGAGGTCATCTCCTAGCTGGCAGTCATCATCCCAGGGTTTCTGCATACCAAAGTCCTGCCTCTGGGTCCCGCTATCTCTTTGACAATGGAAGTTAGAGCGCTCCTCAGAGACCGGTTCCTTTGCGCTGGATAGCTCCAGTTGGTCTAGATGCTTTGGACTTGGCAGGCCAGCGCTTACTTCGCATTTATTTTTCTGAATAGTGAGCGGTGGTTTCCAGCCAGCCCTGAGCCAGCTGCCCAGATGCTTCCGTCCCAGTCCCCTCCCCATCCCCCGCCAAAACACAACCTACAACAACAAGGACTCCATTGGAGGTTTATTGGTGGAAGTAGAGGAGCGTCTTGGCATAAGCACCATCTCATCTCTCCCGTGGTTACTTGGCCCACTGTGGGAAGCAGCATTATACGAGGCAGGGCTGGCCGACACGCGTTCTGGTTAGGTGTTAGGGTCCCAAAAAGTTCTCTCCTAAGGAGCTGGCTACAGGAACCTGCAGGAAGCTCTCGTTTGGGTTCTCTTGTTCCCAGAGGCTGTGGGTCAAGGTAGCTCTCATGGGCATATTAACTGAAGATGCCACCAGTGGGGGGGTCTTGCAGCTGCTGGAGCTGTTGATTTCTATGGTAGTCTCAGTGGATCTGTGAGAGTCCAGAGAGTCCCAGGTCATAGAAGACAACAGAAAGGAAAGAAAACAGTGTTAGACTCCACTTAAGGGCTGGAACAAACACCTCAGCAGTAAAGAGCACTTGCTACACTTTCAGAGGACTTAAGTTTGGTTCCTAGTATCTGTATGGCATCTTACAATTGTCTATAGCTCCAGTTCTAGGGAGTCTGATGTCCTCTTCTGGTCCCCACAGGCTCTACAGGCAAAACACTCTACAGGCAAAACACCCATACACATAAAAAAAAATCTGCTTAAATAAACTGTTTTTTAAAGGATGGAGAGAGATTCAGTAGTTAAGAGCACATACTTCTCTACCAGAGGTCAGCCCGTGTTACACAATAAGACTTTGTCCAAGGCTGGGCGGTGGTGGCGCACGCCTTTAATCCCAGCACTTGGAAGGCAGAGACAGGCAGATCTCTGTGAGTTCGAGGCCAGCCTGGTCTACAAGAGCTAGTTCCAGGACAGGCTCCAAAGCCACAGAGAAACCCTGTCTCGAAAAACCAAAAAAAAAAAAAAAAAAAAAAAGACTTTGTTCAAGAAAAAAGAAAATAAATAAAAACAAACTATGCAGGGCCTGGTGGGGCACAACTTTAATTCCAGTACTGAAGAGGCGGAGGTAAGCAGATCTTTGTGAGTTCAAAGCTAACCTGGTCTACATAGTGAGTCCCAAGCTACCCAAGAGCTAAACAGTGAGACGCTGTCTCAAAAACAAACCAACAAACAAAAATCCAAAACAATACAGAGGTGTGCTAATACACTCTGGTAATCCTGCACTTGGAAAGTAAAAGCAGGAGGGGTCAGTAGTTCAAGATCATCTGTCTTAGAACAAAACTGAAACAAAAACTCCAAACAACAAAATAACACAAGAAAGCTCCTAAAAGGAAAAATCAGTTTAAATCATGGGGAAATGGAAAGAGAAGTTGATGACCCTGCCTTGGAAAAATAATGAATTTTTTTTATTATTTTATGTGTATGGGGGGGGGTTGTTTTCATGTATGTCTGTGCACCACTTGTGTGCCCGGTACCTGAGGAGGCCAGAAAAGTATGTTAGGTCCCTTGAACCTAGACTTATAGACAGTTGTGAGCTACCACATGGTTGTTGGGAATTAAGCCTGAATTCTCTGGAAGAGCAGCCAGTGCTCTGAACCAATGAGCCATCACGTCGGCTCCAAAGAAAGAAAAATTTTGGGGCTGGAGAGATGGCTCAGTGGTTGGGAGCATTGCCTGCTCTTCCAGAGGTCCTGGGTTCAATTCCCAGCAACCACATGGTGGTTCACAACCATCTGTAAGGAGGTCTGGTGCCCTCTTCTGGCCTTCAGGCATACACACAGACAGAATATTGTATACATAATAAATAAATAAACAAATATTTAAAAAAAAAAGAAAGAAAAATTTTTTGGAGGCCAAGGCAGGAGGATTACAGCAACTTCAACTCTATTCAGAGCTGTAGAGTGAAACCCTGAGTCAAACAAGCAAACAAGACCAAGGGACCAGGACTGGGGATGTAGCTCCGTGGGTTGTCTTTGACTGGTATACGTGAAGCCCTGGGTTCGAACCCTAGCACTTGGGATGTGGAGGCAGGAGGATCAGGAGTTTGAGGTCACCCTTGGCTATATAGTGAGTCTGAGGCCATCGGGGCAATAAGAAGCTCATGGGGGAGGGGAGGGGAGAGTGGAGGAGGAGAAGAGAGGAGTGGGACCAGGTTGAGGGCATCAAGAAGGTAGTCTAAGGTACCAGACATTTTAACTTCCAAAGTGAGGCTGGTTTTGCAATCTGAAAGAACCAGATTTTCTTTTCTAAAAGGGCACCGTGTTCTGTAGGGACTGTCCAGAAAAGAAGCTTTTAAAGCCATGCAACAAAAAAACTCCTCCCAGTGGGGGAAAAAAATCACAAATTAAAAAACAAAACAAATTATGTGTTGATGGCAGCGTATGAGTTATATTTGAGTTATATTTGCCCTGCACGTGGGGGTTCAATCTGTGGCTGCTTGTAAGGGAATTAGTTGAAACTTGGAGCTAGGAGGAGTCTTTGGTCACTGCCCATTTTACACCAGAGGTAGAGAGGACAAAGGAGAGGCTCTCCCAAGGGGCCTTTGGGATTAGTGAGTCAGTAGCTAACTGACTCATTTACTAACTCACATTTCTTGGAATTAATTTACCCATTTTTTCACTTCTGTTGTGTATCTGCCATTTGAAAACAGTGGAGTTTATCTGTAGAATGAACATTCAGATGCCTGGGTGCCACAGAACCTGCTTTCAAGCACAAGCTTGGGGACAAAGTTGTGTGGCTGACTAGCATAAAAAGAACTAGAGCTGGCTGGACAGAGAGTGGCATAGGCATCATGAATCTAGGCTAGGGCGAGGGAGACTGGAGCTAACAACACAGGACTCACCTGTCTCCCGTGAGCTGGTGTCTTTTTGAGAGCCCTAACAGACTGCCGCTGTTCCGCTCAGCCGCCAGCAGCATGACGGTTTCACTGGGCTGGGAGGATGCTGGCACGCTGCTTTCAGGCTGTGTGGGGAAATTCAAGTCAGAGGGTCCTGCTGCTGTGGGAGCATCCACGCTCTTCCTGGCAGGGCCTTGAAGGAGTCTGTGTGATTGACTTCAGTTTCAGGCCTATAAGCATTAATTCACAGTATTGCCAGGCCAGTGATGGAGGCCTCTGGAAACAGCACACTTTCTCTGGTGTGCTGTGGAGGCTACGCTCTCCAGAGGGCACGGAGTGGACCTTAGAGCAGCTGATCTAGGGTGAATATCAAAACACCAAAACACACACCTTTGTGAAACAGCTTTAAGATCTCACATTGGGAGCAATCATCTGCCAGACTGCACAGACTGCACCGGCGCTTCTTCACTGGGCAGGTCCCGGAAGTCCTCACACCCCAAGGGAGCTTAGTGTAGTGGTGTGTATGTGCAATCCTAGCAACTCAGGAGGCTAAGACAGGAGGCTAGCCGTAAGTGTGAGGGCAACCTGGGCTATACTGTGAATTCCAGCCCAGCCTAAGCTATAGAGGGAGACCTGTGCCAACAATAGCACACACACACTAAATAGGTAAATGATGAGAAAATACAAAAAGGCAATAGCTCGGGGGTAGAGCAAGCGAGACACTTGTCTAGCATTGAGTACGTGGGAGGCCCTGCATCTACCTACAACAGGAGGAGAAGCTGTGGGAGCTGAGGCAGGAAGATTTTGAGTTTGAAGCCAGCCTGGGCTATGTAGCGGGATCCCATCTTTACAAAAATGCAGAAAGAATAAGTCTATCAAGACACATGTAATTATGTTCATATTTACTGAAAAGTAACTTTCATAGTAAGAGTCATTCAGATGTAGTCCACCGTGATCAGGAAATGGTGTCTAAATGAGGGGAAGGGCCCGTGAGAGGATAGAATGTTTTAAAATGTCGACGGCATTGCATTCAGTAACATACATTCTTGTCCCTAAGATCCACGGGGATGGTTCCAGGATCTACCATCCAGTATCCAAATCCACTTTACTCAAGTTCGTTATTCCAAAGATGGAGCTTTGGCACGTGCCTCACATAACACAACGCCATGCAAGTAGCTGCTCTCCTGTATTGTTCGGGGAAGCACGGCAAGGGCACAATATTTTCTCCTGAGTATTTCTGACCCAAGGTGTGGAGTGGGTTCGTGGATGGGGGACCTGCCAAGTGTCCATTTGCATGTGTGAGCATTCTGTGTGCAGGAGTAGGTACATGGAAACACGCCTCTCTGTTTCCTTCCCTGCAGACGCTGTGGGGCGCCCCCACTTACTGTTGTTTCGATGGAGGGGTTGGGTATCTTGGGCACCAGGCAGTGAGTGAACTGGATCCTGGGGTCTTTGGTGGTGATAGACAGACCTTTCTGCAAAATTTTCACCAAGCGGATCCAGAACTGAAACACGGCCTGTGGATGTTTCTCGTGGAGCCTCAGGTAGTAGATCTTCTCCGTCACTGTCCTAACCCGAAGGATGCGCTTGGTGTAATCATAGATCTGTAGCTCCACATACTTCAGGGGAAGGATCCTGGGCATGATCAGGAAGTTTGTGTGTCAGCACCTCCCGCGCTGCCTGGAGGGCGCTGGCAGTATATAGCTCTTGCGCTGAGGGTGGGGACTGACTCCCCTCTGATCATTTGCATGCTCTCTGTCCCTTAGGAAAGACTCTGCATAACAGTGAGTGTACGTCTAAATCCCGCCACCTGGGAATTGAGGGCCTGAGCTACGGGACTTGGTCTCAAAAAAATATTAAATAAAAATAATCTGCCCACATCCGCCACCACTACTGTTACTGGTGCATACTGTCTCAGTTCTCATTAAACCCTTTCATGAGGGAAAGATAAACGTCAATAAGTATGCATTGGTAACAGAGGCTTGGAGAAGTTTGGTGAGTGAAGAAAGAGGTGACTCAGAGGATTGAAAAAAAAAGGTTTTGATGTGCAAGCATCGAGGACTGAATTTGAATCCCCAGCACTCATGTTTAAAAGAAAAAAAATGCAGACATTGTCGTGTGGGCCCTATCACCTCAGGACTAGATGCCAAAAGAGGTGGATCCTGAGAGGTCACTGCCAGCCAGCCTAGCCAAGCCAGTGAGCCACAGCTTCAGCGAGAGACCACCTCATGGGAGTACAGCAGAATATGACAGAGCAGGACATGTCCTCTGGCCTTGCACTCTGATACAAACATAAACATGCTTGTATCTATCCATCACACACATATGCACATACACGCATGCATGCACACACACATATGTACACACACACATATGCACACACACATATGAACGCACACACGCGCACACACACATGTACGCACACACACATATGCACACACACATATGCACACACACGCATATGCACACACACACATGCATGCATGCATGTATACGCACAGTGACTTGGGCACAGTGGTCACCCTTGCACTTCGGAGGCTAAGGCAGGAGGATTAGACATTTAAAGTCACCCTCAGCTACCCAGTGTGAGGCAAGCATTAACTACAGGAGACCATGTCTCAAAAAAACAAAACCCGAATTAAAAATCTCAAGATTTGTTTACACTGAAATCTTCGTAAGAGGAAAATAGAACAAAGATTTCTTATTCTAAGCCTTTCCCTCCATCTTTGATTCCTGGAATCAAACAAGTGAGAAAGGTGAATGTCTCATATATATTGAGGTTTTATTGAGGTTTTATGTTTCTCTGTTCTTTTCTGTGATCCCCTGTCCTCATCTCCCAAGTTCTGGGATGAAAGGTTTGGATCACTGTGCTCAGGTTATTCAGTGCTGGGGGTCAAACCTAGGGCTCTGTGTGTGCCAAGCATACACTCTGCCAACTGAACTATGGTTTTCCTTTTTCTTTTCTTTAAGGTTTAGTTGTGTGTGTGTGAACGCCACATATTTGTAGGTATCCTGCAGGGGGTTGTAAGCTATCTGACATAGCTGCTGGGAACTGAACTCAGGACTTCAGGAAGAGCAGCAAGCCCCTTATCCACTGAGTCCTCTCTCCCTATGCCCACCCACCCTTTTCTGAGACAGGCTCACCATTCTGGGATTTGTGAGATCTTTTTTTCAACCTCAATATCTCATAGCCCTATTTGATTTGAATATCTCTATCTTTGGGCTGACAAGATGGCTCTGAGGCTAAAGGTGCTGGTTATTAACTCTAATGACATGAGATCAATCCCCAAAACCCACATAGCAGGAGAGAAGCAGCTCCTAAAAGTTACATACACACACACACACACACACAAACACACACACACACACACACACACACACACACACACAGAGAGAGAGAGAGAGAGAGAGAGAGAGAGAGGCTGGCACTCTTCAACTTCTAGGACAACCTGGTCTATATCATGAGTTCTAGGCAAGCCAGAGTTACATAGGGAGACCCCATCTAAAACAAACAAACAAAAACAAAAAACAAAAATCCCTGAAAAATAAAATAAAATGAAGCCAAGCTCCTCAGACACTCAGCTGGAAACAAGAGCTGTGCTGCTCCCCTGATCTGCAGCTCTGCACTTGTTGCAAAAAACCACTAAGTAAACAAGCATCACATCAACAGGTGGGTGAACTCTGCAGAGCTTATAAAGAGCACTGCCTTTTCTTCTGATCTGAAGCCCACCCGCACAGTATACATATGCCTGCCAATCGTCCCACAGCCCCGTCCCCTCTCTCCAGCCTTTACCTGCTGAGAGTGATGACAGGGGCACCAGGTGTGCTAGAGGTGGAAAACGGCCCATGAGGCCAGGTGACGTTGGCCATTAGGAGGACGTTGGGGAGTGGCAAGGAGGGCACAGAAGAGGTTACCCCGATGATCATAGTGGCAGATTTTTCATAGGCATCCATCCAGTTTCCTTGCTTAGTGACCTGGAAACCAAGCCCAGACACACGGGTCAAAAAGAGAGAGAGCAGACAAGGAGACAAGGGGTGGAAGAACACAGATACCAGACAGGGCCACTTTGGCTTGGTGAGCTAGACGGTTACCTGCCACCGGTCCCTTTCGTAGGTCTCCCCAGACACAGTCTGTGGACAACAACAACCCTGTGTAGTACTGCTTTGGGTAGAGAAACACATCTAACTGAAAAGATACACTTGGGAATTGAGGCAGGAGAATCAGCACTTCAAGGTCCTTGGTTTCACGTGGAGTTAGAAAGCAACCTGGGGGTACATGAGACCCTGTCTCAAAACAACAAACAGAAAGATGTTTAGTAAGAAAAAAAAGCTGAGTGGCATTGGGTCAAAGAAACCAGCACAGCTTCCTTCCTTCCTTCCTTCCTTCCTTCCTTCCTTCCTTCCTTCCTTCCTTCCTTCCTTCCTTCCTTCCTTCCTTTGTGGTTTTTTGAGACAGGGTTTCTCTGTGTAGCTCTAGCTGTCCTGGAACTAGCTTTGTAGACCAGGCTGGCCTCGAACTCACGGAGATGGCCTGTCTCTGCCTCCCAAGTACTGGGATTAAAGGCATGCGCCACCACCACTGGGCTAGCACAGCTTTCTAATGACCTGTAAGGGAAGAAAGTTCTACAGGAGAAAGACAGTAGAGTGGGAAAGCCCCAGGAAGCTCAAGTGGAGGAGGCTGGAGAACTTCCCTCAGACAAGAGAGGGCAGCTTATTGCAGGGCCTCAAACATCAGAAGAACTTCCTCTGCTTCCCATAATACATGGGGGCGGGGGCAGGGCTGGGGCAGTGAACCTCCTGCACAGGGGCATTGGCTCGGCTCGCCCTAGAAGTGCACAGAAACTGTGACCATTAAGGAGCCATCGGTAACGTGGAGACACCTGTGTGTCCAAGACCAGCGGCCTTCTCCCAGTGTTCTAGCCAGCTCTGGCAACTCTACACCCCACGTGGGAACTGGAGACGAAGAGAAACCCCAAGGAAAGCGGAAATTTGATTCCTACCAGCCTAAGTAATGCTTCAAGAAAAAGGAATTCAGGCCAGGCAGTAGTGCCACGTGCCTTCAATCCCAGCACTCAGGAGGTGGGACAGGTGGATTCTCTGTGAGTTCAAGGCCAGCCTGGTCTATAGAGCAAGTTCCAGGACAGCCAGGGCTACACAGAGGAACCCTGTCTCAAAACAAAACAAAACAAAACAAACAAACAAAAACTAAACAAAACTGATTTTAAAGAGAGAAAAAGAAGTGACATCTCTGAGAGCCCATGCTATGAATAGAATCTGCAGTCCTCACAGAACAGAGGACAGTACCCACTGAGAGTAAGTGCCAATAAATGCTGGAAACCAGTCCTGCTTTGGGGGGGCCATAGGGCGCAGTGAGGACAGAGGAGAGAGGAAGAAGTGGATCCGACTGAGGAGTGAATCGTTCTAAGTAAAGGCAGGGCTCTCTTGGGTCACGTCGAGGCCATTCAGAGACTCTCAAGAGTGCCAATATTAGATCATATAGAGCAAAGTAGGAGGACAAGTCCTCTGCCAAGACACCACACAAACAGGGATGACCAGGAACTGCAACGGTCTGGATCCCACATTCCTGCTCTCTCACCCAAGTCGTGTTAGCTCGTCTCCCAGGAATACAGGTGTCCGCCTGGGGCAGCTCAGGAAAACGGGGTACCGGGAACCCTGAACGTAGTTTTCCCAAACTGGGACCAGGGTGGGAAGTAGCTCATTGCTGTGAGTCTCACATTTAATTACTAGACCCTCCTGGAAAGGTTCCCACCATCTTCCCTACGGCTCCCTGACTCGTTCCGTGGGTCCTGACACGGCAGGACTAGGCAGCCTTGATTCTGCCTAGTCTCTCCACCTTAACTTGGGAACTTCCAAGTCCCTCTGCCTGGTCATTTCCTTACCAGAACCTCAGCAATACCCACAAAGAGTGGCTGTGGGACCCCTGTTGTCTGGCACACCGTTTTCAACCGCCAAAGTCCAGAGAGAATGCCCTGGGTGTCTGTAATCATGCATTGCTGGTCCAAAGGGTCTTGGATAGAGCTTGCTTAGACAGTTACCGCTGATCATGGTTGAATGGAGCTCCTTGTACATCATGAGGGCTAAAAAAAAACCCAGCTGGACCACGAGGAGTGTTTACCGCTCTTACAGAGCATGTGGAGCTCAGTTCCCAGCATCCCAATCATGTGGTTTACAATCACCCGCAACTCCAGCTCCAGGGAATCTGATGCCCTCTTCTGGCCTCCCAGGGTACTGCACTCATGTGTACAGATAGACACAATTTTATATATATATATATATATATATATATATATATATATATATATATATATATCAAACCCTTTGAAAAAGATGCTTAAGTTGAGCTTTAATCCCAGCACTCAGGAGGCAGAGGCTAGAGGATCTCTATGCATTTGAGGCCAGCCTGGTCTTCATAGTTCCAGGCCAGCCAAGGCTACACAGTAAGACGTGTCTCTTATGACAAATGAACAGCAGAAAACCCAAAGCAAACAAACAACCTTCTTTCTTGTACCAAACCACTACTTAACTCTTTGCAGGACGTCTGCAGGGAGTTCCTCACACTGCAGGCACAAAGGGAGGTGATCTTGGGACCTAGACCCTCTGGTTCCCTCTGGCCTCCCCTACCCTCAGGACTCATCCCTAGGATGCAGGAGGTACCTGGATGAAGGTGCTTTCAAACACCACTGAGTCAGAGAACAAGTTGAATTCTGGAGAATGAATGAGTTGACAGAGAAGGCCATCTTCTACTCCAAGTTCCACTCCAGGGCCCGGGTCTCTGACCGCAGGAGGGAGGCCCCTAATTTTATTCATTGGTTCTTAAAAAGAATGGGCTGGGGAACATCTCTGGGGCTCCACACAGACCCAGCCCAACTCCAAGGTGTTGTTGGGACCACTGCTCCCCCCCACCTCCCCAGCTCCAGGCCCCCGCTTGCTTATGGTTGATCATGTCCACCAGAGCTGGGAGGGCCTGTCAGCTCACAATGGCAGCAATGACATCAGGGCATGCGATGGCTAACAACAGGGAAGAGAGAGGAGGACGCCTAGGACTGTGCACTGACTGCAAACCAGAAGAAAAGTCCCAGATTCTAAACATTCACCCTTACCCCAAGCAGGGGGAGAATGACCTTCCCAAGCGTAAGCCAAGCCTTTACCAAGACAGCTGGTCAGGCAAACTGGGGATAGGTCTCTGGGAAAGTCACAGGCTTTGATCCTCTCTCATCACTGGAAGCCTCACACAAAAGCTCTTTGTAAGTTCAAATTGTTTACCTAAAGTCAGGCGTTGGGGACCTGCGAGGGCTCAGCAGGTAGAAGGGCTTGCAGCCAAGCCTGAGGGTCAGCGTCTGATCCCTGAGATCCACAGGACAGAAGGAAAGAACGGAGCTGACAGGTCGTCCTCTGGCCTCCACATGCGGCTTCGTGCAGACGTTCAAACACACACACACACACACACACACACACACACACACACATTTAAAACAACTAAATGTGATGGGGGAAAAAGCCAGGCTCTGATCTGCCCAGGATAATGGAAGGGTGGGAGAAAGGGAATTAATTTTCTTTACCCCATCTTATGGAAAAAATGAGATTAAAAAAAAAAATAACCACCAGGCTGTTACTTGTTTATAAAGTGTGAACAAAGGGGGAAGTAACGACTTGATGGTGTGTCTGTTAAAGCCAGCTCAGAATGGGCCACCCAAAGAACTGGGTGGGATATGTGCCCCTGCAGTATCAGGTACTTGGGAGGCTGAGGCAGGAGGAGTGCTCCAACCCAGGGGTTTGAAGCCGGCTTAGATCTCATTCAGAAAACTTTAATGAAATATACAGACCATTTCACGAATCTGTCAGGGCCCATACTGGTCTCTTTCTTTTCAACCATATTGCTAAAGTAAATGGGTGACACGGATTTCAAAGTATTTCATAAATAAACACCTTTCCTTTCCTTTCCTTTCCTTTTCATGATATTATTGGCCCAGGCTCTCACTATACAGCCCTGGCTGCCCTGGAATTGAGTGTGTAGATCAGGCTGGCTTCAGACTCAAAGAGCCGCCTACCTCTGCCTCCCAAATGCTTGGACTAAAGGCATATGCCACCACACATGGACAATAAACACATTTTAAAATAATGCATCATCAAAGAAATTGTAAAATGTCTAGACTGGGTATGTTAGGCATTAGTAAAATGGAAACAACTTGTCCAAAAAGAAGAGTTTTAGCAGTTGATTGCGGAGTGATGGCTTACTCTTGTAATCTCAGCACCCAAGAAGCTCAGACAGGAGGATTGCTATGAGTCTGTGGCCAGCCTGGGTTGCTTATTTGAGGACAGCTTGTACTACAGAGGGAGGCTCAGTCTCAGAACGAAAACCAAACCAGACAGGCAGCACTCGGTGTACCTGAGCTCCGTTCAGCCAACAGAAAGACCAGCTCACACGCACTCAGGGCAAGGCGGGTACCGTGTTACAGACCCAGAAGAGGTCATGGTACCACACATCAGCCCTTCTCTCTTTTCTCGCTCTCCAGCCTGGCACACCTAGCCCCTCTCCTTTCCGCTCCTAGAACAAACTACCCCTTTCTGCAACAGAAAGAAAGAAAAGAGAAGGAACCGCTACTATTCATGAAGAGACACACAATTCCTTATTAACCACAGGAAAAGAAACATCCTACATTCATGAATTCAGTTTCAAGATGCTTACAACACACACACACACACACCACATAAGTTTTTCTATCTCCATAAAGCTAAAGTGACATCATATTTATAATATCTCTTTTCATCACTAAGGTGAGATTTGTTCATGTAATAAATATTATTGAGCACCTACTATGTGCTAGGCAGTATTCTGGATGCTTGAGATACTTCAATTAACAAGAGCTATTTTTTTTTTCTTCTTCCGTACTGAGGACTATACTCAGAGCCTTGCACTTGCTAGGTGAGTATTCGACCACAGAGGCAGACTCTTACCATTTATTTACTTCCATTTCTGTTTGTTTAAGATAGTGTCTTACTGTGTAGCCTTAGCGGTCCTAGAATTCGCTATGTAGACCAGGCCGGCTTCAAACTCACAGAGATCTGCCTGCCTCTGCTGAATGCTGGGATTAAAGATGTACACCACTACTTCTGGTCCCAAAAGCTTTTTGCGGTGGGATTCAGAGAGAAATAAAAAAATATATATAGAGTGTGCTGGAAGGTTCTATAGAAATAAAAGAACTAAACCAGGTGGTGGTGGTGGTGCACGCCTTTAATCCCAGCACTCGGGAGGCAGTGAGAGGTGATCTCCATTAGTTCAAGGCCAGCCTGGTCAGCGGCACCTTTGTTGCAATGAAAACTCTTATGACCCAACTTCAGCCATCTTTTTTCCCCTTTCTTTCCCCATCTTCCTTTCTTTGCCCCTTTCTTTTATTCCTTTCTTTGGTTTTGAGTGTGCGACACGTGAGTGTATCTGCGTGTGTTTTCCTATGTGGGGTGTAGCCGTGAGCATGGCATCTGTGGAGCTCAGAGGACAGCCCTCAGGTGTCGGCCCTTACCTTTCACCTTGAGACCAGGTCTCTGTGCACTGTGTACCCCAGGTCAGGTAGGCCAGCAAGCTTCTTTTAGCTCTCCTGGGCCTCGGCATCACAGAAGCTCCCGCTACTTCTGCTATGGGCTTTTGTATGTGCTCTGGGATCAGAATTTAGGTTGTCAGCTTGCCAGGTCAAGCATGACACTGAGCTTATTTGAACTGTCTATTCATAGCTAGCCTCGTGCTGTTCTAAAGGTTGAAGTTTTACAGAACTGATAAGATCAATTTGAAAATGTCTTTTTCCTTCTTCCTTCTACTCCCACCCCTTCCTTCCCTATTGAATATGGTACAACAATCCCTTTCTCCTCAGCATCCACTAGATGGCAATAGAGCCCAGACCGCCAGTTAACATTTAAAACTAGAGTTTCCTGTGCCTTGGCCCCTCGCCCACGTCTTTGCTCAGACGTACTTCCCAAACTCAGCAGGCCCCCAGCTCTCTTCATTTTAGCTGGTCCCAGTGCACTCTTGTAACCCCACTACTCAAGATGCAGCAGAGGCGCTGGGATCACAATTTACGCCCTACTTGAACTACATAGACAAGGCTGCCTTGTGAGATGGTTCTCTCCCCCATATGGGGGGTGCGCTGTGTCCACACAAGCACGCGCGCACGCGCGCGCGCACACTCATTTATCACACACATGAAACTACAAGGGGAAACAAATCAGAAGAGACTCTTCATTAACTCCAAATAGCTTCCTGTGCCTCTGTCTTATATAAGTATCTGTCACAGAATTATCATCTGAGTTTTTTTTTTTTTAACCTGCTTTCCCCTCTATTGTCTTATGCGCTATTGGAGGAGGTCAGGGAGGACCGGGTCTGAATTCTGGAGGTGCTGTATGCAATGTGTGGTCCAGCTCGGCGGCTACATTGCTGTAACAACGCCGCCCCTACCCCCAACCTCTTAGCACAGTTTCCCTCTCTCCAGGGGCCAGTTGAGGCTCTTCTCTGAGGCAACCTCACTCCAGGGCTTACACCAATGGAGAAGTTCCGTACAGACCAATCCTAGTTCCCCCAAGCACGGGGGGGGGTGGGGGGGCAGGACTGGGGAGGCGGGGAGCTTCCACGCTGGGAAATCAGTTTTTACCTGTTCCAATCTACTCAGAATTAGGTCTATGACCTCGTTCAACCACCAGGGGTCAGGAGTGAGCTTCTAGGCAGGAGTGGTAAAGTTCACTTGTAATCTCAGCGCAGGAGGTTGAGGGTACACCCCACAGTGAGAGTGTCTCAAAACAAACAAAGGAATGCAGGAATATTGAGACTTCAATGACTACCACTAGCGGCCTTCCTGGTAGGCAGGCCATTACCGAACTCACATCTCTCCTGCAGGTAAGACACCCTTACTTTTTGGTTTGGTTTGTTTTTATTGAACTATACATTTTTTTTTTCTCCACTCCCCTCCCTTCCTCCGAGTATAGTCCTCAGTACTGAAAAAAAGAATAGCTTTTGTTAATTGGCTCCAGGTTCCTGCCACGAGCTTCTGCCATGGCTTCCCTCAATGGTGGACTGCCAGCTGTCCTTTCTCCCTAGGTTGCTTTTGGTTATGGTCTTTATCACAGTAATAGAAACAAAGTTAGGACACTAGGAAGCACTCTGGGGGCTGAGCTACATGCCTAGGCCCTAACTTCTCTCTCTCTTTTTTTTATTATTTTTGTTGAGCTACACTTTTTTCTCCACTCCCTTTCTTTCTTATCCCCTTCTGCCCTCTCCCGTAACCTCCCAGGCTTCTAATTTACTCAGCAGATCTTGTCTTTTTCACCTCCCTTTGTAGATTTTCTTTGTTGTCTTTGTTCCCTGGGGTTGTGGCCTGTAGGCTGCGTTTTCTTTATGTATGAAAGTCACTTATGAGCAAATACATATTATATTTGTCTTTCTGGGTCTGAGTTACCTCACTCAATATGATCCATCCATTTGCCTGTAAATTCCAAGATGTCATTATTTTTTACTGCTGTGTAGTACTCCATTGTGTAACTGTACCACATTTTCTTTATCCATTCTTCAGTTGAGGGACATCTAGGTTGTTTCCAGGTTCTGGCTATTACAAACATTGCTGCTTTGAACATAGTTGAGCACATGTCCTTGTAGTATGAGTGAGTGTTTTTTGGATTTATACCCAACAGCAGTATTGCTGGGTCTTGAGGGTAGATCATTTTCTAATTTTCTGAGAAATCACCATACTGATTTCCAAAGCAGTTGTACAAGTTTGCACTTTCACCAACAATGGATGAGTGTTTCCCTTACCCCACAACCTCTCCAGCATAAGCTGTCATCAGTGTTTTTGATCTTGGCCATTCTGACAGGTGTAAGATGGAATCTCAAAGTTGTTTTAATTTGCATTTCTCTGACAGCTCAGGATGTTGGGCATTTCCCTAAGTAAGACACCCTTATTCTTCCCTCAATGGGAAAAAAATAAAATAACATTTTTACTTACAATTCAAACTTAAGTTCTGAGTGGGGCTCAAGTTTCTCTACCAGTATGGCTGAGCTATCTGGGTGCCACGTTTCCACAGATCTAACACGTGGTAACAGGAGGAGGCCCAGCTGGCAGCAGACAGGCAGATGAGGAGGAGTGGGGGTGGGGCACATGGGGGTGGGGCACATAGGGGTGGGGCACAACAGCCTGAGATTGCCGACTACCAACCAGCCAGAGTGGTGTGGGCACCTCCCTCCCGAGGAAGGGGGAGCACTGTTTAGGCAACTGTTTCCTTTCCGGAGCTCAGGTCTTGCTACAATATAACCTAATATGTCCTTGACTGATACAAAAATTGGAATTAGCTGGGCATGGTGATGCAGACCTGTAATCCCACCAATTAGGAGACTACGGCAGGGGGGTTGCCAAGAGTTCAAAGTCAGTACAGACTATATAGCAAAACCCTGTCTCTAAATTAGTGTGCATGTGTGCACACAAAGCCAACAAACACAGATATGTGTGACATTAGCTTACATGGAGGGCACGTGCGTGCCACCATGCTGGGTTTCCAGTCATATTTTTTACTTGTACAACTATTAATTTATTGGGGGGGCACATTTGTGAACATCAAAGAACAATTTAGAGGAGTGGGTTCTCACCTTCCACCATGTGGGTCCTGGGGGTCAAATTCGGGTCATCAGGCTAGGCGGCAAGAACTTTTACCCACCGAGCTATCTTGCCAGACCTCCAATAATATTTTCTTTTCATTTACATTTCTGGGGAGAGGGGGTGATGCCAGCACACCACAGTGTATGTGTAGACTTCAGAGGACAACCTGTGGGAATCAGTTCTCTCTCTCCACTCCGTAGGTTTCAGAGATCAAACTCAGGTCTTCCTCCATCTTGACGAGTGTTTTACCTGCTAAGACCTCCCACCATCCCTCCAAACACAATGACAGAACTGCACTAATGAAATCACCTGTAACCTCATCAGTGTCAAGACTAGCTTACCATATGCCCAGAGCAGATGTGACAACAGATCTTAAACCCCAGCAATTAAATCACAAGTTCGAGGCCAGCCTGGGCTGCACAGCAAGACCCAATAAAGAAATTGCTTCTTGAACCTTTGGCTAAGAAAAATGCACTATGTACCTAGAATGGGGAGTTTGGCAATACACTGACTACCACACGGCATCGATAAAATGAATCCCTATGCCCGGTTTATCAGTCAGTTGCATTAAAAGGATCCAGAAAGCAGGGCTGGTTGAACAGGATGCTGTGTTCCATTCCTTTCTTGGGGCAAAAGGAAATCAAATTCATAAAATAGTGTCCGTACAGAGATGAGAGAAGACGAAGTAGCTTGAGGCAAAGTGAACACTTTCACAATCGGCACGTGGGACGGAGCTGAGGAATGGGGGAAGGAACCCTCTTTGCCTGTCACTGTGCCACACGCCTTTAACCCCAGCACTTGAGGCAGATGGGGCTCTGTGAATGAGAAGAGTCTGGGTCCCTTCGTGAGCTCTCACGGCACAGACTGAACACGGGCACTTGCAGACAGTAGCTGATGTAAGTTAACAGCAAACAGAGTTAAACAGCCACACGGGTGAATAAAATAATGAAGAGAGCCGGGCAGTGGTGGCTCACGCCTTTAATCCCAGCACTCGGGAGGCAGAGGCAGGCGGATCTCTGTGTGTTTGAGGCCAGCCTGGTCTACAAGAGCTAGTTCCAGGACAGGAACCAAAAAAACTACGGAGAAACCCTGTCTCAAAAAATAAAAAAATAAAATAAAGATAATGAAGAGAACAGAATAGCCAAGAACTGCAGGAATGCTCGTCTGCTTTTAGACTCAAGGAAAGGCTAGGACGGGGCATTTTTCTTAGATATGGATCAGTCCCAAGAAGACCAAATGGTCCTTGGGGGAATTAATGCAACAACTCTGCCTTGAAGACAAGTCTCTTACATAAAATGGCATACCATCTACAGAGGAGCCAAGTATATCCTAACACAGGCTTACCTCTGAGTTACTTATAGTACCTAACATGATATAAAAGTACTATATTGCTGCTCTATTTTATTGTTTAGGGAAAAGTGAAAAATGTCTTATCATGGACAAAAATAGTTCATCATGGGCATAATTTAAAAAAAATATTTTGGGGGCTGGAAAGATGGCTCAGCAGTTAAGGGCACTGACTGTTCTTCCAGAAAACCATGTTCAAAATCCCAGCACCCACATGCAACTCAACACTGTCTGTAACCCCAAGATCTGACACTCACACAGACAGACCCGCAGGCAAAATACAAATGTATATAAAATAAATCAATATAAAAAATATTTCCAGGGCTGATTTGGTTTCAGTGGTATAGTGCTTACCTTGTATGTACAGAGCCCTGCATTCAATCCTGAGCACTAATAATCAAAAGCTCAACTGACAACTGGTTGAGTCCCTGCAGGTGGTTATGAAGGACCAATTGTGATAGCCTATGCTCATATACCTAACTGGCTGATACAGGCCAAACCTGAAAGGCCCTGTCCCCAAGTAAGTTTAAACAATTTTTTTTTGTTTGTGCTCCGTCTGGCTACGCAGCCTTGGCTGTCCTTGGAACTTTTGGCAATCCTCTTGCCTCAGCTTCCTAAGTGCTGAGGATCGCAGGCATATACTACCATGCTCAGTTCCTAAACAGAGCTCTGAGCACTTTCTTGCTCCTAAATTTTTTTTTTGGTTTTTTTTTTTTTTTTTTTTTTTTTTTGGTTTTTCGAGACAGGGTTTCTCTGTGGTTTTGGAGCCTGTCCTGGAACTAGCTCTGTAGACCAGGCTGGTCTCGCACTCACAGAGATCCGCCTGCCTCTGCCTCCCAAGTGCTGGGACTAAAGGCGTGGGCCACCGCCCCGCTTTTTTTTTTTTTTTTTTTTTTTTTTTTTTGGATTTTCGAGACAGGGTTTCTCCGTAGCTTTTGGGTCCTGTCCTGGACCTAGCTCTTGTAGACCAGGCTGGCTTCGAACTCAGAGATTCGCCTGCCTCTGCCTCCCGGGTGCTGGGATTAAAGGCGTGCGCCACCACCGCCCGGCTCTTGCTCCTAAATTTGAAAACACTAAGTTTAAGTATAAACCATCCATCCCATCATTAAGAAGGTGAAGGCAGGGAGATAAGAAGATCAAGACCAAAGCCGGGCGGTGGTGGCGCACGCCTTTAATCCCAGCACTCGGGAGGCAGAGGCAGGCAGATCTCTGTGAGTTCGAGACCAGCCTGGTCTACAAGAGCTAGTTCCAGGACAGGCTCCAAAAACCACAGAGAAACCCTGTCTCGAAAAACCAAAAAAAAAAAAAAAAAGAAGAAGATCAAGACCAGCCTTAGCTACAGGAGACAATCTCAAAAATAAAGATGGCCAGGCATGGCGTGGTGCACACCTTTAATCCCGGCACTAAGAAGGCAGAAGCAGGCATCTCTCTGTGAGGACAGCCTGGTCTACAAAGGGATTTCCAGGATAGCCAGGGCTGCACAGTGAGACCTCACCTCATAAACAGATAGATAGATAGATAGATAGATAGATAGATAGATAGATAGATAGATAAGGTTTACTTGAAGATCTAGGATTTAAACTTTTTAAACTTTTCCTTACTAATTTCCAGGGCAAACATGTCAACATGACACACATAGTGTAAACACATATAGTCACATTTATTGCATTAGAAAAATTCATGTAAGCCACACAGTGGCCGGATCTCCCACACCCTGAGCGGGTCTGATCACCCCACAGCCCTCTTTAGACACTATTTACAAACGCATGCGGACTACATTGGAGGAAGAACTTAATGTACAACTGAGACGTGGATGCTGGTTATTCCAACCTCTCTCGCTTTACAGCCAGCCCTTAATCCCTTAACTGCTGTCCAAACAGCTCTCATGGAAGAGACTCAGTATCAAACAACCAGAAGATACTTAGGTCCAAAGAGTCCTTCAGGACAGAGGGCTAAAAGAACCTGACCCTCCCAACCCCTGAAGCTGGTACACCTTCATCTGAGAGCCACACTGCTGAGGACAGCAAAGCATACGGCAAGCGTCGGGAGAGTGAGATTCCATCCCACAGCCGGCCGGAAAACCCACTCACACTTCTACATTAAATAGGCCCCTTTCCAGGGTAAGGAACATCCAAAAAAGGCCCTTCCAGGCCCAGTAACAGTTCTTTGGAGACACCGATGCTGCCGCTTCAGAAATGGAACACTTGGCTGGACATGCTGAAGTTAGCGTGCCAAAGTCCGGCTGGAGCTTGGTTTATTGTACTCCTCCAGATGGATGGTCTGGAAGGCCTTTGGGAGGCTCTGTGTTGGCTAGCTGACCTCTGGCGATCCAGGGGCTCCCAGGCACTGGGCTCTCCAGTAAGCTCCCGACTGACTCCATCAGTCTAACAAAGATGGATAGCAGAGTCAACATGACCCCCAGCAGATAGAGGTTCAACATGTACTTCATGGCCGCAATGCCCAGCTCCTTTGCAGGGGAGGAGAGCTGCCTTCTGCTTCTAGATCCTGTGAAGAGAGAGAAAGAGTCTATGTGTATACATCCTTCAACCCTTGTTTGCACTGGAGCAACAAAGGCCCTGCCAGCCAGGGAGCAGGGAGCCTGCATGTTTGCTTACAGCAGCGTCTCCAAGTATATTTGCACTACAAACGCCACGGCTGAAGAACAAATCACACTCTGGAATATTTTCAAGAACACTGTATAGAACTGCTTGTCTGTCCTTCCCACTCCCTCCAGAAGCCTGCTATGTAGCCCAGGCTAGTCTCACACTTGAAACAATCCTCTTGTCTGTGCTGGGATAACAGGTACAGTCCACGCATCCAGCTACCTTTACTTCTCTTGAAGACCATTCCTACCAAGAGCAACATACAAACCCTATGTTACAGTGCCGGTACTTACCTTTATATAAGGGGCAGATGGAAATATAAGAAAATCATGCTGGAGAGATGGGCCATTAGCACTGGCCCATCTTTTTTTTTTTTTTTTTTGTGGTTTTTCGAGACAGGGTTTCTCTGTGGTTTTGGAGCCTGTCCTGGAACTAGCTCTTGTAGACCAGGCTGGTCTCGAACTCACAGAGATCTGCCTGCCTCTGCCTCCCAAGTGCTGGGACTAAAGGCGTGCGCCACCACCGCCCGGCAACACTGGCCCATCTTGCAGAGGACTGGGGTTTGATTCCCAGCACCCACCTAGCAGCTCACAATCATCTGTAACTCCAGTCCCAGGGAATCTGACACCATCTCTGGGCTCTATAGGCATCATACATCCATAATGCATAACAAACATGAAGACAAACACAGAGGCAAAATGCCCATACATAATACACAAAAGAAAATGCTAGATGTGACCAGTGGTGCATGCCTGGGGCTACACAGTGAGTTAAAACCTAGCCTGGGCGCCGGGTGGTGGTGGCACACGCCTTTAATCCCAGCACTCTGGAGGCAGAGGCAGGCGGATCTCTAAAGCCAACCTGGTCTACAGAGAGAATTCTAAAGAGAAACACTGTCTTGGGAAAATAAAAAGGAGGCTCAAACTATAACGCAAGTAGTATAGAGAGCTTTCCCAGGATGTTGGAGCACCACAAGAATAAAAAGAACATGCCCTAAATAAGGCAACCTGTATAGTTAGTCTCTTCTGAATCACACATTTGATTATAAACTTCTTGAACGTCACAATAAATATAAATGATAAGGGTGGCAAAGGCCTGTAATCCCAGCTGTGAAGGAGGCTGAGGCAGAAGGAATGCATGTTTAAGGTCTGCCCCAGCTACAGAGAGAATCAGAAGCTACTGTCGAGAAGCCTTGTCTCAAGTAAACCCTAAGAGCTGGCAACATAGCCAGCGGTATAAGCCTTAGCATACGCGAAATTCTAAACAGCACTCACAAAATAACTGAAAGTTAAATCAAGTTCATTTGTCCAAGCATACTTAAATGCTTTCCAGTAGCTTAGGCATTCTGGAAGGCACTCTGGGCCACGCGATCGTCCTACAGACAAGAACACAGCCTTCCGAGGGGCAGTGACGACACAACACTCGTAATACATAATACATTAGAAAGGGGAAAATAAGGGTGTTTGGGGCTCACATGATGGACGAGCATTGGTGGCTCAAAGGGTTCATAGATTGGACCAGGCCAAGAGAGCCTAGGGACTCTCTGGAGGCACAGTCCTGAGGAGAGCCCAGGCAGCCTGATCGATGGGACAAGGGATCCAGGACTCGGCCTCCGGTCTGGAGGGTCCTGGGCCAGTTACCTCAGGAGGAAGAGTCAGGAGACGGCTGCTCGCAGTCACAGCAGGTCGTGCAGGCGCGAGGAAGAAGATCCTTGGAGTAGCAGCGTGGAAGCTCCACGCAGGCACTGCTCGGGCTACGAATAAGTAGCAAGGAGAAAACGACGCCTCGAGGCCCCGCCCACCAACGGCCGAGGTCCCGCCCTCGGAGGCCGCGCATGCGTACCGAAGCCGCACGCACGCTTCTCCGGGGCACGTCTGCTGCTCGCCCTGCCCGTGCCTCAGCTGGACGGGTCATCGCGGAGGCCGCAGAGAGTCGCGGCAAGCACGCGGCTCGCGGTTGACTCACTGCTGTCCGGAAAGGGTCTGGCGTGAAGATCAACCCGGCCGGCCTTCTAGAAAACCAGAAGTCAAAAGGCGCCTTCACGCCACCCTCCTCGTCATCATACTTGGTAGTGACACCACTTGGGGGCGTGTAGAGAGTGAAGGCCCGGCAGGGGTTCTTTTTAAAAGCTGGTTCTTTCCGGGTAGCCCGAGCTGGTCTCGAACCCTCCCGAGTGAAAGTGAAATAGTCTCCTGGCGTTAAGGCGTTTGGACAAATCACTTTGCCTTAGTGGAACCGGTCCCCAGTGAGGGCATTGACTCCTAGATGCTTTTATTGTTTTTATTCATTTAAAATAAACGACTTGTTTTAAAAGGTGCCTTCAGCTTGAACTAGAGAGGGAGGAAGCCATGGTTCAGGTTTCAGTCCTGGAAACTGATCTATCTGCCTTACTTACCCGCCAGCCCCGACCAAGACAATGCAGACATTTTGTCTCTGAAGGGGAATCTCAGAAAAGATTTCCTGGGGAAGCCGAGAGTGGGAAAACACACCCCCGCCCCCGGCGCGAGCCTAGAATTACTGACAGTTCGAACAGTGAATATCCACACATGGAAGGTTGTGGGTGGCCCTACTTCCTCAGGGTGAAGAGTGGACTGGGGTCGGAGGCAGGGATCGAGAGGATCCCCGATCTCTAGGATCGGCGAGTCAATGTACCGGGCAAGAACCAACTCTGTGTGGAGAAGCCCTCACCTCTAAGCTAACAGGAGTGGAAGGGAGGAAGCAAACTCTTGCCGTGACCTTTCCCCTACTTTTCAGGATGTCTAGTCTGTTGCAGAGGGGGCGGGGATGCCCGGAAGAAGAGAGAGGTGCTGGCCGGCAGACAGAGGTCCGTGGAATCAGTTTTCCTTGAGCAAACCACATCAGCTTTGGTTCGTCGTTATCCATAGCGTCTGTGCCCCTTTACCTAGAATTCCACTTCTGGGAATTATCCCTCAGGTAAGCTTCCACCTCTGGAGAATGGAGTTACCACAGTACTGTATCCAGTTAGGAAGGACGGAGAAAGCCCACAGTAGAAGCTGATGGGACATTCATACAAGGATTGCTATAAACCAGGAAGAGAAAAGGCACACACACACACACACACACACAGTAAGTATAGGGGCTGCAGAGTGCTTACCTTTCCATTCTAGTACCACCCATAATCCCAGCATTTGGGAGGTGGGTGCAGGAGGACCAGGACAAAGTCAAGGTCTTCCAGTACTTAGTGAATTGGGTACCAGGTTACCAGCAACACTGCCTCAAAACGCCAGGGCAAGGGCAGGCTGATCTCTAAACTCAAGGCTCGCCTGGTCTACAGAGCCGACGACTTTCAGGCTAGCAGGACTACATACAGACACCCTGTCTCGAAAAACGAAAATAAATAAAACAAAACAAAAACCACTGGTATATATGCCATAATGTCGATGAAACTTGAAAACATTATGGTAATTAAAAAGAGCCATTCTCGAGGCCAGAGAGGTGGCTCAGCAGTTACGAACCCTGGGGGCTCTTCGGAGAACCTGGGTTCAGTTCCCAGCATCCACATAGTGCACCTCTGTCTCTTCAGGCACTGCACACATGCAGGAGAAACATTCATACACATAAAATAATGTACGAGTCCATTTAGGTGACATGTCAGAGTAGACAAATCTAAAAAGAGACCACAAAATTAAATGCTCACTATAGTGAAAGTTGGGAGGTTTCTCCCTTGCCTCCTTTGGTTTTTGATACTTACTGTGTGATAAAGTCCTATATATCCTTATCTCTCTCTCTGTCTGTCTCTCTCTGTCTCTCTCTCTCTCTGTCTCTCTCTCTCTGTCTCTCTCTCTCTCTCTCTCTCTCTCTCACACACACACACACACACACACACCAGACACTGAAATCTGTTGCGTGGATTATGTCTGAATAAAGTCAGATTTTTAACTTTTAAGCCAGGGTTTTGCTGGCCGTAAATGTTCCATCTATCTTCAGTCTTGCCAATGTTGTGATCAGAGGCGCAGGCCACCCTTGCCTGCGGAGAACGTTGTTTGTTTTTAAAAGGGTAGTGAAGGACATCTTCAGATAAACAAAAACAGAGAACCACCACAGGCCTTTACAAGGGAAAACATCTGAAGTATTTAAAGAAGAAAATGAAGGTCAAAAGGAGATGAGCTGCCAAAAGAAAGGGGCCAAATGTTTAGAAAACACATGTGTCTATCTAAATAAACTATGGTAAGTCAAAGCTATTTTTAATAATAATAATAATGATTAGTGTGGGAAAGTAAAATTAGATGAGCTGAGAAAACCCTGGTAAACATTTAAGATGGGAACAGGAAAGTGGGTGTGGAGTTGAGTTTCTACAACCCTAGCCCGGGAGAGGTGAGGCCGGAGGCCCAGTTCACGGCAGCTTCAGCTGTATCACGAGCTCAAAGCCAGCCTAGGCTGCTGGAACCCTCTGTCTTGGTTAATCTTGATCATCAGCTTGATAGACTTTATAATCGCCAGGGAAACAACTCCTGGGGAAGTCAGTAAGGTGTTTCTAGATTAGGTTGGTTATAGCAGGGGTCCTGGACTGAAAGAAAAGAGAACAGAGCTCCAGCATCCCTGCAAAGTTACCAGCTGCCTCACGGGCCTGCTGCCAGCATTTCCCACCTGGGCTTGAGAGACTGAGAACCTCAAATTCTACACCAAAATAATCCCTTCCAATTTGCCTTTGTCAGGATCCTTTATTACAGTAATAGAAAAGTAACCACGACACTCTATTTCACAATGGCTTTTGTCAGGGTACTTTATTATGGTAATAGAAAAGGAACTACTAGATTGTACTTCTTAGTGGGCATGGGGGGGGGGGGAGGCCTCAGGGAACAGAGATAGAATTGAGTCAGTCTTTTTATTTGGGAGGAAAGTCATTAGACTTTTTGTGTCTTCTAATTTAAATACTCAACAGGCTCAGTGGTTTATAATCCCATCACTTGGGAAGCAGAGGCAGGCAGACCTCTGTGAGTCTGAGGCCAACCTGGTCTACATAGCAAGGTCCAAGATAGCCAAAACTACACAGAGACCCTGTCTCTAACAAAAGAAAAAAAATACAAAGGATAGATGTCCTTCCTGCCCCCTATCCTGAAATTTTCAGTTTTCAAACCATTCAGTAGGACAGAGTAAGGCTTCAGCTGTGCGCACTCTTGTAGCTCCTGCAACCAGAGAGGCTGAGGCAGGCTGTCACTTGAAGCTGGGTGTGAAGCTAGGTGCCGTGGGTCACATCCTAATTCCAACCCTTCCAAGGCTGAGATAGCATGGAGAGTTTGGGACCAACTGGAATGGTCAGAGGTTGGGGGAGGAAGGAAAGCAGGAAGAAAATAAAAGACAAAAAAACTCCCCAAAACAACTCCCTAAAAAGGAGGAGGTGTGACCCAGAATGGAAAGATCTCTTACTACTGGATCCTCAGTGTCAGACATGCTCAGTCAATACTGGATAAGTGAGCGGATGGATGCTTGCTTCACTCTCTTCTACACCCTAAATGCCATTCCTCACAGTAGCCTTTCAAAACAGCCCTTATACATCAGCACCAGAACCCTCTCCATCTCCCCTGCTTGGCTTCACTTTGTCTTCAGAATGCCCAATGGCACCAAACCCATCTCACATTTACTTGTCAATTAATTTCTCCCACAAGATTGTATCTCTGTGAGAATGAGGATTTGTGTTGTTCTGAAAATTGCTTCATACCTAAACCCAGAACAATGCTGGGCATATATAGCAGATGCTTATATTGTTTGTTAAGTGAATCATTTTCATGACTTTTTGGAAGTAAAAGAGCAGCTGCTGAAATACTAAGTGCCTTTGTTTTGTTTGATATGGAATTTGTTGTTGCTATTGAGGTTTGTGTTGTTGTCATTTGCGTTTTTTTTTTAAGACAGAGTCTCACTCTACAGCCCAGACCAGTCCGAAATTCCTTGAACTCCTATCAGCCCTCCTGCCTCAGCCTCCAAACACTGGGGTTAGAGGTGTGAACCAGTACACCAACTGCATCAGTATTTGTCAAACCTTTTTACAGTGATTCTCTCTGGGTATTACGATGATAATTTATCTTCCAAATTTTCCCCTCCTGGTATTTGTTACAGTTATAATCTCAGAAAAAAAATAAAGTTTATTAATATATTGTAAGTTGCTGCCTTAACTCTTTATCCACCCCACCCCCCATGATGTTCTGGGTATTGGACCAAGGCTTTGTCCAGGCTGGGCAGATATTCTCCCACTGAGCTCCGCCCTTGTGCCTGCCTGAAGTCTTGACCCAGTTTTTCCACCCCAACTCATGTGTTGTTTTTCCTTCACTGCATGAACCAGTAAGATGCTAGTGGGAGTGAGAGGCAGGGCCATGGCAAGGTGTGAAGAACCAGGGGAAAGGGGACCCAGAGGAGTCGCTGAAATACGAGCAGAGGGCACCCAATACACACAGTGACTTCTCGGCCTATGTGGGTGGGTCGCCTCAGTCCAGAATGTGGTGCTGTTGTAACCCAGCATGGGGCTGAGGTGAGTCATTCCTCCAGTTCTCTGTTTCTTCATCAGAACTTGCTGTGAACTCAGGGGCAGCCCCTAGCTCATAGGCCCCTGTTCCCCAGTGCGGTGGAGGAGGGAGGCTAGGGTTTAAAACTGCGCCTAACTGGTTACCTAGTTAGATATTGTTGGGGAAAAAAATCTAAATTGAAAAAGGAAGGATCTTGTTTGTTAGATTTTTGTGTATGTGTGTGCAAGCACGTGTGTTTGAGCGGGTGCCAGGAGTTGTTATTGTGGGATTTTTGTTTGTTTTTGACAGGGTCTCGCTGTATATCCTGGCTGGGCTAGAACTCACTATGTAATCAGGTTGACCGCAACTCTTAGACATCTGTCGGCCGCCTCTGCCTCTCGAATGCTAAGGTTAAACGTGTGTGCCACTTTGCCTGGCAAACACGGTGTCTTTTTCAACTGTTCTCCACTATGTTTTTTTATCTAACATGCATGATTGTTTTACCCGCATGTTTGTCTGTACACCACACGCGTGCCTGTTGACCTCAGAGGCCAGAAGAAGACATCAGTTCCGCTAACACTAGAGTTGCTGGTACCAAGTACTGGGAATCAAACCCGTCCTCTGGAAGAACAGTTAGTGTTCTTTTTTTTTTTTTTTTTTTTTTTTTTTTTTTGGTTTTTCGAGACAGGGTTTCTCTGTGGTTTTGGAGCCTGTCCTGGAACTAGCTCTGTAAACCAGGCTGGTCTCGAACTCACAGAGATCCGCCTGCCTCTGCCTCCCAAACAGTTAGTGTTCTTAACTGCTGAGCCATCTCACCAACTCAGAACGTTATCTTCTGTCTTTGCAAAGGCAATCTCATATAGCGCACTCAGGTTAACCTCAAATTCATTGTGCAGCTGAGGCTGGCTTTGAACTCCTGATCTTCCTGCCTCCATTTCCTAAGTGCTGGGATTGCAGGTGTGAACCACTATGCCTGGCTGACTTCAAAAACTTCATAGCAGCCGGGCGGTGGTGGCGCACGCCTTTAATCCCAGCACTTGGGAGGCAGAGGCAGGCGGATCTCTGTGAGTTCGAGACCAGCCTGGTCTACAAGAGCTAGTGCCAGGACAGGCTCCAAAGCCACAGAGAAACCCTGTCTCGAAAAACCAAAAAAAAAAAAAAAAAAACTTCATAGCAGTAAAATTAAAGCTTAATAATTAATCAGTATCGCCGGGCGGTGGTGGCTCACGCCTTTAATCCCAGCACTCGGGAGGCAGAGGCAGGAGGATCTCTGTGAGTTCGAGTCCAGCCTGGTCTACAAAGAGAGTTCCAGGACAGGCTCCAAAGCTACAGAGAAACCCTGTCTCGAAAAACCAAAAGAAAAAAAGAAAAAGAAAAAAATAATTAATCAGTATCTATAAAATCTTACTTGTCAACCAGACGATTGAAATTCAAAGTCGAGCATGGTGGTGCACCCTGTAGTCCCAGCATTTAGGATTCAGAGGCAAGCCTGCTGAGAGGTCAGGTTAAAGGCAGCCTACTGGACCCTGTCTGTAAAACAAACAAAGCAAAGAAGAAAAGAAAGTAAGCCATTCCTTCCAGAAGCCTCCTCTCTTCTCTCCTCCTCCTTCCAGACAGTCTCCTGTGTAGCCCAGACTGACTTCAAGCTCTCTACGTGGCTGAGGCTGTCCTTGAACTCAGGATTCTCCTGCTTCCACTCTTGAATGCCAGGATCATGGGCATTAGCCATTCTGACCAGCATTTTTATTTGTTTCATTTTTGAGTCCTCCTCTGTAGCCCAAACTGGCCCTGAACCTTGTGGCACAGATTGGCTTTGGACTTCTGCTTCAGCTACCTGAGTGCTGAGATTACAGGCAAGCACCGCTTTACCCAGCTGTGCCGAAGTTTGGAGAGTGAGAAGGGGTGGATTTGGTAAGTTTAAAGTCTCCAGTGTTTCCAGGTTCTACTTTGAAAGGTGCTGTCACCTCTTGGTATCCATGGGAAGTTGGTTTCAGGACACTGCAGCTACCGGCAACTGCACGTTCTCAAGTCCCTTACGTAAAATGCCATGGGGTTTGCATGTGACGTTTGCACATCCTTCTGAATACTTTCATTTAGATTAGTTATGAGACCTGTCCTCTACATAGCTTACACCCATGTCATATAATGCAATGAGCATGCTACTAGTAATAGTAGCTATCCTGTATTGCTTTAGGGAATAATATCGGGGGTTGGGAGGAAGGCCACACTATTTCACTGTAGATAATTTCTTTGTAAGTATTTTTAATCCAAGGTTGCTTGAATCAAGGCTACAGAAGGCTGATGATACTATAAAAAGAAGAAAAGGAAATCAATGGATGTTTGAAAACAATAGATTAATGAACAGCTTAGGAGAGATTCAGGAGTCCCATTCTTTTTTGTTTTGTTTTGTTTTGTTTTTTGTTTTTCGAGACAGGGTTTCTCTGTGGCTTTGGAGCCTGTCCTGGAACTAGCTCTGTAGACCAGGCTGGTCTCGAACTCACAGAGATCCGCCTGCCTCTGCCTCCCGAGTGCTGGGATTAAAGGCGTGCACCACCATCGCCTGGCCAGGAGTCCCATTCTGTGGAGGCTCCTGTACCAGGTAGGTAACGGGCACCAAAAGAATCTATGCAGACAGAAGAGGAGAGCTCCCTGGGAGCTGCCTCAGAGCACTCCCAGTCAGCAACCACAGATGAACCTATGTATAGGGTGGGGCTTCTTGCCCCAGTCACCAAGGTGGAACTGGAGCTTTCCTCTCGGCCTCTTACCTTGGCACCCACAGTGAGCCCTGAGCGTGGGGGAACCCAGGCAGCTGCCAGGGGACCAAGCCCAGAGCTACACTGCTTGGCAAACGGGTGTGGAACTACAGGAGAAAGTGAGCATCTTGCTGTCAAATCTGAAAGGTGGACGATGTGGGTAGAAGTCCTGGGGTGCAGCGGGGATTTCCTGTTTTCCAGGCTGTTTCATTCATAATTACTTCACCCTGTCCTCTTCACACACACATATGCCCTGTATTGACACACACCCGGACTCCACTGCATTCTCTCTTTTCCTAGCTGGCTGGCGACTCTCTCCCAGACAGATGCCCAGACGTCTCTCCTGCCAGCTGGCCGACTCTGTGACTCTGCTCCAAGTTGGCTAGTGGAGGATAGAGGGTTGTCCTGCTGCCTCTCGACCCAGCCAAGAAGGGCAGAAGCTGCTGCCGGGAGAGGCAGAGAGAGGAGAGAAGGGCCAGAGAGATGCCTAAGCCTGCCAAGCGCTTGCCCCACAAAGCTTGATGGACGGAATTCAATCCCCAGACCTCGCTCATGCCCCTACCCCCACCATACACAATAACAATATTTTTTTAAATTAAAGGACAGTTTGGGGTTTAGCTCAGTGGTAGTGTAGGGTCCTCAGCCGGGGGCGTGGGGAGAATGCTCAGCCTCTTTTTTTCCCCTTTCATGACTGACCTTCCTTTATTCTTGCCTTAGTAGAGGACTCTCTGGAGACGTTTCCTGATCCACGGTCTTAATGAAAGTGTTGTGGTCCTTCCTAAGTGCTGTCTGTCCGTTCCCCTTCCCCGGAACCTGAAAGGCAGACAGTACTGTATGGTGTTTCTGGCTTTGGGTCCTCCCTAGTGCCTGTCCGTGATTCTTTTGTGCCACTGGGGTATGCCATTCAGTGTTCTTGTCTCACAGCTGAGGAGTACTTTCTATCAAGAGAGCCTTTTTAGCCAGGCGGTGGTGGCGCACGCCTTTAATCCCAGCACTCAGGAGGCAGAGGCAGGCGGATCTCTGTGAGTTCGAGACCAGCCTGGTCTACAGAGTGAGTTCCAGATCAGGCTCCAAAGCTACAGAGAAACACTGTCTTGGAAAACAAAACACAAAAAAGCAAAACAAAAGGTTATTGCAGAACTAGAGAATGTATAACAGGAGTAGAGTTACTTGTGTGAACTCTGGGCTCCATCTCTAGAACCGAGGAGGGGGAGGGAGAGGAAGAGGGGAAGGCAAGGGGAAAAGAAGAGAAGGGTTGCTCTGAGATATTTAAGATTTCTTATTACTACCACTGGTAATTATTATTTTAGACAAGTATCACTATATATCCCTGGCTGACCTGGAATTTGCTGTGTAGTAGACTGGCCTTGAACTCATAGAGACCAACCTGCCTCTGCCTTTTGGGCACTAGTATTGAAGACCACCACACCCAGCTGGGATTTTAGAATACATTATCTCAGTCTGTCCTGAGGATGATCAGTTTCTTCACTTTACTGATGGACCACAGTCCCACCCCAAATTTCACCATTTAACATGTGTAGAACTCAATGGTTTTAAATGTCACCGATTGGTTCAACTAATACTATGACTTTCAGAAACAATAATAAGGAAGGTGAAATGTCACCTTCCTAAAAGAAACCTCACACTTGTGTCATTCCCTATGTCCTTCCCCCTTCCCCCCACCCCCGCCTCTGTCAACCACTACAGAATCTTTCTAGATATTTAGGATTGCATGTTGCCAACTGACAAGTTGCCAACCTTTTACCTAGACTGAACCTGCTCATCCCACCTAAGTCACCAAATTCTAGCTCAGCCACCCCCCACCCAGCCTGCAGCATTGAGCAAACCAAGTCTCTTCAAAGCCCTGAGACCCCAGCTTGAAAATCTGGCTGAGAAAAAGAAAAAAAGAACTAACATTCCTTTTGACTGATTAAATTATGTCAAAATGTGGTTTTATGCAGAGGAATTTTCTTATCCCAGCTTCTGGAATAAATGCATATTGTCCCCCCCAAATCTTCTCTGCACAGCAGAAGTCAAGGGAAGACAGAAGAACATGTGGCATCTTCCTGTGTTCTTGGCACCATACTTCAGAAGCTAAGGTAGGAGTTAGAGGCCAGCCTGGGCTACAGAGTGAGAGTAAGTAGGAGACTCTGCCCCAAACAAAACAAAACAACAAAAAATCAGATTTTTAGAAACTCAGGACGGGAACCCTTTTGAGAATAATGACCTTTTGTTTGATGGACAATGGATCCATCCAGCCCAGAAGGTCCTGGGTTTGTGTGTTAGGACAGAGTGTATACTGCAAACCTTTGTACAGTCATGGTTCGGAGCTGTTGACATTTTCATTGTCTTTGTGACTCTTTGTGCCCCGGAATGTCCCGGCTAGGTCAAATGGCTTTTCCAGCTCACGGTACCGGTCTGAGTCAATAGCATATGACTGCCGGTGGTTTTTGCACCAGACACCAGATATAACCTGTCACCGTGGTCAATTTAGGTTCCGGGCTGGGGATAGCTCAGTAGCACAGTCTCTACCTTGTATGTTCAAAGTTCTGGGTTTCCTGATCACCTCTACTTTTCCTCAGCCAGACAAGAAGGCAAGTCCCACTTTCATCATTTCCAAACCCCAACACACTTTCTTAAAGGGGTGCACTGTGAAAAGTCATGAGCGCCTCCTTCCAATGAGAATTTATGAGGCCCTTTGGAAGACAAGACAGAATTCAAAATCTTTCCAATATCTAAAAGCAAGTCAAGGACCAATAGCCAAGTATAATAACCAATCTCGTAGCAGCCAGTCCCCAGGGTCACACCACCCGATTGACTAGGTGCCAGACAGGGCAAAAAATTGTCAGTATCATCAGAGCCAAAGGCTTGGACTCAGCCTGCTCTTGGCCTGCTAGGGTCAGAGAGACAAAGGAGCCTGCTCTGGGGAGAAGGTTACTTCCCTGGTCCTTTCTCCCCAGCATTGTGGATTTTGTTCTCCAGGAGGACTTACTGTCCACCCGGTTCCCAGGAAAGCACATCACTTTTTTATTATTATTATTTTATTTTTTGAGGTTTCTCTGTAGCTAATGAGCCAGTCCTGGAACTAGCTCTTGTAGACCAGGCTGACCTCAAAGTCACAGAGATCCACCTACCTCTGGGATTAAAGGCGTGTGCCACCACTGCCCGGCTACGCACTGCTACTGTCAAAGCAGGGAGGTCCTCTGTGAGAGTGTCCTGATTTCTCCGTTTCAGTCCTTAAGGGGGCACGTGTGACTGTTCCATCAAGCCATGCAGCTGTGTCTCTCCTGACCTCCTCCTCTTAACCAGTTCTGCAGGTAAGCTCTCTTGACACAGGGCAGGTGGACGCACAGAAAGCTAACAATTTTGGAGGAGAAACTGGGGATATGAGATGAGAAATGGGGGCCATTAATTTCGATTTTCCCAACATTTTCACTTTTTTTTTTTTTTTTTGGACCTAGGCTGGCCTTGGGTCTCTGATCTCTTACTCCTATTCCCCAAATATTGAGATTACAGACATTGCCACCATGCTCTCCCAGTATCCTAATCTTTTACTTACATTTGGGGCGGGGTGTTTTTTGTTTTTTTTTTTTATTTTTTTATTTTTTATTTTTTTAGGGAGTCTCATATAGCCCTGGTTGACCTCAAACTCCCTTTGTTTTCCAGGATAACCTTGAGTTTCTGATCCTCCTGCCTCCAGCCTTCCAGGCAGGGTTTACAGGCCTGAGCTACCACACCTGACTTAATGAAGTGCTGGGCTGGGACCCATCCTCCCACTTCCCTTTCTTTCTCATCTTTATTTTCTTTAGTTTCCTGCCCAGTCCTTTCCCGGAGAGCCACCCTTTTCACTGGGTAGTCTTTGTAATAACCCTGCCTCCTGAACTGAACATCTAAAAAGAAAATCCAGCCGGGCAGTGGTGGCGCACGCCTTTAATCCCAGCACTCGGGAGGCAGAGGCAGGCGGATCTCTGTGAGTTCGAGGCCAGCCTGGTCTAGAAGAGCTAGTTCCAGGACAGGAACCAAAAGCTACGGAGAAACCCTGTCTCGAAAATCCAAAAGAAAAAAAGAAAAAAAAGAAAATCCAAGCCCAGTGTGGGCATGTTGACCCCTGCTGTAATCCCAGGTTTACAGAGGTTGAGGCTGGACGATTTCAAGTTCAAGGCCTTGTCACAAACAAGCAAATGAAACAGTCTCGGCAATGAAGGCTGGCCTAACACATTGACTAATTATCTTAATGATTTTATCCTATAGAGTTTGGCATGCATGCCAGAGTCATCTGGTGACCAATGTTAGTTACAACCAAGATGGCAGAAGCTTTGTCAAATTGGATCACTACACAACTGGGAGAGACATTTGGAGACTGAGCTGCTTGCCCTGTGGGACTCTGCTTCCTGTGTCTTACCAGTTGTTTAGAGATCTAGAGGCTTGATAATATCCTTACCCTTACGTGATAAAACTGTGTATCTTATCATTGAAATTGATACATGATTCACTTATACATAATAAAATATTTTTTAAAAAATGGTTACATATTGTTATAACTCGGTTAGAATTAGTAAGACATGCAAAATTGACACATTATTTAAATTTTTAAAATTTATTTATTGTATGTGTATGATTGTTTTGCCTATGTGTATATGTGCACCACGTCCATGCCTAGTGCCCTTGAAGATCAGAAGATATCAGATCATCTGGAACTATGGGTATTATGGAATTATGGGTGGTTATGTGCCACCAGTTGGGTGCTAGGAACCAAACCTGGGTCCTGGGTTCTCTCCAAGACCAACAAGTGCTCTTAACAGAGCCATGTCTCACACGCACACACACACACATACTTGTTAACTGCCGTATATTCCAATGAGATATCAACCTGGCAGGCATGTACTAAACTAATTGCTCACTGTTTGTTTGGTTTTCTTGTATCCAAAAGTCCACTTGGGTGTTCAAAAGATGACAATGGATAGCGGGGGTGGGGAGCCTAGAATCGGAACTGGGGCAACTAGTTAGGGGATTACACAGGTGTGAGTCACCAACTTTTACCCTCCCTACAAGAAGATAGCCATTAGCAATACCGATATTCTCAGTGATTCAGTGTGTTGTTGAAAGCAGGGGTTTCCAGATAACTTGACTTGGGTGAAGCTCAGCTCCATACTTCCTGTCTGGGTAACCCGTCCTTTCCTGAGACTCAGCTTCTCTTCAGTGTTCATAAGGATGACAGTGTTACCCTGGAAATGACTTGTTTTAAGATTTTATTTTCTTTCTTCCTCTTCCTCTTCTTCTTCTTCTTCTTCCTCTTCTTCTTCTTCTTCTTTGGGTTTTCCAAAGCAGGGTTTCTCTGTGTAACAGCCCTGGCTGTCCTAGAATTCACTCTGTAGTGTAGGCTGTCTTCGAACTCACAGAGATCCTCCTACCTGTGCCTTCAAAGTACTGGAATTAAAGGTATGTACCACTACCACTCAATTTAAGATTTCCTTTTTTTGTTTTTTGTTTTTTGAGACAGAGTTTCCCTATAGCTTTGGAGTCTGTCCTCAAACTAGCTCTTATAGACCAGGCTGGCCTTGAACTCAGAGATCTGCCTGCCTCTGCCTCCCAAGTGCTGGGATTAAAGGCGTGCGCTACCACCACCCAGCTTAAATTTGATTTTTATATATAGATTAACTACTAACCTCATTTCTTAATTATACGTTGCATTTTTAAATGAACTACATAAGCACAATACCCCAAACAAGAGTAGAAACATATACATAGTGTAACAAAATAACTTTAAATTTGTATCAATATACTAAAATCCATGCCAATACAAAATGTCTGAAATTAAAAGTTGTTTTTTATCCTATATTCTTATATTCCCCTAAGTGATAACAAAGAATCATAACCCACCAAATAACCAAACACCACCCACACTCCAACTCTTGGGAATATGGGTATCATGCTTTCCAGACCGCCTCCTGTTTTCTGCTGGCAAAAGCATCTTCAGGGATCCCTGAGAGCATTGAGATACTAGCCAAGTCCTGGGAAGATCAGCGGTAACCTTTGTTGATGTGTTATATCACCTGTTAAGATTCAGGAGGTCTCCCTTGATCAAACCCGATCCATATTAACCCTGAAGGAGTCCACAGGACTCCTTCTCATTTCCTGTGAAATCAAATGCAAAACCTCTTCTCCAAAGCATTGTTAACTTCCATTTGACAAACACATTTTCTGCCTTCCATTTTAAAGTAAAGGCATTCTCAATTTCATCAGTCCCTCTTTCAATCCCATGTCTCTTGGCATCTGCTGTTTGCTTATCAGCATTCAAAAGTTCGAAGTCAACGCAGTACTGTTTAGGATCCAGGCTCCCTGTGTATTTCCGTCCTTCTTTTATATTACTGTTACTCTCTTTAAAGACTTTATTATTTCTAAACCATTTCTTTCTATGTCTGTCTATACCCATATTCTTTTTCCAATGGAACCTGTTTGGAGTTTTTTTTCCATCCGAACCTCTTTTGCTGTGTATCTTTTAGCCTCTTTGGACTGTGTGAGCAAACTTGAACTGCTAAGCTGCTATCCTTTGTGAAGCTCTATTGGTTGGCTCCACCTGCTTCTCGGGTTGTGAAAGCCATGCCTAAAGCTAGCTATCCGGTTGGAGGTGTGTTTGACCAGGAACTGCATTCGCCGCGCTCCCCCAAACACTGGGATGCTAGTGCCCTGGACAGTGGCAGGCATTTTTAGTTTTTTGTTTTTACTTCGAGTGAAAAAAGCCTGTTTAAGTGCTCTGCTGTATAGCAGGGTTTCTTAAAGGAGCCATATCCTTTATTTTTTCTTTTTTAAGCTTTCTCAGATCTACATAGGTGGATATCGGAACCCCATACTGGAGACAAAATGTTGTTGTTGTTGCTGTTTTTCTTCTCTCTTTTTTCTCTTTTGGCTTTTTTGGGGGTCCTCCACCCGGCTTCCAAATACACACATGGAGGCTTAACTTTCTTATGAATGCCCAGTCTTAGCTTATTTCTAGCCAGCTTTTCTTTTCCTTTCTTTTTTTAATTTTTCAAGACAGGATTTCTCTGTGTAACAGAGCTCTGACTGTCCTGGAACTCATTCTGTAGATAAGGCTGGCCTCCAACTCACAGAGATCGACCTGCCTCTGACTCCCGATTAGATTAAAGGTGTGTGTCACCACCACCCGGCACCCCTTTAATTTAATTTAATTTTTAAAATTTTTTTTTTGGTTTTTCGAGACAGGGTTTCTCTGAGGTTTTGGAGCCTGTCCTGGAACTAGCTCTTGTAGACCAGGCTGGTCTCGAACTCACAGAGATCCGCCTGCCTCTGCCTCCAGAGTGCTGGGATTAAAGGCGTGCGCCACCACCGCCCGGCAATCCTTTAATTTTATTTTATGTGTGTACATGTGTGTATGTTGGGGAGGTAGGTGGGGTTGGGGGTGTTGTGCGGGTGAGTGTTGTGCCCACGAGGTCAGAAAAGGCCATCAGATTAGCTAGAGTTAGAGTTATAGGTGGGTGTGACCCTCTCAAAGTGTGTGTGCTGGGAACTGAACCCAGTTCCTCTGGAAGAGCAGTATGTGTCCTTACTGCTGAACCATCTCACTAGCTCCACCCCTCTCCCTCCACCATCCCAGATATAGTCTTTTTTTTCTTTTTTTTTTTTAAACATTTGTAGTAATAGGAGCGGCGGGGCTGCGTCCCCGGCACCGGCCGCCCACATGGCTAGCTCTAGCTTATGCCCCGAAATAATTACACGGAAACTGTATTCTTTTAAACACTGCTTGGCCCATTTCTATCTAGCCTCTTCTAGGCTAATTCTCGCACCTGGACTAGCCCATTTCTAATTATCTGTGTAGCCCACAAGCTGGCTTACCAGGAATGATCTTAACCTGCGTCTATCTGGAGTGGGAGAATCATGGCGACTCCCTGACTCAGCTTCTTTCTCCCAGCATTCTGCTCTGTTTACTCCTCCCACCTATGTTTTAACCTATGAGGGCCAAGCAGTTTCTTTATTGCTTAACCAATGAAATCAACAGATTGATATATGACACTCCCACATCAAACATTCATTTATTTATTTATTATGTATACAATATTCTGTCTATGTGTATGCTTACAGGCCGGAAGAGGGCACCAGACCCTATTACAGATGGTTGTTAGCCACCATGTGGTTGCTGGGAATTGAACTCAGGACGTTTGGAAGAGCAGGCAATGCTCTTAACCTCTGAGCCATCTCTCCAGCCCCCCAGATACAGTCTTGTTATGTGCACTGGCCCTAAACTTGCATAGCCCAGTTTGGCCTTGCACTTGAGAGGATCATCCAGTCTCAGTCTCCTCAAGACAGACAAGCACCAGAAACAGTTCAGCAACCTCGGGCTCTGATTGCTTTGGGTTGTGCTCTCTGCCAGGCTTCTAAGAATGCACGTATTAGTTCTGCTTCCTTTACCGGTACCTGCTGTTCACACACATCCCTCTCCAAACAACACACCTTGTAGCCTCAGACTCTGCCTCATCAGTCCTCACGGACAGCTTTCAGTGAACAATGGAGTAATTTCCTCTGCCCCGTGTGTTCCATATGAATAATGGAAAGGCTCACGAAGCCTGAGCTGTTCTGGATGCATGAGCGGTTAGGCCAAAGTGTGACCTCAAGTGAACTCTTAGGGAGAATCCCAGGTCATCCTATGCTCGTGGTTAATTTGATATGCATATGATTAAAATCAGATGCATCATAAGAAGGGACATATGAAGTAGAACAATTATTGTATTACCAAATCTACCCATCAGAGAATGGCCCAAACTATACCCCTAAGCAACCAAACTCCCCCTTCTCTTAACCCAGAAAAGGAACCCAGAAGTGATGCTTGGGCTCCTTTCGTGTCTTCACTCATGTGACCCACTGTCAGTTTTGATAGTCTGTCCTTTTATAATCTGCAATATTATTTCACTTTTTAAAAAGTTACCTTGTGCCGGGCGATGGTGGCGCATGCCTTTAATCCCAGCACTTGGGAGGCAGAGGCAGGCGGATCTCTGTGAGTTCGAGACCAGCCTGGTCTACAGAGCGAGTTCCAGGACAGGCTCCAAAGCCACAGAGAAACCCTGTCTCGAAAAACCCAAAAAAAAAAAAAATAAATAAATAAAAAAAAAAAATAAAAAGTTACCTTGCACCAGGGAGTGGTGGTGCACGCTTTTAATCCCAGGACTCGGGAGGCACACGTAGGCAGATCTCTCTGAGTTCAAGGCCAGCCTGGTCTACAAGAGCTAGTTCCAGGACATCCAGGGCTGTTACACAGAGAAACTCTGTCTCGGAAAAAAAAAATGTTTTACAAATCTGCGTGAGCTCTTCCTCCTATCATTTAAACTAGAGTCTGAGAACCTGGGAATACCTAGCCTAGACTGGCCATCTGTTTCATCATGACTATTGGATTATAGTCCTACACCACCATGTCTCATCATCAATTTATTTCCTTTATTTTTTGTGTACGTGTGTTTTGTTTGCATATATGTGTATGTGCTACATGCCTGCCTGATGCCTGAGGTATAGAAGAAGGTATTGTTTCCTCTGGAGCAAGAACGGAAAATGCTCTTAACCACTCGGCCCTCCCTCCAGCCTCTGAAGAATCGTATTCTTTGTAAGAATTCCTTCCCTTCACTGTCATGTACCAGGACTCTGCCTTCTCAATTGATTTCAGCCACCAACTCACCAACCATAACTTGGTCTATCCATTTTCTTTAATTATCTAATATGCAAAGCAAAAGCACAAACCATTTAGTTTGAAACCACTGTCTTTATGGCATGCCTGTCATTGACCTGACCAGCCACAGTGGAGGACTCCAGGTCACTGGACCTCTTGGAGGTGTTCTCTTTGTTCAACTTCTGTTAACCCTTGGACGGTGAGGCTTTCATTTTCCCACCTTCGTTCATTTTGCTTATTACACTCTATGTCTGCCTGGAGTTAAGTCTGTAATAGCCTGGCATATCAGCACACACAGCCAGAACACACGTGCTTTGGAGTCTGACACTTTTGTTTTGTTTTGTTTTTTGGTTTTTTTTTTTTTTGGCTTTTCGAGACAGGGTTTCTCTGTAGCTTTTGGTTCCTGTCCTGGAACTAGCTCTTGTAGACCAGGCTGGCCTCGAACCCAGTCTGACACTTTTTACTCTACTAGTTTTGCCTTTTGTCTATCCAATCTGTCATTTAACTGAAGTTTGGTCCATTTCCGGTCTGAGCTCTTCTTTCTGTCTCTCTCCCAGAGAAGTAGCTGCTGCTGTGGCTCCTCTCCTCTCCCCTCCCCCCCTCTCTCTCCTCTTCCCCATCTCCCCTTCTCCCCTTTTCCCTTACCCCTCCATAACCCACTAAATAAATATCCAACCTCACTCTGCATGGCGTGCCTATCCATGTCTCTGTCTCTCACCTGCCATGTGGCTCCCTGCCCACTGCCTGTCACTGCTCAGGGACCTGTGGTGTGGTCTCATAGCCCACTGCCCACTGAAGTTACTGGGGGACCTGCAACATTTCTGCTGCTGTGCTCCTTGGGGAACTGCAGCATTTGATTTAAACCATAACATTGGTGCCTGAGACTCAGGAGGTTCTTCTGCCCCTCTCCAGGTCTCAGGATCCAGAACCTGGTATTTTTCCCACAACCACCACGTGTTCCATCTGCCTGAGTGCTGACCTCTATGCACACCAGCAACCCCTCAGTGATGAGTTTTCCCCTGCCAGCCCCCAACCACAGCCTTCACAGCTACGGTTGAGCCCTTCACTGCTTTCCATAGCTAAAAATGTGACTGGACAACCCCGGGTCAGCCCTCCTGTGTTAGCACTGCAAACGCTGTGTGGGGTGCATTCGACTGGGGGCCCAGGGTTCCTTGGATTTTTCTTTCTCCTTTCTTTCTTTTTCTTTTCTTTTGGACTACTTGTCAGTGGTCCCCTGCTGTGACAGACCACTCGGAGTGGCATCAAGCCTCTCTGGCTTCCAATTCATCTGTACTGAAGCCAATCAGGCTTTAACAGCCCACCTGTAGAGAGAGGACGCTCTTCTACACTGCCTGAGGTGTTCACCACTGTTTTTGTGGGTTTTCACATTTTCAGCTATGGTATAAACACTCATTCTGGCAGTGTTCCACCAGCTCCACTTTTCCTCAAACTGTCCTTGCCACCACTACTGCTGCCAACAGGATTGGTCGGATCCACGAGGTGACTGTTTTCAATCCAGCCTTTTGCTCTCCTCTGTGGCTTATGGCATGGCCACTCGGCAACAGGGCTGATCACACCTCTAGGTCTCTCTCCCATACAACATGGGACCACTGCCATTTTGACTGAGGTCAGGTGACTTGCCACCATCTTAACTGAGAGTCAGGTCAAGTGACCAAGTCCCACCTGCCTGGTTCCCCTGTTTTTGTCTCTAAATTTCTCTTGCTGACTCTGTTGCATGTGTCTTTTGCACAATGGCATGCCTTTGGTAGGGCCCACCAAGAGCATTCACTTTGCCCAATTCCTGTTCACTCTGTTTGTGTTCATACATGTAACTTAATTGCACCTATGTTTACTGTTAAATTTTATAATTGTCTGTTCATTGTATCTAATTCCAGACTACAAACCATTAAGCCTCATGTTTCAAACTGGTATGTACTTTTAAGTCTTTTACAGAGGCAGGAGGATTTCTGTGAGTTCAAGTCCAGCCTGGTTTACAGAGCGAATTCCTGGACAGGCTCTAAAGCTACAGAGAAACCCTATCTCAAAAAACAAAACAGAAGAAGAAGAAGAAGAAGAAGAAGGAGAAGGAGAAGGAGAAGGAGAAGAAGAAGAAGAAGAAGAAGAAGAAGAAGAAGAAGAAGAAGAAGAAGAAGAAGAAGAAGAAAACAAAATCAGCAGTGATTGCTTCTGTGTCACCTGAAATGCAGTGCCCCATGAGGAGTGAGAAGAACAAACATACAAAAACATACAAGCAGGTAATTCCTAGTGTTCAAACCTCCTGGAGCCCTTTATGAGCCCACAAGCTTCAGAAGATGAGGGTCAGGCAGTCAAATTCTTGTGCTGTTAGATATCTAAAATGTGGCCTCTAGGTGAAGGCTTGGAGAGCCGGGTGTGGCTGCACAGGCCTAGATCCCAACGCTCTCCAGGCAAGGGGAGGAGGACTGATAATTACAAGCCCCAGAATAGGTATATAGTGAGCTCAAGGTCAGCCTGGGATATAAGGTGAGTACTTGTCTGAGAAGCTATATTTTTAGACCCTTGATTCATATAGAATATATCAACCTGGGGAGTGTTTGAAGCCAGGTGTGGTGGCGAATGTCTTTAATCCCAGCACTCAAGAGACAGAGACAGGTGGGTGTCTCTGAGTTTCATACCAGACTGGGCTACAAGGTGAGATGCTGTCTCAAGAAAATCAAAGAGATGTTTGAGGACAGGGAGTTAGTGCTAAATCTTCCAAGTAGTCAGGGAGAGAGGTATCAGAGACACTTGGGACAGTCAGTCACCTTATACCTAGTTCTCCTACATGGTGAGGTCTTGTGGGACATGGTGCCTGACACACGCTGAGCAAATGCTGAACACATTGTGAGTCAATCTGTCACAAGACAACTCCTGAATTCCTGTGGTAAGCTTCCCTTCATGCTGATGGTACCCATTCCCAGCCCAGGGTTGGGGATAGAGTCATTCAGAACACTGATGCAGGGAAGCTGTGAGTGGTGGCTTGCTTGTGCAAGCCGGCTCCGGAGGCTGAGGCTGGGCATCACCAGGGCCTTGAAGGCAGCCTGGGCTACAGGGTGAGAGCCTGTTTCAAACCAAGAGCAGGTGGTCGGTGGGATGGGGCAACAGGAAAAGGCACCTGCCAACCTGAGTTTGATCCCCAGTACTTACAACGTAGAGAATGAGAACACCCCCAAACTCGTGCTGTGGCACATGTGTGCCCCCCACACAATAAATGAATAAAATGTAATAATAATATTAATAATAACAATAACCAAAAAGGAGCCTGGCTCAAGGACTAAAAGCACTAATTACCGTGTCTGACCATTTGACTTCCATCTCTGAACTCCAGAAAGAGAGAACGGTCTCCCAAAAGTTGTTCCCTGACCTCCACACACACTGTGGCATGCACTTGTGCAAAGGAACACTCACACACGCATGCACACACACACACACACATGGTGGCTCACGATCATCTGTGATTCCAGGGGTTCCAGCCCCGTCTTCTGACCTCTGGAGGCACCAGGCATACAAGTGGTGCACAGAGAAACATGCACGCATATACCCACATAAAATAAAAACTAAAATTAAAAGAGAGCATTTGTTTTGTCTTTTATTTTCATTGTAATAACCTAAGAAATGGGCATTCTTAGTCATTACACATTTTACAAGTGAACAAACTGACCCCTGAGAAAAGACAGCCATCTCCTGTTAATACCCAAATCAGGTCATCCTTTATGTCTTTAACAGTCTGTGCTCCTGTTTCTCCCACTGGATGTGGTAACTGGATTGCCCATCTCTGCTGGAGCCTTCCCAGGGTCTGCTGGAGCCTTCCCAGGGTCTGCTGGAGCCTTCCCCCTGGGAAGAATCCCTGCCCACAGTAAGCAGTTTCTTCTCTTGGAAAGCAGCACTCTTCTGTAAATGCCTAGAGTCTAGGAAGCAGGGAGATTTCAGTAGGCCCCTGACCTGTCTGGCTCTAGTCCAGGTGCCTCGGCCTCCGGAACTGCATAGCCCTCAGGGTACAGGAGCAGGTGGGTCCCCGAGCTCAGTGCTTCTTGTGGAGCAGTGCTCTCCCGGAAGGGCTGACTCAGAAGGAAACAGCCTTGAACAGCTGGTCACCGGTTACCTCCTCTTTACTCCCCAGTGAGGCGTGGAGGCAGGGAGGGGTTGGACCACACAGCAAGCAGAGTCCTGCGGCGGGGGCAGAGAGAGGTGACTTCGTGGTGAGGAGGACATTTGCAGGTCATTTGAATGTGTCTAAAAAACATCCTCTTCTCGGGCCGGGAAGTAGACTGTAGGGCTCCCTTAAATACAGTCTTCGAGAGGGAAGACCCTCCAGGAGCCTCACAATTCGGGGAGACAGCCGCTCCACTTTCCCCAAGGACAGCCATGCGTACCCTCCCCCCAAAGCTGGTGAAGACCCTTAGAGTCCAGTCTAATGCCCCCAGGCCAACAAGGAGGCGGTCTGTGTGACAAGTATCTGTCACACAGATAGGAACCTGTGGCTGCCAGAGCGAAATGAGTGGGCAGGAAGCAGGTGAAAGGTCTCTGTCTAGTTTAGCCTCCACCTGAACCCATGAGATCAGCAAGCTTGGGCTAGGCAGGCAGGGCCGCAGTGATTGAGTCTTTCCCAAAAGCTGGCGCTGGTGGGGGTGGGGGTTGGTGATGCAGAGGTCTTGCCCTGGTCACAAGTGAGTCAAGGACTGAGTGTCCAGCTCCCAGGCTTCTCTGAAGTGTCCCTGAGTGTCCCCAAGGGGCTGGGGCTGGCAATTTCTGTCTCCATAAATTTTACTTTTATTTTTATTTTTATGGACTCTCCCCCATTCACTTCTTAATTTTGTTTCGGGCATGAGGGTGCCATGGCTCCCCTGTGGAGCTCAAAGGCCTGCTTGCTGGAGTAGGTTCTCTTCTTGTTTATGCAGCTCTGGGGAGCGTGCTCAGGTGGCCAGGATTTCTTGTCAGGCACCTTTTCTCTCTCAGTCATTCCACTGACTGAGGTCTCTTTATACATCCCTGGTTGACCTGGAACTCATTCTGTAGACCAGGCTGGCCTCAAACTCATAGCGATCCTCCTGCAGCTGCCTCCCAAGTGCTGAGATTAAAGGCATGGGCCACCACCCCTGGCTTGTTTGTTTGTTTTAACGAGATTCTTGTGTTGTCCTGGCTGGTCTAGAACCTGTTACAAGGACCAGGCTAGCTTCAAACTTGCGGTGTTTCTCTTGCTTCTGCCTCCAGAGTGCTGGGATTAAAGACACGCACTAACCACAGCAGGCTATCAGTTTTGCTTTTCAACAGGCTTTTGTTTTTGTCTCAAAGAAAGGGTTTATTTTGGCATACAGTTGCACAGGGATGGAGTCCATTACAGTGGAGAAGGGCGTGAAAAAGTCAAAAGAAAGCATGGCAGCAGGAATGGGCTGAAAAAGTTTTCATCCACGCAGGAAGTAGAGTTTAGGGTTTCGAAGGCAGTGATGTGGATACTTTGTATTAGGAAATTTGAGGTCATGAGTTAAGGGATGAGGAAGGGAATGAGCGACAGGCCTGACCTGGGACATCGTGTTCTGATGTCATGTCACCACGTGGACGTTAGATAGCAAGGCTTTCTAAGCCTTCCCACAGCAACCTCCTTATCTTTCACAATCTGGGCATCCAGACATTTAGTCCTTTGGTGTGGTCAGAGTTCTGGGAGCTGTACTTCAGGTACAAAGCGAATATCATCTTGCCATCTCTCTCTACTCCCAACTACTGATGGGACCAGTGAGATAGCACTAGAATTCTCAGACACCTGAGCTACGTGGACTAACCTCTAATCCACCACTACCTTTGGTGGCTGAAGGGTTGATTTGAGCCCCACCCATGACTGGGACTTTCTCTCGAGGGCCTCTGGAATCCAAAGCACGTAGTCGTAACGACGTTTCACTACTCCGACTCAAACTAGAACTGCCTTCAAGATAGGATGGTGGCTGGGATCACTGGCTGCTGAGAAGGTGTGTCTGGGTGTGTCAGGAGCAGAGATTAGCGTGGCTCGGATTGTCCAGAAGTGCTGGTGCCCTTAAACAGGCATTACACAAAAGCAAAGGCTCGTGACACACAGGGGAATCTGGTTGCTAAGTTTAGGGGTCTTTGTTTGCTAGGCTTGGTGTTGTTTACCTGTAATGCAGTTTTGAGAAGGTGAGGCAGGGAGGTGGAACTAGTTCAAGGACGGGCTCAAAAAACCCTGGAAACACGGCCATTTTAAAAGAAACGAGGCAAGCCATTAAAACAAATAAATGAAATTAAATAAAAATTTTCACTAAATCTGTACTTTAAAAACCCCATCATAACCATGACCAACACCTTGCAAACGTAAAGGATACCGGAGACCCATACAGCCATGCACTTCTGTCTCTGACTGGCTCCTGCGCTGTCCTGTTCTTCCTCAGTGCAAGGCCTCTCACCGCTTCTCACTGAGTCTAACTCCTCTCTCTCTCATTTTAAATTGTGTGTCTGTGCATGTGCACACGCACACATGCATGCATGCGTGCATGTGCAAATTCATGTGCCTCTGCAGGCCCTGAAAGCCAGGGGAGGGAGGATGTCTTTCCCTATCACTTTCCCCATTATTCCTTTGAGACAGGATCTCTCTCTAAACCTCAAGTTTCTCCAGTGAGGCTGGCATCTAGTGACAAGCCCTAGATACCCTCCTTCTCTCTCCCTACAGAGCTGAGATGAAAAGCATGCTCAGGGCCCATCTCCCTTGCTGTCTGTGTGCTGGGATCTGAACTCAGATCCTCATGTTCGCATAGGACGTGCTCTTACCCACTGGCCCATCTCTTCAGCCTCCTACTTTTTGATTTTTTGAGTCAGGGTCTCGTGTAGCCCAGGCTAGCCTTGAAGTATGTGTGTGGCCAAAGGTCACCTTGAACATCTCATCCTCCTGCCTCCACTTTCCAAGTGCTGGAGTTAGAGGTGTTTGCGATACACCCAGTTTATAAGGTGCATACTAAGCAAGCACTCTACCTGTTGAGTGACAGCCTCATTTCCAAATCACCGTTTCTCCTCTAATGATGCTTTCATGCTGCTTCATTTTGCCGCTTTTTGTTGTTTTTAAATTAGATTTATTTACACATGTGTGTGTGTACGCATTACAAAGAACTCACGGAGATCAGAGGACAGCACCACTTGGAAGTCAATTCTTTCCTTCTACCGCGTGGGACCTGAGCATAGACCTCAGGTTGTCAGGCTTGGCAACAAGCACCTTTAGTCACTGGGCCATTTCACCCACCCCCTCTTTTGTTATTAAAGGCAGGGTCTTACTCTGTGGCCTCAGTCTCTCAAATTCTGGGGCTACAGGCATGAGCCTTCCATCCTCATCTGAAATACACGACATTCTTCCCGGGAAGTCTTTGCTGACCCTGACCAGGGGTTAACTGTTCCCCCATGTGTTAGCATGCATCCCAAGGAATGTGCAATTGTCTGCTTCCTACCTGGAGTCCTTCTTGAGACCACACGCCTAGAGGGCAGTGGTTGGGTCTTGCTGTGCACTTGCCCTCCTGCCCAGCACACAGGTTGAGGCAAGAGGATCATCTACAAGTTTCAGGCCAACCTGGGTCACGGAGTAAGACTCTGTCTTTAACAACAACAACAAAAGGGTGGGGGGGGGGAGTGTGCTGTAGCGCCATCTACTGTAGAAATGGTGAACTACTGTAGAACAGTTCTCACAATTCACTGTTGGTGACTTGGAGAGTTTTAATCAACAGTTTGGAAGTCTTTCTTTTTTGTCTTCCCTCCCTCGCTCCCTCCCTCCCTCCCCCTCTCCCTCCCTCCCTCCCTCCCTCCCTCCCTCCCTCCCTCCCTCCCTCCCTCCCTCCCTCCCTCCCTTCCTTTCTTTCCATTGGATGGATGGATGGGTAAATGGGCGGAGGGGGGTGAGTGAGGGATGGATGGAAAGAGCAAACCACAAGGCAAGGTCATGAGAGGTCCGAGTTCTAAAGCCAGCATGCAGAAGGCAGGAGGACCCGGATAAACTCACAGATAAACTCTAGGGAATCCAGCAACCTTAAGCATACAGGCAGGGTTGCTTCTTTAACTGAAGAGATGTATACCAGTTAACCCCTACCACCACCACCACCCCCCACCCCCCAAAAAAATCTGGGAATGGATGTAGCTAAAAGACCTAAAAGATAGCCTGAACTATGTTGAGGACCTGGCTCAGCTTCAATCCCCGGACTATTTTGTGTGTTCCAGACTCTCTGGCCCAAGGCCTTTGTCTTGAGCACTGACTGCTTCTCAGTTAGACCCCCATCCTTAGGGGAAGATGTCACCTGTACTCTACACAGGGAGCAGAGCCTAGGTGACCTCTCCTGCAGGTGCTCCCTGCAGGGCCTGGCCACACCTGACTCCTTCAGACCTTTATGTTGAACTCAGTGGCTACTGTCACGGATGTTCAAGTCAATTTCTGTGTTTTCCTGTGAGAGTCCTGGGCGCCAGATGAGAAGGGTTCCATCGACCCACACCACACACAGGATGAGTGAGGCCACCCTGGGCGCATGAGCAGTGTTTCTCAGCCAGGGAAACCCATCTTGCACTTTGCAAAGAGTTTTAACGGAAACACATCTTAAGCTTTGTGGTACACATGCAATTGTGTTAATTATCTGTCACCAGGAAGCCTTTTCCCAAAATGGATGGATGGTGGTGTGCTTCAATAGGTCTAAATAAATTGCCCGGCGTGTGTCAGACTCTCGACGTCTGAAACGACACCGAAAACTGAGCCGTGCTGAACCAGGTTTCCTTCTTGCCTCCCTCTGATCGTCACTCTGCGGGTCCCCGTGTCTGCAGAGCACCCCCAGCCCGGTCAAGTCTCTGTCAAGTCTGAGTCCCCATGGGTGTGTGGGCGGGGGCTCTGGCGGTCAAAGCGGAGGTGCTACCTCCTGGTACTGGACACTGGTTGAAGTCAAGGAGGCCTTGTGACCGGTCCCCGATTTCCAGAAGAAGAGGAACCAGAAGGAAGGAAAAGCAGAGCTGACGGGTGTTTTCCGGCTTCTTGCTCTGAACAGGAGCACAAGAGGGAAGAGGCCTGGAGTGGCAGGAGACTCTCTTCCTAGTGACCGCCCTCTCTCTTCCCTTTTCCCTGTACCCCTGCCTCCATCCGCTGAAATTCAGCCATCAGCTCCGGGCAGTCCCCGACCCCCCATGCCCACTTCTCCCCCGGCCCCAACTCTCCTCTGCTTCTTCGCCTTTCATGATCCCTCTTTTTTATATGTTCATTGGGCCTTTTTTTTTTTTAAACCTTCATTTGGTATGGTTTAGTTTAAATTTATCGCCTTGATACATGTTGCTTTTGCCAGCGAGGATCTTGCTGTGACACTGGGTAGACCCAGATGCCATGGAATTTTACTTCACCCCCCAGCCTCGGTTTCAACCCGTGTGCAGGGATTAGGGGTGTAAGACCCCACTCCACCCACTCTCCAATTCTCTCTTTGGTCAATCCTTCTATTGCTCTCTCTCTCTCTCTCTCTCTCTCTCTCTCTCTCTCTCTCTCTCTCTCCCTCTCTCTGTTTCTCGCTTTCTCTCTGTGTCTGTCTTTTTCTGCCTGCTTGTCTGCCTATCTATCTATCTATCTATCTATCTATCTATCTATCTATCTATCTATCTATCTCTGTGTGTGTGTCAGAGAGAGAGAGTTTGTGTGTGTGTGTGAGAGAGATAGTGAACAATAGAGAGATGGACACACACACACACAGAGAGACTCAGAGTCTCTCTTTGCCAATCAGCCAGTCTCTTTCTCCCCCTTTTACCTCTGTAGGTGTGTTAGTGAGGTTTGAGTGAGTGTACGTGTATGTGAGTGTGTATCTGCCTTTTCTTTTTATGGTTTCTGCCTTGCCTTGAAATTCTGATTTCTTTTTTGGCCAAAGTGCTCATCCCAAGTGGTCCAGGGTGTCGTCAATCAAAGTGGTCAAGTGGCGTCTGAGATTGAGGTGTTGAGCACCAAAAGGCATGGTGTCTGGGATGGGTGAGCTGATATAAGGTGGTCTGGGTGTTCTTCTCTGAAGAGACATAGAACCTGGATCCAGATGGGAGGATGTCCCTGAGTTGTGCTTGGGGGCTTGGGCTTGGGCCTTGTGGTATCGGGAGGCCGGCTCCCGCTCTGGTCCTCCACCCCAGCCCCCCCAACCCCTGGCCTCCTGCTTGCCTGGGGACATGTGGCAGGAGAGGGTCGCGAGGGGGAGGGGGTGCGGGAGAGATCTCATTGTGTTCTCCATTGCGTGTCACCGGGTGTTTGGCCACCTCTCTACTCCTAGCAAGGTGTCCAGGTCCAGGGCACCCACTTGCCCATCCCCGAACACGTCCTCGCACCTATGCAGCCATGCAGCCAGTATCTGTCGCTTGGAAATCCCGAAGCCACGGGTGTCCGGGGAAACTACCGGACGGGGAACGTGGTGTTCCCGCGGAGCCTGCGGGCTCGCTGGGGGAGGTGTGGAGAACTGTCAGGGGATGGGTGTGCGGTGAGAGGAGGGAGGGGGCAAGGGCTTGAGCTCGGGGTGGGCAGGTGGGGGTGGGGGGGACGCCGGTGGAGAAGAAGCTCAGCGGCAGTTGAGAGTTTGAGGTCTTGGTTTTGCTGTGGGCCAGTTCCAACCAGTGAGGAAGGGCGAAGCTCGCGGTGTCTGAGCGCGCACGAGGGAGGCTGCCTGCCCGGGGTGCGGGGTCCGGCGGGCGCTTCCTGAGCTGTGTCGTGCGTCTGTCTGCCAAGCGAGTACGGACGGGGACGGGGTCTGAGCAGGGGGAGCAGCGAGAAGAGAGAGACGCTCGGCGATGCGATGCTGCTGCGTGTCAGAGGGTTGGGGCCCGAGTGGACTGTAGGAGAGTGAAAGGAGGGCAGTGTGGGAGCGATGGGCGGGCAGGCAGTGAGCGGCGGTGAGAGTGTGTTCCCGGGCCGACCGGCTGGGGTCGTGTTGGCGCCGGAGTCGCTGGCGACGCAGTGAGTGAAGAGGATTCCGCGGGTGTAGGGCGCTGGGCGTCGGGCGCCAGAGGACCGGCGTGGTGGTGTTGGGATGGGTGCGAGGTGTGAGCCTGTCGGTGGTTTTGTTGTTTGTGTTGTCTTGGTTGCGTGCGTTTGTGTGCGTGAGTGTGTGTGTTCAAGCGTGGAGTGTTGTTTGTCGTGAGGAGGTGTTGAGGGTTTGTGTGTCTCTAGGTTGTTGCGAGTGTCCGGGCCGCGAGAGCAGGGCGGGCGGGCCGGCGTGGTTGTGAGCAGGCAGGGGGCGTGGCTTAGAGGGTGACGTAATGTCAGGGCAGTTTCGAATAGATCTGTGTGGCAGCATTCTCTCGCCGGTCGTGGTGGCGCACACCGGTAGGATTTGCTGAAGGAGGCAGAGGCAGGAGGATCTGTGAGTTCGAGGACAGCCTGGTCTACACATTTTTTTTCCCCTCCACTCGCACATCTCGCCCGAAGCCGATCCTCTCACCTCACCCTCAACAACAACAACGCCTCGACACCCACTTACACAATACAAAACATACTCTCGCTCGCTCACTTGCCTCACCATCTATACACCTCCAGTTCTACACCCTGCCCGCCCTCGGGATACCCCGCACTCACTCACTCACTCACTCACTCACTCACTCACTCACTCACTCACCTTCAGCCCTTTCTCCCTCGCCCTCATCGCCTCGTCTCGCCTGCCATCGCTCCACCAGACAGCAATCCCGAAACATGCACGACAACACACAAACACGCTTTCCCGTCTCCTCATCTGGCTGGACCCTTATTCCACCTGATCTTGTTGGCCTCGCGGATCCCTAGCTCCTAATTTGCCAATAGAGCCCGGGAGTGTGTGTGCGCGCGGGGCTGGGAGGTGGGGGTAGTGCGTGGTGGTGCTGGTGGTGGTAGTGGTCTGGTATACTTCGGGACCTATCCCACCACCCCGATGGTCTCTTTGGCCCTGTCCTTGCCCCCTTTGGCACAACCACTCCTTTGGCCTTGGCCTTTGCTTCTTTGGGGGGTTTCACTGTCAACCCACGCCGCCTCATCCTTTTATTAAAACCATCACAGTCTGCTGCCCTGCACTGGTTGTGCCCAGCCTCGATTCCCTAGGTGTTTGCATTTCCCCGTGCTGGGGTCCCCAGGGTGGACATTTCTCAGACAGAGAGCACAGCAAGCTCCCTTTAACCCTCTGATCCAGGTCTTTGCCTTCATTGGCTCCATGAGTTTGTTCTCCTCTTCCAGCTGTATTTCATGGAGCAGGGACACCTGTTTTTAACTCTCTCTGCATTGGAGACAAAGTTTGTTATATCCCAGGCTGACATTGATGGCCCAGCTACACAGGCTTAGGCAGAAAGAATAAAAACCCAGTGGTGTTTGAAGGTCAGAATTCTAAGTTTCTCCCCCATTCCGTGCCGTGTGGCCTTGCACGAATCACTAGCTCTTTCAATTTACATCTTCCATGTAGAACGAGAGTAGCGAGCTGTGACCTGTCTTCATCAATAGGATTGTCGGACTGTTTTGAAATACTGAATGTGAAACAATTATTTTATCGTCATTAGTTTAAAATGTTTGTTGCCGGGAGGTGGTGGCGCACGCCTTTAATCTCAGCACTCCGGAGGCAGAGGCAGGCCGATCTCTGTGAGTTCAAGGCCAGCCTGGTCTACAGAGCTAGTTCCAGGACAGGCTCCAAAGCCGCAGAGAAACCCTGTCTCGAAAAACCAATAAATAAATAATAAAATAAAATGTTTGTTATTTTATTATTTTCAGTGTGTGAGTGTTTTGCCTGCATGTGTGTCAGTCAGTCATGTATGTACAGGAGTTACGGGTGGTTGTGAGTCACCACGAGGGTGCTGGGAATTGAGCCTGCGTTCTCTGGAAGAGCAGTCAGTGCTCATGACTGCTGAGCCAGCTCTCCGGTTCCCATTTTAATTAACTTTAAGAAAGTTTTGAGACCTGGTCTTACGATGTAACCCCTTGCTTGGCCTGGAACTCAATATTTAGATCAGGCTGGCCTTGAACTCATGTAGATCTGTCTGCCTCTGTTTCCTAAGAGCTAGGATCAATGGCTTGTGTGTGTCACCACACCAAGTCTATTTATTTGTTTTATGTGTATGGGTACACATGATACAGGTGTAGAGGTCAAAGAGTCACTGTGAGTCACAGTGAGAAGTTCTCTTCTTTCATAAAGTGAGTCCCAGGAATCAAGTTTAGGTCATCAGGCTTGGTGGCAAATGCCTTAACCCACTAGGTCATTATTATTATTATTGCTGGCCCTTATTATTATTATGTGGTCTTTTTTGGGAGGGAGGACAGGGGCTTACTCTAGTTTGAATGCAAGTCAATTTTTCTGTCTGAGTATTGGAGTTTACAATCATGTAGCAACACATTGTTTTTTCTTTTTCTTCTTTCTAATATTTTTCTTTTTTTTAATATTTATTTATTGGTTATATATATACAATATTCTGCCTGTGTGTATGTCTGCAGGCCAGAAGAGGGCACCAGATCTCATTACAGATGGTTGTGAGCCACCATGTGGTTGCTGGGAATTGAACTCAGGACCTTTGGAAGAGCAGGCAATGCTCTTAACCACTGAGCCATCTCTCCAGCCCTTCTTTTTTTTTTTTCTTTTTAGTTTTTTCTTGTTTGTTTTTTGTTTTGTTTTTCGAGACAGAGTTTCTCTATAGCTTTGGAGCCTGTCCTGGCACTAGCTCTTGTAGACCAGGCTGGCCTCGAACTCTCAGAGATCCACCTGCCTCTGCCTCCCGAATACTGGGATTAAAGGCCTGCGCCACCACCGCCCGGCTCTCTTCATTATCTTATTCACCCGTGTTTGTTTTAAATTAATGTACTGAGTATCAAGTTTACAGCTTTTTTGTTTGCTTTTGTGTTTTTTTTTTTGGGTTTTTTTTTTTTTGGTTTTTCGAGACAAGGTTTCTCTGTGGCTTTGGAGCCTGTCCTGGAACTAGCTCTGTAGACCAGGCTGGTCTCGAACTCAAAGAGATCCACCTGCCTCTGCCTCCCAAGTGCTGGGATTAAAGGCGTGCGCCATCATCGCCCGGCTTGCTTTTGTTTTTTGAGACAGGGTTTCTCTGTATAACAGCCCTGGCTGCCCTGGAACTCGCTTTGTAGACCAGGCTGACCTCGAACTCACGAGACCCACCTGCCTCTGCCTCCCAAGTGCTGGCATTAAAGGCGTGCACCACCACCTACCGGCTTTCTTATAGCTTTTTAATAATCCTCAGTTGTGGCTGACCCTCCTTCTCCCATCTCCTTGCTCCCCTCCCTACTTAAACCTTTCCACCCCAGTGTCCCCCTCCCACTTTCTTATCACACGTATTCTACCGCTCTGCACCCTTGAAGCCTCGTTCCTCCCTCCCACGGATGCCTTGAAACTGTTCTTTAAACTGCACTATGGGATCACGTAGACTATGTGGTCTAGCCACACAAACTGAAACTCAGGTTTTCAAATGCCCAGGACTCCTGAGGACCACTGTCCTGTGGTGCTGTACACCACAGAGAAGCCCACTCGCTCACAGTTGTGCAGAAGGAGAGGCTGGGATTCACCCAGAGCCCCTCATGGATAACTAACCAAGAGCCTGTTTACGGAAGGAGTTACTGCAGTACTGGGAAGTTCCAGAAGGGGGCAGCCTAGTCTCAGCCCCAGCAATGGCTTTGCATATGGTGACCTAAGCCAATTTGTTTCCTGCCCTCCCTTACCCTCTTAATCTCCTCCACCTCCTTCCTCCTCCTTGCTTCTTTCTCCTCTTCCTCCTTTTCTTTCTTCGAGACAGATTCTCCTATGTGGCCCAGGCTGGCTTTGAACTTTTTATTTTCAATATTCTATTTAAAAGCAAAACCTTTATTTTTCTTTTATGTGTGTGAGTGTTTGCCACTGCTCCGTGCATGTCTGGTGCCCTCTGAGGCAAGAAGGCGGCACTGGATTCCCTGGAACTGGGGTTACAAACAATGATTAGCAGCTGTCATGGGGGTGGGAATCAAATGCCTGCCCTTCAGGGGAGCATCAAATGCTCTTTAAAACACACGCGGCCGGGTGATGGTGGCGCATGCCTTTAATCCCAGCAGTCGGGAGGCAGAGGCAGGCGGATCTCTGTGAGTTCGAGACCAGCCTGGTCTACAGAGCTAGTTCCAGGACAGGCTCCAAAGTCACAGAGAAACCCTGTCTCGAAACACCAAAAATAAATAAATAAATAAATAAAATAAAAAATAAAATAAAACACGCGCGCACATACACACGCGCGCGCGTACACACGCACACATTTATGTATATATTCATGTATGTGTGTGTTTTCGTGTGCACGCCTCAGGGCACAGGTGGAGGACAGCTTGCAGAAGTAAGTTCTCTCCTTTCACCATGTGGGTCCCGGGGGTGGATCTTCGGTCATCAGGCACGGTGGCAAGTGTCTTTACCTGCAGAGCTAGCTCACCTCCGCAGCATCAAGGGCTCTTAGCTATTGGGCCATGCCTCTTTTCAGTCTATTGCATCGAGTTATGCTCATCCCTTAAAAGTGGATCCTGAATGGTTACACTATACAAGCAGTGAGTTTTTTAAACTTGTGACAAGGCACAGAAGGGGAATTCTACTAATTGTGAGAAAATCCTCACTGAACCTTGAGAGAGCCACAGGCATTTAAGAATCCGTGCACCTTCAGCTGATGATTCTAGCCAGTCCGGTCTGTGAGGAACCGGCACGCTTTAGCCTGCTCATCTTGTAGCTGGATTGCTTCTCCTTCTTCTGCATTACAGTACCACTACAGGGAGATTCTTCTCCAGTGACTTCACTAGGTTCTGTTTATTTTAATCATCAGTGGCACATTGGACAATAGGAAGGGTTTCCCTGTCATTTCTTTGTGGAATTCTCATAAGGAGCCGCCATTAGTGAAGGGGTCAAAGGAGCGGAGGTTCTGTATGTGTGTTCTGAGAAGTGGATGTACAATACAATTCCTTTTCCTTAGTGGAAGCAGCCCGTGGAAGATAGCTCCTGGGGGAGCAGGGGCTGGGGTAGGAGCTCCTGGGGGAGCAGGGGTTGTGGTAGGATGGGGTGGGAAGGACACAGCACTGAGCCTGGGACAGCAAGGAAGCCCTGTGAAGCAGCGGAATACTTGAAAGTGGCTCAGTTGTTGGATGGCCTCGAGCCCTTTACAATTTAAATTAATTTTAAAATTTCATTTGTGTTGGGGGGGGCTTCATGTGTGAAGGTCAGAGTCCAATCTGTAGGCATGGATTCTGTCCTCCACCTTGTGAGTCTTGGAGATCGAACTCAGATCCTCAGGCCTGGCAGCAAGCACCTTTACCAATTAAGCTAGCTTGCCAGCATGGGTCTTGAACTTCTGATCTTCCTGCCTCTGTCTCTCAAGTGTTGCCATTAGAGGTATTTACCACAATGTCAGACTGTTTCTTCTGAAAGTTAAAACATCCCTGCTTTTATTTTATTTTCTAGAATCTATAAATTGTTATTTTTATTAGCATTGGTGGGGATGTGTGTCATGTTGCGTGTGTGGAGGTCAAAGGACAGCTTGGTGGAGCTGGTTCTCGCCTTCAACCTTATGTGGGTTCTGGATTCAAACTCAGGTTTCCAGGCTAGCCCAGCAAGCCTTACACCTGCTGAGCAATCTTGTGCCAGGTGTTCACTTGACAAATTGCTATTCCCTGTAGCATGTTAACAACGGTCTCTGTCACCTTCATTTCCCAGAAGAAATGCTTCAGAATGCCTCTTCGTTGTCACACAGCTGATAACAGGGAGAACCGAGGGCTTTGGCCAGACCTTCTGTCTTCCAAGTTCAGGACATTCTGTTCAGTACCCAGCTGCTGAGAGACTCTTAGATCTAGTTCAAGGGCTCTAGAAAGACCTTAGGTACCTACAGCGCTCTGTGGCACTCCACATGATCTACTCTAGCTTCTTGACATGCTGAATTAATGGGAACTATATTTGCAAACCGCATGGGCTCTTCCTGAATTTAGGGAAAGGGGCATCTGCAGGGTAGCTGTTGGGATACTGCATCCGCACAATGCTTTCTATGGCAGCTGGACAGAGAGAATGGCAAATCTTGAACAACACTCATTCTTGAAATAATACTGTCTTAGTCACTGTTCTATTGTTGGGAACAGACACCATGACCAAAGCAACTCTTCTTTTTTTTTTTTTTTTAAAGATTTATTTATTTATTATGTATACAGTGTTCTGTCTGCATGTATACCTGCAGGCCAGAAGAGGGCACCATATCTCATTACAGATGGTTGTGAGCCACCATGTGGTTGCTGGGAATTGAACTCATGACCTCTGGAAGAGCAGTCAGTGCTCTCAACCGCTGAGCCATCTCTCCAGCCCCAAAGCAACTCTTCTAAAGAAGAGGATTTAACTGGGAGCTTGCTTACAGTTTCAGAGGCTTAGTCTATTATCTCGGTGGGGAGGGAGCATGGTGGCACGCAGGCACAAATTGTGTTGGAGTGGTTGCTGGGATCTTTACATCCTGATTCACAGGCACAGAGTGAAGAAGTGCTGGGCCTGGTGTGGGCTTTTTGAATCCCCAAAGCCCTCTCCCAGTGACACACTTCTTCCAACAAGACACACACACCTCCTTATCCTTTCAATCCTTCTCAAATAGTGCCTCTCCCAGGTGACTAAGCATTTGGATATATGAGCCTATGGGGGCCATTCTTATCCAAATCATCACAAATACTATTATCTTAGGGTTTCTGTTGCTGTGATGAGACCCCATGTCCATGGCAGCAGCTCTTATAAAGGAAGACATTTAATTGAGGTGACTGACAGCTACAGAGGTTTAGTCCATTATCATGGCGGGACAAGGCAGAGTGCAGGCAGACACGGTGCTGGAGCTGGAGCTGAGAGTTCTACATCTTGCACAGAAACAGGAAATGGTCTGTCTCCCTGGGTGTAGCTTGAGCACAGGAGGCATCAAAGCCCACCCCTTTAGTGACATACTTCCTCCAACAAGGCCACAACTCCCTTCGGGGGCCATTTTCTTTCAAACCCTCACAATTATTCCTTATTTGCATTCCTTTTCCCTTAGCTTTGCCCATCTCTTTAAATAATCAGCATGGAAGACATCAAAACTCTTCATCAAGCTGGCACTCAGGAGGCGGAGCCAGGAGGATGGCTTTATGTTAAAGGCCAGCCTTGACCAAAGTGGTAAATTTCAAGCCGGTGAGAGCTACTTGACAAGACCCTGTATCAAAACAAAGCAGACAACCAACCGAGACTGTTTACCATGTTCCCCTCCTTTCTGCCTCTGGCCTATGATGAGACTGCATTTGTTGGCCCCTGGTCTAGTGAGATGGGAGTGAGAGCTTCAGAGTGCTTTTCTCCAGTGTAGGATGGGCACGCCCCATAAACGAAGAAGAAGAAGCCGTTGAGAGCCTGGTTTTATTGCTCTCGGGACGACACAGCCCAAGGCACGCATCAAATGCTATTCACCAGCTCCCTGCACTGTGCAAGTGTAATTACCTGGAGCCTGCACTTTAGTTTCCCGGCCACCCAGACCCGAATAATCACACAGAAACTAGATTAATTGCAACACTGTTTGGCCAATGACTCAGGCATATTTCTAGCTAGCTCCTATATCTTAAATTAACCCATTTCTATTAGTCTATGTATTGCCACGAGGCTGTGGCTTATCAGTAATGTTCTGGTATCTATCTCCTTTGCCTGCTATATGGTGTCTCTCTGAATCCACCAGTTTTCTTCCAGAATTCAGTTCAGTTTTGCCACCTAGGTCAACGCAGCTTCTTCTCTTTTTTTGGAATTTATTTTTTTAATATGTATACAATATTCTGACTGTGTGTATGCCTGCAGGCCAGAAGAGGGCACCAGACCCCATTATAGATGGTTGTGAGCCACCATGTGGTTGCTGGGAATTGAACTCAGGACCTTTGGAAGAGCAGGCAATGCTCTTAACCTCTGAGCCATCGCTCCAGCCCTAGCTTCTTTATTAACCAATGGTAATAAAGCATACTCACAGCATACAGAGGGGAATCCCACATCAGCCGAGTGAAGGTGGGACAATGGGGTCATCTAAGAAACTCTGTGTGGTAGGAGAGTGGGTTTTTGGAGACAGATAAACTACAATTAAACAGCAACTCTGTCACTGTCTGTATGGTTTTTAGTAAAGGTTTTTGTTTATGTTTTGAGACAGTCTGACCTTGCTGTGCACGCTGGCCTCAAACTCATGACAATCTTCCTGCCTCCAGTCCCCAAGTTTTGGCATACAAAAGTGAGCCACGGTGCTCAGCTGATTTTCAAACCCTCTTCATACTATCTGCCTGAATGGCAAAAAACAGAACGAGCAACCTGGTCATATGAAATGGGAGGGAAGAGGAGGGGCTGCTGGAGCCCGAGACTCAGAAACAATGCACAGGCTCTATGAAACATCGGGAAATGGCTTAGCACTTTCCTATATGATTAAACGTGGTTACCACATCCCTCATCATTTCCTCCCTGATCTAACCAAGAGAATTGATGACTTCATTCCCACAAAAATCTGTATATGAGCAAGTACTGTGGCTTTATTCATAACTGCCTCAGAACCGGAAAACCCCATATGTCCTTCTGGTGAAGAAATGACCTGTGATCATCCATACACAGGATCAATACTCAGCAAGGATGAGCAGGTACACCAGAGAGTGTGAGCATGCACGCAGGCACATACACACACACACACACACACACACACACACACACACTAATGAAAAAGACTTAGCCAGGCCTGGTGGCACATGCCATTAATCCCAGCACTAAGGAGACAGAAGCAGGTAGATCTCTAAGGCAACCCTGGTCTACACAGTGTGCTCCAGGACAGCCAGGGCTACAAAAGAAAGAAGGAAAGAAAGAAAGAAAGAAAGAAAGAAAGAAAGAAAGAAAGAAAGAAAGAAAGAAAGAAAGAAAACCTTTTCCTGACTGGGTACTGTGGCTCAGATAGGTAACCCCAACAATTGGGAGGCTAAGGCAAGAGAATTAATTGCCTTGCATCCTGGGGTATAAAATGAGAGCTAGGTTTAAAATTTTTTTAATCTTCACCTATAAAATTAATATGCCTTCTCCACTATAGCTGCCATATGAGATAGATTTATATGAGAAGGCACTCTGTCTGTATTGAATTCCTGGTGAATAGTTAGCCTCCTCCCTGGATTCCTGCTCTGACCTTATTGCTCTGCGTGGCCCCAGGATATCCTTTTATATCACCAAGTCTCACATCTCACCCCCAAAACGAGAGCTGTGAAACCCTCAGTATTTCCTGCTCTGCTAACAACCTCAACCGCTCTCCTTGCTTTATGAAAACCCTAGACTCTTGCCTGCACTATTCTTGATGTTTTTAAAGCCCTTTCAGAAACACGCTTCCTTCGTTGGCTACCCCAACCCTCTTTTTAACACAGTCAATCACAAGGAGAGCCAAACTTCAGAATAACGGACACAAACCACCAGACAGCTGAGGCCACGGTCTGCCGGGGCAGGGGGAGCCAACACATTTGTACAGATGACCTTCTGCATCCGGTGGCTACAGCCCCCGCCCCCCATCTGGTTGCAAGCCCTGTTCTCCAGGCCAGGACATATGCAGGGTTCCTTACTCTGGTGCCAGTCCTCAAGGGGATTGCGGCAGAGACTCCAGGCCTTCCGTGGGCTTGTCACAAACCCCTCCCACAGCTGACTCCGGATGCTGGGGCCCACAGAGACCTCTTCTGTGGCCAGTGAGGGTGCGGGATTCTCTTCAAACCACTTCCTGAATCTGCTGCGGGTCTTGGGTAAGTTCTTCATTTCTCTGGTTGGAACACAATAAGGGCATCTGAGTTTCCATACTTCAGATACAACCTCCTTTTTTCCCTTTGCTCAGTGTAGCCGGGAGAAGGGTATTCCCCACACCTCCTCTCCTTTTCTTCACCCCTCCCCCCACAGAGTTTTAGACTTTCCTTGTGACGCAAAGAGACGGTTGTATCAAGGGTTCCTGGCCGAGATTGTAGCTTCACCTCACTTTTATTATACTATTTAAGACAGGGTCTCACCATGTATCCCAGGCTAACCTACAACTTACTTTGTAACCTGTGTTGGCCTGAAACTCATGGCAATCCTCCTGCCTCAGCTTCCTAAAAGCTGGGATTACAGGTATGAATACAGGCGTGAGTGGGTGGCAGTGTTGCTTCCCCAAGCCACAGTTGACCTTCCTGGTATTTGGTGCTACATCCTCCCTGGGGGCCTCTGTGCTGAGTTCAGGGCACCTAAGGGAAGCTGATGCTGTGTCTACAGCTCCAGGCTGTAGGCAACAGGCGAGGATGGGGCTGATGCAGTCGGGGCGCCTGCCGTGGCTCACACACAGTAGGGACTGAACTGGCATCAGAGTGCACAGTAAGGACGGGAAACATACGGACACTTTGGCGGACTGAGGAGTGGAGCAGGAGGAAGCAACACTAGCTGGATGTGGAAGTGAAGCTTCCACAGGTCTGGAGGTACCTTTGACCCTAACGAGGCGAAGTCCAGAGGGCTTGAAGGAGGTTTGGAGAAGTAAATCGGCCCAAGACTAACTCTCTGGTGACTAACACCGATTCTCCCCCCCCACCATCTAGGCCTTCTAGGCCTTCACCCCAGGAGGAAACCCAAGGTCACAGCAGGTTCCTTGTACCCTGCAACCAGACAGGAGGAAGGAAGACCTGCGCTTAGGTAGAAGAGAAGAGTTGGCTCTTTTTGAACCTGGGGACGAGTTATATCTCCAGCCTTTTTCTTTTTGGCTTCTTTCTTTCTCCCCTTTCTTTCTCTTGAGGCAAGATCTCAGTAAGTTACCCATTCTAACCTTGACCTTACTCTGTAGCCCAAGCAGGTTTCGAACTCATGTTTCCCTTACTTCAGCCCCACATGGAACTGAGGTTACCAGTCTGTCCCACCCGGCCTTGCTCTGGCTCCAATTACGTGTTGGGACCTGAACAGGAAGGCCTTCCCCTTCCTGCCTTTGGACACCCTTTGAATTACTAAGTCCCTCCAGTAGCACGTCCCCAGGCCGGGCCATGCTGTGACCAGAGAGGGGGCCTGTTCTGCTGCCCCAGTCCCACACGGAAACAGCAGTGCTCTGTGTTAGAGGCAGGGATGGGGTGAAGGACAGAACAGTCTTTTTAAAGCTCTGGTAATGTCAGGGCCTCCCAGGCAAGAGAGCAGAGGAACCTGCACATTGTTTACGCTTCTTATTAGGCCAGATTGGGAATGGTTGGACATAAAAGCAAGAGAATGTGGGTGACTGGCCTTAAAAAGGAAAAGATTCCGGGTGCTTCCCATGGCCCCGGGGCATGCAGAGGGTGGTGTGGCCACAGTGAAGCAGCTGTCACGGTCTTAGTCTGAATTGATTCTGCACCAGTGGCCCCTGCCACGGAGCAGCCTTCAGTGAGAGAAACAGGGAACAGTTTGCAAACGATCCACGTTCCTCGTGTCAGGGCGGAGACGTGGAGTAGCGAGGGAGAAGTCGTGGGGCTGGCGCCTGGGTCCTCTTGGCCTGTCATTCTCATCACTTGGACATGAACAGAAGGTGGGAGGGAGACCCGAGTTTGGGGCTTCGTGCACCTACGTGCACCTGTGATCTCTGTCCCCTATGTCCCTCTCATCGGCCTCATCCTCAGTATCTGGGGTACGCAGATAACGCCTTGACCTTGGGGTTCTTGGGGAGAGGGGAGACTATAGCAATCCACCTGTTTGTCATTTTTGTTTTTTGGGTTTTTTTTTTCCTGCTCATTTCTGCCCTCACCATCGTCCATTCTGTCCTAAAAGACCTGTAGTTACTCTTTCTTATTTTTGTTTCATTTTGTTTGACAAGTTCTCATTTTGTACTGAGGCTCTCCTGGAATTCACCATGTAACCCAGGACAGCATTCAACTCAGGCCATCCTTCCGCCGTTGCCTTCCAACCATCAGGATTATAGGAGTTGAGCACCGTGCTGGGCACTCTTTCTCTTTCTGTCCACTCCCTTCTGGCAGCTCCCAGATGCCTCACCTCAAGATCCCTTAGTGTAGAAGGAAGCAGAGCGGCCCCAGTAGTCAAATGGACCTGCAGTTGTGTAACAGGGATCTTGGCTGCCTCCTGATTCTCAGGTTTGTGCCAGCCTTCTCCCTGGGCATCACCGAATGTGGAGTGGAGAGCTCCCTTGCTTCCCACACTCTACCAGGGTCTTCTCCCAGCTCCCCTGACCTGGACTCTATCTAGAGTGTGGTTTCATCGCCTCCAGTCTCCCTACCTTTTGCTTGAGAACTAGTTGGGCTAACACAGGCGTCCTTTCAAATAAGAGGACAAAGGTTCCGAAGTAGGACATCGAGATTAGAAGGAAGCGTTGGATTAGGTAATGGCCCTGAAGGTTCCGTTTGGCTCCTGGTGATGAAGACCTGGTACCTGGGAATCAGTTATACTGCTGCAATGCAGTAGGTGGACTGGCTTCTCGTCTCAGCTCAGAAATGACGACAGGATCCTCTCCCAAGTTCTTTAGCACGTTGGTTCTCTCTCCTGTTACAGAGATGTGACCTCCCTGACCCACCCTGTGGGCTGTGGAATAGAGCTAATTCTCACCACTAGGGCCAGCTCCAGCTCCTGCTTCCTCATGCCTCCTTGGCACCTTACTCGCGTGCCTTCCTTGGATCATCCAATGCAAGTTGCTACCCTTAACCAAATCCTGACTCTCCTTTAAGACTCTACCTAGACCTTTCTTCTCTATATAGACCCATCCCCAATGATTCCAGCTGGTGGTGTTGGCCTCTTCTTTCAACTTCTTCAAAGCTCATAGTTGGCCTTAGCCAACAGGCATATGAATCTTTTTGTTTTGTTTTGTTTTGTCTTGTTTTGTTTTTGTTTTTCAAGACAGGGTCTCTCTGTAGCCTTGGCTGTTCTGGAACTCACTCTGTAGATCTTGACTGGCCTCAAACTTGGAAATCCACCTGCCTCTGTTTCTGCTGTGTTTAAAGGCATGCACTACCACCAGCAGGCTTCCAGGCAGGAGGAGGGAGGTCGTTTCAAATTTTCTATGTATCAGAGGATGATCTTTAGCTTTGGATCCTATTGGTACAGAGTTGTCTCACAATAGGTAAAACTGGTAAAAAAAAAAAAAACGGCCAGTTCCTTACTTATGTACAATAGAAAAAGTGTTAGAGTTGAAAGAGAATGCTACCTTTCGTCTGCCACGTGGTGATGTGGGTGAGGGAAAGATGTCCTCCCCTTCTTACCCCTACCATCTGTGATGGGTGAGGGAGATGCCCCCCATCAGCTGCAGCATTTGGGAAAGTGGGCCCTGAACCTCACCGGGGCAGCACAGTAGAGCTGACCCTGATGACAGGGGTACAGGTGAACTGACCTCAAGAACGTGAGTGTGGGAGATCTGGCCATGTCCTCATCTGCCATGTGGTGGTGTGGGCGGACGGTAGATGTCCCCCTCTTCTGCTCCCCCATCCTCACCACCTAAGGTGGCAAAAGTTGACTCCGAGGTCTTAAGAGTTGGAGAGCTCTCCCTGCCCCTCACCAGCTGCAGCACTCTGGTGTAGGTGTGGGAGAGGAGACCCTGGGGACATGAATCCTAGAGAACTGGCCCCACCCCTTGCTCATGGCTGCAGGGGGTGAACTAGCCAGGGCAGGGCTGGAGAGCTCACCTGGTGGTGAGGACAAGGGAGAGCTGGCAGGCTGACCAACCATGCAACTACCCAGGCTCAGAACCAGGGCTATGTGTTAGCCTACCCCAGCATCCACCTCATCCATGATCTGCTGGAGCATGTGAAGAAGCCAGTCCTGTAGACCCAAAGCCGCAGGGTCTCCACAACACAGAACAACAACAGGCTATCCAAGAGCTGTTCCAGTGAGGGCCCAGCATTGATGGTGTAGCAGAAACCAGAGGCCTTGAACCAGACCAGTGACTCTTTGCCATGAACACTTGCCAGTTGTAGGGATAAGTCCCGCCCCTTAGGGGGCGTGTTCGCCTCGTGCTAATGTTTACCTATAAATCTGGCGAGCTTGCTCACATCTCGCTTCTGCAGGAATGGTGGTTCTGTAAGTCTATTTCTCCATTAAAGCTGTATATATTTTTACAATCTGTCTGCATTCGTTTATGCCATTACAGCCAGTGAGATATATGGATAAATGTTTACTATAGCATCTGCACTGTGGGATGGTTCACAAGTCAGGCCAGGGGCTGGAGATTAAAACACACACAGAGACGCGGGTCACTCTTGAAACAAGAATGCCAATGTTATTGTGTTCCAGGACAGGTTATATAGGGCTCTCCCTGACCAATGGCCATGCCCTAGCTCCAGGATTTTTCAGCTGCAAACCCACCAGAAACCACTCCCCTGTCATCAGGATCTCATGAGTGTCTTGTGCCCAGAGCAGCTGCAAGCACAGGAAAACAAGCTGTTTACTTCAGCAGACAAGGAAATTCAGACATAGAAAATTCAGGGTCTGAGGGTCTGTTGAGATCCAGTCCTGACATAAATTATCTTTTGGACCAGTGTAGAGGCGTGGGAATAATCGAGACACAGTTCACACAGCAATATCGGGAGTCAGGGTTCATTCAAATCCTGAAGATCACCTGTTTTTATTATCCAAACAGCTTTTATATCAAAAGGTAAACTGAAGGGGGAGTTCATTAGCATTCTGTTTCCGGGTTGGTGGGACTTAGGTCACATCCGAAACTATAGCTGCTCTGTCATGTAGACTGAATTAACACCTCTTTCCCAGGCGTCCTCCCAAAATTACAAAGGAGGGGGCTGGAGAGATGGCTCAGCGGTTAAGAGCACTGACTGCTCTTCCAGAGGACCCGGGTTCAAATCCCAGCACCCACATGGCAGCTCACAACTGTCTGAAAATGCAGTTCCATGAGATCTGACACCTTCACACCAATGCACACAAAATAAAGTTAAAAAAAAAGGAATGTAACCAAAATTACAAAGGAGCAGAGCAACATTAGCATATCCTGACCCTTTGTTTAGGATGTCAGTTTGTCTGCAAAGGCTAGGTGACTCTTCTATGTGGCAGGTGCAAACTGGCCTGAAAGTCTGGCCGCCATACAATGTAGAAATATGGCCCTACAATCCACTCCCCTTTATTAATTTTAATAGAGCCTGTGCTTCTGCAACAGTACAGATTGTCACATCTGCTTCAGGCAAAGACTTTTCCATTTACCCAAGTTTACTTGTCTTCAGAAAACAGGTGAGCTCCTGTCTTAGGCATCTGGGGAGGAGAAGTTTCAAACCTGTCTCTGACTGCTGGCCTCTGTGAAGAAAAGAAATTAAGGGAGAGAAACACCTTTGGGCTCTGTGATGGGGGAAGGTCATTGGTTAATAAAGAAACTGCCTTGGCCCATTTGATAGGCCAGCCCTTAGGTGGGTGGAGTAAACAGAATAGAATGCTGGGAGGAAGAGGAAGTGAGGTAAGACGCCTCAGACAGACCCCATTTCCTCTCCTCTCTGGGGCAGATGCGATGAAGCAAGCCGCCAGGTCAGACATGCTGAATCTTTCCCGGTAAGACTGGTGCTACACAGATTATTAGAGATGGGTTGCTTGAGATATGAGAATTAGCCAGTAAGGGCTAGAGCTAATGGGCCAAGCAGTGTTTAAAAGAATACAGTTTGTGTGTTGTTATTTCGGGGCATAAGCTAGCCAGGCAGTCAGGAGCTGGGCGGCAGGAATGCAGCCCTGCAGCTCCTACAACAACTCTGTGTCTTGGAGCCATATTTTCTTGTCAGGAGAAATCATAATCTTAAATGAATAATCATGCTCCTAAAGATTATAGTCTCCTATTTCAAGGAGAGGATGATTGCCTGAGTTGAAAATGTTTCTTCAGCTGGTCTAGAACACCTCTTAATTTTATACTGTATCAAAATCTATAACCCTTAACACATGCATAAATCCAATCATTGACAGGGCGTGTCAAACTTTTCTCAACATCTCATGAGCAGTTACAAACATTATCAGGTCAATACCATAATTCTAGAATGGGAATTAACAATAAATACACAATTAACCATATCCCAATTTTCATAAATCCACATTAATCAAAAGAGAAGAAAAGCTTTTCTGATGGATGAGAATACAGAGACGTTGCTGTTACCCAATACCAGTTCCAGTCTCTGAGTAGTAGTTAAACCCTTAGGCTGCCCCCCTCTTAAGTGAGTCTATCTCTTATTTTGAGTCTTTCTTTCCCTGAGGGGAAAGCTTAGGTCTTAGTTCTCAGGCCCAATATTTTAATCAAAATGAGATCTGTGTCCCAGAGACTAAAACAGTCAAATGTCCAGTCTGCATTCTAATTTGGCTCCAAAGCAAGCAGGATTCAGACTGCAAGCAAGAAGTTGTCATCGCGCAGCAGGGCTTCTGTGACCGTGTGTGTGTGTGTGTGTGTGTGTGTGTGTGTGTGTGTGTGTGTGTGTGTCCTGAGCGTCTGGAAGCAGCTCAGCATCCATCCCTCAGTGCAGCATGGCACCCTGCAGCTCAGAGTGGTAGCAGCAGGTTCCGCAGACCAGGCACTCCTCTCTGTGGGGGTGGGGAAGACTGGACCAAGGACTCCTCTCCAACTCCTCTATGGGGGCGTTTGCAGCTACAAAGTCACCAGGTCTGCCACTCCTTCACTGTGTATGCAGTCACCTCATCCAGCTTTATTTTCTTTCCGCAAAATGCACAAACACATCCTCGACCCCAAATCAATATAGGGTCGGGTCTTTTTATAATTCATTGCAAGGGCTTTTTCACTTCCCCTTAGCAAGGTCGCCTTGGTGTCGCCATGTCAGATCTGTCTGCAACTTTTATCCTCTTGAGTTGTTTCAAGAAACTATGAAAAATAAATAAATAAAAATAAATTTAAAAAATTGAAAAAAAAAGAAAAAAACGGAAGAAACTATGGCACTCTCCACAATTCCTTTTCATTATTAACCATGTATGCAGTCCTTCCATTGGAAGACCCTTTTATAAAATTTAGCAAAACATCCTTAGAGGGATCTTTAGCCATGATATTAGCAAAATACAGTTGTGCGAATAGCAACAATCAGCTGGGAAAAGATTATTTTTATTTCCTTTTTTTAAAACTTTTTATAAGATTTACTCATTTATTATGTATACAGTGTTCTATCTGCATGCATGCCTGCCCACCAGAAGAGGGCATCAGATCTCATTACAGATGGTTGTGAGTCACCATGTGGTTGCTGGGACTTGAACTCAGGACCTCTGGAAGAGCAACTCGTGCTCTTAACCTCTAAGCCATCTCTCCAGCCCTGAGAAAAGATTATTACTCTGGCTTTTTAATTGAGCAAACGCAATTGTCCAAGGATCACTACTTTAAAATTATTAATTAATCTGTTGCTTAGTTTAAGAAACATCGATCATAGTTCTCTGCCAAAATATCTCCTAGATTCCATCCTGCTCCTCTATATTAAACAAGCTACTGCTTTAAATTAAGAGTTCAATATCTTAATGGCAAAATGGGAAGGTGCAGTCATAAAAAGTGAACCATTTTTTACATAAAACTGCTGTAGGATAAGTTTTGTATTTAATATACACACTTGCCCTAGCTGAATTATAATTAATATACTCTCTCTGCTTGAGTATGCATCTGGCAGCTTCTGTAAGCTGTCTACTGGAATTTGACTCATTGCTCCCTTTAAGAATTTTACTTAGTGGCTCAAGGTCTCCCATAAGAATATTATAATTAAGGCTTTAGCCATTGTATATCTAATTAAAAGTTTGTAAACTATCTTCCTTTTAAGTTGCAAGTCTGTATAACTGGTAGGAAAATGGAAAAAGAAAGCATATTCTACTAATGATGCTGGCATAACTGGATGTCAACATGTAGAAGAATGAAAATAGATCTATATTTATCTCTAAGCACAAAATTCAAGTTTAAATGAATCGAAGACCTCGACATAAAACCAACAATCCTGAGCCTCACAGAAGAAAAGTTAGAAGTTCACTTGAATGCATTGGCACATCTCATATATACCCCAGTGGCACAGAAACCATCAGCCTATAGAATGAGAAAAGATCCTTACCAATCCACTCTAAAACTTACAAACTCAAGACATTGGTCATCAAATGAACAAATAATCCAATAAAAGGATATGGTACAGACTTAAACCGAAAACTCTCAACAGATTAACTTAAAATGACTGAAAGACACTTAAAAAAAAAAAGTTCAACATCCTTAGCCATTAGAGAAGTGCAAATCGAAACAACTCTGAGATTCCATCTTATCCCTGTAAAAATGACCAAGATTAAAAACACTGCTGACAATTTATTCTGAAGAGAATGTGGGGTAAAGAAAAACTCCATTGCTGGTGGGAGTGCAAAGTAGTAGCACAGCCACTTGGATTCTAGGATGGTGATTTCCCAGAAAATTAGGCAACAATCTACCTTAAGACTCAGCAATGCCACTGTTGGGCCTCCACACAAAAGATGCTCAACCAAACCATAAGGACACGTGCTCACCTATGTTCATAGCAGAATTATTTTGTCATAGCCGGAGTCTCTGAAAACAACGCAAATGCTCCCGTTTTACACAAATGAAAATGAGTTGAGATAGAAATCAGAGAAACCTCATCCTTTACCATAGCTACAAATACCATAAAATATCTTGGAGGAAATTTAACCAAACAAGTGAAAAAAACCTGTATGACAAGAACTTTAAATCTCTGAAGAAAGAAATTGAAGACATCAGAAAATGGAAAGATCTCCTATTCTCCTGTGAAGGTAGAACAAACACAGCAAAAATGACAATCTTACTGAAAGCAACCTACAGATTCAATGCAAATGCTCATTAAAATTACAGCAAAATTCTTCACAGACGTCAAAAGAATAATCCTCAACTTCATATGGAGAAAAAAAAAACTCAGGATAGTCTAATTAATCCTAAACAACTCTGTGCAATCAAGGAACTTCTGAATGTATCTCTGATTTTAAACTTCACTACAGAGCCATAGTACTGAAAACAGCTTGAAAACAGATATGAGGATGAAAGGAACTGATACCAATCCATCTTGAATCCCTATGCCTACAGACAGCAGATTTTTGACAAAGAAGCAAAATTGTGAAATGGAAAAAAGAAGCATATTTAACCGCTTATTTTTTTTTTCTGCTTGCTTTCCATGTCCTCAACAGCTCCCTTTTTTCTAGACCAGTCTGGCTAGGGGATCAATAGTGCTAGCCACAGTCACCGTCTGGCTGATGGCAATTCTGGCTGCTGCAGCGGTGACAGTAGCGGCCACTACAGTCACGGTGATCCTGAAGTCACAGCAGGGATGGCTCAGCACCAGCTGATTCACTGGGTTAGGTACCAGGCCTGGAACCCGAATCACAGCGGCAGTCATCTCGTTTGCCCAACAGCTGCTTAAATGACATGAAACTTAGGCCGGGCGATGGTGGCACACGCCTTTAATCCCAGCACTCGGGAGGCAGAGGCAGGCGGATCTCTGTGAGTTCGAGGCCATCCTGGTCTACAAGAGCTAGTGCCAGGACAGGTTCCAAAGCTACAGAGAAACCCTGTCTCGAAAAACAAAACAAAACAAAACAACAACAAAATGACATGAAACTTGAGAGCAGTTAAGGGCAGAATCACTCAAGGTATGGTTAGTTACAGACAGCTGTGTGAGAAGGCTTATTTTGGCTCCAGTTTAACTGCAAGGTATTTCCAAAGATACTTGTAGCATTCCGTTTTGCTCTGCCGTTAAACAAGGTAGAATCCTGCGCACCCAAGGGTCTGAAAACACAAACTGCCAGGTAAGTTCCACATACCAGTAACATTACTGTGTCCCCAATTAATGGGAATGACTGAATGTCCCACAGCCCAATCAATGGAAAGAAAGTACAGCTATAGGGGATTATCCAGGCCCACTGGCATCAGCACTGGTGGATTCCTGACTGGGGTCTATCGTACCTGTTGGCCGTGACTGATGGTACAAGCCCAACAGCCTTCCCAAGCTGCTCTCCAACCCCACAATCGTCAGTAAACAATCATTTAAGGAATTTGGGACTCTTCAAACTGCTTCTTGCTTTTTATTTGATGAAGTAATTTTTTGGGGTTTCCAAGGTGGCCTTGGGGGGGAGGTCTTGGTCCACAACATATCCTTAGGTTCAAGCCTTAAAGTCTAGATACCTTTAGAGTATATACACTGGCTTAGTTTAACAGTCTGTACAATGAAATGTCTCTCTTTAGTTTGCTCCTTCACAGTCAAACACTTCAAAGAAAACACAATCATATACATAATCCAGATTCTCTCTGTATATTCCACCTTTACACGGCTTATTTTTATATCTGTACTCCTTTATTCCCTACTTTTTCTGCACGTTTACTGTCTCTTCAAAGACTTTGTTTAAACCCAGCACCCTGTTTTTCCAGTAGTACCTGCAATTCCTTTACAAGAGCGACCTTGGAAGAATCTGCCCCATCCTTCACCCTCTCGCCCTTTCTTTATTACTTTCCTGCTGGCCAATCTTCCGGAGGGCTGGAGTCCCTCAGAGCATCCCTAGTTCCCGAGCCCAGCGGGGCCTCCACCTGTGGTGCCTGCACCACCTGGAACCGCTATCGGGCAAGGGTCTGGAGATTAAAGAACACATCCATCTTCAATTCACCCTCACCATCCATCCATCTGAGGGCGATCTCTCAGCGGTTCCTACTTCCCAATCTCGCTGGAGCCTCCACCTGGAGCGCCTGCACTACGGGGCGGTTCACGAGTCAGGCAAGGGGCTGGAGATTAAAACACACAGAGAGACATGGGTCACTCTTGAAACAAGAATGCCAATTTTATTGTGCTCTAGGGCAGCTTATATAGTGCTCTCCCTGGTCTAGGCATGATGGTGAAACTCCTTCTGACGAAATCCTGAGGCCCTCAGGCTAAGCCATCCAATGTGATTATTTTAATGAATAGTTTGATAGCAAACCACATTTGTAGCCAACTAGCTGTGGAGATAAGACGGAAACACTACTCAGTACTGATCACCATTCCCGCCCACTCATTCTGCGTGTGTAGCTGTCATTCATCCGTTTTGTTTTCTTATACGCTGTCTACTTCGAGCAGTAGTCCCACCTTATTTCCTTCTCAGAGAACCTGGCTCTTTCCATACAGCTGGCTTTGCTGTCAGAGCCCGCCTTACATTGTTTGCATTCTGATTGACAGTTTGTTCTCTGTCCCTAGACTTGAAGGACCATGGCTGCCCAGGCAAAAACCCATCTTCTCTATTGTGCTCCCGGCCTGTCTGGCTCACGTGAGATACTTAGTATACTAAATTCAATGAATGTGTAGCAGAAGTGGTAATACATTGTGTTTATCGTGGGCCAGAGGCATAGAACTTAACCAAGCCTTTTTTACTTTACAGTAGCCTTTGCCTGGGTTTATTTAGAGCTCACTCTGCAACTTTACACGTTTGATCATTGATCACAAAGCAACTTCATGAAATGGGGGAAATTAGGGTTCCTCTCAGCAAGGAGGTTTGGGGGAGTAAGTGGGCCCCAAGACTATCTCTTGATGACTAGAGTCAACCCTTCCCAACCCTCTCTCATACCCAACGTGCACTGTTGATACCCAGTGACAGGGGTATTGATAAGGCAAGAAGTCCAGACACCCACACAGCTACAGGCTCTGGTTCTATCTTCTTTACACTCTGAAGCCTGTATGCTGGCTCTTTTCACATAAAGAATAATCATTTCACGTATTGGGACCAGAAAGGTGACTCTATTATTATAGTACTTATTATGTTACTATTATTATTATCTGTTTATCTTCGCTTCTTTCCGAGATCTGCGAACCGTGGAAATGGTCAGACTATATAAAATCTCGTCTCTAATCACTTCCTTTTTAAATGGTGTTTTTAGATTTATTTGATTTCTGTGTGTCTGAGCATTTGCCTGTATGTATGTATGTACACCTTGTTTGTGCCTAGTAGCTGTAGGGGTCAGAAGAAAGTGTCAGATCCCCTAAATTTGGATTTACAGGTGCTTGTGAACCACCATGTTGGTATGGAAACCAAACCTGGGTCCTCTACAAGAGCAACAAGTGCTCTTAACTGCTGAACCACCTTCCCAGCCTCCATAATAGTTTTGTTTTATTTTATTTTATTGTTACAGGGTCTCTCTCTTGCTGTCCTGAAGTTTGCTAGGTAGACCAAGCAGACCTCAAACTCACAGAAATTCCCCTGCCTCTACCTCCCCAGTGCTGAGATTAAAGACTTATGCCACCATGCCCAGCCTGTACGGCATTCTTGAGGGACAAGATTTCACATGTGACTAGGAATCAGAGAAAAAAAATATAACAAAGTCTCACTCTATAGCTCACACTGGCCTTACTACGTAGCCACAAATGGTCTTGAATTCACAGTGATTTTCCTTCCTGGACTTTCTGAACGCTGAGATTTAAAGTATGAGCCATGCTGGGCAGTGGTGGCTCACACCTTTAACCCCAGCACTCAGGGGGCAGAGATAGGAGGATCTCTGTGAGTTTGAGGCCAGACTGGTCTACAGAGTGAGTTCCAGGACAGGCTCCAAAGCTATAGAGAAACCCTATCTCAAAAAAAAAAAAAAAAAAAAGAAAAAGCAAACAAAAAAAGAAAGTATGAGCCACATGTAGCTTGAATGAGAAGGACTCCTATTGGTTCCTACATTTGAATGCTTGGTCCCAGTTAATGGGGCTGTTTGGGAAGGATTAGGAGGTGTGGCTTTGTTGGAGGAGGTGTGTGGCTGGGATGGCCCACATCAGACCCACTATCTTTTTCTTTCTGCCTGGTGTCAGGAGAGCAGGATGAAAAACTCTTCGCTGCTGTTCTGGTGCCGTGCCTGTCTGCTTCTTGCCATTATATCGTGGACTAACTGTCTAAAACTATAATTGAGTCTCCCTGTTAAATGCTTTATATTATACAAGTTGCTTTGATCATGTGTACCATTCGCCTGTACTATACAGTACTACGGCTGTAGTGCACAGCGCCTGAACTACAAGATTGCGAGTCTCGAGTCTCGGGCAAGGACCTGGAGATTTAAACAGACAGAGACAGAGACATGGTTACTCTTGAAACAAGAAAGCCCCCTTTATTGTCAGCTTATATGGGCTCTGGCCATACCCCAGCTCTCGGGATCTTTCAGCTCCAGGCTCACCAGAAACCACTCTCCCACCATCAGGGTCTCTCGTGCTCAGAGCAGCTGCAGCCCGCTCAGAGCAGAGGAAAACAAGTTGTTTACAGGAAATTCAGGGCCTGGTGGTCTGCAGTCCCTAACAGTAATGGTGTCTCTTTACAGCAATAGAACAGTGACTTAGACAAGTCACACATCTGGCTGAGAGAAACCACCTTCTGACTGTGTGTGTGTGTGTGTGTGTGTGTGGAAAAGGTACCAAGAACTGGGACAACAAGATGGTTCAGCAGATGAAACCACTTGATGACCTGAGCTTAGTCCCCAGAATCTACATGGTCAAAAGGAGCGTGCCAACTCCCAAAAGCAGATCTTTGACCTCCACATGTGTGCTATGATATGAACATGCAAAAGCATACACTCTAAATAAATAAATAAATGTAAAAAGGGGGGAGAAGAAGAGGAAGGAGTTGTTAGGAGGTGAGTAGCTCAGTTGGTAGACTGCTTTCTTAGCATGCTCAGCACCCTGGGTTTGATTCCTATACCACACCGTGTAGACCTGCATCCTTAGCACTCAGTAGCAGGAGGATCAGAAATTCAAGGTTATCCTTAGCTATGTAGCATCCTTAATACCAGCCTAGGATACATGAGACCCTGTCTCAAAAATAACAACAACAAAATAATAATAAAATAAAACAAGACAAAAAATAAGTAAAATAAGCCAGAGTCAAAACCACAAAAGCCCGCATAGTTTTCTTTCATATGCAGATTCTAGGTCAAATTTACATGTTGTATATAAGCATACTTGTGTCTTACTTTGTATCCTAACTAACAAATACTAATCTGACCATGTGCACATCTCCTTTGTGTAGCACATTGAAAGGTGTGCTTTAGACAGGCATGATCCTGCATGCCTGTAATCACTGCACTTGGGGAGGCTGAGGGAGGAGAATCGCCAAGTTTAAGCCTGTTTTCTTTCTTTATCTTTTGTGGTACTGAGTCTTACAGACTAGGCAAGCACTCTACCACAGTATCCCAACCCTCTTCTCACTTTTTGTTTTGAGACAGGAGTTCAGTAAATTGCCTAGGCTGGTCTTGAACTTGTGTTCCCATTGCCTCAACCTCTGGAGTAGCTAAGATGACAATCCTGCACCACCAAGTGTGGTCATAATTCTACATTCTTTGTTTCTTTTTTTTTCTTTTCTTTTTTCTTTCTAGACAGGGTCTCACTGTTTATCCCTGGCTGGACTGGAACTTGCTATATAGTCCAGACTGACCTTGAACTCACAGAGATCCTCCTACCTCTGCCTCTTGAGTGTTGGGATTAAAGGCTGTCCTTAACCAAAAGCAGGTTAAGGAGGGAAGGGTTTATTTGGTTTACAATTTCACATTGTAGTCCTTCACTTAAGGAAGTCAGGAACCCAAGCAGGGCTGGAACCTAGAGGCAGGACATGATACAGAGGCCATGGAAGAGTGCTGTTATTCTGGCTTGCTCCTCATGGCTTGCTCAGCCTGCTTTCTTGTAGAACTAGGATCACCTGCCCAGGGGTGGCACCAGCCACAGTAGGCTGAGCCTTCCCCCCGTCGATTATTAATTAAGAAATGCCCTACAGTCTGATTTTAGGGAGGCCCTTTCTCAATTGAGGTTCCCGCCTTTCAGAAAGGGGCAGGGCAGTTTAGGGCCAAGGGTGGAACTAGCCTGTGGCTAGTTGACATAAAACTAGGCAGCACAAAGGCTTTCTGCTGCCTTGAAATGGATCTTAGCACCAGCAGATCATCCGGTGTTTATCATTTGTTTCTCAGATGTTTGAAAAAGTCTTCAGTCTAAGAACTGTTGTCAGCTGTTTGTTTTCTAGCTGCTCCATCGCCTCAAACAAATTGCCCAAAGGCAATGACTCTTTTCCTTGCCTTTCCGGAGAGTTGCTCTTTGAAAGCTGACAATAGTGACAAAGCTGAAATAGAAGCGTTTTCTAGGCAGCAGGTGAGCAAATTTGATTACCTTCTGTGCTGGGCCCTATTCCTTTGTAAGGGGTATCCCAGGCCCGATAAGGCCAGGGTCTTTTCCTTCGGGAGCCGGTATCGCGTTGGTCTTCTTCGGGTAGCAGTAGAAAAATATCTCTCTCATTTGGGGTAGACTTTGTTGAATAGGTAAACCTCGATGGAGTGCCCCCACCTCTCTTACCCAGGACTGCAGCCTCTGATTGGAAGCATTCCAAGACGACTAAGAATTCGCAGCCCTCCTTTTCCTCCGATGAGGCAAGGAGAAACTGGAAGGTCCAAGAGATAGGGTATTCAGGAGGTCCTCTTCAGTTGGGTCCTTAGAGAACACATACTCAGCTCCACCTAGCCATCTGCCCGCCTACTCTTAGCCTCTGTGGTAGCGTGCAGGGAAGGGGGCAGAGTGTGGTGTCAAGGTCGGAGCCCGGTGGACTCCAGGACCCCTCAACTAGCTCCACCCGAGCCCCGCCCCAAACAGCCAGCTCCGCCTCTTGCAGCAGGCCCCGCCCCCTCCGGGGCGGAACTGAGGCTCTTATTGCCCAACCTGGCCCGGGAGCCTCCACGCGGAGAGGCTCCCGCCGCCCAGAGCTGCGGCCTCCGCATGGCATGGAGGATACGCTCTCACCCCCACCGGAGTCCGGGCTGCTCTCGCCGCTGCTGCAGGGAGGCGGAGCCGCCGCTGCTCCAGAGCCGGGAGCCCGGCAACACCCGGGACATGAGACCGCGGCGCAGCGGTACAGCGCCCGCCTGCTGCAGGCCGGCTACGAGCCCGAGAGGTGACGCCCAGGGCAAAGCGCGCGGGCGCATCCGGGGCGGGCGGCAGAGGAGGGCGCGGCAGCTCCGGGAGACCCGGTGGCGCTGCGGGGGAGGCCAGGAGCTGGTCCCCTCCACCTCCTGCACCTCTAACGTCCCCAGACGCAGTTAGACTGCGATACACCCGACTCTGGCTGGGGAATTCAGGCGGGCACTGTGCAAACAGTTTGGTGCTGCGTTACTCCCGGGAGCAGGGGAGATGAGGGCGCAGGTTGTTCTGTCGTTCCCTAAAATTTTATCTTGGGATCCGACCTAGACTGCACACTCAGCGACGTTTGGTGCAAGTGGCTCTGACCTCTGGGGTCCAAATAGGGCTTGTTGGAGTCCCGACCCAACCTTGCTTCCTGCTCAGCTCTTCTTCCTAGAACTGTCTTCAGTAGGTGTGGGTGTCCGGATTGAGTGTCTCCCTAGGACCAGGTGAAAGTACTTGCTCTTCCTCACCCAGGCACTGAGATCAATAAGGCTGTAGTTGCTCATTCCCTTAAAAGACTCGGGACCCCCATGCAGGGGTCTGGAAAACAGTGGAGGAGGGTCGCTGAAGAGAGTGGGGTCAGTGAACTGGGCCCAAAGGAACTAGCTGGAGAAAAGAGGCAGCGACTAACTAATCTCTGGATTGTATCGCAGTTTGAATTGCAATCCTACTGTCTTTCCGGTCCAGGGGATTTGGACTTATTTCTCTACCCCATCTGCTGGTGCTCAGCAGCTTGGGGAGGTGACCTGGCAGCTGGGCTTTGCGGGGAGGGTGGTCTGGGGAATCGGCCAGGTAGCTCTGCCCAGGGTCTGGAGGCTTATATAAGAACTTTTAACGGCTTTAGGGGTTGTTAAGCCCAGCCCCTCTTGCCGTTGCAGGCTGGCTCTTTAGAATTGACTTAGGCTTAGGCAACCCCCATCCGTTTTTCTATAATAGAAATCTAGGTGGCAGGGCTTGAGGTTATTGAGGTGCCACGGCACGAGAGGAAGCACGCCAAGGCACTTGGGTGCTTGAGAGAAGCAGTGCTTGAATTGTAGAATGTTATTTCAGAGATCAGACCTCGGGCCCTCAGACGCATCCCTTTTGGTCTAGTGCCAACCCCACACCCTCCTACCTCCCACCCACCCGCTTAGACTCAGCAGAGCCTATGTAAACCTAAAAGCCCTAGCCAGGCAGTATGAGATTCAAAACCTATTGGCCAGACCACCGTCTGCCTCCACCAACCTGGAGCTGTAGAGGCAAGAGTTCTATGAGAAGTGCTGGGTTGAATCCAGTGTCACTGCTCTCTGGCTTGAACTCGGGTGATCCATGTCCCTTTATCCCAGCTTAACAAGGCTAAATGTTGTCATTACCCCTTTTCTCCCCTAAATGTGTTTTGAAATCTCGTTCCTCTAAAACAATCTCAGATCAGATAGAGTCCTCTGGGCTGCCTGCCTGAACTTCAGTGCCCTGCTGGACACTATTCCCCTATTCCCCTGAGCAGCTGGTTTGGATCTGCCCCCTGCCCTTGAAGCTGTGAGGTTGGGAGTCTCAAGGGACCAGCTGCCCTTCCTTGCTCTGAAGAGGCCCCACTGGTTGCCTGGTGTCTCCTCCCCATGGAGGAAGCAGCTGGGGAATTGCAGGAAGAGGGAGGAGGGAACCCAGGGGGATGGATTAAGTCTCTAGAAAAGGACAGCCTAACCCAGCCTTGAGCCCAGCAGCTTAGAGTAATGAAGAGCTCTAACATAGGTCAAAGCAGGAGGTGTAATCACTGCGAAGGTGACCCTCCCCATAGCTTAGCTTGCCAGCCTCTTCTTCTGGGGCCCAAAGTCCTAGACTGGGGCAGATGTCACATCAAAGTTACCTGAGATGGGTCTTCCGAAGGTCGTCTTTCACGTCTGTGGATGACGCCCCGGAGTGACAGTGAACATCTTTCCTTTTGCGGTTTATTGTTGAACCAGTAAAGTCAGTGAACCCTAAAAAAAAAAAAAAGTTACCTGAGATGGTAGAACCAGCTGCTCTTCTGGGCCCCAGCCTTGGCTGAACCTGAACCAGAGCCAGTCTTGACTCATGCTATAGGGAACAGCGACCCCACAGCAGGCTCCTTAGAAACCCAGAAAGACCACTGGGACAGGCCATGCTTAGAGCCTCTGACTGACATAGTGGCTATTTCTTTTATGTCCAGGAAGGGCAGTTCAGAATAACAAGCATGCATCCTCCGGCTGATGCCACTGTTCTTACTCCTGGTAGCCAGTGAGAGGATCTAGTGCTGGCTCCCTATATGTCCTGGGCTTCTAGAGTAAGTCTCTGAGTGCTGGAGAATCAGCATTCCTGGCAAGTGGATACCAATACCTACTCTGCTAAGAACTCCAGTGGTGGTCTCTCCTTTCTGGTGCTCAAGGGCCTTTAGACTCCCACCAGGACCTGCCTTTGGGCTCCATTGGTGAAGAGGGAAGATTGGGGTCTGTTATACTCCCCCCCGCCCCTCCCAGAAGACATCTGCCAATCTTCTGTAATACTTTGAGCTCTCTGGGAGACTTTTCTTTCCCTCTGCACATGGATGGAACAGCCCATGTTTTCCTGGCAGGGTCTCGGGGGAGGGGGGACATCACTGGGGAGGCTGGGCACCCTAGAGAACCTGGTGATTTGGAAGCTAGTGCTCCCCTGGGCCTGGCTGTCAACACACTGTTGAGAGGTAAACAAATCCAGCCTTCCTGGGAAGGGAAGTAAAGGAGCCACACAGCCCTCAAGGCAGGGAGTAGAGTGTCGCCTTTCCACCTAGTTTTGGTGGAACTTTTGGGACCTTCAGGAGGACAGGCTAGCGGCTGGTGGAAGCTATTGATCTGCGAGTAACAGTGGCCCCTCTGGCAACTTCCACCTTCCTCCACGTGAATGGATTTGCCTCCTAATCTAATTTGTCTCTCAGACTGAAATCTGGGTCTTGCTGGCCACCCAGAACTGACCACCAAAGTTACGTAGCAATTTTTTTTAATTACCTGCCTCTGTCCGTCTTTGTATGCATACTTGTTTATGCCATGGCCCCCACACCTTTGAGCCTTCCCTGGCATTCCACTCCACATTGCTATCTCAAATTAAAACGAACTTTCTAGACTTACCTGGATCTAGACCTTTCAGGAACTGAGGATGAGTGCAGTGTGTGTGTGTGTGTAGGTGTGTAGTCGGACCGAGAATAGAGCCCTTCCCCTTCTGAGCTGAGAGGAGACCCAATAATTGTCCATTACTAGATTGTGGGGCATATGTGCTCCTTTATGAAAAATACTTTGAAGACTGCAGAGGCCTCTCAAATGTCAAGAGTGTCATTGCTAAGAAATGCTTGCTTCTTAGGAATTGCATGGGGTCGGAGCATCTATGTGTTGGGGAATTGTAAGTTCCCACTGATATTTCAGGGTGCTAGGATTTTATCAGGGTTGGGAGAATGAATACTGGGAAAAGGCAGAACCATGTTAGACGTACCCTCCCCCACCCCTCGTCCCATGGTAGGTAATGGGAAACTACTCCTGCTGCAGCTCTGTGGCCCGAGGGGCCCAGACTAGGGGTGAACCCTGTGAGGTACATTGCTGGGGTTCTAGGGTACATGTTGAAGAGCAGCGAAGGGGGCGTGTCTCCGCTTGGCTTGCTGTCCCCTCTTTCTCTGGTCCTACATCCTTCCCGCAACTCCGGCCCTGATCGCCAGAGTCCAGGTGCTATTGCGGGTGATTGGCTTGAATGCAGCAGCGGTGGCCGGGCGAGCCGGGCTGGGCCTTTGTGCGACGAGGGGCGGAGGCACGGTCCCCGAAGGAGGGGCTGGAGGAGAGGGCGGTGCCCGGGGCGTCCCTCCGCAGCCGCAGCCCCCGCCCCCGGCCCACGGCAGCAGCGTGGCCTTGGTGCGCGTCAGCAGCAGCAGCAGCCAGCAGAGGCAGTGGCAGCGGGGTGGCCCGCGGGGGTGTTTATGTCGGGTCGCGGTGTCTCTCAGCAGCATGGCGGACTACCTGATCAGCGGCGGCACCGGCTACGTTCCCGAGGATGGGCTCACCGCGCAGCAGCTCTTCGCCAACGCTGATGGCCTCACCTACAAGTAAGCACAGGGATTGGCCCCACCTGGGTGCGCGCACCTCAGCTCTCTGGCCTCCGCCCCACACGTGCACGGCTGTCTCTCGCTGACGCCCTGATGCCCTCGCCCAATAAGAGTGACTTGGGGCCAGTGGGGGGCTGGGCAAGGGAAGGAAGGAGGCTCGCGCCAAGAATAGTGAGGGACGTGGCACAGCGACATCACTGCCCAAGGAGCCTTGACTGATAACTGGCTAGATCCGAGGCCACCCTGCCCCCTTGCTATTCTCCTGAGCATCTTGGCCATCCTGGAGAGGCCTTAGGACCTGCAGGAAAACGAGAAGTGGCCATTCCAGGGATACTCTAACCAGCATGATCCAGGAAGCTTTTCTCCCTCAAGCCTCGCTGTGAAAGCAGGGAGGTACCAGGATCCTATCTCGGGCAGCTGGTTGAATAATGACCCCTGAAGGGGCCCTATTGGGCAGTAGGATGGCCCTTTCTTCCCATGTGCAGCTCAGCCCTCCTTCCACTTGGGCTTTTACCTGCCCACAGGTTGGGACTGGTGCCCTTCATGAATATTCCATGCCTACCCCTCTAGCCCACTCCACGTGGCATACTGGAGAAAGATAGAGACCTACCTGTCTGCCTCAAGCTTAGTTTGCATTTTCCTGTGGGCCCTAGGCCAGTTCTCCCTGCAGGCCTGGCACTAACTGTGCCTCCTGGCTGCAGGACGATGTCCCTGCCAGGAAGGAGCTTCCGAACCCTTGATTGGGGCAGCATAGTGGTGCTGGAGCGCCAGTGGTGTCTGTGGCCTGTCACTTGTCATCTCCGTCCTGGCTTTTAAGCATTCCTGTTTTAGCAGGCAATTTCCCTGTCACTCCCGGGGATGGTGCCCTCCTGCCTGCCCACAGGTGAAGGATGATTATATCTAGGAAATGCCTGTGAGCCACAGAAGGAAATGGGCCACCAGGGGAGGTCAACGCGGCATAAAATTTCTTTGCTGCTTTGGTGGTCTTTGATGATGAAAGAGGGGCTAGCTGTTTGATAGGATTTTTACTAGTCTCCTAGGGAAGTTTGTAGGGGAACTCAGTTTCTTTCTAGGCCTGACAGCAAGTTAATTAATTGCATTACTCCTGTCTGCCCTGTGGCTTTTGTTTGCTGCACGGGAAGGGCCTCCTGCTTTGCTGAGCTGGACTCAGAGTGTTCCCGAAGTGTGGGGCATTCGCTTGGGAGTGTGCCCATCAAGGCTTGCTATGACTCCAGGAAGACTCTGCCCATAGCATCATCGGCCTGTGGCAGTGCGTACCTAACGTACCACAGGGGCCTGTTCCTCCTCCCTAGGCTTTACTTGACTGTTACCACATTCACGTTGACAGCTGCCTTTCTCTGGCTGGTCCTCGTTGTGTGGACTTCTGGCTGTCCTTTCCCATGTATGTTGGTTGCTCCTGTCCCAGTGTCAGAACATGCCCTGAGCTCAACTCTCTGGGGTCCCTCCAGCTGCTGTGAGCCTTGTGTGCCTCAGCCGCCCCCACCCTCTGTGTGCTGGGATGTTTAGCTTGTGCTGGGTTGGGTTGTGCTCGGGTCATGTTGACTGCAAACTTATGTTCAGATGCTGTGTTTTCTTTCTGTCCTGTAGGGTTGGGAATCAAGCCTAGGACCTTGCATTTAATAGGCAAATGCTCTATCACTCAAGTACGCCATCAACCCAAATTCTCTATTTTGTTTTGTTTTTGTTTGAAACAGGATCTTGTGTAGCCCTGACTGGCCTCAATCTCCCTTCTGCCTCTATCTCCCTAAAAGCTGGGATTATTGGAATGAGCCGCTGCCACACCCAGTGTAGGTTCTGTTTTCTGTGTTGAGTTAATATTTGTTTTTTTGGTTTTTTTGTTTTTTGTTTTTTTTTTTTTTTTGCCAAAAAACATTTATTGAGGGAGAGAGATAGAGAGAAAGAAAGAAAGAAAGAAGAGATTAAAAAGAGAGAGACAGAGAGACACGTGCTCACGCCAAGGAAACAGAAAGGAAAGAAGCTTGAGTTAATATTTGTTTTTATCAGTACTAAGAAGCTTTGTTTTTTTTGAGACAGGGTCTCTTCATGTACTACTGGCTGGTCTGGAATTTACTCTGTAGATTAGGCTGGCCCCAAACTCGAGACCCATTTGCTTTTGTCCGCGTGCTGGATGCTGGGATTAAAGGCATGTATCACCATACCTGTCAAGACAGAAATCTCAAACCAGGCATGATGGCACATACCTGTAATCCCAGCAGGCTGAGGCAGGAGGATCATAAATCAAGATCATTTTAGACAGCATAGTGAAATACTGTTTCAAAAGGGAAAAAGGAAGCCAGGTATGGTGGCACATGTCTGTAATTACATCACTCAAAGCAGAGGATGGGCTCAGTATTATCTTTGGCGCTATAGCAGAAAACCAGGCCAGCCTGGACTACACAAGACCCTGTCTTTAAAAATAAACAAAGCCAGGCAGTGGTGGCTTACATCTTTAATCCCAGCACTTGGGAGGCAGAGGCAGGAGGATCTCTGTGAGTCCAGGACAGCCAGGGCTGTTAAACAGAGCAACCCTGTCTCAAAAACCCAAAACAAACAACAGATTAAGCAGTCTTCAAAGGCGTTCGTTCTATCTGCTGTGTGTGACCATATCAGAACTTCTATGTGCTTTCACAACTCTGGGTGACCTGCAGATTCATAGACCTGCCATTTTTGATTATTGAGCTTGAAGCCATCGGGACATTATGGGGGTATGGTGGGGAAGACTCCTGATGATTGGACAGCAAGGCCAGTGGCTTCCAGCCTCTCTCCTCCTCTACCAGGTCCCCACGCTGCTATTAACTTTAGGATGACAGACAGACCTTTTGGGCCTCCCACCCACCAGTCTTTCTTATTCTGTCTCCGCAGTGACTTCCTGATCCTCCCAGGATTCATAGACTTCATAGCTGATGAAGTGGTAAGGACCTCTTCCTTTGGCTCAAGGAGGGGGCTGAATTCTTGTTCAAGGGCAGGTTGTGGGAGAGGCTTTCCTCGGGAATGTGCTGCGGCTATTACCCTTATTGTTGTGGGAGGAACTGGCACATGGGGCAAAGGGTTACGGCTGATGGGGCAGAGGCATCTGGGCTTGGGGGAGATCCTGGAGAGTCTTGAGTGGCAGCCTCAAAAAGGCTTAGAGGATGTGCTGTCACCGAAGAAGTTGGAGCGTGGGCTCAGAAGAGGCCCTGTGAGGAGAGGGGTTGGGAGTGGCAGCTTTATTATATAGACAATGAGGATTGACTGTCGTCTGAAATGCTGAGCAAGGATTATGCTCTAAAATTATGGGCCCTTTGAATACAGTGTTCAGTGATTGGGCACTGACCCATAACTGGCAAGAGGGTTTGAAGGAGGAGGACTGGGGTGGGGGGATGGGCAGGGAGGACTTTGGACAGATACAAGGAAACACAATGCTTTTCTTTCCATGAGGGGCCTGCAGTGAGCCAAATCAATGGATAATTGGGCGTCTGAGAAGAGTATGATATAAGTCAGGTTAGGGAACAGTGCAGTGATTCTGTCTTGAGTTCGTGCCCACTTCAAACGCCCATTTCTGTTATTTCTGCTTGTTCTTGTCCGTTCTCATGGAAGGTCTGAGCGTCTGCACACCCCCAGATCGTTCATACATCGAGGAAACTCAGGTTCAGCCTGTGAGGATAGAGCTGGCCCAGACAGATTTGGGGCGCGGGCGGGGGGGATTTGAGCTATTCTGGGTGTTCTCTTCTGATAGCAATCAGGAAGGCTTCTGGCGCTAGCCTCTTAGGTTAGTGAGTTTACTGCACATCCTGGCTTGGTGCCAGGCTGCTCGGAAGGGCTAGGAAGACATCTGCACGGTCGCGAAGGGTCTCCTTGTAGTGTGCCTCTGTCAGGGAGGCAGTGACTGCCTGTGGCATGATGGGAGAGAAAGGTGTGATTTTCCAGACGTAGGCCCAGGGCCTGCTCATCCTCTGGGATGGACTTCAGGAGCCTGTGAGTCTCAAAAGTTTTCAGAGTCTATTTAGGGGTTTCGGGGGTTGGATCAGTAGTTGCTAGCCTGAATCTCAGAAAGATCCATGGTCTAACCTTATACACCATGTGTAGGCAGACACCTGAAATTGTATTTGGGAGGGGTGTCTCTTATTCAAAATACTCAAGACCAAATGTTTTTAGATTTTCAGATTTGATTTTTTTTTTTGGCGGGGGGTGGGTGGGGTGGGACATGTGCATATGGGTGGTGAGAAGACTTGGGAATGGACCTAAACCTAACCCCAAATTTATGTCTATTGTTACACACCTTACATGCTGCCTGAAGGTAATTTTACACAGTATTTTGTCTGCATTTGAAGGTGACCTGTCATATGAGATCAGGAACGTTGTACCTGTGATCATGTCAATCCTCAAACACTTTAGGTTTTAAAGCACTTTGGATCTGGGATCTTGGGATTAGGGATGTGCATGCTGTGTTAACTATCCTGACCTTTGTCTTGAGCTCTAGACCCTTAGCCATTAGCGTTCCTACATGGCTAACAGTGCCTTCCTGGGCCTCCTTTTGCCACCTGCCCTTGTCACCTAAAACTCACCCACTGTGCCCCTAGTGTCACTTGACCTTGGCCTCCCCTCCCCTCCGTCTCTCCTCCCCCCTTCCCTCTCCTCTTTACTATTCTTTTTGGTCTCATATAATCCAGGGTGGCCTGGAATTCAGTATTAGTCAAGGTAGCCTTGAGCTCCTTTTCTTCCTGCCTCCTCATGGCATTATGGACCTGGTATTTGTGGCTTTCATCTCAACTGAAGCAACCTTGTCCGTGTGCCTCATGTCTCCTGTCTGTCTTTCCAAGTGGAACGGTCAGCTCCCTGAGAGCTGTACCCCTCACTACTGTGCCCCCAGGGCCTGTCCTATGCAGGATACAGATGCTGGTGAATATTTGTTCAATGTTTATCAAACCCTTCAATGGACCATGCTTCCATCCTTAGGACCTAACGTCAGCCCTGACCCGGAAGATCACACTGAAGACACCGCTGATCTCTTCTCCCATGGACACCGTGACAGAGGCTGACATGGCCATTGCGATGGCTGTGAGTCTCTTGCCTGGGTGGGGACTGAACAGGAATGGGCTGTGCAGCACAGAGGAGGCTAGCCCTTGGCTCTTACCATGCTTCCTTTCTGTACCAGCTCATGGGAGGAATTGGTTTCATTCACCACAACTGCACCCCAGAGTTCCAGGCCAATGAAGTACGGAAGGTCAAGGCAAGTATTGGTCCCATCCTCAAAAAGATGCATCCTGCTTCATCCTTTAGCTAGCTGATGTGGGTCTTAGGTGCCCTTCCTCACAATGGAAAATGGGCTCAGCCCTCCTCTTCCCATTGGCCTCACCCTCTTGAGAGGCTCTGGCTTCTCAGTGGTACACCAGGCTCCCCTTTATCCCTTGTGGCCAGGCTACACGCCACCTCTGGATTTCTTGCAGCTCTTTTCTTCTGCCTACAGAAGTTTGAACAAGGTTTCATCACAGACCCTGTGGTCCTGAGCCCTTCACATACTGTGGGTGACGTTCTGGAGGCCAAGATACGACATGGCTTCTCTGGCATCCCTATCACCGCTACGGGCACCATGGGTAGCAAGCTGGTGGGCATCGTTACCTCCCGAGACATCGACTTCCTTGCCGAGAAGGACCACACCACTCTCCTCAGTGAGGTGCCTGCAGGGCAGGGCATACAGAGTTGCAGCACAGAGGGAACTCTACCCTCAGGGGTCCCAGACTGATGCCTGTGACCGGGGACCATAGGGAGGCCTGGCTCCTTCTCTCTCACCTGCCAACCTGCAGGCAAATGTTCCTGGCCCCACAGGTGATGACGCCACGGATCGAGCTGGTGGTGGCTCCAGCAGGTGTGACATTGAAAGAGGCAAATGAGATCCTGCAGCGCAGCAAGAAAGGTACCAGGGAGTCGACATCCCAGCCCCACTTCCTCTACAGTAGGACTTTCATTGTTTCTCAGTCTTTCAGGTTAGCCCAGTAATGGCACTAGGTCATGGGAAAAGCTGGAATAAGCCTAGGCAGCCTGGAGCAGGATCCCTGATACTCTGCTACTGGCTTACAGAAATGCATTCCTAATTCAGTGTCTTCTCAGTATGATTTCCCCAACTAGTCCTGAGAGGTGCTTGTCATAGCAAAAGAGCTTTCTCTTCTAGGGAAGCCTGGGAAAGGGTTGAGGTTGTTGTGGTCCAGAGGCAGAGTTTGCATCTAACCTGGGTGGTCCTGGTTCCATCCTTAACAAAATCAAGGTCTGGGGAGTGCCTCTTTCTGCACCCCCCATCCTGTGTAAGGAGTCAGTTGTACGTGAGAGCCAGCAAGGTGGATCAGTGGGTGAGGACACTTGCCCCCAAGTCCGATGGCCTGAGTTCTGTCCCAGGAACCCATGTGTCAGAAGGAGGGAACCAACTCTGGCAAGTTCTCTGAACTCCACGTATGCAACATAGCATGCATGCACAAACAGTTTAAAAAGGATTTACACACAGGAGCATGGCGTGGTGGCTCATGCCTGTATCTCAATACTTCAGAGAGAGAAGCAGGAGGATTTTGAGTTCAAGGCTACATAATAAGGCCTTGCCTCAAAAAATTTACCCATTTAACCAGGCATGGTGGCATGTGCCCTTAATCCCAGCACTCTGGATACAGAGGCGGGTGGATATCTCTGTAACTTTGAGGACAGCCTGGTCTGCATCCTGAGTCCTAGGACAGCCAAAGCTACATAGTGAGACTCTTGTGTCAAGAGAGAGAGAGAGAGAGAGAGAGAGAGAGAGAGAGAGAGAGAGAGAGAAGAAAGAAAAAGAAAAAAAGACAGAAAAAGAAAAAAATACCAGTTGGCTTCTTTGGGAAAGTTCTGCAGTTAAATTTACTTGATAGGGAAGTTGTTTGTGTGACTTTCACTACATCCCTGGGGGCTATTTCTTCCCAGGTCCCCAGTAGAGAATTCTTTGTGGTTTGTAATAGGCAGGGTGGATCCTTGTCCCTCCCTCAGGGCAGTCTCCCATAGTTCCTTGTCTGGGTATCTTGTGCTGTGACCTGGCCCAGACGGTGGCATATTGCCATGGGTCAGTGGTCAGGACAGCATCCAGGCACCAGGACAGGAAGAGCCTTAGGAACTTGCTTGCTTGGGGGAAGGTTCTTTGCTTCCCGTCCCTTGGGAAGAGGTCTAGAGGTGGGTGCTGTCACCTAGTGACTGATTTAGGTACTTCAGTGGTCTCTGGTTCCATTTTCATCCCGTCCTCCTAGCCACCCAATACCAGCTTCTCTTTCCTCCTGGTTAGGGAAGCTACCAATAGTCAACGACCAAGATGAGCTGGTAGCCATCATCGCCCGCACAGACCTGAAGAAGAACAGAGACTACCCTCTGGCCTCCAAGGACTCCCACAAACAGCTGTTGTGCGGGGCAGCTGTGGGCACCCGCGAAGATGACAAATACCGCCTGGACCTGCTCACTCAGGCTGGCGCTGATGTCATCGTACTAGTAAGGAGGTGGTGGGCTCCTCTGTATCGGGCTTGTGAGTCCTATGCACCGCTATTGAGCCCCCCCCCACACACTTACTTTCCTTTTCTCTCTCTTCTCTGGTGTCAGAATTAGGAGAATCATAGAGCCCAGAACAACTGTGCTCTCCCTCCAAGGGCTTTCCTCACAAAAAAGTTTATTTACCTTATATAATTACAAGCCACATTCACTGAGAAGTCCCCGCCTGCCAGGCCCTGAGCAGAACTTTACAGATGCTCACTTGTTTATTTTTGCAGCCGCTCTTTGAGGTTGCAACTGCCGCTCCCAGTCATAGATGACAAAACTGAGGCTCAGAGGAGTTCAGTGATGTCACTTGGCTACTGCTATCTGTTTGTTGTGGGAACGGACTCTTGCAGGAAGCGGAAATGGGCTGCACCTGTGAGTTAAAAGCGGGCGCTTGCTAAACTTTATGACAGGTGAAGCAGGCCCTTCTGAGAGACTCCACTAAGAGTTGTCAAGTAACTTTTCAGAAAAAGAATGACAACTGTGGTTCCTGATTCCTCTGATTGCAGTGGTCTAGCCTCCTGCAGTGAGGGGACTTGGCTGTCTAGCCTGAGCTCTTCTGTCCCTATTTACAGGATTCATCCCAGGGGAACTCAGTGTACCAGATTGCCATGGTGCACTATATCAAGCAGAAGTACCCCCACCTGCAGGTGATTGGGGGGAATGGTGAGTGCAGGGTAACCCTTCTCCGTTGTTCAGAACTCCCAGGTAGTGACTTTGTTCCAGGCAAAGGGGTTGAGGGTAGGATGGGCCTGGGCCAGCACTTTAGGTTGGGGGAGGTAGAGGGGTATCCTAGGACGTTCCTGGGCAGGGTGGGGACACCAGCCTCACGTTCTTCTTTCTGCTTCTTCCATCCCCAGTGGTGACAGCAGCCCAGGCCAAGAACTTGATTGATGCTGGTGTGGATGGGCTTCGTGTGGGCATGGGCTGTGGTTCTATCTGCATCACCCAGGAAGGTGGGTACCCAGAGGGGAAGAAGGAAGGCCTGCCATTTAGAACCCCCCCTTGTCCATGATGACCCCACACCTCACTTTTGCTCTGTAGATACAGGAGTATCTGCCCCAGTAGGCCTTTCTCGGGAGGTCGGTTCAGGATGACTTGCTTTACCTGTCTTGGAGTAGTTGTGGGAAGAGGCAGGTGGTGTAGACAGGGCATGTGGGTTTTGGGAGTGGACCAACCTGCTTTCCAGACCTGATTGCGGAGATTAGCGGAGATTAGGTCTGGAGGTCCAGGGTTGGGGTAACACTTTTCTATAAGGTGTGTGTTGGAAGACAGCTGAGGGCTCGGATTGCCTTTATGACCAGATCATGCCTAAGGTATGAAGAAAACATGTCTGTGAACATGCAGGGCGATTAGAAACCCACACTGTCATGTGTGGTAGTCAAGTGGAACCCCCGAAGGAGGAGGGGGAGGGTAGGAGGGAGGGAAGAAATAGGAGAGCAAAACCAAAGGAGGCATAAGAACCCAGCTCTGGTATTGGCTGCTGGTGCAGAGGACTCCTTCACGGGAGCTGTGCCTTCCCAGCAGCTGATGCTGGAGACCACCGGTCTAGTGGTCCTGTTTTCTGGAGGCTGGCACTGATCCCCTGTTCCACATCCCCTGTGATACTGTCGGTAGGTGGCTTAGGCACCTAGAACGACATTCCCCCCCTCCCCCCCGCTGCTACTGTTCAGTCCTGCCTTAGGCCTCAGAAGCACCATCTCCCCCCATCCCTTCTCCATCAGTGGTGATTGACACAGGGGGAAACGACCGCTGACTCATGTCTGTCCTGTGCATCCCACTTTCTCCAGTGATGGCCTGCGGCCGACCCCAGGGCACTGCTGTCTACAAGGTGGCTGAGTATGCCCGGCGATTTGGGGTGCCGGTAATAGCTGATGGTGGCATCCAGACCGTGGGCCACGTGGTCAAGGCCCTGGCACTCGGAGCCTCCACAGGTGAGGAGGGGGCACCTAGGATTGGGCAGTTGGGGCTGGGAGCCAGTGGGACAGCTGGAATCCTGTGGAGGAGGAGGAGGAAGCATTCATCTCTCAACCCTGACCTCTGTAGTGATGATGGGCTCCCTGCTGGCCGCCACCACGGAGGCCCCTGGCGAATACTTCTTCTCAGATGGAGTGAGGCTTAAGAAGTACCGGGGCATGGGTTCCCTGGACGCCATGGAAAAGAGCAGCAGCAGCCAGAAACGATACTTCAGGTTTGTTCTCCTACATGCCCTTGACCTCAGGTAGCAGCTACCCCAGAATCCCCAGTGTTAGAAGCTTACACAGCCTGACCTGACCAGAGCCTGGGGTTCTTGGCCTGGAGGCCACATTGTCTCTGTTGTTGCCTAGTATGTGGCTGTGACCACTGTGGGGGATCCTCCTGGGTGGTACCCTGGAGAGATAGGGTGGGGTCCTCTGAGCCTTGGGCTGCTGGGCTCAGCCTCCCCACCCTCCTTGCAGCGAGGGGGATAAGGTGAAGATCGCACAGGGTGTCTCGGGCTCCATCCAGGATAAAGGCTCCATTCAGAAGTTTGTGCCCTACCTCATAGCGGGGATCCAGCATGGCTGCCAGGATATTGGGGCCCAAAGCCTGTCTGTCTTGCGGTGAGTGTTGTAACTTGAGGGGGCAGTAGAGGGACTTGGGAGGTTTCCCTTGTTCCCCCTCTTTTCTTTCTGGGACACTCCTGACCTATTCGTCTGCCTGCCTCCCAGATCCATGATGTACTCAGGAGAGCTCAAGTTTGAGAAGCGGACCGTGTCGGCCCAGATAGAGGGTGGCGTGCACGGCCTACACTCGTAAGTCGGTGGCCTCTGCTGGTGCTGGGTTGGGCAGGTTCAAAGCCCAAAGGTTCCAGGGGACACGTGACCTTTCTGTCACCCTGTCTACAGGGCCCAGTTCACCCTGGAACCTTGTCATGGAGCCCTTATTCAGGCTGATGGCTAGCCCTGCCCAGGCTCCTTAGATCTTGCTTGCTCAGGAAGCTTGGTGGCTGGTAGCCGGGGCTGGTAGTGCTGGGCTCTTGCTGGTGGCAGCCCCAGGCAGGCAGGCAGGCAGAAAATGGGGGCATGAGCCCTCTGGTGGGGAGATGGGCAGAGAGACAGATGCCAGGCCCAGTGCTGGTGTGACTGTGGGTTGGGGGCCGAGCTAGTTGGCAGCAGTAGTTGTAGGCATGCAGCCCACCCTGGTCAAGAGGACGCATCTCCCTCAGCGTAGGCGGGCATCTAACTTGTCTCTCTTTCTGCCCTACCCTCCCGTAGCTATACCTTTCTGCCGTGTAAGTAACTGCGCTGCCGGGGCCAGGCGTAGAATAGAGCAGGGGCAGTCTGGGTGGGCCGTGGGCTGGAAGAATGGGAATTGGGTGGGAGGTAGTGCTGGAGCGTAATCACGGGGCATAGACCCAGTTGGACCCTTCTGGTCCTAATTCACCACTGTCCCTCATCCAACCAAAACATAAATCTCATTTCGAGGTACCGAGAGATACCTATGATACCAGGCCTGGGGCTACCCCATTATGAGAGGCCCGAGTCACCATCCATGGGTGGGGGCACAGCGGAAACTGGGCACGGTGGCTGAGCTAGTTTGCTCCATGAGGATGGCTTTGCTTTCCTGAGCTGCCTCTTCCTCCTGGGCACCAAGGGCAGTCCACTCAGGTGTGGCAGTGGCTGGAAGGAGCGTAGCTTTCTCTGGGACTGGCATGGTTTTTCACGGAGCCCTGGCCAAAGGAAGACAGAGGTCCGGGTCCACCTCTGCCTCTTCTGGCCCCCTGGCTGGGAGGCGAGCCCTCTAGCCCCTTGCCCTCTCCCAAATCTTGGGCAAGAGGACGCTGGGAAGGGAGCAGGACTTCACACCTCCTTAGTTCCTGCTCACTTTGCCTCCACAGTTACGAGAAGCGGCTGTACTGACGACAGCAGTGGAGGCCAAGGCGGTGGAGGGAGCGAACCCCAGGGCCCCACTCCCGGAACAGCCTCCCTTCATAACTGAGCGGTCCACGGATTTGCACTACGGGTTCCCCGGTTCCTTTCCAGGGAGAGGAGTGGAGTCCCTGAAGGGACTGTGGCCCCTCTCTGGGCAACCCCACAGTCAGGTAGCTCCCTGTGCCAGGCTGTCCCATGAGATCCTCTGGGCTCCCTCTTCTTCAGCCCCTTGAGCCCAGCCAGCCTTGGCTCTCAGGCCCTGTGCCTGCCTCAGGTCTTTCTCGCTGCAGTCTGCTCTGGCCTAATGTCTAACTCTGACCCCTGGGGAAGGTGGTTCCTCCTGGCTTCTCCTCTAGGGCACCTCTCTTGCTGCCCCCTCCCCCCCAGGAAATGGTGCTCTCCTGACCCTGCCTCTGGCCCACCCCTGGACTGCTGTCCTCAGCCAAGTGGCACTTTGGGTTCCGGACCGAGGCCAGGGGGAGGTCTCTGCCCCCTTCCTCTGGCTTGAGGCTCCCATGGGCCATACTTCTCAGCCCGCTACCCACCCCATCTCTGAACCTGGGGAGGGCCTGATGATGACCACCTGCCCTTCATTCCTGACTCACCATAATCCCCAGGTGTACCGTTCCCGCCCTCTCCCCTCAGCTGCTTTAACTTTGCACACTTTGGGGTCACAATTGCATCATTGTATATTAAATAATCCAAATACATCAGTTATCAATGCCTCCGTCATCCTGTTTCTGTCTTTTGACCACTGGGTGGCTGGCCCCTATCCTGTAGTAACTGGGAAGTCCGTCGGGGCCTGGCCTCTACAGGAAGATGAGCAGATACGACACTTAAGGTGTCCTGATGAGGGTGGGTCATATGATTGGAAGTCTCCCAGGCCTGAGGCAGCCGTCCAGAGCTAGCTCCTGCAACTGGGAAATATCACAGAAAGGTTCATCGTAGCTCCTACTGCAACCTTGAACAGGTGGGGGTACAGTATGGAGTGGAGCAAGGCAGACAGATGGGTGAGCTACCATTCTTGACTGTGATTCAAGACTGCTTGCAGCCTCTGTCTCCCTGCAGAACGGACGTTGCTCTCCAAAGGCTTCTGAACACCCTCTAGAAAACATGTCTGGATGTTCTCGCAGGTAGGCAGCTTGCTCGGATGACCTAGGTGGAAGACCAGGTTTCTAGAGTTGAAAGTCTTGAGACGTTCACCTTGTTTCACCATGCTGCTAGTAGAAGTTGGCAGTGGTTGCAAAGCTGTCCTACCTTGGCATGGTCACCGCTCAGATGGACAGAGAGGAGGCTGTTCTGGAAATGCCCAGTGGCAGGGAAGATCAGAGGGTAGGGAAGATTGTGGTTTGTGATGACTACCAAAGTGGGGTTTCATAGGGCCAGTTGACATACTTTGAATATGGCAGCTCTCACCCAGGCCCCACTCAGTAAACCTCTTAGGTATGGACCTGAAACTGTTGAGTCTGCACCAGGTTTTTACTCCAGTGTCTTCCAGCTTTGTGGCACCTTCAGGACTGGTAGGAAGATTTGGTACCTTCAGGGCTGCTACAGGAACTGTCCAGAGAGTCCCTGGAAGCCTTGTGCCCTAGAGCCTGTGGCCCTGTGGGCACCTAACAGTCAACGGTGACCCAGCTGGTAGGCTGATGCTTGGATCCCGCAGGTGGTCAAAGATGAAGGATGGACTAAAGGAGGGTACCCTTCAGGAGCAGCACGACCCATCCATTGAGGTGGGGTAGAGGTCCAGCCTTTTAGACAGATATCAAACCAGCTCATTCTGAATCAAGCTGGTGTGTGGATCAAAGGGAGTCTCCCTTTGAATTAGACCTCATTGGCCAACAGAGCTGACATTAGAACAGGTTACTTTGCAAGCTGGTGAGTCTCAGTGGTCTGGAGTTTCATTAGCATTGACTGACCTTTCTAGAGGAAGTTCTGACTCAGGAAGTGTCTTAGTTTCTTTTCTCCTTGCTGTGATGAAATATTCTCAACTCAAGGAAGAAAGGGTTTATTTTGGCGTACGGTCCATCATGGTGGGGAAGTCAAAGCAGCAGGGTCTTGAAGCCTTGGGTCATAAGGAAGAGAGAGGCGAGTGATGAGTGACTCCAAGCCTATGGCATGGCGCTACTCACAATGGGCAGGTCTTCTCACCTCAGTGAACTTAAGATAACCCCCCAAGACGTCCCAAGGCCCATCTCCCAAGTGATTCTAGATCTCTTCACATGGAAATATAGATTAAGCATCACAGTAGGTATGTTCCAGACTATTCCAGGGAGCCCAGCTGAGCTATTCCACGACTCCAGGTCTTGACCCCAGAAGCTCAGGATCACCGAGTGAGACATTGAGCCCCCAGCTCCTGATACATAGAATCACGGTTGTAGAGGGAAACTGCTTCCAATAGCATGATATCTGAGACTCCAAGTGTTGTAGGAAGCAATTTCAGATAACTCGGCACTTCTCCCGTGGGCTCATGACCAAAGAATCATGTGACAGTGACTAGGGGCTGGGGGATAACCCAGACAACATGCTCACTCTGGCTGCAAGTTCAGCAACTGTGGTCAGTACGCAAGCGGACCAGATGCTCTAGGAAGGAAGGTCATAGCAAGCAGATATGCAGAAGCAGCTGGAAACAGTGCAGGGTCAGCAACACGGCGCTCATCGGGAGTTCAGCCTTGCTGGCATGGTGCAGGTGCTTCTCTCTGGCTCTCTGGTGCCATGTGGCCTCGGGTACCTTAGAGACTCAGCTGTGCTTCTCTAGCACCTCAGGCCCTCGTTTTTGTGGGCAACGGCATGGGTGTGAAGGTGCAGCCACTTGGAGATCACATACCGCTAGTGGGCAGCCAGCCAGTGCCCCTGGTCCCCACAGCAGCACCAATCCTGGAGCAATCTGAACCTATCCCAGTGTGGGCATGAAAAATGCAGGCCAGGTATACCTGCAGGCACTTGGCCCTGGCTGCTGGCTTCATCCCCAGCAAGGATAGGAAGATGAGTAGGGGCAGTGCCAGGGACTCTGGGAGGCCCCGTGTTCAGTAGCGGGTGAATGGAGCAACAGGAACATCTCAGGCAGGAGCATTCGGCCATCTCTGGTGTGCTATGGGGACAGATGGAGGAGGTGTATGGAGCATTCCTTGCTTTTGGTTCCCCTACCCACCCCCGTGGAGAGCTGAGAATGAAGATTTCAAATGGCGCGGGCCTGGAGTTCAGGAGAGGCCTCGACCATCTCTCTCCTAAGGGTCATTACAACTTATATGGACCTAGTGTCAGCCAGGGAGTGGACAGCCCAGCCCAGAGGGGAGGAGGGGACTCTTGTGAATGACCAGCTTGCCCCAGTCCTTCTCCCAACCGTCTCCTCTCATCTGGGAAGGGCTTCCAAAGAGGAAGAGGTGTAGGGACAGCTCCTATCTCTACCCTTGGACTGAGTGTTTTTTTCAAATTCCCCTTTGTCTTGTGAGGCCTAGAATCTGAGCCTAGCTTTACATGCAGACAGGACATAGGGCATTGGAGGACCAATCCTCCTTACCTCTCCACGCCCGCCCGCAGTGACCCTTTCGGCCTCTATCTGGGGAGTTTGATGGCAGAGTCTGGTCAGAGCACCCGAGCATACAGCTGTTGTATCAGCAGGTCCCTCACCTGAGGTATGACGGATCCTCCTACGCTCACCTTACATCTATCTAAGCTAGGATGGAAAATGGGGGTGCCTTGGTCCCCAGTCTTCTGCTCTGTCCTTTTAGCTTCTGAACCTCTGTCTGCCACTGTTGCTCCCAGCCCAGTTAGACATGGGCAGGGGCATCTGGATGGAAAGTCCAGTGTTTTCCTGGGACAGAGAGAAGCCAGATTTTCCCTCACTTCAGACCTCGGTTTCCTTACTGGTGACGGTGACTGGGAAAGAGAAGCACCTTCATTGGAGGCACAACAGCTTTCTGTCTCTAGCCTCTAAATCTTAGATAACCTACTTTTTCATCCTGCACCTTCTATGCAGGATTATCTCAGGGCCAGGAGAGGGGTAGGGGCTTCCTCAGGCACAGACCACGTCTCCCCAGCAGCTGTCTGCTGCTTTCTCTTAGGAGTGAGGCAGAATGAACTGAGCTCCAGCGGTTCATCTGGCAACTGTCTTGTTGGAAAAAGAAGGTTCTCCACAGAGAGGAGAAGGAAGTCAGTAGTACTATGTCACCAGGATCTGAACGATTTGGAAAGAGGACAGGAAGAAGGGGATTTACATAAGGACCTTGCTATGACCCCAACCCTCAGTCTCCCATCTCCATCGCTAGCATCTTCGCCCTGGCTGCACCCTCCTGGCAAACGCAGGCTAGTAAAAAGTAAAATTCAAGTCTGCACTGCGGATTCCGCACTACAGAAAATCAATTAAGGGGAGGGACTTCCTCCAGACCCCACTCCGTGGGTCCTCTTCCTCTCGCTGTAAGGAAAGACATGGCTTCCACCCTCCCTGTAATCCACAGAGGCCAAGTTGCAAGCCTATGGTCCCCGGGAGAAACCTGAGGGTTTAAGGAGTAAAGAACTTTTCTGTGGAGAGGTGATGGCGCAGAATCTGAGCAGTCTTGGCTCCGAGATGGGGCGCCCAGTCTGGTTGCTTCAGAAGCAGTGCGGCTCTTCATCCAGCAGATGGTGCCAGAACCCACCGACTGCTGGGAGTCCAGGAAACCCAGCGAGGAGGCGTTTCCAAGGCAACAGACAGCGTTTCTAAAAGCCCAGCCCTTGACAACCATTCCCTGGTTGCCGACGACGTCCACAGTAAATGTGGCTTCTGAAGGACAGAAAGAGCACAGAGAGCAAAATAATCTCGGAAAGAGGCTAGCTGGAGCAGCCCAGAGAATGAGGAAAAACCTCTTTAATATGATTTATTACTCTCCATCAGTGCCTCCTAGAATGCCATATCCTCAGCGACCATGCAAGTCAGTAATGCACGGAGTCCATTATTATGACTAGCATGAATGAGACTCAGTGAGAGAGTAGCTTCCAATCAACAGCTAGTCGGACCCTGGGCCTGTCTGGGTGTGGCTGCTCCATTCTTCCCTGTGGTGGTGTGAAGTGTTCCAGGCAGTGTTAGGGTAGTAGCTGGCAATGAGGTTTGCTGGGAAAACAAGAGCAAAGCAGAACGGAGGGTGTGTAAAGGTGGAAGGGATTTTAAACCGGTTCTCCCAAGCCAGTTCAGTCCTTGCTAGCATGAGTGAACGGCGTCCCCCTGCTCAGGGTTTTGCTACTGTAAGTGGGGGGCTCCCTTAAATCCAAGAACCATAAAGGTGGAGGGAAGGGGACTTAGGCGGGGTTATGTGACCTTTCCCAAACAGTACAGCTCTTCAAGAAGGGCACAAAGATGGAGGCTGGAACTGTTGTAAAGAGAAGAGAGGAGGCTAAGGGTTAGGTCTCAGGGACTGCACAGAAGAGAAAACCATATTCAAGTGAGTAGAGAGACGGAGGCGGTGTATGCAGGTCAGCTCAGGTAGCTGGTCTGTACTCAGCCAAGGCCTCCTCACTGCCCCTTAGTCACACTGAACATGACTGATACTGAACTGACCCCATGCATCTCCTGAGCTCTCTAGAGAAACAAAACCAACGATCTGTGTATCTATCTATGTGTCTGCCTACCTACCCTCCAGACGTCTATCTGGAGACGGAGATGGGGAGACAGACCTAGAGACAGAATTATCATAAGGAGATGATGGGGACCGAAAGACAGTGCCAGGCGCTGCAGTCAGCAGGGTGGAGACCCAGAGTGCTCCACCGTTTGGAGTCAAAGTCCCTGAGCAGGAGACCTGTGTCTTAGCTGGAAGACAGCAGGCAGGGAGAGTGAGCTGTCATTCAGCCTTGTTGTTGCTGCTGCTGCTGCTGCTGCTGCTGCTGTTGCTCTATTTGGGTTCCTCTGGGACTGGATGGTGCCCACCTAGCCGGCATCTTGGCTCTGTCTGTGGATCCAAATGCTGACCTTGTCCTTGTCAAGAAACACTACTATACACACAACTAGAAGTGTTTTTCACAGAATAATCTGAGCACCCCAAGGACCGGTTGTGGTGGCAGGTGCAATTCTCCACATACCTCCCAGACCCCCTGTTTTCTTTCTCACACGTGCACATTTAATTCATTAGCAAGGCCCCTTGGCACTGCCTTTGTAAATAAAGCCTATTGGGCTGCTTCCATTCTAGTCTCTCCTGCCACCCACGCCCTGACTGCTTCTTACCTGCATTACAGCAATGGGCCTAGATGGTCCCAGCTTCCACTAGTGCCTCCTTCTACAGCCTTTCATGATGGAAGTGGAGCAAATGAAGGACCTGCGGTGTTTTCTTTCTGCTAAAAATAAACTGTGACCTTTAAGGCCCTTAGTGATCCGACCCCTTCATTGCAGACCTTGTTAACTACTGTGTTCTCCTTGCCCTGTGGTGCAGCCACTCTGGCCTCCTTGTTCTCCTCCCATGTTCCCATCGGGCCCTTTTTGTCTATTTTCCCCAGATATCCCTCTTCTTTCTGCTTCCTTCCCTTCCTGCAGGTGTCTACCCCAAGGGTATCTTATAGGCCTTACACACACACACACACACACACACACACACACACACACACAATATGTATGCTGTCTGCTTTCCTTGTATAACTGTATCTCTAAACCAGTCACCCACAAGCTAGTGAATCAACAGATAAAGCCCATTTCTCACCTGATGCTTCCCAGTAGCTATAGCAGTGCTGGGGATGCAGAGATGGACAGAGCACACGTTCTTTTGAAGAACTCAGCCAGGTGGTGGTGGCGCACACCTTTAATCCCAGCACTTGGGAGGCACAGACAGGCGGATCTCTGTGAGTTTTGAGGCCAGCCTGGTCTATAAGAGCTAGTTCCAGGACAGGCTCCAAAGCTACAGAGAAACCCTGTCTCGAAAAACAAAAACAACAACAAAAAACCAAAACAAACAAACAAACAAACAAACAAACAAAGCAGGAGAGATCACCTTTGATTTGTGTTGGTGAGCCATTCAGGACTATGACAAGATGATGCAAATACTGGCAGTCCTGGCTGCGTTTGCTCAATGCCAGAACTGTGTACACGCATTATGACACTATAAAACCCTGTGAAGTGGAGAATATGATTTCCCTTCTAGAGGAGAGTACAGACTCAGAGGGCCAAAGTCACCTGCCCAAGGCCATCTGGCTGCTCAGCCACTGAACTGAGGCTGTGTTCCCGTTCCCATTTTCCAGCCCCAAAGTCCCTTCTCACTCTCCCAGGGGAAGCCAAGAGGGTTCAGAGAGAGATTAAAATAAATAAATAAATAAATAAAGCGAGAGTCCTGAGGTACAGCAGAGAGAGTGCATGTCCGGCCTCCGGCAGTCTCCTGCCTGCAGCCTGGGGTTGACTGGGCTCCCTCCTGGCCACCAGCCCACTAGCCACACCCCCACCTTTGGTACAACATTGACTACACAAGGATCCCTTTGGGGCCCAGTCATGCATATAACCACGGGCTGACAGGCATCAGGGTGCCAGGGCAGCCAAGGGTGAGGTCACAGGCTGAGCACTCTGCCCAGCCCCTGCTTCTCTCATCCCAGGCTCAGATTTTGCTCTGCTGGCTGCAGAATTGTCCACGACTTCAGCCCAGCAGGCACTGGTTTCTCCCTGGCAAGGTCTAAGTGCACCAGCTTCCCCGTTGCTGTGGTAACAAGTTACAATTGTATAGTTTAAGACAACATGAGCTTCCTGTCTTCCTGTGGTGGAGCTCAGAGGTCTAGGATTTGTGCTTCCTTCCACTTGTCTTTCTTCCGGAGGCTTGAGGGAGAATCCATTCCTTTGCACTGAGAGCTCTGAAGACGGCCTGCAGTCTATGGCTCATAGCCTCATCATAGCCCCTCAAAGCCAGAACGCAGTATCTTCAGCTCCGCCTGTCTTTCTGACCTCTTCGACTTTCCATTCCTGGTTCTTTCCCAAGGGCCCACTGTCGTCTTCCCATCACCAGACTTATATCCTAATCGTATTTGCAAATGTCCCTTTTGTCATGTTGGACACCACACGTTCTAGGGGTCAGGTTGTAAACGTTTTCAGAGGGCCGTTACTTGGCTTGTCTAGGATGCTCACCCCCATGCAGTTAGAGAGAGGTTTATGGGATGCTCAACAAAAGCTAAACAGCATGGACACCACCTGTTTCATCGTCTTTAGGAAGTTTTGTGCGGATCCCTACTGCACATATGGACCCGATTACCTCTGGTACCACACCCTAAGGCCCCCTTCACAGATTAGAAACAAATCTTTTTCTCCTGAGGCATCTCCCAGAACCTGTGTGTTTTGCCTCTTTGTATGCCGGCAAGTTCTCCAGGTGAGTCAGACGCTGTCTCAGTTCCAGGGCCTCTGGCATCAGGCAGGGAGGAAGAGACACTTTCAGGCCACTGCAGGTCGGAAGCAGGCAGCTTGAGTATTTGGGGGGGTCTCTGTGAATCCACCCCATTGTGTGACTGCAACTCGTTTGTGTATTTATCTATTGGGGAGGGGAAGAGGAGTGGGACCCCACCATTAGGGGCGCAATAAAACCTGTTTTAGCTGGGGATGTAACTTACTTGTTACAGTGCTGACCTAGTGTGCAAAGCCCTTGGTTTGATGCTAAGCACAACCTAGAATTGGTGCTATAACACCAGGCACAAGGGTCAGAAGTTCAAGGTCATCCTTGGCTACCTAGGAAGTTCGAGGCCAGTCTGGTATAAACGTGGCCCTGCTTTGAAAGGGGAGGGGGACAAGAAGAGGAGGAGAGAAAAGAAGAAACCCTGGTCTGAATGGCCTTTCCTGGAAGGGGAGCCCCCTTCTCTTAGCCAGCCTGTCACCTAGGTCACTCAGCACAGGGGAGGGAGCAGAGAGGGTTTGGGCTGTCCCTTCTGCCATGTGCTCCTGTTCTTACGCTTTCATCTGGCTTGATTGACCACAGGGCAGCAGAACTTTCTGGGATTGGCTGAGATATATTTGGCCATCAAGGTGGCTGGATGTCTGCAAGAAGAGAAAAATGAGGCTGGAGAGATGTCTCAGAGGTTAAGAGCACAGACTGATCTTCCCGAGGTCCTGAGTTCAACTCCCAGCAGTCACATGGTAGCTCACAACCATCTATAATAAGGTCTGGTGCCCTCTTCTGGCCCGCAGGGGTAAATGCATACAGAATGCTGTATACATAATTAATAAATAAATCTTAAAAAAAAAAAGGGAAAAGTGGTTCTGATACTGCCACCTAGTCTAATAGGGCTGTGCCACAATCCGAGGCATCACTTCCTGGCATGTAGATCTGAGGGTGCCATATCCACCTCTCTACTGAGCTTCTTTGGAAGCCGAGAATCCTGGGGACCCTGGACCACACTTTGAACACAAAGACCTGGAGGACTCAGGTCATCTGGACCTCTGCGATTACTCAGGGATGCCGTGGTTTGGGCGCTATTTCTGCACAGTGTGTGGCTCTCTACAGCCCCTAGCCCCTCCTTCACTCTCCGATGCTGGCGGTGAGGACCTGAGCGGCCGCATCGATCCAAATTCTCATTCCTGAGATTGTCCAGTGCCTTGGCGTAGAATGAGCTCTCCGTGTTTCTGGGTTTCCATGTTCGCGTCTGCCCCAGATCTCTATGGTAGTCCCACCCTGCATGCCTTTCCTTCTGCTGGCATCCAAAGCCTAGCTTCCTCTCCTATCAGCTGCCGCCAGCCTCACAAACAGACTGGGTGGAGTGCGCCACAGCACTGTCCGGGTGGGACCGGAAATCAGCTCTTCCTCTTCCTACAGAAGCCGGCTTCAAACATGTTGCCGGGCTTTCAGAATTTGGGAGTTGGTGGAAGGCTGATTTTGTTTTGTTGAACAGGAGTTGCATTTTGAGTGTTGGGAGACACTTCTGTGTTCTGCCTTGCCCTTTACCCTGAGCCTAGGATTTACAAAGGGAATGCCCAGAATCCTCCGACAACTGCGGGGTGGGTGGGGGTGGGCAGAGAGACAAAGGACAAAGTACAGGGGGCTCTTCCGGTTGGGGGGGGTGTAGAGAGGTGCTCCTAGCATCCATATTATTGCTAGGAGAATGTGCTGTTATGTCAGGAGGGCTAGGGATATTACTCAGTGTAGAGCACTTGGTCTAGCCTGCAGGAGGCCTAGGTTCAGTCCCTGCTTAGGAGGAGGGAGGACCGGCCAACCATAACGGAAGCCTCAGGTTCAGATGAAAAGGGAGACGAGCAGGAGGTTCAGCACTCGGGAGGCAGAGGCAGGCGGATCTCTGGGAGTTCGAGGCCAGCCTGGTCTACAAGAGCTAGTTCCGGGATGGGCACCAAAGCTACAGAGAAACCCTGTCTCGAAAAACCAAAAAAAAAAAAAAAAAAAAAAGACTAGAGATTTGTCATGCCCCGTCTTCCCCACTACCACCTGTTGGAGTCAGGAGACGGGAGGCTTGTAGAGGGCCAGGGCACCGGTACATGGCATCAAGGGACAGGAAGGTGGCTTCCTCCAACCATGGACATCCTGACGAAGCCTCTTATAGGGGCTGACCTGGTAGTTCCATTATCGCCCTTCCTCCCTCCCTCGTCTGCAGGGACAAGGATCAACTTCGACCCCTACGGATCTGAGGGATTGGGGTCACTTCCGGTAGAGGAGGTCCTGGGCAGCAAATCTGCTCTCGCCTGGGAAGTGGGAAGCAGCTGAGTGTTCGGCAACTGTGGGAAGCAGTCAGGTGCTCCTGCAGGCCTCGCTTGCTCTCCAGCTGGATTTCCTGTGGCAGGAGGGGCTCTGACCAGAAGCCCCAGAGCTCTTTCCCTACGGCTGTATCCTCCCTCCCTCCATCCTCTGCCTGGGTTGTCCCTGGTTCTGTGGCAGGAAACAGGCACAGGGAGAGACAGGGTAGCTCCGCTCTCCATGGAAAGGCAATGTCCTTTCTTCCAGCGACTTGAGAAGCAGGGCCAGTTTCCCTGGGGCTTGCTCTGCCCTAAAAAATTTAAACAGATCAGCCTTGCAGAGGAAAACAGCTCTGCTGCCTACCAGCCTGTTTAGCTCTCCTGCTGGGGAGAGGGCACCTTGGAGCCCATTCCATAATAGAGAGCCTTCTCGATTCACCAGGTCATCTACCTTGCTGTAGCCCTCCTGACACCCTTTCCTTCTGCTCACTGTCCCAAATTCCTTCATCCTTCATTCCCACTAGGGCCAGCATTTTTGCACTGTTCTCTCCCTCTCCTCTCCCCCCTCCTCTCAGAGATTGAAGCAGAGCCTTCTTCTACATGTACATGCTAGGCACATGCTCAAACCCCAGCCCCTGCTCTTACACGGCCTTTCTATGTGTCAGGACTGTCTTAGCAGTCTACTGTGTGGTGACTCATTTGATGGCCCCTTAATTTGTGGGAGGACTATTATTATGCAAAAGAGAAATCTCACTTTAATGACTGAAGACAGGCACTAGAGACCCCCAAAGAAGGCAGTTGGGAGCGACTGTCTCTGTCAAAAGGGTAAACACCTACCTTTTGTATATCACAAAGTACACATGTTCAGTTCTTTTGGGAGACTCCTGCTGTTCTCCGGTAGCTCTGAACCAGAGCTTCCACTAGATCGGAAGAAGGACGAGGGAGTGAGGACGAAGCGGGGCCAGCCTCCATTCTTCATGTCCCTTCTCTGTGCCATGACACTTGTTACTCACGCCAGCCTTCTTGACATTGGGCACTGGCATGTGGGAGCCTGGGAGGAGGCAGACCCTGGAACTGGGTTGAGGGGACTCTGTCCTGCACCTGCCTGTTCTTCCTCCTCCTGCCAGGAGCTCTTCCACCTTGTCCTCACACCCTCCACTTCCATTGACCAGACCAAACTCCACTCTCAGCTAACATGGGCATGAGTCCCACTGGCCGCTCCCCAGAAGTAACTTAGCTCTAGTCGATTCCTAGGAGGTGGCCTTGCTTGTTGTAATATGAGCAGCAGGGCTGCGTCCCCAGCACCCCGGTGGCCTACTAGCTTATGCCCCTAAATAATTACACGGAAACTGTATTCTTTTAAACACTGCTTGGCCCATTATATCTAGCCTCTTCTTGGCTAACTCTCGCACCTGGACTAGCCCATTTCTAATGATGTGTGTAGCACCCCAAGGTGCGCTTACTGGGAAGATTCTAGCCTATGTCCCTCCTGGGTCGCCTGTCTGTCCGGGAGAGGGGAGCATGGCCTCTGCTCCAGAGAGCAGAGCTGTCGAGTCTGAGCTCACTTCCTCTTCCTCCCAGCATTCTGTTCTGTTTACTCCACCCACCTTTGTTCTAACCAATAAAATGGGCCAAGGCAGTTTCTTTATTAGCCAATGACCTTCCTCCATCACTTGCTCATTAAGGAGTGGAAGTCCTGTGCTGGCTCACTTTATGTCAACTTGACACAAGCTAGAGTCATCCGGGTGGCTTTTGGTCACAGTGTTTCCTCACAGCAGTAGCAACCCTAACTAAAGCAAATCCTAATGTTGACCTCTGGCCTCTGCGTAGGCACACATCTTTGTACAAGTGCAAGTCCAGGTGCTCACACATACACACAAACACACACAATTGAGTGGGAGGGGAGAGAAAGGAGATGAGGTCACTTGTCCAACACTGTTCATGTAAATTAATTAAAAGCATGTACACAAATATGATAGTGTTTCATGATAGACAAACTATAATCCAGGGGCTGGAGAGACTATTCAGTGGTTAAGAGCATTTGCTGCTTTGACGGTATTGATTCCCTGTACCCATATGGCTACTCACCGCTCTCTATAACTCCTGTTCCAAGAGATCAGATGCCCTCTTCTGGCCTCTGTGGGCTCCTGCACTTACGTGTTCACGTACACATACACATACGCATGCAGGTTCACACACATACACATAAATAAAAAAATACAGCTGGCCTGGGTCTGAAAAAGCCTGGGATAAAACCCGACTCGCTGAACATAGCGGACAATGAGGACTACTGAGAACTCAAGAACAATGGCAATGGGTTTCTGATCCTACTGCACGTACTGGCTTTGTAGGAGCCTAGGCAGTTTGGATGCTCACCTTACTAGAACTGGATGGAGGTGGGGGTTCCTTGGACTTTCCACAGGGCAGGGAACCCTGATTGCTCTTCGGGCTGAGGAGGGAGGGGGACTTGATTGGGGGAGGGGGAGGGAAATGGGAGGCGGTGGCGGGGAAGAGACAGAAATCTTTAATAAATAAATAAATTAAAAAAAATAAGTAAATCCTGTTTTTTTTTTTTTAAAGATTATGTGTGGATCTGGGAGGCCTGGGAAATGAGTGTCATTGGGGTGCACTTTGTGAAATTCCCAAATAATCAATAAGAATATCATGCTGAGAAAAAAGATTGTTTATGCCAAAAAATTGGTGAAACAGAAAAGTGCAAAGAAGAGGTTAAAAACTAGCCATGATCTTAACAAGTTCAGATAATCACCATTATAACTAAGGAATATTTCCGCCTTACCCTGTCTCTAGGCATATATATGCCAAACAGACAACTGAAGCAGCTTGTGATTCTTTTGTATACATTTCTATGTTTTCTCTTTGTTTTGCTTCTATGTAACTTGAAAAATTAACATTGTAACAGAATTACGGCTTTTCCATTTCCTTAGGATGTTACTTTTAGCAATTGTATTAGGGATGTACCTTAATTTACTTAGTTATTTCTCTATTGTTAGACCTGAAAAAAATATCCAGGGTCCTGCTTTTAGAAACAGTGCTGTCATTGATAACCTTGTACACACATTTTTCCTGCGGAACTGCTTTTTGACACTCAGTTAACTTCTAAAGGGTTACTAGAGTATGAACTTTGGTGCATGTTTCTAATGCCAGGATTCTGGAGAAGCCATGGTGTTGAGATTGGGGCAAATCTGGGCTACATAGTGACCTCATGTCTTTAAAAGTATGAAATTTAAAACAGGCCTAGTGTCTGTTGCAGAATGCTACCTTTATATTGTGCTATATAAAACCTCCCCAGTCATAAGCAGAAACACACCATATTTTGTAGAAAATTACTAACGAAAAGTGGTGATTGGACGGAAGAAATGATGTGGGCTTTTTGTTTGTTTGGTTTTTGTTTTTGTTTTGTTTTTTGAGACAGGGTTTGACTGTGTAACAGTCCTGGAACTTGCTTTGAAGACAAGGTTGGCCTCAAACTCATGGAGATCCACCTGCCTCTGCCTCCCAGGTGCTAGGATTAAAGGTGTGTACCACCACCGCCTGGCTTGTTTGTTCATTTTTAAACGGGGTTTCACTGTGCAACCCAGGCTAGCCTTGAATTCAGTATATAGCCGAGGCTGGACTTGAACTCCTGTGCCTCTTGCTACCTCACAGGCACATGCATCCACACCCAGACTCCAGACTCTTCTTTTTGTTTATTTGTTTGTTCAAAGTATTCATTTTCATTATAGTGTGTGTGTGTGTGTGTGTGTGTGTGAGAGAGAGAGAGAGAGAGAGAGAGAGAGAGAGAGAGAGAAAGAGAGAGAGAAAGAGAGAGAGAGAGAGAGAGAGAGAGAGAGAGAGAGAGAAAGCGTGACTGTGGAGGTCAGAAGGTATGCCTGCAGAGTCCGTTCTTGACTTCCACATTTATGTGGGTCCAGGTATTGAACTCAGGAGGCTTCACAGCACGCAGTTTTACCTGCTGAGCCACCTCACTGGCCCTGTTTTTGAGACCATGCTGGCTTCTACTCATGATCGTCCTGCCTCTGGGCTATGGCCACAATGTTGGCTTTAGCTAGAATCTTGTAACAAGTGTGGACAACTTTATCTAGTGTCTAGCCTTCCATGTTTGCCTTTGTCTTCTCTTCTTCCCTTCTATCCTATATCACTACCACAGACATTCGGCTTCTCATCCCTTTTCCAGCCGGATATGCCCAGAAGCCAGAATGTGTCTTTCTTAAAGATTTTTGTTTTTATTTTATGTGTATGTGTGTGTCTTCTTGTCTATATGTGTGCTGTGTGTGTTCAGGAGCCTGTTAAGGACAGAAGGGGTGGAGGATCCCTTGGAAGAGGAGTTAGTAAATTAGTCAATGTCATTTGATCTAGGTACTGGGAACTGAACCCAGAACCTCTACAAGAGGAGTAAGTGCTTTTAATTACTGAGCCATTTCTCCAGTCCCAACTGTTCATCTTTTTAGAAATGGAGTCTCACTGTGTATATTATATATGAGTTTTGGAAAAATTATTTCAAAAATTTAAAAAATCATATTGAGGGCTGGATTCATGGGTTAGCAGTTAAGAACACTGGCTGCTTTTCCAGAGGATCTGAGTTTGATTTCTGGTACCATATAGCAGCTCACAGCAGTCTGTAACTCCTGTTCCAGGAGATCCAATGCCCTCTCCTGGCCTCCTCGAGCTAGGAATGCTCATGGTTCACAGACATACATGTAGGCTGTCTTAGTTTATTGTTTTTTTTTTTTGCTGCTGTGGTAAAGTGCCATGACCAACTTATAAAATAAGGTTCTTTTTTATTTTTATTTTTGGAGACAAGGTTTATCTGTGTAGAAAAGAAAGCACCTAACTGAGGACTTGCTTGCCTTTTCAGAGGACAAGCCTATGGTTATCACTGTGGGAAGCATAGCAGCAAGCATGTTGCCGGAAAGTGGCTGAGGGTTCACATGTTGAGACAACCGGTGGGGGACAGGGCTAACTGGGAATGCTGTGAGCATTTGGAACCTCGAAGCCCACCCCCAGTGACATAGTTCCTCCAACAAGGCCACACCTCCTGGCCCTTCCCAGACAGTTCCACCCACTGGGGACCAAGCATTCACATATAGGAGCCTACAGGGGTCATTCTCATTCAAACGGACACACAGGCAAAATAGTCATACACAGAAAATAAAATCACCCTGATGTTTTAATTAGAATAGTATTAAAATATTAATCAAATTTGAAAGACTTAATGACCTTATAAAATATTGAAGTGCTCTATTCAGAAACAAGTTCTCCCTCTCCTCCATTTATCAAGTTCTCCCTTTCTTTCTCTTTTGGGGGAACAGGGTGTATTAGTCAAGGTTCTCTAGAGAAACAGAACTTATAGGATGAATGTGGTGTGTGTGTGTTTATATTTATATATGAGGGAGATTTATTAGACTGGCTTACAGGCTGTGGTTCAACAGAGGCTGTCTACCAACAGAAGTTCCAAGAATCTAGTAGTTGTTCAGTCCACGAGGTTGAATGTCTCAGCTGGGCTTCAGTATATGCTGGAATCCTGAAGAAGCAAATGCTAATGCCAGGGAAGAAACGGGCTTGCCAGTGAGCAGAGCAGGCAAAGAAAGCAGCTTCCTTCTTTCATGTCCTTTACATAGGCAGGCTGCCACCAGAAGGTGTGGTCTGGATTAAAGGATCAGGATTGGAAGTGGGTCTTCCTGTTTCAAATGATTTAAGAAAAAAAATCCCTCACAGGTGTGCCCAACCTTTTAGGTTTTAGTTAATTTCAGATGTAGTCAAGTTGACAACCATCACACAGGGTCTCAGGGCACAGTCCTGTTTGATCTGGAGCTTGTTATATAGACCAGGCTGGCCTTGAACTCAGATTCACCTACCTCTCCTTTCCAGAGGCTGAGATTAAAGACCACTAGGCCTGACTTTATCAAGTCTTCTTGAATCCCAATATATATATATATATATATATATATATATATATATATATATATATATATATATATATCTTGGTGAACTTATTTTTTTTAATTGCCTATATTGAATGATATTTTTCTTCAAATTCTTAAGTAGCTTACTCTTTTCTAGTAATTTTCCAATTGTTTCACAAAATTCTGCTGTTTTTTTTTCTTGTTTTTCTGCTGTGTACATGTGTGAAGAGACCAACAGACCATCTTGGGTGACATTCTGCTTCAGTCTTTCCCCTCAGTCTTCTCCCCATGGCTTCCTGCTCTCCTTTCTTTCCTGCTTCTTTCGTTCTACTGCTTTGGCAGCAACCAGCAACACAGAGGTAAAAATCATCGTGGATAGCAACTATCTCCACCTCTAACAGAGTGGGAAGAAGTCCTCTTGGATTTAGCTGCTCGGGGCAGGGCTAGCTATTCTTTTAGAATGGAAAGTCAGTTAAGGAACTATCTTCCCTTATTAACTTTTACTGTCTTGGATGTCTATTAAAATAACCATTTTCCAATTGATATATTGGTCAATTGATAGTTGGCCAATTGATATAATATATTACATTAATACATTTGCATTTTGTTGAAAGTAAATACGTTTAGAAGAGCACATATAAGTGTATGCAAAACGGGAAAAGCATATATGCTTATTCTTATTTTAAAGTTTTCATATTATTTATTTATTTTTAAATTAATTTAATTTTATGTGCATTGGTGTTTTGTCTGTGTGAGGATGTCAGATACCCTGAAACTGTAGATACAGACAGTCTGAGCTGCCATGTGACTGCTGGGAACTGAAGCTAGGCCCTTTGAAAGAACAACTAATGTTCTTAAGTGCTTGCCATCTCTCCAGCCCCACATATTTATTTATTTTTGTAACAAGATCTCTTTATGTATTTTATTTTATTTAATTATTCTTTATTTTGGTTTTTCGAGACAGGGTTTCTCTGTAGCTTTGGGGCCCGTCCTGGAACTAGCTCTTGTAGACCAGGGTGGCCTCGAACTCCCAGAGATCCGCCTGCCTCTGCCTCCCGAGTGCTGGGATTAAAGGCGTGCGCCACCACCGCCCGGCTTTATTTTATTTTATTTTTTATTTTTTTTGGAAGATCTCTTTATGTATTGGGACTCACTATGTGACCAGGCTGGTCTCGAACTCACAGAGATCTGCCTGCCTCTGCTTCCTGAGTACTGAGACTAAGGTACTACTAAAGGTGTGCACCACCACACCCAGATATTTTTCTTTCATAATTATGTGTGTATGTGTGTCTGAGTGTGAATTTGTGCTGTAACTGCAGTCCCCAAGGAGGTACTCCTCTGAAACTGGAGTTCCAGGGGGGCTGTGAGCCCGCCATGGGTGCTCAGAGCTGAACTCCATCCTCTGCAAGAGTGGTATGCGATCTTACCTGCTGAGCCGTCTCTGATATGCTCTTGAGAGGAGACAGGAGCAAGTGTTCTGAAGCAGGATGAACAGAGCACCCCACTGCCCCTACTATATTCCATCTGGATGTCCAAGGTCTGGTCCACAGTAAGTTTGGCCCATAAGGCCTTCCTGCAGTGAGCGCTGCGCTCCCAGGACTCCCGCAGGACTATACCCACTACCCGCTTACCACCACAGAAATGCTGCCAGGCACCTCTAAGGGAAGCTACCAAAAACTACCAGAACGTGAAGGCGTTGTCTAGCGTCTTCTCCTGTGGAGGTCAATATCTAGTACACTGTCCTTTCCTTTTGTGGTTGGGCCATGCCTCCTTCTTAGTGTTGTTAGAAGCGCATACAAATTTAGGGAAACCATTAAGGGTGTGTGTGTGTGTGTGTGTGTGTGTGTGTATGCGCACGGGCGCGTGTGTGTGTGTGTGTGTGTGTGTGTGTGTGTGCACGCATCAAGAAAACCATTCCCTGAGTGGAAGAGGCCAGGAAGAAACAAGGAAACACCCCTTGGTGAGGACATGGGTGTAGGGCAGAGAGAGAAGGATCCTGTAACTCCTGGTCAAGGAAAGGTAGATGAGCAGGTTTTCTTGGACTGCCAGCCCCCAAATCGTGACACAGAGACATATTAAGAATCATGAATGCTCAACCTTACTTTAGCCTTGTCCCACTAGCTCTTATGACTTATATTAACCTGTTTCTCTTCATCCAATGTTTTGCTTCAGGGTTTTTTTTAATATTTATTTATTATGTATACACTCTTCTGTCTGTGTGTATGCCTGTAGTCCAGAAGAGGGCACCAGACCTCATTACAGATGGTTGTGAGCCACCATGTGGTTGCTGGGAATTGAACTTAGGACCTTTGGAAGAGCAGGCAATGCTCTTAACCGCTGAGCTATCTTTCCAGCCCCGGTTTTTTTTTAACCTTTCTTTCATTCTGTATGTCCTACTTTCCTCTTTTCTCCGTGTCTGGCTGACTGGCCCCAAGCACACTTCTCTCTCTCTCGATCTCTTTTTGAGCCTAGATTCCTCCTCTTACCTAATCTTTCTCCCTGCCAGTCCCACCTATCCCTCTACTGCCTAGCTAATGTCTGGTCAGCTTTTTATTAGACCAATCAGGTGCCTTAGGCAGGCAAGGTAAAAACAAATGAAACACATCTTTACATAGTTAAAGAATTCTGCAACATAAACAAATGTAACACATCGTTGCTTAGTTAAACAGAAACTCTATTTCATAACAGGTTGATACTAATAACAGTCAAGGCCAGGTTCACCAGGCATTTATTAAATTGGGTTGTTTGTTTTCTTAATAGCTAGTTTATTGAGTTCTTTATATATTGGATATTAATCCTCTAATGGATGTAGAGTTGGTAAAAATCTTTTTTTTTTTTTTTTTTTTTTTTTGGTTTTTCGAGACAGGGTTTCTCTGTGGCTTTGGAGCCTGTCCTGGAACTAGCTCTTGTAGACCAGGCTGGTCTCGAACTCACAGAGATCCACCTGCCTCTGCCTCCCGAGTGCTGGGATTAAAGGCGTGCGCCACCACCGCCCGGCGGTAAAAATCTTTTCCCATTCTGAAAGCTGCTGCTTTGTTCAGATGATGGTGTTCTTGCCATGCACAAGCTACTCAATTTCATGAGGTCCCATTTTTTTTTTTAAGTTACAACACTGTTTGGCCAAGGGCTCGGGCATATTTCTAGCTAGCTCTTACAACTTAAATTGACCCATTTCTCTTAATCTATGTATTTCCACAAGGCTGTGGCTTACCAGTAACGTCTGGCATCTTTCTCCTTTGGCAGCAACATGGTGTTTCCTTGACTCTGCCCAGTTTCTCTCTCTATCTATATCTCTGTTTGGATTTTCCCACCTGGATTTACTCCTCTAAGCCATTGGCTGAAACCACTTTTTTTCATCAACCAATAAAAGCAACACACATACAGAAGAGCATCCCACATTATCTCCTCTTTTCTGTTTAACTAAAAAGGAAGCTTTTAACTTTAACATAGTAAAATTATATATACAAAACAGTTTTCAAGCAAGAATTATAGTTACATTATTTAGTTCATCTACATTTGACAAATTAAGGAGAATGCTCTATCATCTATCCTATCTTTGTGAGTCTAAAATTTTATACATAACTTATCTTTTATCACAACTAAGGAAAACTATAATTATAATTATCTAGTCTTCAACTCTATCAAAGACCCCAGAAGGACATAATACTAATGAGGTCTCATTTTTAATTGTTGATCTTAGTGCCTGTGCTAATGGTGTCCTGTTCAGAAAGTCTTTTCCTGTGCCAATGAGTTCAAGGCTATTCTCCACTTTCTCTTTACTTAGGTTCAGTGTACGTGGTTTTATCATTAGGTCTTGAATCCATTTGGAGTTGAGTTTTGTTCAGGGTGATAAGTATGGATCTCCTTAGATTCTTCTACATGTAGCCATCCAGACTGACCAAAAACATTTGTTGAAGATGCTGTCTTTTTTCCACTTTGTATTTCTTCTTTATCAAGAATCAGGTGTCCATAAGCATGTGAATTTATATCTGGTTTTCAATTCAATCCCATTGATCTATATGTCTGTTTTTATGTCAATACCACACTATTTTTATTACTATAGCTGTAGTACAAATCAGTGATACCTCCTAATATTCTTTTTTAAAAAATGCTGCAAGATCCCTGGTGGCAGTAGGCAGCAGAAATGCTGTAGGTCCCAAATGGTGGTAGCGGGCCATGTGGTGGCAGGCAGCGGGCTGTGGGAGCAGCCAGTCCCAGGCAGAAATGGCTGCCGGTCCCAGAGCAGTGGCCTGAGTGGTGGTAGCCGGCCATGTGGCTGCAGACAGAGGGCCCTGGGAGCAGCCAGTCCCAGGCAGAGATGACGGCTGTCGGTTCCAGAGCAGTGGCCCGAGCCGTGGTGGTGGTGGTGGTGGTGGTGGGCCATGTGGGGGCAGTGGCTGGTCCCAGGCAGGGAGACACATGGCAGGTGGGCAGGAGACAGAGACATGGATAGACACGACATGCAGGGTGAGGTTGAATATTTATTCAGGGGGTTATGGAAGAGGAAGGGTAAAGGGGGGAACAGAGAGAGAGGGAGAGAGAGAGAGAGAAGAGGAGAAAGAGACAGAGAAGGGGGGAAGCAGAGAAGTGGGGAGAGAGGCAGAAGCGAAGCTGCCTCTCTGAGAGGAAGATGGAAAAGAGAGCGAGCTCAGGCCGGAAGCTGAAGATCAGCCTGCCTCAGGATGGGGGAGGGAGTGGGCGTGGCTTGTCTCTTAAAGGGACCAAAACCATAACACCTCCTGCAATTAGTTTATTATTTAGGATTGTTTTTAGCTATCCTGGGTTTTTATGTTTCCATATGAGGCTGAATAGTGTCCTTTCAAGATCTGTGTAGAATTGTATTAGAATTGTGATGGGGACTACATTGAATCTACAGATTACTTTTGGTAGGACAGCCTTTTCTTTTTTTCTTTGTTTCTTTTTTGAGACAGGTTTTCTCTGTAGCTTTGGAGCCTGTCCTGGAACCCACTCTGTAGACCAGGCTGGCCTTGAACTCACAGAGATCTGCACACCTTTGTCTCCCAAGTGCTGGAATTAAAAGTGTGCACCACCACCACCTGGCTAGCTTCTGATCTCCAGGCAAGCTTTATTAGTCAGAACACAAACAGAATATCCCACAACAGTGTTATTTCCCTGGTTTCTTTCTCAGTCTGTTTGTCCTTTGTATCTAGGAAGGCTCTATTTTATGAGTTAATTCTATATCTAGCTACTTTGCTGAAAGTGTTTATCAGCTATAGGAGTTTCCCAGTGGGATTATTAGGGTCATTTATGTATACTATCATATCATATACAAATAAAGATACTTTGACTTCTTCCTTTCCAATTTGTATCACCTTGATCTCCTTCTTATTGTTCTAGTTAAGACTTCAAGTACAACTTTATCTTGCTCCTGATTTTAGAGGAATTACTTTGAGTTCCTCTCTTGTTTAAGCTAATGTTGACTATGGGCTTGCCATAATCTGCCTTTATTATATTGAGTTTTGTCTCTAGTATGTATGTCTAGTATGTATTAGGTATGTCTCTACACTCTCCAGGACTTTTAAGATGTTGGACTTCGTTAAAAGCCTTTTCTGTATTTAATGGGATGATCATGTGGTTTTTGTCTTCGAGTTTGTTTATATGGTGGATTACATTTATCAATTTATGTATATTGAACCATGCCTGCATTTCTGGGATGAAGTCTACTTGATCATGGCAGATGATCTTTTGGATGTGGTCTTGGATTTGGTTTCTAAATATTTTATTGAAATTTTTTGCATCTTGTTCATAAGGGATATTGGTCTTTAATTATTTTTCTTTGTTGGGTCTTTATGATAAAGTTTGGGTATCAGGGTTACTGTAGCCTCATAAAACTAATTTGGCAATATTTTTTCTATTTCTATTTTGTGAAATAATTTGAGTAATATTGATGCTAATTCTTCTTTGAAATTTTGCTAGAGTTCTGCATTAAAACCATCTGGCCTTGTCTTTTTTTTTTTGGGGGGGGGGAGAGACTAATGTTTTCTTCTATTTCACAAGAGTTATAGGTCTGTTTAAATTGCTAATGGCTAATCTTGATTTGACTTTGGAAAGTGGTATAAAGAGAGAAAATTATCCAGCTCTATAGTGATATTTCATTTGCATTTTAATAAATAAAGTTTGCCTAAAGATCAGAACTCAAAACAGCCACACTAGTCAGCCATACAGGTCAGCCAGTGGTGGCACACACCTTTAATTCCAGCAGCCATACTAGTTAGCTACAGAAGCCAGGTAGTGAGCCGGGCGGTGGTGGTGCACGCCTTTAATCCCAGCAATCGGGATGCAGGTGGATTTCTGTGAGTTCGAGGCCAGCCTGGTCTATAAGAGCTAGCTAGTTCCGGGACAGGCTCCAAAGCTACAGAGAAACCCTGTCTCAAAAAACAAACAAACAAACAAAAAAGCCAGGCAGTGGTGGTGCATGCTTTTAATCCCAGTACTAGAGAGAAATATAAGATGGGATGAGAAGGAACTCACTCTCTTTCAATCTGAAGACTTCGTAGAAGTAAGAGCTGGCTGCTTTGTATTTCTGATCATCAGGTTGAACCCTAATATCTGTCTCTGGGTTTTTATTATTTGAGCTACACATTTCTTTTAGATTTTTCAATTTGGTGGGGTGCGGTTTTTAAAGTATGACCCTATGATTCTCTGAATTTCCTCAGGGAAATCTTCTCTCTTCTCCTTTTAGTTAATGTGGATAAGGGTTTGTCAATTTTATTGATTTTCTCAAAGAACTAACTCTCGTTTCATTGATGGTTTATACTGGCTTTTGCTTGTTTGTTTCTATTTTGTTGACTTCAGCCCTGAGTTCTATTTCCTGTCATCTGCTCCTTTGGGGTGTGACTTCTTTTTGTCCTACAGCTTTCAGGTGTGCTGTTACTAGTATGGAATCTCTTCATTTTTTTATGTAGGCACTTAGTGCTAGGAACTTGCCTCTTAAAAACATCCTCATTGTGTATCCTAAGTTTAGGGATGTTGTGGATTCACTTTTAATTCTCGAAAGTCTTTCGTTTCTTTCTTGAAAGAAAGAAAAGAAAAAAAAGGAAATGAAAGAAGGGCAACCATTTTCTATTCATTAGTGAGTTGTTCAGTTTTCATGAGTGTGTAAGCTTTCTGTTGTTGATACCCAGCTGTAAGCCACGGTGGTCAGATAGGATGCATGGTGTTAGTTCAGCTTTCTGGTATCCGTTGAGACCTGCGTTGTGCTGCAGTATTGTGTCAGTTTGGGAGGAAGTTCCATGAGGTGCTGAGAGGAAGGTACTGTATTTTGTGTTTGGGTGAAATGTACTGTAAATATCTGTTGGGTCCGTTTAGTGTATAACATCAGTTAGCTTCAGAATTGCTATGTTTAGTTTTTGTCTGGATGGCCTGTCTATTGGTAATAGTGGGTATTGAAATCCCCCACTATCAGTGTGTGAAGGCCAATATGTGATTTAAGGTCCAGTAGTGTTTCTTTTGCAAACTTGGGTGTCATGTTTGTTGCACATTAAGAACTGCGATATCCTCTCTTGGTGGATTTTTCCTTTGATGAGTATGTACTGCCCTTCCCTGTCTCTTCTGATCAGTTTTTTGTTTTGTCAGATATTAAAATGGCTATGCCAGCCTGCTTCTTAGGTTTATTTGCTGGGAATATCTTTTTCTATCCTTTTACCCTAAGGTGATGCCTATCCTTGATGTTAAGGTGTGTTTCTTGGATGCAGCAGAATGAATGCTGTCCTCTAATTCATTCTGTTAGTCTGTGTGTTTTTATTGGGGAATTAACACCATTGATGTTGATTGCTGTTATTTTGTATTTTTTCATTGTTGCTGTCATGGTGGTTGTGGTGGGTGCGTGTGTGCTTGTGTTACCTCTTTTGATTTACTGGTCTGGGATTATTTATTCTTCTCATTTTCTTAGCTGTGGTTAACCTCTTTAGGTTGGAGTTTTCCTTCTAGTACCTTTTGTAGGGCTGAATTTGTAGACAGATATTGCTTAAATTTGGTTTTGTCTTGGAATGTCTTGTTTCCCACCATCTATTGTAATTGATAGTTTTGCTGGGTATAGTAGTCTGGGCTGTCATCTATGGTCTCTTAGAGTCTGTAGAGCGTCTGTCCAGGCCCTTATGGCTTTTAGACTCTCCACTGAGAAATCAGGTGTTATTCTAACAGGGCTGTCTTCACATGTTACTTGGTCTTTTCCCCTTGCAACTTTTAATATTCTTTCTTTGTTCTGCATGGTCAGCATTTTGATTACTCTGTGCCGATGTGACCTTCTTTTCTGGTCCAGTGTATTTATTTGGTGTACCGTCTGCTGTTGCACCTTGATATGCTCATCTCCTCCTTCAGCTTAGGGAAGTTTTCGTCTATGAGTTTGTTGAAAATATTTTCTGGGTCTTTGATCTGGGTTTCTTCTCCTTCCTTTATTTCTAGTATTCTTAGATTTGATCTTTTCATAGTGTCCCAGATTTCCTGGATGATTTGTGCCAGGGATTTTTTTTAAGATTTTAACAGTTTTTTTGAAGTATCCATTTCTTCTATTGTGTCTTCAATGCCTGAGAGTCTTTCTTTCATTTCTTATATTCTATTGGTGAAGCTTGTCTCTGAGATTCCCATTTGAGTTCCTAAAATTTTCATTGCCAGATTTTCCTTGATTTGGGTTTTTTTTTTAATTGATTCTACTTCCATTTTCAGATTTTGAGCTGTTTTATTCATTTCCTCCCACTGTTTGTGTATGTCTCATAGATTTCTTTAAGGGATTTATTAATTTCCTCTTTAAGGACCTTTATCATTTTCATAAAGGCTATTTTAAGGTCTACTTCTTATGCTTCTGCTATGTTTCAATACTCAGGGCTCTAGTGGAGATTTTGGCCTGTCATTGATTGTTTTTTTACATTGGTATCTAGGTGCTGATGCCTGGTTTTGTCTTTGTTGGAGGGTTTTTTTGCTTGTTTTTCTTCCTTGATTTCTGTTAGTTCTTAGAGAGTGATGGCTGTGTGTTGTCTGGTAGGAAATTCTTCTGGGATCATCACTGGGATCCCAGGTAAAATGTGTTCCTAGGTATTGGGAGCGGATACTAAGGATTGGGGATGTGATGGAGGTGGGTCTTGTATCTTATCTGTTGCTTTCATTGGTTAATTAATAAAGAAAACTGCTTGGCCCTGATAGGACAGAAAATTAGGTAGGCGGAGTAGACAGAACAAAATTCTGGGAGAAAAAAGCTGAGTCAGGCAGTCACCATGATTCTCCCACCCCAGACAGACACAGGTTAAGATCTTTCCTGGTGCCAGGCGGTGGTGGCACACGCCTTTAATCCCAGCACTCGGGAGGCAGAGGCAGGCAGATCTCTGTGGGTTCGAGGCCAGCCTGGTCTACAAGAGCTAGTTCCGGGACCGGCACCAAAGCTACAGAGAAACCCTGTCTCGAAAAAAAAAAAAACCCCAAAAAAAAGATCTTTCCTGGTAAGACATCTCATGGGCTACACAGATTATTAGAAATGGGTTAGATCAAAATGTAAGAGCTAGCCAGTAAGAGGCTAGAGCTATGGACCAGACAGTGTTTAAAAGAATACAGTTTCCATGTAATTATTTCGGGGTAAAGCTAGCTGGATGGCGGAACACAGCCTGCCGTTCATTACTACAGGGATGGGTTAGGAGGGGAGGTGCTGAGGAGGTCCCCAGGAGGGAGGAAATCAGGATGTTCCACCAGGATCTGCTCAGTCCCCTGGGAATGGGGACAGCGAGGAAGGAAAGGACATAGAAGGTGGTATCCCACAGAGCTGGGGATGAGACTCGGAGATTATATTGAGTGACAGAGAGAGAAGTGAAGATATACAGGCAGTCTAGCTGCTTCCCTGGCTGAAGTTGCTGCAGCTTCTCAGGGAATGCCTGCTGGAGTTGGGAATGAATAGGGAGAAGTTTGGAGGGGAGGCTCTGGGTGATCCAATGGAGAAGGGACTGGGTGGAATCTGCTGAAGCAGATGGTCTGTTACAGAGCTGGGGATATGACTGGAGGGGAGGTGAAGATCTGTGTTTGCCTTCCTGCTTTGCTCTCTGAAGTCCTTTGAGCATGCCTAAAATTGGAAGGTGGGGGTGAAATGCTGATCACAAACCCTTAGCTTGGTTGGGTGTGGTGGTGCACGCCTTTAATGCCAGCACTTAAGAGGCAGAGGCAGGTGGATCTCTGTGAGTTTGAGGTCAGCCTGTTTTGCAGAGCGAGTTCCAGGACAGCCAGGGCTACATAGAGAGACCCTGTCTCTAAAATACAAAAGAAAACAAAAGCCCTCTGAGCTTGCAGGTTGAGTTTGGTACTGCATGGTGATCCAGCTGGGCTGGCTTTGAGTCTCTGAAGAACTCCTAGGTCAGCATCATTGAGTTTCTTCTTGGTTTGTGGAATGCTCCAGAGCAGAGTTTTCCAGTCTCCAGCCTGAAGAGAAAGGGATCTGGTTGTATGAGAAGAGAAAGGGATCTGGTTATATGAGAAGCCTCAGGATCTCTGCATTCAGTATTCCAGTGACACCTGGGCACTAAATCCTTTTCTTTTGGGAATTGTGTCTAAATTCCTAGGATGCCCAGGTCTATGCCTGTCCAGAGGAAAAACCCACAGGCCCTACTGGGAAGGATGGACCATTTCTTGGTGATTCAGAGTTAGGGAAGAGACCCAGGGATCTAATTGTGATTCGATTGGTCTTTCCTTCAGTCCAGGCTCCCGCAGTTCCTAAGGGTTTTGGATTGCCAGTTTCTGTGCCTTCACAGAAGAATGTGATGTAAATCAACCTGACTCTCAGTTTCCTTTCTGCCAGTTAGAGACAGCTTTTTGCTCAGGACAGCTAAGTCAGTAACGCATGACTGCCTGCTGTCCTGCCTCAAGAGTCCTGTTGCTTTTGTCTCCTTTCTTGCTCTTTCCATCCTAAAGTCTTCTTATTAAAGTTTTAGTATGGTTTTGGGAGGGAATGAAATTAGAGGAATGAATTCAGTCACCATTTTAACCAAGAGTCCTACCCTCCCTTTTCAATATCTTTGTAAAAAATATAATTCTTGGGACCAACCCTACTTGGTCATGGAGGATTGCAATTTGAATGTACTGGGATATGTTTATTTCTGCCTTTTCACTTAGAAGCCTTTAAGTGAACATGATTAGCAAGAAATGAGGCTTTCTGCGAGGGAAATTTAAAGAAAATGTCTCCAGTGGGACAGCTATTACGCATATGAAGAAAAGAGAGACAGAATCTTAGTATGTCGCCTCTAGGCAGCCCCTAGTGGACAGGGCAGCGGGGAACAGAGTACTGCCTTCCCGTAGGGACGCAGGTGGCATGTCTTTCCTAGTGTTTTGTTTGGGGACTCAGAATAAATCCCAGACTCCACCATTGGCTGACTGTAAGAGCATGTTTGGAGGCCTGATCTGATCTGGTATCTGTTGATGGGATGAGCTCCGTGATCAGAAAATGAGTCTCAGATGCTTTTCTGAAATGTGACACATTGCCCACCCGACTCCACCATCCTTCTCACCCTACCACCCCATTATCCCACCACCCTCCTCACCCCACCACCCCTCACCCCACCACCCTCCTCACCCCACCACCTCCCACCCCACCACCTCCTCACCCCACCACCCTCCTCACCCCACCACCCTCCTCACCTCATCACCCCTCACCCCACCACCCCTCACCCCACCACCCCTCACCCCACCACCCCTCACCCCACCACCCCCTCACCCCACCACCTCCTCACCCCACCACCCCTCACCCCACCACCTCTCACCCCACCACCCCTCACCCCACCACCTCCTCACCCCACCACCCCTCACCCCATCACCCCTCACCCCACCACCCCTCACCCCACCACCTCCACACCCCTCACCCCCTCACCCCACCACCTCTCACCCCACCACCCCTCACCCCACCACCCCTCACCCCACCACCTCCCACCCCACCACCTCCTCATCCCACCTCCTCCTCACCCCACCTCCTCCTCACCCCACCTCCTCCTCACCCCACCCCTCCTCACTCCACCACCTCCTCCTCACCCTACTCCCTCACTCCACTCCCTCACCCCACTCCCTCACCTCACCCCTCCTCCTCACTCCTCCACCCCCTCACCCAACCCCCTAACCCCACACCCCCTCACCCCACACTCCTCTCACCCCACCCCCTCCTCACCCCACCACCCCTTCACCCCATCACCTGCCCCCCGGCCAAATTACTATGCTAGCTCTCTGCTTCCCAGGGCAGGAGTAGATGATTCTGTCTAACTGTTTTTATTGAGACTGGTTCTCATGTTCCTTGGGCTGGTCTCAAAATCCCTATGTAGCCAACCAAGGCTGGCCTCAAACTTGGGTCCTTTCACCCTTACCTCCTAAAGGGCAGGGTGACAGGCCTTTATCATCATACCCTGCAGGATGGGGAATTCTTTTGTGGTTTTGTCTGTCTGTCTGGTTAGTTGGTTGGTTTAGTTTTTGAGAGATTCTCAACCTGTAGATCTGGTTAATATCAAACTTTCAGTCTTTCTGTCTCCCAAGTGACAGAATTACAGGAATTTGTTATCATGTCTGTCTGTCTGTCTGTCTCATTGTGTGTTGTCTGGTTTGGTCTTGGACTTGGGTTTCTCCTTCTTTCTCTCTCTTGAGAAACTAGGATTACTTAATGTCCATGCAATTTTTCCTTGCTGCCTAGGTAATTCTTTTTTTTAATTTTTTTTAAAGAATAAACTATTTTATATTTATTTATTTATTATATTATGTGTATAGCATTCCTTCCACGTGTGCCTGCAAGCCAGAAGGGGGTGCCAGGTCTCATTATAGATGGCTGTGAGCCACCATGTGATTGCTGGGAATTGAACTCAGGACCTCTGGAAGAGCAGTCAGTGCTCTTAACCTCTGAGCCATCTCTCCAGCCCCTGCCTAGGTAATTCTTAAACACCTCACCCAGTCTACATTCTAAAGCAGAGTGAGGGGCAAATGGAAAGGAGGTTTGGGGTCACACTCAGGACTGCAACCCCACAATACTTTTTCCCTCTGTGGCTTGTGATCCCCGATGAGGGAAAAGACTTAAATTCTCCATGGTGCCTGGCACACAGTAGGACTGATGTCTGCAAAACAGAAACTTTGGATAATGTGTGTAGTCCGGATTGGCCTGAACATCCCATGTAACTGAGGATATCCTCGAACTATAATCTTCTGCCTCTGCCATAAAGGCTAGGATCTCAGGCAGGTGCTCGGTCTTCCGACACTTCTGGAAGAAGGAAAACATGAAGGGATTTAGAGACTCCAGACAAATAAACAAGCTACAATCATTTAGTCAGTGCTACAGCCTTTTCTGGCTTAGTGACAGCTCAGTGTTGGTCCCCACGCTGAGCTAGCCTCCACCTGGCTTCTCCTGCATTCATGTGAGGCTGGGTGGTCTCCTCTCCTCTCCTCTTACCAGAGATAAGCTGTGATCCACCTCGCACTTGTCTCTCTATTCTTTCTCACAGTCGTTTCTGAAGCTGAGTATTTTAAAGAGATTTGAGGGAGAAAGAGAGAGAGAGAGAGAGAGAGAGAGAGAGAGAGAGAGAGAGATGTTATGAATGAGAATTGAATTGACATTTGGCAGTTGGTCTACCAAGCGTAGGAGGCCCTCCTCGGTGGTTGTATAATGTTTGCAAACCACCAGGTGGTGGAGAAGACGAGCACAGAACTGAGCAATCTTGGGAAATTTGGTAAATTCTGAGGACTTTCTTTATCTGTCTCTAAAATGGGAACATAGTGTTCCCATTGTGTTTTACCCATTGTAAGGCTTAGCTGAGTGGATTTTATTGCCTAGGATTTTATTGCAAGGCTACCGTTGCATGTGTGCATGCACACGTGTGCATGTGTGTATGTATGTGCGTGTGCATGTGGTGTGTCTCTCTGTGTGTGTGTGTGCTCGCGCGCGCGCGTGCTCGCCCAGAACCCTCACCGGAGGGTGTTTCCCCAGAATGGCGAGCTTGTGGGTGTGTGCGCTGGGCGGCCCTCGGAGCGTGTGGCTGCCAGCGCCAGGCTGAGAACCAGGCGCTGGTTCTCCGGCCGCTGATTGGCAGCGCTGGGTGAATGAGTGCGCGTGGGGCCGGGGCAGCAAGGCAGCGGTGGCTCCGCGCTGCTGTGCGCGCCCGCCTGCCGACCGGGTAGGGGCGGACCTCGGGCGGCGGGCGGCGGACCGCAGGCTAGCAGGGAGGAGGGAGAGGAGGGCGGGCGCGGGAGGCGGCGGGGAGGGCCGTGAGAGCCCGGCTGTCGCGGGGCCCCGGCGCGGGTGTTGGGCCGGGAAGCCGGGCTCACAGCCAGGAGGCGGCGCCGCGGGGAGGGAGCGGAGTGCGGAGCACGAGCGGAGCCGGGCAGCCCACCGTCTGCTGAGAACCGCTGTGGGTCCTAGACCGGCCGGGGACAGTCCCTGAGCTTCGGGTCGGCTGCGATCGCGCGGCAGTCAGAGGCTCTGGGCTTGAATCCCCGCACTGGACGCAGCGGAGATAGGGCGAGACTTGCAGAGCCTTGCCCAGCTGGGGCCCGCTGAGACAGAACGCCCCTTCTCCCGGGAGTTGGCCCCGAGGACCCGCCGGAGCGAGAGGAGCAGGTCCGTTAGTCCGGACTGGGGGAGCGGGGGTGTGGTGTGTGCGCAAGCGCGTGTGCATGTGTGCCTGCAAGGGGTGGGTGTGTAAGGGGCGTGGGGGATGATGGAGATGATGGTGTGTGGTGTGTCAGTACAGTGTGGTAGGGTTGTTTGTGCTTCTGACAGCAGAGGAAGAGGGAGGGAGGGAGGAGAGAGAGAGAGAGAGAGAGAGAGAGAGAGAGAGAGAGAGAGAGAGAGAGAGAGGAGAGAACCCATGTAGGAGGGAAAGGGGCTCAGCAGGGTGGAACGTGTGTGTGTGTGTGTGTGTGTGTGTGTGTGTGTGTGTGTGTGCAAGAGTGTGTGAGTGAGTGTATCACGGGTGCTAGGTGAGGCTGTGTGTGTGATGTAAGGGTATTGGGTGCACGTGTGTCCCTGGTTCACCCTCCCTTCCTCCACCAGATGTGTTCTGGGGAGGGGGCAGTAGCCTTCCGCAGCTGCCCTTGCCCAGCTTGCCTGCCTGATATCCTCTCCCAGGGAGCCAGAAGGGGTTAACTGGTCCCTCCCTCAAATACTCCTAGGGTCAGGCGGAGGGTAACAGCAGGCCAAGCCCCCAGAAAAGGCTCCCGAGATCAAGGCCATCTAGTCACCCTGCTTCCCTGGCATAGCCTGAGTAGCCTTCCAGCTCAGATCACTCTGGCTCGTGTTCTACCCTTCCTGAGGGCCTTGTGCTCCAGTGCTTTCTCTCACTGGGACTGGAGATGGGGGACTCAACAGGGAGGGTTTGCTTTTCTTGCTGCCGTATTACTGGAACAGTGGTTGGCACACAGTGGGTCTCTGTAGATGTTTGAGGGAGGAAGGAAGCTGGGCGCTGGGCGCGGTGGGGGAGGGAGTTGGGGGGGAGAGGATCTGCATCTGAGAGGCCAAGTTGATTCTCTAGGCTCTGGTTAAGGATGAGGCTACAGCCTATAGTCAGACTTCAGTCCCCCTTGTGGGAAGGCTGGGTACATGTAGAGGAGGGGTGCAGAGAAGAGATTTGTACTGGAGCCTGCAGGTAGTGGAAAGGGCTGGCAAGAAGAGTTGCTCCTCTCAGCAGAACCTTTTGCCTCTTGTGCCCGCTTCTCTGTGATTAGCACCTCTGCCTAGGGCGTCTGATCTGGGAAAGGAAGAGGGTGGTAGAGGCCCCAGGCTTACAGGACTTCTCCTCCCTCTAGGACCCTTGAGCTCACCAAGTGTCTAAGAAGTGAGCCTCCTGCCCACCCCGGCTGCTGCTCCAGGTGGAGCCATGGCAGCCCACTGCTGCCTGGAGTTGGGGTTGTTCTGCTGGGTCCTGCTTGCCGTTCCTGTGGGGCCCCAGCCTGCTTCCTCTGCGCCCGGTGGCCCTCTCACCACTCTGACCCCACCACCCCAGAGTGAGGCCTCCATGCTGTCTCTCAACCTGGGACTGAACTTCAAATTCCATCTTCGGGGACCTGCTGCTGTCTGGGGGAGCCCTGTCACAGAGACTCACCCTCTTTCTCCTGGGCTAGGCCAGGAGTCTGAGGGAGAGGTGGAAGGCGACTTGAGGACTGATCCCCTTTGGGAACTGCTGGTGGGCTCTCCTGGGAACTACCTCCCCGAGTGGGGTTCTGCTGATGGCAGCTCCACCCCCTGGGCCTCCTCCCTGCCTCCTGAGTCCACATCCCCCCTGTCAGGGCCCACCAAGCGGCCCACTGCTCCCTCTCAGCCTAGGCTGGGCACTGTGACCTGGACGACTGCTCTGACAGCTACAGCACCTCCAACCAGTCCTCCCAGGCCTCATCAGAGTGAGCTCGAACTGAAGTTTGGTGTGGCCCTGAGAGCAGGTGCAGCCCCCACTCTGGGTCATCGGTCACTGCCCCTACTGCCCAGCCTGCGGGCCAGCCTGGCAGAGATTGCTGGGCGCCTGGGACCCTTTGGTAAGTAGCCACCCCATGTGAGGCGAATCCCTACTGGGCATCAGTTGATAATATCCGCTATCCACTAGCAGATAGGAGACAGCTTCAGCCCGGACTCTTTTTTGCAGGGTTCTTTGGTACTACTCTGTCTCCACTCCGGAATTTCTCAGGCCACAATTTCCCAGGCTCAACAGCACAGCCAAGCTCTGCTTCTCAAGTGTCCGATTCTCCAGGTGAGAATTTTGCTAGTGTTATTAATTGTAACGTAAACATATGTGTTTTCCAATGATCTTAGGTGACCCCTGGGAAGGGGTTGAGACCCATAGGTTGAGAACCATTACTCTAGGTCAAGGGCTAATGCTCCCTGGAGAAGCAATCTTAGCTATATTGACTCTGATTTGGTGCCTGCAGTTTAATTCATGGTTTGCATGTGGCTACAGTTCCTGGGGCAATGATTTCCTTGGGACAAGCTCTGGAGGAAGATAGAACTTTCTCCAGAGCCCCCAAAGCCACCGCCGGCTGGTAGGATGACACTTGAGCCCTGTATGCTCCTGTTACAGGACTCTTTGGTACCACTCGGTCCCTACCCCCTCCTCTTCTGGAAAGAGAGTTCTCAAACTCAAGCCTGCCAGATTCAGAGGCTTCTGCAAGCTCTGCCACCATCAAGACAACACCAACGCAACATGGTAAGCACACAAGCCCTTTGAAATAGACACGCTACATGTCACACACTCAGCAGTGTCCCGGGGCCTTTCTGAGTCATTGTCCCCATAGCCATACTACAGTTCACTTCACCATCACCATGAGAAATTATACATTAATGATCTAACAAGGATTGGTTGGGAAGGTGCCACATGGCGTTAGGTGAGGTTCTCTGAGATGATTGCTGCCATAGGCAGAGCAGGACAGGAAGAGAAGCCAGAGCTGCTAGCACAAGAGTTACTTCATGATTTCCACAGCATTTCCACTCATCCCAGCCTCCACGCTGGGTGCCTGATCTTCCTTCCTACCACCGTTCCACCCAGCCTTGGGGTTTTCCCCTCTGCTGTTTGATCTGCTATGGCATGCTGTCAGACCTGGGCAGAGCTGAACCCTTCACAGAGGAGACGTTAAAGAGGAGACCTTGAGCAGACAGATGCCACCTGCGGTCAGGGAGCCTTTCAGAACAGGCACCTAGACAGGGGGATGTGGCGGAAGCATTTGCCCTCTCTCTTTGAGCCCAAGTCTTCTCACTTATCCATTGTCTGATAATGGTACATGTTTTTTTGTTTGTTTGTTTGTTTTTTTAGAAACACTGATGTCTCTAGACTGTGTAAACCCTAGCTGGATACCAAGTAGAAACTCATTAAACAGTAGCTTCTTAACTTGCACTGCACCCCAAATACACACTCAGACTCTGCCTTTCAGATACCCCGGCCCTGACCCCACCTGATGATGGGATTAACAGAGTTCCCAGGGCAGAGGGCACAGGTGCCCAAAGAGAGGCTCTGATAAATGAGGCCGTGGGCACCACGAGGAGGGACTCCTAGCCCACCTCTGCTCTGCTGAAGACTTCCGGTGTCTGTGACGCAGCTAAGCCTCCCTGTACTGTGCTCAGTCATGGATGCCCTGGCTTCCTGATCATGCACTGTATTTTATGGCTGTCTTCAGCCATCGTCACAGTGGTCCCTCTGAGGTGTAGAAGGAACGGCCATTGCCCTGTGCAGCCATGGCAGGATCTGCTGTGGGTGGGGGGCAGTTCTATGCCTCAGGGGATAGATGCTGGCTGGCATTCTGTCAGCCCGGGTGACAGTGCTGGCCAGGCAGGTTTAATGAGTCTGGACAGTATCAGAGGCAGTCCAGCCTCACAACCCCATCTCCCTACCCCCGCCTCACTGGTGGCTACAGGAACCCAGGCTCTTCTTGCTGCTTCTCTTACATAAACCCAGAAGCCTGGGTCGATCCTTGCTCGGGGGGGGGGGGCTTATCTTCATTTTTTGTGTGTGTGTGTTAAGATAGGGCTTCTTGTAGCCCAGACTGGCCTCAAACTGGCTTTGTAGCTGAGGCTTGCTTTGAACCCCTGATCCTCCTGCCTCTACCTCACAAGTACTGGTATTTCAGGTGTGTCCTACCATACCAAGCACCCAAGGATCTTTCTAACTGAAGTGACATTTACCTTGTGCCACATAGACATAGGGCTGCTTTGCACTGGGCCCCCTTTTCTTGGACCATAGCTTATATTCAACCCACCTACACATTGACAATTATGGGTTCTACCGTATCCAAGGATTTCAGGCCCATTGATAAGTCCTCCCTGCTCTCTCTCCCTCTGCTCCCTGACCATACAAGCAGGCCTGGGCTAATCCCTGGGACATCTACTTATTAGATATTTCCAGTGTCACTGCTAAGAGTATCAGTCTCCACAATGCCGGGGTTGAGGGGAGGGAGAAAGACGCAGCCAAACCCTTAAATGGGCTGCAGCTTCCAGCCTCCAGAGTTGATTCCTCGGCCCTTTGATCTTGGTGCCTGGTGGATAATCAGACCTGGCTTTTCCAGGACCAAGCTTATCCTTTCCCATCCCCCACCTCAGCCAGCCCCACCTCACCGATTACTCATGTTGACATCCCATCTCTGCTTTTCTCTCACCCCTGAGGTCAAGGGGCCACAAGGACAGGGTGGAACCTCCCCTGAAGGGGTGGCCTGCTCAGGATCTATCTCCTGGGAATGCAGGGAATATGGGAGCTTTAGGGAACACTCAAGGCTTTTTGTTTCATAGGGAGATACTCTTGGAGAGAAAAGAGATGAGGTCAAGTGGACTCTCCACAGGCAGAAGCTAGGTGATCTCCTACCTGCCTCCATCTACACTTGGCCTAGTGGGCTCTCTGGGCAAACTCCGGTCCTCAGGAACGCTGTTCCAAACCCAGAAGTCTGTCTTTGTCACTTGAGGTGTTCCTTGTGCTTTGATTTTCTGCGCTGCATTTTGTAAACGTTGACATTTGCCCTACTGACCATCGTGTTTGAGGACACGGGTGAGACATGGGGTTCGTGTGGCCCGTAAGTGAGAAGTGGATGTGCTCTGTGGGAGCACATGTCTGTGTGGTGAGCAGGGGAGAAGCTGAGGATGCCAGGCTGGAGCCCACTATGGGCTCCTGGGCAGGAAGGGCCAAATGAAACCAAAGTAATCCGGTAACTTAGTAGCAGCTGGTTGGATCAGGGCATGGGAAGGGGCCAGAAAATGAGGAGAGGGGTGTATTAGTTTGATGTACTGACAGAAGGCTGAGGCCTCCTCTGACCAGCCAGCTACCCGTTCCCAACTGAGTGGGTGTTGGGGAGAGTTTAGATCCTCACCCCAGTGTCCTTCAAGCAACTCAAACTGTGATAGTAGATTGACATTAACTCCCTGGACTTTAGTCTTTCTAAGCACATTTAGTATGTGCTAAGGCAGGGCTGGAGAGATGCTTCAGTGGTTAAGAGCACTGGTTGTTCTTCCAGAGGACCTGAGTTCAATTCCCAGCACCCACATGGCAGCTCACAACTGTCTTTAATTCCAGTTCCAGGGGACCTGACACCCATGGCAAGATACCAATGTGCATAAAATAAAAATAAATAAATTAAAAAAAAGGATGTGCTAAGGCTTTCCACATAGATCAAAACCTTAAGTTGTTAAACCAAGAACTAATCTGCGGGGCTGGAGACAACTCATCACTTAAAAATACATACTGCTTTTGTAAAGGACCCAGGTTGGTTCCCAGCACCCACACTGGATAGCTCACAATGATTCATAACTCAAGCTCCAGGGCATGTAACACCCTCTTCTGACTTCTGTGGGCACGTGTACTCAACTGTAAAAACCCCCAACACACGTAATTACAAATAAAATAGCTCTCGAGAAAAGAACTAATTTGAGGCCAGAACTGATTGCACGCAAACACAAACTGATGATTGGTCAGAGGTGAACACTAACGAGTTCATGACGCTGGCCAGAATTCCGTACTGATAAAGTTTTCCCATACACATCTCATTTACCTCCACGGCTGTTCTGTGTAATAGGCAGTTGTCCCCAGTTCCCATCTGAGGCATGGAATGGAATGGGGACCAGAGTGCCTGCTGCCGCTTGTAGCTGGCAGGGAGGGTTTAATTTGCTGGTTGCTACCTCCATGCCTTTCCTAGCTGTCAATTCTTCTTTCCTTCTCTCTCTTGAGCTGCCTGGGACTTCACTCATTTTTATTTGGTTTAGTTTTGTGATTCCCAGCATGAGGGATAAGAGTCTGAGGTGGGTGTTCCTGGTTTCCCTCTATCATCAGCCTGGGCATGGCTGAGGGTAGAGTGTAGCTACCAGAAGCCCCTACTCTTCAGCACACACCTGTCTCCTGCCCGCCTTACATCCCCACCTCGCTGCCCCTGTCCTTCAATGCTACCTTTTTCTTCCACTGCTCTTGCCTGCAGCTGCCTGCTGAAACTTTGAGGTGCAGGAAGAGATCAACTTTTATCGCCTCCCTTTCTGATTGGCCATGGAATGATCTCTGAGTCTAACTTTTTTTTAAAGCTCCTTTTGCTGCAGGAGAGCAGAACCAAGGGTCTCAATCCTTTCCACTCTTCACCGACTTCCCTTTCCCCAAGGGAGGTGGGAGATGAAGGGGCTAGAGCAAGAGTTAGCAGACCCCAGCATGCTCAAAGAGCTCATTTATTTAGATAGCATGTTACCCCACTATGATCTCCCTAATTTTTCCTTTTGGGGAGCTCAAGGCCACCCTCTGAGACCCAGAGGAGTTCATCCCATACTATCTTGTATAAAATAGGAGTAGGGTAAAGAGACATCCATTCCAAGAGCCTTACACTAGAGGATATGAATGTGGTTCCGTGGCAGAGCATGGGGATCAGAGGAGAGAGTATTTAACATGAACCTGGCTTAGTAGTTTATGCTGTAGCCCCAGCACCCAGCAAGATGCGGCACAATGATTGTTGTGAGTTAAGAGGGCAACCTGGTCTACAAAGTGAGACCCTATCTCATAAAAATAACAAAACAAACAACAAAAAAGTCTTGTGGATAAGTCAGGTGGGAGGGGGGTTACTGCCCTTCTCTGGCTAAGCACTGGGGTGTAGTCTGTGGGAAGGACACTTAGTAAGAAATTGTGTTCTCCTTAGAATACTAGGGCAGGGGAGTCTTCTTCCCGTTCTTCATGTGCACTCATGTGTTCATGCATGTTCAGTGAACAGGGACAAAAGAGTATTGAATAGGGACAGGTGAAAGACTGTTCTAGTCCTAGACGTGGTTAGGAGTCAGGTGTGTGTGTGTGTGTGTGTGTGTGTGTGTGTGTGTGTGTGTTGGGGAAAGAGCAGCCTATTGGTACTGTGGAAGAGTGTATTGTGGGAAGGGATGCAGGGTGATGCTCAGATCTGGGTTCTGGAACTATGACTGTTTGGGACCTTGGGAAAGTCCTTTTGCAGAACTTCAGTTTCTTCGTTTGGTAGATAGAGGATTCTATTAGTGAATGAAAACGACTCAGTGTCTCCCACATGCCGCCAATCACTTAAGCGTGGAGATTCATATGTGTGCGAAGGAAACGAAAACTTCTTTTGTTTCGTGGGGATTGTTCTGGAGGGGGCAGCCACACAGTTCCTTCCAGTTGCAAACTTCAGTAACTTCTTAAGGTTTTCTTAAGAAAACCCCTCCCCCAGCCCAGTAAAATCAAGAAGCAATGGGAGGGTGAGCAGTGGATAGATGGGAGGAGAGTGATCTCAGAAAGCTTCAGCTTGGAGGGTGGGGTTCTGGGAGGAGAAGGGGAAAAGATGAAAAACAGGCTCCTTAAAGATGTACTCAGATTTCTAGCTGAGGGCTGGCAGCGTGTGTGTTGGGGCGGGAGTGGAGTGGGGAGGGGGAGGCAGGCTGCTAATGGCTTCAGCCAAATATCTTCTGTCCACAGACCCCACTGTCTCCACTTCTGTTCCATATGAACCCTTTCCTGCCAGTTCCGGGAACCCTTCAGAACAGCCTGAATGTGAGCCAGATTCTTGTAGAGAGCCAGACTTGCCCGATGACTTAGGGCAGCCTCCTGCCTCTGCTCTTCCACTTTTCTTCTTGACCCTGGAGGCCGATTGGGCAGAGGCCAAGGCTCGCTGGGGCCTGGCCTGGGAAGCCCATGTATATGGGGCAGGAGCGCTCTTCGGCCTGGTGGCCCTGCTGGCTCTGTTGGCTCTGGCCCTTTTGCCCTGGCGTTGCCCTCCCGGAACCCCCTGCCTGGCGTTGCTGGATCTGCTGCTGCTTTCGGCCGGGACCACTCGGGCCTTCCCTCTCTTCTACGACGCCTACGGGCACCGCGACCGGCTGCCGACCCTCGCCTGGCTGCTGCTGCAGGACCTTCCACAGCCCTGCCTAGCCGCAGGCCTGGGGCTGGCTTGCCTGCTGCTGGCCCGGCCGCGCACGCCGAGGTGCCCGGCCGGCTTGGCTGCGCTGCTGCTACTGGGGCTGGGGCTGGCGGCCGCTGCCACCCTGGGAAGCGCCGTGCACCGGCCACTGTGGCCGCTCCGGCTCGCTTCCCGCGGGCTGCACGCTTTCCTCGCTGCCTTCCTGTCGGCGCTCCTGCTGGCCCTCTCTTGCTGGGGCGGCCGCCGGCGGCGACCCGGAGCACCCCTGGGAGGGTCTGGCTTCAAAGGCGCTACGCCTGTCCCGCAAGTGCGCAGCCCCTTCGCCCCGCGGGAGTCCTGGAGGCGCGCGGCGCGCACAGCCCCGGTGGCCGGTACCTTTGGGCTGCTGAGCGGAGCCCTGCAGGGCTACGAGGTGCTTCACGCCCTGGGCTACGGCACCCAAGCAGGTTTGGAGGGGCCCTGGCCCTGGTGGGCCTTCCAGCTAGGGCTGCGTCTGGGCGAGGTGGGTGTCGCGCTCCCCTTGGCACTGCTGGGCCTCTACCCCACGCTCTGCAACCCGCGTGTGCCAAGGCGCTGCTGGGCCAAACTCTTCCGATTGTCGCCAGGACACGCTGCTCCGCTGCTGCCAGGACGTTGGGTCCCTGGGGCCCGGGACAAGGAGCCCCTGGGTAGCGCGATCGCGCGTGGGGACGCAGAGCTGCTGCAGCTGTGTGCCCTAGCGGGCCCGGGGCCCGACCTCCTACTCCAGGGTGGCGGGTGCCGGGGTTTCGAAGGTGCCGGAGCCAACGCAACTCAGTCACCAGCCTCCTCCCCTAGCAGCGATTGCACGGTGGACTTCCGCCCGCCCTCACCGATCAACCTGCGGCGCAGCATCGAGGAAGCCCTCTGCAGTGAGGCGCTTTTGGCTCCTGGCCTCTTTCAGGGAGTCACTGCCTTTGGGGAAGCCCTACCTGGACTCGGCCTCTACCGCACCGTCTCACTGGGGAACAAGACAGGAGCCGGACCCGGTGAGAGGTCGGAGAAGGTCCCTGGATCCCCAGCGCCTCCTGAGCTCCCTTCTCCTGGGGCCTGGCCCGCAGGCAGCAGCGCCTCATCTGGCTCTCTGTGTGGACTCTCACGGGACAGCTCCTCCATGCTTCTGTGTTCCAGCCCCGACAGGCCTCCGCGCTGTCCGCTAGTCTGCGTTCTCAGTCCCCCGCGGCAGTCGGGAAGCAGCCCCAGCCTCCCAGCCTCAGGATCCTACCAGGCCCTGTCCCCACCCTCCCGTGACTCCCCTGAACATTCTTCTGAGTTGCAGGCTGAGGAGGCATTGCTGCATGAGCAATTCCTGGATGCCTGCCGACAGATTGATGAGCTGAGCGTGGGTAGCGACACCATAGACCTGTGAAAAGGCGGCTATCTCACAGCCAACCCGTTTGCCCCCGCTTTTTTTTTTTTTTTTGGCTTCTAATCTGCCCAAGACCTGCACACTGTAATCATTCCCCAATTCTGCCTGGTTCAGATACCTCTTTTTGATTCCTCCTCATCCAGGGGCCCCTGGGTGGGTGAGTCAGCAACCAGGTTCTGTGGATTGGGAATCAGTGCCAACTTCTCTGGAGCCGTGGGTGCTGATGCCCTCAGCTGCCATTTTAGGCTGGCAGGGTCTCACTTTTCTTGGCCTTCACCAGCAATAAAGCTCCAAGGTGCTCCACTCCTGACCAACCCCACTCCTACCCCGGTGCTGAGTGAGACAGCGATCCTCAGAAGACCGAGGGCCTTGTCTGGGCTCCGTACCCACTTGTGCCATCCTCCTTCATGGTACCATCCCCTGTAGCTCATCCAAGAGAACTTACAGCAGCTGGGTGGGAAATGGGCATTTTCAGAGTCGATGTATCAATAAAATATTTTCAGAGGACATTGCTTCCACCTTCTTGGAGGCGCTTAAAGGGGGCTACAACTTCAGCAGCTCCACCAGAAGCGGAAGTGGAGTGGGTCTGCCTCAGACCCCCGGGGACCTTCCCACAAAAGTGAGGATTCTTGTGGTGAGCGAGTCCCGAGAGCAACCCCTGGAAGCTGCCCATCTGACTGCCAGGCTAGTCTTTTCCTAGAGGATACAGTCCTGAGAGGTGGGGGCAGGGCACTTGAGCCCTTGGTGAAATGCCTTTGATCCTCAGAGCCTGGAGTCAGGTTTTGGGAGACAGCTTCCTCTGAGCTAGTGAACCATAAAGACCTTCATGGAAAAATGGCCACACCTGTTTAAGGGCCCGAGTGCCTCAGGTTAAGCAATCCAACAACCTGCCTGACAAGTTCCCCTGAGAATTTACAAAGAGGAAACTGCTTTTTCTCATCAACAGGGCCTCTTAAGCTGGGCTCAGGAGAACCCCGGACCCCTTTCCCACAGAGCTCTCATCTCTGATCCTCTGAAGAAAGTCTGTCTCCACTGGCCATCTCTTGCCACTGCCCCAGGATAGTCCTCAAAGCAGAGCTCAGGATGTGGAGGCCAGTGAGCACATCCAGCCACCAGAAGGAAGCATCCCTCCCTGGAGCGTTTAGCCTTCAGTTATAACTCCCTCTGCATTTGTCATTTGGCTAAAATGTAATGACTCGTAGTGGCACAAAGGGTCTTGGATCAGGTTTGAAAGTGAAAAGTTGGCAGTGTTCGGCAGACCTTCTGCATATCAGAGAGACCTGCAGGGGCATACACATTAGGCTCAAAGTGGGAAAAACCAGGAATCTTAGTGATTGCACACACTCGTGCACACACACATATACCCCCCCCAAACTTGGATCATCAACTAATGGGGATTGGAGAGAAAAGGCAAGGAGCCAAGAGAGAAGCAGGAAGGGAGGTGAAGAGGCCCCCCAAGGCTTTTGTTCCCTGCAAACAAAGATCTGTCGTGACTGAGGAGAGCTTCAGGGTCCCAGACCTCTGGGGAGGTCATCAGAGGGAGGAAGGAAGACAGGGACGTCTGGGGGAGAGTAAGAGTCCTGGTGGAGGAGAGAAATGGAGGCAGCGCAGCAGATGAGACTGAGGCATGAACCTGGAGTGCTCCCGACCATGCCTGCTCCATCACCCGGCTCAGCAGGGCTCAGAAATTCTTGCTGCATCCTCACTCTGGGCTATGGCCCAGAGAACTGCCAGCTTCCTAATTACAGGCATTTCTCACTGGTGTCATAGTGGCTGCAGTGGGCTCAGAGCATTGGCACTGCATTATGTCATGCAAGGAATGCTTGCTGCTCGGGGAAACTGGTCTCCTCACCCCATTTCCTCTTCCAGCTGCTGGTTTCTCGTCCGCATCTGCCCAGCTCCCCGTCATCTCTTCTTCATGCTCGTTCTCTCCAGCTGCTCTCTCTTGCTCATTCTCCTCACGGAACCCGACTGGCTTCATGTACTCCCCTCCCCTGAGCACAGCCGTCCAAATCTGGAGCTTCCCCATTCAGTCTGTCTCTGTTTCTCTCTCTCTCAGGCACTTGTTTTTGGTCTGAAAGCTCTGAATGCAGCTGATGAGAAAGGAGGCCAAAGGAATATTTCTCATTACTCACCACACTTTGTTGATTTTCCTTCAGAAGAATTACTTCTAGGGTTGGAGAGATGGTTCTGCAATTAAGAGAAATTTCTTTTATTCCAGAGGGCCTGGGTTCCAATCTCAGTGCCCACGTTGGGCTGCTCACAATCAAAAGTAACCAGCTCTAAGTGATCTGACACTCTCTTCGGACCTTCGTGAGCAGCTGTCTATGCACACACACACCCATACACTCACATGAAAAAGAGTTCCTTTAGCCCTTTCATTTACAAAGAAGCCAAGACTTTGGTAAGCCCCACCCTTTTGTCTCGGGCCTCATGCCTTACCCAAAGCAGGCTTCTCAGGAGGAATACAGGTCGATCCTAATACAGACATCCTGCAGCTCCAACTCTTGGTACTGGGAGGTACTGAGAGACAAACTTTCATTCATTCATGAGTTCGTCCACTCCATATCCAAAGATATTTGTCAAGCTGGGCGGTGGTGGTGCACGCCTTTAATCCCAGCACTTGAGAGGCAGAGGCAGGCAAATCTCTGTGAGTTCGAGGCCAGATCTAGGACAGGCTCCAAAGCTACAGAGAAACCCTGTCTCAAGAAACAAAACAAACAAGCAAACAAAAACACCAAAACAACCCCCCAAAACCCAACAACAACAACAAAATGCATTTGTCAAATGCTCACAGTGTGTTAGGTAATGAGAACAAAAGAGCAGACAAGGGCAGAAGCCAAGGATGTGACACTTGAGGTCTCGTGGAGGAAAGGCCAGCGCTAGTTAAAGGAAGTCATTAATAACACAAGCGATTATTAAAGTTGTGAGAAGTGGGAAGAACAAGCGCTAATATTTTAGAAGGTTTGGCTTATGGGGAGATGGAGGAGTGGAGCCAGAGGGATGGGGCCTGAGAAAGGCTGGCTAAGAACAGCCCAGGCTTCTCTTCCCTCTTTCGCAGTCTTCAACACATTGATGGATGAGGGATAGGCCGGCAGTTTATTTCCCTTGGAAGCCACCTCGCAGGGTCCCGTGACTCCTGCTATTTAATAAAGAACACTGCATGTGTCCTGAGCAGATGGATGGGCAAATATTCCTGACTGAAGAACCATGCGCCCTCCCTGATATGAACGGATAGAAGGGGATGCAGCAGGAAACAGACAGGGGTTCACATCTGAGCAAAGGGGAAGACAGAGTCAGTTTTACTGTGTATTTCCCCCAGGGACACAGACCTACAGTATGGGTGTTTGCTGCCCCCTGATGGACATAGGGCGTTTAGTCTTTGCTCTTTAAGGAAATATTGTATTTAGGGTATTTAGAACATTTAGGGGAAGAGGTTCAAGTGGATATGAAACTCCCCTATAGCTACAGCAGCAATGACTGGTTCCCAAAATTTACAATTTAGTATTTGAGGATAGAATTTCGATTCTTACAGCGGTGGTGGGATGGGGGGGGGGAAGAATATGGAATCTCAAACCAATTTTATTTAAAAGATTCTACTTACTTCTTTTGCCCATTTTACTGTTTATATTGGATAAGATTGGCTTAGTAGTAACCTTGACAATCTGTTTTTGTAATTCAATGTCTTTTCTCTTGATTTATCTATTTAAATTTAACTGTGGTATGGGTTCTTTTTCCAAAAGCACATATTATTTATTGAAGTTAGCTAAGGCTTCATAAATTTCATGCTTAGTGTCCTCCCCCATCATTACCAATAAATCATCTATTCATCTATCCAAAATATACTGAAAGTGGGTGTCTCTGGGGGAAATTTTCACTGTACCTTCCATCCTTTGTGGTGTTTTCTACCTACCATGTGGCTGTAATTTAAAAGTAGACCTTTTAAAAGTGCCTCGGGTGTTTTTTTTTTTTTTTTTTTTGCAGCTAGGTATTTTGCCAGTGCGGCAGTTTTCCATGTAGGACAGACAGTGAGCACACTTGAGTATCAAATCCTGTGGTTAGCCCGGACTCTGTCTGAGAAACAGACTTGAAGGAAGATGTTCTTTCTCTGGGCAGCAGTGTGTTCTAGGTCTGTGCATATAGCTGGGTGTTATGTTTGCTTTGGGTGTGCTCTGATGTGATCTTGCAGACATTTTTTGTAAGAGTTAAAAAAAAAATTTGTCTCCCGTTCCAAACTATTTTATATGAAGGCAGAGGCCCTGCCTCTTTTCAGGCAACCGGTGTTTATCCCTAAAGCCTGGCATAGAGTAGGAGCTCAATAAAAATGATTATTGAAAATATAATTTTGTAACATTTGTTCTGTTCGAATTTTAGTAGACACAATTTATCTCTGAGGCCAGGAAACCTTTTGTCTCATGTTCCTGAGGACATAAAAATTGTTCAAATAATGCATGTTACATTTTTGTGTCTATGACGTTTTGGCTAAGGTTTTTGTGTGAAATTTGGGAAACTGTGGAGACCCTTCAGACAAATTTATTGAACATCCACTAGAAGTCAGATGTAGGCAAGGCTTCGAGGGAAAATGACTTCTGCCTGTTTTGGTGAATCTGGTTTCGATCTCCTAAAAGAAAGATTTTTAAGAGAGGGTAAGTTGTTGACGTCACGTTTCACTTAGTGTCAGCGACGGTGCTAGGATTGCACGCAGATGGTCGCTCAAGAAGCTCCGCCCCCAAGACGTCATTCCTTCTTTTTCATTCCGGAACTGTTTTCTTCTCCACTACGCTTTCTCCCCGGACTCTTTTGAGCAACGAGTGCTTCCGGTGTCTCCCGGCAACTTGGCGGGGTCTTCCTGCCGGAGCTCATCTCTGGACTCGCTAGTGTCGGTGAGGTTCCCTCGTGGCGTGAAACGCTTGTTTCCCGGTCTTATGGCCGGTCTGACTCTGTTTGTGGGCCGTCTCCCGCCCTCGGCTCGCAGTGAGCAGCTGGAAGAGCTGTTTAGTCAGGTGGGTCCGGTGAAGCAGTGCTTCGTGGTGACTGAGAAAGGTAAGGAGTGGGATGGCGGAGAGGGCTGGGTGCTCCTGGGAGCTAGAACACGCCGAGTTTCAGGGAGCTATGTAGTTACGGTTTGCTTGTTTTGAGGCAAGGATCTCACTCTGTAGCTCAGACTGGCCTCGAATCTGCCTCAGCCTTCTGAATCCTCTGAGTAAATGACATGAACCAACCCGGCTCTAGGCGTGCGGTTCTTGCCCCTCTCCGAAGGTTCGGGACCGGGAACTAATTCTTCTCTAAACTGACTCTGCTGTATGTTGGCCAGTAAGGTCGATTTATGAAAGGCAAAACACCCACTTAACGTTTCTGTTGCGTTTCCCCGCGTACTCAAATGTTCAAATGCTAACCTATTAGTCTGGCGTAATGACTGTACTCCCCGCATTTGGGAGGCTGTGGCAGGAGGATTGCTGGGAATTCCAGGACAGCGTGGTCTATGTAGAAAGTTCAGGCCAGCTCCAGCTTGGATTACATAGTATGCTGTTCATTCATCTATTTATTTGGCAAATACTTCTTGAATGCTAACTATTCCAGAACATTGTTGGCTGTCCTTGGGGTACAGCAAATGTGTGACGGTAAATCATTAAATCAGAAATCATGTTCTTATATATTTATGGTTGGGACGACAAATTAAAAAAAACCAAATTGTATGTTGATAATGGTGATAAATGCTAAGGAGAAAAATAAAGTTAAGGGGAGGTAGGGAGTCTGTGTGAGTATGTGCGTGCGCGCGTGCGTGTGTGTGTGTGGTGGCTAGGAAAGACCTGTCTGAGGAGAGATTGAACTTAGAATTCCTAAGGGATAGAACAGTCTGGATTCAGGAAGCAGCAACCTTGTAGGAGGAGAGAGCAGGGGCCAGGGTGACAAGGGAAGTGAATAAAGGGAGAGAATTAGAAAACGAGGACCAGAGAACCAGGTCAGAGAGGACCTTGCGACCTTTACAGATTTTTGTTCTCCCGGGAAGTCATTGGTTTTAAGCAGAGAGCAATGGCTGATCTTTTAGACTTAGGTTTTGAAAAGCTTCTGGCTGCTGTGTGGTGAATCGATGTTTAGCGGATAGAAGAGAGAGGACCAGGTGGTAGGCTCTAAGAGTAATTTGGGGAGAAATTGTGGTGTTGGACCAAGATAATAGCAAGGGAAGTGGGGAGAGTAGTTTTGTATATGGACATTGTTAAGGTAAAGTAGGATCTGCTGAAGCATTAGATACGGAGTATGAGCAAAGAGGAGTAAGGGAGTCGGGTCTGATTCCGAGGACTTTGGCTTGAGTCACTGGAGGGGTTCACCAGCTTGCTATATGATTCCCATTCTGTTTGCCATGCATTGATTACCCAGTATGGAGAGTTGGCATTGACTAGTGAAGGGATTTTAATGATTTTCATGTAGCATTTCTTTCTCAACAAGTCTTGCCTGGGACACCTAGATAGATACCTTGTTACCCGGGACATACATTTACCTCCATTTGAACTCAGCAGGCATCTGTGTAGGTAGCTATCTTTGCCTTTCAACATAGCAACTGGTGAGCACTGGCATCTGGTGGACTCTCCTTTCCCCTCCATGGTTTCTGAGTATGTGACTAGGGAACCTGATATATGCTAATAACCACCTCATGTTTAGCTTCTGTTTCAGAACAGAAGTTACAGTTAGGGTTGTAAATGTGGCTCTGACTGCTGTGTAAGCTGCAGCATCTGCCTAATTCTTTGTCACTTTATGTATAGATACAGCAGAAGGAGTGAACGAGAGTGCTGTACATTACCTTTTTTTTTAAAGAATGAGCCAGATTTCTTTGTTCATTTCTTGCATTTAAGTACTCTTCAATGACACCTCAGCCTGAGATTTGCCACAGTCCTTTAGCCACTGTAGCCAGCCACTCTACAAGTCTACCCATCCCCCTAGTTTCTCCTTGTCATTCACCTTGCTTAGGTTGAGTTGGTGCCCAGTGCAAAGGGCCTCCACTACTTTGACATACGTAGGCTCATCACAGTTGGCTGCAAGCACAGAAAAATGTTAGCTTGGGCCATAGAGCAAGACCCAACCTGTCTTTAAAAAATGGAAAGCAAATAAACTGAAATAAAATTAAAATTCTTACAGATACTCCTACTTGACCATATATGGATGTACTTTTATATTTTTAAATTCTAGTCAGTCGCTACTGGGTAGTAATCTGCAGTTTAAGAAACATTCATCTGGGGCTGGAGAGATGGCTCAGTGGTTAAGAGCACTGGCTGTTCTTCCTGAGGATCTGGGTTCAATTCCCAGCACTACATGGCATTCATAACAGTCTGTAACTCCAGTTCCAGGAAATCTGACACGTCCACACCACTACACTTAAAAAAAATCAAGTTAAAAGAAACATTCATAAGGGCTGGAGAGACAGCTCAGCAGTTAAGAGCACTGGCTGCTCTTCAAGAGGATCCGAGTTCAATTCCCTGCACCCACCTGGTAGCTCACACTGTCTGTAACTCCAGTTCTAGAGGATCTGACATCCTCACACAGACATACATACAGTCAAAACACCAATGCACATGAAGTAAAGTTAAGGAAAGAAAAAAAAAATTATGTTGAGGCTTGGCAGGGTGGCCTAGCAGGTTAAAAGCATTTGCCACCAAGCCTCACAACCTGACTTTTATCACCAGAACCAGAAAGAACCAACTCCTGGCAAGTTGTTCCTTTCCTTTCACATGTGCATAAGTAAATGAATAATACCTAATTTATTTATTTATTTTTAAGAAGCACTAATGTTGAGCCAGGAGTAGTGGTGTGTGGATAATTCCAGCATTTGGTATGTGGAGGCAGGAGGATCAGGAAGCTGAGGCCTACTTGGGTTATATAAGACTCTTGTCTCAAGAAAAATAAAACAAGAACAAGAAAGAAACATAAATATCTTTTTTCCTGCGGCCATCGCTGAGTTTCAGGGAGATGAATTCAGGTGCATTCCAGGTTCTGCAGCACAGCGGAGGAAGGCATTGCTGCTGGAGGTGGACTGGACATTCGTGCTGCTTTACATGCTGCGCCAAAGCCTTAGACACTGCCAAGTCCCCCTTTGTGGAATATTAGTTTTGTGTACCCTTACCTTAAACCTCGTGCTCTTGGTCTAAATCCTTAGCAATCTCTCTTGTCCCGTTTAAGAAAAATCACGGACTTTTCTATCCAGACAAGTGAAGTGTACTAGAAATGAGTGTTGCACTCCAGTGGTAGAGGAAGAGAGGGCATGGAAGTGAGGTGGGGTTTTCCCCAATGGTGTCAGCATGCCACCTCTCATGATTGTCAAGATTCTGTGTGTGTCACAGTTCTTTGTGGAGGTATAATTATTGTTTATGTCTTTACTGGGTCATTAAACTCCCCCCCCCTTTTGTTTTTTGAGACAGGGTTTCTCTGTGTAACTGGCTGTTCTGGAACTAACTCACTGTATAGACCAGGCTGGCATCAAACTCAGAGATCTGCCTGCCTCTGCCTCCCGAGTGCTGGGATTAAAGGCATGCGTCCCCACTGCCTGACTGAACTACGCATTTGAGCAGCTTTGTTTTGGCTGTACTGATTGAGAGGAGGGTCTTTTATTTTTATTGTTGTTGTAGTTGTTCTAATTTCCTGAAGGGTGAGTTTGGACGTTTCAGGAGAAAAGAAATCAGTCTCCATGTCGCAGTTTGCTTTCCTGGTGCCACCTGTCAGCTGTGCAGCCACCTTGTATAGATTACTGTCCTGTGTTGTGTGTGCTCTAAAGGAGGTGGGAGAGTGTTTACAGGGGAACAGATATAGATTACTGTCCTGTGTTGTGTGTGCTCTAAAGGAGGTGGGAGAGTGTTTACAGGGGAACAGATATAGATTACTGTCCTGTGTTGTGTGTGCTCTAAAGGAGGTGGGAGAGTGTTTACAGGGGAACAGAACGCAGGAGTTGTTTCTTCTGCAGGTCATGGGTAGACATCGCTATTGGTATGTTTTCCTTTTTTGTGCAAGAAACTAATTACAGTTTTACTACTACCCCACCCCCAGAAAAAGGGCCATGACGAGTCTTTATCTGTCTTTTTGGTCCTGATATTCTTCTGTGTGGGGTCTCATGAAAGACCATGAGGCTGGCAAAGAGGAATTAACATAGTTCTTTTAAAAATGATTTCTTAATTTTATGTGCCTGGGTATTTTACCCGTATGTAATCCTGTGCACCATGGGTGTTCCTGGTGTCCTGGTGCCCTTGGAGGCCAGAAGTTGTCGCATCCCCTGGGACTGAAGTTACAGATGGTTATGGGCTACCATTTGGGTAGTGGGAATTGAACCCCAGTCCTGTGGAAGAACAGTTAGTGCTCTTAATCACTGAGCCATCTCTCCAGCCCCTTAACTTAGTTCCTTTTTGTTTGTTTGTTTTTGTTTTTCCAGGCTGGGTTTCTCTCTGCAGCTTTGGAGCCTTTCCTAGAACTCACTCTGTAGACCAGGTTGGCCTTGAACTCACAGAGATAGATCTACCTGCCTCTGCTGGGATTAAAGGCGTGCACCACCACCATCCTGCTTTAGTTTAGTTCTTACTACTGTTTTGACATTCATTTACTTCTCTCTATCTCAGATTATTCTTTGGAAAGGAGTGGTAATATCCATGTTACCTATCTTGGAGTGTTCTGAAGATAAAATAAAGCCAAGAATTTCTACCTTCTTTGGAAATATTTAATTCAATACTGAAATGTTAAAGTCTTGATGTCATTTTTTTAGGCTCTTATTTATTGCTAATATCTTCTAAGATTGTATTATTATAATCTGATTTTTCAAATCTACTGTATGTATTATTCCTTTCTGGTGATCTTTCATTGTTAATATTGAATTCTTTGAGGGCCTAATGTTTTTCAAGAATCCTCCATATCCCTAAGATTATCAAGTCTGGGGTAAGAAGAGGCAGTAACATCAAGATATCAGATTGGAAGAGAGAGGAAGCCTTATAGTTCTAAATAAAGTAGGGAAAGATCCCTGCCTTATTTCTTTTCCTTTTGAGACCTGTATCTTAGATAGACTGCTCACAGGCCTTCGCTCTCGTTCCCTCTCTTGTCTTGCTCTAGGGAGTAAGGCATGCCGAGGCTTTGGGTATGTCACTTTCTCCATGCTGGAAGATGTTCAGAGGGCGCTCAAGGAGATCACTACCTTTGAAGGATGCAAGATCAACGTGACTGTTGCCAAGAAAAAAGTGAAGAACAAGTCCAAGGAAAAGAAGAATAATGGTGAGTTTCTAGTAATTCTCCAAGAGGAAGGAGAATGAGAGGTGGCTAGAGAGCTAGGAGTTTTCTTTTGTTGTTAAAACCCCCCCCCCCCCACCAGTATGCTTTGATAGTCATTTGTGCATCTCAGGCTGGGAAATGTGGTTATTCCAGGATGTTACACACTTGACCCCATGGCAAATACTGTCTGTATTGGTACCTTTTCCACTTAGGTCTAGCCTAGAAGTGGGTTTGCTGACTTATCCTGTGTCTCTTACCTTTTAGAAAATTCAGAGTCCCCAAAGAAGGAACCAAAGCTCAAAAAAGCCAAAGTGGCAGATAAGAAAGCCAGATTAATTATCCGGAACCTCAGCTTTAAGGTAAGATGGAGCTAAGTGCCTGTTTCAAAGGACGCTTGAACCAAGGCGTGCACATCAGTGGAACTCTTCACCACAGTGGGAAATAAACCTTAGCATGTCAAATTGAAAAGGGGGGGGGGTCTGTTTGTTAAGGGCCAAGCCGATGGCTCAGTGGGCGAAGGTTCTTGCTGCCAAGCCTTATGACCTGAGTTTTGTCCCTGGGTCCCGCATGGTGGAAGTAGAAAACTAGCCATTGCATTGTCCTCTGATTTCCACACACATGAGCTTGCATTGCCTTCCCCCAAGTAAAATCAATCCGTATAATTTTAAAGAATGTATTAAGTCCACTAAGTGTGAAGATGCTTTCCTTTGGAGGAAGCTACCGTCGAGAAGGAGATCTGTGTATTCAGCTTCTCTCTTCTTCCCTTTTTGCAACAGGGTCTCTTGTAGCTCATGTATAGCTCCAACTTTCTAGCCGAGGCTAGCCTTTAGCTCCTGATTCTTCTGACTCTGTCTCTTGAGTATGGGATTGCAGGAGTGGGACACAATGTCATTCAAACTCCCTCTAGGAAATGAACTTAGTTGATGTTTCATATTTATTTACTATAATAATACTTCTTGTTTTCCTTTTGGCTTTAGTGTTCAGAAGATGACTTGAAAACAGTATTTACACCCTATGGAACTGTTCTGGAAGTGAATATTCCAAGGAAGCCAGGTACTTTGCACCTTCATTTGGTGTGGATTTAATGAAGACAATGTAATGTAAATGTTCCCATATTATCAACAAAAAATAAACCTTTTGTCATGTTTTCTGTGGCCCGAGAGAGTGATATTTGTTAAGTACTTAAAAAGCAGTAAAGCCCAAAAGTGTTAGTCCCTTGTTTTTTTAGGTAGCTCAGACTTAGTTCCTCTGGTATTGACTGATTGCTTTGCTAAAGCCGGAGTTATAGAGGATATAAACTTGTTTTGGGGCAGGGACCTCTTGGCTGATGGGCAGGCTGTGGAATCATCTTGTCAGCCTGACTACTGTGATCTTCCTGTTCTGTTGGCTACCTCCTGCTACCTTTAACGTTTTTGTACATTTTCTCACAGATGGAAAGATGCGTGGTTTTGCTTTTGTGCAGTTCAAAAATCTCCTTGAAGCAGGAAAAGCTCTCAAAGGCATGAATATGAAAGCAATAAAAGGTGAGTCTTCTACACCTCATACCGTGACCTAGTTATGTCTGCTGCTGGAGTGAATTAGCACAGTAACCGCCTTTTTTTTTTTTTTGGTATGTTCAAAAAATGTTTCTACTGCGTAGACTCTCATTGCTAAAATGGTAGCTCATATAGCCCAGGGTAGCCATGAGTTCCCTAACTCATTGAGGAGCAGCTGACCTTTCTGCCTCCACCTCCGAGTTCTGAGATTACAAGCATGCATCGCCACACAATTTTTGGTGAACATTTTTAGTATTTTATCTTAGGCTAAGCTTGAAAGAACTCATACCTGGAGCCTTCCCTTCATTTTTTTGAGTGTCTTTTGGAAGTTCTTAGTGACTGTCCTGGGCAGAACTGCTGATAAAATGCATGTTAGTGCCTCCATTCCTGTTTCGGATGGACCACGCTTTATCAGTACCCGTGGCTATTAAACTGACAGTCTGCTCTTGGTGTCACCAAGTTCCAGGCTGGTGGAAGGGATCAGTTTAGTTCCTTCCTGACTTCCGAGCAGGATCTCCATTTTCCCCAAAGTCTGTTTTGCTTCTTGCCAGTGTGTAACTGGAAACACAATTCTTTGTTTATCTCGTATTCTCCAAGGTGTGATGGCTGTGTGAAAAAGCTGAATTTCTGTTGTTAAAGGGTTTAAGGAATGAAAAGAGCTCCTGTAGGCAGAGTTTGATTGGGACCACCAGCTCCCAAATGACCCCACAGAGACTTATTAATTATAAATGCTTGGCTAATAGCTCTTAAGTTAACCCGTTTCTATTAATTTGTGTGCTACTCTGTGGTTCATGGCTTGTTACCTCATTTTCTACATGGTTTGCTCCCTCTGTGTCTGGCTTGTGACCCCACCCTCCTTATTCCTTGCTCTCTCTTTTTGTCCATGAGTCCCACCTAACCTCTACCTGCCTAGCTATTGGCCATTTAGCCCTTTATTAGAACAGTGAAAACCACAAATATTCATAGTATACAAAAAGATTGTTTTACTGCAAGTTATTGAGAGCATTTTTAGTTTTGTTTTTGTTTTGAAACATTATCTTAAAGGTAGTTCAGGCTGGTCTGGAAGTAGATCTTCTTGCCTCTCTATCTTTAAGAACCAGTGTTCAGGCTGGGGAGATGGCTCAGCAGTTAAAGGCGAGGCTCACATCCAGAAAAACCAATAGTCTCAGAATTGGCTATTCTTTTTCTCCACTAAGACTGTAGCTATCTCTTGATGGGTGGGAAGTAGGGATATTAAGTAGAAGAAAGTCTCCCTAATGCCACCTCTGTTTGACAGGACGGACTGTCGCTGTGGATTGGGCAGTGGCAAAGGACAAATACAAAGATACCCAGCCTGCTTCTGCCCCAGGTAAGTTGTGTTAGTGTTAGGTAGGAGGGTTGGGCAGGTGGAAACAATTCTTGTGTTGTTTTTTGATTTTTGATTTTGAAACAGGTTTTCTGTATGTAACCTGGGACTTGCTATGTAGACCAGTCTGCCCTCAAACTCACAGAAATATACCTGCCTCTGCCTCCCAAGTACTGGATTAAAAGTGTGCGCCGACATGCCTGACACATATTGGAGCTTTCACGTAGAGTGGGAATATTGAGCTGGAGATACCTAAAGCACAATATTAACATCCTGGAAAATCTCCAAATTCCTCTGGTCTCACGGCTGCTTGTCGGTTCACATTGGACTGTCTGGTGAGCTGATTCCAAAACACAAGCTCTTTTGAGCATGAGTGAGGAGGAGCCTGAGTTTGTTCATTCTTCCCTCTGCTTACTCCCTTCTCATCCCATTATAATGAATTTTTAAGAAGAAAGAGCAGTGCTGGGAGGACTCATTGGTTAAGAGCACTGGTTTCTCTTCTAGGGGATCTGAGCACCACATGGTGGCTCCCAGTCCCAGGGATCTGATCCCTTCTGACCTCTAAGGGCACTGCATGCTCTCTGTACATGCATAAATTAATACTTTTAATTAAAAATGAGAGAGAAAACTTAGAATGATTTTAAGTCACCAGAGTGTCAGAATATTGCACATTGAAGCTAAAGTTCACGGAGGGCCTGAGAGCAGTGTGTCTGCTGTGGTGTGTAAGTGGTGGCCTGTCTGAAGAGTTTTGGTTGCTGTTTCTCTCTCTTGGGGTTTCTGATGAGGACAAGAAAAAGAAACAACTAATCTAAGTGGTGGCAGCTTTGCTTTTTTCTCTCATATTTGCTGATATTAAATGCTCTCATCTTTTGGGGTCTCTGAGGAATTGATTTACAGATGATGCTCAGATACCCAAATCCTTGGGTGCACCAATCTCGTATAGAATTAATGCAATCCTTCTGTACATTTGGTTCCTCTCTAGATTATTTGTAAACCTAATATAATACAAAGCTGTATAATAGTTATTATACTGAATTGTCCAGGGAATGTTGACAAAAGTAGATATTCAGTACAGACACAGCGTTTTTAAAAAGTCTTCTTTGATCTGTGGGTGATTGACTCTGAGTATGAAGAACTGATAGAAATGAAAGCCTGACTGGATGACAGGAAAAAATAGGAAGTCCTGAAAAACTAAAGGAACCAGGGACTTGAGTTATTAGTTTTTCCTGTTAACATAACCTCGTTTTAGATACTAAGTGAATTCCTTTCTTTATCTTCCTCCACAGATGAAAAGAAGAACAGTGAACATGAGCATAAGGAATCAGGTAAAAATGGCAGGGTGGAAGAGCAAGAAGAAGAAGATGATGAAGACGATGATGATTTTGGTGGTGAAGATGATGATGATAGTGATGAAGAAGAGGAGGAAGGTAGAGAATCAACCGTGACGACACGTGTGAAAGTTCAGAAGAGGTAGGTCCACTCGCCTCTGTCCCCACTTCCCTATAAACTTGGTGTACGCAATAAAGCTCGGTTGCTGATGTGTCAGCCTAGATGATGAGCTCTGAACTGTGCTGTTGCAGAGCAGTTAAGAGAGCAGCTCCTGAGGAAAGCACTGATGAGGACAGTGACCTGGAGGAAGGAGGGAGCGTTGATGGCGAGGGCCCGCTGGAGAGTGGGAGCAGTGCTGAGGAACAGGAGGATGAAGGTTTGCTGGGATCTTCATAAATGCCTTTCAGCTTTGGATAAACTATGAGACGTACACCAGTTCTGCCCAGGCCTCTTTTCAAAAAGTTTTTCTACCAAATTTTTGTTAACTACTAAAAAGGGAACCTTTGTTTTTATTTTTTCTAATGTTTTTTTTCTCCATCCCTATATCCCCTTTCCCCTTCCCTCTCTCCCTCTTTTGAGACAGGATCTCATGTAGCCCAGGCTGATTTGATGACGATGAGCTTGGACTGGTGATCCTCTTGCCTCTCCCTCCTGAGTGATGGGCATGCACCACCACTCCTAGTTTATGAGGTGCTGGGGATCAGACACAGGAAGGGCCTTGTGCATGCAAGGCAAACACTCTACTAACTGCTGCATTCTGCTCTCCTCTGCCCCCTCTTTTGAGGCAGGTGTCCTATAGCCTGGGGTGGCCTCAGGTTCAGTATGTAGGTAAGAATGACCTTGCACCAACCCCTGTGGTGACTTTTCTGTAATCCCAAATGCTGGGATTACAGGTGTGGCCCCCCCTTCCCTCCACACTGTGTCTGGTTTTTGCAGTGTTGGGGTTTGAACCCAGGACTTCATTCATGCTAGGCCAACATTTACCAAGTGATCTACATTCTGAGTCTTTTTGTTTCTTTATTGTTCACTCTGTTTTAAAGATGAGTTTGGAATATTTGGGAATTTAAAGTCTTTACTAGGGAATTAAAAACTTACCTTTAATATTGAGGAGCTGCTACTTCTGCTTGTCTAAGTTGAAGGAATAACTGGATAAACAGGATATATTACATTGAGGAATGCCCAGTAACTGCTTTGTCGGGGTGGGTGTTTTTACTTATTTTGTTTGCTTACATTTCTATAAGTTTGGTGTTTTGGTTTGGCCACATAAGAGAAAGATAATTTTTTTTTTAATTCATGAGGATGGAGTCAAGGCTTTTATATTGAGAGTACAATGAGACCTGCAATTTGGGTTCATCTGCCTTCTGTCGTTTTCTTTTTTGAGTCTGAAAACCTAGTGGGACTCAAATAAGAAGTTAAAGAATATAGTACAAAGGAGCTTAATGTAGAAATCAAAAGTTCTTCACCAATCCAACGATTCTCCAAAGTAATCATTTTTTCCAGAAATTTGTTTGTATACACATAGCATATAAGGGTTCCAAGCATGTGCTACCACATCTACCTTAATGTTGTTCTTCAAGCTATGAGTTTGCTTTCCACCCAGATCATTAACTCTTAAGTCATTGTTCTGTTTCTTGTGCACTTAGAGAGTATTTTAACACATTTAAAAGCAGAGACACATGCATATCCATGCAGTATAGTGTAGTAGTGAGTCTGTGTGTGCATGCTGTCTCCTCAGGGGCTCCCATTTATATGGGGATTTTTCCTCCCATACCTTGACCACATTGGATTCTATTGGTCTTTCTTGTTTTGCCAATTTAGGTAAAAATTAGTATCTTTTTTTCCTTGAACTATGCCCTCTTCCCCACCTTTCTTTCTCTCTTGCTTCTGGGGATTGAACCTCTATGTCCTTGTTTTTGTTAAACACACATTCTGCCCCTAAGCTATACCCTTAATGCCTCTGCTTTGCTTTTCTTTGAGTTTGAGTATCTTAATATATTTAGTTGTTATACCCTTTGTCCACATAGTTTTAAAAACCCGTATCAAATGTTAGCCCTTTGTCTTATGAGTTTGTTGTTTTTGTTTTTTGTTTTGTTGTGTTGTTCTTTACATTAGATGTCCCAGTCTCAAAGAAAAAGAAGAGGAAATTACCCTCCGATGTGAACGAAGGGAAAACCGTTTTCATCAGGTATGCCTGCCTGTGCAGAACTGGGTGTCCTTCACGGGTCTCATTGCTTACCTTGCCTTTCCCTCGGCCCCTGGTTCTCCTGTCCTCCCCTTCATCTTGGCTTCCTCTTTTCCTTTCCTTAGCACTATGAGACTGTCCAACACATCTGGTCTGAGGGACAAACCAGTGAGAAATTTAAGAGCAAGAACTTAAAACAGGAGGTAACTGGTAGGTAGGGTCCTTATTTTTTTTAGAGTTCATATTTTATAATTTGGTGGCAGCTTTTGAAACATTTCAGCTCTTCACTGGTCCTGACCTTTATTTTAGGAGACATACTAAGGTGATGCCATTTGCCGTGGGTAATTCTCTCTTCATGCCTAACTTCTCTTTTTCTTTCCTCCTTTTTGTTTTTTATATTTTTGAGACAGGGTCTCATGTATCCCAGGCTGGCTCCAAACTTGTTAAGTAGCTAAAGATAACCTTGCATTTCTGAGTCTCCTGCCTCCACCTCCTGAGTACTGGGACTGCAGATGTATACCACCATGCCTAGTTTATGTGGTGCCGGGGATCAAACTCAGGACTGTTTATACCAGATGTGCAGAATGTTTTTTGTCAACTTGACACAAGCTAGAATCATCTGTGAAGAGAACATCATCAGTTGAGAGATTGCCTCCATCAGATTGGCCCACACGCAAATATTTGGAGGCATTTTCTTGATTAGTAACTGATGTGGAAGTGCCCAGCCTCTGGGCTGGTGGTCCTAGGTTGTATTAAGAAAGCAAACTGGCAAGGCTAGAGGGACGACTCAGTGCCTCTAACACTAGCAGCTCTTCCAGACGGTCCAGGTTTGATTCCCAGCACCCACATGGTAGCTCCCAACAGTTTATAGCTCCAATTTCAGGGCATCTAATTTGGATCTCTATAGGCACTTATATACATGGTGCACAGACATACTTTCAAGCAAAACATCTAAACATAAAAATAAATAAATTTAGAAGAAAGCAAGCAAACTGAGCAAGCTATGGGGAATAAAGCAGTAAACAGCATCCTCCATGATCCTTGCTTCAGTTTCTGGCTCCAGGCTCCTGCCACGAGCTTCTGCCATGGCTTCCCTCAATGGTGGACTGCCAGCTGTCCTTTCTCCCTAAGTTGGTTTTGGTTATGGTCTTTATCACTTCCTTTAGAAAGGAAGTTAGGACACTAGGAAGCACTCTGCTGGCTGAGCTACATGCCTAGGCCCTAACTTCTCTCTCTTTTCTTTATTGTTTTTGTTGAGCTACACTTTTTTCTCCACTCCCTTTCTTTCCTATCCCCTTCTGCCCTCTCCCGTGACCCCCACGCCTCCTAACTTACTCAGCAGATCTTGTCTTTTTCACCTTCCTATGTAGGTCCATGTATGTCTCTCTTAGGGTCCTCTTTGTTGTCCTGTTTCTCTGGGGTTGTGGCCTGTAGGCTGCTTTTTCTTTGCTTTATGTCTAAAAGCCACTTATGAGTGTATACATATTATATTTGTCTTTCTGGGTCTGGGTTACCACACTCAATATGATGTTTTCTAGATCTATCCATTTCAAGATGTCATTATTTTTTTACTGCTGTGTAGTACTCCATTGTGTAAATGTACCACATTTTCTTTATCCGTTCTTTGGTTGAGGGACATCTAGGTTGTTTCCAGGTTCTGGCTATTACAAATAATGTTTCTGTGAACATAGTTGAGCACATGTCCTTGTGGTATGAGTGAGTGTCTTTTGGGTATATACCCAACAGTGATATTGCTGGGTCTTGAGGTAGATTGTTTCCTAATTTTCTGAGAAATTGCCAAACTGATTTCCAAAGTAGCTGTACCAGTTTGCACTCTTACCAGCAATGGAGGAACGTTTTCCTTACCCCATATACTTTCCAGCGTAGACTGTCATCAGTGTTTTTGATATTGGCCCATTCTGACAGGTAAGATGTAATCTCAGAGTTGTTTTGATTTGCATTTCTCTAACTAAGGATGTTGAGCATTTCCTTAAGTGTCTTTCAGCCCTTTGAGATTTGTCTATTGAGAGTTCTTAGTTTAGGTCTGTACCCCATTTTTTTAAATTGGATTATGTGCATGGCAATAGATATGGATCTGTTTTCATTCTTCTACATGTTGATATCCAGTTATGCTAGCACCATTTGTTAAATATGCTTTCTTTTTTCCATTTTATATTTTTAGCTTCTTTGTTAAAAAAAAAACAAAAAGCAAAAAACTTTGTTTGTAGTTGTATGGATCAATATCTGGGTCTTTGATTTGATTCCATTGGTCCTCCTCTCTGTTTTTATGCTGATACCAGGCTGTTTTCAGTACTGTGGCTCTATAGTAGCATTTGAAATCCGGGATTGTGATGCCTCCAGAAGTTCTTTTGTTGTACAGGATTTTTTTGCTATCCTAGGTTTTTTTGCTTTTCCATATGAAGTTGAGTATTGTTCTTTGAGGTCTGTGAAGAATTTTGCTGGGATTTTGATGGGCATTGCATTGAATCTGTAGATTGCTTTTGGTAATATTGCCACTTTACTATGTTAATTCTACCTACCCAAGAGCATCGGAGAGCATTCCATTTTCTGGTGTCTTCTTCAATTTTTTTTCTTCAAAGACTTAGAGTTCTTGTCATACAGGTCTTCCACTTGTTTGGTTAGAGTTATCCAAGATATTTTATGTTATTTGTGGCTATTGTGAAGGGTGATGTTTCTTTGATTTCTTTTTCAGCCCATTTATCATCTGTGTAAAGGAGGGCTTCTAATTTTTTTGAATTAATCTTGTATCCTGCTACATTACTGAAGGTCATGAGTCGTAGGAGTTCCCTGATAGAATTTTTGGGGTCACTTAAGTATATTATCATATCGTCTACAATAGCGAGAGTTCAACTTCTTTTCTGATTTGTATCCCCTTGATCTCCTTTTGTTGTCTTACTGTTCTAGCTAGAACTTCAAGTACTATATTGTATAGATATGGAGGGAGTGGACAAACTTGTCTTGTTCCTGATTTCAGTGGGATCACTTTGAGTTTCTCTATTCCATGACAGAACCAGATTTAAACAATATCTAGCTACAAATCCAGCCCTATACAAAGTACTAGAAGGAAAACTCCAACCCAAGAAAGTCAGCTACACCAACAAAAACACAGACAGTAGATGATCTCACAGCAGCAAACCCCAAAGAAGGGAAAAGCACACACAATAACATCAGTTACAACAAAATCTAAAATGAAAGGAACTGGAAACCACTGGTCATTAATATCCCTTAATATAAATGGACTCAACTCACCTATAAAAAGACACAGGTTAACAGACTGAATATGAAAACAGAATCCATCCTTCTGCTGCATACAAGAAACACACCTCAATCTCAGAGACAGACATCACCTCAGAGTAAAGGGTTGGGAAAAAACATTTCCAATTAAATAGACCTAAGAATCAAGCTGGGATAGCTAACCTAATATCTAACAAAATAGACTTTAAGCTAAGATCAATCAAAAGACACAAAAAAGGGCATTTCATATTTGTCACAAGAAAAATCCACCAAGAGGAAATCTCAGTACTGAACATAAATGTCCCAAATACAAGGGCACCTACATATGTAAAAGAAACATTACTGAAGTTTAAATCACACATTAAGCTCCACACACTAATAGTGGGAGACTTCAACACCCCTTGCTCACCTCTGGACAGGTCTGCCAGATAGAAACTTAACAGAGAAATAAGGGAACTAACAGATGTTATGACTCAAATGGACTTAATGGACATCTATAGAACATTCCATCCAGACATAAAAGAATATACCTCCTTCTCAGCTCCTCATGGAACCTTCTTGAAAATTGATCACATATTTGATAACAAAAAAAAAAACCTCAAGGAAATTGGAATAACCCCCTGTATCTTATTGGATCTCCATGGCTTAAAGTTAGAATTCAACACTCAACACTAATTTCAGAAAGCCCACAAACACATGGAAATTGAACAATGCTCACCTGAATCACTAGTGGGTCAAAGAAGAAATAAATTAAAGACTTCTAAGATTCAATGAAAATGACCACACAACATACTCAAACTTATGGGACACAATGAAAGCAGTGTTAAGAGGAAAGTTCATGGCACTAAATGCCTACATAAAGATGCTGGAAGCATCCCACACTAGCGAGTTAACATAATACCTGAAAGTTCTGGAATAAAAAGAAGCAAACTCACCCAGGAAAACTAGACAACAGGAAATAGTCAAATTGAGAGCTGAAATCAACAAAATAGAAACTTACGAAAACAGTACAAAGAATCAGCGAGAAATCAGAAAAATAGACAAATCAGGAAAATAGACAAACCTTTATCCAAACTAACCAAAAGACAGAGAGGGAATATCCAAATTAACATAATTAGATATGAAAAGGGGGACATAAGAACAGACACAGAGGAAATCCAGAGAATCATCGGGTCACGATACTCTACAAAATTGGACAACTTAAAGGAAATGGATAATTTTCTGGATAAATATCACTTAACAAAATTAAATCAAGACCAGATAAATTAACCTATAACCACTAAGGGAATAGAAACAGTCATCAACAGTCTTCCAACTAAAAAGAAAAGAAAAAAAGTCCAGGACCAGATGGTTTCAGTGCAAAATTCTACAAGATTTTCAGAGAACTAATACAGATATTCCTCAAATTGTTTCACACAATAAAAACAGAAGGAACATTGCTAAGCTCTTTCTATGAGGCTATGGTTACCCTGATACCTAAACCACATAAGAAACACTATTAAGAAAGAGAATTACAGACCATGAACATTGATGCAAAAATACTTAATAAAATACTGGCAAACAGAATCCGAGAACACATCAGAAAAATCATCTACTATGACCAAATAGGCTTCATCCCAGAGATGCAGGGATGGCTCAACATAGGAAAATCCATCAATGTAATTCACCATATAAACAGACTGAAAGACAAAAGCCACATGACAAAATTCAACATCCCTTCATGATAAAAGTCTTGGAGAGAGCAGGGATACAAGGAACGTATCTAAACATAATAAAGGCAATATACAACAAACCTAACTTCTTTTTTAAAGTAATGTCCAAATACAGAAAGTCATGCCTTCTTTCATGGCGGGGAATATACGTGTGTGTGTGTGTGTGTGTGTGTGTGTGTGTGTGTGTGTGTGTGTGTGTGTGTGTGTGTAGCCAGTTGCTATTTCAGCCTTACTGACTATTAGATGGGCATTTTCATAGGTTGGGTTAGTCTTAACACATTGCAAGCAGGCTGGTGAGTGAGAGGGCTCCGTGGGAAAAGGGGCTTGCCACCAAGACTGACAGCCTGAGTTTAATATTCAGGACCTACATGGTAGAACTGAAGAACTAGATTCTTACAAGTTGTCCTCTAATTGTCACACGTGTCTCATGGTACACGTGCTAATACACATGAAAATTTTAAAAATATATTTAAAAAAGCCTTAGATTCTCAGTTTAAGGCTATTCAATGTATAGTTCATTATTTTTCCCTCCCTCCCTTTCCTGTTTCTCCCATTTATTTGCCTAGTCTTCTTTACCATGTTTTTCTTTTATATTGTTTTGGAAGGATTTTCTTGGGGAATTTTAACTGAAACCCAGGTTTTATAATTAACATGGAGAGGAATATGTCTAATTCAATAAAAGAAAGACATGTTTCTTACTATCCTGCTGTGAAAATTTCTGGTTGTAGTAAGAAACTAATTTTAGCCACATTACAGGAAGAGAGCACGGTTGGATGAATACTGGTTTGCTCACAGAGTCAGTGTTGTCAAAGTGCAAATCTCAAGTAGGCGATGAAAATCTGGGCAGTTGTGAGACTTTTGCTGCTGGAGGTTGTGGGTCTTTTCTCTATGATATCATCTTAAAAAAGTAAAGGCACAAGGTATTTCTGTAAAGTATATTCGCTAAGGGTACAGCTAAGCAGAGTTCATGTGTATATTCACATAACTATCAGGTCACAATACAGCATGTCTGAATCATTCCTGGGTCAGCCTTGATGCTTCTAGTCCTAAGGTAATCTGTATCTGCAACTTTTAGACTTTTATTTTCCCCGGTGAGAGAATCTGGGAATTTAAATTAGTACATTGGAAGAAAGGGACAGAATGATATAGCAGAGGCTTAGCCACTAGGGGTCACTCTTGTGTACTGGTGCTATTTTTGAACAAGGGAGAATGGTTGTGAACAGGGAGCCATCAGAGTTGGTGTCTAATTCACGTACCTCATATTGAAATTCAAGATCTTTCTTTCTCATTGAAATATTTGTGGCCTGGTTTTGTTCCATAGAAACCTTTCATTTGACTCAGAAGAAGAAGATCTTGGGGAGGTCCTCCAGCAATTTGGTGATCTGAAGTATGTCCGGATTGTCTTGCATCCAGACACGGAGCATTCTAAAGGTATTTACCCTCAGCTGACCAAGCCCAACATTAGGAAAGAGCATAAATTAGGCCATTCTAGGTGTTACATAGTCTGACTAGTCTCTTTCTTGGCTTCCATGAAAACCCAAGGACACTCCGAAATTGTCTTCTATGATGTGAAAATCAGCAATTTAATGGCTTTGCCAGCCTTAATTTTGTCTCAGCCCTTAAAGCTCTTGCTTATTTACTTTAAGATAATGGATTCCATTTGTTGTTCTCCTTTGCATTTCAAATGTGATAGCATCCCCTGGGTATTAATATTCTACACTGCTCAAAATTAATGGGATTTTTTTTTCTTTGGTGCTTTTGTTAGAGATAGCATTGATAGAAACTTTGCTGCATGGCAACAGTCAGAAGGAAAAGTATGTAGCAGGAGTGGTGCATGGGATAGTTCCCCAATGCTATTTATTTTCTACTCTAGCACGCTGCCGTGTATTAGAATGTGAATGTAGACACAGCCAAAGCATCAACCCACTTAGAGTATCTGACTTCATAGACTGCATTCGCTCTGCACAAGCTACGTATTCCTTAACTTTCCATTATTGTGTCCAGAATACCTGGCATAAAGAAAGCAGGATTTGGCCGGGCGGTGGTGGCGCACGCTTTTAATCCCAGCACTCGGGAGGCAGAGGCAGGCGGATCTCTGTGAGTTCGAGACCAGCCTGGTCTACAGAGCTAGTTCCAGGACAGGCTCCAAAACCACAGAGAAACCCTGTCTTGAAAAACCAAAAATAAGAAAAAAAGAAAGCAGGATTTATTTTGCTTTGCTTCAGAGAATTCAGTCTGTTATGGTGTGGACATGGCAGGATAGCTCAGCTCTTCCATCGTGGGCCAGGAAGCAGGGAAAGGGTGAGGGTGAATTTACCCTGCTCCTAGACCTTTAGGTGCCACCGACTCTCAGGGAGGATCTTTCCTCTGTCTTTTTAAAAACATCCTTAAAAACACACAAAGGGTATGGCTTCAGCCTCCTAGGTGATTTCGTATCCAGTCAGCCTGACATGAAAGATGAATAAGCGTTGAGTTAGTTGTTCGGGTTCTTTATTCCTTTGTGCTCCAGCAAATGCCATAACCCCTCTCTTCAGAAGAATGCTGTTTCTGAGGGTTTGCGGGCTCTCAAGAGTTTATCCATGGTTACGAACTTCCATTCTAAACCTTATTTTTCAACTGATAAGAATCAGTCAGATAAGACTTGATCAGTTTTTACTTTCACTCAGTTAAAATAGTTTAAGGCTTCCTGGAGACTAGGAAAGAAACTCTCCTCAGTCACATGGCAGGTTCTTTCACCGTGAGCTAAGTTTTCACCTGAACAACGCAAGTAATAAATGTCTTCAGCTCTAACAGTCACCCCTGGACCTTTCTCCGTTTTTCTAGAGTTTCTTAGCATGTTCATAGTACAGGCATGATACTGTTTTACTTCTATCTTGTTTTGAGTGTAGCAGGCTATTTAATATCTTTTCTGGTCTTTTTTTTGTCTGTTTGTTTTGTTTTTCAAGACAGGGTTTTTTTGTAGCTTTGGAGCCTGTCCTGGAACTCACTTTGTAGAACCAGGCTGGCCTCAAACTCACAGAGATCCACCTGCCTCTGCCTCCTGAGTGCTGAGATGAAAGGCGTGCGCCACCACCACTTGGCAGGTCTATTAATCTATTAATCTTTTTTTTTTTTTTTCGAGACAGGGTTTCTCTGTGGTTTTGGAGCCTGTCCTGGAACTAGTTCTTGTAGCCCAGGCTGGTCTCGAACTCACAGAGATCCGCCTGCCTCAGCCTCCCGAGTACTGGGATTAAAGGCGTGCGCCACCACCGCCTGGCTTAATCTATTAATCTTTTGCTGATTTTAAAAGCATAATTTAGCACATGCGCGCGCGCGCACACACACACACACACACACACACTCTGGGCTTGTACTTGGAGATCCATTTGCCTCCCAAGTTCTGGGATTAAATTGGCATGGGCTACCACCATCCAGCAATAATTTTAATATTTTACTGTATTGTCATTTACTGGCTCTAATTTGCTAGTTTTGACACCTTTTCTATGCTCCTCTTGACAGTTTGTTTCTCTTGACAAGACATTTTACTACCCAGGAGAGCCACATGTGGTGACTTTAGGGCCATCAAAGACTGAACCCCAGTACTGATCCAGTAATTAAATTCTTACCCTTTAAGGGAGAGACAATACTTATACTTTTGACTTTCTTTCATTTTTTTATGAGACATGATCTCACTATGTAGATCAGACTGGCCTGGAACTCACAGAGATCTGCTTCCCTTTACTTCCTGAGTGCTGGGATTAAAAGTGTATGCCAGAGCCGGGCGGTGGTGGCGCACGCCTTTAATCCCAGCACTCGGGAGGCAGAGGCAGGTGGATCTCTGTGAGTTTGAGACCAGCCTGGTCTACAAGAGCTAGTTCCAGAACAGGAACCAAAAGCCAAGGAGAAACCCTGTCTCGAAAATCAAAAAAAAAAAAAAAAAAAAAAAAGTGTACGCCACCACACCTAACCTGATTTTCTTGATATAGGATGACTAGGCTAATTTACAAATTAGAACTCTTTATATCCTCTATCTTGTATTACTTTCTTTTTTAATTTTTATTTATTGTTTATTTTATTCCACCTTGTATTACTTTCATCACACTTGTCCTCCATTACCCATTCCAGGACCATGGCAAATACCAACATTTGCCAGTTTTCAAGTTCTTGATATAAAATGGCAAGTGTTCGCACATAGCCTATGTTCTTTTTTTCTTATACTTTTTGTTTGGTTTTTGTTTTTCAAGACAATTTCTCTGTAACAGGCTTGACTGTCCTGGAACTTGATTTATAGACCAGGCTGGACTTGAACTCACAGAGCTTACCTGTCTCTGCTTCCCAAATGTTGGGATTAAAGTCATGTGTCATCACAGCCTGGCTCTTCCCATATGCTTCACTCTCTAGGTCACATACATGCATTAAGGAATGAAGATAAAGCAACTTCCTTTTGGATTAGTTTGGCCAAGAATAAGCCCAGTATGAATTCTCCACTTCTGTGTCTGCCGGCTATTCCTAATAAAGGACTTCGCCTGTACTTTTTGAATAGCACAGAAAACATGGCCTGGGGAAGTAGTGGGGGATTCTTACTGAAATTCTTGACAGGGAAAAAGTAGCTCTGGTCCTTCCAGCTGACAGTGTAGCGACAGCTGCAGCAGATGTTATCGGCCTACGTCTACACGGTACTCTCGCTTTGTGACCTAGTTGTTGTTGCCGGTTGCTTCCAGCCTGTTGGCTGTTTCCAGCAAGGGTTAGTACAGTGCATACAGACACTGTTCTGGGCGGGACTATGGAAGAAAACGTAATTTAGGATTAAAGCTGTGCATCTAGCTTAGGTTGTAAAACCTGTGTGTGTAGGAAATCCAAGGCATAGGAAAGTTTGTTGCCTGTTTTCTTGAGGGTGGTTAAGCTCACAGAGGCTGAGTGCACAGTAGGAGAGGGGTAGGTGCGGAGTCTTAGACGACCTCAGGCATGCTGACTCCACCCGTTCTCCTTGACGTCAAGAGATGCTGTTAGACAATGTGTCAATATACACATACCATACCCCAAGAAAATAAGTTTTTGTTAGGTTGTTTGTAGAGAATGCTAAGTCCATACGTGTTCCGTATAGACAGTTTCCTCCCAAGTGTTCTTGTTCTGTGCATGGCTGACTTCACTAATGCATAGCCCATGGGTTCTGAGCTTGAACTGTGTTTGTTTCTTTTGACTATATTGTTAGTGCGCTGTGCTGTAGAGAGTAGTCCAGATTCCTGAAGTTCTCATTTTGGAGAAGATGCTACCTCATCAGTGCCTAAGGATGTGAATAGAGGGTGGGAGGTGTTGGGAGCCCAGAAGTAGAACACTTATCTCTCTAGATGGTGGCCCTTGGGTTAACCTATTGTGTGTGTGTTTTAGATTAATCTGCCTAGAATCATTCCAGCACAGGGCAGAAGATAATGCCCTAGCTCTGGGAGACATGTAGTGTTGTCATATGAGAGAATTCTTTTTTGAAGTATATTAGCAATGTATTATGAAACATTTGTTTTGAAATTTACTGTGAGGTGAACTTGTGCAGAGTTTCTTTTAATCCACAGTAGAATTTCATTTAGATAACTGGCCCTGCATCTAACCAGTGAAAGGCATGCTTTATAAAGATTCTAGAACAGAAGCCAACGATTGAGCTCATGGCTGTTTTCCTGTGATATTCATATAATAGAAGCCTTTTTTTTTTTTTAACCCCAACAGGCATATCTGGTGTTATTTGATGCCTCCTAGGTGACTCTAAGACCATGAGATGTAATTTCAAGGTTAGGTAGTTCTGCCTCATCTCTCACACTACTACTAGGGACTCTGTGATGTTGAATCAAGTGGTCAGCTAGAGTCCTCTCATTTCATGTGGGTATCATTAAGGAGGTAGTTGATGAGACCAAACGCTAGGAATAAGGTGTGTGTGCTATGGTGTGTGGCTGTGATCCTGCCCCGTAGACGCTGCTTAGCCCCTCCATTTGTGCCAGGCTGTGGATACTTTCAGTGTTGTCCTTGCTCTCTGGAAGCCAGGAATGTCTGACTGAATCTTGTCTTGGTGCAGGCTGTGCGTTCGCACAATTCATGTCTCAGGAAGCAGCTCAGAAATGCCTTGCAGCTGCCTCTCCAGAGGCCGAGGTAAGGAGAGTATGTTCTTCCCTATGCCTAAAAGAGCTCACCCTCGCACCAAGTTTTATTATTATTAATAAAATGAAGACTTGAGCACTTAGTGTGTATTTAGCACTGAGCTTTGTATGTGCTGCCTAATTCTTTATCCATTGAAATTACCCATATTTCTTAAGTGAGGAAACAGGTTTGGTATCTGTAGTATTCATTGCTGTTTGTGTATCAACCTCTAGTCTAGGCTATTGACATGAAAGACTGAAGGAAGGTATTTATGCCATCTGGGACACTAATGCACATTTGATAGACAAAGTGTAGGTACTGAGAATTTTTCTATGCTTTTTAAATGAAGTATGTAGTTTTTGAGATTTTTTTTCCTGTATTATTATTGTCTCTTAAATACTCTTGTTTTACTAGCTTTAGAATACTAAACACCTGTTTATAGAACATCTTCCTCAGCCTAGGCCTGCTTTAGAACTTCTCTAAAGTACATTCCTTACAGCTGATTGATTGTCTTAAGTACACACACATGGTACATTTTGTACACTTGTAAAAACTAGTGTGAGGCTTAAGGTCCACATGTAGCCACCAGGCAGCTGCGTCCTGTGGCCTGGCTTTCACTGCACGATTACAGTGTGCTGATTCTCTTTCCTTGATGCTCCTGTTTTGTGCTTTCTGCTTGCTAAGATTTGAAGAGAAGGTTACAATATGTTTCAGGGTGGTGGGCTTAAACTGGATGGCCGGCTGCTTAAGATTGACTTGGCTGTGACCCGTGATGAGGCAGCAAAGCTCCAGACAAAGAAGGTGAAGAAGCCAACTGGAACCCGGAACCTCTATCTGGCCCGAGAAGGCTGTGAGTAGTGGAAGAGATAGGAACCAGGCATCTAAGTAGCTGTCCTTGGCACATGAGTGAGCCAGCAATTCAGTTTTGAGATGTGTTTCCAATAAAAAGTGAAATTCCTCCTTTGCAGTGTTCCATGGCTATTCCACTTCAGTAGGTGTGGCCTCCTTAGGACCCTTTATTCGTTTTGCAGACTGATCAGTCCCGTTCTCTCTTCTGTCTGGTTGCCTTCTATATTTCCATTATAGCATTAGAAGCACAAAGGGGAAAAACTGAAATTACCTCCTTTTTGTCTTCATTTCTTATGAGTTTTTTCTTTAAAAGATGTTGAGAAATAAAACTGAAATTACTTTTTTGGATTATTGATAGATTTTAAATGTTTACTTCCTACCTTTCTCTTAATGAAAATAATTAAAATTTGCTTTAAGTTACAAACAGTTGTAGCGTTCCCGGTGTTTATCAACCTACCCCATGTAGATGCATAGTAGCAACTGTTGATGTTAGGCCGTCAGCCTCTGGTGTGAAGGCCTTGAGTCCATAGCTCTTCTCTATGGTGGCCCTCTGATGGTTGAGGGATTGGCCTGAAGTGCACGAGGAGCAGCTGTTTCCGGGCATGTTGTTGGAACATCTGTGTTCCCGATACCTGGATTAGAGCCACTCTCAGAACTTCTTCCATACCGTTCAGTTTGTGGCATGAATATGATGCTGTTTTTCAGGCAGAAAGAAACAAAATCACAAAATGTTCAGAGGTTGTCTTTAGAGCAAGTCTGAGTCTAGAACTTAGCCCTGCAGCTATTTTTGGACCTAACTAACTGGCCAGCACAGTCCTCAGGGCCCTGATCAGAGAGTTTGCATCATTCAAGTCACATTCTTCCTGTTACTCAGTGAACATTCCCTTGGTGACATCTTGGCCTTTTTCCTTCTTTCTGCAGTGATCCGCGCTGGGACGAAGGCTGCCGAGGGTGTGAGTGCTGCGGATATGGCCAAACGAGAGCGGGTGGGTAGATTAGGCACCAGTCTTAAGCTTCTCTCCATGGTTCTGTAAATGAATCAGAAACAACGATTGCTGCTGCTTTTGCTCATGAAGAGCTGTGTGTAAAGACCATATTTTACCTTGTTAGAAGCACACAGGTGAAGAAGTAACTGGACATCACTCCTAATTTTGTATGAGCATTCTGCTCCATTGCAAAAACTTAGTCTTTTTCTTCATTTCTCTAGTATTCACATATGGTGAGTGACATGCTGCCGGACAATGCAGGATGTGGAGAAGGAGGGGCTGTATGTAATTGTTAGCATAAATGTAGAAAGGAAGCTCTGTGGGCTGGGCTTACTAGGAAAGGGAGGACATGTGGGTTTTGGAAAGAGTAGCCACAATGTCATTTGGGAGGGCTTAGTATCCCCAAATTATACAGTTACTGTAGAACAACTTGATGGTATAGGTTTTCTGCTGTTGACTCCTTGGCTGCTTAGTAATGCCCTCAGCAAAGCCCTTTTGTACATATAGGAGCTTGCTTTTGTTCTGAGATGGTCTCCCATAGCTTGGACTGACCTTATTGGGTACCAGGTACTTCTGAATTCCTGATCCGCCTGCCTCTCCACCTCCTGAGTACTGGGCTTTTAGGCAGGCTCCATCATTCCCAGTTTACGTGTGCTGAGGATTGAACTTCAGAAGCTGTGTGTGCAGTGCAGACACTTAACCAGCTACGCTATAGCCAGCTCATGCAGCTCACCTTTTAAGGCAGCCTAGAGCCATTGGGGTGGCTCAGTGGGTAAAGTGCCACTGAACAAGCCTGCTGACCCGAGTTGACCCTTCTGAAGTTGTCCTTTGAGCCCACTTCATGCACAAGTGTGTACACAGTCACACACAGACGCACACATAATAATAAAATTACAAATTAAAGGATCAGAAGCCAGCTTAGAATAGTAAAGATACAGAGCAGCTCTGGGACCGTAAGATTCAGGAGATGGTGAGCAGCAAATACACGTTACTGATAGGTAGAAATAATGTCTTTCCAGCATGGCTTTATAGTAGTGTTCTCAATGTTACCATGTTTGGGGAAGTAGTGCAATAAGATGTACTGAATTTTAGGGTTAACTTTGCTAGCCAAAGCTTGCTAAGTTATTTATGTGCATTATAAAAAGTAAGTTTATTTTCTTTAGGAAGGAAGTTCTTAGACTTAGTTGTTGGGTGGGTAAGGACTGAGCATAGATGCTAGCTTCAGTATTACTGACAAGAATCCTCGTGCTAAGCCGGGCGGTGGTGCTGCACACATTTAATCCCAGCACATCTCTGATGTGCTCAAGGCCAGCTTGGTCTACAGAGTGAGTTTCAGGACAGCCTGTACAGAGAAACCTTATCTTATAAAACTAATAAATATAAAATAAACTTTTTAAAATAAAGAATACTTGTGCTGGACCACATTTTGAGCTATGCAGTTTTTAAATTTTATTTGGTTTCACGTCAATGTTGAGAGTTAAATAATTTGATTTCGCTAGTTGGATGACATTTGGTTCATCTCTGACTTGCCTCCCTGAGCCTGCCTTTCTGGGCATTAAGGCAGCCAGTGCACCTGTGGCTGTGGGTGGGGTTATGATTCTTTTCTTTTAGAGAATTAGAGCTTGCCTCATGGGTGTATTGTATGTTAAGAGTGTGTCTTTTTCTCCTCTCCCAGTTTGAGCTACTGAAACATCAGAAACTTAAGAACCAGAATATCTTTGTCTCCCAGACCAGACTTTGCCTGCACAATCTGCCAAAGGCCGTGGATGACAAGCAGCTGAGGAAGCTGCTGCTGAGTGCCACTGGAGACGAGAAGGGCGTGCGCATTAAGGAGGTGAGAGACGCCTTGCCGTGCGCAGCTGCAGTCATGAGCTGTCATTTCAGGCCATGGTGCCAGCCTGCCAACAGATTTTCTTTTGGATACATCAGCATGCAAAGTTGAGTTAGGCTGTTTTCTTATTTTTATTTTTTTCTTTTGGGAACTGCCTGACAGAATTGCAGCAAAATGTGAGGAAATCTCTGTCATGAATTGGTTTAGCAATCATTTATTCAATACCTGCTGTGTTCTCAGCATTATATAGGTGTTGTAATGTGAATTTTGTTGGAAAGAATACAATTTATGTGGTTTGTCTCCTAAAAGAATGTTGTGCATGTATGCGTGCATGCACGTATGTGAGAGAGAAGGGGAGAGGAGGAGGGGAAGGGGAAGGAGAGGAGAAGATGGAAGAGAACACGAGAGCCCGTGCCAGGGCCAGGGCATGCCTGTCCATGTAGCTGTTAGAGGACAGCCTCGTCTCTATCGGACCTCACCCTCCACCTTGTCTGCACACTCATGCTTGCTGTTCCCACAGCATCCTACTGCACCATAGGAACGCTGAGGTGCACCGTCATGTCTGACTTTTACATGCGTGGGTTCTAGACGTCTGTATTGGTTTTCATGCTTACATAGCAAGCATTTACCCATTCTGCCATCTCTCTGGCTCCTAAAACAGCATTTAACTGTTTGAGACTCTTAATACTCCGTAGTAAGCACAGAGAACTATGCATGTCTTCAGTTTATTAGAAAACTCAGGGTTCACACTAGTACTTGGTTCAGCTCTGTCTCTTTTGAAGCTCCTTCCCTTTATACTGACCTGAAACTTGGTTGTTTCTCCAGACAGACTGAACTCTTTGAGGATAAATACCTCATTATCCCCAATCCTGGATGTAGCACATGGCATAGAGTAGCCTATTAATCTTTATATTTAAAAATGCCATTGCCAATATTTTAGGTGTGCTTTGCTGATTCATAACTAAACTGTGTGCCTAATACCCGAAGCCTCTTTAAAATATATTCCTTGGTATTGAGGAAATAACACGAGAGGATGTTCAGAACATGTCTGACAGCACTGTTAGCAGTGAGTACCTACAGTATTTCCTGTGCGCCTATGTGAGCCCATTGCAGTTTAATGCACGTCTGTACTTTGTACCATGTGTGCATTGGTTGTGTGGCCATTTCCTCCGAGATAAAACCTCGATTTTAGAGAGAAGGTTGGTTGGTAAGCTTAGGAAGTAAACAGTTCAAAGGCTCAAGAAGTCCCTGAAATTGACCAGATACACGCTCCTCAAACATATATAAGAAGTAAGAGCTGCTGAGAGATGATCTCAAGCAGGCTGATGTGCATAGAAGAGGCTCAGACCAGCCAGGCTACTTGGTAGAGGCAGAGACCTGATGAACTGCCTGGAAGAGGCTACCTGGGAAAGATACTCTAACCTGTTGAGCTGCGTGCAGGAGTACAGTGTACTACGGGCGTCCAGCTTGTGAGCTTTTTTTCCGGGAAAGGGGGACTTTTGGTGCTGCAGCTTTCTGTGAGTCATTGCTGTTTCTCTTTGGTTCCCTATGTTGGGTGAGTAGATATTTGTTCATGTCTCCCAGGAACCATGCCTCACAACAGCATTATGTTGAATTTTGTTCTTAATTCTTTTATTTGTATAAGCACCGTGTCTCTTTTTATAAAATGTCTTGAATGACATTTTAAGTGAATGAGCATCTTGAAGTAAGGAATACACTCTTCTCTTCCTCCTCTGCGGTGGAAAGAGTAGTGTCCACACACAGAGCAGGGCGCAGTATGAATGTGTGTTTCACACTCCTCCACTACAAAAGAATGGAAGCTCTGGGGAGAAATACTGTGTAAATGGTGAATTTTCTCAATGTTCTTCTATGTTCCTCATGACCCTAGGATGTTTACTGTATCCTGTCTAGTGCTTTAGAGAAAAATGTGTATGAAAGACTTCTGACCCCAACCCAAGAGAGCCGACACTTGCTGTGTTCTGAGGCTTATTGAGGGTACAGGGACGGCCTTTCCCGTGCTGGATATATCTTTCTCATCTAAAACCATCTGGTCTTCTTTCCTCCCAGCTCTATTAATTTCCTTTATGGAGACTTTCTTCAGTACTAGACTTTTTGGACAGTTCTCCATTCTCAGCAATAACTTGCTGACATTCTAGAGAATCATGTATCTTTCATTTATATGTGTTCTGAACAGTTAGCTGGTACAAATTTTCCTCAGGGTGTTGGAGAGATGGCTTAGTGGTTATGAGACGTATTGCAGAGGACCTGATTTTGCTTCCCAACAGTCATATCTGGCAGCTCACAACTGCTTCCAAGTCCAGTTCCAGGGAGTGCATCACATTTTTCTGGACTCCATGGGTACTGCATTTAGGTGCACATGGGTATACATGGCCACACACATATGCAGTATTTTAAAAACAAAGAAATTTTTCTCTGGAAATTTTTATTTCTTATTTTTAACTACTGTTTAATTTTTTTCTTTTTCTACTCACAGTGTAGAGTGATGCGGGACCTTAAACCAGTTCATGGAAAAATGAAGGGTCAGTCCCTGGGCTATGCCTTTGCAGAGTTCGAAAAGCATGAGCATGCCCTCAGAGCCCTCCGCCACATCAACAACAACCCAGAAATATTTGGGTCTCAGAAGGTGAGCCTCATCCTTCAGGGAGACCCCATTTTCTGAGAGCTTAGCTATCTAGTGTTTCTGATATTTAATGATGGGAAAGAGTACCAAAAGGTGGGGAAGACAGATGGTAATCCTAGGCAAGAAGATGCTTATAAAGTATGTGGATGGCCTGCCTGCAGAACCAACTGCTGTTAAAGAAGACACAAGAAGCGGGCGACGGTGGCGCACGCCTTTAATCCCAGCACTCAGGAGGCAGAGGCAGGCGGATCTCTGTGAGTTTGAGGCCAGCCTGGTCTACAGAGCTAGTTCCAGGACAGGCTTCAAAGCCACAGAGAAACCCTGTCTCGAAACCAAAAAAAAAAAAAAAGAAGACACAAGAAACAGCCTCTGTTCATGAAGAGGAGTGGATGGAAGGAACAGCTAGGCTTATTGGACTCGACAGATTACAAAGTCTTATGAATGACATTCTGTCTCCCTCACAGAGACCAATAGTGGAGTTCTCGTTAGAAGATCGAAGGAAGCTTAAAGTAAAGGAGCTGAGGATCCAACGCAGCCTGGTACTGAACCTAATACTGAACCTAAATGCTTGACTGGGTTTGGTTTTGTCCTGTGTGTGCCTATGTGTGTGTGTCAGTGCACACACGCATGTGCCTGTGTGTCTGTGCCATTACTTCTGGAGGTCAGAAGACAACTTGGGAAAGTTGGTTCTCTCTTTCTACCATGTGTGTCCTGGGGATTGAACTTGGTGGCAAGTGCTTTTACATGCTGAGACATCTTGCTGGCCCTTGTTTGTTTGGCTTTGGTTGATTATGACAGATTCTCACTGTGTAGTTCTGACTAACCCGAACTCACAGAGATGCCTCTGCCTTGGCTACTGGGATTAAAGGTGTATGCTAGCATGTCCAGCATTTTTTTCTTTTCTTTTTTTAAAGGAGCTTAATTAAATTCCCCTTTTTTAATTTGTGCTTCTGCCAAGTAGGATTTTACTCCGTTTCCTAAGACTCCCTGGTGTTTTCTCTTTGCTCTCCCTTTCCCGGGAGCTGCATAGGAGAAGGGAAAAAGAAGAAACAGAAACCAATGTTTTGATCCATCATGAGTTCCTGTGTGGTGTGTAGGGGCCGTGTCAAACCTAGTGGCTCAGGTTTTGTTCCAGAATCGTCATCATCTGAGATAAGGTCCCTCTTTGTCCTCCAAGTTGCCTTGAACTCAGTCTTCTAGTCTCAGCATGACACTGGTGGTTTTAGACCATTTTAATACGTGTGGAGAGAGGAAGAACAGGCGCTGTGTCTCTGCTTCTTTCTTATCTACACGTTCCCTGGCTAGTTACTTCTTCTCTGACTTCAGTTTGTACAGTGGGTTTAATCACAAGGTCTTCATTCTTCCTGTAAGGATGAAAGGAGCAGATAAACCATTGCCCAGCTTGTAGTCAATACTCTGTCCCCCAGCTTCCCTCAGTTCTTACAGTGCTCATCAGTACTACACTACAATTTGCATGTGCAGAGAGCATCCATAGTGTTTGATGTGTACTAAGAGCATGACAAACAGGTAAATGACAGCAGTGGCTAAAACTGGCTTTAATTGAGAACCTGGGGTCTTATTCTTTTGCAATGTAACTTTTTAACCCCAGGTTAACTGCCTTTAGCCATTGCTTCAGGGGTGCTTCTGAAGCTGCCTCCACATTTTCTTTAAATTCTTTGTTGCCTCTGTTTATGTTCATACTGCACTTCCATTATAAAAGTGGTCCTTTTTCTTGACTCAGGGATATTTCTTACTTTGCCCACTGATAGCAACTGAACCTTTCCCCATTACATAGGCTTTCATCAACTTCCTTGATTATCTTGATTATTTGTTTTTTATGTTGTTTTGTTTAGGTATGTGTCTTGTTTCAGTATTCTGTTGCTGTAATAAGATGTTGCGAACAAAAGCAGCTTAGGAAAGGAAGTTTATTTGGGCTTAGGCTTCCAAAGGGTAAGAGCCCATCGTGGCAGAGAGGCATAGCAGCACAGGCATGGCCACAGAGGAGGATGCTGAGAGCTCAGAGCAAGATGGAACCAGGCAGAGCTGTGGACTCCCAAACTGATGCACTTCCTTCAAGCGCTACCTCTTGACCCTCCCCAAACTGGAGCATGCTTTTCCTTTTAGGCTACCAACCAGCTCGCAAATCACACACACAGACTTAGTAGTTTTGAATGCTCAGCTTAGTTTAGGCGTATTTGCGGCTAGCTCTTTTAGATTAACCTGTCTCTTCTTTATCTACCTTTTGCCTTGGGGCTTATTAGCTTCCTTCTTCTGTACATCTTGCTTTCAGGTGTGTCCCTCCTTCTCTCTTTTCCTTCCTCCTATTTATTCTCCCTGCCTGCCAGCCCTGCCTATCCTTTCTCCTGTGTAGCTATTGGCTGTTCAGCTCTTTATTAGACCAATCAGGTGCCTTAGACAGGCAAGGTGGAACAAATACAACACATCTTTGCCTAGTTAAAATAATATTCTACAACATCAAACTGCACCACCAACTAGGGACCAAGCATTCAAACACATGAGTCTGTGGGGGACATTTTCATTACATCACCTGTCTTTTCTTTCCACTAGGCTAGGAGTCCTAAAAGTAAACATTTTATTGTTTGTAACTGTATCTAACCACTTACGAACAGACTAGTGCATAGTCGGCATTTAGTAAATGTTGTATCGGCATTCTGTTTAGATTAAATTAGGGCAAAATAACAAATATGTATTTTCACATGAATTTTACTTGAGTCTTTTTCCCCGCGTCAGTACTAGTAAACCTTCAGCATCCTTCTGCTTGCATCTGAAGCTCTGGTCTCCCCTTGCCTGCCTTCCCTCACTGACCCCTTCCCTGACGCTTTTCCCTTCATGCTGACCCATGTTTTCAATCTGTGCCATTTCCCTTCTCTGGAGGAATTTGTTTAGCATTTCTTGTGAAGCAGATTTCTTGGTAACTGTATGTTTGTGTTTTAAAGTCTGAGAAAGTTTCTTACTTTTGTGGAAGATAATTTCATTGATTAGAGAATTCTGGGCTGATAACGTTGTCTTTTGAAACTTGAGCCACCTCATGGTTTACTGCACTGTACTGGAAATCTAGTTGTGGAACTTGGGCTGATTATTTTGTCAGGTTTTGCTCTGCTCTAAGATCTCTGACTCATGTCTTTCACTGTCTTGAATTTTTATTTCCTAGCTGTATTATGTTAAGCATTTCTTAATTGCTTTGTTTCTGCTGCTGGCATTCACCTTTTTTGTCTGTGACACTTGGGGGGAAGGGGAGCAGGAGTTTTTTGAAAAAGGGTCTTAAATAATTCCGATCCTTTCTTCCTACCCAGTGACTAGGATTCTAGGTGTGTGTTGTCATGCCTGGCCCAAGTTTCACCTTTAATAGTTGTTCCTTCCTACTGGTTTTTGAATTTTGGGCTACTGATCGCTGTTTCTGGGTGTTTTTGTCTTTTGGTGTGTGTATGTGTGTGTGAGCGTGCGCGCGCTTGCTTGCACACGTGTCTCCAGCCTAGTAGCCATTATTACTAGGCAGTGCCTGTAAACTGCTTGTATTTACTTTGCTGGAGTCTCCAGCTGTGTGAGGGAAGCGCTCCTCTTTCATCAAACTTACAAGGAGGCTCAATCTCTGCTGAGATTTTCAGCAGGTAAACCTTATCCAGAAACCAGGTGACAATTTCTTGTTTTCTGCAGCAAAAAATGGAATCTAAGCTTAATGTGACCAGTAAGCCCCAAAAGGGGCAAAAAGAACTTGGAAAAGACAAGCAACAGAAAGCAGTGAGCCCTACACAGGATCAAAGTCAGGCTTCTGGAGAGCAGAAAGGGAAGGGCCGCCCCACATCGTGGACAGGGTTCCAGACCAAGGCTGAAGTGGAGCAGGTGGAGCTGCCTGATGGGAAGAAGAGAAGAAAGGTCCTGGCGCTCCCTTCACACCGAGGCCCCAAAATTAGGTAAGATAAGGGGAGTCATACAGGAGAGGGTGCGTCTAAATGCATTTGTTTTGAGGTAGCTCTTTCTTTGTAGCACTTGATAGAGGGGGTGTTGGTGCTGCATTAGTCCCCCATGGGAAGTTAACAGGAAGGTCTCAACACCAGCAGAAATGTACCATGGATCAGATGGCGGAGGGAACCTTGGAGGAACCGTCAGGGCAGACTGCATGCCATTCTTGTCTTTCAAAGCCTTTTCATGTCAGTTGAGGTTCACCTGTTGTCGCTGTTTGGGACAGTGGATTAGTGCGGTGTACATTAGTGCTGGACAGTGGATTAGTGCTGTGTACATTAGTGCTGGACAGTGGATTAGTGCTGTGTACATTAGTGCTGTGTACATTAGTGCTGGACAGTGGATTAGTGCTGTGTACATTAGTGCTGTGTACATTAGTGCTGTACAGTGGATTAGTGCTGTGTACATTAGTGCTGTGTACATTAGTGCTGTACAGTGGATTAGTGCTGTGTACATTAGTGCTGGACAGTGGATTAGTGCTGTGTACATTAGTGCTGGACAGTGGATTAGTGCTGTGTACATTAGTGCTGGACAGTGGATTAGTGCTGTGTACATTAGTGCTGTACAGTGGATTAGTGCTGTGTACATTAGTGCTGGACAGTGGATTAGTGCTGTGTACATTAGTGCTGTACAGTGGATTAGTGCTGTGTACATTAGTGCTGGACAGTGGATTAGTGCTGTGTACATTGGATTAGTGCTGTGTACATTAGTGCTGTGTACATTAGTGCTGGACAGTGGATTAGTGCTGTGTACATTAGTGCTGTGTACATTAGTGCTGGACAGTGGATTAGTGCTGTGTACATTAGTGCTGTGTACATTAGTGCTGTACAGTGGATTAGTGCTGTGTACATTAGTGCTGTGTACATTAGTGCTGTACAGTGGATTAGTGCTGTGTACATTAGTGCTGGACAGTGGATTAGTGCTGTGTACATTAGTGCTGGACAGTGGATTAGTGCTGTGTACATTAGTGCTGTACAGTGGATTAGTGCTGTGTACATTAGTGCTGGACAGTGGATTAGTGCTGTGTACATTAGTGCTGGACAGTGGATTAGTGCTGTGTACATTAGTGCTGGACAGTGGATTAGTGCTGTGTACATTAGTGCTGTGTACATTAGTGCTGGACAGTGGATTAGTGCTGTGTACATTAGTGCTGTGTACATTAGTGCTGTGCAGTGAATTAGTGCTTGTACATCTAGTGCTATGCAGTGGATTAATGCTGTGTACATTAGTGCTGTGCAGTGGATTAGTGCTGTGTATCTTTAAAATAAAATCTTGGTAATTGAAGGGTTTTGTGATTTCTGTTGAAGTCTTAGCGAAAATAAATAAATGCAGAGACAAACGAATATATAACTGTTGTGACTTAGGATATGCTCTTGTGGCCTCCATTTAAGAGTGACTACTAGGCTTAGAAACAGCTATGTAAACTGGGCAGTGGTGGCACACGCCTTTAATCCCAGAAGCGGGTGAGTTCGAGGCCATCTGGTCTATAGAGCTAGTTCCAGGACAGCCAGGGCTACACAGAGAAATCTGTCTTGAAAAAAATAAACAACAACAAAATAAACAGCTTTATAGAGAAGGAATTTGGCTTTCAAGCTCTCTAAGAGATCCCAAGGAGGGGCCTGGAGAGATGGCCCAGTGGTTAAGAGCACTGACTGCTGTTCCAGAAGACTCTGGGTTCAGTTCCCGTTTCCCATGTGACAGCTCACAATTGTCTGAAGCTCTAGTTCTGGGGGACCTGACACCCATGGCAAAACATCAATGTACATAAAATAAACTAAATTTAGTCAATAAATGAGAGAGAGAGAGACAGAGAGAGAGAGAGAGAGAGAGAGAGAGAGAGAGAGAGAGAGAGAGAGAGAGAGAGACACTAAAGACATTAACCAGAGAAAGAATTTAACCTGGCTGTCTTATTTCAGGTTGCGGGACAAAGGCAAAGTGAAATCCCTTCCTCCTAAGAAGCCAAAGCCCCAGACAGGCCACCGGAAGCAGAAGAAGCAGCAGTTACTTTCTTCCCTGCAAGTGAGTTTGGGGCATGTGGTTTGGGTGCTTTGGTTCTGTGGGGCTGAGCAGATGGTGAACTTTCTGGATAGTTGGGTAGATGGTAAGGCTTCTCCATGCAGGGCTGCAGCTCTTCAGAGGGCGAGGTGCAGAAATAAAAGTGGAGAGGGAAGTAAGCCCTGTGACTTGTTTCCGCTGCTTGAGCAGCTGTCTTGTGTTTCCTGTACCTGTTTCCCCCATTATAGTGTATGGAAGCAAATCCTATTTTGCATGTAAATAGGCCTCAAGAGACAGATTGCTCAGAACTTCAGACTACATCTCTAATGGCCCAGTCTTCGCACACACAATGTCATTATCATATCTACTGAGATTAATCAGAGCTCTTTATACTCTCTAATATATAGCCCAAATTAATATTTTCCTCATTGCCTCAAAAAGGGTTTTTATTTTGTTAGTACCAGTTAGAATGCTGGTTGATAGTTCACACATTACATTTGCGTCCCTCCTTCCTCCTTCCTTCCCTCTTCATCCGTGCTGTCTGTTCTGTCTTAGCACATTCCTTTCCACGTTGGTCGTTTGTCATGTAACTTGTTCCCATGGCACCGCGCGTTGGCTGTCAGCTGGTGTACAGTCCAGAGGTGTAGCAGATGTAGTTTTCCTGGAAAGAGCACTTCCTAGGTGGTGCCTGTTCAGTGCTGCGTTTTGGTTGTTCACTGTTAGTAATGCCAGGATCAGTCAGTAGGTGTCGGAATTCTCCACTGTATTCTATGTAGAAAATCTCCTACCAGCTTTTCAACTGTTTTTTAGTTTTTAGATTTGTAGTGCTAGGGATCTAACCCAAGGCCTTTTCATGCTTAGGAAATGCTCTGCTACTGAGCGATATCCCTAGCTGCTTACCTTTGGTTTTCAAAAGCAGTGGATTGTCTGATATTTCTTTAAGGGTTATAGAATGCTGACTTTCCGGTTCAGACAACCCTTTTGTGCTTAAAAATAGAGTTCTAAGGATTCTAGAAAGGAGAGTCTTACATCTATGAAAGACAGGTTAGATGATTGATTTTTTTCCTTTTCCTTTTCTTGCTGTATCAGTTTCAGAGTAGTAAACTATTATCAACCTGCTCTGTGGCCTGGGAGACTGATATATATGAAATTCCAAATTTTTATATAACTCCCTGTGTTTCAGTCAAATTCAGTCATTATTCTTGTCCTGTCTAAGACAGCAGAAGCATCTTTAGATCAGCTCCCCATCCTTCTGAAATGTTGTCTTTGGTAGTGTTACTTTCTTGTACATGATGTTTTTTTCCCAGTTTCTGGCAATAGCCATTTTCCCAAGGAGCTCTAGTTCTTTTTTATTTTATTTTTTAAATCTGTGTATATGTGTGTAAGTGTGTACAGGTGCTTGTGTAGGCCAACAGTGTCAGGTTCCCTCCGGGCTGAGTTACAGGCAGTTCCTAGCTGCCTGATGTGGCTGCTGGGAATTGAACTCAGATCCTCTAGAAAAGCAGTACATGCTCTTAACCACTGAGCCATCTCTCCAGCCCACTCTAGTTCTTTTTAATAGAAGATAATGGTCCTGTACTCTTTTATATGTATGGGTCTCCTGCCCACATGCATGTGTCTGTACTACAGACATGGGTGGTGCCCATAAAGAGCAGGAGAGGGCATTGAACCCTTAGGTCTGGAGTTGAGGTGGTTTCATGATACATTGTGGGGACTGGAAATAGAGCCGCACTGCCTCTAACCCCCAAGTCGTCTCTCCAGCTCTGGTCCTGGGTTCTTGCACATTCAAGGTCAAACTTTTATCTCCCTTCCCTTTAAGAGTGGAGTCACTAGCATCTGCCCTACTCAAGTCTGTGTCTGGGACATCTCTGACTATATCTTATTATACTGTAAAGATCTAACTTTGAAATTTCATAAACGGAATTCTTGTCAGGGCAGGAGCAAAGATGTCCAAACTAAGGTTCTCTCTGGAAATCATCTTCCTCTTGTACCTACTTAGTTTCTGTTTGGGGTGTCTTGGCAGGAAGGTGATATTTAGTGTTTGATGTTGACTAGGTATGGTGGTGGCACTTGGAAGGAGGAGAAATAAGGTCAGGAGTTCAGGGTTGTCCTCAAGTGCATTGAAAGTTTCAGGTGTGCAGGAAAAAAATGCATGCAGGCAAGAAAGCAAGAGGGAGGGAGGGAGGGAAAGGAAAAGGAAAAAAAATGATTGTTTTATGTCTTCTTTCTTTCACAGGTGCCGAAGAAAAAGGCTAAGGAAAGTAAGGCAGAATCCCACTTCAACCAACTGGTTGAACAGTATAAGCAGAAATTGTTGGGGCCTTCTAAAGGGGCACCCCTGATGAAGAGAAGCAAATGGTTTGATACCTGATGCCGCCTGCAGAAAGCCATGTCTTCACTGAGGGAAAGCATCCCAGAGGATGCCCCGTGCTTGGGGACTCTGTAGCTCTGTACATTCTTGGTCCCTTCTCCAGTGTGGAAGGAAAAATACCTGAAGAACACCATGAGTTCTTACATTCTCCCCAGATTTCTGCTGAAGCTTTACGTGTAATTGTGATTCCTTCTATTTTCTTCTTCGATGGAAACTATTGTAAAAAAGTGTTTTAGAGTACTGAATTTTTAAGATGCATATTTTGTTATGGAGTCTGTAAATGAGGAATTGTGACTTTTGGATGTGTCTCATTTTTAATATACACAAATACATTATTTATGAGATTTTTTCATAATTGAACATTTTTAACATTTTTAATTCAGTTGCATAGTCCGCAAGAGCTAAGAACGGAGAAAACTGTTTACTACCATAGTCTCTGAATGTGGGGGACACTTGACTCGTAAACAACTGAAGGTCCTGGTAAGGGTCTGCCCCTGGAAGGGCAATGGCTGTCTAGAAATCGGATTGCAGTGGCTAGACACTACGTGACCAAGGAGCACCTTGTCCTAGGGACGATGTGGGCAAAAGCAGTGAGCGTGAGGCTGAGGTTCTACCCCGAGTGCCGAGGAGGTGGGAAGTCTTAGTTTAGGCATCCTAAATAAGGAGCCGAACTAAATGTTCTCCTGCTTGTTCCCTGCCCTACATACTTTTTAAGCATTCTTTCTTTTTCTTTTTTAACCATGCTTTCTTTCTCTTTTGTAAAGAAAGCTGGGGTGGAGGGTGTGAATGTTAGAGTCAAGGTCCCGTGGTCCTGGTGTCTGAAGAGCAAGATCGGTGGAGGCACACAAGTCCCTGTACTGCACAGCTTCTGACACTAAGGTGTGGAGCAGATCAGAGCCTCGTGTCTGTCCCCTTGGCCTGGAGGGCATTTCCTTAGGACCTGTTGTCTCTTGGATCCCCACCAAGCCATCAGCTTTGGTGGTGTCTCCTTGAGTATCTGAAGTGGGCTCTTCTTCTTTCCCCTGTCCTATCCTAGCTGAACTTCCTTACCCTGTTTGTTTTCTGCTGGCTGTAACTGTCCTGTAAAATTGTCTCCCCTGTTAAAATGTCTGTTTTGAGAGAGACTTTCTCTTGTCCACCATACTCAGATAGCACCTACTGCTGACTCTGACACATGGTGGGTTTGGAATAAATACTTATTGAATGAAAAAAATAAGAAAGGGGAAGGAGCAATAGTGCTCTGTCTCGTCTAGAAGAAGGTGGCTGAGGACGTAGCCCAGCCTTCTGATCGCCAGGTCTACTGCAGTGCTTTAAAAGTTGCTTTCCCAGAGCATCTCTGAGCCAGGCATAAAGCTGTTTCATGACAGGATCTCGGGAAAACAGTCAGTGTCCAGAATGCCCTTGCTGGTGGAGGTAGTGAAGGGGGAATCGTGAAAGTAGTTAGACCCTTTGGAGAGGTATCCAAGGACAGGTACCATCTCTAGGGTCAGTTCGAGATGGAGTGACGGGAGTTATACAATACATCTGTCCAAGAGAGGGGATAGCCTATGGAGAGGGTCCGGATGGCCACAACCTGCCAGTCAGTTGATCTGTTTTTCCTTGGCTGACTCTGCTGACTTGCTAGACACTTTTCCTCCAGCACACATATATCCTTAATATTTGAAAGTGTATCTTAACATTTAAGATTACAAAAATTGCTCTTCTTTCAGAGTGTTGGCAGATTCTCCTAGATCCAGATATTTCTCTAACGTCTTTAGCAACCCTGTGTGTTAAAACATTAGTCAGTTGCTTGGCAAGTTATTGCACAGTTCTTTAAATGAGTGTCGTGAGGACGGATTATCCTGTTTCCCAACGATCCGACTCCATATGTGGTGGCTTCCTCTGAGACACCTTCCCATGGGCTCCTCAGTCAGCTCCTTGCCCCCTTGCCTCGTGAGTGCCCATGCAGGGGGAATTGTGCTTCTGCTTCACTTCCTAGCTGGGTGTTTGAGGAAATGGGCTTCTCATTAATAGGAGGGTTGAGCTCCACATTGCTTGGTCAGTAAGGGTGAGCATCTTTGTTAACATCTGAGACCAAAGGTCATCATGAGAATAACGAAGCTTCATGGAACTCTTGTTGGACTTATGCACTAGATTGCCTCAGACAGAGAAAGACCTGTAAGTGGGGTGCAGCTTTTTATGTGCCTTTTTGTTTTTGTTAGCTGGAGGTTTTGATGTTGCTTCTCTGGAGTCAGCCTGTGGCAGAGAATATGCTTCAGCTATTGTAGAAACGAGCCACAGTTCCCTCTGTTAGAATCCTAGAGCATGTGACTCCTTCAAAGACAGAAACATGTCTGAACAAAGTGGCCCCGAGACATGCTTCATCAGTCTGTCGTCACTCGAATGTCGTCACAGAGCATGCTTAAACAAACCTAGACAGCCATGACGATGTAAGGTAGTACAGTCCTTGGGACTGATGCCATGGGTGTCCTTCCTTGACTGAAATGTTAAGTGCTATACAACATCCTTGGATGTTTTTGTCTTTTTGTTTTTGTGTAGTAGGAAACGGCGGGTCACTTCCTGCCACCCGGCTAGCTTTACCCGAAATAATTACACAGAAACTATTCTTTTAAACACTGCCTGGCCCGTTATCTATAGCCTCTTATTGGCTGATTCTTTCATCTTGTTTTAACCCATTTCTAATAATCTGTGTAGCCCCACGAGGTGTGGCTTACCAGGAAAGATCTTAACCTGCGTCTGTGGGTGGGAGAATCATGGCGACTGCCTGACTCGGCTTCTTTTTCCCAGCATTCTGTTCTGTCTACTCCGCCTACCTAATTTTCTGTCCTATTAAAGGGCCAACGCAGTCTATTTAACCAATGAAATTAACACAAAACAGAAGACTCTTCCCCCATCATTTTTGGAGACAAGGTTTCTCTATGTAGCCCTGCTGTCCTGGAACTGGCTCTGTAGACCAGGCTGGACTCGAACTTGAGATCTGCCAGCCTCTGCCTCCCAAGTACTGGGTTTAGAGGTGTGAGCCACCACCCCCCGTCTGTTTTTGTATTGAAGATAAGTTTTTCTAACTATAGTTAGAAACCCAGAACCTCGGCTCCAAAGAGCTTCTTCTCATCCATTTGGCTTTCTCTTGTGGAGGAGGCTGACGGCCAAATGTGCCACAGAGAATGCTGACACTGTCACCTTAGGAAATGCAAGTCTGCGGTCTCGGCTCCCCAGCTGCCCTAGTTAACCACTCAGTGTGGCAGACAGACACCCGTCAGTTCTGTCACACAGGGAGCCGGTCTGCCCATACGACTTGGGTCCTTCGTGGCTGAAGCCACATTGTCGTGGGACTGCAGGAGCTGAGACAAGGCTGTGTTTCCGTTTGTCTCAGCTCTTGCTTTCCCCTCACCTCTAACCGGTGTGTTAAGAGCCGGGGTGGAATTTCAGATTTCTCCTTGACTGGTTAGAGGTCGTTGCTTTAGTTTTCAGTTTATCCTGGTTCCGCTTGTTTCCGCAATCTTTCTCTGAGATGGATACCTTGGATGGGGTGTTACTTGGCAGCCCACTTTGGGTGGTATTAAGATATGGTCTACAATTACTTTAATTTCTGATTCTGAGCTGGTGATTGGCTGTAGACAGATAATGCTTCCAAGCTGATGAAGGAATATGCTGGGAAGACTGTTAGACACGCCCTGGGAACCAGTTCTGAAGAAACTGCTGAACTGCCGAAAAAGGCCTTGTGGTCCATCCCAAATGTAGAGTCTTGATAAACATCAGATCTGGTGATCCTTAAGACGTGTCTGCTGCCCAGAACTCACTCCCTTTTATCAGTAGTGAGTCTTCACTGCTGCAGGGCCGGCCTGAAAACTCACTGGACGTTGATAGGGACGTCATTTTTGTCCTCAAAGGCAAGGGTTATATTTTATACTTCCCTACAAACACTGACACCCAGCGTGGTAGGAGCTCCTGTGATCCTATGAGATCTCGAGCGGCCGATCGCTCCACTGCTTAGCTGGGCTTGTGAAGGATGGCGGGATCATTTCCTAATGTGATACAAGTAGAAGGGCCCGGGTAAAGTGAGCGGCGGTGGTGCACTGCTCACCGCTCGACTAGGCCGCCTGCTTCCTTCCTGCTATGGTTTTGTAGCGGCGTCTTCACAAATCCCACTCATCGTTCTAGTTCAGGCCCAGGTTCCTCTCCGGGGACCTCAACTATCCCAGGGTGTAACCATCAGTCACTCTAAGTCACTGGCATCCTTCCTGGTTGGCCTGTCCCTCAACAGCAATTGCTACTGTGGCTTGCTTGTCTTGTTTTTAGGTTTGTCCCATGGAAACTCACCTGACACATAGCTGTTCTTAGTGATAGATTACTAAGGATGGCTACTGAGGTGCTGCAGTAATCTTTCACACATACACATAGTCTCTCTCTCTCTCTCTCTCTCTCTCTCTCTCTCTCTCTCTCTCCACACACACACACACACACACTGTATGCTGTGTGTATTTTCTCTCTTCTTACTCAGTCTCTTTCCCCTCGTATTAGGTACTTTTAAAACATTTCCTCTCCTGCACTGTTGTCTGGGCCGCAGTCTACCAGCAACTCCTTCAGATGTTGCTTAATTTGTCCGAAACGCTCGTCCTGTTTCTATCTTCCCGCCACCGAAAGGAATGCCAGCCCTTAAATCCAGGGCTAGATGGTGAGGGCTGAATGCAGGCAGCTCAGTGCCAAGTGTCAAGTGTCCCTTCTCTAAGTCTCCCCAGTTCTTTCTTCCTTTGTCCTTTTCTTCCCTGGGCCTGTCAACACACACCGTGTACTTCAGCCATGAGAGACTCAGAAGCCATGCTTTGGATGCTACCACAGAAAACATGCTTTGTGTTCTGGTCTGTGTGGCAAAGATGCTGTCATAGCACGTGACACCCCAGATGAACAGATCTGGAGCAGTGCACGCCCTGTGAGTTTCACAAAGGATGGCGTTAAGGTGTTCCCTCCCAATAAGAAACATGTAAAAGCACTGGCCAGAGGTCGCCCAGTCCTCCAAGTGTGCATCTTAGCATCAGGGGTCTGGGGGACATGGAGGCTTAGGTTATTTCAAAAGGGGCCTTTGCTACCAAGAGAACGAACAGCTCACCAAATCAGCTGGCGAGTGCCCCTGGAGGCACATGCCTTGCCTTTCACAGGACAGCAGTTAAGAGGTGACATCTCCATGCCAGCTGTACCCCCTGGATGGGACCTCTGATTGTGACTTATCAATGAGAAGGAAACTCCTGGGGTTTTCTTCCAGAAGGCAAATTAGCTCTGAACCATTTCCAATGTCCTCTTCTGACCGATAGATAGCCCACATCCATTCCAGGACTCGAGTCTAAATGCAGTCGTAACCAAACATTGTTTGTTTGTATCAAGTCATGGATGAATTGCATCCACAGGCTCCCTGCAGTCACAAGAATGGCAAATCACAAAGGCATCCTGTAAAAATTGACAAATTATACAAAATTTAAATGAATAACAGTGTATATTATTTGTAAATTATATGCAACATAGTCTTTTAAAAATTAAAATTTTATGGAAATATGTTTTAAATTACAATGAATTTATGTGCATGCATTTTAACCCCAGAGAGTCTCTTTTTAAACACCTATTTATGGTCTTATATAGGGCCCGTGGCTTAAAACATGATTCTCCTGCCTCAGCCTCCTGCGTGTGGGAATTGCAGGCATGTGCCACCAGCAGCTGGCCTGTAGACATTTTTGTCTTCTGCCCGCACTGGATCTGGCCAGCCCACTGCTTTGGGGTGTCAGCATTTCCATATTTAGTTATACAAGTGGAGATCTGCCCAGCCCTCCAGATGGTTTTTACCCTTCACTCAAGGCTGTTGTATTAGGTGGGGGTGTGGCTCAGAGGTATTGGGCATCCCCAGTTTGTTTATGGAGCCCCTGGTTTCAATCTGCAACTCCTCAAGGGGAAAGAGTGTTTTGTTCTGCTGAAGTATTTCCTAGCTATGGGCTTCAGATTGGGTCCTGGCTTTCTGAGGTTAGCTCCTGGCATGTGCTTGGGTGTTTAGAGGAGAGAGTTGACCCTGCCAGGTAAAACCTGTGGTGGCTCAGCCCTTTTTCTTACAGGTTCTTCTTAATGCACTGTGTTAGAGGAAGTTCAAGTGAGATGCCTTGATGTCAAAAGAGACCTCCAGTTAGGAAGGGTTTGGGTGGGGCTTGGTGTAGTCTCACCTTGGCATGAGAGGCAAGGTCTCTGTGATGTGTGCTGAGCTCAGTGAAACCTGGCTGAATAGGGCTGCGTGGCTTAAAGCCCTTCATCCCTCATCTTGGGAGCACTTGGCCTCAAGCCTAGCAAAGGACATTGATGGTGTAAGCCCTCCCATGATACAGCAAGGAGAGAAGAGGTTGGTGCCCTAGTCCTCAAGCTGTGCTACCTGGGCTAGAATAGCCCCATTGTCTTTAGGGTGTTGTCTCTATTTAAAGAACATCTTATTAAGTACCAAATGCTCTTAGGTTTAAGTGCTTTTTCTTTCAAGTTAGGTACTAAGGGAGACACTTCTCTTTTGAGACGAGGTCTCAAAGGTTGGCATTGTGCTAGCCTGACCTTGGACTTCGGATCCTCCCAAGTAGTGGGATCATATGCACGCTCCAACATATCTGAGAATGGAGCCCAGGACCTCATGCGTGCTAAGTGAACACTGCCAACTGTACTACACCCTCAGCCCCGGGAAAGCCATTTTCAATGCCATGTTCTTCAGCTGGTAAAGCCTTTGAAAACTTCCCATATGTAACTAATTTAAAGTTTTTATTATAATTCTCAACTTAAAAATTAAGCCCTCTGCTTGGTCAGCTTTTTTCCCCCCTTCTCCCTCCCTTAAGTCAAAAGGTGCCAGTTACAGATACTTTTACATTTTTTGTCCCTCTTTTATGCTTTCAGAAGTCAAACTCTGTGTGTGTGTGTGTGTGTGTGTGTGTGTGTGTGTGTGTGTGTGTACATGATACACATGAGTGTTTAGGATGTCTTTGAGCCAGAATATGTTTGTTTAAAGATTTTCTTCACCGTGGCCAGGCTCTGTACCTTGGCTCACTACAGAGTTGCTCATGCACAGCTGGTGTGGATCTGTTCCACTTGCTTTTATAACGCTTCCCAGAATCCAGAATCCGAAGACATCTCCATTCCCCTGGAGGTCAGATAATGGCCGGTGTCCATAGTCATGAAAATCCACAGGGCGAGCCTTGGCCATTTGACAAGGGCTATTAAAGGGACATCAGGCTTCAAGTACCAGCACAGGGAATCACATACCTCTGAACCCTACTGCAAGATCTGTAGGACAGCTGCCAACACTGGTCAGTTGGGAGTCTGGCTCTCTAGCCCTCGGCTGTGTGTGGGTGCTGCTGGCACCCAGCCACGGGAGCAAGTGCCACGGAAGGAGACAGGCTCTTGGAAGAACCGTTGGCGTCTACTTCCTCACTCTTCACACGAGGCTAGCCCTGCAAACTCAACAGTCACTAGCAGCAGCCGCAATTACCCTGCCTGCTGTGGCATGGGCTAGGACTATCTCATTGAGCAAATTGCCTGCCCACCCCCATCCTCATGTCCAGACGTCAAAAGAAGAGAACAGAAAGCCATGTCTGGAAAAGCAGGCAGTCTCCCCACCCCACCCCTTCCCTCTGTGGCAGGAACTCACTACAGCCCTGCCTTGGTACCTCATATGTTTTCCCACACTCGGGGAACTCAACTAATTAGCAGAGGTTAAAGACCCTCTGCAGAGCCATTTGTCGTCTCCGGCTCTCCCTGCAAAAGATCCTACTGTTCTTGTTCAACTTAGTGTACTGGAAACAGCAGGCCCTTAACAGCAGTGCAGTGTTATAGGTCTCCACGGGAGGCCCCAGCACAGGGGTTCTGGGCACCCAGACATTTCAGGAGCATACATAGGCTAGAGTGTTGTATCTCAGATCAGGACAGGGCCTGATTGTGTTCCCAGGATCCTGCTATAGAACCTCTTAGATTTTGAGCCTTTTAGTGATACTGAGTTTATTTATTTATTATCGTTGTTACTATTATTGGTTTTTCGAGACAGGGTTTCTCTGTAGCTTTGTCCTGGAACTAGTTCTTGTACACCAGGTTGGCCTCGAACTCACAGAGATCCGCCTGCCTCTGCCTCCCGAGTGCTGGGATTAAAGACATGTGCCACCATCACCTGGCTTTTTTCTTTTTTTAAATACTGGGTCTTAACTGTGTCCTTTCCTGGACAGGCAGGGTAGGGCTGCCAGTCCTGGGACTGACACAACCTCTGCCCATCTTTGTAGCCCACCTCCCCCAAGAAGCTATGGTGGAGACCACAGGCTCTCCAAGGGTTGGGGTGTTAGACAACCCCTCCCCATCTTTTTGTGTATGAGCTAGGGAGTGAGAAAGCCCAGATGGCAGTTGTTAGCAAGTTCTTAGTAAAATGTCTGGGGTAAAGATCTTGGAGATACTGGGGACAAGAGGATGTGAGAAATGGGTCTCTATTGCTCCTTGCCCCCAGGACTCAGCGAATTCACCAGAAATGAGAGAGGATAACCAGATAGGGTGATGCTCATCTTCATGGCTATGGACCACTGTCCGTCTTCTTCCGCTCCAGTAGGGAGAGCTTACCCTCAGGGATAAACAACCGGAGTCATGGGAAGGCTGTTCGTCCTGAGGTATTGCTAGCCCCACCTCCAGCCTGGGCATGCAGTCCAGGACCCCTGGGAGAGGCAGGACCCCTGGGTTGTGCTCTCTTCATGTGTGACCTGCGTAAGGCAATGTCTGTATTCAGGAGTATTGGTACCCATCCCCATGCTCACTGTACCTCTTCCATCAAGGAGCCCACAGCTCTTTATTTGTGGGACCATTTTCAGGTCCAACAGGTTTGTTTAAGATGATCATCTTAGACCAAGACAAGGACCCAGCATCCTTGCAAACAGTTCAACCATACCAGACACTTGCAGTTGGCCTATGCCAATCTTGCCAAAAGAGTATAGCCTTCTTTGCCAAAACAAAAGATGCCATTTACCACTGCCTTTTACTAGGCTTATGCTGAGTTTGTGGGTATAGTTTCAGGGGCATTGGCATCTTTTATCTTCACCACAAGGTCCAGAAATGGATGTTGCTAGCAAGTACATTGGTCAGAAAAGTTGGGCTCAAGGCAAATGTGCCTACCTCTGCTTGAAGAGTGTGAGGTGACGGCTCCCTGGCAATGCTCCTCCAGGGCACTCTGGGTATGCTGGCTCCTGCGATCTCTCCTAGTGCAGGAGACTCGATTGCATGGTCTGCGGTAGTGGGGATAGCATTTGAGCTTTCCTTTTAAAAAACTAATTTTCTCAAGTTCTGATACAACATCTACATTTTAAAATAGTTGCCTATTTATTTGTTTATTTTAAAAAGTGTGTGTGTGTGTGTGAGTGTGTGCGAATGTGTATGTGTGTGTTTATCATATGGAGCTCCTCCAAGGACAAGCAGTTAGAGTTGGTTCTGTTCTACAGTATGGGTCCCTGGCATTGGACTCATGCCCTCAAGATTGGCAGCAGACTTACCTGCTGAGTCATTTGTTTGTTTGTTTGTTTTTAACATTGCTTTTCAGCTTAGAGCTAGTTTATAAAACTCTCATTGTTTTGTAAAATGCCCATTTAAGATCTTAAAATTCTATTCCCTCTTGAGTGTGGTGGCACGCGCCTTTGATCCACTTGGAAGGCAGAAACAAAAGGATCTCTGTGAATTTGAGGCCAATCTGGTCTCCGCAGTGAGTTCCAGGACAGCCAGGACTGCATAGAGAAACTCTATTTCAAAAACCAAATAACAAACAAAAACAAGAAAAACAAAAGAAAAAAATAAAAATAAATTCTACTACCAACGTTTTTTGTTTGTTTGCTTGCTTTTTTTGTTTCGGTTTGGTTTTTGATTTCCCAAAGCAGGGTTTCTTTGTTTAACATAGCCCTGGCTGTCCTGGAACTCACTTGACTGACCTTGAACTCACAGATATCTGCCTGCCTCTGCCTCCCCAGTGCTGGGATTAAAGGCGTGCACCACCACGCACAACCTAAAAGTTTAATGTAGCATGCCAAACCCAATTTAGGGATGTCATATGTTTCCTACTGAGGCAAGTGTAAAACAAGGTTTATCTTTAGTTACATTTCCCCATTTTCCAAATACTTCAACTTTGAAATAACACAAATTATCAAGCATAAAACCAGTTAAAATAAATGGCGGTTCTTCTCCAAACATTCTTTCCCCGAATCTCTGTATTTCATTCTCCTGAAGATCAGATGGTTGGCTATGCTGCCATGGGGTCTGGTTTGTACGCTGCCGTTAGGAGTGACATCCTTGTCTTCCATCCTGAGGTCAGGTCCTCCCACTGTGTCTCGGACTTGTCCTGCACATTACTGAAACATGAGGGAGCTCAAGACACTGGATGACCAACCCTGTGTGTCTTTTTCCAACTGGGCCAGTAAGCTCTTTCCAGCCCAGAAAAGATAAATTTTGTTGGGCTTCTCTATGAGGCAGACCATGGGTTGTTCTGACACTTCTGCATTCTTGGACTAGAGGGAACAAATGCCCCTTTAGTGTCTTTATGATCTGGTGATCATAGAATTACTATGTAATTCTATGCAGCAAAATTATAATAAGCATGAAACGCTATAGAAAAATGCAAACTTATGGGGCTGGAGAGATGGCTCGTGGTTTAAAGCTCTAGCTGTTCTCCCAGAATACCTGAGTTCAGTTTCCAGCAGCCCTATTGGGCAGCTTACAACTGCCTGAACTTCAGTTCTAGGGGATCTGACTCTCTCTCCTGGTCTCTGTGGCATCTTCACTCACTTGCAATAGACCCATGCACAGAAACACGCACATATACATAGTTTTAAAAATCTTTATTCAAATGCAGAATTGTATGTTGGAGGAGTGGCAGAAGAAAGAGCGAATGCCAGCAAACAAATGAACTTTTTGAAAACAAAAGTAAACCAAATGCTCTGAAAGCAAGACAATAATACATTAAAATAAAATAAGACCCAAGTAACCATCCAGAATAAACCAGCGGGCCAGGGGTTAAACCAAGGGTGGTCTGACCACCAGAAAGAGCCCATCAATATCCACTCAAGGAGGCAATGCTGAACAATGAGCACAGTGGCTCATGTGGGTACCTGATAATAATTTAGGTGATTCTTCTGATGAACTGGATCTGCTTGAGGTCCCATATTGAGTGTGAAATACTGTCAGTGCAAAAATATAGCTCTCATCTTGGGGAAAATAAGACGTAGTTTATTCTGGAGCAAAATATGAGTAACAGTGCCTTGGGTACATAGATATTGGTTGCTCCAAATGCTGTGTTCCAATGTGGTAACAGTTTTTCAGAATGAGAAAACAAAGCTATAAATAAGGGTACTTAAAAATACATTGTTTTCTGTGGCTACGCAACACTAGATGGGCTTGCTGTGCCATTATCTACTCGAGCGGCTCCATCTATGCTAGACATTTCCTTGTTGCTCTCTCAGCTTTCATTTCCTGCTGCTGTGGCAAAATATTTCCACAGTCAGGTGTGGTGCTTGGGAGGCAGAGGCAGGCGGATCTCTGAGAGTTCGAGGGCGGCCTCGTCTACAAAGCGAGTTCCAGGACGGTCAGCGATGCGTGCATGGTGGGTTCAGCTCACTGTCTCCTTTTCGTTCTGTCTTGGACCCAGCCCATGAAGCAATTCTGTCAGGTAGGATGCGTCTTCCTGTCTCAAGGAGCCCAGTTAAGAAAAATCCCTCACAGGCGAGCACAAAGACCCAGAGTCAAGAAAATGGCTTATAGGCAAGCACAGAGACCCATCTCAGCTGGCTCTAGATTTTGTCCAATTGACAACACACCAATCATCACACCTTTTGGCCTTTGGTATTAGAAATTCTGTGAAGAATGACCTTGAACATGTATCTTTATATTAATCACCTGTTTTTATTTACTGTGCTTTGATATCTGGTATCTTCCTGATCCTGGGGAGATAACCCCCACCTGACCAGCTAACACCGAGAGCAGAGGTTTTCTACCTTCCTAATGCTGTGATCTTTAATACAGTTCCTCGTGTTTGTGGTGATCCCCCAACCAGAAACTTATTTTTGTTGCTACTCCATAACTGTAACTTTGCTACTATTGTGACTCATAATGTAAATATCTGTTTTCTGATGATCTTAGGCGACCTCTGTGATCGTCCCCCAAAGGGTTGTGACTCACAGGTTGAGAGCCTGCTGACTTTGAGAGAAACTTGCCTATGAGTTTGCCTTTCGTATACAGAAATCAGTTCTGAGGTCAGGTCCTCAGTCACTTCCTTTAACACTCACGCATTAAGCCAATATTCTCCCAGCCCCAAATCTCCCTGCCCAAGGCTAGGTACTGGACTTCTAGGAGTTATCCTGCTAGTCGGAGCCAGTTGAAATTGTTCCAGCTAGTCATTCCGAGGTGTGTGTGTGTGTGTGTGTGTGCCTCCGGCTTATGCCTTCTCTTATTCTATCTGCTTCCTGTGCTCACATGTGTCCTTGTGTGTCCCCATCTGGCCCTGAGCTGACTCTTTTCTTGGAAATTGTAAATAATAGCCTTCATTTAGAAGACACAGTTGTGGGCCTGGAGAGATGGTCCTGCAGCTGAGAGCGTACACAGCTTTTTCAGAGGACCAGATTGGTTTTAGCACCCACATCGGTGACATACAGCCACTCTGACTCCAGATCCCGAGGACAGAATAGAGGAGCAGGGGGAGATGGGTGAGCAGCTGTGCTGACTCATGCCTGTCATTCCACCCGGGGTGCTCAGGCAGGAGCTCTAGCCTGGGCTCTACTGTGAATCTCTAAGGGAGAAAGAAAGAGAAAGAAAGAAAGAAAGAAAGAAAGAAGGGAGAGAGGGAGGGAGGGAAGGAAGGAAGGAGGGAGGAAGGAAGGAAAAAAGGAGGGAGGGAGGAAGGGGAAGAAGAAAGCGAGGACAAAGCGGGAGGAACTAGGAAGATGGCTCAGTAGGTAGCAGTGCTAGATTCACAAGCATGAGGACCTGAGTTCAAATCCACAGCATCCACCATTCACATAAAAAGCAGGATGTGGTGTGCGCATGCCTATAATTCTAGTGCTTTCGGGCTTACTGATTACCAGCCTGGTTCCAGGGTCAGTGAGAGACCCTGTTTCAAGCACAAGAGCAGGACATCTAGCAACCCCTCCAGTCTGCAAAAAAAAAAAATAATAATAATAATCTTTTTTTTCTGATTATAAAACATCATATATGTTCAAGCTCCAATTAAATGCTTTCTTTTATAAGAGTTGCTGCCGTCATGGTGTCTCTTCACAGCAACAGAACGCTGACTAAGCACTCTACCAACTCAGCCACTCCTCAGCCTGATATGCCTCAATATGCCTCTTCTTCCATCATATCTAACCTGGGATGATCTCATCTTAGATTTACTTGCTACATCTGTGACAACCCTGTTGCAAATAAGGTCACATCCACAGTGCTGGGTGTGCTAACACTTCGACATATTCCTTGAGGGAATGACACAATCCACTCAGAATTGATTTATTTGGGCTTATAGTATGTCTGGTGGTTTGAATTAAAATTGCCCTCCCCCATAGACTCATGGGGAGTGGCACTATTAGGAGGTGTGGCCTTGTTGGAGGAAGTGTGCCACTTGGGGGTGGGCTTTGAGGTTTCAGAAGCTCAAGCCAGGTCCACTGTCCTTCTCTTTTCCTGCTGCTTTCAGATCCACACACAGAATTCAGCTACTTCTCCACCACCACGTCTGCCTGGATGCTGGCAGGCTTCCTGCCATGATGATAGTGGACTAAACTTCTGAACCGTAAGCCAGCTCCAATTAAATGTTTTCATTATGAGAGTTGCCATGGAGCCAGGCAGTGGTGGCACATGCCTTTAATCCCAGCACTCGGGAGGCAGGGATTAAATTTCTGAGTTGGAGGCCAGCCTGGGCTGGGCTACACAGAGGAACCCTGTCTCGGAAGAAAAAAAATCAAAAAGAGTTGCGTGGTCATAGTGTCTCTTCACAGCCACAGAAACCCTCACTGAGACAGTGAGAGAGGATATGTTCCCTCTCAATCACAAACTGATTGTCATTAACCATGGAACAAATAACGGACCACAGGGCCATGATTCCAACCGCGCTGGACAGGATCTTCTCATATTCTGGCACCACTGGTAGGTATCACCCCAGTGTGTCTGCCAATTCTTGCATCATGCGATTTCATAATTTCCACGTCATTGCATATCTAATTTGATAAGGCGAGGGTCCTTCTTGTTCACCTTCGTTAGTTTTCTTTTTTATTTATTTATTTATTTATTTATTTATTTATTTATTTATTTATTTATTTATTTATTTTTCAATGTTCTATCTGTGTGTGTTGCAGGCCAGAAGAGGGCACCAGACCTCATTACAGATGGTTGTGAGCCACCATGTGGTGGCTGGGAATTGAACTCAGGACCTTTGGAAGAGCAGGCAATGCCCTTAACCGCTGAGCCATCTCTCCAGCCCTCGTTAGTTTTCCTTAATTATTTCCATCGACATTTGTTTAAGACAGGGTCTCACTACGCAGCATTGGCTAGCCTGGACTTGTATTCAGACCAGACTGCCTCTAGCTCAGAGATCCACCTGCCTCTGCCGCCCAAATGCTGGGATTGAAGGTGTGCTTCACCATCATGCCAGACTGCCTATTAACTTCCTATACAGCTCCCCTGTTCTTCGATTGGTGCGTGTTAGCTCCTTGGGATCTTCATTCAGTCTTCCCATGTTTGAACATGACAAGCTTTCCCATCTAATCACGCCACGAGATTTCGCAGTTAAAAACTTTGGAGCCGTGGATTTCCTGGCTCCCGCCTCGTTGGGCCAGTGCGTCCCAGGTGTTTTTGTGATTGTTGTTATCTCGGTCCCTCTGCCTCTCACTCCCATTGTGTTTTCTAATTGGTTGTTGCTAGTTGATGAGGAAGCTATTGAATTTTGTATCCAGCCACTTTATTAAATTCTCCTGTTAGTTCTAATAGCTTTTCAATTTATTCTTGTGGGCTCTCTGGAGCCTTTTGCACAAACCAATTCAAATGAATAATTAACTCTGCGGCTGAATCAATGACCTCACCTAAATCAGGTCTCTCGTAAATGGAAGGAATTTGGCTGATGGAGAACACCACGTAGAGGCGGCGTAAACCGTGGGCGGGTGGGGGAGGGCTCGGAGCATCCCCATAGCCTTAAGTACGGTTACATTCTTCAATTCATCGTTTTTGCTGCTCGAAATCCATCCCGAAATAAGCAACCAGAGCTGTGAGTAGAAGAATTAAAGTCTCAAGACATGCGTCGCAATGCTTTGTGTTTATAATGATGCCAGCTGCAGACAATGTCCCGATTATTCGCGTTTGCGGGTTGGGTAAGAAAGTGCTTGGATCGGGCCTCAGCTGCCTCGTTCTGCTCATTCCATCAAGGCCGCTCGCTCGTCTCCACTGACTTATCCTTAATATATTCTGTTGCCTGCTGAAGTCCGGTCCTATTTTGTTCGCTGTCTTACCCACTCCGTGTTCTACTATGATGCAGGCCTATGGCTGAGGTTCGGCGCCCGGTAAACGCTTAGGGGCAGAGATGCAAACGTGGGAAGAGGCTGTGGAAGATTCTCGGGAGCACATTCTAGGGTAAGTTGAAGAAGCAGAAGTTTCCTATCAACTGTGACCGATCTCGGGGACTCCAGAGCTGGCACAACACCTTAGTGGTCATAAATTGACTTAAGGGAGCTGGGCTCTACTCTTGCAGGAAATGTCTTCCCTTCAGAGGGAAACCATTACTGGGCAAAGGTCCAGCTGTAAGCAGCCAGTACTCCCTCAGAGAAGCAAATGCTTCCATCCACCAGAGGATACAGGTAGTCACGGTGTTCACTGCACCTGTGCCTTGGGTTAAAGATGACCACAGGTTCTTTGCCACCCCTTCTTTCTAGTAAAAAAAAAAAAATAGAGCCTCCCTCTCCTTTTCTTTTTTATTCTTTCTTTTTTCTTTTTTGGCAGCTTTAGTGGTCTTGAAACTCTCTGTATAGACCAGGCTGACCTCGAACTCACAGAGATTCACTTGCCTCTGAGTGCTGGGATTAAAGGTGTGCGCCACCATGCCCAACCAGCCCTCCTTTTGTTAAATATGTGATAGTTCTGTGCCTTCTTTTAGCCAAGAGAATGTGGCAGACGTGCCTTTGGATAATTTCTGAGGATGCTCTTGACAGGTATTATCTCCCTTTGACTCTTTGATCAACATTCTGAGAGTCCAGTCCAATAAAGAGGTTTAGCTATCCTAAGACCATGCTGTGGAAAGGACACCGGAAAGAACCAAGGCAGTAGGCATGGGAAGGAAGCCTTTTAGCCTGACCAATGGCTGAGTACAGCTAAGCAAATGAACCTTTGGTAAGGTTGTATGGATGAAAACCCCACCATTTCTTGATCCATAAAATCATGAGAAATAAATAACCTAAAATTGTAGCACAATTAATAAAAAACCCAGAGACAGAAATTGGGGTTCAAAATGAAGGTCAGAAAAGCAAAACAGCCAGCCACTGGCTCTTACCTCGACCTCAGTCTGAAATGGCGATCCTGCTTCCAGGAATCTCAGAATGAGACTGTGTCCGGGAGCTGTCTCCTCTCATCTTCCATTCCTCTCTAGTGTTGGGATTAAAGGTGTGCAACACTACCGCGTGGTTTCTATGGCAAACTAGTGTGGCTACTGGGATTAAAGATGTGTGCCACCACTGCCTGGTTGGTAAGGCTGACCAGCGGGGCTGTTTTACTCTCTGATCTTCAGGCAAGCTTTATATCTTTTTTTTAAAATATTTATTTATTTATTTATTATGTATACAATATTCTTTCTGCGTGTATGTCTGCAGGCCAGAGGAGGGCACCAGACCTCATTACAGATGGTTGTGAGCCACCATGTGGTGGCTGGGAATTGAACTCAGGACCTTTGGAAGAGCAGGCAATGCTCTTAACCACTGAGCCATCTCTCCAGCCCCAAGCTTTATATCTATTAAAACACACGTGAAATATCACTACAGAAAGTCATATTTTATCGAGTGTTTCTCCGCACTTATTGAATGATAGGCAAGCACTCTACAGCTAAGCTATATCCCCAGTCCTTGGCTTTTTGACACAGTCTCGTTACGTAGTCTATGCTGTCCTTGAACCTGAGATCCTCCTGTCTCAGTTCCCTAAGCCTGGGATGTGCCCCCATCCTTACTCAGAAAGTCTTTTCTCTGCACAGCCGCACCCTTAGGGCTGGGGCTTATGAAGCGGCTGCCAGTTCAGAGCTCTCATACTGGAGGGAAGCCTTAATCTTCCCATAAGGCCGCCCTCTCAAGAAAGAGAATTAATTAGTGCTTTTTCTTCCTACTTTCCTCCAGTCCCAAGTACGCCCCAGGCTCCTGACTTTGTGCTTTGAATTCAGACAATGCGCCCAAGAGGAGACTTCAGGGGCCTAAGACTGTTACTCTCTTCACAAATAGTCTTGATTTTTCCATAGGTCTGGCATATTAGGATACTAACGGGTCAGTTCTAGTCCACTGTGGGGTTCCATTGCTACAGACCTGGAGATTTGGTCTCAGTGGTACATAGAGCTTACAATACTTGTTATCAGAAGTACCTAATTCCAGTGTTCTTTATTGCCTGTAATATTTCACATCAGAGGTCTTGAATTTCCAGGGTCTCGCACATTTGCTATCTTCGTACTTAGGAGACATAATATTTAGTTTCAGTATTTAGTGGCCGTGGAGCTTGGCGTCTATCGCATTTGGAACCCATCCTCTTGGGTGGTCACATTATTCAGAGATTGCAGGACTTGGTAGCCTCTTGCAGAGTGGTGACGGTCACGTGTCCTGGTGTCCCCTGCTGCCTCTGAAGAAAGCATGCTCCCAGCAGTTCTTCAGGCCGCCCTGTCACTCGGCTGCTCCCTCAGCTGATGTCCTCTGCTCATAAGCAGTTTCTCGGGGCCCTGGCTCAGCTTCATTGAAGAAGCCGCTTTTCTGCAGCGCACAAGAGATTTTTTTCTTCCGTTTTTCAAAGTTCAGCTGTTTCGGAATCATCTCCTCTCGGCTTCTCTCCCCGCCGCCCCTCCTTTGCTCCCAAAAACGGAGCGCTTTTTAAAATGGGAACTATGGAATTTTCCACTCTCCACCTCCCCCTACAGAACAAGACGGTGATTTGGCACAAGCTTTCTGAGCAGACAGGGCAGGTGTTCGTCTAAAAGGATCAGCGGGCACAAATACCAAGAAAGTGAGAGGAGGGGAGTGGCTCCTGGTGGCTTCAGCTGGCGCGTGTGGTAGACAGTTGGGAGGTGATGGGCTTAGGCCCACTTCGGGCCTGTAGTGTCACCCTAGGGCCTCTCTGAACTCCAAGGTTTTACATTGCACACAGCAGAAGTCTCTCCTCCAAGGGAGGCTATCTAGCGGGAACACACTTGAGTGGTCCCGGTGTTCATAAGGTAACTAGCAATGACTATATATATGCGTGGCTGGTTGCTGTGACCTGCCAGGCAGGGTGGGGTGGAGGTGTGGGGATCACTGAGTTTAGAGTCTGTCTCCTGGGGTGCTCACCACATTCCCAGGGGATTGGTTAAATCTCTGTCTCTTATCTTTATATTCCATTTAATTCCATAAACCTTTGCTAAGGATTTTTAGCCTGTGGACGTTTACTAAGTACTAACCATGTGAGACAGGGCACAGTCCTTTTGTGAGGAAGAAAGACACAGCTCCTGTGCCTTGAAGGGACTGCCACGATTCTTTCTCTTCTTAGGCACAAGCAATTTCAATTCTTGTGTCCATGTTTGGGTCTCCACAGGACCTAGACTTTTCTGAGATTCAAGGCAGCCTCCTGCCTTCTAGATCAAACCCCCTTTGCCTAGGAAGCTTCCTCCTCTGCACTAGTCCATCCAGGAGCAGCTGGACACAGGAAGTGAAAGGCACACGGGAAAGTAAAGGGTCCCCACACTCTGAAGCCTGGTTGGAGCTTCTGGCTTGCTGAGCATCAGAACTGCAGCGCAGTTACCAAAATGTGTTGTTGAATATTGCCTACATAGAGACGGCATTCCTTTGACAGAGAGAGAGTTTTAAACAAGAATGTTAAAATAGCTGTGAACCGTGCTAAAGGTTAGTATGATGGCTTCACTCTCTTCCCAAGTATTTTCTGGAACAGATACGACTATTAACTTTTGTTCCAAGTAGAAACCCCTTCTCTTCCATGCGTCCCCTGTGAGCCGGGGTTTGCATCATCAGCTGCAGTCCCAGTCAGCGCATAGAAGAAAGCATTTTATGGTGTCTTTAACAAGGAAAAGGCAGGGGAAGTTTCTCCAGAACCTCTTGAGATGTGACCTCAGAAGCCACTCATGGCCACTGTCTAGACACTGACATGTGACTCCCTTTTGGGAAACCTACCATGCTCAGCCCAGACCCCCTCTAATTCCTTCCATCTCTGCCTCTTATTGGCTCATCCTGCAATTCTTTTCTGCAGCCAAGTTGACAACCCTGCCTCACCTGCACGGAGGTTACTACAGGTGGTGGCCGAGGCTCCAGCCCTGCCTCCCTGCCCTGCCACAGCCACCGAGGACAGGGAGCTCTGGAGGGAAGTCAGCAGGGCTGGTCCCCGTGAATTGAGAAGAGCATCCTGGCCGTTCTTCATTTTTCTAGGTGACCTTTGTCTTGTAACTTGGGACGTGTTCTGAGAAGTTTGATAATTTCAGACTCTTATGACAATTTAAGAATTACAAAGGCTGCAATTTAGTCTGGTCTCTGGGGTGATTTAGACTCTCAGTGAAGACCTTTAGCCTTTTTGATTAAAATAGAGACATTTAATATCACCAGGGTGTCCCAAACTCCCTTCAGCTTTCAACATTAATTTTCCTTTCTTGCCTATGCTGAGAACGAACACTCTTTTTCTTTAGTGTTTTCTTTTGCACTGTCCTTTTTCCTCCTCTACTTTCCTTGTTCCTTTCTCCAGCGTCTACCCCACATCCTGCCTCAGCCGGAGGAGGCATCAGGCTCTGTAGAAAGAAACCCAGTGGATCCTGGATCCTGACTGATGTTGCTAACCTCACCCTCAGGGCTCATCGTCTCTTCGCTGCTTCCGCACATCCCCAGGGCCATGCTGTGATTTCTAGAATGTGCTTCTGACCGCCATCCCTCTGCTTTTCCTGCTAGCTTAGTACCCACGATGGCCCAGGCTCCTTGGGGCCACCAGCCTGTGGGTGCCACCATGCTATTCTCAGCCCTTAGCCTTGCTGCCACCACGCCTCTCTCAGCTCAGATTCCAAAGGCTGGCACCAAGCACTAACTGTCATATCCTAAGTGCCCCAAACTCCCCCTCCCCTTTGACCTTCCCTCAAAGGCACCTGGAGGAACCCTGGCCTCAACAAGAACAGCTGTAAACGTTGCATGAGCCTAAGCAGGCCAATGCTGTGCATTTGTAATCCCAGCACTTGGGAAGTAGAGTCAGGCGGATCAGGAGTTTAGGATCACCCTCAGCTAACCAGTGATCTTGAGGGCAGCCTGGGCAATGTGAGACCCTGCTTCAACCCCTGTAATGTCTCAGATTGTGGTATTCAAGGGGAGGCACCCAGGCAGATTGTTGTATCAGATAAGAGATTCATTTGTTTTCTATTTAGTTATTTTTATTTGGGGGGGGGAGTAAGAGATTTCTTAGAAGATTTTTTTTTCAGTTTTATTTATTTATTTTTAAATTGCTTTTTTTTGAGTTATATATTTTTCTCTGCTCCCCTCCCTTCCTCTCCCCTACCCTTCTACCCTTCTACCCTCTCCCATGGTCCTCATGCTCCCAATTTACTCAGGAGGTCTTGTCTTTTTCTACTTCCCATGTAGATTAGATCCATGTCTCTCTCTCTTAGGGTCCTCATTGTTGTCTAGGTTCTCTGGGACTGTGAATTGTAGGCTGGTTTTTCTTTGCTTTATGTTTGAAGTCACTTATGAGTGAGTACATACGATATTTTTCTTTCTGGGTCTGGGCTACCTCACACAATATGATGTTTTTCTTGATCCATCCATTTGCCTGCAATTTTCAAGATGTCATTTTTTCTGCTGTGTAGTACTCCATTGTGTAAATGTACCACACTTTCCTTATCCATTCTTTGGTTGAGGGGCATTTAGGTTGTTTCCAGATTCTGGTTATGACAGACAATGCTGCTATGAACTTAGTTGAACACATATCCTTGTGGTACATTTGAGCATCCTTTAGGTATATACCCAAAAGTGGTATTGCTGGGTCTTGAGCAAGGTTGTTTCCTAATTTTCTAAGAAATCTCCATACTGATATCCAAAGGGGCTGTACCAGTTTGCACTCCCACCAGCAATGTAGGAGTGTTCCCTTTACCCCTCATCCTTTCCAGCATCAGTGTTTTGATCTTGGCCATTCTGACAAGTGTAAGATGGAGTCTCAGAGTTGTTTTGATTTTCATTTCTCTGGCGGCTAAAGGTGTTGAGCATTTTCTTAAGTGTCTTTCAGTCATTTTAGATTTCTTTGTTGAAAAGTTCACTGTTTAGATCTGTACCCCATTTTTTAAATTGGATTATTTGTTTTTTTGATGACCAATTTATTGAGTTCTTTGTATATTTTGGAGATCAGACTTCTGTCTGATGTGGGGTTAGTGAAGATCTTTTCCCATTCTGTAGGCTGTCATTTTGTCTTGTTGACTGTGTCCCTTGCTTTACAGAAGCTTCTCAGTTTCAAGAGGTCCCATTTATTAAATGTTTCTCTCAGTGTCTGTGCTACTGGGTTATATTTAGAAAGTGGTTCCCTGTGCCAATGCATTCAAGTGTACTTCCCACTTTCTCTTCTATGAGGTTCAGTGTGGTTGGTTTTATGTTGAGGTCTTTGATCCATTTGGACTTGAGTTTTGTGCATGTTGATAGATATGGATCTATTTTCATTTTCTACATGTTGATATCCAGTTATGCCAACCATTTGTTGAATATGCTTTCTTTTTTCCATTTTATATTTTTTGCTTCTTTGTCAAAAATCAGGTGTTCGTGGGTGTGTGGATTAATATCTGGGTCTTTGATTTGGTTCCATTGGTCCTCCTGTATGTTTTTATGCCAATATCAGGCTGTTTTCAGTCCTGTAGCTCTGTAGTAGAGTTTGAAGCCAGGGATTGTGATGCCTCCAGAAGTTCTTTTATTGTACAGGATTGTTTTGGCTATCTGGGTTTTTTGCTTTTCCATATGAAGCTGAATATTGTTCTTTAGAGGTTTGTGAAGAATTTTGCTGGGATTTTGATGGGCGTTGCATTGAATCTGTAGGTTGCTTTCAGTAAGATTGCCATTTTTACTATGTTAATTCTACCTATCCAAGAGTCTGGGAGATCTTTCCACTTTCTGGTGTCATCTTCAATTTCTTTCTTCAAAGATTTTAAAGTTCTTGTCATACAGGTCTTCCACTTCCACACGTTAGAGTTAATCTGAGATATTTTATGTTATGTGGCTATTGTGAAGGGTAATGTTTCCCCGATTTCTTTTTCAGCCCATTTATCATCTGTGTACAGGAGGGCTACTATTTTTTTTTAGTTAATCTTGTATCCTGATACATTAGTTAAGGTGTTTATGAGTTGTAGAAAGAAGTTCCTTGGTAGAATTTTGGGGGTTGCTTATGTGAACTATCATATCATCAGCAAATAGTGAGAGTTTGACTTTTTCTTTTCTGATTTGTATCCCCTTGATCTCCTTTTGTTGTCTTGCTCTACCTAGAACCTCAAGTACTATATTGAATAGATATGAAGAGAGTGGACAACCTGTCTTATTCCTGATTTCAGTGGGATCGCTTTGAGTTTCTCTCCATTTAGTTTTATGTTGGCTGTTGGCTTGCTGTATATTGCCTTTATTATATTTAGGTATGCTCCTTGTATCTCTGCTCTCTCCAGGACCTTTATTGTAAAGGGATGTTGTATTTTGTCAAAGGCTTTTTCAGCATCTAATGAGATGATTTTGTGTTTTTTTTCATTTTGTTTATATGGTGGATTACATTGACAGATTTTCGTATGTTAAACCATCCCTGTGTCTCTTGGATGAAGCTGACTTGATCATGGTGGATCATTTTTCTGATGTGTTCTTGGATTCGGTCTGCCAGTATTTTATTAAGTATATTTGCATCAATGTTCATGAGTGAGATTGGTCTGTAATTCTCTTTCTTAGTAATGTCTTTGTGTGGTTTGGGTATCAGGGTAATTGTAGCCTCATAAAAAGAGTTTGGCAATGTTCCTTCTGTTTCTATTGTGTGGAACCATTTGAGGAGTATTGGTATTAGTTCTTCTTTGAAAATCTTGTACAATTCTGCACTGAAACCATCTGGTGCTGGCCCTGGCTTTTATTTGGTTGGGAGACTTTTGATGACTGTTTCTATTTCTTTAGCAGTTATAGGTCTGTTTAATTTGTTTATCTGGTCTTGAGTTAAATTTGTTAAGTGATATTTATCCAGAAAATTGTCCATTTCCTTTAATTGTGGAGTACAGGTTTTCAAAATATGACCTAATAATTCTCTGGGTTTCCTCTTTGTCTGTTGTTATGTCCACATTGAAAAACTTTTTGGGGCAGGGTTTCTATGTGTAGCTTTGGTACCTGTCCTGGAAATAGCTCTTGTAGACCAAGCTGACCTTGAACTCACAGAGATCTGCCTGTTTCTCTTAGGAGAATTATTAACACCATAGACAGATTGTAACATGATAAAGACTGGGAGGAGAATTCAGACCCACTAGGTAGTGTGGGCGTCTGCTTTTGGAGCTTTGGGAGAGTGTCCTACACCATGTAACTGGTGCAGCCCATATCTCTGCTTACAGTCAGGCTGAGTCTCAGGCAGAAGGGGAAGCAAGGGTCAAAGGCTTAGCCCTTTAGTTAACATATGTCCACCATACAGGATGTGATACATGTAGCCCCAGCAGATGCCCTGCTTAGAGTTTCTGGTTCCCTGGGGTTGGCGATCTTCTTTGTGGAAGAGAGGATTACAGGCTCACAGGCAAGGCAGACTCTCTGTAGCGTACCTGCCAACTCTGTAGCAGTCAGTGGGCATGAAAGAGTCGACTATGAAGGACAAGAAAGAACGAAGTCGCCTCAGATGCCCATGGCCTGAGAATTCCTTAGCTCAAACTTAGCTCCTCCCCAAACCCTTCTACAAAAGGGGCACAGTGATCAGCAGGGCATGCCAGGCCACCAAGCAGACTATGGACAGTGTCCAGTTAATCCCACTACACTTGTTTCTGTCCCCTAAGTGAACTCTGCCTCCTCAGACTCTGGTCGGTGGGCTGGCTCTTGGTGCATGGGTAGATGTGTAACAATGGTCTCTGGAGAAAGTATTGATTCATGGTGTTTGCCCATTCTCATGGTGTGAATACTCCTGTTGGGGGTCTGTTTTAAGCTACCAGTATGGCATTAGCCAACCACCACAGATGTTACAGATGTTACAGATGTTACAGCAGCATTGTTGCAGTGAGGCAGCTTACACAGCATAGATTTAGTATTTTTAGTGCTAACTTTTTAAAAACACATTTTTTGGTGATTTTTGCTATCTAAGTTTTTGTGGTACTCATATATTCACATATACCTGTAAGAAACAGGACAGAAGGCTGGAGGGGTGGCTTAGCAGGTAAGAGAACTGTCTGTTCTTCCAGAGGACCAGACCAGGGTTCTGTTCCAGGCACTCACATGTAACTCACAACCTCCAGTTTCAGAGGATCTGCTGTCCTCTTCTGGCCTCTGAGGCCACTGTACATATAAGATGCACATATATATACAAGCAGGCAGAATATCCATACACATAAATTAAAACTGGAAACAGAAGAACTCGGCGAGGTCTCATGTCTTTAGCTAAGGATGGCATCGGATAGCAGCAGTCACATCCAGGAGCCTAATAGCGATGTGCTCATCCACTTCGCTGAGACTCGTGCTTGATCTGACGTCATCTGTGTGTGTAACGTGTGGTCCTCACACACGTCGATTCCTGTGACTTCCATAGTCAGGAACTGGAGCAGTTCTGCCACAAGGAGCCCGCTGGCTGTGCCCTGATGATCTAGTTACTGCTAACTAGATGATCCACTACCCCGCACCTCTGCTGAACTGAAGATATAATTTTGTCAATTAAGTATGCTATATAAATCAAATTCTATTCCCAGTTTAACTATGCCTTTAACTAGATCTTGAGATAATTGCAGATTCACCTGGAGTCATAAGATATAATACAAAGAATGAGGCGTGATGGCTCACACCTGCAATCCCAGCCCTTGGGGAGGTGGAGTTAGGAGACTACCCTGAGTCTGAAGCCAGCCTGGGTTAGATGGAGAGAGCTGCAGGCAATCCTGGAGAACAGCGTGAGACTATCTCTGAAAAGACAGGCGATAATAATGCAAAGAGGTACCTTATGTTCTTACACAGCATTTCCTCCGTGGTGGCATCAGGCACAGGTGAGACGCAGGACTTGTCTCCACAGGGACTCCTCCCGTTCTGCTTTCAAGGCCGTCCTCCCTCTTTGCTCCTTCCATCCCCAATGCCTGGCAGCCATGAATCTCTTCTCCACTTTTTTTCTTCTTCCCTTTCTTCTTTCTTTTTCTTTTTTTTCCCCTTTCAGAAAAGGGTTTCTCTGTATAACAGCTCTGGCTGTCCTGGAACTCAGTCTGTAGAATAGACTGGCCTCGGATTCAGGGATTGACCTGCCTGTCTCGGGAGTGCTGGGATTAAAGGTGTGTGCCACCACCACCCGGTTTGCTCCCCGTTTTTCTAATCACGCTGGTTTAGTAAGGTTGATGAACAAAATCTCATGACCTGTGGATCTTTTAGCATTGGCTCTTTGGTTGTCAAGTGGGTGCCTCTACAAACCTGTCCTTGTTGAGTAGTGTTCTAAGGTATGGATGAGGTGAAGACCACAGGTCACTAACACTTAACCCGTCAGAGGACATTGAGTGTTTCTAGGTTTTGACTATAATAAAGAGCCCCTGAACATGGAAGTGCAGGATTTTGCGTGGACATTCACTTTCGCTTTTTCGGACTAATGTCTAGGAGTGTAGTTGCTGGGTCACTGGCACTCTTATGCAGAGTGACTTGTCATTTTGCATTTTTAATGGCCTTGTATGAGTGAGCCAGTCTTTGTGTGTTCTCCCTGGCATTTGGGATTTTCATTATGTTTTATTTCAGTTTGGCCTCTGCAGGTGCTGTGGTATGTCACTGTGCATTTCCCTGAAGACTAATGATGTTGAGCATTTTCCCTATGCCACGTGCCGTCTATATCAGCTTATGTCTTGTGCCCTTTCCCTAATTGGTTTGTTTATTCTCTGTTAAGTTTTATGGATTCCTCATAAACTCTAGCAAACTAGTCCTTTGTTAGATGTATGATCAACATGTCCTCATTCTCACCAGATCCTTTCAAGAGCAGACGTTTTCAGTTCTGCTGAGGTCCAACGGCTACACCATTTGCAGAAAAGGCTAAACTTTCACCCAATTTGAACCATTGAGACAGGAAGCAACAGGGTCCAAAAGGCAGATAGATTCTGAGCTCTTGACCTGTTGCCTAGTAAGGTATGCCTTCAACTGCTCTGTCATAAAACATCAGATTAAATGGTCACAAGGCAAGAATGTTCACAGACACGAGGAGCCTTTGCGACTAGACTAAGCTAAAACCGGTGGCCTTCGAGATGGACATCCGAGTGACAAAGACAGAGGACACACGCTACTGAGGACAAACCTTATCCCACCCAAGCCCTTGGTAAGCTCCTGACATCGGCTCAGATGTCAGCTCATCTATCAGAGTGGAATCACAGCATTTGCTTTTGGTTGGCTTCAAAATCACTAATTCCGGAGGTCACAGTTGAGCACCGCATCGTTAGCTTCCCACGAGCCTGCCAGAGATAAAGCCTCTGATGTGTGGGCTCTGATAACAGTTGCCTTGGTTACTTTGCAGTGACTTGAAGCCTGCTTTCTCTAAAAGCACCGACTCTTCACTTAAACCCACAGATGTCTGATGGGAGACGAAGGTATTGGACATCTCCGTCTTCATATTTTGTCTGTTCCCTTGGTCAGCTGCGCCCTTGGGATCAGGCTCCACTGAGCTCCGAATATTTGAGAAATGGTTGATCCAAAACCATAACAACAAACGGTTAGCTTGACCCTATTGTCTGCTGGAGCTGGACTGTGCTTCTTCTACCCCTCCCTTCCATGTGCTTGCGTCTAAAGCAAAACATAAACTGAACTTCCCTGCAAGACAGCGATTCCCAGCAACGAGAGCAACACAGCTGGTATCGGGTCAAGTCACTGTCCATTAGCCCACAAACCTCAAGGTCAGAATGTTTACCCACAAGAAGGAAAAACATCTTTTAAAACCATGCCCACAACCAAGGGACAATTGCCAAACTTTAGCCTAGCCCAGAAAATCAATAAGAGCTGGCTGGTCTATTGTGCTGAGCGCAGCCTTCTGACCCCTCTCCACTGCTGCGGAATTCCTTTGCCTGGGGCTTCGGTTCGCCCCGTAGAGGAGTCTTGCTCAGTCTGTTTGTCATGTGTTATTTGCTCTCGTTTCCACCATGTCTGTACCTTAAGATTGGCTGCCCCAGGATCATCATCCTCACAAAGGAGTTGGGGATGTTTGTGTGGAACTATTCGAACTTGATTTTCAATAGCTGTGTTTAACAACTTGTTCTTCAGATTCTTGGAAATTCAACAGCTGCCTCTCTGAGAGTAGCTTTTGACATGTGCTTTGTCAAGTCCCTTTAGCTTTGCCTGCAGCCTCCGTATTTGATCTTATCTCCTGCCTCAGTGTCAAAATAAAAGCCATAATAAAATATCTCAGTCCTGCCTTGTCTTTTGTCCTTCATCTACAGAGGAAGGCATCCTCACCCGGCATCCAAGGCCAGAGTACTTGGCACTGAGAATTCTGACTCTACTCATTCCTTTAGAAACTTCAACCCAACTGGTGACCCTCCTCTCTAGGCCCTCAGAACTCAAACAAATTTGTTTCTCTCCTGATTCAACCCTGCCTTCCACATCCCTTCTTTCTGCATAGACTCATTCCAAGATTCAGTTTCTTCCACCTCCTGCTTTCCTCAATCTGTCCCATCTCCTTTTAGCCCTGCACTGGGGATCTCCCAACGCAGATTCACCAGCACCTAAATCCTTTCCCAGGTTCCATCGATCTCCCAGCTCACTCCACTATGTTCTTAAGACATTCCCTCCTGGGCCCCCATATGTCCCCCCTTTTCTTCAGGTTGACTCCTGGCTTTTTATCCCTCACGTGCTAGAGGTTTTTAGACCACTGCTTGGCTCTCTCACTTTTGCCTTCCACACCCAGGGCAGCTCGCCCATTCCCAAAGCGTTGGTGATGAAAATCCAATGGTTCTGCCTAGATATGAGTGTTGTGTTAGAAGCAGTGGGCTGCATCCCCGGCACCCGGCTGCCCGCATGGCTAGCTTATGCCCCGAAATAATTACACGTAAACTGTATTCTTTTAAACACTGCCTGGCCCATTAGTTTCAGTTTCTTATTGGCTAGCTCTTACATATCGATCTAACCCATTTCTAATAATCTGTGTAGCTCCACGAGCTGGCTTACCAGGGAAGATCTTAACCTGCGTCTGTCTGGAGTGGAAGAACCATGGCGACTCCTTGACTCAGCTTCTTTCTCCCAGCATTCTGTTCTGTTTTCTCTGCTTACCTAAGGGTTGGCCTATCAAATGGGTCTAGGCAGTTTCTTTATTAATAAGAAATCACTCCCACATCATTTCCCCTTTTTCTGTTTAAACAAAAAAGAAAGGCTTTAACTTTAACATAGTAAAATTACATATAGCAAAACAGTTATTACGCAAGAATTACAGTTACAATATTTATATCTATTTTATCCTTTATCATAATTAAGGAAACTGGGGCTGGAGAGATGGCTCAGAGGTTAAGAGCACTGACTGCTCTTCTAGAGGTCCTGAGTTCAATTCCCAGCAACCACATGGTGGCTCACAACCATCTGTAATGAGATCTGGTGCCCTCTTCTGGCTTGCAACCATACATGCAAGCAGAACACTGTATATGTAATAAATAAATAAATAAATAAATAAATAAATAAATAAATCTTTAAAAAAAATAATTAAGGAAACTATGATTATCTATCCATTCTTCAACTCCATCAAAGACTCCAGAAGGATATAATATTACTTAAGTAAACAAGAAATAAGAAAACTCTAGAAATGACAGAGACATCTCGCTGCCTGTACAGTTACCCAAAGTTCTTTTGTACCGTTGGGGCATCCATCTTCGGCCTACAGGCCCATAGTATCCAGCAGACATTTCCATGAAGCAGGAAATTTCAAAGGCAGTTCAGTCACTATCTGCTGTGTCCTGCAGAATGTCTTGCAGACTCTTTCATGAATCAGGAACCCCGAAAGATCATCTCACCTTTAGGCAAGTTCAGCAGTCCTCTCTCTGTGGGTTCTTTGTGTCCAGTTTATGCAACAGTCCAGGCAAGAGCAGTTTCTTGCCCAAATGGCTATCAAACTCCATAAGGATCCTCTTCAATGCCCATCTTCTTCCTGAAGTAGATTGGTGCTGCCAGCAGCAGAGTGTCTCATTGTCATGAAAAACCCTAAGTTATTAAAAATATTTTAAATGCCATATTCTGCAGCTTTTGAGAGATATGAAGAATGCCTATCTGAAATATATCTCTATATATCTAGAAAATCTAAGTAACATGACTACAAACTTGACTATTATTTATGATTATCCATCAACAACCTATATTTCCTAATTATACATTACATTTTAAAAATGAACTACACAATCACAATACCTTAATCAATACCAGAAATACATATACATATAACAAAATTGACCTTAAAATCCATACCAATGGATTCTGGGTAGTGGTCTGTTTACTTCCTGCGGCTGATTTGTCTCGTCAGTGGGGATGGCCCTGGAGACGGTGCCGAAAGACCTGCGGCATCTGCGGGCTTGTTTGCTGTGTTCGTTAGTCAAGACCATATTCAAGGCCAGCTTAGTTCTTGACTAACGAACACAGCAAACAAGGCCAGCTTGAATATGATGGCTGTGACAATTGCGAAGCGTACCTGCAAAGGAAGGGCAACAGAGAGATGGCGTATGACTGCACCAGCTCCTCATTCGATGGGTAACTTCAATCCAGGTGTATATGCTGTGCCAGTCACTGGTCGCCTGCCCCAAGGAATTGTTCGGGAGCTGAAAAGTCGGGGAGTGGCCTACAAATCCAGAGACACAGCAATAAAGACCTAGCTAGGTGCAGCCCACGGTGTCTTCTCTCTTCTTCTGGCCCGTGCTTGTTTTCGTGGAACTAAACAGGCGGAACTCCAGATGCTCTCTGCCCTCTGTCTCAGCATCAGCAGACTCCCGTGAAAGCAGCACATCCGGCCCTTGAGTCATTTCACTTTCTCTGAGGCCTGGTGAAGTGGGAGTGTCTGCTGGGTGGAGTCTCAGAGACTGATGGAGGAGAGTAAGAGGCTGGTTCCTACCTCTGCCCAAGGCTCTGCCTTTGTCAGATACCAATAAAATAAACTTTTGGGATCCACTTAAAAAATCCATACCAATGTAAATTATTCATATCTATATCATATCCCCCTTTAAATGTAAAAGAACATTCATAAACAATATTTTGGGAACATGGGCACAGTTTTTTCTCTCCAAACTGCTTCCTGCTGAATGGGGGCGCTGTTAATCAGATCGTTTAGGGTGTAACCTGTGTGCCAGGTTTATCCCAGTTGGCAGTTGAGTGAAGTAATTTTTTGAGGGTGTTCACAGCAACTTTTCGGGAGGTCGTGGTCTATCATACCATATTGGGATAAAATCAATCCACAGGGTCTGGTCCTCTGTGAAAACAAAAGAAGACCCTCTCCAAAACATCATATCCTTAGACCCAAATTTTGAAGTCATACCCTCATGATATCCGTTATGGTTCCACTTGGCAGCCCATATAATGAAATGTCTCTCTGTACTTAGCTCCTTCGCAGTCAAAAGATTCAAAGAAAACACAATAATACAAAGAATCCAGACTCTCTGTGAATTTTCCATTTTTATGTGGCTTATTTTTCTTTATTTCTTTTACTCTGTCTCTTTAAAGACTTTACCCTTTTTTAAAGACATTAACTTTATTCTTTATATTTTTTTCTTCTCTCTCCCAAACCTACGTACATTCATCCAGCAGTGTCTGAATCTGTTTTATTGTGAATCTGTAATTTTTTTTTTTTTACTATCCAGGAGCACTTTGTTTTGCGCCTTTAAATCACTAAGTGCTTAAAAATCTAAGCTGTGACAATTCCTAGGTCAAAAACAGGTACTGCCTGCTTACCCCGCCCAGTCCAACATGGCGGAGCCGCTCGTGCCTCTGATCCTTGCACATTGCACCAGTAGTGTGGTGGAGCTGCTTGTGCCTCTGAGCCACAGCACACAATGACTTCCTTTTAGGCACACAGCGAGTCTAGTTGCCATCAAACAAATCGTAGCACTTTACTCCAAATGCTCCATTCAAAAGCTCTGTCTCCCGCAGGAGCCTGACAGAGATCGCAATGGCGGCACAGCCCAGAAAGCCGGCATTTTAAAACAGCCAGCTTTTTCCTGCTGCTGAGTCAGGAAAATTTCAAAATGGAGGACTTACCATTTTGTGCTAGCTCTGGGGCCGCCAGGTAGGAGCAGCACTCAGCACTTTAATTCTGAGACTGAGCGTGCAGCGCAGAAATTCTTTTCATCCAAGTTACATCCAAATCTGACAGGCAGAGCACTGCGCAGTCTGAAAACACGTCACTGTATGGTGGCAGGAATCCGCCATGCTCTTCCACCTGCCTAAGCCTGATTCGGCCTGCTGCCCAGATGCAGGCAGGGAGTGCTGAGCCATCAGCACGGTCTCAGAGCACTCTCCTCTGATCCCAAGAGGGAACACAAATATCCAGTCCCATAAAATCCATTGAAATGCTTTAAAGCCAGAGTTCACACTGGCAGCACAGCCCCAGGAAGCTGCACTTTAAAATGACACAGCGTTTTTTCTGCTGCTGTTGCCGAATCAGGAAATCTCTCTACAGCACGCCACCAACAAACAGCAAAAATCTGTGTTAAACTCTCCCTTATTTTTAAGCCGTCTCAGGTTTTTAAGTGGATTTAGCCCATCACGTCGGGCGCCACTCTGTTGTGTTAGGAGCAGTGGGCTGCGTCCCCAGCACCCAGCCGCCCACATGGCTAGCTTATGCCCCGAAATAATTACACGTAAACTGTATTCTTTTAAACACTGCCTGGCCCATTAGTTTCAGTTTCTTATTGGCTAGCTCTTACATATCGATCTAACCCATTTCTAATAATCTGTGTAGCTCCACGAGCTGGCTTACCAGGGAAGATCTTAACCTGCATCTGTCTGGAGTGGGAGAACCATGGCGACTCCTTGACTCAGCTTCTTTCTCCCAGCATTCTGTTCTGTTTTCTCCGCCTACCTAAGGGTTGGCCTATCAAATGGGTCTAGGCAGTTACTTTATTAATAAGAAATCACTCCCACATCATATGAGTCTCTTGTGTTTCATGTAGATGTCTCCAATTCAGTGGCTCCCTCACTCCAAGCTCCATCCTGATAAGTGGCTCCTCATCCCATTTCTTCTGGCACCCTCACCCCAGCCCCATCCCCCTCAACCATCCTAGGCTCTTCCCTCTTCTCCCCCTCCAGTCCCCAGTATCTGGTTTCTCTCTGAACCCTGCTTTTGTCCTTTTACTGGTTCTCATCTGGAGAGCAGCATCAGCCTTCCCACTGGTCCCCCTCTGTAGTGTATCCTCCTGGTGACAGCCTTGTGAGCTTCCTAGAGGGAAAGTCTGACTATGTTACTCTCTGAATTAACACGTGCTGGTTTCCATGGCTCTCAGGATTGGGTCTGTCAGAAGCCAACCTGCCCTTCCCTGCCAAATGAATGCAGCTCAGTCGCTTAGTGGACCACAGAGTTGCATGCTGCCACCGACATACAATTCATCCCTTTGTGTGTGGCATGTGTATGTGTGTGTGCAAGTTACTCCCTTGAGATGGGGTTCCCTCTCTGAACGTGAAGCTTGTTATGTCAGGTAGGCTGTCATTTCAGGTAGTCAGCAAGCTTCTGGGATCCCCCGTTTCTACCTCCCTAGCCAGGGATCACAGGCATTTGATCCTATGATCATGTGACTATGCCTGAATTTTTATGTTAGTGTTGGGGATTCACGTTCCAGGCATAGGCTGCTTAATTTTTGTCAACTTGAAATAAAGTAGAGTCACCTGGAATGAGAACCCCCAGTTGAGGAATTGCTTCTATCAGATTGGCCCGTGGGCATGTCTATCAGGCATTTCCTTCATTAATGATTGGTGTGGGAGGGCCCAGCCACTGTGAGCAGTTGCTATCCCTGGCAAATGGTCCTCGGTTGTGTAAATAAGCAAGTGGGCAAGCCATGGAGAATAAGCCAGTCAGCAGTGTTCCTCAGGGTTCTGTTCCTGCCTCCGAGTTCCTGCCTGAGTTCCTGCCCATACTTCCCTCAGCGATGGACTGTTACCCAGAGTGTAAGACTAACAAGTCCTTTCCTCTCCAACTTGGTGTTGGTTGGAGTTTCGTCACGACAACAGAGAAGCAAACTCAGATGCATCCTCACACTGACAGAGTAGCTGCTCTTACCCGTCCTCTAGACCTCATTCACCCTTTGGAAAGCTCAATGCCACTGCATTGCTTGTTCCCCAGGATCATCATCACTGGACCTGCGATGGATGTGTACCACCAATCCCACAACCCTCTGTTACCCTCAAGAGACACCTGTGCTCATAACAGTCATCTCTTTCCATAGAGTCTGGATTCTGACATATGGGGTCACATTGCATGTGGCTCCTCGATCTGGATTTTTTTTACTCAGCAATGCTTCCCAGAGCCTTGGTTTTTCTGTGCGAGTTTCAAAAACATCATGGCTTCCGTCCCTCAGTGTCACCCACCCCCTGTCTGCTCAGAGTGTCTCAGCTCTCAGGTCTTAGTCATTTTTAAAAGAGCCTTTTTCTTACCCAGATCTAGGCTGGGATGAGACCCCTGTTTAGGTCATGGTAGCCCCGCGTCCCCCAGCATAAGCCTCAACAAATTACATCACTGTTTCTCATCGAGCTTACTTCCCGCCAAAGAAAGCACTTCCACCCTGTTCACTCCTACTTCCCAGAGCCTTATCCATGCCTGCAGTGGAAGGGCCCTCAGTAAATAAATACTATGTGGAAAAATGCATTAATATTTATTTGTTCGTGAGATGTGGGAAACACATGGCTGAAATCTCAGCATCAGGAAGGCAGAATCAGGAGGATCTAGAGTTGGAGGTATCCCCTGAGCTATACAGAAACAGTTTATCTTAGCAGACTAACAAACCAAAACAGCAAACATTGCATTGGTGCATTGACTTCTGGGCGGAGTGTACAGCTGATTCAGCACTGGTCCCTTGAAGTCTTGCAGTGTGACACTTTTTCTTTCCCTTCCGCGACATTAGGTTGAATGTAGCGGGGGCTAGCAAAGGGATTTGAACCCGATTTTGTGTTTTGGAGATTCTGAACAACTGGAATAAGAGGGTGCTTGGTTCAGGAAATTCAGGCTAAGCCCTGTTCCTGAAGGCCAGCTGGCCTGTGTGTGTTCTTGTCACTCCATCCCTGGCTCTGGTGGAGAAGGAAGGGTCCTATACGGGCCTGGTGAAGAACTCAATACAGGCAGACCAGCCTCAGCACTGGGGTTTTCATTCCTCTGCTCTGGTGCTGGGACCTTGTGGTTGTATCCAGGAGGCGCTGGGGCACAAGGAACAGAAGTGGGGATGCTAGAGACTTGACTAAGGCCCTCCTAAGCCCTTTATCAGAAAGACTGTTTGGTGTGGGAGTGTCATATATCAATCTGTTGATTTCATTGGCTAAGCAATAAAGAAACTGCTAGGCCCATTGGATAGGCCCACCCTTAGGTGGGTGGAGTAAACAGAACAGAATGCCGGGAGGAAGAGGAAGTGAGCTCAGACTCAACAGCTCTCCTCTCCAGAGCAGACGCCTTCAGAGAGACGCCATCCTCCCAGCTCCCAGGCAGACGCAAGCAATGAAGCTCCGACCCAGGATGGACATAGGCTAGAATCTTCCTGGTAAGCGCACCTAGGGGCGCTATACAGATGATAAGAAATGGGCTAGTCCAGGTGCGAGAATTAGCTTAGAAGAGGCTAGGTAGGAATGGGCCAAAGCAGTGTTTAAAAGAATACAGTGTCTGTGTAATTATTTCGGGGTACCCCCGCCGCCGCCCATATTACTACAACTGTTGTCACCTTGAAGCTGTAACTAACCCCCACAACTCTCCTAGAGGGGAGATGTCTGCTCTGTCAGTTAGCAATGAGTCAGAAAGCAAAACTGGAGGCTTTCTTTCCAGAGAGTTCCATGTGCATGGGGGGGGGGCACTTGGACATTGAATGCTGTTGTATGAGGCTCTATCGAAGGATTCCTGGGAACATCTCTCACGGAGTGAAAATATTGCCTGTGAAGTCGCTCTACTAGCCATAGGGGAGAGAGGCAGAACCGTGGAAGAGCTGGGTATTTTGCCCATAAGGTTTTCTTGGAACATTTATGTTCCTTTACCTGACTCTCACTGTAATGAGGCAAGTTGGGGCCACTTTACAGAGAAGCAGGGAGTGTCTGACCCTTGTCCTGCCCCACCAGGACAATGTCAACAGGTCAACACTCACCTCCTAGCCAACAGGAGCTGGAGGTGTCGTGGCGTGCGGTGGAAAGGGTATGGGATCTAGAAACCTTGATTCTGCCCCAACAGAGCACTGCCCCAGGGTTCAGGTTGTCTTAAACATAGTCTTTGTTTTCTTTTTTTTCTGTGAAGTCCTGTCAGTTCTTGAATTCATTGGGATTAAAGGTGTGTGCCACCAGCACCCAGCAGTCAGATAAACAATAGGTTCTTTTGAATTTCACTATATCCCTAATATTACGTAGAATATATTTACACTGATATACTCTCCAGGCAGCTAGGCTTGTTTCCCAAGCCCGACACGAAGGATAACAATGAATTCAAACTTAGGAATCAAACAGTCGGTGTTTAGACCTAATTTTTAGTAGCATTTTTGTGGTCAGAAACCTTCCAATTTCCTATTCGAATCTCAATGCCATATTTTTAAAGAACTGCTGGATTTCCTATACTTTTAAAAATAATTTATTATTCATGCATATGTGAACATGTGAGCTGGCGCCCGCGAGGCTGGGTTGTTTGACCATCAAACCGGAGTCCTTGGGAAGTATTGCAGGGCTCTTAGCATCATCCCTTCAGCACGTCTTTGTTATACTTTATTTTTATACTTTTATTATTGTTTAGTCTGGCTACTGATAATAACATCGAGTTGCAGGATCTACTCGCAGAAAGGAGATGCGCATGGAATAAATTAATGGAATGAAATGAGCAAAGAACAAAATAACAAACAAAAACAAAACAAAACTCTAGTCCTCCTGAAAAAGACAAAGTTGTCCTTTATCTGAACTGGGATTTTAGAAGTGAAAAGCGCCACTGGCAAAGTGACACGGACACAGTGATCGACAAGCGCGCCACCCAGTGGGTGCATTGTACCCGTTGTCCTTCTTCGGACCACGGGCTCAAAGTGTAGTGCTTGGCAGAAAAGTGGTTGGGTCTCTTGGTACCGAACCATACAGCAAACTGGGCGCGCCTCGGGCGTGAATTCACTCTCTTTGCTCCATCTGCTATTCCGGGATCACATCGCTGTCTCAGAAGAAGGAAAAGATGGCTGGGAAACACCAACAGAAAAAAAAAATTAAACATTATACGTTTTCTGAGCCATGGAACTGCTTCAGAGACATCGCGCAGTAGCGCCGACGTTCTGGGTAACATGCCCGCGCAGAAGGTTGGAATCGGACGGGAGGGAGACTCGCATTGGTGACAACAGGATCTCTCCAATTCCAGCTTAGAGAAGAGGTCCTTAGTCCTGAGAATGGAGCTGAGGGTAGCGAGTGGAGGACGCAGATGCACGGCAGCTTGTGTGGTTCTCTCTGTCGCGGGGCAATTCCTGGACTGGGCAGGCAGCTGGGATGGACTGGAAGCTCAGACAAAGATAACCTGAAGGATTGGCCCCTTTTCTCCTCCCTGATTTCCACTCGCTTAGCAGACCGTTCTGGTTATCCACTGCTCTCTAAACCCTGCGTGAGAATTTTCTGAACAGTCTCGCGGTTCGTTTCTACCACGAAACCCAGCTGAAACAGGCGAAAATCGCAACTCGTAAATTGCTGATGCTGGAATTGCAAATGTCTTTCTCAGTGATCATCTTTGAGCCCCTGACTGTTCGATCACCTGTCCGAACCCACGTGGCTTCAGATGGCCCAATACGGGACTGAGAATTTGGCGATAAAGTGCAGGATTCAGATTTTTCTGGGGAGAAAACGGAAGCCTAGAGAACTAAACATGCCTGCTTAGGGCAACATGGCATCAGGGTGACAATTCAGGCGAGTGAATGTCCTTCCTAGTGGGGGACAGGTTAACTTTCCCACACCATTCAGCTCCATGCTGGGAGCCTAGCTGGAGAAAATCTCCCCGTGTAGGCAGAGAACCCTCAGCTCAACCTGGCAACAGGCTCTCGCTCTCTCTCTCTCTCTCTCTCTCTCTCTCTCTCTCTCTCTCTCTCTTCTTTCCTTTCCCTCCCTCCCTTCTTTCTTTTTCGTTCTTCTCTTTCTTTCTTCCTTTCTTTCTCTTTCTTTGTTCTTTCCCCCTCCCTCCCTCCCTCCTTCTCTCCCTCCTTCCCTCCCTCCTTCCCTCCCTCCCTTCCTTCCTTCCTTCTTTCTTTCTTCCTTAGATGTTTTAATTGAAATAGAATCACATCCTATTCCCTCTCCCCAGCCCTTCCCAGATGTCGTCCCTTGAACCCCTCCCATAGCCACTTCCAGGAAGTGGAAGGCCACAGAGGCTGTGAGGCTCCTCAGCTCCCGGAGAGAAAGATGGGTCTCAGTTTCTGGGGAAGCCACCAGGCACTGGGCACAAACCGAGATGAGAATAGCTTCAAGGATTTGCTGCCTCGTGCCATAATCTCTCCTGTTCGGTGCTGAGGACACTTAGGTTTTGACTTGCTGACTTTAGATTGTCCTGAATCTGCCTTTGCAGTGTCTTGGCCCCATGGGGGACATCATCAGGAAATGTGGGTGCTACAAAGATTCCTACACTGTTCACCATGCACAAGTGTGTCTTCTGTTTAGCCTCATGAAACGTTGTCTTATTGAAACATGTTAACGATTGTGAAGTGGGGCCATATCAGACTCTGTAGCAAGCACTTCCTTAGGTACACACAGCCTATGGGGGCACAGCCAATGAGTGGGTAGGGTAGCAGTGGCTGTGCCCCACTATTTCCACTTGCCCTGGCTCCCCCAAGCTCTTTCATGCCACACTGGCACTGAAACACCACCCTTGGAGCACTGGAGAGCTCACTAACTTGTCCCAGCTCTTAGCATCTCGGTAATAGTACAATGGGTGTTTTATTGGCCACCTTAAATCTTGCTATGAGAAGATTTAAAGGTTTCGTGAATCTCCTCATAAAACATGAAAAAGTAACTATTTTTACTTTTGTTATTCTTTCTGAAAATGTTTGTGTGTATACGGCTGTTTTGCACAGGTACGTGCACGAGAGTATGCAGGTACCTGTGGAGTCCAGAAGAGGGCTTCAGATCCCTGGGCCTGTAGTTTAGAGGTGGTTGTGAGCTGGCCGATATGGATGCTGGGAACACAACTCAGATCTTCTGGGAGAGCAGAATATGCTGTTCACCACTGAACCGTCTCTCCAGTACCAATCAGAAGTAAGTCTTCATTAACCACAAACCCTGCAGGAGGATTAAAGCACCTGCAGAGAGGAGGGGGGTTGTAGGGGGAAAGTTCCAGAGGCACCCAAACCCCAAAGATCATTGTAGTGTTTTCTGTAGCTCAGGGGGCTAAGCAGGCCTTGCCTTTCTTTATTTGATTGGACTTTAGAACCCTAGTACACTGCCTGGCACTAGAGAATGTTTGTCGATCAAGAACCCGTCCCAGCTCCTGATAGACTATAATTTAGCCTCCCTCGCCTAAGATCTTCTGGGATTGGTCACAGGGTTCTTCTCTCTCTCTCTCTCTCTCTCTCTCTCTCTCTCTCTCTCTCTCTCTCTCCCTCCCTCCCTCCCTCCCTGCCTCTCTCCCTTCCCCCCTCTCTCCCTTCTTCCTTCCCTCCATCCTCCCCTCTCTCCTAGGCTCTGGGATGTGCACAGTGGCAAGGAAGGCTTCAGGATTCCTCTAGGGGTGGTTTATTTTATTTTATTTGTATAATCTGGGATCAGGCAAAGGAATTTGGAAATCCCTTAAACAGTTAGTATGGATTTAGGCGAAAACACTTGGCTTACCAACTCTGCTATGTCTATGAAAGGCATCCACCACTCGGCTCCTGGCCAGCCTGGATGGAGCAGCCCCACACCTCCAGAATGTTGCCCGTAACTCTTTGGGGCTGCCTGTTCCATGCCAGGGCCCCTCATTCCTCTACCTAGGCCTCCTCTACCCACCACAGCTGGCTCCTCAGGCAGCACCTGCTTGTTCTCCCTTCTGGGTTGGGGACACATCTGCCTACTGCAGTGCCCAGATAATTCCTCATTGCCTTCCCTGCTGACTACAGGAATTGAGTGATTTCCCCAGCCAGTCCCTGGGGGAAAACAATTGAATGTTCCTGCAGCCAGTCCTTACTGGCCAAGGAGATCATGGCTGGGGCTGGTTCTAGGAAGAGTCAGGCCAGAATGTATTCTTAGGAGAGCAGGGAGGCTCCCTAATTAGGGCAAGTGGGGCGAGGCTGTGAGCCCGAGTGAAGCAACAGAATAAACAGGGGTGGAAGAGATTAGAGAGAGGAGGATTCTGGAGGAGGGAACTTCTTGGAGAGATTTTGGTTTTTCCTAATTCTCTTTGAAGTTAGACTTCAAGTGGTATCCAGAGGGGAAAAGCAGGAAATAAAAAAAAAAAAAAAAACATCAGAGGCACCATGCCCAACTCCATGCCAAACTCCATGCCAGAGATGGGGTGCCAGGATCACTACACCCTGGGGAATGCAAGCTCATGACTGTCAGGAAGGGACTTTCTGGGCAACATCTTACTAAGAGACAGCAGTGTTCTGCAGGACAGGGACATGCTCTATGGACCATTTCTGTTTGTTTTGTTTGTGTGGGGATTGGCGGCTGTGCCCCAGCACACTCGTGGAGGTCAGAGGGCATCTTGAAGCCATTGGTTTTCTCTTTCCTTCCACCCCCTGGGTTATAGGGATTGAGTTCAGCTTGTCAGGCTTGGCAGCAAGTGTCTTTGCTAGCTGAGAAATCTCCCCACTTTTGTTGTCATTTTTGCCTGTGGATGAGGTTTTGCTGTGTTGCTTAGGCTGGCCTTGAATTCTTGTACTAAAGGTATCCTCCTGCCCTGGTCCCGCAAGTGTCTGAGACCAGATCATTTCCGTACCCATGGTGTCTCCTATAGAGCCTGGTGCGATGTTCGCTCAAAGACTAGCCAGGCACCGTCTCTATGCTATTCTGAGTTTTTATTCTTTCACAGGTTGGAGGATGAAGATTATTATCTCCATGCTGTGAAAGTGAGAAGGGAGGGGTCACGGGACTTCTCAGCATCAGAGAGTTTGAAGTAGGATTCAAACCGAGGCAGGCTGCTTTAAACGACTCTATTCCTGTTCAGTGTGCTCTATAGACTCTTGAAAGAGAGAGCAGAAAGAAGAAAAGCTTGTAAGTCATAAAATCGAAATGCTTAGTGGACATCACTCAAATCCTATTCCCAGTTTTTCAACAACGGAGGTCTAGTGAGACAAGTCTTGGCACCGGCAGAGGTGAGGGTTGGGACTCAGACCTCTGGACATCCCGTCTCAGGTGCGCATCCCTCCAGGAAGCTGACTTTCGCTGGCTTCCTTGAGAGCTGGTCCTCCGCTTTTGCGTTAAGCCCCCAGCTCACATGGTAAGGCTGGCTCTGTTGGGCACACTTGAGTTCCTTCCTGCTGGCCTTAGCAGCCCAACCCAGCAGGAAGGTGGCAAGTTTCCCAGGAGGCAGGTAGGCAGTATCCCCGAGGGAAACTGCTGAGGCCAGAAACCTCAGTAACCAGGGCTCTGTCTGAGGCACCCAGGCCTCCAGAGTCCACTGAGGAGCATGTAGTGTCCGGGGTGGACTCTCTGTGCTTGGGTCACTGCCGAAATTCCCAGTTCTTTGGTAACCTGAATACTTGACATTTTCAGGGTAATTTTTCTCCCAAGGCATTCGTTCCGGATCACTAATGTCTGGTACATGAGATATCATTTTTGATTCCACATATTTAAACCTCATTTTTCCCCTCTAGACAAGACAAATTGAATTTGCAGCTTCCCATACGGGGTTTTGCGAAAAGATCGGTGCTGGGATGCACTGGGCTCCCAGGTTGATGTCGTCTGATTGGCCATGACAGTCTTTTCCCACTTCAGGGTATGAGGGAGTAATTGCAGTTACTCCAGTTGGGAGAAAGTATGCTCGGGCTTTTCTCCTTAGGGGGGAAAACAATTCTTAACAGATGAATGAGTTTTTGGCATTCCTGTTTCTCTTTACTGCCTGGAGGGCCCTTCTGGAATAGAAGTCTCAGAGCAGTAAACATCTGACCATCCACTGGGCTCTTCTCGTGGGCCGGGGAGGGCAGGGCTGTCCTATGCGCCCAGGACGATGCTGGGAAGGTAACATGGGATCCAGGTTGGGTACAGGGGTGAGGTGAGAGGGAAGTAGATGACAGTCCTCAAAAAAGGCAGCTCCTGTGTGTCAGCCTGTGTTTTCCCCTTCAAACCAGAGCTCCCCGCTCCCCCTAGGACTTATCCAGCTTGTCCCTTTTGTGATGGTGACAAAACCCTAGCCCTAGTTATGGCTCCTTGCTGTCCTACCTTTAAAGATAGATGGTCAAAGAGTTGGACATCAGGGTGAACCAGAGGTGCTAATCCTGGTGCCTGCTGCAGCTCGTGTACCCGCTGTGGCCAAGCTCAAGTGTCGCCTTCTTCTCATGGCTCTGGTTGGCACAGTATTTGGGTTTTTCTCTTTCTGAGCTATCAAAGTCCATGTACTGCAGTACGAACTGGAGCTGGGGAGTTGGCCCTAACCAGCTTTGTGGCAGTAAAATCTAATCTTGTTAAATAAAGCCTTGAATAACGTACTCCTTTGCCAATACTTTCCTGCTGCCCAAGGCTACACAGCTCTGTGACCTTTAGTCAGTTGCTTAGCCTCTCTGAACCTGTGCTCATAGCTATAGAAAATGAATATAATACAAGTTGCTTTCCTCCACCCAGGTTATTGTAGGGGATCAGAACTAATGATGTGTATTAAAGTCCTTGATCGATGACAGGTATAGCTCCGCTGTAAGGGAATCATTGTAACCACACCGTCTATTGTAAAGGGACAAGAATAGCTATTTCTTAGCAATGCTGTAGCAACATGACGAACTCTATTATGATGGATAAAGAAAAAAGCCCGTCTTCCCAGTGGAAGAGCAACCCCAGACTAAACAGGGAGATCAATAAATAATCCCAGAGGAGAACAACGTGGAGGATTTAATAATAAGGCCCACTCAGGTATCGTCAATAACAGGAGTGTTCTTCAGGGACAGTGAGGTGGCTCAGTGGGTAAAGGCTCGCGCCACCAACCCTGGCAACCCGAGTTCTACCCCCAGGACCCACATGGTGGAAGAAAAAGAGTGACTTTTTCAAACTATTCTCTGATCTCCAAATGTGCACACACTCATGTACACACACACACATATACACACATGCACACACACATATACACACACACGCACACACACATATACACACATGCACAGACACATATACACACGCACACACACATATACACACACGCACACACACATATACACACACGCACACACACATATACACACACGCACACACACATATACACGCACGCACACACATATACACACATATACATACATGCACACACATACACACATGCACACACATATACACACATGCACACACATATACATACATGCACACACACATATACACACACGCATACACACATATACACACATATACACACGCACACACACATGCACAACAAAAATTTTAAACTGTTCTTTATTCTCATTAGAACGAGTTGTCAGAATCAAGAACAATTGTTCTTCTCTTTCCTAACTCTGGGATCAAACATTATTTTAGTTTTTGAGATGGGGTCCCCTGTAGCCCCGGTCCCTGAACTTCCTGTCTCCCATCTCTCAAGTGCTGAGCCTGCCGGTGTGAGTGACCACGCCCCGCTTCAAACGTCACCTATTTAATACCATCCAGCTGGAGAGTTGGTTTTGGTATCCACGTGAAAGTCGTGGGTCAAAGTGAGTCACCTCCCTGCACAGGCTCAGGGAGACGCGCAGGCAGGAACGATTACCGCCACGCTTTGGAACAAGAATCTTCTGTTTGTTTCTCATTCCAGTTGGGATTAGCCCTGGTTTGACCAATCAGAATGTTATGCTCTTCTGGGCAGGGTGATTGGTTTCCGATAGTAGACAGGAAGTCCGAACAGACCAATGAGAGCCAGTCCGACTGATTTGGCTGGCGCAGTTAGGAAGGGCAGTTTCTCTCTCCTGCAAAGTTGTCAAAGCAAACAGCAAATACTTAGAGATTTTTTTTGAAACTTCTAAGAGTACAACTAACGTTGAAAGAAGCAGGGCTGAGAGAGGCAGTGACTCCCACTGACGTGGTGTGAGAGCTGTGGCAAGCCAGGGGTCTCAGTTACTTTTCTTTGGCCTGACAAAGTATCTGGCAAAAGCAATTTAAGCAAGGAATGGTTTCTTTGGCCTCACAGTTTGAGGGTAGAGTCCGGCATGGCGGCAGGCGCTTATGGCTTCTAGTGATATTGCGTCTCCAGTCAGGAAGCCGAGAGTGATGGTGCTCGCTTTCTGTTCAGTTTGAGACCACAGCCCATGGCCTGATGCCACCCACAGTTAGGTGGGTCTTCCTATCTCCACTAGTGTAATCTAGATTATTCCCTAAAGGCTAACCCCATCTACATAAACCCTCCCCCCAAAAATGCCCAGGACTCATCTCCCACGTTAACAATATTCATTATCATATAAAATAATCAGGTTTAGGATTAGCTAGCTTGAATAATTTCAGCGTTTTCAGTGGGCCAGAGTACACAAGAGTTTCCTAGCTGGTTATCTGGTAACTAACCCCAAGATTGTGGCTGGAGGGAGGCCCCGAGTTTAAGAGCCCTGCCGGTAAGCGGGACCTGTTGGCTCAGTCTTAAAATCCCACCTACCCAGGCAGCTAAGGTAGGAAGATTCCAAATTCAAGGACTTTCTGGGGGTACAGAGTGAATTTAAGATTAACCTTGGTAATTTAATCAGATTCTGACTCGAAATAAAAAATCAGAAAAGAGCTAGAGATGTGGTAGTTTTGTGGTGCAGAATTTAGCTAGCATGCACAAAGTCCTGGGCTGCTGGGGATTGGCTAGCGTGAAGCCTTGGGCTCCTGGGGATTGGCTAGCGGGAAGCCCTGGGCTGCTTGGGGATTGGCTAGCGGGAAGCCCTGGGCTGCTGGGGATTGGTTAGCGTGAAGCCCTGAGCTACTGGGGATTGGTTAGCGTGAAGCCCTAGGCTGCTGGGGATTGGCTAGCCTAAAGCCCTGGGCGGTTGGGGAGGAGCACAATAGAGGAAGTGGTTGGAAGCGTGTGCTCTGGGTTGGTTGGTCTTTGTTTGAACTGTTTGCTCTCTAAGAGAATCAGTTGTTCAAGGTGTCAAAGCTTCAGAAAATTAAAAACCATGATGAACGCATCCAGAATGGCTGTTCATTCTCTCGGAGGCCAGTCTGGGCTTGTTCACAGGGTAGCGGTGGAGCGTCCCAGCAGCAAGCGAGGACAAGCCTCCGGGTATGAACTCTTTTCTGGCTTCTGTTGTTTATTGTTGGCCATTGTCCTGTGGGGTAAAGCATGTCACGTATCCAAGCACACAGGCTACACGGTGTGGATTGGAGTGGACCTCAGAAGGGTTCTTTGTCTGGAACCCATCACTGTAGAAACCTGCCTGTTAGCCCACTGGAGAACTGCCGTCCCTGGTGCTGGCTGCAACCCAAGGACATCCCCCTCCCATCTTAGGGACTTCCATGCTGTGGCCTTGACTACATTGCAGAGAAGAATTTCAGGATGGATCAGTCTGAAACAGAGTTGTGTTTATTCAATAAAGATGAGAGTAAAGGAGAGCAAAAAAATTAGATTTAAACGGAGCCAGGGAGGATGAGTGAAGGCAGAGATTGTGACACACTTGTCTGTGATCCCAGCATGTGTGAAATTGAGGGGGGAAAATTATAAATCTAGGGTCAGCCTAGGCTATATAGCAAGACTCTGGCTCTAAAGAAGTAAACAGAATTTAAAAAGAAAAGGATGATAGTGTACACCTAAGGCAAGGCATAGGTTCAGCTCTCTCAAGAGTGATCCCGAATGGCTAACCAACATCTCTATATATGACCGTGTGGATTTTGATACAATAAAGGACAAGATTTTAAACTGAGTTTAAAGATAAAGAAAAGTTAAAACAAATTAAGTTTGAAACAAAAGAGGGGCTGGAGATGTAGGTCAGCTAGTGATATGCTTGTTTAATGTACATGAAGCCCAAGATTCAAAGGCCAGAATTTTATCCCCGGCACGGCACAAACCAGGTCTGATAGCATATACCTGAAACCCCAGTCTTCCAGAAGCAGAGGCAAGAGAATCAGAAGTTCAAGACTGTTCTTGTCTATATCGTAGCAACTTTGAGGCCAGCCTGAGACGTCTGGCTGTCTTAAAATATGGATGAATTGATTTCCCTCATCTTTACACATTGTGGGGTGTAAAAAAGTGCTTGGTTAGGTTTAAAGTTGGGACAGGAGGGCTGATGGAGTGAGATCATCGCGTGCACGCATTCTGGCCTTAAGCAAGTACGGCTTCTTATAAAAGTCTTGTTTGACATCTCTCTCAGAGAAAGGCTTTGTCCCTGCAGGCTATCTTCTGTGATTTGTCGGTTGTGTTGATATTTTTGACTCTCAGCCAGGGAGAAGTGTAACCAAGAGCCTGGGACCAGGGCTCCTTTCTCTTTCCATGCCCCCTGCATCTTCTCTGTCTTTCTGCCCTGCCACGTACCAAAAGCTTTCCATTGCGGGGCTGCTGCAAGCGTGAGATGATGAAGCAAAGTTTGCCTCTTGCTGAATTCTCCTGTTGATAGAATTCCCCTAATCTTGTCCACATGACAAAGGTTTGGAAACCACGGCTGCCCTGGGATCGCCTAAGGGGACAAACTGTCCACAACTCTGCCTCCTCCTGTGCCTTTCGCTTTGCCTTTAAACTTAATAGCCTGGATGCGAAGGGGGTGCGTGGAGTTAGTCGGACACTCATTTCAGCCACGGATGTTTGTTTTGTGCCAAGACCTGTCCTAGAGGCTGGGGTTATGGAAGAAAGCAAAACAGGTCAAAAAGATAACCTTGACTTCCTGCGTGTGTATGAGGAACTATCAGTTAACAAAATATATGAATGTAGGGGGAAATGGACAGGGAAGGAGGGGAATCAGTGACTAGGTTTAAAGAGTTCTTCAGGGCTAGCAAGGTAGTTCAGCAGGTGAAGCCCTTCCAATGCATGCCTGACAACCTAGGTCGATGGAGGGAACCAACTGGGCCTTTGACCTCCACAGGCTTACTGTGTCATGTTTACACCACCCAAGCAAACAATAAGCACACCATGTCAATAAAGTTTTTAAAATAATTATTAAAGAGCTCTTTACCCAAGTGATGCAGCCTTGGGCCGGCGGCGAGTCTGAGGCCATGCCAGTGAGGAAGGTGATAGACTTACGCATGAACCTGGAGACCACAGTACAAGTATTGACCTACTGTGAGTGTGTGGCCTAGACCTTAACCTTAGGATGGTGACGGGTCCAGCGCGTGCTTTTCCTGACAGCTGATGCTCGACTGGGAAGCAGAATGGTTTGCCAATGGAAAACTAATGGGAATGCGGATGTGTGTTTGGGGCGGGAACGAGGTGGGTTCAGGTGAGGTATCCATGGATTCATCTTGGCCTGGACATAGGACACAGGGCTCAGGTCAGATCCTCTGATATGATTTATGGGGCAAACCTTATAAGGCCTCTAGGCCTCTGTTCTATTATCCAATAGCTGGGATGAACACTAAGACACCCTGCCATGTTCTGCCAAGGGTGGCAAGGATCACAAACCCTGCCTTCCTGAAGTATGGGGGGGGGCTGGTGTGCAGATCCATTTCAAGTATTTTATAACACAGTCTAATGCTGTAAGAGGGAGGCAGCCGGGGTCTTGATTATCACAGGCCGATGTGGAAAGGCTATGCTTCCTATGCCTATGGCTTGTTCTCCCTAGAGAAATCCACACATTTTATACACACATATACCCTGAGGGCAGGTGTTGCCTCATGAATCCCTGAGTGTTTATGTCTGTATGTGGTATGGTGTGTGTGTGTGTTTGGAGTGTGTATGTGGTATACGTGTATATATGTTTGGAGTTGTATGTGTCTGTGTGGTGTGATGTGTATTGTATGTGTATGTGTGATACATATATGTATGTTTGTGGTATGTGTATGTATTGTGTGTGTGTGGTATATGAGTGTGCCTATATATATGTGTGTGTTTGGAGTTGTATATGTGTGGTGTGATGTGTGTGTGTTGTATGTGTATGTGTGATACATATACGTATGTTTGGGGTATGTGTATGTGTTGTGTTGTGTGTGTGTGTGTGTGTGAGATAAAAGTGTGTGTGTGTGAGGTGCTGAGCAGAGGGGAGGTTTTCTGATCTCCAGTATTTCCCGGAGCTGTGTACCTGACAAGGTACGCTGGTCTTTGTAAGGGAGCTTCTCTCTGTGGTTTAGCGGCTGTCAGTACCAAGGGGAAGCCCAAGATGGATGGCTCACACATCTTCTCATCAGGTCTTTGGCCTGCCCTAGCCCATAATCTGCACAGCTCCCAAGTTTCAGGGAATTCCCTCGAGGGTAGGGTGAGTAATGACCTGCTCTGGCACTGAGAACAGCTAAAGCACTCAGGATGGGGGTGGGGAGGAGCTTGCCCCAGGTTTTAACCACGTCACCATGGGTAAGACCTGAAAAGGAGGCAAAATGTCTTGTTGTACAAATGGTCTAAACGGGACAGGAGGCAGGACTCCACGCCCCACAAATGCTCTGAGGGGTTCCCTTCCTGTATAGTTTTAATATGATGGGGTGGCTGCCAAGTGGTCATCATGAGAAGCAGGGGCAGAGCTTGAGGCCCTGGGGGCTGCTGGGTAGACTCTTCCTGGGAGCTGCCGGCATCCCTTCTGCTGCATCTCACAGCTGGCTCCCACTGCTCTCTCCTTGTTTGGTTTGCTAAATCTCTGTTTTGGTTCACTGTTTCACACCCCCTCTGACAGCCTGCTGTCCCCCCTCAAGGCCCTGGGACATCTGCCAGGCAGGGAAATCAAATGTGAAGTTAAACACAGCTCAGATCCTCATCATACTCCCATTGTCTCTGCCCTCCCCCGTCTGCTCTATCCTCAGAAATGCAGGATGCTCAGGCAGCCAGGAACCTCTCCAGAAAATTTTTATCTGGGAAATCCACCCCACAGTACAGTCTTGGATCTGTAACTGAGCTTCATCAGCGGCTAGCGTTGTGTTGATCTTGTTTATCTAAGCCCGAGTCTGTATTTTTCTGAAGTAGATATCAAAAGTAAGCCCTTGTCTTAGTGACTGTTCTACTGCTGTGACAAAGTGCACTGACCAAGGCGACTTATAAACTAAGGCATTTAATCATGGGGCTTGCTCACAGTTTCAGAAGTTGAGTCCGTGATCGTCATGGCAGAGGCGTGGCAGCAGGCAGGTAGACATGGTGCTGGAGCAGTAGCTGAGCTCTTACATCTGCTTCACAAGGTGGAGAATGAGCAGGGCATGGGATTTTGAAACTCCAAAGTCTACCCCCAGTGAAACACCTCCTCCAACAAGGCCACACCTCCCAATTCTTCCTAAACAGAAATAGTCCACCATCTGGGAACCAAACATTAGACTGTATTAGCCTATGGGGGCCATTCTCATTCCGACCGCTACAGCCTTAGGCCTCATGCCCATTCAATCTAAACTGCATCAGTTTGGATACTAATGTATACGGTGGCGCTTGGAGATCACTGGACACCACGCTATCATCACACCTAATCACCATTTAAAATGGAATTCAGATTCAAATTGCCCTCCTCTCAAAACTGCCTTCTGCAGCTGGCTTGGACTAATATCTGGAACTCGGAGGTCGCTGAGAAAAGGAAAAGTGAGTAGAATTCGAATTTGAATACGAAACTAAACCTTTGCTCTCAGACTCCTTGAGGAAGGTGCTGTTAGGCTTCTTAGGTAAATCTCAGCCCTTTAGGCCACCGTGTGAGGACAGAAGGTTTGGGCTGTGCAGCACTCGGTGCCCGATCAGCTGTGGTGACTTCCTACGGTGTGACTTTCTGCAGGAGTCTCTACCCATTTACCCTTCTTATAAACATTCCCCTGCAGCTGCTCTGTCTTCTCTTTGGTCTTTGCTGTGTTGTGGGCACTTCTTTGCCATGGTGGACTCCCTCCTTCCCCAGAACCCTCTTTTTGTCTTCTCTCAGGAGATGAGGGACCTTTCCTTTAGCGCCAGGGTGTGGTCCTTGCACCACCCTGGATACTCTGCTTCCTGGTTTTCCCACTTCCCTGTAGGTCTCTGACTTTGGGTTACTCTGGTAATAGAGTTGGAGGTAGTGTGGGGGGGGGAAGGGAGAGAGAGAGACAGACAGACAGAGACACAGAGAGAGAGACAGAGACAGAGTATGTGTGTGTGTGTGAGAGAGAGAGAGTGAGAGAGTGTGTGTGTGTGTGTGTGTGAGAGAGAGAGAGAGAGAGAGAGAGAGAGAGAGAGAGAGAGAGAGAGGGAAAGAGGGGGAGAGAGAGAATAGATTCTGGTATAGGAAGTGGATTAGGCAAGTGTCCATAGGAGGCAGGAGTGAGAATCAGGGAGAGTAAAGTCAGTAAGAAAGTACTTTACTAATCTGGTTACTGCAGTGGGTAGCTCAGTTCTATGCCTCCAGTACCCCATGATTGTTCCAGGGAGAGAAGAAAGCTGAGTGGTTACTGCTCAGAGACATACTCTGGATTTCAGGTTGGGTGGGGGCTGAGAGGGCTCCAGGGCAGTGTTGCTGTGCCCTGAGCAGAGCACTGAGCAGAGGAGCCACTGGCCCCAGCTGCGATGACATGGGTGCGCCAGGGCTCTGAGAGCATCTGTTGCAGCAATTTCACTCGGGGTGTGTGTGTGTCTCTTTCTTTCTCTGTGTGTGTGTGTATGTGTAGTTTGCTGTTGTTGTTTTGAGACACAGTTTCTCTGTGTAGCCCTGACTGTCCTGGAACTTGCTCTGTAGACCAGACTGTCCTCAAACTCAGAGATCCGCCTGCCTCTGCCTCCCTAGCACTGGGATTAAAGGCATGTGCCACCACTGCCTGGCAGCAATTTCACTCTTTTTGCAGCTGACTTGTTAGCACTAATGACAGCATACTATATCGGCTGCTTCCTGTACTCAGTCGCTGACCTTGTGGCTCCCCAAGCATCTTATCGCCTGAAGACCCATCTCCTTGTGTAGATGACAACTGGCCTCCGTGTTGAGTGATCTCGGGTAAGAGCTGGGGAATGGGGGTGAAGCAGGGGCTGCACCTGGGGCAGATAACTCCTCTTTGTCTTTTCAGTTGGTTCTGCCCTCCCTAGTCTGGTAGTCTGAGAGGTGGAGTTCCTGGGTGAGAGACCCCCGGGGCTGAGGATGACAATGCATTGGAAACTCGGCTGGATTTGTGTAGATGGACATCAGAGGACTTGGATGCGGGTGTTAAAAAGCCTGGAGTCAAGCTGGGCATGGGGGTGCACACCTTTCATCTCAACACTCAGGAGGCAGAGGCTGGTAAACCCCTGTGAGCTCCAGGCCAATAGCAGTTCTAGGACAACCAGGGCTACATAGAGAAACTCCGTATCATCAAACCAAAGGAAACAAACCAAAAACTTGAAGTGAATTGTCCTAAACTTCTTTTGGAAGACGGTCGCTTGCTTCTATACAGACAACCAGAAAAATTTCAGGATAGGATCTTCTGCAAGGTGCTTCTCAGTTGGTCTGGCCTTTCCTCGCGAGATGTGGCAAGGAAAAGGCCTAGCTTTGGTTGGTCTCTGTGGCCAATGTCTGCAGTCTCTGCCACATGTTTGGCGTGTGGCATGTGACACACGTGAGCTATTGTCTTGGGGGAGACAGACAAAATACCTGTATTACTTACTTTTCTGATGCTACGATCAAAACACCTCAACCAAGAAAATTAAGGAAGAGAGCTTATTTTGGCTTACAACTCTGGAGGGAGAAGAGTCTGCAGTGGACGTACGAAGGCATGGCAGCAAGCAACGGGCATAGCAGCAGGAGCAGGGAGCGGGCAGCTTACATCTGAAACTGCCCCAGCCGGACACGGTAAGGCTTTATGCTTTCCAATCCCGCCTCCACTGACATATTTTCTCTAACAAGGCTGCACCACGTAAATCTCCCCAAACGGAACACCAGCTGGGGATGAAGTGTTCGAACGTCCACCATTGTATGGGGCCCTTCTCATTCAACCACAATGCCCAAGGGGAGAAAAGAATCAGAAAGGAGAATTCGAAGGGTAATCTCTCCTCCTGGGGACTGGGCAGCGGCATCACACAGAGCAGAACAACGCCTCCAGGCCTTTGCTCTGGGGACCCCTTTTAGTGTAGACAGTTTTCCCAAGCCCCTTTGGTTGAGCCTTTTAGGCTCACGGCTGCTCAGAAACAAGATAGCCTTAGCCTGTCCCAGCCACCAAGGACCTGATGCATCAACTCCAGGTCCCTGTACCTACCCCATGGTGGCATGTTATATCTGAACCTTTCTAGGCCTCTGGGGCCAAGAAGCTTTACACCCTCAGACAGTGCCACCAAAAGTTTGTCATCCTGCCGTGCAGACTCCTTCCCCGCCTGAGATGTCACCTCCAGGAATCCACAGGATGGAGAACTAGAATCTCCAATGACCTTCTCTTCCAAGAGCGTTTCTGTGTGGTGATGGCTTAGGCCTGGTTGCTGAATCCAGTCTACCGGGTGTGGGTCCTGGGGTACAGAATGACAGGTGACCTAACAGGAGTGAGAGGCTCGGATTCAGGACTCCCCTGGCCAAGTCAATACATACACATGATGGAACTGGAAAGAGCTTGAAATGCTACGGCAGGTATGTTTTCTATTTTATCTCTTTTTTTATCCTACTCTGATCTTTATTTTTATTTATTTATTTTATTTTTTATTAAAAATTTCCACCTCCTCCAATTTCCTTCCCCCTCTCCCCTCCCCCTCCCTCTCCCTCTCCGGTCCAAAGAGCAGTCAGGGTTCCCTGCCCTGTGGGAAGTCCAAGGTCCTCCCCCCTCCATCCAGGCCTAGGAAGGTGAGGATCCAAACAGACTAGGCTCCCACAAAGCCAGTACATGGAGTAGAATCAAAACCCAGTGCCATTGTTCTTGGCTTCTCAGTCAGCCCTCCTTGTCAGCCACGTTCAGAGAGTCCGGTTTGATCACATGCTCCATCAGTCCCAGTCCAGCTGGCCTTGGTGAGCTCCCATTAGATCAGCCCCGCTGTCTCAGTGGGTGGGCACACCCTTTGGGGTCCTGACTTCCTTGCTCATGTTCTTCCTCCTTCTGCTCCTCATTTGGACCTTGGGAGCTCTTGTCTCTTTGTTTTTAAACCAAATTGTTTCTCTTATCCATTCCTCTCTTTTTTCTGTGGATTATACCTATGCTCACTCATTCTCAGACAACGCTGTTTACACGGGGCTTCCCCTGTCCTTAGTAATGGGGTGATCATGTGACTCAGGCCTTGCTAAAGAGCCCTTCTTACAGTATTCACTAAATGATAATGGTATCACTAAATGATAAAGATGTCTGTCTCTGTCATGATGGTCACCAAGGACCCCATGAGCCTGGAGATGCTGAAGGCCATCTTTGCTACACCCTGGGGGAGAGCGAGGCTGCTGGAGGAAGACAGAAGTGAAGGGGAAGTGTTGGAGATGGATTGGGCCTGGATTTCTTACTCTTAATCTCTTTCCTTAAGGGTTTGCCTTGGGTTTTAGACACTAATAGATAAATAGATTCCAATTGGCAGCCACGTCCCTGGACTCTCAAGCAACCTAAGGAGGCCAAAGCCACATCTGTGCCACCCTCTGTGGTCTATCTTCATTCAGGAAATTGGGGTCCCATTGCCCCCTTAAGTTGCATACAAGTCCGTGGACTGAATAGCATCTCCCCAAATTCATATATTGAAATCCTAGCCCCCAAGCTGATGGCATTAGAAAGTCTGAGAGAGTGATTAGTTCCCAAGAGCTCTGTAAGTGGAACTAGTGTTGTTTAAAAGGGACTTCCTCAGAGGCCCCTTCCTCTTTTTCTACCATGTGAGGGTATCGCATTAAGATGGCAGCTGTAGCCAGGCAGGGGTGGCGCACGCCTTTAATCCCAGCACTCGGGAGGCAGAGGCAGGTGGATCTCTGTGAGTTCAGGGCCAGCCTCGTCTACAAGAGCTAGTTCTAGGACAGCCAGGGCTACACACAGGAAACCCTGTCTCTAACAACAACAACAACAACAAAGACGACAGCTACAGTTTGTAAGATAGCCCTCGCTAGACCCGATCATGTCGGATCTTATCCTTGACATCCAGTCCCCAGAATTCTGGACAGAAGATGTCTGTTGTTCACACCTCCCAGCCCGCAGTCCTTGGCTGTAGCAGCTGGTAGGTAAGCTGACACCCCGTGCTCCCCAGCAAACGACTGACAAGCAAGGGTGTTGCTGATTGTGACGGCAAGGGAGGAGAGGGCTTAACTTCAGATTTTGTGGGGTCCTCCTTAGCATTTCATCTCCAGAGACACCACTGATCTTTGTGGTGGGGAAACGGTCTTTTGCGTTGCCATGGAAATAAATGGTAGTCTTTGAGAGCCAGCCCCACAGTCCCTCTGGACAGGAACTGAGCAGGTCAGATCCTATGTGGGCTGAGGGGACACTGTTCTGCGGCCACCATGGGCCCGGGTCATTGTTTCTGCTCGTGAGCTCGGCTGATCTGTTCTTAGTTCAGGTGGTTGTCATTTGATTATTTGCTTGGGCTCTTGATGCTGATACTTTTGACTCTGATTTTTTAAAAAATAACCTGGTGCTTCTCAAGGCTGGTTTGCAGAAGTGCACAGCCTCTGGTATAGAATGTGCTCCTTGACCAGCCCTGGGCTTTAGGGTAATCCTTTTGCCTGAATAACTGGCGGCTGGCTGTGGCCAAGCCCGGGTGGAGCTGACCCGGGTGATGGCTGGACGCCAGCCAGGCCTTGCCCTGTCACACACAAACAGCTCCCTTGAAGCCCCTCCACTACAGGAGACAGAAAACAAAGCAGGGAGGCATTGTTAATTTATTTAAGTTTACACAAAATAAAACAAGTTTGTTGTCGTCATATAAAAAAACAAAAAAAACCAAAAAAACAAGCATTTTTGCATATGGGAAGTTTCACAATCTGGGAATGAGCCATAGTGCCGGGGTTTTCTGAGCAAAGGCTCAGAACATTTCAGCTTGATGAGGTGGCCAAGGTGACAGACATACCATGGACCCCAGAGCAGTGGGACACCAGCCGCCACACGCCCCTGCTCCAGACTGTGGCACTTGGGACTCTTTCGATACCCACTTTTGTGGCCCATAAATTCCTTCCAGCCTTTCCCTTTTTCTCCCGTTCTTCCTTGTCTGCCTTCCCTTCACCTCCCATTCACACCTCCACCCTCCACGTACCGACATCCCATCCCGTAAAACGACGTCCTTCTAGCAGGAAACCACATCCCTCACCTCCTTCAAAACCTGCCTCAGATTCCTCTCTTCTAGCCAGCACTCCAAATCCGGGTCCAGTTCACCTCCAGAGTGTATTTCCTGGCTGGAGGAACACCCTTCAGGGCTGAGGAACTGGTCTCTAGTCTGGTCCTGTCACCTGTTTGACATTACAGTTTAAATAACTCTTCACAGAAAAATCCAAGATCCAAAATGCTTCCGAACCCAATGTTTTTGAGTAATGACAAGATGCCACAAGTAGGAAATTCCACACCGTGAAATCTTGTTTCATGCGCCTAATGTTATTTAAAAACTTCGTATAAAATCACCTTCAAGCTGTGTATATGTGATATTATGAAATATAAATGAACTTCATTTTATACTGGGGTCCCACCCCCAAGATATCTCATTATATGTCCTCAAAGATACCTAAGCCTGAAAAGTCTCTATAAAGTCCAAAACTTCCTAGTTCCAAGCATTTTGGATAAGAGCTCCTCAACCTGTATTTTCTTATCTTTACGATCCCAGTCACCCTGTGTCAACGGATGTGTGACAATAGCAGCGGATGCTACTGTGCCCCGAAAAGTATGCCGATGCTGTAGAGTGCAAGCGGGGTCACCCTGAGCACTGTCACCCTCAGCTCAGGCTGTTTCCACCCATTGAAGACAGCTGTGTGGTGTTGCCCTGGTACAGTATCTACCCTGGCACACCGGTGAGTAGGGTCTTACCGCAGGGACGTGAGCCCCTGATTTTTTTTGTGTTTATTTGGTGAGCTTCTCAAGCCCACAGCACCAGTCAGGGCTGAGCACGGAGTAGCGCTCAGTCTTAAAGTGAATTGCTTTTGATCAAGTTTTCCTGCATTGATCCGCCACACACAGAGTGCTGGCGACATAAGGGTGCAGGGTGGTGGAAAAACCCAAGCCCCTTTGTTCATCCTCCGGAACGTGACCTCCAGCCCGAAGGGCAATTCTGGCAGCCTGGCCTGGGGCCCTGGCACTTCCTCGGCAGTGCTGGCCCAGGCCTCAGGACCATCAGCTGAATGATTTCTCATTCCCACTGGACCAAAACTCCCCGCAGAATGGGTGGGAAACATGGCTTTACTTCGGAAGAGCCAATCAGATGAGAACTGCTTAGTAGCAGGCAGACACCTACCAGGGTTACTGCCCCGTTAAGAAACCCATTGTGGGATCAACCCTGGACAACTTGGAGGGCCACACCAGGGACCCTTTTTTTGGGGATCACTGTCTCGACTGTGGGACCCTCACTCCCTGAGCTCAGCGATATGCCAATAAGATGGCCTGTGGCTTTAGCCCCCTCCAAGGGTGCCTGGTGTGCTCTAAACCGTTCTTTCCACAAAACCCATACTAGGTGGTTGCAGAAGGTGAAGCAATTGCCTCACCCTGTCAGAAAAGGCTACCACGTATACATTATTCAGAAAACACATTCTGAGTCTCCCTCTCTCCCTCTAACACATCCTCTACCCCCAGGTGCACATAGATACATATTACACTTGACAAAATTCATCTCCTTTTGATAATAACCTAGCCTATGCTCCAGGCAATGCCACTGCAAAGGTGTTTGCATAAAGTCAGTCACAATAGAAACAAAGCCAGTCACCAGAGGACAGACTTGAGAGCTACCTCAGCTGGCTCTTGTTCAGGAAAGCCCAACCTTCCAGTCTCTCAAAATAGGTTTGCCTCAGGCAGACCCACCAATGGGGTTGAAAACAGCACCCCAGGAGCCTCCCTAGCCCTGACTGACCCCCAAAACCTGAAAAAGCCAACGCTTTGCTTCAAATCCATCCAAAGAAAAATGCAGAATAAATAAATAAGTGCTTCCAACATGTGCTGCTTGGGAGTTTCCAGCTGTGTGTGGATGCAGCCTTCATGGTGCTCCCCAGAGACTCTGAGACAATCCAAAGGCTCGACCCACCCCTTCCTCTGGTCCCCTGGGCCACAGTGAAGCAGGTACAGGGAGGGAGCGGGACGGTTCTTATCTATGCTTGCTGAAGAACTGACTGAGAGTCACCTCTGCAGACTGGCCCCTCCTAGTGCTCATGGAATCGTGTGTGTATCTCTAGTCAAGCGTTGTGGAGTCATGCCTTTGGAAGGGTGGCCTAGAGGAGTGGGAGAGATGGACAGAGTCCCGGATGTGGGATGTGCACACATGGATGAGGGTGTGTACCCATGGCTGTCTTCTCCCCGAGATACCTGGAAGCCAAGGTTTCTTCCCTCAGCATGGTCCTTGAAACCTCAGCATTCAGGGCTAAGGTCCAACTGTCGCAGAATGTCCTGCAGAGAGCCCTGCAGCCTGCTCAGAGCCACCACCTCTGTGGAGTAGAGTGAGGCTTCCAGGACGCCGTCCAGGCTCTCTAGCTTCTGCACATCACTGGTCCGAGGCAGGGAGCAGCTCTTGGAGGAGGCCAGCAGATGGAGGAGGTCTCGGAGATTCTCGAGGTCATTGGATATTTGCACCACGTTTCGGGAAGGCAGACTGGTGAGGATCTGCTGGTAGACTGCGAGAGTCTGGTCCATCTTAGACAAACTCAGAATGGGGTGGAGCCCAGGAATGAAGTCCAAACCAGTGACCCTCTGCTTGGCAGATACCGACTGCTGTGTGGAGAAAAGCAAGAGCAGATACTCAGCAAATGGCAGGGGAATCCATCTCCAAAGCCCTCCATCTCATCTGTGAGCCTGGACTGCCTCCTTTCTTCCTCACCTTCCTGGTCTGGGCCCTTATCTCCTCTGTTCAGCTGACCGAGTTGGTCTCCCAGACTCCTGCTCATTCCCAGCCACCCCTCCCATCACTTCTAACTAAATCCTTTCTTCAAAGGACATCTGTGAGGGACCCGCCATGGCTCTACTCCTTATCCCCACTCCGGATCTCACCCTCCTGGTCAGATTCTTGTGTAGTTCTCCCTCCTTGGGGGCAAAGTCGTGCCCCTCCCCCACTCCACTGACTCTGGTTTCCAGGGAGGGCTCTTCCCACCCCGGTGGACATCTCTCATTGATGCCCACATTTCGGTAGTTGGGTCTCCCATGTGTGGCCCTGATGACTACTTTGGAAAGATGATGAAGATTGCTCTTCTGTGTGACTTTGAAAGGAGGGTGAGCAACAGGCAGGAGCGCTGTAGCTAAAATTGTTAGAGCCCTATGACCCTGCTGTGTAGAAGTGGAGACACTGGGAGTCCGGCCGTCTGTCGGTGCAACACCGGAACCTTTAGGGGTTCCTGCGGTCCTGCATACTAGGATTCCAGGAAGGAGTTTCGGGAAGGAAGGAGAACAAACCAGAAACCAAAGGCTGAGGGGACCGGGAGGTAGTGGTCTATAGAGCAGGGGGAGCGAGGTCTCCCTGATGTGAGCCTTACACACTCAGCTAGCCACTGAGGGCGGGGTTTCCTGTGGCAGAGTGAAAATGAACTGAGTAGCCGTATGATATCACAGAATCTATAATTTCTTCATGTGAGTATATGACAGAGTCAAATCCCTTGAAGTGGCTGAGAATTAGAGCCACAGTGAGCTAGCTGTCTAGGTGCTGGATTTAGAATTAAAATCACTCAGCTCTGGATTCCAGCAGTCAGAGGGGTCAACAGCCATTACCAGAATGAATGGACACCCTAGGCTTATAAATTCTCAGCTTCCAGGATGTCCCTGGCGCCCAGAAAGTGTTCAACGGGTTTCTCTCTCTGGTTCCAGCCCCACTTCTCCTTTGTCCTCCAGAGTTTCTGTACCGTGTGTGAAATGTCATTGATCCTGGTGACAATGGTCTTGATGAGGGTTTTGGTGTCATCCTGGACTTTCTGGATAGGCACAGCTTGAACATAGGACAGATAGGACCAAAGCCACAGAAACTGGCACAGGGGTCTCCAGCACATTTTCCTTCCTGGGATCTTTCTGGTCCTGCAAACAGAAGAAATGATGCTTTTCAAGAGCCCCATGTAAATCCATCCACCCGCCCTGTTGCCCGCCTGCTGTCAGAAGTGGCCGGATAAGATTTGCTTTCTTCCCTAGCCAGCTACCATCTTCTCAACGTCAAAGACAGTTCATTATGGAAGCTAGATTAATGAAATGCATCATCCCCTTGGGGAGGCTATTGATAGATCAATAAAACCACAGCGATGTGCCCTATAGATTATAGGGCAGTACTTGGCAGATAGATGTGATGATGATGGGGGCTTCGTTGCATGTTTCAAGGGAAACCAACTCTTAAGATCTGGGTTGGATGTAGCAGTTTGCTCAGTGCCTCACTTTAAGGTGTATCACCTATCCACTCAAAACCCCACCTCTCTCCCTAGACTCTGCCTGTCTCCGAGCTTTAGTGAAGCGTCTTAGCTAAGGCACGTGAAGGAGCTGGAGGAGTTGGGAAGTGCTTCTCTCACTCCTCCATTATTAGGGACTCTGTGCCGCCTGGTTCTTCCCTCACAGCCTGTTGCCGTCCCATACGACCGACCTTCATTACCGACTTATAAATTCCTTCCTCTCCCAGTGGGAACCTGATTCTTAGCAGCATTTCTCCATCACACAGTGCACCAAGGATGGAAGATGCTTCCCACACTCCGGGCCTCAGTGTAACAGAGGGACAGACAAGCTATAGGCTGCCTCAGTGCAGGAAGACAAGTGTGAGACATCACAGGAACCCAGAGGAGGTCGCCTTGGCTGGTGTTGAAGACCAAGAAGGGGCTGGAATAATAGAGTGTCCCCATGTGTCCAAGAGACCAGAAGTGTAACGGTGTGGAGGAAGGCGAGAACACAGCAAGTCTACTTAGGATGCTGGAAATCTCAGTCATGAAACCATGGGCTTTTAAATTAACACTATGCAGATTCTTGATTAAGAAACACAGGCTTGATGAGATGCATGAGGCAAAACGGTAATAAAGTTAAATGTCTGCAAGTCTGTAGCCAGTGATCCACGCTAAGGGTGTGTGTATGAGCTGGAATAATAACGATATCCGTAAGTATTAGGATGCCGAGTGTAGAGATAGTAGAAAAAAACTGCCTTTCCCTGTTTGTGCCCTTCCTCATCTGGGTCTTGGTGGGGACGGGTAATGCACTGCCATCCGTCGGGTAATATTAGTATAACTCACCTGCTGGCAGTACAGCAAAAATGAGCACGCTGCTTATATATTATTTATAGTGCTTGCTTAAAGGTACGCTCTTTTTAATCTGAGCTTTACAGAAGAGAAAACAAATGAGGCTCTGAAAGATGAGCCAACTTTTCCAAAGTCAAAAAGATAAATGGCAGGCTGGGATGTGTGAAGGACAGATTGAAATACAGCTTCCTCCTGCCCCCACCCACAACTTCGCTGTCCAAGGTTTTAGCTATCCTTGGTCATCTGTGACCCAAAAATATTAAATGGAAAATTCCAGAAATGAATAATTCATCACCCTTTAATTGTGCCATGCTGAGTAGTCTTATGAAGTCTTGTACTGTCTCCTCCTGTGCCTCCTGGGATGTGAGGCACCCTCATTCAGGGCATCCACACTGTATACATAGCTGCTTGGTTATCAGATCAACCGTCATGGAATCAGTGTGTTCCTGTTAACCTTTATTTAATTTAATAATGACCTGAAAGCAAGAACTGGGACCAAAGGATGCATAAACATTCAAGAATTTGCATTCTAGGGGTCTGTGCTCCGAGGCATAGGAAGAATCATTGGCTGTAAGTGGCTTAGCCTTCTCAGAAATTTCAGGTGTCCCCTGGAAGTCATCGACTGTATCCTCCACAGATTAGTGGGGTTGTCAGCTGATATCTCCCACTTAGTTCCCCGAAATCTCAATGAGGGAACCAAGGATGATACTTAGGCCCCCGGCTTTAATGGCAGGCTCTGTTTTTGTTGTGGTTGTTTGTTTGCGTCTCTGGGCAGGATAGTCAACGTCCCCAAATATCTGATCCTCCCGGTAAAATGGAGCTAACACACTGGCGCTGGCTCCAAGGGCTAAATGAGATTAATTTTCAATATCCCTGCCTATCTTGGCTTGTGTCTGGCTCAGGGTTGAGGGAGTAAATGCCAGCTACTTAAAAATTATTGTAATTACCGCGCAGAGCTTGAAGCGCTCTGGGCAACCACACCTGCAGCTGACTCTGAGTCAGGCCCTTGGCCCACAGGCATCCTAGCGGGGTACCTGGTGCTTGTGGCTTTTCCCCTGCAGCACAAGAGTGTGCGGCATTCATTTCTAAGATTTATGTGTTGACGACATCCTCCTTCCTTACAAAATTTACTACCAGATTAACTATGGCCATAGCATAGCTATTTTCACATAATGACCACCCCGAACCATCGGAATGGACAAACGGGTTTACAAGCCCTCTCTCGGCATGGATAATACGCCCCAGTGGATTCCGGCAATAAATTGCAGTGCTTTGAAAACGTGGAATTGAGATGCCGTTGCTGAGTAAGGAGGCCTAAGATGAGAGGCCAGGCTTCTAGGACACGTATGGGGGGGCTGCAGAGAGAAGTGGTCACAGGTCCATCCATGATCAAAGCCATGGTGAGAACCGATGACCCCAACAGCACATAACACGCTTATGCAACACACGCACACACACAAACGCACCAACATGCATGCCCATGTTAGTTGTTCCCAGCGTCTTTATTTTTCTTTCTTTCCTGGGTCCTAAGGGAGGTGTGCGGCCATGAAAAAGAACCGCTATACTTGCCAGCTTCTCCCATCAGGTGCGGTCACGCAGCCCAATGTGACCAATCAAAGAGAAGCAGCAGTGCCACGTGACCGCTCTTGGCTACTATATGGTGGCCCATGCATATCTGGGATTTTAGCATTTATGAGGCTGAGGCAGGAGAGTTTCTTGTAAATCTTAGACTAGCCTGGGCTACAGAGCAAGACATGGTCTCTGAGAAACAAAAACCCTAAATAAATAAATAAATAGTGTTAGTAAATTAAAGAACAAAACAGTGTCCTTCTGGTGTAGGAATGTATGTCATTAATTACAATGGAAGCTGGACCGTTTAAATAGATTCAGGGCCTTGGTCAACTCTAAGGACATTAGGACATTACCTGTGTGATCAGTTAGAATTGGGGGGTGGTTGGAGCTTAGGGGATAGGGGCCATGAGTGTAGTTCCAGGGAGCTGAGGCCACAAACCCTTTCCTTTCTAGAAGTTTCCTAAGTGGGTTTAAATACTTGAGAGTGATTGTAGTCTAAGAGCTGGCAGAGGAATAGCTAAAATGCTGAGGGACACTGTGTCCCTCGAGTCTGGAAAGAGGAGGGACCGTGCAGAAGGGCAGGCTGGGCACTGATAGGTTATCCCCACCCTCTACCTCCACTTCACACTCAGGACATCTCACTTGATAGCTCTTCTGAGGGCCTTCCGCCTTCCCCTGCCATCTAGACCCTGCCGCATTCTACTTTCTTGATTGCGACTCCACAGTGGGGCACACAGGAAAGGTAAAAGGACAGAAAGGGGAGGCCCAGAGGCAGCTCCAGGCAGTGACATATGTCTTCAGAAAACAGCCTCAAGACTGGTCCAAGAGACGTGCGGGCTACGTCATAGGCCCGCCAGGTTCCTCTCTCTGATCTCACCTGGGTCCTGGACCCCCACCCCAGTTAGATGATTCTCCAACGACATCCCTGCAGGGCAGTTCTATGCTCCCACCGTCTACCGTGTCCTTCCCTGCAGACAAGACCACCCTAATTCCCCCAAGATATGGTAGCCTCAGATGTGAACACCCTTTCCTTCCTTCCGTCCGGGGAACCGGGCAGACCCTTCAGGACAAGATGGCTGGGGATGGATACACCTGCTAGCCACCTCTTCAGATCCAGACTGGAAGGCAGCAGAGCAGGTCAGGCCTGCCCACTATGCAGCAATGGGGGAAACGACATTCAGGGGAGCACTGGGTGACAGAGGCATCCTTGGCTAAGCTGCCACCAGGGAGCTCAGCCTAGCTTCTCCAATACTAGAGGTTAGCAAGAGACCCAGAACACACTCCCTTCTTTCTTCTCTTCTCGAGTCATGAGATTTTTATAGATTTTTTTTTTGGGTAATCTTTGGTATGCTGCTACGAATTAAATTCAGATAATATTTGGCTAAGGAGCATATGAAAATATCTTAGAAATGCAAATCAAAACCACAGTGAGATATCATCTCGGACCTCAGAATGACTTCTGTCAAAAAGACAAAAGATAGCAGATGCCGGGGGTGGGATGTGGAGAAAGGGAACGCTCGTACATTGCTAGTGAAACCGTCAATGAATACAGCCCCTATGGAAAACAGTGTGGAGATAGCTCTAGAAACTAAAAATAGAGCTACCTTATGACCCAGCCCGTTCTTTTCTCTGGGTAGGTGTGCACCCAGAGGAAAGAAGCCAGTACGTGAAAGAGATATTTTGCTTCCCTATTTATAACCAAGATATGGAATCAATCTAAGTGCCCATTGAGGTATGAATGAATAAATAAAACGTGGTACGTATCCACAGTGAAATAGTATTCACCATAAAATAAATGAAATACTGTCATCACAGCAACACGAATAGAATAGGAGGACATTATGCTGATCTCAAGGCAGAGAGAGAAGAATAGCAATTCTCAGATGCTCAGAGGAGTGTGGGGAGGGAGGAAGAATGGCTACCGCCACTGAGTACAGGGAATGTTAGCTAGGAAGTATGACTTCTTTAAAAATGTTTTCTGGGGGTGGAAGAGATGGCTCAGTGGTTAAAAGAGCATACTGCTTGCTACTCCAGAGGACCAGAGTTCAGTTCCCAGCACCCATGCCAAGCTGTTCACAGGCCTCCGGTAACTATAGATCCAGGAAGACCAGACGCCTCTAGACTCTGAGGGCACCTAACTCTCTCTCTGTCTCTCTCTGTCTCTGTCTCTTCTCTTCTGTTAAATGTAGCAAAACTAGGGTTTTTACTACATTTATTTCTTTAAACTAAATCTTTAAAATGTTTTACACATATTTAATGCATGTGTTCACTAGCATACACACACACACTTTACCCACTGAGACATCTCTTTGCCTTCTCAATAATGGTTTTTTATTAGCTATTTTGAATTGTCCAGTTAATTATGGTCTATAGTTACCTTACTCAAGTACAGATTATTAGAAAGCTTTTCTGCTGGGCTGGCAAGATGGCTCAGTGGATAAGGACAGTTATCACCAAGACTGATGATCTGAGTTCTATCCCTGGGACCTAAATGCCGGAGACTACACATGCTCTCTGTGGTATATGTGCATCCCCCCACCCCAAACTAGAAAAACAAAGGCCGGTGGGGTGTCTCAGAGGGTAAAACCACTTTCCACCGAGAATAATGACCTGAGATCAATTCCCACGATGACCCATGCGGTAGAAGGAATCAGTTGATTCCTGCAAGTTGTCTTCTGACTTCCATACACTCTCGTGTGTGCGTGTGTGTGTGCGCGCGCGCACGCACACTGTTAAAAAATGTTTTTAGAGATTCACCTCTGCTGCAGGTGACACAGTCTTGGGGATTTCAGCCCATTCCTCAAATGTTGGCCTCTGTAAGCGATTTGAAAATCACTAAGCTAGCAGGAACAATTTTCTCTTCTCTGCAACCAGAGGCCTTGCTTGAGAAATCATGCTGACATTCTCAGCTGGTAGGCGCAGTGTGGGTGAGGGGCTCATATTCTCTCCATTCCCATCAGGGAAAGCAAATAGATTTCAACTCCTGCGTCACCTCTGATCAATTTTCAGTGGCTCCCTGGAGCACTGTCAGGAGGGGAACTGGAGCTCCTGCCACGAGGAAAGAGGGTGCCACAACCCATTAGCGACACCCGCACTTGGTTCAGCATCTCCCAAGGGCCTGACACAGAGCAGGTGCTTATTCAATTTTTGTTGAATGAATAAGTAAAGTATTCTCCATCCTTGATCTCCATAGGCTGAACAGGTTAACCTATCATTAAGGAGGCTGCCATTTGGAAAAAACAGTTTATCTTTCTTTGTTCTGAGTCAGTCTCATAAAGCCCAGACTGGCCTTGAACTCACCATGCTATCCACACTGACCTTAAACGGTCTTCCTGCCTCTACCTTCCTCCAGCTGAGATCACAGGTACATGCTGCTGTCTTAGACTTCACTTTTGCCCCCACAGAAATGCCTACGAAGCTGTCTTAAAATGCTTTGGTGTCCACCTTTCTCTTTTCCCAACACTTTGGATCGCCTCTGTTTACTTTCTGTGTCCCCAGCCCCTACATAGTTCTGATGTCTTTCAGCTTCCTGTGGACTGTCATTGCAAGTGACTCCCACCCCAGCACTGTCTGGGGACCCATGCTGAGCTCCCCCCCATCCCCCACCAGCATTGTGACTCCCCTGCAGAGCTCTGGTACTCCTGAGTGCACACAGGTGGAGGCTGAGTCTGTGGTTCAGGTGAATGGACATGATTATAGATTCAGAGCGCTCATAGACAGCAGGAGAGATGGGAGCATGTAGTTTGCTGGAGGGCAGGGCATGTCTGTTGTTGTGTGGGGAACAAGTGCAAAGGAGCCTGGTGTATCTGAGCACCAGACATCCTGTTTTTCCATAGAACCTAAACCTCTCTCTCTGCATTTCTAGGAGGCAACTGTATGGACAGGGAAGCATTTCAAGGCTGTGTCCAAGGGCTAGAAAGCTCATGTATACCCCACAGGAATTCCACATCACCGAAAACCCAGCTCTGTCTCCCTCCCTGGCCCCCTGTGCCTCTAGAAGAATGACTGAGGCTCTGAAAAGAGAGTGTCCTCAGGCGGCCATTTCTGCATGGCACATGGGTCACTCAGCCACGAGAGGCATCTGCCTGGGGCTGACGGACAAGAATTCATCGCAACTTCCCTGGCTCTGGCCCTGACTCTTTTATTATTATTTTTTCCTGGAACAGAGAGGGAGGAAAGTATTTCTCGCAGATACCGAGAAGAGTTTGTTATTTTGGCTATAAGATGTACCAAATATGAGAAGGATGCTCCTCCAGCCTACGTGGACACGTTCCCCTCAGCCCAGCATCCTTGGGTGCTTGAGAAAAGAAAGAACTGAAAAGAATTCTTTGTGTGTATGTGTTTGTGTGTGCGTGTGTGTGCTTCTCTTCATGCCTCACTGAGATACACAATCACTGTGGTCTTTTCACACCCAGGATAGTGAGGTAGCCGTTAGATATTCCTCCTTTGAAATTTGGTTGCACACATCATACAGATTAAGGAAAGGTTGGAAATGCTCCCCCAGTCCCAGCTGACCACTGCCCAACAAGAACTCTTCCATATATATATATATATGGATATATATATAATGTAATATATATTACTGTCACTCCCGGAAGTCCATTTCCACTTTGCAAAGGGCACCCAGAGAGCCTGTGCTCCCTGGATGGTGCCACCATGTCCCTGCCCTTCGTCTCCCTCTCCAGAATACCATGCTCCTAACCACAATGACTCAATTACTCCATCCTCTCTCATGTAGCTGTTCACACAAGACAGCCTGGTATCTGACCATTTTTAAGGCACCATTTTCCCCAGTGAGGCACAGAAGAGTATAGGAGCGCCACACCCACAATCCAGTCCACAGGAACCCTAGAGAGGACAGCTGAAGGAGGGGCACGCTGGAGCTTCGGGCTGGCAATGTGCATTTGACCATCTTGGGTGAAATGCCTAACAGTAAAAAACGTGCTGGCTATAGGTCTTTCCCATGATCTGCTTCTTCGTGGAGGCAGTCCACGAAGAAGACAATTTGCATGAGTTTGAGGGCAGATAAAGTGAGTTCGGGTGCCTTTTGCAGAGGTGGGGGTAGGTGGAGTGAGTTCTTCCTGGCAGTATTTCTACCCACAGTAGTTTTAGTGGTGGGTAGGCCCATTTCCCAGTCAAGACCCTGGTTAAAAATAAACTTTTACGGCAAAGCAGGCTGTATCTAGACTCCAGGAGCCCGGAAATGCTGCGTCCTTGCATGTCCCAGCCTTGCTCTGTCCATCTGACAGATGTGGGATCTGATCATCCCGGTTCCCTAACCATGGCAAGTCTGTAGACCAAACACACTCCTAGAGTTCTGGCTGGTTCTGCAAGAACAGGTTGGTGCCCTGTGGGCACAGGCCGGTCCAGTCCGGAATTCGACTCCCAGCCGCCTTCCCTCTGTCTAGTAAAGCTACCTACTTTAAAGTAAAGCACCAAGCCGTCCACACTACCTCCCTTTTGCCTCAGTTTCTCTGGGTTTCAGAATTAGGCGGGGTGTTGTGGTGCACCAAGGACTGACAGAGAAGTAGAAATCATGCCCAGGGCCTTACCTTGCAGCTGCTGGCGCGGGGATTTCTCCGGGGCTCCATGCCTGCCTGCCCCTTCTTATAGCTGCCCCAGTGCCACTTGCGCAACTGCCGAACCAGCCCCGGTCCCTGCGAGCGCCAATTCCCGCCCCGCCCCGCCGGGCAGCGACGGTGCTGGTGGCGGCCTAGTGCTTCATGCACGAGCCCGGGTTGTGGGCGCCTCGAGGGACGACTTCAGCCGCGCCCTCGAGTGCAAGTTTGAGGACTCTTGGTAGGAGCCAGCAATCCTCGAGGTCGCGCCAGCGGCTCCTGCGCCGCGGTGGCTTAAGGATCGGTCCCTTGGGATGGCGCTTCCAGCTCCGCGGGGAGTAAAGCCGGGATGGTGACTACGGAAGTCCGCTTGGGGACAGGGTGGCTAGTAAGCAAGGAGTCGGCCGGCTGCGGCTTTCGACAGTCTACATACCCAACCTGGCTGCTCAGAGGGGGAACTAGGTACCACGCTTCGGATGGTTGTCTTTCTTTAGTACCCGAAAGACACCCTTTCTCTAGGGATGAGATGTCCGCTCTTAGGACGACACAGAACGCTATTCCAAGCACTTTTGCCTTTAGAAACGCTCTGTACCAGTTACTGGGGACAGGTGACAGGAGCCTGCCCCAGCTCAATATTTTCTTCATTTGGGCAGGAATATCCTTGGATTCCCAGGAGGAGGAAACAGGTACCGGGGCTTACATTTTATAACCCCAGCTGTCATGGATTAGAGACAGCCAGGGACCCAGGTGCGAACAATTGATCAGACCCATGGAGGTCACCCCAATTGAGAACAACTTTGGAAACAATCACTCACCCTCAGGAAAAACCAGACAGTCACATTGGGTAGGAGGACACAGACCAGCCCAAATCCTGCCTGACCTGACCTGGTTTGGTACCACCCAAGAAACAGGAATGACCTTTACCTAGTTAAATGGCTGGAAAACAAACAAGAACAATAGTTCTGTTGTGGAAATTATAAGAAATTTAAATTTTAGTGTCTACAATTAAAGGTCTGAATTTGGTCTTCAAAATTTGTTTTCTCTTGTGTAAGCCCCTACAGAGGTAGTGTTCTTTCCTTCAAAACAGGAATTGTTTGCTAACCTGCAAATTCCAAAATACACGCACGCACGCACGCACGCACGTACGTACATACGCATGCACCTGCACTTGCTTCTCCCGGCCCCCGTCCTGCCAGTCTCTCTATGGGGATGCCTGGCTGCTGGTCCATCCCTTTGAACTGCAGAGCCTCCTGCTCTGCATAGACCCTGCTTTCCTTTGTTGGGGAGGCTTCCTTGATTGTGGACAGAGGACAGGAGCCTCTGCCGTTTTCTCTTGAAGTCCTGATACCTTCACAATGCCAGCAGCATGTAGGTGCCCAAGAATGATTTGCTGAGGTGAATCCCAGGTCACCGTGAACCACATAGTTGTCAGGGTTAGTGTACTTCTGTATGAGCATTCTTCTAGATTCGAGCCACTGGGAAGGTGTGTGTGTGTGTGTACATATATATATATTAACCTTGGGAAAATATATTTTTGGTGATGATGTAAAAGGAACCATGAAAACCAGATTCAAGATGAGTCCTGGGGGCAACCGTCACAAAGCATTTGAGACTACTTGGTGGAGGCACGCTCCCCAAAGACAACTCGTTCTGTGAGGTGATAGGTTACTTTGATAAACAAGTTAAAGATCTCAGTACCTACCGAGCACAAAGCTAGAATATCTTTTATTTATTCTCTGACAATTCTATATATGTAAACAATGCATACTGGTCTTATGCACCCCAGCTCTCCTGGAGCTCTAAGACATTCCCAATGTGTCATTCTTTGCCCCCTTTTATCTCCAAGTGCTCATGTTGGAGTGTTGGCTGATCTTGTTGGCTTGATCTTGTATACGTTTGTTCAGGTAACCATAAGCTTAGGGGTGCAATGGACACCTCATGCCCAGAAGATGCTATCTCACAGTGCTCTTCTTCATACTCCAGCTCTTACATTATTCCCACCCCCTGTCTCTAACGTTCCCCTGAGTCTGGGGAGGGGAAGCTGATACAGCTATCCCTGTGGGGGCTCAGTGCTCATTCTCAGCACTTCAAATAGTTATGAATCTCTGATTAACTGTTGACCACTTCGGAGGGAGGTTTCCCTGGCTAAGGTTGAGGGCAGCAATGATCTTTGGGTATAAACATGAATATTTAGAAGGCAGTTTGACATCATGCTAATTTAGCAAGACAATAGTAGCAGGTTCCCCGCTAAGGCCTATACACTCTCTAACTGTGGGATTTTGACCAGATTGACAGTATCAGGCATAAGCTCCATTCTGTGGCGTAGACCTCAAATCCAATCCAGAAGTAATTGGTTACCCCATAACCTTTGTGCCACTTTTACACCAGTGGTCACATTTTGCCTGGCAAGATAGTTTATAGCATGAAGGGCTCTCCAGAGGGAAATACCATGGATAGCGTTTCTCTCCTAGCAACCTGCATAGCCTCTGCTAGAACAGTGGTTCTCAACCTGTGGGCTGTGACCTGTGGGCTGGGGGTCAAAGGTCCCTTTCACAGGAGTAGCCTAAGATATTAACTTTACAATTCATAACAGCAGCAACATTACAGCTATGAAATAGCAATGAAAATAAGTTTCTGGTTGGGGGGGTCACCACACATGAGGAACTGTATCATAGGGACACAGCACCAGGAAGAAGGGTGTTCTAGCACTATGTAAACTGGCCAGCAAGGAGGAAGTTTTCAGACCAAGTCCAGCTTGATTTCTCCGCAACCAAAGTATGTTGTGTATTCAACCGTGGGTCCTTACTACCAAATTCTGGTGGGTATTTGACAAGAGTAATGTTGTTTTGGAGACCTCTGGGGCCTCCTGACTCAGGGATTTATCCCAAATCTGGCACTATGATTTTTATTTAAAAAACCCATGTCTTCTGGGTTTAACACATATTTTTAGATGAAAGTTTCTAAAATAGTGAAAAATAAGAAATAATATAATGAATTATACTTATTTCCTAAAGTATTATTATTATTTTCCATATTTTAGCTTCAGTTTTTCAAAGTTATTTTAAAGCAAATTGCAAACACTTTTATACTCCCAAATACTTGGGTGCTTTCTAAAAAATAAATTTTCTGTTTGTTTGTTTTTTGAGGCAGGATTTCTCTGGGTAGCTTTGGCGGCTATCCTGGAACTCACTCTGTAGACCAGGCTGGTCTTGAATTCACAGAGATTAACCTGCCTCTGCCTCCCGAGTGCTGGGATTAAAGGTGTGCGCTGCCACTGCCCAGCAAAAGTAAGTTGTTTTGTTTGTTTGTTTTTTATATAAGATCACTATCAAAAATAGCAATTCTTTAACATTGTGAAAGTATACATCATATGTACGGACTGGTTTCATGTGTCAACTTGACACAAGCCAGAAACATTAGAGAGGAAGGAACCTCAGTTGAGGAAATGCCTCCATGAGATCCAACTGTAAGGCTTTTCTCAGTTAGTGATCAATGGGGGAGGGCCCAGCCCATTCTGGGTGGCGCCATCCTTGGGCTGGTGGTCCTGGGTTCTCTAAGAAGGTGGGCTGAGCCGGCCAGGGGAAGCAAGCCAGCAAGCAGCTCCCCTCCATGGCTTCTGCATCAGCTCCTGCCTCCAGGTCCTGCCCCACTTGAGTTCCTGTGCTGACTTCCTTTGGTGATGTGGAAGTGTAAACCAAACAAACCATTTCTTCCCCAACTTCTTTTTGGTCATGGTGTTTCGTTGCAGCAATAGAAACTCTAGGACATCATAGTTCTCCAAATGTCTCAGAATTGTCTTGTATTGCTTTGTTTGAACCTGGTTGTTTTATTCCCAATAAGTATTGATTTCTTGGTGCTATGTATGTGTTCTACCACTGAACTACACTCCCATTCCCTACACGTATTTATTGAAGGAAATAAAGGAATAAGGGTGGGAAAGAGAAAATCAAGATGTGCGTATGTGGAAGTCAGAAAGTTCTAACAGGAGCAGTGCTTTAGAAATGTATTGACCGAGAAGAGGAACACATGCTGAGTATATTCAGTTTAGGGAATCAGTGAGATTACTGACAGGAAGACTAATATATATATAATATATATATGTATATATATGTGTGTGTATGTATGTATGTATGTGTATGTGTATATGTATATGTATGTGTGTTCCCCTACATATTTTCTCTTAAAAACTAATGCTAATTAAAAATTAATACTAATTAGTTTTGAGTTGGGTTTTTAAAACCCATACTAATTCATGCTACTACTCTTCATCTCATCTTTAAATTTTATAGTTTGGAAAAATTTAAATCTCCATAATACATTTACAAAAAAAATGGCATTGAAATATTTCCACATCCTTAGCATCCGTTTTCAACCGTTACCCATCTCACTTCCTTCCTTTAATATATCTGGAATATAATTTCTCTCTCCTGTACACGGACCTGAGTCTTTCTTTTTAAAGTCAGTGTGTATTCCATTTTATGGATACACCATAATCTACCTAACCACATTGTTACATACGTACCGTTGTAATTAATATATTTAAATATACTTCTTTGATCCCTGTGTGAGTATATCTGTGGGAGAAATTCCGATAAGTAGAATTATCAGGCCAGGAGTTATGTGCATTCAAAATAGAAATATATTGCCAAGTTACATTCCTTAGAGATTGTACCAATTTGCATATGCAATTGACTGTAAGTAACAGTGATTTGAGCATTAAGGATATTGAGTTATCTCTCCTAACCAGAAGCCCCGAGGAAGGCAGGTGCGGTTTCCTGCAGTAGCTTCATTGTGAATCCTCCGTTTGATGTTGTTTCCTTCAGTCGTTGTGCTTATGGCCCTGAAACTGCAGGAGGGGGACGCTCCACTCTGCAAGCATCCAGTCCTCAGCCTGGTAGGCAAGGTGAGACAGAAGGCAGACTGTCTGGGCTCGGGATGTCAACCTGCTAGACTCTGTGGGATTCTACACTCAGAGGTCACTCATTGCTCCGGGTCTCGCCTCTTTCTCTGCTTCCTCTAGTTCTGCCTGATGCCTTTGTTCATTAGCAGGTGATAAACTGCATTTCCTTAGTTCTTTCCAAGACCAATTTCCACTTCATCGTGTTCTCCTCAGGCAACTTGAGTTAGACGGTGCGCTTCCAACAGGCCTTCTTAGTGGAAGGGAACAGCTGATATCAACCAAATCTTGCCCTACTCACCCTCTTTGCTAAGAGGGTCTGTCCTTCCCACAGGAGCTCCAGGGGGGCTTCGCTTGTGAAAACCCAGGGCTGTCAAGCATGCTAATTTTACTTCTCCTCACTTGGAGTGGGGCTCAATGCTAGCTAAGGAGGAAAGGGTTGGGGTTCATCTCTCAGCAAGCCAGTCAGCTTAGCTATGCCTCAGTGCCCAGACATGGCCTCCTGGTCTAGTCACTGGGTGCTGGAAAAATGAGAAATTCGGGGCTCCCTCTTTAGTACATGGGCATATCTGGGCCTTGCCCTGGTCCGGGCTGGCCTTGTCACGGAGGGTGTATACCTGTGTAAGGAATAAGAGAAGGGTAAAGGTGCAAAGGAGTCCTTTGAACAAGTGGTTGTACCTTTCTCCAGCAGGTCGCCGTGGGCATTTTAGGCTGACTCCTCTCCCACCTGGGCACTGAGGGATGTTCCCCTGTAAGTGTTCCATGTTGTTCAGGAAGCATTGAGCTTGCTTTTCCCCCTTTCCTTTGGTCCGTGTGTCCTTCTGCTCCCCTCTCTTCCCCTTCCACTGTGGACTTTCTTACACAAAATGCTGAACAATCAAGTGTTCAAAGTGCCTTTTTAGACCAGTTAACGTATCTCACCAATGCTACCTCCTGTATCCAACAGTAGCCATGCAGAAAGTCATGAAGAGACTGGGATTCTTACCGTAATCATCCCTCCACAGGAAAAAGGCCCACCGTACTTGGGAAAACATGAGTTAACAGGAAGCACCAGCATTGGAGGCCAAGTCGCCAGAGAGCAAGATGCCAAGGGAGGAAAGGCCCTGAAAGGCTGGATCAGAGAGCGGGAGGGAGGGGCTCGGGGAGTGGGAGCAAAGGCTGCTTCCAGGGGAGATGAAAAGGCCTGAACTCTGAAGGCCCTGCAGCCAGTGGAAGCATCTGAAAGTATACGAAAGTGGATTCCTACGTTCAGACCATCATTCTAGAGGACTCACTTGGCAGAGAAATGTGGGCCAGGTTGTTGAGGAGGAGACCCGAAAAGCAAGGTGACAGATCATGAGGAATTATTAGTTCACCCACTGTTGTTTATTCACGCTTGGATCCAGGAAGTTTCATTGAGGACGTGCTGTACACTGGGCTGGACCCTGAAGCAAAGGCAAGTGAGATACAGGGCCACGCCCCCCTCCGCAGTGCCCAGCCCCATCGAAGCTCGTGTGGAAACTGAACTGCCATCGTGAGGTGGCAAGAGGGACATCAGGCAGGACGTGTGCCAGGTGAATTATGAATTGAATAACGTGTGAATGTGGAATTGAAAAACTTTCACAATGGTGAGCTGAACGATCTTTTATTCTTTATAGATTACGCAGATTCTGATATTGAGGCGTTAAAAAAGTTTATCTGAGAGTGTTAGACAAATAGATACAGTAAATAAAAGTAACGTTACATTAGAAAAAAAGTAACATTCCCTTGGCCCCTTTGCTCATGATATTGCTCCTCCCTCTCTGACTGGACTCCAGGAGTTCAGCCCAGTGCTTAGCTGTTGATCTCTGCATCTGCTTCCATCAGTTACCAGATGAAGGTTCTATGATGACAATTAAGGTAGCCATCAATCTGATTACAGGGAAGGGCAGTTTAGGTACCCTCTCCACTGTTGCTTAGATGCTTAGCTGGGGACATCCTTGTGCTCTCCTGGGAGTTTCCCTAGGGCCCAAGACTGTGATGGGGATACCCATAGAAGCAGCTGACCCGAGCTAGTGGGAGTTCACTGACCCTGGACTGACAGCTGGGGAAGCAGCATAAGACTGAACTAGGCCCTCTGAGTGTGGGTGACAGTTGTGTGGCTTGGGCAGTTTGTGGGGCCACTAGCAGTGGAACCAGTATTTATCCCTAGTGTAGGAACTGTCTCTTTGGATCCCATTCCCTATGGAGGGATCCCTTGCTCAGCGAAGATACAGGGAGGAGGGCCTTGGTCCTGCCTCAGATGATGAGACAGACTTTGTTGACTCCCCGTGGGTCATTGTCTCTGAGGAGTGGATAGGGGGTGGAGTGGGGGGGATGGGAGAATGAGAGGGAGAAGGAAATGGGATTGGTATGTAAAATAAGATTATTTTTAAAAGGAGAAAAAAGAAACCATTCAGACATATCCAACAAACAAACAAACAAACAAAAAACATTTTGAGGGTAAGAACCCCAGGCCTGTTAGCTGAATGACCAACCTGGAAGGACAAAGTCATCATCATATTACCACCATCTAGAACTCAGTGATGCTGTTGTGAGAGACAGAGAAGAGGGAGGTGACTGTGAAGGGGAGAGGAAGGAGGGTGGCCAAGATGCTTGGGGTGAATGTAAATTGCTCAGGACCTCAGGCTGTTTATGTTAAACAGTCAACGGGGCTGAAACCCATGTGAGAGACCAAGGTGTGAGCTATGGACCCAGGTGTCATTGAGAAGGTGTGGGCAATTTCTCCTGAAGCCAGAACTGCGAGGACCAGCAGGATTGAGCCTATGGAGTGTTCTGTGACCCACAATGCACAAACTAGCACAAACTGGTGTTGAAGTGTGAGCGGCGGGCTATATTCCTGGCACCCGGCTGCCTGCACGGCTAGCTTTATACCCGAAATAATTACACAGAAACTGTATTCTTTTAAACACTGCTTGGCCCATTAGTTCCAGCCTCTTATTGGCTAGCTCTTACATATTGATCTAACCCATTTCTAATAATCTGTGTAGCCCATGAGGTGGCTTACCAGGGAGGATCTTAGCCTGCGTCTGTCTGGAGTGAGAGAATCATGGCGACTGACCTGACTCAGCTTCTTTCTCCTAGCATTCTGTTCTGTCTACTCCGCCTATCTAAATTCTACCCTATCAGAGGGCCAAGCAGTTTCTTTATTAGTTAACCAATGAAAGCAACAGATTAGAAAGAAATCACTCCCACATCAAACTGGTCTACAGTGGAGAGAGGGGAATGAGGGAATGGGGATGGGAATTTGCTGGTGTGAGGATCAGACAGGAGTCTGAGGAAGCCACAGGATCCTGTCAGCCCACCCAAGCTCAGGAGAAGTCCTCCAGGAACAGAGTAAGAACAATTAACCTTTCCTGACTTTCATTATTTAACCTACCTGATTGCGGTTAGGAGAAGCTGGGAAGCAGGCCACCAGCAAAATCATCCAAAGCCCCATCATGCCCAGACTGTCTGGCTTGCGTGTCTCCTCCAATAAGCCCCGACTTGGAGCAGTGATGTATTCTCAGCTTGGTATCCAGTCTTGAAGCTTCAGGGAAGGAGTTAAAAACCAAGATGCCAGCTGCAGCAGCCTTCTTGTCTGAGCCCTATACAGGCACCAGGAGCGCAAGGACAAGGGCCATGAGCATAGGCAGAGACGGTGCCAAGAACCCAGAACCGAGCAAGCGTTTGGGAGAATGTTCCAGAGAAGCCACAAGAAGCCTTGAGCCCCCCTGGAAATTGAGGCAACACATTTGGGGTGTCTCAGCTTCACAGTCCCAATAAACAAGCTGCCAGCAACTAGAGCTGGCTGTTGAGGTAGTAGGGAAGGCGGGCAGGCTGCACGTCCCCAGGGTGCAAGTCCCTGAGGATGTACAGTGTGCCCAGCACCATACTGGGTCCTATTTGGTCCCATAAACATGAAGGATGTGGTTCATATCCTGAAGGAATTCGGAACTCCTAGCGGGGGGAAAAATCACCATGGAAACAGGACCAGAAAGAGATTGTCAGCCATGGTGTTAAGGGCAGACCCTGGAGTCACACTGCCTGGGTTGATTCTTGGCTCCTCCATCATCTGGGGCATTACTTGGGATGAGCCGCTTCTCTCTGTCTCCTTCCCGGTCTGTAACGGGAGCATTGCGGGAGTGCCTCAGTGCTATGAGGATCGTTTGGGCTATTACAAATGAAGCCCTCTGCACGTGTTAATTATTCATCAGAGCAGGAGAGTTGGAAGCAAGGAGCAGCCAGCTGCACGTGTGCTGAGTGACCAGCAAGGGATGTGCCTGCTCAGCAGAGCGGAACGCGGTGGCAAGAGAAATCCATCTCTCCGACTTTTACGCAACCGTCGGTTCTGGTGCGTCCTATTGTGGTCTGTTATGAGAGCTGAGAAGTCAGAAGATCTATCTGCCCAGGGCTGAGGCTGCCAAGTGTATTTCTTCTGCAGCTTGGTTACATAAGCAGTGGGGTTATGCTTGACCCCTGGGGAGGGGGGCATGGCTGAACAGCTGGCCTAGAAGCCAGGAGCCGCTCTCTCCTGCAAAAAGCCTGCTCCTGGGCATGGCTTCCCGGCACCTAAGACACTGCCTTGTGGGTATCATTGTTTTGTATATGCCTGGGGGAGATATTGATTTAGAAAGCAAGGTCTGATGTCCAGAGAATTTAAAATTCTGATAATTCCCCTCCCTTGAAATCACAAGTATTTTATATTCTTGGTGCATAACGTCTCCCTCATCTTGTGTCTCTCTGTGTATCTTTTCCACCAGAGTAGGGTTGTTTAGTACACATTATTTGCAGTTGTCTCGTATTTCTTACTTTGTCGTTAAATATCTTTCCATGATGTCATTTATGACACCTGCATTGTGCCAATGTGCTGTAAATTATTTAACCAATCCCTTCGGTTGAAGCTTGAGAACATTTTCAATGATGTTCTTTCTTCCCACAAACAAGGCTCTCATGCATAACCTTGCAGATAAATCTCTCCAGATATTTGTGCTTATTTCTTTAGGATCATTTCTAAAAGCCATCCGACAGCCGTGCCGTGTTTGGGGGCTTTGTATGCTTATGGTTAGAATTCCCTGGATGAGGCTCCCAGTAATAGTTTTCCTACCCCAGGGCCTGCAGAGGCCCAGCTAAGTCACTCGTGGAGAGCGTGGGGCGCGGGGGAGGGGGCTAGACAGGTCACCTGGTGACTTGGAAATCCCTACTTTGCTGTACTGGCTATTTTATGTCAATTTGACACAAGCTACTAAGAAGAGGAGGGAACCTCAATGGAGAAAAAGCCTCCATAAGATAGGACTGTGGGCAAGTCTATAGGGCCTTTTCTTAACTAGTGATTGATATGGGCGGTCCTGGGCCATTGCGGGTGGGACCACCCTTAGGTTGGTGGTCCTGGGTTCTTTAAGAAAGCAGGCTGAGCAAGTCAGTAAGCAGCACTCCTTCATGGCCTCTGCATTAGCTCCTGCCTCCAGGATCCTGCCCAGTATGAGTTCCTGCACTGGCTTCCCTCCGTGGATTAGGATTCGGGAATATGTAAACCAAATAAACCCTGTTCTCCTCAAGGTGTTTTTGGCCATGGTGTTTTGCCACAGCAATAATAGCCCTAACTAAGACAATTACTAGGAAGAGTGGCTGGAGCAAAGAAAACGGCAGCGTGTGGTCGGTCCATATGGAGGAGGTCCATGGGAGCTGGACATTTAGCTGCCCCTTGAAAAAGCCGGGGCAGACCCTGCCCCCAAAGACCGAGCAGAAAGAACTGTGTGAACTCTATGGAGGTGAACGGGTTGCCTCACAGAGGGGAAACAGAAAGGACAGACTCTCCGCAGCTCAAACACTTATTACTTGGGAGCCCTGGGTTGTCCCACCCACTAAACTGTGGGCTGTCTCTTCCAGTTGACTGAACTCCAGACGGCTGTGCTGCGGGTTCTCATTTGTACACGCCCACCCCAGCCCAAGGGGAGAAGTGGGGCAGCATAAATGTTTGTTGAACCGATAGGACAAATGACACTTTAACCCCAGTTTCTGTTTCCAGATCAAAACTGCAGTACCCTACTGCTTGGCCTGGTGTACACTGAGTATCCTTTCTGGAGGACTGTGAGCGATGTATACCCAATGCTTAAGAGATGCACCCCTCTTGACCAAAGATGTCACCTCTAGAAATGTCTTGGAAAGTAACCCAAGGTCTCCAGGAACCTGCCTCTCATTCTGGGTTGCTTGGCATTGGAGAATATTCCCTGCCCTGTTACCCACATTCTGCTTTTCTTCCCTGCATAGCTGTCATACTGACTCCTGTAGCCGGGTCCCCAGCGGGGCATCTTCTGCGGTTTGTGTTGTGTCTGGTTATACGGAGGAGTTATCTGAATATCTCCACCAGTGCCTCTTAGGGCAGCCAGGCAGAATCTGCGTCTATGTTACTAGTTAGCTAGCTCCATCCCTGGCAGACGACAGGGTGCAGCACCAAGAGCAGGTGCAGAAAGAGTGATGGGGCCACACTTGGGGAAGGAGGTTCCTCGAATGATTCAGGCACACCCTGCAGAGCCATGAACCCTCATCCCTCTGCTGCTTAGACCGGCAGGCATGAGCTGGGAATTTGCACACTACTCAGAGAGGCAATAGCAGCGTTTTCGATCCCACCTTTCAAAATAAGAGTCGAAAAGAAGATTGGGCATATGGAAGCTGGGAAAGGGAAGGAGCGTGGCTGAAGGGCTGGAACCCGTGGCATCTGGGATCAAGTCCCAGGCTCAGTTCTTCAGTTAAAGGTCTTCCTGTTTACACTCTGATACAAATGTAATTATATGTAACAGAACAGACTCGTTCTTTTCTAACAGTCTCTAGCACTCAGGACTTTTGCTTTGTTTCAGGGTCTCCCATAGTCAGTTTCGGGGCCTTCCGTTGTCAGACTGACATCAAATTCGTTCTGTAGTAGAGGATGACCTTGAACTGTGGATCCTCCCGACTCCACCTCCTAAAGTGCTGGGATTATAGGTGTGTGCCATCACGCCTGACAGGACTTTCAATATATGTTATGAGTTCCCCTAGTGAGTTTTAGAGAGGATTTAATTAACTCTAATTTGATTCAAAGGAGCTGGCCTCGCGAGACAGGGGTTTATGAGATAAGGAGAGACTCCGCTGGAGTGACATCTGCCGAAGAAGCACGCGGACAGGCAAGCCTGGCATCTTCTTCCACGGTTCCAGAAGCAGCACTTCTGCATTAATAAGAAATGAATTTTTATTGATAGTAGAGTTAATTACTGATGGTAAATTTGCCCTTTTTGACAAGGAAGAGTGATTAAGATGTTAACCCACGCCATACTAGTGGAGGAAGCCAACGGCAGGCAGCTCTTCAGGGTGGTTGATGCTAGTCTCGGCTTCAAAGTGAGAAAGTAGGGGCTCCCACAGGTGTCAGTGAATTTGCTCAAAGGTGTCCAGCAGAGCCCCAGTCTGAGCAGTCAGGGTTTTGCTCCTGTCCCAGCCAGTCCTACCCTGGTTGTACTGTCGAACTTCCGGGGACCCAGGTCTCAGCCTAGCCCAAGAAGATCAGAATGCCTGGGCTTGGTGCTAGGTGTCAACAGTTTTAAAACTTCTCTAGGTGGCACAGTGGATGAGTCTTGACCGTACAGTCTTTACCTCAAGACTTCTGAACTCACAGGCAGCCCTGACTGTGAAACAGAGGGACCCATTCGGAATTCCCTTAAGATTGCCGGGAGCTTTAACAACAGATGCTGCCTGGGATTGGGGGGTATCATTTAAGGCAGAGACCCTGGGGGGAGGCTTGCTCCTTAGCCTGTATCCTTTTAAAATATCCTAGGGAATCCAAATGCAAGCAGTGCTGAGAATTAAAGTCTAGAGACTCAAACCAAATAGCTAACCCACCCCAACTGATCAGGACAGAGTTTGGGGTGTTGTGGCCCATCCTCTGTGGGATCCCATTGAGTTGTAGGGAGCAAGGATGAAGCAGCAAGCCATCAACACTTTATAGCCCACCTTGCTGGGAAGACAAATGCTCCAAAGAACCCATCCTGCTCTTAAGTCAATCCAATGCTTTCAGCAAATTTGTTGAAACATTTACTCGACAATAATATCTCTTTGTAGAAAAAAAATCAAGTACACTTTAATCTTTGTCCATAAAAATGATTTTAAAAAAAAAGATCACAATGGCTCCACATGAATGAGCTTCACCATGAGGACAAAGACAAGTTTGAATACAGGAAAATGAATATGTAAACTTTGGGGTGGGCTGAAGGCACTCTGGATCTGTATGCAGACGGTCAAGAAGTACGGAAGGGAATAACGAGTGAGTCTTAGCAATCAAGGCATAATGGAGATTGGGCAGAAGGCAGGGCAGGAACTGCAGGGAAGGCCATCTGGAGGGCTTGGGATGAGACAGCAATGGCTTAAAATGCTTCTTCCCAGCTGACCTTCACCTCAGCTCTCTCCATCCTCCTGTGCCTCTCTCTCACTCTTTTTTTTTTTGAAGGGCCTGGGAGGGCCCTGTTCATCCCCTCAGTAGGGTAGCATGGGACCCTTTGGGGAGATTGGGATTAAAAACAGTCTTTCCAACTCGCAAGACCTCCCACATAGGAAGAGAAAGAAAGAAAACAGTTTATTATTGACTAAGAAGGATTCGATAGGATGAGGCGCAGTGCTGCCAATCCAGAGACACAGACAGCTGGGCGTCCCACGCTTAGGAGAGCCCAGCAGATCCAGCCCACTCTGTTCATGTTCTTAGACCATCAATAGGAGTCCTGGGGTATCACCTGTCAGCAGCTGTCACACAGTGTACCCCAGAGAGCTCTCTGGTCCTGGGGGAATGAGTAGCTGTCTGTCTTTCCTATTGTATTTCTTTTCTTTTCTTTTCTTGACATGCTAAGGGATTCAAACTCAGAATGTCACATATGGTAAGAATCTTCTGCACCATTGAGCCACACCTCTAACCCCTGATAATAAACCACACATCTCTTTGTCCTGTAACTGAGTTATTCAGCCCCCTAAAACTAGAAATTGGGGTGCTATTTTGCTTGTTGATTACATTTAGAGGGAATAATCTCCAACTCTCTGAGAAAGACACCTGGGGGAGGCCAGAAAGGGACTTACCAAGTGTCCTCTCTCTCTCTCTCTCTCTCTCTCTCTCTCTCTCTCTCTCTCTCTCTCTCTCTCTCTCTCTCTGCGTGTGTGTGTTATATACACTCAAGTGCACATGTGTGTAGGGGCAGAAGTTGACTTAGGGTGACATCCACCGTCATTCCCTCCTTTCTTATTGAGATAGACTCACTTCCCACTTTCAGCTGGACTGGCTGACTAGTGGACCCTGGGGACATCTCTGCCTCCCATCCAGCACTGGGGTGCCAGGTTTGCATGGCCAAGCTGGTCTTTCCTGTGGGTGCCAGGGACCCGAACTCAGGTCCTCACATTGTGCAGAAAGCACTTTACCCACCAGACCATCTCTTTAGCTCCTTATTGCACTTTTAAACAGTGGTGTACATATTTCAAAGAGATGGCAAGAACAAAAAGAAAGTGCCTTTGGTTTGGTTATGTGTCTCACTTTGTAGCCCGAGTTAGCTCTCCGGGTCTCCATCCTCCTGCCGCAGCATTCTGTAGGCGCGGGGGGGGGGAGGTTCCCAGCATGCACCATCGCATTTGCTCCTTCCATTATTGAAGGTTCTTGTTTTTCATGTGCATTTGTCCTTGCAGAACAAATTCAGCTTTGGCCTTCATGCAGTTCCTGCCAGGGAAGGATAGGAATGTTTGGCCCCAGGGGCAGTGGTTGGCTGGCCTGGCTGTAACATAAAATCCAAGGAGCAGAATTTAGCTGAATCTGATGTAGAGACCTTGGGAGGTGGCAAGGGAGGCTTTGAGGTGCCTTGGGGAGCTTGGACAGTTTCGGGATTTGCTAGGATGGGTGGAGGGACCACCCAACCGCAGGCAGTTTCTTGGACCACGATGCCGAGTGTCCCTGCTCTCTTGCCTCTGTCCTCAGTCACATCACCCTGCTCCCTACCCCTCACATGTCCTCCGGTGTCACCTCTTTGCTCCCTGTCTGGTAGAGGATGATGGCCTGAGTGCTGGCTTTCTTCTGTGGCCTCTTCTTCCCGCCCCTCCCCAGCACAGCTCCCGGCTTCTGCTCCACTCCAATTAGACTCTAACCCACTAGAAGCTGCAGCCAATTCTGGGAAAAGTTCAAATCTTTGGGGACTTCAAAGATTAACCTTTACTGTTAAGGGTTCTCAAAAAGAGAAAAGAAAAATGAAATAAAAAGAAAGGCATTGGAGAGTGGGGGTGGGGCGGGGTAGCGAAGCACGGGTTGATCGTTGTTTGATCTTTCCATGTTCTGAGCGTTCGCATCTCAATCATGGCAGAGCCAACCAGGGGCAAAAGGGGGGTGCAGGGCGGGCTGACTGGTCCTGGATGTAGGGCCTGTGGCAGCGTCAGCTTCGTGTTAGCAAATTCCAAGCAGGGCTTTGAATTTTTGGTGTGTGTTTGTGAGCCTGTGGCATGCGTCTGCCATTTGCTCTCTCTCTCTCTCTCTCTCTCTCTCTCTCTCTCTCTCTCTCTCTCTCTCTCTCTCGCTCTCTCTCTTCTCTCTCTCTCTTTCATGCTCAGTCACTACTCCAGCACCGTGCCTGCCTGATACCACGCTCTCCACCATGGAGGCTCACCCTCTGACACTGTAAGCAAGCCCCCAATTACATGATTTACTTTATGAGTTGGTCATGGTGTCTCTTCACAGCACTAGAGAAGACACTCTGACACTTAGCTGTCCAGGCGTCCACCTGTGTCTGAGGTTCTCGTGCTGTGCAGAAGGGAGAAGTTTCCATCAGATTGTGCCTGGCATGCTGGGGACGAGGCCAGGCCAGGCCAGGCCAGCAGTTCTGCGGTTCTAGGCTGTGTCAGGGGAAGAGAACGGACCCTGAAGCTGGGACGATAGATTGACAGGGCACACTCCACCCACATCCTTCCCACACTCTATGGCCTGGGGAGTATGCCTTATCTATCACTTTCTCTCCTTGCTCAGAGCGTGACAAATTGGAGTCGGAAGTAACTTCCCTGGCTCACACATTTACACAGCAGGCCTCTTTGCTCAGAACCTCTGTTCTTTCTTATCTAGCTAAGCTGTGAATCCTTCATGGTGTCACCTCCTGGGGGAGCCTTCTCTGTTTCCTCCGGGTAAGGAAGGAGTCTCTACTGGGGCTCGGGCGTACCCTGGATACATCTCTATTATAGAACTTGTCATATGCGATTCTATTCCCCCCTGTATCTCACTCCCTAGACTGACAAGTCCCTGGGAACAGACTGCATCCTTCCTAGCTTTCCACCCCCTGGTACAGCCCTTGGCAGAAAGTGGGCTTGCAAAAGGAGTGGAGGTTGGGTAACAGCCCCATACATGTTTCTAGCCACCAGGCACACACTTGCCTTCAGCGTTTTCTTGTGGTCTCAGCTTAGCCAGAGAGAGAGAGAGAGAGAGAGAGAGAGAGAGAGAGAGAGAGAGAGAGAGAGAGAGGTGGTGCTATCTCTGTTTCCTCCACAGCCCTTGGGAGTGGACTTGGGGAGAAACCTAGGGGTTGGTTTCTGAACCCCCTAGGTCTCCTGCCACTGTGCCCCTCTGGCCTCTCTCTAGTCAGGCGCATGCAGGTAGGTGGGGGCCAAAACTAAGCTGACTGTGATCTGGCCCAAGCTGGCTCAGATGAATTTTGTCCTTAGTGAAGCTAACATCCCAGTCTCTGGTTGCTTAGAAGGAGCTAGAAGGGGGCCTGGCAAAAATGGACAGGTGCTTACTGGTAAGCCTGTTGGCCAGAGTTCAAGTCTAGAACTCACTGGGTGGAAGGAGAGAGGTGATTCCCACAAACTGTCTTCTGATTTACACACACACACACACACACTAGATAGATGGACAATTTTATTGTGTTAAGTGATTCTCTCCCTCTCTTTCTCTGCCTGTGTGGGTCTGTGTCTGTGTGTGTGTATTAGCGAGTAATAATTTCGCGGAAATGGATAGAGGGGAGCAGGACATGGACTTGGCATCTGGTTGCACTGCGATGTCCTTGGCTTGGTTCCCCATCCCCTCTTTATACTTAGGTCCAGGGCTCTTCTCTACGTTTCCATGGGTAAATACCGTAGTGTACCACAGAAATCAGAGGGTGTGCATGCACACAGTCACATGTATATAAAGATATCTGTGAATAAAATTGACTCTGTGATTGTGGCGGCTAACAAGTTCAAAATCTGCAGGGTGCCAGAGACACAAGAGGGCAGATATTACTGCTGGATTCTGACAAGGGTCTTCTACAGGATGGTTTCTTGCTTACGGAGGGTCAGGGTTGCTTTGCTGTTCATTTATTCCATTCAGATTGGATGAGGCTTACCCACATCGTGAAGACCAAGCTGCCTGCTTAGAGCCCACTGACTGGAGTGTTCATCTCATTAATCCTCTCTCCAGAAGCACTCAGGATAATGTTTGACCAACTATCTGGACACCATGGCCAAATGAAATTAGCCACTACAGTAAAGGGTCCCTGGATTCTTCCCAGGACCCAGGGAGGAAAGAAATCATTGACAGTGCAACGCAGAGAGACACGTGTATGGACAGGTGTGTGGACAGGTGTGTGGACCAGTGTGTGGACCGGTGTATGGACAGGTGTGTGGACAGGTGTGTGGACCAGTGTGTGGACCGGTGTATGGACAAGTGTGTGGACAGGTGTGTGGACAGGTGTGTGGACAGGTGTGTGGACAGGTGTGTGGACCAGTGTGTGGACCGGTGTATGGACAAGTGTGTGGACAGGTGTGTGGGCAGGTGTGTGGACCAGTGTGTGGACCAGTATATGGACAGGTGTGTGGACAGGTGTGCTGAGAGCACACAGGTGCTCAGCTAGAGCTCAGAGGTGCTGCCTTTAAATTCTGCCCAACATTCCAGCATATGGCGTTGGCTCCAGAGGCAGGGGAGAGAAAAAGAATTATTTTGGGTGCTAGTTTCAGATGAGAAGTAATCGGGCACATCTCCTTTGGGTCACATAGCCCCCAACTAATAGAAGGTGGCTGGAAATGAGGGATACACAGGAATTTCTGATACAGTAATTTGCCATCGTTGTTGGGACTCCAACATTGCTGTTTCTCTCTCTTTGAGCCAAATGAGTTGTCTCAGGATATCTCAGAACTCCAAGGATCCCCCTTGGGCTCTTGGAAACTTCAGAGAGTCTGCGCTTACACTGAATGTCTCCATCATTCGCTGTTTCAGAGAACGTGAGAGAACTCTGGGAGAAGTCGCTTTCGACCCTCCCGTCTCAGTAACTAGAGGCTGGAGCACCCATCATCTCCGCTGGTTCTGCCGAAAGCTAGCGGTACCCGTGGAATGTTGTCTGATTCCCTCCCGCTGGTACTCGTTCGCCTTCAGGACATTGGGGGTCTGTGTTTGCTAGTTTTTAAAGCACCTAGGACGTGCCTTGTTCCCACCACCAGCGCTTTACAGACTGCCTGTTTCCTTTCCGGCTCCCTGCCTGTGTCTGGAACAGACAGGCACCGAGGAACCAATCAGGTTAGAACTGCTTGTCTCTCCAAAGGCAGTGATAATGAAAGCACTGGTGTTATTGAATTTTGCATGCAAATGGACGGAAATAGAAAACACTATCCTGAGTGAGGTAAGCCAGACCCAAAAGGAGGAACATGGGATGTACTCACTCATAATTGGTTTCTAGCCATAAATAAAGGACATTGAGCCTATAATTCGTGATCCTAGAAAAGCTAAATAAGAAGGTGAACCCAAAGAAAAACATATAGTCATCCTCCTGGATATTAACCTTCATCAGGCGATGAAAGGAGACAGAGACAGAGACAGAGACCCACATTGGAGCACCGGACTGAAACCCCAAGGTCCAAATCAGGAGCAGAAGGAGAGAGAGCACGAGCAAGGAACTCAGGACTGCGAGGGGTGCACCCACACACTGAGACAATGGGGATGTTCTATCGGGAACTCACCAAGGCCAGCTGGACTGGTTCTCAACTGTCTCGAAAAATTAAAAAAAAAAGCATGAGATAAAACCAGACTTGCTGAACATAGCGTACAATGAGGACTGCTGAGAAGTCAAGAACAATGGCACTGGGTTTTGATCCTACTGCACGTACTGGCTTTGCGGGAGCCTAGGCTGTTTGGATGCTCACCTTACTAGACCTGGAAGGAAGTGGGAGGTCCTTGGACTCCCCACAGGGCAGGGAACCCTGACTGCTCTTCTGATTGGGGGAGGGGGAGGGAAATGGAAGGCGGTGGCGGGGAAGAGACAGAAATCTTTAACAAATAAATAAATAATATAAATAAATAAATAATTGTAAACAGGGCTTTTAATTAAAGCAGCCTAGAACAAAGAATCTCAGACTCAAATATCAACTCAATACAGGGTGCGCAGACTCAAGGCACCGCGAACATGTGAGCATATGTCAGTATCTTCAACTACTGTTACTTAACGTGCGCTTTCTTCAGCCAGGTAGAGTTCATTGACTCTGAACTCTTGTGTCAGTTCTGGCTCATATTTTCGAGAAGGCTCCGTCTATCGCTTCTCTCCAGCCTTGATATCTGATGTCTAAGGACCATCTTTCAAACCCTTCCAACATCTCTGGGGTAAGCTTGGCTTTCTTCTGGGTGTTTGGCCTCCCATCCTTGTAGCCTGTAGAGAAAAACAAGCAGATTATAGTAAGGCGTGAGGTTTCCAGACGGTCTGTAGCTCATGACTGCTTTTCTTGGGCCTGTGGGAGGATATTCTTTTCTTGAATCCCTTTCTCATTCTCAATCTTTGTGAGTGTGATGATTTCAACAAGAATGGCCCTCATAGGCTCATATATTTGAATGCTTACTTACCAGGAAAAGGATTAGGAGGCCTGGTCTCGATAGAGGAAGTGTGTCACTGGGGTGGGCCCACAGCAGGCCCAGCGTCTGTCAGTCTGTCTCTCTGCTTACAGATCAGGTTGTAGAACTCTCGGCTACTTCCCTAACACAGTGTCTGCCTGTGTGTTGCCATGCTCTCTGCCATGATGACAACGGACTAATCTCAGAAGCTGTAGCAAGCCCCCAATTAAATGCTTTCTTTTATGGGAGTTGCCTTGGTCATGGTGTCTCTTCACAGCACTAGAACAGTGATGAAGACAGAAGGATTTATTATCACTAGTCTCTACAAAAAAATTTCCTTAGCAACCAGGGCCTTGATAAGGTTAAATTGTGAATTGACTCTTTGTGTCATATGACTTTGAAAAGCCTGCTCTTTAGTAGGTACAAACCAGGCCATGTGAGAACATGACTTCTGTAGTACTTTTAAGTAGAAGGCGACAGAGAGACACAAAGGGACTTCTGCCCGAGTCTCCCTGTGTGCTTAGCAAGATCCTGGGGTGTGTGAAAATAGAGACCTGGATCCACTTTCATTAAAGCAGGTGGAGGCCCTGGGGAACAAAATAGCAAATGTCACAATTATCCCAGAGCTTATCTGAGGGAACACACTCCCTGCATCATGTGTCCGTCATCCCGGGGCTCAGGCCACCTGTGAGCAGAGCCCTGTGGACCACACCGCCATCTGAGCTCTTTCCTTAGCAGTCAAGCCCAGCACTGCTCCCCATCCCTCCCTGGCACACCAATGTTCTCGCTCATTGAAAGGAAAGGAGTTGGAAAATGGAGTCCTCCACCCGTCCCTCTGGCCAGAAGGTCCAGAGTCAGGAAGACATACTTGCTGGGGTGTGCCAGGTTCTGATGGTTCTCATTCTCGGGTGAGGCCAACATGTTGTTTATTCCTGGATATGTGGGGAGGGCTCAGAGAAGCCGTTGGCATGAGTGGAGCGCTTCTGTATAACAAAGTCAAACCAAATTTGTTAATGAAGCTGCCTAATACTGCTCTTACCAATGGTGTCTAAATGATGCCACAGCAGCACTGAGGGGCGGCATAGAGAACACTTTACATATAAAGCTCGGTACCATTGATCCCTGGGAAAGCTGACTCCATTAATTTATTTATTAAGATGCTCAGTTTTCTCTCTGAAAAGCCTCCTTCCAGCTCCCACCACCGTGTTTTAGGAGAGGGGGTGACAGGGGTTCAGCCAGGGGAAGAACTTGGTGCCTTTTCCACTTAGAAGGGAAGCCCTATCCGCTCAGGCACCCCTCCCCTGTCCCTACCACCTTGTGCCAAAGCAAGCAGCCTGCCTCTGAGCTAGGCTGTTCCTAGGCTACCTTGGTCCCAGATGCTGATCATTTATTTCATTGCCTGTTCTTATGTTATTTGCCTATAATTTTATGGGGGGGGGGTAATGTTTATGTCCCATTTTACAGATGAGGACAGTGAGGCACAAAACGGACAAGGATTTCCCCGCGTGTTTGCTGGAGGCAGGTAGAAGCTGCCAGAGCTGAGCTCCATTCATGTTTGCTATGACTATCACCCCCTATGAGAATGTGCCAAATCCTGACTCATTTCCGCCTGGCCCAAATTTCTGGCTTTCTAACCAGATGACTGGGTGTGTGGAAAAAATAACAGGCAGGCTTGGGAGGGTCTGCAGAGTTGGGGGAGGTGCCGGTTATCTGTGAAACCAACCCATAAGCGGAAAAGGAACAGAAAATGGGCAGTCTGGATTGTGGCCTGCACTGTCAGCTTGCGTCCACAACAACACCAGGGGCTGAGGTTCCACAGGTGAAATTCAAGCACTGCTCGCTCACAGGGAGGCTGGAGCCCAGGATGGACGTGCCCACGGGCTGGGTTTCTGCTGAGGCTTCTCTTGTGGGCTGCAGACACAGCCTTCTGCCTGTCTCCTCATTAGGACTTTTCTCTGTGTGTACTCATACCTGGCATTCTTATGCCCACATTGCCTCTTTCTATAAAGGCAATTGTTGATCAAAGTCCCCATCCTCATGGTTTTATGTCGCCCTAATTACCCTCTTAGAGGTCCTCATGAAGACACAGCAGGGATGGGGCATCAGTATTCAAATGTTGGAGAGACTCGAGTGCCAACCTTTGTCCCAGCCCCAGCAGCTGCCCAGCAACAGGCGCAGTCCTAACCCAGGCATCAGTTCCCCTCTGCAAGGCCTGGGCTGTTTGTCTCTCCCTGGGAGCCACATCAACAGGAGACAGCTCCACTGAGAATTAAATAAAGGCCTTTTCCTGACTATTGCCGCAGACTCCTGCAGCTGCTCACAGCCCAACATTTACAGGCAATTTTCACTTCAGCTATAAAGCTTTTAAATTTAAAAGGCTCAGTGAGTGAGGCCACATTCTCCTCTCTTATCAGAGTTTCTTTCCATGAGAAAAGTGATTTAACAAAAGAAAAGGATCTTCGAGGGGCACGATGACGCACACCTTGGCAGAGACAGGTGGGTCTCTGAGTTTGAGGCCAGCCTGGTTTACAGAGCAAGGCCAGGGTACAATCTTGGGTATGGATCAAACTGAGGTTGACTATACCCACCCCTTCTCCATCTCCCTGACTCAATCTCGCAATTTCATTTGCATTTTTATGTATAACCCCTGAGCATTGGTCACAAATCCAGGTATATCTCATGAATACTTTGGTTATCTAAACTTAGAAGAAATACCCATTTTCTGGAGGTCAGAGTTATTCAGAAGAGGGGACCCCTGCACGTCTTCCTGTCTCATGGACATTCTGTTGCTCTCTCTTCCTTTATAGTCCATTCTCCAGAACATTCCTGGATCCTGGCTGAGCCCACCGAAGCAGTCCTGATAATACTAATAAGCTGATTTAGGAGAAGAGTTTAGCCCATTGGACCTCAGGGAGAGGCTGCGGCGGCGGCGGCGGTGGCTGCTCTTGGCAGGATAACAAGCTGCAGTAAGTCCCACGCTGCCACCGCCATGTTTGTGTTTTATATGTGGAAGGTGTTGATGATCATCCCTCGGGTAGAGCCAGCCTTTCCTCTGGCTGCAGAAAAGCTAAATCGGTAAATTACAATCTCAGAGCCTGTCCTACCTTTTAGAGTTACTGTGAGCTTGGGACAGGGGACATGGGTGACTTTTCATGCTCACTGGGGTCCTGGGGTCCCTGGTCAGTATTCTCCATAATATCTGGTGCCTGCTGAAATGTCAGTAATGAATTACCCTTTATTATTCTCCTAGTCCTCTCTCTCTCTCTCCCCCCACCCTCCATTCCTAGGGCTATTTTGAGGATTACATGAACTTGAAATCATCAGAACTGGGCATCTATGTGCCAATCCTGCAGCAGATGTTTTATATATACTATTCATATTTATGTTTTGAGCAAGCAGTCAGAACTGCCATCTGACAGGCCAAGAAACTGGGTTTGCCCACAGTCTAAGGTGTTAATAAATTTGCTCACAGTCAGCAAGTGTTAAGATTCTACTCCAGCCTTTCTAAATTCGAAAGCTCACTTTTTTTTCTCCCGTGTCACTATGTTATATAAAACATTGTACCACTCAGCACAAAATTAGTCTGTGCTGCAGTTACAAGTGACCCCTAAATCTTAATGGCCATAGCCACCAAGTGTGACTTCATCTTCCAGGCACTATGTGATCGACACGCTGCCCAGCCAGACTTGGGGCTCCGCTTCACGTTACCCTAGAACTCAGGCTTATGACATGCCAGGCTGCCACCAGTAAAGCGGTCTCTGTGCCGGAGGGAGAGGATGGTCGGAGCAGTCTAAAGCTAGCAAGGCACTGCCCTGGCCTTGGATTGAAATAGATCACTTCTACGGTAACTCAGTGACCTGAACATTACAGCGCTTTTCTGCACCAGGGGAGGAAGTACAGTCTCACAGACTGAGAACCCAACATTTCTGAGGAACAGTATTAAACCAGCCATGATTAGTTGATGCAAGGCTGGATACCCAGATACTCAATATATACTGTGTCACACCCCATTCCCTTCCTCATTAATGAACAGGTGATAAGACATAACGAACAGGCCCTTTCATTCTGTGTTCTTCTGAACTGCCCGGTCTTCACCAGCTCCCTTGCTAAATCAGAGGCTGCTGGAAGCAGACTGTGCTTAGACCGGGTTATTCTAGAGCCTAGATCTTCAATGGTTTAATGTCTCGCCATGTAGCGAGGACTTCTCATAGACACCCTACCACTGTTGCAGGTGATGGAATATTCATGTGTATGGCTCATGACACCTTCCCCCATGGCATCCAGTGGGGTTGGGGCTCCAAGCAGCCCTTGTCTGCCAGCTACAAAATTTCTCCCACACACAGAGGCATGCCAGATTGCAAGCGACTGGCCAGGGCATTATTATAGGATTCCATAGACTCTGTTCTAACGGATTAAAACGAGAACGATCGTCAATCATTTGAAAGACTCGGCAGTTTGTTATTAGGTAGCCACTTGCCTATGACACACCTCAAAACCGCTCCAGGCACGCAGCGTGTCAGGACACCGCCGTGGGAGAGCCACTGGTCGAGATGATGCCAGGGCTGCCGGTTGTGAAATGAAAACCAATGCCAATTAACTCATTGTTTCATCCATCTTGAGCCAAAGAATTGATTGGGGTTCTAGAACATCTTGTCCACAAATGAATTGTCCACAGTTCGCACAGCGGATCGGTTGGTGGTCTTGCCTCCCCCCCCCCTGTAGAGACACAGCCTGGGTGTCAGGAATGTGAGCCTCGCATCAGGTCTCAGAATCTGAGGCTGGAAGGAACCTCCATGGTTTGCACACATTCCTTTCATGTCACCAGCAAGGACCCGAAGGAGCAGCCAGGTTGCAAGATTCGCTAAAGGACTCGCGCAACACAACTGTGGGCTATTGTTTTAGGAACGAGGTCACCGCGGGCACGTCTTCAGCCACAGCATTTTTAACATGTTCGTCGCTATTTCAGAATCAAGATGCCCACTTGAATGGCATTGCGTACTTTCTAAAAGTAGACAAGAATTTGAGAAACACCCCGTGGTGCAATTGTTCATTGCTTAAACTCGCTGCTGACTCATTTGCCCTTCGCCACTTCACCAACCTCGGTGGTGGCTTTGGTATTCACTACCCCGCCCCCTCGGTCCCATTCTCCCTTGTCAGGCTGGGAATGAGGATGTAGTGACCTCACCTCCGGGAGTCCTCATTGGCTGGTGGGCAGGACTCTGAGGTGAGGTCCTTGAAGTGATGCCCTTGGCACTTGGGTAGGACTCCTGCCCTCCAGGCTGAAGTAAGTCACGTCACCCGGGCAGGAGACAGTTCAGGAACGAAAGGGGTCTGTGGCGACGTCACCTTTTTGATGAAGGTCAAACGAGCCCTCCAAACACAACTCTTCAGATGTTAGTGGGGGAAAGCTCATTCACAAGACCCTCTTGGATGAGGGTCTTCCATATTTCCCTTCTTCATTCGCTTGAACTCTCTTCCTCTTGAGCCGTCTTCCTTCTGAGACAGGCAATTTGGCTGTGTTCTCTTTAACCACCCTCCCCCTTCTCAAGTCCTGTTAAGAAGCCCTGATAGTCAATGCTTCAAGGGACGTGGGGAAAATGAGCTCCAGACTGGTTCTGTCTGCCCTGAGGTGGAGGCATTGTCAGTAGCCAAGAGCTAGGCTGAACGCTGTTGGTGCCCTGTCCGAATCTTTGGCAGTTGTTCATCCTCACAGGCCCAGGGCAGGAGCAGTCTTTGGCATGGGCAGAGGACTCTTGGGCTTGGGGCCAAAAGCCAGCCCTTTACCCTAGATAAGCACATGGAGTGGCCCCACCCCCAGAGAGTGTACCCCTTTCCTTCTTGTCTGGGTTAATGTAGCTTAGAGAAACACTTGGGGCATACGTGGGAATATGGAATTACAGGGTGACATTTTAGGACCTCCTTCCTCCCACGCACAACAAGTGGAAGGAAGGGAAGGACCTGCAGTATGAGGGTGGTGCCCTTTCCTGGAGACGGCGAATTGTTTAAAAGATATTGTGAGCCGGGCGGTGGTGGCACACGCCTTTAATCCCAGCACTCGGGAGGCAGAGGCAGGTGGATCTCTGTGAGTTCTAGGCCAGTCTGGTCTACAAGAGCTAGTTTCAGGACAGGAACCAAAAGCTACGGAGAAACCCTGTCTCGAAAAAAAAAGATATTGTGGAAGTCTGCCCCTTACTAGGCCTTTTCTCTACTGTCTTTACTACAAAGCCACACACACACACACACACACACACACACACACACACACGTGCATACACACATGCATATAAACACACATACACATACATGCACACACACATACACACACTCACACACGCATACATACACACATGCACATACATGCATATACACACACATACACACCATACATGCACATGCACACACATGCATATACACACGTGCATACACACGCACATACACACATACGCACACACTCATACACATGCACACACACAATCCGTTGTTCCTTTGAGGTCACTAAGCTCAGATTCTTTAGAAACTTTAGAAAAGGTCAAAGAATTTACAGCTGAAGAAGTTAAGACTTTAAGGGAAAGTAGAGTCAAGAACAAAAGTCAGGAATTCTATTATCCTTATAGTTTGTTTGGTTCAGGGAAGAACTCTCCAAATAAGGAATGTTTTAGGATGTGTCTGTCTTAGTCACTTTTCTTGAACTGGGACCTGAGAGGAAGCAGCTTCGAGTACCATCCTTCCAGTGCAAAGTGAAAAGTCTCTTTTGAGTTGCATTAATTTCTTTGGTAATTGCATGTGCTTTCACTGCACCCTTAGCTGCAGCTTTAGCTGTCCTTCTCTTCCTCTCCAACCTGTGTGCTTTTACACGTCTCTTAGCCATCTTTCTGCTCTCCTCCTATAAACCTGTGGAAGAGAAGTGGGCGGTCACCATGACACAGCCTGAGTGCTATATTGTCTCGACTTTTTCTCTGACAAGCACATTAGTCCATTGCCTTTGAATTCAGCCTTGCTCAAGTTCTCAGGGCAATAAGAATATAGCCTCATTATTTTGCCAGAATGTAACATCAAATGGCCTCTAGTTCCATTCCTGATAGTCCTTACCATCCTCTGAAACCCCATCAGTCAGAATTTTATTACCTATGTGTGCTGGCTAGTTTTATTTATGTCAACTTGACGCAAGCTGGAGTTATCTGAGAGGAGGGAACCTCAATTGAGAAAATGCCTGCCTAAAGACCAAGCTGTAGGCAAGCCTGTAAGGCATTTTCTTAATTAGTGATTGTGTCTGGTGTCATATCTGGGCTGGTGGTCCTGGGTGCTGTTAGAAAGCAGGTTGAGCAAACTCTGGGGAGCAAGTCAGTAGGCAGCACCCCTCCATGGCCCTGCTTCAGCTCCTGCCTCCAGGTTCCTGCCCCGTTTGAGTTCCTGTCCTGGCTTCCCTCAATGATGAACAGTGATGAGGAAGTGTAAGCCAAATAAACCGTTCCTCCCCAACTTCTTTGGTCATGGTGTTCCATCACAGCAGAAGAGACCTTGACTAGAACACTACATTTTCAGCAATGTTACTGGTCTTCCTCTTTCCCCCAGAATGGCTCTTTAAGCTCTGCTGTGCATTCTAGAGCTTTTTCTAGCTCGTTGCTCAAAGCTCTTCCAATTCCTCCCACAAACCGATGCCTAAAAGTCACACGGTCAGTCAGTCACAGCAACATGAAAACATGGCAGCAGGTACAGATCATATTCCGTCCACAGCGAGAAAACAGCATTGAATTCTGGTGCTCATATGGTCTCCTCATTTCTGTACTCAGCCCAGGAACCACACCTAGGGGGTGGTAGAACCCACATTCAGGATGGTTCTTCCCCACTCAGACAGATTTCTTTGGTCATTCAGGGTCTCCTTGCAGGGAATCCTGCTTAGACACACATTGGCTGGTGTCAGCAACATTCAGGGGACCTTGTTAAAAAGTCTCAGTGACCCTGTGATTCTTGCACACACAGCCAGAGTTGTGTCTTCTTGATGATTCTAAATGCCAATCAAGCTGGTAATCTCACTTAGCCATCACAGTGTGACATTCTGTTAGTGATGTGCACAGGCTACTGAGTGAATTAACCAGCCATCTCTGTGATTGAGGCAGCCGCTTCCCTGCAACCCAGCAGCACCAGGGATGCATGGGTGAAGATGTTCCCCGAAGAATTTTTTGCGATAGTGACAAATTAGAAAAAAAAATGAGTTCATTTTCTGTTACTTAAAAAAACAACAACAACAACAAAAAATACCCTAGGACTAATTTATAAAAAATACAGCTTTATTTAGCTTACAATTCTGGGAGGCTGGGGTATATAAAAACGTGTTTCTGACACCTGCTTGTCCCATGGTAAAGGTCTGAAATACACATTATATTGGTAAATTGTCACATTCTGTTGAGTTTCCTGAGAGTAGACTCTGGAGGCAAAGAGGCCTTCCATGGTCTCTTCAAACTCCTTAACTGGGGCCAGCCTGGCCCCCTGGTCCTGTGACAAAGAAAGCTGGAAATAACCAGCAGCCAGGAACATTGAAGGCACCATGTCCTTGGGAACAGCTGGGAGGTGAAGGGTTTGCAAGGGTCGAGAGACCCATGCATAGAAAGGAAGCTCAGTCAGGAGCTACAGCTGACTGCCTCAACTTCCCCAGTCAGTTTTTGCTGGATGTTGGAAGCCCCGAGCTGGTAATGCTGTCTTCATCTGCTCATCAGCCAGGCTACTCCAGCCACCTTCGCTAGATGATGAAAACCGCTGGCTTGACGATGTTCAGCTGCTGTCTCCATCTCTATGGTACTTGCTATCTTTTTCTTCCTAACTTTCTATATATTTAAAACACGGCCCTTGTAGATTATCCTCTGGACGGTCCAGAGCAGGGGCTTCCTCCTGCATCAGAGCCTGACAGAGCACACCTCCGGGTAAGAAAGAGCAAGCTAAGCAGAGAGCTCACTGCCCTGCCTGTTACTGTGCTTGTCTTGGTTTTGGTTTAGTGTTTATTTAACACGTCTGCGTGCGTGCACACATGGAGTGCGGCCATGCATGCCCCTGCATGCATGTGATGGGCAGAGGACAACCGAGGAAACTGGTTCTCTTCCAAGATGTAAGTTCCAAGGACCCAATCAGGCTGCCAGGCTTGGCAACCAGCATTCTTTCCTGCCAAGGCATCTCACTACCACTACCCCCCCTTTCATTCTTACCTATATGTTTATTTTCGTTTCTGTCTTTGGTTTCGTGTTACTGGGGATTAAAGCCAGGATCATTGACCTACATCTCTAGCCCTTGATTTTGTTTATTTTGAGGTAGCTCATGTTAAATTGCTATGGCGGTTTGAATAAGAGTGGCCTCCATAGACTCACGTATTTGAATCCTCAGTCACCAGGGACTGGAACTCTTTGATAGGATTAGAAGGATTAAGAGGTGTGACCTTGGAGGAAGGAGGAAGTGTATGGAGGAAGGGGTGGTGGCAAAGCTTGGGGTTTTGAAGTCTATTCCAGGCTCATTCTCAATCTGTTTTTCTGCCTGTGGATCAGGACGTAGCCTTCCATTTCTCCAGCACCGTGCCTTCTTCGTGCTTGCTACCATGCTCCCAGCTATGATGATAGCGAATTAAACCTCCGAAACTGTAAGCAACCCTCAGTCAAATGTTTGCTCTTATAAGAGCTGCTTTGGCCATGGAGTCTCTTCACAGCAATAGAACAGTGACTAAGACAGTTGTTAAGCCTGGCTTCAAACTTAGGGTCCTCTTGCCTGAGCTGATAGCTGGAATTACTCCTCCAAGTGAGAACTCATTTTTATAAGGAAGTCATTCTTGAACTAATCTATCAATCCATGAATGGATTAAGCCATTCATGAGCACGGTGGCCCCTGCCGAATGACCGGCACAATGGCAATCAAATTTCGACACGAGTTTCAGAAGGAACAAGCTGTGTCCAGACCGCGGCAAACGGAAATGTCATCGGGAGGTTAGGGCACGAACCGTGGTTTCCTTGTACTGTCCAGTTATTCAGAAGTTAAAATGAGTGTGCCTGGAAACACAATACTGGATTAAAAAAAAAACACATCAAGTTCTCAAGAGATAGGGTCACGGTGACATCACTTACGGGAAATAAAAAGCATTCAAAGTGTTGCTAGGTGTAATTTATGAGTAATAATGGGAGAGCGTGTGTGTCAGAAAAATACCCGCTGATTGCAGGACAGCGGCTGGATTTGGAGAGAGAAGGGGGCGCAAGGACTTCAGCGGTGTTTTTTTTTTTTTAGAATATGATTTAAATGCAGCAAAATGTAATAGCATCTGTCATTTCTTGGGGGTAGGTACAAAGCCATTGCTCTATTTCTCTTTGTATTTTGCCATAAGGTTGAAATACTTCAACAAGAGAGAACCTTCTTAGGACTGCCTTCCTTGGGTTTCCAATGAGTGCTCATATGTGTTTTTCTCTGCTGTAGAAATGGATGCCCAAGGGGGTTTCCACCCACCCCAGCCAATTATCCTATATCCTTCTGATCTCATGACTCATAGAAATTGACCCCATTTCCTTCATTCAGATGCAGGGTAAACATGAGAATACAGGAAGCTGGCTGCCCCAACCATGTCAACAGCTACAGGAGGCCCCAGTGCCTGAGTTCCAAGCCCCCCAGTTGCTCTTCTGCCCAGAGGAAAGTCCTACCTAGTTCTTTCTTTAGCTTCCTTCTTCCTCGTTCTCTCTCAGTGTTCTGCTATAATTGAGCTCCATAGGCATTCAACAGCTCCTGTTTCCATGGGCTCCTTTCTCACAATTCCGCGGAAGCTGAAGCCTGGACCGTGTGAGTGGAGGCTTCTTGTGATGTTTCTGGGTTCCACCTTCAGTTCTGAATGAAGGCACCAGGTGCTAGAAACTGTTGAAGAACACGCTCTCTGAAGACATTACAAAACAAACAAACAAACAAGTAAAAAACTAGGCACCAGACTGAAGCAGCTGCCAGTGTCCAGTATGATGCTGAGCTGAAGGTCCCTACTTTGAGAATCTCTGTTCCCAAAGACTGAGCCCTGGAGTCTGTTAATGATCCCACAGTGTTGACATAAAGGAGCTAAAAGAGGGACTTCTTGATCTTTCTGCAAGGGAGCCATGTCCTGGACCGCTAGCCTATCAGCTCTGTTCCCATCCTGAATGCCCCGACCACACCTCTAAAGAGCACACACAGTCTTCAAGATGGCTGTGCACCGACCCCAGGAACTCTTGGAATCAGGACAGAATCTGATCTGAGATGATTCCTAGCTGTCCAAGGCTTAGACTCTGGGAAGGAAAGAGGGAAGGAATGAGAAAGGAGGAGGAGGAGGGAGAAGGAAGAGAGAGGACAGGACAGGAAGGGAAGCGGGAGTCCAGAGCAGACGCTGTCTGATGGGTTTCCACTGTCTCTTCCCCAGGTCCTGCTGGGCTTTGCAGACTGAAGAGGGGAAGGGTTCACAGTGGGGCAGCTGAATGGAGCCGTGTTGGTGTGCAGGGTCATGTGTTGCTACCCTCGTGGAAAGTGATAACTCCAGCCACCTTTGATGTCTGCTCCAACTGCACTTCCAGGAGGCCCTTAGGTCTCTTCACTGCTACTAATTTCTCCAAGCCTCTTTCTCCCGGATTCCAGATCTCAGGTGCCTGCCTTCGATACCCACAAGCCTATCGGCGCCGAAACAGCTCCAATTCGCGTGTTAGCATGGGGCCCCTAGTTCTGCTTGCCTATGGGGGGGGGGGGGGCGGTGGTCTTGGGAGGGAGCAGGTGGTAGCTTAGATGCCCTACACACTCCTCTGATTATCCAGACGGTGAGGTCTGGAGGAGGAAGGTGATTGGCGCAAGGCCTCTTTATCTACATAGCCTGCAGGGCTCTTATGCCCATAAGGATCAGACCCCAGCCTTCAGCTTCCTGGGAGAGGGGGCACCCTGCCCAGGTGCCCAAGGAGCACATTGAACCTCTCCATTCTCCCTTTCCTTCTTGATTTCGCTTGGCCCCTTCTGTGCTACTCTGCTCGTTGCTTCTTCTCTGCAGGCGTGATGATCCATAGGTGGGGAGAGTCCCCCTCCCCTCCAGCTAGACAGCTGTCGCTCCCAGCTCCCTTTGACTCCAGGAGCTGCAGCGGAACAGCGCCCCCTGCCTTCTTCAGGTCTCTTCTACCCCTGCTCCCCAGAGGGTGGTCACGGTGTCCTGAGCAGCAAACCTCCATACACAGGTCGTCAAGCAGATCCCTCCCGTGCGCTAGGCCCAGAGTCGGGACCCACGGCCCTATAAGGGAAATGTCGTTACCTTGTTTTGTGGATGAGGAAAACTGAAGCGCCGAGAGGGTTAGCAGCTTTCCCAAGAAGCACACAGCTAGTCCTGGAAGACTGCGCTCTGACTCCAGATCTGAGGGACTCAGAAAGGCCAGGTTCCTCTCGCGTACTGGAAGCTGAAATCTTTTCTGAAAGATGCCTTTTAATGGGAACAGCTCCCGGAAGGAGCAGAACTGTGACTTGAGATACTCGACTGAAGAGCAAGTGGCAAATAGTTGTGGACTCAGAACCCATTTTGAGAGGTGATCTATCCCAGGTGAGGAGAAAGCAGTAAAGAACCTCACCAAAGGGCGCCTCACGCTCCCGCCCCGCTCCAGATCCTGGGCCCCTTGGGATGGGACTTTTGTTTTGTTTTCCTAATCTCCCTGGGGAGGGGGGTTGCGTGGAGGGGGAGCACGAGGACACGGACTGTGGTCCACTAGACTCACTCATAATGGAGGCTGTAGCGTGAACTACCCCGCGATGACCGCACGATGCCGCCCTTGAGCCACGTACATCGTTCCCACCCCCACGCTGGGGCTGGTGGCCTAGCAAACCTGCTTTGTTTGGGGTCCGAATTGGGAAGTCGGGAAGCACCAGGGCCGTTAGTCCTGAAAGGTGGCCCGTCGATGTCGTGCCTTCTTCGCTGATGTCTGTCTCCCAGTGTCAACTCAGCTCTCTTTCCTGAAGTGCCACAGCGCACTCCCAGCCCCTCAGGGTCCCTTGAATTCAGTGAGGTCCACGCTTCAGCTCACACGTCGCCTTAGTCTTGCCTCCTGTGACTTCTGCACAGGAACAGAACCTTCTGGGGCCTTTCTCAACATCTGTGGCTTTGTTGTCTACAAGATGAACATCATACTCTTCGCCTTGGGCTTCCCTCCACCCCGCGCCTAGGCATAGAGAGTAGAAAGATCCAGATAAGGAAAGGCAGGGACCCTAGCCTCCTCCAGGCCAGGAAGCACAGAAGTACTTGGGGATCTCTCAACCTCGGTGGGATGGGGAGGATGGGGATACCCGGGTGGTCACCGTTGACCTCCTGTAACCTCACCACAGATGCAGCGGCATCCCCAACTCCATAGAACTGGCCGGAGCCACCTGCAATTGTCATCCCCTCTTCTTACCCCTCTGGAGACTGAGGACCGGTGATTTTAAATCTTTCTATGTTATGTTGGTCCTCTGCTCTTTATCCCAACACGGCACTCACCTTTAGACAGTCCCGCTGGATCTGAACTCAGCCCTTGCCTATGGACCCCCCTCAATACACCCAAGAGTCCTCCTCTAAGAATGACAGATTTCCCTCAAGTCAGCCCCTTTTCTCCAGAGTATGCAAACCCCCTCCTCTTTCTAGAGGGCTCTGAATCAGTGGTAAGTAATGTTACCTTGGGCAGTCAAGGATTTTATCTGAAGGATTTTGTAGTGACTTACAGGAGGAAGGAGGTAGCAGCTACTCGAGCTAAGGACAGACAGACGCCAGGCACCTCACCCTGGGCTTCTGCTCATCATCTCGTCACACAGCTGCTGGGATCAGTCCGATCAACTGTGGCGTTTGTTCCTAGTGACAGGTCTCTCTGCCCAGAAGTCCAACAGCCAGGCCTGTCTTGAATGTCTACTTAATGTTGGGGAGGGGGTGGGGAGTGGTGAGATAGGGGTGGGGGAAAGAGGAGGCTGGACATATTGAGTGACAGTTCTGCCAGGAGTGCCCATGGTGGCCAGCAACATCCACCCAAGCGGCCTTCTCTAGCCTAGACTGAAGTCGCTCCCACTAAACAGTGTCTCCCTGGCAACAATTAAAGGTATGAGGTGACTAGGGTACAGGAAGCAGTGTTTCTCAGCCTGTGGGTCACAACCCCTTAGGGATTGCATATCAGATATCTTACATCTCAGATACTTACACTATAATTCATAATAGTAGCAAAATTACAGTTATGAAGCAGTAATGAAAATAATTCTATGGTTGGGGGTCACCACAACATGAGAAACTAAATTAAAAGGTCATAGCATTAGGAAGACTGAGAAGCACTGCCTTGGGACTAGACTTATGGTCACCCAGGGACACAAAGGTATGACAAGGAGGCCGTGAATTCACCTGGTGTTCTTGGGTTTGGTGTGACTCTCCTGGAGACCTCGGGGGGGGTCCCCCAGTAGACCATGCCGCCCGTAGATACTTTTTGGGGTAAGGGCTTCCTGACTACTGTTGAGAGAACAGCAAGCCCAGACCGCAAAAAGATCCAAAGGAGACAGCTTTAGAAGGTAGTGTTGCAGGGAGGTGCAGCCCCTCCCAAACAGGGCTTGCATCTGCAGATGGGTTCAAGGAAGCAGAGTCAGGACCTAGAGAGGAGAGCGGAGGAGGGAAAGAGCAGGTGACAGAAATCCCAGCGGCACCCACTTCTACCCACTCTGTGTCAATCTCCTTCTTACTTGGTAGGCTGGGAGAGAGCGGAGTGGTCACGTGTCCTGGTGTACAGGGCACCTGGAATCTGTCTCCTCTTCTCTCTGTGAGGATTTTATGGTCCCCTTTTGTGACTGTGATTCAGTCATCCCAGGGATCATTTATGTCCTGGATTACACAGCATCAGCCCGCCCAGTTCCCCCTGTCGACTTACCAAGAGCCCTCAGAAGATGCTGTCACTGGATGCCTCTGGGCTTAAGGCCTGGATCCTGGTCAGCTTCAGTGAATGTCACTGTATGATGAAGAAAGGTAGATGATCCAGGCCAGGCCCCATTCGGGCCTCCCCCCAACATTCGTGGTCTTAAACAATTATAGTGACCCCCTAAATTCTCCCTTGCTCCACGGACAAAGGGAGGAAGGTTTCCTAGGAGCCCCACTCCCCAATAGCCTGGGTGTCCACTCTATCTGGGGGCCCCCGCGGTCCCAGTCACAGACAGCGGAGAGATTCCAGCTCTTGATTGAGGGGTTGTGGATTGGATGGTTCTGCATCTCAGCCACCTCAGCTCCAGTTGGCCCTTATCTTGCATTTTCTGAAGGCGGTCAAGGAAGAGCTGTCTACCTGCCAACACCAACACAGCCCATTAGCAGAGGCCGCTGAAGATACTGGCTGGTCCTGCTCAGTCCCTATCCGGTGTAGGAAACAGAATGCAGGATGGGACCACCTGACTCCAGGGCAAACTGCATAGAAGGGCCTGGGGGCGCACAAGGCTGGAGGGGGGGCTCTGAGGGTACCTTTCTAAGAGAGATACCTGTGCTGCCTTTCTGTTGGGAGTCCGGGTGGGGCTATGCTCACTCTCGGGAAGAGGAGAAGGGGAGTCCTCTCCTACCTGCTCAGCAGGTAGGCCTTCTCTTCGGGAAGCTGGAGGGGGCTCCAGGACCACAAGCATCTCACTGTGGGCTTGCTATCTTGCATAGGCTGAGGAAGACCCCTGGTTTCAGCTGCTCCTGACTTCACCTGGTCTACCCCCTCTGCGTGCACCCCCTCGCCCCCATAGCATGGTCCCTGGGAAATCTCTGGATCCTCTTTCCCAGCTCTCTCCTGCCTTCCTTGCCTGGCTGCAGCTTGTGCCAGAACACACAGGAGGGAGGTGGCAAGGATGGAGGCTCATGCCTCTGGTGGCTTTCCGCTGAGTCATGTGGGCTTGGAATTCAAGTCACCAGGCAGGCTGTTAAGGGCTGTCTTGGGGGAAAAGTGTGACACCCCCTGCCTTCCTCACACTGACCTAGGCCCTGAGGACACTCTCTTTGGCATTGACTGTGTCTTCCCCGTCCCTTTCCAAGGCTTCTCTAGGTTCTTATCTCACACAGTCATTCAGCCATGGCTCGCTACAAGCCTGTACAGAGCTGCAGGCTTTCCCTGTGGGGATGCCCTTGTTCCTACATGAGGAAATGGAAATCCAGCTCAAGGGAAAAACCCCTTTGGGTCCTCCAGATTGCCTATCTCATTGTCAGCACACCGCTGGGTCTTCAGGAGTCTCTAGCCCAGCAGTTCTCAATCTGTGGGTCATAACCCCTCTGTGGAGGGTCGCATATCATTGCACATCAGATATCCTGCATATCAGATATTTACAATTTGATTCATAATGGTAGCAACATTACATTTATGAAGTAGCAGTAAAATAATTGTATGGGTGGGGTCAGCACACCAGGAGGAACTGTATTAAAGGACCACAGTGTTAGGAAAGTTAAGAACCCCGTGGGCTAGCTGCCTCTCACCACCTTGTCAAGACATGACCTGTCACTGCCTCACAGGATCCGTTTCCACACTTGCTGTCCACAGTCTGTCTGCACAGAGTGGCCACAGCGTCCCTTTAGAGAGGTAGCTCAGTTGGTAGAGGACTTGCTTAGGCCCTGGGGTTTGGTCCTCTGCACCGCCGAAACTGAGCGTGATGGGGTACACCTATGATCCTAGCATAGAAGGCAGGAAGATCAAACCTCTAGGTGACCTTCAACTACACAGCGAGTTCAAGGTTGATTTGGGATATGCAAGACCCTTCATAAAAAAGCTGAACAAAACAACGGGAAACCTAGCCAACCAAAGAGCCATGGAATCTCTGTGTAAATCTTCCTCAGTGTCTTCCTATCTCAGAAACAACCCATGAGCCCGATCCCATCCACCCCCCCCCCCCCCCCGCTGCCTCTCTCACCTCACCCCATCCCCTGGTCCACCCTTCTCCAGACACACTGGCTTCCTTACTTTCTGTGACGGTGTCAACTGCGTCCCGGCCTCGGGTCCTTGGGTGTGATGTCCATTTACCGGATGATCTATCTTATCCTGCATAGTTCAGGTCTAGCCCCCGCCCCTCCCTAGGTCTCTTCGCAAACCGAGTCTTTCCTGAAGAAGTGGTGATGACTGATTTTATGTGTTAACTTGACTGAGACGAGAAGTGTCCAACTATTTAGTTACTGTATCGAATGTGTCTCCAAAGGCATTTTTAAGGATGAGATTAACATTTATATTAGTAGGCCAAGTGAGTGGGCCTCACCTCGTCCTCAAAGGCCTGTAATGTGGTTTGAGTATAAGATATCTTCCATGGAGAGGAGAGGGGTCTGGCCTTGGATGAAGGACCTATGTGATATTAATTTCTCCACATATTTGGAGCACAGGATATGTAGGAGGACAGGGGCTCAGATGGTGGGGCCAGGACACCATTAGCTGAGGCAGAGCTCTTATGCAAAGAAGAAAGGTGTGCTCCCAGGGCTAGCACCTCTGTCCAAGAACTGGAGACACAGCTCTACTTTGTGCTAGATTAGGGGAGCAGGACGGTGCTAGCTGCTCTTCGATGACAACTGTGACTTCGGTCTGTCCAGCCACATATCAGAGAAGTCCCCGAGTCCTGCCTTCAAAGGCCGCTTAGATTCCCAGTTCCTGACATCAGCCCCCAACCTTCACCCGTCAGCCCACCTCTACCCTGGCAGTGGCTCTGGGCCCTCCAGGAATAAGCGGTCACCTTCCTGAGACCTGACAAACATAAAACCATGAACCGGCATGTGGAAAGAGGTGCTCAGTGTCCCTGTTCTGCTCCAGCTTCTCCCACACTGGCCAGGCCACTGGTCTAAGTTCTGGAAAGTTCTCTCCCTAGACCTCTTTCCGGAAGATCAGAAGAGGTAAGGATAAGTGAGCCCATCTAGTATTTATAGCCTCGTGGGGCAGCACATAGAGAAGCTGGAGCTCCCTGTGGCTCCAGCGCCCAACCGTAGCTTCCCGACTCTTCTGCTTGGTCTTGCTCAGACAGAAGCAATCCCACCAGAGAACTGTCCTGCCTCTAAGGCAGCCCCATGCCCTATCCCTTCTGTTCAGCTCCATTCATCCCACAAACTCTTATCACCACCCCCCCTCCTTTTCCTGGTCCAAACCCTTTCTTGTTGATGCACCAACCCACCTGCTTGTAAAAACATCCCTTGGATGCCTTAATCCCCTCCCCAGAACCCCAGTAGCAGTGAAATTCATTCACCACCCAGCTGCTCACTCGGTAGACATTACCTAAGTGCCTGCATCTTGCTGTGCCCTGTACTGAATACACCAGATGGAGAAACGAGCCCTCTGAGACCTTGCCTGTCAGCGGCTTCCAGATGAGAAGGCCAGTGTGGTCGTTTCTCTCTGGGTGCTGGGATCACCTCTCACAAAACATCCTGCGGATGTCTGACCAACTCTCCTGGAGCTGGGCTACCCCCCCCCACCTCCCACGCTGCTTTCTATGCCTACATAAGTCAAGGTGGGACAAGGCAGGTGTCTGTAGGTAAATGGTGGAGAAAACACCCAGTGCTGGGGGAGTCCAGGAAGCTGAGACTATCTAAGATGGCTAGGATGAGGGGCGGGGCCTGGGCAGCTTCTGCAGGGAGGTCATGTTTGCTCAGTGTGGGAAAGTGAGAGGTGGTTGGAGAGAGAGATGTGGAGAGAGAATGGAAGGCATAAAGACATGAGACACCGAGAAGGAGAGAGGGGAGGGGAAGAGAGAGAGACAGGGAGAGAGAGAGAGAGAGACAGGGAGAGAGAGAGACAGGGAGAGAGAGAGAGAGACAGGGAGAGAGAGAGAGAGACAGGGAGAGAGAGAGAGACAGGGAGGGAGAGAGAGACAGGGAGGGAGAGAGAGACAGGGAGAGAGAGACCAGGGAGAGAGAGAGACAGGGAGAGAGAGAGAGACAGGGAGAGAGAGAGATAGAGAGAGAGAAACAGGGAGAGAGAGAGACAGGGAGAGAGAGACAGGGAGAGAGAGACAGGGAGAGAGAGACAGGGAGAGAGAGATAGATAGAGAGAGAGAGACAGGGAGAGAGAGAGACAGGGAGAGAGAGATAGAGAGAGAGACAGGGAGAGAGACAGGGAGAGAGAGAGACAGGGAGAGAGAGAGAGAGACAGGGAGAGAGAGAGACAGGGAGAGAGAGAGACAGGGAGAGAGAGAGAGAGACAGGGAGAGAGAGAGACAGGGAGAGAGAGAGACAGGGAGAGAGAGACAGGGAGAGAGAGACAGGGAGAGAGAGAGAGACAGGGAGGAAGGGAGAGAGAGAGAGAGAGAGAGAGAGAGAGAGAGAGAGAGAGACTTCCATGAGAGCTTGGTGTTCTGGCCAGCAGATGGGTTCGCAGCTCTTCCAGTGGGCCATGGGCCGTCTCTGAAGGGTTCTGAACAGGAGAGAGAAAGGGCCAGGCTGGTGATAGAAAATAGCTTTATACTAACCTGATGAGCAGCATTGGGGTACAGATTGACCTAGGTAGGTGAGGGAAAGAGACTGGGTTGCAGTAAACTTAAGACGTAATACACAAGAAAGGACAGGGTACAGATTATCTACTAGGTGGGGGGAGAGGGTCCCAGGGACGAGGTCAGGGGAGCGGGCCCCAAGAGGAGACTAAGGTGGCTAGCTTGTGTACCACACGCAGTCCGGTTTAATGGGGAGACGCTAAGGACCCACACTGTACAGGGATCAGCAATGTCACTTCCGGCTTTCAAGGTTCAGAATTTGTTAATGCGGATGATGTGTGAAGGGCAAAGTGACAGGAGGAGGCCGACTAGAAGCTGGAGGGGGGAGGGGGGGCAGGCTATTTGAGGGGCCACTCCCTGTGCTATGGCCACCTCCATCACTCCAGGACGGTTCCCCCCCCCCCCCCCCCGCCTAAGATGACAAAGTAGAGCAGGACAGCCCTGAAGGCTGCAGCCCCACCCTGGGGAAGGTCCTCCGAGTCCTGCTTTAGCCCACACAAGGCAGAGTGGGCACCGAGCGGAGGCTCAGCCCAAGGGTTTCACTCCTAGCTCGAAACGCTGTGTGAGTGACCTTGCGCGACTCTGCTCCTCTAGCGAAGCCCTGGCCACACTTAATTATAAAGCAGGATGCCTCTGCCTCCCCAAAGGGAAGTCTGTCCATCCCCCAACAGCAGACTGCCCCTGCATCTCTGTTATTATTCCTTCATTTCTGAAGTCTCAAGGTCAGACTTCTAAATGCCTTTTGAAGCCACCCTTTTGTCCCTGGACACCCCCTGCCCTGCCCTGGGGAAGACCTGGTGGCTCTTATGATCTCAGGACTAAACCTCCTACCCGCCCACTCCACGGGAGCCCTTGCTCCTCCAATTCGCCCAAATTTAAATGCAAACCTGCTTTTCTTCCTCCGCCACCTAAGAAATCCTTAAGTGGTTTCTTGCCACTCTTAAAAGTAAATCACGTCTGATCACCTGCTTTCTCCCCACGCTTCTCCTGTCTGTCAATCTTCCCCTCTCTCTCGACGCTCCAGCCTTATTGGCATGCCTCCAGCTCCTGGAACACTCCACGCTCGCCTCAGGGTCTTTGCCCTTGCTGTCCCCTCTGCCAGGGACAGTGTCCCTCCCACTTCCCTGGATGACTCCAGCACAGCCTGCAGCAGGGATCTTAATTATCACGCCCGCTAAGAGACCTTCCCCGAGCACCCAAATTAAACTGACCCCGTTAGTCCAGTGCCGAACGCCCCGCGCTTCTTCCCTGGGCTCACATCTCTTCTGCAAATGTGTATGCATGACTGTGGTTCCTTTGTTGGTGGACTTAATGTTTGTCTGTCCCAGCGGACTGGATCCCCAAGGATAGGAGTCTTGTCTGTCTTATTAGCGGCTATATACCCAGCAATCATAATTAATGTTGACAGAACGAAAGGACAGGTGGACTGGATAAGAAAGGAAGGCAAGGACCGGGTGGTGGCTGTGCACGCTTTTAGTCCCAGCACTTGTGAGGCAGAGGCAGGAGGACCTCTGTGAGTTCTAGGCCAGCCTGATTTACAGAATGAGTTCCAGGACAGCCTGAGATACACAGAGAAACCCTGTTTCATAAAACAAAACAAAACAAAAAGAGAAAAGAAAAGAAGACAAGAAGCAAGGAAGAAAGAGGCAGGAGGAATGGTCTGTGTCTTTGGACCTCCAAAGCAAACCCTCAGATGGCAATGCTGGTGACCATGTCTTAAACAGAAGGACTCTGGCCCAGTTAACTATTGCCTAAAGGTGTTTTTTTTTCCCCACCAGAAAGGCATATTTCTAAGGTACTTTCTGTTTACCAGGAATCTCCCTTAGTTCCATCCCCAAAAGGTCAACTACTCCAGACAGGACATCTAGTTGCAAACAGCCTGTATGGACCTCAGAGACTCCACTGCTGATGGTCAGAATCTGCTTGCCTTTCTGCTATTTTGCTTCTCTCTGTCCCCTGCCCCTCACCCCAAGAAGTAGCCTTGGTGGTTGATTCCCAATAAACCCTTCTTTCTATCCTTGGAGTGGTTCAGTCCAGTGGTTTTCCTGAGCTTCCCTTTCAGTCTGGTGGCAGGATCTCTGTGACTATTCAAAGATTTGGGTGTTGACCAGAGTCTGCAAGGGAGTTTGTCCTCAAGTGCCCATCCCTCACCACCCTGTGATAAGGACAAAGATGGGTGCTTCCCATCCAATACTTCCTGGTTATGCTAAGAGGCAGAAGAGAGGGGATCAGGCAGAGGGAGACCTAGGAGTAGCCAGAAATGTGACCAAGAGATAGCAGCCAGAGAAAGTCATTGTCAACACAGGGAAGCCGCTAGACTTCAGGCAGGACTAAGAGCAGCTGCAGTAAGGCTCTGTGACCTGAACCTTGGTGTCGCAAATGAGCAAAGCTGGGCAGAGGGGGCAGGGTAGAATCTTGTCTCAGCTGATGGAGAGAGATTCACATCGTTCATGGCCCTGGCAGTGGATTCTACAGGCAGCAATCAGCCTCAAAGCCCTCCCCGTAAGGGCCACATCTTCCTGTTGTAACTGGGATTAACTGCAAATGACCCTCTCCTCCCTGAGAGCTCTGGGAGAGGGTTCTTCCATGGAGCTGGTAATATTTGTCTGTACAATGACTGGAATGTGGTCCATTCCCATCAAAGTTCTACTGAAGTTTGGTAGCTTTGTTGGGAGGAGGGATATTTAACAGGGAATTGTGCCTTTCTCTTTGAGACTGGGTGAGGGCTCTGGAGAGCCAGGTTATAAAGCAGGTCCGCTTCTGTGTCCCCTCCCTGCCTTCCACGCGCTCAGCCACTTGCACGTTGTGCTCCACCTTTGGAAACATGCAGCCTCAGCAGATACTGAAAAGATGGTAGCGTCTTGCTCTTGGCTTTGTAGAACTTCGAGCCAGAGTTAATGGATCTTCTTTTAAAATGATCTGTTTCCAGACATCCTGTTACAGCAACAGAAATCAGACGAGACGCTGTGTAATGTCATTTCGTGATTTCGTCACCTGGTGAGTGACTCATCCTTCTCCGGTGTAGCTTCATTTTTCTTGATTTGTCACCTGCCTGGCAACAAGTTGTTCCTTGTAATTTTCTCTGTTGAGTATTTATTCTCGTTAGTTCATGCTAAAATAGAAATATTTCTTACTTGAGTGTTCCACGCTAATTTATAGGCCAGTATTTATATTCTTTTTATCAGCTCAGTGATAATATTTTCCAGACCTATTACAAGTTCTCATTGTCTTCATGGTTTCATTAGCCATAAAATGAAACTAAATAGAGTAACAGTTGTTTAATTTAACATATGAATCTTATTCTTGTTCTGAAAATAATTTAGATAAAAATAACGGTTGTGTACACTGAATGGTGATGAATTGAGACAGCGACATTTATAGAATTCTGCTCTATTGATATCTTTAGAGCTCTCTCCTTTCTGATGGTAATGAAAGTCTAACCCCCACTTCCCATTCCGCCCACTTAAGCTCACATCAGGGGAATTGGACTATGAGGGAGGGTGAGAGAGGGGCCTCAAATCTTGAAGGCTGCCAGCTCTCATTGGGGCTCTCCACATCAAAAGGGGGTATGGACGTTTTCTCCTGAATGTCCTGAGCCTCACGGGTGGATGCGTTAGAGGATCTGACTTCAAGAAAAAGACCCTTCTTGAAGGTCAATTGCTTCCTCATTTCAAGTACAGATGAGGCCTGTAGGCAGCAGCCTAGGAGCTCAGAGGTGAGAAGAACCCCAAACTAAACAGCTGGTGACCGCATTGCACCCTGGGAGTAGTAGTCCAAGGGATTGTGCTGCCAGACAGGCCCAGAGGGGTCCTCAGAGGAGGTCTCCAGCACTGCAAACAAGTAGCCCAAAGCTAGTTCTACGAATGCAAAACAAACTGCAGGAGCTGGAGACCTAGAATGGGCTTGAGCGGGTTTTACAGCGCTGTTAGCAAGGTGCGCTCTCTGGAGGAGTTCTTTCTCCAGTCTTTGTTCTCTATGTTAGCTACTTTTCTTATTCTAGGGACAAAACACATACCAAAAGCAGTTTAAGGGTCAGCTGCATGACTCGTTGGAAAAAGACACTTGCCTCCCCACCTGCCAACCTGAGTGCAATCCTAAAATCTGCATGCTATACATGCATACGATGCACAAGTGTGCACACTCACACATGCAATATGTCAATGTAAAAAACATTGCAATGCATCCGAAGGAAGGGAGGGCTCATCTTGGCTCCACCTAGAGGGTACAGTCCATCACGGTGGGGGAGGACGACCGCAGGAGGTGGCTGGACACATTGAAACTGTCGTCACGAGCCAGAGCGAGAAGAAAGCCAGTGCTGAGCTTTCTTAATCCTTTCCATCCAGTCCAGACCCTGGCCCATGGAGTAATGCCACCCATGGTTAGGACTGATCTACTGACATCAGTGAAAGCAACCTCAAAACTACCTTACATGTAGCCCCAGATGTTTTTCTCTTAAGTGATTCTTGATTCTAACAAGATGTCACTCAGTGTTAACCAGCACGCCCTCCATGCCATGACCTCATTCCAGACTGATGAAAGGTGCTCAGGTGACCAGCACTGTTTCCTGTCAGGACCCAGAAAGTCGATCTTGACACCCTTCTCCCCTCAGGTTAGAAGGACCCACTGCACCAGGACCTAGACCAGTGCATCCTGGGTACCAGACAGGGAGCCATGATTCTGACTCTGCAAAGGCTTCCTTTGGACTTGCTGTCCAATGCACAAGTTCATATGAAACCCCAAGGATAGTCCCTCTGTGACCTCTCTTTGTCCCACCCCCACTGTTCTGATCACTGTCTCCTCTCTTCATCTTTTCTGCCCCCACCTATGTCTCTATTTTTAATCCCCTCAAACAAACCTTCCTAGGGGGACAATAAATAGAGCTGGGGATGTGGCAGCAAAGAAAATAAGGGGAAAATGTTTTACACCCAATAACCATCCAAGAACTTTAGAATGGGGAGGCCAGGGCTGCCCTGGGAGGGAGACGGGAGGTGAGCCAGGGTGTATCAGCCGTTTGCCGAATGCCACAACATGACTATGGCATCAGGGAAAGAAAGCTGAACTCGCAGATGTAGTGAGGAGGGTTTGGCGTCAGGAATAATCTGATGGCTGAGTCAGAGCAGAGCTGGCAAAAGCTGGAGTCGGGCTCATGCTGCCAGCCCCTAGTCGCTAGTGCTGGACTTGGTTTCCTGACTGGAGCAGTCCCCGTCACAGGGTAGCCACAGCACAGGACTGCAATGTGAGAGTAAGAAACCCCACAAGGCGAGACAGGCGGTTTCGCCTTAGCCGCCTACCAGCCGCTGTTCGGGTGACAGAGACCAGCGTACAGGGCTATTGCATGGAGCCTGCGGGAGAGTCGAGATGGCTTGTAGGGATGAATTTCCCCCTCCCCCATTCTCACGTAGCCGTTCTAACTCCCAATACCTCCGTGCGAGACTACCTTTAGAGATAAGGCCTTTCACACAAGTGATTAGGTTAAAATAAGGTTCTTGGTGGAGGCCCTATTCCAATGTGTTTCTTAAAAATAAATCATTGTATACATACATTGTATATGCAACTGTGCCGCATAAGGGTGCTTTCACACAACTAGGCAGTGTACACTGAGTACATGCCCTCGTGCCTCTTCTCATGCAGTCTGTGATCTCTCTGTGTGTGCACATGTGTGCACATGCCGGAGGCTGATGTTAAGTTCTTTTTTTTTTTCTTTAAAGCTTTTACTTTGAGACATCATGGAAATAAACCATACAGAGACACATGGAAAATACTTGGTTACAGAACAATGTTAACACGAAAGCATCAATGACTGTCAGCTGGCGTTGAAGCTGAAGTTCTGGAGTTTGACATGATTCAGGGGCTGAAAGAACAGATTAGTATTCCTCTCCTTCTTCCTCACCCTCTCCTTCAACAGAATCCACACCAACCTCCTCATAATCCTTCTCCAGGGCAGCCACGTCTTCACGGGGCTCAGAGAACTCCCCCTCCTCCATACCCTCACCCACATACCAGTGCACAAAGGCACGCTTGGCATACATCAGATCAAACTTGTGATCTAGGCGGGCCCAGGCCTCAGCGATGGCTGTGGTGTTGCTCAGCATGCACACAGCTCTCTGGACCTTGGCCAGGTCTCCACCAGGTACCACAGTGGGAGGCTGGTAATTAATGCCAACCTTGAAGCCAGTGGGGCACCAGTCCACAAACTGGATGCTGCGCTTGATCTTGATGGTGGCAATGGCAGCATTGACATCTTTGGGAACCACATCACCATGGTACAGCAGGCAGCAAGCCATGTATTTACCGTGGAGAGGGTCACATTTTACCATCTGGTTGGCTGGCTCAAAGCAGGCATTGGTGATCTCTGCTACAGAAAGCTGCTCATGGTAGGCTTTCTCAGCAGAGATGACAGGGGCATATGTGGCCAGAGGGAAGTGGATGCGAGGGTAGGACACCAGGTTGGTCTGGAATTCTGTCAGGTCAACATTCAGGGCTCCATCAAATCTGAGGGAAGCAGTGATGGAGGACACAATCTGGCTAATGAGGCGGTTAAGGTTGGTGTAGGTGGGGTGCTCAATGTAAAGGTTTCTACGACAGATGTCATAGATGGCCTCGTTGTCCACCATGAAGGCACAATCAGAGTGCTCCAGGGAGGTGTGGGTGGTGAGGATAGAGTTGTAGGGCTCAACCACAGCGGTGGAAACCTGCGGGGCTGGGTAGATGAAGAACTCCAGCTTGGACTTCTTTCCGTAATCAACAGAGAGCCTCTCCATCAGCAGGGAGGTGAACCCAGAGCCGGTTCCCCCACCAAAGCTGTGGAAGACCAAGAAGCTTTGAAGACCTGTGCACTGGTCGGCCAGCTTGCGAATTCTGTCCAGGATGAGGTCAATGATCTCCTTGCCAATGGTGTAGTGGCCACGGGCATAGTTATTGGCAGCATCTTCCTTGCCTGTGATGAGCTGCTCAGGGTGGAAGAGCTGGCGGTAGGTACCAGTGCGAACTTCATCAATAACCGTGGGCTCCAGGTCTACGAACACTGCCCGGGGCACGTGCTTGCCAGCGCCTGTCTCACTGAAGAAGGTGTTGAAGGAGTCGTCTCCTCCCCCAATGGTCTTGTCACTTGGCATCTGGCCGTCAGGCCGGATGCCATGTTCCAGGCAGTAGAGTTCCCAGCAGGCATTGCCGATCTGGACACCAGCCTGGCCGACGTGGATGGAGATGCACTCACCATGGTAGCTACAGGTTAGAAGGCGAGGGTGACAGAGCGGACACCGGGTTGCGATTACCGTTCCCGACAGCTAAGAGTCGAGGTAAGTAACGCAATGAGGCCTGATGTTAAGTTCTTTCTCTCTCACTTCCTACCCTACTTTTTGAGGCAGAATCTCTCACTGAACCCGAAATTTTCCAATGCAGCAAGACTGGCCAGTCAGCAAGCCCCGGAAATCCTCCTGTCTCTGCTTCCCCAGGGCTGTGATTACAGGTGTGCACTGCCTCACACAGCTGTTTTATGTGGGTTCTGGGGTTCAAACTCAAGTCCTCACACTTATATAGCAAACATTTTACCAACTGAGCCACTGCCCCAGCCCACAGTCTGCAGGCTTTTGTTGCTGTTTTAATGACTATTTGATACAAGATCTGACCGTGTAACCCTCGATGGGCTTGACCTCACAGAGATCCACTTGCCTCTGCCTCATGGGTACTGGCATTAAACAAATGTGCCACCATATCCAGTGACAACCTGTGTTCTTGTAAGAGAATATTCTATGTGAGAGCCACAGAGAAGTGCCTGCTTTCCTGCCTGTAGCCCCAGGGCTGTGAGGGAGACTGAGGGCTCTTCCGGAGCCCTGGTGGGTAAGAGACAGAGGATTCTGGGTTGCTATGCACAGGGCAAGACTTCTTAGAGCCCTGCTGCTGGGATAGGAGAATAGAACAGAGTTACCACAGTTCACACAGGGGCTGAGGTAAGTCTCCAGCCCAGTGGGAGGTGGGGGTGGGTGGTAAGACCTCAGGAAGTACTTAGAGTAAGTCTTCAGGAGGATCCTAGAAAGATCTCACCTTCAGAGCCACAAGTATATATACCCCAGAGCAAATGCCTTACCGTAGGGCTATGGCAAAGAAAAGACCTTCACCCTGCCAGGATCAGTCTGTCAGAGCAAAGTTCAATAGATTTCAAAGGAAGAAAGTGTAACATATATTTGTTACCACATATCATACGCAGTGTCCCAAAGATCGTGACAATGTTTCAGTTCATAAGAAATGGGAAAATGTAACCTATTGTTAAGAACAATCAACTCATACTTGTAAAACAATTGAAACAAGCCCTCGGTAACAGAGATGTTAGAATACGGGCATTATCAATAGATAATACAGTAAATACAGCTCTCACAAAGCTTAGGGATTTACAGAAGAGGACACAGACATGAGCGCATGCAGAAATTTCCACAAAAAAATGAAAATCATAAAAAAAAAGACCCACTGGGGCCAGGAAGCTGACTCAGTGGGCTAAGGCACTTTCCACCAAGTCTGGAAACCTGAGTTCAATCCTCAGAACTCACACGGTAGAAAGAGAGAACCTACTTCCACAAATTGTCTTTTGACCTGCATACACACACACACACACACACACACACACACACACACACACACACACACACACACACACAGACACACACAGACAGACACACACACACACACATCAGTAGCCTGAAAACTAAAAACCAGTGGGGGCAGGGACACATTAACACTCCCAGTTATGGCTGGCTTCTCAAAGGAGATAATGAGGAAGAGACAACAGAACAACTTTTCGGTGTTAAAAGCCTGTCAACTCCAAATTATATATCTACTGAAAATATTTTTTAAAAACAAAGCTGAGCAAATCGGTTCTCAGCAGCTATCCATGCAAACACTGACAAAGGAAATTCTTCAGGACAGACATTGGGACCGTACAGGAAGAGGAAAGAGCACCTGAAGTTAAATGCCCGGGCAAATGCCAGGGCTATTTTTTTCTTTGTTAATTGTTTTAAAGACAGGTGTTAAAATAACGTTGTTGCGTATGTAGAATAGATGTACATCAAATGCATGGGTCTGGAGTGGTAGCCCAGAGGTTAAGAGCACTTTCTGCTCTCCTGGAGGGCCAAGGTTTGGTTTCTGCAACAACTACTGTAACTCTTGTTCCTGGCGACCCAGTGCCCTCTCTGGTACCATGCAATATACGCACTCATGCACATAAACTCGTAAAGGTGCGCGCGCACACACACACACACACACACACGAAAGTAAATAAATAAGTAAATCTTTTTGTTTTCAAGACAGGGTTTCTCTGTAGCTTTGGAGCCTGCCCTGGAGCTCACTTTGTCGATCAGGCTGGCCTTGAACTCACAGAGATCTGCCTGCTTCTGCCTCCTAAGTGCTGGGATTAAAGGCATGTGCCACCACCACCTGGCTAAATAAAGAAATCAAATGTATGGCAGTAATAGCAAAAAGGAAAAGGAACTGCAATGATTCCACAGTCAACGCCACACGTTCTGGAAAGTAGTAGCATAGGAAGTGGCTGACTTGATTGTTAAGGAAGTGACTGCTAATTGCCACCATTCACTGATAGCTGTGTTAGCATGAGAAATGTTGAGAACATTATGTTAAGTGGGAAAAGGCGGGCACGAGACACTGCGTATTGCACGATCCAATCTATGTGTGGCTATTTCACAGGTGAAACCATAGTGACAGAAAGATTGCTGGTCGCCGAAGGCCAGGGGTGGGGAAAAGGCCTCGTTTATAAGAAGATACTAGGAAACTGTTTAGGGAGATGTGTGGGGGTTAGCTTGTGTCAATGTGACGCAAACCAGAGCCATGTGACAGGAGAGAACCTCAGCTGAGGAAATGCTTGCATCAGACTGACATGTGGGCAAGTCCATGGGAGCATTTTCCTGATGGGTGGTTGATGCGAGAGGGCTCAGTCCCTTTAGTGATGCCGTCCCTGAGAAGTGGTCCTGGGAGACAGAGGAGAGGTAGCTGAGCACCAGCTTGGCAGCCAGCCCGTGAGCAGCCTTCCTCCGCAGCCACTGCCTCGGTGCCTGCCTTGAACGTCAGTCCTGGCTTCCCCGATGGAGGGCTGTAAACCCGTAAGCCGAATAAACTGTTTCCTCCCGTGTTGGCTTTGGTCTGTGTTTTATCACAGCAGCAGAGATGCCAACAGGACAAGATGGAATAAAGCTGTATCACTAGAGTGATGGGGTCTACTTGTGTGCACACAATTGCTAAAATTAGAAAACTGAACAAGTGAATTTTATTGTGGTATAAAGTGTACCTTGGTAAAGCAAAGCCAGAAAAATCTGGTTAAAAACATGAAGAATACAGACAAGCCAAACAATACTGATAAAGGGAATCTACAGTTGGACTGGTAGACTGTGTGAGGGAACTACTCTGGGACTTGTGGCCCCTATGGGAGCAGTGTGGTTGTCACACTCAGGGAGAGGAGCTATGGCCAAGTGAGCAAGGGGAATGAGCCCTTCCTCAGCCCTGCCCCATGCTGTGCCCTTGCTAGCTGGGCTACTAAAGTCCTTCCAATAGCCCCAAAGCCCTTAGCTCCTGCAGGCTCTGCCCACACTGGCCTTCTTATTGTTCAGCAGACTCATACGACATGCTGGGCCCTTTGCTGCTCTTCCCCCTGCCCAGAAGGCTCTTCTCTCGGCCTTTGCTCGAGTCAGTTTCTCAACAAGGACTCCACAAGTCACCCTAAGAGTTGGCATGCAAGCTGCTCCCTCTCGGGATTCTACACTCCCTTCCTGGTTTCATGTCTCTACTTCTCATTGGGTTTTGCTAAATTAGTTCATGCTGGGTTTTCTTTCCCCCTTTTTGAGATAGGGCATCCTCTGTAGACTGATGTAGTCTGACACTTGGGAATCCTGCCCCTGCTATAAGTGCCAGGATTGCAGGCAAGAGTCAGTGTGATCAGCTCATGGTTTGCCCGTCTCTGACGTTCAGTATTGTCTGTATCTGTGTTGACTCTGAGCTTATGAGAAGACAGATGAGCAGAATGCCTTGTGCCCAGTGTTCTTTTGAATTTTATCGTAGAAGGCTTTTAGCTATGAACTGCCCATGGCCTTTAACTAACAACTGCAATTGGCCTTTGTAGCTTAATGGGTTGTTGGCATTTTCTCCCAGTTTGTGGCTTTTGATTTTTTGTGATTCATTTGATTAAGTAGGCCTCTTTGCCTTGTTTTTTTTTTATTTTTATTTTTTGACAAAGACTCATTATGTAGCTCTGGATCTCCTGGGACTTGCTACACAGACCAGCCTAGCCTCAAACTCACAGAGCTCTGCCTGTCCCCTGCCCTGCCTCTGCCTCCTGACTGTGGTGATTGAAGGTGTCACCGCGACCCGCGATGCCCAACAGAGGCCTTTACTTTTAACATGGTTGTTCTGTGTGTGTCTGGATTAGAGAATCTCTCCCCGCTCAGGTTCATATAATCTGTCATCTTCTGAAACCCGTCTAGTTTTTGTCTTTTAAATAAAACATTGGATATATCTAGGATTGAGTTTTATGAAAGATAGGAGGTATGACAGAGATGTCATTGTCCCACAATAGATAGCCAGGTCGAGTCCATTTATTATAAAGTTCCGTCTGACTCAACAAGTCTGCAGTGCTCCTGCCTGCCAAGGGTCAAGTGCCCACATAGCCAGTTCCCTCTCCTGTCCCTTCCCACTCTGCCACGCTGTCCGAGACAGGGCAGTACTAAAATACTTCATGGTCTCTGGTAGGCCGTTCTTCAAAGCTCATTTTCTATGACTGGCTTAAAAGTTTTTATTCAATATATAAATCACTTAATACTGTGAGGATAAAATGCATAGGTATATGTGATTTTATATATATGGTTTAGTATATATTGAACTAGATAAATACGTTTCTTATTAAAAGTTTAAAAACCAAGTTACCAAAAAAAGTTGAATTTACAGATTTATATTTTTGAAAGACAGCATGACTTTTGCTAGCAGCAATCATCCCTGCTTGGTGGCTCCGTGGACGCTTCCTGTTGTTTCCTTTGTGTTTATCTGTTTCACGAATTTTCCACCATGAGTATAGATTATTTGTCATGAGGGGAAAACTAGCTTTGTAATTATTTTTAAGTAATGATGTGTGACCATTAAAGGGGGACAAGAAAACACGGCGAATGCTCCAAACCCTCTGCTGCGGCTCTTCTGAACTACAACAACCGATGACAAATGTCGGGAGTGATGGATATGCCAACTGCCCTGAGATGATCATTACACGATGTATACAGGCATCAAAAATCATATTGCTTCCACAAACATGCTCAACCGTGTGTCAATCAAAATAACGTAAGATTGGGCCAGGGAGACGGCTCAACCGATAAACTAGAGTGCTGTGTAAGCATAAAAACTCTGAATCTTCAGGAAACATGTAAAATGCTATATGGTGGCGCCTGTAACCTCAGAGCGGTAGGAGCAGAGACAGGAGGATCACTGGCGCTTGCTGCCCCCCCCCCCCAAAAAAAACCAACAAAAGGAAAGTACTACAGAAGGGATGAGACAGCCAGACAGCCGGGGTGGGGTATAGTTCACTTTCAGAGGCCCGCACTTGCATGCATGTGCTTCCTGGGGGAACAGAACCTTGACTGGAAGAAGCAGGTTTGGGGAACACGGTAAACTGGCCTTTGGAGGAGATGGCTGGAGGGCAGGAGGAGAGTCTGGCTCAGATGCTGAAGGAGTGGGAGCGCTCAGAGCACCTGAATTCAGGTTGGAGGGTCTGAGGAGTTGAGCTCAAGGGAGCACGGGAATGGGAGGGGCCAGAGAGGAGCATTGCCTGGTAACCAAAGGAGTTAAGAGGAAATTGATAGGGGCTGAGTAGAGCTGGAAGGAGAAGGAGGAAGACCAGAGGGGTTGGGAAGGAGGAAGACCAGAGGGTTGGGAAGAAAAAGAGAATGGTCTAAAGAAGAGTAAGGGAAGGAGGAGAAGGAAAAGATTGGAAAAGGAAGAGGCTTTGGGTGAATGGGAAACTGGGTTCTCAGCAAGAAAGAGTAGGGATGCTACCTGAGGGGGTTCTGGAGAATAACCCTGCACAGGACCCCATGAGAGCAATCCAGGGTGGTCAGGAAGAAGCAGAGCTTGAGAAAGGGCATAGAGAAGACGGCACTGAAACCCAGGGAGAATGCTTATTCTAGAAGTTTCTAATCAAGAGAAAGGAGGCAGAGAGATGGCCTGCAGCGGGAGAGAAAACCGAGGCTTCCACGGAGCCCTGTGCACAGGCTGTAGAGAGGGAAGGTAGCAGAACCAACACTCAGGAAGTGATTAAAACAGAGGCCCCGACCTGCTCTCCCACGTGTCCCCTGAGCACCCCCAAGCTTGCCAAGGGCAAGCAGGGGCTCCTGCATCCAGCGGCAGCTGCATCCCTCGGCTGACTCACAGCACAGCTCACTTCCTGGTGTTCCAGCGGAACTCCATCGACTTCTTGTAACTGTCAAGAAGTGTCAGAGCGTGAAACCCGTTACATAAGCGATCTAGCTGAAGCCAGGGAGCACTCTATTTGTTTTGTGACAGGGCAAAAATGGAAACTTCTGCCTCAAGGCAGAAATAAAAAACAAAGACGGAATATGATAGCCTCTTCGGGAGAGGCCTGCATGTTGTGCCTGTCCCGCGGCTCCTCGCCGGTTTGTGGGACCTGTGTACCTCCCCGGACTGTCTTCTGCACTCATCCATCAAAACCTCTCACTCCAGCTCAGTCTACCAGCCCCCTTTGTACTCTCAGAGCTCAACCACACACACACAAAAATATAACACAAATTTGCAAAATGATGCAAACAAAAATCATGGTCTTGTGTCTGTCTGGTTTCAAAACATGTGTCTGAAAGCCCAGCACACTTGGGACTGAAGCAGGAAGCTCACCAAAAGCGCTAGGCCAACCTTGTCTGCATAGTGAGTTCCGGGGCTACACAATGAGACCCAGTTTCAAAACCAAACAGACAAAATCAAAACCCAACTGGTACCTAATCAAGGGTTGAGGATGTGTCCTTGGTGGGAGAGTATCTGTCGCCAGGCTGAGCCCTGTAGAAACAGCAACGAATCAAATCACCAGTCAATCCACAAAGCCAAAGCATGGGCTGGGCTGGAGATGTAGCTCAGTTGGCAGAGTACTTATCTAGCACCAGAAGCCCCAGCATTGCATAAACACGCGTGTTGGCACGCACCAGTAATCCCAGTACTCAGGAAGTGGAGGAAGGAAGATCAGAAGTTCAAGGTCATTCTCAGCAGTACGGTAGAATAGGTTCAAGGTCAGCCTGAGCTACCAAAAAAAAATACTATCTCAAAAAAAGTAATATTAAAATTAAAATTGTGGCCTTTAACTTTAGTAGGGTCTCACTACCCCACAATAAGCCCGAGTGTCCCAACTTCTCTCAACTTCTGCCAACTGTGACTGGTCATTTTCTCCTGAAGACAGCTTTGGCCCTGGCGACCTCTGACCCCTCCTGCTTCAGCATTCTCTGACCCCAGTGACCTTGTTCCTGTCACTGAGCTATGTTTCCCCTCCACACCGTGAGTCTCACACGATGGGCTGTCCCTTCTCCTACCCAAAACCACCCTACTGCCACATGCGGGCTCCCTTGACACTCTGAACCCCTTCTCTCACTTCCCCAAGTTCTTACTCTCCCCTTGTCCCTCCCGGGAGCCCCGCCTCTGCTCTTTCCTCTTCTCAGTTAAACCTTTGACGACAGTGATCTCTTGTTTCATATGAAGACATTAATGGGAACAAAAGTAAAATGTCACAAATAAAAGGGAGCCGAAGAGTAATAAATAAAATAATAACACCAGAAGCTTATTCTGGGATGCAGAGTCCGTGACTTTCAGGATAGATGCTGATATAGTCCATCTTAGGAATAGGTTAAAATGGTGTGATCCTTTGACAGACTCCCAGAAACTTGATAATGCCCACAGCTTGAAGTCAAAGCATAAGTTGAAACCAGATAAAGAACAAATCTAATCAGGAGTCAATCACATTTATTATTTTTTTTTTTTTTTTGATTTTTCGAGACAGGGTTTCTCTGTAGCTTTTGGTTCCTGTCCTGGAACTAGCTCTTGTAGACCAGGCTGGCCTCGAACTCCCAGAGATCCGCCTGCCTCTGCCTCCCGAGTGCTGGGATTAAAGGCGTGCGCCACCACCGCCCGGCCTCACATTTATTATTAAATATATTATCAATCCTGTGATGTCCAGTATACTCATAAAAATAATTTTTAAAAAAATTCAATAAAGCTAAAGTATAAGCACATTTTAAAGATTCCCGGTGTGCATGGAAAATGTGTTCCTAGAATAGTTGACACTGTTTAAAAGTCAAAAGAGAGAGAGAGAGAGAGAGAGAGAGAGAGAGAGAGAGAGAAACGCTGTAATGCAGTGTCCTTAATTGGAGCAATCAAATGCACACTGCTTTATTTGGAGATTTGAGTCAGTGTGACCGGTGGAGAGAAAGAAAAAGCAATATTGTTATCCAGCAGGGAGAGTTAAAAATCTGATTGTCAGTCATCATGGAAAACTCGAAGATCAAGTGAAAATTATGCCAATCGATGAGCTGGAAAAGTAGGTAGTTTCAAAGGAAATATTGAAAAATTTTATTGGCTACAATCAGCTAGAAATCATAATGGGAAAACAAGATTTCACTCTGAATAGCAAGCAAATATAAAATGTCAGAAGGGGACGGGCCGGGGACACAGCTCGTGTGCCGGGCCCCGGATGCTAGGACCACACCACGGTGAACAAACAATTACAGAGTCAGGGAAGACTGCCAGCCAGCATGCCACTTCTCAGAAAGAAAAGTTCACATTTCTTGTAAAATTTGAGTCACTCCGGAGGAGTTCATGATGTAAAAATGTCTGTCTTCCCTTGACTCACCCACACGCTCATGAAGGCAATCAACTGCCCTGCTGAGTTTTGAGCAGAGCCTGATTTAAGGTATCTGTCTTTACCTGGACAAGGTTCAGTGAGGGAATTCATAAAACGCAGGGAAAACAGGCTGAATGGGAGTCCAGCACGCTTGTCACATCCGATATGAAAGCATATATATCTTAAGCCCATAATAATTGCCGCAGTAAGGTCCCAGTGTCAAAGAAAACGGATCAAAGGAGCAGGACAGAAAATCCAATTGGCCTTTCAAGTTGGTGGGGGACAGAATACTCTGTTGAGGAAGTGCTGCCCGGATAACAGAAAGTCTGCTCGCTTCTGATTTGATTTGCTGAACTACAAATTCTTTCCCTGTGTCAAAGACACCACACAACAGAAATGTTTTCAGAAAAAAAAATGGTATTTTCAGGAACAGATTATATGATGTCTGTGATTTGCTTCAAAATAATAGAAGGGGTTAGGGGAGCAGAGATTAAACTGATTGCTGATAACGGTTGTCACTGGGTGGTGGATATGGGAGACTTTATCACTCGATTCTGCCTTCATTATAGGTACTTGAAACTTTAAATAGCAAACAAATTACAAATACCAGCTAGGAAAATATTTTCAATATGATATACCAAGACAAATATCCTTCAGATACGGTGTGTGTGTGTGTGTGTGTGTGTGTGTGTGTGTGGTGTGCAAGGATCAAACTTAGGCCTTGTACATTGTCTTAGTTAGGGTTTCTATTGCTGTGAAGAGACACCATGACCACAGCAACCCTTATAAAGGAAAACATTTAACTGGGTGGCCGTTTACACTTTAGAGGTTTAGTCCATTGTCATCATGGTGGGACATGGCAATGTGCAGGCAGACATGGTGCTGGAGAGGTAGCTGAGAATTCTACATCTTGCTCAGGCAACAGGAAGTGAACTGAGACACTGGGTGTGGCCTGAAGATATATGAGACGTCAAAGCCCACCTCCACGGTGACATACTTCCTCCAATAAGGTCATATCTACTCCAACAAAGCCGCACCTCCCAATAGGGTCATTCCCTATGAGCTTATGGGAGCCAATTCAAACTACCACATTTCACTCCTTAGTCCCCATAAACCTGTAATGATTCCATACTTCAAAATGCATTTAGTCCAAATTCAAAAGTCTACAGAGTCTATCACAGTCTCAACAGCGTTTTAAAGTCCAAAGTTCAAAGTCTCTTGTCAGATTCATAAAATCTCTAAACTGTAATCCCCTATAAAATCAAAGAAACAGATCACATACTTCCAACATATAATGACACAGGATATACATTACCATTCCAAAACGTACGGGACTGAGCATAGTGAGGAAATACTGGACCAAAGCAAGACCAAAAGCCAGCTGGGCAAATCCCAAATTCTGCATCTCCATGTCTAATGTCTAAATGCTCTCAGATCTCCAATTCCTTTTGGCTCTGTTGACCATGACACACTTCTTCCTCTTGAGCTGGTTCCACTCCGTGTCAGCAGCTCTCCTAAGCAGGCATCCCGTGGTTCTGGCATCTCTAACATCTTGGAGTTTCCAAGGCAATTCAGAATTCTCCTTCACAGTTTCACACAATGATCTCTCTGGGCCTCCATTTAGAGACACCCCTGAAACATGCCTGGGCTCAGCAGCTTTAGTTGCAGAGGAATATTCCATAACCTCTTTCTTCTGTTCTTGACTCTAAACCAACTTGGCTGATGTTGCCAAGTTCTGCTGCCCAGTAATGGGGCTGGAACACGGCCCCTTGTTTAATTATATCTTCATCAGATTTCTGTTTTCCATGGTACCCTTCACTGCCTAAGCCTGGCTGTCCTGGAACCTGTTCTGTACACCAGGCTGGCCTCAAACTCAGAAGTCTGCCAGCCTCTGCCTTCACAGTGCTGGGATTAAAGGTGTGCTACCACACAGGGCTCTAAGCTTTTCTTTAATTCCTTTTCACAGTTTGGAAATTTAGTTGGATGGGATCTTGCCCTGAGGTCACCACTCCCCTTTATTTTACCTTTTACTCTGTTTGTCTCCTTGAACACAGAATTTAACTCCTTCCCACATCCTAGAGCTCCTTTCCCCCTCAAATTGTACATTTACTAGTTTTCCATTCTCAGCTTTCTCCTTTTCATTATAAAATCTTTTTTTCCCTGGTTTTTCAAGATAGGGTTTCTCTGTAGCTTTGGAGCTTGTCCTGGAACTAGCTCTCTTAGACAAGGTTGGCCTTGAACTCCCAGAGATCCACCTGCCTCTGCCTCCAGAGTGCTGGAATTAAAGGCATGCACCACCACTGTCCGGCTTCATTATAAATCTTTATAAGCATGAACATAGAGTATATACTAGGTTGCTTTGAGATTTCCTCTGCCAACAGAATTAATCCAAATCTCTTCACTTTAGCCTCAGTCAGACTCTTTGGATAAGAACAAAAACCAGCCACATTCTCTACTGAAATATCAGAAGAATGGTGTATCTCTAAGCCACATACTAAAATTCTTCTCCTCTGAAGCTTCTTAAGCCAACCCCCCCCAACACACACACACCTAGTTCAAAATATTCTCCTACGAGTATGGTCCATTAAGCCGTGCATAAAGCCTTCAACTACTTTCCTAAACCAAAGTATCAAAGTCCACATTAGTCCAAAGAAACACATGGTCCAGTCAGTCCCAGCAGTGCCCAGTCACTTGTACCAACTTAGTTAGGGTTTCTATTGCTGTGAAGAGACACCATGACCACAGCAACCCTTATAAAGGAAAACATTTAACTGGGTGGCCGCCTACACTTTAGAGGTTTAGTCCATTGTCATCACACTGGGACATGGCAGTGTGCAGGCAGACATGGTGCTGGAGAGGCACCTGAGAGTTCTACATCTTGCACAGGCAACAGGAAGTGAACTGGAATACTGGCTGTGGCTTGAACATATACGAGACGTCAAAGCCCGCCTCCACAGTGACATATTTCCTCCAACAAGGTCACACCTACTTCAACAAAGCCACACCTCCTAATAGTGCCATTCCCTATGAGGTTATGGGGGCCAATTACATTCAAACTACCACACACATAATAGGCAAGTGCTTCACACTGAGCTTCATCCAAAGCTCAATAATTTTCTACAAATCTTTATCCTTAATAATAACAAAAGAAATGTTGTTTTTAAAATGAGAATTAATTTTCAGTCTGTGAGGATAGCAAATACTGAAATGAGCCAGATTCAGACGAATAAATATTGCCTGCTTTCTCTCATATAGAATAAATTCACACACACGCACGCGCACACACACGCACATGCACGCATACACACGCAGACACCATGAAAATAGAGAACTATTTCTAGAAGGAAGGTGTCTAATGGGAAGAGGGAGAGGGAGCAATGGAGGGGAATATTTGTGAATATTTGTGGCATAAAAGTAGAAAGATGGACTATTGGGGAAAGGGATGACCAAGGGAGGGAGAAGGAATGGGGGAGGTCAGTGGGGTCGGGGTAAGCAAGAAGAAAACATAGCGTGCACACACGAATGAAATTGTTACGATAACACCTACTCTTTGCATTCTGACTAAAGCGTTCAAGGGCCAGTAAAATTGCTCAGCAGGTCTCGGGCCAGTAAGATGCTGTCCCTGGCAACCTGAGTTCCATCCCTGGGACCCAGATGGTGGAAGCTCTCATCTGACTTCTACATGCACACTTGGGTACAGACAAACAGACATATAAAGAGAAATAAAGAATAGTAAGAAGGAATGGTGAAGAGAGGGAATAAAGGTAATTCTCAGGGCAGGAAAAGATGTGGGAAATGTAAAAAAAAAAAAAAATACATCTCTTACATGGGGCCAGAAGAAAACTGTTCCAAATATCTAGCCAAATAGTCCATATACCTCGGGATTCTCTGAAATATGCTTACACTTTGACTGGAATCATTTTTGATGAATTTTCTCATAGACGTAGATAGACAGGTTCCCTTAGATGTCTTCTCATGTGTGTTCAGCACAGCCTTACCTAGAACACTGAAACACTGGGAAATCCCCTCGGTTGGTTGACTGGTGGCTTGGAAGAACAGCATCCACACGTTAGAAAGGATGCCGTGGGTCTTATTTCCCGAGTGACTACTGTCCTAACCGAGGATGCCCTTGCCTCAGTTAGGCTGTGCTTGTATCCTGAAGCATTTCCCTTGATTTTACCTCGAGGAGTTTCAGGCCCTTTAAAAAGAGATGTATTTCTTTTTCTCTTGTGCATATGCCTGCATGTGTGCCTGTGCACCATGTGTGAGCAAGGCCAGAAGAGGCTTCAGATAATCTGAAACTGATTGCGAGCTGCCATGGGGGTGCTATAGGATCAAACTGAGCCTTCTACGAGAGCAACCGTGCTCTTAGCTGCCGGGCCGTCTCTCCAGACACAGATTTTCAGGTCTTCTGTTAAGATTGGGACCCATTTGGAATGAAGCACAGGATGAGAGATGGAAATCTGGTGTCCATTTTCCCCAGTATCATTTGTTTAAAAGGCGGTCTTTAAAAAACAAACAAAAAAAAAAAAACCTCCAATGTGTATTTCTGTCATTGTAGCCAAAAACTGGGTGGTTGTAGCTGTCTAGGTCTGTATCTAGGCTTTCTATTCTGTTCACAAGCTAAACTATATTAAGAAGCTAAACAAACAATCAAACAAAAGGCTAAACTAAACAAGAAACCAAACAACCCAGGAATGATGTTCCATACCTGTAACCCCAGCACTAGAGAGGTGGAGATACAAGAAGCTCAGGCACAGGAGTTCAAAGTCAGCTTTGGGTACACACTATGCTTGAAGCTACTCTGGGCTACGTGAAACCTTGTCTCAAAAAGAAAAAAAAAAGAAAGAAAGAAATATGTATCAAAATGAGCTATCAATATTTAAAGTACAACCCAGAAAGCAACATAAGATATATGGAAATCATTTATCTGACAAAATATTTGTACCCAGTTAAGGGATTGATATCTAGGATTATTTTAATGAGCTTAGAGTTTTCATTTTACAGGATAAGAAGTGATCAGGTGATTATTGTAAAAAAGTATTATGAAAATACTTAATGACAAAGGACTGTGTGTTTAACGTGTTTTTTAAAAGGACCTCAAACAACCCAACCCATAAATGGGCTAGTGAAATGAACAGTTGGCCCTCAAAAGGTGAAGTACAAATGGCCAATAAATACATGAGAATGTGGTCAACTCACCAACCGTCAGAGAAATGCAAAACAAGACCACAGTGAGGTTCCACCCCTTCCCAAGGGAACCACTCAGAAACTAATACCAGTAGAGAGTCGTGAGGATGTGGTCCCCAGATGGGAATGCAAACTAGGTCAGCCACCGGGAAGTCGGCCTGGGTCTTCCAGCTGACCCAGCCACCCCAAAGGATTTCAATATATCATAGAGACATTGCTTGCCAGTGTTCACTGCAACCCTATTCACAATAACTAAATTTTGGGACCAACCTAGATATCCCAAACCAGAACAATGGCTAAAGACAATGTGGCATAGAAACACAACAGAATTCATTTCAGCCTTCGGGAAGAATGCACGCAGCATCCTTGCAGGAGAATGGTGCAACTGGAGACCATCGCGTTAAGAGAAAGAAGCCGAACTCGGAAAAACAGATCCATGTTTTCTTTCAGTTGTGGCTCATAAGCTATATACAAACACTTAAAGTTGACTGTGGAGATCAGGGAGCCAACAAAGGAGTCAGTCCTTCCCTCCCACCCCGTGTGGGTCACAAAGCACAAACTCGGGTTGTCAGACTTACGAGTGCTTTACCTGCTGAGTTACCTTACAACCCATACCCGTGTTATTCTTATATAACTATTCATATATAAGAGAGAAAGAGAGAGAGCATGAGCTAGGTATGGTGGCACATGTAATGCCAGCACTTGAGATGCTAAGGCAGGAGAATTACCACTAGTTCAAAGCCAGCCCTAGCTACAGAGTATGACCCTGCTTCAAAAAACAAGCAAAACAATATATACATATAGATTTACATATACACACATACTTATGTACATACATTTATTAATTATATATAGTGTGCCATGTTTTCTTACAGTACTTCTGTGACATCATTTTCAACTTTTTAATATTTTTTCAGTTTTGATGCAAACATTGAAGTAGGAGTTACTTTTTCTCCAAAATACGTCCCCAGCTGTTACAGCCTTAAATACTGAACGGCCTGGCTTAATCTCTCTGGTGTGAGATGCCATCTCAGGAAATGCTAAATTCCTCTATTAATCTGGTTCGCCTTCTGAGAGCTTCCTTCTGCTCCCCTGCTCTGATGGAATGTCTTCCAGTACGTCTTTATTTTAATTATGTTTTCACAAGTAGCTGAGCTGATCTCTTCGGAGGTGACTGAAGAGAATTTCCTGGGTATCTGTGAGTGTTTATTTTTTTTTCACAAACACTTAAGAATAAACCTGCCCGATTCCAAGAATTAAAGGTGCCCAGGTAATTACATATCAGGCATAATTTAAGAGGAATGAACATCGCTGCTGTACTTAGGATAAGTAATGTCCAAGCAGAGAATGAGGTTTTCATCTCTGTTTTGCAGCTCCTCCTGTCGTGGTACTCAGTGATGCTGCAAATTCTCCATATGATCCTTGTGTCTTTATTGCTGTTACAATCAGTTTCCTCCTTCCATTATAATTTTAAAACTCTCATTGTTTGAGGAATGATATTAATTTCTTACATTAATTTTGCATCGCCGGGCTCATAGAACTCTTACCAGCTGCAATCCTTTCCTGTCATTTTCTTGGATTTCCGACTTATGCAACCAGGTCGTTTTACACTAAGGGTCCAAGTTTGCCTCCTGCTCTGTAATTTGGCGCTTCGTTTCTTCTTCTTAGTTAACTGCTTTAATTACTACTTCGTCTAACTGCTCTTTGCTCTAGTGGGAATCCTTCCATGGTTTTATCATTACGCTAGCTGATGAGTTTGCTTTGAAATAAATAATAGAAATGGAAAAATAGTCAAAACACAAAATAAGCACTTCTTAGGAGAGGACACCTAAGTGACTGGCAAGTCCTGAAAAGATGCTCAATTTTACACGCAGCAGTCTTAGGATGCCCTACTTTATCCCCTCCTTTCGTCCTGAGACAAGGTCACTCAGTGCGACTCAGGCTGGCCTCAAGTCAGGCTCTTCCTACCTCTGCCTCCTGGGTTTTAGGTGGGCACCACTGTTCACAGTTTAATTTGCTTTTTAAATGCTAAAGTCCAGATTTACCTTTTGTCCCTGGTCCAGGTTCTTTGCCCATAGGAGCTTGTTGGACCCTTGCCTCAGCTGGCCCCCACAGGCAGATGGCCCCCTAGTCTACAGCTCCAGCACTGCCCTCTGCCCAGCACAGACCACAGGCTCCTGTCCAACCCTGCTGGTCTCCAGCAAGCTGGTCCACTCATCCCAGCCGCTAACCGTCACGGAGATGCTGCGCATCTTCTCTGGACTTCTCCAGAGATGCACCGTCTCTCTTCCTCGTCCCTCCCATCTAACAACTCGTCTTGTCATGTGTTTACTGCAAATATTTGCTTCAACGTGCTTCCTCCTACCTCCCACATGGTCACGATCCCTGCCTGACTGGTGCAGGGACCAAGGGGATTTTTCCTTCTCCATTTCAGAGCCTTTGAGAACCAGCTTCCAGATTTATTGTGGCTAAGGTATTTTTTGCAAAAATAGAAATTCAATCCTAACCACCTTTCTTCTTAAAACTCATTGGTGAGTTGGGCACGGTAGTGCACACCTTTAATCTCAGAACTTAGGAGGCAGAGCAGGAGGATCTTTGTGAGTCTGAGGCCAGCCTGGTTTACAGAATGAGTTCCAGGACTGCAAAGTGAGATCCTGTCTTAAACAACAACTACACCTCATAGATGGCCCTCCGTTAACTCTGTGGAGAAGTTCTAAGCTTCTCCACACACATGAAACACACATTTACCTAATTTACAAGTTTAGAAAATTTAAGATTACTTTTCTTTTGCCCACAGAATCCAGTAAAGAGTGTTGGATTCTCTAGGACAGAAGTTTCAAACAGCTTGTGAGCTATGATATGGGTGCCAGGAATTGAACCCTGGCCCTCAGGAAGAGCAGTCAGTACTCTTAACCACTGAGCCATGTCTCCAGAACCTAACTAAGTTACATATAAATTCACACGTGCATCAAGCAATAGCTTTAAGACTGTGTGTTGGCTGACTAGACAGATCCGGGGATCCTTAAGACTTAGTATCAAATCTCCCCTTACAGCGGGAGTCGCTGCTGATGTCAAGGTGGCCTCAGTCAGGGCTGGAAAGGGCTCTCTTACAGCTCATGCTTCTGCCAAGGACTAATGTTTGTGTTTGCAGAATTTGGGAATTTCTCGTTGACTTTCTGATACTTTTGCCATGATCTCCCTTAAGCGGCCGTTCTGGCCCCCCTGAACTCTATAGAGTACCCCTTTTATTCATAGCAGCCCCTGTTGTGACTGCTCTGTCGTAATGCCCCAGATTGGGTGGTAGCCCCTGACTGTGCATAGCTGTCGGCTGAAGAAGTGGAGCCCCCAGTCTGGACTTTTGTCTGCCGTTCTTGGCTTAGTCTTTTCCTCCACATGCTAGGCAAGACCTCCGACACTGAGCTAATGCTTTGACCCGCTTTTTCCTTTTTGTCTTTGAGACAGGCTCTCACTAACTTTCCTGGGCTGACCTTGCACTCACTCTGTACCCCAGGCAGGTCTTGAACTTGTCCTCCTGCCTCAGCCTCCAGAAGAGCTGGAATTACAGACCTGTGCTGCAGGCCCGCCGTGAAGCACGTTGTTAATAACTTTTTAAAATAGGTCAGCGAGTCCCTACATTGCTGAAAAATGCCTTTGTTCCACCCCCGAATGATGATCATTTTTTTTGGCTATTGAACTCAGACGGCTTTTGCTCTAAATTGTAAAGGCCTGCTCCATTGCCTTCTGGAGTCATGGAAACTTCTCACAGCATTTTAATGTTTATTGGAAGTTTATGTATTTTTCTCAGAGCGCGTCTTGCTTATTTCCTTTGTCTCTGGAATTTGAGGTTGACACACGACTGCAGATAGATGCTCACTCTTCGCTGGATCGACTCAGCAGGCTCTTTAAGGACTCTGAAGCTTCAGGGTTGAGAATTTTCCTCTATTATTTATTTGATCATTTCCTCTCAATTTTCCCTGTTGTCTCTTTCCGGGATGCCCATTAGTCCGGTATGAACCTTCCCAATTGATTCTCCCTTCATCTCTGTTATCTTTTCCATATGTCTTGTTAGTCTGCTTTCCAGGAGCTCTCCTTAGCGTCCGTCTGCAATTCGACTGGATTTTTACAGTTCTGCTCTCTGGGAGAGCTACTTCCCTCTTCTTCAATTCTACTGAATATTTTCTTTGGGCAGCCATTTTAAAAATGTTTTCATTTCCGACAGCATTTTCTTCCTTGGAGTTTTCTCTTTCATGGCTCTCCCTGTGGACAGAAACGCGAGGGTCGCCTCCTTTGTTTTTAGGTCCTTCTGTTCTTCACTTTATTTTGATTTCCTCAGGGTCTTCTTTCCCTCAGCTTCAGTCTTGTTGAAGGCTACCCCTGGAGTTAGGACATATGCGGCAGAGCTATCTATATTCTTAAAAATAAGGCATTGTAGCCGGGCAGTGGTGGCGTACGCCTTTAATCCCAGCACTCGGGAGGCAGAGGCAGGTGGATCTCTGTGAGTTCGAGGCCAGCCTGGTCTACAAGAGCTAGTTCCAGGACAGGCTTCAAAGCAACAGGGAAACCCTGTCTTGAAAAACGAAAATAATAAGTAAATAGATAAGGCATTGTAGAGGAGAGATGGCTGAGAGGTTAACAGTGCCTGATGTTCTTGCAGAAGATCAGGGTTATGGTTTCCAGCATCCAAATGACAGCTCACAACTGCCTGGAATTCCAGTTCCAGGGAATATGGTGTAGGAGGTCCTTCTGTATTTGTGTTGCTTTCATTGGGTATTAAAGAAACTGCCTTGGCCTAGTTGACAGGGCAGTACTTTGACAGACTTAGACTTAGAACTGAGTGCTGGGAGGAGGAAGGCAGACAGGGAGAGCTGCCATGAAGTCGCCAGGTCAGGGACACTGAATCTTTCCCGGTAAGCCACGACCTCATGGTGATACACAGATTAAATGGAAATGGGTTAGATCAGGATGTGAGAGTTGGCCAAGAAGAGGCTAGATATAATGGGCCAGGCAGTAATTAAATTAATACAATTTCTTTGTGGTTATTTCGGGGGTTAAGCTAGCCAGGCGGCAGGATGCAGCTCGCTCCTCCTACTACAGGACTCCGATGTCCTCTTCTGCTCTCCGAAGGTACCTGCACACGTATGAGGCACGTATGTATGCTCAGACGTGCACACGTATACTTAAATATTTAAAAATTAGACATTGGTGATGAGAGATCTGTACACATGTTCATGAGGTTTTTGTCAATAGCTAAACTTGACTGAGAGCCATTTGTGATATTTAGGGACCCTTTAGTTGTACCAAGAAGAAACTTCTAGCCCTCTGACGGAAGGATAGAGCTCCGAATGAAAGCAATTTGCTTAATAACGCTGTGGACTGTAGCACAGTGGGCTTTCAAATTTGCTCCTGCCACCCCAGGCCCTTTGCGGATAGCTTTCCATCGGAAGGATGAAGACCCTTCTTCCCTCCCCACGCTCCTTCTCTGGGTACTCCAAGCTAAGCTTCCTCACCCTTCAACATGGTCACCTTATACCGACCCCTGCTTTTGGTCTTGTTAAATTTGATGGAGGCTTCCCTCTGGGCATGCCCTTTCCTCATCATTCCGTGGCAATGTTTTTCCCCTTTAAACAACCTCGCTCCCTCTCTCTCTACAGCAGCCTGAGGAGGAGGAGGTGGGGCTGTGTGTCAACCTGTCCTTTATGGGATCTCACTCCCTGCTGAACTCTGGGGATAAAAGGTGTTTCTTTATCACCTCTGCTTCCAGGGCACCGTGCAGTGGATGCCAGAAGTTGTCCGAGAGTCTACAAAATAACCACCGAGGAACTAAACTACCCGGTCTCTCTGAATCCCTCGCTCTTAGTGCACTATTTAGACTGACCCACATAACAAGGGGCGCCCAAAGTAAGTCACATAGAGAAGATTCTGTCTGGACGGAAATATTGGGGATGGGCAGGTGGGAGTGCGTGGAGTCAGTAACATCCACACATATCAGGAAGCACTCTGGTAGGGGAACTGTCACTATGTACCTTGCTGGACATACCCAGGACTGCCACCGACAGGAGGTACCAAGAGGCAGGCTCTGTCTCCCTGTGCGATTCTCTGTAAACACCAGCTCCCTGGTGATGAGCAGACTGCTCAGGCAGGTTGGGAGTTCCCACCCTGGAGCTGTTCAAGCAGGCAGCAAGGGGAGTTACTGTAGAGAGAATTTAACTCACTCATTGAAAAATCGGGCTAAGTCCTCTTCAACTCTATCAGAATTGAACATCCTCTTTTATACCAAACCTTTGTAATAGTGGTTACCTTGAGAGAAAACAACAGAAAAATCCCATTTCCATTTTAAAGAAATAAGAATTTGAAAAGAAATCAATATAGCTTTCTAATTGATACACGAAATTAAAATGACTTCGTTTATAACTCATAATGACAGAGCTCATATTTCAACCTGTGAAAGTATAATCTCTTCTCGACTTCCATACAGAAATGGCTCTAGAGGACTCAAGGGTGTTAACGTGTAAACTCCACTCACAGATTATTGTGAATAGTGTTTTACTGCTTGGGAAAATGTGTGGAAGCTGTGACAGACAAGGGACCCATCAGGCTGTCTGGGCAAGCCTGTTTTATGCACTGCACACAGGCAGGCGTGCCTGGCCTCCTCCTTCCTAATGTCAAAGGCATGCCTCTAATCATTATGATGGCCAAAGTCACCCTTATTTCCAAATGCCTCCAGGGGTCACCACTGCTTGAGAGCCACCACTAAGGCTCCCTCCAGCCCTGAGAACCTGAGATTCCCCCAAGGGCTGAAGAGCAAACCGCCAGAGGTAAAGGCAGAGGTGTCCTGTCCATAGAACTAGCCACGAGTCTGAGACAGAGTGCCAGCAGCTGCTGCAAGTGGAACCTGGAAGGCTCCCCTTTCTCCAAACAGCTCCATACATAGCCGAGGAACCAGTAGCCCCAATGTTCTTCGCCTTTATGAGGGAGGCTTATCGAAGGCTATGGCTGCCCTTGTGTTTGACCTTCATCAGACAAAGATGATGGTATCCATGCATCAACCGAGTTCTTCCCCATCATCCTTAGGCCCTCTCTTGTTCTTTTTTTTTTTTTTTTTTTTTGGCAATTCTCCAAACCTAAAGAAAGAACTAGTCACCTTCACAGTCCTTACCTCCCGAGCCTGTCACTGGAAACAATGTAACATACTGTAGGCTCTTGGGGTCACCGCAGAAGGGGCCTCCCAGCTCCCACCTGCGTCCTGTTCCCAGGAGTCTTGACCCACTACTCCTTCGGTGAGGGAGCCTCTCCCCAAGGGATACGGAGGACAATGACGAGTACCACTTTAACACGCCTCCTCTCCGAGGTAAACTCTCTCTGTTCTCAGAATGACTAGCAGCTCCCTGCTCTCCCTCCTCATCCTTCACAGGTTTTGACTCATCCTCTTTGCTCAGAAACTGTCTCATTTCCTCTAACCCAAACAGGAAACAAAGCCCTCGCGTCTTGCCTCTCTGTGGAACAACTGCTCCATTGTCCCCTCTTCCCATGCACGACGAGGCAGTGCCCACGCTTGCACGGTGGTCTTCAGCACCGTTGTGATCGGCTCTCTCCACGGCTACCTCCATCCGGGTCGCGAATGGTCTAACCACTAACTCCTGTGTGCAGTGTTCATCTGCTTAAATCCTCTGCATCATTTGACGCCATGAATTATTCCCTCTGTGCCCTCCTGGAGTCCGGTTCTATTTCCCTTTTCTGACCTACCCTCTCATGACGTGCTCCTTGGCTCCCTCGCGCTGCTCCAGACTCTTTTCCTTTCCTCTCTCTCTTTCCTTGTACACAGTGAAGTTCAGTGTGCTACTGATCCCCCTTTTTTCTAAATTCTGGCTTTTCACTCCCACAGTTTCGACAGTCCCCGAACACCATGGGCTCTTAGATCCACAGACTTTAGCTCCCCTCCTTTGTTCTGGCCCCAAGCACACAATCAGCCGCTCAGCCTGTCTTGGTATACTCAGTGTCTTTATCTCACTGAGTGCGGTCACCTCCACCTGTGTAAGCACTACACGCCTGCAAGTCTTCCTCAGATGCTACCTGTTCCCAAACCCAGGGGTCCCTCTACCGCAACCACCTCTCAAGCGTCCCCTTCCTCACCGGGCCTTCAAGTACTTTTCTGGATTTCTCCACCTCGAAGAACAAATAACTCATGACACACTCCCCCCTTTTCTTCTACCAGAAACTTCCACGGACTTCTCATTGTCCACAGTTAAAGCTGTAATTTCTCTGAAGGTTCTGTACACCCTTTACCAGCCTGTCCTGTCCCTCTCCTCTGCAGCTATCTTGAGCCTCTGGAACCCACCTGCATCGGACGGCTGGATCTTTTGCTCCCAGAACAGAGAAGGGCACATTCCTCGGATTCCCATAGGAGATCCTCCTCAAGCTTCTGCAAGTCCTGGTATCACCTTTGTGTTCTAACTGACAGCTGGATGCCGTCTTCAGCCCTATTCTTCTTTGAATAGGTGGTGCCCAGCATGGTACCCGCAGGTAGCAAGTGCCCAAGGGTTATCAACAGAATGGCCAAATTAATGAGTCAGAAGAGGGAATGGTTGGGGTTTTTTTGGGAGGGGGGTAGGGTGGTGGGGAGGAAAAGTATATCTGCTTTTTCATTCTATCATAGGCTCTTAAAAATTAATCAGTTTCTCTCCTTCCCTCCCTCTTTCCCTTCCTTCCTTCCTTCCTTCATTTATTTATTTTTGAGGCAGGGTCTCACCATGTAGTTCTGGCTAGCCTGAAGCTCACTATTGTAGACCAAGATGCCCTCAGACTCACAGAAACCCTCTACTTTTTTGCCTATTGAGTGCTGCAATTAAAAGTTTACATCAAGCAAAGACCTCACTGAGCCAATATTTAAGATATATGCAAATTACTTGGAAATCTTGCTAAAACGTGATGCTAATTCAGAAGGCCAGGGTGGTCCTGAAACTCTGTGTTTCCAAGAGGCTTCCAGGGACTCTTAATGCTGCTGGCTTTTCGGGGGAATCTGTTCTCCGTGTAACAGTTCTGGCTATCCTGGAACTTGACTTTGTAGACCAGGTGGACCCCAAACTCAGAGGTATCTGCCTGCCTCTGCCTCTTGAGTTCTGGGATTAAAGGCGTGGGCTACCACCTCTGGTTTGATACTGTTAGCCTCTTGACCACACGTAGAGGAGCAAGGTCTGATCTAGGACAATACTTTCAAGCTTGGCTGAATAGGGTCACCTGGAGAACTTTCTAAACTCCTAATAGGCTTACTGATTATATTGGGCTAAGAAGATAGCTCACTTGGTACAGCGCTTGCAAAAGCCCTGGGTTCGAACACCAGCCCTGAATAGATTGGGTATAGCAGAACTTGCTGGGAGTGCGTGAACCCCAGCACTCCTACCATGCAGGCAGAGGGATAACGAGTTTAAGGCTATCCTCAGTTACGTGCAAGTTCAAAGCCAGCCTGAGACACTTGAGAGCCTGTCTCAAGAAATAAAAACAAAAAATAATTCATTAATAAGACCATCGAGAGGAGGCAGTCAGAAACCAGCATGCAGTGTGGTCTGGAAGATTCTGGCCTGAGCTTTTTTTTCAGTCCTGGAGGATCCTCAGCCCTGGGGCTCATTAGAATTGCCTGGACCACACCCTTATTAATTAAATCAGGATCTCTGGGGTGGACTAGAACGTCCTGTAAGTTCCCTAGGTGAGTTTCCCCCTGGGGTGGAAGCCATTGTCTCCAGGCTGTGCTTAGAAGGAATGGCCACCAATGTTGGGGGGAGGAGTGTCACAAACGCAGAGAAAGCAGAGTGTGAAGTTCAGCCTGACTCCTCGCTCCCCGCTCCCCGGTCTCCTGCTAAGTGCTGTATAAGGGTAGAGAAGTTAATCCTGACTCACTTCAATGTGGAAGTCAAACCACGCATCTTCTTACTCTCCTGGAAATCATCAAGACCCCCATGGCATGTGGAAGTGTCCACACAGGATCCTGTCTTCACCTCATCCCTAAGTCGCGGCCCCTTGAGTTCAGCCAGCCAGAGTGCCTGCCTGCAGGAGAGGTCTCTCATTTTCATAAACTCATGGCTCAGAAGACCAGCCAGGGAGCAGATGGCGTGTTAGCAGCCAGGCCACCAAAGGGGAGTCACAAGGACATGGATTTGCCTCAGCCTGAGAGGCAGAATAGAGCACCAGCCTTTTAAAGCCGGCTACGCGGAGACAGGGCTCATCCACTGCGGGTAATAGTGCAGCAATGAGCCCGCAGGTGCTCAGCAGGCTGTCCTCACCTACTGCCGCTGGACGTCCACACTGATGGGAAGGTAGAGCGCATAGAAGCGCAAAGGCCTTCGGTTCAAACCTGCCTTACAGCCCCTAGAGATGTGAGCTTCAATCCCAGCTTCCTCTGTAGCTGTCATTATTTTTTTGTTTTGTTAGCACACTTGTGTTTGTTCCTGTAGGCAGCAGAAACCCTGAACCTCGGGGTAAAGGGGCTAGGGACAGAGGAGGGAGATGCAGGGTGCACAGGGACTTTTGAGACTTTTTTTTAAAGCTGTGTTTACCTGAAATTAAACCTTAAGTGGTAGTTATTTTCTAAGTCCCATAGGAAGGGAAGGAAAGAGCTAGAAGGCACAGCAAGCGCACAGGCTCACCGGGAAGAGCCTAGGAGGAGCCTGCTGACTGAGCTCAGAGTTCAAAGCTTCGGCGGTCTGAAACCAAGATGGAAAACTAGCTTATACCTTCTGTCCCCAGAGGAATTTCTGGTAACTACCCTTGGCCAGCCAAGTCCAGTCACTTCCCTGAGTCAGGCCCGACTGGACTGGGGTTAGCCTCGACTCACATGTCCGCCATTCATTCATTACAAAGGACTGAGTGGATGTGACAGCAGGGTCATACCTGTGCTGGAACCCACTTTCTCTAGAGATGGGACTTTCTATTTTACAGGTTCGAGTTATGAAAGACTCACACCACCCTCAAGTTAGAAGAAACTCCATGCTCATCCATCTTCCTATGGTTCTGCTGAGAAGTCTGAACCCAGAAAAGAGTAAATGAGGCCAAAGCCACACAGCAGGGGAGAGACAGAGGTTGGCCGGGACTCAGTCTCCTCACTAACGGAGTCAGCTCTACCTCATGCTCGTGAACCCACTCTGGCCTTCATTATTGAAATTCTGGTGCCTGAATATGTAAATAATTCACTAACTCCATGATCTGGAAGCAGAGTTGTCAAAAGTGCTTTAGATTCTCTGTCGTGGCGTCCCAGCTATAATTGAAGAAGAGCTGCAGAGAATTCTAGGATATCTGGAGACTGTGTTTCTCCCTGTCCCTGCTGTGAGAAGTCATTGCAGACATCACAGAGAGAGCACACCCTCGTCAGGAGACATGGACCACAGCTCAACCCGCGTGATCAGATCTTAGCCTCAGTTTCTTTCTATGTCCTCTTGCAGAGAGAGCACACCCTCGTCAGGAGACATGGACCACAGCTCAACCCGCGTGATCAGATCTTAGCCTCAGTTTCTTTCTAAGTCCTCTTGCAGAGAGAGCACACCCTCGTCAGGAGACATGGACCACAGCTCAACCCGCGTGATCAGATCTTAGCCTCAGTTTCTTTCTAAGTCCTCTTGCAGAGAGAGCACACCCTCGTCAGGAGACATGGACCACAGCTCAACCCGCGTGATCAGATCTTAGCCTCAGTTTCTTTCTAAGTCCTCTTGCAGAGAGAGCACACCCTCGTCAGGAGACATGGACCACAGCTCAACCCGCGTGATCAGATCTTAGCCTCAGTTTCTTTCTAAGTCCTCTTGCAGAGAGAGCACACCCTCGTCAGGAGACATGGACCACAGCTCAACCCGCGTGATCAGATCTTAGCCTCAGTTTCTTTCTAAGTCCTCTTGCAGGGACTTCCATGAGAATGAAAGAGACTGACCATGCAGCCTGGAGCTTTGTGTGTGAAAGTTGACATCTAAGTCCCAGAGAGTCCTAACAACCATGCGCTCCTCTGCTTTCTCCAGACATGTCTCCACTCCATGGAGAAACAATCCCCATGCGGCCAGTTCCCCTCACAGCCAGTCAGTGGCTCACCACCTGGTCCTCAGCCCGAGCGCCTTACTCCCCCATCAGCCCACGAGGTGATCTGAACAAGCCCAGCAAATCCTCCTAGAGACGCTCATCACCTTGTTCCCATACAGCCTGCATCTCACAAATCCTTCCAGTTTACTCAGCCCTGGATGTGGCTCTGAGCGCATGCCTCACGTGGCCCTGCGTGGCATGTACTGTCTTCCAGCCCTGGGCTGTGAATTAGTGACTAACACGCGACTGCCCAACACACCTGACTGTGAGACTCGGTTTACACGTCCCCATGACATTCTTGTCTTCACCACAGCTCACCCTTTGATGGCCCCATGAAAGGCACTGATAGACACCTCATCCATTTTCATGCTGGCAATGACAGGACTTGTCCAAGGTTACATAGGCAAGAGGACTCACCACTGCTGTTCCAATGGCCATGTTGGCCCTGCATGTACAGCCTCTGGGTCAGTGGTCCTCAACCTTCCTAGTGCTTTGCCCCTTTAATACAGTTCCTCATGTTGTAGTGACCCCTCAGCCATAAAAAACCATTACCGTTGCTACTTCGTGACTGCAATTTTGCTACTGGTATGAATTGTACTACAAATGTCTGTGTTTCCCTATGGACTTAGGTGACCCCTAGGAAACCGTCATTCAACCCCCAAAGGGGTGGTAACCTGCAGGCTGAGAACCACCGCTCTGCGGGAAGCAGAGGCGCTGTGTGTGAGCACTGACTGCTCCTCTCTGCTGAAATGAAGCCCCCAGTCCACTTCACCCTTGGGAGAGTGGTGGAATGATGCGCAGGACTGTAGATCTCCTAAGAGGTGCAGAATCCAAAGGCTGCCCACACCTGAGACTAGTGCTTCATGGGAGCACACAGGGACACAGACGAGAGAGATCTTGTCCTTGATCTTGTCTCAGTGCCCTTGGGCTCTGGGCTCTAGCTGGAAGACAGTGTGGTGGGCAGCTTGTATGCAATACTTCAGGTGAGGAAAACCCCAAACTTCTTAGCCTCAAGAACAAACTTTCACGCCACTGCGATTTTGTGTGAAACCCCTTAGCCCATCCGTTAGTTAGAGAGCTGGGGTACGCAAGATAGGGTCAACGGCTAGGTCGGGGTGGCTTTGGCCAAGCTGAAGCTAGCTATTCCTTATCCATGCCTCCTAGAAGGCTCCCTGACACAGGGAGAGGAGAGATGTCTGGTTCCAATCAGTGGAAGCCAAGTTTCTTCCTACAGGCACAGATTGAGACTCTCGTGAGAGGAGATCTTCACCAGGCAGCAGAGAAGTTACCCCCTGACCCAGATTCATCTTCCTCAAGAGCCAGGCTGTTCCAGACTGTCAAGATCTGTTGGGAATTTTGTGAATAAAGGAACCAGGTCTCTCAGCCAAATCTCAGATGTTAACACAATGGTGGCCAAGCACCCTCAGAACAAGCCAACTCTCAGACTGTGGGTGTCACTAATCCCCCTCATGCAGAGGAGGATCCGAGGTTCGTCATGAAGACCGCTTAAGCACGGGGCTAAAGGGAGCATTTGGGGCCTATGCCGGCACTGGGGTTCTATTAGTTCAGCTTCCTATACAGCACCTGGCTGTGAGGACCAGAAGCTGCTCTGGCTTGTCATGCCTGCAGTTTGCTACGTGCTGACTTCCAGCACCCAAGGTCAGTCACCTTCCCTGACTCCTCCTTGAGGTCCCTGCTCTGAATACCCTGTATCGCAGGACATTCTTTCTCCCTTGTACCTGCTAGAGCATGGCCACTCTGCCCTGAGGCTGTAGCCAGATGTTACCCAAATGAACATGAAGGGAAGCCAGGGAGCCAAGGACACTTGGCAAATGACCAGAACTGGGGCCAGGTAGACGACAGCAGCTCAGCTCAGTACATGGAGACAAGAGAGTTTTGGCTGGAAGACTCTGGGGGAGTTCATCGGCCTTTAGTTGAGGGCACATCTTCTTACTGTTTGCATGCGTGTCCACGCTGCCACCTCTTTAACCTGGTCACACGTGGCTTTTCTGTTAGGAAATGAATTCATTTTGGAGAACAGTCATTTCCTTGTGCCTCTAAGAACCTGAGGAAACACTGAGGATTTCATAGGAGCTGGGGTGTGAAAAGGAAGCGCCCCTAGACTGGGAGGGCTGTCACTCCTTTTCTCTTTCCCAGCCAGGGGGTCTTTTCTTTGCCTCTCCCTCATAGCCCAGCAGCAAACAGAACAATGGCTTTTTCAGAAGAAAGGTCATCTCCTGCTGACAGCGTGTGTGCTAGCTTCAGGCCCCAGAGCTTTCTGTGGGGGGTGGCCACCTCCCCAAGGCCAGACCTCACCCGGTGCTGCTGACCTTGGCAGTGCAATGACAACATCTGGATCTGCCCTGGGTCAGATCTGACAATGCTGGCCTAATCCCTACTGGCCAGAGAGAATATCTAATGAAGAGAGCTGTTTGAAGCCCAGGCTTCAGGGTGGAACGTGCTCTATCTCTGAAACAGGGTGGAACGGAATGGAAAGAGGCAACTTTTCCCTGTTTCTTCTGCTCATCCCTGGGCCAACTGGGATATCCTACAGGCGCTTCCAGCTCTTCTTGGGGGAACTGGGATGACAAGGGGACTCCCGAAAGGGAGGACTGAGGTGTGTCTGGGATGATCTCACATCACCGTACTGGTCATGACAGCCAGAATGGAGTGAGCTACAGACCCTATTGCTTTGTCCTTTATCCTGGACTCCATTGATGCTGGGTGTGTGTGTGCTGCTGTCTCCAGCTTGCTGAGTGGTCACAACCTAGTAAGTGTGAATTGCATAGAACTCTGCCACAAAGATAAAAAAGAAAAGAAAAAAAAAGCCCAGAACACACTCCCGTAAGAACCTGCTCAAGTATTAGTCCAGACAGAGTTCCTGAACCATGACATCATCTGAACCCTCTGACCACTCGTGGGGGATGGATTCACCCCAGACCTCATACCCAAGGAAGCCTGGATTATAGGAAGAGAGACCAAAGGGGGTATGAGAATGGAGGGGGCGTGTCTTAAGGTTTCCCCATTTCCACCCTTCTTCTTACAAGGGCTGGCTTGCCTTTCAGGGAATGGAAAACTCTTGATTCACTTAACGAATTGAATTGAAAAAGGAGAGCTTTTGTGGGCAGTCTCTCTTTAGAATCACCTATCCCATGAATGTAGCTAGGAATTCCTGGCTACCTAACACAGAAGGCTCCTGTGTGGTGTGTATGTTGAGGGGCTGACAGAAGAATCTAGAATCGGGTTCTGGAGCAAGTTAGAAATTGAGAAGGCCTGGGACGGCAGCGGTAGGCTGGGGCCAGGGGTCGCTCACTCTCAGGCCTGACTCCCAGAATTGGCAAGAGGAGCAGGCTACGCAGGAGCCGGCCTGGAACTGTCCATGCCATGGTGCTGAAATCGGAAAGCTGCGGCCTAAAAGGAGGAGGCCCGAGGAGGTAGTGCTTTTGCCACAAGTTAGAGGGGGCGGGTAGAAAGGGATTCCCTCTCGATCCCCCTCTCCTACTTATCCTCAAAGGAAGCGCACGAACGAGTTGGGACAGGAAGATAGGTTGAGCTCTGAGCAGTATGCAGACGTCTGTGGCTGTGGTCAGCTTGGGGAAAGCGGGCCAGGATCCTCCGGGGAGCAAGGTGCAATCTGGGCCAACCGTCGTCGGGGCCCAGCAGGGAAAGGACCCTGCGCTTCTCTATGACCTCCTGCACTCAGGCAAGAGGCCACGAACGCAAAGCAAGGAAGGATACACAAGGCGTTCCCATGTACACGGTGACACAGACGCATTTGCACATAGACCTCCTGGAGTAGGTGCACACACCAAATACATCCAAGCAGTTCTGATCACCCTAAACACCAGCATTGGCTCCCACCAGTCACCAAGGTACCTGTCCAGCATCACCCTAGCCTGTGTGGCCAGGACGTCCCTCCCGCTTTGTGTCTGTCTGGGCCGCAGATGTTGAGCCCAAGGGAGGCACAACCAGCAAGGGAACCCTAATTCTAGCCTGAGATTAGGGAAGATGCTGAAGTGGAGCAGTCTGCCCTTAGGCCCACAGCAAGGGAGTGCGACTTTTCTTTTAGGGTACCTCCTAAAAGAAAAAATCCTTTTTCATTCCCCAAACGCCCATTTATGGTGCCAGGACAGTAGAGGAGAGTGGACGGAAGTGTGACTCCCTCCCAAACTGAAGACACCCAGAGGACCAGCGCGTACCTGTGCGTGGGAGGCCCCGCGTGGAGCCCCCTCAGCGAGTCCGGACCTGCTGGCTCCTCTGGTTTCCCTTGGATAGATGTGGATTAGGAGTGGGGGTTACCCTGTTTGCCCTCCACACCTCCTCCTGGATGTCCGTGGGCAACGGAGAAACTCCGTCCCCGGCAGTAGGAAGTTGCCCGTGGCAGAGCGCTGAGAAGGGGGTGTCCTCCGGTCTCTGGGCTTGGCCGGGGCTGTTGCGCCCCCGCACCTGCCGCCCTCACCACCTCCCCGGCACCCTCCCGCCCGCAGACTGCGCGGAGCCTGAAAGCCGGGAGCCCGCCCGCCCTCCCGGAGAGTCTGCTGCTGACCTGCATTGACGTCATTGCGTCATTAGGTTTCCCCTGGAAACACTGGCTCGCCCGAAATAGTAACACATTAATTCAGGCCGGGGGAGCAGGAGAGACTGTTTGTAACCCTGCAGCTAACTCTGCGCGCGATCGAGCGCGCAGCAGCCCCCACCCCTCCCGAGAGCAGTGCCGGCAGCGCTCGCGTACTATTTTGAGAACAAAGGAAGGCAAATTATAGAATCCCAGAGAGAGAGAGGGAGAGAGTGCGGGGGATGCCGAGACCCTTTCGCCTTGCACGCGCAGACATCCACGGACACACACACACGTTTGCCCGCCACATCTGGGCCTGTCAACCATCGGGTGGGTGGGTCCCGCGTTCAGATTCTTTCTTGGACCTGCTGTTGTGTGCGCCAGAGTCCGAGTGCCTAGGATAGGTTCTAGTCAGGCTATAACTTCCTATAGGGTTTGAAGGACTGGCTTCCTCCCACCACCCGCGACTCAGCACCACGGGCTACTCCGCCCACCTCCCTTCCACCCTAGGGTCCAGCGCAGCCCTGGGGCCAGAGCGGTAGATGCTCCTCCCGAAATTAGGGACACCCTGCCCTTGCCCTTTCTCCTTCAACTGTGCCCCGCCCTACGGGTGGAGGAAACCCCGCAGGGATCCATCCTCCTGCCTGAGGTTCTCCCCACCCCTGGGCTGAGGATGGGCTGGACTTCCTCTGGCGTGTGGTCTAAGAGGGCGCCTCCTCTTAGAAGGTCGACTGATTTAGGAAAGTCTGAGGACCGGGTTGCTGTAGTAAATTCCCGAATCCTTTGGGCCAAAAAGTGACCGACTTCTCTGAGTGCTACAGGCTTCAGACTTCTGGGACAAGCGAGTCGAAGAAGCAGGCTGTCTAAGGGGAAGCCCCGACCTCAAAGATACTTAGTGTCTGCACTTCCCAGTCTAAGCCCTTGACTCAATCTCTTTCCACCAGATCAAAATAGCAAGCGCCGAGCTTAGGGCTGTAGGCCAAGACAGGGAGGTGGCAGCCGAACCGCAGAGCTCCCCTGAGGCAAAAGGCCACCAGGCAAATCCGTAGGGATTTGCTGCGGGTCCTGCGGGGGAGGATGATAAGACCTGGGGAGTGCGGCCGGGTGTGTTGAAATGACCCCTGCCTTCTCCTTCCTCCGGAGGCTCTCAGGATCCTAATGAAGAGGTCCCAGAGGTTACTGTTTCTTCCACTCTAAATGCTGCTCACCTCTGCTCACTCTTGCCAGAGAAGCATGTGACTTGTGTCCCAAGGTTCCTGTCTGCCTGTCCCTGTGTTCAGGGCCCACCTCTCCCTCTGGTAAAGGAAGAATGGGCTTTCTCACATCACCTGGTAGCTTCCTCTTGACCACGGAGGAGACTCATTTGCCACAGAAACAAACTTAGCTGTCTCTATTAGGTAGAAGCAGACTAAGAGCAGGATTTGGAATAGACATGCCCGATCTGACCTCTGGGGAGTTGTGTGGCTCAATCTCCACAAGTCCCTTCTCTCTCCACGAGCCAGAAAGTCCTTGACTGTAAGTGAGGCGTGGTTCCCTTTCATTTAATTGCTATTTCCCTTGCTCTAACAGAATTTAAGAAAGGGAGGGACTTATTTTGACTCCTGGTTTGAAGGCTTACATCACAGTAGGGAAGATGGAGCAGTGGGAGGGGGTCACAAGTCAGGATGTAGAGGTAGGTGATGGCTGCTGATGCTGTCTTCTTCCCCTCTTTTTAATCTGTGTGGGACCCAGGTCATGGGACAGAGCCAGGCAGGTTCAAGATGTATCTTATCTCTTAGGTGTGAAAACACCCTCAAGTCACACCCAGAGGCGCATTTCCTGGGTGCTTCTGGATCCAATCAAGTCGGTAATGAAGATTAATCATCCCCCTCCCTCCACAGGGCTGGAGTGTGAACACAAGAGTGTGCTGAAGAAACGGTGTACCTCCTTCCTGCTCCTACCCAACAAGGGATTCTCTCAGCTGTGTGTGAACCTGCCTTCTCCACTGTACACCCGCTTCCTGGCGACCTATTTGGGTCACTGGTCAAGGGACATCTGGGGAACAATAACACTGAGGGTCCTGTCCCCTCCAAAGATGATACTGCAGTCTCTCCTTCCAGACCATCCATCAGCCCCTGTCTGAGTGCCCCTCCCTTAGCAAAGCAGCTCTAATGTGTTCAGACTCAAGTTCAGGCAGGAGGTGGTGGGAATAGTGATGGTTGGGGGTGACGATCTGGATTTCTCCCTCCTTCTACGGTTATGTTCCAGCAAGATGTGGGCCAAGCCTACGTGGTCTGAACATCTACCCACACCATCCCTTCCCTGCCCATTAAGCTGTGGCCTTCATCTGCTAGTCAGGTTCACTGCCTGAACCACTACAGGGATCCCGTGGTACTCCTCCTCTGTTTTCCCAATCCTTCAGGCACAGCGCCTGGCACAATAACCAACATGTGTTTGTGAACAGAGATCAGTAATCCCTCTTTCGAACATCTATTTCCACGTACCTCCTCCCCCAAACCCAGATCAAATGTTGGCTTTTTGGTGCGGGCCTCTGGCCGCCATGGTTGTAGGATTTTATGTTGTTGGTCTCTGAGAACCTGGAAGGAGCGCCTGGTTTAGTCGTTTGGATTGGCATTCTCTGAGTCAGGCATGAAGCCTTCTGGGATAAATCTCCTCAGAGCTGGAGTGGGCCTTCCACGTTAGGGCCCCAAACACCTGTGACAGCACTGGTGGAAATGCCCTCACTGAATGACTTTAGCTAGGTAAACAGAAGGACTGTCACTGGGTAAACAATAGCCTCATGGTGGGCTTCTGTTTGCCAGGAAATGGTTCCTTTGCCAGGTCACCTACTGTGGGCAGGGCATCTAGTTCTTCCGCCAATTTAAACAGCCTGTATGCGTTCAAAGACCCCACTCTACTGACTTGCTTTTCTGCCATGTTGCTTCTCTCTGCCCGTCCCCCCCCCCAGAGATGGCCTTTGCGATTTGATCCTCAATAAGCATTTCTTTCTGTGCTTGGAGTGGTGGCCTGATTTACATTACCCATCTCCGTGGGTTCTATGTGGCCCAGCTATGCTAATAGGCACACAGTGGGTGCTCGGGGAATGGCTTCCAAGCTGAGCTTTGCAGGCTCCGCATCGTCTGTGTACACCGCATCGCCTGAGAAAACCCGTGGTGCGGCTGACTGCTGTTCCCACCAGAGAAGCCCACTCGGACAGCGGTCTAAGCCAATAGAACAGAAGGTCTTTGTTAGCAGCTGGTGACAACACTGAATGTTTGGGGCCTCCGTATAACCCTGACTCTTTCTCAAAATGAGCTTTCAAGCACAAAAACCATGTTTTAGGTTGACATACTTCAGTTAACAAGAACAGTTAGCCGGAAGCAGAACTACAGAAGCCAAAAAACGAGGTTAGTCCATTGAGAGACTTTCCCAGAACGACGGACGTTGATGAACTAAACCTTTCTTTTAGTTTTCTGCAGATGGTGTTGTCTATGTGCCAAGTTTATAACCTGAAAGGTACTTCCATCATGGAGTCAGTTGTACTAAGGTCTGGTGATGTGGGATGTCCTTCTGTATATGTGTTGCTTTTATTGGATGATGAATAAAGCTGTTTTGGCCAATGGCTCAGCAGAGTAAAACCAGGCAAGAAATCCAAATAGAGATAGAGAGAGTAGGTGGAGCCAAGGAGATACCATGTAGCTACCAAAGGAGAAAATGCCAGAACTTTACTGGTAAGCCATAGCCTCGTGGTGATATATAGATTAATAAAAATGCGTTAATTTAAGATATAAGAGCTAGCTAGGAATATGCCCGAGCCGTTGGCCATTATTGTAATTAATACTGTTTTATGTGATTATTTGGGTCTGGGTGGCCAGGAAATGAAAGCACAGTCTCTGTTTACAGTCTGGGGTCCTTCCAAAGTCCAAGGGCTTGTTACATTGATGATGGCTATGCAGGTCTGGGCTGGGAGAGACTTTCTCAGATCTGGAGGATACATCTCAGGGTACCCAGCCCTGTCAGCATCTTTCCCATTTTTCCTTTACCCCGAGGGAGACTGCAATAGTGTGTTTGGCGATGTGTGGGAATGAGGCGAAGGGAAAGAAGGACGGGGCCCACAGTCTGCCCAGGGAGCTGTTGTGTAGGAAAGCCAATGTTTACCGTCATAGAAATGACTGATCCCTCTGAGGCCCACAGCAGTGTCTGGGGCAGCTGCTAGCTCTCTCCACAGACAGGCCTCTAACTAGCTGTCTCGTGTGCCCAGCCTTTCTTGGCCACATTGCTCCAAGACTGCCTTAGTATCTACTGAAAATCTCTAGGGGCCTAATGGGCCCTCTGCTCCAACACTTCTGAGCCTATGAGGTGTGGATAGAGGATTTCTCAGTGTCGGAAGGGGCAGCCACACCTCCCTTTGCCTCCTGGGTACTACTAGGATTTCTTCTGCCTTTTTCAAGGCCTGTTTCAAAGGACCTCAGTCAGGTGTCCCCAGGAAACTGGGCTGGTTGTGAGAAGTCATGGGGACGAGGAAGTGAAGCTTCTGGGCATGTGCACATGGCAGGCACTGAAACACACTGGACATGCCCGGAAGGGGGTTTGGAATACAGGGACCTCTAGTCACTGGCTGAGCTGGCTCTGCAGCTGAGGAAGGTGACGGGAATTCAGGTCTGAGTACCATTTAGAGTGTTTGCTCATGGCGCATTCATCTCTGCTGCCTTCTGTCTTCCTCTGGTGATCTTCAGTTCACATTCATGTGGAAGAATCAGAATGACTCAGGTAAGAATATGAATGACACGGGCCTCCTCACGGAAGTCCTGGGGCTTTCTGTGGGAAGCAGGAAAGCCAGGAAAAGAGCCCCCCACCCCAAGCCTTCCACCCAAGACTTGTTCTTGGGGTGTTTTTGTTTTGTTTCTGTTTTTGAGATAGGGTCTCACTGTGTACCCTTGAATGGCTTGGAACTCGCAGTGTAGACCAAGCTACCTTCAAACTCAAAAACAAAGATTTGCTTTGTTTGTAGACCTGCAAACACAGAGTGAGTAATACCAACAACCAAGTCAAGAAGGAAAAGCCCCACCCAGGTTTGGAATTAGAACCGGCTTCTAATTGCAGCTTGGCTTGAATCAAGGCAAGAGGTCACTCCTCCCCTACCCCCAGCTCCAGACTTCTTTAACCACCTGATCTATAAATGAGTAGATTTGATTTCAGCAGAGGTGTGGAGCCCTGCTGACAACCTCAGCTTCAGTGGAGACTGGTTCAGAGCTTCAGGAGCAGGCGACAGAGTGGTCTGTTCTTGAGATTTGCTGTAGTTGGTGTAAGTGCTCTAGGTAACCACTGGCCCTCTCCTTCCAACCATCCCTCCGTGGAAGTGTGGTGGTTCAAATGAGAAAGGCTCCCTCCCATAGGCTCACTCATTTGAGTTGTTCTGTGGTTGGTAGAGCGGTTAGGGGAGGATTAGGAGGTGTGGCCTTGTTGGAGGAGGTGTGTCACTATGGGCTGGACTTTGAGGTTTTATTTGTTTATTTGTTTTGTTTGTTATTTTGAGACAGGGTTCCTCTGTGTAGCCCCAACCATCGTGGTGGAGCAGGCTGTGCTGACCTCAGATTCAGAGATCTGCCTGCCTCCTGAGCGCTGGGATTAAAGGCCTGTACTTCCAGCACCTGGTGTGGTTTTAAAAGTTTACACCACTCCCAGTTAGCTCTCTCCGCCTCATGCTTGTTAATCAAGGTGTGTGTTCTCAGCTACCGCTCCAGCGACATGCCTGCCTGCGGCTAGACTCTTCACCATGACGGCCCGTGGACTCTAGCCCTCTGGAACCACAAGCCCCAACTTAAATGTGTTCTTTTATAGGTTGCCTTGATCATGGGGTCTAGTCACAACAATAGAAAGACGTTAAACCTCACCCTCCATTGTCTGACAGCAAAGCAGTAGCGTCATGGCTCCTAAGTTCTTCCCCACCATCCAGGAGACTATCTGTTCATTCTGTCAATCTTTAGCAACCTCAGCTGACACAATGCCACCTCTGCTTGAATTGTTCTCTTCTCATTTCCCGACCTTTGACCATCACCAAATTTCATTATCCCCGGCTCTGTTCACGTTCTGCTCTCAACATCTATTTATCCACAGATCCAACGAGATCCTTGGCCATGTCACCACCTCCATCATGATCTGACTGACTCCCATGTTCACACCTGAGGGCCTGGGAGAGCGGCACGAGCTCCCTTCCTCCATTTCTCTGGAACCGCTACCCACTAGCCACAATCTCCTGGCAGTGGGGTTGCTTAGGGTGACCCACAGATTCAGGACTACCACTTGGCAAGACCCCGAGTTTAAGCCTTGCTTCCCGCTAGAGGAGCAACTGTGCTTGTTGCTATTTGGAGCAGAGGTGGAGGTAGCTGAGCAGCAAATGATGAAACGGGCAAAGTCTGCCAAGGATCCAGAGGCATGAAGCCAAGAGGAGGTAGGTCCAAACTGAAGAGAAGGACACGTGCCAGCGTAGCTGGGATGGACAAGTTGTGCCACCTGCATTTGGGAAAGGGAAGGCTATGCAGGTGGAAAAAGTAGGTCAGGTCTACCAAGGGATGGTATGGGCTGAACCCCAAGAGAAGAAGGACACAAAGCGGCTAAGGAGATGGGTGGAAGACAGGTGGGAACACCTTGGCAAAGCAATTCTCAACCTGGTTTCCCATCAGGGTCCCTGGGAGATAATTTGATTCAACTTAAAGTGAACAAGAGTGTACTCAGACCCTCATTCCCAGAAAATTGCCTCTTCTTCAGTTTGGGGTGAGGGCCAGGAATTGATAGTATTTAATATTTCACTTGTACTTTGTGATTTGTTGGCGGCTTTGTATTCTACTGGAAACTATTTTTAATTTGTAATAGAGTCAAGACTTGGAGTGGAGGAAAGTCCTCACTGTTGGAATCTGACTCTGTACTCACAGGCCAGGAAAGGTGCCCTAAACTTCCTGCCTCTTCCTCTCTCTGCTGTAGCCTGATGATGGTAACATTTCCAGCATCTCCCAGGGCCGTGGGTCGATGAAAATAATGCCTTTGCCCTGCAGGCCAGCCCTCTGGGCATCAGTCCTGTCCAATGACTTCCCAGACGGTTCTAATGTAAAGCCAGGGCTGAAAGACGTCTGCAAAACATAGGTGAGAAAGTTCAGAGAAAGTGGCCTATACTGGAGCTTAGTGTTGGGAACAATCATCAGAGGAAGGAGAAACTGAAAATCCAGGAGACTAGATTAAAATAATAAGACTACGTGTCTTATTAAATGTAAGTGAGTCCACAGGGTTTTTTTTGGGGGGGGGGAGGGGAGCGGTGAGCGTGAGGAATGACTTGATGAACATAATGATATTCTGGAATCTGGGGTGGGGCCATCCTGACTGGAGGGAAGGAGATGGGGTTCGGAAGACAGTAAGCTCAAGAGGACCGGGGAAGTTGCAGAAAGGGAAGCATTTGAGAGGAAACATAAAGGAAAACCGAATGGAATTTGCTACGTTAGTGAACTAAGGTCTTAGAGAGACTGAGGAAAGAACACTAATGAGTTCTCACAGCTAAGACTAAGGGTAGCTCCTGTGCTGGTTACGATTGTATTTAACTGAGTATCAGTGGCTTAAACCCAATTCAAGTTTAGTTCTCTACCTGTTAAACTTCTAGAACTATTACAGTGTTTCCGGTCCACAAAGTCTGTAAAGATTCCAGCTCCTGACATCTCTATTCTGATGGAACCAGGTACTGGTACTTGGGGTCCAGCATCCGTAGATGGAGAAAGGAATGGAGCGAAATGGCTAAAGAGGACTGGGGGTGTCATTCATTGTGAAGCATTTCTAAAGCACGGGGTTCGATCCTCTCCCCTACACACGTGGGATGTGGTACCATACACCTGTATTCCCAGAATTTGACAGAAGCAGGAGGATCAGAAGAATTTCAAGGTCATCTTTGCCTACAGTGTTTGGTGTACGCGAGACTCTGAAAAAAAAAAAACAGGCAAAAGTCAGGGTCTCTTGAGAAGGCTCCTTATAGCCTCTCATGGCTGACTTATATTCTTTTGCTAAAGAAATATTCGCAGCTGCACTTATTCACCGGAAAAGCCAGAAACATGATATCTATTTTCTAAGTAGGTTTGCATCAGAATGTCTATGACACCTCTTGTGATAGAAGGAGAACCCAGGGGTCAGATGTTAGGGAAGCACTAACAATCTCTTCAGTTGTCTCGTTTTGTTAGAAGGTGAACTTGAGCCGTAAGAGTCCACTGGGGAAAACAATGTTTAAAATACGTAGGGTTGGAAACCTGAGTAGAGTACTGTGTTCTAAGACAGACAGAATTCAGAGACAGCCCTGCGATCTCTGGCTTCGGTTGTGCCCGCCTGTCTAGTCCCTTTCCTGTGGATGGGGCTATAGCACGTGATGGGAGTTTTCAGAATGTTTAGAGTAGCATAGAGGAGAAGCAAGGCAAAAAATGCAGGGGTTAACGAGGAGCGACGCGGTTCATGAGGAGGAGGCAGCCAGCCGCAGGGAGAGAAGTCTTAGCTCAGTGCTCAGAATCTTCCATGGACTGGCTTCTGCCTCCCTGTCTCCTGTTGGCCACATCCCTTAACATCTTGATCATAACCGCTGTATGCTTGATGGTTTCATCTCCACAGCACCTGGCCTGTTCTCTGCCTGGTCCCTTTACAATTTCCTCCAGTCAAGCTTCCAACCTCAAATCATGCATTGCTTTACCATTAACCCGCAAGGACTAGTGGATGTCTCTTTGTGGTACTTCCATGGCACCCCAAACCTTGCGCCCTCATATTTTCAGACTTTTACACTTGGTCATGAGTTCATCTCCCTCTCAAGCTTCTGGAAGTCAAGCACACAGCAGATTGTTTTCGTAGCCACAAAATGTAGCGCCACGCCTGGTGTACAGTGAACTCTCATATATGTGGGCAGTAGATCTAAAAAAGATCCCTCAAGAGCATAGGATGAGGAACATCTATTCTGAGACTGGTAGACAGAATGGGAGGACAAGTGTGGAGTGGGAAGCTTTAAGTGAGGACCCATTATAAGCAGGTTCTTCTGCCGCCATCCAGTAAAGATGAATTTTGGCACTTTAATAAGCGAGCTCTGGTGACCTTTGAATTAGACGGTGAGTAATGTGATCTTGATAACCAAAATGGCAGGGGGCAGGGTAAAGCATGTCTATTTCCAATGCAAAGGGACTCTGAACCGATAAGAGGAAAAGGAAAATCAAAGGAATAAATTTGGCATTCAATCCATAAATTAATCTCAAGTCTCAACTGCAGTAAGGGACAATCACATTCTTGGTGGTAGGACTCAGGGTCATTTTCCCCTAGGCTTGCTCTCCCAACCATTACCCTGTTCAGTTCCATTTAATTCAGCAGAAGCTAATTATGACCTACTATGTGACAGAGGACTTCCTTTTTCTACAGTGGCCAGGCATTGAGAATGCAGCTACGAACAAGAAAAACTCTATGCTCATGCACAGGAGAATGATTTAAGTGGATTCGACCATTTCATGTGTGACAGAGGCAGAAGCAGGAACCACCCTTCCTCCACTGCCTCTGATTCCAGCCCTAGTCATGGGGGACAAACCTGCACGATCCCAGACCCATATCTTTTTGGCAGTATCTCCCTTGAAGCATACACACTCCAGGTCTGTGTGATCACACCTTGCTCGTGGCCTGCACTGTGGGACCTAACCAAACACAGCCGGATGGATCTCTGAGCGTTGTGAGACTTCAACCTGAGGCATTCTTAGGAAGCTCTTAGGTAACGATGCCAAAACTGACTCAAGCAGAAGGAGGTGGAGGATGGGTGTACACAGGGCCAGATGTGAGCAGAGACTCTGAATCCATCCCGGACATGTTTTTGATGAGCTGTAAGGCTGATGAACACCCAGAGAAGGGGAGGGAGAGGCTGGGAGGCTCAGATAGACAGAACTTGAAACTTGAGTGTTTAGTGAGGTGTGATGGTGAAGAAAGGAGGGTGTCGGTGCAAGGATGACACTCTGGCTTCTGACTCAAGGGACTAGGTAAAAGCCAAAGACACGGGCCAGTGGTTAGGAGCAGCACGTACCAGTAGTTCTTGCAGAGGACCTCAGTTGGCTCTCAGCACCCATGGCAGTCAGTTCCCAACCAGCTGCAACTCTAGCTCCTGGGAATCTGGTCACCTGCACTCACACGCACATATCCACACACGGGCACTCGTGCATAAATAAAGTAAATTTGAAGGAAACTGGATAGATATGGGAAAAACACTGACAAAAGTGTGTATTTGAGGAAACAATTTTCTATTAAGTTCACTGTGTCCGCAATAGAGACCATATGCAAAGGTGGAATGGGGGATGGGAAGAGACAAATTCTTCTGTGTCAAAGAGTACACCCACTCGATCACCTCATTTTGTAAGTTAGCAGTTTGCTGGCTTACAAAGATTTGAGTCAGTTTATAAGGAAACAGGCTGGTTCTGGTTGGAGGCTGAGACCCTAGGGTGCCTACAATGGACAACTTCTCCCTGGGCTGCAGTTTGCTCGGCTGCATCTGCCCTCCCCCACGGCATCTCTATAAATAGGTAAGTTAAGGCAACACGGTCACTCCCAACCAAATGGTTCCAGGCTCATCTTTAGATGCCTCCATCAATATCTGTGAATCAGAGTCTGGGAAAGTGACTAAAAAAGCCGTCTCTATTTAGGATGGAGGGAGGAGGGAGGACCATGGATAAACTGCTTTTCCTCCGGAGGAGGCTGGAGGAGGTGGACTTGAGATTCAGCGACAGAACGGATACTCATGGGGGAATGGAGGCTCTCCCTTCCTTCTCCCACTCCAGGGATGCTCAGCAGTATCTGGGAGCATTTGGGGTTATCCTGACTAGAGGTGGGTGGGGTTTTTTTCTGGTTCTCGTGGGAAGACGTCAAGGATGCTGCTACAGGGGTGTGATGCGCAGCCTCCACGTGGAAGAATATCTGGCCCTGAAAGTCATAGTGCCAAAGATGTGATGCCCTGAGTTAGAAGGGTTTTATTTTTAATTTCCTGGGCAGGTGTGAGTCGGTGTGAGTCAGTGTGTGTGTGTGCATACGCACGTGTGCATGTGCAAGTGTACAAGGGTCCATTCAACTTTTTTTAAAAATGGAAACAGGGTTTCTCACCTGGCTTGAAACCTGTGCAGTAAACAAGGATGGCTGACCAGCAAGCCCAAAGAGTCTTCCCGTGTTTACTGCCCAGAGCTGGGATTCAAAGCATGTGCCACCATGCCCAGTTTTTGTTTGTTTTGTTTTTAGGTAGATCTGAGAATCAAACTCAGGTCTTCATGTGCTCATAACAAGTCCTTTACCAACTTAGCCATCTCCTCAGCCCTATTTTAATGTCCTTGTGTGTGCAGGGTTTACGGCCTTATGCGTGACGAGAACTGGGCTACATTCTCAGCTTTCAATTTCTTCTGAAACACAGAACGAAAAGGCTCTCAGGCCCCTGAGAAGGAAACGGTCATTTATTGGATTGCTGTTGAAGGACAGAGATGATACAGATGATAAGGACTGATTCAGTCAGGATGGCCATTAACAACCCAGCTTTCTCAATGAAATGTCTTCTTTACTCTTTGTCTCTTTTCAACGCTGACTGGCTGAACAGTCTGAATAGGGGCTGGGAATGTATCTCGGTGGCAAAGCACTTACTTGAATTCACGGAGACCTGGATTCCATCTTCCACACCAACACACGAACGTCGGCAGGAAGCAGCCTCATAGGTCCATCATCACCGCTCCTGTGGAGACTATTTTTCCATACTGTGGCATTTTGTGGGTCAAACGATAGCCGTTGGATTGTGACTTACCTCTGTCTAACTAGAGGCCGTGTTTAAACAAGGAACAATGTACACACACACACTTTCCTGCCCTTATGGTATCAGCCACATTTCCAGAGCTTGGAATGCACACGTGGCCCCTGGTTCCTTGTTGGATGGTGTACACAGAGACCATGTCTGTCACTGCAAATGCAGTGGCACAGCATTCTAAAGGAGAGCGGTGTTGGCTGTGTCTGGAAACACATCTTAGGGCAGCCTCTGAAAAGAAACCTGAATCCTTTTACTTATCCATAATCCTTAACGCATGGAATGCACGGTGTGCTGTGAGGAGCCGTGTTTGCTCCCAAGTTCATACCTTGGCTGGGGATGCCCCCCAGGGGTGTATGCCTCTGCTCACTGAGGCGGGAGCCTGGAGAAAAGCTTTACCTAGGGAAGATTGCTGTAACTTACCGTCCACAAGGGTGCTATTGATGTTTTCAGAGTAAAAGTGGTTGGGGAGCTACGAATAAAGCATAGTAAGATTTTCAACACCGTGACAATGGAGGCACTTGGGATTCTGCAGCTCAGGAAAACAGGGCCAGAGCCGTTAGTCTCGCTGGTGTGCCTCTGCAGGTCCACCAGGGCTTCCTCTCTCGGCTCTCATCTTCCTGCGCTTTCCTTCCTACCACCGTCTCCACACAGAGCGGTCTTCCCTCACATGTGGGGTCTTGGCTCTCCATCCAGTGCTCGCAACCTCTTCTAGGCTCAGGAGAAGATTGCACCCCATTCCTGTGATGTGGGACTGAGCTCATGGGATGAACCTGGGGGGTCAGCAGAAGCGGTCACTGCTCTTCACGGCAGCGTCTAACAGCTGATGTGGGAGCTCCAGGGGTCTCTTTTGGGCTTGGCCACCAGCAACGTTCAAGATGACCTCTGTCTGTTCCACCACCTGGCTCCCGGAGAGGTCACCATGTTGACAACCCTGTCAGGAACAAACGTGCTGTTCCAGGCATAGATACTTGGGAACTTTGTTTTCCCAACATCATCTAATCTATCTGCCCAGTTACGTACTTCTCTCGTGTTTCTCCCTCAGTCTTACTGCCTACGACACTGCCTTCCACTGTGTTTATTAGCTGAAGGTGTTTCCTGTTCCTTGGGAAGAAAAGCAAATTGAAAGTTTTTATATGTGTACCAGTCAGTAGACTTGGGTGCTGCCACGACAAATCTTTTTAATAGATTGGTGTTCTGGAATCTTGAAGGAGCAGTCCCTTTACCTGCTAAGGGAAGTATGTCTTTCCTAAACTGGTTAAGTAGCAGCTGTCTTCGTGGTTCCCTGCAAACAATCTCAAGGCAGACAGCATCTCTGGAAAGAAACTCACAGTGATGAATAACAGTCATGAGTCCAAGAGGAGGAAAAAAATCACTAGGAAAGAAATGACAGGGTCTGTGCTGATCTAGGAGGCAGAAGCCACTCACATACACACACACACACACACACACACAGAGAGAGAGAGAGAGAGAGAGAGAGAGAGAGAGAGAGAGAGAGAGAGAGAGAGAGAGAACCCAGTTACATAGCCTGTTCACCCAGAAGCCAGTTGCAGAAATGGCTTCCCTTAGGATCCCCTTTCAGAGGAGAATTGCTGGTGTGTTACAAAAACAAGAGCTCTATGATCCAGCAAGTTTAGAAATCTGTCTTTGCTCTCATTATCTTTTAAAAATTTCTCCTTGAAGATTTGCACATTGTGGATAATTGAAAGGTCCGGGTAAGTCCAGCAATCAAACAGGTTTAACTCTGTCTAACTCAGCAGTTTGCTACATGTGTGATCAGCGCCTCAACTGTCCCATGTGTGGAGGAACGCGTCTTTGCTGCAAGCAAGCGGACACACCTGCTACGCTAGGCATCCGCCTTTCTTGTCTCTTCATCTCAGCTTCCCATTGCTCTTCTGGATGGGTCGGAGGCCTAAGCTTCCCCAGAGAGGGAACTAGTCTTGGGTTGATTTATGTTCTGGAGTTAACGAGCCATCAGGTGTTATTATGAGATAAACGAGCAGGGAGAAAGGGGTCCTGTGGGGGCAGTTTCCTTAGCAGAGATGGGGCTCTGGAAAGTGCTCCGAAGTAGCCCCAGTAAGGCCACCATAGGAGGGCGATTTGAAACCCCAGCACCCAGTGGATGCTGAGGTGTTTGTGGTGGCATTCCACCTATGCTGACTTAGTGCCGCCTTGGCTGCCCCCTTCACCCCTGCATTCAGCCAGAGCAATCCTTTGCACAACCCATCTTTCCCCTTTTCCACACTGCCCCTTCTCGGCCTCTAACAATCTTATACATCCCAGACCCCAGGACATGGGGTATGATCTTGAATTTTACATGTGGCAGTGGGCCGGGTGGTGATGGCGCACACCTTTAATTCCTGAACTCGGGAGTCAGAGGCAGGGAGACCTCTGCAAGTTCAAGGCCAGTGTGGTCGACAAGAGCTAGTTCCAGGACAGGCTCCAATGCTACAGAGAAATCCTGTGGGGGGGGGGGGGATGTGGCGGTGGAGGAGGCAGGTGCCTGGAGGACTCACCGAAAGCAGTTCTGGGTCACTGATTACAGACACCCTTGCAAGGAGGCCATCATATAGACGAGAAGACAGAGGCCTGAGCACTGTGGGTGATATATCTGAGACTTAGAACTCAAGAAGGTCTTACTTAAAAGCCTGGCTTCTGGGCAATGGGTGACCCACCTCTACCCTGCTGAGTGACAGTTCCCTCTCCAGCTCACAGCTACCTCCACAGGACCCCTGCCCAGCACAGCAAGAGCCTGGCACCTGCACCACTTCACAGCTGTTTTCCAACGCAGCTGTCTCCAGGTCTCCACCTCATTTACTTTTCTAAGATCAGTGAATATTTACTGGGTCTCCGTGAGTCCTCAAGATGGGTGGTGCACGCTTGACTTGACTGTCATAATCTCTCAGAATGGCAAACTGTAAAGAAGAATTTAAATTAAAACCTTACCACAGAGACCACAGGGATATAGAGATGACATTATCTATATTTTTGTACCCAAGAAGTCACTTCCAGACGACATATTGGCATTTTGGTTTTTCTGCTTTGTATTTTCCGTTTATACAGGAAAGTGTATGCAGTAAGTAATATCTCAGCAGTTAGGCAAAATGAATAAGGCAGTTAGGTAACAAGGGATTGTCAGCTCTGGAGGCCATTGAGGAAGGACCCTTCTCTTGTGGTCGGCTTCAGGCTAAACCTCTCATTTCAGCGGTAACCATAGAAAGGGGAGCGCCACAACTGCCCCTTAACATGTAATTACCGATGGGGGTGCACCTTCAGTCCCAACACTGGCGAGGCAGAGGCAGGTGGATCTCAGTGAGACCAAGGCTAGCTTGGTCTACAAAGTGAGTTCCAGGACAGCCAGGGATACATAGTAAGACTTTGTAAAACAAAAATATTAACATGTGAAAAGGTGGAACTTTCAAGGGTTTATGGGGGCCTCTTAGTAGAAAGCCACTTCTTCCTTATCAGAATAGTGAGTCTACTTCATGGCACTCTGATCTGTCCCAAAGATGAGAACATCAGACACTGTTTTCCTCTTCTAAGAGTCAATGGAGAGCCAGGCGGTGGTGGCGCATGTACTCAGCACTCAGCACCCAGCACTCAGGAGGCAGAGGCAGGGGGATCTCAGTGACTCAAGGATCTCAAGACCAGTCTGGTCCACAAAGTGAGTTCCGGGACAGCCAGGGCTATACAGATAAACCCTGTCTCGAGAAAGAAAACAAAAACAAAAAAGTATTAATAAATGACTGGGGATGTCTCAGCAGGTAAAGGTGCTCGTTACCAGTCCTGAGGAGTGGAATTCCACCCCTCGAACTTAGGTGGTCGAAGGAGAGAGCAGACTCCCACGGGATGTTCTCTGAGATTCACATGTGCACGCACACACTAAATAAACAAACAAACAAACAAACAAACAAATAAAATAGTGTTTTTGTTACGAGCTGGGGGACTTCAGTTCCAGGTTCTTTTCTAGTAATATCTATGAGGACTCTGTGCCCTTCTCCCCAGAGAGTGATGAGTAACCAGACCAAGCAAGAGAATTGTTTTTATAATGATTCTTTACTAGCAACTTCAATATCCAATGCATCAATGGGGTTACAATCTTAATAGGCATGGGGGATTGATAATGGGCAACACACAGGCAATTCAATATCACAATTATTAATCCTACTAAACCTAATACACAAAACCAATTCATAACCTTAATCTAATTTATCACTTATCCATAAGATACTTCTTAACCTTAATACAACTTATCCATTACTTATCTATAAAACACTTCTTAACCTTAACTTATCCATTACTTGTCTATAAAACACTTCTTAACCTTAACTTATCCATTAACATCCTCATCTTATCAATTATCCATAAAATATCTCTTAACATTTCACACACCAAACATATGTATTAACACGTCTATGCTTTTAACATCTCATACACACACAAAATAGCATCATACGACCTGGTATTCCCTGGCTTAAAAGGGGCTTTTTGAATTTCTTCAGGCTCGGCTCTTGTCCACACTGGGGACTGGGTAGCGTAGATCGACTCTTGACCAAGTAGTCTGCTTTCAGGAGATAAGGTTCCGATGTCAGAATATAGGGCCTTGGACTCAGCTTTCGGGTGAACGAGTCTCGGGAGACAAGGCTTTTAGCTCTCTACTCTCGAAGACGAAGCTCTACTCTCGGGATGGCAAAGCGTTCTGAAAGGCAGAGTATCTAGTCTGTTCTCAGGAGACAGACCTTCAATGTCCACTCTCAGGAAATGCGGCTTTGCATTCGGGATGCAAGGCGTTAAATGTCTGTTTTCGGGAGATGAAGCTCTGTACTCGGGAGACAGAGCATTAAATGTTTAGGCAAAGCGTTTAATATTTCTGCTTTTCGGGAGGCAGGCTAGGAGGATCTCTCTTTCCACAGAGGCCTGATGCCAGAGCCTTTGTGAGAAGTGAGATGACCGTCCTGCTTCAGCCCTCTTTTATTCCAGTTAGACACTGTCCCTCGTTTGATCCTTCTGATAACCAAGTGTCCTAGGTTATCAGTATCTACTAGCCACAGAAGGGTGGGGGTCCGTCTTATGTGGCAAGATTATTTCGTTACCATAGTTGCTGGGTGCAGCCCCCCCCCCATCTGGCAGGGCCAGATGGGTATGGCAGCCTTCAAGCGGGCAAATGTTCTCTTAATATTTCACTTTAGTAATTTTCCACACCACACACAAGAAGAAATGCTTTTACATTATACCAAGTTACATTCATTCTTATTCTATAAATTTCCTGCTCTTTCTACACTACAGATTCCCCTTTTTTATTCATTCAGAGGAATCTGCTTCCATGCTCATTACATTTTTTAAAAAGACTCTGAACCAGAAGGATGGCTCAGTGGGTAAAGGCTCTCAGGGCCAAACCTGACAACCTGAGAGTGTTTGAAGGCCCGCGAGGTGGAAGAAGAGAACCAACTTCCACAATTTTTTCCCTCTGACCTCCACACTCAAGCTATAGTTCATGTGCGCTCACAGACACACACACACACACACACACACACACACACACACACACACACACACACACACACACACACACAAAGAGGGGGAGCTAGAGAGATGACTCAACAGTTAAGAGAACTGGCTGCTCTTCTAAAGGACCTGGGTTCGATTCCCAGCACCCACACAGAGGATGTAACTGTGCAACTCGGTCCCAGGAGATCTAAAGCCCTTTTCTGGTCTCCAAGAGCACCAAGCATGTGTGTGGTGCACAGACATCTGCAGACAAAACACCCACACACATAAATTCCTTTTAGTCACCTGTCCAGGATACCCCACCCCAGAAAACTGACTCACCTGATGGTTTGCTAAGAGTTGGGAGGAGCTAACTATCCCCTTAGTACTTATCTTCCCGCCCCCAGTGTGGTCCCCTACAGAGCTTCCGTGGGGCACTATGCTTGCCCAATTCCTGAGCTGTCCCTCAAAATACATAACATTTCCTTTCCCTCTTGCAGTCTCTCGTTCTTTCAGACACTGCTGACCAAAGCCTGAGCATGCTCTTGCCGCACGCACGCACACCACCGGGCTTTTCCACAGTGTCTCTTCCACACGTGATGTAAAAGGCCTGGCTTCCTCCCCACCCTCCTCCTCCCCTGGCTACTGAAAGTCTCAGCTTGCCTGATGTTTTCCCCTTAAATGTTAATAAAATTGTCCTTGAGCTTCATTCTGAGTTGGTTTCTAAGTTCTCTTATTAACAAGACTAAGAACCCAAAAGAGAAGCCTGAATTACCGGCTAACATTACCTCCACTCCATCGCGCAGGACCCCCTTCTCCCTGTGCGAACTCTTCCCACCTCCAGGAAAATGCTGTTATGAATTGTATGGTCACTAAAAAACAATCATGAATATGGGAGGGGTTCACGAGGCCCTGCCCCTCCTGGAGGAGCTATTGGCTGCTAATGGCCACTGCAGAGAAAAAGAAATTTTCTTCGGTGGTGGAGGCACAGGTCAGCTGCCCAAGCTCCAATAAAACCCCACACTCAAGACCTCAGGGAAACAACCCTAATTAAACTCATTTCCATCAAAAGATGGAAGTAGGAAGAGACTTGATGGTGGGGGTGTAAGACAGGATTAGGGTAAATATGATCACAGTACACGCATAAAATTGTCAAAGAATAACTTTGTTAAACAGATTTTAAATGATCACCTTTCAAGTCATTGAAAACGCATTTTAGTTGAGTGTAGTACAGTATACCTTTAATCCTAGCACTTGGAAGGCTGACGCAGGAGGATTAGGAATCCAAGTCCAGTCTTGGCTACACAAGACCCTATCTCCAAAAACAACAAAGGAGGAATTTTTATGTGTCCGTAGAAAATGTCTGACTTTAATTCAAAACTTCCCTTTTCTAAATCCACGCAATGCTACACACGTCACTGAGGACCTCACTTTGTTTGTTTGGTTTTGGTTTGTTGAGACAGGGTTTCTCTGTGTAACAGTTCTGGCTGTCCTGGAATTTGCTTTGTAAACCTCAAACTCACAGAGATCCACCTGCTCTGCCTCCTGAATGCTGGGATTAAGGGCATGCGCCACCATCGCCCGGCTCAGGACCTCACTTTTTTCACCCATGATTCTTTCTTGAGACATCTGATGGTACTTAATATTCTCATGCATTACTCGGTGACTGCTGAGTGAGGGGAGGGGCCAGGTCTCACTGTCTGCTGGACACAAGGACGGGAGAAGGCAGTGGGGCTGTAATTGTTCTCCACCTCTGGGAACTGTGTTTGCTTTGACGGCTCTTAATTTGGCACTACACTTTTAAGAAGACCCTTCATGGTTTGCTCCGGGTTGGAGGTGCTGCTACTCATGACTTCCGGGCATCAGTCTCAGAAAGAGCCGACTTCAGAGGGGTCGCATGTGCCAGACCAGGGCTGTCCTGTGCTGCACACGTTCATCCTCCTTGGTGACATGTGGGTTTGACCAGAAGTGTAGCGGTCACCAAAGGACCAACAAAGCCACCAAGTTGACTTCCATGTTCTCCCCCACGAGAGTACTTGAAATGGTCATAGGTTCAAACTTTTTACTTAGCTTTCCTATTTGCAGAGTTGTATAAGACAAAACCAAAATAAAGCAGCAATAAACTTGAAATTACAGGGCAACATTTTAAGCCGTCCTTTCTCTGTGTTTTCCCCATAGTTACATCATTTTTTAGAAGCTTGAGGCCCTGTGAGATTGTACAGAAGTGGCGCACACAGGGATGTCTTGAGGGCATGTAAGCTGGAGCCCTTTGTAGCGATCAAGAATTGTGGAGCTTCTGACTTCCCGCAAGAGCCAAGTGTTATAAAAATGAGCCAAATCCCTGAAGACTTCCCTGGCCTCCCCATTCCTTGAATGCATGCCCCTGCCATGGCTACCCACCATGAGATGATGCCTCCAAGGGACTTGAGCCTTTTCCAGGGCCTGCATCCCACTGTTTAGACCGACAGTGCCCCAAGCTGTGTTCCCAACAGACCTCGCTCCATTGCAAAGTTGTTCTGCCTCAGGTGCTGCATCACAGTGGCAAAGGGAACCTCCACCCAGCTCTCTGCCCTCCTCATCTGGCACCCACCAGCTCACACCTGCGCGCTGCTGTAAAAGCCACCTGGAGGAATTGCTTCCTTTATTCCATTTTCCACACAGCTAAAGGCTGATTTTCTTTAAGTGAAATACTTTAAAACTTGGGTCGAGTAAGGAGAGAAATATAATAAAACACCCCATGTGCCCGCTTTATCGACATTATCAATTTTTAACGTTCTGCTGTGTTTACTTCCCATCCATGTTTTATACGTATAGCAACTGCAGCCATAAACAATATAAAGAGCCATTTGCATGGTTTGAAACTTTTTATAAATGGCACCACGCGGCATCCATCCTTCAGGCACTGTAGAGTTAGACATCTGCCTTGATATACGGGGCCATTGTTCATTTACTCTGAATGCTTGGCTGTATTCTTTCCACCGGATCTATCATGATTTATCCATTCTCCTGCGATTCTGGTTGTTCATTATCGCACACAGTGCTGGGGTAGTGGTGAGCATTCCCGTACAGGGTCTCTTTATGCAGATGACAGCTTCTCCGGGGACTGCGGCAGTGAGAAGAATGACTGGGTGTCGGGCGCAGGGCTCTGCCAGATTTTGTCAAATTGCGCTTTAAAACAGTTACACAAGCTTTCGCTTCTTAAAGTGCAAACATTTATTAATATTAAATGCCTAATATCCGGCAATGGTGTTTTGGTGGGTATATAATGTGCGATTTCTTGATCATTGTTGAAGCCAAGCAGTTTTTCAGATGGTTGCTGGCCACTTGGGTTTTCCCTTATGCCAAAGCCCATTGGCATCGTTTTCTTTCCTAACTGCGGCATTTAAAATGTTTGATCGGCAAAAGTTTTCAGTATATTCTAGATGCCGGCTCGCAGTTATTAGGGTTGTGGTTTTCCCCTCCCTAGTCTGTGTCTTGTCTTTGGCTGTATTCATAGTGTCTTTCAGGGAGATTGCTCAGCCGGGGAATGATTACTGGCTGCCAAGCTGAAGACCCGGATGGAGCCCCAGGTCCCACAGGGCAGGAGGGAAGCCCTCCTACAAGCTGTCCTCTGACCACCATGCCCGTGTGTGCCGCGCCCACACAGATAAATCCGTAGTAGATGTGAAAAAGCGGGTGGTGTCTTTTGTTGGAACAGAGTTCTATTTGTTTGCAGTGCTGTGGAATGAACTAGGGGGGGGGGTGGCTTGCCAAATGCTGTACAGTGTTCAGTAGGCCCCGTCCCAAAGTCCTTGATTTAAATGAGACCAACTTTGCTATTTTTTAGAACTGGGAAATTTGGTGCTTGGCTTCAAAAAGTTCTCTCCTTCCAACTTGAGATCATAGAGATTTTTTTTTCTTCTCTTCTAAGAAATAGACAGTTTGGCTTTTCATATTTAATCCATGCAGAATTTGATGTGATGTCTACGGAGATTTTTTTGCCCCATAGAAGTAACAATCTACCTCACCATCATGTATTAAATAGTCTTTCTATTTCCCCATGAATGTAATTCAACCTCTCCAAAATGAGTGGGCTTATTTTCCGGGCAGAAACCTATCTTAATCCATGGACTCCCTTTTTGTCGCTTTGCTAATAGCACACGGTCTCAGTGCTGCTTTTTAAGACATCTTCATCCTTGGCAGGGAGGCCCCACTCTGCCCCCGCAGCTCCACTGTGTTTCAGGGCCTTCTGCTCTTCCACCACTAACACTAGGATAATTTGTATTGCTCTAAGTTTATAAGTTAAATCGAGATGAGCTGCCATCTATCCTGCAGCATCTTCTAATCTGGGAATATGACCCATGAACTTTCAAAATACCCCATCTATCCAGACCTGTGTTCTTCAGTGTCTTGGGATTTTGCTTCATACAGGTTTTAGGTAATTTGTTAGATTTAGTCCTAAGTACCTCAACATTCATTGCCATGGTGAATATTTTGTGTTATTTGTTTGCTTCTTTCTTTCTCTCTTTCTCTTTCTCCCTCCCTCCCTCCTTTCTTCCTTCCTTTTCTTTCTTGCCTTCCTTCTTTTCTTCGAGACAAGGTTTCTCTGTGTAGTCCTGACTGTCCTGGAACTCACTTTGTAGACCACGCTGGCCTGGAATTCACGGAAGTCCACCTGCCTCTGCCTCTTGAGTGCTGACATTAAAGGCGTGCGCCACCACCGCCCGGCTGTGTTGTATTTTCTAATTGGTAACCACCAGCCATGTACATTTGTTTTTCTTTGTTAACGTCTCTCAGAAACGTTGCTAAATTCTCTTGAGAGGGGGATGACCTCAGCCAACAATTCTTGGTCTTTCCACTTCTGCAAGTGGCAGCCAAGCTACGCTGACAAGTCTTGTCATATTCATGTCTGACCTGCGGGAAACACGGTTCCTCTTGCACAGCCGTGATTGTAGCCAGTAAATGAAATCTCCAAGGACCGAGAGTGCTGACACCGTGGAAGGCATAACCACACCACTGGGATGTAAGAGCCCTGTGTATCAGTGTTCGCACACACAAAAGCAACAAGATGAACTTGGCGGGGGCTGGAGAGATGATGCAGTGGTTAAGAGCTCTTATTGCTCTTGCAGAGGGCCTGAATTTGGCTACCAGCATCCACGTTACATGGCTCACAAAGGGCTGTAAATCCGGCTCCAAGGGGATTCAATACCTCTGGTTTCTGAGGGCCCCTGCACTCAAATGCACATGCCCACACAGAGACATACAGATAACACACACGCACACACACACACACACACACATGCACGCACGCACGCATACTTGCTCACATCATTAAAACTAAATCTTTTTTTTAAAAAAAAAAACAATAAGACTAAGCTTCAAGCTAGCATTGAGGCAACTCCTGCAGTGGGCCGGTACACTAGTGGCCAAGCATTCAGCGTAGCACAAAACTTGGCACCCTGAAAATAAGATGAAAGGGGATTTTTTTCTGAACACAGTCAGTTGATTCCCACAGATGAGCATCTATCAATGTAAACTCACAATCATCCATCACAAAAAACCACAAGGAAACAGCTCATTGAGGGAGAGAGAGCCCGGAGAAATACCCAGCAACGGAGACAGGGTCTCAAGGACACCAGAGAGTGGAGTCAACAGATTGAAGCATACTCATGTAGGAAACATGCAGAGAAAGAAAGGGTTGAATCACAGAAAGAAAGGGTTGAATCACAGAAAGAAAGGGTTGAATCACAGAAAGAAAGGGTTGAATCACGGAACTCGGCAGCAAGGAAAGCCATGCAGAAGTGGCCAGGAAGAATGACAGACACTGATCAGCATGTAGAACTTCTAGGGGCTAGAGAGATAGCTCTGAGGTTAAGAATAGTTGCAGCTCTTCCAGAGGACCTGGGTTCAGTTCCCAGCACCCACATAAGGCGATTCACATCTGCTTGTAACCCAAAGGATCTGACATCCTTCTCTCGCCTCTGTGGGCACTCATGTACCCATGCCCACACACAGATACACATAAATAAGAAAAAAACCTAAACTTATATACATTCTAAAATGGTAAAAAATGGAATGTTAAAAAGAAAAAAGAGGGGGTGAGAACCAGGTAAATCCCAATGAAAGAGTTCATTTTCCAGGTATAGTGATGCATGCTTGTAACTCTAGCATTTGGGAGGCTGAGGCAGGAAGGTCACAGTTCAGGGCCAGGCTGGGTGAATGCAAGGCCCTGTTCAACACACACACACACACACACACACACACACACACACACGCATACACACACACGTTTGTAGTTTCTCCAGGTCTAGAGAGAATTAATGAACTGGAAGACAGCAATATTTCAGCACAAATTAGGACAGAAACTAGGTATGAGATAGTTTGGTTTGTGTTTAATAATAGTTCCAGAGGAGAAAAGAGCAAAGAACTGAAGAGACAACAGCTAAGTATTTTCTAAAATACTAAATATCAGTCTTCATTTATTCCAGACATGATACACTAAGAAAATTCTAGGACCGGGCAGTAGTGGTGCAGACCTTAATCCCAGCACTGAGGAGGCAGAGGCAGGCGGATCTCTGTTAGTCAAGGCCAGCCTGGTCTACAAGGTGAGTTCCTGGATACCCGGGGCTATGTAGATAACCTGTCTCAAAAAGAAGAGAAGAAAATTCTGTCAATGGAGAAGATGGTCCGCCCACAAGTTTTTCAACTCCTCTCAGGAAGTGGACCCCAATTCCCTTCTTCTTGGGGGTGTGATGTGGTATGTCCTTCTGTATTTGTGTTGCTTTTTTTTGTTACTGAATAAAGCTGTTCTGGCCAATGTCTTAGCAGAGTACAGCCAGGAGGGAAATCCAAGCAGAGATAGATAGATAGATAGATAGATAGATAGATAGATAGATAGATAGATAGATAGATAGATGGTGGAGTCAGAGAGATGAGATGTAGCCGCCCAAGAACATTACCTGTAAACCACAAACCTCATGGTAAAATACAGAATAGTGGGAATGGGTTGATTTAAGAAGGAAGAGTTAGCTAAAAATGTGTATGAGCCAACTGGACAAGCAGTGTTGTAATTGATGTCGTTTCTGTGTGATTATTTTGGATCTGGGCAACTGGGAAAGAACCAGCAGTCGCCATCAACAGAGGTGGGCTAGGTTTCAAGTCTCCCATCTCCCCTAGGGTTCCCCCATCCTTTGTCTTTTCCTTTTGTTTCAACAATTCCCTCATCTGACCCTCCAGTTCACTCCTTAGCTTGTGATTGTCCTATTGGTTCATTTTCACAGTACTGAGACTCAAAATCAACTCCTGGTGCACGCTAGGCAAACGGACTGCCACTGACCTACACCTCAGCTCCGTTTTGATCATTTTAATGGCTTCATTTTCCATATCTAATATTTTATTTCCAACCAAGACATTTTCACATCCAGCGCTGCACTGCTTCTTGGGTCTTCTTGTTTTCATGTTTTTGCTCCTTATTACTAATATCTTTTTTATTGGCCTATGTTTATGAGGCTAATTAGAAAATTTTGCTCCATCTGTTTTGATGTTTATGCTTCTGATCGGATCTGCAGCCCAGCATGGTAGTTTTCCTTTGGAATGTCTGTGCCGATTCTGTGTTTCTGGCTGCTCGCTGAGCAGTGAGAAGGCCAGCCTCTGAGATCATCTCAGTTAGCTCTGGGCTATGGGATGGGGTGGATGGGCTTCATGGTGGAGAGTCCTGGTACCCCAAAACTTCAGCTCTCTTCACAACACGAATTTCCTTGAAGTTAAAATGTGTGGGCTGGTAAGACAGCTCGTAGGCTAAGGGTGCTTGCTGTCAAGACTGGCAACCTGAGCTGGATCTCTAGAGACCCACATACTAGAGAACACTGGCTTCTGAAAGTTGTCCCTTTGACTTCCACACATACTCTGTGGCATGTTATACACCCCCTTGGCTTCCACGCATTCTCTGTGGCATGTATACACCCCCTTGGCTTCCACGCATACTCTGTTACGTGTATACACCCCCTTGGCTTCCACACATACTCTGTTACGTGTATACACCCCCTTGGCTTCCACACATACTCTGTGGCATGTATACACCCCCTTGGCTTTCACGCATACTCTGTTCCGTGTATACACCCCCTTGGCTTCCACGCATACTCTGTTACGTGTATACACCCCCTTGGCTTCCACGCATACTCTGTGGTACGTACACAATCCTCTTGGCTTTCACACACACTCTGTGGCACTTACACAACCACACATATATGCATTCATACACAAATAAGGAAAACATAATACATATTTTTAAAGTGTGTGTGTGTGTTAGAGACTTTCTTCAGATGTTATAATCTTTGTTTGTCTGCTTGTGGCTCAGACTGGGATCTACAAAGGTGTCTGGTAGCTCTGAGATGCACGAGGTAGGTGGAGAGGGGTGTGGGGTGTGATGGGTCCAGTGGGTGGGCGGATATGGGTGTAAGTGGGCTGTTTGGTATTCCTCGACTTAAGTAGCTGATTTTTCTTTGTTTTTTCTTGTTTCTGTGTTTGAGACAGGGTTTCATTATAGCCCAGGCTAGCCTCAAACTCACTGTACAGCCGAGGATAACTTTGAACTCCTCATCCTCCTGCATCCACCTCCCAAGTGCTGGGATTCCAGGCATGCCCTCCACACTCATGCAGCCGCTCCTTCTTGGGAATTTAGAGCGGATGGAGGCTGAGCGGTTTCAGCATCTGTGATGTATGCTTTCACTTACGTCTCTTTTGCCCTGTGGCTACAATCCTTACATCCTCGCAGCCACATTCTCTTAGTCCAGACTTCTGCCAGGGTGTGTTGAGGAGGCTGCTCAGTGGCGGGCGGTCTCAGGAAAGCGTCACTGCTTCCTAATCAGCTTCCAACCTGCGAGTCCGTTGACCCCACCTTCACTTCCCACCACAGAAGCAGCTAGCCCTGCCTGCTCTTTGATCCTTTGAGGATGCTGTGGGCAGGTGGAGGGCACCCACTCAACCCTGTCAGTTTGGATATAGAATTCTCAGATCTTCCAAGCCAGGAGCTTTTTGTCTGTTTGCTTCCCAGCTTCTAAAACAGCATCACCGTTAGCCTCTCTTTGGTTTTCTTCATCCTTGTAGATGTATGTCTAGCCTCAGTGGCATAAACACTCAATGAAATAAAATTGCAAGCTGTCAATCAAAATGATTCTTATGATTTTCGAAGGAACACATATCCCCTGTTTTGTTCAGACTTCTAAATATATCCCTTGGATCCCCCTGTCAGTTTGCTTACTTGAGCTATTATCCTGAGGACGCAGAAGAAAAACCAACTTAAACCCCTGTCTCCTATACACGCACAGATCACTTCTGACTTTGGAGGTGGGAAGAGATTTTGCCACATCCTAAGCAAATGACCTTTCAGTAGACACCAGCTGCATGTCCTCCAAGCCTGCTCAGTTCTGACAGTGTCTGTCAGAGACAGAGTCACATCCTTACGTCAGGGCTTCAGTCTCCGCGAGCCTTCCTCCCATCCCAGCTGCAAACGAGAGGAACCAGCTTAGCACTTTCTTTCTTTCTTTCTTTCTTTCTTTCTTTCTTTCTTTCTTTCTTTCTTTCTCTCTCTCACCCCCACCCCTCTCTTTCTTCCTTTCCTCCTTCCTTCCTTCCGTTTTTTTGTTTGTTTTTTTGGGGGGGTTGAGCCTTTTTTTTAACCAGCTAACTAAATTAGGGTTCTCACAGTGTCTGTCTTGAGTTACACTACTTTTCAGGAAAGTTTATCAATTTACTGGAAAAGATGTTATAAGAGTATGGACGGAGTTACGCACCTGTCGCGGTGTCAGAGGAGGACTCGGAACTTTCACACCCTTTTTATTAAAGAGTACCTCCGGGACCCCCTCCAGGAACACCCCCTCCGGGTGCACCCCCAGGTACACTCCCTCTGGGTGCACCTCCCCCTACACCCACTCCTGGTACCTTCAAAAGCTGCTGAGCCCAGCCCGTTAGTGTCTTCACAGAGACTACTGACAGACTGCTGAGGACCAGTGGAGGGAGGTAGCAAGGCCTGACTGATGCTCGGAGACTGCCCCTCCTCTGAACAGCTTCCTTCTTCCAGGCTGGGGCCAGACCCCTCTGGTGTGAGGATCTTTTGACTTACAGAGTTTTAGTGGTCTGTGTTGAGGAAGGACTTCGGAGCTAAGAACTGACAAAAACAAAATGATCTATTTCATATTGCAAAGTGCTGTGGAGCAATGGTTTTGTAAAGATTTGTTTCTTGTACTTGTTTAATAGAATGCTCATTGGTCAATAGCCAGACAGGAAGTATAGGTGGTGACCAGGCAGGAAATAGAGGCGGGGCAATGAGAACAGGAGAATTCTGGGAAGAGAAAGAGTCAGTCTGCAGTTGTCACCCAGACACAGAGGAAGCAAGATGAGAATGCCTCACTAAAAAAAGGTACCAAGCCACGTGGCTAACACAGACAAGAATAATGGGCTAATATAAGATGTAAGAGTTAATAAGAAGTCTGAGCTAATAGGCCAATAGTTTATGATTAATGTAGACCTTTGTGTGTTTCTTTGGGACTAAACGACTGTGGGACCAGGTGGGACAGAAACCTTGGTCAACAAAGTTTCAAAAGAGCTACATTAAAATCTCATGGTCCACCAATTCTTTCTTGTAATTCCAGTTTAGTTTTATACACACTGAGGTTGTATTGCAAGATATGAAATTTAAATCTTTGTTCATCCTATAGGGACTAATTAAAATTGGCATTAATTTTGCTCTATCACCTTCATTTAGTTAGTATTTTATGATGTGTTTTTCCCTGTCTTTGATTTTCATCCCACTTTGTGTTTTTCTTTTAGCATATTTAGAAATAGTATAATTCTGGGTTAAAAAATAATCAAATAAATCTGATCAGTTAGCACTGATAGCCAATACATTTATTTCATTGCCTCCTTACACAGTTATTTGTATTCCTATGCCTTTCTTTGCTTCGTTTTCTCTCCTGTCTTTCTGTTGGACTGATCAAAGTTTTCCACATTTCTTCCGTGCCTTGAAACACAAACACCGAATGCCTTCTCTTTTAACCATGGTCCATCCATTTTTGTGTGTTAGTGGCTGCTGTATGCAGCTGTCCTTGTGTGCACCGCTGCACCCAGGTTTATGTGCCCTGGGGATCTACACTCAAGTCCCCACGCTTGCGTGACAGGCGCTTTACCCACCCAGCCATCTCCCCAGCTCCAACCTTTACATTTTCAATGCTTCACTGTGAATTATCTTGGCATTGCCAAAATGTTAGTATTTCCATTGCCTTGTGAACACTAGTTTAATCACCAAATAAACACCGTCTCTGTTTCTACTGTCTCTTCTGAGCTATTATCTTACCTTTCTTCAGTCACAAAGCCTTCCCAAAGTTAATAAATCCCCTAACGTTTTGTCTGTATCTGAGCTCAGGGCTGTTTGTTGCTTCCCACGTCTTCCTTCCAGGCCCATTTCTCTTCTTGGTGAATTACCTTTTCTTGTAACGACATCTGTGGGAGGCAAATTCTCTGTCTGAAAATATCTCTGTTTTGTCCTTGTTCGTGAATGGTAATTTAGTGGCATGTAAACGCGGGAGTTTCAGAGCTACTCTTCCACTGTCCTCTGGCAGGCATGGCGGCTTCAGGAAGTAGGCTGGCAGTCTAACACATGAGTGGTGCTTATCTTTTCTCTGCATGGCTTTCCCCAGTCCTCTGGGTATCTTCTATATCCTGTGGCTTTTGCAGGGGTCCACTTACTTTTATTTACTTGGCATAGTACCTACAATACACACATCACAAAGAAGCCATTCCTTCTTCAATCTGGGAATTCCCAGCTTCGTCCTCTAAATAGTATTTCTCTGTTCTAGACTCTTTCTATATGTTGAAACTTCTTCTAGTCATTCATCTTAATTAGTCTTTTTTAAAATATCGATTCTTATGTGATATAGTCTAGGCTAATTTTTCCTACTATCTTTAAATCCAATAATAACTTTTCAATTGATTTTTAGATCAATTTTTCAAATGCTCTTTGCATTGCTAGCAATTTATTTCCACTTGAAGGTCTTATTTTTGAATTTTATAGAAGTTATTCCTTCGGTTACCAATTTGAGCACCTTAAACATACTTATTTTAAAGTATTTGTTTCATAAAAATGAAAAATTATGCATGTCCATGTGTGTGCCTGGTGCCAGGAGTAGAGTTCTCCATGATACCCATTGATGGCCCAAGTTTTGGGCCTAAGTCATGTACAGCTCTCCAGGAGGTAATGCTGACCTATCCGTGGGCTGTGCCCGCCTCCTTAGTCAAACAGGAACCCGCTAATAGCTGTCTTCACCATCTGACAAGTCATGACCCCATAGAGGGTCAGCAGCCGGCCCTGGAGTCAACAGTGCAGCCTTTCTGGGTTTGGATCATCCGCTGGCACCAGCTGGAAGCAGAGATGGGGAAGGGGGGAGAAGATGCGGGACTGACATTGAGCTGCTAGGTTTCCGGTCACGTGCCTGGGGCAGAGAGTAGAAAGAGAACCTCACTCCAAGGACTGCAACGGAACAGAGCCTGTGGGGGATGAGGGATGGGGGAGGCAGAACTGGGAAGGCCCTGTCACAAGGCACAAGGCGTGCTGTCAGCCTGACTACAGCTGCCGGGCTCAGGGTGCTGGGATTGGCTCTAGATGGGACGAACGGCCATGCTCTTTGAAGAGCCATGTTCTGCTGAGAAAGCAGAGTCCCCGTCATGGTAGAGCTACAGAGCCACAGAAAGATTTCTTCCGTGCTCCTTTGGGCAGTGCTTTAACTTAGTTTTTAGGGTAACTGGAAAGAAAAGAAGACTCGAAGGGTTATGCAATTTAGCCCAAATCATCCTGTTAGCTAACAGGGATTTGAACCTCAGTCTGAAGAACCGCAAGCTCTTTGCTGCCGTCCTCAGAGAGGAGCGACACTCGGGTCTGTATAGGAAGGAGAGGATTCAGAGGTGATAGATAGATAGATAGATAGATAGATAGATAGATAGATAGATAGATAGATAGATAGATAGATAGATAGATAGATAGATAGATAGATAGATAAAAGAACACCCTCCCCAAAGACTGTGGTTTGCTGGGGACCAGCTGGGTGGGAGCCCAGCGTCTCTGGTCCTCCGATGCCTAGAGTGCTTTAGACACTGAGCTCGCGCGCCCCCTCGTGGTTACCATTAATGCTGAGGATGTGGCACCAACCCCAGGGACCTTGAGGCTCCCTGCAGAGCCCCCAAAATCTTTGGGGGCGCCTGCTAACCCTTCTCCAATGCCCTTTCTGTTCTCACCCCGCATCTTCCTTCATGCCTAGGCTCCCAGTCTCCTCTCTCCCACGCGTCCTCCTCTTTTCCCGGGTTCATCTGGAACTTGGGTTCCAGTGCAGAAATGGAAAGGAGTCCTCTCAGCCATCCCCAGTATCTGTTTGCATTCACGATTTGTTCTGGGGTTGAGACACTAAAGCCGACCATCTTGTGCTTGCCTTTGCTGGCGCTGGAGTAGTGCGTACTCTCCCTCATCCGTCTGAGGCTTGCCGAAGAGTTGCGGGCCACATTGTGGGCCCCTCCTGGAAGAAGTGACCCTACGATGATAATTTCTAGGGCCCTGGAAATGTGTGACTTCTAACGGAGGGTAGACTCGGTAATCAGACCCAACAGTGGGTTTGAGCACCAGGAGGCCCCATGCTGCGGGACATACCTTAATGCAGTCTCGGGAGGGAGTACGAGAAAGCCTTGCAGAGAGGATTTTCCTCGGCCTTGACTTGAGTCCCGGAAGTTCCCCCTCGAGGCCAAGACTCCTTACATGCAAGCCTCCGACCCAGGAACCTTTCTAGGTTTACACCAAGCCTAGCAACCGCTCCGCACAGCTGCCGGGATGGCCGGTTTGGGGGGTCTCTTCTTCCGGGGGAATAATGGCAGTTGTCTGGCTGACAGAGAAACGGAAGTGGCAAGATTTCGGAAGGGAAGGGTTCTGGCTGGCTCCACAGGAAGGAACGGTTAAAAATGGATTGAACCCAACAGAGAGTCGTATCTGCTCACAGGACACCCACCCATCAATGCATCAAATGCGTCTGCACAAGGGACCTTCACCAATGATAAAATTCCCACTCGAGCAGGTGGGAATTCGGTTCTTCCACTCACGAGGTTCAGAAATAAGTGGTTGTGTGAGCATATTCTTGGTGTACACTCGTGATGCCTGATTCTTAGCAAAGCCTCTTCCTCCTCTTTTTTGGTTGTTGTTATTTGAGACAGGGTCTCTCTACATAGCCCTGGCTATCCTAGATCATACAAGCCCTGTACTTACAGAGATCTGCCCGCCTCTGCTTCCTGTGCGCAGGCTCCGGGTTAAAAGGCCCGCACCGCGGCCTGCCTTCAAAGCCTTCTTTTGAAAAGCACCTGGGAGGGGTTGTTCCGAAGATTCCTTCACTTGTTAAGTACGGCTCAGCACTTAGAGCAACAACGCTGGGATTCCAGACATCTTCAAAAGGAAATTGAAAGAATCCAATAAATAGCACTTTTCTCTCTGCCCAGACTCTGAACAAATTGAAAAATCAGCCGGAGTGAGAGGTGAGGAAGAAATCAAACATTACCTTTCCTTCTGGCCAAGCCTAAACTGAAGGGTACACGTCGGTGTGGGAACAGAAAGACCTGCCAATCCAACTTCAGGGGAAGCAGACACTCTCAGAAGGGAATGTTACACCTGAGAAACCTCATCCATATGGAAGAGTACTTCCCCTAATCATGGGGATAGATAGACATCCCCCATCTGACTCAGGAAGTCAGGCATCGTCGGACATGGTGGTGCATGCTTGTAATCCCAGCATTCAGGAGACTGAAGTACAAGGAACCTGAGTTTGGTGCCAGCATGGGCTACCTGCAAGACCCTGTCTCAAAAACAAACAAAAGCAAACAAAAAACATCAGAACGCCACTACAACAAAACCCAAACCAAACCAAACCAAAACAACAACAAACAAAAACCAATCCGCTTTGACAAGCGCAGCTCTGACAATCCACTCTGCTGTGAGCTCCTCTTCCCCTCCACACTCCAGCTCCTGTTCTGCGGAGTGGGAAAGTCTCACTTAAACACTTCCACATTAAACTCTGATAGCTGACAAGCCCTTTCTCATTCATAATTTAAAAGCAATTGCTGAAGGCAGACCAATTCTTGCGAACACCAATGAATATCTAATACAAATAGCAGGATTTTAGAGAGAGCAAAACAGCAGAGCGAAAAGTCCCAAGTAGTTAAGAGAAGGTCTTTGGGAGCAGAAGGGAAAGCAGGCACCCCACAGGCAGCATGAGGCCACCAGGAAGGCTCTGTGATTCACAGATGCATTCTAAACAGGGTGGCTCAGAAAGGAAAGAGAATCTGATCTACAGCAGTGTTTCTCAACCTTCCTAACACTGTGACCCTAATACAGTTAGCTCCTCATGTTGCAGTGACTATAAAATTAATTTGCTACTGTTGTGAATCATAAAAAAATATGTGATATGTGACCCCCAAAGGGGTTGTGATCCCCAGGTTGAGAATCACTGATCTAGAAGCTATTCATGGTCTAAAGAATTTTTTCTGCCAGGTGGTGGTGGTGCACACCTTTAATCCCAGCATGCGGGAGGCAGAGGCAGGAAGACCTCTGTGAGTTGGAGGCCAGCCTGGTGTACAGAGCTACTTCCAGGACAGCCAGGGCTACAGAGAGAAACCCTGTCTTGAAAAACCAAAACAAAAAAGGAGTACCAAATGGATCCCTAAAAATACAATTATGATCATTGAAATTATATTCGGTGGATAGACTGAGCCAAGATTGTGTAACAGGCTCCCAGACCTTTGCAGAACTGACTCATGATGGAAGAGCGATTCATGTCATCAAACTCAACACATATAATATCACCGGCCAAAACCAAAACAAAGACCTAATCCATCAAGGTCCATGTCTCCACATGTGCTAGCGTTGCTTTCTGGCCTCTGGAGTTCTGCTTCTGCTAACTGTTCTTGTTAACTGAAGTATGTCAAGCCACGATATGGTTTTTGTGCTTAAAAGCTCCCCCCTGAGAAAGTCTCAGAGCTCAGGGATCCCACACACCCAGTGTAGCCACTGGCTGGCTAACAAAGACGTCCTATTGGCTTAAACCGTGCCCGGGTGGTCTTCTCTGGTGGGTACCCCCAAATCGCCAGCACCAAGCCTATACCAAGCTGACTTTCAGCCCCAAAGCCCCATAGAGGTGAGAGGAGAGAATGTAGTCTACAAAGTTGTCCTCTGACCTCCATACGTATGCAGTGGCACGCACCCCTCCCCATCATGCCATAAACACACAACAATAGACAGCAATGATAAATACAGCTCTAAGAAGTGTATTCCTAAGCCACCAGTGGGGTCTGCACTTGTCAGCATCCTCTAAAGGAACAGAACTGATGGGATAGACATATACATATGTTGAATGTATACACACACACACACACACACACACACACACACACACACATATATATATATAAAATCTCGGAAGGAGGGTCATTAGCATGGCTAACAAGCAGTGGTCTGAGTAGCCCAACAATAGCCTCCCCATTAAAAAGCTAAGAAACCAGTAGTTGTCCAGTCTCCAAGACTGGGTGTCTCAGCAGTCCCCGTCTGGTGCTGGCGTCCTGGAGGATTCCTGGAGGGCTGTTGCTCTTCAGTCTGCATAAGAAGTGCATTCTACCACCAGTACAGGGATGCTTCAGCAACAGGATAGATGAACTTGCAAGAGGGCAAGCAGGCGGGCAAAGCTTCCTTCTTCGTGTCCTTTTATGTGGGTGCCAGCAGAAATTGGCCCAGGTTTTGGGTGAGTCTTCCCACCTCAAATGATTCAATGCAGAGAATTAAGAAAAAAAACTCTAAAATTTCTGGTTTTAGGGGCTGGAGAGATGGCTTAGAGGTAAGAACATTGCCTGCTCTTCCAAAGGTCCTGAGTTCAATTCCCAGCAACCACATGGTGGCTCACAACCATCTGTAATGGGGTCTGGTGCCCTCTTCTGGCTTGCAGGCATACACACAGACAGAACATTGTATACACAATAAATAAATAAATTCTGGTTTTAGTGATTCCAGAATTGGTCAGTTGACAAGCAAGGTCAGCCATCAGAGTGTTAAAGGGAGGTCACCGAGGAAGTGGAAAAGTTGGGGTGCCTCAAGATGAGTGAGAGGCCAAGTACAGCATGACCACAAACTCTCTGGCTTCAGAGAAGTCATCCGGAGTGGCAAATGCTGCATTCCAAACCAAAGCTGAGTCTGAGGGGAACCCCAGCTACTTGGTTGGGGGGAGGGCGCTAAGGCAGAGGAGTGTAAGTCCAAGGCCCATCTGGGATATAGAGCTAGCTCCAGGCTATCCTTCATAACCTGGTGAGACCTCATCTCCAAATAAAAACTCCAGAAGGTCAGGAAGAGACTGAGGGCAGGGCAGAACTCAGTGACATGTGCTTGCTTGGCATGCACAGGGCCTGGGTCAACCGTCCAGACTGGAAAATAGGAGAAGGGGAGAGGGGAGAAGAGGCAGGGGAGGAGGAAGGGTGCATTAAAATTAGAGGGAAAGGGAGGGAGGGCTGGAGAGATGGCTCAGTGGTTAAGAACACTTACTGCTCTTCCAGACCACCAAGGTTCTGTTCTCAGGACCAGATGGTGACTCATAATCTCTGTAACTGTAGTTCATGGGGAATCCAGCACCCTCTTCTGGCTTCCATGGGCTCCTGTACACAAGTTGTTCATGTACACACACACACACACACAATAATGGATGGATTTTAAAATGTCTAGGACAAAAATAAGCAAAACTGAATATAGAAAAACAAAAGAGGGAAGAAATGGAACCAGAAGTTGCTGGAAAATTTTAATAAACTTGGACAAAACCAAGAGCTAAAAAAGAAAAAATATACAAGAAGAAAAGAAAAATCCAAACAACTGAGATCAGAGTGGAACAGGAACATTGCTACCTGCAGGCAATACTTGAATAATTTTATGGGAACAAATTAGATAGCATACTCTAAGGAGACACATTCCTAGAAACTCAAACTATCAACACTGAATTTAGAAGAAATAAAAATCTGAACAAACTCATAACAAGTAAAGAAATTGAACCAATCATCAAAAATTTTCAGTAAATAAAAGCCCAGAACCAGATGATTTTACTAGCGAATTCAATCAAACTTGGACAAGAACACTGGCAAACCTATAAAGCATTACCCTGATACCAAGTCAGATAATCACAGTACAGGATGGCCCAGAGACCTAGGATGAAATCAAACACAACTGGAAAAAAATAGTCAATGAAATGATTCCTAACAATATTCTGCTCTACTCATAGATCAGTGCCTAGTCCAGTTGTCATCAGAGAGGCTTCATCTAGAGATTGATGGGAGCAGATTCAGAGACCAACAGCCAAACAGTGGGTGGAGCTCGGCTAATCCCGAAGAAGAGGGGGAAGAAGGATTGTAGGAGCCAGAGGAGTCAAGGACACCACAAGAACCCAGCCCACAGAATCAACTAACCAGGGCTCATAGGGTCTAGCAGAGACTGAACTGACTGGGTCCTCTGCATATATGTAATGATTGTGTAGCTTGTGGGACTCCTAACAAGGGGAGAGGGGAGGTCTTTGACTCTTTTGCCTGCTTTTGGGGCTCTTTTCCTCCTACTGGGTTGCATCATCCAGCCTTGACGTGAGGTTATGTGCCTAGTCTTATTGCAACTTGTTGTGCCATGTTTGGTTGAGATCCCTGGGAGGTCTGCACTTTGCTGAGGGCTGGGAAAGGGAGAAGGAGTAGATATGGGGGAGAGGGGATGTGGGGGGAGGGACTTGGAAGAGAAGAGAGAGGGAAAACTTCAATTGAGATATAATATATGAGAAAAGAATAAATAGACAATTTATTAAAAAAGAAAGAAAAGAAAACTGCACAGCAACATCCCTTGCAAATATAGACATAGATATTGTCAACAAAACACTAGGGAGTGGATTCTGGCAGCACATTAAAAAGAACAAGAAGTTTTGTCCCATTAATTTGAGGGTGGCTCAACACATGGAAACTAAATGATGTATGTTACGTTTAATGTATGATGAGAAAATAAAGGAGAAACTCCATGTGATCATAGTTGGTAAAGAACCAACATCATTTTGCGGTTAAAAGATAATTCTTGGGGCGGGGACAAAAAAAATAATTCTCAGAAACCTAGGAATAGAAGATTGTTTCTTTAACACAATAAAAAGACCCTACACAGCTCACTGAACATGGAGGAGTTGAGCTGCTGCCTACACAGAGCCTTCACACCTACGTGCTAGTGTGCTCAGTACAGGAAGGTACTCTCTGCACGCTCCCAAAGTAGAAATGTAAACACCAACCCAGCCACAAGCCCTTTGATCTACAGCGGTGTCCTGCCTGCAAGATATTCCGGTGCAATGGTGGCACCAACTAATATCTTATTTGACTTAAGGCCCACTCCATGAGCTGAAACCCAAACCCAGCACTGTTTGCGTGACCAAGATCCAGTAATGGTGGGATACAAAGTCAATATGCACAAATTAGTTGTATTTCTACAAATTATAAATAGATAACTAAAAATTAAGAAAACAATTCCACTAACAATTGCATTAAAAAGAATATAATTGTTAGAATAAATTTAATCAAGGGAATATGACTTTTATACCCAAACTATAAAATATTGTCTGGAAAAGAAAACAAGAGTCAATAAGCGGATACACATCACATATCCATGGGCTTGAGCACAATATTGTAAATACTTTCCAAACAAATCTACAGATTCAATTAAATCTCTATCAAGATTTTGGTGTCCTTTTCTACAGAAATGGAAACACTCTTTATAGAACAGCAAAGACCCTGGAAAGCCAAGACAATCTTAAGAAAGAACCACAAAGCTGAGAGACACAGAATCCATGACTTCAAAATGTATTAAAGGGTTATGATAATATTAAGAAGAAGACCTGCAGGGCAGAAGTACAGACAGACAGGCCAACTGCACAGACCCAAGTCTGCAGAAACATCCTCATAACTATGTAGTCAACTGGTCTTAGGCAAAGGTGCCAAGATCGCTCAGTGAGGGAAAGGGTCCCAGGAGAACTGGATATCCATGGGCAGAGGAATGACATCTCCCCTTGTCTCAGAGCACACAAAATTTAGCCCAACACATGTTGATTAGTATCAATTTTTCAATCTAAAGTTTACAAATTGTAAAATAGTTTTCCATAAATATAATTGTCCAAGAGCTAACAATGTGGTCCCTACCCTGATTGCTTTAAATTGCATTTTGGAGGAATCCGAATAAATTGGGGAAAGTGATTTAAATAGCATTTAAAAACATAATGGAAGTGAAAAATTAGATTCAAAATAATTCTTTCTTTTTCTTTCTTTGAATCTGTATTTGGGATATATTTAGCTGCTGGTACATATTTGAAAAGAAATCTAAAGATAAGTAAATTTGGTAGCTGACCCTGAAAGGAATAAAGTACAACGACAACTGAGATAGATTTAAAAAAAAAAAATCAACATGACTCAAAGACGAAGCGGAAGATCCAGAATCATAAACCTCCGAAAGAAAACACAAGAGAAGATCTTCATGACCTTGGATTTAGCCATGGTGTCTTAGACATAATGCCAAGGGGGCAAAGTAGAGAAACTGAGCTTCCTCAAAATTAAAAACTTTTCTGACTCAAAAGACAGCATGGGAGGGGGAGAGGTGTCCCTAAACTCCCCAGCCCTCCCGCCCCCCACCCCCACCTATCAATGCCACGCCTGAGGCAGGTGGGAGGGCTATCCCTGCCCCTCGTTAACCGCAGCACTCCGGAGAGAGGCCCCTATGCCACGCCTGGGCAACACCGTAGAGCTGGCCCTGACGGTGTAGGTGTGGGAGACCCCAGGACTGAAAGCGGAACTGGCCCGGCCCCTTGCTCACCACTGCAGGAGGTGAACTAGCCGCTGCAATGCAGGAGAGCTCACCCTGGTGGTGAGGACAAGGGAGAGAGCTGGAGGGCTCACCAACCGTGCTGCTACCCAGGTACAGAACCAGGATTGTGGGTGGGTCGGCCCCAACATCCACCCCATCTCTGATCTGCTGGAGCGCGTGAAGGGACCGGCCCTACAGACCCAAAGCGGCAGGACCTCATGACACAGAAAACAACAGGCTATCCAAGGGGAGTCCCAGTGAGGGCCCAGCATTGATAGTGTAGCGGAAACCAGAGGCCTTGAGCCAGACCAGTGAGTCTCTGCCATGAACACTTCTTCTAAGAAAAATCCATATGGATAAATGTTTACTGCCTGACTCACTGTAGCACACTACGGATTCCATGAATAGATAGATTTTTCTTTTTTTTTTTCCTCTTAAATTTTATTTTACTTTATTTTGGGGGTGTGATAGTTACAAGGGCAGAGGGTGGATACGAAGGGGTGGGGGGATGAATGGGTTCAAGATGCACGATGTGAAATCCATAAAGAATAAATAAGACGATTGTTTAAGAAAGACACTGAAGAAAATAAAAGCAGCTTACGGTTTGGGAGCGAACAGTTGCAAGTCAAGGCATATCTAGGACAAAGATCTAAAGCAGAGGATATAAATAATTCGTTTCTATTTTTTAAAACATTTACATTTTATTTTATGTGCCAGAGTGTTTTGCCCAAATGTATGTTGTGCGCCATGTTTGTGTCTGGTGCCCGTGGCACTCAGACCCCCCAGAACTGGAGCCAGGGGTGGGTGTGAGCCACCATGTGGGCGTGGGAACCAAACAGATCCTCACTCAAAAGAGTGCTCTTAACTACTGAACCATCTCTCCAGACCCAAGAGTATAAAGAATCCTTACAAGAATTCACACACACACACACAAAGGAAGCCACCCAATTAAAAGTGGGAGTGGATCAGCCTGGCGGTGGTGGCACACGCCTTTAATCACAGCACTCGGGAGACAGAGGCAGGCGATCTCTGGGAGTCTGAGGTCAGGCTGATCCACAGAGTGAATTCCAGGTAACTGGGACTATATAAGTGAGACTGTTTCAATTTTTAAAAATTACAATTAAAAAAAAGAGAAAAGGGCAAGGACTTGCAAAGATATTTCTTTTAGGAAGACATACAAGTGTTCAGAGGTGCAAGAAAATTTGTCAAATACCATTATCCATTCATGAACTACAAATCAAGACCCAGGTGAGAGCAGACTCTGCACCACCTAGAGCGCCTGTAATAATCAGTTTTGAAAAGGAAAATAGTACATGTTGGCGAGGACGCAGACAAGGATCCTTATGTATATCGCTGTAGACGGAAAACGATGGAGCCGCTGCAGAGAATCACCGGACGGTTGCTCGAGTTAAACATGCAATGTCATCTAACTTAGCAGTCCAGCTCCTAGATGCACACCCAGCAGAACTGCGGGCAGACGTCTACACAGAAGAAGAGACGTGAGTGTTCACAGCAGTGCCATTCAAAACAGCCCATAAATGCAGAGAACCAAAGGCCCATCAACTGGAAATAAATAATCAGACCTGCCACACCCACAGTAGAATGTTATTTAGATACTAGAAAGAATGAAATACTGATAGACACTCCATCATGGATGGACCTTGTTAGTGCAGGAAGTGAAAAAGGACAATACAAAAGACCGCTTGTTGTAGGGTATCATTTACGTGGAATATCCAAAGAGGAGGGAAGCACACATTGTCTGCCAAGAGCTTAGGCTAAGGGGAAGGGGGAGTGTGTGACTAATGGGGTTGGGGCTTGCTTTTGAGACAAAGAATGTTTTGGAACTAGGTAGTAACCTGTTATAGTGGTAGCCCAAACTAAGACAACACATACAACCAGATTCAATATTTATTAAAGATTTCTGTACTTGATTTCCTTTCTCCTACTTTTCTGAAGTGACTGTACAGACCTCGTGGCATTTCAATCCTATAGACTTATTGAAATATGCTTATGCATATGAAAAATGCATTTTCTTACCTAATTGCCATGGATTTTCACACTAAGACTATTAGCAAGGATTACTTGGTAATATCTAATTGAGATTTGTCTCATTGTCTTAAAAATGTCCTCATTAGTCAGCTTTCAGTGATTATAATGAAGCACCCAGGGCAATTAGCTACCAAAATGAAAGTTTTTAGTTGGGGTGCTGGCGGCTCCAGGATCAGGTGCACGCGATTGCTCGGAGCCACTGGCGAGGGTGCTGGATGGCGACAGAGACGGTGCCAAAGCCAGACAGCAGAGAGACTCGGGAAAATGGAAATCTCATGGGGACTCGCGGTCTTTTCTTCCTTTAAGCTGTATAGTTCTTGAATTCACTATGTAATGCAAGTTGGCCCCAAACTGTCTGTCCTTGAAGTCACCATGTAGCCTAAGCTGGCCTCAGCCTCCTGAGTGCCAGGCACAGCTTCCATGGTCCCTTCCGAGGGCACCCCCAGCGACCTCAGGGCTTCCAGGAAGGCCCCGCCTCCCAAAGGTTCTACACCTCGCAGGGGTAATGGTACCATTGGGAAACCAACTAACCAACTTATGTACCTTCAGGGGACATCAGGCGACAGCAACGTGCTTTCAGAGACTGCTGGAATCCGGATCAACACCGCTTTGTTGATCCTCACTCTTAAACCTCCTTAGATGGGCGGTGGTGGCGCACGCCTTTAATCCCAGCACTCGGGAGGCAGAGGCAGGCGGATCTCTGTGAGTTCGAGGCCAGCCTGGTCTACAAGAGCTAGTTCCAGGACAGGCACCAAAAACTACAGAGAAACCCTGTCTCGAAAAAAATCCAAAACAAACAAACAAACAAACAAACAAAAAACCTCCTTAGGGTAGGCCTTCACCCTGGTGTTCTCTTCTTGCTGGAAAAAAACCAAACCAAAACAACTAATGAATTAACAGGCTTCCCATTAGCAGGTGGCGGTGGCAGCTCACACCTTTAATCCCAGCACTCGGGAGGCAGAAGCAGAGGGATGTCTGTGAGGAGTCATCCCAATCGGGGCTCATTTTCCGCAGTCATCCAGTTGTTGGTTTCCTCGCTCCCGTATTCAGTCCTGTCCTCTTATTTACTGATTTAACATCTGCAGGTGTGTGTGTGCATGCGTGCACGTGGGTGTTAAACATTTCACACATGAAGAAAAACTTCCCGGGCGTGAGAGACAGCTCAAAGGAGCTGCGTGGGTCCGGGGACCTGAGTTTGCTCCCTGGAGCCCAGGTAAAGGCTGGAGGGAGAGAGCAGACTGAACAAAGTTGCCCTCTGACCTCTGCGTGCACACTGTTTGCACCATGCCCACACCCGCGTATGCACTAACAATAATTCATTAAATTAAATCAACCTTCCCTGGAACTTTTTGAATGTAGGCTGTTGATATAATACCTTGCCGCTGAAGAATATGTTAGCGTGTATTTTCTACAAATAAGGTCATTCTCAGTCAGGCATGGTAGTCATATGTCTATGAGCCCAGCACTTGGGAGGCTAAGGCAGGAGGATTGCCAGGAAATTTAAAGTTAGTCTCTGGTGAGACCACTGTCTTTAAAAAAAAAAAAGATATTCTCAGCTAGGGGTGGTAGCACAGGCCTGTAATCCCAGCACTCAGTAGGTAGAGGTAGAACTGGGAGTCAGAGGCCAGCCTGAGCTACATCAAACTCTGACTCAAAACCAAACAAAAAAAACCAACAAAACCCACCACAAAACACCAATAACAGCGAAAAACTTAGAAAGAGGGTTGGAGAAGTGGCTCAGCAGTCAAAAGTGTATCACAGGGAGCAGCGTTTGCATCCTGACACCCAGGGGACAAATCGAACATCCTCACAAAGGCCCGTAACCTCCGCTCTGAGAAGCCTGAGACTCACCCAAGCTTGCTAACTTCTAGCCTAGCTGAGAAGGTGCAAGTTCCAGGTTCAGGGAAAGACCCCGCCTCCAAAGAAATGGCAGGGGAATGATAGAGGTGGGCACCGGGCACCCTCTTCTGGCCTCTGGCGCATGCACCAGCAGCCACACAGATACCCAAATAAGTAAATCTCTTTTCTCAATGGAAAAAAGAAAGTGGAGGTTAATAGTCTCCCACAATAGCACCAGCCAAGCGAGGACTTGGACTTTGAAATGTTACTGTCGCCTGCCTTGTGCTCTTCATTCAGATTTCGGCAGTTGCCCTGACCGCGTCTTTGACAGCGGTACCCACCGGAGGTGGTTCTGTTTCATCTCATCTTTCCATCTGGTCTCCTCTAGCACCTGGACCACTTTGTCGTTTCAGCCCACTCATCTTCCCGAGCATCCCTCAGTTCAGGTTCGTCTGAAGCTTTCTCGGTTCACTCTCGGGTTATGCATCTTTGGGAGGAACAGCGCAGAAGCGATGCTGTGTTCTTCTCGCTGAGGCCTGGCAGGAGAGCGTGGATTCAATTTGTCCCACACTGATAATGTTAACCTTGATTAGCAGTTCGAGGTGGCGACTGCCAGGCTTCTCCGCTGAAGTCGTCTCTTCTCCTTAGGTAATCAATGGCTATGGTGAAGCGCGGGGATACCCCGCCACTCTTCCTTTTCCGCTCGCTAGTTTTAGTATCGATGATGCTTCCTAGCTGAGTTAATTATTACTAAGAGGGTTGCCAAGTTTTCCGACTCATCATTCTTTCTGCGTTTATTAGTTGGCTTCTATTGTAAGGGAAAGCCACAGGGCTGGGTCAGAGGTAGAGTGCTCGCGTCACGTGTGTGAGGGCCTGAGTTCAATTTCTACCATCTCAGGAACACTGACCAGATGTGGCGGAACACGCCTTTAATCCCAGCACTTGGGAGGCAGAGGCTTGAGGACATCTGTGAGTCTGAGGCCAGCCTGGTCTACATCGTTGAGTTCCAGGCCAGCCAGGGCTACACAGTGGGATCCAGTTTGAAAAAAAGAAAAAAGAAAAAACAACCTTGCCATTCTCTCTTCCTTTTTTCTGTGTATACAACACGATTCCTTCAACTTGACGTGTCAAGTCCCACATGACTATGACAGGATTTTTCTCCTCTTCATGCTTATTACTGTTTTTCTCTTTTAAAATATTACGTGTGTGTGTGTGTGTGTGTGTGTGTGTGTGTGTGCGCGCGCGCGCGCATGCGCGTGCACATGTAGATGAATGAGCAGCCTGAACTACATAGTGAGTCCCAGCTAGTCAGAGCTATCCAACTTAGCCCTTTCTCAGAACACAAACAAGGATAGGAGACAACTCAGTCAGTGAAGCGCTCGCCCCACAGGATCAAGACCTGAGTTAGTCTCCAAAACCATGCTAAAAAGCCAGTCATGGAGGCTCACACTTGCAATCACAGCACAGGGGAGATGGAGATGGGGGGATTCCTAGGGCTCATGGGCTAGTCAGGCTAGACTGTTGGGTGACCTTCAGGCCAATGTGAAACCCTATTTGAAAGGAGTTCTCTGGTCTTATACACACACACACACACACACACACACACACACACACACACCTGTACACACACAAACAAGACACAGAGTCCCTAAGCTATCATGCAGGAATTTTATGGGACTGGAGGGCTGGCTCAGTGTTTGTTGTTCTTTCAGAGGACCTGAGATAGGTTCCTTGTACCCGTGTCATGTCAGATGGTTCATACCTGCCTGCACATCCAGTGCCAGGCATCTGACACCACCTTCTGGCCTGCATGGGCACCTGCACACATACATAAACATAGATAACCACCACAACAACAACAACAAAGATTTTATAGGAGAGTTTTACATAGAGGAAATGTTACAATCACATCCTAAAATTCTCATAGGTTGCCTTAAATATATTTAAAAACTAGTGAACACACTGATGGGCAATTAAAATTTACCATTTGTAGACAGCCAGAGTTCAGTTACGGAAAGAGAAAAGAGACCTACTAGAAAAACATGAGCATTGGCTACACAGGCATAATGTACAAAAGAGAAAACGTAAGTGACTGATAAACACAGTGAGGTTCCTGGCCCCAGGAGTAACCAAGGAAATGAAAATCAGAACGCCAAGAAGCTATTCTTAGTTACCAGCTTAGAAAAAAAATTATACTCTCAAGCGTTAGTGAAGGCAATGGGAACAGGCGCACTAGGTCCCCACTGCTGAGGAGGGTGCTGAGCGCCATCTACTCGGACAGAGAATATGCGTCTTCTGGAACTGGGAGACCATGCTTCTGTGTTCCTCTGCACAAATGCACAGGTGCCCATGGAAGCCAGAGGACATCTGATTCCATGGAGCTGGTGTTATCAACTGTGTGAGCTGCCCAACATAGGTGCTGGGAACCAAATGCTGGTCCTGGGGTGGGGGAGCAGAAGTACTCTTAACCACTGGGCCATCTTTCTAATCCTTTATTGGGCCCCTTTAAAAGTTATGTTTATTGCAGAGGTGGCGGGGTGGTGGTGCAGGTGTTTTGAGAAACCCTGTCTCAAAAAAAAACCAAAAAATAAAAGTTACAATTATTCATTTATTTAGACAGTTATTTTATGTGTATGTCTTGGTGGTCATACATGCCACTGTGGTGTGTGTGTGTGTGTGTGTGTGTGTGTGTTAGTCCCATTTTTGATACATTATAAGATAAATACATGTATGCCACGTGGTGGTGGCACATGCCTTTAATCTCAGTACTTGGGAAGCAGAGGCAGATGGATCTCTGATGTGGGATGTCCTTCTGTATATGTGTTGCTTTTATTGGTGCGCCAACATGTGCCAGCTAAATCCACTTAAAACCAGAGAGCGTTTGGGAAGGAATTCTAGACAGAAACAAAAAACAGAGTTTAACGCAGCTTCTTGCTCTCTTTGCTGGCTCACCAGCTTCTTTAAGACAGGTGAACTCAACCTTGGGAAGGAAGGCTGTGCAGCCTCTTCAGGAGCCAGTTTCCTGGTTCACCAGTGCAAACGGCTCTACTTCTTTTGGGAGGTCTGGTTATGGAGCATTTAAATGGGTTTTGTGACCAGCATGTTACATATTACTTATTGGTACAACATAGATCTGTTGTATACCTGGAACTGTGGAGGTGTGCATGACTCACAGAGGCAGTGAACATGCCTCTGCCATGTTGAACTGAGTGGAGCCAAAAGGCAAAGCAACCTTAGTCCTAGCCACACCCGCTTAGCATTTTAAGAAGCAGTCCTGGTCAGAAAAGGATTACAGATACACAATAAAGACAAATTCAGATGAAAAAGACCTCTAAATAGATCACGGTATGTTTAAAAAATGTACATAGTCTTGGGAGAGAGAAGGAAAAGAGTATAGAGAGTTATAAAAAGAAGTAAATGGTTTTTAAAAAAGTAAAACAAAGTCTTTGAAGAGACAGAGTAAACTTGTAGAAAAAGTAATAGAGTAAGAAAAATAAGCCCCGTAAAGATGGAACATACACAGAGAGTCTGGATTATATATATTTGATGTATTTTCTTTGAATTTTTTGACTGTGAATGAGCTTAGTACAGAGAGAGATTTCATTGTACAGGCTGCTAAGCTAAACCAACATATATATTTTAAAGATATCTTGACTTCAAAATTAGGGCCTAAGGATTTGTTGCTTTGGAAAAGAAGTTCTGTTTTTGTTTCCACAGAGGATGAGAACCTATGAATTCCTTCCAGACTAATGTGGCTTGATAGACCAAGACCCTCCAAAAGGTCTTCATGAACATCCCTAAAAAACTTCACCCAACAAAAATCAGGAAGCAGTTAGGAGAGAACTATGCCCCAATTCCCAAATAATGTTTATAAGTGTTTGTTTGCATTTAAAGGGGATATAATATGGAGACTCCTTATGGAGTTGGCTAGCCATTTGGGCAAGAAACTGCTCTTGCCTGAACTGCTTGACTGGACTTGCAGGACCCCCAGAAATGACTGCGGAAACTGCCTAAAGAAGATGAGACAGTCCTTCACGGTTCCTGCTTCATGAAAGAGTCTGCCTAACCATGTTGAACTACATTTCTGCTTCTGTTTGTGTACAATGGTAAATTTTAATATATTGTGTATAATAAAAGATTAAGAACTGTTACTCAGCAGAAGAGTCATAAAATTATACTGTAATAGAAGTTATATGGATGGAGTTTTCTGTTTCTCAATATCTTCTTATATGTCCACCTTTTCACTTGAAGAAAGCACACGGAGCCTCTTTCTGGAATATCTGAATCACTGCTATCATGACTCTTGTGCTCCACGGCCGTTGTTAAATGGTTATGTGAACTTAAGCACCGAGTGCCATGCCCATCACTCACTCTGACGGAAGAGACAGCCGCTAAGTCATGATCTGGCAGTAGTTAATACAGGGTGGGCAAAAGCTGGGTTTACATTACAGGCAACATAGAGCGTCTTATCACACTGTCGCTCAAAATGGCACAGAATTTAAAACGTGTAAGTTATTTTTTATTATATTTCTGTTTATATTATGTGGGGAAGGCGTGGCATAGGCATGTCTCACAGAGCACATGTATGGAGGTCACAGGGAAACTTCCAGGGCTTGATTATCTCCTTCCCTCACGTAAGTCTTGGGGGCTGAACTGGGACTGTCAGGGCTGGCAGTAGGTGCCATTGAGCTGTCCCAGTGACATTATTCACTTCTAGAATTTTCCATTTAATATTTTTGGACCATGATTAACAACTGCTAAATAGCTGTGTGATTAAAAGGAGTCCAAACACCAAATAACAACTCCCCCAATATTATATTGGTGTGGTCTACATATTGCTCGTGGTTTACCAAGCTTACCTATGTTTAATAGCAAACTAAGCACGGTTCTCCCCTACTCCGGTTTTCAGCCAATCTTTTTGCCATCTTCTTATATGCTTATGTGTTTTGTGTAATCTAATGTGTATACATGTGCACGTGTTTGTGCGCACATATGTGTCCTCATCAAAGATTTCTTCCTCAATTGCTGTCTTGTTTTTTGAGCTAGGGGCATAGCAGGACAAGCATCTCTCCAGGCTGCTTCTGGGGAGGCAGGACTGTAAAGCAGGGTGCCTGGGAGAACTCCTCACACACGTTTCCTGGGGAATGCTGTGGGACCTGGCTTCCCTACGCTCTAGTGATTTCCATAGTGCAGCCTTTGCATTTCCTCTGCCAAAAGTCTACAGTGTCACCGGGGTGTGTGGCAGCGGAAACTCCCAGTCCTTCTATAAACGTGAACACTGCTGGGCCTCACATTAGTGACCTCAGTTCTGTGAGCACTCAGCAGTTGTCTGCTGCTTCCCAAACACCCCTAGTCACTGCCAGCTCATCCCCATGGCTGCCTCCACAGCGACGAATCTGGGATGCAGCTCGGGTGGGTCACATCCTCTCCGCCTCGGATTCTGGGCATGATCTGGTGCCAGCCTGAAGGTTCATTCCCAAAGCTGAAGGTCTTGGAGCTCAGGGGCAGGTGGAGGACCTGGAGCCAGCCCTTATGAAGAGGGCCGCCCACCCCACCCGACCCCACCCGACCCCACCCGACCCCACCTTACCCCACCCGACCCCAGCAATCAAGAACATTTGCCGTTTTTCATTCCAGCCAGGAGCTAGACCAGGCTAGCTCCTGTCTTGCCCCAGGACCTCAGGAGAATCCTGCCCAGAATTCCTCCATGCCAAGTCTGGTGCCTGGGGAAGAAGGGATCAGGAAAGAAGCAAGCAGAAGGCGGAACCGTGAGTGGTGGTTGCTACAGGGTTCTGAGTTCTAAGGAGATGTGTGCTATGTTCCTATCTCTCATCCATTGAGCCTTAGTTCAGGATCCTTAGCTCAGGCTTGCCACTCACAGGATGCTCCAGAATATATGTACAACTTAGTGACACGTGGGGAAAAGAAGGCAAGAAGGGGAGGGGCGTGTCGTGGAGGCTGGGAGTCGCAGAAATGACGCGTCTCTCTAGCAGCTAACCCGCCCCCTTATCAGCAAGGTAACGAGAGAGCAGGAAGCCTGCCTCCGGGTGAGAGCCAGGAACTGGAATGGGAACCCCACAGCCGTCCCTTCCTGTCCCTTCCTGCTCCCTTTGGGGGCTCATTTAAGTAATGCCAGAGCTTAGCAGAAGCTGGCCCACTCCCCTGCTCACCCTTTCTCTTCTCCCTCCGAAGTGGGGGTTGCAGGGGAATGAGGGCTTCTGAGCTCTCCGACAGCCCAGCCTGAGCCCACCCCCACCCCTCATTGGAACCTATCCCTAGCAGGCTTAATTAACTTCACAAAACACTTGATAGCCCTGGGTGATGGGAGCTATAAAATTGCAAAGTCTGATTAAAAATAATAATGAGAATGCATCGTGCCCGTTAGCCTGTTCCTGAGCCCTTAACAAGGATTAATTAATTAATCGGCCTCTTTGCAGCGAGGGGAGCAGGCCAGGGTTATGGGCACCCCTTTAGAAATGGGGTACGGTAGATAAGAGAGGGTGCAGAGAGGAGGCTTTGTCTGACCCACTCTGGATCCCGAGAGCGGCCAGGCTATCCAAACAGTGCTGGCCTGGCCCTCAGCCGCACTCTTTGCGCCAGCCCCTGACTGTATGGCTGGGGAGGTGGCTTCCCTGATCCCATCCTCGGTTTCCTCATTTGTAATACTCAGAGGGAGGCTGGGATGGTTGCTTTCCAGGACACCCTTCCAGCTTCCCCGCCGGGTGTGACCCAGCACCACACCTGCTGATACCAGAGCTGTCTCTGGGGAGAGAGGCCAGGGTTTCCTCAGGAAGAGAAAGTCAGTTCCTGCCTTGCAATGAGATTTTGGCTTTTAACCAAGACTGGCGATCTCTGGTGTTCAATCTCCTCCTTTTTGTTTTTTTAAATAATGCGATAATTTTGTTGTTTGTTTTAAAAAGGATCTATTCTTGATGTCTGCCTGTGTTAGCTTGTACGCAAGTATGTGAAGGAAGAGAAGTTACAGGAGTAAGTTCCCATTGCTGTGTGGGTTCTGGGGGTTGAACTTAGGCTTCCAGGCAAGTGTCCTTACTCATTGAGCTATTGACTCACCCCCTTGTGTGTGTGTGTGTGTGTGTGTGTGCGCGCGCGCGTGCATGCATGTGCGCATACGTGCGTGTGTGCACATGTGGGCATGTGTGCGCGCATGCATGTGTGTGTGCGTGTGTGTGTGTGCATGCTAAGTGTATGCAAGTACTTGAGGAGGCCAGAGAGGGTGTGGGCCCCGTGGAGCTGGAGTTACAGGTGGTTGTGAACCGATGCTGGGAACTGAGCTCATGTTCTCTGGAAGAACAGCAAGGGCTCTTAACCGGGAAGCCATCTCTCCACCCCTGTTCTTTGTCGTCTTTTACATAATATAAAATTTACCGTTGTAGACATTTTAATTATCTTATTTGGAGATTATAATGTGATTATATAATTTCCTCCTTCTCTTTCCTCTCTCCAAACCCTCCCATAAAGCTGTCCTTCCATGGTTTGGTAGCCTGAAGAATAGCAAACTCTCACTGCGGGCGGCCCTCACTACATCCATCTCTACCACTCTTTCTGAAACTGAAATCCTGCACCCAGGAGACATAATGCCTCCCCATCCCTCTCCCCGAGGCCATTGGCCACCATCCTCTGACTTTCTGGCTCTCAGAATTTGACTAATATAAGCACATACCGGAGCGGAACGGCACAGTATTTGCGCTTGTGTAATGGCTTTGCTTCGCTCAGCCTAAAGTCAAGGTTCGTCCACCTCATTGTGACAGGAGGCGTTCCCACCTTCTAGGAAGACGGCTGGGGAGCGGGAGAGGTGTCGGGGGAAGAAAGGTATCGCCGAGGGCCGAAGGGCGTGAAGCTGTTTCTCAGCAGGTGCTTCCAGGCTCCTGGAAGATAAAGGATAAAGGGCCCAGTCTCCAGGTCTGTCACTTCTGCTCACTCATAAATATTGTGAAATGTTATACATTAAAATAAACAGGGATGCGTTTTGTTGCAGAATGCAAAATGCATGAGTTTTTCACCCAAAGCTGGGGCTTGGGAAAAATCCGGAAAAATCCTATGCTTTGAACACATTCTTTTCCAGCCTCGGACCCTAAAGGAACCTGATGGGCAGTTGAGAGGAACAAGCTCTGAACCCCTGATCCGGCCGGGGGCTGGGAGGCAGAGAGGGGGGATGGAGCTGGTTCGCTGCGTTTGAAGGAAGCCAAGCAGCTGAGGTGGCGAGGGGTGGAGGTGGCGCGGGGTGGGGGTGGGGCGGGCGGCTTCATTTTGGCTGGTACCCCACTCCCCACTCGAATTCCAACCTTGAAAACCCAAAGCACCGAGAGCCGAGCGCTGCAGTGATCAACTGGAGAGGTAACTCTCTAAGCCAAGGGACCTAACTTGGAACTTCACGGTGGAGCGGGAAGCATGAAGGACGCAGAGGGAGACATGGCCAGCCTAGAGCCTGTGGCCCCCTGTGTCCCCCAGGGCCTCTCCAAGCTAGGAGGACTCTTCCCAGGGCTGAGGGTCACCTCCAGTGCTGGCCTCTGGGGGAACCACAGCAAGCACCAGCGTCTGCCACCAGGGGCACCCTCTGTAACTTGAGACTCCACAATAATTTGGCCTGAGAGATGAGCACCGGAAAGTTGCCCGTTTAATTTAATTTATTTCAATTATATTTTAATTTAAGCTATTCAGCATTTACTCTCCCAGCTATCTTTTCTCATTCCAAGGTTGTTAAGTTATTTCGGCTCTTGAAAAAAGATAAGGAAGGAAATGATCAGATGGCCTGGAAGAACAGCCCGATCCCAGGGCCCCCCAACACTCCCCGTGTATCTATCCCCTGGGACTCTCAAGGCTAGATGGAGGAGTAGCAGGGGACCACACCCCCGATGGACCTGTTCACCTCCCAGATGCAAAGAGTTACCAGCACTGCCTGTCGGCGGCACTAATATGAGCCAGCAACCCCTTAGTCCTTGCTTCTTCTCTGGCCCTGCCGGGAGGAAGCAGAAGCCCCATCCCTTCCCATAAAAGAGCATCCCCAGCCTCCACAGTCACGTGGTAGAGCCAAGATCCACAGCCTCTAACTACAAAGAGCGCAAGAACAAGGAGAAGCAACGTGGGAAACATGCCTGAAACCTTAGGCAGCCACGGGGTGGAGGGCCCAGCAGGCACTGGGCCCCAGAGGAGGTCCTGAGCCTCAGGATCCTCGTCAGCCAGAGAGGCTTCCCTGGCTGGGAGTCTCTGAATCGTCTGCCTGAATCCCCAACATCAACTCGGGAATAGGCATTTTAATCAGATGGGGACCACCGCTGAAGCCAGTTGAGCGTACAGTTCGGGCCTATTATGAGGCAGCTGTGCATTCTGGAGCATGCGAGTTGCCTGCTCTTCACTTCAGCTTCCAAATGCAAACTGGGATAATACTCTTCTACGGAAAACGGTTTCGATGGCACAGAACGATGAGCTTCATCCATTTTCACGCTGTATCGATTCCTTCCCCTGCTGCTGCTGCGATGATAGAAAGAAGGAAGCCGCCCCCGCGGTTTTGCTTGCTGACTCTGGCTGATTGTAGTCACCTGGAAAGGGGGTTTCAGGAGGGACTGTCACGATTATGTTGGCCTGAGGACGTGTCTGTAAGGACTTGTTACCTTTATTAAGGTGGAAAGAGCCACCCAGCACGGGTGGCAACATTCCCTAGGAAGGGGATTCTGAGCTTTTTGAGTGTCAAACCTGGGGACAGAAGAGACTACTGCACTTCTGGGGGGGCCTAGGTGTTATTCCCAGGACCCACGATGGTGACTCACAACTGTCTGTAATGCCAGTCCCAGGGTGTTGAACACCCTCTTCTGGCCTACGCAGGGACCTCATGCACGTAGTGAACAGACATGCATGTAGACAAAACACCCCAACACATAAAACAAAATAAAGGGGGAAAATTTAAGCAGTGGTCAGACTGAGCTAAACACCAGCATGAAGAACTCACGGCTGTGCGCTCCTGGTAGTGGATGTGATAACCAACACCCTTAAGCTCTGCACCCTCTCCGTCCTTCTGTGATGGGCTCTCATCAGGAATCGTGAGCACAGATTAACTTCTCTCCCCTAAGTTGCTTTCATAGGGGTGTTTTATTACAACTGATGGAAAAGAAGCTAAGAAGAGAGTTTGGCTCACAGTTCGAAGCTGCCGTCTGTCTCAGCGGGGGAGGTCAACGGCAGCCGGTCATGCTGCATTCAGAGTCAGGATGGACGCTGGTGCTTAACCCACTGCCTCCTTCAGATTGAGACTGTAACTCCAGTCCATGGTGTGGCAGCACTCACGTAACTTAGAATGGTAGACCACCCCCTCTGCCCACTCCCCCAGAGTGAGAGGTGCCCAGAGAGGAGGCCGGGGGCGGGGGGGGGGGGGGGGGGAGCTTTTACTTTTTGCCTACTTGTCTTTGCCTCTTGTTTGTGAGTGCATCTACTTTGCTGATGCTTCTCTACCATGGTGGCACTTCTTCCCCAACATCAGAATCCAGCTTCTTCAACCTCCTGACATGGACTGAAGACCAGTGTCTGTACTGGAATCCTCCTGGCCTCCAGGGCCTGACTGGGACAGCTTCGTAGTCTGAGCGGGCTATCATGTTCTTGTTCTTTCCAGTATGAAGACATCTGGTTTTGGACTCCCTAGAATGTATCGTGTAAGCTGAATATATATATATATTCAGTTCTATTCCTCTAGAGAACCCTGACTAATACATCTACCTTCTCAGTGAGGCCTTCCCTCCCCACCCTATTTAAAATTGCAGCTCAAACCCCTAACCTCCAGACTTCCTTCTTTTTCCTGGCGTAGTAACTGTCCCCATGGCCCTTGGAAGCTGTTGATAGAGGTTCAAATGCCTGGAGCAAAAGTGCTTGGGATTTCAGAGGTTTTCCTGTTTAGGTATGTTTCTGGATGCAAATGAGATGCTAATTTTGATGCTAATGAGATGCCATGGGTGTGAAGCGCAAGCCCACACACAGCCCCATGTGCGTGTCGTGTATTTGTTACACGCAGCCAGACATACATCAACCTGGAGGTACCATAGTGATGCTTCAAAAGATTTGGATTCTAGAATATCTCAGACTTAGAATTTCTGACCGAGGGATCCTCAGCCTGCATACCGTACTGTGTGCATGTGTGTGGCATCTGGGTGCTTCTCTGTCTTAGTCAGTTCAGGTAAGAACCACAGGTGGGTGCCAATAAACACTTGTGCCTTGCAGTTCTGAGGCTTCTAGTGTGGGGCCAGGGTCCAAACATGAGCAGGTCTGGTAATGGCTGGCCTCTGTTTGCAGACTGCTCTCCGACCCCTGATGGAAGAGCTAGCTAAATCTCTAACCTCTCCTTAAAATGACACTAATCCTATTTCTTAAGGCCACACCCTCAAAATTTATTACTTCTCAGAGGTGTATTCCAATACCCTCACACTGGGAAATAAATTTCAATATATAAATTTGCGTGAGATAAACATTCAATCCTAAGTCTCCCTCAGTAGAATGTGGGGGCCGGGAGGGCGGGCACATGTCTGTTTTGTTACTGCTGAGTCAATTAGGCTGACAGCAATGCCAGGCACATAGAAGACATGCAACAAGTGTTACATGGCTGAATTACATGAAAGCATTTGTTTGTAGGAGACAGGAGAGGAGAAGGGCATGTGGCTGGAGAGGGGGGCAAGCCCACTGCTCTCACTTCGCTGGAAGAAAGATCTGGAAAAGGGTGAAAGGTGGCTGATCTTACACAGGGACTAAGTTGCATCAGAAAGTCTCTGGAAGGGCATTGCCAGACGGCCAGGGTCAGACACAACCTCCGGTGGTTTCTTTAAAAGGCATGGCTGGTGCTGCAGACGATGAGCGGGCTCAGGTTGGAATGGAGAAGTCTTTGTTGAGCTATGGTTTGCTCTGCTTGGGCTAGTCTCTGGCTGGCAGCAAGCAAGGCTCTGCACTGCGGAGCCCACCCAGTCGGAGCAGGTGAGGGTTCGTGAGCACCAAGGTCGGCTACGTCCGGTACAACTGGAAGAAGCCAGTTCCAGGCCTCAGAGGAAAAGTCAAAGGGTAGAGGAGAGGTCACTAACTGAGGTTGGAGTAAGGACGTGGTTACAGCCCTGGGCAGAGACAGGTACTCAGGAGAGCAGAGACTGGGATACATGGTACAAATCTAAACACCTTGAGGAGCTCTTTCCGAAGTGTCCTATGTAAGGTGAGTTAACTGCATTAAGAATATTAAATTCTGTAACTAGACTTGGCACATGCCTATAATCCCAGCACTTGAGAGGCTTGGACAGAAGAATCAAAAGTTCAAAGATATGATTGAAACCTCTGTCACAAATAAGTAAATAAATATTAAATTCTAATATAAAATATAGAAGCAAATAGCAGTGAAACATGAGAAATATAAAGTATATACATGTATTTATTGAACAGATTTAAAATAATGCAACAATAAGAATATTACCTTGTATTTTAGTCAGGGTTCTCTGGAGGAGCAGAACTGATAGAATATATATATACACACATACATATGTGAAAAAATATTACATGTTAATTAAATGCAGTGGCGGAAAGGGAAGAAAAGGCACAAAAGTAGATGTGGGCTGAGTGGGAAAGTGAAGCGGATAATAGAGGGGGATATGGTCAAAGTACATGAGATATGCATAAAACTGTTAGATAATCATTATATATGATATTTACCAGTAGCTTCTAATGCCGGAGAAGGAATGTTTCAGCAACAGGATGGATGACCTTGCCAATAAAACTAAAGCCAAGCAGGAAAAAGCATAAAACTTCCTTCTTCCATGTTCTTTCATGTGAACTGCCACCAGGAGGTGTGGCCCAGATTTAGGGTGGGTCTTCCCATCTCAAATGATCCGAATCAGAAAATCCCTCTAGTTGGGTAGTGGCAGCTCATGACTTTATTGATCTCAGCACTTGAGAGGCAGAGACAGGTAGATCTCTGAGTTTGAAGCCAGCCTGGTCTATAAAGTGAGTTCCAGGACTGCCAGGGCTACACAGAGAAACCCTGTCTTGAAAAATCAAGGAAGGAAGGAAGGAAGGAAGGAAGGAAGGAAGGAAGGAAGGGAGGGAGGGAGGAAGGAGAAGGGAAGGAAAGGAAGAAAGGAAGAAAGGAAGAAAGGAAGAAAGAAAGAAAGAAAGGAAGGAAGGAAGGAGAAGGGAAGGAAAGGAAGAAAGAAAGGAAGGAAGGAAGGAAGGAGAAGGGAAGGAAAGGAAGAAAGAAAGAAAGGAAGGAAGGAAGGAAGGAAGGAAGGAGAAGGGAAGGAAAGGAAGAAAGAAAGAAAGAAAGAAAGAAAGGAAGGAAGGAAGGAAGGAAGGAAGGAAGGAAGGAAGGAGAAGGGAAGGGAAAGAAGGGAAAGAAAGAAAGAAAGAAAGAAAGAAAGAAAGAAAGAAAGAAAGAAAGAAAGAAAAGATGGATAAAGACCTCCCCAGGTGTGTCCGGCTGTCTCGGCTGTAGTTGACTCACTGACAACCAAGATGAACCGCTACACCAAGGTAAGCGTGGTGGCACACTTTTATCATCACTCAGGAGCAGAGGCAGGTGAGTCTCTATGAATTTATATATAAGATGAGAAGATAGCAAGGTACCTAACATCCAAAGCACACTAAACAGGGAGGCACCTCGCCCACTCACTGCCCAGAGCATCTTAGTTCAGCCACCCTCTGGTGACACTGGCGCTGGCCCCACAGGTCCAATGCCTAAGAAAGTGAGTCGGTTCTTTACTCCAAACATCCCAGATGTTTTGTCTTGCTGTGGAAAGTCCCTTTTATAATGAGAACGTCCCGTGGACTCCAGTCTTTAAGAAACTAAGTAGTTGTTCTTGAGACAGTTGGTTAGGGAGAGCTGAACAGGCACCGCTCAGACTGAGCAGGCAGGGTTGGGCTGCTCTCTGTCTGCTGAGCATCTTGTTCAGTCTGACCGCCCTACCACCCCACCACCGTGACCAGCTGATACAACCAGAACAGGTCACATGACCACTATACCCGCCCCCCCCCCCGTGAGAACTTCGTCTGTGCTCTGAGTTACCTGTTTCTCCTTGCTCCTTCACGTGTGTTTTCAGTTGCTCTAACCTGTATCATGTGAGTTCTTTGTTCTGTCCCATATGTGACTGGTTGGCTGGTGTACAGAGACAATTGCACCAAGGTGGATTTCTAGGTGAACGTGTGACATGGAGTGGCCTTGAGGGGCAGTCTCTACTGACTGATCGCTTCTTTGACAATTTCAAAGATATATAATGTACTTTGATTGTACCCTCCCACTATTTTCATAATTATCTGCTTCATACTTCCATGGAATCCCTTCTTCCCAATGGGCCCCCTTCCTACCTTCATGTTTTCTCTTTCCTTTTAGCTCACTGCATTCAATTAATATCATCTGCATGAGTTTGGAGTTGTGTACTTGAATAAGAGCAACTTCCGAGTGACTACACCACTGAAGAATATGATTCCTTCTCTCCCAGCAAGCACCAACTGCCTACGGCTCCTCAGAGCAGAGTGGAACCTTGAAGCCCCTCCGCCTCTCTCCTTGAAGAGATGTTGGTGGGCTCTGTCTCATTTAGGGTTTATCAACCATAGCTGCTGAGCTCATGGGTACAACAGCCACGTCATATCCGGAAGACCGAGCGTCATATCCGGAAGACCGAGCTTCACAGTCCCCTTCCCATCCTTTAGCTCCTACATTCTTTGTACCCTTCTTCTGTGATATTTTCTGGGCCTTGGATTTGGCTATATAGAAGTCCTGTTTAAGACTGAGCACTAAATTGTCTTTATTCTTAACACATTGACCAGTTATAAGTCTGCACATTTACTGCTGACCACAGCAAACAGAAGCTTGGGGTGGCACAAATCTGTGGGTGTAAATATAGATATTTAGAAGGTAGTTTAATACCACAGTCATTTAGCAAAATATCAGTAGTAGGTTTGCCCCTTAGGGCCTGTGACCTCAGTAAACTTTTGGCCAGGTTTACAGTGCTAGGTAGTAATTTTTGATGTAGGGTAGGCCTAACATCCAAGTCAAAAGTGGTTGGTTACTCCCATACCAGACATTCCACTATTACTCCAGTGGATCTTGGCAGCTTGGCGTTAGAACTTGCAGGGTTTACACCTGAGTAAGACCTCTCCAGCACCTGCTAGCTCTGTGGAAGTGAGCCCCTGCTGGGAACTTATTGCATGACTTTTCTTGATGAACAAGTATTTGTTCACCCATACATGATACCACTGTCAATCCAGAAAATTATTCCAGCCGGTACAGCTTGAACTAATAAATTTAGCAGAGTTTATAGGACTGTGGGTGAAGGGTTCCTTACTCCCTATAAATTGTGAAATCTAAGGCAGTTATATCACAGAAGAAAAATATCCCTCTCCCAGCAATTTTTTGTTTAAATGTGTGTGTGTATCTGTCTGTCTGTGTGTGTGTCTCTGTGTGTGTCTGTGTGGGTATGTGCAGCTGAGTGCAGTACTAGTAAAGGCCAGAAGAGGGCATCCCATCTTCTGGATCTAAAGCTAGAGGAAGTTGTGAGCTGTGAATCAATATGGGGGCTGGAAACGGGACTCAGGTCCTCTGCAAGAGCAGTGTGTGCTCTAAACTGCTGAGCTGCCTCTCCAGCTCCGATTCTAGCAATTATTAACTACTTACAGATCCTTGTGAGGAGCCTTAGAAGCTGTGTAAGCCTTGCCCATTTCCACAGATGTTAGTGGAGCCAATCTTTTTGTATGTGTGTGTTTTGGAGGATCACAGTTGATTCAATTTCAGGACATCAATGGCCTCGGGAGGCCAACAGTCCACAACAGAATTCTTGTGCTCTCTTGTATATGAAAGCCTTCCTTATCTTGCAGACCTCAAGTATAGATAGACTCCACTTTCCAAGGTTGGTTGTGGTACTGTCTCTTGTCCCGTAGGCTCTTACCGTATGTCCTTGAATGGCACGAGGAAGTTAAAGTCACCTGGGTCTGGATCTCTGTGCCTGGTGAGGTCGGGAGGTTGTGCTGGGTGAGAACAGAGGTGACGCGACATGATCGACAAGGGGGTACAATTTCCCTCTTTGCTGTCTAGCATGGGTTCTTATGCTGGCAAGCTTCCAGTGCTGGTAAGCAATTGGGCCCCCAGGTGGTGATCCACATGGAAAGGTTCACTGCCTCAGCTGAGTTCACAGCCACAAAGGAAAGGCATAAAAATGAGACTTGGGTAGTCCTAGCTCTCGGTCCCTGGTTGTAGCAGATGTGACGAGGCCAGGACACACTTGAACAATTGCTGGGCTTGTGGCGCGCGCGTGGGGCGGGGGGGGGGGGAGGTATGCCTGCCGCGTCCCTGGGCTACCCAGCCCCAGCTTCCGCCAACCCACCCAGTCCCTGAACTGCAGGTCCAACACGACTACTTACTTGTACCCTTGCCTCACCGCGCCTTCTCCTGAGAAGCCAGGCCAGGCAGGAAGCCATGATGGGTGGAGAAGCTCCGCCCTCCCCAGCCAGAAAAGAGCATTTCCTCTCTCCCGCTGCTTGGCTCGAGCTCCCCTCAGGCAGCCCGTGAGGCTAAGTCTATAGGTCCTGACAACAGGGGCTTTGGTGTCCATGGGAACCCTGTGCGGGATGAATGGCGGCCCAGAATCCTGGACCGCAGGCTCTGACCAGCAAGCCTTCTGTACCCCGCTCTCTCACGTGAGAAGGCGCCCCATGTTGAACCTGGTGGTGCTTGAGTGGGAACTGAAGTCGGGCTGAGTGAGCTAATCAGAGCTGGGGTCTCTGGGGGCAGGCAGGCTGCACGAGCCGAGCAGAAATGAAGCCTCGTGGGGCCGCCAGCATGCGTGCAGTCCATTTGCCGCCTCCTATCCGTCTGCCTCCCCAGGGCCCTTCTTGTCCCTTCCCTTCACAATCATTTTGAAAGGAACATTTTCTCTCCCTCCAGCTCCCAGCCCCACCGTCCCTGGCTCCTCATTGCTCTCGGCTCCGCATGCATCTGTTGGTTTCAGACCATTTAGTCTGCTTCCAAGTGCCTCTCCCTCGCTTTTTCAATTGCCAGTCTCTTAGTCTTGCCCCTACACTAACCCCGAGTCCTTCAGCATGGATCTACTGAGCTCTGCACGGCGAAAATGGATTTGTCATGACCCCCGAGACTCGGCGCCTCTCCCGCCTGCCAGTTACTAGGGTCGGGGTGAAGAGTTGATTAGACAGTTTCAGGATTTACCAGGAAAAAACCCTGAAGGAACAGAGGCAGCAAACATGGACTTGGAGACAGACTATAAATCTACACATTGTCCTCTGTGGTGTTGGTGAGGAAAGGAGGGAAGAGTAAGAGTCCACTCACACAGATCCACCTAGGGGATGCAGATGTCTCTAGGAGTTCACTTTGCCCTCATCTCTACCTCTGGGGTTGTTTCAGTTAGAATTTCCATTGCTGTGATGAAACTCCATAACCAAGGAAACTTTTAAAGAAAAGCATTTAATTTGCTCTTGTAGAGCCCACGATGGCATAGTGAAGACCTGGTGGCAGGATCATTTGAGAACTCACATCTGGATCCTCAAGAAGGAAACAGAGAAAAGGAGCACCCTGGGAGTGTTCAGGTGCGTTTGAAATCTCAAAGCCTGACCCTCTGATGGACTTCCCCCATAAAAGGCCAAATCTTATGGTCCTTCCCAAACAGTTCCACTGACTGGGGACTGAGTATTCAACATGAGCCCTAAGGCTCCGGGAGTCTCGGTAAATGGCTGCTCAGGGAAGGCATGTCTCTGTTGGGGACCTCTAGTGATACTGAGACAGTCTCAGTGTTCCAGAGAATGTGGGCTGTCTGGAGAGGCATAACAGGGAGCCCAGTGGCCTGGGGTGCAGCAGAACTCTCTGGTCCATTTGCCGGAGTCCTGACCATCCTTTTGGGCCTTCTCAGGGTTCTCAGAAAGGTTCTGGCATCCCTTTCTTATGCGATATTCTGTTGAGTAACTTTGAGAGTCCTCTCGGTACTCAATACTGTGATTTGTTCAGCTATTTCCCATGCCTTTCTGACTACCCAGCTAGCCGAGAGCTTGCAGAAGGTAGGGCTTGTGCTGCCCCCTTGCTGGATGCCCACAGTCCTTGGGGATATAGCTGAAAGACTACCACCGATAAGACTGTGGTGAGGACACTTGACTCTTGGGTGTATCTACAGGCTGGTGGTCTTGAAAGAGCATCTACGGGACTCAGTCGTGAGAACAGGGAAAATGAAGGTGTGGCCATCACTTCCACTCCCACGACCGACTTTTGTTAAACTCCTTCTGGGTTGAGACCTTCTTTTTACACTTTCTAGAAAACACTGGGGCCATGTGTAGTTCTTCTAGCGGAAGCATGGCCCAAGCAACCTCCAGGAGAGTGAGCAGGGGAACATGACGTCACCCTTTGTAAGATCCCTTCCAAACAGACGCAGTGCTTACTGCGGTGGGCAGGGAGGAAGCAGCAGACGCTAGATAATCCGCCCTAATTATTCATGATTACTGAGAGCTAACACTCTCAGAGCCCTCGCTGTCTGCCAGGCATCGGGCTGGGTAACTCTTTCTCTCCATTCTCACAACAGGACGGAGTCAGATCTGCTGTTTCCCACTCCCCTCTCTTTGAGATGTAGTGTATCACCCGACTGCCCCTTCCAGTCTTGACCTCCTGGCCTCAAGCCGTTCTCCACCTCAACCTCCTGAATAGCTAGGGTCCAGATGCACAGCACTCGGCTTCAGCAGCCCCTTTGTTCTATGTGAGGGAAATGAGCCACCAGGAGGCTGAGTAACTTGGCCAGAGACACGCTCAGAGCTGCAAATGGTGGTCTTAACAGTCCACTAAGTGCAACTTTCTTCCCCACATAACAACACTTCCCCGGCTGCTCACTGTACATGAAAGAGCTTTGTGCTGATGTTACAAGCCCGGCTCCATCATTCCTGGGGCTCCCTGGACCCGGGTGTCCCAGCCAGCCCTCAGCACAGTTCAATAGCATGATAAAGCACCATTCCAAAGCCGCAATGGCTTAAAACAGCGCATACCGGTAAAAGGGGTCTATGGGCCAACTGCAGCTTGGTTACATTTATCACACAGCCGTGCAGTGCCAAGCATTGACCTTGGGCAGACCTTCAGGATAGGCCAGCAGACACTGTCATCAGAAATGCAAGAGTTGTCCAAAGTGCCGGGGTCACAGGGAATAAGTGACCATTTCCACCAGGATGAGTTGAGGACAGGGTGACAAGGGAGAGAATTAGATTTCATGAAACATCAAGAGGGCATCTAAAAGCGGGAGCCACCTTAACAAAGGTGCAGGGGTCTGGAGATATGGGGGACACTTAAGGAAGGCAGGAGAGAGGAATAGAGTGGATGGGTAGGCAAGGGGGGAGCAGTAAGATGTCGAGAGAGGGAAAAGAGTTGGGCCAGGCAGCCTGAGAAGCTCCTGGACTTTAAAATGGTAGGCTGGGCTGACCAGCTACCAAGGGAAGAGAAATACCAGAGTTGAAGGTGGATAGAGGGTTAGAAAATGGCTCTATCAGCTGCCCAGCTAAGAGCTATTGCACCCCTGAATACCAACCAGTGAGGCTTTTGAGGACCCGGGTAAGGCCAGTGAGGGATGGGTGTGCATGATTCCAGACCGGAATCACACGGTTCCCCCACTCCAGCTGAGAGGTCGTGTAGTATATGGCCAACAAACAATCTAAGAATTTTTTTTTCCCATGGGGCTAAAATAAAGTGAGATTCAGTGTGAAAGGGGAATTATTGCAATGGTGTTTTAATCAATGGCAGCATAATTGAGATAAATCATGTCCTGGTTTGTAAGCCCAGGTGGAAACTTGCAGAATGCTCCTTATTCATCAGCTTTTCATAACTGTAAGGAAACACCCAAGGCCAGCTACTTTAGAGAGCAGAGACTGGGGCTAGGGGAATGGCTCAATCAGTAAAGTTCTTGTAGCTCAAATATGAGGGACCTGAGTGATCCCCAGCACCCACATAAAAACTGGGCATGGCGACAAACCCTTGTAATCCTAGCCCTGGAGAGCTAGAGACTGGAGGGTCCCCAGAGCTCACTGGTCAGCCAGTCTAGGCAAAGTCACGAGCTTCGGGTTCAGTGAGGGATTTCAAGATGATGCAGTGTAGCTGGGCCCAAAAATAAGGAGACAAAGTGATAGAGAAGGATGTCCCACATCAGCCTCTGGCTTCTTCTATGTGCACCCGTGCACACACACTAGCACACACGTGCATACACGTGAACGGATATATCAATCAAGAGCAGAGTTTTAGCTGGGCTCATGACTCTGGAGGTGTCTTGTTCCAACAGCAGGGCATAGGCCCTAGAGAGAGCCCACTGGGCTACATCAGACAGGGGCAGACAGGTTCGTGTATTTCAGTCATGGAAACTCAATTCTAAAGACCTAACCTATCCTAATCATTCCCCAAATGCCTCACATTGGCCATAGTGTGTTTAGATTATGCTTCTCCACCCCTCCCCAAGGATTTATTTATTTTAATATGTATTTGCCTGAGTGGACATGTGTCTACCACGTGCCTGCCTGGTGACCTTGAAGGCCAGAAGCTGGTGTCAAGTTCCTCTGGAACAGGAGTTATACAAACGGTTGTGAGCTGCCCCGTGGGTTCTGGAAACCAAACCTGAGTTCTCTGCAAGAGCAGTGAGTACTTTTAACTGCTGAGCCATCTCTCCGGCCCCTTATCTACTCTTTTGTTTTTTTATTTTAAAGATTTATTTATTTTATATAGGAGTACTCTGTCTTCATGCACACACCAGCAAAGGGACTCAAATCCAAGTACAGACAGTTGCGAGCCGCCTGTGGTTTCTGGGAATTAAACTCAGGTCCTCTGGAAGAGCAGCGAGTGTTCTTAACCTCTAAACCATCTCTCCAGCCCCCTCTCTTACCTTCTAAGATCAATGATTCTGGGAATTCAGCTTCTGTAGGAGTCTTGTGGGAGTAGACTATATTCTAACTTACCTAGCATTTTGATAATTTTTTCCTTTAGCCAGTTCTTTTTGTTTTGGCGGATTATTTTTATTTTTTTAAAGAAAGGGTTTCAGGCGGTCCAGGCTGACCTTGAGCTAAGGATGACCTTCTAACTCCTGGTCCCCTGGATCCATCTCCCAAGTGCTGGGATTATAGGCAAGTACACCACACCTAGCTTAAATTTCTTCTTTAAAGGCAACACGTATTGCCTGTTGGTTGATCTTCCAAGAGCCAGAAGCCCGTGCTAGGATCTCCCCTCTGTGAGCTGCCAGCCACACTCAAAGAGAAGCAATCAAGGTGAGCTCTGGGCTTGCCCTCAAGTGAAGATAGATGGGTTCCAAGGACCCAGCTCAAACACTGTAATTCAGAATCCTTCACCAGTGACAGTCACAATCCAGGGCTGACAGGAAGAAGCCTGGGGCAACACGGTCACCTCAGGCCTCACTGGGAACCCCTGGGAGCCAGAGGGACCTCACAACCTTTCTCTTCTCTCATCTTCCAGCCTGTACCTCCCAACACAGGCCACTCCGGCCATGCCTGAGGCCAGGCCATAGAGCGCCCGACACCTGCCCGGACATGAAGCTCCCTCAGCATTCCAGGCGATGTGGCCAGCTGTCAGGAAAAGGAGGGCGCGGCTGCAGACAGCCTGCTTATTTTTAGCTCCCTTTATTGGCTGGGGCTCTGCAGACCAGGGCTCGGCGTGCGCTCACCGCTGATGTTGTTATTTCTCCCCACCAGGGCTGGGAATTAGTTTATTTCCTAGGCAGCCACCTCAGCAGCTGCCCGCTGTAGCGTTCGGGCCCCAGGCAGGCTGCTGTGTGGGTATTATTTTTGATTGACTGTCTGACGGGGCATGAAAGCACCTGGAAGGGGTGAGTGGGCTTGTCGCCGCCCTCCATGCAGCTCAGGAGGTGCCTGGAAGGGACTCTTTAGGATGCAGCTGAGGAGACATCAGGGCGATTTCTGCCAAGCATCTTGGGCCCTCCAGCGTTCCTCTACTGCTCTCTCTGTACTTCAAGCTCCTGCAGGCTCCTGTGTTGTCGAAGCCTGATGCTAAGAAGCAAGAGGCCCACGCCTTCTGGCCACATGTTGGCCCTGGCTTGTGCAGCTGTTGGCCCAGCCCTTCATGCCCAAGGAGTGCCAAGGTGACATGGTGCCTCAGTTTCTCTTTTCTGCAAAATAAGTAGAATCATGGTCTCCTTAGGGAAAGCTCGGGGGGGCTTTCCCTTGATTCTTGTTTCTGGCGACTGCAGGCATTCCTTGGCTTTTGTCTGCATGACTCTAGTCCTTGCCTCTTTGCTTTTTTGTAAATGCTCCTTCTCTGTGGTTCTGTGGCTCAGATCTCCAGGTCCCTTTCCTTTCTCTTGCAATCCAGCCACTAGAATCTAGTGGCTAGATTTAGGGCCCACCCCCACTGAGTCCACGACGATCTCACATGAAGACTTTTTTCCTTAACCTGACTGTCCTTGTCTGAAGATTTGTGTCATCCCCCATACCCTTCAAGCCTGGCCCTTCATTTGTGTGTTGAAGCCAAAGCCCAATATACTGCTATGGAGGTGTTGGGGGACAGGGTCGATAAGGGGTGTAGGCTTGAGGAGAGAGCTCTTCTAAGACCCAGAGAATGACCTCATCCCTGACATCACGTGAGGTCACGCAGGGAGCAGAGAGTGGGCTTCACCACGTACTACATTTATCTTGGATTTCCAGCCTCTAGATGGGCAAGCCATACATTTCTATTATTACATAAGTTTCTATTATTCATAAGCCACCAGTATACAGCGCTGCTGTTCCAGCAGCTCCGGGAGACTGTCAAGTACTAACTTAACTGTGTCGGTAAGGACCCTATTTCCAGGACTAAGGGTGTGGTTCGGTGGGAGAGTGTTTGCCTACTGTATGTGAGGCCAGGGCACATTCCCAGGCACTAGTCAGATTTAGACGTTTGTTTTAGGGGACCATGGCCAAGTCCTATGGGCATACTTGTAGGGTCTGTTCCCCAGCGCAGTGTGACAGAAGCATGAGGCCAGGGAGCACAAAGTCAGAGGGCATGAGGTTTCTAGAAACAAAACAAGACAAAAAACCCTGCTTTCCAGAGAGCACCTTCTCTTCTGGGATGCTCACTTGCCATCCCGATGTAAATGCAAAATGTGCCCATCATCCGAGCCACAAGAATAGAGTGAAGGTGGCCATCAAGCCTGTCTCCTCCCTCACTAGAGGGAAACAGAACATAAAAAGAAGTTTGAAGAGTGCGGGTTTAAACAGAACAGTCCTACAGAATGTGTTCCACCTGTGCAGAGAGGGAGGCAATAAATCAAGACACAGGAGAAGGCCTGAAACCCTCTGAGATGCCGCAGTGCCTCCCGGTCTGACCTGAGCAAGGATGAGAGGTGGGCTGATACCTCAGGGTCCCAGCATGCCCTGCAGCCCTGCAGCCCCTCCCGCTCTGACCTGAGCAAGAATGAGAGGTGGGCTGATACCTCAGGGTCCCAGCATGCCCTGCAGCCCCTTCCTGACCTCAGCAAGGATGACGGGTAGGCTGATACCTCAGGGTCCCAGCACGCCCTCAGCCGAAGGCTCCGCTTCCCCAGCTGGGACCTCCACTGTGGAGTCCCGTCCTTACCCTAGCGCCTGTCTCCCAGGGAAGCCCCTCCTCCTTCTCTCCCTCCCGTCCAGATCTAGCCACGCTAGCTCGTCCCTTAGGCTTGCTTTTCTCAGCTTTCCAGGTGATAGGAGCTAATCTGCCAGGCAAACAAACACAGACCCGCCGGGGAGTTAATGACGGAAACTGTCTCAACAGCCAACCACACCGGAGCGGAGCGGAGCGGCTGGGCGCACATTTGCATTTGCAGGCAGAAGGGACTCTCTGAAGAGAGGGATCCATGTTGGTGGGGATTCTCAAATATTTTGACCTGAGGATCTTTATCAGGGCCCCGGTCTTCATCTCCAGAGTGTTGCTCCCACCCGCAAAGTGGGCAAGTGTGTGCACGCATCACACCCCCAGCCCACGTACACACGTGGGCACCGACACGGGAGCCTGCTGGGGAGTCAGTTCCAGACAGTCCAGGCAGACTCCTGCCTGCACACATTGGGCCCGAGGCCTTTGTGGAGCCCCACCCAGGAACGAGTCTCCACGGAGCAGCATTTCAGACAGGTCTGGGTCACATACACACACTACAGGATCTGTTTACTACTGTTTGTGTTTATTTAAAGGCGAAAGCCACAGTGGCGGCTTCTGTGAGCCCACTTCTGGCCTTTAGAGTCCACCTCTCTTAGGATTTATTTTGTATTAAGGAGAGATAGTTTGTCTCATTCCACTGCCTTTCCCCTCTTGTCTTTCTCCTTGGTGGACTTTTGTGGTCGTTAGACAAGATCCCATATAGCCCAGGCTAGCCTCACACTTGCTGAATAGCCCAGGCTGGCCTTGGACTTGTGATTCTGCTGCCTTGGCCTCCCCAGTGCTGAGATTGCAGACATGAGCCACCATCCTCAGCTCCCTCTCCTAAAGCTGAAGGCTCTGAAGTGTTTGGGTTTGTATGGGTGCTTGCAAAATGGTGTGTGCAGTTTTTTAATCTACCCGACTTGTTCAGAATTACAGATTTCATTCTCTTGCTGCTCAGCACGGCTTTTTAACTCTTCCACACACGCCGAAGAGCAATTTCCCTCCCACTGTGCAGAGCCTGCTGTGTTTTGCATCTCATCCTGACTAGTCTCCTAGGCCTGGGCCCTCTCCCTCACCACAAGAAACAACACCAGAGACCCAGCCCCAAGCCCCTCGTGGGACTGTTCATGAGGCTTCCTTTGAAGCACTTGCTAGGAGCAGAAAAAGCTGGACGGCAGTGAGGACTGGTCTTGTGTTGGCCTCGGCACCGCTGCTTCCCTTCTGGAATGGTCGCTTTGGTCAATGCTTCACCTCCTCTACTCTGTTTACTCTCCTTGTAAACACCCAAAGGAATAACCTAAGGGAGGAATGATCCATTGGACTCAGGGCTCAGGGAACACATGGTGATGGGAAAAGCATGGTGTGAGCAGCCGGCCTGAAGCAGGGTCAGCAACTGTCAAGCCTTGGTTGGAGGCATAGACCTATGTACTAGTTAGGTCTCAGGTCTAGAAGGTTCTAGAGCAGAAGTTCTCAACTTGTGGGTCACAATCCCTTTGGGGGTCAAACAACCCTTTCACGGGGTTCTCCTAAGGCCATCTGCAGAGCAGATATTGAAATGATTCATACCAGTAGCAAAATTACAGTTATGAAGTAGGAAGAAAGCTAATTTTATGCTTGGGGTCACCACAACATGAGGAACAGTATTAGGGGGTCACAGCATTAAGAAGGTTGAGAACCACTGCTCTACAGACTCTCAAAAAATGTCACCTGCCGAGCACCAAGTGTTCAGATGGGAGTCTGGAGAGGACATGGAGTGTCCCCTGCCAAGCACCGGGTGCTCAGACGTGAATCTGGAGAGCATGTATAACACACAAACCTCACTAACCACCTTCAGGATTCTTTCCCACATTGTCACGTGGGCTCCCTAGTCATAAACATAATGTCATGTGATGTGAGATTCCCCTCTGTATGCTATGACTATGTTTTATTATCATTGGTTGATAAAGAAGATGCTTTGGCCTATGGCAGGGCACAATATAGGAAGGCAGGAAAACTATACTGAATGCAGGGGGAAAGAAGGCAGAGTCAGGTAGCAGCTATGTAGATGCTAAAAGAGAAAGACACCAGAACTTCACTGCTAAATCATGAGCCTCATGGTAAAATGTAAAATCGTAAAATAAGATGTAAGAGCTAACTAGGAATATGCCTGAGCTGTTGACCAAACGATGTTATAATGAATATAGTTTTGTGTGATGATTTGGGTCTGAGTGGCCAGGAAACAAAAAAGCAGTCTCTGTTTACAGTCAAGTCATAATATTAAAGTTGAAAATGAGGTAAGTTCTGGTGGGCCAAAAAATGTGAGAAGACAAAGCCTTTGAACTTGGTCTAACAACATAAACAAATATAGGTGTTACCATACCCTTCCATTTTCAAAGACTGACTCAGATCCGTGGCTATGAGGGTGCTGGGTGTCTTGTGTTTGCAAGACCGGCTCCACCTGCTCCTCCTACTCCACCTGCTCCTCCTACTCCACCTGATCCTCCTACTCCACCTGATCCTCCTACTCCACCTGATCCTCCTGCTCCACCTGCTCCTCCTACTCCACCTGATCCTCCTGCTCCACCTGATCCTCCTGCTCCACCTGCTCCTCCTACTCCACCTGCTCCTCCTACTCCACCTGCTCCTCCTACTCCACCTGCTCCTCCTACTCCACCTGCTCCTCCTACTCCACCTGCTCCTCCTACTGCACCTGCTCCTCCTACTCCACCTGCTCCTCCTACTCCACCTGCTCCTCCTACTGCACCTGCTCCTCCTACTCCACCTGCTCCTCCTACTCCACCTGATCCTCCTACTCCACCTGCTCCTCCTACTCCACCTGATCCTCCTGCTCCACCTGCTCCTCCTACTCCACCTGATCCTCCTGCTCCACCTGATCCTCCTGCTCCACCTGCTCCTCCTACTCCACCTGCTCCTCCTACTCCACCTGCTCCTCCTACTCCACCTGCTCCTCCTACTCCACCTGCTCCTCCTACTCCACCTGCTCCTCCTACTCCACCTGCTCCTCCTACTCCACCTGATCCTCCTACTCCACCTGCTCCTCCTACTCCACCTGATCCTCCTGCTCCACCTGATCCTCCTGCTCCTCCTACTCCACCTGCTCCTACTGCTCTATGTGCTCCTCCTACTCCACCTGCTCCTCCTACTCCACCTGCTCCTCCTACTCCACCTGCTCCTCCTACTCCACCTGCTCCTCCTACTCCACCTGCTCCTACTGCTCTATGTGCTCCTCCTACTCCACCTGCTCCTCCTACTCCACCTGCTCCTCCTACTCCACCTGCTCCTCCTACTCCACCTGCTCCTCCTACTCCACCTGCTCCTCCTACTCCACCTGCTCCTACTGCTCTATGTGCTCCTCCTACTCCACCTGCTCCTACTGCTCTATGTGCTCCTCCTACTCCACCTGCTCCTCCTACTCCACCTGCTCCTCCTACTCCACCTGCTCCTCCTACTCCACCTGCTCCTCCTACTCCACCTGATCCTCCTACTGCACCTGCTCCTCCTACTCCACCTGCTCCTCCTACTCCACCTGATCCTCCTGCTCCACCTGCTCCTCCTACTCCACCTGCTCCTCCTACTCCACCTGATCCTCCTGCTCCACCTGCTCCTACTGCTCTATGTGCTCCTCCTACTCCACCTGCTCCTCCTACTCCACCTGCTCCTCCTACTCCACCTGCTCCTCCTACTCCACCTGCTCCTCCTACTCCACCTGCTCCTCCTACTCCACCTGCCCCTCCTACTGCACCTGCTCCTCCTACTCCACCTGCTCCTCCTACTCCACTTTTCCTCCTGCTCTTCCTACTCCACCTGCTCGCCTTTCTCCACTTGCTAAGTTCTGCCTCATCACCCTCCAGGCTGCCCTGTGTAGGAGGTTCACTTGACCTTCTTGATTGTGGCCACTGAGGGATATTACCAGGGACTAGAAGAGTCTGGGACAGGAGGTGAATGAAATGGGGATTTATCTCTCTGACTGCTCTGTCTTCAAAAGGCGTCTAGATTTCTTGGACCTTTTCTCAGTGTGTGTGTGTGTGTGTGTGTGTGTGTGTGTGTGTGAGAGAGAGAGAGAGAGAGAGAGAGAGAGAGAGAGAGAGAGAGAGAGAGAGAAGTGCCTTTCCCTTGTCACTGTGGGCTACTGCACCATCCCTTGTTGGTTTCCCTAAACTCTGTCCAATCATCAGTGTTCACATTCCTTACTGAAGGGACTGTGTGACCTGCTTCCTACAAGGACCTGGTGATGACAAAGTGTAGAATATTTAAAGCAGTGTACAATCACTTCTTGGTGATTTGGTTGGGACAGGGTGTTAAAGGAGCCCACAAAATGATGGGGAGTCTGGATGATGATTGACCATAGACCTAGCTCCTCCCTTGGTCCCCAGTCAAACAACACCCAGACAACATCCTCTCTGAGACACACTTCTCTTCATACCACCAGCTCTCTCTTGTGTCTCCAGAGCCCAAAGTGACCATTGGTCAGCACCACAATCTACTCTACCCTGGGCTCCTTCAGATCTGTGGTTTCCTCTGCCAAAGTCTGGACTCTACTGCCTGCATCATACTGGCCACAGGCTTGTCTTAAAGCCCGGTTTGAGCACCAGTTTCCTCTCTCAGCGTCTGACCCACAGCAGACTCTTGGTGCCTACGGAGTGCTTGTTGAGAGTGTTTTCCCTGAGCCCACCGCTAGTGAACTTTGGCCTCTCCCTGACCTGTCTGGGCCCATGGTCTGTCCCTTTTGGAAGGAGCCAATGACAGATGCTGGAAGATGGAGTACAGGGACCCTGGGGGCCAGAGGTCTTGACACTTTAATCGCGTAATTATTTCCACAGTGACGTTGGTGCTGGGGAAGATGAGGCCTGCTGCCTGCAAGATGGATGGCATACGGAGGAGTGAGTTATATTTTCCCAGATAAAAGCACCGATTGCCTATAAACTCTGATTTTGCCTGATGTAAAAGCCACTTTATTGCACATCCAGAAATTACTACCCGTATAAAAGCACATTATTGTGATGTAAAAATAGATTTTTATATAATTTTTTCATGCCACCACCTTGTAATTCCTCATTTCCAAGCACCCCGAGATTGCACTGAGGTTTATTTTTCTCTTTTAATTGTTTGCCATGGCATGCCAATTTATGGTGAGATATTCTGCCTAAGATCAGAGAGAGGCTAAAGCATAAATTTCAGTCATCACTTCATGACAGACAAGGTTCTGGGGCACCCAGGATCCCATCAAACAAAGCCAGGTTCCATGTGACACCACAGCCTGGGTTGTTGAGGGTTCCATTTCATATTCCTCAGGGGAGCAGGGATGGAAAGGGCCTATGCTTCCTCTACTGGGGACCTGCCCTATAGGGTGCATTCCAGCTCTGCCTCCCTGGCTCCTGCCTGTCTGAATATAGCCCAGGAGAGCTGGGCTCTGGTCTGTAGTTCTGAAGCCACACTGGCCTGACCCATTCACTGGTTCCTTGTTATATTGGCACCATACATCCCATAAAAGCTTCCCTGCCAGAACACTGGTTTTTTCTTAGTGTCTCCTCCAAGGCAGATTACATGAGCTTTACTAGGGAGACATGACTGTGTGGTTCCCTTGTCAAAAGCCCTGCCCTGAGGTTAAGCTACTGTTTGATTACTGTTCCCCTGCTAAAAGGAAGACTCCAAAAGACTCCTGAGGCCCCTGGTGCTGTGTCCTGCATGGATCAGTCCTGAAAACTTGGATCAGGAAGGGGGGAGGGCTCAGGAATGAAGAAATGACAGACACACATGTGGAAAAGCTGGGATCGGATGGGAAGTGCTCACTCTGATGGAGGCCACATGAGTTCAGACCCCAGGAAGGCAGCATGATTTTAAGGGGTTAGCTGGTTTTGAGGGGAGTTCTCTGTAGGGGAATAGCTCAGGTTGTAAGCCTATGAGATGAGGAAGCTGTGGTCCATAGTTGTTACACTGGGTTTAGCTGATGGTCCATCTAGTCAACAAAGGTGCTTGGACCTGAGGAGGTTTTGCCATTTCCATGGGTCTGAGTCATTGGGGTCTTGACATGGCTGTACCTGTGCCCACAATATACTTCACTCAGGACTTCATCCAAGCCCCACAGCCCTGACCTTCCAGAGGGGGCCTCATGTAAGGACCAAGAGGGTTGCTTCCCTTTCCTTACAGTTTTGAGGGTAGGAACTGAGTGCAAGCAAACAGGAGGCAAAACCAGGCAGTTTCTCATCCTGACAGCCTTCTCTTCCATCCACCCCGTTCCCAGTCTGCATCTGAGGCCCTCTCTATGGTTCCCAGTGCCAGTACTACACGGGACTAACAGGCAGTACCTCTGTGTGCTAACCGAAAGTGACTAGCTAATCAGTGGGTATTTGAGGTGCCCTCCGCCCCTGGTGGACCAGGGAACATGGGAAGGAACGAAGGTGTAAATCACTAGCTCTCGGATTTCAGCGTGCCTCAGAAGCAGCTCTGGAGTGGACCCGGAATGTGACACCTGGGAACCAAGCTTTGAGGGCCACTTGCTGGCTTCAGGCCTTCTGCCCGTCGATTGTAAAGGGGAGGTTGTTGAGGATCGTGTGGAGGGTAGATCAACTGGAGGGCAATCTGGGAAGGTGAGAGAGGTGAGAGAGGAGACGAGAAAGGACAGTTGGTAGAAGTTCCCAGAGACCTGATTAGTACAGAGAACAGGAGTCCAATTCTGCTGTCTCTATAGCGTCCAAGCTACCCCAGGGGCCGTCGGCTTCCGCCTGGCTGCTGCGGTTTGGACCTCAGATTAATCTGGGTCAGAATCCTGGAGGCCTTGGGCCTCCCCAGCCGTGTGACAAGCAGTATGCCCATGTGAAAGGGGAGTAAGAACCGAATTATCATGGCTTAGGGATGTCGGACCACAAAACCAGAACTTCGGAGTACGGTAGTGGAGAGAGTCACCACGGACTTCCAGGAGCTATGACCGCTGGATGGGGGGTTGGTGGTGCACATAGTATAGTGATCCAGGGCTATCGCAGGATCTCGCGGGATGCACAGTGCATGGCCCCTCTGGACCAGAGTGTGATCTCTGGAGGTTACACAAAGGTGCTGAGAACAAGCGCCCTGATTGGGACTGGGCCTGGAAGCAGGGATACACTGCGGGGGGAGGGGGGGCTGGTTTCTAGCCCCGCCCTATCACTAAAGAGTCCCCATGACCTTGACCAAATCGCTTCCCCTGCTCTGTCCATCTGTAAAACGGGAGCTTGCTTGGGGTTGAGCCTGTGGGGACATTAACTTCCAGGTCTGAAGCTCAGGGGATTTATCATGTGAAAGGGGCCCAAATGGTTCAGTTATTCTCCCAGCCCCGGGTGTTTTTGGAAGCAGGGCAAAGCACAGCCCACGCTCTGCTCATTCCACTGCCTCGCCTGAACCTCTAGGGGGCGATGTCTCCCGACCATGGGCGTGGTTGCCTGGACCAGAATTCTTAAACCCTGTTCCACAGCAGGGCGGTGGTGGGATGCAGGCATCTGATGTGTTTGGCACAGGTGAAGACCTCTGAGGATACAGCTATGTGGTCAGTGGCGACTTAACCAGCTCTAAATTCTGCCAGATTCTGCAGCAGACAAGTCTAATATTTCCCCTCAAAATTTGGGAAAGCATCAACCTAGAGCAACACAGCGTCTAAGGAGCATACTTTTCCAACAAGTGAAGGCTGGTCACAGGCTTCCAGACCTCCTGGTGCAGGAGGCGCTCCTTCCTGGGTCTGGTGGGGAATGTGAGGGGGCGGGGTCATCATATCCAGTGGTATCTTTCCTTTCCCCTTTCTGGATCTACCTGGAACAATCACACTTATCCAGTCATTCATAATCACTTGCTGAACACATGCTTGGGCACTTTCAGGGGCAGGGCTATATAGCTTACAAATAAAACAAAACAAACAAACAACAACAAAACACTCGACAAAACGTGGCTCATCCTGTAGAATACTTATAAAACAGGCAAAAAGACTTCCCGTTAGTTCGGTGCCAGGCACAGAGACCTTCAGCTGTCTCTGCCATCGTGGTCATAATGTAACATTGAGCTTACACTAGAGGGTAGTTCTGCCACCCCTCTGTGCTGTCCCTGGTCCCTAAGCGTGGCCCTGTCCTAGGTGAGGTTAGCTTGCCAGGCCAGGGTCTGGTCTTTACACCTAGATTTCTGGCTCTACATAAGGAGTTTCGTTTGCTTTCAGCATATAAATTCAGGTCTTGTCTGCCTTCCCAGACTCCTCGACTTAGCCACTTCCCGCTGTTATAGTTTTGAATCTCTTGGGAGACCGAGAGGAGGACAACTCCTAAGGTGGACCCGAGGCTCCAAGCATCCTCAGGCGGCAGAGGAGCAGCTCCGTGAGTTCAAGACCAGCCTGGTCTATGTAGAGCGTTCCAGGACAGCCAGGGTTACAGAATGAGATCCCAACTCTAAACAAAATAAAACCACTCCCCAAACAAACAAAAGCGCAGGGGGTGGGGGCTTAGCCTTGCAGCATCCTTCCTGAATCTGAATATGTATTTTAACAAGCCCCCTCCCTCCAGTGACCTCCCAAGCTGCTGCAGTGTGTGAAGCTGTTCTAGGGCGCGCTGACTGGAAAGGCCACTCCCACAAGACAACCTGGCAGGATGGTTTTTGGAAAACTCAGTCACCTCTGTGTTTAGAGTCTTCATTCTTTTCACTTCTAGGAAACTTCCTGTTCTTACCCTCAGAATCTTCCTGAAGGAAATAGCTTACGGATTACGGATAACCTTCCAATGCCACCTGCTGACGGGGCCTTGATGGCTCAGCTGCGGGTCCTCTGTGTCCAGTACGGCGTAGGTGCTTATCCCGTGTTTACTGGTCCATTCCTGGTAAATGCAACATGACAACACTAACATGCTGGGCAAGAGCTCACTGGGTTGGACAGCGCTGCTTTGAGATATTTCCAGCCCCCCATGTCCGCTGTCAGGGTGCTGTATGGTTTCTTTGAAAAAAAAATCTTATTACATTTATTTCTTTATATGTGTAGCCATGCATGTGACGGCATTTGTATGGGGTCAGAGGACAACCTGCAGGAGTCGGTCTCCCTATACCACATGGGTCCTAGGGATTGAACTTTAGGTTGTCCAGCTCGGGGGGAAGTGCCCTTATCCACGTAGTCTTTTTCTGCCCAGGATGCTGTATTTCGACAGAATCCCGAATCTTCTGTCCGTGAACGCACAAAGACAAGGACAGCAAATATATGGGACCCACATGACCGTCCCCCTTTCCCACGCTCTGGGCAGACATCAATAATTGATGACAGCTGACTTTCTGGTGTGACCTTCTAGTCTTTTCTCACAGCACCCCAGGGAGCTGCTATCAATTGATCAGACGTGGCACTGTTTGTGACCTTTGCCTCCCGGGCGCTGCCCTCCACAGATCAGTCCAGCTAAGACAAGGCAGTCCGGCTGGAGCTCCAGGATGCCCCTGGTTCCTCACCCCCACCACACTGCCTGTTGTGTATGTGTGCGTGTGTATTCCTGCACCCAGGGAGGTCCTCACAACCTTTGGGTGGCGAGTGCAGCTGGACTCACCTCTGCCACACACACACGTCAAGATCACACATGTAGTTCCTCGGTGTGGCTTTCCATATTCACGCCCGACCTCTTCTCATGCCCTGTATATACCCTCACCAGGTACTGACCTCTCTATGTCTGTCCTGTCAAATGGGAACACTTCCAACCATCACACATTGTCTCTCAGCCCTCAGGGCTTTAGAGAATAACATGGAAGGGCAAAAAGTGCCCTTTCATGGGTGTCAACATTTCCGCCTGCCACACGGTACCTCAACTTGAGCCTGGAAGGCTCCCTTTATACAACTGGAAGATAACGCCACAAAGACAGCCGCCATCAGTTTTTGATGTCTACCCAGAGTGTGGGAAAGGACAGTTATATGGGTCCCCTGTTTATTTGCTGACCTTGTCCCTAGTCTTAGATCCATGTTCCTTTTATAGCCAATAAGACCCAGGTGTGCTGGGGCTCACGTGTGCACTGAACTCCTGTGGTAGTTGAGGTAGGAGTGTGGCCTCCCAAGGCAGAGCTTTCTTGGGTGTGACACCCGTGAGGGTCCATCCGTCCGAATGGCAGTTCAAGACACAACCGGCCCTACAATAACTTACCCTTTTGTCTGCCAGGTCCAGGTCTGCTGTCCCTGTGTGGGTGCTGGCTGGTTAGCATCTCTCTCTACCAAGCAGAGTGTGATGCATGCTACCAAAGACTGCTGCTCCTTCAGGACCAAACTGTGCTTGGCTTGTGACAAACACTCAGTGTTCAGAGACTGGCTACCTCGCTAGTCTCGGGGAGGGTGCACTGCTTTCTCTCAGCTCTGCATCTGTGCTGGTTCTCATGCAAAGGGCCTCAGAAACGTCTTTGTGAATCCTAAGAATTTTTAAAAAATGTTTGTGTGTGTCTACGCGCGCACAGCAGGAAGCTTACAGGAGTTTCTTTTCTCCTTATCATGAGTCCTGGATATTGAACTTAGGTTGCCAGGTGTGGTGGTAAGCCAGCATTCTTACCCGCTGCACCATCTGTCCCATCCCTAAGAACTCTTTTGTCTTCAGCTCACAGATGAGAGAACAGCCTTGGAGAGGCTGATGGACTGGGGGTAAGGGTCCTCAGCTAGTCCACGGCATGCAGAACAGTCTAGCCTGCCTGTCATTAAAGCTGTGTCCTCCAGCACTATGCTGCGAAGCTCCGTGAGGCAAAGCTAATTTGCAAGTTCTCAACAAGCGTGAACGTGTGTGGCCTGGCTGACATCTATCTGTATCAGTCTCTGGCCACAGCCCTGGGCTCAGGCTCAGTAAGGCATTCTTTAACAGAAATCCTTAGCCCACTCAGGCTGGTGAGAAGGCAGCCTAAGAGGAGGCTGACTCAGGTTCCTGCAGAGGAGTTTCCTCTACCCTGAGACACTCTTGACCACAGAGGAGCTGAGCATATGAACACATGGCAAAGCCAAGCATGTGTATCATTTATATAAACCGTAACTTTGGACTCCTCTCCTTCCCCAGTCTCTGGCGCACACCTATAGTATAGCTGAGGGGGAAGCCTGAGAGAGCTGGCCTCTTTGCTAGATCCCAGCAAATCAGACGGTGCCTATAGATCGAGATCATCTGCTCACTGGTTTGCATCAATAACACCCAGTCCCTGGCACAGTCACTGTGCCCGAGGGCCCGAATCATGATTTCGTGGATCTGTACTGCTGACACCCAGGCAGGCCTCAGGGCCCCTGTGTCCTGATAATCTTGACAAGGTTCAGCCGTAGTTGTGTGAGGCTCTGATGGTCCCGCCTTACCCAGTGTCAAGGCTATCCTTGAGATTAGGGCTCTGGCAAAGGTCCCCAGAGTGTGAAACCCCTCACTCCACTAGGGCTGGGCTGTTTCAGAGGAAAATACCTCCCCCCCCCTCCCAAAACAGGGTTTCTCTGTATCTTTGGAGCCAGTCTGTCCTGGAACTTTCTCTAGACCAGGTTGGCCTTGAACTCAGAGATCAATCTGCCTCTGTCTCCCAAGAGCTGGGATTAAAGGTGTGGGCCACCACCTCCCATCTTGAAAAATGTCTTTTAAGAGAGTAGTGGCTACATCTGAGCCATGGCTACCAAGCTTGAAAATCTCAGCAGGTAGCCACCGGGATGCAGTTCCTATAGTTTAACCAGCATGGTAACTTTAGAAGCGTAGTTTGTCAGAAACCCACAAGACATAGACTCAAGATCTGTGGATCTGTGTTCACTCCAGTTTGAGAAGGGAGCAGGAATTTACAGGCTTCCCAGTGTCCCCTAACACGACTGTTTTCTCCCTACGGGCGAAGAAGGAAAGGTCCGCAGTTTTGCAACCACACACTGCACTGGGCTGTGGGCAGCCTTCTCCGAGGAGAGCTCTGTATTTGACCAGGTACTGTCTGCTCAAGTCCCTTTCCCTGGAGCCTTCCACAGCTCCTCAGGCGGGGGCTTCGTCTCCCAGGAAGTCCGCTTTCCCTTGAGCTCCCACACAGCACAGAAATGTCATGAGCTGTGTACGGTCTTGACGGAGAGGTGGTTTCCGGTCTCCCCGGCATCTTCCTTCCCCTGAGTATCCACGAGTAGGCCCCTATATGCTCCAGTTTACTCAAAGTGGTGTCAGTCTTGACCCCCACACCCGGACTTGTGCCTCCTTGCAATCCCAATGTGGACATCACATGCCTAACCAATGCATTGATAAGGAAATAATGGTGTAAAATGGGATGAAGTCTTCTGAGATACACCTCACTCAACATTGCAAGGATGTCTTGTTACCTCACACTCATGGCCGTGGTGCCCATCTATTCTTGCATGACTCTTAATGAGGGAACTCTGAGGGCATACAGTGTCTGTCATCTTAAGTTAATGCTTGCTCACTCACCTCATCCTCCCCTCATCTGCTCCTTCTTTGAGCCCCAGGAAGTTAGAAACCTTATTGTCCCCAGCCCTCAGAACAGTACCTGCCTGTAACTAGCAACACAGTATGTGTTAATCCATAGGCAGACCCATTCCCATGCTCAAGAAAAACCCCTTAGCTGAGCAGTGGTGGTGCACACCTTTAATCCCAGCACTCGGGAGGCAGAGGCAGGTGGTTCTCTGAGTTCAAGGCCAGCGTGGTCAACTGAGCAAGTTCCAGGACAGACAGGAGAGAAGCCCCGTGTTTGAGGACTCTGGGTCCGCAGCAGGAAGAACTGCCTCCTCTGTAGGTGGACAAGTACCCCGACTTTCCCAACTGAGCCAGGACCCCAGCTCACCCTGCAGCTCTCCGGGGTCAAGTAGGCTGAGACAGAGCCATGATGAAGAGAAAAATCCCAGGCCTGGGCCGGGAGAGCTACTTTCTGCTCCTGGGCCTGCCGTTAATAAACTGGGGGACCCTGGTTAGGTCACTGTCTCATTTCTCATCTTGTGAAATGAGTCCGGACAGTGACGGCTAAGGCTTGAACCTGAGAACCCATGAAAACCACAGAGGAAGCATGTTAAATGTTAGATTCCCAGGCCCCACCCCACACAGCTTGGGGCAGCAGTCCAGAGTGAAATGGATCGGTACAATATTTATATGATAATGAATAAAAACCTGAGCATCAGAAGCGCTTGCCTATGGTTAAAAAACTCAATAGCGCGGCCGCCCCCTGTAGTGCTGACTACAGGCAACCACTTTTAATCATCTGCGTTTGATCTTCTGGGGGTGACCATCTTATTGCTAAATAACATGCCAGCTCTTGTTTCACCAACTTCAAACACTACCCATTGTCTTCCTGATCGGACAGACGAGACTTCGCTCCCCTGCCCACCCCCACTCTCAATATACTCCTGACACTATTTTTGGCAGCTATATTTTAATGAGCACCCAAGTGATTCCGATGGATTGGGTCTGCCAGCCATGCTTTGGGACAAAACTGCCCTGGGAGACTTCGGTAGAGACACACAAGCATCCTAACAGCCTGCTGCTTCTTCAAAGAATTCTTTTTTTTTTTTTTTTTTTTGTAGTGTCGGGGTTTGAACCGCGGCTCTCATGCTAGGTGAGCACTGTACAGTGAGCTGCATACCCAGCTCTGATCCCCCATTCTGCCAGGCTTCTGGATCTGCTGATAGGTCCTTTCCCCATCTCTGGATGTTCTAGAAGGCTGCCTGCGGGCATCATGCTGGGTTTGGGTAGGGTGTGGATCTGATCGGCTCTTGATGAAGTGTTACCAGTGTTTCCAGTGCCAATGATGAGAATTCGCCTTCAGGGACTGGTGTGGCTGTGGCTCCAGCAGCCGGGTAATCCCTGCCTTTGGAACAACAAGCAGGGTGTCTTCTGAGGTGAATGTAGACAAAGGAGACCACAAACAGTTTTGCTTTTATGTCACCTCCTGGGTCTAAGACACACCAAGTTAAAGAAGGTAGCACACAGGTATCTATACAGTGGGAGCCCACTAAATGAAAAATCACAGCCAGGTGAAACTGAAAAGCAAAAACACAGGACAGACAAAGGATGGAGGTCAGAGAGGGGTCGCCCGTGGGTGATGGCCTCGAGCTTAGTGTGGTGCTGGCCTCGTGTCTGAGCTGTGCCCTTGTAACTGAACTTTTCTGAATACGTTTCTTACACACGTTACCTGCAAAGGGAAGGAGCTGCACCAAGTAGCTCCTTCTTCCCTCCTACCATCCGCTCCCACAGCACTGCCCTGGGACTGTTCAGGTAGCAGGCAGCCAGAAACAGGGCTTTTCTGGTGTGGTTTGGGATGCGGGGGAGGCTGAGCATGGCTGGAGCTGGAGCCTGGAGATCCTGCAGGTCTGATGGATTTCAGAATCCCAGCATGGCACCCTGCAGAGTGAAGCCGCCTGCTGGGTCAAGGAAGTGGCTGGAAATGAGATCCAAGCATATTCCCTGGGAAGGATGACAAGACCCTAGGGGACCAAGACTCATGTGCCATCTTCCCCACCTGCTAGCAGCCAAGCTGCTGGGTAGAGGGTGGTGTATGGGCCCCCAGCCCGCCTCCCCAGGCTGCTGGCCAACCTAGTGTAAATATTATTACACTCCCACGCATCTGAAGGACGTTAATTATTAAAACACATGCCACCCAGGGTAGTGCACTGTAATTAGGTTCAAATTAAATTAGCATCCTCTTGTAATTAGGACATCAATAACCACTCTTGAGGCACCGGCTCTCTAGCCCCTCCTTACTGCTTCCCAACATGGGCTAAGGCGAGGAAAGGGGTCCATCTGACTAACTCTCCCCAGGACATAGAAATAATCAAACCAATAAATAAGGGGAGGCGGCGGTGTGGGCCCGCTTCTCCATGCCTGCCTTCTTTGCTGGCCCTGTGCACAGCAGAGAGGAAGATGATGGTCACTGACAAGGACCTTCAAGTATCAGTATCTCCCTGAGTTCTAGGAACTCCCAACACAAAGCCCAGAGATGAGCAAACCATTCCTACCATTTGCCAGACCAGTTTCCCCTCTCAGTGGAAGTTTCTCTAGCCACCTGGGCCCACGGCTTAGACCCTTAGAACTGCAGGGGCACTGCCCACTGCTGGGCTTTATTCTTGTATGGCACAGGTTGCCTCCTTGTCTACCTTATGGGCCCCCTGGAAGATCTCAATGGCCCTGACGTTTGCTGGACCCAATGCTGTGCCGAGGGTTTTTTGGGTATTAACCTGTCTGGTAGAAGCAAGAAGGGAATGAACAAGGCTGGAGACATGGCTCAGAGGTTAAGAGCACTGACTGCTCTTCCAGAGGAGCCGGGTTCAATGCCCACATGGCAGCCCACAATTGTCTGTACCTTCAGTTCCAGCGGAGCTGGCACCCTCACACATACATGAGGGCAAACCAAGAATGCGCATAAAATTAAAGTTAAAAAAAAAAACCAAGGGAGTGAACCATTGGGGGTGAAACTGGAAAGGCACAGGGAGGGTCCAAGCTCAAGGAGCAAGTTCTAGAAGTCCAGGGGCTGAGGCGGGACTCTGTGGGCTCTTCTGGTATCTCTTGCAGGTGCTGATGCTGGACCAGCATGGACTGAGACAGAACTCACATGGCGACCATCTCCTTCAGTTCTGTACCCTTAACACTCAGCAGCTCAACAGATGTGGCAGAGAGAGGCACAGCAGGCTCGAGCCTGCAGCAGAGCTTGCCTACCTGGTGACTGCTCTGACCTTTGTCTAAACCAGCCTTGGAAGAGAAAGGAAATAAGAAGTGGGAAGGCTCAGGCATAATTTCAACTGGAAAACTAAGGAAGGCTTATCCTTGGGTGCAGATGTAACCAAGGCAACTGTTACGACAGGGAGATGATTTCAGACCCTTTTACAAAGAGTGGGTTGGCATTTTGCCCCTCTGCAGATTGCACTCATTGTGAATGCAGAGCGCCCCGCCTGTGGCCTTACTGGGAGCACTGTGGAGGTAAAGAAATGAGTGAGATGGGCATTCTCTTCTTTATGGATCAAAATGTGAAGGTGTGCTTGCCGACTGGGGGCTGGGTGGCTTCTCCAGGAGTGGGGTGACAAGTCATGGTGGACACCCCCAGGGCTGTGAAGAGTTCGGGGAATGCAGCTCACTCAGCTGTAACGGGTCTGAGTTAAGGAGTACAAGCCTTGTTCTGAGCAGCCCTGAGGGGCTCAAGAGAGAAAAGCAAGCAGAGGGTTCCTGGAGCTGAACTGCCTCCATGTTTCTCCCCACCAATCCTCCTTTCTTCCCTTTGCTAAGATGTATTATTACTGGTTTTTTGAGACAGGGTTTCTCTGTGTGGCTGTCCTTGAACTTGTAGACCAAGCTGTCTTCAAACTCAGAGATCCTCTTGCCTCTGCCTCCACAGTGCTGGGACTAAGGGAGTGCGCCAACACACTAAGATCACAGGTGTATTTCCTACTTTTAAGAATTATGTGTATGAGTCTGGGTATAGTATGTTCATGAGAGTGCAGTGCCTGTGGAAGCTAGAGGAGCCAGAAGCTTCTGGAGCCGGAGCTTACAGATAGTTATGAGCTGTCTGACCTGTGTGCTGGGAACTGAACTCAGGCCAAGAAGAACACCTTCCTTTGTCTAAAGATACTTTCTGAACAGAAGACCATGTGAAGCCTGCCCATGTGTTTTGGTGGTGTCTGGCTTAAGAGGACCAGCCTGCTTTCACTGATGCCTCACACAAGGCCGAGGCAGTCTTGGAGTATCACCCTGGTCAGAAAGGCAGAAGGTCATACCATCGGATTTGGTCAAAGTATGCGTCTAGGAAGGGCCAGGGGGATGAGATGGGTAGCTAGGCTCTTTCTCTTTGGTCTTGGTCCACCCCTTAGAATTCCCTGCACGTGATGAACTTTCACTGCCTATCACATGACTGCTCTGGGCCTTTCCTAGTCCACAATTATGGACTACAAGTGGCTCTGCATGGCTCAATCTTAAAGATTTGAGATCTCTTATTAGAGTAAAAGCTAGCTCCCTCAGTAGGGACTGGGATCCTTTCCAGAGGTGCCTGTTCTTTCAGTCCTTCTCTCCAAGGGCTTTTATGGCTATTTTTATTTTTTATTTTTAATGGTATTTAGGATTGAACCTAAGGCATCATGTATGCTAGGCAAGCAACTACATCATTAAGCGATAGGCCAGCCCTTTTTAAGGTTTTTGAGACAAGGTCTAAGTTGCTCAGGCTGACCTTGAGTACGCCAGTCTAGGCTGGCCTTAAATCCATGGTCTCCCTGAAGCTGGGATCACAGCCTGGACTGCCTGGCCCAGCTTGTTCTTATCCAGTGTAAGTTCACAGCAGGAACTGGGGACTTCTCATTTGGCTTCCTTTGGGGTCTTTGCTGGGCTCAGGCTGTGGATGAACCCGAGGGATGATCTAGCATTGCAGGCCATGCTACACTGAAGCTCATGTCCTGGAGGACAGTCACATGCAGTGAGTCTTAGATGTCTGCTTTTCCACAAGATGGCTGGGGTATCCACCAGACCTCCTCCTGGCTGGGGCCAAGAATCCAGTCTTCTGGCTCTACCGTGACAGTAAGGGTTGAAGGGTTGCAGACAGCAGGTACTATTTTATTGGGTCTCAAAGCTTTAAATACAGAACAGGCTGGTGAGAGGGCAGATGCGGACACACTGGAATTTGAGAATGGATGTATCAGAAGTCACATAATCAACACTTGGACGGAGTCTGGGAAGAAGGGTGGTCTGGGGTAGAGGTGGGTGCCAGCTGGGAGCTGCCTCAGGTACCACGATTATCCCCTTCACTAAGACAAAGTCATTCATGGTTCTTTCCTGATTTGAAGACAATTAAAAAACCCCCACAAACCCTCAAATAAAAATACAAAATCATCCGGTAAAGACTGTGGACGGCAGTGCCACTGTGACGGTCTGCTCCAGCAAGCCTCAGGCTCCCCCCCCCAGCTGCAATGCTACCCACCACACAGGAGGCTTCTGTACACTGAAGCAAAGCTAGACCCAATCTATGCTCCCTCAGCTAGGTCTGGAGTTGAAAACGGCCTCCTAGCGGAGGGAAAGGGTCTGGCATCCGTGGTGCTGGGGCCAGGCAGTTCTCCTTAGCGGCTGTAGCCAAACTCATCGGCGTCGTCAGCTCGGAAGTCTCCATAGCGCCACAGGTTCAGCTGCGAGAGAGAGGAAGACAGAACAACATGGTTCTTCAGGGATCTGGGGTCCAAGGAAGCCACACCCCAGCACCTCCAGGAGCCCAGGCAAGAACTCACCCTGGCACTCTTGGCTGACTCCTGGGCATTCAGGTATTCTGTGATCTGCAGGACAAGAAGAGGGGAAGTGGTCAAGATGGAGGTGTTCTCAAATGAGCAAATAGGAGCAACCAAGCATGCTGCTGCAGGGTACAGTCACACTGCTGTCTGGAACTGCTCAACCCGACACTGGTTAATCCATCTCCCTGCATGTCCACCTGGCTATTTATCCCAGCCCTCAAGTCTCTGATGAAACACCACCTTCTTTCTACCATGTCTGCCGTCCCCCATTTAAAACTATGCAACCCCCCCATCCTCTGGACTAGACTTCTATTTTCCCCTTTCCTCCACAGTTATCACCTTGCAGCATTTGATTTGATTAATTATGTTCATTTTCCTTGTCTCATGCTGGAATGTAAATTCCACAAAGTAGGGGTAAGGTTTGTCTGTTCTCATTATAGAGTGAACTCATAGAAAGTGTTTATCATCATGATGTTGGCAAAGGAATTTCTGGATATCAGAGCCATTACGAGTAGCTTCATGCGAGGACATTAAGATAGCCAGTACCTCTGACCCACAAACCACCAAGACACCACGTGGACCTGTGGGCTGAAGGAACATGGCTATAGGTGGTCCTGGGTAAAAGGACTTGGAGGCGCCATGCTAGAGAAAAGAACTGGGAGGGAAACAGGTTTTGACCCTCTGCATCCCCTAGGAAAGCTCCCTAGTCTGTCAACTGGGGCACCTGCAGAGGGAACTTTCTGCTTTAGTTTGCAGTTGCATTCTCAGCCAACCCACAGCTAATTAATTTGTGCTTTAATTAGATTTTTTAAAAACCCCAGCAAACCCAAATCCATTATCTTGCCCCAGCAGGACTGGAGGCTGGTGGATTCCCTGCTTCTGCACTGGCTCTGGGTACAGTCCCCAGTCCCTCATCTGTGACACTGCTTTCAGGACGGGGAGCCCCTCTCCAAATCACGTACCACTTTCTGGAACTGCTTCTCCTTGCGCACCTCCACCATGACCAGTCCCTCCTTCACCAGGCCCAGCCCCACATCGCCTTTGGAATCCGCGAATTGCAGGGTAACATGGGGGCAGCTGGCGCTCAGGTGCTCCACATTGAGCAGGCACTGAGTGTTTTGAATGTCCCGCACCACACTGTCCACAGCATCTGTGCGAGCGTCCTCCTGGACAGGAATATAGCCATGTTAGTGAGGGGGATGTGCGAAGGCCAAACAAGAGCTGCCTGGGTCTCCAGGCTGTCTGTCCCTGGACCTCCTCCCTTCAGGTCTCTGTGAGTGACAAGCAATTCCTGGATATGAAGGAGCCCTTCCTCTACCCCAACCAACTGCACATGAGCCATTCTTACCACCGACTTTTGGACCTATAATTACCCACCTTATGCCTCTGCCTAAAATTTGTCCAGTGAGTGTCGCTCAGGCCTCTGTAAACTTCTATGGTCTTGCTCCAGCATGTGGACCCTACCATGTCACTCATCTCCCCATGCTCACAGGCGCTCCCCAGCTCAATCTATGGCATTGCCCACATCGTCTGTGATGTTTTCCCGTTGGCACACTTTGTGACAAGGTGCTTCCCACCTGCATCCAGTGCCCTGTCCTTGGAGGCAGCACCCAGGCGTGCTGCTCTGAGTACCAGGCACCTCCTCAAAGATGAAGCCTCAGTCTACTCACTGGAGCTCCCTGGGGTGGGGTGAGGGGGCAGATGCCGCTGACTGGTTCTCTCTTCCTGGGAATTGGGGCCGCTACAATTCTGGGTACAGACTCTACTATCCTCCCTTCCCCCTGCCTCTGGGCTCCTTGCCCCACCTTGCCTGTACCCCCAAGTCTCTCTCTCCCCCTCCCTGACATAGCTTTCACATTACTCTGCACCATCTTAAAGCGCCCACAGTTCTAATGTCTAAATCCACAACTCTAGGCGTGATCTTTCTTCCATACTGGACCCTGTGTAGCACACTGGGGATCCTCCAAGTTCCTCAAACTGTTCCTCCTTTCCCTTGACCAGCAGCAACACATCCCTATGTCAGGATTCAGTGCACATTAGCTTCCCCGCCTTGTCCCACCTCTCTGATATTACCGTGTGTTTCTGACACTTGCCCCCCCCCCACTTCCCAGGTGGTCCTGCCCTTATCTCTAGCCTAGATTGTCAGGACCATTTCCAACCATTCCTTCCAATCTACCCCCCACTTACAAAGCTATCAGAAACAGATCTGACCACAACATATTTTGGTTAAAAATGCTGTTGCTTCTCTACCTGCCTTAAGATACAGAGAATAATCTCTTGCCAGGACACACAAGGCCACAGTATCCAGGCCCTTCTCTCTTGCTGTGGGGATGGAGTTTTTATACCAAGTGCAATGTAACTCACCAGGCCCACCCAGTGCTTAAGAACAAACCGAATTGCTATCATAAAACACATTTCCAACTTCTCTTCCCAGGCTGAGGGGCCTGCAGCAATGGCTATGTCAGTCTGTGGGTCCCCCTGAGAAGAGGATGAGCCTGTACTCACATCTTGGGGCACCTGGATGAAGGCGAAGGCATACTCTGTGGCTTGTGCTGGCAACACACGAGTGCTGAAGGCAGGGGGCAGGGTACCCAAGCGGGTAGATGGCAGGATCTCTCTCTACAGAGGAAGCACCAGGACAATATCATCACACACCCAGTGATGTCACTTGCTTTGGGGATAACCCTCTATACCAGGCTGCCGGGAACTTATTTTGGGCCTCTCCCACTTGCTTGGCTCAGTTCCATTTTGCTAGTCTCCTAGGCTTTTCTAGTTGGTAAACCAGCTGCTGGTGGGCAGCTATTACTCCATGCCTGCTCGCATGGGCCTGGTACTGGCATACCCAGAGGCTCCCTGCAGTTAAGATAGTCATGGAGACACTGGGCTTACCTCATCACCCCCCTTCCTTTCAGTACCCTTCGCTCTGCCACACGGGCTCCCTGTCTAGTACTCCCTAGGGGAGGGTGCTCACATCAGAAAGGGTCCTGACAGCGCTGGGCATGCCTCTGGTTCTGGCCCAGGTACCTGGAGCCACTCCAGTTAATGCTTTACTGTCTGCTTCCAGGGACCCAGTATGGTCCCAGACCTGGACTTTCTGCTAGCAGATCCTCATAGCTCATCTTTGAGGGCTGAAAGGACAGTAGATGGGCCCTGCCACACCTAGTGTCAAATTCCTTAGGATCTATTAGTGTTTGAAGGCCTCTGGCCACATCTACCTGTACTTCCTAGTAGTTCAGGGGGCCTGGCCTGTTTTACGAAGAGCAGAGGTACCCAATGTGTATGTCCCATCAGTATGCAGGACTTTTGAGAGATGAGATGGACTTGACTAAGGGATCTACCAAAAGCCTGATAGTCCCTGCCTTGCCTGTCTTCCACCCTGGTCCCCAGCACTCACATTGCCGTAGTCAATGTAGAAGACATGCACTTTGGCAGGGGATTCCACTTTTTCTACCCGAGCGCGGTACCTGCAATGGCATCATGGTTAGAGTTTGCAGAATCGTAGTGCCAGGAACCTGATCCCTGGGACATAGCACTTCCTGCCCAGGGTCTCTGGGGTCACAGAGGTCAGTTTTCAGGGTACGGAGGCCCAGGCTCAGGGAGCTCTGGACAGCATCTATAGGAGTCGGAGTGGGGCTGGGAGCAAGGAGGGAGAAGGGAGCATGTGGAGCAGATTAATGTGTCCTTGGGGCATAAAGCAACAAGAGTAATGACTAGATTGATGCCTGCTGTTTAAGCCCAGCACACTAAACAGCAGCTGTAATTAGCCGGCAGATCTGTCTGGGAGGCTGCAGCAGGGAACACATCCAAGTCACTTCGTCACCCAGGGAAGGCCATGGGCTCTACCCTTGGTAGATCATACATGAGTGACCTTCCGGCCTGGAAGTGCTGCTGCTTGTATCTGAGACAGCAGAGGTGCAGGGTTGGCTGGTAGGTCCGGGCTCATTGTGAACAAATCTCCTTGAGGAGTAAGGGCTGGGTTGGAGGGTATCAATCACCAGTCTTACTATCCTGGTGTCCCCAGGAAAGGGGGAGTGGTACCACTTTATCCTACAATCTCTGGAGGCTGGCTAGATGACAGTACCCCTTCTCCCTGACTGAAGGTGGATACCCCGGAGATCTGGTAGAGGCTGTCACCAACGACCCAAGAGAAAGCAGATGCTGTACAAATGCCTGCCACTCAATAGCAGCTTTGCAGGCCTGGGCCCTAGACTGCTTCTCCACCCTGCTTAATCCCAGTTGCCCTGTTGGCCCATGTGGCTTACCATTCTCCATCTACAAATTTGGCAATGCAGAACTCTCCCCGGCGGGGGGCGTAGGAACCCTCGACAGGAGGGTGATTGGAGATGTCATTGCGCATGTTCTCCATCAGCTTTTCCAGCTGGGTGCCTGTAGAAAAAGGGCAGTGAAACTTGGGGCCTGATTTCTGGGTGAACCCAGGGACTGAGTATGTCGTGAGGTTCCAGAGGGCACCACGCACTGGTTACTTTAGCCAATACAGGGCAGCCCTTTGTGGCTCCCAGTCAAGCAGCTTCACGCCAACCACATTCAAATGTGAACTGATGACTTGCTTATATCTCGGGCCTTGCATGCGCACACCTTTCTAATATACTGGCCATGGCGCAGGAGCCCTGGGGAATGTACCTGGGCCTTCTAAACTCTTTTCCCAGTGCTAGGGGTGTAATTCAGGGCCTGTGCATCCTAGAAGTGCACCAATGAGATACATTCCTTGTGGCTAGGTCTTGACTGAAGAAGTAGGTAGGCAAACGGATACTGAGCAAGGGTGAGCAGCTTCATGAAGAAGAGCTGTTAGCCTACACCCCGTGTCTTAAAAGAGACAGCTGGATTTCATGATTAGCAGGAGCCAATCTGCCCAGTGTCTCTTGGAGGCAAAAGGATGGATTCCTCATAACCACAGACAGGAAAGTACCTCAGAATCAGAGCCTTGAAAGATGAGGGGAAATTGAGTAGGGATAGAGGCTCCACCTATTCAAACAGGCACCCTGGCCCTTGCTACTCTGTAAAATTCATGCTGAACAGCACTTCCAGTGCTGCCAGGTTGGGGTCCCCTTTCTACCTCTTCTCAGCAGGGTGCAACGACCCACTTTCCTGCCCAGTATTCCTGGCAGAAGGTCAGCCAGCCCTTGCTGCTTACCTATAGCTCCTTGACCAGTTTTGGCACTACCCAAGGTCTCCTTTTCCTTCTCTGGCTCCTTCCTGCAGTGCCTTCCCTACCCCGCTTTGCCAGGCATCAGTCCCCTGGGGCCTGTCCTTTTATGGCCCTGCTGGCCCAGATTCTAGATCACCCTCACAGCCTCCTTGCTCTCTTCCACCTCGTAGGTGAGGACAGAGCTGGCATTCTTCTTTCCCTTCAGGGCTGAGCTCCACTGTAACAGGTGCAGAACACATGTTTATTGTGGTTAAACTTGCCACCACCAGCCTTTTAAGTTCCCTGTCTGTGTTTATGTTTCTGACATTACACTGTGAGCTCCTTCAGGGCACAGACCACAGCTCACTTGTTTGTTTACTTGCACAGAGGCCTGGTAGGATTCCCAGTGCATGCATGGTGCTTACTAATCCGACCATACTGAAATGATCTCTGCATATGCACACATGTCCTCTTCTTAGGCTAATGTGCACCCACAGTCCTGGCATTCATTCAAGTGAGTGGTGAGGCCTCTGGGCTCCTCCACAGTGTTCTTGCTCACAGATCCCCAAGCTCCAGGGACTGGGAAGCAGCCTTCACATTGACAGGTGCTCCTGAACTGGTCTACTTGTAGTTTATTGGATTTCTGGGTTCCAAGGCAACAGAAAGAAACAGGCTCCCGCCTCCTGCCAGCAGCACAGCCTCCTGGAGGTCCTTAGACAGGGTCTGATTGGTCACTTGCAGCTCATGTTTTTGTCAGATCCTATGTGAAGATGAGCTTCAGCAGGAAGGGGACAAGGTGAGAGGATGTGCCTTGAGGAGCCCAAATGGTTCAGAGAAGGAGGCTACAGATTCTGTTCATGTATTTACCAGAGCCAGCAGCATTCTCTCTGGTACTTATTACGATAAGCCAGTGACAATATTCTAGGAATATGGACTTTTTCTAGTCCTTTTTCTTTCCTATTTCTGCCTTGGACACCATTCTCTCCTATCATCCCGGCTTCCTACAGGAGGGAGTCACACAGAAGCTTGTACTGTCAAGCTGTGCCTCTGAACACAATGGGCCAGGAAAGGTGGTCCTTCCTACTGGAGCTCTCAGCCAGACCAGGACGAGGAACAGGGACGTTTGCCTTAGTGAAATGACACCGCCACCAAAGCAGCTGACCGGGAAATATCATTTAGGGGGAAGTGGCTGAGACGGGCTGTTGGTAACTTGGAGCAGGTCTGGGAGTAAGATGGAGAAAGTGAGGCAAAAACCTTATCCTGCCATCCTGGGGCTGCCCAGGTCTGCACACCGCACTGCCAGGATTTTGCTCCTTGGACCAAAAGGAGGCCCTAAGAGCTTACCCCAGCCCCAGAGCAGCACGAAGAGGAGGGAGGTTAGGGAAGTAAGAGAGGCGGATGTGGCTGCCACCCCATGCCCTCTAGAAATCTGATGTCTCTGGATGGGGACCCTGGCCATCCGAGGCAGACAGAGGATAGGAGAGAGGAGAAGGAATTTCACAAAGACTGCTAGGGAATAGCTTACCCTAGAGCCTGCTTGTTGCCATGGGAACTGGCCACCACACTTCTATACTAACCTCTGTAGAAGCCCCCACGAGAGAGAGGGGGGAGGGCAGGCTCCTACCCCTCTAGTTTACCCTAATAAGCAGGGATCCCTGACCACATCAGACAATCTACTCCATTATTCCTGACATACTCAGGCAACAAATCCTCATGCCCAGCCCTGCCAGGGGTGTCTGGGAGTAAAAGCATTACCTAAGAGTCTCAGAGAGCTACCCAGATGAATCTGTAACGTCACCTGTCCTCAGAGGACCTGCCTGGTCTGCCACATCCCCAGGTCCACTCCAAGGCTCGCTTGTGAGTTTCTGAGGTGCCCCTTAGGCCCAGAGAGATGGAGACTGGAGCAGTAGCAGTTGTACGTTCTGTGGGAGGGAGTCTGGAACTCTCGGCTCCCATGCTGGGATCAGCATTTTGGGCTTCAGCACATAGTCACTCACCAGTCTCCACGTCTTGCACATAGAAGTGCAGGTCATCCGTGATCTCAGTCACAAACACGGGCTTGTAGCTGGCGGAGCGCTCCTTCTCTTCCAGCACAGGCAGCACCTCCTCTACAGGCTGCTCCTCGTAGTGGGCCCAGACCTGTGGGAGGAAGGACATCAGCTAGAGGCTTGGGGTAAATGGGGTCATTCTCTAATCCCAGCACACTCAGGGAGGCAGACGCAGGCGGATCTCTGTGAGTTCCGGGCCAGCCTGGTCTACAGGTGAATTCCAGGTCAGCCAGGGTTACACAGAGAAACCCTGTCTCGGAAAACAAAAACAAAGCTCCAGGATCTCACCCCAGGCTTATTAAATTATAATCTAAAGAGCTAGGGGGAGAATCAAACCAAAACCAAACCAAGTTTCAGATGATCCCATGCATAGTAGAGCGTGAGGATCCCACCACTGAGCTGCCACGGCTGCCTGCTCAGTTCCTCTGGTTTCAGATCTCCACCTCCCCTCCCATAGTCCTCTGCAAGGTCACTTCTGTGGCTACCCCCCTTCCTCAGGCACTCCAAGCTGTGGAGGGGAGAGGGGGACTTGTCTCTGTGCAGAACTGTATCTCCTCTGCTCTGAGCCACTCACCTCTAGCAGGTTGCTCTGACCTCAGCTTAGAGGCTCGGCCACCCCTCTCCACCCTTCCCTCTCTTCCTTCCTTCCCCAAGTCCTGTGCCAGAGCTGCAGCAGCTCAGAAGCTGATTCGACGTGACAGCGCGTCAAGTCCAATCCTGCGGCCAGGAGATTAGCCAAGTAGTGAGGCCTGTCAGAGCAGGGGCGGGAGGTGGCTCTCCAGCTGAGCAGCAGGAAGCGGCTGGGGAGTCAGGGGATAGGACCACACGTGGCATCATGAAGACATACAGAGAGGGAAAGGAATGGTTTAGTATTAGCCAGAAACCTGCATGCTCACTGGTGCCATGCACCTAAGCATTCTCCAAAGATCAATGCATTTGAGCCTCACCACAACCTTTTGAATGAATATAATACTATTCCAATTTTGTAAATGGGGAAACTGAGGTACACAGGTTTGCAATCAGACATAGGTCCCTGGTGCTGGCCGGGTGTCCTGAAGGCAGCAGGCAGCACAGGGCTATGGGAAAAGCTTAGAAGGCAGGGGTTGTTACCCTTTACCTTGTGTTTGATTTGAACAAGTCATCTCCTGGTCTACTTCCTTTGATTAGAACATTAACATACAGTCACCGATATTCTCAGCTAATGAGCAGATTCTTGGGTGGCCCCTGGAAGGAGCGGAAGGGCAGGTAGGCTGCAATTATGGACCTCCTTGAGTTATCCCCACGCTTACGCTTCGGCCTTTTATGTGGCATCAGTGTGTGTTTTTCTATCAAAAGGAGAAGCAAGCACTGTGAGCTTTCTGAGTTTAGGGGATGCTAACGGGAGTGGTTAAGACCCACGTAGGCCTAAGTTTACTACCTGCTACACAGAGAAGTGCTTTCCACGCAGCACTCGTGGGGCTGTACTTTGTGTTTGTGTCCATCGTGACTACCACTGCTCTCGTCCCAGCACCGAGAGACCAAAGACATGCACCAGCCGCCCTGGTTGGCCAGGAGAAGCAGCCAGTGAACTGTTAATGCACAGCTCCATCTCTGCTAAGGGTTCACAGGCCCATGTACCTCTAGCTAGTCAAATTCCCTAGGAGAAGACTTTGGGGGATCGTCACAGGCTGTCAAATAAGGCTTTGGCTCTTTTGCTAGGTTTCTCTGGCCGCAAAGTATCTACTCAGCCAGTCATTCTTATCGCCTGGGCTCCCAGACTCTCTAGAGCCTTTGGAACTCCACAGATCAATAGGACTCACAATGCCTCTAAGACAAGCCTGTCACCACTACCTTGAACAGCTGGAGCCACCGCCAGCCACCTGGCTGACCCAGCAGTCTTCCCCTTACTGCCAGCACCCTGCTTCTCACCTTCCATCTCTCAGCACCCCACGCTTCAGCTGTCTGCAGCAGCCCTTTCCTCCCTCTCCTGCTCGGCCTACTGTTCTCTAGCCTTTCCTAATGACAAGATCTCTGTGCTGGCTGACAGAGGGAATTCTGGGTCTGGGAGCCATTCAGAGACCAAGCCTACCCCGCCCGGCTTCCTGGCTGCGGCTGCTAGGGAGGTTGCTCCTCAGCTGTTGATGAATCTGGAGCAGACTGACAGGGTGAGAGCAGAAACTGCTAATGAGTCCTCAAGTGAAAGAGCCTCCGGCGACAGCACTGGGTTCCCTCCCTGGGGAGAAGGGGTGGAGCTTTGTTCATCACAGGCTCAGGTGGGCAGCAAGCTGAGGTTGCCAATAATGCAAACCAATGCCCGACAGATGCTCCCTGCCACAGGTTTGGTAGCTCCAGGTCGGCTGGAGGACAAGGGGAGGCTGTCTTCTGGGCTGAGAAGACAGTGAAAGCAAGATGCCTACCTATGGAATGGCAGTTCCTGTTTCCCTCGGGAGAGAGGGGGCAGCACAGCTATTCCTTGGGACTTGGCAGCCAGTGGTCCTATGTGAGTTGGTAAATGCCAAGTCTCTTTTTTGGAGTGATGGAGTCTGTCTGCTGGGATGGGTGTGGTCCTCACCCTTAGAACAGGTCCCCTTGTAGAGTGTTATCTCAGGAGGAAAGCCCCTATAGTCTCTTGAGCTCACAACTCTGCTGTGCTCTTGGCTGGGAGAATCTTTGTGGATATTCCTCTTCCTGGACCCATGAGAGGGTGACAGGAAAATTCAAAGACCTTTTCTAGAAGGATCAGTAACTGTGTACACAGAGACGCAAAGAGTTAGGGTTTCACTCCCAGGTTCTTGACAGAGGGAGGAGCTGGGAAAAGACCCCTATGGCCAAGATGTTTTCCAGGGAAATGTGAGTCGGGTCTCAGCAGCAGGGCCCAGACATAAGGAGCCTGGTAGAGTTAGTCTCCCCTGATCGTGAACCATTTCTGGGTGGATTAATGCTCTGGTGGTGGTAGGTTTACAGCCAGGCTGAAGAAGCGTCTATTTTCTTCTTTGGTCTGTCTTGGAGCAAAGCACTGCTGTGCGGCTTCACAGCTCTGGCTGCAGCCCTAGCCTTTTCCCTCCCCTGCGCCTGCTCCAGGCTGTTCTGCAAAGCAAGTGTCTCATCTTCTCAGGTTCCTTCTACACCTGGGGCTTTTTAGGACCCCCTGTTGCTGCAGCTACCATTAGGGAAGGAGCCCATTATACTGGGCACAGGAATGGGTCAGAATGGGCCAAGATTGGGGCTGTCTCTTCCTGGTTTCTGTACCCCTGGTCCTTTCTCTTCTTTGTGTTTCTTCCCAGGGAATCCCAGACCCTCTTCTTGCCAGGAGAGAAAAAAGTGTACAGGGAATTCACAGGCTAGAGTCTCTCCGATCTAAATCCTATTTAATATCCCTGCTCACTAGGTTCCAAGGGTGTGACTGGCAGGGAGCCAGGGTGGCAGAGGCCTTCAGATGCACAGCAGGGAGGCCAAGCTCAATAAAAACTAATCAATGGTTAATCCAGCCACGTTCAAGACCCTGCTGGGATGAAAGAGGGAGAGAGGAAAAGGGACAGAAGAAGAGAGGAAGAGAATGTGTGTGTGGGGTATCTGCCACCTGTGACTCCCTCCTTGTTCATATCCAGAACACCCAAGGGCTGTGGAAAGGGAGGGTCTTATGGGGCACAGGGAGGAGTTAAACCCAGCAGGGAGGCAGCTGAGTTCTCCAGCCAGACTGAGCTTCTGATCCTAGTCTGTATTGAACGGTCTTAAAGAGGCAGCTCCTAGGCTTCAGCATCTTCGGGTTCCTCCAGAGACACAGTCACTAATGCATGCATGCACGGCCACATTGTCCAAATGGTTCTACACGCACCTGCTCTCACAGTCTCTCAGCATTCCCTTTCCTGGTTTAGCCTGTATGTATAAACATTTGCACATTGTAAAAGAAACATAATCCTTTACTCCTCAATAATAGAAGCAGTCCTCAGGAGGTCACAAGTGGGAAATGCTGGGGCTTTTTCAGGGTCACCTGAGATACCCAGGTTCCTTGGCTCCAAACTCCTCCATCAGCTGCTAACTCTTGACACTCACTAACAGGTTCTGCAGACAAAGCTTCTCCCTAGAAGCAGCCCCACTAGGAGGTGGAAAGTCAGGCTGGTTCCTCAAGATCCTAAGTGGACTGGGATTTGCAGAGAGGGACCCACGGGGAAGGTGGCCCAGGATAGAGAATTGTGTGCTGTATTTTAATTGGACTGGAATGAAAATGTGCAGTTCATGTAAGTAATTAATCACTGGTAATTACTCCTTAGCATCATCAAGTGGCACCAACAGAATGACAAGTCTACTGTGCAGTAAATAAGGATGCCTCGTGCTGTACCTGGCAAGGAATCTGGCCAGCACCCTCAGGCCAGATACCACTCCCTGACCTTACCTAAGTCCCTCTTGGACCTGAGGAGGCAGCTTCTAGGCTGCTAGTGAGTTTTCATGTGCTGAGGATTCTGCTCTAGGCGTAGATACTGCCTTTAGTTTACAGCCTGGGCCCTCACTGCTGCCAGCCTGGCCCTCTATGCATCTATTCTGGGACAGCTGAACCCTGTAACAGGAGATCCATTGTGCCTCCAGTCCCTGCCTCAGACAGATGACACAGGGATGGCAGTCTTAAATTCAGCTGTCATAAAGAGTGTTGCCCTCCTTCCCTGTCTAAGTCAAGGCTGTCTGCTTCCCCACCACTCTCAGGAGATGGGGTTTCAAGTGGGCAGGAACTGCAGCAAGGAAAAAGGGAACTTCTTCTGATGCCCTGAAGCTCCTCGAGACCGCAGACCGTCTCTTGTGCCTAGCCCGGGTTTCTGGGCCACTTCCCTATGGAGTCTGACCACCTGTGCTCTCCTGCCACCGAAGTGGGCAACACCCGTCCCGATTCCCAAAGGATGACTAAGGGCAGAGATTCCTAGGTCCAGTAGTGAAAGAGGAAGGAGGAGGTCCTGAGCCAAGAGGTAGCTGCTTTGGACTGAGGAAGAATACAGTGTGTTAGGGGCACAAAACCCCCTAACTCCTATTGGCAGGTGTCTTGGCTTTGGGAAGTGGATTTCAAGCCAGATGGCTGCCCTATGGGGAAGGAAACATTTATTCTTGGAACAATTTATGGTTTAGCATAGTTGTCCCACGAAACCCTCTTCAAGCACAGAGGAGCCCTGACAGATTGGTGGCTGGCTGATTTATCCCATTATTAGGTAGGCTATAAGTCAATGGAGACAGGCCAGTACGGGAGGGGGTCAGCCCAGCTCCCACTCCTAAGCCACAGAGTTCCTTAATAGTCAATTTGCTTCCAAAAGCTGCTTTGGACCCACCCTGTCTCTTCAGTGTCTGCAGAGAGATAGGCTGTAAATCTGCTGTTCTAAGGGCTTCCATGCATCTCACTGGGCTGCTTCCCTGCAGGGCAGTAAGAAGGGAATTCAGAGGTGGGCTGCCCAGACCCTTGGTGGGCTCTGACAGAGAAGGACAGGATGACCCCAGGCTCTTCACCAGTAGTGTCCTGGTCATTTCTTCTAATGCTCCAGGGTCATCTATAGTATCCTGCTGTAGGTCTGGGACACTACTGGGAATCTTACAGAGTGACAGCCTCTGCCCACTGCAGGTCCTTAGAAGGCTATGGCCCAAGGTGGTACCTTATCTTTGGCTCTGTGGTGTGTGGAAAGGAGGAGGTAAGAAAAGGCACATGCCACGGAATGATTAGCACACTCTTGGTACCTTCTCTTTCCTCTGCTTGGCGGCCTCCTCAGCCGACAGGAGGGGCTTGTAGTAGGCGCTGCGCTCAGCAGTGAAGTGGACCTTGGAAAGCGCTTGTTCCACCAGCAGGACGGAGAGGTTCGCCCCATCTATGTGGAGCCAGCCAATGAAGTTGCCAGCCTTATCCATGCTCTCGACCTCCACCTCCACCTGGGGACAAAAGACAGCTGTGTGGGTAGAGTTCTGCACAGGTGCAGGTGTGAAGGTTGAGAGTGATACCAAGGCTCTCAAGCCTCAGTAACTCCTACATTCATTCTACGGAGCAGAAGCAGCTAGAACCAGAGAATTCTTGAGAGAATGTATTGTTGACATGGGTGCAGCGATGTTAAGGACCCCAATGTCTCAGTCCCATGGGAAGTAGTAAAACCTTCCCCACACGAGTCTCAGGGATGACAGCACCTTCCTTGAGTGTGGGTAGGAAAGCGGACAGTGTGCAGCAAATCTCCACATAGCTTTTCCACTCATCAGGTTTACAGCCTGAAGACGGCTCCTACTGAGTTAGCTAAACCTGCCTCCTTGTTCAGCTGTATGTATGTGTCTGTATGTATATGAACCCAGCATCCCTATTCAACAGTAAATAACTATACACTGTGCTTTGGTGTCTCCATCAGGGAGCTCAGGACACCCGATCCCAGCTTTCTGTGTTGTGTGTTTTGTCTTTTCTTCATGTCCTCGCCGCCCCCACTTAGGTCAATCCTGGCAGCTGTGTCAAGCACAGCATTCTAGACTCATCATTCCGCTTTCTTTTCCCCTTCCTCTTGGTATGGAGCTCCTGGGGTGCAGCTGACTCACCTTGGTTAAAGGAGGCCCTTTGCTTAGTGTGTAGGAGCAAGGGGAGAAAGAGGCTGAATATGGTGCACCCCACCCTCCCTCAACCACCACAGTTCTTGTGCGGAAGAAAGGCAGGCTCAGGAGCAAGCCAATCCCTGGGGAAAGGGAGACTGAATTCTTCCAGGAAGAACCGAAAGGATTAATGTTTAATGGAGGTAATTAAACAGGCTTCCAGAAAGCAAGTGGGGGGAGGGGGGAAAGAGGACAGGTAAGGCAGAGGCTGTGGGTGGAGCTGCATTAGCACACAGGGCAGTTTGGAGGAACAGGGCAACTCCAGAGGTCATCCTTCATAAGGGCAAGTGGATAGGCTACCACAAGCCCAGACATGCAGCAGAGTTTGAGGGTCTTAGGCCATTTTCATGAATGGCTCTATCCACAGGACCCCAGAGCTGGCACAGACTCTGTTCCTCCAAGTTGGTGGCTCAGAATTGTGTCCTTTGGGGAGGTTGCCCTGACCCAACCTCAGAAAAGCAATGGACCACAATAAATTCCTTCCTTCTCTCTCAATCCCTGTTCTTCCTCTGCTAAAGGGGACTATAAAAAGCCTTTGCTGCTAAATGTAAAACTTGTATTAATTTAAATGGCTTCAAGCTCGATTAAGCAATAAAATGAATGTCTAAATACCTGGGAATTCTCAGAGCCTGAGCCGGTGCCAGTGGCAGAGGGCTAAAAGGAATGAGAGGGTAGCTGGGAAGTGTCCGGTGACATTACAAAAGTAGAGAGAGGTGGCTAGGTTCGGAGGGGCAGAGACAAAATAACAGAGATAAAGGTAAAAGGGGAAGAGCCAGGGAGGAGTTTTTCACTGCTATTTTGCTCCTTAGCCCCGTTCCTAATGAGTGGAAATGCCAGTTTAAATTGGGGTGTAGCAACCAAGGGGGCATGCAGAGTTCACTAGGGTCTGCAGAAGAGAATAGATTCCATCTGGCCTCATTGTTGAGTTTGCAGGTAAACCAAGGCAAGGGGGGTGGAGTTGGCGCTAGCTGGGGCAGAGCCAACAAACGCAGGTGGTCTGACTTGTTTTTTACGTTGCTCCAGCAGGCCAGGCTCACCCTCTCCTCAGGCTCCCCAGCTTGTCTCAGGAACAGTCCCTCCTCCAGCTTCTCTGTTTTCTGAGAGGTAAAGCTGGCCCTTCCACCATCCAGACATAGGACCCTGGAACACTTCAGCAAAGCTACATGTAGTGGGAAGAATCAGCACTTTTGCCCGGTAGGTGCTAAAATAGGCTTCTCCTTGCTCTGAGTCTAGCAATTAACTTGTGAAGAAGAGCAAGGGGTGCTAAGAGTTCAATGCTCGATCTACCTCTCAATAGTTCAGGGCACCACAAACTTGACTGTCCTGCAGGGAGAGGACCTGGTGAGCTGAAGGGGCCATCAGGACTGCAGTAACAAGACAAAAAAAAAAAAAACTGGGATGGGCATGATGTCACTGTGGAAGAAGACCACCTTTCCTTTGCCTTAATTTGCCAAGTTTTACCAAACAGGCTAAGGCCAAGAAGCAGTAGGTCCCAGAAGAACTCGGGGGTGGCAGTGGGAAGAACAGATGGGCTGGCTGCCTTGTGTTTGGAAGCTCAGGGGACATGTGCCCAGCCAAAAGCAAATGGGGCTGGTTCAGTTCCCAGCCAACATGGAGTCTAAGCCCACACCAATTTCCTCCTTCTCTGACCTGTCATGTTCCAGAGTTTTAGTAGCCAAGAGTTTGTTACCCCCCCACTAAAACAGAGGCTGTCGTGTCCCCCCTCCCCATGGCCACATAGCATCCCTCTAGGCTTGGCAGGCCCCCAGGCAGCTTGCAGTGGGCCAGTGTGGTTTTCTGCAGCGGGTTGGGCTGTTGGCACTGATGTAAGAGAAGCTCAGAGATGGGTTGCTGAGGCAACCAGGCAGGAACAATCTCTCTCATCCTACACAGTGCCATGCTCAGACCTCGCTACACATGGCAAACCCCAAACTGATACCAAATTCTCTGAAGACAGAATACAGATGCTTTCTCCAGGATTTGCCAGGGATAGCCCAACTAGCAGATGGATGTATTTGGGGCTAACCCATCAAGGAGCAGTGGGCTCTCCCTGGCAGGCAAACCCAGACCTCGCATGTATCCAGCTTCTTTCTGCCTGCCACTGATGTGCTAACTTGGGCTTGACAAGTCCCTAGGCCCAGCCAGGAGCAGAGGAAAGAAATCTCTGGCCTTGGGCAGTGTGCAGCCACTGTTCCATCTGGGGTTGTAGAAGGAGATAAAGCTGTTGCCAGTAGGGCACAGCTTCCTCTTCATTCCAACTGCCAATGACATAGTAATTTCTCAATCAAACAAAGGCTCTCAGGGGAAGGTGTCCGGGCTACTGTTTTTGCAGGCTTCCGAGTTACTTGGCTCCTGGTCTCTGCAGTCAAGTTCCATGTTATAGCTCTACTTTCCTGGATATACCTAGGCTTGGATAGGTGTTATCTGTGACTCTTCTCTGGTGTGGAGAATTGTGGGCCTCATGAGCAGAGGCTAAGCAGGGAGCTTCCAGAGTGGAATGCACGGCCAGCCTTCTCTACTTGTCTCCTTTAGACTGACTGCCAGGAACCTGTGGTATAACAGTTAACTAAATGAGGATCTACGCCCACACAAATTCTAGGTTTAACTCCAGGACTTGGACTTCTGACATTCCCTCCTCACTTCTCAAAAAGAGCCATGGATGGCTGTGTTTATTAATAGTTCTAGAGACTTAGAATACTTAGAAGGCTGAGGCAAGAAGATCACTTGAGCCCAAGAGTTCAAGCACAAGGCAGGAGGCATCTGTGTAAAACAGACACTACACAGAGACAGATTAATTTTTGTTTGTTTTGAGGCAGGGTTTCATAAAGTCCAGGCTGGCCTCAAGTTCATTTTGCTGCTGGGGATGGCCTTGAATTCCTGATCCTCTTGCCTAATTGTCCAAGGAGTGTGCCGCTATGCCTGCTTTTATTCTTTCTACTTAGAGTGCCAGGAATCAGTCCAGGGTTATGTGCGTCCTAGACTATTCTTCTGTCCACACACTCCATTCTGGTTATCCATGATAGTATTATAAAGTGACCATGAAGACTGAATTAGAAAATATTGAACCATTATTCTTAGAGGGAATAAAAGGTTTAGGAGGGCTATAGAGATGGCTCAGCTGTTAAAGAGCAAAGGCTGCTCGATCATCCAGAGGACCTGGGTTCAATTTCCAGCACCCCCATGACAGATCACAGCTGTCTGTAACTCCAAGTACAGGGGGCCTGACACCCATGCCCAAACACTAATGCACATAAAATAAACATAAGGAAATGCTTTCTTTTCTTTTAAGGTGGAGGCGGGGGTTTGAGACACAAGGGTTTCTCTGTGTAGCTTTGGACCCTCTCCTGAAATTCACTCTGTAGACCAGGCTGGCCTCAAACTCATAGAGATCTGCCTGCCTCTGCCTTCTGAGTGCTGGGATTAAAAGGTGTGCGTTACCACTGCCTGGCAATAAATGCTTTCTTTAAAAATAATAATTAAAGAAAAAAAGGTTTAGAAATCTGGAGTCTCTTATTACCTGTTTGCCAAATATCTAACCTTATTCTAACTAAATGTGTTTGTGTTTAAAGACACCTTATTTAATATGTATCACTGATTCATTTACACCAAGCTCTCAGCACCATAAGAGGTCAGACCCGAATGATAGTTATGTAACATGTATTTTTTCTTTAAGGTAAATCCCAGCTTTCTTGACATACTCTTGCTTGGGACCATTTTCTATGACAAAAATCACTAAGAAAAAAAATCACTTGAGTTTGCTTCCTCCAAAATTCAAGACACTAAACAGATCACAAACAGAAAAAATTATTTATACTCTGAGAGCTAAAACAAGAAAGCAGAGTTATCTAGGCATACTGCACTGCCTTTAATCCTAGCACTTGGGAGGCAGAGGCAGGCAGATCTCTGAGTTCCAGGTCACCCTAGTCTACACAGAGAGCTCCAGGCCAGCTAAGACTACATAGTGAGACCCCCATTTAAAAATAAATAGATAAACTAAAACCTCAAAACACTAGGCACTGTGGTCTATGTCTGTAATCCTAGCACTTGGGAAGGGGAGGGCACAGGTAGGAGGACCAGGAGTTCAGATTCCCAGATCCATGTGCTTTCTAATTCCTCACAACCCTAGCAGTAGGTATTTCCAAGCTCTGGGAGGATTTTGAGTATTAAAAAAAGCTTCATTCCTGGTTGAATTGACATTCTATTTGTAGGATGAAAACATTTGAGCATGAAATAAGTTCTCCTACCAGGTAGCAGGGAAAATTGTGGTGATAGCAGTCATGAGGAAACATTTATACTCTATGTATATAACTTATACACAGGTATTGCTGAATTCCTCATGTATGTGGTGAGTTTGAGGCCACCCCTGGCTTCTTGAGATCCTATGTCAAAAAGGAGGTGGCAGTATTGCTTTGTTCGACCTGAACTGGGATTGTGCCTGCCAAGTAACTCAAGCATCTTGCCACGCTGCATGTTTACAAATGACTGCAAAAGCACAAGAATTGATCTTGGGGTTAGTGAGCATGTAAATTTGCAAACACAAAACCTGCAAATGAAGAGGCCTGACTACATATAGATCTCTGTGGGGAGAGCTATTCCTTACAAGTTTCCTCAGATTACAGACTGTAGCTACTGGAGATTTATTCCTGTGAAATATACAAGAAACTTGCTCTTGCCCAACTGGCGATTGCAAGCATTAACCGAGATCTTATCCATGGAGTGCTGTATAAACTGCAAAAAGCTATCTGATACTGTCGCTTCAGCATCTTGGAATGTTTCTAACGTGACTTGGGCTCAGTAGTTTCTGTGTGTGTGGGGGACTCCTACAACGCACGGGACACAAGGAATTCATATGGACTGGCATTTGGTGTTTCCATCTGTGAGCGGTCATGGTCTTGAGGTACTTCAGGGTATGTGTGTGTTTATATAATAGTAGACAGACAGTGGCTCTGCAGTCTCCCTTTGAGTGTATGACAGAGCTGAGGCCTAGGTGGACATGGTTCTGGAGGAGGCAGGAACTTCCTGACAGACTCTAAGGGGCTTGGGTCGCTGAGCTGACGATCAGATGTGATCATCAGGAGTCAGAAGACACTTGTGGGTTGGCGTACTTGCTCTTCTGTCGGCGTCTCTAGGCCTCTGCCCTTGATGTTGGTGGAGTGACTGTGAGTTTTGTGGCTGCTGGACACCTGAGCTAGAGCAGGCTCAGTGAGCTGTGTTCTGCTTGGCTTCAACGTCACCTTTTCTGGCACCACCAGCAAGAGGTCACCCAATGAATACTTGGGGAATCACTTTGCTGCTTCTGGCTTTTAGGGAGCTAAGTGGAGAAGAGAGGTTGAGTGTGGGCTGTGGAGACAGGAGGCCCGACTTCAAATTCATCTGCCTGCACTTTGGTAAATCATTTAACTTTTCTGGACCTTAAAAAAACAAAACAAAACAACACAACAACAACAAACCATGGTAGAAACTTGGGATTTCAGCAATACCTGTGTATAAGTTATATACATAGAGTATAAATGTTTCCTCATGACTGCTATCACCACAATTTTCCCTGCTACCTGGTAGGAGAACTTATTTCATGTTCAAATGTTTTCATCCTACAAATAGAATGTCAATTCAACCAGGAATGAAGCTTTTTTTAATACTCAAAATCCTCCCAGAGCTTGGAAATACCTACTGCTAGGGTTGTGAGGAATTAGAAAGCACATGGATCTGGGAATCTGAAAGACTGTAACTCAATCCTTCACACTAGCTGTGAATTTTGGAGCAGACCAAACAATCTCTTTTAGACTTGTTCCATTAACAAGTCTAGAAACAAGGAGAGGGTGATCTGTGCACTAAGTGGGGTTACATGAAATGCTTCTTCTCCTATCAACTAATGCCAAGAGCTCATGGGCAGCTTCTACATCTCTGGGCTGGTGACATGCAAAAGCTGTCCTGCTTGGTCAAGCCATGCGCTGAGCTCTGCACACTGGGGATCAGTCCCTGATTAGTGAGCCCTGTTGTTCTCTGCCCTTCCAATGGAACTTTGGGTTTTTGACACTGGGGGTTCTTCTGAACAAGAGAAGGTAAGCCAAATGGGATTGACAGGAAGTACTCAGGTATGGGTTACTCCCCAAATCCACCTAAACAGACAGATGCCTATCTGCTTGTGTGTGTGTTGTGAAGGGATGGGAGCTGAGAGTCAACCATGCCCCGGGAGACAGAATGCTAGAGACACAGGACCTGGCCTGTTTGTGTGGGCTGGGGCAGCCAGAGGGACCTTCTGCCTCACAGTGGGACACACCTTCTTGCTCCCAAGCACATTAATGTGCCACTAATGAAATTGTTCTGGCTTATTTACCAAATTAATAAAACAGCACAGGCTGTTAATCTGCAAGTCTCCTAATTACTGAAGAAGAGCTCCTGGTGCCCAGGCAACGCGCACACCTCAGTGCCCACCCAGCTGGTTTGTGGGCTCTTCCTTTCTGGCTGAGGCTGGGGTAAAGAAAGGCAAGAAACGGCAAGAGGAGGAAGAAAAGGAGGAGGAGGAGAACTGGATGCGACCATCGGTGCTATTGTAGTAGAGGGAGGATGGTGGTGACCATCAATTTGTGTCATTTCTACAGCTTCTCTCTCAGTGGCCTCTGTGCCCTCACTTCCAGAAATATATACTCAGTTTCTGTCTCCGCCTCCAAATTGTCCCCCTTTCCCCTCTTGTCTGGATTCTGTCCAGCTCCTTAACACAGGAACTACTTCAATCAGACAGGCAGTGGGGCTGAGTCATTCTCCTGCTCTAAGTGGGAACATACTCCCTGCCTGGGGTGCCACTTGGGGTTTGCCAAGGGTGTGGAGGAAGGGAGAGAAGGAAAGGCCAGGCAAAGCTGATAGTTTCATAAATGCTAACACCTCTGGCCTTCCTAGCCATTTGGCTTACAATTTCTGAAATCTCTCCTTGATATGAATGTGAGAGCGCAAGCACTCTTGGGTTCGACTTTAAAACTGCTCGGGTATTAAACGAGAGGAAGTGAGCTCAGCCTGCTCCGGATGCCCAGGGGTACTAAAGAGCAAAGGCGTATAGCCACATCCTCCTCCTGAGGCTCTTCTGGGGTCCTGGTGTAGGAAGGACATAGAAAAAAAAAGGAAAGTATGCATCAGAACTTGCCTCTTCTGAGTTAAGTAAGGGAGCCTGGGCACCAAGAACAAAAGAATTAGTAGATCTGGGAAAAACAGCAAGGGAAATCCATGTTCCAAGCAATGAACACAGGCGGTCAAAGGAGATGGTTTACACGGGGTTTACTGGCTATGGGCAGGGACCACACACATATACCAGCCTTTCCTATGTTTGCCAGAAGGATGGAGAACAGTAGTCTCTCCCCTAGGGCACTGGCAGAGCCTCTGCACAATGCCTAAGGCAGCACAGAAAATGACTGGAGCCTCCCGTCAGCCTGGGCTCCAGGGCTTGGGAGCCTGGAGAATGCCTGGAACACAGCCCCAGAGCACTGAGAAAGACTGTGTACATGTTGTACACAGCTGCAGGTTTCTCCAGAGGGTGGGAATCTCCACCATTCTCATATGGGCCTGACTCATGCTTTCAACTCCCTCAAGTCACTAGACAGCCAATGGGCACGGTAACACATACAGAACTTTGGAGGTTGAGATAGGAGGATCATTGAGTCTAGCTTGGTTTACACAATGAGGTCTTATCTCAACATAATCACCACCATCACCCAACCAGCCAACCAGCCAACCAGCCAACCAACCAACCAACCAGTGGGGACTGGTAGAAGGGAGCTAGGTCACAGCGATATGACTTTTGGAAGGACCACCTTGTTACAGAAGAGCAAGTCCAGACCCCCCCCCCCTTTGTCTTCTGTTTGTGCCATATACTGTATTTCTCTCAAAGGTGCTCCAGATATGATGCCAGTGCTGGTGGCAATGCATCCTCTCGGGCTTTCCAAATAAACTCATTAAAAAGCAAAACAAAACCACAAACTACCTAGTATGTATCATTTTATTCTCTTTTAGCAACACTAGACAGTCAAAGACTTCAACCCACTCATTCTGCCCAGTCTTTTGTGAGAATGTGAGTAGAATTCCAGGGCAACCAGAGCATGACTGAGATCCCTTTACGACACAGAGAGGGAGCCATGCTATGGAGTGGGTTTTCCACTGTTGCTGAAGCTGCATGAAAGCTGTAGTATGCTGCCACGGCCAGAGTGTGAACGCGAGGAGACACTTCACCTTAATATAGTAGCAGTTTAACACGGCCAACTCAAGGCTTCCCCTCGCGGCCACACACATACCAACTTCTTTCAGAGATGATGAACATTAACACAATGCAATTAATAATTCAATGCTCTGGGAGCTGGGAGGCTATGCCTATGAAAGGCCTCCTGGGTCTCATTACTGTCAGTGCAGTACAGTGGGGAGTGGGCAGGCTAGAGGCAGGCAGCAGCAAGCTCTTTCATGTGCTGCTGGCATGTGTGGCTCTGTCCCCACTTCCTTGAGATGCCCTTTCACCTCTACACTACACGATCCTTTATTATGCTCAACCCAAACTAATAATTGCCTTTCCAATCTCTTCTCTGACATCTTAGCACCAGGCTATGCCAATGCACCAGGGATGCCCAGAAGTCCAGCCAGCGTGGCACAATAGCAAGAAGGGCCAAGGAGCTACTGGAAATGCAGGGTGAGCCTGCATAGCAAGTGAACTGACTAGGCTAGAAGGGCTTCCTTCTCCTCTTCCACCTCTAGGATAGGGGTAGGATGATGACAGGGTGGGAATACACTTTTGGTCCTGCCTGAGGCAGAGAGGCAGAAACCAAGGCATTAGTATCGTTGGAGTCTGCTGGGAAATGCAAACCTGCTGACTCCAGGCCTTTGCAAGCGGTAACACAGTTTACAAACTGACGCAATCTGTTCCTTTGGTGCAGACAATAAGGAAAGCAGACTGTTCATCTTCCTAGGAAAACCCCAGGCTGGAGGCCGGAGGGAGAGTTAACTCTTTCTTCCCCAAGCTTCATGCAGGGAGTGTGACAGAACGGGAAAGTGCTTGTACCGTTCCTCACTAAGCAAGAGGTAGGCTTTGAGATCTTTTAAAGTGGTGCTGACCCTCTGGTGCTTGCTAGCTAATATTGAGAACAGTCCTAGCCAAAGGGAGGTGTGAAGACTGCTTTCCATCTGGTGCCTCCACACAACCTTTCTACTAGAGACCTTGGCTTGGGTCAGGAGTCCTCTGAGTGGCCTTCTCCCAAGCCCAGCCAGTATATTCTCTGGCTTCAAAGCTATAACTGCCTTGGAGAGACAAAGTTAGGCTTCAGCCTATTTTTGTAGTAGGAAAATCAATGTGTCTATGATCTATGGAGTTGCCTGAGGTTAGCAAATCTCTTGCGTGGACTATAAGTAACTAAATGTCCTATCAGGTCATGTTCAAGGGCAGTTTCCCATTGCAGACCCCAATTCTTAAACTCCTTTACCTGAAACACTGTGGCAATGTCACTGTGAGAACTCTGCTATTAAGAACCATTTAGATTGGCACCCACGGTTATTTCTCTCCCTCCCATCCATTTTGAAAGGACAAAGAAATCACAAGACTCTGGGTCATACCCTCTTTCTGCTTCCTCAGGCACCGGCTTCTGTCAGTCATCCTCTACCCTGCCTTTCTGCATGCTTTCCCCATCACTCTGCCTACTAAATCTCACCCATCTCAGGAAACCTGGCCTGACCACCCTTTTCTCCCCATCCAAAGCGCTTTCTGCACATGCCCACTCCCTTCTCTTCCATTTTCCTCATCCAATGTAGCCAGTTCCCATAGCCACTATTTCCACTATTGCCATTTTAATAATTTCTTTGTAGACGTCATCATTTCTGACCTTTCAAATATCTGACCAAGCTAAGAAACCCCTATCTTTCTGAAACTTTCTCTTTTAGGTCTCTTCTCAATCTTGGCATCGTCTCCACATTTTTCCTTGATTTCAGTTGAGAATTCTTCCCCAACAGCATGACCTCTGAATAAGGATATTCCCAGGATACAGCTGTGAACAGTTCTTGGACTCCACTACTCTAAGTGGTCAGAATCCCTGCAACCTAGACCTCACTACAGGATTCCACCCCACCAGGCAGAGACCAATGATGTGAGTCCAGCCCTCAGTCTCTCACCTTCACTGTGAAGTCTACTCTTCCCGCATGTCAGCACGGCTCCATGTGCTGTCACATATGACCTCTGCGCCCCTGACTCAACTCACTGCAATTCTCCCGCCTTCTATCACTCTTCCAACAGTACCACTCTTTAGGTTGGGTCTCGGCTGTAGGCAACACCTTTTATCACTCTTCCAACAGTCCCACTCTTTAGGTTGGGTCTCGGCTGTAGGCAACACCTTTTATCACTCTTCCAACAGTCCCACTCTTTAGGTTGGGTCTCGGCTGTAGGCAACACCTTTTATCACTCTTCCAACAGTCCCACTCTTTAGGTTGGGTCTCGGCTGTAGGCAACACCTTTTATCACTCTTCCAACAGTCCCACTCTTTAGGTTGGGTCTTGGCTGTAGGCAACACCTTTGATCACTCTTCCAACAGTAGCACTCTTTAGGTTGGGTCTCGGCTGTAGGCAACACCCGCCTCACTGCTGTCCTTACCAGCCCATCTATGCTGTATCTTACAGCCCTCACTATTCTAATCTAGTCATGCCAAATGCCTCCTATTCTATATCCATGCTCTGCTGGCTGTTCAGACCTCAGCACGTTATTCCCTTTGGTTGGAATGTTCTTTACTACCACTTCAGCTGCAAACTTCTGCCCATTAAGATTTGGCAATCCCATTTTCACTTGAACCATGCCAGTATACACCGAGGGCTTTCTCTCATGGCTCATCTCACCTCACCAACACAATATGAGAATGGAAACTTCCTACTGGTCTCCGGTGAGCATTCAATAAGCAGACGAGAGGTTTAAAAGTCCTGGGTTCCCTTAGACTGTCATCAGCAGATTTGGAGGAAGTACTTACCACTGTAGCACAGGAATGAGGTGAGAAGCACATCTCTGCCACAGGGCTGGCCCACAGTTACCCTGTTGTAGCAGACCTGCCCATGGGAGCCCAGTGGGCCAAAGCCTGGCTTTGGTCAAGGCAGTCAGTGCCGACTGAGGACTCAGATGCAGTCCAGACATAACGAGCAGAAGGGGCTCTTTTGTACTTGGCTTTGTCTGGGGCGAATATAACTGGAGCGAGGATGGATTCCTCTATCTATCCAGGCGTGAGTGCAGGCAGCAGCTGTGAATATCTCCCCCTGGTTTCTTACACATCTATCGCCTCCTGGTTACTGAGCCCTCAGCAAGGAAGAGGAGAGGAGCAAAAGCAGACTGACACATGAGGCCAGTTCAGGAGCTGGGGGGGGGGCGGGAAGCAGATGTGGGGGTGAAGCCAGAGAGGCCAGTGCTCAATCTTCAACAAGGCTTCAGATGGTAAGTCAAGCCTCTGTCACTTAGGGAACAAGGATTGGGAAAGCTTTATGCTACAGGTCACCTGTGAGTGCCAGGAGGTCTTAGGTACTCTGGGGGAATGCAGAAAACTTGGGCTGCGGCCACAGGGTCTGCTCACAAATTATGGGGGCATTTTCTTTACTATCACCTGACCTCTTAGCAAAAGGGACACAGATACTAATTCCCCTTGCAGACCATAAAAAGGACCACAGCAAAAAGCTGGGACAGAAATCCCACACTTTCAGCAACTGCCTCCTTCCCTTATCACCCATCCTTGCAGACCATCTTGAGGAAACCCCACATCTGTCCCTACCATCTTTAATCCAAACTCTCTCTGTCCAGTCCATGACCATGCTGGCTATGGACAAGTAAGGCACCTTTTACCGACCTGTGCTTAGCACTGCTGCTGTGGGTTAGCAGCAACTTCTGGTCCAGATCAGTACACCCAAGAACAGAAAGTCCCAGGTTCTCCTTGGATTCCTTGTAGGCCCAGGAGAGAAGAGCTCTGAGCATTTTGGGGGCTATACCCCTGTCTAGGATATGTTTCCAAACTGTTTCAATCCTTACCAGAGAGAAAAGAAAACATCCTCTGAGATGATGCTGAGCCTGGAAGACTGGTCTTTGAGCCCAGGCAGTATCAGGGCTAGAAGGCTGCTCTGTGTCCACCTTTCTGCACACAGAACAACCTGATTCTTGCTTTCTGTGACCCAAGGGGTGCATGATCTCTCTGGCATCTCAGTAATGCACAGAAAAGCCCATGGGTAAAAGACACCCATTATAAGGCTTGAGCATGTAAACATGAAATAAGGATAAATGCAGCCTGCCAAAGGCCAGATCAGCCTAGTTAATGACTGCGCCCTGCCCTCCTCCATAGCTTGGGTTTCCTCACTGCCGACTTTTTATTGCTAATGACAATTAAAATATGGCATCACTTACCCTCTCAGATTGGAGCCCTAATTGGCTATAAACCCTTCCAAACACTTAGTGTAGGGCTAGAGTTTACATTAAGACACTTCTTGGTTACAGTCAGCAGCCCTGCCCTCAGCTGTGCCTGCCTTATTCTGCGGCAGGTCCCAGTATTCCCTGCCCCACAGAGAGGAATGGGACAATGGGCCTGGGAGACCTACACTGGAACCATGTTCTTCCTTCACGTTACTCACAGCCCATGATACAGGCTTTTATACTCATCTGGGCCTAATGATCAGCTTCTGAAAGTTTTCAGGTCACTACATTAAGGCGAGATGCAAACAGGGGAAGTATTAGTAACAAGAAAGAACATGCATAGAGAGTCACAGCTTGGCTGTTGATGGACTCTGTCTTCTTGAAGGAACTAGTGTAGTGTTTCATTAATCTTGATTTTTCTTCCTTTTAATCTCAGCTAAATGTCCCCAATACAATTCAGTGTAACAAAGCTCCAGAAGCCAGTTGGTGGTCCCTTTGCCCTACTATCTGCTCAGGCTGATTCTGCCCTGTTCTAAGACAGGGAATAGCTGGCCTCATTCACTCTGTTCCACCTCCCGGCTCTGTTGCACTAGGCAGAATCCCATAGCCACCTGCTTTCTGCTCCCTGTGGGGGAACTGCTTATAAGGAAGGCGTGCTCTAAAACTGGAGAGGAAATGAGGATGCTCAGTGTCTCCTAAGATCACCCAGAAGTCACAATTAGCATCTAAATCCTTTTGACCTGAAGGGAGGACCTGGCATCAGTTGAGCTGCCTCTTCTGACAGAAGACACTTGGATGCAGCTACTGCTGTCAACACAGCTTTTCCCACTGTGGCCTTCTTGCCACAGTGCCCTCGGACAAAGCTTTGAGACTCCTGCCACCAACCCGCCACTCAGTGTAAATACCATTTAAACAATTTGATTTCTTTCAATGCCTTCTGGGGGTGCTCTCTATGGCCCGCTACTCCTGAGCTGCTTCCTGGAGTCAGTGGGCAAGGAAATGCAGAGCATGAGGGTCAGAAGCAGCAAGCAAGAGGGAAAAGGCCAATCCTAATCTCCTTCTAAGCAGGGACTTACTGAGATGCTGCAAGGACCACGGTGGTGGGGGGGCTAAGAGGGGGAAACGAGGATATTCTCAGCATCTCCTACTTTCCCAAGATGAAGCATGTTAGTGCGAATGTAGCATCCCATTTCTCGTGGTATTTCAAGGACCCTCTGTTCTGGCTCAGCAGGCTGGTTTGCTTGCTGTGTGAGCTGCTCATTCCTACCTCTGACATCCATCCCTACATGTCTCAGGGCCACAAGCCTGTGTGAGGACTGTGATGGTTGGACGATGAGTCTCCCCTGCACAGCTACGAGAAGACAGGACTCATCCTGAGGGAACTGTCCATTTACTGTAAAGAACAGTATAGCTAGTCCCTTCTTGAAGTTGCTATCCAGAATCAAGAGCAAAACTATGGACAGTAGCTTGTAAGATGCATCCCAAGCTCTTCTGTCTTCCAGGAAGCTATCCTTCATCCACTTTTCCTAACAACTAACTTCACCTTGGTGTTCATATCTGCCCTGTATCAACTTGCTCATGCTTTCCATGACCTTTGACGTGTTCTGCCTTCTGAATGAGGTATTTGTTTTCCTGTTTCTGTTCAACCCATTTGGATCCCAAGAGCTTGTACAAGTGTAGCAGGATTCTAGGCAGTGCTGGAAGGGGCTTGATGTTAGAGGATCCTGCACTCCTTGGGGAGAGACTATGCTTGGCTGGGCTCTTTTGCTTCTGGGCAGTTCTTTCCATGTGGCTACATTCCTGGTTGCTATTCAGATCTTTCTTAACACAGAGAGCTTCCAAGGCCAGGCAGGCAGCAGAAAAGACAGGTTTACACTGTGACAAGGTCCTGTGTCTACTGCAAGGGAAGATCAACGTGGCTCAGGAAGATACAACAAAATTGCAGAAGCACTAAGGATACCCAGCTGAACTGATGAGAGCGGTAACATCCAACAACGAATGACCATGATCCTTCAAAATGGAAGCACAAATGCCAAGGAAACAAGAACATATAAAAATCATTAAGGATATACAAAGAGGCTGAGGTCTATCAACCAACCCAGGAAGCATTATTTAACATCTGCTAAGCAGAACAGCATGGCATAAGACACTGCAGCTGATTTAAAAGTGGGAAAAATGCAAAGAGCCTGAGATTTAGTTGAGAAGACACAATGAAGCCACATCATGTCAATTAGTGACAAAATGTCATGTAAAACACATAACAACTCACCGATATGGACGGTAAATATCAGATGGGTTCAGAGGAGAGCCTGAGACAGCATTGAGGGACAGATGAGCAGTCAGAACACACTTTAGAAAGGGCAGGGCTTTAAAGGATGAACAAAGACAAACCTGGGTAGCACAGGGAACAGCTTTAAAAGCAATACATACGGGAAGGGAAAGAACGTGATGACAAGATCAGAAGATATAAACAGATGTTAGAGCAAGGAAGAGAGGGGCTGTGGAGGAGGAGGGGCAAATGCAAGCAGCCTTGAACCAAAGCTCTGGAGGGCTGACCTTGAGAGAAGGCTGGATTCTGGACACCTTTAAGAAGGCAGAAAGGAAAAAAGGAAGGATGGAGACTTGAACAAGATGGACAAAAATCCTGTTATAATCATGGTTTGGGGGACGAAGGAGTGAGAAGAAATAAAAACACACTGTGGTAGCTTCTTAATGGACCATGAAGTACTTTCTCCCCAAGTCAGACTATACAGAGAGAGACCAAAAAAGAGAGAGAGAGAGAGGGAGGGAAGAAGAACAAATAAACGACAATGACAACAACCAAACAAGGCCCAGGCATTGCTAGGCTAGAGAGCCAGCACCAGTTTTCACTCCTTTACTGCAGGAAACACAAGCACTTTGGGAACCATCTCTATTGACGGCACTGGTTATCAGTGCAGTCAGATGACTTGGGTTCAAATTTAGCCTGTGCTGTTTCTGAACTCTAAGAAAGGTAATTTTAAACCTCTGCTTACACTTCTTCAAGCTGTGACACATAAGTAAAACAACAACAACAACAAAACCGGAGTCTCCTTCCTAAGGTTTAAGCGAGTTAATGCATATTAAGCTTTTTAAATCATAGCTAATATACAACAATGCTTACTGTACTTAATGGACTGCACACATATATGAAATAGAAACCTAATTTGGATGTACAGGGTGACCAAGTTCTATAGTTTTCAATGGAAAAATGATTGGGTTTTGGCCAGGGTGTAGCCTAGCATTCTTGCTTTAGACCTTGGCTTCTAGAATATGCAGGGAACTTTCTTTCCCCCTGAGAAGTTGAGTGTGAACTGAAGGCCCGGTTTTTTGGCCACTGGAACTCTCACTTGGCTGAATTTGCAGCAGATTTAAGGCTTAGCAGGAAGGATAGGGCATGAGTGCTTCTCCAGTCTCACCTCCTACCCTGTCACGCCACATAGACGCCGATCTGGCCCTAGACAGACCCTGCAGTCTCGCACCTTCATGTCTTGCTGCTTGTGGTAGATATTTCAATAGCCTTTTCTCCTTCCTTTTCCTACTCTTGGGCATTCATATGGTCAGCTCCAAGATTATAGTTCCCAGTCTCTTCTTTCACTGGTGAGATTTAGCAGAAATCTTGGAACAGGACATGTAGGAAAGCTGTTGCTATCTTTGTGCTTTCTCCTTTTGAGTCCCTGGCTAGAAGGAAAATCTGAATGGTGGGTGAGCTAAGAACAACTGAGCAGGGTAAAGTGGCCTTTCTATACACACCCAGAAACGTACCCTGTTGACACTGGGAGACACTGTACTGGTACTGGGCCACCTACCTCTGAGCTTCTTTTAAGAATATGAAGAAAAGTTTACTCCTCTTTCAGCAAATGCTGTTTTGGTCTGCACTGAGTGTAACTAGACACAGCTGCTGTGTCGTAACCTCTCTCTGGAGTGCTAGCTCTTCTTTTACTCTGCTGAGCCAACACCTGTTTGTCCCCACTGACTAGACCCACAGCATTTCCTACAAGAAGTCTTACTCAGTCCTCTGCTGTGCACTGAGGAAATCCTGGGCAACACAGAGCACAGATCATCCTCTCTGACTGTGTAAGCGTTTGCCAGCCTGCCAACTCCTTGCTACTTGACTTCATGGACCCAACTCCTGCATGTGTCTGATCCACATAGGAAGTCAACACATGAAAGATAAATACATACACTAGTCTACCACTGGCATTTATCAATTTGTCTTTGCTCTTACATAATGTCTGGCCTGAACATAAAATCAACAAAAACACAGTGCTGGGCCCATATTTGGTGCCTGGGGCTACAGTCTGGCTTATTAAGGCTGTATCCAGTAGGCTTGTCTAACAACCAGGCTTGGCAAGGGTGGATGAAAAAAAGGTAAGTTCTAGGTAAGAGCTGTCAATTCCACATCTAAAGGGACAGTCAAGGAAAAGTAAATGAAATTAACATTTCTCAAGTTCTGGCTATGAGTGCTATTCATGGAAGAACATACATTAGACATGACACATGCTGACTTAGTATGCACAATTGTTTATAAAAAATGCTTTTTATGGTCCCTTTCTACTGATAAGGACAAAAGGCTCGCACTGATTTTGGGTACTGCTGGGGCTGGGGACCTAGCTCCATGGTGGAGCATGCCTAGCAAGTACAAAGCCTCGTGTTACATCCCCAGCATCACAGACAAGTTAAAAACAAAGAAGAGGAAGGAAAAAAAAGGAAAGGATAGGAAAAGGGTGCTCTAAGGTGCTGCTATGGTTAGAAGCTCTAACAGCTGTTGCACAGTGGGAAGACCACTGACAATGACGACATACTGTGCATCTCAGGAAGGATGGGAAAACGGGCTCAGTTAGTTTCACCATAAAAGTGGTTGAAGCTGGGCCTGATGGCACACACCTTTAATCCCAGCACTTGGGAGGCAGAGGCAGGTGGACCTCTGTGAATTCAAAGCCAGCCTGGTCTACATAATGAGATAATGATAATGAGATCCAGGACAACCAGGCCCTGTCTCAAAAAAAAAAAAAAAAAAAAACAAAAAACAAACCAACAACCAAAAAAAACCCCTCCTTCACTAAATAGATATGTAAGTGACATTTGAGAAAGATGTTTACAATGATTTAAAGACAATATAGTGTATATGCTATTGAAACATTATATAATGCCCTATTAATATGTAGTCATTAAATTTAATTAAAAGCATATTAGAGGGAAAAAAAGGTGAAAGTTATTTGGTAAGTGCAGGCCAGAACTTGAACTCGATTCTGCCTACTTTCAGAAGCTGGCTCTTGTTGCCAACCTTTCGGCAGAGTGACTGTAGGCATCTGGAAGCACCATACTCCCAAATACCTAAATTTCCTGAAAGAATTGAAGTGGAGGCTCTGGCCAGGAAGTGAGGAATGCAGGCAAATTGAGAGAGGACAGGAAGCAGCCCTGGGGAGAGGCATCTGTCTTTCTGCTGGCCTGGTTGCTTTGCTCTTGGCCTGGGTGATGTGTCAGTGAGAAGGGAAAGTCATTAGGAAAGGCAGGTCCCTCATCAGGATCTGCTTGAGCAACTATTCCCAGGACCCCTGCTGAGCACTCCCCTTAGTGGCTCTGGGCTCATTACCCTCTGGGACTCTCCCTGTCTGTTCCCTGCTGACTGTTCAGAATGGGCTAAGCCCCAGAAAGTAGGCAGTCACCTCCTTGACTGTCTAGGAGCCACTGCAGCAACCTCTTCTTGGGCTTCCATGGGGAGGTGGTCCAATGGCATCCCCATTCCATTTCTCCCAGCTTTTCTCCCTCTATTGAAGCAGGTCCCAGAGAGGGGCTTAACCTTGGTGAGTCCAAACCTCTGAAGCAATAGGACTCCTTTAGATCTCTGTGGGGAACATCGAACTGACAAGAGCAAAGGAAACTGGCCCACAGTGCTGCCTAGGAGAGGGCACAGGATGCTGAGGAGGCTAGGAGAAGTACAGGCTCAGTGTGCACACCCTCCCTGCCTCCCCAGCCCCCACTGTGCCAGCTGCTTTTAACCTTGACCAAAACAAAATTCTTCCGATTTCCCCAACTGAGAAAAAGTGAGTTTATAATGGAAAAGCCCAGAGAATTTATTGCCGTAGAGATGAGAAAATTTAAAACTCATAACTACCCTGCAGGCCAATAGATCAGGCAGATATCCATCCTATTAGAACAACTCGGGACTGTAGATATCCATCTTATTACACTAAATGGTTAAGAAAGCCTGGCCTCACATCACAGAGATGCTCCGTATCGTTTTCTGTTCACTTTCCTAAGTACATTCATCAGCCCGTTTTGTCTCCTCTGCTGAGATCGGCCCCAGAATTACAAACTGCTGAGAGGCAGCAGAAGTTTTAAATTAAGCATTCATGGGCGTAGGTGAGCTTGGGAAATGATGGTGGGTCGCAAGGCAGGCAGGCAAGATTTAGTGCCTCCTGTGTGTGTGTGTGTGTGTGTGTGTGTGTGTGTGGCGGGGGGAGCCGAGGCTCATCAACAAGTCTGGATCAAGCCTGGGAATGAGAAGTCAGGAAGAGGGAGAGGAGAAAGAGGGCTAAGGAGAGGAATTTAAAAGCTCTCTGGTCAAAGGGCCAGACATGCTGCATGACAAAATGAAAATCATTGGGGACTTTGAACCACTGCTAATGCCATCTTCCGTGAGAGGCATAAATATCTGCTGTTCAGACCAAAGCATATGTGAGGTCAGCCAGGGGCAACCCCCCCCTTCTCTTTGGTATTTCCAGCCTACACCTCTTCCAGTGGGTTTTGTTTCTCCCAGCACCTGCCAGAGATAAAGCAGCTTTATGGACAGTGACTTCTGCTACACTCTGGGACTCCCTTGGGCAGGACTCCTCTCCACTCCTCTCTGACGTTCCCTGTAAGGTGGAATCGCCTTTCTGTTCCTGCCTTCTTGCCATTAGAGGCTGAATCCTGGGGGATGCACTGGGATTGGGTCTACACACAAGCTCTCCTGTGCACACACTGCAGCAACTGCTCCTGCTGGCCATGGCAAAGGAGGCCTGGGGGAAAGTCACAGATGCCGCACTGACAACTATCTTAACAGTGATGGGTGGTAGTGGGGAGACAGGCAGCAGCAGGCCCAGTTCTCTGTGGGGCTGCCCCCTGCACCAGCCATTCCCATTACCTTGTTTTATTTTCTTTTATTGCAGAGCGGCTTCAGCATGTGGGCAATAAAGCTTTGACTGCTGCACTCCACAGGCCTAGGGTGAGGAGAGCCCAGCTTGACAAAGTAGGGCAGTGTGGAGAGGAGGCACAAGCAGGGGGCCCATTCCAGCAACCGCATCCCCAGCATCCCCAGGGCAGTCATACCAGAGAATCCTTCCTTGGTTTGAAAGGTCCTTTGAGTGTTGGCAGTAAAAGGAGCCCTCTGGAACTGTGGCTTTTCCCCGGCCTGCTATTCATTCAGAATCTCCATTCTCGTGGGTTTTGCAAGGTAGTCCTTCTCCATCAGAGAAGCCTCACCTTTCTCAGTTGCCTCGGTCCACCCCTGCTCCTGGACTGACCTCTTTCCTCTGCTGCCCAGATAGCCAGCCCACTTGTATCTTTCCAACAGTTTGTGCTCTGGTCTTCCAAGAAGTGAGGGAAAATACCACCTTGCTAAGAGACGGGGCCACCGGCTGCATTTCCCCCTGGGATTCTAAGAACTGTTCAGACCCTGATAGGAGGGAGCGGGGTGGGTGGATAGCATCACCTGCTCAGCTTCAGACAGAGGTGGGATGAAGAGCCTGTGGAGCGGCCCTGGGAAGTGGGAGTGCTGGAGTGGCTGAGGGCTGGTGAGGGGCTCCTTGAAGGTTCAGGTACAGGCTTGTAGGGGATAAAAGAGGCTTTTGGGAGAGGAGAGAGGCGGTAGCTGGCTGGCTGCCAAAACACAGGGTGGCAGAGCTTTCTGCGGCCCCAAATGGTTTACAAACATAGAACCTTTGCCAAAGTGTGTCCCTGTCAATTCTGAAAACCTTAAAGCCTCATAATCGCCTCTCTAATGAGACTCTCTAAAGAATCCCTTTCCCACCAATTGTCTATAACCTTTACTCTAGCTATGCCTACTCAATATACACTTGCAACTTTTTTTTTTTTTAATAAAACTCATTTATGGTTTACTTTGTACCAGTTTAGGATGATTATGTATCAGTTTTTATGCTCTGGACCTATACTGTCTATACAATGACAGTAGCAACGACAATAGACAGTAGCAATAAAGGAGAGTTGCTACAGGGAGGGGGCTGGGAGTATTGGTCTCTCTGCATAATTTTAGTGACTATAATTCTCCTGCCCAGGGGACCCACCAATATAATACTGAAATTCCAAGAGCAATGATTTTCAGGGCATACATGTAGGATGGCACAGCCCACTGGGTCCTGCTTTGGACAAGAAGATGGATTTCGTCTGATTTCCCTTGACGGACGAGTTGTGTTCAGCAAACAGCCCGGCATGCAGCTGTCACTCTGATGCTGAGCTCTGACAGGCATCGATCAGGCTGCAGTGTGAGCATGCATATCCACGCACAGCCTCATCAACACGCCTGCTTGGAAGACAGTTTTGTCTGGGCCAAGATGTCTGTGCACCAGCCTTCCTCCAGTAGATGCTGCTGACAGGGAGCCTGTTCCAATGGAGGGAAGGAGGAGAAGGAACTTCTTCAGAATACCCGTTCCTAGACTGGAAGACAAGCTATGGCAGTGAAGGGGAATTAAGAGTGGAAGGAGGGGCAGATGCATCCTTGACAGACAAGCTGCCAGATGGATGCTTGTTCAGACAGTTGAGATGAGCAGACCGGGGCACCAGGCTAAAGCCAGGCATAAATGGCTTGTACTCTGTAAGCCTGGGCAGGGGAAAGGAACAGTTGGCAGCTCTAGTCTCTCTTCCTGCCTAGCAGCTATGCTTCATGCCACCTTCTTAAAGCCTTAGGGAATTCCAGAACATTCTACTGGAACCAGAGGTCACCTTTATCTCCCCACCCCCACCTGATGCTGACATTCCCATACCTCTGACAGATGAATTTCTAGTAAGTGTTTCAGTACCTGGGAGCTTTCTTCCAGAAGAGCTCACCTTACTGTTAGGCCATATGCTCTTTCAAATTCTCTAATCTTTGTGGTCAGAACTCCTAGTGGTCTAAGTTTTCTACTCCAGCACAATGTGGAACAAACAGGATTCCTTTTTTCTTATTATCTGGAAAAGCTCCCTGAGTCCAAACATGCCTTCGAGAGGAGCTTTAAGATGGAAGAAGTGCACGGAGCAGTACGCAGACAGCATACAAAGGTGTGGAGCCACACTGGGAAGGCTCCTTCTGCTTTCACCCCCATCCTAGTGATTTCCAGCCCGTGGCTGAATCCTGTACGTCACATCACTCAAGTTCCTTCCTGGGAGTATATCAAGAGGAAAGGGCGCTAAGATGTCTCAGTGGTTAAGAGCACAGACTACTCTCAGAGAGGACCCACATTCAATTCCCTGCTCAAATCTACTGTGACTTCATGGGGATTTGATGTCTTGGGCCTTGCTGCAACTGCTACTCACATACATACACCTACATATAGACCCACACATAGAAATAGTAAATCTTAAAATCTTAAAAAAAAAAAAATCTTTAGGGTTGGTGAGTTGTCCCTGAGGCTTGCTTGAGTCTGATCCCCCAACCAAGATAAAAGTAGGAGGGACCTGACTCCACAAAGTAGTCCTCTGGTCTCCACAGGAACATTGCGGCCCCCACCTATCCACCCCCACACAACCACTTGCGCATGCTTTCACACAGAACTGAATTATGACAACAGGATTCAAAACTGCGGCACTAAGAAGGAAGCACAGCATCCCAGATACTACTTAGCGGTGGGGGATAATTACCTCCTGCAATCCATACTATTTCTCCGTCAATACGATTTTTATCATTCACCTTGTACTGCTCTAAGTGTACAGTTTGTAGTATACACATCCCCCTGGGGTAGTTCCAAATGAAGTGCTGTTAAGCTGGGCCACCTTCATCTTGTAATTGTATAACTGATTTCTGAACTTAAACAAAGGATGCAACTGGCAAATTATGGTTCACGTTTACATGCAAGCTGTAGTTCATCTCTCTTCACCCTTGTAAGAAATCTCACAGTTTAGTTTTCCAGTGTAAAAGAGAATGGTCTTGTTAGTCCCAAATTATTTTCTAGGCCTCTACCCATGTCTTTGGAAGGCCAGACCCAGGGTCAGAAATGTGTGTGATGGCACCAAGCGGCTCCAGGCAGAGGATCCTGTGCTGAAGGCTGCACATGTAGCGCAGGACTAAAGGAGCCAGGCTGTACTCACTGGGTGTGAGGTTTGCACTCAGCAAAGCTACTGCCATCCACAGTGACCTAGAGCTGGATTGCTGAGGTCATACTTACAATGGAGGTAAGACAGACAGCTCAGAAGTATCTGGGACTGTGGGGCCTTCCTCAGGTTGGGAAGACTGACACACAGTCTGTCTCCTCCCTCCTTCCCATACCAGAACCACACACATAATGGTTCTCTCACATTAGAATAGAATTTTTTTGGAGAGCACTGGCAGGGTCATTGATGATGTGGGAATGAAAGGAAGGATCTTGGCAGGATTACAGCAAGGATATTATAAATGATACAATAAGTAGAGAAGGGTCTGTGCCCAAAGACTGTGAGACAGCACGGATGTTGAGACAGGGAGGATCAAAAACTCAGCCAGGACCTCGAGGCCAAAGCAAGCTTCTGCAATGATTATTTCAGTGATCAAACTGTTGGAAATCTGAGGGAGGGGAACATGGATTTTACATGACAATATCATAGCCTATCTGGTGGTTCGGCAGCAGGATTCTTCTTGCTTCACTGTGGTCACTAGGTTGCAGAAATCGGTGAGGCTGGAACTTACAAGGGTCAGTGCTGTCAGGGTGGGTGATCTGGGCACACAGGCAAGGGGGAGATACTTTCTTCTCTCGGGACCTATTTGATCACATTGATCCCAATTGTCCAAAATTAAGAAAAAATGGAGTGAAGACTGTCTGAACACAGGTATTTTAGAACAAATTGTCTTTAGAAGGGTGCTCAAATAAAACTTTCCACATGGAAAAAAAAGGAAGATGAGAAAGAAAAGGGAGAACCAGGTAAACAGTGTTCCAGGCTTCTTCCTTTTAATCTTTCTCCTGCACCCACCCAATCCTGGGCCTTCTTACAAAGTCCAATAGGAGTCATCCTGTGGTCCCTGAAGTTATGGGATAGACACGCCAACTAGGTCTGTGCTTTTTGGTTCAGAAAACGCCTGGAACATGTTTCCTTAATCCTGCCTCTTCAGATTTAGCTAAGCTAAATTTAAAGATCCCAAGACAACCAAGGATCCTTTCCCCAACTCATTGCTCTAAACCATGCCACTCGATCACTCCTTGAGTGCTGGGCTCTCTGGCACACGTCCTGACTATTAACATCCCTGTTTTATGGGTGGATCTGGCTTTGAAGAAGTGAGGTACCTGAGGTCTGAGGCTGTAAAGCTAGTAAGGAGTTGACAGGGCTAGAACTCAAAGATAAATATGGATCCCACAGCAACAATGTCAGGTTGGAATGCTAACCTGATGAAGGTCTAGTCCCACTGTTGTATTCAAAGCTCTTCACTCCTCCCCACAGGAAGTGGCTGGGGAGCTAAATGCTTTAGAACCATGATGGTGGTGGGGCAGATGACAACTATAACAGTTACACATGGACACTGAGAACAGAGAAGAAAACTGCTCTCACTGGGAGACTGGGTAAGATGGGGCAGAATAAGCATTTAGGCAGATGCTGGGGAGGAGCACCAGCAGGGCCCTGCTTCTTTTTGCAAGGGTGGAGTATGTGCTAGGGGACTTGATATGACATGTCAATCACGTAACTCTCTACAGTACTGAAATGCAGGTTGAAATGGTCTTGATTTTGTTCCTCTAAGGGCAGCAGAGACAAAGGCTAATGGGAAAGAGAAGGGAGCAGACTTTGAGGGCCTTGGCTCCATGTCCATCCCACCCTGCACCTTGGAAATCAATGCAGGGCCAAAGTATCTGCGGCTGCCTGTAAGGAGCTTCCAAAGGCTCTGCGATGGTTAGAGCACTCCCTAGAGCTTCTGCTCTCTGGTAGGCAGGAAGACCATGAACAAAAAGCCATGAGAACACCTAGGAGAAGCTTCAAAGCAGAGGGCATTCTCTATAGCTGATAGTGTACTGCGCTGCACCAGCAGGGCAGAGAAGGCCACAGGGGAGGAACAAGGATTATTTGGAGAACTGACATGTTGTTCTAGCAGCAGGGAGGAAATATGTACACCTTACATTATATAAGACCTTGATGTTATTATACCTCCCCTAGAGGCTTTCTGGTCTCTTATCTACCTCCATACAAAAGACTGCTATGGGTACTATCTTCTCCTAGCCATACAGCTAGCCAAACCACCATGACCATTCTTTATTTTTCATCAGGGTTTCTCTGTAGCTTTGGAAGCTATCCTGGTACTAGCTCTGGCTGGCCTTGAACTCACAGAGATCTGCTTGCCTCTGCCTGGAATTAAAGGCGTGTGCCACCACTGCCCGGTCTATCGTGACCAATTTTAAGGGACAACACACATTACCTTCCTCCTCCTCTGTTTCCAAATAAGCTGTGAGTTTCCAAGTTTATTGCACACTTTCCAATCACAGCTAATTGAACCACTTAGCTTAAAGACAGTAACATTTGTCATTGTGAACCATTAAGAAATGTTTCTCAATTGAGACTTTTATATGTGAGGCCCGCTTCAGGCTAGAAGTGCACACATACACATATGTGCCCACCAAGGCCTGTGGGCACACTCACCATGTAAACATACATAAACTAATAGCCCAAAGAGAAATTTTGTAAAAGTGCGGTCAGTCAGTGCTGGCCAGCCTTTCTCTGTAGAGTCACCAAATTAAAAACAATACAACCAACAGCTCTAATTCAGGGCCTAGAACTACATACAACTCTGGTGCCACCCCATCACAGTGCTTTTATCTCTGAGGTCAGAACAAAAGTGCAGAAAAGGAATGGAGAGGAGATATCATATCCCATATAGCAGTCAAACCCTTTTAGGGCAGAAGAAGGTAGCAAAAAGGGGGAAGAGGAAGCCCCTCCTTACCCCACAGTGTCAGGGTTTCTGCTCCATCCTCTAGACTCTAGAGGCTTCCACTAGTAAGCAAGATCATACCTGAAGGGCAAGGCCCACAGGCCCCCAAAACAACCTCTTGCAGTACCTATGTACAGTCCTACCAGGCTCTGGAGGAAGAGGTAAGGGCTCAGGGGAAGCAGCGTTACAGGCTGCTTTAAGCCTCGTCAGTTCTGGTGACTGAGGAACAGTCACAATGAACAAGAGTATAGTGGGAAGGTGGGGGTGACCCTGGGAAGATTTTAATCCTTTGGCAGAAAGACAAGAATGTGGTTTGTCCTGAGAGCGTCTTCAATAATGAGTGGAAACAGCTCTGGGCAGCCCTTGGTTCTGCCACTGCTTTATGCTAGTGTGACTTTAAGGAAAACCACTTAAGCTCTCTGGCTTTGCCATACCTCAGCCCTTGCAGGGGGATGGGACTGGTTTCTAGATTCCTCCCAGCTTCAAGGGCCCTGGTTTAATCTTGGCCTCTGCATCTTGAAGTTGCATGCTCAGTGCCAAGCCATACAGTACTGTTTCCTTATGGGCTAAGACAATGGTGGACTTTGGGTTCCTACATCTTTTGGAGCTCTGGGATTGTAACATAAAGGATTTCCACTTCAGTCACAAGGCTGCCCCTTCAAGTCCCACCTAGTAACATCGAGCCCCATCAATTAACTAGTAGGCATGTGTTGTTGGGATCACAAACATCAGAAGGGATGCTGTGAGAAAGGAGAGAGTCAAATGTTAGCTTGACTTTTAGGAGGGAAAAAGTGCGTGAGAGGAGCAAAACAAAGGCATTCTAGAGTCATAGGTGAGGAAGCTTCACGCCTACCCTAAACCAAATTCTGGAGCCAGTAACTGAAACTGGTTTTCATGAGCACATAGAAGATAAAGAAATCATTAAGAAATGATTCATGTGCATAAAAAATAAGTTATACTGATCTCCATGGTGGGTGGGTGGGGTCACTAATGGTTAAGACAGGGAGGTGATCATCAACATGCCTTTGCCCACACACTGAATTATTTTAGGTAGGTCAATGACAGGGCACTAAATGGAGAACCACAAACTAAGTTATTCCATTTTCAATTATCTCTCAGCTCTGATTATATTAAGAAGCAAGTCCCAGTGTGCTGCTAATCTGCCTTTAGCATCTCCTTAACAAAAGAGGGGCAGAGCCTTGAGGGCAAATGGGATTGCCAGAGCCCAGGAAACCGCTTCTTTATTCTATGCACTGTGCTTGCTTTTAAAAAAAGGTTTCCTTTCATTTACTATAAGTGACACTTCTATTTAAAAAAAATACTTTAGAAAGACTGAAGTGATTTTAAATAAAAATATTAAGGAATTAACAGCTGGTGGCAGAGAGGGGGCTGTGCAGGTGGCACTTAGGCTCCCTGATTCTGTGACCTAGCCCACAGCCAATTCCCTCCTTCCTCCCCGTGGGTAGGACTTCATCCTCTTGAGTGTGGACCAGGGAAACACTGACTGGTTTCAGTTGTGTGCCATGGCCCTTTCAAGACTAGTGTTCCAACACACACAGGGAAGTAAAATACACAGAGTGCACAGTGAACCAATTTTACTGACACAGTCATTAAAATGTTTTCTAAAAATCCATCTAAATCCAGATATAGTAAGTACATTCACTTCTTTACCAATATGCTAAGTAACAAGGTTATCCCCGCCCCCCGAGATAGGGTTTCTCTGTATCTTTGGAGCCTGTCCTGGAACTAGCTCTTGTAGACCAGGCTGGCCCCGAACTCACAGAGATCTGCCTCCCGAGTGCTGGGATTAAAGACGTGCAGCACCACCACCTGGCTACAAGACTTTAAAGTAGGTCTAAAACCCACTACAATTAACTTTTTTCCCTTTAGTTTTCTTTTATGTGTATGGATTTATTTATTTATTTTTTGCCTGCATATATGTTTGTGTACCACATGCATGACTGGTGCCTGCAGAAGCCAGAAAATGGTACTGGATTCCCCTGGGACTGGAATTCCAGCAAGGTGGAACTAGAAGGTGTCAGGGATCGAACCCTGGTTCTCTGAAAGATCAGTTTTTACTGCTGAGCCATCTCTCAAGGCACTCCCTACACCGCCACAATTTCAAAGGAGTGACAAGAGTCATATCTACATTGGTTTTACTATGATAACCTACATTCATATTCAAATGAAACGCTAGGTTTTAGTTATGGTTAATAAAAAATAAAGATACATTTTTTTCTTATGTAAATCCATTGAAACTATAAACTGCAGCCTGTTAGTCACTGGGTGGGGTAGGAGAGTTCCCTTTCTGACCCACATATTGGTTTTGGGCATGTCATTCAGATCTGGATAATGTGGATGTAAAAGGGGTCAGCTGGCAGGCTTTTAGAGAAGGGTTTTGTTTTGATTAAAACAAACAAACAAACAAACAAACAAACAAACATAAAATTGGAACCTATATTTTTCCTGCATTTGAAGACTGGTGTATAAGCATGAAATGCCTGGAGCTATGGCAACCATCTTGCAGTCAAGAAAGACACCTGCTATAGCAGCAACTTAGAGAGAAGGAAAGTACTAAGGAGCCTGTTTCTGGGGCTGCTGTACTTCTGAGACTGTCTTTACATGTAACACAATAATCCCCATTATTAAAGCTGCTTCAAAGTTTTCTTACTTGCATAAAACAGCTGAATGTGACCCATGATTTTTAGCAGTTATGTATGACCTGTTCAGCCCCTGTAACAAAGCAGTCACTGGATCCCGCAGCAGGAGCAGTAGGGGTTGTTGTCCTTGGCGATCTCTCAGGTTCTGCAGCGTGGAGTGGAAGGTCTGTCTAATGAAAGCTGACAAGTGACGGCCACAGGACTGCTGAAGACAGCTCTTAGCAAAGGGTGCCACCCACAGGGCTGGTGCTCAACTCAGACCTCCACCCCTCCATTCTAGGGGCAGCTGTTGAGGGTGGGGAGGAGGGGGCAGCTCGGCACAGCTGTAAAGTCACCTGGCAGTCAGCAAGTCAAAATTTCATGTTCTTAACTGGTTCTGAACCAAATGTCGAGGCCGACTCACTCCAGCTCTTCCCAAGACCACCTTTTTTCTTTGTTTTTCTTCAGAAGCCTATAACTGCCCCTAGTTTCCTTCCTTTCAGTGTGCACATTTCTCAGATCGTAAATCAGATAGAAAGCTTGGAGAAGACATCAGACAGACCCTGTAATCTCTGCTAATCCTGTAATCGGGAGCTAAACCCAGGACACAAATGGATTTGCAAAATAAGGATTTCAGAAACTCAAATGGTATTAGCAGGCCTCCGAGACAAATGCACATAACAACCAAATGAGATCCATCAATACAGACACAGATATAGTCCACACTAACCACCTGGAAAAAATAAAGGAGCAGATGCATGGCAGACCTCCGGAGGTGACAGGAAAGCCATCTCTTCTTCCGAAAGGCTTCTTCTTCCTCGTCTTCTTTTTTTTTTTTTAATGTGCATTTTAAAATTTCATTTTAGCTTTCAATGGACACATAATAATTATACATATCTGCTTTGCTATATACACACATTGTATAATGATCGAATCAGGGTAGCAAGCGTATCACTTTACACCCTGAAATAAACAACATGAGTGGTGAGGTGGCTGAGTAGATAAAGCACTTGCTGGCAAAGCCTGACTCCACTCTGGAACCCACATGAAGGCAGAAGGGGAGAACTGACTCCTCAAAGTTGCCCTCTGACCTCTATATGTTCTCCATGGCATATAAAACAAAGACATATGCAGTGCATTACTGTGAACTAGTCACTGCTGTGTAACGAACCTCAGGACCACTCACCCACTGCTTTACTCTGTACCCACTCATCAACACCCATCTATTTTCTCTACCCTAGCAATTTTTTTTTTTGGAAGATTCTCTTCTGTTTGAGAATAGAAGAGCAGGGATAAAAGGGATAGGAGAGGAGAAGGGTAAGACAGCTCCTTTTAAAATTCTGATTTTTAATTTTTAATGATCATCTTTGGTACAAAAACAATGAGTAATCCCAGTAAGGTGAAAACAAGCAAGGAGTTTATTAAGGACTGTGTTGAATGGTTTTTGTTTTTATTTTTTTATTTTTCCCTGAGACAGGGTTTCTCTGTGTAACAGCTCTGGCTCTTGAACTCAGAGATTCTTCTGCCTCTGCCTCCCAAGTGCCGGGATCAAAGGTGTGTACCACTGCCTGGCAAGGGGTCCATGGAAAAAATTCTGCAGAAACAAGCTTTCAAGATACCTGTTTCAAGTTTGCTGCCCACCTGATCCAGTTCAGGGGACAAAAGCCTCTGGGAAGCAGTAGGCTGGCTTACTCTACGAAGTCTGCTTCTTTAGGACCCTGCCTGCCCCTGTGTGGATGGACTTGAATCCAATGTTTTTCTGTGCTTGTCCAGGTTGCAAAGCTGCCTGACCACATGGGACATAGACACAGGAACACACAAATCTTAAATGCCAGCGGTCCCACTCGACATAAGAGCTGGGTCTGGACAAGCTATTTCCTTCAGGCAAATGGGAGTATTTCCTTGGGTTTTCTCCTCCAAGTTCCTTGATGTGAAAGCAATAGTACAAAGGAGGCCTTGACTAGGGTGACATCTTTGCTCCTACCTGGGAGCAGGCACTGCTCAGGAGAGAGAAGCACAAGGCAGTGTAAGGAGCCCTGCTCTGCTAGCTTTTGTTACTGTAGACTTTCTCTTACTCTGCTCTAACCCTCTCTTGGTGGCTTCAAGAATAAAATAAGGGCATGTGATCTGGTAGGAAAGGCAAAAACTTGTCTTATGACACTGTCCTATTTAATGCCCACTCTCCTGACAGCGTGGCGTTGTTCATGATGAACTATGGTTTTTTTTTCTTTTTTGGCATGTGGGTTGTGTATACGTGTGTGGGTGCAGGTGAAAATGCAGGGTTGACATCAGCTGTCTCCCTCTGTTGTTCTCCACTCTATATTGAGAAACGGTTTCTCAGTGAGACTGAAGCTCACCAATTTGGCCAGTCTGGCTAGCCAGCACTGAGACTGAGACAGGTTTTACGTGAATTCTAAGGATCCAAACTTGGGTCCTCACGCTTGCACATACTTTATCCATGGAGCCACCCACCTCTTCAAGCTCACTCATTTTTAGCCTGGTCTCTTGATCAGTGAGATATTTGGAAGCAGCAAATTTTGAAAAGTGAGGTTTGTATGAGAAATGTAATGTGAAATGGGGGTTCAGATCAGAGGTGGGCCACCTGAGCAGACAAAATGCAGTGTGTGGCTGTCTCAGGAAGAGATCAGACGGAAAGGGAGGTGAGTGACCTGCAGGAGGCCAAGCACTCAGAGCCACCCCTCAATGGTCAGCCCTCTTGTCTTTAGACTCACATATGAGCCTAAGACCATAGAATACTATTCAATACCCATTTAGTACTGTTTTTTTCCTAGAAAACAGTACTTAATGAGAATGGTCTCATTCACAAAAGCAAGTGAGTCAAGCTAATGTGCTTAGAAAACTCATTAATAACGAAGAACATCTGAGAAGAGACAGTGTCAGGTGGGGACGGTAGTGGCAGGAGCCAACTCCTTAAGAGGCATTAAGCATGGGGCTGGGTAGTCATTGGTGTCTGTGGTCTGGTTGTGCTTGGCTTCCATCGGCACCAGGATGCCTCTTGGTATGAGTTTAATAGAGTCTTATTCTGCAGCTGTCAGCTATGCGGGCACAAAGGGTCTTATTTCTTTCCTTTTACTAGCAGCTTTAGTTGATTAGGAAATCAAATGGCTCAGGTCCTGCTGGAGGAAAGTGATGGACCAGCACAGAGGGGAGCTCATGCACAGTGAGGCTCCATCCCCTCAGGGCTCTAGGGATCCCACCAGAGAGAAGTGATGTCCCTACTTTGTTGGTCGTTGGTCTGTTCACATTACCTCCTTTCTTTACTTCCTGCCCCTCCTCTAAGTAGACACAGCCCTGAATAGATAGATCCCACTGACTGGCAGGCAGACTGCCAGAACCCAGGCAGGAAGGACAGAGCTCTAGTTGCTCTGTGTGTTTGGGATCCCAAGAGGGTCTCTTTGGGGAGGGATCCCCAAGTGCTCTATGCCAGCGCCAAAGCAGCACCAAGTTGCCTGGCCAGAGAAGACACTGGTGGGGGAGGGAGAGCGCCTGCCCAGCTCACACGCTGCTTATTTGCACAAAGAGTCTTTCAGAGTTATTGGCTGGCAGAATTCCTCCCGGGCTTTTTTCAGCGCTTGTGCACAGAATACCAATCAAGCAGTCTCACTGGGCTGCCACACAAACTAGCCACAGTTACCAAGAAAGAGGTACAGAGAGCTCCTCTAGCCTGGCTCCCAGGAGGTGAGTCCCAGTCCCTCAACTGGGAGCTGCAGAACTGGGACTTCAGTTTACTCACTAGAAACAGAACCCCCTCAGTCTGGTGTCCTTTACAGAAAAATTTAAATAGTCCACAACAAAAAGTTCCTATGTGTTTCCCACGTATAGCACCTTTGGCTAGTAGTGACACAAAAATTGAAAGATGAGGCTTTATGGGGGGGCAGTATTCTGGGGTGCGAGAGAATAAATTTCAAGAGTCAGGCTAGCCTTAATTTAAAGGAATTGGTTCCAGTCAAATCCAGAAATTATGATAGGAGCAAAAAGTAAATAGGAGAAAAAATATATATGAACAAACTACCTAACCAACCAACTAGGAGCACTCCAACCTGTCTAAGCATTTATTTCAACATCAACACCCACAACACCCATCAACAGGCAAGTCCCAATGGCCGCATTTGCAGGTAAAAGCTGCATTGTGAAAATGTGGACTAAGAGCAGGCTGAATGACGAGTAAATCCAGAATAAAAGGAACACAGCATCCAGGAACCTGGGTGCCAGCCAACCCACCCATAGTTCACTTGATGACTCATGGGGAAGCCATCGGTGTGGCTGGTTCTGGCATTCCCAGCGCTGTACTCCCTCCACCTCTGAGCATCAGCACCCCTCCTCTGGGTAAGGATAGGATGCAGTGAGGGTGGTTACCACAGACACTGAGACATCACTTCAGCCCCAAAGTATATGTCTTTTGATTCTCTCCCAGAATTCCCTAGGACAGGCCGCTGAATGCATGGTAGAGGAACCCAAGTTGCTAAGTCAGTACAGAATGACAAACTGTTATACCAGTTGGAATTAGGAAAATCCTAGTCGCAGCTAAATCTGGCAGTGTAGGACTAAAAACAATTGATGAAGTATATAAAGCAGATTGGTGGCCAGAAATGATGATCTATAAAGAAAGCAAACAAATCAAGGAGGTTGGCAGAGAGAAGGTAGCAGCGAAGTGGCACTGCTGTATAAACTGAAGGGTTAAGAATGGCCTGTGGGTCGTGGAAGAGCTGCAGGAACTCACACAAGAGGATCCAGCAGGCCAAGTTGAAGAGATTAAAAACAGGGAAGCTCCAAACTTGAACATACCTCTTAAAATTAGCCCCAAACTGCAGAGAGTGAACGCAGAAAGCTCCCACTTACTCACACATTCTAAATACTGACTTCTCAGTAAGGACTCCTAGAATATTCCTGGAAGAGTGGCCTTATGTCTAGTGACTTTGTTTTGTTTTCCTTAAGAACACCCGTGGTGGAGGGAACAGGAATCTTCCCTCTGGGTAAAAGGAAAAAGAGTGGAAGACAACACAGAGGACGGGCCTGGGCTCCCAGTCCTGCCCCACACTCAGTTTGCTTCCTCTCTACAGTGTTTTAAGTTAATTGAGAGCCGGCTGATGAACCTGCTTGTCCTGCTGCCATACGATTTTAGGGACTGACAGCTATTAGAGAAGGGACAGAAGGAGGCAGAAGGTAGGACTCTTCACCCAGTCCCAACTGTGCTTAAGCTCAGGAGCTCAGTGGGATATTTATAGTAGCCTTTAAATTTACCCAACTTGCCATAGAGGGAGGTAATGGGGCGCCCTTTACTGCAGCTAGTGGTGATTGTCCTAACATTCTTTAATTAGCAGAAAGCGTTGGCACAGCCACTTTCAAAGCATTTGATCTCACTGTCCTGGTGTTCTCTATTTCAGACTCAACAGCCCTCACTCCCTTAGCAGAAAATGCACTTTAGCAGAATTGAAAATGACAGGCACATGCAGATGTGAATGCAGGTAATGTCTGTACACCTGTGTCCACCCAGCTCATTACTCACAGTCACAACCAGCACGGCTTTCTGTTGCCTCCATAAAACTGTCTTTTAGAAATCAGCAGGAACTAGAAAAGTCAAAATTGAGAACTGAAACAATTTTGAGATGACCAGGATCCTCTTTAATTTTTCTTGGATTATAAAAACAAAGCAGACAAATTTTCACTTACATTTTTAGATAATAAAGCAGAGTTAGGACAAATGCTATCCATGGGGGGAGGGGTCTGCGTTCTTCCCCATGGGCCTAAGAACAGTTCATGTTTTGAGATAATTATTCACTACTGTAATGAAGGGATGAGAACAAGAAAAAAGGGCCAATATTGTGCTTCCACGAGGGTGTGTAATAAACATACTAACAAATATACAAACAAGATCATCTCTGGAAATGGTATAAAGCTGATGAAGTTGGTTAACGTTAAGTTTCTGTTGGGAGACCAGCTCAAGAAGTTAAGAACATCCTGGTATCTGATGGCCAGTGTAACTGTCATGCTGGAAGTATGGAGAGTTTCGACAAAACATCAGTGCAGAGGTTGAAAGGAAAGAATGAAGGCTGAGGAGCTGTGGTAAGCAGTTTGGTTGCTATTCAATTTATGAGGCAAATGGAACATTTTAAGTAAATCAATAACATAATCTGATGTAATGTCACCAAGACCACTTTAGTTGCTATGGAGATTATAAAAGGCACGGATAATCCATGCCCAGCAGAGATTACTTTGGCAATTCTGAATATAAGTTCTATGGGCAAGTGAGACATTGACACACTGGTAAGCCCAGCAGAGCACACGGGAATTTGGTAATATTTGGGATCTGTCTCAAAGTCTAAAATAACTAAAAATAATAGTATTAGGGGCTGGAGAGATGGCTCAGTGGTTAAGAGCATTGCCTGCTCTTCCAAAGGGCATGAGTTCAATTCATAGCAACCACATGGTGGCTCACAACCATCTGTAATGAGGCTTGGTGCCCTCTTCTGGCCTGCAGACACACACACAGACAGAATATTGTATACATAATAAATAAATATTTTTTAAAAAATAGTATTAATTGCTAAGTGTGGTTTTGTTTGGAAATGAGGCCAGCCTGGTCTATATAGTGAGATCATGCCTCAAAAAAAGTATTAACTGATAGAAATAGTAAAAACCACTTTGTAGCATGAATGAAGAATTAAAGTTCTAAATTAGTAACAATACCAGGAACAAGTGATCCTAAATAATAAAAGGATAATGGAAAGAGAATTCACTCAAAACGTAGATAAAGCAATTCTTTTCTATACTAGCACCCATATTAAAAATAGATGCTATTATTACTATTTACTGAGGCCAACTATAGATTCCAAAATTTGTTTGCAGCCCAGTATAAAGCAGAATTAAGTTAACTACTTTACACATGAAAATCTGAGGCTTTTATAAAGAATTACATATATGTAGTATGTAAGAAGCAGACCTAAGATTTTAAGTCCTGTGTCTGACTCCAGAGATACTGCATAGCCACCACTGTGCTCTAATGCTTGCTAGATATGCACATACACACGTGCAAGTACGTACGTACAAACATACATGCATACATATACACGCGCATACACACGGCATGTAATGTATCTTGTAGACTGTAGTTTAGGTACATGCATGACTTTAACTGATACATCACATGTGCATCTGTGAGGCACTTAATTGTAGGTGCGGACCCCTAATCCATGATCTAGTTTTGTACCTGGGGCTCTTGGTTATCCTGCTGGGCCCTACCTCTAACCAGAAACATCTAAATTACAGACAGGAAAGAGAAGAAAGTGAGACAGTGTGATGAGGCAGAACCTGAATTGATTACTGACAAGGTAAGGGATGTCTCTAGAGGTCAAGACCAGTCAAGATTCTGGAAGGAGCAAAGTCTTGCTAGATTCTGAACTATGAGCTTCTAGATATCCAAGAGAATTCGCTGTTTGACGTCATCAACTATGTGGAAATGTGTTATGGCAGCCACAGAAACTGAGTCACTCATTACTTCAGTAACCATAACGAAACTTAAATCTACTCGTCAAAAGCATAGCATAAGTACCTATACATTCTGAAAAATGTTACTAAATTATTATTGCTGTATGTGGCTAATTAAAGAAGGTAAACTATTGGGGTCTGGATATAGCTGTTTATTGGTGCTCCATGGGACCTTTTGGATTGTTGTGACCGTGACAAGAATGGCACCCCAAGCTGACTTTCCCAAGAAAGGAAGAGGCAGCTAGCAGTCAGGAAGCTTGTCTCTTCACTACAATCTGGGAGCTTACCCACAAAGCCTGGGGAAACTATTCTCAGCAGAAAAAGAGGTCTCTGCATTCTGTGCAGCTCCTTGTAATCCCCCTCACACTCAAACCACCCCCCCTTTGAGACAGCATCTCATATATCCCAGGCTGGCTGAACTCCTGATTCTCCTGAACTCTGGGGTTATAGAGGTGTTCCATCATAGCCAGTTAATGCAGTGCTGGGGAGAAACCCAGGCTTTTGTTAGATAGGTCTGAGCTGCTTCACAAGGCCAGTTCTTTGTAATTGTTATTAGCCATCTTATCTTATTTCAGCTGAGGTTTACAAAATTGCTCTTGATAGGCCTTGAGGAGTCCCACCCCCAACTCTCTTTGATACTGGGGACTGAATCTAAGGCATTAAGTATTGCCAAGCTAAAGATCTACCACCAAGTTATGTTCCTAGCCCACTCTGTTACTTTCTTCTTTAGTTTTAACATCCCTCATATCCTTGCCTTTCTTTAAAAAAACAGAGATTTAGAGAAAACAACAGTGAAATTTGGGGCACTAGGAAAACCAGATAACTTTCAGGGCATGTGTTGCCCTGAATCATCCACTCAAGGAAGAAGAGCCATTTTATTTATGACTGTGGGCAGTGACAGCATTGTTTGACTATGAGCTCTCAAGGAAGAAAAGTGAAGTTTCCTTTTATGATAGACAGAAACCTCCAGGTGATCCTAGACAGGTGAGAGGAAGAAAATTAGAAACACAAGAGTCCAGGTGTTCATTGCACTGGACAGGAGGAGGCGACTACTTCCTACTTTTATTTTTATCTTTTTAAAAACCATTATAAATTCACTAATCAATATCTTTCCTTGTCTCTTTGGGGGAATAATTTTCATATTATTTTTCCTTCCTTCTTCCTGTCTCTAAAATCTCCCCCTTTAAACTTTACTCTCCTTCTTTTCTTGTTGGACTTCCTCAGAAGGGACCCAAAGACACACTGAAAGCAAGATGGTACCCTGGTATTTCTGGCAAACCCTACAAGGCATTATGGACATCTAGTGGCTGCTTAGGATAATGCCTCAGGGACAGCGGTATAATCAGAGTGGGTCTGGGGTGGCCTGACACCCCCAGATCCCTCTGTGTGACTCCAAGTCATTGGAACGGCATACCAGCACTATTAAAGCCCCATCCGTACCCCGAAACCAGCAAAATATAACATGTTTGCTCACAAAGAATACAGTGCAGGCATTTGGTGATATCTTGAAGCCCAGGGTTTAAAAGCCAATAAACCACAGAAAACATCTAGACAGGACTGAGCTCAGAAGGGACAGACTTTGATATTAACTAGCCATGTAACTAGTTAAGTCATTGTGCCTCTCTGAGCTTCCTTAACATCAGTAAAGTGTGAGATCAAATCAAAATGATTGATCTCTCTTTCTCTCTAGATGTCTAGATTAAACTGAAGTAAGCATTCTCTCCTCAACTTCATGGCCCATCTCCAAAGCTGGGCTACAATCCCAAATGATCAACCTTTTCCCCAAAGCTGTCTGAAAACGACTATGAGAACTGAAAAGAACGTTCTAGTCCATTTCCCCGACTTTATACATAAAGAAATCAAGATTTACTTTATGATTCATCATGTCTAACAGTGACAGGAAAAAAAAAATCAACTAGAACTCAGGTATCCCAACCTCAATACAAGGCCCGTTCTTCAAAATTGAGCTGCTGACCGTTCCCAGCCTCTTGAACTCTTGTCTATGCGAAAACTGACTGTTCTCAGACCGGTGTCCTTCCTATTTAAGTGCAAGTTACCTTCTTCTCATTTCTTGGTGGCACCACTCTGAACTACTGGTGTGAGGGGCAATATACCACAGGGAGAGTTCAGTTTATCTAGAGTAGAGGTCACAGGATTCCTAGTCCAGGAGGACTGTGTACTGAAGGCCTCACAGTCTCTTTAGTCTTCTCTGTAGATTCAGGAACTGTGCTGGCCTAGCTGACCCACTGAGAGCAAAGCAGTCCCAAGTAGAGCTCCACTGAGTTTGCCTTCATCAACAGCAGCCACATTTACTGCGAGCTCACTCCTATGTGGTGGTTTATCCAGCTCAGCCCACCCATCCTATTCCACCTTCACAGTGGAGGGGTGGAGGGCAACAGCTGTCATTTGCTGGGCCTGGAGCTGAACAGATGGGGCTGAGTTTGTCTACACAGGGAGGAAACCAGTTCAGGCAGAGTCCCTCTTCTGACCAAGAAAGGAGGAGCACCATACCCCAGTGTGCCACCCAGACCTTGGTGATGCCCCTGCCTTCCCTAATAGCACAACTCTCTTCCTGCTCAGTGGCAGCTGATCCCCAGTGTCCCAGGTTCACGTCTCTTGGGGCTTTAGTGAAGAGTGCAAAGAAGAGCTGGAGACACATCTGCAACTCCAGCACTTTAAAGGACGCGGCCAAAGGATTCCATGACTCTGAGGCCAGTTTGGGCTTTAAAATGAAATCCTGTCTCCAAGTGGTAGAAGACGAAGAACTGCCACAGAGTCGAATGGAATTAGATCTCAGCACGAGGGAGTGACTTACCTCAGCTTCTCATTTCTCCTCTTGCTCTCTCATTACCAGTGAGACAAGTTTACAGGACGTATTTTTTTTAGCCCCTCCTCTGACACTCTGATTTCTCATACACCCTCCACCGAATGCTCAGTCTCTCCCCAACCTTGCCCTGAGTAGTGGATACAGCGGATATTGTGTTAGTGATGAAATCGCTGGCCTCTGAATTGAAGACTGACTTGAAAAGCTGACTGTCACTAACTGACAGTCGGACTATAACCAAGTTATTGTTTGCCTGAGCTAAGTGCCTTCACCTGGAAAATGGAGACAACGGGCAATCGTTTCACTGGGGTAAAGAATTCATCAGAACTCTGGAAGAATACTTGGAGGAATCATCTCCATACCCAAGACCCCCAACATCAATCTGTGTAAGGCCTTCCAGGGTTCAAGTCTTGGTGCTATAACCCTCTCTCTCTCTCTCTCTCTCTCTCTCTCTCTCTCTCTCTCTCTCTCTCTCTCTCTCTCTCTCTCTCTCTCTCTCTCTCTCACACACACACACACACACACACACACAAGCTCAGAAATAGGTTTTTTCCTTGACAGCAAATGTAAGCTATAAGGTCTTGGTAAAGGATGAAGACATTAAGTTGCCCACACTGGAACTTTCTAGAATTTGAAGGTTTAGATTTTTGGGCAGTCAATATTAATGAGTTTATGGCTGTGTTTGAGTTCAGAAAGTTGGGAAATTCTGGGCTTCAGGATCCTTAAGCAACAGTGCACCTGGGAACAATGGAGTTAAACAAGCATGCTTGTTAGATAACAGGGGTTGTTATCAAGGCAAGAGGCTGGAAGGAGGGAATAGTAAACTCATGTCAAATTCTACTGGACCTACATCACAGCGCTAACCTATAGACGGTTTCACCCTCACACAGCTGAGAAAGGAGGTTCTTTTATGGGGCAATGGGTTAGTAAATACTGACCTACGTTTTTACATTAGACTGCCAAAGCATGTTTAGGGGCCAGAACTCCCTTTCCAGAAAACTGCTATAGGAAGCTGCTAGAAGGTGCTCAGGGAGTCCCAGAGAGAGAGGCTAGTGCAGCTCATGGGGCAGAAGGCATAAAGCACCATCCTGGTCCCTGCAAACCAGGGAGGGAAAGGGGGCGACAGGGAGGCAAGGCTGCAGCTCCATGAATGAACCGTGGGTTGCGCCATGGGTTCTGGGAGCTCACCTCAATCCTTCCCAGGTTGTCATTCCCTCAGCTCCTTCAATTTGGTCTTTCTTTCCACTGTTTCCCGCCCCCACAGCCCTCATTAAGAAAACTATCATTTAAAGCCCCGGTTACAGCCGGGGTGGGTGAGGGTGGGGGTGAGAAAGTGTGCGAGGGAGGGGACTGTTAAGACAGGCTCAGAGCAAGGCAAAGCTTAGGTTCGTCGTGGTCTTCTGACTCAAATCAGCCCTTGCGTCCCCGGCTGCCTGCCCCTGAGTCCACACCATCCTGCAGATCCAAACTCCTGGCCGCGCGGCCAGGCACCCCGTGGGCATTCAGCGGGGGTGCGTATGACGCGGGCATTCGCAGGAGGTCGGCCAATTGCAGCAGCCCTACCGAGGGCCGCCGCACCCGGGCCCCTGAGCCCAGCAGTCCAGGGCTGGAAGGTGCTGGGTGGCCCGGGTGGGGGCCGCGCAGTCTGCCGCTGCAGCCCCGCACCGCTCCAGCCTATCAGGGGCCATTCAGCCACTCGCTCCGACCTGACCAAAATAGCTGCGAACGCCTGCGACTAGCGCGCGGCCCCTCACTTGACGCTCACTCCGACTCACTCGCCCGCTAGCCCTCCCGGGCCGCTCCGAACGTCTAGAGGGGGCGGGGAGGAAGCTGCCGCGGAGGGGGGGGGAGGGGGGAGGGGAGCAAGGAGGAAGGAAGGAAGGAAAAAAAAGGAAGGAGGGAGGGAGGGAAGGAAGAAGCAAGGAAGGCAGGCAGCCCTCCGCGACTCGGGGCTGCGCGGCGCGGGCTGGCGCGCTCTGGAAGGCGCGGCGTTAACCCCTTGAGGGCAGGCGGCGGAGGGGGAGCGGTGTTAAAACATAAGAGCACTGCATCACGCTAATCTTCTCCCCAGAACAGTATGCGTCAGCAGTACATTCACGTTCTGACTGAAGGACAAAAGGATGAGAGAGCAGTCTGCGTGGCTGCCGCCTGCAACACCGCGAGCCCGGCGCGAGGAGAAGACGGTGGGTGCCGAGCGCAGGGGCCCCGTTGCTGTCGCCGCCGCCGCTAGCCAGCAGGGACCATGTTCACGGGCTCCGGAGCGTTTCCCGCAGCCGCGACCCCCACTGCTCACGCCGCTGTCGCCAGAGCTCCGGCCGCTGCAGCAGTTCGCTGGCAGCTCGGCCGCTGAAGACTCCGGGAGCCCCAACGGCGAACTCGCACTCTCCGCACAAAACCGGGGCCGGCGGCGCGCGGGGAGCCCAGCAGTGGCGGGCGGCGGCGGGCGCTTGCGCGCTGCCGGGGGCTGCGGCCGCCGCCGCCGGACCCGCGCCCGCCCCCGGAGTCCCTGAAGGGGCCTGCGGTGCGGGCGCGACCGCGGGCGCTGCGCGCTCCTCCGCTCGCGGACCGGGCCCCGACGCCACGTCCACGCTGCTGCCCCTCCGGGGCTGGACGGATTACCGCTCCTCGCGCCAGCAGACGGCGGGACTGGAGAATTGAACCCAGTTTTTGTCTTTTTAACCCTTTGGAGAAGAGGCGAGGAGAAAGGGGGTGTGTGCCTAGGGAGGGCGAAGGCGCAGCGAACACCTCTTAACTCTCGCAGCTCCGCGAGCTCACGACTGCAATCATCTGCCGCCAGCTCCAGGCGGCCGACGCCGGGAAAGCGGAGTGGAGAGCAGCGCAGCAGCCGGGGAGCGCGGCCTGGGCGGCTTCGGGGCGCCCCCGCACCCCCATCCCCCGCGACAGCTCAGGGAGAGGGCTGGGGGCGCCGGAGACACACTTTGGCGATGAAGCGCCTTCCCCCGCGGCTGGAGCGAGCTGGTGCCAGGGTCCAAGGACAAAGCAGGGAAGCGCTGGTGGCGCCGCTCCTCGGGATCTCGGGGGGGCATGCACCTGCATAGCCCGCCGGGCCTTGGCTCTCCCTGGCGCGCCTCAACTCCGCGGCTTCGCCGGCTCCGGATTTACTAGAAGCCATTTTGTCTCCCCCACCCCTCCCCTCCCCGCTGCCCTCCCTGCCCCCACCAGTTCCCCCTTTGTTAATTAAAACTAAAGTCAGAATGGGAACGATGTACCCAGCTCCCGTGGAGAAAGCTTAAGGACAAGGCGCTAATTCTTTCCTGCTTTCCTTCCGAGGTAGGTGACAGCGAATTGGGTGGGGATGGTTGCAACGTGGGAGAGAAAAGTCTTAGCTTTCTATGGGCTGGCCTTGGGGGTGGGCTGGTGGATGAGGGGCCGCTCTGTAGTTTGGCAGGATTTTTCTAGGCCGATCTGCTCGTCTCTAATCGCCCCCTCCCCACCTCCTTCTCCAGATGGAAAGAGGAGCTCCTAGCTCACTTAAGCCGGGGTAAGGCTGGTTCTCTTTTCCAAGCCAAAATCCCAGGCGATGGTGAATTATGAACGTGCCACACCATGAAGCTCTTGTGGCAGGTAACTGTGCACCACACCTGGAATGCCGTCCTGCTTCCCGTCGTCTACCTCACGGCGCAAGTGTGGATTCTGTGTGCAGCCATCGCTGCTGCCGCTTCAGCCGGGCCCCAGAACTGCCCCTCCGTCTGTTCCTGCAGTAACCAGTTCAGCAAGGTGGTGTGCACCCGCCGGGGCCTCTCTGAGGTCCCGCAGGGTATTCCTTCCAACACCCGGTATCTCAACCTCATGGAAAACAACATCCAAATGATTCAGGCCGACACCTTCAGGCACCTCCACCACCTGGAGGTCCTGCAGCTGGGCAGGAACTCCATCAGGCAAATAGAGGTGGGGGCCTTCAATGGCCTCGCCAGCCTCAACACCCTGGAACTGTTTGACAACTGGCTGACTGTCATCCCCAGTGGGGCCTTTGAGTACCTGTCAAAGCTGCGGGAGCTCTGGCTTCGCAACAACCCCATTGAAAGCATCCCCTCTTATGCCTTCAACCGGGTGCCCTCCCTCATGCGTCTGGACTTGGGGGAGCTCAAGAAGCTGGAGTATATCTCCGAGGGAGCTTTTGAGGGACTGTTCAATCTCAAGTACCTGAACTTGGGCATGTGCAACATTAAGGATATGCCCAATCTTACACCCCTAGTGGGGCTAGAGGAGCTTGAGATGTCAGGGAACCACTTTCCTGAGATCAGGCCAGGGTCCTTCCATGGCCTTAGCTCCCTCAAGAAACTGTGGGTGATGAACTCACAAGTCAGCTTGATTGAGAGGAATGCTTTTGATGGGCTGGCTTCCCTTGTGGAACTCAACCTGGCCCACAATAACCTTTCATCTTTGCCCCATGACCTCTTCACTCCCCTGAGATACCTAGTGGAGTTGCACCTACACCACAATCCTTGGAACTGTGATTGTGATATCCTGTGGCTGGCTTGGTGGCTTCGGGAGTACATTCCCACCAATTCCACCTGCTGTGGCCGCTGTCATGCTCCCATGCACATGCGAGGCCGTTACCTGGTGGAGGTGGACCAGGCGGCCTTCCAGTGCTCTGCTCCCTTCATCATGGATGCACCCCGGGACCTCAATATCTCTGAGGATCGGATGGCAGAACTTAAGTGCCGGACTCCCCCTATGTCCTCTGTGAAGTGGTTGCTGCCCAATGGAACAGTGCTCAGCCACGCCTCCCGACACCCACGGATCTCTGTCCTTAATGATGGCACCTTGAACTTTTCTCGTGTGCTGCTCATAGACACTGGAGTATACACATGCATGGTGACCAATGTGGCAGGCAACTCCAATGCCTCGGCCTACCTCAATGTGAGCTCGGCCGAGCTCAACACCCCCAACTTCAGCTTCTTCACCACAGTAACAGTGGAGACCACAGAGATCTCACCTGAGGACATAACACGAAAGTACAAGCCTGTTCCCACCACATCCACTGGTTACCAGCCGGCATATACCACCTCTACCACGGTGCTCATTCAGACCACCCGTGTGCCCAAGCAGGTGCCAGTACCCTCAACAGACACCACCGACAAGATGCAGACCAGCCTGGATGAAGTCATGAAGACCACCAAGATCATCATTGGCTGCTTTGTGGCCGTGACACTCCTAGCTGCTGCCATGTTGATTGTCTTCTATAAACTTCGCAAGCGGCACCAGCAGCGGAGTACAGTCACAGCTGCCAGGACAGTAGAGATTATCCAGGTGGATGAAGACATCCCAGCAGCAGCGTCTGCAGCAGCAACAGCAGCGCCATCCGGTGTATCAGGTGAGGGGGCAGTAGTGTTGCCCACAATACATGACCATATTAACTACAACACCTACAAACCAGCACACGGGGCCCACTGGACAGAAAACAGCCTGGGGAACTCTCTGCACCCCACAGTCACCACTATCTCTGAACCTTATATAATTCAGACCCATACCAAGGACAAGGTACAGGAAACTCAAATATGACTCCCCTCCCTCAAAAAACTTATAAAATGCAATAGAATGCACAAAAAAGAGCAACTTTTGTACAGAGTGGGGAGAGACTTTTTCTTGTATATGCTTATATATTAAATCTATGGGCTGGTTAAAGATTATATTAAAATTTAAAAACAAAAAAAATTAAAACACAACTATTTTCTAACTTGTAAGTTCTATTTAAAGGGGGAGGGAAGGGAATCTTGGCAATGTTGTGGGTAGGAGCCTCAAGTCAACTGGTGTAAGGTGGAAACTGCTCAGACAAAACAAGCTACAACAACCAGCACCCCTAGAGAGGCAGGGTGTGGACTGCTGGGGGTAGGAATGATAGATCGCACCTGTCATTTTTTAGAAGATGCTTCACATGATATAGGAATACAATTTCTACAGACATCTTTCTTAAGCTGAGAGCTGTCTTTACAGATCTATCTTATAAAAATAATTTAAAAAAGCATCACAAATTTGTACTCTGCCAAAATGTTGAGAGGCAATAATTTTTTTTCATAGGCAAAGGGGACGATAGATCTGTAAATATATTTTAAGTAGGAAAACCACCAACATTCAAATGAATCCTTAAAGGGGTTGTTTCTTTGACCATGAGCACAAGTCCTCTGGGTTTGTGCCCTAAGACTTGCATGTATCTCCCCCGACAATGCTTCAGGACAGCTTAGAAGAAAGGGAGCTGGCGTAGCTCTCAGTGGAATGCTTTCACACTGCACCAGATTCCTGCAGTTGGGCATAACCCACTCTGCAAGGCATGTGTCTATTCAGGGTTTCCCGGGAGGAGGTGGCCAGAAGGGGGTGCGGCACTGGGGAAGGAGGGAGGCAGAAAAGCAGAGGGGATGATTCACAGGAGGCCATAAATTAGCATTGTAGCATTGTGCCGAGTCCACCTGTTGTTCCGGGTATCTGACAAATGATTGTAGACAACGATGACATTTTATGATTTTTCAGAAAAGATCTTGTTTGTTTAAAGGTGGAGAAAGAGGAGAGGCTGGGAGTGGGGGAACTTAGGGGAGTGGAAGCTTTTCTCATGCTTGGGATTTGGTGACTATTCTAAATGCTGATTCATTAGGGATTATTACAGCTGATGCCAACTGGTTGTGGTGATGGAGTGGGGGCAGAACATGAGTAGCGAGGAAAAAAGGAGAGCTAAAAAGGGCACAGGCTCAAGTTAAAGAAGCCTTTGCCAACCAGGATGTTCGGGGGGGGGGGGATGTGAAACCCAGTTACAACAAAAGTGACAAGCAGGCTCACACAACTGAGTTCTGCATGGAGTCCTGTTGAATGGGGCACCATGGAGGGAAGCTTCCCTCCCCTAGGCCTACCTCCAGTAGAGCTATAAGCAGGGGGCAAGATCTGTTATTCTGGTCAATTTAATGATGTAACTTTCAGTTATTATTTTAGCTTTAAGAGGAAATAAAGGGTTCAGATTTGAAGGGGGTGGTATGGGTGGGGGGAATGCCAACAAAAGAACACTGATTGTAATGTGAGAAAAGTGTATTTTTGTATTTTAATAAATATTGTTCAATTTTTAATTCAATGTCCCCAAAGGGTTAAATTGAATAAGAAGACCCTGAACCTATACAGTCTTATAAGTATTGGCCAAGTCATTTATATTTAAATAAAGGGGGTGGGGGGGAGGGAAGAGGCACGATGTGGGGAGGGAGACAATGTTAATTTTTTTTAAAGTGTGGGAAAATGCTAAAAGCTGTCAACCACATTTCTTTAGTTTAAATAAATGCACCCCGACTCCAGTGCATCTTCCATGAGCTAAGTGTGTTAGTCCCTGGCTTTGTTGGGGATATAACCAAATTCCCCACGCCCTGGAAAAGCAGGGGAAATGGGTCAGCCTCAGCTCCTGGGACCTGGCCAGAAGTGAACTGCCACCTCAGCAGAACCTGATGGTCAGGCAGTACCAGCTCAACCCAAGGACCCTGGGAGGCTTGGATGTAAGAGGGCTGCAGTAATGTAGTTTGGCTGCAAATTCCCATAGGCAGTGCTGTTTCCCCAGGGCCGAATAGTCAGATGTGTGTTGAAGGAGGTGGGGGTCTGGCTCTGAGGTTCACAGAACGATGACTTCCAGGGAGGCTCCATGAACAAGGACCCTCGTCAGCACATTTACACTAATGCAGACGATGAGGACTGAGTGGGTGTGATCTATCTGGCACTACGGAGGGAAGGAAGCAGGTAGCACTTTGCAGCAGTTGCAAAGAAATCGTCCTAGGTATACAGATCATTTCTGGCCATCAGTGCCTAAGATAAGCTGGTACGCACTTACATGCAGGCAACAACGATTGGTTCTCTCTGTCCTTTTAGCACTCTGCCTCTAATAAAAAAAGAAAACTGCAGCAGAGCAAAGGGTGGGACTTGGCTATGATCAGATGAGAATTTAAGAAATGGCTCTGTCCCCTAGTGCTACACAACACAACTTGGGCTGTTGGGAACAGCTTCCCAGGTACACACTCTGAGGCAAGTGACAACAAAGTTGCTGCCTCAGCACCACAAGGTGGGGTGCTGATTTCCTAACATCCCCATCTTTTTGTGACAGCTGTCTGGGAAGTCAGAAATTCTGCAGTAACTGAAATGACAAAGGTCTGAGGACAGAGGCGGAGGAAGAATCCTAAGGAGGAATGCCTTTGTTCTCCCATGAGCATATTCCAGTCTGAGAACCCGAGGGAGAACTGCTTCCTAGAAGGAAACTGAGCGATGGGGGTGGGAGTATAAGAAGGGGGACCCTAGGCAAAAGTATCCTGGGCATGTCAGGGACAGCTCTTTCCCCAGTGGGCCTATCCTCTGGCCTGGCACTCTTCCGCAGTTAGGCGCTTGGGACAGTTTTTCGGAAGAGCCTCAGGAGCACTGAAGTGAGGCTCCAAGGCTGTGTTAGTGAGTCATTCTCAAGCCTGGCTGGCCAAGCTGTAAGGCTGGTTACCTGGGAATGGAACGTGGGTTGGTAGCTCTTCAGGGGTAGTTATAGCAACACATTAGAGCAAAGACTGGCTAGTATGGAATTACAGACTTTTCATTACAGAATTTTTAAGGCCATGAAAATTACTTAGTCTAATTTTAAAAAATATTTTCTGGTCAAGGAAACTGAGCTCCACAGAAATGAAAAGACATACCCAAGGTCATACTGAATGTGGGAGAGGTGGGACTAAAGCCCGGGTCTCCTGACTCTGAAGCCAAATGTGTTTTCTCATTGAGGCTCTTATTGGCTAGCAAGAATGTGTTTCTTTCCATGCTAATATGCAGCTAAAATGGGACTTCCTACAGATACTTCTGTGTTCTCTTCTTCCATAAAGAGCTGTTCTCTTTCCACCGCACCCAGCTCTGCTACTCTGTAAGGCCTGACCACAACTGACAATGGGAGCTCCATGTGTCATAGCGCTGGATTCTGCACATACAGCTCTGGAGTACTAGACCCAGTGGCAGACAGAAACTGCAGAACCCCACAAAGGGTGGCAGCCACAGAAAGATGAAAGTAGGTATGCTGGTGTGTTCCCAGTGAGAAATTTGCCTTCCTCCCAACCATGGACTGGGGAGCGTGGCAATGTAGACGACTGACAAAGTCTTAAAGTTCCTATTAGAGAAAACCTCTACAGGAGTGGTCTGCTTATATGGCTCAACAATGATAAGCCTGGGATGGAAGAACAGGACCTTAGTTCCTCGTCCTCTGCTACCTACCTATCTAGTTTTAGCTCATTTAAAATGTTCATATCTGTTTAGTGGGGTGCGGGGACATGTGTGACTGTCAGAGGACTATATGTGATCTGAGGCTAGAACTAAGGCCGTTAGGCTTGGTAATGAGTGCCTTTACCTGCTGAGCCATCTTGCTAGCTCACTAGCCTTAGTTTAAATGTCGCACTGTAGTTACCATTTCTATAATCTATAGTCTTCTCATCATACTGGTGTAATAATGCTGTACCATATTATCAGTGCAGGTAGGCAGGCTAGTCTCTAAGGCTTACAGATACTAGTTTATCGTGGCTATAGAACACATATCGAGGCCAGCAACTTAACTTCCTGGGTAGACCAACGTGAAAAGCCCTCCTGAAAGACAATTCCTATGGTTTGCAGGCAGGAGGCTCAGAATCAATAGTCTCTGGCTTCCTGCACTGGCCGGTGACTATGAACAGCAAGAGGGTTAGGTAGGTCCTTCTTATACCGGGCTTCTATCTCAGGAGGGTAGGGTTTAAAATTTAGGGTCTACCATTTCAGTGCACTAAAGCAGTAAAGGCTTAAAATTAGAGGAGAGAAAGGAGAGAGAACACTTATATATCTAAACATATGTCTGGTTTTATCTCCTCTGCTGGCACTCAGCACACCATGCCTCCGCCTAATGCAGGCACTGTTCACGCCATTTCTAAACTCTGCCTTAGCTAAACTGCAAGGCAGTTTGGCTCCTTTGGTCTCCATCCACTTAGAAAGCACCCTTTCGTTTGCAGGGGAAAGAATGGCTTAGCTACTGAGCTGTTTCCATCTTTGCTTTAAATTAAAATAAGTAAACTACATCTTGAGCAGGTTTAAGGAATTTAAAAAGTAGGTCATTATCATTGTTGCCCCTCCCAGGGTCCCCTCATACACATGAGGGGTGGTTAGGGAACATGATGTTTGCAAAATAGATTCTGGAGCCAGTATCCTTGTTTGAATTCTTGCTCCATACTTCCTAGCTCTAACTTAGGCAAGTACTTAGTGTCTTCATCTTACAGCTGAAGACAGTATTAATTAGTATGTACTTCACTACTTCATAGGCTGTTGTACACATTGAAAATTGTATATCTCACACTTAGCGTGGTGGCTGACATTGTATAGTAGGTTATATATATATATGTATATATATATATATATAAAACAGTTATTTGATGATATAAGTATACAGACCAAGAGACCAGTGCCCACCATCTCCCCTATCCTTCAACCTTACATATACTCTCACTATTCCAGAGAGAAAAAATTGTTATCTAGAAGTTGGAGGCAATGCCACTTACAAGCCCAAATATGCTGGAAAATATGGTTGTACTTTATTTCCCAGGAAAACTCTGTCTTGTGTTCTGTACCTAAAGTAACTCTGTAGCTGGCCCACACACTATCTTAGTCCAGAAATGGATTACATTTTTTGTAAAGGCACTTCTACTGATAGTGATGTTAAAGACTGGGGGCTGGAATTGGATGTTTCTACCTAGAAGGTTTTGGTCTTTAACAAGATGGCGAGCTTCCTAGTCTCTTCATCTATCTGTGGTTCTCAATGAGGCGTGGGGGCGCAAATGAACCAATATTATCCAGGTCAGTGATAAAAAAATACTTCCTTACTATGAAGGCCTTACCTTACCAGGCCTGGAGGTGGGAAGGGGAGGTAGCGAGATGGAGAAGGCTCTTGGCACAGAGAGAGCTACTGGGGCTCTTACAGAAAGTGGGCTAGCACCATGATTTTAACAAGCGAGAGAAAAATGAAGCTACATAGAAGAGACAGAGGCAAGTGTCTGCATGCAGTTATTTAGTAAGCAAGATGCTGGCTGTACCCTGGATGGCAGAGGACTGCTATTGCGACACTGCTATTGTGACATGGAACAGAGGAGATGAAAAGCAGGGAGATCAGCTTTCCAAGCTAAAAAACAATGCATTTTGCTTTCCTAATGAGAAGCTAGAGTTAGACTTAAGGATGATCATAGGTTTCATTCACTGGTACATGCCAACTTTGCTGCCAGAACTTGGGCCAAACCACACCTACCTACAACAGTCCTGTTGCCTCTCTTGCAGGCTGTCCACCGTTGGCGAAAGCAAGCCAGTCTTCAGGTGGTACCCTGAAATGGACTCTGGCAGCTCTCTTGGGTCTGCCATGAACTTGCGTCCTCATTTTTAGTAGGTATACAGCTCACTATTTACCCTCAAAGGAAGGATCTATAGAAATTTTGATGAATTCAGTGCTTACGAATACTTGTAGTGAGTCACAGAGTAGGCCTAGACCTGTGTGGAGATGTTAGAGAAGCCGTCTTGTCAAAACAAGTCAGCACTTGAGAAAGCAGCACATCTCAGAGGCTTTGGAACCTGTATCTGGGGAGCAGTGAGTTGAGAGGCCACTCTAGCACCCGGTGTCAGGGCTGTTGGACCACAGTGAGACTCAGCCTTTCAAGCTCACTCATTCTGTGTATCCAGTTACAGAACTCACTAATGACCAATGGTCACATAAATTATAAAACAGCAACAGAGGAGCCCTTGACACGTTTATTTCTTTAGTATCCACCTACCTTCTGATATACCCACTCATAAAGACACCCTTCAATTATCATACCAGGTTTTCTTTCATAATCTCCATTTGAGTCTACTCATCTCTATGATAGGGCCTAAGAAATTCCAAATGATCTTTCCATTTAGGAGTGACGGCTCTTTCTTACCTCTAGTGGTTTGCACGCTATCGCCTCTCCAACGTTATCTCTTACAGTTCCTTTAAGGTCTCAACTCTGGTTTTCCCTGTCTCCGAGCTGGTGGTATTTTAGTCATTAGTTAAGTCACTCTACCTGCTCAGTGAGTCAGCAGGCAGAGGGAGAAAGGCTTCACAAGCTGTTCCTTGGGCAAAGTTTGCTTTTCTGGCCTCAGGCTATTTCTTCCCAGTCTTCAAGGTCTGCATTTCTTCCTTTATCTACCCACTCATTTGGGTTCATTAAAATCATTCAGACAGTTGCTCCAACTCAAGGACCCCCCCCCCATAGGTAAACTGAATGAGTTATAGACAGTTCTCAACATAGGCAGTTTCAGCCAGGAACCAAGTGCCAGCTGTTGGTCCTAACTAGAGGAATGTTCAGTGCATCTGAGAGCTGAGGTCTCAGGCACCCGCAGCCTGTTCCTGCAGCCTGGCAGCCACAGTGGCTACAAGTGATAATCTATTACCATTCCAAGAAGACTTAATTTCTGGACTTAAAGGAAGTCGGATAATACTTTATCCTATTAGTGTCTGCCTGTGTGAACTGACAATGGCTTCCTTCTGACATGACAGCACATTCTTCCAATTCATCTCTTTAAGGTCAGGGAGAGGGAAGTCTGGAGAATGAAAGGAAGGAGGAAAAGAAAAACACAAGGAAGAGACTGCCAGAGGAACCAGGGAAAGGAAGACCTACCTTTTTTTTCCTATTAAAAAAAGGATATGGCACCCAGATGACGGCTGATTACCCCAAAGCACATCTACATCTGGTGTGTGCACGTCAGATTGGTTCGAAGCTACAGAGAAAAATGACTATAACAAGATGAGAGTGTTGTCCTGTTACAAGTTCTTCATACTTAAGCTCACGGTGTCAGCCGTAGAGCTTTCCCTTCTTTCAATCTCTCTTCCTGGGTAGAATCATGTCATCTTTACATCATAGGGTTTTTAATCAAGGCGACAATGGGCACTGTGGCAGAGTGTGGGCTTTTCTAAGGCTAGGGATAAGTTCACAGTCAAGAGTGCCCTCCTAACTCAATCAAGAATTTTATTGAACTACCCCAGTTTATTTATGAAGACGGTGAAACCCAATGAGATGTGATTTGCTAGTATCATGCAGACCGGACCCTGGCAGGGCCACCATAACATTCGACTCCAGGGGGTGCCATGCATGGCAATGGCATGGTAACTGGCGACACCCGGAGTTTGCAATTCTGTACAGTCTCTAATAGTTATTTTGCAGGGGGAGAAGGAAGAACTTTCCCACCAGTTCTCTAACTTGTGCTTAATGCTGGAACCCAGGAGTTCAAACAGTTAAGAGTTGAGCAATAGGCAACTTCTTTCTTTTCAGCTGTTAAGTATTGCAGGGCACATGGGTTTAGTGGCAGTACAAAATAGATAATCAAAAGGGACCTTTGTTATATAAGAGGTTTTTCCTTCTCTAAATTGGTGGAGGGCAGTAAGACAACACCTGCCTCTGTATAGGGAAGGCTAAATCATTTTTGCTTGTTAGCCCAGCCTTTAATGGCTGAGCTATCTCTCCAGCCCTGGAAGGCTAAATCCTATTAGAGGTTTGCCAAGATCATGAACCCATAGGAGAAGCAGCACAGTCTAGAGTCCTGCTTCCACCTTCCTGGCTTTCCTGTTTTGTTTGTTTTTTTCCGAGACAGGGTTTCTCTGTGGCTTTGGAGCCTGTCCTAGAACTAGCTCTGTAGACCAGGCTGGCCTCGAACTCACAGAGATCGTCCTGCCTCTGCCTCCTGAGTGCTGGGATTAAAGGCGTGCGCCACCATCGCCCGGCCTTTCCCTGGGGTTTTACGGCAATGAGGCCCTCAGAGGGAATGCTCATGCTGACTTGGGGGGACTTACTATGAACCATGAGGCAAATAATCCTTTCTTGGGAAACAAAGTGGCCCTAGCTACAATTTTATCACATATGTTTAATCACAGTGTGCTGCTTTCAGGGTGATTTCTCATGAAGTCTCTGTATTCTAAAAGAACAGACACTTTCAGCCAAGGCTGTCTCTTGACCAAGTTAATTTAGCAGACATTTGCTGTCTTGGATGGGGTGGAGATACTTTACACTTCAAAGCTGAGAAGAGAGGGGAGGTGGGGAAGAGAAAGAGGAGGGCGGGGGCTTCAAGCAAATGAGTTTCCATCTATTAAGGAGTAGTAATTTCTGCTAGTTCCCCTAGAGACCGGTCCCCTTCAATAATGGCCTGACTCTAATGATTCCCACTCTTAAGCAACAGCCTGTGTTATGCTGGTGTTGAGATGAACTGTGCCAGAGAATTCCCTTTTTCTCAGAGGAGCTGCTATCATTATGGAGGAGAGATTAGCCAGCAAGGAGGATGTGTTCTCAGTACTGAGCTAGGAAGACAAGCAAAGAGAATGTTGATACAGAAGACTCGGACCAAAAAAAGATGGTGATAAGCAAAAAGAATTCCGTGCGATGGTCAGCCCAGTGGACCAGGGGAGATGGCCAGTGAAAGCCTATGGACTTCCTGACAAGCTGATGAATCTCATGGGAAAGAAACACCAGCTGGTTGGCTAAGAGGTATAGGAAGCTTTTTGGGTGTGTTCTAAATGCAGGCCTAATACATAAAAACTGAGAGTACTAAAGTTATGAAGTGGGAATAAGGTTTTGATTGTTTTTTTCTGGAAAGAAGGGGAATTGTTTTCAAGATCCCAAACCAGTCATTCCCAGGGCAGACGCACAACTCCGAGGTTAGGGTTACAGCTGTCACTGAGGCTGTAGAGACAGCGAAGGTGCGTGAGTTCATCTCTATTTTAACAGACTGCAGTCTGGGGAAGCTAATGATGTGGCGCTAGCTACTGTGGAAACCACTGCCAGCCAGTCTTGACTGGGGGAGTAGGGAGTCCCCTTATTTTGCCCCTGTTGGCTTTCCTGTGATGGAGACGGACTGCTTCCAGAGGCTGCTTTGCCAGATGTGTCAGCAGGCAGCCTGGCCAGAGAGCCTGCAGTGCAGACAGATGCCCTGGGCTGTATTCAGGATGGCAAGACCCTTTATGGTACTGCGGCTCAGCTCTGGGGTAGTGCCAGAGCGGCAGGGTAATTGTCCTCAGCCAGATCCATTCCCCCCAAACCTCTTCAAATATGTGGGCCATGGAGGGAGGCAAATTTAATTAAATTACTGTGTCATGGACTGCCCTTCCTCGGCAAGGGCTAAAAATGGGCTCATGCTGACATGCAAACCCATCTGTGTACCGAGAGCATGTGTATCTTCGTGCTGAGCTGTCAGCAGCTGGAAGGGGCTGGCAGTGCCTAGGGCTGGACAGTTACCTGGCCTTTGCTACAGTAAGACAGAGTCAACAATCCAACCTGGGCCCCATATAGCTCCATTGACCTTTTCCTTTTCATTTAGATGACTGAGTGGCACCCTGCCCCTTTCTGCACCAATTATTTCTCCTCAGATGCCTCTCCTGTTGGCACTCAGGACTTTCCCGTAAGGCTGTGTCCTGCACTGTGCTGGGAGATACAATTCACGACTGCATAGGCAGGTTTGTTTGACTTGGCAGGAGATGGAGGGGTCTCCCGGGCGACTCTCAGAGTGCTACTTCAGCAGTTCCCTCCTGGCAATGGCTTGCTGGAGAGAGAACTCTTGTCAGGTGCCAGAGTAAAGCACAGAGTTCCTCTTCCCTTTCCATGTACAAGTGGCCCTGAAGGTATAGGACCTGAGCAGCAAATAGTCAAGAGATGGCTTGGCTGGGCCTGCCAAGCCTATAAGGGCACTTCATTTCGCTCTTGGAAGTCCAGGCCTTACTGCCTTTGTCTGTATACTCCACAAGTATACAGATGCTGCTACTGGAGCTGGATGAGGGCTTCCCTCTGCTGGTGAGAACCGGCCTGTGATGGAATCCGTGGGGAATGGCTACGGCAGACACACGGTAGCACAGTGGCTTCCACTGTAGCCAAGACAAGAGTCAGGTGGGAACCGTTTCTCAGCTTTTCCCCAGAGAAAACACAACTCTCAGGTTTGAAATTTTGTGGGATACAACCCTCAGAGCCTGAGGGGTGGCCCTGTAGCAGGCCATCAGGAAACCTTCCTGGGAGACTAGGTGTATTCACATTTCCTCTCTCATGCCCATTCTGACATCAGGCAGACACCTGCAGGACTGTAGCATAGTGCAGGTGCCTGTGAGGTGACCAGCCTCTGTGGGTCCCTTTTAAGGCAGACTTGTGGATTAATTTGGGACAAGAGAGAAGAACCTACCTACCCTGAACTGGAAGTCTCTAAAATGGCAAGACAAGAATACAGCGACTTTCTTGTTGTCCTGATACTGCACTGACCATTCCAGGGCTATTCTCTGAGCCATAATGAGGCTGGGGATAGACAGGTGGGTGGAGATGGTGTATCTGTCACATGTGTTGCTGGCTAGGTTTGGCCGAGAATCTGATGGCTCCTTTAAGGACTATGGCAAGTACTGTCTATTTAGACCTTTGGAATCGACCTCAACAACCTAGACTATCTCTGTAGGCTGCTTATAGTCAGCATTTCCACACGACTAGATTTTATGGATTAAAAAGAGCCCGTAGCTTATGTTTCCTATAGTTAAATGGTTAAGTAAGCATTGTAACAGGAAGAGAAAGTGACATCTAATTCTAGATAAATGAGGTTTGAGCAGCCACAAAGAACACAGAACTGACCATACTGGTGAGACTGACTGTGTGGTTTTATAGAGGAAAGAAGGTTCCTGGGTGTTCTACTCGACAAAGAATACTTTCTCTGTACCCAATGAGACAGAAGTTGCAGGTAACTGTGGCATCTCAGCAGTACAAGGTCTGTTAACCCCACTCCACGAGCATGACCTCAGCAGCGAGTACATATGGGGCAGACCACAGGCATGGGCCTCTCCAGCCTCTCCAGGCCGCTGTCTTCTTTTAGTCAGGATCATTTCCAATGACTGAAACTATCCTTGCCCTACAGCAAACATGCCAAGTTCTACAGAGTAGAAACCATCTTCATCTTGAAAGTCTTCCATAGGAGGGGTTCACCTTGAGGGTTTATACGCCTCCTCATCAGCAGCTGGGGACTGGAAGCCTTTTCCAGCTTCAGCAGAGCTGTTCTCAGATGCCTGGGAGGTCTCATTCAGGCAGAGCCCGATAGGCTAGGATCTCCTATGTAGTTTGCAGTCCTGCTGCCCAGCAGTAAGCCACCACGGGGAAGGTTGGGGACTGTCCTGCAGTTGCTGCCGTGTTCTTCTGTAAAAGGTCAGGCACCCTCGGCCCCGTGTGTGTTACTAGTTATTAACTTGTCAGAAGGGGCCAAGGTAAAGAGAAGTGGTTGATTACAACAGAGTGTAACAGTGTACTTACTACCTGTAACACACGAGGCGGACGAGAGAATGAGCAGTGCTGTGAAAGACTGCCAAAGCCTGTGATGACCAGAAAAGGAGAAGGAAAAGAGAAGTCTCTGATAGTACCCGTCACTGGGTTCTCTTCCAGCTCACACTAGTCCTTGGGAGGTAGAGTGAGTGCTGCTAAGGTTCTTTGTAAGACTAGATTAGTGCTCATACAAGCTAGAAAGCATTTCTCACACAGAATGAACTGAGCCTGGGCCTGTCCTTGTCCCTTGGGTTCAGTTCATATTGTCTTTAAAATCATGGAGGAAGCTTCATCTATGTACTAGAACATGAACTAGCCATGAGTTGTCTTCATCTTGGCCCAGGTTGACCTGTAGGCAAGTTTGGTGCAGCCACCCCCTCATCTCACAGAAAAAGGGCACGAGAGGGGATAGGAGTGGCAGACGTCTCTGGGAACGGCTGGGGCCATCTGCACTACTGTGAATCAAGGTTGGCTCAGACAGAAGGCGCGAGGGAGGAGGTGCAGCTGCTGATGGCTCAGACAGCTTGGACCTGTCCAGGCAAACAAGCCGCTCAAGTGCAAGAACAGCCAGCCAAGTAGGCAGAGCACAAATATGGACTTAAAGCTTGAAGTCTGACAAGATACAGGGAGGGTAGAAAGCTGTCTGGTATAACAGTGCCTGGCCTTGCCTGTTTCTCACTGCTGTGGCAGGTTTCTCTGCTACTGAAGGGTGGGACATGAGGCATACGAACTAGGGGTTGGAGGCAGACAAGCATTCCTTGAGCTAGAGTTTAAAACTGTCATTCTGGGGATTGGAGAGTCACCTGTGGATTATTCTTTCTCGTCAGTATCTCTGAAAGGAAAAGTAAGCTCTTGTCTATAGATATATTTATCTCCGCTCTACTTTAGCGTTCAATGTTGAAAAGCAGTGGGCCTTGGGTACGCTGGTGTCTCTCTGTTACACTGCTACCTACTCGGATGAGGATCTGTCTCAGCATCACCCAAGGAGGGAATCCCTTGTGTGGAAGAGTCAACTGTAGGCTGCTTAGGGAGTGAGGCAATAGTTTGGTTCCTTTTACTGAAGACTCCTGAGGCAATGCTTCCTTCTCTTAGGTGCATATCAGCCACACTGAGGAGTCATTAGGTACCAGGGTTTAGGTATTTTTCTCCTGGAACCTCTCCCACCTCCACTTTCCCTTAATCCACCTTTGCTCTAGAAAAAAAAAAGATGCTAGCATTTAAACTTTAGGTCACATTGCAATCTCCAAGGGTGACACTAGGGACTTCATGGCTTTTAAACCATCCAGGAGATTAGAAAGCTCTTCTCTAGATTGAAAAGGCAAGGAGAAGAGTGGTAAGACACATAGCCAAAAGAAGCATGAACTACTGCCCAGAGTTTTCCTTCTGGTTGGGTCGGAGTCACTTCTGAGAGAGCTAGCCAGGTGTAAATGACTGTGGTAGAAAATAAGGGTGTAGCACCTTCTGAGGCGAGGTCAAGAAAGGAAAGATGGCCAGGACCCAAGAATAACAAATAGGAGAAACAGAGTCAGAAACAACGAGAACCAAATCACTTCTTTCTCTGAGACTGTTCCCAGTCAGCCACAGGCGCCTTTCTTGATGAACACAGGGCAACTCCAGATTGCCCTAGGGTAGGTTCACAGGCCCAAGTCAAAGAAGAACCAGTTTTAAGTGAGGCTTCCAGGTCCGAGCAACTGCAACCCTGGCCTTAGCCTGTTCTTGGTATCCTAGTTTGCTTCCCTGTTGCTGTGATAAACACAGGAGGAAAGTTTATTTGTTTACACTTAGGAGTCAATGCGTGTCACAACGTATCATTTAGGAGGCCAGGGCAGGAGCTGGAGGCAGGAACTGAAGTAGAGACCGTGGAAGAATGCTACTTGCTAACTTGCTGCTCAGCAAGTTTTCTTGTATAACCCAGGACCGCCCTGCCCATGAATAGCACTGCTTACAATGGATTGTGCCTTTCTACACTGCTCTGTGATTAAGAAAATGCCTCACAGATATGTCCAAAGGCAATATGATGTGGTAATTCCTTAACTGAGATTCCTTCTTTCCGGATGTTGACAAGAACTAATCAGCATTCCTGACTTCTTTATTTGTTTGTATGCCTTTGTAGAACCAGTTCTGTGGCCAGGGATATGCCAAGTTCAAGAGAACATAAGGACATGATGGATGCCCTTGAGATTATGAAGCATATTCGACGTGGCTAGGCTGGGAGGGATGACAGCAGGCGGGTATATATGGCAGGAATGTGTGCTTAGAGCAAGCCAGAAGCAGAAGAAATCTCAGCTTCCATCTGCTCGAAGAGTCCTGTGGAGAAATGCAGTGCAGGGTATATCATGGGTTTGCAGAGTACCCACCGCAGTGCACTTTCAGGAGAAATGCAGTGCAGGGTATATCAGGGGTTTGCAGAGTACCCACCGCAGTGCACTTTCAGGAGAAATGCAGTGCAGGGTATATCATGGGTTTGCAGAGTACCCACCGCAGTGCACTTTCAGGAGAGGACAGGAGAAAATCACACAGCTTGGATTGTGAACACAGGCAATGAGTTGATTGTTAGGGCCAAGACTGACTTTCAACCCCGCAGGGAGCCAGAGATGACCCAGTCCTTTGGCACAAGCACAGGGTGGGTAGATGACCTCAACACTTCTCAGGCAGAAGTCTGCTAAAAGGACTGCCCTAGGAGTTGGCAGCCATGCTCTTAGTAAATACCTGGGTAAAACTGTATTTATTCTAGGATGATAAGTGACCTATATCATCTGTAGTTTCACAACCCTCTGTAGGACCCTGTAATGACACACAGATTAGCTAAATGCTCAGGTGTAAGTAACAAGGCCCCCTGAGTAAAGATTAGCCACCAGCTTGCCTCTGACTGAAAAGGTGCTTAGCCAGGGTCCTAATCAAGGCCACGGTGCAAATGTAGGATAGACGCTCCAGCCTGACTCCAGAACTCCATTTAATTTGGCTGTACAAGCTGCTGATGGTCTCACCTGCTAAGCAGCCAGAACAAAATAAAATAGCACTCGAGAGTTGGAACAACGTTGAGGACACAAAGGAGCGCGCACACACACAGCATGGGGGGGGGGGAGGGAGGAGAGAGAGGAGACAGACACAGCTGAGAGCATATGGAAAGTGGGTACAAACTTCAGCTCACACCAGTGGTAGCCAAATGGCGTTGGGTAAAGTGCTTCAAGGAGAGGAGAACTATCTTCTACCACGCGTCACAGTGTAGGTGCAATCAGCGCCAATCTCCCTGGTGTGGTCAGAGTTCTCAGGATGGAGCATGCAGCTTGGGCAAGGGATAAGACAGGTGAACCCCAAGGCACAACAGCTCTCCATGCTCACTGTAGAGGGAAGGTGGAAGGCATGAAGCTGTCTACTTGGCTACTCCTGAATTCTAATCTTTTGTGTTCATCCCATCAATAGATTGTGAACTGCTTATGAGTTGGAGAGATCAAGTTTCTGCTGATAGAAATCCATAGTCATGAACAAAGTCTAAGCTGATAGCTTAGGGCATGGTGGTCCAAATTCAATCTCCCAATATACCTATAGTTCTTAACCTTAGATGTATACTGGAATGCCTTCGGGAATTAAAAAAAAATCTAAACACATTTTAATTATACAAAAACTGTAAAATTAAAGACTTGAAACCCTGAAAGTAGAATACTGAAAGTAGGGAGTACTCCACATACCCATCATGTAGATTCAATAAAGTCTTCACTGCCCTTCTACATCTCCCCATTTTCTTTGCTTCGGTGTTTTAATACATCCTAGACATGGTGCCACTTCAGTATGCATCTCTAAAAATATGCGGTCATTTCCTTACATAACCACAATGTTATTATCACACCTACCTAAATTAACAAAGTGTTCCCTGGGTATCAGCTAATGTACCTGGGGAACTTGGGAAAATAAAAACCCCCAAACTGGTGATTGATCAAACTAGAATTCTCTGGAGGGAGGTCCAAGCAGTAGTAGCTTTCCTATGTCTCCCTGACCTGTGTGTTTCCAGAGTGAAGAATCCCTGCCGTGGGGTCAGAAGCAAGTGCTGTGAATATCCTCTATTCCTTTATCGATAAAACATGCTAAGAAGAAAACCCCCAAATCAAAGCCTAAAACAAGTAAACACAAACACCAAAACCAAACCAAACACAAGAAAGCATGACAAGTCACAGATAGAATAAAGACAAGGAAAATTAAAACATAAAACAACAAACGAACAAAAAAATCCCAACCCTTGCCCCCACTCCCAAACCTCAGCAAACCACAGAATGGAATCCCGTGTAGTGCAAGGATGCCTCTGCTCAGGAGTGGAAGCCCACTCACTTGATGTATCAGATACATCAAAGGCCCAAGCAGCCTGAAAGGAGGGTGGTTCCCAGCTGCCCACGCTGCTTGCAGAGCCCTCAGCACCGACACTAGGCCAGACTGCATTATTTCTCTTCTTTTTGTTAGCTTTTCTTGCCTCTGTACGTGCTCTATCTAATATTCTGACTAATGCTGTGCCCCAGCACCTGGGTCTCAGGGAGGATTAATTACATAGGCTGTGGTGAGGGGGTGCACCAAAACTTCTTGGGTGTTGGCATTGGGGTATAAGTAGTACACTCTTCAATTCTACTTATTTATTTCATTTAAGGAAATAACTAAACAAAACATCCTGCAAAGAGATGAGGCTGTATCACTGTAGCTAAAAATACCTCCACTGAAGGCGGCCGCTCACCAGCTCCTCAATTAGAGATGCTACAGGGCCCTTTGTGAGCTGTGCAGTGTTGGCAGCTCCACGGGGGCTCTGGGAGGCCAGGGACAATTTCTGGAGAAGTGACTTTCTACTGCTGGGTGGAGAGGGACTAGCTAACAGCCACTAAGTCAGCATCTGAGACCTGAATACTGCAGGTAACTTCTATACCCCTCTTGTTTCGTGGACCTAAGTCAATAAAGAGCCAAAATGATAGATATGATAGATTTGAGGATGACCCAAAGTAATCGGGTTGGCTGTTCTTGATTTCCTTGAGGGTTACATGTATACCATAACCAAAGGAGGCGATGATGTCATTCAGCTTGCCGCAGGACATTTGGGTGCTGGACAGGAACTTAGAAGTGTATTTCAGGGATATGAAACCCAGGTGAAGCCTGGTGGTGGTGCTGAGGCAAGGGCAACTTTCAATTCAGGCTGACACGCGAATAGGGACACTGTGCAGAGGCACAGTGCTTCACAGTCTTTCTCTGGGTTTCTTTTCTTCATTGCCTCAATGTGTAAAGGTCATTTAGTCCAACAGTCATTTTTTACTGGGGAAGATCAAATCTCATGGAGGTCAGAGTTGGTAAATGGGATTTCTGATTAGGAGTCTAGTGTTCCATCACACTGCACCACTCCCATCAGTGGACTCATTAACATTCAACAAGTGCTAAAAGAGCTACAGGAAAAGGTACCTGCAGCTCGGCTGCCAGAGGGACCAATGAATATGAGAGTTCCTGACGACCTGCACTCCAAAGGCTCCGGGGAAGTGAAAAGTCACACACAGCAACTGAGTCACATATTCTGTTGGCAGTAACAATTCTGCAGACCTGTGGCTTTCACCCGAAGTTCTGTGGCCACTCCCTATTTCTGTCTGGGAAAACAGGAAGCACCTGGCGTAAGCATGATTAGTGCCTGTTGGGAGAAAGGGGGTCAAATACAAGGCCAAGGATGATTTTCTTGATACTGAAAGATGCTCTCAAATAAAGGGCATGAGGAGGTGGCCACAGAGATGTCTTGGTGGTTAAAAGCACTTGCTGCTTTTGCAGAGGAACAATTCCTATCACCCACATCGTGGCTCACAACTACCTATAACTCCAGTTCAAGGGGATCTGATGCCCTCTTCTGGCCTCTGCAGGCATCACACATGCATGTAGTGTACAAGACATACATGTAGATAAAACACTCACATACATCAGATAAAAAAACAACAACAACAACAAGAGGACAAAGGGATTTTTAAATATGAGTGGTCTGGGGCCCTGCACTGTCTAACATGGTAGCTACTAGTCACATTCTACTACTAAAACTTAGCTGCAGATTCATTCCGTGTGTGTGTGTGTGTGTGTGTGTGTGTGTGTGCACGCACGCGCGAGTGCACAAGAGCACCACATGTGTTTAGTATATGCATGTGCCCAGTGGCCAAATACTGGACAGCACAGAATGAAGAACCTCTCCAATACAGAAAACTGTGCTAGCATCGCTTGACTATGGTTGTCTTATCTCATCTCTTGCTGGATAGCAGTTGTTTTTGAAATTCCTTTGTGCAAGAATTGAACTTAGGAAGCCAATGAGCTTCACGATTCACTCTCCAACAGACCCAATAATCCTGGACCTTGAAGACGCTAATAACTGACCACATCAATTCATCAGGGCAGTAAGCTCCCTAGGTCCTAACCCCTCATATCCTACTGCCTGTCTACATGTTTACAGCTACTTTGACCTTTGCGTATTTTGCTCAGTTGCTATTTTACACTATTTTAATTGATGTTTAATATAGCTTAACTCTGCATGGTGTTCCAAGGCCCTCTCCAGGGGGCCGCTCACAGGCAGAGTCACAATTAATAGCAATCCCCAGAAAATTATGCCCTGTATCAAAGTTGTCATTGCACCGTATAAATGCTTATTATTACTATTGAATTCTCCAGCCCTGACACCTCCCTATGTTTACTAGGTAGCAGATAAACCTCCATGTTTGTGCCTTCTCTACTCTACCACACCACCAGAACTAAATATAGCCCTTGTGTGTATGTTTAGCTCCATTTAGCTAGGCTTTGAAAAAGGGGGAAAATCAGCTAATAAAATTAAATTGCTGGAAAATGTGATTTGTTCCTCCCCCACTTGAGAACCCCTTAAAAGACAAACAAGAAGATAGAGAAGATGTGGGGGGGGGGGCGTAGAATCTCAGCACAGAGTGAGAAAGTCGTCCAGACCCTGACAACATGGCACAGCTCTCCAGAGGCCTTCTGTGAGGACAGAAGGATCAGGTCCCTGAACATATGATATTGGGGACAAGGATGGAACTATGTGTCAAACCTGAGTCAGGGACTTTAAGGACAATCTAGCTAGGCAAGTCAAACTTTCCCCAATCTCTTAAATAAAAATCCAGATAAAATAAGATGCCCCTGACCCCGCAAAAAGAAGAAGACAAAAATGCCCCGATGGACAGCAGTTTAATATTCCTTAGGGTTTCCTTTGGGTGCACCCGAAGTTCAGATTTTAGCCTGAACAGACAGCAGCTTTTCTACAACTGCACACCAAAACCATGGAAAATTCCAGTTCAATCGCATACCTGCCCTCCTCTCCCTCTGGCAATTTTTCTGATCCTGTGTGCTGTTAGTTCTGCAACTCTGGCCTAGGTGACTTCTCTGTGGACTGAGCCTCCTGTCCTTGTCTCACTGAAGTAAAGCAATCTGAAGAAAATTCCCTTGTTTACCTCTTCTGTCTGCTTCATCACACACACCCACTCCTTTGTAGACACCGCTGTCACATTCTTATTACTTGTACTTCAGCTGGATGACTAGGGATGGTGGCTGCTGCCTCAGAGGTACTGTGGAGGAGATGGCAGTGTGGAAACTATGGGAATGTGTTCAAGTGATTTAACTTCATTCCTCAGTTGTCTCACCTGCGACAAAATGCTTGGCTTGGGCTCTATAACCTCGGGAGCCATTCTAGCTACGAAATGCTCTAACTCAGTATTATGAAGCCTATGCTCAAGTCCTTGGAACAGAATGGGTCATACTTACTTCTATTTATAATTTTTTTTGCACTCAATGCTCTATGGAAAAATGTAGATTGCTATTCTAAATTTTTCTGGCCAACAAAGAGAAAGTTCTATTTTAGTTTGTTTGACATGGAAATGTTTATAATGAGATTGAATTTCCTGTATTATATTTGCTTTGCCTTCTTCCATCTTTGTCTAAAAATGGAGTTTCTAAAAAACCAGAAATGCTTTCTGTATTCAGGGCTAGCAGGAATGAGGCTGCCTTGGCTGGAGGAAGAAGATGGTGTGAGTCTCAAGCCCCAGTGGAGCAAGACGATGTGCCATCTGCTGCACTAGTTGCTGCATCTCCAAGTCATGCCCAGTCTGTAGTCTGCTGCCTGTCTTAGGAGCTGAGCCCCTAGCACCTCCTACCCATGGCAAACCTCGAACCTCTGTACTGTGGCTGCCAAGATGATGCGAAAGCAGGGGGCTACTTTCCAATTAGGAGAAAAACATATTACACGGAAATATAGTCTTCATTTCCTTTTTTTCCTTCATCATCTCCAGCTATTTATAAAGCTTTGGCCTAAAAAGCAAAGTTGTTGAACAAAGCTGAGGAAGAAGAGGGGATGTCAGGCCCCCCTTACCCCATCCACGCAGGACACTGGTTTGCGAATGATTCATGGGAAAAGAACAATCACCCTGCCGGCAGCCTCACATGTAATTAACCAACTTGACAGACAGCTGGCTGCCTTCTCCAGATCTAGCACCCGCAGATCACATAGTCACACTGAGGTTTCAGTGACGTCTCCCCACTGGAAGAGGGACATCCAAAATAGTGACCTCGATACACTAGCACTCAGGAAGCATGATTGAGGTGGCAGTGCTCTTCTGGACAAGCCTGGCTGGGTGCAGCCTCCTGACATCAACAAGCAGCCAGTCCTGGAACCACCATTCCACATAGATTGCCATTAACTACATACTCAGGTAAGTGGCTAAGCAGGGCTATCCTCCAGGAAGCCCCCCAAATATTACTTCCCCACCAAAACTCAACCCAGGAAGATGTTTCTGGGAATTAGCCTACTTTGCATGACAGCAGTGAACCTCAGCACGGATGAAGGGGCGGAAAGGAGTACTGTCCAGCTTGAGTGAGAATTTTTGGTAAGAAGCAACAACATCCCTATCTCATCTCTCTAAAAGAGAGACGCAGCAGCTGGGTTAACCAAGTCTTGGCCCTGTAGTTGGTACTGACTTCCCTCTTTCGAGTCCTGGGATTAAAACCAGTCTTTCTCCAGGTATGTTACCATGCGCAACACTGAACTTTAAAAACGAGCACTTTGTTGTGAAACGGCTTAATGTGCACATTTAAAACATGTTCCTGTCACTTTTTCCAAGTGACAGTCAGAAGGTATGACCAGTGAAGGCAAACAGCACACACAGGTACACATGCTTATTCCATGCTTATTTCCAGAGTCAAGAGAAGCCGATAAGAATCACCTCTGTGTTTTATACCTATGTGGACACAAAACCCCTTTATCATAAGAACCCTTCCTTCATGTCTCAAGCCTCCCAACATCCATCCCTCGCACCTCACATTCTTCAAAGATGAGCCCACTTAGTGCTGAAAAGCCACAGAGGAATGCTAAACTGTTACACCATCAGTAAAACCAGAGCCATCCATAGGGGCCATGGCCTTTTCATTCACCATACCCAATTTACATTCTATAGCAAACAGACAATAAAAGAATGGTATGCACTTTTGGGAAAATGAGAGGGGGTGCTTCTGAGTGACAGAGCAATGTCCAACAACCGGAGCCAAAGCTGCGCTTTTTCATGGCACAGCACATATGGCAAGCTCCTCGGATAAGCCATGAAGTCAAAGAGCAGGTCCCAAAGCAATTTTATTGTTCTTTGTATTTTCTCCCTCTTTTGTGCCCATCTTTGATTAGGAGAGCCAAACATAACGGTTCTTTCATTTTCATTAAGGCAGCCCAGAAACAGAAGTAATGCCAACTGCAGATCAGCAACCCAACAAGCAGACAGTCCGTGGCTGCATAGGAGAAAATGGATAACTTATGATAAATGAATTGGTATTGCCTGCCATTTTTCCTTGCCATCACTTTAATCAATAAGGGAAAAGGTGAATTGCTATTGATCTCTTTAACACCCTTAAACGATACTGTACAAATTACAGAAACACAAGGGGAGCAGGTAAGGAAATGAAAAGAAGAAGGATGAAGTAAGTAAGTCCAGGCCATGAGAAACTGCTTTTTCCTGGAGTGGTGTAGGCATGCTTGGTGCCCCTGTGACTGTGTCACAAAGGGCCAGGCCCCTTCCTCAGACTTTCAAGGTCTAGGCACAGAGCATCTCACACCTCTACCTGCTTTTCACATGCTGCAGTGCTTCTGCAGGGCAATGGGGCTCAATAAATCATATAACTGCCCTTGACGTAAAGCTAAAAGCCTATACATTGCAACATCATAGGGCTTCCAAGGTCTCATGAATTTCTAAAGTTGCCATTCTTTAGTGGTATTGAGCTGGGGTATCTTAGCCACTGACTATTTTGTATGGAAAAGCAAGAATCCACAGCTTCAAGATCAATCTCTAGCAAGCCCTAACAGAGGCAGGAAAGCAGATACGCAAATATGGTCTCATCCAGACAACCAGGGAAAAGGAGCATTAAATTCATGGGCGTAGCACCCATAATAGGAAGATAAAATATTTAGTGTCTGCTTTGCATCTTCAGCGTAGAGCTTCATTCAACAAGTTAATTACAAGGAGGATTATGAGAACTACTAAGTCCTCTGGGTTAGAGTTTACTAAAATACATTGCTATCAGGACCCAACACTGCCTTGCTCATCTAGAAAAAGTCAACACATCACAAAGATCTGATACCAGAGAAAAGGGAAAATACCGATCAAAGTTTAACCCAATGGAGTACAGAATTATCCCCAGCTCCAGATAACAGTTCTGTTATTCCATCAATTGGCTCCTAATTATTGAGATGCTGGTGAGAAGAGAAAAACCTCTGGCCAGCACTCCCTTTTCAGGTCACTAACACTCTCAGGTATCTCCTGGGCCAGTGTCTCCTGAGGAAATTCCCGATGTCTGAGCATTCCCATTATTTGGCATTCTTAAGGAAGTAAGGAAGAAGAGAGCTTAGCAACCCCAGTTTTGCAGAGGCAGCGGTCAATGTACCATATGAAACAGAATCCAGACTTAAAATTGACATATGAAAACAGCAAGAACCCTCAGGATGCTTTTGGTACTCTTGCTTAAATGGTTCTCTAGAAACTACGACTCAGGTATAACTGCATAATTCTGAAAACAGTGACCCCCCTCTCCCCAGTTCACTAGTATCCCCACCTTCTTCCACAAATACCTGAAAGGCCAAAACACAGAGCAAAATTAAATGCAAGTTAGAAAGCTGCTGATGTGCTGAGAGCAGAGGTGCTGAGATGGGAAGGAGTAAGTGCTTAAGTGCACCCCAGGCATTTGGAAATGGCCACATCTGCAGTCTTGGGAGCTGAGGGGAGAACTCTGGTTCTCTCTGCCAGGCAGGCTGAGAGTGCGTCATATACTCAAGAGATGGGGCACACGGCTGTGGGAGGGCATGGCAATAAGAAGCAACTAGTCCCCCTCCTACAAGGAATCCCCCTATTCTGAAAGTGACCCTATTCTAAAATTACCAAGTGGCAGTTGGCCAGGCCAAAAATCCATATCCAATCAGTGGCAATGGCCTGTTTGTTGCATTTCCTCATAGAAGGTTACAGTGCTCCCACAAAACCCCCAGGTCAGAGGTTTTAGATTGAGCACCCTCGTTCCATGAGCACTCTAGAGACCTGGAAAGTGGCATATGGAGCCGTGTGGGCAGAGATGGAAAGGATCTGTAGTAGCTGCATCATCTCCCATCTCTAGCCAACTTCTGTCTTTACCACTATAAAGAATTCTACTGTACCATGAGACAGGAAACGGAGAAAAGGAAAGCACAGTGTTAACCTGGGAAGAAAGAGCGCACGGGGAGAGGGCTTCCAGTACACGCTTCTCATCCTTGCTTCAGGAAACAGCTATCACTTCCACAGTGATGGCTCCAGACAATGCTACTTGTCCTTCTTTTCCCATCCCTTTCTGTCCTGGTTAACACCTAGATCTTTCTTTAGGGCTCCTGCTGGCATTTTCCTAGGTTCCAAGTCTTGGAATTTAATACACACCCAGGACAAACATATGGTGAACTTAGAGTGCTGTGACTGTGGGATAGAAGCATGGGGCCAAAAGCAGCACAGCGACTCCATCTGAGGACCAGGAAGCCTGGGCTGCCCGCGGTCTAGAAGGCTGTCTTCTCTCCTTCTCTAGTTGCTATGACCCTAGGGATCACACAAGACCAGGATTCTTATGTAAGTAGAAGAAAGCAGGGAACCCCCGTGGTAGTTTAGGTAGCGAAGACACTTAGCCATTATTTCTCAGACACCGACAAGTGACTGGCTCTTCCCTCTTGTAGTGATGGTTGGCCTTATCAGTTCACAGTCAAATCTAGAAAAGCCCTCTTGCAAAGGTTAACACCCTGGGGCAGCCCTTTGCTTTTTCAGTGAAAGTGGTACTGCTAAGAAGAAAATGGTTTTGATGTATGGGACATGAAGAACCAGAGACAAAATGGCCTGGTCTTATCTTACTTAGAAAAAAAGACTGGCTCATGCCCAAAGCTCTTTTGAGAACTTAGATGAAGTATGGCAAATGTGTTTCCATTCAAGTTCCAAATCTATCTAATTGGTAGGAACTTTAAAAAAAAAATTTTTTTTTTTCCTTCTGAGTCAGGGTCTCACTATATAGCCCTTCCTGGTCTGAACAGACCATGCTGGTCTCTAACTCAAACGATCCGCCTGCCTCTGCCTACCAATTGCTAGGATTATGTGCCACCATGCTCAGCTCAGTTGGTAGTGGCTTCGAAGAACTCGGAAAAGGATCAAAGCCCTAGGTCAAAGTATGCTGTAACTGGCAAGAGTGTCAGCTATGGCACAAGACCGGATTGGGGTGGAGAATATATTTACATTTACTGACAATGGTCTGGGAGTGAGGCAGTGGATGGAACATTACTTTTTGCTGATTCTAATATGAATATTGTTCATAGCACAAGCACCTATATCAAACCACCACAATGGTACTATGTGGGCATAGTGTTTTATCCACATTGGAGTTTGAATCCCACATTAGCAAAACCAATAGACAAGTAATGTCAGTAATAAAATGATGCTGCAAACTGCTGTTCATGGCGTGTTCACTATCTACTAGGTCCTGCGTTAGTATTTACATACACATCTCATTTTCACAGTAACCAACAGTACAGTCTTTATACAACTGAAACAATGAAATGTCGCAGGACTGCTGCACCGAACAACACTAGAAACACCGTTCCCAGTGAATTGCAGTACAGTGAGATGGGCCTTGTTTAGAGATCAGGTAGGAAATGGAAGTGAGGATCCAGGTCTGACTCTTCACATGTTACTAAGTTTTTGTTCAGTGACAAAGAAGAAAAAAAGATGCCCTTAAAACAGAGTGAAGATGAGTCTGAGAATGAGCTGTCCCCTGTGATGACGAAACCCTGTCGTTTGGGCCAGGTTTAGCGCATCTCTGCTGTTAATTCCCAACCTTGCTCATAATCGTATTTCATGCACCAAAGCATTTCACAACAGACCATTGGTCACTTTCATTTTAAAAATCCATTTAAGTTCAGCTGACCAGAAACTGTCACGGGTGGAGTAGCAAGTAGGAAGTTCATCAGCAGAGCCACGTTTGGAACACAGAGGCTCCCTAGTCTTTGGTAACAGACACAGGGAGTGGGTAAGAAGCCAGAATTAAGGTCAGCTCATCCACCAGAACAGTCACGCCTGTGTCCTTGGGGGAGTCACACGTGGAACAGCACAATGTTACTGCTACCTGGAGAGCAAATGCAATCTACAATCTGCTTGTCCTTTGCTTGCGGTTCAGGAAGTCTAGCTATTATATATTATGAGCCGTGTTCTAAAAAAGCATCAACTGAATTATGCAATACCAAAAGAATGGGAAATTCAGGCAGTGGGGTATGGCTTTGAATGTTTGGGACAAAGAACAGGGCAACACTAGGCCCAAAAAGTCTCTAAACACACCAATATAAAACCTTATGGTTACTGTAGGTGTAAACAGTGCTGAGGTCCTGCATGAAATCCTTTTGACTAGTAGGGGACAGGTCTGTATGGTCATCTTTAGTTCTGAGGGAAACATCCGCCAACCCGAAGACAGGAGATGAAATAGAGAACTGTTTTCCAAACCAGGCTTTAGCAGGGAAGGTAGGGAGTTCAGTGTAAGGTGCTTTGCCTAAGAAACAAAAACTCTGAGCTACTTGCCGGCAGCCCTTTGTTATTATATTAAGAATATTAGCTTCTGCTGCCCTGGTTTAAAAAGAATCCTTACCTTTGAAAGCTCCAGAAGTGAATGTTCAGGACAAATACAGAGGAAACAGAAGGCGGGGACTGGTTCAAGAGCATCTACGACATCCCAGCTCTCCTAGCCCAAACCTTACTGGAGTGTGTGTGTGTGTAATATTCTTTTTCTCTTGATAACACTTTTCCATTTGTTCTGTTCACAAGACCTCCATAGCTCCTGGGAGCCCAAAAGGATGAACATGCTTGGCAAGAGCTGTCCCCTCCAGGTCCTGTGAGAGTAGACAATGTCAAATCTGCTGAGAGGCAGCAGCTCTCCTTAGTGTGTCCCTGTATGAAGGGTCTTCAGGACCCTGTGTCTACAATAATGCTCTCAGACACAGTAAGAACACTAGCCTTGCCTTGAGACATCGCTTTAAATTAAGTTCAAACAAGCACCATGGCTCATTTTGGTGGAAAGATGCAAGAAGAAATCATGTTTGAGTCTTTCCATCTTTACCCTGGGACTGATCTGGGTCAGGACTAAAGATGAAAAGAAGAGAATAATGTGCCAGGATTGTCTTGGCATTGCCAAGGGTGCTGCTGCTTCTATTTGGGGAGGAAAGTACAACTATCAGGTCCAAGCACTATATTTCTTACTTAATTTCTGATGGAACAACAGTCCACAAACAAGCTGACCTGGCAGAGAAAAACACAAGTCTTTCAAAGGACAGTTTACAATAGTGGAGACCAGGTCCTAAGGGATAGGGAAGATGCTTCTGCTGAATAGAATTTTCTTTTCAGAAACAGAATCACAGCCCTGAGGCCCTCCTCCATGTCCCAAAGAGGACACATGTCTTGTGTTCTATGCCATGCCTTTCCCACCCTCACTTCCAGCAGTAGTGACAGATGTGGACACTATTTTCTAGAGGGCACCGAGGTCTATCAAACCTAGACTAGACAGCCCCTATGACACACAGGTAATAGGATCCTGGCCAAGCCAATGACAAATTAGCCCCAGCAACTGTTTCAGAAGAATGGATGTAATTCTATGCTTGACTGGCTATGAAAGTTCTAGGCATAAGAGCAGAGGAACAGCAGAGCTGAGCTAGCAGCTCTGCAGAAAGGAATCCCATTGGAGCCAGCACGCAGGCTAAGAGTGCTGAGGAAGGCCACTGGAAGCTGCCCTAGGAGTTAAAACTGACCAGGGAACCCAGTAGGCCAAGGGAAGAAGCATGGTGGGGGGCATTGTGATAGCAGCACTCACCTAAAACATTTATCTTAAGTCCCCCACTCCCCTGAGACAAGGTCTCACTATGTAATGTAGTCTGCTTTGAACTCAGAGGCATCTTGCCTCTGTCTCCTCAATGCTCCCAACTGAAGGTGTGCACCATCACACCTGGCTTTCTGACATCTTATGATGCTATTTTCATTTAGAGGCCGTGATAGGATTTGAAAACTCTTCTCTCTGGAGGTAAGAAGTACCCAGAAAGAGCTTGAAGCCCCAAAGTGAAAGGTCAGATAATAGCTTGATATTCACATAGTGTTTACAACTCATCTCAGAACAGAAATTTGTGGGTACCTACACTTTAAAACAATCCCTTGGAGCTGGGTGGTGGTGGCACACACCTTTAATCCCAGCATTTGGGAGTCAGGGGCAGGTGGATCTCTGAGTTTGAGGCCAGCCTGATCTACAAAGCAAGTTCTAGGACGGCCAGGGCTCCACAGAGAAACTGTGTCTTGAAAAACAAAGAAACAAACTCCCTTTGGGCTAACAATCTAATCAGCAAAAGTGGATGACAGAAACATACGAGGGAGACAGGAACTGTATTAAGAAACTGAAAGAGACACTGGTAGCGGCTTCTTTTAGACCACTGAAGTTTTTTGTTTTTGTTTTTTAAAGCACTGAAGCTTTTCTACAAAACCAAACATCATTGTTTACTTTTGTGTAAGCATCATGATTAGAAAGATGTGGAAACCCAGAGAGGACAGTCACAGAAAGGTCAAGTTCCTCCGTCAGCCTCAGTATTCTAATGCCTTCCTTCCTCTCCCACTTTCTCAGAGAACTGCAAATAATAATGGAACAGGTCTTTTCCCCAGCCCTACAGCTGTAGGGGAATAAATCACATCTGAGTATCTTGAAGACAGATAGAAAATGGGAACTACGAGCATCATAGGCCTGCTCTGACACGGAGCAAATATGAAACAAGTGATGAGACACAGGTTGGAGAGGTGGCCAAGGCGCTTTATAAATCAGAGATGGCACTTTACCCAGAGCGAGGAAGTCATGTCTTTGTAAACAAATGCATGCCCAGAGCCAGACCTGCCTCCAAAGAGAATGACTAGACACACAGGAGCATGGGTACACCCTAGCATATGGAAGGAAGCAGTCATATAAAACGCAAGGCCCAGAAAAGTCAAATAGCACATGAAGCAAGCAGGTTATCAAATAGTGAAAAGATGGAAGAACTATGTAAGAGCAGAGAAGACCCCAGGGAGACAAAACCACAACAAATCCCTCATGCCCCAGAACAGAGCCAGATGGAATAGTTCACGGAATAGCATCAATGTTTGACCTTTGGAAAAGATCCTTTAGTTCTAGACACTCTGGAGTTGAAACAATGATAAAATATGGCTTAAAAAGTGATCCCTTTCTAATAACAGAATTAGCAGTATTTGAGGAGCAAAGCGCTTGATCGGGAGTGTAGATATTTCTATTTTATTACTGCCTCCCACCAGCTATAAGAGGAACAGGTGGAACGGCGTTCCTGGACTGTGTGTATGGGAGAGCAACTTTGCATACATTTGTTGTGAGATACAAAATGAGGCTTAAAAAACAAAAACCCTAGAAAGTACTATAAAATTAAAGTTCCTTTTCCGGACTCCCCTATGTCTGAGAAAACAGCAGTGAACTATGATCAAACTGAGCTTTGAAAACCATCGCTGAACTGTCAAGGGTGGGTGAGAAAAGCCTTACCCGCCTCCCCACAAAAGTCTTTTAAGCATTGTGGGGGAAAATAGAGATGTTTTAAAAAGGCTGTACAATATCCCCCTTTCTCCTGGACAGTGGTTATGATAATCGAGAATAAAGCAGTTCCTGTAGGAAAAGTGAAGCACAAGTGAGCAGCCTGCTTATTTTTCCAGCAGGCAGTTATTAGTGGCTCGGTGAGGGTTCCTAGTGGACATGGCAATCAGAAAGAGTGGGAGAGCAGGTTTCACTGGGTTCATCCTGGCCAAGTGAACTGCATTCTGGATTTCCCAGGGCTCAGCTACCCTCAGCACCATTGCTAGCTACGCTCCTTCCTCCCATGGCTTTCCTTGGCAGGGAGGAGGCTACATGAACAGATGGAACAGGAGGCTGAGAGGACACAGTACTCAGTGCTTGAGGGTCACTATGGGGATAAGCCAGAGGGTACACAAAAGGCACGAGGTTAGATCAACCTTCAACCCCCTTTTCACACAAGAGGCACTATAACATGAAACCTAAATGAAGGAGATTTCTCTCTCTCCCCCTTGCTAAACTTTCTTTCTTTTGTATACTATATTCCTCCTCCTTAGATTAATCAAGATAGGGCCATGTTCTTCCAAACAGGCATTTTCCCCCCAACAGCAACAGTTGCATTTTATAATGCTATAGATTTTGCATTTTAAAAAATACATGGGTTGGGGGTCAGAGGAAAACTAGGGCTCTGCCAGTGTTACTGAAGCTGCAGAGTGAGTTCCCTAGGGAGAAATCTTCCCTCTGATGCTATCAGGAAGAAGGGAAATAGGTCAGGGCAGTAGCCTGTGTTTTCCACTGGAGCTGTCCAGCATGGGGGTGTCATTATCCAGGCATCTTCAAGGAGCAATTCTAAGGTCTTAGAGAGGACGAAGGAGTCATCAGAAAACACTGGGAATGATTACCAAGCCCCTGTAGACTCGTCTTCCTCCAAAGCTATACCTGCTAAGCCTGAAAGTAGGAGAGAGTTAAATTGTAAAACTGACACTCTGGGATCCTGTCAGAAGTAGGAAGATCATGAGCTTGCAAACCAGCCTGGCTACATTGTAAGACCCTGTCTCAAGTAAACATGGAGACATTGATCTTTTATTAATAACTGACAACTTCTTCTTTAAAAGTTCAGGTTTCTCCAACACAGCAACAAGCAGAGTGCTGGCAAGTAGTGATGGCTCGGTGAGTGTATGCTGGCTAGCTGGCCTTCTGGAAGACGATGTCAAGAGGAGTACAAATGACTGTGGAATTCGTGACAAAGGCCTCAAAGGGCTCTTGGATGGCTGGATTGCAGATCAATCTTCTAGACAGAAATACCAAGGAAAGGACCACAAGATGACTGGAGTGTGAAGACCTAGAAGTTTGCACTTTTAAGCCGGTTATCTACCCATTAGCTAATGCTATCTCTCATCCCTATTTCTGGGAAGACGCTAGCAACAAGCACAACTCCCTGTCTGGGAAATTACTCTGGATCTTCCTGTCCTTGGCAGTGTCACAGGGAGTTGCTTTAAAAAGGCAGCTGTATGGTGGGGGTGGGAAGGAGAGGATAAAATATGTCATTAAGCACATGCTAGCCAATGGGAGATAGCACTTACAGCTCACACAAAACAACAATTTTAAGTTCTATACCTCAGAAGCAGCCCAGCCTCAAGGACAGAGACTTCTCAAAGCTCTACATAGTTACCATAAACCATTTAACCCAATTCAGCATAGTCTAAACCACATGGATTATAAGCAAACTTTATCTGCAGCCCATACGACTTCTGACATCATTTTACTCAACTCCACTACACTGACTTATGGTATAAAAGCAGTCATAGACAATGCACAAAAGAATTACCCTGGATATATTTGAGTAAAGGTAAGGATTTAAATCCTTAGAGAGGCCCATGGCTGCTCTGAGCCATGATCAGATCAGAGAATCAGCTAATAACCTGGTATTTGACTTCTAGCTCTTCCCGCCTTGGGACTGGCAACACCACCTACATGCCAGACCACTGCCCAGGACCAGAATTCCTAAATTCAAGAGAATTGAGGCCAAAAGGAATCAATGGCTAAGGGGAAGCATCTGGTAGAAGACAGGAAAAAGTGGTGTAATGAAAAGGACAAGAGAGCCACTTAGGAAAATGGGACTGGATGGTGGCTGCAAATGTCAGTAGTTCTGTGCATTAGGAAAGCATGGTAATCAGGTCTCAAGATATGGGAGAAAAGCTCTGTCGTCCCTTTCAGGCTCTACATAGGGGATGGGGATGGAAAGGCAAGCAATTTCCTACTCACTCAATACAGAGGGAGAGACACATGAGGATCTGTGCCCTGTTCATTCAAAGCCAGGAATATATCCTCAGCAAACGGCACTGTTTCTCAGTGTCCGCACCCTGAAAGTCAGCTTGACAGAGGTCTGGCCTTGGGACAGTGACTATAATACTTTCTGTTTTGACCTTTCTCTGATCATGAAGTGCTTCCACTCATGGAGAATCCAGTAAAAACTTTCCCTTAGTAATTCAGATTTATAGTATCTGGGAGAAAGCAGGCCAAGGTAGAGAAACCCTGGGCCCAAAGGCGATAATGTGAACAAAGGTTTAAAAACTTAAAAGGGAAGGTGGGAGAGAGCCAAGGACAGTCAGATTTTTAAATACCCAGTTATGCTTGATTATCAAAGGGATAGGCATAAGCACAAAATCAATGCTCAACTGCCACAGAGCTCCAGCTCTCCTGCAGTCACACAGGCAGCGTACCAGTGCCTGGACCTCTCTCCTTCATCTCTGGAGGAGAGGAAGGCAAGAACGTTGCTTTCTAGGTGTCTTATGGATGCAGGGAATAGTAAACAAACAGCACTCTTGCTAAATGGCCCTCCTTTTATTCTCTTACCATTCAGAAACCAGTTTTCATCTAAACTATGAAGGGAAATGCCCAGGAGAGTTGGCTACAGCTGGCTCCTTCAGTCAACATCTTAAATTATTTGAGGTTTAGGCCATACTCCCATTTCCTCTGGATAATGACCTTTCAAAACAGTCTGACCAAGTAATCATATCCGCTGCTAAGACAATGCAGAACGTTTGTTATAGACAGACCCTAAACAAAGGGCTATGAAAGATTAGGTCACTACAGTCAAGGAAGATAAATATCAACTTTGGATTAGACTAAGGTTATATAAACTTATATATATGGTAGAGGCATTAAAGAAAGTGGAGAAGAGTGCCACCTTTTCCACCAGTAAGTATTAAATATACACAGATAAAGGTAAGGCCATAATAACCAGGAGACTGTCACCCAGGTGCCAGAAACAAGGCCAAGAAGAAAAGCAGTAGGGGAAACAAGAATTGAAAGAGAAAGAGAAAGGAACATTGGTGGTTCTCAATCTGTGGTGGTGGTGGCGTTGAACAGCTCTTTCACAGGGTTGCCTAAGACACTGATATTTACATTACAATTCATAATAGTAGCAAAACTACAGTCATGAAGTAGCAATGAAAATGATTTTATGGTTGGAGGTCACTACAACATGAGGAACTATATTAAACAGTCACAACATTAGGACGGTTCAGAACCACTGCTTTAGGAGATGTTAGTCAAAACAAAGAAAAGTCAAGTCAGGTGAGATACAATATACAGATCAACTTCTCACAAATGTCCCAAGGCTTCCTCTCCTATGCACGCATATGAAACCAACAATAATCTGATGCTACACCAATCTTACGACTTGGAAGGCAGAGGCTGACAGACCTCTTTCAAGGCTAACCTGGTCTACATAGTGAGTTCCAGGAGAGTCAGAGCTACAGAGTGAGACCCTATCTCACTGTTACTTCCTGTGATGCCTGCAGGTCACAAGCCACAGTGGACTCACCTGCTTTCCGAGTTCCTGTGTAGCACAATACTGAAAAGTCTACACAGTCAGAAGGAAAGTCTAAATATTTGCCCCTTCCATCTCATCTCCAGGTATTAGACACAATGGTATGGACGCAAACATTAGTAGAGGGTAGGGACACACACTGCTATCTTTAAATGATAAAAATTCAAGCTACAGTGTGTGGTTACAAGATGTATGTGTAGTGGCAGCAAATGTGTCACCATCAAGGACCTCTACTCTCAAGTATGTGCACATCTTAACAGAGCGGACTGAGAGCAATGTAGATGAAATGAGCCGACTAGTGCTGCACACCAGCCACGGCACGGCCAGCACCGCAGAAGTAGCATCACCCAGGAAGCTGCAGTTGATATTTGGGAAGTGGAACAGATACCTCTTGAACAGAGATGATTCAGGATTTATTTGGCCAAATTCATTTCTTTTACTCAAACAAGAAGGCAAGTTTGTTAGGGAAATCACAGACAGCAGGAGTACTGCGTACTGCTGAGTTTAAAAAGGTGGGACCTCTCAGAGCCTGGGCAGCCCAACACAAGCCCTTAGGGCTGGGCTGTTCTTCCGTAGCTCCCAACGTTAATGTAATGGCTGATAGTTCAAAGGAAATGAGCTGCTAGAGTTTTTACCCAGGTTTGCCCAATAGTGAACATTTTGAAGCCCCATAGATCTGCTGTCAAGGATCTGGAGTGAGCGATGAGAGAGCCCCTAGGAGCGCACGACTGCAGCTCTGTGCATACTCTCTAACTGGAGTGGCCCAACAGACCCGACTAGGGAGGAATCGGGCAGAGGCAGGTCCTAATCCTAAGCCTGTCCAAGGCACACTTCCCACCATTCTTTGCTTGTGCTCATTTAGCAGGATGAATGGCTGGCATACTCCTAGAAAGAAGATATATATCTGTTGACGAAGACGAGTAAAATTAGCAGGTAGAAGGGCACCACGGCAGCAGAGAGCCCAACTCCTGCCTGCAAGAGTCAGCCCAACAGGCAGATACAGAAATACAATTAAATTAAGTCAGAAAACCCACTACAGAAAATGCAATTACTCAAAGATACAAATAAATGTTCAAAGAAAATTGGCCCCTGACAGGGTTAGTCAAGCTTCTAAATCCAGCTGGAGGCAGGCAGCTCAGGCTAATTCGCCAAGGAGGAGGACTGTGGAGCTGAAGTTCTCGGCATCAGGATCCCGGTTGGGCTGGCCTCATGTGCCAGGTTATCACGAGAAGGAATAATCTGGGGGTGGCTAACCAGGGCGCAAAGAAATACAATGTGGGCAGACACAGGAACGGTTCATGGATGGCAAAGCTGGGCAATGGAAAAAGGCGACAGACTCATCTCTGACATGGCAGCCAAGGCTGAGATCCTGGGGGCAGGACTGTGTATCCCTCCTGCAGAGGAAGCTACAGGAAATGGCCTACCTCTCGCTGCAGCACCAGCTCCTTGGTGAAAAGTGTGGCTTCCTCACTGAACGGCTCTCCTTCCTGCACCAAGCCTGGCAGGTTTCGTGCTCCTCTGGGACATTCAATGCCTGTATTGAGAGAAAAGAAAAACCTGTGAGGAAGTGTGCAGAAACACTCCTCACTCCACCACTCTCAACCTGGGAGGAATCCTCACCATGGCTCCCCTTTGGCCCTTCCTGGTTTTAGCCACTGCTTGTAGAGAAGGCTTTCCTCACTGAAATCCCACTGCCAGCCCAGACACCTCCTCTTTACCCTCTGACTTTATGCCAGGATCCCAAGTGTTACTTCAGTGTCACGCTCCTTTTCAAATAAACACCCTCTGTCCTTAGGCTGTGCTTTGTACACTAGTGTACTACTAGCTTCCACTCAGAATGAGAGGCAGGAAAACGCCTGAATACTGAAGAATGAGTAGGTGTGTAGTCAGAGATACTGGCTCCACATCCCATTTTATCATTTATTATCTTCATGGCTTTGGCTAAACTACTGAACAAAGGCTCAACTCCCTTTGTCGAACAGATAAAATACCTCTACTTTTTAAAGATGCTGTATTAGCCCAGGAGAGAATATGTGTGCAAGATACTAGAACAAGGCTGGCTATTTCAGCTTTTGATACCATCATCTTTATCATTCTTAGCAATTCCCACACTTTGACTCCCACAGCAAGCCTCTAACATTCATGAGCATAGAAAATTGTCCCGTATACTTGTTTCCAACGATGGTACACTGTACAAAATACACACCTACTGGCAAATCTAGACTACCTTTTCTTTCTTCGATTCAATCACTCATTTTGAAGATACATTTATTACTAAGAGTAGTCATAAGTGATAGATCATAAAGTATGTTGTATTTTGATGTCTGGATAAGACATAAATATTTCAAAGTAATTCAGACTGCAAATGTAATTATGAAGGAGAAACTTGACCCAGGTAGAGACAGACAGGAAAATAAAGTGATAACAATCCAGAAAAAGAAAAGTGATGAAAATTTGTGTCCCAGTTTCTGACCTCTGCTGGTACCCGATTCTGGGATACTCCGGGCAATAGTGGTCCCATCACCAACAGAACACTGGCTCCACATGCTTACGAGTAAAGCTGGTTGTTCCCATTTCTAATACAGACTCAAGATTCCCAAAGCCCAGAAGAAAAGGAATAGGCTCCATGTCTGGTTCTGAGTGGCTAGGCTTCCAGTAGTAGAGATTATGCAAAATGAAGCACTAGGTGGTAGTGGTGGGGTACAGTAGCAAGAGAGACGGCAGCAACCGACATTTTCTGATTATGCAAAGATGGGATAGCTTGAAGGCCCTATGCCAGTCATGTGGCTAGAAGATCAACAGGGCTGCTTCTTTCCCTGCATTAGTGTCTATGAGAGGAGTAGAAACTTGATTTTCTAAAAGACAGCAAGAACTCCAGGGGCCAAGAACCTCAGGGAGAGATGAGGCTAGAGCAAAATGGAATGAGAAATAGTCCATGTTTTTCAAGACATCAATAGCCAAAAACACTTTTCATTTTAGATCTGCAAACTAAGCAAGAGGAGAATTGCCAGGGAGAAAAATAAACGATTCTGCTGAACTATTTTGCCACATACCCATAGATGAAGCATTGCTGCAGAGACAAGAATAATGCAAAAGTAAGTGTTTGGTCTGTTGCTGATCCCTCACAGCAGAACTGGGGTGCTGTGAGGTGGGTTGCTATGTACCAGGGACCAAAACTGGGAGCATCAAGGTCAGAAACTGAGGGATGGGAGGAATTTTTGTAATAAAAGGGTACCTCAAATCTCAGAATCTTAATAGTGAAGTACTAGCTTTAACCCATGTAACCATTTCAGTATTCTGAAATAGCAAGAAATCAGTCAAGCTGCCAGGACCTCAGGAACACCCTATGGGATCCCGATCACCAGATAATGAAGTTGAGAAAGCATGACAGCTCAGTGGATCCAGGTAGTTGAGCAAATCAAGCAGAATTGCCTTTAGACAAGGGTCCTTTGAGCCTGTGAAACAAGTTCACTCATTCTCTGTGGACGAAAAGTAAGTGTCTTGCAGTCGCTCTTCATTTCCTAGCAGCCAGGCTTCAGCTAATCCAGAGGAAGAAGCCAACATTCACAACAATGCTAGTTCACATGGGCAAAGGAAGAAATCTCTCTTGGATTCATTTCCTTTGAAAATACCCCTGGCCAAAGGGCAAGTGAACACCAGGTGGAAGACTACAGGGGGCAGATGGGAGAAGCAGAACCTGCTACCGGGCCAAGGTTTGCAGGCAGAGGTAGGAGAGCAGGAAGAATCTCACAGCACCTGCAGATAGAGGCTAGTGTAGGCCCAGAAGATGGTGCAAAGAGAAACACTTTTTGCCATGTCTCATAGCCTGAGATCAATCCCTGGAACCTATGTGGTAACTGGAAAGACTTCTGGACACACTGTCCCTTGATTCTATACCCACGTGGTAGTGTATGAGCATAGGCATGGACACATACATACAAGCATACATAGATAAATCAACATGGAGGTCAGAGGACAACTTGAAGGAACTGGCTCTTTCAATTCAGGTTGTCACGTGGCAGGTACCATTACTCACTGAACCATCTCAGCAATCCCACATGTATATCTGCATATAGCATACATAGATTAACCCCACAAACTGGTTAATCTTGACTAAATGCTTAGTGATAGTCTACTGTACTATAGCCCGTTAAAGACAAAAACTAAGATGGTTTTGGCACTGGATTGAAGACTCGAGTGGGTGGCAACACACAGCATGAAAAACACTGAAAATGAGAAGCAAAGACAAGACTCGAAGGTGGGCAGATCCCTGTGGCCTTGGAGCATCCAAGCCAAGGGTTTATCAGGTTCCAGACTTGCTTTTGTGTCCAAAGGGATCAAGAAACAAAGAACTGTGTCTGGTGATGAACAGGACAACACCAATTTTAACCTGTGGCTGGATGCTGCTGTGATCCAGGTGAACACATCGAGCAGGAGGTGGTCTTTATCCATGGCACAAGGCAGCCCAGAGTGCACTCCGCCTTGTCTGAATCAAGGCCTCTGCTGTTGGGCTACCATCCCAACCGTGCCCCTTTCTCAACAGTAAAATGGACAGGAGAAACAGAGAGTTCCCAAGCTCTGGAGTGCCTCAGACTGAAGACAGGGAGTGAGTCTTAGAGACTGTCTCTGGCCTATGTCTGTGGTTCTGAATCCTGCACATCACTGCTAACAGCTGCCTTTCCTGGTAACACACTGGAGAGGTGCTGCATGCTGATAAGGTATGGCCTAAGCTGTGTCTCCAACGCCACAGGTACAGAGTAAGTGCCTGTCTTACCACTGCCCTGACAAACCACACAAGAAGCAAAAATATTTTAACTTGAAAAAACACCATACCTAAGAAAAATCCTAAGCATTTTTGAGAATTTTACTTCCCTACAATGCATTGTGGGGATGACATGAGACGGTATCTTAGGTCTGGAAAAGGCTGGTGAGCCATATACACTCTCTGCAGCTCATAAAAACCTTAAGGTCTATCTACCTAAAGGTAAAACTCATTATTTTTTTTTCATGCTTTTTGTGGACTTTCTAGCAAATGAATGGTTGAACAAAATTATTTGAAATAAAACACAACATAAAAGAACATTTTCTTGATTTTTGGAGGGCTCAGGAGGAGACATGATGTTAGGACATCATGACTCTGGCTTCTGCTTTGCCACTAAGAACTATTAAATGTCACCAGCTCACAGCCTCTGTCTCTGACAGGAAGGGTCTACAAGGTCTAGCATAGTCATGAAAATCCTACAATTTTCAGTTTGTCCTTTTGAGCACCCAAGCCTTGACTTTTGGAGTAGAGAGTGCTTCCTTTCAAACTTAAAAGGCTGGGCTGCAGCATAACAATCTATTAAAAAATTATACACTTAGAGACAATGACTAACTAGTGCAATTAACAAAAAAAAAACCCACTTTGGTCAGTCAGTTTTGGAACAAGAAGAACAAATTCTTGCTAATGACAAGATAATGGCCATATAAGAGATTCTATTGATGGTCAAGTAAAGGTTATGTATCACTCTGAACATTTTAGAAAGTATGTTAAATTATGTGATAATTACGCTTCCAGACTTGAAGTGTGTCTGTTCTTTCTTGTACTGCACAACGAGAACTAAGGGGAAGTATGGCCAGTTTGCTTTGTGTAGAAGTGACAGCTTCCCAATGACTGTTAGTCCAGCAAAAAGTCAGGCATTATCAGAGGGAGAGAGAGAGTGGAAACAAAAACCAATCTGAAGGATTAGTCAGTGGTGCTGACTGCTCGTCCATGGCGCTTTCTGCGGCCCTTGCCATCAGAGGGAAGAGAGCAGGAGTCTGCCTGGGACACTCATACATCTCACAGCTCTCCTATGCCTTCCTCCTTGTTTCACTAGCCCAGACTAGACACTATGTTGGAGGGTAGAGGCAGACTGTGCTCATACCGCTAAGCTACCGGACAGAAGGTATCCCCCTGTACTACTGTGTATGGCACATCAGTGGTGACTGAATTAACTACTTTAGGGTTGTTCACTGTTAACAACTGAGAGACAGCTGAGCGCTCATCTCATCTGTGAGACTGGAGGCCGGATGCTATGGCTGAGTCAATGGTGAGCTTCCCAGGCCCAAGCAGCGATGTGCTCCCCACACAATGTTGGTATTTGTTCTCATTGCTCCACAGCTGAGAACGGGAAGCCCAAGTGGGTAGGAGGGATGGACAGCAGATGACAGGTGAGCAAGTATGACCCTTTCTGGAGCTGGGTCTGCACGTGCCACGTGTAAAGCACAAGCCTGCCGAGGAACCACAGGAAGCAGTAAGCCACAGATTTCCTCAGACTCATCTTCCAGATTCTAGGACCCGTGAGATGTGATCCTACTTAGGATCCCTAAGATGTTCCTATAAATCTCCCTTCACTACCACCACGAGTTATGGGAGTCTAGTATTTCAACAGAAATAAAACTGAAACTTACACAGAAATTGCTTCTGAGGGTGGGAACTGTGTCATATTCAGAGTTTATTTTTTTCTACACCAGACACCCAATACATTGTCAAGCAACAAAGTAGATTCTCAAGGAGTGTTGAATGAATAAGAGTGAAAAATTCTGAGAAAAAGAAGTAGACATCAAAAGACAGAAATGGCAAATTCAGTCACCACTAAGGTGCCTTATATAGCAGAAGAGGGGATACTTCCTAGCGGTAACAGCTTTCTGAGTTCAAAGTCTTTCTCATTCAGACCCGCCCCCTTCCCACATAGTGTCTGTAATGGACTAGATAGCATTAGCGACAGGGAGGAAGAAGGTTTAGGTGAGCTGGGAATTTCTAAAGGTGCCATCAGGCAGAAAGCAAGTTCTGCTGAATGTATGGGTCTGGAGTGACCCATTTGGAAGACAGAGGAGTTTTTCTGGATAACGGAAGAGGGGTTCACAGAATCCTTAACTACTGATATCCCAGTCTCCCACGGAAACATAACACTTCCAGATGAGATACACAGCATAGCCACACCTATATACCCTAGAGTGTCACACTTGAGAAACCAACGGTGAGCGGCAAGGTCTGAGATGCTGGGGCACAGCAGAGATGTTTAGTTTTCAACACAACAGCAATGCCCATGTATGATCAGCACTGGAAGCTGATGTGGCCACATGGAAATGCAGAAAACTGGAGCACCCTTTCAGAGAGCAGGAGAAAATGACTCAGGGCGGGGAGGCCTGCTTTTAAAGGGAAGATAAGAGTGCTAAATCTGTAGAGCTCAGCTACGCGGTGACTAAGAGGGCGACATGGGAACAATCTGCAAATATTTGAAAGGTGTAAACACCAGAAAGGAGGGGATGCTCAGCCTGAGCAGGGCTATAATTATTAGGGGAAGGAAAATCTGGACAAAATATTGGAAAAACAGTGTGGCGATAACTACTGGGTTATAAATAAGTTTCCAAATAACAACGAGAATGTCGTTATTGAATCCTGAAGCTGAGAGGTGTTCAGCCATCCCTTTCTTACAAAGAAGCTCACACCAATCAACTATGAGTTTACTTGCTACATTTAGGGACAGATCTTAATAATAATTCAACTCTAAGTTTTTCTGATAGAAGTACTGCTGGACCCCTGAAATTTCTACATAATTTTTGTTGATCTAATCACAGAGGAGACAGTAGTTCTGGTGGGAATTTTAGAACAACAACAAAAGGCTTTATCTACTAGGAACATGCCGGGGAAATAGCTGAAGTGGGTTTGGGTACAGACACAAGGGACAGACAGCTAGCACAGAGAAAGCAGACTGTCTCATTGAGTGGGCCATCCTCCTCTCTAGTCTCTAAAACCCCAGCCAGGAATGCTGTTGAGTTTTCCAGATGGAAAACTGTGGAGCCCTCTTTCTTCCTTTTATATACACAGCCCCCTGGAGGAATTGTCAAGGACAAGGCAAGGCAAGAGAGAACACCAAAATAAGCTTCCTGTCACACTGATTGCACTTCAATACCTTTGCCTGCGTTCCTGCTGCTGCAGCTACTCAATTTATAATCCACACGCTCTCCGCAGAGTTTTTACCCCCAGATTCAATTAGTTCCATTTCTGTACCTTCCCTGCCCCTTTCTCCCTGCCAACAAACACAGTGAAAAAAACCCCAGTATCCATAGAGAGCACAGCACTTCAACTGTGAGCAGAGACCTGGGGTGGGGGGAGTACTTTTAGACAGAAATCCCCTTCCTTGGTGCTAAGAACAAACCCTCAGCCATTCATGACAGGCAGAGGCCACCTGCTTAGTTATAAGGAATATGGTTACCACTTAAAAACTGAATCAGTTCAAGTTGTTGGTTCTCAGAACTGTTACACATCTCATGCACCAAAAGCACGCCTTTAATCCCAGCACTTGGGAGGCAGAGGCAGGCGGATCTCTGTGAGTTCGAGACCAGCCTGGTCTACAAGAGCTAGTTCCAGGACAGGAACCAAAACCACAGAGAAACCCTGTCTCGAAAAACCAAAAAAAAAAAAAAAAAAAAAAAAAAACCAAACAAACAAAAAAAAGAAACAAGAGATAGCACACTTGGTTTTCAGTTTCACATTTCTAAGATGGTCTAGAGAGAAAAGGACCAGTTGGCTCTAAGAGTTAGTTCTGTGTTTATCAGGCCTCAATTTATATAAAAAGTTCAGAACTAAAAGTCAGGATTTTACATTGCTTCAAATTCTTTATTCTCTCCCTTTTCTCTAAAGACCTACTTTGTTTTCTCAGGGAAAGCTAGAATCCTGTGGACCAATTTTGAAACATGCCACTGCTAAAGCTTTTTCAATGATCAGAATAAAGGGATGAAAGAAGGATAAAGGGATCCTAATTAAAGGGATCAAACATCTCAGGTAATTGTAGTCAAGGGAGTCAGAACTGGGCAGGAGCTAAGAATGAATGCTTTTAGTTCAGAGTTCTTAAGGATATATTTTTATTAGGTTGTTGTGGGTTTGCGAAGTTTGATGCATCTGTGGAAAGACTGGGGCCTGGAGTTAATTGGGTACAGGAACAATAAGCCCAAGCCTTGACAATGCAGTAGGAACTGCAGCTAGCTCTGAAGAAAGGGAGGGGAATAAGAAGGAAGAATCCTCAGTCAGTGGTGCAGAGCGGGGCTGTTAAGCACACTTTACGTTGCTCTGGTAGAAGTCTTAATAGAGGCCTTAGTCTGCTAATATATCCCCATTCTGTTGTCAGCTGAGGAAAGGGACACCGATTTTTCCACCTCTAGTACATGGCACCCGGTAGAAGCTTGTAATTGTTTGTGAACACAAATGCCAGGAGGAGAGAATCTAGTAGAAATAATATAGCAAACCTGCTACATCAATCTCTATTCCTGAGTTTTGTATGCATCAGAGTTAACACTTGGAGAATTAAAGAGGAATTCTAGTGATACTTATTTCCAGGACTTCAAGGTGAGCTTGTGCTAAATGCAAATCATTGGTCATGGTAAGTGGAAGAGACAAGGAAGGGCTGGCTTAGAGGCTTGACACTAGATTTCTCATTCTCAGTCTAGCTGGGCAGAATGCATAACCCGCTCCTCGAAACCTGATTTACAGCCAGCTTTAGACACCGAAGAATCACTCCCCAAAGGGAGAAAAGCTTTTCGGATGGAGTTGGCATAGCAGATAACAATCAAGCCTGCACTGGAACAACCTTTTATAATTCTACCTATTGCAGAGCAAGATCAGAAAACAACTGAGTTTTAAAGAAAAAAAAAATTCTTCCTGATTAACAAGGCCTTTCTCTTCCATTGCACCCCAAGAGCATAGCTTAAAAAAAAGTGGCAGGCTGTCTCCAGGGTGTTTTGGGGAGGAGGCTAGACATGGCAGGCTCTGGGTTCCCAAGCTCATTGACTGCTATGAGCAGCAGCTGCAAGGATGCTCCTGTCAGCTAAGGAGTAGACGAGAACGACTGGGCACGGGATGATGTGGTACTCTCCGGTAGGTCCATCCTGGAATTTCTCTTCATCATCATAAACATATCAAAAACACTATCATTGTATTAGCAAGCAGAAAAATGAAAAATTCTGAGGTCAAAAAGTAGAGCCACAGTAGCCTCCCAAGTAACAAGAAGGCTGCTACAAGGCGCTGGCTTTTATGTAACAGGCTGTGGAGACAGCATTCCCCCAGAACCAACATCCTGTGCCTGAGCAAAGAGGGGGAGTTGGTTTCTATGAGAACCTCAACTTTGCTTTTACTGACTTATTTTAAACATGGAACTTTATCTTTGAATCAAACAGAACTTAGATTTATTTTTCTTTCCCCCCTTTCATTTCTGGTACCAAAGGGTTCCCTGTCTTAGTTTCTTTTATCCTATGCTAATGGGTAACAAGAAAAATTTGAATTTACCATCCAGACTCTGAAAGAGATTAGCTTCAGGGTAGAGAAAAAGCCACAGGAAGTACCCACGTGGCTCTTGCAAGTACAAGCTTCCAGAAGGTGTTCTGGCACACACCTGGCAGCCAAATGTAAAAGCTACTTACTCGCATAAATTTAGAGTGACTTCCAAACCAAGCTGTGTTGTGTTATTTGAACAAAATGGTTTTGAGATGTGTTCAGTGTACTTCCAAACTATTGCCTTTCTTGAGCTTTCACTCAGTGAAAATTGCTCTGGGCTCCTCCTCTTGAGGAGAGTGAATTCCAAGTGTTTAGAAATTAGTATACTTAGCTAGCAGAATAGCGGAATAAGAAAAACAGCTACTGTCAGAAATACTAAAGCCCATAAATACAGAATGGATTAAAAAAGAAAACAGAGAGAGAGAGAGAAAGAGAGAGAGAGACAGAGAGACAGAGACAGAGACAGAGAGAGACGGGGGAGGGGGGAGTCCTTTCTCTTACTAACTTTAAAGGAACAAGGAAAAGAAGAAAATAGAGTCAACACCCAGGACACAGGAAAGCAAAGGCGTGCTAAAGAGGCAGTGCTCTCCAAGACGACAGACTGACTTCGGACACACAGACAGAGCATGTCCTGATATGTGAAGCAGCTTGAATTCTGGGGTTTAGGTAAAGAATGACATTCCTTTTCCTTTTCTCTGGAGACAGAGTCCTTCTTATGTAGCCCGGGCTGGCCTGGAACTCATGTTCTTCCTGCCTCTACTTCCCAAGTGCTGGGGTTACTACAGTCTTTGTGGATTACCAGACTCTGGAGCAGGGGTCAACAGCCAAGGTCCTGAGAACTGAGTCTCCCCACCACCTGTTTTTGTTTTTTCTAGATACAGTTTTACTGTGTAACCCTAACTAGACAAGAACCTGTTGTATGCTCCAGGCTGGCCTCTAGCTAACAGAGATCCTCTGGCTGACCCACCACTTATTTTTGTTTACCTTACAAATTAAGATATGGTTTTCACTTTTGGGTGGCTGAAGAAAAAAAAATCAAAAGAGTAATATTGGTGGTATTTGAGTCATGAGATTCCAATTTCAGTGTCTATGAGTGAAACTCTGTCAAAAGATGGTCACACTCACTTATATCTATATGGCTGTTTAAATGGTACAAAGACAGTTCGACAGTGTGACAGAGACCATAAGGTCTAAGAAGTCTAAATTATTTATTGTCTGGCCCTTTACAGAAAAGTTTGCCAGTGTTTATTCTCAAGGATGTCATTTACTATAGACACAAAATAAAACAAGAAAACTTTCAGGCAAGCAGAGGGCTCACCTCCTACAATTACAACAGTAGACAGAACAAACAGTAAGAACAGTGTAACTTATACCACTAGTGAAAAATATACAATCTAGAAAGTAGAAGAGAAGGACACTGGCTAGGCAATGTTCATAGCACCTCATTGCTCTTCCCTAGACCCTGTCCTATGGTAACCTTTGCCATCAATGCTCCTTGTATTCATGAATCAGATCTCCCCAAGCAAATCATGCACTCCCAGTTCAAACCCGGAGCCTTTCTTGTTTCCCTCCTTCTGCCACATCCACTGCACAGAAGTTCTTGCTCCTATAGCTTCACACTCAGATTGCCTTTCTAAGCACAGAACCAAGAGGTCCTACAGATGTCCTGACAGCATTCTACACCGTGTCAATCCTTCAGAGGGCTCTCCCTCCTCCCCTAGGCTTCTCTAGTTGTTCCAGAATTCAGGGCTGCATGATAAGTCTCCTGTCATGACAGGTCTCATGTAGGCTAGCCTGGCCTGAAATAGTCAAGGATGACCTTGAAATTCTGATTCTCCCATTCTCCCCAAGTAATAGGATCGTAAGTATAAACTGCCACACCTGGCTTTATGCAGTATTGGGGATCAAACTGAGGGGGCTCTGTGTATGATCGGCAAGTACCCTCTTGCTTTTTTTCTTTATTTTTTTTTAAATTTTATGTCCATTGGTGTGAGGATATCAGATCCCCTGGAACTTGAGTTACAGACAGCTGTCAGCTGCGATGTGGGTACTGGGAATTGAACCTGGGTCCTCTGGAAGAACAGTCAGTGCTCTTAACTGCTGAGCTATCTCTCAAGCCCCCACACCTTGCTTTTTTGAGACAGTCTTACTATGCTTACTATGTAGCCTCGGCTGTCCCAAAACTCTCTGTGTAGACCAAGCTAGCCTTGAATCCACAGATGTGCTGCCTAGTGCTGTGATTAAAGGTATATACCACAACCCCCAGCCTTGCCTCCTATGCATCCCCCTATGCATCCTCATTCTTATTCCCATCCACCCGTACCTTTCCTTGTGGTGATAATCATAGAGAACAAGCCTCCCAGAATCCTGAACTGTCCTCACAACAACACTAACCTCCATTTCCAAATGTCTGAAAGAGATTCCCCTTTGGGTGCCCAATTAATACCTCAGATCCAGTGCACCTAAGCTAAACTCATCTTCAGCTGCTCCTCATCCTGCGTTCTCTCCATGCGGAAGCATGGCTCACTGCTCCTTCTCTCTCCGTATGAGCCAGTGGTTTTCCTTTCTGCCCTCCATTTTCCTCTATGGAGATTTTTCATGCACACAGCTACCAGAATAATCTTCTAAAGCTCACATTTTACTCAAAACTCTTGGGTGGCAGCCTGCACTTCACCAAATAATATCAGAATTCAACAATCTGACATTCCGGGCCCTATAAGACTGTGTGTAATTCCTTGGGGCTATATAAAACCTCTACTACTCATCTGACAGCCTTCACATATTTGAAGACACAACATCTACTTTTTCTCATCCTTACGTCTTATTTTCTCTAGGATAAACATTCAGGACCCCCACGAGACAAGAGTTTTGATTTCCTACTATCTCATTCTTTTCCCTTTTTAAACCTACATAATATGAAGTCTTCCATCTGGAAATATCTTTCTGGTTGATTTAATTAAAAAGGTCTAAAGGGGTGTGAATTGTACTGTGGGGAGCATTTTCCTTTTGCACTACTGAGAGTCAGGTTCAGGAGTTTAGAGATGTGTTGCTTTAGGGAAGAGGAGGGGGCAGGGAAGGTGGAGATGGTGTCTGATTCTTGCCCTACTCTGGGCAGGAAGCTACAGTGACAGAGCAAGACTTAGCCAGCTGAGGAAAAGCCCTCCCTAGAGGTGGGGGAGGTGGGACCTGTCATCTCTGAGGCTTCTGGCCTTCACTGGCTCCCTTCCCAGTCCATTTCCATTCTCATCTCTCAGCAGCAGCCCAAGGCACAGTGGAGACCCTGGTGGTGTTGTGACAAGTAGCCTATTCATTTCCTTCTCTCAGCCAAGCTCTCTGGGGACAAAAAGGAACAGCAAATCCAAACTACTGCCCAGAATCCACTTTGCAGAATTCAGAGAAAGACTGCTCTAGCGAAACAATTATATCCCGTTTGGAAGACCTGAGGGGGAATGAAAAGGATCTTTGGTTTTCACTGACGCTGAAGCACTGCAGTGGAGACCATCTCAGGCACCACTGCAGCCAGTGCTCTGGGAAGGAAGGCAGAATGTGCACTTAGTAAGGCTTTAGCTCCTGTCACATAGGAGCGACAGGGCACAGAAGTATTAGGATTTGAACTGTGACACTGGACAGAAAGCTCCAATTGGGAAATGAGAGAAGAAGAGGCCAGCAAGAAGGAAGCATCAGATAGCAGAGAGACCAGCTTCCCGAGACGAACCTGAGCTGATGGGTTGTAATTGTCCATCCATGGCCAGAAGACTGCCCTAACCTAACACGAGTACCACTCAGGACACACAAGACACGCGCTTGTAGGGTGGGGTTGGGAGGGAAGGTAGTAGAGTGCTTGGGGCTGCAGGGAGAGTGAATTTCCTGAACACAGCTCTCAGTCCAGCTCATTCCCTGATGATGATGCCTGGTGCATAACCATAGCCAAAGAGTGTAGGGGCGGGGCGTGTGTGTGTGTGTGTGCATGTGCGTGTGTGAACAGGAGGCAAGAGCATGTGTGAATGCACACATGTAAAGGCTTACTTACCCAAGGAGCGAGGGCAAAGAAGGGGAAGAAGAAAGTATGGGAAGAGGGGCTGAAGAAATAGGACTGGCCTTTCCTAGGGCTGAAATCAGATATGGGATCCCAACCAGGGAGATGGTGGCTATTACAAAAACCCTGGTCACTCAGAAAGCTTGAGACCAGGCTGTGCCTACCTATCACAGGCACAGTGGGAGAGCCTAGAAAACTGGACTAGGACAGCCATACCTGGTTATCATTCCTGGAGGAAGGGTTATTCTCTTCTAGGCATATTCTGGTGGTCTGCTCCAAAGTCTCATACTATATGCCTGCTTTCTCTCTACCTCTCTCACATATGTAAGCAAGGAAGCAAGCAAGCAAGCAAACTTACTGCTTCTTCTGAGTTGTTACACCATCCACATCTTTTCTACTATTCTATGCAAGAAGCTGGTGACAAGAACCCTAAAGTATAAAGAAAAATATAGCGCTACGTATCCTTGTGGAACCTTGGAGTTGCATGTTATATGGTAATGTTTGAAGCAATAATGTATTTGATGTAATAAATACATAGGTTTTGTCATTAAGATAATTAATTGTATGTCTTTGAATAAAACAAAGCAAAATAAAAGTGGCCACTCCTGGACAGGTATCTTTCTGGGCTTTGCCTTCCACGATTTAGCAACTATCTGGACACACTATGGCCCATTAAGGCTTCCCTCTAGATCAGAAGAAGGCGATTAAATCTCTGAACATGAAATGCTAATTCTAGGACTATATAACCACGCATGCGTCAGCATTTCCATCCCAGGCAGCTTTTCTAGGAGGTACTAGTTCCTGAATGGCAAAGAGGACAGCTGTCAGCAAAGGGTGGGCTCAGTGGGGCCAACTGCACAGCACAACAGCCACAAGAGAAACAAAACCAAGATAAGTGTTTCATATGGAGGCTGCTAACCATAAGGTCAATAAACTAGAACATCCTTTGTTTGTGATTCACCCAGCCCGAGCAGAGAGTTGTACATGCTGGAGTAGGACAGGTGGGTGCTTGGGTAGGGATGTCGTCTAGCCAGCCTTGAGTGTCAAGCTCTGTCAATAATGACTGTAGTGTTCTGGACGACCAGAGTATGAACTTATTACTTCTCTGCATACCCAGACACCTACCTGGCTCCACACCTAGGGAACAAGAAAGCATTAGATCTCTCTTGCAGAGGCAGTCTGCTGAACACGTAGATATTCACCAGGGATCTGCAGGGCAGGCAGGAGTGAGAAACTGTGAGAAACTCTAAGGGATCACGATGGATTGAAACCACTGAAATGACTTTGTGTGTTCAGAAAGGGCTGGCATTTACTATTTGTTAGGGTCTCTACATTCTTATTTCCCTTTTACCAATGCTCTGGCAGAAATGTTGGAACATATTAATCTTTGTAGTTGAGTGATATGGTTTAAAATACTGCAGGGCTTGGCTGCCATTCCTTCCCCTGGGGTCTCAAAATAACTCCACACAAATCATCTTTGCTAAACACTCACTCAGTCAGCTCTTCTCTGCTAGTGCACACACACATCTTATGTAAGGGAAGAAGCCACCCAGCCTGCTGGAAGGTAGTGGCACTCCCAGAGAGGCACCTAGAAAGAACCTTACAAACGGCTTAGCCTAAATTCCTTCTTTATTATTAAAACAGGAGGGAACTAGAAATTAGAGCAGTTCAATGACCTACACAAGTTCACCTAGCAATCAAGGACAGATTAGAGGCCCTATCTTTTGACAGGCAGTTCAAGCTGAATGCACTTCATCTCATTTGTCTGGAGTTCTGATTTATCTTGCAGAATTCTGATTTTGGGTATCTTTTCCTGAATCAAGACATAATCTGATATTGTGGACCTTTGAAAAAACATTTTAGATATTACATCCAAGCTCACATGTAATTAAAAGGGTTCCAAGGTGCACGAAGATGCCCCACAACATATTTGAGAAGAAATTAACATTTTAAAAAGTTACAACACCATGAATGATGTTAGCTTCTGTTGTGTTGGGCACTGGATCAAGTACTTTTGAAAAACATGTACCTTGCTATTTAATGCTAGAGCTATTATAATTTGCACATGAGAAAAAAAAGGCAAGGATAAGTTAAATAAAGGATACACCCATAAGTCAAACCTATTCTGGCTACTCTAAAGCTCATGTTTATGGTGAATCGTACTGAAGAGCCCCCTCAACATGTGATACAGCATAGAATTTCCAAAGTTGGAATTTGTAAGAGACTCTTAATTATTTTATTCCAACTTTCTCATTCATATTCGATGAAAACCAGGAGCGAATGGAGCATCCTATTACACCACCTGCTTCCTCCTACAGAGCATGCTTCTGCATGAGTGCTCGAGAGAACACAAAGCAGGGGAGCTGTCCAGTCAGACATGAGGACGCTTGAGCCTTGGTGCATGTGAAAGGGTGAGCAATTCACCATCAGTTTACCTCCCCACCAACTATTTACTAAGTTCCTACTGTGTTCCAACTGTGGAATTTGAATTTCCAAGGTAGCAGGTGCAATTTTTAAGGCTGGATGTAGCATGCGAGCATCGAGGAAGCAGAAATGAGTAGACACCAGCTAGAGGAACTCAAGCATGGCCACATGAGGGGTCTGTGTGTGCTTGTGATGTTTCCAATGACAGAAAAGACAGTCTAGCATTTGGAATGCAGGACAAAAGTAAGAAAAACTCAGTCTCCCCCTGAGAATTATCAATGTGGCCTTTTGGGGTAGAACAATTCCACCCCGTGGAAGATGTCCTGTGAACTGCTGGATGCTGGCATCTTAGCTGCCCTCGGACACCACAGGAACACTGGGAGCACTAGTGAATCAATTTCAACTCTGCTCCCTCTGGGAAAGCACAAAAGGAATTCTGTTATTCTCTTGCTTCTTGACCTTAGGAAAGTCCTGGCCTCAGAAAAACATCTGTATTCCACGGATGTTCTTTCCAATATATTTCACTGTAATTTCACAAACATAAAAATGATTATTTCAACTCTGTATAACCAGTATTTAAACATAACTTTCGAAATGCTATCAGTAAGATTTAGTTTTAATTAAAATTGTGAGCTATCTCAGAACCATTATCACAGCATTCTCCTTCCCTCTGAAAAAGTCCAATCATCAAGCCTTGTGAGCAGAAATTCAAAAAGAACTAAGAGTTAAAAGTGGGCTATTTTATAATCACCTACATCTTATAACTCTTATGGAAATGGCTTTTACTATATTACATTTGTATACCAAATAACATGTCAATCTTGTGTTGAGATAGCTTCTAAAACAGAGTGGAATGGGTTAAAGCGTTGGAGATACTGGGCTGACAGGAGGTCAAATTTGTCGGCAGAAGAATAAAGAATTTGTCTCAGTGGAAGATTGGAATTGAAAAGCTCAAAATACTCTTTTCAAAAAAAAAAAAAAACAAAACAACCCCACATTGTTCTGACTTCCAAAAAGGACGAATCAAATGAATCAAATTGGTCTCCTCCCTCTGTTCCTAAAGAGGCAAGGCAGGAAGTGCTAGAGTAGAAAGTACCGGTTCCAGCCTTAATGATGCTGTGTGACCTTGGCCAAGCAACACATTCACTGAGCCTCCGATATTCACTTGTTAAATGGCAACAACATTGTTCTTGAGTTCTCAGTAGTCCTCATTGTCCGCTATGTTCAGAGAGTCCGGTTTTATCCCAGGCTTTTCCAGACCCAGGCCAGCTGGTCTTGGTGAATTCCCAGTAGAACATCCCCATTGTCTCAGTGTGTGGGTGCACCCCTGGCGGTCCTGAGTTCCTTGCTCGTGCTCTCTCTCCATCTGCTCCTGATTTGGACCTTGAGATTTCAGTCCTGTGCTCCAATTTGGGTCTCTGTCTCTGTCTCCTTTCATCGCTTGCTGATGAGAACTCAAGAACAATGGCAATGGGTTTCTGATCCTACTGCACGTCCTGGCTTTGTGGGAGCCTAGGCAGTTTGGATGCTCATCTTACTAGACCTGGATGGAGGTGGGGGTTCCTTGGACTTCCCACAGGACAGGGAACCCTGATTGCTTTTCGGGCTGGGGGGGGACTTAATTGGGGGAGGAGGAGGGAAATGGGAGGCGGTGGCGGGGAAGAGACAGAAATCTATAATAAATAAATAAATTAAAAAAAAATGGCAACAACAGCCCTTCTTGAAAGGCACCAGGATAAGCACCCAAGGGGAGAGAGGTAGGGGACAAGGAAAAATACCATGGAAGGGGAAGTGTTTTACACAAATGAACCCTCATGGAGAAGTTTCCCCTTAAGTTTTAGCTTACTTACTTAATCACACTCCAAGTCACTATCTGAAAATGGCCATACTTAAGCTCATGACTTCACTAAACTCAAGAGTTACCTTTTGGAAATATTTTTAAGGTTAGTTTCTTAGGAGATGAAGAGTGGTAATATCCAAATGTAGAATAAACCAAGAAAAAGTAAGTATGGACGGGTACAATACATTAAAAAAACAACTTGATTCTAAAGGGCATGGCAAGAGTAGACACGGGCAAGCCGCGATGAGCAGGAAGCAGGAAGAGCAGACGACAGCTGGGAACTCAGGAAGGGAGGGAATCAAGCCGCAGCCTTTCATGCTCCTGGAAACATACAGCGGGGATGACAACAAATGACAGCTACAGGAAAGCAGAAATCACATTCCTTGCTGATTTTCTCCATCATCGTTTTGGCAAACTTAGTGTACTTTTTTTTTAAACCACCCCCATCCCTGGCAGTATTACTTGTGCAGGCAGTATCAATGTAACACAGAGTTTTCTCTATGGAAGCAACGGTGAGGAAATCTGATTTTATTGAAAATGGGAGTGCTAACTCCCTAACCTGGAGATCAACTTTTCAGCATGTTCTCAAGTTTAGACCTCCTGACTCTCCAGTCTTCCCGATCTCCAGAAAAGCTGTGAGGCAGACCAACAGATACCCTCAATGTTTCTGACGGCAGAAGGATTCTGCTACTCATGGGATAGCCTTCATAAGATAGAACTGCTTCTCTAAAATGCCACCTGGCTCCTCTTTTGAGACATCTGTAACTCTACTTAACTTCGCGTCCGCAGTCATCATCTATGTTAGCCAATGAACACCTTGCCTCTGGCTTCCACAGTCACCTCATGTGCACAGACTCACACACACCTGTACACACTTAAAAATAATAAAAAAAAATCTTTAAAAAATGGTGCTTCAATCTCCTAGTTGGAGTCAGAACATAATCATTTTGTCCTAAGGCTATTTAACCACTTAAGGAAAAACAGACCCAGGAGAGAACTGTCAAAATAAACGAGAAAGCAGCTGCTGTTGTAACTTGAGGTCAAATATATTTTATTCCAGTTTTCTAAAGACTCTAAAAGATTACAGCGGTGGTTGAACTGATGTCCACTACAGCTTTCACTCTGAGGTGAGGGATTATCAGTTCAGCAACGGCAAGCTAAGACCATTTTATGCTGGAGTACAAAATGTAGAGTGGACACCCCAGAGCAGTGGGTTTTCAAATTGTGGGTCACGAACCTTTAGTAAACCTCAATCCCCCAAAATATTTATATTATGATTCATAACAGTAACCAACAGTTAGAAAGTAGCAACAAAATTAATGTTATGGTTGGGGTCACTACCACATGGTGAGCTGTATTAAAAGACCACAGCATTAGGAAGAGTGAGAACCTCTGCTCAAGTGGATGAAATCCCTGCTAATGCTACTAACAGCTTGTGACAGAGATAAGCCCACTTCTTTTCACCGGGTCTATTTCCTCACCTACAAAATGGCTGAATAGATTACAAATTTTTATGTCAGAGTGTTGTCAGGGTTGCTTATGGGACAACTCTACAAAATAAAACATTCTGGACAAGGTTGTTAATGTCCCATACCATGACCCAGGATTAATATAAGGAAAACAGAAAAATGTTAAGAAACACAACTCTCTCTCACAGATCAATTATGTGTATTAACACACATGAACACAACACACACACATGTGCAAACAAAACACAAAAGAATCTTTAAAAGTAGAAACCAGAAACATACACATCCTGCTGTGAATGGGTTTGTCTACATCTGATAAAGGTTACCCACTGCCATTTGATGAAACTGCTCTTCAGTATTTTCTCCATGGAAGGATGCTGCTCTTCGCCAAAGAAGCAACTCTTTGCACATGTCAAGAGAAATATACACATATGTACAGAGAGTCTCATTTCGTTCAGCTTCAACTAAGCTCATGTATTCTTTAGCAAACACTTCTCTGTTTGATTTGTAGTCAGCTTGGTTACCCAGCACTATTTGGGTTTCAAGGCTTAATTTATTTGATTATATTCATTCCCGCTCCCCATCTTCCTTCCAGCGCAGCAATTCGAAACAGTAAGAGAATCTATCATGTTCCCTTATGCAAAGACTTTTTCAGCTTTATGTCAGCAGTCTGGAACTACCTTTTCTTTTTAATAACAGTAAGAAAAGGCACTAATGTAGCTATCATGTTTTTCTATACCATTGCTATTTTCTATTTCTATTATGTAGTATGATATTAATATGCTACAGGATCAGGTTCTACCCCTTATAGAAGGAGCTGAGACAGGTCAGGCTGGTCAGTTTAGGAAGGGAATAGTAAGCCAGCTTCTAGTTAAGGTGGACCACCTCTGCACCTCGTTCAAAAAACTGCACCTTTGCTTCCCAGTAGGTCTCCAAGGCCTGCTGAGAGTGGACACTGGCATTTGTGTTGAATCATTCTGGTTAAAAAAATGGGAGAGAAGCTTGCTTCAATCCAGGCCCTCTTTCTGCTTTCATAAGCCTGTGAAGATACTAAAATTGAAGCATCAGAACAAACAGAAGCTGATGATGGCAAGAGAAGAAAATGCGGCTGATGAGATGATCTCACACGGCAGAAGTAGTATTCAAATTCTGGTGGTTTTGGCTCTAGATTTTGCTTTCCTCCCTCCCTCCTTTCTCAAAAATGAGTGCTTGTGCACTTTTTAACAGTAGCAAACAATCAAGAATTTAATTTATTTGTTTTGCGATCATCTTGAAGTTTCTTCTATTTCCAAGCTCACTTTTCATTTAGCTCAGAATGAAGCAGTCTAAATCTGGATCCCAATATCATGCAGCTTCATTTGTGAAGACTACGCAAGTAAATGCCATTTGTGTTTACTGTATGAAAAAACCTGCAAGTAATTATTTAAAAAATATATGTAGGTAGCAATGCTCTCCCCTTATCCACAGTTATCAACAGTCAGCTCCAGTCCAAATATGTTAAATGAAAATTTCAGAAATAAGTCATAAATTTTATACAGCATAACAGTGTTGAATCTCAGTACTGCCCAGTCACTTAGCAGCCAACACGGGGATCAGGTTCGACTGCTTTGGTATCGCAGCACAGTGTTCAAGTAGTCCTTATTTACTTAATAATGGCCCCACAGTGCAAGAATATTGATGTGGGCAACTCAGATATGCCCCAGAGATGCCATAAAGTGCTTCTTGCAGATGAAAAAGTCAAAGTAGAAAGACACTGAGAGAAAGAGGGGAAGGAGGGTTAGAGAGACTGGAATCCATATTCACGCTACACTGAGAGGATACTGAATCTTTATGTAAATCTATTTTATGATTAGTTAGTGCTGTTAAACCTCATATCATACCTGGCTTCTAAATTAAACTTTACTCTAAATACTCATGTAAAACAGAAGTGAGAATACATAGAGTCTGGTACTCTCTCCAGTTTCATTTATCTACCAGGAGTCTTAGCACTTTGTGGACAAAGAGAGACAACTCACTGCATTTTAGAGTATTATCTCACTACAGTAATCAAGTGGTTTTAACGGTGTAAAGTACGTAAATATGAATTTTGCATCACCTACAGTTCTAATTAACTATCTGAAAAATGTGCTATAGAATGCCCACATGCGGGGCTGGAGAGATGGCTCAGCGGTTAAGAGCATTGCCTGCCCCTTCAAAGGTCCTGAGTTCAATTCCCAGCAACCACATGGTGGCTTACGACCATCTGTAATGAAGTCTGGTACCCTCTTCTGGACTTCAGGCATACAGGCAGATGGACTATTGTATACATAATAAAAAAATAAATACTAAAAAAAAAAAAGGAATGTCCACATGCACAAGTGGGCTTCCACGGTCCACCTTAAGGCTCTTTCTCACCAGGAGGACAAACCAAAGCCTTGACAATGCCAAAAGTTCAGATGAAAAAGAAGGGGCATAATAGGCACTAGAGAATTCCCTTTCCAAAGACCTAAGTTCTCCCAGGAGTTCCCGTGCCTTCATCTTTGGATGTTCCAGGGCAGCTGGTGGGCAAGTACCGAAATTCACAGAGGTTGGATTTTTATTTCAATTTCATGTTAACTATGCAACATCTGATTTAACTCCTTAAAGACCCTAACCTAACCAAGCCCTAACCTCCCAGTAAAGCATCACTCAGAGAAGATCTGAATATCGATGGGACCTGGTCCATTTATATTTCACAGAACAACCCAGAAAGACCATGGTGAATACAGATTCAGTGTCTACTGTCTCAGCTCGAATGTCCCCGGGTTGTAGAACATAACTGAATTAGAAAAGTCATATAACCAGAATGACTGGATTTCACTATTCACTCACTGTTAATTAACCTCAGCTAGGGTCTCTCTGCTCCTCAACAAAATGTGTATGTCACTCTTCTCTTGATGGCAAGTATGGAAATGCTCCCCCTGCCACCATTACAGAGGAGTGGTTCGTATTGGGGGGGGGCAGGGTGAACTTCCAGAGCGTTAGGACGTTTGCTGGGGAGTTGGGGGTCAATTCTAGCTGTTGCAACTAATGAGTTTGCTAAGTAGGGAGAGTAAGGCCAAGACTCACAGTATGACCAGGAAATTAATGCACGAGAAGCTTAAGGAAACAGGGTGTCTATGTCAGCAATAGTAATACTGGCTTAGGCATTGTTCCATGAACCCAAGAAAGAAATGGTGAAAGCAGAGATATCATTGGCCCCTTTCTATCATCCCAACCGTCAACTGCACAGGACGAATGGGAAGCAGTCTAGACAGTAGTCTCCTCCACCTCTTCTCACTCAGGTGAGGGTAGACGGAAGAGTGGAAGCAACCGACAAGAGATGAGGAGCACAGAACACCAATGGACGGGTTGCTTGCCAACTAGTAAGACATAAAAGCCTGTGCTTATGATATACTTTTTCATGTTTTTGTACCATGGAGGACTACGCTGCCATATTAGCATTAGAAAATTAGAACTGCTCATACAGCAAATATTTAAGAAGTCTTACTTACTATGGGCCAAGCATTTTTCTATAGGTTCATCAGTTCATTAGTTGAAACAGAGTATTTGCTTTTGTTACATACTGTGTTAGATGGTAACAGTCTTGGAGATGGACGTGGGGGCAGGGGAGATTAAGCACTACAAGGTGCTGAGGGCTGTTTGTAATTCTGAAGAGGGATAGAGAAGATTTTATGGAAAATGTTTCATCTGACCAAAATGAGAGAACTGAGTTATCACGGGGAAAGTGCGCAAAGGTCTTAACTCGGGAACAGACAGTGGAGTGGGAAGAACAGAAGATGAGGCAATAGAGAAAACACAGGAAGAGGTAGACAGGCCAGACGAAGAATCGGCTTGTTCTATGCCTGGAATAAAAAGCCATTGTTCGCATGGCATTCCGGGATGGATAAATATATAGACAGCTATGTGTGTGGGCAGAAAAATGACTGTGATAGAGTGTGTGGAGAAAACGCCTGTTGGCATCCCCAGGACCCACGGAGATGTGTCAGGACATACTACAGAGTCCTGAGGGCCACTGCTATCACATGTCTAACAATGGATTTTCCCACTTGTTTCCAGTGAAGACACAGGGCATAAGCAACGCCTGGGAAAGCTCTGCCAAAGCACTGTCCCACCTTTTCCTGAACTCGTGGGCTGCTGCTATTACCATCAACTACCATCCTGGGTTGGTGTTAAATTAGCCAATTAACAACAACAACAACAAAAAGCCCCACATAAATGTAGCTTCTGATGGCTTATTCATTTTTATTAATTGGCTAATTGAACACTGCCTTAGATCTGTACTAAGAGTGGTTATGGGTGAACACACTAGCATGCTGCATGCTTTCTCTCACTTTTAACTCCCATTACAGGCCACATTTCCCATGTATGTGGAAACCCAGGTAAGGTAAGTTACTGGCTCTACTCTATCCTCATACCTAATGCCTCCAACATGTTGTCTGGAGGTTTACTCTTCTGTAGCTGGCCCTTATTTTTGCATTCTGCAGAAGCTCCAGAGAAGGAAGGAGATGGTTGCTGTCAGGGAGATCTCCACTTGATTTTTTTCCAAATGCAGCAGGCAGAGTTCCACAGAAAACGAGCAGATACTCTGAGCAGAAGCACAGCTGAAAACAAGGCAAAGCAGCAACTGAAGACAAGACTCCATATTATCCGGGGGTTTTCAGATAGCTTCACATATAAGCCTGGGCCTCTTTTAGGAACCCAGATCCCAGCCCTGCAAGATTCTACTATATAATATCCCTGGCTACCTCTGTACTCAAACGCGAATGTCAGGGTGTATCCTAGTTTCGTGTTTCAGGGTTACCATGCACAGCTATGTATAACTGGGCTTTTTCCTCAGTTAAATAAGAATAAATGTTAAAATGAAAACAGAATTCTTACATGTATAAAATTATTCATTGTAAAGCATATAAAAGCATTAGTGAATACTGAGCACCTGCTGAAGTAATTCAGAAGAGTTCCACACTAAACTGCTGTGCTGAAAAGACCATGTGACTAGACAGTGAGGAAGTTTCTAGTAGGTGAATTGAACCCCGAATCTGGATGGATCTTTTATTTTTGTTCTTTCAAGGGATTCTACTGTGGTGGTTTAGAAGATATTGGCCTCCATAGGCTCATATATCTGAATGCTTGGTCCCCAGTTGGTGGAACTGGTTGAGAAGGATTAGGAGATGTATTACTGGGGGCAGGCTTTGAGGTTTCTACAGACTCCTCAGATTCTAAGTTCTGTCTGTCTGTCTGTCTGTCTGTCTGTCTCTCTCTCTCTCTCTCTCCCCTTCCCTTAAGGTTGTGGATTGAGATGTGAGCTCTCAGAAGAGAGGACTTTCACTCTTTCCAATTGGCTCACACATGAAATTCTGGAGACAGACCACACCTTATTATGCTCATTATGTCAACTAATGTGATTTAAGAAGCACCTTCTTGCCTGACACTTGCTCCTACAGAAAGTACTTATGTAGGATCACTGGTATCATCTGACACACCCATCTGATATATCATGCTACATACAGTGTGGAGCTGGGGCAATAGGGTGTCTAAACTCTTCATCTTAGGAAGCATGAGGATCCCTGAAGGGGAAGTTGGGGTAGAGAGCTAGCAGGGATATGGATTTCTGTTCAGTTGGCATCCACAGATATAGAATTTGCAGTGAGACACACACTAAGCAAAAGGCTGAACAACTAGGCCAGTGAAGTGACACTCACGGCTGTGAGAAGGGTTGGAACAAACAGATTCTATAAAATGCATGGATTCCTGAAACTATGCCCGAGGCAGGTCCGGACAGGGGACCCAAAGGAAAGCCTGTTAAGAGCTGCATCTTTTTTCACCCTACTATGTTGAGCCCTAGATGATTTTACTACCCACCTCCTTCTCCCTATCCAGAGCCCCTGGCTAGGAGGTGAACAGGAGGTGAAGTGGTTTCCCACACTGGTGTCTGGTGCTGAGATGAGTTATGGGTGCACTCTCATCTCTCTCTCAAGATAAGGTGCAGCTCTCTGTGGGAAATGCAGGCAGATATATATCAGTGCCCTAAGCAACAGAGATAAATGTCATAACTCCAGCCCCTGTCCATAAATACTCAGCGGCGGGAACAACTTTAAACAACCCACTGTGCCCAGAAGAGGCAGAATTTAGTGGGCTTTGTTACTTGCTCATGTGCTGAAAAAGCGCTTTTAGGAGAGTGTTAAATAGGCACATTACGCAAGCTCATAGACCCAAAATAAATAAGGCATCCTCCTTCTGTGGACACCACCCACACTGAGAGGCTATACGCAGCAGCAGGGAGAGCAGGAGATGTTACAGAACTGACGGAGCCTGCTCTTGAGCCAGTGACCTTCAAACTGGGGAAACTGGGGGAAGCAAGAAGGCAGGGAGGGGAGTCTCCATCAGCATATCCTTGTGTAGTCTAGGGAGATTCCTTCTGAATTAGTGGTATTGAAACAAGAGAAGATGCTGCTGGTTGTCACCTGCTGTCCTGTACCTCCTGGAGACTAGCAACTTGCTGGGGTATGTCCAGTGGAAGACTTCTTGGTATAGTATCCTGTATGATCAAGGTGGCTGCTCTTTGCCTTTAAAGTCAGGACAGCTTGCCTTTTGTACCAAGCTCTGTTCCTAAACAATCAACTGGCTCATCTTGACAGATCAATGAAGCTCTCCAGCTCCCTGGGGATGGATATATTAAGTATCAATCATGCATATTATTTTACAATATAATCACTCTGACAATTAATCCACAAGAAACATTGCTCCCCAGATCCTAACTTTTGCCAAAACAAATACAAAACTCTTGGAAAGTAGTCACACAGAGGAAGACTGAGCTCCCACAGGAGAGAAGCTGCACCATTCAAAGCTGAGGACCTAAGAGAGAAAAGGAGCAGGCCTTTTCTAAGGCATGCTTAAGTCTCTTTCATTCCTTTTTCAGAGACCTGCAGAGCCATGTCTAACCAGAGAAATATAATCAAGCAGAAATGGAAGGGGCACCATCTTACCTTCTAATAGCAAAGGCTCCTTGCACCAGGAGGGTTACACTAGCATTCTGGAGGCTAATGTATCCATAGATAAGATCTTCAGCATACGCCTCCATTCAAAGCCCCACTGTTAACTTACTGAAGGTGCTGTCCTGTGTAGTCAGGTCTCCAGGACAGTGTATAATCAATAAATACTTGCTAAAGGGAAGGTAGGGGAAGGAAAGGTGACTACTAATTCTTTGCGGAAGAATACTTGCCTAGTCACCCCATACCTTCCGGTCTTTATTACTTGGCCTCCATCTTGGCTTATAGGAAGACTTAAAAACTTAATTTTTAAAATCTGTTTATGTTGGTGGTGAGTTTTGAACCCAAGGTGGCATGCATGACGAGTAGATACTCTGCTACTGAGCTACAATCCCAGCCTAGACAGTATCATTATTTTTAAAGCCAATACTATTTCTGAAACCTAAATGTTTGCCCATCCCAAACCTAAAAATTGCCTTGCAACCATTGACTGATTAAATTAAATCTGTGTCTTCTCCTCCCCACTCCTGGTGGTAGTGGAGAACAGTGAAAAGGCTGAGATAATAGTAGCAGCAGGAGAGACCAGAGGAGGAAATGATAACTGCCAAATTGGATAAGCAGTTGCTGAAGAAATGAAAATTAACAAGAGCTGTTTTCCAATAGCTTCCAAACTAAGTAAAAAGAATCTGCAGATGGAATAGATAAAAGGTTTCACTGCATCAAAAGCACTTTCTTTGGATTTTTCTTTTCACTGCCCAATTAGTATTATGATAATAGATCAACTAAGGGGTTTGGTGGGAGTTACGTGAGATGAAAGGAGAAATCCACACAAAAACTCTGAGCCCAAAGTCTGGTTCAAGATCCATACACAAATGCCTAACTCCAGCTCAGGTACTCAGTGGTGGAGTAAGTGCCCACGATTCTGATTCCCAAACCCCCCAAAGTTTACTTCATGTCTACCTCTGTTTGACTAGAGAAAGGGAGAAGAAAAAGAAGCAAGAATAAATAAAATAATAAAGAGGAAATACGCTTAAAACTAAAATCCTGGAAAAGAAATGGGAACTGGAATACACGGGGGTGGGGGGCTGGGGGGTGGGGGGGTGGAGGCCCCGGCACTGCGCTCCTTTACCCCTAGCAAACCTTGGCTGTCAGGCAGCCTCACAACTCTTCCCTTCAGCAACATCCTTCTCAACCATTGGTAGATGGCTTTTCTTAAAGGGTGCTATGGTCACCCAGCCTAGGAAAAATGGCCAAAAGTCTGTTAGTACAGTGAATCTGTTTTACAGGCATCTACATAAATAAAAATGTCCCTGCTAATTACTGGCCTCAAAATATCATGTATCTGACACTTTCAAATTTGACAAGCAATATCAGAAAACAAACTCACATTTTTGTAAGCTGTCACATCAAAAATGAGCTACCAGCACAGAAAGCTACAGTAAACAGGCATAAAATGCAACTGAGCTGCTTTCCTCTGCAGCTGACAGATCTGCTGGTGATCTCCAAAGGCTCCTAAAGCCACAGGGCAAGAAAAATATAAGAAAGCTAAAAGTTCTTGATTGCCTGCCTAAAGCTAAGAGGTTCACACAAGTTAGCTCGCTCCTGTTTCCAAGCTGGTCCTATCAATTTGTGCGGCAGGTGTGTGCCCTTTGGAAATCAGTGATGATCTCTATTTATGTTTAGTCTACATTCCTTCAGGTAGAACAGTCTCTGGAGACTTAGAAATTCATGTTGGTGCCACGAATATAACTTCTGAGCCAAAATACTCAGTAAAGGTTATCCAACAAATACCAAGACCAAAGACTGGGTGAAGTGGTACAGGCCTTTACTTTCAGCACTTTTGAGGCAGAGGCAGGTAGATCTCTCTGAGTCAAAGGCCAATCTGGGCTTCACAGTGAGAGATCCTGTCTCAAAATAAAAGACACCAAGATAAAAAGCTGTCAAGCAAGGAACCTGCAGGCAAGACCATGAATAATATTTTGGCTTCCTATTTTCTCTTTGGTTCAGAGCTTAGCCTTTATTGGCTGAGCTATCTTTACACAAGTTGTTCTTCTATTTACTATTGAAAAAATGGAGACTTCAAGAATTAGTAGACACAGTGGTTCAAGTCAGTAATCTGAAAGGCCAGTCACAGGTAAATCGTAAGTCCCAGGCCAGCCTGGGAAATGCAGTAAGACCCTTCCTTTAAGCAACAAAAAAGTAGACAAATTTACACTTACTTGGAACATACTTATTAAGTATTGATTATAAGCCAGGGACTGTTAGCCTTGGAGCAAACACAAGCAACACATCAGGAATAAGGTCGGTTGGAAAAGTCCTCCATTAAACAAGCAATGTGTAAGTGGTGGGAGAACTTCAGAACACAGACGACGGGAAAGGGCTAGTATTTGCTAGCAGTCAGAAAGGGCCCCAGGAGAACAGCACTTAGATACAGACAAAAGATTCAACAGGAGCTCCTTCCTTCAATGTGGCAAAATAGATTCTTTAACCTACAAGCTCAAATAGAACCAGGAAAAGAAATAAAGGCTCCTTGGTTAGAGGAAGTAGGCTTTTCTTTTTCCAGTGGTACCTGAGGCCATCTGATGACCCCATAATATCTTAGAAGAGCCAGATCCAGGATTATAAAAAGTCTCATCTCGGAAAGCCTTTACTCATTTAGGCCCACATTTCCACCTCTCACTTTTAGCCACCAACACATTATCTTTGTGTTGTAGAAGGAATCCTGCAGCCTTAAGACCACTCAATGCCACCTTCAGACATGGTCTCTCTACATAGCATAGGCCGACCTTGAACTTATGATCATCCTGCCCCAGCTTCTAGAGTTCTGGGACTATAGGTATCACCATGCCTGGCTCTCAACTCCTCTTTTAATATTGTGTGAGCATTTACCACGAGCTCTATCCTCATAACATACCTGGAAACACACATTCTAACAATGGGCATGATGCTGTGCATATGATGCTGTGATATGTAGAACTCTATTCACCCTGAGTAGCTGGGCTGCTGAACGCAGCTACACATTCACTCTCCTTTAAACACTTGGCAATCACCACTCACTCTACTCTGTTGTTATGTGTGCGGCTATTTTACCTAAATATCTGTGTAACCATGTAGTATTTGTCCTCTGGCGACGGGTTTTTCATCTAGCATAATGACCTGAAGGTTCGTTTATGTAGCTGTGGTTAACAACAGGATCCCCCTACTTTCTTTGCATGTCTCTACCATGTTTTCTTTATCCAAGTCTTGACTACTGTGAACAACTCTGCAATGGATATTGGGGTACAAATATTTCTTGAGACATTGATTTCATTTCTTGAATATATATAAGTTCGATTAATAGATTATATGACAGCTCTATTTTTGAAGTTTCTGAGGAATCTGATAGATGTGGTAGGGTACACTTGTGACCCCCAAGGCAGGACGGCTGCCACAGCTTGAATGCCAGCTTGGGCTACAAGGTGAGCCTGGGCTAGCAGTGAGGGACCTTTCTTTTTCAAAAAAGGTATTCAATATTTGAGGAATCTCCATATTGTTTCCCACAGTAGCAGGAGTATTTTACAATTATACCAACAATTCACAAGGGTTGCAATTTCTCCACATCTTTGTTAACATTTACTATCTTTGGTTTATTTGTTAACATCCACCAAATTGCCCAGATTCTTTTAAGAGACTGTAATCTTATACACATCTGAGATTGAATCAGCAGACCATTGCCACCTGATATTGCCTGCATACTCTTCTGGGTGGTAGGTTAATTGGCCCATTCTATTTTTCTACACAGACAACCTGACTATGGGAGTCAAGGAAGAAAAACATCTATCACAGATCGGCAAGGTATGGTCAGAATGACAGACCAGCTCAGACTGCTTTGCAAAGAGCCTCCATTTCTTTAATATGGAAACTGAGGATAAGTGGCAAAGCACAAACTCAAACAACTGTGAGTAGGCAGACTCATTAATGTGTGTGTGTTTCTGTGTCTGTGTAATGTTTCATAATTTCCAAATGTAGAAAGAAGCCAGGGAGGGAAGGCTAGACTCTTTCCACTCAAGAGTGAACTGAGCCTGAACTCACATTACTGGAAATGTGCTAGAAATACTAAACTCCTTGACACACAGCATAGACAGCCTCAGAGGCCACATTCTGGGGCCTTTCAGGATACCAGATCTCACTGGGGGCCCAGTAGCCAATCCTTCCAAGCTCTCACCCCAACATAAGCCCAGAAGTCCTCACTCAGCATTCCATTTGTCTTTCAAGCACAGTAGAGAAAAGAATGGAGGAGGGTAAGTCTCTTTATCTTCTATTCAGCATAAAAGGCAGTTCAGGAAATAACAAGGGACAGAAAAACAAAATGATGGAGCACTAAACACAGCTGGCATTAGCGCTGACAAAGGCTCAGAGAAGCACCTTGTCCTCCTTTGGAGGATCTAACCTGCACTTAACCCTGTGCTCCAGCCAGATCCTGACACAGGAGGTCGGCGGGAGGAGAAGGAGCTGGGTACAGACCAAGCTGATGTTTAAAAGTGCAGATTACTTCTGAGATGCGCAGTTAAGATTTCACATCCAGGCACATGCTGTGGATGAGATGCTCCCCCCTCCAAACAAAACAACAACAACAAAAGAAACCAATACAGAATTTTCCCTTGGTCGTTGTTGTTTCCCTTGCTCTGCAATGCTGTTGGGAGGAGTGATTCCGTTTTAAATGTAATAGTTAAAGCTGTAAAAGTGTGTGCACATTTCTTTCTTACTGTGTGCGCACATTTCATCTCCATGCAAACATTAAGAGATTAAACCGCACCTACTTTAAACTTGGCTCATTAAAGGCAATCTTACAACTAAGTATTGAACTTGAACTGCCTTTAAGTCTGATGCAAATAAAGGCCAAACTATTTTACTTCCATCTTAAGAATTTAGAGGAAACAAACTTGCAGGAGGTGGGAAAGCTGAATGAACAGAGAGTTTACCACTCCAAGTGATTTAAGAGAGAACAGGGATTCATTTCATTCCAGTTCTCTGTTTTCTCATCTTTTCACTTCAAATCTCTTCACAATTGCACTGTTCCTGTAAAATGAGTCAGGGGATGTGAAAGTTAAGGTTCTCATGGCAACTGTTAGTCACACAGCAGTACTGGCAGTTACTAATTGGGCTGCTGCTAAAGGTGTACCCTTAATATGCTGTGTGTGAAGGGGTGAAATAGCATTCTAACAGAATCTTAATCTTCTTTCTTAAGTTATATGCTTTCAAATTTGAGGCCCTAAAAATAAACAAAACCAAAATTTAGGAGGTGGCACCTTTAATCCCAGCAGTCAGAAGCGAATCTCCAAGTTCAAGGCCAGCCTGGTTCACAGAGTGAATTCCTGAACATCCAGGGCTACACAAAGAAACTGTCTTGGGGGAAAAAAAATAAGGAAAAGGAAAAAAACAAACAACAACAACAAAACACAACCAAGAAACAAACCTCATATGTGAGAGATGCCTGCTTTCTCCCTATCAAGGGAGTTGGCTCAGTAAGGGCCAATGATCCACGCATCCCACACCTGTTACAACTTTGGTCTATTGCCCACCCACTAAACTTGATGGCCTGGAGGACTAAACTTCCTCTCCCCTATCTTTGAGTCTTTTTTTTTTTTTTTTGCTGTTGTTGTTAGTTGCTGTTTTGTTTTGTGTGTGTGTGTTTTTTTTTTTTAAATGTAGCCCCTGCTGGCCTTGAACTCACTTGCCTCAGACTCTAAGGGCTGAGGTTAAAGGCATGTACCACTACAGCCTGGAGAGACTCTGAGACTGGACACACCAGTCAGAGGAAACACAGTTACCAACTGCACTGGCATAGAAACCAAGTGAATTTCTTGCTCAGTGTGCTTGCTAGCTGTGTTTGGTTCACGGTACAACTTTTTTTCAAAAAATGAGTCGCCTTGCTTAACATCTTTCATCACTGAGATTATTCTTGGCTTGTTTCTAATACAGATAAAACCAATAGCACAACAAAGCTATAACCCCAGCAAGCAAAGAAGGAGGAATATAAGGAGGGCAGACTATGGTGAAGAAGGGGCGCATTCTGGAGACAGGATCAAAGACTATACCTAAACAAACAGCTTGCCTTAGAGATGCTGATAAGAAAATTCAAAGCAGCTTCTCAACTTCTTTTGGTGCCAGCACAGAAGCTCATGGTCCTCATCTCATTAGGGCCCTAATTGCTCTTCTGAGGAACTGGATCGATGACATTAGCATTAGCCCTTGGCTAGCTCACCTTTGAGCTCAGGACACTTTAAAACCAAGCTCTGTCATCCAATTAGAGTGTTTATCTGATGAACCAAGGGAAGACACAGGCTGTCTTCTGAACTGTCATCTCCCACTCATACAGATTACATTTATGCCAGGGTGAAAATTTAATCAACTCAATTTACTGATCAGCTGACTTGATTTCAAACTCAAAATGTAAGAGTAAGGAGAACAGTTCATAAGATCATGGCCTTGAAAGAACATTAGCTACTACTTAATATAATCCAAAGTGACACAGCCAGGGCTATAACCTGTACTTAGTGATTTGGGGAAGAGAGCCTACGAAAGTACATACAAGGAAAACCAGTTACAGGGAAAGACATGTGTGCTGTATGCAAGCAAGCAGTAGAATCTGGACAAGAAACACAATCTTCCATTTTCTTATCCACTTTCCTTTAAAAGTATTTCTAATTCATGTCTCAAATTCTGACAACCAGAATTTGGTTCCTTAGAAAACACAAGTTGGCAAGAGAGAACTGCTGTTCCTTGACCTTCACATGTGTGACCCCCTGTCCATTTAAATCAAAGCCTCTGGAGGTAGATGTTAATAGTGGCTTCAATATTTGCTGCTATGAAATCAAGACCATTTTGAGGAAGATGAGTGTACATTCCAATACGGTATTCATTTCATCAAAAATTCTGGAAGATGTAGCATGAAGTGGGCTGGTAGGAAAAGATGACAAGAGAGTGCAAAGTTGGAAGAAAAGTCCTCTCTTTAAAATCTTGTGCTGTGGACAACAAGACGGCAGCCTAGAGAATGGGAAAAGATCTTCACCAACCCCACATCAGACAGAGGTCTGATCTCCAAAATATACAAAGAACTCAAGAAGCTTAATTAACATCAAAAGAACAAATAATCCAATAAAAAAAAATGGAGTACAGACCTAAACGGAGAACTCTGAACAGATGAAGCTAAAATGGCTGAAAGATACTTAAGGAAATGCTCAACATCAGAGAAATGAAAATCAAAACAACTCTGAGATTCCATCTTACACCTATAAGAATGGCCAAGATCAAAAACACTGATGACAACTTATGCTGGAGATGATGTGGGGTAAAGGGAACACTCCTGCATTGCTGGTGGAAGTGTAAACTTGTACAGTCCTTTTGAAATCAGTATGGTGATTCCTCAGAAAATTAGGAAACAATCTACCTCAAGACCCCGCAATACCACTGTTGGGTATAAACCCAAAGGAGATCAATCATACCGGAAGGACATGTGCTCAACCATGTTCACAACAGCATTATTTGTCATAGTCAGAACCTGGAAACAACCTAAATTCCTCGACCAAAAAAAAAATAAAAATTAAAAAGATGTGGTATAATTAATTATACAATGGATGGAGTACTACACAGCCGAAAAAATGACATACTGAAATCTGTGGGCAAACTGATGAATCTAGAAAACATCATACTGAGAAAGATAACCCATACCCACAAAGACAAATATAGTATGTACTCACTAATAAGTGGCTTTTAGATATAAAGCAAAGAAAAACCAGCCTACAATTAAGTCACAATCCCAGAGAATCTAGACAACAAAGAAGACCCTAAGAGAGATATACATGGATCTAATCTACATGGGAAATAGAAAAAGACAAGATCTCCTAAGCAAATTGGGAGTGTGTGGATTATGGGAGAGGGTAGAAAGGGAGGGGAGAGGAAAGGAGGTGAGTAAAATATATAGCTAAATTAAAAACAATAAAAAAAAAACCCTTCATGCCAGAAAGAGAAAAAAATGGATGAATAAAATCTTGTGCTGTGAAATTTCAGACAAGGAGTCCAGGGTCCTGGGATATGAGCTACCATTTGTGTCTTTAAAAAATTATGACGGTGTGTCTATGTGTGTGGGTAAGTGCACAGTGAAGGCCTGACAACAACTTCGGAGCGTTGGTTCTCTCCTTCAATGATCACATGAGTTTTGTAGGCTGATCTTAGGTCAGGATTGTGCTCCAAGCACTTTACCTGAGTATTTTGCTGGCCTCTAATCATGAGTTTTCGTGGGCATGCTGGAAGCACTGGATGTGAGTCCTTTTTCTCTGGTCAGCTATAGCTGTCAGCAGTTTAGAATGCAGATTATCAAGAAATTCCACATGTTTTTGGAATACCCTTAAACAATAAACACACTTGCAGGTAAAGGAATCATTTTGCACACATTATTAGTTGAAATGTGAAGATTATAAATCTTCTATCATATCTAGTGGTAGCACAAAATAGACAGCAAACATGCTGATATCCAGGACAAGCACACTCAATCTATAGGCGTCTACATAAGTTGGAAACTATGTTCTGGGGCGAACAGAACATGCTGGAATAAGCATGGCAATAGTAGAATATGGACAGAAAACCAAATAAAACAAGAAAACTTTCTTCTCATTTCTTATGAACGTGAGTGGCAATTACACCAAAACCTTCTGACTGTACACACAGATGGCAAATGGGCCAGTGTGTTAACAAGACAATAATGAATAAATGAAGAAACTTTGTTCTGCTTTTGAAACTTATTTTAAAAGCATATCAAAATAAAAAAGTACAAGGTTTGTACATACTTCTGGCAATAGCCATGCACTGTGGGCAAGCTGCTGGGATTGCTCAGCAGCATGGACAACCCCTTGTCAGTCAACACTGTTAAAACTTCCTCTCTATCTTATGCATTTGTCTCTCCACACCACTACACAAGGCCATCTGTTTAACCCCTTTAGCCAAATCAGAGAAGAGGGCTCCCTAGTGGTTAGCAGATCGATCCTCTGTCCCTCTAACCTGTTCTCAGCTAAAGTACCACCAGGACTAGGCAAGTTGCTTGGCCTTTTATTAGTAAAGCAGCTGAATAATTTATAAGGGTTGCAAAGGGCCCATTAGAAGTGTCCTGGCAGTAATAACTGGCTTAGGACTTTGCTTACTCAGGGCTAAAGTTTAATTTGCCCATAAACACCCCAGCTCATAAAGCCACCCCACAGGTCTGACCTGCTCTTTCAACAGTCACATGAACTACCCATGCATTCACCTGAGTATGAATGTTCTTACTGGTGTCACCTCTTGGGTAAAGAAAACAAACCCAGTACCCAAATAATGGCTAAAAACTTACACGTCCATTACTATATTTCCCAAGAGGGGCGGCTATTATCAACTCCTTTCTAAGCTTCGCTTTTGGTTATGCCTCAACAAAGGTGCTACTGGGCTGCTTTCTATCCAGGAAGGGCACGGGCAGATGCAATGAATGAGTAAAGACTGGGAATCTCCTTTGCTGCATGTGGAGATATAAGAGTATTTAAATAGAAGAGTAAGATTGAAGTAATTGTGCTCATTGCCAATACAGGCGCTTATATTCTAAAGGCTAAAGCAGCAAAATTAAGAAAATCTTGTCTGTTTTTTTAAAGCAGGTTAATATACTTTTCTATACCTCAGATTTTTCATTTGTAAAATAGGGATTGTAATGTTAATTACCTCAGAAGGCTGTGGTTGGAGCTAAATCCACAACTATAGTAAATAATCACTAAGCAAAAGCTATTATTAGAAGATCAGAACAGTAATGAACCAGAGAAATTCCAATTCAACCTACTTATCCTATGAAAAAACAGAGGCTAATGTACCTGTTCAGGGCTCTGCAACTTTGGGGCAGACCACAGCAGTATTCTGGTTTTCTTGAGAGAAACCCAATTTGGCTTTAGAACTGGCATCAGACCGCTATGGCTTTACCACTCTGTAGGAACACAGCGAGGGTAATTTATTTTCTGAATTTTTAAATAATCAAAGTGCAACCCCCTGCCTCTGCAAAAGGTCAGCCCATCCATTCATTCAAGTTCAAGCACTATCCTGTGCACTGCTGTGGTGGGTCAATAGCGACAAGACAGGCAGTATCTCTGTCTTCAAGCATCTTACATGTGTGTGAGAAGTGGATGGCGGAAACTGGAGCCTTACCTGAGGTCACTCATGCCTTGGTTGACCTCTAGAAAGATGGCATTATAACACTAGCTTCCACACACACATATGTGCAAGTGGTAAGAAATTAGAGTGGCATTGCCATCGAAGAATATCACTCTTGGGCTATCGTATCGTAAACAAACACTATCCACTAATGACTACATAAGAACAGGCAGGTCTTTGGTCTTACCTCCCAGGTGATTCCAGAGGAGATGTGTGGGTTAAGGTAAGAGCAGAGTAATCAAAGCTGAATTCATAAAGCTGAAAGAGTATGCTTTCAGGTGAAGTTTATTTCTCTTCCCTCTTGAGGTTAAATTCTTAGCCCTTGGCATTTGTGTTATGTCCCATCAAATTCCTGCCTCAAGAATCTCAGATCAGGGGATCAAAGAGCTATTCTTAATGTCTCAGTTCAGGCCAACTGAAGGAGGGAATGGAGGCAGAGGCAGGCTACTCACTCCAGCATTTAGCGGCCCTCATCCACAACGGGGCCATTGAGCAGAAGCCACAATAGAGGGCTGAGAATAAAAGGCTGAAGGAAAGCATACAGAGTCCCCTTGCACAGACTCGGTCATTCATCACCAGGCAAGTGCCAATATCTGGGAACAGCAATCTCAATTTCTGCAAATCCTCCAACCTGCAACAGCTGCTAGTGACTCTGGTGGGCGGCTTTCCTGCTTACTAGAGTTTGCAATACCCAGTTCTGGCCATGAGCCAAGGAGACATTACTTAGGGTAGAGCCACGCTGGCTGCAGAGAGCAGCAACAATGGACTTCACAGCTTATAAAGCAGCTTACAAAGGGCTCCCGTGTATTTCAAAAAGCACTTCAGATAGCTGGTGAGAGAAGCTATCTGCACAAACGCAGTCAGGCAGTTTATTCCTAAACCACTTAATTCAAGGTTTCCGCCAGAAGCCAGGATATAGTGGAGGCAGGTTCCTAGAGGGCTGGGTGTCTAGGACTGTGTGGACACAGTTAAGGCACATTCTTTCCTGAAGAACCGGCTCAGCAGGATGGGAGTGACTGGCAACAACCAGCACTTCAACCGGACAGCCAACGTGAGACAGACGTTAGGCTGCAGGATTCCGGGGCTCTTTAGTGAGCTGTCTATCTGCCTCCACTGCTCTCATCAGAACCCGACAGTAGCATTTGCACATGTTACTGAATGGACATGCAGAGTGATATCTAAATGCCCACTGCCATACCACTGAATTGGATTGCCAAGGTGACACCTGCCAACATGTCTTCTGCCCTGCCTTATCACTTGGAGTCTCTGGGGACCAATCACCACTCCTTGTTTTTAAGGCTACTTTGTAAAGCACAGTTTACTTTCCAGAGAATAGGTTAAACAGGAAATAGGCCCAGAAACCAAAAGAAGACCTAGTATAGGATGTCTTCATGAGTGGTAAACACTGAATGTATCCAAAAGGATTTTTCTACAGAAGACATACAAAGGTATGCAACAATTTCATATTAATTTTATCTTGAATATCAACTTTTCATGCTGTTCTCTCTCCCTCTTTCATGTTTCATGTACAGGCTGGACATTTTAAAACCTGCAATGTAGCCAAGAAGGTATGATCTTTCTGTCTTCACCTAGAATGCTGGGGTTACAGGCATGGTTCACCAACCCTAGTTATTCGGTGCTGGGGACTGAATTCAGAGTGTCCTGCATTCTAGGCAAGCACTTATCACCCAAGCTACTGTCTTCTTCTGTCTATAAGGCCTTAAAATGAATTTCTTTTCTTTCTTTCTTTCTTTCTTTCTTTCTTTCTTTCTTTCTTTCTTTCTTTCTTTTTTTTTTTTTGGTTTTTCGAGACAGGGTTTTTCTGTGGCTTTGGAGCCTGTCCTGGAACTAGCTCTGTAGATAGACCAGGCTGGTCTCGAACTCACAGAGATCCGCCTGCCTCTGCCTCCCGAGTGCTGGGATTAAAGGTGTGCGCCACCATCGCCCGGCCCTTAAAATGAATTTCTTGTGTGCTGTGTTCAGAGAAGATGAACTAATGTGAAGGTGTGTGGTGGAAATCGGCACAGGCTGAACTGTGATATGGTGATGATAGAAGTGGAAGGACCCCTCACTTGACCTTGGAGTTCATTTGGTGATCGGACTTCAGTATTTACCTGTCGGGCAGGATGTGAATGTTGTAGGGAGAATTCTGAATTGGTACAACTCAGGTAAGATGTCATCATGAAACTAATTAATACAATTAGAAGACATACAGAAGTCTGCATCAAGTATGATCAGTAGAATTTAGGAAAGCAATACAGCTCAAATGCTACTATGTGGAAGAAACAAAATCGACCAACCTAAGCCCTTCATTCTACTAGACCTATCCACTCAAGGGATTAATAAATTTGATGGGACAGTATGTAATGAAAGTTCAAACTCACAGCAGGAGGCAGATCTTTTTGAAAGTGGGCTTAGAATGCTTTTTGCCTGTGCCATATAATTTCTTTACTGTTTAGAATATGACATAGGTGCAGTAATCACACATATTAAAGCTTCAAGATTTTATTTTAGTTTTGAAAATCAGTGCTAGAGACTGAGCTTACACATACTAGACAGTAAGTGACCAGAGAGTACATCCCAGCCCCAGGCCTCAGGCTCTGCATTGGTGAAGTACTTGTATGTGGACCACCAGCCTCAGAGGTAGCTCTTTATATCTTATTTATTCAAGAATCTATTAGCAGATGACTATCAGAGGAGAAAAATTCTTAGAAAGAAGGAAAGTAACTTAGATCACCTGAAGATTTGACTGCCAGAATGTATCTTTATTTTCAGTATGAATTTTCTAAACCCCTTTGGTGTAATTTTAATTGTGTGTATGGGGGTAAAGAACTGTTTAACAAAAAGAGAGGAAGGGACAAAATCAGGTGCTTGATTATAGGAAAAGCTCAACAACATGGGTGAGACCCTCATTCAGCAAGCACTCAGGTGGCCTGGGAAGGTTCCGGTCACAGGTCTACAGTCCAGAACTGTGCAGTTTTCACCTGGGTCTTGGTCTCAATATGATGAAGTTCTCATCTGCCAGGAGCAGGAACAGGAGCTGCACAAGAAGATTTAACCACCGAAAGCTCTCATCTTGAGGGGCCTGCTGCTGTGCTGGCATTTTATACGCTAATATGTACAGCAGAAATGTCCAAATGTCCCCTTGAAGGCCCGACCATTTCCTTTGCTTCCCCTGCGGTGCTGAGCAATAACAGGTGTTAGCAAGTAACCACTGACTAATCCCTTTAAAAAGAGGAAGATGCGAGCACAGATCCAAGCAAGAACAAGTTTCCGTTACCATGTCTTCCCACCCACTACTCTGGGAAGGAGAAAACTCTGCTCTTCTCAAATCAAAGCAGGCTGCTTACAAGGAACACCACGTGAACGAGAAAGATGGCCACTCTACGCAATATGCCTATTTTGATATGGAGGGTTGGTTGTCGTTAGCATTTCCCAATCAGTAGCACTCACGAGTAAGTCTAAACTTGGAAAAGAATAAAAAAAAATCCTATTAAACAATGAAAATCAAGAGTAAAAAGAAATAGCAGTTTGCTGAAAAAGAGACTAAAATATATCAGGGTTCTACACGAGTTATTTCTGCATTCTCTGCACATACAACATCATTCATGAAGAAGGCAATGGTATAAATATAGCATAAATGTCGTCTGCTCTGGTTTGTAATTTAAAATGCAAATGCTAATGAGTGAACTGGTGTATCAGCGGAGTTAATAACCGCATGCCTAGCACAGGGGCTGCATCCAAAACACACAGAGAAGAGACAGACACCATGTTCCAATTTAAAAATAAAAACACCCAAATTAACCCTAGAAAAATCACTAGCAGATGTACAAGCTCAGGAAAAGGAGGCACACAAGGGCAGGGAAGTGGGGACTTCTCTGATAGTCTGCTGACTGGTAGACTTAAATATCTTCCTCCCCAGTAAAGGTATGCATGAGGGTTCATAGTGTTTAGTCTACTGTAAAACAGAAGACTACAGAGAAGCCAGAAAGCTCCAATGTGAAGTTTTCCCAAAGCCCATTCTAGAAGCCTGCAGGGAGCCAGAGAAGATGTACATCTCTTTATTATAGCATAGGCAAAGAGAAAAGGAACCATGGTTAAAACTTTTCATAACTTCTAAGTAATGAAAATAAATGAAAAAAAAAAGCTCTAGTGATGAATATTTGTGTCTCAGATGCCATCCACATATTTTTGTTTGTTTGTTTTGGTTTCTTGAGACAGGGTTTTTCTGAAGCTTTGGAGCCTGCCCTGGAACTAACTCTTGTAGACCAGGCTGGCCTTGAACTCACAGAAATCTGCCTGCCTCTGCCTCCTGAGTGCTGGGATTAAAGGCGTGCGCCAACAGCACTGTCTCCCCCCTCCCAATTCCTTTTTTCCTCCCAAGCCTACATATATTTTTAAATACACAGTAAACTGTTTAGAGGTTTTCTTCGTCTTTGAATCTATCTTTACTACATATCTCTATTTTTCTGACCACGTGAGTCTTTAATTTGCTAAGCAATATGGGTAGGCCTAAAGCTGTGGCGTTGACGGCTGGTTCCAGCCCATTCTTTAGCTTTTTTTCTGAGAGTCTAGCCTCATGGCAGAGGTACTAGCTGCAGCCATGTTTACTGCCACAACTCCATGGCATTTCAAGGTCCCTACCACAACCAAAAAGTATGCAGTCAGCTTTTCATCAACACCATTTAAGTGTTTTGTGGCAGGACCTCTTAAAAGAGCTGCAAGGTTTTGCAGCTATAGCTGAATCAGGAAGCCTCTCTTAAATGAGAGTGCTTGCCTCTAGCCCGCCTGAGAAAGTGCTGCTATCAAGAAGCCATGCTTAACACTGTTATTTTGTGTCTAGAATTACTTCCCAAGCTCTCTCAGGCTCTATGGGGATGCAGTTGTCCATGTGGGCGCCATTCCCGATGCCTCATTCTTGCACTTACGAGGCCAGTGCTGGCAACTCTGTATCAGATTCTGGAAATGCTGCTACTGCACTGAGATGATAAGCAGCTCTCAGGGCCGTCTTAGTGGCCTCATACCTGGGGAGTGCTTCCCACTTCCAGGAGTGCAAGTCTGTGAGGCCTTCTGAAGGCCAACTAGAGGGATGTGCATGGTGGCCCAAACCACAGACAACTTAAGTATGCAGCTCCTACTAAAGCTGTACAATCTTGTTCAAATCCAGCCTATAATTGTGAACAAACTGCAAGGAGAGAAAGAAATGACCTGGGGCAGAAGAGAGGGACAAAGACCATTTCACTGTTCAATGATGAGAAACAAGTTAAGTGACGTAAAACCTCCTTAAGCTGGTTTGAAAAGATGTGAGAGGTAGTTCCCATAGCAACAAAGATACATTTTACAGGTAGTGTTAATGATACTGTTCGCCTTGGGACTGCTTACTACAAGACGTCACAGCATTTCTCTTTAAAAAGAATATTTATTATTTTTTCTGTGCATGGATGCTTTTCCTGCCACACAGAGCTAAGCACCACGTTTGCTTAGTGTCCATGAAAGGTAGAAGAAGGTGCCAGATCTCCTGGGACTAGAGTTGGATGTGAGCTGCCATGTGGGTGCTGAGAATCAAATCTGGGTCTTCCACAAACAAGTGCCCTTAACTGCTGAGCCATCAGTTCTCCAGCCTCCCTTTAATTTTAAATCACCAAACCACTTTTACTCTCTCTGTCTTACATCTAGGGTCTGCTTCTACAATCCTACTGTGTTGGGGACTGTGGACCCCAGACCCCGAATTTCCTGCAAACAACTTGTTTTTCCTATGCTTGCAGCTGCACTGAGCATGAGACCCTCGGGAGTTCCTGATGGCAGGGGAATGGTTTCTGGTGGGCTTGCAGCTGAAAAACCCCAAGAGTTGGGGTGTGGCCATTTAGTCAAGGAGACCCTATATAAGCTACCATGCATTCTTGGCATGCCTGTTTCAAGAATGACCTCCCCCTGTGTGTGTCTGTGTGTTTTTCAATCTCCAGTCCCTTGCCCAGCTCGTGTTCCTTCCCATACTGCGTAGCATGAAGAGCAGGCGTAGTTTGTTACACTTCTGGTCAAACAGACGCCCCCATAAGGCTCAGTTAGTGGAGACTAGCCCAATAAAGGATGCTGTTACATCAGTAAGTGGCTAATAGGCAATGCCAGCAAGCTGACAACAACCCTATACTGAAATGTATTCTGAAAAAGCCACCGAATGGAATGGGCACAGCCAGACGGGTGCTAGTACTGGATACATGCCAGGAGAGCTATTAGATTTCTGAAAACTTCTCTTCATCCTTCTCTGCCCTAGGAAGACTCAGAATAAAGCCCTTCAAAGTAGGAAGGAAGGAGGAGGAACTGAAAAGAAAATGCTAGTGGCGCTGCTGTTGGCTAATCCTCAAGGCTCTAACCGGTTTTGTTTCTAGCCAAGATCACCCTTATCTCACCTAAACCAAAACCTCTGAAGCACTAGCAGCCTTCTGCAGATTAGGAGAGTCAACAGGGAACCTTCTCATGACTAGCCAAGGCACTCGTAGAGCCCCTTCTAGTGGAGGGTTATACAACGGGTACCTTTCTTTGGTACACACCCATGAGATGGTGTGGATCCAACACACAGACTTAGAGGCCCACAGACACTTGACACGACTCCACAGAGGGTGCCATGACGGTGACTATCTTACTCTCTGGTAAGAAGCCCCTGGCTACACAGGTTAGCACAGAACTGCAGAGGGTCCTTGCTGCCTCCCTCATCACCTGATCATCAGCATCATACCAAGATAAGCAGGATGGTCAGTCAGCACAAGAAAGTTGGAAACTAGAATCCTTCAATGCAAGGCCTGAGGCTGCTTTGAGCTATGCTGAACAAAATTCATTTTTACTGATGACTTTATTACTTTGCCTCAATAAAAAATATATTTGAAGTGGCTACTGAACAAATCAAAGCCCTTCCTCTCTTCCCCTGAAACACTCCATTATGTCCCACAGGCCTGACCTTTTGAGAACTATGGCTCACCCCCAGATATGGGCATTTCTAGGCTCTTACTAATCAAGTCTCTCTCTTCTGATAGACTCCATTGAAATACCACACACCAGGTTGCCCTGCCTTAGCCCAAACCAGTAGTCAGTCAACACTGGTCTCTGAATCTACAGCTCTTGGGATATGGAGCAAGCTGGCCTTAGCTCTCTGATAGTAAAACAATGCTTGTTACTGTTTCAGAATCTCCAAGTGCTTTTCTTGTGTTTGTAATTTCAGGTATGCTCTTCTTACCTACTGTTTTGTTGTTGTTGTTGTTATGGCAATATTCCTGCTTTAGCCTCTCATGTGCTGGGATTACTGATGTGAACCACCAAGTCTGGCTACTTTATCCTTTCCCCCTTTATGCCTATATATTCTTAGCTGCTAGTATGCTATAACTTTATAATGTATTTCTGTGTTCCTAAGATGATGCCCAGAGAGAAACATTACTAAATAACCATGCCATTGACTGTCTCATAACTTACAAGGCAGCCCATTCTGGGGACTGAGTCACGATCTAAAGATGGTAGACAACTGAGCTAAAATCAGAGGTTTGCATCCTTAGCTGCCTGACCAATGGTGAACCTGCAGAGACTTCAAGATGAGGCCAAAGCACTGAAGCTCAACGGCAGGAAAGCCCTTGAGAAGGATGTTTATTCACTAACACAGAAACAGAAAAGTCACGATCACTACTACATCCTTCAAGGAAACTCTTCTGAGAACAGATACAAAATTGTTCGGCCAAAAGAAAAGTTCTGAATCTTCTTGGATGCTCAAATGCTACCTCCCCTGGAAGACTTTTCCCTCCCTCAATTACGTATTCTTTCCTCTGTACTTTTGCTATGCTTTGAATCTGGCTTGCCATCCTGTATTACGCTTCTCCCATGCCTGTCCGTCCCCAGTGGACTTCATGCTGAAATCTATCTGGTACAGTGGCAGTGTTGGGAGACAGGGACTTTAAGGGATGGATTACTTATTGTAGGAGTAGGCTAACAGGAGTGACTTTGTCCCTCACAGTTTTTTTTCTCTTTTATTCACGTACTTGCCCTTCAGCTCTTCCACCCTGAGCTGAAGCAGCAGGAGGTCCCCACCAGAAGAAAGCAGCTGCAGGCACCACCAGGATCTTAAATGATCCAGCTTCCAGAACTGAGAGCCCAAATCTACTTTATACACTTTTTTCCTTCCTACACTACCCATTCTAGCTTAGGTATTTCATGGTAGCAACAGAAAAGGAACTAAGACAATTCTTATGGTATGCTGCTTATACTTTTGCTAATTCTAATTTCATTATTCCTTGGCTTTATATGGTTGTTTCCCCTACAAGAGCATAAATAATCTGCTAATTTATGTATCTTCCTTTGAATAAACTTGTGAAAAACTCTTGGCCTTGTCACAAATGTTTCCCAAACCTGTTGTACTAATTATTACCTAGAAGTGACCTTTTAGGATGATCTAAGATGAACTTAACTCTAATGTGGCTACGAAAAGAGTTAGAAACTTCAGGAAAGTGTCTTGTCAAGCTGTCCATTTCGGGTGATGGGTCCCAACTGAAAACACACAGGCAGGGGAGACATCCAAACTGGGAAGTCCCAAGAGAAAGAATACCCCACTTCACAAATATCCATTAAGTTGCAATTCAATTAAAGCATCTGAAAGGAATTCATAAGTATCAGCAGACCCTGTAATTGCTTAATTAAGGATAGAAGCCCAGCAAACACAACCACAGTAACAGCCTGATTCATTAGCACCTCTGTGATAGCAGAATGGGATTTCTCACTTAAACATACATTGGCTTTAATTGTGTAATTTGGTTAGGCACTGGTAATCAATGGGGATTCACCATTCCTGGGGCCCGGAGATGAGAAGGATACTCCTGTTTACCTCTCCTCCCTTCTGCTCATTACAAGTTTTTGGTCTATTGAAACAAGCAGTTGATATTCCCATTACAACAGGCTGGAGAGAGACTTTAAAGTGAAGGAAAGAAATGAAACACTATTCAAAGACGTTCAAGGTGGAAGGACAGACACATAGCCACACCTTTTATTCACCATGCACAAACCCACTACCACTCATTAAAATGCAGGCATCTAGAACCTTATTGCCTCCCTAGTCAGACTGCATCCCGAGGGGAGCAATAATCAGAAAAAGAGACAGAAAAGTAAAATAGATGCCAAAGGGCAGGCAAAGGGAAGCCTCATTTTCTAGTCCTGTTTCATGTGCTATAACCGGTTAATTATAAGTCACCTGCTGTGACTCACAGGGAACCCCTGCCAAGTGGCTGCTGCCTTCTAGGCAGTTTGTCCCATGAGTTCTATGTAAGGTGAGAGCTATCTACCCTGGCCCCTCACCCCGATCACCTTGGCTTGTAACTCACCAGACTAGATCCACCCCCTTTAAGAACAAGGGAAGGCAAACAGAGGCATGTGTGGGTCTCAATCTAGGTTGGTAAGAGATCCCAAATACCTAAATATGACTCCTTATGTTACTTTAACCCAAAGCCTCAAATTATTCTTCTCTTCTAATTCTGGAGAAAGCATTTTGTTACAGGATACTAACTTGATACCTGCTATGCTTACTCAGTATGACAATTTCCCAAACTGTGCCTTCAGCATGGCCCAAAAGGCCTTATGTGATTCACACTGAGAAAACTTCACGCAAAGGTCATGGCAATAGCAGGACACATACTCTATGTTCACAAAATGTGAATCAAGAGGCACAAGATTTACAAATATATGCTTCAGTCTACCTTAGACAAGATGCCAAAATACAGCTTAAACACACATGACAAGTGAATGTAACCTGAAATCAAAGAGTACAGGTAAGCTATTTTTGTTCTAAGAGAAGGAATGTATGAAGCTTACTAAATGCTACTCAAGGAAAACTGATGCTTTAAAACAAGCACAAGATCCCAGGGGTTCTCGGCTTCCTGCTAACTCAGGACAGGAGCATTTGCCTCTAAGAACAAAATGAGTGTGTGAAGGAGGCTACAGCGGCAGGCTTAGGGACCTTGAAGACTCTCAGCTTTGATGGGATAAGGTCATCTGCTCGCTGACCAAACCTAAGCCAGGTGCTGAAAGGACTAAAGGGCGGGAGCTGTCAGGAGGCACTGACCTGTTAGCTGCAGCTGACTCTCCCAGCCCCACCTGCTATCCCATCTGACTAAACAATCACTTCACGTACAGGGGTGCAGGAACCGTGACAGAGAGACCAGCTGGCTCGGGCCAAATGCCACTCCCTATCAAGCTGTGGGGCCGTCTGCCCAAAAATGGCCACATAAAAATGGAAAGTGTCCACCCCACCTTCAAGTACAGAGGGCTCTCCAAAAGGCTGGGATTAATGAGAGCAGCAAGGAGGGAACTGATCACAACAAATGTCTTGACTTTCCCCTTGAGAATTAAAATGCAAAGTCTTTCCTAGCTGCAAATAGAGACCATTTTTGCTGTATCATTTTATATGATGTGGAGTGTATGACACCTATCTTCTACCATGAGAACAGACTGTTGTAGGTAGACAGTCACAACTCAGGTTTCCAGGTCTATGCTTACACTCCCCTTCACTGTCACAAATAGTCTCTCTAAGCAGACTCTCACTCCACCCATGTTCTAGTTAACTGGTAACTCCTCCAGGCACTGTGCTCTTATTCTTCCACAATCTCCTTCATTTCTAGGGTTCTCAACGAGGATCCTCAACATTTTAAACCACACATTTCCTAGGATTTTTCTCTGTCTTCCCCATCCCTGCACGCTCCTCTTTGGAGACAGCACCTCATTCAGGCTGGCTTCACTATCTAGCAGAGACTGGCCTCAAACTCTTGATCAGACTGCCTCCATTTACCGAGTGCTGTGATTATAGGTTTTAACACCAGGTCTGGCTATTCCATCTTTTTTTATATGAAGATTTTATTGAGTTTTTATCTAGCATTTTATAACTGGTTTAAGAAAAATAATAGCTATACTCGATAGCTTTCCAACTCCAACATATCACCTTCATGATTGAAAAGTATGCCTCAATATTAGAAGTACCCAGGACACAGACATCCCTTTTCGTTGTTACCCAGTCAGCTCTTTTTATGCAGTATCTTTCATTCTCTGTTAGATTTTTTGGGTTGAGCAATCTCTATCTGGTAAGTTTGCTCCTTTCCATGGTATTTTCCAATCATCTGAAATCTGCCTTTGGTCGAAACTCTGATGAAAATATACTGACAATGGTCACCTGTGATTTTCTGATTAATGTGCAAGCTCTCTGTCGCCTTAGCTACATGAGAACTATGCTCAGTGGTCTTTTGTTACTCCCTGAACCGTATCTTTTCTGCCTGCATATGAATCCTTAACTTATGTTGGAGTTTCTGGGTTGTTTACTCCACATATGGAGTGGATTAAACTACTCCTAAAGCTGTGTTGGAGGCACACAAAGAACCTGAAGTACTACATACATACAGAGTACTCCCTGACCTGAACATTTGAACATTTCCATGGAAACTATAAATATTACACACACAAAGCCAAACCAATTACCCCATTCCTCTAACCAGTTTCTATCACCATATTGGCTTTGATTATGGCTTTCATAATCTACTCCAAGGCTCAAGCCAACAGCACTTGACATTCTCTCCTGCATCCATCAGCAAATACATGCTAAGAAATATAATCAGAAGGTGGTAGCCCCGATAGGAAATGTCTAGACTTTATTTTGTGAAAGTTAACACAGGCAACGTCTAGGAAGTATGACGATTAAAATAATGCCAGGTCTACAGAGGAATTGGTTGATGCAGCGTCCTACAGTAACATGGCTTCCTTCTAAGCAAGATTTACAAGCAGCACCCTGCAAAACTCTCCTACCAAGCACACACCTTGAGCTGGCTCCATTTAAGGAGCCGAGATTAGAAACCAGTGTTTTTTTACTCTATGGATCTGAGGTCAGGTTCCCGGGAAACACTCAGACCTTTTCTATTTTCACCCTGAACTAAACTCCATACTGTCAAAAGGCTAATTTTGGTTTTGGGGGTAGAACAGAGAACGAGCTGAATATATAGTTAAACCCCACAACAAGAACTCAGAGCCAAGAAAGCTTTCAGCTAGAGTCTAAAGAACAGGGCACAAACGCCACAGGAACAGACTTGCAGCGTCCTGCAGCTTCACCTTACTATAACTGCCCTCCAGTCAGGTGTGGATTTGATTCAAGCGTCCTTCCCACAACTGCCCATGATGAGCATGGAGTCACGTGTCCCTTGAGCCTTTCAGGAAACCTACAGAGCTGGGGAGCCACCATCAAACTGGTAGGAGCCTTGTCAAGGACAGACAAGGAAACGCAGTGAGCTGCACAGTCAGGATGTTCAGGGAAAGGTTTACCGCACATAACTCAACCCCTTTAGCTGGGGCTTTAGGGAGCTCCCTTATACAAATGAGAGGTTCTCAGTGCTTCCCAGAAAAAAAGGGGCCAAAGAAACCTGGCAGCAGACAGATAGAAAGCAAGGCTCTTGCTTCTCTTCAACCACAGCAAATTCTATTCAAGAATTCCACAGAATGCTGAGGCAACAGGACAGTAACAGAAAAGGCAACATGCATCTGGGGCACACAACGGCACGTGTCCTTTGTGAGTGGATGAATGAGGGTGAGGGGTGGGAGGATGGAATGGCAGCCTTTCTTCAAAGACCACAGTTTCTGCAAGGGCTGACTAGAAATAAATACCTTTATTATTTTCCAGCAGTGAAGAAATGAAGCGGTTTATCCCCTGAATACATAAATGTAAGTTGTTCAGAGAGCACAATTCACACAGTCTCGCTGGCTGGGGAAACATTAAGCAACCCAGCAAGGCAGGCTATGAGAGGTGAACAACTAGACAGCAAAGAGAGGAAGAAGGTTTGCCCAGCATGTCATCCTCAGTCAACAAGAATTATTGCAGGCGTAGGAACCTGTGAAAGCGGTGTCATGGCTAGATTGTCCTAAAGGACTGGGATTCTGGTAACATTTGAATAAAAGAAAAAGAAGCAGGTGGTATCCCCTGGGAAACCCCAAGGGTAGTGCAGTTCATCTCCCGAGAACTGCTAACTACTGAGACGGCAGGAACAGATGAACTCAAATGGCTAATGCCACGTAGGAGAATTCTATTATTCATTTTCTATTCCTTCCATCTAAGAGTTCCTGTGCCGTCTTGCCAACTATTCTCCAAAGGCCTGTATTTGGAGGAATGGAGGGAAAACAGGAGGGCTTGAGGCTCCAAGGAAGGACACTGGGAGTCACTTGTGGCACGCACTCACCCGCGAGCAGGAAGGTGATGAGGCAAGTCTCCTTAGGCAAATAGAGCTTGAGACGAGAGCCACTAAAGACATATTCCACCACAGCCTCGGAACGGCCTGCCCGCTGAAGAAAGGGCAGGAACTGCTTTGCTTTCTGGGTGTCCTGATGAAGAAAAAAAAAAAAAGAATTACTGAAGAGCAGTGGATACAAATAGATGTTCCTTTGTCTTTGGGATAAAATAGTCCAGAGAAAAATAAGCAAATAACCACATAAAAATCTGAAATTTTGAAGATATGACACAGATGTGGTTCTCATGTGACCTTTGTAGAAGAAATATTGTCAAACAACAATTCCAGAGCATTCTCAGTGCTTCCTTCCACACAGTAACTGAGCACTCAGTATATGTTTGCTGGTGAATGCCTAGAAACTGAGTTCACGCTTGCTCTGGGGCAAATAAAACCGAGATCAGAAAACTAATTACTGTTCTTCTATGGCGACTAACTGAACCTTGTTTAAGCCATGTCACACTGCATCTACAATCCTTGTAATGGAAGCCAGGTTACATAAAACTCCAAGCTCCCTGGTTTCTTAACCTTGTCCAGAATCTGGTCTTCTCTGGACATCAGCCCAGCTAGTCATGCTTCATATGCATATTGAAGACATGTAGGTGTGTCTGTGGTGTGTGTGTGTGTGTCAGAGGAATACTCTTCCACCCAGGGAAATATATAATAGTAAACTGTGTCCCATGAAGACAAAGATCACATCACATCAGCACAAGTAATTATAGAAATTTAAAAAAATCCCATCAAGTATTTTTCAAACAGTTTTAATGTATCAGCACCAGTCCATGCATTCTGCTCAAGAGAACCAAGCAAAGCTCTTGGCCACACAGGCGCTAAGGGTTTTCATATTCTTTCAGTCTCTCAAGCTAATTAAACCGAAGATGGAGTAAGCAAGCATCAAAATATCACATTACATATGCTGGGGGAATACTGGCTGGATTTAAGAATTTCTGAGGTCTGCAGTACAGCCAGCAGAACTGCAAACCCCCTCTGAGGACAGCCAGTTCTGCATACTTTTCTGACTTTTGCCATACAAGCACTTTGCGCTCAACCAAGCTCTTCCTTTCTGATGCTTCGTTCTCCTAGCAACAGAGCTATTGTATCTAAATTAATGTACATACAATAATGAAAACTTAACAAGCCATCCATTACTACAGAGCTTCCACAGCAGCCAAAGGTGCTCCTCTCATTCAGAATCAGCAAAGTAGGTTATGATGAAAACAATATTTATAGTAATGAGATCCATCCTCCCTTCAAACAGAGTCTTAGAGAAAAGGAGAGACAGTCATCCATTCTCAGTCTTTCTAAAGGCACAATGGTAAAAAAGGTAAGCTAACAATGAGCTGTAGTGGGCTGGAAACCCCCCTAGTGAACACTTATGTGACACATATTTTACTACACACATACAGAAGGAAAAATGCCTTTCTGGCAGTTGGCTGAAGTCCAGAACAATCAAGCAAGACAAATGTTCCAAGGGACAAAAGCACTACCTGATTCAAATCCTTTTGCCATACTAGTCTAAATTTGGGGCATTATTCATGAGCTGAGACAGTAAGTCAACAGCAATTATCAAATTGATTATTGCAAATCATGAGGCAACCCAGTATCACTGAAAAAGAAGTCTTCCTCCAAACATGGAGTTATCAACATTTTCCAGAAATAGACTTTTGCTCATCACTGTCTTTTGACTATATCTGGGGGGGAGGGGGGAGGACTGACTAACACACACACACCCCTTTAATGGCAATACTAACAAGGAAGCTGTGTCCTTATCCTCCCTATTTGGCTAAGCTGGCCAAGAGGCAGGGTAAAACATTCCCTGCTTTATCAGAACAATCAAGCAACCCAACTGCTCTCTATGTAATAAAATCCTTAGAGGGCCTTGATTCCACTCATGTCTACCAGACTGTCTCCAGAATGACACATGGAAAAGCATGCCATTGACTATGGCAGGGATTTGAAGCAAAAGTCAACAATGAAAACTGAAGACATGGACTTTAAAGGCTTATCTTGTTTACTTCCAGATGCAAAATTATAAAATACGACATGGAGTGCCCATGTTCTTGAGGCAAGGATTCAAAGGCTTAGTGAGGAGACGAATTGGCATGGAACACCCATTAGGAGGAAGAATGGAGACTTCATCCAAGTTGACAGCGTTTTAAAAATGAAAGGATCTTATGAAGTCAATTAAACTGACTGTAATAACCAAGAGATGTCAGCTCTTTCGAATCTCAGTCACAGCCACAGGACGGTGTCTGTCTTTTCTTGTTAGGGCAAGTACTTCTCTGCTTAGCATGCTCTTTTTCAATATGAAAATTCTTGAGACCATTTATTTCAGTGGCTCAGATGAAAACAATAGTGAAGAATACTGGTAACTTTCCTCGGGTGATGTAGCCATAAATCACCCTCTGATAATTTAGATGTAGAAATTATATTAAAATTCAGAGTATATTACAACAAAATGGACTGAATATGGTTAGGTCAGTTGCCTTTCAAAAACCTTGTGCAAGCATGGAAGAGTGTTTTGAGTCTCACAGACATTTTTAGGGTTAGAAAGAGAAAGGTAAGCAAGATAAAATTTGATTATAAGAAATCAAATATAACAAAGACCAGTTTCTACTCTATGAAGTCAAAGATACCAGCAGATCTTAAGGCTAATAATACTGTGGTAAAGTTCAAAGATATCAATAGCATGATAGTTTTCGTCCTTTGCCAATAACACAGAAGCACAACTCACTCAGGATAACGCTGAGAAGTGTAGCACAGAATGCTTGTTTCAAGGCAGTATTGAGTACTTCTGCTTAGATGGCTAGGCTCCCACCCTGGGGTTTTCTGTGTGCTAACTTCCTCAGAAAAGGACTGAGAACTACCGCTATAGTTCCCTGCCACTATACTGGCTCAGGCTTGGAGAATCCAAGCAGACAAATTAGAGATGGTTCTTTGTTATCTATACCAACATTCTCCTCCATTGGTGTCAATAACAAAGCAGCAGCTGCACTTCTGGGCAGAAGTCTTTCCTCTGTGTTGCACTAGCAGTTCTCACATTGCCTGTGCTTCACAACAAGCCATGCACATGCATTTTTTTCGGTACTCTGAGAACAGCTAATTCAAGGTTGCATTGGCCACGTTTAACCTGCTATTGTGGATGGCATCTCTTTAAGGAATGTTTCTGCCTCCTCAATACACCTTGAAATTGAGAAAGTAATGATGCAACAAACGTGCCCGGGTAACTTCATTTCAAAACAGTTAAGATTTAGGCCTTGAATTTAGAGCAACAGGACTTAGAGTGACCCCCAAGAAAGACTGGACATTCCTTAGAGAGAGTCAAAGGATTTAAAGACGTCTTCATTCTGCCCTCTTCTGGCTTAGGCCCAATCTTTCAAATGTGGAAACATGTATTTACTGTATGTATGCATCACAACATGCACATGGAGGTCAAAGAACATCTTCCAGGAGTTGATTCTCTCCTTTCACTATTTAGGTTCTAGAGACTGAACTCAGGTCATCAGGCTTGTGGTCAAGCGGCCTTTACCTGTTGAGCCACTTCCCCGGCCTTCCACTAGACCTTTCTGTGGCTATGTAAAATTGCTCTTAATAGCTAGTCTATAACTCTTCTCTAAAAAGTATTGTCTTATGGGTTGGACATGGTGGCAGATACACATCATCTCAGCACTTAGAAGAAGGAGGCCGCTTCCGAAATCCAGGGTTACCCGTGGCTACAGAAGACCTGTCTCGCTTGCCCTGGGCGCAAGCCCTGGGACTGTATAAACTGAGAGTGGTGGTGCATGCCTGTAATTCATCACGGCACTAGGAAGTTGAGGCAGGAGGACCACAAGTTTGAGGTTATTCTCAGCTACTTAGTGAGTTGGAGGACAGTCCAGGATAAATCAAATTACCTTAAAGACCAAGATAAAACCAAACCAAACAAGCACTTTCCCGTGGCTACAAATGGCTGTACTGAACTAACTTTATAGACCAGGCTGGCCTCCAACTCAGATCCACCTGCCTTTGCTTCGAGTACTGGGATTAAAGGCATATGCACCACCACACCTAAAACTAATTTTTTTAAAAATAATTTTGGACAATACCAAGATTGTGGAGTGATAAAGTTGGGAGAACTGATGAAGTGGAATCCTAGGACAGCAGGTGCAGGTGAGGGCAGTGTGTACACAGTTTCAGTCGCCTGCATCCGAGAAGAAAACAACTTACAGAAACCAGAGCTCATGAAGCTGTTTACATGCACCTATTGTCAGCAAAAGAAATCCTATCATCTTCTCCCCAAAATCCCTTATGGTAGACATGAAAGATCAGAGTTCTCAAAAGAGCATGGGGAAATGGGAAGAGGGAAGCCTACTCGTTCCCAGGTGACCACTCAGGATTATCATGTGCAGGCCTCAAATGAGAACTGTTAAGGAAGTTCACCAGGGAGCTCACATCACCACAAGCACTCTTCCACTAACATCAACAACAACCTGGAGCAAACCAAATCACATACACAGGTGAGGCTGTTAATACAGATGAACTCTATCAGCACCGAGGAAGCTCAATAGTGAAGAAACCAATGTCCCCAGGGAGGTTTCTTGGGGGTACCACAGGTATTTTCCCCCTTAGAATGCCTCTTCCCGTCTACAGCTGTCTGTCTTACTGGGCCCCATCAGGGCCAACTAATAGCAATACATAGTCAGTGAAACAAGAGGGCAGACACAAATAAGAATGTGAGATCAGAACTAATCGCTAAGGACACTGAAGCAACCGTGTTCTTCCATTTTAAAGACACTTGTGATCACTCGCTGCCATAGTTTTCTATCAGTGCAGGGCTCTACGGACAAGGGGGATTACTTCTGCAGCAGCCCAGAAGACAAATCACAGCTACGTCCCCTACCAGAAAGGCAAAAACACCACTCATCACTCCACACTTTTCCTCGATTCCACAGGCCTGGTTCCGTGGCCACAGGTGACATTTTAATTCTTGGAATGGGTTTATGATTCTCCGTGAGGAGCCAACTGTACAGCATGATAATCTCCTGAAATAAATGGGCTCTGGTAGGGAGGACACTGGGGAAAGTACTCCAGCTCTAGAGTTACCACAAAGCACTTAAAACTCTGAAGCCACCCTTTCCTGGCTAGCTAATATTTCACAGTAAGAGTGTGTGAGGGGGGTCTGGTATGTGTGTGCAAACTTCAGCATGCTACACATTTAACAGGAATAAAAAAACAGGTGAGAGTTGCAGTGAAAAACACTCAATAGCACAAAACGGCAGTATAACAATTTTTTAAAATTTTTTTTATTGTTTTTATTGAGTTATATATTTACCTTCATTCCCCTACCTTTCTCCCTCTCCCATGGTCCCCATGCTCCCAAGTTACTCAGGAGATTTTGCCTTTTTGTACTTCCCATGTAGATTAGATCCATGTATGTCTTAAAGTTCCCATTATTGTCTAGGTTCTCTGCTTTTGTAGGCTGGTTTTCTTTGCTTTATGTCTAAAAGCCACTTATGAGTCAGTACAAATTATATTTTTCTTCCTGGGTCTGGGTTACCTCACTGAGTATGATGCTTTCTAGATCCACTTGAATGCAAATTTCAAGATGTCATTATTTTTTCCCCACTAAAGGTGCTGAAATTCGGCCATCAACAGTCTCTCATTAAGTGATGTCTGGATTACATCTTCCCCAGTCGTTGGCTTAGCTGCTACATCACATCACTCAGGTTTCCCACATGTCAGAGCACAGAAGTGGGTGTCCAGGCCTGAGCTCCATCTCTTCAGAGGACATCTGCAGATGCACAAACTGGTAGAAATCTGCTCTCTTGAAGTTAAAACTTCTATACCCCCATCTGTTATTGCAGGAACGCAGCACAATTGGCTAAATTAAATTTCCAAAGGGAACCCACAAGCTAAGTACAGACAAGAAGCCAGAATGGAGTGCTCACCACTGGAACCAGGAGAAGAGAGAAACTTTAGTTCCATGATGGCCTCTCTTCCAAATAAGGAGGAACTAAATCCTTTGTGACTTGACTTTGTAGACGGAATTATCTCAGGAAAGCTACAAAGAACTGGAATCTATAAAAGATTCATTTATTTGACTCTGCTGACAATCTGTGTCCTTCTTTCTCCCATGTTCAATACTGAAGAAAAAAAAGGAGGACTTGGTGAACGCTAGAAAGATAAGATTAATTTCTCTGTTGAGGATAAAAACACACAAAGTGGTGTGCTGACCGACAGTCAGGGCAGTCCTAGGCAGACCATGTGACAGGCCACAGAATATGCTCTGGACTTTAATGAACAGTTCATCAGCATGTCAAACAAATTGTACAAACGATGACATCTAACAGTACCCTGCAGTAGAAATGATACAAACACAATGGGAATTTTCTTAGTTAGGGTTTCTATTGCTGCAATGAAACACCATGACCAAAACGCAAGTTAGGGCTAGTGTGGAAGAGTGCTACTCTAATATGCATAAGGCCCTGGGTTCCATGCACAGGACCATGTAAAACTATCGTGGTTGTGTAAGCCTATAATCCTAGAACTTCACCGTGAGTTCAAGGTCATGGGATACAAGTAAACCCCTTTTCAAAAGGGAAAAGGTGTATGTATGGGGCACATTTGTCACAGCTCACAAATGTGAATTATATGCTGAAGGTAATAAATTTTACCTGCACACATTTTATTTTATTTTTGGATTTTTCGAGACAGGGTTTCTCCATAGCTTTTGGTTCCTGTCCTGGACTACCTCTTGCAGACCAGGCTGGCCTTGAACTCGCAGAGATCCGCCTGCCTCTGCCTCCCAAGTGCTGGGATTAAGCGTGCGCCACCACCGCCCGGCTTTTCTTTTAATGTATACAATAAAATGTATTGTATACATTTATTATGTATACAATAGTCTGTCTGTGTGTATGTCTGCAGCCCAGAAGAGGGCACCAGACCCCATTACAGATGGTTGTGAGCCACCATGTGGTTGCCAGGAATTGAACTCAGGACCTTTGGAAGAGCAGGCAATGCTCTTAACCACTGAGCCATCTCTCCAGCCCCCATATTTTAAATTTTAAAAAGTAAAAATTACCTGAATACGAAGAATGTACTTCCTTAATTTTAAATCCAAGGTAACGTTTACCCTAGTCAACTAACATCATTAAGTAGGAGAAACATGACAAGTTCAAAACTAATAGTTCGCTAGTTATTTTTATATGAATTAATATACTAAAAACCTGAAATATCAAAGCACTTTAAAACTTGTAAGCAGAAAATGGTTTAGATGGGACAGAGGTTAAGAGAATAGGTGAAACAATCTAACCAGTTTTCCCAAAGTTGCATAACAATGCTTCAACTCTTAGGCAATAGTTAAAAAGAAAGCTGCAGGAGCAAATGCCATCCTCAATAGACCAGAGTCCAAGTCCTTTGTTCCAATAAGAAAAATCATGGTCCGAGCTGTAATCCCAGCACAGCACGTGGGAGGTGGAGGCAAGTAGCTCAAGGCTAGCTTCATCTGCATATGGAGCCAGCCTGGGCTACACTAGACCCATCTTAAACAAAACATATGCAAAAATGACTCTGAGGGTAAAAAATGTTTGCTGCCAAGCTGAGCAGCTGAGTTCAATTCCTGGAACAACACGATATCAAGTTGTCCCCTTATCCTCTAACCTATGTTGTGGTCCATTTGTACCTCCTCACCCAAATAAGTGTAAAAAAAGAAATAAAAGGTTGCACTGAGTCTTTATGCCTACCTGGAAACAAAAGCAGTTGATTTGATTTAACGTTAGTAAAATAATAATTCTTAAGTAAAAGAAAAATTTTACACAGGTTTAGAGACTGTTCTCTTATTGAATGACCTTCAGCTTCCCAAATTTAACCAGCAGAAATAAGCTGTGAGAATCATTCAATTTAACCTTTAGAAATGAAGTTGTTGCCTTTTAGTGGTAAAAATCTGCATTTTATCATCAACAGGAAATATGCCTTCAGCTTAGTCTACATATAAGCTAAGATGGGCATATAAATTGTGGATGTTGGGAGCATATGTGTGCTTTATATAAAAAGGATGACAGCATACACCTAATACAATAAGGAAACACATACACTAACTTGATCTGTTCCTGTCTTCAACCCCCATGTTCTTTCTTCATCTTTTCTATTGTTGTTTTGTTTTTTGAGATATGTAATCCTGGCTGTTCTCTGTAGACCAGAACAGTCTCGAACTCAGTCTGTCTCTGCCTCTCAAGTGCTGGGATTAAAAATGCCCAGTTTAACCCACATCTTTAATGAGATGCAGTATAGTCAAGAGAGTAGGGCTAAGAACCTAGTGAGGTTCTTCCCAAGACCTCTATTTTCATCTCAAACCCTCTTCTTACACCTTTTCCTATCTGTCAGTACTCTTAACTTTTCAATAGAACACAATTATAACTTTTGGTTCAATTGGTTGGCATGCTTTTGTCCTACGATTCCACACAAAACAGCTGTCTCTTTGGAGATCCTCCACTCAGAGGTTCTCCAAACCTCCTGCTAGCCTTGGTATGAGGTTTGCCAGCCTTTCCCCACATCAAGACCCAGGAAATCCTTCATGTCCTTTTCCTGCACTGTGCCTCACAGATCCACGTCTTTCACTCTCTTGTTGATATTTTCTGCCCCCCCCCCCCAAACAAAACAAAACAAAAAAACCAATTCATATTTCACAGAGGAAATGTCTTACCTCTCTGAAGTTAGGCAAATGAATACAGAATTGCTTTATATTTCTATTCAGGAGAAAGACTATCCTATTCAGATAGCATCCAATCAGTAATAAATCCCTTTCATTATGCATCAGTACAGCAATACATTATACTTTTGATAGTGCTGAATGCTTTAGCTATGATAAAGTTATTTTATTATAAAACAATTGTAATTACTCTAAAATTAGGCAGGAGACATGGCAATTTTTTTCTGTTTCAGAAGTATCAATTTGTAAGGAAAAAGTATTTACAGGCAGAGCATAACAAACTGGGAGAGACACCTTTCAATTATTTTCCAATTAAATATTCTGCCCAAACATGCAATTTCTTAGTGTAAATGCCTCATTTATCCAAATAAACCTTTAAACGGACGAGGCAACACTGAAAAAAGCACAACATAGCCAACTGGGAAACCCAAAAAGGCTTATACTTCCAACAGTTCTTTGCCTTTTTCTAAGGATTAAATAATAAATCTTGGGGGAGGGTAAGTGGGAGGAGGGGAGAGGCAGGGAGTGGGACAGAGAAAAATGTAGAGCTCAATAAAAATCAATATAAAAATTATGAGAAAAAAGAACATTTATTTACCTATTTATTTATTAAGACAGGATATCATTATGTTGTCTTTTCTGGCCTGGAACTCTTGACCAGGTTGACATGAAAATTACAGAGGTCTGCCTGCCTCTGTCTCCCAGTATTAAGATTAAAGGTGTGCTCCAGGACTCTCGGCACAAATAACAAAGTTTTATGGTAATATCATAATTGTGACTTCAGAAGTGAGGCACGAGAGTGACCTAGGATGGCATATGGCACTTAGGATATGAAATAAAGTGTACCAACCAGAGGCTATAGCTGGGTATCTATTGCAAGGCTGAATTAACTGACAGGTGTAAAATATAATTTTTCTTTTAAAGTTTCAGACAGATTTTTATTACTTCCAATGTCTCTTTTAGGTTAGAGGTAAGAATATATTATAGAATCAGAAAATGGCTTAAGAGATAATTAAAATGAAGTGTGCGGAGAAAAGGATTTAAAGATGGCTTGACGAAGCACACATTTTCATTTCATGGGCAAATCAAGAACTCAGGGGCAAGGAAATTGATGCCATGCAAAACTCTGCCCTACTATAGTAAAGAACACAACTTCAGAAAAGGATTTTCAAAATGTCGGCCAGTAGGCCCACAACATAAAATTCAGAAAAATGTAAGGTAAATGTCAAATAGCTATTAGATGGGTCAAAGGCATTTTCTCTAAATATTTTCTTTATGTAGATTACTGACTGAATAGATGTAAGATTATAAATAGTGAGGTCTCAACCATACATGAAGTATTCACTGGTCCATAATGTTAACTAAAAGCATTTTTATTATGCTTAATTGGGTCTTTTCAAAGTTTGGTGCTTTTAGAGTTAATAAAAATTAGATAATTATATAATTTGGAAGAGAAAGTTCAAGTTTCCTCAGTAAGGAGACAAATATAAACCAGTGTGCCAGAAACTTATTAACTAAAACAAAAGGTAATATTTTGAATGATACAAAATGTATCTAATTAAAAATCCCATTATTTTACTCAGTAGTTTTTCATAATAGTAAAATACGTTGTTTTTTAAATCTAGCTTTTTACTTTGTGGCACTGTTTAAAAACATCTAACAGTACTAATAACACCTAGGTTCTCTTCTAGGAATTGACTGCATAGTTGAGAAAAAACCGTATTTTAGCAATTAATCCTCTTGGGTGTTTAGTCAAGGTTTTCTCCTATTCTAACATCAGTATTGCAATCACTTGGAATCACTCTGTGACTTCCAATGTTATGCAGAAAATTTTAATTTCATCCAATCCTCTTTGTTAATTCTTGGTTTTATTTTCTTAGCATTTGGAATCCTTTTTAACCAGTTATCAAAATACGAAAAACAAGTGTCTATTAAAGATGAAAAATGATGAATGTTCTTAACCATCAGATTATGCAAATTAAAACTGTATTGAGATTCCATCTTACCTCAGTCTTTCATACACACACAGCGCACACAGACACGCACACAGTATCAAAATCAAAACCAAATCACAAGCCCAAAAGAAGCTGGCGAGGATGTGGGGGGAATCCGTGTATTTTGCTGATAGGAATGTAAATACTTCCAAACATTAAGGACATCATTATGAAATTTCCTTAAAACAAAGCAAAATGAAAAGCTACAGCATGTCTAAGTCGACACTGGTGTTTACTACAGCACTATATTCCCACAGTCTCACGAGGAACCAGCTCAGTGCCAGGAATGCTCCTTGATTCTAAGGGATCTAAACAGAGGGCTTCCTGGGGGCAGGGAACACAAAGTTAAGTAGCCCTGCTCCAAGGGAACAAAGGTTTAAAACAGACAGCTATGGTTCAAAGCCAAAAGGTAAAATAAACAAACAAATAGCAGAACTCACACATCAGCATGATGCCAGAAAAGAAAGGATAAAATATGGGGTGTGTATCGTGTGTGTGTGTGTGTGTGTGTGTGTGTGTGTGTGCACACTCTGTGTGAATACACATATGGGTAGGTAATGATAGAAGTTAGAAGAGGGCATCAGATCCCCTGGGGCCGCAGTTACAGGAAGTTGTGCGCTGTCCCACATGGGTGCTGAAAACAGAACTTAGGTCCTCCAAAAGAACAGTATGAGCCACAGACCACAGAGTCATTTCTCCAGCCTCCACAAAAGAATGTAATGAACCATCAAGAATGGCATTATGTTATTTGCAGGAAAACTGTTATCACAACCTTTTGCTACTTACTCTTAGATTTTATACAGATACAAAATGCTATGTGCATAACCATCACTCACACACACACACACACACACACACACACACGGCATGAAAAGAAAACTGCCCATTAAACTTACCACTTTCTACAATGAATACATGCCAACTGATAGGAACTTCTGAAAAAGGATAAAATGTCCGGTCTCTACTCTAAAAAGAGCTTACAACACATACACAGGTGAAAGGGGAGCATAAATCTGGTTAACAGGTGTACTGACAGAGAAATCTTCCTGGCGTAGATGTACAGATTGACTGTTCTTTTCCGCTTTTCACCTACTTCTAGTAGATTCAATTAAAAACAAAGTTTTTCTCTGTAAGGGGAAAAAGTGCATTCTTACAACTAACATTTAAGACTAATTCAGTTTTGCCCAGATAAACTCAACAATCACTTAGGTCAGACAATGTCCCTCCAGCTCTCTGGAATAAATTTGTTTTTACCTTTTGAGACAAATATTTTTGATGTTGAATAGTCTGTAAAAGGATGTGGAAAACATCATGGGAAGCTGATGTGGAATCTGTTCTATGATTCAAAGGGTTCTAAGCAGAATGCTTCCCAGCACAGATGACAAACTAAGCAGCCCTTTTCAAAGGAATGAAGGTTTAACAAGATCATTATGGTTCTAAGTCAGAAAGGTACAAAATAAACAAACCTCACACATCAGCCTGGTGTGAGAATTTAAAACTGTGTTCCTAGTAAGGCGGGTCACGCTGTAAAAACGCCTCGAAGTCATGCTCTGCAACAGATTAATAAGGCGTACCCACGATTCCATGCAGAAGTGGGAACAGTTGATAAGAAGCTTACAAAGCAATGAAACAACCCCACAGAGAAACATCTTCATGGTACTTATGATGTAGATCTTGGTGTACCGGGGAATTCAAAGCCTTCCTAAAGCAATATGCAGTGCTTACTCCTAGCCTCATTCTGTAGCTTTACAATTCGAGTACTAAGGTAAACCACACGTGAACACTATATTTACCATATGGGAAAATTAATACTCCCACCAAAGAGTTATTTGGGACAGTCCTCTGCATTGCTTCTGCATGACATCTTATTTAATTCTCTTGCCCTGCCCCTCATCAGTCACCCATTTATACTAGTTTTTTTTTTCCCCCACGAATACAAATCCAGTTTGCCTTCCTATGACCACTGAAAAACTCTAGCTCCAGCCACTATTCACTTGTCAGGCCACCCTGAATAAATTGTGGTCATTAGTGTACAGTCTCGCAGGACTCTGCTCAAACCCCACTGTAATTCTATAAACAACTGTATATGTCCATAAGAAATACATCTGTCTGATTTAATTCTCAATATCCAGCACTATGTTTAGCATTTAAAACGCTCTTACGAAATACATTATTCATTCAACGATTTGCATGAGAAATGCACTAAATAACAACAAGTCCAAGATGGCTACGTTCCATGTCAAGATGGCTACGTTCCATGTCAAGATGGCTACATTCCATGTCAAGAGAGATATAAAGCAATGGTAAAGACCTTGAGGATAAGGAGTCTGAAACAGAAATACTACAAATGATGAGAGCTATCACAGAGGACTTTCTGTGTGCTGAGTAGACTGCTAAACAATTTAGTAACAAATAACACATAGTCTCAACCATTGCTCTCTGTTGGGCTCTTGTTCTGACAATTGTTCAGAATACTTTGCACGTATTAATTAATTCAATCATACCACAATCTAAAGAAGCAAGTGCCACCATTGCACCCATTTTACAGACAGGAAAGAAACAGTAATTTCCTCAGGGTGACAAAGTAATAAGTAATGGAGTCCTGACTTGCATTTCAATAATCTGACACTAGAGCCTCTGCTGCTGCTAATGCCGGTTCTATTCTAGAACAGCACACTCTTGAAAAATCCATTTACAAGCCTACTTAGAGTTACTAACCAGTAGTTAGTTCTGAACTTACTGAGCTAGTATCAGTTTTTTTTTTCTCAAATAGATGTTCACTCCTTAAAATGCATTACTTGATAAATCAAATCTAAATAAGGCACTGTAAATAAGCACGAAAGTGACTTGCTCCTGTTAGCGGTTTAGAAGCTAATAAGGAGAGTACCAACTTTAAGTTTCCTATTTATCAACATATACAAGGTTATAGTAACATGGTTAGGTAAGTGCTAAAGACGGACATGATCAGAGGGCAAAATGGACGCAAAGGGACATAAACAAAAGGAAGTAGAACAAGGGTCCTAATGAAGAAGAGACAACATTCAAAAAGAAAGGCCTTCTGCCTGTGGTAAAGAGTGAATGCAATTGTCTCAGAGTTCCTATTGCTGTTAAGAGACACCATGGCCATGGCAACATTGAACGGAAAACATTTAACTGGGGTGGCTTACATTTTCAGAGGTTCAGTCCATTATCATCACGGTGTGACATGGTTGCATGCAGGCCGACACGTTGCTAGAGAGAGCTGAGAGTCCTACATCTTGACTCAAAGGCACTAGGAAGTAGTCTCTCTCACGTGAGCATAGGATATCTCAAAGTTCATCTCCACAGTCACACACTTCCTCCATCAAGACAATACCATCCTCCATCACAACAAAAAGCCACAACTCCTAAACTCCTGTAACGCCACTCCCTGGGGGGGGGGGGGCATTTTCTTTCAAATCACCACAGCAATCAAAGTCCTTAATCTGAGAAAATTCAACTGTAGGCCAGGGAAATGAATAGGCCAGACTGAGTGAAGCTTCTATGTACATTGCAGCAGTGCACAAGAGAGCACAGGTCTTTCTCCAGATTAGAAACCCCACTAACAGCTTATGCTCTCAGAACCTTCCACATCCAATGTAGTATCAGAATTTCTAGAGCTTCCTCCTGAAAACACAACTTCCTGAAAAACAGAGCCACAAAGGTACCCGGATCTCTATTTCAAGAATATCTGGATGTTTGCAGAGTTTCCAAAATTCTGTGTGACACAGTCTTTAGGGAATATGTTGGAAATATGCTAAATAAAGGCTTAAAATACAAGCAAGCGGAATGTCTATGTTAGTAAAATGACTTGCTTTGAAACGTTTACATAAGCAATAGCCACAGGACAAAATGAGTTCAATCTAGGCCTAAGTAGTTACCATGATGAAGCAGAGAGTGGAGCCAGGGTGGCACAGAAATACCTCAAGTTCAATCACATCACTGTGGACATGAGATACAACAGAATCCAGTCACACACCTCAACCCAGGAACCAGGAGTGCTAGTGAATGCCTTCAGAATACCCTTACATTTATTTACTTATACCATATTGGGTTCATGAAACAGATTTACAGAGCAATATCCATGTGCTCAAAGAATGGAAGAGAAAGAAGATCATGAACCACTGATTATAGAATCTATATATAGAAGTGCTTCTCTCTGGAAAGAAATACAACTTGGTTCAGAAAAAATACCCCTAGACCCCAAATTTTCTTGCAAGTTTCTTTGAACAAAGGAAAGGTTATGCCTTAGTTAACTGAAATGGGATGTCTGCTTCAGTTCTGGCTCTAGTTCCTAAGGTCCCTTCATTATAGACTAAGCCGTAAGATGAACTGAAGCCTTTACTCCTTAAATTGTTTTGGGTCATGGCATTTATCACAGCAATAGAAAACAAACTTGGACAGAATTTGATATGATGGAGCTCATCCATGTCCACTCATGAGTAAAGTCAAATTTAAACAAGAAATCAGAAAGAGCATGGAAAAGTTTATTATCACTCATTCATTCGTATTGGAAGGAGGATTTTCTATAACACCATTTATGGCAGTAACAAATTAAGGTTACTGAATACGTAGGGATCAAAATGTCTTCCTCATAAGAGGTGACAAACAAGAGCCTTGTGTGATCTGCTTCCAGGAAGTCACGTGACCCAGCATTTCTTCAGAGGTATTAAGCAGCAGAGCTGGGACACAGCCAACCAGTGGTCAAGATACTATACCTTGCCTTCAATTTCCAGATTTCCTACCCTAACTGCTGTATTAACTTGATGTTTCTTCCAACAAAAGCCTGTGGATGAGTGCTAGGCAAAGTGGGGTGTATCTATATCCCATTACTAAGGACAGAGGCAGGAGGATTCCATGATTCAAGTCAGCCTGAGCTACCAAATGAGACCCTGTCTCAAATATCCAAAGGCCTGAGACCAAAAACAGTGATATCAATCATCTCTAGACCCCAACCCTGACAAATATGAGTGAACAGAATGCCACTCCAAGAAGGTATATAGAATCAGACACTTTGCGGATGAAAGAAATATTCACGTTAAAAAGCTTCATTTTAATCAATTTATTTACGAGGGAAAACAGATTCAGGAGAGTGAGGAGCAGACTTTTACAGTCACGAGAACGCTGAAGAAAATTTGCTAATTTTTACTTGATGAAAATATTTAGAGTAGAAACATTGAATTTGAAGCTATTTCTCTCACAGAGCAGAGTTCGGCCATATCTCTAAAAGGACCACATGTTTTCAGGAATTACGTGGATCTCTACTAGCCCTGCACAAGCCATATTCTCTTTTTACAAAGGGGCAAAAAGGACCAGGAAAAAAAATCAATGAAGAGAAACTCACAGAATCATTATCACCCCAGAAGAATTTGTAAGGGCAGCAGCCAGCATTCTAATGGAAGTACACGAAGGGATCTTTCTGCTCATTTCAAAGTCTTGAACAATTGCCCCGATAATACTCAAAACTAAATAAAAGCCAGAGCCCATGTCCTAAATTTGGTGCCCTACATTGTACAAAGAACACAAAAGAAATACAACTCAGTCAAAAAAATGTATTAAAACTCTCTAAGAAGTACTTAAACACAACCACCACCGACTGTAGTCGATGCTGAAATATAATCCTGTGAAAGTTCTCATGGAAACCATAAATGCTTTCTGACTTGTTTGGAGGAGAGTGTGCCCTTGCAATCCTAGGGAATTTAACAAGGGCTAAAAAATAAATTAGCTACAAAAGACTCATGTGGCTCTACAGACCAATCCTCTCTTCTGCCACAAGCCAACAGAACAATGCCCTCCACCATGAGTATGAGGGCAAATGACCAATTCAACCTTACTGCCACAATCGAGGTGGTCTTGATGACATCCAAATCTTTCTACAGAGACAGTAGGAGTGGGGTTCAAAGAAGAGAGATGGAAAGGAAGTGGAATTGGGAGAAAGAGGGACAAAAAGAAAAGAAAAATGATAAAACAAAAAAAAAAAGAAACCCAAGGAAACACAGAAAAGGTGTGCATAACACTGCACGCACATAATCGCACCTGTCTTGCTGAGGCAGGAAGACGGCAAGGCCAGTCTGGGATACACAGTGAGCTCCTGTTTCAAAAACAGAACAAAATAAACGTCTCAGACCATCTCTGCAGCCTGGGAGAGGCTGGTAAGCTAGCAGTCCCCTTGCCATTATAGATGCCGAGCACTGCAGAGTTGTGGGGTATGGTTTTGTGTGGAGAGAATCCAAGTCAATTAGACGCAACACAGTTGAACCGTTTCAAGAAAGAAGAAAATAGAGAAAGAAGTATCTTCTTCTAGGTTAGCAAGAACTTGAGCTTCAAAAGCATGGGCACAAGAAGGACAGGAGACTAACAATGCTGCTGCTATAGCTTCTGACCAAGGCACAACCTTTTTTTATGGAGCACAACATGCTTGCCCTAGAGAATATGGAGTCGACAGTGAGCTAACTCTTTTTGTTTGCCCAGGACAGCAAATATACAGCCCAGCAGCATGGCTAGTATGGAAATATAGCTCTCACCCCAGGCCACTCCTCTAGGCCAGGGAAACCCCACTAAGAAGCACAGGTCTTGACCTTGGGCCATCTGTATAGTAATTTAGATCCTAGCTGGCCCCAAAGACAATTAGGACATGCTGTGGGATTAAGGCAGAGGAAGGGAAGAAAGAGATCTTAAAAATAAAGTTCAAAGAATAAGCACTTGTATCATTGTCAGTGCTTATAAAGAAGAGAAGGGCAGCTGAATGGAATTCTAGAATCTGCAGAGAGGAAGAAGGGGCCAAAAGATACACTAGGGGAACTGCAGTGGGCATGACTTAACAGAGCCCTGATAAGGTTTGCTCCTTGACTGGACTTATCAAGAAACTTCTCTCCCTCCAACTCTTTCAACATTAAGAAGTTGTTTTGTTTTTATATTTATTTGCTTGTGTGTGCCACTGTGTGAGTGTACCGTCAGAGAACAGCTGACATGAGGCAGTTCTCTCCACCTACCACAAGGATTCCGGGGATCAAGGTCAGGTCATTAGTTTGGTGGGAAGTGTCCTGCTGAGCTATCTTGCTGGCCATCTTTTTTAATATTTTTCAGCCAAAAAGAATAAATATTCTTCTTATTCTTCCATCAAGATTCAGCTCCACGTGGAACTGGGGAAAGTTAACACTAAGTGCCCCAAGTCTATTATAGAACGGAAGACAGTTTGCGGTATCTCAGAAGAACAAAAGCAGCGCTGCACAAGAAAATCAGAAAAGGGAGGAAGAGCCTCCCGGAAAAAAAAACCAACCAACCAACCAAACAAACAAACAAACAACCAATCAATCAATCAACCAAACAAACAAACAAACAAAAAAACCCCACACAAAACCATTTCATCTACAAACCTGCCTACTTCAACAGAGGACTCCTAACTTTCCAATTCAAGACCTACTGGTTCACCCTGGAAGTCTTCTTTCTATGGTTCAATTCACTTCAGGAGTAATGAGCCCATAATCTGATTGTCTCAAATCTTGTCTGCAAAGCTAGCCCTTGTACCACTGCAGACTAAACCCCCACACAATTCTATCACTAATATTTGTGTCTTCAATAGAATCAGCCAGAGAGAGAGAGAGAGAGAGAGAGAGAGAGAGAGAGAGAGAGAGAGAGAGAGAGAGAGAGAGAGATTCAAAAACAGTATGAAAACTGGGCAATAAACAGACATAAGTTGACAATGTCCAACAATGCCAGGCAGTTCAACGAGAGAATAAGTGTGAAATTAACAGTTTTCATCATAATATCAGAAGATCTCCCATTCTGGCAGTACAACACACCTTGCTGTTTACAGAAACATGATCAGACAGGCAAATACTCCAACTTCTTCTGATCACCAAATAACTAACAGATGAACCGATAATCAAACACACAATCATTAAAACTCCTCACTCACCAGAGTAGAAAGACCAGAGATGACAGGAGAGGAGACAAGACTGGAGAGGGCATAGGCTCTCACCTCTCTTTGTGTCACCAGTCAACAACACTCCATCATTAAAATTCCTCAAGCATCAGAACAAAGAGAGCAGAGATGACAGGGAGGAACTCTCAAATACACACTGACTCACTCTAACTCCCTAAGCACAAAGGGGAGAGGAAGCGACGGAGGCAGAGGAAGCAATGTGTACTCACAGTGCTGGCTGCCCTCAAGGGGTGGCAAACTTGTGCTCTCTCACTTTGGAATTCTCACTGATTTGCTTCATCTACCAGAACAACAGTTGGCCACGCACCAGCCCTATTTTATTACCTGTTTCACACTGTATCTACAGGAGACAGTATTTATGGCAGAAAATGCTGTAGCAAAACCAACAATACTGATATGTAAAGTTCAACTTTTTTACACTAGCAAGGAAAGGAGAAGAGACAGGATCAGGAAACAACTATACTTACTGATAATGAAAGTGTGGATGTGTGACTGGAACAGTCCCCATAGAACTGCCTTTTAAACAAAAAGAGATGCAGAACCAGGCCAGACAAATTTGTGCTTGGATTCACATTAGGGGTATTAGGCCCTGAAATGAAACCAGACTTTAAGAAGGTAAACAGCTGGTGCTTATAAAAGCCTACTTTCTATACCTGGAAAAACGAGAAAATATAGAAAGTTGTCACTTCTTGTTTATGAGACAGTGTCTCACTGTGTAACCCTGGTTGGCCTGGGTCTCACTACGTAGACCAAGCTGGCTGAATTCACTGAGCAATCCTCATGAGTCTGCCAGTTCATTAATCGATATTTTAGGACCTAAGTTACTGGCCTGGCAGTGAGGACTCTTCCTTAGAGGTCACCCTGAAAATTAGTGTAAATGATACAGATGAGCCAGTTTTTAAACAAGGCATAGACAAACAGAGGTCTATCAAATTGGACAGGTGAACTGCGTATCATTCAGAAACTCAACCTAATGCTAAATAGAATCTTCCATTCATAAACCTAGAATAGCCCAGGCCAGTGTCTCATTTCCTAAGAGTTCATTCATTCTCACTCTCATGCCTAGGTCCTTATTTCCTACCACACACAGTCAGCCAACGCATGCTCATCCCTGGCCTTGTGAAATTAAAACCCCAAGAGAAGACATATGAAGAATGGCACAGACTTAGCTTCTAGAGACACAGTTAACTCTGGGACAAAACCACAGGCTTTGTCTACAGTCATGACAGGACGTCTTCTGCAGAGCGCATTTCTTGAGTGTCTTTAGGAGACAAAGTATATACTTATTCCTATTTTATTTTTTTTTTCTCCAAGGATATGCACTGTGGTGGGAGGAGAATGGAGGGCAGCATTATGCATAAATAACAGTTTGCAGTAAATTATTTTGGCAGCATAGTGCATATACTGTCAGCTCAACAAAACCTTCCATTTATCATGACCTAAAACTGAAAGTGATAGTCAATCTGGGGCCGTACGGGAGCACAGCTGAAAATGTAAGAGATTAAGAAACTTTTATGAAGCTATTATGTAAGTGTACATCACACAGTCATTACTACAGGGGTCTATTTTCCATCGGCAGCACACTGCTTACCCATGACCCTACATGCCTACCTGTCCCCCAGACAGCAAAATTGCTGGCATGCTCTAGGGAGCAGAAAACCAATACATCTCACTTAAATAGCACAAGGGCACCCAACCCATACTCATACTTAACACTGTGATGAAGGGACAGGGAGGTGAGAAAGGGGAAAAGACAAACCTCCTCCATTACACAGGCCACCAAAAATTGCAGTCGTAGCTGAATAATCTGTGATTCAAGCAGACAAGGTCATATCTGACATCTATTTAAATTGAATAGCTTTTCACTTCCAGTCTTCCACCTGCTCAAGCTTTCCTCTTTTATTTATGTGGTCACCGAGGGACATTTAACTGGCATTTATTTTTAAGTAACTTAAGAGCAAACCATTTTTTTCCAATATACAGACAAAAAAGAGAATAAAATAGATCCATAAAAAAGCCACAGATGAAGGGTGAGTCGGTGGGTTAGGAATAATAATGTAAATAATGAAGATTAAAAACTGAAGGGAAGTTTGCACAAGTACCATGGACAGCAACAATCACAACTGAAGGGCTAAGAAACACCAGAAAGCATCATGATCAGAGGCATCATGGGAGACAGAAGGTCAGCACTGCAGATTTCCTGACGCTGTCCTTTGAGGGCCTCGGGAAATCTACCTCTACCCCACTAACGTTCCTGCCAGAGCAAAGTCTGTAGCCGGAATGTAAACTTGGGCTACCTAACCTCAAGCTGTTTGTTTATTTGGGGGAGGTGCAGATCACACTAGTGTGATTTACTAATTTGTTTAAAACATGTTTTTAGTTTTAAACGATATAGTTTCCCAAGGTTTAATTCAGCTCTGGAAAGGTCCTGGAGTGTCAGTTTGACATAAACATTTCCACAGGCAGATGGTTCTCATGTAGAGGAGCTTCCACTGTGTTTTACAAAATGAGTATTTATAAAATGTTTTTCTCTGCAGCTGAACAGTCCCCAGCCTTATGATACCAACCTCTTCAGCTATTAAAAAATATATTGTTGAGAGTACCACAGAACATACCTATAGAAACTAATAACATATATACAAGACTCGCATATATAACATATATAACTCGCAGGCCAGACCCCAGACGAAACAGGATGAACAGCAGAGTACTGGATGCATCACCCCTGGCAACAATTAGCCTTAGCACATGCACCCAGACACTAGCTAAAGGCTGGAAGGTCATTAGCAGGTAGTTTCTTGACCTGTCAGGATTCTAAGACACAGACACAGACACACACACAGACACAGACACACACACGTTATCATTGTATCTCACCTACTAGAAGAGACCATAACTTAGAGACTACTCCTAGCTCACATGACATAGACAACCCCGTTTAATCTGCTACCTAAGCTAACTGCCTATGTTGAAAGAAAAGCTCACTGGAGTCTCACTGCTTCTAATAGGTATGAGGGCACCCACACAACAAAGATTTGGCCAGACACATTTACAATAAGCCACCAATACAAAAGGCTGTAGCCAGGCATGTAAACATGGCATAAGGAGAGGACATTATACTCAAGTTCTTCTAAGCACTAGAGGAGTTTGTTTGTACTGGTATTGTCATCTTGAGGCCCAAGGCACATGCCTTGCATGTCTATGTTCTGATTCACTGGTTCTTTCTCCTTCGGTTCCAGGTGCATTGTGGTCCCTCTCACCTGATGGTACAGACCAATCCCCTATTTGGTCATTACTGAGTACAGGCGTTTAAAAGGACAGTGTGTATCCTGATGGCTTCCCTGGTCACCAGAGTGAAGTCAACACTGCATCAGTCAGCGCCCCTTAGCTGCTCTCACTTCTCTTTCCCACTTGAATGTAGGTTCTCTGTCTCTCTCTGCCTCTCACACATCACTGTTAGATTCGCAATGCCTACAGCAGTTTCCACGCGGAGTAGGCACTTACTAAGTATCTTGTAGGAAAAGCCCTCTTAAAAAGCAGGGCACTGCTCAGTCTGAAGAGATCTTAAACAGGCATGGGTAAGTGTTCACAGCAAGACACTGCTAGGGACATAGCCTGCTAGGGATTCAGAAGAATTCTTCACCGATTCTTCTATATATTTTCTATATTTATTATCTCTTAGCACAGTCACATAGTCCTCTGTTCTGTCCACCTGACAGGCAAGTTGTGAGAAAAAACTCATTAAGAAGTCACAAGTAATTCTTATACTTTCTCTCATAACCTACACTTGACCTTTTATCATGAAGAATTCTCATTCACAGAATAGGTTAAAAAAAAGCTAATTTTACTTCAGTACGACAGGGAAGTATAAAGTATCATCTGAACTCACAACACTTAAAGACTACAAGCAACATAGAGACAGCTCAGATGAAAAAATAGAATGGAGGTTTAAAATTATCCTTTTCCATAATGTAAGCCAGAATTGTTATACAAACACGAGTGGGGGGTGGGGATTAGATTTAGGGCCTGAAAAGCACAGAGCTACAGAAAGCACATAAGTGGAGTCCTTCACTGAATAAGAAGCACACAGGCTCTTGGAGGCTCTGAGGCCACAGCTGGATTCAAGGGCACAACTCACCCCAGAAATGTCAGCAACTCGGTGGATGGGCACTTCCTTCTTGCTGTGCAATCCTTTGCCATTCTTAATAGCTCTGTAAGGGCAGAAGAGAAAAACCCATTAGGAGAAAAACCACAGCAGAAAGAGTCAGGGGTTGGGGAGGGGAAAGGAACAGGGACTGCTGACATAAGATGTACCACTACACAAACCCGGTATACCCTGCTGAGCAGCCAGCCTGGGAGGAGCAGTCACTGACAGAGATGGTGGAAGCTGCCCCTCTCACCAGCCCAGTTACCAGCTAGCAATGCCTGGTAATCAGAGAGCTCCCTTACTTGTTTCCAAATTAGAGGCATTGTTCTGGGCACAAAGGAAGAATCAGTAGGAAGTGCACACTCCTAAGAAGCACAAGTAATAATGTTTCGGTGCTTAATCACATGAAACATTTTAAATGTAAAATATGTAGCCAGTGTCCCAATTCTAATGGAAATAAGTTCCTCCCAGGTAAAAAGATAAGTTGCCTGGAATGAAGCAATATTGTACAGAAAAGGCATTTAAAACTGAGGAAAAAATTAGTGAGAACTATATAACTGATAGTAAGCATCATTTGAATTAGTTGTGGGTGGTAATAGCAGATTTCACATATCTGACCATGGGTGGTTGGTACCAACCTTCCACCTCTTAACTACCCAGCACTACTAGACATGGTTACTGGTGAACACAGAAAGTCACAATTAGGCCCTTCCACTACTAGAGAAGGCCCATGTGGGTACTGTTAGTTACAGACCTAAGTATAGTAAAGGTTCTGGGGTTCCTACTCTAGCCTTAGTAGGGTTTCTAGGTTCTAAGAAAGCATGGAGAAAGTTGCTAGAGCAGGATCAGCGCTGTGTATGTACACTTGGTTTCACTTCCTCCTCAGGTCTGCACATAAAGGGTAGCAATGCTTCTCTAAAGAGGTTATTCTGGGGGGAGGGGGGAATGTCACACCTTGTTAACCTAACCTCAACAAACCAAATCAGGAAGGCACTGCTCAACACGACCTAGAATACTTCTTACCTGTAGCTGGTGCTTTGACAATTCATTAAGCCATACCAGGTATTCTGTCACTCACTCAACTGACTTGAAATGTTTTTCAAAAAGAACAGAATGAAGCTTTCCTTTTTTGTGTGTGGCTGTTTCCAACAGTGAACAGTTTCTGAGGGAGATTCTTAAGTGGTATAGCTTCTTGTAAGTGAGTAGTACAGGACCCATGAGTGGCATAGCTTCCTGTGAGTGAGTGGAACAGCTACCTGTAAGCAAGTTGGTATAGTGCCTGTGAGAGGAATAGCTTCCTCTAAGTGCGTGGTTGGTATAGCGCCTGTGAGTGGAATAGCTTCCTGTAAGTGAGTGGTATAGCTTCCTGTAAACGAGTTGGTAAAGTATCTCTAAGTTTGCATAGGGGGAATTAACGGTGGTATAGATGTTTGCCATGGCTCCTGTAAATAACCTCAATAAGCTCACGGGTTCATCAAGACAGACTTATGTAAAATTCTATGGCTTGTGGCTATCCTCCCTCTCTGGGGCGAATACATACCTATTTTAAAAAATTATGCTTATGTATTTGACATGTTTGTGTGAGCATGTGTATGTATACCTTCAGAGGTTAAAGGGCACTTGGGGAGTAGGTTTTTCACCCACCAAGTGAATCCAGGGAATAGAACCCAGGTTGGCCATCAAGTTACAGCAGGGAATGGGATCTTCCTCCAGGAGATATGCTTTTTCTCCTTCCATGAGAATTAGTGCAGTCAGGCAGGTCAAGGACCTGGTTGGGGAATCACCCCAAGAGAGGCAGGTTCACCTTAAGATGCAGTACTTTTTCTTTCTAGTATTCCCATCTCCTAGTGCAGGCCCTAGGAGCTGCCAAGGGGTTTGGCAGGGTCTATCTGCCCTACTGAGTCCTGACTCAGAAGGACTTAACTATTTCTTTTTCTTTTCTTCTTTCTTCCTCTTTTGGATGCTGGCCAGAGCCTACATATGCTTTGGAATTCCTCATACTTTGGGCTTCTTTATTCTTTTTGTAAAGCTCCAATCCCTGCCACTGGGCCGACCTCTTGGGCTTATCTTTTTCACTCACTTCCTCTGGGCAGCCAAAGAATTAGTTTTCCTATGGCGTGTGCTTTCTTTTAAATCTTAGTAAATTCTTCTTGTACTTCTGTTTCAGTCTCTTAATTTTTTTCATTAAAGAGACTAAGAACCCGATAGCAGGCACCTGACTTCCTCTATATTATATGGTGGGTCAACTGGAACAACCCAAGATTTCTCTTAATACTTCTTTCCTTCATTTAAATCTTTAAGTCAGTGGAGAAAACAAACCCATTGCTACAGACCCAGAAAGAATCAACTCACTCAGCTACTTAGATCCCAAACAAAGGCCAAGAGGAAACTGAATGGAAATTCTTTTATTGTTGATGATAATGGCAATGGCAACCAAACTCAGGACCTCAGATATGCTAGCAAGTGTAATAACCTAAGTTAATGGACCCTTAGCTCCAAGGAAAAATTTTTATACTAACAATTTACTTTCACAGGCACCTACCATGTGGTCACAATTATATCTTCCTATGATTTCCAAATCACAGCCTTTAAGTCAATGAAGTCCATTTTCTCTTACATACTGTACATATTTGCTCTTCCAGGTTCTTCACTTGAAAATTAAAAGAGCAGTCATATACTTGGACTAAGGAGGTGGCTCAGCTTAAATAAAAGACCATTTATTGCTCTTGAAGATCAAAGTTTGGATCCCAGCACTCAAGTCAAGTAGTGCAAAGCAACCTATAACTCTAGCTCCAGGGGATCCAACACCCTCTTCTGGCCACTGAAGGCAACCCATTCATGTGTACATACATATAAAGAGACATAAAAATCAATAAAAAAAAGAGTGGTCATTTATCAGTAGTCAGTCTCAAAAACAAATACCACAGTTAAGTAAGATGTCTCATGCTTATTTATAATCCCAGCATTTGGGAGAGGGTAGCAGGAGATTGGGAGTCCAAAGCTATCCTTGGCTATGCAGTAAGTTTGAGGCCAGTCTTGGCCACATGAAACTATGCTACAAATAATAACAGCAAACAAAAACATCCTGTTTTTCAAAAAGAAAAAGAGCTGCTACATCAGTAATTCTAAAGCTAAAGCTGAGTTATAGGTCAGGTAGTTTCCATGAACTCTGAAATGGCAGTGAATTTGTATACACAAATACTGTGTGTGCATGTGCACACATGTAAGTTTAGTGTGGAGCTGTAACTGGCAAAAAACAAATCTGCATTGCTTCCTGTTCTAGTCTTTCTACAGCTACACTTCAGGCCCTTTGAGGGCTAGTTAGGATAATGTCCTTAATGTTTGTTATAGAACTTAACACAGATTTGTATTTTCATTATTACAGAAACACAAGGCCATATAGTTCAGTTAAAGTGTGCCTAGTAAACCTGAACAAGTAAATAGGTGGGGTTTTTTTGTTTTTGTTTTTGTTTTTTTTTTGTCTGTTTCTTTGTGTACCCTTGTTGTCCCGGAATTTGCTCTCTAGACTAGGCTGGCCATGAACTCAGAGACACGCCTGTGTCTACCTCCCAAGTGCTGGGATTAAAGTCGCGTACAACCACAGCCTGGCAATAAATGTTTCTGTAGAATGTTGAAAATTCTTCAAATTACAGACATGGATCATGCCAAAGTTGCTGAAGGGCAACTATTTGAGGACTGCTGGCTCCTGTGGATGTGGTGTCCTGATTCGTGCTCTAGGGCAGAGTACAAAAGAACCCCAGCTCCTCACATGCGCCCCCTCCCAGAGCTCTGACCACTGCAAACAATAAACGGAATGACTCGATTGTAATGATAAATGACTTAGAAGAAGTAAAAGTAATCTCAACAAAAAGGTTACAAATTAGAACAAAGAGCGTTAACCCTCCTACACCTCCCACGGTTTTGAGCCACACTGATACAGCATTTCAGCATGAACCAAACACAGAAATTCTTGAAACATAGTCACAAAAACCCATTTGGCCTTGGCAGCCGAGAAAGCAATAGGATTCTGCGATCCGAAATGAGGCACACAGCAGACACAGGTGCAGAATGACAGGTGTGTCTGAGTGTATGGGGGGGAGGGGGGACCTCTAAGATTATGCAGCTGCATTTTCAACAAAATGAGCATTACTGATAAGAAAGGCAGAAAAGATGGAGAGCACACAAACTGGAAAAGAGGAAATTGAGTCCTGTGGTCTAGGGAGGTGGGAGGACTAATGAGTCAGTAGATATCATGACTCGGGGTCACACGAAAGAAATGAAGGCACATGCTGCTGTGTGAGGCATGACAGCGGGACCGCAGAGAGAGGAAAGAGGGAAAGGAAGGATTATGAGCTCATGCAGAGGGATGGTCACACAGTTGCTAAAGATAAGCAAATGCTACTGGTCTCGGATTAGGACCAAAGGAGTATTAGTGCTAGGTAGAAATAAGTGGTCATCAAGGAATCACAAAGGCTCAGAAAGCAGATTATTTAAAACTGCCGGAGTGACACTGCTTTATAGTTTTTGCTGTCCTGATTACAAAATCCATCATAAGAAAAAAAATAGGAAATGACGCATAATTCTATTCTAATGTCTTCTGAGAGCTAAAACACACATATCTCCCATTTATACTTAAAAAATAGTACCACCGTGGATAAGTTTTTTGGGCACATAGGGGTTTTTTTTTACCCCCATAACAAATGGGTAAATGAACACTCCTCTATGTCACTGATTTCTTCATTTTTAATGGTTCTACAATAAATCCATCTCATGGATCCATGGTTCAGAATTAAACAATCATCATTGTTAGATATTTCTATGAATAGATTACTTGCATTATTATAAATAATGCCACAAGGAATAACTTTTAAATAAACTGGTGGACAGTTTGTGAATTATCTCCTAACATAAATTCAGAGGCATAAAACCACTGCTGTGTCACAGAGTGAGGAAGAAGAGATTTATCTTCTGTACCTCCCTTTCCCAAAGGAAAGCGGACAGAACACACTAGCTTCTATGGACACAAATGGCGGATGCTCCTAGATTAGAGAATGACTTTCACGTGCAGCTTACTCCTTAAATGTATCTTTGCTTCAGCAACTATTTACTTATTCATCTACATAACCTACACATTGTGATTTTCTTGCATTCATCACAATAAACTTGACAAAGTATATTGTTTAACAGACAAAAGGCAGTTATAGAAGTTTTATATTACTTTTGAAACAAATCACATCTAGTTATTTATTATGCAGGGGGATTGAAAGCCAGTTATTTCCCTCTTTCTACCACGTAAGTCCAGCAAGCATCTTTACAGTTGTTGTATTAAAATGTAATATGTCTTTTGACTTGAGTGAAAAGCAACACATTTTAGAAAATGCTTTTCCAGCTATGCTGACTTGAACCTGCTGGTATTCTCTGGAAGTTCAGCTCTCTGAACTCAATGCAGAAGCAGGAGGAATAGGAAGTAATCCTTCTCAATTTCTGGGTCCAAAGCAGGAGGGGGAACAGAGGCAGCTTAAGATAAAATAGAAATGCATGAAGGAGGTTACTAGAAATTGAGATGCAAAGAAGCAAGCAAATAAAAGAAAGCTATGAGGAACTCACAAGCAGCTATAAAATACTGTGCAATGATGGATCAGTGTTTAATTACAAAAAATATCACCCTTCCAAGATATTTTTTTTCAAGGACTACAACCAAGTAGGCTAGAGATATACCTAATATAAGCTCAGCTCTCAGAACCACTATAGCACCTAGCATTGCAGAGGAGCTCAATCAAGCAAGCATCATGGTGCTGCTGATTATCTCACATTGGTGAGATAACCTGGTGGAGGCTACTCAGAAGCAACAGAACTAAGGAGCCAGAAACTGTATATGAAGGAGATCAGAAGTAAGGAGTAGAAAGAGTCAAGCATGCAGAGAAATTAAAGCTTGTCTGTTCCATGCCTTGTTCACTTTGCTTATAACCATGGTTACAATTGCTAAAGTAATGAAGACTAAATCTGCCATAAAAGGTCACATAATGGGATTTGCTTTACAGTGGTCAGGAATTGTTTACAGTGGTGTTTCTCAATTGGTTATCACTTCACTGTTACAGTTTATTTCAGATTAAAACTGTATTCATCATATGATGATCTTCAAATGTGTCAATGTTCTCTGGAAGGACCAAGAACTCAGCTAAAAGGACAACAAGAAGGCAAACAATGGACAAGCTGCTCTGAAGAGGCCAGCTGCATGCAGTGGAAATGGTGACAGTGATCAGATGGTCAGAAAGGCGAGTCTGGAACAATGTCCTCTGAAGGAATACAATCAGCACAGACTAATGACTGCAGGAAATATTATGTAAGACGTGCTCATTAGCAGCTTAGTATCTGACTGTGACTGGCAGAACTCCCCACAAACCTGGTATCCAGGGGAGCATACTAAGCAAAGGGCTCCAACTTAGCCCCCTGCCCTTCAGTCACCAGCGAGCTCTCAGAGCTTACATCAGAACCAGGGGTGGGGAAGGAAGAAAAGAGGATGAAGAGCGTGAACAGATCCTCTTAATATCCTAAAGGAGAAAACTCATTGAAAATGGAGGCATTATACAGCTCTCCAGAAGTGGCCATTTGTGCTGCCTTAAATGCAGACTGATTACTGCTATTTGGATGTTGAGTGCATCATCTTTTCTGAAGAAAGGGAAAAGCTAAGTTTCCCCACATTCAGCTGTGTCTTCAAATCACTTCCCCACCACAGCTCGTTTAATGCATTTTCCTGTTATCACATCCACTTGCAATAGCTGATCTACCCTACCCCCAACAGTGAACCCCTCCCCAATCCACACCATGTGCTGATGTCAATTAGCAACCTCATGATTTTAACACCAAACTGCAATCCAAAAATGGGGGTGGGGGTGAGGAGGAAAGAGCACCTCCAGAGTTCAAAAGAAAGGAAGCCGGAAGACTGTTTCAGAAAAAGGCCACTCTCCTTTCTGGGTTCCAAACTGCCCTGCTGTGAGATGACACAGCTGGCAGAAGAAGCCAGACAAGTATTCCTCTACTTCTGCATTCTATGATGCTCAAGCTAAAAGCCAGAGTATCTTGGTGTTATAGGGACTGGTGAATGATCAGGGAAGAGAAAAGCTTCTGGTAAAAGCTGTTCAGTAGTTCCAGTTTTATTTAAAGAGAATTTTCACTTGTTGGGGCCATTAGATTCAAAGTGAGAAATCTTGGTTTATTTAAAGATGAACCATTAAACTATTGAGAAGGTAAGAGCAGAGGCTGAACAGAGAAGAATTTCAAGGAGACACTCTCATGGGAAAATTTAATAAAAATGAGAGATGGGATAGAAAAAGATGAAGGCAAACATTGTTAATAATAAATAGGATGAAAAGGAAACACTAAGAAAACAGGTGAAAACGAAAAGAAATAGGAAAAATAGCAGTATCTAGAGATGCTATTCAAATTATGTAATACCCATCCTTTGGGGATTACACGCTCTGCAAAGGTTTGAATCTATTCTCATTTTTGTTCTCTACCATCATTCTCAATGCCTATGACCCAGGATATACTCAAAAGACTAACGAGGAGAAATGAATGTAAACCCATTGCATGCAAGATAAAGCAGAGAAGAACAACTCTTCCTGAGAGCAATATCTGCTTTCTTGGAGTTTGGATTATTTCATATAATTCAAACCATGTGATAGGACATAACAGCTCTAAGATTTTAAAATACACAAATATTTGCAAGGAACATACATTCAATTTCCACACTAATTTTCTTGTGGGCTTTACGGTAATGAAATTTGCTGCTTGTTCAGCTTAAGATCTGACATATAAGTTCATTGGCTTTGTCTACTGTCATGATGTTTACATTATTATCCATCTATCTGTCCGTCCATCCATCCATTTATCTAATCTACCTACCTATCTATTTACGTGTGTGTAGGGGGATCAGAGGACAACTCTTGGGAGTTTCTCTTTTCACTCTGCTGAGGCAGGATGTTTCCTGTTTCTGTGTTGCATAGCTGCATACTCCAGGCTAGATGGCCCAAGGCTTTTGGGCGATTCTCCTGTTTCCATTTCCTATTTCAAGCAGAAGTGTTAAGATTGCAGATGTCTTCCTGACTTTTAAATTTTGGGTTCCAGGTATTTGACCCAAGTCTTCAAGCTTGCTCAGCCAGAGTTTTAGTCCGCTGAGCCATCTTGCTGACTCCATCTGGTCTTGGTTCTGTGGCGAGGATGTTGTTCCTGGCTCTTGTACATATGAGACGTGCTGAAATAAGGCAGGGAGAACTGCACCATTTTTTTCCCCATTTGTTTTTAGAGGCATGACCTTTTCCTATTTCTTTAAAGTTTATAGAAACTTTTTTCTGTGTGAGAATAGCAGGGGAGCAGCTTTGACTGAGCATGTGTAGAAAAAGGGCATTTCTCTCCCTGTGGCCCTGAAAACACTTCAGGAAACTTGCAATATGCATTCACTAAGTGATGGCTATCAATTCGAGGATACTGGATAGATCAACGTGACCCCTAAGTCACCAGGAGTCACCTGATGAGAGCAGTACACCTCATAACAATGCCACCGAAATTGGCTTAGCAAAGGAGAGTCATCAACACATACAACCTTGATCAGACTCTGACAGTTTCCCCGAGTTTCAGCTAGAGAAGCCTACAATGAAAAGTTCTGCCAATCATGCCGAAAAAAGCAAGAGGCTGATGCCTGTGGGGTTTGGAGACTGGAGAGAGAACTCAGCAAGGCAGGAGCACTTGTTTTTTGTTGTTCTAAAGAGAGTTTGTTCACTCAGAAAAATGAGTTCTTGGAGAAGCCACACACAGCAGAGAGAAGGGTAGGTTTATGCTTGCCTCTCAGAGACTAAGAACAGCACCACTTTCCCAAGCTTATAGGGTGCCATGAAGAAACTGAATAGACATGAAAGGAAGAAGGCCTGTCCCTTTTTTTGCTTGAAATAATCCTAACTTTATTTCTTATGTCCAAAATAAATCTAACGTCATTTAAATCTGCTCAGATGCTACATTGCTCAGTACTATTGTTTTCCACAGTCACGTGAGGCATCAATTTATTTTTTTGCATATATATATATCTGACCTTGAAATCATAACATCTGAGATGAAAAAGTACCTTAAATGAATAAAGCCAAATTCCAGAAATAATTAAAATATTAGGTTGCAAGCTCTGCATGATAGTCCATGCATTTAATCCCAGCATTTGGGAGACAGAAACAGTGTGAATCTGAAAACAGCCTGACCATTTACACAATGACATCCAGTTCATACAGGACTACATAGTAGGGCTGTCTTTGTCTTGTGAGAAAGGGTCTTACTATTTAGAACAGGGTGGTCTGAACTTCCATTCCTCCTACTTAAGACACTCAACTGTTGGGCCTACAAGCACATTAAAATATTATAGCTCTGGAAAAAAAGGGCTGTTTAGCTACAGAAGAGAGAATACACATTGATGTTATTTCCCATTTGTACAGACCCAAAGAAAGCATGGCAGCAGCCACGCTTTGATCTGACTCCAGGCATTACCAGCTGGTCCTCAATATGAATAACATGTTCAGTGAAAGCCCACATGGAAAGGTAGGTGTGGTAGCCCACGCCTGTAAACCCAGCACTCTACAGATGGAAAAAAGCAGACCCCCACCCCACTCCTGGCCGCCCTCAGGGAGTCTGAAGCCAGCTTATGCTCTACACTGTCAACAAGAAAAGTCCACAGCGATGGTGTCTCCCATGGGGGTGAAAAATGCATGTTGGTCTTTCCAAAATCAAACTGGATGTGTTACAACAAATACAGGGGATGGAATATGTGACATTTTAATAGCATTTTCAGGAAAAATGATTTTGGGGAGCGGTTTGGAAATACTTCAAAAGGAGCTAATAGGTATGTCCTCCAGGAATCAGATGCTCTGATTAAAGTGTAAAACCCTTGTCTAGACTAGAGTAAATCAACGGGTTAAACATTAGTAGAACCATGCAGAGAAGAACTATGGGATGCCTCACAAAAGGAAACAAATTCAGGTGTGTCACAGTGAACATGGGTCATGTGCATCTAAATTATTTTTGTAAAAAAATTCCAAGGACAAGCAATTTTGAGCTGTCAAACCCTGGGACAAAAATCAAGAGCTTCTCACTAGAACCCAAGAGAGAAACAAGGCCCAAAAGTACCCCCCAGGAAATTCCAAAACCTTATCTTGCCTGGACACAAGGTAAAGATGGAGGAGGTGGCTGATGACAGACACCTGAGCTAGAAAGGAAGGCAACCATTGGGGAATTAACAGGCTTATTTATTCTTTAAACAAAGAAATGTGGCTTCTTCTAGATGGTCCAGGCATTTGAGACATAATGGAAGTTGCCCATAAGCAGACAAACAGCTGAATAAAGAATGTGCAGGTGTCAGCAAGCTGAAGAGAAAGCAAAGGAGAGCTTGTTTCAAGCAAGCAAGTCAATGCACTGGAATGCAACTGGCTGGCTGCACAGTGGGGTTCTTACTTCCCCGTCTTCTCACCTGCACTCCAGTGAGCGCCTAAGTCCTGCCCCTTGAACTCCTATCAGATAACCTGAGAAAGGCTGGCAGGTCACCAGCCCTTGCAGAGAAAGTAGGAGCTGCAGAGCCAGGAGAAAGCTCATCAACTCCTAGGCTGGCAGCTGTGCTGACCTGAGAAGTCAGAGAAGTTAACAGGCTGCCCTTTTCCCAAAGCTTACAATGTTTCTCTAAAAGGATTAATGGCCAAGCAGTACACTGGAAAGCAAAGTCAACGGGAAGAGCATGTTGTGTCACTGCAGATCCCACCAGCCGATAACCCCCAAAGAGCAGGTAAGCAAGGTTAGGGGCTAGGATATCTGAGGCAATCGACATCATTGTTGGAAGACAATCTTATAGGAACCTGAAGAGCTTCAGAATGGATGACTGACAGGAATGTAGCAGATGTTACTAATTTGGCCTTTGCTAAAGTGTTAGATATATTAGTAACTCAAGGAATTTTCCTAGGGAAATTAATTCAATTTGGCTTGGTTCAGTACACAATCACTGAAGATTAAAGAGTGGCTGAAGGAACGATAAACAAAAGACAGTCCATGTTGGGAGTGACTTGGGGTCATCACCAGAGCATTTCTTGTTGAGGGGTTCTACTCATGGCCCGGAAGAGGAGTAAACAACTCACTAATGAGATCTGCAGAGGACTCTAAGCTGAGAGGCAGAGAGAGAAACCTAATCGACAGAGCACCAAATCACACAGCAGAGTTCAACTGGAAACATGAAGCTAATCCATCTAGGGAAAAAGAGCCCTAAACTTGGATGCTATTCAATAGACAGGCAGGATGCAGGACAGAAGCAGCATGTACAAAGGGCTGTGAGTTATATAACAGAGGCAAGGATGGGGATGTAGAGGCAGGCGTCATGGGGAAGGAAGGGTGGACCGAATGAAGGTAAGCTGAAACAAAACAGTGTCTGCAGGTAGGTGGTTTGGAAAACAAGGCCTCAATGTGAGAGATCTTTCTGAATGTTGACAAAACCACCAATCTCGACCTAGTGAGAATCTTGGTCTTTCTTGACTCTCACCTGGCTGGGGGTTAGCATCTAGGAGATGGCCTTGGGCCATCATCCTAGGGATCACTGACAATGGCACTCCAAAGAAAAACCACTTCAGCTATCTTGGTTGCTGGGACTAATCCTTTATGGGGCCTGTACTGCCTTCAGGCAATGCCTCCCGGCCTTGGGGAAGTGGTTAATCTTTCTGCATTTACTCAACCTGCAACAGTGGAAGGGCTTAGAAGCCAATTTTTCCACCATCAGTCTGAAAGCAATGGCTCAACACAATTATCCTTAGGTAGTTCACTGCTTCAGCAAGCAAGCATCTTGTTACATTACTTCAGCACAAAATCTTCACTAAAAAGGCTTATTTTCTTCTTAAAACCTAAATCTCCCCCAAATTTCCTTCTATGTGTATAATCATTAAACAACACCAAGGCTATTTCTAACAGTGTAGTAAGAGCTGACTCTGGCCACCCTTTCCTGAGCTCCTTTGCAGATTATTTCCATGCCCGCCTGCCAATTAGAATTAGGTGTTCACGTGCAACACGGTGAACCCAGACCTAGAAATATGGTCATGTATCCCATCATTATGTAAGTGGTTCTTACACTGTTAATGCCTCACTTGCTCTCAAGTTACTCTCAGATCACAATGGCCAAGCTGCCCATCAACCCACCCCATGAATTCCACCAGTTTGGTGAAGGTCTATTTCCTGAAGGGTCTATATAATATTAAGTGTATCGGCATTTCCCCTCATGGTGCTTTTGAGCATACTATATTCGTATAACAGCAGAGAGAGGGAAGACCAACTATGTTTGGGAAACACGCATTATGAATCTATACCACATTTTGTTACTATATTGCTATTACTTGAGGCAGAGTCTACTTATAGCCAAGGACGGCCTGAAATTTGCTGTGAAGCCCACACTAGAACTCAGAATTCTCTTGCCTCACCCTACCAAGTTATTAGGCACAGGGAGCCTTATTTTTAAATGTTACTAGTGAACATCATTCCAAAGATATGGAACAATTCATGTGTAGGCTGGACAATGAAGAAAAGCCCAGAAGAAAGAATCAGAAATGTCACAACAGGTTGACTTCTGTGTGACATTCTGTGTGACACTCTATCACAATGTAGGATATGAGAACAAGAGCAAGAGAAATAATCTCATTGACAAGGTGTGAAGCCAAAATTAGGTAATATGTGCCCAACTCAAGGCTTCTCTAACAGAACGCATAATCTCACAATGACCAAACTTCTTAACTAACAGGTCCTGCAGGCCATGGAAAAACTAATGAGTGAGGCAAATCCATGCAAATCACTCTGATACAATGGAGATATTTTGCAGAGTCTAAACGGACTCCTGAGGTATCCATATCAGTTGAGCAGACTCAAGTCTCTAAGAGTAGGAGCCTTGAGGGATGTCAAGGCAAGAAACCCAGCTGTGCACTGTGCTTCTCCTCAGGGTAACCAGCCATAGGGATGAAGGACAAAAGTAAAATGTCACAGGGTTTCTCAAATGCTTTCCTGCCAGCTGTCAGAAGTGTTTGAAACCAAAACTCATTTCCTAATAAATGTTTTCATTTCCTTTGTACATGACAAAAGGTTCAGAGGTGATAAATGGGAGAGGAAGGGAGGGGAGGCCTCTGAAGGAAAGCACAGAGCCAAATGTATTGCACCCATTGTCAGTTTTTTCCGACAGTCCCAGGAATGGTGATGATCACCATACGATTATCAGACATGATGTGCTCACTCACATCCAGGCTTCCTTCCTTTTATAATCCCAACCCAGGGTGGCCACATTCTACAAGCTACTGATTCGGGATGGCGGGGAAGACAGGAATGGAGGCCTAGGTTTAACCAATGCCTTTCTTGTTTTCCACTGGCAAAAATTCTAACATAGAAATGATTCAAGCTCTACCTGCATAATATTTCCAATCTATTCTACTCAGGCTCAGGCAGAAACACAAGAGTGACACAGAAAAAAGTGGTGCGATCAGTCTCAGTATGTTTAGTACGTTCTCAAACTTACCTGGCTTCTGCGGCCAGCAGCTCATCATAGTGTGAGGATCTCTGGTCATCATCCTGCCGGTATCTGATCACTGTGGCTAGGCCTTTGCTGACAAGAGCCTCAGCAATGTTTCTGCAACAGAAAAGAGAGATCAGTCAACACTGGGGTTGCACATGGGGCTCAATGAACAGAAACAGTAATAGCACCTGGAGGTGGCAAGGCATTCTGGCAGGGTAGGGAAGAGGCTAAGCATGTTTAGACCAGTGCACTGCTACGGTGGAATCCAAATAGAACAGAACAAAGATACCCAGGCTCAGCAATTTTCTTGTTAGTAGCATCATATCTACATCAATCCATACAAAACCAGCAGAAGCTCTCTGTACGAAGCCCACATTAGGCTGGGCTATTTACAGAATGTTATAAACAAGCCACTGCCCTCAAGAAATCTGCTCTAAAATATCAGGCGCACAAGATAAAAAATGAGCACATACAAGCATGACCTACATTTCTCAGTCTCCTTTGCAGACTATACAAAAAGCTAGAATGCCTAGTTGTAATTCTACAGTGTTAGAAACATTGGTGGAACACAATACTCAACACGTTTCTCTTCTCACAGCTCCCAACACTAGATCTTCCACCTTAAGAAGGCTTGGAGAGGAGCCAGGAATGAACCGGGGAGAGGGAAAGACGGAAAACAGGCATTCTGGTAGAAGAAAACCAACCAGGGGACAAAGGAAAAATAAAAGAGGACCAAAACCTGAGGTAACAAGATTTGGAACAGCATTCCAACTGGTGACAGACTTCGGAGGAGAATCCAACTTCAAGCGATTCTCACACACACTGTGCCCACTACAGAGCGATGGTATGCAGCGACTGTCCTGAGAACAGCGCATGGAGAATGGCACTCCAATGACTAATGAAGCTTTCTGCATGGCTTCTCCCCAACCTCGAAAGAGAACTTTGATATCAAGAAGCAAATGCAAACAAACAAGCAAGCAAACAAACAAATAAATAAAAGAAAATTTTAAAAAGTTGACAAAACCAAACGCTGGAAAGAGAGAGAAATGATATTATTGCTGGAGAGTGGTGGTTATGTCTTTTTTCGTGTCTGTCATAATTACACCAAAGGCCCCATCACACCATCTGGTTCGCTGCCCTTTGGGGAGAGGGTACAGTAAGCAATAGGCTACTGTGCCATATGCTATGGTTTAGTGCTGTTTGATAATGTAGTTAACTCTTAACACACTGGTGATCCTCAGAAAGGGGCAGCTCGACTGAGCTGTAACTACATGTTTAAACCACGGAAAGATTCTATTCATCTAAACCTAGGAGAACAGACTTTTCAATGAAGCAGCACAAAATTTGATGGTAAAGTAAGGAGGAAAAGATGCTGTGGCTGAGTCTGTTCTCATTATATGCCCCTCTACTGCCTGTTTATCTACTGCCAGCAAGATATTAATATCTCCAAGCCGCCATGGAATTAGCACTTCTTAAGATCCACACCCACAAAGAGGCTGCTCTGCTGGCCACCCTGTCTCCTGAGTCACTGCATAAGCGTGCTGGCAAACGCTGTCATTATCACAGAGCTGTGTTTGGCAGCATGGAGAAAGCAACAGCCCCAAATCAGCAGATGGAGATGTTGATTCGTGGTGAAGATTTTAACTAAGGTTGTCAGCAAGGAGTCCTCCTAGAGCAGGAGAGTGCCTATACCCACCAAAGAGCCACCAAGCTAGACGGCTAGGGAGTGGCTTGCAAGACAACTCTACTTTTGACAGGTTATAATGTCTTGGTGATTTTAAATGCCAAGAGAATAAAGAAATGTTTGTTACTGCATTTTGAATTACCGAGCACTGACATTTTACAGTTGATGCATGAGGTCTAGGAGAAAGCTGGAATGGCAGAGCAAGCAAGAAAATTTTCAGGAAAACAGGTTTCAATATGAAAATCTGGAGAATACGAAGCAAAACAGTGCACATATCTCATGATCCAGTTTCATTAATACACTCAAATTCATTCCCAGAATTTCTGAGTACCTGCCGGGCCAACAGAGAACGTGGGTACAACCCTTCCCTACTTATCAGCCTTGCCCTCCACATCCATCAGCAAATGTTTACGAACCAATTTAGGCCTGTCACACAACTTCCAGAGAACATGTAGATTCCCAATTCACTCCACACCCTGCCCACTACTTTCCTTCTCCCTCCCCCTAAAGCCCAGCAGCTTTTAGCTTCTTTTCCTAATTACAGATTTTCCCTGAAGGAACAGTTGCCAGTGCTAAGCAATAGAAGAATAAAAACACAGGAAATAATAACAATCTCATTACTGAGTATTTACTACATTCCAGGCATGTGACAGTCACATGCATTTCGTCTTGGTGAGAAAGCATGAGCAAGCCTCATGCAGTAACAGTATAACTATTTGCTGTCTGTCTCTCTATCTGTCTGCCTTGACAGACAAGGTATTTGCTCTGAGTGTGCAGGGCTCCTGGCTTTCTTGCTTTACACCCCACTTTCCAGCACAGGCCTGGGCACAAGGTAGAGAGTGATATATAAATGAATTAACTTATTTAGAATAAAAAAGGACATTTTTAAAGTGGAAAAATTACAGCAAGTTAGTTTGTTTTAAAACATCCAGAAAATTGAGATTTCTTATGCTTTAAAGCATAAGAAAATCTAGTCATTTTGTAAACATTGCTGGAATTCTAAAAGGATTTCCCTAGCCAAGTTTGTTGAGCAGATAAAAAAAAATTATATGCTTTCTCTAATTTTTCTTTCTTTTCCATTATCTGAGACTGAATTTGGAAAGAAGAATGAGAAAGAGCACAAACAGACAAACAGAATGAGTCTAGACCTTGTACTTGACTGCCTAGTTTATTTCTTCTGGCTGCTAACAAAAGGCTACGAGATTTTTCTCCTGGCAAAAGATAGCTTAGAACACCACACGAGTGCTTTGGTCAGGTGCCCAAGTAAATAAAAAGAAAACATTAAACCATATTCTCTGACATTATACCGTTTTCTGGAGTGTGTCAGTAATTCCACCACAATTAAATATCTGGCACAATGGCTAATTCACAATCGGCATATAAAAAGAGACCTAACATTATATCATCCCTCTCTGTATTGGTCAGAAAGAGGATTAATGCTGGGATTGAAATGCTTTTCTAAACTAAAGGAGACATTCGGGGTTCTCTCAAGTATGAACTGTTGGTGTTGAGCAGAATCAGGTGTTCACAGAAAACTCATGGGCATGGGGTCACAAGGAAGCGTTCCTCTTTACTGCCCACTCTTTTTCACACTGCCAGCAGGTTACAATGAACCTAACTTCCCTTTAGAGATAGTTTCAAACCATCAGATCCCATATTCTACAAACATGAGCAAAGGGACATTAATACACTCATGAAAGAGAATTAAGAGCTTAAAAAGCAAAATTTCAACTAGAGGAACCTCTAAGCACTTAAGCATATTTTTGATTACCTTTCCCATTGTCTTCCTAGACTTCAATATTGAAAGTAATAGAAAAAAATACATTAACGAATAAGACAATTAATTGTCTACAATTGTTGGGATTGCTTCGATAATACATGTGTATAATTTCTTAAGTCCTTGGAGTTCCAGAAACGTTGCACATGCAATACAAAGAAGATATAGCTTTCCCTGAAAGCAAAGCCTGATGTGTTTTGCTATCATCTGCTAATACTTGAGTGTGTAAATCGTATAAATCAAGTCATTTCCCACATTCACAGGAAAGCAAACTTAAGATATTAACAGGCACATTGCTATCATCTAATCCACGAACCAACTGTCCTAATGGACATATTATGAGTATGAGTCTACATGGGAGATATGTTCTAGGATCACCAGTGGGTGTCTAACTAAAGACAGCACCGAAGCGAAGAAGCACTTAGTCCTCTGCATTCATGGTTCTGTGTGAGAGTCTGCCAACATCCTGATGAAAATGTTCACAACACAAGAAGTCATGTTTGTTAGTTAACATGTAGTGACATTTTTCCCATCATTATTCTAAATAATACAACTTAACATTTGCTTAGCAGTATTTACATTGGATTAATAGTAGTATAAGTAATTCGAGGAAGTTTAAAATATATAGCAGGATATGTATAAGTGATATGCAAATACAATGATATTTTATATATAAGTTTTGGTTTGGTTTGGTAGGTGCACTACTTTTCGATTTCTTCCTCTTCACTTAAACATATGTACACATGACAAAGTTTAGTTTGTAAATTGGGTATAATAGGAGACACAGTAATAGCAAAACAATCATAGGAAGATGGCTCAATGGTTAAGAGTACTGGCTGTCCTTCCAGAAGACCAGGGTTCAATTCCAGAACCCACAAGGCAATTCTCAATTCCAGTTCCAGGGGATCTGATAGCCTCATATCAATGCACATAAAATAAAATTATTTTTTAAAAGTGTCTCAAAATACTCCTTTATATTTTCACTTATTTTACTTTAAAAGAAGAACTTGTAACCTTAAATCTTTGGAAGACTGAGATAGAAGACTGTCCAGTTTGAAGCCAGCCTGGTCTTTGGTATGAGACAGTCTCAAAAGAAGCATGCTGTAGTATTTCTTTCATAGATCTGTTTGCTGTATGACTGCTATTGTGATTCAGGACCTAATAAGTTAAAACACTAATAACTTGAAGGCAAGCACATTATTATAACAGTCAGTTAAAAACTCAAGATGTCTACTAAATGACGGAGGAGAGGGCAGCACATACAGTGTACCTAGAGTAGAATGTCTACTCAATCACGAGTGGGGTAGCACACAGTGTACATAGAATTGTAAGAGACAATTCTCATTGAGAGCAGTGTGATGCAAGATGGTGAGGTCTCATGACTCAGAAAAGCACCTGATCTAAACTTACATATGATTCTTCCTGAATTTTTATGTGTAGTAATTTTAGCCTTCAACTGACCGTGAGTAGTGGTTACTGTAGGTAAAGAGAGATGTTGTAATTCAGAATCAGGTGCTTGGTTAGGTTTTCTATCTCTTTAAAATGGAAACATCTCTGTCTTTTCTTTGACAACATGGAGTTGAGCTTTGTTGCTTGTTTTCTTTTACAGGCACTCTCTGCATATTCCTTGGCTGGCCTGGAACTCACATAGATCTGCCTGACTCTGCTCCCAAGAGCTGAGATTAAAGGCATTTTTCAAAGAGGACAGGCCAATTATTTTGTCTTGTCTATTCCTTTGTAACGAGAAGTCATGTAGATAACATACTGATAATGGTATATTTGATAACTTGGTTAGAACAGTATCTGCCAAATGTCTTTACTATAGTTACTCTTTCTATATTAATAGACAGTTTATGATGGAGCATTGTGAACTATATAATTTTATCGCTCATCAAACTCCCAAGTTATTAATTTAGTTCTCTTATAGTCAGCTCACAGAATCTCATCTCAAACAGAGTTATAATCTGTAGCTGCTGTTTTAGTATTAAATTATTCCCAACATGGCAATTAGGATGTGTTTGGTCCTGTAGGACCCAGCCATGACAAGCTCAATAGAGGCCTGAGTCTCAGTAGTTTACTCTGAGGCAATACCTGGTTCGGATAAAGACCACAAACTGAGATTACCGCCACCCAGGAACAGACCATCCAACGGAAATTCCTAATGCTCCAACTACTGTAGATAGGATCACCTTCCGGCATATACCCTGTCAATGAAACTTTTCTGGTTTTTGCCTTTAAATAATGCCTTCTGGAAGGGCGGGGTACCTCCTCTTGCCACTGCTGCGCTGAGGAGGTCCCTGCCGACTTCTATTGTACACACAATAAATCTTGCTTTTGCATTTCAGTGAGTAGGTCTCCACATATAAGAGACTTCAAGTTTCTTGCAAGTCTGGTCCTTCTTGGCATCTGCATCTTAGAGAAGCATTACCAACAAAAAATGATGTAACATAAGGACCTGCACAGCATCCCTCCTTTCCATACCAGTAACTCTCTTCTTTTGAGTAAGGGGCTTATCTTTAGTGTGGTTCCCGATAAGATCCATACTACTGAAGAGAACCAGACTTGGATCACTGCTGTCTCCTCCTTAGTTGTTGGTCAGACACTAGGCTTAGGCTCTGAGCAACCTTCCTATATATAATGTGAACCAGGCACAGACTTTGCCCTTGTGCAAATGCTATAACCACCTTGGTACTTAAATAGGACTATCCCCTGAGCAGATATGCCTCCTCTGAGCTCTAAGTGCCTTCAGACGAAACTGTTCCCATTTCTTTACAAACACCAAGCACCACTGACTTTCAGAGTCAAATTATGAAAAGACAGGGAGTTTCTCAAGAATGCTCTTACTTCATGAGCTGACTAGACATGATGCACTTACCCATCTGGTTATATCAGAGTCAAAGAAAGCTACTGCATAATCAAAAGAGTAAAAAAAGACATAACTTTTCATACACACACACACACACACACACACTTCTCTTACACATTGTATGACTTCCTTGATTTGGCACCTAGAAGTAGAGTTAACTAAAATACTTAACCTGATCAATAGAAGCTGGGTAAAATGGATAAAGATCTTAAGAGCTGACACTTCTGTGGGCCACCCTTTTCACTCTCCATCTGAAGAGGATAACAGAGAATTCAGTGCTCCAGGCTCCAAGATATTTTATCTAGGTCCTTTGAGCTTAAAATTTTTTCCCACTTAAAAACCATCTGCATTTTATCAGTCAGTGAGGTGTCCATGGAGATTACAAAAGGAGAATATTTTCCTTAAGGCAAACACGTGTGGGCACATATTTAGAATAAAGTAAACCCACAAAGAAATGCTTTTGTGACATATTTTAGTAAAACTTTAAGGAAAGGACTGAAATGATAATTAAAAGTTCAATATATGCCGCATAGTCACCTGTCTATGAGGAGACACAGTCTCAAGTGTATGTATATACTTACATACTCACATACAACTTTACAACAATTAAGACTTGATGGTCAAATTTCATGCACAAAGTGCTTGTATGCTGAGACATGATGCGTACAATTTAGGTTTCTCTCGCTTCTAATCCCCAAAGGCTACAACAGTACAAGGCTGGAAAGTTGTCCTACTACTTTTTTGCACACAGGCTACCCTTTGCTGCAAGTGCCAGCGTTCTCGCAGGGCTGGATTAGAGCCTCCAGAACTCCAATCACGACTGCTGACACACAAACGGCTGGTCTTCCTCTTTTCTCATCACCTGTTCACACACATGTGATGGTGAAGCTGACCGACACCAGAACCCATGCAGTGCTTATGTCTGCCTTTGCAACTCAGCTGAGGAGCAAGGAAACAACGGTTCGCTGAAAAGACAGAGACAGATCAGAAGATCCTCTGGAACATTCTGTGCACATGCATGGGAAATGTGAGTTTTCTGTTTGTAGTAGTTACTCCTCTTGAGGCTCTGACAAAACACCTGACAATAGTTCCTTAAGGCGGACATGTGAGGTATTCAGGCCCTTTGTGGCAGGGAAGTCATGGCAGCAGGAGTATGGAGCAGCTGGTCACACTGCATCCCAGAGTCAAGATGCAGAGAGATAGGAATGCCCAGCTCGCTTTTCCCCCTCTGCTCATGCCTTGGTGCTGTCCACATTCACTGTAGGTCTTTCTTGCTCTATCAATCCTTTCTGGAGGCATCCTCACAGACACAGCCAGAGAGGTGCTTCCGTGGCCACCCCAAATTCCAGAACGCTGGTAGCAAAGGTTAACTTCCACTCTACTGCACATGCCCAGTGGCTGTCAGTTCCTCACACAAATCTCCATACAGTCTATTCACACGGAGACCTACAGCATTCAAAGTCTCGGAGGCAGCAACCCAGCACTTTCAGACTGGTGACAGACTTGGCTTCTCTAAGCTAGAAAATATATATGTCTATAAAGGGTAAGAGCAAAATCCAGCACAAGGCAGGCAGACTGAGAGACAATGGGCAAAGAAGAAAAATCTTAAACAGAGTATTTCCCAACCAGATCTCAAAAAAGGAAAAAACCCACAAAATGAGGAATGGCTTTTAAAAGCTAATAGGATTACCTTCCTAAGGAAGGATATTCCCGTACCAATGCCTCTGGTCTCATTTTTGCTGGCTGAATGGGCCCAGTCCCACCTTTTCCTACCCAGACAGCTAAGAAGAACTTCTCAAATAACCAAGAGCACGTGTAGACAGGATGTTTTGTTTCAGAATCATCAATAATTGGAAACATTGGAGGCGGTACATATCTTTTATAGATTTTCTAAATTTTCTCCCTATCTTACCTTTAGTTTCAAAGTTCCTCTTAAACTTACGTAGTTCTAAGATGGATTCAAATTGATTTTTAAATCTTCTCCATTTAATAAGTGTCATCATCAGAATAGTCAGGCAGATCTCTCTCAGTATCTACAACACAGGCTGAAAACTAACAGGAAGACTCAAATGTTTGTGTCCCTAGCTTGTTTTAGTAATGACGGCTAAGTAAGAGGGAATCAAGGACTATTAAGGGCCGAATTAAGTAAGGTGCAGTGAGGCTTGGGGCAAAGCATTATCACCAGAGATTCGGAGTGCCTAGTGTCTAGTGTCTGTCTTTGACAGTCTACCAGTCTAGCTGTGATAGTATGAAGCATAACATGGAACACCCGATCGCAAACACCCTGGCAAACAAACAGGCTGGTATAATTAAAACTCATGGGCCTAGAAGCACAGCTAATAAACACAGCATTTAGGAGGCTAAGGCAACTCTAAGTTTGAGACCTACAGGGGCTGCAGACTGAGATCTTGCCCTCACCGCCAAGGGCTATATATAAGTTGTAACCTAGAAATTCAAATTCCGTTCTTATGGCCAGGTGTGGCAAATACATGTCTCTAATGCCAGCACTCAGAAGACAGAGGCAGGAAGGGACCACGAAGTTTCAGGCAAGCCAGAGGTACTCACTGAGAGCCCATCTCAAGACATGAAACAACCAACAAAGAAAAAAGAAAACCTCTTGGAAACAACGACTATGTGTATTAATAGATCAAAAAGTCACTTTTCCTCCTGGGGGGAGGGATTGATAGTGCATTTCCAAACCAACAAAACATCTAGGAAAGTTAGAACAACGATAAGTATGGAATGTAAGCTGTAATAAAATAACACCCATCTTCAAATAGCTAGTATTTTCTCTGATCTTTAATCATCATGGTAAAAAGAAGAAAAGATCACAGGGAAGGGAATGAAAACTATGAAGAATGGACTCAGACTTTAGGAGCTCAACAGATGCATTCTTAGAAACCAAAGGCTACCCATAAACAGATGGGTGCAGACGCTTTGTGAATGAAGGTAGGAAGTAAAAGGAAAGATGGAAAAGGGGGGAAAAAGAAAAAAAAAATCTCCTGTGAATACTGCTGCCTTGCAGATGGGTTAAACATTGAATTGCTACAGCATTTATCCATTGAAATTTTATTATTAATCACTTAATAATGATTAAACTTAAAAGCTAGGCTTACACTTGATCAGTAGTCAATGCCTCAGCCTCAGAGACCATGCTCCGCTGAGTTCCAACAGCATTCGTCAGACTGGGAAGAAAAGAAATAAAACCAGAGATCTAGGATCCCAGCTTTTAAAAACTGAGTGATAAAGAGATGCTGTTTCATACTCGCACTGCCAAATAGCTAATTTTATATGCTGACACATCTATGAAGCACACTTACTGCCTATTCCAGTCATGTTCTACCTACCATGGTGTGCATGCTTACCTTGATCTCCTGAAAGAACAATTGACAGGGAAAACAAGATAAAAAAAAATATATGGAGCCGGGCGGTGGTGGCGCACGCCTTTAATCCCAGCACTCGGGAGGCAGAGGCAGGCGGATCTCTGTGAGTTCGAGACCAGCCTGGTCTACAAGAGCTAGTTCCAGGACAGGCTCCAAAACCACAGAGAAACCCTGTCTCGAAAAACCAAAAAAAAAAAAAAAAAAACAAAAACATTCATACAAAAAATATATGGTTGGGAGCAGTAGAATTAAACACTTAAGCCCACTTCATGAATCTGGCTAGTGGAGAGTATAGTTTGAAAATATGGGCCAAAGCGGTTTAGGAAAAGGGGGGGAAGAAGCATAACATCAAATAGTTTTGCTCAGTAAACAGACATTTTTATTCTGCCCCCAGGATTTCTGCAGTGCCGTAATCTTATTGCCATCTTTTATTTGATAGTCTCATTTATTCGGCAATATCATGGTTACGGCCTTATGAGACAAGTAAAACTAGTAATCTCCTCATTATGCCAGTTCCTCTTCAAATACCAGGGCACTTCCAAGTGGGTCAAACACCTGAGGAAGTGAGGACAATGACGAATGTGGCTCAAGTCAGAGGCGGATATTAAGCAAGTACTAATCAAAGAACACCGGCCCTCAAACAGTTGGCACTTCCCCCAGCCTCTAACAATCACAGTCCAGAAACATAAAACGAAGGAATAACATAGCATGGGCCCGTTTGAATCTCTCTCTATGACAGAGAAAATGACAGTAAACACCAAGGTCATCTTATGGCAGAAATGAGATTCTTTCACTGGAGACAAGTACATGCCTCATAAAAACCAGAGCAAAAAATAGTAGAAGCAGCCTTTTAAAATTATTATATGTACATGTGCATGCCTCTGCATGGGTGACTGTGGGTGCCTGGTGTGAGAATTATAGGTGGTTGTGAGCCACCTGAAGTAGGTTCTAGAAACAGAATTGGGGCTCCTCTCTAAGAGTAACAGATGCTCCTAACTGCTGAGCAACCTCACCAGTCCCCAAATCTAGTTTAAAAAAAAAAAAAGTAAACGGTCTAGCAAACACGTGCTTCCAGCCCAGCCAAATTGGTCTACTCATTGCTAAATATTCCATGCATTCACATTTCCAACTATTTGCAGGACATGTGAATTTGTGTGATTCATCATCACGTAAAACTCAGCATTTCAAAAATAAAACGCTCTTTCCTAGATTAAAAACTTTGCTGAATTGTACCAAATCACCTCCTCCTTCCAACTGCAGGATCAGTATACGGGCAATCACATAGGCCTCCGATTGCTCTGATTCCAGAAGAAAATCTCTGGACTCAAACCTCCATGCTTTCTTTCTCTATTGAATATTTTCTCTGTTCTTTCTCATTAGCCCTGTTGAGATTTCCACTGTCTCTTTTATGTTCTACACAGCATCCCCTACCTGTTTGTGCTGCAGTGCCGAACAATCCTTAACACGACCAGCTCAATCCTTCCAAAGTATTTAGATGACAACTAATCCTCATTCTCAAACTCACCACAACCACCACCACCACCAGTCATGTGTGTGTGTGGGGGGGGGACATGGTATGAGACAGAGAACTGACACACACATTAGCACTTATCTGCAGTTACTGTGTATTACTGTCTTCCTTTCTATACGCATCTTGTCCTATCACCTAGATTGTATTCCCTACTGGTCTATGAGGAGCCACACACTTAGTAGGCACTCAATAAATATTTATTGGCTAGCAGACTGATTTCACTCACTGAGTTCCCAGGGGGTCCTGTAGGCTGTCAGATGAAAACAAAGTAATAACTGACTGAGTCATAGAATTTTTGAGTAAAAAGAGTCTACAGAGATAAACTAATCCAAATGCTTCCATATAGAGATGAAGACAGAAATACAGAGATAAACTCAGAAAAAATGGTAAACAAGCTGTTTAAGTGAAAAACAGAGACAGACACCATCACAATGGGCATCTCAGAGCACTCTGAGTCTCAGACCATTTCCCTTTATTACACTGCTGTCCTAAGAAACAGGAATAATATAACGTGCACATAAATGATCTAAGATGCCCTTAATGAATTAAAAATATATCAGCACATTAAAAATAATCTATTCATATCAGATTTTAAATTTGACCACTCTAATACTAATAAGCTTGTTAAAATATATACTAGACATTTAATTACAATAATTTGTCTGCCAAGGGGAGATTCAGGGGACCTATTTGAGGGATGGCTTGAAAATGACCAGTGACTTCTCTTTCCCCATCAACATATATTCTAACACAAAGCAGAAACATTCGTTGGAAGCATAGCAATGTTTTCTTCATCCTTGCTTTCTCTGCTCCTGTATCCATTGAGAAACAGCATTTTACAATAGATCAGTGTATTGACTCTGGGAGTGCACCTTCATGATAAAAGGAGGTATAAGGAAATGAAATTACTTTAAAGAAATAAAAGAGGAAAACAGAGTGTGGCTTACTATGAGGTGAAAACACTCCTGCCTTCTTTCCCTGGGTGATCATGAAGACCCTCCTCTGGGCTTGTTGAGTCTCACAGCAGGCTTTTCTTTGATAACCATTGTCCCCACTCTTGCCTCAAGTCATTAAACTAAGGGAGATTCTGACTATACAGCACTGAAGTCATCGTCCACAGTCTCAATGGAAGATGATCACCAGTGAGCACACTTGCTCCTACATCTGGCAAATTGCTTTGACAGCGATAGTCAGAAGTTTACAATGTCATTTTGCCCATGCAGCAGCACCCAGTGGAGGTGGTAAGGGCTTTATGTCCAGGCTACTTCTAGTTACAGCAATTATAATGCTTCCTGCCTCTTACCATTCTAGTGACTGTTGTGCCACCTAATCTAGTCTTAGTCCCATCTAATAAACTCTCTTCTCAGTACAGCCAGAACTGCTACTGTTCTTTGCATCCAGAATCATCTTAACAGATTTAATAGACTCTCACATCATAAAGATTCATTCCTAAGAGTTAAAAACAAAATGGCCTCGCCAATGGCAAAGGGCATTATCTCAGATACTTGTTACTCAAGAGGTTGATGCAGGAAGATATGTTATGTTTCTAGTCTGCCAGAGCTACAGAGTGAGTTCAAGTTTGGTCTGGGTAAATTAATTTTATGTCTCTGTTTCAAAATTTGTAAAAATCTGGGGTGAGAAGGGGGTAAGGAGGGATGGAGATGTAGCTTAGTTCATCAGTGAGTGTTTGCCTAACATTCATGAGGCTACAAGGCTCAATTTTTACTACAGTGGTTCTCAACCTGTGGGTCGCAACCCCTTTGGGGGTCGATGATTCTTTCACATTGGTAGTCTGGGGCTATTGGAAAACACCAATATTTACATTATGATTTATAACAGTTATGAACAACAGTTACAACAGCTATGAAGCAGAAATGAAAATAATTTTACTGTTGAGAATTAACACACATTAGGAAGTGTATAGATGGATTTGCAGCATCAACAACTAAGTGACTAAATAGCATGACGTACATGGGTCACACTTCCCTCAAACATGACACAAGGGAGCTCAGGCCCAGGATGAGGGGCAAATGGCATCTGCAAGGCTCAGCAGTGCTGCCTCCGCTCCAGTGAATCACCCAGGTTTTGCTGTACTGGTAGGTCCAGGGAAGGTGGCAGGACAGCCTTTGCTTAGAGGCAGCACTCAGCAGTTAGTTCTTCTGGAAGTATGGGAAGAATTCTACGGTTACTCTGTCCCTGAGGAATTCCTCAAGGTATGCTCTCATCTGAACATGTGAAACTCTGTACGTGTCCTCAACCATTCTGAAACGACTGTTACAGATGGCTCTGCGGACACTAACTACTCCAGGTAACGGAATGAAGTGCAGTGCTGCCATATCCAAGAAAAACACATTGAAGTACAGAATACATAAAAGGAGAATATTTTAAAGTAAAAAAAAAGAGCCTACTATATTCAGGCAAAGTATTGATTACAGGAATTTATACGAAGGAACGAATAGAGTAAATAAGAAGAAGGTCTGTTGATGGTAAGTTTATAAACAAAAATTATGCCCCAACTACATTTACACTCGTAATGGATAAACAAATCACAGGCTGCACACTCGTTACGAGTTGAAACAACTCCATAGCTGTGGGCACCAAAAAGTTATTAGATTGCAGTTTTGCTTATTTTATTCGTTTTCTAAAGCTTTGCAAAAACAAAAAACAAAACAAAAAAAACCCTTTCTCAAAGACATTTTTACTGTTTTGCTTTAAAAGAACATCTATTACAAATACACGAAGAGAGAAGACACAGAGAAACAGGTGCAAGGGGTAAAACAGAAAATTTTAGGAATGAAAGTGGTCTATCATCATGACCAAAGACAAGCCACACAGTGGGGACACCTTCAATCTTGAAGCCTGTGTTGTACTCTCTACTTCCTCCCACCTTCTGGGGTCACAGAGCATTCTGGGTGCATCCAGTTAAGTCAGTGAAGCAGAAGATCTGGGCTCTTACACCCATTTTCTCTGGCTTCAGCCAGTTTCCACACCCCTAAAATGAAAAACTGTATTTAAATGCCTACAAAACACCTTCTAGAGCATATACTATTATCATGATTAAATGCCTACAAAACACCTTCTAGAGCATATACTATTATCATGATTAAATGCCTACAAAACACCTTCTAGAGCATATACTATTATCATGATTAAATGCCTACAAAACACCTTCTAGAGCCTATACTATTATCATGATTAAATGCCTACAAAACACCTTCTAGAGCCTATACTATTATCATGATTAAATGCCTACAAAACACCTTCTAGAGCATATACTATTATCATGATTAAATGCCTACAAAACACCTTCTAGAGCCTATACTATTATCATGATTAAATGCCTACAAAACACCTTCTAGAGCATATACTATTATCATGATTAAATGCCTACAAAACACCTTCTAGAGCATATACTATTATCATGATTAAATGCCTACAAAACACCTTCTAGAGCATATACTATTATCATGATTAAATGCCTACAAAACACCTTCTAGAGCATATACTATTATCATGATTAAATGCCTACAAAACACCTTCTAGAGCATATACTATTATCATGATTAAATGCCTACAAAACACCTTCTAGAGCATATACTATTATCATGATTTTTTTATTAAACCAGGAACTAAAATTTGCTGATCGACAGTCATTGAGTACACATTATCAACCTTCTAATACCGTCAATCTTATATTATTTGGTGGTAAGCCGACTGTGTGTCACTTCAGTAGGTATTTAACATAACAGAGTTTATATGATCAGGGTGTGGAACAGCATGCAAGCACTAAGAATTCCTTCTAGACCTAAAGTTAGAGACTCTGAGGGTCCTCTATGCTGTGTGCGCACTGCACTGGTAAAAGGTGGAGGGTCAGAATGCTTAACAAAGTTATGAAAAATGTTGATTGTCCCACCCCTAGTTTTAATATCCACCTCTTGTTAAGCTATAATATATGACTCAAACACTCTGTAGCACAATAAAGAGGAGAGAGAATGGGAAAGTGGATAGTCGAGTATTTCTCACTAGGGAAACAGATACCCAAATATTAGGATTCCTTATTGGCTAACACATTTTTACTTTAGCTAATTGCTTCTTTTTATCTGCAACTGGCCAAGCTCATTAGCAAAAACGTGTTCAAGGAATAGATTCGAGAAGGAAGAACAGACATGAATAGAATTGACACTTAACAGCAATTACTTGTATTTCATGTACCAGCTCTGGTACTGTGTAAAGCGTGATACTTACTTATATCTCAGCACTGAATATGCTCAGAATCAAACTCGTCCTCACATTTACACAGCTTGTCAAGTAGTGTTTTGGTCTACTACTTTATGTCAAAAAATCTAAGTAGCAACAACACATGAAGAAAACCACCATGTGATGCTTTCTAAGCAATGACCATGTGATTCACAATATATTAAGGACCACAGGAAACACTAGGCGTAAGAAAATTTCATCAATATAGCCAGGAAAAGTCAGTTGCCTGCTAAATAGTGCAGTCCAACTCATGTCGTTTTATTTGGCTAAACTGAGACAAAGAAATTAAAAAAAAAACACTGGGTGGCAAATTTGGGTCTCAGATCACAAAATTAGAGGTACAGATTAGAAAAAACAACAGGAATAAACACTAATGCCACATGAATTAGATGGATTTAAAGAGCATATCCTTGGATGATGTAGAATGGTCAAAGCTAAAAGCCAAATAGCCAAGGAGAGAGTTAAAATTTCTTTTAATTCTTCTAATTAAGGTGGCCATTAAAAAAAAGCAATAAGGAGAGAAGTTAAATGTAGATATAATAGAATAGAGAACCAAAGAACAGTTTTAAACTTTACCTTAAAAAGGATGACTTCAGGAGACTGAGGCAGGAGATTCACAGGTTCACACTGAACCTGTTTTAGCAAAACCAACAATTAAATTAACAAACAAATAAAATTGGATTGCTAATGGTGCCATGTCCTCTAAAAGACTAGATTCTAGAACATCAATAGAGGGACACAGCGTGGAAAGAAAGGGTATGAACTCTGCACGGTAGGAAAGAGATGAGAACACTGGCATGAGGAAGCCAAGTTTGGGACTGAGAAAGCAGGTGTCCCTGACAAGCCTGCATTTGCTCCCTAAAGTAAGACGTGAGACGTTGTGAGTAAAGGGATATGTGACTGAGCAGAGGGTTTGACTGAAACTATTATGGAAACCTCAACTAGTGGTTGTAGTGAAATAAAAGCATGAAAATAGCATATATTGAAAATGGACCTGATAGTATTCTACAGTTAGAACTGGAAAGGGGCAGGGCCTGTGGTACCAAGGGCCTGTCGAAAACACTGCTGTGTTCATTTATATTTCATCTGTCAGATGTGCATAGTAAAGTAGTGACAGAAAAGAGCTGGTGACAGAACACTTCATTACATAAACTCACCACCTTCATGATAAAAATGGTTTCCATAACACCCTTAGGTTCAAAACACCAGGACTAAACGGTTCCTAGATAGAGAGACAAAGCTACAAATGAGGAAACTTGTAGCTTTTAGACTTCCCTATCTAAAATGCTTTTAACTCAATTTGCCAATCTCAACATTTATAAGTCAACCCACAAATCTATTAAATTGGAAAGACCATGACGATAACACACACCTGGAACTATTTCTTAAACAAGCAAGCAGTCACTGGTTTTGCCAGCTGTCTGAGAATATCTCAGAAAGCCCTTTTCTAAGTGCTCATCTTCTCCCCAAGATCAGCGCATCCTGGACTGACAGGAAGAAGGGGAAAACAACCATGAGGGCTGTATAACCGGGGTGTAGTATACAGTCTGGGGTGTGCTTTAATAAGCTGCACAGATGACTTTGGTGGCACATCTGAGGCTGAAACCATTTTTAATAAGCATTAGTATTAGCATGTTGGCCTTGAGAAGTGAGCAGTACACACAAATGGAAATGAAAAGCGGGTGTGTGTTAAGCTGAGCAAAGAGGAATAAAAAGCTGATGATCAGCAGCACACAAAGGTAGGCAGAACTCTGATTTAATGAAATATAGCAGGAATACCATTTATGGAGGGAAAAATCTGTTGGATCAGGACTGCCCCCTGGGAGAATGCAAAGCCAAAGGGTTTAACCTAATGGTTATTATTTTAAATCTCGAATAAAAGCCAGAGTAAACATGTCCAGTTTCTGCTTGTCATTTTATCTGTAAAGTTCTTTTCTCAGGATTGACAACAGTGTTTTTGTTATCTATTCAGCATCTTTCTTTGAAGAGAGATTCTAATAACACAATGCTAGAAGCCTAACTTCCCTAATCATTCCAGTTTGGACCTTCTTACCAAAACAGAAAAGGCCCATCTGAAATTCCTTATAGAGAGGATGAAAATGCCCTTAAACTGGAAGAGCCAGGGCTAAGAACACGCAGACAAGGGATCAAGCTCAGTGTCTGTGTCCTCAGAGGTCCTGCGGTGGCTCTCTCACCAGACCCCTGCCTGACCACTACTCTGGGCAGAAGCTCATTCCCCGCAGACTTAGCACTGCCAGGAAGATGACCATTCTCTACCACAGTTCCCAGAATTATCACAACAGATTGCCTAATCTTTTACATTTAATAAATACACGTGGTTATCCATTCAAACCTCATCAAAATTGCTCTTCCCACACTGCTGGTGTGGGAATTGACCCCTCCATACCTTGTATTTTACCAATGAAAACTACCCATTTGACTCAAGATTGGGAATGAGGCTGTTCCAGGTGCATTTGAAAAGGAATGTACTGAAAATAAAGAAGAAATTATCTCAATTTGATCAGCAAAACTTACTGTGCAGGGAGGCAATTATGAGATCACACCAAAAATCCCAATGGTATACAAAGGAAAAAGCAAGTCAACTCAGTTATCAAGAGAAACAAAAAGGAGAAAGATCCTAGAAAGAGATAAGGAAAAATCAAATGAGTAGTGCCAAAGTGAAAGAATTCTAGCAGGGGAGACTTCATGTTCTGTGTAGAAAGTTGCTGGTAGCCATTAACAAAGAGTAAAGAAATAGATATAGAGAAAAACAAGAACATTCTTGTAGGACCACAGAAAGAGGTGGCTAGCCTAGAAATGGTTTAAACAAGCCAAGTTTCTGGTAGGGTCCAGGTAAGAAACCACAAGAAAATGTATGTGCATATAGAGCAATTCTAGATTTCTTTAAGGAAAAAGGTCAGACATAGTGGTACAAACTTTAATTCCAGCGCTTGGAAGACAGAGGCAGGTGGACTTCCCAGTAAGAGGTCAGCCAGTAACAGTTCCGGAACAGTCAGAGCTACAGAAAAACCCTGTTTCCAAAACCAAAAAATATAAAGTCGAGGTGAAGCTTTCTCTTTATCCTGAAATATCTCTTTATAATATTTATTAATCTACAAAGGTTTTTATTTAAGGCATTGCATTCAGTTTTACTCATGCCAAAGCATATGTCTATGATAGAAGAGACGGTTTTCTTTTAGTTTCTCGACCTACAAAATGATCTACAGGTGCATGCCAATATCTCCACAAGTTGCCAAACAGTGGTTGGTAAATTCACTGCCTGCTTCAATAATCAGTTTCTTGGAGCACAGCCATGCCTGTGTGTTTGTGTACTGACTGTGGCAGAGTTACAGAGGTGCACTGGAGACCATATGACTCTCAGAGCTGAAAATGTTTACTATTTGATCCTTTATGCAAAAAGTGTGCAGCCTCTACCTTACATCACTGCTCTTAAAACTGACTGTAAGAGTTTACTTCCAGAACACTACTCTTACAATTAGGAGGCCACATTGTAAGAACGACTGTTATACTGAGGTGTGTGTAGGGGGTTCAGGGTATGGGGGGAAGCACAGGCTTCAAGCGGTCTTCATATAGTTCCTCTGAAGCAGTCTCAGGCTGATTCATGTACTCCAAGCAACTGAAGAAGTGCTTGAAAAACAGCAGCCTCTACGAAAACTCAGGATAAAGGAGACTTCCTCTCTCCTGGAATAATTTTCTGGGGGACAGGGAGGAAGAACCTGTCATTTATTCAGGCTACTAAAACTGGCCAAAGACACCACGGTAAATAAGCCTGCACCTCTTTTCCAAAGAACACTCACAGCGCTTCCATTAGGAGGAAAGAGAGCAACCAACACTGTCATCTCTGCTTTTAGCAGCAGCAGGACATCCAGCAAGAAGCTGTGTGGAACACCGGACTTGCTGAGCAATGTTACCTCCTGAAGCTTCTATGAGGGAAAAATGAATGGCTATATTTAGATCCTGCCTGGCCCATAGGAAGCCTGGTGTGTGTTAGGGATCACTGCTGTTGCTGTTAATTTTCATTATTATTAACACTGTCTTGGTTGTGTTGCTCTTGCTGCACTCAGTGTCTGTGGAAGAGGCAGGGGTGACGATGGATGCAGAGTGGACAGTCTTGGAAGTATATTCCAACTGTAAAATTCTATAAATTAGATAAAAGGAGTTCAAAGACAGATATCATGGTGCATGTTCTCACAGAAGGCACCTTTCAGAGAGAGGATGAAGAGGCAAACCGCGATTTCACAAGGCCAGAGAACTGTCTAGAAGATGAAGCTGTCAGAACGGTCCTGGGAAGAGGTCACCCTGAGCTGATGGAGATATCATGGTCACCTCGTAGCAGCAGAGCACAGCCTTGGGAGCACATCCTTCCATCCGCAACAGAGTCAATCACACATGTCACTGCAGAGGCAAGATTCATGGCCCCGGCAACAGGCCAGTGTTATTCAATATGCATGAAATCAAAGTTTTCATCATTTCCAGTGGTCAAAGGCCATTGAGTGTTAAATCCCAGAATACCAGGATTAATGAAAGAGTCATTAAAGACCCAGCACTAAATCACTTCTGTAGCCAATGCTCAGAGTGATGTCTATAATACATTATAAGGCTGATTAAAAAGAAACAAGTTCCAATTTAGAAATAAATTACCTGATCTTTTTAAAACACGTTGGAAGCTATCACAGCAATTTTGTTATTATAAGAGAAAGAGATGGTGGGCAAAAGAAGTTATGTCAGTAATGGGGACTCATCATCCTAAAATCACTGGGCAATAACTTCCAAAGACATAGTAGCAGAGTCAGAAGAGTTCTAAAAACTGTTAAATTTGACTTCTGCCTTTGACTTTGTCATTTTTGGGCTGAAGGTCACTAACACCTATGGTCCAGAAAACACAGGCTTGGGTTCAGTACATTTTAGAGTAATTAGAATTTGGTTATAGATCTGTTTCCCTGCATAATGATGCCAATCTCCACTGCAGGCTTTCCGAGTCGCTATGAAGAGAGAAACAGAACTTCTACCCAGGGAATAAAGCCAAAGGAAGCTGCAGGTAGGGCTGGAAGGAAGGACAGTCACATCTGGTGACCCTTACAAACAATCTCCAAATTCACACTGAACACCTAAAGGTAGGCATAATTTATCTATGCATTCCCGTTACCAAATTTCTTGACTGAAAAAAAAAATCACGGAACCACAGAGTTCTATCTACTGTTTTAGGTTACACTTTTAAAAGGTATTTGTTCTCAGACAGGCTATGGGTAAGGTTTTAGAGATACTACACCTTTAATCCCAGCACTCGGGAGGCAGAGGGAGGTGGATCTCCCTGAGGTCAAGGCCAATTTACAAGAGCTAACTCTAGGAAAGGCTCCAAACTATAGAGAAACCCAGTCTTGAATTCCCGCCCCCCAAAGAAATACTGTTAATCCAGTGGATCCAAACAAAAATTGGCAACACATTCAGCCCTCTGTATGTGTGGCTTCCACACCTATGAAGTCCACTAACTACATGTCAAAACTATTCAGAAAACATAAAAATAATGCTTACAATGTATATACAGACTTCATTCCTTGCCATTATGACTTCAACAGTACAATATAACAACTACTTACATGGAACCCATTGAATTAGGTATCATACTCAACCAGAGAAGATCAAGTACATGAGATTATATGTGCAGGTTATATGCAAACACTGAACATGTATGGATCTGGGTATCTACAGGGGTCCTGGAATAAAGGCTCTGTAGATACTGAGAGACGACAGTGCTAGGCTTGACAATCCTCTATGCCAATAATAAAGAATGAGATTATATTTCTCCTTAAAAAGATACCTTGAAGGCCTTGCTAAGGTCAAGTGATCTAATTCTAAAATCTGTGTTATATCACCATAAATGGTGTTCAAACTGTCTGACCCCAGATAGTTTGTTCTATCTGTTCTTGGTATGCTGGCTGAAAGACCATTTACAAATAGGAAGGCAGACCAGAAAGCAGTCAGAGTTATAAATGGGGTTATATCTAGAAGGGCATCAACATAACACAGCAAATCTACTCCAGGATATTAGTTGGACTGAAGACTGCCAAATAGTCATGCTTTAGTCATCAAAACACACATTATTAATTTCAGACACATCAGTCTCTACTCAAAATAGAATACAATAAACTATTCTTCAAGGCTATTTTATTACAGGCTTAAAATGAAGTAATGTTTACAAATGATATTTACTGAGCCTGATACACGGATAAATGACACTTCAATTTGAAAGGTGTTTATTATTTGGAGATGCAGTTTGAGCTAATTATCAACAGAGTCAACAAATGAGGTTAAGACCAATATAACCTAGTTTGTGTTGAAGAGAAAATTTCACAATACTACATCGATAACTATCCATTCAAAATAAGTAAGTAAATAAATAAATCTGAATTCAATGACCAGTCAAAAAGTAGGGCTGAAAGGAACCTTCTATGGTCCAAGCAAACTACACTGCTGTTCTCTGCGGAATGCATATTAACCACGGTCATATTAGCAGGATAATGGCAACAAGACCATGGAGGCAATTAGCTAGAAATCACTAAGAGCGCAGTACGCAGTGACAAATGCCTTTAAACTCAGGGCTGCAGAAGCAGAGGTAGGCAGATGGATTCCAGGCCAGTCAGAGCGAGTTAGTGAGACCCCTTCTCAGAGAAAACGCGAGATAACTGGTTGGGAACATCTGAGTGCACTCACAAAGGGCAGGCACCCTGGCAGACTTGTAAATCCCCACTCTCAGGTAGGATAGCCGCTTTATGGCTATGTCACAGGGTATGGCTAAGTCAAAGAAAAAGTCATGGCTAGAAGCTAAAAAACAACAAAAACCCGCTTTGTGGCTGCGGCTTCTCTCAATCATAAGCAGCAGTGACCATACCACCCTTTGCCAGTCTTAGCCAGCTGGGAAGAAACACAGGATGAAAGCAGAGTATCAGCAGTGCCATGAAGTGTCCCATCCTGAGCTGGAGGCAGATCTAGCTGTCACCAACTCGTCTCTAAACTGCGCTGAGATCATATACTTTCTAAGCAGAATTTGAATAGGAGAAATCAATCAAATCAGAGAAGGCTGCGCTTAGACACAGGAAGTGATAGAATGAACGTCTGTAAAGGCTTTCATTCAACTTTTTTCCTACTGCTCTGCTGATTTGGGAGCCTGATGTTTCCTCCATATGCGTCCTTCTTGACTCAATGTGAGCTCTGCTCCAGACCAACAGAGTAAAATCTACAGGCATGAAATCACTATTTTAAAAACCTAAGCTTTAGTACTTACTTAAATTGGGGACATGTTGCATTGTTTTTTACAAGTGTCTCACAAGATTCTAAATAAGTTTTGTGAAAAAAACAGTAAAATTCTTTTTCTAAAAAAAAAAAAATACTCAATTTCTTAAGAAATGAAGGGCTAAGAAAGACTGAGTACAATCTAGGCCTAGTACCTGTGCCCACCTCCCCAATCATAAAGTTGCCAGTGCACATGATCTTCAGAAAGTAGCAGAATCCAAGAAGTATAAGTAGGAACAGACCAAATGCTGTTAACTGTTTCAGAAACAGCAACTTAATCCTTGAGGCTTCTATTTAGGTTGGAAGAAAGTAGGGAATTAGCTGGGTATAGCAACCAAGGAGAAGTTCCCTCATCTCTTGTCTCTTCACAACAGAACTTGCCAGTTGCTATACTGCAGTTCTTGGGCAGCTGGGCTGACAAGAGCCCCCTCCCAAATGTACATATTACTTGGTAGGGAAGGGGAGCTCTCTGCCTCTCTGAACAACAGGGACAAATAACTCATGACCATTCTGACAAAACCAGGCCTATGTATCTAGTTTATTATTAGCCTGACATTAAACACCACTTAAAAACAAAACAAAACCACACGCCCACACAAACACATACCCCAAGATGGAAAATTACACAATGCCATCTGGAATGATCTGCTCTGACAAAGCAGAACCTACCTGCCAGACCTAGTAAGTCCAAACATAGGGACAGGACAATCTCGCAGTCTCCTTCACATTCCTTTTGATGTGCAATCTAAACAACAGTTTAGATTCTAGAAGGCTGTCACTCTGTTCGGAGAATACTAAGCCATGACTAGCTGAAATGGACTCTGTTCTACTGAACCCAATCATTTTTGAAAAGATAGAACAAAATTGTTTTGGCACAAAACGGTTCTCAGGGAGAAAGCTCAAATTAAGTTTTTGTCTTATTTGGATGGTGGGGGACACGACAGAATTCTCCACCCTGGCCCATTACAGTTCATGGCCACAGACCAGTCAGTTGGCACAGGAACGGGAGAGGGGGGTGCTTTTGTTCCCCAGAATTTATTAGTACCTGGACCAAATCCAAGGTCTACCGTATTGAGGCCTAAAATGTGGCAGCTGCTGGAGACTTTCACTTCTCTACAAAGTCTAGAAGTCTGTAATTAAGAGTTCTAGAAATAAGAGCCAGTGAAACCTAACTATACATGGAAACAAAATTGTGTGTGTGTGTGTGTGGGGGGGGGGGGGGGGAGTCAAGAGTTTTCCTAAGAATTGAAAAACAGAATTTTCTGTTTTGCTTAGTGAGTCATCTTTCTAATATAAATGATATCTGAGCCCAAACAAGAGGTTAAGAACTTTAAAACATCCTAATCTTTCCTTCCTGTGGGGAATGAGGTGGGGGGAGGGGAATAACTTGGTTTCCTGCTTTGAAATACAATAAGCAACTAAGGAAACTCTGGTGAACTTTCTCTTGATCTGATGTATCCACAACTGGAGACTGCAAAGCGGCACATGAGGGAACACACACCTCTCAGAAAGGGAAGGTTCTGAGAGCACAGTGTTGGCAAAGTGCAGTGCAATACTTCTTACTTTAAAAAGACAAAGGATGTTGCCAATGCCAAGATGATACTTTTTTTTTAAGGAGGAGGATGGCATGAGGACTGTAGAAAGCTCCCCTTGTTTCTGACAGCTGATAAATGACAATTTCAATACAATGGAGGAACAAATTAGAGCAACAATCTGGTGACTTTTTATTTATAAGCAGATGTATCAGAAACCCAAAAGGCTCTATGTGAAACCCACAGTAACATGTAGAAAGCAGCCTTAAATTCCTTCACCAAGTAACTGCTCTTAAACAGCTACAAATCATACCATAACCTTATCTCTGAGGCCCTGGCTAAATCTCTTTAAATTTGACATCTTTCCATAATTTAAATTCATTTTTACTTAAGGCAGAAACGTTCATAAAAACAACAAGGAAAAGAAAGCTATTTTAGAGGGTGCCAAACTTCTATTACATTAAATTGGTGGCCTTCCATTTTCACCACTTCACAAACAGATGTAGCCGGCAGGTGCCTGGTCCTCCAGCTTAGAGCAAGCACAGGAGGAAGACGCTGCATACAGTGTTGACTCCACGGCACCTGGTACGAGTAACTACTAGTCATGGTGCATGAAGTTTCTTGAGACGGTGAGAATGGCACAGACACCACTCGACGTTTATGCGAGAACTTGGCAATCAATACGGTCTGGTGTGAACAAAGGGCTCTACCGTCAACACGATGGTAAAATCCACACCATAACTCAAGTGGGACATGAGTTTTGTTTGGTCATTCCTTGGTGGGGGACAGAGGGTGGCAGGTGTTGGGGGAAAGAGTGTAAGATTTGAGCCTAGTATCTTAAATATTCTAGCCGAAGAAATGTTCTACCAATAAGCACTCAGGTCAGGCAACATGCTACATGAATGTTTCGGTTAATTAGTTAGAGAATATTTTCTGTGGTTGAGCTCATTTGAATGTAATAAACAATAAAAAGATAGCATACAAAACATGAAAGAAAATTTGCAGTAAATGAGGACTATCTAAGAAAAGGAAATGGTTAGAAATATAAGAGGGAGGGAGAGACAGGAGAGAGAAGGGAAACAAGAAGAGGCATTAGGTCCACAGGGACTGGCTGGACATCTCTAACAGCAGTGTGAGGCACACCACTAATATCTCTAACATGCAGACACTAAGCTGAGACCAAGATTATACAGCTATCTATTAGTAAAATTGAAGGGTTTACTTCATGTCTGTTTACTTACAAACTCCACTGCGAGTGTGGGCTACAAAATCTGAGGGACACAAAAGAATTTGTCTGAGAGCCAAGCAATGGTGGCGCACACCTTTAATCCCAGCACTCAGGGGGCAGCTGCAGCGGATCTCTGAGTTCAAGGTCAGCCTGGTCTACAGACCAAGTGCCAGGTCAGGCTCCAAATCTATACAAAGAAAGCCTTTCTCAAAAAACCTAAGAAAAGAATTTGTCTTAGACTACATCTAAATAAACACTTTGTTTCTACTTTTAACCTTTTTGAAAATGTCTGTACAATTTCTATTGCTTTTTAAGAGACCATTCAGCATGTACTGCAGCCAATCTCTTAAGCATCAACATAACTGGGAGATAGAAAAATCTGTAAAAACCCTATCCCTATTTCCTTTAACACTTTATAACTGTGCCAACTATAGGAATTATAAACACTAAAGGATTGAAAATGATGTAAAGAACCTAGAAATTTTGGATATTGGTAACCATGTCAAATGTCCCAAGTGCACTAGCCAAAGAAATAAGGAATGCTTGAAGGAGGTCAGAATGGCCAGACTAAAAACTATGCCCACCATCTGTCCTTTACAAGGCTCCGACAAAATAAGGCAAAGGTCAACACAGAAAAAGAACAAAGCTCTCATGATGATGGCTATGAAGAATGCATGTTAAGCGCACAGCGGGAAATACGTGCAGATCCTCAAAGATGGGAAGCAGAAGGGATCAGATTGGTGAAGAAATGGCAGCATGATCACTAAGAAGACAGAAAACTTGGAGCATATAGAGGAAGCTCTGAGGACACAATCAAAGCATTCATTAGGAACCCCAGTCAAAATAGCTGCCTGCACAGATGGAGCACTCCCAGGTCTCCCTGAATCTCACAGAATCACTGCCTGGTCTGACACCTGGAAAAAAACCTCAATAAATACATTTATGAGCAGGCATGTTATAGGCATGTCTGCTGTCCCAGACTTGTTATGTGTAATCCCAAAAATATGAGTTGTTTGCAGAAAACATTTTAAAAGGCTCATGAAAAAAAAAGAGGGCTGTGGATATTCCACTGAAGGCCCAAGACTTACAAAAAGTGCATTAATAAAATTATGTACAACATTGAATATCTACTGGCAGAGTGGCTTTAAGTTCTTTGGGTTATCTTGTCTCATCCTTCTGGATAAGATTTGAAGAGAGAGGTGCTTTGGAAACAAACCACTTTAATCACAATATAAAAACCAACACCAAGTAAACTCTTTGCCATTCCACTAGTCCACTGTTCTCATGTGGAAGAGTTCACCTTCGCAGATTTGTGTCCTACACTGTCACCTTGCTACAGAGGACAGAACCTTTTTCAGAAGAAGAAAGAAGAGCGGAGGGGTGAGGAAAAGGACGAATAGAAAGATAGCTCAGCCATTATAAACTACTCATCTTACAAAGGACCCGAGGGGGTTCCCGACAACCACATTTAGCAGCTCCGGGAACTCAACCTCTAAAGGATCCAACAGCTTCTCTGGGATTCCACAAATACCTATACTCAAAAGTGTATTCAAATAATTAAAAATAAAACTGAATCTTAAGGTGCTAAAAGGATGGCTTAGTGGTTAAGGTTGCTCTGTCAAAATGTCTGGGTTGGATTCTTGGCACCTATAGGGTACACTGGCTCATAATCATCCAGCCAATACTTATAGAGAATCTGATGCCCTCTTCTGGCTTCCACGGGTACCAGGCTCAAAAGTGCTGTCTAGATATACATGCAGGCAAGATACCCATACACATAAAGTTAAGTAAATAACACAAGCCTGATGGTTCTTAGGAGACAGCAGCCTCAACCACTCCCTTATTGGGCCTGCATTTATCAATATTCCAAGACAGTATTCTCCGAGAACGACTTCCTGATCTGAAGCTAAGCTTCGCTATCTCTTGGGCTCTCCATGGAATGCTATGAGAAAAAGAAAAAGGGAGTTCTAAATCAACTCGAGAAATATTCAAGTCCACAGAAGCCCGGCAACCCACTCAACTGCTGCTGTAAAGAGAAATCTAGGGAAAGAGAAACCTCTCACATAATTTGTGCATCCACAGGTGCCATTATAAAAAGCCACACTGAGGATCCATAAAGCAATGATGCTATCAAGTAATCAAAAACCGAAAGCTTTAAAGAAGCAAGACAAAATATTTGAATAAAAGAGACAGATTTGCCTGAAACTCAACACGATTTTCAAGTGAACTTGTGCCCCGCCATGTTCCTATAGTGCCTCATAGGGCACATCTCTTCAATGATTGCTGTACTTGAGCTATCAGAGGACAGAGTCATCTACTGTCTCAAGTGTTTTAACCACTTAATGACACACACAAACCAATGCAAGTCTCTCTATCGCTCAAAGTGAAAACTGCACAAATCAAAACTCCCAGAAAACAAGCATCTCTTTTAAATGCAGGTAGGGGTGGGGTCTGGTCAGAAAGAGAATCCTTTCATAACAGTTTAGTTTGAAAGTGAAATACTTCTGCTATGTTTTAAGAATTGAAAACTGAGGGGTAGATTGGCTAACAGAGAGAGCTTCAAAGCTATGGAACCTGAGGCAGAAAAGCTGGAGATTGCATGATACTTGTGCTTTTATTGTGACTGGGGAGGGAGGGGCTAACCAGGATTAAAAGGGAATTATTCTAGCAGAGTGAGACAAGACAGCCCAATGCTTCAGTGGAACAGCTGGAACAAAACTCCCTGAAAATCAAAACCGAAGAAAAGCAAAAGTCAGCCTGTTTGCTTGCTAGTTCAGAAGTCTGACTCAAATAACTATAGGAAAGTGAAGCTAAATGTGAACAATGCACACACAGAAGAAGGGGTTCACAAAGATGGGGCTGAGTCTGCTGGATGACACCCCTGGAACAAAGAGGTCACCCAGAAGTCCTACAGCACTCCCGCGGGCAATAAGGCCCTATATTCATACAGGTATCAAGATGAGTTAGCAGAGGCAATGAAGGGATCAAGAAAGGTGAGGCAGGAATACAGGTGGAAAACACAGAGCAAGCCTGTTACAAAAACCAGACCATCTCTCTTAAAAAGTAAGCTTGTAAGATAGATATAAACCACTGTAGTCTGTACTCCCTGTATGAGCCATTCTTTACCCGTCTGTAGACATGGGCCCCTCCACCATTTCACCATTGTGAAATGTGCCATACTCTGAGCAACATTGTGGAATGGCTCAGCTGACAATTGCTGAGACCGCTGTTTCCAGGGGTGAAGTTGGGAACCTCGTAAAATGGAGTGTGTAACTGTGTGAAGCTTGACCCTAATTTTATTTATGGGTGAATTTTAATAAATTTTAATACAATATACAGAAAAAATATGAAATATAAGCTGGTAGATTTTTATGGATTTGCTAAATTGGAACTCAAAGTAATTGAGAAGTCCGGCACAGGGAAAGGTCACCCCAGAAAATTTTCACTTTTCAAGAAAGCACTGGCAAAAAGGAAAGAATGAGATTTTAATCACTGCAGCTAATTACATAGAGGACTAAATCACAAGAAGAGTTATTTAAGTGTCTTAAATACAATAAAAAGTAATTAACAGGAAGCGCCATCTTGACAGCTTCACATCACAAACCAGGCCTAAAAAGATCAGCAAATCCCCAACTCGGGAGCTAGAGAATGAGAAAGCCTCAAGGTTGATCTCTTTATTTTTTATTTAAACTGTTTTGATTAACAGATAACAGCTCTTGCCAACTCCACAGTGAAGTTAATCAAGAAAAAAAATTAATCTATCAGAGGAATGATGAACCCTGTCTGCACCAATTCCTTAGATGGTTAGACACTGGGAGCTGCAGCCTGGGTGACAACAGCAAGGACCTGGGAATCACATCCCTTCCATACATTGTGGAATCCATACATCAAGGGAAAACCGTAAGGGTTTCACTGAGCCCTACGTACTGAGAACACAGACAATTCACACATTTTGCATGTGTGGTACATCTAAAAGTTTCTTTTAAAATAACCCTCTGGGGGCTGGAGAGATGGCTCAGCGGTTAAGAGCACTGACTGCTCTTCCAGAGGTCGTGAGTTCAATTCCCAGCAACCACATGGTGGCTCACAACCGTCTGCAATGAGATCTGGTGTCCTCTTCTGGCCTATAGGCAGGATACTGTATGTATGTATGTATAAATAAATAAATTAATCTAAAAAAAATAAAATCATCGTCTGCAAGACACCATCTCATCTGCCTCTCTCTTCCTACTCCCCTGGAATCACCAACTTCAAACGTGCTCTTCCCATCAGGGGAGTTGCAACAACAGGAGAGCCATGAGGTGTGGAACAGGCCACATAGGCATGGCAGCCTGCAATCCTTTGGACAGGTATCTCCTGCACTGCACACTAGCCTGACGAGCCTGCCTTCCAGAGAGGAAGTGCTTACTACAGAACACCCTAAATATACCCATACAGCCCATGACCACAGCAAGTACAGGGCAGATGCTAGTGACAGGGACAGAGGCCCACTCTCAAAAACTTGGATTTGTTCAGTCATTTGCTTTGGTTCAAAGTCAAGTTTTTCCCAGTGGTTCTTGTTATTTTAATTATACTTCTTAAAAAATAACATTAAGCAATGATATGTAAGTACATAAGGAATAACTTTATGATTTTTAAAATGCCTGCAAAACAAGTGAGCCAGAGAACTGTAACAGAAAAAGGAAAAGAAAACTTCGAAATTTCTACGGTTCTGTAATTAGTATTTTTAATTCCTCACTTCAGATGCTGTTCTCTAGGATACCAAGTAAGTGCCCATGTTTCTCACGCACTGGAGATCTGAAAATACGGGCTCAGTGGGTACAGGTGCTGCTCAAGTCTTGACAGCTTGTTAGATTCCTGGAACCTAGATAGTAAAAGGAGAAAGAACTCCTTCAAGGTGTCCTCTGCCCTCCACATGGCGGATTCATGCCCTACAACCCACATATCTGTACAAAGAAACCTAAGAAAATTGATAAAGCTTAGGTAAAACCCTCTTTTCTACACAGTTTTAAATAAGAAAGCATTAAATCAGAAGAAAGGGGTCTTAATACAAATTAAACATTTAAATTTACTTATTAGTAACTCATTTTTCTACAATATTATTTTAGCTATTGTTTATTTTTTTTTACTAAAGGAAATTCAGGGATGAAATGATGATATAGGTATGAATAATTTGCATTAGTATAGATTTTGCTTTATTGATAGAGATTTACGGTCAATTTTGTTATATGTATAAATGTTTCTGATGTAACTTTTACTTGATAACTGTTTTGTTATATGTAATTTTGCTATGTTAAAGTTAAAGCCTTTTTTTGTTTAAACCGAAAAAGGGGAAATGATGGAGGAAGGTCATTGGTTAAATTAAAAGAAACTGCCTTGGCCCATCTCATTGGTTAGGAGATATGTGGGAGGAGTAAACAGAACAGAATGCCGGGAGGAAGAGGAAGTGAGGTCAGACTCCGCAGCTCTCCTCTCCAGAGCAGACGCAGGAGAGACGCCATGCTACCTGCTCCAGGGAAGACGCACGCTATGAAGCTCTGACCCAGGATGGACTTAGGCTAGAATCTTCCCGGTAAGACCGGTGCTACACAGATGATAAGAAATGGGCTAGTCCAGGAGCGAGAGTTAGCCTAGAAGAGGCTAGGTAGAAATGGGCCAGAGCAGTGTTTAAATGAATACAGTTTGTGTGTAATTATTTCGGGGCATAAGCTAGCCGGGCAGACGGCTTGGGGTGTTGGGGACGCAGCCCTGCCACCGCCCCTATTACTACAAAATGAGATAAGCAAAACCAAACCAGTTGCACATGGAACACAAAAACAAGTCTGGAAGTTCACCTGAGAACTAGGGAATCTATCATTATTATCAAGCTTCAAAAACAAGTAAAGGAGAAGACTCTCAATTACTGTCCTGACTAGAACAAACAAACCTGATGGCTTACCCTAAAAGCCTATCTGGCGCATGTGCGTGTGTGTGCTAATGCAAGCACACACCTGTAGTTACCCAGGGAACAAAACATGCAAGTACTTCTAGGTATGCGTCCTGAAGGGACCTGAACACCATTACAGTTAACAAATCAGTCAACAAGTTCCCTGTGCTTTGTGTCTGCTGGCTACTGGAGCTCTGACAAAAAAATAAGAGGAGACAAAATTCCTAGGGAATGATAGCTTCAACAATATTGGTAACCTCTAATATCAAGACTATATCAAGTCTCTCTTTTCCAAATAAATCAAGTACAGAATACATAAGAAATGCAAAGAACTCAATAGCCAAAGAGCAAGTGATTGAACTTCGAAATAGGCAAATCACTGGAATAGAAATTTCTTAAAAGAAAGCATACAAATGACCATATTAGAACATAGTCGCCGGGCGGTGGTGGCGCACGCCTTTAATCCCAGCACTCGGGAGGCAGAGGCAGGTGGATCTCTATGAGTTCGAGACCAGCCTGGTCTACAAGAGCTAGTTCCAGGACAGACTCCAAAACCACAGAGAAACCCTGTCTCGAAAAATAAAAAAAAAAAAAAAAAAAAAGAATAACATAGTCACTGTCACTAGTGACAAGGCATATATAAAAAACAGTGACCTGCAAGGACAGTGAGGTATCACCTCTATCCAGTCATGGTCAGAACAGTAACAAGTCACAAAGGCTGTTTGCAGAAAGGAGATCTCGAGCACTATTTGTGGGACTGTAAACAGCACAGCCATTATAGAAATACTAGGGAAGTAACTCTCTCTCATTCCACCTAGTGAATCCATATTTGGTGGACTATTAAATAAAAACCTGAACAGAATGATTAAGTGATAAAATAAACTTGAACCTGAAGGTCTGAGTTACATGGCAAAGCCACAACTCTTTTCCTAATGTGAAAATACATTAAAGTTGGCTGTCCCAGATTATCCTAAAAAATTAAAGAAACCCAAAAGTCAGTTAATGAAGGAATTCAAATGAGGTCATGTTGGCGTCACCCCCAAGGCATAAATAAATATTAAAACAACCAACTACAGTTGGTTCCCAAGTATCTGATTTTTGGCACTATAAATTGATTTTTAAATATACTTTTGTGGTATGTATGTAAGACAATCAACTCTGATGAAGTGTTAAACGTTGGTGGAGGCCATCTGCCAAAAATAAAGATGCATGTTTGTACAGACATGAAACTGTTTCCCAGGAACTAGAGAGCAGGCGCAGCAATCTATGGAAACGGCTACTGTTTTCTCCAGTCAATTCTAATACAGGTTACTAATCTCCAGCATTTTCCAATACAAAAACATTACACTCAGTTTGAAAGAACTGGTGATAAATTGATAATAAATGCAAGATAGATAGAGTGACGACCAAAACACGACCTAGTTTTCCACATTTCAAAATACTATCTGATCAGTCAGAAGCTGACACAGGAGTGGGAACTCCCTGAGGGGAGGCTTCTGCCGCATAGGAGAGTTCTAGACGTTACGTAGTAAAACATATTTCTCCCTTTCGGGTTATTGCTGTCACTCATATGCATATCTCATACTGGGCTTCATTGTACGTTCAATAAGACAATCCCTGTTTTGATGAAAGCCCCATTCTTTGCTTCCCCTTCAAAGAAATGAAAAATACCAGTTTGGTAACAAAGAGCACTTAGGACTGTTAAGGAGAGAGGGAACAAGGATAGTGCTGGTATATTGTATGCATAGTAAGAATTGCTACTGGGGACTGACTGATTGTCTCACTATACGTTATGAGAGCATGGCCCAGCAGGTTTCCTCCCTCTATTGTCAGAAACTTCCCTTGAAAGATTCTGATCAGCAAGACTACCCTACCTAGAGACCTTGAAATGCAGCTGGGGCATAGCCAGTACATCATCTCTGTAGAAAGAAAATGTCCACTTAGCTTAGCTTCTCTCTCCCTTCTAAAACTCACCTTTCTAAACCAACATACAGAAGCTCTTAACTAATTTTGGTTAGTACCTAGGGACAGCTTGATATTCAATAAATTGCATTATTAATAGTAATAATGTATTTCATAGGGCCAACCACACAGAGCCCAATAAATCTTAAATAATAACAATAATGGAAGTATATGATTAGCTAATGAGTGATTATAAAGTACTATACAAATATAAAGTGCCACACAGGCACATAATTATACTCCACTGGGTTAAGTGCAAGAGAAAGCAAAGCAATGCGAAAGGGGGGCATTTGACTGAGCAGAGTATTCAGCTTCTTAAAACCAAAGCCAAGTCTCTGCCAGTTATAACACTCACATTCCTCCAATGGTGACAGTGGCACAGGTACGCTCTGAAAAGGCAGGCACCGTTTCTGTGGCTGGGCTGGCTGGTCTAATGTAGTCCACAGTCACATTGACCTGGAAATAAATAATCAAGAGTGTTAGGTTTAGAAGCCTATGACATCTCAGTGGCAGTCGCGGACACTTGTACAATCAGCTCAGGTAGACTTTATTTGTCTGAGATAAAAGCAACAACATAAAGTCAGCTAACACATAGCAGAAAAAAGATCTATAAAAGACATAATGGAGAAAGGACGGTACCCAGAACCCACCAAAAGCTCTTGAAGCTAAGAACAATTTGATTAAGAAATGTCCTAAGACTCAAACAACACAAAGACAATATATAGATGATGAGAAAACATTGGCAACGATGATCCACTCAAAATCTCACTAGGTAACTGCAATTTCAAGCAATGGAATATGCGCTGGGGATGGTGCTTGGTAATAAACCATTTGGCTGCCTTGTACAAGACTCTACGTTGAATCTTCAGTTTTGCAAAGGTATCCCTCTATCCTATGTTGTGGAGGGACAGTTTTAGTTTTATAATCTGGGATAATACAAAGGCTTTGCAAGAGTCTGGAGCAAAGGAATTCTCATTCACACCTGCTGGGAATGCAATCACCATTGATATCAAATGTTGGAAAACAGTTCAGTAATTTCTTAAACAACTAAGCATAAATTCAGAAATATCTCCTTGAATTTACTTGAGAGAGTTGAAGACGTGGAAGTTAGCAGTAGTTTTGTTCACAGTTGACAATAATTAGAGGCAATGATGGTGACCTTCTGGAGATTAATAGAAACTGGGAAAGCCTGATGGTGGACTATTATTCACTACAGAAATGAACATGAACAGACACAGAGGAAGCTCAAATGTGTATTATTAAATGCAAGAAGCCCATCTGCAAAGGCAACATACTGCAGTGTCTTAAACCTAAAGCCTCTCTAAAAGAATAGTTTGTTTTTAAAAAGAAATTAAGAAAAACACTGATTGAACAAAAGTCCTATATGAGACAAATTCTACTGAATCTACTAGGTTGGCAGAATTCTTGAACCACCACCAGATGTTACAACAAAATAATTCTTAGACCATTTCTGCATCAAACACCTGTGTCTAAATATATGACTTGCCTCCTCAGAAAGACTGCATGAAATTTCAGTCTACCCTAACTTCTCCTGGGCCAAGTAAAGAACCATCAAGAAGAACAAGATGGCAATCACAAGGATGGTTGGATCTGATTTCACAGTGTCTAAATCGAAGTGACACATCTAACTAGGTTTAATAGCAACACGGTTGGAGTTAGGAAGGTTTGAGGGGGGATAAAAAATATACTAGGACAGGAGACCAGAAGAATCAGTAAGTTTTCAATGAACAAAGAACATGCAAACAAATAGAAAGCTGCATGCATAAAATGAGAACAGAGTTCGATAAAGAAACTGTGAGGATACTGAACAATACTATCTCTTTATGAAATAGTTTAATATAAGTGTGTTCATATGTCATAACTAATTATGTGGGATTCATTAGGGAACATTACAGGTCATATCTGTAAGCTTTGGTTTGGGCCTTAGCCAAGCTTTATATATCTACAGTAAAGACAAACTCTGACTCACACAGCATGAAGCCATTTATTTCTGAGTAAAGAATGCCTTTTCTAACTACACCTAAAGACAGCATACTGTACAGATATTAAGTTCATGTACATTGCTAGTCAACACCAATCCAATCCTTTTAGTTTGTCTGTTCTTCACAAACATTTTAAAAACAAAACAAGAAGGGACTCAGGAGATGTTTCAGTTGGTAAAGTGCTTCCCACAAAAACATAAGGGTTTGAGTTCTATTCCCAACGTCCACCAAAAAAAACAAAACAAAAAAAAAAAACAGGACAACAGCAGATGCATGTAAACTCAGCACCAAGGGGCAGAGACAAAAGGACTTCTAGAAAAATTGGTGAGCTTCAGGTTCAATAAAAGACTTCTTTCAAAAAGACATCTAATGATGACTTCAATTAAATCTCTACAAATATGTTATTAACACATACATACAAACATGAACACACATACATAAGTTTTTCAAAAACCACATAAAAGAGTCAAAGATCTTAAAATTTCAACTGTCAAATCACTAACCTGGAGACCACCAAATCATACTTTTAAATGTGGGGGAAAACTGCCAAACCAAAAAATAGGAACCATATCAGAGACCAGGCACAAAGAATTGAAACTGGGTAAATCATGAAGATGACTTAAGTAAGGATGGCTCCTAAAAGCGGGCATCTGCACTCAAATGTTATAAATATGAGAAATGTGCAGAGACAGGGAATTAACCTACAAATACCTCAGAGTTTTAAAATGTTTCCTTGCATATAGCTGAACTCAGTTACTATCGTGGAAGGGAGCATGGGTGAGGCAGACTCTAAAAAAGAAGTCTCTAGGTAAGTTAGTTCACTCAGAACTCTGAAGAAAAGGCCTCCAGCCTAACTACAAAAGTAAGAAGCTGTAAAACTAACAAGAGTATCTGAAGCCATGGAGAAAAGCACATATAGGAGGTCAAAATGTCAGCCAAGCATGAACAGGTGGCCAAACCAAGTATCAGCCACAAATGGGAAATCTATCTCACAACCTTTCCCCAAATCTCAGGGACCATCCTAGAAGAGGGGAGCGGAGATCTTAAGAGCCAGAGGCCATGGGACCTGCCAGGATCACTGCACTTATGAGCTCACAGTGGCTATGGTAGTCTGCTCAAGAGCCATACGAGATCAACCAAGTCAACAGTCCAGAAAGAAATAGCAAGGGTCTCATTAGCCCCACCTAAGCTGAGGAGCTATAGGCAGCTGATGGGCTACCAGGAAGGGAGAGTTGATTTTCTTTAAGGGTGTGGCTTCTGGTACAGTCGTCATATTCCGGGAGATGGTCCATACCCAGAAACATATGGACTGCAAAAGTGAGCTGATGAGTTATTAAATTTAAAAAGAGGAAAAAAGGGAAGTGAAGTTGGGGGAGGGGGATAAGGTGATAGGAATGGATCTATGAGGAACTAGGAAACAAGAATATGATTTAAATACATTGTATAAAATTTTCGAAGAATTAATAAAAGAATTTTTAAATAAATGGAAACAACAAAGTAGACATATCCCTGAATTTTCAATAAACCATTCAACAAATTCATGTCCCTAATTCCTACTAGCAGGAGGAAAGAAAAAAATTATCAATGCTTAAAAATGAAGTGAATCCCAAAAGTACCTTGTACATGCTAATGTTAAGCTGCCTCCTCAACCAGAGATGAAAGGGGTCAGCTATTAGAATAGACGTATTACTGGGAACATTCTCTATTCAACAGTGTCACAACAGGAGTAGTTGTGGCTATGGTGGAGTAAGGACAACAGCGGAACACCTGTGCATCCAGGCCAGAAGGTCAGCCTGAGGTGCCCCCAGGGCCTGCCTTCCAAGGGAACCCATGGGACACACCTCCCACACACACCCTTAATATTCACTAACCAAAAGAAATAACAACTACATTCATCGTTCAGTTAATTATTTCCTATGTCAAGAGAAAGAGAATTGCAAATGAGTCAGAGATTAAAGAGCTCTTCATGGCGGCAACATTATTAAAGAAAATCTCAGATACAAACGAGGCTCTGAGAATAGACCACAGCCAAGATACACACCTGCAGGCAACTATGACAAACCAGGAATTAAAGTCTATGTGTAATTAGCATTTATGTCCCTCTCCTGTGGATTCTCAGATCTGTTCCTTTACTTGGTGTTTTTCATCTCCAGATATTCATCACTGACCTGTCAATCACTCTGAAAATCCAAAGTTTAAACAAGTTCAATTAAAATGACTGGAAAACTTAGAAATGTCTATCTGAATAAATGATGACCTGTATTCCAGGTTTTTGCTAAGTTGATATGAAATGGCCTGAGCTAAGAAGAGGAAACTGATTAGTACAAAGTTGGTCCTTCCTATGTTAGCAAAGATGCTGATGATAATGAAATGATGGAATATGATCTACTGAAGGTATGTAGAAAGAACATCAATGGCAGATGCTCCAGAATTGGCTGCTCGACATGTGTGTGGCATCTTCACATGGACCTGAGAGATCTACATTGGAGTTTTATAGTACCATTTAACTTTATAAAAGACAGTCTAGATAAAAATGGAATATTACACCCTAAGTTCTTTAATCTTTGTAATTTATACCTTCCTTTTACACAATTAACTTAAACATACAGTTAGTAAGCACCAAGAGTTTGACGACCGTGTCTTTTGTTCAGTGAAGGAATTGGCATGTGACTTGCAGTAATACAGTAAATGTTTGTTATATGAATGAATGTATGTAATCAGGAATGTTTTCAGGCCCCAAATTCTGAAAGATACCTTTGAAATGAGAAAATAGGGCATTTTAAGGACACTTTGAGAAGTTGTTGGCAACTTTGCTGTTTTTTATAACAAGAATAGTGATTTCAACTGTGGGTGTGGTGAAGGAAGCCTGAGAAAGGAAAAGCATTTTAAAATTGTGATGAAACTCCAATGTTTACCAAAAAAAAGGTAACTAGCATGAGAGACAAAGCAAGTAAAAAATACATTATAGTATTTCTTGTTTTGCATTTCTGTCTGCTGTAAAGCCTGAAAGCAGCTGTATTAAAAAAAAAATCACTCTGGACCATACTTACACTCTGAGCATCTATGTACATTCTTCACTTAAGAAATGACTTGAAAACATCAAAACACCAAAGAACTTGATAGATGCTAATTTAATAAGGAAATGTGACCTACCTAAGCGTTAACAGTGGGGTAAGGAGAAGAGCAACTGCATATCCACAACATTTCCAGTTAATGGATTAAGTTTACTTTTAATATAAATACAGCTGTTACATGAAACTATTTTGCATAACTACCACATAATCCTACCTATTAGTTAACACAGTGAATCATAAATTCACAGGAAGCTACAAAAACGCTCTAACTTTAGAAAGGAGCTCTGTTATCACCTGTTCTGACTGCAGAATGTGTAGGTAGTTACAGTGAGCATCTATGAACCTCTGACACAGAAAAGACAGCATCATCTGGGCCTAAATCCAAGTCACGCTGCCCAGAAATAAAAGGGAGTAAAACAAGAGAGCTTCTAAAGCCAGGTAAGAGGACAGCAGTGGAGCAGCCAGGCTGCATACAGAGGTGGCTCCCAACAACCTTACAGAGCAGCTGTGTGCACCTGCAAGTGTCTCTGCCTTGCTCTGCTTGGAAGAAAAGTGTTAGTATGCATGAGACATTAGAACAGGGCATGACTCTGAGTAAGTACCATGCAAGCATCACTTATTTTTAGATAAACAGTTACTGATGTTCTCAGAACAGTGCCTGGCACAGAGTAAGTGCTAAATAAGTATGTATGAGATAAACAAACACACCTACACATACATATATGCATAAATAAGACACATGTTGACTCAAATCATTAGACTGCTGAAATCATTAGACAGACAGCCTCAATTAACTACACTTTTCTCCTTAAGGAGTCACAGCAAACAAGAATGTGTACCTCATCCATATTCATCCCAACTTAGAGATAAGTAGATCTTATTTTAAAGAATGACACACTATTTAGTATTTGTTTAAATGTTTTAAGGATTAATTTTGCAGGTACTAGTTATTGAATATTTTATTTACTGAAGATAATGAAGGAGAATGCTGCGAACCATCTCAATTAGTAGGTTAACTGGAGAAATTCTGTGCAGGATACTTCTTGACTTATTAAACGAGGAAGATAATGAATAAAGAAAGACCATGAGTACGTTTGTTTGTTTTGGACTTTACAGAACCTTCCACACATATCCCCTAATATTTAAAATTAACACACAATTCTAGTCTTCTTTACCTTAAGGGCTAAAGTTTATCCTAAGATAGGTGGTAACTGGACGGTAACCAATGCATATGTTAAAAAATTGGTTTTTTTAAGTTAACGATGATACGTGTTGTTTGCAGAATTATTAAAAAGAAAATGAACATGAGTTTTTACTTATTTAAGCTGAAACTTGTGTTTCATCGGCCATTTTGTGTATTGGTGTGTCTTAAATTAAGATAGCCTTTATAACAAGCATTCATAAAGACATACACATTCTGTTGCTTCATTTTCACTGCAACAGACCAAAGAACATAAACCAGTGCTCGTAGGCTACCTCTGCGATCAAGCCTAGATTATTCTGGAACACCCCCTTCCAAATCACTGTAATTAGGTGCTAAGACTGCATTTCCTCTAGTGTGTTTGTGCTGCTCTCTCATCTCCAATCACGCTTCCCACATACACATCTACTTTAACCACACTTCATTCTCATCAATGGAGTGGTAACCTTAAAAACCTTTAAAAGCCCAGAGTCACCTTTCTTACTTGATGCTTTTCTAACAGATGAGTCCCTTACTTCCACTATCCCACCCCAAGCACATATACATCCCAGCCTACACGGGCAGATGCTTTAATCTGCTTTGAGAGAAAAGGTAAAACACAACGTTCATAAGGAAGGTCACAGGAGATGTTAAGAGTCCACACCTGACATTTAGCATTTGGCTAACTGGACATCACTGCTGGCTGATAAACCTTCAGCTTGGTAAATATTTAATTAAAAGCACACACTCAAAATTCAAAAATATAAGATGAAATGTTTTATATAAGGAGCCATGTGGGACTGGCAAAGTAGTGATAGCTAATCTGACAGCAAAAGTAACTGAATATACAGTGTACCACTAACCATAAAAACAAATGAGGAGATACAGTTTTGAAAATTAAAATTATTTCCATTCAATTTGATGGGGATTAAAACTAGAGATCACCACTTGAAAATATCTTCTCAGATGGCAGCATTTTCATTAAACTTGACTCTTTGAAAGGATTTATCTATTTTTATTTTACATGCATTGGTGTTTCGCATGTATGTCTTGTAAGAGTGTCAGATCCCTTACAACAGGGGTTACAGACAGTTGTAAGCTGCTATTTGGGTGCTGGGAATTGAACCCAGGTCTCTGGAAGAATAGCCAATGTTTTCAACTGCTGAGCCATCTCTCCAGTCTCATACTTGTTTCCACACGTATAATTAAGGAGTGTAATTGATGTTTGTTCTAATATTCCATTATCTCATTATTATGTCACTGTCATAACTCGAACCCACAACTTTTAATACCAAGCCACTGGTCTCTAAAGGCAAACTGACCAAGAATGTCCCCTGTGCTCCTTGGCACATTCCAGCTTATTCCTAATCACAACTATAGCTTCTCATTATTTTCCCTAGGGACAGAACTTGAGGGTGGGTTTTCCCCCCCTCTGCTGTACAGTGTCAATTAAAGTAATCTGTGTCCAAAATTGCCAAGGTCATCAGCAGTCAGGGGAAATTAAATCAAAACGTCTAGAAGTCTCCCTGGAGGAGTTCCAGCCATATAAGCAGCACAAAAACATGGAGCTACTTATGCCTTTGTGGAGAATATGTCAGCCAGTCTTTAAAATAGTAGCAGCAATGAAGAAGAGATGATACTTAGTAGACGGTATGCACAAAGGGGTTGTGCTTAATAGCAAAGTGTGCACTACTTCAGAATGTGCAAAAGTAAAAAGTTATGGTACATCTGTTAATAAAGTCAGTCTATGAAGATTTGCAATGTCCTCTACTCACTGTGAAGAAAACTTGGGAAACCTAGGAAATAAAGAAAGAAAGTATGGAAAAGCTACCCTCTATCAGCATAGTGCAGAACACTCACTTCCTTTTCTCCGGCATGCTCATAAGCTGGCACTGAGAAACCATTCTGACTAGGGATAATGCATTCAAGGAAGTTAACTAAAGGCCAATGTTAAGATGGTGAATTGGCCTCACAGAGCTGTGTCGTGACCTAAGAGATTTGTAAAGAAAGATGTAATCATTCTTTAGGATTTATTTGGAACAAAATACAGCCCAATAATAGATGACTTTGTATTAATAGATCACTTGGCATCATAATTATTCTTAGTTTTGTGGCTAAGTAAGCATTTCAAAATAATTGACCTTTCTGCGGACCAAACGCAGGACTGCAGGAATGCTCTACCACTAGACTGCATAAACTCACTCTAGGAATTTATTTATACACAGAACTGAACCTTCCACTTCCCCAGCCCTCGCGATCCTATCCTTAAATTATCAGATAAATGTAGCAAAAATTGTTCCTCAAAATTTAGTTTCGCCATCTGATGCATCGATTCACTCATGGGTATACATTTTAAAAAAATGTAAAACAGGGTCTTTACAAAAAATCTGAATGTGCATGTTTAGCAACATTAGTCACAGTAGCCAAAATGTGGAAACAAGAAATGTCCATCAATGGATGAATTGATGAACTAAATGTGGCACTTAGGACTAGCACTCAGGCTCAAAGGAAGGAAACTCTTGACGTGTATGACAAGAGGTACTGTGAAGGCTTCATGGTAAGTAAAAACAAACATTACATAAAAGACATATAAAAAAGGGACAATGAATGTCACCATTTAAGTGAGGTGCCAAGAGCACTTAAATTCAAGAAGGCAGAAAGGACAATGAAACTTGGCAGGGGCTGGAAGGAGGAATAATGTTAATGACTACAGTTTCAGTTTCCCAACATGCGGAAGTTCTGGAAATGGATGGAGATCAGCAGGGCACAGTATTTTAAGATACACTAAAAATTATTCTGCAGATGAAGAGTATGATGTGCATTTTAACACCACTAGACTTCAAATATCCTTGGATACCATCGGTCAGCAACAGTTTAGCAGCATTTAAGACAAATCTAAATTAAGTCTGACAAACTCCTGAAATTCTCGGTTGCATCAAGAAGCCAGTTCTACAGAAGCTTCTCAGTTGAGAACTCAAGAAACTAGACTTTAAAAGGCTAATTAACCCAATTAAAAAATGGGGCACTGAACTGAACAGAGAATTCTCAACAGAAGAAGTTCAAATGGCCAAAAGACACTTAAGGTCGTGCTCAATCTCCTTAGCAATCAGGGAAATGCAAATCAAAACAACTTTGAGATATCATCTTACACCTGTCAGAATGGCTAAAGTCAAAAACACCAAGGATAGCCTTTGCTGGAGAGGCTGTGGAGGAAGGGGTACACTCATCCATTGCTGGTGGGAATGCAATCTTGTGCAACCACTGTGGAAGTCAGTGTTTCGGTTTCTCAGGAAATTCGGGATCAACCTACCCCTCGACCCAGCAATACCACTCTTGGGAATTTACCCAAGAGATGCTCTATCATATGTCAAAAGCATTTGTTCAACTATGTTCATAGCAGTATTATTTGTAATAGCCAGAACCTGGAAACAACCTAGATGCCCTTCAATGGAAGAATGGATGAAGAAAGTATGGAATATATACACATTAGAGTACTACGCTGCGGTAAAAAACAATGACTTCTCGAATTTTGCATGCAAATGGATGGAAATAGAAAACACTATCCTGAGTGAGGTATCCCAGACCCAAAAAGATGAACATGGGATGTACTCACTCATAATTGGTTTCTAGCCATAAATAGGGGTCACGGAGTCTACAATAGGCGAATCTAAAGAAGCTAAGTAAGAAGGTGAACCCAAGGAAAAACATATAGTTATCCTCTTGGATAAGGGAAGTAGACAAAATTGCCGGGGAGAAAAGTGGGATGTTGGGGGTGGGGTGGGATGGGGGTAAGGGGAGATGGGGAGAGAAAAGGTAGAAGGAAAGGAGGGGGGACTTGGGGAAACAGGAGGATCGGGATAAAGGAAGGTTGGATAGGGGAGCACGGAACACCATTTCTTAGTTAAAGGACCCACTTTAGGATGGGCAGGAGACTTGACCCTAGAGGGGATCCCAGGTGCCCAAGCTGAGGCCCCCAGTTAGTTCCTTGGGCAGCTGAGGATAGGAAACCTGAAATGACCCTATCCTAGAGCAATACTGACGAATATCATGCATATCATCCTAGAACTTTCATCTGGCGATGGATGGAGATAGAGACAGAGACCCACACTGGAACACTGGATAGAGCTCCCAAGGTCCCAAGGAGGAGCAGAAGGAGGGAGAACATGAGCAAAGAAGTCGGGACCACGAGGGGTGCACCCACCCACTGAGACAGTGGAGCTGATCTACTGGGAGCTCACCAAGGCCAGCTGGACTGTTACCAAAAAAAGCATGGGATAAAACTGGACTCTCTGAACATGACCAACAATGAGGGCTGATGAGACGCCAAGGACAATGGCACGCGGTTTTGATCCAACGCAATGTGCTGGCTTGGTGGGAGCCTAGCCAGTTTGGATGTTCACCTTCCTAGATATGGACGGAGGGGGGAGGACCTAGGACTTACCACAGGGCAGGGAACCCTGACTGCTCTTTGGACTGGAGAGGGAGGGGGAGAAAAGTGGGGGGAAGGGAAGAGGGGTGGGAGGAGGGGGAGAAGAATGGGAGGAGGGGGAGGGAAATGGGAGGCTGGGAGGAGGTGGAAATTTGTTATTTTTTTCTTTCTTTTCTTTATTCTCCTTTTATCAATAAAAAAAAAAGTACAAGACAAAAAAAAAGAAGCCAGTTCTATCATATTCCCAGAGAAAGAGGTGGTTCTCAAAGGAAACTGATAATTAGAAATTACATTTAATAACTTCAATAAATATAAATAGAGATCAAAGGCACTGCTTCCATAGCACAACACCATCTACTTTTCCTGTGTTAACTGCACTTTCTGAAAAGAAGAGCCACCCTTCCTGGAACATGCTGCACAGGGAGGTTCTGTGGGATCTACACAAATGGATCACTATTCCCATGAGGCACCTGGAGAACAGGGTGAGTAGCTCTGACTAACTTGATCTGTCTTTTGATGTTGTATACCCTGACACATTTCTTCTATGCAGAATGTCCTATCCCTCCCTCAGAGATCTGTCACTTGTAAATCTTTGAGAACTTTGTGGAATTTCCTCACTTTTACCTACTTCTTCAGTCACTACATATAGTAATTTCTATTTGTACTTCTGTCTAATAAATTTACACTTTCCTGTGTTTCTCCAAGTGGTATTTTTTGCCACTATCAGCAAACTTATTATATCTTGGAGTTCCTGTTACCATGTCTGGTAACATTTAAAATGGGATGTCCTTTGGCTGAGCAACTCTACTCCTGAAAACTAATTCTACCAAATGTCCCTTTTTCACTGATGTGGCCTAACATAAACATGAAACTACATGCTGAGCCCAGGAAATATGAGTTGGCAGAGCCACAGGCTGTCTTTTTTAGCAATGTCAATAAGACGATGAAGCTGCTGAAAGCAAGGGAGGTCTATACAATCTGTGATGGGAAAATGTTCAGATAAAAATGTCATTGCTCAGTGATACAGAAATGATTCCATTTGGCGGAACAAAAATAAGTATAGGATCTGGAGGGGCAAAAGTAAAGGATCTGGAGGAGCAAAAGTAAGAAATGCATAGGATCTGGAGGAGCAAAAGAAAGAGATGCATGGGATCTGGGGGAGCAATAGTAAGCTGCTTGGGATCTGGGGGAGCAAAAGTAAGAAATGCATGGAATCTGGGGGAGCAATAGTAAGCTGCTTGGGATCTGGGGGAGCAAAACTAAGAGATGCATAGGATCTGGAGGAGCATACTTGGCACAGAAGAGTGTATTTCTTTAGTTGCAATTAGTGGATTTTTTTCTGTTGGAAGTAAATAAAATTAAAGAGAAAACAAGATGAATGTTTGTAAACATTAATGGTAGAATAACCTGAAATACACATATAGCAAAAACATCTACCTTCAAAGCAAAACCAATAGCAACCTGCTCACAACTAGGAGCTTACATGTTGAGTATCTATTTCATCACCATTGTCCTCCACATCGAGGCCATGGTCACTGATCATCTGGTCCTGCCAACTAGCAAGCATTATACAGGACTGGCTAAGCAGTTAGAAGAACATGATCGGGTGCCCACTGGTGTGCTGTTGCCATGGCAGGTGGGCATCACTGTCTGCAAATGAACTGCCAATCTCACTATGAGCTGATCATGATCCTGCCACCACCACCTGCCTGCCATATGTTTTCCCTACTTGTCACATAACAAGGAACTGCATTTTGGCGTGCTGATCACTGACAGTTTGACACTACTGTTGATGTTTGTTGTACCTCACTGCAACCCTTCACAGAGTTAGAGAGAAGTGGAAGAGGGATAGGAGACAAGGCTGGCCACAGTGACTATTCAGTGTGACACAGCATTTTGTGGCAGAGGGGCCAGCTTTCCTTTAGCTCTAGATTGAAAGTTCTGGGGTTGTAGGGCTCTGTCCCATCTCAGCTCAGCCCAGATTCTACTCCCTATTGTGAGAGAAAAAAGCTCACTTTTCCCACCATAAAGCAAACATCTTCTGTTCCTTAAATTATCATAATACAGACAATGAAGACAGGAAGGATGCCAAAGGGGTTTCTTTGTTTACTGTGATGTAATGCAGAAGTAAGCATAGGGTGAGGTATCAAGAGTCATAAGATGCAAGCCTATGGAATACCACTCCAGAAGATGTTACAAAAGGGGGAAATGTGGTTGTATACCAGCAAGCTGGTCCAAAATGTGCTCCTTTAATTAGAACCCTAACTTCACTGTATACAACAGAGAATCTAAAAACACAAGGTTTATGACTATTATGAGCCAAAAAACTAGTATGTCCTGAAAAGAGGTTTTCAGTAGAATATAGGTGACAGATAGTGGCACATAAGAGATTACTAGAACTGTTGCTATACATGCTACCAAAGCCCTGATAAGTCTAGTGATAAGAATAAGAGGAACACATTCCATAAATTTGGACATCACTGATTCTAAATGAGGAGACTCTGCCCACATTTAACTGCTTGCTTATAACTTCTCTTAGCAAGTTAAACACACTGAATAAAATGCCAGCCAGCCAGCCAGCCAGCATTAGCACCAAGAAACACCAAATGTTTCTTCAGTAATTACTCCACCTAACAGGCAGATTTACCTTTTAGTTTAAATAAAACTTATGACATTTTAGTAAGATAAAATTCACCATTTTAAATTCCAAAGCATAGGGCTGGAGAGATGGCTCAGCAGTTAGAGCACTGGCAGCCCTTCTAGAGGATCCAGGTTCAATTCCCTGCACCCGTATGGCAGTTCACAGCTTTCTGTAACTCCAGTTCCAGAGGCTCTGACATCCTCACACAGACATACAAGCAGGAAAAACAAAATTCCTAAGTCTATTAACAATACTTCAACCATAGCAATTACTTAATTCTAATATACAATCATCAAAGCAGAAAGCAAACACTCTAACTGCTGCTCCCCTTACCCTTGGCAATCACCAATAGAGTTATTGCCCCTATGGATTTCACTGTTCTGAACATTTCACAATGTAACCGAATATTTCAAAATTTGCTGCCTCTTTTTTTTTTTTTAAATCAGGACAGGGTTACAAGGTTTAATTATCTATAATATGCAGTCAGACTTCAGTGCTTCCTAAGGTAGATGGTATGATGGACATACTTCTGAGATTACACCATAAATAGAAGTATGTTAAGAAGTACCACTTCACTAGTAAGATCGTATGACAACACTGGGAGCCAGCAGAGAATGACTGATGACATACATAAAAGAACTAACTGTAGCAAACAAGAGCTAAGTCATCAAGATCAAGCCATGTCAATAATGCAATCTCCTAGTTTGCTAACTTCATGTAACATCGACGAAATCTATTAAACTGGTAACGGGGGACTCTCTAAATCGGTGATCTAAACCTGTGGGTCTTGGGGTCACATCAGATATCCTTCATATCATATATTTATACTATAATTCACAACAGTAGCAAAATTACAGTTATGAAGTGCCAACAAAACAATCTTATGATTGAGGTCACTACAACATGAGAAACTGCATTAAAAGGTTTCAGCCTTAGGAAGTATCAATCAGTTCAAAGAAAAGGAAATTCCCCCAAGAATCTGTGCAACATAAACTAGACAGACATTGTACACAGTGTGCAACTTCATGTGGGTCTATAATGTAGAAAGACAGCACCCATAGACTTCTGCATTACTCTGTAAACACACTGAATCGGGGGATTCAAGTTTCAGGAACTCATTCTCCCCCTTGGGCTTCTAGAAACACCCCCCATATAAAGAGGAAGAGATCTCAATCTGATCTGCTGCCTGAGGTCATCTCTAGTTAACCTGATTCCTCTTCTGCCCTTACTGCTCGGAGTTCATAGTGAGAAAACAAATTTTTTCTATAACACAGTAGTCAAATGATAAAGAGAAATGGCTCATAACTCTACTTGTCAGTTAACGTGGGAAAGAACTTAATTCTTTTAAAAGCTGCTAGAAAAATGGTTTATTGGGTAAGAACACAGGTTTTTCTATTAGATGACCCAGGTTTGATTCCTTCCCAGTACTATGTCAGCTCACAACCGTCTGTAACTCAGGCCCCAGGGGATGTAATGTTCTTTTCTGGCATCGATGGTCACTAGGCACACATATGGTACAGATATACACATACACAATATATCCATACACATACAACAAACAATTTTTGAGGCTATTAGTTTAGTGTGTATGTTTGTGAACTCCAAGGTGTATACATACAAGACAACATAGATTTTGTAAGGAAGTTCTTTTCCTACCATGTAGGCCCTGGAGGTAAAATTCAGGTCGTCAGGCTTAGCAGCAAGCGCCTTTACCTTCTGAGTTGTCTTGCCTGCCCTATTCTTATGACAGTACAAAAGTCTCTTGTCAGAAAAGTCTCTATTTTAGACTAGGAGCTAAGTCAATGCCTGATGAACAAGGAAGTTTTGAGCTATGGACTATCTTCGTGTCAAAACATCAAGACAGAGAGCTAAGCTTAGAGAGCTAGGGATGGTATTACTCTTTAGACTTACTTAATTTTCTTTATGTGTGTAAGTGTTTTCCATGTACGTATTTGCATGACAAGTCAGAAGAGGGTGTTGGATCCAGTGGAACTAGAGTTAGGGGTGGTTGTGAACCACCGTGTGGATGCAGGGAACTGAACACAGGTTCCCTGCAAAGCAACAAGTGCCCTTACCTACTGAGCCATCTCTCTAGGCACCTAGTGATGGCATTCAATAATATTCCACCATGATAGCACTGCCACAGAATCCCAGGCAATGCTATGGAAAAGAAGAAAAGCCAAGCTCCTAGCAGCTACAGAAAGCAGTGAGGACATGTCCAATCAACAGGAGAAAGCACCCCAATACAATAACCAAGACTATGCAAAAGTACTCATGTCCCAAGAAATCAGCAAGTGTGGCTTCCAAATGCACACGAGAGCTTACTGCAGTCACTGCCCAAGACCTTCCTGTAAAACACTTTAGAGAGACATATCTGAATCCCAGACAATTCCACTGTACAATTTAGTACAACAAGGAGGTTCAGGAAAAAGGAGTGAAACTTGCTGTTAGAACAAGCAAAATGCTAACTCAATATATTTACTAAAAAAATGAAACAAAACAGTAAAGTAAATAAATTTTTAAATGACTAGATTCTAGAGTAATTATCTAATAAAATAGATAAAAAGACTATTATATACAGTCTCTTAATTTTCTTCATAAAAGCCAAACCAAGATGCATAGGCACAGTGAGACCGAATAAAAATTATGTGGTTAAATATAGGATGTGTATAATGAGTGATTACAGATGACAAGGCATAGATTGAAATGTTGCATCAAATCTAATGAAATGAGTATCACTTAGTGACATCAGCTATAATTCCCGTGAATATAAAATTTAATATTCAATGATAGCTTTGAAGCTAAAAGTACTAGAAAAATATCTTAAGGTCAAAGGAACTGTAGGCTTGTTCAGACAGTGTAACCTGGGGGGAAAAATTACTAGAAGCATGCTTGTACTCAACAGGTCAAATTTATTTAGTGCCTTTAAGTTCCTATTTTCTTATTTCATGCCGGAAAAACTACGATGGTTATATATAACATTAAAAAAAAAAGACCCAAATTTGGCAAATAAACTACCTGTGACCTAAGATCGAGATGTTTGCAAAACTTCCCCATAGTCAAGAACTAAGGAAATAAGAAATACCAAAAATGACAGCCTTATTGCGCATCAATTAGCTTTTAAAGCAGCTTTAAAGGGTGTGGGGGGATGGGTAGTGGGGATGGTACAGTACATGGAACTGGTAAGCTCAGCAAAATCTACACTAGCATGCACAAGGACCACGTCCAATCCCGTAGAATCCAAATTAACAACAACGAAAGTCGGGTATGATGGAATATATACTTAAAAATCCCAGCACTGTGGAAGCAAAGGCAGGCAAATCCTTGGAGTTTGCCGGCTAGCCAATTTAGGCTAATCTGTGAGCCCCTGATCCTGGTGAGAGACCATGACAAAAACCAAGGTAGACTGCTACTGAGGAATGACAGATATCCAGTTTCCTCTGTCCTTCATACACTAATACAGTTCCATGTACATGTATACAAGATGGGGAAAGAAGGAATATGCACGAGACACCTGGATGTGTAATCAGCAAAGAAATTCCCTATATTTCAGCATCTAGAATGTTACCTTTACTAACGAGATGGCTAAGAAGGAAACATAAAATGTTTAGAGTAACGAAACTGTATAAATCAGAATTTAGTTCTGGGTATAATGTTAAAGTGAATCTTAAACCTAAACTGGTTTAGTCTTCAAAGGAAAAACTGATACAACTGGCCACAAAGAATGCCCCAGAGCTGGTGTTAAACCTGTGTTCTTTCTCTAATAAATAATGGGACAGAGATTTCATTTACATCATAGAATTTAGCTTAGATTCATGCAAAACAAGTTAAGACTCCAATGTTTTCTTGAAAATGAGGCACAGGCTAGCAGCCTATAAAGAACTGGGGAGGAAAAATAATTTTTCTGAACTGGCAGATAATTTTTCTGATATAAATAAAATGACACTGCTGGTGAAAATGTGATAGAACTGGACATTTTATTTCACTTGAGTATTTTGGCAAATATACACTTACCTTTAAAAGTGATTCTATTTAAAGGTAAAACCATAAAGAAAGGAGAGGACAGTAATACAGAATTGTTTTCTTCCTAGCTAGTCTGCCGTAAACAGACTACATACATTTTACATAAAGCAGCATTTCGACTCCATTTTAACGTTCAGCAGACCCCATATTTAATACTACAGTAAAATCTTTACTGCTTAACAGCTGACTATAGAGTCATCACACAGTAATATCAACCCTAACAAATTTCTCATTCAAAGCATCAAGATACTTTAAGCAGAATATGCTTGTTGCCCATGTGATCAGAAGTAACTGACTTTATAATATTGCTTCAAATTTAGTCAATACCTGAATTCATCAATGACAGTTCAATTAACTGTGCCACATTTAATATCAAACATGTTCAAGGAGTCAAGGTGTGTGTGTGGACGGGTGCTCTTTAGAAATGCTGGAGCCACCCACTCAGGGAGTCAGCAGGGAGGGCATGCAGCATTTATGCCTCGCTAATGACTGGATGGTTAGATTACTAGATGGTTAGGTCAGCATATGGGAAATCCTTAATTTTAAGCGTTTAAGACTTTTGGTGAATAAAACCAAACTGGTAGGGATATATTTTGCCCTTTCTTCAGCTACAATCCTCAGATGTCCTGCCAGTTCCCATGGGAACTCTGGAACTCTCTCAAGCTATGGAACACGTCAGCAAACTCAGAAGGCAGGCAGTGGGAAGGAAGCTAAAGGTCTCTCCCACTCTACCTTCTCCAGGCCCACTCCACTCACTCTAGAATTCGGGACACCGTTATCAGGGCTTCTGGGCAGCAAAAGCCTTTCTGAAGGACATATAGCCAACTTCAGTCTTACGCTGTAGGTCATCTCCCTCATCAGTACTCAATGTGTCTTTCTATCCTCATGGCTCATTTTTACATGCACACTACCTGCACATTTTGCCTTATCAAGACATAAAATAGAAGAAGCTAATGTTACATACAGCTCTCTGTTCTTAATTTTCCTAAGCCCTGACTCCGAAGTTTGCTGATATTGATCGAGCAGCTGAGATGTGCCGAGCACCGCACTAAGTGCTTAACATATATTATGTCATTTAATGCTCATGACGGCCCAGGTTAGGTAATGCTGCCCAAGGGATTCACACTCATGTCTATGTGGTTCAAGGCCCACATACTAGACCACTATAAACAGCCAGCAACAGGATATTGATTAAACCTTCACTTGGTATTAAACGATAAAAGTACCTCATGAAGAATACTACTTAACATCCCAGGGAAATCATCATACTGAAGGTTACAAAGCAGTAAGTACCATGTAATTACCAGCTAAAATGAAAATTATGCTAATAGCCACATTCATAAAAAAGACTGGACTGATATACACTCAAGTGTTAGCAGATGCTACCTCTGGGAGGCTAGCTTTTCCTTTATCCTTTCCTCTTGTTTTAATAATAACAAAAAAATTAAACCATAAACAAGAGTTGCTTTGTGATGGATGAAGTGGGAACTAAGTGACAAAACAGAACACAATATCATTAGCAAGGGCAGTGTAGACAACGGCATTGCCAGTGTTCGTGAAATTTATAACTGCATTTTCAAGTAGAAAAAATTATACCCACAGAGACAATTAGGATGGATTTTTAAAGCACAGCAGCAAGCTTTCCTGAATTGCAAAGATCAAATAGGCTAAGGTTTTAATGTCTGTATTTACACAGAAATGAAACACAAATGCAAAGATACTATTCCTGGTTTTACAGTCCTCACATTTAACTATATTTATGGTGCTTGCAAATGTGTAAAATGCATGAACTTAGCTTAACCACCCACAAACATGCTTATCTATGGAGCCTGCAGAATGCCAAGGGAGATGCCAATGCTGCTTCTGGGGATATGCACTTGACTAGAGAAGTCCCAAAGCACAGATCAGAGTGCAAGGCCTTTCCTTCAACTCTTTATTAATATTTTAATTTTGAAGTAAGTGCTACTCAAAATAATTACAAAAAGACAACACAACATGAAAAGTACAATATTATGGTTTTTTTAGCTAAAAGAAGATGATGTGAAATAATTTAAATATTCTGTCTTGTTTTCCTACACCACCCCTCCGCCTTTCTCTATGTATGTATGTGTGGGGAAATCCCATCTCCAAATTGGCCTTCTTGCCAATTACTTCAGAGTGACTGTTTCAAGCAAATAAAATACCAAAATCCACAAACTTGTCTTAATGTGAGTTTGAAAATCTTTAGGAACAAAAAGAAACACTGCTTTATCCATTTACATGTCTTCTACCCATCTATTTTTCAGCCTACATGTCTATTTTTAAAATGTAAAGAACAATTTATATTATATAAAACATTTAAAAATTCTCTATCAGTTTAAAAATTAAATTTTTATAAGAAGTCCTATAAAGAAAAGTATCTTTGCTTGGTTATAAAAATCTTATCAATGTAAAAAACAGAAATAATAACAAAAAAAATTTTTGCAAGGAAAAGAAATAACACAACAGGGAATGAGAGATATGCAACCTCATGGGAAGCCTTACCCTCTCTGAGGAGTGTATGGGTGGGGGGGGGGGAGACAGGAGAAGGAGAAGAGGGAGTGGGAGCTGGAATTGGTAGATAAAATGAGATCGCTTTAAAATAAATAGATAAATAAATGTAAGGGGTGATGGAGAAGGGAGGGTGGGAGGGAGGGAGGGAGGGAGGGAAGGAGGGAGGGAGGGAGGGTTAGCTCTGTACAGGGATGACAATCCACAGCCAGGAAGGGAACCATCGGAGCCAGATGAGAACTGCAGCATTGTGCATACAAGGGAAACATAGAATCTGAAGCAAATCAGGGGTCATCTGAACAGGTGTGTCTAAGCATCAAACGCGGTATTTGTGCTTGAGGCAGGAACAAAGTGATACGCTATTAGAGTACATACAAGGTGACAGGCACCCTGGCTCTGTGTGGCCAACCAGAAGCCCTCATGGAGGCGAAGGCAGAAGGCAAGCTAAAAGGCTGGCTGACACTCTCCTTGTTCATATTTCCTCTCTTAAAAAGAGTAGTAAATGTCAATTTAGGCAGGGTTTTAAAGTTACCACAATATTATTTACTTAGTCTAAAAAATTCTGTGTTCATCCAAGAGGCCTCAAGCCTAAACAAAAACTGGACCTATTGGGTAAACTAAGAAGATCTTCCAAGAGAGGCTACAGCTTCATCAACTTTGGTAGAAAACCAAGCTTCAAGCTTTTGAGAGGAAGAACAGAAACAAGAAAAAAAAATAACGTTTAGCAAACCACTGTTTTCTTCTTAAAGCCAGGGAGGTCCCAAGGATATTACAGCAGCCAAACCGGGCATTAAGGCTGTTGGAGGATACACACTGGGAAGGAGAGCTCAGCTTGGATTCTGACATCAAAGGTCTAAGAACTGCTGAGGAAAAGGATGAAAGGTGAAAAACAAAGGGGAAATGAGGGGAAAGAAAAGAGCAGAGGAAGAAAATAAGGTCAGAAAGACAGAATGAAAAGGAGCTTATGTTTATGAAGTAGGAGATAATTGCCGCTATCAATATCTCTTTCAGTCTCTAAATGATGAGAGACATTATACATCTATCTAGACTCAGCAATTTTGCTGCCATTTTCTCCTTGGAAATCTATGGCTAACAACTACCAAATCAGAAAACTGAAGAGCAGCAACATGACTCATCCTGTCTTTCATCTTCAAAAACCCTCCCATGCTGTGGAGTTCACACTGCGTGCAGCTTTTCCTCACACTCCTGCCAGCAAACAAACTCCACCGCCAGAGAAACTGCAGAAAAATGTGAAGAAGCACCTGGCCAGAGTCAAGGACTCAGTCATCTGGATAGATTTTAATTCCTACTGCCATATTTCAAAATTTAGTAAACTGATGAACTGAGAGACACAAATAAGAGACCTCAAAAGTGAGAAAAGGATTTGGACAAAATATATGGAAGGAGAGAAGAGAACACACCTCCAATAATAAATGGGCTAAAATTCTAACTATAACGATTTTAAAACTTCAGACATGAGCTTTGATCATAACTCAGTACCAAGGGCAGAGGTGGGGAAAGAAGGAATTCAATGTCAGCCTTCAGGGGTGGGGTGAGGATTGGAAAATAACAGATAATTAAGGCTGGACTGGGCGTATAGCAAAATGAAATAGCACTTGGCTAACATATGAGATCCTGGTTTACTCCCCAGGCTGAGGGTGGGGGTACTCAAAATCATTTCCCAGAACTCATGGGTTTGAAAGATGGCATGATCAACAAACAGATCTGAAACATTCAAGGTTCCTCCTGGACAGCACAAGATTCACCCACGGGTCATAGGGCTCTCAGGAAGTAACTGGCATACATTCTTCCACATTAGGTATTTATATTCACTCATCTTTTTTAAATAAAACAAAACTATTAAACTTCCAAAGCCAGGCAATGGTGGCGCACGCCTTTAATCCCAGCACTCGGGAGGCAGAGGCAGACGGATCTCTGTGAGTTCGAGACCAGCCTGGTCTACAGAGCTAGTTCCAGGACAGACTCGAAAGCCACAGAGAAACCCTGTCTCGAAAAACCAAAAAAAAAAAAAAAAAAAAAAAAAACTTCCAGAACTGCAAATTAATAAAGCAGATCAATCAACACAAAACAAGGCAACAAATCATCAAGAAAGAGTTTATGAATAGCTCCTCGGTACAAGCTAACCCCTCCTTTTGAACATGGGATAAGACAGAGACACAGACAGAGAAATAGTGAATTAACTCTGGTCCAGGGCTCCAGCAATAGAGGGGTAAAAACAAGGATCCAGCAATGGAAATCTACATGAGCCCTCATGATGGCCCTCTCTAGAGACACTCTAGGAAAACTATACACTTGTAAGTCAGTGCTGTTAGACTTTGATACCTAGACCTTTAGTAAGATCACATTTTTAGAAGACAAAAGCAAGATTCCCTTGAATTTTAGAAATTAAAAATACCATCCTCATCTACATAGCAAAATCAAGGCAAACCAGACTCAAATGAACAAGGAAAAATATAAAGAAATTAATTCTTCCCATCTCCAAGGTCACGGAAATTCCCTCTCTCTCCGTTTCCGTGTGGCTGGGGACGGAAGGGACAGCACAGTAGGTCTGCGGTAGATGTGCAGCTTGCATTTCCATTCTGAGCAGCTGTCTGCGTAAATTACCTCCGTGGATCACTACGTCTGAGAAGCTGAAGCTATCAAAACACCATGGACATTGTAGAAATGAAGAAACGGTCGGTGTGAACACACAAACCATGCACACAAAATGCTCCTTCTACACTGTAGAAAGAGAATCTAGACCGCCAACAAATCTCCCGGCTCTCCAGCTTCACATGATACCAGTCCACCCCACACGCTCACTTCCATGCTAATCAAAGTCCAGGCTACCTTCAATCCCTGAGGAACGGCTGCTGTGATGCCTTTCTCTCATTCCTGTTTCCCTTCCTGTTGTGTTTATACGAAAGATAAGTTAGAGGGGTGAAAATCTGGCCTGGAAGGGCAATGTGGGTTTTTAACTAGACACCGTTTCTCAGTACACCAGTGAGGGGCTGAGCTCAGAAACACCAAACAAGAAGGCACATGACAAAGTACAGAAGTGGCCAGCTGGAGCAAATCACTAATTTGTTTAGACTGTGATGGGAGAATAGGAGCATTATGAAGACCAACATGGGCCAGCAGAGCATGTTGAGGGTCTACTGACCTCTGTCATTTAGAGCAATAAAATAATAAAGGGGAATTCTAGCCAAAAGGGGGGAAAAACTCATCACCTACTAGTTCAGCAAATCTTTCTGTCATTGGTAGGGAGAACAAATAAAAAGTGCTGCCTGGTCTCAGTGTTGGAGAAAACACAGGAAAAACCCCAAATCACCACTTAGCAGTGACTTCTCTAACTGCCTTATGCTAGGTGAACCTGGAACTGAAGACATTAAGACTCAGACATCTTGTAACCAATTAGACGGAAGGCTAAGCTAAAATTTTTAACTCATAAACAGAAAAACAAAGAAAGCATATTTATTCTGCTCTTGGTTTGTGGTGCAGTGAGTCATTAGCCTGCCTATGATACCTGTGAATCAGAGCACGAAGTTCATAAGCGTGAGGAAAGGAAATAAAAAGCAGCTGGTAGGAAAGCCACCGCCTAACTATGTGTCCCCGACACCACCTCCTTGCTGAGATGAGGCTGATCTTCCTAAGATATTCTCATACCAGGACCTCTCCCTTGGGACTCAAGGAGACCCCTGGCTGATTCTTAACAGCAGACAGATGTTTGTCCTGTGGTGGGGGCAAAGGTGGTCAGGGAGCACCAGAATGTGAAAACATACTGAATGAACACCAAATGTGGAGGGGAGAAGCTGCGAAGAGCTGTGCACTCCACAAGAGCTCAGAAGGAAGATATGTTTGAGACATGTTAAAAGAGAATAGAGAAGGAATAGAGACTAGGGGGAAAAAACAGACAAAAGATAAAAATTTAAAAAAATGAAACAGACTTGTTTAAAATTACAGTAATTTATATACAGCTCCTTTCCGGGGCTTTTATGTTCATTCACTCAGAGAGTTAGATTTTTTCGGCAGGCAATCAGGTATCACCAGAGCGGGTGGCACATCCAAACTGTGCCCAGAGAAAGCAAGAGTGACAGGAGGGTGAAAGGAGACACATACCAGCAGCTGCAGGAAAATGAGTTAAGGCAGGGCTGCAACAATTAAAATGAGATATTAGGAGCTGCTCACTAAAAAATCCAGGAGAAGGAGGCTAAGGGAAGCAAAATTCGGCAAATTCATTGACCAAGAAGCTGGGTTAATGGCCAGGAAACTGCTGATATTTTGGGACACTAACAGTAACATTAAAAAAGATCAATAACCAAGTTAGAGCCACTTACCGGTAAGAAAAAAAAAAACCCCACATCATATGGAATCCACAAGCTACATTCTGGACTGGCTACTAGACCTGACACTCAGATATCCCCCAGCCAGCAAACCAAGGAGAAAAGTAAGTCAGCAGTATGTGTGTGTGTGGCCACCCAGGGCTAAAGTACATAAGACCACCCAGCAGGTAAGACCTCTCTGATCTGTGACGGATAACTGTGATCTGCACAACTCACATTAATATTTATCAAATACTGCCAGGGGACACTTTTCTGATATCTCGCCAGTTATTTAAATTGGTCCTCATTCAGTTTCACACACGCTGATGTCATCTTATCCCAGTTAGACGATAAGCAACTTTTAAGAGATATTGCATTTATTTTTATTTCACCACCAAGAAGGAGAGGAGCAACTGTGATGGCCTCTTTTAAAATATTAGCTCATGGAGAGGTGCTCGTAAGGCTCTGTTCCCAATGCCTGGAATACGGGTTAAGACTAAAAAGTACCAGATGCACAATAACAATAAACTGACTTCACTATGCTGCCTTTTAACTGTTTGAGTGTTCATGTTCAAAGGTGTCAAGGCCCACAAACTAAAGAATGACCCCACAAACTATTACTTCAGAGAACTACCTTCTCATCAGGAAAACCTGGCTCATTCCAGCCCAGTTGTTAAGCCAGAAGAGGTGAGAAGGCAGGGTTCCAGAAAGACCTTGACAAAGAGGCAGAAGACAGTCAAAACTCTAAGATTCCAGTAGCCCCAAAAGAAAAAGCTAGAGTTCATATAAGGCTCACAATAAGTACACAAAATATTGATAAAGCTACAAACAAAAATTATCTCTCCCAGGGTGTGTTATATTTCAAAATGCTAGTAATGATCAAGGAGAAAGGTTCTGGGACTGAGATGGCCACAAGAAAATGTAGCGAAGGAGACAACCATAGCCTGAGATGAGACTCATGACAAAACGGGAAATTCCTATCAATTGCTCTATAACTGTTCCCTGGCCTGAAGGATGGCCAGCCAGCCTGACTATCTAGGAGGACAGACACAAAATAAGGGAATAAACCATGCCATTAGAGGACCAGACTTTACTCCATGCATTATGGTGATAAACAATCTCATTCGAGAAATAAAAATCAAGAAACCAGACACCACCCAACAGGGAGATGACCAGATTAAAACAAACAAACAAACAACAAAAAAAGTACTTTTCTCAGTCTTAGTGCCCAGAGCTACTATAACGGGGCACCATAAACAGGCAGGCTGACTATTCCCTCAGTATTCTGGAAGCTTTGAGCTAAAATCAAGGTGTATCCTCCCTCTCCCCGAAAGTACCACAAAAGCATCCTTCCTTGGGCGGATTCTTGGGGGGGGGGGGGTAATTCTAGAGGCTCTGAGTAATCACTGCCCTTCCCTGTCTCCTAGCTGATCACTAGAATCTCTACCTCCATGGTCATACTACCTCCTTCCTATACAGAAACCCATTTAACCTAGTAGGATTTCATTTAAATTTCTCTGCAAAGATGCTACTTGTCATCAGACCACATTCTAAGGCTGCAGATAGATGGAATTCCGCAGGGAGAGGATACTGATCAAATCACTATGCATACATTATGGAAATATCATAAAGTAGGCTTTGCCAGTAAAGTGAGTGTGTGTCAGAGGAAAAGATACCATGGGAGTAAAAGTAAGCAAGGCCATTCTAGCTATTAATGAGATAATTTGTTTCAGCAAAGAGCAAAAAGTACTGTTCAGAACTTAAATGCATTTAACTAGTGAGCTCTTTTCCTTTTGTTTTGTTTTGTTTGTCTTTTTTTTTTTGGGGGGGGAAGGTGTTTTAAGACAGGGTTTCTCCATGTAGCCCTGGGGCTCACTCTGTAAACCAGGCTGAAATTGAACTCACAGAGATTGCCTCTCCCTCAGCCTCCCAAGAGCTGGGCTTGAACTCTTATTTTCAAGTGAACAATTGTATTATTGCATTTATATAGATGCATCTCTAAAGTAGCACTTTTATGACATAGCTAAGGAATCAACAAAATTTCATCCTCAAAATTAAGAAGAGACTTTTATGTCCCATCTTGGAACACATGTACAGATGATAATAATGTGGAGCCACTTCAATGGCCAAAGCACATACAAAAGAGGCTTCAGAAACTCAGGTCCTTAATGATAAAGCTCACTATCTCTGAATGTGTTCTTTTGACAATGACAGCTTTTAAAAAAAATTAGTAAACATATCTATGTTGTCCCTGCATAAACCCTTATAGGCAAATGAAACTGTGGAAAAAAACTATAGAGAAAAGATGAATGGGGCTTCTTCCCCCTAAAATGCACATCTGGTGAGTTCTGCCTCACACCCTTCCACAGCACAAGATGTTCTACACACCAGCATTGAACTTTTCTATTCTTTGTAAACTGGGAGGTATAGGAAGTGGAAGATCTGCAATTCAGCACATCTTCTAGGGTTTTTGGCACATAACAGTTATTTTTAATGTGGGGGGAGAAAAGCCTGTGCTCTCCCTACCCCCAAGCACAGCTGAGCTGATTCAGCACAAATCTACCCCTAAAATAAAATTTCAGTTTGCAGAAAATAAATGTGGAAAGTTCCAGCTCCAAGGACAAGATTCCAGAAAAGCTAACATTAAAGACTGGAAGAGGACGGTTTTAGACAAGACCACTAACAAACCATGTTACAAAGGTAAGAACCAATACAAAGGTAAGAGCAGCTCTGGAGTCTCTAATAGTAAGCAAAGTAATGAAAGAGGGAAGTGAGCACCTTGAGGATTTCATCAATAAGCAGGGAGCACCTTGAGAAGTCTCATAGACAATAAATCATTTCTCACAGGTGAGTAAGCACACAGAAGTTTCCAGGAATGCAGCTGAAAATTCCAGTCTCTTGATTTAACTTAGAGATGCTTTTGAAAAGGATATTACAGTGTGTAATACACAACAAACTACACCAAAGAGCCATATACTCAGCTCAACACACTGAGGATCCCCAAAGCGCAGAGGTACTTAGCACAATCTGCAGACCAAAGAAGAAAACAAGAACTCTTTATCGAAAGAACATTTAGGTGGCAGCAGGAAGAAAGCTACCTTGCCGAGCTTCCAGAAATAAACAGGCAACTCCATGGCCATTTCTGTTAACTGCCTGTCGGCAAACAAGGGAGTTAATGAATTCAGGGAGAAGTAGGATCATTGCTGAAACCCAAAAGGTAAAGACTATCCACAATAGACCTTGGTGTCCAGTGGATGTTGGCCTAAGCTCTTCATGCCCAAAAGGAGTCTTCTGCTAGATGATATAAGTCATCCAGAGCACCTCTTCATCTCCTGAGTGTCTCCGGTCACTTGTTCAAAAATTTACAGCCACACTGATGGCAACAGCTGGCATTGGAAGGCAAGGACAAGCCTCATCATATAAAGCTGTCAATTTAAATCACAATGCATTCACAATCTGAGGGACTGTTTGGTCATTAATGTAAAGAACTTTTCCATAGTGTGGATGAATCAAATTAATATGAAGTGAAATATGTGGAGATGACAAAAAATGTTTTTAAAACTCAAGCTAAAACACATCAGAGGTAGTTAGGAACAAGAATTCCAACCCTGCTGGGTGCATGCTTCATATTCAGCACAACTAATTGGCTAACACTCTCAAACAGCTAGTCAGTTATAAATGAGTGGTTAACAAAAAGGCCCGACCTGGTGGCCAGCCAGAGAGGCTGAGGGCCTCTCCTCCAGAAGGCTCTATGCACTTGAGGAGCTCATCCAGGCTGAAAGAAAAATAGCCCCTTCTAAGATTGTGGCTTTGGCACCTTCAGAGATCCGTTCCTGTTCAGGAGAACAAGCATCTAGAAGTTGTTGACCCTCCAGACTCAGGGCTGGGAGGTAAGTAGAGGGTGAGCAGCACCTGTCCCTCCCTCCTTACTCTCAGATGCTCAGTTCATATCTGTAGCTATGCCTAAGGATTAGGGAGAAAGAACTAAAGCTTTGTCACCATCTCAGCCACATTGCTCTTGAGCCCCTTGTCTGTGTGAAGTGATTGTGTTCTATAAACACCCCCCAAACCTGACAGGGACATCTCAAAGACTAATGAGATAATGTCTAGAGAGCTGTAAGCACTCAGAAGGCAGATACCTCCTTCTGACTAGGCAGAAGACTAGGACAGGGCAGATGAAGAATCAACTTCTTGTGCCATGTAAATCGCATACGATACACAGAAATTGACACTGCCCCTAAAGGACTATGGCCTTACTGACATTCAAATCAATATATACACTGGGAAAGAGATCCTTCTGGATTGGTCTTTAATTCAACATAACAAAGTGAAAGCATATGGGTAAAGTATTCAATTTCTATGGCTTTTAGGATTTTATCTGTAAAGATGGGACTATTCTATACTTTTCAAAGTGTAGGTAAAAAAAATCAAACATGAAAATATGCTCTTAAAAATTCAGTGCCTATTGTGAGAGAAAATTCAATAAACAGTGATTGCAACTGGTCAAGATACATGAATGGAAAAGGCCCGGAATTTTGGAGATAAACACAAATCTCTATAAGTACAAGAACAGCCTATCTGTATAGCTAGTTCCAGGTTAGTCAGGGCTGCATACGAAACCTTTTAATCAAAATAGATAGGCAGACAAAATACAATACCATAATATCATTAAAGAAATAAAAAAAACTTACCTTGATCTCAGCCTAAAAATGACAATCCCGCCTCCAAAAGTCTAAGAATGAGACTGTGTCTGGGAGCTGTCTCCTCCCATCTTATAATCCTCACTATGGCTGGGGTCAAAGGCCTGCATCACTGGGATTAAAGATATGTACTGCCTGGATTCCATGGCAACTAGTGTAGCTACTGAGATTAAAAGTGTGTGTTACCACTGCCTGGTCTGTAAGATGTATATATTAAAATACAAAGGAACTGCCACTACAGAAAGTCATACAAAAGTCTTTGCCAAATGACAACAACGAAAGAGTTTATAAGACATGCTTAGATATTTTAAATATTCATCTAGTAAGAAGAAAGCTATAACAGTTAAGTTGATCAGCCTAGCTCCCAAAAGCATAATGTCCCGGAGTACAGACATCTACAGCATATAGCATTAGCCATTTCTCGATTTATCTGGGGTTACTGAATAAAGGAAGCCATCTTGACCAAGTCTACTTGAATGATTCAAGTTAATCGAGAGAGTCTGACATCAAATCCCTCCCCACTTTGTTCTTATCTTCTTATTTTTGGGAGCAAACTCATCTTTACAACTTGAACCCAGTGATTTTGAAGTTAACTGACAATAGTAAAAATTGACTGTGCACCTACTATGCACCTGAACTCTCTTTCTGGACATGAAGATCATAAGACCTAATGTACATAAAAAATAAACATAATAAGAGCGGTCACTATTTACATATGGTTTCCCACATGCGGTATTGTAAACTATGAAATGTACACATGGTAAATTATGGGAAAGCAGGAAACACCAAGAAGATTTTAGGTCAAATTTAACTTGCATCTTAAACGACAAAAAGAAAGTAAACAGAAAGGGGGAAATAAAGAAAATAAGACACAGGGGACCACACTGTGCTGTAAACAATGGTAGCAGGCCACCGAGAGCAATGGAAGCTAGCGTTATTTGGCAAATGCACGGTGTGAATGGCATTGATGAAGATTCCATTTTATTAGCTTTGCATGGAAAAAGAGACAGGAAAAAATTGGCAAGAATGCTGCAGGAGAGGCTGGAGAAAGGGCTCAGTGGTTAAGAACACTTGCTACTCTGGGCAAGGATTCATGTTTGGTTCCCAGCACCGATGCAGAAGCTCACAAATGGCTGTAATTCCAGTTCCAGGGTATCAATCCAATGTCCTCTTCTGGACACTATAACCACAGGAATCCACATAGTTCATATACATAATTGCAGGTACACATACATAAAATAAAAAGAAATCTTAAAAAGATGGGTGCAGAAGCCCAAGCCAGAAGAGGATACAAGAAGAGCAGTGCAGTGAAAGGCAGAGGGAAATTTTAGATACACAGGCTCCAGCCTCCACAGGTCTACAGGCTCCAAGTTTACAGACTCAATCAATAGCGAGTTACACACACATGAAAAAAGATGTGAGCCTAATTTACACATGTGCATTGCTCTCTCTTTGTCATTACTTCCTCAGCAATATAGCATAACATCTGTTTGCATAACATTTACAGTATACTAAGTATAAATATTCTAGAGATGATTCAAACTATTTGCAGAAGATATGCACAGGTTATATGCAAATATTATATCATTTTATAAGGAGGAATTGCGTGAACGTTTTGGCCATTCAATGAGGTACAAGAACGAACACCCTATGGCTACCAAAGGGTGAGTGCACACAGGGAATATGCACATACAGTTGGTGAGTGTCTGGAAAGACCCATGTGTAGACTGCTTGGTTTCCACGGAAGGAATTGGGTTGTGACAGCGTTCTTGGGAGGTAGACCCTTGCTGGAGAAAGTAGTTAATAGCATCCCACCTTGGGAAGAGGCATAATTGTCCCTTAGCTCTTCCTAGCTGCCATGAGGGGACAGGTCCACAGCAATGGAGCTGATCATGAAGAGGACCTCTGAAGGAATGAGTGGAAATATACCATTCTTCTCTTTAAGTGACTCACAAAGGAATAACTGGCACAAAAAGATAATTAATTCCCAACGAACCAGAAAAGAATAGGTGGCATGTCTGATACAAGATAATAGGTCAGTTCTAAATATGACTGATTTGGCTATGGAAATTATTTCTGCCTTGCGTTCCAAAAGTACGTGTTTTAGAAAGGTGGATTCTTAAAAGAGAGCAACAATGAAAACAATCTGGGGATGAAATAATCTTCAATGAAGGATTTCTAACCCCATAATTCTAAAATGTCTGCATCAATCACGAAAAAAGAAGGCTAATTTTACAAGCCAAGTTAGTTAACAGAAAAAAAATTTCAATGACATAAAAATGAAACAAAGGCACCAATTAGTTTACAAATGAGTCTCATCAAAAGATTTATTAAAAGAAATGAGGTCTAGTGCCTGAAAGCCTACAGTGGCCATCTACCGCTAGCTTTGCTGCGTCCGTGAATTCAGGCTTCTTGCAGTCATAGCGTCTCTATCATTTTTGACCCTCAATTATTTAAACACGTTCCAACTCTGAATACAATGGTTCCCATGGTGATAGAAATTCTGCAATTAAGGGACAAGAGTTACAGGAATGATTCATATGTCAGTTGTAAATGCCATGTGACAAGGAAGAAAATACTGGAACTCGGCGTTACATGCTCTGTGAGAAAGCTGAAGGAAATCCCCAATGAAGACCCAGTTGTTTTACTGAAAACAAAATGACTGAGATGGGCACTCTCACTTTTTTACATGAGCTGTGCTTTATGGATGTGGAGGGGGCGGTACATAGAAGAGCAGAAAGGCAGACACAAAGACAGACAGACAGACAGACAGAGAGATCGAGGTGCATAATGTGAAATCCATAAAGAATCAATAAAAACTTTTTTTAAAAAAATCACATCCTAGACATTGAGTGTTAAACAAAATAAATGAAAAACTAAAATTATCATCAATGTCATGATGAGCCAGTGAAGATACAAGCAGGAAAGTAATTTACCATGAATATTTGTCAATTGAGATCTTAGTGAGAGGACAACAGGTAATAAATAGGGCAATAAGAGAATGAGGTGATGCACACCCTCAAACATGCACCCCCCTTTAGTATGGAATACATGTTTCTTTGGAGGAGGCCAACATCCTGATCCCACAGCTAATCAGTTACCACATTAACCTGCACATAAGTACAAAAGTGGGAAACTCAATAGAAACAACAATCATGATGCCAGTTGTATGCTGATCCATTTCTCTTGACCTGAGAGTCAGAAATCAATATAAAAGCGCAGGGCCACTCTAAATTCCGAAGAAAAATTACTCCTTTTAGGGAACACACCTTCCTAGCATCTGAACCAACATGAAAGAGAGTAGCATCTTGTATTCTTATAGCAAGGTGCTGGGAAAGGAGAGGCAAACACTACCCCAGTCCACAAATGATGAAAGCAAGACTCAAGAGCAGTCATCCTTACTAAGGCTGTTTGGCCCACAGCCAGACTGAAGCCTATGTAAATAGATTCAAACCAATGTGAATGCTCACAGCTGGAAAAGAGGCCATCAAAACTAATAAAATATCTTAACATTTTACCTTCCATCTTAATTCTCCACATTCTAGACATCTCTCAAAAATGCCATTATCACTGACTCTAGGGGAGGAGGCAGAGAGGATGATTTCGCTTCCACATCTTCCTTAACCTGTGACAGGCTGCCCTAATCAGCTCTTATGCACACAGACGCATATGCTCCTCACAGTGGCTCCTAATCAGCATGTACCATGCTGAACAGCTGCAGAGGTCTGAAGGGAACTGGCAGAAATGTGCAATGATGGGCTGGCCATCCTGCCCCCCCCCCCCCCAGGCAGCAACTGCCCCGCCTGCTCCCAGACGCCAGAGCTCATGGGTGTTGACTGTCATAACTGACAGGCCCAGAAGACAGGCAAGTGGTTTCAGGTGGTGAATCAGGAAAAGTGGTTAGCATTAGAAATGCTCCAGCCCAGCAGAGCTGAGATGCATCCAGCTCCCTACGTGAGGATACAGTATTCATCATTTACACAATGTCACTGTGGGGGACAAAGCGCAAGTCTCCGCACAAACGGAATTTAATCAAGTCCCTTGCAAAGGAACCAGTAAATGAAGCTGCTCCCACTAAGAAGGCACATAATTGCTTAAGAATTGACATCATGTCTGACACTTGAGGTCAATCCTTTTGTCCTGTGATGGAGGACTTTACAGTGGCCTGACACACAGTCCTTGAGAGCATAGGCCTGGCTAGCCCCCCAGGGCTACTCAGCAGCAGCTGCAAAAGTCTGTGATCTGTGTGCCCAGAGATGACACAGAATCACAGCAGGAAAATATGTAAAGGAGACTAGTGACTGCCATAATATGACAGACCTTCCCACATAAATCAATTATGTAATGTCACTTCTGGGTGACTGGACAGGTTTCCTTCAAAAATCCATGGAATTCCTTGGTTGTCTATGTGCAACTGTTTATAAGACAGTGAATGAGTGATATGATATCAAGTGGAAGGGATGGAGATGTTAGACATTACATTAGATAACAGGGGATCTGGAAATTGAAAGAGACTTAAAGCCATCATTTGCACTACACTTCATGAATGAATATAGCGCTCTGTCAACTTTTATACAATGACAAATGAGCCTATTCTCTGAAGGAACCTGAGGAGATTTAATACTCATTTTAGGGAATCCAGATTGGTGAATTCAACTTACATCCAACTTCAAAATATCCTGCTATGATTTGTCATGCTACTACTAACCATGATATATAATAAACCTACTTATTTATAAAGTTTGTTTATTTAAGATGGGATAGCAAGTAGTCTAGGCTGACCTTGAACTCTTCCTTGCTTCAACTTCTCAAATGTCAGGACAACAGGCATGTTTCACCATGGCCAGACAAGCGACTATATTTATAATTCAAAAGCGTGTGTGTGTGTGTGTGTGTGTGTGTGTGTGTGAGAGAGAGAGAGAGAGAGAGAGAGAGAGAGAGAGAGAGAGAGAGAGAGAGAGAGAGAGAGAGAGAGAGAACATGTTTGCAATCCCAGAACCTCGGGAAAAAAAGCAAGAGTTCAGGAAGACCTTTTGGTACACTGTATGCTTGAAGCTGTCCTGAAACACACTGTATCTTGTCTGTAAGAATGGGTGTATCACACACTAGCTGAAATCCAGAGTTGTCTTAAACTGTCAAACATCCTAAGTCTACGGGAGGAGTAAATAACATGAGTTTAATGGTGAAGACCAGATCACACTGATGTCTGTGGTCTGTGTCACTTCAGGAAGACACAGGATCAAGGGAGATAAAACCCGAGAGCCATGCTGAGCTGGTCCACCCTTCATTGGCCCTGCTTCTCACTGGACACCGCAGCAAGAGAGCTGACACCTGCTGGCCAAACTCCTCAGCCACACAAGGGAAGAAACCATGAGCCCCAGGAACCCTAGTGGCTTAACAGAATATAGCCAGGCTCCAAAAGATAGAGAGAGAGAGTAGGCAGAGTCAGAGAAGTCATGTAGCCTCTAGAAGGAGGCTTTATTAAATACTCAAGTACTCCAGCCGGAGACAGACGCACCGGAACTTTGCATGTAAGACACTGCCATGTGGTGAAACAAAGATTAATAAATATGGGTTAATTTAAGATACAAGAGTTAGACAGAAATATACTTAAGCTATTGGCCAAATAATATTGTAATTAATACAGATTTTTGTGTGATTATTTCAGGAGTATGGGTGGCCAGGAAACAAATAAGCAGGCTCTGGCAACACAGGGGTGCTGCAGAGGTAAGGGGAGAATATGGGGCGGACTGGGAGATGAACGGAATTGGGGTGCATTGTATAAAATACCCAAAGAGTCAATAAAGAAATTATGTTTAAAAAAAAAAAGACCAGACCTAACTAGATGATAGTATTCTGAAGTACTATAGTATGCAGAAGATATTATAATATAAACAACCACCCATAATATGAAGTCTCTAAACTAAATGGAAATCCTAAACTAAAACATGCTTTAGAGTCCCTTCCTGAACAGCCATCCCATTTGTTTTCTTTGAACTAGTCTTGGACTTTGGAATAAGAAGTCGGGGGAGGGGGAGGAGGTATATTAAAAAGGCCACTATTCATAACACTTGAAGAATATTGCCATAAAAGTAACAGTATAAGGACATGCACTCTAGCCCTTAGACTGCAAAGTCAACATACTACCCAGCAAGCAGCCTTTACAGTGGCTCCTGAGAAGCCACCCAACCACTGCCCATTAAAGTCCCTGCTGTTCAGTAGCTGGGGTAGGGGCTACTGGAAATTTCAAAGGCCAGGTAGAATTAACGTACAATCCATTTCCCTACACATATTCTTAACAGAGAACAGGACTTCTCTCTCCTATAGTCATCTTGCTTCTCAGAAGCAGAAGAAACACACAAAAAGCAGCAACTTCCCCTCACTACTAACTCCCATGGTCCCATACTTATAATGGAGGTGGCGGGAGAGAATACAAGAGCCAAATGAATGCAGCATGGGGCAATACGCAATTATTGAAACTGGAATTGAGCCTGGAACTTGCCGGGAGAGCACTGACAATCAAACTATGGTCAGGGCCCCAATTTTAAACATCTCCCCAAGGGGACCACTTCCTGACACATAGACACACCTCTCTTCATATCAAAGTAATTCCACTAGACTTGCTCGGCAGTATCATCTGCTGCTAAAAAGCCTAGAAAGAACCTCGTCTAAAATTATCGCTCCTAACGCATGAGACCAAGTCCAAACGTTTACAAATGCATGCTCATCACTTACCTTCTTCCCGATGAGCTTTTTTCGAAGGAATTCCCGGGCCTCAAACATGTAGGGAATGTCATACAGGGGACGCAGCTTCTTATTCTTATCCTGCCCAAAACAACAACAACAAAAGCTATTAAGAATGGAAAAAAATTAACAAAGGGAATACTGTAACACACAGGAATATATGTGAGCCTGTCTCCTCTGATCACAAATATTAACTAAGTGCTAGACCATATAACTAGTTACTAAATTGTTGGTTGAAATGCTTCTCAATTGGCAGGCTCAAAAGGAGTGAGTGTAGTGATCCAAACTGGAAAGGAGCAACACTGAAGAAATTCAGTATACTCTGGAACCCACTGGACACACTGAAGAAATTCAGTGTACTCTGGAACCCACTGGACACACTTAAGAAATTCAGTGTACTCTGGAACCCACTGGACACACTGAAGAAATTCAGTATACTCTGGAACCCACTGGACACACTGAAGAAATTCAGTGTACTCTGGAGCCCACTGGACACACGTAAGCACACACAAAATCTAACTTCAAAACTGCCTTTAAGTGCCAACCAACTACTAACTATATATAAACTAGCTAATATATGTATTATTTTATATAAACTAGGTGATATGTAAATTTATACAAAAATATACTTACATATTAGCTACTTTATATACAGCTGGACTCAAAACAAAATGTAATACAAGAGATCCTAGATACAAAGTAGCAACACCAAAGATGTGCTAAGAATTGAGGGAAATGAAAAGAAAGAAGTGATCCAGCAGAGGTTTGTTGACATAAAATCTAATGTATTTTCAGGACAAAAATAGAGCAAGGTAAGAGAGGGAAAGGTTTTTTCTTTTTTTGCGGGGGTTGGGGGGTGGGGAGTGTTGTTTTTTTTCGAGACAGGGTTTCTCTGTAGCTTTTGGAGCCTGTCCTGGAACTAGCTGGCTCTTGTAGACCAGGCTGGCTTCGAACTCACAGAGATCCGCCTGCCTCTGCCTCCCAAGTGCTGGGATTAAAGACATGTGCCACCCCCACGAGATGTGGAATGTATTTTCAATGTGTACGACCTGGCTCATCACCTTATGGACCTACTACACTCCTCTTCCAAGGTTGCTCCAAACAACCGTCACCTGCAGATGATGAGAAAAGTCTTGATAAAGTGAGAGGAGTAGGAAAAAATAGAACGTAAGAGCTACGAGAACCTTTTAAAGAAATGAATTATCAGAATCTGACAGCTCAGAAAACAGAGGAAACAAAATGGCAGACACACAACACTGAGTCACGATGGCAGGGTTAAGAAGTCCAGAGTGGCCTGCCTTTGTGGGGGTGGGAACTGGGGAGATGTGCTTGAAAAAGAGATTGTATCCAGTCTGATATGGCGACTTCAGAGTCTCTTTCACATGGGGCTTGAAGTTCCAAGACAACAAAGATCCTACACATTTCTTTCTTCTTCTAACTCCTCAGAGCCGCATACAGGGTCTCCGTTTAGTGTGTGCTCACATTGAGTGGGTCTTCTTTTTCTCCTTAAATAGCTTTCCATCATTCTAATACTCTATTCAAAACTCATCCCAACGTCAATATTAAGGAAAAGGAAAATGAAGTAGGTGCTTCCTCTCAGAAGCTCACTAAGCTTTGATGTATTGAACACATAAGAAATTTCAATTCAGGGCTGGAGAGATGGCTCAGTGGTTAAGAGCATTGCCTGCTCTTCCAAAGGTCCTGAGTTCAATTCCCAGCAACCACATGGTGGCTCACAACCATCTGCAATGAGGTCTGGTGCCCTCTTCTGGCCTGCAGACATACACACAGACAGAATATTGTATGCATAATAAACAAATAAATATTTAAAAAAGAAAGAAAGAAAGAAATTTCAATTCAGTGCCATGAACAAGAAAATCTCTTATGAGAATGTAAATAATTCTTTCAGTTACAAGAAATTTTGAGCATCACATTCATCATCCCACTGTCATTGACTTCCTCTGTGGAATTAAAGAAAAAGAAAAGGATTGTTGTCCCAGCAATTATCAGAAAGAGAAGGCACATAATTTCAGGAGCTTGAGTGTCCGATCTCAGAAAAATGTCCTGCATCAACAGGACCAGTACCTATGCATATGTATGATCCTAACATGAGAATTACACAGCCAATTCTCAGAACAGGAGAAGAATCAAAGTGGATGTGCTGAGTAGGAGCTGCCCGGTCTAAAGGGAATGATGGGTAATTTTTAAAAAAGTGTATTTATGAATATTCTGTAAATGTCCTGAAAGTCAGGTATAATCAAGGGACCACAAATTAAGAAGTTGTTGTGCAGAAGGAAATAAACCAATCTCAGAAATTACAGAAACCTGAACCTAAAAGTTCAGGTTCCTCCCCGAGGTTCCTAGGGAGAAGAGACCCCCCCACCATCAAGCAGTCTGCAGTTGATGGATGGAAGCACAGGGACCCGGCTTACACCCGTCATCACTCATGGGGGGGTGGGCTGCTCTGTGGTGTGGTAAGCTTTGGATCATTTGTGCTCCTTTAAGGACCATACCCACTTCTGTAAAACCAGTAAATTCTTTGCTTTGCAAAGATGGACTTTGTTGGAACTGTCTCTTTGATCCATCACGAATAGATGTTTGCTGCAAATATAACATTTAACACAGAAGTACTGAAAAGAGTTACTGATGACACTCAACGGCACAGAAGAACTGCTGACAGATTTTAGTTATGAGCAGTGGACAGGATTTTGTTTTGTTTTCCAGTAAGGAGATTCAAACCCGAGTTTGCACATCCTCGAAAAGACCTCTACCACTGAACTCCATCCCAGTTCCAACAGGGTTTTTAATAAAGACAAAAATCAATCGTTATCAGAATCAGCCCTCAGGAATAAAACAGAACCAATGGATTCACACTCACCAAGCAAGAGAGAAAAATCTATTTACAAAGAAGAGCAGTATGATTACAAAAGTCTTAGTGAACAAAAATGTTTTAAATTAATTGAACAAAATACCGATGTTTACCATTCACAGCCTTACGCCGTGCCACGAAGTCTGAATTTCCATTCCTTACCTACCTACACACCCTGGACCTCCACACAGGAATGAGAAAATGACACTTGACTGTAACACTAATACTAAAATTGAAAGGCAAGAAATATAATTCTGGAAAGTATCCCAGAGAAGGCCACAGGATGATATATACATTTTTATGTAAACAAGAATAATATTTTCAAGGTACTCTTGGGGACGGGACTGATACAAAATCCCCTCAAAAGAAGAAAAGTGAGGAAACAGTATGCCAGCAAGCACCCGAATAATAAACAGGGGAAACTCGGAGTCTGATTATGTCTCTCATGGTGCTAGGAAAGAACAAACAGCACAAGCAGAAAACAGGGACAGCAAGGGCAAACAGAACGATCTTGTTACTCTAACCCGTCAGAACTAGGAGCTATTGACATCTACAAACATCTTACAACAGAGATATTAGAAGTCCCTAAGAAGCCACAAAATAAAAGCAATTCCTCTAAATCACCAGGTACATAAAAGCCTTTGAAATCTCTAAGAGGCAATTGAGGTATGGGATGTATTCTGGGGAAAGAGGACTGCAGCTGAATCTTCTGCTAAAAAGGACTGTCTAGTTTAGATTCTAATTTACATGGAAATATTTTTTTCAAAATAAAAATAGAAGAGAATGCTTGCTTTATCTGGTGGGCGAATAATACACAAACCAATATGTGCTGTGATCACCATTCCTCCTGAGAACTGACATTGCGTGTAGGCCCTGCAATGACTCACGTTAGAGACAGAGAGATAACTGCAATCATCTGTCCCCCTCCTCCAGCAGGAGGCCCAACACCCACAGCTCAGCACATGAAGATACATCTGGCCTTTTGACAGGAGGCATTTTATTTTAGGCCAGTAGCCATAACAGGAAAATGTGGGGTCAAAGATCTTTTGAAGTACAAAACAGAGACCTCCTGTCAAATCCTTGCTTTCAGGCTTTTCCAATCCTATCCCTAAAATCTTTGGCATAAAATAGGAAGTTTGAGTGGAGTGCTGACATGTTATGCTTGTGGCAGGTTTACTGAGATTACACTTTCTGAGATTAATGGGAGATTCAAGGAGAAGTAGTCATCTGAATTCAAGCAAAGAGAACTTAGTGCAAATCATGAGTACTGGGTGGGTTCAAGACAAGACAGAGATACGAGGCCTCCAGAACAAACAAGGGAGACGGGAGAAGCAGCTTATTTCCCAGCAACCTCAATTTACATTCCCCACTCAAAATACTTAAAGGGATGTGATTGACATCAGGATCACCATTATCTTTGGAGGAGAATTTACATTGTAACAAGGGAAGCCAGATACATTGGAAAATTAATATAGCAATCTAGGTAGAACATGATGCTATACTACTACAAATGGGTGGAAGCAGCAGAGAGGTAAGCTGTGGTCAGAAAGAAACACAAGAATTGAAAGACAGATATTAAATAGAACGTGAAATGTGAAAGGAAGGCAAAAATCAAGGATGACTTTTGGATCCCATGAGTAGGGGACATGAAATGAAGAGGGAGACTGGATGGTGTGGACTAGGGAAAGAAGCAGGAGCAGGAGCGGAGCTGTGGTCCTGCAAGCTTCAGCTGCGAAGATCCACGTGGAGATAAGTGGACGGCTGGATGCACAAATGTGGAATTGGAGTGTGTGTGAACCGGTTCAGTAGTCTGAAAGCTGCAGCATGTAGAGTGGTAACTGGCTCCTCCGGAACCTGTCTAGCACCAAGAAGTAACGAATATGGACAGGGAGAGAGGGGAGCTAAAGTGATGGAGCAGATGGACTCATCAGTTATATCAAATACTGAAATGTGAACTAAGCAAGATAGGGGTGAAGGTTCAAATTCTGATACCAGCTAAGAGTGGTCTTGGTAAATTCAGCAGGGTAGTTCTTGGGGATAATGCTATGCCCAAATCCGCTAAGTCCCCCAAAAGCCAACAAGGAGACCGAGTCCCCTACGTAAAAGCAAAGAGCCTTTATTTTATGCAAGTTTGCAAACTCGATCTCTCTGCATGTCCAATGTACTGGAATAAACAGAGGGCCCCGAGCTCAGTTACAGTAGGGTTTTACAGTAGTCGTAAAGGTGTAGGTGAGGGGTTTCTGAGGTTTAGGACCCCTGATTGGCTGACATTTGTCTAGGGGTATGCTAGTGAGTGTGTGCTGGCAGGTGATCCTATCTACAACGGTTGGAACATTAGACATTTCCTTTCTATGGTCTGTCCTTGGGTGGTGCTCAGGTAATCTCAGTTTATGGTCCTTCCTGCAACCAGGTATTGCTTCAAGGTAAACTACTGAGACTCAGGCCTCCATTAAACTTATCAATGGCTGAGTCCTACTTTGGCAGGTGATAAAGGTTGAAGTGGGTGATCTGTTCATATTTAGCTTATCATGGCTTATTCCTACAATAGTATGAATAAAAGTCTCATTAGAACTAAAAATGAATATACTGAGAGAAAATTTCTGAAAATTGAGAGAAAGCAAACAAACTAGTTGTACTGAAAACAAATAGAAATGAAGCGGGAGCTGTGAAAAAATAGGGTGAAGAGTTTGAGGTTTCAGATGAGAGAAATGACAGGCAATAGCCCAGCAACGAAAGATGAGTGTTATTAGATCGAGACGATGGCCACTAAAGCAGTGTTGTTAAACACCAAAGGGGGCAATGGCTTTACACGGACAGCAACCTATTGCTGGTCTACATTTGTATAGATGCAAGTTTCTTTTAGGTTGAGGAACAGGAGGTGTGGTGGAATCGTTTCTTCTGATTTTTCAGATAAATTCACTCATGGTTAGAAACTCTGACAACCTGGAAAAAACACTGATGAGAAAAGAAGCAAAGACTATATTCAGATACTTTACTAAAGAACTCAAAATAGTAAGCCGATGAAAAAATATAATTGTAATAACCAAAGAAACTACATTACAACTGTAACATTAACAAAAATTCTTAGAGAAAGAATATGGAGAAACTAAAAATGCCCTTTACCTACTGACAGAAACATAAAATGTCACTCTGGCATGGTACTGCACGCTGATGTCGGGGTGGCACACCCCTCTAATTAATGAATGCTACTTAGTGTAGACCCCAGGCCTCATGCAGAAGACATGTATATCAATATCCATATCAACACTGTAATAGTGTGGTCATGTAATGGAATAAAACAATCATGCTGAATTAGAGCAACAAAACCATGGAATAAATTTGAAAATATTGAAAAAGAAAAGCAAGTTACAGAAAAAATACAAAGAGTATTATCCTATTATTCACAGATCCAGCAGCAAAGTTATAAACATATACACAGATATGAAACACAGCTAACAGTTGCTGATACAGAATAGAGGAAGATAAAGGACAGTGGACTAACAGGGCTAATGATGATACGCAGGGACTTTCGTACATAAATGTAATACGTGACATTAAGAAGCAAATATGGGATAATGTCAAGGCTGAAACAGAAGCTGGGTGTTTATTACCACGAAACCTAGCTGATCACGTCCACCCATTCCTCACCACGTCTTCTACTTTTATTCCTGTGTGCAGCAGACGAACTGGCTGCTATTCCCCTCACAAAACACACATTATATTCTTGTCCTCTATCAAAACAAGGGGGGAAAAGCCAGTCCGCACAGATGTGGCTTTCCATGATGCAAAGGGAATATTTAACTACAAAATGTGCTATGAAATAAATAGGGTCAGTAAGAAGTTTGACTTTTGTCTCAAAAATAAAACAAACTATAACACATTAATTAATGTAGCCAAGCAGAATCACACTCCGTGATGATCTTAAAATTGTTGAATTAAAATAAGAACAGACATGATCAGACTTAAATGAATAAAATTTCAAACAGTAAATAATGGACCCGTCCCAGAAGCTCTGCCTCACATGGCTTTTTAATAAACAAAGGCTGCAATTTCCATTTGAATTACAGACTTAAAATAGGAACAGTATCACAAGCCCTGGGCATATTTACAATCAAGGACCTTTCAATTCCCTTGACAGCCAGGAGACAGGTCCACAAGGATAGCCACTGGTTTGTAGTCCTGAACACAGGGAGCAGCACATTTCTACTATTTCAAGTCTGCTAAGCACAAAGCTACACGCAGGAGAGGTGAAGTTTAAGCGAGTAGCTCCCTTCGCCAAATGAGAGTGTGCACACAAGCTGTACATACTCAAACACATACCAGGAGTTGCTGCACTGGGGGTAGGGCGGGGGTGGAGGAGAGTTTTATTTCTTAACTAGCTCTATGTGTACTCCTCACTCGAAATACATCTTAAGAATAAGCAAGACACCAATATGGGTAAGTACTAAATTTACAACCGATAACATTTCATACAAATCTCAGGGACCGAAAGAAAAAAGTGAAGGTCTATAAGCAACACTTGAAAATGCTGGGAAGCAAAAAAGAAAGAATAACAAATGGGCTTAGTCTAGAAGCCAATGTCATGAAAGAAAAAAAGAGATCAGAGGTTTAGAAAAGCTGGAGTGAAGAAAATGGCTCAGTAAAAATAACAAGTAGGTTAATAACAGTTGGGAAATTCAATACTCCTTGACCTTCTACACAGATGACAAATGGTGACACTCAAGTACTGATGGGAAGACGGTTTCCAAATATTCCTCCGTACCAACTCACCTAACACTAGGAGTAGATTCTGAGATTCTATTACAGAGCAAGCCAATTTGACCACACCCAAGCAGGGATCAGGCAGGCAGACACTCACTCTTTCCCGAGGGCCAGTCTTACACTACCATGGTAACAGGAAAGGGGCAGAGGAAGTGGCAATTCCACAAAACGGTCCCAGTTACAAATGTCTCCTGGCAAACTGCCAGCAGAACAGTGTCACAGAACCAAAAGAGTGAGTGAAGTAGAAATGAAGGCAGCCTGTGTCCTTGAAAGGACTGACCCCTTATCTCCAGTGCACAGCACACGATGATATTCCACAGGAACCTGCATATCCCAAAATTAAAGAACCATTTTCAAGACTATCATGTAAGAAAAAAAAAATCTCCCTCAAGAGACTGCTCTTCTACTCAATTACATAAGCCAACTAAGAGCCTTTTCAGAAGTGCTTGCTATTTATTGCTCACATGCAGTGAGAAAGGGGAGGAAAGAGAACAGACAGTCAAAGTGGGAAGGAATTGGCCGAATGCCAACCCCCACCCCTAAAGACACTATCAAGACTTTAAGAATAAATAGCTTGAAGGCTCTATGGGTCCTAACCGCTATTCAAGTAGCAAACCTTGCGTAGTCCCCTCACCTCACTGCAAAAGCTTCTGCAGGAAGGAGGAAGGGTAGAATAAAAGAACAGCAAGGCACCTCACAGACCTAAATGCCAAAAGGAGCCAAGAATTGCAAGTAAGAGACTGTGCAGCAAACAGAAAGGAAGGTCTCAAATTCACCGGAAAAAAAAATTTAAAAAGGCAGGCCCCGGGACCTGCCCCATCTGTCCTTCCTGCACAGGTGTGACTTCCCACCTCTCCTCCACCCACAAATGCTCTGAGAAGAAAAATCTGCTCTGATGAGGAACAATGGCAGCACCACCTTCCGTAGAGGAGTGGAGAGGACCTAGGAGACAAGTCCGGGATAAAGACGGCACACTTCAAAAGAACAAAGTTCAAGGTCAGTACCCCAGAAGACAGCCATGAAATGAGGTGCCATTCTTCAAACGTCTCCTGGCACTAGGTAATCGGGAACGAGCGGACCACTTGCTGCCAACCAAATAATGGGAGTCTGGTTCCTGACTATGGTAGGAGCTACAGGTCTACCTGGTGTGGTGATTGGCTTCAGTTCACTCCAATGACTGTCAACATGATCATCTAGCTCTTTAAATGGTTTTGCAGTGAAAGTAAGGCAAAAAGATAAGTTCTCATCTAATCGAGAAAATAAGTGAACTCTAAGTTCGTGCTTAGAAAGCAGGCTGGAAAATACAAGTTCCATGGGAAAATCTACTTAGCTGAGTTAAGTTTTACAACATCAGACATGGTGTTAACAAGAGAGCTAATGTCAGGAGACAGAAGAGATAAGGCACAGTTACAGCACTAATCACTTCCTACATTAGTACTATAATTTAATTACTTCATAGGGTCTTATCTTACCAGCCACACCTCACAAGGGAAGGTGTGTGTGTGTGTGTGTGTGTGTGTGTGTGTGTGTAGATCTATGGTTTCTAAAATGTAACCAGCATGGGGCCACACCATTGCAAAGTGTTAATGGTGAATAAAAGAAGAAAAAATGGAAATATTTCTGTCAACTCAAATGTACTTACTGTGATAATGGGACTAAGTAAAACCGATACAGCTCTAAGTGGGTTAAAAAGGAGAGAGTTGCCACTGAAGCTCCATAACATGGTTGGCAAATCCAATGAATAAGGCCTCCCTCATATTACATTAGCTGACCAAGAATACTGGCCATTAATGATCGTATCAGAGCACCTAGGCTTGAAATCTCACTGCACAACTGTGAAAATAAAAGCCAAACAATCAATATGCTCTTTTAATTTAGCCTGGTTTCTAAGACAGAATGTCTATGAACTCTAAACAGACCTTGTACTTCCCATCCTCCTCCCTCTGCCTTCTGAGATCTGGGAATAGAGAGAAGCATGTGTGTCCATGTCCTGTTTCATTATATCTTTAAGGCAATTGCCTGTCTCTTTACAGGTTTAACACAATGAACGGGAATCTTTGGCTTGGGGCAGAGGGTGGGAGACATGACACGATCTGCCAATAGCCAGTAGTGATCAGAAAATCAGAAATCCTTACAGAACACCAACTACTATTCAAGGATAGCTGAACTGATAAACTGAAAATGCCCCCACTGTGACAGTTCAACACTAAATATACTGCTACAATTAAATCAAACAAGTAACTACCTGAGATGAAGTAAAGAAAGAAAAGAGAAAAACAACCAAACCCTCATAAATCTAAGATGAATTCTAAACAAAAAAATATTTTGGAGCTAAGATGAAAGAGAGCTGGGGCTATAACTTAGTGTTGGAGTGTCTGCCTAGCAAGCATGAAGTCCTGGGTTCATCTCCAACACCAAAAAGGGAAAAAAAAAAAAAGGAGCTCAGGATGCAGCTCAGTGGCTGAATGCATATCTGGGACCCTGGCTCTGCACTGAGCTCCACTGCAACACACTAAACAAATCAACAGGGGAGAAGGAAAGGAAAAAGCAGTACAAGATTGCCCCGTCCTTCCTTTGTTCTGGAGGAACAACAGTCAGAGATACGACAGGGGTGAGGTTTTGCTAAATGAAATGAAATCAGCTGCTGTTCAAATGAACAGATGGAATAGAGGGAAAATGAAAAATAATTAGCATCTCTGAGAAGAGTCTCTTTTCCACCTAGCTAAAAACTCTTGAGACGAACTAGAAACTCGAGTCAGTGTTAAAGGGGAAAAGTCCTTCACTGGACTACCACAACAAGCCAGAGTTTACAGGCAGAAGAGAAAAGGAGACGGGAAAAGTATTCCTCAAAGACAGGAGCTCTGCTGGGATGTAGCTGAGCGGTAGAGCATACACAAAGGACTCACTTTGATCCCCAGCACCAGAAAGAAAAAGACAAAAGGAACAGTAATAGATAAATAATGAAAACTTAAACAGTGAAGGCAAAAGGTAACACAGAGGTTTTGGAGGTAGAATATAGGTATCCTATATAGCAGCAGGAACCAGTTAGCTCACAACTGACTCTGCCCTACTGGCACCGCATTCCTTTTCATTGAAGGCTCAGAATTAACCAACTGGCCTCAAATCATCTTTTCTAGTAATGTTGAAATCTTCTCCTCCATTTTTTGCCCATCATACCCATGCTAAAAACGGAGAGTCAATGTCCTCAGAAGAAACAGCCCTGGTAAAGCACAGGCTAGAACCAGGTGAAAGCATCCAGCACAGCAAAGTGCTGCGCAAGCCCTCACACAGCAAGCGAAAGATAAAGGATTAGAGCAGAAATACATCTCTTACAATAGGACACCGATGTTCTCTACAACCAACAAGAGATGGGATGGGTCTATTTGGAGATTGTATCATTCTGTAGATTCTCTTTGTGAATATCTTTTCTTCACCATATTAAAAAGGATAATTATTATAAAAGTTTCTTCCTAGAACAACACACAGAAGGAAAACTGATGCTCGGTATGACACTATTATCTAGCTGGTGCCAGAGGAAGCTTCAGCTGAGCCAGAGTTCCAGTCCAATGTATGCAACAACTTCTTCTGCATTTCGAAACAGGAGACTGAATTATGTAAGTGCACAGCAGAGAGACTTCCCGTTAGACACCAACTTTCTGTTTGCCCAGTTGCATCCCTGCAAGGTTTAAATTAAGCTGTTTACTCTCAGTCATACTACGACAGGTACCCATCTAATATCACACAATGAAGACCACTTTCCTTTACTGTATGGTGTACATGGCATGAACCAAAAGGCAATACCATTTACCACCCACTAATATAATGAAGAAAAAGGGACAAGTGAAGAGAAAAGAGACTATGAAACACAAATACCACAAAACACCACAAACCCCTCATACACACACACACGCACACACACATGCATACACGCACACTGAGCACCCAGCAGTCACAACAGTTTTACTACAGATAACACATGAAGAAAGGACCTTAGCAAGAACGCAGTGGAGGTTGTTGTTAGATGTCCTTCACCACATCTGAAATTGACCACAGAGCACCTGTTTGTCTCCTTTTGCTGCCTTGATTGGGCCCTGTAAACAAGTTCACAAGTAACAGAAGCCCAGAGGGCAGCGACCTGTGAGTGCAGCCGAGCAAGCACAGCCAGGGTTCTGACTCCACGGCTGTTTGCCCTGAGAAGAACTTGAGACTGGCACACAGATCTCGAAGAATAATTTTTCAATTCTCCAGATCAAGCCATAAAAGAAAATGAAATTGTGCCTATTTAAGACTATTTTTATGGGGGCTGGAGAGGTGGCTCAGAGGTTAAGAGCACTGACTCTTCTTCTAGAGGTCCTGAGTTCAATTCCCAGCAACCACATGGTAGCTCACAACCAACTGTAAAGAGATCTGGTGCCCTCTTCTGACCTAGAGGAATACATGCAAGCAGAACATAGTATGCATAATAAATAAACAAATCTTTAAAAAAATATTTTTATGCCCACCATATCACCATTAATCATAACAACTAGACCTTAAACCTTACTGTTGCTGGTCTCCTAACTTTTGCCACAAACTGAGCCAACCCTACTCCAAATTTCCTTTTAAAATTACAGTAAAGCAAAATGAACTGCTTGGTGCCTGCTGTGTGACTGGCATATTAACATACAATTCTGTAAAAATCCACACAACAATCAACAGAGCTGGAATTATGAGCTTTACTTCTGAGATCTGAAAAATTTGATGTTCAGAGAAACAGCATGCCCCACCAGTAAAACACATGTCAGTGTAAAAGACTTTATGCCGCTGGGTTCATCTTATCCTTTCAGTATTCCCATATTCTGCTACTATTCTTTCTATTTGCATTGTTTAACCAACTCATGTGGTCTGTTTGCTGTCTATATGTGACACAGTAGCCAGAAGTATTCTCTGTATAACTGACTAGAGGACAGCAGTGATTCAAGTCTCTTTTGAACCTGGAGCCTCATGTGTGCAAGGCTTTACTAGCCCCTGTCTCCAAGGCTCTGATAAACCCATTCCTGAGAGATCAAACTCTGTTACACCCGTGGCCAGATCCACTGTGCATATGTGCACAAACACCCAACCAAAAAGGCCATTGCACATGAAAAGGTTTCCATAGTTCAAATATGTGATGGCAGAGAAATAAATGTTTGAAAGATTTAACAACTGGCGAGGAGTAAAGCAGAAGTCTTCCAAGCCAGTATGTATCTAATCTACAGAGCCTGCAAATTACACAATAAGGGTACAACTCTTCTTGAACAACTCTACTGAACATTCTTATGGCACTGAATCATTCTGTGGCTTTAAAGCCCAACCACAAGGTAAAGAAGGAAAACTCAAGTTAATTTCAACATGCCAATATGACCACTGTATTATGGAGCAGGATGTGAATAAAGTAAGGACTGGAACAGACAGCAAAACTCAGTGGAAACCTGACAACAGCAACCCAAAACATTTCTCTATAATTATTGGTCTTGCTATTACGTACTTTGTTATTCGGTGAACTCTAGAAATATCTCTTAAGGCAACTGTTTAGTCGGGGAGGTAAGGGAATAGAGTTCACTGGTCCCAGCTGTGGGAGAAAGGCAATGGAAATCGCTACTTCACAGAGTTAGTTACAAAACGAAAAGGTTAACAAGTGTGTTTCACAAAAATGTGTGTGTGTATACATAACACACTCTGTGTTTTGTGTGTTTTACCATAATAAAAATAAAAATGAGCACATTCAAGATAATATTCCACTGACTCTTTAATCTAAGAGAAACATCAGGCATGTGATCAAAATCAATTTCCACACTACGAGAATTTTCAGATACAAATATTGATATTAGGTTGAGAGCTAAGAGATTACTCAGTTATAATTTATGAATACAATTGATCAAGTTGGCCCATATCTGATCCCAAAAATGATCTTCAAACTGTCTGCTTCTTAAATGCGCCCCATAAAACCACCATTTAGTCTCTTTTTATATTATTTATTTACCTGAGTGTGACTGTCATCTCAATTAAAGTCAATTAAATCAATTTATCAATTAAAAAAAATCAAACGTTTTGCAAAAACATGTTCAAGCCTGTCTCCTAACGCTCGGGAGACAGAGAAAGGTGGAACTCTGGGAGTTCCAGGCCAGCCTGAGTCACACAGTAAAATCTTGTCTTAAATAAACAAACTAACTAACAAACAAACAACAAGATCATGCTCAAGCACCACAACTGCTTCGCAGGAAAACTTCTTTGAATTATATGTTCAAACCTCCTCTCTTTCCTCAGCATATATGGCCCAAGCAGGTACATGCATCCTTTATATCCTTGAAGAACAAAAGCACCATATTGGCTTCTTGATAAAAAACACCATTATGATGCAAGATGTCCTTCTGTATACGACTGCTTCATAAATAAAGTTGTTTTGGTCAATGGCTTAGCAGGGTAAAGCCAGGCAGGAACTCCGAACAGAGATAAAGAGAGAGTGTGGTCAGAGTTGGAAAGACACCATGTAGCCACCAAAGGAGAAAGATGCAGGCAGAAGCCATCAGAACCTTTCAGGTAAGCCACATTTTGTGGCGATACACAGATTAACAAAAATGGGTTAAATTAAAATGTAAGAGTTAGTTAATAAGAAGCCAGATAGTATTGTGATTAATAAAGTTTCTGTGTGATTATTTGGGTCCGAGCAGCCCAGAAACAAAGGAGCAGCCTCTGTTTACACCCATTTAATTCTCAATTATATTATATTTATATTAAATATGAATATTATATTTATATTAAATTATATTTAATTCCTTTTTACAAAAAGGAGAGGCTCAGAGGAGTGGAGTTCCTTGGACACACTACTCGGAAGACAGACAAGAATCTGAACCAACTCCAAGATCAATGGGCACTGGAGACCCTAACAAGGCAACTAAAATCCCCATGCCTCCTTGGTGTAAGAGAAAAGCAGTTGTGTTCCTTTTCTCTAAGCACTAAGCCCTTGCTCCTAGAAGAGCAGAGCTCAAGTGTGAGGAGAAAAGGGAAACTAACTGTACTGTGTGTGAACCAACTCCCACTCTCTGGGAGAGCTGGACAAGGTGACCTCCTCACCTGGAGCTGGGCTCTCCTAACCATTAGATGACAAGAATGCTGGCAGCTCCGACAAACGCTGCTGACTGTGAGAAAAGTACCCAGGGTCACTGCTAATGAGAAAGCCAGAGCATCTTGCCACCCAGCCACACAATGTTTACCTAATAAATCTTACAGATTTGAGCACAATCCAAGATCAGGAGGTTACTATAAAACAAAACACCAACAAACTAACAAAATAAAATTCACAACCACACCAGTCTGAGAATCTTCATCATTACTTCTATGTCCTTAAAAGAGATAATACATAAGAGTTTGCCAACAGAAGGAATCCAATGTAAAAGAAAAGGCTATCCTAAAAGCATAAACAAATGTTTCTTTCTCAATGCTCTGAAGGCAACACCTAACTCTTACTCTGAGGATACTCCTCATTTTAGAATGTTGTGACTTTATTCTTCTAACTTTCAGTGAGGAAAAGTACACAGCAGAGAGGTCCCCAACCTGAGTTAGATGGAGAGCCAAACTCAGTAAGCAGATCTAACAACTAATGTAACAAGCAGATTATGAGGGAAACCAACCTCTAAACACCTGACTTTTTGCAGAGTGCATACTAAAGTTCCTAGAAAGCAGATATATATCTGCTTCATCCTGGGGACTACCTGCATGCTGCTGGTCCCAAATGTTTAGGCTAAAATTAAGTATGCAAACAGTATTGTTATATAGGATATTTTCTCTGCCAGAATGGAAAGTGTAAAATTCCCTTACTTTAGCTGTAAAAAAAATTCAATAATTTACCTCACACTAATTATAAACTCAGATTTGATCAGGCAGGGCTAAGCCCAAGTTTATGCGTGTATAATTTATGAATTTAAAAAAGGGGTTGCCAATCGATTGCAGTATAACTAAGGGCTATGTTTAAGCTTCTTTACTGAATTAATATACTGACAGACAATTGATAGAACTATAAATTTACCATTAACTGCAAACCACTATGAGTTGCTATTTGGCAACAATTAAAGACCCTGGCTTATAAAGTCAGCAAAATGTGGAGAGGTACGACAGGAGAATGGACTGGAATTTGGAGGAAAGGGGAAACAAAGCCATCACACAGATTTCCCTGAACAAGTGTGAAGTAACCTGGGTAAATCAATTACGTTGTTTAAAAAGTGCATGCATATACACCAGTCACTGGAGAGACTGTTCTTGTTCTCACCAGGAGAAAGGGGGAAAGGTTGATGTGCAGGCTAAGAGTTACAGGGCTGGAAACAAACATGAGGCACTATGAACGGCAGAAGGGTAGCGGGACGCAGAAACCTGAAAAGGTGGCAAGGGCCATAGGAGGACATTTCAGCTGAAATTGAAGGGTTAATGGCCAGTTGTTACAAAGATCCACAGGCATATGGTGTGTTTGGAAAGTGGGAAGTTGAAACTCCATGGAAATGAAAGTTTGAAAGGGAGAGGGGAGAAGACTAACAGCTCCAGTGATCCAAGGGAAAAAGAGAACTTGAAGGAAGGTGTGGCAAATGGAGCCCAAACATTGCAACACATCATAATAATAACCACATACACAGTAAAGCTAACACACCCATATGGGTGGAAAGGGCTGCTTCCGTCAAATATTAGGCAGCTGAGTAGCTGAGAAAATGGAGGGATCTAGTTTATATTCATCTTCCAATAATGAGCATTAGTTAAAAAAAGAGTTCAGGTGAATGCTGGATTTAGTTTTAAAAGAAGTAAAAAGTCATCTATTGAATGATTAAAAGATAGCAAAAGAGAGACAGTTGAGCTAAATTCCATCTTAGCAATCCAGAAAGATGTGATCATGAATGATTCACAAATACTCTATGCCCTGATCTGCTAATTGCAAACTGTATGATCTGAGAACTATGTGCTTGTCTCCAGCAGGGACTTAAAAGTTATTCATCTCTGTAGCCCCCGGCACCTGGTACTGTGTCTAACACATGGTGCACTGCTCAATTAATGTTTGTTGAATAAAATTACTTAATCTCTCTGGACTTCAAATTCCACCTCTGTTTAAAAAAAGAATTGGCAAGATCTAAATGATGTTCCTTCCAGCTCTAAAGGCCCATCAGCCTAGGAACGTTACATTAAATGGGTCAATTCCCTATGATTCTTTGCAAATGTGCCATGTTGTACAATTCACATTCAACCAAGGGCATGAGGACATCAAAGCTGTGCCACCAGCTAGGAGTGAGAGTACGTGCATTCTTGAGCAGCTCCTTTGAGGTGGAAATATTTCCATTAAATCAGGTCAAAGAAAGGAAACGGCAGGTAGAGCACATCAGACAATGTGATGAGCATAGCTTTTTCCACCATCCCCACTCCCCAGCATTAATTATCAGTCTGTCCAGAAATGGGCACTACATGGAAATCTTCAAAATGAGAAAGAAACTTTTAAAATGTTCATTTTCAAAATTCCAAAAGCAAAACAATCTGTAAAAGTCTTAGATCTTCTAGACCCAAGCTGTTTGAACGTTTGAATCCCAGCTGGGAACTATGGAGAAATGAAAAACAGAGAAGGAAGAGAAAGGAAGCCTCTAGAGCACACATAGCCCCAGGGGTGGGAAGATGTGCAGCACTCCACAGCATCACTTAACCAACGAGGAAATAATCAGTTTCTCCTTGTGATCAAGAATGGAAGATTGTGGGATCAGAAAGCAACCGTGTACATACCGTGAGAAGGTAGAAAGGCCAGGTAATCTGGTTTATGAGTTAGTAACCTCGGACCGTGCCGTGCCTGCTCCACCACTAAAGTTAACCAGGTTAGGTGAAGAACTCAATAGCCAGAAAAGCTGCAGGTATTTTAGGCTGAAGTTACTGACTATAAGCTGTCTCTCAACCTCTAACACCAGTGGCTCCTCAAATCTCTCCAGTACAACCTACAAAATTTAAATATAAAATATTTGATCTCATTCAACAGGACTGTGAACAGATGGGAACTATGCCAACAATTTAAACTAGACTAATTTACCAAAAAAAAAAATCACAATTACATAGGTTTTAGTAACGATGCTTTTGCCTGAGATCATTGTTAAACATTAACCACTCAAATGGTCAAATGTTCGTAATTGCTGGATTTTATTACTTGGTCTTCTCTAGTCTCTAAACGAATGAGCAAACATTTAGTGAGCCATCATGCCAATCAATTCAAACAGAAATCAAATAGCATTGTGTAAAATTTACTGTAAGAAAAAAATCTCAACAAAATAAAACAACCAAACCCTTCTCATACACAGACACTTTTAAAATGACCTGTTGGGTCCAGTAAGAAGGTTCGGTGCCAATGAGAAATCTGACCCTGAGCCCACAAAAAGGTAGAGAGACCTACACCACAAAGTTGTAGTTTGACCTCTAGACTGCATGACACGGCACACATGCACAGTGTACAGCCACACACAGTATTGTCTATCTCTATAGCTACTATCTTAGAGCTTTTAAATCATAAACTGATTTTATAAATGGACTATTAGTATAGTCAACTGTAGCGGCAGAATTTAAGGAACAATATAATAAAGAGCTACACCTTTTCCACTCCAGTTGCCATTGCCTTGAAAACATCTCTTTGTGAATTATCATTATTTACTTCATCTAATTTAGCTCGAGTAAAGCTAAACTGTTCAAGAGGAGAGAAGATAAAAGAATAAAGCAAACATTAATGGCTCTGCTTTTTTTCCATTCCATTTTATTAAGAGCTTTATGTGGTGTTCAATAATTACAGATATTATCCCTTCCAACCACACACCAACGCAAGCTAAGAGTTCAGAGTAGCAAGAAGGACTTAGGAGTAAGAAATTGTTCCAAAGGGCAGATGAACAAGTGAGTAAAAACAATAAGAGGAGGGTGTGCCCAGACATTTCCTGAGAGGTGGGAGAAATTACAAGCAAATTTACATAACTGAACCAACCATCGAGGCATTTCATTCAGTCAACAGCACATTTATGTACAGCATCATGTCAACTTAATCATTTCTTGTAATTTAATTTGAATCGTCAATTTTTAGACACCACACATGCACATGCATACACAGAAGCAACCAAGAGAAATATAGAAAAGGATCAAACAAAAACCAGCAACAGATGAAAGGGAAGACATTAAGGATAGAGTCCTCAGGGTGAGCTGCTACCCCAAATCCTGATCTCTATGGCTTATTTGAAAAGCGAAGGGTATTACAAATCAGGAAGACACATGGGTGAACAAAGAAATTGTTTCAAATGTGATTTAAAATGAGTCATGCTCAGTAACCCAGACGATATCATTTACTTATCTAACTGAACAATGTATTTTATCCAAGAGGCCATTAAGAAGACGTTGCATTTGCCTAAAATACACAGTGATCAATTTAAAACAAAATTCAAGAGAAAATGATGAGCACATAAAATAGAGCATGAGCTCCAGGTTTACCAAAAAAGTCTGCATGTGATAAAATCCTGGATCATTAGGTATAATCAAGAAGTTAAGACTAAGAAAAAGAAAAAGCTGAAACTGAAACCTGCTATCAACAAAACATAAAACTGGTATGGCTCCATGCTTGATGCCAGGAAAAGCATCCTGAAAATTGACCCTCATATTTTTTAGATGTCTTTCCTAATGCAAGTAGATATGAAGCAGGAGATGAAATTGTTTTCTTTTCTTCTGTGCATGCTTGGAAAGCAGAAAGGTATAAGAAAGTCCGAGACTAAATAAACAAGCAGCATAGCAGGGGTTATTAAGGCAGCTACACCTGCAATCTCAATACAACTTAAATTCAATGATCTGTGCCAAGAGTCAAATAATAGAAAATTTTAAGTATCCAATATATATTGTCCTTAAACACTATCCTGTCAGCCACCATTAAATACCATTTTGCTAGCATGTAAAATTGATATTTCATATCTAGGGAGTATACAATTGATAACTCTAGGAAAGATTCAAGGCTTCAGACAAACATTTGAGGTTTTGCAAATAAACATTAAGAATGAATTCAATAGCAAGAATGCTAACTAAATTTCATGACTATCGAACTTCTAGCAATTATAGTCACCCAGAAAGATACTGAACTGTTAAATTACTTTTAGAACGAAAGGCTTAAATAGCTCAACTCGCTAGTGGCTATCACAGGTAATATTTCTTAAAGAGTGTCATCTCAAAATTAATAAACTTGTACAGGCATCTCATTTCTTAAGTAGAATGCATCAGATGTCACAAAAGGAATCAGTATCAGTTCTGTCTTTGTATGATTGGACTCAGCTCATGACAGAAGGAGTCATTAAACAATCTCGGGAGAGGCTGCATGCCTTGCCCTTGCTCATTGCACTGTTCATCTTCCAATTAATTTCTGCTTGAGCATCCTTTTCTCCCTCCCACAGGTAATCACAAGTCCTGTCTTTCTTTCACACACATCAATCCTTGATTGTCAAGTTTCTTTAGGCCCCATTGCTGTCAAGGAACGCATGGCTTTCTATAAAAATTATTCTCATACTATAAGTGATCAAAGGAATTATTTTCCCTCTTCATTAACATACTAAATTCCAATTTCTGTCATTTCAATACCAATTAGAGCTCAAGAAAACACATGTCAATGGACTCAGAACTGACAAGGTGATGTCTTCCCCAACAGTCACAAAATAAAACATAAAATACAAAAAAAGTACAATGTACTAACTCTGGGCTAGTAAATTACTCCAGAATGAAAGACAGTCCATCACTCTGAAATTATGCCTTTTGAGAAAAAGTTCTTCAGTCTTGTAGGAAATCATGTCAGGCGTAAGGGGTAAGGACGCTTCTCTTCAGCTTGCAGACCTGAAGATGAGCTTGTTTTCCAGAGGGAAGAAAAGGAGGCAACAGGACAGAACAGAGAGATCAAGAGGAGTGGACAAGGACTGATTATGGGAGAGAGCCAGGGACAAATTATGAAGAGCCCAGTTTTGCTGTCATAGCTCATGTGAAGTGAGGGAAACTTCTGGGAAGAAAGGTGACACAATTTGAACTTTACAAAGACCGAGTAAGCAGCTATGTAGGAGAGATCGAAGAGGATACTTCTAACAGGGCGTCAAAAAGCTATGTATATGAGACAGGAAATGAAAGCTTCCCCAGGTTGTGGGGATGGGGGTAGAGGTCTTGGGATAGTACTGTGCAGTTTAGCTCTGCTATCTGTGACTAAAGAAAGTGATTATTATATAACATGACCTATGTGCAGAAGTCAACCAAAGTGGGTAGGGTTCTCTTCATTGTGTTTGCTTTAAAATACACAGACATGTAATATCTGTCACCCATAGGCCACCTATAGCAGCACTGGACATTAAAATAAAGATAGCCCAACATAAAATTGAAATTTTATTTAAAGTATTATAACTTTTTATTGCAAAACTTGTGTTTTTAGTGACTTGAATGCATGATTCTCAAACATGAACTCTGTATATAATAATGCCATGTTCCAATGTCAGAGGATTGAGCATATCTACTAAGGCATCAATATAGGTGTGGTGGTGGTTTTCTATAGATATATCTAAGAACCCTCAATATTCCTATTTAACATGTTTCCGAGCAATACAATTAAAATGTCAACATTAAAAAGAGGAGATGGCCTGGAGAGATGGCTCAACATATAAGAGCACTGACTCTTCTTATAGAGGACCAAGGTTCAATTCCTAGCACCCACATCGTACCTTACAACTCTAAATCTCAAAGGATCTGTGGGTCCCAAGGGATGTGACTGCTGGCCTCCACAGGCACAGTGCTATCAGGCAACACTCATACACATAATAAATAATAAATATTTAAGACAAGCATGGTGACACAGGCCTTAAAGACCAGCGTGATCTACATACACAGTGAGTTCCAGTACAAGCAGGCTACACCATAGGGAGACTCTGTCTCTCTCCACCCCCATAAATAAAAATAAGATTCTCATCTTCATGCACAAAAAAAACACCAATTTTTATGATGCAGTTTTGGATTAGTCTTCAAAGTATAGCTCATAAAGAGCTAGATATAGAAGACATTCAATAAATACAAGAGGCAAAAGAACCAGCAAGTATAGCCACTACAGGACCTATGGGAAAGGGTGAGTGTGTTTGGCTTACAGCCTCCTTTTGCCAAATGCACCCAGCCTATCTCATAAGCACTGGTCTATAAAATCTAAAAATGAAAGGAAATCCATTTCCCCATGACATCAAATGACTGTGGCAGCAAGAAGCTGCTGCTAGTCTGTTAATACAATATTCATCAGGGGGAATGGGAATTACAGTGTTCTGCTAATCACTGTCACCAGACCAATACCTTGTCAATCACCAAAGAGAAGAAGCCTATTCCTCGTGAGTAAAACATATCCACATCTAATAAGGCTTCAGAAAATTAAAAAGGCTGAAGAAGAAAGAATTAGGCTAATGCAGAGTTTAGGTAACAGCTGTCAGACATCACTTCCATAATAGCGGGCACATCTGGTTAATCTGCTGGGAACAGCACCATACATAGATCTGCATACCCAAATCAAAGGTGGCATACTAGAAGGTGACTCACGCTGCCTCCGTAGGTGGCACCCTTTAACAAAAATAAAGCCAGAATAATTTTCCTTACTTCCTGTAAGTGTCATCTGATCATTAGTCCCCACACTCCTGCTGTATCTGTTGAATTTAAGAAGAAATCACTGGTCAACTACACTACTGCTCCAATTTTTCTCTTTCCTACCAAGAAAACTAGGGGGCAAGATAATCCTTCACCGCTGAATCCTTCTACTCTTCTGCATTTCCATATGAAGCAAATGATTAAAAAAAAAACTCAGTTCAGATGACTAAATGCCCACCATCATCCCTGATATTCAAGATGGCCAGGAGCTCCAATCACGCAGAGGTTCCAAGTGGGCTTTAGCTACTTATTCTCCCTTCCACACAACTTTAAAGACCTAATAGCCTGATTGAATCATGACTCTCTTGCCAAATTAAAAATCATTACTCTGTACAGTAGCCAATTAAATTCTATTTTCAGCAAACTAACAACCCATATCTGCACCCAAAGGACTGTAACCTATGACAGAATGAGGCTTAAGCAGAAAAATAAACTCCGAGGCTGCTTGAGGTATCATAACCTCAAAGGAAATACACCCCATCTAAGAGCAGAATGGTATCACATTCCTAGTGAGAATGCAGTAACTGAGCACGGCTTTGCACAGTGCCTTGTGCAATGAATCACAGAGACTACTGCTCCGATGAAGATCTACTAAAATAGCTTCACCTTTCTCCCTGAAAAAAAGCACACCTCAGCTGTACTCAACGACAAGGGAGGTCAGCATTTAAATTCATCTTTGCTTTCTTAAGGTGGTCAAAATACAACAGGAGACTAAGGATAAATCCTGTTGGTAAAGCTACTGCCTAGTATATAAGAGGCCCTAGGCTTGATCAGCAGCAGCGCCGCCCCCCCCCGAAATACACACATGCACCCCATTAAGAGCTGTTACTAAGGATGTGACTAAGACAATCCAGAGGAGACTCAAAATACTGCAGCCTAACTTTGAACACCTAAGCAGGAAGTGGCCATTTCTTGAAAAAATGCTACACAACTCATGCTAAACTGATGTGGGAAAGGACCTGAAGTGAAAAGAGGAAATCCGGACCTGGTTCTGATAAGAGCTACTGTATTTCTATATGTTGGGTTCCCCGCTGTGACATGATTATTATGAATAACTCAGGTATTGATCCTGTGTATTCATAAGACTGAAAATCTAAGAATGTTTTGGGGCAGTTTTGTTGCTAAAGCAATGCTTCATTACAACTAGTCTTGCCTTGGCTATTATTATTATTATTATTATTATTATTATTATTATTATTATTATTATTAGGAAAGCTATCAAACAGACACACGGACATCTGATCGCTTTGTTCTATAAGGCTAACCAGTGATAATCCTTGGATGACAGGTAAGACTGGAAGAAAAAAAAAGTTAAGATGTGCCAAAAAGTCACAAAGGTTCATAGCCAGATTTCTATCCCAAATGATAATCCAGAAACAAAAGTCTCTTCCTCCTTTCCTGACTCCTATGAAACAATGCCCTGCCATTATCTCTGGCCAAGCAAGGTGAAAAAACTGGGATCAGCTAAAATTACAGAGGAAAGCAGCCACAATGGCTCACCTCAGAACTTGGGAGGGAAAATGAAAAGGACTACAGTCATTTAAGACCACTCAGTATTACATACTAAATTCTAAACAAATCTGAAATACAGTATAAGATCCTATATCAATCAGTCACTCACTCAATTTGCTTTAAAATTATAAAAGAAAGTCAATGATCATAGCAATAAGCCAGTCCCATTTTTCTTGAATTCAACAGTTTAGTTTTATCAGTTGGTATACTGGATGTATTTTCAAACAAAACAAAACAAAACAAAAAACTAAAGCAGGCAAGATAATTGCCATAAGGTATAGACAGCTTTAGCAAGAAGTACTTAATATACTTATAATCAGTGAATAAGATGATTAAGAATAATGCATTATTTGTTATGACGAACCTAACTGGTCTCAACATTTTATGAATTAAAAGACCCACAGAAACAGAACACCTATGGGTTATATGGGAACTTGAAAGTCTTTTCACATCTCCTCCAGGTTCCTACCATACAGTTAGTCAACCAACATTTGCCTAAACCCTTCAAGAAAGGATGACAGTGTCCTCCTGTGAATACCCACTCTCACCAGACACCTTTGCTTAGATGGCTGTTTTTAGTTACCCCTCCCCCCGCCAAACATTGTGCAGAAATAGGATGCGTGTGTCAGATCCAAATTTTACTATCCGGTGTCTTGTGGGAAAATCTCTCATGTTTCTCACTGACAAGGCAGTGTTAGTGTCTCTGCAGTACAGCCTAATAAGAAGTCATAAAACTTGAGTTTTCTATAGCTCAGTAAGATTCTAAATGCTGCCAGGATCATAAAGAACTCACTCTTTAGAGACAGGACACCTTAGGCAACTGAACCCTAGTGTGCTGAGAAATCAATCTTCAGGAACTTGGCCACCTGTTGCTCTGGTCTTCTAGTTGGTCCAAGTGGATACATAGGAGTCTAAAATTAAGGATTTTGTCTTCTCATTGTCTAATTTGTCAGTTACAGCACTGAAACAATTCTTGCAAAAGAGATAAGACAGACTAATGGTGTCATTATGATTAGTGAGTTAAACTGCAGAGGACACTGGGGCAGGTTTTCATTATGTTAGGAAGAAAAATGACAATGAATGATATCTTTGAAGAAGTAATGATTTCAGGTCAAAATCTGAGATGACAAAGAAAACAGCAATACAATAATGCTGAAATCATTCCTATTGGGATTCTTACTGGATAAGTTAGCCTCAGGGGCTTTACATGGTCACTGATAGCATCAGGAGTCTGGAATCTAAAAGGCATTGGCAATGTTGACACCTTATTATCCTAACTAGCAAAAGAAATCTGACACAGGGACCCAGCTCATATACATATACTACCATCCTGTTTACCACAAAATCCTTTGTTTGCTTTACGTGTTGGTTCAATTTTCTGACAAAAACTACCTTGTCTATTCAGTGTAATATGAAAGTAATTACAAGGCAGACTGAAAAATGACATAACTGCTACAAAGAGAGGGAGGGAGGGAGGAAGAGAGGGAGGGGAGGGAGGAAGTGAGTAAGGAAGAAGGAGGAGGAGGAGGAGGAGGAGGAGGAGGAGGAGGAGGAGGAGGAGGAGGAGGAGGAGGAGGAGGAAGAAGAAGAAGAAGGAGAAGGAGAAGGAGAAGGAGAAGGAGAAGAAGAAGAAGAAGAAGAAATAATAATAATAATAATGTGGAACATAAAATAAGATGTGTATCAAGTCTGGAGGCAGCTCAGCAGGAGAGGCAGCTTCTAACATATGGAATCTTCCGAAGCTTCTTAGAGATAGATGGTCCTACCTGCTGAATGCCGAAGAGTGGGGAACATAAAACACCACAGCCGAAGAAAGCAATCAGGCAGGAGCAGAGCAGGAAAAGGAAAGCGGAAAGAAAGCATGAAGTATACATGGGAAACAATCTGGTGTGAGAAATCATGCTGTTCTTTTTGATGAATAAGCTCCTCCCAGTTTTGGTGGGTCAAATCTTCAATAGGCATGACTGTCCCATTTAGCATTTTGGAACCCTACCCATTAAGTGTTTCCAATGATACATACATTAATTATCTCCTCATATCTCAAACTTCTTATGAATCACTCTAAAAGAAAAGTATGCATAAGGGCATGTAAGAAATAGGTATTGAAGCAGAGGCCATAACATAAACCTATGAAACTTCCTTTTATTGCTATGAAATGGGAAGTTTTTTAAAGTTAAGCATGAGTAGCAGTGTAAACTTTGAAGATTAACTTTGCACGCATATATACATATGAAAGAAAGAAACAACTAGAAATAAAGAGCCATTCAGAGGTGTTTATGATGGAAGAAGAAAGATAAAGTGGAAACAGAAATGTTCAAAATGTGTTCTGTTCAACAAATTAAATGACTCTAGCAACCAAGAACTCCACGTACTCTAGTGTAATGTCACTACCACTCATGTGAAAGAGCAGGAATTTCTTCATGTGCTGCAACAATCCCCTGCCACCACTGAAAAGCTGAACTATGGGTTTTGCATAGGCAATTTTGTATGCAAGAAGGTACCTTGGCTTATTACACATAGACTAATTAGTAAGCAAATTATTTGTTAAAATATTAGCATAACAAATCAAATTAAAATGACACTTGAAAATAGGCCATTCAAAATAAAAGTCAAGAAAACTAGGATAATATATATTACAACGAAAAGAGAACAAAAATATCAGACCTAAGCGATGAAGCCAGTAGCTCTCAGTTAGGCGAGCTGCATATGTAATAAATGAAATGCTAAAGCCTGAAGTTAAATACCTTAGGGATCCAAAGTGAAGTGGACGAGAGTCACTAAATAAGCTTGAGAAGCGGTAAATAGCAAGGAGCTATATAATGTTTGAATGCCTAGCATGTGCAGGCACTATGTAATATACATTCAATACTCAGACTAAGAATGACAGTGCATCATTTTATAGACAAAAGAAAGTAGAGTAAAAACCACATAAAGACTTAAAACCCAGGTCAGTCTCATTTAAACCCTGCCCTGTTTCTACAACAGCTGAAATTACTATTTGATGATAGCAAAGTAAGCCACTGTGTAGAAGACAGAGGAAGACAGGATCGGTAAGGGAAAGGAGAAATGTGACTCAATAGGCATAAGAAGAGAATAAGGAAAAACCAATACTAAGTTCTGAGAGCTGGGCAAATGTGGTCATGAAGAAAGAAGAAAAGGCCTTTGGGCTATCTTCCAGATAAAGTAAAGCAGAGACATACCAAGGAAAAAAGGATAAAGGGAAAAAAAGATAATAACTTTCATGAACTTTTCAAGGTTTACTATAAGTCTTCTATATTTAAGAAAAACACTGTGCAGCAGCATTAAAAGAAAATCTCAGAATAGACTGATTTGCTTTCAAAGCTGACAAATCCGCTGCATTCCCGTTCAGTCTCTGAAATACTTTTCTACTCTAAAGACTCCTGCGGATCTACACTTTCAAATCAACACTGTCACATCCTACTTAAATTTAGTAACAGAAGGTAGTGCATCCTTCACCCATTTCACTTCATTCCACCTATGGGCAACCAGGCCTCCTCTACCATGGATACTGGAAGTTGGAGGAAGAAAACCCACCCAAAGTTACAGCACAAGACTGTGTAATGCTCCCTCTACCAAAACATGCTAATGATGAGCATCTATAACTGCTCTTCAAGAACTCCAGGAGCTTATTTATGCCATCTTATTTACATACGTTAAACCACCCCGGTGCTCATGTGACTCTCTAAATCCAATCCCTGCTTGTTTCCACTCTATGGGGAGGTGGGCAAGAGTCAGGTAGGGTGAGCAACAGCAACTGTGACCTTCCTCCTAGTAGGCTGGGCACTGGATAGCTTCTTAACCCAAAAGTTACAAAATCTACTCATTGAATGGAGATAAAAAGGGTCCTAATAACTGAAAACCAGAGGTGAACGCACAGCAGATAGGAGGAATGTGGGTGACAACAGGAGCAAAGAAAAATGTACTTTCTCTGAGCCCACAAATCCCAAAGGGTAAAAGGTCATGTTGTTCTTAAAACTAATTGGTCCCTGAGCAGAAATTTCTGTCCTGAGTTGGAGTTAAATGGCACTGAGCTGGAGTAGTTAGAAGCCCTAGGCAAAAGGAATGAGTATGACCCCAGCGTCTTCATTCCTATGGCTGGCCATTACCATTATCTCAAGCCTTTGGTTATGAGAAATTGCCCACTGTCTAAACACCCAGCCAGCACTCAGATGTCTGAATGGCATAGCAACTGGAACTTGCACTTGCACCTCCAACACCCAAAATTTCTCTTTTATTCACAGTGAGTGGATTTTTGTAACTGTTAGGTTAAGAAGCTACCCAGTGCCCAGCCTACAAGGAGTAATGTCACAGCTGCTGCGGCCGCTGCACACTGTTGCTCACCCAACCCCACTCCGGCCCACCTTCCCACAGGGTGGAAACAAACAGGTGCACTACCAGGTAAACCACGCTCTCTTTCGGCACAGTGACTGGATTTAGAGTGACACTGGCATTAGACTACTCCCTGCAATTTCTTTGCAAATCCATATGTAAGCATTACCAGCCACTCACCCATTTTACGTAATATTTACAATTATTAAATATAATTTACTATATTTAGCAGTTAATTATTTTAATCCTCTGCTACATTAGTCCTAAAAAGCCCTTGTAAAACTGCTGTGATATAAAACTTCATCAAGCATTCTGACATTCTACTTGAAAGCATTACTATCCCCTACACTTAGCAGCTTCTTAAAACAAAAACTGGGAAAATACAGAAACAAGAAAATATAGATATGAATAAATTATTTACAAGGGATAGTCAACTTGGCACATGAAAGTCATGAGAAAAAATGGCAGGTCCTTTCATTAGAGTAATTTCAAGGAGTGTCCTATGCTTAAGATCAACTCAAACAAATCAATTGCTCAGGTCCTAACGGGTTCTGTTCTAGAAGCAACGATGAGACAGAAGAAATGGGGAGTTCATGCCAGGTATTAAACGAGAAATTTTAAAAGGATGGACTGGGCTAGAGCAAGATGCCAATCACTACTTAAAATGAGAGCTGGCTTCTGAAAGGAACAGAGATTATTCCAGAACACTGCAAAAGACTTCTATGCCCAAAACTTAAGCATTTAACAATAAACAAACAGCTCGGGTAAAGAAAGCAAGATTAAAGAGATTTAAACCCAGCTGTGGGAAGACAATAATCTTAGAACATAAAATGGTAACAATAAAGCCATGTTTTAGAATATAAAAATAAAAATAGTTCAAGAAACATGAATATTTTCTAAAATAAAATATTCAAATATAGAAAATTTAGAAATCATCTAAAAGCCACACACAAAAGAAGACAAAAATATACAGCCAGTAAGATAAATCGTGTCCTCTTATCAAGGAAACTTCTCTCTGAAACAGACCACTACAGAAAACCAAACCAATCAAACTGCACAACTATAAAGCCTAGTCCCAACTGATAGATCTACAATGCAACTGCCACACACAAACTGCTCAGGGATCATTGCAGAAGAGGGGACAAAAATAATCTAAGAGCCAGAAGAACACAGAGTTCTCCGCGAGATTGTCTCTCCTAGGAAAATCAGAAGCTACACCCACAAAGTCTCACCAATATGACTGCCTAAACACGAGCCAAGCAAGGACAACAACAGGCATGCTAAAGTGGACAGAGGAAAGAATAGCAGACAACTCAGAAATGCTGAGAATGGAAGGAATAATCTTCCCTGGGGAAGATTACACCAACTGGCTATGCAATATCAAATGATCAATCCTGAAAACATACATACAAGTAACATTATACCGACTGGGCATGTGTTTTATATATTAAGAATACACACATACACCACATACACACAAATGGTTGGAGGCAGAAAAGAATAGTGAGAAATGATATATTACAATCTGGAAAATAAAGGTGATTATTTGTATGTATTTTAATATATTTCTATAGATATTTCTATAGATATATTTCTATAATAAATAATTCTAGATGGGGTGGGAGGAAGACATTTCTAAAGGTATTAAAGCAAAAAAAAAAAAGTCTACAATTCACAATCCCAGAGAACTGAGACAACAAAGAGGACCCTAAGAGAGACATACATGGATCTACCTACTTAAATTGAGAGCATGGGGATTATGGGAGGGAGGGAGGGAGGGAGGGAGGGAGGGAGGGAGGGAGGGAGGAAAAATATATAGCTCAATAAAAATCAGTAAAAAAATACAAGAAAGAAAGAAAGAAAGAAAGAAAGAAAGAAAGAAAGAAAGAAAGAAAGAAAGAAAGAGAAAGGAAGGAAGGAAGGAAGGAAGGAAGGAAGGAAGGAAGGAAGGAAGGAAGGAAGGAAGGAAGGAAGGAAGGAAGGAAGAAGACTTACAAGCCTGGAATAGAAGACTAACTAGGACATTAACATAATAGAAATATAGCTCTAATTACAAAAACTAAAGTGCAGCAATTTATGTCAAGTATTGACATTTCTCCATTTCTAGTCAACAAGGGCTTTCTTGCCTAAAAAGAGAGGGAGTAGGCACTCAAATCTGCTTTAAACAACACTGGATAGCGCACAGCAAAGACATGATCCAGAGAGCCTACTCTCTGACTTAGAGGAGACAGCCAACAATGGCCTCTGCTCCTGTCTTATGAGGCTTCATAGCAGGATAAACACAGTCTGGAGAGGCTGAGGTAGTCAGAGTTCAAGGCATAGAGTACCAGGAAGAGGAGATCAGCGAAGGAAGAGAACCACAACTTGACGTAAAGACATCATTTGGGCCGAGCACTGCTCAGCATGCCAGTGTGCAGAAAATCAAGCTAAGGCCAGGGAAAGGAACATTAGAAATAATTAGAAAAAAAGATGCCAACATAGTCATATGATCTACATGATATATAATACTCTCATACAAGGTATTTATACAAGTCAAGAAATATGTGTCCATATAAATGCTTATACATAAATGTTCATAGCATTTAAATAAATTTTAAAAAACTAGAAGCAAACCACCTAAATCATCATCAAATAAAGGAATGAACAAACCATGACCATGGCATTGTCATATAAGCAAATACTATTTAAGAGAGAAAAATAATTACAGCTACTCATCACAATATGGAAGCTAAAGAAGCTCGATTTAAAAAAAAATTTCATCTAGCTAATTCCATTCATACAAAATTACAGCAAATGCAAACTGATGCATGGGAAGAGAAAGCAAATGAGTGGTTGGCAGCTGTGGGAAGGACATGGGGATGAATACAAAAGGGCACATGTTCACTCTCTTGTCTACAGTTATGGTTTTGGGGTTATATATAGAGTTCCTGAATCTTTACAAATTATGCATTTAAATATGTAGTTTTCATACAACACCAATAAATCTCAATACAAACTCTTCTTAAAAGTACATGATGCAGGGCTGGGGAAACAAACAGCTCAGCATGTACGCAAGACATCCTGAATTCAAATCCCAGCACTGATATTAAGTCTAGTGTATCTTCTTGAATGCACCTGTAACCTTAATCCCAGAGCTGTGATGGTGGAAAGATAAGAATTACTGGGGTTAGCAGGCACCCAGCCTTGCTCTGGGTTTATTCACATACTTTGTCTTACAAGAATAAGGAACAAAGTGGGACACTCAACATCCTGCTCTGGCCTCCAAATGTGTTTACTCACATGCACACAGGCACATGTGCGTGAGTACACACACCCCTCTCCCAGTTCCATGGCACATTAACAACTTGAAAATCAGAAATAAAGCAACATGTATATAATGGCCAAAATCAGGTTGAGAGAGATCTATATAAATAGTTTACGACTTTGGAATTAAAGCTTGACACTCATAAGTAATACTAGAACCTAAGAGGTCATTCTTACTTCCTGCAAACAAGCCAAGAAATCTGACCCAGATGGTACAAAACGGAAACGTCTTCTAAAGAAAAGACTGTAAAATTCCTCGCTGCTGACCTGTGTTCTCTGCTCTCCACTCACTCTCAACCAAGGATTTCCTAGCAGCAATGACTGTGATTACACTGTGATGCTGGAAACAGCCTCGAGAACAGCTGTGTGAGGAAGCCAGGTGAAACATGACAAACCAGGGCATCAATTGTAAGAACTGGCCTCTCAAACAGATTCCAAAATAGTAATTTTTCATGGTCACTTGAAAGCCAACGGCAAATTTTTGAAGAAAATTAAAATAAAATGGACACCCCTACCATGTGTTGTTCACTTAAAAGCTCTGTGATGTTTTTGTTTGGCAGTAAACTGTAAAACGGAGAACTGCCAAAACACACTAGGTGATTTCAAACAACAGGAATTTATTCCTTCTGAGTTCAAAGTCCAGGCATGACAGCAGGAACCTAACAAGACCCTGCTTCCTCTACAGTCTCGGGGTTCTTCCCTGCCTCTCTCAGATCAGGTCTATAGGCTGATGGCAAACCTTGGTGCCCCATCTTACCATAGTATCGCCCCAGCTTCTGCCTCTGGCTCTATTTCCTCCATATCCGTGTCCTTATCTATTGTTCAGAGGATACCAGCATTGCACACGTGATGACAAAGGCAAAGATTCTATGGATATGTAGCATTTTTGAGAGCTTCTAGGAAGGGACACAACTGAACTCACACCAGAGTCTCTTTAAAGAGTCAGTAAGGAGGAAGAATGAGAGTTTAGTTTATGTGGCAAGAAGCAATGTTACTACTAAATGCACAGTGATGGCCGTGTCATGTGAAATTAAAACACTTCAAAACAGCTGACAAAATCCAAAAGTATTCATGCCCACATGACTGACAAGTACACAATGAATAAATAAAAATAATTTTCTTGTGGCAACATACAGGCAAAACATCAATGCACACAAAATAAAAATATTTCTGTTTTATAATTTTGAAATTATAATCACAACAAACATCTCCAATCCTTATTTCAACCTAATTCCCTCGTTAATCAGATTTTTGAAGGCATTGCTTGAATTTTCAAAGATAAGATACTATTTTTGTAACCAAGAGGGAAAAAGTTAAAGTTTTTGTTTTAAATGAGTGACTTGCTTTTAAGGGAAGTATAAGTCTTGTGCTTTGAAAACATCATTTTAAAGATCTGTGCCACTGTGTGCTTGTGTGTACTCATTTGTAGATAACACTGCGGTAACAATGTCCCGGATCAAGGACAAAGATTAAAGGACAAATGGAGGCTTCTCTACCCAGTGTTTATACCAATCATATAACTAGCATAACCTGAAAATTAAACCACTCTGGACTACAAAATGGGACAAGTTTCATAATTAAACACTAAAATCAAGACAAACATAGCAAATAAATGTCTGGTTTATGTGAATTTTGCTGGGTTATAGCAGGGGGAGTTTATGACTGATCTGCAAGACGAAAGGTGAGAATATTTGTTTATATTTCTTGCAAATAAAAACAAAAACAGAGTTGTGCAGAGTAGTACATGCCTGTAATCTCAGCACTGAAGAGACTGAGGCAGGGGGATCCTACATCAGTAGCCAAGAGTGAATAGCTGGAGATGGCATTGGCTGCCTATCCTGTACAAGGTCTCTTCTGGAGGATGATCTTTATGTTTCCTAACTTTTTATTTTATTTGTTTCTTTTTCTCAGTTGTGATGAGACCTCATGTAGGACAGGCTGGCCTTAAACTCCTAATCCTCCTGCTTCCACCACCAGAGGGCTAAGATTATGAGCATGCATCACCACCATGCCCAGATACACACAGCCAGAGACTGGATCCATGGTTTTGTAGATGCTGGACAAGCACTCTTGAGCAACTGAGCAACAGCCTCTAGCCCATTTTTATTTTTAAGCAGTATGTTAAGTCAAGTGTTACCCCATACCTGTTTTAAAATAACCGTAGCTAAAAGAGTCACTTTAGAAGTGAGGGCACAAAGCCCTCTATCTATTACATAGGGTTTTCCAGCCGAAGGCAACAGTGAATGATAAGGAAATATGAAACCTCTGTTCACATGGGAAAGATCCATTCACCTGAGGTCATTAAATTGACCAGTGAGAAAAGATACATACATTCAAGAGTCTCTTCCAGGCCCAATTCTCTGAGATTCAAGGGCATAGCCACTGTTCTTTCTTTTTCTTGGTGAAGATAAACAGCATTAAATCTAAGTGCGTTTTCACTGAAATAGATGTTCCAATCCCATCTTCCAAAGCCCCTCTACGTTGATTACATTTATGGAGACTGCTTCCAAAGAGGTGCCAGATAAATTATCTCCTGGAAGAGCAAATACCAATGGTGAAGAGTAACCAGTGTGTGTTTTTAAAACAGAAGGCGAGGCTGAAACCAAAGAACTCAGGTGTTCCAATCAACTGAAGAATCTAAAGTCTGTAGAAACTGAGATGAGAATGGGGCTTAAACCAAGTGATGATGCATGACAGAGCTATCACATTTAATCAGATGAGAGTCTACTTACTTTAAAACACATTATTCCAGATGCCACTATCCATTATGATATTTAACTGGAGGAGGGGGTGGTGAGTGCTTTTTAAGAAGTAAGTGATATATATCACCAATAAAGTAAAGACAGCAGGATGCTTCATAAATACGAAGTTCTACTTTCCATCCATCATAACTGAAAACTCTTACTGGCGAAAGCTATTAGAGTTGTTTCTGTTCTCTACACTCCTGTAAGATTCCCATCAAGTTAGATCAATCTATCTGCAAGGAGAACTCAAAGAGTTAAGTGTACAATGCAGCACTAAAGTGGAAGAACATGAATACAGAAGACACACAGCTAAGCCTCTGCTTGGCTAACATCACCCATTCACATCACTTTCACCAACACTGAGATCTAAAAACTTATATTTGATCCCTTAAGAAACTGATAGATATGTGCACTAAGAATTAGCCTGTGGCCCCCAAGCTGATCATGTTCTTTGTATCAGCTCACAGTGAATAATGATCAGAAGGCAACTGGCAAACACACAGCCCCCAGCTCGGTTTGACGTATGGTCCCGTGACAACATGATTAGAAGAACCATTTCTCTTATACCAAAATACTAGGTCCAGATGTCACCCTGGTGCCTGGAAAGGATGCTGCATGGTGACAGCTGTTAGATGCCCCATGTTGAATAGTTGCATTCTGACCAGACACATGCTTTGGCCATCAGATATCAGTGCACTCGTTAAACATTACCCCAAAGAACTGTGCCCACCGAAATTAAAAATTAACATCCTCTCTTGCCTTTTTTTTTTTTTTTTGGTTTACTTAAGTCACAGTAAATAAGGGGCAGTTTTGCAGAAAGATGATAAAGGAAGTACTGCATTTTATATAATTAAGCAATAAGCATACAGAAGCAATTAAGAGTATAGCATGAAATAGCAATAAGCATTCAGCACAACACAAATTACTCAACCCATTCATTTCACTGCACTTTTTTAATTTAAAGAACTGGTGACCCAGATAAAGCACTGAACTGAAAGTCAAGCAAATCCGAACAGTAAGATGTAGTGGTTGCAAGCACATTCTTTGGCTAGGCCTAAGGTCTATTCTCAAGGGTTCTTTCTACTCACCAGCAATTTACCTTTGTGTAAGTATCTTAAAGTAGCCAGCCCTCAGTTTTCTAACATCTTAAAATAAAGGGGAAAAGAGGCTAAACCTTATGAGGCCTTGACTTCTGAGTAATCAGACAGCAGAGGTTAAACTCTTGGCACAAAGTCTGAAGTTGGAGGTGTTATGTGCTACTATCTATCAGTACAGTACAGCACTACCAAGACAGGCAATCCCTCATCCTTCAAACTGCTCTATTGCTCTGAGTTCTTTCTTCCCTTTCAAAGCACTTTAATTCTGCCATGCAATGTTAATCTATACTCTATTCTAAGGTACCCACCCACCATCTCCATCGACCCTTTGCAGAAACACCTTTGCAACCTCTTGGTAAGTAGCATGATACTGAAAAATATTTGAGTTCTACGGAGGTGCTAAAGAAATACCCGAGCACTGAGTGAAAGAATGAGGCATGAATGAACTTAATTACCAGCTTTAGACCTTTTGGGTGCTGGTATTCACTGCCTGCCACGCTGTACACTGAAGGGGAGCGGCACAACGAGGAAAGCGAGGTGGCAGCAAGAGGTCTCCAGGCAGTTTCACTTCCTTCCATTCAAAAGGATGCTGCTATACCAATGTTTCCACCCCAAGGAGACCGTAATATGCTTTGGTGGAATGATGCCAGCCTGACTCATAAATATCCTTATCAGGGGGAGTCAAAAACTATTTAATTCATTACAGGCTGGGGGTTTAAAAAGCAAGTAGTGGGCTACAAAAAGGGGACAGCTGGGAGTTAATACAACTGCCCCTGTAATGGAAAAAGAATAAAGAGGAGAAGGCTAGACTCTCCTTCTCTCTACTCTGTTCTCTGTCTGTCTTTCTCTGTCTCTCTCCCCTGTCCCCAGCCTGCCACATGAAATTCTGTATTTGATCTACATATACAGGAATACCCAGAACTTTAAAGTAAGATTTTACCAACATAATTTAAGAAAAAGAAAAGACATATTTCAAAGAATCACTTGCTCCTGTTCTATTCTGGCACAGTGAATAAACAGACCTGAGTCAGTAGAGACAGCAGCCAGCTGATATCTAACAGAAGAGCTACCAGGAAAGGACTGCCATAAAAAGAAGTAACTGCAATTAATTGTGCTAAAGACACCAAAATAATCCCCTAAAATTCAGCAGTAATTCAATATAGCAGGTAGTGTAAGTCAAAGAATTTAACAGAGCTGGGCAAACATGTTGACATTCTACCCCTGACTGTGAGCAGAAATCCCAGCCTGCACTACCCTGAGGAAGCAGAGAGGAGATACAGCGGTGTCGCTTCTAAAGGGTACCAAAAAAAAAAAAAAAAAAAAAAAAAAAAACCAAACTCCACCCCTGCCTTGACCACTCTAACTCTGCATCAGGAGCTGACACATTTCCACTGGGGAATCAAGCAGAATCCTCTCTCCTACGTGAGTCATGATGTATTTACCTCTCTGAGGGTAAATCATAAACTTCAGAGAGCACTATAGGATCACCTCACGTATGTGTATAATTCACTCTCTCAGGAGGAAGATGGTGTGGATAATGGAGAAGGTGGAATTTAAATTAGTACTGGCTGGCTGTCTCCTACTCAAAGAGAAGGAATTTGACTGCACACTGTTCCTGATCCCATGTAATATGTCTAAACAACCTGCAGAAAACAGTTGAGTAAAAATGGGACTGAAGAGATTTCGGGTAGGGGATGACACTATAGACGATCTTTGTCATATGTTCTGATCTTAAACATGACCACCATGTCGTTCTGACATCTGTTTGTTTGATTGTTGTGTGTATGTGCATGTACACAGAGAGTATGCACAAACCACGACACACTCAGGTAGAGTTCAGAGAACACTTGTAGGAGTTGATTCTCCCTCTCCTAGTTGCTAGGACAGGTGCTCTCCACTCACTTTCCATCTCCGACTTCCCTTCTCACAGTAGAAGTGCTGGGCTCACATATGCCTGCTTCCAGGGCTTTTAACATGGCTTCCAGGGACAAACCTTGTAGGCCAGATTTGTTTGTTCGGCAAGTGCTTTAGCCACTGAGCCATCTCCCTGGCTCATTCTGATATTTAAATTAAAAGCCACAACTGTGGCTGAAGAGTTAACTACCCCTTAGCAGTTAAGAGAGTTCACACACGAGTATTCACACATATACTCTTAAAATAAATCTTTTTTAAAAGCCATGACTCAACTGCCCCTATATGATAAGGTACAAAAAGAATATGAGCACCAATATACATTTGAAAGCAGGAAGCAGAAAAGACTCACACAAAGAAAGACAAGCAGAAAAAACAGTCCTCAATATCCTCAATAATCCCACTTAGATGGGTATACTGGTAAGGCCATGTGATAAAGGATGATGAGCCTGCATAACAAAGCAGTCTTAGTGACTGACCATTCTGAGTCACCAAGCAGAACCACAACTGTTCTTGCTGCCTCTGTAATCACTTAGAAATTCTTTCCTAGTAGACAGGCAGGCTGGCTCATAAGTTTGTTACAAGGGAAAGCAGAAGGCCCTTTGAGAATAAACAGTGAACAAGACAGAAAAGAAGTGAAAAGACAGACTTTGATTAAAGTCCGAGAACATAAACACTGACTCTAATAAGAAAAGAGGGAAGGTGACAGGCTGTTAATGAGGTGTTGGGAGCTAGCCATGCAGCCCAATGCATGTCCCAGATTACGTGGGTTGAGGAGCATATTCAATGCTTCAGCTTCCTTTACCAGAAAGGCTTCTACTAACATGCAGCCGTTCCCTGGGGCTGCCAGGTCTCTGTAGAAAGGGGCTGAACACACTAAACACTCCTCAATTGAATTTCAGATGGTGCCTCAGCTGCATTAATTCTCTGTGTTATTCTGCACCTACTACTTTCACGCCCAAATCAGTGCTCCTAAGCCTATTATAAGGAGCAGTTTGTGAAGGCAATTCCAAACACAGACATTAAGCCATGGTATGTTTAGCTTACTCAGACCAAGGATGCACCTAGATTTCAAAATGAAAGGAAATAAGCATTCACTCCTATTGATTCTGTAGAATGAGAGAAAGGGGGGAAAGGATGGCATTAAGGACTTTGTGACACTGCCATCCAGAAATTATGTTCTTCAATCCCCAGCATTGATCACTGAAGATAACAAAGAGATGTTAGAATCATTATTAGAACCAAAGAGTTATTAGAACCTCATTAACAGAGTCCAATTACAGACAGAAAGTCAAGCTATTTTAGTTGAGCATTCATACCAATGGAAAAAAATAGAGCCTTCTTAATCACTTTCATTATCAAAACAGACTCCCTGCTGGAGCCTTTTAATTGGAAGTCTACCATTTTAAAGACATTTGCATTATATCAAACTCTATTGACAGGACTAATAGAAATAGCTTCTAGCTCCTAGCTTCACATCTTCCAAATATGTGAAGCAGCTGTGGTGATCCAATGAAACAAAAGAGACAACCAGGATAGGAAGCTGGGCACCCAGCATGCAAGCATCTGGTTGGAGTCTCACCATACTGTGAAGAAGCCTTTCTGCTTGTCATCTCTACTATGTTAAAGATGGAAGGGGGCATGAGAAGAGAACAGCAAGATCAAGCCTACATTATGTATAACATGTCCTAGAGAAAAGGGGAAGCCATCTACTAATAAATGAGCAAAATTAGAAGCAATGTAGATGAGTATGTGACCATGAATAGTATCGCATGCCAGATATTTTATACCAGACAGACATCCCTCTCCCATCATCTCCCTCACACATTCTCGACCTAAACACGCCAGTGTAACAGTGCTATTGTCATGAACGCTATTTTGTTATTTCTAGAGACTATAAAACTACACAGCACATTACAAACAACAGAACATAGCCACTAGAGCCTGGAGGACTCCGCCTAAATTAGACAGGGACAGGATGGTAGGGAAAAGAGGAAAATATTTAGCTGCACCAAATTCATGGCAAGAGAAATTCTGTGAAACAGCAGAAATAAGACAGTGTGTGAGAAAGAATTTATAAAAACCACAACAACCTATTTGTAATCTAAACCCTCACTTTGTGCTATCATCAGAGTCCAGTGAGGATGCCATGAAGTGGAATGTGTAGAACAGACTTGGAAGCTGGGAGTTTACCTCCAAGCAGGGATCCAGTGGGCCTGACAGCTGGTGCAAGCCTGTCCTTTGCTTCCAAGGTGGTGTGGTGCCCTGTTGGTACATCTTCCACAAAGGAGGAACGCTGTTGCCCTCACATGGTGAGAAAGCACAGAACTGGCTAAAGGGGAAACAAACTCCTTTTTATGGGCATCAATCCACTCCAATTTGGTGACCTAAAACCCTCCCTTAAGTACATGGGGGGATTAAGTTTTTAGCACATAAATTTTGGGGGAAACATTCAGACCACACCAGGCATTAATCACAAACTGTGGTTTTCTGTCCATAGGATGCAAGTTCAACTGAAGGAAATATGAATGCTAAATAAACATCCTTACATGTGAAGAAAGGAGTGAAATAGGTCTGGAGGAGCTTCACACCTATTAATTATATTATTCTCCCCCAATATTAATCTGTTCAGGGATTTACTACATTCTTTATCCTTCTTGATAAATGAAAGACTTCATCCTCTAAAACTTCTACAAAAGAAGGATTTTCAAGAGTCATGGAGAGCTAACAGAAACACTCCTGAAGCCTCAGCAGCAAAATCTTTAATTGAAGGATTTAAAGCTTGTTCCTTAATTCAGGACTGTCTGCACTTGCCAGAGACTGAGAAAAATGAATAGACAAGATGTTGTTAGTACTGAGTTTTACCAATTACAAAAGACCTAATGTTGCCACACAATTCCGTGATATATTATTATTGCCAAGAGGCACAGAGCTTAAGGGACTTTCTCAAAGACACAGAATACCAAATACAAATACATGCTTGATGACCTCTGTTCTAACCAGTCACAAGCAGTCAGGCTGACTTAAAAAAAAATCAGCAATGAATGTTAAATAGAAATTCAAAATATTTTGGGTAGCTCCTCAATCTCTGAGTTCACTGGCAACGAGCACCAGGCAGAATCTTCTGCATGTTATTCTTTCATAAATTTCTCTTTGGTTTCTCAAAGAGCATGTTGTTAATTCGTTGCAAAAAAACAAACACATAAACAAAACAAACAAACAAACCAGACTTTAATCTCCTCCCATTCATCAGTGACCAGCATGGTTTCACCCAACGGGGAACCATGTGTGCAATAGTTCAGCCTGATTTCCCTAGAATTTTAGCTTCAACTGCTTGGTTTCTGAGCCCTCAGCAATGGGAGCAATTTACCTCGATCGACTTCACCAATCACTGTTGCAATTTAGCTAAGACATTTCCCAAGGGCCTATTAGAAAAGGTTCCAATTCGAAAACCTCACATCTGATCCTACAAACCAGTCCTGGAAACTAACTTATAAATTATTTTTTTCTCTGATCACAAACCTTTCAGTTTAATACAAAAATGAAAACAAGAAATAAGAAGACATGATTTCTGAAAAATCAACGCAATAAAAGTTCAAATAGACTACCATCAAAATGAATTTTGTTTGATACAAACCACAGCCTGTTATATGTGTGCCAAGGCTCCATTTGGTAACTCTATAAACTCTGCACTCAGCAAACTGTCGGTGGTGACTGAGACCAGAGGAAACCAGTGGCAGCATCTGCAATACAGCAACATCTGGGACCTAGCAAGTACATGGTGTTCTTCCAGAGTTAGGGTGAAGAGAACTCAAACTGCACTATCAAGATACTTCCATACTTGCAACCATGCTGCCAGGAGAAAGACAGAAGTACACACTATAGAATAAAATGGGCAGAAGGAAGCAGCCAGCTTCTTGGAAACAAAGAACTTCTAAAAAATCGTGAATGGCTAAAAAGTCAGCAACTTTCAGATCGCCTCTGAGACACTGATAAGAACTGCCATCTAGTGCTAGCCCATAGGTAACTACATCATTACCTGAAATCAGACTTAAAAGACCATGCAATAGGGGCTGGACAGATGGCTCAGTGGTTAAGAGCACTGCCTGTTCTTCCAAAGGTCCTGAGTTCAATTCCCAGCAACCACATGGTAGCTCACAACCATCTATAATGAGGTCTGGTGCCCTCTTCTGGCCTGCAGGCATACATGTAGTCAGAATATTGTATACATAATAAATAAATAAATATATTTTAAAAAAAAAGACCATGCAATGTATCAAAAGGTCTTGGTTTATGCTTTTGTAGAATACAGAATGAAACAGAATGGAGTGAAAGTCACTGTTTAAAATAATAATGCCACAAAAAAAAAAATAGGGCCGTGAATAGAATGACATCCATCAGATTCTCAGCCAAAAGTTTAATAAAAAAAGAACATTTGTTAGCAAGTGTCAATAAATCAATGAATATTCAGTTGCTATTAGTAGAAATAACTAGAAAAAATGAATCATGCTTAATTTGACTAAATTACTTGGTATACATGATTTTTGGACTCAAGTACATACATCTATTTTATAGCAAGAGAATTATCCTAGATTAAAAAGGACAGCATTACATAGCTTTGTACCATTATTTTTTTACCAGGTCTGCCTGAAGTCAGCCTGAACCTGAAGGGTAAGAGAGTTCCAAATGCTCGGGAAAATGGCTCCTATTGGATTCTAAACAAGGCACCCACAGGCGGCATGGGCCAATCCAATCCTGTTCTCTGAGGTAGGAGATTTCTTACATCCCCTACATCTGTGTGGAACGGGGGCACATTCCCGGTTTCAAGTGGTATTTTTATGTGAGTTTCAACTACAGGTGACCAAAGTGAGTAGGACGGCAGGACAGTGACAGATTCCTGGTCCTGTCGGCACTGACGACAGTCAACAACCACACCACATTCCCGCCATAGCTTTCCATGGGACACACAGCATGTTCAACATGCCCAGCACCTGGGAAATGCTGCTGAAAAGGGGTCAGTTCTGAAACCACATCCAGTTCCTCTCTCCCTCCCCTCTCCGACCAGGCAGAATTCCTTCAAATCCATCAACTAGAGGCACATCAGAGAACACAAAACTGTAAGAGTTCACACTAAAACAGATATGCATCCCTCAAAAATGTGTTACTATTCTCATTTTTTTTCAGGTAGTGGTTATTTTTCTTACACACACACAAAAAAAATGTTACTTGTGCTAGGATGCCATGGGTTCATTAATTTTAATAGGTATTTTCAAAATTTCTGAATTGTCTAATACAGTTAATATCAACTGTTACAATTAATGAGTTACTCTCTAACTTACAATGAGGTTCTCAACTAAAAAAATTTCCAAAAACTCAAAGAGAAACATAAAGCATAGTTCCTGTCAGAGAAGCCTCGTCAGCTTTTCTAGAACATATTCATTTATACAGACAACTCTCAGAAAAGGTCCCCAGGAGCGTGTGTTCTCAGCTCTTATAGAACATATTCATTTATACAGACGACTCTCAGAAAAGGCCCCCAGGAGAGTGTGTTCTCGGTCTACTCAACTCTCACCCAAGCACAATCGTTCCAGTCGGGTGGTGGTGGCGCCTTTAATCCCAGCACTTGAGAGACACAGGTAGGCAGATCTCTCTGTGAGTTTGAGGCTAGCTTGTTCTACAAGAGCTAGTTCCAGGGCAGGCTCCAAAGCTACAGAGTAAACCCTGTCTCAAATTAATTAATTAACTTTTAAGGGAGCTGTTATTTCACTCTGGCCGAGAACAGGATTTGTTCAATCCTGCCATATACTTACCTAGTTCAGCACAATCATAACTGTTCTACATATAAACTAACTGTTCTTTCGTTTTCGGTCACTTAACAATGCATGCTAATAAATTTACAATAGGTAATTTTTATAATTTTAATAGATGTAAAATTAGAATATGTACTCTATATAACTCAAAATATATATTTAAAATTTCTGCACTTTACTAAAAATTGTAGCAATTTAAAAATCTTTTATTTCCTTATGTCTGGATATTTAGCCTTCCTGAGAGACCATGCTATAAGGGAACATTGTCAGGGATACAGTCCTGCTCTTCTTTTAAATTCCGTCCTTAGATAGAGCTACAAGAAGACTACCTGACAGACTGTACACTGGTGATGAAGCCACCTACATATTTAGCCATGTTTACAACTTGGGTCCCTACAGAAAAGAACATGACCCCTACTGCGTATACAATTTGTGTGCATGTGTGCCCATCCTTGGGTTGGTGTGGAGCAAAGAGTACACTTATTTTCTGAGACAGTCTCTTAGTGAACCTGAAGTTTGTCATTAGGACTACACTGGCTGTCCAGCAAGCCCTCATGATTGGCCTGTCTCCAACCACCAAGCACTGAGGCACGCCACCCCATCTGGCTTTTATGTGAGTGTTAGGAATCTGAACTTACTTGGGTCTTAGTCACTTCAGATATAAATTCTACACCAAAGTCACTCATTGGACAAGATATCCAACAAACTAGCTTAAGATTGAACTATGTTCCTTCAGAATTCATGTTAAAATCCTGCTCCCAACGAATATTTCTACAGACAGGGATTTCAGAGATGCGAGTGAATGAAGAGGGTGTCCTCACAGTAGCCCAATGTCTAGTGTCCTAACAAATGTGGATGTCAGGATGTACGTACAATGGAGGGACAACTTCTAAAAAACACTTATTTACAGACATGAGGGAACTTCTGAAAAATACTTACAAAAACCTATGAAAACCTCTGGTTTTTATCTGTAACCACAAAACAAAACAAAGTAAGTGGAATGGAGGGGTTCTATATCAACCTCCACCCACTACATTGCAAGAATAATTAGAAAGGTATTCTAAGCATCTCTATCACAGATTTCCCTAAACAATCAGTAATTTGAAAAACAAATTATCAAGGTATAACCTTGGAGAATACTATTAACATTCATACCTGTTGTGCAGAAGACATCCCTTCAAAAGAAAAAAATGAAGACAGGGTAATTTGAAAAGACAAGGGCTTTAAACAAACAAAAGTAAAGACCTGCAGGACATGAAACTAATTTTAACAGCTTTCAGAGCAAGATGGTAGTTAAAAGTGAAACCAAATGACTAATAAGACCAGGTAAAACAGACTTCTAGAAAGTCACGAACAGATGATGAGTGAGACAAGTAAGCTAAGAACATAACTCAAAATCTCCTGTCTTTGGCATGGTTTTCTATTTGTTTCGCTGTCCTCCCATTCTCAACTACTAGAGGAGGTAAAATACACCTTGGTGTACTAGAATACTGACCAGCGCTTTCTCGTCTTGACATTCCAAGAAGAACCCACCAGAGTATACCTGACAAAATGACGACCATAGACTGCCTTGGATTTAATCACTTGGGTCTAGGGATTGACTTTACAAAAGAATTCACATATAGATTTTCTAAAAGCGTTGTCTGCCTCAGTCCTCACACAATAGGGACACTAGTTTAGATTCAGGAATGATTAACTTAGTTCAAGTCCATGAAGTTGAACTGTAATTAGATGCAGGCAAAATATTTAAAGCCTTCCAGCATGCTAATCTTGTATCTGATGGCCAAAATGCTAGAGCTAGGTGGCCTAGAAAACCATATGGAGATGTGACAAGAACTGTGCTTCCCAGAAGCCCTACTTAAGGTATATATGGAACGCAACACACCACTTGAGATCTATTTTTAAACCTTGCTATGGTGCTTAAATGTTCCCTACAATTATATTATGCTATAAGCTGAGACTCTGAGAATCTACAATTTGATAAGCACAGTTTGCAATTAAAATGTACATTTCAACTCAAGTCCACGTCCTCACAATACCAGCAGTCAATATATATAGAAACACGGTCAGGCCTCAATAACTCAAGAATAAACAGCTTTATACACAGTTAAAGACCTGCAACTAGACACAAAGAATTCCATTAAAGAGTCCACAACTCAAAGATGAATTTCAATTAGTAGAGTTAGCATGAACAAACCCTTGGGTTCAATTCCCAGCACCACATAAACCCGCTACGGTAAAGCATGCCTATAAACACTATTCCCTATAAAATTATGGCAAGTGGAGTTAGATCAGAATAAATAAGCAGTGATTAGTGAGACAAATAAATGATTAATAAATCAAGTTACAGAAGCCCAAATCTAAATCCTAAGTGATGGCATTTCTAGACAAAGTGCAAGTTGTTAAGGAAGGTACACAAAGGGAGCAGCCTGTCAAGTGTCAGAACTGCAAGAAGGGCGTACGAGGAGGGACAGGAATAGAAAGAGCCACGTATGTTCAGCAAGATTTCTGCTTGAGGTGGAAGGGTACGGATTGGGGTGCCACTGGGTACCGTGAGGACAAACTAGAGAAGAAATAAAAGAATTGGTTACAGAGGAAATGACCAAGTCGGGGGGATGAACCTTATGATGCTGGGTTAAGGTATTGATGTAAATAAATGGTGTGCAATTCTTAAGAGATGCAGCTACAAAAATAAAATCATGGGGGGGGGTGCGCATGCGTGTACACATACAAGCATGCACGTGTGTGTCAACATATTTATCTTCAAGGTCCGGTTAACTGACAGGATCTGAAAGAAACAGTCCAGCACTCTAGAAATAAGGTACACACCTAAAGCCCCGAACTTAATTTTAAATGTAATTTCCAACTAAAAACAATAACATGTCTTAGAGAAATATTAACTCAAGAACTGAGACAGAGTTGGTCTGATTAAGTTTCATTCCGGAAACCATGAAGTTAATGACTAGGACATACACAGAGTCAGTTTAAAAGGTACATCACTGGCTAAATCATGGGCAGCTGGGGCACCCAAACTAAAGATACTAATAATGCATTATTCATTGGATAAAGCATAAAAACATGACTCGATATTGAAATAATTTAAAGAGAATTTACATAGTTTCATTTGCCTCCCACAGCATTAATTGCAAAAAAGAAAAAATTCTTTAACAGGGGGAAAATACGACAGATACCACCCTATATAATACATTATTATCTGTTCATTAAAGAGGTTCTATACACTGTCTAACAACCACTATGTGCTTGCTATATTAACAATCTGAAAGCAACAACACCCCTTTAAAGCCCCTTATTTCAAGTTATCACCAATAGTGTCAACCAAAGCAAATACTTCTTACTCCATGGTCCAAAAATCCTCTGAAACAAAAGAACGTATACTCAAGAATGTTTACTAGCAGTTCTGCCACAACAGGCAGACTAGCCCTACCCTGGGAAAGATCTAAATGGCATGAACAAGAGCATGAATAATCAGGTCACAGTGCATACAATGGAATACTATACAGGAAAACCACTGATACAAATAAGAGCATGTATAAATATCAGATGCTCTCCTGTGTGGAAAACAGTCAAAATCAAGATGCCTATTTATGGTTCTACTTAAGGAAGTTCAAGAAACAAGCACAACTGAATGATGATGATGTAAGTCAGATCACACACTGGCTCAAACATGAAAAATATTGCTTAGGAATGGGCATATAGGAATGTTCTGGAGCCCTAAAAGTATTGTACACTTGATTTTGATGGTAAATATAGTTGTATATACAACTATAAACTCATTAAATCCAATGTTGTTGTACATTATCCAGTGACTAAATGCTGATCTCAATACGAAAGTTTTTTTTAAGATTTATTTATTCATTATGTATACAGTGTTCTGTCTGCCAACATGCCAGAAGAGGGCACCAGATCTCATTACAGATGGCTGTGAGCTACCATGTGATTGCTGGGAATTAAACTCAGGACCTCTGGAAGAGCAGCCAGTGCTCTTAACCTCTGAGCCATCTCTCCAGCCCCAAAAGTTTTTTTTTTAAAGCTTGTTGAAAACAGCAAAGATAGACAGAGCCATACCATTTACATTTAAATGAAGAATAACTTTTATTAGTACTGGGAACAGAACTGGAAATTACTTGAAATTTGTACCACTCTGCAAATATATTATTATCCCTGGCAGCAGCTTCTGCTTCTTAAGCCATAAAGAAACTGTACATTTAATTTGTTTGCAAGCAGGTATACAATTGGAAGGAGCCCTCACCCTACAGTGTCACAGATCCCAGCAGAGGACAAGCACTGGACTGGCTGGCACAAAGGCTGGTGGAATGAAGAACCTCAGGGTGTGCAGAAGTACAGTAAGAAGCAGAGGCAAAGAGGAGTGGAGTGAGAGGCTGAGATGCTTTGCTCAGCTTGTGTCAGAAGAATGAAGAAGGAAGTACACCTTCAATTACTTCTACTTTCTGGCTTCTTAAACTAGCCAACATGCACTTGCAATACTCACCTGCCATAGTTCCCTTCTTCTCCGTCCCATACACTGAAAACCAAACAGATCAGATCGGAGGAGCCTAAATCAATCCTAATACAGATATTGTAAGGGTGATACAGCAAGCGAGAAAAGGATGGTTAACAGGCAGCCATATCATCACTGACTGGGTGAAAATAGTGCATATTATCACACCGGACCCCCTCACAGGTAAATGATGCATAACGGTGACACCACTTCATCATGCACTGGCTGCCAAAGATTTACTTTAATAAAAGAAAAAAAAACTGGTTTTGTTTCTTTAATGCAAAAGTCTTAAATTCTTGGTTGCCTGCCACTTCAATTTGGCACAGTTTACACCCCACATCCAAAGGAATGCATGTTGGTAAGTTTCAAAGTGGTGAGAGTCGGCTACTTAGATACCTTCCCTAGCCAATGTCCCCAGAGAAGAAGCCATGGCAGTGGAGCCTCCCTTGCTGAAACTATCCCATCATCTGACTAGCCTTACAGTATTATTGACTCCTTGGGGCTTGCTTTCAGTTTTCCTCCCAGAGAAGACATCTCTCTGGGTCCAGAATTACATTATACTAAATTCATAGGAACCTCTTTCTTCTTCTCTGCAACTAGCCTCATTTCTCTTGTTTGATAACTGGTTTCATAAGCACATGTAATCAATTCTAGTCATCAATCCAAGATTCAACTACCTCATATTGTCAAGTTTACATTTAAGAATGAGAATTTAAAATTAAAATACTGCAGATCAAAGGCCACATACTGGATATAAAATCCTTCTACCCAGAGGCCTCAGCACTCTCCAAACTAAAGACCAAACTCTAGACACATTGAAGACAAAACTCTAATTGTAATTGGTTTGTAAAAACCATAAGTTTATCTACTGCCCACTGGCATTTATCAACTCTAACACTTCAAAAGCTGATATTACTGCTCATTTTATTTGAGCTCCATAAATCCCCAGACATTCATAAGTATTTTTCAATTCAAATCCAACTGACTTTCATTTCATTGAAGACAAATGGAAACACTAAACATTGTTTAAAAAAAATTAATAGGCTGTTTCCATTACCAGGCCCAGACTACAAGTATTTGTGGAGTAGCACACTCTTGTATTTGTGGATAATACTCCTACATTCATATAGCACTGCAATCCCATTAGCAGCAGGCTTAAATTAATAAAATTGTTTGTCTTGTCAGCTTGTGTTACACATTGTACAAACTTGTTAGATAATCAGCAGAGGCATGACAATTCATTATCCTACAGGGAACCGCTCTGAAACCAGCAGCTTCCGCTTTCAAATGGAGCTACCACGTCAAATTAGAATATCATTTGCAGTCGGCTGCTGCACGTTCTGAAGGGTGCAAACATGCAATGCTGCATGCTGTATTTGTTTCTCCTCAGCAGCAGAGAGTGTAAGGTTCACTCCCAAATGCAAAGGCCCCAATGGATGCTCAGGATCAGCAGAACCATTTATTTTGAGAAGTACCCAAAGCAAGACAGATTCTACTTCTTCAAGTCTGCACCTTGGTTGACCAAAGGGGAAAGACAGGATCAGATTTTACACTGAATTTTGACACAATCATTCACATCAAGCCACCAAATGCTGTTCTTCTAACACAGAGAAATGGAAAAGAGGAGAAATATACTTTTCCTGGACTGAATTGCCTTTTGGCCTACCTTCAGTCCGATGCCTGCGTCCTTGCTGTAACTGCACAGCGATGGGAATATTTAGGTGCCACAACACCGGCTATGAGGGAACAAGATACTGCTCTCTTACAGGGCTCTGTGCTACCCGATATGCAAGCAGTGACACAGAGAATTAAGTTAGCATGAATCTGCTCAGCTATTTCAAACCAGAGGAAGTAGATGTCAGTTACAAGAGATAATTCTTGGCATCATTTACCCAAAATACAAATTGGTGACAGGTGGAAAACCTTCAGCCAAATGCTTCTTTGAGTTCCAGAGATCACCCCCTACAACGTGGCTCCAGAATGAAGCACACCTTTACAAATTTTAGCAAGCTGATAGATACAATAGACACACTCATCTAAGTACTAAAAAAACAGATAAGTAAATAAGTTTTTGAACTGTAAGAATGGTAACGGATGAATACTATAACCCTTGAGTTTCTGTATGCTATGAACACTGGACCACCATATCAGTGAACCTTGGCAAGGCAAAAACAATTTTAACTTTTCTATCCTCATGAAGGAATGTGGATTCCATATTCAAGGTGGAATAAACTTGGCAACCATCCAATCTGTCACACTGTTTCAAAATACTGTCTGGACTTCTCGGGACCAGATAACAACTTTCCATTGGCCATGTGGCTCCAGGAAAAATTTCTTCGTTGGTATTTGGGAGTATGAGCAAAAATCAGGATGAACAGGCTCTGAACTGCCACACCTCCTTAGTTCTGTGATACTGGTAAGAAATCTGGCAGCCTGGATCTCAACATGAACACGAGCTAGGCACAGCCACAGCCTACCTGTGATGAGTATAGGAGTGAGAAGCCGCTGTTCTTTGTTACTACAGCGCAATTTCCCATAAGGAGACTTAATAAAAAGCTATTAGAAAGTTGGTCTCAGTAAAGGAACTGATGTTACAGTTTTTAAAAAAAAAAAATGCAAAATGACCCATGAGAAGAAAGAAAATGTCTCCTCCTGATGGTACCTTGAACTTGAGCCCTATTCTCAATCGGGAAGATAAGTAACATGGGGACTCATGATTCAGCAGGGAAAGCTCTTGCTGCCAAACCTTTCTAATCTAAGTTCAACTTTAACACCCACACCCACATGTGGTGGAGAAGGAACTGACCTCCACACACACCACCAGGTGCACACACACACACACTCTTCAAATGTAATTTTTAAGTTAAAAATGTTTTAAAACATATATACAATTCCAAAAAAATCATTTTCTACTTTCCCAACACAAAATGCTATGACAAAAATAACATATCATATTTAATCTATCTGCTTCATCTTTCTGTGCCTCCTAGCTTGTTAGCAGATTTCCATTTCCAAGTCACTTCTAATTGATGTCACTCTGGACAAAGCATGAACAAAGTACCAACGCTCCTGAGAACCTGCAGCACTGCAGAACAAAGCAACTCTGGGAAGACACCTGACTACTATCGCACTGGGATTTAGACAGGTAAAGTAGTAACAAAGAAGCAACCATTTCATAGTAATCAATTGTTATAAAACTTTATTAGATGGGCAGGGCTCAAGGAACAGGACATAGTAAGAGTTGAAATGTGTTGAAATTACTGAATAGGCAAAAGTTTTTTTTTTATGAATACAATGAGGAGCAAAGCAAATCCACAAGACTACCCTGCCTCGGCTTACTTTACCAGGAAGAGGACACAGCCTGAGGTTTCTGCAAAAGCATCAGAAGGTTTTTCTGAAATGAAAATGCACAAGCACGCAGGCTCCCTAGAGCCTCTCTTGTCCCACCTTCACCATGGCCCTGTTCCTAAACCAGTAAGCAAAGGAATAAACAATCTGGAAGGGGTACTAGGAACTGGGGTTCTGTGTTAGATGGCAGAGAGAAAAAGGGATTTTTCCTAATTACAAAAACATGTTAGGGGGGGGAATGTCAATTTCATCTCAAACACTTCTACAAACATGTGGGTTGAAATGCCAAAGGCTGCAGGAGCGTCTTCCACCCTGTCTCTGTCCTTCAGAACCCAGTTCACTGTTGCCTATCATCATTACACCGTTGCAGTCAGAGCATCCTCTCCAAAGCACAGAGCACTCCAAAAGAATTGAAACCCAGACTCTTCTACATCAAACTCAGCTAGCCACTTGACAGGGAGCTGTTATTCAGAAGTAGCCACTGGACTTTCAGCACTCTGCAGCTCTGAAGGGGGATGCTATTTGTCCCTAAAAACCCAGGAGTTAGTGAAGATCACTGGGTCAATATACCCTGTTTATCTCCATTCTGCCAAAGCACACAAATAGGAGTTCAGGGAATCACAGCTGATCGATGCTGTGCTGGCCTCAAAAGGGAACACTCCTCAGACAACATTAGGGAGAGGGAGGCTGTGCTAGGTTCAGAAGCCTTGTGGCCTCGCCTTGTCTGAAGGGTGGGTAACACTCAGTAGCTCTAAGCAGTCTTTGTTTTGATACCTTGAAGGAATAAAAAAGTCAGTACTTAGAGAAATTACTTTTCCAATTCAAAATTTAAAGGTTAAATTTTTCTTTGCATTTGGATGCAGTCTTTATTTGGGTCATTAGTGATATCAGCCACAAAGCAGGAGTGAGTGGTTATAGAGATATAACAGCCTTCAGAACTTAATATTGGCTCAACATATGCTACTTGGATTTACACAGGACAGGAGTGTACCTGTCCCTCCTTATCCCTCACTCTAAACTTCTCTCCTATTGACACATGAGAAGCAACATAAAAGCCTAGAGCTGAGCCGTGATACAATAGAGCAGTGTGGCAGGCAGTGAACTGTGTGGGTCTCTATAGAAAGGAAAGTACTCATCTTTATGAGCTGTCTTCCGTGCTTGGAACACATAGCTATTTAATAAGTGTGTGTTGTTGAATGACAGGTGAAAACAGGCACTGCAAATACACCAGGGGCTTACCTTCGTGCCTCTTCTTTCCATACCTCCACATACTCATTTTCAAGAGAAGAGAATGAAAATCACTCATGAGTTACAGAGGCCAGAGTGACCGGTACAACTCCTGCCGGAATAAGCTCTACAGTTCTGTTTGGGTAAACCACATCTTAAATGTTGTCACCAAAAAAAAAAAAAAAAACGCTGAGAATAGAGAGGCCGAAATGCTACATCTAACAAGATGGCTGGCTTTTCTGGATCTCTGCCAACACCCAGCCCCATCGATCAGATATTCACAGAGCAGCAAGTAGAAAGGAAGGGGAGCGGGCAGGCGCCAGCCTCACACTGGACGCTACTTAGGATTCAGGCAACAGCTGCACACCGGGTAATGCTCCCTGGAGCAGTCAGCTGGGGAGGCACTGCGCCTCATCCTCACTAAGAGCTCCGGCTGCAAAAATGCACACACTATTTGGACAGCCAATTGCCCATGACTAGGCCAGTGTCCACAGGGTGCTGAGTAACCAGGGAACGCAGTAGGGTCATTTGTTCAGAACATTCCTGGAATACTGCAAGGACTCTGCATTGTTCAAATCCTCCTCTAGTCACACATTTGTGACAACGGGGTGTTGCTCTGAGTCATAACAAACCCCACGCTTTTATCTTGCAAACAAAGGAAGACAGTCTAGAATGTCACCAGGCCAAGTGAAGACAGATTGCCTTCAGTCAATTTTCTTTTTAATTAGTATACAAGGCTACCTTAGAAAAGTTTCTGAATTCTATATAAAACCAGGGAAAATACAGGAGGTAACATAAGAAGTTTGTCATGGACAGTACTGGCAAAAAGGCAGCTTTACCACTGACATTTGAAATAAAGTACACCACTCTGGCAGTAAAAGGATCTATCCTTCATATAAGGCCCAAATCTGCAAAAAGATCTCCAGAGAAGCTACATGTTTCTGTAGACCCAAATGGAGCCACTTATAACCAAGTCCAGTCATGCACTTCCATCTCTGAACAAGAGGGAAGAAATTAATACACCTGGACAAAATCGCCCACCATGGAGTTCAAACGCCAAACATTTATAACAATAGAGCTGTATGCTTACGATGTCTACTTTTCTAGTTAGATTTCAAGAACATCAACAAAGTTCCTAGTATGTGTGACCTCTCTAGGGCTACTGGTAACCAAAACTACTCTACCATCATCTACACAGATAAGACTTCTGTTACCATTACAAACACAGCCAAAAGAAAGCTAGCTCACATGGAAAGAATTATGTTCCTGGGTGTAGAAGAGAAGTTATATGTGGCTTTCTCTCTGTCCTTTCATTGTTACTTAGGTTCTCCAGCAGAACAGCCTTAAATTGCAGACAATTCTGAGTTTCAAAAATGCCCTCAAAACTAAGACTGTCTTATATCACACTTAGCAGTAAAACAGAACCTAACCTGAAATCGACTGTTAGTAAAACCTGAAGAGATTTGAGTGACTTTTTTGGCCCATTAAATGTGAATTGATGGAGGAAGGTCATTGGCTAATAAAGGAACTGCCTTGGCCCATTTTATTGGTTAGAACATAGGTAAGTGGAGTAAACAGAACAGAATGCTGGGAGGAAGAGGAAGTGAGCTTAGACTCCACAGCTCTCCTCTCGGGAGCAGACGCCTCAGAGAGACGCCATGCTCCCCACTCCCGGGAAGATGCACGTGATGAAGCTCTGACCCAGGATGGACATAGGCTAGAATCTTCCCGGTAAGACCAGTGCTACACAGATGATAAGAAATGGGCTAGTCCAGGTGCGAGAGTTAGCCTACAAGAGGCTAGGTAGAAATGGGCCAAGCAGTGATTAAATGAATACAGTTTGTGTGTTGTTATTTCGGGCATAAGCTAGCCAGGAAGCCGGGGTGCTGGGGACGCAGCCCCGCCGCCCTTATTACTACAGTGAATATTCATCCTGCACTGAAACAAAACAGAACACTAAGGTGTTTAATTACAGGGGTGCTAGCCACAACCCACTGAGGGTAATATGAGGGTAATATGTAATTAATATACTGTGTATGTACTATCTAACCTTTCTCTCTATGGCACACACATATGTGCGTGCAAGCGTGTCTCTCATTGCTCTCCACCTTCTATGATGAGGCAGAGTTGGTCAGTTTGGCTAGTCTAGCTAGCCAGCTTGACCAGAAAATCCCCTCTATCTTAACTTCCCAAGTGACGGATTGTTTGCAGGCCACCGGATCCTCTTGGCATTTACGTGGATTTAAGGATCCAAACTCAGGTCCTCACACTCGCACAGCAAGTTCCTTATCCACTAAGCTATTTCCTAGACTTCCCATATGCGTTTTCCAAGATCCAACTACTTCCTAACACAAACTGAGGATCTGTGAAAAGGCATATCGACCTCCTTTGCCCTAACCTTCCTCTCATTGCAGCCCCGCTGTGAAACTCTGGGCTCATGGGAACCAGTACATTGAAAGCAGTCGAATCTTCTAGCCCAAACTTCAGCTGTCTCAGTACCGACTTTATGTCCCATCTGCAGCTGGCACAACCTCTAGTGGACTGACAAGAAGATTTGTTCACCTCAAGCAAACATTTTGTTGCCACATAGAACATTACTTGAAGAAACTGCCCCCATTTTTGGTCTTCCTTGTAATATTTCTATTCAAAATTTCAGCATACTTGAACCTGCATTTGTGGCTATTCAGTCTACTAAACCAACACTAGCTATTTTTATTCACTGAATTCCTATCCTCCTGAATCAAAATATTAAATCTGTATTGACAATTTTGTACCCAGTAATACAAAAACCTGACCCTGTCTCAAATTTAAAAACAACAACAACAACAACAACACACCTTACAGGCTCCCTTTCCATGGTTCTAATCATCATTAGTACCACCAAAAGCCTCAACTGCGGAGTGAATGCTCCTGACATAAAAGTCAAAAACCTTCAATGATTTTTCAGCCAACAAAACAAAACTAAAACATCTTATCTTTGACATCCTTTCAATTTTAGATTGGCACCTGGTCTTTTGAAAAGATATATATACACTTACATATATGGGAGGAAGGGTGCATGCAAATACAAGATATAAGATTCCATATATGCAATAATTATCTGAATGGGCAATGAATGCCAAAACATTTATACAATTGTTTCAACTAAGTTAAAAAATCAATAACGAAATTTAAAACATAAAAATATACACTAACAAAGAAATACACAATAATTCACCTCCAGTCATGTTGAACTAACTATGCACTATACTAGCTGACTACTCAAATTGCTCAAACTGAATGCTAACAGCCTTGCCTAGTCACACATGGAACTCCTCAAATATAAATTCAAAGTGGCCAGTCACTGCCGTGGACTAAAAGGGACAATAGACGAGGCATCAACTAAGTGACAATTCCAAGGTTCAAACAAGCATTTTTGTTCTATAAAGGCATCAGTTTTTGACCTAAGACATCACCACACTAAAATGATGAATGCGCACAGGGAGAAAGGAATTAGAAAGAAAAGGCCAGCCAAATAAGCCAATCTGAAATAGCTGCCAATGAAATGAGGTTCAGAAAATTGTGGAGGAAGGAGAGACTTTTACTCTACCAGCAGGATTCCTATGTTTCCATTCTTGCGTTCCCTCTCTCATGCCCTCCTCTGATGAATCTGTGACATTACAAACAGATTTCTCATTTAAGCATTCATTGGCTCCTGCTATTCACTCCCATCTCAAAGAATGATTCCTGGAGCCTGAGGTACAACACTGTTGTTATGGAAATGAATGTGAGACCCCAAGGGCTAAGACTCAAAAAGGTGGTATAGCAGTCAAGACAGAGCTGAAGGAAATCTTTAACCTTGTATCCATAAGAGAATTAAATGATGAACTTGGCATGCTTCCCTAAAACACTGAAATGGTAGTTATCATACTTTTTAAAGGAATTTTTAAAAAATTATAACACATAATAATGGCAGACAGAGTCTTTGTTATAAAACCAAGGGGGACGGGGACATTCTGGGGATGTTTAACTCCCCACTGTGACCATCAGAGGTGCTGAGAGGTAACATACAACCTTTACACACAGGTGTGCACAGCTCAGCATCCTCAGCAAATTAAAACACTTAGAGCTGAATAAGCTGTGCAGAGGAACCAACAGTAGTCAAAGACTGCTGGATATGATAGCACTCCCTCTACCACCGACATTTTTAAATGGCCCGGGCCATGGAAACTATTACTGTCGGCTGGTAATCAAACCATACAAGGTGTCAGGAGCTTTAGGATGCTCTAAGACCTCGAATACCCAGTGGGGAAAAGAAGATAAAATCACTTATGGGTAACTCTGTTGCAGTCCCACAGAGGAGAACAGAAAACATGTATTAATCATAACCTAACAAGATGTCCGCCTGCACGAGTCAGTAGCAGTGGGTTAGAGCAAACTAGGCAGAGAAGAGTCTGCTAACCCGAGTAAGTAGCAGAATTCTGAAATAAAACATAGCAGCATCCTTAAGTCCATCTACATTAAAATATATACATATATATTCAACAAGGGTCCTTGTTTCCACCCTTTCCCCAAATCATCACTCAGTGGAGTACCCCTTCCCAAATTCCTTCCTTCTTGCTAAGGGTGCTCAAAAGGCTAGTATCTTTGTTTGACAGTTGCAGTTCTTGAACTCAATCTTCCTAACTATCAGAAGATTAGGAAAGAAAGCTCTATTCTAGGACCCTGTAATTGCAAGGTGAGAGAATGCAAATGAGACAACAGAGTAGAGTGGTCAGCTTAGGGTGTAGGCATCCTAAGAACTAGCTTCAAGCACCCCCGAAACACTGGGGAGCTACACGTGTGTCTTGTATGTGGGACAGTTTCTAGACCACCAAACTCTTTCTATTATTTATTTCACACTTCTCCAAAATCATTTCCTTTTCCACACCTATACTTCTGAATTTAGGGCAAGAGGACCAAGATGAAAGATTACCATCTGACAAGGGACTTTAGCAAGAACATTACTTTCTTGGAAAGAACAAGGGAAAAAAGATGGCTATATACAGGTGATTACTTTGAGAGAAAGCAAAGGACACCAAGAGAAAATGAGCATCTTATCATGTAATAATGGCCCAGCTCAAAATGATTCTGGTACAGAAGAGTCCAGAAGCGGAAAAAATTAAGTGTCCAATCACTCATGCAGGAGTGTTTTCTTCATGTTCACTGTACACACGGTTAGAACCTTGGTAGTACACGTGTATACAGAAGTGAAAACAGACTAACTCAGCAACATTTTATCATGAAACATAATGATGTTTTAAAAATCACAATGTACATTCACAAAGGGAAGTAACCATAACAAACAATATCTTTAAGTCTACCTTAAAAAAAGACAAAATGGATGAAAGCATGGAAGAAATAGCAAAGAACAGGAATTAAGATATACTCAGCACACCTTCATTATCTATTAATTATAAATATAGATCTTCCCTAAATCAATGCTAATTGCAAAAGGAATATTCATGATCACTGCTAAATAAACAGATGTTTGACTAAACTTACAACTTAATCACCATCATTAAAGATATATTATAATCTATCATTAAAAATCACCACACACAAATTTTATTTTAAAAAGGTTTTTACAGCAACTCTGGGTTCTTCATTAAAGTCAGCATCATTATACATTTTAAAAAATATTTGTGTCTATCTGCAATTTATTTGCCAGCCACTAACAGACAGGTGCAAGGCATGTGAAATTAAATTAGACTTCAACAACAGGTAAGATTCCTCCACTAAAACCACTAAAATTGCCTTGGTTAATTTCATTAAGAGAACTCAAAATTGAAATATACTTCAGTTTTGGTATAATCCAAGAATGGCAGGCATACATGGTCCAAATCAAAAATAACTATCTTAAAAACAAATAACTATATCTGTCTTGAGCTAGAAATCATGGATTTCTTCATAAGAAAACAAGGTCATCTGCAAACTGAAATGTTCTTTTAAGGCTTGTGAAGTAAAAAGAACAGTCTCAGGAAATTCCTAAAATTTACAAGATTCAGAAGATACCTTTCTCGAGGTCATTTAGGCAATAGCAACTTCTGGAAAGAGAGGCCTCTATAACCTGGTGAGCCACCTGTAAGTGATGGAATTATTTCCAATGTAGCATCTCAAGCTTACCACAAGCTAGCACATTCAGACTTAAACTAATCTCTTTAAAACAAAGCTCCAGTGCACTTTACAGAAGCAGCAGACAGGTTATTCAGAGGACAGGGGAGACAAGAGAAGGAAAGAGAAGGTGCTGACCTTTAAATGTGCTACCAAAAGGCCGGGGGGCTATTTTGCTAGAAAGTAAAGACATCACCTTCTTCCTTGGCATCAGAGAAGTGACAGTAAATGCTTGCTGACATTCAGCAAAATGACAAGAGCTGCCTGTGGAGTGGCCTTCACAAAAGTCTAGGTAAAAGCAAACATTTCAAGGGAAAACACCTTGCACATTCTTACGTTTAAAGCACAGAAACACCCCCAATGACTAGCACCTGCAGGTTCACGGAGTCTGGCTGGAAGGCACCTCAGTTTCATTCATGGCATCAACCTCTCCACCAAACTCCTCTTTGCTAGTTTTGAAAACATTCTTACTATACTGGTTATAACAAAAATGTTTTAAAATATGAAAACAAATCAATGGAGCAAGGGAAAAATGGGTGAACAAGAGAAACAACCATGATTATCATGACAGTACAAGAGATCAGAGCAAACAAGTTATGTCTTCTTTGAAGTAATTACCACTGGGTCCTATCTCTATTGGCAAGTTATCACAGGCTGCCTTGATCAACATGTGTTCAAACTGTTCCTATTACCTGACTGTAAATTTCTGACAGTGGCTTTGCTCTGAACACCTGTGACCCATCCACACCCTAGAACAAAACACTGTTCAGAGTAGTGGTTCTCAACATTTCTAAAGCTGTGACCCTTTAATACAGTTCCTCATGTTGTGGTGATCCCCCCAACATAAAATTATTTTCACTGCTACTTCAAAATGGTAACTTTGCCACTGATGTGAACTTCAATGTAAGTATCTAATAATATGCCCGATATCTGATAGGCAACTCCTGTGAGGACATGCCCTCAAAGGAGTCAGGAACCACATCTTGAGACCACTTGTTTAGAGCAAGAACAAAGTAACCACCTGATGGACTAAACACTTCCAACATCCCTAGGGTTCAGTGTCGGTGTAGCACTTCCACATAAAAAGTCCATCTGTCTGCCACATTCCCTGTACACATCCTAACAGCGGTGCAATATTATGAGGCAGAAATTTATAGAAACTTTTAAAATCTAGATTGGGGAGGGGAGGGGAGGGGAGGGGAGGAGAGGAGAGGAGAGGAGAGGAGAGGAGAGGAGAGGAGAGGAGAGGAGAGGAGAGGAGAGGAGAGGAGAGGAGAGGAGAGGAGAGGAGAGGAGAGGAGAGGAGAGAGCCACTTGTGCTGGCGTATGTCTTCAATCCCAGCATTTGGGAGGCAATACAAGGATGATCTCTGTGAGTTCTAGGTCAGCCTGGTCTACAAGCAAGTCCCAGCACAGTCAGGGTTACAAAGAAATATGACCCTCAGTGACTATGGAGGACCCTGGGGAGTAGCTCTAGGTGCCGACCAAGTAAGTTCTGTGTCTTTTTTAACCAATAACTCCTCAATTAAATTTTATCCTTCTCAAAGATCTCTGATACAGTTTGACAGCTGAGACGTTTTGTCAGTTTAAATGGACAACCTCAACAAACAAATTTCAGTAAAACACAAATTTCAACAAGTACAAGTTATCAAATCTCTCTCACGCGGCTCTTCATAGTCTTAACACTTTCATGCAAAAAATATCTGTCACAGTCATTCTGATATAAATATGAAGCTATTTAAAACTTATATTCACAAACCTAAAGAACTCTTATCAGTTCCAGGGAGCAGAATTGAATGATCCACCTTAAACAGATCAGATAAACCTCTCTCAATTCCATGGTCCTAATTTTTTCCCCCCTAAACTTAACTTTGTCCTCTGTTCTGCCAATACCTTAAAGAAGTCTAAGAGACACCAAACATTTCCATACCGCAAACACCGGACAGGAGCAAAGAGACCAGCTACATCAGGATGTGACCAGCACCCAGTTTTCTCAGGTTCTCCCCACCCAAGACGACACCCACAAATAAGCAGAAAGCAGCTTGAGAATCCGCTGTCCCAATTCCTTTAACCTGTTGTGCCTAACCTCCCGCCTTTTTATTATAAAAAAGGAGATAGAAATGTAATAGTCTGTCCTGTCCATTTAAGAGACAAGCCCTGCCCACTCCCTCCCCTGTCATATCCCAGGGCAGGCAGATCTTCCTTCTGCTTCCAGTATGTGCTCCTTTCCTCCCTCCCTTCTCCGAGGCAGCATCTGCCTCACTCCCTTCTCCCTCCATTCCCCCTTCTGTTTCTGCCTCTCTCCCTCTCCCTCTCTCTCCCTCTCCCTCTCTCTCCTCTTCCCTCTCCTCTTCCCTCTCCTCTTCCCTTCCATAACCCACTAATAAATTCCCACTTCCTCGGCATGGCATGGCTACCCATCTTGGTCTCTCACCCACCATGTTGCTTGGTGCCTAGGATCCCATGGCCCTCATGGCCTGTGCGCCACTGGAGGGGTTCCCTGCCTACGCTGCCCACTGCCACCACTCAGGGGCCTGCAGCGTTTTACTTTTAGCATTATTGTCTCAAAAGAAACAAACAACCCCCCTACAAGAAAAACAAAACAAAAAAATGAAAAACAAAAGCCCTCACTGGCCCTGGATTAATCCCTTGTGTAAGAAGCCCTTCATCTGAGAGGTTTTAGAACAAGACTCATGAGCTACTATCCCTAGTGACCCTCGGGGAAAGTCCAGAAGCTCAAAGCTGTTAAAAATTACACTAATTTTGCCCTTTGGTGACATGTCAATGGAGAATGAGGAATACCCTTTAATTTGATGCAATTTAAACATCAGCCAAGACACATCTTGGTAGCACAAGCTGTCCTCTGGTCTTACTGGTTCTGCCCGGGATGGGTCCAGCTTTCATGTCCACTGTTCCCGAGATTACAGCACCCACTCTCAGCTACGAGCTGCCCATCAAGTGGATCTCTTCACTGAAGAGTAGAAAGAGGATTTTTCTGAAGTCCTAAGGTAGTGGATCTGATTGCTCAGGTCATCAAAAGGGCATTTCAGGTCCCTATCCAAACCAACACAGGAAGTACACACATTAAAAGCAAGATAACACAGCCCAATAATTTCAGGGCTTTAGACTTAATAGAAAGGAAACCTTCCAAGACTTTAGGGACACACTATGGTGATAAGTAGTGGGACTTTCAAAGAGTCTGTGCTACCCTAAAATACATAAGTACACAATGTTGTGTTGTTTGTTAAAACCAAAGTTTAAGAAGTGAAGAAATCTACTATGTTCCATTCTAACTAGATCTTTGACAATCAGACCCCATGGAAGGGGACTGGTTCAGTCTTGTTCCACAAGTATTACAAGAGATACAGTTGAGGGTGATATTAACAAAGGTTGAGGAAGAAAGAGGAAGGGCACACCAACAGGTCACCTCCTTCCCCCACTGGGCAGCAAGCCCTAATAACAGTCACTTGTTGATGGAGGAAGGTCATTGGTTAATTATAATAAAGAAACTGCTTGGCCCTCATAGGTTAAAACATAGGTGGGAGGAGTAAACAGAACAGAATGCTGGGAGGAAGAGGAAGTGAGCTCAGAGGCCATGCTCCCCTCTCCCGGGCAGACACGATGAAGCAAGCAGCCAGGTCAGACATGCTGAATCTTTCCCAGTAAGACTGGTGCTACACAGATTAATAAAAATGGGTTAGGCAAAATATGAGAATAGCCCGTAAAAGGCTAGAGCAAGTGGGCCAAGCAGTGTTTAAAAGAATACAATTTGTGTGTTGTTATTTCTGGTGTAAAGCTAGCTGTGCGGGAGCCGGGCAGGATGAAAAGCAGACCCGCAGCTCCCACAACAACTTGTGGCACAGCAAGCCTAGAGATCTGATTTAAACCAGTTCTGGTTAGGTTTGGGAGGTGACAGCAATACTTAAAACTTCTTGAATGATTTCAGTTAACATTTTTAAAGAACAAGCAAACAAAAAAATAAGCAGATAAAGTGGGGAAGAACATGTAATGGGGAGGCATTTTATAAAAGATGCTTCAAAAAATAAAAACAAAAAGCACTCAATACTTAAATCCTTTCATTTTATTTTGTCCTTTTTTCACAGTACTATGACACTGGGATCAAACACCAAGTCTTGTGCATGCCAGACAAGTATTCTACCTAGTTTTTCTGCTTGAGAAGGACAAGAGTGTAGGATGAAATGCCCATTTACATAGCCCAGTTACACTACACACATTCTCAAGAGAGAATCAAAGCTCCCAGCCACATTGGGGAAGAGGGGTTGTTTTGTTTGTTTGTTTGTTTGTTTGTTTGTTTGGTATTAGTTTTTTTAAACAGGATTTCTCTGTATACAGCTTTGGAGCCTGTCCTGGAACTAACTCTGTAGACTAGGTTGGCCTCGAACTCATTAAGATCCACCTGCCTCTGCCTCCCCAGTGCTAGGATTAAAGGCCTGTGCTCTGCCCTGTGGGAAGTCCAAGGACCACCCACCTCCATCCAGGTCTAGTAAGGTGAGCATCCAAACTGCCTAGACTCCCACAAAGCCAGTACATGCAGTAGGATCAAAAACCCACTGCCAATTGCTCTTTGGGCTGACGAGGGAGGGGGACTTGGTTGGGGGAGGGGGAGGGAAATGGGAGGTGGTGGCGGGGAAGAGACAGAAATCATAAATAAATAAATGAATAAATAAATAAATAAATAAATATGCCTGTGCTACCGCCACCCAGCCCACAATCTGGTTTTCAAATCAACCACTGGTCCAAACTATAGGAAGGAAAAGAAAAGTGAGGATGAGATCTCTCCTCCTTCCAGAGGAGACAGATAATAACTGCTTCATAAGGGAAGAGATTTCCAGAAGGGAAATACTAAAGTTCACCATTGAAGAAATGAGTGGCAATGACATCCATATTAAAGAATAACTGAAAGTTATCCCTCAGTCTAAAAGAATATGACTTCTTCGCACAGTTTTTAAGGTGAATTAATAAAAAATATTTGAAGCGGTAAGATTAAGATATCAAAATTCTCAATCATGGGCTCCCACCCAGAATTATTCCCACAAGATCTCCAATGATACTAGAGCCACCCCGAACCATAAAAAAAGTAGGGGCTTCAGTCATTGCTGTATATCAGAAGCTTTCTTCTGAGCTCTGAGAAAAATTGGGGAAAGAAAGGGAAAGCTAGTTCAGACACACCTCTCAGAATTCTAATTTGGGAGACCTGGGACAGGGTCTCAGGGATAGGAGCTCCTCAGGTGGTTTTGATGTGCAGCCAAGGGCTTCGAATGTGCACACTGAAGCATCCACATTTAGCATGCTTGCTCTGCGGGCCGTGCTGATTAAGCCCTTGCAGACCCAGAGCAGGCAATAACTGGTTCCATTCCCGATTTCCAGATGAGTTTCTGTGGATCACAGCCTCTAATTTAGTGGTGGTGAGATGTTGATGAGTTCATGGCTTTGCTTCTCATTAGTGTTTTACTGCAAATTGTGTGTGTTTTTTATTCCATGACCACGTAAAAAGTAAATGCTTAAAAAATATGCAAGCTACCTGCTAAAGAAGTGATTTTTATTCATTCAACAAATGCTTGATGAGGAAGAGAAGGAGCCCCCACCGCTACACATACACACACATATAGGTGGGCAGGTTTCTATCAGAAATGAGAGGCTAGCTATCCGCAGCGCAGGAGACATTACAGGAATCAGTTTTTCTCTAAACTTTAGCACCAGGCCTGAAATGTGTACTTGCAGGCAGAGAGAATGTAATTGCAGGCGGCCCCAGTACATGCTCAAAATGCACAGTCCACCAGGAAGAGGTGTGGCTGCTTTGTGCTGAGAAATAAGGGAGAACAGGACTGGGCCTCTCTTATCGCTCTCCAGTCCTTTCCTCGCCAGTCTTCAGCCACCATGTCATTAAGACTTGGGACAAAAGATCTGGTCTCTACTTGCAGAACAGTTTCTCAAGAGACCATCTCATAAGCCTGATTTCATGCCCAGACAGAGGTAGGTACTTTAGAATGCCTGGAGCACCTTGGCCAGCAAGCTAACTCAGGTAAACCACTGTAACACAGAAAACCAAAAGGACCGAGTCCAGTTCAAGTGGTGCTTTTATTTCTACATCTCTTTTCTGCTGCTCCTGCTGGGTCTTACCCACTAATCTGCCCTACACTCTCCAGGGTCACACTGTTCCTGGGCGGGGCGTTTAGTTTGGATTTATTTCCATATACGCAAAGTCTTGCTTGCAGCCAGAAAGTGCCAAGCCGGCCCTTAGGATGCAGGTCAAGCGAGGCCATATGATTAGCACAGAAGAAACCATGGTGTCTGTCTGGACCTCAGAAAGCACCCAGCATCAGGGAGAAGCAAGTTATTAAAAAAGACAATAAAATAAATAAATCAGCCTTCTGGGTTCACATAAATATTTCCTTAATTGGTAAAAGTGCAATAAAGGGAATATAGAAAGAGTGCCTAACATTTAATGGACTTTAGGTAAAATATTACACTTTCTAAAAGTTACTCAAGTGTGGCACGAAGCCTACGAACTAAAATTACTTTTCCAAGTGACCAAGATACTAATTTCTTCAGAACTACAGAGAAAGGCCCATATAAATGTCCAAATTCCACTAAATGATCTTCAGTCCTGAGCCCATCTTCTCTCTTCCTGAAACTGCCAACGTTAACAGCACAAGGTCCTGTTCTTCTCATCAGAATAGAACCAGAAGACGCAAAAGCAGCAAGCTGCACACCTGTGCACAAATTAAAACGCCCCCCCATGCTTCCTGCACCTGGCCTTCCCAAGTCCTGTCCCAGCTCCTACAACTTTCTCTCCAGAGCTAACAAGACAGGATGCAAAGGACGTCTATCAGAGGTCATGAGTGTGTGTTTGGAGGGTGGGAGTCACACTGGCGACTTCCTACAGTACAACAGCATCTGGTAACATCCTCATCTTCTTTCTGTGACTATGTGCAGTGACATGATGATCACCTTTGAGAGAAGGCAGTAAGAAATAGCCCCCAAATGTAAAACTAAACTAGTAAATGGACAGAATAGGGCCTCCCCTGCTGCTGCTGGACATTCCCAAGTAAGGAGATGAGCCGAAGGGAAAGAGGCTAAGTTAGGTACTGAAGTAATGCAGGGCTACTTCTTAGCCAGGAGGGGAAGAGATCACCCAGAGTAAAAGGCACATAAAAATAATCTGAGACAAAAAGGCAAATGAATGTGTGACTGCTGTAGAGGGCCTCAGCCTTCTGATCACGAACACGGGTGGTTCAGCACAGTGTTACAGTGACTTCTGGGGGAATTATTTCTCAGCTGCTCACTATGTTCCCAAGCGTCCAACCAGTAGAATGTGCCATGAGGGAACAACATGGAGTCCAGAGAACACCACTGACCTGGGGCTGTGGATATACAGTTGACCTTCTGCTTTTTGTTATGATAGGAATTTGGGCTTGTGGAGCCTTCAAAAGTGTGAATCAGCACTGCCTGTAAATCCTACATCACTTCTTGAGCTCAAACAAGACTCCGTGGACAGTACCCACATTCCTCAGAGACACAGAAGGGCTGTGGGGAACCCTCATTGTTTCATTTCTACCCCCAAGAGGCAGCATCCTCCTCAAGACAGAGGCGAGCTATATTCCTTAAGCTAGCAACTGTGGTTGTAATTACTTTGCTGGTCACAAGAGCTATTATATGTTAATTAAATATAATTGCTTCACATACCTCTATGTGGAGGCGACTGTTTTATCACAATAGGGTGCAATTTAATAATATGCAGTATAATTGTGCAAATTCAAGTGGGCTGAGACACAGCAATGCTGCAGGTGCACACATAAGCACTCCTATTCCCGGGTTACTATTCACAGCCAGGGCAGCAGAAGAGAGCAAAGGAACCCAGGAGCAGAGTTTCAGCCTTCTGTATCCTTTATTTTAAAAGTGGCAAGTCTACTTAGGGAGAGAGGGGTGCTGCTGGCAACCAAACCCTAGGGTCTGGATCCTAGCCCACTTCTAAATAACACAGACAGATAAGGAATTAGGTGATTAGCGAGTGTACTGCCAGCAGGACTAAACACCAGCTCCTCTGGGAGCACGTATCTGCGGAGCAGTGCTGCACAGGGTGCTCTGGCGCACGCTGCCAGGGGCACCTCTCATCTGAATGGACCTGATTCGCAGGCTTTCTACTTCAAGGCACATTTTCATTTTAAGTATAAAGATATAATCATAAAAATTGGAGATAATTTATATCTCCAAAAATAGGTGGCAACTGGTTAAATAAATTATGGTTCATCCGTATTATTAAAAACTATGTAACCATTAAAAATTCTGTTTTATGAAATTATTTAAAGGCCAGGGGAAATGTTCTGTTACAAAAAATGAACAGAGATGCCAGTGAAAGGCCATGAGATATTAACAGTGTGATATTTCCTCTGGCTTGTAGGATTTAGGTAATTTTTATTTGCTTATTTAAATTTTTCCCAAAATTATAAATGAATATTATACATTTATAATCAGGGACAAATCTGTAAAGACGAGAATGGGGTGTAAAGTTGAAAGCAGAGGTTTAAGCCTCCCTCCCATTAAGATGTAAAGTTAATGATTTGGTATTAAACAGACAGTGAACTGTCCAGGAACTCTCAAGAGTACAGATACCTCTCTAAAAATTACTTAATAACTGAGAATATAAAAAGGGTAGGCCTCACTGTTGTGAACTGGCAAACCTAATATGGGAGACAAGATGATAAACAATAAAGTGGACTGGGGCTCACTCCGTGTTACAGCACTTGCCCAGAAGGTTCAATGCCAGTGCCATTTAAAAAAAAAAAAAAAAGGAGGAAGGGTCAGATGGAGGGAGAAAGAGGGAGAGAAAGGGAGAGGTAAGATTGGGTTCAACTCTTGTCCAAAATTAAACATTTAGAAACACAAATTAAGTTTCTTCTGTACATCAACTTTGGTGCTTTCAAATCTGGTAATACGAAATTGATTTCGTAAAACTATTTTGAAAAAAGAAACTATGTACTATAGTAGCAAAAATGATCAGTTTCTACTTCCAGAAAATTGAAAAACAGGACTATAGAAAAATCCATTCAACACTAAGGGAAAGGGCTACCAACCCATCAAATCTGCATCCATGTTCATGTGACACATGGGAAAACAGGTAAAACTTGGCTAACCCACTTACTAACCTCCAGCAAAGTGCAGAATCCACCCAACCTTGTGTCCTCAACTCATTAGTCTAACCAAATAACTATGAATTCAACAAAAAGCCCAGGGGCATCCAGATACTCAGGGCCAGCATAGGCTTCCTCAGTGTTGTGCAGCCTCCTTTTCTCACATTCCATAAATAAATACAAACTCCCTCTGTGACAAAGAGAATGTTGTTGGCCCATCCAAATACGCTAGTCTTTCTGATAGTTGGAATTCACATCATAAATGATACTCAAAAGCCTTTAGACCACATCTTTGAGAGTTTATTTCACATAAGTCAGTACATGGCTATCAGCATTTCTCTTACTCTAGCTAGAGTTCAGAGCTGAGCCCTGAACAGACCTGAGCACAGCTCCAGTAAGCCCTAACAAGGGACAAGCTTTCCTTCACCTCAGTCTTAAAACAATGCCCCCCAAAACGCCAAGCCCACACCACACACTTTTGTGCACATAATTCTAAAGGTAATTGAGGATTTGCTAGACTATGTCTCAACACTGACTTCTTTATAAGAGTCATGAAGCGCCTGTATTTTCTTCCAGCTACACAAGGGCTATTTGCACAAGCCAGAGCCAAGTCCATTCTTTAACTGTTCCTTCTTCCAGGTTTCACCAAGTTCAGCTGACAGAGGTGCAAACCCTAATCATCAAAGTAGCCCTTCTTAAACCTTTTCTTTTGTTACCATGAAGTGAAACTGACCTGAAAAAAAAAATACTAGTCCTCAACTAACCATCAGCTCCAACAGTATTATAAACTCTTCCCTAGAAAGCCTTGTTCTCAGGAAAGACCCTCACGCCGCCTTTCACTGGCACCTAGGGCACATTCTAAGTAAAGAGCACCATGTCTCGTTAGCAGTGACCTTGGAGATGTGGTAGTGCTTATACAGGAAACTACTTCTAAATCTAGCTCAAAAAGAAAACTGGCATTGTCAGAAACCAAACTCCTGGGAGACAGCTTTGTTACCACCCACTCTTCAACTGCGACGAGTAACAGCCTAGAACAGTGACTCTCCAGCTAACGTCTAGCAGCTGTGGAAATGAGCATTCTGGGCCCAGTCACAGAGATTTTAATACAAGGACTTGACTACTGACACATTAAGAAAAACTGATCTGGCCTCTTTTCAAAGGAAAAAAAGCCCAGCCAGAGGTCACTGTGAGAACTAGCAGGGCACAGAGCTGTGGCAGGGAGACAAGGGCAGTGGCGGGTAGTGGCAGACCCTGAATACACACCGCACCTCCACTGTTCAATTAAAATATATGGCACCAGCAGAGATCCACTTAATCTTTGTCCTCGAAAAAGTCCTGTATAAGCCCATAAGGCTTGCAGTTCATTTGCAGTAAATGAGAAGCAATAATGTTGGGTAGCCATATTTGCAGTGAATCTAACTTTACCAATCAGATGATTTGCCCTTGTAGAACTCTGCATCGGGGGATACCTTAGAAGCACACATACGGGCATCCATTTCCTAGCAGGGAAGGGAGCAGAGGTAAAAGAGATATGGCAAGGTCAAAGAACAGCTGAAAACACCAGAGTTCCTAATCCCCAGCTTCAAAACATGAGGTCAATTCAGGGCCACCACGATGCTGAAAGATCCCTCAGTATCCAGATTGGTTCTCCAGGACACACCATATCACAAGCCCCCTAACATGGGGGGTTGGTGGATAATGGGGCTTAAGATGTTCAAGCCCTTCTAAAATGGCACACTAGACTTGCTTAGGAAATAATGGCAAGCATTCCCTAAGTCCTGGATTTGATCCTTGGGATAAGAAAATCAGCACATGTTGAATACAGATGCAATTTCCCCCCAAAAAAAAAAACCTTTTCCAATGCACAGCTGCTTGGATCCATAGAAAGGGACTCCTCACTTACAAAAATCCAACTGTATACACGCATATGGATGGGAGAGTCAGCATTGTACCCTTAGAATGTTATGGGGTGCTGTGTGTCATGTTGCATGTAAAATCGGGTTAGCTCTACTTCCACAAGAAGCTTTACATACTTGAACTGGTCAGCACAGCCCATAACAAGCAAACAATGAAAGGCTGCAGGGTTTTAGCTGCACTGAGTCTCCTACTGGCCAGAATCCTCCAACAGCACCAGAGACTCATTTCTATACCTAGGACTGGGAACTCCCTCTGCTACAGGACCGCACTCCTCTACCTGCTCTTCTTTAATGGTTAGCTCACCCTGAGGAGCAGACATAACCCAGAGCCCCGCTATTTCTGCATCAGGGCACCCCAGAACTAAGTGTAACTTCACCTGCAAACAAGAATGCCTGTTCTAAAGGAACCAGCTACTCTTCTGAGAGGACTGGAGTACAGAAGCAAGGAGAGTGAGGCTAAAAGCTTTCAGAGAGAGGAGGGGGCACCAAGAGCAATCCACCAGGCAGGCCACAGTCAAGCTCTGACAGAAAGAATCCAAGGTGGCTCAAACAGCTGGCAGAACTCAGCCATATGAGCCAGTGGTGTAGCACACACTGGAAGGGATGAACAAGGCTCTACGATAGCTTCTTTCCCCCTTATAAGAAATAAGCGGTGAATAAAATGGGCTGCTTTGAATGATGTCAAGTCTCCCTCCTGTTAAGGTGCTAATCCGGACATTCCAAAAGCCAAACCAGCACTGTTCCACCAATCTACCATGCAGAACACATTATTCCCTCCGATTAGCTGCAGGGAAAGGTAAAGAGGGTTCAATAAGAACAGGGCAGCAGTACAGTTTGTACCCCAACTCATGGGGCCTAGGCCTCAAGCCAGAGCCAAAAGCCTGACAAGGGACCCTGGGCAGCCACACATCAGCAATCCCTTACAAAGCTCCACCTACAGCTCTTGCACACCAGTCATTCTAAAACAAGCCATCCAGCTGGAGAAGCAGATGCTAAGCCGGCTCCGTATGAATAAGAACTAGGCTTCCTCCTAATTGCAGCCCACCTTACACAAGGCAGTCAAACACGGAAAGAGTCGAGCCCTCCTGGTCATCAGGAAAGCACCTTCTGGTGGTCAAGTGGCAGAGTCACAGTTAAGGGCCAGTGCCCTCTACCAATCTGCAGCAGCAGATTAAGAGCACGGAGCTGCGATGGCAACACATTATATAACGGAGTACCAACTATACGCTAGGCGGTTAGCCTGCAACAGACTTGAAGAAATGAGGAATCTACTTGACCCAGAAAATCAAACTGCATAGAGAGAGAGAAAAAGAAGAAAGGGAGCAAGGAAGCAGAAACTAAAAATTATAAGCATCTAATATGTAGAGTTTCCAGGATCTGCATTCACCGAAGCCACAAACTCCGAGGACCAGTGTGTAACCAAAAAGATCATGTGATATTTCTGCTTAGCCTTACCAAGTATGCCACATAGTTAAACAAGGACAAACTGACTCCAAGCAGAGAAATGAGAAAGTAAAGTACAGAGTTTCTAGAATGTCTTCCCATCTTAACTGCACAGAAGTCCTGTTGTGAAGAGCCCTATACCAAGGTGAACATAAATAAGACACTTAGCTGGTAGAAGGCAGCCGTACCCTAAACCAGCCGGGCTCACGGTAGTAGGTGAATTAAGAACTATAAAGTGTGAGCACCCTATAAAATGACTACAGATTTTCAGAGAAAGGCTAAAATGAACAGTGACACCAAAAATATGCCTAACCAATGTGACTGTCATTTGCTAGGGAAAAGAGAAGAGTGTGTGTCCTTCAGCTCCGAAGAGCCTCTGCTGCGAACAGTGGGGTGAAGCACTGCTACTTCATCCATAGACCATCATTCACATGCATGTGAGTGCGCGCACGCACGTGCGTCCTGAAACTATAAACATCTTGTTAATACAAATAATTCCTCAGAATCACAGAATCTATAATATACGAGGAACTTAAATGTTTGGTTTCTAAACAGAACAAAAATTTCCCAGCCCAAAGCTAATTAGCCCACCAAGGACTGAAGCCTACAGCTCTGGCCTGCAAAAATGCAAAGCACTGGATGACTACACTAAACTTGCCTTGAATATAAATGTTACATTTTTTTTTAAAAAAAATGTAATTTGTCTAAACACAGTGTAGGTAGTTCTGCAATCAGCACCTCATAAATAAAGAGAGAAAGATGATGGGAAAGCTCTCTAATTGATTTTAAAATTAGTTCCAGCAAAGAAATAATCTGACAACCAGCAAGGTCAACAACAGAAAGTGAAGGGGGAAAAAACTAGGCCTGGGTAAAAAGCACACCTAAAGACATCAATGGATCAGCACACCTGAAAGGAAGGCATCTGGAAACCCTGAGTAAAAACAGAGGTGTCAGAAGAGTCAGATAGGGACTGGTCTTCAAAGACACTAAAACCCTGCAATTAACCCCTGTGGAGGATTGAACTCATGCTGCACTGTTCTAATAGAATATAAATAAAGGGAAAAACTAGACAGGGAGAGGCAGAGCTGGTCAAGCAATGGCAGAAACTAAACTGAAACAGAGTAGGGAAAAGAAGTAGCTGCAAAAATCTAAGCCAGCTGTAAACTACCCAGAAAAACAAGCAACGCAATTAGGGGGCAGGTGGGAAACAGGAAGGCAGAAACTGACTCCTGAGACTTAAGCCCCAGTACATGGGCCCCAGCTGAAAAGACCTTTCAGCGGCAGTCCAGGGATTAGCAGAGGATTGAGAGTGGGTAAAATGATGCCCCCTCAAAAGCAATGTATGGAATTAAGTCTTATGCCTCAGCATATGGGATTTAAACATTTGATAATTGGCTGCTCTATTCATAGTACTCTACAAGATTCTGAAAGAGGAGATAAGGATGAGAAATGCCATGCCTGGCCTCAGCAGCATTTAGATTTCACAGCAGAAAGTAGGCATGCACATAAACGTGTGGGGTGTTGGGAGAGAAGGAAAGGGCTGTGTGTATACAAGTGTCTGACCTAACAGGATTCTTAAGAATGGAAGCAAGACAGGGAGAGCATTAAGGGGTCAGGAAACAGTAAATGACGGTGCCGCCAAGTCCAAAAACAACAGAAAACTACTACAGCTCAGTGGGGCTGAGAAGCAGGAGGAAACATGAGCACACAGCATGAACAAGATTTAAATAAGTTGAAAATGTAAGACTGTGTGATGGGGATGATTAAAGAAACGAGAAGAGAGAGATGGGCTGAAAGAGGTAAATGTACAAGGTTCAGAGGATTAGCCATCAAGACCCACTAGGAGATTGTTAAAATCCTACGAAATATAATATGAAAGAAAGAAGCAAGGGGATCTCTAGCTCAAGGAATGGAAAGAAACTATAATTTATAAGAGGGAGAAAAAAAGCAAATCAAACGCAACAAGACGGGCGCACGCTGTCTTTTCCAGTTTAAAATACACTGAGAAAGAACAGTGGAGTGTACGTTTTAGGAAACTATCTGCCCATATACCCAATGTCTTGACCTTTTCACCTTGCCCACCAGTAACCTCTCCAGCTGAGAAGCAAATCACAGCAATGTTTTCAGTGATGGCACCTAGATATTAATCTCAGAAAACAGGACATTCTGAAATCTTAAATAGGTGAGCTAAGACCCACCTATCATCTCCTCATAGTAATTTTTTTTCAGCCTTCAATAAAGGAGGTTTCAAGTGTTCACCTCAAAAATGCCCAGATCAAACAATCTGGAAACGGGTACAGAATGCCTCTGCCAGTGCTCTGACACAGACTATGTCTTTTGATCATGCTGCCACGGTCCCCAGATCTCTCCACTGGAAACCGGTGAATTGCTATATCCATTTCAAAGAGCTTCTGCTTGTCTCCAAGGTCCTTAATGCCAAGCTGGAGTCCCTCTCTAATTTGCTGTTTGCCTTATGCTCCCAGTTACAAGCCTGAGATCACAATCAGTGGGTTTATTGGCTTGCCCCACTTTGCTCGGGGACTCAAGTCCCACAACTTTCTCTTGGTATGCATCTTAGGAGCCACATGGTCTGTCTGAGGGTCCAGAGGGACCAGTCACCTATCTCTCAGAAGTCCTAACCAGAAGGAACAGTCTGGGAACCACTCACAATTATGTCTAAATGGCAAAGCACCCCAGGATCTTGCGCAACAACAGAATTATCAAAACTTGAATCAGCCTTGCCTCTGACAAAAAGCCCTCAAGAATCCCAGAGCGTCCTGAAAATGCAAATACCTGCCCTGCTGCTCCTCTCTACCAACTGCCTGTCCAAGAGTCCCAGGGGCCACAGGCCTTAGAGAGTAAAGTAAAGGCAGCAAGGGTACAAGAGATTAGAAAGACCCTTCACTGGCCAGGTCAGAACTTTTACAGGCCCTGGTGTGAAAGAGCCTCTGTGGTGTATTCACTGAGAGGAGGCTCAAAAGTAGGGAATGGAAATGGATAGATACCAAAAGCAGTGGGCTACCAGCTGGGAAAGGTTCTCCCCTTGGATTTCCATACTTTCCTGAGTACCAAGCTCACAGACATAGAGTCCAAGGGAAAAGAGGGCGAGCCAGATGTGCTACACAAAGGAACCTGAGAAAAACCTCTGCAACCAAAAGCAAACTTGATCTACTAAATACCTGGGGGCTGGGCAAATGATGTACCAGTTTTTTGAGGTAAATTTCAGCTCCATCTCTCTGTGCCAACTACAATAGCACTGCAAGAGCAGACTTCATGAGGGAATAAGTCAGCCTCTTCACTAGATGCCTGGGGGCTGTTTCCTTTGTCATTAACACTCCAAGTGTAACATAAAGCCCATGGCAGCTCTGGGCAAAGGAGCACTAGGCTTCCCAGTTTCAGATCAAAGCCAAGAGCTCCCTAGGAAGCCCTGAGATTGCACAATGTACTATCTCCTTCAAGGCAGCAGCTCAGAAAAGCCAGAGCCTTTCCCTAACTAAGATTTAGCACTTATTTCTTTATGGCAAACAACTGGATAAAGCAAGCTATGCCTTTAGAGAAACCCTGATGCCTGTACAGGTTCACAAGAGCATCACATGTGAGCTCTAAACAGACTTTCAGCATGAAGGAGTATCTATCGCCCAAGAGCTGGCAATGGATTCACCTGGAAATCCAGAAGCAAGACCAAGACATGCAGGCATACCCAACGGAAGGCTTCTGAGGAAATACTACATACTCCTGCATTTAACCCTCCCATCACACTGTCCACCAATAAACCAAGCTCCAATAAAATACAGGATCTGCCTGGGCAATACAGGAAAGACTTGGGAGAAAAAAAGCTGCTCTGATCTGTGTTTTAAGTGCTTCCTCTAGATCTAATTAGAAAATAACCACAGAGTGGGAGAGGAAAGTATACAGTTAGCCATAGGCAAAACCTTGTCTTCCTGTAAAATTTAAGAAATGGTGCAAGAAAAAGGAAAATTCTACTTTTCCCTATTACCAGCACCTGCCGTGCAATTTCTAGATTTCTCTGAAGATCTGTTTTAGCTGATGATAGGCTACTAAAAATTTCTAGGGAAGGAGGAAGAGAAACGATGAAGAGAATGTGCTCTTTAGTTTTCTAAAAGGCAACGCCATGGGGTCCTCCTCTGGAGCTCAAGAGGCCACCTCACGGTAGAAATTACTTAATTCCATCTGCCCGCCCATAACAGTGCACACACCCAAGACTTCTCTCCTGTAATCCTTCTAGCTCTGCATCTGCATCCTCTCCCACGCGGTTCTTTTGTTTATATAGGACTCATACCATAAGATATTGGTTATACCTTTCTTCATCTCAAAGCCACTGACCCTCAAGAAAGTACGTGGTAATTAGACAGGGGGTAATTTCCCAAGTGCATGCCTGAAGGCCCTGTATTCCATCCACCACAGACCTTCCTCTCAAACAATCCTCAAGCATTCTGGATTTCTGCAGTCACATGGCCACTCCCCATTTCCCAAAAATACACCATCTTTTCCTTTGAGATTCTACCAGATCTTATTCTAACTAGAGCAGGAATATATTTTGTGCAAGCTGTATCTTACACGAGGGCATCAAGCCAAAGGGACAAAGACAGAACTGGAGCTAAAATGCAGCCTCTATTCAGTGTGCCAAGCACACGCACTGACTGACCTGAGGCTTCCGAGGGGAGGGACATCCCTTTCTAATTGGCACTAAGGTATCAAATAACTTAACACAGGGACTAGCCCCCAATAGCTCTACCTTAATTTTTTTTAGTTTTTTATTATTTATTGAAACAGGGTCTCTCTATGTAGCCACCGCTGTACTGGAACTCTCTAAGCAAACCAGATTAGCCTTGAACTCAAAAATCCAGCTGCTTCTGCCTCCCAAGTGCTGGGATTAAAGGTGTGTGCCACTATGCCTGCTTCTACCTTGACAATTTGATTGGGCTTCCTGCCTGTCATAGGTAGAAACACTGGAAAGTAGTAAAGGAAACTAGAAACCTGAAACTCAGAGTATGTCTACTGCCCAGGCTTCACACATCTCTACAAATTACAGTACCCTGGGAACTGGAGATGAGTTTTCTTCCTACACCAATACTGTAAATTTTTGTTAACTTTAGAATAAATGTAGAAGAGAATCTTGAGCTCTCTGTAAGAGCCCAGGGGGATTCTTTAAGGAGAAAGGCAAACACTCTGAATCTGGAGTAACAGCTACAGTCCTCGTTTGTCACACCATTCTCCCCGAGGTCAATTAAGCCTTATCAAAAGAAAATCAGAACTGCTCCTTGTAGATCAGTTTTGTACAAATATAAATTACTTTAAAAAAACTTGTAAATCAAAACATTGACAGAAGAGTTCTTAAGTCTAAATACATCTTTCTCCTTGGTTTAAAATTCCTCAAGACAAAACCTAAAAACTTTAAAAGTCTTTGAAATATGACCCTTACCTAATGACCAAGCCCGTTTGCTTCCAACCCTAGCATCTACGTATCTGCTAGTCTATTCGTGCTTAAACAAAAATAACTTCAGGGCTGGAGAGATGGCTCAGTGGTTAAGAGCACTGTCTGCTCTTCCAGAGGTCCTGAGTTCAAATTCCCAGCACCACATAGTGGCTCCAAACCATCTGTAATGAGATCTGGCGCCCTCCTCTGGCGTGTGGGTATACATGGAGGCAGAAAGTTGTATACATAATAAATAAATCTTTAAAAAAGAAAAAAAAATCACTTCAAGTTTGTCACAAGGCCCTCATGGTGTATCCTGAACTGTTCCCAGGACCCGTACATGCCCTGGCCCTGCCTACAGTTTCCTATCATCCAGGTGGCACGCCACTCAAACGCTATCCTCAGTGGCTATCCATTCTGTTACCACAAATTCACCTGATTCTTGTCATTAATGTTTCCAGAAAAGATATTGTCCCCTCCCCATTTTTAACTAACTTCTAACTACCCTTCAAGCTTTAAATAAGTGTCATTTCTTCAAAGAAACTCAAATTATACACTGTCCCTAAATTTTAAGCTTTTGTACAGCACTTAGTAGCAAATTATTTATATACTTCTACTAAATCTCAAAGTTCGTGAGAGGAGCAATGGCATATCCCAAAACAATACCAGGTGGCCAGCAAACACTGATGGCGACTAGCCTGTTCATCTCGGCTTTTCAGGCAGTTCTGTCCATCCAAGTAGCCGCTAGCCTCATGCAGCTACTTAAATATTAAATAAAGCCAGAAAGAACTGAAATGAGGTATGAATGTAAACTATAAACCAGATTTCAAAGGCTTGGGGGGACGACAAGAATTTACGTAGTCATTTAGTTTTTAGGTGTAACTAAAATTGAGAAGAACAAATGTAACTGGCTTGTGTGGCTTGCATGATAGGTCTTCAGTGCCTTTCCTCACAAGTGCTTACTTCTCATCTTTGAATACAAACAGTTTCTTAGGGAAATACCAGAACAGCCAGTCATGCTCAGGGATGCTATGTCAGTGACTACTGGGATCCCTTCGTACAATCTTCTAGAGGAATTTAATGGACAAATAATGACAATCAGTCTTCATTTCTCTCAAAGCCATATGTCACAGACTATTATAGCTGAGCTTTACTTGGAACTTTCTTAAAATGAACTAAGAGCTCAGGAGTGAATAGAAAGAGAAGGGGGTTGGGAAGCAGGCAAAAAAAAAAGAGAGAGAGAGAGAGACATAGCTCATTTTGGTAGGAAACAAGAAATGTTATATAACCAGAATTCAGTCTGAGTTAGGAAAATCAAAAACAAAAAAAATCAACAACTGCCCATCAACCACTAGGCTAGAGGAAAGTATCTTTCACCAGCTGGGGAGCTCCAAATGAACCTGGAAAAACTTGAGTTCTCAGTAGGTTAGCTCCTTCTTCAAAAAACCTATTATTCCACCTAAGCTCAATACCACCCATCCCCTAAAACTGCTTAGGATCCAGCCACATAGTCTACATTAACATAATGCTTTAGCTAATGATGCAGACATAAAAATTAACATTCAGGAATTTCCAAGTTGTGGTTGCTGTGGGAACCTTAATTCCAACTTTAGGGCACAGATGCAGACTCGTGCACACTCCCAATCCTCATCAAACTAGAAATGTATATTTACTCTGTGCAATGAGGCACAGCTACAGTTACTGAGACAACCTCATTTTGGCATGTCTAAGCTTTCATGCATTTAAATTCTCAACCTTGCCACGGTACTGTTTGCTGCCTCCTCTACAAAGAAAAAGAAAGCAAATGAACTGATTGGCCAGACATGAAATCACCCATTCTTTTTTTTTTTTATGCGTGATCTGATTCAGAAGACAATCATGATATTTTGATTTTACTCTTAAGGGCTGTCTATAAAGTCCTACACAAATGGGAAACGGGGTTTGAAACTCAGCTTGTAAATGCGCTACAACATGTGTGTGCACAAAAAAACAATGGAAGAGCAAATTTCACATCTTTAGAACCTCAAATGAGATAAACAAAAAATGCAGATATCCACAAAACTAATTTCAACCATGATGTTTAATTTCTAAAAACTGCCCTCTGGCACTAGTTTTCACCCAAGGCCTAATTCTATAACCAGTCAACATAAACACTGAAGTTATCAGAGGGAAATAACAGGAGCAAGAGTGATGGCCTTTAAAGCAAGACAAAACCAAACCCAAATATTCTCAATCCTTATCCCTACCACCTCAAATGTCAGAATTATAGGAAGAAAATAACCACAAAATCTAACTTCAATCTGCCTACCTGCACACTGATGACCAACTCTTGTTGGAATTTCATCTAAAGCATAATTTCTTAGAACTGAACACACTCAAATCATATGATCAGGCAAGCATTCATTCATTCAAGGATTTAGCAAATAGTACAAAACAATAAAGATAGTAAACATTTGTAGAAAGTAAGCAGGTAACCCCAAGGAGCATAAACACAGATTCATTTTTTTCCCTAAAGCAAAGACATAAGGAACTACCAAACCAAAATAAAATGACCATCAAAAAAGCAGGCCCTGTAAGTTGAGTTCAGAATTTCTCCATCTTATTCTCTCAGAAATAGCAAGATCTTCTTCAAATAAAATGCACCCGCTATCTCAAATGTACCAGTCCTAACAGCTCTCAGCTCCCGGGGGAGGAGTGCCAATAGTGATTATTTGAAATGGGACAGAGCAGAGGCTATGGTTTGAGCTGCAAATATAAAGGCATAATACTTGCACAATTTCAAAAACTTATCCTTTCACATATTTACATACGAATATTATAGTTAACTAATTTTCTGGCTTCTCTACTTGTGCAGAAGTGCAAAACCTTCCTGATTGATTTCAATAAGAGTATCCCCCCTCCACATTCATGTATTTGAACACCTGGTCCTCAGTTAATGCCGATATTTTGGAGAAGTCTAGGAAGTACCTTGCTAGAAGAAATATGCCGCTGGGTGTTGGCTTTCACATTCCAAAGTCTCATGCCCTGTGTGCATGTTCTTACTCCTCAACCCTCACCCCCGTGCATGCAGTTCAAGAGGTGAGCATTCAGTTCCGGCTGCCATTGCTGCTTGCTGCCATGTTTCCCACCATGACAAAACAGAATCGTATTCCTCTAAAACTCTACATCAAAGAAACCCTTCCTTCTGGAAGTTGACTCAGTCATGGTGTTTTCATCACAGTAATAGAAAACTCACTAATTCACTTCCCAGTCTCACCTGTACGTTGTCTCCCTCCAACCTTGGTGGTCGGATGCTCGACAGGTGGATGGTCTTGTAGACTCCAGAATTCAGCTTCACAACAATGGCATCAGCATTTAAAACCTGCATTACCTGTAAGTAAGAAGGCAAAAATGCTTAAAGTGGCTTCAGTAGTCCTTGTTACACAGCAGAGTCAGGCCCACCACGGGCAGATACAAAAGACGAGATAAGCAGCCATCTACGGTAATCAATTCCCAAAGACCTTATGATAATCTCTCAATAAAACAGAAGTTATTTCATTCAGAAATACGATCCATCTTTATTTCTTGTGCTTACCCATAAGGCTGAAAGACTGACTAGAAACCTGAGCCAGATGTGATGGTTCAAGGTTATAATCTAAACCCTCAGAACACTGGTATAAAAGGACCACTGTGAGCTTGAGGTTCCAAAATGAGACATCCATGGCTAGACAGTAAACACTGTGTTTAAATAAGAATAAAAGTCTTTTTTAAAAAATCTAAATCCAGTCTATACTAAAAATTTTCTTGATCCAAGTTTAAAACTAAATATCAAAGTTCTAACTCAAGAGGCAAAGGGCAAAGGTTGAATTAGAAAATGGTACCCCTCTCACTACATGAGAAAAATCTAAATAAAATGCCCCAGTAGAGAGTAGGAAAATCAAAGACAAGTGAAGGACAGAAAGAACTGTCAGTTCAGCCCAGGGAAGGAGCCGCTTAGCTGTTAATCTCACAGGCAGAAACATTAAATTGCTAATATACTGCCTCAGCTACTCCACAAGCCATCTTTTTAGAATGCTACTATGGACATGTCTGGTTTTAGAAACCAAAAATCATTAACATTGCACCCCGCTCTCAGCTGAAAACGATTAACTTCCAGTCTCGGATACAAGGATATCTATTTGAAGGGCAAAAGCAAAAATATTTCTCTGTGAAGGTTAGAACATCTGTACACCAGTATGTACAGAATAAAATGCCATTCACACTGGGATAGTACCACATCACGGTACAACCAGAACCTGTGATAATGGCCAGCAATCAACAATTCACCCGATTATATCCAGACCCTGTTGTTTTAAGGCTGTTTGGGATTTTTTTCTTCTTCTTCTTTCTTTGCAAGCATTACAAGTAGCTACTGACTACAAAATATTGTCACCATCCATTCCATTTGCAGAGTAAAAATCAGGCTCTTCCATGCTTCAATCAGCAACCACCAAGTGGCTGAATTACAGGGTCAGCTGCCACAAAAGGAGGAAAGACTGGCAAAATTTCTTTCCCCTTGTATGCATGAAACAAAAGCAGCTAGACAGTTCGTAGCCCTAATGGACAGCACACTGGGAATGTCTTAAGGGGGGGGGGGCTTTTAATGGAAGATTCTTCAGCACAAAATACATTCATTTTCAGATTCATCCAAAAACAGCTATCCTCCACCTTTACAAAGACCCAGCCGATCACAAACCAAAAAATAAATAGATGATAGATAGATAGATAGATAGATAGATAGATAGATAGATAGATAGATAGATAGATGATAGATAAACAGATAGAATAAGGGATGCTCTAAGGGAAAATCTTAAGAACAAGCAAAAACAAGCAAAACCCAAAAACAAATTAGAAAATGTGTACAACATAAAATGGCAGTAGCTAAGTACCATCAGACAGAAAAGAAGGAAAAAAGAAGACAGTTAAAACCAAACTGTGTGTCGATCCATAGAGGGCTGATTATGGCTGGCGAAAGGAAAGATCTAGGTTTGATCATTATGAGTAATGGAAGTCGCAGGGAAAAAAAGGCCAGCGGTCAGAAAGATAATGAAAAGTCTAACCCAGACTAATGGAAACTAGGAATTAGTATTTATCTACTATATATTAAGATGAACCTGAAACTCTGAAAGCAGCAAAGGACAGTATTAAGTGATCATAGTTATTTTACTATATACTCATAGCAAATCTAAGTCAAGAGAGTTAAACCCTAAAATACAGAGATTCTCCTGGTCAAAAACTTAAAAATCAGAGATAAATAAATAAATATATATCATAAAGTCAAACTAGGACCAAGTTAGGGCTGATTATCAGAACTTGGTAGTATCAAAGGGTATAAGACCCTCCAAATCCAAGAGTTTCCTTTATCAATTAAAAAGAAAGGCCATGAGGAGCTTAGATACTGCCTATGAGATACAACCAAAAATATAAATTCAATTACAGGAACCAAAAGAAAATCACTATGTATGTTACCATCTAGACATATTAATGCCAAGAAAAACCCCTCAATAAAATATATTCCCAAAGCTATCAAGAATGGCTAGCAGGCCCGAACACAAAAGGTCCAGTGACTTGTCTCTATCTTTCAAACCCCTCACTTGTGTGAAAAGAAAACAGGTGACAGACAGGACACCTGACGTATGTGGGCTCCATGATGTATGCTATTCTGCAATTCTAACTGCAAACCAGAGAGGAGAAAAAAAAACTCCTCTAAGCTATACCAAGCAAGACAGCTACTATTCCAGCTAACAATGCCTTCAAAAGGATAACCACAGGTAAATAAGGTAATCTTCAGTCATCTCAAATGCATACATCTCACAATATTTCCAAAATCTTACTCTTGGACAGATCTGTACTTACTCCCAAACTGAAATTAACCCTTATTAAATTGTCAGTTGCCAAAAGCATGCAGAACTTCCTTATATTAAGACATGAGAAATTTCTGGACAGCCCTGGCCTTCAAGCATGCTCAGAGAGCAATGACACAAGGGAAAGTAGCACAGTGTCACACGTTCACCTGACTCCAGAATGTGAAGGTCTAAGCATCCCCTGTGACAAGGTTAGTATTCATCACCCCTTATAACATGATAATGATAGCAGCAAATGGATTCTAAAAGCTTAAATTTTAGACCACAGTAGCAGACTCTCTGCTTTGGCATATCCCTGATTAGCAACCTCCTCTTCAGAACTGCACACTCTGGCGCTGCCAGGGATGCAAGGCTTAGCTTTCTGAGAGAGAGCAGGAGGGAAGAAAGGAAGTTGGGGGAGGGGAGGACTTTCTATTTCTCTGTAAACTGTGTCATTACTGCCTAGAGAATAAGCAAATGCTTACAGAAACATGGAAGAAGCGGTAAAATACGGGATATAGACACACACTGTGCAATAAGTAAAATCCAGAGTGGCTCAACTCAGTTATGGACCACACTCTTCAGATAACTCAAGTGTGCTCCCACAGCTCGCTTCCACTAGAAGCTACGATCTCTAACCAAGCCATCCTCATGCAGGCGCACCAAGAGATCACCCAAGGCTCAGGAGCAGAAATCTATAAGGAACAAGTCACCATCTGGACTCAGGATTAGATGCACTAAATCCAATTCCTTCCGCATCATTTGAAATCCAGTTGTAACCGGAAAAATGTCTTCGTGATGGTAAGGTATAGGCTAAAGGCTACCAAAAGTCAGGAAAACTACAGAGCTGTGTCAGGGGAAAGAAATATTGATCCCTTTCTTTGGCCCCCTGCCACACTGCCTATTTGCACAGCCCCCTACAATGCTATTAGACCAGGGGCCACAGCTAGAACTCTGCAGCGTGCATCAGATGGCAAAGTCTGCCTTACAACAGCTCTCTGAGCTACGGACACTCTGAGTGACACCCCAGACACAGTCAACAATAGCTCTAATACTACTACCAATCTCAGTACCAAAAAGAAGCAAAGCAAGCATCAACCCAAATAGGGATTCTACAGGTATAGCCACAATACACACCCTTTACCTCGCCGATATTGTGACATATGGCTGTTTCTCCTGCACCCTAGCACTGTGTGCTATGTCTGGTCTCCCTGGTTCATCACAGAAGTACAAATGCAATCTTGCTTTTTTTTTAAAAAAAAAAAAAGTAAATAATCAGAAAAACATCCCGGAATAAGCAAACTAAGCACAATCATACCAAATACTATCAAAGATAACTAAAAGGAAAACACACATCAGACAAAATTCCTATGGGCAACATCCTACAAAATACCTCACTGCTTCTCAAAATGATCAAAGTCACAAGGAAAACAAGGAGAGGCTGAGAAGCTATAAGGAGGTAAAATATCCAAATTTAATGTTACTGAAAGAGAAAAAATACTTTACAAGAAATCTAAATGATATAATAATGACTTTAATTAATACCAACAAATCAATACTGGTTCATTAATTGTAACAAATGCACCATACCCATGTAAAATACCAAAGGCTGGCGATGAATATGTGGACTCTTGGCATTGTTTGTTCTGAAATGATCCTAAGAATCCTCTTAAATCTCTTCTCATTCACATCTGCAAACTGTACTGCTAATGAAATCTTCTGTAAGTCTTAGCCTATGTACACTGCAGAGGAGGCTAATATTCCTGCCAAAGTATCCCTATACTTCCTTTCCTTATGCAGGCCTTTGATAAGGTCAGGCAAGTGACAAATTTTTCATTTCTTTGTTTTCTGAGGTCTCTGTGTGACTGCTTGGGAATATACTGGCCTGTTTAGATCACACCAAACATATTAAGTATCTTTGCTTAAAATTTTAACATAGAGCCATTTCCATTCAGCATAAAACTAGAAAATAGGCAAGAAAAACAAAAGGCATAAAAATTATAAGAATATAATAAAATTAGAATGCTCACAAAACATAGGAAGAAAACTCAAAGATTCAACAAATACTTAACAAACAAATTAATTAATTAAGTAGTGGAAGACAAAATCAGCTATTTCTATTAGCAATAACATCTGAATTTCATCCCAAATAGCGAGTACCACAAAGAACAAAATCCTCAGGAATAACAAGATGTTAAGAAAGAAAGAAAGAAAGAAAGAAAGAAAGAAAGAAAGAAAGAAAGAAAAAAAGAAACTTGTACAATGCCAATTATAAAACATTGTTGAAGGACCTGGAGGAATGACTCAGTAAGGAAAGTGCTACCTGTGGAAGCATGAGGACCTCAGTTGGGATCACCCCTACCTTCGTAACACCCATGTAAAAAGCCAAGTGTGGCAGCACACGCCTGTAATGCACGTGCACATGCACACATTAACCATTTACAGAGATAAAAACTGCTAGACAAGCCAGGCGGTGGTGGCGCACGCCTTTAATCCCAGCACTCGGGAGGCAGAGGCAGGTGGATCTCTGGGAGTTCGAGGCCAGCCTGGTCTACAAGAGCTAGTTCCAGGACAGGCTCCAAAGCCACAGAGAAACCCTGTCTCGAAAAACCAAAAAAAAAAAAAAAAAAAAGTTAGACAACAAAGATAAATGGTAACACATCCCATGATTATGGATTAGGAGATCTAAAACTGCCGATATGCTAATATTATTTCTGGTGGGTTGTTTGTTGGTTTTGTCAATTTGTGAATTTAATGCAATCCTATAAATACATCTGCTTTCTTTTCTCTTAAGATGCAATGCTTCACAAATTTACATATAATCCTTATTAGAATACTGTTGTCAACTTGACACAATCTACAACCAACCCGGAGAGTTGCTGAGCACACCTGTGAGCCATTCCTTAAGTGGGTTACCTGAGATGGGAGACATCACCACCACCACAGCCTAGGTCCTGGACAAAATGAAAATGAGACGAGAAGCTAGGCACCGGCAGGCATGCATTCGTTGCTGTCTTGTTCTCACTGGGCCTATACTAAGACTAGTGCCCTCAGACTCGGTCTCTGTAAGAACTCCTTGCCAGAATAACTATGAGCTAAATAAAGCTCTAGTAGTTGCTTTTAGGCAGAGTTTTACCACAAGAGAAAAGGAGCCAAGAGAGAAATGGGTAGCAGAGGTGGGGCCGCTGCTGTGATGAACATAACTGTGTGGTTCTTAGGCCACTGGAAATATTTTGTGGCTAGAATGTGGAAGAGTTTGGTACTGTAAGCTAGAAAAGCCAGTGAAGGCTAGAAGTATTCCACTGTTTTCTCGTGTGTATATGCAGCGTGACAACTGTGTCACATTCCTACCTTGCCTCCCTGGCAGTGGACTGTATGTTGAATTGGCTGTCAGGGTATTTATCGAAGTGACAAGAAAACAAGCATGATAACAAGCCAATTGGGGTGCACCTTGCAGTTTTACTACATGTGCCACTTAAAGGAGCAACAAAAGAGGTTTGATGGGTTGTTCATTGTTTGATTTTGGCTTGCAGAAATTTAAAAAAAAAAAAAACTGTAACAAAATTCATACTGGATCTCAAAGGACCCAAAATAGGCAAAAACTAGATGATGCATGATTCTTTATCTCAAAACTTACTACAAGGCTACAATATAGAAACCATACAGTACTGTCATGGAAAACTTGCAAGTCAGACCAATGGAATCGTGCAAAAATGCACTATGTGATCAAAAGGCTACTGACAAGAATGAAAATTCAGTACATAAAAAGAGATAGTCTGCAAAAAACAACACCCGGAAGCTAGAGACATGCATGAAACAATGAACTGGCTCCTTGCCTAGTGCCACACTAAGAACTGATTCAAACTGGATCTATCACTTAAATCTTGGAATTTAATCAATCACTTTTAAATCTTAGAAGAAATTTGCAGAGCAAAGACTTCACTATTTTGCATCTGGCAAAGATCTATTAGATATAAAACCAGATATAAAATCAGACTGCCTAAAAATTAAAAATAAAACAAAAACAACCACTGTGCTCCCAAAGCACAACTAACAATAAAAGGTCAACCTACAAAATGTGAGATATTCTAAATCATGTATCTGACAATGAGTTTAATAGCCAGAATATCTGCAAAACTCCTAAAACACAACAACAAAACCAAGCAGTCCAATTAAAAATAAGCAAAAACCCAGGGTTCAATACCTAGCACTATGAACAATTTTTGAAAACTGAAAAACAGGCAAAGGACTTTGACATTTCCCTAAAGCAGCCCACAGAAATAGACGAGCAGAACTCAACACCACTAATCACTAAGGTTAATGTAAAGCAAAATTATAACAAGTAATAATTTTGTTATTTGGATGACTTCTCCAAGAAAATAAACCAGGGTAGAGGATCTCAGAAACACAATTAAATGATATAGCTGTGATGCTAAATAACTCTTGAACTGGAAGCACAGCAATATGGTGAGTGTGTCAAAATCAATTCCGTGCTAGCTAAGTGATTCCATTCTAGCAGACCCATGCTCTATCCATTGCCACCTTACAACCTGATCTCCAATGCTGGCCTAGGCTACCTCTGCCAATCAACTACTTGGGCTCTCGGACAAAGGTCTCAAAGGATAAGCTTGAAGGATGGATAGCTTCACATCCTTCCAAAGCACAAAGGTGGCTGCTGTTTGTTTATGTTATCAAAGAGAACAAACATGAGGTCTCTAACAAGTGGGGCAGTGAGAAGATATCTCTTGGGGACAAGCTCTTTTCCCTTCCCCCCAACAACGCTATTCAGGTCTGTGAAATCTGCAATGCTCACAGATCCAGCAGTAGGGACAGAGAAGCCAAGCCACGTGCTCAGGGGACCATATGGCTACAAACTGCACAGATCAGCTAAAACGCCACAGGGAAGGCAGGCAGGGAACTGGCAGGCCACAACAGGCACAAAAGTCTCAGGCAGGCTCAGCTAATCGCTGTGAAGGGGACATGCCTCTCTGCTAACCTGGAGAGACAAGAAGAGGCCTCTTTCGCAGTTCTTTGTTTGAGGGATAAAACCTCTTAAGCAGATGATGGAAACCAATCTTTCAATAGGCCACATATAACAAGAAAACCCTTAGTTGAGTTTCAGTTCATAGTGAACCTCTTGACAAAAACTCTCCAGAAATCAGCTGTCAAACCTCAAAGTATCCTGTGAAGAAGTCAAGAGTTATCCTTGCAAGGATTTCCAGTTATTTTAGTCATGTCCTATACAACTAAAACCTTTAAACTGGGTAACTGTAGAAGGAAGAGCCCCGTTTGGAATAGACTGGCAGGCCTGTGGACTTCAGGCTGTAGATGAGGGCCTTTGTTCAATTTCCTTGAAAAGTTACTGGGCACCTTTCTTTTGTTTGGGGCTGGAGAGTGCAAGGGGTGTTGGAAATGGGACTAAGGATGGAACCTAGGCCCACACACATGCTTGAAAACATCCTACCAATGAATCACACCCCAACCTAGGCCCACACACATGCTTGAAAACATCCTACCAATGAATCGCACCCCAACCTAGGCCCACACACATGCTTGAAAACATCCTACCAATGAATCGCACCCCAACCTAGGCCCACACACATGCTTGAAAACATCCTACCAATGAATCGCACCCCAACCTAGGCCCACACACATGCTTGAAAACATCCTACCAATGAATCGCACCCCAACCTAGGCCCACACACATGCTTGAAAACATCCTACCAATGAATCGCACCCCAACCTAGGCCCACACACATGCTTGAAAACATCCTACCAATGAGTCACACCCCAACCTAGGCCCACACACATGCTTGAAAACATCCTACCAATGAATCGCACCCCAACCTAGGCCCACACACATGCTTGAAAACATCCTACCAATGAATCGCACCCCAACCTAGGCCCACACACATGCTTGAAAACATCCTACCAATGAATCGCACCCCAACCTAGGCCCACACACATGCTTGAAAACATCCTACCAATGAATCGCACCCCAACCTAGGCCCACACACATGCTTGAAAACATCCTACCAATGAATCGCACCCCAACCTAGGCCCACACACATGCTTGAAAACATCCTACCAATGAATCGCACCCCAACCTAGGCCCACACACATGCTTGAAAACATCCTACCAATGAATCGCACCCCAACCTAGGCCCACACACATGCTTGAAAACATCCTACCAATGAATCGCACCCCAACCTAGGCCCACACACATGCTTGAAAACATCCTACCAATGAATCGCACCCCAACCTAGGCCCACACACATGCTTGAAAACATCCTACCAATGAATCGCACCCCAACCTAGGCCCACACACATGCTTGAAAACATCCTACCAATGAATCGCACCCCAACCTAGGCCCACACACATGCTTGAAAACATCCTACCAATGAATCGCACCCCAACCTAGGCCCACACACATGCTTGAAAACATCCTACCAATGAATCGCACCCCAACCTCTTAACACTTTCAATTGTTCAAAAAGGACTGCCAGCCCACAGTTGGTTTGGGGTTACCAAAAGAGGCAGCCTGCAAAGCATCAACAGATTTATTATGTTCTCCTGTCAGAAAAAGTTAGCCAATATTTCCTCGGGCACATATTAGAAATTAAGCCTGCTTCTATCAAGTAATATTTCTAAAGACCTATTTGCAAATATGTTCCAATCACCTCTAAGGCAATAACTATCATTTATAGATACTTACTACACTTTCTAAATATGAGAAAAATTACCGGCTTACATGAATAGCAACCTTCTGGAGATTGGTTAAATAAATTACAGTATAGCTTTACAATGGGATATTAGGTACCTATTAAGGAAGTTGATCCAAACACTTGCTTTGTTTCCTTCTCTAAACAACTATTTTTTAATTGAAAAAAATTTTAAAGAATGTATTTAACATTTACATAAGCTCAAGAATATAAAGATAATTGGAGAGACAAATACTGCAAAAGATCCTGAAAGTTGGTGGGTAAATGGATGAGCATCTGACTCCTAAGCCAGAAGTGAGGAAACTCAAGAGTCAATCTAATAATATATTAAGCAGAGCCCCAGCTGCCCGGAAAGACTCGGGAACTACCAAATCAGGCATCTTAAGAAACAACCAAGGGGCTGAACACCAGGATTGGCTTCAAATCTCTGAAACAGCTATTAAATTTCAAAACATATGCCTAAAACCCAGTTTCGATGCTTACAACCTAGTATTTTAAAACCTTATTCTTAAATGACAAGGTTTATCAACTACCCAAAAAGCCTCTAATATGAAAACTAAGGAGCCAAAATAACTAACATGAGGACACAAAGAACATGAAGGAAAACTGCAAAATAATCAAAGGTATTTCCTCAGACAGCTAAGAGATGGGATGAAAGACGTTCTAGAAGTTTGATTTAAATAGCCATGATAGAAGAGATGCATTCAAAGAACAGATGAAATTCATGGGATGGGGGGGGGGGGATCACACATGCCTATAGTCACAGCACTCCTTGGAGGCTGAGGCAGGAGGATCTCAAGTTCAAGGCAAGCCCAGATGATCTAATACAACCTTCATCTCAAAAGCAATAATACAACATTTTTTTAGAAACAAAGAAAACAGGAAGGGAAGATCCAAACACTAGCCACAAAGAACACCATACAAATGAGAAAAGGTCTAGAAAGGGAGAACAGAGAAAATAAATGAAAGGTGGCAAAGCAGTTTAAAAAGACTGAAGATCTAAACTCTCAAGGACAATGTTACATCATCATGACACGTCAGAATACCAGGCTTAAAACAACTGGATAAGCCGGGCGGTGGTGGCACACGCCTTTAATCCCAGCACTCGGGAGGCAGAGGCAGGCGGATCTCTGTGAGTTCGAGACCAGCCTGGTCTACAAGAGCTAGTTCCAGGACAGGCTCCAAAACCACAGAGAAACCCTGTCTCGAAAGAAAAAAAACCAAACAAAAAAAAATGGATAATTCCTTTTAGGAAAAAAAGAATCATACATGGTGGAGAATATCAGTCATTTCAGATCACAAAAAAGGGGGAAGGGGGGAGGAAAAACAACAACAAAACCCTAGAAACTAAGGACAACTAAGCAATACTGTATCAATTCTCATGGGAAAAAGCACCTGACACACACCCACTAGATTATCAACTGAATATATATGGAAAATAGATATGAATGGCTTCAAAACTTAGCCTCAAGTAGTCTGTTGTCATGAAGTTCGGGAACAAATATGCCACCTAAATCATATAGTAAATTATCAAGGAAATGCCACAGGATCCAGCAAGCATAGTCCTAAGCTGAGAGCAAAGCAAAAGCACCTCCTGTGATGCCGGCAAAGAAATCCAAATGTAAACCTCATCACAGGGAAAGAGCAGTCCATCAGTCCCGGTCAGCACTGCCTAGGGCTCAAGACAGAATTACTGAAGCAAGATCAGCAAACTGAGTGAATGTTGAGAAAAAAACCTAGGTAGACAGAGAATGTGAGAGCTGAATTAATAATATGCATAATATATGTGCATGCAAATGTTTTAAAAATTACTAACTTGGGGGGATAAGAGGAAATAAAAATTAGTTTCAGTATGCAATATAGCTATTAATAAAGTAATTAGCACTTATAAAATAAATACTATTAATTTAAACAAAGTTATAATCATACTAGAAAATGTGGAAGGATATATGAATGTTAATATCTAAATACATAATGGAATGTACATTAAACAGAGAGATTAACATCACTTATCAGCTACCTAGGCATACACTAAGGAGGGAAAGAGGCCACAGCTGAGCTCTGTAACCTATTACTTTGAGTAAGGTATGATGGGAGGGGGGGTTTGGGGGGAGACAGGGAAGGAAAGAGAGAGAAGAAAATCAGTATCAGAATCTAAATTTTACCATTATATGACAGTTTGGGGATTTCTCAGGCTGACAGTGCCACCTAGTGACTTTCCAACATAAATTCATGGTTAAGTGATAGAGACAGCCACTGTCCACAAGTAAAGATATCTAACCCCTTTGCCTATAAATAGACAAAATCTTCAGTGCCTCTTAGCAAAAGCAAAAACAGGCTGAAAACTTCATAGGATTTAGGAAAGCGTGGAACTAAATTACTCGAATTACTGAAACCTTAAAAGGAAAATCTTTTGCACAGTACTGTGATAGAACCACTTAATTTATTCAACAGCTCTAGTTGTCTGGGAAGCAAGCATCCACCCAAAACACAACAGCCAATAAAGAATTCAGGGCAGGGAAAAGTGAAACCACAAGAGTTCTAGAGAGAATGAAGAGAAAGATGAGGACACAGGAAACCCTAGAGTGCCAGTTGCAAAGCAAATAAAAAGATGTCTCAAAAATGAGAGCTATTTTGAGCTAACATGCCCACAACCTTAATCCTAGAACTTATAATGAACTTATTTTAATTTACAATAAGAAATACAATGCGCGCGCACACACAGACGGTGTGGGAAGCTCCTCTTGAAACAGTCAAGAGATACAGCAGTTCTAATTATTCAGATCCTTGTATTATCACTGGCCTGGCAATGGCCACTCTGCATATCAAAATGCTGAGAATGACTCACCTTGGCAACAAACTGCTTGTCCTTTTGGTCCAAATTAGCAGTAGGAGCCACATAGTCTCTCCATATTCTCAGCCTGCGCTCCTTGGCAAACCTGGCAACAAAGCAAGGGTGCAAGGTCATTCACTGACCAGTGCATCTCACCTGAGTCCAGGAGCACCACAGAAGCAGGCGACAGAAAACCCTACTACCCTCCCCTGCGGACAGATCCGGAAGAAAGACCACCGCCAAACCAGAACAGAGCCCGACTGCAAATGTAAAGTGTGGAGCAAACAGAAAAAGCAGGCTGTATGGACATAATAAACTTATGAACGGCCCTCTGAGACCCCAGTATTCAACTGCTGGAGACTGGAGCCCACAGGTCCACCTAAATAATTAACTCTTTGCTTTATCTTCTGAGTGAGTGCAATAATACAGAGCAATTATTTTCTTTTTTTTTTAAATATTTATTTATTATGTATACAATATCCTGTCTGTGTGTATGCCTGCAGGCCAGAAGAGGGCACCAGACCCCGTTACAGATGGTTGTGAGCCACCATGTGGTTGCTGGGAATTGAACTCAGGACCTTTGGAAGAGGAGGCAATGCTCTTAACCTCTGAGCCATCTCTCCAGCCCCCAGCAATTATTTTCTTAAACAAGAAGTTAAACATGACTCTTTTTAAAGAATCACAGGTCTGCCCGATTGCCATCTGAATTGTAAAAGGGTTACCAGCTACCAGATTGAATTCAGAAAACACCAACAGTGTATCTATCTAAAGTATATTTGAAAAACAGACAAAATCTGCAGACTTTCACTAATAAAAGCTTAAAAACCATGTTGTCAGGAATTCATTTCAAAATATTAAGCCCAGTAGATTATTTTCTGAGCCAGACCAAGAGTGGAAAATTGAGTATGTGCAAAGATTAAAAAAGGAAAAAAAATCAATGACCAGATGCATTAAACTATGAATAGTGGACGCATGTGCAGGGGGAAGGAACTATTATTTATGAAAGCACATTGCAACCATTCTTTTAAGCTGCACTGAAATAGAAAAAGACAAAGAAGCATGTAGTAGTTGTAAAGTACATAAAGAATTTCCAAAGAGAGAACTATAATTGTACCCACAAAACTAGTAGCTCAGATATGGCATGCAGAACAGCAGACAAGCAATTATGCACTGAGATATGACTTGCATTTTCTGGCCTAAGTCTGTTTTGCAGTGATTCTCTTTTTAAAAAAATCTAGTCTCTTGCAGCTGTTAGAAAACACAGATATTATTTTAATTGTACTCACTTTCTTCAAAGACAGGTAGGAACTAAAAAAATGTCAAGAAAATTTATCAACCAAAATAATAACTTAGAACAGTAATGAGAAGAAAATAGAAGTTTTTGAACAAGAGCAAAAAAAAAAAAACTGAGCATAACAGAATCAAGTATTTGAAGAACTATAAGGCTATTATATTTTTCAAATTAAATTATGGCACAATATATAACTTTTTGTTTTGTTTTATTTTGTTTTCTTTTTGTCCCTTAGCTGTGTATCCGAACTGGTAAAAAAGCAAATTAACAAAACCGTTGTAATTTTAAGATTCTGAGCTGAGGCTCCATGCCATGAAATTTAAGGCTGGCCCGCTGTTGTAGCGCTGAAGTTTCTGCCTTCACCCCAGTGTCGCTTCTGTTCACACTGCCCTGGAACTAGACGTTCAGGTCTGCATGGTACTGTTCCCAATCAATAACACTTGCTGCCTGCTCTATTTTCCTCCATCTACCCCACCAAATGTGAGTTCAGCTAAACGTCTAGCTAGACGTGGCCGTGATAGCTAAACAAGCTACCGGTCTTCAGAATCTCATGCCTTGTGGAAAGTCATCACTGGCACTTATTAACTAAAACCACTTTCAAACACACTGAGCGATCAGCTTGTATGTCCTGGTCTCAATTAGGACCCACAGGCTCGAACCTCTCCATCATAGCTCGAATCTTGCTTGCCTGTTTGGGAGCAGCTGAAATGAGTCTCAAATTTGTTTCATTTCAAACACCTAAAACAAAGAGGGGACCTTGGAGAAAACTGACTTAAAAGCATTTAATAAGAGTCAGGTAGAGGTGGCCCACACCTGTAATCCCCAAACTTGGGAAGCAGAGGTAGGAGGAGCTCTGTAAGTTTGAGGCTGGCATGGTCTATAAATTGAGTTCCAGGACAGTCAGAGCTGTTACACAGAAAAGGCCTGTCTCAATTAAAAAAAAAAAAAAGTAAATCAAGTAAAGTGGCTGGCAAGGTGGCTCAGTAGGTAAAAGTGCTTGCCACCAAGCCCGATTGTCTGAGCTCAATCCATCCCATGTGGTGTAAAGAACCCACTCAAGTTGTCCTCTGAGTTCTAAACACTGTAGCATGTGCAAACCCACATACATACCCTGAGGCCTTACTACCCAGCATTAAGCTAACCTGGACCTAAAGTTTAATGCCTGAGTCACTCCATATGATAGCCCTCCTTCTCTTGGAATTTCCCAACTCCTTTACCGAAATAAACAGACAGTGCCACAGCTGGGTGAGAGAAGACGGCCAGACTCTTGCCCTGAATACTTAGCAAGGTGCCTGGCAGGCCTTACCTCTCAGCTGCCCTCAGCTTCTCTGCACCCCGGGTGTAAACTGCAATTGACCAATCCACACAGCGTGCAAAGCCTTCCTTCAGAAGGAGCTCAGTGATGTTACCATTCTAAGAAACAAGGTACAAGAGAGAACAGACACAAATCACACATCATTGCCCCAAGAGATCACTTCTGTTTCTGACAGCGAACACAGCCACTGTCAAGCTGGTACTTCAAGTTTTCTAAAATAACAAAAAGGAGTTTCCCTAACTAAAAAAAAAATCACACCCAAGACATGGGACACCAAGACTCCTTCCAGCAGCCTTGCCCCACATCCCAAAACCCAGCACTGCATGTCTATTTAACAGGAGCAGAATAAATGTTAGCGGCACTGAATGGAACTGACATCTCAATAGCTCTTCTTGGGGGCAGAGGAGGACGTTAATCTTTGGAAGAGATTACTCCTTATTCTTCTCTGCCCCTAAGAGTCAGCACTTTCTCCCCTTTGCAGAAGCAGAAAGCTGAAGAACAGACTGCGGGAAAAGCACAAGCCCCATTTTTCCTGGTGAATAACAATTCATATTCTACTGTGACACAGAACCATCTGGCAGGGCATGGCCAGGGAGTCAGCACTCCAGAAGAAACAGACATGACCTTGGCACCCTGAAAACCAAGCCTCCCAGCCTTCTACAGCTGCCCTCATGGGAATCATCTAGCTGGAAAAGTTAACAGTAAATTAGGTGTGTATTATATCTCCATTACAATAGTGAAAACCCACTTTGTTTCCACAAAGCAAGGTCACTTCTTGTGCAAGAATAACATTTATTACATTTACCAAAATGCACAAGAGGGTCAAACACCTAAAAATCACAACTACAACCACATTATTTAAAAAATAATAATAATAATAGTTCCCACTCAAATCGGAGTTAGGAGGTAACTAGATAAAGATTAGAATATGGGAAATAATTGTTCCACATATCAGTCTCCTTCTGACTAATGTGTCAATACTCCAGGCTAGCTGACTTCTACACCTACATGAACCTTCCCAACCCTCCTCCCCACCTCTAGAGGATGTTGACAACCCTAGTCGTCCCCTGACAACTTTCAGACTTCCCTTTATGAAGTCAGGAACATTTCAGAGGAATCCTACATGACAACTAGTATCTGCACAGAAAAGGCTCAAGTCATTAGATGATAATAATACTAAAAGTATTAATTAAAAGTAAAAATTTGGCCAAAATTTCAGATCATGTTGCACAGAAAGAACAGCAAACTGAACACATGGCAGACCCACCAAACCCAAGCAGAAGGGCACACTCACTGGATGAAGGATGGTACCCAGAATGTTCTGATTGTGACAGCTCTCCAGAATAATCTGAACATCTCTCTGAAGCAGTCTCGACTCCGTGAAAAACTTGGCTTCTGCAGCAAAAGGCTCTGGTGTTTCACTACCATCTGCTTCTCGACGAAAAGTTGGGCACTAAATGAAAGTAAGGGTGATGAGGAATGCAGTTTAAGTAAGCGAGATGCCCTGCACCCCCACCAGGCTTTCCCAGGGGCACGAGGACCACAGCCAATGCTCAGGGAGTTCTCAAAACTGCTCTTCTGACCATCTTTAAAGCACCAGTCCAATCAAGCTTCTTGTCAAAGGCAAAGAAAACATACCATGTGAGGAAGCATTTTAATTTCCTTTGAAAATGTCCCCTTACCAAGAAAGGATCAAGGCAGTACCCTGCTTTCGATCCCTAAATATTTCAAAAATACATATGGGTATTGTACATAAATTCAATTCATATCTAACAAGTTTCAGAGCCACACATGCCTCCTCCCCTTTTCTCCTGGCCTCACATCTCCAACAATGTCCCATACTAACAGGCCTTAATTATGTGAAATCTAATAGAATTATCTAAGAAGCTTACAACTAAGCTTCAAAATAAGCTAAGCTTCAAAACCTAAGTTACAAAATAACTAGGAAGTACTCTGGCTCATAGTAGGAAGAAAAGTTGGTCCCAAGTCTCCAAGCAGAGAAATCTGCCTATCACTAGACACTCCCACAAACCCCAAGCCCACTGTGCAGCCCAGTATGTGCTCTAACCTTAATCCCTGACAACATGACGGTGACAAGGTAGTGATCTGGGAGGAGCAGGGCCCGAACCACACTGCCATCTCGAACATGCTCGATGATAGCTGAATGACAGAACAGACATCTTTGATCATTAGAGAAAGTTGTTCCAGGGTTATACAAGTTTCAGGGTTAGTTTTAAGTAGTCTTGAGAACAGAAAAAAACAGAATGTGCAAAATACTAACAGCTTATGATCAGCAACAGTACAAGGCTAGTCTCTGCCATACATAACTAGTAAGCTTTGTGAACCAACTCAAAGCCCCTTCCAAAGTGCCACGGTGTTCTCTAACTCTTAAGGATTCCCTTTGGGTACTAAGCAAGCTAAAGAAAGACTCACTAGATCTTTTAAACCCCAAGAATCAAAGAGAGCAAACAGAAAGAAATCACCCTGAGTTTGTCTGCCTTCCCCTGCCATCCTCACCATTGACAGGCTTCTGGTGGTGTGAGTCCACAAAATGCCTTGGGTTCTCAATGGTGTACTTGAGGTCCCGGATGGTATGTGAACCATTCCCCTCACTCCACATCCCTTTCTTCGACGCTTTTGCTTGTTCCTCACATTCTGAAAGCCGATTCTGCTCTGGGCTGGGATATGAAAGATAAACAAGCTGTGGTTACTGAGTTCACAAACAAAGCTATGGGCTCTTTGCCAGTTGGTTTCTATGGCATCTCGTCCCTTAAAAGAGACCAAGGCATTTATTTAACCAGAAAAATCACCATAAGCACAATTTCCAAATTTGTTCCTTCAAAGGAGAGATGAGATTCTAAGAGCATTTAATGAGAGGATCTAAGGAACACGTAGTCCTTCTGCCAGTGAGTAGAAAAGAACAAGTTAATGGCTCCAAGGGGAGCCACTCCAGGGGGTACAAATTCATTTAAGCATCCCAGAAGCTAGGCCCAGCTCAGCAGGTTCTGGTGCAGGAGGTGACTAAGAACCACCCTTAACACTTTCTCTATCTACAAATTAAGGCTGGGGCCATCTGCAGAGTGTACTGCTACCAAAGATAATGTTAGCTCAAAATTACTTAGACATCCACAAGGCCAGCTAGACAATGAGAGTTTGAAAATAAGTCTCCTCCTTCATCAGGCAGGAAACCAATACATCAGTACTGCCCAAAAGGAAAATACAAAATACTTCTTAAGGTGGGAGGTATAAAGTGCAGAAATGACTGTTTACTGACACTTCTGAGCTAAATGTAGGAAGCAAGGAACTACAAGGTCTTTCTTTGCAGGATTCCAAACACCTGGAGGACCATCCACAGCCATGCACACATTGGATTTCCTCTCCTGGTCTCTAGGAATTTCTATCTAAGCAAGCATGACCTAATATTTCCAAAGAAGTTTCTGGTACCTCTTCCTTCTCTTCACCAAAAATATATCCAGAGGATTCAGAGATATCAAAATTCACAGAAAGCAGAATTTATTGCATTATGGGGGTTGCAGAAGTAGGCGCAAGTATAAACACTGTGAAGAGACGACATTCAGTCTGGCGGGGTTAGTGCTCCAGAGGCAGCAGCACAAAACTGTTAAGGGGTTTTTCTTTATTCATTGCAGTTGCAAACTGAATTCCCCCTCCCCCCCCAAAAAAAACACATTGCAACAGTAATCATGCCAGTAATTGTTCTTAAGTTAGAACTGTGGCATGCTTCCAAAAACATCACCTAAAAACAAATGTCTTAATTCATCCAATTCCCACAGGCACACACAACAATTACAGAGTTCAGCAAAAGTCTCCTTCCAATCAGAAAAGACTGCAGGTACATGGTGATTGACCTGGCCCTAAGTCTCAAAGGACAGAAAGGCGGCAAACAGTATAACTGTGCCTTTGGCTCATTCCCATCATGGGTACACCTGATGCAAATATTTATTCAAAGTCTTTTCTTTGGCTACTGCAGTCATATAACATAGCAAAAACTTAATGGTTTAAATAGCATGTTTATAGGCTCTAAATTACTGATGTAGCATATCACTTTTCAGAGACTAAAGTGTTAATTAAAGCCAGCTGCAACCCACCCTACTGAGAATACTAGTGAACAAGATTTATGTACCATAAGCCTTCCATATAAACACACACACACACACACACACAGATTCTAACAAGTTAACACTGGCTTTGACTAGACAAATACGTTTTTATCTATTAGTGACGTATCCACAGATTCAAGACCACAGGGTCAGAAAAGAGTTTTTACTAACCTTCAAAGCAGAATCTTTTTCCCCCTGCAGGGTTCCTTACACCAAAGGAGACATAACATCTCTTTTGTCAATCTCCCCATTAGAATGCTAGCACAGCCTAACACTATTCACTGCTATATTGTCAGTTCATAGAACCCTGATACACAGTTGAGGTTCAATATTTGGGCGGGCAGGCTGGGTAAATAGTCTGGAATTGCATATCTATAGCCTAAGACCCACTAATTCATAAATTTAAAAAAAACAAAAACAAAAAAACCTTAAACCCTGCCTAGTCTCCAGGCATGTTTTTAAAGGAGGTTAGTACCACTAAGAAAACGCTTAGTGAACTCCTGGCTCAAAAACAATCTAGGAGCAAGAAGATCCTAGAAGAGATTAAAGCACCTGGGGTTGTCCGTCTTGGAAAGAACAGGAATGAGATGAAATGAAGTAAAACAGTTTGCAGTGGCTACCAACCTCTCGGTCCTTAAGAAAGAATGTCATGTGTACTGCATACTTACTTATTGGCTCTCATGCCTTCTCTCCGGGTGGCCAAGCCTTCTGCAACGAGTGACTCTGCAATGTTTTCCCCATTAGTATCTGAGGAAGAAAATGAACCACATTAGTATCTGAGGAAGGAATTAAGCACAAGAGCCAAACCTACCTCTGCTAGCAACAGCACACAGGATGGGCCATTTTCACTCTTCAGGGAGGGAGGTGGACTGTGGGGAAAGGAGCCAGCAGAAAGGCGGCATTGGGCTTCTCAGAAAACTTCCAAAACATCTACTTTCTAGGACAACGTTTCTTTGTAGGACTTTGTTTCTAATTTTCTAGGGTATTCCTCGGCCAAAAACAATCCTGGGAGCCACAGGAGATTCACACACGGCAGGCAGGCAGCTCAGGAAAACAGGGAGAAACACAAAGAAGATGAAACCTGCTCCTGAACACAAATCCAGCTTTGTAATAGCTTGGAAAAGACCTCGGCAGCCTATGTAGTCCACTCTAAGTAGGAGACTGCACTTGCCCCACTGGGTTCCTATGAGAATTAAATAACACGTACAAATCACAAACACAGTGCTGGGGGGGGGGGGGCAGGAATTAGAAAGAGGCAGATAAACTCAATAGTGCCATCTATCACACTCATTCCAGAAAGTCCACTCCTCTCCGTGTCACAGTCTCCACTCCAAAGGCCACCAAGGCAAGCCACAAAGCTTAAGACTGACTCTTGTTCTCAGAGAAATACTAAGAAGAAAATGTCTGGTTTTCTCTTTCACAGAGCAGCCATCAGGACAAGAAAACGATGGTAAACATAGAACTCAACCTGATTAAGGCTCCACCTAAGCATAAGGTTCCACCTGAAACATTAACTGCATTTCCACACTACTGAAAAAGCTTTTAGTCTTGGTATGTCTCTTAAATCCTTGTCAGCTAAAATGATAAAGAAAGACACCTTTGCAGGAATCACTGCGTAAAAATCCTTACTATGGCAAAGAGCAAGCTCCCAAAAAAACTGTAGCACAGCAGCCTAGCTGACAGGCAATATCAGCACAGAATGGATGTCTGCAAGAGTTATAGCGATCCGGTATACTACACACTGACTTCCTCAAGCAATAGTAAGTACATGTGCATAAATACACATAAATGCACACACCTCTAATCCCTCATCTAGAAGTTGAACATCTCTACAAAGTCAAATTGCATAGTTGTTTTCCTACCAGAGAATGTTGAGGACAATGTTTATATATACAAAAGACTCAAGGTTCTGCAGCTAAGAACCTGGCCCTTTGTCCTGAGGTTACTGTTGAATCTAAACACAGATTTCACTAATACTAATAAATATTACAATGGTTTCCTCAAAACACAAGAATTCCAGGGTGGAGAGTCAAGCTAAAAGATGGACCAATGAGGGAAAAGTTGTGTACCAAGAGGCCAAAGAGTCAGAACATAGAAAAGAATAAAGTCCAGACACAAAGCAAGTGAGAGACCATAAGCCCACTACCAAACACATCCTGAAGCTCTTAGAAATGCTCGTCACAGAGCACTATGTAACTCTGACGCTTTCAGAAAGTGAGTTCTCATTGGGCGACAACTTAAGCGGATTCAGAATCACCAAGACACAACTTCAGCTGTTTCCAGGGGCTTAAGTGAGGAGGGAAAACATTCCCAAAATGTGGGTGGTGCCAACAGGTGGGCTCACTACCCAAATAAAAAGGGAAAAGAAGAAAGTGAGCTAGGTACCAGCATTCACTGCCTCTGACCACAGATGAGATGTGACCAGCCACCTCACGGTCCTGCTGCCATGTCTCCCCAGCAATGATGGGCTGTATCTTTACACTGTCCAATCAAAGCAAACCTTCCTTTCCTTGAACTGTTTTTTCAAGAAAACTAAACTAGCACAGAATATTTCTCCTAAAAAGAGGAAAATACAGTCCCTTATACTGAACCTTCAAAGGATGCAACAAAATGTGATAAAAAGGGAAGAAAGGTAAACATAATTATAGTGATATTTTGTTTATGATCTAACAAATAAAGTGTGCCTGAAGATCAGAGTGCACAGCAGCCACACTAGTCATCCATACAGGCCAGGCAGTGGTGGCAGACATCTTTAAACCCAGCAGCCATACTAGTTAACCATAGAGGCCAGGCAGTGGTGGCAGACATCTTTAATCCCAGCAGCCACACTAGTCATCCATACAGGCCAGGCAGTGGTGGCACACACCTTTAATCCCAGCAGCCACACTAGTCCTCCATACAGGCCAGGCAGTGGTGGCAGACACCTTTAATCCCAGCAGCCACACTAGTCATCCATACAGGCCAGGCAGTGGTGGCAGACACCTTTAATCCCAGCAGCCACACTAGTCATCCATACAGGCCAGGCAGTGGTGGCAGACATCTTTAATCCCAGCAGCCACACTAGTCATCCATACAGGCCAGGCAGTGGTGGCAGACACCTTTAATCCCAGCAGCCACACTAGTCCTCCATACAGGCCAGGCAGTGGTGGCAGACATCTTTAATCCCAGCAGCCACACTAGTCTTCCATACAGGCCAGGCAGTGGTGGCAGACACCTTTAATCCCAGCAGCCACACTAGTTAACCATAGAAGCCAAGAGGTGGTGATGGTGGACACCCACCACTAATCCCAGGACTGGAAAGAAACGTAAGACGGGAGGAAACCAGTCTCACTCTCAGTCTGAGGATTCGTGGAAGCAGGATCACCATTTCAGTCTGAGGAAGAGGTGAGAACTGGTGGCAGGCTGCTTTGGTTTTCTGACCTTCAGCTGGAACCTGATATCTGACTCTGGGTTTTTATTATTCATGCTATATGTATCTATAAGCCAAGGATCTCATCCTTAGATGTTATCTATCACATGATAAATAAGAGGGAGTCACAAATAGATAGACATCTGCAAAAGTCAGAGGACTAAGCCTTGGTGCATACACCTTAAATGGCAGCACTCAGAAGGCAGAGGCACTCTGAGTTCCAGGGCAGCCTGGTCTACATCACAAGTCCCAGCCCTAAAAAGTTAATACTAATCATTCTTCTATGTAAGTTCTAAGCTAATCACAAGTTCTACTCCCCAACCCTCCATTAAAAATAAAATTCAAAAGAGCTGGACAAGATGGCTTCAGTGTCCTTCTCAATACACTTTTCTAAAATTTCCACAACTCAGCTCAGTCTTAATGGGATGTCATTAGGCTTGCCTTCTAATGCTGGCCTAGAGTCAGGCACCAGCTACTAAGTCAAACAGATAATCTAAGTTGCTATGATATTAGAAAGACTTCTAATTAAGATAATTTAACAAAAGACTTTTTATTAAGCAAATGACAGTTTAATAACTAAGTCTTTCATTGTCCCATTGCCCACTCAAAAGACTATCCCCCACTTTCGCGTTTCCTCTATCCAATCCAAAGAAGGCCACAACATCTAATATCTCGTGAATCATTTGGCCTAGCTAAAAATATGTTTATATGAGCAGTTGTGCGTGCACACTAAATTAATGATGATGTAGACCATGTCAAAACTAGTTGTTTCCCATATCTTTAAACTCTCAAGAGCTTACAAGTGAAGAAATTAGGCCTTAGAGAGAGGTAAAGGGTAAAGGGATACAGAATGGAAAAGTCAGAATTCTAACCCCAACTATCCAATACCAAAGCCTATTTTCATTCTATTTTATTTCAAACCATAAGCAGATTTTTAAAGTAACAACTAGCCCCAAACAGATCTTCTTTTGCTAAAGAGTCCCCAAAAAGAACAAATGCCACAAGATAAAAGAATACAGAATAGGAAATCTATAGGAATTCAATTATCACTCTGATCCCAAAGCACAGTGCTGCTGAGTGCCTTCTATGGGAAGAAGAATGCTATAGTAAACCACACCAAGCCAAGAAAGCGCAGGAGTGAGCAAGGATCAGGGTTGCTGGACAGGTGCTCTGTTCTTATGTGTCCGTGTCCAGAAGCAATTCCCATACAACCCACAGCATCTTCTAGAGTTAATGTCCAACAGAGGCCTGGTATGGGATTGTCCTCTGTATGCTGTGAATAATACTGGTTAATAAAGAAGCTGTTTGGGGCCTGTGATAGGGCCGAATAGAGCTAAGCAGGGGAAACTAAAGTGAATGCTCAGAAAAAGAAGGTGGAGTCAGGGAGATGCCATGCAGCCAACAGGGACAGACGTGCCGGAACTTTACCCAGTAAGCCACAGTCACAGATTAGTAGCTAGCAATATGCTTAAGCTATTGACCAAACAGTATTGCAAATAGTTTCTGAGTGATTGTTTCGTGGTCTGGGCAGCGGGGAACAAACAAGAGGCCTCCTACTACAGGGGCCCATTCTGGCCTTCTGCCAAATTAAAACTGATCCTTGGAAGGACTTAGGCTCTAAGGGAAATGAGTCCACTCTTCTTGCTGCTCACCTTTTCCAAGGTAGATCATTCCATACTCTCGCCCCTGGGGAGTCTTGTTTTCTATTGTAAAACAGACTTCCTTCCCAATCAGCTTCTTGCGAAGAAATTCTCGAGCTGGAAATGCCCAAGGCTGAAATACAAAACAGAAGTGTCAGGGGAAAACTGCCTACTCCAGATCCCAAGTAGTAGCAAATCAACTTCATGTCTTCACTAAAACTTTTTAGACACTTAACCTCAGTCTGGCCCTGTGCTGGGCCAAGGACACGAAGAAAAAACACATACAACTGACAGCACACTTAGGCCCTCCTAAAGAGGCTCCAGCAGCAGCTGGATGACTAGCACAGGCCCTAAAGCAGGCCTCAGCTTTCCAGACACCAGCAGTAGCACTTTCCTCCGCCACTCTCTGCTCAGTTACAGCTTACTTCTGCACGATATTTGGCAACATTTTTATAGCACTTACCATGTGCCTGCCAGTGCTCTGACTGCTTTCTGTAGATCATCCCACTCCCTGAAATGGGAAGCCCCTCCAGGAACCACCTAGAGGTGGAACATCATAAATCACAACTACTACCGTCATCTGCTTGTCTCCTTCCAGTTCCCGAAGCACTTGCCTTAATGCCAGTTCAAGGCAGAGCTGGAACGGAGACAAGCTTTTATTTAGTGCTGTTACTATTGGGGGGTAAATCTCTGCTCAGGTAGGAGCCTTATTTATGCCACTTCTACTACCGTTTCAAGGACAGCAACAAAGTTGAGAGAGCAGTTCCAAGTGTTTGTTTCCTCTCCTACTTCTACTCCAGTCAAAAACCCGGGATCTGGACACCGAAATGGCTCAGCAGGTAAAAGCTCTTGTTGCACAAACACAACAGCCTGAGTTCAATCCCCAGATCCCATGCTGCAAAGGAGGCACCTGAAAGCTGTCCTCTGGCCTCCACATGCATCTTGTAACAGGTATGTGCATGCACACATACACATGTACACACACTGTAATAAACTTAAAGATCCCAGAATCTTGGGAAGACACCAGTGAAGCTCTTGATAAGGAGCAACTTATAAATGGCATTATGATTATTTCCTCTCACTTATTCAGGACAGACACAAGCAAGGGGAACACATACCCCCATAATGGGGAACAAAGTTTCCATGTGAACAGAGACAAAGAGATGGTCTTGTCTACTTCATGACTTCTAGGATGATCCAGGTATGTCTAACACATAATCCACAGCCCACAGTTCATAGCCCATAGGTAACTGATAATGGCTATAAATGTTACCCAACATAAAATAGTAAATTTAAGAGACTATTGTATTTTTTTATGTGTGTGTGCAATTGTTTTTCTCAAGTGTTTAAGCATTTACTTTGTAGATGGCACTGTGTCACAATGACAGAAAGTTAGACATGCCTGGCAGAAAAAAAAACAAAAGTTCTCCTCTTAAGCAAGCCTATCAGAGGATAGCCAGGACCCAGCTCAGAGTCCCAAGTTCCTTTAAAACAGAAAGGGGGAGGAAAGGGCTTAAGCAGCAAACAGCAATCAACATACTAAGAATGCCAGCAAGCATAAAAGGAAGCGTCTCTCTTTATGATTCAATCTCATTCACTGCCCTTGTCATCTCTTCAAGTCACAGTTCAGCATACACATAATAAAATGCAGTTCAGACAATTAAGTGGCCTGAAATAACCCTTTCTGTCCAGGCAGCTTATTTCATGAGGTCATTCAATAAACTTTGACAAAGTTTGAAAACTCCTATCTATAATTTCCTGAAAACTAGAAGCCAATGGAAGATGCAAGTCATGAAAAAAAATGCTGTTATTTAACTCCAATGGTGAGTGGCCACAGGAAGAACTCAGCTTAAGTAAGAGGCCCAAACCAACCTCACACTCATCTATATTGCTAGTCTCTCCTCAAAGCACCAACAAGCAGAGAGACGAAGCACTCGACAGCAATGCAGAGTTCACAAACCACTATGTCTCATTTTTACAATCACCTTACTCCCTAAAAATGAAGACCTTGAATGTCAAAGTGAGGTCTGATAATATATGATTCCAATTATAAACTGCATCACAGAAAACATTTCTAAATCAACAGTACTGAGCTTCCTATATTTTTACTACTTCCTCTAAAAATGTTCAAAATCTGGCTGTCTTCACAACGCATTAATATTCAAACCTCAGTAACATAGTACTTTAATACCCGAGAGAGCTCAGCAAGTGCTCCAAAGGGAAGCATATTTATCACAGGTAACAACACTCACCAAGGGTCAGTTCACAAGGAAATAAATACATCTCCAGACTCTGTGAGAAATCCGCCAGTTTCTATGCACCACAAAGAAGCTCTCTAAAAGCTTTTACGGATTGCTCAAATAGCATCCATTCTTAGTCCCTCATGTTTTACAGCTCATCTGTCACTAGCTGGTCAGGCAATAAAAGAAAACCACACTGGAGGCCTCGAAATGAAATATGCCTGATCCTATAGAGGGGGAAAGTCACCAGTGTCTACAATATTTTCCAAAGCCAGGCCTTCTTGAAGCTTTGTTCTATCCAAAACTGAGAATTTGCTACTGAATAAGCTACTAGCAACAACAGAAAATACACAGAGTTTGACCTTGTCCCTTTACAAGAGCAAGGGAACACTCTGGGAGACAATCTTTATGAAACTGAGGCCAGTGTTGACCCACACAGGATAGCCAGGGAGATGGTCTGTCCCAATACTGCCTGCCAAAACTGGAAGAGGCCAATACAAGGAAATGCTCCAAGCATTGCTCAAATGTCACAACAGCTAAGTAGGAAAGAAAGCCATGGTCTGTCCATAGGATATTCCAGAGTTTCATGTAAGAAACAAATATCCTTAACAGATGAAACTTGAACTACCACTTCTCTTTAGGGTCCCCAAAAGCAGGGAAGCGGACAGCCTGCATTCCATGCTAAGACTCAAACAAAGTCATGATGTCTGAAGTCATGAAATAATAGAATGTTTTAATTCCAATCTTCTCTTTGGTCAGACTCTAAAACTACCCAGACCAGATCAAACCAGAATCATGTCAACTGTGAAGCTAGATAATTTGGTACATGACCCAATTCTCGGGACTCTGTCTCTCCTCTTACCCATTCCATTGTACCACCTCTACCACCTCTCCCTACCATCTCAATCCTCAAAAGCTACAGTCAAAGTAGAAAATCCATTTCAGAATTTCCCCTGAACCAGCAGAGAGATCACACACAGCAGGCACTCAATTAATCTGCGGGAAATAAATATATAACCAGCATAGTGCCCATCAATGCAGTGTCTAGGCTGCTTGGAGTATCTAGGCAACGCTGGGGATTAGCCTGGCACAGGGCAGTGAAGGCTGGGGACGTACAGCTTTCATTTCCACAGGACTTATAAGAAAGCTGAGTGTCACTGAGGGAAGATACCAGGTGGGAAGGAAAAAAATAATTATGAATGATAGGGCAGTGATACATAAAAAGCAAATGAATAACGATGCCCTTGATTCTTCTTGAATCTTCTTTCTTATGGAAAAACTAGACAATGTTCTCCACGTCAATGGAAAGCTGGTGCTTCACTGTGCCACTCGGTTTCTTTTCTCATCTATTCAAGCGTGTATTTACTGTATTCCCACACTGAGTCAGGTGCTGACCGGACATAGGGACACAGAGAGAGAGAGAAGGGGTTGAAGAACGCACAGTCCAGTAGAGAGACGCAAACAACTCAGGGATAAAACGCTGTGAATGCTCTACAGAGATGGGCAGGGAAGGAAATGTCAGGGCTGTGTCTTACAGCGGGTGGTCACCATCACACTGGCGGGGAAACACTCCCGAAGGAGAAAACAGTATGAGCTGAGGGCAAAGGCAGAGGGGACTGACTCCAAAAGCCTGTGAGCAAAACTGAGTGCTGGATCACCACTGGGCCCATAACCACAGAGGTGCTTCAAGGCCTGTGATGAATGAGCCAATACCAAGCAGTTAGCCCTGAACACATAGACGTATAAGCAACACTAAAATCAACTAAGCAGAATATATTTATAAGTGTGTGTATGCATGTATGTGTGACAATAACAACTGAAGAATAAGAGACCTTGAATTTGAGGAGTAGCAGGGAATAGACACAGAGAAGTTGGATGGAGGGAAATGACATAAATACAGCATTCAAACATGAAATTCTTAAAAGATAAATAAAATAGCAAAATAAGTATTTTTTTAATTAGGAGAAAAATGAAAGTCATAGCACAAATGGACTTGTGGTCTAGGCTAGGAATGTAGCTCTCAGAGTAATGAGAACCACTTGGTGTCTAAGATAACGAGGAAGAGTATGAAACTATTGGAGGTATGATGACACCCACCATTAATCCAAGTACTCAAGCAGACACCCTGAGGCCAACCTGGTCTACATAGGGAGTTCTAGTATATTACAGATTGAGCCTGTCCAAAAAGGGGAGAACAGAGATCTGAGATCTCTGGAGGAAGTATGATAAGGAAGAAGTCAAAAGGCACATTGTTTAAATCCCCAGCACAATAGAAGAGGTAAAAGAATCATATCAATAGCAATGAAACATGGAACAGGTCAGAGAGAGGCAGAAGTGGGGAGGGGGCACTCGGAAAATGAAACTAGAGCAAGGAGAATGAGATTTCTGCTTTTGGTTGTGAGGCGCTGTTACTGGAGCCTTGTGTCCATGTCGCGCCAAGGGTGTGGGAGGAAGACCAGACCATGACAGGATAAGAACTAGGGCTTAGCAGGAAGGAATAATAGTCATAGCCTGGGAAAGAGTGACTACAGCTACCAAGTACTCCATCTCAGAGTTACTCTGTAGATGGCACTGAGTGAGCCAATGTACTTCCAGAGAACTCTTCCAGGTTCCGGGAAAGGGCTTGGTGACACCAAACTGCTCTGGAAAAGAGAAAGCACTGGACTGTAAACTTATGCACCACTAAGATGGAGCACCAGGTACCTGCCAAGAGTCTGCTCAGATTCCACTGCCCTGCTACACAGGAGACAGGGCCCCAGATTCTCATCCATGAAACAGGAAATTAAATAAACCTTTCTTAGAGGCTGCACTGCTTCTTCCTTTTAGGGAAAAGAGCTTGATGACCTCTAAGAAGAGGCAGCTCTTTACCTCTCAGGAGCAATCAAGTATTCTATGGCACACAGCTGAAAGGAAGAGAAAAGCTTGAAGCAGTGATTTACCCATTTGATGCTCACTCAATGGCTGAAGAAGGCCAAAAGAGGTTTAATCTTCAGTACTTGATCTATCAGACTAGTGATTACCAAACATTTATTAAGTACTTTGTGATGCACTAAGCACTTCATGCTTCCTTATTTAATCCTCATTGAGCAATCCAGAGGTAGATACAGACACTACATTAGTCTCAACACTTGTAGTTACTGATGGAGGACCAATGAGAAAAAGCTGACTTTAATGTATTTAGTCATTATCTCTAAAATCTAACCAACTACTGCTGATAGAACAATTATGGGTGATTTTTCTCCATCTCCATTATCTATAATGCTATTTCACTATCGCCTTACTTAAAAAAATACTATTAAAGATGAAAAGAGCTAAATGTTTTCCTTAAATAAAAGCTTATGAGCTATTACCTTTTCTTCTTCACTTCCTTGAAAGGGAAAAGCAGAGAACAGCCAATTACTAATCTCTATTCGAAGTTACTAAGATGGAGAGGAACAAATAATTAAGAATCCAGAAATTCTGTTTCTGACCAGAGAAACACAGCTAAAGGAGAACCAAGCACCAACATTTCCAAGTGTACAGAATCATCTTCTCTCTACCTCCCACACCAACTGGAATGGACAGCAGCTATCCGGAGAGGTAAGGATGTAAGCAGTCAAGAATCAGATGACGTGAGAAGCCAGATAGCCAGGTGTTAGATAGAGTTGGGGGTGTTGGAGGCAGAGAGGTGAGAAAAAACTCAGAAGTAGCTTCTCGGAGCATACCACAATGACAAGCTACAAGTGGCCCAGAAACAGTTAAAACTCATCCTTAAAAAATCTCATGTTTAGGGCCAAGGAGATGGCTCAGCTGACAAAGGTGCTTGCCACCAAGCCTGACTCATGAGTCCACCTGGTAGAAGGAGAGAACTGACTCCCACAGGTTGTCCTCTTACCTCCACACAGGAACCTATGCATAACGCACACACGCCCCATTTAAAAAATAGTAATAAGAACTCATGTTTAGGAGCTGGGATGTGGAGTGTCCTGGGTTCAATCCCAGTGGCATATAAACCAGGCTTACTGTCACATTCCTATAATGCCAAACGCACGAGGAGGATCAGAAATTCAAAGCTATCCCCTCCTATTTAAGTATTAAGTCAGCTTGGGCTACATGAGACCTTATAACCAAAAAGTCAAGGATTAGGAGCGGGGAAGAAGGAACTAGATATTTCTCAGTAGTAGAGCACTTGCCCAGCATGTGTGAGAACCTGCTTTCAAGTCCCAGGACTGACCAAAAAAAAAAAAAAAAAAAAAAAAAAACATAAAACTTTAGAGTTTCATAAATTCAGATAGCTTTGGGGATATAGACAACTGTAAGGAAAGGCTAGCACAAGCACTGACAGGCTATCATTTATAAATTGTTACAGTGATGTGACATTAAGTCTGTTCCCCAAAAGTGAGACAGGAGGCCTACAGGAAAGGATTGGGGACAGCCCTGCTGTCGTTGTTGCAATTAACCAACCATGAGGTAAAGAATCATCTGGGAAATAAGCCTCTGGGCATGTCTGAGGGGCTGTCTTGACTTGGTTAGCTGAAATGGGAGGACTCTCCCCCCCACAGATCCCATGTATATGGAGGAAGGAAAGGAGGGAGGGAGGGAGGGAGGGAGGGAGGGAGGGAGGGAGGGAGGGAGGGAGGGAGGGAAGGATGGAGGGACGGAGGGAGGGAGACAGACAAGCTGGCAGGCAGGCAGCTGGACACAAGCACTCATCACATCTGCTTCCTGGTTATTCTGATGAGATCAGCTGTTTTCTGCTCATGCTACCTTGACTTCCTTGCTATGACGGACTGTACCCTTGAGTTCTGAGCTGAATAAACTCTTTCTCCTTTGAGTTGCTCAAAGAAAAATGAAAAGCAACTAACTCAGGCAGTGTTTGTATAATGACAGATGTAGGCTACCAGGGATATATCCAGAGTCAGCCTGACAGAAAATACTCACCGTGAACAGAAAAGAATTCCACCACAGGGGAGAGCAGACTGCCAACTAGACCCACAGCCTCAGAAATGCCGGAGGACACCTACCTCATCTGGTGTATCCTTGCCATCTGGTTGTGTGGCAGCCGCCCGTCGGGCAAGATTTCCAGCGCGAATGTTGCTGAGGTTGATCTGCCTCTCTGGAGGAGGACCACCACGGGGCTGCCCTCGGACAATGATGGCACACCCAGAGAGAACCTACACAGGTTGAAAAGAAGAGAATGGTGGTCTGAAAATAGTATCACATAATGTAAGCTGTATGATAATGAATCCCCAACATCTAGAACAGCACCTTGCACCCCAGGGTCCCCCAAATATATCCATAGAATGAGGAAATGAACAGAATTTGGCTTGAATTTTGAAAGAGAACTTATCTACAAAGAGCCTTCGTCCAGCCAGATTCAGAAATGATGGACTCAAAAATATAAGTAAGAATTAAACAAACAACAGAAAAGCCATAAATAAACAGAATGGGATAAAAAGACACGAGACACAGAGGTTAAAGACCTTTGTAATTTTATCCCAGCATGCATCAACACTGTTCTTTTCAATTATTAACAGGTTAATATCTCCACACTCTCCATTCTAGAATGAGGCAAACCAGAACACTTAAAGAAAGGGAAAGCTAAAGAAAGGAACCCTACATAATCAGGGCCAAGGGCAGGAAACACCAGAGCCTGTGCAACATCAAACGAGATAGACACAAGTCCTGCTCTCTAAAAGCCCACATCCTGAACACTAACATTCCTAAGTGTGTCGGCTTCTTTCTACTCCTGCCTAAGAAGCCTAAACAAAACCTATTTGCAACTGTGGAAAGGCTCTGAAGTTCACTGGCATTAACTTTTAAATACCTGAGGGGCTGCAAAAGGAAAGATTTTGAGCGAGAAGAGAAAAAGAGGCACGCAGTAAAAAGACACAAGCTATCAAACTGCCTCTGACAGACAGCGGGGCTCACTCAGTCTGCAGGGTTCTCAACTCCATGCTTGGACACAAACAGCTACTGGAAGGTTAGTGTGGAAGGCTACTGCTCAGAGGAGAGCCCTGTGATGGAAGCTCCCTCTGAAGGAGTAAGAGGGGAAGACTCTTCCACACACCCACTACTGCTCAGAGGAGAGCCCTGTGATGGATGCTCCCTCTGAAGGAGTAAGAGGGGACGACTCTTCCACACACCCACTACTGCTCAGAGGAGAGCCCTGTGATGGAAGCTCCCTCTGAAGGAGTAAGAGGGGAAGACTCTTCCACACACCCACTACTGCTCAGAGGAGAGCCCTGTGATGGATGCTCCCTCTGAAGGAGTAAGAGGGGACGACTCTTCCACACACCCACTACTGCTCAGAGGAGAGCCCTGTGATGGAAGCTCCCTCTGAAGGAGTAAGAGGGGAAGACTCTTCCACACACCCACTACTGCTCAGAGGAGAGCCCTGTGATGGAAGCTCCCTCTGAAGGAGTAAGAGGGGACGACTCTTCCACACACCCACTACTGCTCAGAGGAGAGCCCTGTGATGGAAGCTCCCTCTGAAGGAGTGAGAGAGGACGACTCTTCCACACACCCACTAGCAGACCTTCTTCCTCTCCTCAACTAATGCTTTAAAAATTTGAAAAAGTATCATAAATACATGATTCAGAGAATAAGAAAAGTAAAAAAGTGAGTAACCACTATGCACGAGCCAGAACACTGCCAGAAGTGTTGGTGGTTTGAATGAAAATCCCCCATGGGCCCACTATTAGAGGTGTGGCCAGCTGAAGGAAGCACGTCACTGGGAAGCGGGCTTTCAAGTTTCAGAAGTTCAAGCCAGACCCAGTGTCACTCTGTTGCCTGCCAAACTGGATGTACAACTTTCAGCTCCTTGTCCAGCACCGTGTCTACCTATCAGCACCATGACGATAATGGATTAAACCTGTGAACATGTAAGACAGACACAATTAAATGTTTTCCTTTATAAGAGTTGTTGCGGTCACCGGACAGTGCTGGCACATGCCTTTAATCCCAGCAATGGGGAGGCAGAGGCCAGCCTGGAATACAGTGTGAATTCCAGGACAGCCAGGGCTGTTAAACCAAGAAACCCTATCTCAAAAACAAACAAGCAACAACAACAACAAAAAAAAGGAGTTGTCATGGTGTCTCTTCACAGCGTGACAAAAGTCTGTACCAGGGACTGAGGTACCGCTGTGAGAGGCCGGACCAGGCTTTGTTTGGAGAACTACGGAACACCTTGGGATTCTGGACTAGAAAAGCAGTTGAATGCTTTAAGCAGGGCTTCATGAGCATGAAAGACAGTGGTGCAGAGGGTGATGTGGACTGTGGGTGCCTGGCTCAAGGGGTTTCAAAGAATAATATTAGTATGTGGCATACAGACCGATTTTGTGATATTTTTGCAAAGAATGTAGCTGCTTTCTGCTTATCCAAGAAAAAAAAAATCTACCTGAGGCTAAATTAAGAGCTTTGGTGGAGATCTCCAAACAGCCTAGTTTTGACTAAGTTGTTTGCTTTTTAGTGACCGTGCTTATGCAGACTTGTAATGAAAAGGAGAAAACTGAGCAAGAGAAAATACAAAATGTACAGTTTGAGGAGAAAGGGGGCACCGGGAAAGAGCTAAGTCCCAAGTTCAAGGAGACAAACAGGTCAAAGAAAAGCCTGACATTAAAAGGAATAAAGGGAGTGGTGATCTCAAGGCAAGATCCCACCCAGCTAAGCTTCCAACTTGTGAAAAGGAACTAAAGAAAAGCTCAGAGGCAGGTGCAGTGGCACAAGTCTTTCATCCCAACGAAGGCAGACACAGGTAGATAGATCTCTGAGTTGGAGGCCAACCTGGTCTACAGAATGAGTTCCAGAACAGCCCAATGTAGGCAGTAAACCACCAAAAACAGAAAGCTGGGCCAGGCAGTGGTGGCGCACGCCTTTAATCCCAGCACTCGGGAGGCAGAGGCAGGCGGATCTCTGTGAGTTCGAGATCAGCCTGGTCTACAAGAGCTAGTTCCAGGACAGGCTCCAAAACCACAGAGAAACCCTGTCTCGAAAAAAACAAAAAAAAAAAAAAAAAACAAAAGAAAACAGAAACCTGGTCAAAATGTACTTGAACAAAAAGGCCATGTTCTAGTCCCAGCAAATAACAGAATTTGGCAACTGTAGCCATGTGGTTCTGACTTTAGAGTCACGGATATAAGAAAGGGATATTCACCTCGACTAAGCCACTGAGGCCTGGCTTATGTCAAGGGCATCCCTGGATGGAGGCCCAAAGAGGCCACTGTATGAAGTTATGAAGGCTAAGCCTCCATTGCCTTAGAAAACCCAAAATGTGCTGGGCGGTGGTGGCGCACACTTTTAATCCCAGCACTCAGGAGGCAGAGGCAGGCGGATCTCTGAGAGTTCGAGGCCAGCCTGGTCTACAAGAGCTAGTTCCAGGACAGGCACCAAAGCTACAGAGAAACCCTGTCTCGAAAAACCAAAAAAAAAAAAAGAAAAAGAAAAAAAAAGAAAACCCAAGATGTAGCCGGGCAGTGGTGGCGCACGCCTTTAATCCCAGCACTTGGGAGGCAGAGGCAGGCAGATCTCTGAGTTTGAGACCAGCCTGGTCTATAAGAGCTAGTTCCAGGACAGGCTCCAAAACCACAGAGAAACCCTGTCTCGAAAAAGCAAAAAAAAGAAAGAAAGAAAGAAAGAAAGAAAGAAAGAAAGAAAGAAAGAAAGAAAGAAAGAAAGAAAGAAAGAAAGAAAGAAAGAAAGAAAGAAAACCCAAGATGTTAGAGATGCCAGAGTCACAGGATACCGGCTAAAGAAAGCTGCTAACAGGGAGTGGAACCAGCCCAAGAAAGAAGTGTGCTGCAGTCAACAAAGTTTAATAGAGTTGGAGATCTGCAGTGTTTTGACATCACAGAGATGCAGAGTTTGGAGTTCGCCCTGCTGGTTCTTAGTCTTGCTTTGGTCAAGTATTTCCTCATTACGCTCTTTTTCCTTCCATTTGGAATGGTAATGTATATCCTGTGCCATTATATGTTGGAAATATGTGATCTGGTTTATCATTTTGATTTTAGACAGATTACAGTTAAGAGAATGCATGACTTTGAGAGACTTTGCTTTGGATTTTTAAACAGTGCTGATTCTGTAATAGACTACTGAGACTTTTGAAGGTGGACTAAATGCATTTTGCATTATGATACGACTAAAAGTCTATAGAGGTCAGGGAGTGGAATATGGTCATTTGAATGAAAATGGGACCCATAGGCCCATAGGCAGGTGTGGCCTTGATGGAGGTGTGATTTTGCTGGAAGAAATGTGTCACTGGAGGTGGGCTTTGAGGTTTCAGAAGCTCAAGACAGGCCCAGTGTCACTCTCTTTTCCTACTGCCTGCCAATCTGGACGTAGACCTTTCAGCTCCATCCCCAGCACCATGTCTGCCTGTGCACAGCCATGTTTCCCACCGTGACAATAATGAAGCTGTAATAGAAATGTTGCTGTGGTCATGTGGTCACAGTGTGTCTTCATGGCAATAGAAACCCTAAGGACACCGCCCATGTCCTTTCTACTCATCTTCTGATGCCCACCACCACTCTGACCACGAGAGAATTGTTCCCTTGCTCTTTTGCACACTTGTGTTCCATTCATCTTAAGTATCTTTAAGCAACAGAACTTCATTTTGTCTATTTCTGAGCTCTACTAGTTGAGTCTTCTATATAATGACTTATTTATTTTACTAATTCTTTTTAGTAAAATCTATGCTGATGTGAAATACAACTCATTTTCATGACTATGGTATTTCATTGTATTACTCTATCACAACTGATCTAACCACTCTACTACCTGTTCATGAGAATTCTATCAAGCAATATGCAGATCCTGATATTTTTTAAACTAGCTCTCCAGTTGATGCCTCCAGTGCCCTAAGCACACAGACCTTGGCCTACATCACTCCACTGTGGCTACACAAGCAAAAACTTATTCCCAATCCAGTTATAAGAAAATGCTCTTTGGGCTGGAGAGATGGCTCAGAGATTAAGAGCACTGACTCTCCTTCCAGAGGTCCTGAGTTCAATTCCCAGCACCCACATGGTGGCTCACAACCATCTGTAATGAGGTCTGGTGCCCTCTTTTGGTGTGTAGGCACACATGCAGCCAGAACACTGTATACATAATAAATAAATAAATAAATCTTTAAAAGAAAAAAATGCTCTTTATTTTTAACCTTTCTTCCTTTTTAGATTTTCCTTTTTATTCAAGCATGTCTTTTGTGTCTGTACGTGAATATGTGCATGTATGTGCATCAGTACCCGCTAAAATCAGAAGGCATCAAGAGATGCCCTAGAGCTGAAATTACAGGCAATGATAAGCCACCAGGAATTGAACTTGGGTCCTATGAAAGAGCAGTAAGCACTCTTAACCACTGAGCCATCTCTAGAGTCCTCATTGTACAGAGGTCAGAGTCAACAGCACATCTTCCTCTATCCCTCTCCACTTTATTTTTTGAGGCTGAGTCTCTCACAGAACCTAGATTTCAATGATTCCCTAGCCAACAAGTTGCAGAAATCCATCTGCCTGTCTCCACCGCCCCAGCTGAAATTGGAGGAGCAGGGCACCATGTCTGGCTCTCTTATATGGGTACTGAGGATCAAATTCAGGTCTTCATGCTTGTACAGCAAGCACTTTACTGACTAAGCCACCTCCCTAGCCCTTTCAATTCACGTAAGATTCTCTGTGTATTCTTTATTATTAAGTATACTAATTCAATCTCCTAAAGGCTGATTCGTCATAACAAGGACTCCTATCTCCGATTGCTCCAGCCAGAAAGGACTGACATGGGTACAACTTTTTTCTGAAATGGTCTACCCATTGTTTACTGATGGCATTAAAGGCAGGAAAACACTGTGTCTGCAGGGCAATGTGGAAGAATGAAACCCATCTGGTAAGGAAGACTAGTTTTCCTCCTATTTATAGACTCTGAAATCATTCAAAATACACTATACCCTTCTTGCAGTTACCTATAACACATTTTTCAAGCATTGATAAACTGCCTTGCCAACAGTTCTTATTCAAGTCCTTCCTCAATAAAAATATTCTAAAAGACTTCCATTATTGAAACTCTTATACCCAATAAAAACCAAGGGAAAAATGCTTAAAATATCTACATAAAACATGAAAAAGAACAACATCCTATAAATCAGATTTCTATTTCATATTGCATCAAGCCAGTTTTCATAATAAACAGATGCCAGGTTTTTCAAAGTTAATTGATTGATTGATTGATTGCCTTTTCAAAAATGCTTATTAAATACCAACAATGTGTGGGATATTGTTCTAGGCAAGCTGCATATTTCAGGGGAATAAAAGACAAAAGTTTCTGTTCCTGGAGAGCTGACGCTCAAGTGGGGAGACAAACATACACAAGGAAAACGTAGCATTTATCATATTTTTAATTTCAGAAGAATAAAGATTGTGAGGAAACTGTCATGGGTAATTGATTTACCAAAGCTCTACTGACTGATTCATGTTACAAACTTTCATGAATAGAGTAATTATCCTTAATTGCTAATTTATAGGGCATAGAAAACAAGTCATATGGTTACCACTTTATTCAATTAGAATAATAAGATGACATATTCTAGAAAAATGATCTCAGGACTACCTGCTAGGAGGATTGTGAAACCAGCTGTCATAATGAGTCAGTCTGAATGAGGTTATGAATATGACCCTTCTCGGCTCTGCCTATAAAGGTTGCAGAGGGATGTGGTGGGATTCAAAGGATCTGGCTTCAAGGCACGAGTCAGACAGCCACAGGGGGAAAAAATGGGATTTCAAACTGTTCAAAGCCACTTACAGGGTCACTGGGAGATTTACGTACAGTGAAATACTATATGGAGAGCCAATAAAATGTTGGCCAGCAACAGAACACGACATTAAATCTTCACAAGGTTCTGATAAATGACTGCGTACACTTAACTCTTGAACATCCAGACCACTGTCATCACAAGACAGAAAACTAGATAATACACTCGCACTAGTTATACAAACACAATCATATAAAAAACTCATATAAACACTGGCTAGTATTTTTCCCAATTCAAGAGCAAAATCATCTTGGCCCAAGAAGGGTATCTTACTGGCTCTGCAAAGAGGACTGGCTTACCAGGGCATTTTTATCTCTTATAAAAGACATGTGACAAGGGCAACATTGACAACAGAAGGGCCAATATAAAGGATTAATGGCAGGCAACTGAAGATAGATAGAAAAACAGGTCCACATCACATCCACACACTTACAATCTAGTATACGTTTTGAACAAAGGTGCCTAGATAATTCAATGCAGAAAAGTAGAACTTCCAACATAGGGTGCAGCCACACACAGAAGGATGAAGCTTGATCTCTATCTCACACTATAAACAAAAGAAATTCAAAAAGAATCATAGATATGAAAGCAAGTCAAATTTAGAAAAGTCTGAGACCAAAACAGACATGTAATCTGCATAACCTTCCGTTAGATGATCACTTTTTAGATACGACACCAAAAGCACAAGCAACCAAAAGAGAAAGAAAGAAACAGAACTTAATCACAACAGAAAGCATTGTTTCAATGAACAGCAATACCATGAAAACAAGGCTGGTTTCAGCCGCTAGGCCCTAAGTTCCAAACCTCTGTATCACAAGACAGAAGGCAGGTGGGGAGTGGAAGAGGAAGAACAGCGGGTACAATAGTTGTGAAGCATATATAGCTCAGAACTGTTTAATATCCAGAAACATCCTAAGAAACTGAATAAACACAGAAACAACTGGAGATACTAAGTTTGGAAATTTTCAGTCTATCAGGGAACAGCATCCTGCCAACCAAAGCTATTGCTGCCAAAGGAAGAATCATCTCTTGAGAATCTGGCAGTCATTCAGGAGGGCTGGAGAGATGGCTCAGGAGGTGAGAGCACTGGCTGCTCTTCTAGAGAACCCAGATTCAATTCCCAGCACCCATATGGTTGCTCACAGCTTTTTGTAACTCCAGTTCCGGAGGATCTGACACTCTCACACAGACATACATACAGGCAAAACACCAGTGCACATAAAATAAAATAAATAAAATTTTTAAAAAAAAGAACGAAAAAAGAAAGGCATTCAGACAAAGCAGGCAATCACAAAAGAACGTGTGTGAACCATGAGACAGCCCAGAACTCTTGTCTTCCTGCTTCAGTCTCCCTGATTCCCCACCCCACCCCAAAATCAAAAAACAAGACTAAATTAAAGACACTACCATTCAAAAACAATTAACCAAAAACCTAGGGCTTCTCGGACCCTGCTATTTCTCTGACTGGTTCCCCAGCCAGTAACACAAACAGGTTTTCAGGTTGTTAATCTCAGCATCACCAAAGGAGTCAGAAGAGAGCGTTTGGACTTTTTCTTTTGCAGCTGAAGACTCAGAAAGCAGACAGCTATGGTGACTTCAGCCTAACACCACATGGTATCAGCACACAGAAACAAGTGCTTGGGAGCTGTCTCTGCAGCCCGCAGAGCTGGTGTCAAAAACCGAAGTATTCAAAAAGTCAGCCCCCATCAGCTGGAGGCTCCAAATCACAGCAGCATTTGTGAAACACATACACCACCACTACCATCATTCTTAAAATAAAAATTTTAAAGGCCAGTATCAGATCTAGCCCTCTGACCTTGATCTACAATCAAGAGCAAAACTAAATCTATTCTTTTTAACTTTGTCCAATATGCAATGATATTTGATACTAATTATGGACTGGCTATGATAATAATGCACAGCAGCCTAAATCGATTACAGAGCACAGGAAATGCCAAGAAATCATAAATCATTTTCTCTATCATCTTGTTTTATAGATGAGGAAAATATGGCATAGTAATGTAATAGCATCCCAGCATACTTTCCAGTAAAACCTAAATACCACATATATGAGAACCATTACCTGATGTGGGATTCCCCTCTATAAGCTGTGAATACCATTGGTTAATAAAGAAACTGTCTTGGCCTGTGCAGGGAATAGAAGTAGGCAGGAAAAACTAAACTGAATGCTGGGAGAAAGAAAGGCGGAGTCAGGTAGAAGCCATGGAGCCCACAGATGTGCTGAAACTGCTAGTAGGCCACGACCTTGTAGTAATGCAGATTAACGGAGATGGGTTAAATTAAGATGTAAGAGTTAGCAAATAAGAAGCTAGAGCTAATGGGCCAAGCAGTGATTTAAATAATATAGTTTCTGTGTGATTATTTCGGGGCTGAGCAGTCAGGAACCTACAAGTGGCCCCTTACAATAATGAACCAATACTGGAGACTTACAAAAATAAGTACTGGCAAGCCCCTGTACACGTGAAGCTTCCCCAGTAAGACAGGAACTCATTCTCCTGAAAGGCACAGCAGGGCTGTTTACAGACCTTGCTCTCCACCTGCCAGTGGGCTCTTTTGACTGCCACAGACTTAGAGAATAAGATCTGCTATTCAACCACAAGACACATGAATACAGGGAGAAAAGACTCGTATGTAGTGGACCCCTTATCATTTCAAAGAAATTCATCCCAGTTGTCAAACAACAACAACAACAAAAATACAGGACAATAGTCACATGACCTGATCAAAGAAAGAAGCAAATGTAAATAAAGCCTAGTCACAATGGCTACATCTATAAAACATTCCTACACATAAGGCTCAGAGAACATTGTGGAAGAGGGGTAGAAAGACTGAAAAACCAGAAGATCAGGAAGTTTCCTGTGAAGACTGTATCTCCTAGTAACATCAGAAGCTCTACGAATAAGATCTTACCAACGTGACTGGCCAATTGGGAGCTGAACAAGAACACCAAGAAAAGTCAAAGTGCACAGAGAAAAAAAAGCTCAGGAGGCCTCAATCTACACATAAACTACAGGAAGCTGAGTGAAGCTGTCCGGAAGGGGTGACCCTCTCTAGGGAAGAACAGACCAATTGGTTGTCCAGTGTCAAATGGTCAGTCCTGAAAATAAACATGCATGTAACATTATATGGACTCAGGTCATATTCAGGAAAGATATGCATGTAAGTGCATATATGCATGCAAAAATAATTGATAAAAGAAAGGCAATCAATAACCTTGAAGGAGAGCAAGAGAGGGTATATGGGAGAATTTGGAGAAAAGGGAAAGGTGAAATGTTGTAATTAATGTAGAATCTCAAAAATAAATAAGCAAAAAAGTAAATGAACTCCAGATCCTAAGGATATCATGACAAATGTGCCTTTGAACCTTCTACCAAATGATTACGCTCAGGCACTCTGCCTTAAAGGTACAGAAAAGTACTACAGTGATTAGAACTCTTAACCCTCAGAGCATAAAGAAAAAGGAATTTCCTTAAGCATTATAATCTAAATAATAATAATAAAGTACAAAGAAAGACTAGAGCATCAAACCAAAGTACGCAGTAAAGATCAGGAAGAGAATATTACTTTCCTGAACAATGAGGGAATAAAGTTGGCAGCATATGCCTACTGAACCCCCATACACTGAGATTTAATTCTGAAGAGCCACAGAACATAGTCTAGTGTTGCTCATAACTCTTATATTTAATATCCTGATAGGAAAAAAGAAATCCAACACAGACTATCAGGAAGAATTAAAAGTCCTCTGGTGAGGAAACATGTTCATTTGAGGAGTAAAAATGAAGGCGTGATGTTTGTTTTTATAAACAGTAAATAAAACACAGAAGAGATGGTTTTTTAAGCACTTTATTTCAGCTACACATAAACAGCAAAGGCACAATTTGGAGGGAAAAAAATAAAATCAGTTGAAACCTTCCAAAAAATTTAAAAAGAATGCTGGGAAAATTTCAAAAGAAGAAAAGCTTTCTTTCTACCAAAAGAAATGGAGATCCAGATTGCCCAAACCCTGCCATTTCTAGGAGAGATCATTTCCACTGCTAAACTATCAGTGCTACCAAGTGCTACCAATGGGTCAGAGGGGGAAAAAAAACCTCACCGATGGCATAGCTCAAACTTTGCATGGACGAGATAGTTTCAATCCTCAGAACCAAGAAAGCAAGCAAACAAAACAAGTATATGGGCTGGGGGGAAGGGACGACCCGCATGTGTGCGACTATTTAAAAACCCAAATCTCACTCATCTGCATGGGTTGGCCAAATACTGGTGACGGGTCACTGGAAGCTGAGGAACCAACTGTTAATAGCAAGAAAGTGGTCATGTACAGGAAACAGCAAACAAGAGACAGGAAAGCAAAAGCTAAAATTTCTCACTGGTGAAGAAAGAAGTTACATATACAGAAAGGCTGGAAACCCATGGTCGGGATTAGAGACTAATGTAAACTAAACCACTGCTTCTGAACACATACATATAAACATAAAAGCACAGACATCCACGTCACACGTGTCTTCCCTACTCCCATCCACTAGGAGGGCATGACAGCCTGGTGTCCAGATCCTGCTTTCTAAAATCCTCTCTGCTAAAAACAGCAAAACTCCTTGAGAAACTGCTGATTCTAGGTTTGGGTCAGAAAAGGGTCAGTCTCAGCCAGGAATGTGTAGCTGTGTCAAACTTAAAAGGACAATGGTGACATATTTTGTCAAAATGATAAAATGGCCTGCTTAAGGGTATTTGGGGACAACTTGAAAATCAAAATAATAAAGGCTGGAGAGGTGGCTCAATAGTTAAGAGCACTCACTCCAGAGGACTCAAGATTCAATTCTCAGCAAACACAACCATATAGAACTCTAGTTCCAGCGGGTCTGATACCCTCACACAGGCATACAAGCCGGCCAAACACCAATGCACATGAAATAAAAATAAACCATAAAAAAAGAAAAATTGATCTTTAAAAATAAATAAAACCAAAATAGTAATAGACTAATTAATTGGACTTAATAATTTAACAAATAGATGAATAAACAATTGCAGAACAGAGTTCTAGAGTGAAATTAATAAATGTAGGATCAATGGTAAAATCAGGAAATTGTTATTTGACAACAATCACAGTAATAAGAGACTCAAGCAAGAATAATAAAAGTGGGGAACCAGAATCTCCAAATCAACACAGGCCGTTGCCACTGCTCTTGCCTGGCCATCATAACAGATGGTAAAACCCAACTGCTGAAAACACATATACTTTGGTTGTAGGACATTGGAGAAATCAAGGTAAAGTCACCTAAGAACTTCCTCCCTGATGGCTAGTTTTCACAATACCAATAGGTGCTATGCAGGCTACTGAGAAAGTCATCGACGGTATTCACCCAGTGCTGACGCCAGCAAGACATAACCAATGGTTCAATAATGGCTAACTAACCCCTTTAGTTAAATCTGATTAAATCTGAGGTTTGCTCCATAGGGAGAATTTATGCCAGTCAAATTTCCATGGCTCTAGAGATGACAGGTTCTACGGAAAAACGTATTCCTGTTGTTTTACTAAACGTACTGTTGTCAAACTGCCTTGTAAATACTTATATTTCTATATATAGAGTGGTACTGTTCTCAACCTTGGTCAAAGTTCCTTTTTTTCTACAGTAATATAAAGAATGACAACTAGTCCAAGTGCTGAGAACAAGCTGCTAATGGGTTCTCAACTCTAAATGGACATCTGTATCACACTACAAGGTTCAGAGAACATCATGAAGAGGGAAAGCTGTAAGTACCAGAGGACAGGCGACAGGTAATGTGAAATGCTGTCACTGAGTTGTCACATGGCTGAGCTCTCCGGAACAACTGCACCTAGGTCACCTGCCTAAGACCTGCACAAGAACAGTCAATGAGATCAGCCAGCATTCTAGTCAGCAACACTAACTGGACTCCAGGGGTCACAAGGAAATTTAAAAAAATAGAAATGAAGATGGGAGGAGAATGTGGTGGGAGTTGTCTTGGGGGAGAGGAAATGAAAGACTTTGGGGTGGATATGATTAAATATATTGTATACATATATGAAATCAAAGAATAAATAAAAGATATTCTTAAACAAAATTGAAAAATGCTAAATACACAAGCATTGCAACAGAAGCCATTCTGGAAGCTCAGTAGCAAAGCACACACCGTTAGAACTAGACTTCACAGGTAGTAGACCGGCTCGCCTCCTCACCCACTGTTCTTCCTCTCGCTCTGACCACACACATCTTCTAGAGATGGAGTACAAACTCCAGTGCTGTTCCATGTCTCACCTCTTTAATCGTGATCCACTCACTGCTTCATGACAGAGAATTCAAACCTTCCCTCACTATACTGCTCAATATTGTGGCCCCAAGGAACACCTGTGTTCTAAGAAGATACCCTGTCTTCCCAAGCCAGTCATCTACTGGGTGTTCTTTTAAATACATAAGGTGTAATAGAAAGAGGCTGCATATTTTAAAAGTCAGACCTTACTATTAATATCACAGGAGTTTTAAGAAATAAATATCAAATTTGTAAGTATAAATGTCCTATAGTCTCAGGCATTTGAATGCTTGGTCCCCAGTTGGTGGCACTGTTTGGGTTAGTTTGGTAAGTGTGTCCTTTCTGGATTAAGGGTGTATTGGGGGCAGGCTCTGAGAGTTTAAAAAAAATCAAGACACTCCTAGTTCTGCTCCCTGTTTCTGGCTTGTGCTTGCCAGTAAGATGTGAGTTCGCAGCTGCCATGTCTACTGCCTCCTAGCCACAAAGGACTCTTATCCCCTCTGGAATTGTAAATCTAAATAAACTTTTGTATAAATTTCACTGCCCATGATAATGTATCACAGCAATAAAAAGTAACTAACACAAGGTCTGAGCCAGATACAGTAAACATCGCTTGAGGGACTAGGGCAGACATCTGAGCTCTAATCGAAAGACTGGAGAAACGCAGAGGGGAATTCACTATCAATTACTACATAACTAAACTTTCTTTTCTTCTAAGGTTTCCTATTCCTGTCCCTACACGTTAGGTGCTGTCTGCAGTGTGGGCTGTCTAAAGCACAGGGCTAAGGCTGCATTTTCAAGTGGAGGAACCAGCAGAGGCTGGCTCTATTACAAAACCAACCAGACTACAAGCACTTAACACCTTGGCTGTATGACTTCGACGAGCATGGCCATGGAAAAAAGGGAGGGAAAGAAGACTGCTGAACCCCATCACCTTTCAAGAGACGCTAGAGAACAAATGAGCAAGGTGGTGATGCTCAGGAAGCCCTGCAGATTACAGACCAGCAACACTGCAGATCCTCGCGCTGTACCAGACCCAAGGAATCAGGATCTGCATTTTAACAGGAGCATCGAGTGACTGGCATAAATAATGAAGTCTGAGGCGTGCTGTCCATGGATTCCCACCCTAATTGTCTAGTTTGGTAATTCTCCAGAAAACAGAGCTTAAACTTGGTTTTCTCAGAGATGCCTTCCCTACTCACAAAAGTCTGAAGCTCTGCACACTCCTCATTCACAGAACTTAAGACAACATGGGATGAGTCTGTAACTAACGGTTTAGCATTAGTCTTCCTTCCTCTGGGCTGCAAGTTCTGTGGCTGCAAAGAAAGGGCCATGTCTACCTCGCTCATCATGGTAGGCCCAGGCACAGAACAAGACGAAAGACTTAAGCTTTTTGTTGCTAATATTACAACCAGTACTGGATTCTAGAAAGTGAGAATAAAAACCACTAACACACTCTTGTCCTTAAACAATTCCTAAGTTTACAGGATTTTTGTAGAAGCTAACAAGAACCAAATCCTAAGAGGACAGTAACACTCACTCCTGCGCTCTATTAAATGACAACATGCAGCACAATGTTCTCCAAGGCCCCCCCGTTCCCTCGTCATGACTGGCAGGCAATCTATGCATCCAGCTGCCCTCCCTTTTGGCTCCTCCACCCCAGGGGATCCTTGCCCAGCCCTCTCCCTCTGCCTCTAACAACTCTAAGTTCCCTCAGCATCACTCCATTCTCCCCCAGAAGCTCATGTTATTTCTGGCACTATTCTCTCCAGCTGCTTCCTCAGTGCTCTCATCAGGCGTCGAATTTCCCTTGTTACCACCTTCAAGAGTGTCTTGCCTAACTCATTTCTAACCACTCAATTGATTTATTTCCTGTGAGCTGTCAAGTCTACTCTATTTTCAACAGAAACCACTCAAATCTATATCCCTGACCACTTTGGAGAATCTCCTAATTAACTGTTCAATATTCAATTGTCCTTCCACTTTCTTCATTCACTTCCCATAACCCCAGAAGGGATGGTTGGTGTCTGAGCAAATGCTATCTATCATCTCTTTTCTAATTATATTCCCCATGATTTTGTATTTGTTCTTGATTAGTAGACAAGAGTCTCTCAGATTTACAACCCAAAGCCTGTATCCAAATTCCATGATAATAAACGTGCATCTAAATGCCTAAGTTTGCAGCAAAAAAGAGCAATAGTGTTTATTTTTTCTTTCAACTCAATGAGAAGCATAAGTGAATAGGCACAGAAAACAGTGGATAGGGATACACAAAGGAAAAGGAATAAGCAAGCCTAAGCCACCATCAATCAAGATATATCACTCTTCCGTAAACTTAAATCTCACTCCACCTTTCCAGACTTAGACCGATGTGGCAGAAGTTAGCCTATTTTATATAATGGAATACAATGCAAGCGCTAATTTTGTTGGTATTATTGTTCTTGTTGTTTTGTTTCTAAGATTTATTCTTTGATGTATAATAGTGTTTTGCCTGCATGTATGTCTGTGTACCATGTGCATGCTTAGTGCCCTTAGAAACCAGAAGAGGAAACAGGAGTTACACACAGTTGTTAGCATTCATTCATGGCTTATAATCGAACCCAATGAAGAACAGCCAGTGCTCTTAATCACTGAGCAATCTCTCTAGCTCCGAGTTTATTTAGAATAGGACTTTACCATTTGCCTCAGAATGTGGCCAGGCACCATGAGAGACAAAATGAATAAAGATTATAACTTTCAATCCTAGCCATCAACCTAAGGGAATGGTGCTAATGATTAAAGTCTATGAGTGAATGAATACATACATAAAGTAGCTGGAGACATAAAGTCAGTTGATAAGCCCTGGGTTTGATTGGTTAAGTGTGGTTGTACACACCTATAATCCCAGCACTTGGCCTCAAAGTTATCCTTGGCTAGCCTGGGCTAATGAGACTCTACCTTAAAAATGTTTACTGTGTAAGCATGAGGACCAAAGTTCAGATCCCAACACCAATGCAAAAAGACAAATATAGAGGCCTGGAGTGATAATGGCTCAGTAGTTAGGAACACTGGCTGCTCTTCATTAGACCTGTATTAAATTCCCAGCATCCACGTGGCAGCTCACAAACATCTGTAATTCCAGTCCCAAGGAACTGGATTCTCTCTTCTTACCTGAAGGCACAAACATGCATGCAGGCAAAAATAGTTAAAAAGAAACAGATAAAAAACAAAGTCAGGAATAGCATATCCACAAATCCAGATACCAGGACTCTCTAGTTAGCCATTCTAGCTGAAAAACTACCTGCAAGTTCAGTGAGAGATTCTGTGCAAAATAAAAGATGGCAATGACAGAGAAAGATTCTAGATATCCGGGATGTCAGGCACCCACTAGAGCCAAACATACGCACATGGGGGAAAGGCGAAATTTGAGACAAGGTCTTACTATACTTCCCAAGCTGGTCTCCAACACTTCCCCGTTCCTGGCTTCAGTAATCCTCCAGCCTCAGTCTCCTTAGTAGCCAATGCTTCCAAGCTTGTGCCAGCAGATCTATCTGCTCCAAAACCCCTTGACTAAGATCTGATGAGCTTCCAAGCTGGCGAACAAAGAAAGGCGCTGAGAGTCTGACATGTCCTGAGAGAGCGTGAAGCTCACACTGCTCACACCCATCTCCTCACTAGGATGTGCTTCTGTGTCCATGGTAGAAGCACCTTTAATAAACCAGTAAATGTTTCTCTGGACTCTGTGATATGCCTTAGCAAATTAATGAAAGGGAAGTTTGTAGTTGGGAGATATGGGTTACAACCTAGAACTTGTGAATGGTATCTGAAGGGCTTCTACTGTGGAACCTGACACTATCTCCAAGTAAATACTGTCAGAAGTGAGTAAGATATGTACTTGGTGTCTTCTTGGGTGGGTGGGTAGGGGTGCTGTGTGGAAAATAACCCACACATCGGTCACAAAAAGGTTCTGTGGTAAGTCTGAGAGCAGATGGGGAAAGCGTTTGGGGGCTATTTTTCCTTTCCAGAGTACTTTCTAGAACGCAGCTTCAGCCTACTTTGTGCATCTTGAATAATGGATCAAGGTTTTTCTCCATATATATTCTGTATCACTTCACAAGCAGGAAGCAATTCTCCAAAAACCATGGTCATCTTTGCAAATCCACAAAAAAAGTACTCCTGTTGAGCAAAGAAACTTTGGAGCAATGTGGTGAGAAGGGCAGAAAAACCAGGAATGCCACTCTAGGAGTCCTCAGCTGAGTGCCTATGTCCAGCCCACTTCCCCCAATTCCAGGGCCCAGATCCAGAGCAAATCCCAATCCAGGGCAGGAGAGGGAAAAGCTACTGAGTTAGCCATGCCAGGAATCTCTTAATTTCTCAGTCACAGCACTGCTCTCATCCTGTCCCTGAGCAAAATGTACTGTGTCCAATACCCAACCATCATCAAGTGACAGGAAGGAGTAGAGAATCTTTGTACCATGCACAGCCAAATGAACCAGACCAGAGATATTGGAATATGGTAAGAAACAAAAAAGCCCATGCAATTACTGTTCTTGTTTGTGTTTGTAAAGTTATATGCACGTTTCTTTAAACACACAGCAATAAAGGATTACTGAACATATTATTCAAGAATTCAAGAATATTATTCTGAAGAACACTGAATGCTTATTCTTGCTTGTGTGCAAGGTTAACAGAACAATGAGGAAAGAGGCACTTCAACTTGCATGTTACCTGCAAAAACTTAAGTTTTTCCAACAATTTCAAGGTGTTTCAGAAGTGAGCACACATGTAGCAAAAGTTGAAGATTTGCTTCCTGTCAAATTATGTACTATCACTATTTGAAATGCTGATTGTCAATATTAGATCTCAAAATAAAATACAAATCACAACCCTACCACAGACTTTCAGTCTTTTACTGATGAGCTAGCACATTTTTCTTACCCTTAAAGTCCTAGGCAGTGTCAGAAAGGAATAAAAGCACAAGTCCCTCGTCATTTAACTGTTCCTGGCTTCCCCCAGACATGCTGCTGTTCCACTTTTCAAAAGAACTCCTAAGAATTCAATTAAAACTCTTATTCCTCTACCCAGGCCTGGAAGGCCTATGACTAATAAGACAAGGGCAGGGCGGCCTTAACCACAGGCTGACCTGTGTCCTAGGAACACCCACGGGAGGTCTGAGGAGATTCTACAGCTCTCACCAGAGGAATTTAACAAGGTAACTTAGCTCTTAAGTAATAGAAGCAGCCCTCAGCCTCTGGGCTGTAAAAGGGCTCAACTGCCAAGGTCACTAATACAAGTAATTACTGCATACAAAATAGCAGATCCCAGTGGGACCCCAGCACCCAGATCGGTTCTGGTTTCACCATGCAATAAACATAGAGGAATAGTATATCCTATTTTTCTTATTAAGGCCTGGGACAGTCCCTTAACAGCTAAAAAGATAAATTTACTTGATATAATGATTATGTTTTGGGTTGTTACCCAAATAATGATGTTTCAGATATTAAAACTACAAGACAACCTCCTGGGACAGAATTCATGAGGTTGAACACTTCACTAATATCACATGAGTGTATTTCAGGGACTGGAAACGAAAGCTTTGAAGTCCCTTTTGCTTTCCTTCTCTAGTACAAAGGTCCAGCCATCCTTAGTCTCGCACATGAGTCCGGAGGGCTCACCTGAGTGTCCCCTCCTGTACCTCACTAGTTTACCCGCCTTTGCCTCTGTCGAGACATCTGTCCCTTACACCATCTTCTCTGGAAAGACGTTTTAAAACCAACCACAACTAAGACGTGACTTCTCTAGCATTTTACTTCTAAGAAAGCCAAGGACATTTAAATTCACAAGTTCCTCTTTCCACTACAAGCAAAACTACTTCTCTCCAGTTAGCAGCAACCAAATGAGACAGAAAAACCACTCAGCCCAAAGCTTTGGCCAAAATCCCACAGAGCCCTGGCTGTCAAGCCTAGACTACTTGTCTCCCACAAAGGACTCTCGGCCACAAAATCCTCTTCCCATCAAGCCATAGAGAGCTATCAGTGGGGACTCAGGGCCATCTACACCATTCACACTCCAGCTCTCTGGAGTTCCGTCCCTACACATTCTCCTGTACTTGTTCTCCTGAGTTGACAGTTACTGTCATCACTCAGATCAGGACAACAGAGACAACAGGGACAAAGCCTGGCAGTCTTGGGTAGACAGGGATGGAAAGAACCCCCATCCTTAAGTGGTTCTAAAGTCAGGTACAGTCTATGCACAGAATAGATTTCTGCTGATTGAACATATTTCTCATCCCTGGAAGTTGGGGGGGGGGAAGGAACCCTCAAATAAATTGGAATTACTTAGCTCCCCCTTAAAACAAAGGAACTAGTAAATGTTTTAGACGATAGTGGAAACTGTGTTCTGAAATAACCCAATTTCACTTACGGCAAGTGTTTTTCTGGGAATAAGGGGCACATGGGACAAAAGAGGCCAGAAGACAAGGCCACCTGCTGTACCTTAGCCTGTCCATCACACCTGTGCCACCAGCTCCCAGCATCTGCACACGCAGTACATTTCCATGCTTCAGTGGGCTTCATCTTTGCTAAAAGCAGTTTAGCAGATGGCATGTCTGAACTCAAGTCGCATTTCCGCCAATTACCACTATGTCAGAGACCCCTGGAATTTTAAGATTCACAGACCTGTAATGTCTCTCTGACCTCCAAAACTGAAGAAACAATCCAAGCATGGTAGTGTACACCTATAACCTCAGGGAAGATCACCAGTTTGGGGCAGCCTGATCTATAGGGCAAGTTACTATCTCAATATTATAATACATACAAAAATTATCAGATATCATACTTTAAAGACTCTAATGGCACCACTAGAAATTCTTAAATTCAACAAGCACTTTCAGAGAGTAGCTGAATATATATAAGAAAAAAAACCAACATACAAGCATCAGTAGTTTGGAACAGGTGTTATTTTGACTGTTTCTGTTGTTGTGTTATCTGTTTTAAGACAGGATCTCATATATCCCAGGCCTGCCTGAAACTCAAATGTGTCCAAGGATGATCTTCTATTTCTGGTCCTCCTATCTGCATTTCCCAAGTGCTGGTATTAGGAGGGCATGGTATCACACCCAATTTATGTAGTACTGGGGACTCAACCCACAACTTCCCACATGTTAAATGAACACTATATCAACTGAGCTACAAACTCAGCTTTTCTCCCAATAACAAACTTGCTGAAAAAGAAATCAGGAAAAAATAAGTCACATTCACAATAGCTTCCAAAAAGGGAGAAAAAAAAAAGGCAAGGACAACCCCACTCAGCACCATCGCGCTGGCAGGAGGCGTTTCTCATGGCTTGGCACCAGACCAGACATTCACCAATGCCTAGAGGCAGAGTACCATGTCCACAGAACACGTGGATGAGGGCATCTTCAAGGGCCACCTGATGAGCAGCTGCTCAAAGACCACTGGCTCCTCTGTGATAGAAAAGGCTGGGAGAGAATGGCTTCAGTAGGCAGCATGGTCACATGCTTCAGGAACAGTGGGCATGACCTCAGAAAATAATGCTTTTAAGGTCCTGGGTCTGAGCCCTCTCCAACCTCTCAACCTTCCTCAGGTCTCTGGAGAAGTGCCAAAGAATAGGCTTGTGCCATGAGGACCTCAGGGCCACCTCTAGAGGCCTGTTCTCCCCCAATACAGGATATCCAAGGGTCTTCCTAGTTGCTGCCTTTCTCTGTGCCTCCTTCTCAACTACAGGCATTAAGGCACCTTCCAAAGGTCCTGTTTCCCATACTTTTCTTCAGATTCTTGCTTACTAGGCTGTATATTTGGCTGTCCAGCTGAGAATTTGGCTCAGCTTGCCCTTCAAAGACAGCATAAGACCTTGGCCGCCCTCAGGGCCAAGCCATTCCTACTAGCCAGCCACAGGAGGGAGGAATGATTAAAAATCCTAGACCAGCCAGTCAAGCAAGTCACAAAATACCACCCCCACCTGACATACACCACATACCACACCTCTCTCTCTCACACACACACACAGAGAGAGAGAGAGAGAGAGAGAGAGAGAGAGAGAGAGAGAGAGAGAGAGAGAGAGAGAGATAAAGAGAGAACCATTTGTCTGGATACAAGTCTTCCAAGCTGAAGACCAAAGGCCAAAACAGAAGTAGGCAGAAGGCAGTATGTTCGCTAGGTTTGTGAAGCTTCCATAAGCCCCACTGCCAAATCTCATACAGCCTTTTGGGGACTTGGGGTCAGAGGCAAAACAGCTCCTCTGCCATTGACAAGCCTTGACAGCTAAAATAACATCTCCAGATATAAAGGAGACAAAAAAAAAAGTACTAAGTGAAAGAACTCCACGGTAAAAACTTTAAGATCAAAAATTAAACTAAAGAAACACCTATCATAATCCTGAACTAGGAGATCATTATGAAAATAGCTGTACTGGGCTGGAGAGATGGCTCAGAGGTTAAGAGCACTGGCTGCTCTTCCAGAGGTCCTGAGTTCAATTCCCAGCAACCACATGGTGGCTCACAACCATCTATAATGAAATCTGGTGCGCTCTTCTGGTGTGCAGGCATACATGCAGGCAGAATGCTGTATACATAATAAATAAATCTTTAAAAAAAAAAGAAAGAAAATAGCTGTATTAACTGACAGAAAACTACAGATCTAACTCAATCCCTACCCAAATTCAATTACGTTCTTCAAAGAATTAGAAAAGGCAATCCTAAAAGTCACACCCAAAAGACTTGCAACAGCCAAAGCAATCCTGACACCAGGTCTGGACGTGCCCCCGTAATACCTATCTCGGAGCGGCAGTACTGACACAGAGACAGTCGTGTAGACCAGTGACACCGAGATACACCCATACAGTCACAGTCATCTGATTTTCTACAACAGTGTCAAAGACATACTAAGAAAAAAAACCTCTTCGATTAATGTTGCAGGAAAACTAGATGCCCATGTGCAGAAGAACAAGACTAGATCTGCACAAAAATCACTCCGACTAAGGCCTGAAACTTTGAAACTACTAGGTAATTGATAATATATTCAGTCAAGTTCTTTCTTTTTAGACTCCAATAGCACAGGGAAGAATCCCAAACACTGGTAAGTAAGACTACATGAAATTAAAACTCTTCTCCACAACAGAAGAAAACAATCACCAGAGTAAAAAGACAGCCAACAAAACAGAGACTGGGAGAAGTTTCTTGCCAACTAAGCATGACTGAGGATTAATGTCTAAGATGTATAAAACCACAAAAGCAAACGCCAAACCAGACACGGAGGCTACAAAGTGAGTTCAAAGACAACACACACAGATAATCAACCAATGAATGAGCTAATAAACACAGAGACACTTTTCAAAAGAAGAAATACAAATAGTAATTATTTGAAAGTGTTCCATAGTCTCAGCCATCAGGGAAATGAAAACTAAAACTGCTCAAGATTCCATCTCACTGACAGCCTGTAATCCCAGCACCTGGACAGTGGAAACAGAAGGATCCTGACACCCCGGCTCAAAAAGGAGTAGGGAATTCTGGAGAGATGGCTCAGTAGTTAAGTGCTTACTTACTCCTGCAAAGGAGTTTTGTTCTAGCACCCACTGCAGTGATTCCAGGGATACCTGACAACCTCTTCTGGCCTCCGGGTGACCAGCACACACATGCACAGACACACACATCACATAAATGAAAATAAAATAAATCCTTTTTTCAAAAAGAAAACAAAAAAACAAGAAATGATGGTGAGTATATTACCCTTATTCACGCCTGGTGAGACACTTGTGCAGCCATCATGGAAATCGGAACAGAGGTTCCTCAAAGCACCTCATGACCCAGATATGATTACATGCCCATCGACTCTAGGCCAACACACCACACAAACATTGGTACATTTACATTTCTTGCTGCACTATTCTAAGAAATGGAGCCAACTTACCTATATATCCACAGATGAAAAGCTAAGGAAAATGTGGATTATATACACAGTGGAGTTTTATTCAGCCATAAAAAAAAATAAATAAACTAAAATCATGATATCTGGAGGAGGTAAATGGAACTAGAAATTATGTTAAGCAAAACAAGCCAGACTCAGAAAGACAAATACTGAATATTTTTCTCATAGTGTGTGTGTGTGTGTGTGTGTGTGTGTGTGTGTGTGTGTGAGAGAGAGAGAGAGAGAGAGAGAGAGAGAGAGAGAGAGAGAGAGAGAGAGAAATGAAACTGAGACCAGGACCGTGAGATTAGAGGAGAGAGCATCCATCCTCTTAGGGAGGTAGATGTGGGGAGAGAAGGCGATGGGGTACCGTGATGAAGCAGGAGTGGAGACGACTGGGGAGAAGAACAGGGAGCAGTAAGGTGGGGGAAGTGGACAGAGTGGGGAGGAGGATAACTACGTGAAAATGCCATGAGACATTACTTTGCATGTTAAATTTATTTTTTAATATTTATTTATTATGTATACAATATTCTGTCTTTGTGTATGTCTGCAGGCCAGAAGAGGGCACCAGACCTCATTCCAGATGGCTGTGAGCCACCATGTGGTTGCCGGGAACTGAACTCAGGACCTTTGGAAGAGCAGGCAATGCTCTTAACCTCTGAGCCATCTCTCCAGCCCCTGCATGTTAAATTTAAAAATTAATTTTAGGAAGGTAGCTCGATGGTTAAGAATGCTTCATGGGACTGGAGAGATGGCTCAGCAGTTAGAGCACTGGCTCTAACTCACCAGGTTGAGGTGGTGTACACCTTTAATCCCAACACTCGGGAGGCAGAGACAGCTGGATGGATTTCTGAGTTCAAAGCCAGCCTAGGCTACAGAGTGAGTTCCAGGACAGGCACCAAAGCTACACAGAGAAACCCTGTCTCGCCTTTAATCCCAGCACTCGGGAGGCAGAGGCAAGTGAATCTCTGTGAGTTCTAGGTCAGCCTGGACTACAAGAGCTAGTTCCGGGACAGGCTCCAAAGCTACAGAGAAACCCTGTCTTGAAAAATCAAAAATAAATAAATAAATAAATAAATAAATAAATAAATAAATAAATAAATAAAAAAAATTCACACACATAAAGTAATATTATGTGCTTCCTGTTCTTCCAGAGGACTCGGGTTTGGTTCCCAGGACCCACCCCAGGAAGCGCTAGGAGACCTGACACTCTTCTATAGGCCAAAGGCTCTCCCGATTGTTGATGATACCATGCCCAGCACAATTCCCACACTAAGGGGGGGAAGAAAAAAACCTTTTCTTGTGTATTCACACCAACACTTCTGATACCAAACTGTGGGCAGGGCTCTCCACAACAAGCAATTCTCCATTGCTTTGCAGACACTCTTGGGGTTGCCCTGCAATTCAGTCCTGGCACGCATACTTGGACTTAAAAAGGTTAAGAGAGTGGTTCCACCTGACTTCAGACAGCTTCTTCTGCCTCAGTTTCTTTTCTAACTGACTTGTCAGACACTGGAGTTCCCACAACCCTCTTCCCAGGGTTATTAACTTTTAGAAAAACTTGAAAACCTCTTCTGCTTACTTGATTACTGAACTTTAACAAAGGGAATCAATTCAGAAACAGCCAGATGGGAGAAAAACATAGAGTAAGATATAAGGGAAGGGGGCTGGAGAGATGGCTCAGAGGTTGAGAGCATTGCCTGCTCTTCCAAAGGTCCTGAGTTCAATTCCCAGCAACCACATGGTGGCTCACAACCATCTGTAATGGGGTCTGGTGCCCTCTTCTGGACTGCAGACATACACACAGACAGAATATTGTATACATAATAAATAAATAAATATTTTAAAAAAATATGAGGGAAGGGTGTGGTTTCCATGTCACCCAACTAACACCTTCCGTATGTTCACCCACTCTGATGTTCACCTCGGAGACACAGCGGATTAACACAAGAAAGAAAAATGAAAGGGAGCTGGGACTAGGTGGTGGCAGAGTATGTGCATGAAGCCCCAGCAGAGTTTGATCCCCAGCACCACATAAACCAGGAGTGGTAGAGGCAAGAAGATCCAAAAACTCAAGCTTTTCCTCAGTATCGCCTAGAATGGGTAGGAGAGAGAGAGGGAGACAGAATAGAGAAGAGAGGAGAGGGGAGGGGAGGGGAGGGGGGAGAGGGGAGGGGAGGGGAGGGGAGGGGAGGGGGAGAGAGAAGAGGAAAGGAGAGGGGAAGGGAGGGTAGGTGGGGAGTGGAGAGGAGAAGAGAGGGGAGGGGAGGGGGAGAGAGGGGAGGGGAGAGGAGGGGAAGAGAGAAGAGGGGAGGGGAGAGAGAACTTCCAGAAACCAAGAACAGAACGTGGGAATTCAAAGTTGTCATATCTGTAAAAGATACTCAAGACTTCCGTAGCAATAATGTGCCAGGATATTGGTGCCAAGTGATAGGAAGATCTCGGGAATCTATGCAAATACAAGGTAAAGTGGCAGATAAGTGTTAAAAGGAGCATATGGCCTGAATCAGGCACATAAAATAACTTCTCAGCTGTCAGTGATGACCCAGGAACACCATCTGACAGTCACTGAAATTGGACCCTGATGACAACCCAATACTAAATAGATTAAAAGCAGAGTCCTGAAAGCCATCAAAATAAATGCCAGAAGAGAACCGCTCACAAAATCCTGGCATACTCAACCCTACAAGTGCACTTATCCATCGTGTGTCCTGCCCCTTCAGCTACATAAGACAGTTTCAAAGTTAAGCAAATCAGTGCGTCCCAAATGCCAGTCTCAGGCCAATCACGAACTGAACCTCTCAGGATCATAGAGAAGGGGCTTTTCCAGACACAAATTCCCAGGCCTCCCCAGATGCTAATTAAGTACTTCTCCAAGGTGGTCCTCATACAATGACCTGCTTAAAAAAAAAGTAGGGATTCTTTTTCTAGCTTGAGGTCTTCTCCTGAAAGGATTTAAAAAGGGTTTTCTATTTAAAAACAAAAACTGAAGTCCAGCAAGGTGGCACTTACTGAAACTGAGGCAAGATTATGAGTTTCCGGCCAGAATGGACAACACAGTGAGAATAAATAAACACACAAATGAATAAATAAATAAATACAGCAAAAATAAGCAAACTGAAAAGAAACCCTGAGAGGAAGTACTAAGAATGCACAGATGAAGATGACTGGGAACAGAGCTCAAGGTAGGCATGCCTGGCCAGCAACGGCTCGGCGCTCAATTCCAAGCATAAGAAAAATAGATAAAGATAACTCCTATATGTAAAAAATGTCTAGAAAAATAACAGCTGACTCCACGCAAGGAGTCCCTCAAAGACCTAGGCAAAAGCAGACTCCTCCCATTAATTATTTGCTTTTTTTATCCTTCCCTTTATAAACCAAGGCCTGCTGCTGCAGGGAAACACGAGGGCATTCAGAAGTAGGTGGAGAGTGGAAAGATAGAGCCCACTCAGAGCGAGCAATCGTACCCACCTGCTGATCCTGAAGAAGCCAGCGCCTCCCTCACTCTACCAATTTCCATCCACACCACTGTTTGATCAGCCTAATTCATACTCTTTAATCTGCCACACTAGAAAACTGGATTTCAACTAATCCACCTTCTGTAAAATAAAAATAAATAAATAAATAAAAAAGTGGGATAGCCAGGCAGTGGTGGTGCACCCCTTTAGTCCCAGCACTTGCAAGGCAGAGGCAAGCAGCTTGGTGTGTTCAAGGTCAGCTTAGTCTACAAAGCTAGTTCCAGGTCAGCTAGGACTGTTGCAGGAGACACCCTGCCTCAGGGGTGGGGGTGTTTTTGTTTGTTTTTAATTAAAAAGCAGTGGGGACAGAAAGCACATTTCCTGAGGGATAAGCACCAATTCGGAGTCAAGCCTGCCACAAGGTCTGTGATTTCTCAGCTTTGTTTCAGTGTGCCTAAAAGAAATGTACCAGCTTCCGGTATACACAGCGCTATGGGACTAGAGGTTTAGCGGCAATGAGTCACTGTGGAATGGAGGTAAGCTGAGTCTAAAGTAGAATGTCTACATCAATTCAGATGAAGAACCAAAACAAATGCATGAAGGCCAAAACTTTGATCTCCTGGCTCCTAGGCCAATGAGCTCTGCCACTCTACTTCCCAGGGGCAGTATTAATAAACTGGTTTCACTAACTGAGGCAGATTCTCCAAATACCTGTCTGTTATGCAAGGCTGACATCACAGGACCACCCAAAGCAGATCACTTCCTACACCATCAGCTCAGTGAGAGAGGAAATGCTGCTCTAAGTCACTCATCACCTTTACATTCACATCACAAACTTCAGCACCTCTCAGAAAAGACACCTGTCACCAAGTCTACTGACCTGAGTCAGTCCCTGAGATCCACATGGCAGGACAGAACTGACATCCCTGTTGTTCGTTCTCTCCCCCACCCTCTCACACATACAACACCTAAAAATGAAACCAAAATTTCATTAAGTTTACTACAAGTTGCTTGACTTACTAATTTAAAAAAATAAAAGCCAACTGAAACTACTGTTCATTTTTGAACCATTAAAGCTAAGTGAGACAAACATATTAGTTTATCATATTAAGTCTCACTGGAAGTAAGTGAAACCCCACAACACTCCATCTGCATTAGAAGCTCACAACCTGTGATTCAGCCATAAAAACAAAAAGCATATGTCATTCTACCATGAGAGGAAGTAGCAACAGAAAGTGGGTATGTATCCATTCTCAGTAGTACTTAAAATTTGACTACATCCACACTACAAGACTTGAGTCGCTAGAAGCCCACAGTGTCCCAAGCCTGCAATCCCAATGCTCGGGAGGCTGAGGAAGAAGAATCACAAGTTTGAGCTCAACCTGGGTTATGTCACATGTTTCCAAAAAAAAAAAAAAAAAAAAATCAACTTCATTGAGTCATTAAAAAAGTACTGTCCACCGATCACCAAAGCCCCCAGCCAGCCTAACGAGCACAGATGTGCTCCAGCCAGTTTCCCACCCCACCTGACCATTAGTGTAAACTATTCACTGACACAACTAAAGTTTACCAGGTTAATAGTACTGAAAGGAACTTGTAGCAGCACTCTACTCCCTAAAAAAACTAATGCTAACAGAAGCATAAACACCAACAGTGGTGGGGCTCGCCTTTAATCCCAGCACTCGGGAGCAGAAGCAGGCAGATCTCTGTGAGTTCGAGGCCAGCCTGGTCTACGAGAGCTAGTTCCAGGAAACCCTGTCTTGAAGAAAAAAAAAAAAACAACAATGACAGATACTACTTAACTCCTACCTAGAATATGAACGCTATTTAATCCCCAATTCTGTCTGCTTTAGCATTTGTTTTCATCCGTTTCCATCACAGGAAAACTTGAAAATAGTGGACTAATTCATAGGATGTCAAAATAGCCTAACTCTTGGTCCTAAGAACCAAACCTCAGCCTCTCATTCCATGCATTTATTCAGTAGACTGTCAGCTACTGATCTCACCAGGATACAGGAGCAATTACTACCCCTACTGCCTGCTCCTTTACCATCCTTAACCACACGTTATGTAATAACTCATGTTCAGTCCATAGCATTTGTGTGTGAGACTGAACTGAAAGACACTGAAGAACTACTGTAAAAACACTGGAGAACAATCATCAGTGGAAACCCCACAGCTCTGCACTTGTCATTTCTCTGCTGGAAACACTTCCCTTGTGGTTGGCTCTTTGATGTCCAACAGATTTCAGTGCAAACGCCAACTGAGAGAATTCTTTCCTAAACGCACTATTTAAAGGAATCGCCTCGCTCTTGCTCCCAACCACCCTGTTGTAATCCCCCATGTGAATTCACTAAGCTCCATTACATGCTGACTTATTCCCTTCTTTACTGTCTGACTCCTCCATGAGCCATAGGATAAAAACCCAATGCCCAGATAGAGCTTGAACAAAAACTAAATGTTCAATAAAAAAAAAAGTATCACAAAGCCTGGCATAGGGGCACATGCCCACATTCCCAGCTCTCAGGAGGAAAAGGCAGAAGGACTACCACAAGTTTGAGGCCAGCCTGACCAATCAACATAGTGCTCCACAATGAGACCTGTCGGGGGGTAGGGCGGAATATAATTACTTACTATTTATTTAGTTCCGTGGCAGCACTACTATCAGCATAACTAGAGCCAGAGAGAGGGATGCTTCATTTTCACTGAAAAATCTCAGAAAGTGTTCAAGATACAAGAATAACTTTCTGTTCCTTTACTGATCTTGATTGAAACCTCCCATGCATAACCGCTGGAAAATGGGCAATGTCAAACCTACAGGGAAAAGTATCCTTATTCTACTTCTGTGCACATGACTCCTCGAAAAGATTTTCCAGCTACCCTATACTTCTGAATGGTAAACAAGGGTATCTGAAGTAGCTCAGCAACAGGGATGCTTTTGTTTGTCCTACGTAAAATAAGCACATACAGAAGGAAGCAACTCAAAAGCCACCTGTGTGGTGCATGCTGGTAATCGCAGCACTGAGGCGGAGGCAGGAGGATGGGAAGTCCGAGGTCACAGGAGTTTGAAGACAACCTGGTCACAGGAGACTCTGTCTTAAAAACAGAAAAGTCAAGCAAGTCAACATCAACAGGCTACTCTGTCCCCACTCAAATCTCAAAAGAAACACACCTCTTAGTGCAGAAGTCTAAAATATATTTAAGTATAATGAACTCAATTTTAGAAACAATCTTCTACAGGCTATACTTCAAAGAAATGTCCACAAAGCTACCTGGGAGGAAATTTACACTTCACAACAAACTGGCAGAGGGAATGCTTATGGAAACAACAAGCTAAGGTCATTCACTCTGAAGGGTCCTTTCCCCTTCCGAGAGAGTGAGTGCGGGACTCCACAACCCTCCAGTCTTCCACACCGTGCAGTAAGGTAAGCTACTTCCACATCTGCTTGCAACAGGCACGGAAGACTGAAGAACACACCTCATTCTACAGCTGTCACGTGTGCCTGCCTGAGGAGGTGCGTAAACACCAAAATTCAGAGCTAAAGGTAACTAGGTCAGTAAAGCCAGAGAAGACAGCCTTTTCTAAGTAGCCACTAAGGGGATGACCAAACCTCACCTATGGAACATCTGCAGACACGTTCTGTCACAGCTAGAGGAAAGTCTAGCATAGTATTCAGAGACTCAGAGCAGGGAGCTTTCACAGGTTCAAGAATAAGATCGGATGTGACAGAAACATGTAATTTCTTGAGCTGCATTCTGCCCACCTGCATCACTGCTAGTATCCCAACTCAAAACACAGAAATCTGTGTTCATTTTTCCCTCAACCTGAGTAACAAGATAGCTCCATAAAGCTTGTGTCAGCTTATTGCCCACTTCTTCCATAAGGATACTCCAGAACCAACCATCTTTCCCCAATCTAGAAAGTACACACAGCCACTGGCATCACAGTTGGTTTTTTTAAATACTAGCGAAAGAGAGGGAGGGAGGGAGGGAGGGAGGGAGGGAGAGAGAGAGAGAGAGAGAGAGAGAGAGAGAGAGAACTACTCCTCACTGAAAAACGACTTCTACCATCAACCATTTCTGACCCTCAGATCAGCCCAGTGCACAGGACCTGAATGCTCCCACTCAAAAACACACCTTCGACTACTCAGTGTTCCAATTTCTGCACCCTTCCAAAAGGCCGAAGAAAGCAGCATCTCTGTTTTCTATCAATACCTGCAAGAAAGCTCTCCTCCCTCCTTCGCAGACTTCTTACAAAGCAGTTTCTAGTACCACTGGAAACTATTACTCTCCAAGAAAATACAACTTCGCTTAGCAGAAGAGCTTCAGAGAGCAATTTACCACTGGTTGATTGTTCATCCCAGACAAGGCCTCTAAACCGGACACAAATCTGCTGCTGGTAACTCACCCACCCACCCTCTGCAGTGTGGTCAGGGCGTGCAGCAGCCCATGCCCGGTACAGACTGCTCAAATCACTGAATTTTAAATGCCACACAACAAATACTCCTAAGCACACGGCAACCATACACACCAAATGAAGTCACACAACCACAACAGCAGCAACCAGCAAGTCATGGAACAGCACCTAATCTTTTCTCAACTCAATTACAGTCAGCTTCCACTGTTCTATAATTTGTGGTCATGCATTACCAGCCCCACCCTTCATGTTAGAAAGTAATACCCCGAAGTCCTGGAGTCCTGGAGTCAGGCCCCACAGCAGTTTATACTAGCTTGTGTTGTGGCAGGCAGACCTGGGTTCAAGTTTCGCCTCTGCCTCTATTTACTAATAAAAAAGGTACCTGGGTAAGTGAGCCTATCTGAGCCTCAGACTAGACATCTGCTTACCAGATGATACAGATGAAATGCAGAGAGAAGCCAGCTGAAGACGTGAGTGACCACTGATAATATAGTATCCACAGGGGAAATACCCTGGAGGCTGCCAACATTGTTGGAAGCAAAAATAGGTTTAGCTTCCTACAACTCCCCTCCTACAAAAGGGCCACCTTTAAGAAAAAGTCAAGCCTTGGTAAAAAAACTAAAAAATCCACTGCAGGCCACCAAAACCACGCCGGACAGCTAAGCGACACTCTGTTCCTGTAATGAAGAGAAGACCAGTGTGAATGAAAAGGGTAATGAAAGAGGAAGCACTTCAGGAAAATTCTTTCAAGAGTCAAAATTTCAGAGAGAAAACATGGACCTTGGAAATTCCCTATTCATTACGTCTAATGAATTCTGACTGTCTGTACATAAACAGAAAAGGCAATAAGGCAATACTGCATATCCCAAGAAATCTCAGCTGATAGCTGAGATTTATCTAAGAAATGAAGACATTAGCATTCTAGGAATCTGGAGGTTGAATTTACACACATAAGCTGCAAAATACTTGTGTCTGAGAGTGGCACATGTTTGTACACATACTTGGGTGTATGTTAGGGAACATGTGCCTGAGTGCTCATGCAGAGGCCATATAAGGCTACTGGAACATAGGAGAACATCTCTTTCTCTATCACTCTTCACCTTATTCCCTGGATAACGCTTAGGTTACAGGAACTGGAACGGCCATGTCCAGCTTGAATGTGGCTTCTAAAAGATTTGAACTCAGGGCCTCATGATTGCACAGCAAGCACTTTTATCCACTGAGCCACCTTTTCAGGTTCCCCGTAAAGAAAATATTAACTCTGTGAAAGACAATAGGACAGCAAAAGAATTGTTTAAAAACTGGCTCTTTGAGGAAAAAAATATCTTCCACTCTGGAGGGAAAAATTAAAGTTATGATATGAAAAGGAATCTAAAAGAGTACAGTCATCTCAATCTGAAAACCCGTTGTTAACAAACAAGAAAAGTCAGAGCTCAATGTGGGGGGGGGGGGCGTTAAAAAGGACAGATCATATAAAAAAATAAAACAGATTTGTGATACAAAATTAGCATGGGAAAGCCGGGCGATGGTGGCGCATGCCTTTAATCCCAGCACTCGGGAGGCAGAGGCAGGCGGATCTCTGTGAGTTCTAGACCAGCCTGGTCTACAGAACTAGTTCCAGGACAGGCTACAAAGCCACAGAGAAACCCTGTCTCGAAAAACCAAAAAAAAAAAAAAAAAATTAGCGTGGGAGTGAGGGTGATAGAATTCAAAATTCCGAATGAAGAAAGTGAAGGTACGCAAGTGGGCAGGATCTGTACAGGTTAGAGTCCTACACAGGGAATCTGAACACCTGGGCTCTTATTGGCTCCAATCCAAACTGCCATGTGCCCTTAAGGCAAGGCACTGGCCTTCTTTAAAACAAGTCTCCTTACCCTTAGGAAGTGAGGAAATACTAATTAGCATAAGATCCCTGCCAGCCTAAGGCAAAAGTATGCAAAGATCAGGAGCTTTCAGGCCTTACAAACTGGACACAGAGAGAAAGTTGAGAAAACTTTGTGTAAGTAACTGAGTCAGTGGAAACAGAAAAAATTCATGACAGCTAAGCACTCCTGGGGTTCCAGGAAAGAAAAGATGTCAGGATCTCGGAAAACAGCGAACTGATCGGCATAAGTCAAAATGGACAGAAAGAGGGGGATGGGAAGAACTATCCATGAACTATCTCCGTTAATGTATCAGTAACAGATCTGCTTCTGGTAAACAGCCAGGGGCTCTGAAAGCCGCGACCACGAGAATCACTGTGACCGAACCCATGACAGGGTGACCAGAAGGCAAAAGTCAAGGGGAATTCATGCGGGGTTCTGCCAGGTGAAGATTCGGAGTGGGTGGAGAGTGAGGAAGGGGCAGAGGAAAGGCGAACTGAGACCATGCAGGCTGACGGAAGGGGAAGGAGTCAATGCCTGACTCCAGCTCCAAGGCGACAGAGGGGTCCGGGTCTGGGGCCCCGCTCTCACCATCTTGACGATGCCCCGCTGCACGGTGGGGACCGCGGGTCCCCCGGAGGAGCCGCCGCTCTGCGCGGAGGAGGCCATGTGTGGAGCTGGAAGGGCAGCGAGTGGGGCGGCCGGCCGGGCTGGAGGTGTCAGGATAGGTGTCGGCGCTGGGGAGAGGTTGCAGCGACGAGGAGCAGGCAGGCAGGCGACAGGCTACCGACGGCGGACTGGATGGAGGCGCCAGGCGCACACTAAAGCAGCAGCGGGACTGAGAGCAAAAGAGGAGACGCGATCTCCGCCGCCGCCACACGTTCTACTCGCCGCGCAAGCGTGCCAGAGCGCCACCGCCCTCCGGCCAATTAGCGTCCAGAACCCGCCGGACCTCAAGCCAATAGGCACGCTGTTCGTGAAGCCCCGCCCCTTGGTTCCAAAAAGGGTGGGGAGCTCCAGGAAGCGCTGAAAGAGCTGATTTGCGGTGACGGGCGAACTACGGGGCGGGACTTCCGGGGAAGTCTGAGACAGTGGTGTCGGGAGGTGTAGTGGGAAGGAAAGGACACGTCAGCATCTGGCCGTGGGGCGCGGGGAGCCATGGGAGCACCGAAGGCGGGGCCGGTCGCGCCCTCTTGCCTGGCCCCGCCCCCGACCCGACCCGCCCCTCCGGCGGCAAAGCGGGCACGTGAAATAGCTGCACACCGGGTCTGAAGCACCAGGCCTCTGGTCCTGGACCCAGGGAGTCTCAGTGCAGGCTGCTCTCGGAGCTCCGGCGTTTCCCTTCTGCAAAGCAGAGGTGACTTTGGAAAGTAGCAGTCATTGGGCAACCTGCTGATGTTGGTCTTGACTCGGAAAACGGCCGCGGATCTTTACCACTGGGGTAAAGTGAGCTCTGCTAATGTTTGTTGATGGAAGTAATAGCGGAATGACGCGTCCTGTTCACGCGGAGAATGACCTCGTTTTCTGATTTCTTTGCTGCTCCAGCTGAGCTTGGAAAAGCCTTGGGATGTGCCATCCCAGAACTGGGCAGAAAATCCCTTACCTCACTCCTGTCCTCAACAATTTAGGTAACGATATTGAAGTGGGACAGGAAAGTCATATCCAATTGGATGTTTAGGGAGAATTTATATTCTTGGAGTGCCCCTTTGTAAAGCATAGGTCTTTGTATGTATTATTTAATAATGAAATCTGGCCTTACGCTAAAGATACTTTTCACTATAACTTTTTTAAAGAAGTTGTGTATTCACCGGTTCCTCACATCAGAATCAAGTTTTGAGGTTAGCATCTTTCTTTATCTCTAAAATCGAGTGTTCCTGATCATGAGTGCACCCTGTTCAAAAACGCAAAGCGGTCTTTACTAGTACACTCCACCGGATTATATACTTTATCAGTATTGATGAGGGCTTGGCCAGTGTCCTGTTCTCTCAACTCCGGGTCCTCAACTCTAGTGAATTTGACCTTTGTAGCAGTTTAGCCACCCTCCAGAATATTTGAAATAGTATAAATTTATAGTTGAAACTGTAATTCCAAACATCTCATTTTCTGATCATAATTACTGTTCTTCCCTACTCATCCACTTAATTCTCTTTTGCCTTGTATTAATTTTCTATTTCTTCACAACCATTGATCATGCAAGTCAACTAACAACCAAATTGTATGGCGCAGAAGCATGCACAAAATACACTGCCTGCTACGTACTTTTCCCCTACAGTATTAATTTAGTCCTTGGGACAAGCCTACAAGGTACTTACAATCTGTTTCTTCAAAGGAGGGCATTGATGTTTTGTCTGTTTTAAAGTGAACAGGGACCTCAAGATGGCTCCACAGGTACAGGTACTTGCATGCAAGCCTGTTGACCTGAGTTCAATCCCTAGGACTTACATGGTGGAATGAGAAAAGCAACTCTTGCAAGTCGTCCTCTGACCCTTCATGCAAACTGTGACATGCACGTGCACACACACACCACGAACATACATAAAGAAATGTAATTTTTAATTTTTTTAAAAAGATTTATTTGTTTATTTTGTATACAGTGTTATATCTTCATGTATGCCTGCAGGCAAGAACAGGGCACCAGACCTCATCACAGATCATTGTGAGCCACCATGTGGGTGCTGGGAATTGAACTCAGGACCTTTAGTAGAGCAGCCAGTGCTCTTAACCTCTGAGCCATCTCTCCAGCCCTTTTCTAAAATCTTTTTTTTTTTTTTTTTTTTTTTTTTTGGTTTTTCAAGACAGGGTATTGCTGTAGGTTTTTTTTTTTTTGTTTTTTGGTTTTTTTTTTTTTTTTAGAGCATGTTTTGGAACTAGCTCTTGTAGACCATGCTGGCCTCGAACTCACAGAGATCCGCCTGCCTCTGCTTCCCAAGTGCTGGGATTAAAGGCGCCATCACCACCTGACTTAAATTTTTTTTATTAAGCAATGCTAGGCCAGGATTTTAAGGGATGGAGTCAAGATGTGACACTAGAGCTGTCAACCACACATAGTCTGATCTCAGGTATCTGCCTGCTTCTCCGGTGGACAAACATACCTCCTCATCCTCTGCTTGCTTTTATAGAATCCAGAACCCAGACAAAGATGTTTAATTCTCCAGTCAACCTCCATGGGAAAAACAGCTCTCTGTGTGAGCCTTCTGTCTCCTTTCTTCAGAACCTTCAACGTCATTCAGCCCTCTGCACCATTGCCCCTTGTTCTTACTGTAATGCATTTTTCAGTCATGCCAATCCCTCAACTTCAGAACAAAATTCAACTCCTTAGCACAGCACACCTGGCCCCGAACTACTTCTCAGACACTTATTCCCCTCTTTCTTTTATGGTTCTAGTGTTTATTTATTTATAGGGAAGCCCCCACAAAGTCTAGATCGGACTGTCTAGAACTTTCCACAGTAATGGAAATGTTCTCCTTGTGCTCTGTCCAGCATGGGTAGCCACCAGCCTGCTGTAGCTAATGAGCACTGGAGATGTTGCAAGTGCAACCGAGGAAGTGAATTGTTAATGTTATTTCATTTTAATTAATTTAGCTCACATTGCTTGTAACTATTGTGTCACACACTGCCCAACTAGGTCATTAAATTTTAGTCTTGCTATCGTGTCTGTTACCAGGATCTTTTATGTAAGTTTTTAAAGGGTTTATATATGCCTCGTGTACCCATACCTGATTAAAGTGCATAATGGCACACAAATGCATGCAGGCAAAACACCAAAGCACATAAAATAAAAATATATCATTTATAAAAAAAGTTCATTCTGGAGAGGTAGCTCAGAGGTTAAGGGCACTGACTCAAAGGACCTGAGTTCAATTTCCCAGCACCCACATGGCAGCTTACAACTGTCTATAACTTCAATTCCAGGGAATCTCACACCCACTTCTGGCCTCCATTGACACTGCACTTAACATGGTACACATATATGCAAGGAAAACAACCAAACAAGTAAACAATAAAATAAAAGCCTAAAAAAAATAACTACATAATGGCATAAATCACCTTTTTTCTTCTTATAATGGTTTGTGAGATGGGGTCTCCCCAAGTGTCTCAGAAAAGCCCCAAACTATCAACTTTCCTGCCTCAGCCTCCTGAGACCTGGGATTGGAGGTATGTAATAGCACTTTCTGCTTTAAAGCAAATTTCTAAGGAACCAGTCCAAAGATTTTGCTTTATAACATTAGAAGTGTAACTCAAATCCTGTTTTAAGAAAAATAAGGAAGGAGAGGGAACGACCAGCCTACAAATCACAATCCCAGAGAACCTAGACAACAATGAGGACCCTAAGAGAGACATATATAGATCTAATCTACAAGGGAAGTAGAAAAAGACAAGATCTCCTGAGTAAATTGGGAGCATGGGGACCTTGGGAGAGGGTTGAAGAGGAAGGGAGAGGCAGGGAGGGGAGCAAGGGAGAGAGAGAGAAAGAGAGACAGAGAGAAAGTGAGCCAGGCATGATAGCTCATGCATCTCTAGTCCCAGCACTGGGAAACTGAAACAGGAAGATTTATACAAGTTCGAGGCCAACTTGGTCTATGTGGCAAATGCCAGGTCAGTCAGGGTTCCATAGCAAGACTCTGTCTCAAAAAAACCAACCAAACAAAAAAAGACAATTTATCCTATTCTTTGAGATATAAATATTTTGTAAGCCTTGTGATGCAATTTTTTACTAACCCAAGGAAGATATGTTGCCTTATCTTAATTATTATGTGAAGGATTCATGGAGGTATAAAACTCGTCTATATGAGTTGAGTAATGGTTACAAAACTTGCAGTTGGCCAACTTTGAACCTAGTCTTTCTGCTACTTGGTGGCAAATTCAACCTTTGTTTCATCCCTCTGAATGGCATCCAACCTTGGTGGTCTGCAGTCTTGTACAAGTATATAGTTTTACTCCTGCTGCAGCTGTTGGCTTTGAGCACTGTTGAGTTTTCACTGTAGCCTGCCTGCTATCCAGGTTTCTAAAGACAAGAACATAAGCAGATCTCCAGACAATGGTGCCACCTTTGTTGTAGGGAGTCTCTAAAGATGGCCAAGCAAGAATGAAACCTGAGCATTTCTTTCTATCCCTGGAACATGGAAGCCAGTGATTAGCAAACTCAGTTACAGAGGCTTCACCAGACAATAGCAAGCTGTGTTAACTTCAAGATAAGCATACTTTTCCCCTCACAGATCGAGGAGTGAGAAGTACATGTTCAGAGACACGGTCATGCCAGTAAAGCACCTGAGCTCTCTTGGCTTGTCTCTCAGAGCTGCAGAGGAAGAAAAAGAGGAGGCAGGGCCAGTACCAGAAATAGCTGCCCATAGCCAAGAGGTGGTGGCTCATGCCTTTAATCCCAGCACTCGGGAGGCAGAGGCAGGTCTGGTCTATAGAGCGAGTTTCAGGACAGGTTCTGAAGCTAGAGGGAAACCCTGCCTTGAAAAACCACATTTTTTTAATCAGGAAAGCATTAGTTTTCTTGGAAGTACCTACTGCAAGGCCTGGCCTCTTCTCACTGCAGAGGCAACAGAGATGGCATTTAGATTGAAAAGGCGGAAGAAATCAAGAATGAGTAAATGAAGAAGAAATCAAGAATGAGTGCTAAGGTGCCCTCAACACTGGACCTCTTCTTTACTTCTAGCTCTATTCTGCCCTCTTAGGACTCCGACTTATTCCCTATCTCATACCTTCTTCAAAGTAGAATCCCGGTCCCTCATACTCTCCAGGATCCAAAAGCAGAAAGCTTGTGTTTTAACATTGCTGGCTCCGAGTCTCCCTTCTAAGGCAGACTCCCTCAACTGCCTTTCAGGGAGACGCAGAGCAGGGATTCCTGGCCTTGGTTGTTCACAATGGCTCCAGCAGTTCTAGCTCTACTATGGAACTCACTCCAAACACACGCTCAGCCACTTATTGCTCCGTTCAGACGCAGTTCTCCCTCCAACCAGAAATGAATTCTCCCATCCCTGTTTCCCCAGACCCTTTGAAAAATACTTTTCCCAAGTGATGTGCTCCGTAGCCTCCTGGTACTATAGTTATTTATGTAGTGGTTGAACTGACCTACACGTTATTATAATAAGCTCCTGTGAGTCATTAACATTTATGTCCCTTGTTGGCCTAGCATTGCTTTCTTTTATTCCTGTAATCTCAATAGTGAGCTAAAGCAAGAGGGTTACTATGAATCGGGGGGCAACCTGAGCTATATGTGAGTTCCAGGGTAGTATAGGCAATAGAGACCTTGTCTCAAAAAAAAAAAAAACAACCAAAACAGAATCTGGGAATATAGCTCAGTTGATACTATGTCTGACTAACATGCACGAAGCCCTGGGTTTGATCCCTACCACTGCATAAAACTAGGTGTGGTCACTAGCACTCAGGAGGTTGAGGCAGGACGATTAAAAATTCAAGGATATCAAATCTGGGGCTGCAATGAAAACTAAGTTTTTAATTGGTTCACATGTCTGCATAGAAGATGGAGACAGTCTTATTTCTCTTTCTTATTCTATCAGTATTGGGGATATTTAGAGTAGAAAATGAGATTACAGAGAGGGTTGTTATCATTGAACAATTTTTAATTAATCTATTTATGTTCTAGGTGTATAAATGTTTTGTCTGCATGCATGTAGATGTGCTACGTGTGTACTGCCCACAGAGGCCAGAAGAGAATGCTGGATCCCCTGGAACTGGAGTTGTGGATGGTTGTAAGCAATCATCTGGGTTCTGGGAACTGAACCCAGGTTCTCTGCAAGAGCAGCAAATGCTTTTAACCAATGAGTCACCTCTCCAACAACTCATTGAATAAATTAGACATAGAATAACTCATTGGGACATGAATAATTTTTAACTCCTGCACCAGGCAGTGGTGGCACACGCCTTTAATCCCAGCACTCGGGAGGCAGAGGCAGGTAGATCTCTGTGAGTTTGAGGCCAACCTGGACTACAAGAGCTAGTTCCAGGACAGGGGCCATAGCTACAGAGAAACCCTGACTCGAAAAACCAAAAAAAAAAAAAAAATTAACTCCTGTTTACAGTAGTCTATGACTCTCTTTCTTCCTCTTCTCAAGAAACCATGTGTGTCTTAATTTCACATAGGACAGGCTAGCCATTAAAGCAAAAGAACTAATACAGGTCACTATATTACTTAGTAGCCTAAAGAATATAAAATTTGTTTCTCTCTCGTGTAACAGCCAAAGACAATGGCTTTCCTTATTATCTAATTTTCCACCTATTAGTAGTCATTCTACCAGAAAAACTGTTCTGAGCATATTCTGGAGGGCTACTCAAGTTCATCTTAATACTGAGTCACATTGGAAAGAGTCCATGGAAGTGAACTTACGAAATTAACTCTGAAGATTTCACACACAGCCAGGTTTAAGAAGACATTATCAGACTGCTTCATCCCAACCATAGAAGAAACAGCATGCGGTATGGAACAGTGATCTGGAGCATCTATTCTATCCTGAAGAATCCAACCACTACCCTTCTAGTATTTGGGCTCCATATAATTGGCCACGACTCATAAATTGGTAAATGGTTGAATGTTTGGCCATTTCTCCTTCCATACAAAATAATCTAGTAAGTGCACTGCCCCGAAAATTGAGTGGATTCATTATATTCATCACTGTCCTACAAGAATTCCCAAAGACCAGATGGTGGTGGCGCATACCTTTAATCCCAGCACTCAGGAGGCAGAGGCAGGCGGATACTGTGAGTTTGAGGCCAGCCTGATCTACAAGAGCTAGTTCCAGGACAGGCTCCAAAACTACAGAGAAACCCTGTCTCGAAAAAAAAAATTCCAAGAGAAGGGAGTGGGCAGATGCAACCAGTTGACTTCTGGTTTCTTGCATATGGAACATAGCTACTGGTATCCAGACCTGAATCCTCTCTTCCACTTCCACCTGTTGTAAGAGAGAATTGCCTGTAAGGCCATAGGTGCAGCTAGGAACAAGAAGGCAGTACAGCAAGAGTAGGGACGTGGGACAATGGAGCTTGTTCATGCAGATTAAGTGTGCCTTCAAGGCCTATTCTGACCTGGCCAAGTATGTGTGTGTACATATACATACATACATATATATATACACATACATGCATATATTTGATGAAGCAGTGCTGCTATAGGCACTATAGGTATAGATAGCTAACTATGACCTGGTTGGTCAGATATTTACTGGGATTTGATGGACTACTCAGGCTGCATAATCATCTAGTGGTCCAAGGCTAAACATTTAGTCCATGCTAAGGCCCAGTTACAGGCCAAATGACAGCTATTTATTCTCAGAGACCTTGTTGCAGTACTCCAATGATCTGGCCTATGATTCTGTAAGATTCACTTGACAGCATGACCGTCTGCCACTGAACTCAAGCACTATCAGTCTGCTGAACTCTGTGGCCACGGGACAGAAAGTTTACAGGGCAGCTTGGATCAGCTGTGCAGTCTTCCCTTGCTCTGGGCTCCACTCAAAACTCGTCACTTTGGGACTGGAGAGATGGCTCAGAGGTTAAGAGCATTGCCTGCTCTTCCAGAGGTCCTGAGTTCAATTCCCAGCAACCACATGGTGGCTCACAACCATCTGTAATGAGGTCTGGTTCCCTCTTCTGGCCTGCAGGCATACACACAGACAGACTGTTGTATACATAATAAATAAATAAATATTTTTTAAAAAAAACTCGTCACTTTGTAGGACACATCTGCAGCACTTGGCTTGGAAGTTTGAATCCTGGTCCTCGATGTTTTCTCTTACTACTTCATGAAATTCAGATCAGTCACCTAGGCAATGCTTGTTACTTGGACAAATCTGTTTGATGTTATCATATACGTGTTCGAGTAAAACTAGGATTCTTTAGGAGTATCTAAAGATATTAGGTGTATTGTCACACCACAACATAGACTACATGTATAATTTTTTTAATAAGAGACATAGTAGCTAGTAGGTTTATAGTTAATTAAATTAGACACCCAATTTTGGAAACCATAGAACTAATTTTAAAAAAAAATATTTTCATGATTTTTTTCTTCCTGGTCTGGGGGAATGACAGTTGATAAACCACTTGTTCCGTAAGCCACATAAAAAGCCAGGCCTGGTGGCACACAGGTGGACTTGCAGCTGTGCTGCAACCTCTGGAGCTTGGTGGCTGACTAGATAAACCTGATAGTTTCCAGCACCTCAGGCTGTTCTCTCACACATGCATGAACATATCCACCCATATACATGAATGCACATATGTACAGTACAAAGGTAAAAAATAAATGTTTGTTCCTCCAAAACCTGTCTTATACCAGACGCAATTAAGTTTCTCTGGAGAAACAAACTAAAAGAATGTGTCTCTAAATCTATCTCTGTTGATTTAAGAACTAACTTTAAAAATATTTTTATTTTCGTGTGTGTGTGTGTGTGTGTGTGTGTGTGTAGAATGGATGTGGATGCCTGTGGAGGTCAGAAAAAAGCATCAGACCTCTGAAGCTGAAGCTACAGTTGGTTGTGGGAAGCCCAATGTGGGTGATGGGAACTGGAATCAAGTCCTCTGGAAGGGCAGGAAGTGCCCTTAACCACTGAGTCATCCCTCCAGCCCCAGGAATAACTCTTGTAATTAAAAGGTTGGCAAACCCAAAAGCCGCAGAGCAGGCTGGAGAGCCAGAGATGACACCGCTGAGCGTGGAACCTACTGTCATAGGCACTAGGAAAATGCTCTGTCATTTAGCTCTGTCTCCAGCCTGATTATTGAAATGTTCGTGTGGTTTAACCTCGTAAGGTTTATTTTATTGCTTATATAGAAAAACGACAACAAGTTGAGGAAGGAAAAGCAAACAAATATTTTGAGAACCAAAACATTGATGTGGTCACATTGTATATTCTCAGCCTTCTCGATAAAGTAGAACAGAGAATCAGAAGACAGCAGGAGTCTCTATGAAAGAGAGGCCCTGGGGCCCTTTCCAAGGAAGGCAGTGACCTGAAATCATCAAAGGCTGAACCTCTGGGGTGGCATGATCCCCACCAGGAAGGCAATGTCAGCTGTCTGAATTAAGAGTTACCAAAGCAAGAGGTCAGGAGTGCAGGGGAAGCAGGGACATGAGCCTGGGACTTGAGGGCTAGAACGTGAGGGTGGGGCAGCCCCCCAGTAAAAGACCAGAGTACAGAAAGACAAGCCATTGCTCCAGACAAAGGGCAAGAGTGGAGCTGAGACACAGCCAGAGTTCAGAAGGCGGCTTAAGGGGTGCATGGTCCACTCACGGTGGATTTCAGGTGCCCCTTGCTGGATCATTCCAGATTCAGTCTGTCAGAAGAGAAGTACTGAGCCACATTCCACTGTAATACTACACAGACACCAAACCCAGCAAACCATTGCTGAGACTGTTCTTTGTGCTTCAGAGTGGCATAAATTCCAGTAAGAGAGGATTTTGTGAGACAGCGAGACAGTCCTTAATTCCGCAGCCCCATTGTTCAGCAGGGAGTGGCTAGCAGAGTTACTCTCTTGAGGGTGCTTCCGAGTATAGCATGTAGCTTCCTACCGAAACTGAAACAAGCTAAACAGCCAGAGAGTTATGTGTTGTTTATACATTTTGAAAATGAGACTCCCGCCATAAGGCATCTGAGCCGTTTCTCTGCCTGGAGCTTTGCCCCTGAAACAGAAAACAAAGATAGGCAAAATCTCTACCTTCTGAGAGCCAATGTTCTAATATTAGAACTCCAGGGTACTATCAATGTGCTAAGTGATTCTCAACTTGTTGGTCACGACCCCATAGGGGTCAGATATCAGATATTTACATTATGATTCATAACAGTAGCAAACTTTATGAAGCAGCAATGAAATAATTTTCTGTTTGGGGTCACTACAATATAAGGAACTGTATTAAAGAGTCACAGCATTATGAAGGCTGAGAGCCACTATGCTAGTAGATTTTAAATTTGAAGCCTACAAGAAGTACTTGCAACGAGGACAATATAAAAATAATAATATAAGGTTATATAATTTTCATGGATCAAAAGAAATGTATTTGATGGCAAGAGCCAGCCATTTCCCTTGATACAGAATTTTTAAGGCATTTATTACATAACTATCTAAAAAAAACTACAACAGGCAATATTTTAAAGTTTTTTTTGTTGTTGTTGTTTGTGTTTTGTTTTGGTTTTTTGAGACAGGGTTTCTCTGTAGCTTTGGAGCCTGTCCTGGAACTAGCTCTTGTAGACCAGGCTGGTCTCGAACTCACAGAGATCCACCTACCTCTGCTGGGATTGGATTAAAGGCACGCACATCACCACCTGGCCCTAAAGTTTTTAAAGAGATCAAGAAATATGACTTCTCTTGTATTAAGTCCATGCAGAAACCTAGTGAAATATTTTTGGATTGCAAGTTAGTGAAAATTACATGGTAGATAAAGAGTAATCATTATAAAAGAAGAACTTTGCTTTAAAAAATAGGAGCAGGGCTAAGGAGGTGATTCAGTTCTCACTGTGCAAGCATGGAAAAGACCTGACCTGGAACCCCCAAGAACCCATGTGAAAAGCCAGGCATAGCTGTGCATGTGTCTAACTCCAGATTAGCGGGTAGAGACAGCCAGATCCCGGGAGCTTTCTGCCTGGCCAGCCTAGCCAAAAATTCTGGTTCAATAAGAAACACTTATCTCTACAGCAGTAGTTCTCGACCTGTGGGTCGTGACCCTTTTGGAAGCTGAGCAACCCTTTCACAGGGATTATATATCAGCTATTCACATTATGATTCATAACAGTAGCAAATTATAGTTACGAAGCATCAATGAGATAACTATGGTTGGGGTCATCCATCGGGAACTACATTAAAAGTCACAGCACCAGGAGGGTTGAGAACCACTGCTTTGAAGAGTTAGACTGCGAGCTATAAAGGAAAACTACAGATCTCTTCCTCTGGCCTCTGGGCAACCTGTATACCATGTGCATGCAACACACACACACACACACACACACACACTATGCGTGTGCATACACAAAAAATAGTCCCAAAACATTGAATTATTCCTGCCCACAATCAAAACACATCAAAAAGAGAAAACTAAGCCTTCTAAAATAGTGTAACTGGACCAAGTGAAGAGGTTAATGTGTAGGCATTCAATAACACAGACCATCTTTGTGAATTAAGTTTTACAGAGGAGCCTTAAAATTGGATTCCTTAAACTCGCCATGATTCTGGCGCTCCACTAGTTCTTCTAGTTTGGGATGTAGCTCAATGGTTTGTTGTCTCTTACGGTAAGATCTTGAGTTCAACCCCCAGCATGAGTGAATGGGGATGCAGGAGGATTTTGAGGCAAGCATAGTGGTACACACCTGGAATTTTAACACTCAGGAAGCTGAAGGGGGAGGACCAGAAGTTGGAGGCCTGTCTTAAAAAGTAAAATAAAATCCTGTCCTGACAGCATTGGTTCAGAGTGGATGGAGTATAACCTGAATAAAAGCTTTTAAACATGGTTCAAGCCTTTTGACCTGATGACTCTATTTTGGGACAGCTCAAGAAATATTTGTCTTAGGGCGGAATGAAAAGAGTTCAAAACAAATGTGGCCTAAGGGTTGACAGGAGTGTGGCTGTCATGATATGACTGTGAAACTCGGTCCTTGTGAAACTTGCAAGTTGCTGACCATCTCTGAGTCTCAGTTTCCTCGTCTGTAAAATGGACTGCTGGGAAATTGGATGAGATAATGAATGAAGAGTGCCCAGAAGTGAACTTAGGGTACCTAGGCTCTAGCTCCTAATCAGCTTAGAGATGGTGACGATCTGGAGAATTTAAAACCACTGAAAGTCAAAAAGACAAACAGAGCTGGGGATGGAGGTGGGGCAGATAGATCTCTGTGAGTTCAAGGCCTGGTCTAAGAGTTAGTTCCAGAACAGTCTCCAAAGCTATGGAGAAAGCCTGGCTCGAAAAACCAATAAATAAATAAATAAATAAATTCAGCAATACCACTTTGGGGTATATATCCAAAGGATGTTCAATCGTGCCACAAGGACATGTGCTCAACTATGTTCATAGCAGCTTGTTTGTCACAGCCAAAACTTGGAAACAGCCTAAATGCCCCTCGACCGAAGAATGGATAAGAAACATGCGATACATTTACACAATGGAGTACTACACATCAGAAAACAATAACGACATCTTGAAATTTGCAGGCAAATGGATGTATCTAGAAAACATCATATTGAATGAGGTAACCCAGACACAGAAAGACAATTATCACATGTACTCACTCATAGGTAGTTTTTAAACATAAAGCAAAGAAAACCAGCCCACAAATCACAATCCCAGAGAACTTAGACAACAATGAGGACACTAAGAGAGACTTACATAGATCTAATCTACATGGGAAGTAGAAAAAGACAAGATCCCCTGAGTAAATTGGGAGCATGGGAGAGGGTTGAAGGGACGGGGAGAGGCAGGGAGGGGAGCAGAGAAAAATGTAGAGCTCAATAAAATCAATAAAAAAAAGAGTGACTTCTTTTTGTTTAATTGGTTTTTATTTTTGGAGAAAGGGTTCTAGTCTGTAGTTTAAGCTAGCCTCATACCCATCAGCCTCCTGCTTCAGCCTCCTTGAAATTGCTGGATTTACAGACTCTTGTCCCCACATCCAGCAAGCAGATGTCACTTCTGAAGTTAGATTATTTAAAATACTGGATGCTTCCATAGTGTTCTTGCACTCAGAACCCACCCCATCATTCTTCCTTTAAACTAAAAATAAACAAATTATAATTAAGCAGATCCCAATGAAAATTTTCATTTCTGCCTATTGTTCTCTTCAAAGAGTTCATACCAGATTAAAACTTCCTTGGATCAGGAAACTTGAGAAAGAGAAAAGTAGTTGGAACAATAAGAAGTTGCGATTGATTACAAGGTGGAAATGATGAACTTTCCACCAACATCGTATACTCCTCTCCACCCCCACCCCCCACAACCCCCCACCCCCTACAATCCCCCACAAGTATTTGGGTGATCACAGGGGTTGCCACCATTTTGTTGGCCACGGCTCATAGGCAGGACAGTACTCAGTTGGCTCCAGGGTCAGGCACTGGAGAGAGAAATGCTGAATGTATAAACCCTGCCTTCCCACTCTCCAGGCCAATACAACCCGGCATGCGCTCTGAGAAGAGAGCAGATTGCCTCTTTTTGGCGACAGGATGATCGATAGTTGTAGGGCTATGCTGTTCTAGCCTCCAGATCAGAATTTACCAGGTGAGAAGTAATGACCAGGAGTGAGTCCCTTGTGGCCATAAAGCAACAGCCTGGAAAAGTAACAAAAGGCCCTTTCCCATTTGATTATTTAGTTTAGCCTTGCTCTGTTGAGAACTTCAGTGGACTGCATAATTCATATACTCATAATTTTTAGTAGCTAAAAAGCCTCCCGGTGCTAGGGAGATGGCTCGGTGAGCCAAGTGCTTGCTGCACAAGCGTGAGGACCCAGGATTGGGGCTCCAGCATCCACATAAAAACTCACGCCTGTAACCCCAACACTGAGATCAGAGAAGCAGATCCATGGCCTCCCTGGCCAGCCAGTCTAACCTTAACAGTGAGCCCAGACTCAAGGAGAGCATCTAAAACAGTAAGATGGAGGAACAATTCAGAAAGAGATCCCAGCATCTATCTCTGGCCTCCACATGCACCTGCTTGGGCAAGCACCAACCCCCGCCCCCCCACCCCCGCCAGACCCCCGCCTGTTGCCCTCCATGGGTGCCTAAGCCAATTATACAAATGATCTTCAATTTTCAATTTAAGTGGGGTGAGACAGTACTATATGTTTTTTTCTTTTTTTCTTTTTCTTTTTTTTTTTTAATTTTTGAGACAGGGTTTCTCTGTAGCTTTGGAGCCTGTCCTAGAACTACTCTTGTAGAGAGCAGGGTGGCCTTGAACTCACAGAGATCCGCCTGCCTCTGCTTCCCTGGTCCTGGGATTAAAGGCACGCGCCACCACCGCCCAGCCAGCGATACTATGTGTTTTCTGTATATTTTATTATTTTGTAAAATTCCTATGGTAATCCTTTAACAGAAACATTTCCATTCTAAGGCAAATGAGGCACAGGTTTAGGGAAATTCCAACCCTCCTTTCAGCCTCCCGAGGCGCTGTTTTGGGAAGCCACTCAGAGGTCATCCCACCCCACCCACACAGAAGCTAAGGTCATTTTTACGGATCTCTCCTGTTTTACGTGGTTTCCCACGTGTGTGCTGTTTCCTTACCTCACAGGCCTGCTCTCTACTCATCCTTGCTTCCCCATCAGGCTTTTTATCATCGCTGGAAGAAAGCACGAAGCTGGTAACACAGAAGGCGATGGCTTCCGTGCTGTTCTATCTCCTGCAGAAACCTGTGTCGAGCACTTGGAATACCTTTTCCTGTTTATTCGACTTTATTGCCCTTTTCTTTCTTTCTTTATCGGTTTTTCGAGGAAGTGTTTCTCTGTGTAGCTTTGGAGCCTGTCTTAGAACTCTGTAGACCAGGCTGGCCTCGAACTCACAGAGATTCGCCTGCCTCTGCCTCTGCCTCCCTAGTTCTGGGATTAAAGGCATGTGCCACCACTGCCCGGCTTTTATTGTCATTGTCTCTTAAGAAAGTTTATACCTGGGGCTGGAGAGATGGCTCAGTGGTTGGGAGCATTGCCTGCTCTTCCAAAGGTCCTGAGTTCAATTCCCAGCAACCACATGGTGGCTCACAACCATCTGTAATGGGGTCTGGTGCCCTCTTCTGGCCTGCAGGCACACACACAGACAGAATATTGTATACATAATAAATAAATAAATATTTTAAAAAAAAGAAAGTTTATACCTATAAATTAACGATCAGACTCTCATAACTCCCTTTTTAGGTTAAGCAGCACTGACAGTAAAGCGTCAAAGGCCCGGGACTAACTAAGAAAGGTATTTGTGCTGAAGAGACTGCTCATCCATGAAGAGTACTGGCTGAGATTCCAGGGGATCTGGGCTCCATTCCCAGCACCCACATGGCCCCTCACAGTCATCCAGAACTTCAGTTCCAGGAGATCTGACACCCTTTTCTGGCCTTCACAAGTTCCAGGCATGCACATGGTACATAGACATACATGCAATCAAAACATCCATACACTTAAGATAAATTTAAACTTTTTACAGAAAGATAATTTGTTTTAATAGCCCTTGTTTGTCTCAACTCTGTCTTCATTTCCCCGTCCTTTTGGGGTGAAAGGGGGGCTCCTTTTTTCAGGTCCTTGGTAACCAAACACTGTCCTCTCCTCACTTCCCAGTAAGAGTAAGTGGTTGGCTGAGTACCCAGGCAGGACCCCATTACTCTGGCTCATGGCTCTTGTTCCACCCTGACTTCCATTCTGGAAGACAGAAAATAATTTGAGGACTGTGACAGTCAGGGAGACCCTGGCCAGCTCTGGTCTCTTCCTTCCCCTGGGTCTAAGAACTGTCAGGAAAAGACAAACTGAGCCTAAGAGGAGACCTAAAATGGCCGTCAAGGACACAGTGATGAGGTTAGAGTGGGATGGGCACTATTGAATGGACCACACAGAAGGACTTTCTAGTGACGACGAGAACAGAGATGGCGTGTTGGTGGAAGCTGGGGGAATATTTCCTTGCTAGCTGCTCACTTACAGACCCTATTCAGGACGCAATGCAGAGCTTCTCTCTGGGTGCCAGGCAGGCCAGTATAGAACAGAAAATACCCTGTTCTTATGGCTTAGAAGGGCCTGGCTGTCCCTCTGTCGGCCTCAGTGTTAAGGGTGGCTATAGAAAAAGTGTTAATCAAAACAATGGAATTGTCAGTTGGTGGCGGTGGTGGTGGTACACACCCTTTAATCCCAGCACTTGGGAGGAAATGGAGGAGGATGTCTGTGAGTTCCAGGCCAGCCTGGTCTGCAGAGCAAGTTCCAGGACAGCCAGAACTACACACAGACAAGCCCTGTCTCTGAAAACCAACCAACCAATCAACCAAGCAGACAAACAAAATACAATGGAATCGTCCCTGCTGTGGGTTAAATTATATCTTTCCCTAAAGCATAAACCGAAGTTTCCAATCCGAGTACTTCATAACATGATTGTATTTGGAGATGAGTTTTTGTAGATATAACTATATCTTCTCCAATGAAGTCCATCCCAACACAAAGTAGAGCTCTGTTCCAATATGACTGACGTCGGTAAGTAAAGGATAAACGCGGAGAGTCACATGTGTGCAGGAAGAACACCATGGAGGATTTGGAGTTGCACTGCCAGACTGACGAAGCTGCCAGAGTCTGGAAGACAGCCCAGCCCAGACCTTTCTCTGTGTCTTCAGAGACGCCTTGCAGACATCTTGAGCTCAGACTCCTGGCCTCCAGAACCGGGAAAAGACAAATTCACATTGTTTAAGCCACTTGGATTTTTAATCCATTGTTATGGCATTTTTGGCTAACTAATTCCTTTCTTGTAATTAAAATTGAAAAGATGGAGTAGAGTCACTTTGATAATTAGTAAGCTGAGCTCTCAAACAGAGACTGCAAAGACGGTGGCAGACGAGAGCCTGCATCTCAGTCTCGGCAGACGAGAGCCTGCATCTCAGTGGTTCCAGGCAGTGTGCTCCCTTCCACTCACTTGACATTGGTGTCGATGAGGCAAAACACAGAAGTCAAGCTGCTAGGGGCCTCCCATGCCTTTCCCTCATCTCGCTCCCACATGTTCCTTCCCACTTCGTTCCTTCCCCTTTTGTCTCCTACTCTGTTGAACAATATTTTACATTTATAGCCAGGCGGTGGTGGCGCACGCCTTTAATCCCAGCACTCTGGAGGCAGAGGCAGGCGGATCTCTGTGAGTTCAAGGTTAACCTGGCCTATGAGAGCTAGTTCCAGGAAAGGCTCCAAAGCTACAGAGAAACCCTGTCTTGAAAAAAAAACCAATATTTTACATTTATAATTATTGTGTGTGGGGTGTGTGTGCACACATATGAGCACCTGCTTGTATACATACCATGGCACATATGTGGGGATCAGAGGACAAATTCATAAAATCTGTTCTCTCTCTCTCCATCTTTATATGGTTTCCAGTGATTGAGCTCAGGTCTTCAGGCTTGCACAGCAAATACTCTATCCGCTGTATCATCTCACCATCCACCCCCCTCCTCCTCCTTCTTCCTTTTCCTTCTTCCTCTTCTTCCCCTTCCTTCCTCCTCCTCCCTTCTTCCTCTTCTTCCCCTTCCTTCCTCCTCCTCCCTTCTTCCTCTTCTTCCCCTTCCTTCCTCCTCCTCCCTTCTTCCTCTTCTTCCCCTTCCTTCCTTCTCCTTTTTTTCTTCTTCTAATTTCAATAATGGAGTCTCAACAACATGACTGCTTTGCAAGACCTGAACAAGAATGATGCCACCCTCCATTTTCAGGACTTCAGCTTAAAGATCTCCCAAAAGATAAGAATACATTAGGAAAGCACATAGAAACTGGGCAGGGTTTGGGAGGGAATCTTAATTTCTTTATTTTGTCCCTATCTCTTTTATCTTTTTTTTTTTTTTTGGAACAGTCGGTTCTCAGCATGGATAATATGTGCTTAGTCATGTAGCTAGTGCTTTCTGATTCCAATTCCAATTGACTTCATTTTTACTTTATGTGCACTGGTGTTTTTTTCCATATATGTCTGTGTAAGGGTGTCAGACACTCTGGAACTGGAGCTACAGTTCTGACCTGCCATGTAGGACTGGGAATTGAGCCCAGGTCCTCTGGAAGAACAATGACTGCTCTTAACCTTTGAGCCATCTCTCCAGCCCCCTTATACCTCTTTGGTTTTGGTTTTGGCTTGGTTTTCTGGCTTTTGTTGTTGTTTCATTTTGTTTTTTCAAGACAGGGTTTCTCTGTGTAGCCTTGGCTATCCTGGAACTCTCTGTGTAGATCAGGCTGGCTTTGAACTCGGAGATTTGCCTGTTTCTGCCTCTCAAGTGCTGGGATTAAAGACATGTGCTCCCACTGCTTGGCTCTCTTTTACCTTTTTGACCAGATCCAAGAGAATTTCCCTCCGGTTTGGAAACCTCTCCTGCGGGGAAGAGCTGCCCACCACCATCGCCTAGCAGAGGTGTTCGGTGTTTCTGTGATGAATTTCTTTCACCTGTCTTCGTATTGGAGATGTGGGAGCCATGGCTTCTACAGATGTTTCCTTGCTTCAAAGACCCACATCCATAGACTTGATCTTCTTCATCTTCCTAGAGTGACATCTTCATTATTGCTCAAGGCTCCTATGCCGACATCTCCCTTCTTCTCCAAAGCTCACCAAACGTTTCAAAAGAGCTTTCATTGTTTATTGAGATGAGGGTGAGGAAAGAGGAGGGAAGTGGAAATGTGTAAGGACTTCACTCTAAAAATTATTACGGTGAGCTGGGGCTGCGCCTCAGTGGAAGACAAGCACTTGCCTAGTATGAGCAAGGACCTGAATTTGATCTCCAACAAATATCATATAATTGCACTTATGTGGCGGACCTAAAATTGGCAAGTTCACAGAGACAGAAACTAGAATAGACACCACTAGCAGTTGAAAGTGGAGATAGTGATTACTTTAAAGGGCACAAATTTCTGTTTGAGGGAATGAGAAAGCTGCAGTGATAAAGAATAGTGGTGTTCATATAGCATTGTGACCGCGCTTAACGCCTCTCAATCGCACCCTCAAAAGCAGCTAAAGTGGCCAACTGATGTGATTAGCATAATTAAAAAGGAAAGAAAATTCCAGAGGTAAGAAAATCCACATCTTTACTACTGATTCAACATAATCACGCCTCTCTCTGGGTTACTAAGATTAGCTTCTTGGGGCAATCATGCTAGATAATTTAATCAATCTTCTTAGTGCTTGTTTTGAAATACATTCCTGTTTTCTCAAGGGATAAATTATTCTCACACTCAGCTTCCTCTAACTATGTTTATAACCCAAAGGAGGCCACACCCACACTGCTGGAGTTCGCTACTGAATGCCTTCCCCAGAGAAAGTCAGACGTGTGCCACGGATAGAGTCTTGGGGAAAACAGATGTCTCGTCGCTCTGTTCGTTGTCATATCTCTACTGTGACTCCTTTGTCACCTCTGTTTGGGTGCCAACTGCCTTTCCTGACACCACTCTTGCGGTCAGGGGAGGTATCAGAGGAAGACAACAGGGACCCTGGTGTTACCAGTTGCCATCCGTCACTACAAACTGCAGGGAGACTGAAGGGGGCGCCCGGGAGCTGACCCGGAGCAGCCTCTACCCGCCACACTCCAGGTGACTGAACCAGGAGGCTGAGGTCAAGCAGCTTTGTCTCCAAATACTGTTCAGTCACTCGCGGCATCTTTAACTACATATTTAATTGTAAGAAATTAAAAAAAATACAAATACAAAACTAAGAGAAAGAATGCAAAGGGCTGGGAGACTGGAAAGAATCCGGTATATTGTGAAAGGTCTAAATACTAGAGGGCGGGCGGGGAAGGGAACAAAAGTCAGAGATAAAAAGCAGCCTCCCTTGCACACTGGTGTCAGTGTCTTGCAGGGGTGGAGGGGGGCGTGAAGAGCTGCAAAATTTAGCCAGAGCTTAAGATGTTGACTTCCAGAGAGGAGAGTTGAGAGCACAGCGCTGATCTGATGCAGAACCAAGAGCATCTGAGGACTGCTAAAGAGGAGGCGAGCTGAGGGTTAGGGTTGAGGGATGCCATCTGGGCTGGTAATGAAATCCATGGCCATGGGTCATTCAGATCTGATTATCGTGCTGAACGGTGCCAAGCCAAAGACAGTAATAAGACTTTATTTATAATTGCCTATCTTTACATAGCTTGCTCTCTAGGTAAAGCGGAGCCTCTGTCAGGCTGAGCAGGTGTTGTTTTGGGGACCTTTGTGGACACAGTGAGGATGAAGAGCCCTGGATTTCTGGGACAGAGGTAGGATCCTTATTAGGAGGGAGGGAGTTTTCCTTCTCATTTCCACTGGGTCTGGCTAAGCAACGGAAGGTTAGTCAAGCTAGAGTATTCCAGGCGGCAGATTATAAGCTTATTCTCAGTGAGGACTAAAGAGAACTAATAGAATCCACGATAGAATCAACCTAGCCAAAAGTCCACAATGATAGAAGTGGGAGGCCAAGGCAGGAGAATGGGTGGAAGCTCACGGGCCAACTGGCCTAGCACACACAGCAATAAAGAGACCCTCAAACAAGGTGGAAGGCTGGGACTGACACCCAAGCTTGTCTTCTGACCTCCACACTCATGTTATAGCACATGTGTGTCTACACACACACACACAGCGAGAGAGAGAGAGAGAGAGAGAGAGAGAGAGAGGGAGGGATATCTTAAAATGCAACTTTTTGTAATTTCAAAAGCCACAGGACTATTTGCTAAGCAAGGTAACTCTGGGTCAACAAAGGGATGTCGTAAGATAAGCCAGTGAAAGCAGAGATCACAAGGGTCAGCTGCAGACGCCCAGAGCCAGGAATGTCAGCACTACAAAATTAGGGCAGGGAGGGTGGCCTGGGAATCTCTTAGGCTAGACTGTAATCACTGAACTCAGTCAGTACACAGCAGTATTAAACTATTGATGCACAATTGATGGAGGAGGGAAATGATGTCTATGTGTTACTTTCATTGGTTAATAAAGAAACTGCCGCCGGGCGGTGGTGGCGCACGCCTTTAATCCCAGCACTCGGGAGGCAGAGGCAGGCGGATCTCTGTGAGTTCGAGACCAGCCTGGTCTACAGAGCTAGTTCCAGGACAGGCTCCAAAACCACAGAGAAACCCTGTCTCGAAAAAAAACCAAAAAAAAAAAAAAAATAAAGAAACTGCCTTGACCTTTGATAGGACAGAAAATTAGGTAGGCAGAGTAGACAGAACAGAATGCTGGGAGAAAGAAGCAGAGTAAAGCAGTCGCCGTAGCTCTCCTCTCCGAGATGGATATTAAGAATATTCCCGATAAGACACCACCTCGTGGTGCTACACAGATTATTAGAAATGGGTCAATCAAGATGTGAGAGTTAGCCAGTAAGAGGCTAGAGCTAATGGGCCAAGCAGTGTTTAAAAGAATACAGTTTCTGTGTGATTATTTCGGGTAAAGCTAGCTGGGCGGCGGGAAGTGGCCTGCTGCTCCTATTACTACACACAATAATTATAACAATAACAACAGCAAGCACATGGAATGTTCTTATATGTGTTAACTTACATAATACAACAGTCCAGATGAGGCAGCCATATTCTTTTCTTTCTTTTCTTATGTTGTTTTTTGAGAGAGTCTCACTGTGTGGTGATGTGGGAGTGTCATATATCAATCTGTTGATTTCATTGGCTAAGCAATAAAGAAACTGCTAGGCCCATTGGATAGGCCCACCCTTAGGTAGGTGGAGTAAACAGAACAGAACGCTGGGAGGAAGAGGAAGTGAGGTCAGACTCCACAGCTCTCCTCTCGGGAGCAGACGTCCGCCATGCTCCCGGCTCCTGGGCAGACACACGCGATGAAGCTCTGAAGCTCCGACCCAGGATGGACTTAGGCTAGAATCTTCCCGGTAAGACCGGTGCTACACAGATGATAAGAAATGGGCTAGTCCAGGTGCGAGAGTTAGCCTAGAAGAGGCTAGGTAGAGATGGGTCAAGCAGTGTTTAAAAGAATACAGTGTCTGTGTAATTATTTCAGGCCATAAGCTAGCCGAAGCCGAGCCAGGCGGCTGGGGATTTGGGGACGCAGCCCCGCTGCCGCCGCCCATATTACTACAGTGTGGCCTGGAACTCCCTGTAGACCAGGCTGGCCTTGAACTCACAGAGGCCCACCTGCCTCTGCCTCCTGAGTGAAGGGGTTAAAGGTGTGCACCACCATGCTTGGTTCATTTTATGGATATTGGAGAAATAAAATACAGAAAGTTGTTCAGCGAAACATGAGAAGAAAGATACAAGGCAGAAGGCAAGTGTTTTGTTCTTTCCTTTTTTCCACTGCCTTTCTAGCCTGGCATAGGTTCAGTAATTATTTTCTGAAGTAACCATTAGTAGATCCAAGATCATGCGGGTAGCACAGCAGGTCGGTCTGGGATAAACGCGAATGTGCTTGGCCAAGATGTAACGACGCTGTCCTAGGTACTGTTACAGGATAAGGACTCGGTGCGTGTCATCTGGAGCTACATCTTGATAAGCCTTGGCCCCATCCTAACCTTACTATCCCAGGGAACACTGTCTAACTCATGTAAATGAGGCCAGCACAACCCTAATGCTGAGAGAAAACAGTGTGGGAGAGGAAAAGTGCTGACATGTGTGTGAACAAATATATTAAAATCCTCAACAATATGGGAATAAATCGGATCCAGCAGTACAAAGAGAACTATACACCATGACCAAGTGGGATTTAGTACAACTAGGCAATGCTGGTGAAATATTAAAATTAAAAGTCTGTTAATGTAATCCACCACATTAGCAAGCTAACAATGAAGAAACCACATCACTATATCAATTGATAGAGGAAAAGCATTTAACAAAATCCAATACCTATTCATGACAAAGAACAACAAAACAGCAGCTACCAGCCTCAGAAAGTTACATAAAAGGCGAATTTCCTCGATGATTTTTTAAAAGTCTTCAAATTCCCCACAGACTCATCATTTGTAATAAATGTACTATTCTGGTGGGAGATATTGATAATGTAGCAGGATGTGGGTATGTAGATGCAAATGTAAGAGGAACCTTCGAGTCAATTCTGTTGTGAACCTGGAACTGCTTTAAAGCACAAAATATCATACATACATGCACACACACGCACACATACACTTAATTTTTATTTATTTTTAATTTATTCTTCTCTCAACACATTTAGTTTTTTAATTTAATTTATTTATTTTGATTTTTTTTAAATGCAGGATTTCTCTGTGTAGCCCTGGCTGTCCTAGAACTCACTCTGTAGACCAAGCTGCCCTTGAACGCAGAGAGCTGTCTACCTCTGCCTCCCGACATGTGCCACCATGCCTGGTCACACATTTAATTTTTAAAAAGTTTTTTAAAAAACGCATAGATCGGGGGCTGGAGAGATGGCTCAGCGGTTAAGAGCATTGCCTGCTCTTCCAAAGGTCCTGAATTCAATTCCCAGCAACCACATGGTGGCTCACAACCATCTGTAATGAGGTCTGGTACCCTTTTCTGGTCTGCAGTCATACACACAGACAGAATATTGTATACATAATAATAAAAAATATTTAAAGAAAAAACGCATAGATCATTCAACACAATATCAATGAAGAAGAATAAAGTTGGATAATTCATGCTCCTCAACTTAACACTTACTTTAAAGCTACAAGATAGCCTAGCATTAGTGAAAGAATAGGGGCAGAGATCAATTCAACCACACAGAGATAAAGAAAACCATACCAGTACTGTCAACATTCCTATTTTATTTTATTTTATTTTATGTGTATAAACGCTTCACTCTCATGTTTGTGTGTGTATTATGTGTGTGCCTGGTGCCCACAGAGGTCAGAAGAGAGTATTGGATCCCCTGAAACTGGAGTTATGGATGATTGAGTCACCATGAGGATGCTGGGAATGAAACCCAGATCAGCTGCAAGAAAAATGTTCTTAACTCTTGAGCCATCTCTCCAGCCTCCAGTCAAATACTCTTGATCAGGGAACAAAGGTTATTCGATGAAGAAAAGCTAGTTCTTTCAACAAATTTGAACAATTGGGATATATTTTTAAAAATGAACATAGGCTTAGATTATATATTTCAAAATGTCAAATGAAAAACTATAAGACTTCTGACTGGCAAATACCAGTGGTGGATACCTGTAGTCGCAGCCCTTGGGAGGTAGACTCGAGAGACTCCAGGTCATTTTGGCTACTTAGTGCATTCCAGGCAAACCTGAACTTCATCAGATCCTGTCGCAAAAAAAGCAAAAAGACAGATGTGCTATTACATGCACTCAGGAGACAGAGTCAGGCAGATCCCTGAGTTCCAGGCCATCCAAGGTTACGTAGTGAGATCCTGTCTCAAATAAATCAACAAATAAGTAACCAAAACAATACACCAAAAGAAAAAATTATCACATAAGCTGGGCTTGGTAGCGAATGTCTTTAATCCTAGCAATGGGGTTAAAGAACCAGATGGATCTCTGAGTTCAAGCCCAGCCTGGTCTACGAAGTGAATTCCAGGACAGTCAGAGCTACAAAATAGGGAGTCCCTGTCTCAAAAAACAAACATCAAAACAGACCATAGCAATGTCTGGCAAGGATACAAAGCAACAGGAGCTGTCCTCTGCTCTTTCTAGGGATGTCAAATGGTGTGGAAACATTACAATATACTTTGGCAGGTTTTTTTGTAGCTAAAAATAGGCTCACATATAACTGAGCAATTGTACTCCTAGTATGTTGAAAATTTGCGTGTACACTAAAACCTGCGCATAAATGTTTACGCTAGCGTGATTTATAATTGTTAAAACTATACAATGTTCCTCAGAGGTGAACAGGTAAACTGGGGTTCATCTATACAATAGCTTAGTATTTAGCAGTAAAAACAAAAGAACAATCCGTATATGAATAAACATGGATGATATTAAACAGATACTTGCTAGCTGAAAAGGTGACATATTCCATGATTTCGTCGTACGATATTCTGGAAGAAGGAAAACTATAATAATAATAAAAAATGTTCAGTGTTTATCAGGTGTTTAGGAAAAGGAGAAAGGTTGAATTTGGAATGACAGTAATTCTTAGTAAATCTACTATCCCGTATGATGACATAATTGTGGGTACATCTACAAAATGTTACAACATAAAGAGTAAGCCCAATTATGCAATTTTGAAACACTCACAGTAAGAGGTCAGAGGGACCTAAAAAAGAATGCAGAATGTATCAAAGCAAACCAGCAGCTCTGGACATCTATGAACAACCTGCAGAAGTGGATAGCAATAATGTTGCTACTTTAGGGAACCTCGAGTGGGAGAGGGGTCAAAAAAAAAATAAAGGTAAGAGAATTTGTACAGAGGCTGGAGATGTAGTCCAGGGATGGAGAAATTGTCTACATCAATAGGTCCCTAGAAAAAAGCTCCTGCACTGAAACGAAGAGATGTAACTAAGCACTGCTCTCTGGTGGATAAGATGTTACCCAGGGGCAGTTGTGTTAACCATTCTGACACAGCAATGATGTGTACTAGAACTGGAAAAATTGGTAAGTAGGTGGTGGATTATGTTTTACACCCAAACATGGGAGAAACAGAAATGGTTCCTGTACTAATGGATTGCAATGAGCAACATCACGTTTATTTTACTATAGATTCAAATGCATACATATAGAAACATGCATGTATTTCTTTGTTCTGTCAGTCAACTGACAGAAACTAGAAGCGTTGACATCCTATTAGAAGCTAGCACCCGCCTGGCGGTGGTGGCACATGCCTTTAATCCCAGCACTCTGGAGGCAGAGGCAGGGGGATCTCTGTGAGTTCGAGGCCAGCCTTGTCTACAGAGTGAGTTCCAGGACAGGCTCCAAAACTATAGGGAGACCCTGTCTCAAACAAACAAACAAACAAACAAACGAAAAAAGAAGCTAGCATCCTAGTCCCCAGATTTTGGTTTCTCATATTATTGTCCATTAAAAGGACTAGAGTTCCTTGGAGAAACAGATGGTTCTAGGAGTGGGAAATAGACAAGATAAACCTGGAGTATCTTTCAAGTGTCAGAAAGTAAGGATGCACTGTGACAATCACACCCAAATAAAAGTCACACAAACTCCATGTGGGTTCGGCCAGTGAGGGCATGCTGAGGGGACAAGGGATTGATGACCAGCCCTGAAGCAATGAAGCAGCAAAATTAAGTAGTTCATTTAGTTATACCCCAAAGAATAAAATAAGTTTTCTTAGAAATAAATACATCTATATTGATAGCCAACAAATAAATTATTGGGCACATAGATATGAGAAAAGACAAATATTCAGAGAAGCTCAACTCGATTATGCAGACAGCGTTCTCAAGTAAGTGACTAGAACTCCCCACCCTTTAACTACGACTTACACACAGCAGCTTCTTCAGAAAATTGCGGTATGGAATGCAGGAGAGGTCACTTTTCAGCTAGAGGACCAAGGTCAACATCAACAGCTACAAACCATGTTAGCCTGGGTACCCTCAATCTATGTGATAGAAACAGTACCGCACCTCTTTGCTCTTTATCCCCTAGCCCCATCAGAGATGCGCAGGTGGGAACCAGGTGTGGTGCTATACACCTGTAAATCTCGCCACTGGAGAAGCAGAGGCAGGACTACCAAAAGTTCAAGGTCATTTTCAGTGGTATTTGAATTTGTGACCACCTGGGCTACATTAAGAGTCTGTCTCATTAAAAAAAAAAAACAAAAAACAAATAAACAGCGCCTTTAAACCTCCCAGGAAAGGGGTGGATGAGGAGAGGTTAATCAAGGGGACCTAAGCCAGAAGGTCTGGGGTGCCACCATTGCTCAGTAATATGTATAATGTAATGTATATTTCAAAAAACTCTAGTAAAGAGTATCTTGAATGTTTTCACTGTGAAGAAATATTAAGTTTTGAGGAGACAGATATGTTTAAGCTCACACAATGGATGTGGGTATCAGACATCACATGATACCCCATAAGTATATATGATTTTATGCTTTTACATATTGGAAAAATAAGTTAGAGACTCTTTCAATCAAGGGGTGGTTTATAAAAAAAACTTGATTCCATAAAACCAGCCCAGTTATTAAAAACAGAGGGAATCTAAGGGGAACTGAAGGAGATGTGAAGACAGACGTGAAGTGGTCTCCTAGATGGGTCCTGGAACTGAGGTGGGAACATAAGGGTAGAAGCGGGGAAGTCAGAAAGGACTTCCGTGAGCAACAGCATCAATATTGTCTATTAGTCACAACACATCTACCGTGTTACTGTAAAATGCTGACGGGGTAAACTGGATGGGGAACGTATGCCAATTCTCTGTTCTGCCTTCAGAACTTCTCTGTCATACGGTTTAGTGAAACAGACAACTGGCTGCTTGTTGTACAGCCTCAGTGCCAGGCGAAGTAAGGCACTGGGGTGAGGGCAGCCTTAGCAATTCCTAGGGAGCCCCAGTTTGCGGGCCTGGTGGCTGGCACAAGGTCACCCTTAAGTTCTCTCTTACTGTGATTGCAGGCACAGTGTCTGGCGGGGTAGCTCTAGATCTGTCCTTTCACACCCAGTGGGCTTCCTTTTCCTGTCTCCGGTAGCTCTAGTCTCTCTGAACTTCTTGATTCCGCTGGGATCTAGTCTTAGAGAACCATCCCAGCCGACCTCCCCTAGTCTCGTAACAAACCTGGGCCAGGCTTGAGCTCGGAGATAAAGGGCTCATTTTTTTTCTGTGCGCTTTTCGCTACCTTTCTTGAGGGAGCAGGGGAGGGCCCTGGGCCTTGTAGACTCTGAGCTGAATTGCAAAGGGATTTGCAGGCAGAAAGAGTTCTGACACTGGAGGATAATCAGGTCTGGAGGGGTAGAAGGATTGTACGAAGTTTTGTGGGCTGTAGGGTGCAACCGTAGCGTGACTTCTACGCTCAGGAATATCCAGGGAATTCGAAGAACTCCCATATTTTTGCAGCAGAGGAACCGCTTGGACTTTAAAGTGGGAGGTTCCAGCTGCAGGAAAATGACTTTGGATAGGTGGCGCGTGCGCTCTGGAAAACTGAGGGCTGGCAGAGAGATGGGGCTGTCTTTACAGAGGGAAGATGAGGACCAGGACCCCACAGCCTACACAAAGGCACCATAGGGAGGGGAGAAACAGTCTGGAACTGGCATCACCTCCTCCAACAGGTGCCAAGAGCTCTCGGGAGGTGCCAGACAAAGTCAGCAGGCCTGTGCGCCAGCCGCGCCCTGTCCTCTCCAGCTTTACGCACGGGTTAGCTCGCCTTTTAGCCTCGCGAGGAAAACAGGGAGGAACTCCAGCCATCTCTGCTAAGGATAGAAATTTTTCCACAGTCACAGACCCCTACCAGGAGTTTCCCCAAAGGCAGGAGCCAACGGTCTAGGCTCCCTCTACACCCAGGTGCGGAAGGAGCAGGAAAGGCCGTGGCTGGCCCAGGAGAGGGGCGCACAGCTTGGCTGGCGTGTGGCAAGACCTTTGAGTTAATGTATAATTGTGAGCAGATGGCGGGGGCTGGCGGCAGCCTGGGGGCTGGGCTCAGCTAATGAGGGACAATTAGCCCCAAACACGGTGGGGGCAGCTGAGAGAGTCAGACAGTGAAGGTAGATATTTGCTCCTCAAACAGTCTGGCGCGTTAGGCAGAGGGTTGAGCGACTGAGCCTTTGGGCTTGCTAGGCCCCCCGCCAGGGCCCTTTCCCCTTTTTTTTCCTCTCCTATCACCTCTGGGTCGAAAGCTTCTGTTTGTTCAGACCCGAGAGCCTGTTGTAAAGACAGAGCGAGAGGGTAGTTTATGGGGGAAATCTCTGCCACCACCATCTGCCAGGGCTTGCCCTTTCTCCCCCCTGACACCCCTACCTACACCCTCATGCAGCTGTCTATAGGAAAAGCCGGTCAGGGCATGAGCCTTGAGCTCCAAGATGCAAGGGCAGATCCAGAGAAAAGAATAAGGCAGGAGAGGGAGGATGAGAGCAGAGATGCCCTGTGCCTTCTTGGGGACCTTCTTTTGCTAGGCGTAATTAAACAGAGTGCCCAGCAGCCCCTAGCTGCCCCTGGTGGAAGAACTCTTCTCGCCCTGGGGCATGTGCTGTCCTGCCCATGGTGCTGAAAACATCTGTCGCAGTCTTCCCTCCGGTCCAGCGCTCCAGCCCAGCCTGAAGATGCTGGAGCAGACTGGAAGAGGAGTGGAGTATGTGTCAGGGTAAGACTGAGGACCCATTTCTGTGATGCATTTGGCTTTGGAAGACAAGAGTTTTCAACTCTAAGCTCCAGGTTCATAGACGATACCCACTTCTGAAACACCACCAAAACCCAAAACATTTACCAATGAGATCTTCTAGTTTTTCCTCTTACTTCTTGGTCTAGTCTTAATGCCTTAAACTGGGGTTGCTTACTTGAGCATCACTTCTGTGCCTGAGTTACAGAATCTGAGATATAAAATGGACCCCAAAGTCTTTCTACATCTGCTCCTTCGCACCCTTACAAGCGTCTGCCCACAACAGCGATGGCACCAAGGCTCCTAAGCACGAAAGTCTGTGTTCCCTTCCAGCAACCCACTCCCAAAGAACAACCTCCCCACCCACCGGTTTCCACACTCCAGCAATGGCCCAGACAATCTGTGGTGTCTTTTGTGAGAACAGGAATATCAATTTTTAAAATTTAATCTGAAACTACCCAACCCAAGTAACATGGAGTCCGGAAACATCCAGAGGTGTAAGAGGGCAGAATAGACTGTGTGTGCATCCTTAGAAACTCCACATGCATTTCTGGTCATCCTGACACTCAGTCCCACCAGCCTAGTGCCGTCGGGGTTCTGAAGTCCACGATGGCTCTATTTCCAGGCGAAGACTCATTCTCTGTGTCATTTCAGGCACGGAACAACTAGAGAATTGGTGAGAACCCTCCCGGGAGAGAGTTGACATGTGCGACCCACGCTTCTCTGTCCATTCTCCTTCTCTTGAGGTTTCAGATGCCAACTCAGACTGTGCTCCATCAGGCTGTATGTCATTTATCTTGTATAATAATACACACACTATCTGGGGGTTGACTCAAAGACTCTGACATATGCAGCATGGCTGGGAAACTGTATCAGGGCTTCTGGAATGTTCTTTTATATTCCTATGCATGTGAAACTTTGGGACCATAGTCTGAAGTCCCTCGTCTTCCATGATCCTCATTCTTTTCAGGAATACTGGCTCATGCTTGGGGACACCCTATGCTGAGGGAGCCTGTCTGAGAATGGCTCGATGCTTCCTTCAGGGTGAGTGGACACAAGGTGGACTCTGAAGCCCCGCAGCAGGACCCAGCGGGTCCCTGATTGTGGGTTACCCTGCCTCAGGGCCAATGTCAGCCAGCCCCAAGCACACTTCCCTCCTCCTCTGCTCATGGCCTGTGACATCACTGGCTACTCCCAGAAGGCTGCCCTCTGCTCCTGAGCACAGACTGTGTGTGGCTCTGGACCCCCTGGCTGGACTGAAGCAGCAGCGGAGTGGAGGCTGGTACAAGAGCAGACCACCAGCAACCTCTGGAGCCCCCACAGGAGCCTCGGACCTCGCGCTGGAATTCCTACCTCCTTTCCTCCACCCAGGTAGTTCGCCAGCAGGCTCATTGTCTGCTCTGCCTCCCATACTGTCTCCATGTCTTTGTGTGCCCAAACTCAACTTTCTTCCTCCTGTCTACACAGTTATTCTCCTTCCTGCCCTCTCAACTCCTCAACCTGCTGCCTCCTCTAGTGAGTATCAAGTTGTTTTTTTTCTGACAGGTTGCCACATATATTGGGGGTGTGGGGGAGGCTATTGGAGATAGGGTTTCCTTTTGTGAGTTAGGGCATGATTCATCTTGGTTTGGAGGTCTTTTAGATGTGACTATTGGACCTGCATTCCACAGTAACTTTGGTCACTTGGGAAGTTAGACTCTTCTGCATGTTTAGCTGATAGTCTCAGCCCCTGTTCCCTTGTCCCTTGCACCCCCAGCTTCCCTCTCCATTTCTTAAATGACAGTTGCCCAAGGATTAAGCAGGGCTGGGGTAAGAGAAAGAGAATCTCATGCTTTGAAACCGGAAATGTTTTACCTTTGCTCAGAAACTGGCTTCTGAACCTTGAATTTTATTCTCTGAGGGGGTCTTGATTTATGTTCATCTTAGTTTGTGCCTCCATTTTCTTTGTGTGTGTGTGTGTGTGTGTGTGTGTGTGTGTGTGTGTGTGTGTGTGGAGGGGATTTGACTGTCTCACTGAGTTTCTGGAATGCTGAGAGATTGAAGGGGTGTATCTCCAGATACCTAAACATAAATTTAAAAAGGTCACCCTGGCTACCAAACTCAATGAGCTCTGGATCCATTGATGTTTTGCTCCTGCTGGTTTCTTCTTCCTATTGCATTGTTATCTCCATTTAAAAGGAAAGACTCCCAGGAAGAATTCAGGTGGGACTGATATTCTTAACCTCCTCCCTCTCCTATAACTCTCTACACACTCAGCTTGCCTCTGTTCTTTTCTCCCCCCTCACACTTCATCCCAAATAAACAGCAATGTGCTCATGCCTAATGTCCTATTCGAAGTAATTGCTGTTGATTTAACTGAGCCAAGGCAGCTTGGTTATTTCAGGAAAGTTGCATGGGTAAACTGTTCCTTGGAGTTACCTACAGCTCTGCCAGGATCCCAGGCACAAAAGGAGACAGCTTCAACTCCTTTTAGTTGCTGTAGAGAGCAGAAAAGACAAGACTGTGGTGGCTGTTGCTGCGCAGACTCTCTTGTGCTGAAGATGTCTTCTGCTCCCACGAGCACACAGCACCAGCACCCTTCCTTTCCAAATGCTGCAAGGAAATGCTAGTAAAAATTACAATGTCTGAAAGGCAGCCATTGAAAAGGAAACTTCACTGTGGTATCTGGACTTATTCCATGTTCAAAAGCACCAACAGCTACAACAACCTTAGACCCTGCTATGAGCTGTGCCTTCTAGCAGAAGCCATCATCTCAGGCTTTATGTATCTTTCCAATGTGTGGGACGGGATCCCAGGGTCTGAGGGTAGAGCTGAGTCCCAAATCCCCCCACCCCGCTCCGAGCTTCCTGGAGAACACAAAAAACAAGGGTAAGGCTGTCCTTGAAGTGCTTTGATGGGAGTTTGGAGAACTGAATTTAGGACCTCCTGATTACGAACTCTGAACTTGAAAGCCAGAGTCTCTGGCTCAAGGGTGTCAGTCAGGCACTGAGAAGGCTTATGGCCAGTCAGTCATCACATTGTCCACTTGGGGAAGAGAAAGTCCAGGTACTGAGAATGGTCCCTTCCACCTCTCAGCCCCTCTTTATTTTATTATTATTATTTGTGTGTGTGTGTGTGTGTGTGTGTGTGTGTGTGTGTTTTCGAGACAGGGTTTCTCTGTGGTTTTGGAGCCTGTCCTGGAACTAGCTCTTGTAGACCAGGCTGGTCTCGAACTCACAGAGATCCGCCTGCCTCTGCCTCCCAAGTGCTGGGATTAAAGGCGTGCGCCACCACCGCCCGGCAACCCCTCTTTAATAGATATGTGGGAAGTTAGTTCCTCCTCCTCCTCCTCCATCCTCCTTACCATGAAAGATCCAGTCCCCAGCTGACACTGTGATATCCGTCACATAAGAACATAACAGAATTTTAATGTTTTTGTGTTAGCCAGCCCGCTAACCCTGTCGAAAACATTCCGTTCCTTGACCATTTCAAGGGACCACACTTAAATAACCCTATATTATTGCAGAACCAGATCAAAAGGGAAACTTCTAGACTCTGCCCCCTTCAGTCTGCCGGTTGGCGTCCTGTCTTTCTGTGAGGAGGACCAGTGTGAAGCATGCAGCAGGACGGTGAGAGGCCTGGAAGAAGCTGGTTCGAGAAGAAGAGAAGGGTTCGAGATTGAATACTGCCACTGGGTCTTGGCTCCCATCAACACAATTTCAGTTGTCGTTAGTCAATGTTTTGGGCATGGTTTTCTCCGGTTGCTCCCTCTCTGCTTTACTCTGCTTCCTTTGGATTAGTGCATAACCAGCTCCTAAAGAAAGTGGCTTGTTTTGAGGACCCTGGGAAAAGGCGGGCACGATCTCGGAGAAAGACAGACTGTGTGGTAGCGGATCAGGATAGAAAGCCCGAGTGACCTTCTGCAAGGGTGGGTGAGGACCCGGACACGCACAGTGCGCTGAAGCTTACCTCTAACCCCCAGGAATCAGCAGTGTGAATCAGCTGGGGGGACTCTTTGTGAATGGCCGGCCTCTTCCTCTGGACACCCGGCAGCAGATTGTGCAGCTAGCAGTGAGCGGGATGCGACCCTGTGACATCTCTCGGAGCCTTAAGGTAGGGCCAAACCTTTTGTCCCATAATGGAGACAAGAAACAGCCACCAAGGACCTCTCTTAAGATAACGATTTGGGGCTGAACCCTAAGGGCATCCTTCTAGAAGACCCTCTTGGAGTTTGGAAAGGGGAGTTTTAGGTGCCCAAGATGAGCTTAGCCACTCAACTCCATGGCTTGGCTCAGTAACCCCCCCCCCCTTTGCCTTGTAGCTTCCTTTTGTCTTAGGAATGCTCAGCTTCCTTCTACCTATCACGTCTTCTGTGTCCTGTTCCTGCTTCTCATCTGACTCAGGTATCTAACGGCTGTGTGAGCAAGATCCTAGGACGTTACTACCGCACAGGTGTCTTGGAACCCAAGAGTATTGGAGGAAGCAAGCCGCGACTGGCCACACCGGCTGTGGTGGCTCGAATTGCTCAGCTAAAGGATGAGTATCCAGCGCTCTTTGCTTGGGAAATCCAGCGCCAGCTGTGTGCGGAAGGACTCTGCACTCAGGACAAGGCTCCCAGTGTAGGTACCCTCTCCCTACCGTGGGGGCTTTGCTGGTAGACTGGGGAGAAGATTCCTTTCTTCCTTGGCAATTTTGTTATTTTAGCCTGGTGTTCAGGGAAACTGGTATCGGCCTTCTGACTCACAAATTTCTGACTCACAAATTTCTGAAAAGCGGCGGTAGTCAGGGAACTGAGGAGGAAGTATGGGGTGGGGGCGGAGCGGGCTTTGGAGATGGCGAGGCGAGGGCAAAGGATCTACAGAACGCAATCCTGGGTGTAGACACCATTTCCCCCATATGTACCCCAACACCCCAGGTGTCGTCTATCAACAGAGTCCTTCGGGCGCTACAGGAAGACCAGAAGTTGCACTGGACACAACTCAGATTACCAGGTGAGTATTAGAATTGCCAGCAGAGATAACCAGAGCCAAATTCTTAGCATTTTGTAGCTCTTCCTTCTGCCTAGTGTGAGGAATTCTCCCTCTTTTTTCAATCACCCTCCCAACACTCCCTTAAAGAGGCTGTAGTGGGTGGCTTTGCTTGCTCCTGGTAGAATACAGAGGTTCAGAAAAATGAAATTGCTTGCTCAGTCCTCAGCCAGTAGTTGGCATGTCTGGGAAGAGAACCTAGATCCCTTAACTCCTAGGTTCACACTAACTGCTAAGGGCAAGGCTAGATAGGGCCTTTCATACCCTTCCTCTACTTCCTTTAGCTTCTCAGAACATTGTCCATATTCTATGGGTCATTCAAGCCTGGAGCAATTCTGTTTTCCCTAAGTAGTACCATGATACTGGGCACATTGTATAGCAACTGCATAGCAAGGAACTGCACACTCCTATAAAGCCGTGCTCTGCTTCTGTGCCTGTGTTGTTGTCTAGTGAGAGACCCCAGAAAACCAGAAAGGTCTACATTGCAAATGTCATAAGACATTGTCCTCCTTTGCAGCTGTTTTGGCTCCAACTCTTCCCAGTTCCCACGGTAGATGTGAGGCTCCCCGAGGTCCCCATCCAGGGACAAGCCACAGGAATCGAACTATCTTCTCCCCAGGCCAAGCTGAGGCCCTGGAAAAAGGTGCTGGGCTGCAGTAGACAGTGGGGCGGAAGGTCCTTGGTATGGCAGAAAGGCTTGAGACTTGTGGGCAAGGGCTGAAGGGTCCAGGTTGTGGGTGGCTTGGACTTGGAAAGGAGGGCTATTTAGGGTTTTAAGAGGTAGGGAGTGGGGGGTTGACAAGAGACCATGCCTTCCTTACTCTCACTGTGGGAACCTCTGTTTCTACAGAGTTCCAGCGTGGGCAGTACCCAGATTCAGCGGCCCGTGGAAAGCTGGCTGCTGCCACTTCTCTACCTGAGGACACAGTGAGGGTGAGTGATCTCTGTAGCACAGTGTGAGGAAACTGGAAAGGAGAAGAATGTTTTGACCAGGGCTTTGGGTCTGCTAAGGTAGAGATGGCAGCAAGAGGGTGGGGGAAAAAACTTGCTTAGAAAAGAATCAGAGGTGACGTCCTCCTTGCTCTTCTGTTGACTGCTCCCCTCGTTTCCACATCCAGGGCTTTTAGGTGAGGAAAGAGACAGAGAGCAAAGGCAGGGCAGGGAGAGAGGGTGCCGGAGTGGTGGAAGGCTCTGCCTTAGGAGTCCAGGCCAGGGACACATGGTGAGAGCAGCTGGTGCCAGGTGGCTGAAGACACAGCCAGGGATACAGTTCCTGTTCTCTCTCAGGTCTGGTTTTCCAACAGAAGAGCCAAATGGCGCAGGCAAGAGAAGCTGAAGTGGGAAACACAGCTACCAGGTGATTTCTGTGCATATCCACCCACCCATCCATCTACCCACCCATCCATCCACCAACCCACCCATCTAGCTATTCATCCACCAATCCACCTATCCATCCGTTTATCCATGCATCCACGCATCCATCCGTCCGTCCATCCATCCATCCATCCATCCATCCATCCATCCATCCATCCACCAATCCATCCATCCATCCATCCATCCATCCATCCATCCATCCATCTATCCATCCACCAACCCACCCATCTAGCTATTCATCCACCAATACACCTACCTACCCATCTATTCATCCACCAATCCACTTATCCATCTGTCCATCCATTTATCAATGCATCCATCCATCCATCCATCCATCCATCCATCCATCCACCCATCCGTGTGCATTAACATAGCAATCCGCATATACCTGGCTCTGTACTAGATTCTGGGCATGTCCAGACCTTGTTCTTAAGGGCCGCTCAGTCCCTAGGATCATCCCTTGAATTTTATCATTATTTCTGGTTTCCTAAGGCCTGTTTTGGGAAGAAGACAGCCTAGTTTGTGACATTTGTCTCTTCCAAACTCTGCAAGAAGCTGCTACCTTTCCTGGAACCTTTGTCTTTTACCACATCCCAGGTCCCCATGCCTATTTCTCCCTCTGAGTGGATCCAACCTCATCTTGTAGGTGCTTCTCAGGATCTGATGGTACCAAGAGTTCCCCCAGGGATCATTTCTGCACAGGTACTTAGGAGGAGGGGAGTTTATGAACTGGGAAGACTGAAGGTCTCATGACTTCTCCTATTTATGGTGAAGGCATGGGTAAAACCCATGGTTAGGCAAGGCCTTCACTGTGTCTTCTACAAAGTGCTATCCCTGGTCTCCCATGGGAAAGGCATCCTCTGGGGTGTAGAACACAGCTTGGGGAAGGTGGTCTTGGGGGTCATGCAGTCCTAGTTCCCAGGCTTTCTCACTAGTGGTTGAGAAGACCCCCAACTTTGCTTTCTTAGCAGTCCCCTGGTAGTGTGCCCCCAGCAGCCCTGCCTGTGCCGGAACCGCTGAGTCCTTCCTTCTGTCACCTGTGCTGGGGGACAGCACCAGACAGGTGTGTCAGTGACACCCCATCCCACGCCTGTCTCCAGTCCTGCTGGGGTAAGAATTGAGAACAGGATGTGTGTTCCCAGAGTCTACTACAGATCCTGGAGGGCATGGGAAGGGGTAGTTGTGGGTATTCTTCACCTTTTCTGTGGGAGGGTATGGTCCTCCAGTTGGGGATACCAAAGGAATCTCTCAAAACAGCTTCCCTCATTCCTTGTGGGGCTCTTAATGCTGGGGCGTCCACAGTAGCTCTGACACCTAGAGAAGGCAAAGGAAGTGGTGCTGAGATCTGAATGTATATACCCTTAGGTAAGTATGTCTCAGCCCTCTGCCTCAGTGACTTTGAGAGGCCTGTAGGACCAATAAGCCCAACCCAGGTGCCAACAAGATGGCTCAGCAAGTAAGAGCACTTGCTACTGAGCCTGACAACCCGAGTCTGAGCCCAGGAAGTTCACACGGCAGGAGAGAATCGACTCTTACGGGTTGTCCTCTGGCCTCCACGTGTGTGCTTTGCACATGCTGTGCACACACAGGCATTCGAACCCACAAATAGTGGATAAATTAATGTGAGAGGGGGAGGCCCTGCTTGTGCACATGCAGGCTTGCATTTGGATACACACCTACATACCCATAGTGGATAAATTCATGTGGGTGAAAAGACCAGGCTCCCCAGAGTCTTGCTGGTGTCGCCCCCATTGCCACCTTTGCTCTTCCTGCCGCTGGCTCTGTCCCTAGTCTTGGTACCACTTCAGCCCTAACCTGTCTGGTACCCCACTGTTGTAAGATTTGGACTAAGGTAAGACCCAGAGACAGGTGAGATCTAATGCCGTTATTTCCCCACACAGATTGCCACTCCCTCCTTCCTGTGGCTTCTTCTTCATACATGGAATTTGCCTGGCCTTGCCTCACTACTCCTCCTGTGTACCATCTGATTGGAGGGTCAGGAGAAGCGGCATCAACCCGTTACTCACACTGGCCGTAACAGGCTTCCATTTGGCAGTAATAAAAGCTTTTTTAAAGTTAGCCGTACTTCTTGCGGTTAACCTCCTTCTTTTCTCATGAACACCAATGTGCATCTATCTGTCTGTCTGTCTGTCTGTCTATCATCTATCTATCTATCTATCTATCTATCTATCTATCTATCTATCTATCATCTATCTATCTATAATCTATCTGTCTGTCTGTCTATTATCTGTCTATCTGTAATCTACCTATCTATTACCGCTCTATCTTCTATCTTGTAATTTATGTATACATGCATTGCATCCAGTCATATTTATCTGTAGTAATGAATCTATCAATCCCATGACTGTAGGTATTTATGTACCTATTGATCTATGTAGGTGTTGGGGTTACACATGCACACACACATCATATTACATCTACACATGCACACACACATCATATTACATCATAGTACCTCACTCTCCGGTCCTCCAGCACAGGTCAGCAGAAAACAAACAAATGAGAGTCAACAACTAACTAACTAACCATAACATAATAGCCACACCTAAGAAAATTTACTAGAGTTCTTTTATTTATTTGGTTTTGCTTGTTCGTTTGTTCGTTTATTGTTTTGATTCAGGGTCTTACTATGTAGCTCTGGCTGTCTTGGAACTCACTCTGTAGACCAGGCTGGCCTCAAACACACAGAGATCCATCTGCCTCCATCTCCCAAGTGCTGGGATTAAAAGTATGTGCCACCACCCCTGCCAAGACAATTTATTATAGTTCTTTGGTCTGAACAAACAAACATCAATTTCCTAATTGCATATGTATTTTTGCCATAGCAGCAAAGTGTAAATGACATTTTGAGATTCTCCTCTCCTGTTCATACATGCTCCAGGGGCAAACTGGAGTCCCAGATCTTCTCAAGTCTGTCTGCGAAGAAAGCTGCAGGCTTCTCCCTGGTAGTCTTGGGATGTGGGGAGAGGGAAGAAGCTAGAAAAAAGAAGTTAAGTGAGGGGATATTTGGAAAGGAAGACTGGCTTGTATTTCTAAGTTCTTTCTCCTCCCCACGCCCCTGCTTCTTCCCAAAGAATCCCAGCCTGGCCTTGAATTCCTAGTCCTCCTGCTTCCACCTCCCAAGTACTAGAATCACAGGCATGTGTTGCAAATTCTCAACAATTCCTTGCTCTTCTGAGAGGCAGAGGGTGGATAATGGTAGTGACAGGATCGGGGGTGGGTGGCGTGTTTGTGTTTTCCACCTGGAGTAGGCACTGACTTTGAACAAATCCTCTAAAGCTGGCTGTTGAAGAACTGGTGAGCAACCACACATCCATTTATATGTAATCCATGTTAAAATGAACAGTTAGCTACCACGGAACCAGCCACATTTCAAACACCACATGTGGGTTGCGCCTTCTTTTCTGGAGCATTTTCACCAACAGAGAAAAGTGTGATGATGGTGTAGCCCCGGAAGCCATTTGATGACAAAGACGACACAGCCTGCCCCTCCCCTGACTTCTCCGCTTTAGAGATGGAGGTCTGCTTGATAGGGCTGCTCAGGAAAATAGGCAAGGTTATAGGCAGGCAATGTGCACAGCACAGTCAGAAAACAGCCTCTCACTCCAGCAACAGGCCTGACATCAACAATGGTCAGAGCTGTCTTATTTCAGCTGAGACCCTTGGATGAGCACAGACAAGCAAAGGATGAAGGGTCACTTGTGGGGAACTGGACATAAGACTGTGGATTGCGTGCGTGCTCATGTTTGCACACACATGAGTATCCCTGTATGCACACATTCCCATGCTTTTGTGTGTGTGTGTGTGTGTGTGTGTGTGTATGTTTACAGAATGCTGAGGAAGAGGTTTTGTATTAAAAGACCTGTAAGATGTATTACCTCCTTAGGTAAGACCTGTTTTTTTTTAAATGTATTTATTATGTGTATAGTGTTCTGGGCACCAGATCTCATTATAGATGGGTGTGAGCTATCATGTGGTTGCTGGGAATTGAACTCAGGACCTCCAGAACAGCAGTCAGTTCTCTTAACCTCTGAGCCATCTCTCCAGCCCAAGACCTGTTTTTGCAGCAGATTCTCACCTTGCTCAAGATAGCCTTGAACTCTGGAGCTGGAGTAATTCTGCTTCAGCCTCTCAGTTTGCTGGGGTTGCAGGAACACTCTCTTCCTGGCGTAGGTTTGTGTTTAATGCCCTCTTGGAAAATGCCCTACTCCCTAGCATTTCCTATTTAACATTTAATTAAAAAATAAATTCATGTATCTTGAGAAGAAATACTGAAACCTAAGGCCATTTTCTCCTCTCCAAATTGAGTCTCTTTCATGTTTTTATTTCGACTTTTCTCATCAGAAGACTTTAAAGCAAGCATTTACTGTCATATGGGGTATTCGGGGACATGGATGCTGGCTTTAAGAGGCAGTCTGCTGTGTTAAATAATAACTTTTAAACACTTTCAATCCTGATTATATCAGGAGAAAGTTGCTTGTAGTCCCCTCAGCACCTCCTTAAACAGTTGCCAACCTTAACAAAAGGAGAGACAGGAGCTCAGCCTGGGCTGTGGGGGGGGGGTGTCTAGGATGTGTGTGGGGGGGAAGGGTTTCTAGGATTTCATGGCGTTGCTTTGCTGTTTCATACTGCTTATTTTTGTAGTCACTTTGTATTTGGCAGCAAGTGATTTGGGTTTTGTTTTATGACAGCGATAAAAACTATTCCTTTCTAAATGAATGTCTATGCGAATTAAAACATTAACAGGACAAGTGGGAGGGAGATAAAGGCTAAAGTAATGAAGGGAGAGCAAGACAGGCATACTCTCTGTAGGTCCTGCTTTGACGGCAAGAGCAGCAGACATTAGTCACATCTGAGTACGAGGCTGAGCTCTGCCCATGAGTTATGGGCCCTCAGGTCAAGCACTCCAGCTGCCTGCAGAGGTGAGAAATGGGGGAGGGAATCACTCTGCTCTGACTTACTTCACTGCATCAAAGCTAATGACAGTTCAGGGAGGATGGGTGAACAGTCAGGGGCAGCAAGGGATGGCGGGGTGAACATAGGTGCCAATGCCGGCACCCATGTTCCTAAGAGGAACATTCTTTCATTTGTTCTAAACCCTAGAAGGCATTCTTACAATAGTCTGTTTTTTGAAATTGTAATATGAATACATTATTTTCTTCCTTTCTTCCCTCCAATCCCCCCTTTCTCAAATTCAGAGCACTTTTTATTTAAATATGAGATGGGTACAAGATTTTTTATTTAAATTTTTTTAAATTTATTTATTTATTATGTATATAGTATTCTCCTGCGTATATGCCTGCTTGCCAGGAGAGGGCACCAGACCTCATTACAGATGGTTGTGAGCCACCATGTGGTTGTTGGGAATTGAACTCAGGACCTCTGAAAGAGCAGCCAGTGCTCTTAACCTCTGAGCCATCTCTCCAGCCCCTTTCTATTTAAATTTTTTTTGAAATTAATATAATTACATCATTTCCCTTACTTTTTCTACTTCAAAACTCTCCCAAGTACCTCCTCTTTTGCTCTCTCAAATTCCTGGCCTTTCTATTTTTTGTTAGTTTTTTTGTTTTGTTTTATATATGTGTGCATGTGCGCACACATGCGTTAGCTTGTGTGTGTGTGTGTGTGTGTGTGTGTGTATTCCTAGTTATGTAAACACAACCTACTCTAAGTCTATATGTTACTTGTATGTACATGTTTTCATAGCTGACCATGTGGTATTAGATAGTCATTGGGTGTGCTCTTCCCTAGAGAAGACTGTTTCTCCAGCTCTGGGCACTCCTTAATCACCTGTGATTCTTTGCCTAGAGTTGAGGCCTCCTGAGATCTCCCCATCCCGAACATAGTTAGGAATGATGCTGATTTAGTAAATTAGTGGTGATATGTCCTCTTCCAAGTTCCGTGATTTTGATAGCCCGGGGTGTTTAGTTAGGTTTCTAGGACATGATTTCCAGGCAAGATGACCTCATTTTAATTGTTACAAACACACATCCATAAATCCATAAAACCATCCATCCATTCACCCATACATATATACTTACATTCATGCATACATCCCGCTCAGCCCAGATTATGTTACTTGTATGTGCATGGTATTGGATAACCAACAAACACACTAACAGGGAAGGGGGAAAGCCTCACAAGGCCTCAGCCCTAGACAAAGAACTACAGGCAGCTAAGGAATGGTGAGAGCAAGAGAAATAATCTCCCCAAGGAAGAGTCTAAAAGACATTTACAAGCTACTTCTACATTCAGAATCCTTCACAGCAAGGCTGGTTCGTCAAGGGACCATTGGGGAAAGTTTATTGCTTTGGGCTAGGGGCGAGGAGCATGTGGTAACTGGAAGTCTCCTTCCTCTTGTGTAGAATTTACAGCATCCTGGGGAGACAGTCTTTGACCCTCAACCTGACACATACTCTTTTCTTCTTTTCTATTATTTTTAGCTAGTATTCAAAATAATGCATGTGTGGTTTCTGTTGCGTGTGTATGTGTGTATGGTTTTTACAGGGTCCCAATGTGTAGCCTAAATTGGAAATTGGCCTGAAACTTTATTAGCCTCCCGAGTACTGAACTATAGGTATTCATCACCATGTCCAGTTAAATAGTGTATTTTATTTGGATACTTTATGCATGTGTATGTATATAGATCATGCACACACATTTGTTCTGTTCTCTTCTTCACTTGTACTCCCCTTACTTTTTTTTCTTTTTCTTTATTCTTTTTTTTTTTTCCAAGACACAGTTTCTATGAGTAGTCCTAGCTGTCCTGGAGCTAGCTCTGTAGACCAGGCTAGCCCTGAACTCTCCCCCTTTTCAAAGGCCCCTTTCCTTCCCTTTCTGCCCTCATGTCACATAGCTATGCATGTGTATGTATGTATGAGTGCATATTTACATCTAACTCCCACATATGAGAGAACACCTGCACCATTTGTCCTCTCCTGTCCTCCACCTCCCTTCTCTTGGCCCCTCCCATTAGACCTCCTCTTCCTTCCTCATAGTTCCCCGTCCACCTTCATGGCCTTCTCATGTGTATGCACATTCTACACTGAGAGAAAATGTGGTAGTCTGGACCCTATGTCTCCCAAACCAGACACACATATGTTCTTTAAGTCAGATGCACATACGGGTCTTGGGGGTGGCCTGTCGTGATGTATTGTCGCTTAAAACAGGTGTTTTGCTAAACTCAGTAGGAAAAATTGTACAACATGTATTCTTCTCTCGGATCTTGACTCGGGGTCCTCTGTCCTGTTTAGCTAGACGTTGTTCCTGGAGGCCTGGGGGATTTAGAGTTTGGCAGGCAGCGTCGCATTGACCTGGAGAAGGAAGAGGAAATGGATAAGAGGAGAAAGAATGAAGCAATTTATACCTTTCTGGGTGAGGATAAACATTAAATACGTGTGAGATGAATTTATAGGAAAAACTAAAACCCCCATCGGAGTTCAGAGAAAGGCTGTGCAGTTAACAAGAAAGCATTTACTAAGAACTTGTCCTTTTGCGTATTTGTCTTGTCTTGTTTCAGTGCTGGCATTGAACCCAGGGCCTCCCATAATGCGAAGCATAAGCCCCTCTTTACTAAGAAATTAAACAGAGTCACTGACTTCTGATAGAATGAGGATGTGGTAGAGGCCAGGTCACACAGAGCATTTTCTATGTTAGGTATTCCTCACAATTCCCTCCAAGGTCAAAACCATAGTCTGGTTTCCCCTTCAAGGGACAGGCTTTGACTAGGACTGGGCTCTTATGCTCTACAGCGCATTGTCTGCTAGGACGTGGGGCTTGGAAAGAGCCAAACCAAACTCTTAATGGCATAGATACAGAAGTTGAAGCCTGATGGGATTTCATTTTATTTTTCTCAGTTTGTGCCCTGTGTAGACTATGCGGAGAAGACCGAACATACACCGAGGGTCGATATGGTTAGTTTCTGATTGGCTCTTAGCCTTGATAATACCTATGATGTAGATTACTTCCACTTCACACGCAAGGAAACAGAGGTCTTGGAGTGTGAAAGCAATTTCTCTAAGGTCACAATTCTAACTAGAAGAATACTTGCCTGGTGTTTGTGAAGCCCTGGGTTCCATCTCCAACACCACATAGAACCAGATGTGGTAGGGTTTGCCTGTAATCAACCTGCACTCAGGAGGTCGAGGAAGGAGGATCCTGAATTCAAAGTCATCCCTGACTATGAAGGAAGTCAAGGGCCAGCCTGGGCTATATGACAATATCAGCAGGAACAACAGCAAACCTACAGTACTTTCTATAAAGTTCATTTGACTTTCTGAGGCAGGAAAATGGGGCCTCTGAAAGGGTGGGAAAACCAGAAGCAGCATGTTAAAATAAACTTGGATGCCGGGCGGTGGTAGCACAACACACCATTAATTTCAGTACTCGGGAGGTAGAGGCAGGCGGATCTCTGTGAGATCGAGGCCAGCCTGGTCTACAAGAGCTAGTTCCAGGACAGGCACCAAAAACTACAGAGAAACCTGTCTCGAAAATCATAAAAATAAATAAGTAAATAAATAAATAAATAAAAAATAAAAATAAACTTGGTAGGCAGGCTAGGCAATGGTGGTGTATGCCTTTAATCCCAGCACTTGGGAGGCAGAGGCAGGAGGATCTCTGTGAGTTCGAGGCCAGCCTGGTCTACAGAGTGAATTCCAGAACAGCTAGAGCTATATAGAGAAACCCTACCTTAAAAAACCAAACCTAACCAAAAAGCCAAACCAACCAACCAAAAGAAAAAAAAGACTTTGTGTGCAGAAGAGACTGGGAGACTGGATGGGGATGAATCTGGGGACAGGGACTGTTGCTGAGGAGCAACGACAGTGGTACCTAGACTGATGGTGGTAATTATGAAACAGAGTGTGCTCAAGAGACTTCGGTGGGGAAGCACCCGAGTTTGCACAGTTCGATAAAGGCAGCTAAAGGTGGTTAGAGAGGAGGCTTTGACAGTGACCATCTGGAAGGACAGTAGGGTCAGGCTGGGAGGGATGGCATGGAAGGAGAGGACTATGGAAGAGAATCAGTCATGCTGGTTAGAAGGATGAGAAGGTTGAAATCAGTCAAGTTGGAGAGAAATGAGGTTGGTTGGCATTTCAGAGAAGAATCAGGGCTGGAGATAAATCAAGGGTTAAGAACGGAAATGTGCCTCCCTATCTACAAATATTTTCCCCCAAAATGGGGTAAAATTCTACATCTTAAAGGAGACATTGGCACCCAGGCCTGCTTGTAGACCCCTAAGTCAGAACAACAAAGCATTAAGAAACCCAGACACGATGCCCGATGCTTTTCTTCCCTCCCTAGCAAGACCCGGTTTAGAAGCCTGCAAGGAACGGTGGGGATGTGGAATAAATGCCTGGAGTTGGTCAGCTCCTGGACAGAAGCGAGCCCATTCCTACATTCTGGTCTTTGGACCACAAGTCTCCCCACCCACTTCCGTTCTCCTCTTGCGCCCCAGCTCCTGCTTCCCTGACTGACACCACTCTTCCTTACCTAAAATTCCCAGATACATTCTTTGGTAATGTCTCCACTGTCTGCCAATAGTGTGCCACTTCGGTCGGCTCGGATGTAGAAGCCGTTGGGCGCCAGCACCGTGAGCAAGTTGCTCCCCTGAAGTTCTATACAGAAGTTGAGGGCGAATTTTCCCCAAGGGCGGAAGGTGCCAAAAGATGTTATTGACCAGAAGGATCCGCCCTGTGCTGGGGAGGGAAGAACTATGTCGGTCGACCATTTGGAAAGCAGTTTTCTAAGCACCGAAACCTCCAAGGGGAGTTCCCTGAGACATGCAATACCACCCCGTCCCCGCCTCCTCTCTCTCTCCGCTCCCCTCCCCCGCCTTCCTGCGGGGATCGTATCCTGCCTGCTTTAGTAGATCCTTCTAGACAAATGCAGAAGAACCCCTGGGAACCTCACTGATTCCTATTCTGCTAAGCCACCCTGGAGCCTTGAAGTATGAAAACAAACTGAAATCCTGTTTTTATGATGAGTAGTCCGGGGTGGCAGGTTTCTAAGCCCGGCCTGGGACAGAGGCTGGGCTGGGTCAGGGTTTCTGGGTGGGGAAGAGGAACCACTCACCTTGAAAGTGGTAGACGCCCTGGCGGCAGGGCAGAAGGTGAATGCAGTCAGGCCGATCCATGTTGCACTGTATCAGGTCCTGGTCTGTGGAGGAGCCCACATACCCATACCGCCCTCTTAAGATGAGAAACGGGCGATTGGCAAATCGAACCTCCAGTTCCTCATTGGGGCCTGAAAGAAACAGGGAGGCATTATCTGGATAGGTTGGGTGTCTCTCTAGGGGCTTTCCAGGGGGAAGAAAAGGAGCACGAAGGACACCTAAGGATTATGTCAGCATTTCTTTCTTTCTTTCTCTCTCTCTCTCTCTCTCTCTCTCTCTCTCTCTCTCTCTCTCTCTCTCTCTCTCTCCTCCCCCCCCCGTGTGTGTGTGTGTGTGTGTGTGTGTGTGTGTGTGTGTGTGTGTGTGTGTACACGGAGGCCAGAGGAGAGTGTCCCGCTCCATCACTCTCTCTGCCTTATCCCCTGAGTTAGGGCTTCTGACTGACTGTATAACTCAGTGTTTTTCCTGAAGGTTAGCAGCTAGTGTGCCTCGGCAATTCTTTACCTCTGCCCTCTCCTCTCCAGCGCTTAGGGGATAGGCACCCACACCATATCCAACATTTTATGTGCCGGCTGAGGAATCAGAGCTCAGGTCTCCACACTGCTGCCGCAAGTGCTTTCCTCCCCGAGCTGTCAATCACTCTAGCCCCAGAACGTTGTCTGTATTTTAACCTTTACCGAACGCTGGCTGTGTGTCAGGTCTTACACTAGGTGCTTGTGAATGTTTGCCAGGGCACTCAGCAGAGCATGGAGCACAAGACATCTACATATTCTTTCTTTGGGATGTGTTAATTGATTTAACCCCCACCTCAACTCTGTGAAGCAGCAGACTAGAATCCTTGTCAGGGACTTTAAACCTGAAGCTCAAAGAGGGTCTGTTCCAGCAATAAGCACTTAGCAACTAAACCCAGATCCAAACCTTCTGATGTCAACTCACTGCTTCCAAAACCTTTTTTAAAAAAAGTGGCTCAGTAGGTAAAAGCACTTGCCATAGAAGCCTAGCGACCTGCGTTCAATCCCTGGAACCCACAACAAGAGAGGGGGACAAAGAGAACGGATTCCTGAGGCTTCTGACCTCCATATGCGTCCTCTCTCTCTACCCGTCCACATGTGAGAGCCCTTGCTCTTGCAGAATCCCTGGCGTGGGTTAGCCCGGGAGAAGAGTGGCTCGGCTCACCTGGGATGTTGGTATTTGCCATCAGCAGGCCATTGGATGCAATGCTCAGGAAACGCCCATTGGAGGACTGCAGGATGATTTTGCCACAATTCCAGTGCACACGGAAGAAGGTGTTAGATTCCAGGGGGTACCCGTCAGCTATGATGGCCCTGTGGCGCCTCTGGAGAGAATGTGGGGACCAGGGACCAGGAGGAAGGTTAACAACCTCAGCTTTTCCCCCATCAATTTTAGTCCTGGGCCCAATTCCTATATCCTCCCCCTCCCCAGCCTCTGTAATTTTCTGGACTATGCCTTCAAAAATCTCTTTTTAAATGGTCTTAAAAATCATAATTTTTGATTTGTTTATTTGTATGACTGTTTTAACTTGTATGTCTATGTACCACATGCCTGGTGCCTATGGAGCCCAGAGATGGCGTCCCATCCCCTGTAACTGGAACTACAGATGTTTCTGCGTCACCATGGAGGTGCTAGGAACTGAACTCAGGTCCTCTGGAGGAGCAGCCATCTCTCCAGCCCCTTAGAACCTCTTTGTAAGGCAAACATGGAACCAGTCTCACCTGGGCTAGGTAGTAGCCATTGGCTGAACGGAGTTGTAACGTAAGGTTTGCGCTGTCACATTCATACTGGAACAAGGACATTGGGGTCAAGCGCTCAGAGGCCGCACACACCTCAGCATCTAGAGAGGAAGTCCACACAAGCGGGCTTTTCAGCTCAATCCCAGACCCTTCTCCATGCCTACCGTCGGGTTTCCCTGTAGTTTTCCTTCCTCAACCTAGATCATAATAATCTGGAGAAGCGGGGCTGGAGAGATGGCTCAGTGGTTAAGAGCATTGCCTGCTCTTCCAAAGGTCCTGAGTTCAATTCCCGGCAACCACATGGTGGCTCACAACCATCTGTAAAGAGGTCTGGTGCCCTCTTCCAGCCTGCAGGCATACACACAGACAGAATATTGTATACATAACAAATAAATAAAATAAATATTTAAAAAAAGAAAGAAAAAAATAATCTGGAGAAGCCCAGGCAACTTTCTCTTAAAGGCATCACTTTATCTGTTAGTCTGCCTCCCCAGAGGTCTCTTTGGGGGCTCAGGCTCTTTCTTATGACTAGGTTTAAAATATCTTGCTTGTCTTGTGCTAGTATGCTTAGTATCATCCGGAAATAGGGAAACTTATGGAGGGCTTGTCTCCATCAGATTACCTGTAGGGAAGTCTGTTAGGAACACTTTCTTGATTGATAATTGATGTGGAAGAGCCCAGGGCCCAGCCCACTGTGGGCAAATAAATGGTCCTGGGTAGTATAAGAAAGCAAACTGGACCAGTCATGGGAGCAAGCTAGTAAGCCCTGTTTCTCTGAGTTTCTGCTTGAGTTTCTGTCCTTACTTCCCTCAGGGCTGCATCGGAACGTGGAAGTTAAACAAACCAAACAGAACAAAACAACAACAAAAACCCTTTCCTCCCCAAGTTGCTTTTTGAGCACGGTGTTTACCGCAGCAACAGAAAGAGAACAAGGACACACCCGGACAGTTTCTTCCTTTTAGCACCTGCCCCGCCCCCTCTGCCCCATGGTGGCATCGGACCCAGTACTTGCCGTAGACGACTGAGATGAACCTCCGTGTCTTTGACTTCAGGCTGACCCAGGTTGGGAAGTGTTGTAAGATGAACCACTCCTCACCCCTTATAGGACTGGAGCCCAGGCCCAGGAGTAGATGTGTGCCCTGTGGATATAATGTACCTCCTTCTCCATCGCACAGTGCCACAAGCCCCCTAGGCCGCACTTGCATGTGGAAAGCTGTCTTTGATGAGCGGTGAGGGACCAGCCGGTCTACACGAGACAAGAAATGGTGTGTAGAAGTCTCCAGGTGGTAGCATCCATCGTGGAAATGTAACAGGAAACCACATTCCTCTAGGCAGGGGACTGCTGCGTCAACCCAGATTCGGCCCACAGTGTGGTCAGCTCGGGCATAGCTGCGGTAGGTGGGGCTGTAGAGGATCACATGGACATGCAGGGCTGGTCTAGGGGTCCACATATGGTAAGCGGAGAGGACCCTGGAGCTGCAGAATACAACCTCACCATCAGACTCCAGATAACGACCAGAGATGATGCACTGGAGCGTCCACTTGCCATTGCGGTGGAAACGGAGCAGGAAGCATCCGTGGTGGCTAGTCCTTGGCCTGCCATAGCACACAGTACCATCAGCTTCACACAGCAGGTAGAGGCCCTGCAAGCTCTTTAGTCGGATCACGGCCTGCTTGTCCTGTTCATTGCTCACCAGGAGCTCCCAGGTCTGGAGGTGTCGGGAGGATGAGGGAAGCGTGTCAACAACTGGCAACCACAAGTCTTGGTACCATCAGCACCTCCAACATGACTAGTCACCTTCCTTCCCATACCTGTCTTGGCATCTCCTTGCTATGAACACTCTACTTGCTCGATTAACAATGAAAAGGATTTCTGAGCTGGGGGGGGGGGGGCAGTGGTGCCTGTCTTTAATCCCAGCACTCAGGAGGCAGAGGGAGACAGATCTTGGTGAGTTCAAGGTCAGCTTGGTCTGCAGAGCCGGTTCTACACCAGCCTGGGATACATAGTGGGAGGCTCTCGCAAAACAAAATAAACAAAAAAATACAACAACAAGACAGTGTTCTGGGTTGTCCACCTCCAGAGTCCCGGGACTTCTTAAGACCCAGTGGGGGCCAGAGAGCACTTGCCTCGAAAACTTGACAGCCTGAGGTCTGGCTCACATTTAAAAATCCACATTTAAAAAGCTAGATGCCGTCTGGTGAGATGGCTCAGTGGGTAAAGGCACTTGTTGCCAAGCCTGATGATCTGAGTTTGATCCCCGGGTCCCACTTGGTGGAAGAAGAGAACGAACTGACCCCTGTAAGTTGTCCTCCGACCTCCGCATGTGTGCCATGGTACAGATATGTGGATGAACACACACACACACACACACACATGAATATATAAAATGTAATAACTAAAAATAGCTAGACACAGTGGCAAGCATCTATAAATCCCGGCCCTCCTAAGACAAAATTGGAGATAGAGACAGGAGTCTCTCCTGGAAGCTCATGGGCCAGACAGCCTAGAGCACACAGCGTAGGCAAAACCAAGAGATCACTTTAAGGTGGAAAGTTGTCCTGACCTCACGTATGTGCTTGTATACATGAACACACACACATACACACATGCAGAACCCATGGGATATTCTATATTCACACCTCGGAAAAGCAAAACCTTCCTCTCTTTCCCCTGCTCCATCCTTCAATTTTGCTTTGTTTTATTTCTTTCTGTAGACCCTGGATGGCACAGTACTCAGAACCTCCACCAGCAGGGTCCATCTCTCCAACAGAAGTGCAAAAAGCATCCTGACTCTAGGTACAGAAGTTGAGATACAATAGTTAGGTACACTGCGAGAAATTTGGTCATAAAGGAGAAGACTTTGCTCCTATTTTATCTCTAAAACAGAGTCCAAGTCAGCAAGCACTTTAAAATATTGCGTTACTTTTTCCAGAACAGAAACATGGGTCTTGTACTATAGTCCAGCTTCCTCCGGATGCCTGGTTCTGCTTTCCAGCCTGGACTCCCCTCCTCTCTGCTTTGTGCTGGGATGGAGGGTAGGAAACACTGGAGGCGAAGCAGCTAGGCCAGAGCTGACACTTTATATCTTAGGGAAACGGTTTTGGAAGATGGAACAATGACGATCCATGAACAAAAGCCTGGTGTAGAAGTGTTTCGGCTTGCAACAGCGGAGACTATGCCGGTGATTAGGACAGGAATGCAACATGCAACACACACATACACACACACACACATACACACACACACAGCACTAAAAAAATTGGTTCTAGTCCAGGTTTGCCTTGTTACCTGTCTCCTGCCCAAACTCTTTGCAGTAGCTGTGACTGTACTGTTAAATGCTCCAAAGGTGAGGTAGGTTCCTGCCCAGCTGATGAGCCCAACCCTTAGGTCCTCGGCCTTTGGGTGTCTGTGTATCCACTCCACCTCAGCCATGTGGCCAGTGCCACAGGTGATAACTCTGTCCGGCCCAGGCTTCCCCCCAGTGGTGAGGTCCCACAGGCCATATGGCCCGGAATAAGACCCGTAGTACCCACCAGAAGCCGTTCCCAGAGGAAACTTACCAGGCAGAGGTCTGGCCTAGGGCCCAGCACCTCTGTGACCCGGGAGCATTGTGACTTTAAAGGCTGCCTTTTACCCCACCACAGTGGGGAAAGGGCACTGGCCTAGTAGTATCAATCCATGGGCTAAAGGAAATAGGCCCAGAGCTTTCGGTATGTCTTCCTGACCAACTCCAAGCAATGAGGTAGGTTTAGACTGGGAATCAGTACTGCAATCTGTGACTGCAGGCCTGTCCCTACCTTTCTTAGTAACAAGATAGGAATTAATCTATTTGCTTCCTAACAAGGGGGTTCTGCTTGGCTCTCTGTGGCTCAAATTTCCTTCCTTTCTTTCAAGTCCAAGTCAGCCAAGAAAAACCTATTGGTCTTTTAGGAATCTTGGGAGGACAAGGTCAAGCTGTTTTGGAAAGTACTTCGCAGTGAAGGTGCGGAAAATGGAAACATAATCATCAAGGATGGAAACACTCTTCTGACTTTAAAGCCTCGGAAGGAATGGCCTAGGTAAGGGCACTCCAGCACTGTGCTTTGCCAAGTCCGGCTGTGTTACAGGTGAACGGGCTGGGCAGAAAGCCAGATCTGCCGGGAAAGGATACCGGCCCCACCCACCAGAAGGCTCTGCTGGATCACTTCCTGCAAAGCTCAAGGAGAAAACCTCCGTCAAGAGCCTAGACAAACTGAAAACATGAGAAGAGGCACGTAAAAAGAAATGGTGGGGCAACAGGTCTCATTTAAACTTCATTGGGCTCCACAGGGAAACGGGCAATTAACCTTGCTTGGAGAATAGCCCAGAGCCCTCATGTTTTCCATGGCCTTCCTGATTCTGTGTAGATGGGGGTCTTCCTAGGTACAGCATCCGGGTGGTCCCCAGCAAAGGCTCATTGGTGTTCTGTAAAATAAAGCTAATAGATGCCGCCCCGTGCCGGAGTCATCTGGGTAGTTTTAAACATGCATGCTGTTGGGGACGGCTTCAGACCACGTCGATCATTTTTCTTAAGAGTGTCTTGGGACCTATCTTTTTAATGTCCATTTCTCCTCTGTGTACAAAGCTACCATGAAGAACTGCTAAGTAGCAAGGTAAGAGGTAGGAAAAAGATTCTGTGGTTTGTGGAATGAGAAAGGTGGATTTCAGTTCTTAGAATTGAGAAAGAAATGGCTTTCCTCCCCTGAAAACACCACAGGGAGACGCTGAGGAAGAAAAGGGCTTATGTGTGTGTTGACCTCACAACTTCAGCTGCTTTGAACCTCTCCCACATTGTCTTTTTGTACCCAGAGTAACTCAGCTTCCCAACTTCCAGGCTACAGACAACACCGGGTACAAACCACATCAAATTTATTACTCAATATCCAGTTCCACATCATAGCACCACCCGGAGCCCTCACTCTCCTCCCCCCAAACCTGGCCCCAAGGGTACACCCGAAACAGAAAATAAATGAAATTAAATCCAGATCCCTGCTCCTCCCCTGTTGGAGGGGGCCTTGGCCAGGAAGCCCTTCCACAGGTCCCAGCAGGCAGGAGAGCAGAGCCCTCTGCACCCAGAGAGCAAGGCTCCAGGCTCCAGCGACAAGAGAAAACATGCAGGCAGGAGCAGGAGCAGAGACCTGTCTGTGGGGAGGAAGAGTGGGAAGGGAGGGCACTGCCTGAGGAGTCCGGGAGTCTGGTCATCCCGGGATGCACGCGGGAGCTTCCGGGCAGCAGGGGCCTGCCCCTGGCTGGCTAACGCTTTGACAGCTCATGGGACAGCCAGTCCAGCCCATCATACAGGCCTGTGCCTTGGGTAGCGCAGGTGGCCTGGACGTACCACTGTAGGAAGAGAGAGAGAAGTAGATCAGCACCAGGGTAGATGAGGATAACTTTATACCCCTGTCCAGCCTGGGGCTCCGGAGGAAAGGCTGGACCCAGTGCACACGGGACCACATCCTTACCGTGCGGCTACGCAAGTGCTGGAGCCCCAGCTTGTCAGTCAGCTCGCTCACAGGCATGGCGTTGGGCATGTCCTGTTTGTTGGCAAACACCAGCAGCACTGCATCCCGAAGCTCATCCTCCTGCAGCTGAGAGGGGAGAACAGGGTGGGACCTAGGGCTGCAAGGAGTCCCAGGTTCCCTACTGACTGCATTGTAGGGGAGTTCTGGTTTCTAACTGCCAACTTCTTTGTAGGAAAAACACAGTGTACTATGCAGTTTAGTGTTGAACACAGGACAGTTATGAGTACAAAACCCCTAAATTTTACCTCCAGAAGCATTCTAATTTAAGCACCTGCTCTAAGTGAAAATAACAAAAATCCCAAACACTAAAAAATAAAACAAAATAACAACAACAACAAAAATGTGAAAGGCTGTTTCTCTTTCCAATGGACAACCTCTCCCTCTCCTCGGCTCCTTAGACTCAGGTACACAAGTATTTAAAAGAAAAAGACCTGTTCAAACCGGGTGAGAATCAACTTAACCAGAGACACAAAACCTCATTTTCCCCGCCCACAGAGAACGCTGTCCCCAAGCCAAGGGCCCTGTTCCCAGATCCAGATGCTTACCATCTTCTGGAGTTCATCAGCTGACTCCTGGACCCGCTCTCGGTCATTACTGTCTACCACGAAGATGAGGCCCTAGGTGTGCGGAAGAAAGGAAGCAGGAGAGATCACTCCCACCTACGCCCTGCCCTAACTTGGCCTCTTCGAACTTCTCCCATCTTTAGTTGTATCCACCTTCGTCTTCTAGTAAATTCCTATTAACGGTCTACAGAGACCACTGCAAAGCGAGACAGCTAGAAGATGTTCTGTTTGAGAGCTACATTAGACAGTGTGGTCCTAGAACCCTGCTTCCCGGAATAGGACGACCTTAAGTTCTTAAGGAGGACTAAGAGAGAGGGGTGAGGGCCCAGAATGGAGCCATACTGCCCTCTTCTGAGGGTTATCCCTCCACCCTCTGCCTCCACTCCACCTGAGTGTTCTGGAAGTAGTGCCGCCACAGAGGCCGAATCTTGTCCTGGCCTCCAACATCCCAGACTGTGAAACAGATGTTCTTATATTCCACTGTTTCCACATTGAAGCCTGCAGATAATTTTTTGAGGAGAGAGAAAGAGAAAAAAAAAAGTTCTGAAAGGAACTCACTAAAATCACTTGGATCAGCCAGGCTGTGGTGGCACATGCCTTTAATTCCAGCACTCCGGAGGCTGAGGCAGGTGGATCTCTGTGAGTTTGGGACCAGCCTGGTTTACAGAGCGAGTTCCAGGTCAGCCAAGGCTACACAGAAACAAAACAAAGCAAAACAAAACAAAACAAAAAACCACTCGGATCTTTACAGGCACACAAACACAGAAGGCAATGACCACGACCAATGGGAATAGAACCCAGAAGGACAGGAGGTCAACAGATATGCTAGGCTCACGGTCCACACCTCAAGCACCAGCAGGCACACAGAGATACCGTGACCCACTTCTCAAGTAGCCATATCTGGTGTCAGGGTCAGGTACAGATAAGGGCCTCAGGAGAACTGGGAGCAGACCCCGAGAAGGCCCGGCGCGCCACTCCCGCAAACCCTTGCTTCATTCTCGGACTCACCTATGGTGGGGATGGTGGTGACAATCTCGCCCAACTTCAGTTTGTACAGGATGGTAGTCTTGCCAGCCGCATCCAAGCCAACTGCAACGGAGAGGGGCACAGAATGGAGACGGGAGCTAGGGAGCCCTCTAGAGACCAGGGAAAGGGAAAGGACTGCCCAGCTGATGGTGATGGGGGCGGAGAGCGGGAGAGCCTCCAGGTGCGAGCTGTTCTCCACCTTCCGGGCCTTAAGGGCAGTCTGGGTGGCGAGTGCCAACTCCTGTCCTTCCAGTGGCCGAGGAGAGAGAGGAGCTCGGGAGGTGGGGGGCCCGGGAGGAAGGCCGCGTTCCTTTGAAAAGTCGTTTCCAAGGGCGGAATCCTCCTCCCTTCTTAGCAGCCGGGCTGGGGCGGAGGAAGCGTCACCCCACCCAGGCCCCAGCTCCGGGTTTCAAGCCCAGGGCCGACACCGCAGATCCCGGCCTGCACAGGAGCGCATCCCCCGAGGCTCTGGCGGTGGGGTGTCTCGGGGTCAGGGTACCAGGTGAGCGGGGCTGGAGGGACGCGGGGGTGGGAGGGCTGCGGCGGGGCCGGCGCCCCATCCGGGCCGCGCGCTCGATCTGCCTCACCCATGAGGATCCGCATCTGCTTCTTCCCGAAGATCCGCGAAAAGAGCGCGGACACCGTGAGGCCCATGGTGGGGCCCGGGGCGGGGGCGCGGGCAGGGACGCGGGGTGAGGGCTGGAACCGGCCGGCCGCGGGGGGGATGGGGCGCAAAAGCAGAAGGAGGAGGCGCCGCCGCCGCCGCCTCCGCGCGTCCGGGCCCGCCCGACGTCACGTGGCCCCGCCCCCTGGTCCGCCTCGGCCCCGCCCCCAGGCGCGTTTGCGGAAGAACTGAAGTCCAGCGAGGCCTGGCATCCTTGCCCCTAGACTGAGGAACTGGAAAGGGAATCTTTCTGGGTCTCCAAAGACTGCAGGAGCTTGCTTTATTCTTCAAGCATAGAGTTCCATTCCTAAGAAGGCTTTGACAGGGTCGAAAAATGTATTTAAAAGGTTCTCAAAGTAGCTTATTCTTTTTTGTTTTGAGACACTATGCCCACTATGTAGCCTTGAACTTGCCATGTAGACCAGGCTAATCTCGAACTCACAGAGCTGCCTTGGCCTCCCGAGTAGATTCTTAGAACAGAAACACTTTCTTCATGCCTGTTGTCGCTCCAATTTCACTACTATCTCTCTTTTTATGAGTGAGTCTCCTCACTCCTTCCCCCTCGGTACCTTCATAATGTCACAGGAGTCGTTTTTCTGTTTTTGTTTTTAGCCCCTCCCCACCTTTATTTCGAGTCAGTATGTGGGGGTGTAGAGTCAGAGGAGAACCTGTGGGGATATGTTCTCTCCTTTGACCACGTGGGTCCTGGTAGACTCAGGTCTGGGCATTGGGCTTGGTGGAAAGTACCTTTAGCGCTGAGCCATCTTACATGCCCCACAAGAGTCTCGAAAGTGTCCCCTTGAGATGAAAATACTTTAATGTTTTGTCACCCAAGATGGAAATCCAAATGCCTTTAAAAGTTGGGTCCCGCCGGGCGGTGGTGGCGCACGCCTTTAATCCCAGCACTCGGGAGGCAGAGGCAGGCGGATCTCTGTGAGTTCGAGACCAGCCTGGTCTACAAGAGCTAGTTCCAGGACAGGCTCCAAAACCACAGAGAAACCCTGTCTCGAAAAACCAAAAAAAAAAAAAGAATTTGGAGAAAAATTTAAATATTTAAAAAAAAAAAGTTGGGTCCCACTCTTTGTTCCGGCCTCTTCAGTGTCCGCCCCCCCTCCCACACCCTAAGCTATTGTTTAGGAATGATCTTGGTCCTCGTAAACTTTTCCACTTTCCTTGATGCTGGTTTCCCACATCTGAATTTACTTCACAGTCTTTATTCATTCTTCAAACCCCAACATATTTTTCCTAAGAGTATCTGTCCTTCCTCTAGACAGGCAACCCATCTCTTTTATACCACTACAACCATACATACTACTACCCACACATACATACAACATACACACACACAACCCATACATACTAGTGTGAGGACAGGATTTACTTGTTTGCATGGCTGGTTCAGGGTCACGTTTCTTCAGGGTGCTATCTGGCATAGCACTTTATACACTGGGTAAGTGGACTGAGATAGGATTCCTAAACTTAGTAGCCGAGTGACATTGGGCAAGTCACCTCTCCATACTGTATGTTCCCACAACTGTAAATTGGTGCTAATGAGATCCTGTAAACAGAATTTTGCAAAGACAAAATAGCAAGAACTCTTGTGAGACCCCCCAGCATATAACGGGTGTTTAAGGTGGGCCTTATAGCTTAATGATGCCCCTCTAAAAGCAGAACTAAGGAAGAGAACTATTATGCTTTATGTTAACTAGGTGCTGCTGGCCTTGTTTACCTAGTATGAGTCCTGTTGCGTTTTAGGGACGTGTTAGACATTGCCCCAAATAGTTAGGGATTTGGGGGCAAATGCAGTGCGACGTCGCCCCCTGTCGCTCACTGGTGGTAGTTTGAGGGCAAAGTTAGGCATCTTCTCCAAACCACTGCTCAGGTGTTCTGGACTTTGCTTTTCCCAACTATCCCGGCTGGTTCCTCCCTCTCCAGGCCGTCAGCTCAGCCCGTCTGCGGAAGCCCCGCCCACCTCACGCAAACCGGAGGCGGTGTCTGTGGCGTTTGGCCGCCGTCACTTCCAGTGGACCCGGAAGCGCTGCTGTGGGCAGCCGGGAGTTGTTAGGAAATCGTGATGGATCCGAGCTTAGTGTAAACTCTGGGCCGATCCTGGGCCGGTCCTGGGCCCAGGGGAGCAGGCCTGGGTTGCAGTGGCCAGCGGAGCGGTTAGGGCGGCGCGGCCTCGGGGCCAGTTTCGGAGAGCCGTGGCTGAGCGCTTCTGCTAGACCAGCGTTGGTTGCCCAGCCTCCAGGTTGGAACCGGCTTCCACCTTCGGCCTGGCTCCACAGCGCTTTTACCTGGCCTCCGGGGCCCCTCAACCCGCCCCCCGCCCGGACAGCTGGGTGTGTGGTCTGCGGCCAGACGGTCCTCTCTGTTTCGCTTCTAGATGTTTGTACGGCTCTGTCCAGGGCTGTCAGAACGCTGACGTGGAGCAACCCACTCCAGAACCCCCATGGAGAAGTTTGGGATGAATTTCGGGGGTGGCCCAAGCAAAAAGGACCTGCTGGAGACCATAGAGACACAGAAAAAGCAGCTTCTCCAGTACCAGGCAAGGCTTAAGGATGTGGTCCGCGCCTATAAAAGTCTGCTGAAAGAGAAAGAGGCCCTGGAGGCCAGCATCAAAGTACTGTCGGTATCCCACGAGGCGGATGTAGGCCTTGCAGGTGTGCAGCCACCAGCTCTCACGTTACCTGACTCTGTGGATGATCGGTGCTCCACGCACAGTGAGGATAGCACCGGAACCGCCACTAGCTTGGATACTGCGGCCAGTCTTACAAGTACCAAGGGTGAGTTTGGGGTCGAAGAGGACAGAATGGCCCGTGGACCTCTTCCTCCAAAGTCTGAAGAGGCCAGTGGGTCAGAGAGTGGTGTCAGTAGTAGCAGTGGGGATGGGCCATCCGCAAGTAGTGAGACAGACAAAAAACTACATCAGCTGAAGACCCAGTTGGCTACTTTGACTAGCTCCTTGGCTACAGTCACCCAGGAGAAGTCCCGTATGGAGGCGTCTTACCTGGCCGACAAGAAGAAGATGAAACAGGACTTAGAGGACGCCAATAAAAAGGCAGAGGAAGAGAGGGACCGCCTGGAGGGAGAATTGAAGGGGCTGCAGGAGCAGGTAGCAGAAACCAAAGCCCGCCTGATCACACAGCAGCATGATCGTGCCCAGGAGCAGAGTGACCATGCCGTGATGCTGCGGGAGCTACAGAAGCTGTTGCAGGAGGAAAGGACCCAGCGCCAGGACCTGGAACTTCGCTTAGAAGAGACCAGAGAAGCACTGGCAGGGCGGGCATATGCAGCTGATCAGATCGAAGGGTTTGAGCTGCAGACCAAACAGCTGACCCGTGAGGTCGAGGAGCTGAAAGGTGAGCTGCAAGCTATTCGAGATGAGAAGAACCGACCAGACCCCCGGCTGCAAGAGCTTCAGCAAGAGGCTGTGCGGCTTAAAAGTCATTTCCAGGCACAATTGCAGCAGGAAATGAGGAAGGTAATTATTCTCGTAGTCTTCAAGCAATCATGTTAACTTGGCTAGGAAATAGCAGGATTTTATTATTTCTCTCTTTTGGTCATTAGAATAGAGAACTCCTCCCCTCCCCCCCGTGTGTGTTTCATGAGGATCTAATCCAGTCTGGTTTGAACTCATAGAGATCTGCCTGCCTTTCCCTACCAAGTGCTGGGATTAAAGGCACCCTTCTCCCCACCTAAGTCAGGGTGTTGCTCCAATCAAGGATTGCCTGGTGTTTGTTCGCTTCTTGGGTGCTGGGATTGCAGTCCCGCTCCACATTCCCAGCATGCACTCTGATGCTTGATGCCAACTGAGAAAGGGAACCAGTGAGTCCTAGGAAATCTTGCTTTGTGTAGTGTTCTTATAGCCGGATGAGGAGTTTCTGAGTACTTCTGGGTCCAAGCCAGAGAGCCATATCTCGACTTCTGGGTGCTGGCACCTTACCAGTTGAGGCAATATCGTGACAGCTGTGGAGTGCAAGGTTGTGTGTATCTTGAGAAGTGCGTGTGTATAGGTAGAGGGACGGAAGGAAGCAATCTCCCCCCCCCCCCCCCCCCCCCCCCCCCCCCCCCCCCCCCCCCCCCCCCCCCCCCCCCCGTCCAGAAACAAATGTCTTGTGTATGCCTTTGGCTGAGGTTTGCCTGCTTTAGAAAACTCCTGTTTCATAGTGTTTCCTTTCCATGAAGCCAGGAATCCAGCTTGGCTTGGAATTTCCAGGAATGTAGGGAGAGGGAAAGAAAGCTGCCTGACTTCTTTAAATAATTCGGGAAGCACATGGTGAAAAGTACATTTAGTGCTTTGTATTCAAGTTCAATGAAAAATGGAAAACTGTCATAAAATTAGCCCTTATACAAAGGAGCGTCAATTAAAAATCTCCAGTTCCCACTGGTTCCAGGCCATCCTAGTCCCATGATCCTTCACTTCTCTGTCTTGCTCCTCCACCCCCAGGTGACTGTAGGGTTTTGTGACTTTTCTGGATGCATGGTCACCTGTCCTTTGCTTTGCAGACAGCCCTTGCAGAGGACCAGCTTCGCCAGCAGTGTCAGTTAGAAGAGCAAAGGGTAGCAGCCCTGGAGAACCAAATCTCCGAGGTGTCTGAACTACTGGGCACCTACGAGAAAGCCAAGCAGAAGGATCAGCTGGCCATCCAGAAGCTGAAGGAGCGGATTCTGCAGCTGGACCTGGAGAACAAAACCCTGGCCCTCGCGGCCTCTAGCCGGCCCCCTCTCGACAGCCACGGGGATGAATCCAGTATGGATGTCAATGTCCTGAAGGATAAGATGGAGAAGCTCAAGAGGCTACTGCAGGTTGCAGCTAGGAAGAGCCAGGTGGCCCTGGATGTGGAGAAGCTCTGTGACCCTGAGATAACGCCCAGCTCTGAGGCTGCTGATGGGGAAAAGGCTACCGCACTCTACTACCAACAGGAGCTGAAGCAGCTGAAGGAAGAGTTCGAGCGGTACAAGATGCGAGCCCAGGTCGTGCTCAAGAGCAAGAATACCAAAGACGGGAACCTGGCCAAGGAGCTGGAGGCCGCCCAGGAGCAGTTGGCTGAACTGAAGGAGAAATATATTTCCCTGCGGCTGTCCTGTGAGGAACTCGAAAGCCAGCACCAGCAGGAGGCCGAGGACTGGAAGCAGGAGCTGGCCCGGCTGCAGCAGCTCCATCGGCAGGAGCTGGAACATAGCCAGCTGGACTTCAGGGACCGCACGCTGAAGCTGGAGGAGGAGCTGCATAAGCAACGGGACCGGGCTCTGGCGGTGCTTGCTGAGAAGGACCTGGAGCTGGAGCAACTACGTTCCGTGGCCTTGTCCTCCGGGTTGCCGGGACGCAGAAGCCCTGTGGGTGGACTGGGTGGTGGAGGGCTTGGGGACCCGGCTGACACAGCTTCCTCAGAAAGCCTGACTCAAGCCCTGCAGCTCACTGCAGCCAATGAGCCCACTTTCTTCCTTTATGCTGAGCAGTTGGCCCGGAAGGAAGTGGAGATCACGTCCCTGAGGAAGCAGAAACACAGGCTGGAGGTAGAGGCCCATCAGCTGCAGGAAAGGCTGCTGGAGGAGGGCGAGCGGCACCGAGAGGAGGTCGGAGCCCTTCAGAGCCACATCGAAAAGAACGCCAGGGACCAGAGCAGGGAAGGAGCCAACCTGGAGTATCTCAAAAACATCATCTACCGCTTCCTGACCTTGCCAGACAGCCTTGGCCGCCAGCAGACGCTCACGGCCATCCTGACTATCTTACACTTCAGCCCCGAGGAGAAGCAAGTGATAAAGCAACTCCCAAGTGGTGGCAGCTGGTGGCCTTCTGGCAAGAGATGATATACCTTCTCCAGCCTGAATCGCTGTGCCTCTTTCATGCGGGAAGGGCAGGCTAAGATTTCCCCTGCCTCTTCTCGCATTCTCGTTTATTTCTTCACTGTGTTGAACTCAGAACGGTTCAAAGTAGGACGGGATTTTCTGCCAAGTGCCATTAATGCAACTTTGTCCTTGGGCTTGGGGGTACTGCAGGTGTTGAGACAGTACTTCCGGCCGTGGGCATGGGGGGCAGGGTAGGGAGAGAGGCTGGGGCAGAGGTGCAAGCTAGGGAAGTGGTGAGAGTCTTTAGAGATGTTTTGTTGTGCTCCTAGCTCAGAGCTGGTAGTAAATGTGACTCCCAGAGGAGTCCGTCTGACTTTGTATGTTTTCCTTGTCAGAGTCTGGCCCACTTTTGTCCCAATTTTTCTGGGGACATAAAATCAAGCTAGAAAGAGACCAGGAAGTTCGACATAGTAACGGTTTGTCCAAAGGGCTGTGGAATATTGAGTTCATTCGTGAACTTGGAACCTCAGTTCCAGGAACCAGCCCACCCCTTGTGACCATCCTAGAGAGGGTCCTGAACAACGATGTGACCTTGGAGATTTCCCCAGTGATCTGATTTGAGCCGGGACAGGGTTGAAAAGGAACCTCCCTTGCTTAAGCTGCCTGTCCAAGGTCAACTCAAGACGGAGTGGATGACTTCACTGTCTTCCCATCAACATTGAACTTGTATAAAGAAATGTAACCCTCGCTTTTTACAGAGCATTCCAACAATAAGCTGGGGGCCTCCTTGGATACAAGGAATTCCTGCCAGGATTTGTTCCCAGCTGTGTTTGCTTTTGCAGGGACAGGAAAGAGGAGGTAATTTGCTGCAGATTCCAAAAGACTGTTATGACCCTCACAGGAAAAGCACAGTTTGGCTGAAATACTTTCCATCCTATGGGTCTGGGCAAAGGTTAATTTCATTCTTTAAGGAAAGAGAGTGCTTAGAAAACTCAGGTCAAAGCGGTGTCTGTTGCCCAGTTCTTTGCTTAGTCCGCCCTTCCTGGTTATAAAGACCTTTGGACCGGAAAGACCAATGTTTGACTATTAATGTGTATCTTTTTGTTATTTGTATTACTGAGATCTGTTTTTCGAAGGTTTGGGGTACAGAAGACAATGTTTTGGATGGGCAAAGGTGACCTGATTATCTACATGAGCAGACTTCAATGGAACAGAAGTGTTATCTTTATGGAAATACCAGTGGTCATTAAACCTGAGAGACTTGAACTGTGTTTTCTTAATGGTGGTGTCTCTGCATCTGAACACAAGTAGATTATGAACGTGAACGGTGGACGAAAAGCTAGATATGGAGTTTCTTGTACTGAGCTCTGAGCTCGAGTCATATCCCATTATGTTGTTCCATGAGCTTGACCCCAGGGAGGAGCACATGAGAGGAGGTTTTCACTGCCTCACATATAACACATTTCTTAGCCTGGAATTGTGTGTGTGTGTGTGTGTGTGTGTGTGTGTGTGTGTGTGTGTGTGTGTATGTGTGGCGGGTTGGGGGCAGCTGCAATGGAAAAAGTTTTCTAATGGGATTAGTGTGTGGGCTTGATGCTACCATAGTTACTGCTTCATACTCTGGGAGTAATCTGTTTATAAATGCTTCTTTATCCCTAAAATCAGGATTCATGATACTCTGCAAAGTTATCTCAGGACAACAAGACTTCCTTCATTTCTGTAGTAATGGACTTCCTTTATTTCTTGACCTTGCTTCTCTAAATGTAGGATATCCTATGATTGCTGTTATTTCTAGGGGATTCTGGGAAGTGTAGAAAAATCCATAGCTACAGTTGCTTTTCCAGAACTAGTGTTTGCTGTGCTTAAAAAATTTGTCCATTTCATACATTTGTATAATGAAAATTACTCATTTTCATCATGTCTCCAGTTCCTTTTCTCTCATCCCCTCTCTCATTCTCTGGTATCTTCAACAAGTCCCCCTCTAATTTCATGTTTTCTTTTTTTGTGTGTGTGTGTTTGAGACCCAGAGAGTTTAATTAGAGTCTCTTTCTCTCTCTGGCTTTTTTGGGATGGTTTTTCTTTGTAGCCTTGGCTTTCCTGGAATTCACTCTTTAGACCAGAGTGGATTTAAACTCACAGAGATCTGGTTGCCTCTGCCTCCTGACTGCTGGGTTTAAAGGCATGCACCACCACCTCCTGAGAAGTTTCTCTCTCTCTCTCTCAATTAAAAAAGTCTTTGTTTTTATATGTATGGATGTTCTGCCTGCAAGTTTGTCTGTGTTTCACATGCATGCTTGGTGCCCCCAGGGATCAGAAGAGGTTGTTACATCCCCTGGAACTGGAGTCACAGACAATAGAAAGTTGCCGAGTGGGTACTGGAAATTGAACCTGGATACTCAAAGAGCGGCAATTGCCCTTAACCACTGAGCCATCTCTCCAGCCCCTTGATTCGTTCTTGCCCAGGTACTTTGGCCATTTAGGAGTTTCTGTGTTAATCACCACCTGATGCTCTAAGAAGCTGTTCTGATGATAGCTAGGCACAGCACCAAGCTATAGGTATAAACCTGAATATTTAGAAGGCAGTTTGACAGCATCATCTAGCTAAACAATAGTAATAGATTTCTCCCTGTGAGACCTATGACCATGGGTGTTATAAGGATGTTGCTAGTGTGTTTCCCGGCTGCCTGGCCAGCTCAGACCCAAAATAATCACACAAAAACCATACTATTTAAATCACTACTTGGCCTATTAGCTCTAGCTTCTTATTGGTTAACTCTTACATCTTAATTTAACCCATCTCCATTCATCTGTGCGTCACCACAAGGTTGTGGCCTACCAGCAAAGTTTCAGCATGTCTATCTCCGGCAGCAGCTCCATGGCTTCTCTCTGACTCCGCCTTCTTTCTCTCAGCATTCAGTTCAGTTTTCCCTGCCTAGCTCTGTTCCTCTATAGGTCTACTATAGGCTCAAAGCAGTTCCTTTATTAACCAATGATAGTTACAGCATACAGAGGGGAATCCCACATCACCTCTGCTTTTCTGTTTAAATAAAAATGGAAGGTTTTTAACTTTAACAGTAAAATTACATATGCAAAACGTGTATCAGGAAAGAATTATAGTTACAGTATTTATAACTGCTTTATCTTTTATCATAACTAAGGAAAACTATAACTATCAATTCTTCAACTCCATCAAAGACTGCAGAAGGATATAACATTGCCCAAGTAAACAGGAAGTACATTGTAAGCAACTTCCAAAACTCTAGAATTGGCAGAGACATCTCACTGCCTGGACAGTTACCCAAAGTTCTTCTGTATCGTTAGGACATCCATCTTCAGCCTACTGGCCCATAGTATCTATCTGATAGACTTTTTCATGAAACAGGAAATTTCAAAGACAGTTCCACCTATATTGGCAGTTTGTCAGTCACTTTCTTCTGTGTCCTGCAGAATGTCTAGCAGACTCTTTCTATTCTTTCATGAAGCAGGAACCCCAAAGGACCATTTCACCTATAGGCGAGTTCAGCAGTCATTTCTCTGTGGGTCCTGCATGTCCAATTCATCAAGCAGTGCAGGTAAGAACAATTTCTTGCCCAAATGGCTAACCAATGCCATAAGGAGCCTGTTTGATGCCTATCATCCTCTTGAAGTAGATTGGTGCTGCCAGGAGCAGCTGCGTCTCATTGTCATGAAAAGTCTTAAGTTCTAAAACATTTTAAATGTCATATTCTGAAGGTCTCTGAAAGATTTGAGGAATACCTATCTAACTGAAATATATCTCTATATATCTCAAAAATCTAACATGACTACACACTCTACTATTATACATGATTATCTATTTACCTATATTTCTTAATTACACATATTTTTTTTTTTTTTGGTTTTTCGAGACAGGGTTTCTCTGTGGTTTTGGAGCCTGTCCTGGAACTAGCTCTTGTAGACCAGGCTGGTCTCGAACTCACAGAGATCCGCCTGCCTCTGCCTCCCAAGTGCTGGGATTAAAGGCGTGCGCCACCACCGCCCGGCAATTACACATTTTTTTAAATGAGCTGTACAAACACAATACCTTAACCAAGAGGAGAAATATACATATAACAAAATTGACCTTAAACTTGTGTCAGTAAATCAAGATCCATACCAATGCAAATCTCTATAGCATATCCCCCTTTAAATGTAAAGAAACATAATATTTGGGAATATGGGCACAGTTATTTCCAAACTGCTTCCTGCTTTTTGTTGGGCGAAGTAATTTTTTTGGGGTGTTCATGATAACCTTTTGTGGGGGGTCTTGGTCCATCAAACCACATTAGTCTGGAAGGATTTCACAGGTTCTCATCCTCTGTGGAAACAAAGAACCTCTTTTCCAAAGCAACATAGTTTGAATTTAAGATACCTTTAAGATATATGTTTGTTTAGCTTAGCAGCCCATACCATGTCTCTCTGTACTTAGCTCCTTCACAATCAAAAAATTCAAAGAAAACAATTTACATAATCCAGATGCCCTGTGTATAGTCCATCTTTACGTGGCATATTTGTTTTTATTCTATTACTTTTTAATATTTATTTTCTTTTCTTTACTAAGACTGTATTCTGTCTCTTTAAAGACTTCGTCTTTTTAAACCCATTTATTTTTATAACTATACTTTTTTTCTCTCCCAAGCTTACGTACATTTATCCAACACTGTGACTCATTTAGAGGTCTCTTCCATCTGGATTTGTCTTTATTACATATCTGTAATCCTTTTCTGACCAGAAGTGCTTCTTAAAATGCTAAGCCCTTCTTATGAACTTAAATGACATCATTGCTAGGGGAAATACAGCACTGTCTGCTTGTCCTGCCAAGTCCAGCATGGTGGAGCTGTTTGGTGCCTCTGAGAGCCATGTTTACAGCCCCATTTTTAGGCACACAGCCAGTCTATGTTGCCTATTAAGCAAGTTGTAGCACTCTGTTCACAAATCCCATTTAAATGCTCTATAGCCAGACCTCCAGAAAGAGTCAGAGTTTACGCTGGCAGTACAGCCGAGAAAGCTAGCATTTCAAAACTGTGGCCTTTTTTCTGCTACTGCTGAATCAGGAAAACCTCTCTTAAAGTAGATCCAGCATGCAGCCAACATGCCAAGCCCATTTGGGAAAATAAATGTGGCTAAACTTTGTTTTTTTGTGTGTGTGTCTAGAATTCCTTTCCAAGCCCTCTAAGATTTTATGTGGATTTAGTCAACCACATTGGAGTGCCAATTTGTTGTAGGGAAGCCGCTTATTTGTTTCCCAGCTGCCCAGCCTCCCCAAATAACCACACAGAAACAATATTATTCGCAATACTATTTGGCCAATAGTTTAAGCATATTTCTGGCTAACTCTTATATCCTAAACTAGCCTATCTCCATTAATCTGGTTGTGGCTTACCAGGTAAAGTACTGGTGTGGCTACCTGACTTCTCTCTGGCTCTGCCTCCTTTCTCCCAGGATTCAGTTTAGTTTTCCCTACCTAGCTCTGTTCCCCTATAGCTCTGCTATAGGTCCAAAGCAGTTCCTTTATTAACCAATGACATTCATAGTATACAGAGGGGAATCTTACATCACACAGGCTCTTGATCAAGTTTACAGAGCCCAGTATCCACCTGGTTTTATTATTTATTTATTTATTTATTTATTTATTTATTTATTTATTTATTTTTGTGTATGGGTGCTTTGTCAGCATGTATGTACACCATGTGTGTGCAGTTCCCACAGAGACCAGATGAGGGCATTGGAGCCTCTGAGCTGGAATTTTAAGAGGCTTGTTACCTGCCATTTGAATGCTCTTTAACTGCTGAACCATTTCTCTAGCCTTGTTTTTGTTTCAATGAGAAAGAGTCTTGTGTAACTGACCTTGAACTTGCTATTTAGCCAATGATTACCTTTAATGCCTCATCCTCCTGCTTCACCTACCCAAGCACTGGGATTATAGTTGAGTGCCATTATACATCTTTTTTTCAATTATTTATATTTCTCTCCTCTCTCTCTCTCTCTCTCTCTCTCTTTCTCTGTCTCTCTCTTTCTCTCTCTCTTTCTTGAGACAGGGCTTCTCCATATAGCCCTGGCAGTCCTGTCACTCACTTTGTAGATCAGGCTTGCCTCAAACAGAGATCCCCCTGCTTCTGCCTCCTGGATGCTGGGTTAAAGGTGTGTGTCACCACTGCATGGTTTATTTATATTTCTTTTTCTCTTTTTCTCTTTCTTTCTTTCTTTCTTTCTTTCTTTCTTCCTTTCTTTCTTTCTTTCTTTTTGGATTTTCAAGACAGGGTTTCTCTGTGTAGCCTTAGAGCCTGTCCTGGAACTAGCTCTTGTAGAACAGGGTGGCCTCAAACTCACAGAGATCTGCCTGCCTCTAGTTCCTGAGTGCTGGGATTAAAGGCATGCACCACCACTGCCCAGCAGTTTATTTATATTTCTAATCAAAGATCTTCAATGATTACATTAATAATATACCTAGTGCTATGTTTCTAAACTACCTAAGTCAGGTTAAAGATGCCTTCTCTTTTCTGTTTTCTTGAGATAAGGGTTCTCTGCATAGCCTTAGCTGTCCTGGAACTCACTCTGTAGACCAGGCTGGCCTTAACACTCAGAGATTTTCCTGTCTCTACCTCCTGGCTCTGGTATTAAAGATGTGTGCCACCACCACGTGGCATGACCTTAAACTTTTTTTTTAACTTTTATTTTATGTGAACGTGTGTGAAGGTATCAGATCCTCTGGAGCTGGGATTACAGACAGTTGTAACCTGCCATGTGAGTACTGAGAATTGAATGGGACCTCTGGAAAAAACAGGCAGTGTCCTTGACCTCTGAGCCATCTCTCCAGTACCTGGCCTTAAACTCTTAAAAAAATAAAAATTTTATAATTTTGTGTTGAGTGCATGTTGTATTGTATGTGTATGTATAGGCACACATGTGAATGTGGAAGCCATAGGTAGATTTTTGAGCATCTTCCTCTAATATTCTCTACCTTACTTATTTATGTTGTTTTTAAATTAATTAATTTTTATAAAAAACAATCTTTCATTTTACATACCAATCCCAGTTTCTACTCCCTCCACTCTTCCCACTCCTCCCACTCCCTTCACCTTCCCCCCTCACCACACCTCCCATCCACTCCTCAGAGAGGGTAAGGCTTCCCATGGGGAGTCAGCAAAGTCTAGCACATCGCTTTGGGGCAGGACCAAGGCCCTCCCCACTGTATCTAGGTTAAGCAAGGTATCCCTTCAAAAGGAATGTGTTCCAAAAAGCCAGTTCAAGCAGTAGGGATAAATCCTGGTCCCACTGTCAGTGACCCCGCAGTCTGCCCCAGCCATACAACTGTCACCCACAATCAGAGGGCCTAGTTTGGTTCTATGCTGGTTCCTTCCCCGTCTGGTCAGAGACAGTGAGCTCCCATTAGCTCAGATAAGCTGTTTCAGTGCCTATTCTCATCATGGTCTTGACCAATTTGTTCATATTACGGCTCCTTCCTCTCTTTGACTGGACTTTGGGAGCTTCAACCCAGTGTTCTGGAGTTCAGTTTGTAGTCTTTCTGCAACTAGTGTTGTTGAATTCTAAGTTTTTTTTTTGTGTGTGTGTGTTTGGTTTTTTGAGACAGAGTTATCTCTGTAGTCTGTCCTGGAACTAGCTCTTGTAGTCCAGGTTGGCCTCAAACTCACAGAGATCCACCTGCCTCTGCCTCCCGAGTGCTGTGATTAAAGGCATGTGCCACCACTGCCCGGCTTGAATTCTAAATTTAATCCATGCTAAGAAGGTATATTCTTTGGTGTTAGGCTCAAATGTTCTATGGATGTCTGTTAAGTCCATTTGAGTCATGACATCTGTTAGTTCTGTTATTTTTCTTTTAAGTTTCTGTCTGGCTGACCTGTCTGAAGATGGAATAATCCCACACTAGCTCAGAATTGCGTATAATAAAGGGTTGTTTATTTAGAAGTAGACTCACAGATCACAGTCCTCTGCACGAACGGGGAACAGCAACCGAATCTAGAATCTGGGAGAGGGAGAGAATGCACTTTACATAGGCATTTATGGTGTAAGAGGCCACACCCAAGTGGGCTGGTTTCATAAAGGCTACTGACTGAAGGAATTCCTATAGCATCTCCCCCTTTTGAGTTCTAAGCCTAATACAAACTATATATAATAAGAATAAATATCAAGTATAAAAATTAGAATTAAAACCAGAATAAACAATATTCAGCAAGGAACATATGCTAGATGTTTCAATAATCGTTCTATCCTAAGGAGTCTAAATCTTTTTTTTATGTCCTTTTTATTTTTTTAATTTTATTTATTTATTTTTTAATGGGCTCTTTTTTTAAGATTTTGTTATTCATACAGTGTTCTGCCTGCATGTATTCCTGCAGACCAGAAGAGGGTACCAGATCTCATTATAGATGGTTGTGAGCCACACTATGTGGTTGCTGGGAATTGAACTCAGGATCTCTGGATGAGCAGCCAGTGCTTTTAACCACTGAGCCATCTCTCCAGCTCCAGGAGTCTTAGTCTTGTATTAGAAATGACTTGGCTATATTATAAGAGGAAAGTAACTACGACTATCTAATTTTCAATCCCGTCAAAGGCCTGAGAAGGGAGATAATATTACCTGAGTAGGCAGAAAGTGCAATCAAACAGTTTCTTGTTAATTTTTTTTTTGATGCAGGGTTTCTCTGTGTAGCTTTGGTGCCTGTACTGGAACTAGCTCTTGTAGACCATGCTGGCTTCAAACTCATAGAGATCCGCCTGCCTCCGCCTCCTGAGTGCTAGGATTAAAGGTACCACCACACCTGGCTCTCAAGCCACTTCTAAAATATGCAGTAGATGACAGAGACAACAGGCTACCTGAGCAATCACCCAGAGTCTCATTTGCAGTGTTGAAGCAGCCAACTTTGGCTAAGGCCTACAGTAACTGACAGACCATTTTTAGAGGCAGAAAAATTTTCAGAACCATCTTACCCTGTCTTGACAAGGTTTGGCAGACTTTTTTCTTGTATCCTGCTTGTCCTGTCCAGACACTGTGCATTTTGTCAGTGGTCGAGGCATGGGCAATTCCTTGCCCTAAGGCCAGTTTTGCCAAGAAGAAAACAAGCTCCAAATGGAGTGTCTTTGGGCGCGCGCGCACACACACACACACGCACACACGCACGCACACTTTATAGCTGCATGTATAGTATAAGAGACCACACCCAAGTGAGCTGGTATCTGAAAGGCTATTCGCTAAAGAAGTTCCCACAGCACCAGAGAAAGAACTGAAAAAAAAAAGGCAACCACAAGGAAAGGAATAAAAAACAATTTTCAAGTTGGGCGGTGGTAGCACATGTTTCTAATCCCAACGCTCTGGATGCAGAGGCAGGCAGATTTCTGTGAGTTTGAGGTCAGCCTGGTCTACAGAGTGAACTTCAGGACAGCCAAGGCTACACAGAAAACCCTGTCTCAAAACAACAAACAACAACAAAACCCTCCTTTTGTTTTGAAATTGCAACATTGCTGTGGAACTTTTTCTGCTTGTGTCAAATATGCCACCATTGTTCATTATTCTATTCTTGTGACAGTGACACTCAAGACTTGTGACATTCATCACAAGTCATGAAACAACTGCTGACAGTTATCCTTGAACCCCAGTGAGGTCATCAGTGAACAGACACAAAGCCAAAATGTTCCCAGCACTGAAACCGTTTGAGGTCAACTTATTTTACTGTTTCATACATTAGTGTGATGTATCTTGAGCATACAATGTATATTTATCCTTCATTATGTTATCCTTTTTTTAGTTTTTACTCTGAGTTCTTTTTAAAAAGTATATTTACAGTCTTTTTAAATTTAGTTTATTATACTTAATTAAAAGTTCTGTGACAGTCATGTATGTGATGAATTTTAGTCCTTTTTACCCCATAGTATCCTGTCTCACTCCCCCTCCTTCTCGTATCAAAACCCTTCTTCCCTTGGTTCCCTTCTTATGTGTATGCACGTGTATGTCTGTGCTTGTGTGTGTCCCACTGAGTTTAAATAGGACTGTCTGCATAAGCATCAGTAGGAGGTTATTTACTGGAGCATTGAATTGCCAACAGCTCCTCATGGAGGCGTGGAAACCCATGAACCCCTCTCCCATCCACAGTGGAGGTTCAGTGAGCCCCATCTTATGCAGGTCTTATGCAGATCACGCAGCTGCTGTGAGTCCTGTCTTGTGCAGGTCCTATGCAGGTCACACAACTGCTGTGATCACATCTTGTGCAGGTCCTATGCAGATCACACAGCTGCTGTGAGTCCCGTCTTGTGCAGGTCCTACCTATGCAGGTCACACAGCTGCTGTGAGCCCGTCTTGTGTAGGTCCCTATGCAGGTCACACAGCTGCTGTGAGCCCCGTCTTGTATAGGTCCTATGCAGGTCACACAGCTGCTGTGAGCCCCATCTTGTATAGATCCTATGCAGGTCACACAGCTGCTGTGAGTCTTGTCTTGTGCAGGTCCTACGTATGCAGGTCACACAGCTGCTGTGAGCCCCGTCTTGTGCAGGGCCTATGCAGGTCACACAGCTGCTGTGAGCCCCGTCTTGTGCAGGGCCTACGTATGCAGGTCACACAGCTGCTGTGAGCCCCGTCTTGTCACGCAGCTCCTGTGAGCTCATGTTAATAACTGTGTCCTGTCCAGAAGACTGTCCCACAGCACTGCCTCCCATTTTCTAGCTCTTACATTCTGCCTGCCCCCTCTTCCACGATGTTCCTTGAGTATCGGGGTGTGTGGGTGATACAGATGACTGGGTTAGGGCTGGACACACAACAGTCACTCACTGTCAACACTGTAAGCAGTCACGAGACTGTGTTAACTCCTGCGCTCTGTAACTTCCCTGACCAGGGCTGAGAGCAGGGCTAGCCTGTGAACACAAGGGTGACTAGATACACTGTTATCATGTCATTGTAGCAAAATGACAGTAATAGGTCCCTCCCTGGGGCTTGTGACCTTCCAGGTCACGAGCTTTTGAACAAATTTACACTCTCAGGCATGCTTACAAGGCAAGCACCTCACTGAACCACCCCTACATCCTCTCCCTAATTTTTCTTCTCCTTTTCATTCCTAAAGGATCCTTGTAATTACATTAGCCATGCCCAGACAATCCAGACAATCTTCTTATCCTTTTTAATTGAATTTGTTTTGAAACAGGGTCTTTTCATGTTGTCTAGGCTGGCCCCAAACTCCTATGCTTGATGTTCCTTTTGCCTCTGTGTTCCAAGTAGCTGAAACTACAGATGTGAGCCACCAGACCCAATTCCCCTATTTTATTTTTAATGTTTTTTATTAATTTTATTGAGCTATACATTTTCTCTGCTCCCCCTTTCTCTTCCCTCCCCTTCTACCCTCTCCCATGGTCTTCATGTTCTCAATTTACTCAAGAGATCTGTCTTTTTCTACTTCCCATGTAGATTAGATCCATATATGTCTCTTTTAGGGTCCTCATTATTGTCTAGGTTCTCTGAGATTGTGAATTGTAGGCTGATTTTCTTTGCTTTATGTCTAAAATCCACTTATGAGTGAGTTTATATGATGCTTGTCTTTCTTCGACTGAGTTGCCTCACTCAATATGATGTTTTCTTTTTTTTTTCTGGACTATTGAGACAGGGTTTCTCCATAGCTTTTGGTTCCTGTCCTGGAACTAGCTCTTGTAGATCAGGCTGGCTTCGAACTCACAGAGATCCGCCTGCCTCTGCCTCCTGAGTGCTGGGATTAAAGGCATGCGCCACCACCGCCCGGCAATATGATGTTTTCTAGCTCCATCCATTTGCCTGCAAATTTCAAGATATCATTATTTTTTTCTAATGTGCAGTACTCCATTGTGTAAATGTACCATATTTTCCTTATCCATTCTTTGGTTGAGGGGTATTTAGGTTGTTTCCAGGTTCTGGCTATGACAAACAATGCCGCTATGAACATAGCTGAGCACATATCCTTGTGATATGATTGAGAATCTTTTGGATAGACACCCAAAAGTGGTATTGCTGGGTCTTGAGGAAGGTTGTTTCCTAATTTTTTGAGAAATTGCCATACTGATATCCAAAGAGGCTGTATCAGTTTGCACTCCCACCAGCAATGCAGGAGTGTTCCCTTTACCCCACATCCTCTCCAGCATTGTCATTAGTGTTTTTGATCTTGGCCATAAGGATGTTGAACATTTCCTTAAGTGTCTTTCAGCCATTTTATATTCCTCTGTTGAGAGTTCTCTGTTAGGTCTGTACCCCAATGTTTTTTACTGGATCTTTTGATGACCAATTTCTTGATCTCTTCGTATATTTTGGAGATCAGTCCTCTGTCTGATGTGGTGTTGGTAAAGATCATTTCCCATTCTGTAGGCCGCCATTTATATAGCCAAAACAATCATGTACAGTAAAGAAACTTCTGGAAGCATTACAATCCCTGGCTTCAAACTCTACTACAGAGCTACAGTACTGAAAACAACCTGGTATTGGCATTAAAACAGACAGGAGGACCAATGGAACTGAATCAAAGACCCAGATATTATTATTTCTTTTAAACAATTTATTTATTTATTATGAATATAGTGTTGTGCCTGCATGTTTGTCTGCAGGCCAGAAGAGGGCACCAGATCCCACTACGGATAGGTGTGAGCTATCATGTGGTTGCTGGGACTTGAACTCAGGACCTCTAGAAGAACAGCCAGTGCTCTTAACCACTGAGCCATCTCTCCAGCCCCCCAAAGACCCAGACATTAAACCACACATCTATTAACACCTGATTTTTGGCAAAGAAGCAAAAAAAATTTATAAAATGGAAAAAAAAGCATCTTCAACAAATGGTGCTGGCAACTGGATATCAGCATGTAAAAGAATGAAAATAGACTCATATCTATCACCATGCACAAAAGTTAAGTTTAAATGGATCAAAGACTTCAACATAAAGCCAGCCACACTGACCCTCAGAAGAGAAAGTGGGAAGTACACTTGAACGCATTGGCACAGGGAACCACTTCCTAAATATAACCCCAGCAGCATGGACACTGAGAGAAGCAATTAATAAATGGGACCCCCTGAAATGGAGAAGCTTCTGTAAAGCAAGACAAAACAGAAGTCAGCCGGTTAGCAGCGTTCAGTCTTCCTCACCTGTCCCCCAGGTCACACCTTCTGGGAACCAGAGCGCCGACATCTGTGTGTATTTGATGGGGTGGGCACTGGTGGACACTGGAGTTCTCATTGCCACAGCATGTGTTTTTATAAATTTCCTATCTGGAAAGAACTTAGGTAAACACAAAACAAAAGTGGAACATCAAAAATCTTGCACTTGGGCCGGGAAATACAGAAGTGTAAGATTATTTTTCATAGGAAAGCAGCAACAGCAGGTGACTCCAAAGAAGTTGTGGCAGAAAATAAAAGTTCTCTGTAATCAAACTCTGACTGATGGTGGAGAATGGGAGCTCTCATTGTTCCCAAGCAGGAAGGAAGGGGTCTTCCCTCTGTCTTCTGAGGCTGATTCTGAGCCCACGCTTCTGTTCATATGTCAGCAAATAGACTGACAATCCAAACACACTGGCTACTCTTCCGAAGAACCCAGGTTCATTTCCCAGCAACCACATGGTGGTTCACAGTCATCTGTAACTCCAGTCTCAAGGGATCTGATGCCCTCTTCTGTCACCTGTGGATATTGTGTCCACATAGTGTATAGACATAGATGCAGGCAAACTACCCACAGGCATAAAATAAAAACAAGGGGAAAAACAATTGAATTACTGATAGATTCTACAACATGGACGGACCTTGAAAATACTATAGAAGCAAAAGAAGCTGCTCACAAATGGCCACACAGTATACGGTTCCTCCTGTATGAAATGTTTGGAATAGAGAAGACTATAGACGAAAGAATGAGATTAGTAGATGCTAGCGACTGGGAAGGAGAAAACAATAGGGAAAGACTGGTTGGAATAACACAGGCTTACTTTCAGAGTAGTGTAAACCTTCTGACTACTAGATAGTGTCATGGTTGCTGTTCTGTTGCTGTGGGGAGACACCATGGTCAAAGCTACTTATAAAAGAAAGAACTTATTTATTTTTAGTTCATACATCTTTACTTGCAAGTGTTCATTGCAGTGAGCCATTGGTCTGGTTCGAGGCCTCTGGCTCTTGCGACATTATCAACGCTGAACCCTCACTGGGATTCCTCTGGGATATCCTGTTATTATCCTGTGTCATAGAGATGACATGCTCAGGACCACCCCAAACCCACATGCTCAGGATCATCCCCTACCCACATGCTCAGCCCCCCCCCCACTTGGTTCTTTGTCCAGGGTCTTTACTTTCTTCCCCACATACCAAATCTTTCTTCCTCCCCCTTCTATGACAGTCAACAGGTCACTATCTGAGGCTGATCCTAGGTATAATGAAGCTAAAAATGGTTAACTTTCTAATACGGAGAACCAGCAGGGCTCAGACCCCTTACGTGTGAGTTATCACCACATGAGAGGCATCTCCCTGTAACCTACGGTCTGACTTACTTGTTTGAGAAGGCTTTAGAAGTCAAGGGACAGCAGGAGCCATTAGATCCAGGAAGAGGCCAGAGGATTCCTCTCTGGAGCCTTTAGGTGCAGTGTGACTCTACCGACCCCTTCACTTTGCACCTATGGCCTCTAGGACTATGGGAGACAAAGTCTTTGCTGCTTCAGGTAGATGGTTTTGTAGTCTTTTATTATGACAGCCATGGAAAAATGCATACATTTGGTGAGGATGCTGGAGGGGAGGGTGTGCGGTAAGTACTCGGCTAACTGTGCCCTTATGGGGATGTTTTGGTCATCAGGATTCCCATTGCCTACATGTGTGCCAGACAGGAAGGTGGTGCTTCATTTGTGGGCCTTGACACGGTCAAAAACTAATTAGTAATGAATTTAGGCAATAGGTAAGTCCTGCCACCTTTTACTCAGTGAGGGCGCCTCCAGAGGGGATTTCTTTGTGAAATCTATGTCTGAAGGGGCACAGAGCCCCCCTAAAAGACACCCCCAGGGTTGGTGCTTCCCCTTTCTTCTCTAGATTACCACTCTGCACCTCCAGATGGAAGCACCCCACTTTTCAGAATTGCTGCTTCCTTGATCACTGTGTCTAGGACTCTGTTAATTCTTCCTGAGCCTTCCCTCCTACACAGCAACATCTTTTTCTTCTGCTGGGATTTGTTCTCTTATATTTATGACTTGTGTCTCTTTTTCCGCCACCCTCAGTAAACCCTGCTGTTTATTTAGGTCCCATATTTGGTCTTCTCTTTACACTCTACAGCTCTCTTGGGTAACTGTCCGGTTTCCTCAACCTTAGCGGCCACCTACAGTGCGCCTCCCACTTCTGTTTCAGTTTAGAGTTTTCCCCAGGCTCCAGCTTCCTGCATTCAGCGCAGAGTTCCTGCCTGGGATGCCAGTGACTTCTGACTCCCATTTGTTCTAATCCCTTTCCTTATTCATCATCTCTGGCTGGAGTCACGGAATCCCCGTTTCAAACGGAAAAGGCCATGCAGAGGGGTTCTTTTTCTCTATTTGAGGCAGTGTCCCCTATCTTTTAATTTTTGGCTACCGTTTGCTTTCTTTTCTTTTCTTTTTTTTTGTGACAGGGCAAGGTCTCACTGTGTCATCCAAGCTGACCTCACACTTGAAGCAACCCTCTTGTCTTTGCCTTCCAAGTGCTAAGATTCCATGCATGAGCTATCTGCCTGGCTAGAGGTTTTATTGATTCAAAAGATAGATATTGAGCAGTTTTGGGAGGGGAAATAAAGGAGAATGAAAGCTCTCCGAAGAATTACGGCTGGTGGCAATGTGGGCATTAACCAATCAACAGTCTATGGAAGCTTGTCTCTGCCAACTTTAACATGCTACAGGCAGATTTACACTACAGAAGAGATCATAGGCAGAAATGTAACAAAGTCAACAGCACCTTCCAGATTCCTTTGTGTCTCTCCCATTCATTCAGTTTGCAGGCACAACATAGGGGGTCATTCCTTTTGGCCACTGTGCCTCATCCGCATGCCAAACTGAGCCCCAGGAAGTCTGTCAGTGGGTAGGAAGTTAATTTGCTCTGGCCCCCATCCTGGACCCTGTATCAGGTTCTGCCTTTCCTCTCTGTAATGAGGCCCTCTAGGTTCTGCTCTTAATGTATTCCGGCGCAAACAAGTCTAGAGCCTTTTGTTAGGTTCTTGTGTTTTGAGGCCACCATTTCTCTTACTCCACCTACTCCCTTAGATCAGAGACAGCAAAGATGTCTATGAAATCATAGACAAAAACAAAACAAAAATAAAAAAAAACCCGTGCAATGGTTTAGGTTTCCTATTTTATTTTTTAGGGTTTTGGGTATAATAGTCACTTTCTACCATGAAGCTCCAGTCTAGCTCAGAGGGCCACTTCCCTTAAAAAATTTAGCATTATCTGGTGGTGGTGGTGGCGCACCCCTTTAGTCCCTGCACTTGGGAGGCAGAGACAGGCAGATCTGTTCGAGGCCAGCCACAGAGAAACCCTGTCTCGAAAAAAACCAAAAAAAAAAAAAATCAAAACCAAACCAAAATAAAACAAAAGGCAACTTAGCAGTATTCATGGAACTAGAGGTGAGCTTGGGAGCTGAGAGGTAGAAAAAGAACCTACATGATAAGATCTGGTTTCAAATGTATGAGATTATCTAATCCCAGCATTCTGTCGCTAAAGATGTGAAGTTTTGACAGACAGGGGACTCCAGAATGTACTGATGAAGATGCCCGCATAGCTAATACCGGCTGTTTCCCCTGGTGCATTTGGAGACATCCAGTAATGATTATAATGGTACCCGCAGCAGCTCTGGCCTCGTTTCTGGCAGGCATGTCTTAATTAGGTGGGTTTTGACTCTTCATTATTTTCTTACCATGTTTTCCTTAACAGAATATTTTAGCTATTTTGTGCCATTAGAAGGAAGAGGCTCGCAGAAATCGCCGCATTACAAAATGGATCTGACAGAAAAGACCATTAACGCTTCCTCCCTGTCCAAGCCTCGCCAGTAATTAGGGACTTACATAAACAGCCCTGCTTACATTATTGGGATGACAGTCTCTAAGGACAATGCCAGCAGCGTGCTGCGCTCCGCTCTTCATAAAAGCAAAAGCGATTAGTCTGCTATATAACCTAATCATCTGAAAAACGTAATTCCCACAGCAGCGTTTGTTATCGCTGCTTTTGGAAGAGGGCAGCCGGCAGACAGAATTCTGACACACTAGGTTGCACTACACACACTAGTCAAACGAATGTTTCTCCACCAAGGGGCCTGGTACCCACACTATCCCCGAAGGGGCTTCCCCTGAGAGCAAGGTGAGGGGGATTCTTAGCAAGTTCTCTTTGACTCTTTATCCGTTGGATGGATTATGGGAATAAATGCTGAATTATTTCTACTGGTGTTGAAGTAGTCCTACAAAGATGACCGAGGTTCGTGGCAGATATTAGAGGAGCTTCTAGAGTTTTCGTTCAGCCAACAGTACGCCTTTCCTGGGAGCCTTGGGCATGTGAGGGTGTGGCCAAATGCTGCCATAAAGGTGAGAGATGTAGCTTCTGGCCTCAGGGAGTCTTTTATTCCCTGGACCACTAGCCCTGATGTCTACAGTTCTCGTCCTCAAAACTGGTCATCTGATTGAAGTCATACTCAGCCATGCCCTTTGCTCTAACCTATTGGGCTATTTTGGACTAAGTCTCATGACTTGCTGAATTCATGAAAATGCTAACGTTCCATGTGTTAGGAGGAAGAGTCTTTGGGAGGTAATTACGTCACAAGATGTGGCCCTATGGATAGTATTAGTGCCCTCGTAAGAAGCAAGCCAGGGAGCTCGCTCCCTTCCGGTGGGTTTCTGCTCTGGGAGGGTGCAAATGAGAAGGGGCTCTCTGTAACCACTAGCCAGGCCTTGATCATGGACTTCAAACTTCTAGAGCTACGAACAATAAATTGTTGTTTAAGCAATCTAGGTGCTCAGCTTTAGCAGTCTTGGTGGGTTTCCCATTTCTTTTTCCTTATCCTCCTTGTAACGTGGTCAGTGTTTTTTTTTTTTTTTTTGCTGCCTTCACCTGCTATCTGTCTATGGCAAGTTAGACTTCCCATCGCACTTGGTGGCAGATAACCGAGGACATGACATATTAAAAAGTATTATTTGATACACAATAGATCTTGGCAAAGGACGCATTTTCTTTCCCATTTCCTCCTTTAAAATGTTATACATCTGACAGAAGGTTAGTACGTTTCTCAGCCTTCATCGGAGAACCTTCTTTTTGCAGTGGTTGGTTGGTGTTGGGTGCAGAGGGCCACAAATGGTCAACATGCAGAACATAGAGACTGCAGAGGGCTTAGCCCTTAGTGGGATAAGTTCCGAGCCCCTTGAGGCTCAAAATTCACCCTGGAAGAGGGGCAGAAGGATTATAAGAGCCAGAGGGAGTGGATATCTGCAGTGAAACAGTACCTTCCTAGACGCGACAGGGCCATTGCACACATGAGCTCACAGAGGCCATGCCTACATGCATGAGACCTGCACACACATGTATGAGACCTGCAGGCACATGCATGAGACCTGCAGACACATGTATGAGACCTGCAGACATATGTATGAGACCTGCAGACACATGCATGAGACCTGCACACACATGTATGAGACCTGCAGACACATGCATGAGACCTGCAGACACATGTATGAGACCTGCAGACACATGTATGAGACCTGCACACACATGCATGAGACCTGCAGGCACATGCATGAGACCTGCACACACATGCATGAGACCTGCACACACATGCATGAGACCTGCACACACATGCATGAGACCTGCACACACATGTATGAGACCTGCACACACATGCATGAGACCTGCACACACATGTATGAGACCTGCACACACATGTATGAGACCTGCACACACATGCATGAGAGCTGCACACACATGCATGAGACCTGCAGACACATGCATGAGACCTGCACACACATGTATGAGACCTGCAGACACATGCATGAGAGCTGCACACACATGTATGAGACCTGCAGACACATGCATGAGAGCTGCACACACATGCATGAGACCTGCAGACACATGCATGAGACCTGCAGACACATGTATGAGACCTGCACACACATGTATGAGACCTGCACACACATGCATGAGACCTGCAGGCACATGCATGAGAGCTGCAGACACATGCATGAGACCTGCACACACATGCATGAGACCTGCAGACACATGCATGAGACCTGCACACACATGTATGAGACCTGCAGACACATGCATGAGACCTGCACACACATGTATGAGACCTGAAGTCACATGCATGAGACCTGCAGGCACATGCATGAGACCTGCACACACATGCATGAGATCTGCACACACATGTATGAGACCTGCAGACACATGTATGAGACCTGCAGACACATGTATGAGACCTGCAGACACATGTATGAGACCTGCACACACATGTATGAGACCTGCACACACATGCATGAGACCTGTAGGCACATGCATGAGACCTGCACACACATGTATGAGACCTGCACACACATGTATGAGACCTGCAGACACATGTATGAGACCTGCACACACATGTATGAGACCTGCACACACATGTATGAGACCTGCACGCACATGTATGAGACCTGCAGGCACATGCATGAGAGCTGCAGACACATGTATGAGACCTGCAGACACATGTATGAGACCTGCACACACATGCATGAGACCTGCACACACATGTATGAGACCTGCACACACATGTATGAGACCTGCAGACACATGCATGAGACCTGCACACACATGCATGAGACCTGCACACACATGTATGAGACCTGCACACACATGCATGAGACCTGCACACACATGCATGAGACCTGCACACACATGCATGAGACCTGCAGACAAATCCCAGCTTACACAGATCAGAGGCTCATGAAGTCCTACTCTGTCTAAAAGCCAGCTGATGGCTGCCGAGGGAGAGAGAATGAGTTTTCCTCAGGGATGTGCCCCCTGAATGGCTTCCCATGCATCAGTAGATGGTTCTATACCCACGCACAAAGGCAGCACTAAATGGACTCAATGGCTTAAAAAAAAACAGAGGATACAAAGTTGGGAGGGAAAAGTGGTAAGGGGTCATGGAAGGAATTGGAAGGGAGGAAATGGGGGATATATATGACCCAAACACATTAGAAGCATGTATGAAATTCTCTATTTTATTTCACATGTATGAGTGTTTTGCTTACATGTATGTCTGTGCACCACGTTCATGCAGTGCCTTCAGAGGCCAGAAGAGAACAGAAAATCTCCTGAAACTGGAGTTACAGATGGTTGTGAGCCACCATACTGGTGCTGGTACCCCAAACCAGATACTCTAGGAGACCAGCCAGTGTTTGTCACCTCTGAGCAATCTCTCCAGACATCACCAAACAAATTTCTCAAAGACATTATCTTTTACCACTTGTCTGCAGAAAACAGAGAGGGGTTTCTAGGGCTCCAATAGTTTGGGCACATAGCGCAGAAAGGGAATGCCTCCTTACAGAGGATTTGGATTGTGGTTGGTCACGATTAATGTGGCTGAAAGTTTGTCATCAGCCACACTGAAACAATCATCTGTGAAGCACCACAATTACTAATTACTAAAGCCTCTAGGAGGCAAAGCCCAGACCTGCAAAGTCCCATGTGGGGCCAGGGATGCTCTTCCTTATCCCCCTGTTTGCTAAACACACACTCAAAATATCTCTTTCCTTGCTCTCATCTCTGTCCTTCCTCCATCTCGACTATCTTATTCCCTCAAGTTCTCCTTCACTCTTCCCTTCTCCCCTCATCTTCTCCTTCTGCTCTCCATACTCACCCCACCCCTATGCTCCCAATTTTGTCAGGTGATATTATCTATTTCCCTCTCCCTTTAAAGTAATTTGTTTTAAATTTATTTTATATGCATTGGTGTGAAGGTGTCAGAACCTTGGCACTGGAGCTACAGACAGCTGTGAGCTGCCATGTGGGTGCTGGGAATTGAACCCAGGTCCTCTGGAAGAGCAGCCAGTGCTCTTAAACACTGAGCCATTTCTCCAGCCCCCACTAAACACACACTCATACACCAAGAAATAAACTTACTTGGGTTTGCCTTGGACAATGTCCTAGTGAGTACTGATGTCACCCTGGAGAAGTGCTAAGGAAAAGCTGACAGACATTTTGGTCCTGCCCTAATTTAGACTGCTTGACTCCTTATGCAATCCCAGAACATGAAAGAGTGTCCTGGTGTTTTCAGGAGAAAGTCACGGAGAATATTTTCATCCCAGATGTTGAACAGTTTATTGGAATTCATTAAAAATAGGCAACTTATTAGGTGTGCTTTCTCTGGCTGACATAATTTGTCTCATAATGAATAAATAAATATGGTTGTCCTCCCCATTTTGTTGGCAGGGTTAGGTTTATAGAACTTTAACATTTTTATATAGTCTCAAATCTCAGAACCAGTCTTCTTTGTTTTGTACTGTGTTGCTATAATCAGGATGAGTCCAGATAAACTGCGTGAGGGATTTGGAAGAAAATAAAATGTGTTTTTTTTCCCCCTTAAAACTGTTTGACTCTTTTTTTTTTGTGTTGACATGGGGTCTCACCATGTAGCCTTGGCTGGCCTGGAACTCACTCTGTAGACCAGGCTGGCTTTGAACTCACAGAGATCCACCTGCTTCTGCCTCCTGACCGTATCACCAGGCACAACAGCAAAGTAGCTTGATTCTTTCTCTCCTTTCTCATGTGTATATTGTGTATGTGCTCCCTCCCCCAGGGTCTTTTTTTATTATTTATTTGTTTATTTATTTTTGTTTTTATTTAGCTATATATTTTTCTCCACTCCTCTCCCTTCCTCCCCTCCCCTTCTGCCCTCTCCCATGATTCCCATGTTCCCAATTTACTCAGACGATCTTGTCTTTGTCTGCTTCCCATATAGATTACCCTCTCCCCCCCGGGTCTTGTATAGCCCAGGCTAGCCTCCAGTTCTCTGTGTAGAAGAAGCTGGCTTTGAACTCCCAATCCTCTTACTCCCACTTCTTTTACATCATTTTTTTTTAAAAATTATTTTGTCTGTATGAATGTTTGCCTGCAAGTGTCCTGCTTGCAATGCCCTCAGGAAGACAGAAGGGGGCATCAGCTCCCTTGGGACTGGAGCTGTCGGGTGGGTGCTGGGAATTGAACCCGGAGGAGCTAGTGCTCTTAATGCCCCCTCCCCAGCCATTGCTCTAGCCCCCCTTCTTCAACACCTCCAAATCCAATTCCTCTTCTTCCTCCTTCCCCCCTCGCCCCCTCCCCACTTACATTTTTAGTTTTTTGAGACAGCGTCTCAATATATATATATAGCCCAGCAGCTCAGGCTGTACTGGAACTTGCTGTGTAGCTAAACCTCACACTTGCAGTGATCCCCCTGCCTCTGCCTCCCCAGTGGTGAGATTACAGGTCTGTATCTTCATGTTGGATCCATAGTCTACTTCTTTCCCTGTCTTCCTGCTTTCTGCAGTGGGAGGAAGGGTAACTCCTACAAGTTTTGCTATACGTGTGTGTTTGATTTTTCTAGGGCAGTGGTTTTCAACCTTCCTAACGCTGCGACCCAAGTCCTCATGTTGAGGTAACCCCCAGCCATAAACTTGTTTTCATTGTTACTTCACAGCTGTAATTTTGCTACCGTTAAGAATCATAATGTAAATAGCTGATATGCAGGATCTCTAATATGCGACCCCTATGAAAGGGTCGTTCAACTCCCAAAGGGGTCGCGAACTACATGTTGAGAACCTCTGCTTTAGGGGATTCTCTGGACCATTGTGAGGACTTGGTGGTAGCGGTTACTGAACCTGAGTAAAAGACCCGAGTAATTTGTTAAATCCGCAGATTTCTAAGCAATGTGACTACGAATCTAGAGGACCGCTTGATTATGGTAGGAAGCCATCGGGGAGTGTGAGTTTTCTAAACCTGTTTTATGTCATTAGAGCTGCATGATGGTCTTTTGTTTCCAGGGTGGCTTTGAACAGCAGACAGCCCAGGTCTCCCGCAGCAAAAGACTCACCCAAACAAGCGACTAAACCCGCCGTTGGCTGCGCGCTGCTGCGGGTCACTCCCATTTGCTGCAGCTGCCGGTGTTTTCAGCTCCCCAGCCCGGTTGGGTCTCTGAAGAGGCAAATTGCATATCTCGCTGCGCACGGCCTACCTTTGTGCAGCCATTCGCTCCTCTGTAAAATGTTCTGCGGGCACAAAAGCCGCGGCTGAGAGGGACAGCTCCGGGCGTTGAGTCCGGGGAGCCTGCGCCTTCTCCAGCGGGACCACGCGGCTGACCCTGCCTAAGAAACTAATGGAGCGTTCCTAAGAGCCCCAAAGTCCAGAGTGGCTCGTCGCAACGTGCTCCCCACCCTCCAAGCCCCCAGGTGAGACTAAAACCCACAAACCCAGAGGCTCCAGACAGCCTTGGCCGCCTGCGGATAATCCCGGAATTCCACCTGCATTTTGAGTCTGTTTTGTTTTGTGGAAAGAAATGTTGTCAGACCTTATTTTTTTCTTTTTCTTTTTCTTTGTTTTCTTGCACTTTCTTTTCTGGGGGTGACGTCGAACATTTCCTCTGGGATCGAGTGCAAAAAAGCCAGATTTTTTTTTCCCTTTAATCTGTGTGAACGACTTTGTTTTAACGTAGAATATGAGATCTCAGAACCGCCTTTTACCAACCAACTGCCGCGGATGAATCGTGGTTGAAAAAGCCCGTGGCGCGCAAGCGATGCTGCAATTTGTGGGTGTCTGTTTCCTCCTTTATATTCAAATATATTTCCCTGGAAGAATTTTTAGTTGGAGATTTCGCCTTGAGATGTTCAGATAAACCAGACAGGGAGCCAAAACGAGTTATTTCACTTCATAACCAACCTTTATTTTTCAGTTTTCTTCCCTCCAACCGCCCCCTCCCCGCCGTTCTTGTCCCGAAGCGATCTTTAAAAAAAGAACGAGCATACTCTGATACAGTTTGAAAAGTGCATTTTGTACTTGGTTCTTTCTTTGATCGAGTTAATCTGAGCCTTTCTGTGGTTCTAAATGAGGCCTACGGGCTGACAATGTAGCTGTTTAAAAGGGATTTTAGGGGATAATAGCCAATGCAAATAGTGCCCTGAGAATGGCAAGCTGCTTTCCTACTTTTAGTCACATAATAACGGCAAAGAAAGCTTTTTAAAATGAATTGAAATTTTGTGGCATGCCATCTGGGATTATTTGGGGGAAACAGTTTTGAATACTGAAGTTGACCAAAAGAATGGAGGTAGGGCCTGCCCCTAAGCTGACATGTTTCAGATGGCAACCTTATGCTAAGGGGTACAAAGTTGGCTAGCGCCCCCCTCCCCCCCCCTTATTTTCTTTCTCTCGGATTATCTGCAAAAATTCTCTTTGATTGCTGGTATTTGGGCCTGAAAAACTTTCCTATTGTTGAAGAATTCAATTCAACCCCTGCAGCTGCTGATCCCCTTATTGTCCCCCCTCGTTATGTGTACGAGTCTCAGATGAATGTAGCCAAGCCTTTTAGTGCCTTAATAGGTGTCTACATAAAGGTCAGTTCTTCTGCAGTACTTGTTCTAACAAAAGTTTATACACAAACGAGAGCCACAGCTAAAACATTCACATTAATCAATCTCCCCCTGTCGCAGATCACAAAAACTGCCTGGAGCCATAGCCAAGGCACAAAAATAAAAAAAAAAAATATATACATATATATGTATATGTGTATATATATCATATACATACATATATATGCATGTATGTGTATGTGAAGCTATGAAACAGAAACTGGTTCAAGCAGTTTCACCAAGGGCGTTGTTTGCCGGGTTTCCAGCTGAAGTCGTCTGCTCTGATGCTAGGATGTGTTTTCGGTTGAACTCAGGACTCAGGTGAAGGTGGAAGATAGAGCGGGACTCGGGGCGGAATTTGCGGGGTTTACACTTTTGCCTGACGATTAGCCTGGTTTGGGAGTTGTGTGTGGATGGCTGTTATCAGCTGCTGATCATCTCGGCAAGAAAGGCTGCATCAGCAGTACTAGAAATGAGGCGAATACAAAGAATTGTTTCCCTATAGGTGTAAGTTCTCCTGCTAGATAAAAGAGGACTCCAGCCCTCCAGCCCTCCATTTTCATCGCGGAACGGAGGAAATAAAGTTTCTTTTAGAAATAAAGAGTTGACAGTTGTAAATTCGAGCGAGGGTGCCGATGCATGAACTGAAACTCCAGGCGGAAGCAAGCCCAGACTTCTAAGGGACCTTAGTACTGAGAGGGGATGGCCCAACACAAACCATGTCATGTGGGAATCCCGAAACTCTGGCCACGTGAGGGTGTGAGTGAGGGGACCCACCCGCAAAGCCTGCAGGGAGCAACTCTAGAGAGCTTGCCTCAGACAGCAGCTAACTCAGACACTGCGTCTTCCAGTCTGTCACAGGACGGTATCTAGTACCTGTTCTTGGCCCTACCCCCAGCCAGTCCTTCAGGGATAAAATCAGACCTAGTCCGTGGTGTCTATGGTTATCCTCCTGTGCTGTGTGGGTTCGATTGCTCATATATCAGCTTAGGCTGGAGAGGTAAGGATTCAAGTTCTAAGACCTTGGAGACTTAAGACCAAAGAGCTCTTGATTTGGCCTCTGTGTGTGGTTCTAGTCCGTCCCCCCTTTCCTCTCTCTGCTCACACATAAGAGTGGCTCTCCTAGAATGGCTTCTTGACTTTTGGGTGGGGCACTGCTTCTCAGACTTAAACGACCTAATGGCGACCTGGAGATCTTGTTGCCAAGTACATTTTGAGTCATTCGGTCTGGAATGAGGCCTGGGAACCCCACATATCTAACAACTGCCCTTTTCAGGCTCCTGCTGTTAGGAGTTCTAGGTTCTAGCTTACTTGGAGACCAGGTACCGCTTTGTAAAGGGACGGGGTAAGAATGCCCACTGTTGAAGCAAGGGAAGGTGTAGTCTCTGAATTCCAAAAGCTTTCCAGCAGATTAGAAAGGGCTTGGGGCAGCCCTAGTTTATCTTATTATTGTCTTCCACTTGCTTTGATTCTTCAATTTCAAGCAAGAGAGATTCAAAGTAAATGATATTTGGTCCGAATTGTTGATTTTTTTTCTCTTTTATTCACTCATTTTGAATGTATATGTAAGTATTTTGTATATGTGTGTGTACATCTGTGTGTGTGTGTGTGTGAATGTATTGTACACTGTGTGTGTTCAATGGAGGCTATAGGTTGACATCAGATGTCTTCCTCAATGGCTTTTTACCATATTGCTTTGAGACATACTCTATTACTGAGCCATTTCGTCTAGATTGGCTGGCCAATGAGCTCTGGGGAGTCCCCTGTCTTTACATCCCTGTGTTGGGATTACAGGTACATACATACCTGTAATACACACACACACACATACATACACGCATACACATATACACACATGTATACATATATGTATACATGTATATACACATATATCCATACCCATATGTATACACACACATTACATGAGTGTTGGGAATAGAACTCAGGTTCTGGTGCTTGCACACTCAGCACTTGACTGATTGAGTCATCTTCCCAACAACCCCTTTTCACTCATTGAAAAAGTTACACACAAACAAACACTGGCACCAACCCCTTTACTGTTTGTGTGAGGTTGTTTGTTGTAAACGTGAGACAGGAAAAAGTCTGGTTCTAGTTGGGACGGCCAACTGTCCTGGTGTGTCTCCGACTGAGGGATGTTCAGGATGAAGGACTTTCAGTGCTGAAGTCTGGGAAAGTTCCAGAAACCCCAGATAAGTCAATCACCCTCATTCTAGCGCAGCAAATTTTATTGTGGGCCTTTTGATTCTTCAAGATATTCAAGACAGGGTTTCTTTGTGCATTCTTGACTGTCCTGGGATTCGCTCTGTAGATCAGACTGGCTTCAAACTGTAGGATCCTTTTTTTTGTTTTTGTTTTGTTTTTTGTTTTTCTAGACAGGGTTTCACTGTTTAGCTCTGGCTGTCCTGCAACACACTTTTTAGATCAGGCTGACCTTGAACCCACAGAGATCCACCTGCCTCTGCCTCCTGAGCTCAGGGATTGAATGACTGGGAGGATGACTAAAATTAAAAAGTAATGACAATGATAAATGCTGGCTATGTTGTAGAGAAAAGAGCAGCACCACGCAGGTTGTCGGAGAAGGGAATACAAGGGATCCTCGCGGGAGACAATGTTGAACACTAGTATACCAGGGCTCACTAGCCATGCATTGATTTAGGGTGGGTACATTCAGTGAGTGATCAGCCTGCATGGTAGGGTGGAGTGATGGGCTAAAGCCACATTCTGAGGACACAGAGAAAGAGGTTCAGCAAGTGGAAAGATCTGAAAAGTAGAAAACACAAGCAGTAGGGAAACGTACACCGGTGATTTTCATTAGAAAATCTGCTTCTAGGATCCAGCTGACACACACTCACTGTGCCATCCTCCTCTGCCTACATCCTTTAGAAACGCGAAAACGGATGCCGTGGGAGCGGCTCTGAGATCTAATCGGATGCTGAGTGCTTCCTTAAGCAGTGTCGTGTAAGCGCTGTTATAGGTTTTCAGGGCATCACACTCTCCCACAAGGACTGTTCCATGTGTTGCTTCCTAATGGTGCCCTTACCCAGTGTTGGCTGAACAGAGCATGCCCTTCCCAGGTCTCCAGATAGTCAGGGTTGGCGGCACCTGGAGGAATGGGAATAGATCAGCTACTGACTACATTGCTAGCAGAACATTAGTACTTGTTGGCTTAGATTATGAATTACGCTGTGTCTCTGGTTCATACATCCTGAAGCGCTCACCCAAGGGGCTCATGCTGTCAGTCAGGTGAAAACGACACCCTGGTGGAGCCCCACATCTAGGGCCATCTGAACCCCAGCAGCTGACCCCGGCAGTGTCCACTGTGTGCGGCTCCTCTTCTAAATGTTCTCATGCGTACTAACTCAAGGTCTGTCATGCGTACTAACTCAAGGTCCCCCTCCAATCAACAGGTGTTGGTCCTCTCTTTGTTTCAGTGATGAGGAAAGGAAGGCAAGGAGGAGGTGGGATGACCAAAGTTATAAAGCCTAGCAGAATTCCCTGCTGCTGGCTTTGCTGCTCTTGTATGAGAAAGCAAGGCGAGGTTTAAAGTTTCATATAGTCACCCCTTTGAATGCTAAGCAGTTTTAATTCTGAGAGGACCCCACATTTTTGGACTTTGTTTCGATTCTATTTTCTGAACCAGTTTATCCGTGACGCGCAATGCCACAAAGCCTGTGGGCCTATGTTCAATACTCTAGTGTGGAAAATGGTGAAGCCACGGTAGGATACGTTAATCGTAGGAGCTCACTGAAGGCAAAACAAGATTGAGACGGAGTAATGCTATCCCAAATATCATTTGCATCTTAACTGTTCTGATGAGGCTTGTATAATTTATTGGTAATACGGAGTAATTTTTGAATGGCATCATTTTCATTTGTTTGGGGTTTTGATCCAGTGTCGTGGGTCATTTGGTTGTATTAACTGTTGTTAAGGGGAGACTGGCTGCAGGGATCCAGCACATTTTAGAGGAGCCATCCGGGGTTTATCTGCTCTTTGACTTCACTACAGATAGTCTGACCTGTGACCGCCAGGACATTCAAAAATCATTTTATGACATGTTCATGGTCTCAGAGGGGTTTGAGTGGCCTTCAGTTCAATTTCAGGCTGCTATTTCTTGGTGTGACATGCATTTGTTTGAAAATAACAGGCAGCCTCATTATCTCACAACTGGCTCCAAGCGAGTTTATTGTTACTGCTGGGATTATTATTATTACTAGTATTATCATTAAGGCTCTCGATTTGTTTCATCTTCCTTCTCTATTTTCTGCAATAACTGCCCTGTGCTGAGGGTGAGAGAGAGGATTTTCCTCATTTAACTCAGACTAGACTGCTGGCTAGCTCTGTGGGGGAGCCAACGGTTGGTTATTAACTTTTAGAAAAATTGCTGCCTGAAGAAAAAGGGAGCACCCCAAGAGCTAGAAATCAGCCAGTCAAAGCAGATGGTGAAGACACCCCCACAATTTTGTCATTTTGCAAATGATGACCATCATTTTTTCTTGGTGATCTAAGCCGTAGGATGTCCAGCAGCCGTCAGAATTAGCTGGGGAAACCCCCATGGCCATCATCAATATGTCTTCCCTTTGCCTGGGAACACGGTGCAGCGAGAGAGGCATTTGTGGTGTGGTTTGCCCTGTTCTGACATGAACGCATCCATTAAGTGTGTGACTCACCAGGGGAAGCCTAAGCATGATCAGAGGAAGAATCATGGCCAGCATCTAGCCACACCGTTGAGAAAAACTATCTGTGTGTGTCTGGGAGTAACTGAGATGCCATGCCCAACTTTATTGGATATTTGTTTTTCTGAGGCATCGGGAAGTTGGCAGAAGGAATATCCAATGCCACACTGGAAGTGTGTGCCGAACACAGGACATTTTCAATATTTATTATTTCAAGCTCTGTATCATGTCAACTTATTCCACATTCATTATCATCTTTTAAATATTCACTGGTGAAACTGTAATTCTTTTGGAAGAGGCCTTTGGCAGAACAATAGCTGGAGCTTTGCAGGGCTTACTCCCCATCAGGGACCCCAGTGAGGGCTATGTAGATGGCTTCATTGTAATCTATGAAGTGAGTACAGTTGTCCCTAAGCTCTCCACAGTGGTGACAAATGAGACCCTACAAGGTTGTATAAAATAATCACTACCACCATCACTACACACACACACACACACACACACACACACACCACACGTCTACAATATGTACACATACATACACACATATATGCATATGTATTTAAAAAATTGAGAACCAGTAGTCTTTTTTGTTTGTTTTTGGTTTTTGTTTTCCTGAAGCAGGGTTTCTCTGTGTAGCTTTTGAGCCTGTCCCAGTACTCACCCTGTAGACCAGGCTGGCCTTGAACTCCCAGAGATCCGCCTGCCTCTGCCTCCCCTGGCTGGGATTAAAGGCGTGCGCCACCACTGTCCGGCTGAAAATGGTAGTCTTGCTGATGCCAGTATGTGTACTTGCTGTCGGGTTATTACTTTGGAAGCTATAATAAGGTTGGGAGAAGCTAATTCATCTAAAGCAACATCAATGCACTGCTGATTTTATCAATTAAAGTGGACAAAAGAGGGGAAAGACAGCGGGAAGGTCCGGGTGAAGAAACCTGTGCTATAAGGTGGAAGTCTAGCATGTCCTTTTCTTAGGAACTCCCCTGGCCCCCATCTCTGTCTCTGGAGCCATCAGATTTACAACACAGAGATCTCCCTATCACCAAGAATTCACAAGGAAACTAAGTCCACACTGAGGTAGACTTTATAGAATCATAGTGCTTACCTTTCTGAAGTGACGTTTAAAGGGCCGGGGATGTTGCTCAGTGGTAAGGAGCATGCCTACATGCACAAGACCCTGGGCTCAGTCTCCAGCATTGCAAGAGAATAAAAATATATATTCAGTTATCTTTAGTATATTTAAAAAAGCATACAGCCTCCCCATTTTTCCAAATCCGTAAAACTTGCTCCAAAAAAACCCCCAGATTTATTATCAACTTCTATTCCCTTCTTCTCCGTCCTCCAGAAACTACCACGCTATGTCCTGCCTCTATTGGGTTTGCTTGTTCTGGTCACTTTAGCTAAATGGAATAACACAGTTTATGGGGTTTTGAGTATAGCTTCTTTCACTTAGTGTACACTCAAGTTTCACCCATGTGATATAATGACTTGGTCGTCTCTTTTTAAAAAAAGTTGACTCACATTCTGTTGTATGATTCTACCGCACTCCCTGTCCCTTTTCGTCAATCGTTATTTCCATTTTGAGGGTGTTGTGAATGATACTATTTCTTTGTAAATGCTTTGTGATAGGACGGGTTTTGCTTGTGATTGCCCACGGTTTTGGCTGTGGCCGTCCTTGATGATGTGAAGTGGCCTGTCACAGGCTTTGATGTGCATTTTTAATGACAAGTGGTCTTACACCCTTCCAGGTGCTGGTTGGTCATTTGCACACCATCTTTAGAGAAATATCTATTTATCTTTCCCACCCGCCCCCGTTTTAAACGCGGATGAGTTGTAGGATTTTATTTTAACCTATGCCGGATACTGGGGCTCTTATCAGATGTATGACATGCAAACGTTCCTCTCGTTCTGCGCGCCGTCCTTCCACTCTCTACGGTATCCTTTAAAACGAAAATTTTAATGTTGATGATATCTAGCTTGTCTATTTTTTCTTTTTTCTTTTCTTTTTTTTTTTTTTTTGAGACAGAATTTCTCTGTAGCTTTGGAGCCTGTCCTGGAATCCTGGAATTAGTTCTTGTAGACCAGGCTGGTCTCAAACTCCCAGAGATCCACCCGCCTCTGCCTCCCAAGTGCTGGGATTAAAGGCGTGCGCCACCACCTTCCGGTTATTTTTTCTTTTGTAAACTGTGCTTTTTTATGTCCTCTCTATGAAAAAAACTGTCTAGCATAAGATTACAAAGATCTGTTTCTGAACATGTGCACGTGCAGATGTGGATACGTGAGTACTTGTGTGTGTGTGCGCGCGCACGTGCACGCGTGCGGATAGGCCAGAGATCAGCCTTGAGTGTCATTTCCCAGGTGCAGCCATTCTTGTTTTTTCAGACAGGGTCTCTGATTGACGGGAGGGGGTGGGGCTTGCTGGTGGCTAGGCTGATTAGCCAGCCCCAGGCATCCTCCTGTCTCAGTCTCTACCGACATTGGGATTACAATTGCATCAGCACTTTTAGCTTTTTTTTTTTTTGGTTTTTCAAGACAGGGTTTCTCTGTTCTGTAGCTTTGCAGCCTGTCCTGACTTGGCCCTTGTAGACCAGGCTGGTCTCGAACTCACAGAGATCTCCCTGCCTCTGCCTCCCGAGTGCTGGAATTAAAAGTGTCCGCCACAAACGCCCAACCTTAGCTTTTTTTATGTGGGTACTGGGATAAAATTTAGGGCCTTAAGATTGTGCAGGAAGCACTTCACTGAGCTGTCTGCCCAGCCCTATTTGGGAAGTAGTTTTTTAGTTTTTAAATTTAGGTCTATCACCCATTTTGAGTTAATGTTGGTATATACTATGAAGTAAATGGTTTTTGCTTGTTTGGTTATTTTTTTCAGAGCAAATCTGTGAAGAGTTAATCAGGTTGGAAGAACTCATTTTGGTTGATGTATATTAGACAATTTGTGGCAGATTACTTATAATTATATTCTATCTGGCTGTGAAAAATATTAGAGTTTTGACTCCAAATTTAAAATAGATTCTAACTGTGTTTTTTCCTGAATTTAGTGTTCCTAAAGTCAGTAATGATAAATATCTGTGATTGTTTAATTCATACCTGTTAAGCAGTCGTAATGCGGGTAGGGAATGGTTCTTTAATTAAGTAACTTTTGTTAACCTGCGGGAACATTTTCCTAAGTCACAGAAATAAAGTTGACATTTCAAAGGAAGCAAATGTTAAAGTAAAAGGAAGTGGAGGTTTTAAAACTGTCGTCATCTACATCACGCTTTAGGGCCAGATACTGGAGCCACTGGATGGATGTGTTGCAGCTCTATATATGTGTTCTATACGTGCTGTAGTGTGTTCTATACGTGCTGTAGTGTGTTCTATACGTGCTGTAGTGTGTTCTATACGTGCTGTAGTGTGTTCTATACGTGCTGTAGTGTGTTCTATACGTGCTGTAGTGTGTTCTATACGTGCTGTAGTGTGTTCTATGCGTGCTGTAGTGTGTTCTATACGTGCTGTAGTGTGTTCTATGCGTGCTGTAGTGTGTTCTATACGTGCTGTAGTGTGTTCTATACGTGCTGTAGTGTGTTCTATACGTGCTGTAGTGTGTTCTATACGTGCTGTAGTGTGTTCTATACGTGCTGTAGTGTGTTCTATACGTGCTGTAGTGTGTTCTATACGTGCTGTAGTGTGTTCTATGCGTGCTGTAGTGTGTTCTATGCGTGCTGTAGTGTGTTCTATGCGTGCTATAGTGTGTTCTATGCGTGCTGTAGTGTGTTCTATACGTGCTATAGTGCCTGTGCATCTGCGAGACATTGAGGGAAAGAAAAGAAAAGAGATTGGAAGGCAAGGATGATGTCCAGTGAAGAAAAGAGGGAGACAGACGTTGAGGAGGGTCCTGGGCATGTGGCTTACGAGGCCTGTTGGTTCATATGACCTGGAAGTTTAGGAGTGTGAGCAAAAGGGAATGGGGAAGACGTTCTGATAAATGACACTGGATTATGAACCTTTAAAGAGACAAGATAAACATACCTGATGAGAGTAAAATTTGTCATATTCATCAAACCCACAATAGGAATTATATACCGCAATGAAGAGCAAATAAAACTCAAGATGTGATAAACATATGGAGGCATTCACTCATCAAAGCAGGACTAAAGATATCCTGCCCTGGTCCTATTGCTCTCGTAGGATGACCTCAGTGTGTGAGCCACATTGACCTCTACGCCATCTCTTCCTGGGAGAGCCTCTGTTCTGCATCACAGCCAGGCTGCTGGGCAGAGAAGAAGGAAGTTTGTTAGTGTGTTTTCGGGGATCGTTGCTACTTCACATGGCTCTGCTTGTTTACTGTATTTCACGCAGCTCTGGTGCACCAGGTACTTATTAGGGTCATATGTAAATATCTGTTTACTCTCAAGAAACTTACAGCAGCAATAATACAGGTTAGTAGGCAAAGTAGTCCAGGCTCCAAGCCAGCATTAAACACGCAGAATATACACTCCCTAGGATCCAGTTGTTGGATTGTCATAGTCTAGAGGCTCCCAGGCTCCGCAGCTTGATAAAGGGGGTTGAAATGGCTAAACAAAAATGTTGATAAATACCCAACAATAGGAGACTCTACTAGTGTTTGACAAGCTTTTAATGTAAGAACATTGCATTCTTCTGGATAAAGTCCTTCAATAATATTAATTTTCAAGAACATTAAATTCTGTCTGGTGTGCTGAAGCTGGTAATTATAACGCATAAAAATAGCTGAATAACCAGGTTAGTGCCAATTATCCCGTCACTCACGACTAATCAATTATTTTTGTGCAGCACAATATCAATGATGTCTGCCCGCGGAGTAATAACGTACAGCGCATAAATGAAAAATAATTTTCCAAAAGCAGGGCTAGGCATGTCTGAAAGCCTTGACAGATCAGCTAGAGAGCCTGGCCGAGCCTCTCGGAGGACAGCTACCGTGAACGGTTTGAGGAGAGATTCTGATTCCAGGGCGTTCTCGGGGTCAGCATCCCAGGGGTGTTGGATACATAGCCTTCTGGTTAAGGCGGCACATGGCAAACGGGCAGGCCCAGGGCCAGACACTGATGAACGGGCTGCGTGGTGAGCAGAGCATATGGAGTGGCTTGCTGGTAATGGCTGTATCAGGAAGAGAATTTCCCTGGAAGCTCCCAGCAGACAGGGAAGGTAGGTGCGTCTTCCCTGAAGTTGATCCTGCAGCGCTTCCACTTCAGCTGTATTCGGATAAGATCACCAGACAGACCCACGGTGTTTGCAAGACCTTGGTAGTATTCCCATCCTAAGTAATGGTAAGAAAGGAAGCTCAGAGAAGTAGATAAAATTCAGAACAGCAAGATGGACCATTTATAGGGTTGTTGTTGGGATTAAATTAGATGTTTATTTCCTGTATGCCAGACACTGATTTAACACACATTAAATTGTTATTAATTTTACACATTTTGCCTAATTGCTTCATTCAAGCTCTAGGATTCTGTTTCTTTTCTATGAAAATCTATGTAGACGTAGAAGATGTACTATAAGGGGCTAGGGAGGTGGCTCAGCGGTTAAACCTCTTGCTGCCAATCCCTCACTCAGCTGACTTCAATCCACATGGTGGAAGGACAGAAAGGGCTTCTGCAAGTTGTCCTCTAAATTTTTTTTATTATGACCCAATAGTGCTCACGATAAAAAAATGAACGCAATAAAAATTTCAAATACAATATTTAAATAGAAAGATGTAGTGTAAAGATAGCTTTCTTTCTAAGTGCTCTGTTCTCCATTTTTGGCTTATGCATTATTGACACTAAAGTCTCTCAAACTGAGACATACTGAAAAAAACAAACATCGGGGCCAGAGGCAGTCCAGATGTTAGATAGAGTATTATACAAAGCACAGTGTTGAATTCAGTGAAGAGCACTCAAGGAAGAGCGTTGAACGATCTGTGGGAGCCGAGGAAATAGTTCAGCCTATAGAGTGCTTGTAGAGTAAGTGTGAGGACCTGAATTCAATCTGTAGCACCTATGCAAAATGCTGAATTTGGTGGAACATTTGGTGGAATACTCCTAGTTCAGGCAGAGAGGACCTGGGTTTGCTTTCCAATGGTAGCTCACAACCATCTGTAATCCTAGTCCCAGGGGATAGATAGGGTGCCCTCCTCTGACTTCCACAGGCACCAAGCACACATGAGGTGCATGTCATACATCCAGGCAAGCTCTCATACCAATAAATTAAAAGAAAATAGATCTAACAGCAGCGAAAACAAAGTGCAAGGTTGTTCTAAGGAACAACGCCCAAGGTTGACCTCTGGTCTCTGAAGACATGCATGAGTACCTATATGTGTACATCCCTCCCCACAAACATATACCTCCCAGGGAGGGTGGGGGAGAATATGATCCGTGAATCTTTCCTCAAGAAGCCTGTCATACAGTGAGGAAATTGGGACAGAAAATACATTTGGACACCATGCAAGTAGAGAAGGCGCCAACAAGGTAAGAAATAGGGTAAGGTGGGACCACTAAGTATTAGGCAAACCGGATCATGTATGGTCATGGAACATGTACGGGAGGAGACACTCCATAAGCAATGTGGAAGAAGGGAGGGCGTGGTAGGAAAGAATGGGAGAGGTGGGATTTAGCAGAATACCATCAGTGAGGATGGAAAGGAGGGCTCAAGCCCACCGTGTGTGTGTGTACATGTGTGTGTATGAGTGTTGGGGTATACTGTGAATAAGACAGAGCAGCTGCTCTCTTCACAAAACTAAAACTGGGGTAAGAAATAGACAAGACCTATAGGTGCGAACACCAGCTAGGAGCTACAGCTACCTGCAATACTGGGAGTGGGAGACAGTGATGGTCTGAACTAGGTGCATCATAGTCCATAACAGATAAGCCCAGAATTCTCAGTCCTCCAAGTTCTCGTTCACAAACCCAGGCTCCTTCGTGATGGAGAATGAGGCTGAGGAAGGTCATGATATTTATTTATTTATTATGTGTGCAGTATGCTCAGTATTCTGTCTGCATGTATGCCTGCAGGCCAGAAGAGGGCACCAGATCTCATTACAGATGGTTGTGAGCCACCATGTGGTTGCTGGGAATTGAACTCAGGACCTTTGGAAGAGCAGGCAGTGCTCTTAACCTCTGTGCCATCTCTCCAGGTCACGAGTTTTGTAATGCTAAGCAGCATGAGCAGCACCTGTTGACATTCCACAGGGGAAGGGCTGTTGTCTGCCTCCATCCCAGCAACTAGGGACCTGAAAATATAGTTCCTGTCTGGACAGCCGTGACAGTGCCTGTCTGTAATTCCATATTAGAGGAGAGGAACACAAATCTTTGGTGGCCAGAGACCAGGCTCTGCTGTAATTGGGCAGGCGAGAGTGGAATGAAATAAATTATCACCCAGGGTCCATGTTATGATTCATTAGATATACTGGCCGAGGGACAAATAACAGCTGGGACTGACTCTTGGGTCACCTGTCTTTTAATTTACATAGATAAGGAAGAGAGTTGGAGCCAGGTGTGGAGGAGATGGGGGAAGAACAGAAGTTTTTGGAGTCAGGGTTTCAGACGGCCCAGGCTAGTTTCAAGTTTGTCTGTAGGCATGGTTGGATTCGAACTCCTGATTGTTTGGTCTCTATCCCTCTAGGCGCTGGGATTACAGGTGTATACCACCACAACTGTCTGAGAACAGAAATTTGGATTGGAGTGTATGGATTTTCAGGCATAGCCAAGTGAGAACGGCTAACAGTTGTCTGGGTTATGAAGATCTAAAGCAGGGGGAGGACTGAACTACAGACAGGGACTGGAAGTCATCAGCAATAGATAATGAGGGAGTCATGGGAGGGAGGGACCGCCTATCGTCTACGTCCATGTAGGGGATCAGAGACCTGCCTCTTGCTGCACACATTGATGGGGGGGTGGGTTTGGAGTAGAGTTAGGAACCAGCCACAACACCAGTGAAGAATCTGGGTGGGCCACACTCCATTTGGTAGAAGAAAAGAGAGGTGGGAGACGATCATCTAGTCTCTGGAACGTTTAAGCTATGGGTACTGAGAGGGTTAGACAATCACTGTGATGCAGAAGGGACGGAAGAAGCCATTCTTAGGCTGAGTCTTTGAAACATTAAGAGACTGGGAGAAATGACAGAGGGTTTCAGTTCGTGAGTCTCAGTGTGTAGGAGATTAAGAATGACTTAGGTACTGAATGCTAGATCTGTGGAGTCTGTAGCTCACCGGCTAAGTGACACAAGAAAAATAGAAGTCTAGGATTACAAAGAAAAAGCATTTAATGACCTGAGTCAAGATTGGGGGTTGAAGGTGAGACCGGAGGAACCAGTGGTAAGCAGTGTGAACGGCAGGAAGCGTTCACCGGAGGAGATGGCTCACACTAGTGCAAGCTTCCATATTACTTATTTGCATTTCAATATTTTGTCTGTAAAGTGGTAGTTCTTATTTGTGTACCACACACCTAGATTGATAACTGCACCTACAGAGGAATTTGGTGTGGTTTAGAAACCAAAATGAGCCAGGTGGTGGTTTAATCCCAGCATTTGGGAGGCAGAGGCCTGTCTGGTTTATGGAGTGAGTTCCAGCACAACCAGGGTTACACAGAGAAACCCTGTCTCAAAAAACAAAAACAACAACAAGAAAAAACCCTCAAACAAAACAAAAACCAAACCAACCAACCAAACAAACAAAAACCCAAATCAAAACAATATTTAAAAACCTAATTTTTATAACAATTAAAGGTTAACGTAAGAAATCATTACTGTGAATTGTGATGGATTAAGAGTGAAGAACACGCCTTGTCTTAGATGTTTGTGATGGATTGAGAACGCGCCTTGTCTTAGATGTTTGTGATGGATTGATAACAAAGACCATGCCGTGTCTTAGATGGTCAGGCTATTGCTTCATTCTGAAGCAGCTGTTCGCTGGCCTCAGAGGGAGCCGACTAGACCACAAGGATTCAGTACATTTTCGGCCAACAGATGTCAGTGTTGGGTTACTGTACACAGCAGCATTCGGGAGTTTGTGCTCATATACTTTAAACTTTGATTTATTGTATGGATTTTGTTGGATGTCTCTCCCCCTTAAAAAGTGCCCAGCCCACATAAGTACATCATAATGGAAGCCTTTTCACGTCCAGAGGAAGGCTTCTTACACTCTGGAAGTTTCGTCTCTTTGCCACAAATTGCAGGATAACACTTAGGCAAGACTGTCGAATACTAAATATCTAGTTAGGGCTTCCAACAGCCTGCATTGTGCCTTGTGCCGACCTAAGTGCAGCTGGTGTGTGCCGTGCTCCAGCCTCTCACCATGACCAGGAGTCACAGAGCCCTGGGCCCAGTTTTTTTTTTTTTATGGGGGATGGTGGGTGGGAGGGTGTTCTGAAAGTTCCGAGAAGATTAAGAATGGGTAAAGCAGTTAATTCCTTGTTGCTCTTCCCAGAGCCTGGTTCTGTGGCCATAAGAGCGTACTGTTCGAGGCGGTTATATGTCTCACCCGGCTGCTGGTTTGTAGACCATTACCCAACGCAGCAACTTGGGTTTTCAACTTTTGATTGAAAGAGCATAGACCCAGCAGACGGTATTCTCTTTGGTTCAGGTGGATTTCTTTCAGCTGCTGAGGGACTAAGACGCTGTCTGGCGAGAGAACAGAGGTGATGAGATGGTCGTGACAGGAGGGAAGGGTAAGGACAGGAAGCCATGCTTCTGAGATCCTGCATCTGCCCACCCAGCCTATGCTTTCTAAAAATTTAATAATTTAATCTTCTTGAGAGCTACATAGATGAGCACCGTGTCTGTACCACTCCTGCCGTTCCCTTTCCTTCCCCCACCTCCTCCTGCATCCCCCTCCCAAATTCATGCTGTTTTTAATTACTTTTTGTTGCATATATCTGCATATGGTCTATTATTTAATTATTTTGTTGCATATATATATATATATAACATACGAACACGTGTATGTATGTAACCTCCTGAATCCACTTAGATTTGATCGCGTGTGCACATGTCCAGGGCTGACCACTTGGAATTGAACAATTGTGGGAGCTCCTTCCTGGAGGAAACCGATTCTTGCTCTCTCATCAGGGATTGGCCACCGCTAGCTCTTCATCTAGGGGTGGAGCCATATGGAATTTCCCCTGTTCACACTGGTGTGTCAGCTGGTGTGGCCACTGTGCTGGTCTTGCTCAGGCAATCACAGTTCAGAGTTCATGGGTGCAGCGTCCCTGTCACATATAGCAAACACCATCTCACCACAGTTGTCCTGAAATTTTGGCTGATGGTATTCTTCCCGAGCGTCATTGTTTTCCTTGAGCCTCAGGTGCAGGCAGGGGTTCACTGTAGGTGTATCGGCTGGAACTGAGTAGGCCACAGTCGCTTACTCTCTGCACTTTCATAAGAGTGATTTAGACCTGCTTGTTATCCGGCTCCTTAGGTATGACCAATTATTATTCTGAGTAAAAGTTTCCAAGAGTACTACCGGAACTGGAGAAAAATAATCCTGATCTTCAGGACTCAGTTCAGGTACTTATAGTCTAGAAATAAGAATGGCTTCCTTAATCTCTGGAAGGATTCGCTTATGGTTACACTCATCTGTGGGGACTATGAAGCTACTTCATGTAGTAGCATAGGATTCAAGCTTATGGTTTCAAGAAGCCAACTCGACTAGCATACAAAGTAAATGCTGACAACAAGATGGTACATTCCGAGCTGTTTTGATGAGAGGAATTGGTTGTTTTGCATTATTATTACTGGTAATGGCTGAGCCTAAGATGGAAATCAAAAGCCTAGGAGGTAGATACCGAAGACCGATCTTAACCTTACAAGGGAGCTTATTTGGCACCAGTAATTTTGCTATGAGATTACTAAGGAAATTCATTAACTAGCAATTGTGGAAGATGTACCCGGATCTGGTTTATGATGCAAAAACATCAAAACTAGAGACCCAAAGTAGAGAAAGTTCAAGGTTGGATCCCAGCAGTTAAAGACCAGCTTGAGCGGCCGAGTAATCAGTATTGCCCCGGTTCCCTTTGAGTGATAACCATCAGCAGGTTGTAGCTCTTGGAAGTGGGTGTGGAGAATTCCTGCAGCAGGAAGGTTCATTTGGGAGAACTGACAACTTCTTTGCTCTTAGGTTTGTGGCTAGGTGTGCCTGCCGGTTGAAGGCTGTTGTTTGTAACTGCTAGAGGATTGCAGTCAATGAGTTCAACCCAAAGACTTTCTTTCTCGTTATTTTAAAATAACGAGACAGGCCAAGCTGACCACAAAGTTGCGGTGATGTTCCCTCCCTTGCCTCTCTAGTGTGGGATTACAGGTGTACACTGCCACTCTGGCTCAAACTACAAACCTTCTGTTGAGGCAAAATACGACCACTGTTTGTGTAGAAAGTGTGTGTGTGTGTGTGTGTGTGTGTGTGTGTAATTCCAGCCAGATGAAATACGAGCACATATGAACACTTCTAGTGTATGATCTTGAAATCGATGTTAAGGCATCTAGTATTGGCTGTGTAGGATTGGTGGCAGTCACAAGAGGAGTAGGGACATGGTTCAAACAGATCAGTGATGGGGCCTGCAGAATCTGATTGGTAAGGAGAGGCTAGAGGCATAGGCTCTGGTATAATAGAAGGTTATATGAATGGTACTGTAGCCAGTGGACATAAACCATGGTAGCTGGATAATTAGTGAGACATAGAAGATGTTTTTAGGGTCAGTTTAAAGACTGTAAGAACTGATTAGCTAATGGTATCTTCTCTACCATCTATATAATGGTATTATATATTGTCTAAAATAAAAACAGCATTGAATTATAAAGCAGATATAACAAAACCCAGTAAATTTTGTATGGAATAAAATGCCTAAATAATTTTTAAAATAGGACTTTTAAAATAGGAATTTTAAAATAAGGGGAGCCTAGGCAGTTTGGATGCTCACCTTACTAGACCTGGATGGAGGTGGGTGGTCCTTGGACTTCCCACAGGTCAGGGAACCCTGATTGCTCTTCGGGCTGATGAGGGAGGAGAACTTGATTGGGGGAGGGGGAGGGAAATGGGAGGCGGTGGCGGGGAGGAGGCAGAATCTTTAATAAATAAATAAATTAAAAAATAGGACTTTTTTTTTTTGGATTTTCGAGACAGGGTTTCTCCATAGCTTTTTGGTTCCTGTCCTGGAACTAGCTCTTGTAGACCAGGCTGGCCTCGAACTCACAGAGATCCGCCTGCCTCTGCCTCCCGAGTGCTGGGATTAAAGGTGTGTGCCACCACCACCCAGCGGAATAGGACATTTTTTATTTTTACTTTTTTTTTTACAACAATTAAATGTTCCAACTTAATTAAAAAAAACCCTTCCAACTCTTTGTTTTTTCTGTTATTCTATACCCAAACTATGTCTCCTAAGTTTTGAAGTAGTAAATTATTTATTTGGAGGAACTCTGAATCTAGTTCAACTGAAGAGATTATCTTATGTCATAAGAATGTAGGGAAAAAGTTCATAAAGAAAGGAATGGGGATGGCGAAATGTTTTCTCAAGGAATGTGGAGATTCCCAGGAGTCAGTCCTTGGTTGGCAACAAGAGGATCTATTTATGCCATCACAAGGATGGATGGACCCTCATCAACGTCTAGGCTGTGCACTGCAGTTTCTCCACGCAGGATATTGGATCCTGTCTGTATGCAGCCATAGCACGCCCTCTAGGGAGAAACAGCACGAGTAATGGTTAAGTGTATTTACTGAGTGTTTACATAAGGCCAGACTTTCTATGAGCATATTCGGTTGTTTAATTATCATATGACCCTCTTAAGTAAATATTTTTCACCCAGTTTCTCAACGAAGAACCTAGGTCATGGAAGACTTGGGCACACATCAATCATGAAGACCAGAGTTGGAATATGAGCCAAATAATCTGATTGGAGAGTCAGAACCTTTAACCATTGTTCTAGAGAAAGAGAAGTATGAAGGTATCAGAACTGGACATAGAGCAAAGACAACAACAGAATTTCAGTGCATGAAATCACATCTGATTTAGGAGCTGTTTCCTTCCTTCCTTCCTTCCTTCCTTCCTTTCCTTCTTTCTTTCTTTCTTTTTTAGACAGGGTTTCTCTGTGTAATAAGCCCTAGCTGTCCTGGAACTGCCTCTTGTAGACCTGGCTGGCCTCGAACTCACAAAGATCTTTCTTTTTTTCTTTCTTTTTTTTGAACTAACAAAGATCTGCCTGCCTCTGCCTCCCGAGTGCTGGGATTAAAGGCGTGCACCACCACCGCTTGGCTTAGAAGTTGCTTTCTTATACTAGTAAAAATTCCATTTAATATATACACATAATCCTAGCATTTGGGGGGCAGAGACAAGCAGATCCCTGAGTTCGAGGCCAGCCTGGTCTACAGAGCATGTCCTAGGAAAGCCAGAGCTACATAGAGAAAGCCTGTCTTGAAAAAAAAAAACTCAACAAACCCAGTATCAATATATAAATACTTATAGTAGGTACAAAAGTTGTTCTACTAAAATACTTATAGTATTTGACTGTATGGGGAGCATAACCATCTGATAGTAAGGAAGATATCCTTATCTTTATCCTTATCCTTATCTTGTGACTGGGGATGCAGTCCAGTGGCAGAGCACTTGCTTACTATACTGTTAGAGCTAAGAGTCTTTAAAATAAACTGTTCTAGTTAACAGCTGAAAATTATATATATACATATATATATAATTTGTGGCATGTAACAGATTTTAAAATATATATGTGCGAATATATTGCAGAATGGCTGTATTTAGCTACTCAATACATGAATTACTTCACATATTTAATTCTCTTTATGGTGAAAATTCTTAAAAATCTATTCAGTCACTCTGGTAGTGAAGCAGGTAGGCTAATTGAAAATCACTTCTCCCTCTATTCCACCAAGTCCAAACCCCCGGCCGCATGCCCAGCTCTGTAGCAGACTGCACTGGCCTCTCTTCACTTCCTGTCCCCATCTCCAGGGACTGAGCAGATCCTGGTGGAACACCCTGATGTACTTTCTCATTGAACATAGAGATGTTGAACTGATGCCTATAAGGCCTTCTCCCCTCGGTTCTAGTTTCTTTGGTACAGAAAGGTACTTGGCATGCTATCAGAAGAGAAACAGAGAAACATAAATGCCAATGTAGGCTCAAACTGTTTGATCTGCAATGATGTCCTACAAGATATGTTGGTGCAATGTTGGCACAAAGCTTGTGGGAGTAACCAACCCATGTCTGATTTGACTTAAGGCCTGCTTCACAAGATGGAATATATATCTTACACTACTTGGCTGACCAAGAATCTGAGACTAGATAACTAAGGGACCTAGGGAAAAAAAATCACTCAGTGATTTTCAAGTATACAGTACTTTGTGACTCTTGTCAATGTGCTGGACAGCAGGCCTTTCGATTGCTCCTGCTCTCTGAGACGTTGAATTCTGTCACCAACACTTCTCTAACCATCCCTCTGCCCAATCCTGCTTCTTTTTGATTTTATGAGTCCTTTTATTCAATTTCTCATGTTCAGCTATCATGCCAGCAATGACAATGTTTTCTTCCTTAATAAATGTCTTTTTAATCCATACTTTGATATGGTAAGTGTAGTTTCAAATGCAATTGTGGTGGTCAGTGGACCACCTTGGGTGCTGGTTCTCATGAGATGGGGTCTCTTGTCTCACCATGGCCTATGCTAGGCTTGCTGCTCCACAAGCTTCTGGGAATTCACCTTCACCCCCACCCCCCATCTTGCTGTAAGAGCACCAGGTCTGCTGCAGGAGCACTGGGTCTGCTGTAGGAGCACTGGGTCTGCTGCAGGAGCACTGGGTCTGCTGCAGGAGCACTGGGTCTGCTGTAGGAGCACTGGGTCTGCTGCAGGAGCACTGGCTCTGCTGTAGGAGCACTGGGTCTGCTGTAGGAGCACCGGGTCAGCTGTAGGAGCACTGCAGGAGCACTGGGTCTGCTGTAGGAGCACTGGGTCTGCTGTAGGAGCACCGGGTCTGCTGTAGGAGCACTGGGTCTGCTGCAGGAGCACTGGGTCTGCTGTAGGAGCACTGCAGGAGCACTGGGTCTGCTGCAGGAGCACTGGGTCTGCTGCAGGAGCACTGGGTCTGCTGCAGGAGCACTGGGTCTGCTGCAGGAGCACTGGGTCTGCTGCAGGAGCACTGGGTCTGCTGTAGGAGCACTGGGTCAGCTGTAGGAGCACTGCAGGAGCACTGGGTCTGCTGCAGGAGCACTGGGTCTGCTGTAGGAGCACCGGGTCTGCTGTAGGAGCACTGGGTCAGCTGTAGGAGCACTGGGTCTGCTGTAGGAGCACTGCAGGAGCACTGGGTCTGCTGTAGGAGCACTGGGTCTGCTGTAGGAGCACTGCAGGAGCACTGGGTCTGCTGCAGGAGCACTGGGTCTGCTGCAGGAGCACTGGGTCTGCTGTAGGAGCACTGGGTCTGCTGCAGGAGCACTGGGTCTGCTGTAGGAGCACCAGGTCTGCTGCAGGAGCACTGGGTCTGCTGTAGGAGCACTGGCTCTGCTGTAGGAGCACTGGGTCTGCTGTAGGAGCACTGGGTCTGCTGCAGGAGCACTGGGTCTGCTGCAGGAGCACTGGGTCTGCTGCAGGAGCACTGGGTCTGCTGCAGGAGCACTGGGTCTGCTGTAGGAGCACTGGGTCAGCTGTAGGAGCACTGGGTCTGCTGCAGGAGCACTGGGTCTGCTGCAGGAGCACTGGGTTTGCTGCAGGAGCACTGGGTCTGCTGTAGGAGCACTGGGTCTGCTGCAGGAGCACTGGGTCTGCTGCAGGAGCACTGGGTCTGCTGTAGGAGCACTGGGTCTGCTGTAGGAGCACTGGGTTTGCTGCAGGAGCACTGGGTCTGCTGTAGGAGCACTGGGTCTGCTGCAGGAGCACTGGGTCTGCTGTAGGAGCACTGGGTCAGCTGTAGGAGCACTGGGTCTGCTGCAGGAGCACTGGGTCTGCTGCAGGAGCACTGGGTTTGCTGCAGGAGCACTGGGTCTGCTGTAGGAGCACTGGGTCTGCTGCAGGAGCACTGGGTCTGCTGCAGGAGCACTGGGTCTGCTGTAGGAGCACTGGGTCTGCTGTAGGAGCACTGGGTCTGCTGCAGGAGCACTGGGTCTGCTGTAGGAGCACTGGGTCTGCTGTAGGAGCACTGCAGGAGCACCGGGTCTGCTGCAGGAGCACCGGGTCTGCTGCAGGAGCATGAAGTTTGCTGTAGGAGCACTGGGTCTGCTGTAGGAGCACTGGGTCTGCTGTAGGAGCACTGGGTCTGCTGTAGGAGCACTGCAGGAGCACCGGGTCTGCTGCAGGAGCACCGGGTCTGCTGCAGGAGCATGAAGTTTGCTGCAGGAGCACTGGGTCTGCTGTAGGAGCACGGCAGGAGCATGGGGTTTGCTGCAGGAGCACTGGGTTTGCTGCAGGAGCACTGGGTCTGCTGTAGGAGCACCCGGTCTGCTGCAGGAGCACTGGGTCTGCTGCAGGAGCACCCGGTCTGCTGTAGGAGCACTGCAGGAGCATGGGGTTTGCTGCAGGAGCACTGGGTCTGCTGTAGGAGCACCTGGTCTGCTGCAGGAGCACCAGGTCTGTTTTAGGAGCACTGGGTCTGCTCTACCATGTCCTGCTCTCAAGTGGACTCCGGGGACTTGAACTTGCATTCTTATGCTTGTGCCATAAGCACTTTATCCACTTAGCTCCATTTCCAAAGACTTATGCACAAGTTTAACAATAATGAATAAACCATTTTTTTCTTTAAAAATATTTTTATTAATCCTTTGAAAATTTCATACAATGTGTTATGATTATATTATTCCATAATTCCTCCCAGATTCACCTATATGCCCAATTCATGTATTCCCCCAACCCCTTTTTTTGAGACAGGGTCTCTCTCTGTAGCCTTGGCTGGCTTAGAACTCACTCTGTAGACCAGGCTGACCTCAAACTCACAGAGATGCACCTACCTCTGCCTCCTTGGTGTGGAATTAAAGGTATGAGCCACTACACCCAGCTATATTCTCCTTTAAAAATAAATAACCCATTGAGTTATTTGTGCTGCTTGTGGAGCCATCCACGGAGCATACACAACTTACCAGGAGCCACACCCTTAAAGGAAACTGACACTCCTTCTCCCATAAGACACCTCTCTCCATAGTTCCTCTTTGTGGAATATTAGTTTAAGATGTGTTAAATTTGCTTATGCTGTGGAATATTTATTTAATAATGCAAGGATGTGTTGCATTCTTTTATGTTGCATTTGTTTAAGTCTGTGAAGCTGCGTTACTTTGCCTGTCTAAAGCACGTGATTGGTCTACTAAAGAGCAGGATAGCCAATAGTTAGGCAGGAGAGAGAAACAGGAAAGGCTGCTGGGTAGAGATAATAAATAGGAGGAGAAATCCAGGCTTGAAGGAAGAGGGAGGAGCGAGAAAAGGAAAAGGAGAGGAGGACACCAGGGGTCAGCCACCCAGCCAGCCATGGAGCAAGAAGGAAAACAAGATATATAGAATAAAGAGATGCAAAAAGCCCAGAGGCAAAACATGGTTAAAGAGAAATGAGATAATTTAAGTGAGAAAAGCTGACTAAAAACAAGCCAAGCTAAGGCCAGCATTCATAAGTAAGAGTAAGTCTCTATGTGTTTATTTGGGAAGTGGATGGCCAAGCCAGAAAGAGTAAAAAAATTGTCACTTACAGCTCCTGAGTTAGGAATGGGGGCTTCCACACCCCTGCCCACTCAATGCTAGAATGTTGAGTGGCTTCATCCCGTGCAGGCCTTCTGTCTTTAAAGTGACATTTGCAGCCTTCTTGACTCTCTTTGACTTCCTCCTTCTCCCTTAAAGTTCCTTTGTGACCATGGTGCATGTGCCTGGATACTGCAGGATCATCTCTCTGTCGTAACATCTTAACTACACTGGCCATATAAGGCCACACTTTGAAAAGTTCGTGAAACCATGAAGAGACATCTTTTGAAGGCCATCCTACAGCCTGCCATACTGATTGGTTGCTTTCCAGAGGGACCCAATCTTCCTGCTCCTTTACTGGCATTTGATGTTACTGCTAGTTCCCGTGTTTGCTTTTCTGAGCAGGCATGCAGTGGTGTCTCACTGTGGTCTTGCTCTGATTTGCAACTCCCTGATGACAAATGATGTTGAAAACCTTTTCGTGTGTTAATTTAGGACCTGGATATAATTTTCTTTGAAATATATGCTCATGACTTTACTCATTTCTTTTTTCATTTTTTTAAGACAGGGTTTCTCTGTGTAGCCCTGGCTGTCCTGAAACTCACTCTATAGACCAGGCTGGGCCTCAGACTCACAGAGATCCGCCTGCCTCTGCCTCCTGAGTGCTGGGATGAAGGGCAAGTGCCACCACTGTCCCGGTGACTTTGCCCATTTTCTGATTGTTCACTCTTTAGTGTTAAGTTTGGAGGATTTTTAAAAAAATATTTATTTATTTATTTATTAAGCATACAATGTACTGCTGGCAAGGAAGACACCAGGTCTCATTATAGATGGTTGTGAGTCACCTTGTGGTTGCTGGGAATTGAACTCGGGACCTCTGGAAGAGCAGCCAGTGCTCTTACCCTCTGAGCCATCTCTCCAGCCTTTTTTTTTTATGTTTACTTATTTATTATGTGTACAGCATTCCTTCCATGTGTGCCCGCAGAAGGGGGTGCCAGGTCTCATTATAGATGGTTGTGAGCCACCATGTGGTTGCTGGAAATTGAACTCAAGACCTCTGGAAGAGCAGTCAGTGCTCTTAACCACTGAGACATCTCTCCAGCCCCTGGAGGATTTGTTATACTTTTATTTACTACTCTTTTCAGAGAAATGAGTTGAACATCCTTTCTCATGCTCTGTAACTCACTTTTCACCCCCCTTACCCAGTCTCTGGAACAGCAAAAGTCCTTGACTTACCTGGGCATGGTGGCTCGTGCCTGTACCTGAAGGCCTCAGAAAGCCGAGGGAGGTGGATTAGGATTCGTGGCCTGCCTGGGCTACTACTTAGGGGCTATGTACTGGAACTCACTCTCACAAGCAAACAGACACAGTTCATTAAGATCAAATTAATTAAATCAAATTAGTCAGCGAGGCCTAGTCTGTCAGGTTTTTCTTTTATGAATCATATTTTTCATGTCTTAAGAACTTCTTTTCTAGCCCATGTTCAACATTTTCTTCTGTTCCTGAAAATTTTATAGTTTTATGTTTACAGTGAATTTTATAATTCATTTTTTAGTGACTTTCACTGGTGGAATAGGTGATTTTACTGGAAGGAAAGGTGTCTTTGACACTTAGAGATCATGTTCATGGTGTCCCAGACTTAGTAAGACTGTCACTTGGTGCCCAAGTAGACATCTACTATGCAGATAAACTGACGGCAGGCTTCAGCAGCAAAAGGAGCTGGAAATATAGCAGATGTCTCTGGACCTTAGTGTGGGGTTCTTTTCTCATGTATATCTATGACGAGAAATGCCCGACGTTGCAGGTCTTTCCTAAAGAAAACATAATTGGGAAACATTCCATTACATTTGGAACCTGTGACAAACCCTACTCAATTTATTTTGCTGTGGGCTTGAACAATGGCAGCTGATGCTTTATTTAAAAGGGTGCTGTGAGCTGGTCTTATTTTCTTCATATTTTCATTATTTTCTGTTTTGAGAAGTGGGAAGTTGGAAGTGACCTTTTTAGTGGTTAAGCACCTAATTAGGTTCCACATCGTATTGCTGTACTGGGGTTAAGGTCAGTGGTAGCGTAAGTTTTGGAATGGGATCAGGGACAAAAAAAAGCTTAAAATTATTTCCTTTAAGGTTGAGACTAAACCATAGAAGTTATATACATTCATTTATGTCAGTATTAATACTAATGGTAACAACAGATCAGAGGAGACAAGAGTCAGATGTCTTTGGTTCCATCTGGGTTAAAGGAACACAGTAAAGGAAGACAAATATCTTCTTGTCTATCCCTAAAATGCTCAAGAACGTCCACTGTTATCAATTTAAGTAGATCTTTATTCTGGTTATCGTACTTACCAAGTATTGTAGTTTGAATAAGAATGGCTCCCACAGATTCAGATATTTGGATGCCGAGTCACCAGGGATTGGCACACTTGAAAGGATTAGAAGGATTAAGAGGTATAGTCTTGTTAGGAAGTGTGTCACTAGGTGGGTTTTGAGGTTTCAAAAGCCCACACCAAGCCCAGAGTCAATCTCTCTCTCTCTGTTTGTGGCCCACAACATAGCTCTCAGCTACTGCTCCAGTACCATGTATGCTGCAGGCTCCCTGCTGTGATGACAATAGATTAAGCCTCTAAAACTATAAGCAAGCCCCTAATTAAATGCTCTCTTTCATAAGAGTTGCCCTGGTCATGGTGTGTCTTGGTAGAAATAGAATAGTGACTAAGACAATCTTCATGATGGACTTCATTTCTGCATCTAGAATGAACTAAGTCAATGGAATATAATGTATATACTCTGAATTTCAAAAAAATTACTACAGAAAGTGGAATAACTTTTGTAATAAATATAATACTGCATTGGTAAAGATAATTATGGAGAGATTCTACTATTGCCCTTGAAGACAGGTTCAGCTAAAATCAATGAAATTGCATGCATAGATCAAAGACAGAATATTCATTAATTTTTACATGTCAAATTAAATCAGCTCACAAACTAGCAGCTACATGTGCTGGAAGAGCTATTTAAAAATACATAATCAGATCTTTATAATTTTGGAAAAAAATTATTACTTTGGAAAGAATATTTTATACACTCTATTTGGTTGTCAGAAATGTAATAAAACAACCTTAATGTTGTGACTACACACTACATCTTGGAAATGATGAATGTACATTCTCAAGAACTGCGGTGAAATAGCCAGGGTCCACCACTATAGCTTGACTAGAGGTAATCTACCGGTGGGAAGAAGCCTCCCAAGATAAAGACTGTGTTATAATTACTAGTCACTGTGCTTGCAAAGCGAAGAGGGAAGTGAAGGTAGATGGGAAAGGCAGAAAGCTCAGGGTAAGCTGGCACACTTTCCCCCTTTTATTTGCTCTTGCTAGCTGTTCTTTCCTATCTAAGAGAATTCCCAGGAATTGGGTTTGCAGATTCTCCCCACTTCATGCTTAGATCTGGTAGCACTTGCTTTTCCTTCTTAAATATCTCATCTAAGACAACCATAGTGCTAAGGAAGCCCCAAATAACGCATGAGACCAGCTACTACATACCAGCCTTTGTCTTTTTAGATTGCCCAAACATGCATTTTGACCTATCTCCTGCTCTTGCACGTTCCTAAGAGAGACACACCCTGATTATTATTATTATTATTATTATTTTTGGTTTCTCGAGACAGGGTTTCTCTGTGGTTTTGGAGCCTGTCCTGGAACTAGCTCTTGTAGACCAAGCTGGTCTCGAACTCACAGAGATCCGCCTGCCTCTGCCTCCCGAGTGCTGGGATTAAAGGCGTGCGCCACCACCGCCCAGCTCCCTGATTATTTTATTATTTATAGTTTATGAAAACGTGTTCTACAATGAAGTAGAACTGTATCTGAATGATGAACGAGTGTGACGTTCGTTCACTGTGGACTGAAAGGCCCTTCTTGAGAACTGCTCACTTTCTTGACTTTATTTGGTTGAGGGTGGCATTTGACGTCTCTGGTCCATCCCTGAAGAAGGAATGGCTCCCTTCTGTGAATAACCCTAGTACTTTGATTCTCCTGTGGTGTGGGAGAATGGTCTGTATTCTGTCAATTATATTTTAAATAAATGCTGATTGGCCAGTAGCCAGGCAGGAAGTATAGGTGGGACAACCAGACAGGAAGTAGAGGCGGGTCAGGAGAACAGGAGAATTTTGGGAAGGAGGAAGCCCATTCCTCTGCAGTCCTGTCCAGACACAGAAGAAACAAGATGTGACTAGGCCTCTGAAAAAGGTAGTGAGCTATGTGGCTAACACAGATAAGAATAATGGGCTAATGTAAGTTGTAAGAGTTAATAAGAAGCCTGAGCTAATAGGCCAATCAGTTTATGATTAATGTAGACCTCTGTGTGATTTCTTTGCAAAGGACTTAACAACTGCGGGAACCGGGCAGAATAGAAACCCAAACAACACTCCTGCAAGCCTTTTTACTCTTTGCCTTGACATAATAATTATCCAGGCACTAGCCATGTCCCGCAATAGACAGGAATCCTCTATGCCTCATTGTAGGTATTGTCACATGGCGTCCTGCTGGGGCCTAGAGCAGTTTGGACATGAGAGAGGCTATGCTCATGATTTTCATATGTTCTGTGGTCCCAGTAAAGCCTGCGGTGAGGCACAGCTGAGCTGTGCGTGTTGAATATGGTAATGGAGGACTCACACTGGTCTAGACTACAGCTTTCAGATCAAAGGGCCTGCTGTGCTTAAGACCAAAGTTTCTGAATACTTTCAAGAGGAGAAATGGCCCCTTTCCTCCCTGTTTGTCTCCTAGTACACGAAACACGCTTAGACACTTCTTGCTCATCAGTACTTTGTGATCAAACATGAAAGACCTTAAATTTAGAAGAGAATGTGTAAAATTCATATCCCGAATTTGTTTTCAGGGAGTCACTTCAGGTGCATTGCTTTTATCCTCTTATTACTAATATTAAATGATCCTTAGGGTCACCTGGGATGGCGGGGATATAGGGGAGTGTTACACAGAAGAGCGCCCCATTTTCATATCTAAATAAAATGTGAGGATTACTACTTAGGCTTTAATTATAAAACTTAGGTGGACAAAACTGGGAAGTTACATTTTCCAAGAAAACAGCGCAGATCTGTTTTTTTTTTCCCCCCTGATTATGCCTAGTAGAAAGCTATTGATTTTCTTCCAGGGATAAACTGGGACTGCAAGCAGTTGTTTTAAAAAACGCATTAAAGTGGCGCATAATTTGAATGAGCCTGGCACTGCTAATTATTCTGGCCCATGCTCAGTTACTTCTGTGTTTCTCCAGTGTAAACAAGTGAATTCCTCCTAATTGCCCAAAATAGCTTGGAGGAGCTGTTGCTTTTTCTTCTTTCTATTTTTGTATGAAAATTTTACAGCTTGTATATTTAAGGACGAGAAAGAAAGTATAATCACTTAGGACACTTTTTTTTTCTAAAGAGAGAGCACTATTATTTATATTTTTCCAGTCTTTAAAATCAAATTAAGGTGCTAATTAAGCTATTCATTTACTAGAGCGGAAACTAATCACACAATGTGTATCTGGAGGAATGAATAGTCTCGTGTGCATCCAAATGAGGTAAAAGTGGGCTTGGACATACCCATGCAATATGGTACATGAAGTGCAATGCGTGATGAAGAAATCAAACCTTTGCTATAATACAACATGGCAATTATTTTCCAGAAAGGACACCGACTCGTGGGTGTGTCCGCATCATTCTTCATAACTAGGTCTTTCTACACGTGACTTAAAAACAGCAGCCTGTTTTAAAGTATTTTATCAGAATCTGACGAAATCTGAACGAGTTAACTCTCCTAAAGTTTTCTGGGACTGGATCTACAGCCAGAGCCCTGACAAGACATGCTGCTAACGAGAAACAGCACTGTAGCCGGAAGTCTTCACCTTGAGTTCGAGGGAAACGCCAGCTCGGTGGTTACCTGCTTGGGCGCAAAGTGGGAGAACAGGCATCGTGATCTAGTAGGTCGGTGGTGTGGAGAAGGGTCAGCAGCGGGGGCGGGGGGAGTATTTCGTGGGGAGGGGAACTTTCAGGGCACAGTGCTGTCTCTCTTCCTCTCTGCACACTGGAGGTCACCTCATCTCTCAAGGGCTGCTGAAGAGCCCTCCACATCCGGAGAGATGAGGTGTGTGCAGCGGTGACCGGATGTTGAAAATCTAGAGGATAAGGAGGGCTGACTAGCCACTCTGTTGGATGGGGAGAGGGAGAGAGAGAGAAAGAAGTGGGGAGGGAGGGAGAGGGAGAGCGGTCTGCCTCATTGTTTTGAAGGGACAAACACAGGGGACTTGCCATCTGGAAGGAATGAGAAGGTGCCAGAAAACAGGTTGTTATGTGTCACGGATCTAAAAGGCCAAGTGGGGAATCACAGATGATCACAGAGACTATAATTGCATCCACCTGGGCTAAACGTTGCAGGAGGAGGAAGCCTAGTAGAGGGTGAGCTTTGAAGAACCCGTTTCTCTCTGATCAGGAGGGCTCGTGTGGCGTGTTTCGCTTCTGTCTTCTTTTCTCTCTTCCTGATTTGACATCCCCCCCACCCCGCCATCAAAACATCAAGAGTATGACAGGGATAGGGGAGAAAAGCAATACATCCAGCGAATTAGGAAGGACGTCTGCGAGACCCCCTTTGTCACTGTGGGCGTGTAGCCTGAAGAAGCTCACAAGGAAAGGAGGAGGGTAAAAAAAGAGTCCAGAATTATAATTACTCTCTAGAATTGGATGTTCTAGTTTCAGAATCAAGGGTGGTTTTCATTATTACCACCACCGAATAAAGTTGAAGGGAACAGTGGGAGGCACACATAAAGTTGTAATTTAATTATATTATGATATTTTCTTGAGTCACATTGGAATATTAAATGTGGTACTAGGCTTGTAGGAAAGGAGGAAGACATCTAAAACTGTTGAGGGGAGGGAGAGACTGAAATTGGAAAAGGAACTGGAAGTAAGGGCAGACTTGCTGCAGACAGAGTTCTCGGACTCTCCGGGTTGCTGTAGGTTAAGATCTGCTAAACAGAAAGTCGTGATCAAAGACTGCCAGAACGGCAGGAGTTAAGGGCTCTGTCTCACCATGACAAAGGTCAGCAGAACCATAAAAAAGGAGTTAGAGTCCAAAGGCGGTTAGACTTCTAGACTTACTGGATACAGATCATTACATGACGATATATGAAAGAAATAGCCAGGTAATCCCAGGAACCATAGACTAATAAGGAATTATCTAAAATAAGCAAACAGCTTTTCAAGAAGAAACAAATTGCCAGTGATAAATTCTCTTACCTATTTTCCATCTCCTTCTCTTTTTGTACCGCGTCATGGGTGGGTTCTTTAAACTTTCCTATTTTCACTTTTCTCTTGAATTGTCTAATCTGTTGTTTCACAATCTATCCACTTGTATAATTGCGGCAGTTATATGTTTTGTTGTTGTGGTTGTTTAGAATGGTATCCCTATGTGGCCCAGGCTGGTCTTGAACTCAAGCTCCTCTTGTCTCTGCCCCCTAAGCGTGGGGATGCTGGGATTGCAGGTCTGGATCGTCATGTCCAGCTATTCTGTGGAAACAATGTTTCTTCAAGTTATGCGCATCTTTTAGGCAGTGGCACTACCTAAAAGTGGTAATTTTTAACGCTGCCAGTGATCTTGTTACTAAAGCCCATTACTGGGGAGCTAGGGCATCATGGCAACCCATACATACTTGAAAACTTTGAATCTTGTCGTGGGCAACACAGTCTGCCAGTTGTTTTACTTAGAGGAGCGGGCTTCATTTGATTTTGAGAAAATGTCTGCCAATTATCCCAGTCTGAATTGCCACCGTTCACCTGTCAGTCAGCCTTTTAAGTAAAGATGGGGTTCCTTGGGAAAAAACCGGTTACGTCAGCTCGCTACTCAATCACATCAGGGCTTTCCCTTGGGACAACCATCATACGCTGCGATTCAGTGGAGGTGCTTTTTGTGCTCCCCGTTTGGTCACAGGGAATATTAAAGAGACATTGCTCAAAGGTCAAGATTTAATAAAATTATTTTTTTTCTGCTTCAGCAAGCACATTGCCGAGTGAAGCGGGCGTCTCAGAGCCTTACTGTGAGTGTGCAGCTGTGGGGAACACGATGATTGCCAGCAAGGTTTGCGGCCACTGCCTCGGGTTTGTGCCACGGACCAGACATTCTAACCATCTTTGCTTTTAGACCACCAAGTACGTGTCTGCACAGTGAAAAAGACAAATAGCACCTTGGTATTAGTATGCAGGTAGCTTTGATCCTGCGGCCTCTGAGAAGGTCTCAGGCACCCTACTGGTCCATAAACCATATTTTGAGACTGCTGTTCTCAAAAGCAACAAGAGAAAGGCCCTCAGAGGTAAGGTGTGAATTAGGAAGTCTGCGAGCAAGAAACAAACAAACAAAATGAGGTTGATTACTTGACAAATTGTACTCGCATAAAGTGGTAACATTTTATCTGTAGAAATTAAATGCCAGGGTTAAAATATATACAGCTATAGTATTTAAATCAGGAAGGCTGCTTTTATGTTATATTAGTTTGGGGACGTTCTGTAGGGAGGATCATGTTGTTGGTTGAATTTAAATACAAAGAAGTTTCGTGTCTGGGGAATATTCAGTTCAAGATTCTGGATTGTGTGTATCTACTTATCTTCCCCTCCATCCTTAAATACATAATCAGACAAAGTGATGTTTTAAAATCAATTTAAAAGAAGACTTCTCAAGGCAAACAGAAACTGAGGGTGCTCATTGCCACGAAGACAATTTTATCCAAGGAAGCTTTATTTGTGGTTGGCCTTGGTTGTTCATGTTAATGGAGAAGATGGCAGAGGTATATAGCATAGAAGAATAGATGTGGAGAAGGGGATTTTTCCAAATATATTTTAGTAAGAAGATTTAACCCCCATCCACTAAGCACCCTCAAATCTTGTAACAGTTTTTTTTTTGTTTGTTTTTGAGACAAGTTTTCTCTGTAGCTTTGGTGCCTGTCCTAGAACTAGCTCTTGTAGACCAGGCTGACCTTGAACTCACAGAGATCTGCTTGTCTCTGCCTCCTGAGTGCTTGGATTAAAGGTGTGCACCACTACTGCCTGGCTCAAATCTTGTAGTACTTTTTTGTTTTAAATTTATTTATTTATTATGTACACAACATTCCTTCTATGTATGCTTGAATGCCAGAAGAGGGCACCAGACCTCATTATAGATGGCTGTGAGCCACGATGTGGTTGCTGGGAATTGAACTCAGGACCTCTGGAAGAGCAGTCCTTACTCTCAACCTCTGAGCCATCTCTCCAGCCCTGTTGTAGTAGTTTTACATACCACAAAATACACTATTATTTTGAGGCAGGGTCTCACTCTGTATCTCAGGCTGGCCTTGAACTTGTGATTTCCCTCCTGAGCCTTGACTCTCTAAGTTCTGCCTTCTACGTACTTACTTTTTGGATAACTAACAACCAAATGACCCTAAATCAGACCATCTCGGATGATGCACTAGGTAACCAAAGTCCCCAGCAATCGTGTGACGTCTGGGTGGAGGACAAAGGTCAATCCAGTGCCATGATCTCATTGATTTGGACCATGTGTTCCGGAAGGAAGTGACTTTGTAACTCTATGACTCTACCTGTGATTTAATGTGAGGTTTTCCTCTTACACTTGGACTCCTGGGAAATGTCAAGGCGTAGCAGAATGAAAATGAGCGCACACTGTATAAGTGACCTTTCGTGAATTCCACTCTGGCTGGCAGGGTTTTTCTCATCTGATCACATACTCGACAGAGTGGGACTCTGAGACGAAGCAAGTGAATTAATTAGATGTAAATGCCATCGCCAGCAAAGAAGCCTTATGATTAAAGGTAGAACTTTGGTAATTGAATGTGCTCCATTTCGGGAAGGACCTGGATTTTACAGGCAATGTTTTATCAGGTATATGAGAAATGGGTGCTGAGCCAAAAAATGTTGGGGTACATGTCTAATAGTAAGTACAACACTAAAAGCTAGAAATTAACACTGTGATAGAGGAAATTTCTTTCCTGGATATTTAGTTTCATAAAATCTAGGGTCTCTCTCCAATACAACCCCTTTCTACCTGGACTGTTGGATGCTCAGAGTCCATAAAAATTGATAATATAAGCCAGTCAGTGGTGGCACATGCTTTTAATCCTGGCACTTGGGAGGCAGAGGTAGGTGGAGCTCTGTGTTTTGAGGCCAGCCTGATCTACAGAGTGAGTTCTAGGACAGCCAAGGTTACACAGAGAAACCCTGTCTTGAAAAACCAAAATTAAATAAATAGAAATGGATAATATGAACATAATGATAGAGGTTTAGGTACTTAAGAGGCCATGAGTTTCCACAACAGACTTGGATCTCCAAAGGACATTTAATGTGTGCATGAGTGTGTGTGCATATATGTATGCATGCAGACCAGAAATTAACACTGGCTCCTTCTTCAATTGCTCTTGATCTTATGTTTTTTTAAAGAATTAATTTTATTTTGGTGTGTGTGTTCACATACGTGTGAGCATGTGGATGTAAGTGCCCATAGAGGTAAGAAGACCGTGTGACTCTCTTGGAGCTGGGGTTATAGGTGGCTGTAAGCTGCCCAGGCTGGGTGCTAGGAACCAACTCAGGCCTTCTGTAAGAGCAGAATGCACTCGTATCTCCTAAGCCATTCTTCAGGCCCTCTCCACCTTATGTTGAGACCATCTTTCACTGAATCTGGAGCTTACTAATTTGGCCAGACTGGCTGGCCAGTAAATTCCAAGGATCCTCCTGTCTTTGCTCTCCCCGCCCACCCTCCCAGTAGCATTGCAGGCGTGTGTGCGTCATGTGCAGCTTTTTACATGGGTGCTGGGAATCCAAACTCAGGTCGTCATGCTGTGCAGCAAGCACTTAACTGACTGACCTGCCTCCCCAGCCCCTCCAAAAGATGTTTTCCACTATTAATCCATGGATAGATCAAATATGAGTATGTTATTGGGTGGTAGTGGAATTGTGGAAGAAAGGGCCTGGGGAGTGAAAGGGGTTCCCTGGACGTGTCTTTGTCTTGTCTTCATGTTGCTCCTTGTCTTCCACGAATAACACAGCTCTGCTCCACCATACTTTCTGTGCCATGATAAATTGAGGCCTCTGGAACCCTGAACCTAAATACCTCTTTCCTCTCTTAAGTAGTGTCTTAGGCATTCTGTCTTGATTCTAGAAAACTAACACAGGTGAGGATGACATTAACTGTGAATTTGCATCTGTGGCCTTTATTGTATGGTGGCACATGTCTTCTATACCTAGTCTGTTGAGAGTTCCCCCTCCCCTAGTTACAGATTTTTAAAGACTGTTAAATAAAATAAGATAGAAAACATTCATATCAAAAGTCAGTGTAATTATTATTTCATGCATCTTTTGAGTTAGGTTTTTTTTGTGTGTGTTATGGGTCATAATATAAAATGTATTTCTTAGTGTAAAATAAAAATATTTGTGTGGTGATTTGAATGAGAATGCCTCATACGGCTTTATATGTTTGATTTCTTTGTCCCAAGTGGATGGAAGTGCTTGGAAAAGACTAAGAAGTGTGGCCTTCAAGATACATTTAAAAAGTCTTCAACATCCTTAACTATCAGGGAAATGCAAAGCAAAATGACTCTGAGATACCATCTTACATCTGACAGAATGACCAAGATCAAGCACACCGATGACAGTCTATGTTGGAGAGGATGTGGAGTAAGGGGAACACTCTTCCACTGCTGGTGGGAGTGCAAACTTGTACAGCCACTTTGGAAATCATTACGGCAGTTTCTCAGAAAATTGGGATTCAATCTACCCCAAGACCCCATCACTATCACTCTTGGATGTATACCCAAAGGATGCTCAACCATACCACAAGACACTCGCTCAATTATGTTTATAGCAGCATTATTTGTCATAGCCAGAACCTGGAAACAACCTAGATGCCCCTCAACTGAAGAATGGATAAAGAAAATGTGGTACATTTACACAGTGGGGTACTACACAGCAGAAAAAAAAAACCAGTGACATCTTGAAATTTGCAGGCAAATGGATAGAACTAGGAAAAAACCATCCTGAGGGATGTAACCCAGACTCAGAAGGACGAGCATAGCATGGACTCACTCATAACTAGACATTAGATGTAAAGCAAAGGACAACCAGGCTGCCATCCTCAGCTTTCCATATCAGACTATTCACGGTCACGTAACTCTTTTAAACTAGCAGTTTTACACAGTATGGATTTCATTTTCTTCTCTTCCACTTTTTGGCCATTAAATCACTGGTATGAAAAATTTTGTACGGAGATATTTTACTGTAATTGAGAACATGTTTCTCTTGGATCAATATTAAAATGTGGAATTTTGAGTTAAAGAGCACATACATCTAAAATTTCTAAAGCTATCGCCAAGTTGTTCTCCAAAAAGCTGCAGTCAATTCCTATTTTCACGGACTGTTTCCTGACATTCTTATATTAATCATGAATACTGAGCATTTGCAAATCTAATTTTAAAAGCAAAATATTCATTTTTGTTGCATTCATTTGCTTAATACCAACAGCATCTTCTCACATTGATAGTATGAATGCCTGCTTTTAAATTGTATCCTTTTCCTTCTGATTTGTAAGAGCTGTCACAGATACCTTCCTTCTTTTTTTTTTTCTTTTTAAAATCTTCTTAAAAGAACTTTCTAGTATATGGAATTTTTGTGTTTTTATAGTCAAGCCACTGGGTCTGATGAAAACATTTCACTCAAAGATATTTAAATTATTTTGTATTTTCTTTTTTTAATTTTTTTTAATTTTTAATTTATTTATTTATTAAAGATTTCTGTCTCTTCCCTGCCGCTGCCTCCCATTTCCCTCCCTCTCCCCCAATTAAGTCCCCCTTCCTCGTCAGCCCAAAGAGCAATCAGGGTTCCCTGCCCCGTGGGAAGTCCAAGGACCACCCACCTCCATCCAGGTCTAGTAAGGTGAGCATCCAAACTGCCTAGGCTCCCACAAAGCCAGTACATGCAGTAGGATCAAAAACCCATTGCCATTGTTCTTGAGTTCTCAGTAGTCCTCATTGTCCACTATGTTCAGCGAGTCCGGATTTATCCCATGCTTTTTCAGACCCAGGCCAGCTGGCCTTGGTGAGTTCCCAGTAGAACATCCCCATTGTCTCAGTGTGTGGGTGCACCCCTCGCGGTCCTGAGTTCCTTGCTCGTGCTCTCTCTCCTTCTGCTCCTGATTTGGACCTTGAGATTTCTGTCCGGTGCTCCAATGTGGGTCTCTGTCTCTGTCTCCTTTCATCACCTGATGAAGGTTAATATTCAGGAGGATGCCTATATGTTTTTCTTTGGGTTCTCCTTCTTATTTAGCTTCTCTAGGATCACGAATTATAGGCTCAATGTCCTTTATTTATGGCTAGAAACCAAATATGAGTGAGTACATCCCATGTTCCTCTTTTTGGGTCTGGCTTACCTCACTCAGGATAGTGTTTTCTTTTTTTTTCTTTTTTTCTTTTATTTATTTTATTTTTTTTAATTTATTTATTTATTAAGGATTTCTGCCTCCTCCCCGCAACCGCCTCCCATTTCCCTCCCCCTCCCCCGATCAAGTCACCCTCCCTCATCTGCTCGAAGAGCAATCAGGGTTCCCTGACCTGTGGGAAGCCCAAGGACCGCAGGATAGTGTTTTCTATTTCCATCCATTTGCATGCAAAATTCAAGAAGTCCTTGTTTTTTATTGCTGAGTAGTACTCTAATATGTATAAATTCCATACTTTCTTCATCCATTCTTCCCTTGAAGGGCATCTAGGTTGTTTCCAGGTTCTGGCTATCACAAACAATGCTGCTATGAACATCGTAGAGCATATACTTTTGTTGTATGATAAGGCCTCTCTTGGGTATATTCCCAAGAGTGGTATTGCTGGGTCCAGGGGTAAGTTGATCCCGAATTTCCTGAGAAACCGTCATACTGCTTTCCAAAGTGGTTGCACAAGTTTGCATTCCCACCAGCAATGGGTGAGTGTACCCCTTTCTCCACAACCTCTCCAGCAAAGGCTATCATTGGTGTTTTTTATTTTAGCCATTCTGACAGGTGTAAGATGGTATCTTAAAGTTGTCTTGATTTGCATTTCCCTGATGGCTAAGGAAGTTGAGCATGACCTTAAGTGTCTTTTGGCCATTTGAACTTCTTCTGTTGAGAATTCTCTGTTCAGCTCAGTGCCCCATTTTATAATTGGGTTGATTAGCCTTTTACGGTCTAGTTTCTTGAGTTCTTTATATATTTTGGAGATCAGACCTTTGTCAGTTGCGGGGTTGGTGAAGATCTATTTTATATTTTCTTAAGATGCTTTTACACTTTTATTTCTACATTCAAATCTTTATACTATTTTTTTTGTAACATAAGACAGAGAGATCTAATTTTGTTTCCAAATTGTCAGCCAAGTGTCCCTACCATCTGATCCTATCAGAAGGTAGGGATTTCTGCTTTTTTGCTGAGTGTATTGTCTTAGTTTGTTTGTTTATTTATTTTCTTTCTTTCCCTCTCTTCCTCTCCCTTCCTTTCTTTCTCCCTCCCCTCCTTCCCTTTCCCTCTCTCCCTTCCCTCTCATTCCAGGCTCTCACTGTGTAACCCAGGCTGGTTTTGGCCTTGGGAACTCCTGCCTCAGCCTCCTGAGTGGTTCAACTTATTTTTAATAATCAGAGGCTTTGAAACCTTGTGTGACAAGTACTGCTCCACTCTTTCCTTCACACTTTCTCTTCTGGATGAACATACTAAAAGAGCGTAAGTTCTGCGAAGAGTTGTGCTTCCATTTTGATGAAGGATGCAGGGAGCAGAGTGACTAATACAGTTTCCCCGTTCGGAAGCTTGGTGTATTTCTTCATTTACTTAGAACTTCTTCAGGGAGTCTTTAGAAAAACAGCAAAATATTTTCATTTTTCAGGAGTTTTATGTATTTCTATATCTTTATAACAGAAAAGAGTACACACAAAATTTATTACATGCTTGAGGCACGGGAATAGTAGGCCTAAAAAGAGACAAGACAAGTGACCCTTTCGCAGAGATTAAAGGCAGAGAGTGACTTGGGTTCCTGGGGTGAAGAGAGGTGGTTCTTCTTTGGGGAGGTTGGCACATATACACAGTAAGCCAGGGTTGTCATATACCCAGAAAGTCTCCCAGAGGACATCCACTGCAGTCATCCTTGCCTGGGTTCTCAGTCTCTTTTTCTGGAATGTTCTCCTGGTACCATAACGTTCTGTAACACTCACCCTAGGAATCATCCCGGTCTGAACCAGTGATCCAGAGCAGAGCCAGCAGCAGCTGCTTGGTGATGATCTCCCAGGACAAGTACCAGGCTAATGAATTACAGCCTTGGTTCTTAAGAAAGAGCTGAGATTCTGCTGAGACTAACAAACCCCGAGCAGCCCAAACGAAGGCATTCTGTTGATTTTCTCTGCCTCTAGGGGAGTCTGAAGTCTGTTGGCTGTGCCTTTCTTATTTCTGGATATTGCCTAAGTTTTGTTATTTCTGTAAATGGATAGTTTTCTTAAATTTTTCTTTTTAAAAACATTTAAAAATTATTTTTGAAGATTTGCTTATGTGTGTGTGTGTGCCTGTTTGTGCACAGGAAAGCCAGAAGGTGTCCAACATCCTCTTCTATCCCTTTCTTTGTATCCTTTGAGGTGGGGTCTCCTTTTAAGTCTGGTTCTTATGGTATTTTTTTCAGCTGTGCTGGATGCCAGTAAATCCCCGAGATCTTCCTGTCGCTGCCATCTTAGAGCTAGGTCTTCATCATGTGCAGGCTTACCTCGTTTATTTCACAGATGCAAGGATCTGAACTTAGGTCCTCATAACTGCAAAGCAAGCACGTTTCACTGCTGGGCTGTCTGTGTGAGGCTATTAGAAACCCTGGAACTAGAGTTACAGACAGTTGCGAGCTGCCATGTGGGTGGTGGGAATTGAACCTGAGTCCTCTGGAAGAGCAGTCAATGCTCTGAACCACTGAGCCATCTCTCCCTGTGGGTTTTTCTTTAACTTTACAGGTCATTTTTTTTTTAATTTATGGGTTACTGGGAAATGGGCCCTCTTCTTGAACCTGAGAATTTTTCAAGTGCAGAAGCTCCACACTTCTATAAAAACAAAAGCTATGATCACTCTGCGTGTTGGAATTTCCTCATCCTAATTATACTCTGTGTCAATTATAGTTCTTTAAAAATACAGTTTTTCACATATTTTTGATACTGGTCCATTGCTGCTTATACGTGTTAAATATTTTTGTCTACCCTATCAAATCTTTATCCTGCTTTTGATGATCATAAGTTTTTTTGTTAAAATACAATGTTTTTATTAATTCTTTGAGAATTTCATAATGGATACAGTATGTTTTGGTTATGTGCACTCCTCATATCTACAACTCCTCCTAGATAATCATCGGATGTGAGTTCTTGGTCAGATTTGCGGTACTAGACATGCATTCCCTCCATTGGAGTGGGCCTTAAATCCAATCACAAAACAATTGGTTACCTCACAACATTCATGCCATTGTTGCATCCCTGGACATGCCTTGCCAGGCCAGTTGTTACTAAAACTGTAGGGTTCACAGCCGGGTGAGACTTTATGATACTTTTCTCCCAGCAGCTTACATAGCTCCTTTTGGTACCGTGAAAGCCAGCTAACAGGGAGGAAGCTTCCCGGTTAGCACCAACTTAATTTCTCCAAGTCCTATGACCAGAGTGTGTATGTCTTCTGCAGTAGGGTGTTCTGAGTTCTAATGGCCATCAAGAGCAATAGCCTCTGTTGCATTTAGGGCCTCCTGACCAACAACTTCCGGACATCTGGCATAGAGCTTTTTATTTGGTAGCCTGTGGCTTCTGGTGTGTGTGTGTGTGTGTGTGTGTGTGTGTGTAGTTTATAAAGCAATATGTGTCCATAAGGATTTTAAATTTTTTATTGATTTTTATTGAGCTCTACGTTTTTCTCTGCTCCCCTCCCTGCCTCTCCCCTCCCCTTCAACCCTTTCCCATGATCCCCATGCTCCCAGTTTACTCAGGAGATCTTGTCTTTTTTTACTTCCCATGTAGATTAGATCAATGTATGTCCATAAGGGTTTTTAAAAAATGTCCTGGGTTAATCATCTTTTCCCCACCTCTCTGCTCCAGCTTCCTATCCCCTTCCCCTCTTAACTTCTGCCCTGTTCTTTCCTTTTCCTCTTTTATACTTCCTGTGTATAAAAGGACCCCTTAACAGTCCTCCACCCAGTGGCCCCATTTCTAGTTTCTGACTTCTACAAGTACTCTAAGTTAGATACAAATCTGCTCCTAAAATTCACATACGAGTGAGGACGTGGTGTTTTTATTCCAGGTGATCAGAAGCTCCTGTTCACTGCCACATCATTTTATAATCTCTGCTCTCATAGGCGACACTTTGAAGGTCTTATAACAGGAATCCTTCGATACACTGAGGCTACAGCACAATCTTTTTTATGATTTTTAAGAATTTGCTTTTTCCTGTTTACGTAGATCTTTTATATACTGGATATTAAATCTTATGTATGACGTGATTGGGATATAGTTTTTTTTTTCATTTGGATGCGGTATCATCACCATTTACCAAGAACCGATGTGTCTTTTCTTAATGGATCTTCCACGGCCCCAGTCTCAAGTATAAACTGTTCACATGCGAATGCGTGCTATCTGGACCCTCACATTCATTCTTTCTGACTATTGCTGTACAAATACCACTACATCTTACTTGGTTCACATCTCCCAGAGCATCTTCTAGTCCCACTCATTTTAATATCACAACTGGATACTAAATTTTGTCAAATTTTACCTGCATCTGCTTATACATCCACATGGTTTACTATCTTTATGTAGTAATGAGTATCAGCTGACTTTTATGATATTAAATAGCTCTCCATGAAAGTTGTAATTTTAACATTATCTACGTTCCCTGTTATAGTAAAATAATTGGAGCCCCAGCAGCACATAACATGTATAATAAAATACATTCTAACTGTGCTCACTTCCTGCCCTCTTAATTCCACCACTACAGACTTCTTTCCCACATTCATGTCTTTTTGCTTTCTTGGTGACCTACCAAGTTTAAGCAAGACACTCTGTGGGACCATTATTTGGAACTACCCATTCTTGATGGGATCACCATGGGTATAAGGCAGAAGACAAAGGCTGTTCTCCCCCAGAATCTTCCCATAGCCAACAGTTCAGCTTAGGGGAGACACAGGGTCCCAGGAACCTGCCTGCCGTCCATACTGAATGCTTGCTGGCCCAGTGCAGGTGACTAAGTGCATCTGTTCTGTGTCCAGGATTGCAGTAACCGTGCCATGCCCAGAAGATACCACTGCATAGCCCTTCTCTCTACCTCCTGGATCCCACAGTCTTTCTGCTTAGCCTTCCACAATGATCCCTGATCCCTAACAGGGGCGGGGGGATGTCGTGTGGAAGGCTGCGAACTTAACTATCACTTATTCTCAGCATCTTGAACAGCCACGAGTCTCTGCATTCACCACCACTCACAGCAAAGACTTCTCTTGTGTAGTGTGACAGCAGCCATTGTCTATGGGCATAAACATAGATATTTCGAAGGCAGTTTGATGCTATGTCAATTTAACTAGAGAATAATAATAGTAAGTTCCTTACTAGAGCCAATGACTTCCCCAGTTTTAACAGTCCACCTTCTGTGGAATAGTCTTCAAATGCAACCAGAGAGTAGTTGTCCCCATAGCCATTATGGCAAAGCAGGCACACCTTGCCTAGGAGGTTGGCATTGAAATTCATAGGGCTCGCAGCTGGATGAGGCTGTTGAAGGTTTTTCTTCTGCAGCAGCTGCATAGCACCTTCTGGCTACACAAGCTAGGTAGCCGGGAGGAAGCTTTTAACTCAGTTCCAGTTGGTTTTCTCTGTAACTTACAGCCGAGGTGCACAGTGTCTCCAGCAACATAGTCTTGTCATCTAGATGGCGGGCAACTGAGATTCTATCTTGTAACTTCCTAGGACTGGAGAACCAAAGGTAAACCTGCTCACCCTATAGGAAAAATGTAGCTTCATTTCTCTGGTTAGCTCTGTGATGCTGGCCTTCCTTGAATTTCTCTTTCTACTTCCTTTTGGGGCTTATTTTGAAAGCATCTTTTTGAAACCTTGTATCAACAGGATGTGCTTTCTTCCTTTGACACTTTGAACCTTCTAAACCTTTCTTAAAGCTCCTGACATTGGCCTGCCACTCTTGTGCAGACAGGCTCATGTAAATGTGTTTCTCTGAAAATACCAAAACCATTGAAGTGAAGGCACAATAATATACCAGAAACAATATAGATACTTAAAAAATGCAGTCAATTGACTTGAATATATAGTTGGCCTTTCTCATCCTTAGGTTTGGATCACAAATGCCTGTAATGTAACAGGACTTGTGTAGACAATTTTCTTGTCACCATTCCCTAAACAATTCACTAGAGCAACTGTTTACCTGATATTTAAATCATATTAGCTGCTATAAGTAATCTAAAAGGGATGGAGCTAAAATCTAAAACCTAAACAATCTGAAAGGGCTGGGCAAGCTAAAGAGATGAATGTAGCTCAGCGATACAACACTTGCCTAGCATGTACAAGGCTGTTTGGTCCTTAACATTGCAAACACAAAAAGCAATATAAGATGTTTTAAAATATACAGGAGAATGTGCCTAGATTCTGTGCAAATACCACGGCAGTCTATGATATTATGCTGTTTTATATATGCTTTGAGAGCTACAGATTTTGGTGTCTGTGGAAGGAGAGGCTATCCTGGAACCAGCCTTCCATAGATCACAAGGCATGTTCTTTTTTCAGAGGTTTTTGTGTCTGCGGATATATGCACAGAGATCAGAAAAGCATTTGGGGGGAATTATGTGGCTCACATGAGTTGGTGTTTGGAAGCTGTGTATTATGTGGAAGAAAGAATTTGCTATTCAGAAAATAGATATAAAGGAAGAGGAAATGGTTGATTCATTATCGTTAACCTTGTGCATAAGTCTTTGTACGTAGAGCCAAGTTAAAATTTGCAGGATAATTATCATGAAAGGGAATTAGAAGAACTCTTCTTGGATATAATTAAGCCTGAGCTAAATGCAAATTGTGTAGCTTGAAGTCACCCAAGAGTAACTTAAATTGAACATGACAATTTTTCAAAATATTATTTTCTTATGCCAGGCCCTCAGACTGTGATCATTTTTCAAATAGCATGTCTCTTCATTACGCTCCCCACCAGGTCTTTTGTGTTTTCAATGCCTTTGCTTTCCCGTGAGACATCAGCCGTCTCGTGGCTAGGTGGTGCCATCGCTGCTGCTGCCAAGCCACAGTGGCTCTGCCTCTTTATACTCAGCCACCAGGCACAGGGCACCTCGCTTCACCAAGCACTTTCAACTGCTTCAAAGCCTGTTACAGCTTTCATGCTTATAGCTCTGTGAAGTAGCGAGCATGGCTTTATCTCACCATCTTCTACAGAAGAGAACAGCGAGCCCCTGCGAGGTTAAATGCTGCATTAAATGACCACACAGTGTTTCCCCTGTCAGCCCACACTGCTTTCTGTGCCCGAGTGAAGTTATGTGGGCACATGAGTTCTGGCACAAAAACAGAGCGAGACACTGTGGGCTGTGATACACCTGTGTGATGACTCACTCTGTGATGTGTGCAGGGGACTGCGGGAGCTCTAATGCGTTCAGAGAAAGCTTGTGTGTGAGTCTGTGGATTTTATCCCTGTCCTTTGAATCCTAGGGATGAGCGGGTTTTCATAATGCATTCTCACCATCGTGCTAAGAGCTGTGCATGTTTCAAATGAAGCAATGAGTTCTTCACTTAACTTATTGCTAATTGCTTTCTTGATATTTTTGAGAAAGAGATTGTGTGTGCACATGTGTGCACGTGTGTGCAAAGCATGCATGTGCGTGCATGTGTGTGCATGCGTGCAGGTGCATGTATGTAGGACCCCCTGAGGCGACATCCTCAGGAGGGTTGTCCACCTCCTTTGAGACAGGATTCCTCACTTGGCATTGAGTTCCTTACTTAGACTAGATTGGCAGCTCATTAAGAACCAGGTTCTCTGCCTTCCTGGTTCTGAGATTACCACCATGCTGAACATTTTTATGTGGAGTCTGAATATTGAACTAAGGTCCCTATGCTTCACTAATGAAGCTATCCCTGCAGCCCTTCTGTGTAGGAAGAGACTGCTCATTTGTTTCCTGGCCGCCCAGACCTGAATAATAACACAGAAGCTGTATTAATTGCAACATTGTTTAGCTAATAGCTTAGGCATATTTCTAACTAACTCTTACATCTTAAATTAACCCGCTTCTATTAATCTGTGTATCGCCACAAGACTGTGGCCTACCAGTAAGGTTCTGGCTAGCATCTGTATCGTTCTCCTTTAGTAGCTATATGGTATCTCTTTGACTCCACCTACTTTCTCTCTATATCGTTGTTTGGATTTCCTGCCTGGTTTTGCTCTACTAAGCCATTAGCTGAAACAGCTTCTTTAATAACCAATGGTAAAAAAATATGTTCATAGTATACAGAGGGGAATCCCACATCACCTTTCCTCTTCTGTCTAAATAAAAGGATGGTTTTAACTTTAATATAGTAAAATTACGAATAACAAAACAGGTATCAAGCAAGAGTTACGTTACAATATTTATGTCTATTTTATCTTTTATCATAACTAAGGAAAACTATAATTATAACTATCTATTCTTCAACTCCATCAAAGACCCCAGAAGGATATAACATTACCTAAGTTAACAGGAAGTGCATTGTAAGCAACTCCCCAAACTCTAGAATTGACAAGATATTTTACTGCCTGGACAGTCACCAAAAGTTCTTCTGTAGCATTGGGGCATCCAGTTTTTAATCTACAGGCCCATAGTATCAGACTTTTCCCTGCAGCGGGAAATTTGAAAGACTGTTTTGCCTCTATGGGCAGTGTGCCAGTCACTTTCTTCTGAGTCCTGCAGAACGTCTGGGAGACTCTTTCATGAAGCAGGAACTCTGAAGGACTGTCTTACCTTTAGGCAAGTTCAGCAGTCATTTTTCTGTGGTTCCTGCATGTCCATTTCATACAGCATAGCATCAAGCAGTCCAGGCAAGAGCTGTTTCTTGCCCAAATGGCTGACAAACTCCAGAAGGAGCCTCTTTGAAGTCCATCATCCTCTTGAAGTAGGTTGGCCAGCCAGGAGCAAATGTCTCATTGTTGAGAAAAGTCTAAGTTCTTAAAATATTTAAATGCCGCATTCTTTAAGTCTTTGAAAGGTTTGAAGAATGCCTATCCATCTGAAATATATCTCTGTACACCTAGAAAACCTAACTAAATTGACTACAAGCTCAACTATTATAGATGACTATTTATTAACCTGTATTTCCTATTTATATATTACATTTTAAAATGAATTTTAAATGCACAAACACAATACCTTAATCAAGAGCAGAAATATACATATAACAAAATTGACCTTAAATTTGTATGAATCAGCCAAGATCCATACTAATGCAAAGTATTCATTTCTATAGCATATCCCCCTTTAAATGTAAACAAACATTTATAAACAATTATTTAGGGAATTTAGGTGCTGTTCTCTAGACTACTTTCTTCTGATTGGGGGCACTGTTAATCAGGTCTTTCATGGGGTATCCTGTGTGATAGGTTCATCTCAAACAGCAGTCCTAAAGCTGTTGTGAATGTTGGACCGTCTGGGCCATTGCTTCAGGAAGTCTTGTTTGATCAAACCATATTAGCAGGTAAGAAATCCACAGCTTTCTATGATCTGTAGAAACAAAAACAGAACCTCCTTTCCAAAGCAACATATCTCTTAGACCCAAATTTTGTAGTCAAGATACCTTTAAAACAAATACGTTGGTTTAGCTTAGCAGCCCATACAATGCAATGTCTTTCTGTACTTAGCTCATTCACAGTCAAAAAATTCAAAGAAAACACAATAATATACATAATCCAGACTCTCTGTGTATTTTCCATCTTTATGCAGCTTATTTTTCTTTACTCCTTTAATCTATGACTGTCTGTGCTCTATATTTAAAGACTTTCCTTTATTTTTAAAACTATTTATTTCTTTTTATAACTGTCTGTATACCCTTTCTTCTCTCTTTCAACCTACATACATTTTTCAACACACTGTGACCCATTCAGAGGTGTTTTTTCATCTTAATCTGTCTTTAATGCATATTTGTAATAATTTTCTGACTAGGAGTACTTTTTAAAAAAATGCTAAGTGGGTGTGGCTAGGACTAAGGCTGTTTTGCCTTTGCCTCTGCCCAGTCCAACATGTAGGAGGTGTGTTTACTGACAGCTCTATGTGCCATGCTTTCTGTCCCAGCTCCAGGGGTGCAGTGGGTCCATTTCTCCATCTATCAACCTGTAGCATTCTCCTCACAAACCCCATTCAGATGCTCGGCCTCCTAAACAAGTCAGAGCTGTTCTTGCAACTAGCTTGAACCAGGAAGCTTTCTTAAAGAAATCATGCCTCTGCTTGCTTCTAGTGAACAGAGCAAATCTGAAAAAAAATATGGTTACCAAGATGCTTACCTCTGTTCTTCTGTGTCTAGAATTCTTTCCCAAGCTCTCTCAGGTTTTACGTGGATGTAGTTGTCCCACGTTGGTGTGCCACTGGAGAATGCTTGTTTGTTTCCCAGCCACCCATCTCCAAATAATAACACAGAAACTTTATTAATTATAATGCTGTTTGGCTGATAATTTAGACATATTTATAGCTAATTCTTACATCTTAAATTGACCCATTTATATTAATCTGTATTACCATAAGGCTGTGGCCTACCAGTAAGTTTCTGGCTGGTGGCTGGCATCTTTCTCCTTTGGCAGCTACATGGTGTCTCTCTGACTCTGCTTCCTTTCTCTCTGTATCTCTGTTTGGATTTCCCACTTGGCTTTACTCTACTAAGTCATTGGCCCAAACAGCTTATTCAATAATGGTAATAAAATATATTCATAGCATAGAGAGGGGAATCCCACATCACCTCTGTCTTACCATTTTATTACCATCTGTGAAGTAACATTTAGAAATGAACACTTAGGTTTCTTTTATTTTTTTTAAGGTTCAATATAACTACATCATTTCTCCTTCCCTTTTCTCTCTTAAACCCTACTAGCTCTCCTTCAAATTCATAGCCTCTTTTTCTCATCAGTTGTTACACACATATTCCTAAATGTATATCATTATTGGTGTGTGTATTTTCAAGGTTGTACATTTGGTATTGGATAACCAATTGATGTATTCTCCCCGGAGAAGACTGTTTTTCTCACTGTCTTAATTGACTATAGTTCTTTGTGTAGGGTTGAGGTCCCCCAATCCCATGAGCATGTCTATTGTTCCTCTGGCTCTTAAAATCTTTCTGCTCTTTCTTCCACCTGGGCCTTAGGTGCTAGACTTGTGTCATAGATGTATCCATTGGGACCGAGTGCCACAACTGTACATTCTGAATGCTTTTGGTTTTCTGTAATGGTCTCTGTGTGTTGCAAAGACATTTTCTTTTTTCTTGTTTTGGTTTTTTGAGACAGGGTTTCTCTGTGGTTTTGGAGCCTGTCCTGGAACTAGCTCTTGTATACCAGGCTGGTCTCGAACTCACAGAGATCCACCTGCCTCTGCCTCCTGAGTGCTGGGATTAAAGGCGTGCGCCACCACTGCCCGGCCAAAGACATTTTCTTGATGAAGGGTGAGGATTCCACTTACCTTTGGGTGTGAGGACAAATATTCAGAGTGTAGTTAAGGGTTGTGCTGTTTTAGTAAAGTGGTGGTTGTAGGTTCTCCTCAAAGATTGATGGCTTCCCTAGGCCTTACTGAGAGGGTCTTAAGTCCAATGAGAGAGCTATTGGTTATCAATAAGGTGTGGGTGCCACTGCTGCATCGTTAGGTTTTTGTGCCATGCTTTAGTTTTTGCAGAAGGAAAGTAGTAAAGGAAGGCCAGCAGTTGGCCAGAAGAGAGCTGATGAGGACTATTGTGCTGGAATTTAGGATCTAGGTCTACCAAGGTGATTTGGGATGAACTGCAATCATTGACAGCTAAGTAGCTGAATGCCAAGGCAGTGTTTATGTAGCTCGGTGTAGCAGAGGTGTTGTAGAAACTGACGTTCTGGGTACCTTTTTGCTGCCTTTGGCTCGAGTACCTTGGATAACTGAACCAAAACACTCTAAAGTTCTTGTCTCTAACTCATAAAATGGGAATAATAATGTTTCTTAGAGCTATTCTGTGTATCAGTTTTCTGTTACAAAGTAACAATCTCAAAACTTGATACAATAGTTCATTTGCTCACAATTTGGATGGAGTTTAGCTGGGTGGTTCCGCCCCACCCCCACCCAGGGGAGACACATCCATGCAGATACAGTTGTCTGCAGTTTTTCTGGGGCACGAAGAGACCCAGTTGACCTTAGTTTTGTGAAGCAGCCAGTTGGACTGTCAGCAGAACATCTCAGCTCTCTCTGCTGCTTCAGCATCCTAGGCTAGCTTTCTCCTGTGGTGTCTGGGTTTCCTTAATTGTCAACTTGTTGCAGCCTAGCATCATCTGAGAGAAGCCTCACTTGAGGTATTGCCTAGATCAGGGTGCTCTGTGGGCAAGTGTGTCAGGGATTGTCTAGATCATTCACTGATCCAGGAGGAGGGCACAGCCATGGGCATGTGCACTGGGCTGTATGAACAAGATAGATAAACACGAGTTAGCTGGGCAGTGGTGGCGCACGCCTTTAATCCCAGCACTTGGGAGGCAGAGGCAGGCGGATCTCTGTGAGTTCGAGACCAGCCTGGTCTACAAGAGCTAGTTCCAGGACAGGCTCCAAAACAACAGAGAAACCCTGTCTCGAAAAACCAAAAAAAAAAAAAAAAAAAAAAAAAAAAAACACGAGTTAGCAGGCACAGGACTCTTCCAGGGTTTCTGCTTCAGGCTCTTCTCTTGAGTTCCTGCCCCGATGACCCTCAATAGCGGACGGTGACCTAGAAGCATAAGCTGAAATGAACCCTTTCTTCCTCTAAGTTGCTGATGGACGTAGTATCTTATCACAGATAGAGAAAGCAAACTAGAACACAGGGTAAATAGCAATAATGATAGGAAGGGAAGCTCCAGGGTACAGGAGCTGGCCATACTTCTCCTTCTGTCACATTTTGTTGCCTTGAGAGCCAAAGCAAGTCACGTAGCCAAGGCCAAGGTCAACAAGGAAGGAAATTATATTAGGTAGTGAAAGCTTGGTTTGTGGGGGACTGTTAGGATGAACATAGGCACAATCTGTCAATCAAGTCTGACAATGCATGGAAAGTGATTCTTAAAGTAGTACATAGATTTTGTGTGCATGTATATGAATGGGATAGAGCCTGAAAACAGTAGCACATATTGAACTTATAGTCTTAGAAATCATTACCTTATTTTACTTCTAATTTTAATTATTAAATTAAAAATACTTAGCTCTGGGGCTGGAGAGATGGCTCAGTGGTTAAGAGCATTGCATGCTCTTCCAAAGGTCCTGAGTTCAATTCCCGGCAACCACATGGTGGCTCACAACCATCTGGAATGAGGTCTGGTGCCCTCTTCTGGCCTGCAGACATATACACAGACAGAATATTGTATACATAATAAATAAATAAATATTTAAAAAAAATACTTAGCTCTGGTTGGCTTCATGCAAGCTCTGGTGTTATGTACTGGCACTTGGGTGTCGTGATCACGTGAGAGGGGAAAACCTTGGTCCAGAAGATGGGAAGCTCAGCTGGAGTAACCGAAGCTTGCCTGGTACGTCAAGAATATATCAAGTGACACAGTATCTTAGTCACTCGTCAGTGTCAGGAGATACAGTCCACGTGAGCTTAATTCCGAAGGAAAAAGGACAGCGGCTAACGTCAGACTGCTTCTCACGTATCCTGACTATGGGTGGAGATTATGGAGTTGGTAACCCATCTGAGGTCCAGCTAGTGAGAACACGCGGGATCATTGATAGGGATTAAGATCAATGCAAGGACTCAAAGGAGGCAGAAACCAAGACCAAACACAAAATAAGCAAACAAATACAATGGGAGAGGAGAACATTCTGCATATGATTTTGGACTGAAACTCAGGCAAGCTCTACAAATATTTAAAGTTTATGTGTTTCCAAATGCTTCTGAAGATGGTCCTAGAGGAGTCTGAGGAAGCAGGAGGATATTGTGGAAACCCAGCAGCCATGCTGACACACTACATAGAACCACAGTTGACCGAGGTGATAGAGACAGGTGTCGGTGTGGACAGCAAGATGCTCTGGAAGGTGGCTGCGAAGCCCAGTCAGATAATGGCTCTCTCCTGCGCCTAAGTACAGAAATGCACATCCCTGGCCTCACCCCAGATACTGCGAGCTTAGCACATCTGGCATGGTGCCCAGGAACTTGCAGTTTTAGCAAACAGTTAGTGCTGATGATGTAGCATGTGTTGCCTCATCTGGTATACACCTGACTGCCGTTAGAATTTAGGTGCTTGACTGTTCTAGTTTTCTTTGTTGCTGTGACCAAAAGCAACTTGGAGAGGAAAGGGTTTATTTTAGCTTATGGGCAAAGTCCATCATCAAGGGAAGCTAAAGCAGGAACTCAAGGCAGAGAACAAAGGAGGAACACTGCTTTCTGGCTTGTTACCTCTGGCTCGGTCAACTACCTTTCTTGTAAAGCCTAAGCCCCCCTGCCTAGAGATGGCACCGCCCACAGTGGGCTGAACCCTCCTAGAGCAATTAACAATGAAGAAAATGCCCTGCAGACATGGTTACAGAGCAATCCGATCTAGGCAATTCCTCAGTTAAGGTTCCCTGTTCCCAGGTGACTCAGTAGTATCAAGTTGGCAGCGGAAGCTGACGATGACACCTGTTTGTATTAGTTTTCTCATCACTACGACAAAATGCTTGACAGAGCTGCTTAAGGGGATGACCTTTATTTTGGTTCAGAATTGCAGAAGGTGGCACATGTAATGCTGAGGAGGACATGGCATTGTGGTTAATACACAGGGATGGTCGTTTCAATCAGAAATGCTCCTTCAGGCTCCTCTGTTCAAACGCCTTCACTCCAGATGGTAGCATTGTTTAGGGGGAACATAGAAACCGACAGACAGTTATGACACTGGTCACTGGCCTTTTAACTTTATAACCTGGCCCTGCTTCTGATTTCACTCTACCCTCCGTCCTGATCTGTCAAAATGCGAACAAACCATGCCTGAAGCAACTCAGTGCATGTTATGGTTCAGAACCACGGACAACGGCACGCACAGGTGTCCCTCCCCTCAAGGCGTTTAGTCACAACCTAGTGCTGAAGTCTAAGCTGCTGAGGAAACAAAACAAGGCAAGCGACACCCACCCCGTGTGTGGTTTATGTAAGGGACTAAAGGCAGCAAGCTGTATCGACACAAGAGACTTTGACTGGAAACCTCACTCCGTAATCTCACTGCTCGATTCTATTGACTTTGGTCTCTGCTTGAATCAGCTATTGGTAAAGAGAAGTAAGGGAAAGGAACGTGGAGCTGCCATTTAGAGAGAGTCATTAAGAAATGTCACGTATGTTGGTGTAGGGGTCCGAGGTAGGAGACCACGTAGCGGGATCATCCATTGTACAGCTCAGCATCTCGATCTAAATGGGGCCCCGCAGAGCTGTGCAAGTCCAGCATCCAGAAGCTTGGGGATGTCCAGGGATCTGTAAACAGAATTCCATGTAACTGTCTGAACTACGGCAGTGTGTTGTGTCAGTCTCTGGGTGACAGATTTCAGGCGTGTGCCGCTCTGCTGGGCACTCCTTCAGCTGTGAGAACTGCGGTTCCTACAGCTCGCGGTGTGGCTACTCATGGCATACGAGTTTCTCAAAGCACTGACTTTAAAGTTTTGAATTGTAACCTGCTGATCTAATAGAGATGTAGGTGGTCACATCATTTCCCAAATGCATCTCATTTCCACAGGGTTCTGGAAGTTTAAGCAGAACAGGTAAAGACCAGTTTTAAAAGCACCCTACTTCATGCAGAAACAGAATGACAGTATTTGAAGACATTGTAAACTGTCTTATTCATAGCAGGCACTGCTGTGCTAAAGTTCTTATAGCCTACAAACTTTTTTTGCATGTGTATATGTATGTGGGTGCATGCTTGCATGTATACATGTTTATATATATGTGGATGCACATGTATGTGTAGTGTATTTTTGTGCGGAGGACTGAGTCTTCCTCAGTTGTTTTCCACATCATTCATTGAGAGGGAGAGTGTTTCTCTCTCTCTCTCTCTCTCTCTCTCTCTCTCTCTCTCTCTCTCTCTCTCTCTTTTATAGCATAAGTCTTTATTGAGTCTTTGGGAATTTCACAACATGCACTTGACTCCTGCTCACCCCCCCCCAGCCCCTCCGTATCCACTCCTTACCCATGCAGCATCCCTCCCAAAAGGACCACCCCAAAATGAGTTAAAAAGAAAACAAATCAAACAAGAACCCCCCCCCCCCCATTCTCTCCTTAGTCTTTCTAACATGTCTTCATTCAGCTTAGTGGCTTGGGAGCTGTGGTGTGTTGTGCAGGTTACCTTTTTGTCCATTTAAGCTCACCTGCAAACGTTCATTGTCATGAGTCATGGGTCTGGCTCAAGGCCCCTGGCACACTGTCATCACTGGACTCTCACCGAAATTCCTGTCGTACAGTCTGCTGTTGTCCCGAGTCATGGAGATCCTGTGGCTGCTGTACCACAGGACCAGTCCCTCTTTTGCGCGCTCCAGCAGGTCATAGAGGGACAGATATTAGGGTGGGTCAACCCAAGGACGTGGGTCTGGGTGTCCGCTGAGCTGGTTGGTTTAGGCCACTGGGACCACCCATCTCAGTCGAGGAGCAGAGCCAGCTCTCCCAGGCCCACACTTTCTGGACCAGTGAGGGAGAGTCTCTTAATTGAACCCATACTTTAAATTCTGTGGTAGTCTAGCTAGCCAGCTTGTTCTAAAGATCCACTGTCTCTGCCTTTGAGCATGGGAATTACAGGCAGGCCGTATGCCCTCCTGGCATTTAGATGGGTGCTAGGGACCTAAACTCTGCTCCTCATGCTTGTACAGAAAGGGATTTATCCAGAGCCAATAGTCCAACCCCAGAAACTGTATTTTAACCGACAGTTCTGCATACTAATACAGAACCAGTCGAGACCATGGTACAGCTACCTGCCAGGTCATTGGTGATTCAGTGTTGGTCAAGGTTCTACTTCTCCAAGCCTCAATGTGCTCATGCTAAGTGGGAAATATCGACTTTGTATGGATAGTGTAATAATTAGAGACTCACTGTTGGCCCACAAGTGGTACAAGTGATTTCATATTTTATTTATTTTTGGCTAGGAAAGATTCTAAAAGTACCCCGTTATGAAGAAAACTGTGCTAATCTAGTATTTAAGTCAGATGATGTTATTGTGAAACCCATCAACTACAAATAAAAGTAAAGATAAATGCACATTATATTACTCTGACTTCACCATTTACCTTGAAGATAACTATTTTAAGGATATGTAATAGAAGATTAATATGACCATGAAATGGATTATTTTTAAAATTAGGAAGAAACCAGGCACAGTGTCATGTACCTGTTATCCAAACCACTTGGTAAATGGGCTAAAGACTTGAGTTAAGGAGTTAGAGACCATCCCAGGAAACATAGCAAGATCTTGTTTTCAAAGACTTAAGAGAGACATTTCTGCCATTGGAAAAAGCTTCATGACTAGGAGGATATAATTTCCTTCCAGCTCACTTTGAAAGCATGGCCTTTCTACTGTGTGCATGGCTTACCCGCTCATTCCAGTCTGGGAGAAAATGGACCCTTCAGAGAATATATTTTAATTTACTGTTTTGATTTAACATGTTACCTGTTAAAATAGTAGTAGTAAAATAATGTTAAAATAATAGGAGAGAGAAGGATTGTAATTTCAAGTTCTTTTCCTCCAGTTATTTTGACACTAATGCATTGTGAAAGGGTAAAAGCTCCCTAAGAAACCCTTCTTCTTTGCTTTTGTGCCAAGAAGCAGGAAATAAAATAGATATCACTTGGACTTTTCTAGCTATAATATTTGCCTGCTTTTGGGGTTGGGGATTTAGCTCAGTGGTAGAGTGCTTGCCTAGCAAGCGCAAGGCCCTGGGTTCGGTCCTCAGCTTCAGGAAAAAAAAAAGACAAAATAATATTTGCCTGTTTTTGGAGGAAGAAATCTTTAATTATTTGGGGAATTTTTAAAGGTTTATTTGTTGTAAACATATCTTTATAGTAAAACATAATGTACTGCTTAAAATCATTTATCATTCAAAAATTTTGTTTACTTATTTTTTGTGTGTGCATGTATGTGTGTGTGAGTGTGTGCTTGCGTGTGCGCATGTGTGAGTATGCGTGTGTGATTATGTGCATAAATGCGCCTGTGTGTGCATGTGCACGCCCAGTTTTTGTGTACCTGTGCGTGCACACATGTCATGACACACATGTGGCAGAGAATGACTTTCAAAAGTTGGTTCTCTGTGGGTATGATGGTGACACCCACAGCAACAGCTGCTCTGAGCTAGTGAGCGCTCACTGACTCTGGACTGATAGCAGAGAAACCTGCATAGGACCAAACTATGCCCATTGAATATGCAGGACAATTGTGAGGCTTGGGCAGTCGGTGGGACCACTGGCAGTGGGACCAGGATTTATCCCTAGAGCTTGAACTGACATCCAGGAGCACATTCTCGTTGGAGGGATACCTTGCTCAGCCTAGATATCGCAGGGAGGGCCTTAGTCTCGTCTTGAAGTGAAGTGTCTGACTTTGTTGACGCCCTATGGGAAGCCTTACTCTCTCTGAGCAGTGGATGGAAGGTGGGGGGGAGGGAAGGGTGGAAAGAGAGGAGGGGAGGGAGTGGGAAAAGGGATAGTTATGTAAAATGAGAAAGACTGTATTAAAAATTCTTAATAAAAAAAAGTAAAAAAAAAAGAGAGAGAAAGAAAAGAAGCTAGCTCTTTCCTCCCACCACGTGGTACCCGAGTCACCAGATGCCCATTTTTTAGTTTCCTAATGAGTTCCTCTTTTCTCCTCGGGCAGTGAAATTTTCCTTTCTCTTCCATTTCAGTGATCTTCTTATGTCAGGTGCAGCATAGCTCTGTGGTCCTTTGCAAATGACTAATATAGGCAGCAGTTCACAACGGGGACCGTGGTGACTCTTTCTCAACAGGTGTGATGAATCTGTTGCTTTTGAAGCAATACATCTCACTGGGGCCCATGGTGGTGATGATGAAATGCTAAAGAAAAGGAGATAATATGTTTCTTTTGTTTTTGAGATAATGTATTTCATCTTTATAAGTTAAAAACCACAGTGTTCTTTTATGGAAATTCAATAGCAAAATGATAACCTGTCATTTTGTGTAACAGGTTTTTGAGTGCCTATTAAAGCAAATTGCCCAGGGCTTTCAGTGTTAGCTGGTCGGTATGGGAGGACATATTCAATCAAGTGGTGGTTTCCCTTGCTGGTCACATTGAGATGAGTTATGGGAAAGCAAGTGACAGGAAACGCTTAGCACTGAGATGTGGGAGAACAACTGAAGTAGTTAACAGTCCAGACGGCCAGATTTTAATGAGAAGAGAATCAGGGAAATGAATGGGCACCCATGAAGATCAATCTCGATTGCCAGCTCCACTAAAGTTGGAACCACCTGGGAGACACACCTACAACCTACAAGTGTGTCCTTTGAGGCTCTTTCAACAGAAGGGTGTTTCCTGAGGAGGGAAGACTCACTCTGAATGTAGGGGGCACCACCTGTGGGCTTGGTCCCACATTACATGAAAAGGGACAGAGGAGAAAGTCAGCTGGATGCCAGCACGCAGATCTCTCTGCTTTCTGATGGTGGACACAACGTGACCTGCGGCTTGACCTTCCTATTGCTCTGCCTCCCCCACCAAGACTGCACTGTCAAACCAGCAGCCAAGATAAACTGTGAAGTGACTTTTTGTTAAGCATTTGGTTATAATATGAAAAGTCACCAATGCGCCACCCAAGTCAAGAAACCGAGTCGACATAGTTTGGATTTATATATCTTTATATATACAAAATTTGCAGATATTCTGGATTTATAGCTATCTGTCTGTCTGTCTGTCTCTATCTGATAGTTTGTATTCGTGTCATCTATACTCCTTACATCCTTGCTAAATTTTGTACTGTGTTACCTTACTCATAGTTTTATGTTGATGTTGTATTTTAATCAAATGTACTGTTTTATATTATGGAAACAGACTTAGGTATTTATTTGTGTTTTACTTCTTTGTATTTCTGAGATCCACCATTATTGATGTACACTGTTCAGGTCTTTCATTTTCATCATTGGATGTTATGCCTATATGTGGTACTTTGACTTTGCTATCTGTGCTTCTATTGATGGTCATTTATGTTGGTTATAGTTGCTTTGGTGTTAGGAACAGTGGATATAATATGTTTGTGCATGTTCATGAGAGTCTCCAGGGAATTATCTAGCAATGGGAATACTGGGCCACACAAGAATACTTTTTCTCCACTGTCAGGTCCCAAAGAAACCTGGGACAAGTCTCACTCAGTACCTGTGGCTCCTCCCAGCATTTCTTTTTTTTTTCTTTTACTTTTTCTAAATTGATTTTTTATTGAGCTCTACATTTTTCTCTGCTCCCATCCCTGCCTCTCCCCTCCCCCCTTCAACCCTCTCCCAAGGTCCTCATGTTCCCAATTTACTCAGCAGATTTTGTCTTTTTCTACTTCCCATGTAGATTAGATCGATGTAAGTCTCTCTTAGAGTCCTCATTGTTGTCTAAGTTCTCTGGGATTGTGATTTGTAGGCTGGTTTTCTTTGCTTTATGTTTAAAAACCACCTATGAGTGAGTACATTTGATAACTGTCTTTCTGTGTCTGGGTTACCTCACTCAAAATGATGTTTTCTAGCTCCATCCATTTGCCTGCAAATTTCAAGATGTTATTTTTTTCAGCTGTGTATTACTTTATTGTATAAATGTACCACATTTTCCTTATCTATTCCTCAGTTGAGGGGCATTTAGGTTATTTACAAGTTCTGGCTATGACAAAAAAATGCTGCTATGAACATAGTTGAGCACATGTCATTGTGGCATGATTGAGCATCCTTTGGATATATATCCAAAAGTGGTATTGCTGGGTCTTGAGGAGGTTGTTTCCTAATTTTCTGAGAAATTGCCACACTGATATCCAAAGGGGCTGTACCAGCTTGCAATCCCACCAAGATGCAGAAATGCTACTTTTACCCCATAACTTCTTCAGCATAAGTTGTCATTAGTGTTTTTGATCTTGGCCATTCTTACAGGTGTAAGATAGAATTTCTTACATTTCTCTGATGTCTAAGGATGTTGAACATTTCCTTAAGTGTCTTTCAGCCATTTTAGATTCCTCTTTTGAGAGTTCTCTGTTTAGGTCTGTACTCTATTTTCTTAGTTGGGTTATTTGTTCTTTTGTTGACCAATTTCTTGAGTTCTTTGTATCTTTTGGAAATCAGACCTCTGTCCGATGTGAAGATGTGGAGTTGGTGAAGATCTTTTATTGTACAGGATTAGTTTGGCTATCTTGTTTTTTTTTGCTTTTCCATATGAAATTGAGGACCATTCTTTCAAGGTCTGTGAAGAATTTTGCTGGGATTTTGATAGGCATTGCATTGCATCTGTAGATTGCTTTAGGTAAGACTGCCATTTTTACTATGTTAATTCTACCTATCCAAGAGCATGGGAAATTTTTCGACTTTCTGGTGTCTTCTTCAATTTCTTTCTTCAGAGATTTAAAGTTCTTGTCATACAAGTCTTCCACTTGTTTGGTTAGAGTTACTCCGAGATATTTTATGTTATTTGTGGCTATTGTGAAGAGCGTTGTTTCTCTGATTTCTTCCCCAGCCATTTTATCATCTGTGTATAGGAGGGCTACTGATTTTTTTGAGTTAATCTTGTATCCTGCTACATTACTGAAAGTGTTCATGAGTTGTAGAAGTTCCTTGTTAGAATTTTTGGAGTCACTTATGTAAACTATCATATCATCAGCAAATAGTGAGAGTTTGACTTCTTCTTTTCTGATTTGTATCCCATTAATCTCCTTTTGTTGTCTTATTGCTGTAGCTAGGACCTCAACAACTATATTGAATAGATATGGAGAGAGTGGACAACCTTGTCTTGTTCCTGATTTCAGTGGGATCGCTGGGAGTTTCTCTCCATTTAGTTTGATGTTGACTGTTGGCTTGCTATATATTGCCTTTATTATGTTTTGGTATGCTCCTTGTATCCCTGCTCTATCTAAGACCTTTATCATGAAGGGATGTTGTTTTTTGTTGAAAGCTTTTCAGCATCTAATAAGATGATCATGTGGTTTATATTTTTCAGCTTGTTTATATGGTGGATTACATATTACATTGACAGATTTTTGTGTGTTGAACAATTGCATCTCTGGGATGAAGCCGACTTGGTCATGGTGGATGATGGTTCTGATGTGTTCTTGGATTTGATTTGCCAGTATTTTTGATGGAGGAAGGTCATTGGTTAATAAAGAAACTGCCTTGGCCCATTTGGTAGGCCAGACTTTAGGTGGGTGGAGTAGACAGAACAGAATGCTTGGAGGAAGAGGAAGTGAGGCAATCGCCATGCCCCTCCTCTCTGGGTCAGACGTGATGAAGCTCTGGCCCAAGATGAATGTACGCTAGAATCTTCCCGGTAAACCACCACCTCGTGGTGCTATACAGATTATTAGATATGGGTTAATCAAGATGTGAGAGTTAGCCAGTGAGGCTAGAGCTAATGGGCCAAGGCAGTTTCTTTATTAACCAATGACCTTCGCCGCTCCTACTACATATTTTATTTAGTATTTTTGCATCAATGTTTATGAGTAAGATTGGTCTGTAATTCTCTTTCTTAGTAATGTCCTTCTGTGGTTTGGGTATCAGGGTAATTGTAGCCTCATAAAAAGTGTTTGCCAATGTTCCCCCTGTTTTTATTGTGTGGAACAATTTGAGGAGTATTGGTATTAGTTCTTTGAAAATCTTGTAGAAATCTGAGCTGAAGCCACCTGATCCTGGGCTTTTTTTGGTTGGGAGACTTTTGATGACTGTTTCTATTTCTTCAGTAGTTATAGGTCTGCTTAATTAACTTATCTGGTCTTGATTTAATTTTGGTGATATTTATCCAGAGAGTTGTCCATTTCCTTTAAGTTTTCCAATTTTGTGGAGTACAGGTTTTTGAAATATGACCCGATGATTCTCGGTATTTCCTCTGCATCTGTTGTTATGTTCCATTTTTCATTTCTGATTTTATTAATTTGGATATTCTCTCTCTGCCTTTTGGTTAGTTTGGATAAAGGTTTGTCTATTTTGTTGATTTTTCTTGAGGAGCTAACTCTTTGTCTCATTGATTCTTTGTATTGTTTTCTTTGTTTCTAATTTGTTGATTTGATTTCAGCTTCCAATTTGATTATTTCCTGCCATCTAGTTCTCTTTGATGAGTTTGCTTCTTTTTGTTCTGAAGTTTTCAGTCCAGTGCTTCAATGTGGGTCTCTTTCTCTATCTCCATCAATTGCCAGATGAAGGTTCTATGGTGATATGCAAGATATTCATCAGTGTGGCTCTAGGATAGGGCCAGTTCAGGCGCCCTCTCCTCAGCTGCCCAAGGAACAAGCTGGGGACATCTCCTTGGACACCTGGGAACCCCTCTAGAGTCAAGGCTCTTGCCAACCCTAAAATGGCTCCCTTAATCAAGATATATACTTCCCTGCTCCCATATCCACCCTTCCTCCACCCCAGCCATCCCATTCCCCCAAGCTCTCCCCATCCTCTCCCTCTCACTTCTCTCTTCCCATCTCCCCTTACCCCCACTCCACCCCCACCCCCAAGCTCCCATTTTTTTTGCCTGGCAATCTTGTCTACTTCCAATATCCAGGAGGATAACTATATGTTTTTCTTTGGGTTGACCTTATTTAGCTTTTCTAGGATCACAAATTATAGGCTCAATGTCCTTTATTTATGGCCAGAACCCACTTATGAGTGAATACATACCATATTCATCTTTTTGGGTCTAGGTTACCTCACTCAGGATAGTGTTTTCTATTTCCACCCATTTCATGCAAAATTCAAGATGTCATTGTTTTTTACCGCTGAGTAGTACTCTAATATGTATATATTCCACACTTTCTTTATTCATTCTTCCATTGAACGGCATCTAAGTTGTTTCCAGGTTCTGGCTATTACAAATAATGCTGCTATGAACATAGTTGAACAAATGCTTTTGTAGCATGATAGGGCATCTCTTGGGTATATTCCCAAGAGTGGTATTGCTGGATCCTGGGGTAGGTTGATCCCGAATTTCCTGAGAAACTGCCACACTGATTTCCAAAGTGGTTGCACAAGTTAGCATTCCCACCAGCAATGGGTGAGTGTTCCCCTTACTTTACATCCTCTCCAGCAAAGGCTATCATTGGTGTTTTTGACTTTAGCCATTCTGACAGGTATAAGATTGTATCTCAAAGTTGTTTTGATTTGCATTTCCCTGATGTCTAAGGAAGTTGAGCATGACCTTAAGTGTCTTTTGGCCATTTGAACTTCTTCTGTTGAGAATTCTCTGTTCAGTTCAGCGCCCCATTTTTTAATTGGGTTAATTAGCATTTTAAAGCCTAGTTTCTTGAGTTCTTTATATATTTTGGAAATTAGACCTTTGTCTGTTGTGGGGTTGGTGAAGATCTTCTCCCAATCAGTAGGTTGCCTTTTTGTCTTAGTGACAGTGTCCTTTGCTTTACAGAAGCTTCTCAGTTTTAGGAGGTCCCATTTATTCAATGTTGCTCTTATTGTCTGTGCTACTGGGATTATACGTAGGAAGTGGTCTCCTGTGCCCATGTGTTGTAGAGTGCTTCCCACTTTCTCTTCTATTAGGTTCAGCATGTTCAAATTAATATTGAGGTCTTTAATCCATTTGGACTTGAGTTTTGTGTATGGTAATAGATATGGATCTATTTTCATTCTTGTACAGGTTGACATCCAGTTCTTCCAGCACCATTTGCTGAAGATGCTTTCTTTCTTCCATTGTATACTTTTAGCTCCTTTGTCGAAAATCAGGTGTTCATAGGTTTGTGGGTCAATATCCGGGTCTTCTATTCGATTCCATTGGTCGACTTCTCTATTTTTATGCCAATACCAAACTGTTTTCAATACTGTATCTCTGTAATAGAGTTTGAAGTCAGGGATGGTAATGCCTTTAGAAGTTCCTTTATTGTATAAGATTGTTTTGGCTAACCTGTTTTTTTTCCATATAAAGTTGATTATTGTTCTCTCAAGGTCTGTGAAGAATTTTGTTGGGATTTTAATAGGGATTGCATTGCCTTTGGTAGAATTGCCATTTTTACTATGTTGATCCTACTTATCCAAGAGCAAGGGAGATCCTTCCATTTTCTGGTGTCCTCTTCAATTTCTTTCTTCAATGCCTTTAAGTTCTTGTCAAATAAATCTTTCACTTTCTTGGTTAGAGGGCCCTCAGATACTTTATGCTATTTGTAGCTATCATAAAAGGTGAAGTTTCTCTGATTTCCCTCTCTGCTTCTCTATCCTTTGTGTATAGGAGGGCTACTGATTTTTTGAGTTGATCTTGTAACCTGCCACATCACTGAAGGTATTCATCAGCTGTAGGAGTTTTTGGTAGAGTTTTTGGGGTCACTAATGTACATTATCATATCATCTGCAAATAACGAAATTTTGACTTCTTCCTTACTGATTCGAATCCCCTTGATCTCCTTATGTTGTCTTATTGCTATTGCTAGAACTTCATGAACTATGTTGAAGAGATATGGTGAGAGTGGACAGCCTTGTCTTGTTCCTGATTTTAGTGTAATGGCTTTGAGTTTCTCTCCATTTAATTTGTTTATTTATTTATTTATTTTTGGTTTTTCGAGAAAGGATTTCTCTGTAGCTTTGGTGCCTGTCCCGGAACTAGCTCTTGTAGACGAGGCTGGCCTCGAACTCCCAGAGATCTGCCTGTCTTTGCCTCCTGAGTGCTGGGATTAAAGGCGTGCGCCACCACGGTCAGGCTCTCCATTTAATTTGATATTAGCTATTGGCTTGCTATATATTACTTTTATTATATTTAGGCATGATCCTTGTATCCCTAACCTCTCCAAAACCTTTTTCATAAAGGGGTGTTGAATTTTGTCAAATGATTTTTCTGCACCTAATGAAGTGATCATATGGTTTTTTCTTTCAGTTTATTTATATGATGGATTACATTGATAGATTTTCTTATGTTGAGCCAGCCTTGCATCTCTGGGATGAAGCCTACTTGATCATAATGGATATTTTTTTAATGTGTTCTTGGATTCTTTTTGTCAGAATTTTATTGAGAATTTTTGCATCAATGTTCATGAGTGAAATTGGTCTGTAATTCTCTTTCTTGGTTGGGTCTTTGTGTGGTTTTGGAATCACGGTGAATGTAGCTTCATAAAAAGAGTTTGGCAATGACTCTTCTGATTCTATTATGTGAAACACATTAAGGAGTATAGGTATCAGCTCTTATTGGAAGTTCTGATAAAATTCTGCATTAAAACCATCAGGTCCTGGGCTTTTTTTTTTGGGAGAATTTTTATGACAGCTTCTATTTCCTCACAACTTATAGGTCTATTTAAATTGTTCACCTTTTCTTGATTTAATTTTGGTAAATGGTACTTATCTAAAAACAAGTCCATTTCTTTTACATTTTCCAACTTTGTGGCACATAAGCTTTTGTAGTAAGACCTAATGATTCTCTGAATTCCTCAGTGTCTGTTGTTATGTCCCCCTTTTCATTTCTGATCTTGTTAATTTGCATGATCTATCTCTGCCTTTTGATTTGTTTGGATAAAGATTTGTCAGTCTTGTTGACTTTCTCAAAGAACCATTCTGTTAATTCACTAGTATAGGATTTTTCCAGCTTCATTATGTAAGCATTTAGTGCTATGAACTTTCCTTTTAACACTGCTTTCATTGTGTCCCATAAATTTGGGTATGTTGTATGATCATTTTCATTGAATTTTAGGAAGTCTTTAATTTCCCCCTTTATTTCTTCCTTGACCCATTGATGGTTCAGGTGAGCATTGTTTAATTTCCATGTGTTTGTGGCCTTCTGTAATTAGTATTGCTGTTGACTTGTAGTTTTAAGCCATGGTGATCTGATAAGATATATGGGGTTATTCCTATGTTTTTGTATTTGTTGAGGTTTGTTTTGTTACCGAGTATGTGGTCAATTTTTGAGAAGATTTCATGAGGTGCTGAGAAGAATATATATTCTTTTCTGTTTGAATGGAATATTCTATAGATGTCAATTAAATCCATTTGAGTCATAACATGCTAGTTCCCTTATTTCTCTGTTCATTTTTTGTCTGACTGTCCTGTTCAGTGGTGAGAGTGGAGTGTTGAAGTCTCACTATTAGCGTGTGGGGTTTAATGTATGATTTAAGCTTTAAAAGTGCTTCTTTTACATATGAGGGTGCCCATGTATTTGGGGCATAGATGTTCAGTATTGAATTTCCTCTTGATGGATTTTTCCTGTGACTAATATGAAATGATCTTTGTCTCTTTTAGCTTGAAGTCTATTTTGTTAGATATTAGGATAGCTACAACCGCTTGTTTCTTAGGTCCATTTGATTAGAAATTGTTTTCCCAACCCTTTACTCTGAGGTGATGTCTTGTTGAGGTATGTTTTTTGTATGCAGAAGAAGGATGGATTCTGTTTTCATATTCAATCTGTTAGCCTGTGTCTTTTTATAGGTGAGTTGAGTCTATTTATATTAAGAGATATTAATAACCAGTGATTCCTATTTCCTGTTAATTTAGTTGTTGTTGTTGGCGATGTTAATTTGTGTGTTTTTCCTTTCTTTGGGATTTGCTGTTATGAGACCATCAATTGTCTGTGTTTTTGTTAATGTAGCCAACTTCCTTGGGTGGATGGTTTCCTTCTAATATTTTGTGTAGGGCTGGGTTTGTGGCTAAGTATTGATCAAATCTGGTTTTGTCATGAAATACCTTGTTTTGTTCTTCTATGGTGATTGAAAGTATTTTTGGGTATAATAGTCTGTGCTGGCATCCATGGTCTCTTAATGTCTGCATAACACTTGACCACGACCTTCTGGCTTTCATTGTCTCCAATGAGAAGTCAGGTGTAATTCTGATAGTCCCAATAGTCACAAATTGGAAACAACCAGGATGTCTCTCAACAGAAGAATATATAAAGAAAATGTGGTGTATTTACACAATGGAGTACTATTAAGCTGTTAAAAAATCATCCTGAGTGAGGTATCCCAGATTCAAAAAGTGAGTATGGTGTGATATGTATGTGTGTATGTGAATATTAGCTGTAAAGTCAATGATAACCAAGCTACAATCCCATAGAACCACAGAAGGTTGGTGTAGAGAAAGGGACTAGAGGGGACAGATAGATCCCATTAGGAAAGGGAAATAGAATAGATAGTTATGGATGGTTAGGAGAAATGGACTGGAATGGGAGGATCAAGTTGGGAGTGGGAGGTGAGAGTGGATTGTGGGAGTGAATCTAGGGACAGACAGTTAAAATTAAGGGTCATTTGAGGGGTAGTATGAAAACTTAATATAGCAGGAACTTCCTAAATATATACATATATGAAGGCAATCTAAATGAAATTGCCAATTAATGGGGGAGACAGAGTCCCAACTGTCCATATCATCAAAGGAAGCTTCCAGTACTGGCATTGGGCTACACTTAATAGAGCTGTTGGCTAAAGGGGCCCAATGGGAATCCTGAAATAACCAAGCTGCTGCCAAGATTATAGGTTGCTCTACAAGCTGACAGCAAGGCCCTACTGCTGAAGATAACACCTATCCAACTCATTGAACAAGGGGATGCTGAACCAGTGCCTGCTTAGAGCCTTTCCCCTACATTCCAGTGTCTTTGGTACAGGAAGGTACTCTGCACACTTTCAGAAGAGAAATATAAACACCGAGCCTGCCGTGAACCCTTTATCTACAACGGTATATTGCCTACAAGATGTGCTAGGGCAGTGGCGGCCAAAGCTTGTGTGAGCAGCCAATCAATAACTTTAACTTAAGGCCCACTCCATGAGATAGAACCCATACCTGGCACTGCTTGGTTGACTAAGAACAAACCTGAGACTAGATAGTCCGGGTACCTAGGGTAAATCTAAATAACAGTGGTGTAAAGAAAGAAAAAATAGTGATGCTTTGACTCCTAATAATATTCTGTTATACTCATTGATCAGTATTTTGTTCCGCTATTATCAGAGAATCTTCCTCCTGCAGAAGGGAACAAACATAAAGACCCACAGCCAGACAATATGTAGAGCGTTAGAGACCTTGAAACACTCAGACCTAAAGGGAGGTCTTCATCAAATACCTCCTCTCAGAGCTCGGGGATCCTGTGGTAGAGAAGGTCGAAAGCATCTAAGAGCCAGAGGGAATGGTGGATGCCCAGAAAACAACGTGATCAAAGCTCACAGGAACTCACAGGGACTGAAGCAGCACGCACAGGGCCTGCATGGATCTGCACCATGTTCTCTGTGGATATGCAATGGCTTCCAGCTTAGTGTTTTGTGAACTTCTGAATGTGCAAATGAGTGCGTCTCTGATTCTTGTGCCTTCTCTTGGATTCCTTCCCTTCTGTTGGTTTGTCATGTCCAACTTCAATGTGACAGTTTTTGTTTTCTCATTGTAATTTATTTAGTTACATTTTAAAAATGAATGAATGAATGACCAAAAACGTGCCACTAGGATAAAGGTCAACAACTGGACTGTCCCTAATTCCTGCCGGGAGAGGGAAAGCCAGTTTTCTCCAATACAATGGCATTGGGTATATCAACCTACAGGGCACCTCATGTTCAGAAGTAGTTGACAAACATATAATCGACTCCACAGGGTGTTGTGTGTGTGTGTGTGTGTGCGCGTGCGTGCATGTGCGCGCGCATACTTGCTTTTATTTGGTTATGGTTTGTTGTTTTTTATCTTGGAAATGGTTTTGTTTCATTTTGTTTTCTTGCTGTATTGGTTGTATTGGTTTTTGGTTTCTTTTTTGAGAAAGTACTTTAAGTTGGGTAGGTAGTGACAGGGAGAGAATCTGAAAGGACTGGGGGACAATATGATCAGAATATACTTAAATCCAAACATTGTTTTAAATAATAAAAAATACAGTGAAAAAAGAAGAAAAAATATGTCAGCCATCAGATACGAAGTCAGTGGATAATATATGTGGAGAGCCGCGAGATACATACTGAAGGAGAAATGTATAAATGTAGGCTTTTCCATTTCTACCAAAACCCTGATGCCTGCACAGCCGCCTTGGATCCTCCTGCCCAACCCAGTCACCAGTCAAACAGTACACCACATAGTTGATGCTTACATGAGCCACAGGAATCACCTAGTAGCCACTCTTAATTTGCGACCTGAAAAGCAGTGGACTATGAACTACAACAGGGCGGGTATTGTTTCAAGTCACTGTGCTCTGGGATAGCCTGCTGCAGAGCTCTAGATAGCTAGAGAAGCTGATGTTGAGAGAGATGTTGTCTGGAGTGGCTCAATTTTCCATTGTCTTTCTTCTGGTGAAAGTATGTTCTCATGTCTCACTCCAGGAAGAGGAACCCTTTGCCTTTGGAAGCACTAATAGCCATTTTAACAGTGACTCATGGGTTTCAATTACATGAGGTGATTCGTAGAACTCTCAGCCATTGAAGTAATATCCATGGGCAGATTGCAAAAGCTTAGCGGACTTCCATGGGTACAGCCTCAAAATGTTTAGGACTTTTCTCTGAAGTATCTTACTTCACTTTAGTTACATTTTAGTGTTTGCTGTTGGGGCTCTATGTGAACACCTCCCCCCTCCTCAGATATGGCAGACTTATAATGTGTTATTTCCTTCCCTTGGAGTTAAATCTGGTATCTTCTGTTCTAGTATGTTGAGATTTCTGGAAAACCCCATATTTATACCCCTATGAATTAGTAGTTGTGCCACCCCCCCCCGTTATTCTCATTTCGGGCCTCTTATTTTTATATTTTCTAATAAAATAATGTTACTTTTTCCTACCCTTGAAAATAATTTCTAAGTACTTTTCAAGGATTGACAATTAATATACAAAATCAAATAATTTTGTGCTGTATATTCTGTCTGCTCCTGGCTCCTATTGGGCTTATCCATAAAGTCTTGGTTGGTGGTCTTGACTGCCTACTGGTTTTAGGTCAGTCTCTCCAAGGGACTTTTGATCATCAGGTATCCTGACATTCTACCAAGTCATTCCTCTGGTGATGATAGAGGTTTCTGTCCCTCCAGGCCCCTCAGCCATTCAGTCCCAAAGAAACACACAGAGGTCTATATTAATCATAAACTGGTTGGCCTATTAGCTCAAGCTTCTTTTTTAATTTTTATTTATTTATTTATTTGTTTGTTTATTAAAGATTTCTGTCTCTTCCCCGCCACCACCTCCCATTTCCCTCCCCCTCCCCCAATCAAGTCCCCCTCCCTCGTCAGCCCAAAGAGCAATCAGGGTTCCCTGCCCTGTGGGAAGTCCAAGGACCACCCACCTCCATCCAGGTCTAGTAAGGTGTAGCTCAAGCTTCTTATTAACTAATTCTTATATCTTATAGTACCCCATGATTCTTGTCTGTGTTAGCCACGTGGCTTGGTACCTTTATCAGTGAGGCATATTCATCTTGTGTCCTCTGCATCTGGGTGATGACTGCAGACTGAGTCTTTCCTCTTCCCAGAATTCTCCATCCTGGCTTCCCCGCCTATAATTCCTCCCCGGCTACTGGTCAATCAGTGTTTTATTAAACCAATACAACTGACAAATCTTTACAGGGTACAAGACCATTGTCCCATAGCACTCTGGAGGCATTCAACATGGTCCCTTAAAGCCCCTGTTTCTGTCAGGGGGTCCTAGTTCAAGTAGCAGAGATCCAAATTAATTTACAACCCCAAAACCACATCCATTTAACTTTGCACATCACCTCTGCTAAACTTTTCACCCAATGAGATCAAATCCTCAAGAGAAACCCTTGAGTTGGAGTGGATGAGCAAGGCTGGCGAACATACCCCATGTCCTTTTATGTTGATTGTGGCACTTTGAGAAACAGTTCTTCAAGTCCCTTTCACTTTCTTGTAGGCTGTGCAGCGAGGTTTAGGATGACTTTAAGTCACACTTAGATGAAAAGTTCTTCTCGTAAGATTTAGGAGGACACTTAGTAGTAGTATGTATTGTAGATACGTTCAAACATACACAAAATAGAGAAAATTGCGAAGTTAGTTCTCATCACTCAGCCTCAGCAATCATCAATACATGTTCAGTTGTGTTGTATTCATAGCCCAGCTCTTTCTACTGCTGCTCCAATGCACAACTTAAAAGCAAACTTCAGATACCATGTGGCTTCATCTGTCGGTACTACATTTATTTCTAAAATTTTTATCATAAGCCAAAGTCCACATCTAGAGCAGTTATCAATAATTTTAGAGGCATATTAAGTATCCTAAGAAAATAACTTGGCCCCGAGACTATTACTGATGTAAGCAAGAATTGCCTTTCTGAGAATGCATTAGCTATCCGTAGTCACACAGTGTAAAACCATCCAGCAATTCATCTTCATTCACTTGACACCCAGTGTCGGAAGAGCTTTAAGGCTCACCTACAAACCAGGCTTTCTGTGTGCTTGCCTCTTTATATTAGCATTAAATAAGACCAATTTGAGCACTGCTCTCTGGAGAAGAAAACCTTGTACTTCTTCACTGAGGGGAAATTGCTTTCAATATCTGCCCCATCTTTATGAAGGCATTCCCCTGTCTACATTAAAATATCAGCATTCAGCTACCATTTTTGGCTCCTATTTTTTATAATGTGAGAGAAAGCAATATTGTGAAGAGGTGTTCAAACATCATGAGGTTTGAATTGCACGCACTAAAACTCACCCGTTTGAAGGAGACAAACCAATGGCTTTTGAAAAAGATATGTAATTATGTAAAATCCACCACAATCAAGCTATAGAATAATCTTATAAAAAGTCTCCATATGTCCCCACTAATACTCTACAGCTTGGTCTGTGGTAATAACCACTGCGTTTTCTATTACACTATACTTTTGTAGTATTTCATACCTTCGGAGTCTTTTGGGCTAGCTTACTCCCTGTCCCCCTCCCTTAGGTGATGAGGATCAGACCCAGGGCCTCACACATGTTACTGAGTAGATGAGCTACGCGGCCTTTCCCATTTAACTTAATGAAATGTTTTGCTTTTTATTGCTTGCACTACTAGGTGTTTTATTTGCCCTTTAATGCTGCTGTTCCTTTGTACGGATATAGCACAACTCTCACCCGTTATAGTTGATGAATATTTGGGTTGCTTACAATTTAGGGCTTCTACCAATGTATTCTGTACATTTAAGAATACGTCTTTCTGTTGATTTTGCTTTCACATCTTGTGAGCAAGTAACAAGAGGGAGTACAGGTGCTATGCCATGTGGTAAATATGTTTGATATTATGAAGAAGTGGCGGTTTGTTTTTTGTATTCGCAGAATCAGTTTGATTTCTTACTAGACAACTATGAAAACTGTAGTATTCCCAGTTCTGTCCCGGTGGTTATCAGTCTGTAACTAGTACTATCCCAGTGGTTATCAGTCTGTAACTAGTACTGCCCCGGTAGTTATCAGTCTGTAACTAGTACTGCCCCGGTAGTTATCAGTCTGTAACTAGTATTGTCCCGGTGGTTACCAGTCTGTAACTAGTACTGTCCCGGTGGTTATCAGTCTGTAACTCGGGCCTTTCTAGGGCTTGTGCAGTAATAGCTTGTGATTTACCAACTGAGAAGTGAGTGGAAAATCTTTAAGTCATTTCATCCTGAGTATTTCTGTTTGTATCTTTTGGTCATTTTGAGAATTAGATTGTTCATCTAGTCACTTTTTTATGAGCTATATTTATTCTAGACATATCTTCTTATCATACTTAAGTATTTTTTGAGTTGGGGATTTATTTTTTCCTGTTTCCATCAGTGATTTTTAAATTATTTTAGAAAATCATATGCTTTTTTTTAAAAAAAATTATGTTTTTGTGTCTTACTAAAAGTTTTTTTTTTCTGAAGGTCAGTCAGACTTCTCTGCTTTTTTGTAGAAACTGCATAGTTTCAGCTTTATATTTAGGTTTCTAATCCATCTAACATTCATTTTATATATATATATATATGATATATATATCTGCTGTGACATAGGGTGGAAGTTCATTTTTATTTTCCATATGGATATTCAATTTTACCGCACCACTTGTAAAGGTCAACATTTCCATATTTAATCATCTTGGCACCTCTGATGAAAATCAATGGGCCGTATGTGTTTGTGTCTATTTCTGGAGTCTCCATTCTGCTTCCCTGACTTAAGTCTATTGTTAGTTACTTCCACTCTGTCTTGGTTACGGTAGTTTTACTGTGTAATATGTGACTTTCTACACAAAGTATCTCTAGGTTGGTTACTGGGATTGCATTGAATCTCTGAAACAAACTGGGGACATCGAGGACAGATTAGAGCAGTCACCTTGAGGGTCCTCGTCACCAAACTGCTGCTGCAATTCTGTCTCTTGAACCTCAAAGAGAATGACTGGGTGTCCTGTGCAAATTTTACTTTTGTGCTCAATAGATTCTTGTCAAGTAATAAGGAACTTCCAGCCTTCCTCAATAAGACAGGGTTAGGGGGAGAGGCTTTTCCAGAAGTTTATAAGGGGCAGGTGTTGATGTATTCACATGCTATTCAATTGTTCATTCTGCAAATACTTATTAAAGGTTCCTTTATATGCCAGGGACTAGGTGCCTGGGTTGTAGCATTAAGTGAAGCAGATGAACACACCCTAAGAGAATGTCTCTTTGTCTTGAAAGAACTACTATCCAGATAGACTTTATTAAGAGTAGAATTTGAAAGCACTCTTCTATGTCTTGACCTAGTACAGTTGCCCACACTAATTCTTTGCTTGTTTGGAGACAGAGACTTTCTATGGAGGTCAGGATGCCCTCAAACTTGCCAATTCTAGCCTTGAACTTCTAGTCCTTCTGTACCCGCTCCTGAATACCAGTACTACAAGCTTGGGCCACCTTGCTAAGGTCGTCTACGAATTTATCTGAAGAAAATCAGAGATGTTGCCAAACTTTATGAAAAAATGTGTTGTGATATTTATGCTATTAAGCTTTATGGATAAAAATTCAATATTTGATAATAGGGAAGCAATTCAATAACCGGGGACATAGTCATTTGGCCTGTTACATAATAGGTAAAAATTTAAATTTAGATGGCTATAAGACCATGGACAATTACAAATGACAAATAGTTTTCTTGTCAGGTTGAACTAAGCTTACGTCTATTAGAAGGGTTTGGAAGCATCTTGCTGGCCTTGGCCTTGCTGTAGTGAGTGTGTAAAGAAACCAGAACGAGGACGGGCGCTCTCTGTGTGTGTCTCATTTGCTACACCAGAAAGCTCATGTGGATAGCTCCGTGACGTCTCATTTTTACTTTCAATTCTTTGAAAGTTGCTAGCGACGGTTTTCTTTCTCCTTTGTGAGCTGTCTTTCTTTTTGGAAGAACGTAGACTCCAATTTTTTGAGCTGGTACCTATTTAGTAAGAGCTTTGTCCTTTTGTTAGGAAACCCATTTATGGTGCATGACGCAGTTGTGAAAGACACCTGCATCTTTAGAATTCACTAATTCAGGTTTCCTGGGAGGAATGATAAGCTACTTATAGCAAGTTAAATTAAAAAAAAATACTCAAATCTGAGTTAGTTCAAATAGTAAATATTTGTTGTTTGTTCCTCATAATTCTTTGCTGTTTTAGGCAACTGTCATTGGGAAAAGCAGTGGTTACTGTGCTGATTTTGATTGTTACCTACTGATGTACACATTTGACTGCTCTGTTCATCTTGGCTTTGGTTATATCTGCTTCTATAACTTTACCACATCCAGTTATTGATTTGAGAAATAAAAACTAAAACTAATAAGCCAGGGTCAAAGCAGTCGTGGTGCACGCCTTTTAATCCCAGCACTCGGGAGGCAGAGGCAGCTGAATCTCTGTGAGTTTGAAGTCAGCCTAGTCTATAAATCGAGTTCCAGGACAGCCTGGGTTGTTACACAGAGAAGCCGTCTTGAAAAACTGAAGCCAAAACAAATAAACAAACACATATGACAATGATACAGTATTGGTGACTCAGAATTAATCATGGATGCATTTAATCCACGCATATGGTACAATATGATAGAAGCATAATTAGCCGGGCGGTGGTGGCGTATGCCTTTAATCCCAGCACTCGGGAGGCAGAGGCAGGCGGATCTCTGTGAGTTCGAGGCCAACCTGGTCTACAAGAGCTCGTTCCAGGACAGGCTCCAAAGCTACAGAGAAATCCTGTCTCCAACAACAACAACAACAACAACAACAAAGCTGGGCAGTGGTGGCACATGCCTTTAATCCCAGCACTTGGGAGGCAGAGTTCAAGGCCACCCAGGTCCACAGAGCTAGTTCCAGGACAACTAGGGCTGTTACACAGAGAAACCTTGTCTCAAAAAAAAAATGACTCTAATGCCAGGACATAGAAATACACTACATCCCGGTGTTCATTACATCCTGTGTTCAACCACAGGGCTTTGGGGGATAATTTCATACCTTTCCAATGTAGCCGTTTGCCAGGTTGCCATGTAATTTGACAAAATGGGGATAGGAGTGTGTGGTGGTTTGAAAGAAAATATTCCCCAAAGGGAGTGGCACTAATGGGAAGAGTGGCCTTCTGGAATATGGTCTTGTTGGAGGAGGTGTATCACTTTGGAAGTGGGCTTTGAGGTCTCATGGGCTCACACCCTGCCCAGTGATTCAGTCTACTCCTACTGCGTGCATATCCACATATAGCGGCTGCCTCTCCAGCACCATGTCTGCCTGCCTGCTACCGTGTCCTGCCATGATAATGGCCTGAACTTCTGAACCATAATTAAATGTTTTCCTTTGTAAGAGTTGCCATGGTCATGGTGTCTCTTCACAGCAGTAGAAACACTAAAACAGAGAGGGTACAAGGAAAGGAAATTGTCTGCTTTCCAGGGGGAGAGAAACACAGTGAAGTCCGACAAATACAAAGACTTGGGAATCTGTACATCATGTTTAGCAGAAAGAGACAGCTTTCAGAAAGAAGGGAACTGGTGTTCTAGAGAAACAAGAAAAAGCTGGCTGAAATAGGCAGTATCAGCTCTCAGGAGCCTTAGACACCATGCTGAAGAATGTGGGATTTTTCTGTGACATAATGAAAATGACCAAATTGTTTACTGGTCCTCATTTTATCCACAGTCAGAGGGTGAAAGGTCATTGATGTAATAATATTGGAGCTACTTCCTTTGCTCCAGATCATTTATATTTGCTCCAGCAAGTTTGACCTAAGCAAACCCAATGATTTTAAGCACCCCTCATTTAAATAAAGGATAGAAAGATGCTTAACATAGCTCCAAAGAGTAGAGCAGTCAGCGAAGGTGGGAGAATGGAAACAACCCAGCAAGCGGCCTTTGCAGCAGGAACAGAAGAGACCATGACTGTGACGAGAACTGCAGAAGTCAGCGCATCCCTGTCCATTCATGATCCATTCTGGGTTTCTGGGAGAAGGCTGTTTGTTTATAGAATTAGCAAGCTTTGAAAAGAGAGTTTCTTTGAGTAAGAAACGTAAAGGTTTCTTTTTACATATGTGGGCGCTTTTATATTAGGGGCGCAGATATTCAGGACTGAGACTTCATCTTGATGTATTGTTCCTGTTATGAGTATAAAGTGTCCTTCTCCATCTCTTCTGATTGATTTTGTTAGATATTAGGATAGCCACACCGGCTTGTTTCTTAGGTCCGTTTGATTGGAAAACCTTTTCCCAACCCTTTACTCTGAGGTAGTGTTTGTCTTTGAGGGTGAGGTGTGTTTCTTGTAAACAGCAAAATGCTGGATTCTGTTTTCATAAGCATTATCAGGCAGTGGAACAGAAGCTGGTAAAGAAACCAGGAAGAAAAGTCTCAGAAACCTAAGGGCAGATTTCCAGACAGGGATGGGCAGCTTCACTAAACACTTGTAAGTCAGCAAGGAAGAACACAGGGTAGTTCCCCGGACTTCTTGAGAAGGAAGACAACGGTGATCCTTTGGAGCGTGTCCCACAGAGGGATGCAGCAGAGTGTGTCCCACAGAGGGATGCAGTGAGTGTGTCCCACAGAGGGATGCAGCAGAGTGTGTCCCACAGAGGGATGCAGCAGAGTGTGTCCCACAGAGGGATGCAGCGGAGTGTGTCCCACAGAGGGATGCAGAGGAGTGTGTCCCACAGAGGGATGCAGCAGAGTGTGTTCACACAGAGGGATGCAGCAGAGTGTGTCTCACAGAGGGATGCAGTGAGTGTGTCTCACAGAGGGATGCAGTGAGTGTGTTCACAGAGGGATGCAGTGAGTGTGTCCCACAGAGGGATGCAGCGGAGTGTGTCTCACAGAGGGATGCAGTGAGTGTGTCTCACAGAGGGATGCAGTGAGTGTGTCTCACAGAGGGATGCAGCAGAGTGTGTCTCACAGAGGGATGCAGTGAGTGTGTCTCACAGAGGGATGCAGTGAGTGTGTCTCACAGAGGGATGCAGTGAGTGTGTCTCACAGAGGGATGCAGTGAGTGTGTCTCACAGAGGGATGCAGTGAGTGTGTCTCACAGAGGGATGCAGAGGAGTGTGTCCCACAGAGGGATGCAGCAGAGTGTGTCCCACAGAGGGATGCAGAGTAGTGTGTTCACACAGAGGGATGCAGAGTAGTGTGTCTCACAGAGGGATGCAGTGAGTGTGTCTCACAGAGGGATGCAGAGGAATGTGTTCACAGAGGGATGCAGCGGAGTGTGTCCCACAGAGGGATGCAGAGTAGTGTGTCTCACAGAGGGATGCAGTGAGTGTGTCTCACAGAGGGATGCAGTGAGTGTGTCTCACAGAGGGATGCAGCAGAGTGTGTCTCACAGAGGGATGCAGTGAGTGTGTCTCACAGAGGGATGCAGCAGAGTGTGTCTCACAGAGGGATGCAGTGAGTGTGTCTCACAGAGGGATGCAGTGAGTGTGTCTCACAGAGGGATGCAGTGAGTGTGTCCCACAGAGGGATGCAGCAGAGTGTGTCTCACAGAGGGATGCAGTGAGTGTGTCTCACAGAGGGATGCAGTGAGTGTGTCTCACAGAGGGATGCAGCAGAGTGTGTCTCACAGAGGGATGCAGAGGAGTGTGTCTCACAGAGGGATGCAGTGAGTGTGTCTCACAGAGGGATGTAGAGGAGTGTGTCTCACAGAGGGATGCAGCAGAGTGTGTTCACAGAGGGATGCAGCGGAGTGTGTGCACAGAGGGATGCAGTGAGTGTGTCTCACAGAGGGATGAAGCAGAGTGTGTCTCACAGAGGGATGCAGTGAGTGTGTCTCACAGAGGGATGCAGTGAGTGTGTCTCACAGAGGGATGCAGTGAGTGTGTCTCACAGAGGGATGCAGTGAGTGTGTCTCACAGAGGGATGCAGTGAGTGTGTCTCACAGAGGGATGAAGCAGAGTGTGTTCCACAGAGGGATGCAGCGGAGTGTGTCTCACAGACGGATGCAGCGGAGTGTGTTCCACAGAGGGATGCAGCAGAGTGTGTCTCACAGAGGGATGCAGCAGAGTGTGTTCACAGAGGGATGCAGTGAGTGTGTCTCACAGAGGGATGCAGCGGAGTGTGTCTCACAGAGGGATGCAGCAGAGTGTGTTCACAGAGGGATGCAGCGGAGTGTGTCTCACAGAGGGATGCAGCGGAGTGTGTCTCACATAGGGATGAAGCAGAGTGTGTCTCACAGAGGGATGCAGTGAGTGTGTCTCACAGAGGGATGCAGTGAGTGTGTCTCACAGAGGGATACAGTGAGTGTGTCTCACAGAGGGATGCAGCGGAGTGTGTCTCACATAGGGATGAAGCAGAGTGTGTCTCACAGAGGGATGCAGTGAGTGTGTCTCACAGAGGGATACAGTGAGTGTGTTCACAGAGGGATACAGTGAGTGTGTTCACAGAGGGATGCAGCAGAGTGCGTCTCACAGAGGGATGCAGCTGAGTGTGTTCACACAGAGGGATGCAGCGGAGTGTGTCTCACAGAGGGATGCAGCGGAGTGTGTCTCACAGAGGGATGCAGTGAGTGTGTCTCACAGACGGATGCAGCGGAGTGTGTCTCACAGAGGGATGAAGCAGAGTGTGTCTCACAGAGGGATGAAGCAGAGTGTGTCTCACAGAGGGATGCAGTGAGTGTGTCTCACAGAGGGATGCAGCAGAGTGTGTCCCACAGAGGGATGCAGTGAGTGTGTCTCACAGAGGGATGCAGTGAGTGTGTCTCACAGAGGGATGCAGTGAGTGTGTCTCACAGAGGGATGCAGTGAGTGTGTCTCACAGAGGGATGAAGCAGAGTGTGTCTCACAGAGGGATGCAGTGAGTGTGTCTCACAGAGGGATGCAGTGAGTGTGTCTCACAGAGGGATGCAGTGAGTGTGTCTCACAGAGGGATGCAGTGAGTGTGTCCCACAGAGGGATGCAGTGAGTGTGTTCACACAGAGGGATGCTGCTGTTGGCCAGTGCTCAGTCTCTCCCTCTCAACAGAATCCTTACCACTGGAATTTAAACACCTGTCAGCACCTGTGGGTTGAAAAGTTGTACAAAGTCTTCTGTATCACCACGGCTGCTTTTGTGTCTGCCCTGGCTGTCACCAGTGGGCTTTATGGATCCGTGCTTGTCTTCACGTTCCACACTCAATATCCATTCTCCATTCTCCTACTTCCTGTCCTTACTGTTTACTGAACCTGCTGGATCCAGGACCACACAGTGCTCCAGTCAGTTTGGGAAACTAGCAAGGATACCACAGGCTGCCTCGATCAACAAACAGCTGTTTATCACAGTTTTGGAAACTGAGGCCTCCACCATTGGGTTCTTGGTGAAGGCATTTCTCCTGGCTTATAGAGAGAGCTACCTTCAGAGTGAGAGCGAGAGAGCAAGACAGACAATAGACAGATACAACTGTATCTCTCTCTGATAGTGGCATTAATACCACTTAAAGGATTCTACCATCGTAAACTCCCAAAGTCCCCACCTTCTGCTATTATCCTTAGAATTAGGGATTCGGCATATTAATTTTGAGGGACACGTTCATACAATAGCACCAATGACCCCACTGTTGCCAAATGGGATAAACACATTGCAATCCTCATCGCCCAACAGACAAGGAAGCAGGAGATGGAGTAGGAGGTGACGACAACAGGAGCAGACCCCTGTTATTCTCTCATGACTCCTGCTTCTCTTGCAAGTTAATAATGGCCTCCCCAGCTTGATCTTATATTCACAGCTGTCTCCAGGGTGATTTCAATTAGTTTAGTAGCTTTGTTGTTTATTGACCATCGCTTCCCGCTCTCACATCCAGTACAGACCACTGTGTTTGTTGCCTAAGGAATGACAAGGTTAGAAAAGTGCTGGGCAAGAGTTTTACTGAGATGAACTTAGACTTTTGGCTGACACATGATAATATAGTTCATTGTTTGTCTAAAACATTACCCAACTGTTCTAAAGACTATGAATTATTTTTATTTGTGCAAGTAACGTATGAGCACATACGTTTTGCAAAGTCTCTACCCTGACTCCAAATACAACACAATCCACCAAAAGTAAAAAGCATTGCCAAATGAATGTATGTGCTCCCTAGGTTTTTTTTTGTTTCACGCTGGAGATGAAACCAGGACCTTGCACATAATGGGCAGGAGCCCCACCGCTGATCAACAGCTCTAGCCATTTCCTAGATTTTTGTCCACATGTCCATGTGTTCCATATGTACCTATTGAATGGTAATGGTATCGTTATTTGGCTTATCAGCTCATATGTGCATTTAAAAATGGCTACGAGCAGTTAGCGCAGAATAAATGACCAGTACACATAGACTCTGAGAGGTGTAGAGAGGAGGAGGAACACATCTTTCCTTTCCTTCTAGACCGGAGGAGGGGTCATCGGAGAGTTGTGAAGACACCTGCTCCATGTGGAAGACAGACACCTGAGCAGAGAAGCTCAGACGGAAGATGGCTGCTGAGGTAGGAGGCTTGCTAGGTCAGGAAGTGGTGGGAGGAAGGATGGAGGGTCAATGGTGCCTGCTCCACAGGAGCCTCCATTGCTTTCCTGGCTACAATCAGAAAGCACCAGTTAGTGGAAGTGGAAAGGTATCCTTTACGTTCTGTTTCTGTCTGGGAGACTGAGCACCAGTCAGCTGCAACTCATATGGGAGGCACTGTGATGCTGAAACCCTGGGGACACAGGTATACAAGTCAGCGGAAGGAAGACCAGGTTCGTGGTGTACGGTACTGTAGGGAAGATGGTGGCACCCATGGGGGCCTGGTGACAAGCACTCCTATACGTAGAACTGTCTTCCTGGCCCTGATGATTCTCCCCTGCAGTGACATATGGGCACTGATGTTCTGTTCTGTGTCTTAAGGCCTTTAGTAGCTTAAACTTCTCCCTGTCAAATGGGGGAAGAACATTACCTGTGTTTGTCACTAGGACGGAAGCGGTATAACTATTAAGTCATGCAGTACATGTACAGTCAAGCAGTAAGAGATATTCTAGTGACTTTCTCTGCATGCTTTAGGTTCTTAATTTACTTAATCCCTTACTCTTAGCTCTAGGCTAAAGGCTGTCCCCTTTCCCTTTCTTCTTGACATTAATACCAGTTTTGTGACTTTATGTCTTGGTTCTTTCATCCCAGCAGGTTTTGGATGTGTATTTGATTTCTTGTTCTCCCTCTCTCTGTGAGTGTGTGTGTGTGTGCATGTGTGCTCACATGCACTCATGTGTGTGTACGCACATGTGTGCTAAATGAGGCTCTGAAGGCTCCTTTAATAGTCTGCCAGATTCCCTGCTGACAGGTTTCTGTGGGCTCCAGTGGAATGTTCCAGAGCTCTCAGCAGGCAGGGAGGAAAGGTCATCGCTGCTTTCCTATCCAGTCCAAATCAGTTGACCTGCTTATCACTTACATCACTAGGAACGAGTCAGACTTGCTTCTCCTTATCACTCCGCAGTCTCCCAGTCTGCTCCCCTCCGTGTCCTCTGTTGCTTCTCAGGCTTCTCTATTATTGAGAAACTATGCAAGGAGGAATTCCTCTAGGGACATTGGATTTCATCTTCTCCAGGTTTAAAAATAGTCCCGATTACAAGTGTGCCACATGTGCAGTTTGTGTCTGGGCAAGCCTGTCTTTGTAACATCCCATTGGTGTGCCAAGATATTTTTTGAAATGTGACGTAACGAACCTTGAGCTTCCTCTTGTAAACTATTATTAAACAGTCAGAACTGAAGCTACAGCAACCTAGATTACAATAGCTTTCAATGTGCAGGCTTACACTTTCTCTGTTCATATACAGTTCTATCAAAGCACACTTTCTTTTTATTTGCTCTTTTGAATATAATTCTTCTTCTTCTTCTTCTTCTTCTTCTTCTTCTTCTTCTTCTTCTTCTTCTTCTTCTTCTTCTTCTTCTTCTTCTTCTTCTTCTTCTTTTTTCTTGATTTTTTGAGACAGGCTTTCTTTGTAGCTTTGGATCCTGTCCTGGAACTAGCTCTTGTACTCTTATAGACCAAGCTGGCCTCAAACTCACAGAGATCCGCCTGCCTCTGCCTGCCCAGTGCTGGGATTAAAGGTGTGTGCCACTACCACCCGGCTCTGAATATAATTCTAATCATAAAAGTTTTGTGTTTTTCTGTGAAAACCAACCTCTCTCTCTCCCCCACACGTGTGTGTGTGTGTGTAGTGTGTGTGTAGTGTGAATGTCTGTGTGGGAATGCAGGTGTGTGAGCAGGTGTGGAGGAGCAAGATCAGCATCTAACATCTTTCTCTTGTTCTTCATCTTAGTTTTGGGGCTGGATATCTCAATAAGCCTAAAGCCTCTGGTTCCAGCTAGACTGACTGTTGCTTTCTGATATAGACTGGTTAGCCAGCACCCCAGAATCCATCTAGCTGTGTCACCCCAGTACTGGGGTTACACACTTGAGCCTTCAGGCCCAGTTCTCACATGAGTGTTGGGGATCCTCATGTGTGTACAGGAAGCATTTTGCCCACACAAGCATTTCCTCAGCTCCTTTGGCTTCTTCATTTTTTAAAATTTGGATGGCTCCTTTGCTGGGGCATAAATGATGCGATAGGAAGATTCCTTATTCTTGGTTTCAGTGGCTACCAAAACAAATTATTTGCCTTTCTTGGTTTCTTGCCTTTCTTCATATATACTTTAAAAATTTTTTTAATTAAATATGAGCTTGTGTGTTGCTGTAACTTTAATAAGACTTCTGAAAAGTATAATATCTCTATATTATTCTTAGCATCCTGGAATTTATTATAGAATTTTCTCTTATACTGATGATATTTATTAGTGGAAAGGTATGAGTTATCAAAAATGTAACTTCATTGAAGTTCCCCAACATAAGCAAGTTGAAATGATAGTAGTTTGCCACAAGGAATAGTATTTTAAGACAGAATATTTTTTTTAGTATCAAGAGGTAAATTTCTTATAATTATGTTGAAATTAACTATTGAAATATTGGGTACATTTAGTCTTTCTTTCTGTATGCTGTTTTCAATCTTTTAACAACAGACACTTTGGACACATAGAGTGTGTGTGCACTGTCAGGGATGCAAGGTGTGGGAACTGTGTAGCCAGTGACTTGTCTGTCCCAGTGCCTCTGAAACTCACTGCATCTCCATTGTTCATCTTTTCTGTCCTTTAAATATTTATTTATTTTATTTTATGCATATGAGTGCTTTGCCTGCATGAATGAATATGCACAACATCTGTGCTTGGTACCAGAGAGACCTGGAGAGGGCATCAGATTCCCTGGAACTTGTATTGCAGATGTGCAGATAGAAGTTTCTATCCTGCTTCCTGCTGCCTGGCTCCCGGCCACTGGCTAGCTTTACCTAAAATAATTACATGGAAACTGTATTCATTTAAACACTGCCTGGCCCATTATCTCTAGTCTCTTATTGGCTAATTCTTATATCTTGCTTTAACCCTTATTCTAATAATCTGTGTAGCACCACAAAATGGTGGCTTACTGGGAAGATTCTAACCTGCGTCCGTCTCAGAGAGGAGAGCTATGGTGTCTGGCTCATTGCCTTCTTCCCAGCATTCTGTTCTGTCTACTCTGCCCACCTAATTTTCTGTCCTATTAAAAGGCTAAGGCACTCTCTTTATTAACCAATGAAAGTAACACATAGACAGATGACCCTCCTACATCATGGTCCCACAGCTGTTCAATCCCAAAGAAACCCACAGAGGCTTATATTAATTATAAACTGTTTGGCCTATTAGCTCAGGCTTATTATGAACTAGCTCTTACAACTTGAATTAACCCATAATCCTTATATATGGTTAGCCATGTGGCTTGGTACCCTTTCTCAGTGACACATTCTCATCTTGCTTCTTCTGTGTCTGGCTGGTGACTATGTATCTGCCTTTCCTCTTCTCAGAATTCTCCTAGTCCAGTTGCCCCACCTATACTTCCTGCCTGACTGCTGATCAATCACGGTTTTATTAAAGAAATCTGTACAGTGTACAAAAGCATTATCCCATAGCATTTCTTCCTTTTTTTCCAAAACAAGATCCTAAATCTAACTTCCTTTGTTTAGCTTTTTCCTGACCATTATCCATAACAACTTGTAACCAAGACATTAAAAAAAAGATAAACATCCACAACTCAGTTTTTGAGAAAGTTTTCTAGGGTACTTCTTGCTGCCTGGGGAGTTGCAGCATAACCTTATGGGGACTCAAATAAAATTTAGGATTATAGTAATGTCCTGCTTGGAGTGTTATATGAGACTGGATCATCTCAGCCAGTAGTCCTGAAAATGTTCTGGATGCAGAACTCAGAAGAAACTGCAACAGAGGTGCTCTGTTGGATTAGCTGGGCTATCTGTTCTCACTGGAGATTTTTTTTGGGGGGGATTGGTCTTCCTCAATCAAACCTTATTTTTTTTAACTGAGAATAAATCCAAAGCCTCTCATTTCCTGTGGAAACAAAATCAAAATCTGTTCTCCACAGTAACATATCTTGTGACTTAAATTTTGAAGTCAAGGCATTTTCAAAATATAGAGGTTGGATTAATCTGCAGCATTTATAATTAAATGTCTTCCAGCAGCTGTTGGTCCTTTCTCAGCAAATAATTCAAAGACAACACAATAACAAACAGTATCCAGACTCTGTATTTTCTATGTTTATGTGGCTTTTTCTTACTCTATTATTTTTATTTTTTAATTTTTGTCTTTTGACACAAGTTTTCCCCATGTATCTTTGGCTGTCCTGGAACTAACTCTGTACATCAGCCTGGCCTCAAACACAAAGAGATCTGTCTGCTTCTGTCTCCCAAGTGCTGAGATTAAAGGCATGCACCATTATACCCAATTATTCTTTCTTTTTTTTTAAAAAAAAACTTTATTTTTTTCTTTTCTTTCTCAAGCCTATGTATATTTTAAAAACACTGTAAACCATCTAGAGGTTTGGTTTTTAAATTCTGAATCTGTCCTAACTGTATATCTTTATCTTTTTTTGATCACATGAGTCTTTTTTTAAATTTATTTATTTATTAAAGATTTCTGTCTCTTCCCCGCCACCGCCTTCCATTTCCCTCCCCCTCCGCCAATTAAGTCCCCCCGCCCCCAGCCCAAAAAGCAATCAGGGTTCCCTGTCCTGTGGGAAGTCCAAGGAACCCCCACCTCCATCCAGGTCTAGTAAGTTGAGCATCCAAACTGCCTAGGCTCCCACAAAGCCAGTGCGTGCAGTAGGATCAGAAACCCATTGCCATTGTTCTTGAGTTCTCAGTAGTCCTCATTGTCCGCTATGTTCAGAGAGTCCGGTTTTATCCCAGGCTTTTCCAGACCCAGGCCAGCTGGTCTTGGTGAGTTCCCAGTAGAACATCCCCATTGTCTCAGTGTGTGGGTGCACCCCTCGTGGTCCTGAGTTCCTTGCTCGTGCTCTCTCTCCTTCTGCTCCTGATTTGGACCTTGAGATTTCAGTCCTGTGCTCCAATGTGGGTCTCTGTCTCCTTTCATCGCTTGCTGAAGGTTAATATTCAGGAGGATGCCTATATGTTTTTCTTATTTAGCTTCTCTAGGATCACTAATTATAGGCTCAATGTCCTTGGTTTATGGCTAGAAACCAAATATGAGTGAGTACATCCCATGTTCCTCTTTTTGGGTCTGGCTTACCTCACTCAGGATAGTGTTTTCTATTTCCATCCATTTGCATGCAAAATTCAAGAAGTCCTTGTTTTTTATTGCTGAGTAGTACTCTAATATGTATAAATTCCATACTTTCTTCATCCATTCTTCCATTGAAGGGCATCTAGGTTGTTTCCCAGTTCTGGCTATCACAAACAATGCTGCTATGAACATCGTAGAGCATATACTTTTGTTGTATGATAAAGCCTCTCTTGGGTATATTCCCAAGAGTGGTATTGCTGGGTCCAGGGGTAAGTTGATCCCGAATTTCCTGAGAAACCGCCATACTGCTTTCCAAAGTGGTTGCACAAGTTTGCATTCCCACCAGCAATGGATGAGTGTACCCCTTTTTCCACAACTTCCTCATTGAATAAATGGGACCTCCTGAGACTGAGAAGCTTCTGTAAAGCAAAGGACACTGTCACTAAGACACAAAGGCAACCCACTAACTGGGAGAAGATCTTCACCAACCCTGCAACTGACAAAGGTCTGATCTCCAAAATATATAAAGAACTCAAGAAACTAGACCATAAAAGGCTAATCAACCCAATTATAAAATGGGGCATTGAGCTGAACAGAGAATTCTCAACAGAAGAAGTTCAAATGGCCAAAAGACACTTAAGGTCATACTCAACTTCCTTAGCGATCAGGGAAATGCAAATCAAGACAACTTTAAGATACCATCTTACACCTGTCAGATTGGCTAAAACAAAAAACACCAATGATCACATGAGTCTTTAATCTGACTACCAGCATGTCTAGGATTAAAGTTGTGGCTTTGCTGTCTGACTCCATCTCATTCCTCAGCTTTTTGACATTCTAGCTTCATGGTAGAGGTACTGTCAGGAGCCACATTTATTGCTACAACTCTGTGAAGTTTCTACATTCATGCCACCACCAAAAATCCTGATGCCAACTGCTCATAGACACCATTTAAGTGTTTGATGGCAGAGTGCCTTAAAAGAGCTGTGAGGTTTTTGCCACTAATGCCAAGTCAGGAAGCCTCTCTTAAAGAAGCTACACTGCTGCTCACCACCAGCAAACAGAGCCTACCAGAGAAAAGATGGTTACCAAGAAGCTGATCTTCACTCTGTTCTTGTTTATATAGAATCCTTTTTTTTTTAAATTTTCCTGGGCTTTATGTGGAAATTCCTGCCAAATGTTTTGGCGCCATTTGTAGACAAAAGTTTCTATCCCTCCTGGTCACACAGCTATTCAGTCCCAAAGAAACATACAGAGCTTATAATTAATTATAAACTGTTTGGCCTATTAGCTCAGGTTTATTACTAACTAGCTCTTACAACTTAAATTAGCTCATAATTTTTATCTAAGTTTAGCTATGTGTCTTGGAATCTTTTCTCAGTGAGGCCTTCTCATCTTGTCTCCTCTGCATCTGGCTGACAGCTGCATCTCTGCTTTCCCTCTTCCCAGAATTCTAGTCTGGTTGGCCTGCCAATACTTCCTGCCTGGCTACTGGCCAACCAGTGTTTTATTAAACCAATGTGAGTGACAAATCTTAAAATGTACAAAAGCATTATCCTACAACATAGATAGTTGTGAGTTATATGTGTGTGGAACTGAATACCAGTCTTCAGAAAGAACAGCAAGTGGTCTTAATCTTTGATCCATCTCTTCAACTGCCTTTCCCTGTGTCTTTTGGGAAATTAAATCAAGCCATTTAATTTTGGAAACAAGAAATTATCATAAAATTAATCATTTCTCTACATAACAAAAAATGCAGATTATATTTAAAATGTTTCAGTCTTATTTAAAGTATCTTTTAAATACAGTTAATTAAAAACCCTTTTAATAATATTTTATCTATATTGTGTTCACATGTGTGGGGGGTCACACATGCCAGAACACTTGTGTGGAGGCCAGAAGACAACTTTCAGGAGCGGTGTTCTCTGTTCTCCATGTGAATCCCTGAGATTCAGCTTAGGTTGTCAGGCTTGGTGACAGTTATCTTTACCACAAAACTGGCCAGCCCCCAAAACAGGTATGTTTTTAAAAATAAAGATACAATGAAGGATGATTGTTGGGTGATTACATTTCTTTAGACTCTTTTCAAAACATTGTTTTTTGAAAAGACTAGCCTTATAGAATGTTCCATGGTCTGTTAGATGATTATGTTTACAAAGTGTCATTGACCAAGTCAGTTTCTCGAATTTTCTGTGAAGTGGGAGTTAGTTAGCTGTACTACCTTCATTATATTAGGGTGATGTGTTGGGGAGGGGTGTTTGTAGGAGATGCTGAGTACCTCCTACTGGTCCATGTTAGGCAGGACATGTTAACAGATTGTTCACTAGAAATGATAACCCTTGCGTCTACGGGTAAGGAAAAGCAGGCACATCCTTCGTTGTTTTCCTTTTGTGATGAGCAAGGTAACTGGTGAAATCTTAGTCCTGAATATCCAGTTCCTCCACACTTGATGAAGAGGGCAGTTTGTCTTGTTCTATTTTGTCTACATTGATTAGCTGCAATTATTTTGTAATTGTTCTTGAAGAAATAAAGAATTCCCCACTCATGCTCATAGGGAAAACCCTAGTTAAACGCAATGGGTCATGTACACAACAAGACATGAAAGTCAGGACTTGGGGAGAATACACAGTTTGATTGATGGTGGATGGGGATAGAAAGAGAAGGGGGTTATGATTAAAGAACATTATACATGTGCATGAAGTTGTGAAAAAAAATAAGCTAAATAAAAATAAGATGAACTCCCTTTTGTTTCCTACTAACAGGATACTCTAAGGGCATAGCTTCCCTTATTTAGCAATTTCGGGGTGAACATTTTGTATAATAGTGCAATTTCTTTATTATTAATAGTGTTACATTGTGTGTGTGTGTGTGTGTGTTTGTGTGTGTATGTGTATGTGAATGCCACAGCCCCCATGTGATAGACAACTTTTGGTAATCAGTTCTCTTTCAGATTGAATTTAGGCAACCAGATGTTGGTAGCAAGTGCTTTTACCTGCTGAGCCATTGGCCAGACCCTAGTGTTTTCTTGTTCTTGTTCTTCTTGTTCTTGTTCTTCTTCTTGTTCTTCTTCTTGTTCTTGTTCTCCTCCTCCTCCTCCTCCTTCTCCTTCTCCTCCTCCTCCTCTTCCACTTTTTTCCCTTGTTTTTTTGAGACAGGGTTTCTCTGTGTCCTAGATGTCCTGGAACTCTCTTTTTAGACCAGGCTGACCTCAAACTCAGATATCTGCTTGCCTCTGCCTCCTAAGTGCTGGGTTTAAAGGTGTGTGCCACCACTGTCTGGCTTAGTGCATACTTAAGACTCAAATTTGAGATATTTATAGACCTGTTTAACTGATACATGAGAATTATTATTTTCTTCTAAATATAATATTAAGTTATAATTTGTAAGTAACTCCTTCAATGGCCACATATATTTTCCCAGATTATTATATCAAAGTTTCTTTTTAAGAATGTTTTTAGAATGTTTCCAGTTATTCATGTTAAAATATGTATTAGAATATTTATGATCCAATCTTTGTTTAAATTTTGGATTATTTTTTTGGTATTGTATTTCCACATTCTTTAAATTTTTAGATTTATTTTATTTTATGTGTATTGCCAGCATTTATCTATGTGTACAATGGATATGCCTGGTACCCATGTGACTGAATCCTCTGGAACTGGAGTTATGGATGTTTGTGAACTGCCATGTGGATGCTGGGAACTGAACCTGGGACCTCTGTATGAGCAGAGCTCTCTTCAGCCCTTCCTTCTATATTCTTCAAAGCAAAACAAACATGTGACATAAAGCATCCTGGTTAGAACCCTGCTCATAGGAGTAGAGTTCACAGGGTGCCGACTCTCCCCTCTCTGGATCTAATGGCCATCACGTATTGTGGTTTACCACATGCTACATTAAACTTTTAATCTTATGTTGTTTTTTAATGAATGCATTTAAGTGAATGCCTGAAGTCATTGTGGATATTTGCCCATGAGTTTAGGTGCCTCTGCTGGCATATTTTACTTTGTTGTGACAAACTTTGGCTTTGGTGTTTTAGGTATCATGGAGGGCTCACTATGGTTTGCTTCCTCTTGTTGTAAGCTCGTTGACAGTTTGTCATGTGGTGTGGTATTACATAGGTACTCCCTATGTGTTTCCTAATCATCAACTCTGTGTCCTGGATGGGATGTTGATAACCTTGGTGCTGATGATTCTTTAATGCCTGATCTACACTTCTGCAGGGTGCAGGTGGGAGAATGTAAGCATGGGTCAGTGAGCAAGCTGGCTGAGCGTTTCCACACACAGCAGTGCCTGTTCTAGGAAAACTACACTGACAGATGAGAGCACAGAAGAGGTTTATGTGCATCTTGGACGTCCCAGTTAAACCTTGATTACCCAGAGTGGGATAACTACTTATTTAAGGCATTAATTACCCTTCAACTTTTCTTTAATGGCTTATTGCCATGGAATGAGAGCTGATCAGTGCCAAATGTTCTCTTCGAGGATACTGGTTTTATTTCAGTTGAAGTTAATATTGAAACATTGCCACTTACAGCCTAAGTAAGTATTTTTTTTCTTGGTTATACTTTTCATATCTTTTTAAAGTTCCACAGTTTTAAAGGTAAGTTTTTAAAGTTTGAAGGTTTCAGGAATGTTTAAGTATAGGATTATGAACTGTATTTTAAACTAAACCTGGCAGATGTGCAGAATCATTCTTCTCCATGTTCAAATGACATCTATGATGCATGGATTATAGCATAACTTTAAATGAATGATTACAGATGCCTGAGAGATGGCTTAGCAGGTAAAGTGACTTGATGTGCAGGCCTGGGGACGTGAGTTCAATTCCTGGAACCCACAGTGGAAAGAAAGAACTCACTCCTGAAAATCATCCTCAGACCTCCATGCATGCCATGGCACATATGCACCCCAATCACACAGTACACCATATGTACACACACAAAGTAAAATTATTTTTTAAATTAATAATTGCAATTTACCTTTTAAAATTGAACTGAATTCTGCAATGGACTTTATATCGAGGATAAGAATAATATCTTTATGATAAACCTGTAAGTAAGTGCTCAATGAATGTCCCTTGAGTTCATAAGTGAACATTTGGGTTGCTGTTGGTGGGACCAATCAAAGAAAAAGCATTGAGTCTATGACTTCAAGCTTTGCAGTTGGAGTAGATGAGAATAAGAACTTCCGACTTACTTAAAGCAATTTCAATTATGCCTCAGATAAATGCCATTGGCTATGATACTGTCATTGTGCAAAGCTAAAGTAAAAATGTCTTCTATGTCTCTTGTGCTACCATACATTGCCATTTTCCTTAAGGAGAGAAATGTTCACAACACACACACACACACACACACATATGCATACACACACAAGCACTCACATGCACACAAACATGCATGCACACATATATGCATGCATGTGCAAACTCACACACACACACTGTCCTGGAAAAACATTTCAAAATTAGGTATTTCAGTGTTGTTTTAACATTAGCCTGGTTCTCCATCACAACATCCTTATAAAACAATTATCTTTTGTACATAAGTAGACACTTAAGGGACCATGTCTCAGAGTGAATTTGCTAGCATCTGTGTGAGTCTCTTGACCTCCTTGCTCCAGCGACATATTTAGTACAAGCAACCTGAGCAGAAAAAGGTTTCCTCCGGCTTGCAGTTCTAGAGGATGTGATCCATGAAGGCAGGGAATGTAAGGTGGCAAGGAATGGGCAATATTTACATTGTGCCCACACTCAAGAGGCAGAGAGAGAGAGAGAGAGGGAGGGGGGGGAGAGAGAGAGAGAGAGAGAGAGAGAGAGAGAGAGAGAGAGAGAGAGAGAGAGGCTTGTGCTCAGCTCAGTTTCCCCTTTTCACTTAGCTTGCCACCCCAGACCATGGAATGGTACTTCCCGCATTTGGGGGAGGTCCTTTCACCTCAATTATCCTAATCTAGACAATCCCTCACAGATGTGGCCTGAACTCTGTTTCCATGGTGATTCTGAATCTATTAAGTTGACATTCCAGATTAACCAAGGAACCCTAATTAAATGTAGTGGACGGCCACAAAAGAAGGCATGAAAGTGGGAGTGGCAGCTTTGGGGGAAGAAGAAAGGGTTCAGCTGGAGCGGGAAAGGGATGAGGACAATGGGGGTTGTGATCGGAGTTCATCGTCTACGTATATGAAAGTGTGAAAGAGCGAAGAGACAGATGAACTGCATGCCGTAAGAAGTTCGCATTCCTATGTTAGCTGCAAGGAAGCCGTCCACACTTTGGATGGAATTCCATGTTTTCAACCACCGTTATTTACAGTCAGTTAGCATATGATAATACATTATGTGAAGCACCAGGCAGATCTTTTTAAGGGACTGGGAAGCAACTCAAATATCTTCAATGGGCACATGCTTTCAAGATTTGTGTTTGAGGGCGGCCGGCTTGTATGTGTATGCACTGCGCGTGTGTCTGTGAAGATCTGAAGAGGGAGTCAGATCCCTTGAAACTACAGTCAGAGATGGTGGTTTGTGCTGAGATCCAAACCGTAGGCTTTTGCAAGAGCAGCAGGCACACGTGCTTGTTGAGCCATCTCTCCAGCCCCAGGTAGATCTTCAGTTATCGGCACAACAACTGAACTGCATCCCTCCCTGGGCTACTTAGCCACAACTTTACCTGACATTGTTAAATTCATCTCAAATTCTTGTTAGTGGCTCAGGACTACTGCGTTTGCTCTGTTTCTTCATTTCTCCAAGATTCAGAGTGCTCTGATATGTATTCTTATCAGATGTGTGGAAGTCTTCAAAGCTGTTCTGGGACCCCGCCATTCACACATTCCATAAAGTCCCTGTGTCTTTACCTTCTATGTGACTAAGTGACCCTGTTTCTGATCATTTACAAGGCCACTCATCTATTCTATCCTTCTCTCAGAGTTCCTGTCTATCCCAACCTACCTCCAGGAAAGAACATGCCACTGACTTCTGGAGAACTAGACAGAGCAGACGGTGGTGCTGCCAGTCTGGCTATGTTTTTGAAATATCTATCTATCTATCTATCTATCTATCTATCTATCTATCTATCTATCTATCTATCTATCATCTATCTATCTATCTATCAACCATCTATCTATATCTATCTATTTATCCATCTATCTATCATCTATCTTTCTATGTCTCCATCATCTATCTATCTATCTATCTATCTATCTATCTATCTATCTATCTATCTATCTATCATCTATCTATCTATCTATCTATCTATCTATCTATGTCTCTATCATCTATCTATATCTATCTATTTATCCATCTATCTATCATCTATCTTTCTATTTCTCTCTGTCATCATCTATCTATCGTGTTTGTGTATATCTGTGTGTTTGCATATCTATATATGTGTATGTACATTGGGTCATGTGCATTTACTTCTAAAGGTCAGAGGATAACTTGTAGGGTCGCTTCTCTCTTTCTCTGCTACCATGCAGGTTCCAGGTATTGAGCTCAGCAGGGCAACTGGGCTGTAAGGCTATTATTAACTCACTGAGCCAGCTCCCCAGCCCTATGCTTCCTTACACTAACCTTTAGATTTTTACCACTACCTCTATCCCAGCAAGAAACTCTGATTGCAGAACTCTTTTCAGGCCTAGTTGAAAACATCCCAGGCAAAGTACCCCCCAAAAGGCTACAAACTGAAGAAGATGTGGCTAGGGAAACCTGGGGTGTGGGTGTGGAAGTAAGAATGTGGCTAGCTCAAATTTTAAGCTCTATTCCGAAAACAGATTTTTTTTCCCTTTTAGTTGCCCCCTTTCCTGTTTCTATTGCTTACTCCATGCTACCTGGTGTGAGGGCAGAAAACAGTGAAGGAAAAAAATCACTCTGATATTTTACTGCAACGTTGTTATTTTTATAACCTCTGGGACTGTGGTTAAAGTTTCTCCCATTTACAGTTGAGGAAATTGGAGTTCAAAGAAGTTAAGTGATTCATAGAATCAGTAAGCAGCAGAACGTGGGGCTGCTGCAAGGGCCTTTGACTTCTTCTGTACAGTGCTTCACTAAATCATAGGGGGACGACAATAGCTCAGTATTTGGGAAATGACAAAAATGAGCACAAGGGAAAAATGACTATATTTGCGATTTCAAATGTTAGTCTAGTAAATGCGCATACAGATTCATTTTCTGGGTAGGAAATTGTAGAGAAATAGAATGCTAGGCTCTCTCGGAGCTCACTAGATTGGTACAAGTCAACCCCATAAAGGCCATGTTTCGCTGCTTTCAAAGTTAATAGGTACAGCACCGCAAAGGATGGAGACTCGTAAACCCACAGGAAGTACCTAAAGGGAATCTAAATGAAGAACATTTTAAAAATGAAAACAGTAGCTTGATGTTAAAGAAAACACATTTGAAAGAGTTGAAGTGAAGAAAATAAAAACCTGCCCCCAGTTACGGCAACGAGAACGGCTAAAATACAAATCCTTCTTTTTTATTATTATTACAACATAACTGCCAATCAACCACAGAAGAGCTACCCGTGGCATGGAGGGCCGTCAGGCATGGCAGGTGACTCAGTGTGTTACGGAAGGAGTTTCTCCGCAGATTCCAGAACATTCTTCAGAGCCGGAAGTGTCGCAGCGTTTAGAAAAGCTCCGCTTCAGTGAGAAGAATGCGTCTGGACCCCTCTGGGACAGCTCCCATCTGTTTCCCATGTCATAAATCAGTTTGTCTCCCACCTATCAGACGGCAAGAGAGAAAGGCCATGGGAAAAATAGCTGCGTTCAGTCCTGTTTGTTTAAAATGTTTTCTGTGTAAATGTTCTGAAAGCACAATCTTTTCCCTGTTGCTGGATCCTGCTATAGCAATCGAGAGATGGTGACATTCTGTTGAATTTGATACAACATATATGCTTATTTAACCTCACTTTATTTACTTATTTTTAATATTTATTTATTTATTATGCATACAATAGTCTATCTGTATGTATGTTTGCAGGCCAGAAGAGGGCACCAGACCTCATTACAGATGGTTGTGAGCCACCATGTGGTTGCTGGGAATTGAACTCAGAACCTTTGGAAGAGCAGGCAATGCTCTTAACCACTGAGCCGTCTCTCCAGCTCCTTAACCTCACTTTAAAAGCATGAAAATTTTTCTGTGATTCATGGCATTGGAACCAGCTGGGGGATGGTGCTCTTTTGCCGAGGTGTCCAGCTGGGTACCCAGGCCATCTCCCATGGCCTCGGTGGTAACATGATCCCACGGACATCAACACAGACCCCAGCTGTGGTGGGGCTACAAAACTAGACATGGTCCTCGGGTTTTGGGGCTTGTTGTCACCATGGCTTTGGGTGGCAGTGCAGGCTACTCATTTTAGTGTGGTTCTGGTGGCAGCGTGGCTCTTGAACATTAACGTGGCCTCAGGTGGTAGCCCTGACCATGGGCATCCCTATCACCTTCTCTGGGAACATGGGCCACGGACTTCAACACAGACATTAGCTGCAGAAGGATAGACCTAGACATGGCCCTAGGCAGCAGCACAGGCCAGACATCATGGCCCCAGGTGGCAGTGTGGGCCACCATATACCTGCTCATGGTAGTAGCACCTGCTGGGCCAGCCTGGAGCTGGCTTCTGCCCCCAGTCCCGGGATGCAGAGCCTGTTTGTCTTCTAATGGGGGGGGGGTTGGATGGGGTGAGGAGGAGTTGAGGGAGAGGAACTACAATCAGAATATATTCTACAATATATGTATACACTGTATTTAATCTGTCAGAATACATCGAAAACTCTGTTTTCAATAAAAACTTAAGAGAATACTTTGGCCTGTGGGGACATTTTCTTAATTGATGTGGGAAGGCCCAGATCACTGTGGGTGACTCCACTCCTGGGCAGGTGATCCTGGATGTATAAGAAAGCGGCTGAGGAAGCTGTGGTGAGCAAGTTCCTCCATGGCCTCTGCAGCAGCTCTCGCCTCAGGTTCCTGCAGCTTTGAGTTCCTGCCCCAGCTTCCCTCAGACTGTGAACTGGAAGAGTGAGATTAAATCCTCTCCTCTTTACATTGCTCTTGGCAGTGGTGTTTATTACAACAATAGAAATCCCAAACCGGGCCAGAGTGTGGTGGTGCACACCTTTAATCCCAGCACTCAGGGAGCAGAGGCAGGTGGATCTCTGAGTTGGAGGCCAGTCCGGTCTACCTAGTCCTGAGTTCTAGGACAGCCAGGGCTACACAGAGAATGAAATAAGCATAACCCCCCAAAAAAATCTCCACAGAAAACAAAAACATAAACAAAACAAAACCCTAAGACCATAAGACAGCACCATAATTTATAATTATACATTTGTTTAATCAAAAGCTCATTTCTGGTTAGTGCCTATAGTGCTTGCTCACGTTAGCCTTCAAGTAGTACAGAACAGGAGACAGACTCAGTGAGTCGCAGAGCTTAGCTAGGTAAGTATATACCAGCTGGCAACTGTAAAAACTGGTATATCAGATGTTTTTGACAATACTCAGGGTGGGATTTGAGTTTCGGAGTCAGGGCACTTCCTTTTTAGCTGTAGTCTGTCGTGTCTCAGTTGCTAATTTTAGGCAAACTTCCGAAGTCCTTCCATGACAATGATTAAGAGATCAATAGTTTGGTATCGAGCAGAACTTATCTTGGAGACCAGGATTTGGTGTTTGTGGGGATGACAACGCGTCCAGAATGGGGAGGACATAAGTCTAAGTCTGAGTTCTCACAGTGTCTGTGCCACTCGGTGCTACTAGTTCTCATTACCACAAACAAAAGGACGGGCTGGACTGAAGAAGGCATGCTCGTATACTTCCGCTCTAAATGATGCAATTGGATGTTAAAGAGATTGTTGAAAAGTAGGGATGGCCCTGTCAGTTTGTCAGGGCTGTGCTGGGTGGCCCAAACCACAGAAACACATTGTCTCACATTTCCGGGAGTTCTAAGTGAAACCAAAGTGTCAAAGGTGTGCTTTGTCTGGGGCCTCTGCTTTGGCTCCCTTCCCACCCCTGTATCTTCATATAACTACCTTTGCATGTATTTTTCCTTGTGTCAATTTCTCCTTCCTTTAGGAAGGACATGCTAACGGGGACAGCGGCAAGCCCACGAGGCCTCAGTCCTATACCAGGTACTACAGGCAGCTAAAGAACACTGAGAGCAGGAGAAATAAATGTCGCTGGGAAAAGCACACCACTTGGTTATCCAATACCAAGTGGTCAGCCCTGAACACATGCACATAAGTAACTTCATTTAAGTTAATCTACCTTTTACAAACTCTCCCCGAATTGGATCACATTCTTAGGTACTGGGAATATAACCCTCAGTGTACAGATGAGGGGCAGAGCAGCTTGCAACAATGACCAAGATGCAGTCCTCACCTCTTCCCTGCTCTGGGTTTGATGACTTTAGCTTTAGCTTTTGGTTTTCAGTTTCTATCTTGGCAAATCACTTTATGTTGAACTCCTGGCTATACAAAAGCAAATGAGTGAAAGGAGCAGCAGGTAAACAAATACCCCTGCCCTCAAATTTGGTAGCCACCAAAACCCACGGGAAGCAGTTGGTTGTGACTTAGCTTTTGGTTCTGATGTGCCTCCGGACTGCAAGTGCATACTGTGCAGTTACAACCAAGGGCATTAGTGACAAGAAACGGTCTTCGCATTCCATGCTTCCTGCTGCGGACACCCACTAACCAGCATGTTAATGCCCTGGTGAGCTGTTGTCTGGCAGTGCTCTGTGATTCACTGGACTTCTTGTTTCTGCCTCGTGATCTTAATGCATAAGGACTCAGTGATTGCCAGGCCAGGGAACGCACTTGTTAAGACGTATGTGGACACAGTCTATTGGTAAGCCAGTAACTCTGCCATTGGAGTTAGAAGAATGGGTCTACTTATCTTGGGTCAAGGTAACACATCGCCTAGGTGTGAGGAAGATTATGCCAAGCTTAGGGCTTGGGATGGACTTGGTGTTCAGGGAATTTTCTAGTTATTTTACACTCTGTCAAAAAGTCTCAAGTTGCTGTGGTTATAAACATGAAGTGGTTCTATTGTTCTCAAATTATACTCTGCTTGGCATAATAGGCTCCTGTGTATGGGGTCTAATCCTCACAGCTCTGGAGTTACACAAGTTATTAGATGAGTCTCTCAGCCAAGTGGTAAGACTTAATACTATTTCCTACCAGCTTCGGATAGGAATAAATATTCAATAGTATTAATTTTTAAATGTTAAACTCATACTTAACCAAAATCTCTGCTCCTGCACTATACATGACTGGAAAAGCCTTTGACTCTAATTAGGTGGTGCTGATAGTGATGGTGATGATATGGATAGCAGTTAGGGTGGTAATAGAAGTTGGTGTTAGTGGTACGAGCAGTGGTGGGATTGCTGAAGATTGGTGATGGTGGTGGTGGCTGTGGCAAGCTTGCTACAGAATGGTGGTGGTGAAGTTGGTTATATTGGCAGTGGATTTGCTGATGATGGAGTTTGTGGTGGTGATGGAACAACAGTAATGGTGGTGGTGACTGTGGGGGTGGTAGCTATGAACTGTGACTGGTTGTTGTTGGTGATTGTGGTGATGGTAGCGTTGGGTTTGATGGTAGTGATGGGATGATCTAATGAGGTGGTTTGTGCTCTGATTCATCTGTGGAGTGTGGATACTATCTTAGGTCCCTTAGTCATCTGTGGAGTGTGGATACTGGCTTAGGTACTGATGTGGGATTCCCCTCTGTATGCTGTGAATACCATTGGTTAATAAAGAAACTGGCTTGGCCTGATAGGGCAGAGTAGAGCTAGGAGGGGAAAACTAAACTGAATGCTGGGAGAAAGAAGGTGGAGTTGAGGAGAGCCATGTAGCCCTGCCCCAGACATCGGCGCCAGGCAGAACTTTACCTGGTAAGCCACAGCCACACACAGATTAATGGAGATGGGTTAGTTTAGGATATGAGTTAGCTAGAAATACTCTTTAAGCTATTGGCAAAACAGTAATGCAAATAATATGGTTTCTGAGTGATTATTTTGGGAGTTTGTGTGGCCGGGAAACAAACAAACCATCTCGCACAAGATCCCTCAGTCATCTGTGGGGTGTGTTTACTGTCTTAAGTCCTTTACTCATGACTCCTTCACACTGTTTCCCCAAGGCAATTGCAGTGGGGATTGAGTAGGAAGGCCTGAGGCAGCGGCTCCCTATAGAGTGGCCATAAAGGCACAGTGGCAGTTGCATCTCTATCATAAACAATAGCTCTGAGCCACTGTACAGGTCAGTGCATGGTTCTCCTTTATGTCATCATCATTATGACAATTACTTTATTTTTGTCACTCTGCAATCCTTGCCTTCCCATAGCAGTTTTTTTAAAAGTCATATTTACTTGGTTGTAATTTTTATATAGGAAAATTAATTCCCTTTTAAGCCTGCAGATCAGAGTTTTGAAAAAATATAGACTCTTGTGAAACCACTCACATTTGAGATACAAAATGAGTTTACTGCTCCAAAAGGCACTCTGCATCTCCTATAGTAACCCCCCCTCTCAGTTCCCAAGTCTGTCTTTGTAGATTTGCCTTTCTATGGTAGTATAGATCTTAGTGAAACCCTCAGGGTTTCGAAAGTTCATTGTGCCTTTCATGGGCCACTTCAGTAGCTCTTGTGAACTGCCAGACTTTCTTCTTTGAATAACATTTACAAATGCACAAAAATATATGTGAGGTTATATAATGAAAATCTGAAATTTTGTTATTAAAGTATTAAAAGAAGTATTTTATGTACAATAATATGTACTTTCTACTAGTTGATTAAGTATTAAGAACTAGCAATAGTCTAATAGGTATTGTAATGCCAAAAACTGGTCAGAATATATTGTATTTTGAGATATGTATCTGTAATAGGTATAATAAAATATGACTATATTGGTGATTTTTCTTAGTGAAAACTTGACTTCTGTTCATATATAGCCTTGGGTGTCTGTCTTGATAATGGTAGAAAATGGTGAATTTTAAGTAGAGGCTGTCAAATGAAGTTTTAAGATCTTTCTAATCTAAACCAGAGATCCTCCGACTTCAATTTACACATCGTGGCTCCCATGTTTCTAGATTTTCTGTTCCAGGCTCTCTTTATCATCTGTAGCCAGTCCATGTGCAGAGAAAGAGCTGTAGGAGACTCTTCTGGACCTGGCCTGGAAGTGGCAGATGTCACCTCTACTTACATTTCCTGAAAAAGAACTTGGTCATGTGGCTCCACCTATCTGTGCGTGGGAAAGGGGACCTGCTGTAATCCTGCACTAGAAACCAAGGTGGCTGGAATCTTAGATAAGTCCTGGGTTCTGGCACACCACTCTTGCTTACTTTAACCCTTGTAGTATATCCCTAGTGTGAGACTGTCCTACTGATAGCAGCAGATTTTGAAAAATTTAATGACAACATCATTCAGTTAGTAAGCCTGAAATTCAGAGCAAATGTGGGCTTTCTCATTCAGACCTTATGCTTTTTGCAGGGTGTTTAATTGTCATTCTAAATGCCAAGTGGTTAAAGAAACACTGTAAATATCTACATAGATGAAATATTACTCCCTTCTCTACAGGACCTCTATGTTTGGGGTTTAATGTTCTGTGGCTGCTGTAAGTTTGGTGGAACAATGTCTTGGAGATGTAGAGTGTTGGCACATGAAGCTGTCTTCCCTTTGTCTCTCTGACATCCCTTATCAGGTTTTGCATCTCTCTGTGTCTTTGTGTCTTGGGTCCACCTTGCTTCCACAAATGACCACTATCACTGTCTTCTGGGTAGTCTACCTTGCCTCTACAAATGACCATTGCCACTGTCTGCCTGGGTTGGCAACCAGGCTGCTTCAGGAGATGGGAAATATCATTGCTGCCCCCTTCTGCCCCCAATTAAGGGTCATGGGTTAGGTACAAGAAGGGCCAGAGACTGATATATGCTCCATATTGTCTCAAGAGAAGACATAGCAGCCATGTCCATTTTAGAATTAGAGCACCATGGTGCATTTGTCAGGGGGAAAAGACAAGTCACTGAGCTTATCAAGGAGTTTACAATCCTTTGGGCAATAGCCTGTCTCCTGTGAGTTAGAATGCTGAGTATGGGGATCTGGGGTAGCCTGTCTCCTATGAGGCAGAATGCTGGGTATGGGGGTCTGGGGTTGACTGTTTCCTATGAGTTAGAATGCTGGGCACGGGGATCCAGGGTTGCCTGTCTCCTATGAGGTAGAATGCTGGATATGGGGATCTCCATTTGCTTTAGACCCTGGGCTCAGTGCTTCATTTAGTTGGCCTTTCCTAAAAGTTCCAACAAAAGCAGTTAGACTTGATTAGACAGCCAAAGTATAAGACACCCCCTCCCCTGGTCTTCACTAGAATTTCTATTGCTGTGAAGAGACACAATGGCCATGGAAGCTCTTATAAAGGAGAATATTTAATTGAGGTGGCAGTGTACCATTCAGAGGTTTATGATCATCATGGCAGCATCCAGGCAGACATGGCATTGGAGAAGTAACTGAGAGTTCTACATCTTGTAGGCAATAGAAAATGGTCTAAGTATCATATTGAGTGAAGTTTGAGCAAAAGAGACATCAAAACCCATGCCCACAGTGACACACTCCCTCCAACAAGTCCAAGTGACCTAGTAGTTTCACTCCCTTTTCTTCCAAACCACCATACCCCCAAACTTGTTTCTCTCTTTCTTTTTTTGTCCCCAACAGAGATTTTCCTGGATGGTTTGTGAGGATCCTGGGTACCGTCTTTCTTTGTCTTGTACTCCACATTAGCATGGGTCATTTAGCTAGTTTTATTACTCACAATTAAAACATCTTAAAGACTCAAATTAATACCAGAGAAATATAGAACTGACCGACTTCCTATGTGAACTCCCAAGCAGTAGAGGCAGGTAGGGCCACACATCAAGGCTATAAAGGTAAGTTAGAGAGCTCAAGGTATGGCTAGGAAGGGCAGACAGAGCACAGGACTAGGCGTTAAGCATGCTATGCAAGCGGATAGAGCAGGGCAGGAAGGGAATGGGGCAGCCAGGAGGCAATTCTCCTTTATTTTACAACTTTGCTTCTGTTAGACTTGACTTTGAAAATTCACAGTCTAGAGGAAAGTGGTGGAGGTGCATTGTGGCAATGCTTACATGCTCTAAACCAAAAGAACAGGGGCTGGAGAGATGGCTTAGATGTTTAGAGTACTTGATGCTCTTGAAGAGGCCTTGGATTTGGTTCCCAGAACTCACATGCTGGTTCATAATCATCTCTACCTCTAGTTCTAGGAGATCAAATGTCCTCTTTTGGCCTCTTCAAGTACCAGGCATGAATGTGGTACACTTATAGACAGACTTTGCAAATTATAGACATATTACTTATGTATTAAAAGTAACAGTATACTTTATATTTTTTAGTTTTAGTTTTATGTGGTGCATTATGGTAATTCAGTACATACATATATAGTTGTTAGATACTATCTGTGTTAGTCCAATTGGGACACTAAGTATTTCCAACTCTACTCATTAATCATTTCATGTGATAGGAATTTTGAACTCTTCTAACTATTTTAAAATATATCATGTAACTATTAAAGAAATTCAGGATGCCTAAATTTTTAAAAGACAATACTATTTTGAAGATATAGTTTGGTTGGTAATTCTGCCAGTTTGTTCACAAGTAATTCAGTTTCAAGTGGTATTATATTGTTTTCACAAACATGCTGATCAAGTCCTTTCCTTGATAAATGCAAGGACTGGGGACTAAAAGTAAAGGCTGTTGTTATGCTGCTCGAGACCACTGGTTCACCTTCCTTCACTCACAGCCATGACTTCCCAGGCAGTCCGCATTGCTGCTATAGCAAAAAGGAATGTGTTATACGGATTGATGTCTTCCCTTCCTCAAACTTTGTATTTTCAGGCCCTAATCCCCAGTCCTCAGAATGTGACTTGATTTAGAAATAAGGTCATTACGACACAATTATAGACTAAAGGTGAGATCATAAGGTGTCTTGATACAAAGGGGAGCTGGGAGACATGCGCACACAGGGGCGTAGCACACGAGGACTGAAGCCATGATTCCATTAAGCCAAGGAGCTCACTAGCAAGTCCATTCCTCCACCAGCGTTAGAGCCACAACTTCAGGATTCTGGAATATACTGAAGACTGCCTGAGATGTCTAGGATTGTGGACGGAAGAACAGTTGAATTTTTGTACCCTCCATCTGTATGCAGCTGTTGTTGGGCTAATGGACCACAGCCTGTAAGTCATCCCAATACATGCATATATATATATATATATATATATATATATATATATATATATATATATACACACATTTATATAAAATTAATATATATAGGTAGATATGCATTTAATGAGTTCTGTTGCTCTAGAGAACCCTGACTAATACACTGGAGTTTATAGAATCAGACTTGATTAAGTTACTTCCTGCCTAGATTAAGCCCTTCTAGTTAGCAGTCATTGAACTCATATATTTCAACATATGTCTTGATATGAACCTTTAACATATTGGGAACCCAGCCCACCCACCTGAGACCATGAACCCTGCCACAGCACAGAGAAGGTGAGGAAAATGTGAAGCAGACAGATCAGTGGCTCTTCCCCTCTCAGACCTGCTGGCCTAGGTCTATCACGAGTGTACTATGAGGGATCTTTTATTACCCTCAAATTAAAGCCATGGATAATACAAATTATCTCCACATATAATTCCCCAAATCAATATAACAACCTAAATGTAGTAAAAAAGAGACCCAGGAAGAAAGTAATATGCTATAAAATCATGAGTCTTTCGAGTGTAAATGCCTCGTATGTCCACACCAGAGCACGTGACGAAGGAGTCAGATGTGGCCATCTTGCATGCGGAAAACTTGAATTCAAAAGAAGAAATTGCTTTGTATAAGAAGTACGGGAAAATGAAAGAGGAGAAGTATGGGTGGAAATAAAAATACAAGCTAGAATTAGGATGTGCAATAATAGATCACACTCATTTGAATGTGGCGAGAAAGAGGAAATAGCCGTAATTGAAACCTGGATAATAGCTGAGAGAAAAGACAGGTAGCTGAGAGGGGAAAAGGAGGAAGTACAGGATTCGTACAAATGAGCTTTCTCTCTCTCTCTCTCTCTCTCTCTCTCTCTCTCTCTATATATATATATATATATATATATATATATATATATATATATATATGGTCTCTTATTATGACACTGGAAAAATGTGATAAAATATCAGATGCAGAAGATGCATCTCTTCTCTTAAAATCCCAGTATGTCCAGTTTTTGGTATCGAAAAAGATTTTCGATAATCAAATCCTTGACTAGGTTAAAAGGAAGACAGGTTGAAAAGCAAAACAGTATCAGAAGGTGGAACCAAGGGGGAACCAAGGGGATTACTTGAGGTTTCTGGGGACAGGACTGAAATACAGGTCAAAACAATAGACCATTAAAATTATGTAATTTTAAAATGTAACTTTTACAACTCCAGGCACTTAATCTTATACAACATTAAGCAACATTAAAATATTTTAGTTGGAAACGAGTGAGTATTTTAGTAATGGCTCAGTGTTAGCATTTGATGAGATGTCCGTGTTTCTGAGTCTGTTAGGAGTCTTGACTTCTGTCAGGGACATATTTACACGTCATGGGGACAAATGCAGACTGATAAAGAATGCTGCCCTAGCAATTCAAATACAATGAGGGCATCTTGCCTGTCACTGGCAACGTGATGCTCCTAAGTTCTTCCAAATAAAACAAGGTGTAACTGATGCTGTTCACATGGTAGTTGCATCCCTCGATTTCATTGCATAGGTAGCCATGCACACATTCTTTATCATTCTATGTAGACTGATGTTAGATGCTAGGCTTAGACAAGAGTAAGGAGCATCTTTATCTGTAGGAAAGTTAATGGTGTATTTCAGAGTCAGCCATTCTAATGCTCCAACAATGGATACACAAATGGGAGGCTGGGAAGATGGCTCAGGACAATGTCATGCTATGTCTGTCCTTGGAGGACATAGTTTAGATTCCCCAGACTGATATCAATGCCATCTCGGGGTGTGGTGGCCTGCCTGTAATTCCAGCACTTGGGAGTCAGAGGCAGGGGATCTCCTGGGCAAACTGGATAGCTAGACTAAATGAATGGGTAAGCTTTGCATTCTGAAATAAACACTGCCTCAGCAAGGAAAGTCAAGAAGAACTGAACAAGGTACCTGGAGCCAACCTTCTCTCTCTCTCTTTCTCTTACACACACACACACACACACACACACACACACACACACACACACACACACACAAGCACGCACACACACATACCATGCACATACATAAGCACGCTCACCACCACTACCACCACCACAGCAACAGCAAAATGATATACAAATGGCAAGACATTAACAAGTATTGGCTTTAAGAATTGAAACCTTCATATACTTCTGTCAGGATTGTAAAATGGTACAGTAACTTTAAATAGTAATTTCCCCCAAAAATCTTAACTGTAGAGTTACTATGTGACCCCCAAAATCACACTTCTAGATATATAACCAGGAAAACCAAGACTATTTTCCCACACAAAACTTCTATACTAATGCTCAATAGCAACTTGACTCATAATTCCTCAAAATGGAAACAACCTAAGTGTCTGTAAGTGGGGATAAACTTAGAGGCATACCAGTAAAATTGTATATTATTCAGACATAAGATGAAGTCCTTCCACACGATACTACATAGATGAACCCTCACAGCATTGTGTTAAGCGAAAGAAGTCAGACACACATTGGATGATTCCATTTATGTGAAGTGCACATGACAGGCAAATCCATAGCTACGGAAAACAGACTTTTGATTGCCTGAGGATAGGGAGGTGAGGAAAAATGGGGAGTGGATGGTACAAGGCTTCTTCTTAAATGTCCTAGGATTGGTAATGTTTGTGCAACTCTGAATGTGCTAAAAGCCTTTGAGGGTAGGGAGAGATGGGGAAAGATTTATATAGTGATATAGTTATAGTTGGGAACAAAAGGCTATGAGATGACTATTGATAATGTATTTTTTAAGAAAACTGGAAAAGAGCTGGAGAGTTAGCTTGGTGGTATTAAGGGCACTGGCTGCCAAGCCTGATGATCTGAGTTAAATCCCTAGGATCTACCTGATGGAAGGAGAGAACCAGCTCCCACAGGGTCTCTTCTGACCTCCACATAAGTACCACGGCACGTGTGCACCACCAACAAACAAACAAATAAGTAAATTAATGTAGTAATATGGGCGGCGGCTGGGCTGTGTCCCCAAAACCCCAGCCGCCTGCCCGGCTCGGCTAGCTTATGCCCCAAATAATTTACACGGACACTGTATTCTTTTAAACACTGCTCTGGCCCATTTCTAATCATCTGTGTAGCGCCCCTAGGTGCGCTTACCGGGAAGATTCTAGCCTAAGTCCATCCTGGGTCGGAGCTGGGGCATGGCGTGCGTCTTCCCTGGAGCGGGTAGCATGGCGTATCTCTGAAGGCGTCTGCTCTGGAGAGCAGAGCTGTGGAGTCTGACCTCACTTCCTCTTCCTCCCGGCATTCTGTTCTGTTTACTCCACCCACCTAAGGGTGGGCCTATCCAATGGGCCTAGCAGTTTCTTTATTGCTTAACCAAGGAAATCAACAGATTGATATATGACACTCCCCCATCATGGAATACTGTGGTGGAATACATGGAATACATGGAATACATGGAATACATGGAATACTGTGGTGGTCTGAATGAAAATGGCCCCCAGAGGCTCAAAGGGAGTGGCACTATGAGGAGGTGTGGCCTTGTTGGGGGAAGTGTCCTGGGGGTTGGGCTTTGGAGTTACAAATAGTCTAGCCCGGTCCAGTGTCTCTTTCTCTTACTGTTGCCTGCAGATCCAGATGTAGAACTCTCTGCTCCTTCTCCAGCACCGTATCTGCCTGTGTGTCACTGTGCTTCCTGCCATGATGATAATGGGCTGAATCTCTGAACTTGTAAGCCAGACCCAATGAAATGTGTCCTTTATATGAGCTGCCATAATCATGGTGTCTCTTCATAGTAATAGAAAACTCAGCTAAGACAAATACTCAATAAAATACAACATCACAAATAACAACGAGAAAAAAAAAAAAACCTAAAGGCTTTTATTTTGGAGACAGGTTCTCATTATGTAGCTCTGGGTGTTCTGACTCATTATGTTGACCAGGTTGACCTGAAACTCACAAAGGTCTGCTGGCCTTTGCTTAGGATTAAAGATGTAGACATCAGGACTGTCTACTTAAGGCATTTTAATGTTGAAAATCTGTTGCCACTTTTGGGAGAATTGTAATAGCTACATTAAAGCCAATGTACATCTAATTAAATCTGCATAAAATGCAAAAGTAAAAGCTCTTGAATAATTCTTTAAATAGGCGGATTTCATGGTATGTGACCTGGATGTCAATAAAGCTGTTACTAAAAAGTCAGAGCAGAATATTGCAAGGAATGGTCCAAGCAATGAGAGCCATCTCATATTACTCCTCCTGGTCAAATGAACGCTGACAAACCACAGCTGCTCCCACCGTTTCAGAACTTTCCATAGTGAGAACTGCCAAGTGGTAAGAAAATTGGAAAAGAGAAATCTATCCATTTTGATGGAGCAAAGAGATGAGGACAGAAAGTCGATTGTAAAAAGTTTTGAACAAGTTCTCTTTATTCTAAAGCTTTAAAACCCCACAGGAGAGATGAGAAATGCTGGCCTTCTCTTTGCTTTCCCCATTATATACAAATGAATTAGATTAAGGGGAAGGAGCCCCCAACATGGATGAATGATTCCTTGACTTACTGTGTAGACACAGAGAGGAAGCTTCAGGGCAGGGCAGTGCCACACTACCACAAGGGTAGTGCTGTATGGTCAATCAAAAAGAGATGCAATTCACAACCTGATTCTCTCAGCTCTTATGTGTTGTGGATGCCGAGTTTAGTGTTTTCAGCTGCAGTGTACAGTGTGGGAAAATTGCTATATGGGGTGTGTGATCGATGGACCAGTAAACTCAGGAGGGGCTGAGTGATGACCACAGGCATTGAACCTTCATCCTTCCTTGCCAGTTTCTGGGCACAGTGAAGGACAGGTTAGAAGTTCACCTCCCACATATGTTAATAGTGAACAGTAGTAGAATATTAGCTGACCCAGGTTTCTACTCCTTGGGATATATTTAAGAAAGATTAAACTATATATTCTAAAAGAAACTCTCACATAAAGGTTCATGCCAACATTATCTATAGTAGTCTGTAATTGGAAACAACCCAAATGTCTAACAAAAGATAAATATATACGGTCTATATTCAAACCATAAAATAGTATTTGTCACACAACAGACATAACGTATATGTTGTAGTCTTCATGAACCTTGAAAACATTATACTGAGTTGAAGAAGCCAGAAACAAAACCATCTCATTCAGGGTTCAGAGAACACTGCAGAAGAGGTGGTGGAAAGATGAAGAGCCAGAAGGGTAGTGAGATGCCATCTTCTGGACACACACAGCCATTGCACTAATGAACTATCAACTACCATGGCTGCTTGCTCTGAACCTCCACAAGAGTGGGTCCATTAACGTCAGCCAAAGATGGAGGACTGGCCGGGCGGTGGTGGCGCACGCCTTTAATCCCAGCACTTGGGAGGCAGAGGCAGGCGGATCTCTGTGAATTCGAGACCAGCCTGGTCTACAAGAGCTAGTTCCAGGACAGGCTCCAAAACCACAGAGAAACCCTGTCTCAAAAAAACAAAACAAAACAAAAAAAAAAACAAAAAACCAACAACAACAACAAAAAAACAAAGATGGAGGACTGATTTAGGGGCCAACCCCTCACAGTTGAACTGTTTCAAGAAGAGGGCAAGTTATTGCCTTCAGTTGCATACTAACTGGAGACCTCACTGGCTCCAATGAGTAGTCTTAATCCGGTGATTATATATGTCTCTGGTTAGACCAATGACCACACAATAATACTAAAGGTCACCCTCCTGGAAAAGGGACAGGTAGGGTAGAGTGGGGGTTGGTAGGAACGGGAGGGAGAGATGTGAAAATGTGAGGTAAAGAGTAACCAGAGTGAGTTATATACATGCACAGAATCGTCAAGGAATTAACTTAATGAAAAATATAAAAATGCAAGTAAAAAATGAGGGAAGGTGTCTATGATTTGTATGTAATTCCAGGGCAGTGTAAAGTGGAAAGCAAAAACAGGTTAGTTTCAGATTTTCTCCTCCTGAAGGATGAGAGGGAAGAGTGACTGCTAAAAGTTATGGGTTTCTTTGGGGGAATAGTTGGAAATGTCTGCAATTAGGCTATGGATGGTCACACAGCTTAGTAAATGTAATAAAGCCCACTAGATTGTTCACCTCAAAAGGTGACCTTAATAGTACACCAATGATACTGCAATGAAGAAGAGATATGTATATGTGAACATAAAGGCACATAACAAAATGATGCTACATCTAGGGCACATTTTTGAATGAAGAGTGGTGTGTGTATGTGTGTGTGGTGTGTGTGTGTGTGTGTGTGTGTGTGTGTTCCTTGCTACTCACTCTGCTGCTACTATTTTGATCTTTGTTAGGTCTCAAACCTTTGACAAATGGCTAACTGTGGTGCCTATTTAACATATCAAGAGTGGACCTGGCTGCTAGGTTCCCCCAACATCCCTTAGTCCCTATCTGTCACTGGGTGTGGCTGGCATAACCCACTCCCTATCTTAAACTTAGCCCAGATGCAGGGCTTCCACTTCACTTCCCCTACCCCGTTCCCTATACAATACAGTCATGCTGGTTAAGCCAGTCTCTTGGCCTCTTGACTTGTTCTCCCTTCCCTTCTCTCCTCTCATGGTCCAGTTTAGTCCACTGGCCATGTTCAGCCTGAACTCTTCCCTCTACCTGCTTTCTCTCTTGGATCTACAGTAAAAATCTTCCCCATACTTTGGGAGCAGTCATATCCTCTTCCTTTGATTTATTTATTTTTTATTCAATCTTAAGACTAAAGTCCTCTTTACATGGCCGTCAAGGTCTAGCCTCATGTCACACGTGCCCCCTGTTTAGCCCTCGCGCCAACCCTTGCTCTTACGTGAAGACCTTTGCACCTGCTAGAACTGCTTCCATCATCTTTCTATTTCACTTTATTTTAGTGTGCTTCCTTGTGACTTCTTTAAAAAAGCCTCCCCTGTCCTCCTTGTCAACGTCAAGTCCCTGTTATAATTCTCACAGGTTCCATCTTTTATCATACCACTTAACATATTAATGGCATTGTTTGAATTAATATCTCTCTTCAGTTAGACTCTAAACTCCTTGACGGTTAGTATTGACATTGGTTTGATGATCCCTAGATACATTACAATGTCTAACATCCAGTACTTCAGGCTTTGTAGTGATCTGTTAGGTGAGTTCAGGAAAGAAGAGGGTCGTCTTTTGTCCTGGCAATGCCAATTCAGTTCATTTCCAACAGTGCCTGTTCATTTGTTCATCAAAACCACCCACCCACTGTTTCCTGTGTACCAAGCAGTGAGTGGTTACTTGCGAAGTGGTAATCAGGAGAAAGAGTGAAAGGGTCATTTTTACCTCACGGTGATTCCGAATGGATCCCAGGAAGAATGCAGGAATGCTTGCCTAAGCTCTCTCTCACAATGCACCCTCCACCCAACTCTGCCCACCACCACCATCTTGCCATCGCTCCTCCATCTTTCTCTGCTGGAGATTGAACCCAGGACCTTGCAATGCTCTTCCACTGATCAACATCCCAGTCTTCTTTAGACTCTTTAGTACATTAACTTTGATAGTGTCAGTCAATCAATAATATAATGTAATCTTGAAGAGTTTTCTAGGTCTTAACTTAGTCCTACTGCTAAACTTCCAGCTCAACTGCAAGTTTAGTTTTTCAGTAAATCAAGCTATTAGAGTATGTAAGAAGGAGACACAATACCCACAAATGTTTCTATTCCTCGTCTAGACTTTCTCTGCCAGTCTGACATTGCCAAAAGCTTTCATAATGACATTTAGTCATTTAAGCAATTGTATTCTTTTAATGAATGAAGTTAATGATATATATTAAGCATAGAAAAGAATGACACACATGTTCATTTAATTTCAGAAATGTAAGTGTAACATATTTTTGTTCTAAATGAATACGGTTTCTCAAAGCCTGTGAATTGGATTCTTCTAAGGCGATCACTATCATTTTTTGACTGAATTGCATGGAAGGTTGTTGCTTTTTCTGATTATAAACAAATTACTTTGGTCCTTCTAATCAGAAAGTAAGAAAACAAAAGCACAAATGCATGCATGAAAACAGCAGCCTCAATATAACGTATGGAGTGACAACAGGAATTGCAGACAGCAAGAATCTATTTGACATAGAATATAAATTCCGGGAGGTGGAGCCCCCATCCTTCATGGAATGTGTAGTCCTATGACTGGAATATAGCAGGTGTTCAATAAGTAAGTAACCCAAATAAATGATGATGCTTAAATGGTATGTTTGATAGTCATAGACAATACAATAACAATGCCTGATCCTATCAATAGGTGAAATTATTGGTGTGTGTCTCAGTTTACAGAAGAGACCAGCAAGGAAAAAATATACAACTTTGAACTAGAAAGGGGAGGAAAGTATAAATCTCACTTCTTATTGCACAGTTTGTGTGAGACAAGATTGTTCACATTCACTGTATTTCTACTTTTGAGTACAGAGTCTTGAAATTTGGATTAAGATTTGGTATCAGTGTACCCCTTCCAGTTTTACATAATTCCAGGGCTAGACAAACTTCAAGTTATTGCCCCTCCACCACAACCTCCCATGTAATCTTTACAATAGTTTGTCAAGGGCATAGTCCAAAATTTCAAGTAGAGGGGAATTTACTACCTCCCACGAAAGTCCACTCAATTTTATTTCAGTTTGGTTCAGCGATTATTTTCTAGGCTTCTCACACTACAGCAAGACTATGTGTTTAAAATATACCCATTTCCCTTTTCCATCCAACACCCCCATGTGTATTTGAAGTTAATAACATCTTTCCATTTTTATGTTGCAAGTAGAGCGTGGTTTCCAGTCTTCCTTTTTCAGAGCTCCCTCTGGGGATTGTGTTCCTGTTTATACCTTTTAAAAAGTGTATGGCACCCAGGCAGTTGTGGGAATTTGGGCGTGGTTTGTGTTGTGTGTAACTATTGTGTGTCTGCCATGAGTGTCCAATTTCTCTTTCCCTCACAGTGCAATGACAGTTCCTACCAATCTCTGACTTTGACTCATAGAAGTCTCAGAGTGAGAGTAGTTCAGGTTGGGGAAAATGATGCTTTGCTAGAGTTCGGAGCAAACTATGGAAGAGAGTACACATTTCTGTTTCTCACATGCTCAGAGGTCATACAAAAGTTGAAATAAAGCCTGGCAATGGTTTTCTGTTTGCTTGCAAGTGGGTTCTGAATCTCACCTCTCCAGCCTGCTGTCTGGCATAAAAATGATTCATTATGTCTTAGTCAGTTTCTTTTCCTCTTTGCATTTTTTTAAATTTTTTTTTCTGTCTCTTATTAGCACAAAGGGAATTTGGGGATGAATCAGCAGGTGGTAAATTGCTGGCTCTCCTTTACTTCCCAGAAGATAGGATTTCTTCTTTGTCTTTGAACAAAATCCTAAGAACCAGCTAGAACAAATGCTAAGAAAGAAAGGCTTCTCATATTTTCAGATAGAGCATCCAAGTTTAACCAAGTCTACTCCTGCATCTTACATATTAGATACAGCCTACATATGCACCACTGTTCTTTGTGTGTCTGGCTGGGTTGTGTGTCTTAAATGAGGAAGAGCGAGATTTGAAGGCTTCCAAGATGCGTTTTCTCTCAGCTACAGCGATAGATAGTTCTTAGTCTAACATGAGAATAGGAAAAGAGAACCAATGTTGTGGGGGATTTTTGAACATCTTCCAGTACTTGGTTCATTTCTGAGCGACTTTGTTCCTGTTGTATAAATGAAACCTGGTTATCCAGAGCTTTGACAGCTTTTCCAAGAATAAGATCATAAAAAAAAAAATCACTGACTATCTAAGCAATTTGTTCCAGGCAAAGGCATTAACTTTAGAAAGCTGGGTACTACATGGAGGCATTCCCTACCAGGTGCCAGAAGAGTTTCTGAGCAGTAGTGGAACGGTGGTACTGCTGCCAACCCCACCACCCCTGCTGCCCTCAGCGGTCACTGGATGATTTGGTGCTGACCAACAAGTTCTAAGACCTAGTTAGGAACAAGTCTAACCCATCTATTTTAATCTATGTTCTTTCATGTGGTTTGATTGCCTTTACTCTGTACTCTCTATGTATCTTCTCCCTCCAGCTTGCAACTCCATCTTCTTTTTCCCAGCGTTCTCTCTGCCCTGAAAATCCTGCCTAGCTATTGGCCATTTAGATTTCTGTTTAAACCAATCACAGAGACATATCTTCACCCAGTGTAAAGGAATATTCCACAACACATGGCCCCTACTCGGGTTGCATATTAGATATACTGAATATCAGATATTTACATTATGATTCATAACAGTAGCAAAATTACAGTTATGAAGTAGTAACAAAATAATTTTGTGGTTGGGGGTCACCACAAAAAGAGGAACTGTATTAAAGGGTTGCAGCATTAGAAAAGTTGAGAAACATTCTCTTAGAGCCAGTGATCAAGATTAATATCAAATAGATACCATGTTGTTCTTACATGTGACAACCTGAGAAAGATCTATCTTCCGCTTTTTAAAAAGTGCATGAACTCAATCTAGTCATGAAGAACCATTAGATCAATCCAAAGTGACTCATTCTATAAGACAGTTTGCTTCAAAAGTTTTTTTTCAAATGTCATGAAGGCCAAGAAAGGCCAAAGAACTGTTATGGGTTAAAGGACATTAGATGCAATGACAAGACGTCCACATTGGGCCTTCCATCAAGAGAACTACAGGGATGACAGCAAAGCCTGGAAAATGATGAGGCATTATCATATTTATGATACAGACTGTAGGTGGAATAACAGCTCTACATCAATGTTAAGTTTTCTAAATTTGTTGGTCATGCTGTTACATAAGAGCAAATGGCATCCTTCTCTCAATAAAGACTCCTGGCAAAAAGTGATGGAATGCGGCCTATTTGACAGGACTGGGGAAGAGCTTTGTGTTTGAAGGCTCAGTGGGAGGTGTGTAGCGAGGGCTCTATTGTCACTGTGGTTGACAGATCATAGCCCTTGGCCCCAGGGATGCTGAGACAGAACACTGTAGCAATGAGAATATTTATCTCATGGAAGAGAAAAAGGAACCAATTACAGTCCTCAAAAGTATGCTCCCAGCCACTGGTTTCCTTCAGCGAGGCCCAACCTTCTAAAGCTTCTACTTTGCTTTCATTGAAAATAGTTTTTTTTTTTAAATGAAATTTATTCTGATTATGGTTTCACCTCACCCAAATCCCCCAAGATTCTACCTACCTCCATTCCCATCTTAATCCATACCCTTTCTTTCTCTCACTAGAAAATAAACAGGTATCTAAAGAATAATAATAAAATAAAAGATAAAAGAAAAACAGAATAGGGCAAACGAACAAACAAACAGGGAAAAAGCCAAAGGGGAAAAAAAAAACAAGAAACACATAGACACACTTTTGTACACACAGAAATCCCAGAAAAACGCAGAACTGGAACTCAAAATATATATGCAAAAGATCTGCAAGGTAAAAATAAACATGTCCTGACAAAACATCAAGAGACAAAGCACACCAGAGATGTTTTATGGGCTCCTTTTGTGCTGGCATTTACTGCTGGGCATGGAACCCGGCCTTAAAAGCGGTTTGCATACAGTGAGACTCTGTTGAAGAAACCCAATGTTTTATTTTTTAAATTGGAGATATCTCTGGATTAGGGATGTGGGCTTGTGTCCCCTCTCAGTACTCGACCCATCTGGCATAAACTCTTGAAAGCCACATGCACGCTGCCTAAGTCTCTGTGAGTTCGCATGAACATGGGTTCTGCTGTGCTTAGAAGGCCTTGCTTCCTCGGTATCCTCCATCCCCTCTGACTCTTACACTCTTTCTGCCTCCTCTTTAGTAGTTTGAGACTTGAGGGGAGGCATTTGATGGAGATAGCTCATTTGGGACTGAGTGTGACTCACCCTGCACATTGTCTGGCAGTAGGTCTCTGTATTTGTTCCCATCTACTGAAGGAGGAAGCCTTGTTGATGATGGCTGATCAAGGCACCGATCTATGAGTCTAGTAGACTGCCATTTGTAGTCATTTCATGGCTACATTTCTCTAGGAGAACAGTTGTCTTTGTTCTCCCAGGTCCCTGGCCTATCTGCTCTCAGATTCTTAGCCACCTTAGCAGTGTTATGGATGGGTTCCACCTTAGTGGGTCTCAAATTCAACCGGATAGTGGCACTCTCATAAGCCTTGGGCTCCTATTACAATAGCGAAATTTCAAGGCAAGTCATCATTGTAAATTGGAGGGTTTGTAGCTGGGCTGGTGTTTACCTTTCTCCTTTAGTTGCATGCTGAGGACCTTGCCTTAGCATGAACACTAGGACATAGGGGTGAAGGCTCTAGGTAGGCATGAGCTCGACTTCTTTGTGCTCAATGGGTGGTGTGGGTGTTGTCTTCAGGCCTTACTGTAAATCTGCGGAGAGCAACCAATAGCGCTGGCAATAGCCTGGATCGTTTGGGGTTTCCATGGGAACCCTTTGGCCTACAACTTGAGTAGATGTAACCCATTCCCAGCACTGGAAGCTTCATTTGGTGGTAAGAGATTTCCAGTTGGGGTTCTGGCCCATTATTTGGCAATGTCATTTAGATCACCTTCATACATGTGTATATTTCGGAAAGATTCTACTGTATTAGATTTCCATATAACCCTCCAATGGCCCTTAGTTTTTTTTTTTTTTTATTGAGAAAAGGAAAAAAAGGTTTCCGTCTCCTCCCAGCCTCCCATTTCCCTCCCCCTCCTCCCACCCTTCTCCCCCTCCCCCCACTCCTCTCCCCCTCCCTCTCCAGTCCAAAGAGCAGTCAGGGTTCCCTGCCCTGTGGAAAGTCCAAGGTCCTCCCCCCTCCGTCCATGTCTAGGAAGGTGAACATCCAAGCTGGCTAGGCTCCCACAAAGCCAGAACATGAAGTAGGATCAAGTACTACGCTGCGGTAACAAACAATGACTTCTCAAATTTGGCATGCAAATGGATGGAAATAGAAAACACTATCCTGAGTGAGGTAACCCAGACCCAAAAAGATGAACATGGGATGTACTCACTCATAATTGGTTTCTAGCCATAAATAAGGGTCACGGAGTCTACAATTGGTGAACCTAAAGAAGCTAAGTAAGAAGGTGAACCCAAGAAAATGGCCCTTAGTTTTAGCTGTCTCTTCTTGTGTTTTCTCCCTTGCCTCTCTGCCCCTCCTTCCAGTTTGATTCTCTTGTTCCTACCCCAGTCCACCCATAACTTTCTATTTGATTTCCCCTTTCTAGGGAGCTCCATGCCTCCCCCATATTCTCTTACTCTATACTTAACCTCTGTGGCTATATGGATTATAACTCATTTATTGAAGACTCTAATAGCTAACATCTGCATATAAGCAAATATATACCATATTTGTCCTTTTAGGTCTGGGTTATCTCATTCAGGATAATTTTTTCTAGTTCTATTTATTATTCATAGCATGGATAATAAAAACCCAGAGGCAGAAATTGGGGTTCAGCCTGAAAACCAGATGAACAAAGTCGAGGCACTAGAGACGTCTTACGTCTACCAACGTCGGGCAAATTCCCTCTAGTGCTGGGATTAAAGGCATGTGACTCCCTAGGACTGGGATTAAAAGTGTAGGCTGCCACCACCTGGATTTGTTTCTGCATCGATCTTGTATAGCCCAGGGTGGCCTTGAACTCACAGAGATCCAGCTGACTCTGTCTCCCAAATCCAGGGATTAAAGGTGTATGTCACCATTGCCTGACCACTCGGGGTTTTATCTTTGCCCCTGGTTTTCAAGCAAGATTTATTTATCAAAATACAAATAATATACCACTACACTTGACACTTGTTCTCCTCTTTTTTTTTTTTTGTTCTTCAAGTCAAGGTTTTTTTTTTTAAATTTATTTATTTATTTATTAAAGATTTCTGCCTCCTCCCCGCCACCGCCTCCCATTTCCCTCCCCCTCCCCCCACCAAGTCCCCCTCCTTCATCAGCTCAAAGAGCAGTCAGGGTTCCCTGACCTGTGGGAAGTCCAAGGACCACCCACCTCCATCCAGGTCTAGTAAGGTGAGCATCCAAACTGCCTAGGCCAAGCCAAGGTTTCTCTGTGTAGCTCTGGTTGTCCTGGAACAACTCGCTTTGTAGACCAGGCTGGCCTCGAACTCACGGAGACACACCTGCCTCTGCCTCCTGAGTGCTGGGACTAAAGGTGTGCACCACCATACCACCTTTTTTCAACAGACCTGTAATGCTCCACTTTTTAAATGTACCATTTTTCTTTATTATTCATCTATTGATGGGTATCTAGGCTGTTTCCTCTTTCTGGCTGTTATGAACAGAGCAGCAATGAACATGGTTAAGCAAATGTCTCTGTGGTAGGACAAAGTGTTCTTTGGCCATAAGCCAGAGTGGTATAGCTGAATCTTTAGGTAGTTTTTTTTTTTCTTAGCTTCCTGCGGAACTGCCACATTGACTTCAGCAGTGACTGTACAGGTGGTACTCCTAACAGCAATGGATGAGAATTCCCTTACTCCAGAGCCTCTCAGCATGAGCTGTAATTTGTGTTATTGATCTTGGTTATCCTGACTAGTCTAAGATGAAATCTTGGAGTAGTTTTGATTTGCATTTCCCGAATGACTATGGATATGAAACATTTCTTTAAGTACTTTTCATTCATTTGTATTTCCCCCTTTGAGAATTGTATTTAGATCAGTGCCTTATTTTTTTTAAATTGGGTTGTCTGTTTTCTTAATGTCTGTTTTTTTTTTTTGAGTTCTTTATATATTTTGGATATTATCCCTCTATCAGATTGGTAGTTAGTAAAAAAAAAATCTTTTTTTTTCATTCTGTAGCCTACCATTTTGTTTGAACGACGGTGTTCTTTGCCATGCAGCTTTTCAGTTCCATGAGGGTCCACTTATTTCCTGTTTAAGTGTGCACACCTTGGTAGAATGTGATCAGAAACACTCACACAGCTAATACCTCTGTCCTATTTCTTCCTCTGAAGTTCTGTGTCCTACATTCCTCTCCTACTCTTTGCTTCAAGTTCTCCAAAGGATGAGAAATTCACTGTGTTTGGAGGACAGAGCGTGTGCAGTTGCGGGAGTACAAGGTACAGCATCATATAGTGTGCACTGTGGTCCAGCTCTGTGGGGGGTTTTCTTTATCAACTGATTTTCATAACCCTAAAATTAGCGGAGGTCACTGAACCTTGAGAAAAGTTCTCGCCTGCTTAGGATTGAAAACCGAAACCAAAACCAGAAATAAAACAAAACCTTGGAGATAGAACTCCCAAGTTTTACTGCCCCCAAAACAATCAGTATTTTAAACTAGTGCTTCTTGTCAGTGTCTATCTTAAATATGTGTGTAGTTGGCAGTCAAGAGGGACTTTGAAGCCAGGCATAATTATACTTGGGAGCCCAAGGCAAGAGGATTGTGAGTTGAAGGCCAGTCTGGGATATATTGTGAGATCCTCTCAAAAAAAAAAAATTCGGGTAGTATCATTAGAGTTCCTTGGGCCATAACTGTGTGTGTCGAATGGTGGAAGAATATTAAAGTGATTGGTGGTTAGCAGGACCAAAGTGGTGATTATTTCAGTGGCCTAGAAATGAAGTTTTGGGTAAAAAAAATGACGGTGCATATTTGGGCAGAAAATTTTATTTTTATAACCAAGAGCTTGGTAGGTGAGATGTCAGGGGTTAGTAGGAGAGAGATCTTGTACCAGTAATTTTTGTTGCTTTACAGCTTTCAATGTTCCCTGGAGTCAGAATTCTGCCTTGCCGTGGCTGAGTGGATAGCAACGCTGTTATTAAACTATGGAAGGGGAAGAACAGGTCTGGTGAGAGGGTAAACTTAGTTTTGGTAGTGTTTATTTTGAGATGCCTGGGGAAGTTCACATCGACTTTTTCGTGGGTAGTTAGAAACACAGCTCATTGGCTCCAACGGAAGTCTGAGTGGTAGCTAAAATTTTAGGAACCATCAGATACAGGTAACTTGAAGTACAACCTCTAAACTTGGGATTTAATGCTAGCTCAGACATGGTGTTTCCTTATTTGTAAGAGGATACTATATAACTCAGTATCTTTATGAGGGTTCAGGGAGAAAAATATATTGTCTGAATTTAGTGATGAATTTGCTATTATTATGATTAGATTATAATAGAGGTACTAATGAAAAATTCCACTATAACAGTTTTCAATTTTTTCAATTTTGTGAGTTTCTTACATGAATATAATGCATTTTGATCAAGTGTATTCTCTCCCCTTTGCCTCCTCTCAACTCCCAACCACGATTTCCCTACTAATTTGATGTATATATTTTCAGAATGCACTAAGTAGACTTAATGCTGCCAGTATGTATAGGGATGTACGGCCATCGGCTGGACCATGGGTAGCTTCTCAGGGGTCCCATCCTGGAAGAAAAGCTTCTCTCCCTTGTCCAGAAGCCGTCAACTGCCAATAGCTCTTCAGCTAGGACGTGGGACTTCATGAGCCCTATCCTCTGCTGGGGTTTTGGTTTGCTCAATCTTGCGCAGATCATCACAACCATCCTAGTTCATCTGTGCAACAGCCCTGCTGGGTCCAGAAAATACTGTTCTGCTGTAGTCATCTGTTCCTCTGTCCATTATGATTTTTGATTCTCCTTTTCTGTAATAATCTCTGAGCCTTGGGTAGAGATGGTATGGTGTCCCATTTATGGCTACACATTCCACAGTATCTTATTCTCTGCATGTTGACCTGTCTGGGATTCCATGTCAACTGTTCTCCACTGCAAAAAGAAGCTTCTCTGATGAGGTGGAGAGGTACATGAATTTATGGATATAATAAACCTTAGAAGTTGGTTCAAGACTGTGTCCACTTAGCAGGATAAAAGCAGCAGGTTCTCCCTTTGGGAATGTAGCTCGCCTAGTTACAGGTTCTTGTCCCCACTGACAGCACCAGGAGTAACTACTGTTCTGTGGAGTGGGCCTCCAGTTCTATCTGAAAGCAGCTAGCTGTGCCCAGGGCATTCATGCCACTATTGCATCTGAGGGACTCTTTTGCCAGGGATGCTGTTGCTTAGCTTTCACAGTTGACCAACATATAAGAGCGACGATTCCTTTTCTCCCCTGGTAACATGCACAACATCTTCTGCCACTGAGAGCTATTAGCAGACATAAAGCTTCTAGGCCAGTACCGGCTTGATTTCTCCATGCTGTGTGACCCAAGTATGTGGCATCTTCAGCAACGTGGCCTTACTGTCAAATTCTGGAGGGCAACCAAGAGCAATGACCCTTAATGCACGAGTTATAGACCCCTCAGACCAACAACTACAAAAGAAGTAACTCATTGCTGGCACTGAACTTTTAATTTGATAACTTACAGTATCTAGGAGGGCTAGTATGCTCTTTGTTATAGTGTAATGCCATTTAAATTCTTTTTTTGGGGGGGGGGTAAAGATTTATTTATTTTTGTTTTGCTGCATGGGTATTTTGCCTGCATGTCTATATGTGAATGCAGTGCCTGGAGGCTGGAAGACAATGCTCGATCTTTTGGAACTGGGGTTATCAACAGTTTTGAGCCACCATATAGATGCTGGGAACCAAATCTGGGTCCTCTGGAAGAGCATCCAGTGCTCTGAACCACTGAGCCATCTGTCCAGTCCCTGGTAGATTTTGTTAGATTCTTTGAGACAGAGTCTCATGCTGCCTAGGTTGGCTTCAAACTCACTACGTAGAAAACTCACCATGTGCTCATGCTCTCTCTCTCTCTCTCTCTCTCTCTCTCTCTCTCTCTCTCTCTCTCTCTCTCTCAAAGAAGCATCTGAAAAAAAATTCTTTTCATATACGTATATGTTTCTATTTTAGGAATCCTCTACAGTAGTGGAATTCTATACGGTATTTCAAAGGTCTTTAGTGTTAGCTACCGATTCTCATATTCCTTTCTTTACCCTGTACTCCCATCCCCCACGTATTTCCTCTTGTGTTCTATCTCCCCTCCCTTAGACCATCCCAATGCTCCCTATTTTCCTGAATCCTACGGGTACTCCAATTCAAACATATACATCTAAAGATTCAAAGCGGGTATACACATAAGAGAGGGAACGTATTTGTCCTTCTGGTCCGGGTTATTCCACTAAGAATTATGTCTAGCTCTAAATTTACCAGCATATTTCACGTTTCTTAACAGCTAAGTAACATTCCACTGTGTCAATAGGCCCACTTTTGTATGCACTCCTAAGTTGATGGATACTGAGGCTCTTTCCATCGCCTGGCTACTGCGAATAGAGCAACAATGAACATGGACGAACAACTGTCTCTGTAGTAGGAATCAGAGTCCTTTGGGTATATATGCAAGAGTGTTTGAGCGGAATCATTTGGTAGATTTTCTTGCTTTTTGAGGATCACCCACATTGTGTTCTATAGCTGCGGCAACAATTTACACTCCCACCAACAGTGTATAGCACCCCTTTCCCTATCGATAGCAGCTTTGTTGTCATTTTCTTCTTTTAATTTTAGATATCCTGACTGGGGTTAAATGAAATCTCAAAGTGTATTTATTTATTTATTTATTTATTTATTTTTCCATTGAAAATGGATGTTTTTTTCTCACATAAAATATCCTTACGGTTTCCTTTCTTCTATATTCCCAGTTACTCCCCATCTCCTTTCACCCTCTTATGTCTCTCATTAGAAAACAAATAAGTTTCTAAGGATAATAATAAAATAACATGTAATAAGATAAAATAAAACCTGACACACTGCAATAGGACAAAAACAAAAAGAAGGAAAAGAATCGAAGAAAAGACCCAAGAAACAGATATCTACTCAAAGGCCCACTCACACAAGCTCAGAAATTCCATAAAAACACCAAACTGGAAGTCATAATATATACACAGAGGAAGAAGACAAGGCTGACCACTCTCTCCATATCTCTTCAGCATAGTTATTGAAGTTCAGGCTATAGCAATTAAACAACAAAACGAGATCAAGGGGAGTCAAATTGGAAAGGAAGAGGTCAAATTTTTGTTATTTGCACATGATATGATAATATATATAAATGACACCAAAACTCTACCATGGGACTTCTACAGCTGATAAATACCTTCAGTAACATGGCAGGATACAAAATCAACTCAAAAAAATCAGTAAGCCCCCCCTATACACAAATGATAAAGAAGCTGAGAAAGAAATCAAGGAAACATCACCTTTCACAATAGTGACAAATAACATAAAATATCTTGGGATAACACTAACCAAAGAAGTAAAAGACCTGTTTGGCAAGAACTTTAAGTCTTTGAAGAAAGAAATTGAAGAAGATACCAGAAAATGGAAATATCTCCTATTCTCTTGGATAGGTAGGATCCATATAATAAAAATGGCAATCCTACCAAAAGCAAACTATAGATTCATTGCAATTCACATCAAAATCCCAACATAATTCTTCACAGACCTTGAAAGAACAATACTCAACTTCATATAGAAAAATTAAAAAAAAACCCAGGATAGCCAAAACAATCCCATACAATAAAGGAGCTTCCTTCCAGAGGCATCATCATCCCTAACATCAAGCTCTATTACAGAGCTACAGTAATGAAAACATTGGTATTGGTATAAAAACAGAGAGGTTGACCAATGGAATCAAATAGAAGACCCAGATATTAATCCACACACCAGTGAACACCTGATTTTTGACAAAGAAGCTAAAATTATACAATGGAATGTAGCGGCTTAAATGAAGTCAGACAGAAATTGTAATAATATATACAGCTTTAATTGGGAAATAGACTTACAGAACCAGAAGTTCCAACGGAGAACAGGAAAGCAGAAGGGAAGGTGGGGAGCACGTCCATAATCTTTATAAATAAAAAATATCCTCGGGGGACCCCACCCTACAAGCAAGGTGATTGGCTGGGTCCCTCTATAATGGAAATAAAAGCATCTTCAACAAATGGTGCTGGCATAACTGGACATCAACATGTAGAAGAATAAAAATAGATCCATATCTATCCCCAACTCAAGTTTGAAAGGATCAACATCCTCAATAAAAATCCAATATAAATCCACACTGAACCTGACTGAAGAGAAAGTGGGAAGTAGCCTTTAATGCATTGGCACAGGAGACCACTTCCTAACTATAATACCAGTAGCACAGACACTGAGAGCAACAATTAATAAATGGGACCTCCTAAAACTGAGAAGCGTCTATAAAGCAAAGGACACAGTCAATAAGACAAAAAGGCAGCCTAATGAATAGCAAAAGATATTCACCAACCCCACATCAAACAGAGGACTGATCTCCAAAATATATAAAGAACTCAAGAAATTAGACATCAAAATTCCAAATAATTCAATTAAAAAACGGGGTACTGATCTAAACAGAGAATTCTCAACAGAAGAATCTCAAATGGCCAAAAGACACTTAAAGAAATGTTCAACATCCTTAGTGATCAGGGGAATGCAAATCAAAACAACTCTGAGATACCACCTTACACCTGTCAGAATGGCTAAGAATAAAACCACCAATGATAATTTATGCTGGAGAGGATATGGAGTAAGGGAAACACTCCTCTATTGCTGGTGGGAATGCAAACTTGTACAAACCACTCTGGAAATCAGTATTGTGTTTTCTTAGAAATTTGGGAATCAACCTGCCTCAGGAACCAGCAATACCACTCTTGGGCGTATACCCAAAGGGTGCTCAATCACACTACAAGGACGTTTGTTCAACTATGTTCATAACAGCATTATTTGTAATAGCCAGAACCTGGAAATAACCTAGATGCCCCTCAGCTGAAGAATGGATAAAGAAAATGTAGCTCATTTATACATTAGAGTACTACTTAGCAGTAAAAAAAAATTACATCTTGATTTTTGCATGCAAATAGGTGAAACTAGAAAACACCATCCTGAGTGAGGTAACGCAGACCCAGAGAGATGAACATGGTATGTACTCTTTCATAAGTGGATACTAGGTACACAAAAGAATAATGAGCCTATTGTCTACGACCCTAGAGAAGCTAAGTAACAAGGAGAACCCTAAGCAAAACATATATAGATCCCCCTGGGAAGGGGAAATAGACAAGATCTCCTGACAAAATTGGGAGCATGGGAATGGGGAGAGAAGGGAGGACAGAAGGGGAGGAGGAGAGGAGAAGGGAAGGCAGGAGACCTCGAGGGAACATGATAGTCAAGATGGGAGGACAGAGATAAGAGCAAGGAAAGAGATATTTTGATTGAAAGAGTCAATATGGGGCTAGCAAGAAACCTGGAACTAGAGAAATTCCCTGGGATCCACAATGATGACCCCAGCTAAGACTCTAAGCAGTACTGGAGAGGGTGCTTGAACTGGCCTTGTTCTGTAGTCAGACTGATGACTATATTAAATGTCACCATAGAACCTTATCCAGAAATTGATGGAAACAGAGGCAGAGACCCCAGTGGATCACTGGACTGAGCTCCCAAAGTCCAGTTTAAGAGTGGAAGGAGTGAGAATATGAGCAATGATGTTAAAAGGATGATGGGGACACCTGAGCTAATGGACGCTGGACAGGAAGGAACCAGCACAGGACTAAACTAGACCCTGTGAATGTGGTTGACAGTTGTATGCCACCAGCATTTATCTTTACTGCTTGTACTGGCGTTTTGGAATCTATTCTCTTTTGATGGATACCTTGCTTAGCCTAGATATAGTAGGGATGGACTTAGTACTTCCTCAAGCAATGCACCTTACCCTCTCTGTGCAGTGGCTAGGGGGAGGTGGAGGGACTGGGAGGAGGGGAGGGAGTGGGAACTGGGATTGGTATGTAAAATGAAAGAAGATAGTTTGCTTTCTTTTAAAAAAATAAAATAAAAAACCCAGCTGTTCTATTGATGGTTTTCCTTTACATGTGACTTGGTCTTTAGCTCTTGTGGTTTGAATATCTTTCTGTTTTGTACACTTAATTCTTCAAGTATTTTACACGTGGAGTTTTTATTTGGTGTAAAATATACTTTTTGAATATTGACATGCATCACTTTAGAACTCAGGAACTTCTCTTCTATGACTTTGTTGAAAATATTTTGTGCCTTTGACCTAATCTGGGTTTCTTTTCCATATATACATATAGTTAGTTAGTTTTTAAAGTAGTATCCCAGGGTTTCTGCATGTTCCATTCATTTTTTTAAATTTTTTTTTTACATTTTCTTTGAATGAGTGATCCAGGTCCTCTACTTTTTCTTCTTTCTTCAAGTCCTGATATTCTGCTGACCACCTGGATCACTCTGATGGTGAATTTCTCCACTGAGCTTTTCATTTGACTTACTGATTTTTTCCAGTTTTTAGTTTGCACTTTATTTATATTTATATTTCATTTTCCTAACTTTTGTGTCCACTTCAGCATCATACACTCTGAGTTCTCTGAATACATTTATAATTGCATTTTGAAATCAGTGTCTTGTGAGTCATGTAGTTTGCTTTGCTTAGGGACATTACTATGGAGTACTATTTATTTAAGAGCAGACATGTAGTTTGCTTTGCTTAGGGACATTACTATGGAGTACTATTTATTTAAGAGCAGACATGACACCTTAGTTATTCGCATTGTGTTTTGTGCTGAGACTTAGGCATCTGGAGTTAGGTCACTGGTTGTGGTTTTTGTCTGTTCTACCTTTGTTGGATTGATATTTTGCCTGTTAGGACAACTTGTCAGGCAACGGGACAGCTGAGAGTGGTGGTTGAGTTTGGTCTTGGGGCCACTCAAAGATGTGCAAATATGGTATCAGAAGTGGTCCTTGCTCAGCTAGGGTCAGGTGGACTTGAGAGCACAAGAGCAAACTTTCTGAAGGTGTAGAAGATTTCTGTTGCCGATCCTCAGAAGTCTGTAGAAGGTTCACAGTGTTTTACAGGTGGCTCCAAGTGGGAGTGAGTGGTATTACCCAGGGGAGGTATGTGTGGGTGGACTTGCAACAGAGGCGGGGGTGACTACCTGGGGTCCTCAGGTGGCAGATAAGGATCACAGTGGTGTGAGAGTCATTACCTGGAGGATGTGCATTTAATATTCTGTAAACTTTTTAAGTTGTCATAGAAACATGTTTCACTATGGCATATCATAAATATGTATTATTAAATTCTACTCTGGTTCATCCCTACTGCCTAGCTCATCATATTTCCCTGTTTGGCTTTTGGGTCACATATCCTATCTTATCCTCTCACTTTGTAGTCCCCTTCCTTTCAGATTTCATTTTTATCCCCCCCCTCTCCATACCTATCCCTATGTGTGCATGTATTTATATCTATATTCTACACATGAGAAAACATGTGCCAGCTGTTTCATGCAATGATCCCCAGTTCCAGTCTAGTCTACAACTGCCATTTCATCCTTTACAGCTAAAACACATTCCCATTGCAATATGTACATTTTCTTCATCCATCTGTTGGACATCTAGGCTGATTCCATAACTTAGCCACAATGCACAGTATCATGAGAAACGTGATGAACAGATGTCTCTACAATATGCTTAGATTCCTTTGAATATATTTCTAGGAGTGGTATAAGTGGATCCCAAGATAGTTCAATATGTAGTTGTTGTGGAATTTCCATAGTGATTTTAATAGATGGTCCTGGGAAACTGGAATCCATGTATATAAGAATGAAACTAAATTCCTATTTCTCATGATGTACAAAAGTAAATGAAAGAATAAGAAATCTGAAATTATCAAACTACTTGAGGAAATAATTACAATAGAATTGCATTAAAAAAGCTCTGTATAACAAAGGAAACAATGAACAGCGTGAAGACACAGCTGTGGAACTGAAGAAAAATCTTTTCCCGCTACACATCGGACAGGGACTGAAGTTTAGAATATACAAACAACAGCCAGCCAACGAAACCCCAAAAGCCCAAACTCAAATAAGCCAGTTAATGAATTGACAAACAGAATGAATATACTTCTCAGAATACAGATAAGATGGCCAATCCATACATGAATGCTAAACATCCAGTCACCATGGAAATACAAATACAAACCACCAAGGTTTTCTCTCACCCATCAGAATGAGTATCATTAAAAATAAGAGCACATGCCGTCGAGGATGTGGGAAACAGGAACCTTACACATTGCTTGTGGGAATGCGCTGGAGGATGCTGGGCTTTTGACTAAAAGTTTGTGGTGGATATGATATTTCGTAACTCCTGAGGTCCTACAGCTCTCACTGGACTGGCCTGGCATGCTGCTACTGCATGAGGAAGTCCAAGCTACTCACCTTGAGGATGAAAGGCTCCACTGTGGGGATTCCAGTCACCAGACAGCACTAACAGCCAGCTAGATGACACACTCGGTCAAGCCTCCAGATGAGGCTTGGTGACTCAGACAAGGCTAACCCAAATTACTGCTCTACAAATTGAGAGCATATACAATGGCTTGATGCGCCAGTGGCGGCTTGGTATGCAGTAATTACATGTGTGAATGTGCCTCAGCCTCTAACACTGAGGATAAGAGTAACTTTAAATCATAAAATATAAGTTGGGTCTTGGAAATGTTCAACATCCTTAGTCATCAGAGAAATGCAAATCAAAACAACTCTGAGATTCCATCTTATACCTGTAAGAATAGACAAGATGAAAAACACTGATGACAACTTATGCTGGAGAGGTTATGGGGTAAAGGGAACACTTCTGCATTGCTGGTGGGAATGCAAGCTGGTACAACCCCTTTGGATGTCAGTGTGGTGATTTCTCAGGAAATTAGGAAGCAACCTTCCTCAAGACTCAGAAATACCACTGTTGGGTATAGATCCAAAGGATGTTCAATTGTGCCACAAGGACATGTGCTTAACTATAGAAGCATTGTTTGTCATAGCCAGAACCTGGAAACAACCTAAATGCCCCTAGACTGAAGAATGGATAAAGAAAATGTACATTTACACAATGGAGTACTACACAGCAGAAAAAATAATGACATCTTGAATTTTGCAGGAAAATGGATGGAACTAGAAAACATTATTTTAAGTGGGTAACCCAGACACAGAAAGACAATTATCACATGTACTCACTCATAGGTGGTTTTTAAACATAAAGCAAAGAAAGACACCCTACAAACCACAATCCTAGAGAACTCAGACAATAGTGAGGACACTGAGAGAGACTTGCATAGGTCTAATCTACATGGGAAGTAGAAAAAGACAAGATCTCCTGAGTAAATTGGGAGCATGGGGACCTTGGGGGAGGCTTGAAGCGGGGAGGGGAGAGACAGGGAGGGGAGCAGAGAAAAGTGTATAGCTCAATAAAAAAAATCAATAAAAAATAGAAGTTGGGTTACTCTATAGGATGGATTTCTCGACTTTTAAGGAGAACCAGTTTGAGCCAGTGAGATTCTGTCTCAAAAAAAAAATGGAGGCTGTAATAATTTATTGTCTAGACCATTCATTGCTGTGACCAAATATCTGATATAGCAAACAGTAGGAGGTTTTCAGAGGTCTCAGTTCACACTTCCCGGCTTCATTGGCTCTGAGACTCAAAACATCACGGTAGCAAAATCACATGGCAGAATCGTTCATCTCATGGTAGGCAGGAAGGACAAACTGAGAAACGTACTTGAGACCAGATAGAACCTTCACTGTCATGCCCCCAAAGATCTTCCTCCAGACAGATCTTGAATCCCCAAGTTTTTATGCCTCCCAAAACAGGGTCACCAACTTGAGAGGAAATGTTCAACATCTGGACCTGTGGGGTATAGTTCACATTCATACCTGGGGTGGTTTGTGAACATGCTCTGTAGAGTGAAAATTCTTGGTATCTAAAATTTAAGTTTTAGAGCACCATGCAATTTCAGTGAAGTTCTTGTGAGTTAGCAGCTCCATCTGACTTCATATATGTACAAACTAGTTTTGTTTTATTGATACAGGGTCTCATGTAGCTCAGGCTGGTATCAAATTGCTATGTGGACAAGAATGGCCTTGAACTCTTCTACCCTTGTCTCCTGGGATCACTCTGCCACCGTGTTCACAGTATCTTGACATATCAGACCTTTCTTCCCAGCTGGCAGGTATGTGAAAGATCATCTTTCACATACCATGTGATTGACCCCAAACAGCTATGATATAGTGAATCAGTACAAAACTAGAGGCTAAATTCGGAGTTCCTATGTCAAATTGTTTCAGATGCTGGCTCAACTGCCTGTCAGCTGCAAAGTTTGCTGTTTCACTGTAGAATGGAAGACAAGGGAAACGCCATTGGTTTGCTGACGGAATTAAAAGGGTCAGTACTTGAAATGAAAACATGTTAAAAAGTAAACGCATCTTAGATATTACTCCTGTCATTACAGTAGGGAGGAGCCTCCTAGGTCTGGAAAGCAGTTATTACTGGTCACTTGTTATTTTTGGGTTCTCTGTTTTCCCGGGTACAAAGTAAGGTTTACTAGGTATTTCCCATGGCTTATTTTCATCTTTAAAATTCTGTGACTTGGTGTTGAGTATCTGTTTTACTCACATCTCAATTTTGTCTGTACTTTCCAGATTTTTTAAAAAAATTTCTCTTAGCAATTCTGTGGCCCTTCTACTAATGGCCAGTTATTTGTACCACTGCACTTACAGTCATCTGGACCTGGAGTTACAGTTGTGAGACCACGAGGGTGCTGGGGACCAAACCCAGATCCTCTGCAAGAGCGACAGGTGCTCTGTAGTACTGAGCCATCTCTCCAGCCTCCACAAAACATGGTTTAAAACTAATACCTGGCAAGCACTTAAATTCCCATACATAATACTTCCCTGGCTTATAAAAAGTTTAGTATTTATCTCTATACATGGGATGAATATAATCATGCAAAATTAGGAAAAATGTCCTTTGAAACAAAAGTATTTTATTTCAAATTTTACCATACACTATCTCCAAGGTTGACAGTGTTGTCTCTCAGTATTTTCAGTGCATTTTGAATGGTATGTATATTTTTGTGCTTTACTGTTTTATTCCATTTCACATAATTATAGCCATTTAAGAGTGGAATTTTAACTATTTACGGAACACTGGAAGAAAACTTATAGTTTTCCTATTGACTATTAACTCTTATTAAATCGTGTATGCTTCATTCAGACAAAAGCATCTATAACATCTATTACATTTCAAAAATACATTTTGGTTAAAGTATGTTTCATACAGCTAATATTACGGAAGAAAATTTTTGTGCATATATGGATATACGGATTGTGTGTGAACAGGATAAAGGTCCATGTTGTATGTCTTCAATTGCTCTTGGGTCTCGTACTGAACCTGGACTTCATCGGTTTGGTCAGGCCAACTGGTCAGCAAGCCTAGGGATTCCATTGGTCTCCTTAGCATGGGACTGCAGGTGCACTGCCACCACGAACTTAGTATTTTCCCCCACATCATTTTTTATTGACTCTTTGTGAATTTCACATCATGCATCCCGATCCCCCACATTTCCCAGTCCTTCCATATCCGCTCTCCACCCTTGTAGTATTTTTTCTAACATGGGTTCTGAGATCAAACTCAGGTTTTCTTGCTTGCTTGCACTTCACTGACAATGTCATCTTCCCATCCCAATACGGTTTTTAGTGGTTGCATAATACCATCAGATAGAAGTAGCATATTGACCTATAATCTGCATCGTTTCTTGACAGTGGGGCAGAAGACAAGATCGGAATATATACTATGTAGCTGCAGATCGTTTTTCTATTCTATTCTGCTCCAATTGGCCAGGACCTACCTATGCAAGCGGTCTATTTAACAGTCCTACTGTTTGCCTACAAACTCCATTTGTTTACAAACTTTCGTGGGGATTTTCAAAATGGATTTTGGCGATTTTCTTCACAAGCACAGATCTGAGAATGGGGGCTAGCCTATAACCCGGGCTTTGAGAAGCACAGTGCAAAGGCAGGAGACTCCTGAGGTGAAGGTCAACCTGGATTACTCAAGGGAATTCCAGGCAGCCTGAGTGACTTAGCAAGACCATCCCCAAAAAACAAAATCCCAAACACAGAGAAGCTCGCAAACTGGGAGCTCAAGTTAGATAATTGTGGTTTTCATTAATCTTAAGATAAATAAGGGCAAAGGGGCGCTCTCAAACTATCCTGATCAATAGCGACACATACTTGAAGTTGGCAAGGGCAAGGGTTGGGAACAAGGTGGGCGCAGCAGCTACTCGCCATGAGAAGCAGCCAGAGGGTTGCAGATTTGACAGAAGACGGTCATGGTCATCTTCAATCTTCGGGGATTTTTCCAAGCAGGATGCTGGGGCTAAAGAAGGAGAGTGTGTGCTAGCCATGTGAACCAACTTCACTTTCGGGTTGGCACCATCAGAACGCTGCAGGAGTACCCATCTCCGCCCAATCGTTTTCCTCCTCAGAGCCCGAAGACGACTCTGGTCTCCCAAGTTCTAGAAGGCACCACAGTCAACTGCTGGCTAGCCAACACCTGCCAGCCTTTTCGGACCGAGTCTACCCTACTTTCTCTCCGTCGCCTTCCCAATCTTGCCTGGTTCTGGCGGGCCGAAGCGCAGCGCGCGAGCAACAGTTTGGTGCCCGAGCGAGCTAGCGAGCGAGCGGCGCGTGCCCGGAGGAGGACGCGCACGCGGCTCGGGGCCCGGGACTCCGCAGCCGCCGGGTCGGCGGGAGGACGCACGGGCGCGCGCCAGCGAGGCCCGCCATCCGCCGCCGGCCCCGCGGTCTCCCCCCGAGGCCGGCCCCGCGCGTCGCCTCCCCACCGGGGCTGCCCGGCCAGCGCATGCGCGCCGCGCTGCCGGGCGTGCCGGCCACACTCCCCCCACCCACTCCGTGAGCTTGTCACTTCCTGCCCTCGCCCCATCTCCGTCCGGGGTCAGTCAGTCGCTCCCTGTCGCAGCCGGAGACTTGTCTGCTTCCCCCTTCCTACCCTCTCCACGGCGGTCGCTCGGGCTGACCGGGGAGGGGGGACGGCCGAGAGAGAGCGGGACTGACTTCCCGAAAGTTTCCCGAAGCATCTGCTACCCGCCAGGCCCCAGGTGGGGGCCCCGCGCAGCTCCCCGCCCCTCTCCAAAGCCCGGGGGACCGTTGCAGGTGGAGCGGCGCTGAGGGGGAGCCCGGGCTCGGCGCGGCCGTTGCCCTGGCGAGGGGCGCCTCGGTCCTGCCCGCTCCGGTTCCAGCTCCTTCGGCTGCTGCGCCCGGCGGTTCCTCCTGTCAACTGCCTGCGCCCGCGCGCCCGCCAGCTCGCCGGCCCGGAGCGCCGAGGAGGGCCGCCTTGAGCCGCCACCGCGGCCCGGGGACGTGGTGAGCTGTGGCGCTTCCGCGTCCGCGCCGCCGGGGACTCTTTGGGGAGCGCGCCGGGCCGCAGCCCCGTTCGGTTCCGCGCCGTGCGCCGGGGCTGCGCCAGGTGGGGCCCTCCGCCGCGTCGTGCGCCCGGCTGGTGCCGCGGCCCGCTCGCCCGCCCGCCCGTTCCGGGAGTTGAGTAAGTTGGGCGCACTTGGCGGCGCGGACCCGACCTGCGCCAGGGAGACCCCCGCGACGCACGTGCGTGGCGGGAGGGCGCGAGCTTCTTCTCGGCCGCGCCGGGGCCTCGTCGCGCCCGGCTCTCCGCGCGCTCGCCCGCTCGCTTGTCCGTCCGCCCGCCCCGGCCGGCGAGGCCGCAGTCGCCTGCGCAGCCGGCCAGGCCTTGGCTGTGCGCTGCGCTGTGCTGTGCTGCGCTGCGCGCCGGACGCTGCGTTTCCGGGTAGGGCGATGAACCTGTGCGGGGGGACTTGGGGCTGGAGGCCGGGCGGGCGTCGGTTTCGTGGCCGAGCGGAAGGTGCGGGCCTTGGGGTGGGAGAGCTGAGGGCGCATGGTGTTGATGGTCTATGGTGCTTGTAGCCACAGCCTCCCCAGGAAGTTCAGGGACAGTGACGGGTTTGTGCTTCTGTCCGCAGCCAAGCCGCGATGAAGAGCTTCTCACAGTGAAAAGAAAATAGATCGCACCCATTAAAAAAATGCCTTTGAGGGACAAATACTGTCAAACTGACCACCATCATCACGGATGCTGCGAACCAGGTAAGTCCGTTTTCCTGCCTGGTGTCTTTGCTCTCCCCTTCAGAGCTGTCTCTAAGAAGCGTTTCCTTACTAACTCGAGGGTGGGTGGTGGGGGTCTGTCTCCCCGGCATACATCCACTTGTAATGCTAAAAGCCTGGACAGACTAGAGATCTCCCTTGCTTGATCCCCCAGAGAAAGTGCTGCAAATGTCACCCTCAATCATTTCCACAAGATCAGTCAGCTGCTTTTCCTTTTTCAGGCTTCAGTTAGTGGTTTACTCCACGCTCCGAATGTTTAAAACGGAAGAAAAAGGCAAAGATAGATAGGTGGTTGAATACCAGCACTCATCTTCATGAAAATTGCTTATCACTAAAATAAGTTTCCCATGGAGTTTTTTTTAAAAAACCATAGCATGATGCCTCCCCCCATCCCTTCAAAAGTTTAGTTTGGATCAAGAAGGTTGATTGCACTTGTAGGGAAACCGGGTTTTTTACATTTAAAACCATCTTAAAATGTTTTGGATAGAATTTATTGTATTGTAAATTCCTTGAAGTACTTAAGCATATTTAAGGTATTTAAGTTGGAGCGATTTGGTTAAATTTATGATGTTAAACTTTTGACTCATGAAGAACATTTGTGAATTTTAATTTGATAGACATTGTACTTGTAAGCTATTGATGGTTCTAGAACTTTGCCCTTAAAAGGGCATCATGGAAAACATACTGTCACTACAAATAAAGGCTATTCTATTCCAGTTCAAAGACAACTGTTTACCACTTTTTACTTCAAAGTTACCAGAGTTGGCATGCTTTTTTCTACTTTGGCTTGTTTTTAATTGAAATATTTTAATTACATTTATTTATTTAGATTTTTATCATAAGTTTATTTTAAATAATTTTTTGAGAAGGGGAAAATGGTGGTAGTAAAGGGGAAGAAACTCCTGTTAAGAAAACGTTGCTGAAAGGGTCAGGACCTTGATGGTGATACCCACCAAAGCAGCTGACCTGAGCTAGTGAGAGCTCGCTGACCCCGGACTGATGGGTGTGGGGTGGGGGAGGGAACACAGGACCTGCATAGGACCAAACTAGGCCCTCTGAATGTGGGCGACAGTTGTGTGGATGGGGCAGTCTGTGGGGACATGCGGTAGGACCAGGATTTATCCCTAGTGCATGAAGTGGCTTTTTGGAGCCCATTCTCTTTGGAGGGACACCTTGCTCATCCTAAATATAGGGGAGAAGGCCTTGGGCCTGCCTCAAAGTGATGTCAGACTTAGTTGCCTTACTCTCTCTCAAGAGTGGGTGGGGTATAAGATGGGGAGAAGGTGGGGAGAGTGGGAAGAGGGGTGGGAGTGGGAACTGGGATAGGTATGTAAAATGAGAAAAGATCATTAAAAAACAATAAATTAAAAAGAAAATGTTGCTGAACATGACAGTAACCATTTGACTCCAGCCTCCTGTCTGTTGTGTTCACAACAGTAATAACCTAATAAAACAGGTGCCTCCAGGATGGGACCTTGTTTTTATCCCTCTTGATTATCTGAGGTGAAGATGTACTGCATAGTATGGAGCTGAATAGCGCTTACTAGTTTGCTCATTCATTTCTTTAGCAAGTCATTGCTGAGCATGCCTTAGGTGCCAGGTAGTACCCAAGGCAATGGGGTATAAACTGTGAGAAAGACAGTGCTTTCTTCAGATAGCTTTTGAGTGGGAAGAGATAGATGGAAACAAATAAGGTAATCCTGAACATGACTTACAGTACACATTGGTAATCAAGTATTTAAAAGGTGTAATGCCTTTAAAATATCATTAATCAAAATAACTAAAAGTTACTGCTTATTAATATTGCTTCCTGAGGTAGAACTAAATACTTTGGGATGTTTATTTCAGTGGAAAGCTAGGCATTTGCTGATTTTTAGGTTAGTTCATTGTCAGTATTTCAAGGAAGGTGTGTGCCGAGTGAGGAGGAGGTTTCCAGGTCTGAAGGAAGTATCACATGGCAGTGATCAAGATGTCCTCAGGTGGAGGATGCTCATGTGATGGTTGAGACATCCCTAATGGGCTTTCAGGAGTGGGCTGCCTTCATTTGGATTAGGAGCAGAGAGCGCAACTTTAGATGAGAATGCTGCTGCAGAGACCATATGCTTTGTCGGAATGGGTCAGTTTATAGTGAGAGGTGGCATTAGAAGTTTGTCAGGATATGCATATTCTTAGAAATTTTTTTAAATAGAAGTTTTCAGAAGTTAAAAGCACAGTGGTAGAAGGACTCTGATGTAGCCACCATGCAGTTAGTCATTTATCAGTACATGGAAAATCTTTTCTGCTGTCTTTACCTCCCTACAATCCCCTTTGCTACTCTCCAGCTACTCCCTCAACTTCTCGTTTTTGGTAAGCAAATCCTAGATATCATCATCAGAAAGATCTTTAAGGAGCTGTTTTAAGGCCGGAGAGAACTACAAAAACAGATATGCACTCTTGGAAGAGTGTAAAGCAAAATGTTCTGAGGGTTTGGGTGATTTTTGTTGAGGGAGATAATTTTTTTACATGTTTATGACCTGGGTGGGTCTCATCATCTGATCTTGGAACAGACAACAGGATATATAAGAGAACATTTTAGAAAGTTACATATTTGTATGTGTGTGTACATCATGATATATGTATATGTATATCAATATGTACACACATATATGTAACTATGCTATATGTGTATGTATACATATTGATATACCAATATGTATACACACACATATCCATTTGTAAATACATTTTAAATGAAAAAGTCTGTTTTAACAGTGGGAGCTACACTTGCAAGTCTACTAAGTAAATGTGTCCGTGCAGAGCCAAGACATCAGGCTTACTTAGAATATTGTCTCAGGGTGTGTATGTGCTCTAGTGGAAGTGTCCTGAGGGTGGTTGGTAAGAACTTTGCTCTAACTCTGAAGCTAAGTATTGTCACATGGCAGTGGAAGTGGTGTGTTACAGAAAGCTTCTGGAGCATACTCCCAAATGAGGAACTGACAAAGTCTGTTTCTGCCCAGAGCTCTTTTACTGTTTCTGTTATTTATTTTTTTCTATTCTTTAATTCTCTGCTTCTTGCCCCTTATAAAGCCAGACCTTAGTTCTCTACAGTTGGTAGATTTTCTCTTTGTAGCTCATTATGTCTTCTAGTTATCAATTGCTGTCATCCACAACTACTGGAAAGAGATCCCTCTACCTAACTCAGCACTAACGGACTGCTAATGAACCTCTGCTGTTGGTTCTCTTAAAGACTGGTTTGACTTAGGTTTTGTGAGAAGATTGTTTCTGATGCAAGGAAAGCAGTTGTTTGTATGTGATAATGTGGGTGCTGCCATATCCCAGGGTGGGTTCTGATTAGTTTGCTATATCTTATTTAATAATTACAAAGTTCCTTTTTTTGATAATTTTGTTAGCACCATGTTAGAGAAGAGGAGAAGGGATCGGAGTGTTTAGTTGTTTTAATTATACCTCAGTTATACACAATTAACATGCAGGAGTATCTTCTGGAGTCTTAAATTCTTTATCACTGCAGTTATTGTCAGTGTTCTCAAACTGAGTTAGTTGTCTGTGTCTATTCTTTTTATGTACCTATAGTTGGTGAAATGATGTAGTCCTGAGACGGGGTTCCTTTTACTTGAGTACTTGAAATATGAAAGAGAGTCTAAGGCATCTGTATACATAACCCTGTAGCCTCAGCTACTCTGTATTAAAAATGGGGTTGCTCTCCAGGTCTAAGGTGCAAAGCAGTAGCAGCACACATCCAGCTGAAGGGAACTTGGATCCCACTCACACTGAGGGAATGGTCCTTGGGTTATGGTTGACATTTTGTTATTAGTGGGTAGGACATTATGAAAACTGAATGGCCCGTTTTTCTTCACTACAGCCTGCTGTCTGACAGCGATAGAAACAGGTGTCCTTGTCAGCTACTGTGTCACATGATCTCATTTTTCCACTCATCAGAGAATTTTGCAAAGGGGAGTGGGCAATAATGACTACTAGATACAGAAGTGAAAATTTTTAGTTTTCAGATGGGAAAGTTACTTACTTCACTTGTAAACGCCTGACTTGTGTGCTCTGAAGTAATAGGACTGTGAGGCGGAAAGTGAGCATCATCCTCTGACCCACCCCGACAGAGCCTTTGCTAAACTCGGGTGTCTTTCCAAGGTAGCTTTCTCTTATCTAGACTCATACCTATAGCAACTACATTTATGTATTTCTGCATCTGCATAAATATGTACTAATGTAAATAGGTCATAGTCTATACCCTGTTTTTATTATTTAACAATACTGACATCCTGCGTTGTCAGGACAGTGGACTGGCTGGTGCTTTTCAGCTGTTATGTGGCATCTTCACAGCTTTTAGTTTGGTCCCTGTAAAGAGACTTTGAAATTTGAAGTCTCTCTGTAGTAATATTTTGTTTTGTTTTAACAAATAAAGGTTGCCTGAAGACTAGAGTGTAGAGTTAAGCTACTAGAGGCCAGGCAGTGGTGGCACACACATTTAAATCCATCATTCAGGAGACAGAGGCTGACAGATCTCTGTGAGTTCAAGGCCACCCTGGGCTACACGAGATTGGATCCCAGCACTTGGGATCTCACGCCTTTAATCCCAGCACTATAGAGGTGGAGACAGGAGTGATATGGCTGGGCGGAGGAGGAGGAGGAGGAGGAAGAGGAGGAGGAGGAGGAGGAGGAGGAGGAGGAGGAGGAGGAAGAGGAGGAGGAACATGAGGCAGGAGGAGACAGGAGCTCAGTGCAGTCTGAGGTTTGGTGGAGACAGTTGTAGTCTGAGGATGCAGTCTGAGGACAGGATTGCCCTTTTGGTCTGAGGATTCGGTAGAGGTACAGTCTCTTTAGTGATTGGCTGCACTGCTTCTCTGATCTCTCAGCTTTCATCCCTCAATGTCTGACTCTGGGTTTTTATTAATAACAATTAGAATTTGTACTACATCTCTCAGTTGAGTACAGTGCTACAGAGTACTTCAATGAAAGTCTTATATGCCTCTAATTGTATACTTGTCTATTGCTTTCTTAGGCAGGTGGGTTTCAGTATTGTCCAGGTTGCTTAATCAAGTGATTTTTTTAAGGCTTTTGGAAGGATTTACTGGATATGGTAAACCACCATAGCCTTAAGGGTTTTTGTTAAATGAAGGTCTTTTCTAAGGGGAATAAAAAGGCAAACAGTAGATACTGAATGATGCCAAAGCAGTAAGCATTTGCTGTTAGACCTAATAACTAGTCTTGATTGAGTCTTCAATACTGAGAATGATTGAGGTTTTCCTTCCATTGCTTCATTTGTCTTATAAAGATGATGGTGAATTTTATATATATGAATATATATGATGTATTTTCTTTATTAACATGATTGTGACAAACTATTGTTTGATTCATTAGGAAGTGATTTAAATAACCTTTTTAATTTTTTTTTTTTTTTTTTGTGGATTGGGTGTGTGTTTGTCTCCCATGTAGTTTATATCCTGGAGCCTGGAGATCCACCTTTATTACAGCAACCACTACAGACATCCAAATCTGGTATTCAGCAAATAATTGAGTGCTTTCGATCAGGTATGAACATTTTAGTTATTTTTTTTCAGACATCACACAGTAATTAAAAACTATCTAGAAGGCCTGCCTATTGATTTTCTTTATAGTATACTTTGAGTTGTCATATTTTTCAGATGAATGAATAAACATTGGCCTGGTCTGGAAATTATTTTTCAATACTACCTACTAAATAGTAATTAAAATTTTTACTATAGTTTAGAGGAATCTGGTATATTTTAAGATAAAATGCTGTTACTTCTTAAGGCAGTCAGTTATTCTGGTTCTTTATAAAGTTGGGTGTAAATTATATTAAGATATGTGGAATATCATTCTAGATTAATTTATTATTATTTCTGGCTTGTGGGGCTTACCTCCTGCTAAACTCTGAAGTTTTCAGTATCTTTAGTTGAGCACAGGATAGAAAAGAAAAAAAGACATGTTCTAGCCCCGATATCTTCAGATACATTTAATAAGCTTTTGTTTCTTTTTTTTTTAAATTTTATTTTACATGTATGAATGTTTTGACTGCCTGTATGTCTGTGTACCACATGTGTGCCTGATGCCCATAGAAGCCAGAAGAGGGCATTGGATTCCTTGGAGTGTAGTTATAACAGTTATGAGCTGCCATGTGGGTGCTTGGGATTTAAACCTGGGTTCTCTGGAGGAGCAGTGGGGGATGTAAACCTGAGCCGATCACTTACTTGTCCAAACCCACGCTTGTTTATTGTAGAGTATTATAAGAATTAGCTGCGTTATGTTTGTGCAGTTACAGGTCAATGCTTTAAAATAGCTGTTACTCATTACATATAAGCCATTGAGAAGTGAGGACTTCTGTATTATCATTGAGGTCATAGGCTGCTATGATTCTTACAGCTCCCTTACTCATTTTTCGTAGATTTATGTTCTGACATCTCTGTTCAGTCAAATATCAATAAGCAGATGAATACAATGAATTGGCACCTAATCTATGGATATTTGGATCTCAACATTATTTTAAAGCTACTGTCTTAATGGAAAATTTTTTTGAGGTTCAAAGCAAAGCATGATTATGGTGTAACTGTGTGAATGAAGGTTTTTGAATTCCTTGTTTTAAAGTAGTACAGGTGAGGGTGGGAGAGTTGTTTCAGTGATGCAGAGTGCTTCTAACCCGAGGTCAGTTCTCTGCATCCACATAGCAGCTTTTAGCCGCCTGTAACTCCAGCTCCAGGCAACCCAACACTCTCTTCTAATGTTCACAGGTGATTGCATGCATGTGGTCTGTATATATGTATATACACACATACACACAGTCACACACAATTAAAATACATTGTTTTTTAAAGAAAAAATTGTAGTGGGGTGAAATAAACATTTGCTTTACTTTATGATTCAAAGAAGTAGAGTATCCTCAGATTAATTTTTTTTCTCTATCTCTGAGACCCATTTGTAGACTCAGACATGGCTTTTATGTCTGTTGTCTTAAGTATTATAATGGCTGTTATATGCCTATCTTTATGCTAGTGTCTACCTGATTTTGAATATTTATTGATTTTACTTTTGATACCCAACCTTGATTAACAGGATTATCTGTAAATCAAAGTTGCCTATGATGAATATACAACTTTAACTTGTTAGGAGTGGTTTATATTTCTTACATAAGAGAATAACAATTCATTTTTATTTGTTTTAGCAACAAAGATAAATATTCTTTTGTTCTTTGTAATGAAAATGAGAATAATGTTTTTTTCCATTAAGTAGTATAACCTGTTAGGTTATCTTTTACTACCATAGTTTATTACCATATTATTTTATTAAGTTGAAATTGAGTACTTCATAAATGATTTATCTATAAAAGTCTTTTTAGAATATATATTATGTGTGTGTGTGTGTTTAAATTTTGGAAGGCATTTTGTTGCTATACTGAGACATCGTGACCATGGCAACTCTTAGAAAAGAAAGACTTTATCAGGGCTCACTTACGGTTTCAGAGGTTTGGTCCATTGTCGTCGTGGCAGAGAGCATTGAACTGTGCATGGCACTGGAGCAGTAGCTGAGAGGTACACCCTGGTCCACAGGCAGAGAGACAGACATACCGACAGACAGAAAGACAAAGAGAGACACATACACTGGACCTGAGCTGGGCTTTTGAAACTTCAAAGTCTACCCCCAGCAACAACGTGTTTTCAACATGGCCACATTTTCTCCAAGAGGACACCTCCTAATCCTTCTAATCCTTTCAGTTAGTGACTAAGCATCCAAGTATATGAACCTACCTGGGCCATTCTCATCTAAACCACTACACAAGGCAAATATTTAAATATGAAGTGAGAGTTTTTTACTGCACTGTAGTCATCGAGTCTCTGTGTTTGCCAGTTCTTGGCTGTGTCGGCGGCTAAAGAATGGGGCAGGGAGATAGGTAATCTGAATTGGTGTCATCCCACAGCTGTTTGTCTGTTGAAATGTGCTTGTTTTAGTTAGGGATTTTATAGCTGTGATAAAATACATGACCAAAAGCAACTTGGTCAGAAAAGGGTTTATTTCATCTTATACTTTCACATCACAGTCCTTCATTGAAAGAAGTCAGAGCAGGAACCTGGGGACAGAAACCGATTCAGAGGACATGGAGGGGTGCTGCTTACTGGCTTGCTCCTCATGGCTTACTCAGCTTCTTTCTTACAGCACCCAGGCCCCCTCTGCTCAGGGATGGCACCACCTACAGCAGGCTGAGCCCTTTTGCATCAATCACCAATCAAGACAGTGCCCCACAGACAGGCCTACAGACCAATCCAGTGGGGGTATTTTTTTCAGTTGAAGTTTTCTTTTTCCAAATGACTCTAACTTGATATAAACATAAAGTTTACATAAAACTATCCAGACGTCTCTTTTAAAAAATATCCCCAACACACCAGCCTTGTTATTTTTTAATATAGAAAAATTATGAAAATACTATAATTTAAATTAGAGATGATTTAGAAATGTGCAGTTGTTCAGAGAAATTAATTTTTGGTTATTGTGTCCCATGAATCAGAAATTTGAATTTCCTCAAGACAATAATCTCTTACATATATAGCCAATCTAAAGTCTACTGAAGTAGCTCTTTGTAGTCCAAAGGTGGTAAAGGGTAAGGTAAAATGGGCCACATGACTTGGGGTTTAACGTCCATTCTAACGTGAGATTGAGTTCCTCCCTGACCCAGTCTTCTATAAGCACACCCTCAGTGACTCATGCCTTTCCAGCCTCTTTCCACTGTATCTGGGTCACACACTTTGCATTGAGCAAACTATCCTGGTAGCGCTGTGTATCTGATTGGTGCTTGACAGTACAACTGTGAAGTCCGTGGGCCTGCTTAGTGAATGGCGGAGGCAGTCAGAGGGATTGCAGTGCTGTAGGATCTGCCTTCAACTTCAAGTCAGACACTGTCTTCAACTGCTGTGCCATCTTTGAATTTCTTACTTTCTTCCTCCTACACTGGACTGTCTGCAAGCCGATACTAATTCCTACCCAAGCTGGAAACCCATAAAGGCCTCTGTGTCTGGAGGAGAAGTTGACTCATTTCACCAGCTCAAGTGTGCTACATTGACTGCAGGACAGTTTTAATCCATTCTTACTGTCTCAGAGTTAAGTGTTTGTGTTGGCTTTGCACTATTTTCCTGGCTTTAAGTTAAAAATTCTTTCTTACCTCTGTTATTTATTTCTAATTGCTTGATTTGTAAAACAATTTAAGTAGATTTTTTTGTGGGGGAGAAGAAATGACATTGTGGATATAACAGTTTATAGAGCAAAAAGTAAGTTTCTCCTAAATCTTTTTTTTTTTTGGTTTTTCAAGACAGGGTTTCTCTGTGGTTTTGGAGCCTGTCCTGGAACTAGCTCTTGTAGACCAGGCTGGTCTTGAACTCACAGAGATCCGCCTGCCTCTGCCTCCCGAGTGCTGGGATTAAAGGCGTGCACCATCACCACCACCACCCGGCTTCTAACTCTTTGCACAGTGACAACTGCTGCATAGTGTGTCCTCTTTCTTTTATCCATGCATAAATATATTCTTTGTTTCCTCCCAGTAGAAATGGTAGTGGACATGCATTCTTGGGTAGTTTTGCTTTGTGGGTAGATTTGTTTGTTGAAATTACTGTAGAGTTAGATGTGGCTATAGATTTTCTGCACTGAGCCCTGATGGATGACTTGAAACCTGATGTTTGCTCCCAGTACCGGCTTCTGGTACTACCTCCGCCATGCCCTGTGCTTTCCTGGAGTCTTCATGCCCGAGTAGATACCTGCAGGATCACACCTGGGATGCGATGTCCTCAGGCTTTCCTCCTTTTCCTTAACACTTTTAGTTGATCTTCCTCCTTTCTCACTTTCTTCAAAACACAATTTTGAAGAAAAAACACACAATAACTTTAGAGGTTTACTAAATATCTGTTAGGTATTTATTACATTGATTTATTTGAGAATATGAGTCTCTTAGTCATTTTACAGAGGCAAAGAAACTTTAGAATGCCCTAAAGCTAAAACAGGAAAATGAGGGAAGGTGTCCATCATTTAAAACTAATCTTTAATATGAAATTGATATATTAAAATTCAAATGTTAAATTATAATATATATAATTATAGAGAAAAGGTTCTATACATATGTAATATACTATACAACTATACACAAGGAACTTCATCCTCTCCTTCCCAGGAAAGAATAAATTGTTAATTTGAAGTATGCTGGTGAAAAATAATAACTATTTTGTGTAATGACTCTTGTGGTTGTCTTCCTAGATTTTACCATCTTGAAGTTACTTTTTTTCTGATTGAAGTAACTTTCATTGAAGTTAGTGTAAACCATGACTGAATTATGATTCTTACTTTTAATTCTAGATAAGCTTGGCATGGAAGTAAGGTCTGTGAGAGATATAACAGAGACTGCTCTGTTCTTTGAGGGGAATCTTTCTTTAATTATTTTGTGTCTGTGTGTATATACATACGTGGGTGTACATGTGTATATGAATGCAGTGTGCAGTGTCTGAGGAAGCCAGAAGAGGGCATCAGATCCCCTGGAGCTGGAATTAGAGGCTGTTGTGAGCCACCTGACATGGATTCTGGGCACTGGAAGTAGTCATTTGAAGAGCTGCAAGTGCTCTCAAGCCTGAAACTATCTCTGCAGCCTCTGAGGGAATTTTTCTGATTGTTAGCAATTATAGGAAATTTAAACGGGACTAGATATCTTTTGGGTTTATTATTTTTAGCATGCATCTTCCAAGTACGTCCTCTAGGATTATGTTCCTAGAAAGCAGAAAGTTCTTCTAGTCTGAAGCTGTCAATATCGTGGAACCACATCCTTCTCTTTTATGTTTCTATGAATTGAATAATATTGTATGTGATATTTAATAAAAGCTCTATTAAGTGTTTATTAGGGTAAAGTGAAAGATTCATCAAGTAGGCATAGTCTTAAAGCAATTTTATCCTTCTTATAAATTTATTATTGTATGTGCCATTATTCCATTAACAAAAATCTTACCCTATGGTGTTTTGTTTGTTTGTTGTTGTTGTTTTTTTTTTTTAAGATTCTGGTTGATGATCTATTAAGCAATTAGCAGTGACTTCTCAGGTGATTTAAGAACCTAAGTAAAAAGAGAGCAATTTTTTGTTAAAGGAATGGTTTGGAGAAAATCAGCATGATTGTTTCTCAGAATTGAGAGTGAGACAAATTTTATGTTCTGTCTAGATGACCACGCCTTTGTCTCAGGTGAGGAGGAGCTGTAGTATGACAGAGGCTGTGTTTATTGTGACAAAGCAATCAGAAAAATGGTAGCTCATTTTGAATAAATTCTTTCTGTTCTGGGAAAAGTATAACACATATAACACCCTAAATGATGGCGAAAACTAGAGGAAATCTTTTAATATCTGTTTGTGCAACAAGACACATCTTACTTTTCATGTTTGTAAAATGTCTTGTATGTGGAATTAGAAAACCATTTTTGATTATTAAGTCAAGTACACATAGATTAAAAACAATGATATTCATAAATATATAGAAAGTTGTTAATGAAAGTCATTAGGCATTGTCCTGAGAATAGGAGTACCGTGGTGAGCATCACAGATAACTTTTCTCTTAGGTATCTTAGCATAATAGATACATAGAACAGTAACTGAGTGTGAGATAGTGGGGGAAGCTGGGGCACTGACTGCGCATGGTAGCGTCGTAATAGGAATGTCAGAGAAGGCATCCTGGCAGAAGAGACCTCTTCCCTGGATCAAAGTGAGTCAGCTAGGGAAGGACATGTTACAGTAAGAATAACATGGGCGATGGCATACAAAGGACAGAGGAGCAAGAGAACATTTGTTGTATTTCTGACCCAAAAGAAATTGGTGTGCCTGAGTCAACAGTAAGTGGTGTGTGTGTGTGTGTGTGTGTGTGTGTGTGTGTGTGTGTGTTTGTGTTTGCATTTTGAGGAAAGTGTTTTTATATAACTGATAGGTTAGAGGAGATAACCTTTTTTGATGCCTTTTGGGTATAAGTAATATACTTGCTATTGAATATAACTGTGTAACTAGAGTTAATTAAGAAATGATATCTTTCTTTTTCTTTGATTGATATGATGGAAAGATCCCAGTGAACAAGCTGGTTACCTAGTTTAAGGTTTTACTTTTACACTTCACTGTTTTTATTAATTATAACCATGTTTATATAAGATTGGTAATACTTTAAATTGTTGCTATTTGCTTATTTAAATTTAAAGTTGAATTTTAAAAAATTCTTAATTTTTTATTTTTTAAATCACGTCTGTATGTATATATGTGTGTGTATGTGTGAGGGAGTATACAAATGAGTGTAGGTACCTGCATAGGTCAGAGATGTTGAACCTTCTGGAACTGGAGTTGTAAGCACCTGTGAGCTGAGATGAGGGTGCTAAGAACCAAACTTGGGTCCTCTGCAAGAGCACAACATGCTTTTTAGCCACTGAACCATCTTTCTAACCCCTTTAGTTGAATTTTAGTTAAATAGATTTCTTGTTTTTCTTCAGCTGTTTTCCCTCAGTGTTCTGACTACTTTTTAGGAAGATTTATTTACTTGTATTTTTTGTGTACAGGTGTTTTGTGTGCACGAATGTTTGTGTACCATGTGCATGCCTGGCACCCATAGAAGCCAAAGAGGTTGTTGGATCCCTTGGAACCAAATATGTGGGTGGTTGTGAGCTTCTACATGGGTGGTGGGAATCAAACCCAGGTCTGCAAGTGCAGTAGGTTCTTTTAACTGCTGAGCCATCTCTCGAGCCTCAAAGGTACAGCTTAGACTGGCCTTGGTCATAATCCTCTTGCTTCTGCCTCCACAGTATATCCCCCTGCTGGTGTATTCACCACAGTGGGCTCTAGTGACTCTTTTTTGATTTATTTATTTTTATTGATTGATTGATTGATTGATTGAGACAGGGTTTCTCTGTATAACAGTCCTAGCTGTAGACCAGACTGTCTTTGAACTGACAGAGATCTCCTGTCCCTGTCTCCCAAGTGCTGGGATTAAAGGCATGGCCCCCACTGCTCAGCTCTGTCGACTATTTTTAAAGGCAAGATTCAATCTCCGTTTTGCATATAGTGCATCTTTTAATTTAGAATCAGTGTGTAAAATTTCCACTTTTTTCTTCCCGCTACGCTTATATTCAGCTGCATTTTGTGAAACTAAATATGTACCTGTTATAGAGGCTTAACCCACGTATTTCAATACCCGTTTCACCTCACATAGTTTGTTAATCACTCTGGGGCTAGCTAGGAATCAAAGAGAGCTGTCTGTCATGAAATTCTTTTGTAATGTGAAATTACTAGTTTTGGTTTGCTTCAGTATGATACAAGGTGGTTAAACCAAAAATGCAGATATTATATAGCTCTTTAAGATAATATAACTAGATAAGATAAGATTTGTTATCTCTAAACACTTAGTAATGTTCTAATAACCTGTCAAGCAATATTTTGCAATAGAATTTTGAGGGATGGCCTATTTTTAAAATGATGATAAAATATACTCTCAAAAGTTAATAGTAAATTAAAAATAGATTATTAAAGATTGGGTTAGAAACAATGACCTTTTATAGCTGCTACAGTTTGTTTTCTTTTTATTTATTCTTCCTTCATATAATACATCTAGACCGTAGCTTCCCCTTTCTCCTCTCCTCCCATTTCTCCCCTCTCACTTCCCTCTCATCCAGATCCACTGCATGGGTTCTCCGTTTCCCTTCAGAAAAGAGCAGGCTTCCCAGTGATATCAACTTAACATGGTATGGCAAAATGCAGTAAGACTAGGCACAAACCCCTACATCAAGATTGGGTGAGGCAATCCAGGAGGATGGAAAGGGTCCCATGCAAAAGAGTCCAAGACATCCCACTCCAATTGTTAGAAATTAAGCAACCACAGCGTGTATGCAGAAGACCTACCGTAAACCCATACAGGACCTGTGATTGTCATTTCAGTCTCTGTGAGTCCGTGGACCCTGCTTAGTTGATTCTGTGGGCCATGTTCTCCTGGTGTCTCCACACCTCTGGTTCCCACAATGCTTCCTCCTCTTTCGAGAGGTTCTCTCAGCTCCATCTAATGTTTGGGTGTGGTAGACCCTACAGTTTTAATTTCACTGTATCTGTATCTGTAGTACCAGAGCTTTATAGACAGTAAAATGCATGTTAAATGACAGAATATTCAGTACTTATGTTTTCTTAACGGTATTATTTAGGATACCTTGTCAATGAAAGTAACATAATTAAGGTATTTATATTAATTAGTAAGTTACTATAGCAAAGACCTGTAGGAGGTAACAACAAAAAGTCTTGTTTGTGCTTTGTTCCTTGTGGATGCTCTAAAGATTTGATGATTTTTGCCAATTATTCTGCCTTTTTATCTCCCACCAAAATGCTTAGTAGTCCTAGATCAGTAGCATTTCTTTATGACTAGAATTGAACACCTTGTGATTATAAATATGGTAAGCTTGGTTTTGGTTACTTTAAGGATTTTTAATCAATGGATAAGACAGATACTGGATTATAGTAAATATATTGATAAGTAGTTGGAATTGGGGTAAGAGTTCTTGTAAATGGAGGTGTAATTTTTCTGTCCTGACCACTTAGTCCCAAACAAACACACCAAAGTTTATAATAATTACAAAATGCTCAGCCAATATAATAGCTCAGACTTATTATTAACTAGCTCTTACTTTTCAGTTAATCCATGTGACCTATGGCTTTACCCGTCCTCTGCTATCTTGCTTCTTGGGCAGCTGACTCAAGTTTCTGTCAACTCTGCCCTTCTTCATCCCAGTCCTCCGTTTGATTGTCCCACCTAACTTTATCCTGCCTTGCTATAGGCCAAACACCTTTATTGCTAACCAATTAACATACTACATATTCACAGCACTTACAGAAGGATCATCCTTCAGCAAGTTCTCATGAATAAAGGCTTGAGATATTTAAATTGATGGTGCTATCAAAAAGCCTGAGCAAAATTTTGCTTTATCACAAAATAGCATAACTCCACGTTGGCCCAGAGCCTGAAGTAATATAAACTGAATTTTAAAAGGCTGTTCATAAATAATCCTGTGATAAGAATTTAGACCTTTAATGGATTGGGAAATATGTTCAAAACGAAAATCCAAACCTCTTATTTTTCACTTCCATATTTAGAAAAGAGCTGGCAGAACCAGCAGAAAGTTTGCAGGAGTGATGGGAAGCATTCCCCCTCCTATCCTAGACCTACCAACTCAGGCTCTCTAGGGAAGAGTCATGTATACCTTTATTCTCAACTCACTTGAATGCTTTCTCGGATGTCAAAACCACTGCCTTAGTTTGTCTGTGAATTGATTGGCTACTGATAGAAAAAGGACATCATTTTTGTCTGTCTTAACTTGCCAAATCATAAAATATTTGCTTAGTTTACTTAGTTAATAAACACTCTGTGGTAGAAATTGACATTGTCTCTGTATTTTGTTTTCAGAGTAACTGTTTTTGGATTATCAACAGTTGGCATTTGATTGAAAAGTGCAGGTCAGAGTTAACTTTTATATATTTCTTTTCCTTCTAGGAACCAAACAGCTTAAACATATTTTGTTAAAAGATGTGGATACTATTTTTGAATGTAAATTATGCCGTAGTCTCTTTAGAGGATTACCAAATTTAATTACCCATAAGAAATTTTACTGCCCACCAAGTCTCCAAATGGATGACAGTAAGTTCTAGTCCTATATTGTTATACATTTTAGAGTTAAGTGTTTTTTTTTTTACTGCTTCTATGTATTTTTAAAGTGGTATTGATATCAGTTATAGATAATTTAGTGATGGAGAATAAAATGAAACACTTGACATTGTTATATTCAGTTTCCTGGATAGTACTTTGATATCAGTGCTTTCCACTTGGATTTTCCTAATTTATGAGTTTTAATCTGTGAATGTATTTATTTGTATTGAAGTAATGAGGATTGTTTTTGAATATTTATGCAGTTCATATAGTTTAGTTAGTATTTGAAAGTTACAATATTAATGCTGTCTTTAAGGGAGCAATTTCATAGTATATTTCTTTCAATTTGACAACTTATTGCTAAATATGTTTGATTACTTACTTAGATTCTCTTTAAGTAAATGAGAATGCATCCAATAAATAGCAAAGAATGAGTAAATTACTTGATATTTTGGGAATGGCAGAGAACAATTGAAATATTTATTAATTTTTCTAGTGTTTTCTGGATCTTAATTTGAAGATCAGATTTGTTCTTAGCAGAATGTGTTTAGATGTCACATAGTGTTAGAGTGTATGTAAACTAACAGCATCAGTACTTCTTGTGATTAAGGCAGGTAGCATGCTAATAGTCTTTGTGGCACTAAATGTCTGAATTTATGTACTTTTTTGTATGAATAAATAATAAACATGTATAGTATTATTATTTTCTTGCTTTAAAGAATATAAGTTCTTTAAAACATAATAATACAAGGTAACTTCATTATTTCTTGTTCAGGGATTTAAACTTGGTGGACTTAAAAAAATGAGACACTTATTAGCCTGATACCATAGATATTTTGTAGATCTTTTTGCATTTTCAAACTCAATTTTTAAAAAAGGTTTTGGTAGGGAGATAGAATGCAAAAACTGAAGAGCAAAATATTTCTTTAATTATTATCAAACTATGTTAAGTATATTATAGGGGATAGATAAAATAAATATTTCATATTTGTCTAGAATTTTTTACATGAAGAATATAGTTATACTTATGGACATTCATAAGATAATTCTTAATGATGTTTTATTCATTCTGGGTTATGGGAACTTGGATTGGTTTTGCCAGTCTAAAACTTTGAGACTAAAAATAATAACACTTTCATGTTTAAATGTTTTTCTTTCTTCTTTTTTCTTTTTTGGTGTTTCAAGACAGGATTACTTTGTGTAGCCCTGACTTTCTTGGAATTTGCTCTGTAGACCAGGCTGGCCTCAAGCACAGATATCCACCAGCCTCTGCCTCTCAAGTGCTGGGATTAATGGTGTAGGCCACCACCGCCTGGTCATTTTTTATTGTTTCAGACAATTTATGTGCTTGTATTTGAGCTTATTGGACTTTTTATTATTGAGCTATAAATTAAAAAGTAGTTTAGAGGCATCAGTTAAAAATCTAACATTTTAATTAAAGTAGTATTTTATTCTTCGTGTTCTTCATTGTATTTAGATTGTAGAGGTTTTTATGTAGTGCAAGTGATAGATGGTTCTGCCAGATTATTGTGCATTCTTCTTGGCAGTTCTGCAATGTACTTTTATGAAGGTACATAATAATAGTAAAGCTTTACTATTTACAAAAGGAAAAAAGGCTGGGAAAATGGCTCTTGTCACACTTGAGGATCAGAGTTCATGTCTCCAGAACCCACATGCATACAGGGTGGGCATGGTAGCCTGCCTATAACTCCAGCCTCAGAAAGTGGAAACGGGAATCCCTAAAGCAAGCAGACTAGCAAGACACATTAGGGAGTTCTAGGTTTGCTTCAGAGAAGCTGCCTGAATGGAAAAGGTGAGAGTGATGGAGGCTGACTCCCAGCATTAGCCTCGGGCCTCCATAGCATACATAGACCCCTCCACAAGCCTATGTGAACACAGCCTCGGGCCTCCATAGCATACATAGACCCCTCCACAAGCCTATGTGAACACAGCCTCGGGCCTCCATAGCATACATATACACATACATCCCCACACAAGCCTATGTGAACACAGCCTCGGGCCTCCATAGCATACATAGACCCCTCCACAAGCCTATGTGAACACAGCTTCGGGCCTCCATAGCATACATAGACCCCCACACAAGCCTATGTGAACACAGCTTCGGGCCTCCATAGCATACATAGACCCCTCCACAAGCCTATGTGAACACAGCCTCGGGCCTCCATAGCATACATAGACCCCTCCACAAGCCTATGTGAACACAGCCTCGGGCCTCCATAGCATACATATACACATACATCCCCACACAAGCCTATGTGAACACAGCCTCGGGCCTCCATAGCATACATAGACCCCCACACAAGCCTATGTGAACACAGCTTCGGGCCTCCATAGCATACATAGACCCCCACACAAGCCATAGACCCCTCCACAAGCCTATGTGAACACAGCCTCGGGCCTCCATAGCATACATATACACATACATCCCCACACAAGCACCCACATATGTAAACATACTCACACCCATGAAAAATGAGGGAAAAGGGAAAGAGGATTAGAACTATAATGGATTGTGTTGTGATTTCTAAATAGTTATTAGATTCAGTATTTGTAACTAGATTTTAGAATTACATGTGGAAATATAACTGATGCCAGCCAGCTTTGTTGCAGCAGACCTTTTGGTTGCCTGTAGAGGGGGTAGTTATTGTACAAATAAATAAAACTAGATTTATTTGTAAACTAATAGTTTTTAACCAGTTTTTTCAGTAAAGTTTTGTCATGTTGAGAAAATTGCTTAAGACTGCTTTTTTTTTCTTTTTAGCCTTTTATGTTGACTTGCAGACATTTTTTATTTCTGTGAGATGTTCCAAGTGTCTCAGTGGAATTAAGTTACATTGTTTATTAGACTTATATTAGCTAAAATACTATTATATCACATTAAAAATCATTTATATATATCATATCCTGCCTGATATTATATCCATCCTGGGTTGTAAGAACTTGAGTTGTCTTTGGTACTCTAAAATTTTTAGACTAAAAATAAATAATAGTATTTTTATCGTTTAGGACTTACCATCCATATGCTTATGTATTTTATAATAAGGGAACTTAGAAGGAGCTCTTCAGATTTACTTTTCTCATCTGATGGTAAATTACAGCAAAGTTTTAATTTAGTTAATAACTAGATTTTATATTCATAAAATGCTGAAAAAAGTGCTGTAAAAAGATACATGCACTACTAAAACATAAGCTTCCTTATATATTTTAAAATATTCAAGGGTTAGAACAAGTTAATTATTTCAGCTTAAAAACAGTTGTTTTTTTCCTTTAACAGACCTTCCTGATGTAAATGATAAGCAAAGCCAAGCCATAAATGATCTCCTAGAAGCCATATATCCAAGAGTGGACAAGAGAGAGTATATTATTAAGCTAGAACCCATAGAAACCAATCAGAATGCAGTGTTTCAATATATTTCAAGAACTGATAATCCTGCTGAAGTCACAGAATCAAGCAGTACCCCTGAGCAGACTGAAGTCCAAATACAGGAGACAAGCACAGAACAGCCAAAAGCTGTCCCAGACACAGATGCTGACGTGGTGGAAGTCATGGAGCCTCCTCCTGAAGAGACTGTTGTAGATGAAGCTGTGCCTCCCTCTGAGGAGCAGCCCCAGGAATCACAGGCTGACTTGGAAATGTCTGATAGTTCTGACCTTGGTCACCAGTTGATATGTTGTCTTTGTAGGAAAGAATTCAATTCTAGACGAGGTGTCCGTCGTCACATTCGAAAAGTACACAAGAAAAAGATGGAAGAACTAAAAAAGTACATTGAGACGCGGAAGACTCCAAACCAGTCTTTAAAAGGACGCAGTAAGAGTGTTCTGGTCTCCTTAAGTAGGAGTTGTCCAGTTTGTTGTAAATCCTTTGCTACAAAAGCGAACGTAAGGAGGCATTTTGATGAAGTTCATAGAGGACTGAGGAGGGACTCAATTACTCCTGATATAGCAACAAAGCCTGGGCAACCTTTGTTCTTGGATTCCGCTTCTCCTAAAAAATCTTTTAAGACTCGAAAACAAAAGTCTTCAAAGGCTGAGTACAATTTAACTACATGTAAATGCCTCCTTTGCAAGAGGAAATACAGTTCACAGATAATGCTGAAGAGACATATGCAAATTGTCCACAAGATAACTCTTTCTGGAGCAAATTCTAAAAGAGAGAAAGGGCCGAATAATACTGCCAGCAGTTCAGAAATAAAAGTTAAAGTTGAACCAGCAGACACTGCAGGGTCTTCACCTCCTTCTATTAGCCATTCTCCACAGAATGGATTAAAGGGAACAAATCATTCAAATGAGAAGAAGAACACACCAACAACACAGAAAAATAAAGTTAAACAGGACTCTGAAAGCCCTAAACCAGCTAGTCCTTCGGCTGCAGGTGGTCAGCCAAAAGCCAGGAAGCCAAAACTTTCAGCTGGCTTTGACTTTAAGCAACTTTACTGTAAACTCTGTAAACGCCAGTTTACTTCCAAGCAGAACTTGACTAAACACATTGAGCTGCACACAGATGGGAATAACATTTATGTTAAATTCTACAAGTGTCCTCTCTGCACTTACGAAACTCGTCGGAAACGTGATGTGATAAGACATATAACTGTGGTTCATAAAAAGTCATCTCGCTACCTTGGGAAGATAACAGCCAGCTTAGAGATCAGAGCTATAAAAAAGCCTATTGATTTTGTTCTAAACAAAGTGGCAAAAAGAGGCCCTTCAAGGGATGAAGCGAGACATAATGATTCCAAACATGACGCCACTTCCAATTCTCCTAGTAAAAAGTATGAAGTAGCTGACGTCGGTATTGAAGTGAAAGTCACAAAAAACTTTTCTCTTCACAGATGCAATAAATGTGGAAAGGCATTTGCCAAAAAGACTTATCTTGAACATCATAAGAAAACTCATAAGGCAAATGCTACCAATTCACCTGAAGGAAACAAAACCAAAGGCCGAAGTACAAGATCTAAGGCTCTTGTCTGGTGAGGAACAGTTACAGAGTTTTGTTCCCCCCTCCCCCTCATCGAACTAAAAAAAAAAATCATTTGGCCATAATTTATAGCTGGTTCCATTTTAACATATTTTCTTTCATAAATCATAGAGCAGTAGGAACTGCAAGAGGGATGGATGGTTATTGCTTTTCTCTCCCAGTGACCTTTATTCCAGTAGCATGGGAACAAAAGCTAATTTCAGGACGTGCCTCCCACAGGACAATGCACTGTAGCTGCAGGTAGATGACACGGGCCAGTGCTTCTGTTTTAATGTTGTAAAATACATACATTTATTTTGGTCTATGTTTACATAGAAATCTGGTGTTTAACTAACTCGCACAGGTTTAATTTGACTCAGTCTATTAATTTTATTCAATCTACTAATCCTAATGCATTGCAGGAAAGTTAAATAGATCAGAATGAGTTTATGAAGGAGATAATTATAGAAAAAACATTTTAAGGCACTGTAATTATTGTAAAAATTTGTAGGTTAAATAAAGTGTAGCACTTAGAGAAGAAACCCCCAGTTGGAATATAGAAGGATTAATACTGGCTATTTACTTTTAGCCCACCGCTTCCCGGGGACGGGGAAAGTTAGTAAACACAGTGAATTGTTTCTTCTCCTTGGGAGTATATGTTAGGGAGTTTGGAAGGTTTGATCTATAGGGGATAGATTTTTTTCCTTAGATACGTATACTCTTGTTTCCCTTTCTGTTTAATAAACTTGTAAGTGACCATTTCAACGTAGTTAGTATTATTCAGAAGTGATGTGTGTGGTGTGTGTGTGTGTGTGTGTGTGTGTGTGTGTGTGTGTGTGTGTGTGAGAGAGAGAGAGAGAGAGAGAGAGAGAGAGAGAGAGAGAGAGAGAGAGAGAGAGAGAAAGAGAGAGAGATTGTGACCAAAAGGAAAGCAAAATCCCTATTTGGAAGAAAGAACAATTCTACTTTTTAAAGAAAGTTTTGGAACAATTAAATATTTTAAGAAGATAAGAAGTAGACTCCCAGTACTTGTTTTCGTAAGTCTGTATTTTTAAAGTTTGCTAGCAGCCTTTGCCCTCGCAATTAGACGGCTATGCACTTAGTATTAAATAAGCTTGAGATATGGGCTCTAATGCAAAGGCCTTAGTTGAGTGCTGATTAGCATGCCATGTGGTTTGATTGTCACATTGTCTTTGTGTGGAAACTTGAGGTAAAACCATCTTTTAGAAGTCATTTTACTGTTGTGCAATTTTAAGACCAAGGTTTTATTGGTAAACTCAAAAGTGTTCATTTATTCCTATTTCTCCTCAGATAACTTCAAGTGATGTACGAAAAGGTTTGGAGTTCATTTTTGTGGAAAGACTTTAAGTTGTTAGAACCACTAAACGTCTTCACATGGTACTATGAGGAAAAAAAGAACATTTTCATAAATTTTCAACTGTAACTGCTGATTTCTGACTAAAACAATAACCATCTAACCAGTTTCTAAAGGCAATGCCCATTCCAGCACTTTTGAGTAGCTGTGATATTATATTTTGTCTTCATAGACCTTGTACATATGGTCTACAATTTCTACAAAAATGTTGGGAATTTTGCTTTCCAAATTTGTTGATTAAAGTGATCAACAACCTGAAGAAAATAATAGTTTTTAATTGATTGAAACTTTGTATTTCTAGTGGTTTATTTCACTTTACATGCAAATTTTATCTAGATTATATAGGTAAATATGATTTTTGTAGGAAGTATGTTGGGATCAAAAGACAAATTAGTATCAATATATTATGAATATTTAGTAGCCTACTGAATATTTATAATTATTTTGCATCCATTTATATTTGAGTTTTTCTTTAGCACTTAAATGTTTGAAAGTTTTATTCTAAAATATATACTACAAAGAAAGTTCCAGTTCATTTTATGCATAGATCATTATTACATTTATCATTTGTAAAAACATCAGAAGTTTTTATGAAAATGAAACATTCCCCTATTTTTCCTTAAATTTTATATAAAGCACTTTAATGGTAGATGCTATCTTATTTCTCAGTTCCTATTTTTTTAAAGAACACATTTACTAATGTTTATATGAAGGTAATAAATAGCTTACTGATATTTTATAGATGCAGACAATCCATGTGCAACCACTTCTTATGTTTCTAGTTTAGTTCTTTAAATGTTGCTGTAAAAGGAAGATAGGGGTGTCCTTCCTAATTTTTTTCTCCCAAGGAAAAATTTTAAATGACCACTTTAGGTAATATTTGATTCCTACTGTAAAATTGAAAATAATGAATTCTTGTCCATCTTTTGTAATCAAGATTTTAGGAAAAAAGAAATACATCTATCTTTAGGAAATTTTGGGCAGGTTTTTGTGTATCAATATTTTGTAATTTTAGGGAATATTTTATTTTTTAGTAATTTGTGTCAAATTATTTTAAAAGGTACTGCAGAAAATATACCGTGTTTTTATGTAGGTTCACAGCTGTACTTAGAATGGACCCTGTCCATCTGTATACTTTTTGTATAAATTTTTAAATGTCAAATATCTAGAAGGTCATAATAAAATGCTTCTATAGTTAGCAGAACATTACCCTTCTCAGTGCTCTGCACTAAAATATACTGTGAAAGGAAACTAGAAAGACTGTAATTGTTGCTGGAAATGTTCTATATTGAATGTACATGTTTTTGTTGGAAAATGTACTATATGTGATGAAAATAAACCAGACGAAAAGTTATTTCAGCTAAATGTGCTTCGACATGGGTACATTGGTTGAAACTTAAATGTTTGATTATCAAACCTACTCAGAGACGATGAGCAGCTACACTTGAATTATATCCTGATAGTTTTATTTTAAGAAGTAATGATTTCTCTTTAATTTAAAAGCAGATAACTTTTTCACAGATGGAAAATTTGTACTTAGAGGTCTAACTTTAATGACTAATAGCATAATATATTTAGGGACCAAATGTGTAGTAGGTGGCATTTAATTTATAAACCATCTTCATTAGTTGCACATTATTAAACCTGTATTTTTGACATTTGCAAGGTGTTATTTTTTTGTGCATTCCTACACACAATACATACTCTGTTGACCTTTTCTAGCCTGTTTTACTTGTAATTATTGTAGGAAGAAAAGAAAAATAGCTTGATGTTGGAGGAGGGAAGACACACTGGAAGTTCTTTACTTATGACCCCCTGTTCAAAGTATGTTTCCCCCTTAATAGTTCTTGTGCCACAGAAGAAGACCTTAGAAGAAGAAAACACATGTGCCTTCCACAGAATTCCTCAGGCCATTATGGAAAAACCTTGCCTAAAGTGGGAGGACCTCGGTGGGGGCGTTTTGTAATAGTAGACAACAGGCTAAACTGGAGCCAGTTTAGATCAAATAAGGTATTTGAAAGTATTTGTTTTGCCTGTTCCTTTTTGACCTGTGCATCTACCTTTTGGATTTATTGTGTCCAAAGCTTTTCTGCATAGTCTGGACGAACAAATGTTGATATGACTTTGTTAGTGCACTTTGAAGTGAGTTAGTAGTCATCCAAAACTGGTCATTTATATTTACACCTGTCTCTGGTTATAAAATTATATCTACTTTAGCTGCTATTTGATCAAGAGTTTTTTCTAAACCAGATGGCGCATGTCTATAACCCAGCAATTAGGAAACAGAGGCAGGGGAAATTTAAATGACCGCTTTAGATAACATTTGATTCTTACTGTAAAATTGAAAATGATGAATTCTTTTTTTTTTTTTTTTTTTTTTTTGATTTTTCGAGACAGGGTTTCTCTGTGGTTTTGGAGCCTGTCCTGGAACTAGCTCTTGTAGACCAGGCTGGTCTCGAACTCACAGAGATCCGCCTGCCTCTGCCTCCCAAGTGCTGGGATTAAAGGCGTGCGCCACCACCGCCCGGCTGAAAATGATGAATTCTTGTCCATCTTTTGTGATCAAGATTTTAGGAAAAAACCAGATCTCTTTTTATGATAATTTAAAGGAATTTTTCTCAAGAGTTTATCTTCCTTCCTAAAGACACCTTCTCTCCTTGAGGGTGGGCAAGAACAGAAACAGCCACACAGTTATACTTCACCTTGTTTGGATTGACCAGTGCAGTGAGAACTGGATGAGGTCTGGCTGACAGTAGTAGGCAGGCGTTCATCGGAATGGACAGACTGACAGGTGGATTTGTTGTTCTTCAAGAAGAAGAACCCCCTGGAAAACATAAATTATTAATTTTTAATATAGTTTTGTTTGTATGAACTGAGCTTTTGGTTTGCACAGGCTGCTTTTTACTGCTGAAAGTACTTCCACATTTTTTAAAGAAATTATTTATTACATTGCTTTGTAGGCAGGATGCAGCCGTGGAGGGCTGTGCAGTTTGCTGTGACTATGTTGTGAGAACATGGAGCTATCCTCTAGGTCTATGGCAGATATGTATGGAAACAGACAGTATCATTCCCTGTTGAGACACTGCAAATGATCTTCAGATAGCATCACTACTGACAACGACATTGGAATGTCCCTAGGAGTTAGAAATTAGGTCCCTAGGTTTCTTACTGTGGCCCGCAGGAGTACTTCAGATCCTTTTCTTTTGGAGTTGTGGAAGTTATTTCTCTAATGGACTCCATAGTTTATCAGGATTATGATTTAGCCTTGGTTCTGAGAGTTGATCCTAAGCTAAGCTGTAGGATACATAGTATAATGTTGTCTCTGCTCTTAGACAAAAGCCCTCTTGTGCTCTGTGCTTTTCTTTGCACTCTGGTTTTGTGCGCTAAATATGTAGGATAGGCAATCTTAGAAGCAGTCAGTTGGTTTCTGAAGCGCATGCTAAGATGCACAATGAAAACACGTCTTCTTAAACTTACTAATCAATATTTTCCCATTCTAATTCATCTTTCCTCTCTAATTTGCGTCTTTATCTTCTGAGCTTCTAGCTTTTACCTTGCTTTTCCCCTTCGGTTTGATTTAAAGGAGATCATTAGTCCCAGATAGCTAAACCATTTTGGGGGAGGTAAGGATAAGAGCATGCAGTTCATTTTCTTCTGAAGCGTCAGTGTTTCACACTGAATTTGGGAGGAGGAGTGTCTTCAGCCTTCTCTACCTGTTTTTGATACCATACCTTCAGAAGCAAAGGAGAACTTCAAATCATAGGTGCATCTGGTTAAGGAAAAAGCCCAGAGAGAGTATTTGGTATTTGTATATTTTTGATGTCACAGGCCTGATTTGTTCAAGTTCCTGCAATACCTAACACATTTTTGGTTTTTACCTTGTAACTGGTGCTGGCCTCACATTCACAACTCTCTACCTTAGCCTTCTAGTGCTGGGAGTTGAGGTGTGTGTTACCATGTTTGCATCTAGCTCTCTTCATTATCTCAATATTGGTGAGTTTTGCTTTAGAAAATACTACCTCTATGAAGAGTTTCTGAGAATGAAGATAAGTCTTACTGATAACTAATATTTATGGCATACTTGTGTACCACACACTTGGCTAACACTTTACATGTGTAATGTCTCTAAACTACTAATAGACCTATGACATAAGACCTGTTTCTTCATTATTCCCCATTATACAGAAAGAAAACTGAAGCTTGGAGAAGTTCAGTAACATTAATGCCCCATAGCCACTAGGAAACAGTGTGCACCATTAGTCAACACACCTTAACATCTGTCCATCTTACCAAATACAGAGCGATTCAATACATGGTTATCTTCTGGTAGCTTATGGCAATAAGCCGGAGCTAGACTAGTTGGTAGCATTTTGGATCCACAAATTCTTTCCCTTGTGGCCTTTTTAGATCTACTCTGATGTCCTCTGCCTTTGTCATTTCACCTATAAAACAGCACTGGTGTGCTTTACTGGATGAGTTTTTCAGAAGAGATGGAAGCTACATGCAAAATTCTGAGAACGGTGCCTGGCATGTTACTATAGGTGTTAGATGTTATTTCTAGAAAAGGCTTGAAAGGCAGAGTCATCTGGGAACTTTATCATTACTACTAAATTAAGTTTAGATGGGAACTTATGCATTGGGAGAGAACTTTGTTACACACCACATCTGTTGCGTTTGTACTGAATAATCAGATATTAGGAGCTTATCTTTCTTACAGTTTTTTTCACGTCTCTTGAAAAGATGTTAGGGAGTATTCAAAAGCATGTTCATTATAAACCAAGCTTTGTTTTTATGGCCTTACCCTGTAACCATCCATCTGTTTCCAACATCTCATTGCCATCTGTTCTGTCACACGTATTTCTGATCATGTGCAAAATACCGACTGGGAACAAATATTAGCTAAATTGTTGGATTTTTAAAAATAAAGCCTTATAGATATTTTGTACTGTTTGAAAGAAGTCATTCACTTACTGAAGGAATAGTTTTCAGGGCACACTGTCTGAGTCAGCAATGTCTGGTTACGGCTATGAGGAGATAAGGAACAAGCCCACCCAGTGGCAGTCATTGATGGCAGCACTGCAAACTTCAGTTAAGGCTCTGCCGTTAAAGTGACCTGCTGAAAGAACTTACTCACAAACCTGACCAGCTTGATCTTGTTTTTGACATTGGAGCTTTCCTTGTTACAATTTGCACCTCTGTGGACCTGGGTGATCTTTGATCTTAAACTTAAGAAATATGGCTGTTTTTGTTATTTTTGTAGTGGTGCTGGGAATTGAGCCCAGGGCCTTATTAATGTGACATAGGTGTTCCGCCACTGAACTTTCTTTTTAGCCCTTTCTGTTTTGAGATAGGGTCTCACTCTGTATCTTAGGCTGGCCTGAATCTTCTCCTCCTCAGCCCTTCATGACGATTCTGGTACTCAAATGCTGGTATCAAAACTTGTCTAGTATGTGAGGAATATTTATGGCAAATGAAATAATGTTTAAGTACAGAATGATATGGTTAAATTAGCCACCTCTCAAAATACAAAAGCCCTGTTTTGGATGCTTAGCACTAATAACCAGCCTTCTACCTTGAGTGTTCATATAATCTGTCAACGCTTTCAGAGTATCTAATAATGTTATGTCCAGATGAGATATTATGTAAGAATGAACTTTAAAGTGCATGTAGTTTTCATTATAATTGGGGTTTTGAATATGGAACTTTGTTACTTTCTATCTGGAAATATACTGAAAATAAATTAGCTCTGAGCAATAGAACTGTATCGTTTAGCCAGACATTCTCAGCTCTGCAAATGTCTTTTAGAAATAATTGAGATTCTTGTTCAGTATTAAGGTGCCTTAGTCTTGAACTCAAAGTGTGTGCTAGTTGTGACTGGTAACTTGGATTATGAATGGAGTATCTCTAAGGGAAAAAGAACTGAAGCAGTAGGCACTATGTGCACAGGTAACTGGATTGCAGGGTGAGGTGGGGATGGTTAGGGAAAGGAGCGTCCTCTAATTTTTTTACATAGAGGTAGTTAGGGAAATAGAAGTTTCTGTAGGGGAGTTATTTTCATAGTTTTTGTTTATTAAATATATTGAGTTCCATGGCATGCTGCCTACTGGGTATCTGTGGACATCATGTTGAGAATACCTGAGCATGATCTGTTGTGTGACAGGGTCCAGGGTATGAGGTAGGCCAGGAGGTCTCACTTTCCACAGGATATCTTCATATCTGCCAGTTATCGTTTCTGTGCTCGACTGCCTTGACTAACCTGTGCTTATTCAGTGTGATTCTAAGAACGCCAGTTCACTTAGCACACAGTCTTCACACATGCACTGTGCACACAGCAGGGAGCTTTTAAAGGAGATGGTTTCTTTCTTGTTAATATTGAAGTGTAGAATTTATGACGAAGAGGTTTTATCTTTTGTGTGTGTGCACGTGTGCATGCTGGTGTGTCTGTTTGTGCATGTACATATGCAGGCCTGAGGTTGATAGCAGGTGTCTTCCATGACTGTTTTTAGACAGGGCCTCTCACTGAATCTGGCAAGCTTAGGGGATTCTACCAGTTTCCCCACATTCCTGCCCTGTTCCAAACACGGGCTGTCATGCTTGACTTTATGGAGTTGCGTGCTGGGATCTGAAGTCAGGTCTTCATGCTTGCACAGCAGACGCTTTACCTTTTCCTCAGCTCTCTGTTGTTAGTTTTTAAGGTTTAGCATTCTTTTTGAGATCTGAGACTAGTCATAGGGGTCAGTAACAGTATCTCAACTACAGATGCTGCAAGTAGGTGTGGGAATCAGAAGGCGTGGATGGCCAGCTACCGTCCAGCGTGCCATTGTCTAAGGGCTGGTGTGCGAGTGCGTGTGCACTCGTTAAAGTCAGGCTCTCTCCTTCCTTTTTAGTTGCAAGCACATAATTTTGTTTGACTTGCATCTAGTAAGGAGAGGAGGTTCTTCTGAAAGTTTTATGTGGGGAGTATAAGGGAGAAGGAAGTGACCGGGCCTCATGGAAATCCAGTCAGATTGCCTCCATTAGATCTCCATTAGGTAGGTGAGACAAAAATGGGGAAAATCAGTGCAACCTAGCGACTGGGTGTTGCTTCTCCTCCTGTAGCCCCTCTAAGACTCACTTGAAACACTTACCTCACTTCCTGTCTTCTCAATATAGTTGTAGCTGCCAGTATGTCTGCTTCCTGCCCTTTCTGTACCTTTTAGCTGGTAGCTTGTCAGGCTTGTAAGGGAAAGTGTGATTAGTTAAATTGGGTATAGTTAGCAAATTTTTATGTAATGTTAGGGTTCTTCATAGGCTGCTAGCTAGTCTATAATGTAGTATTCTTTGGACAGATTTTTCTCTGCTGGTCTTGCCATGTGATCATTTTGGACAAGTCAGTAGCATAAAACATGGTCCTGAGCCCCACAGAAGGAAGCTTTTGCTGAGGGTATTGTGCTAGACTATAATAAGAATTGTAATGTTTATAAAGACTAATTAGTTTAAGGGCAGCCCATGTCCTTGACTGTTACATTAATAGTCCTAGCCATACTAAGAAAATGTAGAAGATGGTCCTTTGATCAACACTGGCAGTTCCTTCTAAAGTGTTTGATGCATTTCCATCTTTGACTTTGTAGTGTCACGGAAATCCTGGTATTTTTATGGAAAAAGAGCACTTGTGTTTCCTATAGCAGCATTTATGTTATTTATAAAACAAAAATATTAGAAACTGTCTTCTACATAGGTCTGATGTAGGAATTTTATAAATTAACGATACAGTATATCTAAAGACTTGACATTATATTGCATTTAGTATACTTGGTTTTCTTTGCCTCATTTAATCGGCAGAAACAGTTGTGACTCTTGTCGTGCCCCTGAAGTTGCTATCTGCTGAAGTGCTCTCTAGCACCAGTTTCTGTGTTATCTTTCCTGGCCGTTTGTTGTTCGTTGCCTTTTGAGGGGGCATTACTCTTAACTGTGAAAAGTCAGAGGTAATATCTGTGGTAAAGCCAAGATACAGAGCAGTTTATTAGGTTAGAGCAAACCATTATTTCATGGGGTGGAGTGTGGTGGAGTGCTGGAATTTGATGACATATTTGGCAGAACCATTTGTTAATTTGGTTCTTTTTTTATTGACTTTTATTGAGCTCTACATTTCTCTCTGCTCCCCTCCCTGCATCTCCCCTCCCCCTTCAACCCTCCCCTAAAGTCTTCATGCTCCCAATTTACTCAGGAGTTAGTTTGGTTCTTGACTGTTATCTTATTCAACAATATATCTTTCTAAGTTATGATCTCACTTCATCCCTTGGTCCCGCCTTTCCTTTCTTTGTCCCTTCCTTTCTCCACTTGACATTCCCACTCCTTTTTCTTGATAGACATCAGGCTGTGGGTGTATGAATATATTTACAGACAAGTATTGCCTTGTCTTTGTGTGACCAATGTTGTGTGCTGTACCTGGCACATAACAGGTGTTGAGATGGTTGAAGGACGAAAGGAACAGGACATCATTAATTTCTGGCTTACCGGTAGTCCACAGTCTATCTTGGCTTTCACGCCACCATCTAATTCACAATCTTCTAACCATGAGTTGCTATCAGGTCTGCTACTGGACTTGCACCTGCATTCTTTGTGTGCGCCTCCCAGTTTATGCCATTGCTATCAAGTAATGATCACAAGTACAAACAGAGAGAAGGGCACGTTGACTGCTGATCTTGTAATTAATTGCAAACTGTGAGGATGCTTTTAATAATTTTTTTTGATAATTTATACCTATTGAGTTTTATAAAATACAGCTCACTTTTGCAATAAATGAAACTTACCATCTCTGTTGAATAGTTTTCATATCTGTTCTTCCCGTTACCTGGCTAATCAGAATCCTCGAAAGTATTTGGACATTTCTTCCTTAAACTCTTGATGCCATCACTGATCCGTGTCTCTCTCTCCTACTCCCGAAAGCTTCACATTTGACTCCTGGTGCACGCCTTTAATCCCAGCACTTGGGAGGCAGAGGCAGGCGGATCTCTGTGAGTTCGAGACCAGCCTGGTCTACAAGAGCTAGTTCCAGGACAGGCTCCAAAACCACAGAGAAACCTGTCTCAAATAAAAAAAAAAAAACAAAAACATTTGACTCCTGCTAGCTCTCCTATTAGTGTAGTGCAGACCTTGTCTCTTACATTCTCTTTAGTAATAGTCTTTTAGCCAACCTCTTTTCTCACTTCTGTGCTGTTGCCAGAGCTGATTTTCTAAAGCAAAGGTTCCTCTGTGCTGTATGCCTGTCCACTGCTTGACTAACTTACTCATCCTTTAAGTATCAGCTTAAATGTCGCTTCTCAATAAAATGCCTCTCCCTGAAGTCCAGTATCCTCTCCTCGTCCTAGTGTCCTCTAATATAGAGTTTGTAATCAGCTTATATTATGGATTGATTTGTTTATTGTTTATCTTTCCACTGAAAAGACTGATGTAAGTTAGATGTACACTTCCATGTTTAGCACAGTAGTTGGGACATGGCAGTGCTTTAAAAAGTGGGTGGATGAGAACTTAGGACAAGAGTATTACAGGATCCTAAACTTTGTAACATCTTGTAGACGTTGGCTTAATGCTGCCCTTTCTGATATAATATGGACCCTTTCCTAACCATAGGTCATGACCCAGCCAAGGCAGCTCTAGAGTCACCTTTGTTTCATTCAGGTAATTCTCATTTCTGAGGAAACCCAGGCAGGTAGCAGGTCATTAGATACTCTTCCTATGCATTTTCTCCAGAACTCTTTCTGGGATAGGTAGTTTTGAAGATGGGGCTTGGAATACTCGTGTCTGTATAGGAATTCTGTACTCCCTAAGGTCAAAGAACTTACACAGGGCACGCATGTGTACCTTCAATTTATTTAGCATCTTAGGAGATAATCCATTTAGTTTGTTATTTCTGATGACAGCAGCTCTCCCTCAGGTTCTAGGGCTAACGGTGAAAAGGACTGAATGGTGACCTTTTCAGAGGTGCACTTCTTTATAAGCTGTGTTCTTCCAGGATCATTGCGAGTAGGTGAAGCTTAGAACATACAGAGTAAATCAGTGTCAGTGAGTGCATGCGTTCACTTCAATGATTAAATCTATGTGGACTTTCATTAAAAATTCGTTTCCTAGATTTATTTATTTTTATAAAATGTATATGGGTGTTTTTTCTGTAAGTATGTTTATGTACCATGTCCATGCCTGGTAGCTGCAGAGGTCAGAAGAGGGTCTTGGATCCCTTGAAACTGAAGCTAACAGTTGTTAGCTGGGATTCAGACCTGGGCCCCCTGGAAGAGCAATCAGTGCTCTTAACCACAGAGCCATCTCTCCAGTTCCTCCTCTATTCTTCTCAGTACACTTGAGTGGCACTTTGTGCCAAGAGGACTGTGCCAAGCATTTTAGGGGCCAAAAAATGACACCATCTTGTTATTCACAAGTTTAAATGTAGACTTTTTCATGGCTTTGATTTGGGCTGTGCATTCTAAAGGATATTTTCATATTATATTTCTTAATCATATAAAGTTTGAATTAACTTCCCTTTAAAACTTTATTAATTTTATATCCTTTGTTACAAAGATATCCTTCCTGATTATTCACGTTAGAAATGACTTGCCTGACCTCTTCCTACCTGCAGACCAGCATTTCAGTTCTCCACCTGCTCTACCCCCTTACCATCCGGTTCTGCCCTTCCTTTCCTGACCTCTGTCCTTTGCTGATTTGGGTCACCTTCGTGCACTAGCATAATGACTAAGGCGACAGAACTGCTCTAACGGACTGTTTTGTGCTCACATGGTGGCCACCTCAGCCTGGAGCCAGAGGTTTTCTAAAGTAGGAAGCTCTGAGCCACACTCTTTCTGCAAGACACTGCGGCCTCTTGTTTAGTTTCCCTTGTATTACCTCCCCATCTCCTCTTTGAGGACTTGCCTTCCCTGTCGTAGTAGATGTCCCTTCAGTGCATCAAACCCATTTTCTAATTTTTCCTTTATAGCAATTACTGTAGTGCTTTATACTTATGTGTGTGGTGAGGTCTCCCTAACTACTGAAAAAGCCATTTAAGGGGGCCACATCCATTTGTCCCATGTCTTAGGTGCCCAGTATAGCATCTGCTACACAATATGTGACCAACAGGTAGTATTTGTGCAGGAAGTAAGTTTTGGATGGAGACAGTTTAGTGATCTGCAAAACTGCTCCAGAAATATCCCATGACCATTTATTATTGAGAGAGGCATTGCTAAGTTGTATCTTTATGACTTAATTTAGATTCTACATACATTTTCATACTCAGATTGCATGACACCATTGACAGTTTGCGAAACTGTTTTCTCATATTTTGGTTGAGTAGTATGAATAATATTTCACTATTGGATGATTCTTGCCATGTTGTTAAAAAAATCTCACAAATTTGTGCTAGTGGGACCTTGTGATTTAGAATGTATTTTTTTTTCCAACAAAGAGTCATTGTGGATGGAACTCTTTAGACCAGTGGTTTTCAACCTTCCTAATGCTGCAACCTTTTAATACAGTTCCTCATGTTGTGGTGACCCCGACCATAAAATTGTGTCATAACTTCTTAATTTGGTACTCTTATGAGTTGTTATGTAATATTTGTGTTCTCCAATGGTCTTAGGTGATCCCTCTGAAAGGGTCGTGAGAATTGCTGCTTTAGAGACTGGCATCCTTCTTGGTTGACCTCAACCTCTGTAGAGGGAAGTTATTCATCTCATGTAAAGGAGTTTATATAAAAACACAAATCACCATTTGCCCTATCTTACACTGTAGAATGCTTATAATACTGTGAATACATATCTTATTTTCAAAGTAGAAGAGGAATTTGGTATTTTAAGGAATTCTGTAAAGCCAGTTTCTTGGGTTATGTTAGTGGGTGGTTGTTTAACCAGGATATGAATCTGAATTTCCTATGAAAAACTGAAACTGAAAACAACATATACCCTGGCCTTTCTTGTTTATATACCGTAGTTTCTGGTGGTGACAGCTGATGGTATGCACAAGTTATGTCTTGTCTCACATGCATGGGGCCAGAAGAATCTCAGATTTGGGATGCTTCTGGATTTTGGATGTTTGCATATTAAACAACAGGATACCTTAAGAATGGGATCTAACATCAAAAATGAAGTTTATTTGGGTTTTATAGACACTGTACATATAAGCTGAAGTTATTTGCTTAGTATTTTTAATTTAGTTACATTTTGATTGTGGCCAGGTTTGAAATTTTCTATTTGTGTTGTCATTGGCACTCAAACAATTTCTGACTTTAATTTTTGGATTAATATGCCTGTTGTGTTTTTAAAAATGTTGAAGACGGGTGGTGGTGGCGCACACCTTTAATCCCAGCAGAGATTTAATCCCAGGAGGCAGAGGCAGGTGGATCTCTGTGAGTTAAGAGGCCAGCCTGGTCTACAGAGCAAGTTTCAGCACAGCCAGAGCTACACAGAGAAACCCTGTCGAAAACCAAAAAACAAACAAACAAAAAACCAAAAGAAAAGATAAAAGATGTTGTTTGTAAACCTCCTGTCATTAATCATCGGCCCAGACCCTTTTAGCTTCCTATCATCGGCTCCCATGAAATTGGGTTCTTTGAAATTCCTCTCTTTTGTTTTTTGTTTTGTTTGTTTTGAGACAGGGTTTCTCTGTGTAGTCCTGGCTGTCCTGAAACTCATTTTGTAACCCAGGCTAACCTTGAACTCACAAAAGTTTGCCAGCCTCCACCTGAGTGCTAGGAATCTGGGGAGTGCTAGGAATCTAGGCGTACATCACTACTGCCTGGCTGGGATCTTGTAAATTCTCATCAGCAAAGATATAGAGGTAAATAACTACACATCAGAAGAACTTGGAAGCACAAAAAGAAAATTAGTTTCGTTTGGGGGCTATGATAAAGGACAAGAAGGTCACCAGTATGACTGCATGTATGGGGGGGGGGAGGAAGCTGTTTCCCTGCTACTGATGCGATGTCCTAGGCACACAGTGGAGCAGTTGTTTGCTAGGCCCAGGTAACCCAGATTCCTGACTGATGAACACGCTGGCTTCACGGCAATGGAAGGGTTGGTTACTTGTCAGACAAGTTGTGTCTGGAGTTTGGTATTAATTTCCCTTTTAGAGATTAAATTTGTTTAAACCTTAATGAGTAAAAGATGAAAGAAACTTTAAAATATCAAGTGAAGTTAGTATTACAGTAATTAGTGAATTGTATTTTTTTTTGTTTTGATTTTTAGACAGGATCTTGTTATAGCTATATAGTATGGACCATACTATGTAGTCTAGGCAGGACTTGAACTCAGATCCTCCTGCCTGAGTCTTTCACATGCTGGTATAGGTATGTGCCTTGCTTAACACGGCCTCTCCTCCTTAGCAGTTGTTATCAAAGCCAAAGAATTTCATGGACTGTATTCTACAACTTTCGCTGTTCTGTATCATCCATTCTGAAAACATCGCGAGCTCAGCTTTCTGTGCTTGGGACACAGAGCTTTGCTAGGGTTCCTTCCAGGTACTGTGAGAGAGGAGTGAACTGTGAGGACACAGAGGTGTAATCTCAAGGCACACTGGGGTTGGCAAAGTCACTCCTAATTCCTGAATTCAGCCAGATTTAGATGAAGAGACTAGAAGCTACACTTGGATTAAGTGGAGGAATGTGAGACTAGACAGTGGCCAAATTAAGATGTTATAGACCCAGGAAGTACTTGGAATTATGTTTTCACGATTAGGAGTAGCCATTAAAAGATTTTAAATGGGGTCTTCTCAGGAGAGATGTGGAGTGGAGTGAGAAAATCAATTATGAACCAGCTTCAGCCCCGTAAACGTGATGGAACTTAAATTCATGTAAATGGCAGAATTTAGATAGATGTACAGCTAGCACAATTTCAGGGGTGGAATTTGCGAGACAATGGAGATAAGAAATGAACCCTGATGGTTTCCAGTTTCAGGCATTCTGGTTGGGCAGAATTCTCTAAAGTAGGGAATTCAGGAGGTGGAGAGAGAATGGGTTAACTTTTTGATGTGTTGAGTTTGAGGTTCTTCCCCAGAACATCTGGGTTAGTGGTCAGGAGAGACTGTCCAAGGTAGACATTTAGGGTCTGTTAATGTTCATGAAGATGTGGAAGCCGTAGGCTTTGAAGAAATTACCAGATAGAATAATAGAGTCAGTGTATCTGCTACCTCTTACATTCTTTTGGTTTATTTGGTAATTAGACGACACCTAGCTTCTATGTTTCTATTTTGGTGGTTCATTTGAGAAATGGTGTCTGATGAGAACCAGGTATCTCTATGTCTGCTTTATGTAACAGTGCATTGATATTACCTCAGAAATTGGTACATAGGTTGTAGTAGTGTGAGGAAATGTAGGTTAATTGATGTGTTTTATTCAGAGAGCTTTTGAAGTAAATCTCTGATACTTACTTTAAAAGACCACCCCTTTAAAGAGAAAATTTTATTCTTAAAATTTAAAGAGAAATATTTTATTTTTAAAATAAAACAGTATGTTAAAGTTCTTGGAATGAGTAGATTTTTGTTGCTGTTGTGGTGTTTTCCATGAACAGTCTCTATGTCTCTGACCAGACAGAAATGGCCTGCGATTCAGTTTAGGCAACATAAAGTATGGGCATGGCACAGGGACCTAAATCTGGATCCCACGCACCCATGCTGAACAAGCCAGGAGTAGCTGGATGTACCTGTAACCCCAGTATTGTGAGGTGGAGATGGCTGGATTGGTTCTAGTAGCTGCTAGCCAGCCTCGCTGAAATTGCAGGCTTCTGGACAGAAGCAGAGGAAGAGACCTGGGCACATGCTCCTACACACTCACGTTCATGTACAACACGCACCATATGTACATACTTTAAAGTAGGGTAAAATCTATATGATTAACTAACTAGTATCCATAGCCAGAGTATAACCGAAAAAAGATGCTCTATATTTAAAGACTGAACATTGAAATATGCAAGTTTTATTTCCAGAGCTGCACCTTTTGGGCTGATGAGTTCTCAGATGTTAGAACACAGGGCATGCATTGTCATATCCATTCCTTTGGACTTCACTATGCTTTCCTTGCTTCATCTTTCTCAAGGGAGGACCTAGCAATAAAACCTGCCTTGGTCTTGGATCTGAGCCATACAACAGTTCAGATGGGTAGTTTTGTCCCAAGACGTGAAGGAGCTTGTTTACCCTAAGCTCAGGTCCTCAGGAAGGGACAGTGGATGGCTTTTCAGAAGTCACAGCCCCTGTCCCGAACTCCACTCATCTAACACAGGACACCTGCTGGCCTATCCACTTTTGGGGACTGACTTTAAACAGCCGATTTTAAAGGGAAGGATTCCCAGGAGACTGTGTGTATGAAGTTTCAGTAGAGTAAGTTTTATGGGTGAGTTGTGACCCTAAAACTTAGGCTTAACAATAGAATGCTAACAGATACGAATTTTAAAAAGACAGAGTAAAGCTATAAGATTTACAAAAACAAATGCGGGTAGGGGCTTATAATTTTCTGTTCTTATGCCTTGAAAATGGTTTATGTTTTAACTTTGAATTAATCACTGAATATTAGCATAAAGGCCTGATACCCCATCAATAGCACAAAGCAGACTGCTGTAGCACTGATCTGTATTATAGCTATAACCTTTTACTAGAGTTTTACACATTTAATTTTAATTTTGTGAACACTGACCCTGTCCCTCAAAGCAGGCTTCCCTATACCATCCCCTGCTCCAGCAAAGCACTGGAGTATGATTATGAGACAATTATAAATATAATAGTACGCTCAGGTATTCAAAGAGTAACGAAAACCATAGAGTGGAAGCTCAGAGCACATTTCCTGACCTCGCTTGTTTCACGGCATTTTTATATGTGTTGTTTGTTTCTTGCCTATATGCCAATATTCTAGAGAGAAATTTTGTTTGGAAATATTTTGCAAGGTTTATCAGTGTGTAATCAGTAACCGCACACTTCAGTGTGTAATCGGTAACAACACACGCGCTCTTGGTCCCTCCAACAGTGAGCACCATCCTTGTGTACTGTGTATTTTGCCTATACTTTGTTTCTTTCTTTACCTTTTTAAGATTAGTAGGTTACAAAAATAGAAGGTTTATTTGTTGTAGTTGTTTTAATTTAGATGACTTTCTTTTCTCATGTAGTAAAAACCCAGAGTTATTTCATTCAGCAGGTCCAGTGCATAATTTTAATGGAAAACCGGCACCTCTCGGTTTCCTGGTTTTGTGTTGTTTGGGTGGAGCTGATTTCTGTGTATGAAGGTTATGACAGGAAATAATATGAGGTACCTACAAGAAAACACTGGGAAGGGCTGCCAGGCATTCTGCGTAAGTTCAGTTTCCTCATGTCTTGGGTTCTGCCCTACTAAAGAGTTGGATCTAGGTGCGTGCTGACTTATAGTTGAGCCTACTCAGTCAGTTTCTTTAAAAAGATGATCTTATCTGTATTTATGTGTATATGTTTATATGTAAACAGACGTGTATATACCTGCAGAGGCTGCGTAATGGGTGTTGAGTCGCCTCAAGCCGGGGATACAGGTGGCTGTGAGCAATTGTGTGCAGCACTGGTACCCGAACTCATCTTCTGGGAAGAGCAGCAAGTGCTCTTACTCACCGAGCCGTTTCTTCAGCCCCTAGTTGGGGCTATTCATTCTCTAAAGAAAATGTGAAGAAATAATTTTGGACATTTTTAATGAACTTACTTCTAAGAAGCAGGCCATGAGAAGCTGAATCGTCACCTTCCTACTGCTTCAGTCACCAGCATCACCATAGAAGAGCTTCCTGCTGGTGACTGCCTCACACTGTCTGTGGTACCACCAGCCCTTTGCTGGTCACACACACTCCAAAGCCTGTCTTCCTCCACTGAGCTTCCCACATCTGCCTTCCTAGCTTCACTTCTCCTCTTTGTGCTATTGCATTCATATTAATGCAGCCCTTGGAGGCCGAGACTATCCATCAGTTAAGGTCGTGGTATACATGGTTATAAATGAACAACCACCAGGCCTGTTCTCATTCTCCTTGCCTTGCAAGGAAGCAGCTGCGTGTTGGTCTCCTCATAGTGCCTTCCTATGCACTGCTCTTCCTGCTTCTGTCTTTCCACCCGTCTACGCTTGCTATCTCTTCTGCCATATCTTGGTTTAAGAAGATTATAAATGGTTTTGGGAGATTCTTGGGGTATGAAAATAAAAGGGTGAGCTTCAGCATCTTCTTATTTTAAGGTTTATTTTTAAAGTATCATGAAAGTCTACCAAGTATGTGCATCTATTATTTCTTCATTATTCAGATGTGTATATTGGAGGCTATAGTTTAGATGTGCACTTGGTACAGGGTAGAAAGAAGGGAAACACTGTCAAGTTTGCAAATTTGAATTTTCTTCCAGACTCTTGAGTACTCTGCTGTTTGTACAGCCTTCATGGAGACTGCGGGCAGAGTGTAAATAATCACATGATGTAAGCTGCCACAAAGTAAGGCTTACGGTTTGCTTTTGCCAGCTGGCATTTTATATGCACTTGTTTAACCATAATTCTGTTAAATGTAGATGGAGATGTAAAGACTTAGTGTAACTTCATTTTAAAATGGAGAAAATTGATTGCCCAGGCCGCGTGTAGTTACTGAAGAACAGAAAGGAGCCATCTTGTAAGGCTTGGTGTGTTAGGTCCTGTGTATATCTGAAAGAGCACACCGCAGAAAGGGTGCCGAGAAGATAAGTTTTCTCTCTACCACATCCATTCTCTTATTTTTCCTTCCCCAGAGGCAGGCAGTTACCAGGGTCCTGGGCTTTTACGAGCTGTCTCATGCATGTGCTACCATACACATGTATATATCATCGTAATGCAAATGGTACATATCATTCACAGTTGTGGTATCTTTTTTAAAGGCATGTTCAAAAGTATATCTGGAAATTGTAGAATCCAGGTATTTTTATTTTTTGGTTCATGAACTTTCCACTTACGTATCACTTAGGCAACTGGTGTTTGCTAACCCAAGTGAATAGACTTTAATGAGTTATTTCTATTCTATTGAATCATCTTTGTTTTAATATAATGTACTATTCACATTTCTTTTAGAGAGAAAGAAATCATGGTTGTTGATTTATTTTATAATGAATCATGCTTTTGTTAAAATATTTAGAGAAATTTATACAGCAGTTATTACTGCTAGTTACCAAAAATAGAAATTTGAATATTTACTTTTCTGTTTAAAAAAGGAAAAAAAATGGCAGAAGACTGAGGATGTAGCTTAGTGATAGAGCACTTGCTTAACGTAAGTGAAGCTCTTGGTTCAGTCCCCAGTATAAAACAAAGTAACAACAAAGCCAAAATCTAAGAAGGAAATGGTGGGAAGTTTTAGAAAATTAATTTGCCTTTAGATTTATATAAAAATATGTATGGTAATGTGCAAATAGTTAATCTTAGGGCCAGTGAGAAGCAACACTGCTGTCACCACCAAGCTGTCTGTGTGTGGATGGCACATGTATGCACTTGTGTGGACACGTTCATGTGGGTGCGCATGTGCAGGCTGCAGGTTGGCACTGCCTGTTTTTCCATTGCTTCCTCCGTGAATGAACGCCCTGAGTTCATCATTGACTGGGCTGGCTGGCTGGTGAGCTCCCGGGACTGTTCTGTTTCCAACTACCCATGGCTGGCATTCTAGATGCCCTGACTTTTGCATGGGTTCTGGGCATCCATACTCAGTCTCCACAAGTCACTGTTTTCTGGCTCATCTACAGAGTGACTGATGCTAGAGGACATAGTACCAGATTACTGCACCCAGCCTCACCGGTCCTGGTGTGCGGATGCCACCGTGCCAGTTCTTCAGTTTACACTAGGAAGTATCGGGAAAGCAAATTACAATCGGTTTCTTTTTTTCTTTTTATATTTTTATTTTACTGGAAACAGATTTTTCATATAATGTATTGTGATTATGGTTTCTCTATTCCTCCCAGTCCTCCCCGCCCCCGCCGCCCAACTCCTCCCCCATCCAGATCCACCCCCTCTCTGTTTCTTACTGAAAAACAAATAGGCTTATAAGGGATAATAACAAACCAAGATATAATAAAATAAGATAAAACAAACACGAGCCAGGCAGTGGTGGCGCACGCCTTTAATCCCAGCACTCAGGAGGCAGAGGCAGGCAGATCTCTGTGAGTTTGAGGCCAGCCTGGTCTACAATTGCTAGTTCCAGGACAGACTCCAAAGCTTCAGAGGAACCCTGTCTTGAAAAACCAAAACAAATGAATAAATAAAAAATAAAAAACAAAACAAAGTGGGATAGGTCAGAAGAAAGAGACAGAAGGAAAAGAGCTCAAGAAAAGGCACAAGAAACAGACTCAGACACAGAGACCCTCTTATTTATGTACTCAGTCCCAAGAATACACAAATCTGGAAGCCAATATATATATAAGACCTATTCATCAAAAAAACAAAAAACAAAACAAAAAGCTAAAACTGAAAAGAGAAAGCTCTGCCATGACATGGAGGGAACCTCCAAAGATACTGAATTTGTTGGCCATCTACTGCTGGGCATGCAGCCTACCCTTGGGATTTGTTTCCCCAGTGAGACTTCTTGGAGAAAACTAAGTTTTCATATGCAACTGGTTATCAGTTGAAGATTGCTTCTGGGTTATGGATGGTGTATGTGCCCACTTCTTTCAGTTCTAGGACCCCATCTGGTGTAGACCCCTGCAGGCCCTGTGCACGCTGCCTCTGTCTCTGTGAACTCACATGTGCATCCATCCTGATCCCTGCAGGCCCTGTGCACGCTGCCTCTGTGAACTCACATGTGCGTCCATCCTGACCCATGCAAACCCTGTGCACGCTGTGTCTGTCTCTGTGAACTCACATGTGCATCTATCCTGACCCCTGCAGACCCTGTGCACGCTGCCTCTGTGAACTCACATGTGCGTCCATCCTGACCCCTGCAAAGCCTGTGCACGCTGTGTCTGTCTCTGTGAACTCACATGTGCGTCCATCCTAACCCCTGCAAACCCTGTGCACGCTGCCTCTGTGAACTCACATGTGCGTCCATCCTGACCCCTGCAAAGCCTGTGCACGCTGTGTCTGTCTCTGTGAACTCACATGTGCGTCCATCCTGACCCCTGCAAACCCTGTGCACGCTGCCTCTGTGAACTCACATGTGCGTCCATCCTGACCCCTGCAAAGCCTGTGCACGCTGTGTCTGTCTCTGTGAACTCACATGTGCGTCCATCCTGACCCCTGCAAACCCTGTGCACGCTGCCTCTGTGAACTCACATGTGCGTCCATCCTGACCCATGCAGGCCCTGTGCTGTGCAAATCCTCTGTCTCTGTGAACTCACATGTGCGTCCATCCTGACCCATGCAGACCCTGTGCTGTGCACGCTGCCTCTGTCTCTGTGAACTCACATGTCCATCCATCCTGACCCCTGCAGACCCTGTGCACGCTGCCTCTGTGAACTCACATGTGCGTCCATCCTGACCCATGCAGGCTCTGTGCTGTGCAAAACCTCTGTCTCTGTGAACTCACATGTGCGTCCATCCTGTTGATTAGAGGACCTGGTTCCTTGGTATCCTCCATCTCTTCTGGCTCTTTCCAGCTCTTCTTGCACAGGGTTCCCTGAGCCCGAGGGGAAGGATTTGAAGGGGACGTGTCAGTTAGGGCTGAGTGCTGCAGAGTTTTATTCTCTGCACAATGCCTGGCTGTGTATCTCTGTATTTGCTCCCGCCTGCTTCAGGAGGAAGCTTCTCTGATGACGGATGAGCAAGACACTGATCTATGAGTACAGCAGAATGTCATTAGGAGTCATTTTAGTACTACACATTTTTGTTGTTTTAGTACAGAAGTATTTTCTTTTACCCTACGTCCCTCGGCTATCTAGTCTCAGGTTCTTAATCACAGAAGCAAGTTGGGGGTATGGGTTCCATCTCATGGAGTGGTCTTTATGTCAAATCAGGTATTGGTTCCTTCCCATAACCTTTGTGCCACCATTGCACTTAGCACATCCTGCAGGCAGGACACTGTTGTAGATCAAAACATTTGAGGCTGGGTTGGTGTTTATGTTTCTCCTTTGCTAGTGTAAGCTTAGTTTCTTGATAAGCTCTGAGTCAGCTTAGTGTGACATCTTTCTCTTAGGAACACAGTTGCTACTCAGACCAGACAGTTTAATTTTGTAGTGTCCTCTCATATTGGGCCAGGCACACGGACAATTTTTGCTTTCCTGATTTCTTTACTTAAGGAGGTATAGATTATCTCCCTGAGCACATTTCTCAGACTATAGCTTCATAAAACTGACTTCAATAAAAACAGTTTGAGAAAATGTCTATTAGCTTAGTTTAGCGTCTGGCACGCAGCAGGTGAACGGTAACTATTAGTAAGCACAAGTGCTTTGGGGTCTACCTCGCCTTGTTAGATAGCTATTCTGTTTTATCTTATATATCTTTGATATGTTTCTGCCAATGCAAAAGGCTAGATCAGACTAGATTAAAAACTGATATATGCAGGTTTATTGGGTGTGGCTCCTGGGCAGGTTCACCAGTCCCAGAGAAGTCGCATGCCCATGCTAAGGCAGGGAGGTTTATAGAACTTAGGAACTGGGACGTGTCCAGGTGTGGTCAAGAGTCCTGGCACTTGGGGGCCATTCTTTTGGTCAGGGTTTTCTCTGCATGGGCAGGGTTGGGGAAAGTAGGGCAGACAGGGTTTCCTAGCTTGTGCAAGGGGGAGCAGGAGTTTCAACCAAAGAATTCTAATTATTTTCATTTTTCCAATTCTTTCTTTTCATTTGCTTCCTTACTGTCGGCCCTCTGAACCAATTAGGGCAATATCATTTCACTCTGCATTTTTTACAACTATTTTGTACTTAAGATGTTTATTACTTTAAAATTTTAATTTCTTGCACCCAAATACTATATTATCCATGTTTCTTCCATCTACAATATTAATTTGTTGGGATGTGTGGTCTTAATGTTACTGCTTGGCTTCATAATATATTTGACTTTGTGTTTTATTTGAGTAGATGTTGGTTATGACTTCTTCCATCTAATCACGCTCATTTTCATTTCAAGCTGTGATTTAATTCTCTCTTACATAGTCGAGAATTATTTTTAAGATGGAGGCAGTGTCTTAATGTAGGGCGCTGGCCATAGTGTTGGGAGATAATGATTGACAATCTAGGAGTAGAGACAGAAGGTTGGTTAATTTAGCAGACCACAACGACATCGCTGATCTGGCACGCACACAGTAGGCCAATCAAAACCTTCTGTATGGATGTGGATACAGGAAAGATGGTTCAGAGGACCAGCCAGTCACCCTATCCATGTAAATGGTGCTAGTTTCCTGCTCCACCCATCGGGAGGATGGACTTTTTTTTTTTGAGAAGCAAAATAACAGTGGGAAATGGTAATCATTATAGACTGCCCTAGTGTTGTGAAAATACAGACCACTGTGCTAATAATGGTCTCACAGCAAGAATTAGGAACAGTCAGAGATGGAAGAGGAGCTGATCATTTCAGACTACAGCCCTCAGAAAACTTGATGTGTGTGTGTGTGTGTGTGTGTGTGTGTGTGTGTGAGAGAGAGAGAGAGAGAGAGAGAGAGAGAGAGAGAGAGAGAGAGAGAGTAGGAGGGAGAGAGAAAATGAGAACTTGGATAGTAGGAGAGGCCCCTCTTAATGACAAGATGAGCACGCAAATGGGAAACATTTTTAAGGGAATACGAATAAAATATTTGGACTCAAATTTTCTAAAATAACGGTCCATAACAGAAAACCGATGCATGTTTTTCACATACCGTGGAAAAGGCAGGCAGCGGTGCTGTTCTTCTTTAGCACAGACTGGAGTGGAACTTGATGCCACTCGGTGCATCCATGTTGGTTCCGTGTCTGTTTTAGGGTCAGCAAATACATTCGTTTCAGAACTGTGTAAGTCGGAAGTCTGCCAGCACCCTCAAACACCATTGCTCCAGCTTTCACTCCCGCTGAAGTCAATACTACAATGGAAGGAAAAGGGGCACAGGTCAGACGGGGCACCTGCGATGGCTTTCCGGGTTGCCGAGCCAAGGACTGACACACATTATTGTTCAGCAGCAGCCAACAAATAGGAGCAGAATATATTTTCTCTGTACCACAGAAACATTTTCTGACTTAGCAGAGCACTTGTTTGAATTTGATGGGAGAGGATTTAATGTGTGTTCATTCTAACAAGAGTCTTGGGGGAATTTGGTTGTCCCCTTTATACAGACTAACTTATTTTGGCAAGAACACTGAAATCCTGTTTGGGCTTTACAAACCTTGGTGAGTCAAGGTTTTTAGTACTTGTCGCCTCGGGGGGAATGGGTCAATTGACTGTCAAGATGAAGGACATTTTGCTGTAATACAGGCCAGACCTCAGATTTAACTAGTAAACCAAATCTCATCAGGACTTAGTACTGATCAGCTAAAACCTTTCACATTACAGGAGTCCCCCACTCCCGCCGCAGGAAGCATTCTGAAAAGTAGCCTTGTGAGGGAAGCAGCTGTTGTCAAATGTTTGCATTCGGGAAGTCAGTCTCTAGGCGTTTCTGTTGAAGCTGCTGCAGGATGACATTTTTAGGCAGAGCCTGAGACTGATCTCTGGCTCTCTCAAAGGTTAACAGCTATTGATTCACCTAGTGTGGAGACAGTGGGATGCTGTTATGAATCTGAGCAAAGGAATGAATGGCAGGAAACGAGAAGGCCATCTGGAGAGTGTGAGAAGAAAAGCCTTGGCAGGTCTGCAGAGGTTCAGGTTAGCCTTGGCGTCTGACGCATCCTAATAACGAGAAACTAGTTTTCCAGGTAATCCTCAGAAAAATGGGAACCTAATGACATTTATTTGTTGTTACTGTCTTAGAAAAGCTCCTGAGACATACCACACATTCCAAAATGTTAAATTCCATTGAAATCAGGGCTGGCGAGATAGCTCAGTGGATATAGTTGCTTGCTACCAAGCCTGACAACCTGACTTCCATCTTTGGAACCCGCTGGTGGCAGTGCAGAACCAACCCCCAGGAGTTGTTATTAGACCGTCACATGCCCTGGAATACATACACAAAGTGAATAGTTTTTAAAAATTAAAAAATAACTCACTTTGAATCATTTGGTGATGGGAAATTAATTAAATTTTTAAGAGCTAATGCTTTCTTCAAAAGTTCTTACAGCCTTCCTTTTGCTCAGGAAGTTAGTTAACACCCATGTTTGGCTTCTTAGGATTTGTTCTCTTTGTAAATTTTATTTCTGGTATGTGATTTTTTTTTTTTTTATTAAAGTTGTGCCTCTGGACATGATAATTCTATCCAAAGCCTTCCGAGGCAGGAAACTTGCAGGGGAGTATGATTAATTATGTCATCAACTTAAGCAACAAAGCGCATTCCCATAAACACCCAACCTTTGATTTGCTGAAAACCACATAAAACCCATCTGACAACGCTGAGGCCGCTTTAGTCTGAAGTCGTTCTGACGCTCATGTTACAATGGATTGTCTAATAGCAAAGCCCTGGCATGCGTCTGTTATTCCTGTCGTAGCAAGACAGTTCCCCGCGGGACGATAGCCCGTAGTTCATGTAATATTTTACTCTTTCTCCGATTGAATGCTTTCAGATACCGGGAACATTACTGAAACTGAAACACTGGTATTATCTAAAATGCTTGTTTCAAAAGTATGACACGTTTTTCTGTTTTTGGCATACCATGTTCTGAAGTCTGAGGAAATTACAAGTTGAAATTAGCCCGTGAAAAGCCCAGGAAACTTTTTTTTTTTCCCAAGTAGAAATGACTAGAATAAAAGTCTAGTAAGTCTATAAGAGACCGTGGTTTTGATTAACTGCGGAAAGTTTAAAGGATAAACTACCCTGTAGTATTGTGATTAAGACAGAGCTTAGGGAGAAGAGAAACCATCTCCGTGAATCCAGTGTTTAAAAATCTCTTTATGCCTACCACTTTGCTATCCTCTATAATCGTAAGTGGGATAAAATTTAAAAATCATTAACTTTTATTTTAAAAGTGAAATATACTTATTGTATAATTTTGGAAGTCACAAATAAAATGAAAATAAAAACTACCTGCAGTCTACTACTTGAAGAGAACAACACACGATTGTGGCTTTTCTTCATCATTTTATGAATTTGTGTTGTCTGAATACACAGGTACATATGCCCAGCTCTACAAATGCCAATGAAATAGATTTCTTCATTGATCACTTTCTCGCATTGTTAGGTATTGTCTCACAGCATTATTTTATTAGCAAGTTAGTTCGCAGTATAAGATTATAATACTTTATTGTTGGATATGAAAAATTTCCGATTTTCCTTCCTCCCTTTTCTCCATTTTCTATTACGGATGTTGCACTGAACACTCTTTGAAATTGTATTTGCATTCATTGCTATTCTTTGAGGGGTCCATTTAAAAAAGAATTTCTGGGTCAAGCTCACACCAGGGTTTGGTGACTGCATCCCTTGCCCGTCGCGGGGTGCGGTGGGTGCCGGGCTCCTGCACGCAGCTTTACCTGGTGGGTGCGGGGGACGCGGCGCCTCGGTCCCGGGCCGCGCGGTTCCCGCTCGTTGCTAACCGGCGTGTCTTTGTCTTTCCTCCCTGGGGTCCGCTGCGCCCGTGGGGGCCGAAGCCTGGCGAAGCCGTCGCCCCGCAGCGCCGCCATCCTGCGTCCGCCCGCGGGCGCCGTCACCACGCGCCAGGCCGCCTCCAGCTGCCGCGCCAAGCTCCGCGGCGCCGCCAGGGAGCGCCAGCACCCGGCGCGCGCCCTCGGCAAGTCGGCCGCCCCGTGACGCCGCCGCGCGCTCCCGCTCCCGCGGCCGCGCGCCCCGCCGAACCTCCGGCCAGGGCCCGGGTCTCCTCTGCAGACGCCGCGTCCACGGCAGCCCCGGCGGCGGCGTCGTCGTTGCCAGCCCGAGCTCCTGCGCCCGCCTCCCCTGCCTGCCCCTCGGGACGCTGGGCCGCTGACTGCTGCGTGACACGCGTTCCTCCAGGCCGCCTGCGAAATCCCGGCTTCTTTGAACCTCTCACCGCACACAATTCCTTTTCCGTATTTCTTGTACGGACTCCCTGTTCCCACACAGATTCTTCTCATTATTAGCCCTTCGAAGCCAGCCTCGTTTTCTTCACCTTCAGGCCTCATTAAGCTCCACCTCCCACTCCCATCTCCAAGAGGATTCCTGTTTGTCCAAATTCTCGTGGCTCTGGGGTGGCTAACAAACCAGAGTTGTATCAGGCACAAACTCTAGTTGAACTCGAACATTAGGCTTTCCCCTCCCTGTAACTCCAGCTCCAATTACCCTTCCTCTCTTTGGAATCTGTCCGTGTTTCCAAGGATCTACTTGTCGTCTTTAGAAACTGGATCCTCTCTAGAATATTGTCCCGTGGTGATCACAGGAATGCGCCTCCCAAAGGTGCTCTGGGAAAGCTTGTTGGCTGAGCCCCTCATGGAGGTCATGCTTCTCCTGGGCTATTCCCAGTGGTCACAGCCAAGGTAGCTGTGACATTCATGGGACATACATGGTCCCTCAGTGAACTATTTTGGGGTGGGGGCCCCCCAACTCTTGGCTGAACTTTCTTAGGAGCGCTGGCTTCAGTCTGTAGCCCTCTTGCCTTTCATAGGTGAGTCAGACCTCTGCCTTAAGGCACGAAGGCTCTTTCCTCTCCTTTTCCTTTGTCTTTCTCAGGTGTCCCCTTAACACAACTGCTGCACAGTGACCTTTGTCTTGGTGTCTGCTGCTAGGACCTGAACTGACACACCAGACATTCCACTCTCTGATCACCTTCTTCCTATCCGGAGCTCTTTGTCCATTGACCTCATTTTTTCTACTGTTGGGCAGGCCATGCCTTGGATATATTTCCTTGACTAGCCCAGACTCCATAGTCCATTATAATCATGCCTTGAAATGCGATTCTCTCAGCACTCTCAAACCTCAGTTTCTTCCGAGTTATTTCCTAGAAAAACAAAATGCAACCTACATAAGATAACCTCTGTCTTGCACGGACGGGCCTGACTGGTGCAACTGATCATTTCCTGCAAGAAAAACTCACGACCCAACTGACCTGTTCTCCTTTCAATACTTTATTGCAGATCTGAAATTGGTGTTTTTCCTATGATCATCTCAGTCCCCCACATCTAGACCGACCGTTTCTGCGCATGCGTCTCCTCAGAGTGCCCCTTTTGGTTCATACTTCCCTGAGAAGTAAGAGTTGCACATAGGCACCCGCATCTTCCTGCTACAGTGCCCGGAAATGGCCTTCCGTTTTGTGACTGAAAAAGCTCGCAGGCCAGTCCCTTCGAAGTCTCAGCACTGTGGATCTGGCTCTCTTGCCTTCTGAGGAACTTGAGGTTCTCCTCTTCCTCTCTCTTGTTACCATCATCTCCCCTCCTCAGTCAGTTGTTTAGTTGCAACAAATGGCACATCTCATCCAGTTTCTCTAGTCAGAACCCCGGAGGGCCCCTTTGCTTCTCTTTGACCTGCTCCTTACAAAGCAGACCATCTATCTCATCCACCAGTTTTATCACCCAAATATGCCTTTTCGTTTTTTTCTGAGAAAGGATCCCTCTACATAGTTTGCCCGGAACTCACTGTGTAGAGCAGGTCAGCTTTGAATTTGTAATGATCTCCCTGCTTCTTTCTTCGAAGGCCCGGAATTATAGGTGGCACAATCCTGCCTGACTTAAAGTCATCTTTAATCTGCCCCCTCCCGGATTCAGTACCATCATCACTTCGTCCTGGCCAGCACTTTCTTCTCATGACCTCTATGTCGGCTAGTCCTGCATGGCTTCTCAGCTAGCATTCTTGCCCTACCTCACTACCTTTTTGAGCCTGGTGGTAGTGAGCTTTTCATCAATTGAATAAACTGTTGGTTATAGGATAAAATGGAAACTCCGTACCATAGCTTACAAAGCCTGCACCATCCGACCCTCTCTTATTTCTTCAACATCTTCTGTTCTCCTACTGTTTACCATGTGTGGCCATGCTAGTTCGGCCAACTGGCCAAGCGAGATTTTTTCCGTACCTCAGGGGGTTGGTAAATACCACTCTCTAAGCTGCCCTTCATGGCCTCCCTCTCGGCCGTCACAGTGTAGCCTCAGGATGGGTGCAAGAGTTTAGAGAGAGGCCTGTCTGGAGCACCATCCTGAAAGTGACCTCCCGATCATTTCCTCCCAGTTCTGTGTTTGTCATCTTATTTATTTGCTTATTTTATTTGATTTCCTTCTCCCCACACTAGAATGTATGAAGGAAGCGACTGTGGCTGTCTGGATTCTTCAACACTGCATTCTCTGCCCATAGCCATTTGCTACATATTAGACGCATAGTAACTGTCTGTTGAAGGGATAAATGGATACATATGCTAATTTTTCTGTTGGGAATTCACTTTCTATTGACTTAGGAAGAGGTATTTATATACTAAAACCACTAATCATTTGCGTATTCTGTTTGTTGCAGACATTCTGCCCTTCTCCAGTATGTGCCAGTTTAATTCTTGATGTCTATGAGATACAGAAACATTGTATTTTTCACAACAATAAATACGTTTTATGAGTCTTGCATTTGGTGATATGTTTAAAAATATCCTCTCTGTGTCAGTGTTCCATGCCTATTTGTTTGTTTCCTTTTATTTTTATTTTTTTTTAGATTTAAATATTTTCTCTAAATGGAATTTATTTTTGGTATAGGTGTGAGTAAGGGCCTACATATTTATTTAGTTGTTACATCATTTATTGAAAATTCTTTTTTATTGTTTTGAATAGTTCACATTTTTGGAACATTAAATTCTTATACCTGAGTAGTTTCTGCGCTTATCATGTGTTTGTTGTTCCTGAAGTCCCTTGGCTGTTGCCATGGTATCAGTTGCTTTATTCTGTGTTTACAATGAAGTAATGTTACTTTTATTTTTAAAAATATTTTTGGTTTTTGGCTATGGTTTTTCATTTATTCTCCTCAATTAGCTTTAGTTATATTTTGGTAAAGTCCAAAAGAAAGTCTACTGTCATTTCCTTTAGGATTATTGCTTTAAGATCGTGGGTTATTTGAGAAAGAGCTGTAAAGCTTGTACTCAGATGTCTACTGAGGAACTGGTCATGTGTCAAGGTTACTGAAGACATCTGTATGTCCTTCAGTTCTTTTTTAATGTGCTGTAAACTTATTTGTTATATTTTAGCTATTTTATATTTTGTTGCTATTTTACTGTGATCACCCCCCTCCCCCATTTTTAAGAGCTTTTTATGAAAGCTGTTCCTTGTAAGGTCAATTGATTTTGTGTTTGATAACTTTCCAGATCTCTTGCTAATCCTTATTGATTCCTTTCTGCATAGCTGGTCATTTAAAGCATCATTAACGATAATTTTGTGTTTCTTTTGCTATGCTTATACCTCATCAGATAAACGATGGTAATAGCCGTGCTCTTGTCCTGACATTTTAGGAATGCCATCAGTATTTTACCAGGTTTTAATGTTAACTACTCGACTCAAAATGCAGGCCTTCAGTCAAAGGAAATGTTTTGTTTTTTTTTTTTGATTCAAATATACCAAACATATTTTGGAAGTTCTTGTTGAATTATATTAAACACTCTCGGCAAACAGAGGTTATCATATGGTTTTATTTTGTGGTCTGTTACCACAATACACTGTTATTAACCGATTTCTTAATACTGGGCTATTTCTGCATATGATAGAGTCTGTAATCACGGTGAACTTTCCCCCATTTTAAGTATAACAATGTTAAATTCAATTCCTTACATTTTAATTGGGGTTAAAACATTTATATTCATGAAAAGTATTAGATTGCAATCTTATATTTTTATATTCTTCTTTCTTAGCTTCGGAGGTGAATTTCTCTATTGTGTTAGGTATATTAGTAATACTATAGAACTGTCTATTCCTTGATGTCTTGGAAGAACTCCCTCATAACACTGTTTATAAGATAAAAGATAATTCTCTGAAAAGTTTGAACATTTCTATGGTTTTGTCCTCTAAAGGCAACCATACTTCTTGAATAGCGACTTTAAAATTATATTTTTAAAAGAAAATCATGCGTTTTCACAGAATTTAAAAAATATGTTAGATTTCTGCATATATTTATCTTATAATTAAAAATATTTTTCTCTGTCTCTGTGGCTGTAGTGTTTTTCTTGTTTCTCAACTCTTTAGTCTTTAGTTGTATTTTTTCTTTTATTGGACTTGCCAGTCTTTTTAAGGAACCAATATTTAAATATTTTATTAACTCTTAGTTTTTCTGTTTATATCAGTGTAACTATTTATCTCTAATTTCTTCTTATTATTAAAAGTTTAGTTGTTGTTTTATGAGTGTTTCTTTGTAATTGATGACTTAGATAATTTTTTCATTTCTTATTTAATAATAGGGCATAAGATTATAAACTTACCTCTGGGCACAGCTTTATTCTATGGCCCCTGTTACAGTAACTGTCTCTATTTCGTTTTTTAACTGGTGTAATTTGCAATAGTGTTCTGAGTTTTTTTCCCTGTTAATTCTGCTTTCTTTAATAAAAATAAGCTTATTGATATTTATGTTGCTATTTTAATAAAGAGCCAATTTTGTTTGCAAGAAGTGAGATTAACTGTGAAATGATTTTTGTCTGAAGTAGCACACAGGCACCACCGTAGAGTTTTCCTTGGGAAGATGCCGCTAACAATGCGGGCTAGTGTCAACTAATTACAGACAGCAGAACTTTGAGACATCACCCCTGCTAGGAGCTTACTGAAACAGCAATTCTTCACTGCTCTAGCTACTCATGTCAAAGTCAAGAAAGATCTCGAAAAAGTTTATGGTATCAGTAACCATCAAATAATATCAAATTTAAAAGGCCACCTAATAATTAGAAAATTTCCATTCAAATTTATGAAATCAGAAAGGCTTGCCTATTTTTTAATACGGATGTCTCAAATTTTGTTATTAGAAAAGATTTCTTTTAGATTTAGAAAAAGTAGTTTTAAAATGTTTATTTTTTTAAAAAAAATTATGTTTCATGTACATAAAGTAAATAAAAGTTGCCCATGATGCTGTTATCTAAAGGAAAGCACTGTTAAAATTTTGTTTTATCTCCCTCTAAAACAATTTAGTGCACATCTTGTCTCTTTCTCGGGGACAGAACTAGGCTCAGAGTCTTCTCCAGCGACGTTAAAGTGTAAAGAAGTGGAGATGGTGGGCAAGTATTCATCTCAATGGCAGTAGAGGAAGTAGGGGCTCTCTGCTCTGGGTTCTGGTGTCTGTGTTGCCCGGTCCTCAGGTGTGGCTCCTGTGCTGCTGGATTCCCAGGCGAGGCCCAGGGCCGCAGGGTCTCTAGGCAGGGCCCCACACTACCCAGTCCCCAGGTGAGTGGCCCTCTGCTTCCAGGTCCCCATGTGCGGCCCTGTGCTGCCTGGTTTTCAGGCGTGGCCCTTGAAGATTCTTCCTTCTACTCCTTTTAATTCCTCTGCTACTTAACTTCTCAGAAGTACTTTCTGTTATATGTCGGAACTACTCTCATTGAGAACAGTGATTTTGTTTGATTTCATTTCTAATTTATATATATTTATAGTACCAATAAATATATGGATATACACACATACCACTCAGATTTGGAATATTTTTACTTATTTGCCGATCTGGAGGTTTACAGACTACTTTAAAAAAATAAATAAACAAGTCTTTTAGAAGTTCTGTTACAAGAGAAAAGTTTGTTTTATATATAGTCAAACTTTTCCTTACGGAACACTTTCTTTTAAGACGTGCTGGTAGTTTTTTAAAATTCTGTTTTTATTTGTGAGTATGTGTGTGTATCTGTGAGCATGCCATGTGTGTATAGGTGCCTGAAAAGGAAGGAAGAGGGCATTGGGTCCCCTGGAGGTGAAACTGCAGGTGGCTGTGAGTTGCCTGATGTATGTGCTGGGAACCGAACTCGGGTCCTCTGGATGAATGAAGCACTCTCAGCCTCTGAGCCATTATCTCCCTAGCCACATATGTAGTTTTTTTATGGCTTTTAGAAAAACAAAAACGGTTTACTTTATCAGATACGTGACTTTTAAGGTTGTTAACTCTCAATGGTTTTAAAGTTTAGGCAGGGAATGTTTATTTGGGGTGCCTCTTGTGCACTGAGGAGTTTCTTTCTGAATTGCCTCCAGGCTAAAACAAGGGAGGCCCCTGCTTTAGACCCCATGCTCAATGGGCCTTATTCAGGCCTTTTGGTAACAAGTAACAAGTGTGAAGACACAGTTGATTGGAGGAATTTGTCTACCTGGAACGGGAGCTCTCTCTAGTACATGTTGGACTCCTGGCATCCAGGGATGCCTTGCCTAACCAGCACCTTTCACTCTATCCTGAGGAACTCGCCCGCCCAAAGTGAGTCTAAAGAGAGCATTCTGTCGGGGTTGAAGAGGTATCTCAATGGTTAAGAGCACTGGCTGCTCCTCCAGAGGAGCTTGGTGCATTCTCGGCACCCGCATGGTCTTAGAACTAACTCAGGCCTTGTGGTATCTGCAGGCACCAGATCCCAGGCATACATGTGGTGCAATGAGAGCTATCTACTGAGCTTGGTCACACTTTGGTTTTGCAGGTTGTGAGGCCCTCTCAAGGGGAATATGCATACGACACTATGAGAGGACCAGGCCACTGCATTCTAGCACAAGACTCTGAGAAATTCAAGAATTCTAAATTTAAATGTGGCTTTTTAGTAAATTATGGAGGTGTATTTGTTGACATAAATCAATAGGATATTTTTTTTCTTGAGACAGTGTAGTCTTGGCTGTCATGAAACTCACCATGTAGATCACGCTTGCTTTGAACTCCCACAGATCTGCCTATCTCTGCTGGGAATAAGGGCATGCACCACCACACCTGGCTATTAGTACATATTTTATGTGTTTATATATAGTGTCTATGCCTGTATATCTGTGATGTATGCAGCTGCCCATGCATGTATATTTGGAGGCCAAGGGTTGAGGTAAGGATGTTTTTCGCAACCTCTTTTCTTACATACGTATGTGTATGTCAATAATTTATTTGAAAATGTCATAAATAATAATGTGTTTTGAGCATACCCATCTCATGCTCTACCACTGGCTGGTTTGTAACGTGAAAGCATTTGGACATGTGTCATATCAGTGTGCACTTTAGCGCCAGACTCTATATGTTTGCAGAGATTGATGTTTGAAGGCTAGAAGCAAACTGTGTACTCTTAAATAATACTGGGAAGTCTGGAAGTTTCAGAGGAAGGTTGCCATCTGGTGTTAACTTGAGAGAGAATTCTGTGTATCATGACACTGCCTGATGGGCCCAAAAGCTTAGAATGAAGCACCTGAGCCTTTGGTCTTGGGATAGCCTATAAATTGGACAACGAGTTCTTTTTCAGGGACTCTAAGCCATAGTGGATTGAGGATCAGAGATCCCTACTCCCAATTACTGGACTGCAGAAGCTTCCAGAATAGTTCTGTATTCTAACAGGCTTCTCAGAATATGACTGACTTTGGTTTTGATTCTTCTTCTTTTTAAATCATACCAGTAAGTGGAAAGATCAGAATTAGGTTTTGTTTTGAAAATTAAGCTAACAATTCACCTCTTACACACCATGGAGAGCAGTATAAGGCTTTCAGTAACAAAACTGTAAAACATCCACAATGGCACAAAAAGAAGTGCATGATGCCTTGAGAAAGTAAGACAGAGGGAGGGACCCCTGTGTGTCTGCAAGTTCAGGGAATGTTCAGGAAAACATATCTTATGTTTACCTAAAATACGTATATAATATACTTTAGTGTATGTGTATACACTAAGTGAGTTTAAATGAGTTATACCACTTGGGGTAATGGTATTCCCCCATGAGCCAGACACTATCTAATGAAACCACTAGTATTAACTCCTTTAAATTGTTGATCAGAGGTATCTAAGACACTCTCAAAACAATGTAGGTAATTGTCACCTCATCAAAGAAACTTTTTTTTGCAACAGATGGGACACCATTACAGAAAAACAACTGGTCAAAATGCAGAGAACAATCAACTGTGGTGTGCCCAACCCCAGTTGATAAATCAACAATACAACCCCTACAATGAAGGCCCAGGGAGCATTATAGAAGAGGGGGTGGAAGACTGTAAGACTCAGGGGACCAGATGTGAGTGCTACATTTATCTGTGGGTATAAAAGTATAGAATGGTATAAGTGGTGTGTTGCATGGGAGAGGGGTCCCTTTGTTTGATGCAGCAGCCCTGCTAGCTTATACCCAAAATAATCACACAGAAACTGTATTCATTTAAACACTGCCTGGCCCATTAGCTCTAACTTCTTATTGGCTAACTCTTACATATTAGTTTAACCCATCTTCATTAGTCTGTGTATCTCCACGTAACTGTGGCTTACCGGCAAGACTCTAACCACTGTTCATCTCAGGCAGGAAATCCATGGCATCTCTCACTCTGCCCTTCTTCCCAGCATTCAGTTCTGTTTTTCCATGCCTACCTAAGTTCCGCCCTATTAAAAGGCCAAGGCAGTTTCTTTATTCAACCAATGAAAGCAACACATAAACAGAAGGACCTCCTACACCAGTGGTATAAATGGTATCTGTGGCTATAAGCATTTAGAGTGCAATTACAAATTATGATTTTTAAGAAAGTGGCAGTATCATATTCTCTAGGATTCATGAGTTCACCAATCATAGGTAGTTGAATGGATTTACATATCAATAATGAATTCTTTCCTACTGAGCTAGCCTTAAGTCCAATTAGAAGACTGTGAGTTAGCCCCAAGATAAAAGTGCTACTGTTGCACCCTTGGGGATATTTTGCCCTACCAAATTGTTGTGGTCCATCGGCTTTACACATGGATAGGACCATTGTTTTTCTACCTGGGAAGCTTGCAAAGCACCTTCAGATACTAGGAGAGTTGGTCTTCAGGGAGGAAACGTCCAGGTCAGTTGCAGCTCAATTCCTCCACCTCCTAAGTCTGGAATATGTATTGTCTTCAGCAATCAAGTTCTGGGAAACAACCAAGACAATTACCTTAGGTTTTCAGACAACTAAACTTATGTCCACTAACCTTACAGGAATTGCCAAATGATAGAGAATCTGTAAGAGCTGATTGAATTTCAGTGGCAATGTTAGATTTAAGGAGATTCAAGGAAGCAATAGTCTCATATGGTATGCATTCATGATTTATGAAGCAGATGTGAAACTCAAGATCAACTTGCAATAGATTTATCCTTAAATATTGGAAAGACTTGATTACAGCAGTCTTGGAGTCTGGTCCACAATTATAATGGATGGCCTGGTTCATAGAAGAGTCTAACAATTGAACAATGAAGTAGACTAGAGGTATGGAAATCTTTCAAGATCAACTTCTTGGAGAAGGAGATTATGTGTCTATAGAAAGACAATCCATATATGATGGTCACATCATAGCTTTACACCATACAGCAGCTTTGAATGCTTGGGACAGATATGAAAAAGTAGTAAAGAAAATTGAGTCATTTGCTAAAGTCATACAGGGCCTGAAAGAAACTTTCGCTGATTTCTTACAAAGATTGACATCAGCAATAAATAGAATGATACCAAATTTAGAAGCTAGACAAATAATAATTGAATCTCTGACTTTTGAAAATACTAATTCTCAATGCAAAAGAAAATTAGGTAGTTAAAGTCTAGGCCAGCACCATTGGAGGAATGGATCTGAGACACAATCAATGTTGATTCTCATGGCAATGATGATGTATGGATAGGAGAGGTGATTTCCAGAGGTTTGAAGAAAAATCAAAATATCAAGTGTTTCAATTGTGTCAAAAAACATCGTGTTAAAAGGGATTGTAAACAGGCTGTTTCTAGAAACAACCATTTTTTTCTAAGCAAAGTTCAAACAAAATGCTCCTTCTTTCTGGATTATGCAGAAGGTATGGCAAAAAGAAGGCATTGGACTAATAAATGTAGGTCAACAAAGGATAGTCAAGATAACCTTTTGTCATTGGGAAACACCTTTCACAGGCCCCTTATGCCGGTTCTGGTTCAGTTGTTTCGTGTAACCATAAGAGGAAATTTCTTCTTACAGCAATTAAAGAACCCAATGCCCACTTTAAGAAAGCATACTGCTGTAGAGAATAGAACAGCCATAAAAGAGAGAGCAAAACTTTCAGGAGAATTCATAAAAGGTGTATTTTTGGCAAACTTCTATAAATGAACAAAGGCCAAAATTAAAAATACAATAAATGACATTGTCATAGAAGGTCTGATAGACATAGGTGTGTATGTAACAATAATTTCACCAGAATCTTCTCTTCCGAATTGGCTTCTTTAGGAGGTAAACATTCATCTTTTAGGTATTGGAACTTTATTTCAGGTAAAACAGAATGTGAGATGGGTCAGATGTATAGGGCCAGAAAGACAAAGAGGAATATTAAAGCCATATGAGCTAACATAGCAATGAATTTGTGGGGATGTGATTTGTTACAGCAATGGAATACTCAGATTAACATTCCCCCAATCTTAGAAACAAATCATAAATTTACATAGTTTCTGGGAAAAATATTACAAGATATTATAAAGAACAGTCACTAATCATTCTGGTTGTACAAGAACAGGGTACAGCAACTGCTGATTTTTCAAAGTCACCAATAGCCCTATCTTTAAAGTGGTTGACATACAAACCTGTATGGGTTGTGCAATGGCCTTTAACAACAGAGACACTGCAGACCTTAGAACAGCTGGTATAGGAGCAACTAGATACTCAGCATATTGAAGAATCAACCAATCCTTGTAATTCTCCTATATTTGTTATTAAAAAGAAATCTGGAAAATGGAGAATAGTAGCAGATTTTAAGAACTGTTAATAAGGTGATTGAGCCAATGGGCTCCATTAAATTCCTCTGTCTGGATTTGAATATCACTATGGAGAACCAATTTCAGTGTTGCATTATAAGAATAGAGAGAAAAAGCTTAAGGTTTTCAAACAACCAACCTTAATATATTCAGCAAACTTACAGGAATTGTCCAATGATAGAGGCTCCATAAGAGTTGGATGGATTCCTGTGGCAATGTTAGATTTAAAAAAATTCAAGGAAATGATAGTCTCATATGATATATAGTCACCATCTGTGAAACATATGTTAAACTCCGATTCAATTTATGATAGAATTATCCCCAAAGATTGGATAGACTTGATTAAAGCTGTTTTAGATCCTGGTCCACAATTATAATGGAGTACCTGATTTAGGTGAGGCTAAAACTATTGAACAATGGAGAAAAGCTAGAAGTTTGGAAATTTCCCAAGTGCAACTTCTTGGAAAAGGAGATTATACAACTATAGAAAGGCAATCTTTATATGATGACCACACCCTGGATTTAACCAAAAATACAGAGAAAAATTGACCTTCACAGTGCCTTCTTATAACCATCCTAATCCCGCTAAGAGATATCAATGGAAGGTTCTCCCACAGGGAGTGTAAAATATCCCTCCCCTGTGCCAATATTTTGTTAGTCTGCCTTTGGAAACACTAAGCAATTGATTTCCTCAATCAATATTTTACAATTACATGGATGACATTTTACTATTGGATTCAAGCGTAGAAAGGATGTTTGAAGAGGTAAAGAAAAATTTGTTGGAGATTTCAAATTGCTCTTGAAGGTATATGAAAAGGAGATTCTATTAATTATTTAGGTTATAAAATAGGTTTACAAAAAATTAGACCTCAAAAGGTAAAAATTAGGAATGATTGATTCCAGACTTTAAATGATTTTCAAAGGTTACTAGGAAACATTTCCCATATACGACCCACTATTGGGGTATAATCTGATGAACTATTATTTTAAACAAAATCTTAGATGGTAACAAGGGCTTCCATAGTCCCAGGAAATTATCAGCTGAAGCTGAGAGAGAATTGGTTTTGGTGAAATTAGAGAAGGCACATGTCGATCGTGTGGATCTGAATCTTAACTGCATTCTGGCCATATTACCCTCCAACCATTCTCCTACAGGAATTTTAATGTGGAGGGAAGATATTACTTAGAATAGATATTTTTACCACATCAACTGAGTAAAAAATTAAAAACTTGTGTGGAAAATGTCTCTGAGTTAATTATAAAAAGGAAAATTGAGACTTTATCAATTAACAGGAATAGATGAAGAAGAAATCACAGTACCTTTTAATAATGATGAAATTGGCAAATTATGAATAGAAAGTAAACCCTGACAAAGAGCTTGCACTATTTTTTTTGGAAGAGATTAAGTAAAAATATCCTAAAAGCAAGAGAATTCAACTTATAAAGAGAACTAGCTGTATCTTTCCTCACATTGTGCAGGAAACACCAATTCCTGGAGACCCTCCTGCCTGCACTGATACAAATAAATCAGGAAAGTCAGGTTACAAATCAGAAAAATTGTCCAAAAGTCAGAATTATATACTGTTCTCATGGTACTAAGGGATTTTAAGAACCTCTCAATATAGTTACTGATTCATAATATGCAGCAAGAGTTGTTTTGCATATTGAAACCACTGAATATATACCAGATGATACAGAATTGACTTTATTATTTATTCAGTTACAAGATACAATCAGGAATAGGAATAATTCCGTATACATAACAGGTTTGCCAGGTCCTCTAGAAAAAGGTAACGCAGAAATCAATCAATTATTGATTTGAAATATGCTGAAAGCCTCAGAATTTTATAAAATACATCATATCAATAGCAAAGGTTTTAAAAAACATTTTTTATCACACGGAAACAAGCCAAGGAAATGCCCTACTTGTTCTTTATACAACTAAATACCAGTACCTGCAGGAAATAACCCAAAGAGAATGCCTTCCCTATTGCCTAAAGGAATGAAATCAAATGAAGTCTGGCAGATGGATGTATTTCATTTTTGTAGAATTTGGAAAACTAAAATATGTACACCACACTGTTGATACATATTTGGTTATCAATGGGCAACTGCTTTGTGTTCAGAAAAGGCTGATTCAGTAATCACACATTTGCTAGAAGTTATGGCCATCATGGGTCTACCTGTACAAATAAAGACAGACAATGATCCAGCATATGACTAAGAAAATGAAATAGATTTTTGCTTATTATAATATAAAGCATATTATTGGTATACCACACAATCCAGGGCAGGCAGTTATACATAGATCAAATTGAACTCTAAAGGATATGTTAAATCAACAGAAAGGGATGATAAATAGCCCCTGAAATAGATCGCATAATACTTTATTAACTCTGAATTTTCTAAATGCTAATGAGAAAAGTATAACAGCTGTGGAGAGACATTGAATAGTAGAAAAAACTGTGGAACTAAAGCTGGCATACTTTACAGATGTATGGATCTCAGAATGGAAACCAGGACATGTGTTACATTGGGAAAGGGTTTTACTTTTTTCCCACAGCAGAAGAAAAGTATGAATACCATCAAAATTGATAAAGATTAGATTTGAACAAAAGACACCTCTTGGTTAGAAAAAGCAATATTTAATCAAACAACATGACTGTTCAATCTAAACTAACTTCAAAACTAAGAAATGCTTTTCATTTGATCAGATATAACTTGCCATACCCTCCCCAAAATTGGGGTTGTGGAAGGGTTTTCTTTTTGTCTTATCAAGAGAATAAATGCATCCAGCTAAGGTATCAGAAGACCACTGGACAAGTGAGACATCTGAAGGAAAAGAACAAAGCATCTAGACAAAATGTCTCAAGAAAAAGAGTAAATTGGCCTATTGGTATATCACACTTCCAACAGGATAAAAATTTTCAAATGTTCCCAAATGTTTGTTTTTGTTATTCTATACAGACACATAATGCAAATGGTCTTTTTGTAGTCTCAGTCCAATTAAAAATTAAAGTTGACTTTGTAGTTGGAGTGTGGCTCTCTTCTTCTCTAAATCTAAGCATGCTTGTTAAAGCAAATCCAAAATCTCTGTTTCATGTCAGAAGAGCTACCTAATATGGAACAGAAGAAAAACAAAATTAAAGGACAATTATATTGCCACTAATCTCATATATTTTGGTTTTATTTTGACTTTTTAATAGCTTTTTAAGGGAATAAAGGTTATTTCAACATTTATAAAATTTGTATATATATATAAATTTTTGTCATAATATTAATGGCCATACAGAGTATTAACTAATTTTAGAAAAAGGCTTCATCTATCTTCCTGTACATGGTTTTGGGTGAGACTCTACCAGTTTTCTGCAGTGAACCATGACCATGCCTAACAATGACGTTTCCAGCCTTCAAAAGGAGGATGGGGCCCCTCAGTGATGATTCCAAAAGGACTATGATAACACCACCATACTGATGACCACCACCTAAAGATTGACTGTGGACTTCAAACTGCTCAGAACAATTCAAGGTGGCTAGCTGATATAATCCAACCTTACAGACTACTCTTGCCAGGACTTGAGACAAACCCTGCACTTCCCCATTGCGCAGAGACTACAAGGAGGCTGGAAGTGGAAGATAACAGGGTGAATTAGAATTTCATGGGCCAGTGACTGAAAGCAAATTGGAGAGTTGCTGGATAAGCTAGGGAGGAATGCCAAACAAAGTGCAACTGGCTCTATATATGAGTCCTAAGCTTTTTAGGAAAACAAGATCATCTTTAGCTCCTGTGGGCTCATGGGCTCATGGATACAAAAACACCATAGGAAAACACTATCAGAACAACTAGAGGCAAGTGCTACTGTAAGGATATGCCCTACTGCCTTCAGTATAGAAATAGAATGTCAATATCAATATTGCTTAGTGACCCACAGAGGGGTTTTCAAGGACTGTCATGTCTAAGTTTTGACTGCGAGTTAAATGGGGTTTACCAGCAGATGAAAGGATGAGACTAAGGGAAAGAGGCAGTCAGGACAAGGCCTCGGTACAGAAATAACTCAGAATGGATAGAGTGTCAGGTGTACGTCTAGAGAACAACTTTGGTTATTTTATTTTTCGTGATGGTGAATCTTTCAGGACTTTAGGAAAAGATCATTCTAAAGTAATGTGGAGGACGAGCTTGTGGGATATAAACAGGTGCAAGATGACACTGGAAAGTTTAGTGCCCTATACGGGTGAGGATTGGGATCACTGGAAGAGAACTGGTGTTGGGGGATGGAGAGAAGATGGACTCAAAGAATGTTTTGGTACTAAAGGAACCAACAGGATTTCCCAAGATCTTTGTTCCTCTGATGACCTTTGGCCCTTGATGACCAGTGAATTAATAACTGAAAGGCTGTAGGAGACAGATATCTGGTAAACCTATGAACTATTCTTGTTGATGCTAATGTATCAATGACTAGTGATGGCCTAATTTATTTTTCCTCAAAGGACTTTTAATTTAAGGAACATAAGATAAATAATGAATGTGCTAAAAGGTGGGGTTTCTGAGGCTTTGACATCAGGAAGAAGTGGAGGCATTAATGTTAGCAGTGTCTAGAGATCTTTTGGACTGATTATTCTGATGGGGTAGGAGTGGGGTGGGTTGGAGGTGAGGGATGCTGTTTAACATCCTTTAATTACAGGACAGGAAACCAAAGTCCCACACCGAGCAGACCTATCTAGTCCAGTGCACCAACAGCCCTGAGGTTGGGAAGGCCTGTCTCAAATCATGTTGGTGTCTTTTCTAAGAAGGCTTGCCTGATCTCTGCAAGTTACATCATGTGATCATAGCTTGAGGTATGAAACCATAAGTAATTTCTATTGTAATATTCAACTATTCTTTTTAAATGGCTCTGTAGAGGCTTATTCCTTCCCTGTCCTTGTATGAAAACCTGGGCCGATCCCATGAATTATTGCTTATTGTTATATAATGAAAAAGGCTCTTTATTCATGTTAAACTACCATGCACATTACCAAGTAAATATCTTGTTCTTTGACGTAATGAAAATTCCAACCTCACATTTAAATTGAGTCTCCTTTGAGCTGCAGAAAGAAGGTGTGCAGGTTTCTCCTCCCAAAGCTGTGGGATGGAGCATGAAGAAAAAGGGACCATGATGGTTCTTATTGGCCAGGCAGCATAGTGAATTGGCTTAGGGATCACTGGCATGGAAGGTATTTATAGCTGATTTTCTCTTCTTAATTTTCCTTAGATCTTCCACTAAATGTTCCTCTTTGGAGTCACATTCTCTCCTGTAGCCCAGGGCTTCCTGAAAACAAATAAAACAATCAGCTGAGAAACCACAATATTTTTGTTGTTTTAATTTCCAAGATGCCATAAACTAACATGCTTGAAAACACACGTTCAAAAAAGGATTATTTGGAAGACAAAGTGAAAGGAAAAGAAATAAATAGAAGCCCACATTTGAAATGCTAACAGTTAATAGACAAAAATTAATCCAACAAACAGAATCAAAACTTTCTGAAATGTGAGGGACTTTTCCATTCTAGACAAGTAGAAATTTAGAATCAGCACCATCCTCCTTCAGACCCCACATGCGGAGCAAGCGTCTAGTAGCATTTTGCTTATTCCTTCCCCGGGGAACAGTAATATTGAACCTTTTTCCTCCAAAACTGGCTTTGCTCTGACAGTGACTTAATCTCCCTCTCCACATTCCCTTTTCCCTAACTTCTGTCTTTTCCTCTCCATGACAAGTAAGGCATCCCTTGCCTTGGCATACTCTTGGCGCAGGGACTGCCCAATGAGGCTCATCTCTGGCTCCCTTCCCAACTGCAAGGTGTTCTTCAGGGGTCAGCAGAACCACTTCCCCAAAGATGTTCCAGACGTCTATTTAATCCCTCTCACCCGTGATCCTGGAACAGAGGACTGTGCACCAGATTCCACTCATTCAGGTTCTTCTTTCTCTAATAATATAATGTACTATAGTGTATTATGATATTAACGATGTTTGAAACAAAAATTAACACATCAGAACTGGATAAAACAAACAGAGGGGAAAGAACTAAAAAAAAGGAACAAGAAAGGGAGACCCATTCATTTACTCACTCAGGCATCCCATAAAAACCACCAAACTGCAAGCCATGATATACATGCAAAGTCCACTCTTTCCACCTCCTCTTCCATAGGGTTCCCTGAGCCCCGAGGGGAAGGATTTGATGGAGACATGCTGTTTAGGGCTGAGTATTTCAAGGTTTATTCTTCTCTGATAATGTCTGGCTATGAATCTCTGTAACTTCCCCCATCTGCTGCAGGAGGAAGCTTCTCTGATGACTGATCAAGGTATAGAGAATTCCATTAAGAGTCAAAAAGGTTCTTAGAATGGGAGGCTATACTGGATAACCAAGGTGGACCCAGTGTAGGCTTATGGTTACTTGTAAGTGAAAGAGGAGGCAGGAGGATCAGAATAGGGGACGCGACAACAGAGCCAGAGGTTCGAGAAATGCTCTCTTTGGTGACAAGAGCCTGCGGAAACGGGAAAGGAAGGAAGCCTCTTGGGAGACTCCCGGAGGAACAGGTTAGATTTTCACCTAACGAAACGTCAGACTTCCTGAGTGTACCATTAGAATTTGTGTTGTTTTGAGTCACTGGCTTTGTGGTAATTAGTTATAGTAGCAGCAGGAAACAAAACGCAAGCAAAAGTCAACCCCAAACCCTGCAACCCCAGACTGGAAGCCCCAAACAATCGCACTTACTCCGGGTGGCCTCTTTAAGGGACACGAAGTCAGATTTCAGTTTTTATTCAGTGTGGCGCTTGCTTCCTCTTTAAGCAGCTTCATTGTTTATAAGTGAGGGGAAAAAAATTAAGTCAGTGATTAATGCGCAGCTTCCTCATTTTGAGTTGAATTACAAGGATTCCTCAGACTAGGAACCTTAAATTTGTAGTTTTACTTTGATGCCTTGCCTGAACATCAATTGTTCAAACCAAAAGAATAAACAGTTAGAAATTTGACACCTATGATGGCTTTTATGATTTTCTCTGTGTAGAAATTATATTTTAGGCAAATAATATGATGGATGCTGCACACAGGCTTATGGGTAGTTGTGTTAGCAGGGGTCCAAAGATGATATGTTCACATCCAAGTTTGAGATGAAATAACATCAAAACTTTGATGGTGTTTTACTCACCTGCTACACCAGGGGTCTATGATTAATGTATCACTGTTATGAAAAACCAAACATGATGATCTAATACTGATCTTCTGAATGCACTTTTGTTATTACCTATGAATATGACACTTTACAATGTAGGTGTTTTCTGACTCTTTAAAAGAATGACAGTGCATCTGATTCAGTAGAATATCAGAAATTATTTCTCTTCACTAATTGCCCCAAGAACATCTAGAAGTAATCGGATGAGCATCCTCTTGGATGCCACTGTCTCCCGTAGTTGGCTGTATCAGCACTATATCATAGGCATAAAAATCAAAGAACCCAATAAGGAACTGGGGCTATGTAACTTGAGAAAATCCATCCTAAAACAACTGATTTTTTTTTCTGACTGAAGCACGTTTTAGATTTCTAACCTAACCCTAACTCTAACCCTAACCCAATTTATCCCCAATACTTCCAAGCCTACTACTGTCTTGTCCAGCCACCTAACACAGGAAGAAGCCTCAGGAGATGGTATAGCAAGAGACTAAGACTGGGGATTTCAAAGGAGTCCTTCAAGGACACGTGGTCTCGCAGACTTATATGACCTCAATGAAGTTGCTACCTAAGTCTCAGTAGCTTCATTTGTAAAATAACATTAATAAACAGTTCTTAGTCAAGGCATTGTGTGCTCAACACAGTATCTAGTACCCAATGGGTGCTGGTGAATGTTGCCATTAGCTCCAAAGATAGCCGGAGACATTGTTTTTCCTCTCCCAGTGCTGAGGGAGGAAAGCAGATAGGGAGTTATTATAATGGGTTTTAGTAGTCAGGTTGATTAAAACTATAAAGACTAGAATATCTGGGGATGGAGAGATGCCTCAGTAGTTAAGAGCAACAAGGAATTTCTTGGTTTAGTTAGAGTGAATTTTGCTGTGATGAAATATCTTGACCAAAAGAGACCAGGAAGGACTTAATTCTGCTAACAGATTCAGGTGATAGTCCATCACTCAGGGAAGTCAGAACAGGAACTCTGACAGGGCAGGACATGGAGGCGGGAGCTGATGCAAAGGCAATGGAGGGATGCTGCTTACTTGCTTGATCCTCATGGCTTGCTCAGCTTGCTTTATTACAGAACACAGGACCACCAGCCCAGGGATGACACCACCCATAATGGGCTGGGCTCTCCCTCGTTAATCACCATTAAGAAAATAACCAATGGGCTTGCCTACAGCTTGATTTTATGAAGGCATTTCCTCAGTTGAGGGTCCCTCCTCTCTGGATGACATAAAACTAGCCAGCACACTGCTCTTCCAGAGGACTTTGGTCATTCAGTTATTAGCCCTCATATCAGACAGCTCACAACTGCCTGTAACTCGAGCTCTGGAGGAACTGATGACTGTTATCTTTGGCCTCTGTGGGCACTTGCACACACATAACATGTACACATGGCTACACATAAATATCAAATATTGATGAACATATGGCATAATCAGAAGTGTTTGCATTTGTTGTCAATGGGAATGTAAAGTAGGTAGGAACATGAGTGAAGCCATTTTGTGTAACTTGAAAACCATTTTTTTTTTGGTGTGGCTTGGAATAATGTAAGGCTAGCAAGATAGGGGCCAGCCACAAGGCAGGTCTGATATGAGCCAAGCCTAAGGCAGTCTTGGATATGCTAGTGAAAACATCCCCAGGTGGCATTGCTATGCCAGTGAACCAGTCCGAAACTGTGAACTAAGAACAAAGCACAAAACTATGCCCAATGGAGTAACAGGAAACCTGGAACTTCAGAGATGGTGCTTAATGATGCCCTGCTGTGTTCCCAAGACATCTGTGCTGAAACCTATTGAGACAGGGACTTTGAGACTGGCTACCGTGTGGCTCTGGCTTCAGCTGTCCTTGAGTATCTGACACTGTTGTTGAGTTTCCATATGCCTCCTGTCATCCCTAGCATCTGGCCCATGTTCTCAAGTACCTTCTGGGATCTCCAACAGTGGCATCCTCCAGGCCTGCCTCAGTAGAAGGACCTAATAGAGAATGCAGGTTGAGCTTGGAGAAGATTCCTTGGTGAAACTCTTCAGCAGTCCCTGCCTGGTCAGTCATTCCTACTTGCTGGGATGTCTGTTCACATGAGATCACCACAACCTTTAGAACAGCATGATATTATAAGGAATGTTTTTTTTTATTTTTTATTTTATTTATTTATTTATTTACAAACTGTATCTTCAAAAGGCAAATCGTGGGTGGACATCCTCATTGCCCAGCGCCTTGTAGCCCACTGGCCATGCTCTCTGCAAAAGTATAGATGTAATTTTGAAACATTTTAGAAGTTCCTTATAAAGTTAAACATAAATATATCTGATGTCTTAAAATTTTTACTTCTGGGCCAGGTGGTGGTGGCGCATGCCTTTAATCCCAGCACTCGGGAGGCAGAGGCAGGCGGATCTTTGTGAGTTCAAGACCTGCCTGGTCTACAAGAGCTAGTTCCAGGACAGGCTCCAAAACCACAGAGAAACCCTGTCTCAAAAAACAAAAAAAATCAAAGCATTTGTCAACTTAAAGACTTAACCAAGTATATTCACACCATCTTTACCCATATTAGGTAACTAATGGAAACAGCTCAGGTATTATTCAAGAGGAGAATGGCCAACTGTGGTATACTACTTGACAGTAGAAAGGAATAGAACTCAGGAATAGCACCCACAAAACACGGATCAATCTCTAAACACTATGTGGCATAAAACAAGCCCCGCAGAAAAGAGTTTTGGGTTTTGCTTGTGGCATTGGACTTCTGGACACTTAATGTACTCTGCAGTACTTTCAAGTTCTAGACGCCTTTAGTCTCAGCTTCTTGGCAGTCCCTTGGGCCATTTAGCCATGATAACAGAATTGACCTTGGTTTAAATTACAAGTTTTCAGCCTTACGAAGGTATACAACCTAACTTTGAAGTTTGATCTGTCTCTGAGCTAGCAGTATGTGTCGTAATATGCTCTGGTGGTCCCAGGCAGTGATAGCAAGCTGCTGTTTCCAGTCAGCTGCAAAGACAAACAACTGTTCCTGTGCAATGTCCTGTGTTGCCTAGTCCAGGTGTTTGGTAGGGTAGGGAGGTTTATTTAGTGCCTTTCCAACCTAGGCTGTTTTCCGTTGGCTATGTAGTCCAATCTCAAGTGGAGAAGCATGGTATTTATCACTTAGCTTCTTTAAGGAAGCCATGTCTTGGTATATGTTGAGAAAGCACTGGATGTTAGCTGCGGCCACTGTCACCACCCTCGTTATTTTGTTATGATGTATCCATCGCTGTCCCTCCGGCATGGGGATAAGCTGCCAAGCCATCATGAGTATATTTAGCAGCAAGCGTCCCCCAAGGGTTTCATGTTTCTTTCCCTCTCTTGGAAAGACCTTTATTATTATTCTTTTTCAATTTAAATAAAGTTAACTTAGATCTATTTCTCCATGACTTAGAATTGTTAGATGCATTTGCAGCTACTGTAAGGGGGAGTGTTTTACTTTTTAACCCATATTGATTTTTTTTCAGGAATAATATCATATTAAAAGTAAGGATCCATTTTAATTCCACATACACCTCATGATCTTTCATCTTCTAAAGGCAACAATCTTCATATTCTTTTTTCTGTGAATCATAAGGGCTAAACTGAAAAATCAATTCTTCCTGAGAAAGGAGAAAAGGACTGTTATTAAGAAGTAAAGAATAGTCTAAGGATAGTGTGAGCAGAAGATCAATGGAACCATTGGAGATGCCGTTAGATGCCTACTAAAAACTAAACCATCACCTCGGGCTGTGGATGATAAATGTGTCTATCCCCATCTGGACCAATCTGTGGAAATGTAGTCACATTCTCATCAGCCTCAGTTCCAGGGATCGTAGCCTCTTACTGTTCTCTTGAAGCCTATAGCACAACCACTAGGAATATTAACCAAACTAGATAAACGCAGTGTACTTAAAGCATAATTTTAGCATAATATTGAATATTTTAAGCTACTCAGCTATCTATACTAATTAGAAGCATTCAATTAAAAAATTTAAAGGCCAGAAAATACAACTTTCATCCCAAATATGCAATTATGTTTATAATGTAATAATGGTAAATTTACAGAATGCTTGGGCTTGAGAACCTTAAGTTGAAATAAGATAGTATTTGATCAGAAGTCACTAAAATGTGCAAAGATTGTGTTGAAACAGCCTGCCAGTGTGTCAAGGAACTCGTGGAAATACAGGCACAAAAGGCAGAGTGTAACATGAAGGGGCCTGCTTGTTGGGGTTTATATCCTGCCCAGTTCCCCACAGCCAGCAAGCCCCAAAGAAAATCACACAGAAGTCTCCATAAGATTATAAACTGATTGGCTCATTAGTTTAGGCTTCTTATTAGCTCTTATCACTTATATTAATCCATTATTCTTATCTATGTTAGCCACATGGCTTGGTACCTTTCTCATCAGGGGAGCTCACATCTTGCCTCTTCAGTGATCTGGGCAGAACTGCTGAGGGAGCTTCCGGCTTCCCTGAATACTCCTGTTCTCATCACCCCACTCCTACTTCCTGTCTGGTTGACCCACCTATACTTCCTGCCTGGCCAATCAGCGTTTATTTAAAACATGATTGACAGAATACAGACAATTCTCCCGCACCAGCAGAGGTCTACATATGAACACATGTGAAACCTAGGCTCCTGCCCTGTTATAAAAGCTGAGGGGAGGACCCAGACTGTCACAAGAAGCAGCTGTGAAGTGCAGAGCACAGCACACTACAGTAGCTACATCCTTTAAGTAGCTTTTCCTTTCCAAGTCTCAAGTCCTACAACCAATGGCAAAGAAAGAACCACACAACCAAAGAACCTGCAACCAAAGACAAAGGGTCTCACTTCATAACCCAGACTGGGTGTGTCCTCATGATCCCTTTGCCTCAGCCTCCCAAGTGGTGGAAATCCAAATGCATACCACCATGTCTGGATGGAAAGGTCTCAAGCTCCAAGGCCATTCCTAAGGTCTCCTTCGTTAGGCATTCACGTTCCTTGTCTGGAAGTGTAGTTGTGTTTTAACTTGGGGGATGCTCAGACCCCAGAATCTCTCCAGTACACCATGCTGTACCCGGCTAGACATAAAAGAAACATGGAAGTGGGTGGAGACAACAATGGTAGCTTAAGGAGCAGCAGCTGGAACTGAAATGATAAACCCTGACTGCAACTCCGTTTCATGCTCCAGCAGTTGAGAACAGTCCCTGATAATGCTACTATTAATACACTTGTGGCAAATTCTCATCAATAGGTGAAGACCATCAATAAGTCAGTGAGCTGGGGGTGGGGTATAGCAACCAAGAAAAGGAAGCTGGATGAGTCCATTCCAGTCACCTTTTTTTATGGTCCTAATTTCCATGGCTTACCCAAGCACTCAAGTGATGATGGCTCTATTTTGAAAGGGATCCCTGATAGGAGAAACCGCAGAACATCCCTGACAATCAGTTGGAGGAAGCATTTTTTTTTTTGTCTTACCTGAAACTCAATATGTAGACCAGGCTCGTCTTAGACTCATGGCAATCTGCCTACCTCTCCCTTTCGAGCGCTGGGGTTAATGGTGCACACCACCAGGCCCAGCGCAGAGGAAGCATTCTTGCAGTAGTCAAATGTCTTACTGACTCTAGCAGATTAGTCAACTTACCTGGAACCACAGTGTCTTTGCTGATTTTCATGGTTCAGCTGATTTCAATGCCTTCCTAGATAGAGAGTGTCTTTGTTAGGGTTTCTATTGCTGTGAAGAGACACCATGACCACAGCAACTCTTATAAAGGAAAACATTTAATTGTGGTGGCAGCTCACAGCTTCAGAGGTTCAGTTCATTATCATCATGGCTGGGAGCATGGCGGCAAGCAGGCAGAGGTGATGCCGGAACTAAGAGTCCTTACATCTTCATAGGTAGGCAACAGGAAGTCAAGTGACTATTCCACTGAGGGAAGCTTGAGAAGGGAGACCCCAAAGCCTGCCTCCACAGTGACACACTTCCTCCAACAAAACGACACCTATTCCAACAAGGCCACATTTCCTGATAGTGCCACTCCCTTTGGGGATCTTATTCTTTAAAAACCACCACACAGAGACATCAAGACTTGAAATTTTGGACCTATTTCTGACCTAGCTCTGTTTGGAGGGTCGGTTACTAACTTACATGCTATTGTTTTTTATGATGGTGGGGAAATATGAAGGTAGGCTCCTTACAGATGCCTGTGATGGCCACCAAGACCCAGTTTCCCACTTCCCCTGGATCTCCAACCTCCTGAAGAACTTCATCTCCTTTCTCTCTACACCTTTTACCCATGGGAACAGTCAGGAAGCAGAGTGTGTCCCCCAAGGCCCACTGCATAATAATGTGTCACATCTGCGAGGGAACTCACTACTTAAATCACAGACATCACTGATTTGTATGTTTATTGTCCTGGTGTCCTTATGTGCTAACTATAGCTCACCAGAGCTCAGTCAAAGAGGGATAGATTTGCACAAGGACTTGAGAAGTACCACGACGATCTCCCAAATCCTCATTTTCTAATTAAGTTAATCAAGTCCTACAATGTGAGCACTGGCTTATAAGAAACAGCAAGACCACATGCCTTTAATCCCAGCACTTGGGAGGCAGAAGCAGGTGAATCCCTGTGAGTTTGAGGCCAGCCTGTCTACAAAAGCTAGTTCTAGGACAGACTCCAAAACTACAGAGAAACCCTGTCTTTAGAAACCAAAAGAAAAAAAAAGAAAGAAAGAAACAGCCCTGTAAGGACAGATATGGCTAGAAGAAACAGGTTGTCTTTACTCACAGTGAGAAGCAGTGTGAAGTTCATGGAGGAACAGGCATCGACAGAAACAGGCTGGGCTTATGAGAGTTTCCAGGATTCACAAGGCACACATTCAGAATATGGACAGGACTGCACAGGCAGCAGGTTACTTGGGACCTTTGAATTCATTCTTCCTTCTTGGAAGCCACACTGCCCACTGTTCCTTAGAAAGGAGGACAGTGAGGCCTAATAGCCTTTCTACCACATTCTTGCAGAAGGACCCATGCTTCAAAGTTGCCTCGCTGTCAGCTCCGGTCTGTGGAAAGCTTGATCTGCTTCCTTCCTCTCTGTGTTTCCTCCCCTACCTCTCCACCAACTCACACTGCTAAGCTGCATGCCCTGGCCATGCCACCTCCACACCAGCCAGGAGCCTCATTATTTCCTATAATTCCAGAGAACTACAAGAAATCCTACTGGGGCACAACCAAGGTCTGCTGTGTGTCCATAATAGTCTTTCTAAAAAGATGAAGATTAAGAACAAAATAGCAGAAAGCCTACGATATTTTGAATAGGATTTCCACAAGTTTTATTTCTGTTAATCTATGGAATAAAACCACTTATGTATAATGGCTCTCAACACACACACACACACACACACACACACACACACACACACACACACACACAGAGAGAGAGAGAGAGAGAGAGAGAGAGAGAGAGAGAGAGAGAGAGAGAGAGAGTTAGATCAACATTAACCTTTCCTTGCATGTAGGAATGTCAATTGTGTAATGAATCTTTAACATATTTTCCATATACTGCAAACATCTAAATTTTCGTGAAGAAGCAAGGACTTGCATTGTTCCGAGACTGTTTTCAAAAGCTCTCACCCCAGAATAGAGCAGTGATCAAGCCACATAGGGGGTTCATAGCTAATTTGGATGATGACAACACTACCACTTGGGTACTTTTGAAGTTGTTTTGATTTTGTTCAAGACAGTAGAGGAGAGGCAAAAAAAAAATGGGATTTGTGAGGGTGAATAACCTTCCTACCGAGCTATCTGACATGAAACAATTTCCCAAGTCTATTATCTGGGCACAACTAAGAAGCATCAAACTACCATGTAAGGGCAGATACTGCCAGGAGAATCTTGTAACAGAATGTGACTTCAAAATCCTCTGCAGAAGTCTGCTTTGCCTCCTCACCTTTTAGAGGTCCCCTGTGTTCATTCCATAAATAATGTCTGGATTTTTCACAGTTCTTTTTAAAGGAATGGGGAAAGTTTGACCATTCCATATTCCCAGAAGCAGAATCTTTTAATTTTAAAAAGAAAAGCAGTACATGTTTAACATATTAATTGACCAATATCCTTCTTAAGCCTTGTGTCAGGAAGCAAAAACCCTATTTTATGATAGGAAGGCCCACACAGCTTTGCAAAAACTGGTGGGGATAACATAATAAACCATTTCATTAGCACAAATGCTAGATTCTTATACTGCCTTCTACTTGATTAAATAACGAACATATGGCCCTAGCCGGTCTTGAACACACGGATGGTAACTAATTTTAACACTGTTATTCCTGCATTGTCTTCCCGTAACAGAAGGAAGGGAATGCACTTTTGGAGTGGACGATGAGCAGAGCACAGTCCCATGCATACACATCTCACTTCTCCACACTGCACCACAGCGGGCTCTACCAAAGCCTCCATTTCTGTCTGCCAGAATCTGGAAACAAGGACTTAAACAGAACCCATCATCAATATCCAAGGATGTAGATCTATGGAAGCTGTAGGTTCTGAACTTGCAACATTTTGGCCGGAAGTACCATCTGTCCCCTTGCATCTTTGTCTCTCTGTCTCATTCTTTCTCCTCCTCAAGAAAATCAAAGACAGGGGATTATTGAAATTGTTTGAAAGCCTCTCTGAGAACTTGTAAAGCACTTTAAAGGGTTAATTTGAGATGACATCACCGTGCTCTGCTATTTCCTCCTCTATACTAACAAGTAAGCCACTTCATATATTTGTCAGAGTTTACCTCCAGTTGTATCTGGGCAATCCAGGAGATTCATTCAATGAATGAGTGCTTTAAGATTATAAGGCTGCCAAGTCATGTACTTCATTCTAATGCCATGAGATTTATCTAGAGTCTAGAAGGTGTCACAGACCGATGAACGATGAGAAGTGAACAGTGACTCTCGTCTGTTACAGGGTCACAGTCTGGGAGGCAGGAGAGATGTGCAACTACTGGAAGAATTCTGGTTTGAAGCAAACTTCAGTAGAATGTTATACTACAGGTAGACATTCTAGTTCCAAGTTGTGTATGGTTTACTGTAAAAGACGTTCCCAAAGATTGCTGACTTATTCAAGATGCTGTAATATCAGAAATGTAAAGCGGTAAGGACACTTGGTAGTCATGCACTTACCAAGATGTGGAACTCAAGGTCCAGAGACTTTATTTGACAAGCAAGAGATTTCCTCTGCAACTGTCACATGAAAACAAGGACATTTGAGTGCCCTGCAGTGCTGCTCAGAGGACCACTCGGGGGCAACTATCTTAGCTTAACTTGGTTAGGATTTTGCTGGGTGCTAGGCATTTACTAAAGACGGTATCAATGGAGTGACATCTGTGGATTTATTTGGTTAAAATATCACCTCTTTGTAAAATTAAACAAATGGGGGAATATTTGATAGTAGGTAATACCTTTTACATTGAAATGATAGAGGCATCATAATAATGTTATCTTTAGATATAGATAAGGAAATAGTTATGAACACATGGCATGAGGACTTGGATTAGTCTCAAAATAACACAACAAGGATGGGATGGTGGAAAGGAGTATCCACGAGTTGTTGACTCATTTTTGATAAAAGCAGATGCCCACCTCTCTGGTTACAGGATGCAATACGTGAGGAGAGCTATGTCTAAGAAAGAATTCGTGGGTTGAGTAGCTAGGGATCACGATCACATTTCAGAAAGGATTTTCTAGACTAGTGGGGTCAGCAGGATGGGAATATAAATTATATTTCAAGTCCTGAAGAAGAGAGACCTTATGAAGTATAGGAGCAGTAATATTATACTGGGTGGTTTGTGTGTCAACTTGACACAGCCAGAGTCATCCGAGGAAGGAGCCTCAGCTGAGGAAATACCCTTGAGATCTAGCTGTAAGGCATTCTCTCATTTAGTGATCAATATGGGAGCTCTCAGCCCATGGTAAGTGGTGCCATCCCTGGGCTGCTGGTTTTATAAGAGCAGGCTGAGCAAGCCAGGGGAAGCAAGTCAGTAAGCAGAACTCCTCCATGGCCCCTGCATCAGCTCCTGCCTTCAGGATCTGGTGAAGTGTAAGCCCAATAAACCCTTTTCTCCACAATTTGCTTTTTGGTATGGTGTTTCATTGAAGCAATAGAAACCCTAACTAAGACAGAAATTGGTACCAGGAATGGGGTGTTGCTGTGACAGACCTGGTCACATTCTTGGAAGGATTGTGAAAGGGCTTTGGAACTTTGGGCTAGAAAAGTCATTGAGTGTTGAGACCCCAGTGGGATGTTCTGTGGGAACTTGGAAGATAAGAATATTGAGAGAAGTGCAAAGGACAGAGGCCTGGCTTGCAAAGTTTCAGAGGGAAGTTTAAAGACTCTATCTGGGCCATTTGTTATTTTGAATTAAAATGCTGCGATTCTGGTTTGCTGGGGCTGAAGAATCAACTGTCATTAACAGGATATCAGAACAGCTGAAGTGAAACCTTTATGCTACCAGGACAATTGATGCTGGTTATCTGGAGCTACAAAATTAGCAGTGGTTGAGAAGAGACCAGCATCACTGGTGAAATCTGGGAAGTGCTTCCTGAGAGCACAGAGAACCCGTGTTCAAGAGGCAGCCAAGGTTGTAGCTCGTGCTGGCAGTCGGACTTGGTAATGGGTAAGGGTCACCACCCAGGCGGTACTGGTTTTGAAGGCGTGAAGGGGTCATGGAGAACATCTGAGGCTTGGCGCTGTGAGAGGTCATTGGTGAAGGTGCAGCCCCAATGGCAGTTGAAGGCCTAGGGCTGAAGGGGTCATGAGAAGAAGTTGAAGCTTGGCACTGCGAAGAGAGCCTAGGAGAGGCTATTGGTGAAAGTGCAGCCCAGCTGCATGCAGCAAGGGGCTCCACATTTTGGAGATGCTCGTACCATGGGAAGACCACCGAGAACAGCAGCGACAGTAGAGCGGAGCCAGCGATGCCCACAACACAAGCGGTGTATGCTGCGGAGGACAGAGTCACAGAAGTGACCCGAGCCCCTTGGAGGAGTCCTGAAGACCGTGAGTGGCTCCCAGGCATTGGATGGTTGGAATGTTGGTTTGCCTTGATTTGATTGTGACTGGGTCCTGATTTTTCTCTCTTGAAGTAAGAAAGTATTTTACTGGAGCCCACATTTGAGAGACTTGAATTTTAAATGACTTTGGATTTTTAACGAGACCGTTTATTTGAAAGGAATTGAAATTTTAATGTGTTCGAATTTATAAAGGCCGTGGGGCTTTTAAAGTTGTTTAGGATCCTGGGGATGAATAAGAAAGGAAGTTTTGTGGCTTGATAGTGATGTATTTGTGTGTCAAGTGGACAAGGGGCCAGTTATACTGGATGGTTTTGCGTGTCAACTTGACAGAAACTAGAGTCACCAGGAAATGCCTCTGTGAAATCCAGCTGTAAGACATTTTCTCACTTAATAATCAATGGTGGAGCGGGAGCACATGGTAGGTGGTGCCATCCCTGGGCTGCAGGTCCTGGGTTCTATAAGAAAGCAGGCCGAGCAAGTCAGGGGAAGCAAGTCAATAAGCAGCTCCCTGCATGGGTGCTGCTGCATCAGCTCCTGCCTCCTGGATCCTGCCCTGTTGAGCTCCTGTCCTAACTTTCTTCAGTGATGAACAGCAATGCTAAAGTGTATGCCCAATGAACTTTACTCCCCAACTTGCTTTTTGGTCATGGTGTTTGGTCATAGTTGTAGCAATAGAAACTAACCAAGACAGATACGTGAGCATTTATGAGCCTGACGGGCTGCCTGCTGCCCTGCTGGCCGTTATCATGAACGTTTAATGATGAAGGACTTTGGACAGTGGCAAGGATTCAGGTTCCCTCTGTACTTTCTGTGTTTTCTACATTTCCTTATTTTAAATTTAGAATTGTTTGGACAGTAAAATTAAATAACCTTATTATTGCATTATATGTATGTTTATAAAAACAAAAACTGGCATTTTTTCTAATATATGAGAAAAGGAGATACTTAAGAACTATAGTTATATGAAGGTGAATGGACAGTTGTGATAACTGATATTTTTCTAATTTCTAAGGAGAAAGGGTATATTTAGCTACTAAAATTGATTCTGAATTTTCTAGGATATAGCAATAATTTTATACTTTAAAACTTTTCATTTAAACACAACTACACACTTACTTAAAATGTTTTAAAACTATGATGTGTATCTGCAAGTCCTTCTTCCAGGTCGCAACAGTTTATACCTTAACACAAAGTAACACAATGATTAAAATTAGGAAGTTGATATTAAGATAGTACTATTAAGTCATAGGACTTCATCAACCATTCCACTGCTCCCTTTCCAGTCTGAATCCAATCCGGGTTTCCACATCGTGTTTTAATAATATGTCCTGGAATCTTTGAACAGAGGCTGGTTTGTATTTTACTCTTTCGGTTTCATTGACTTTGGCATGTTTGAAGAGAATTGATCAATTCTCATAAAGAACAGCACTCAGTTTGTGCTCTGATCTTTGCTCATAGTTCAATTCAGGTTATATAGTGTTTTTGGCAAAAATACCACAAAAATGAAAATCCATGCATCATGCTGACAGGCCCATGGTTAAATTTATTCCATTACTCTTGGTGTTAACCCCAGTCACTTGTTAAGGAGATTTCTGATATTTACTCTTTTCTCTCCTATGATTATTATGAAGCTTGTAGAGAGATACTTTGGGGACTCTGACATTATCTTGTCTCTCATCAAACTTTCATCTATAAATTTAAGGCTTTAACAGAGTTTCTTGTCTAAAAGATGGTATTTTGTGCCATTTGACAAACCGAGTCTCTACTTCCATCTCTCCTTCATTCCACATGTATACTTGGAGATCTACTATAATGAAGGTTCATTTGCTTAGTTGTTATAAGTCCTGGCTTTTATTTTAGCCCTTGGGTTAGGATTCATCCCCTTTTCTCCTTGTTATTATTTACATTGTCTTAACTGTGACCACTGGAAATCCCTCCAAGTTGGTGTCTGTGCCCTTCTGACACATTTGAAGTTGTTTCTCTTAGAAACAATAACAAGCTAAAAGTATTGGCCAACACCCTGAAGAGATACAAACCTAGGGACTTTTGTAGGCTCATTTCTCTCCTCTGTTGAAGGTTTGGAAAGGAGCTCTCTATGGAAGAGCAGGCTATCCCAGTGGCTGAGCTGGGCAGTCTTCCTATGTAAGAGGGCCACTTGTTGTTCCCAGCTGCCTGGCTAGAGTAGCCCCAAAATAAACACACAGAAATTGTATTAATTAAATCACTCTTGGCCCTTTTAGCTCTAACTTCTTATTGGCTAATTCTTACATACTAATTTCACCCATTTCTATTAATTCATATATCACCACAAGGTCATGACCTACCAGCAAAGTCTCAGCATGTCTATCTCTGATGGCGGGTCCATGGCATCTCCTGACTCTACTTTCTTCCTCCCAGAATTCAGTTCTGTCTTCTCCGCCTACCTAAGTTCTATCCTATTGGGCCAAGGCAGTTTCTTTATTCATTAACCTATACAAGCAACACACAGAGGGGACTCCCACGTCGTTCCTAGCCCCCTTAAACAAGGCCATTTCATATACATGTACGTCCCTGTTGTCTTTTCTATGTCTCGATCTTTCCTAGTGTCTTTCAATGCTGCCTTAGCTATGTGGAGTGGCCATAGCATTTTCTTCAGTGTCTGCAAGAGAGCAGAAAGATGGAGATCTTTACCCATGCTGCTTGAGTCTTTGACCCCACACTGGAAAAATATAAACACCCTTATTTTGTACAATTTGTGGTACCCTTGACCTGTTTTTACAATCGGTCACTTCATGCCACCCTACTAGTTAGATTTTATTCATGTAATCATTTAAAAGAATTCCCAAACTTGCTTCCTGATTAAATTAATATTTAAGTATCTAATTAGATTCATATATATATAGAGTTGAGCTGTGCACATTTTAACAATGGCATATGTACATTCACGTAGATTTACAGTATTTCTACATTTTAATTGCATAAAAATAAACTATTGCTAAAACAGTGCTATGCAAGGGTGAGAAGGGCATGGAAATGAAAGGAAGGCAATCCAATTATAACATATAATCAAGGCTTTGCAGACGCCGCTGTCCCCTCTTGCCGCTTGCTGCAGCCATGGTCAGTCAGCCCCACTGTGTTCTTCGACATGGTGGCCAATGGCGAGCCCTTGGGCCGTGTCTCCTTCGAGCTCTTTGCAGACAAAGTTCCAAAGATAGCAGAAAACTTTCGTGCTCTGAGCACTGGAGAGAAAGGATTTGGATGTAAGGGTTCTTCCTTTCACAGGATTATTCCAGGATTCATGTGCTAGGGTGGTGGCTTCACATGCCATAATGGCACTGGCAGCAGATCCATCTATGGAGAAAAATTTGAGGATGAAAACTTGATCCTGAAGCATACAGGTCCTGGCATCTTGTCCATGGGAAATGCTGGACCAAACACAAATGGTTCCCAGTTTTTTATCTGCACCACCAAGACTGAGTGGCTGGATGGCAAACACGTGGTCTTTGGGAAGGTGAAAGAAGGCATGAACATTGTGGAAGCCATGGAGCGTTTTGGGTCCAGGAATGGCAAGACCAGCAAGATCACCATTTCCGACTGTGGACAACTCTAATTCTTTTGACTTGCGGGCTTCTTACCCACCAGACCATTCTTTCTGTAGCTCAGGAGAGCACCCCAGCCCCATCTGCTCGCAGTACCCTGTAATCTCGACTCTCACTGAAGTTCTTTGGGTTCCATATTTTCCCCATTCCCCTTCAAGTCTAGCTGGATTGCAGAGTTAAGTTTATGATTATGAATAAAAACTAAGTAAGAATGTAAAAAATATAATAAAAATTAACCATGTTAAGTTGAATTTTTAAGATACTTGATATTATTCCAGTATTGTTTATTAAGAAACAAATATTAAAACAAACTGGATTTTATGGCAAAATATTTTGTTCCATTCAATTGATTTCCATTTACAGCACTTTGTGTTCCAAAAATCAAGTCCATTTTGACTTACGTAGTCATTTCTAGGCTAATGTGAAATATACTGTAAGACACTGTCTCACAAAACAAAGGGACATGAGCATTCATATTAACTTACAGACCTTAATGATACTGTACCTTAATTATATTGTTGCATATAGAAAAGGTGTTCTATGATGGAGGGACTTCCAGGTGGTAGGCATTTCAGAGGGACTAGAGATTTTTTTTTAATGAAGCAAGGCAAATGGATATTTTGAAAGGGAAAGAAAACTTATAATTCAAGGAGGTAAATAAAACAAAATCATATTTGGTTTTGAATTGCGGGTTGCAAAGTAGGGAATGCAGCATTTCAATACCTGTGCAGGGTAGTATAGTAGTGTATTATTTGTGTTTTTAATAAATAAAGCTTGCCTGAAGATCAGGAAGCAAAACAGCCATACTAGTCAGACAAATAGACCAGGGAGTGGTAGCACACACCTTTAATGCCAGGACTCTGGAGACAGAGGCAGGCAGATCTATGTGAGTTCAAGGCCACCCTGGGCTACACAAGACTGAATTACTCTAAAAGAGAAATAGAACTCACACAAAGGTGATCCTAGCACTTAGGATCCTATGCCTTTAATCCCAGCATTAGGGAGGTGGAGACAAGAGTGATATGGCTGGGCAGAGAGAAGAATATAAAAGGGAAGAGATAGAAACTCACTGGAGTGTGAAGTTTGAGGATTCGTGGAGACAGGATCTCGTGCCTTCAGTCTGAAGATTTGGTAGACGAAAAAGATCTCTCGAGTGGTTGGCTGCTTTGCTGTTCCCATCTTCGGGTTGAACCGTTGATATCTGTCTCTGGGTTTTTATTATTCTTGCTACAGCATAGGCAGTTGTATAGACTGCTAAGTCAAGGACTGAGGCTTGGAAACAAGGAAATCCTGGGTTTAGCTGGTGTTTTAGTTTCCTTTCCAGTTGCTTTGACAAAATAGCTTGACAAATGCAACTTACGGGAGAAAGGGTTGATTCAGCTCATCACTATTGGGTAGTCAAGGTGTCAGAAATTTGAACCAGCCAATGCAAGTTCCCTGTCAAGAGCAGAGATGAATACAAGTATTCTTTTGCTTGGTTTACTGTAACATAAATGGCTGGCTTGTTTGTTGGAGTTTCTGTCCCGCCCTTTACCCACAACTGCTTAGCCCCAAAGAAAGTTACACATAGGTCTCCATAAATTATAAGCTGATTGGCCCATTAGCTCTAGCCTCTCACTGGCTAACTCTTACATCTTGATTAACCCATTTTTCTGATGTATGTTAGTCATGTGGCTCAGTACCTTTTTCAGTGGAGCAGATCACATCCTGCTGCTTCAGTGGTCTGGGCAGGAGTGGGCGGAATCAACTTCCTCCTTCCCAGAATTCTCCTGTTCTCATTATATCATTTCTACTTCCTGTCTGGTTTTCCCACCTATACTACCTGCCTGGCCAATCAGCGTTTATTTAAAACATGATTGACAGAATACAGACAATTCTCCCCCACCAGCTCACCTTATACTTAATTCAGAATGCCTTGATAAGGAAACAGTACCATCCCCAGTGGGCAGCTCTTCTCAACACAACTAAGAAAACCCTGCACAGGGTTGCCCACAGGCCAACCTAATCTACATGGTTCTTCACTGAGACTTCCTTCAAATGTGTGTCAAACCTCCATTCAGAGCTAACAATTCATAGTCCTGGTGCCTCCACCAGAGAGTTGCGTGATCTCAGACTCATCCCTGAGTTTTTCCGTACATAAAATATGGTCTTGCTTGAATGCTGAATGAAATAATATTCATAAATCCGCTTAAGACCCTGAGCAAACCATAACAAACCCTCTATTAAGTGTGAGCCTTTATCATTATTTGAGAACAAGCAATTGGGCAGTGAGTTAATATTCTTACCCTCAGTCTGTGACTGTTAGAATGAAGGTATGCGGACAAAAATGAGCAATAGTTTGTGGTTTTACAGAAACACAGATCTGGCTCCATTTACATAGCTAAATGAATCTGAGATTTAAAAGCTCTCTGCCTGGGGCATTCTTGAGGATCATGCCTCTCGCATATAACTAGCTTCACTGTAACTACTGAGCTGAAACTGTGGATTTGTCATTGTCTGAAAAGCTGACATTTAAAACACGTCATTGGAGCTGAGTGGAGGGGAAAGGTCTTTGTATTGAGGTAGATCAGAACTGTTGAGAAATAGGTGTTACCTTTCCTTACATGAAGTTCGACTACCTTAAGCTCAGATGGACACGGGTCGATTTTAAATGGCTGGTGGTATTAAATAGCTCTTTCTTAAAAAGGCTTTTGAAAACTTGGAGCTGTAAAGTTGGAGTCGTGGAGCCAAACATGCTTCTGGGGACTCTGAGTAATGTCCTCGCGAAGCTGGAGCCATATCTCGTCGGATCTTGCCCTAATGGCCTGGTTGCGTCGATATTCTGAGTATGCTTAGAGGAGAGACGCTTGTGCTAGAGGGTCTGGTTCAGGAACCAAAAACACATGCAGAGCTTTAAAAAAAAAATACCAACAGAAAAATCCATTTTATTTAAATAAAATTATCCCACTAAGTGTTGATACCATTTGTGCTCAGAACAGAACACAGCTCTTGTGGGATACATTTACTGCTACCTTTACCTTCCCGCAAAAACATTAGCATCTTCACTCTCGTAGCAGGAATAGTGGCTGGGTCCAGGAGGTAGCAGCTGTTTTTATGCTGTTGCAGATGGCTATGTCGTGACTATTTTGGGTATGTTTTGTGGTTTTCTGTGAGTTGTCTCAAGTTGTTAAGTGGGATATTGATTTGGCTGTGTTTTGCTGCTGTTAGAAATTCTTAAATTCTTTGAAGGATGGGGCAGGTGTAGCTGGCCTCGGCACGTTGCTCCTCTTCCTGCAGATGACCAGAGGAGCCGTTTTATGAAGTCCAGCTGCTTCCTGAGATCAGAGCATCTTGCTTCAAGGGATCCTATATCATGGGAGGCAGGATAAGGCCCCTGGAGGTATTTTAGTTGGATTGGACAGCCTAATTGAAATAAAAACATTCACCATACATTGAAAGGGTAGAGTTGGTATTCATTTAATCAGCATTGTATTGAAAAGAAAAAATGTGAAGAGAAAGCTAATTCTAATTCTACTAAGTGGCTTGGAGTGTTGGTACTGCTACGATTCTAGGAGAAGGTGGCCCCATCCCCAGTCTTCACCGCAGATCAGAAGCAATAATATTGTGACACTCAACGCAGTACTTATTAGATCTTGAACATAGTTCTGTATGCTTTATATATTTTAATCCATTTTGTTCTTAACAACTTGCTGAGATGTCACTTTGTTGTTGGCACAAGTGAGACACACGCTGTTCAAGTGTCCAAAGTGCATGCTCAAAGTGGCACATGTAGTAAGTGACAGAGCCAGGATGTCTGATTTGAGTCTTTGTCGAGGGGCCAAACCTTGAATGAGAATGGACAAGAGTTTCAGATTGGTTGGGAGCAGCGGTTCTCAACCTTCCTAATGCTGTGACCCTTTAACACAGTTCCTCATCTTATGGTGACCTCAACCATAAATTTATATTTGTTGTTACCTCATCACTATAAATTTGCTGCAATTATGAATCATCACGTAAATGCCTGTGTTTTCCAATGGTCTTAGATGACCCGTGTGAAGGAGCTGTTAGACCCCCAAAAGGATAATGACCCACAGGTTGAAAACTGCTGATATGAAGGATTCCAAGAGCAAGAAAGTTTTATTTTTTGCTTTGTGAATGGGATATGAGAATATAGTAAGCCCTGTGAGTATATGGAAACAGTAGCAAAGAGGAGAGGGTGATAGTGTGGCTAGGTATGGTCAGCCTAAGTCTCCTGCAGGTTAGAAGGCCACAGGAATCTTCAGTATCCCTGAGAGGATTGTGGGTGTGGCCGCATAGCTGTGTCGGACATACAGTAGGCTGTGTCTTAAGACTATTTTCTGTTAGTTGTAACTGAATACCAAGACGAGGCATTTGTAAAGACTGGAGGTTTAGCTCACGCTTCTAGAGGCTGCGAGTCTAAGGAGGAGCTGGCTACCGGTGAGGGCCTTCCTGTTATACTGCAGCAGAATGGAGGACATCACTTAGTGAGAAAGAGAGTGTGTATTCTTTGGGGTCTCCTCTTCTTATAAACCCATCAACAGAGTCGTAGGAGTTCCACCCTGATGCTAATCCCAAAGGCCCCTCAAAATAACATCTACATAGGACTTTAGGAAGTAAGCTTAATACATGAATTCTGGGGTTCACACCCAAACCTTGCAGCCAGGGACACTGAAGATAGGATGGCTGGAGACAAGCAGGTGACATGCCCTCGCTGGATGTAAGAAGACAGGCTGTCTCACTCACCACGCTGTGCTGCCCACAAACTTGTTGTATTTCGATTCTATCTGAAGAGAATGAAGAGAAAGCATGAAACCTTGAGTTTGTCTAACTTGCCCTTGACTTGACTAAAGAACAATAATTAGAAAAAAAGCTTTATTTCCTCCCCTCGGCGCTCAGAAAGCTTTGTGGAAGGGGAGACGAAAAGATTGTAAAAGCCAGAGGGTGTGGATGATTGCAAGGAGACTGTTTCCTAGATGCGAATCTAATGCACACGTGGACCTGTACAAACTGAGGCAGCCCACACAGGCCTGCACATATTCAAGCCGGACGGGATCCCAGTGCTGAGATGGGGAGTGGACCTAGGCTCCTACCCCTAACCAAGAAGCTGTTTTCAAATGACATCCACTTGCAAAGGAAAGTTTAGTTTCCTCCAATGGAGTCTCACTGGGCATGTTATCCACATTTAAGAGGAGATCCCATGACCAGATCAACACAAAACAAACTCACTGGTACCTTTGTAGACTTTTTGTCTCTTATTGATTTGTTTGGGCTTCTTTTTTTGCCTTGCTAGTCTTTTGTTTGTATATTGTGGTTTCTGATTTTGGTTTTTCTGGCTCTGTGTGTGTATGTGTTGTGTTTCTTGTGTTGCTTTCTTTTTTAATTTATTTTTTGTTTTCTAAAGAGAAGAAGAAGAAGAAAAGGGCATATAGATGTATAAATGGGCAGGTCGGGAGGATCTGGAGAAAGTTGGGGGAGAGGGAAACATGATCAGATTATATTGTGTAAAAATTCTTTTAATAAAAGAGATATATTTTTATTTTATATGTAAGAGTGTTTGCTTGCATGTATATTTGTGCACCACATGCATGCCTGGTGCCCACAGAGGCCAAAAGATGGGTGTGGGATCCCCCTGAAAATGGAGTTCCAAGTAGGTACTGATAATCAAGCTTGGGTCCACAGCATCTATTGCTTCAAGGTTTGGTTGTGAATCCCAGAATTCTTGTATTAGAAACTGAACTCCCAAAGTCATATGTCAATAGTATTTTGAGGGGTTTTTGGGTTAGAGGTATATAAAGTCATCAGGGAAGAGCTTCTGTGACGTAACTGGTAGCTTTATCAGAAGAGGAGGGTCCAAGAGCATACACTTTCTCACCATTGATACCCACCACATGGGTTCTGGAAACCAAACCTGGGTCCTCTGCAAGAACAGCCAGTTCTCTTCACTGCTGAGCCATCTCTCCAGTCCTAGAACCACTAACTTTAGCACATTTAAATAGGAGAACCATTAGAGCTTGGGCTTAGAACTCAAGTTCAATGATGAGGAAAGTCAAGGCTGAATTTTAAACCCTTGGTTATTTACTTGAAATTACTGTATCTAACACATCATCTTCCAAAAACCATATAAAATTAGTATAAGAAGTGGCCATAGGAACTCTCTACTATATTTTCAAATAGAAAGCTCTGAGTGTCAGGAGATGAGATGGATGTTCACTCTCTCTCCTCACATTTCGAGTGCAGACACAGCTCCTTGAAAAGCAATTCCCATTCGGTTGCATTTACTTTTCCATTGGTCCAAAGCAATTAGGAGAAATGAAGGAAATTTTGGTACCGAGGCTGTATTGGTTACTAATACTGAATTGTGTCAGGCTTAGGAACACCGTCGTCCATGTAGTGGCAGTAAAAGTACTTTATACCCCATCTATGGACAAGGCTAGTCTACCAGTTTATGGACCTTGCGTTCCCCAGAGTACCTGCTAAATCTGTGGGCTGTTCTCAAGTGCTCTGGTTTGCATTTGGATCCCTGAGGGAGCTGGAAAATCACATGAATGAACATACAGGCAAAGAGGTACCTGGTTAATTACGCATCACAGGAACTAGAGATGCTTGATTGCCTTTTCCCTGCTTCTCTCGCGAAGTTTTCACAGAATTCTATTAGCTAAACACCATATGATGTAAAAAGGTCTTGTATATCATATGCAACCTGATTCAAATGCCCTAATAATATTCTTTCGGTCTTGCAAAGAAGTTTAAATGGCCAAAGTGGACAGAGGACAACCTGATTGTTGTTGCTGTAGTCATTCAATTGTTGAGAGTCACGGCTACAAAGAGCTCTGCGTGGGGCTTACTGGGTTGGTTCTTAGTTTTATTCCCGGTAAATAAGTAGGCTTCAATTTTTGTGCCATAAAAGTGCTTCCCACTGTGTCCCCATGCATGATCCTTTACTAAATGGTCTGCTGGCTGGAGCCAGAGGAAACTCCAAGTTCTATGACACAATGCTTCAGTGGCTTTCTATTGCTAAAGTGGAGATAATCGTTACCGCAGCCACCCATCACAGAGAAGGCAAAAACCAAAAATGTAAAATGGAGACCAGTCTCACTTTCATATTGCAGATAAGGAGAAATCTTAGCACCTAACACAACTCCCCAGGAGCATATTTAGGACGAGAAACGGTGGTTCCCAGACCTCTAAAATGTAGCTCACAATTTTCAACATCTCATCTCAACCCGTGGAGCTGCAGGACTCAGTAGCTGTAGGTCCTCAGTGTGATGGTGTAGTCTTAACGCCCGAGGTCTTCCGGCCATCATCTCAGAAAACGCCGTCCACAAAGTTGACATATGGAGCCAGTACCTGGAGCAGTTGCAAAGCCAGCTGGCAATAAAAAATGCTATGTCTAAATGAAGAATAATGCCCAGACACGTGCTTTTTTAGTGTAGAGATGCGGGTGTCTGTTCTACCCTTTATTTGCAGGAAGTGAGTGTGCTGGCTGAACTAAAGCTGTCTATAGTTTTTCTTTTTTTCGATGGCAGCTGTGCGATACTTAAAAACATATGCTGCTTCCCATTTTGTCTGCTTGACACCACCAGATTGAAGATTCAGAAATGAGTTTCAAAGAATCTCGGTGGCATTGCATATTCTAAACCTTTCTCATAAAAGACACAGGCTTCTGTTATGCCACTTGGTGACATGTCTCTCATGGGAATTCCTATCTAAAGAACAGTCTGTCTAGTGGGAAACCAGAGTTTCAGTGGATATGGAGGACTCTGTTCTACAACAGAGGCCATTGCTACTGGCCTACACAAGCAGCATACGTCTGGACACTGTTGGCTTGGCAGAACATAGCTTATTTTCTTCTGTCTCATTATATAAGCACAGCGGTACTTTCCATGATACATCCTAAGTATTGGGGGCACACTTTGTCTGAATTCTGGATTGCTAGCCTGTATGTGCATATTATGACTGCATAGAAAATCCTGAAAGGCAGGCCACTACTGATCCAGAGCAGAGCCAATCATGTATTTCGTCTCTTTTGCATTTTCATCTTTCCCACGGGTACATCTCAAGGCCAGTAGAAAGATACACTTTTTTCCCTGCTGTGTCCAGCATGGCTTCAAGGATAGATCTGACCAGGACAGCAAAGGAATGAAGAAACAGACAGACATACAGACACATGTGCAGGAATGCTAGTAATTGTGTGGACTGGGCTTTTGGATGCAGAAACTACAGAATCCCAAAGGCTCAGCGTGTTTTTTTTTTTTTAAATAGAGAGTTGAACAGAGAACTGGGATTATTGCATATAAATAAAGAAGGAGGCAGGCTTAGCCAATCTTGGTAGGAGCAGACACGATAGGAGAGCGGTCTTCAGACCACAAATATCCATGAGGGGTGGGAGACAAAACTGGGGTGGACATTTCCTGCATACACTATCAACATCCACACACAAACCAGAAGGGAAGGCCTTGCTTGCCATTTCTCCCCGGGACTGAGGCTGTGCCTGTGTCAAAAATACACATTCATCAGGACCTCTCATGCTTCAAGCTTCTTCTGCTCCCCACATTCCCCTACTTTGAATCAGAGTAGGAAAACCACATCATTATCCTCATTCACAAGTGTTATGTTTTGGATACGTGTTCTGTGGAACATCCCTGACATCAGGGCTCTGGGGAGACAAAGGCATCTCTGGTAGGTCCAGGACATCCTTTCTGAAGCCTACATCCCTGAGTTTAGGAGGAGGTTACTAATTGATTAATCGTGATGATACCAATACATCATGGAATAGAATGAATGAGGAACAAGGGATCAAGTATCTGAGGTGTCACAGTGGGCATCATGGAATGGGACATGTGAGGAATGGTACAATTCGATGCAGAGATTAGAAAGAGGATTGAGGACAGACTAAGGGCGGCCCAATTTAAAAAAAAAACACATTAAACATTAAAAAAATGTGAGCAGTGAGAAATGAAAAGACAGGAAAGGAATAGCAAATAGAGACAAATTTAAAGGTAAAATAAGAGCAAGGCTTTCCTGGACCAAGCACAACAATATACTATGAAGCATTTAGCACAATCAATCCAGGCCCCTGCTCTTGCATGAAGAATGGTGGAAAAAATGGATGTTGTATCCACTGCTTCGGTGGAGCTGACTGTTGCCCACAAATGGGACTTTGACGTTCTAGATTCTCCTGTGTAGGTGAGCAGTAACCTCTTACAGAGTCTTACAGGCTGCTTCTAAAACAAGGTGGCCAGAAAAAAATCACTTTTACCCATTAAATGCTTTAAATTTAACATCCAACGAAGCATCAGGACTGTTCTCCTACGAGCAGTTCTGCGAGAGAGCCAAGTGGACACCCAGAGTGTACAATGGCTGCCTAATCACACTAATCGTTCTGTGTTTTTGAGGTTTTCCATAACACCCTTTTGGAGCTACCTGAGACTCAGGGATAAAGGTGTAGACAACTTTGAAAAGGCTGGTGAGATGGCTCAGTGGACAAAGGTCCTTCCTTCCAGTACTGACTGAGTTCAATTCCTGGCTCCCACAGAGCGAAAGGAGAGAACAGGCTCCCACAAGTTGTCTTCCAGCATCCACACGTATACTATGACACATGTGTACACCCCCAAGCACAAATGAATAAATACAAATTTAAGAAAATAAAATATATGGATATAAAACCAGAAAAAATAAGTGCTGGTAAACAGATTCAAAATGGCAGATGAAGGGCTGCTAATCAATATCATATGTTAATGTGCATGTGATGGTTGAAATGAAAATGGCTCCCAAAGGGAGTGGCACTATTAAGAGGTGTGGCCTTGTTGGACTAGGTGTGGTCTTGTTGGAAGAAGTGTGTCACTGTGGAGGCAGGCTTTGAGATCTGTATGATCAAGCCATGCCCAGAAAGACAGACCACTTTTTGTTTACCTGCAAGTCAAGATGTAGAACTCTCAGCCCCTTCTCCAGCACCATGTCTGCCTGCATGCCACCATGTTTCCTACCATGGTGATAATGGACTAAATCTCTGAAACTGTAAGTCACCCAATTGAAAGTTTTTCTTTATAAGAGTTGCTGTGGTCATGACGTCACTTCACGGCAATAGAAACCCTAACTAAGACAGTCACCAAAAGATAGACCGCATGATTAATTTTGGCAGGACATGGAATCCCTTCATTTCAGATCTTTCAGGATTCTTGGAAAGTCAATTTGATCCATACTCAACCTTTTCTCTTTCTCTCTCATCCTATGATTCCTTAGAATAGTTTGTATTTTACTCAGTAGTGGGTCAGACTCTGGAGTTAGATTAAGATAGAAGCTTTTTCTCCCCTTGATTAAGCCTGTTTTTTTTCATTCTCTCTCATTTTTTTTAAAAAGAAATTTATGACATCCATGTAGGTGGCACATGAACAATACTATTGTTACTTATTGTTTTAGTCAGTGTTCTATTGTAGTGAAGAGACAATGTGACCATGGCAACTCTTACAAAAGAAAGCATTTAACTGGGGACTTGCTTTCAATTTCAGAGGTTTAGTCTATTATCATCATCACCGTTCCATCTACATAGCTAAGAGTTTTATGTCAAGATCTGAAGGCAGCAGAAAGAACCACGGGACTTGGCTTGGTCTTTTGAAACCCTAAATCCCACCTCTAGTAACATACTTCTTCCAAAAAGGCCACACTTACTTCAACAAGACCACACCTAATCCTTTCTCAAGTAGTGCTACTCCCTGATAATTAAGTTATCAAATATATATGCTTATAGGAGTCATTCTTATTCATGGATGGAGACCTTTGGGATGGTCTTGATCCATCAAATTACATTAGTCTGGAAGGAATCCACAGGTTCTCATCCTCTGTGGGAACAAAAGCAGAACCTCTTTTCTAAAGCAACATATCCTTAGACCCAAATTTTGAAGTCAAGATACCTTTAAAATATATATATATATATAGGTCATTTAGCTTAGCATCCCCCAGAAACAAATATCTCTCTATAACCAAAAATGCAAAGAAAACACAATAATATACATAATCCAGACTCTCTGTCTATATTCCATCTTTACGAGGTTTATTTTTCTTTACTCCTTTAATCTATGACTGCTTTACTTTGTTTCTTTAAAAACATTTAAAGTTATTTTTCTATACCTTCTCCCTTTCAAGCCTATGTACAGTTTTTAAATACACTGTGACCTGTTTAGAGGTTTATTTCTGTCTGAACCTGTCTTTATTGCATATCTGTAATTATTTTCTGATGAAGAGTACTTTAAAATGGTAAGCATTATGGTTGTGTCAGCCCTGGATGCTGGCTGCCTTCATCTCTCTTAGACTTTCAATATGGCAGAGGTACCTTATCATCAGCTCTGGGACCACTGGGTGGGAACCACATTTACCACCTAAACTCTGGGTAGCACCATGCAGCATATAAACCCTTTTTATCCATGTAAAAGCTAAATTTGCCTTGCAGTGCACTGCATGGGCTAGAAATACCTCTGTGCATGGCTGCTGACTTCACCATGCTCTCCTGCCTGTGCACTCCTAGCAGACTTGATCCTGTCACCTGCTGTGGGGGGGGGCGTACTGAGCCATGGTCATGGTCTCAGCTACTTTCCTCCTGACCACGAGAGGGCACACAAACACCCAGATCTGAAGTGGATGATGAGCATGAACCCCAAAGGTTTGGGTGGCATTCTGTAGGAAGAGGCTGCTTGTTTGTTTCCTGGCCACCCAGACCTAAATAATCACACAGAAACTATAGTAATTGCAACACTATTTGGCCAATGACTCTAGTGTATTCCTAGATTATGCTCACATCTTAAATTACTCATTTCTATTATCTTGTATTTTACCAAGAGACTCATGGTTTACAGTTAAGGGGTAAGGTTCAGTCCAGTGTCTGTCTCCTTTGGCAGCTACATGGCATCTCCCTCACTCTGCCTACTTTCTCTTCTAACTCTTCTTGGAATTCCCATCTTGTTGTGTTCTGCCCTGTGGGTAAGCCAAAGTAGTTTTATTCATTAACCAATAAAAGCAACACATATAGAGAAGGACTTCCTATACCAAGCTTGGTACCAAACTAATACACACTGTATTTTTCCTATACCTATTATAAAGTTTAATTTATTAATTAGGCAATAAAAGATTAATAGACATAATTATTAATAGCATGAAATGATTATAACCAGATAGTGTGATAACAGCTGTGACTGTGGCCTCTCTCTCTCTAGACATGGCTTGTTTTATGCACTTACCCTGTTTGCTATGATGAAGTGAGGTGAGGAAATGCCTCCATGAGGAGAGGAAGTGAAGTGAATGAAGCAGGCATAGCATTTGGCTACTATATAAAGTTTTCCTGAACACAAGCCCTGGGATACTGCCATAGTGGACTTGATAACTGGAATGGTGACTAGGAGACGAATGGAGGGCAGCATATACAGAGGCAATTTTCTGGAAAGGAGATGATTTATGCCTTTCATAATCATGGAATGGAGCAGGGTGGATGACATCCCCCGATTCAACCTTCTTAGGACACAATTTTAAATTGTGACGTGTTATTTCAGAAATCTCTCATTTAGCCTTTTTAGATTGTAGTTGAGTGTGGGCAAATGCCATGACTGAGAGGAAAATTGTGAATGGGGGAGGGGAGCTATTATGGTGTTTGTGGCCAATGCTCTCTCTCTCTGGAGAAGTAAATAAAGGTATGCTGTGTGGAAGCATCAGGCTACTTGTTCTAAAATACATTTTGGGTGCTGGAGTGAAATGAGTCTGATTTTGTGCCCATTCTTTGTTATGCGATTCTAATTCTTTTCTGGTCATGTTTATTCTGGAATATTTAATACATTGTTATTGGAAGTGTAGTTTTCCCACTGTTAATAAATGTTCTATATTTTTTTAAAATGTTTGTATCTTAATTGTTAATCCTTTTCTTAAAAATAAAATGGCTGGAATTAACAAATCTTAGATTCTGTAGGAATGTCTAGCTGGCAATGCACATTCTAATACAGACTTATTTCATCTCTACATCAACCCTGTGTGATGGTGAGGAACAGGGCCATAAGAGTTCTGCCCAGGGTCACCCTCCCCTGGGGGTGGGGGCAGAGCAGGATCACTAACTTTTAAATCTCATTTCATGGTACTTTAGTGCATCTTAAATGGAGAGTGAACTTGACCAAGGTGACTGTAAAGTCCTCAGCACTTCCGAGTCTCCAGAAGGCATCACAATACACGCTGCTGCTGTTTTAGCTGCGGCGCAGGTCTTTTCCCTTTAGCCTGTTTCTCTTCCTCTAAGTCGTACACAGATGGACAACGTTGCTTTATTTTTAACTTTTCACTAATATATATTAATTGAACAAAACAATGGGCTTTGTGACATCTCTCTATACATACATCACAGACTTTGATCATGCTCATCTTCATTACCTTCTCTTGTTTCCCTTTCCTCATCCCCAGGGTCTCCCCCTTTTCCAAGTAATTTTTCTACTTTCATGTATTCCTTCTTTTTTATATTACTTAATTAATGAACTAAATCATCCCTCGACAATTTAATACGTATGTATAATGTATATGGTCACTGCCACTAACCCCCTCCAACTCCTTCCCATTCCCTCTGGGATCCTTCCTGACAGATCCTTGCTTATTTTCACGTCTTTTTTAAAATTTATGATCCACTGAGTTTAATTAGGGTTACTTTCATGAATGAATGTGGGACTATTTATTAGAGCACAGGTTACACCTCAGAAGAAAAACGAGTCCTTCTTCCGCAGAAGGTATTAACTGCCAAACTTCTCAGCTAGGGTAGGGCCTCAAGAGCCCCTCCATCCTCTGTTCTGGAATGTTGATAGATTTGGTTTTATGTAGGTCTTGAGTAGGTCGCTACAGCTGTTATGAGTGCATGGGCCTTGTTAGGTCCAGAAGACAGCATTCCACAGCCCTCTTCCCTATTCTCCACCTCTAATGTTATTTATGCTTACTTTTCTATATATTCCCTGGGCCTTGTGCTGGTGTGTGTGTGTGTGTGTGTGTGTGTGTGTGTGTGTGTGTGTTATAGATGCCCTGTTTAGAACCGAGCGCTCAATAGTCAAAGTACTTTGAGCAGCTATGAGTCTGTGGGTTAACTGCTACCCAATTAAAATGGAAGCCTTCCTGTTCTTATTATTAATCTAGATTATGTAGGTAAGGGAAAACATGCAATATTTTTGAGTCTGACTTTTTGCTCAACATGATCTTAATTTTCCAAGATTAAAATTTTTTGAGTTATTTGGCTGTGAACACTCATTTTATTTAAATTCTGGCTGTGATATTTTAGCAAGCAGAGGGAATACTTGGGAATTCTTGCAAATGAGAAAAATATACCCTAAAAGTTGTTTTCATTTACAATAAATGTTTTAATATATTAGAATAAATAGTCTATGTAATTCTGTATATGGTAATTTTTTTTCTGAAGAACTTCTTTTGATCTTGCAGTTTGCTTTTCCTATCTTTTTAGGGATTGCATATTTTCCAAGATCTTTTTATAAAGCACATTTTCATATTAGTTATCTCTCAATTTCCATAGTGGCTGTGCCGGTTTACACTCTCACAACACTGAAGACCTTTGAGAAAGCCATATGTAAACCTATTATTGTAGAAGATTCCTAAAATATACACTTATATAAAAAGTATTTAAGCAGAGTTCCTCTTTATGGAAGGATAATGCCTTTACCAGATGCATTGACTTTCAAACAAAAAGTGTCAAATGTAGATTATCTCACTTTGAACTAACTGTTGGCCAGTGGGGCCCCATAGACTCTCAAAACAGACTACTGGCATTGCATTCCTCTCAAGTCCTGATGTTAGGACTCTGTGGCTGGAGACACAGCATATTCAGTGTAGAGAGAGCAAGATGGAACTGATTGGGAAATTCATCCCTTCTAGCTTTCACAAGGCCAGGATGTGCTACACAAACTACTAGGGGATAAAAATTATCAACAGTTGTACCCAGCTGTGCTGTGAACCCAACAACCTACAACAGTCCTCTGGGCAAGATGTGCCCACTGGTACAATACTGGCATGAATGTTTTGGGAGTAATCAACCACTTTCTGGTTGGATTTAAGCCTGTATCACAAGTTGGAACTCAAGCTTGGTTATCTGGACCAAGAACTCATGTCTGGCTAGGTTATAGGCCTCACGGGAGAACTAATTGCCAATATTTGGCAAAATGGATACAATATTAAATTGCCTTCTAAATATTTATATTTTTTACTCACAGGATAGTGCAACTCTCAGCTTTTATCAGAGTAACCTCAACTTCTTTCTGCAGCAGATGATGAATAACACAGAGACGTACAACTGGCTCACCTGAAGAACACAAGAGGCCCGGGAGTTCTCAGCTCTAGACAGGGCATCTATATTACAACTTCCCACCCTATGGCTCAGGCATCTCCACGGAAGAGGTGGTTAGAAGTAGAGACCTGCTGTGAAACAGTCTTTTCTGGAGAGGACAGGGACACCGCACATATGAACTCACAGTGGCCGTGACTGTATACCCCAGACCTTCAAAATATTGAGGCATCTAAACTTCTAGCGTAGATGGAGAGGGGTACATAAAATCCCAACCCTCGCTGAGTGGTGTTTCCTTTGGTCTTGCAGTTTGCTTTTCATATCTTTTTAGGGATGACATATTTTTCAAGATCTTTTTTTTTAAAAAAAACATGTTTTCATATTAGTTATCTCTCAGTTTCCATAGTGGCTGTGCCAGTTTGCACTCTCATCAGCACCAAAGACATTTGAAGAAAAGCTGTTGGCTTCTGGGGGAGGGAGATTCAGCTTACTTTGAATGTGGCTCTTGATATGTTGCCCATGCTCCAGGGAATGTCCCTACCCTCATGTGTATACGAGAATCACAAAGTGGACTCAATAGGTTTTATAGAGTTCATGACATTGGGAGGAAAAATGATGTGGGATATGGGGAAAACTGGAGGATAGAAAATGTGGGTGGATTTGGCCAAAACACATTATATTCAGTTATAAAATTATCAAGTCTTAAAGAAGCGAATTTTCAGTTTTCTCCTGTATACATTGGCTATAGTAATATCATCTAGTTTATAGGTTTCTGTTATTGCTATGAAGGTTAAAGCAACTTCAATTAATGAGTTTAGCTGGATGGTGGAGGCACATGCCTATAATCCCAGTATTTGGGAGGCAGAGGCAGGCAGATCTCAATGAGTTCGAGGTCAGCCTGGTCTACAGAAAATTCCAAAATAGCCAGGGCTACCCACAGAGAAACTGTCTCTCACAAAATTGGCAAACCAAAAATAAACAAACAAATAAATATAAAAATTAATGAGTGTAAAGTTGTTAGAATTACACCAGAAAATGATACTCAATAATCCTTAGCTACTGTTATTTTCCTTATTGGGTGGGAGCATTATCATACATACCTCACTGCAAAACAGCTGTGTAAAGAGCTAGAAACTTCAGTATTTGAATTCCAATCCACCTCCATGATGAATATTAAAATAACTTTGGAGTACAGCTCTTCAGAAATGATGTGCTTTAAGAAAATAGAACATATAATTGCTGTCAACAATTGAAGAATATTGGTGAGAATATTTTAATAAAGCAATAATCAGTTCCTTACATTTTATTATGACACAGCCCAGTACATCAGCTTTTGAATCTTCAAGTTTACTCTCAGTGTGATCTTGGATGAGCTATTTGACTTTTTTAATTTAAAAATGTAAAGCCATAGTGAGAATTTCACAAATGAGTATTTACATAATTTCCACTCTTTCTCTTACACTTAAAATTCCCTTGTGTAACCCTCTCAAAACAATGACCTATTCTTTAATTACTATTATTCCATATACATACACACACATATAACTGACTGAGTTCATCTGATGTTATTATATGTGTTCAGGGTTGATTTCTTGGCATTTGATAACCTGTCAGGAGCTTGTTCCTGGAAAATATTGACTTTCCCTCTTTTAGCAGCCATTGGTTACCTATAGTTCTTCATCTAAGACCTTGAGAGATTTCTCCTATCTGTGTTGGCATGTTAGCTAGGATTGCCCTTGTGAAGGTCTTGTCTAGGTTACCAAATTGTTGATTGCATGGACACAGAGACCTCAAAGCATCCATTTCTTCTTAAATGGAGCTATTAATAGTGTGGACAGCCGAAGTCTGGAAAAGTATTAACTTAGTCCCAGACCCCAGACAGTGACTGACCCTTCTCTAGCCCCCAAAGTCCTTGATAATTCACTTATCAGCCACATGGAAATCTTTGGAAACCCATTTGAAATCCTTTGCTACGGTTGATAAACAGTGTTCATGTCCTTTCTTTTTGAGATTCCAGGCTCCAGAACTTTAGTAGAGTCACTTTCTGTCTGTATGTTTCTACCAGTCAAGAAAATGTTGCTCTCTCTAGCTTTTATTATGAAAAATGTTAGCAGTGTACATACACACATGTATGCACATATACTCATATTTAAATGTATTTCTAACAGTGTTATAAGTATTTATTAGCACATAGTTGCCAAAAGTAACTTATTTGTCTTATAAAAAGTAACCTTCTATTAAGCTTGTTTCTTTTTCCTTTGTATAATAATTTCCTATTTCAATTTCAAGTTCTTTTACTTTTTTATCTATTTATTTTTAAAATATTTTTGAGAAAAAAAAAGTATCCGCCTCCTCCCAGCCTCCCATTTCCCTCCCTCTCCTCCCACCCGTCTCCCCCTCCCCTCACTCCTCTCTCCCTCCCTCTCCAGTCCAAAGAGCAGTCAGGGTTCCCTGCCCTGTGGAAAGTCCTAGGTCCTCCCCCCTCCGTCCATATCTAGGAAGGTGAACATCCAAACTGGCTAGGCTCCCACAAAGCCAGCACATTAAGTAGGATCAAAACCCCGTGCCATTGTCCTTGGCTTCTTATCAGCCCTCATTGTTCGTCATGTTCAGAGAGTCCGGTTTTATCCCATGCTTTTTCAGTCATAGTCCAGCTGGCCTTGGTGAGCTCCCAATAGATCAGCTCCACTGTCTCAGTGGGTGGGTGCACCCCTCGTGGTCCTGACTTCCCTGCTCATCTTCTCCCTCCCTCAGCTCCTCATTGGGACCTTGGGAGCTCAGTCCAGTGCTCCAGTGTGGGTCTCTGTCTCTATCTCCATCCATCACCAGATGAAGGTTCTATGGTGATATGCAAGATATTCGTCAGTATTGCTATAGGATAGGGCCGTTTCAGGTTCCCTATCCTCATCTGCCCAAGGAACTAACTGGGGACATCGCCTTGGGCTCCTGGGAGCCACTCTAGGTTCAAGTCTCTTGCCAACCTTAAGGTGGTTCCCTTAACTAAGATATGTGCTTCCGTGCTCCCCTATCCAACCTTCCTTTATCCCAATCCTCCTGTTTCCCCAAGTTCCCCCCATTCTCCCCCTCTCACTTTTCTCTCCCCATCTCCTCTTACCCCCATCCCACCCCACCCCCAAGATCCCAATTTTTTGCCCGGCAATTTTGTCTACTTCCCATAGCCAGGAGGATAACTATATGTTTTTCTTTGGGTTCACCTTCTTATTTAGCTTCTTTAGGATCACAAATTATAGACTCGTGACCTTTATTTATGGCTAGAAACCAATTATGAGTGAGTACATCCCATGTTCATCTTTTTGGGTCTGGGATACCTCACTCAGCATAGTGTTTTCTATCCATCCATTTGCATGCAAAATTCGAGAAGTCATTGTTTTTTACCGCAGCGTAGTATTCTAATGTGTATATATTCCACACTTTCTTCATCCATTCTTCCATTGAAGGACATCTAGGTTGTTTCGAGGTTCTGGCTATTACAAACAATGCTGCTATGAACATAGTTGAACAAATGCTTTTGTCATATGATAGGGCATCTCTTGGGTATATTCCCAAGAGTGGTATTGCTGGGTCCAGAGGTAGGTTGATCCTGAATCTCCTGAGAAACCGCCACACTGATTTCCAAAGTGGTTGCACAAGTTTGCATTCCCACCAGCAATGGATGAGGGTACCCCTTCCTCCACAACCTCTCCAGCAAAGGCTATCATTGGTGTTTTTTATTTTAGCCATTCTGACAGGTGTAAGATGATATCTCAAAGTTGTTTTGATTTGCATTTCCCTGATCGCTAAGGAGGTTGAGCATGACCTTAAGTGTCTTTTGGCCATCTGAACTTCTTCTGTTGAGAATTCTCTGTTCAGTTCAGTGCCCCATTTTTTAATTGGGTTAATTAGCATTTTAAAGTCTAGTTTCTTGAGTTCTCTATATATTTTGGAGATCAGACCTTTGTCAGTTGCGGGGTTGGTGAAGATCTTCTCCCAGTCAGTAGGTTGCCTTTTTGTCTTGGTGACAGTGTCCTTTGCTTTACAGAAGCTTCTCAGTTTCAGTAGGTCCCATTTACTCAATGTTGCCCTTAATGTCTGTGCTGCTGGGGTTATACATAGGAAGCGATCTCCTGTGCCCATCTGTTGTAGGGTATTTCCCACTTTCTCTTCTATCAGGTTCAGTGTGTTCAGATTGATATTGAGGTCTTTGATCCATTTGGACTTGAGTTCAAGTTCTTTTACTTAAATGTGAAATTTGTGAGTCAAATATGGCGAATTCTGTAAAATGCATAATTATCTTTAATTTATTACTCTGCAGTTTTATTCATTTCCATAATAGGCCCCATGGTGGGAAAGTATTGACAGGAAGTCAATTACTTTAGATTCTTACTCCTGAGACACAACGCTGGTCTTGACCTGTTCTGTGGCTCCTCTTTCTCAAGTGTGTGTGAGCCACAAAGCAGTTTGGTATGTACTGAAAGTCCGAAATGGGGATGAAAGAAGCAGGAAGAGATCTGATTGGATAGAAACGAGTCTGTCACCCTAGGAGGGAGAGGATGAAGAAAGGATAGTGGCTGAAATAAGGAGGCGGGGTTAGGATTATGGTTTCGTGATGCTGAGCAGACAAAAATAAAGCGATGTTAGCACCAGAGCAGAGTAATTTGATACATCATATTAGACACTGAGTTTTTTTTAAAGGAGTGTAAATAATTCCAAAAAGTTATTGTGGTTTGAATGTGAAAAGGCCCCCATAGGTTTGTGTGTTTGAACACTTGGTAACCAGCTGGTGGCACTGTTTAGAATGTATAGTTGGTTTTTTTCCCCCCACTCTTTGGTCTTTGGGTGCTGCCTCTTAGCTTCTAAATAAACATACAGAAGCTTATTCTTTCTTATGAATGCCCGGCCTTAGCTTGACTTATTTCTACTCAGCTTTTGTAACTAAATGATCCCATCTACCTTTTGCCTCTGGGCTTTTATCTTTATCCTATATATACCTTTACTTTTTTTTCCCTCCATGTATTGCTGTGTAACTGGGTGGCTGGTCCCTGGTGTCCTCTCTTCTCCTTTGCTTGTTCCTCGATCTCTCTTTCTAGATTTCTCCTATTTATTCTCTCTGCCTGCCAGCCCTGGCTATCCTTTCTCCTACCTTGCTGTTGACCCTTCAGCTCTTTATTAGATCAATCAGGTTTTTTAGGCAGGCAAAGTAACAAAGCCTCACAGAGTTAAACAAATGCACCATAAAAGAATGCAATGTATCTTTGCATCATTAAACAAATATTCCACAGTATAAGCAAATGTAACACATCTTCAGCTAATATTTTACAACATTTTTGAGCCTTTGATTATCCCAGACCATAGAAAGATTATCTACTTATACGTTCTTTATAGATTTTACAATTATATATAGAATAAATGATTCTATGGAAAAAGAACTGCATTTTTTTTGAGATGGGGTTTCTCTGTATAACAGTTCTGGCTGTCCTGAAACTCACTTTGTAGACCAGGCTGGTCTTGAACTCACAGAGCTCCACCTTACTCTGCCTCCTGAGTGCTGGTATTAAAGGCCTGCACCACTACCATCTGACCAGCATTTTTTATAAACAACATACTAGTAAAGAATTAGAGATGCTGTCAATTTGAATGACCTCAAATAAATGTTCTTTGATTTATTAATCCTAGAAATGTAAGTATACTTAGCTTTAAAAATAGACAAAGAACAAAGCAAAGGTACAAGAGCTTTATGCTCCTTGGCAAGTATATGTCTGGAGGATAAGCAAGAAATTGATAGCAGTTCCTTCTGGAAGGAGGCCAGGGTAAGGAGGCTCTTTCTTCCTGTGCATAGATTTTAGAACCATTGTTTGAATTTTGAACCATGTGTCTATTAACTCTTCTCAAAAGAAAGCAAAAAGAAATTAATTTTTTTAGTCTGTTTCTTTGTATCACCAGGCACAATCTGTATGTGTTCATCTTCCTTTTTCTTTTTTCCCATTCAATGCCGACTTATACCCTCCTATCCCCAGTAATTCTCTTTTGCCTTCATGACATATGCCAATGGTTCCCTTTCTAGTTTTGTGAGCTATACCCACATTCACATCCACATCTATGCTCATGTACAAAAACTCAAAGCTAGGATCAGCATATGAAAGGGAACATGTTGTATTTGACTTTCTGAGCCTTTTTTCCCACTCGGTCTAATACTAATTCAATCATTTCCTGAAATTTTCATTTTTTAGAGCTGAACAAAATTGCATTGCATAGAGATATACGTTTGTTTTCCTTATGCACTAACTTGCTGATGGACACCTAGGCTGATTCCATTTCCTTAGTATTGTGAGCAGATCAGCAGTGAACATGGATGGGTAAGTGTCTCTGTGGTGAGATGGAAACCTCGTCGGATATAAAGTCAGGAGTGGTTAGTCTGGGTCATATTGTAGCTCTATTTCTAGTTTTCAAATAAGTCTCCATGCTTATTTCTACAGTGGCCGATCGAGCTCGCATCCCCATTAGCAGCGAATGAGTGTTCTTTACCTACACCTTCGCCAGCATTATTTTCTTTTATGATACCCACTCTACTTGGATGAAATGTAATCTCAAAGTCGTTTTAATTTTTAGCTTGTGTGTTTTGTGGCCTTTTGAATAGACGGTGTTTGACTTTGTGAAGAAGCATTGTTTGCAACTATTAGCTGTTCATCATTCGTTAACTACTTAGAAATTAGGTTGATCACAGAAGACCTTTCTGTGCAGGAATTAGACTGTTCCAGGCAGTAGGAGAAAATGCAGAACTCTGGAGAAGGGGGCGGAAGAGCAGGCCCTTGAGTGAGTGATTCTGTGGTTCCTGTCGGGGGAGTCAGTTGTTCTTTTCCTGGACTCCTATCCACAGCTCCATGGCTCCTTCAGGATGACAGGACCAGCATCTCACTAGGTTTCCAGAGAGTTCTGAAGCCATATTTGCATTTCATTCTTCCCATCTTTAGGGTTTGTAGCTCTCTATAGATGGGGAAAAGTGTATTAAGTCTCCCCTCAGTGATAAGCCAAGGTTTTCTTCTGCAACATTTAGAAAGCTCAAACAAAAAGTGAAGCGATGAGAGATTGCTTGCTCAGAATCAGTTGCATGGTTGCTGTCTTTCTAAGGCAAGTGGCATATGCCAGTGCCTTGAAAGTTTAGGAAATTAGCATGGCTAAGGGCAATAAAAGTAGCTAGCAAAATACTACTAGAAACAGTGAATTTTCTTGTTCCTCTATGTCTCTTTAGTAATATGGAGTTCACCATAAAGGAGGTAATTTAAGATATTTTTCATTTATATGACAACCCATCATTTATAGCACACTGTGCTAAATACTTTTGTGTGTTAATTCCTTTTATCTGCCTTAACACCCTTATTGCTGTTTCCATCTCTGATAATGAAATCATAGGGAATGTAGGTAACTTCCTCTGTTTGCAAAACCGTGATCAAATTGAGTTTCAAGTTCAGGCAGGAAAATGTAGGGCCTGTGTTCTCATCAACCAAATCAGCAAAGGGATACATTTAATTTCCCCTATTTTCCATTTCAAAAGGTATTAGTTCACTTTAAGTACTGATATCAGCATCTTTGGATAAATAATTAGACAATAGGGGTGTATCTGTGTTTTGATGACATGAAAATAGGAATAAGATAAAGGAGGAAGTTTATTAGCTTATATGTTCAATCAGAAGATTTGACTTGACTTAATTCAATTTTCCAGATGAATAGAAAAAGAAATTAATTCAAGGTAATATTTTATTGCACCTGACTCTTATTAGATAAACATGCTAATATGTTAGCTAAACATGTTAAGTAGTGATTTTTTTCATTTTTGAATATAAAAGTTCAGCAGTTAACCAATCAAACAGGCAAAACAGCGTGGCGGGGTGGGGGAAGTTTAAAGCTCACATTCTACAGTGTGGAATTTACCCATTCTACAGGACAAACTTTATTGCACCATTACGCTTTATTCAGACAATATTACCAAGTACCATGGGCGGTAAAGAAAAATTAACTTTCAGTAAAGATACCAGTAATGCAGTAAAATATGAGGAGGAAGTGTCTTTGCTGTTAGGATCCCTAAAATATACCACAAAGATCTGGCAGTAAAATGTCTTTGAAACATGTTGTGCTCTGTGGTAAGGCTCCCATGGAAAAGTCTATACAGCCTCAGGCAGTCTCAAATTTGAAATAATCCTCTCTGGGCCTCCTCAGTGATGATGTTACAGGCACGAACTTCTGTGCATGGCTCCCAGAACCTCTTTGACAGCAAGAAGTTTTCATTGTGGTGTCTCCACAATTTATACCAGCTTCGTAAATATGTGCTATGATTGAAAATTAAGAGAAGATGGATGAATTGTATGCTATGTGAATTGTACCCCAATAAAGCTGTTTATAAAGAAGAAAAAAAAACGTGAAAGACTGTCCTTTTGCCCTTGCTAGCTGCTTCCCAACCAGCTGAAGACGATGCCATGCCTCTTAAATGCCGCCCCTTTCCTTCGCGCACAAGATCTAATGTATCATTTCTCATTTAACTATGAGAATTGAGAGAATACATAATTTATAACTTCTTTCACTAGAATGTCAAGGAGCCCGTATGATTCTCAGCTGTTTAATGCTTGCACAGGCTTCTGACTCTGTATTCTAGAGAACGGATTTGCACTTAGCTAGCAGAGTGGTCTGGGAGATCTGTGTAGGGTGGCAGCAGCATCAATGTATTAGCTTGAGTGTATGTGTGTCTACTGTGCGCACTCTGTACGTATATTCTCACGTACACACTTAGATACATTCACACAAACACCTATACCATATACACACTTATACACACCCAATCCTCTACTTACACACACACACACACACACACACACACACACACACACACACCATAATAACAAAATATCAGGAAACAAAAAGTCCTGCTCATTGATTTCTCTTAACATTAGTGGTATTAGTTCTGTATAAAAAGACACCGATTAGCATAATAGATATGAAAACAAGATCCATCTTCCTACTACATCCAAGAAATACCTTAACATCAAGGATGAATATCACTTTGGCTTGAAAGCATGGAAAAGCATTCCAAGTAAATGAACTTAAGAAACAAGTTTGTTGCCATTTTAATATCTGGCAAATTAGACCACATCAAAATTAATCAAAAGAGACAGGGAAGGACACTACATACTTATCAAAGGGAAAAAAATCCACCAAGAGGACGTTGCATTTCTTTATCATTTAGGCACAAAATACAAGGGCACCCAAGTTTGTAAAAGAAACATGACTACAGCTTAAGTCACATATTGATCCTCACATACTGATAGTAGGGGACTTCAATACCCAACTCTTCCAATAGATTGTCCATCCAGACAAAAACTAAACAGAGAAATATTGGAGCTATCAGATTTTATAAACCAAATGGACCTAATAGATATTTACAGAACAGTTTACCTAAACACAAAAGAATAAACAAGAATAAACTTTTTTCTCTACACCTCATAAAATTTTCTCCTAAATTCACCACATACTCAAACACAAAACATGTCTCAAAAGATAAAAGACAAATTAAAGAAACACTCTGTATTCTGTCTGACCACCAAGGTTAAAGCTTGGTATCAATAACAACAGAAACAACAGAAATTTTACAAACTTATGGAAATTGAAAAAGTTACCACTGACTGAAAAATATGTCAAGCATAAATAACAATATTTTAGAATTAAATGAAAATGAATATTCAGCATACCCAAGCTTATGGGACATAATAAAGGAAGTTCTAAAATCAAGTTCATAGCACTAAGTGCTTATATAAAAAATTGGGGCAATTTTATACTAGTAATTTTTTTTTGAGATAGGGTTTTTCTGTAGCATTGGAGCTTCTCCTGGAACTTGCTCTGTAGACCAGGTTGGCCTCAAACAGAGATCCACCTACCTCTGCCTCTGGAGTGCTGGAATTAAAGGCATGTACAACTACCACCTGGCTTTATACTAGTAATTTAACAGCACAACTGAAATCTCTAGAACAAAAAAAGAAGAAATCACACTTAAAAGGGTAGATGGCAAGAAATAGTCAAAATCACGGCTGAAATAATTAAAATAGAAACAACAATAACAAAAATACAAAGAATCAAATGAAGCAAAGAGTTGGTTCTTTGAGATCAACTAATAAGACTGACAAACCCTTTTCCAAATTAACTAAAAGGCAAAGAGAGAGAGAGAGAGAGAGAGAGAGAGAGAGAGAGAGAGAGAAAGAGAGAGGATTCAAATCAACAAAATCAGAAACTAAAAGGGGGACATAACAACAGAGGTTGACGAAATTCAGAGAATTATAAGGACATACTTTAAAAACTTCTACTCTACCAAATTAGAAAAAAAAAAATCTAAAAGAAAGGGATAATTTTCTCAATACATATCACTTAGCCAAAGTTAAATCAAGATCAGACAAACAATTTAAATAGACCTATAACCTTTAGTAAAATAGAAACAATCATTAAAAGTCTCCCAACCAAAGACAAAGCCGGGGCCAGATGATTTTAGTACAGAAACAACCAGACAGTCAAAAAAGAGTTAATACCAATACTCTTCAAATTATTCCACAAAATAAAAACATAAAGAACAGTTACCCTGACTTCCAAACTACATAAAGACTCAAAAATAAAATAGAATTATAGGCTAATTTCCATTTTAAAGATAGATGCAAAAATCCTCAATAAAATACTTGCAAACCAAATCTAAGAACATTTAAAAAAGATTGTCCACCATGATTCAATCAGGCTTCACTCAGAGAGGCAGGGGTGGTTCCGGACATGAAAATCTATAAATGTAATTCACCATATAAACCAACTAAAAGAAAAAAACCCCACATAATCATCTCATTAAATGCAAAAAAAGCTTTTGACAAAATCCAACACCCTTTCAATTAAAAACTCTGGAGAGATTAGGGGTATAAGGGACACACTTTAACATAATAAAGACAGTTTACAGGAAGCCCATAGCTAACTGGTGTTTAAAAGAATACAATTTGTGTGTTGTTATTTTGGGTGTAAAGCTAGCTGTGCAGGAGCCGGGGCCCATTGCTCCCACCATCTACAAGATGCGTTTAGCAAACTTGCTGGATACAAAATTAACTCACAAAAATTAGTAGCCCTTCTGCTAGGTGGTGGCAGTACACAACTTTAATTCCAGGACTTGGGAGGCAAAGGAAGTTTGTGAGTTCAAAGCCAGCCCAGTCTACAAAGCAAGTTCCAGGACAGTCAGAACTATTACACAGAGAAACTCTATCTTGAACCCCCTACCAAAAGTTAGTAACCTGTCTATGTATGATGGAGGAAGGTCATTGGTTAAATAAAAAGAAACTGCTTGGCCCTCATTGGTTAGAAGATAGGTGGGAGGAGTAAACAGAACGCTGGGAGGAAGAGGAAGTGAGTTCAGACTCCACAGCTCTCCTCGACCAAAGAATAGATAAAGAAAATGTGGTACAGTTACACAATGAAGTACTACACAGCAGAAAAAAATAATGACATCTTGAAATTCGCAGGCAAATGGATGGATCTAGAAAATATCATATTGAGTGAGGTAACCCAGACACAGAAAGACAATTATCACATATACTCACTCATAAGAGGTTTTTAAACATAAAGCAAAGAAAGCCAGCTTACAAACCACAATCCCAGAGAACTTAGACAACAATGAGACACTAAGAGAGACTTACATTGATCTAATATACATGGGAAATAGAAAAAGACAAGATCTCCTGGGTAAATTGGGAACATGGAGACCATGGGAGAGGGTTGAAAGGGAGGGGAGCAGCAGGGAGGGGAGCAGAGAAAAATGTAGAGCTCAATAAAAAAATCAATAAAAGAAACGTTCAATGTAGGAAGAAGGGACCACTTGTTCATCCTGGCCACCTGGCTAGTTTAGCTCCAAAATAACTACACAGAAACTGTATTAATTAAATCACTGCTTGACCCATTAGCTCTAGTTTCTTATCAGCTAACTCTTATATTAACTTAACCCATTTCTATTAATCTGTGTATCACCATGTGGCAGTAGCTTACCGGGTAAAATTCCCAGCATCTATCTCCAGCTGATCCATGGCATCTCTCTAACTCTGCCTCCTTTCTCCCAGCATTCAATTCTGTCTTCTCTGCCTACCTAAGTTCTGCCCTATCAACAGGCCAAGGCAGTTTCTCTATTCATTAACCAAGAAAAGCAACACATAGACAGAAGGACCTCTCACATCAGTTCAACATTCTTAGCCTTCTGTGACAAGCAAGTTAAAATGACCCTGAGATTCTATTCACTTGTCAGAATGGGCAGAATCAGTAAAAGAAGTGTCAGCTCATGCTGGTGAGGATGTGGAGTAAGAGGAAAGATCATCCATTGCTGGTGGGTGCTGTTGTACAGCCATTGCGGAAATCAGTTTTGTGGTTCCTTAAGAAGGTGGAAATCCATCTAAGTAAAGATCTAGTTTAGTGTTTTATGGAATTCCTGAATGTGCTAACTAATGGGTCTCGGATTCTTGTGTCTTCCCTTGGGCTCTTGCCTTCTGTGTATTTGTTTTGTCTAGTTTCGATATGTTAGTTTTTATTCCATATAATTCATATTATATTATGATATCTTAAAAGCCTGTTTGTTTTCTAATAGGGACAGAAAGGGAGTGGATCTGAATGTGAGGGACAATAGGGTAGAACTGGGAAGAGTAGAGACAGGGGAAACCATAGTCAGAATATATTATGTGAGAAAAATAAATCTATTTTCAATAAAATGGAAAAAGAAAATTAAAAAATATTTAAATGGGAAAATTAGAAAGTAAAACGCATCATTTTTACACTTGGTGTGTGTGTGCGTGTGTGTTTATGTGTTTATAATGCTCTTAAGGAGCAGAAGGGAGAGATAGCTAGAACAAATTTGGAAGGAGATAATGTCAAACAAGCAATATCTTCAAAGACAGTGAAGGAGATATTCAATGACTGCATGAAAAAAACTGACTTTCAGGACGCATCATGTACTTTGTGCTTGTGCACTAAGAAAACAGAGTAAAGTTTTATTTTCCATTACCATGTGCCTCAAGCATTATCTTCTATCTGCAGTATGCCCCAGTGCATATCTAATCATAGATTAGCTCACTCTAATCCCTTTCCTATCCTGTGGACCGTTCTATTTACCACCATCGGCCAGGAATAGCAAGTACTGGAAAAAAAGAGAGCAAATGACTAAGTGAAACAAACTGAATACACTTTTAAGCAACAACTTATAATTATTGTTATATAGAGCAGCCTCGGGCAATTGTTTCTGGTTTCTCAAAATCACTCAAAATGATCTGTTTTGATCCCCCTTTTCTCTTTCTTTTGCTTCACTCCTTTCAATTTTAGTTTTTTCTTTTATTGAAAAATACATTCTTTTCTCATGAAGTATATCCTGAATAGCTTTCCCTCTCTCTACTTCCCCCAGTTCCTCCCTACATTCCCTCCAGATCCACTCCCTTTCTGTCTCTCATTAGAAGTGGCTTCTAAGAGATGACAGCCAAACATGATACAATATAATTGTATGAAGCAAAAACTATCATATCAATGCTGGACACAGCAACCCAACAGGAGGAAAAGAGTCCCAAGAGTAGGCACAAGAATCAGAGAACCATTGATTCTCATGGCCAAGAGTCCCATAAAAACATTAATCTGAAAACTATAGTATTTACACACGGGACCTGGTGCAGACCTGTGTAAGCCTCATACCCGCCGCCTCAGACTTTGAGAGCTCATATGCACCCTGTTTAGTTGATTTAGAAGGCCTTGTTCTCCTGGTTTCTTCTGTCTTCTCTGACTCTTTCTGTTTTTTTCTTTCCGGGGATTCCTTGAGCTCTAAGCAGGTGTCACCACCAATAACAACAATAACAAAATATCAGGAACTGACAAACATTGTTCGTTGATCTCTCAGTTATCAGTGTCTCAATTACCTAGTAAAAAGACACATACTGACAGAATGGATGTGAAAACAGGATCCATCCTGTTGGTGCATCATAAACATTCCTCTGGGCAAAGGGTGGGAAAAAGATATTCCAAGCAAATGGACATAAGAAGGAAGTTGGGGGTCATAGATGTTAATAACTAAAACGTCATCTTGGTGGATCTTCCTTTGATGAGTTTGTAGAGTCCTTCCCCATCTCTTTTAATTAGTTTGTCTTTTAAGTCTATTTTGTTAGATTTTAAAATGGCTGCACCAATTCCCTTCTTATGTTTGTCAGTTCCTGCTATTTTGTTATTGTTGTTATTGGTGGCGGTAGGGGTGGTGGTGGTGATGTGTGTCCTTTCCTTCTTTTGATTTTGCTGGTGTGAGATTATTTATTCTTTTTATTTTCATGTGTGTGTAGTTAACCTCCTTAGGTTGGAGTTTTTCTTCTAGAACATTCTGTAAGGCTGGATATTTAGATAGATGTTGTTTATATTTGATTTTACCATGAAGTATCTTATTTTTCCATATATGATGATTGAAAATTTTGCTGGGTATAGTAGTTTGGTCTAGCATACCAAAATAAGGGATTTTATTAAATTGACTATCTGTTTCTGAGATGGTCAGTCTTTAGAAAGAATATCAGAACTGTCTGTCTCAAGCATGAATAGTTGTTTTCAAGTTCTTGAAAACATCTGAATTTTTCAAGTGATTCAAAGGTATTAATGTTTTGTGCTTTTGAATTATGTTTGTAGGCATGCAAGAAGGTCATGCGTGTTTTCTAGGCCATCTGGGTAGGAAGATACTATAAAGGAAGTTGGGGGAGAAGTATCAAAGGCTGTGGGTTAAGAATTGTTGAGTCATGTCTCTAAAAGGCAACAGCAGCTCTCATGGAAGCTGTTGTCATGACTGTAGCTGAACACAGAGACAGGAGACCTTGAGACAGGACACAAATTACTAGATTTACAATCAGGCAAAATGGCCAGAACTTCATCACTTTAGTCACATAATGCACTCATGTCAGAAAGAAAGCGTTCACCAGATGTAGACCGTGGACCTCTGAAGAATGAGCCAAAATAAACCTTTCTCCATGAAAACTTAAAACAAATTGTCCTCACCACTTTATGTCTAGGCATAACTTACCTATTGTTCAGTGTTTAGCTGCCTTTCTTAAATTGCAAGCACCATTGGGATAGGGATATTTGCTTCTCTTACTAATGTGAGCTACCGATGCTATTCAAATATCTTTTGAAAGCATGATTGGTACATTAAAAAAAGAACTCATCCAGAAATGTTCTTTCATCATTTGAAAACTACCAAGCACCATGACGGCTATTTTCTAAGCAAGAAAACTGGAGCTCATTGAGATTAGATATCTTTTTCAATTAAAAGGAGTCACTAATAGGGAGTAACAGGGCATAGTCGAATCATTGTTGTTTCCAGAGTTTGTATGCTTTCCTCAGCACCAGCCTCCCACCCTGTGGAATAGAATGATGGCTCATTAAACACAGAATGAATCACAGTTTGCTAAAACATGAGGGAAGCAAGTCTCACAAATCAAGGGAGCGTATGGGCTTTGTGATTCTAGGCTGAACATGAGCTATCATGTGGTCTTGAAATTTTGGAGTAGGGACGTGAGGATCAGAGAGCAGGTGCTATGAATGATCTTGATGCTTATCCCTCCAAGAATTTGTGTTGAAATTCTAACCCCCTGAGTTGATTATTATTAGCCGATATATTTTTAGAGAGATAGTTTTTCACAAGGATAGAACTCTTAAGAATGGGGTTTGTAGAGCTTGAAAAGGCAGTTACTCTACAAGACTAGACAATACAGGTTATTAAATAAAAACCCCAGTGCTATATGTGGGACACCTCTTTAGAGATCATTGATCAGAGAAGCTCCAGAGGCACCCAGAATGATAAGGTTCTAGTAATTCTTCTTGGTTACCCACTAGAACAACTGGTGAGATCCTAGTGCTATAAACGTCACATACCTAAGATGCACAATATAGAGAAATCAAGCTGAAACTGGGCTAGAAGATTTCTCACTGCTCGATGATTCTCATGGTTCTGGATGATGCTATGCAGGTTGCTGCATAAGGAAGGCACAGATAGTCTAGCCCAGTTGTGAACTCTGCCAACTGTAATACCAACTCTCCAGGAAAGATGTGCCCAGTATGTAATTAGTGGCATTACTGTTATAGAGGTAAACAACCACTCCCTAGTTGAATTTGAGGTTTGTTGTAAAAACCATCTCTTAAATATCTATGTGTATTATGTATACAAAACTTCCTCAGCTTTAAGTAGAGAAGCCTATCCTTGAAGTAAAGGATATAAATGGATATAAAGATTCATAACTATACAGAATGCTGAGAATAAAGGACATTTAAAGGTTCAGCTGTAGACAAGAAAGTTATATCACCCCATTAAGGTTCTGAGAACATTGTGGAAGAGGAGATGGAAAGAGTGGAAGAGCCAGTGCATGCTGTGGGGACTCTTTTAGCCAGTAGCCTTTACGATACCAGTCCAGAGTTCCCTGCATATTGGCTGCTCCAATACTTCTATCCCATCTCTCTGACCCTGCAAGCTACAAGTCTCCCTCTGCCCTCAAACCCTCTTAATTCCCCCCCAATCTCAATGGAATGCTGAAACAGCCTGCTACTACACAGAGAGGACCAAGAGGTGAGCGATCACCCACCTGGTGGGACATCCCACTCTCAAAGTCCTCCATACCGGGGCAAAACCACGGGTCCTTCCCCCACCTGTTTTAGCTTCTCTAGCCAGCAAACAAGTGAGTTTCCTGCAGGTAGGTTGCTCCAGCACCCCCACCCTATCAATCAGCTATGCAAGCTACAAGTGCCACTCTGTCCCCAAATGCTTCTATCCTCCCCACAACCTCTGAGGAACACTAAAACACAAACTAAAATTACACAAGAGTACCAAGAAAGAGGACCTAAAAAGGAACTCCGAAGCACAAGCTGAGATTGCACGGAGTGGACCAATAGAGCAAACCAAGAGAGCAGGCCAAGCGAGCCAGCCAAGAGAAAGCACCAAGAGAGACGTCAGTGGCTCCCTGAGACAGACAGTGACAATACAGAGCAGACCAAGAACAGTTCCCAAAGACACTGACAGCCACTGCAAGGATTGGACCAAGAGGCAAAGACACTGCCTCCATCAATTGGAGGAAGAGATGGGTAGGCGCCAATGAAAGAATTTATTCAACAACCTAAAAAGAAACATGGTAACACTAGAACCCAGTGGCTATACAACAGAAAGACTTGATAAACTTAACCCAGAAGAAGAAGAAGATGATGATGATTTTAGTTGTAACTTTATGAGGATGATGGAGACTTTTTTTTTTTTTTTTTGGTTTTTCGAGACAGGGTTTCTCTGTAGCTTTGGAGCCTGTCCTGGAACTCCCTTGGTAGACCAGGCTGGCCTCGAACTCACAGAGATCCGCCTGTCTCTGCCTCCCAAGTGCTGGGATTACAGGAGTGCGCCACCACCGCCCGGCGATGATGGAGACCTTTAAAGAAGAAATAAAAATAATCCTTTAAGGAAATGCAAGAAAAGATAAACAAAAATTTGGAAGAACTCAATTATTCTCTCAAAGAATCCCAAGAAAGCCAACAAAAACAACAAACAGGTGAAGCAAACAGTTCAAACAGTTCAAGATTTGAAGACTGAAATAGAGGCAATAAAGAAAATACAAACTGTGGGAATTCTGGATATGTAAAATCTGGGTAAACAAACAGGAACTACAGAGGCAACAGAATGCAAGAGATAGAAGAGAAAATCTCAGATGTTGAAGATACTATAGAGGAAATAGATTCATTGGTCAAATAAAACATTAAATCTAACAAATTCTTAATACAAAACATCCAGGAAATAAATCTGGGACACCATGAAAAGACGAAACTAAAGAAAAATAGGGATAGAAGAAGTAGAAAATTTCCAGCTCAAAGGCACAGAAAATATATTCAACAAAATCATAAAAAACTTTCCCAACCTAATGAAGGATATCCCTTATGAAGGTATAAGAAGCTTACAGAACACCAAATAGACTGGACCAAAAAAATACCCCAAAACTTTCCATAGCTATATAATAATCAAAATGCAAAACATACAGAATAAAGAAGAATATTAAGAGCTGCAAAGAAAAAAGGTCAAATAACATATAAAGACAGATCTATCAGAATTATACCTGACTTCTCAATGGAAACCCTGAAAGCCAGTAAGTCATGGACAGATGTGCTTCAGACTCTCCAAGGCCATGAATGCAAGTCCAGGCAAAGCTTTCAATCACTATCAGTGGAGAAAACAAGATATTCCATGACAAAACCAGATTTAAACAACCCCTATCCACAAATCAAGCCCTACAAAAAGTACTAGAAAGAAAACTCCAACCCAAGAAAGCTAACTGCACCCACAACAACATAGGCAAAAGATAACCTCACACCAGTAAACCCCAAAGAAGGGAAACACAGTGATACTATCACCAAAAATAGCAGGAATTAATAATCGCTGGTCATTAATATCTCAATATCAATAGACTCAGTTCACCTATAAAAAGACACAGACTAAGAGAATGGATACAAGACCAGGATTCATCCTTCTACTTTATAGAAAAAACACACCCCAACCTCAAAGACAGACATTACCTTAGAGTAAAGTGTTGAAAAAATATTTTCCTATCAAATGGACCTAAGAAACAAGTGTGTGTAGCTATCCTAATATCTACCAAAATAGACTTCAAACTAAAATCAATCAGAAGAGATGGAGAAGGACACTTTATACTTATAACAGGAACAATCCATCAAGATGAAGTCTCAATCCTGAACATCTATGCCCCTAATACAAGATCACCCATATATGTAAATGAAGCATCACCAAAGCTTAAATTGCAATCAAACCCCCTACACTAATAGTAGGAAACTTTAACACCCCACTCTCCCAAAAGGACAGGTCAACCAGACAGAAACTTAACAGAGAAATAAGAGAACTTATAGTTGCCATGACTCAAATGGACTTAACAGACATCTACAGATCATTCCACCCAAACACAAAAAGAATATAGTTTCTTCTCAGCATTTCATGGAACCTTCTCTACAATTGACCACATACTTGGTAACAAAGCAAACCTCAACAAATACAAAAAAAAATTGGAGTAACCCCCTGTATTTTAATGGGTCACCATGGTTTAAAGTTAGAATTTAACAACAACATTAATTTCAGAAAGCCTAAAAATTCATAGAAATTGAACAGTATTCAGTAGTACCACCCTTGGGTCAAGGAAGAAATAAAGGAAGAAATTAAAGACTTCTGAGAATTCAGTGAAAATGAAGGCACAATGTTTCCAAACCTATTGGATACTATGAAATCAGTGCTAAGAGGAAAGTTCATAGCACTAAGTGCCTACATAAAGAAAGTGGAGAAATCTCACACTAGTGACTTAACAACACACCCAAAAACTCTAGAACAAAAAGAAGCAGACTCACCCAGGAGGAGTAGAAGACAGGAAATAATCAAATTGAGGGATGGAATCAATAAAATAGAAACAAAGAAAACAATACAAAGAATCAACGAAACAGCTGGTTCTTTGAGAAAAATCAATGAGATAGACAAACCCTTATCCAAACTAATCAAAAGAAAGGGAGAACATCCAAATTAACAAAATCAAAAATGAAAAGGGGGATATAACAATAAACACAGAGGAAATCCAGAAATTCATTAGGTCATACTAAAAAAACCCTGTACTCCACAAAATTGGACAACTGTAACTCCTACTGACCAATAAAAATATTACACCTACAACAACTTACTGAATACTTATAATTGAGGTAAGTGTGTTTGGTTGATAAATAAAGAAATAAATTTGAAAATTGTATAATTGCAGATGATATCACCACCCAGGAATTTACAATCTTTTTGTTTATACATATATAAAATTATATATTTTTGTTTATATATATATATTTAGAATTCTGCAATAATTACAGTAATTACTCTGTACATACTTTTTTGTGACCATGGGACTCAGCCTTATTCTTAATATTATATTCTTAAAGAAATGGTTTGATAACACAGTCAAGAATGAGACATTTTTAGAAATGATACTGTCTTTACAGACTAATAATGAGAAACTAGCTGAAAGGATTTATTCCATTGAAAATCAAAAGTTAGCTGAAAAAATTAATACAATTGAAAAGGATAACATCAATTTTACAGATAAAATTCAATCCACGACAAAGGGTTATGGAATCTTATGAAAGGACACTGAGAAATTATGTGAAGGTATTCATATTATTAAAATGGACAATCAAAGTCTGTTAAAAACGTTATGATAAGTTAACAGATAGAACACCTCTCCAAGAAGGCAATCTGCATGCCATCCAAATAATATCCAAGGATGAGAAGGTATCATTAATGGAAAAATTTAATAACTTGGAATCACATGTGCAGAATGGGGACCATAAATGATTTGTTTTAATGAAATCATTAGAAATATTCACAGGTCAAGAGATTTAGACTTTACAGAAGCCAGTGGTGAGAAGATGTGAATCAGTTGAGGAAAGTATTAGAACTGATAAGAGAGGAGGTACAAGCAAAGGATATAGCATTGCTAGTATCTCTCACAGTCACAGATGACTTACCAAGAGTTCTAGCTATTTATCCCATTATTACCTCTGACAAGCCAGCGAATACTCAATACACAAATGGATAACAAAGAGCATAAATGGAAACCCATAGGTATGAAAGATCTAAAAGAAATTGAGCGTTTTCTGTTAAAGTGTGCAAATCTGTCATCACTAGTCAAACATTTCTGATGAGGAATTGTGGGAAATAGAAGCAAGTAGTAGAAAAGAGATAATAAGGAGGATGCCAAAGCAAGAAAAAGATATAATCAATATAGTCTGTGAATATGAAAGTGTCTTCATTTCTATAAGGGGTTGGAACTCCAAGTGACACATGTTGTTGGAATCAAGGTCTTATATGTGCACATACAATGTAATTCCTTTCTTTGTACTGTAATAGTAGCATTTTTAAAGCTGTATAATCTTATTATTTACATTATTAATTAAAAAAAGAGAAATTAAGCAAGCAGTTTTATCTTATGTCATGCATTCACCATCTGTGAGGGAGATGGTAAAGACATGGGCTTCTAGCAATAAGGCTACTCCATACGATTGGCTTCAATTAGTTTCAGCAATTCTGGAAGATGGGCTGCAGTTACAGTAGAAGTGCTATTAGAGAGAGGATGCTAAAGCCCTAGAACACAAGGAAGGGTCAAAGGATTTGAAGCATCCCAAGATCAAATTCTTGGTGTGGGCTGTTATGCTGATCCACAGAGTCAAGCTATTTATAATGAACACATCTTGTCCCTATGCCATACAACAGCCTTAAATGCTTGGAACAGTATTCAAGAACTAGGAAGAATAATTGAATCATATATTAAAGTTTAAAAAGGCTCAAGAGATTACAATGATTAACTCAAGCTGTACAAATGGGAGTAACATATATGGAAGCTAGGTGAATACTTACTGAATCTCTGGCTTTTGAAAATGTCCACTTAGAATGCAAAAAGATACTTGTGTCTTTAAAGGTTAGGCTCAGCACCAATGAATAAATGGATCATACATACAGTAAACATTGAGACATTTGACTACAATACTGAGGTTTTGGTAGGAGAAGTGCTATAGGAATTCCTACTGACAGTAGCCTTTAAGTTACCTACCTACTTGGGAATGGCCTCTTATACTATTTATTCTAATGTAAAGCATATGACTGGTCCCTTTTCTGGCTGCAGTATTCAGTTTCTGTTCTCCATTCCAGCAGAAGATTGTGATTTGTGAGTCTACCCCTAAATAAATAACCCTCTATTATTCTCAATTCTGAGCTAGTGTGGGATTTCTTCTAAGTGTCCTTCTTCAGAGAAGCAGTTTTCAAACGTATGAAGAGACATCAAAATACAGGTTACAAATCAGAAGATTTAAGTAAAGTGGAACAAAACCCTTATAATTCTGTCCAAAAGTCTGAATTATATGCTATTCTTGTGGTACTAAGGGATTTTAAAGAACCTGTCAATATAGTTACTGATTTGCATATGTGGAAAGAGTTATTTTGCATATTGAAATTGCTGAATTTATACCAGATGATACAGAATTGACTTCATTATTTGTCCAGGTCCAAGATATAACCAGGAATAGGTTTTATCCCATATACATAATATACATCCACTTCCATATGGATCTGCTAAATCCTCTAGCACAAGGTAATATAGAAATTAATTGATTATTGATTGGAAATGTGCTGAAAGTCTTACAATTTTATTAAAAACGTCATGTCAATAGCAAATATTTAAAGAAAGAGTTTTTTATTACATGGCAACAAGCTAAGGAGATTATAAGGAAATGTCATACTTTGTTCTTTATGTAACCAAACACTGCTACCTGTAGGGAGTAATCCAAAGGGTACTCAAAGGAATAAAATCTGGCAGATGGATATGTTCCACTTTGTAGTATTTGAAAAATTAAAGTATGTACACCACACTATTGACACCTATTCAGGTTTTCAATGGACTACTGCTTTGAGCTCAGAAATGTTGATTCAGTAATCACACTTTACTAGAAGTCATGGCCATCATGGGTACACTTGCTGCACAAATAAAGACAGACAATGGTCCAGCATATGTCACTAAGAAAATGAATTACGTTTTTTTGCTTATTATAATATAAAACATTACAGGTATACCAAACAATCCTAAAGGTCAAGCATCTATAGAAAGATCAAATTGAACTATAAAGGATATGTTGAACAAACAGAAAGGGATGTAAAATACCCCCAGAGATAGATTGCATAATGCTTTATTCAATGGTAGCAGAGAGACATTGGATAATAGAAGAAAATTTCTGAATTAAATCAGACAGTATACTTCAAGGATGTATTGACCTCACAATGGAAAGCAGGGGATGTGCTACATTGGGGAAGGGCTTTCACTCTTGTTTCCACAGGAGAAGAAAAGCTATAGATACCATAGAAGAAAATTTCTGAATTAAATCAGACAGTATACTTCAAGGATGTATTGACCTCACAATGGAAAGCAGGGGATGTGCTACATTGGGGAAGGGCTTTCACTTTTGTTTCCACAGGAGAAGAAAAGCTATAGATACCATCAAAATTAATAAATATTTAGTGTGTAAAAGAGAAACCTTTTGAGAAAGAGATTGACAACTCATCCACAGAGGTGACAAACATACAGATGGCAAGGAAACCTCATAAGAGTTGAGGCAGGGTTCTGTTCTTGTCTTCGCAGGAAAATGCTCATCTTCAAAAAGTTGAGAAACCTTGGACATCTAGATGCCTAATGAAGAAAAGATAGCTATCTAGAAAGAATTAAAAGCCAATAGATATCTGACTTATGGTACCATATCCCTTGCAGGGTAAAATTTCATTACCTGAACATACATACATACATGCATATATACATGCATTCATATATTTATATATATAATAATAATAAGTCTAAAAGACTTAAAAATCAAAGCTGGATTTGCAGTTGGACAATGGCTATCCTTCTCTAAATCCAAGCATGTTATTTAAAAAAATTCAGAGTTTCTCTTTTATATCAGGAGCCATCTGGTATGAGATAGAAAGAAGAAAGAATTTAGGAAAAATTTTACTTCTCCCCATACCTATTTTTGTCTCTATAGTACCTTTTGTTGAATACATATCTATATGAATAATTTTAAGTTTTCCACAATGAATAATAAATTTTCCTGCAGTAATCTTTAAAGTTTTCAGGAAGAATATGGAGCCATAAAACAGCAACTCCACCTCATTGATATAACATTATGTTGTGGATGGCATTGCTTTAAGATTGGTTTTGGGTTACAAGCTGTTCAAGATGATGCCAACTTGGTTAGCTGAGATAGTGCACCTTCTTACAATGTTTTGCCAGAACTTCAAATAAGAACTTCAGAGAAACCTCACTGACCACTCAGAGACTATTTGCAATTATGCCAGACAGTAATCTTGAAACTTAACAATTATTTTAATTTTTACAGCATCCATGGAAATAACATCAACCCAATGACAGCAGGAAGTAATTTTAGAAGATAATGTCTCCTCTCCCAACAAAGCTTGTCTTCAGGGTTAGGGACATTAATTAGGGATTGATTGTAAGTGGTGTAGGGTTGGGGCTTGGGAGTGGAAATTAAGTAGGTTCAGGAATCTCTTTTGGAAAAAAAGGATTGAATGGGATAACAGATTAGTTATAATTATTAGATAATAAACAAGTAGATAATAGAGTTAACTCATACTAATAATAATAGTGAGTAGTAGTGAGAATATTTGTGAGCTATTATTTATAGACATTTTACATTGGTATACATTCTTGTATATTGATACAAATTCAAATTATATTTGTTATATTGAATATTTGAATATGTTCCTACTTCTGTTCATAACATTTGTGTACCTATGCAAAGGTATTTTGTCATATTGTATGCATGCATGCTTCTACTTCTGCTTAAGATATTTTGTATATTGATGCAATTTTAGGATATATTTGTCACTACATATTTCTACCTCTGGTTAAGATACTTATACATTGTTTACCTTTTGAGGTCATTGTCCTCATTTTCTGCACAGTTGTTTAAAGATTGTTTATTATTTTAATGTGAAATTTTAGTCTTTAAGCTACATAGGTATTAAGAATTATAGGTCAATAGTCATTCATGTTTGTCATATTTATGGTCAGACTTATCAGGTTCTTTAGATGCATAGAGATTGTATTCCACACAGATAGGTAATTTTCAACCACTTCAAAGAACTGTAGGACATGACATTTACATAACTTAGGATTCTGCTGATATGAGACAGAATTGCTCCTGACAGCACCAATCTATTCCTGAGAGAATATTGAGCGCCTAAGACACTCCAGCTTGTTTTCTTCTTGGCAAAACTAGCCTTTGGGCAAAGAACTGTCCATGCTTTGACCACTGATAAAATTCATGGTATCCAGACTGGACAAGCAGGATACAAACAAAAAGACTGATAAACCTTGCCAAGACAGTGTAAGTCGGTTTTGAAAAATTTCCTGCTTCTGAAAATAGTCTGTCAGTTACTCTAGGCCTTAGCCAAAGTTGGTTGCCCCAACATTGCAAATGATACTTTGGGTGATTACTCAGGGAGCAGGTTGTCTATGTAATTTCTTAAACCTTTTGGAAGTAGCTTGATTGCTCTTCATGTTTATTCAAGTAATATTATTTCACTTCTCAGGTCTTTGATGGTGTTGAAGAGTAGATGCTCAGAGCTACTTTCCTTTCATGACTTAGCTAAGCCATTTCTAATATAAGACTCTTAGGATAGAATAACTATTGAAACATTTAGCATATGTTTCTTGCTTGATAATGTTTATGAAGTTTGTAATTCTAATTTATATACTTGATATTTGTTCTTACTGTATATAGGTTTGTATTGGGTTTGGAACTCTTATTTACACAAAAAAAGGGGAGGTGCTGTGGGAACTCCTTCAGCCAATAGCCTTTAAGATAGCAGCCCACTTTGGGCATGGTTTTATGTACTATAAATGCAGATGTAAAGCTTACATGGATCTCTTGGATGTTGGATTTGGTTTTAGTTCACATTGCATGTAGAGGACTGTAGATTGCTACCCTTTCTGTGAGTTTACTAACTATTAACAAACTTTTATTATACTCAATTCTGGGCTAGTGTGGGACTATTTTATAAATTGCAACAGATTTTAAATTAGATAGAAAGGGGGAGATGATGTGGGATTCCCCTCTGTATGCTGTGAATATGTTGTATTAGCATAGGCTAATGAATAAAACTGTTTCAGCCAATAGCTTATCAGAGCAAAGCCAGGCAGAAAAACTTAACAGAGATATGTTGTAATAAGGGCTGCGGCGGGGCTGTGTCCCCAAAACCCCAGCCGCCTGCCCGGCTAGCTTATGCCCCAAAATAATTACACGGACACTGTATTCTTTTAAACACTGCTTTGGCCCATTCCTATCTAGCCTCTTCTAGGCTAATTCTCACATATTAATTTAGCCCATTTCTAATCATCTGTGTAGCGCCCCTAGGTGCGCTTACCGGGAAGATTCTAGCCTATGTCCGTCCTGGGTCTGAGCTTCATAGCGTGCGTCTTCCCTGGAGCAGGTAGCATGGCATCTCTCTGAGGTGTCTGCTCCGGAGAGGAGAGCTGTGGAGTCTGACCTCACTTCCTCTTCCTCCCAGCGTTCTGTTCTGCTCACTCCACCCACCTAAGGGTGGGCCTATCAAATGGGCCTAGCAGTTTCTTTATTGCTTAGCCAATGAAATCAACAGATTGATATATGACACTCCCACATCACTTCCCCTTTTTCTGTTTAAACAAAAAAAGGAAGGCTTTAACCTTAACATAGCAAAATTACATATAACAAAACAGTTATCAAGTAAAAATTACATCAGAAACATTTATACATATAACAAAATTGACCGTAAATCTCTATCAATAAAGCAAAATCTATACTAATGCAAATTATTCATACCTATATCATTTCCCCCTTTAAATGTAAAAGAACATTTATAAACTATATTTGGGAACATGGGCGCAGTTTTTTCTCTCCAAACTGCTTCCTGCTGAATGGGGGCGTCGTTAATTAGGTCTTTCATGGTATAACCTGTGTGCTAGTTTCATCTCAGTTGGCAGTTGAGCGAAGCAATTTTCTGAGGGTGTTCATGCAACCTTTCAGGGGGGACGTGGTCCATCATACCAAATCGGAATTGAAGAAATGAACAGGGTCTCATCCTCTGTGAAAACAAAATAAGAAACTCCTTTCCAAAGCATCATGTCCTTAGACCCAAATTCTGAAATCATAATACCCTTATATCCATTCTGGTTTAGCTTGACAGCCCATGTAATGAAATGTCTCTCTGTACTTAGCTCCTTCACAGTCAAAAATTTTAAAGAAAACACAATGTACATAATCCAGACTCTCTGTGAATTTTCCATCTTTACGCGGCTTATTTTTATTTATATCTATAACTATCTGTACTCTGCCTCTTTAAAGACTTTACTTTTACTTTTTTCTTTTTAAACCATTAACTTTATTCTCTATATATTTTTTTTCTCTCTCCCAAGTCAACGTACATTCATCCAACAGTGTGACTCATTTAGTGGTCTGAATCTGTCCTATTGTGAATCTGCAATTTTTTACTATCCAGGAGCACTTTTGATTTGCGCCTTTAAATCACTAGGCGCTTAAGAATCTAAGCTGTGACATTCCTAAGTTAACTTTTTGCTTTTTGAGCGTACATCTGTAGACCAGGCTGTCTTTGAACTCTCAGAGATCCTCCTGTCTCTGCCTCCCAGGCATTGGGATTAAAGGTGTTTGCTACTACAACTTGAACTCAGAGATCTGTTTGTCTCTGCCTTCTAGGCACTGGGATTAAAGGCGTGTGCTACCACACCTTGAAGTCACAGAGGTTTACTTTAAGAATTTTAACTTTTAGTCTGCATATATTTTTAACACACTTTAAATCATTTAAAAATTTTCTTTGTCTTTGAATCTCTCTTTACTGTATATCTCTCTTTTTTTCTGACCACATGAGTCTTTAATTTACCAAGCAGTCTCAGTAGGACTAAAGCCGTGGCTTTGCCGGCTAGATGTAGCCCATTCCTTAGCTTTTCAGCCTCATGGCTGAGGTACTGGCTGTAGCCATGTTTACTGCCATAACTGGCATTTCAAGGTCCCTGCCAGCCAGCGAGTTACAACAGACAACACTCAAGTCCTCTCTCGGTAGCCGGCCCTCCTGCCTCAAACAGTCAGAGTTTGCCCTGGCAGGATGGCCCAAAAAGCTGGCATTTTTAAATGCACAGCTTTTTTCCTGCTACGGCTGAAAACCGAAAAGCTTGTGTTCAGCTTTTCATCAACACCATTTAAGTGTTTCGTGGCAGGACCTCTTAATGAGCTGCAGGCTTTGCAGCTAAAGCTGAGTCAGGAAGCCTCTCTTAGATGAGGCGCTTGCTTGCCTCTGGCAAGCAGAGTAGACCAAAGAAATTGTCACTATCAAGAAAACATGCTTTACTCTTTCCCAAGCTTTCTCAGGCTTTCAGTGGACTCAGTTAGCCACACGTCTGGGCGTCATTTGTTGTAATAAGGGCTGCGGCGGGGCTGTGTCCCCAAAACCCCAGCCGCCTGCCCGGCTAGCTTATGCCCCGAAATAATTACACGGAAACTGTATTCTTTTAAACACTGCTTTGGCCCATTCCTATCTAGCCTCTTCTAGGCTAATTCTCACATATTAATTTAGCCCGTTTCTAATCATCTGTGTAGCGCCCCTAGGTGCGCTTACCGGGAAGATTCTAGCCTATGTCCATCCTGGGTCTGAGCTTCATAGCGTGCGTCTTCCCTGGAGCAGGTAGCATGGCATCTCTCTGAGGTGTCTGCTCCGGAGAGGAGAGCTGTGGAGTCTGACCTCACTTCCTCTTCCTCCCAGCGTTCTGTTCTGCTTACTCCACCCACCTAAGGGTGGGCCTATCAAATGGGCCTAGCAGTTTCTTTATTGCTTAGCCAATGAAATCAACAGATTAATATATGACACTCCCACATCAGAGATATATATATAGAGAGAGTAGGCAGAGTCAAGGAGATGCCATGTAGCTGCTGAAGGAGACAGACACAAGAGCTTTACCTGGTAAGCCACACCCTTGTGGCAATACACAGAATAAAGAAATGTAAGATGTAAGAGTTAGCTAGAAATACAGATAAGATATTGTCCAAATTGTGTAATTAATATAGTTTCTGTGTTATTATTCAAATCTGGGTGGCCAGAAGAACGAAAGAGCAATCTCTGCCTACAATGGCACATCAATGTGGGATGACTACATCCACATAAAACCTGAGAGAGAGCTTGGAAAGGAATTACACACACACACACACACACACACGCACGCACGCACGCACACATTCCTTTAAGAGAAGGCTTCCTGACTCAATGGTATCAACAAAAACTGTGAGGCCCCATTAAGAAGGCTTCCTGATTCATGCTAGTTGCATGAAACAGCTCTGAATTTTTTCAGGAAGCAAAGCACTTGAATGGGATTTGTGGTCAGTGTGCTGCAAATTACTTGGTGGCAACATGGGCCAACTGCTTATCAGAGTTGAGGTGGTGAGCTAACTCTCACCTAGTGTTCCCAGAACTGGTGGTAAAGGTACCTCTGCCATACTGAAAGGCTGAGAGAGGTGGAGCCAGCATCCAGGGCTGCTGAAACCAAGCTTCTTGCCTTTTAAAGGAATAAAGATAAAATTAATATTAAAAGTAATAGATTAAAGAAAAATAAGCCACATAAATATGGAAAATATACAGAGGGTATGGATTATGTATATTGTTGTGTTTTCTGTGAATTTTCTGATTGCAGGGAGACATTTGATTCTGAATATTGCTAAGCTAAAACAATATATGTATACACACACACATATATATATATATAAATATAGTATATTTTGGCTTAAAAATTTGGGTCTAATGATATGTTGCTTTGGAAAAGAGGTTCTGCTTTTGTTTCCACAGAGGATAGAACATTGTGAATTCCTTACTGGCTAATATAGTTTGGTCAAACAAGATCCCTTGAAGCAATGGCTCAGATAGTTCAACATCCATGACAGCTTCAGGACTGCTGGCTGAGATGGGACCTACCACACAGAATACCCCATGAAAGACCTGATTAACAGCACCCCCAATCAGAAGGAGGTAGTCTAGAGAACAATGCCCAAATTCCCTAAATCATTGTTTATAAATGTTTGTTTACATTTAAAGGGAGATATGCTATAGAGATGAATACTTTGCATTGATATGGATTTTGGTTTATTGATGCAAATTTAAGGTCAATTTTGTTACATGTATATTTCTGCTCTTGATTAAGGTATTATGTTTGTGCAGCTAATTTAAAAATGTAATGTGTGATTAAGAAATACAGGTTAATAGATAGTCATCTATAATAGTCAAGCTTGTAGTCATGTTAGTTAGGTTTTCTAGATGTACAGAGATATATTTAAGATGGATAGGTATTCTTCAAATCTTTTCAAAACTAACAGAATGTGGCATTTAATATGTTTTAAGAACTTAGGCCTTTTCACGACAATGAAACACCTCTGCTCCTGGCAGCACCAATCTACTTCAAGAGGAAGATGGGCATCAAAGAGGCTGCTTATGGAGTTTGTTAGCCTTTTGGGCAAGAAACTGTTCTTGCACGGACTGCTTGATGACATCCTGGATGAACTGGGCATGTAGGACTCACAGAAAAATGACGACTGAAGTTGCCTAAAGAAGATATGACAGTCCTTCAGAGTTCCTTCTCCATGAAAGAACAGCCAGACATTCTGCAGGACACAGAAGAAAGCAACTGATAAACTTTGTCAGTACAAGACAGAATAGATCCTCAAATTTCTTGCTTCATGGAAAAGTTTAACAGATATTATGGCCCTGAAGGCTGAAGATGGATGCCCCAACATTACAGAAGAACTTTGGGTGACTTTCCAGGCAGCGAGATAGATGTTTCTGTCAATTCTAGAACTTTGGAAGTAGCTTACAATTCACTTCCTATTTACATAGGAAATAGTATATCTTTCTGGGGTTCTTTGGTGGCATTGAAGGCAGTTATAGTTTTCCTTTGTTATGATAAAAGATAAATTAGATATAAAACTTTGGGCTCACCAAGACATTTGGAACTATAATTCTTGCTTTATACCTATTTTGTTGTATGTAATTATACTACATTAAAGTTAAAACTTCCCATTTTAATTAGACAGAAAAGGGGAGATGATGTGGGATTCTACTCTGTATGCTGTAAATATGTTTTATTACCATTGGTTAATGAATAAAACTATTTTGGCCAATGGCTTAGCAGAGCAAAGCCAGGCAGGAAATCTGAACATATAAATATATACATACACACAGACACACACACACATAGACACACACACAGACACACACACACACACACACACACACACACACACACACACACACACATATATATATATATATATATATATATATATATATATATATATATTAGGCAGAGTCAAGGAGATGCCATGTAGCTGCTGAAGGAGACAGATGCCAGAATTTTACCCAATGAGCCATAGCCTCATGGAAATACACAGAATAATAGAAATGGGTTAATTTATAATGTGTTAGCTAGAACTATGCATAAGCTATTGGTCATACAGTTTGTAATTAATACATTTTATGTGTTATTATTTAGGTCTGGGAGGCTGGAAAATGAACAGGCAGTCTCTGCTTACATGTGTATCTGGAGAGAGGTGGCAAAAAGAACATCTAAGTAGGACATATTCATGGTTACCGTGAAACTGACCGGAATGGCTATGCATTGGACTAAACCCTCCTAAAAATCATCTGGGGATACACATACACACAAACACACACACATGCACACACATTCACATGTGCACACACACATGCACACACATACACAATGTATTCTGATGCTGTTTCCCCATCCTTTCACTATTCCTTTATGCTCCTACAAGCCTATAAATTTGTTCCCTCTACTAGTTTTAGTAAGGATGGTTGTTTTCTCCCTCTTATAAAAAAGATAATTCACTTGTCACAATGTGAGGCTGCAGCTGGAAGGCACAATGTGTGAGTGAGAAAGGCCTTATCAGACACTCTGTCTTTGAGTACCCTTGATATGAACTTCGTAGCCTTCAGACCTAGAGGAGATCATTTCTATTGTTTATAAGTTATATATTTTGTTTTAACATCCTGAAATGACAAAGACAGAAGTAATGGTTCCAGAGAGATCAAACACATATTATTGAATTTTTACATTTTCCTCTAGCCTAGAGGAAATGGGAGGAGAATTAAACAGATATGTTAGATTAGAATGTATTAATAAAGAAAGGAAATAATTTATACCAAGCAATGTGATATTCTTTTTGATTTTTATTTTTGGGTCCCTGTTTTCCAAGATCACTTAAGATACATCACTCAGACTTGCATGTATTTAGATATTTCCTAAGCAGCATATTAAAATTATTATCCACTTAACTCTAGAGGTGTTCAGTAAGTAAGTCTGTGGGCCTCAAATTCGACAATTCTCAACAAGCTTTTTATTGATGCTTTTGTCAAGCAGGTGACCCAGAGATGACAGCCTGAAACCTGGCCCCAAGGCTTGTAAATAAAAAAAATAGGTGACTTCAGGGATGTATCAAGTCTCTGAAGTGTTGAATATTTAAATTTTATCCCTTTTCCTAAAAAAGCGGAGAATTATGTCACATTAAGACATTCAGCTCTCTCTAGGGAGCCATTGCCATTTGGCTGGTTAGTGATTGGAACCTACTGATGGGTAGAGATTGAAATATGCCATCCATGGGTGCAACATGCCTTCTGGAAATATTTCATGAATCAAAATGCAAATGAAAGCTAATAATTATTCTTCCTACATCACCAAGCTCAAGCATTAATGTCTTAAGCATCCTCATTTCTAAGCCACTCTCCCAAGCTCTATTTATTTATGAGTAGTCTAGCGAGGGGAAAAAAAAAACTGGAGGAACGCCTTTCATTGTTTAGACAATACCCTTTTCCCTGAATTCTCTTTGTTATCAACATGTAGTGGAGAGATATATCTCAACAAAGATGTGACTGAGGGGTGGTCCGGTCATCGAGTTTGCTACTATAGCATTCTTCTGTTTCTGGCAGGCAAAGAAAAGCCTTACTGTACATACCTTCAGTTTTAGGTATGGGGTTGGCGGGCTGCCTCTTTCAAGGCCAGCCTCATAGGCTGCTGTTTCAGACTGGTAACTCTAGGTCAGGGTAAAAGACTATCTTTGAAAGTCACGAAATTGAGCTTGCTACTTCATGAATCATAACTGTCTTAGGGTTGGTTATATAAAGATGAATTCATAGGAAGCCTTGCTGACAAACTAGAATCCCAATGTATCCAGTTGCTATGACAAGTCGACCCCTCCTGGATGGTCCTGGTAGGCTTGCTGGAAATGTCCCTGGATGTGCAGGCCGAAGAGTGGGGGAAAGGGGGTTATGGAGATAGTACTTAGCTCGAGGTAATATTGCTTTCTGGGTTATTTTTCTTCAGTTTAGGGTTTTGCTTTTTAATAGGACCTGATTATGTCTTTGTAAGGAACTCTTTTTTTATTCTAAGCTGGAGTCTCATGTATTTATTTAGATGAACCTGTTGCTTTTGATTTTTTCATCAACTACCACACAGTTTTATCATAATATAACTTCATAATGACCCAATGATTTCATTTTTATTGAAAAATTATTAGTATTACTATCCTTAACATCATCATCATCATTATTATCATTACTTACATCCTGACTGTAGTTTCCTCTCTCTCATCTCCTCCCAGTTCCTCCACTCACTTCCCCTCTATAACTCCCATCTACTCCTCCTGGGTTTCTCTTCAGAAAATGGTAGGCCTCTCATGGATATCAGCCGAACAAGGCATGCCAAATTGCAGGAAGACTAAACACCTCCCCATGTATTAAGGCTGGACAAGGCAACCCAGTATGAGGAAAAAAGATTCCAAAAGCAAACAAAAGAGTCAGAGATGGAGCCGGGTGGTGGTGGCGCACGCCTTTAATCCCTGCACTCGGGAGGCAGAGGCAGGCGGATCTCTGTGAGTTTGAGGCCAGCCTGGTCTACAAGAGCTAGTTCCAGGACAGGAACCAAAAAGCTACGGAGAAACCCTGTCTCGATAATTAAAAAAAAAAAAGAGGCAGTGATGGCCCTGCTCCCACTGTTAGGAGTCTCACAAGAGAATAAAGCTGCACACGGTCACATATGTGCAGTGTGCCTAGGTCAGCCCATGTAGGCTCACTGGTTATCAGTTCAGTCTCTGCGAGCCCCTTTGAGCCCAGGTTAGTTAATTCTGCGGTTTTTCTTGTGGTGTCCTTGACCCCTCTGGTTCCTACAATCCTTCCTTTCCTCTTTCGCAGAGTTTCCTAAACTCTGCCTAATGTTTGGCCGTGGGTCTCTGTGGATGAAGCCTCTCTGATGACGATTGGGCTAGGCACAAATCTATGAGCATAGCAGAATATCATTAGGAAATAATTTTATATGGTTACTTTTTTATCTCTGTTTTCTGATCCTCAATTTTATTAGCAAATAATCTGAATCAACAAAGTAAAAATGATAACAGCTAGTTCACTAAGGACCTAATCTTGAGGATGACCTTGAGATAGGTTTATGACAGATCTAAGGCCACTTAGTTTGTTAGTGGCAAATATTGTAAATCCTACTGCCTCCTAAGTATGACCTCTTTCCTCTGACTTACATTGTCTTCCACTGCTATAGAAAATAGTTTTTAGTGGTAAAACTCAACATCAACTAGGTCCCCTTAGAAGAGAATCTGTGGTAAGATCTTTTTCACAGTATTCTAAGGAGATCATGTGGGCTCCTTCAGATCTCCAGTCATTTAACTGCTGCTACAGGCAGGATTATGGAACATGCCTGTTTCCTATAGACCTCAATCTAATTGCTGCATCTTGAGGGACTTGCTTAAGAATTGCCTAAATTTTCATTATCCTGATTTTCTTGAAAAGTTTAAATATCAGCATTTGGAACTTGTATTTTCCTTACCAACTTAAAGCCTTATTTTACACAGGGATAGAATTTCAGAATTTAATTGCCTCCCAATAAAAAGGGAACTATTACATTTCTTTTTTTTTAATGAGTTAAAAAAAACCTGTTTGATGGTTTTGTGCAGCCCTATAATTTGAAAGTAATTGCAATTTCTCCGTTCATGTTTCTGCATTTATTAGTACGGAAATATGTACATTTTCAATAAATTCAAAATGAATGAAAATATATTTACCCTTACCTCTAAAAGATATAGCATTTGTCTTGTTTACTAAGGCTAAAATATTTGTATTTGTATTACTCATGAGTCCTCGGATGGCACTGGATAAAGACAACAGACTGTTAGAGAAGAGAAGCCAGATGCCTAGTCACTAGCTGAGGTCCAGCTGCACTTCAGGGCCTGAGAACCAGGAAGAACAGGAGTGGCCAGATGTTTCCCTACTGATGTGTTTTCAAAATTCCTGATAATTTCTGTAAAGAGAAAAATTGTTATTATTGCCAGCATTTTAATCTATTCGCTAATGAGTATGGGGACCAGGGACATGCTGCAGCTGAGTCAGAGAATTCCTCAGGCGTCGGGCATCTGTAGGCAGTGCTGAAACAGGATAGAGAGATCAAACGCGAAAGCGGTCAGCAACGACCAGAGTCATAAACCGTAACCTCTCTGGCTATCTATTCTACCAGAGGGAAGTTTACAAGTTAACTTCTGTCCCTACAAACTTATCAACTGGCCGGACAAGAAAAAGCCAAATCTAGTGCAATGCTGTATGTGTTGGTGACCAGCCCTCCTCCCAAATCCTGAAAATACCAGCATGCAGCAGTTTGCCTAGTAGCATCCCTCCCTTCCTCTGTCCCTCCCTTCCTCTGTCCCTCCCTTCCTCTGTCCCTCCCTCAATTCCTTCCCCCTCCTTCCCTTCTTTTCTTCCTCCCTCCCCCTCCTTTGTTCTCTCTCTCTCTCCCTCTGTCCCTCCCTTCCTCTGTCCCTCCCTCAATTCCTTCCCCCTCCTTCCCTTCTTTTCTTCCTCCCTCCCCCTCCTTTGTTCTCTCTCTCTCTCCCTCTGTCCCTCCCTTCCTCTGTCCCTCCCTCAATTCCTTCCCCCTCCTTCCCTTCTTTTCTTCCTCCCTCCCCCTCCTTTGTTCTCTCTCTCTCTCTCTCTCTCTCTCTCTCTCTCTCTCTCTCTCTCTCTCTGAGAGGATAGTTTGAGTAGAAAAGAGAATACAAGAGCACTTGAATATTCAGTGTGTTTCCTTTTAAGCAATTGAATGAAAATTCAATGGTGGGTGTATCAGCTACCTCTCTCCTACTGTAAGGTATTTCATGGAGAGAAGATGTATTTGGTTTAAAGTTTTGGAAATTGGCTCTGTTGTTTTGGACCGCGATGAGGAGACACTCCATGGCAGAAATATATAGTAGAACAAAGCTACTCACCTCAGAGCTTGGGAACAGAGAAAGACAATGGAATGGGTTCCCACTGTCCCCTTCAAGGATGTGCCTGATGACTTAAAGACTTCCTGTTAGTTTTCACTTTCTTAAAGACTCCACTCTCCAGTAGCATTGCCCTGTGTACTAAGCTTTAATGGTGGACCACCAAGGTCCAAACTACAGCACAGAAATTTCAGTCACTGAAAGAATGTATTTGCTGTAGAGTTATTTGGCTTTATTTTTGATTTGTGCTCTGGAGGACAGAGGATTGGTCAGTCCTGTTGAGAAGTGGGACTGGGGCAAACACAGAAAACGGGCTCTACAAATGCAGAGGGCTCCACAGTTTGGCTAGTCATAGATGCTTGTCTCAACCCATCAGAGAACTGCACAGTAAACCACTTGGAACCCACCCCTGAGAAGCCAGGTAACTTAGCCCTAGATAAGGGCAAATTCTAAGAAATGGTATTTCCTTGTCTGTACAATTTGCATGTGTATGGATGCTTCCAGTATTGAATAATTTAGTTTGACACAATTTAGTTGTCTGAGTTGTCTTCAGCAAAGAAGAGATGCTCTGCACGTACTAAGAGCAAAGAGTCTTCATTATTATCCTGGTGTTAAAATGTTCACACTTTCACTTCTCAGTAAGAAAGTGGTCAGAGACCCAAGTGAGATTAACATAGCGTGGGAAGTTCAGCAATGTTTGCCAGTTTGTCAGCATGGCCAAGAATTAATCCTGCTCTTACTGGGAAGTACAGGAGCCGTCTTTTCTTATTACTGTATCTTGAAAATACGATTAAATATATAAATCTAGAGCTGCGACAATGCCGTGCTCAGGCATAGGTGATGTGTATGTTCTCTGGGGCAAAAAAAAAAAAAAAAAAAAAAAAAAAGCTTCAGTGCCCACGTTCTTATATGTCTCCTTCTTAGAAAGTGCTTGTGGTTAAGACTTTGGGTCAGGTAAATTAAAAAACTCATTAAACTTCAAAGCATGATTTAGTAGTGAGCATATTATTGCTATTAATTTGTAAGGTACGATCTTTACAAATATATCAATCTTTAAACACAGATGAAAACCTATAATGCTACTACAATAATATATACCTTACCTAATAATATAATACACTCATACACAGTGTATGTGTGTGTGTGTGCGTGAGAGAGAGAGAGAGAGAGAGAGAGAGAGAGAGAGAGAGAGAGAGAGAGAGAGAAATGAGAGAGAAATGAGAGAGAAGGAGAGAGAGAGATACAAAGACAGAGGCAGAGGCAGAGAGAGACACAGAGAGATACTTTCCCCCCTCATCTGCTTAGGTCCTAAGTATTTTAGAGTAAGGATATTTTTCTTGGATTTGCGAATATTTTCACATATGTAATGGGATTATTTGGGGATGGAACCCATGAAATAAAATCAGAGTCTTCAAGTTAACTTTATATAATATTTTAAATAATTTTGTATATGAAGCAAAGTGTCATGGCATGAAATTTCCACTTGAAGAATTATGCTCCAATCAGTTTCATATTTTGGAAAATTTGTTGTTTCCGATTTTAGGACAATGGATTCATTTTAGTTCTTTTTGAATGTAACTGAAAAAAAGTCCACTATACCTATGGCCAACGCCAACTTTAACAGCTCCAGCCTCCTAAGAGTCTGTTAACAGCTTGACTTTGAGAACTCTCTGGAAACAGGTCCCTCACTCAGGAGGGTAGCCTTTTTACTTAGTCTTTTTCTCAGCTTACGGAGGGACCTTGGACAAGCAGTTTTCTTGTTCTGGGCATCAATTTTCATTATGACTGATATGAAGGTTTTGATATTATTACAATAGCCTTGTCTAGTTTGAGATTTCTAGAGGTTCTAGATACAATCAAAATTTGAATTGTGGGGTTTCTCTGCATAGCTTTGGAGTCTGTCCTGGAACTCACTCCATAGACCAGGCTAGCTTTGAACTCACAGAGTCTCTCCGCCTGTCTCTCTGCCTCACTAGTGGTGGAATTAAAGGTGCACATCACTGCTTTCAGGGCATAAAATCTGCTTTTATTTTGGTGATTTTAGTTATGTTATTTATTCTGCATCAATCTTACGGATTCTCTCCCTGCCTTGTCTCTTTTTCTCTTTTCCCTCTGTGTCTTATTCTGTCTTTCTTCAGAGCCCAGGTGGGAGTACTGGTTCTTATTAATAGAAGAAAGATACAAATTTCACCCACCTAGATACTTTTGAACTTTTCATAAAAGAAAATCTCAGAGCTTATTTGCTTAATTTTTGCTTGAGAGCTGTAAGTGAGAGGATGTGTTTGTCTCAAAACAATTCTTGAGAAGAAGCTGGTCCTACCGGATGGAAAACGTCTCCCTGCCTACTTTTCCGGGTAGCCTCATGGTAGCCTCTGAGGAGAGAATAATTTAATTGCGCAGTTTACAAGGTCCCTGTCTGATTTAGGCTTGGTCACAATGACACATATAAATATCTCTGTGGCAGGGCACTGGATTTACCAGTAATGGTTCTGATGTTGAGGATGCTCTGGTCTTGCCTGGTGATGGCAAGGGTAAAGTCAAGTCCCTCCTTGACTGTAGCAGCTGGGCAGGGGCTGACCCAGGGACACCCAGGTGTCTCTGGGATCTTTCCTAGTCAATGCACTGCTGTCACACTGTTCTCATTAGGCTGCGGCAGTGACAGGATTGCACCTCAAAGTGTAGCAGCTGGAGGCCCTGCACATGCTGCTAAAACAGTCTCAGAATTGAGGTGAAAGGTTTAATTTTAGGCCTTCAGAAATCTAGGCTCCCTCCTCTCAGTCTGAGATGAAATGGGTGAGTAGATCTTTTTGTTACATGCTAGCTGTAAAGCTCTTGGCGGTACTTGTCACGATGTGTTGTAATAAGGGCAGTGGGGCTGCGTCCCCAGCACCCCAGCCGCCTGCTAGCTTATGCCCTGAAATAATTACATGGACACTGTATTCTTTTAAACACTGCTTGGCCCATTAGCTCTAGCCCTTACTGGCTAATTCTGATATCCCGATCAACCCATCTCTAATAAACTGTGTAGCACCGGTCTTACCGGGAAAGATTCAGCATGTCTGACCTGGCGGCTTGCTTTATCGCGTGTGTCTGCCCGGGAGAGGGGAGCATGGCCTCTGAGCTCACTTCCTCTTCCTCCCAGCATTCTGTTCTGTTTACTCCTCCCACCTATGTTTTAACCTATGGGGGCCAAGCAGTTTCTTTATTATAATTAACCAATGACCTTCTTCCATCAATGATGTGGTAGAATGTTCTCAACAGAAGAGTCTCTCTTCGTAACTGACTGGATCAGAAGAAGTCTTCCATCATTATGTTATCTGCTTTTAAATTTAACTCAGATTTGGTAGTTCATTCTACTTTCCAATTGGAAACCTTAGGGCTTATTTTGGAAAATAACCCTTCCGTAAATGGAGAACTTACTGACAAGGGTGTTCTTGTATCTTGACAGCCAACCGTAACACTGAGGGGCTCAGTTCACATTAGAGCTCTCAGCAAGGTTACAAACTTTTGTTTTTCATGGAGTATAAATATATTGACAATCAACACATTACAAATAATATGATGAAGTCAAAACAAAGTTTTCTAACAAGTAGCCAGAGATCTAAATTATTCTCTTAAAAACAGTGACGGAAGATGGGAAGGGAAAGTTAGGGGAGCAAGGTAGAGAAGCCGAGGTAAGAAAGAATTGAGGGAGTGTAAGACAAGAGAGGGGCAATCTGCATGGACCAACCTGAACCTTCCTCAGTTCCCCCATCCCCAATGTCCCCGGGGAAAGATGTCTTCTCTGTGTCTCTTCCCAGTTCTCAATTTTCGTAAACCTTTACCTGGACTTCGCTCTGCCCTTAGCTTCTGTGCTCTACAGTTCCTCTGCCCTGTGCTCTTACTGTTTCCATAGCTACTGCACATCATACTCCAATACTACCGACAGCCCCCAGTGCTCCCTGCACTGCCCTGTGTCCCCTACAGCCTGTGTGTTTGCCCCCCTCGCCACCTTTCCTCCAAAGCAAACATACAAAAACACCAGCACAATAACAGTCACAAAACAACAACAACAACAACAACAAAACCACAACGACACCCAGAATTGTCTGTTTTCTGGAAATTTTGTTTTCTTCTTCTGAGAGAAGAGAGTGGTCTTTATCCTTCTCACTTCCAGTGTTAGGCAACAAAACACAAGTTTAGAGGTCTTACCACCCTTGCCCCGCAGCGGGGTGGGGGTGGGGGGTAATGGTGGTGCAGGGTCACAACCGTCTGTCACTTTCCCTCCAGTGTATCCGACTCTGCAGCACTCTAAGCAGCTGCTTGCTGGAAAGTGTACGTATCACCTACAAAGCATCTTCATTAACAGAGAGCTAACTGTACTCTGCAAGGGTGCTCCCCATACCAACCTCAGATCTACCTGTGACAACAGACCTCTGGTGTAGGCCCCCATAATCCCTGCTTCCTTGTATCCCCATTCTATGTAATCTGGTTTCCTTTGTGTGGGCTGGACTTAGAGTGTCACTTTTCATGAACAGAATCTAACAAATATGAAGTGATGTCACTTCTGATGCTAGGTTACAAAGGGCTGGGACTGCCATCTTCCTGGCATTCACTGCTCTCTGTCTTGCTTACTAATATGAAGAAACCTGGTGTGCCGTGAGCTGCCTTATGGGGAGCTCATGTGGCAAGGACCTAGCGGTGGCTGCCAGCCAACAGCAAGCAAGGATTCCTGATCAACAGAAACTGTGAGACACAAAAACTGTTAAAGCTGTTTGTTTGGAGGCAATTTATTACACAGCAGTAGGTAATGCGAAATGAACTCCTCTTTTAACAGGCACACTCTCTCTGTTTCTGATATAAAAATGAGTTCATGATTTGATTGTCTTTAGTTACACTGTGCAACTTGAAATTCATGTTTTAGTAAGACCTTTTGAGCTGTTCTGGAAGGGGAAGCTGTGTCTTACAAGCCTGGTAACCCACAGGGTATTTCTTCTCTGCCCATGCTCTCTGAACCAGCGTGATCTTTCCCCACAACCTCTCCAAACTCCCACCACACCCCAATCTGACCCACATGGTTTAACGGCAGGCTGTTAATTTTCCTGCTTTATTGCACATCTGTCAGGGAGGATTGGGATGCCTAATGCTGTAGTGGCTATGGCTTCATTTGGGTCCCTGTGCCAAATAGTAACCATGAGTCATTTGATTCTTAACCTTGGAAAGATTCAAATAGTTTAAGTGGACTTATTATCGAGTTCTTGATCATTTATGCACTGTATTTGGCACCAATACCTAGCCAGACAATAGAAAACAACAACAAAATTCTGCCACTGGAAGTCTCACTTCTGAATTTCACAATTATCCCAAAAAGTCTTTGTTATAAATTTAAACTTGTGCGGACTGCAGACTGTTTCCTAACTAATATGAGCTATAACTCCCACTTATGTTCCTTTTGTTTGCCATCATCCTAACTGTTTTCTAACTCAGATCTCAGAGACTCGTGTTAAAAATCTGATGGTGGCGCATGCCTTTAATCCCAGCACTCAAGAGGCAGAGGCAGGCGGATCTCTGTGAGTTTGAGGCCAGCCTGGTCTATAAGAGCTAGTTCCAGGACAGGCTCCAAAACCACAGAGAAACCCTGTCTCGAAAAACCAAAAAAAAAAAAAAAATAAATAAAAATAAAAATAACATAAAGTTTAAATAAAATTTAAACTCAAAGAGCAGAAATGGAAGTCACATCAAGACTCGAGGTACATGTAGCAGTCTCCGCAGAGTGATTTAAAAATGTGTATGTGCTAAGCTTCCTTTAGTGTCACCTCGCCTTAGTGGGGACGATGGTTTGACTAGGTGATGGTGACAGTACTGGCGGTGACAGTGGTTGTGTGGTAGATGTGGTAGGGGTGACAGTAATGATGCCGGAGGCAACGATGTGTCTATTTGATTCCTTTCATAGTCAATATTCAAGTAACTTCTGATTATCTATTACATGCTCAGGGACCCCAAAATAGCCATACCTTCTAAACCAGAGGACACTCCACTTCAGCACGATAGACATAAGACAGGAGACAAAATAACACCCCAATTCTGTGACCCACATTTGCTCTAGGAACTGGAGAGGTGCCCGAGGAGATGAGAAGACTAACTAGCCTGCTGAGAAACAATCTAGAAGGAATAAAATGCTCCAGGACACGCATGAGGCACAAATTTCTCAGGTGATGTAAGAATATCCTTTTGGATACTTGGAGGAAGGCAGGTGAAAACTGAAAGGCAATCCTTCTCTTTGGTACAGAGACATCCCCATGGCCAATGACTCAGGGGAGAGGAAAACACCACCCTGTGGCATAGAGCTGTGTTGTCTTTTATGTCTTCTCCCAGGCTGGGTCAGGCCAGTGAGAAGGACTGGGCTGAGGGAGGACCAGAAGGTGGCCCTGTGTCTTTAAGTACATTAGCATTGCTAAGGAAGGACATGTAACCAGCATTTCACTGGGACCACACATTACCATGCTCACTTCATTAGTATGAGTATGACTTGGTGATGTGATTAATTCTCAAGTTTCAGTGAAACACAAGTTTCTTACTTTTCTAACAATGTAAATTCAATGTGGCTATTTCTGGCGGGTAAGCAGCATTCTTCAACATGGAGACATGAAACCCAGGACTTTATCCCCTTCAGTTGATATATTAACTTTCTGTCACTATAACAAATATCCAAAGTTTTTTAATTACTGAAATTTGCTCTCTGACAATTTCATACATGTGTATAATACATTCTGATTAATCTAACCCTCTGATATCCCTTTCTCTTTTGTCCATATCCCCCATCCACTAGTCTCTTTCCCATAAACATGTCTTTTTGGTTTGTTTGTATCCTTCTGGGGTTGACTAATGTCTTCTGTGCAATCGTGGGGATTGGAACTTTCCACTGCAGTCTGGGGGTATATCCTTTGGTACACATCTGAGGACAGTGGCTTTCCCTTTGCAGGGTTTATCAGTAGCCTATGGCTTAGCAGTAAAAGATAGGAAATCATGATCCCCTCATCCATGACTGACTGTTGAGAGGCGCTGGCCTGTGCAGGTCCTGTGCAAGTAATCACAGTTGCTGTGAGTTTGCAATTGCATCACTTACGCTGTGTCTAGAGGATGGGATTTTGCTACCTTTCTCCCCACCTTTTGGTTACCTACATTCTTCTGGTCATCTTCTTTCTACCTTCCTACATGTTTTAAAAAATTTCCCATTCATCAGTGTTTGCCAAAAAATTGAAATAATGATGTAAATGACATGTTAAAGGCTAAGCCCTCATCTGCCACTTATTCACAGCGTCTTGGGTCAACCACAAGTTTAACATTTCTCACTGAACATTTAACATTTCTCTTAACATTTAACATTTCTCATTGAAAACAGAGGCTTCTCTATATGGGTTAAGAGACATCTTTATATAAAGATATAAACATAAAGTTTAGAAGGAGGGTTAATTTTATGTCTATTTGGTGAAACGTCAATAATAATATCCCTCAAAGTGACTGACTTTTCGAGGCATGGGTTTTTGACTGGTCTTACAGAACAAGGTATGGGCTCAAATCCAATCAGAGAGCAGTTGATTGACTCCATAACAGTCATGCCAATACTGCACAAGTGGGCCTATCTTACCATGTTATAGTGCACAGAGTTCACTTCTGGGTAGGACCACTGATGCCTCTTCTTCCCCTGCAGCCTGCACAACACCTCCTAACACTTTGAAAGCTAGACAGCAAGAGAGGATGCTTCTAGCTGAATACCAGATTGATTCCTCTTTATCTCAAAACCGTGGTATGCAGAAATAGGGTTTTATCGTCTAGTTTTGGTGGGAAACCAAACAGAAAGGCAAGTCTGTTGTTGTTTGGGGGACTTGTGAGATATCCCTGACAAGTAACTCCTATGGAGGTAGCCCATACCCGGCACTGAATTTCTTACTTAGGTCCTTGTTGCTTCTAGGAGCAGAATTATCTAGCCAGACTGGGAATCCTACTTCCAACTCTTTAATATTTTTAAATTGGGTTAGAAGAGAATAGTTTTCCATATGATATTTTTCCTTTCCCATACCCTCTTCTTTCCTATCCCTACAAACCTCTCCCTGTTTAACCCTCCATATTCATAGTACTCGTCCTCTATATTTCCATTTTCCCTATGTTTTATTATCAGCCATTTCTTAAAACTCCTGTCTCTACTCACTTCTCTCTAGTTACATGTCTTTTATAGGTATTGTAAGTTAAATACACAAAAGAATTGAGACTATGATTCATGTATGAGAGAGAATATTGGTATCTGGGTTATCACACTCAGAATACTATTTTGTAGCTTTATCCATTTCTTTGCCAATTTCATTTTTCTTCATGGCTGATATGGTTTTATTTGGTGTATAGTCCACGTTTTCATTACTCATTCATCAGTTGCTGGACATCTAGGCTGACTCCATTTCCTCGCTGTTGTGAATAGAGTAGCAATTATCATGGATGTGCAATTATCTCTGCAGTAGGATGCAGATCCCCTTGGGTATCTGCCCAGAAATGGTATAGCCGGGTCACATCGTAGTTTTGTTTCTAGCTTTTAAAAAATGATGGACTTTTATTTGTGGTGTGTGTGTGTGTGTGTGTGTGTGTGTGTTGTGTATTTGTGTGAGTGTGTGCTGATGTCTGCAGAGGCCTGAAGAGGGCAGGGCATTGGATCCCCTTGAGCTGGAGTTATAGGTGATTATGATCTTCCCAACAAATGTACTAGAAAATGAACTTAGGAGAAGTAAGTGCACTGAACCCCCTCTCTAGCACCTGTCTTCCATTTCTTTGAGAATCCAGTCCTGGGTATCTAGTTCCTAAGGTTTGCCGCCTGGGGAAATGCACTGACTGCTGACTGAATACAAGAGAAGGATTTCCCCAATGCCCTGCATTTCAAATTGTAATGAGCATCATCATCAGACTCACTGTGTGTTTGAAAAATTGCAGATTCCCAAGACTTCTATGAGCAAATCACCTTCAGACAACTTTACAATCTAGCCTATAGACTTGTGTTTTATAACTGGTGTCCCAGGAACCCAAGTGCAAGTGGGTGGTTGGGTTACTCATGAAGAGACAGTGTCTTGATGGCAGTGTGCTTTAGGAAGTTTTCCTGAGACAACTCTACAGACTGGTCAATACTTACCTGGCCACCAACTGCCAACACATGATCCATCTCCTGCAAAGGGAGTTTACCTGACCTTTGGAGTCTACTTTGCCATATGTGTGACTGATTTATTATTGGAGAATTTACATCCTAATCAACAATAACTAATATGGATCCTCTACTTCCTTCAACTGTCCATTGGAGCACCTCTGTTGTAGATATTTCATACTGGTTTGCAGAATTCCCCACTGAGAGAAGACAGATAACAGATTCTAGGTGCCTGTAGTGAGGTGCCTGGCTTCAGAACGGACTCCTTTGTGATTCACTTCTCTTCCTGACGACTGGGATTCCATCCTCCTCCTAATTAAATCACCTGCCCTGAAATCTTTGTCTTAGGTTGTGTTTCTGGGAACAAATGCAGATGACAGAGATGCATATACGCCTTACTATATGCACCCTCTCTGGGAATTTTCCCTGTGGTTCCATGTGGTGGTTTGAATGAGAATGGCCCCCGTAGGCTCATATATTGGAATATTTGGTCACTAGTTGATGGAACTGCTTCAGGAAGGAAAAGTTATGACACTGTTGGAGGAGGTGTATGACTTGAGATGGGGTTCGAGGTTTCAGAAGCCCACACCAGGCCCAATCTCTCTCTGCCTCTAGCTGTGGATTGGAACGAAAGCCCTTCTCCTGTGCTATGTCTACCTGCCTGCCTGTTGTCATGCTTCCTGACCTGATGATCATGGACTAACTCTCTGAAACTGTAGGCACACCATGGGTTAAACACTTTCTTTTATAAGTTGTGTTGGCTCTTGACACTCCACTCTGCAGTTCTGCACCAACTGTGGGGGTAAGGAGCATGTTGCTCTCACGATCCTCATTGACTCTGTGCAACTCAGTCTAGCACGTCTGATCTTGATTCCAGCAGCCAGAGCTTTAATAAACTGAGCAACACCCATATGATACACTCACGGACACTTTCAGAAGTCTAACAGAGAAAAAGTACTGTCATTGTTTCCAAAATGTGGGTAGCAATTCCTCCTGGGGGAGTGGTCTGATTTAATGATTTAACGATTGCCCCACACTAGGAATTCCAGCATAACTCTCCACATGTGGACTACATCTCGCAGCTTGAGTTAAATGGCCCCCAAACATATGGTATTGTATTTTTTTTTGCATTTTCCAACACATGGACAGTTTCTCACATTTTAAATCAACTGAAAATGAGAAGATTATATTCAAATCTTCTAGGAGGATTAACTACCAGGAAATGTGTTTGATTTACATAAATATTTGTGGTGGATTCATGATGAGGTCAGACACTTTGCGAAGACATATTTCATACCTAAGAAAATGGGATTCCAAGAAGAGTCAAGGTGAATGATTCTGGAATCGCAGGCTTGTCAGGGCTGGACCGCCTGAGCGTTAGCCATCTCTCTTGACTTAGATTGTAACAAAGAGAAAGCGGAAGATGGGATGGGGGCTAGACAGACCAGGTTTAGACAAGCAGAAGATGGGATGGGAGCTAGACAGACCAGGTTTAGACAAGAGTTGGCTTTTCCGTCTGAATGCTGCTGACGAGGGACCAACCTTTCTCCCGTTGTGATATTGCTCCGTGTAGATTAGAATCTGTTGTTCATGGGTCTCTAGGTAAAGTCATTGGAAATACTTGTCTGTAGAAAGGTCCTATTCCCTATTGGCCAGCTTCAGGTGGGGGCTGAGGGATGCTGGTTCCATACTGTGTTTCCAGCAAAGGGCAATGCAGAGTTGAGCACCAGAACACTGACCCTAAGGGAGATCAGGCCCACTTACTTCTCAGAGGGCTGCATCAGAAAGGGCAGCAACATGCCTGGAAGACAGTTGTTCTCTGCAGGTGAGGATCAATAGGAGAAGGAGAAAAGCAGCTCATTAGCCCCTTCTCTCTCCAGCAGCTCACTGCCTTGTCAAACTTCCAAAACCACAGCCAGCTGTGTTTTCCTCATTATGGAAATGGGCCCACTAGAGCACTGCCCTCTTGGCTCAGGCTAGGCATTAACACTGCAGGGACTCTGACTGGCCCGGACCCTGAAGACCAGAATGTGGTCAGCAGCCCTGTTTGTCAGAGTGTTTTCAGCCTTGACCTGTCTCCTGCCTCCTTTATGCTCCTCAAGGAGGGTTTTATTCAAGTCCGTACACTCCCTAGGAAAATTCTGCTCAGACAGAAGTCACCAGTATAGGGGACCCCAGATCCCGGATTGGTGTCCTGTCTGAGCTGGGCTGCCTGGATAGAAACCAGGCTGCCAAAATTGTCTCCCTCCCTCCAGGGGGAGGAAGAAGCAATTTAAGTTCCCAAGGAAACTCCTCAACTCCACAGCAGAGTTGCAGCCATTGAGCCTACTGAGTACCATTTCTGCATCATTTCGGATTGCTTTTCACCTTAAAAGGATGTGCGGTACCGGCTTGTCACTCCAAATCCTCCTCCTTCCCTCAGGTTTTACAAGCAAGGAGTTTCTCCTGTGGAGACAAGAGATGGAATGGATGAATAAGGAGGAGGACCCCCCCCCATCTCCAAATCTGTTGACTCTGCTAAGAGGGGCTGGCGAGCTTTAGGAAACTCGAGAGGAGACTATGGTCTTGTCATTGGCAACTTCATGCCTTAATGCCAGCCTTGGGAAAAGCCCGAGAATCAGGGAAGAAAAATCATCTATGGGGCTTTCAACTCCGATTTCCAGGGCTAGCACTTCCCAGGAGTATCTAGACACCCAGGTTTCTTTCTTTCTCTGTAGAGCTGGATCAATAATTTTGATCATTTTAGAGTTGATTAGAAAGTTAAGGAAACGTGAACAGGATAAGGTTCATAACCTGTACACTGAAATTCAGACACGTGACCTGTGTTGAAGCTTATAAAGTTTATGATGCTTATGAAGTTGAAAATAATCTCTGCCGCGTACTGGGTCTGACCTCCTCTCCCCCCCCCCCCCCCCCTTCTCACTGCTTTCACACTCGCCTCTGGCCAGCCCCTAGCTCCCTCGTACTCCTCTCTCCTGGGCTCTAGTCTTGGGCTGCAGTTGCGCGCGGCCACCTCTAGATGGAACTTTCTCACCAACCCATAGCCAGGCAGGCCAGAGCACCCCTGGTGCAGAGTAGTGCGGCGAGGGGGTTCCCTCCTTCTCTCCTTCTCTCCGTGCTCAGTGGAGGTACCTGGGCCATAGCCAGCAGGAAGGGGCACGGGACTGTGCTCACGGAACCCAGCGGGTTCCCGGCCACTGGATGAGAGGGAATCCTAAGGGTTCCCAGTGAGCGAGCTCCTCAAGGAGTTCCTTGATCTGGGCTCCTCCAATCCTCTCCACAAAATGACAGTCGCCTTGGCTGCCTAGTCCCATACAGAGCCCGCAGTGGGACTGTGTTCTGTCCCACCTTCAGCTTCAGGGGCGCGATAGAAGGCGTCCCCTGGCACCTTCCGGTGTCCGAGCCACGGGACAATACCAAGGACCAAAGAGTTGCTAGCGGGAGGCAAACTTTGTATGCAAGTGCGTTGCGGGCTCTACTTTGAACACCACTGGAAAGAAAACAAGCATAGGACACTTGTCATCTGTCATATCTTCTTCACGGTCACCCTCCTTGGAGCTAGGTTCATTGGGAGGGAAGGGGTTCCGGATTCGCCAGAGCGGTCCCCCTTGCTTCAGGTCGGCGTTGAGAGGCGCTTTCCCGCGTGGGTCCCGAGCTCACTGGGCGCTGTGGCCACGGGTTCTTGTACCTCCCCCAGTCATCCTCTTTTCTCCCTGTCTTCGAACCCTCCCTTCTTTGTCCGGGCGGGGCAGGTGGGGTGATATTTAAACAACAACAGCAGCAGCAACAACAAAAACAAAAACCAGAACTCTGCTATTTCTGGTCCCCGAGTTGATTCGGACTTGAACGCTGAAGGGGTCCTACCACTGGGGTGTCCCACTCCCTACCCACTCCCGGGTCTCTGCCCCTCGGGGATCCTCCTCCCGCTTCTAGGGGTGACTGGTTGGCGCGAAGCGATTGGCGATCCCGGGCGCGATCCCCGGCGCGGATCCACGCGCCGCGTGGGGTGAATGGTCGCGGGAGGAGGATCGGGAGGCGCAGGGAGCAGACCAATCGCGGCCGCCGGTGGGAGTATTTGTTATTCACATGGAAGAGACTCGCCGGTGGCTTGGCCAGCTCAACCCCCTCAGTCCGGAGATCAGCCACAAGTGCGGTCGCGGTGCTCGCCTTGCGAGGTGGCGACGGCGGCGGCGGCGCTGACATGGAGCTGCGGACTCCCAGAGGGCTTCCTCACCTCGCCCTCTGCGGGGAGCAGGGTAAGACTCCCCGTTGAGCAGCAGGCACAGAAAAGGAAAGCAAGTGCTAAAGCAATAGCAAAAAAGCCCCCACCTTTCAACTCTCCCCCCAACCCCAAATGGCTGCAAAAGTAGGACCTCCCCCGATTTTATTGCCGTTTCCATTTTCTCGCCCCCCCCCAACCGTGCAGCTGACAGCCAGGTGTATGCGTTCTTCTCAGATTACTTTAATGATCTGCCTTTTTTTTCTGGGCACAAGTAGATGGCTTTGCACGCCCGAGTCTGGGAAAGAACTGGCGGGCGGAAAAACGCGGATGGGGAGAGTGGGAGAGTGGGCACCAGGGGGCGAGGGGCTGGCCGGGCATTGGAGCTTGATTGGGTGTCTGTTGATTTTACGTTGCAAATAACAAGGCGGCCACCCCTCTTGTCATCCCATGATTACATTCCAGTGAAGAGGTGCGGAAGAGAGGGAGCTTAGCTTGGAATTCCCAAGACTTGGAGATGTGATCCCCCAAAAGTTTAGACGGTGAATGGGAGATTGAAGGGTGACGGGAGTGGACAGACGCTCCTAGGATGCTCTAGCCGGGCGTGCGAAGGGGCGGCAGGGTTTTAAAATCTCTCTGCCTGGGATTGCTTGGCCTGAGTGACCTCCTGGACCTGCCCTGGCGGAATCTGGACTTGCCCGGCCGAGATGCCCAGGTACCTTGGTTATGCGAATCTAAAGCGAGGGATTTCCGAAGTTAGCGGCTTCCGGGATGAGTTGGGGTAACCCCCGCCTTCCTGAGCTCCAGCTAGATGGATGTCTAACCGGGATGTGGGGAAGACTGGGGAGGGAGGAGGGTGTCGTAGGAAAAGCCCGATAGTGTAGGGGGTCCTTGAGACCTGTATCCCTGCGTAGCACATACACTCTGCCTTGAGTTTTTGGTCCCCCAGTTAGCTCGGCGAGGTTGGGATTTCCTTGCCCCCTCCCCCCAGCTCCGGGGAAAATGCTGGAGTTCCGAGTCCTGTTGGGGGTGGGGGATCTAGATTCAAGGATCTAGAGTTTCCGAAGCCAAGGCAGACGCTCCCTGCAGCTCCTCGGCAGCACCCACGGTCAGAGTGGCCCCTGTGTCAGGCGGACCTGAGAGGGGTGTGGGCGTCTGCAGCCAGCAGGTGTGGCGGGGGCGGAGGCGCTCTCGGACCGGTGCGCTCAGGAGACTGGAGCCGAGGGCGCGCGGGGGTGTTGGTGGCGGGGACTGGGGCGGTGCCGGGGTGCGTGGAAAAAGCTAGAGTAACCAGGTCCTTCCTAGCGGCCCTATACTCTACTCTGCGTTGGGCTTACACGGTCTAAGGAACTGGGAGGAAAAGGAAGATGCGGCGGGGAGGGTTCCGCGGGTGGGGTGAGTGGCTGCTGCCTGAGATTTAGAGGGAGACCTCTCAGCCACGAGGCCGGAGTGAACCCATCTACTCAAAGGGGTCCCTTGAGGTTCATACAGTTGGTGAAAAATATAACAGAATCATATTCCCACCAGCGCCCCCTCCCTTGATTGTCTGACACGCTTCTTTGGTGCAAATGAAATGCAGAGGCGCGTGCGAGTCACCCGTTGCGCAAGAAAGCACCTCAGAGCTTCCCTGAGGAATTGCTTCTAGCCTAAATTGGGGAGTCTGGCTTCAAAGAAAGTCTGTGTGCCCAGGATAGCGGTAGTGCGGTAGTGTGTGAATTGCAGAAGACCAACCGCCCCCCCATCGGCCCCCAGGAGTTCCACCCCTGGAGGGAATACCTTTTTTGTCAATCGGGGGTGATCTTTTCCCACAGACCCGACAGTGTGGGAATCTCGTGAACACCCGAGAATACACTAGGATCTTGGCCATTAATTCTGCCACTGAAAGAACTGAAGACAGGGTTTGCGGTGGAGGTATTTGCAAGACAAATTACTATCAGGACAAATGCATTCCGACGATAGCTTGTGTTTTGCTTGAAAGAAAAATGAAAAGAGAGAAGGAGCCACCAGCAGGTAGATCTTGGATAAACAGCTTGACTGTAATTTCCATTTTTCGTTATGAAACTGTTTGTCAATAATTGCAAATGGCTACAGGAACCACTCGAGTTTATCTTGGTCACTTGCTTGTGAATAGTATCTGGAAAGATCTCGAAAGGAGACAAAAAGCTGTATAAAATGCGGTCTCCCGCTCTTGCAAATACGTGGCCTGATAATTGTGAAAAGAACCCCCACTCACCAGGGAATGGTTCTCTAATGCAGTTTTCCTGTCTCAGCGTCAACTACAGGTTGTACTACACCTGAGATAAAGAGAATATCTGCTCTTAAATAAGGGATGTGGAAACGATTTAGGAAAGGAAGCTTCTAGGAGACATTTTCTCAGAAGAAAGAAGCTTCTGAGAACACAGCTGAATACTGTTGGAGAGGTTCAAGTCATTCTATGTGGTTAGTGCTGGCTGTCTCTGCCCTGTTTGCCCCCCTCCCCACTTCAAGTTATGGCTGATTGACTAGTTCTAGCCATTCAGATCCAAAAGGGAGAGGGAAAAGGATGTTCCCAGCTGAGCTGAACTGGAGGAGTGCAGAAGAAAGTTAGAGGTCTGGAGTGATGTGCTCTTTTCAGACTTGGCTGGGCAGCTCGAAGCTGCTTCGGGGGCTTGTTTAATTGGTATTTATGCAACAAACAGGCCAGCTGACATTCACATTGGCAGTATCAAGTGCCAATCTTTGTGTAAGAATGTTCCATTGTCTTTAGGGCATGGCACATTGAATACTGCACACACATACTTGCGCAAAGATAGTTTCCCTTCTAAGTTTCTTTCCCACTGTTTCCTCCCTGTGGGGGAACATCAAGAGGACCCTGCTTTAGTCAGTGGGTGCTATTGCTCTGTCTCAGCATCTTAGAAGAAGATGTTGCATAGATTTATTTTTTGCTTAGCTCCATAGCAAAAATCTGACCACATCTCAGTGCCTGTTGAATAGGCCTGATTTGAAAGATCCAGGAAGTTGTTTCTGTTTTCAGGACAGAAGCTTGGGTGCTACCGGACTCTCATCCTGGGTTTGCCTAGTAGGAGTGGTCACTCCGTGTTACGCTAGGAGAGGTTGTGAGCCTGGCAATCAGCTGTATATTTATCTTTTTTTTTTCCATTTCAAGGGAGCTATTCTTTGCTGTTAGAAATTTAGGTTTCAGTTCCTTCTTTTCTTCCTTCCTTCCTTCCTTCCTTCCTTCCTTCCTTCCTTCCTTCCTTCCTTCTTTCCTCTTTCCCCCTTTTTCCCTTCTTCTTCCCTTCCCCCTCCCTCCTTTCCTTCCTCCTACCCACCCTTTCTTCCCTTCCCTTCCACTTATTTTTTCTTTGATTTTAAGTTCTTGGTGCTTTGGCAAGTTAGAGCAGACTCATCCACTGAATGGAAGAACCTTGAGCATAGCATTGTCTCATCTGGGCCCCAAATGGGATGATTTGGGGACACTGTGGAAAGAAAGTGCCTGCAACAGTTCCTTTCTCTGTTTGGTTGTACGCTGGTCTCCTAGTGGTGGTAAGATATTATGACTTTTCTTAGGAATCATTTAAAAAACACAGATTCCAGTTGGAGGGAGATCATCAGGGCTTGACACTTGCCGATGAATGTACTTACTCTCTTGGGAGAAACAAGGCCGAGAGAAGGATGGTCTTGAGGTCCTTGACCACAAGACACGTCAGTCCTTTGGGTAGAAGGGGCAGGGAACAGATAAAGAGAGATGGGAAGATGTAGGAAAAGCCCCAGAGGAGTTTTCTAGAGGTTATTGAACACATGCATTGCTAATTCACTACTTTTCCAGGCAAGAGAGAATGCATTAAGATACAAATCTGCTGGCTGGGTTTTCCAGTGGTAAAAACCCTCAGTGCTAAAAGTGTGATAGTTTGCTCACTGCTTAAAAAGTTTCCCCGTTTTCACTACAGAAGAATGTCTTGCACGTTAAGAATGGCCCCTTGGGTGCTTTGAATGCCTGTGTCCTTCAGGTCAGATAACGTTGTTCTAAGAACTACCCCTCGGGCCTTCCAGTTTTCCTTAGAGTTACTTATTTATTTATTGGTCTGAGCTTTCTAAAGTTGATTCTCGGCCACATGCCTGTTGCTAAGGTCTGACCCTCCATGCTGGTCATGGAAAAGTGTTTTCCTCAGATTTAAGTATGATCTATGAGCAAAATAGTTTAGTTCTGGGTCTGGCTATTAAGCCAATACTATCCTTTTGCCTTTTCATATCACTAGACAGTCCAACAAGTCTTTCAGTGTACATTATGACATTTGATGTCACAGCTCAGCAGGTGGGCAGAAAGCAGACTAAGTAACTTACCCAAAGATTAGACTCAGGCTTCCCGAACCCCTAGGCATCCTGCTAACACCTTACACAGTCAGGTCAGAGTCTCAAGCCCAGAGGCTTTGGTGTAGGGCACAGGCTGTAACTACAGCCTTAACGTGAGATCTCAGCCTTTGGCCTGAGATTTCATACAGTCACATAACCTATCTGCTCTCGGGTTCTCAGGCCCAGATGCAGGCTGTGATGTCAACCTCATAGGTGAACTTTCGGAGGAAATGAGATCATATGTGTGAGGTTGCACTGAGAGCATTCAGCAAGCTGGCTTCAGTCTCTTCCCCTCTTCTAACCTGAGACGTACCATAAATGTGCTCTTTCTGTGCAATGGCTGTGTTATCTACAAAGAAGGATGTAAACTGAATTCTTCTAAATCAGATTTTTTTTTAAACGCGTGGGGTTTAGGTATTTTAAGGAAACCTGCGGTGAATTCTTTTGTTATGCAAATAACAACAGTCTAATTTATCTGTTTAGTAGGTGAGGGTCTTCTGGATCTGGTTTTCTTAATATCTGCTCTGCCTATATACATGAGCTTTTAGAACCTTCTCTTGCTGATTGGGGGTGGGGTGGGAGTCACTTGCTTGCAAACAAAACCAGTTCTTGTGCTCAGTTGACAAAGCCTTGATCTCCTGCTTGAGAATAATCCCATAGTCCCTTATTACTGAGTCACAGAGTCTTAGAAGAGGAAGCTGGCAGACACCTTTGAGCTGGTGGGGTCACATCACCGCTTCACAGATGAGCGAGGGGAAGCACACTGAGAGGAAGTGACCTGTTCAGTGTCCCCAGCTCATGGCTGACTGCCAGACCAGGATCCAATTCCAGGCCTCTGTTGCCAAGGAGGCCTCCTTCTGTCCCCACTAAGGATTGACACAGGCAGCAGTCTGAGACATTGACAAAATCCCATGCATTTCCAAACAATCTCAAGAACCACAAGTGTGGGAAATGCCTGGGTTTGACGGCAGTGCTTCCCCAGGATAGCCCTTTGTGTTAAAGAGCCAGACAGATAATAGTATGGGAATGCTGCTTTTGTGAGAAAAGCTTTTTATTTCTTGGCTAATGATATATATATATATATATATATATATATATATATATATATATATATATATATATTGCACAAGAATCATACTCCATCAGTGGTCCACACTGAAGGAGGGCATGAGGGGGTGATCTCGATAGATCCCCTTTGTGATGGTGGTCTTGTTCCATTGGCAGCCGCTGGCCAGGAAAACAGATTTAAAGTTTGCAAGCCTGAATATTTTTCAATCCTTTGTGGGATCCAGAAATATCCCTATCCCTTCTGGAAACGTCCCACAGCTGCCCCTTTCTAATTTGAATGTTATTGTTTCTTGAGCTAACCACTGGGAAATACATACATTTATGAAAGATTTCCCTGGGGTGGTGGGGCCCTCACTGCACCATCACCGCCTTTCTCTGCACTGCTGGGGCCGTCTCAAAGAACAGGGTCCCCCTTAGGGATCTGATGACTTTGGTGTGTTGTTGTTTACTCTACCGAGGATTAGGTCTGAACTTGTTTTATTTGTGCTTCTCCTCGACCCCGCTTAAATGGAATTAATAATAAGCAGCATTTAGAAATCCTTTGAGATACAGTTATGAGGTTGGAGACTTTGATATAAGGAGCACACATAGAAAATCAAATGTGGGCTCGCGGCACAGGCCTAAAATCCGGCCAGGGAGTTTGCTTGTGAAGACATCGAGGTCTGTGGGAAGCCAGTGTTGGTGGTACAGCGCTTAGAAGGGGCAGGGGAGGGTGAGATGGAAGACGACGTGGTTAAGCTTCATGTGTGCTAGCCACCATTGTGTGACAGCAGCTGCTGGCCTCAGAACAGGACTCTCACCTTCGTGAAGAAGTCTGTCTGCGCAGGAAAGCTTTCAGCCAAGCCCAGGGCATGGTCAGCTTGGAAGAAAAGCTATTTTACTTTAAATCAAACACAACACATGAAGAGAAGCTGTTTGGATCTGTAGCTCAGAAAGGTCATTATTTCTTTAAAAATATTGATTCCAACAGTGTTTGGATTAAAGCCCACAAGAATTCTAAGAGAGCCGGATTAAGCAGTATAAGATTATGCCGTGAATCATAGCGTTTGTAGTTGTTTAGTCTTCCACAGACTTCCACATATTATTTTTCCTTAGAATTTAATAGAGAAGCTGAACCTATCAGGTCTGTGATTTTCATGGCAATGTATCAGACTCTGAAACAACTGCAATATTTAAATATTTTATACATGGCTCTGATTTTACTTTTCTAGTGTCGAACAGAATCCAGTAAACACTACACCAACTGGGTGAGCAGTCAAAAAGTTGCGCTGCTTTGGGTAGAAGAAGAACAACAGACCAGATTGATGCCGGTTTACTGAGCTTGCACCCTGGGCCAGACCCAGTTTTGTAGCGTGTGCCTCTTAGCAGGCTTTATTTCCCCTTACAGATAAGAAAACCAAGGGTTAGAGAGCTTCTGTGCAGTAATTCCATGCTGCCAAGGCGGAAACTCCAGCAAAAACCCAACAAGAGGTCCATAGAGGATAACTCAAGAGGAATCCCCCCTTTTCCACTTCACTGCCTTTGCCTGCTCACCCAGTTGATTCCCGCCTCGTTGCTTTCCATACCCCAGCCTTTCTTTAAATTAGGGCTCTGAATGGAGCTATGAGACGCTAAAAAGACTAAACGTTATTGCAAATACCAATAATTCGAAAAGAGACTAATTTTTATTACTTCTAGGACTACACCGGCAAGTGGAACTAACTTAATGCCTTGTGAGTTGATGCGGAAACCTGAGATGGAGCCCGTGTTTGTCTGTAACTGAAAACTGTTTGTTCTCTTAGGCGTGGAAGGGGTTTGCGGTGGTTTTGGTATAATGAAGAAAGGCTTTGGAGTACAGGCCCAGCCTTGGAATTTCTTCTTCTTTTTTGACTTTCTTTTTATTTATTTATTTTTGTCTTTCACATTATGCCTCCCAGTCCCACCCATCTGCCCCCCTCCAATGAAACAAAATAAAATTTAAGAGAAAAAAGAAAAAAAAGGAAGAAGGGGACAATTTTGTCATGGAAGCTGCAGTGTGGCACAGTGAGTCACATAGTAAGCCCTTTTGACAGTATATTTTTACTTGCAAGTGTTCATTGCAAAAAGTCACTGGTATGGTTCGAAGCCTCTGGTGTCTGCTACCCCATCAATACCTCACTGGGACTCTCCCTGGACATCTTGTTGTGGATAGCTGGGTCTGCAAGACCAACACCATCCTCCCACCTCCTGCTCCAGTGCTCCAGCAGGCCACAGATGGGGTGGATGTTGGGGGTGGGCCAGCACATAACCCTGGTTCTGGGCCTGGGTACTTGCATGGTTGGTCAGCCGGCCAACTCCCACCTGTCTTCACCATCAAGTTATGTTATCCAGCAAGGGGGAGGGGCCATTTCTCCTGCCAGCACATCCTCAAGGCTGGTTCTCCCACACCTACACCTTCAGGGCCAGCTCTACTGTGTTGCCCAGGTGCGGTGTAGGGGCCGCTCTCCTGAGTGCTGCAGCTGAGGAGGGGCGGGGACAGCTCTTCTGCTCTTAGGATCTTAGGGCCAGCTCTTCTATTTACTTTAGGCTTGATGGGGGGGGGAGTGGGCATCTCTCCCCTGCCCATGGCACCCCAAGACAGATGAGTAGAGGGGATGGCTTTCCCGCACTCACAATGCCATGGCTGACCCTCACCTCTGCCAACTGAGTTGGCTCCATTGTGCTGCCCAGATGAGGTGCAGGGCCTGCTCTCCCAAGTGTTGCAGCTGGTGGGAGGCAGGGACATTGAAATTTAGTCTTCATTTGCCCATTTATTCTAGGTTCCGCCAGTGTGGACTTGGTCTCAAACTCTAAAGTAGTGGTCAGAGTTAATGACATTCTACCACGACGTAACTAGTCTTCCTTGTGAGATTGTAAAACACAATACCGATTGTACTCACCAGTAATTAATTGCACACATCCGGTTTCATCCTGAAACTCAGGTGTGCTTCCTTCCTAAGTGTTTCCTTTTGTGGAATAGTTCAGGGGAGGTGGTTGGGGACTTTGAGGGGAAGCAGCTGCCAGGTGAATTGAGCAGTGAGATAATCGGAAGAGGACGACATCTTTGGGGCAGTGCAGGCAGCCTGGAAGCATCTGAGCAGAAGGGCCGGCACTTGGCTGGGGCTCCCAGTGCACACTCAGGAAGGCAGCACAGTGGTGGGCTAAGAGCCTCTTTTCAAACCTGGAAGTGAAAACCAGTGCAGCTTTCCCTGAAGGCACTTTGTGCATATGTTCAGTTGTCCCCCAGGGAGGCACCATCTTTTTTTTCCAGGACAAAGAAGATGGAAAAAGAATTTTATGAACTGGAACTTGAACGAGTGAATGGAGTGAATGGGAAATACAAGCAGATGTTGGTTGGCTGGGGTGAAGGGAAACGGTCCAGATTTCAGATTCAAGTGTAAATAGGTTAGAAATGAACATTAGATTAAACATCCTGCCAGAATATGTTGCTGCTGCTTATTCTGCTCATTCTACATGCATTTCAAATCTCAGATTCCCTTTGTTACGTCAGTTCTCATTTCCGGTTAAACTTCAGAATTGTTCTGTAAGGATCTTGTGGAATTCTTTAAGGACGAAGGCCCCGGGATGAGGTTTCCCCTCAATTTGCCCACAGTTGCTTTCTTTCTAGGTTATCTCTAGTCTTGGTGAAATGACTGTTTTCCCCACTGAGTCAGACAAAATTAAGAAGCTTTCCAAGTGATCTCCATCTCTGATGTGTGTCTAGTGATTCTCAGATCAAGGCATGTTTACTTCAGAACTACAAGCGTGCCCATTGCTTCACCCTGGCAAATTAATTGGGAACTCTGACTATGTTAACAGGAAGATCTTCACACGTAACCCTCCCTATGTGTTTAATTTTCAAGACTTTTTTTTTTATTACCAGAGAACAATAGATTGTTGATGTGAGGTAGCGGATGTTCTCTGCTAAGTGTTTCTGCATGCTACAATATATTTTCAGATCTTTTGGTAGCTTGTCTTTCCCTTTCTCTCTTCCCTCTTTCTTCCTTCCTCCTTCCTTTTCTGTGATCGAACAGTCACTGTTTCCCACTGAGAAATCAGGGATACTAAAAAATAAAAGTCATTAAGAGATGAGTGGCTTGTTGAACACCTCACAGACAATCACCTTTCATTATCTCGTGGACAAGAGTTAAATGAGAAATTTATATAGCTGTAAAAGGTAAAGCAGGTTCGACAAGAATAATGCCATCGATCACAGGAATCATACCTCGCTGGAAATAAGACTTATTGAAATAAAGTGATAAATAAAAATATGCTCTGTTCTGAAAGAAGCGATCTAGCTGCTGATGCTTTTCTGTTTCTTGTGCTCTAGACACGTCATCAATCTCCCTGCTTAGATGCAGAGCAGCCAGGTGTTCAGAATCACAGGGGACCAAAAACTGTTAGCTCTCAGTGAATGGGGGAAATAAAAAAGTTGGATCAGACGGGGCTTAAGTATATATAAAAAATACAGCCTTACTGAAGTTAATTTTTCCTTTCTCTTCTCCTTAGGAATAATTCTGCTACAGGGCTGAGTTCACAGCCGTGAATTGTTGACCTCATCCCAACATCAGAACCTCAGATGTTATTCTAATTTATTTGCAAGCTGGCTTTATGTGGAAATAAACTTGAACCGAGGGTCTGTTGGAAATTCACTGTGACGTCCAAATCAAGAAAACCTGCTGAAATCCCCAGAGCCTTCCCCCATGGGCCCTGATGGTAGACTCCAAAAGGTGCAGCCTCAGGTGGTCCCCCTTCTTCTGCGGCAAGAATAAACTTCGGGTCATCGATTGCAATACCATCCTTGGAGAAAATGGTATGCGAGGGAAAGCGCTCAGCCTCCTGCCCTTGTTTCTTCCTCTTGACTGCCAAGTTCTACTGGATCCTCACAATGATGCAAAGAACTCACAGCCAGGAGTATGCCCATTCCATCCGGGTGGATGGGGACATCATTTTGGGAGGTCTCTTTCCTGTTCATGCAAAGGGAGAGAGAGGGGTGCCTTGCGGGGAGCTGAAGAAGGAAAAGGGGATCCACAGACTAGAGGCCATGCTTTATGCCATCGACCAGATTAACAAGGACCCCGATCTCCTCTCCAACATCACCCTGGGTGTCCGGATCCTGGACACATGCTCCAGGGACACCTATGCTTTGGAGCAGTCGCTAACCTTCGTGCAGGCGTTGATAGAGAAAGATGCGTCCGATGTGAAGTGTGCTAATGGCGATCCACCCATATTTACTAAGCCCGATAAGATTTCTGGTGTCATAGGTGCTGCAGCAAGCTCCGTGTCCATCATGGTGGCTAACATTTTAAGGCTTTTTAAGGTAGGTAAAGACATTACCTTTTCAACCAGTGTAAAAGAATCGGGGATCTTTATGGCTCTAAATGTGGGTTTAAAGAAGAAGGGAGAGATGAAGATGGCAATAGACCCTGTATACATCACTGGGTTCCTCAAAGGGGCTATTCTATGCTGGGGTTTCTACCCTGTATCACCTTAGTTTTTTTAGTTATAATTAAATGGATTAATCCTGAATGTGTTTTCGCAAAGATAATGTTGGTAAGTTCTGTGATGTGTTTGGTCTTTGCTGTTTTGGGTTAACTTCCCCAGAGAGGCTCACTTTAAGTCAAAACAAGCATCTTTGGAGAATCATAAACCATTAGCATATTTATCGTACAGAACACTTCTTTTCTACTTGAGGTACCTGTGAGATAATTTACTTGGTGAAACTTCTTCAAGGTGGGATGCTCTGTTATGACAAGAATTTCTGTGTGAAGAAACTATTTATTACTAATGTGTAGATGGTAGTGACACTCTAGAAGATAAGATGGCCATAAAGTTGTCAGGATTATTATAACTCGAACAGAGCAGAACCTCGTTAATTCAGAATACTGGGAGGCAGAATGGAAATAATTACATATAATTCTTGTTGAGTTAATAGTTCAAATTTGGTAGGAAGCAATCAAGACATTTTGATTTAGGTTTGATGATCTATTATCTGTACACTTTCTTTATAATATTGACTAAAATTGCCAATATAAAATAATATATGTGAAAACACTTTGAAAGTAAAAAGTATCATAAAAATAAAGTTATTGTAACTCACCGTTTTTATTAACTTTCTCACCTTATTTATTAATATCCATTATGTAGTCTTTTGAAATAGACATGATTTTTAAATTGAAAATACTTTTCACTCTGATTTCTTACTCATTGGGATTTGACTTTTCCAACTGACCCTGAATTAATGAGGCTTTATTTTATATAATAAAAAAACTATTCCTATGCATATTAGACTTAAAGTTGGACTGATGGCAGAGGGATAAAAATGAACAAAGTGATGGAGAACTTCACAAAAAAGGATGAAAAGTATTAAGTCAAAGGCTTTCTGGTCTGGGAAGCTACCTTGGGGGCCAGTCTAGTTTGTTCTGTGTTTCCCATTGGAATCCTCTCTGTAACATTCTCCAGGAGGCTCCACAGCCTCTGTACGAATCTCCTTCACTCAGGGATGAGAATGCTAAGAGGTATTTTAATGGCTGTTTACAGACTGATGACATTGCTCAAAGGAGGAGGCCGCTCTGTGTTTCATAGGAGCCTTGTGTTTAAGACATTCCGAAGGGGGACCAAAAGGCTCCAGGGAGTATGGGAGACACTTTAGCAAGACATCCGAAGAGTCTCCTGGCAGGGAGAGGACTTGAAATGAGAACTGGCAGCCAAAGGTCTCTCATTCTCCATCTCTGGAAGCCATGGACGGAAGCTGGGCAGTTGTAACAGCGCCCCTAGCGATGACTCTCTCCTCACTCAGAGGCAAGACACAGAACCAGAACTCCTCCAGGGTCCTCCCATCTACAGGATCTAGGGTTCTTCTCGGGACTTCTGATCTGATCCTCATGGCTAGAGTTCAGACCAGCTATTTCCCAGCCCTTCTTTCTCCCACTCAATGACCCACTATTAGAGAGGAGGGAAACCTTCATGATGATTTTCTCCTTTCTGGGGTCTTCCCTGTGTGTATTCATCATTGTTCCTGTTACCCCACAGTTATTTATTTCTATACACTGTGTTTTTCTGTGGTCTGGATAGCATTTAAAAGCACACAAGAATTTGAAAAGTGGGTGAGGGATACAAGGTACTAACCTGAGATATTCAATGCTCATTTATGTTATTTTTTTTGTCACAAAATGAACTTACCTATAAGACAATGATACTAATAATTGTATATTAGGCTGTTAGGTTTCTTTAGTGAGAAAATGCAGGTGAAACATGCTACCAGTACCTGGTTGTGCCCTTTCCCCCCTAGACTGTTGAAGTAAATTTCAAGCCATCTGAAGGCAAGAAGGGAGGTTTCATTTTTATAAAATTGGACCAGTCTTGTCTCTGCTTGTTTCTTCCCTCATCAGACAATTCTTTTGCTATTTTTGGATACTCATAGAGGACTTCTATCTGATGGAGTGAATTACTCTTGGTCCTTTGAACACAGTCACCTAAAGGTCCCCTGGTTACCCCTTGATGGACATGTAGGGAGGAGGTCACTTTTAGCCAGAAGAGGGCTGATAGATGACATTACCGCCATCAGCACCCTGGCACAGAGAAACATTTAACACACGTCTTAACCACATTGCTAGATTTGAGAAACTGATCTCATTCAAAACTCAATCAGCCAAGGGGGTCTGTCGATGTTCCTGCCATCTTCCCATGGAAGCACAAGAATGCAAATCAAATAATTCCAACTTATCATCTTGTTGCTTCCATTTACTCGCATGATTTATGTGCAACCTTCAGCTTGCACTTCACAGTGACTGTCATTAGGAGATAATGATGGCTGTTCATGGGAAAGAAAATGGCCCTCTTCAATGTGGGTGACGTCTGCTCACACCCGTATGCTAGGACTGACTTGACATATTATAGTAGTTATCAAAGGAATGATTAACAAATGATTGCATTCGGGATTGAGATGTAGTTCCATTTTGAAAAATATTAATTTTCTTAAGGCAATGCTATGATGAGATGAATGATGAATGAAAGTAGGTTTTAGGAGTGAACCTTAGGGCTGTCTGTAGTTCCTGCAGGAAAGCATATGGCCCATAGAATCCAAAAGGATGCGCAGAAATCCGTGTGTCGAACTTATCTCCTCTTCGTTCTTAGGGAAGCAGTGATGTTCTATCTTTGTTTCTCTTAAAAACTTTGAGGCAAAGGAGAAAAACAAGCTCCTTAACTTAGAGGGGAGCTAGGCAGGGAGTCGCGGAGTTCCTGGAAGTAGTAGATGCCCACAGGTCACTAAAGCATCCCCAGAGGAGGGGTCCTCAGTCTGAGGGCAGGTACAGCTTATGTTACTTTTCTCCTCACCTCCAAGGAAGCGTCTCAAACTGCAGGGCCTGTGAATCGGTAGAATTTCTTGCTCTCCTCTGGGGACTGTTTGCACCAACAGGAATAAATGTGACCCAATAGCCCTCAGAAACGATGGGAGCAGAACTGAGCTTGAAAGCCACTGAATCAAATTTTAATGCTTTGAACTTGATAGAAGCATTGCTATGCACGAACACACACAAACAGAGAGACAGAGAGAGAGAGAGAGAAAGAGAGGGAGAGAGATAGAGAAAAAGAGAGGGAGGGAGGGAGGGAGGGAGAGAGAGAGAGAGAGAGAGAGAGAGAGAGAGAGAGAGAAGAGTGGTTGTCTAGGCGACCTCTATAGCAAGTTAATGGCTTTAGATAACGGTGGTATCTTGGATAATGTGTAGTTATGAAGTAGCAGAGTGCCTGGGATCCCAAACCTTAGAAAACTCACTGAAGACAGGGACTTAAAAAGAGTTTTAGAATCAGGTCTCTTTTGGAAACTTTAACTGAGATGCCCAGAGATGAAATTTGTTTATGTTTATTAAAAAGCTTACATAGTTTTCCTTCTCTAGCATGTTTCCCACCTTCCTCTTTGGCTGGGAAGAAACCAGTTTCTCAAAACACTAAACGTATACCTTGCCTCAAGTAAAGATTGAGTTTAGGTTAAAGGTGACATTTGACGCTGGAGTAACTCACAGTAATGTCCACAAAGACACGTGGGTCACAAAAGGACAATATTTGTCTCTCTCCTGTTTGGTTAGTTGACTTTACTTCGATTGCTAATTTTCCCTTCTTGAAGAATAGACCTTAGATAGCCTGGGGTGTGTCCTTCCACAGTGATCAAATGAAATATCAGTGGAAATCATTTGAATGATGGCTAGCTGATTCTCCATGTGGATTTGTACATGGGCTAGCAGATTCCTCTATGTGGATTTATTTATGTGTGGGCTAGCTGATCCCCCCCCCCCATGTGGATTTGTGGTAGTTATAAATGACCAGAACTGATCTTCATTTAAGTCAATGAATTACAGAAATTTCTCTCCTCCTGCAAGTCTTTGTCTATAATATTTATGAAGACATTTTTTTTCCCAAGAGACTCAATTGTACCAACTACTTAAGCCATGTGTCTTTTGAGTTATTTATTGCACACAATGGGTTTTATTAACTGTAAACAATGAAAGGCAAATCTGCCATGTTTAGGCTCATCTAGTTAGGGTGGATGGGTAAGTGAGCATATGAAATAAATAATAAATAAATAACGTTTCATGTAAATCCTGTTCGATAACAAATAAACCACGTGAAGAGGAAAGCGAGATTCCTTCAACCGGGCCTTTAGTTCTGAAGCATCTTTGCTTGAAAAAGAGCACCCCCTCTTTAGAGGAGTCAGATGGGCCCCCTCTTACCATGGCACTAGTAGTGGTGTCAGGTGAGAAAGGGCACTTCAGATGTGCAGTGGGAGACATCTATATCACAGCAGACCTGTTAATGTCTCCCTCCCCAAGGCCTCTCAGAGTTAAATGGTCCCCTGCACCCCAGGACAAAGGCCTACTTCTGCTATGCAAAATCACCCTGCTTTGCTTGACAAGGTTACCAGAGAGGTGGCCTCTACTACCTCTTCATGGCATCGATCCTACCATATTATAGTCGTTTGTCTGTCTGTAACACCCGCTAGACAACACCGAGCAGGCAGGATTCATTTCTTTGTTACTGGTGATCTCATTTCTAGCCCCAGCGTCACCCTGTCTAGGAGCCCAATAAACACGTGAAGGAATGGATGAACAGCGGAATCAACCATACTTTCTATGTACTTACTTATCCCAATACCAAATACTGGAAATAATAGTTAGTCAGACAGGAAAATCAAATCAAATTTTACTTTCTGTGTAACTCTTAGGAAAAGAAACAGAAGGAGTAAGGGGTGGAAAGAAAGCAAGCAGTGCACTTTGGGAGTTCCTGTTCTCACCTACTTCCTCTTGCTCCTGCACAGCCACGCCTTCTTTAGATAGATCTTTAAAGTGGAAAATTAAACAAGTATTATACATGAGCACGTTCTCATTTTGGAAGGTTCAAACCACAAATAATGGTCTGGGATGGAAAGAGTCCACTTCCTGGCACATCTATTAATAAAATGACACATGCAGACATAATTTTATTTATAGATATGCCTTATGACTCTCTTTTTTTTTACTTACTATATGCAGGAGAGACTTCTATGTTGGTTAATGCAGGTTTGTCTCAGTCATTCTCAAGTCTTCAAGTCCGAATTACCTGCATAGATGATGCTCAAATTCTTACCTGATACCAAAGAAATTGGAACAATTTCCAGGTGATTCTGTGTTGGTCTAGGGTTGGGAAATTACAAGACTTTCTCCCTTCATTTTAGTGACTGGTGGGTTTTAATTATGGATAGACCGAAATTTTATTCTTACAAACTTCCAATAGGGAAGTAATCAGAGAGTGTTTCTTTTTATTTCATTTGAAAAACTGTTGTAATACTGCCAAAGGCCTCACCCAAACCCCGTTAGCTCTAGTGGGAAGTTTTGCATCATAGAACCCTTTCTTGGACCAACACACAGGCTGCATTATAAATAACCAAACCCATCTCTCCATAAGGCTGTCTCACATAATTCAGGTGCTATCACAGACCAAGGCTTTTCTCAACACGAAGTAACTTCGAACCAGTGTCCTAGTCTTGTGCCCAGGCTATAAAAGGGCCATAATGTTTCCTGTCGTGTTTAACAGATTTTTAAGCTTGGTGAATTTAAATCTTTCTTTCTTTCCTCTTCTGAATCCCCAAATAGCCTGAAATCCAACAGTGAATATGGAAGACATCTTAAAAGCTTACTTAGTGATTAATGCCCATCTTTCAGGCTCTTTGAGCAGTGAGGAGGTTTGAAAAGTTGTGAAAAGCCTTTCTAGGAGAAGGGCTTGTGATTGGATGAAATACTACTTTTTGTTGTTGTCTAAAAAGTGGTCTATAAACCTTTCTGGAAAAAGTTATAGTAGAGATAAATAAATAAATAAATAAATCTGCATAAGGAAAACACTTTTCTACTCATTTTCCCTAAGGATGGTAATTAAAATAAAATAAAAAAGTGTTTATTTTAAGGGCTTTATTTCTTTATTTAATTTTTTTAGTCTGTTTTGGATTTACAGAAAAACTAAAGATTGCTGTGATTTTATTTGGCTTTCAGCACAGGTGTCTTTCATAGATTTGGTTTTTATTTAATTTACTTTTTATTAACAACGAAAGGCTACCTCTTCCTAAGGAAGCTTAAACTCTGGAGGCAGCGTGTGGTTCCGGTTCAGTGGCTCTCAAACTCAGTTTGTATCAAAATCACCCGGGGGCCTTGTTGAAACACAGATTGCTGAGCCCACCTTCAGAGTTTCTGATTCAGGAACAGTCTGAAAACTGGCATTTCTAAAGGTTCCCAAGTGTTGCTGATGTTGCTGTTTCGCGGCCCATGCTTTGAGAACCAATGCTCCACATAAATTGCTTGCTGGCTGACTTAGCAAGTAAAGGATGCAAAACAGAAATGAGGTTTAGCCACGTTCTGACTGACAGCAGCCTTTTGTCTCTTGACTCACACCTGGTTAATCTTCTGTTCTTAGGGGTTGCAATCACAGCGGCTGCTGTAGGGATCTCGGTTTAATTGTGTGCCCCTTTGGATGTTGTGTTCTTTCCTAAATAATACATAGCTCAGAAGTCACAATCAGTGTCCTGGTCACTAAAACATGATCTCAAAAGCAGGGCCATCCATATTATCATTTTTCACTCACGAGACCACCAGGAAAACTGATTTTAAAAATGTAGACTGTAAGATACACATTAACTGGGAGTTGAGAACAGTAAGAAGTGAAGAGGCTATGATTTGTCTCAGCTCCCAGCAATTTGTCTTTAGAAACCATGACAGCTACCTCCTGATTTCCATTATGCAGCTGGATTGCAAATAACACTCTACAGCAGTCTTAATCAATAGAGGGTCACCAGAAGCTCTTCTTCTCCCACTCTGGGGAAAGGGCCTATTTATCCACTTAATTGATATAACACATAATCTGGCCAAAGAAGGAAACATCTCTCTCTTTTTTTTTTTGCTGTAACAGAGGGACTTTCCTAAGCATTCTTAAAAATATATGCATATGTAGCAAACACTTGGTACGATGAAGGGGTCTGAGCATAGCTTTGCCCGCAGACACCTTGATCTGTTTCTAGAATGAGGCCAATCGCTGCAGTTTTCCTGCATTGGATCCCGAAACCAGTAGGCATGTCTTCATTGATGGCCATTCGTGTTCTCAAGTCTCTTCAAGTTTCCTGCTAAGCACTGGGAGGCTGAGTTCCCTGATCACTAGCCTATTGGCTGGTCAAAACTTCAGTGAAGGCACATTTATTTCTCCACATCTCCCACCTCACGGTACCACACGAGGCTCTTCGGGTTATGTGCATGGTAACACTCTTACGCTAGCAGCTCCCCCCTGTTTCTCCTCATCTGGATTGAGGGGAAAAAAAAATCTAATTTTGATTAATGTTTGCATAACTTTCTACTTTTTAAATCTAAATATTTACATTATGGCAATTCCATTTTTGATCATCCTCAGAATGCTTGTATTTATGTTGCTTATACCACAAATGGCACATCCTGCTTGTGCAGATTTCTCATCATTTTCTAACGCATAGATATGATCATTATTCTTATAATAAGATGTCTATTGAAAGGGTAGAATATTGTAATAATTCTTCTAGTGATACTCATATTCTTTTGAATAGAACAGATGAATATGAATTTTATGAAACAGGTCAGGCTCTACAGTCAGACTTGCTCGGTTCAAAATCTGATATAATGTTTATTAGCTCTGTGATCATAGACCAGAGGATTAATCTCTTCACACATAGCTTGTATATATAGAAAAAGTTGGCAGGAACCCTACTTCTTCTGAAGGTTTCTAATGAACGCTAGCTAACAAGACAAACTTCAGAGGTCAAAGCTAAGAGCTGATCTCCAGTGAGCACCGTAAATATTTGTTGGGATAAAACTACCACTCTTAGATGTTTTGATTTGTACCTCTCAACCATTTGTATTAACACTATCATGTGAGAATAGTAGACTAACATAAAATCACTGGTGAAGAAATAAAACAAAACATAATTTTGGTCAACTCAATTTTGGGATATGCCTTGGCTATCCTATGGTCAAGCTTTTTATTGGATCTCATTGGCTCCCTATCCAGCCAGGTGAGTTAAGAAAACAGCATATTGAAGTCCATGTGGTAGCTCTAAGAATCACTTAATTAAATAATAGCATTCCAAGGGAATGATTAGGTGACCCAAAGATAAACTTTTCTTAAATTTAATAGCATTTATGTGCTTGAACAAAATTTTTCCTTAGGATTGAGTTTAAACAAAAAGGCATTTTGGCTGGCCTAGACCTTTTTAGAACCCCAGAACTTCTGGTGGAATTGTGGGTAAGGAGGAATAGCTGACTAACTCTTGGAATGGATGGTAGTAGTAAGTTCATTTTGGATGTGATGTAGATAGAAGTTTCTGTCCTGCCTGGTCCCTCAGTCATTCAATCCCAAAGAAACACACAGAGGCTTATATTAGTTCTAAACTGTTTGACAAATTAGCTCAGGCTTATTATTAACAAGCTCTTACAACTTAAATTAACCCATAATTCTTGCCTCTGTTTAGCCATGTGGCATTCTCATCTTGCTTCCTCTTTGTCTGGGTGGCGACTACAGACTGAGCCTTTCTTCTTCCCTGAATGATTCTAGCCTGGTTGCCCCACCTATATTTCTTGCCTGACTACTGGCCAATCAACTTGTTATTAAGCCAATGCAATTGCCAAATCTTCACAGGATACAAGAGCATTATCCCACAGAAATGTGAATTCCTTTGTTTAATTTTAATCTTTTTCTGTATTTAGTGTAGTGATTCAAAGTTTCAAATAGTAGGCTCACACTAGACAATGATTGCTATCCTTTGCTGAGGGAAGAACTCTTTTCTCCCAGAGATGTTCTGTGTAATACTCATCCCTGTCACTGGGTACAAGTGTCGTAGATGGCCGCACTGAAACACTCCAGAGGCCCTCACTCTACAAGTCATATTCCTCCCAGGACAGTCAGAAGAAGACTGGAATTCAGTACATTAAATTTCAATTCACGTCACTATCTTCTCCTATTTAAATGGGAATAACTAAGTAAAACATTTATTATATTCTGCTAAGTTGTCATTTTGGTGAAATGTGGATAATTTAGTCCATTGGAAAAGAATTTCATAGAGAAGGAGAATAATGTGTTTATTCACTGCAGACTTCCCTGGGCTGATTAGAGTGGACTTGTGTAAGACAGAATGCTATGACAGGCCTGGTCAGATAATGGCAAAGAGTTCTTGGTGTCAATGATAAATTTCCATTCCGCAAAGAGAAATAGAATTGAGCATAGAGATGTGAGCATTTTATCCATTCATTGTCCTTCTCTCTCTTAATTGGCAAAACAGACAATCGGTATTCATTCATTCAGAAGCATGCATCCTACAGATGAATCCATCATGTTTGACATCGATTCATACAGTTTGTAGGGAGTACACCAAACTAAGCTATCCTGCTACTTAAAATGCTGCCGAAGAGACCTCATTAACATGTAAAGTAACAATGATCTCTATGAGATGATTTAGTAAAGGCTAAACTGGACAACCTATTGGGGTTCAGAAGAAAGTTTGACTTCATCTGAGGAAGCCCAAGTTATTAGGAAAGTTGTTTTGCTTAGCTCAATAGAATGGCACCAACCCAGACATCTTAAGTATTCTCCTCTTAATGATCCTTTGTTGTCTGAGATGTTTTTATGCAACCATAGGAACATAAATACATAAAATAGCTATACACATCAAACATCTACTGTTTATTTTTATTTATTTATTTCTCTTTGTTTTTTGAGACAGGGTTTCTCTGTGTAACAGCCCTGGCTGTCCTAGAACTCACTCTGTTGACCAGACTGGCCTTGAACCCAGAGATCTGTCTGTCTCTGCTTCCCAAGTGCTAGGCTTAAATGCATGAGCCATCATTGCCCGGCCAAACATCTACTGTTAATGTTCATTAAGAAATGTATTTTAAGATAATTCTCTGTCATATGCAGTTTGGCATCTTTTAGATGAGAGCAAATGTGCAGAGTGGGGAGGTGGATGTGTTTGCTTATTTTACATAAATATTTAAGTCTTAGGTGAATATTTAATACTGCAGAGCATCTTCGGCGCCTTTGGAGTTGATCGATATTTTGTAGCTCTTCATGATGAGCAGTAAGATTCACAGAATATTTACATATTTAAATATTTAACACACAAAGGTATGTTTACAGTCACCTCAGAAATTGTTTGAAAACATGGCCTAATCCCAAACCAAAATTCATTCAATTGTTTTTCAGGTTAAACTCAAGTCAGCTACTGAAACAATAGTTGGGTATGTATGTGTGTAGTGTACTTATGAGTATTTGCATATGTGTGGCATGGAGGCCCGAGACCAGTGCTGGATATCTTTCTTTATTGCTCGCTACCTTAATGTTTGATATAGGGCCTTTTATTGAACATCAAACTGGACATCAAACCTCTGGGATCCTCTTGTCTCTACTCTTCCTCCCCTTCCCAACAGCAGGTGTTATAAGCATATGCTTCCACATGTAACATTTAAAAATTCGTTGAAAACGTTGTTATGCAATAAGTTTTGGTCATATTCTTTCCCCTCCCACAACTCCTCTCAGATGTCCTCCTCCTTACCAAAATTCATGTTCTCTCTCTTAAAAAACAAAATAAAACCAACACAAAACAAAACAAACAAAAAGCACATATCTCCAAAAAAATGAAATAGAAAAAACAAAAACCAAAAAAAAAAAAAAAAACAAAACATTGAGCCTTTTTGTGTTGGCCAGCTATTCCCGAGCATGCAGCCCGATTTGGGATGTGGTTGTCACATTCAGGGCCACTCCATTTCTCCCCAGCTTTCAATTGTAAATAACTTCTTGCTGAGGGGTGGGACTTTGTGCCAACTTCCTGTTTCAATGGTGCATATCCAACTTTATATCTAGGTTCTGGGATGTGAGCTGAGTTCTTTGTGTTTGCATAAGGACTTTCTGTTAGATCCACCTCTTTTATCTCTCCAGCAACCATTAAGAAAAATAAAAAAGACCCCAAACGCCAAAACTTACAAACATCTTAACACAATGCATACAATACAAAGATATATTAACTTGGTACTTATTGCTCAAGAACGACAGCAGGAACATATTAAACCCCATCGTTCATAATTTCCACGAGCAGATAACCGTGTGTACAGTAAAGACAGTGCAGTTTATAGCACACACAGTCTAGAATCTGTCCTGAGGTGTCTGAGGCTGAGTGTTGGTAACGGAGCTGATGGCATGGGCCATGCCAAGTGCACAGTATGTGTTCGAAACCAAGGTTGCAATGAAAGCTGCATTGGAACCAGGTGAGTGCGTCTGGAAACACCTTGGGCTTTGTTACATTTGATTTTGAATTAGGTTTTGATGCCTGCATGCTTAGAAATGCTTAACTGTGGCCATATTTTCACGACCTCCTCATTCAGGTATTTGATCCCGTGTAGGGTTGTCACCCAGAGCTTAAGGAGCTATGCCCTAGTGTGGACAGTGAACACAGTGCTTATTGCTTAAAGAGGGATGTTTGAGACCAGAGTACTGCATGCGGGGTTCTTGGCAAAGTCCTCTTTGCTGGTTTATAGATCATTGCCTTCTCATTTTGTTGTAACAGGAGGGCAGAATGAGTGAGAGAGAGAGGGGTGGGGGGAGAGTAGAAGAGATCAAAACAACAATAAAAATCTCTCAAATCAAAATTCTCACCCTCTTTCTTTTAAAAAATATAATATTTTGTTAATTCTTTGAGGATTTCATAAATATTGTTTTAATCATATCTACCCCATACTCCCTCCGAACTCCTCCCACACCCACCCCTTCTTCCTACCCTTAAACTTTACACCCTGTTCCCCAAAGACGTATCTCAAAGCAGGTGCTCTGGTCCTTTGACCTTTGTTATCTTTGCCCCGTCTCTTCAAATGGCACTAATCCAGTTATGAGGGCTCCGCTGTCATGACCTAACATCTTCCAAAGGCCCCACCTCTTGCTCACGTTGCATTGAGGGTTAGAATTTCCAACTATGAATTTGAGAGCACACATCATTCAATTCATAGCAGAAGGCTTTGTACAATGGTGTGGAAATGGGCGGGACTTAGCTGAGTAGGTAGGAGTGTGTAAACATAGCGGCCAGAGAGAAGAAAGGACCTTCCAAGCCTGAGATACCCATAAACCTTTGGCCTGATGTCAGCTCATGCTAACCTACAAGGAAGTAGAAGTAAGAGGAAATGGAAATGTCTTTTCCTCTTCAGGCCGTCTTTCTGCTATGACAAAGCTTCAAAGATTAAGAGTCTCCTAGGAGATGAAAGTTGGGAGTGTTCTACCTCTTCTGTTGAGTTCCAGTTAAAATCCAAGCCAGTGGGCAGGGAGCACCCAGAGGGCAGAAGTTGCCCCTCAGGAGGCAAGGAGGTGAACTGCCCTTGGGTTTAGGGAGGGAGCTATCAAACCCAGAAGAGCTGCTGACCTTTGCTGTCTGGAAACTTATATAACCTAAAATCAAAACTTTCTCTTTTTTCATTTTTCCTGTGGCTATCCTTACTGTTTGGACTATTTTCATTAATCACAGATACAGAGACAATGGCTCAAAGAGAAGCTGAACACTGTCAGTGAGTTGATTTCACTCATGCCTGTCTTATAAGAGAGCCAGCCCTCAGGGCTCACTGCTTTTCCTTCCTCCCTTCTGCAAACTCATCAAATCTGCACTGTCTCTACTCATCAGGTGGTGATGGTCTCAGTAAGGGAAAGTTTGGGGGAACAGCAGTGTTTTCATTGGAAAGTGTTTAAGGTGTTTGGAAATAAGGCATATGTGATTTTTTTTGTTGTTAATGTTGTAGATTTTGCTTTGTAATTTCCACTTTTCAAACCTCCCCTACTGAAATGGAAGGTGTTCTGTTGTCTTAGAAACCACAGGGATGATGGGATTTTAAATTCTTGGAGTTTTCCCCCTTTTGCCCGAGGAAAGAAGATACTGTAAATTTGATTTTTTTTTTAAAATTTGCCTTCCTCTATTTCATTGATATTCATGCAGCTGAAGCATCTAGCGAGTTTGGCTGGTGTATAAATTAATATTTACAGGTAAAACCTTGCTGAAAATAAAATAGATTAAGTGGAGAATATTTTTCCCATAGCTTCCTTCTCCAAAGAAAATGAAATAACTCTGCACCGTGCCTCGGCCGCGTGCTCCGTCTGTCAGCTGCATGCGGATCAGAGCCTGCGCCATCTCAGGAGTGTTCAGGGCTGGGGACTTCACGTGCAGCAAGGTGGTGGTGTGCATGAGCTGATGTCCACGGGGAGAACTGGGAGTTAGGGATTTAGACATACCTTTAAATAGTTCTCTGAAAACCTGTATCATTGAATTCTAATTACAATTACATTTTAGCCCCTGCTGATCAATGTTATGCATAGCACTCCACAACTTTTAAAAAAGTATTAATCAAGGATTCTAAAATACATACTATAGGATGAATAAACATTATTTTAGCATATTTAAAAATTTCATGATGCTTAAACTAAGTATTAATATTTTAGTTCACTAAAATAGTATGAGTCTAGGTTTGGATGGAAAAATAAATATAAAGCCTATAAATAATAAGTACAACATGCACGATGGGAATTACCCCTGAAGGATCTATGCCCACATAGAGACTGCTTCTCAGGAGGGTACGCAGTTTTGCATTGTGCTTTGTTTCCGAATTAAGTTCAGTGGTATTGTGCAGGTTTTAAATAGGATGAATCAGGCTCAGTATTGTCTGTGGGCATTTGAATACTGTGCCCAGTGACATCTTGGTATTTTAAAGATGCTTTAAGAAGCTTGACACACTATATATATAAAGTGATTGTGTTCCTTCGTTTCCAAGGACTTGGAGTCATAAAATCTTGTCATTGTGACATTAGAAGAAACATTTAAAGTCTTCCTTTGTAACCTGGCACACAAATTAAAACATATTCTGTGGGACCAGGCACGGTGGCACATACCTGTGAGCCCAGCGTCTGAAAGGCAGAACAGCGCAACAGAAGAAACAACGACTAAGCTAGTCTATGAAGACCCTCCACAGGGGTAGACTAGTCTCTCTGGGGTCAAGTGTAACTCCATCCAACCCCGTGTTCTGATGACCTCTTCATCACTGAACAGTCCTCCACCCACCCGAGGGTCCCTCTTCTTCCTGAGCCCTGAGTTCTCCAGCATCTCTGCTGCCTTATCTGCTTCTTAGACCAGCAACACAAGCATTAACGTTTATCGACAGCTTCCTAGAAGCCAGGCATGATGCTAAACACTTGATATACATAATCACATGATATACCTCATCACAGCTGTCAGGGGGAGCATGGCTTTTTAATGAGGGAAAGATGTTTGTCAAAGGTCATATGGCCACTCCATATAAAACTTGGCTCTGATGGACCCATGCATCCTAAACTATTGCTTTATACCACCTTTCTATGGTATATTTTCCGATTTCCTGATGGTTTCCTTTATTTGACTATGCTCCTGCTGTTACTTTAATCCAATTTCTGAGTTAAATCCATTTCTCCTTGCCATTTTCCGAAAGCTTGCCTTTGAGCAGAGATGTTAAACTCTCCAGATGGGAGGTGTCAACTCTGCAAGCCTCACACTCTCAGTCTGTAGGTGGCTGGAACGGTAGGTGGGCCGTTCAGCATACACGCAGTGGACAGTGGCCTTCATACAAGAATGGAAACTTACTGCTCCTGACCCTGTGTGCCTGCCTCCCTGCTGGGTTGGTCACATGGCTCTCAGGAAATGTTGGGAGACTTGTTAGCAACACTAAGGGGGCGCTTTCCATTGTCCAGGTGTTTTCTGAGACGTTTCTGAGGACATCGGACGGGGCGAGTTTTATTATTGTAGATGATCAGAGCGGTCTGTGCAGCAGGAAGCATTCTATGGAAGGGTTCTCTCATCCAAAATTCCTTTCTGAAGTTGATAACCGGATGTAGTGAAATTACTTGAACTTCAGGAAAACACTGGGAGCATCAAAATAAATACATGTGTTTGCGCCTACTCCTTTCCCAAACTACACTATTCCCTGTGACTGCATTTCCTGAACATACGGAATCAAGTTCTAGATCAAATGGAGTGATGATAAAGTGAGACTATTCATGGGAAGGTCTTCCATTTGCTTCTTATTTCAGTGGTGTAGACTTGAGTATCAGGGCTCATATGCTGGGACAGGGAGTGCGTGACATTCACAGTGTCTGAAAAGCAAACCATTCCTATTCACATTCGTGAGGAAAGGCCAGAGTTCAGTCCTCATTCCTGTACCTTGGCAGAAGGGGAGACTCGAGTTCTTCCCGCCTCTTTGTTTGGGGAGTAAACTTGGCTAGCAGCCCCACCTGCTCATAGTTATCCTATCCCAAGAGCTCCCTCTGGATGCCACTGCCGCTGCATGTCCCATTGTCGCGTCCTCTGTTAACCCATCTTGATCCTCTATTCCAAGGCCTTTTAAAACCACAATGTGTTTGGTTATGCCTTTACTTTGAAAACACTTTTGATCTCTTTTAGAGTTCCATTAGATAAAAACACCTTTTTATGCCTTTTGTTTCCATGGCAATGGATTCCAGAACTGCTTTAGAAAAACCACTGGCTTCATGGGCCCATGGGAAGGCAGCACATTACGGATTAATACAGTAAATACCACACTACCTGTACAAGGAGCACAAGGCTGATAGGAGCGCTTAGAAGACCTGTGGAGCCATGAGGTTGTGCATGTGCACATGCGTGTGCGCTTCTCTCTCTCTCTCTCTCTCTCTCTCTCTCTCTCTCTCTCTCTCTCTCTCTCTCTCTTTCTCTTCATATGTGTTTGCATTCATTTTAGAAACAGCAACCAGTGAAAGCTGGAAACAGAGAGCCCTACACTGCAGGCAAATAGCTGTGAACTTGAGTATCAAATTTAGTGTTCACTAGTCAGCTCAAGGCAGAAGGAGCCACATTAACTTGAGACTTTAGTTTCAAGTTTAATAATATATAAGAAGCCCTGGAAGCTCCCTTTCTGAATTTTGTACAACCTTCTTTCATTTTTACAGGTACCATTCCTGTTTCTAAGAATTTCAATGTGGAAAGAGAAGCTTTCTCTAGCTGTTTGCCTTTTGCTGGAAGAAAGATTATTTCCCTAAACCCAAGGTTGTCTTTCTGATAGTGTCTGCAAACATAGCCTTTAAGAATCTGGGGACACAGATCAGAGTGCAACAGAAGATTCTGTTAGAAGAGAATTTAAACACTAAAGCAGAGTTCCCTAGGAAAAACAAAACGGCTGTTGCAAAACATTCTAGGCTTCCAAGAATAAAAGGACATGTTCAGACATTTGCTCCCCTCACTCACCCCTTTATCTTGTCACCCCTGATTTTGTCTCCTTCAGACTTGTTCTTTGTTGGATCCTGGATCAGGGCAAAATGGAGAAGTGGAGACCAGATGGGAGGGAAAAGGACTGGAGATTGGAAGGAAGAGGGCAAGAGCGTGCTAACTGAGATGTGCTTATTTGGAAAGAGGCAATGAATCAAAGCCCCATTTTCGCTAATGTAGATTTTAATATTTTAAATTGCCAGCACCATTATTAATAATATTAAGATGCTTTTATGTTGAGATGACTAAAGATACTTTCAGAATAAAGAATGACATTAGAAATATAAATACCTTTCCCCAAGATTGCTTTTTTTTAAAAAACGATTTTGCATTTATTTACCCCACATTCTGCACTCCTTGTGTGTGCCCTCGTCTGTGCAGGTTCATGGGGGGACCAAAGAACCACTTGTAGGAGGTGCTCTCATCCCACTTTGTGGGTTCTGGGGATCAAACTCAAGAGGTCATACGTGGCAGTGAGCACTTTTATCTGCTGAGCATCTCTCTGGCCCTGCTTTTTCTTTTTATGCCTTAGGCGTAAAAATGATCAACAACCAAAATATAATGTTTTCATAAGTGTTTTTCTAGGAGACACACATTGAGGAGCCAGAAACACAAGGCTGGAACACTGTGTAAAATGATTTATTGTAAGACTTGGGGAAACCCCATCTTCCTGGAAAGATTCAGTACTAGAGTCCCTAATAAAATTAAAAGGAAGGCCATTTGTTTCAATGCTCAGTATTCATTTTCACCCTCATATTCTTTAGTTTTAAAGTACCTGATAGAATTTCCTCTGCTATAGTGATTTCACCAAGGCTAGCCGAAATTGAACCTGTCACCACAGTACATGGGAAGGGACGCTGCTTCAAATGGTTGTTTCTTCTTGCTCCACCCACACGAGACCTTTTCCCCCTTGCTCTGTTTCCTTATTAGCATGGGTCACACACCAAGAAGGACTTTGGGCTGTAACCAGGATGTAAATAAAGCTCCTTCCCTCAGAGACAGCATCCTCCAAGTAGAGGATTAGTTATGACTCAAGTCCTGGCAAGGAGTCCTTTGGGTGTGATGGTAGGTCAGCTGATAACCTTTGAGAAGCACTCTTTGGGGACATCAGTACAAACTCGGAGGTGGAGACTGTTGGGATCTTCCCCTGTTGCACTCCAGGCAAACCCTCAGAGCAGCACCGGGGTTATGCTTCCTGAGAAGGTTCAGTCTGTGGTAGCGTGGCCTTAGAAGAAGGGAGATGTCACCACCTCCCTTCGTCATCTATTTTACCTCTGCTTGTTTTTCCTCTAGGTGATTTGAGCTTTTTATAGAATCCATTTTGAGTTACTTATAATGTTTTAGAGTGTATCCCTTTATATAGCTTTTTACACACACATACATAAATTATTTATCATGGTCTACTGGTGGTGCCATTTTGTTAGTTCCATCCCAGTATAGAAACTTAACTCTTGCCACCTGTTCTCTTTTGTAATGTGCTTGTACTAAATATTTCCGCGGTGTACTCTAAGAAGCATGTGAGGTGGCGGTATGCCTTCTGTTTTAATCATTAACTAAATTTAGAAAACTCAAGAGAAGCAAATCCTATCATATTTACCCGTATTTTATTCTTTTTTCTTCCTTCTTTCCTTCCTTCCTTTCTTCCTCCCTTTCCGCCCTCCTTTCTTCCCTTCATTCCTGATATCTGGACTTGGTTTTCTTTTCCTTTTCACTCAGAGAACTCTTTAGCCACACTTTTAGGGGCATGTCTGTTAATGAGAGCTTGCCTTCGTTCTCCTTCATCTGCGGATGGCATCCTTGAGGAATATTTTCTCTGGATATAGGTCTGATTGACAGGTCTATTCTTTTAGCATTTGAAAAACATCACACCGCTTGCTTTGAGCCTCCTTGACTTTTTTTGAGAATTTTTTTTGCTATGGGATTTTTTTTTTCTTTCTGTAAGTGACATGCAGTTTCTCTCTGGCTGGTTTCTTTATCATTGCTGTGCCCATAGTATGTCTTGATGTGAAATTCTTCCAACGTCTCTGTCAGTGTTTATTCAGACTCTCTTCTCTGCTTTTTGCCAACTTTGGAAAGATTTTAGCCATTATACCTTTAGCTACTTCAGCTGCACATTTATTTTTCTGGTCCTCGTGGGAGTCAGCTGACTTAAATTTTACTTCTTTTGTCCCACAGGTCTTTGAAGTGCTATTAATTTTTCCCATAGTGTGATTAATCATTATCATTTAACCTAGACCATTTTTTCATTCTAGCTTGGCAGCCATGGACTTTTTCCTCTGCTTTATTCATTCTTTTGTGTACTCCATCTGGTGGGTTCCAAAATTTTTGCTTGGTTCTCCTATATTCATTTTCTTTGCTGAATTCCTATTGCTTTCCTAGCTGTCTGAAGAGGTCCTCTTGGCTGTTACTCTTTGAGGCTAATAACTCTCTAGTTGTGAGGGTTAGAAGCGTCTTCTTAGCCCTTCCCAGTTGACTTCACTGACACCGCCTGGACTGTGGACCGCATCCCCGCTGCAGAGTCCTTCCTTTCCTCTACACCCTGACACTACCTCAGAGAAGTGTTGTTCTCAGCAGAGGTAAATGTCCAGCATCCCCTCTTAGCTCTCTCTGAAAGAACTGTGTAGTGGGGGTGTTGCTCACCTCTGTACAGTCTAGGCTTCCCACTGTGCCTCATGTGTGCTATGTTTCTCTCTCTCTCTCTCTCTCTCTCTCTCTCTCTCTCTCTCTCTCTCTCTCTCTCCCTATCTCTCTCTGTGACTGCAGTTCCTCCATGGTGTTTGACTCTAGTAGAGGAGTTTATTATCTAAATGTTTCATAACTAAAAGAGTCTATTATGATTATTTTCCAGTTCTTTGGATAAACTAAACGAGCTTTTGGCTTCATTCTTTTTGAGCTATGCCTTTTGGCATGTCCAGGTTGCTGGCCTCTTTAGGATGAATGAGGCCATTCATTGGGTCTTAGTTAAGGTTTCTCTTGCTGTGATGAAACACCATGGCCACGAACAATTGGGGAGAAAAGGGTTTATTTTAGCTTATCCTTCTCTGGTCACATTGTCACTGAAGGAAGTCAGGGCAAGAACTCAAGGCAAGAATCAGGAGCAGGAACGGAAGCCGAGGTCATGGAGGAGTGCTGCTTACTGGCTTCTCCAGCATATTTCCTTATGCCATCCAGGACTAGGGGCTCAGAGGTGGTACCAGCCCCCTGCATGGGTGGGACCCTTCCACATCAATCATTAATCAAGAAAATGCCCCCACAGACTTGCCTACAGGGAATTTGGTGGATGCACTTTCTCAGTTAAGGTTTCTTTTCCTAGATAACTCTAACATGTGTCAAACTGACAAGAAACCTAACCAGGATAACGGGAAAACAGCAACAGCAATAACACTCAGAAAAGATACGGAGAAAGGAGAAAACCCAAGAACTTCAGTACTCGATCATTCCCTGGGTCCAGAGGTCATTAACCTGCGTAACCTACATGTCCTCCTCTCAGCATCAGTGCTGGATATGATGTTCAGACATTAATCGGACCCATGAGATTGGTAGGGAGGAGCACATCTCTTCCAACATCTGCCAAAGCCTCTTTGCATCTTTGCCCTTTTACACACTAGTTGTCCCCTATGCTGCTTCCCCCTTTCAAGGTCAAAGGATTTGATGTGCTTTCAAGACCACCCAGTTACTCTAAGTTAGGAATCTTTGCTTGGAATGGGAATACCATAGCGAAGAAGCATTTCTTGCAGTAGAGTAGCAGCAGCGATGAAGTGGTATTTTCGCATGCTTTGTCGTTAGACAATCCTGGGTTCATGCTCTGTTTTGACTGTATATTTGTATTTAATCTTCATCAAGGCATTCAACTGTCTGTTCCATCTTTTCCCAGGTGATAACTCCGGAGTGGCATACTTCTTGTGCCTGGCACATATTAAGTTCTATAAAAACATGATTGCTACAATACAGATTATAAATTTCCCAGATATTTTGTTAATAATCTCATTTCTGCTTGGAGAGAAAACAGTCCTAACTATTTTTAGGGATGCTGTTTTATACAAATGAGGTATCAATAGACAGGAATTCCAGGGAACCAGCTCCCCATTCTGTATTCTGCCTCCAGAGAAGAGAGTCAGTTAGAACAAGGAGCAAGAACAGTGATTTCCCTGAGCAATGATGGAAGCCATAGATTTATTAAAGAGGTTTCATAATATAAGAAGCTAATTAAAGGATGCTTGGGAGATGTATCTATGTTCCTCAAGAAAGACTGAAAAGCAAGTGTTTTAGAAAATATTCTTGTATTGGTAAACTCAGCTGGACTGGCTTCAGATTTCAGAATATTTTGATGTCCTCACTACAGGTCAGATGAGAGTAGAAAGGTCAAGAAACAGGACATTAGTACTTTTTCCTTGAGGAAGAGTAGAGTTCTAAGCTGGAAGGGAGATGAGTTATTCCTGACTGGGATTCTACATACATAGTCATGGAGGTCATTTGGTCACTCTGGGCTTGAACCAATGTGCTGGCTTGGAACACTTGTGGAGAACCTTGTTAGGTCAAGTCCCCTAGAAACAAAGCTGAAGAGAGGGGAACTTATGTAAGTTATTGGTTAAAGAGCATTCTCAGAAGAAGGGATGTGGTCTCGGGCAGTCTAGCCACAGCATGACCCTGTGGGATATACTGGAGTATTAATCACGTTGGAGTCTACCTTGCCTTGAGATAAGGAAGTATGCATTTTGTATCTTTGCATCCTAAGCTACAGACAGTCTAGTATTAAGTTAGGGAACCTTTCTAGGTACCCTTGGGCAGTGAGATTTTTGTAATTCAAGGGCAATTCTCTTGATAAGGTGTGAGGGTAGCCACAGGATTCTGAATGAGTGGAAGAGAGATCTCTGAAATGTAGGTAGGGCTCAACTTCTACAAGCTTCATTGTAGTATTGCGAAAACCAGTCGTTTGTGTAACAGGAGATCTGGCTTGTAGTCCTGCTTTGCTGTGTGACCTTGAAAAAGTCTTTGAACCCCTGGCTTACAGGAAAAAATATAAGCATAGATAAATGCTCAAAGCCTCTTTGATTCAATCTAGTCAGTTAATTGAAAATATTTGATTTACCAACACCAGGGCTTCCTGGCCTACGAACCACGTAGATCGCTAAGAAGACCAAGGAAGTAGGTGTAAAGATGTTGCTATGTGGCTTGCAGTCCAGGGAGACAACTTGTGGGTCTGGAGGTAAGGAGCCTTAGTAAATAGCTTGGTGTCTTAGTTAGGGTTTCTATTGCTATGAAGAGACGCCATGACCACAGCAACTCTTGTAAAGGAAAACATTTAATTGGGGATGATTTACAGTTGAAGAGGTGTAGTCCATTATTTCCGGGTGGTGTGCAGGCAGACAGGGTGCTGGAGAAGGAGCTGAGAGTTCTACATCTTGATCTGTATGAAACAGAAGTGGACTGAGACTCTGGGCGTGGCTTGAGCATAGGAGACCTCAAAGCCCACCTCCACAGTGACATACTTCCTCCAATAAGGCCATACCTTTTCCAATAAAGCCATTCCCTATGGAGGCCATTTTCTTTCAAACCAACACACTTGGTGATTGAAGAATACCCAGGGAGTTCATATAAAAATCTGAATCTTGAAAGTGGATTCTAGGAGGAAATCTTCCTGTTCCCTTTTTGTGTATTACACTAGAACTCTGCTCTACTCAGTCATTTAATAAAATATTTTAAGTATCTGAACTACAGTTTCTGGATTCTGTTACTTTTCTCTTTGATTTTCGGCTTATTCATCTAAAAGAGATCTATCCTTTCTTTTTACAAATTGATTGCGTTACTAGTAATATTTTGCGATTCATTAGTGCAGTTTGTACCCTATCAGGGTAAGGCAGATTTTTTTTCATATTTTTATGTACCTTTGTGCTGAGACTCACGGGTTCTAAGGAATAGTGGCAGCAGGCAAGGCTCAGTAAATGGATTAATACCATAGCAATATCAGACCTGGGACTCTCTGAGGACATTTGCCATATCAAGGGTAGGAGTTAGTAATGATAATATGTCATTGTTAGGCAACACAAGTGGTTGATGCTTTACCACTAATCTTTCTGAAACAGTGGCATAGATTCACTGCTAGTATCTGAGACTCGTTTGGTATTTCATGAACTTCTTAGAGGTTAACAGTAATCAAACTAGACTCCTGGAGAGATTCTCCGTTTCATGCAAGGCTTAGACTTACAGAACCATTACCATTCTCAAACTTCAGCTTCTCTGTGTGTATCCTTTCAGGCCAGAGACCTTTGAGGACTTGAACCTTGAGGCCAAATCAACAGGCTTTCTAGTAGACTGTGGAAAATATTGAGCAGACTTTTTCTCTAGGAGTGTTTACCTTTCATCAGAAGCCAAGTTTTCCTTGCTTGAAAAAAGATGTTTCTAAGGAGTTTTTAAACTTCGTTAATTTATTAATAAAATGACTGAGTTCTTATGAGACCTTTTTTTGGGAAGGTTTTACAGGTTTTAGAATATTTGAAAGGAAAAATCCCAGTCTGGTGCAACCAATGGGAAGTCCTATCAAGCAGGAAGCTGCTTTTCTGTGTGACTCTTGCTTAAGTTTGGGTGAGTCCTACTGAGACTGGGTGTTGTTCAACGAGTAGAATTTTACAGTGTGGATGTCCGGTCTGTAGTCTGATAGAGCTTAGAGTTTTATATGCCTGTCACTCATTCCCACCTCAGCCCCTGTCCCTACATCCCCTTCCCTGCCTCCTGGGTGGATGCTTTGGGATGAGTCCAGATGCTTCTCTGTATGAAAGGATTTCAGTAAGGCTAGGGTGACAATGCCACTTTTTTTTTTTTGCTTGCTCTCCTTTGTGCCTCCCCCCCAAATCCTTGAATTATCTATGGTTGTAAATAGTGCCTTATTTAAAATTTTATGTTCAACTCTAAAAATACTTTTATTTGGAGACAAAAATTAACAATTTTAGTGCATCCTTAAGATTTAGTAGAAATATGACTTGATAGAGTAATTTTTTTTTGTCAGAGAGGCCAAAAGTGCTTTGCCGTGTCTCTATGTTTCAATCTTGAGGTCTCAGCTGACATTCTCAGGCTGTGGCTCCCTTCCTTGGCAGAGATGTCACCTGGACAGATAGCGCCATTTGCTGCTAATGATGATTGATGTTAGTTCAAAAAGTTCTTCTGTGTCAAGAGGGCACTTGGGAAGCTGGCTGTAAAGAGCGCTTCCCAGTCTGGGAAAGCATTTGTTACTGCTCACGCTTTGATGCAGCAACACATTGCGGTTCTTGGCATAATGAGAGGCAGGTTGCAGGAGTTACTGCTGCACCCAACCCCTAGCTGCCAAACTATAAAGACAAACTATATTGAGGATTAAAGAATGGAATCCCTTTGTGTCTCGGAGGAACAGAACTGAAAGGTTCATAATGACAGACAGGACCATTAGGAGGCATGAAAGGAAAAGCAGAAGCCAGGCTGGAAATGTTCTGGGCTAGAAAGGAGTTGGTGCCCTTTGAACATTTAGGTTCAAATAACGTGCCCTCCTTTATCTCCAAAGACAACATGACTGACCTGGTGGGTGTGGAGCACATGCTGCGGGTTGTTTTCCAACAGAGAAGACAGGTTTTCTTCAGCTCCATCTTGAGCTAGCCAGGGTTCATATAAGGGACCAGAGACAGGCACCGAAGTGAGATTGGCTAATGCATGATGTGTGCTTTACGTTGGCCACGTCTCCTCCTCAACACCATGTCTGCATCATCTCCGTTATTCTTCACACATAACTTTGGGAGGGAGGGAAGAATGTGTCTAATTCTCACCTAACAAATGGGGCCGCTGGGACTCCAGGAGGCAAAAGAACATTCCTAAGGCTGCATGGATAGTGAATGGAGTGTTGGGTTTGACCTCACTGAGTTTGGGGCCAAGAGCCAAGCTTTGAAGTATGACATCATACTCTACTCTGTTCTGCTAAGGTTTAGTGATAGATGTAAATACATCTAGGAGCAGGAAGACCATGAGCTGGGATCCTGGCTTCTCACAAGTTCCGTGTGATCTTGCGAACATTGTCGAAAATGGTAGAGGAAGGAAGAGAGAGAGAGGTCATTGTTACCGTTAATATTTTGTTTATTACTTTGCTTTTGCGCCAGATCGGAGCAAAGTTAAGGGCTGATGTTTTTCCTCTTAAGGAGTCATATGAAGAAACTACTTGTGTCTTGTCAGTGTTAGTAAGGCAGATTTCTGGGCCCCACTCAAGAGGGGTTCTCATTTAATGGCTCTGGGGAGTAGTGGTTGGGAACCTGAGTTTCAAACGAGGGCTTTAAGTGACATAGACTTAATGGTCACTCCATTCTACTCTGAGGAGCCCTGCAATGTGGGAATCGTAGCCCTAAGGCAGCTGACCCTGCTCTGGTCCACTCTGGCAAAGCCAGCTCTTCAATGAGCTTTACAGACAATCTGATTTAAAAATATTTTGTGACCGACTTATTCATTTTTATCATAACTGAGTGATGAAATGGAACACGGACAACCTGTAGATTCTTTCTCTTCATCACTAACAAATGTGGACCAATGGAACCAAATCAAAGACCCAGATATCAATCCACACACCTATGAACATCTAATTTTGACAAAGAAGCAAAAAATATAAAATGGAAAAAAGAAATCATATTCAACTAATGGTGCTGGCATAACTGGATATCAACATGTAGAAGAATGAAAATAGATCCATATTTATTGCCGTGCACAAAACTCAAGTCCAAATGGATCAAAGACCTCAGTATAAAACCAACCACCCTGATGCTTAAAGAAGAGAAAGTAGGAAGTACACTTGAATCCATTGGCACAGGAGATCACTTCCTAAGTATAATGCCAGTAGCACAGAAACTGAGAGAAACAATAAATGGGACCTCCTGGAACTGAACAGCTTCTGTAAAACAAAGGACATGGTCAACAAGACAAAACAGCAGTCTACAGAATGGGAAAAGATCTTCACCAACCCCACATTGGACAGAGGTCTGATCTCCAAAATATACAAAGAACTCAAGAAATTGGCCATTAAAAGAACAAATAACCCAATAAAAAAAATGGAGTACAGACCTAAACAGAGACCTCTCAACTGAGGAATCTAAAATGGCTGAAAGATACTTAAGGAAATGCTCAACATCCTTAAGCCATCAGAAGAAAGCAAATCAAAACAACTCTGAGATTCCATCTTGTAAGAATGGCTAAGATCAAAAATACTTGTCATACTGATGACAAGTTATGCTGGAGAGGATGTGAGGTAAAGAGAGAACTCCTCCATTGCTGGTGGGAGTGCAAGCTGGTATAGCCCATTTGGATATCAGTATGGTGATTTTTCAGAAAATAGGAAACAACCTTCCTTAAGACCCAGCAATACCACTTTTGGGTATATATTCAAAGGATGCTCAATTGTGCCACAAGGACATGTGCTCAACTATGTTCAAAGCAGCATTGTTTGTCATAGCCAGAACCTGGAAACAACCTAAATGCCCCTCAACTGAAGAATGGATAAAGGAGATGTGGTGTATTTACACAGTGAAGTACTACACAGTGGAAAAAAATAATGACACCTTGAAATTTGCAGGCAAATGGATGAATCTAGAAAACATCATATTAAATGAGGTTACCCAGACCCAGAAAGACAAATATAATATGTATTCACTCATAAGTGTTTTTCAGACATAAAGCAAAGAAAAACCAGCCTACAAATCACAATCCCAGAGAACAACAACAAAGAGGATCACCCTAAGAGAGACATACATGGATCGAATCTACTTGGGAAGTAGAAAAAAAGACAAGATTTCCTTAGTAAATTGGGAGTGTGGAAACCACGCTAGAGAGTAGAAGGGGAGGGTGGGAAGGGAGCAAAGGAAGTGGAGAAAACTATATACCTCAATAAAAAAAAATCACTAACAAATATAAGTCAGTAAAACATGTAGCTAATGAATCTCAGGGTTTAAGTGCCTGCTGATTCAGCCCAGGGAACCTAAGGGGCTTCTGAAATGTGACATCATCAGTCCATGTTTGGACTCGTGGCCACTTCTGGACAAGTGGCCCAAATGCAAACCATTTGAGTAGCTCTAGACTTTTCCAGTTCATGCTGATAGCATAAGGAAGAAAGGATTTCACATCTGCAGGGCCTCCCCAAACTCACTTTCCTTATTAAAACTCCGACTCACCATGATCATCCAATAGCTCGCCTTCAGTACCTTTTGCACATACAGTTCTCCCATGCTTGGTTCAAAAAGAGTTCACTATTTATCCTCTGGCCATGGTAGGACCTAATGGCACTTATTGTACCTAATGGGATCTCTCTCTCTCTTCTTCTTGAGATGCAGTTATGGGATACATGTGGAGCTTTTCTGTCCTATGCATGTACAGACATCACTGACTATTCATCTGAAACAGGAACAGAGCACTTGATGTGTATGGCAAGGGCATCTGGAGAATACAGAGAAACATGATCACCATAAATGAGAAAATGCACAAATACCTAAGTGATTTAGAGACTGATATGGATTCCTAAGAAAGTGAAACATGGATGATATCCTAAATGATATGGTTGGGGAAAGTCATTTTTACCAAGTTGTCAGGGAAGGACTGCTTTCAAAGCATCTTATGTGAGATGAGACCCAGGTGGCAAAATGTGGGATCCACGTAAATGTCCGAGAAAGAGAACTCTAGATACAGGGCAAAGAATATGCATAAGAACATAAATGAGTATTAACAGAAAGAGTGGGATGGAGTGAGCAGAGGAACTTGTTGAAAAGCCAGGCCTATTGTAAACCAAGGAGGAGTTTGGACTGTCATGTAGAAGAGGTGGTGTTGTAATAGGAGCTGCGGGCCTGCTTTTCGTCCTGCCTGGCTCCCACACGGCTAGCTTTACACCAGAGATAACAACACACGAATTTTATTCTTTTAAACACTGCTTGGCCCGTTATATCTAGCCTCTTCTTGGCTAACTCTCGCACCTGGACTAGCCCATTTCTAATAAAGTGTGTAGCACCGAGATGCGCTTACCGGGAAGATTCTAGCCCATGTCCATCCTGGGCCTGAGCTTGATGGCATCTGCCTCAGAGAGCAGAGCCATCACATCTGCCCGGGAGAGGGGAGCATGGCGTCTGAGCTCACTTCCTCTTCCTCCCAGCATTCTGTTCTGTTTACTCCTCCCACCTATGTTTTAACCTATGAGGCCAAGCAGTTTCTTTATTACTTAACCAATGACCTTCCTCCATCAAGGTGGTAGGAACCCTTTGAGATACTTAGGGAAATGCATGGTGTAACTCACCTCTTAACAGATCAGTTTTCTTCACGGAGCCAGGGCTTGACTCAGATTCTCAACAAATGCTCTAGGCAATCTCTACTTGTCAGTCAGTTTGCATTTCTTGAAGAAAATGTTTTAAAGAATCTTGTTCCACTGTGTGAGGATCGAATTCACATTTTAATCACATTTTAGGGTTTGCATTCTGTCTCTGGTAAAGAATAAGTGCTTGGTTATTCTGTATAGAGCTGAATGGTTTCTGTATTATTGTTCCTTTGGAATAAAAGAGGCACAATGCAGTTCCTGCTGAGTGACTTTTTAGTCAGTGATGTGTGCTAGCACACTTTGAAAGAGAGTTAGTTGACATCCCAGCTTAGTTGCCTCCCCTCCCCCCTTTTGGGTGGAGTGTTGTTCTAGAAATCTAGCTATAGTTCAGCTGAGAGGTTACAGAGTTTACAGGTGCATCAGTATTATCTTAGCAACCTTTAAGAAGCAGGCAGAGCCTGGCAAGTGTCTGCCCCTGGTACACTGACAGAATGGATACCAAGACTCTCTTACAGAGAGCTGTGGATATGTTAGACATTATACAGAAAGCAACCATTTAAATGCCTAAATAAATTTATAAATTACAAACTAAATTCATAGGTGCTAAAAATGTGTGTGTGTGTGTGTGTGTGTGTGTGTGTGTGTGAGAGAGAGAGAGAGAGAGAGAGAGAGAGAGAGAGAGAGAGAGAGAGAGAGAGATGATATCAGGGAGATGAGTAAGCAACTAAGCTATAGGTTGCCTTGCAGGATGAGGGTGTGTGTCAATCACAGAAACCCAGAGCCCTGGCTTTTGAACATTACCCAGTAGGATATAAGTAGGTAAGTGTGTTGGAGTGGGAAAACAAGGGTTGGGTCCTACAAGGTTGATAGAATTGATAAGGAGCCTGCAAAACCAAGAAGCCTTGAAAATGTGTGTTCTTAATGAAAAAAAAGTGTTCTTAGTGAAAAAGATTCATCTAGCAACGAAAGCTGTTATGAAAATCTCCTGTCTTAGCCTTTGCTGGGAATTGGGAATTAAAAAAAGAGTCTTACTTAAGAATTCAGACCTCATGAGGGTCTGGGGTTTAATTTTACATTCGTTGTGTATGCTGTCCAAGAACTCTCAAGGGATCAATTAATTAAGTTGACTGTGGTTTAAGAAAGACTAAGTGGGACTGGCTGACTCAGAAGGGAATCTTCTTTAGAGGCACTGCCCAAAGCTGGGCTCTTCATGAATTTCACAGATTAAACCAACCATGTGAGACCTCACTACAGACAGCTACCCATTGTGTGTGATAAACAAGCATCAGCAGAAACAACAAACAGTAGAACTAGGCCACCCGAGGCCTAGAGTGCAAGAATTATCAGAGGTCAGAAGAAAAATGACGTGTCCTCCAAGTCAGAACTGAAATAAGGGATGGAACCGAAAGCGGGAGCAGAAATAAAGGCAATGTAAAATGGCTAGGGTGTTCGAAAACAGAACCAGAATAAAATTCTAAAAATAGAGACGCTTATATTTGAAATAAAAACCCCCCAAAAAAGAAAAATGGATTTTAACCTTCTAATATTTGGAAAATCATTGACAGGACTTTGAGCATACATTGTTTTCAAAGTGATAGACACTTTGAAACATAAAACATAAAAATAATAAATATTCCATGATAGATTCCCAAAAGTGTATGTGCCATAGAACCAGTGTCAAATTTAAAATAGAAAATTAAAAGCACCCTTCCTAGATAATATTCCTCCAAGATTAACTACTAATTTGAAATATTCCTCCAAGATTAACTACTAATTTGAATCCTAATACCATGTTAGCTTTGCCTGTTTAAAAAATCTTAAGAATGAATTTACATAGTATATACTCTTTTATTCATGACACATGGCTCTCGATATTTAACAATGATTAGTGAAATAAGTCATATTTTAAGAATAAGTGTAGTTTTCTTATTTAAGGTAGTATTCTATGAGTCTATAATGATTTAGTCAGTTCTACAGCCAAGGGCCATCCAGTACCTACCTATATAGTGTTTTCAGTTGTCTATTTTCACACACTAGGCTTTTTCCTGGAATAGAGCAGGCATATTTTTTTTTTTGGTACTAGTAGAAACTGCACAAAAACTTCCAACAATTTTCTAACTCAGTTGAAATTTTGTATGGGAGCTCAATGAACAATGCCAGTTGAATATGTTGAGATAGCCTGCTGTGGTGGCGCATGCCTTTAATTCTGGCACTCAGGAGGCAGAGGCAGGCAGATCTCAGGGAGTTCTGGGCCAGCCTGGTCTAGGTAGTGAGTTTTGTTTCAACAAACAAACAAATAAAAACAAGCAAACAGCCCCAAAATATCAAGACAAACATAAAAGACAACTGGGATGGATTGGTAGACAGTAGGCTGACCCACCGAAGGAAGAGTCGGCGAACTTGATTAAAAGGAGGCAGAACACTTCCCAGGGAGACGGCAGAAAGAACAGCACTGTACTCAGGAACAGATTAACATGGTAAGACTCAACTTACACCTGTTTGAAGAAGACCCAATAGAATTGAAGAGAGCTCAAATTTATCAGTTCAACATCACCTAACAGAAGTATAAGGTGAATCATGCGTGTAATTTAAAAATTTTCAGGATTTAAATTTTTATTTAATCCAATATATTCAACATATATAAAAATCTTTAGATGTTTTGCATTCTTTTTTATTTTTATGAATCATTTACTTTATTAAAACAAGTTTTAAAATATTTATTTATTATCTTTATGTGTATGCATGAATTTATGTGTACCACATTCATTCAAGAGCCTGCGGCTGCCCAAAGAGGACACTAGATTCTTTTGAACTGGAGTTGCAAAGTGTTTTCAGCCACATGTGTGTGCTGATAACCGAACCCTGCAAGAGCAGTGAGCACTCTCTAACTATGGAGCTATCACTATAGCTCCAAAGTAAAAGTGTTTGTGCTTTAGAAAAGAAAATATGATCGCATGAATGTTTTCCAATTATCTTAAGGTGATATGCATTATTTTTCTTTCATTTTAGCTTTAACATAATTAGACATTATTTTTAAATTGAAATAAAATTACATCATTTATCTTTTTTCCTTTCTTCCCTCTGACACCTTCAATTCTCCACCTCAGGCCCTCAAATTGGTAATCTCTCTTTCTTTGATTATTTTTCATATATATATATATATTTCTTTGATTCTTTTTTTAGATATATTTAAAACACAAAATCTATACATATATACATAAATATATAACTAAAACCTACTGAGCCTGTTTTTGTTTTTATGTGAATATGATTTCAGAACATTAAAGTTTTGTAAAAATGGATTTATTCATGCTGTTTTCACTTAAACTTTTAAAATGAAACATGTCTATATTAACAAACACTTAAAATGGATAGCAACCTTCTAAATGACTGTGTGGTATTGTACCGTGCCGCTGTCTAATAGACACAAGATTCTAGCTACTCAGCTAAGTGGCACATTATGCCCTGCTCCCCCATCCATGCTGGGGGTTTGACAGCTTGATCTCGTACAGGCAGTCACAGATGCTGTGTTCCTGTGTGCAACATCACTATCAGGTCTGACGAAGACTGTGGCTGCAGATGTTCACACCTCTGGCTCTTACACTCTTTCTGTCCTCTTCTGTCTTGGGGATACCTTCCTAGTTTAGAGTTGTGCACTCCAAAGACATGTTTTCATCCACACTAAGCCCTTAAATTCTAGTGATTTTATGCTTAATATGCACCTCATTCTAGACACACTGTATTTTAAGAGCTCAACAGCCATGTGTGGCTAGTGACTATCTTATTAGTGCAGGGCTAACCAGAAAGGCTCTAGGAAAGTAGAGAAAGGAAATAAAGGCCATTAAGTATTGAGAGATGTGTGCTACCTAATTGCCACTGTGGTCGAACCCAGCTTTGGGTTTGCACTCATTTGTATGTATACTTGTTATATCCTTCAGAGCCCAGTGCATGGTGAAATACAACAGTTGAGTAGCTCAGAGGAGCAGTAAATAATAGCTGAGTATAAGAAGAGAAATATATCAGATCTTCGGAATTACAGGGGGACTTAGGAACTCAAAATTTAATTATCCCCAGGCAAATTTGACCAGAAGCCTAAAGTGAGCATTTCTGACATTTACATCAAAGTTCACCATGTGCATTAATAGAAGCAGGCAGATTGGAAGTGGTTTTCATTTCTTTGGCTGTAATGATATGAAAACTTGTCACCGAATACAAGTAGGTCATTACTTTGGTTTTCACGTCTCAGGTCAAAGATACTGCCATATCCTAGTGTGCTCACACAACACAAAAGGTATAATATTGGGCTCCAGATCAACTACCATATAAACTTGACCTGAATAACCTCAGACTTCCTGGAAAATTCTGTGTCTGAGTACGGTACGTGACTGTAGGCAGTTGGTTCGCTTTTGCAACAGCTTCAGAAGCAGTGAAGCAAGGCACTTGAGGCTCTGTCTAGCATCTGCTGCTTGAAAAGTAGTAATAAAGCTGAAAATGTAATTTCGTCCTTAGGAAAACCTCCGAATGTTGTATTTATTTCTGCGAAGATAACGCTTTTTCAACTTTTGTTCTGCCACTCTAAAAGTCAGGCTGTGAATACTGTACCAAGGACTCTGTTCCAGAAGCTTGTGATCCTGATGATGGGGATGCTTCTCTTTTCCTCAAACGAGAGTGAAACTGACTCAAATATGTGGCACTATTATGTTTGATGATGGGGTCAACAGGGAATATATTCATTTAATCCAGCTAGCCCAAATGCTGTAACAGAGTATTGTCTTAGTCCAGTCTTGAGACAATAACAAAATACCTTTGTATTCTAAGTACTTTATAAGCAACAGAACCTCATTTCTCAAAGTTCTGGAGGTTGGGATGTCTAAGATCAAGTTGCTGTACCTTTTACATCTGAAGAGATCTCATTATGAAGCTGAAGAGGGATAATTTGATTCCCCAAACTCTTGTAAAGTGGAGTGAAACCCACATAAAGGTCTTACCTCCTCATAAATTACCTGGGGTGGGGGGACTAAGTTCCAGCATACTTGTTTTAGATTTAATTTTTAGTTTTAATTATGTTCATATATGTGTGTCTGAGCATGCGTTTGTGCATGAGTACAGGGCCTAAAGAGGCCAGAAGAGGGTGTTATATCTCATGGAGGTGGAGTTCCAGGCAATTGTGAGGCACTAGAGGTGGGTGCTAGGACCAAACGAGAGTCCTTTTTAACAGTTTAAGCAGTTCATAATCTTAAGCTTTGAATGATTTCTTCATCCCTTCCCACATTTCAAAGGGAAACATACATTTATATCGTGCAAGTGTTCTGGAATGTTCTATCACAATAATGCTTAATACACTTTAAGGTGGCTCTCAGAAGTTTCTGAAACAGTGTCAGACAAATGTTACCTATGCTTAGGTAATATTTACCTACCCAAGGACATGGGAGATATTTCCATTTTCTGGTGTCTTCTTTAGTTTCTTTCTTCAAAGATTTACAGTTCTTGTTATACAAATCTTCCACTTGTTTGGTTAGAGTTACTCCGAGATATTTGTGGCTATTGTGAAGGGTGGTGTTTCTCTGATTTCTTTCTCAGCAGAAGGGTCTGTTTTTCATTGGGCCAATACCTTTTAGCCAGTGTTCAATTCATAATATGTTTGTGAACTAAAATATCACATGAACATTTTTAAATAAAAGAGTAAAAGGATAGTATACAAATCCCTATTTCTATGTATTCTAGCATAGAACTACACAGATAGATTCTAGACTAAATACCCAAGTTCTTGCTTTTATCTTCCCCTGAAAATTCTCTGAGTTTAAGCCTGAAGGTTGGGGTGTGGACTTGGGCAGGCACAGAAATGGGGAGTCTCACTAACTGACCAGGCCCAGGCTGCTGAATCTGCAGTGGTTTGAGTACCCCTTGTTCACCCCACTGTTTGTCTCCCAGAGAACAGCAAACAGCTGGAGTCTCGGCTGAGCTTCCTCTTGGACAGTGAATTCTTGGCTTTGTAAAAGATGGTGGGGGAGTTAATGAGCTTCCCTTCTGACTGAGCGCCTGGGTGATTTCTTCCCAACAGCTGCTGTGTCTCCTTGCTCCCTATCAGATAAGGTTCCAGGTGAATTTCCTTCCTCAATAATTTCAGGATGCAAACTGAAGGCCTGTCCTAGGGGCTAAATCTTGTTGAGGTGGAAGAAGAAGAAACTTAAGCTATATTTAACCAAACAAGGAGAGTCCCTCTGCTCCCAATTGGGTTGCCCTTGGTTTCTCACAGCAACAGTGCATCAGCTAATGGAAACCTTTATTTCAAGAATTTATATCCCCCAGATATGGAAACAAACTCATGCTAGTCAGCATTCCAGAATAAAAAATTTGTGGGAAATGAAAGTGAGGACTACATGTCCCAAAAGAAACACCAGGAATTCATGGGGAAAAAATTTAATAGGGAAACAACTGTGTTTCTTTTTTTTTAAATTAATTAATTAATTTTATAAGAAAACAAAGAAGCTTTTCTTTTTCATTTTACATACCAATCCCACTTCCCACTTTCTCCCTCCTCCCCTTTCCTCTACCTAGTGTGCCCACCTCACCCCCCATCCACTCCTCAGAGAGGGTAAGGCACATTGCTTTGGGGAAGGTCCAAGGCCCTTTCTGCTATATCTAGGCTGAGCAAGGTATCTATCCAATCAGAATAGGTTCCAAAAAAGCCAGTACAAGCAGTAGGGATAAATCCTGCCACTGCCACTGACCCCACAGTCTGCTCCAGTCATGCAACTATCATCCATATTTAGAGGGACTAGTTTGGCCCTATGCTGTTTCCTTCCCTGTCTAGATGGAGTTGGTGAGCTCCCATTAGCTCACGTAGACTATTCCAGTGGGTGAACCCATCATGGTCTTGACATCTTTGCTCACATTCTCACTCCTCCCACTTTTCAACTGGACTTTGGGAGCTCAGTCCAGTGCTCTGATGCTGTCTCTGTCTCTGTTTCCATCAGTTGCTGGATGAAGAGTCTACAACTGGGTTTCTTGTAACCTGGAAAACTCAACACTGTTTTTTTTTTTTTACATCGAAATGACTGGCAACAAAAGGCTGTGACCCCAGGATGGGGATGGGGAGTGTCAGAGCACATCAGGTGACCTGTCAAGTGCATTGCCAGTACCTTGGTGATCTGGAAAATTTGAGATGAGCGAATTGGGTGATAATCAGGAAAGCTTTGATTTAATCTGCTCACAAGTCTGCCAGTCCAAGGGATCTGGAGTTACCTGAGATGGTACAGCAGGATCTGGCTCTGTACCCTCATGGAGTGCACACACACACACACACACACACACACACACACACACACACACACACATACACACACACTCACCAGCACTCTTGATTCCTTATCCAAGTCACTCAATATTTTCTCCATTAGCTTTACTGCCTGTGCGGCAGCGGTTGTAATATCTACCTGTGCTTAGCATGGTGGTTGCAGGTCCTTACTTCCTGTATCTTGGTTTTGTATTCTATAGTCCAGATCAGTACTGGGATCATTACTAATGCTCAGCAAATGTTTGTTGAACATAAAAGTGAGGTTTTCCTAGTGTTTTGAAATTAGGCTCATCTTCAATTAGTCATCTCCCTTACTTGCTGGCTAACATATAGTTTGCTGTGCCGTTAAGACGGAAATCTTTGGAGTAAAGGTTCTGAAAAATAATGATCAAATGCATAGATAATCAATGTAAATATTTTCTCTCAGGAATATAATAGATAGTTTATAAAAATTGGGAATATATTTTCCACTATACATTTCATCAGTTTTCAAATATAAATCACTATGCAATTACTCTTTTTTCTTTCTAGGTCTGCCCCTTGCATGTTTTCTAAAGAGCTGGCTGTAACTTCTCCACTCTGTCGGAAATCTTAATTACTGCTTACTTATTGCTTTCTTTTCTTTCTCCCTGTATGTATTCATGTTTAAAGGCATACAAGCCATGTTCATTTCATCTTCTGGTTAGCCTCCGAATCTGCCTTGTGTACTTTCCCCCACGATTATTGCCTTAGTCCAGCTCCTCTCAACTCTTGTCTACATTAATACCACAGTGCCCTGACTGATAATTAAGGGAAGATCTTCTAAGAATGTCTGAGGTAACCGATGATTGAACTTTGTGCTGGCGAGCTCTCTGGTGTTCGTGTACATAGGACTTATGAATGATTTAAGCAGCTTGGATTTCCATGGGCTTGCAGAATGTTGGAGGTGCTTGCTTTCTCTCCTACAGAATAATGCATGAGCAGACTTCCGCTGAGGCTAGTTGGACGTGTATTTGAAGTGCACAGAACTTTAGGTTGTTCTGAAGTTTGTTGCTATCATACAGAGAGGTATGTTAATTCTGAGGAATTAAAACTCATCATTGCAGAAGATGTAGCCCCACAGCAACCCAACACAGAAAGAGGAGAAGACTTTCATAGGTATTATACAAACATAATATGTCTAATATAGATTTCTCCAGCAAAGTATGGGTGTAAACTTATAGTGCAAGGAAAACCATATAGGGTTATGGAATCAATAGTTCAAAATTCAGAGTCCGAACATTGCTGCATTGGTGAGGACTCTTCAAGTTAAATTGATGAAGAGAACAAATCAGTGCTCCTAAGAGATGAGATGATATTACCACATTTGGTAAGGCTTATTGATGGTGTGCCAGGCTGGCTGGCTATGGGAACTGACTTGGCAAGGATCATAAAGTATGCTGGTGAAGTGGTATGACTGCATCTCACCCACAAAGCCCTCTTCTCAGTGTAGGATGGTGAGGAAAATGCTCAGATGTAGTGGTTGGGTGGAGAATACATTTGTCAAAAAATAGAACTGTGTGGTTCAAAGACTGGCTCTGTTACCGGTGCTTTTGGTGCCAATGACTCGGTTTTCTCATCTGTCTCTAGCCAACAGGGCCTCCGAAAAGAGCCCAAGGTGGACTGTGGCTTTTAGAACATTGGGTTCATCAATCCCGTGAAGATGAGGTTGTATGAAATAATGTTCATGATTACTCCAGTTTCTGAAGCAAAAGAAGGGGTCTGGTTTTATGTATATGTGCCCAGGGAGAGGGGGAAGAGGAAAGAGGAAAGGGAAATGTGTGGAATCTAGCTAGAGAGAGAGAGAGAGAGAGAGAGAGAGAGAGAGAGAGAGAGAGAGAGAGAGAGAGAGAAAGAAGTTGGGCACAAATAGAACTGTGGGCCTCAGATGGCCAAATGTGATAATAGCGAGTGGATGAGCCTCCGGTTTTCCCATGTTGCTGTAGATCTCCCAGATGAGGTGTGACATATTGCATGCTCATAGTGAGTGCAACAGAGTGCCCGAGATGACAGCATCACAAGTCAGTGGCATCATGGGAGCTTGGAAGGTATGACAGCAAGTATATCTTTTATGTGACTCATGCAGAAGAGACTGATACGATTGTCCAGGTGTCAGAGCGGAACATTGTGACTGCTGGTTTTGCAGTTAATGGATACAGCATCTACTAGTATCCTCAAATGGGGGCAGATTTAAGGAAGTCTGAGCCCTGGTCATTCAAGCAGTAGTGGAAACATGGTGGGGTTTGTATCCATGGGCTGGTGACATCTGGGGTACTTGGAATTGGTATATAGTCCCTTGCTATGATTATGCTATATTTAATAGTATTCACACATGGTGAGACAAAAAACTACTTAGAACTGATTTGCAAGTGAATCACAGGATTTTTAGCCCAGGAAGAAACTTTAGGAATCATGTACTTCAACCCCCACAGTTTAGAAATTGGAACCAGAGAGCAAGAGATGGGAAGTGACTAAGCCCTGGGGTGTCAGGCATGTTAGTAGCAGAATTAAGGTTGTCTCTAGATCTCCAGGGCCCTAGATTTGGTCAATTTAAGACTGCCAAGAGGAAGGAGTTTTGTTTTAATCAGTAAAAATATCAAATACAATTTGGCTTCAATCAAATCAGAAGTTTTGAAAATCATATTTTCCCCGTAGTTTTATGCCAGATCCCCGAGTGACTCTCTAAATAATGGTGCCTATTTAAAGAGAAGGATCGAAAGCTTCAGCGGTGCGATTCAGTTTCTGCACAAATTGTGTCTTTGGTCACTGCATCTTGGCTTCCCGTCCCTGGTGGATTTCTATTAGGTTTTGTGGTGGGTTTGCTGACGAAGGGAGCTCAGCCCTTGGATGCACTGCTTGCTCACAGCCAAGAGTATTGCTCTTCTCTTTCTTCTCCCTTAAGCACTCTTCCTGAGATTTAGCCCCACACTCTCTCCACTGCTATGTGCAACACAAGCATCAAATCTTAAAGGGCTGCTCAGTGACCCCACTCCCCAGGTTCCTATCTGTTTTGCTGGCTGTCAGCAGAAGTTGTCCCCCAGAGAACATTGCCATCATCACCACTGGGGTGCTAGTAGGTGAGAGTTAGGGATAGTGCCAAATGGACTATACTCCACAGACAGCTCCCCGAGACTAAAGCTCAGTAGTTAAACATGTCATGTGTCAATAGCACCGAGATTGAGACACTCTCTTCTAACCTCTTCCTTTAGCTTTGCTTTCCCTCAAGACTTCAGTGAAGGCTTATTTATTTGTTTACGTACTTTCTGGTCCATTTCCTCCCCATGACTCCCTCTCCCTCCAGTGAAGGCTCTGTGAGCCTAGGAAATTTGTTTTGTTCATTGTTGCATAAGCTTCCGGAACCGTACTCCGCACCTGCTAGGGACTCCATAAATATGGATGGAACTGACTGAATGAATGACTCCATCACCACCGCTAGAAAAACAATTTGCAGGGCCAGCTGCACTGACGGCGTATCGTTCTCGCGGAGGGGAAACACACAGGCAGGCCCAGGTAACATGGAACACACAGATTTGGTTGTTAGTCCTGGTGCTGCTCAGGGTCAGTATAATTTGTTTTTCTGAAAACTAGCAAAGAGCGAAAGTTACCAAAGACGGGTGGCTACTGCCTGTGTCACAGCTGTCAGTGCAATCCTGTAGCTCTAATAACTGTGGTCATCTCTGCTCCTGTTGAACAGGGATGGAAATGAAGCCATTTGTGCAGAAGCTACAATTGGCAAAGAGTAACAACTTATTGATTCTGGCTGTCCAGGAAGGCCATGTTTCTTCTCCACGTCTTTTCATTGCTGGTCTGGGTTGAACTGGGAACACAAATTCTACTCAAATGTATTAACAGCTTTCTAATGTAGCTATCCGTTGTGAAGAAATGGAAAGAATGATTTCAAAGGGCCTGAGTTTCAAACTGGTTTATTTTACCTTGTATGTTATAAATAATAAAAAAAAAAGAGCAGCCATGCACCATTGTCAAGTTGGAGATTGCCTCAGTACCACTTTCTCAATAGGACAGAATAATCTATTAATAAGGGCACCTCCATCGCAAATGCGATTAGGAGCTTTGTGGAAATAACAACAGAAAAGTGCCTTAATAGCTTTAAATCCACAGATGGCAAATCATGGAAAAGATGTTTATCACCCCCTGAATGCTCTGTAAAACGCACACCACAGGACCAGGCTGCTTCTAATGGCAACTCCTGTACTTCTAGAGACCTTAATAGGATCGTTGCCTCTCTGAAATTCCGCGTTCCCAGCGTCTTGTGGCAGTCTGGGGATGCCACTTTCCTGACCACACAGCATTGGTTAAATGCAGCTGGGCAGCCCATGCTTTGCCTGGAGCAGCTGCAGGAAAACCAGGGAGTCGGGCATGTGTAATCATGCATCTGAGATGGGTGTGCCCTGTGCTCCGTTTCGTTACGTCTTGCACAAACAGTTTGATATGGAACAATGGACAGTCTTAGCAGCTGCTTTCAAGCATTTGAGTTCTTTCCATCTCCAGTTGTACTGCATGCTGTTTATATTAGCTACGGGACTCAGAGGCACTTTCTGCAACATCACAAAAACGTGAGTCAGTAAATTCCACACTCACCTAGAACTCAGTACGTTCTGAGCACAACTCTTAGATTTAGCCCATTTTATGTATCGAACACATTCCGACCTCATCTACCTTTATTTGCGTGATATGTATTTGAATATTTTTATAAAAGTAAAAATATGGAAGTTCTTTAATTAGGATAGATTTTCTCTAGTTATGAAATCTCTCATTTTTCTCTTGCTCTCTCTTCTACCTATCTTATTTTCTCTTTCTTCCTTGCTTAGAATAATTACACCAGGCTTGACCACTCAAGAACCCCAATCCAATCACCTTTAAAAAGGTTTTTGTTGGGGCTGGAGAGATGGGGAGTGGTTAAGAGCTGGTATCTTGCAGAGGACCCGAGTTTGGTTTCCAGTACCCATGTTGGATGGCTTACAGCTGCCTGTAACTCCACCTGCAGGAGGAGATCCTATGCTGTTAGCCTCAGTGGACACTGCATTCATTCACACGCACACACACACAGAGACATACAACACACACACAGACATATACACACACACAGTTGAAAAGAGCTTTGAAAAAATGTTTGGAATTAAATACAGTAATGACCAATGCATAAAATATCTAAGTTTTTTTATGTCAGGAATCTCTATGGCATGGTTTAAGCTATGCTCTTCTGAAATCTAAGTCATGGTGAAAACCTGCTATGCAGTATAGAGCTTTAACACAAGTTTTAGATGTGTCTTCTAATTGATACCTAGTAGAGACCCAAGAGCTTTCTGACTTTATTGAGTCGAAATGATGAATTTATCCTGAAGATGAGGGTTCATCATTAGCTAAGATGAGAATGTCTGATTAAGTTCTCATCAGGGCTAGGATAAAACAGCATATTTGAGAAGTTCATAATCTTATAACTGGGCCAGTGGATAGTTTTCTTTTGTGGAGGTGGCTTTGGAGTTAGGTAGACTTGAGTTTAAATTTTGCCTCATCAGTTTACCAGGTCTTGAATGTATGACTAAAATTTCTCAGGTAAGTCTGATATCCTTATGCCTTAGGCTGCAGTGTGTGTGTGTGTGTGTGTGTGTGTGTGTGTGTGTGTGTGTGTGTGTGTGTGTGTGCGCGTGCGCGAGCATGCACACACCTGCATGTCCGTTTCTTGTCTAAAATAAACAAATGATGTTAATGGGATGACTTAGTGGGTAAAGATGCTTGCTGCCAAGTTTGATGACCTGAAATTGATCCTTGGGATCCACATGGTGAAAAGAGAGAACTGCCACACACATTAATACTCTTAACACATTATCTCTCATGGTGATATATTGTTTGTGCTCTAACAAATACAGCTTTCCTGAAGATCGGAGAACACACACACATGCATTCTCTTCTGGAGTTCTGGAACTCACGAAAGCATCTTTTAGTGGATTTAGCATCTCAGTGAAGGCACAGCTTCTTAAAGACTGAGTCAGAATTGTATGCTCTCTACACTACTTTGTAAGGTATATGGAATATGCTTAACTGGTTTTGGTTGGTTTGAAAGATGAGAGTATGTTCAAGTAGCTCTTTTTCAGGAAAATTATCTTCCCTCTGTTTTCTTTTTTAAGGTTATGATAATTTTCACTTCTTAGTCTTTGGGATGTAAACCTCTGGGTGGAACACTTTATCAGATCCCTCCTCTGTCTGCTAAGGGGGTCATGTGATAAGATCACTAAATATCTTTCAGGAAATCCTGATCATGAGTGATTTTACTAGAAGGCAGGTTGAGTTGGGAGGGAAGATTGGGAACACTGTGATCTGGGAACACAGGTCTACTGGGGATGTGGTCCATCTGTGGACATCTGTGATCTGCTTTTTCTAGTTGCCATCTCAGGCAGATGCACTTTGCTCATCTTTAGATGGAAATGGTACCACTTAACATTTGCCTTACAGTTTCTATACGGATAAAATGAGATTAATCAGGTAGCAATAAGGACAGTGTGTAGCAGAGCCAGTATTTAACAAATTTCTTTCCTCTCCGACTCAACTATAAAGAGTTTAGACATCTGGCAAGCATGCCTAAGGGAAACTCTTTGAATCTGGGAGCACTGTGGTTTGAGTGTCAGTAGATAGTATCATAGCACTTTTCAAATGTAAAAAGTATAACATCAACATAAGCAATAAAAATGATTATGATTTTATAATTCTAGGTATGACACACTGTACAATTGAAATTGAAGATTTCAATTAACTTTGACTCACATAGAAATTGCTTGGTAGGGGAAAAGCTACTGGTTTTGGATGCTATATGAAGTAGGTTGAATAGTTTTGCCCAAAACTCATGTCCATTGAAATTTCAGGATCTGACTTCATTTGGAAATAGTGTTCAACATATGTAATAAGTTAGGTGAGATGAGATTATATTAGCATCAGGTGGGCCCTCAAGCAATGACTCGTGTGTGTGTGTGTGTGTGTATTTTGTGCATATTTTTTAGCGTGGGTATGTGTTATTGTTTAGCATGCATTTCTTCCCAGAATCTCATTAGTATTCAGGTAAGTTTTGAAGGGAACCCCTAAAACCTCAGAAAATAAAGAACTCAGAAGTCTCAGGAAGTCCCTAGATGTACTAAGCCTTTCCACCCTCAAGGTTATATGAATAGTAAGGCACTCTTAAGCCAGATGAGCTACCGGAAGAAGAAGACCAGCCAAGAGATCTGGAAGAGATTCTCCCTCACCTGTTGAGCTGCCTACAAATCTCACAGACAGCTCCATGGTGGTGTAGATAGATGCCTTTGAGTCATCCCTGTCCTGTTAGTAACTCCTCACTTGTCTGCCTATGAGTAACCCCAATAAAATTTCCTGGTCCAAAACGTTGTTGGTTCACTATCTGCGATCTACACAGAGTAAGTAGACATTTGTTTATGACTCCCGGGAAAAGCATCACACAACATTTGCAAGTGTCTCTGTAGAAGCCCGAGGTCAATGTCAATGTCTTTCCTCAATCACTCTCCACAGTTATTTTTAGAGGCAGTGTCTTTCATTGAAACTAAAGTCAGACTCAGCTAGTTTGGCTGTCTGGCCATGAGCTTCAGAGATCTGCCTGGCTCTGTGCTGGCTCTACTACCTACAAGTTGGAGAGTTGCAGGGGCATGTGCCACCTCCTGGGTTTACATAGTTTCTGGGGATCTTAACACAGGTCCCTATGCTTGCATAGCCAAGTTCTTTATTACCTTCTAGACCCATCTCTCTAATCCCATCATGTATCTATAAAAAAAGTAACAGATGTGAGTGGTTGTTTGCAGGGAATAAAGCCCTGTGAATCAGAGCAGAGATCACAGTGTCTATCCAAGAACCAAGGAAAGATAAGGATTATCTACAAAACGTAGAAGCTGCGATAAGCAAAGAATGATCCTCCCCAAAATTATTTATCAAAATGTTAATCTTGCTGATTTTCGATGCCAGGCACAGAACCTCCCAAACTTAGAGAGCAAGTATCTGTTGCTTTGGGCCACTCAGATTTGTGGGATTTTGTTATAGTAATGCTCATCATAAAGAAGACCCTTGACTCAAGATGGTTTGCCATGTTTAAACTTTGTGACATCAGAAAAGCATACCCACACAACCATCTTGGTTTTCAGTGCAGTGTTCCATAAGGTCTATCAGGCAATCAACATCTTGTTATAAAATTCACTGTGTGTTAGATGATTTTGCCCACATGTAGGCTAATGTATGTTCTGTGTATGTTCCATCTAAGGCAGGCTAGGCTAAGCTATGATGCTTAGTAAATTTGGTGTACTAAATGCATTTATTTATTTATTTATTTATTTATTAATTATTTATTTGTATTTTATGTGTATGGGTGTTTTGCCTATATGTATATGTGTGCACCATGGTGTTTGCTTGGTGCTTGCAGAGTCTAGAATAGGATATAAAGTCCTGTGGAACTAGAGTTATAGACAGTTGTGAGCCACCATGTGGGTCCTGGAAACTGAACCCAAGTCCTCTGCAAAAGTAGCAAATGCTGAGCCATCTCTCCAGCCCCTATATTAAATATCCTTTTGATTTACAATATTTTCTACAGATAAGGTTGTAATTCAATGTAATTTAAGGAGTGACATTATTTGCCCTCCCTTTTTTGGAAGAAAAGTGAAATAAGAAATTGAAAAAAGAGAAGGAGAACTGGGAGAAATGATATAATTAGGTTTTAATTAGAATACAAATGTATTAAAAAGTGATTTACATATTTTAAAATGATATAGAAGTATCAGTTTAACTTGAAAACAAAGCTTATTGTGGAACATAAGCATTCTACTGGAATCCTGATGTAAGTGGAAGTTAAGTCTGCTATTACTCATATATAAAAGCTCCCAACATGCTGGAGTTTTTGAAATCTATCAAAGAAGATGGAATTCCTCAGAGTTGAGGAAAAACTTACAGCGTTCAGTTGATCGGTTCCATCCACTGGATAATCATGTAGAGCAGAAATGGAGTGGTTGTTTTGGTGTGTGTGTGTCTGTGTATATGTGTGTATAAAAACTTGGTAGAGTTTTGTAATGGAGTTGAAAAAGAACTAAAATCATGTTGGATGTCTTAACCATTGTCTTAGGTTTCTATTGTCGTGACAAAAAAAAACACAAACAAAAGCATCTTAGAGAAGAAAGGTTCTATTTTATCTTACTTCAATGAGGGAAGTCAGGGCAGGAACTGATGCAGAGGCCATAGAGGCAAACTACTCACTGGCTTGCTCTTCATGGCTTGCTCAGTCTCTCATAGCATGCAGGACCACCAGCCCAGAGGTGTGGCCTCCCACAGTGGACTGCACACTCACACTGTCAATCATTAAGAAGCTGCTCTATAGGTTTACCTATAGTCTGAACCTATGGAAGCCTTTTCTTAATTGAGGTTTTCTCCTCTCAGATGACTCTAGCTTGTGTCAAGTTGATAAAAAAAAAAACTAGCTAGCTCAATCACGATCTCCTAACTATATTATCTGACAGACAGTTCTAGGCTATTGTGTAAGCTGCATAACAAGCAAATGGAACACGTTTGACAATGCTGGTAATAGTTCTTCCAGGAAGAGTCTGTTTTCTTCTTGGTATCTTGACCTCCACGCCTCAGGCCTCAGGCCTCTGGCAGGGAAGGTCTTGTTGCACCAATATGGGGTTGGGTAAAAACTAATGGTAGCAGAACCGAGTTGCTGTTTCCTGTGGGAATAGAGCCACACACTGAGAACATCTCAATTACTGTCCGGTTTTAACTTGTGTGGATCAAAGATATACACAGAGTTTTAGGAAATGTCATCCTCTCCCCTCTCCCGAAGAGCAGGCTCACAGCTCTGCAGCTGCTACATGTTTTGCTTCTGTCCTTTAGGAGAAATGTATGCATGACAGCACTTGACATGTGATTTAAAACATTCCTGGTTATTGAACACACATGCACACAGAAGAGAGTGAAACACGTTAAATATTCCAAAGAGCAATAGAATAATGAACTGAATAGTATTTTGTCTGAAGCCTTTTTTTGTTTTTCCTTTGAAAGATCTTTCTGCCTAAAATAGGCCCTGCCATCACCATCATGTTCCTCCGGTTAATTGGGATCTTGTGCAGCGCTTGGACTGGGGGAAAAGAGGCAGAGTTTGAACTTTTCTAAAGGGAGGTACCGTTTGTATCATTTCAAACAATAGGCTGTATGGATTTAGACAGGGCTGCTGAAAGGTGAAGTGAAGCGAAATCTGTCCTCAAGTGCCCCGGTTCTCATAATAAACCACAACTAATACTTGGAACAGAGTGCGGTGTCTTCTGAAAGGGGACTTGGCCTGCAGAGGAGCAGAACCCAACCAGCCACATGCATCTCCAAAGACCCAAAAAGGCCTTGCTTTTTGCCTTATACAAATATGTGATTCTATAAGAAACAGACTTCTAACTAGTTTAGTGTTTTAACTATATCTTGCCTTTCCATGTACATTTGTGTTAGAACTGACTCCTTTAATCTGTGATATAACTTCTCATTTTATTTGCAAACAATTTAAATGTCTCTTCACTAAGCCTCCTGAGCTGTCTCCAAGCAATCATCTTTAAAGAGATCTGAGTTAAAATCTGTCATAGAATATGAAATGAAAAATAGCATATGTTGTTAGTACTGGACAATATAAGCTAGAGATTAGGTCCTACATGAACATAATAGATCCCAAGCAAACAAGCAACACAAACCAAACAAAACAGGCAAAACCTTCACACAGTAATTTAATGAGGGTAATAAGAATAGCTAGGCATTTATTAGGGGCTGTCACTCATGGGTGCCCTGAAGAAATTAACACATTTGGTTTTCCCAGCATTTATTTGGGGACAAATCCCACAATTGCTATCACTTAAACTGCTTTTCTAGTTGGGTCAATAACATGTCTAAGGCCACTGAGTGTTTGGGATTCAGTTCAGGGTTGACTACATGTTTGTGCTTATTGTGACGCAAAGATTTTTTTTCTGGTTTCTACACGTCATGAGAACATGATCTGTGTCCGTAATAACATAAATATTAGTTAGAATTAAGCAGTTGGTATTCAAAATCCAGGGAAACCACAGGAAGCCTACATAAACAATAAAATCTCCCTCCTTTAGTCCCTGTCTAGAAGGCATAAGACAGAGAAGTGTACCATCATTTGGGATTTGGATTTTGAGTTCTGTCTGATAAAGGAACCACAGAGTCTCCGTGTACTAGTGCCCAAAGGAAGTCAGTTTATAGAATATAAATATTTGACCACATTTTGTGCCTTGAATCTTTAACACAGATGCAACTGAAGTAGAGAACAGTAGAGAATAATGATGCCTTCCTACTTGCCTATGCCAAAGTTACATTCACTTTCTCCTAAGTGTTAGATGTTTAGATACTTTGCCATTCCCAGAAAAATGGGCAATTTCGAAGAATTTCTTGGCACATATTTCAGTTTCAGCTCTGATTTTCACTATTTGCTCTGAGGATGATTTCCCTTTGTAAAGCCCCCTTTTTTCTTTTTTTTTCCTAACAGACTTATTTCTTTTTTCATTGAAAGAGATGGTAGAAACTCTTTTTTTGTTTAGTGATGCCAGAAACATAAAAAAAATAAAAAGTGCCCATATCAATCAATGTTTTTTTGAGTTTTATTGTATGACTCTTTCTGGGAATATACAAATTAATGTCTACTCAACCCAGACTGAAAATGAGGACAGAACAAAGTAACAATTCTACCAAAGTCCAGCTTGGCCAACCAATACGTTTACTGAGGTTAGTTACAAATGTATATGTGAGGGTTTACTTCAGGAGCTTTGATGACTCCAAGCAGATGCATCACAAAAAAAGCTCAAACTAACATAGATAACTCATTGAATCTGAAATCCTGGAGCTCTCTCTATGACTTGCAAGCAGCTTAACTAGAGAGAAAGTCTCCCCCTGGCAATTTACTGCTTCCATACTGGGCAGAAATCTTGTGAATCTGGATAGTTTTAGAAACTTCCGGAAACTTGTGAGTTGTTTATTTCTTGAGTCTTAGGAGCCTCCCTCCACCTTCTAGGAAGGACAGTGTCAGTTAAGATGAAGTTTCTAAACTACAGGTGTGAAGTACAATATCTTACGGTACATCCCACCCCTTGATCCTTAGTGAGTAACTTCTCTGAGATGAAAATATCTACAGTGAAAGACCAGGCTTTGGTGCCTATTTATTTATTTATTTGATAAATACTCATCTGTATAGGTTGCTAAGATTTTGTGAAAATATCTTCAAATGTTGTGGTAGTTTGAACGAGCATGTGCCCCATAGACTTATGTTAGTCTCCTGATGGTGAAGCTTTTTGGGGAGGTGATGTAGCCTTGCTGGAGGAAATACGTCACTGTAGGTAGGCTTTCTACTACCCACTTCTAGTTTATTCTTCCTCTGCTTCGTGCTTGTATTTGAAGATGAGATCCCTTAGCTTTCTGCTAGAGCCCTCTGCTGCCTTGCCCACACCATCATGTGAACACTCTCTCTGGAACTCTATCTTCCATCAGTTGTCTCTATAACAGAAAAGTGCTGATACAAAAGTAGCTTATAAGTAGACAAAGAAAATTAAGTAATTTTGCATGTGAGTAAAATTGTGACTTTGAAATGGGAAGATTAAACTGCATTATGCAGTATGACAAATGTACCCAAGTCCTTAAAAGCAGAAAATTTCTCTTGACTGTGGTATACAATTGAAGGCAGTAGAGGGAAAGCAATGTTGATGGCTTTGAAAATGGAAGAGGGAGGCCTGTAGTTCCAGAACGTGGTTGACTTATAGAAGTCAGCAAAGGTAAGAAGATGGATTTTATTTTAGAGCCTCCAGAAAGGAACACAGCTCTGTGATACATTGATTTTGACACAATGAGACTCATTCTTGACTTTTCATCTTAATGAATGTTTTTTTATTCTTTTAAACTTTGGCAATCTGTTATGACAACATTGGACAACTATTGGGCATATTGGAAAAGAATACTATTGTAAGGCTATTTTTATCACCTCTCTACTATGGTTTGAAAATTAAATGTCCTCAGTGAGCTAATGTATTGAGGACATCATCCCCTTGTGGTGATGGATACTTTAGGAAGTGTAACATATTGGAGGAAGGTCATTAAGGGATGTCTTAGAAAGATATGCTCTGTCCATGGTCCTGTCATGCTTCTCCATCTCCTCTTTCTGGCTGTCAGGAATTGAGCAGCTCTGCTCCGCACACACTCACATACATCATCATTATGTTCTGACTCACTATGGGCTGGAGACTGAGTCAGTCAGTTCTCTATCAAAACCTTTGATATTGTGAGCCAGTTATATTGTCTATTTCTTCAAACTCAGAGATTAGATTTGTCACAGTAATAGAAAAGTGATTAGTACTCTTTGCTCATCCCAAACACGGCATTAGTGATGTATGTTAAGAAGTCTTCGATCACTTACAATAACTTCCACAATGAAGCATATAAAACTCAGCTCCTGTTCTTGTGTACAAAGACTTAATTGGGAAGTTGCCATTTTGTTTCTTTTTAAAATTAACAAAAAAAGCTTTTTATGTGTATGTTTGTTTTGCCTCCATGTATGTATATATTCTATATGTGCCAGAAGAGAACTTTGGATACACCAGAACTGGAGTTAGAGGGCTGAAAACAGAACCCTGGTCTTCTGCAAGATCAACAAATGCTTTAAACTACTAATCCAGCTTTCCAGTCTCCAACAATTTGTCTTTTAAATCCTCTATAGAATTAAAACCCTAAACTTCACATTACCTATAGACTGTTAATAGTCCCATAGCATTGCCATCTGATAGTTTTTAGGTGAGATAACATACTACCAATCTGAATGAAGTAAAATATAACTAAAAAATTAGTTATTATCTTAACCCATTTATCAATACAGGACAATACTTTCCTTTAAAAATTATTGACTCTCTTTTCTCCTTGATTTTGCCAGTTGAGAAGTTAGTTTCACTCACAACTTATGTTGATGAATGTGTTTTATGGAAATGTGCTTAAGCAAGAAGTTAGTTTTATTCATATTTAAGCAAGGCATTGATTATTACAGTTCTGGGGGTAGTTGATATGAACTTGAGTCACCACATACATGTTTTTTTAAAAAACTTTTTATTGATTCTACATCACGAATCCTGATCCCACTCATGTCCCCATCCCTTGCTTCTGCCTTTGCAAACTCTGCTTCCAAAACAAAACAAAATTTAAAATTAAAGCTCAAACTCAAAAACATAAAAACAAACAAATGAAAAATTTCAGTGTGGAATTTGTTCTGTGGCCCAGTGAGTCACACAGTATACCCTTTACTTCATACATCTTTACTTGTAAGGAATGTTCATTGCAATGAGTCATCGGTCTGCCCTTGCATCCTTCCCTCCCACCAAAAAAAAAAAAATACAATTTAAGAGAAAAATAAGAAAAAAAATAAAAACAGAGAAAAGGAAAAATCAGTCTCAGCATAGAAGCTGTAGTTGACACAGTGAGTCATGCAGTAAACCCTTTTATCCATACATCTTTACTTGCAAGTGTTCATTGCAAGGAGTCACTGGTCTGATTCAAAGCCTCTGGCTTCTGCTACACTGCTATACTGGGCTCTCACTGGGACTCCTCTTGGAGATCCTGCTATTGCCTTTGTTATGGAGATCCTGCAGCTTGCATCTGCAGATCCAGTCCCTTCCATTCCCTAGCAGTTCACAAATGAGGGACTGTTGTGGTAGGCTAACCCATAGCCCTGGTTCATGGTCTGGGTGGTAGCTGGGTTGGTCATCCTGCCAGCCTTCCCTCATTGACAGGACTCTGCTAAGCTCTCTAGCACTGTCCCAGCTAGCTCACCCAGTGCCACAGGCAGCAAGGATCAGGGCCTGGCCGGTGCTCCTGCTCTTATACCCTTAGATCCTGCTCACCCACATTCATACCGCACCAGGGCCAACTTAACAGGAGCTACCACATTCCTTTAAAAGGCAGTCTGTCTTTGCGTGTCAGACACCTTGGTTACTACATAGTTTTGGAGGTTGCTTTGAAAACACATACTTCCAGGAGCCCCAGATGCTTTCTTTGTGGGGGTTGACATGCGGAATGGGAAGACTTAAGCCAATATTGGGGAATGGGATATGGTAGATTTATTTTGGAGATTCAATCAATTTAACGTGACTATCAAGATGCCTTTGACGTCCATTGAGACTATGGGCATCACTCACTATTACGTGGAGCTGGATCCCACATGTCCGACTGTATTTTACACTCAATATCCACACATGGTAGCACTGCAAAAGGGTTCTTGTTTATCCTTTCGCAGACACAAGTGATTTACTGAAGCTTGTCACTGTTATTCCAGATTTCACATTTTCTTTTGGCATTGTAACACGTAGAGAAAAATGCTATTTGGGAGAGTTTGAAATGCAAAATAAGTATAATGTGAATTGCAGAATTGATCTTAGGGAGAATTGTGTCTTTGTCAACATAATAACAGCCTATTATTACGAAGAAGAAAGATCCCTCTTATTTATTCCTAGATTTGTTAATTAATTGCTTTATGCAGGAAAAACTCAAAAGAGTGTCTAAAACACTGTAGCGGTTTCAAGGAGATAGAAAACAGTATTTCTTAAGTGGAAAGTGTAAATATATTTATTTTATCACTTTTCAATACGTGAGAAAAAGGCTAGGAAAGGTTCAGTCCCGTTTAACTTTTCAGTGTTGTGGCGTGACATTGTCATCTGCAACGCTCATGCTCGAAGACTGTGATCGAGTTACATAAAAACTGAAAAAAAAAATAGCTCAAAATGTTGTAAGTTTGTGACTGTGGGTCAGGCCACACTCCTAACTCACTTTGAGTGTGTGCATCATGCTATGGGTTGGGCGGGTTTTTATTCAGAAGAAGGTGAAATTCTTCTGGTGGAATGACGTCTCAGGCAAGCTGAGGTAAGGTAAGGACAGATGACTATACAATCACTGATGAGAAATCTCATGCTTATGAAACGGAAATTTGGGGAAACACACAGGGAGGTAAGAGCAGGGTGGTCAGAGTTAGAAAGGTAAACTTTTGTTGTAGTTATGAGGGAAATAATTGACTTAGAGTATAAGCAAATAATGAAGATCGACAAGGGAAGACATGGCTGGGAGATACAGGAGAGGACAAAGGCTGCTGGGGATTCTCTGCACTGGGATCTCCACTCCATTCTAGTAATAGAAAGGCATGTCAGAATATTGGAAAGCAAAACAGAGCTTCGTTTTTGTTATCTGTATGTTCCATTCACTGGTTCCGGTGGAATCTAGAGTGGGAATGGGGGAGGGAGGGCACAGCATGCCTGCTACCTGGAAGCCTTGAAAATTATGCTTTAACCCATACTCATTATGTCCTATAACATATTTTAAAATGGTTTTCATTATATAAGTGTGACTAAGGAACAATTTATGCTGATTTTGCTGAATGTCTTGCCAAAATCAGTCTCATTACTCGGTATTCATATTTTCCAAGCCCTATGTAATCGGTCTATCAGGAAAGCCAGTTAAATGAGGGAGTTAGAATCACTTCTTATGGATAAACTATCAAGAGTTTTGTTGACATGGGGCCATTTTACATGAGTTACATTTTTAATTTAAAAAAGAAAATTAATTTGATGCTTAAACGAATAAGCCAACAGTGTGTCTTACCTTTTCATAGTGCTATAGGAGGAGCCAATTAAACTAGATAGTAAATAAAGTCAGAGAAGAGAGTAGATGGTGAGAAGATAACCAACCCAGCTCCAACACAAGGTGTTGATGATAATAGCACTTATTGATACTTAGATGTTGTCTCTCAAATTCCATCGTTTCCCTGAACATCGTTCACAGATGAGTAAGCCAAATCTTAGATTAATTAATACTCAACTTCACATAACAAGTTGTGGTTGGGAATGCTGTTTGACCCTGTGTTTGTTAGACTCCAACTTCAAAGGTCAATATTTTTGTTGTTCTTTATTGATGCATAAGTGGGGACAACAAAGAGGGCAAAGTTAAGCTAATAAAAGCACAGGCGTTCGGAGTTATTCCTTACAGAGCTGGGGTGGAAGCTACGTTTTTGAGTCAAAGTCATTAGAAGAATGAAGGACCTGTGGATCTGGTACTAAAGCCAGCTTTGCCCCCTCCTTGGATGTCCTCTGTCATCAGAACTTATAGATGCTTGTCTAGATGGAATCCCATGTGACTTGCTTGTGATTTAATTATTATTCACATTATGTCTGGGATTGGATGTTAAGGTTCTTGAGATCTTAAGTTGAAATATGCACATGTGTGTGTTCATCTGTCCGTCCGTCCATTCGTATGTCCGTGTGTGTGTGTGTGTGTGTGTTTGTGTGTTTGTGTGTGTTTCCTGATGCTTGTAGAAATGAAGAAAGTGTTTCCTGAAAATGGATATTGCATATGGGCTGGACTCTAAATTTTTGGGCCATCCAAGCTTACAAGGCAGCTTCCTGAATGATGATAGACTTTTCTCTCATTTTTTTTCTTTGAAAGTTTGAAGACTTTAATATCTGAGAAAGCGATTCTGAGGCTGTGTTGCATAACCACTGCTCTTGGCCCAAAGTATTAACAATTGCTCAAGAGAAACTACCACCTCATCCTTCATGCCCCGGGAACACCTGGAGCCTCTTGAAGCGCCCCAGGAGTGCTGCTTTAAATTAGAACTGGGAATTAATCCATCTCACATTCACTTTGAAGTTCTGTGCTGTGGAGCTGACCCACACGGGGATCTGCTCTGATAAGGGAAGTAGGTTTTGACTGAATTGGGCTTCCAAAAAAATAATATAGAGATTTCCATTCCACAGTCTGAAACACCTGCCTGGGCCAATGGTGTGAGCTCTTCTACCATGGAATAGTACTTTGATTACAAGTTGAAGGGAGTTCTGACTTTACATTATCATTCATGCTCGAGGGTCAGATGATGTTATTGTATTCTATTTAAGAAGAAAAAGATTTAAAATAACAGTACAGAAATTATACAAAACATAAAAATAGATTTGTCTTTTCTATTTACTCCAAGTAAGGCTCTATGCTCGGTATTTTGTGTTAAAATTGTGTGTTCTAACGTGATTTTATCTTTAAAAAATATGACTTAATAAGAAAACAGAATACTGATCTAAGGCATATGGTAGACATATGGATGACAGAGAAAATTAATAACTTAGTCTATGAAGACAGCATTGGCTTTGGCTTGCAGTATTGCAAGAGGATCAGGAGGGGAGAAATAGATGACCCTTACAAAATGGAAAAGGCTTGGTAAGCTTGGAGAGACTTGATGGTGACAAGTGTAATGTTTGTTTGGTGATCAATCTGGCCAGGTGGGATGAGAGTGTGGAATGTCTCTAGCAGAAATAGAGTAGAAACAGGAGTGTGGGTTGGCTGTACTTCTGCCTGGTACCTCTTCTCCAGCATAGAACTTGGGGATATTTCAAGTGTGATGAGCCCATTTTGTTTCAGTAACATGTGGCAGTTTGGTCCTTGTTCTTGGTCAGGACTCAGCCTCCATCAGCAGAAGTTCCAGAGGCTGTGTTATCTGCGGTATGAAATACACCCTGGCTGGGAGTTAACTGTTTCTCATGTCTCTCAGGCTTCCTTTCCTGTGTAGGCCCTCATGGGCTCCCTGAGACCTGCAATAAAGGCAAACCTAGGGGGAGGAAGCAAAGGAGCCATAAATTAATGTTTATTAGCTCAGAGAGCCTTCTCTGGAGCACTCTGGAATCCGAGACCACAGTCTGAAATATTGCCTAGAAACAGATTTTTAGAGTTAAGCTCCCTAGAGAGAAGCCATTTCTTCTATCTACACCCCTGTCTTTGGAGGTGTATTCTTCAAGAGGGCTAAAATTTAAACAAAGCCTTGGAGTCTGGGATACACTTTGGTTAGCTATTCAACATAATGATGCTTGCTTTGGCAGCGTAAAACATACATTCCTCTTCCATGCATTTGTTCTGTTTACTTTCTCCAAGTTTTTATTTGAAAAGGAACCTCGCATGTATTCTCTGCCCAGGTAGTGTTTCTTAATCATAATGTGGTGCAGATATTTCCATGATAAGTATACTTAGGGTAGGGCAAGTCATTAATGCCAGTATAAGTTGTTAAACACCATTTTACGCAAAAGAGGTTGACCGGTTTCATCGACACCCATAAATGGAGTGTACATGCAAAAGCATGGTATTTAATAAATATGACATAAGTTAATAGAGCATGGATCATAGAAGAATGGAGAATGGTGTCCCTAAGCCAATTAATGTGGCAAGAACACCAAATAAACAACAGATTAGACTTCTTCAACATAACGCACGAAAGCTGTCAGATATTGTTCATAATATATTCTTCATCAAATTGAGGTGGAGACTGTCTGCCAGAATTAAGTACAAAGTCACTTATGAGAGAGTTGTCCTCTAGGTAGCTAATGCTGAGACAACTATTTATATTAACAAGCAAACTAGGCTGGCAGTACACAAGCAATTATCTAAATTTTATGGATGTGGTTCTGCACATAAATCTACGTAATGATGACATATCTTTTATGAGACTACATTAGCTCATGGGTTACCATAATCATATGAAACCAACGGAACACTCACATAAACATTAAGGCATCAGAGTGACAATCACAAGTCAATAGACAGGCTGGTCTATCACAGCAGCAGCAGCAGCAGCAGCAACAACATCCACAAGAACAGTGAACAACAACTTTCCAATTAAGTATAAATACATATTATTTGAATGCTATCCTCTTCTCTGCAGTGTATTCCCCAGAACTGTTTTATTGCTAGAAAGTTAAGGGATGTGAAATTAAAGTTCTCTGCTTTTCCATAGATAAGAACAATGCAGGCAGTTAAACTGTCGGATGCACTGAACCCAGAAGTGGAGCTTCTGAGTTCTGTGGGATGTAATTTCACGTCAGCATCACTTCAGTCTGAAGCTGCTTCTGCGATTGCACAGTGATTTTCTCTTGGCCCCGATGTGACTGGGTTGGTATTTCCAAAATCCGAGTTTGCATCATTGAATGTAAGGGGAGAAATGTAGAAATTAGCATGTAACTCCATTTTGTTTTTATCAGAACTGTTAAACGAGGTGATCATTAAATATAAAATACTAAAACAAGTTTTTACATTTATCATAGAGAACGTTTTACTTCTGCCTTCTAAAAATTAGTTGTCATCACAGATTTTCAAAAATGTTCAACCTCTTATTAGCTTGCCAAACTATTTATTGTACTAGGCCACTTGAATGAAGTGCACCAAGAGAAGAAAGGTATCAATTCATACTTATCGTAGATGCTGTTTACATCAAGGTAATGCTTCCCTAGTTATTATAAAAGTAATATCCATTGTTCAAAAATAACGTCTGAGCAACATCATATTCATTAGAAAGATAAGCATCTTCTCTCAGTTTAGCCAACAAGTTCAGTACCTGCACTTATATATATTTCATGTTTTCTGTTAAAATCACTGTGATTTTATTTACTATTTATTTTATGTTTTTCAGACAGGGTCTCTTGAAGTAGTCAATACCGGCCTTGAACTTGCATTCCTCTTATTCCAGTCTTCCAAATGCTATTTTTGCAGGTGCTCACCCCATGCCTGGCTTTGTGGTGTTTTATTTTTAGGAGCACATACTCTTTGGTAGAGTACAGCGTTGACCTCAGCCATACATCATTCTCTGTGGAGCTCTGTTGCCTTTCACCATTACTGTCCATTCCCACCGAGGACAGGACTAAATTCCCTCTCCTTGGGTTTGGCCATTTGGTTCACTTTGGGTGATAGAATATGGTAGAGGGGAGAGGAGGGCAGATTTGAGCTCAGGCCTCAAGAGCCCTTGCGTATTTCTAGTGGCAGGCTCTTCTTGCATTGCCTTGGCAATGTGTCTGGAGAGTCTGTTGCAGAGATGGAGACTTGTGGAACAGACGTGATTCGCTCTAGTTGCTCCAGGCAAGACCAACTGATATCAGCTAACAGCCAGCTTACTGTAGGCCTGTGAGCATCTCTTCCCAAGATCAGTAGAGCCATTGAGCCAACTCGGAGCTGACACAGGCATGAACGCTTATTACTGAATGCTACTGAGATTTGTTTCTGGCTGTTTGTTATGCAGCACTATGGTGAAAGTAGCTAGCTGATGTACTACTTCTGTTGGTACACTATCAGAGCCTACACTATATGGACTTGTACTTTTCCAGTATTAAGGATGAGCTGAAGGAAACGGGTGTGTTCTTTTTCAGAAGTTCTAGTTGTATAAATTCGAGTTGGACTGATTGGTTCTTGGGCTCCCACAATATTATTTACCCTCGAAAAGCTCAAGTGGGTCAACTAGAGAGAGATGCAGTTCAACTTTGACGTCTTTACCCCTGCAGTTACTAATTTTTACTTTCCCTCCCATTTTGCTTTTTTTCCGCCTTTTCCTTTATTGTTCAGCAAACATTAATTCAACATTGATTTGGTGCATTCTCTGTCCATTACTGTGGGGGCTCCACAGAATAGGGGGTGGTTTGCAAAAATGTACTTTCTTGACTTAATTAAGAAATTATTATTTAAGTAAAACCCTAATTCGGGGACATTTATTGAAATGTGTGTGACTCTTAGAGAGAGGAGTGGGAAGAAATGAGACCTGCAACACAAGGCGAGCCAGACCATTTCCGCAGATGCACCATCAAATTGAATATGGTGATGCCCATCCCCCTCCAGCCAGTTCTATATAAAGCTGCCTCTCTGCACTGGAGATGAATCATTGCATTCGCGATAAGCACTGGAGAATTACTGTTGTTTACAGAAAGCATCACCAGCAGCAGGGTTAAGAATACCCCACAGTTAAAACCCAGACACATTTGCAATGATGAGTGGTGGAAAATAGTTTGAACCAGCTTAGGTCTGCAGGTCGTCCTAAGGCACTGAACGCATTCCCCCTTAGGTAGTGGTGGAAGAGATGCCCCACGGAAGGAGAATACTGAGGGGAATTGTTCGACCCACATCCAGGTTCTGATATAGACACTCTCCAAGCTCCTAACTTTTATGGCAGTTTTGGATTTACAATATAATATAAAAGTCTGGGTGATTGAAACCATGAGACAGTAAAAGCCCCTTCCAGTACTTCTGAGGCTTAGTGTTTGTAATACCTTTTAATACAAGATAAAAGTCACGGGGATGGGAGTGTGGGAACTTGACTAAAGGATATCTGCTGTCAGCTCAGCCTGTGGGGATTGGTAGAGGACGCTCGTCAAGGTCAAGGTGAGTGAGTATCTTCACATCAGTCTGGATGGTATGGATTTGGACTCTCTGAATAAAATGCGTTACTTGATTTATTAGCGAGTCTTGCTTACCGTTTGACAAACACTGCAGTCTTGGCTGTAGATGTTCTTCATCCGTGAGTGGGGGAGGTGAAATGTGATACTAGGTCAAGTTAGAATAAAAAAAATCAAATGTGTTGTGTCCAGTGTAGCAGTCTTTGCAGGTATAAAATTGTAAAGCCCCGTCGTTCATGTAATTCACTAAGGCGTTTCTCAGAGATGCCTACTGTTTTCCTAGTGCACGAGTTAGAAAGGAATCGGTAGTGATGGTCACATAGATGCTTGACACCAGCAGAGGAAAGGTGTGTGTGTGGGGGATCTTAGAGCTGAAGCAGCCCATGACATCTTAGCAGAGCTGAGATTTTCCTTTCAGTGTTCTAGGATGTTCTTGTAATATGTTTTTACAATGACTTAACAGGTTTTAGTTAGAACTGCTCACTCTTGGCTTACCTCTCGTTTGTCTGACTTGGGCCATGTTGATGACCTCAGTCTTCCCATAGGAAACGGAGTCCTCAGGAATGCCTGCCGTAGGGCTGCTGCAAAGATGCAGTAGGCTTTGTTTAAAGCCCCATGCAGAGGTGCTCAGATGTGCCAATTGCTACTGTGCTGTCCCACCTAGCTTTAGCTGTCAACTTGACACAGCACAAAGTCGTCTGATCTCAGCAATGAGATTGTCCAGATCAGACAGACCTGTGGCTATGTCTGTGGAAAGTTCTCTTGATTGTTGATTGATGTGCGAAGACCCAGCCCACTGTGAGCAGTGCTGCGTAAGTAAGGTTGACCAGGGTCCAGGACAGCTAGTCAAGCATGAGCATGTGAGCAAGCCTGCTTGGGTCCCTGCCCCTTTTTCCCCTCAGTGATGGACTGCGAACTGGAAGTGTATCCTGAAATAGGCCCTTTCTTCCTCAAGCTGTTTTTGTTCATGGTATTTACCATAGCAATAGAAAGCAAATTAGAACATGCCTGCCAAGGGCAGGGCTGTGTCCTGTATTCTGGAGCCCAGTCCTGTTCTCTTCCAGTAATCACGTCTGGACCAGTGAAGAATGGCAGATGTCGGTGGGGGAGGGGAGAGGGCTAACTCTGCAAAGATTATTACATGAGATTGGGAGAAATCCGCAGAGGCATGATAAAATCAAAGCTAAGAGAAACCTTTAATATCACTTAGTCCCCTTCTGTTATCATTCTTTACAGATTGAAACCCAGTCCCGAGTGCATTCACATTCATCGGAGCCATTAGAACAGGGAACAGGAGAGCGATAGGAGAATACTGTACTAGAAAAAGTGAGTGTGGAGACAAGAGAAAGGAATGAAGGGAGTGAGACCAGGAACCCTGTGACATGCAGCGTGCATAGGAGGGGCTGCGAGGGAGGGAGATGGGGAAACTTGACACAGAAGGAAGGCCAGGAGCTCAGGATTTGGAGAAGAGGTGGGAACATCTCAGGCAGATACACAACAAAGGAACCTGTGCCTGTTCCCATCTGGCATTCAGGGCTCATCTGGCTGTGTGGATTCTCCCAAGTTTTATGTTCTGACCTCAGGAGTTGGAGGCTCACTTTGATTATGTACATACACGTACATAATAATTTGTAAAAATACATGTTAAAAAAACCGCACCCTTGTTTGCTTTGGCATGGACGCTTAAAAAAAATCTCTCAAAATAGTTCAGTGTTGGCAGTGGAAACAGGAAGATGAGTGTGTGAGTTTATGTTTGTGTGTGTGTACACGCACATGTTATATGTTGTGTGTGCATGTTTGTGTGCACTTGCATTCATGTGTGTGTGTGTGTAAAACACAGTGTTTAGGTTATCCTGTCTTTGATGTGTTGATGTTAAATGATGTTCTTGAAAATTGTTTCTGCTTGTCTGTGTGAGGAAAGCTACTTAGATGTAGCTGCATTATTAGAAGATATGGGTTAAGCTTTGTGTACTCTCGGCTCAAGTTGGAGGTCAGGCAGTGATCTAGAGGTAAGAATAAAAAGAGGGACAAACTCCCCTGCTGGTGTTAGCATTTTGGGAGACGGATTTATTGAGAGGAAGAGGACCTCCCCGAGTTGCGGCACACTGGAGGTCTCTCGCCAATCACAGCTGCTTCAGTGCACATCATCCCAAACATCAGAACTCCAGATGTTCCTATGTTTCTTAGAGCTCTCGCTCCATGTTGCCCAAAGGTTGGCCTCTATTCTAAGTTCCTCTATGCCCAGCATAGCCTTGTGAGAACTACATGCTACATATAAGGAAGAGAACAACAAGGAAGGCCTAGCCAACTCTTAGGATTCAGATGAAGCACATACACCACTCTTATGGAAGATCTAGTTCATCAAAACCACCTTCTCCCTTGGACTGTATAGGGCAAGGAAGCTACTTTTGTCATGATATTGAAGACTGCAGACTCACAGTTGAGAAAGTGGGACTTAGAAGGCTTACATGACAACCCCTACTCTCCCACTCCTCAAAAAAAATAACATCTTAAAATAAGGACACTGAAGTGTAATTCTCCATGACTGATGGCTTCTGGCAGGAGTGTGGATGGGGAAGGACTCAGTTTTTATTAAGGGGCTGGCTACAGGGACTTTGCCCATGCTCCAGTGAGTATATGGACAAAAAAATTGGACTTTCTTTCTTTCTTTCTTTCTTTCTTTCTTTCTTTCTTTCTTTCTTTCTTTCTTTCTTTCTGTCTCTCTCTCTCTCTCTCTCTCTCTCCATCCCTTCCTTCCTTCCTTGCTCTCTTTCTTTCTCCTTCTTTTTTGGGGATGGTCACAAGGGTTGGGGTGGAACCAGGAAGACTAAGAAATGAATGTGATTGGGGCTCATGATGTGAAATTCCCAAATAACGAAAATATTATAAAAAAATTATCAAATTAATACATTTTTTTCTCTTTCTGTGGATGTATTTTATACACACAGCAGTCAAATTAAAGGCAGTAACATATGGGGAGAAACACAGGGATTATTTCAGAGTGTGAGCAGGGTCGATGGAAAATAGCAAGGGATAGTGTACACACGGAGGGCGATCCTGGTTTAGTTGACGGTACATGGGAGGGGCAGACGGTTCTCTTCCCGGAGGTCTGGCCTTAAGAGGCGAACTTGGCCCTTGTGTATCCACAGGGCAACAGGGAAGGACGTAAGAAATATTCACTGTTGCCTCTTTCTCCCACACTCTTAATCTCCCACAATTTAACTTCTACTGAAGATAGAGTTAAGGGACCACTTAACGAGGGGCATAAAGGTCAGGTCCCAGAGGAGGCATCTACTGGGGAAGGTGAAGGGTCAAAAGAGTCACTGGAGAGCATCCAGCACAATACCTGTCTGTGGCTTGACCCTTTACATGTGGCCCTGACTAATGAAGACGTAAGATCATTTCTTTTCCTCTCCAATACAGGCATAGTTTAATCACATGTTGTGATGACTTATAGCTGATTATTGCTTCTCTGTCCTGATTATTACTTTCTATGCGGTTTATACATTTTTTTGGCTTCCTTCTGCACATCTGCTTCATTTGTCTGGACAAAGCCTCTTTATCATCATGGAATATTGTGTGTGTGTGTGTGTGTGTGTGTGTGTGTGTGTGTAATTTTCTTTGGCTTCTTTGCCCATTTATGGCTCAAATCAGTGCACACTATTAATTAAGCCTCAAAATACCCCAGTGAGATTGAGAGTAATGCACATGTAATGAAAAAGATAAGAAAAAGAATTTTATTAAGTTGATTGTTGATTCACTTTTTATGTATGCAGAAGTGAAAGATTAAAATACACACAATACAGTTTATGTGAAGATTCTCATTTTGATTATCTGCTCCTATCCAGATACGATATTATCAGGAAGCCTGGATTTCTTCCTCTTGGGTCTCCTGAATAGAGAAAAATCATGAGCGGTATTTCCACCTGAGTGGATGAATCTGGCTGAGTCCAGTGCCCAAGTGTTCATCCCTTTATGTAGGTCAGGAAGTAGCATGGGAAGGGATGCAGTTTTGATAAAGTCCAGCTTATTATTACTTTTTATTGACTTTAATGACTGTTCTTTTGATTTTTGACCGAAAGGCTCATTGTCAAACCTAGGCCACAAGGACATTTTCTTAGCAATTTATAATTTTGACTTTAGATCTCTGGTCCATTTGAGTTAATGTTGTTAAAGACCGTGTTTATGCAATATTTATTTTTTTACATAAACAAAAAATTCAGTGCAATATTTATGAAAGCTTATGTTTCTCCACTCAATCACTTTTTTGTTTTGTCAAAAACAGTTTGTGTGGGTTCATGGCTGAACTCTCCACACTGTCTGTGGAACTCTGTGTCTGTCTTGGTCACTATGGCTTTAAGGAAAGACTGGATGGAATTGACTAATATGGGTCCTGCATAATTAATGTTCCTCAGTACTACTCTAATTATTCTAGGTCTTTTGCCTTTCCACATATGCCTAAGTGTGCCTGTCCCCATAAAATAGTTTGCAGCAAGTTTGGTTAAGATTGACGTAAACCTACAAGCCAACCTGGGGAAAACAGATATTTTAATAGTGAGTCTCTTTGCTATGAACATAGCATGCATGTCTCTGACTTTCCTCTGTTTTCTGATGTGTTTAATCAAGTTTGTACTTTCTTCTGATAGCTCTTAAACACATTGGGTGTCTTTCTTGATTGCCTTCTGCCTTATACATTGAGAAAGCTGGCTGCTTGTTCTGAGGATCCATTTCCTTCCGTTCTCAAGATGGTGGGTTACAGGCAGGTTGCCATGCCAATCTGGCATTTCTGTGTGTGCCGGGGATCTGAACTCTGGTTCTTCCTGTTGAGCCCTCTCCTCAGTCCCAGATGCCCTTTCTGCATGAATCGATGCAATTCTGTTTTCTTCTTCACATTCCTGTGTAACAGATTACATTAATTGATAAATGTTAAAGCTAGATTGTATACCTAGAAGAAATTCTATCTAATCGTTACTATGGTTTGAATAGTAATAGTCCCCACTGAGTCTGAATAATTATCAGTCTTTCTTTGTATGAGTTTTGTTTTCCAAAAAATTGATTCATTTTTTTTATAACTTACAAAAATTTGTAGGCAGAGAGTTGTTGACAGTCTTTATCCTTCCGATGTGCACATGATTGACAGAAATGACCTTTTAGCTCTGGTGTTGGTAATTTTGGTTTTCTGTTTTCTTGGCTAGCCTGGCTAGAAGTTGTAAGTATTATTGATATTCTTGAAGAATCAGCTTCATCTGTACCTTAGTCCCAATTTTAAATTCATTGCTTTATATTCTGATTTTTCTTCTTTGGCTTTAGAGTTTAAATTATTTTTTTCTCCCTAACTTCTCATGGTAGAATTTAGACTATGCATTTAAACTCCTTCTCTTACATTTTCTTCTTCTTTTTTTAAAGACATAAATTACCCTCTAGACCTGGTTTATTTACTCCCACTTTTTAATAAGTTGTGTCTTTATTTTCATTTAGTTAAAAATCTTTTAATTTCCTTTGAGACTTACACTTTAAGCTTCCTGTTACTTAGAACTGTATTCATTTGATCTCTAAATAATCTAAACATTCCAAATCTGTTCCTGTTATTGATCTTTAATTTTAATGAGACCATACACACATGATTCATGTTTTAATTTTGTTAAAAATTTTCATTTTGGGATCTAAAATGTGTACTGTCATGAAGAATAGTCCTTGTGAGCTTTAGAAGACATGTGTAAGGATAATTATATGCTTTTGGCTAATAAACCCTTTTATTATTATACAATAACTATCTCAATCAACCCTTATTTTTCTGAAGTCTGATTTGTCTGAAACTGATATGGCTAAACCAGGGTTCTTTAGGTAGTGTTAAAATGTCTTATACATTGTCTACATTCCTTTTCTTTGAGCTTACTTGTGTTTTTATATTTACAATAGATTTCTTGTAGGAGTACTAGGCCTTGTTTTTAACACACCAAAAAATCTGATCTTTATTATGTGTATTTCACCAGAAAATGATTATGAATGTAGTTGACATACATGTACTGTGTTTGTAACTATGTTCTAGTAACTGCACTTAACATTTTGCCTTTTGTTCCAATATTTTCTATCTTCCTTGCTTTTTTCAGCCTCTCTCCAAGTGTGTGTGTGTGTGTTCATGCATATGAATGTGTGTATGTATGCATGTATGTTTTGCATGTAGGTGTGACAGTACACATGTCACAGCATCTAGACAACTTTGAGTATCAGTCCTGGCTCTCTACCTTGTTCTAAACAAGATCTCTTATTCACCACTGTATGCTAGGTTAGACAGCCTACAAGCATCTGGAGGTTCTTCTGCCTCTGTTCCCATCTCATAACAGGAGCTCTGGGATTGGAGATGTGTGTCCATGCCCAGCTTCACATATGTTCTTATGTTCTTGGTATCTGATGTCACTTTTGAGACATAAATGCTTTATCCACTAAGCTATATTTCCAGCCCCTTCTTTGATATTTGTTTATGTGTGTGTATTGTGTGTGTGTGTGTGTGTGTGTGTGTGTGTGTCCTGATAGAGGCAGGAAGGGTTTGTGTACCCTGAAGCTGGAGTTATAGGCAACAATTAGCTGCCTGATGAGGGTATAAGAGCAGCAACTTCGCTTAACCACTGAGATGTATTTCTACTTCCTCCCTGTTCAGTTTCCAAATGAGCATTTTATATGACTATGCTTGTGTGTGGTGTATGCATTTATATGTGTGTGTGTGTGTGTGTGTACTAGTGGAGGCCAGAGGCCCCTCATATAAAATAACTCATGTGATATTAATCTTTTCTCTTCAATAAAGACACTCAATTCTTCTTGCCCATCTCTTAGGATATTACTAGTATTCATTTCACTTACCCACATGTTGAGATTGGGTCATGGGTGGCTCCTTGGTAGAATTCTCATCTGCCATATACTGCATTGCTCTTATTTCAAATGAATACTATTCAAAATATTTATTACATTTCTTCCTACTGCTTTTCACTTGAAAAGATTTATTTTTAAAATCCTGTGTGTGTGTGTGTGTGTGTGTGTGTGTGTGTGTGTGCACGCGCTCGCGGGTTCAGGTACCCATGGAGGCCAGAAGGTGCCTGACTCCATGGTGTTGGGGTTACAGGTGGTTGAGAGATGCTTGCTGTGGATGATGGGAACCAGCATGTCTTCTGAAGGAACAGTGTGTGCTCTGGGCTACAGATGTAGCCCAGCTTTTAATTTCTTTATGTTCATTTGAGTTTCTGATCTGCACCATTTTCCTTCACTCTGAAGAACTTTTATTGTTGTTTTGAAATAAAATAACAGATGTAAACTTAGAAGTCTCTTGCTTCAGCCTCTTGAGTGATGCAATCACAGACATTTGCCATCACTTTTGGCTTGAAAATTTCCTTTAACATTCTGTAGGGTAGATAATTAAATAATCAACTTTTTAAACAATGAGAATATAGTTTTTTATTTTGAAGGATTCTTTAAAAAAGTTATGCAATTCTAGTTGATTTTTGTCCTTTCACACATTTGATATTTTGTTTTACTCTTCTTGCTTACATGGTTTTTTAACAAGATGTCTGACATCTTTGTGCTCTTATAAAGATGTCACCATACCAGTGTTTAGATGGGAGAACTTCGTGAGTGCTGTGATCAAGACAATTTTAAATGCATTTGAGGGTGAGTAGGGAATTGTCTTATATAGGTTGCCAGGGTGGAAGTTGTCACATAAAAAAAAGAAAGAAAGAAAAAAGAGAAAAGAAGAAGAGAAAGAGAAATCTGTTGCATCTGACAATTCAGCACAAAGCTCCCTGTGTGCCCACAGCTGATTGTTTCAAGAAAAAGTGCAATCTAAGCCTTTAGATGTGGGCTTGAGAAGTACAAGGTGACAAAATTACCGTCTCAGATCTGTGAGCACTGGCACAATACTTCAGTGTTAGAAAACATCAGAGGAGACTTTTAAGCAACTTGCTCTTAAGAAATAGTCATTCTTTTGTTTGTTCAGTTCTCGCCTTCGGTCTAAGCGTCAGTGGGAAGTGTAGGTAAAGCTTGGCATTCACCTTCATGCACTTCAGCTTGCTTTTGAGAACGTTTTCCTCTTAAAAGGGAGTTTTCAAAAATAGGAAGTTAAAAGATTTCCGTTGTGACAAAGATATTTTATGGAAAAAGTCAAGGAGGAAATAAACATAATACTCATTAAAAAGACTTCAAGGACCAGGAAGTCTAATTGGGCTGTCAAAAGACATCCTTGGGTCTGGTCTCCAGGGAGGAAGTCAGGAGGAAGAGCAGAGCCTCAGAAGACAGTTTTTTTTTTTTTTCCCTCCCAAAGCAAGTGACTCGGTCTGATGTGGGCCTTGGATCTGGTTCAAACTTGGAGCTACCAACCCTCTCCCCAGGGGTCTCTTAGCCTCTGTTTCCTACTTCATTGTGCTACCAGGCACATTTCCAAGGGTGGCATCTCTCCTTTCACTACTATTTCCTGGTCATTCTTTCAAAGTGATTCCATGGAACTAAGGAAATAGGAAAGAAACGCTGCAGGACAGTATCTTATCTTGTGGGTGAGCTTGGTGTCTGTCAACATTACAGTCAATCGTGGCTGAGAATTTCTGTGAATAATGAATACTAAATACTGAGTGTATGTGTGTTCCTGTGCATATTTGTGTCCCATTCCTGTTGAATAAGTTAACAGGGATGAAGTAATTTATACTCAAAGGTAATTTTCACAGGTTAAAATCATCCTGGTGCAGTGTCTAGTCTTAGAGAAAATTCTTGAAGACAAAACAATTGATCTCAAGGGTTACAATTTCAGCCTCTGGCAGCACCTGTAGACTCCAGCCTGGGGAGCACTTCTAGATGCAGGGGAGAGGGTCTTGTTTCACAATCAAGAGAGATGCAAGGGAAAGGGCAAAGAAAATAGGGCGCCCTGGTCAGCCAGAACAGATGAATCTACCGTGGTGTTGAAATGGAGACACGGTGTATTAGTTGGTTCACTCCACATTCATCTGGGCAGGCTAAGGACTTTTAAGGTGGTTACTTCACTTTACAGTGGGTAGTCTTTCAAAAGTCATAACTTAGGTCATACCATTCTCTTTAAAATCCCACAATGGTTCTATTTTACCCCTAATAAAAGACAAAGCCCTTTTAAGGGCTCAATGAAGCGCTAACACCTTGGCCTCCTTACCTTTCTGCCATCCTCATCAATCCTGCCCTGTCTATGAGGTTTGCCTTGGAGCAATCCAGGCATGCTCCCTTCCTCAGGCTTTGCCTGATTGCTTTCTCTGCCCAGAAATGTTTTTATTTTTGGAAGGTCTACAAAGGCAATTCTTACTTTTTGCAAGTTTTGCTCAAAAGTCGTCTTCCTCAGGACCCATAACCACCCTGTTTAAGGCTTCAACCGCCTGGCGCTGCGTTACCACACTGGATTGATTGTTTTCCCACACAGCAGTTTATTGCATTCGAACACACTGTGCAGTCTAGTTGTTTATCATGTTTAGTAGTTATTGTCTGTGCTTTTTTCACTATAATGGAAGCTCCAGAGGGCATGGAACGTACTTTAGTCAGCTGCTGAGTACATGACCATGGCTTAGCATAATGCTGCCTACTTAAGTTATTTGCTGGGTGAATCAAGTAGCGAAGGTGTAAACGCTGGTCATGGCTGTCTTTTCTTTGCTCAGTTCCCATCAAGAAGGTGTTTGTTTGTAGCTGCCCTAGAATCGTGCGTACTAGGCCAGCTCGTAATTTTGATGCAAACTTGTGTTAGATCTGAGATGCAGACAAACTGTTAGGAAGTCAGAAAGAGCCTAAGGAAACTCCAGAAAGCCTGTGTGGTGTGCAGCACATTTATGCTCAGAGGACATGAATATTGTTAATATCCCCTAGTAGGTAACAAATCTATTTTCAAAACGATTTCCTATGGAATAAATGCATGGCAACAACAGCCATAAAAGAAAGGCATAATGTGGAAAAATTTTCTATTGAACTTCATATATATATATATATATATATATATATATATATATATATGAACACACACACATATAAAACCAGTAGAAGTAAAAATAATGTTATGGACAAAAATAAAAGATAATGGATTTATACTGAAAATTTATAACATGATTTTTAAAAAGTCTCTTGTAATCTACAAGATATACGGAATGTAGTAATCTTTAGGATTTGAGTGGGGTGGTGGTGTCACACCCTTTAATGCTAGCACTTGGGAAGCAGAGACAGGGGGATCTCTGAGTTTGAGGCTACCCTGGTCTACAGAGCAAGTTTCAGGATAGCCAGGGCTACACAGAGAAACCCTGTCTCAAAAAAAAAATTAAATTAAACTACAGATTTCTAATTGTCATTAACAACCGAGGACCTTCTTCTCCTTACTGTGTAAGGTAAGGAATTAAGGACACTTTTATTAATATTTCTTTTCTTCTTCTACCCTATATTTTAGCTAATGCAATCTGTTCATATCAGTTTTCAACTGCATTATTATGCTAGCTCTGTCCTCAGTATTGGGTTGATGCTTAAATAATATGCTAATGTGAATTTGTGAAGGGAAAACCTTTACTTATTGCTCCATAGTGGTAAAGGATGGCATCACAGTTCAATATCAGTTAAGCAGCTATTCTAGAATTTAAAATAGAATTAAAAACAATTAAAAAATATATCTAAATCCAGCAAAAGAGTATTTTTACAAAATAAAAATTGCACTTACTAATAGGAATATTGCATCTTGCATTCTATACTTGGGACGCTTAATTTCCATTGTCAACTGTCTGTGAGAGTGTTTTCAGGGTGGCCTGGGTGAGAAGAAAAACCTTCCTTGAATGGAGGCGGCACTGTCCAATGAGGAGGGGTCCTGGATTGAGCAAAAAGGATAAAGATGGGCAGAGCATCAGCATCCATCTCTCTGCTCCCTGACTGTGGACTCGGTGTAACCTATTGTCTTATATTACTAATGCCACAGCTAGGGCATCTTCCTAACCAAACAAGCTATGAACCAAGATAAATCCTTCTTTTAAGTTGATTTTGTTATGGGTTTTTGATCCAAAAAAAGTATAACTGAAATTTTAGGTACACATAATTTTCTTTCCATAAATATATCAGAAGATCTTATACTTGATAGTACTTCTTAGAAAGGTCAGTATGGAACAGCCATAGAAAATTCTGAAACAAAGCATCAATCTTGTTATGGACTAGAAAATCCTTTGTTTCTATATATGATTTTGGATTGTGTGATAACTGAAAGTTATAACACAAAGAAAAACTCACTTTACACACACACACACACACACACACACACACACACACACACACACACACCAGCAAGGTGCTGAATGGGGTGTACTTCAAGGATATGGAATAAGACGAGATTTTTCTCAGACTGAAATGTGCAAATTTACTTATGGAGTATGTGTGTCTGGGACTGTGTATGCATGAGCTTAACAGTGTTTCTGTTGCGTGAATTACCGTGTAGCTAAAGTGTCTGTTAAAGGATGAACAGTAAACAGGATGCTAATTTGCATGTGCAATATTAAACTCAGCAGTAGTAGTATCAAGTGCTATGCAGAGTTGTTGATGCATGGTGATAATAATAAGCAGTCTTGTTTTAAGTTAGTTTAACATTAGAATATTATTTTTAAAATAGAATGCTTAATGATGCTTTAAATTCTTTGTAGAAAGGGCACCCTTTGGCCTCTTTTCCAGCCAGACTGCAATTTTTGTTGCTTTTGGCAGGTCACTGGAAATACCAGACTCTTTCCAAATCTTTAGTCCTTTGAGTCATTAAAAATTAATTGATTTTGATTGGCATATTTTTTTCTACAAATTTTGAGGTACAGTTTGGCATTCTGGTTCGTGCATGCGTTGGGTCATGATCAACTAGGAGTAATTAGCAGATCCAGTACCAGGTGCTTTTGTCGTTTCTTCATGGAGAGTATATTCAAATTCTTCTCTATTAGCTCTTTTAAGGTATACGATGCCAATCCTCAGATGTTAAAGAATGTTTTAAAATTAATGATATTTTTTAATGTGAAGAAACTTTCAGTGTTGTTTGACTGTGGCTCAGCATTCATAATTTTTAATCCAAACACAATAGGAGGGAGAAAAAATCCCCCCTTTGATCTGAACAAAGGATTGTCTGGGAGATTAAAATAAGTTCCACCAAAGGCCACCAGAAGGTGAAACAGCATTAGCTTAAACATGTTATCTAAATTGAAAAATAAAAATCCTTAAAAATTAAAACTAGGACCATGCATGACTTCTCTCTCTCTCTCTCTCTCTCTCTCTCTCTCTCTCTCTCTCTCTCTCTCTCTCTCTCTCTCTCTCTCTCTCTTTTATTGAGGCAAGTCTCACTAAAATGATGTTAGAGAGTGAATAGCTTGAGATCTTGGGTAGCTGCATTTTCTGTGATGTAGCACTAAAGACGTTGAACTTGTATTAGCATTTAGAAGAGAACAGCATTTCTCCATTAGTTCTTGTATTTGGAGCCTTAACACTTCTGTAGGTCCATGTCGCCTTTCACAGTGCCTCCAACATCATATGCCGGCCACTCTCCCAATGGTGCCTCCATCCTAGCTCCAATGTGGGACATGTAACAAATGGGAACCTTGCCAGTGTCACATGGCCTTTATTAACTAACATGCTAGGAATCAATTTTATTAATCTGAAATGTTGAGATCCTGAATAGGAATTTATGTGGTCTTAATTGAATTCCTGAGACGGTAATGACAATTTAATTTCTAGGCGTTTTTATGTTTTCTAGTCTTGAATGGGTGCCTCTGAGCTATGAAAAAGAAAAGCAAACACACATTTCACCCAAGTGTAGCCAGGTGCAGAAGCTCATGTCTACAATCCTAGCACTTGAGTGGGTGAGGCAGAAAGATTTGAGACCTGTTGGACTACAGAGTTAGGTCCTGTCTTAATCAAAATCAGGAAACAAACAAATAAATGAGTCAATGAATAGCCAAAATCAACAAAGAAGACATAACCAGAGCAAAAGACTAGGACTCAAAGAGCAACGTTCATCTGGCCAAGACATCACTCCCGTGTTTCCAGGACTAAACTGTCATGTCTAGGTAGTTTGGAATATGCATGCTTGTGTTTTAAGTGCATTCCCTAAAGCCGCTTATACAGTACTCAACAGATGAAAAATTTTATTAGTAGAATGTTTTTTCCCTTGGTGGAAATAAGCATTGTATTTATCTTTCTGAGTCTCTTGGCACTTTCTAACATAAATCCTTATTTGATTACTTTTTTTAAATTCTAAATTTGTCAGAAAAACAATGGCAAGGCTCACATTGCTTCTTCTCTCCCATGTTCCGTTCCTCTGTTTCCCCCACCCCCATCCGGATCGCATCATTTCTCACCTGCTTCTCTCTCCAAACACACACCTCCCCCAGGACTGGCAGCATCTTTTGGAATCTCCTCTCGCCTTGGCTATATAAGGAAGTAGAGAGGCATGGAGGCTAGAAGAACTCAGGGGCAGTCACTCTACGACAAGAGGGAAACAGGTGAACCACAGCCTAAGAGCAGTTTAAAGGTGTAAGTCAGATGTCAGGCGACTTCTTAGGAAACAGAGGTGAAGGAGAAATTAAAAGGCTGCATCTGTGAGGTGGCAGAAAGAAGAGAACCTGTCGATAGCGTGAAGTTGTGAAGACAGAGTGCTACATTTCGACAACTAGGTCAACATTTTAAGAGGTGAAGAAACATAGCTTAGGCAGATATTGAAGGTTTTAATGTAGCTGTCTATTATCATGGTTACTAAGTTGGAAAACATATGGTTCCCAAATATTTGTAAGCTTTTGATAGCTAGAAATTTTCTTAGGCTGTAACACTGGTTACTGGTTTTAAAACTAATTCCAGTATGTTCCTAGTCATCAAAATGTCATCTGCTTAAGGAAACCATCTAAGACCGTTTTGTAAAAAAAATTGCTTCTATTATTTTTACACTGTTTTAGTTTCTTTGCAGCATTTGCCTGACTCAAAATCCATACATACACATACATAAATAAATACCTGTACCTACAATTATATTTATGCATGTGCATTTTAAATCTGCCTCTCCTGCTAGAGAAGGGACAAATATTTTTATTTACTGTTGTAGTTCAAGACAGCAAAATCCAGACATGTGTTGGAAGCACAATGCATCCTTGCTAAAAAATGAAAACAACAATAGCAGTAACATTGACTGAATGCCTAATATTGGGGAATCTTAGATAGTCTCAGTACTCATATAAATTTCAAACACATATAGTTAATAACCTAATTCCAAGGTGATAAACCTGAGACCCTAAAGCTTAAATAACCTCTTAAAGTTACCCAGTAGTTGGTGATCTCAGATATTAGCTGATTCTTAGGAGAGTTCAATTTGGGACAAGATGTTTAAGACAAAGTTTAAATGAGAGGCAAGACAAGCTGAGTTATGAGATGCAGAAGTCTGACATGGAGATGAGAGGACCAGATGTGCTTCGTGACAGGGCAAGGAAAAGCTAACCCAGAGAGCTGTAGGGGAAGTTTTCGGAAAGTTCTACAAAGAGCAATGGTGGATGAGATGAGATCAGAGAGGGTGTAAAGGCCAGTTAGAGATGGAAGGGAATGAACTGATAGATTTAAAAAAATGAAAACTTACCTAGACCTCCCTTGAGTCATACTGAGTTGTTCTCTTCTCATTAAGATGATTTACAAAATTTAATTGTCTAGTCAACCACAGATTCATTATTTAAAGCTTTAGAAATATACTTTAAAAATTGACATACTATAATAATTGAACATATTGAAAGGGCATATAGTGATATTTCTATACATGCAGGTAAAATGGAAGGATCACATCGTGGAAGTTGGCATATTTATTATCTCAAACATTTATCACTTCTTTGTGCTCAAAAGTCTTTCTAGCTATTTTGAAATATGTGAACAATTTGTGACATATGTTGATGATCATCATATACTCTCTTATATAGAACATGAGACGTTAGTCTTGCTGTCTAACTGCACCTCTGTAAGCTCTTGCCATTTGGGGGTAGTTCCAGACATAATATAGAGTTCAGACACTCTTTATTCACTGTTATCTTTTGGAATAGCTCCAGCTTCCCATGGAAAGCATCTAGTACTCCAGAGGAGGTGAATAAGAAGAGTTTTGCTTCAGGTGAGCTGGAGAGATGGCTCAGAAGATAAAGTGGTTGGCTTGCAAGCATGAGGACCAGGGAGTTTATATCCTCAGAATCTACCTAAACGCTGGCTGTTGAAATAGGAGTGGTGGGGCTGCGTCCCCAGTACCAGACCCCCCACGGCTAGCTTTACCCGAAATAATTACATGGACACTGTATTCTTTTAAACACCGCTTGGCCCATTATATCTAGCCTTTTCTTGGCTAACTCTCGTACCTGGACTAGCCCATTTCTGATAATCTGTGTAGCCCACGAGCTGGCTTACCAGGAATGATCTTAACCTGCGTCTGCCTGGAGTGGGAGAATCATGGCGACTCCTGATTCAGCTTCTTTTTCCCAGCCTTCTGTTCTGTTTACTCCGCCTACCTAATTTTTTAACCTATGAGGGCCAAGCAGTTTCTTTATTGCTTAACCAATGAAATCAACAGATAGAAAGATGACCCTCCTCCATCAGCTGGCTAGGTGAGATGGCCTGCCTTTGATCCCTACCTGTAGGAGGCAGAGACAGGGAATCTTTTGAGCAAGATGGGTAACAAAACTAACTGCAACAGCAAGATCTGGATTCAGAGACAGACTCCCCCTCAGTTAATAAAGTGGGGAGTGGCAGAGGAAGATAGTTGATGTGAATGCCTTGGATTTCTGACACACATGCATAAGCATGCATCTGAAAAAAACAACGAGTGAGCATGCATGCACATACATATGTTACTAAAACCTCTAGGGTGTGTAGATAAGGTTCAGTGATTAGTAGCTCCCTTACAGAGAGGGTGGTTGACAACTTCAAAGGATCCATGTGCTCCTCTGGACTTTGTGGACACCTGTATTCACGTTTTGCAAATGTGCAAACAAACAGACAACTTGAAACAAATCTTTATACATTTTTTCTGCAAACAGTTTAAAATTGTGTAAAAGTGGAATATTAGACTATTACAAAGACTCTGTACTTACTTATTGATCTCTTAGTTTGATAATCATCAGTTTAAAGCCAAATACATTTCATCTAAATAGCATTAATTCCTAAATATTTTAGGATGTATCTCTGAAAGATCAATACCACTAGAAAAATGGCTGCACCATACTTGTCAGAGCCACCAAAGTAGTAATTCTAAGAGCATTATTACTGGAGGGTGTATTTCTCAAGAGTTAAGGATGGAGGAACTTCAACAGGGAAGAGAGAACATCTGAATCACTTACTTTTCTAATGTGTGTGACAGAAAGCAATCTAAGGGAGTAAGGTTTATTTTTACTTGAGGAATTTAGTCCATGATATTGGGGAACCTGTGGCAGCAGGAACATAAGGCATTGATCACACAGCTTAGGAAGCGGAGAGAGGTAAGTTGCTGTACTATACTTGATTTCTCCTTTTTTTCTATTCTGGAACCCCAGCCTATTTGGTGATTCTGTCCACATTCAAAATGAATCTTCCCTCTCAGTTTAACCTCTCTGAGAACACCTTCTATAGGCCCAGAGAGATGTGTTTCTGAGACAATCCTAGCCTAGTTTAGTTGATTTGGAAGACTAATAGAATCCAAGGTTTAGCCCAAGAGGAAGCCCTTCTTATTTCTAACTAAGCTTGAAGCTTTTATAGTTATTAAAATTCATGGAGTTCTAGGCTGTAGTAACTGTGGCCATGGGAAAAGAGCCACAGTCACTGCCAATTCCACAGGAGCAGACCAAGTACTATAAGAATTATAGCTATTCTCTCTTGCCATCCCATCTCTGGCAACACCCAGCATTGGATTGGACTCAGACAGAAGTCAAGGGGAAGGCCAGGCTGCAATGGTTCATAGCTGCCAACCTCTGAATAGTAAGATCAGGAAGGGTGCAGAGTTGATTGAGGGTTGCAATTTGTTCCTACCCACCTTCACGCAGACCCCACAGGACATGCTTCTCTTTTTTCTTTCCTTTCCTTTCCTTTCCTTTCCTTTCCTTTCCTTTCCTTTCCTTTCATTTCCTTTTCTTTCTTTTTTTTTTTCTTTTGGTAAGGATTCCTTTTGAGACATACTCTTACATCACAGTGCCCAAAGTGTTTCACTATCACTTTGAACTGTACACATTCTCCATGTGACAGAAGACAATTATCTACTCTCTCAACAGCCATGAGCTGGTGGAGTCAGGTATTTTGTTGAAGAGCTTTTCTTTTCTCCCTTCCAATGATATTGCTTTTTTTTTGAACTAATCTTTATGCTACAAAAGAGCTATATTTTAATATTATAGCTTCCAACACTGACAAACCAAGGCATAAGGAAGCGTTACTAACTGCCTTTCGAAGATGCTTTGCTTTGCTCTGTTCCAATTAGGCTTAAGATATTTAGATGAGAAAACGTAGTTCTGGTTCATTTAAGATAAGCTTCCAGTAAGAGGCAGTTTGGAGTTTGCTGTTGGAAACCGGCAGGAGTTGTAAAATCCAGAGTCTAGTTAGATAATCCTTTAACTATTAAGTCTGTAGTAAGATGAGAAGGAGGAACCCTAGAAGACTGCCTAGTCTAGCAAAATGGGAGAACAGGTGTTATTTACAGTTGTCTTGGCCATCCTAGAGACGTCTTGGTCCCCATAGCTTAGGAAAAAGACAAGGAAGGCATATGGGGTAAGGGAGTGGGGAAATCCATGAGTGGAGGTGTTGTAAGGGTAGGCAGAGACTGGGGAGGAAGGCTCCCTGTTACTGGAACACTCTGCTTCAAGATGAAGAAAGGGTCAGGACAAACTCAGAGTTCCCAAGACTTTCTGAAGAACAGACTCTGTAGCTTCTGCTTCTTAGGAACTGGAAGGCCAGATTATTGCAGCTCTGGAAGAAAACCAGAGATCTGCAGCATAGACACCTAGAACATAGAAGGATGACCTGACACAACCAAGAGATGTAACACTTCTTACAAATACAACCAAGAGAGTTAAGGAACCTGTCAGTAATAACATGTATAATGGTGGTTAGCAAGGCTGAACATATTGATCACAAATATCACATAAAATCACCTTCAAGATATCTGGATAAGGCATATATGAAACATAAAACAATAACAGGTTAGATCTGATTATCAGTCCCAGTTACCTCATTTTGTATACGCATATCCCAGTATCTGAAATCATCATACTACACAAGTACGGTACCACCATTTTGGATAAGGGACACTCCACATCCCTTGAGATTTTCCTCTAACATCCCCATGATGAGAAGATCCTACAGCTCCTGTGTTAAGGTTCACAAGGAAACAATCTTTTCTTTGACAGTGACACATCCAACGGGGCTACACTGAAGACTGGCAACTACCGCTTGTTATTCATATGTGGGAGGTAAACGCATTGATCTTCTGGAGATACACAGCAGGGTAGTAGTTTCCACAGGTTGGGATGGGTGACAAAAAGGGACAGAGAATTATTGGCATAGAGATTTAATGATTAAACAGGTTAAGTTCTAGTACTCCATAGCAAAGTAGGGACACTATAGTTAACAGAAATTCATTGTATATTTTAAAATATATAAGAGGAAAGATTTTTAAATGTTTTAAACACAAAGAAATGATAAATGTTTGAGGTGATAGACATGCTAATTACACTGGGTTGATCATTGCCCATCATGTACAGGAATTCCAATTCCATCTTACCCCGTGATTATGTACAATTACCATGTTTCAATTATGACTAAAAATGAAATTAGCCATAAAAAAGATAATGGCGCATTGTTTAATCAAGTGATCCTTACATGTGTTAATATAGAATGAGCACTGATGGACAGGGCATCTTTCTGCTGGTACAGTCCTGATTACTACAGTCTTGTTGATTCATCTCTTATAGATATTACATTTTAATGGATTTTTCATTAAAAAAAACTTTACTCAAATAAAGGACTGTGTTTTCTTTCACTTATCAGTGGATAAATGGATCTTATTTGAAATAAATCTCTCTGCTCTGCTTGTCTAGGACTAACACACACACACACACACACACACACTAGTTAGATCAACATTAATCTTTCCTTGCGTGGAGGAATGACAGTTGTATAACAAATCTTTAACATAACTTCCATATAGTGGTGACATCTAAATTTTTGTGAAGAGTCAAGGATGTTCATTGTTCCGAGACTGCTTTGAAAGAGCACACATGTGCGCACGCGTACACACATGCACACACAATTTCTACAAATCGGGACAATGGAAAAACGCATGTTTTGTAACCCAATTCTCACTTCAGGCATCTCCAGTTGCCTGGTCACAGCTGATTGAGAGCTGATTTTGAGGAGGTTGCTTCCTCATTGTGGGGTGGCTCAGACTAGGCGACAGATTTCAAATTTGCAGACCTCCATGTCCCAGGAGAGGGGGATTCCCTTCTTTCTTTTTTTGTTTTCTCTAAATATTGCTATTTTCTTCCTTTTCTATTTTCTTTTTTCCCCCCTCTTGGGTCCACGTACCAAACATGTTGGGCTTGTTTAATGAAGACAAAAAACTTACATAGATTGTATCCTCCTGCCTCAGGTTCATGAGTATTAAGAATCAGAATAGTCATATTTTTTCTTTCAATAAATTAAATTATTTTATAAAATCTTGTTTATTATAAAGAATATTGAAACAAATAAGAAAAATATAAGGAGAAAAGTAATGTGCTCTAATTTCACTGAAATAACAAATGACTACCTTTTAAATTTATCTTTTAAATCATTTTACATTTCATCCACAGGTCACCCCCCTGCCTACCCCAGACCAACCCCATCCACTCCTCCTAGTGGGTAAGGGCTCCCATGTGAAGTCAACAAAGTCTGGCATATTAAGTTGGGGCAGGACCAAGCCCCTCTTCCTACATTAATGCCGAACATAACATTCCACCATAGGGAATGGGCTCCAATAAGCTAGCTCATGCACCAGGATAGATCCTGATCCTACTTCCAGGTGCCTCACAGGTAGTCCAAGCTTCACCATTGTCGTCTACATATGGAGGGCCTAGCTTGATCCCATGGAGACTCCACAGCTGTCAGCTTAGAGTTCTTGAGTTTCCACAAGCTTGGTTTAGCTGTCTCTAGATTTCCCTATCATGATCTTGACCTCCCTTTCTCATATATTCCCTCTTCTCTCTCTTCTATTGGATTCCTGGAGTTTGGCCTGGTGCTTGGTTGTGGATTTCTGCATCTGGTTCTGTCAGTTGCTGGATGAAGGCTCTATGGTGATAGTTGGGGTAGTCACCAATCTGAATACAGGGGAAGGCTAGTTTTTGCTCCCTCTCAACTATTGCTAGGAGTCTTAACTGGGGTCGTTGTTGTAGATTCTTGGGAAATTTCCTAGCACTAGGTTTCTCCCTAACCCCAAACAAACATATTCCATTTCAATTCTGAAACTGCTTGTATTGATCAAGAAAAGACAGCTCTGTTAATATTTGACTTATGTACTTAGAAGAAATTTCACTGTTTAATCCACTATTCTATTTCATGAGAACACAGTCAGGAGTTAGAGGGCTCAACTGAGGTGGGCGCAATGGTTACCCTGGACATGTCTCTGCAAAATGAGCATCCAATGTTGGGGTGTAGCTGATGTTCTATGAAGGCTCCCCAACGGCTGCAAATGCTCCCCCAATCTATCCTGTGACTTAGGTGCACCTCTTTCATCAAAGAATGGTTTTATCTCCCCAATGGTTTTTATAACTTCCTAGGGAAGAAAAAATTACCAATGCACTTAGTTAACTCTCTTAATATTTATTTATTGCTATGAGGGGCTCAGGATTTTGTAGCTCTCTGGGGTAACTTGTGAGGGTTTTATGGAAGCATGTGAGCAAATGTGTGTAATGTCCAGAAAGCTCTGCTATAGCCCAAACTATCTCTTTCTCTAGGCATTATGTTTTCTAGGCTTTTTGTGATGGTTTTAGTTATTTTATTGCTATTGGTGAATTTTTGTTTAAAAATTTTAAACCAGATTTTATTTATTACATTATATTCAGTATAATATACATACATATATATATACATATATATATATATACATACATACATACAGGTAATCTCAGTTTGTGGTTCTTCCTACAACCAGGTATTGCTTTAGGGTAAACTATTGAGACTCAGGCCTTGAATCCAATCAAAGAGAGAGAAGAGGGAATATATGAGAAAGGGAGGTCAAGATCATGATAGGGATAATATATGAAGGGGAGGCACAGACAGACAGAGAGAGAGAGAGAATGAGAGACAGAGAGGGAGAGAAGAGACGATACTAGTCATTTTATTCTGGAAATCCTGTTGGCATATTTGTGTGCTCAACTTGGTTGAGTGGATTTCTCACTAACCACTTTCTGGTCTTTCTGCACACACAAGCTTTATATATTTGAGGACAGACACTGTTTCTAAGGCTTTGTCTAGTAGGCAGCATGCCTTCTCTCCTGTGCTATGCAGTATTGGCTAAGTGTTTTCCTGAAAGAGCTGCACATTAATAGTCTTCAAGCACCATTTCCTGTTTTTCTCATGCTTAGATAATGCTTTTGATAAACCTCTCCATTAAGTATGTTCCTTTACATTCACCAATGTATGTATTATTTAGTAGAGTTTTGCTTTCCAACTCTGGAAGTAAAGGCAGTTTTCAAAATTATCTTTTATTTGTGAAAAGAATAAAGTAGCAGGCTTTAGTCTTTTGAGTATGTTTTATTGCACTTTATATCAGAACTTCAGTAGGAAATTCAGCATTTCATTATTTTGTTTAAATTTTAGAATGTCTTAATCTAATAAAAAGACAAGTCTTTGGCTGTGGTCTATTTACATTTACACAACATTAACTCTCATGGAAAACAGTGTAACACTCCATGGTTCTATGCACATGTACTGATTTAAACAACAACAACAAAAAAAGCCCGGAATCTGATTTACTGAATGAGAAATACGTTAAAGAGATACACCGGATTTTAAAATTATCAGAATTGTTTCAAGGATCACTTTTGAGTCTCATTCTTTTCCTTCTCTTAGAGATTTAGGTCCATTCATTATGCCTTGTTTGGCGATTATATTCAGTTCACATGATCAATGCAGCAGTGCCCTACATCTTAAGTTACGAGTGGGCTTATCTAAGAGCTTCTCCTGCATTTCTTCGTCCCCCATACTATGTGTAACAATTAATTGGGTCATCTTTAAAAATAGATGCTGATGGCCAAACTCAGCATACGCTTAGATAGTGTTTCCTCTCTATTAATTTTCTGTTTTCACAAGTACTTTGAGCTTGCATCTAATTATCAAACAATGACTAAAAGGCTTAACCTAGGTAAGTAATTTTAGATGAGAAAAATCTGTTTGCAGATCATATCTGCTATTAGTAGCAGACAAAAATAACCTAAAGAATCCCCAAGAGAATCAAAGGCAAAGTCTTCATCGTCCTCCATGCAAGAAAGCGAGCATCAGCATTCTTTCCTCTACTGGAGAGCATACTCTTGGGCATGTTTGGGGACCTGGATAGCTTGCTTGGAGGACTTTCTAAGCCATTGAACTATCAGGGTGAGAGCTTTTTAGGAGGCAGAGACAGAGTGGGAACAGTTAGTTGTTTATTGCCCCTTCCTGCAGATACAGGGAAGTGGAAGGATCAGGAGTACAGGCTTAGTTTCTGTTTCTTTTGTATTGGTGTTGTGGTGTTGCTATGGTTGGCTTGTCTGTCACACATTGGAATCCAATGCCCAATGTGGCTGTATGAAGAAATGAGGCTTTTGAGAATGATTAAGTCATGAGGGTAGCCCTCAGGAATTGGATTAGTGATGCTATAAATGAGACTCAAGCAAGTTGTCTTGTCCCTTTCTCATCATGGGAGGACATAGTATCTGGGCCCCATCTTTGCAACAGGAAGGGAGCTCTGAGATAGTGCTGCTTCTTCACATATTGTTTTGAAATATTCTATAAGAGGACTGGTGCTGTGGGACAATGGTCTTGTACCCTGTCACTTGTATTGTTTGAATAAAACGCTGATTGGCCAGTAGCCAGGCAGGAAGTATAGGTGGGGCAACCAGCACAGGAGAATTCTGAGAATAGGAAAGGCTGAGTCTGCAGTCATTACCCAGACATAGAGGAAGCAAGATGAGAATGCCTCGCTGATAAAAGGTACCAAGTCACGTGGCTAACACAGACAAGAATTATGGGCTAATTTATGATGTAAGAGTTAGTAAGAAGCCTGAGCTAATAGGCCAACCAGTTTATAATTAATGTAGACCTCTGTGTGTTTCTTTGGGACTGAATGGCTGCAGGACAGGGTGGGACAGAAATCTCTGTCAACACAGTGGGAGCTAAAATGTATGCAGCATTGTATTTCCAGTTTAGGTTCTGGGCAATCACTTTATTCCTAAGTTCTTGCTGGTTCCAATAACAGATAAGCAAACAAGAACAGTGTCCTCTGTTTAAGCCAGGACAGACAATTTGTGACCAGTTTCATGGTGAGGCAGTTCTGGGTGTTGTCCCCACTTTTTCTAGTCGACCTGTAACATGTCAGCAAAGGTGCATGCCCATGAACTGGATGGATAGCACGTTCTCAATTCCAATTTTAGGTCTGATGCAGCTGACCAAATTTGTGCCCATTTGTCTAAACTCCTTAGTTGCTATGACAATTCTTTTCCCCCCTCTATATATTCCAATCCATGCCAATAAAATTCCTATTTTCAGCTTCCAATAATCTGTCATGGTGTTGTTTGCTTCTTTTAATTAGACTCAGGCACTAAGAGTCAAACAAATGCCTCTTTGTCCAGAGCACACTGCCATCAGTGGTGGGCACACAACCTTACTCTCATGTTCCTCTTCTTTCATCTTTCCTGACCAAGATTCTAATTACTTCTCCTCCCAGAGTTCACTCTGGTGTCTTTGATGTATCGTTTTAAATATGTGTGCATATATTTACAAAGTCTGTGCTAATTTTTCTTCATGACTATAACTTTTATTTACATCAATAGCATTGTGTCACAAATTGTGCTTTTTTTTCTCTACTTTTATTCCTTAGCTCTATATAAGTAGCTGGATGTATCATAAAGGCTTGTCTGAGCCACAGTCAGTAAAAACAGAGATTTTTCTTGCTGCTCATGCTCTCGCTCATACTGCAAGCTTCTTATAGACCGGCTGTGGCTTTTCCAAACTTAGAAGTTGATAAACCTCCTATAAGTCTTGTTGTGGAACATCTTAATAAAGGAAAACATGGATTATTATATTACAGCTTTGTTTGCACTTGCATTTTAGCAACTATATTTTAATATAAATGGCTCTATTTATAATCCTATGCTCTGTGTTGTGTGTGAATTTTTTTGAGACAACACTATTTAAAAAAAAATCTTATTTTACATACCAATCTAAGTTCCCTCTCTCTTCCATCCTCCCACTCTTCCTACCGTCTCCTCATCCCCCCCCCCCCATCCACTACTCAGAGAAGGTGAGGCATCCTATGGGGAGTCATCAAAATCTGTGGCATCATTCTTAAGTGACCAAGGTCCTTCCCCCTGTATCTATGCTGAGCAAGGGAGCTCTCCACTGCCAGTGGCCCCACAAACTGCCCGTGCCACACAACTGTCACCCACACTCATAGGGCCTTGTTTGATCTTATGCTGGTTCCCCAGCTGTCAGTTCTGGGTCAATGAGCTACCATTAGCCCGACTCAGCTGTTTCTGTGAGTATCCCCATCATGGTCTTGTCCCCTTTGCTCATAATATTGCTCCTTTCTTCTCTGACTGGACTCCAGGAGTTCAGCCCAGTGCTTAGCTGTTGATCTCTGCATCTTCTTCTATCAGTTACTAGGTGAAGGTTCTATGATGACAATTAATGTAGTCATCAATCTGATTACAGGAATGGCAGTTTAGGTTCCCTCTCCACTATTGCTTAGATGCTTAGCTGGGGTCATCCTTGTGCTCTCCTGGGAGTTTCCCTAGTGTCTGGTTTCTCACTAATCCCACAATGGCCTCCTCTTTCAAATTATCTCTTTCCTTGTCCTCCCTCTTGAGAGAGGGCTTTTTTCTTTATTTTTAAAATTGTTTTTATTGAGCTATATATTTTTATCTGTTCCCCTCCCTTCCTCTCCCCTCCCCTTTTACCCTCTCCCATGGTCCCCATGCTTCCAATTTACTTGGGAGATCTAAGACAGGGCTTTTTTTATGTAACCCACTATGGCCCCAATCTTACAATCTTCTGGCTTATTTCCCCAAGAGCTGAGGTTAATGTATCAACTGGATTTTATTTTATGACATTCCATTCATTATACACATGTACTTGGGTACATTTACATGTATGTGTATATACACATATATTTACATGTATGCATTTCTCTGTGTATGTATGTGTATGCCACATGTTTACAGGTCCAAGAGGCCGGGAGAGGACACTGGATCTCCAGGAGTGAACTTACAGGCATTTGTGAGCTGCCTAATATGGGAGCTGGGAACTGGACTCAAGCCTTCTCTTGAGAAAGCAATGGAAGAACAACCGTGGTTCTTAACCTCTAAGCCATCTCTCTAGGCCACCATCTGGCTTTTAATCCTTTGGATTCTGTGTTGTGAATTTTAAAATGGTATTTTAGAATGAACTCACAGGGTTCATTAGACTGCCAGAGTGGTTAATTGCACCAAGAAGAATCTCGGTTGAAACTTTAGTTTTAATATTTGTCAGTAATTATCACATATATTCACCCACTTTGCCCTTTTCTCCTTTTCCTGTGTCTCTTCTTCTCTTTCTCTTTTCTTCCTTTCCTGTATTTTCTTTTTCTTCTCGCTTTCTTTTCATTTCCCTCCTTTTAAAAGTCCTTTTCCCCATGACCATTTATCTTTCTTTAATTCTTAGAATTGCCCTGTAACTGTTCCTCTACCGTAGTCTTCCTTTTCTTCGTTGAGTCTCTTCTCAAAAAGACATGGGCATATGAACACTTCACATTTTGACTCTTATACTTCACCTGTTTTTCTCTCTCAGTGTTTTATGGGAGTATGCCTGGATTTGATTTTTCTGTTGACTACATTTTTCTTTAGGGGTATACTCTCTGCTTGTCATTCTGTCTGTGGAGTGGCTCCAGCTGTGTGTCTCCTAGCTAGAGGTTCTGTTAGGTCTAAGAATTACTTCTCTGTTCCTCACGGGCTGATTTCCTAGCCTCTCTCTTTGATGGCATTTTGCCCATTTTCACTTCTGTACTTTTATTTTCCATTAGCTCTGATTTATTGGGTATAGACTGTTCAGGGTATTGTCTCGCACAATGTCAGGTCCCTGCTATCCTGAATCTGACTGCAGCTCTGCCATTTAGGCTGCCAGTCATCTAGGATGGTCAAGCCAGTCCTAGCCTGTGTCACTCTGGTAGAAGACGAGAGTGAAGAAGTTCCCCAGGACAGAGTTCATTGCCCCAAGACCTAGACTAACCAAGCTTCATACTGGCTCCCTCGTCTACTAAGAAGCTGCTTGTGAGCGAAACTCATTCTGCTTTTACTTATCCTTACTTGGCTGCTAGATTTTGAGCTTGTGCTTTGGATGAGGCTGGGAGCTGGGGAAAACCATGCAGGGCAGGACACTCAGGATAATCGTTTCTCATCCAGCCCCCACTTCAGTTCTGAGCCAAAGTTACCCCCATTGCAGAGGCACTCTTATGCTCCCAGGCTACTGAGGGCAGAGAGGGCAAGTGGATTCCACAGAGAGACAAGAACTCAACTCCTAAGTGCCCAGCCAGCCCAGATCCCCTTGCATGGCTCTTTCTTTCTTCACTCTGAGGACATTCTCCTCCCGTGGTTGGTCACTGGCCATCTCTTTCTGCTTTAGCATTACTTCACGGGATGTATGTAGGTTTTATATCCAAATGCTTTTCCTTTCCTTAGGACTTCCTGAGAATTGGACCAAAGAAGGAATTTTAGAGAATTTTTCTAGAAGAATTGCCTGTTAAGTTCATATATAATAATCACTATATCTGAACAAAAATTTCAACAACCACTTGCATATATGTGCTGATACTTGATTTTTTTTTTCAATGAGAGAGGGAAAGGATATCAACCAATGGTTCCTTTATCTCTCAGAAATTCCTTTTAAGAATACACATAAGTAACTTTTTCTAAGGTTAACTTCATTTTATAACACTGGGCACTTGGGTCATGGAACATTAACCGGTAGGGAAGGTCTCATTGTCCAGGTTTTTGCCATTCTTTTCTGTGTTGAGACAGGGGTTCAGTGTTCTATTTCCCATGGTGTCATGGGAAGAGAGTCTTTGGTTTTCTTTCAATTGTATATAATCAGAATTAAGTTAAAATGAACCCGAGAAGGCAAAGCTAGTTTCATTCTCTCTCTTTTTTCTTGAAGAATGCTGATAAGGCATTTCAGTTTGTTTACATGCACGTTTTCGCTGACCGATTGATTGTGACAGTCTCCTGGAGCCCAGCCAGGCACTGAACTTGCCAGGTATCCAATGAACTTCTGGTCCTGGTGCTTTTACTTCTCAAATGCTGGGATTACAGGTGTGCATCACAATAACTATTTGTTTTTGATATGATGCTGGACATTGTTTCTGGGGATTTGTGCAAGCTTAGCAAGCATTGCATCAATGGGACTATATTCCCAGCCCTTTATATACTTTAAAAAATATGTATTAAGTGGCATTTTGAGGTCTTTACTCAGAAAAAATTGTGAGTAAAATTGTTTAGACTCAAACTTGCTAGTTTCATAAAGTTCTTTCTGCTATGTCCTTTTACTTAATACATGGTTCATGAGTGCTTGTCATTATCAAATTCTACTTCAGTTCAATTGGTATAGATAATGTCGAAAAATATTCTGGTCACAGATATCCAAACCCTTGACATTCTTCATGTACCCTTCCAATTAAGTCATCAATTTAGAAGATGCTGTTATTTTAAATGATTGGCAAGAGGTGATATAGGGTATCAAAAGAAGAAGTAGATTTGGTTTCAAGAAAATAAATTCTCCCAGACAAATGGAGCAAAGATTTTCAGAGGATACAGAAGCATCAGACACGCCATGCTGAGTTAGGTCAGACAAAAGCGATTGTACCCTGCCCCTGCCACATCTATTCAAAAGAAGCAGGAAGTGCTTTATGGGTAATCATGGAGTGTGGTTCCCTGCTGGCAAGGCAAATGACTCCAATTTGTACTCAGTGACATGTTGGGACCATCATCCTAGATTATAGCTGAGTCTTTCTTGGGACCTTACTAAGATTTTCAAGTCGGTATCAAGTCTCAGATTAAGAATTTCATGTCTGACTCCTGCTGTGGAAAGTAGAACTCTCATTTATTTATCCTAAAGTTATTTTTTGTAGGCCCCAAATCCCAACATTTCCACATTTGGAGGAGCATAGTCTCATTTCCATATCCAACCAGGCCTTTTGTTCTATCTTAACATCACTGAAATAATAAGGACCTTAAATCTATCTAGGCTGTTTCACTTAACTGATAGGACAGATAATCAGGGCTCATTTAAATTACTTTCTTTTAAGGGTTTTATTCAAACTCAAGTAGTGCACACATAGTACATACCCTAAAAACAGTTTGGAAAAAATGATTTGGCCCATGATTTAAAAAAAAATAGAAAATGGCAAAATGGACTGATCCCTAAGAGTCCTTTGTCTGCAAGGTAGAAAATTCAATTTGATAAACATACCTTGAATGTTTACGATACGCTGGTTGTTCTGAAGTTATAAGGAGACAGTGTTGAAATACATTTGCCTTCTTTTATGCCTAAAGATGCACGCGGTACACAGTGGGGCAGGATTCTTCACTTGGAGGGGTAGGGCAAGTTAGACAGACAAGGAGGCACTTCAGAAGGAGACAGGTGCATGCGGGGCCGGGGTGTGTTTATAATTGGTGATATAAGCAGAGAAGGGCCTCATAGTGCGAGAAAAAGTTCCCTACAGAGCTCAGAATTAAAGGCAATACACATTGTTCTAAACTAGGAAGTGATTTGTAATAGCTGGAGCATAAGGTGTTGGGATGGAAGAGGAAAGTCACACTGGGGGAGATAGCAGCTGGGTTCTGAAGAAAGCTAGGTACACCTGTCCTTTGTCAAACGCAGAGTCGGGACCTCAGGCTTTCCTTTGAGCGTATGTTGGACATCACTCTTACCAATTTCCCAAACTTCCAGCCTTCCTTTAGCATCTGTCCATGCTCAGACAATTCAGGCATTTGCTATTTTTAACTGAGTTCCTGACCTTCCTCTGCTTCCCATTGACTTACTGGATTCTAAGCCTCTCTTTGAGATCGCCACTCTTCCCCGAGAACTTCTCTGTCAAATCTTTCTACCATTTCATGGAGAAGATAGAAGATACGTGACCCAAACTACCTCAACATCTGCCGTACTCCAGCCTACATACACCAGGGGTCCCTCTTATGAGTGTCCAGCTGTTGTTTGGATTTCTTCCTCTCTCCCACCCTGTTTCTCTCCTATGAGTTTTGGGTTGTTTCCTTAGAGAATGAGTTTCTTTCTTCTTCACATTCCTGCCTTCTAGAGACATTGGGACTGCATGAGCTCTGCCTTTGCAGAGCACTTGGGTTAGCTGTAACTTCTTGCCTGCAGAAGTGCCTCTAATAGCCGTGAAATACATCTTTCCTATGGACTATAAATAAAATGAGCCTCACACTTCATTAATGAATCCTTCCTCTTCACATCCCAAGTGATCCAAATGCTAAAGATACTGTATTTCACAGCAGGTTGTGCGACCTTTTATGTAATATGCCCTGTAAGTGGGTTATGGTCTTGTGATTAATTCAGCCTGATGTTCACATTGAGAAAAGAGGAGGGTGTTAACTAGCTTATAAAACCCAAGAGCTTCAAGGATGCATGCAAATAAGATTGACTAATTATTTTATTCTACAAAAGGGATGTTTATAATTTAATTTTGACTGACAAATGGTTCCAAACTGTGAAGAACATAAGCAGGAGACAACAGTTAACGCTAACTTGTATGACACCTGTCTGAAAAATACATTTATTCGTGATTTTCCTTTTTGACAGATTTCCTTGGAGGTCTTTGACTCATTTTCTCCAAACGCCATCAAATGTGCTCCCACTTTAAAGGATGGATTTCTCCCTCACAGATATCTGGCCTCATTGCTGAAAAGAGCTCAAAGCAAATTTGTAAAGGAAGCAGCCACCTAAGGGTACGTTAGGGCAAATATCCCAGGATCAGTTATTGATTACCCTGGAATTTGACGCTTAGGATGGACTGAGGCGAGATCAGATTTAATTGGGGTCTTTCTGGAATCTACCATCCAGTCCAGGTGTGTCTTCAGGCAGGATGAAGTTATTAATGGGGCTGGTAAGGTGTTTCTTTCTCACATCGTATTTGGATTCAGAGTAATCTTGGTCCGGCTCCTTCATGTCATTTACTTTCTCTGCTCAGTTTTTTTTTTCGCTGTCACCTGCCATCATGGTCACATTCCTCCTCTTTGCTGTGTTTTGGATCTCTGTACCAGACCCAGGCCCTTGACTGGAACTGCTGCCTACCCAGAGGCCAGACCCTGCAAAGTGTGTATCCCTTTACAATTAATCATTTTTCTATTAGCAAGTGATAAAAACGGCATGGGAACTCATCTGCTAACATCTGTTCTGTCCCCTCCCCCAGTGCTGCCAATTGTCCCCATACTTACAACTGCTATACCATCACTTTCCTATAAGGTGACAGGAAATGGAGGAGAGATAACAGTTTCCCTATTCTCAAGCTTAAAATTAAACATGAAAATTCAACCATTAGCAAGTGAGAAAAAGTAAGGATAATTTTAAATTGGCCTAGGTATGTACATGCCGTGTAAAAATAGTCTCTGAGCTACAAAATTAAAGAGAAGCATATGAAACTCGGAATATAAAGTATAACTTATCTTTAATACATTCAAGTGAAGGAACGTATAACATCTGGCTTTCTAAAGACCTCTTAAGGTGCATAACATCCCTTCTTCAGACTTCTACTCTGCAAAGTAAATAGAAGCAGCTGTTTCTCTCCCTGGTTCCTAGACTATGTATCACACTGAAGAGCCTTCGCTCTGTAATGATCTGCAAGAACACAGGCTCAATATTGGATGAGTCTCAATGCATATTTCCTTAAAAGGCCTACAGAGAGCCATAAACTAAGAGGCATAAGGACTACGCAGCGGTGATAAGAGGAACGGACAGCGTGGGTATGCAATGGAATAGCCCCTAAAGATCACCTGATATATTGACTATTGAAAGTGTTCATGCTCTCATTAGTCTGGTGTGACTTTCACAACTTCCTGTAGCTAGATTTTAGGGTCGTTTTCTTTCTTTTTTTTTTTTTTGACACAAACAGATACTTGAAAGAGAAGACAGATGCTCAGATAGGAAACAGAGGTTCTCTGTAGACCCATGGAAGAGAAAAGTAAGGGACTCCTACATACTCAGGGGCAAACAGAGTCCTTGGGTAGCTGACTTTGTTGTAGATGAAATTTCCTCTGGGAAGATTGAGGTTGGAGTAGGACATGGGGTAGAGAATCCTCTAGGACTGAATGCCACAGGCCAAGTCAGGAGACTTGGAGTTTCAGAGCTTTCCCAAGGAGACCTGACCTCCCACAATATCCTTGTACAACAATGAGCCAGGTGGCTGTGCACTTTGCCACGCAAGCATATGTTATTCCCCAAGGAAGGAAAAATGCTTCATTTTTGCTAACCCCTGGTATTAGTTCTAATGTGTAGCACATACCAACTGGGGAAATCACAATGTTAAGACAGCATTTTTCAGTGCTAGCCTTCTTAAACTCATGGCAAGGGCAATCTTGTTTTTGATGCTGGCTCTGCCTACCTCAGACATGGATATCCAGTAGTACCCTGATAGTAGTAACTCTGGGCTTTGTGAAGCCAGTCAAAGGACAGATCTGGGAATGGCTGAGTCCACACTGTGATGAGACCCACATGCACAGACCCAGATCAGCAGAACATGGGATAAAGGAGGACTGAGATGAGGGTCAAATCACACGTCATGACTTTCAGCGGTTTACTTTGCTATGCACTTCCAAATCTTGCTTCTTCTTTAGTTACTTCACGGCTATGATTGCTACAGCGTGAAAAGCACAGGCACCACACCCAGCCCTAGGTCAGACTCACTGGCTGTAAGAGAACCCACATCCAGCCCTGTATCAGCATCACTGGTGATGCAAGGAAGCCACTTGTTTGACCCGGCTGCCCAGAACTGAAATAATCACACAGAAACCGTATTAATTAAAACACTGCTTGGCCCATTAGCTCTAGCTTCTTAATGGCTAACTCTTACTCTTAATTTTACCCATCTCTAGTGATACCGCAATGTTGTGGCCTACCAGTATTACAGGCTGTAAGAGAGCCTGGAGGGTTCTGGCTTGTGTTCTGCTTTCCCATTCAGATGGCGAGCATACTGTCGCCATTGTAGTCTTGTCCATGACAACACTTGTCTTCTTCTCAGACCTCCTGTACTCCCAGGTGCTTTTGCCTTGTACCTGAGGACAAGTCCCAGTTTTAGGGGCCTTTTCAGGCTACCACAATGCATCCTTAGTCCGGTACCCAATTTTTTTAGCTTTTATCCTCTCTTTTTTCATCTGGTAAATGGGTTGTTTTCATCTCATCTAAGCCTTCTATGCTATCTCCACTCCTTTTCTGGTTCACTGGTTGCTGTAGTGAAGCAAACTGGTATTTCATTGTCACATAGGTACCACGTCTACGGTAAGAGCAGTTGAAATGTACTCATTACCTCTGCGCCATGAGCCTTCTCTTTGGTTGAGGTTTGCTTATGCACCGGGTTGAAACTGGGAGTCTTTTCAAGCCATCCTTATGGAAACGCTATTGGTCCCAAGAGTTTTGCTGCAAGGGTCCACGGAGCCACAAGCCTTCTCTGTGCTGTCTTGAGGGAAAGGGTGTCACTCGACATTCTGTGTAAGGATTTCTCTCAAGGACTTGCATGCTTCCTCTTTATCATTCCAGAATATAAAATGGAAATGAGAGGCTTGCTATCCTCTGAGACCCATCTTTTGCAATTGAGATATAATTAAATCAGAGCAGATTGAGCAATGGATCAATAACTTTTTAAACTACAGATATGGCTTACTAAGTAAACAGGATGACTCTCTCTTGGAAATGTTTTTTTTTAATTTTCTTTTAATTTTTTTTTAAAAAACATTTTGTTTATATATATATATACATATATATATATATATATATGTGTGTGTGTGTGTGTGTGTGTGTGTGTGTGTATGTGTGTCCGAATGCCACATGTCTGTGAATGCCCTCTGAGCCCAGAAGAAGGTTTTGGATCCCCTGGAGCTGTCATGTGATTTTCCAGATGTGGGTGTTGGGACCCAACCCCAGTCCCTCTAGGAGAACAGCAGTGTTCTTAACCACTGAACCTCTCCAGCTTCTGGACATTTTATTCTTGATGCTCCTGTGGCCCTCCCGGCCCTGGCAAGGCCCAAAACAGCTGCTGGCACCAGATTTTTGTTTCATAGTTTACTCTGCATCAGAGTCCAAGAGAGTGGAGTGGGTGGAGAAGCCAATCTCCCCTTCCTCAAGGGGACATTTTTTTTTAATTTCTACCTTTTTAATGTTAAGTAGGGTTTTCATGTAAGCTATAGAGGATTATTTAGATTTGAATGTCAAACAGACAACAAGCAGCCTTTTAGTATAAATACGTTCTGTGCAACATGGCGAAAACCAAAACACTTTTTTTTTTTTTTTGCTAAATCTGGCAATCCTCAGAGCACAGCTTGTTCTGCTTTTCTGACAACACAGCAACTGTTAATATCTTAGGCATCATTTTTCATCCCTTCATACCACTTGTCTTCAAAACACTGAGTAGAAATATTTGCCATAAGATAAGAAATAAAGTGGATCATGCCTAATTTTACTTTGAAAAATTAATAATGTCTTTTGATGTGGTTCCGCACCCCCTGCTGTGTTGCGAGGCTAGAGACAGGTATTCCCAAGATTTGGTAGCATGAAAACTGGAGTACTTGGTAAACTGTTTGGATCTAATGACCACGCGTGTGTCTTTAATTGTAGAGCTAAACCCGCCTGCGCACTTTAATACTGTGGTTTTGCACAAGTACACACAGATGCCTGGAGCATTCATATTGTGCAGCTATGCTATTGTTTGCCTGCTCTATGAAGAGAAGAAGGTTTATAAAACTCGTTTGGAGACATGGCATCATGACTAGGGAAGGGAAGCCCATGGAAGGACATGAAAGGGAAATGTTCCTGAGCATGGGTAGTTTAAGGACACTGATTTTGCAAGGAGGAATATTTAACTAGAATCCAATTTAGCAATAATTTCCATCAGGCCATTTACAGTTGGGAAAATTAATGAAAATGTCATCTGTTTAATTACTGTTTGTTACCCTTAATTAAAATGTTAATTGAGTACATTTGTGTGTACAACATACTTAATGTGTTTACTTTTTGACAAAGGAAGCGACAGTGCGTTTTACCTTCGGTAGGCAACTGTTCTGTTGTTCACTTCAATATTCTGGAGGAAATATGAATATATTTAGGGGTTTTAAGATCGGGGTTTGAAAAGTCATTTTCCTGTGAGGGCTGAAGGTAGCAGATATGAAGGAAATCAGCTCTTTAATCAGCAGAGAGGAAATCTACTGGAAGTGTGCATTTTAGACTTGTATTTGCATATGAGAAAAAGGACAAAAATTAATCAGCTGTAAAATGTCCATTTAGGATGACATTTGTAAGTAAAGAAATTGATTATGGAGAGATGTGCCTTAAACACAGGCTGTCTCCTAACAGCAGAGGCTGGAGGATAATGAGAACCTTTGTGCTCTTTCATGGCGACACAGCTTTGACCTTTTCGTTTGACCAACATTTGAGATAGTTGTTTAAAACAACACGGAGACCTAGGTTTCAATAGTGGTTCAAAGTTCTGTTATGACAATGGTCGTAATTTCTCTTTTTCCACACAGACTGACCCATGTTTAGGAAGTAAGCAAATGCAGGTTTTGTTCCAAAGGCAAAAATATATCCCATATCAGCATAAAGACAAAATGGTTCCTTTTCAAATAATTTATGAAGTGTAATGCGTTTCAAACACAACACCAGCCAGGCAGCAGCTTCCACTGGGTGGGATCTATCAGCCAGCCTGGCATCTGAGGAACATGGAGACAGATGATGGAATAGACACACTTCACTGTTCCAGAGCTTCAAGCGTAAAGGTTTCTTCTCTCGCTGCAATCACTCCTGTTTTTTGTATTGATAAAATCCCAGACTGAAGTTGACTAGAAAAAGATGAACTAGTGCATATGAGGAAGCAACAATTATAAGAATAAAAAAGTAACTCTTCTTTTTTTTTTTTTAAAGTAACTCTTCTTATAAGTTCTCACTTAGTCATCAGCCATCCTGTGGGTAGATGATTCCTATTACACAGATGAGGAAACTGAGGCCTAGTTTTTGCCAGGCTATGCAGCTGATAAACAGTGGGGCTAGAAGTCAAGACAAGACATTCTGGATTCAGAGTCTATCCTGTTCTTCTCCTTGTCTCCCTGTGAATATTGAAAAGATCCAGTTCAAGACAAAAGAAAAAAAAAGCGTTGAGCAATTATGTCTCAACCCACTGTGGCAACTATAGAAGGCACATGTGTTAACACTTTGGCTTTAAACTTAATGGCTTGCTTATTTATAGTGTTTTAATGACCATTAACATATTAAAGGAAGATTAAGAACAGTCAAGGGGAGCATGCGCTTGAAAAGTAAGTTTTTTTGAGAATAGTTGATGGTTTTCTCATATGTCAGAAACCCTCGCATTTGTGGAGCTGTGTGGTCTTAGTTCTACCACTTGCTTGTGGAATGATCATGGAAGACTTATTGAACCTTGATAAACTTTCTGTCTTCTTTTATAAAGTGAAGATGGTAATTTGTTCCTCAGAGGCTTGTCAGAGGCTTAAGGACACAGGAGAATGTTAAATGCCTCCCAAGGAGGAGTCTAGCCTCGGTCACACTGTTAAATGGTCTCTTCCAGTTTTTACCCTAAGACTTTTCTTGGCAGGTCTCTTGGGGGAAAGCATCCCTTCCATAGACTCCTCGGGAGGAACAGCTAAGATAGCTTGGTCTCCAGCCCCAACCATCTGCCCGCTCTTAGGCACAACTGCTTTTCCAGCCAAACACCTTCAGATGACTTGGCTGTGGCCACTTTGCTGGCAGGTCTTGAAGATACTTTTCTACTCTGACTCAGCTGTCCGTAATTTTCCAATCCCCCTTTCCTTCTCTTAACCCTTCCCACTAGATCTGTACCATAGTCGGCACCTTTTGTTCAGGCTGCCTTGCCACTGAGATGGTCTTCCATGTTTATACTTCATACGTAGCTGACCTGCCTCCATAGGAAAATTGGAAAACTGAGAGACTTGGTGTTTTTTTTTTCCTGTTGAATCTCTTGCTTGTAGAGGACAGTAGGGATTGGAGTCTTGATAGCTGCTGTGTTGGCTACATGCTGAGCTGTACTGCATATGAGCTACAAGCAGCACACATTGCATAAGCAAATCTTTATGTTCATAATTATCAATTTAGACATTAGTTAGTGCCTATTGGGATTGGGACAATATATGTGGTTATGTGCTTTAACTTGCCCAAGAGAATAGTTGATCTCAATTTAGATGGTTTGTCCGTAACTAGCAGTGGGTATTTATTTTAAATTAAGATTGACATTCTCCATCTGTCACACTATTAGAAATATTCACTAAGAGCTCTTCCACTTTTCAGAGTTCTATTCCAACAGGTTTATCATCTACTGGTATTGTAGAAAACAGATCATTGAAGAGAAAGATGCAAGAGAACATGGCTTCAAGGAGTTTCCTCCTGAAGATGGGTTTAGAAAGGGTGAAGGGGGCATGCCTTGGGCTGGTTTACCGCATCACCCATGTCCAGGGTTTTCTACAGTGAGAGGGCAATTGTTGGTAAAAGTCTCCACACAATGTTGGAGAGAATGCACGTGCCTTGTTACATCTTTGGTACCTATCACATATCGGGGTCCAGAGATACTTGGATACATCATGTGACAACAGTAGAAAGGATATGGAGAGTCATTTGACTTTCCCTGGTCTCAATCGCTCCCTTTTCTGCTGTCCAGCTAGCAATGCTGTCCTAATTAAATAAGGCCCTGTGACCTTGGGAGGTGCTAGGGTGTGCGTGTAGCTTGTGGAATGTTAACTGAAGGGGCAGCTCCCCCTATGCACCTGTGGAATGCTAGGAAGTACATTTTGCATTGTTATGTGTACTGTATTATGAATCATAAACTTTTGGATTTTGATCTGTTGTTGTTACATGATGTATCCAAGCGTCTGAAAAATCCTGATATGTAATAGATACTGAGTATACATGTTTGTTTGTATCTATGTGTATACATATGCACGTATGTGTTGTATATCTAATGTATATGGAACAGTTTCATCATACATTCTTGAACTTACAATACATCCTGAATTTTTTGTTCCATTTCACAAAAGAAAAAGATTACAGTTAAGGCTTACTACATTAATTTTAGTATGCTTACTGGGTTTAGGACCTTAGCAGGGAATGACTTCAAGTTTTTCAAAATGTGATCTGCATTTTAAAAAGTACTGCTTCTTACTAGAAACAATGGGCTTTATGTGTAAATTGGCTTGTGTCATTCGGACTTCAGGCCCTAGTTCAGCTTGGGGGTTCCCCAGACCATGCTCTACCTTGGTACCCACCGTAGTTTAACCATGCTGAGTTCTGGTAAGGTAAGTGATTTATATGGGGTATTTGTTCAACATCTCAAACGTTCTAAACTCTTAAGCTACACGCTAGTGTCTCTGATTTTTGTCAATCCCCAGTATAATGATTAACTCTTGGGTAGTACTTGATTCTAACAAGGTGTTGTATGGCGCCATCTTCCAAGCATAACAGCCACCATCTTCATCAGAAGAGCTACAACTGCCTTCAAGAGACCCTCCAGATTAGGCCTCTTGACTGTTGTTTCTTCATAGAGTGGAAGGGATGTGGAGGGTCATTTGACTCTCACCTGGTCTCAATCACGCCCTCTTCTATTGTCCAGCTAGCAATGCTGTCCTAATTAAACAAGGCCTTGTGACCCTGGGAGGTGCTAGGGTATGCGTATAGCTTGTGGAATGTTAACTGAAGGGGCAGCTTTCCCTATGCAGTTGTAGGGAAGTATAATATGTGTTGGGTGAGACTTTCTGGGGGTTGCTTGGCACTGGGGTAACCCACACTCCCATGAATAACCCTTTGTTTGTGCTCTGTAAGTAAGCCTGGTGAGGGAGAATTGTCTGTAATTTGTCAATCATGTTATAAATAAACGGTGATTGGCCAGGAAGAAAATATAGACAGGAAAATATAGACAGGAAAACCAGACAAGAAGTAGAAATGATGTAATGAGAACAGGAGATTCCTCCCTCTCCTGCCCAGACCACCAAAGCAGCAGGATGTGATCTGCCCCACTGAAAAAAAAGGTCCTGAGCCACATGGCTAACATAGATCAGAAAAATGGGTTAATCAAGATGTGAGAGTTAGCCAGTGAGAGGCAGCCAGTGAGAGGCTAGAGCTAATGGGCCAAGCAGCTTATAATTGGTGGAGACCTATGTGTGATTTTCTTTAGGGCTAAACAGTTGTGGGGAACCGGTCAGGACAGAAACCTACAGCAAGCAGGCCTGGCCCACTCATGTTACATAAGCCAAGCAAGCTCACTCTCTTACCAAGTCACATGTGGGTGCAGTCAGGTTTGATGGTAGTGCTCTATAAGGCTGGAGTATATGTTTGTTTGTGTTTCTCTGGGACAAGATTTCCTGAAACACCAGGGTCTATGCCATGCTAGAATGGTGTAGATATTGCTCTCCATCGAAGGCGAGGGTTAAAGAAAAGTGTGCTCTGTTAAAACACCCTCCGTAACGAGGTTTTTAGTCATGGAGATGTTGAAACGAAAATTAACTACAGTAAATATTGAGACTTAGTCTTTCTGTTTCTAATTTCCTCTGAGTTATCTGTGCTTAAGTTTTTTACTCAGTATAGATTGGAAGAAAAAAGGGATGAAGTAGAGAAATGGATGCAATAAAGTCCATTGGTAGATGTGAGAATTGCAACACTCTGTCATTTGCTGAAAAAATACGTGGGAGTAGAAAGGATGATGGAATCAAATATTGCATCCACTGCGCGGGGGACTGGAGACCCTGTTCCTGTTGATTTTCTAATCTTCATCCTCGCTTGGACCATATAACTGAAAAGGTAATAATGTTCACCCTTAACTTTCTACTAAAATAGCCAGAAGACCTTATTGAATATTAAGTATAGCATCTAGGGTGACAGCTTTTTGAAGCTTATCTAGGAGGAGACCTGGAAACCATGTAAACTTCAGGTATGAGACAGGTGATTAGGAGGAGGCCAGGTTACAGTAAGAAGCTGACTGGTGCATGCTAGCAGCCTGCATCCTGGTGAGAAGTCGGGTGAGAGCCACACACCTAATAAAGCCATTGGCATCCCACAGGTGAATGCAGTCTAAAGAGCATGCGTTGCGGAAGTTCAGTGTTTAGCCTTACAAAGGATAAACAAAGCGACAGTGGTTATACAGTTCCATCAGCATGTAGACAGTCACGCATTCGGAATTAGGACTGACAGTGAACTTCAGGGTCCCCGTCCTGGAGGACCATGATATCATGAGACCAATTACAGAAATGTGGGGACAAGAAATAAATTATCATCAGTGGCTGACAAGTGAAGACTTAGTCTCCACTTCAGTGCACACACCTGTTTTGCAAAGCTGGGTCGTCGGGATGTAATTTAATGACAGGTAGTAGGAGCAACTTGACTGCGAGTGTCAAGATGTGGGACTAGACAGGCTCAGGTCAACCGCTGGGAAAAGACAGTGTTGGGGGTGAGTCTAAAGATGGATAGAGTTTGGGATCTCAGGTGCTCACAAAGGGAAAACAGAAAGATGGGAAACTATTTGGAGCCTGGCAATGAGGCGCTACTTACCTTCATCAAGATAATGAAGTCTCTTAAATTAAACTATAGAAGGCAGGGCACCTGAGTCAGAGTAAGTCATAATGATACACTTACAGAACTTTTGAAATAATTGCTGTGGAGTATAGAAGTATTACATTTGTGCTTTCTTTCTGGCTACTGCTTTTGTGGCTCTGTTATTCAAGGCAGTGCCATGTAGATATTACCATAGTATTTCAAGTCACACAGACTCCTACGTTTGCCTGGAGGCTTTGATATATCCACGCTACATTTTGTCATCTTTTTCCTATGGAAGGAAGACCAGGGGACCCTTAATAGATATTCAAGGTGTTCCAGGTTCTGAGTAATTTGGCATCTATACTGTAAAGTCCTGGTCCGTAGGAAAGGCTTCTGGATAACTCATAAATCAAGGAATTAGGAGAGCACATTTCTTTCACTACTTTTCACCTAATTTGAGTGAGTGAGCTAAAAGTCAGCTCAGAGGATTAATTAAAATTTGTGGGCCCAGAGGTCAGAACCTCATTTATTATCATGTAAGTCTTTGGATACGTGTCTTAGTATTGTGGTGGTTCTTTTTCTTTTTTGCAAAAGTGCTGTGCGCATTATGCAATCCAAGTGGGTCATCTGACAGAATACTGGCATCAATAAGGTCATAACAAATATTGATTGCTTTAGTTAGCATCACGGCTGTTGTTCATATTGAGTCATCCATACTTTCAGATTTTCTTGTTAAACACTGAGTGAGATGATTTGTGGGTTTCAGAGAAGGGAGGTGTGCTGGCTAGTTTAAGGTTAACTTGACACAAACTAGAGTCATCTGAGAAGAGGGAGTTTCATTTGAGAAAATGTCTCCATAAGATCAGGCTGCGGGCATTTTCTTAATTAATGGTTGATACGGGGAGGGTCTAGCCCATTGTGGGTGGTGCCGTCCCTAGGCTGATGGTCCTGGGTTCTATAAGAAAGCAAGTGAGCAAGCCATGTGGAGCATGCCAGCAAGCAGCATCCTTCCATGGACTAGGCATCAGCTCCTGCTTCCAGGTTCCTGCCTTGCTTGAGTTCCTGTCCTTACTTTCTTCAATGATGAATAGTAATGAAGGAGCGTAAGCCAAATGAGCCTTTTCCTCCCCAAGTTACTTTGGGCATGCTGTTTTCAAACAGCAGCGACAGCTGACTAGGAGAGGAGAATACTGGTTACTCTTCAGTGCCTTAACTCACTAAATAAAGCTTTTTCTTGCCTTGGTGATGTCTACAGAAAATGAAAATTTTGGAATTTATGTTGATGTACATCAAATTCCAAGAGGAGAGTGCTTTATTCACCCAAATATTGTTGTGAAATATAAATGAGTAAGTCTAATGCTGTGTCTAAATGCATGCATTTAAATTCTGGCCCTAGGGTCAGTCAGATGGCTGTGGGACCTTCATCTTATTCATGAAAACGAAAAGAGGTGAAGAAAATATGTCTATTTGGGCTCTCTACTGAATGTCTGGAGAAGTGTTTCTTGTGTGAGAACTACTTGAAGTTCTGGAGAAAACCCAGACTCCAAGACCTGGGGGTATATAAAATCTGTTCAGCTTGATAACTGATTTGACTCCCAGTAGATACGTCCAAGAAATATTTCGGTCTCTGGATATACCAGCCAAATTATATAAAAGTCAGAAATCAAAATAAAGTACGAAAAGGTATTTCAGAAAGAGAGTGGAATGAGTCAGAAAAACATCAGATAGTTATTTGCTTGGGAAAAGGTATAGAGGGGGGGACTTTTGCAACTGTGTTCTGGAGGCATCATAAAAATTAAAATTGAGGATTGCATGGTCATAGCTGCGCATCTTGTTTGTGGCACACTTTGGGGGAGAGGAGAGGTTCCTGAAGGCACTCTGTAGGCAGGTTGAATGTTCCTTTTGCAAAAGGGTTTTGGAGTTAAGGCTTCAGATTTTTTTGATTTTTAAATATTTGCATATATATAATGATCAGGACCCAGTGGCAAGTGTAAAATTCATTTATGTCTCATATATATCTGACACCATAACCTGTAAGCTGACACAATACTGTATTTTGATTGGGACTCATGGCATGAAATCAGGTATGAGATTTTTACTAGAGACATTTAATGCTCAAAAAATCTTATTTTCAAGCATTTGGGAATTAAGAGTTCTGGATTAAAGATTTTCAATCTATACTCTGGCTTGGCTTTGTTTTGGTGTGGACTACTAAAGTGACCTGATGCTGTTAATCAGTGTTGTTGACCTCTTGGTAGAACTGGAAATTAGAGTCTCTGCTTTAAGACGGAAACGAGTTTGGGTACAAAGCAAAAATTCTAACTCGAAACATCCCCATGGATTTTTAATCTGGCAAAAATGTTTTCATGCCTTTGCTTTTAAACAAGATTTATAAAAGAAGATTACCTAAAGGTAAAGCACAGTTTTCTTTTCCAATATTTTAAATCCAGAGAATGATTGCATTTACTCACCTGCTGTCCAGGGCCTACAGTTCTGTCATTTAAAGAAAAATCTCAACACCAGTTAAATTTTGCAGAGGGGGCTAGACAAGCTCAGCCATGGTTAAACCATGTGGGAGTTATAAACTTTAAGTAGAGAAACAACAGCTGACTGCCACAGCCAAGCAAGTCTCTACCCACATGTATTTAAAGTGGTTGGAGAAAAATTAATAGCGCGGGGATGAAGTCTCTTCCTTTTGTTTTATGGGAAACACACTTCTGCACAGGACAGAGGGCAGTTGGTATTACCATTTTCAGGTTGAAATTGGTGCTTGTTGCTATGCTTCATGTGATGTGCAACATCCTGGGGTTACAGGATCCATACAGGGTGATACAGCTGCTGATGGTATTGGCACCTTGCATAGCAAGGAGGAGAGGACAGAGCTGATTAGGGCTACACAGTGTGGGAATTTGGGGCTCTAGTGGTCACTTGCTGATATGCATTCACAGCTGTATTAGGGAGTCTGGACTGGGACACTGTGCTAAAGATGTGTGTGTGTGTGTGTGTGTGTGTACATATGCACAAATCTACACTGTAGGTATGATGAAAAATATAATTTAAGGTAGTGCCATTTTGTCTGTATCCTGTTTGGGGCATAGTCTGTGGAGGGGGCCCTGGAGATGCTATTGGTTGAGTAGTAGGAGCCAGAGGGTTTCATCTTTTCAGACTTTAGAATATTCTGCACACACATGATGAGATATCTTAGAATTAGTACCCAGGTCTAAATAAGAGACCTACAACATAGACAGGATTTCTTTGTAATATAATAGTATCTCATCTATGTCTATCAACATTTTATAGAGGGAAAAAAATCAAATCAAAGCTTAGGTTATCTGGATAACTTTAGCAAATAGCTATTTTTATTAGTGAATTTACTTTTTATTTTTAAAATGTTTATCCAGTGTGTGTATGTAATTTGTGTGTGTGCATGTATGTTCATGCGTGTGAACCTTTCCTAAGGTTCTTGCGTGTGCAGGTCGGTGGACTACCTAGGGTGTTGGTCCTCATATGCCAATTTGTTTGTGGTTAGGGCTGTTGTTCTCAGCTGCTGCATATATCAGTCCAGCTACTTCTCATCTGGCTATAGGGATCACAGATATGTGTTACTATGTCTATAGTTGAAATGGTTTCTTGGGATTTGAAGTCAGGTTCCCATGCTTGTGTGGCAAGTACTTCACCCAGTGAGCCATTTCCCTAGTCCTGCCCCTGAGATTAGAATTTAGACGTGCACACAAACTTGAAATCAATCCTATGCTCTTCATACCGTAACCTTGTGACTTTTACTCTCTAACCTTTTAAACACTGTCAGGCTAATGGACAATAATTCCATTTCCATTAGGAGATGGAAACCTCCCTAATCTGAAAATGCTTTAAGAAATTGCTTATATATGATGGAGATCTTTCTCGGGAATAGAAAGAATATTTTGGAAAATCAGCTAGGTCTTATGAGAGTATTAACCTGAGCCACACTTGTTCACATTATTCTGGGAGAAAGATTCACAAATGCCTCATACTTCTCAATTGCTTACTAGCTCACCCCGTTACATGGGCACAAACTGTGCTCTGCGAAACAGTGAATTGAGTCCTACACACTCCCCAGAGTCTGACACATTTTTTTTGAAAAAAAAAATGACCTTAGGTAGGAAAGATTTGAATCAAATAATATACCCATTCAGTGGAAACAGGGGTGTCTCAGGTTTGCCACAACCTATGTTTTAAAAGCTTCACATTTTATGCTGTAAGAGTTCTGCTTGTTCATGCTTTATAACACACAGTTGAATGGTACTGTTATAGACATCCACTTCCTTCCTGGAGGTGGAATGAATATAACATAATCCATTCGGCCATAGATGAGCTATAAGAAGGGCTGCTTCTGGCTTTTAGAGGTAAATCATATCTATGGAGTGAGTTAACATTTGGGCTGTTTGCAGTGTATTGAATTTGCTTGCTCCTCATGGCATTCACTGAACTCAAATTTATTCAAAGTTGTTCATATTAAATTTAATAACCTTAATTCTAGCAAGTTACACCTATTATAAAACTCCTTAGAAGATTATATGGCATTTGTGGGGGGTTTTGTCTTCTAATAACTGAGACATTTTTAAATTAGGTACCCTTACTTAACCATCTATTAGTAGAAGTCCTTCATAATTTATGACTTTTATTGAATTAGTTCGGAATTCAGTGGTCTTGTCTGATTTTATCTTAGTGATTTGACATGGAAGAATATAAAACTAGACAATAATCTTAGTCTTTCAATAGAGTTTGATGAATTTTCAAAGAACATCTGCAATGTATTCATCACTGTGCAAAATGTAGTTGGTTTGAAGGAGAAGAAGAAATCCCGTCTTTGGAAAGCATTGTCTGTTGGGATGATGGCAGGTAAGATCTATGTCTCAGGCACTTCCTTTGTGGTTTTCTGGACAACATTCTCTTTGAATTGAGCCAAAGGAGGAAATAACCTGTCTTATCATACTTCAGAGAATTACATTTCTTCCATTCTTTTTTTCCCCTCTTCTCTCTCAAGGGGAGAGCTGTGGAGAGGGGTCACTGAGAATTAATGAGAACTCTTTATTATGAATAGTTAGAATTTTAGCATCATTATTTTCAAATAACTATAATTACAAAGAACGCCTAATGGTATTTCTTGGAATGTCTTCAGTTAGACAAGTCTTTGGACTTGTTTGAATGAAAAACTAAAACATTAATTGTAATTAGTTTTATATAATTTGTACATTTATCCATATGGAAATTGGCATTCTTAGGCTTTTCAAAGTTGCTCTATACCTCATTCAGGTGGGTTCAGTATTGATTGGCTGTTTTCTAAATATGTTTCCACCTTGCTAGTTTACCAAGTTAAATTCTCTTTTAAAATAGAAAATAAAATAAAATAAAATAGATGATAAAAGATGTCAATGGTGGCTTGTTCCTTTAATCACCATTTGGGAGGTGGAGGCAGATGGATCTTTATGAGTTTGAGGCAAATCTGTTTTACATAGTAGTTGCAGGCCAGCCACAGCTACATAGTGAGACCCTGCCTGTCTCAAAACAAACAAGCAAAAAATAAAAAAAATAAAAAAGATAATGGTAAATACACAAGTCAATACTCAACTAAAGAATCTCTAATTCCAAATGAATGGGGTCCATGCCAGTGATTTTAAAGAATACAGCATAGCAATACCAGTGATCTGTTCAGTATAAAACTCTGTGTCAAAGTTTCACCGTGTTAAACGTCACCACTGGCTGTGCATTGTGTGTTTACACACACACACACACACACACACACACACACACACACACACATATAATTAGGGGTGAATTAAGACTTTCAAAACATTAGCCTGCTAGCTCTTTACGATACTCAGTTTTATCTTTTGCAGCTCAAAGGAAGCTGCCTGAAGTCTCGGCAGAGTGTCCTCTTAGCTGAAGTTGTTCATATGCTCATGAAGTGATGTCTTGCCTACATTTTGTAGTTAAGGGCTCAATGTTTCTCTTATATGTAAAAATTTTCTATCAAATAACAGATCGGGAAATGCCACGAGCTTTTCTCTGGTCTTTAAAAGTGTTTTAAGTTATTGCCATAGCAAGATTGGTAGAGTTGAATTTTAGAGCAATTCTCCTTTTCTCTTATAAGAGTTTGGATTTTCCTGCAATTCACATTGCCTCTTGGTCATGTTTACCTTTGGTGACAAAATGCTTTAGTTCATGCTAGCGATCACCCCACTTGGTTCTCACACCTTCTTCATTAATCCTAACAGATGTGAGGAGGAAATCAGGCACAGTGGAATTTATGAAAGTAATTTATCAAGCTGAGGTGATATTTCAGGAGGTGAGATCTATAGCAAGGATGTAACTGTTTTAATTGATCTTTGAAGTGTTGAGCAACTTAAGCTATTGCAGGATTGTAGATATTTTCTCACCTTTTAATGTCATTTTTTTTTCAAAGAAGGAAACTTTCTAACCTATCACAAATATACTTACCAACAAGTTCTTAATTTGTTCATCCTAATGGGTTTGCTTTATGATAACAAAACTGTAAATGTCTTAGCTAATGTTTAACCAGCATTTTTACATACCGGCCCTCTGTGCCGAATTCATTACTTGAATTACTTTGTTGAACCTTCATCCTACTCTGTGATTTAAAAAGTTGAGTGGTAATCCTGTGAGGGAGACAGAGATAATATCCAAGTCATGCCAAGTGTGTGAGGCGGAAGTTAGAATTTGCCAGACGCCGAGTTCATGTGCCTCATAAATGTAGCCACCTCAATTAAATTCGTAGTCTTGGAAGCTTGCCTGCCTTAGCTTGCTAGAACTTTTTCAGCCAGCCCTGTGTTACTGCATTTCCTGAAACAGACTGAAAATAACTTTCTTTACAGCATTAGAAGAGAATCTTAACTTTTGACAACTCTGTTGTTCATTAAGTAATTGCACATACATTATATATGCTGCAATATGTTAAAGAGAATAAAGAAAACAAGAAAAATAAAAAGAAAAGGCCAATTTGTCTTGTTCTTGGCCTCTTACCCCATCCCCTCCTTTGCTTCTTAAAGAGTTGGCAAAAATGTGTGAAATTAATTCATTTTCAAATTGCAACTGCTCCAACAAAGGCTTTCCCTAAGGGATGTAGGTCTGCAGATATGATGTGCTGTGTGTCTCAACTTTTCCAGCGAGCACGCCCATCTTCGCTGGTCACCCCAGTCTTCTAGAAGACACAGCTGCCTTCTATACTTAGAATCTTCTGTTTCTTGCAAAAGCTCCTTCCTGTCTTTCTCAGGTTTAATGCCGCTTCTTCAGAAGGTTCTCCTCTGATGCCATGGCTATGGTGACTCTTCTCTGGTACCTCTGCAGCACACATCCCTGATTGCCAGCATAGTGCTCTTCCATCTGTTGATTCGTCATCTCTACCCACTAGGTCCTCAGCTTTCTGAATCACATCTGTCTTCCTCAGTGGGCCGATGCTGCTCAGGTGCTCAACTGATACTTGAGAAGTGAATAGAAGGAAGAATGAATAGGAGAGTTTTTATTAAGGAGAGAAAATAGTTGAAAGGCACAAAATGCAGCCAAATATCCTTTGAATAAGCAGCTGAGCAGAGCTAATGGGATGAGTAGCAGCCAGAGGCAGATAAAGGCACTTTCCTTTAGTTCATGAATCCCAGCCTTGAGTACCACTTTGAAACTAAATAAGGCCATCCTAGCTTCCTCAGAAAAAGAACTGTATTGCCAGCTACTTCTTTTACTATGTGAAGATCCAGGTCCAAACTCCAGACCTTAGCTTTACTATAACCCCAAGGGAAGCAGCTTGCACCCTGCTATAGATAATGAAGACTGGTCGGTGGTGCATAATGGCTTTTTGGTTGTCTCAATTTTTCTTTTCAAGACTTCAGAATTCAAAATAAATGACATGTTGTAATGTACTGTTCTTTATTTTGAAAAATGTGATTATTAGAGTTAAAGATTAAGTTCATACTGTTCAGCTTACTCTTTTGCATTTAGGAGTTCAGAACTGCGTAGAGTTAGGGGGGAAAGATATAATTAAACATAAATAACAGCTGCCAGGCAACAAAGGATCAAGAACAGAAATGTTAAATTATAATAGGAGAATGGTCAGAAAGACTAGGCCGGCAACAAATTTCCTTCCATTGCAAACTCACGGTGGAAGAGGTCAGTCAATCCCGTCTTTCAGGCCTAGATTGGAGAAACACAGAAATGAGAATGACAGGAAATCACTTGCCTAAAAGATGCGAGTGATGTTATTACTTCAAGGAAATTGGAACCTGAGGTGGTGAGCTCCCTTGAACTAAGCAGGTGAGAACTGAGGAAGGATACCAGCCATTCTCTCCCTCTGGACTATGGTCCTTATTCATGTAACTATTTAACATGGGAACAAAGTGTACAAGATAAAAACAAAAAAGAAAACAAAGTAATGATTGAAGCTTTATCTTTAAAATCAAACAGTTAAGAAACCTTTTCTACAGTTATTCTTTGGTCTTACTGTTCCCATGCTGATATGTCTGTGGCTATGCATATGTTTCTGGAAGGTCTCTGCTGCTGATTTCACTTTATACAATCTTGAACCCTTCTCTCCCACCCCCAAGATTTTCAGTTTCCTTTTGCAACTGACTTGTATTGCACTGTTGGTTGTAGTAAGTAATCATCAAGAGGTTGATTACAGAGATTTTGACCGGAACAAAACTGATGGTTGGGAAGGTACTAATTTTCAGAGGCCAGTGAATTTGTGAATATTTTGCTATGACAATGTGCTTCGTCATGCAGCCCTTTACCAAAGGGAGTAGATGACACACGCTCAAACAATTAAGAACTCTTGTAATTCTGCTTCCAAACAAAAGCCTTCTGCAGCAGTGCCACAGATTCTCCAACAGAGAAATGATTGGGAGACTAGGAACTCCTGTGGGAACTCCTAAATTATCTTGATCGGCTACTACAGTGGTCAGAATTCAGAAAATTATGGTTTGGTCTATGTATTAGTTTGCTAGAGCAGACTAAACTCACACAAACACCACCCTTTAAGACTCTGGCAGAGGGGAAATGACTATATTTACAGCGTGTCTGCCAAGGGCAGCCTTCCAGATGGGCTCACAGCAGTTTAGCTTCCTATGCCCTGGGAATAAAATCCTTCACCGTGGGCAATTCAGACTTATTGAGAAGGTTAGTTTTCTGGCAAACTACTCCAGGCTTTGTCTTGATGAGAATGAGAAATGAATTTTTTTAGACCTCTAACACAGGTGTTTGGGAATTTGTTTTTTGATTATTCTGAATATTTAAGTTGCATGAGTATTTATGGGTTTTTTTTGGAGTTTAAGAAGCGATGCTTAAAATTACATTATAGACTAAGGAGTTCGTTTTGATGTTCAAATTCACTTTCTCAAAGATACAGAATTCTTGCTTTGATGTGGAGAAAGTGTTTCAAAGGAAACAAATACTTTTTCAGAAATTCAAGCTATTAGCTAATAGCTGTAGCAGGAAGTGGTAAGTAGAAGCCTTAATTCTTGTTTATGTCTCCACTGAGGAGATAATAGCTTTTTTGCTTATACTTTCAATTCTATAGGTTTATTTAAAATGTCAGGATGTGAAAATGTTGACTTAACTGCGTTCCTGCAATGAAATACATGATGCATGAAATTCTGACACAGTTATAGGCCTTTGCACTCTGCTTACTTTTAAGATGAAGTGATTTCAATTTGCTGGTGAAGAAGGTATTCTTTTGATGTCAGAATTTGATGTTAGTATTGATAATGCCATTATCTCTGGCCTTAATTCACGTGTTGATTTTTCTCCTGTCAATTTTCTCTCTGAGTACTCGGATATTAGCTGTTGTTCACTGCTTTTGCTGGGTCTTCTGTGGTGGGAATTGATATCCAAATGCTGATTGGGAAAGAACAAATTTTGAATATCAATGTGCGTGGCAAGAAAATCTTCCCGCTTCTTCCTGGAGAAGCTATACAGTATCACAGAAAGGATGTGGTTGTTAGAATTTGACCCATTCTGGCCAAAGCCTGTTTTTAGTTCTTAATCATGAGCTATATATCATCAATGGATTTATTTAACTTCCTGAGTCTCAGTTTTCTTATGCACAAAAGGCAGATATTGGTGCAGATGGTGATGGCGTATTGAAAGTGCTTCACAAGAGTTACCTGACATCTTGCTGATTATTGCTGCTATTTGGCCAAACTGCAAAGAACATTTAAGATACATGCAGACAATTTGGTGAGAGCGAGGAATATACCTGATGTCCTGTGCCAGATTTCAAATAAAAGGACTCTATTTAAAGGTGGGACTCACTTTCACTGACTTCAGGCAGTAAGGTTTTCAAATCTGGATGGTTATACCCAGAGGCGTTGTCATACAGTTGGACTCAAATCCCCAAGCTAGGGTTGTAGATGAAGATAGGGAATCCGAATCTTTAAAAGTTTCCATGGTTTCTTCTCATCCGCCAGCCCTGGGTACTGCTTCTTAAGATTCAGACCCAGGTCTTTGGGAACCATTGAACTGATGCATACACATCATTCTTAGGACTCCTTATATATTTTTAATATTATTTTTATTGTAAACAATATTAACATAATACCTTAATTGAAAACTCAACTCATAATTTATATTAGCTTTATGTAAATTGAGTCAACTTTATCTTCTCATGGCTGGCTTATTTGAATCAGTATCCAAAGCAGGACGGCCTACAGATGGCATTTGGTTGACATATCTATCTGTATTGTCTGTTTTTATATCATTGGTTTCTTAATGACACTGTGTCATTTACACTGCCGAGAGTTCTGTTTTGGGTTTGATTGCCCTCTCATAGTGCCAATTAACATAGTGCTTTATTTTTGTGATTTATGTAAACTAGTAATTCAATATAGAGAAGTGATTAGATTCAGGTTCAATTAATTTTTAGATTGTTGCACTTTTAGGGAACTTCCATTCATTGTGGTAAATGAAAAATTTTCTATCTAAGGTAAGTGGGGACTCTAAATTAGCTCTGATGTATTGGACACAATCTAATGTTCTGGATGGTTTTCTTGCTTTTCAACCCCCAAAGATATCTCAGGTTCATCATGTTTATATCTAGAAGTGGAAAGAGCCTTGCTTCAGTGGGGCATTGTATTTTGAGATCATAAATCTAAGGACTAGGAAAGTTCATTGCTCTTGTGTGTCATGACAGTTAGCTTTTCTCAGAAGAGAGATGTAGATACTAACACAAGGTAAGCTTTCTTTGCTGAATACACTACACACTTTGGCTGCAAGTTATAGGGAAATAAATTTCAAACCAACCAGGAAACTTGCTTCCTCCTGGCTAGCTTTCTTAGCGCTGGAAGGTACTATGCAGGCTGCTGGGGGAGGAAAAGACATTAGTGGTCTTATGTAGTCCTGGACAATGCATGCTGCAATGCCAACTTGTCAAGAAAGATGTACCTATGGGTGCAATAGGGCCAGGGCTGTTATGCGATAACTAATTGTATTCTGATTGATTTGTGGCTAATTCCGCAGGAAGAAATTTTATGCCTGATACTGTAATCCTTGTCAAAAGCCCACAATAGGGAGGTTATATGCCCTAGCATATGCTATTGTCATTTTAGTAAACGTTCATATTGTCCACTTGGCATCTGAATATTATATACATCCATAGACCTATACCTCGGAAGCTTTCAACCTTGGTCAGGCAACTTTTATTATTCATTTATTTTGGAATCAACAGCAGTCAATAGAGAGAAGCCTAATTGGTCAAAGTGCTAAGAACAGGAAACGGAGTGTTCAGTCCCGAATGGGACATCTATCTATATTAACCTTCCATCTCTACCAAAGCTCAGGGAACATCTTGAGAGAGGAGGTGGAAGGAATGAAAGAGCTGAACGAAAGATGGAGAGGAGTGCTATGAAGTGCTGTCTGCTGGACACGACCCACCTATAGCTGTAATGAACTCACAGTAGCTGTGGTTACCAGCACAAGACCGACATAAGATCAAACCAACTGAAATGTTAGGTGGGAAGATGATCTCCAGAGTCCATCCCAAACTGAAGAGCTATTGGTGATGGGCGAGAAGGGAGGTTGACCTTGTTTCAAAGGATAGTCCGATGGACAGGCACTACGTCCAATTACTACTTAGACTTAATTTTAAAAAAAGGTATGAAATTGTGAGGTGGCCATGTGAGGAAGGAAATAAAAGAGTTTATGGAGATAAATAGTCATAGATATGATTGTGTTTTGTTGTCTGCATGTATGGAATTCTTAAAAATAAAACTTTTAAAAGCATAAAATCACATCAAGGTTACCATGTGAATAGTTGTTACCTTGAGATGTGCATCCGAGATCCATGGGGAGATGGTAAGTTGCAACTGGGTAGACGAATAAGGAGTTCAGTGGGAAGACCTGGGTTGGGGATGTAAAGAGTCACATGGTAAGAGATTGTCCTGCATGGTTGAAGGAAGAAGTCGTTATGTACAGTATTTCTGCGGTGCACCTCCATTCCTTAACATCTGTATGCACCCCAGATTTCTGCTCACCCTTTCTGTTTAGGGTTACGAGAACAATGATCAGAAGTGCATCTAGGAACTACTTTAAGATCCTCAGCTGCGCCATCTCTTTCCTCAGTGATCGTGAATGTGTGTCAGGTCTAGTCTCTGAATACCGACATGCTTGGAAAACCATTTTCTGTTCCATGTCAGATGCAGAACATGACAAAGAAACAAACATTTGTGGGCCAGATAATGGGAATTCTGGGGTTAGTAGATCTTATCCTGTGACCTCCCTCGAAAACTCTCGTTAGCTATGCGGGAAGCTGAGGCAGGAAGATCAAAATATCGAGATCTTCTTGGATATTCCTCTTTTTATTTCCCATAGAGGATGTGATGTTTAAAATGTCTTGTGGATAAACAAAAATCAAACTAGGCTTAGAGGCAACGAGAAAATTTGAGTTTTACTTTCACTGAAATAATCATACAATTGTTGGAGGAACTGTTCTATGAAGAAAATTTTTGTATTCAGTATTTGATTACCTTGAATTATTAAAAATGTTAAATACTCAAATTTTTAAATTTTGATTATTATTGTTCAGAGCAATCAATTGATGTTCAAGCAACATCTAATGCTGACAAATGAACACTTTTATTATAAGTCTGCACATTATTATACTTTCCTATTAATTTAATTTGCTGTTCTTTAGTATAAGCAGTGTTCCATCCCAGGTATGAATCCATCTTTTTTGGAGTTTAAAACAAGAATTACGTTGACTTAGTCCTTACTGATAAAATGACATTCACAGTTTATAGGCTTGTTTATTCTATTCTGAGTCCTACGTCCCTCTGGACTCATTTTAAAAGCAAAATGTCAGTGATTAAAGAAGATACTTGCTCTTAGAGAAGGTCATTGTTGACACTTTATTTTATCAGCATCATGGGCCCTCTTGGATCTTTGTCTTAGGCTATATGAATTCATTTATTCATATTTGTTGAACCTTTTAATAGTAGGTACTAGGGATATGATGGTGAGTATGCTAGACAGGGATTTGTTTCTTGTGAAGCTTAAATCTACCAGGAGATGTAGATACTAAACAAATAGTGATAAATCCTAATGGAAACGAGTACTATGAAAACACCCGAGAGTACCGTGAAAGCCTGTGTCCGGGGCTATGACTTACAGGGGAATGGGTCAGGGAAAGTTTTTCTGATGAAGTGGGGTTCAAGCAGGAATTTGAAGGATGAACAAAGATTTAGGAGAAGTGGCTGTTTGAGCAGGGAAGACAGCAGGCGAGTAGACAAAGAACAAAGTGAGTGATAGTCGCTTTGAGGACCAAACAAAGACCACTGTGGAAGGGGTGAGAGACCCAGGGGATACTGGAGTGGAGAGGCGTGCAGGGAGAAGGTCAGGCCAGACTTTCCTGCTCATGACGAAGACTGCTAGGTGTTCAGCGAGCTGCCAGAATCTTCTATACATTTGCCTGGAGTATAAGTGATACACTGGAGGGACCCAGGAGTCCCTGCTGTGATGTCAAGGGAGACTGAATGAGAGACAATGGGATTAAGGACAAGAGATGAGAGTATTCTGAAGGAAGACAGAGCACAGCAATTGCTTGACGATGAATGTTGAGGAATATGATAGTGAGGTAGCATGGTCTTGAATAAGTTGAAGGATTTGATTTTGAAGGTACAGGCTGGGGTGGAGTGAGAGAGAAGGTGCTGATTCTTGTGTATGTAACCATGAGAGAAAAGGAGGCTATCAATTTAAGAATGAGGGGACATGGAGGGGTGAGAGGAATCATGGGATGGGGTGGAGACGGGGTACTTGGGAGGGACCGGAGGGAGGAAAATGATATAATCCTATTGTAATTAAAATGTATTAAAGATAAAACCAAAAGAAATAAAAATTAACCTTATTCAAAATTCTCTCTCCATGTGTACATGTGTGTGTGCATGTGTGAGTGTGTGTGTGTATGTGTTTGTGTATATCTTAACCAAACTAAATAGTATTGCTGTAAGTAGTTTGAAGGTCCTGTAGAATTCCGTAAATAATCTTTGTGGCCCTAGACTTTAGAATTTTTTTTTAATGGCTGCTTCAACCTGTATACATTTGTGTAAGTTAATTTGTTTCATCTGGGTTTAGTTTTGGTGGGACACATACATCTCGAAAAAAACCCAAAAGTTCATTTAATCACTGTATCATATTTTGTTTTCATATTCGTATATTGATATGTATTCAGACTATTTTTTTGTCAATTTTGAGCTAAATAAAGCACAGCTTTATGTCAGCCCATAATTTTCTATCTTGAATAAATATACCTAGGAAGTGGGAATCGCTGTGCTGTATGGTATGTACATATATTTAACTTTCATAGCATATATTAACTTTTATAAATCTAAATACATATATATAATTTATAGATAAAATTCTGGCTGTATAAAGCTGCCAAATTATTATCAAAAGTGGTTGTGGAGCCTCCATGGGACAGAACTAGGCCCTCCATATGTGGGAGACAGTGGTGAAGATTAGAGTATCTGTTAGGCACCTGCCAGTAGAACCGACATCTATCCCTTGTGCATGAGCTAGCTTGTTGGAGCCCATTTCTTATGATGGGATGCCATACTCAGCCTTAATGCAGCAGGGAGGGGCGTGGTTCTGCCCCAACTTAATGTGCCAGACTTTGTTGACTTCCCATGGGAACCCTTACTCATTGGGAGGAGTGGGTGGGGATTAGACTGTGGGGAGGCAGGGGGATAAGAGGAGGTGTGGGTGGGGAGAGAACTGGAGATGGAATGTAAAATGAAACTTAAAATAAAATAAATAAAAGTGGTGTGACAGTTTCCATGACCAGCAATGTGGCTTCAGTTGCTCCACATCGCTGTCTACACCCCGTATTGTCAGCTTTAAGCTTTAGCCATTAGAGTGGGTGTTTATTTTTCCATAAGTGATTATAATTTAATGTATATTTCCCTGAACATTTATGTAGTGGAACAACTTTCAGGATTGATTTGCATATTTCCTCTTGAAATTTTATTTAAGTCTTTGGCTCCTTCTAATTAAAATTTTGACTGTTTATATCATCTCCCTGTGAGAGATTTTTTTAAAAAGTGCTGAATAACTGGGACTTCTATGTCTCCTGCCTCCTCCCAAGGAGAGGGGGCAGAGAGACTGTAAGAACCAAAGGCAGTGGACGCTTCAAAGAACCAGTGTTTTCCCCACATAGCAGGCAATGGACCTATGAGCTCACAGCAGCTGTGACATCATGCGTGAGACCTATTGGAGTTGAAACCAAGACATCCCAGCACGGAGGCACGAAGGTGGGCATGAGATACTACCCAGTCTAGGAGCTAGTGTAATTTTATAGTTGCTGAAGAAGGGAGGGTCAGTTTTCTTTAAGGGTTTGATTCCTAGTAGGTCCACACCATCTCGTGCAGGCTCCACACCCAAGTGTTCTGGGAAACAATTTGACTCTCAATGTTTTTTTATTTTTATTTTTTAAAAAGAGAAAACAGGAAGTTAAAATGGAGTGGAGGTGTGGATTCAGGAGGAGTTGGGGGAAAGAGTAATGAATATGATCTAAATTTCGTACATTGTATGAAATTCTCAAAGAATAAATTCTGGAATGGCGGGGAGGAGGCAGAAATCTTAAATAAATAAATAAATAAATAAATAAATAAATAATAAAAATGCTGTTCCCTAACCTTTGGCACCAAGAAAAAAAAATTCCTTTGCTAGATACATACTGTAAATATCCCACTCTTGAAACTGTGCTTACCTTAGAATTTATGAATGGGTTTTGTGAAGAACAGATGTCTTATAATTATTTATTCTTTTTTTTTTGATTGAGCTGTGCTTTTTGTATCCTATATAAATAACTTTGTTTAAATTTTTCAAAAATTTCTTTTACCTTCTTATGTTTTTAAAGCTTATCATTTATTTTGACTTATTGTTTATTTACTTTGAATATTTTTATGAATTGTGTGATAATCAAATTACATGGTTTGCCTCATATGAACATTTAATTATTATAAAACTATTTATTGAGATAACTATTCTTTCCTCTAAAAACATGAGCTAGAAAAATAATTATCTTTATTTTCTCTTTCATAGCTTATGTATCTGTTTTGATGGCTTCATCATTAGCTAATATTACTCTTTACCATTCTATTTTCTATATGTTATACATGTACATATTTGTTTACAAATATACTTGAGTACATTATATGCAACGACCCACATATGAAATATGAGGAAGAACACGTGGTCTGTCTTTCTTTCCTTCCTTCCTTCCTTCCTTCCTTCCTTCCTTCCTTCCTTCCTTCCTTCCTTCTTTCTTTCTTTCTTTCTTTCTTTCTTTCTTTCTTTCTTTCTTTCTTTCTTTCTTTCTTTCTTTCTTTTTTCTCAGTGTAACAGCCCTGACTGTGCTGAATTCATGCTGCAGACCAGGCTGGTCTCAAATTCACAGAGACCTGCCTGTCTGTGCTCCTCAGTCCTTGCATTAAAGGTGTGCTACATCACACCCAGCTTGTGATTTCTCTTTTTCAGAGTGATTCACCTTGTTTAATATTATACATAGTAAATATCTCAATTTTCATGCAATTTTTTTGACTTCATTTTTTTGAGCTGAATAGTATTCCATTTTACACATGTTATGAATAATTATGATGCTTCCATTTGCTTGCTATCATAAATAAAGCATCCATAGACATGGGGTGCAAATATCTCTGTCGTAAAATATGATGTTCTCTGAGTATATGCCCAGGAGTGAAATAGCTGGGTCATATGATGTAGACAGAGGCAGCTTGTTCATTTCCCAGCCATCCAAACCCGAAATAATCACACAGAAACTGTATTAATTACAACTTGGCCAATAGCTTAGACTTCCTATTAAGAACACCTTAAATTAACCCATTTCTATTGTTTTGTATTTTACCATGAGGCTTGCGGTTTACCAGTAAGGTTTCAAGGGGTCTGTCTCCTTAGGCAGCTACATGGCGTTTTCCTGTCTCTGCTTTCTTTCCTCCTCTATCTTCTTGGGATTCCCACCTTACTCTATGCTGCCTTGCTGTAGGCCAAGGCAGCTTTATTCATTAACCAATAAAAGCAACACATATGCAGAAGGACTTCCCATACCAATATTGTATTTACGTTTTTAAGTTCTTGAGAAGCTTTAAGCTAATTTCCATTGAACAGTATTAATTTGTGCTTGCGCCAGCAGTGAATATGAGCTCCCCCTTCTCTACATCCTCTCTAACATTTGTGGTTAGATTTCATTTTTTTAAATTAAATTTATTTATTTATTTTATGTCCTGACTGAAGCTTTCCTTCCCGCCTCTCCTCCCCTTCATGTTCTCTCCCCTCAATTCACTCTTCCTCTGTTTCTGTTCAGGAAGGGGCAGGCCTACCATGGGTATTAACAAAGCATAGCATGTCACGTTGCAGTAAGACTAAGCACCTCCCCTGTATTAAGTCTGGGCAAGGTGACCCAGTATAAGGAATAGGGTACCAAAAGCCAGCCAAAGTGTTAGGGACAACCTTTCCTCCCACTGCTAGGTGTCCCACAAGTAGACCAAGCTGCACAATTGTCACATATATAGAGAGGGCCTAGGAGGTCCCATGAAGGCTGCCTGGTTGTTGGTTCAGACTCATCTGACTTCAGAGAGATGCTTCCTCAAACTACTTTGAATTCACATTTCCCTGACGACTAAAGATTTTAAACATCTTTACAAACAGTTATTGGTTATTCATATTTATTGTTTTTGAAAATTGTTTATTTAGTTCATTAGATTATTTGTTGATTGACAGTTCTATTTCCTTGGTGTTCAATTTCCTCAGTGGTTGGTAAATTCTGAATATTCACCCCTTGCCATACAGCTGATTAAGATCTTCCATTCCGTGGCTTGTCTGTGTGCTCTGCTGATAGTTTCCTTTGCTTTATGGAACCTTTCCATTTTAATGTAGTCCCATCTGTTGACAGTTATGGCTAGTGCCTTTGCTATGGAAATTCTGTTCAGAAAGTTCACTCCTCCAGTACCTTGAGGAGTTGTTTCTTTGTTTTGGATTAGAAGGTTCAGTTTTTCAGGTTTTAAGTTAATGTCTTTGATCTATTTTGAATTGATTTTTTTTATAAGGTGAAAGATGTGAATCTAATTTTATTTTTCTGCAGGACCACATCCTGCTTTGTCAGAACTTTTCGTTGAATAGGCCAGTGTTTCCCCTAATATATGATTTTTGCCTCGTCTGTCAAAGTTTAAGTGGACATAGCTTTGGTTGGTTTGTTTTCAGGTCCTCTCTGGTTCCACTGGTCTATCTCTCTGTTTTATGTCAGTACCAAGCTTTCTCTATTACTATAGCTCTGTAGTATAAGAAATTAAAAAAACATATCCCATTCATGTTAGCTTAAGAAATTTTAGTGCCAAGGAATATTCTTAACCAAAGGTAAGAGAGACTTTATAATGAAAATTCTGAGATATTGAAAAAGGAAATCAAAGAAAATACTAGAGAATAGACTGACCTAGAATGTTCTTAGATTGGGAGAATTAAAACTGAAAAGACTCAACTACTGAAATTATTCTACGTATTTAATGTAAAACCTATCAAAATTCTGTTGTCATATTTCACATTTCTATAAAAAAAAACAAGAATTCATGTGGAGTCACAAAAGACCATCTATAGCTACAGCAGTCCTAAGGAATAAGAACACAACTGGAGTTATCTCAATACCTGACCTCAAACTGTACTGCAGAGCTATAGTGACAGCCTAATGTTCTTTTCTTCTGAATTGTCTCAGCACATTTGTAGAAGTTAGCCTATACTTTCTGGGCTTTCTAGTTCATTTAGTTCTATGTATAGTTTGTGGCAATACTTCATTTTGTTGATTATCACCTCACTGTAGGGTGTCTAGTGAGTGTTAAAATAAGATAATGAGGCATTCAAGTTTGTTCTTAGTTTTCTAAATTATTTTAACTATTGTTAATTTTTTGCTTTTGCATCTAAACAGTAGGTCCAGGATGTTAACTTCTACAGGAAAGCTTGCTGGAATTTTGGTGGGATCGCATTTAACGACCAGATGAATTTGGGGATAATTGAAGTCACAACAAAATTGAGTTCTTTGATTAACGAATATATTATAGCTCTTCAATAACTTGTGTTTTCTTTTAATTTTCTGAGTCATGTTTTGTAGTTTATAATGTGCATTTACCTTAGTTACTGTTCTATCGCTGTGAAGAGATACCATGACCAAGAAGAAAGCATTTAATTGAAGGCTTCCTTAAAGTTTCAGAGGATTAGTCCATCACCATCATGGTAGGTGGTCAGTCATGTCATGGTGCTTGAGCAGTAGCAGAGAGCTTTACATCCCGACCCACAGGCAGAAGGCAGAGAGGAGAGAAACACTAAACCTGGTGTGCGCTTTTGAATTCTCAATTCCACTCAAAGAGCCACACCTTCTCCACTAAGGCCACGCCCAGTCTTTCTAACCCTCAAGCAGTTTCACTCTGATTACTAAACATTCAAATATAGGATGTGATCCCCTGGAGGCCATTCTTACACAAACCACCACAACGTGTTTTGTATGCACTTTGGTAAATCTACCTATAAACAGTTATTGACAATAACAACATTGGTGGTTTTTAAGATACCATTTAAATGATATAGGCTGTTCATAATATGTAGGAATTGAATTTGTCTTTTATAATAAACTTGCCCTGAAACAAAAGTTTACCTGTTCACCTTAGTAAATTTGTGGCATATTCCTTAACATTTTTATGTAGATAATTATGCCATTCATAGGCTTTTTTTTCAATCTGTATGTTATTAGTTATGAGTTTTTCCACTTATCCATCTGACCTCCATCCATCCATTTACATGCTCACCTCTCTACCTGTCTGTGTAGTTATTGATTGATAACTCTAGTTGCACTGGCTAGACACTCTAACATAGTGATGAACAGAAGCTGTGGGTAGATATGCTTGCTTTATACAGACTCTTAACAGAAAAGCATTGGATCATTTAACACTAGGCATAATCTTGGATGTATTTTATAATTATAAGTGTTTACTATGTTGGATGAGATTTCTGTATGGTCCTACTATGGCAGTGATATATTTACTTAATCACTAAATATTATAAATTTTCAAATAACATTTTAGGAAAAGTAAAATGATTATACAGTTTTGAATGAGTTTTGTTATATGCTAAATTTATAGCATTCTTATAATTGATCTTAATCATTGTTTACTATCCCTTTATATTTTTCTTAATATTCATGTTAATATAAAGGGGAGGGAGGCTGGTCTGTTCTCATTTATTTCTCCATAGCCAGAAGCACAAGTCTATGTGTTCAGTTTGATTTATTTTAAATTTTAAAATAAAATTATAAAATACAACTGAAGATTGATTATCCAGTTGGTGTTTAGACTTACATTTTAGAGTAGTCTGGGTTGAAGAGATAAATTTTGGAATTAAATTCTTAAATGGTTAAGTGTTAAAGTCAAAATTATAACCATAATTGTGTATTATTGTGTGAGAATGAATGAATGTGATGAGAACTGGGCCCAGGGTCAGGCCTCAAGGAACTTCATTTTTAAATACTAGGCAGAGGAAGATAAGCCAGAAAAAGTGGCAAGGAAAAGAACATTGAGAGATGTAGGAAATGCTAGGAATTGCTGTAGAACATTCTACAGGGAAGCTAATGTCAAGATTTTAATGTTGTCATGTCAGGTGAAATGAAAATTGAAAATTGGTCATTGCATTTTGACATAAAAAATTTGGTGACCTTGCCCAGAGCAGTTTAGATATTGAAACAGATATGAGCTTTTTTGTGGTAGAATAAATGAAAATGAAGACAGTACATTTTGATAATTTTTGGAAATTTGACTTCAAAAGGGAGATGAGCAAGTTTAAGACTGGAACTGAGCAATGGTTTGACTAATGTTTTTTTTACTACTTTAAAACAAATTTCTTTTTAAATTAGGAGATGCATGGATTTATAGATAATCCAGGGGAAGACCCTTTGAAAGAAAGGTTAACGAGTTGAGAAGAGAGGCCATTATCAGTATTGGCCAGCTCAGAAGATCTGCTAGGTATGCAGTTCAGAGTTCAAGTTGAGGCTTGATATCAGACACAAAAAGTGACATTTCTTCTTATGACTGAAGGAAGGAAAAGGGACAATGTGCCTAGGAAGTTAGCTTTTCAAGTTTTATGGTAAGAAATTTAGAGTAGCATCTAACTGACAGTTGTATCTTCTGGAAAAATGTTTGAAATCCATTTGACCTACATTAAAATGGATTAGAAGTTTTTAGACTCTCTGTTAGTGTTTAACCTGAAACTATCTACCAGATCAACCATGGAGGATTGCAAGGCTCAGCCACCTTGGAATGTAGCCTGATCAGTTTGGTTATGAAGGGACTCAGTATTGCTGGAGGCTATAATATGGATATTGGTGGTCACTTCGGCCCAAGGATACTCTTTATCAAAACTGCAGACAAATAATTTCTACATTGGTGTCTCTGAAGCAAGGGTGGGAGGCTCAGGGTGGCAGTGGGGAGCAATGGCTTTTTATGTTATATCTTCTATTAGCAGGAATGGGAAGACCCTCCCTTCTTCCCCTGTTTCTGGTCCAGTCCTAACTCATTTATATTGCTGTATCTAGTTCCAGCTGTTTCTAAATTCTGTGCATTTAACTTTTTACTCTTCTTGGTCACCTAGAATCATTATATCACTTTCCTTTGTTTGTCATATTGGGAAGTCAGCTCATGGCCATACCCATGATAAGCAATGCCCTACCACTGACGTTTATCCTCAGTCCTTATATTGCTATTAAAAATGGTTTTATCAGATCTTTCATTTTTCCCATTTCCTCAAGTATTTTTCCCCCTGATTTTTTTAAAGCCACTTCAAATTTCTTTAATGGTCTTACTCTCTGTTTACAAAAAGAAATAAAATACAAACAAACTAAAAACAAATTAAAAAGAACTCTCTGCATTTTTAAAATTTTCAACCTTAATTTAATGTAGGCTATTACTGCCTTTGATGTCAGATGCCCTTCTATATATGTGTTGCTTTTATTGGCTAATGAATAAAGCTGTCTCAGTTAATGGCTTAGCAGAATAAAGCCAGGCAGGAAATCCAAACAGATATATATATATATATATATATATATATATATATATATATATATATATAGAGAGAGAGAGAGAGAGAGAGAGAGAGAGAGAGAGTAGTAGGCAGAGTCAAGGAGACACCATGTAGCTGCCGAAGGAGACAGACACCACTGGAACTTTTACCAGTAGCTTACAGCCTTTTGGAGATACACAGATTAATAGAAATGAGTTAGTTTAAGATGTAAGAGTTAGCTAGGGATATGCCTGAGCCATTGGCCAAGCAGTGTGGTAATTAATATAGTTTTGTGGCTCTGAGCAGTTGGGAAAAGAACAAACAGTCTCTGGTTACAAAATGGTGCCCAAATGTTTGGCAATGGACATCCACATAAAGCCTAAGAAAGCTTAAAACGTGTGCTTCTAGGCTCACAAAAACAGGAGTCAAGCACAACTTCTTGGTAGCTACATTCTTTTTTTTCTGATAGGCTCTGTTTGCTGGAGGCAAGCAGAGGCGTGGGTCCTTTAAGAGAAGATTTCCTGACTCAGCCTAAGCAGTAAAATCTATGCAGCTTCTTTGAGAGACGGCTTCCTGGTTTATGTTGGCAGCACAAACAGCTCTGGGTCTTTCAGGAGGCTGAGCACTTGAATGGGGTTTGTGGGCAGCATGCTGCAAGTTACTTGGTAGGGAAATATCTTCTCATAGCACCAATTACTTCAGAGAGTTTGATGGGCACTGAAGAAACTTGTTATTGAATTTGCCTTCAAGGTGACAAGGCTAGTCATTTGGGCAAGAAACTGCCCTTACCTGGATTTCTTGATGGCATGCATTATGAACGGGATATGCAGGACCCACAGAAAAATTATTGTTGAACTTGCCTAAAGGAGGTGAGACAGACTTTCAAGATTCCTGCTTCATGAAAGAGTCCACCAGATATCTGAAGGACATAGAAAAAAGTAACTGACTAACTGCCAATATAGGCAAAACAGTCTGTTGCAAGGAGAGAGGGCCTGCTTTTGGTCCCAGCTGCCTGGCATACACCTGAAATAACCACACAGAAACTGTATTCATTTAAACACTGCCTGACCCATTATCTCTAGCCACTTATTGGCTAATTCTCACATCTTGATTTAATTCATTTCTAATAATTTATGTTCATGACAAGGTTGTGGCTTACCAGGAAAGATTTAACATGTCTGACCTGATGGTATCTCCATGGTGTCTCTCTGTCTGCCCTTCTTCCAAGCATTCAGTTCTGTCTTTTCACCTACCTAAGTTCTGCCCTATCACCAGGCCCAAAGCAGTTTCTTTATTAACCAATGGAAGCAACACAAATGTAGAAGGATCTCCTACACCAACAGTCTTTCAAATTTCCTGCTTTATGGAAAAGTCTGCTAGATATTATGGGCCTGTAGGCTGAACATAGATGTCCCAATGTTACTAGAGAACTTTGGGAGACTGTCTAGGCAGCAAGATATTTCTTTCAATTCTAGAGTTTTGAAAGTTGCTTAAAATGTTGTTCTTGTTTACTTAGATAACATAATATCCTTCTGGGTTCTTTGATGGAGTTGAAGAATAGATAGTTATAATTATAGTTTTCCTTAGTTATGATAAAAGATAAATCAGATATAAAACTTTAGACTCATAAAGAAATATTGTAACTGCAATTCTTGCTTGATTCCTGTTTTGTTGTTTGTAATTTTATTGTGTTAAAGTTAAAACTTTTTTTTTATTTAGAGAGAAAAGGGGAGATGATGTCCTTCTGCATATATGTTGCTTTTGTTGGCTAATGAATAAAGCTGTTTCAGTTAATGGCTTAGCAGAGTAAAGCTAGGCAGGAAATCCAAATATATATACAGAGAGAGAGAGAGAGAGAGAGAGAGAGAGAGAGAGAGAGTAGGCAAAGTCAAGGAGACGCCATGTAGCTGCTGAAGGAGACAGATGCCACGGGAACCTTAACTGGTGTTGGCAATACACAGATTAATGGAAATGGGTTAAGATATAATAGCTAGCTAGGAATATGTTTGAGTCATTGGCCAAGTAATGCCGTATTAATATTCTTTCTGTGTAATTACTCAGTTCTGAGTGGTTGGGAAGCAACATCCCTTTGTGTGTTTGTGAGGTAGGGAATATAAATGAGAGTGTGCTCACCACACTGCATGTGGATGTCAGAGGACAGCTCTAGTCATTGGCCCTTTCCATCGTGTTTGAGGAATAGTTTCTTTTATTCCCTCTTGTCTGCTAGGATTACTATTTTGTGAGCTTCCAAAAAGACTCCTATCTCTGGTTTCCATCACCATAGGAATGTTCTGGAATTATCAACACTCGTGCTACTGGATCAGCATTTAAATGGGTTCTGAGAATGAAAATTCAGGGTATAGTGTTGGCACAGCAAGCCTAGCCACCAAGCCATCTCCCCAGTCCTAGGTGATCCTCCTAAATACCATCTTCAGCTGCTTTTATTTTTCCTTAATTTTATTTTTAGAATTAAAAATAAAAATAAAGGGCTTCTAAAACACTCTTATGTGGTCAAGGACAGGGGACACTATTGTTTCTAATTATTCCAGAACTTAACATTTGAGACTGAAATAGTTTAAGGTTAGAAATGCCCAAAATGTATTTTTGCTTTGATTTTGTTTTCTTTAAAAATAGAACACCCAATGATATTTACAAATAGTCTCTGGCAAAGTGTTATGAAGACATTTGCATATTTAGATTATTTAGAGAATTAGAGAGAATTGGAAAGACAATAAATGTCTTCATATATTTAAGTTATAGCCTATGAAAAACGAGTTAGTTACTCATAAAAGAGAAAAGTGTATTTTTCATTTAAGCACCAAAAATATGGGATGCTTTTGAGAAGCAGTTTTGCTAGGTAAATTCCAAATGTTAAAAGCAGTAACCCTGTGTTGTTTTACTCTCATTAGCAGGCAGTTAATCAACAATATATAATTCACTGTAGACTACATACAAAGCCCTTTTTAGAACCTTCTAATGAATCATAATATTCTCAAGAATATTAGCTCTCCTTCTCTGAGGAGAACATAAGGAATTGATTTGCTCTTTGAAAGTCCTAGGAACCTTTTAACATATGAAATTACTGACATTGAGCCACACTGATGAGGGTATCAAGAAATATATAAACTGACTTTGAGGGCCCAGTGTTTAGTGTATAGGACTATTCACTACCCAGATGGAGTTTTGGTGGTCTGCTGAAATTAGTGGCCCCCATCCCTTCCATGGGAAAAACAGGGAATGGGATGAGGTGTCCAGGCTGATGGCGTCAGCTGAAGCTCTACATCATTTCTTGGTATGTGGTGGAGTACCATCCCATCTCTAATTTTTCCTCCTTCTCAATGCCGTGGTTCAGATTGATGGTCTGTGCAGGTCAAGGTTTCTGGATAAACCAGCAAATCCTCCAGGTATGTTGGCTTGATTCCTTGGAGGGAGGGCACAGATGAAGGAAAATCTTTTGTGGCTCGCCTAAAGCAGCAAGAACCAGGCAGAAATGAATATCTCACTCTTACTGATGACAAGCTATATTGCAGCACATTGCTGGCACCCAATCACTTGGGCTTTGTCAAATTTTGAGTTTTCAAAAACTCATCTGTTATTTTCAAATAAGTATGAAGTATATTTAAAACCCTCTTACTGACTCAACACTTCGTATGATATTCACTAGTCTATAGATTTGCCATGAGACTAAAAATAAACTCCGTGGCAGCATCTGATTTAAAAGTTGAACATAATGATCTTAAAAATGTAATTTTGGAAGCAGGATATTTCTAAAAGAAATTTCTAATTATGGGGACATGCTCACCTTAGGGAAGTGATAAAGTTGAATAGAGGGAATTTTTTTTATATCCTTACAATGACTCCAATAATTCAATACACTGACCAAAATAATCCTTGCAATGAATGCATTTAAACTCCTTTGAGTATGAGATGGATAATTATTTTTAAAGAAAACATAGGGGGCTTAGGTGCACATTCAGATTGCTATTATCACTGTTGCTATTATTATTATTATTATTATTATTATTATTATTATTATATAGCAGTGCCCTTTCCACTTGCTGGTGCATTAGAGGAACCACCTGGAGACCTCAAGAGAGTGGAAATTTTCCCTCATTGGGCCTGGGGTGGGGCCTGAGGTTCTCCATTTGTCACCGGCTCCCAGATGATGCTGGTGCTGATGCTGAGAGTTTGCTGATAACGGAGCTGGCTACAGAGGAAGTGAAGTCAGTGCTACACTTACGGCACTCTTTAAACTAGAGAACTGACCTTATGTGATAAAATATATCTGTTATACCAAAATATAAGTTTAATATTTGAGAGGTTATTATTTTCAGTGGCTAGCCCAAAGTCATGATTTAAATGGCATAAGGGGAAGGCATTCAGCACAGCCGCACAATTGGAAATTGCCATATATTTCAAAGTAAAATACGTGGCACTCACATGGCTTTGGAGTCAGGGTAGTTGGAAATCAATGGCTTGGCCCCCAGTGCTTCAGTTAATTTCCTTTCCCCATAAGGGCAGGTGTGACAAGTTTTGCGTGTGTTGTTCTGAGACTTCTGTCACACACTCAAGATGCATGACCATGTGAGTAGGCCATGAGACTGGAATTCAGAGATTTAGACTGGATATAATCGAGTGTGTGTGAAGTAGAAAGAGAAACATGATACAGTCCTGGAATGAAAGGAGAATAACCAATCAAGCAGTGAGAGTTTAAGAGGATTTTTGCTTTGGTTTTTGAGACAAGATTTGTCCGTGTAACAACTCTAGCTGTCCTGGAACTCTTGTAGATCAGTCTAGCCTTGAGAACTCACAGAGATCTGCCTGCCTCTGCCTTCCAAGTGCTGGGATGAAAGGTGTGCACTGCCACCACCACCCAGTTTAAGAGGAAATTTAGAAAGCGAGTTCTCACACAGGCGAGTAGGAAAGCGGCAGTGTGGTAACCGTTTCAGACACCCGCTGAACTGGAAACCAAAACCAAACAAATAGGAAACAGACTGAAGTGCGTTCGTGAACACTGGACAGCTCAGGACCTTATGCTGAGTCACTGCATGGCTTGCTTTTCAGAAGCAGCCCATACTTCTTTGTATATTCGTCTCTGTCAAAAGTCTACCTCCTATGTTTTTTGGAATGCCCTCCTATCTTCTACCTTTTCCTGTTTTTTTTTTCTTTTTTTGCCTCTGTTCCCTATCTCCTCTTGTGTTTGGCTATGCTTTCTGGCTTTCATATGTCACACGAAGTGTTGTCATCAAGAGGGTTTAAAATATTTTTTCTTTTAAAAAATTAACTAATTAATTAATTTTTTGCATATCAAAATATTTTTCTTATTTGAAAATAAAAACTGAGTTTTTGAAAGGTACAAATCTGATATGTTGGCTGGGTGATGCTGACCAATCTGCTCAGCATGTCTCTAGTCATTTTGCTGATACCCTACTGGGCCCAGGAAGATGCCCAGCCCCATGAGGAACTGCAGCTATTTCAATGGATGGAATTAGCACATGCTTTTCATTCTGGTGCTGACCTAACTACTTTCCCACCACTGTGGTAAAACACCTGACAAATCATTTAATGGAGGAAATGCTTACGTTGGTTTGCAGATTCAGAAGAAACAGTCTCTTATGGGCCAGAGGCACGCATGCAATGACCGGGGCACACTAGGGCGGGAGAATGTAGCAGTAAAACCATGCGGTAGCACAGACATGCAGGGAGGGCATGCCTTGGCAGAGGCATGCAGTGGAAGGGGCATGCAGTGCTAATCACGAATAGTGGTAGCATTTTCACGTCATTACCACAGACCAAGAAGCAGAGACTTCTAGACCCACTTCTGCTGACATGTCTGTCAACTAGACTCCTCATCCTAAAGATTCCACAATCTGCCAAAACAGTCCCACTCTCTTGGCAGCAAGTGCTCAGAAAAGGAACCAATGCCATTCATTCCACAGTCAAACCCACGATGGTCTGTGATGTCTAAACTGTGGCTAAGTCATGACTTATGCTATTGAAGCAGTTGCGTAAGTGACAACAGCCGAGTCTGGTTGGTTTTTTTTTTTTTATTGAGAAAAGGAGAAAAAAAAAAAACAAGTTTCCACCTCCTCCCAGCCTCCCATTTCCCTCCCCCTCCTCCCACCCTTCTCCCCCTCCCCCCACTCCTTTCCCCCTCCCTCTCCAGTCCAAAGAGCAGTCAGGGTTTTCTGCCCTGTGGTAAGTCCTAGGTCCTCCCCCCTCCGTCCATATCTAGGAAGGTGAACATCCAAACTGGCTAGGCTCCCACAAAGCCAGCACATTACGTAGGATCAAAACCCCGTGCCATTGTCCTTTGCGTCTCATCAGCCCTCATTGTTCGTCATGTTCAGAGAGTCCAGTTTTATCCCATGCTTTTTCAGTCACAGTCCAGCTGGCCTTGGTGAGCTCCCAATAGATCAGCCCCACTCTCTCAGTGGGTGGGTGCACCCCTCGTGGTCCCGACTTCTTTGCTCATGTTCTCCCTCCTTCTGCTGCAGAGCTGACTAGGAATGGACAGCAGCTTTTCATCTGGGAGGGAGGAGTTCCTGGAGGGTAGACTATTTACAGGGATGATTCTTGAGCCATTTTGCCTAGGTTTAAATGCTACTTTGAAATGTGCAGATTCGTCTTGGAAAAATTATTTCTTCGAATCTCAGTTGTTGTTGTTTTTCTTCATGCGCGAATTGGAAATCAAACATTTAGCATAGTTCCTACTCCAAGCATTATTCAATGGATGTGGGCAAGAGCAGCGCATACCCATGTGCTCACACGTATGTGCACCATACGTGTTTTATTGGTTAGGTGTGAGATGATCCAGGAAGGAGGTTTATAAAGAGCAGTAAGGCAGACTTCTCGAAGAAGAGATTAGATGAGCATAGAGGGCAACTGAGTTCACGTTGGGGACATTTAATGCACTGCTCTTTAGATATTATTGATATTTGTCAGGAGAACACATCTTTGGGGACACTCTGCAGCATGTAATAGAATAATGGAATCCGGGTCATCTGAGTTCTTTTATCTTCTTTGCCGCTCACTCAATGATTGCCATTTATGAAATCCACTACTCTCATTCTTTGGAGATGGAGCTAAGATTTTTTTTTCCTATGTAAACTGAGCTCTAATTAAGACCTTTAACCTCGTGAGGTCCTTCTAACAGCCGAGTTCCCCAACTTGGATATCATTAAGGAAATAAAAATTCCCACCGGCATTAGGTGTTTAGAATCAGTACCTAAATGACAGCTGGAAGCCGGGTAATGATTCGAAGGCCAGGATATCGGTGAAGGTGGATAATCACTAAAAATCGTGGAGACTGTCAATCAGGATACAGATTTACAGAGACAAATGTCCTTATCACCATTTCCCTCTTATTTTCAGAACTCAAATCATGGATTATTGAATGGCAAAATGCCAGTCTAAATGGAATATTTGCTAGCTTAAGGTTTATTGACTTCAATTTGTTGGTCATAATTACTAACTTTTTATGTTTAAGTGTTCTGGTGCTGACATGCTTGGGGGAGAAATTGAGCCACAGTGGTGATTGCACAGCAAGGAAATCAGCAGAAGAGGAAAATTAAATGCTAGGTGATCGTTTGAAGTCAGCAACGATGGGAGCGAGTGGGTGGGTGAGTTAAATTTTTAAGTGATTTAGCAAATGATGCTAAGAAAGTGCCGCGACATCATTTTGGATTTTCTATTATAACAAATTGTAATTGATCATCTTTTGGTACTCATGTAAGAAAAACCACTTTACAGAAAATTTTCACTGCCCTAAGCAACTCATACAAAAAAAAAAAAATCCCCTACCTTTTGTTGAAAAGAATACCTTGAAATAGATTTCATTTTTAAATCCCAAGTTGCTTGAAAACTTTGTCAAGAGGTATCAAAGAAGTGCCTTTTACTCCAGAATGCACTGGAATCAGCAGTAATAGTTAGAAATAATGAAATCAGGAATGACATTTTCTGCGTCTCCCTGGGATGGTAGGTCATGGTGTGAAGTTTTCAGAGGAGGACAGATCCATTTATTTCTCTTTCCGTCTTCTGAGCAAATGTATATTATCTTGTTAAAAAAAAGGATGATAGAATATCTTCCTGGATTAGTTTTAACCTGTTCCTCATGTATATTAAAATATACGCCAAGCTTCCACTGCCTGAGGAGAATGAAGACGATGCTTCCTTCAATCTCTTCATTTTTCCAAGAAAGCAAATATTAGAGTTCGTATTTAATACAACTTCTTCACATGTCTTAGGGTCTGGTCTTAAAGTTATTTTTTTTATTGGATTAATTTCTGCTTTAGTTTCTCAGTGGTTCATATGCTATCTCTCTGCTCTTCCGTTCATTCATTCCTTACCCATACCCTAGAACTTAGAGATAGATGTTTATTTCCACTGATGGTTCTAGACTTATTCTCTTCTGAGATCAGAGATCCAAATTAGGTATATTTCTTGAAAACATGTTAGCAGGGTGATTATAGTTCACACTCTTGTGTCATATATATTTCAGAGTCTTAGAAGAGAAAAATTTGGAGTGTTTTCCCTACAAAAAATAATGATGTTCAAGGTGATGTATATGCCAGTTACCAGTACTTCATCACTATATAATGTACAGACATAGGTTATGTGTATGAAATCACACAATAGCCTTAAGTATATACAACCATTGTGCGTCAATCAAAGAATGAAATAGGACTTAAGGAAAGCAAAACTTGTAAGAAACAGGGAGTTTGATGACTTCGTTTTAATACGATTCTGCTTCAGAAAAGTTTTCTAAACTTAATTGTCTGTTGACCTGGCCTCCTCTTTACTTATACAGTTTGGGTCTTTACAGATCTGAAGGACACCTGAATATAAAGACAACCTGGTGCAGTTTAGTCTATGCCCCCCCCTTTCCCCTCTTTTTTCATGTATTAGCTTAATGTCACTTAATCAAGGAAGCACACTTTGTCCCCTAGATCAGGAAAGAGACCCTGGGACACTTAGCCTCACTCATGATTAAGTTCTTATTTGGATCATTGTTTACACAGTGCCTGTCTTTGGGGATGGAGGAACCACTTCCACATTCTCCTTCAGATGAGAGGACTTCTTTTTTCTTACTGCCTCGTCTCTGAGGCTTGTCTCAGTGCCTGGCACCTAGTGTGAGCAGGTTTGTTGGATAAATTGCTAAAACACCAAAAGCAGTCATTCAGAAAGTTACTTGAACCACTGATCTGAAGAAGAGCTTTGCTGGCTATGATGGGGAAGGAAGTTTCTTTTGCAATGGTAACCATGAGTGTAGACTGAGAATAAGAGATACCGAAGGCTTCTGTGACAAACTCTCCCCAGCAACCAAAGAGTCTAGGCAGGAAGTTATTTGAAGAGAGTCCTTCAAAGCTGTGATAAAGATGCTGACATCTGGTTCTATACAGATGATGGCTTCTGGTGAGGGTGGGATGGGACTCAGTTTTCTTTTAGTGGCGGCCACTGGAATATTGACTATGATCTAATGAGTATATGGGCAACACAAACTGGACTTGTTTGTATTGGGGTGAAGGGCACACAGAGGGAGTGTGGACTTGGGAGGAATGAGAAATGAATGTGATTGAGGTGCACTATAAGAAATCCCCCAAATAACTAATAAAAATATTATGTTGTGTAAGGCAGAAGGGCTTTAGTGAATTACCCTTTTAAACTTGTAATATTGAATTTGCATTGGTAAAAATTTCCTAGAAGTCACAGGACAGTGAATTGTAGAGAAATCAGAAAAAAAGAAAATTGGTGATCAGGAGATTTAAATGAAACAAATTATAAAGTTATTCGTAAGTCACTGTATTAAGTAAGGTTAAATCCCATTTGTTAAATCACGGAGAGGAACGTGAGCGTAGAAGAGGTAGGCTGGAAAATCTCCACCCTTGTAGAGATGTGATAGATTACAGTTGCTCCTTCCCTGAGGAGCTGTTATGCTTCCTCTCTGTAAAACATAATTAGTAGATGTCCAAGAAAAGCATTATTAGTCATAGAGGACAAAATTTTGGTAAATTATATGTAAATTCTTTCATATTCATGGATTGCTTGTTTTTCCATTTCAAGTAGACTGGAGGTCAAAGGCTCTCTAACGTTCAATGGACTCTGTGTGGAACCGCCTATGTGGGAGAAGTCCTGATGTAATTTCTTCATCAGTTTGTCAGTTGCTGGCTTCGTGACTCCCAAGAAGTCATTGTTTTTCTCAAAATAGCTTCTGTTCTTGTGGCCTTCCTATGACTGTAACCGGCCCCTCCTTTGGCCTTCAGAGCTCATTTATGGCAGGCACTGTACGCTAGGTCCTGGGTCATTATGACTTTCCACTCTACCCTTTCTATACTTCTGCTGCCTTTAAAATCCCTGTATTTAGAAGAGTTGTTTGAACCCCAGTGTGCTTTTTACTCTCTTTCCTTCCCCAACTCACACAATATCCTCTTAAAATAGAAGAGAAAATGTGATCTCACACTTCAACAGACCAGCCAAATGGATTATTAGAAGTCAACAAATGACCACAAGGGTAATCACACTTAAAGCTGCAGAGGCATACCGAAATAAAGCCGTGTCTCTCGGGTTTTGAAGAAGGTGTGTTGCCTATGGTACGATGTCTTTTCACTGTTGAAAGTTTCAAGTTCACCCTCAGTTACAAGCCATATTTGAATGATTTACTGGGCAGTGGGTTGGCCTTGCCTTTCCCCTTGCAGGTTGGTTTTGTTAGCAGTGCTCTGCATTGTGAAGAGGGGGAGATGTAGGCTGCACTTTCGTCCATAATGAATTAAACTTATAACCTTCAGCTTCCTAAAGCAAGATTGCATCTGTTGTGCTAATAAGCACGGGCGCTTTCAGTGTGGGTGCAGATAGAAGTTTCACTTAGTCCGAGGGAACTGATGTAGGGGACAGGATAAAATACAGTGCAATGCAGAATGATATCTCTCTTGCTATCCCTGACCCCCACGATTTCCCATTTCAATAGGCTTCCTGGCTTTATTTTGCTAATCTCTATCATGTATCAAAACCCAATGATGAGTCCTTCTTGAGAGTCAAGTGCGGGAACTCAGTTGAGCAGAAAGACAGGGATAAATATTTCACATTTCACACTGACTGTGAGCTGGAAGCTTAAGAACTGGATGAACTTGTATAGAGTAGGTCTTGATTTGGGAAGGGAATCATAATTTTGAATGCAAAGTTGGGGTACTCATCACTCTTCCCGATTTTATTACCACTTGACTTCATTTTTTCTCCCTTTACCCTCTCTTTATGTGATTTCCCATGAAGCTGAGAGGAGCATGAAAGCTCAGGGCAATGTTGGGAGAGGGGGATCAGTGCTGGGCATTGACTCCCAGCCCTGACTCCTCTCTCTGATCTAATTTCTGATTATATACTCATGTCTTGCCAGAAGCACAAGTAGATTTAATACTACAGAGCAATGAAGTCTGAACAGACAAAGTTAATGGCTACAACAGTCATTACGCCTTTTCTGGTCCCGAGTTTCTCAGCTGTAACAAATCCATCCTAAGGATGGGTGGCAGGGAGCAATCGTTGTGATGGCCACTGTTGCTAAGGCCACCATTACACAAGCGCTACCTCCTGGGGGAAGAGCAAAGTTCCAAGCTGATCTTTCAGTGGGGAAAACCAATGATGTTATTGAACAACACAAAGAACCCTTCACTAACCTGCCCCACCAAATATAGCAATTAATAAACAAACAAAGCTGTTTTCAGGCAGGTTTTATTTTTTCCTCTGAGAATCAACAGTGAAGATTCGTGTGACTCAAGTTTTCTGTCTGTCCATGCCTGCATTCAGATATGTGCTAGTTTCTTCGTAGGAAGATGAACTTACTACAATCCCTATGGTTTCACCAGAACCGTGCTTTTGGTGTCTTATTGCTAGCTTGTCAGGGTTGGGTCTTGGATTCCATAAGTATGTGGGCAATCAGAAAGTATGAAAAGCAGGCAGGACTCATGCCATTTGAACAGATAAGGGAAGTGTCAAGATTTTAATAATTTTGGGTATATAAACAGTGAGAAACTTTTACAGGCAACTGAAATTATATCTATTTGGGAGCAGCAAGCCTATGTCTAAGTTACTCCCAATCTCACCCCTCAGTGATATAAATAAACTCAGTAAAGGCAATCGGGAGAGTCACAGTTTGTAGAAGGTCTAAGCAGCTTTATGTCTGTCTCAAATAATCAGTCTACAGGAAACAGGAAACCAGAAGGGGCTTTTGATTATGAGTGTCATTTTTATTTAATGCCACACTGAAGTCCATGGACTTCCAAAGTGTTCCCCATGACATTTCTGAAGTCACCGTGGTCATCTCTAGCACTCCAAAGAGTTGACTGACAAGTATGTAGTTCCCTGCTGGGAGTGTACTCAGGACACAACTGTAATGCGCTTAGTTGATTTGAATCGGAATTCTATCACTACTGCCTGGTAAAACAGATGATAGCACACTGATCAGTAGCTGGAGCATCTGTGTGGAATTTTGATTAATAAATGATATGAAAATTTCTAACTTTCGTCCGAAATAGTATTGTAGATAAATCCTTCAATGTTGGTAGACATTGAGGAAAGTGATGAGTGATCCTTGAGGTTTTCTTCTTCTATTAATATTTATTGACCTTTTAGTATGTTTTTGCAACACTTAGAACATCTATAAACAACACAGCGAATGCCTGTTCAGAGTCTATCTGTTAGTAGAGGAAGCAGAATATATACACACAAGTTGTGATAAGAGCATGGAAGAAAATGTAGAGGGTCCTGAAGTAGTAACTAGAGCTGGGAAGACACAGAAAAAGGGGTGGTCAGAGGGGTTTTGTTTCAGGAAGAAACAACTGAACAGAGGCCAAAGGATGAGAAAATCCAGTGAGGAAAATGTGGAATGCTATGATGAAGGAGAAAGGGGGAATTTCCTGGTCCCTGAGTTGAAAGAAGGCGAGCAAGGGGAAAAGAGGACCAGATGCCTGCTCAATGGACCCTGTGGCAAGAAGTTTAGGCTTTATTCTAAGATCAAAGGGAAAGGAAAAATGATCGAAAGACTGTGAGCAAGGTTCTTATGTTACTTTTCTCTTTTAGGAGTATGCTTTGGTTGCTGGTGTAGTATGGTTTTGAAGAGGGCAAGAACGGGAACAACAAACACGGGAGTGGTAGGGATCTAGGCATTCACAGCGATTTGGCCTAGAGATGCTTGACAGTCCATATTGGCTTGGGTACCGTCTGGGATAATGCATGGAGCTATAACCTTTATGTCTTTATTCCAGGAATAAAAGATGGGGAAGGCATGCCTGGTCCCTCCAGGGACATTTTCAGGAATTCAGTTCACCCCTGTGAAGAAGGGTGGAATGTGTAGTTTGGTTTTGAGGGGTCAATTTACTAGAGAGATTCCATCTAGTCAAAGTAGGAAAGTGTTAGTAGTTCATTTCTCTCTCTCTCTCTCTCTCTCTCTCTCTCTCTCTCTCTCTCTCTCTCTCTCTCTCCTATTGAAATCAAGCGTTAGCTACGTAGAGGCTACAAGTCAAATGTAGAATCCCTTTTTAGGGTGTGTAAGTCCAAGATTCACAGAATAGCCACTTAAATGCAGATCAAGTAATTAGCTTTATTAACAGCCAGGCAGGCACCAAATAGCTCCCAAGACGCATGGCTGTCTCTTAAGAACTAGATTGCAGAGAAGCCAGCTTGGCCTGAGGCCAAAGTAGTGCTTCCTACTCAGTATTACGCCTGAACCTTGGGACCTACTTTACCTTCCTAGCAGACTTGAAGTCCTGTTAATTCTGCCATCACTGTGGGCTTCTACTCCCGTCTCACACACATGGTTGCCAGAGGTATACAGCAGGGAGAAGGATGGGCTTCCTCCCCAGGACTAGCGGTTGCGCCCACGGGTAAGAAGGGAGCTTGGGGTGATCAAGCCTCTGAATAAAGAGCTGTTATGCACTCTTGTCCAGCAAGGGCAGACCTCTGTCCTCAGGCTCAGTTTCTTGTCTGTCTGGGGGAAGAAGGAGAAACAGACAACGAGGTCCAACAACTTCTTCAAAGCATGGGGTTTGGGGTGGGAACTGCAGTTAACAGAAAAGTGGAAGCTGGAGGCTTTTTAAAAGGGAGGGCCTTGTTGTGTTGTATAATTAATTGCTTCTAATATGCTTTATTTGAGTCACGGAAAAGGCCTTATTTTTAAGCATGCATTATAGTCTTATGAAACCTCAGCACAAAGAAAATGAGAAATGAGGGAAGGCGAGATGACAGGTGTTTTCAACTATGCAATTTGATGCCTTTAGGAGTTGAAAGAGAGAAAAAAAGGGGAAAGCTGAGTGAGGACAGAAGTAGAGAGTGCTGAAAGGGAAAGCGGACAGAGGACCAAGAGGTTAGGGTAGGACAGAGGGTGGGGGATACAGATGAATGTCATGGGGGTGCATCAGTCAAATAGCCAGGCTTCTGGAGGGCTGGAGAAATGATGGAAGAGAGGTTAAAAATAGGGCTGATTATAAGGCATGGGCAGAGATACAGGAACCACCTTTGGACGATGAATTACTCAGGGATGGGCAATAGTAAGTAGACATGCAGGGGTCAGAGTTGACGATGGCTATAAGAGCCTGCAAGGATTATGGCTAAGGCTCTGGTTATCTGGGGAAGGAGCTGGAGGAACAGATCTTGACCTCTGACTTGGTCCCACTCCCATTTCTTGCTCCTGTGACTCAAATTGAGCGGGAAGATAGAAACAGAAAAATCAGGTGACAGAGTAGTAACAAGCAGTCTTAGACCCAGGAGACACAGAAGGGTGAGGACGGTAAACCAGCAAATGGAGAAGATGGTTGCCACACGATAGCAGAATGCAATAGGAGGCAATGCCCCATTTCCTGACATGGGTTAATCAGTCAATTACCTCTGAACATTTATTGAATATTTGATCAATCCAGTATTCGATGTAGATAACAAATAAAGTGCGAACTTCTGGGAGAATCCTAAGCCAGCCACCAGTCAGGACTCTAATTTCAGATGAGAGGCATTGAGGGTGTGAGGAACACTGCTTGGGAGAGTCAGGAGCGGACTCCCGTGGAGGGAGCAACACTGGAGGTACGCACATCAGCAGGCAGAGGAGCACAGTCTCCCTGCACTGGGGTGCACCTGTGGCAAGGGTGCAGGTGTTGACGACGTGGGTTTTCTGTTTCTGTCTCCAATTTGTTGGCCCAGAGGAGACACAGCAGCAGGAAAGGGAAGCAAGGCCAGATTGAAGTCTGGATCTATCCCTCCCTCCATCTCCTTCTGCTCTGCACAGAACTTAACGTGAAAGAGGGAGGATGAGCAGAGCTGCATGGTCCCCAGAACCAGATGAGAGTGCTGATTTTATCCTTAGAATTGTCAGGTGGGGCTTGTACAGGACGTTACTGCTTTAGAAGGATGAATGAATGATGAGGAACGCTTGCCTGAATGCCTCCTTTGGTTGACGCGTTTTCTTCAGTTTTCCTCCTTTCCCTCTCCACTTCTCTCCTTCCCTCAGCACTTTTATGTTGTTTCTGAGAGATAAATCCCCCAGGGCTAAGGGGCTAGTTAGGATGGATCTGATGCAGTGAAAAAAGAAAACAGCAGCCTAGGTCTTTAATAAAATTTCACTTCAGTTGCTAGTAGGGGTGTAATTTGTGGGTCGTGTAAATATTGGGGATGCTGGCGTAGAAATTAAAATGCCTAATGAGCCAATGCTTAGTGCTCTATGGCAAATAAAGTAAAAACAGGATATGATTTCATGACAGTTTGAAAAGTTGGCTTGAAATACTATCAGTATGCCGCAATGTTATTGTAGACTGCAACAGAGAAGGACCGAACAAATAAAATTGCAAACACGCACTTGCACGCTACTTATTCACACATCCATCTCCAAAGAGAAAACTCTTCAAGACATCGGGGAGAAAAGCCCATTACCGGATTAATCAAGCCACCATCTCCTAGCTGCACTTTTATTTTATATACCCTTTACACCTGTTTAATTAATCCTAAACATGATGCTGACTGCTAATTAAACGGCCCTGGAAGTGACTGACTGAAGGTAGTAATTTGAGATAATTAGTTTTGGTTTCAAACACTCAATTTTCACACTTTGTGCTCATTTTTAGAAAGGGGCGGCTCATTATTCCAAGCGGGGTGGGGGTGGTGTAAGACATTTTACTGCCGGACTCTGAGGAGCCGAGGAAGAGGGAGGACAAGAAGATGGCACAGTCTGTTGCAGTCCTTACAGAATTCTTTTCCACACACTCACCCACATATACTCAGCTACCCATCCACTCGCACCAGCGCAATATACCCTGGGTCAGGCCGATAATTTTTTTTTCTAATTTAGCTTTTTATTGATTCTTTGTGGATTTTACATCATGCATCGTGATCCCGCTTTATCTCCTCATCCCTTCACATCCACTCTCTGCCCTTGCAATCTCCCTCCACCAAGATAAAATAAAGTAAAAGTTAAAAAAAAGAATAAAGAAATGGAAGAAAAAAGAAAAAACCTCATCACAGAAGCTGTAGCATGTCACAGTGAGGTTCACGGTATACCCTGAGTCCGTACAACTTTACTGGCAAGTGTTCGTTGCAATGAGTCATTGGTCTGGTCATGGTCTCTGGCTTCTGCTACACTATAGGTACTGGGCCCTCAATGGGACTCCTCTTGGATATCTTGCTGATGTCCTATGTCATGGAGATCCTGCAGTTTGGGTCTGGGGGCAGGGCCCTTCACATGCTCCAAAAGGTCATAGGTGGAGTGAATGGTGGAATGCTCCAACTCAGCCCCGGCTCTGGGTCTCGGTAGTTGCTGGTCAGCCCCCCAGCTCTCCCTCGTTCTCATCACCAGGATAAGCTCTCCAGCACTGCTCCAGGTAGTAGCTAGCTCACCCGAATCAGTGAGCAAGGGATGAAGCTGGTTCTCCTGCTCTCATGCCCTCGGAACCCACTCACCCAGACCTACGCCACCAGGGCCAGCTCTGCTGTGTTGCTCAGGCAAAGTGCAGGAACCACTCTGCCGAGTGCTGCAGCTGGTGAGAGGCAGGGCCAGCTCTCTCGCTCTTGTGACCTCAGGGTCAGCTTTCCCACCTCCTACAGCTGGTGAGGAGTGGGAGGTGGGGTTCTTTCCCTTACCCATGCCACCATATGGTAGATGAGGGACAGGACCAGATATCTTCTGCTCATAATCTCTGGGTGGCTCACCTGTGCCCCATCAACTGGATCAGCTCTACTGTGCTGCCCAGGTGAGGTGCAGGGCCTCAGTCTTGATGGTGCTGGGCACACTCATGTTGTCTCCTTCCTGCCTAGAATGGAGAGCCCTGGGCAGGAGGAGGTATGGATCTTCTACTCCTGCTCAGTCTTAATATGGTGAATATTTTTATTAGAATAAAGACATGCATATGTCAATGATTTGGGGGGAGGGGTTATCTAGTATAGGATGTGGAGAGAGCTCTTTGAGTGGCCTGGGTCTCTTCTCCAGGTTTTCTAGAAGCAAGAAAAAAAGGTGAGGAAGGCCAAGGCAGCTATGCTTTGAGATTTGGAGAAGTGTCTTGTTGAGTTCCATACTGCAAAGGCATAGAACTTAATCAAGACATCTGTCTGTTGAGACAGGGCTGGGGTGTCTGGAAGACAAAGCAAAGGGCATCACAGTGTAAAGTAAGTTAACACGATCCCCACCAGGAAAGGACCGTTGAGGAGAATTTAGTAAATGGCCTGACCCTAGCAGACAGCTACACTGCTGAAACAGGTAAAAAGTTGGAACCAGGTTGCTCAGAGGCCAAACTGCCCTTTCAGAACCTGGACAGCTCCCGCACATGGTTTTGCTTTAGAGTCTGTGAGTAAAGCTTTTCTTTGTATCCTGTGTCACTTCACTGGGCACCCATGTGGGGTAGTATTCCGTCGACTTAGAGGGTTTATCTAGACGAGTGATCTTCAAGGATGTCAAGAATGGCTTGGAAATCAACTGGTTAGAGATTGGTGAGTGACCATTAGATCCTGCTGTATGTAACTTTTTATGATTCTGACATGTCCCTTGAGCCCCCACCAGTTTAGTTGTCAGTGGGGTATGGAAGTTTTGGGGGTGCTGGCATAGACATTCCATTAGCTACATCATCTTATGGTGAATAAAGTTGTTCTATGTATGACTTAAGCTCTATTTTTAAGAAGTCACCCAAGTCAGGGTCTCTTGGAGTCGTTTTGACCTTTCAGGTTTATACCCACACCTGAGAATGATGACTGAGGGGTGATGAGATGCCCACGTACATAGTGCACACTGTCAGATTATTAAGAAGTGACATAGGATTTTCAATTTAAAAAACTCTATGGCAATTTATCCTTTGGTGTCAGCAGACATTTTCTTTTCCTAAGAAATTTATGATCCAGATTTTTTTCTAGGTGATGATTTTTAATGAGTGGGAAATATATTTTTTATTGGAAGATGCACAGTTCACTGGTTACAAATATTTTTGTGCTATTCAATGACTATACCAAAAATCAGTGAGGAGACTAGAAAAATATGTACCTAAAATAATTTACAATAAGGTATGGTGGCACAGCCTTTAATCCCAATACTTGGGGCGGGGGCAGAGGCAAGCAGATCTCTATGGGTTCATGTAGCTATCCTGGGCTATATAAGTGTGTCTAAGATAGCCAGGGATACATAGTTGAGACCCTGTATCAAAAACAAAAACAAAATTAAATTGTGAAAATGATAGTTTTCTAACTTAGGTGGTATCAAGTGTCAAAAACATAAAAAAAAACAAAATAAAACCAGCAACAAAAAACCCTCCCATTCAATTCCCACATACCTTTTATGCGTTAAAGTCAAAGAGAATTTCTGAGGTGACCTTCTCTAATGTATGTTTGTACCATGGCTTCGTTTCTCTTTCATTTCCACACCAGAACAATCATGTACAGAATTTTAAAAAAAAGCAACAAAAAGCATGAAATGTTTTTCTTTGGCCTTCGACACAAAGGAACTTAAAGCAAAACTAAATTGTTTCTCAATGTTTATGTGTCTGTGCTCCAAAAGGAAGGGAAACCTGTGAACTGTCAGGGAATCATTACTAAGAAATTGGTGGTCCTAAAACCATATTTTGCCTTCAGGCTGACATCTGGGTTTTTGTTACAGCTTGGACCATTTAGTCTTTTATGATAATCTATCATTGTACAAGACACAGCATGGGTTGAAATGACCTCTCATTTGTTTTGCAGATACCTCAAATTAGCTATGCATCCACAGCCCCAGAGCTGAGCGACAACACCAGGTATGACTTCTTTTCTCGGGTGGTCCCGCCTGACTCCTACCAAGCCCAAGCCATGGTGGACATCGTGACGGCCCTGGGATGGAATTACGTGTCAACACTGGCTTCCGAGGGGAACTATGGAGAGAGTGGCGTTGAGGCCTTCACCCAGATCTCGAGGGAGATTGGTGAGCATGTATTTACCAGTCGATTGCATCAGGAGGTGTCAGGATGCTAAAATCTGGACACTTCCAAATGCTGTCTGATGTCTATGAGATAATAGCATTCTCATAAATGTGTGGTCCAGGCTGTCCTCTGTATGGAGAAGCAAGATTGTAGATGGGTTTATTGTTCCTGTTTCCAGCAAGGTGACTCTTTTGTGCTAATTTGAGCAGTAGAGATCCCAAATTCAATGAATATCTTTTGAATTGTCTATTTTGATGAGGGAGTTTGCAGGCACCTCAGAGCCATAGTGAATTTGAATAAATGACGTACTGTTTGATTGTTCTAGAAAGAAGTTTACATTAGTAAGTCATCAAATTAAAAAAAAAAGTCAGTGGAATTTAACATGGAACACTAGAGGGATCAGTGCTTATAATCATTTTAGAGCAATATTAGATTGGTCCCTAGGGGCAGTCCTAAGTCATACGCTCATTGTCATATTTGACTTTTCCATCTTTCATTTCTATAGAAAAGTCTAGACCTTCCAGCGCAATGGAGGGAAAATTGTGAAAACCTAGTTAGGACAAAGTGCTGGCAAGCTCTGTCCTGGGATTTCTTCAAAGAGCTTTTCAAACCTGTGTAGGTATTCCACCGACATGTATATTACCTGTGAGGCTGTAAATCCATTCACTTCTCGGGAGAAAACAGAACAGAAAAACAACAGAAAGCAGCATTCAGAATAAATCCTACGGACAATTAGTTATCGACAAAACTTAGTAGATGGAAGGAGACATATCATTGGCACGTAAATCATATCATTTTCTTGGAGAGAATTAATTTTTGTGTATTGGTAATCATGGTGTTGTGGAAGTATTAAAGTGCCTCTTGACTATTTTACGGCACTTCTGAACTTCAAGGAGGAAATCATGTCGATCAGTTAACGGTTGAAAATTTTAGTTCAGGAGAAGATCATGGGAATGACTGAGATTTAACTATAATTACCTGGAACAATTTTCACTTGAGAATCATAGATGTCTGAGGCCTTTTCTTCTGGACATAATAGGATAGGACATTTATTATGCTCAGGACTTTTTATATTTAACATGTGTTCTATGGCTGCGTTGTGGCCGAAACTGTAGAGAGCGACTAGTTTGTTAATTGATTTAATTGGACAAGTGTTCATACCAACTGTGTTTGTAATCCTGTAATCTTTGCTTTTTGGAATTTTAAGTTGTATCATTATGGCATAAAATGATCCGAAAGCTTCCATTAAACTTTAAATTATATTATTTTCTTAAAAAAAAAAAGTCCCCTGTTTATCCTTAAAGGAAATGCCCACTCAGACGAAAACAATAGCTTCCAGAAGCAGGGTTAATACATTATTCAAGCAGCTGATGTCGGCTCTCACCAGAGTGATAATTCAACATGTGGAGGAAAATAATAGAGTATGTACTGAAATAGGTTTTCTGCAGTGACTCTGGGCATTCTTCAACGCGGGAGCACATTTTGTGTGCATGGAGCAGGTTACTGTGAAAAATTCAATAAGGACGTAATTTGCCTATTATAGAATCTGATGTAATGTATTGTTGTGAAAGTTAAGTGAGAGTAAGATTTTATTATTTTATTGGCTAAAATAAGAAATACTTGATCTTCATTTTAGGATGCATTGCTATGCTCTGGCAATACTGTCACATAAGATGACTCAGGGGCTACCACTCATTACTGCTGCTCCTGTCTTAGTCATTAGTATGGGAGAAAATAATTTTAGCACGTCATGTGTGCTCCTGATTAGAGGAGCACATTTTTTTTCCTCTGTTGATCCTTTCAGTATTCTGTGACTTGATTGGCTGTCCATTCTATTTCAGTTCTCACTTCTCTGGGCAATGGAGGAGGGATGGATTGCCACTTAGTATGCAGAATGCTGAAAAGGCCAAATTAGTATCACGCCAGAGTATGCCATGGAATATATTAAATATCAGAATCATCCCTCATTTTAATGACAAAGATTTTTATCTAGAACAAAAATAGCTGAAAATTCAACCTTTCACATGACAATGATATTAATGGGAATGGCAAATAGTAGCAACTTAACCCATTCTGGAACTATCTGATGATGGTAATGAAAATTAATTAGCTCTGTAACATTGGCCAGTCTTACTGAATCACTGATGGAATTTCTGTCGGCGTGTTAGTAGTGTGTATTTAGGGGTCTGAGTGTTTTTATTAAGAGTGTATACATTAAGTTTTTTGGAGTATCTGTTCATTAATAACATTATGTATTTCATGTTTGTATTCACTTTTTTTTTAAATTCCCATGCTCTGTTCTGAGTTTCTCTCTTCAGCAACATTGATTGCTAAGAAATTTCAGTGTAAGTTGAGGCATCCTATGGTTTAGCTCTGATTAATTCAGGTAGATCATAATGGAATTACAGCCAAACGAAAATCCTATTGTGTGATACGCTGTATGTCCGGTTTAATTAGAGTGTTTTGCGTTTTCACAGAATCTGAGGTTCTGGAAGTAGTCTTTGTGAATCTGGGAGAAGGAGATGATGTGTACATGGTGGTCATGAACAGACGCTGATGGCCATTCATCATTACTGTGAAGCAACACTATTGGGAAGGAGATATAGGAGGCACTGGATAAAGTAAATATTTGATATTCTAGCTTAGTGTCAGACTAGCCATATCTTGGCCATATCTTCTTTTACAGGAGAAACCATTCAACAAATGACAACTGAAACCCTAAATTAGAAATATTTAGCGCAGTTTGGCTAGAGTATTGTGTATGACGAGGGATGGAAAATACAGCTGAAAGCCAGGCACATCTCTGGGTCCTGTAAGTCAGAAGATACTTATTTATCCTTGGTGTCCTAAATATTATCTGAAACTTCTGAGGCTTGAAGAAATCTACCAGGATGAGGACATAAACGAGGGATGGAAAACTACATAAGGGGCCTCTGTAGCCAGTGTCTGGCTTGGTTTAAAATGAAGCTGTGACAGTAGAAATAGGAAAGTAGACAAACACGAGAGGCATTTTTAAGATCGAGTCTATAGAACAGTAACTAAGTAGATGTAGATCTTGAAGGTCAGAAAATAGTTATAGTTGAGCACAAAACTTTGTAGCTGGGCCATTCAAAGAAAGCAAGTGCGGTCACAGGACCATGGAGGGAAGACTGGTGTGGAGTGGGGAGCATGAGTTTGGTCAGGAGCGCACTGTGCTTGAGACACCAGGACAAATCTTTTGTGGGGAAGAGCAGCAGGAGCATTGGCCTACCTAACCAGGAACCAAAATTCCAACCCTGAAGGTCATTTTCACAAAATCACAGTGACAGAGAGACTGTGGGTGCCGAGACAGGACATGGAGAGAGTGAGAAACAAAGGAAATTGAGGAGAGACTCTTGGGCAGTGGTTTCAGTGGCTCCATACAGTAATGGGAAATGAAGACTGGGCAGTCTTCTCTCTACTTGGTGTGTTGGTGGCTATGGTGGGCTTAGTCACTTTTGAAGAAAGTTTTTGTCATAGCAAACTTACAAATATTTTCTTTGGGTATTTTTTAATTCAAGGATTATAAATAGTTTTTCATACGAGAACAGGAACTTCTAGTGAGCATAATGAAAAGTGTGTTGTGCATTTACAGAGACCCATGATGTGTGATCTACAGAGATGAATTATCCTCTCAGAAGTGTCAGGATGAAGAACAGTCTGGACTCTAGAAGACGATGCTCATTGCTTCTCATCTCTGATATCCAGAAACCTGAAACCTAGGTGGCCTCAGGGCTGTGCTATTTCTGGTATCTCGGAGGAGAATCTCACTTCCCTTGGATCTTCTGAGCTGTGCCAGCATTCCTTGGTCTTCTTTAGTTTGAAGACACATCACCTCCGTGTCTGCCTCTAAAATCATGTAGCTACTTTCTGTTATGCTGTTCCTTTCTTCGTCTTCTTTTGTCAAAGAGACACAGCCATATTGGATAGGACCACCTTCCTCCAGCATGGTCTCATCATGGCTATGATGTTTGCTTTGTTTCTATTTCCAACTGGTCACATTTTGAGTTCCTGAGGTGAGGATTTTAGTATATCTTTGTAGGCATGATTCAATGCATCACAGGGTATAAGTGTGACTGTCTCATAGGGATGGCATCTAGAGACAAGAGTGGGAGGGAGGCCAGAAGAACAGGTTGGCAGGAAGCACGTAAAGGGTACTGACTAGACAGAATTCAGTTAATAGAGCGGACTCTAATACTACTAATTCAGAAGTTTCTTCGGCGTTTTATGCAATTCCACTCTTCTGTTTTTGATTACTTGATTACAAGGATAGAATGGCTTAGTATATAAAGTAAAATTACAGACTGGAACAGGTGTGTGTGGGATCCCAGTGTCTAGATGTCCCTGGCTCAGGCTGCCAAGAGCTTTCAGAAGGATTGGCAGGAACACTGTAAATATGACTATACCCCGACTGTTCCACTACTTTGCTTTGTGAAGTTTAAAAAATGTCTTTTTTATATATATATATAACACCTTGACAATCATAAATACCCCAAGTGTGTCTTCTAGTCTAATTTATTTTTGTTTCCCCCTTTGGTCTCTTTTGGCTTGAGGAAAGGGAATGGTTTAGTTGCTCCTGGGTTAGGACCTATTCATCATCTATGTTACATACCCTCAATTGCCAGACCCACACTCCTCTATTTATCTTGTTTTAATTATTCAATACAAGGTTTCACTGATGCTGTAATAAAGGGGTTGATGATATTTGCGCATGCTTTTCCATCACGAGCCGTGAGGCTTGTAGCTCCTGACTCAATCAATGAGTTCCTTGAGTCTTTAGACAGTTTCTTTCACTTCTTTGTCTTACCTCATTATGCCATTTTTAAAGGAAGACAGGATAATAAATGTTAATGCTACTACCATCATTATAAAGGGCAAGGACGCTGAGGCTTTATCTTTGGAGATAAAAGGAATCTGTGAGAGCCTGATATCTTTTCATTGTGGATTTACACAGTGAGGTGGCACACACACCTCGTTTAATCAGTCATCATGTTTATGAATGACTTATCAAAGATGACAAGCCTTCAAGTCGTCACTGCGTATATTACAAGCGGCAGGATAGACCCAAATCTGTCAAATCTTCTACTGTATGTGACTTTCCTCCTAATTTGCCGGTGTTGGACATTCCTGACTATCGCCTGACATGTGTTCAGAATCTTAAAATCTCAGTGTTAGAAAGGACCGTGAAGAGAGTTGGCAGTTTCTGTTTGGATAATGGGATGCACCAATTAAATTAATTTTGGTGTGCAAAATGACTGATACTTGTCCCCCAAGTTTGAGTGTGATTTATTTTTTGGTGAGGATCAAGCATTAATGGATATTTTTCCTAGTATAAAATTGACAAATACCAACTGATCATATTTCTTAGCTTAGCTTATTGCTTTAGAAGAAAGCACTTCCCCCTTTTAGGTTATAAACAAGAACCAAATTTCTATGAACGAAAATGGATTCAGTTTTAAGATTAAAACAAAGTATTTTCAATGACAGAAAGAAAAGCATATATAAAGAATCTTTTCCCCCTCAGATGTTCATTGCTTTGGAAAAATGACTTCCAGCAGGCAAAAATCAATTTGACAAAAGTATTAATGTTCTAAAATACTATGAATGAAAGGAAACATTTTAACTCAATTGAAAATTTTACTTTGTATTCATACAGCTGAGTTCCATTGATAACACTACATTTCAAGTTGCAAATCACATTTAATTAATATTAACACCAGGTAATTGGCAAAAATAGCTTCAAAGGAGGGCTGAGGAAATTGCAAATTGGAACGGCAGGTGCCTCAATACTGCAGAGGCTTTGGTGGGATCCAAAGAAAGTGTATATGATTTTAACAATTACTGCAGAACCGGATCAAATAAAGTATCATTTCAAAGCTGTTCTTCTCTAGCGTTTCCTAATATTTAGGGCTTAGTAACTGCTGAGTATCAATAACAGCTGTTTAGTGTGAACTGGCAAACAGCATTCAAACAAATGCTTTACGACCTATAATTCAAATACTGTAGTTAAGTTTTCAGTAAACAATGACGGGAAGAGCAGAAAGATGGCAGGCGCCATTGTCTGGATGCAGGATTTGAATTGAGAGGCCTTTGCCTGACTTGCTATTACATCCAAACTAACTGCATGTAGTGGGAAAGACTAGGGAGGGGTTTTGGGTGCCTCCTGACCACATGCTCCTTCCTGTGTCTTTACTAGTTCTCCAGGGACATCCCAGCAAGTATTCTGCCCTAAATTTTATTTTTGTCACCCTCAGATATTCAGTGTTACTTACTTTGATGTCATCTGATAATTGTCTTTTCTTCTATCAATTCTGCCACTTTAATAGTTCCCAAATTCTTTACAAGTTTTCATTACTCCTGTGAGTTCCCAGGCATCACCATGAGCTACTGCTTTCCACTCTGATCAGAATGCTGATTTGTTTCTGTGTTTCCTTCGCCCAGCTGTGTTTTGCTCAGTGGAAGATCACCCAGGACCCAGCAGGTTGCCTGTCCCACAACTCACGCTTTATGACTTTCTATTTACTGACTGCTGTCTGCAGATTCGTGGTTGGGCTTTTCCTATAAGCCTAGAGGTTAAGCTTGCTCAGGCTTTGGGAGTTGAAAGGTAACCGCAGTTCAAACCATAGCTTATTTATTTTATTAATTCATATTTAACTATAAGGGAGTCTTTAAGAGCTTCTGTACCATTAGGTCACTTTTTCCTTTGTTCCAAAAAAAAAAAAAACACTAAAGCTTATGGCTTGGGCTCATCCTGACTCTCATCCATTAACCAGATAGTGCCAGGCAGTGGTTCAGAGCTTCTGCTGGCTAACCTTGAGTTTCTGTTCCGTCAATGGGACCTTTGCTAACTTTGTTGTGTGGTAGAATGAAGATAACAACTGTCTGAGAATTGAATGAGACCATATATAAGAGGGAGGTTAAGTAGTGGCCAAGCATCTCTTCTAATCGTTGTTATTGAGACAAGGTCTTGTTATATACTCTATACTAGATTCAAACTCACAAATCTCCTGACTCGGTCTTCTGAGTGCTGGGATCACAAGTGCCTGCTGTCTTACCAGAACTCAGTTTGCATTCTTTTAGAATCCTGTGTCTTGACAATGGACTTAATTCTCTGAGTCTGTATCCAGTTACTCACTGTGCACGAGGCAGTGTTCTTAGTACTGACTTAGCATGACAGATACATTACCTAAGATAGCACTAGCATATAGTTGAATTCATGAATTTATGACGTCATTATTGACACACCAAATCTGCATGCTAGTCTTTTTCTTTTTTTCACCCTTCTGATATTAAGTATCAGCCAGCACCACCAGGGTACCTACCATGTATTAGGCTGTATTTGTGTCAGTTGTGAGGACGAAGAGATAAATCACTGTTTTCTAGCAGGTCACTGTTGTTGCGGGTCAGAGAACACAGACGTGTAAGCAAACTAACAAAAATCCAGACTATGAACAGCGCCTTGGTGGTAGCATCATTTAGAAGGCACATCCACCACCACCACCACCACCACCACCACCACCATGTCTGTGAGAAGGTCTTTCAGTTCACATAATAAAAACACTTGTCAGGAGACCTCTGGGAGGTGATTGGTACATTCCAGACTCAAAGGCCAGTGCACAGTATCATGGGAGTTACTTTAAATCACTTCAACAGAAGGAACGTTCTGACATATAGCCTCAGGAAAAAAAATGAAATGCTAACTATGCCAACTTTGCAATGTAGTACGTGTATGTGAAGTGTTTACTATATCTAAAATACTAATAGTATCTGACAATAATATCATGTTTGTTTAATCTATTGGCAGTGGCTCAGAAGTATTGTCTCCTGGGCCATCAGTGCTAGGCTTATTCTGATGTGCAAGTCATGGTTACTTTTGCCCTAATTTCACCCATGTCCTTGGCAGCAATTTCAGTTTTACTCAGTTTCTGAGAGTGAGCCAGAGACAATGGTTTAAAATCAGCCTTGACCCTTACGTTGTCAGGTTTGAAAGTGCCTCACCGAATGTGCCCCTTTTCATCAGGAGCGAGCCCTGGGCTCTTCTCCGTTATTGCATACTCGCAGTGTCTTACCCTTGACTTGACAGATGGATCTGTCTCTGCACTCTGGTGTTCCAGACCTTATTATTTGCCAGCTTTCGCCTGGGTGGCAGCATCTGATCATCTGTGATGCTCTAACCCGGTAGACAAAGGCTGAGAGCATGAAACCACTGAGCAGGACCTCTACTGTCCCTGACCTCAAGGATGTGCAAGGATTCTAGTCCTGCCTAATTTGCTGTCCCTTTAGCTCCATATTCATGGTTAGGACACTGTGAATGAATAGGCATGAATTCTACTGAATAAAAGAATTTACCTTTAAACTTTCATTTAATTCTCTCAAAGACTCCTTTCCAAACACTTAGAAAAGGTCAGGCTCTGTTGCATGAGAAGTGTGCTCTCTCCAGTTACTTATTTCTCTTACCCAAGTCCCTTTGCCAACTGCATTAGGTATCTGGGAACACTGTGACAAAATATCACAAATCAGGTGTGTTTAAAGAACACAATTGCATTGTTTAGCGGCTGAGAAGCTAGATGCTCCAGATGAGGAGAAGCAAGACCCCCAGCTCTTCTGTGCCCCTCCTTTAGTGCTACATCACCAACAATCTGCCACTTCTTGTCATTCACACAATGTCACTGTGACTTCTGTGATACTGGATGAGGGACTCATCTTACTTCAGTATGACTTCATTTTAATGTGATTAATTAAATCTATAATGGTTGTTTTACAAATCCGGTCACATTCAGAAATACCAAACCTTAAGACTTTTTTTTGAGGGGAAGGCACAATTTAATAGAATTTTTTTTCCGGAGGGGCACAATTTAATCAATGGCACCAAATATAGTTACTGATTGAACTCTGATGGATGGAGTCCTGTTTGAACTAAGCCCATATTTACATTTGTTCTTCGCCTGGGTTTCTGGTCACCTGTGTTCCCCTGAGAGGACAGTCTTTGTAGTCAGATGAGCTACTCCATTGCCCTTTGTCCTTGCCGCGTTGTCTCTACATACCTTAGAACCAAATGCCCAAGTCACGACAAGAAGCTTTCCTCTTTGCTTAGCCCCAAAGAAATCACATTCTTTTCCTTTCCTTTGTGAAGACATTTCTATGTTAAAGGCACTTTGCTTGGAAACTCTCACGGTAGCTGAGAGCGTTAAGGTGCAATCTGTACTTTACAGTGTTGAAAGAGGCACATAACATAAACACCCTTCTGCAGAAATGAGGCAACATCAGACTTCATTTATGTCATTTTTATAGACCTTAAAAGAGTTGGCCTGAGAATTAGAAGTGTTCTTTCCCAGTTTCCTTCATAACTTCTCAACTAAGCAACAATTATAGTTTCCTTAAAAATAAATGGCTCAAGGATAATAAAACCAGAAGGCTGTAAGATGTATAGCTGATTGAAATAGGTGCCAATGATTCCAAGGGCTCTGCGCCCTGGCAGGACCGCGTCGTGTGGACTCTTCTTCGGCATCTGCATGTCTGATAGACCGTGGTCTCCTTTCCTTGCTGCTTTTACTGTTGCCTATGCAAAGCTATTCGTGACTCACTGGGGGCTGCATGAGGGGAGGATGAGAACACCAACCTCAAGTCAGCACATTTGGTTTCTTGTTAACAGCTCTGGGAAGAGGTTTGGTCAGGAAAGGAATTTCAGCTAATGATTTAAACATATCTTCTGGCAGTTGTAACAGCGAGGGGAAAATGTTGCCTCTGCTAGCAGCTCATACCCACTTCCCAGGCAGTGGCATACATAGCCATGCGACTCTGGAGTCCCATTTGAATCATGTATCATGGTTGGCATGCATGTGATGGGCTATTAAGGGAAAGAGGGATGTTTGGAGCACACTGCCAGTCTTTTGTATTGGATATCATGGAGAGCAATCACTGTGGTTCTCCTTGAAATTGTTGCTTGGTGTTATTGCCTGCGGAAACTCTGTGTCAAATGGAGCTATTTATGAAAGTTGATGTGACATGCCTTTCCACAAATATTCCAGTACCTACTATGTATCGAGCATTGCTCTGGATGGCAGGAATGCGGTGTTAATGAAACTGACCAGGTTCCTGTTCTAGTAGGGTACTCAGTCGACCTTTCTTACAAATTATGTGTCCTTTTTAACGTTGTATCTTTCTGGAGTGTGAGAATTTAGTCTAAGCCAGAGTGAGATGTGACAGAAATCACGGAAAAACTGAGAATTGGTTTGTCTCTATCACCGATACAGTTGGACCACTTGGCTGTTCTGGAGATGCTGAAGTTTGGTTAGGGTATGTGACTCAATGGTGGTGGTGAGAACCACACGTTTGAGAGAAGTACTGTGTGCACACATGGAAGATTAGGTCTGGAGCAGGCAAGGAATCAGCAGGGGTGACGTATTTGGGAGATACTATGTGTACAAAGGATGCGGAATTCCACAAGGACATGGACGTGTAGATCAGAGGGTGTGGTTCTGGTGATGATCTCAGCCTACAGCAGATGACATGAGATTCGTAATCATCACCTTTCTGCCCTGAGTTGGCCTGGCTAACACCCTGTTGTTCTTTCTATTCTTGGTTATTTCTTTGAAGCCTTTATTGATATTTACCTTCTCCTTCTTCCAGCTACATTAAATGTCTCTTCTAGGTGTTCGTGTGTGTGTGTGTAGGGGGGCTGATGGATGTGTGTGGATACCTGTGTGTGTATGTGAGGGTGTATGTATCTGCATTTGTGCAAGTGAAAGTCAAAGAACAATCTTAGATATTATTCTTCAGGTGCCACTGTCCTTTTGGAAACGGTCTCTCCCTGGTTTAGAGCTCACCAGGTAAGTTAGGGTGGCTGGCCAGGGAAACTCAGGGGTCATTTGACTCTACCTTCCTAGAGCTGAGGTTACAAGTGCAGACAAGTACACCTTATCTTTACCATTATGTTTTCTTATCAAGAATACTTGGTCTTGAACTCAGGTCCTTGTGTTTATAATGAAGGCACTTCCCAAACTTAACTATCTTCCCAGCCCCTATTCTAGATATTCTAACAAACAAACAAACAAAAAAGGTAGCCCAGGCTTACATAAACAGAGATTTTATTTACAAGAAACATCACAGTAAAGAGGATGAGTCAATCTCAGACATTGGTATCTGCCACAAAGTAAAAAAGAAATAGCCTTTTCTTGTGGGAAGGAATAAGCAAATACCTTTTTCTTCTTTGCTTTTTAATTTATCCACACAGTAAATTACTATGGAGTTTCTGTTCTTGGTAACAGATATTTATGATTTGCCCTCAGGTTTGACTCAGGACGATCTTCCTATTCGCTCCCACTCCCCATCTTCCGGCAGATATCCATTTGGCCATGTGTTCCGAATGACCTCATCCTTAACGGAGTTGTTCCCTAAAAGGGAGATACAGCATCAACAATGGGATCTGACAGGACAGTTGCCCACTGTGATCAGCTGACTTTCCAGGGTAAACAAATAAAAGAGGTACACTCTACGTCTCGCTTTTTATGTATGTTTAGGGAAAACAGAGTTCAGGGACCTCGAGGAAGAAGAGTTCTGCCTATACCACATGGAGCATAAGAAGTTGGCCATTGTAAATACGTTTATGGTTCCATGCAGATATTTTACTATTTACTCGTTTAATTCTCTTTCTTTCTACAAGGGTGTAACACACATATTTTTATCTTTGCATAGTTGCAGGATATTGAAGGATGCTTCTTAAATATGTGAAGAAGTGGGCGCCTGGTAGGTGAGTGTAACCTGGAGACAGGACATCGGAAGCAGGTGGCTCACAGAAAGGTAGATGAAAACCCTAGGAGTCCAGATTAAGAATTCTGTAGGCCGGGCGATGGTGGCGCACGCCTTTAATCCCAGCACTCGGGAGGCAGAGGCAGGCGGATCTCTGTGAGTTCGAGACCAGCCTGGTCTACAGAGCTAGTTCCAGGACAGGCTCCAAAGCCACAGAGAAACCCTGTCTCGAAAAACCAAAAAAAAAAAAAAAAAAAAAAAAAGAATTCTGTAGCATTTGTAAGATCCTGACCCTGAGTTCATCATCAAATTTTTATGGAGTCATGACTGTGTCTGTGAAAGGAAGTATATAGGAAGGAAAGGAGAGCTAGAAAACATGGTTGGGGAACAGAAGCATCAGCTTAAGTAGATGACAGAAGGTCCATGCCCAGATTGTCACACTTGGTCCTGAGAACACATGCCAGATGGAGAATATATAGTTCCAGTAGGAAAAAAGCTAAGTTGAGGAACAGAGCTTTGCTGCATTTGACAAATAGGGTTGGATGCGAAATTCAGGAGATGGATTAATTTGCTGAACGCATTGCTCCTCTTTCAAGTGATTTTGGGTTTCCAGGTGTATGATGTGCGAGGTAATTCCTGATTGCAAGATTCTGCCCAGGTCCAGGGCTCATGGTGCTTCTCATGCTTAGAGCCCTACTCTGAATTCTGGAGTCCTTGTTCATCTTTCGCTCTACACACGCTTGATGCTTATATGAAGTTCTATGCTTGTGATACATGCTAGGAATTCATAGGCGTGCCTGTAGCCTCATTGGACTTGGATTCTGGTGAGGAGACTAATTTTAAAAAAACAGAAAGGAAGCAAGATAATGATTACAGATTTCACTTTACCAAGACAGAAACAAATGCATGTTTATGGTTTATGTGAGAAACGGCCAGGAAGCCGGTGGTTACGACACAGCAGGAGTAGAAGCAGTGGGATGGGGAGGCAAGGGCTTAATTGGCTACAGCTGGGTAGGCCATGAAGGGAATGTGTGGGTGGTATTCTAACACAATGGGAATTCTTTTGGGGGAGTTTGACAATGCCACGCTGTTTTGAAGGCTTTAAGATAATGTGTAGACCGGATTTCAGGGACATATGGAGAAGATGAGTTAGAGAGGTGTTTCGGAGCTCCAGACAGGTCTGCAGTTGGCTTGAATCAGAGGGGGCATAGGAGAAAAAGCTGAAGTTGGCAGTAGCAGAGGCAGAGATAAGATCCCAGGTCTGGGAGACTGTGAAGGTATACACCCTTGAGACAAAATTCATGTAGGATACTCCAGCCAGCATTAAGGTGTATTTTACAGCTCTTGGATTGGGCTGGTGGGTTCAAGGGTAGCCATGTAGCTCCTCTGAAAGGACAGTTTAAGGGTAGAACATTGGGTAATCATTTCCTGGCAAAATTTCACTCTAACTGATGCTTTAGTGAGGAATTTCTTTTTAAAAAGGTAAACGATCTCTAGGTTGTTGTTACTTTCCTTTTTCCTTCTATCTCAGTCCTTTTATTTTTTTGTTATAGATTAATTTTTATTTTTACAGCACCAATATGAATTTGATCATTTAAAAATACAATATTAAATAAGGAGTAAAGCTACAGAAAAAACAAACCACTTCGTTTTGTGTTTAAAGTAATATTTTTATATTGACTTCAACTGCTAAAAACACCTTGAAACTTAAAAAAAAAACTGAGCTAGCATAGATGAGTGAGTCCTCTAACTAGGCAAAACAAAGAATTATACATTTTTTTAAATAAATTATACAGTTTTGGTAAGTGAAGACTTTGGGATCAACTGTATTTTGTTTGTTCAGTTTAATCTTTAAAATAAAATCTTTTTGGGGATCATTACTGTTCTTTCTCTTGGTGGTAGGTGGACCTGAAATTTAGAGTGTTCTCAATAGTTTTACATATTTTCCCTTGAACTCGTATTTCTTGTTTTTTTTCTTGATTTATGTGTTATTGAGTAATTTTAAGGTTCACTAATCATTATGTAGTTTTCTGTGCTCTCATAATACAGCTGTGGTTATGGTGTCTCTCTTGGAACCACATAATCAAAGGTCACGGGTATGGGTTATCTCACTCCTTTGTCTCTAGAAATTAAATTTAGTGTACCTTCCATTCTGAGTATATAAAACTATTAGATATAACCTATTTACTTAGCTAACTCCACAAAAGTCTGAGTGGAAATTCACGGCCTTCCTTGGACCTTCTCTTTTTAATCCTCTTGTGTCAAAATATAGACTTCTCTGTAGATGTTAAGGGAAATTGAAGGGGGTGGATGTACAAGTGCTACCTGACATATGTTTTCTAGTATATTCCCGTGCCATCAGGCAGATACTCTGTTTGTCTCACAGACAATAAAACTAAGCCGTCAATAATATGTATATCCCCCAACTAGTCTAGTTAGTAAGTAGTAATGTTGGATACATATCCAGGGTTTCATGACACCAATGTATGAAGTTTTCTGAGGTTGTCTGTTTTGGTTTCTGCATGCATGGCTGCCATTCCTGACTTGTGAGGCTGCTGTAGGACAAAGGAACTGGGCTTCACACAGCCCCGTTTCTCCCTTTTCTTTTCCCCTCAGCTTGACCGTTTTCTGGTTTACTCTATGGATCCCGCCTGCCTGTTGGAAGGAATGCATCCACAGTGTTTTCCTGGAGTGAGTTTCGTGCCTTAGCTCTGAGCATAAGCAGTGATTCCCTGTGCAACGTTCCGGGATTTCCTGAAATAGCTCTGGTTATGTTTGTCTCTGTGGTTGTAGCACTCAGTGTGTATGTTAAGACAAATCATTTTATCAGTCAAAGATTATACTTCAACAACAAGGACACACAGAGTTTAGAAATCAAAGAAAATCTAGAGGCTACTTTGACTTCAGATGGACTTAGTAAGTTCTGCATTTTAAGATGAAGTTTGCAGGATTGTCTGGCTGTAGATTCAGTCTGCTTGTTTTCTAGTGTATTGTCTCAGTTCTCTCTCTCTTTTTTTAGTATGTGCTAAGTAGATGATTATCAGTAGCTGTAGGCTTTCATACTACTGTTCATCAACTGTATTAATTTTTTGGAACTACCTTAATACATCATTGCATATTGGGTGGCTTAAAACAGATTTATTGTACTACATTATGGATTCAAAAGTTTAAAGTCACTTGAGTGGTGGTAGTGCATGTCTTTAACACCAGCGCTCAGGAAGCAAAGATGGAGATCTCTGATTTCGAGGCCAGCCTAGTCTACACAGAGAGTTCCAGGACAGCCAGGGGCTGTACAGAGAAACCCTGTCATGAAAAGCTAGTCCCCCCATAAAAAAAAAAACACTGCAAAATCAAGATATTGGCAGAGCTGGATTGTGAAAGTGCTGAGGGAGACTCTGCTCCAGGATCCTTTCGTAGCTCTTGATGGTTGCCAACAATCTTGGCACGTCGCTGTCCAGCTCTGTCTCTGTCTCAATTGTTACACTGCCTTCCTTTCTGTTTTTTCGTCTTCTCGTTTTCTGTCTCTTATAAGGACGGTCGTCACTGGATTCAGGGCTTCCTTTCATCCAATATGATCTCATCTTAAGTTCACTTTTTTTTTTTTTTGAGATAGAGTTTCTCTGTAGCTTTGGAGCCTGTCCTGGAATTAGCTATTGCAGACCAGGCTGGCCTCAAACTCACAGAGATCCACTTGCTTCTGCCTTCTGAGTGCTGCCTCCCGAGTGTGCCACCAACGCCTGTCTGGAGTTCACTTTTTCCATGATTTCTATAGACATCCATTTTTATTCACTTGCTTATATGCCTCTCTTGTGTTCTTGGGAAGGAAGAGAAGGCTTAACCTCCCTTGAAGCATACACAATCCAAGCCATAGGGTGGTGTCACTCTTCAGAGTTAAATTGGGCTGCACATCTAGCACCAGCAGAGAAGGCTGCCTAGCCTGAGAACCCTGCAGGTGTCTGCTGTGCATCCTGCAGCAGCGGTCTGTTGACATCCCTGCCTTCCACAGAGACTGTGACCTTCTCAGGGCTAGGAGCAGCCTGGTCTTACTCATCAGTGCCTGGGGCATGATAAAAACGCTATCAACATATGTTAAATTAAGTTACAAAGACCAAAATTTCCCTGCAAAAAAAAAATCCTAGGATCTAAATGTAACCATGAATCATAATATTTGTTAAAAATAGTCTTGGCCTCTACCTAAATGACAGTAAAAAAGCAGTTTTCAAAACAAGAAAAGGCTTCTGTTGAGGTGTCTGTCTCCACTCTGAAAGACTCTGTGACCTCTTCTACCTTCATAAGACCTTGTGTACTGGAAGCCAAGAGATTTAACCCAGATGCATTATGGTCATAAGTGGGTAGAGTATGCTTTTCTGCCTAGTAGTTACATGTGGCAAGGTGGCACTCATTTTTTTTTATTTTTTTATTTTTCGAGACAGGGTTTCTCCGTAGCTTTTTTGGTTCCTGTCCTGGAAGCTCATTTTTTTTTTTTAACTCTACTACCATTGTATTGAGTTTTATCACTAATTTTCACTATTTATGAAAATAGTGACTACCACATTGTATCCAAAGAGTTTCCCTGAAGGGATTTCTCAGCCAGGGGTTAGCTCTGTCTACTAGCTATGAGGATGCTGTCGAGAGAAACCTACGTCAAAAGCAAGGAATTAGGTAGACATTTTGTTTGACTGTCATACACTTGGCTGAATCTTTCGCTTTTGAAGATTTTTATCATAATTTCCAAATCAATTTTTAAAAATTTCCCAATGCACATGGAATTCTGTCTGGAAGCAGAGAAGTCGTAGGCATCTTGTGACCTTGTGATTCTAGAAAGGGCAATGTACTTTGGAGTAAGCTTTATTGTCTGACTGTCTTTGGACTGCCAGCCCCAAATAGTGAATAGGAGACTTCTTATTAATTACGAAAGCTTGGCCTTTAGGTTAGGCTTGTCCCCAACTAGATCTTATGGCTTAAATTGACCTGTTTCTATTAACCTGTGTTCTGTCCTGTGACTGTTTTACCCCTCCTCCATTCTGTATGTCCAACTCAATTCTCATCTCTCTGGCTCTGCTTACCTAGATTTATCTCCTCTTCCTCTGTCCCTGGAAATGCCACCTATCCTCTCCTGCTTAACTATTGGTCGGTTAGCTTTTCATCAAACCAATCAGAAGGTACCTTGACAATGATACATCTTCATAGTGTTCTAAAAGATGATCCCACAACACTGCTATGGGAAATACTACTGTTAAAATTGTTAAAACGCAAAAATAAGTGAAAAAAGACACTTTGTTAAAGTGCAAAAGTAATAGACATATTGACTAGAGGGTGACTCCATTGAATAATCTCATTGTTTTAAAGCAACTTGTGTGTGTCCTGTTCTCTCTCCTTCTATTTGTTTATTTGCTTGTTTTTTTAATTTTGTGGTGAGAATGGTGAGGATTCTAAACTGAGACCTGTACTCTCAACAATGTCTTGACTACACAATACATTATTGTTCACTATAGGTTGGTACAGTGTTGCTAGGCAGATCTCCAGACCTTATTTATCTGGTTTGAATGAAACGTTGTGCCTGTTGATTCATAATTTCCTTTTGCCTCCCACTTCTATTCCCTGCCAACAACTATTCTACGTGTGTTTTTTGGAGATGGGTTTATTTTTATGTGATTGTCTTGTCTGCTGTGGCCAGAAGAGGCATCAGATCCCCCCGGAACTGGAGTTGTAGATGTTGGTGAGCACTGTGTGGGTCCTGGGAACTGGAACTGGAGCTGGGCCATCTGCAAGAGCAGATAGTGCTCTTAACCACCGAGTCACCTTCCCAGCCCAAACTCTTCATTTTGATGCTATGATTTTTTTTTTTTGGTTTTTTGAGACAGGATTTCTCTTTAGCTTTGGTGCCCATCTCGGAACTAGCTCTTGTAGACCAGGCTGGCCTTGAACTCCCAGAGATCCGCCGGCCTCTGCCTCCCAAATGCTGGGATTAAAGGCATGCGCCACCACCGCCTGGCTGATGCTATGATTTTTAACTTTTGATATTCCTCTTAACTGTCATGCTACAATGTTTGACTTATTTTAGTAACCATATTTTATCACAATAACCTCAAGGCTCTTTTGGTTTTGTTTTCGCAAATGATTTTCTTCTTCTTCTTCTTCTTCTTCTTCTTCTTCTTCTTCTTCTTCTTCTTCTTCTTCTTCTTCTTCTTCTTCTTCTTCTTCTTCTTCTTCTTCTTCTTCTTCTTCTTCTTCTTCTTCTTGTGGATTCTACACAAGTCTAGGTTTCCCTTACTCTACCTGGAAGGTATCTTGGTCTCATATTCTTGGTCCTCTACTTGCTATATTATATAAACAACATCATTTTAGTTTATTAAAATATTTAGACCTATACAATTAAACTTTGGCATTCAACTGGGATGGAAGTTTCTCCCCTCCCACAGTTGGGGCTGTACCTGTGGGTGTGGAACACAACTTCTGTGTAGCCCATTTGTGTTAATTCTCTAGCTCAGTGCCTATCCTGTGTAAATACTTTGTTGGAGTTAAGCTAGTGCCCAATGGCAGAAGTATCTCTGGAATAAGGTGGCTCCAGGACCTGCCCTTCACTGGAGGTATTTTATCCTCCTCACCCAGGTGTCGTCTTTCTTGGAGAAACTTTGGTTTCTACCTGGGTTTTGGCACTGGGCCCTCTATGCAGTCTGACATATGGTTTGGGTCTTGATCTCAGCAGCATGAACTTGTGAGTTCAGCTTTTCTCTTCCTTGCCTGCGAATAACAAGCTAGAGGTAGGACTTGATTAATGGATGAATGAATGCTCAGCGAGAGCAGAAGCTGATTTCTTTTATTTATGTCGCAATGCACCATTTCCCTTGATCATGCTCAATAAGATGGATTGCGCACCAGCTGCAGGCAAGACACTGTGATAGGCACTGGGAAGGGACACAAAGATGGATGCGATATGACTGTTACCCTTAACAAGCCGAAAGCCAAGTTAAGCAATTAATTACTGGATCTAGATGCAGGCTGTGGTTCGTGTAGGTACCATCAATAAGGAAGTTAGCTTCAAGAGACATTTTGGGAGGGCTTCGTGGAGAGGATGCATGCAGATGGAGATGGGTGTGGTAGGGCATGGAAACCTTTACACAGTGTGTGTTTCGTAAACACTACAGGCATTCATTGATCAACAGGGCAGATTGCTTTGGAATTTGGACACTTATATCTCTCAATTATATAAATAAAAATTAGTTTGCTTCTTATGACACAATGCCTTTGTTTTGTTCCTCCTTTTTATTTTTATGGTTCTAGCGGAACCTGATTGAACAAGAGAATTTATGTTTGTTGATCTCCACCATTCCACATGATCCCACCCCCACACCTCTTTCCTGTTCATGGTGGGAAACATTTGTTTCTCTGTTCTTGCCCTTTAGCAGGGACTGAATATGGGGCTGGGGGTAAGCATGTTATGGAAAAGGAATGCTCCTCTTTCCTCAGAATAGCATGCACCTTTGTTCGGGCGAGGTCTGAACTCTACTCGTTTCCTAAACAATGACTTTCTCTTCCTTTATGTGGTGACAAAATCATACCATAAATTAATTTTATTGGATTTTAGAATTTTGAAGCTTATTGAAGGGTATGCCTCCAGACTGAGCAATGGTCTTTTATTTCCGAAAAAAAGTATGACTTATCTCTATGATAAGGGTAACTTGTGGTTTAATACGGCAAACATGGTCTGTGGGACACTGGGAGTCTCTGGTCCACTGCTTGTAGTTCAAGTACTCCCATGCTTATCGGCTGGAAGTAGCAGGACTTCACTTTAGCATCATTTCCTTAAGGGAGTCCACGATCTAGCCTGTTTTGGATCTTAAAAGTATCTGCAGCCATCTTGAAGGGACAGCCCGGTCTGGCCTCGTCCTCTCTCAGTGTTCCTCTAGTTCTACCTTGGTTACTGACTTTCTCTGGAAGTTGTAAAACTGATCTTTTACTCCTCCAAATATCTTGTCATATACAATTATTTGCTATTTCTTGGTAATGCTATTTTTTTAAAAAAAAAGACTTGTATTACATTCTGAGATGCTGAGTACATTGTTTCACTAAAGGAGGAAAATAGACAGCAAACTCAGGGTATAAAGGCCAAATGTCTGCTAAGGTCTTCAAAATGTGTACAAATTATTTGCTTGATCTTAGATATCCAAGTTCTATGTTATTAGGGGTTCAAATTATCAAAAGAGGTCCAACACAGTACTGTCTTCTAAAGAATTCATAGCACAGAGGAGAATTATTTTCAGTGCTTGAAGAATTCTGTATTGAGGCCCCAGGAGGACAGTACGGGTATATTTTTCCCCCCAGAGATGTCTGTTAGCATGAAATAATTATATTTGAGTTGATTTGGGGAGAATGAACCTGACATTTGAGGTGGAGAGAAAGGACATCTGAAAACCTTTAGAACCAAGAAAGCATATGGCAATTTCAAGAGAGTCCGGAATTTTTTTTTTATAAGGTGGGATGCAAGGAAGATGAGATTTATGGGCCAGTGACATAAGATGAGCCTGTAAAATAAATGGAGGCAGGGTTGTGCAGGAACTTCTCACCAGACTAAAGAGATAGGACGACGAAGGATTTAAAACAGGGTGCAGCATGGCCAGATTTGTGTTTTAGGGAGGTCCTTCTGACAATAGGTTGAAAGATGGATGGAGGGGCTCCATCCATCTGTAAGTAGTAGGATGAGTTAGAAGGTTATTGAAATAGTCTAGGCAACAAGTGACAAGGCATTAAATAAAGCTGTGGTCCTGAGACTAGAGAGGAAGTGACAAATAGGGGAGAGAATCAATAGGTCATCGCAAGCACTTGGGTGCACAGCAGGAGAGGGGAAGCAAATTCAGGGAAAGCCTCAACTGTTTGGGTTGAGCTTCTATGGGGATGAGTCCATTATTAACAGAAACGAGGAATCTGAAAGGAAGTGTTTTGAGATGAGCTAGTATTTTTAAAGATATTGTTGAGAATCCCTTTTAAGCCCAAGTAGACGGTTAAATTTTTGTGTAAATAAAACAGGGTCTTGTTGCACAAATGTGTTGAAGCATTGTTCTGAATGTTTTTGTTGGAGGGCTTTATATGATACTGACACTGGGATAGTTCAACTTTGAGCACAACACAGGGCCGGCTATTGCGTGTAGGCCCCATCCTGTTAGTTAATGATCTGAATAAAACTCAAAGTAACCTCACTTGAGAGAGTTTGCTGCCTCTTTTTCTCTGGTGTAGTAGGCTTTGGGTTGCACTGCCTGAGTTGGATCCTGTTCTTGCAACTCGGTAACTATGTCACTGTAAACATACGGGGCAGACCACTCCTCTAAACCACACCTGCTCAACCGTTTTGCTAGTTTACATGGTTTTTGTGGCAGTTAAAAGAGAAAGCCAGGGTTGGCAAGATGTCTCAGTGAGTGAAAGCACTTGTCAAGCCTGATGATCTGTATTCAGTAGCGTGACCTGTGACCTCCCAAAGTGGAATGAAAGGACCCCCCCTTCGCCACAAGCTGTCCTCCAGCCTCCACATACTTGCTGTGGCATGTGTACCCCATAAGTAAATAAGTTAGTACATAAAAGACCAAAAGAGAAAACCCTTGTGACTAAACACCCACAGGTGGCCTCCCAGCTTCCAATCAGTCCTGGTAGTGTGTGGCTGTCCTACTAGACAAAATACTTGAGGACCCAGGAAATCTTCAAGGCTTTTGTTTTATTAAGTACAACTGCTTTCAGGACTCTCAGTCCATTTGAAACATAACAAAAGAAGACAAAGAACCATGTATTATGTCTTCCTTGTTCTTGGAGGAGCAGCTGAACAGGGATGTGTGCTCACTGTGTACCCGTGGACTCTGTTCACGGTCTCCCTGAGCCCCCAGCATTTCTGCCTTCTCTGTTCATTCCCTGCAGTTACTTTCTTCAAGTTATCTCTGAGGTCAAATCTAAGTCCCAGCCCGCTTCCTTCTCAGCCTCTCTGCTTTCTGCAGCACTGTTGATATCCTTTTCTTCCTGAAACTGTTTCTTACAACAGCAGGCAATGCTCTTCCCCCATGTTCATTCTCAGCACCATTCTGTCCTCCTGCCCATGATGGGAAAATGTTTTGAGGGAACACTCTTGGCAGCCTCTTCCAAGTGTTTGTCTTCAGTTGTCATCTGTATGCTGATGCCTCCCCACAGGCTGTCTTCACTCCTCATGTCCTGTCTGAGTTCGTGGTGGAAACTCTCATTCACATTCCCTTCATTCAACTTTGGTTCTTCTCTTCCTGGCCAGGCACTGTTGTGGGACAGGGTATAACCTAAAAAGTTTTAACCCTTAAAGATAGGTCTTAGGGAGAAAGACATTGGCTCACATTGCCATAGAAATTCTAACAATTAAAAAAAACCATGTACTATGATGAGAATAAATTTAAGTTTCTGTGGGAATACAAGAACAGTGAGGTTATTAATGTTTGATGCTCATTGGGTAGGGAGAATGGCAGGATTGGTTCCTTGAGGCCAGTATCTGAATGACATTGTGAAGCATGTGTTATCCAGGGAAGGTGTGTGTGTGTTCGTGTGTATGTGTGTGTTTGCCTCTAGGAACCATCCTGATCAATAACACCAGGGATGGAGGAAATGAGATGTGTTGACATTGACAAGCTGGGTGATTGAGATCAGGAAGAACTAATAGGTTCGTTGAGTTGACAAAGGCAAAGTCAAGAAATATTACCAGTTATATTTTCAAATTTTTAATTATCAGTTAACTATCTTTAATTAGAATTTGATTCTTAAAATCTTTCAGAGCGAGACTATCTTCTACTTCAAAAACCTCTGCTCATGTTGTTACAATCCAGCTAGGGAAGGAATGCTTAGTGCTTTATTTATGAAATGAATTGATTTCTGGCAGAAAAAAAACAGAGTCTAGAAGATCCTCTCACACTTTGGTGAGATTAGAACTGCATTCTTTCCCCATAATCCCAGAAATCTGGAGGTGTGATGATTCCAGGGGATACTTATTCTTCTGTTTGTAACTGCCCAAGGGGGACAGCAAGACTTCAGTTTCTCTCATTTTGCTCAGGTTCTAAGCACACAGGCTTTCTATCTATCCAGCTACCCTTATGATCTCTTCAAAGAATGTCTAAGGATCACATACAAATGGTGCCATCTATAGAAAATAAGAAAAGTTTCTCTCTATGGATCTCATATGTTTTTATTTAAGACCAACACCCACTCCCAGAAGCTTCCAGAAGACATCATTATGTCTCCCAGGCCAGAGTTCTACCATGTGGCTGTTTATAGATCAGTCAGGAAAGAGAATGGGATTACAGTGTCTGGCTTAGATCACGTACTTGACAGTGACAGTCATCCCAGCAGTGATGGAAGTGACTCATGGGGGTGAGGGAATGTCAGTGTTCTGTGCTGCTACTCTAGGCCACCAAAAATTGAATGCAGTTGAACAGCTCAACTTTGTTAGCTTATAGTTTTGAATGTCAGAAGTTCAAAATGGATCTCACTGGCTTGTAATTCAGAAGTAATCATACAGAAAACTAAATTCCTGTCTGAATCTATTTCCCTACCCACCTTAAGGGCTCCTTCTATTGTCAATGCTACTAATGACCACTTTTGTCTTTTTCATCATAGACTCTCTTTATTTCTTACTCCCCCGACTCATCTGTCTCATATAAGCACCCTGTGGTTACATCCAGAACAATTTTTTCATCTCTAATTTAGTGTATTAACAACCCTCATTTTACCTGTAACTGTCTTTTTGCTATTGTATACACAGGTTCTAGACATTAGAGGTGGACGTCTTTGTGGGACATTACTCTACATGGCAGAGGGACACAGACAAGTGTCTTGGATGCTGCAATGGTCCGTATTCCTTCAAAGTGCAGTATAGCTGGGTGTTCAGATGTGTCAGGATGAGGATGAAATCTGGATGGAAGGATAACTCCAAAGGTGCTATGGGAAGAGGGATATTTCTGGGTGAGAAATACGGATGATGTTTCATGTCTCTGAGTTCCATATCATTGGATTTAATTGACTGTGGTTTCAAGTGTTTTTAAAATACTGAATCTTAATGTGTGCAGAATTTTTGGTTACTCCTCTGCACAGTATAATGTTACATCTATTTACATACCATTTATATTGTTTTACTTATTTCAGTAACCTAGAGATAACTGAAAGCACATAGGGGCGTCCACTGAAGTTTAATGCAAATATTGCCATTTCAGAGAAGAGACGAGCTTCTACAAACGCTGGTGTGGTTGGAGTCAGTTGGGAATACCAAGGGCTAGCAATATTGCAGTAGACCAACTAGCTGAGTACTTACCTGAAATGCCTGAGTTTGATCCGTGTAGCTGAAAGCAACTGAATGCTGCTTTTTGAACAATCTACCAACAACGAAGGAAGAATGGCTTTTGAATAACTTGTCAGTGGAATGTGCTCGGGAGGACTCACTTGAAGCCAAGACAGGAGACATTGTAATCAGTTTAGGTGACGTTTGATAAGGATCAAGTCATATAAAACCTATATGGATTCTGTACCCACTTTCCTTTCCCTTTTACTATTTTTTTTTTTGGTTTTTCAAGACAGGGTTTCTCTGTGGCCTTGGAGCCTGTCCTGGAACTAGCTCTGTACACCAGGCTGGTCTCGAACTCACAGAGATCCACCTGCCTCTGCCTCCCGAGTGCTGGGATTAAAGGCGTGCGCCACCACTGCCCGGCTCTTTTACTATTTTTGATTTGTTTTCACTTTATTTTTAAATGAAAACAATGAAGTATCGATTTTTGAAAAACATCGAAGTCTGATGGCCATTAGTTTAAAAATCGTTATCTTTAAAGGCATTACCGAATACCTTGATTGTGTTTATAGATGCCATGGTTGGGTGGCTTGATGGAGCAGTATCTGGAAAATGAGATTACAATGGTTGATTAGAAATGTCATAATAAAATTTCATTTCCCTATATGTGAGCAATACTTTTTTTCTTTTCCACAAACTGATTGTTTATCTAGAAGTTACCATTTGAAATTCCATTACTTCAAGAACTGCTCACAAAGCTTTAGAAAATTACTGCTAATTCTAAAATAATTGTACCACTTATCATTACTCAGTCAAGAAAAATGGGCATTTATGTGCGCTTTAGCAATATTTAGATAGGCTGTTACACCTCTTCTTTAAAATAGTCCTGATTGCGATGCAAATTGCAAGCTGTGATGGCGTTGCTGAAAATTGGAATGGTAACAATCTCAGCTGGTTGATCTCCTCTGTTGACAATGGGAGCCTCTGAAAGCTGTGCTCAGTCATCTTTGGATCTCTTCACTACGAGGGCTGGTGTGTGGTCTTTCAACTGAGGCCATACCTTCCATCATTATGCAGCTCCCCCATGGCAGTGCATGGCTTCTTCCTAACAGGAATTACGATTCCCCACAGCTGCCAAGACAACCCCTTCTATTATCCCAGGCTTCATCCTCAGACCAGAGGAGCTGTGGCACGAGCATTCAATTCAATTACACAAGCACTATTAAACACTGCTTCTGTGCCAGGGGAGCAGAAAGAGAATGGTCTATGCTGCTAAGCAACTAGGCTGTCTACCAGGTGAATGACAGAACTGTGGTGTGTAATAAGTACCATGACAATACAGATGAAGGGCTGACCTGCAACAGTTAAACTACTCTGCATCAATTATCCAGCTCCAACCCCAGTTTTCTTAGCACCATGGAATATTGGGCCAGGTAATGCATTGTTGTCAAATTTTGTTATTTGAGATGTTTAGCATATTTCTAGTCTCTAACTCATAGATGCCAGTGGCCGTCACCTTCTTATTGATGACAACCATGAATACCTTGCTATAATTGTGAAATGTCCTCTAGGGGGCAACCCCACTTGCTGCTGAAAGTAAATTCTAAATAGTATGATGAGAACAAAGATTTACCAACTACCCTGAAGAAATGTGTAGAGGAGACAAGAACATGGGAAGGAAGAGTGAAAAGGAGTTAGGCATGGTGAAATATTATGTGACCAAGGTTACATATTGAGGCTAACTTTCTTGGAAGAGGTCACTTTTAAAAAGAGAATAACGTCTGGCCATGTGGAAGTGGTTGACAGTGTTTTGATGTAAAATCCCAACCTCCTCTCATATGCTCAAGGCTTATGTGAATGGGCTTTGTTTTCGTTGGGCTCTTTGGAAGGGATTTGACAACCACATACGGCACAGAACAGAGAATGTCACATTCATTGCGGTGACTAATCCATAACTGGAACTCTGTTTCAGAAAATGAATGGAAGCCCTCCGCATGGGCAGACAATGTTGCTCCCAGAAGCCAAATATTCCGTGAAAATACCAGTTCCATGTGTTGTTGGTCAGGGAGGTCCCAGAGACACTCTCTTGTTAAGTAGTATAAGTTATTGTTAGTGGTTTTGATCACCCTCTGAAACTGGTTGTTCAGACCCTATGGCTGAAGACAACACATACTTTGACTGCAGGAAACAGAGATATCAAGCTGCAAATGAAGCGAGTGTTTCCTCCACGCTGGCTCGTATTCAAAGCATTAAAGGCTACTATGCAAGCTAGTCAAGAAAGTTAGTCAACGGTCTTACCTTTGGAACTAAGCTTTGGTATTGAATTCTACAATGTCAACCAGGCAGACAGAACACTTCCACTGATGTAATGTGACATGATTGTTATGAGGACAACTACTTCTTAGGGGGAAATTCATTCCTTACACTTTAAATGTGGACCAAGTCTGGGATGAGAAGTCACAGCCCCAGGAGGGAGGACTTTACTATCATTGTGCTCTAAGTGGACATATTGTCAAAATAACTTGTAAATATTTGTGTTGTTGTTATACCCATAGATCAGTGGTGCTTTCTGCATTGGTCAGAGAAGCTTCTTTTTGCAGTGGGCACTGGTTGATGCAACGACTCATAATTTGTCGAAGTGCTAAGAACAGTTGTCTGTTGAGTGCCCTTCCAAAAACAGTGTTTCTACATTGCTTCCTACGGGGCCCAAGGAACATTGTGGGAGAGGGAAGCGGGAAGAACACAAGAACTCAACGACAGAGAAGAGTACCATGTAACACTGTGACACGGCATGACCACAGCAACAGTGACTCCTTAGCAGCTGTGGCCGCATTCACAAAAGCTGAATATGATTAGGCACTTCAACGTTCTGTCATGGATGAAGGAAGGGCTTATCAGGTTCCATTCATTCTTGAGGAGCTATTGGCAGTTGAGGGACTTCTGGGAGATGGGAGTCATTTTTCTCTCAATGGTGTAGCCACCAGTAAGTTACCCAGACTCCAGGAATATAACTCCATCTGTAAGAGTTACCTCAGTTAAACTCAATGCTCACAAAAAAGAAACACGCACACACGAAAGTGTGTATGGGGGGGTACTAGTTGGGAAGAAAAAAATGATTCAATGAAAGAGAGAAAAGGATGAAAAGGTAATGGGTATGTGAATCTTATCAAAATGCTTTGGATACATGGAATGAATGCATATATATATCACATGAACACCACACACACACCACACACACACACACACACACACACACAGGAATGAGTTAGAATCATGGGGAAACCTTAGGCTGGAACATGTTCTGAAAATCACAGCATTTGTGGGTGTCTTTGCACATAAGTAGTAAAAGAGAGGTTGAAACTATCAAGTCTGTATCCGAAGGAGGGAAGAGTACTTCGGGGTGAAATGTGGATTATATTGGGCAGGGGGGGTTACTTAGGGTTGCCCTCATATTTTTCTGGTCTAATAATCAGTACGATACCTGGTCTTGTCTAAGACTTATTTTAATTCTTATTCCATTGGCCTGCCCAACATAGCTGTTGATGTCGACACATACTCACATACGTGTACATGTACAATCCATTAAAGTTCTGCACTTCGGAAGACGTGGGAAGAGAAAACAATATACACTTTTGAGATGGAGAGCAATTTGTGCACAGGATGACAGTGGCCAGAACAGTGGACTGGGGTAGGCAGATGCAACATCTAACCGGCTTCCTCCTCGCACCCATGTGTGACCTTAGGGGTTGTTTCACCAGTCAGGATTTGGTGTCTTCCTCCTGAAGACCCATTGCTGAGATGTATTGTTAGCTGCCCACTATGGACCTTTCTATCGCTAACATTCTATGAATTCACAGGAAGTGAGGCATATCTGACATGGCTCGTATTTTCCACTTGGCCAGGCCCTGCTCATAAAATGTCTTTTGTTTACAGAACCTGACAAGACTGGCCGGGTGAGGGAACATTCAGGTTTGGAGCATATGCTGGGCAGACAATGGAGCAAAGGGTGCAGCGGCAGCCTGAGCCGTTCATCAGTCAGTCGATCTTAGAACATCTCAGCCAGATGCTGCTTGTGAGAACTTTGTGAGCAGCATTCTGCTCTGTCAGAACGTTGTCATTGGAAAGAGCAGGACAGACAGAAGAGAAGCCCAGAGGCCACTTTCCCAGCAGGCACTGAGTCTCTGTCTTGGTGGTTTAGGATCTTTCAATCTCATCCCAACCTGTGGACTCTGTTTTCCGTTTGAAATTCCTGCTAAAACAATTTAAGTATTTATCAAATAAGTTCTGTGCCAGTGAGATTACGGCTGCCACAGATTTTATTTGATCAATTATCAGTTTCATTTTCCTAACTACCAATACAGCCACATTTTCTGCAGTATACTCTGTTAGCCGAGCCATTTTCGTCAAGTATCTACTTAAAATAGACTTAAGGCTTACATTTAATTAAGGATACAAATCCTGTTATCCGAGCATCCTGTAGCAGAAGGTCCTACTTGGTGAAGCTGCAAGGTGTTACCTGCCAATATCATGCCTCCCACACTTTCGCTGAAGTTTTTACGAGGAACCTGACTGTAAGCAGTAAATTTACTCCAAACTTTGTAGAAATAAAATAAACCTTTATATAAAATGATTAGGGGCTGATATATTAGGTTATCGTGTGGGGGACAAACCACATCCATCCTGTTGAGAGTGGCATGACTTTCTCGAGTGACTTGACTTTCAGGTAGGGCTCCCTGTTGGGGAGAGTGCTTCCAATCGGGACACTGATGAGTCCTTGAAGAGTTTCTTCACTACCAGAATCTCCAAAGAGAAGAAATAGTATAACTCTAAACAGAACTTCACTCTACCACGTGGAGAGGCAGGAAAGAAGGTACCAACAGAAAATGGGATAAATATAAGACCGAAAAGCTTACACATGTCAATGTGTCCCGATAGAGGACCAGAAGAAGGGATCAAATATTCAGACCCAGAGATGGGCAACTCAACCTGTCTGAGTTACAGTATTGTTAGAAGCAAATCTAAATTAGTTCTCTTATTTCTAACAATAGCAGAGTTTTTTGTGCCTTCATTAATGTAAGCTGCTTCCCAGGTGTCTAACAAAATCACGCTGTTGGATAACAGAGCTGAGAATCAGCATGCAGAAAAGGGCAAGTAGGGACATCCCAGAAGCTCTGTCCCCAAGGAAGAATATCACCCTGCCTCATTCTCTTCCAGCACACACATCTGTGACCCTCTGCTGTCCTTGTCCGTTGCCTATATTGCACAATTTCATGCTCAGATGTGGCGGGTGAATGGAAATTAGAACTATAAAGACAGGCTATGTAAAATGAAATTTTCATAAGTAACAAAAAGGCTGAATTTTAACTTGAAGTCCTTCAACCCACCCTCTACTCCATTAATGGCACCTGTACTTGAAATTATAATTAATCATTATTTTACTGATATTTTAATTAATTTACAAGTTCAATATCGTTTAGAATATTCCATTAATTCAACACACTATTATATTACCATCTGGGCTTATCAGTACAACTATTTCCATTTCCCAGTCTTATTAAACCAAACACATTACATCAATTTGTATGTGAAACACTTCACTATCATTGAAGCTTCCATAATGCTGAAACACACTAAAATAAAGTTTTCTATTTGGGCTGCCTAAGCTTTCAAAAATGTTGGAGTCTGATCTGTAAAGACATTTCTCTTCAAGGACAAAATGTACCTTAAAAACAACTTCAAAATATTGAGTCAATGACACATACTAGACAAGATTTTCTGTCTAGTTAGGACAGTCTTTTCATAGGCAGGAAAGGAACTGTTCATAGAAGGAATTGTGCCCTAGGGGTTTGTCTAGGGCTGGGTCTTTCTTCACATTCCTGATCTGGTAACCTGTCCTCTGTTTATGACCCTGAAGGTCCCAAGTGACTCTTAATGCTTAGAATTGCATGTTCACTTTCAAGCTACTAAAACCCATCCTCCCTGGATCAGACTTTGTTTCATGGATTTAAGGAAAAATAAGCCATGTCTCGCATACATTCAAGCAAACACCATTGTTGGTTTGTACTTTTATGCTCCTGAAAGAGTTCTTGGGGAGTGAAATCTCAAGGCCTGTATCAATCGTAAACACCTCAACTGGGATCTTTGAGTTTTCAATGATGATATATCGACAATGTTTCTCTGTATTTATTTATTTGCCCCCTTTGTAGTCATAGTTCATTTTTATGCTCTTTCTATTCATATGGTCAGACTAACCCAGAGGATTTGGGCTTCTGTCCCTTCGGCTTTTTGTGTGGCTAACCCTCTTTCAGTTAAGTGGTTTTTTCACTAATAGGTCCCTCTTGCCCCTAGTAGTTTTATACCTTGCTCAGGTTTGTTCAGTGGCCTGGAATAGAGTGATGTTTTCTCCTGCCTTCTGGCAGAGGAAGGCTGCCATCCTCCAGCTGTGCCTGTGATGAATGGCTGGCTTTCTCTCCTTATTCCCCCTTCACCTTCTCTGCCCTCCTCTAGGACTTGTCTCTGTAGAATAACAATTTTTGAAGCAAGAGGAAAAATGAGAATGGAAAGAAGGATGGCTTGTTTGCAAGCAACCAGTGAGCTAGCTTCACCTTCCCCGGTCTCTTGCCAGAATAAAGGAACGTAACTAGAACAGCAGCTGCCCTCGCCTTGCCCTTATTCAAGCTGCTTATATCCGATGTCATGAGTTTATCAGGTGGGCTGACAAAAAATAAAGACTAGTCTCTCTCTATGTGTCCCTTTTTGCCTTAAGGTGTCTATAAATCCATCCATCCATTCATTTAGGCATCATTCTTGTGAGATGAATCATCAGCTTTGGGTGACCATGTTCTGTGGGGTGCAGATCCAGAAGTCACAAATCTATGCTATTACAGTTCAGCATTTAACTGTTGCTATGATAAGCAAGAATCACGTGGAAACCTACGGGATGACAGAAGGAAGAAAATAATTTCGTTTGAGAATGACGGATACAGATATAAATTCTAAAATATGAGGAGGAAATCAATGCAATCTGGAGTGACTGGAGGAAAAATTCATTTGCACAGTAAAGCCTTGGAGAGTATTAAGCATCAGGCTCCTTGGATTGAACATTTTAGACAATGGGAAATTTGGGGGGAAATATGTAAGTCTCAAAGTGTCTTATTGGAAGAGGTGAGTACACAGGACTCTGAGGAGGAAATGGATCAGTAAAAGTTGAGTGAAGTTTTTCCAGCTCAGGAGAGCTTTCTTTTAAGAAAAATTGTGTGTGTGTGTGTGTGTGTGTGTGTGTGTGTGTGTGTGTGTGTGTGACAGAGAATAACCTCAGTTGTCAACCCAACCCTTCTTTGTTTGGGACAGGGTTCTCTCTTTAATTGCTTATCACTGCATACGCCCGGTCAGCTAGCTGGCCCACAGTGTTGCGTATACTCTCCTCTGTCTACCTTTCCATCTCTCTGCAGGAACACCAGGATTGCACACACTCACCCACTAGAGCACCCAGCTGTTTATGTGAGTTCTTTGATTTTGAACTCAGGTCCTCATGCTTGTACAGCAAGATGTTTACCCACCGAGACATCTCCCTAACCCCCGCAAGAGACTTTCTCCTCTCTCAAATGCAACTGTGAAGGTCACAGATACCAAGTCAAGATAGAAGGTTGAAAAGGGAAAGTCTGGGTGAACCAGATACCTAGAAGGTAGGCAATAAGCAGAGAAGCATTTCTGTAGAAGGATGAAGGAAGTGGTGTGAAAACCCTGGAAATAGCACAAAACTTCCTAAGTCTCAGTGGACAGCATTACAGGCTAAAACATCTTGAATAAGGATTGGGCAGTTGAAAGGAAGTGAGAGAAAATAATGAATGTAGGAACTATTCCCCTCCAAGAGCAGCAGCATTCAATACAGCAATGATGTATGCAGATATAGAAAAAAAAAACCACTGTAAAATGGTTGTTTCAGATTTCGCCATACCCAATTTCACTTGAGGTCTGGCATTGTGTCTGAAATATCTCAGAGAGAGGAGTCCACTTTGATTTATTTCTGCATCCCCCAAAACATAGAAAAAGTCAACAATGAACTTCAACTCTGCCACCGTATTTTTAATCTATTTATATGATTTATTCTCGAAGACATGCTCTTTTGAGTTACAGTGTTTCTCAGGACCTCTGAACTGACCCCTATAAATAGGAAGAGGAAAGGGAAAATGTCTCTCTGGCCACGCAGGTTGATTTCCACCCAGCTTTTGATCTGGACCAATTAATAGAAGCCTTGTCGAGGACTAACACGGGAGGTTCATTGTGGCTAATGCTGAGAACAGAGCTCCAAATGGTCGTAAATTAATGCCTGGTCACCTTCATGCTTGACTTTGAACTTAATAGCATCAATGTGCAAAGAAGGCAGGATGAGGTGGTCTCAAATCATTATCTGCAACCTACGCCTGTAGAAAATGTCTAGTTTTAAGCTCATTAAGGGATACTGCTGAATACTCTAGAATATCAAATTAACCATTCAAAACCTTTGAACATTGAGTTGAAAAAACTGGGACATTTCCTCAGACCTTTAGAGATTTCATTTTTGAAGTGAATACAACTTGGGGCTTTTTAGTTTTTCCCTCCGCCATGATGAAGAGAACATTAAAAGGCATTTGCTTAAACTACTTACAGCAAATCTAAGATGTACTTTGGAGAAGAATATCTGTGGCAGTGACATTATTTTCTATAGACTAATAACAGTGACCAAGTCTGCGATCTAGAGACGTAGTCTGTAGTCCCTGGTAAAGCCAGAATGCCTGTTCTGTCCATCATTTGATGATGCGGGAAATGTGAGGTGGGTTCCTGGGGCTCCCTGGCCTTCCAATCTAGTTGTCTCAAGAACGAGTGAAGAAGAAATTAAGGAAGACACACAGGACACACACATGCACAAACATGCACAAACATGCATATACAGACAAGCAACTAAGGCAAAATGAATTGTTTTGGAATTTGAGGCAGAATATTTCTAAAAGAAAGAACAATCCACTTTCTTCTCTTACATAACTTAATGGCAGGAGAATGGGTTTTGAAGCTTGCAAGATACACATTCAAGTGTTATTTTGGTTGTCACCAGTTCTGGTACCTTAAAGAATCTTCAAAGTCGTATTTTATCATCAGCAAAATGGCGATAAGGAGAGTATTTTTAGCACAGAATTATTGTAAAAGATGATTTACAATAATTGATTTTACAATCAATTTCTCTACTTCATATTACATGCTTGGGACAATCCCTGACATATGATAACATATGGCTATACCACCCTGAATGCACCAGATCCCATCTGATTTTATCAGCTAGTAGAAATCAACATTAAAGGAATTAACTCTGATACAAGCCTCCTTTTTCGCCATTTTCTTTACAAGGACAAGACATCAGAAGATTACTAGCTATGCTGACTTTCACGCATCATTTTAGAAAGAATCAAGGTTTTCATTTGATTGAAAATTGCGGTGAGACTCTGTCCTTCCATTTTATGATTAGGTTTTAAAAATATTAGTTTTTGTTCATGAAAACTATAATTTAATTTCAATTATACTTGAATTATATAACTATATGATATATAATTTCAAAAATTATTACATTATTTTCCCCTTCTTTTCCTTCCTCATCTTGCTATCCTCCAAATTCATGGCCTATTTTTATATTAATTATTGATATATATATATGTATCTCTCTCTATATGTCTGTCTCTATATATATACATACATATATACATATATATGTATACACACACACACACACACACATATATATATGACCCTTCCACTAAGATTTCAGATTTAACATTAAAGATCATCAAACACATGTGGTGACATTATTTTATCTAACTGTCCTTATCTAGCAGCAGGTGAGCTTTTAGACAGACAGGAAAGCGATTGGGTTGATGGCCCAGGTTGCATTATTGAAATCTTCAGGAACAAATATTAGGTTGTCTCTACTAGACATCCATATATTCTGATGGATGGTATTTTTAGGAGACATTTATGATTTTGAAGGGTAGAATAAATGTAAAATACAAAGAAAATGAGCTGGATTAGTTCTCATCATATGGTGATTGAGACTGGTAATAAACAGGGATAATGAACAATTTTCCACACTTGAGAGTGGCCTATTTGTTCATCTGCAGACAAGATCTTGTCACAGAAAAGTGAAAAGAGATCACATTTGTTGAATATCATCCAGTATCACACATTCAACGTGTGCTGTCTTAACGTTCTCAAAAAATCCTGGACATTGTAAGTTTTGCACTGTAATTGACATGGGAGGACATCTGGCTTCTAAAAGTTAGAGAACTAGCTAAGATTATAATGCCTAGCAATGGAATAAGTGGTTGCTCTATTTGTGACACCATGTTGTGGCTCTGTTTGCAATAGGGTATCACTGCCATGAGTAAAACAACCCATCATTCTATTACTGGCTAAATCTGTGTTAGGAAGGGAGTGTTGGGACAAGGTTTATGTTAACGGTTCTATTTTGCAGATGTCTTCTCGTCCACTTCCACAGATTGCTCAGCACTATACCACAACCAGTCACGTTCACAAATATCCATCTTTATAAAAATAAAATTTTCTAAGCAGAGAAAAAATACTTCTTTCATAATTTTCTTCTTAAATGGTTTTCTTTTTAAATAGCTTTCATAGTTGCAGAAATCTGCATTAGTAGCCCATGAAAAGGAAGGGAATGGGCTTGGCTTGTCTCCCTGTGAAAATTGTCCAGTCCAGCAGAAGCATGAACTGAGTATTATACACACCACGTTTTTTTCCAGGAAGGCTGTACCTCATAACATCAGGGGATTTTGATAATTCTGATGACATCCTCACCTTCTTATTTTGGTATTGAAATGGTACCTTTGCTGTGCTTAAGGATGAAGCAGTTCAACCTGACTTGAACAACAACAGAAAAGCAGACCAATGAGATGACAGGAAAGCACATGGATTTTAATATTAATAAATTCTGCATATTTTATCCTCAAATCGCTCCTTGCTCTGTTGCCCTGCCATGTGTGTCCCAGCTGAAGATACAGCCTGCTGCTGTACGGCCATTTTGTCTTCAACTGGGTATCAGTGACAGACTTTAAACTGAATACCCGTTACCCATCTGATGGAGCATTTTGGCCTCTAGTAGAACTTCTGCCCTGCATTCTGCTTCTGATGATGCAAAATGTGCTTCCTTCCCAGGGACAAGTTTTCTGTCTTTCATAGGTAAAACTGAAAAGACACCCCCGCCCTGAGTCTAAAGTGGGACCTAGTTATGTAGGTACCTCCAAATTCCCACACTGAAAAGCTCAGATTTAGAAAAATCCCACTGTCCCAGGCATCCCAGAATAGTCAGTCCCCTTATGAACCCCATTAGCTGAATACTTAATACCGGAAATTCTGATTGTTTCTTGCTGAGTTTGAATCCTCAAGCTAAATTAGTACAGTCCTTTGTTTATTGCTGGGTGTGTTAATAAATTAATTTTGGGGTACCAGCTGCAAGTTGTCCTAAATGACATGTTTTTGATGAGCAAACAACCCACATCCTTTGAGCATAAATGGTAATGATTAAAATTTCAGCCCACTAAAGGGTTCTGTTAATAACAGACATTTGGAGAGGTTGTTTTTGACTGATACAATGACATGGAAGAAATAGTGAAGCTTTGGGCCTCACCATACAAGTGTAAACATTTAATTTTGTGGAAAAGCATTTCCTCCTGCTATTGGTTTTCATTGGTCTGAAGGTCCAAGGTCCTGACAACTATCTCTATGGCTATTATAAGCCACACCTCCTCCTGTGCATGCGTAATCACAAACCTTTTGCAAGAGCTTTGTCTAAGGATGTTTTGTATAGACCTTATAATAAAATAATAAAAACTATCACACGTGACTAAAGGTTAAAATAATGCTAGAAATTGTGATGAAAATATTGTTATAAAATGATTTGTGGAACCAATGAAGACTGTATTTAATATAATATTCTAAATTGTATAAAATTTATTTTTACTATAAAAGAAATGCCAGTTTTATGTAATGGTTATTTTAATAGTTTACATCAAATACAGAATAATATTCTTTAAAGCAAAGAGGAGACATTCAAGTTTAATGAGGAACTTGAGAGCAGGAGGGAGAGAGTGTGGGGGGAAAGAAGTGGGAGAGGGAGGGAAAGAGAGAGGCTAATAAGGAATACTCCAGAGTTTCTCAAATAGGCAAAACATATCTCCAAACAATTACCTTATATCAAGGTAAGGCTCCTTTAAGAAAATAGTCATTATACATGGTAAAAAATTCTCCAATAACTAATAAAATAATGTATAAATAAGAATTTCAAATACAAATGAAATTTCAGTTGAATGCAATTCTAAGCACTGTTTACTTGAGTGTCTCACATAGCTGGAAGCCTTTAAAGAAGTCAACACTTGTCACTCCTGGATGTGTGCCTTCCTTTGCTGCAGGATGCTAAGTATATGTTATACAGACGTGCTCACATGTGGTTTAGTTCATGAGAAAGTAAGCATTTTTGCTTTAGCAGTGTTAGCTTGTGATACTCCATTGGCAGAGTCTGACCTGAGACTTCCTGGTCACCAGGGAGAGGTGGCCAATAAAATCACAGGAACAGGTTCACTGTACAAATTGACTGTCATCTGGGTGGGGTAAAGCCTGCTTAAAAGTCCTTTGACATCAGTTTTTACCATGCTAATACTGAGACACTCTGAACTTTTAGCACCAGACTTCTGATTTTCTAGGTAGGAGGCTTTGGGCAAATCACTTCAACTCCTCTCTTGTTCTCAGGTGTGAAAAAAGCCTCCCTGTCAGGGCTGAACTGAGTGAGCATCAGATGAGATAATGTCTGAGAAAGAGCTTTGCAAACTCTTAAATGCTACACAAAGGTTAACTGTTTTCCCATACTGTGGTTTATAATTGTATGTGCTTAGGTATTCTATGAGTCACTGTGTTCTCTTCAAAACCCAACACTGAGAGAAGCTGTCGTGTGACACAGATATTAGTTCTCTCTCCAGGTACAGACATTATAAAAGGTTAGCACTATATTAAGTAAGATATCTATTGTCCCAATAAATTATTCATGATTATGTGTCCAGTGAATGATTGGCTTATTGAAATCATTATAAGATATTCTTGGGGCTCGAGAGAGGAAGCTGCTAAGTGACACAGGCTACCTTCAATGAGATGACTTTGCTACCACTGAACATTGACAAAAGCCAATTTATGGATCCGCTGTGATAAAAGATGTCATCGAGTTCCTATCTGGACTTTTAAAGAAATCATCCCTTCTTTGATGTGATTGTGCTTCTAAAGTTTCAAAGCTTTTCAGAAGAAGTTTTGGAACAGTGGATGATTTCAACCATTTTCTGGATGCACTTTTGAAAAAGGAAGAAAAAAATCATTTCTTTTCACAGAAAAAGATATGTGTAGTTTTTGGTGTGAGATGGATGGATAAGTGGATGGACTCGGTTAACCTGGATCCCTGATTTCAGTAGTTGCTGGAAGGATTTGTGTGGAGCCTTTTATTGAGAAATGGTGTCTCCGTTTCTAACTGTGACTTCTACATGGGTATCATAATCATGATAACTATGCTTAAGAACATCATCTTCTCAAACTATTCTTTCTGAAATGTAGTCAACTTCACTCTTCTAGTCTTCCTCTTCCTTACGTTCCTTCTACATCACAGCCAGCTTCATTCCTGTCATTCTTCCTAATCTCTTTGCTGTTATATTTGTCTTTTCACCATATAAATAAAATCACACACATACACACACACACACACACACACAGAGAGAGAGAGAGACAGAGACAGACAGACAGACAGACAGACACACACACACACACAGAAAGAGAGAGAGAGAGAGAGAGAGAGACAGAGACAGACACACACACACACACACACACACACAGAGAGAGAGAGAGAGAGAGAGAGAGAGAGAGAGAGAGAGAGAGAGAGAGAGAGAGAGAGAGATGCATACACTTTAGTCTACTTAAAAATTTCTACAATTGGACCCTTGGTTTTTCCTTGTCACCATTTTATGTGTGTGAAGGGTCATTCTTGGTGACTCTGTACTCATCTGGCCATCAATCTGTCCCTGGTCTTTCTATGACATTACTTTAATTATAACATTTCTTCCATCACCACAAAGAGTCACTATTGCATGCTACATCAATTCCAGCTATTCTAGCTGTAACCTTTTTGTTACATATGCTCTCTTACATCTGTTGGGGTTCTGTATTCTTGCTGACCTGGGCTTCACCTGCTTGATCACCAGTCTGTTCTTCCTTGCAGTTCTTATGGTCTAAACTCCCTGGGGATAGAACATTCTCCTACAGTGAATTTGAAAAGCTCAGACTCAAGGCAGGTTAGATGCGGCTTCAAAATTTAGAGCTTGCCAGCTCTAACTTCATTTTGGGGTCCTTTACTTTATGAAGACCCCACTTTTATATTCTATTAAAAGCAGGTACCTCTGATATGGAAAGGAAGTAGCCCATTTCTACTGTGTCCTTAAGTTCTGCATCTGCAACACTGAGTTACAGGGGTGAAGAAGAGGAAGTTGCTGTTGCATTAACATCATCTTTAAGGACATAAGAAAAATACGGTGTATACCTTGGATTTTCTAAACAACAGATCTTGTGTGTGCGTTCTGAATATTAGCAGAGGAGAATGAATGTTGGAGAAGGTGGAGTTAGAACTAAAAATTACATTAGACATGCCTGAGAGTTGGAGATTATTAATCAAGTTAATAATTTAAATAAGCTAAAGTAACTTAATTTGTACCCACCTATCTATAAGTACCACGAAAAAGATAAGTTCCCTTAATTTTGAAACAAAAATTTTCAGGTTCTGTTGGTTAATAATTGTGCTCTAGGCTGGGTATTATGGCATGTGCCTGTAATTCCAGTTCCTGGGAGGCATACATAGGAGGATAAAGAATTCAAGTCCAGCCTGGGGTACATAGTGAGACCATATTCTCCCACAAAATCCGACTGTATTTTACTTCAAGTTGATATATATATATCACCAACCATATTTTTTGTATCTGGAAGAGCCTTAAAAACAGAGAGCGCTATCATTCTTTTCTTTCCTTGAATTCAATACTTTATATATAATTATCAACATAGTTACAATTAAAGAATCTCTGAGTGCTATCTTGTTTTGGTTTATGGCAACTCTGACAAATACTCAAGAAGTAGACGACAAAGATCTTGGATAGTTTTCACAGTATTGGAAAATGCTATATACACTATCAGGGAGAAAAGAAGTCAACATTTTATCAGTCTGTGAGCCTTACTAACAACAATAATAACAACTGGCTTGGCAAAATATGTCCATTGGTGCAATGGTGGCAAACATCTTACAGGCGTAACCAACCACTGTCGGATTGGATTAGGGCCTGTTTCAAAAGAGGGAATTTATGCCTGGTACTGTCAACTAGGCCTAAACCAGTGGCTGGATATGTCATAGCCTTCAGGAGAAAAATAAAGATTTACTAAGCTAAATGGATATAATGCAAACTCACAGTGGCTAAGATTGCAGGTATATGACCTGTACAAGATCAAACCAGCCTAAATTCCCAAAGAGGGGAGACGGGCTCATGTATTCAAACCTCAAGCTTAGGAGATATTTGAGATTGATGGATGCCTGGAGAAAGAGTCAAGTTTCTTCAATGAAATGGCTGCCTGTGCTCCATGAATGGCCTTATGCCCATATACATCCAGGTAGTGCAAAGCTTAGTAGACGAGGTTAAACTGAGAAAGAAAAATAGTAGGGGGGAGAGGAGAAGTAATGGAATTGGATTTGATCAAAATTTTCAATTAATTAACAAGGGCCTAGGTATTTGTTATACTTGTCTCAGGTATATTAATTGGGTATAGAGTATGGAAGAAGACAATTTACACATGAGTGTTCCAACCCCCCACTCTTAAACTAAGCCCGCCACTATTTTACAATGACAGAGTTAAAGCAATTGATTCCTGTGTGGAGTGCACACATGTGGAGCTCTAGAGTCATAAAGCAGCCATATTTATTTGCAGTCATTCTGCTCCAAAAAATAATTTGCTCTCAAAGACACAAATTTAGTTTGAAAATTTTGCAACATGCATCTGTTGCACAAACTGAATTCTAGAGAAGGAGAGCACTAATATAGAGCTGAATAAATCTGCAGAACTTGGAAACTCTGCTGTTGCTATTCTTGCTCCATTTTTGGACTTGATTTTTTTTTTAAAAGATATAATTCTTAAGGAGACAAATCTTAGAAATGTCTCTAACATCTGATGCATTCTATTGGAGTCCCATCTTCTGCAGATGATTGTCCCTGTATCTTCTATAGAGATGTTCTCTCACTTATAATGATTTGATTTACAGTGTCTTTCCTGGCTAGCCATAGGGTATGATGCTGTTCTGTGGTGCTTGATGGCAAAGCAAGCCATGGCTCAACTTCAGATGTCTTTATAACATTTTCAAGCTATACTGTAACCTCACATCAGTTGAAGAACATCTGTATTTTGTTTTCTAAAATATATCACTTATTCAAGTAAATTTCCTGTATGCACTTGTTATTCCTATTTTGTATATTCTATATGAAAAAGTTTTGGGAATTTCTCACCAATTGTTGTTTATTGATGTCTTTGTAACTCTTGGTATGAATAGTCTTCATTTATTTTGATTAGTTATTTGAGAATTTTGCATTAATAGTTTTTGCTCACTTTTAATGAATATATTCTTTTCCATATATTATTTTTTTCCCAATTTAATTAAAAAAACTGATGACTTCAGTTTCAAAAGGGTGTATCACATGGCTTAGAAAGGCATCTTTGATCACTGTTTGGAAATGTCTCTCTAAACATGATGCGACTCACAAAAAGAGGAAGGCAAGTCTTAGGAAGTTGAAATCCCCTGAGCTTTTCATTCTCTCATTATTTCTTCTAGGTTTGACACATCCCTTGGGAATTATGATAATAGTAGAAAACATCTACCAGTGGGCTTCATGTGGGACTAGATGTCAGGGTCTGTTATACTTACCCTTGACCGGGCAGAGGTGGTCTGCTAATATATTAAAATACAAATGCTCACCAACGCTCATTTTAAAGAGACAGAACATCAGCAAGCATTTATTTCAATTCATCTTTATATGCTTATTAGAAAAGAAGTTGCCAATATACTTGTGGCTACTCAACAGTTTTCACAAGAGGCTTTGATTTTTATTGTGTATTTGGCTCTGAAGACTGAGAGGGTGTGTTTAACCGTGTGGATAGGATATTCTGCTAAAAGATAACTGGGCTGAGTGATGGAGTAGTTGAAGAATCATCAGGAGACTGTAACTATGATGAAGGATTATGACTGTGTGAGTCAGCATCCCTCCAACTGTACTGGTTTAACATATCCTTCTTGAGAAAATATCTGCAAACAAATACATTAAATCTAATACTTTGGGGTCTCCCTCATGTCTAGTTTTTAAAAACATTTGAATGTAAGTTTTCTTCTCATTTTATGTTACTTTTCAAGAAAGAACACAGCAACGGAAGATGTGATCTCTTTGGAGGATCATCTTGGCTCCTCTGTATCATCCTCTCCTTGCCGAATCCCTAGACTCAGCATGTCTCATCATCATTAGAGCCCTTAGCAGATTGTCTTTAAATCTGTTCACCTGTCTCCCTTACTGCGACATGAGCTCTGCAAGGTGACTCTGCTTCATTTGCTTGACCTGAGCCTTTGATCCAGAGTAGAGCCTGACATCTAGCAACTGTATTCATGGAGGAGAGGCCACTCACTGAGGGTATGCATAACCTGCTTCCTTTGTTTCACTAAACTGGGAACTCCATCTTTTTGGAATAATTCAAAATCCAGTCAGATACCCTTTGAGGTAGATGTCTCATATTTGAACACTGAGGTTGACAGCGGGTATGAACTTGGCACCCAGACTGTGATAGTGAGAGGCTTTCTGCCACAGGTTTCCACACCTCTCCCACCTAACAAAGCTGTTTCTAGTCAAAGCCATTTAATACACCTATATCTTGCTCTCTCACTCTTGGGTTCTTAGTATCCTATAGAGGAATGCCAGATGAGGGAAGAGGCTTGAGAGGAAATGGATGAGGACAGGAAAGGAAGAGTCAACAAATTATTTTTCTTTTCACACCAGCCCAGTGCTACTGTAAGCCTTTGAGAAAAGAGAAGGGTGTTAATTTATAAATGTTTATCTTTAAAATCAGGTCCAACTGTTGTTAGTTATGGGGCAAAGCAATAATAGCCCATGAAGGCTATCCCTATGACAACCGACATTTAACTCTTTCTTGTCACTTTCAAACACTTATAATTGGAGATCAAAGAAGTTCTAGGAGGTCAGGAAACTATTTCTTCAGTTGCTGTTTTCTTCTATCAACCAAGACTCTTGACAAGAGCAAAGAAAAACAGTCAATTGCTCCTGCCCGTCCTTGGGGCCAGGCTGTGGGAGTGCTGACGCAATTAATTTGATGCTATTATGCCATGACATTGTGTCAATATGCGATGATGTGTTGTGATGGCACAGCGTCATCACGTGGTGACGCAACATCATGACGTAAGACGTCACACCGCCAATTAAAGATGTGATTCCACGAGGCTTTTACACTGAGCAACTAATGCTTGATGAAGGCTGGCTCTAGATCTAAGGCAGGAAGGCATCTGAACTGTAAGATACAGGTTGGAAAAAATGTTTCTTTGCATGTTTGTAAATCATTTCTAAGAAATTACAATCTCTATTCCTACAAGTCAGGTTTAGAAATCAAAATATAATTCATTTGCTAGACTGCTACTCTCACAGGAGGTCACTGTATGCATTATTTTCTGTGGAATACAGGCTGGCGCTGAACTTAAATATAAATTCACAATGAGATTTAGAAAATATAATCTATCCTTAATTTACATATTTGTTAAAATTATTTAGTGCCTTATAGAGCTCCATGTAAAATGATTTATAATTGAAATTACTTTGTATCTAATAATTTTATATGCACATATTTCATAATAATAGTAATGATAATAATCTTGCACTAAGAGTCTAATAATATGAAAATGTTAAAAAGGAGAAATGATTTGTGATTATAGCTTCCATATGTGTTTATGTGTTATGATCCTAGCCCTATTTTGTATCTTGGTTTTACTATTTTGAAAATGAGGATAATGCATTTTTCCCCTGACTTCCATAGGGATATTGCAATGGCAAATTATTGGATGTAAATGTAATTTGCTATTTAGAACAAATGTTATGTAAATTTAGTGTAATATTTGGTATTTTCTCCAGAGCTTACATAGGCTCTACTTATGAACATCAAACGAAGAATTTGTAGTTAAATTAGAACTGAGTTGGCTTTCATATTTGATATTTCATTTTTACTTTTCCCCTGACTGCTTCAGTTTGAGACTTGTTTTCAGAAACAAATCAGGTGCTGAAGCGATGATAGTGACGTACACAAGAGATTCTATTTGTGACATTTCTAGGCTGGTCAGCTCCTCTGTCCTGAAAATGAAGGAAGGTGCACATGTGTGAGCCAGAAGAGGAGCAAAGGTTCAAAGTTTCCTTGTTCAACAATGCAGGTTCCTTTAGCAGCTTACAGTCTAGCGAATGAGAGACAAACAAGTGTCCTTTGCTACTTCTGATTTTCCATGGTGAAATGAAGAGATTGCTCTGTTGTCTTAAGATTCACATATGCTTCGTCATCCCTTCTGTAACTCCGGTGAATTTCATGCCTTCTGAAAGTGCTACATGACTTTTTGATGGAGTTTGAAATGGTGGCTGATTGCTTTTGAATACTGAAGCTCCACTGGCTGCTGGCAGCTCACATCTGCAAGCAGAGAACAACAATTAGCAAATTTGTGAATTCGCTTTGGTTTATAGATTAAACAAGTGAAGTAATTCTTTATCCCTTTACCCAACAGGCTGTATCTTGATTACAGGATATTGTCGCTCATTAATAAATATAACTATTTTTAGATGCCATCAGTGCCTCTATATCTTGCTAGCTTGTCTTTCTGTACCTTAGTGACTACTTGTCTGTCTCCAGGAACCACTTACATCATGTTCAGGGTCCAGTGCTCAAAATCATTTTAGATTTTAAGGCACAGACAAAGAGAGTTAAATGTTGTATGTAGCTTGCAGACACAGAGCCCACGCAGCTGCACAGGTTGTATGCCTCACACCCCCACCAAGCTCTGCTGATCACACATCTGGAAACAATTCTTCGTGCTGATTCTGAGTTTCTAGAATTTAAGACCAGCACCCATGTGCTCCAGCTTACCTATAAGGTAAGTTTCAGCTGATTTATAGAACTTTCATTTCTCTCTAATTGATAATCATTTTTTTTTCTTGCTGGTAATGATCTATGGTCATTTCTTGCTGATCTATATTCAGGAAAACCCAAAGCAGGAAATCTAAAAAATTACTTAAATTACTTGAATTAATGAGACTTGATCTAAATTTGGGGATTCTGGGTTCGAATGAAAGCTCTTATAAACATGTTTATCATCTTTAAGTTTATGGAGTATTTAGAAAGAGTAGTGCAAATACAGTCTTACACTGTTAATCCTTCCTGACCTAGAAGAGGACATAGGAGAGTGAGAATATTTGTTCATATAGAAATCATAACCTAATTGTTCTTAATGATGTGTTTTCTTGACCGGAGATGCAAGGACAAGCTTTTCTTGAGGAAGTCTTGCCCACGCATGGTTTTACTTCACAGAGATTTCTTTCTTTCCTGAAAGTAGACTTCAATTCTATTTCCTTATATATTTTTAATTCTGAATAATTAAAAAAATTGAATGGTGAAACCCAAACTGGCATTCATTCTACATTGAGAAGAATCATATGTGTTTCTCCCATATTTGAGAATGGATGGAGAACAGATAGAACTTCAAACTGTTGGTTGTTGAGTGTTAGTAATATGGACTGAGTTGAGTTCCCTTTGGGCTGGCAAAGGAACTCAACGTTCATTCAAGCAAATTCCTATTTATGCCTGATTCTCTGAAGTCAAATTCCAGCAATAGTGTGGTTTTTTTATGTAACCAATATGGAGAAATTTAATTTCATATGCTTTTGGCATATCTTTCTATCTTGTGTCATTTACTTCTTTATGTCCTTTAGAGTAAAACTGTTTGCATTCTCTGGACAATTAAAGATACTTGAAGATATCTCTGTGTTCTCTTTCCATTTTCTTTCTCCAGACTAAACACTCCTTTTCAAATGCCTCTTTACTTGCCATGGTGAACTTTGACTTTTTTATTTATTTATTTTTTTTTTACCATTCTAGTATCAGAAATCAAATGTTTGCTATGTTTATTTTTTGATTCAATATCAATTTGTATTTTCAAATTTCAACCTTCTAAGATTTCCAATGTGGAGTCCAGTTGCCCATGCTGACAAGAACAGGTCTGGGCCTCACTTCTCCAATATACTTTTCTTATTACCATTATTGTACCAAAATGAAGTGCAAGCATATAGGGTAGCCAGACCAGTTGATTTAAATTGAACAGTGTTACCCAACTTTCAATGTCTCTTTCAAAGTAGCCATTTTTTTAAAAAAAATATTATATACCTGAGAAGTCTGTTTTTTTGAATCCTAAAATTATCTCTGTTAAATTTCAATCTGTTCAGCTTGATCCGCCGCTTCACTCTGTCGCATCTATTTTGCTTTATGTAACATATTTGTTATCCTCAGCTTCTTGTCATCTTTCTATTTTAAGACCTTGCTGACTATGGCTCTGAAAGTGTTTAGGAACACAAGACCTGTGGCCTAATTCTTTGTGCAGATCAAGATCCCTTTCTTCATTGCTAGCCTTTGTGTCAGGTCAGTCAACTAGTTACTTGTTATCCTACCCCCCAATGACGATTCTTTCATTCTTTCCATTAGCAAGCGAAAAGCCCAGTTACGTGTTTTGCTGTAATCCAATGCTAATGACTGACTGCATTTCCTGACTATGCAGACAGCCTCTCACAGGAAGTTGTGAAGTTCACATACACAGCATGCTATGCTAAGAAGTCTAGTGACGATACAATAGATGCACAGAGGAGTCACAGTATCAATAATCCGCAGGTAATTAAAGTTGATTGTATTTATCTAAATGAGAATTAGTTTTGGACAGAGTCCACTGAGTTTTTCCTCATTTGGGGCCTTCATTATTTTAGCCTGGAGTCAGTTTTCTAATCACAAGGAGAAAATAGTATCATAAAAATTCATAGTAGGCCATTTCAGAGGAGCGCTTCAGTAGGAAGTATGAGGTGTAGGTAAATGAGGAGTGGGGGTAGAATTTGCTGGAGTGAGCCACGTGAGAGAAGTACTGCAAAGCCCTTTTCCAAGCAGTGCCTTTAGGTATCAATACTGTCATCAAATTGAGTCAGGGCAGACTCAGACCCTAATTGGGTATTAATACACTGTGATTCTATACTAGGTTGGAAATAGCCACTTTACACAATAACCCCAAGTCTTAAAGGGGAAATATCAGTAAGTTCTTAACATAGTCTATGACTTACTATGAGCCTACTAAGTAGCACTGTTAACTAATTAACTATATTCTACTATGTGACAGATATGGGTATTTTATGTAATTGAGAAAAATGTGCATTTCGCCTTTCTGCTAAATACAATAAACAATTTATATAATGACTATAAATAAACATAAACACACACCCTGAATTGGCTCTAGAACAGATAGATACTATGCTTCAGTAAGTTTATCATTTTCCCACCAAACAGCTGAAAATTAACCACAAAATGTCTCCATGGGGAAGAATAATTGGCTTCCTTGGTTATTACACAGAATTGAAAGATTCCAGGTATGGAAGGAACCTTGTAAATAGCAAAGTCCACTTTGTACTTCATAGGAAGGAGCATGGCAGTAAGAGATGTTGAATGATTTCAGAAACCCACTTAGTCCATCTTAGAGATAAAACTAGACTTGTTGATTTTTTAACTGTTTGTATCTACTTTTATTCTATAATACACATTTGTTGACTTTTTATGTTTGTATTATGTTTATTTTTGGTTTTTATAATACTTTTTTATGTTTTGAAATTATAATACAATTGCATCATCTTCATCTTCCTCCTCCCCATTTCTCCAAATAGACTCTCTCATGTACCCAACCCTTCCTCTATTTAGACTTTTACACTTGTAACCACTCAGAATGACATATATTCTTAAACATGACTCCAGTCAAATGCCTAAAATGTTCCTGGAACCTTGTAACTTGTGATACAGCGTCACAAATCACAATTTGAAAAATGCCATTTAACTTGTCTGCTGATTCTGAATATGCAAATTAGTGGAAAGTATAATAAATAGTACTGATATACATTTTTGTACATTTGCAATAAATTTGTTCAAATTAGTCATCCTTTGGTCTGATCCTCATGCTACTGAAATAACAGATACCTTTCGTTTACAAATCAACCTATTTGGTTAGGAAATTTTCCATGGTAGGATCTAACCTGGGGAAGATGAAATATCCATTTTCTGAAAGTGAAAAGCTAAGTGTTTTTTCATGGTCAGTTAGATAGTTGGGTGGGATCATTTCTGATGCTGGGTAGGGGGCGAAGATGCCCGTGAGCATAAAGAAACATCATGGTAATGCGGAATAGGATGTGCCTGGTTGACAAGGAAAAGGACTCTCCTTCAATATAAGGTGCTGATAAATTCAAGGTCAGTAGCTTTGTACATCCCACACCACTTGTCCTTGGGTCAAACAGTTTTTTCTTGTTTTATTTTTATTCTTTTCACCTTAAAATGCATTTTCGAGCACAAACTCTGTGATTCCTGTTTTGTGACATGCTATTAGTCCTGTCTCGTTTTCCTTGGCCATTGTAAACAAGGGGCTGTTAGGGCGGACAGATGGTCAAGGAGCAAGCGCCTGGAAAGCACAGCCCATGCATAGACAGGGCAAAAAAAGGGACTGGGAATTTCCAGTGGGAACACAAAAATAGACCAAAGAGAAAAAGAGGCCAGGAGACTGAGGTCTGTGGAGGCCTTAGAGCTCAGCTTCCTTGGTTTGTAAGTCAGGAAAGTGTGGCTCAGAGAGAGGACAATACTGTAAACAATAAGGAAGTACAGCTCCAGACCTGCCCTGAAGCTCAGGCAATTTGACAGGTTCCACTAAGGCTCTCCCTTATCAATATTTTAATCAGAGATCTCATCAATTTGAAAGAGCATAGCAAACAACAGAAGAAACCTGTGCATCTCTCTTTCTCTCCTCCCTGGGCCACACTTTAATCAATTGCTGTATTTTCTTCTGACTTTCAAAAAAACAAATAAAACAAAACAGAATTTATTAAGCCCTGCTGACATGTTTCCTGTCTCTCCCCTTTTCGTTCAGGGCTAACTACTTATGACTTCTTTTCTTCCTTATTCTTCTAATTTTCCTACATAAATGCATAACGGTACCTGCTATTTTAGCACATTATAAATATATAGAAACTTTAAAAATTATGCTTTCTGATTTATTTGTTCAACATTATACTTCTGAGATTTTTCTTTGTGTAACATGTAACATCAGGCATTCATTTTTAACCGAGATGATTTCAGTGCACAAATATATCACATCCTATGTCATCTTCTGTACTGACAGGTATTCAAATGTTTTCTTCATTATTAGAAATAAAGCCATGGTAAATATTCATATATATTCATTTCATTTTACTCTATGTAGTTTCTCTGCTGCTTGGCTGGGAAAGAGTTAGGTCAGCAGGACTGGGGGTAGCTGAGCCCCTGGGATTACAGCTTGTAGGCTCTGGCAGCCTTGTGCACTTAGCAGAGTTATTATCTATAGGCCAATTGTGCAAACACCATCACCCTGCCCTTTTGCTAAGTGTGGGAAGCCAAGGAGGCACGGTTTCCAGAGCAGCAGTTCTTAAAAGTAGCACACACTGAATTACCCAGAGGCCATGTTAGAAGTAGCATCCCAGAACTTCTGACTCAGTGTGTCTATAGTGAGTCCAAAGGATTTGTATTCTAGTAAAAATCGCAAAGTGATGGTAATGTTCCTGGTCTAGAGATCACTTTTGAGAGTCATTAGGGTGTGTGTGTGTGTGTGTGTGTGTGTGCGCGTGCGCGCGAGCATGTATGTGCATGTGTGTGGGGGGAGAAAGAAGTTGCATTGTCGGTTTCAAATAATTATTCAAATATTTTGAAAATATCTTATTATAATTATCACATAATCTAGAAAGTAATTTAAAATTTAAACCATGTGATTCTTTAACAACTTAGAATTTATAAGCTTTATGTGAAAGATAGCACTTATATCATGCCATGCTGGGAAACAGTTTCCCTATAATAGTAAATTTTGCATTCAGTTTTGAGCAAGTAAGCCAGAGGAGAAATTTAGAAAGATAATTAAAGAAGAAAGCAGTCCTTCCTTCCTTTCTTCCTTCCCCATTATCTTTATGGACTAATCAATAGGTCCAGTGCCCACTCACTAAGGAAGAAAAGGCTAAAAGGGAAGTATACAACCAAATCTGCGTCCACCCTCTGCAGCATCAAGAAGTCACTGGAATGTGCTGTGATGGGCATCTTTTTAGAGTGAGCTGACTCTGTTGAGGTCCACTCCAGTTTCTACATACTAAGTTTGAATGCAGCTTGAACGTGTCCCTTGAAGAATCATTATCTGGATGTGTATATTCATGCATGTGTGTACACACAAACACGCACACAGAGATTTAAGGGTTGGAAACTTGGTCTCTGATACAGGCATGGCAAGATGGTGTATCTTTAATAGCTAGCACTAGAATGTGCAAACGTCAAGAAGAAACTATCATTGGAAGGGGTTAACTCTGCTTTCAAGGGATGGTTGGGTCTTACAAGGGTGGGTTAGTATCAGATTATTATAAAAATTATTATATTATATATATTTCATATATGTTATGAAATTTCCAAACCCTCTTCTTGGTCTCCTATTTCTTCTTACCATGTTATCATAACTGCCATACTGCAAGTCAGCCGGAGGCCATCAGACATGACAGCCCAGTCCTCTACAGTGTGAACTCAGAATCTCTGGTTTTTATAAAAGTAAGCCCTGGGCATGTGGTATTGCCCACTTCATTGTACCGCTAGAACTCAATCTTCTCTGGATAACACAGCCTCACTACTTTCCTCTCCTTCCTTCGGCTACCTATTTCTTTCCTTTTATAAAAGTAGCACCCCACTTTTATCTTCAGTGAAAAGAACACACGGAAATAAAATCTTGTGAAAATAGCAACTCATGTCGGTGGAAAGAAGTAACTCTGAAATGGCCCCTGCTCTGTCCTTTAGCCCTGAAAGGCAGCTGTAGTGAAGTCTTGTCTTTCACCTTCTCCATCTAGAGATGTTCACGTCATCCGGAAAATGAGAGCTCCCCCCAGTTCTCACTTTCCATTCACCTCCATGTGGACACACCCCTGACTGGTGTTTGTTCACCTTCACCCACTCCTACCTCCCCCTCTGTCCACATCATCTCTCCTGTCTATTTGCCTCCCCTTCAAAGCTGCTTTCTCCCAGTGGCAGATAAATCTTTAAAGAGCAAGCTCTACTTGTTACTCAGTTTCTCTGGAGTCATGAACTATAGGTTCCTTATCCTTTGTTTCACAGCCAGTACTCACCTATAAGTGAGTATGTACCATGCTCTTCTTTCTGGGTCTGGGGTACCTCACTCTGGATGTATTTTTTTTCTTCTCAAATTCCATCCATTTGCATGCAAATTTCAAGATGTCATTGTTTTTTTACTGCTAATGGATGACCCCAGCTAAGACCCTAAATAATAGTGGAGAAGGTGACTGAACTGGTCTTGCCCTGTATTTAGATTGATGACTATCTTAAATGTCATCATAGAACCTATATCCAGCAACTGATGGAAACAGATGCAGAGATCCACAGCACAGCACTGGGCTGAGCTCCCAAAGTCCAGCCGAAGAGTGGGAGGAGTGAGAATATGAGCAAAGAGGTCAAGACCATGATGGAGACACCCACTGGAACAGCTTACCTGAACTAATGGGAGACTACCAACTCTGGCTGGACAGGGAAGGAACCAGCATCGGACCAAGCAAGGCTCTCTGAATGTGGGTGATAGTTGTATGGCTGGGGCAGACTGTGGGACCACTGGCAGTGAGACCAGGATTTATCCTTACTGCTTATTCTGGCTTTTTGAAACCCATTCTCTTAAGAGGGATACTTTGCTCAGCCTAGATATAGTAGGGAGGGCCTTGGTCCTTTTCCAAGGCAATGTGCTAGACTTTGTTGACTCCACATGAGAAGCCTTACTCTTTCTGAGGAGCGGAAGGGTGGAGGGAGAGGGAGAAGGGGAGGCAGTGGGAACTGGATTTGGCATATAAAATGAGAAATATTTTTTAAATTAATTTAAGAAAAGAAAAAAAAGAGTAAGCTCTATTGCACAACTACTGAAACCTTCTGAAGTGGCATCTCTTTGTTTTTAGTGCTAAATCCAAACCTTTTACCTGTCTCCAGCATAACCTTGCATGGTAACTGCCTTGACCTGCTGTATGCTCAGATCCAAATCACAGTCTCTGTCCTCCCTTTTCTAAAGCTCTGATTTGCTATAGTGTAAGGTCCTTGGTATAGATTCTCCCATTACTTGGGAAGAGGGAGAAGAGAGGCAGAGGGAGATTCTGTAAAGGAACTTGGTGGACCCCACTGAACAGGTACTAAGTGCGAAAAGACTTGAAGAAGACAAAGATGAGCAGCAGAGCCATAGCAAGAGGACTTCTGTTGTGTATAGGGGGCAGCAAGGAGGCTTAGTGGCTGGGACAATGAAGCTGAAAGAATTGCTGAGCTCTGGAGGCCACCAGGCCTAGAGTCTGGAAGCCCTGGTGGGTTCCTCTCTGAACAAAGCCAAGAGTTATAGAAGGATTTGGAGAGGCAGAGCAGGATGAATTTCTATAGAATCACTCCATGTGTTATAGGAAACAAGCCGAAGGATCCACAAGGTCACGAGGTCACAGCATTGCTGAGGACCTGCTTGCGATTCAATCCACCATGAGGATTCTGGGGATCGAATTGAAGTTGTCAGGATTGTTATTAAGTGCCCTTTCCATCAGAACTATCGCACTGACCCCCTGGTATTTTTTTCATTGTTTGTTTCCCTTAACTAGAATGTAAGCTTCCTAAGGCAAAGAATTATTTCTTGATTTATTTCAACGACCTACAATGGTATCTAGCAAATGGTGCTCAGCTTTCTGAGAGGATGAATTTGAAGGAAGTTATCTCACGAAACATGTGGTGCAGACTAGACAGTGGGAAGTTCTGACCAGGTTCGTTATTTAACTAGAAGGTTAGATCTTGCTTGCTTGGTTTTTTTTTTTTTTCTTTAGCACTTTAGAGTGGGTTAGAAAGAAAAAGATGATGAGAAAAAGTAAAGAAGGGAGCAAACAAGGAGAAACAAAATGAAAAAGAAAGAGAGAGAGCCATAAATAGGAAATAGAACATAAATTAGGGAAGATTGAAAATTAAAAAAAAGTCAAAAACTAAATATATTTGAGTTACTTTGACTGATACAAAAAATTATTAAATTTTTGAATACTAGGGTAAGAATTTTTCTATAATGAAAGGGAGATGATGAATTTTTGTTTTGGATTTGTAGTCTATACTGTCTCTGGGTCAGCTATTTAACTGTTCTCAAGCTTGAACCCAATCGTAGAAAAAACATAAGCCACTGGTGGTGATGGCTGTGTCCCAATAATTTCCCTATTTTCTTTCTAATCCTTATCCTCTTTTTGTTTATGTTTATTTATTTATTTATTTATTTAAACACAAGCAGGTAGTGTAGGCTGTTGCTTGCTGACCGCTGGTCTAATGAGTATTGTTGGTTAAGTTATTCAGTATTGACTGTAGCATAAGGATTAAACTAAGGAGGATGCAGGACTTATCGTGACTCATCTGTGAAAAATAACAAACTAGAGATGCAGTGGGCCCAGGTTAACCTGATGAAGGATTTTTATCCAAAACTACAGAAACACAGATAGAGGTGAAATTTTAGTATGTGCTTTTAAAGGAAATTAATACAAGAATGTTGCTGTCTCATTTATGATAAGGTCATAGAAGTCTAATAGGGTAAGAAAGAAATATTTATGAGTATAAGAAAGTAGGAAGAAACTAAATTTGTTCTTATTTGTAGAGTGTGTCATTATTAAAAGGAAAATCCAAAATAATCCATAAACTGTTTGAACTAACAAGAGAGTTTATAATGTTCTTAGATAGAAAGTTAATTATGCAAATTAATAATCATTCTTATAATAAAAGTTAATATTTACATTTGATTAATATGTGCTAGGAGTTTTGCATATATTAGCTTATTTACTCCCACAATCACTTTCTAAGGTGTTGCTGGTATTATTTGAAACTTGAGAAAATGAGGGTTGTTAAGAGTAGAGATTTTCCACAGTGACAGAACTGGTAAATAATAAAATTGGTATGAACTAACTTAGAAATGGTGACACTGCTTCTCCTTCTCTTGTATTAGAACTATTCCATTAAAATATAGTAGAAGAAAATGCTTTCCTTGATATCAAATACAATATATATATATATGGTCTTAGGAATAAATATGAGAAAACCATATTAAAGGCATTATATTAAAGCAAAAACATAGATATTGAGAGAAAGAAAAGTCCTAAATAATTAGTGATACAATGTGCTTACTTAAATTCATGGATTGAGTGTTACAATATTGTAAAATTGTGTACTTTTTCAGGCAATTTGCAAACTCCATGAAATTTAATTAAATGATAACTAGTTATGATGCAAAGAAAAAGAGTTGACATGATTTGAAGCTTATATGGAAACCAAATTGTAAGAATAGAAAATTCTAAAATGATTAAGAAAGCAGAAAATAAATTGCCCATATACAAATTTTAAAAAGGCAAAAAGCATGACAGCAGTTTGGTGTTTGACATTAGCTTGGAGATCAAGCAAACAGATCAAGTGGAACAGAATAAGTGGCTTGAAAGGTTATTCACCTATAGACTGTGGAAAATGGAGGTTGAATTGAAAATATCTGATCATTAATTGTGTTTATTTAAAAATAAATTCATTGATGTTACTATGTTTATAGAAATAAATTTAAGATGAATTAGGAACCAAATGTGGAAAAGGAAACTTTATCTGTAGCAATAAAAATGATAGATAGATAGATAATTGATAGATGATAGATAGAAAATAGAGAGATTGATAGATAAAAATAGATAGATGATATATAACTAGATAGATAGATAGTAAGATAGATAGATAGATCATAGATAGATAGATTTTTATGACATTAGGATAAGTAAAGACTATTATAGCTGGGCGGTGTTGGCACATGCCTTTAATCCCAGCACTCGGGAGGCAGAGGCAGGCGGATCTCTGTGAGTTCGAGGCCAGCCTGGTCTAGAAGAGCTAGTACCAGGACAGGAACCAAAAAGCTATGGAGAAACCCTGTCTCGAAAATAAAATAAAAAAAGAATATTATATTATACTACATGAGGCTAGAAATTTCCTACGTGACTGAAGGCCAATCACAAATATAAATTATTAGATCACATCTTGTCAGAAGATACTGGTATATAGAAAGATGGCACCTGTAAATGACCAGGAAAAAGGCAAGAGGAGTTCATATATTAAAGGGTACTTAGAGAGCCAGGCCATGGAGAAAGATTGCTTAGTCCAGTAGGGGGTAACCAGAAAGGATCCATGAATAAGGCATCGAGATGATGTGTTTCTTGTTCTTTAATTGGAAAGAGAAGCATTCTAGCTATGTTCAGTATTATCAAGTCTGTGGGAAAGTGGGCTAGAATGAGAGGTGGTAAGTCCTAGGACAATTTGTACTATCAAATACAGTTTGAGGTATTAACTTGCACATCCATGAACCATATTACCCTAGGGAGATGGCTCCGAAAGAATTTTGCTAGGGTATATGAACATTTCTCACAATTACAATATCAAAAAATAGGAGTTATTTAAATACCTTACTAAAAAAATGGATGGATTCTGAATCATCCATTAAATAGTAAATTCTGGAAGTTAGAGTAGCTAAAAGTGAATTATTCAAAAAGTACTTTCCAAGCATCTGTGTATGAGGTGCTGTTACTGTGGTCAATATACACTCGAGAGCAAGTGAAAAAAATCCTTCTGTTCCCTTTTGATGAGAGTAAAGAAAGCATCTATTAAATAAACAATGGATTCTTCAAAACTGCTATGTCTGATGCAACAGATTAGTGAGTAATGATAGATTTGAATTCATACCTTGGAGTTAGGAAAATTTCAGGAAATTAAACTAAACTAAAATGATAAAGTCATATTTATATTAACTACTAAGTTGATGTAATAGGTATGTTTAGGGGATGGACATACTGATCTCACTAATTTACTCATTATACATGTGTATGTGTATTGAGTCATTTAACCACATCCCACATCCCATAATATATAATGATATTATGGATCAAATGATGATGAAATAAGGACAAACAAGACTGAAAATATGCCACACTCATAACATAGTCACTATCTCTGAGGAGGAAGAGAGAACTGGATCTTGGACAATATATGGTATCATCTCTAAATTTTTGACAGGGTCTGGAACTCACAACACAGTCTAGGCCAGTCTTGAATTCACGACAATCTTCCTAGAAGCCTCCTAAGTTCTAGGATTATAAAATGAGCCAACACATCTGGCCTATATATTAAGGAAAACTGAAACTAATATAGCGCAGTGTTACTTGTTAACCATGGGTGTCAGATATGCAACATTACAATATTTTTCTTTGTACTAAAAAAATAAAAAAGTTAAGGGAGAACTTTGCATAAAGCCTTTAGCATGGTATGGATCATGGGTCATGGTTAGTAACTATAGCCGTTGCTACTGTTATTGTCTTTAAGATTGTTCCTCTCTAACTCTGCTCTTGCAGCATCCTTATTTAATTTTCTATGCGCCCAACTTTATCCGTAGCTAGACTTTGACACTGACAAACTTTCTTACTTGAATTCCATGCCTAGGTCTTCCCCCCCCCCCCAAACTCTTTACTTCAAATACCTCTTTGTTTTCTCTGCAGAAAAGCAGCCCCAATGGACAGCATTCTTTCAAGCATTTCACCCCTTTCCCACCACTGCCAGAGTTTTTGAGTTTTAGTGCAGCTGTGGTTGTAAGGAGTACCTTCTGAGAAACTCTCTATATAATTTAGGTAAATCGCTAACAAAATATTTATTTTAATTACTCTTAATATATAAATTGTATTGGGACCAGGTAGACTGTGAGTTCAAAAGGGAGAAATAAGCGACCTTTCCAAGACTGATGGCTGTGGGGCAAGGTGTGGAGTCACACAACTGATCCTTCTTCAGTTCCACGGGCTTGTGGTACTGGAAAGCTGGGGCACCCAGTGCCAGCTCTGGAACTGGCTTCTGATCCATAGTCAGTAATGTGTGCATAGAGAGGCCAGGGTACCACCCTTGAGGTGATTTTATACACAGCGAATGATTTCCTCATGAAACACCCGTTTCTCCTCTCAGGTTCTTTCATGTCACATGATACTGGAATGTGGAGAGTTCCTTGTCACCCCTTTCTATAGGTGCTCGCACAATCACTTCCTCCTGCTGGCAGCTTAGTACTCTTGGACATCTTTGCTTTGTGGGTCTCTGTTCTGTAAGTAAATGTTTGGAGAGGGCTTGATAAATTTAAGTCCTAAGCAATGTTTTTCCACAAAGCTTACCAGTGGGGCTAGGGAGCTGGGCCAGTGCATGGAAGTACTCACTGAGTAAACGTGGGGGAAGACGGACGCTAAAAAGATAGCCCACACTAGCTCAGAATTGAGTATGATAAAGGGTCATTTATTTAGGGGTAGACTCACAGATCACAGTCCTCTGCTCCAATGGGAAAACAGCAACTGAACCCAGCAGCAGGAAGAGAGAGGGAGGAGCACTTTATATCAGCGTTTATAGTATCACGAGGCCACGCCAAAGTGGGCGGGTAACTTAAAGGCTACTGGCTGAAGGATTTCCTACAGCACGTGGGGACCTTAGTTCACATCTCAGCACTTGTGTAGAATGCCAGGAATGGCCATGTCCCTGTAGCCCAGAGCTGTGGGGAATGGAAATAGGATTGGTGGCCTCTGATCTAGCTCTAGGTTCAGCAAGAAACCCGTTGTCAAGGGAATAGGAAGGAAACAGTGATGGAGCAGGAGAGCTGACATCCTTCTCTACCTTCCAAGAGCACGTCCACAGAAATGCATATACCTGTACATGAACACACTCTGCAACACTACACTCACTCACTCACTCACTCACTCACTCACTCACTCACTCACTCACTCACTCACACATACACGAGAGAGAGAGAGAGAGAGAGAGAGAGAGAGAGAGAGAGAGAGAGAGAGAGAGAGAGAGGTATATACTTGCACATGCGCACATTTACCAACACCACATACACACAGATGAGTGTACCTGCATATACACACACTCCTCAACAACACCCACACCCACACACTTTTTGAAAAGATTCCCAAGAAGAATTCATGTGAAAAGCTGAAGAAAAATCTTTGTATTTTCTCTGATATTCTTTAGAACCTATTCCCTCACCCCTACATGATGTAATAGCTCTTGGTCGTTGTTCTTAAAGCTTACCATGCCTATAACTATCCAGAATCTTCTTCAGGTGACCCAAAAGTCACCCATATGTGAAGTATTTTATCTGTGAAATTTATTTTCTTTCCTTCCTACAACCCAATCAACCCACTTCATAACGATCAGGTCCATCAGTCACCTCCCGTGCCTTTGCATCGGCTGTTTCTCACTCTTCTGCCTAGATCAAACCTATTCTGTTCTCTGTGCTACTTGGCTCAGTTCAAATGACAAACCATTGCAATCCCAGTACTTCCCTGTAGCCATTTGCGTTTCCTTGTCTTTGCTCTGGAGGCCCTTTGTGCATAACCTTTTTAATAGAGCTTATCATTGTACTCTAATTGCTTGTTGATCCATTTGCCTCCCTCTCTAGTGTCAGGGGCACCAAATTAATTTCATTAATTTGTGTTTCCTTAGCTTTGGGTTTGATCAGGGGTAATAAATGCATGAATAAGTAGAACTTCAATTATGTCAGTATCAGGAAGATGCTGGTCAATTTTGAAGTGCAGCGATGCTGTTTGGAGGGCATAGGCCATGTAGTTCAGCTCCCTTGGACTAAGCTTTTCATTATCTGACTTGATAAAGGGGAGGTAAGATGAAAAAATTTAGCCTCTCCTCTTTTACCATATAGCTCTCTGATTAGTCTGTTGAATCTGGTCCATGGTTTGTGTCTCATTTTCCTTTCATGCTTTCAGGGTTGAGTCAGGATTCAGGGGACTTCAGGAGGGGCCCATTGCACCTTTCTGCTCTGGATAATTTACTCCTTCCTCTCCTGACCACAGGCGTGCTAAATGCTGTCGTTTATAGGAACCATTCCTATTTATTATTAACCACCAGAAAACACAGTGATTCAATATGTGTGTCATAATTTATTCTTCAAGTATGAATTGGACACCTGCTATCAATCACTGAGTTAAGCATTTAATGGAGATACAAATATTTAACTTGCATGCTAGATTAAATTAGTTGTACTTTCTTTTCTTATTTGAATCAGGCAACTTTCCATTCATGCATCCTTATTTCTCATCTTCTCCATTTTCACATGGCTTGTTGGTTCGCCCATGGTTTAAAATCCAGCCATTTCAAGGAGGACCACAGGTTTGAGACCAGCCTGGTCTGCAATGCAAGACTGTTTTAAAACAAAGCAACATCACAGAATAAAAACATAAACACTGCACAAAACCTACCTAAACAAACAAACCAAACAAAACATCCAGGAATTTTGGTTCTGCATTCAGAAGAAAGAAAGCAGCTTAACAGGGGAAAGGTTGAGCGGGTCTGCAGAGCTCTCAGTAACAAACCCCTGGCACCCTTTTATCCTTCCACTTTATAGCCTGCAAGCTGAATTTTACCACGGTCCTAGTTTACGTTCTATCCCTGGGGTAAAGCACCATGTTCAAAAGCAACTTGGAGAGGAGAGGGTTTATTTCTCTACCCACAGCCCTCCCTAATAACTTTCTCATTTCCTCTCAAAGGAGCTTCTGCTAGCATTCCAGTCTTTCATAATTGTCATTGCAAATAGCAGCATTTCTTACACTCTAGAGAGCAGAAACCTCTGATCAAGGTGTTGTGAAGGCTGCTTTTGTCGGTGGTTTTTCTCTTTCTAGGTGGCCATCTTCTTTTGTGTCTTTACCTGGGCTTTTCCCTGTGTCTTTTTAAGTCCTCTTCTTTCTACGAGGGCACAAGTCCTTCCTTTTCCTACCTGTAGCTATTCCCACTTGTTGGATTAAGAAAAAGACCTAAGACTGTATGAAGACTACTGTCTCCAAATATAGTCAGTATTTGAACTGCAGGAAGTTGAGACTTCAATATATAGTGGAGGAATAGTTATACCATACATTCCATACCATGTAATAATCTAAAACTAACAAGCTTTAATTCTTTAACAACAATGATGTAAATAAACATTGTTTAATCCTATATATACCTTTGCTTTTCAGAGGACATGATCTAACATGCCCAGGTAAGAATGTTTGGCTTGTCTGATTGAGGCTGGATTGATGCAGTGGTTTTGCTTAGTCTTGGGGACAGCAGAGTATATGGTGCTCTTTCCCTCCTCTCTGTTTTAATGAGTTTCCCAAGCCTTTGGCTGTAATTCAGACAAGCAGACTCTTCATTGCTTTCAACATACACAATGTAATAAGTTTTGCTTTGCTTATCATGAACTTATTAGCCAGTGTCATTAATTTTGGTTGTTATTTAGTCAAGCATTGTCATTACTTTATTAGGCTCAAAACAGGAAGATGAATAAATATTTCCACTTAATCTACCACCTCATTTATGTAGAGAATACAAATTTTTGAGTGCCAGCCATTGTTGGAGATCTTATTATTTAATTTCAGATTATTATTTAATTATTAAAGATAGCTTCCCAACTTCTGAGATTTTATTTCTGCTTTTAAAAACATTCTAATATATAAATATAAATATATATTTCTATAGATAAGTAAATTTAAATGATGTTTTAAACTGTGAGTTCATTCAAAGCTTATGTTTTTCATTATTATATAATGAGTACATTAAGATGAACTAAAGAGTTATTTAAAATTCTTGAATGTCTTCTATGTCAACGAAAATAACACATCTGTTTGAGCTGGAATACTCTTTTGTTAGATTCACAGCCTGGATTCTTTTGAATTGCTAAGATCAAAACTGTCTTTCCTGTAAGAGTAGAATGATAGTCACAGCCAGAGGGCTAGTATTCTGCTTCCAGATAATGTCTTCTCTATGTGACAGAGCGCTGTCATAATATGGTCACCTAAGCAAGACCTGTATAATGGCAGGTGTCATTCCAATGAGAATGGGGAAAATCTCACAAGACCCTGACCCCTGTTGAAGAATTTACAGGCAATTGATGACTGCCAAGGGAGGGAGAATCAGTGTTCTGCAGGGAAAAGACCCAGGTAAGTTATCCAATCACAAGTGATCAGCTCTAAATACATATACATATAAGCAGCACTGCATGGACTTAGCAGGGTATGTTTATACATTCCTGCGCACACTGTGTGTGTGTGTGTGTGTGTGTGTGTGTGTGTGTGTAATGAGTTTGAGTGGAGATGATCAGGATGAGTTGGAGGAGTATGAAGTCTGGTGAAATTGCTGCAAATCACCACCACCTATGAAATTCTAAAGAAATAAAACCTTCTTTCCCTATGTATGTTTTTTACTTTGGCCTATTAAAAATTCTCTCCTTCCTTTTCCTCTTCCTCCTCCTCCTCCTCCTCCTCCTCCTCCTCCTCCTCCTCCTCCTCCTCTTCTTCTTCTTCTTCTTCTTCTTCTTCTTCTTCCATTTTTCTATAAATAATGTACTATAGTCTTATATTATTCTTTGCTAGTTTTGGATGTATGATGTCCACATCTGGATTATCAATTTCCGGGTACTTCTTGTTGCATTATTTAGATGTGAAGGAAGGAAGCAAATTACTGTAAGATCTGATTCCTGTCAATGTCTCTCTCAACCTTAGCGAGCAGCAATCATGAGGCTCCCCTGACAGAAAATCACTGTGAACATGCATGGCAAGTGTTATTCGTAATAATATCAATCATTTACAAGTGTAGTATTTTACTACTACTTCATCTTGTTAGTCATAAATATATTTCATGATGACTATAATTGGTTTTCATTTTATACAGTTAAAGTATAGCTTTAGTTTTCTCCTTATTAATTAATTATTAAATTTAGAAAGCACTAGAGTTTGAATGGGCCTTTGTTGATATTATGTATGGTGTTATTTACACACACACACACACACACACACACACACACACACACACAGCAACTACTTCAGCATCTGGTTAATATTTACAGTTCATTGTCATTCATGTGCTCTGAAGACCTGAGGTATCACCTGCCTTGATGCCTGGCTTTGCTTCTTTCTCAGTTTGCATCTTGCTTGTAATATATGAGATTCTGGTAATTCCTGTCTTTTTTTTCCCCTCTGTCCACCACTGTGAAAGAGCAGCAATACTTTGGGACCAGAGCCCTGAGCCGGGAGTGCAGCAGGATCGCCATATTTTGAGAGACGATAGGCAGGTGTGGTGTAGGAAGGCCAGTTAAGGTTATGGAATAAAATGAGTCGATAACACAACAAAGGGGACTATAATTTCACAGTGCTTGGCTGGATAAGGAAGAGGTGAGGAAGGGAGGGACTCAGACTTAGAGAAGTTGGGGTCCTGAGCTCTGCCATGGTGGCAGTGGCTTGGAAATTTCCTCATGCTTTCTGCTATGCTTCCAGAAATTTCAGGGAGGGAGTCTTGAAGACTTTTGGCTCACTGAAGAAAGTATTTGTTCATTAGAATCCTCGTCCTCCAGCCTCAGAGACCACCAGGCATGTATCTGATGGTTTTGGATAAAGTCAGGGTATTTTTCTTTTTTAGTGAGATTACTACTTTTTTTTTTATCACAGATTAGTGTCTTTGTTAGGAACTATTATTCAGTTTTGGTTAAAAATTCTGTCAGTATCATGTGAAAGAATTTTAAGATCAGTTTAGTGACCGTTGTAATCTAGTATGGCAGAAGCATGGATACGTGGGTACTGGGAATAGTTGAGGGATAGTCAATATCTATTCTCCTTATCCGGATGTTTGTCTACTTTAAATTAAAAGCAGAAGAAAGCTAAGAGGAACTGTAAATGTTGTGTCACTAAGTAGAATCAGGAACAAGATGAAGATGACTATAAAACTTCCTTACTTGTTTGAGATAGATCACAAATTTGTCTGTAACCTGAAAGGGAAACTTAGTTAGTTAAAAGCCCCTTAGGATTAATAAGAAAGAATATTTGCTCTGTATAAGCTTTGTCCTTGGTACAAGGACCAAGTCGGGGTTCTGTTCCAAGAATCTTAATGAAAGGGACTCTGCAATAAAGCAAATGGTACCCTTACAGAGTCTTAAGCATGGATCTAGGTTCAAATCCCACAGAGTTCGCTCTATTTGTTGAATAAAAAGTAAACGGTGACTTTTCAAATAGCAATTTAATAAGCATTTCTATAAAAGCCAGTACTGCGGGGGGTCCAATTGCCCAATGTTTGTCTGATAGGCAGTGTTTTGAATCCGTGGTGCTGTGATTGTAGTCCAGGTGGGCTATAAAACAGAGATTTCTCCCATGTAGCTGATACAGATTGGAAAGCATCAACTTACATTAAAATTGCGGATTTTACATTAAGACTCTTCTGCTTTAATAATGATGCTGGGAAAAGGTAGAAATCTTAGAAATCAAACTTCATTTGAATATGTTCCTTAACAGGAAGACAGATATTCAGCTTCCCCTAGGAAGGGACACAGAGAATTTTACTATTGTGTCATATGCTAACTCCTTAACTCCTGTGTGTATCTGTTTGCTAATACATGTCAGCTATGGACATTACAGTTTTCCTCACACCTACTTTAAATAAGGCATAAAACAGGTCGAATGATTAGATATTTAATTTAATGCATCACAAAGATCAAGCTAGCATAGTTGAACAGATCTGCTCATCTAAAACTCAAGGAGTTTAATAATCTTTGTGGTTGATAAATAGAGAGCAAACTAGTACTTTGGGATTGATTGCTCAAGCAACAGAAGCAAGCAGTAGAAGAAGTCAGAATAAATATCTGCCATGCTATGGATTAATCCTCTGTTGAAGGTAAGGTACATGACATTGGAAGAGGGTAGTGTGGACAGAGAGAGTGGTGTGGAAAGGGTCCTTTGACAGTGTTGGCAGAATGGAGATGGGAACCTGTGCTGCACGCTCATGGAATGGCTCAGCCAACCTTTGTTTATGAGACATGATGCAGTAATGTATAGAGATTAAGAAACAAGGGAAATTCCTATACAGCACCGGTTGTGAATAGATAGCTGCAATTCTGCAGCACCAAGCAATAAGGAGTAGGGTGCTGACCAAGGTCCTGAAGTAGGAGGTGGCTAAGAGCCTGACTTGCCCAAGCAGTGTATCTTTAACTGTAAAGCAATGGGCAGTGAATGCTGTTGGGGTGTGGTGGTGGCTACAATTGTTCTAAGGGCGGTCAGGGAAAGAGCAGTCAGCAGCCAACCAAATGTCTAACCCATCAAGCAAACCAGTCAATCACTTTAATTTAGGCAAACAACACGGGCTTGAGTAAATGTTTCACTAAATTGACTGGTTGCTTGAGTGAATTAACCTAATCAAGTGTGTGCTGGCATCTCATAGACACAGCTTTAACAATGCAAATATTATTATCGCCCCTTGCCTTTAAAACAGTTCCGCGAAATTTTCCTGGGGATATGCGCTGAGTACAGTGAAGCTGTCTGGGTTTTGACCTTCTGCTGTATGGCGGGAAGAGGATTATTTTTAATAGAACATCAGTCATTTTCTACAAGTATTTCGACATATTTCTAATACTGATATTATTCATATCATTTTAAAAGATCCATTTGAAGTCTCCCTTTGAAGTTTGATATTTTGTCTGGCTGTTCATTGGTAACTGCTCTGAACTGAGCTGACTTGGTTTATGGCTATAACTGCTTTCCTAGTTTTTAGTAATACCTCCTCTTAAGGTCCTGTAGATATATTTTTCCATGCAAACCAATAAGGTTTAAAATGACTTGAGTGACAGTTCAGAGTTTTATGGGCTTTCCTATAGCAATACTATTTTTAGGAAGGCAAACAATATATTTAGTTCTTTTCTCTTCCTGAAAAAAAAGGCACCTCAATTTTGTCTTCATGGTCCACTCTGTATCCGTGTTCAAGCTTATTTGAAGGATGAAGTGAGTACAATTTTGGTTTTATCCTCTGGAGCTTGTACCAGTACAAACACTGGTTTTGTGGAAGGTCAGATGTATACTTCTGTCCGTGATGCAAACTACATTACAAATTTTGTATTTTGACTATAGCTTCTGGGTCTGAGCTTGTGTGAACAGTAAGAATGGCCATAAAGCTTGGTCCTTAGAACTAGGTCTGTAGGAGAAGGCGGGCTTTACTGAGAAAACAGGCTGGGATTGCAGAGACATCATTGTCTATACAGTGAGAGAGCAGCTTGCTTTCTTAAGCCTGTTTTTGGGAAACTGTACCTTTAGAGATTTGGGTTAGAAGACCCCCATAATATTGGCTTCTGCCTTACTGTCTCAGTAATCTTATGATCTACTCAAGGGTTGTAAGCAACAATGCCTGTAGAGTTTAACTCATATGAGCAAAACACATCCAGGCTAACTAAGATGCAGGGGAAAGTATTGCCATCAAACACCCTGCTTTCAAACAACTGAAGTTTTTGTGTAGGCTGAAATTTTCCACTGAACTTACCAATTTGTAGCTCCTGGATTAAAATGCATGGGAAGAAAATACATTTATATGAAGCTAATAGAGAGCTGCAGAAAGCAGAAAGTAATTATGCAGCATTGTCTCCGTGTAGTTTTCCTTCCTTGTCCATTTCCAACTTGGTTAACAAGATGACGAAACACTGAATTAGTGACATTCTATGTTGTAGATTCAGAATTTCCATTAGACCATGGCAATGAATCTTCCAGGCTTTAGGTTTTTGTGGCGTGTCTTCCAGACTGTGTAATTTGTGATGCACTGTTAGTGCTTATGGAAAAATAATTGAATGAGTTAAAACCAATGTGTTTACACATGTGAGATTAGCTTTCATTTATTAATGGACTCTATTATTTTTAATGTACATGTTCAGAATTTATTATTAGAGTAGATTATTCTGTGGGTCGACAGTTTTTTACCTCCAAAAACTGAGGGTCTGTAGTTAAGTGCTAAGGAAAACTCCTTTGAAAGTATCTAGAGGTTTTTTTTGTGAAATATATGTAACAATTTTCACAGTCAAAATACTGTTGTAGTTTTGTGCATGGGCTTAGGAGATACATATGCATTCCCGTGTTTGAAACCTGGTTCTAACCTTTATGACTTTTGCAACCTTAAGGGAAATTCCCAGTCTTTAGAAACTTCAGTTTCTTCATTGATTTTATAAAGCTATTCTGTGTAAGGTTTTTATAAAGCTTAAGTGAGATGGTGCAGACAGGATAGGCAGATGCTGCCCTCCAATCTAGTCAAAGCATATGTTATTCAGTCCCATAAAATGAAAGAATTAGAGGATGCGATAGAAGAATGGTTTTTTAAAAATAATTTCAGGTGGGTATTATTTTTAAGTAAAGATAAAAGATAAACAGTAGAACAGATAACAAAAATCATGGCACATATACCACATAGAGGATTACTACATAAAAACAAATATCTCTATATTAAGTTGGAAAACAACACCCAGCTCATAAAAGCACAACAATAAGGACAGGTAATTTGAGAGTGAAAAGATTCCTAGCTCACTAGGATCAAAAATATAATTAAAGCAAGATACTATATGACCAAAAATAAAAGAAAAACAAACATGGAGTAAAAGAAAGGCCTCTAGGTCATTTCTAGAGACCTACTTACTAAGGGTATATAGAATGGCCCTGGAGAGAAATTTTAGATAAAAGTTTGTCTATCCATCAAAGATTTTTTTCCCCAATGCAGCTGTTAGCAGAAATAACAACAACCTAAAGGAAAATAAAATTTTAAAAATAGAAAACTCTTATCTTCCTTACATTATGGGAAAAACAAAACCACAAGCCATTTCACTAACCCCTTTCATGCCCAGATCTGGAGGGTATCCAGTTCGGGAAAAGTGGAGTTCTGAGAAGGAATGCATAATTTGAAGGCTAAATGTCCATTTTATATTTTCTTAAATTTCCTATGTTCATACATAGTTAAAGATTTGGGCTATTTGTCTCCAGTGGGAGCTAATATCGCTATTGATTTTTTAAGTACCCCAAATTAAGGCTGTAAACGAACCTTTATAGAGTACAAGGCTTCCATTTCCCTCCAGGAGCATTGCTAGGAAGAAGGTAGAAATAATGCTCTCTGGTGGGAGACTGCATGGCATGGGTATCCCAGAGAGTGTATCATAGAAGGCACAGGTCTCTGAAATGCTTATATTAATCATTAAACCACCAATAAAAGCGAGTTGCACATGAGAAGTTTCAGGAAAGGAGTCTGAGAAAGTGGTGATGTAATGAGAACGACTATCAACGTAAGAAGTGGGAGACAGCTGAGCATGTCTGTAAGACTCACGTCCCTGGGATGCTCATGGTTTTGTCAATAAAGCTCACACAGAGGAACTATAGCTCTGAAAAATGCTGAACTATAACATATGCTTTAAAGCTACACAGAACAAAAGGAATTGTGAAATAATAGGCTTACTTTCTGAGAGATGATGGTACAGTTGTATTGATTATTGAGAAAAGGAAGCACAATTTTAACCTTAACTCTTTTCTATTTTATCTTCTCTAGAAGAAAATATAATTATTAAGCTGAAAATGGTCTATAATAACAACATGAATACTATAAGTAATTTAAAAAATGTATAATGTGGATGGGCAGATATCCAACAAAGAACAATGGTTGATGAAGTTCACAATAGTACGTAAGGATAGTATGTGGTTATCTTCAAAAATTGAATAATTTTTATGAAGATATATATGTGTGTGCATGTGATATATATATATCATATATATGGTATATATATATATATCATATTAAGACATGCATTTAAGATTTAACAGATTTTATTGAAAGAGACCATATAATAGTTGTTGATTAACACAGTGGTTTTTTTTCTTCAAAACTCTAAAATTCATTTTTTAAAAAGCAGATAGAGAGCTAATGAATATGAAGACATAGTCTGTGTGAGTAGATTAGGTAGATTTTGGTAGATTTAACTAGCATGAGCAGCCCTACCTAAAAATCACCAATCCAAATGTTGAAATTTGTAACATTCCAGAAATTGCCTTGGTTCTATTCTCTGCATATCATAGAAAATGTATTCGATTGTATCTCAAATAAGGATATAAAATATTTTTCAAGTTCACAAATATTTTTAAATTGATAATTTTTAAAAATTGTTAACAATATTTTAAATATTGATAAATTAGGTTTCAAAGGATAATATAAAAATTCTGATAGCATAAAGTACTATAATAATAATAATAAGGAAAAAATAGTGAAACTAAGCTTACAATTCGAAATTTATATTTGAGTAAAGACCCTGGAACCAATAAGTAGGATTTAGAAATCTGACTTGACATACAGAAGATAACCCGGGCTAGGAGTTGACCATATAGACATATCAGTGTGTGACTGAGCCACCGAGTGGCCTTTCTGCTAATAAAATTAACTTCACACAGCAAATTATTATAATGTAAAGCCAGTATAAGCTTCACTAACAAAACGGCTTATCTATCACTCAGGAGGTGATAATCTGGCTGCTCTTAATTGGTATACAGCATCTTTAAGTCATATTTATGCTTCCAGTTCAGTGGTTCTCAACCTTCTGAATGCTGTGAACCTTTACTACAGTTCCTCATGTGGTGACTCTCCAACTATAAAATTATTTTTATCGCTACTATATATCTATAATTTTGTTACTGTTAAGAATTGTAATGCAAATATCTAGGTTTTCCAATGGTCTTAGGTGACCCCTGTGAAAGGATCATTTGAACCCGAAGGTAGAGAACTGCTGTCAGCAAAGGTGTTTAGTGAACCTAGAAACCGTGCGAGATGAAAAGCCTGGAGTGGAGAAGGGTTAGGAACTTTATCTCTTTTGGAAGATGTTTCAAAGGGATATCATTAAGAAAAAAACATCAGTATTCTGTTGTATTGGTCAAAAACAGATTGGAGTGGATGCGTATTTTAGCTGCATAATGATATATGTCTTTTGATTTTGTACCACTAGGGCCATTCAGCATACTATGATGTACTTGAATTTCTGCATTAGAGACATCAAAAAACAAATAACCCAATAAAAAATTGAGTAGAGACCTAAACAGAGAACTCTTAACAGAGGAATCTAAAATGGCAGAAAGACACTTAAGGAAATGCTCAATATCCTTAGCCACCAGAGGAATGCAAATCAAAACAACTCTGAGATTCCATGTTACAGCTGTAAGAATGGCCAAGACCAAAACCACTGATGACAACTTATGCTGGAGAGATTGTGGGGTAAAGGGAACACTCCTCCATTGCTGGTAGGAGTGGAAGCTGGTACAGACCCTTTGGATGTCAGTGTGGCGATTTCTCAGAAAATTAGGAAACAACTTTCCTCAAGACGCAGTAATACCACTTTTGGGTACATCTCCAAAGGATGCTCAATCATGCCACAAGGACATGTGCTCAACTATGTTCACAGCAGCATTGTTTGTTATATCCATAACCTGGAAACAATCTAAATGTTCTGTGACCAAAGAATGAATAAGGAAAATGTGGTACATTTACACAATGGAGTACTACACAGCAGAAAAAAATGACATCTTGAAATTTGCAGACAAATGAATGGATCTAGAAAACATCATATTGAGTGATGTAACCCAGACCCAGAAAGACAAATATCCCATGTACTCACTCATAAGTGTTTTTAGACATAAAGCAAAGAAAATCAGCCTACAAATCACAATCCCAAAGAACCTAGACAACAATGAAAACCCTGGAGAGACATATACATGGGTCTAATCTGCATGGGAAGTAGAAAAAGACAAGATCTCCTGAGTAAATTGGGATCATGGGGACCATGGGAGAGATTTGAAGGGGAGGGGCGAGGCAGGGAGAGGAACAGAGGAAAACGTATAGTTCATTAAAATCAAGAAAAAAAAGAAAAGAAAAGAAAATGTCATACCCCTGTTAAACATACCCTTACTAGTCATCGTAAGAGGCAGAAGCAAACCAGTTAGCTTTTGAGGAAATACACTTATCTCTTGGCTATTTCTATCCTCCTCATTAATGAATAGGTGTGGGCATTTCTTCTGCTTGAAGCCAAGATATCAGAGTTCTAACAAGTTATTTGGGGGCCATTGTAGAATGGTGGAATGTCATAGCGTTCCTGACAGAGTTCTTAGGCTATTTTGATGTTGGTGAAGGAATAGAATGGGAGACAATCCTGAAGTGTGGTCTTAGAGGCTAGCAATGGACTGGAGAGATGGCTCAGTGGTTAAGAGCATTGCCTGCTCTTCCAAAGGTCCTGAGTTCAATTCCCGGCAACCACATGGTGGCTCACAACCATCTGGAATGAGATCTGGTGACCTCTTCTGGCCTGCAGACATACACACAGACAGAATATTGTATACATCATAAATAAATAAATGTTTAAAAAAATTCCTGTACTCCTAATGACATTCTTCTAGATTAGTGCCTTGCCTTGCCATCAGAGAAGCATCCCCCTACCGCAGACAGGAACAAATAGAGGGACCCACAGACAGACAATATGCCAAGAATAAGAGATGTTGGAACACTCAGCCCTAAAATGAATGCTTCTATCAAATCTATCCATGTAGGGCTCAGAGAACCCTGCAGAAGAGGAGGTAGAAAGAGTGTTAGAGCCAGAGGGGATGGTGGACATCAAGAAATAAGGGCTCCTAATAGCAGGACTGGAATGCATATGAACTCATGGAGACTGCAGTAGCATATACAGGGCCTACACAGATTGGCACTAAATGGGTCTTAGAGCTGACACCTTCCCCTATCACTAACCTAGAAGCTCCTCCCAATTGATAACCTCCTGAAAATGAAAATTTTTGTTTCCTCCAAGGGAGTCTCACTGAGAAAACAAATTATTCTTAAAGGCAGGCTGTATGCCCACAAAGATGGCTTATAGAAAACAAATTCACAGGCATCTTTGGAAGTTCCTTGTCTTATAATGTTATGTCAGTGTGTTTTCTTTTTTTTTCCTTTTTTACTTTTACAATATTTTCTTTCTTTTCTTTCTTTCTTTCTTTTCTTTCTTTCTTTCTTTCTTTCTTTCTTTCTTTTCTTTCTTTCTTTCCCCTGAGTGTCCTTATCCTTTGTGTATATATTATGAGTTCTAGTTTTGTATTTTTATGGTATTCTTGAGTAAGCAAACAAGTGTGTCTCTGTCTTTATCTGTTTCTTATGCCTTCTTTGGACTCTTTTCTTTCTGTTTGTTTTGCCCTTTTCCAATGTATTTGTTTTTATTTTTATCATATGATATAATACAATGTAATATAATATAATTTTATTACTCTTAGACACTTGTTTGTTTTCTAATGAAAGACAAAGGTAGTGGATTCAGATGGGAGAGGAAGTGAGGAGGAACCAAAAAGAGGGGAACTATAATCAGGATATATTCTATCAAAGAAAAAAAGCTATAATCAAAGAAAGTAAACAAATATACAAACAAAAGAACCCAAAGATTCACTGTACTTTTTCATCCTCTGATCCTCTCCAAAGAGAATAGAATGTTGGTATCTGACTTGGGATCTTTAAAAGCTGGAAAATTATAAATAAAATTAGGTCTTGGAGATTGCAGACCAGAGCCTAAGACAAGGGCATGTGGTACAATGGTGTGGCCATGGGGAACAAGTGTGGATTTCATCTCCTTCAGATTCGTTTTAGTCTTCAGTGGTGTGCACGGAATCCTTGGTTGTTAGCCTGGTTCCAGCTGCAGTCATTCGGAAAGAAGGTAAGGTGCAAGAGCCGGGGCAAGCTTCTAAATGTTCCACTTGGGGAAGACATAAGACTCTTGGCTGGCCTTGTGAAAGGGTAAGAGACAGGATGCTGTCCTCTGTATATCTACGCTTCACCTCTACAGATTGCATGATCAGAGTGAGCTAGGTGAACAAGACTGAAAAACTGGAAGTCTTTGGTTGTCAGATGTGTAGTAAGAGTCTCCTAAGAGACGATGGTGGGGAAGGTTGTAGGTGTAAGAGGGGGTGGGCAGAGGCTCTTTGAGAACTCTCTGTACTTTCCATTAAAGTTTTCTTGAATCTAAAACTTGTATTAAAAATAAATTCTATTAAGATGATACGTTATCTGACAAGGAAAATCCCTATCTCTTAGAGTCACCTACAGTTGATATGATTTTGATTGTTAATTAAAGCAGCTCAAGCCTTTGCTATCAAGAACAGGTCTAGCTCCTCTATTCTGAAGAGAGATAAAGATTTTGCTAAATACAGATAATTGAGGTTGCTTTTGGCCAACTCCCTTGCGGTCTGTCTTTGTATAGGATACTGACTGCCAATAAATTGTACAGTGATGCAAGAAAAATAAAAGAAGTAAATATTGAATATATTGGAGACTGCAGGAAATGTTTGCATATGTACCTGTTATAACTCAGTGTGTGTTTGTTCACATGAAGGAGTAAATTAATGGCCTGAATGAAGATGGCTTTGGATCTTAAACTAATACATGCTAGTGCAAAAAATTGTACACTTTGGTGAGAACAGGAAAAACTGTATCTTAACAGTCAAGTAAAATACAAAAAGCCAAAAGACTCTTTTCCTTGATGTAGCTCTTCTCTGGGGTGTGGTGAGTGAGTTGGCCTTGTTAGGAGGTCAAGTGTCTGCAGGGAAGAGAGTAAAGACATTTAAAGAGATAACAAACAGGGGAAATGTAACAGAACACTGCTTAGCTGTGCTTGGGAAAGGGGTATGGAACAACTTGAGACAGATGTTTTTAAAATGAGTAGTGTCAAGTCTTAGATGTCAAATTGAAGCTTCTTTTATGAAGACAAAAGCTACAGGGTTTAGGAAAAATTCTAGAAGAGTGCTGTTTTCGTGCAAGAAAGGATTGCCTTGGTAGTACAAGGAGCAGGCGTTTCTCGTTTATGTCCCATCAAAAAAGGTTTCTCCACAAATCAATTACATAAGCAAATAAGCCAGTGAAAGAAAGCATATGAAGGAATGTGGCAAAAGAAGAAAGTGGGAGTGGGAGAGACTGGTGAGGGGGATCCTGAGGTGAGAAGAAGAGGTGTTTTCTTGGTAGGGAATTGTAGCAACTCCCTCAAAAGCAAGTCGCTTGTAGGCAAAATCTCTATGAAAGGAGCTCCCAAACATGAGCAGTGAACTGCCATGGACTTCCAGATGGCTAACGGAGTGAGGTGGTTAGAGATGAGGTGAGAGAGGAGTTTGTGGGAGTTCTTGTAGGCATAAGACGGAGGCTGGATTTTATGCTCTGTGTGAAGTTAAATCTTAGAAGGGTTCCATATGACGGATGCAGTTTTCTGTGTTTATTGAGTGGATGACTTTGAATACTGTGTATAGAACGGAAACAATGTAGGTAAGAATGGAAGGAGGAAAACTAGCAGCTCCATTTTCTTATTATTGGGCTAAAATGTCAGTTGGTACTTTTCATCATTAATGGTGAATACCTCTAGAAGCAATAAAAAAAACCCAGGATATCTCTGATGGTGGGTTCTTGTCAAGTGACTCTCTTTACTTTTCAGTCATAGGACAACTGTGGTTAAGAGATTAGCAGCTGCCATACAGTGAGTGCTTCTGAGCCTGGCATGCAAATGAATCTTACCTCATTTAATCCTCACAAGAATATGCCCTAGTTGTGTTGGAGAAGAGGTGGCAGCTGTTAATAGCCAAATACAAGACTTGACAAGCTATCAATTTAGTCAAGCAAATGATTAGCAGTGCAGTGATTTAAAACCAATTCCACATTCGACTAAATTCCATCTTTAAAAAAACCACTTTATTTACGGCACTAACTTTGGAGAGAAGATGTTCATAACAAACGAACACACGGCATGTCCCTTAGATGCAGAGATATTGTGAAATCACAGTCACCGTCAGAGATATTTCCCATGTAAATTGCTAAATAATTTTCTGAAATGCCCTTCATTTGTCATGGTTTTTAATATTCTGAAAATTTATGGAACATAGAAAAACCGTATTGAAACCCGCCGTTTATGGAAAGTCTCACTCGAAGGAGCTAACAGAGTTCTGTGGAGCTGTGTAAACAATGAATGAAGGGTGACCATGGTTTTTCAATTGGATTTTTTTTGTCAGCAGAAGAGAAATTTTTTTGGTCTGTCTCTATGAATTCAATTTTACAGTTTTTGCTTGATGAAATGATCAAAGCCTCGTGTTTCTAAGCTACATTCCTTTGAAATGTAAAATTAATAGTTCAAACCTTAAAGGAGAAATAAGTGTGATTTTTATGTTTCTGAATATGACTAGTTGCTATGAATATTTGGACAGAGAAAGTCTTCTTCAAAAGCGAGTGTCCAGATTTGGAGAGTAATCAGATTGTTTTCTGTAGAGGTGGAGGGTTTTCCGGTGTTTGTTCCTTGGGCACAGTGCTGTGTGGTTCTGTGGTCAGCATGGGGGGACTGGCACCATGAGATAATGCAGACTTCCAAATATAAACTATATATAAAGTATGACTCATCTAAATTTTATAAACAATTAAATATCATTTTAAATAAAATTAAAACACCCATGATAAAAAACAGAGAAAACCTATTACAAGAAAGAAGCTTGGGCTGGACGGTGGTGGTGCACGCCTTTAATCCCAATCCCAGCACTCGGGAGGCAGAGGCAGGCGGATCTCTGTGAGTTCGAGGCCAGCCTGGTCTACAAGAGCTAGTTCCAGGACAGGAACCAAAAGCTACGGAGAAACCCTGTCTCGAAAAATCAAAAAAAAAAAAAAAAAAAAAAAGTAGCTTGGAAAGCCAAAATACTGGTGAAAATCTGAGAGAAACGGTCCCACTTCTGGGTATTAGAGACATAGAGATGTGCACTTTCACACACTGTGGAGTACGCAAGAACGTTCACTCTTGTCTTTCTTCTTTCTAGAAGCCGTGATTGGGAAACTCTTCTTACTTTTTACCCATACGCTTATGCAGTGTGTTCTGTTGGACAGAGTTGGTGGAGTCTCTTTTTCCTGATAAATTTTCTGTTTATGGCAGAAACTCTCTCTCTGAAAAAATATGCTTCTTTTCTTTTTTTTTTTAATTTATTTATTTATTAAGGATTTCTGCCTCCTCCCCGCAACCGCCTCCCATATCCCTCCCTCTCCCCCAATCAAGTCACCCTCCCTCATCTGCTCTAAGAGCAATAAGGGTTCCCTGACCTGTGGGAAGCCCAAGGACCGCCCACCTCTATCCAGGTCTCCTAAGGTGAGCATCCAAACTGCCTAGGCTCCCCCAAAGCCAGTATGTGCAGTAGGATCAAAAACCCACTGCGATTGTTCTTGAGTTCTCAGTATTCCTCATTGTCCTCTATGTTCAGCTAGTCCGGATTTGTCCCATGCTTTTTCAGACCCAGGCCAGCTGGCCTTGGTGAGTTCCCGATAGAACATCCCCATTGTCTCAGTGTGTGGGTGCACCCCTCGCGGTCCTGAGTTCCTTGCTCGTGCTCCGTCTCCTTCTGCTCCTGATTTGGACCTTGCTTCTTTTCTTTTAAGTGAATCTTAATCTCTAAGCACCTGGGCCATCCTTACAGACCACAGTAAAAACAACTGCTTACAGGATATGTTAGAGAGACTTCCGATGGTTGCCAGGCAGTGATGTCTGCTACTGTAATGCCATTTAGACGGAAAGCAATGAAGGAAGTAAGGAAACACGATCAATGCAGGGGAGCAGAGCAAGTGGTGTTATTCCCAGGAAGTTCAAACTTCACTTCATCATGAACCAATATCGTGTGTGGTCTGTGAGCTGCTTCATTCCTAGACAGACAGTTAGAAAAGATAAGTGCAATTCTAGCACTGTTGCCAAATATTAATTGCCTGAGACATAGGACCTGAGTTTGATGCCATATTGTTTTGTCAGCATTCAACTCAACTCTAAATCTGGAATAGAAAGAAACAATAATAAAATCTTTCAAAAGCCTGGCATAAAAATTACTCATAAATTTTCATTGCATTTACAACAAATTCTAATCTTATAATGCTCTTGTTGCTTAAAACATAATGAAATTTAGTCCAACAAATGTAATACCTTGGAGTTCTCGATTATTGACTGATTTTTCTTTACTAAAAATGCTTTCTGTGTGTGTCAATAATTGAGGTCTTTGTTTTAAAATACTGTGACAATGATACCGTAGGTATATGTTGTCGTTTATTATGGGAAGTCTACACTAGGGCATTCAGTATGACCCGTGTAGACTGATAAGATCTCACGACTGAAGAGTGCAAGCTCGGCAGCAGGCTCTCTTCTCTTTTGTGTCCCCCACAGTTGCTTGCCTCCCCCACCTTGGAAATGTTGAGACATAACACACAGTTAACTTGCTGCAAGTCAGTAACACTTTCACTATTTGTTATTAAAAGTAGTAACTACCAAGGGGAGAAAATAACTTAAAAGTTTAGGTTTGAGTAATACTCTAATATGTATATATTCCATACTTTCTTCATCCATTCTTCCGTTGAAGGGCATCTAGGTTGTTTCCAGGTTCTGGCTATTACAAACAATGCTGCCATGAACATAGTTGAGCATATACTTTTGTTGTATGATAGGGCCTCTCTTGGGTATATTCCCAAGAGTGGTATTGCTGGATCCAGGGGTAGGTTGATCCCGAATTTCCTGAGAAAACGAAACACTGCTTTCCAGAGTGGTTGCACAAGTTTGCATTCCCACCAGCAATGGGTGAGTGTACCCCTTTCTCCACAACCTCTCCAGCAAAGGCTATCATTGGTGTTTTTTATTTTAGCCATTCTGACAGGTGTAAGATGGTATCTTAAAGTTGTCTTGATTTGCATTTCCCTGAAAAAGCATGGGATAAATCCGGACTAGCTGAACATAGTGAACAATGAGGAATACTGAGAACTCAAGAACAATCGCAGTGGGTTTTTGATCCTACTGCACGTACTGGCTTTGGGGGAGCCTAGGCAGTTTGGATGCTCACCTTATGAGACCTGAATAGAGGTGGGCGGTCCTTGGGCTTCCCACAGGTCAGGGAACCCTGATTTCTCTTCAAGCAGATGAGGGAGGGTGACTTGATCGGGGGAGGGGGAGGGAAATGGGAGGCGGTTGCGGGGAGGAGGCAGAAATCCTTAATAAATAAATAAATTAAAAAAAAGTTTAGGTTTGAGCTTATGTTTATTTGTGGTCCTCTTCCCATCTACCTTCCTCCTTTCCTCCCTCCCTCCCTTCCTCCCTCCCTCCCTCCCTCCCTCCCTCCCTCCCTCCCTCCCTCCCTGCCTTCCTTCTTCTCTCCTTCCTCCTTTCCTTCCTTCTTTCTTTTCTTCTTTCCTTCTTTCCTTCATCTATTCTTCCCTCCCTGCCTCCCTCTCTCCCTCCCTCCATTCCTTATTTTTTCCTTCCTTCCCCCTTCCTACCTTCCATTTGCTCTCTTAGGGCAAGGTTTTAATATGTTTGTAGGCTAGATTTCCCCAAAACTTGTGATTCCTCTGCCTCAGTCTCTGAGTGCTGAGGTTACAGATACGTACTACCAAGTCTAACTCAAACTTTTATTTCTTTAAAACGTTCTACTTCTCCAGCTTTTGGACTTTCAAGAAACCGTAAGTTCACAGATGTGTATCTCCGTGTGCACATACATACACAGAGCCTGGTGTTGAGGAAGCCAAGTCTTCACTCCTTCTCTTTATCCATCTTAAGTCTCTCTCTTTAAATAATAACTGCTGTGTTTGCAGTATGTGCAAATGTGAGTGAGCGTAAGTGCCTTTCTCCTATAGCAGCATTTTTAAAAACGTGGACATGTTATTCCTTGTAAGCATTAGACCTGAAGGCGAAAGACTAGAAAGTGTTGGCAGTTGTACATGGCACAACCGCTTATCTCTGTTTCGGTAATGTGCTCTTCAGCGTGGCCCCCGCTCCCCTAGGAAGCTCAGTTGAATCATCCTTTTCTTCTACGTAGAAAGAGAGCTTTAATTTCCTTCCTGTGTCTATGCTGAATAGTAATTGTACATTGAAATTCTTGTTTCCTGATTTATGATGATGATTAGAGCAACAGAGGAGTAATACAAATTTGGCTACTCTCATATAAAATAGAATGAAACGTTGTCTGAATAATTACAAGGGTCGATAATGAGGATTCTCTATCCTCTGCCACTTTCCTAGGAGGGCATCAACAAGGCAACACATTTGTATCAACAGACAAATGAAATGACATTTTAAAAACGGGCCAAGACAATGTTCCCATTCATAGTTCCTTCAGGAAAAATATGAATCCTATATGTCCATAAATATTACAACACTTTATCACTAGGGTCCTACTTAGATATGTATTGCTCTTACTATTTCCTGCCTGACAGTCTGCTCTAAAAGAAGTGAACTAGAGACAATGCATCAGGAGTTGATGCTTAGTGAGGGGCTGCCTTGTGCTCTTGGGAAGATGTTTGGTATACGTTGTTTCAAGTCGAGAGGGCAGATATCTGTGACGCTAAGAACCCCAGGAAGGTAAGAACATCACAGATTCATCAAAACACGACTCCATCCATAACTCTTCTCTGCTCAGCACTGGTCCCGGCATAGCCTCTACCCCAAGCTTACAGTACTGAGAGCAATTTCTCAAGGTTCTCTTTTGGTACAGCACTGTGATTATGTAACACCTTAGACTTTTGCAGATGGAAATGATCCCTAAAACATTCATTTTAGGGCCCACGTTACTCTTTAAAAATGGGAGCTATTGCTTTTTTACCACCTTTCCTTTAGATCCTGTAAGGTTATAATCCTTGTTTCAAAATTTAAGTAGGGCCTCTTTTTATGTTGCACTTAATTAGACTGGGATATGCTCTGGAGAAACAGATTTTTACTGTCTTTTACTTCTGCTTCTTTTAATGAAAATTCCTCAGATACAGTTCAGTGTAGAGACAGGGCAAATAAGAAGGAAGATATTGTTTGCCGAGAGCTTAGCATAGCGGTGTAGACATGACTTTCTGCTCACTCTGTTTGTTTATAGAGACTCTGATTTAATACTCACAAAATGCAGGTGTTCAGCACCAAAGCTCAGACAGATTGGGTAGCTTATTTCTGGTAACCCAATTAACACCTGAACTCAAATCCTCAGTCTTGAGAGTTGCAAAGCCCTACCAGCTAGACGTAACTTATATGGAAACTCATGTTCGAGTAGACAGAGTTATACAATTCCCAAGGTAATGATTCTCCATGTTTGCAATGCTTGTCTAAGCTGGCCAGAGTCAATTTTACTTACCCTGGGAAACGGCAATGACATGACAGATCAATGTGTATAATTAGAAAAAGGAAAATGTTAGGAATCTATTTATGCCGCAGTAACTAAAAAGGTACTGGTCTCCTGCCAAACTGGCATACATTGTTCCAGGCAGAGACTCCAAGACACTCCTTGCATGGTACTTATGATAAATAACACTGTTTAAATGTCCAGTCAGCGACTGTAGCACACAGCTCAGCTCTCCGTAGAACATTCTTGTCACTGTCTAAGGTGGTATGAACTGATGTAGAATAATTGAGAAAGCCTCTCTTTTTCTCAGGAAATAGTGGGCTGTGACAGTTGGATGTTTCACCAATTTTCTGTGGTTTGAAAGCTAGAGAGCCTCCAAGGGATGTCATTCATATTTGTAAGACATCTTCATGAACGTATTTTATGTATGTAGGGATAGCCCAGCCCAAATGGGGGCGTGTTATGTTAGGCCTTAGCCAAAGTTGGTTGACTCAACATTGCAAATGAGACTTTGGGTGATTGCCCAGGTAGTCAGTTGTCTCTGTCATTTGTTGCACCTTTTGGATATCTCTCGTTTGTTTAGTAATATTAATTCCCTTCTCAGATCTTTGACGGAGTTGAAGATTATATAATTGTAGTTACTCTCTACATTATTTAGACTCCTTGAGATAGAATGTTTAGCAAAACTTTTGTTATATGTTTCTTGCTCAATATTTGTTATATTTATTATTTGTTACTATTGTATATAGTTGTATTTGGTTTAGTTCTGTCTTATTTAGACAAAAGGGGGAGATGTAGGGATAACCCAGCCAAATGGGGGCGTGTTCGCCTCGGGCTAATGTTTACATATAAATCTGGTGGGCATGAGCCTGCCAGTCTCTTTTTTGTATTTCCTGCTCATCGCTGGATCTCTGGTGTTGTAAGCTATCCCTTCATTAAAATTTGCTGTTTCTGTTTAAGCTAGCCTGGTTATTACACCGTTTACATATGTATTGCTTGATTACTCCATGTTTGTGTGGTGATGACAGCGTCAATGTTGCGAAATAGACTCTGAGATGGTTTTCTGTCCACATCTCTGCCCCGTCACCACTATGGGATCACAACAATAACAACCCCTCCTGCCATCTCCCCATGATCTTGTGTCAATGAGGGATGATTTTTGTCATTAAGTAACAGATACAAGTCTACACTGACTACCCAGATGGAAGCGGGTGCTTTGTCTTGTAACAGAAAGCCCACACAGAGGAAGCACAGGTGGAGTGCCGTAGCTCTGGGATGCTATCCAGTTGTCTTCTGGGTTCCAGGTGTGTCTCCTCTAATTGGTGCCTCTTATCCCTATGGTTGCCTTACATAACGGAGATGACGGTGCCACTTTCAGCCTTGCGGTGACTTTCAGAAAGGTAAAGGAAACAAGGTGCCACACAGAAAGGAGCTGTGCTGCTCTCGGGAAATCCAAGGTGTTGGGGAATCCTCATAGACTCCTGCATTTCTTATTAGTGAGGCTTGTCTAGAAGTGACTCCAAGGAGGCTGCCAAAATGACTTAGTTAGCTGAGCTCTTCACTGCCCCACCCCCAGTATAGAGTTCTGTTAGCAGGAAAGAGGAGTAGGTATTGGGGAAGGAGTTAACTTTGTTCATCCTGATCCTAAACCTAACAATGGAATGTTTACTCTTGATGCTGAGCTGGCCTGTAAAGTGCTAGAAGAGAAGAAAGACTCTTCGGGGCTGCCAGTGGCCTCTTTTTAACTGCAAATCAGTTATTCTTTCGTCCAATACACCCAGACCGTAGTTTCTCCTCCCTTTATCCCTCCCAGACCCCCTACCTCCCCTCTCCCCCAGATCCACTCCTCCTCTGTTTCCTCTTCAGAAAAGAGCAGGCTTCCAAGAGATGCCAGCTGAACAGAACAGAACATGACACAGAAAGACAAGGCCAAGGGCTCACTGCAGTCGTGAAGTATATGCTTTCCTTCTTCTTGGAGTTGTGACGTCTCTATTGTCCCTGACTTTCGTGACTTATTTTGCCATCGCTGTTATTGTTTTTATTTACTACTTATTGTCAGGCAATGTTGTTTTCTTTGAATAACTTCATTGATGTGTTAGACAAAGTTAAAGTATCCCCTTTTATATGTAGTGCAAGCAACAGGCTTTGCTTTTTTTCTGTTTTGGGTATGCTTATCACCATTAGGAATAATGATGAGCATGTACATGGATGTGTGTGTGTGTGTGTGTGTGTGTTTGTGTGTGTGCGTATTTGCCCAATACACACAAGCAAAAGACAATGAATTCCATGAGAGCAGAAACCACAGTAATTAATACAGGGCTTAGGACACAGGTTTCACTCAGGAGGTATTTGCTGTGGTGGTGTAAAATGTTCTGATAAGTTCTTCTATTTGGTACTTGTTGCACCGTTGTGGGTACTGTTTGGGAAGTTTATAAAGTCATTAAGAGGATGTCTGCTGGGGAAAGTATGTCATTAGCTGCAGTCTGCTGAAGGAAGTGTATCACTGGATGAAGCCTACCAGAGGAAATATGTCACTGCTTTGAGGTTTGCAGCCTGGCCCCACTTCTATTTCCCTCTCTCCTTCTGGGTTGTTGATGCAATGGGACAGGCTGGTCTCGTGTTCCTTCCACCATGTATTACTTGCTATGATGGACCATATTCGCCCTGTTACTATAAGCCAAAATAAGTCCGTCGTCCTTCAATTTGCTTTAATCACAGGAAGAGGGGAAAAAAAAGCCAGGACATTTGCTTAATGAGTTAATAATGCATGAGTATATTTTGTTGGCTTTTCTCTCATCTTCTCACTCTCTTTTTTATGATTTTCCTTTTGTCGTCTTCCTTTCCACGTTGAGCATTATTTAAGCGTTGCCACTCATATGCATCTGTTCATTTGTGTTTTCTCTGCCTTTGCCTCTCTGTGTTCTTCATCACCATTTCAAGCAGGTATTATCTTTGTTCACAGTGAATTCTAACACATTTTCCCCAGCTCTCTCCCCTGAATTTCAGTATCACAGGTCTAACTGCCTGCAGCTTTTTAACTGGAATGCCTTTCTATCACCCCACACGCAACAAGTTCCAAATGACACTCATCAGATCCCCATCTCAGTTTTCTAGTCATTGAAAATAATGACACCTTCCAGTTACTTACACTTTAAACTGGGTGCTATTCGTGGCCTCGTGTATTTATATCATTAGGTGCCGTTTCTTTAACTTAGCAAACAGCTCTTTCTGTTCTCCTTTGTGGCTGCTGACATTCTGCTGCGCAGTGTGTGGGCTGCAGGGCCCGGCACACGGGAGATGGCAAGATCAAGGGGCATCAGTCAGCTAACTGAGCTTCTCCATCAAGCATGGGGCAGAGGCTTTGCTGGTTCACCACTCTGGAAAATTAGCTTTAATATCATATTCTGTTGATTATGACTTGTGCAACAATTAATTCAGATAATGTGGGTTCACTATGCTGTGAAATTTATGAGTGTTTGGCCACTTAAAGTTAGAGATACATTTTCAGTGACAGTAATCGTACTGTTGATAATCACACAACGGATGGAAAGATATAAAAATTCTATTAAAAACTGCAGAAGTACCGCTGTAGTAACAGTGGGCTTTGTAAAGACAGATTAGATGTTCCCACTCAATCAACTCCATAATACAGAAATTAGTAGAAACGTATTGAAATTAATAGGTATGAAATTTAAAAAAGTTGGCACAATAGCATCTCAGATTATCTCATTAATCAAGATGTGAAATTTTCTTTGCAGACAAATGGTGAGTCATAACTATATTGGTTTGGTAAATGACTAGGAAAGTCTCTTTGATGCAGACTGACTGGCTGAAGGGGGGAACATTTCAATAAACTTGTTTATCAGTTGTAGTTTAAAATAAAAGAAACCAAAGTGACAAGTTATTTCTTCATGTTTGAAAAATATCTCTGTACAAACCAAGTCATATTTTAACAAGAAACCTTTATAAGCATTGTATGACTGGGTAACATTTACACGGCTTTAGGTACATGTTCATATACTCTTGGGATTACTTTTTACATTACTGTTTTATCCTATGCAGAAGGCATGGTTTTCAGTATGTTTCCTGTTTAGATTGAGAGAAGGCAATGGTTTATATCAGTTCATTTCAGTTTGCTATATGTCATATAGAAATTCTTCACTGTCACCATCATGTTCTTTGGAAATAAGTTTTTCAGTAAATAGAAATATAGAGCCTAGAGACAAAGTAACACATCTGGCGTTAAAAACATGGTCATATAATTTCCCAGATTTTGGACCTTTTCTTTGATTTGTTAATTAAGTATTCTTCTGAAATCTATCTATCTATCTATCTATCTATCTATCTATCTATCTATCTATCATTTACATCTGGCATATATATTTATGTTAGGTGTATATGCAATACACACATATATTTATATATAAAACACCTGGAATAAATGAATAAATATTTATTCATTTATTCCAGGTAAGTGTTTTATAAGGAGTTTATGAATTATTGCTTTCTTTTAAATTTAGTTGATCTTTTTTATATAGCTAATATTAGAATATAGAAATTAAAGCCGTATGCTTAGGTTTTTGCCACATCATGACCTCACAGGACTATTGACACCCTGGAAAGAATAGCAGATTTCCAAGAGCTATTTCTTTCTTTCATTTATTATGTCTACAGTTTCTCTCCCTTGGACATGTTCATATTTTCCAATAAGGTAAAATAAATATTGTTTGGGTTTTCATCCATCATAATAATGAAAGTTACTGTCATGAGGAGAAATGGAGAGCTGGGCAGTAGGACGATTAAGGTAACTGTGCTTAGTCATATGGCGGAATGGTGAGGGAGAGTGATACAAGAGATACAAGAAGAACTATAGCGTCATCATTTCTTTCTAATCTCACTATCATGGATGTCTCGAAACAGATGGGTGCAGTTCAGGAGAGGCAAGCCAGCTAAAGTCGTTGCCATTGGTGGTTACTCTTCAGCATTAAAACCGATAACATTTTCCCTTTCAGTTGGCTGGGTTGGTACTTTTATGTATGTCTCTGTATATTCTTTACCTTGATAGATGCCACTCCAGTGAGAAGAAAATCATCTCTGCCAAAAACATAAATCTAATGGCAGCTGATATGGAGCTTGCTTCCTGTTTATAGAAACTGTATCTTTGATTTTTGCGGAAGTTAAAACATTCAACACTGGGCAAGGGAGATAGCTTAGTCTCTAATGTGTTTGCTGAACAAATATAAGAACTTGAGCTGGATCCCCCAAATGCAGATTAAAAAGGCCAGGGGGACAGCTTGTAATCTTACACTGGGAAGCAGAAACAGACAGATTCCATAGGGCTGTCAACCAAGCCTAACTGTATCAAGAAGCTCAAGGCCAATGGCATACCCTGTCTTTAAAAAGGAAGCAGATATCTGGGAGTTTGCTGTGAGACAGCGTCTCCTACTAATGTTAAAAGCTACACATATAAATTACCATCAATGTGACTGCCTAAACATGAACTTAGCAAGGACAACAATAGATGAAGTAAGGTCAGGAGGCCTCAATATTACACAAATAACTACAGGATGAAGGAATGCTAGAAGTAAGATAGTCTTCCCTGGGAAGAGGATGCAAACTGGTTATGTAGTACAAAATAATCATTCCTGAAAACATACATAGAATAACATTGTATAGACTGAGTAGGTTATATTTAGGGAACATACATACATACAGATAAACACATACATACATACAAACACACACATGCACACACATACACACACAAACACACACACACACACAACAGTTGCTAAAACCAAAGGCCATGAATTTGAAAGAGAACAAGGAGGTATGTGGGAATCTTTGGAAGAAGGAAAGAGAAGGGAAAAATGATGAAATTATATTATAATATCAACAAAGAGAAAAAAGGCCTCCAAAGTCATTCTTTACCCTTTATATGCACACATGCATGTGTTCTGTGTGTTACAACACACACACATAAAGATGCACAGACACAAAATACACATGCACACAATACATATGTGCATAGGCACAGATACAATTCAAAAGAAAGATGGCTCACACCCAACCGTGTGTTATAATGTGGTAGATAAGTGAGAAGAATCATAAGCAATGAAAAATCATATCAAGCATTTTGTTTATTGTCTTGTACCTTAAGGTTTAGGTTCAACAGGTGAATAGAGAAAAGATTTCAAAACTATAGGGGAGGGGCTGGAGAGATGGCTCAGTGGTTAAGAGCATTGCCTGCTCTTCCAAAGGTCCTGAGTTCAATTCCCAGCAACCACATGGTGGCTCACAACCGTCTGTAATGAGGTCTGGTGCCCTCTTCTGGCCTGCAGACATACATGCAGACAGACTATTATATACATAATAAATAAATAAATATTTAAAAAAATATAGGGGACTACCTGTAGAGTATCCATCATTGTTCTATTCACTTGCACCTTAATTTCCTAAATATACCAGCTTTATCCATTGTCTTCCAGTCATTAGGACTTAGGGACTGGACTCATGATGATCATGTAACTTACTACTAATACCATACATTGGAAAGTCAGAGGATTCTTCTTCCTCTTCCTCTTCCTCTTCCTCTTCCTCTTCCTCCTCCTCCTCCTCCTCCTCCTCCTCCTCCTCCTCCTCCTCCTCCTCCTCCTCCTCCTCCTCCTCCTCTTCTTCTTCTTCTTCTTCTTCTTCTTCTTCTTCTTCTTCTTCTTCTCTTCCCTCCCTCCCTCTCTCTGTCTCTGTCTCTCTCTGTCTCTCTCTCTTTCTTTGTGTGTGTGTTCTCCCATATTGGGTATGAATGAAATATATGGCTTTATGGCTTCAAGTTGACTGACATTTATTCATGAGGTCAGACAAATAGTGAAACTATTGCTCAAAGTGGCAGAAATAAAGAATCCTAACTGATTTAGAACTTTTCCACTTAGGACAAGTGATAAAACAAATTTAATGGCCTGTAGTTAATTTACCACTTATTTTAGAATTTTAATTAAGATTTTGGATGTGATACTGTAGAAGTGGAGAATTAGGTTTTTTCCAGGTATGAGCCCTTTGTTTGGTTTATCTAATTCAAAGTGGTCGTCACTAAACATACAAACATATGAACAACACTAAGTAGACACTGTAGATTGTGTGTGTCTCTGTGTCTGTGTGTGTGTGTAACAATAATAATTAAAAGGGAACATCTTAAATTTGAGAAGAAAGTGGGGGACAGGTGTGAGTAGTTGGGAGACAAAAAGGGGTGGAAATGATTACATACAAAACTTGTGTATGAAATGGTTAAAACTTCAAAAAATGAATAATAGTATCTCTCATACATTGAAGTTTTACTATTCTGGTCATTGTACTAGAGATTTCAAATGTCTTATTTGATCTGGAAACCATATTGTGAGTTAAACACCACTCTAGAATTATAGATGAAGAAGCTAAAGCACTGAGAATTTCAGTTATTTGCATAAGGTATCACTGGGAAGTAGAGTAAGAAATCAGTTCTTTTGTTTGTTTTTGTTTTCCTTTTTTTTTTTTTTTTTGGTTTTTCAAGACAAGGTTTTTCTGTGGCTTAGTAGCCTGTCCTAGAACTAGCTCTGTAGACCAGGCTGGTCTCGAACTCACAGAGATCCTCCTGCCTCTGCCTCCCGAGTGCTGGGATTAAAGGCGTGCGCCACCATATGAGACAGGGTTTCTCTGTGTAGCCCGGGCTCTCCTGGATCTCACTCTGTAGATCAGGCTGGCCTTGAACTCACAGAGATCCACCCGTCTCCGCAGTGCTGGGATTAAAGGATTAAGCCATAATAGCTGGCTGAGAATTCAGTCTTGCATGTGCTCCTTTAGTTATTAAATTTAGAAAGACCTCTCTGATGGTCACGCAAGGGTTCAGCCTGAGTATCAACACAGCACCACTTTGGGGATAGTTCTGCCGACAGTTGCTGCTTTGAATACCCACTCCATTAAATTCTCAGTCATGGCTGTGTAAGAAGGAGTTAAAGAAAAGCAGCAATGTGGGGTCAGGACATAATCAGGGTCTGTGAATGCAACGCACTGGGCTGTCTCTGCGGTCAGTGGGCTCTGTTTGCTGCTCCTTCTTCCCACTATCCCCAGGCATCCTGTCTTCCCATCTTTGACCTTGTCATCATTAATTACCACGCCGTGGCAACCCAGATGCTCCCTTATCTGATTAGCCTCACTGCACTCTAAGGGAAATGGACCTTTACATTTCTACAGAGGCCTGAAGCCATCAAGAGTCTTCTGTACAACCTTGGTGGGACCATCCAGTCACCTTATGGGGATGGGCAGACGATTACTGACTCCTTGATGAGATGAATTGATTTTTAGTTTCATGTGCATGGCCTTCCTTCAGTTGTTACTGCCCCTTACCCTTCCCTGGCCTCCTGTATACATAGTTACTCAAAGCAAAAATTCCAACTCTTTAAATTAAAACCTGAAACAAAGAAATATATCTAGTTTCTTTTAATGGTGTGGCACTACTAGCGTCTTCGGGAGTGGAACGGCAGACTGATATCTATGAGCAATCTGACATCTAGGGTGGGAAATTTATACCATGAGAATTAGCCAAGAGAGTACACTCACCAGAGAACCCTGCCTCCCTACCTCCCAGGAGCCTGCAACCAGGGCATTCCTGGTAGTCACATTTTCGATGCTTTAGAAGCACCAGTCTTTTTCCTTTGTAGATTAGCTTATAGCCATGGAAAGAAGGTGATAAGAAGGTCGTGGTTTATCTCCATTTCTTTTGCTGCTCTGAGGCTCAGAGTAGAGGATGCTGGTTTGCTTTCATTGTAATAAACCAAACGGATGAAAACTGATCCGAGAACAGTGAGTTTGGAGGCCCAGCATGGACACCAGGAGAAGCATCTTCCTTTCCTGCCCTCTCCTTAGCTTTTTAACCATCCTTGATTGATTACTCCTGGTTATCAGAGTTCTCAGAAATTTTAATGGGATATTTTGGGATGCAGGTAAAGGCTCCCTATTGAAATCGATAGCACGAGGACATTTATTGTTTGTTAAACACTAAGTCTATAACGGAGAGGTTCAGTGTTGGCTCATGCCTTAACCTCCCTCATACCCAGCTGTTTCTTGTTCCTCTTTGCCATTGGCAGAATATGTTTAATGTTTTCCTTTCTTGTTGTGCTAGACCTAAATGACGGGAAACGTAGATAGCAGCCAAGCCACAAAGAAAGCCCGTAATTGTAACAGGAAGATTAGAAATGTCCGTTTTTTATAAACCTATTCTCAAGGTAGCTACATTATTTTCTCCTTAAATAGAGTACATGGAATAGAAGGAAATGACAGATATTATGGGGTTATTAAAGATAGCATTATGGGAAAAATATTTAAATTATTCACTCCCAATTATTAGGAAACACTGGTGATTCTATGAGATGAGAAATTAATTAAGAAAGCTAGCAACTAAAGACTATCATACAAGCTGTGGAATGAACTTAAAGAAAAAAACCTTACAAGAAGAATAAGCAAACGTTTTCATTATAACATCCAAGGCACTAAAACGCTATTTAAGTGTAATTGAAGGCTCAAATGACTACAATTATGGAGTATTGAAAATTTTTCAAATTAAGAAAAAAATAATATTTTTACTTTTATGGAATGTAAAATTAGATGAAATTGTCACAGGAGGCAAGCTATCTGAAATTGTAGGAATTTGTGAGGCCTGTCTTTCTTTCCCCTACCTTTTACAAGTGACTTTATTTTCCATGCTTTCCAATGCTGACATACTGCTGCCCGAAACACCTTGTCTGGCGTCTATGCTCAACCATAACCAAGGACAGTAGAAGAGGCATAAAGGGAAGTGTAGTTCCGTGGAGAATGGTTGGGGCACACAGGCCTAGGCCCAGACCCAGGGGATGGAAACAAAGACTGGTTATCTCATAGAGCTGACATAGATTGGTATCTGATGCCCTTGTGTTCCAATCCAATTCCTCCTTTGTCTGCTTCTCTGAAAGTGGGGTTGGCTTCAGAGTCTGGCTTGGTGACGATAAAGGTCAGTTACCTGGGGATGAGGGATACTCAGAATCCTTTAGGGAATCCATTCTCTGGTTCAGTCTTTTTTGACACCTAATATTGCCTTTCTTTCCACACCGTTGAGCAAAATTGTTGACTTACAAATGGCAGATATTTGTATTTAGGAGCTCAATTATCTATTCTAGAATTTTTTTTAGGGGAGACGGAGGTGGTCAATACATATACGAACTCAGTGAGAGGCCAGCTGTTATAGTCAAGTAAGATTTATCATCAGCATAAAATACATAGGAAAACATTTCATGTCTAAGAGATACAGAAAGTACTACCCCATGTCCACAGCAGGAGATACAAAGGAGTCTTACAATTTTTCCTCAGGATTTTTATATTTCAAAATATGTGAGTACACATGGTATAAAACTTGCTGAAGATTCATCTTCAGTAAATGAGAAATTAAAATTCCTTCAAGTAGGAAACATAGACACTCATTTTTGCATTTAAGACATCACCAAACCATTGGTAGAATACAAAAGCTTTTGTCTTTCCCTGTAGAAGTCCTCATTAGGTATCAGCCACATAGAAAAGAGGAAGATCATTATACATGCAAGACATTTAATTAATGTGGCATCAAAGCATCCCCGTTCTACATCTTAAGCAGGATGGGTAATTCTGTACAAACTCCACTGCTATTACTGTGAAAGCCAGAATTTTTTCTTTCAAACAGATTTAATCTGTGTTCTTAAACACCAAGTTGTGCTCTGCTGAGTATTTGATGGCAAATGCATTAACTTTATTAATTTCAAGCAAACAGTGTGACTTTATTTCCCTAAATTTGAAGTCTTTCTTCTTCAGGATTGTACGTTTCACAGATACGTTAAGGACCGAGGCTGTAGAGTTTCATGATGCATGGATTTAAGATCGCCCTGTTCTGTATTCGATAAATCTGTTGTTGAATTTCATAGGATCTGACATTGAAAGAAAATGTCTCAAGTATTGCCTCTAACTGAATAATACATTGACTTCTTTAAAAAGACAATATGAAAGAAAACGAAATAATATCTAGGAGGGTAAGTAAAATTCAGTGACAATAATAAGTAATAACGGACTAGATGATAATCTCAGAGCGCAGGGTCCCTTTAACAATAATTGCTTTCTTCTTCCTCTGTCTTCTCTCAGTCTTTCTTCTTTAATGAAATCCTTCATGGCGAGTACTTTTGAATACTATAGCTACTCAAGATAATTCTTTGGGATGCTCCTATTACTTATAATGACACTCAATATGTTGGTTGTACCAAATGATTGATAAGTATCCATTAAAAGAAGTTTCTGAACTACAGACTGTCACCTAGGGAATTGAGCTTGATTACCTTTGAGGTTTAATTATATTGAACAAGAAACTATCCAACTGTTGTTGAATAGAAGTTTTAATGAATCCACTTTAATAGTAAAAAGGAAACATATATAATTAAAAATAATAATACGAGGTTGGAGAGATGGCTCAGTTGATAAAGAGCTTACAGTGCAATCTTGAGGATCTGGGTTCAGATCCTATCTCCCACACCAAAAGTCAGGCATGGTCCTTAGTTTTGTTTAGCCCTCTCTCTCTTTCTGCCTCCCTCTCTTCCTCTTCACTTTTCACTTCTAGCCCCATCCTCTCTGTTTTCGTATCTCTTTAATTAATTGATTAATTAATTAATTAATTAATTATTTTTTGTCTTCTCCCTTCCCTTCCTTCCTATGTTAAGCTGTCCACTGTCCTTCAGAAATTCTTAATACCTTTTGTATTTTGCTTACTTCTACAGGTGCTCTCAGTTGAACACACAAATAAAAAAATGACATTAGGATCCACATATGAGAAAGAACACACAACATTTATCTTTCTGAGCCTGGGTTGCCTCACTCTAGTTTTGTATATTTTTATTAATTTATACACAGAAATTAATTTTTTTCATAGCTGAATCTTACTACTTTATAAATCAATTTTTAAAAACATAAGTGAAAAAAGAGAGAGTTGGAAGGAGACATGTTGCATGGCTGGATAATACTTTATCCTAAAAGTCAAGGGGTACTAAGCAAAAACCCCTGTGCAAGGTGTAGACTATCTCCTTGTGAGTTGTTGGTCAGGGAGTCTCCAACATCCCTAGAAACAGTGGAAATGAATGCTACTCTTTATGTTTCCCTACCAGAACTGGAGAATTAGAACCTGTTTCTGAACACAATATATCCTTTCGTTGCAAAGTATAGAAAGGTCAAGCTGGAACTGAGCTGTAAGTTTTCCTCCCAGCTGGCCACCAGTTCCAGTTCCAGAAGGTACTAAGCTAGTCCTTGGGAGAGGACAGGCATGGATTATCTTACCAAGTTACCCATGATCTGTAATACTAACCTACCAGGCAAGATGTGGCTACTGGTGCAATAGTGGCATGACTATGGGGTAACTAACTTCTCATGGACTGTATTTGAGAGCTGCTCTATAAAGAGAATTCATGCCCAGTACTATAAATCTGATCAAATCCAAATTGGTGAGGAGGTCTTAGGCCTTACAGGCAAGCTAAATACTGTCGGTTGGCTAATCTGCCCCAGCACCAAGGTACTTCCTAAATATTTATGTTTATATTCATGGAAAAACACCATTCCCAGCTTTTCTTCTTTTTAGCAAAGCTTCTTTACACAATGAACCATGACGAATACAAAAACACATGACTGCTTAAGGTGCTGATAATGAGTGAGAGCTGAATCTTCCATCCTAAACATAAAAAAATACCAGCATTCCAAGCCCTTAAGGCTCAAAGAACATCACAGAAATGGGTGTAGGTGGGAAGAACAAGATCTGGAAGATATAGAGAAAGGTAACGAAGTGCTGTTTTCTCGGAAGGGCACAACCAACTAGTCATGACCAGCTGTGCTTGCCTGAAATGGGTCTACACAAGCCTGGGCCTATCAGCAATCAGCCCTGGATCAGAGTGGAGCTTATGGGACCCCAACCTTCCTGATGAACTACTGGCTACTTACATATCCTGGGGAAGTGTAGAAGGAACGGCGGGCTGTGCTCCTGCCGCCTGGCTCCTGGCCACCTGGCTAGCTTATGCCCCAAAATAACAACACACAAATTGTATCCATTTAAACAATGCCTGGTTCATTAATCTTAGTCTCTTATTGGCTAATTCTCATCTTGCTTTAACCCATATTTAGTAATCTGTGGAGCACCACGAGGTGGTGGCTTACTGGGAAAGATTCAGCATGTCTGACCTGGCAGCTGGCTCCACGGCATCTGCCTCACTGTCTTCTTCCTCCCAGAATTCAGTTCTGTCTACTTCACCCACCTAAGGGCTGGCCTATCAAAGGCCAAGGCAGTTTCTTTATTAACCAATGAAAGTAACACGTAGACAGATGACCTTCCTACGTCAGGGAAGGAGAAGACAGTCTTCAGTTGGGTTCCTCTGGGAAACCCATCAGGCTCCAGAAGACAGATTCAAACTCATAGTTGTACAGATGATCCTGGTGAAACTCAGGGACTCTCAGAAAACAAACAGATGAACAACAGAAAGCAACCTTGACAAAGTCATGAATATGGAATGGGGACTTGTAGGTGAGAGAGACAGAATAGAGGTGGGAGTGAGATAGGGCTCTAATCGTCAAAATTGCGTTATATGTTTATGAAATTGTCAAAGAACAAACTCCAAATTTTTTAATCAACAGCAACAATTGATACATGCACTATGTTTGAAGTAACAATTGATACATGCACTATGTTTGAAGTAACAATTGATACATGTACTATGTTTGAAGTAACAATTGATACATGCACTCTGTTTGAAGTAACAATTGATACATGCACTATGTTTGAAGTAACAATTGATACATGCACTCTGTTTGAAGTAATAATTGATACATGCACTATGTTTGAAGTAACAATTGATACATGCCCTATGTTTGAAGTAACAATTGATACATGCCCTATGTTTGAAGTAACAATTGATACATGCACTCTGTTTGGGGTAACAATTGACACATGTACTATGTTTGAAGTAACAATTGGTACATGCACACCTGCATTATGTTTGGAGCATCAATTGACACATGCAGTATGTTTGGATGAATCCCAAAGACCTCACGTATGTTAGAAAAAGTCATTCTTTAATGTTTGCACACTTTGTGACTTGCTTTGATTTATTCATTTTATTTTATAGAAACTAAGGTGATGAAGCGGGGGACTATTATGAAAAACAGACAAAGATAAGTTTGGGGGACAGGGCAATTTTGGAATAGTAATATAAAGAGTCATATTTTTCCATACCTAAATATAAATATATAGAAGCAAAACACTGTCATGTATGTAAGTATATGCACCTCACCTGTAATCCCAGTGCTGACGAGATGGTAACAGGAAATACCTGTGGCTACCTGGGAAGCTAGCAGAGCCAAATTGGTGAGCATCAGCCTCAGAGAGAGAGAACCTGGCTTCAAAAATAAGGTGGAGAGTATTTGAGGAAGATGCTTGATGCCTGATATCTCTGATCTCCACATGTGTGCTCATAGACTCACAAACATGTATATACATGTAGAAATGTATACACTGCAGCACACAATAACACAACCATATACGCATACAGAAACATGATGATAAGAAAATAAACACTGGGAAATAGATACTAGATGGTTTTTCTTTTACAGTTCTGTGAATATTTTTCGTAGAATGATTGTATGCTTAATTACTGTATTAGTTACTTTCCTGTTGCTTTAATGAAAGACCATGAACAGACGCAACTTGTAAAAGGAAGAGTTCACTTGTGCTTATGATTCAGAGTGATAGGTGTCCCTCTTGAAGGGGAGACATGGCAACACGTGACACATATGGCAGAGCAACAGGCAGAGAGAGAGAGAGAGAGAGAGAGAGAGAGAGAGAGAGAGAGAGAGAGAACACTTTCATTAGCAATGAGGATGGGGCAAGTCTTTGGAGATCTTGAAGCCCTTTTCCAGAAACACACTAACTCTTCCAGCAGGACTAAACCACCTAAACCATGGCAAACAGCGCCAACAACTGACAAAAGTGTTCAAGTGCTTGAGACTATGGGGAGCATTTCCTCCTCAAAACCACCAGTTATTTCCTCACATCTCACCTGTATATTGCTCAATATCATCTTTACATTTGTTTCCTTGTATTTGCGATGCAAATTTATTTTATAAACTTTATAAAAGTGCTATGGCTGGGAAACCAGTGTCCTTTGATGGAAACACAACTTGAGTCCAGAAATAAAAGTAAGGTGTTGAACGTGACATGATTACAGTTTGGCTAAGATACGTGTCTGGAGAAAGCTGCAGCCAGAGACAAGTGTTCTGGAGGAGTTTGGCATATATTAGAGAAGTCTAAAGACATATAGATGCTAAGCTGAGCTGTCTCTACATTAAGCATATCAGTTTCAAGAAAGGAAAAGAAATAGATTTTTCCCCTCCTCACAAGTGCCTCTGTGACTTCAGTTTCTACTCAAGGGGGTCAGTTAAGTGATGTTGGGGCTTCTATGAGAGTACCATATACTGAGCCAGACTTAACTTCCTGAATCACCAATGCCTCATTGAGAATGTAACTCTAGTAGTGTCCAGGAGTTACGGTATTTTTGTGAATGAAGTTTGTTTATATTGTAGTGTATTGTGGAATTAACTAGGCAGAATGTTGGTTTAAATGATAAAATCTCCAAATGAAGATAAAGAACTTTAGTATATTAATTTTGAAGTATTTTAACTCATTAGTGATTTCTTTGGGCAGGTAACATTGAAAAGATTAGTTTTGCATGTATCTGGAGCATGATCAGTTTGATCCTCCGGACTGAAAGAATTGATTTCTCAACAATAGAACAACCCTGTGTTAATGTGGTCATCCTTCTGTCTATCCCTTTAGTCAAAGTCACACTGGGCATGCACAGAGATGGAAAAGAACCCTCTAAATCCACTCCCCCTGTCATTTCAGGAAATCTCCTGCTCAGCTTGGCAAGTTCAAACAAGCAAGAAAAGCAAATGAGAGAGGTGACTTGGAAGTTTCAGATATAATGCGGCTTGTGTTGTAGAAGGCTTTTTATGAGAACTTCATAAATCATTTATTAGATTGGAGCAAGCAGAAAATATATTTGAAAGACTGAAAGTCAAAAGAGTTGACATCCTCAATGAAGAGCAGTTATATACTTATATTGTCCAGGAGGCAACCTGCAAATATATAGAAAATACCAGCATGGCCAGGAATTGAGGACACTGTTTAAATGGCCACGGGAGGCAAGGAGACAGCTCAGTTGGTACTGTATTGAGAGTGTGCGTGAGGACCCGAGTTCATATCTCTAGTTCTTATGTAAAAATCTTGGCATGGTGGCACACACTTGTATTCCCATTACTTGAGAGACAGAGGCAGGATTATCCCTGGTTTACTGGTTTGCTATTCAGTGAGCTCCAGGTTAAATGAGGAACCCTACCTCAGAAATAAGGAGGATTTAGGGCAGATCCTATTGTTGGGAGGAGGTTAACATGGAAAGATTCTGTGTTTTGTGTTATAAATCATTTAAATTGAAATAAAGGTAGATGGAGAACTGAGGGAGAAGACTGACATCCATCTGCACATGCCCCAGCACACGTGTGCCCACACTGATGTCCACTTACACACACACACACGTGCCCACACCAACACACACACACACACACACACACACACACACACACACGTGTGCCCACATGGACATGTACATACACACACACATGCTCACACCGACATACACACATGCACATACGTGCCCACATAAACATGTACTTCCACACACGCACATGTGTGCCCACACCAACATTTACCCACACTGTGATGTACTTGTTGAATATTTTCTTTCTTTCTCTAATTGGCTTAAAATAATAATAAACCCTAAATAAAATAAAACAGAGCAGAAATTTTATTAGAGAAGAAAATAAATTTCAAGGATAAATAGTCAACTTTTTGTTTGTTTGTTTTTTGAAAGAGGGTTTCTCTGTGTAGCTTTGGAGCCTGTCCTGGCACTCACTCTGTAGACCAGGCTGAACTCGAACTCACAGCGATGGTCCTGCCTCTTCTGCCCTAGTTAACTTTTAATAGTTTATCTGAACAAACACTGGCAGATTAAATTCCCACATAAAATTATCATTAGTTTAAAATAATTTAGAGAAGGGCACATGCTTTTCACAAATGGATCCAAAACAATATCGCACCCAAGTGCTCAAGCATGGGGAATAACTCCAAGTTGAAGGAGGTCCAGGGGATCTTGAGCTGTCCTGGAAAATGGGGGAAGGGATTCTTCTTACTGGTGGGGGAGGGGACTTGCCTAAGGAGCCTGTCCAAGCTGGGGGGTGTGGTATCCTGCATAGGACCAATCAGGGGAGAGAGAAAGTCCAGAGAGGGCGGGGCCACAGAGGCTTGTCAAGTCAGACCCAGCACTCTGTGACTCCTCCCATCTCATGATGAGAGCTGTTCCTTCTGATAAAGCTTGTAGTTTCTGTTCTTTTCAGTCTGGCTGTGGCTGGGCTTCTCTTTTCCCCATAAGTCTGTAACTTTGTGTCCGGGACCCTCAGGATCTTCGCTTTCATCCTCTCGGCAGTGGCGCCAGCTGTTTTGGTGTTCTTGTCTCAGATCAGTAAGTGTCACTTTCTGTCAGGGTCCCTCCCTGCTGACTGTAGCTTTCAAGTGCCTGCCTCAGATCCTAGCTGTCACAGTCACAGCTGTCACTTCACTTCCCCGTCTGAATGCTCTTCTTTTCCAGGACACTTGGTTCTCTGTCCAGGAGCGGACTTGGTGGTACCCCTAGCCGACCACTTCTTACCCAAACCCCATCGGAACATGGAACGTGCTTATCTGAATGGATGTGTCTTTGCTATAGATGGTTGGATCTGGGCCTGTTTTCTGATTCTGAGATATTTCTGAGGGAATCTTATTAGTTGGATTAGATACAAATAGGAGCCACATGAGGCTTATGGTTGAAGGTCTTCCTAGTGTCGTGGCAGCATTGAAAAGAATATGTTCAAACCTAACTGATATGCGGGACTACATGAGACATTTCAGCGGAAACCAGTTACCCTTTAAGGATGCAATCAAATACATGCTTCAAACCTGTAGCGAAAAGTACCTATGGGAGAGACTGTGGGGGCCACACCTCTGAGCTCGCTTGCACTGTCTGTGTGTCCTTCCCTTGTTTCACGCTCTTTAATTTTCGCTTCAGAGCCAAAGCTATAATTAGTCCTGGCAAACAATGTGATTGATCGCTAAGAATTGGTTGCCTGTTACAATTTTAGGAGGATTCAGTAAGACTAATTCTTTAAGGAATAAATAAATGTTTCATGAATGTAGAAGCCTGTAAATGCTCTGAAAACAGTTAAAATTCCAGATGTTCCTGCAAATGTAAATGTTTTATGGTAGATTCTGTTATAATAACTTCTGATTTGGGGCACCTTTGACTTCTTAATTCCATAATGGATACGTTACTGGTATGGGTTTAAGACAAGGAGACACTTGATACCATATTTTAGGATAGGGTTTCACTGGGTGTCTTTATGAAATCCATGAGAAAGCTCCTTTAAAATCTGTGATTACAAGAAAATTATCTTGGCCTTGAACTTTCTAAGAATGCAAAAAATGTTCTGCGCCTTTATTAAGATGTTAATCCTAACCATATTACCCTATGGTAGTAGGAAAGAATTCACGAGTGATAAAACATTGCTAGGAGTCAAAAGTTAATAGTAAAATTAATGAAAAAAGTTATTAAGATAAAGTAAAGCAGAGTGATGGGAAGAACCAAAGATCCTTCCCTGAGGGGTAAAATGTTTTCTTATTGAAAGATTAATATTTTTGAGAAATAGAGCATAAAATGACATTAGAAATCTTTATACTTTTACTACATATGTTAAGAAAAATACCCTCGCTGGGCGGTGGTGGCGCATGCCTTTAATCCCAGCACTCGGGAGGCAGAGGCAGGCAGATCTCTGTGAGTTCAAGGCTAGCCTGGTCTACAAGAGGACAGGCTCCAAAGCTACAGAGAAACCCTGTCTCGAAAAACCAAAAGAAAAAAAAGAAAAATACCCTTTATAGTAATAAGTGATCAGTGAAATATTTCTTTTAAAAATAATAATTAAGCAGAAATGACTTCTCATTTTTATAAATAAAAATAACCACAATATCAGGTAACCCATTCTCTGTATTAATTTTATATCCGAATAGTTTTTGAGAGCGTCATGAAACAATGATGTTCTTGACGAGAAGAGAAGTAAGGATTTTCAGCTTTCTCTGCTATAAGAAGGAGCGGACAGAATCTTCTAGAAGAGTAGATTCTAAGGCATACTAAAGCTTCTTATTTGAAACAGGCTAGAGAGGAATTTTTTTGACTGTATGGTGGTACAGAAGTGATGTGCATTCCATAGAGGTGATTCTTTACTGTGTGAATTTAGTGTTTTTCCCAGGTAGTGAGTGATATGTGGTAGGATACTCTACTGATGCTGGGCTGCTCTGAGCTGCAGCGAGTAATCAGCCATGTGGTCCTGGGGGAAGCTACAAGCACTCAGCATTTTCTGTGTCACTAAGTTGTGATGCTTAGCCTCCTTATTGTGTGAAGTACAGTTTTACTTCACTATACTTTTGTCTTGCAGTGGGCTTATCAGGAAACCATCTCAGGGCTAAGTAGAGAATCATCCAAGCCAAGGAGCCCAGTTTCCACCCCATAATTTAGTGGACAGACTAATAGAATAAAATGAACGTTATTAATGCTATATTTTTTTTACTTGGTCCAAGACTTGGGAGGGGTATAAAATGTTATTAATGAAGAAGGAAGCACTAGGTATTGGTTTGGCATCTCTTGTAGTAATAAGAGCGGCGGGGCTGCATCCCCAGCACCCCGGCCGCCTGCTAGCTTATGCCTGAAATAACAACACACAAACTGTATTCATTTAAACACTGCTTGGCCCATTTCTATCTAGCTTCTTCTAGGCTAATTCTCACATATTAATTTAGCCCATTTCTAATCATCTGTGTTGCACCCCAAAGTGCGCTTACCGGGAAGATTCTAGCCTACGTCCATCCTGGGTCGGAGCTGAATCGCGTCTGCCTGGGAGAGCCGAGCATGGTGACTCTGTCTGAGGCATCTTACCTCACTTCCTCTTCCTCCCAGCATTCTGTTCTGTTTACTCCACCCACTTATGTTCTAAGCTATGAGCCCAAGCAGTTTGTTTATTATTTAACCAATGAAATCAACAGATTGATATATGACACTCCCACATCAATCTCTGACACTGAGGATTGATTCTCAGACTCCTTAGAAGGCAAAGAATAAAGGTCACTGTATCCATCTGGGTTCTTCAGCGAGATGGAACTAAAAGGATATATTATTATGCTTGCATTTTTCATATATGCAGTATTATTAGGAACTGGCTTTTGGGAGTATAAAGTTGAGAAGCCCCGATATGCACAGTTGGAAAGTCAGAAAAATACAAGAATGTAATGTGACCATTTACATTCCGATCTGGATCCCAAGACAGAAGGACACTGAAGATGTGCTAGCTCAAGACCTTCAGAGGAAGAATTCTCCATGTTCCATTCAATCCTTAATGGGGCGAAGCCTAGAAAACTGGGAGTGTAACCTGCCTTTGTTCAGTCTCCTCATCCAAGTGTTACTTGCCCCAAAATTCCTTCACAGATATGTCCAGAATAATGTTAACCAAATATTTAGTCACTCTATGGTTGGCTTCAATTAACACCTAAAATTGATTTTCAGTGATGTCTCAGTGTTCATTGGAAATCACAATCAAGATTTTTTTAAAACATAGGTTACTGGAACTCTCCTTCAAGGAAGCGTGGGGGCGGAGATGGAATGCCTGAAGGGACACACACGTAGGATGAGTCCATCCCAAACACTACGCCGCATGTCAACAAGTCACCACAATGCGCCTTCTTTTATGGAGGAGATGGCTGGGGGTGAGCAGGGAGAGCAGGGGTCAGCACAGACTCCAGAGAGGCTCATGTGCACACCTGGACAGATGTCGGACAGCATGAACCAGCTGGATGCTGATAGAAAGGGAGACGCTAGAGAAAGTTACATTGGTTCAGAAATTACTAAGCTGAACATGGCCTGTGTTGAAATTATAACTGGTTTACCATATGCTCGGAGAGAAAACAGTATCAGGCAACACTGTCAGAAGCCTATGGTATCCATAGTAACAGTGAGGCAAATCAGCCAGGTTGGCTTGGTAGGCAAATGTTCTTTATTCATTCATGGGTGAAATACTTCTGTGATACTGATAAAAGTTTCTTACCTGGAGATACAGCAGCAGTTTTTTTTTTTTTACCCTAAGGTTTATAATGTAGTGTTTAAAAATAGCCAAGGATCAGCTAAACACAGAAATCTAAGTATGTGGATTTTAATAGTGTAGTGCATTAAGAAAAGAAAGCAGCGTAAGGCAACAAAACTAAGGAAAGAAGGATAAAGTATTAGGAAAAGAAACTTTGATTAGAGAAGAGAATCAGACGCTGATGCCAATGTATGGAAACGCAGCCATACATGTGTGAATACTCGAAAGAAATGGGAATTTAATATCAAGTGGTGTATCGGCGTAAATAAATGCAATGCAGATATAAAAGAATATTTACAACTTTAATGATAAACTTACAGAACCTAGGTTCCCGCCTAGCCCAGTAGGTAGGAAAGAAAGGGCGGAGTTGCCTCCCCCGGGACCATTTATCTGTAAGCATTTGCCCAAGGCAAACCCGCCTCCTGGGGGCTGGCTTAACCCTACAAATTGGGCCTGTGCGGTTCAAATGGTGTGAGCAGGAGATGCAGCTGAGAGGGTAGATAACAGCGAATTGACTGCAGCCTGGCTGAAGAGGAGCTGATAGTCACTCAAGAGGAGGTGGATACCTAGTATTCGCCATCAAAGACATTATACGATCTTCTCTAAAAGTTCCCCAAAACTGTTTATTAGCAAATAGGAAAAAGACTTAGTAGTTACTAGGTGACTACAGTTGCGTGAGAGGTGGAATAGCTCACACTAAGAATAACATGGGAACGGATGTTTTGGATGTAGGGTCACCTACACCTGGGAAGATTTGCTGATGGTTTGGAACAAGGTTGGAAGAAAGGGGATAATAATGGACCAATTGCCAGATTAGTTCCTTTTGTGTTGTTTGGACTTCACTACCAGACAGGAACAATCTAAGGGCCAAAGGATTCCTTTTGACACAATGCTCCAGAAGGTTTCAGTCCCTCATGATGGGCAAAGTATGGTTGAATAACTCAGTTTGTAGTGGAGGGAGCATGTTATTGTTCTCATCACCGTGGACCAGGGAATTATCATGACACAGGAAGAGGGCAAGGATCACTTACCTCCGAGTACCTACTCTGATTACTTTTTTCAGTTAGCGACACCTCCTAAGGGTTTCATAGCCAACCAAAACACCACCATTTTGTTCTCTAGGAATCAAACCTTCCAAACGTGCACTTGTTGGGGGGATATTTCAGATTCAAACCATAACATCTGCTACAAAGACTACAATTAGAGATTTAGTTCGAAAGCCATCCACAGTGCTTGTAGCTGAGACGAGAATAATCAGAAGAGAGTCTCAAATGTTTTGGAGTTAGGAATGGAGAGTTGTTTTTGATTGTTTGAAAGGTCTTTAGAAATCTAAGTGAAGATGTTAAATGGGCCTTTGTAGGATACTAAGAGTTTTAAGCTTAGACTAGAATAGTAAGCATATAGACTATAGATTATCTACATGATTGGAAAACCATTAGCATATTGATCATTATCACGTGGAAGCCAACAAGATTATTTGTGGAGCAATAAACAGAAGCAAGTAAAACAGCCAAGAATTGAGCTCTGGAGAATGTGAAACAAATAAAACAGGAAGGAGCCAGCAACAGAAAATGAGAGGAAAAAAAGAGCCAAAGAATTAAGAGGGAAATCAGTACAGCGCTCTTCTGGATGCTGAGTGAGGCACTTAATTTGAGAACGAAGCTATTGTTCATTAGCTTAGCGCTTTTGAGAAGTTGAGAAATTTAGAGACAGATGTAACAAGATGGAGGTTCTTAATGACCTTGATTTTAGCAGTTCCTCCTCAGTGGTGGTGACAGAATCCTGATTAGACTCAATTAAAGAATGAATGGGAGAGAGGAGAGATACTATCTCCCAAGAAAACAGTGGGGAAAGGGGGTAGAAGCCAAAGCTGGAAACAAGTAAGATCTAGGAGGCTTACATGTTGGGTTTTCAAGATGAGAGATATTTTGCATGCTAAAGGAAATGAGAGGAATTTTAAACGGAGCTAAGAAGGAATTAATGCAATGCACTTTGGATGGTTGACTTAGATGACTTAGACACAGATATGTCTTCCATCACTTATCGGTAGGAAAGACAAAGTTGCTCATCAGATACTACTAAATTAGACTATTTGATGATGGGGAGGGAGTGGTATTGTCTTCTATTGGATTTTAAGGCCTTTTGAAAATTGTGACAGACATTAAGGGCAACATTGAATAAATGGGACCTACTGAAACTGAGAAGCTTCTGTAAAGCAAAGGACACTGTCACTAGGACAAAAAGACAACCCACTGACTGGGAGAAGATCTTCACCAACCCCGCAACAGACAAAGGTCTGATCTCCAAAATATATAAAGAACTCAAGAAACTAGACTTTAAAATGCTAATTAACCCAATTAAAAAATGGGGCACTGATCTGAACAGAGAATTCTCAACAGAAGTTCAAATGGCCAAAAGACACTTAAGGTCATGTTCAACCTCCTTAGCGATCAGGGAAATGCAAATCAAAACAACTTTGAGATATCATCTTACACCTGTCAGACTGGCTAAAATCAAAAACACCAATGATAGCCTCTGCTGGAGAGGTTGTGGAGGAAGGGGTTCCCTCATCCATTGCTGGTGGGAATGCAAACTTGTGCAACCACTTTGGAAAGCAGTGTTTCGGTTTCTCAGGAAATTCGGGATCAACCTACCACTGGACCCAGCAATACCACTCTTGGGAATATATCCAAGAGATGCCCGATCATCTGACAAGGGCATTTGTTCAACTATGTTCATAGCAGCATTATTTGTAATAGCCAGAACCTGGAAACAACCTAGATGTCCTTCAATGGAAGAATGGATGAAGAAAGTGTGGAATATATACACATTAGAGTACTACTCAGCGGTAAAAAACAATGACTTCTCAAATTTTGCATGCAAATGGATGGAAATAGAAAATACTATCCTGAGTGAGGTAACCCAGACCCAAAAAGATGAACATGGAATGTACTCACTCATAATTGGTTTCTAGCCTTAAATAAAGGTCAGTGAGTCTATAATTGTATATCCTAAAGAAGCTAAATAAGAAGGTGAACCCAAAGAAAAACATATAGCTATCCTCCTGGGTAGGGGAAGTAGACAAGATTGCTAGGCAAAAAATCGGGATCTTAAGGGTGGGGGGGGGGAGGGGGGTAAGGGGAGATGGGGAGAGAAAAGTGAGAAGGGTAGGATGGGGAGAACTTGGGGCAACGGGATGATTGGGATAAAGGAAGGTTGGATAGGGGAGCAGGGAAGCACATATCTTAATTAAGGGAGCCACCTTAGGGTTGGGAAGAGACTTGGACCTAGAGGGGCTTCCAGGTGCCCAAGGCGAGGTCCCCAGTTAGTTCCTGGGGCAGCTGAAGATAGGGAACCTGAAATGATCCTATCCTATAGCCATACTGATGAATATTTTGCGTATCACCATAGAACCTTCATCTGGCGATGGATGGAGATAGAGACAGAGACCCACACTGGAGTACTGGACTGAGCTCCCAAAGTCCCAATGAGGAACAGAAGGAGGGAGAAGATGAGCAAGGAAGTCAGGACCAAGAGGGGTGCACCCACCCACGGAGACAGTGGGGCTGATCTATTGGGAGCTCACCAAGGCCAGCTGGACTGAGACTGAAAAAGCAGGGGATAAAACCGGACTCTCTGAATATGGCGGACAATGAGGGCTGCTTAGAAGCCAAGGACAATGGCACTGGGTTTTGATCCTACTTCATGTTCTGGCTGTGTGGGAGCCTAGCCAGTTTGGATGTTCACCTTCCTAGACCAGGATGGAGGGGGGAGGAAATTGGACTTTCCACAGGGCAAGGAACCCTGACTGCTCTTCAGACTTGAGAGGGAGGGGGAGAGGAGTGGGGGAAGAGGGAGAGGAGTGGGGGGGGGAGTGGGAGGCTGGGAGGAGGTGGAAATTGTTTTTTTTTCTCAATAAAACAAAAAGAAAGTTAAAAAAATAAAATTACTAAAATGTCCTAAAAAAAAAAGAAAGAAAAGAAAATTGTGACAAAGAAGTCAAAGTCATCAGCTTGAAGTGAGGGGTAGAAGGAGGCAGGGCTCTCCAGGATTTGAAGTGAGAAGCAAATGTGTAAAATAATTTTTAGGGAGGGATAGAGATGAACTTACTATGGAAATACAAAAGGATAATTAAGATACCCGAGGCACTTGATTTATGAGGAGAGAATTTCACTTATTTTTATGGTTCTGGAGAGTCTATTCTTATATCAGGCTGTCCCATTGCTCTGGGCCTCTGTTGAGAAGGGCACATTATCTAGGAAACAGTTAATTCCTCTGTGAGGAAACACAGAGATAGGGCAAGACTAGGGTTCCATGGATCCCTTTGAGCACACTGCCTCAACAATTTAAAGGACTTTTCACTGAATTCCAACCCCTGAAGGTCTCAGCACCATCTAGAAGAAGCATATGTTGGGGCCAACATAAAAAGCTCATGAACATTCAGGGTGATAACCAAAATACAGATGTGATCATAATTTTATAAAAATGAAAAATTTACTTAATTTTTTTTACAAAGTTTGAATGTTATCCATGAACCTAATCAGGTGTTTTTGTCTTTTGAGAGAGGCTGGCTGGGAACGTGGCATACATTTTCTTCCCTTTAAGTAAATGTTTTTCTTTAATACTGGGGAGGCAATTGGAAGTTAGATTTTAACAGAATTTCAATTGTGGACGTAAACACACAGAGAAAAAGGAGAACACAGCCATTAGAATCATTGAACACTGCGTATGGAATAGTGACAAAGAGGTAGACAATGAACTTGTAAATAAACCTTACATGAAATGCAAGGGAGTAATTGGGAAGACCGCAGATACTGTAACTGTAAAAGATTTTTCAAAGATAGATCATGCTTGATAGTGCCATTTTGATCTATAAATTATGTCTGGTTATGACAGCTTGCAGCTCAGCCTTCAGGGAGCTACAACAACATAATCATAACCATCAATTAGCTTAAAATTTTATTTTTTGTCATTAATACTTTCAACATACAAAGCCAGACATCATCTGGAACAAAGAAAAACAGCCTGTGCCTCTAGGGAATTGACATTCTACCAGAGGCTCACTAGGAAAGATAATGAGATGTAGAAAAAGATCCACAATTGTTTCCTTGAGTAGAGTCTGTTGAAGTGGGAAAGCAACAGGCACATCAAGTTGTTTCTCCACTCTTGTAGAGTAGAATGTAAATATTTATGGACTACAGACCTCTTTTAATCAGTAGCACAGTTGGATCACCACAAAAATAGTGTTCTCTATCAGATACTTCAAATTAGAGAGAAATATCAAGCAAAATTACACAGCAAAATTGTAACACATAAAGTATGAGCAGGAATTCCCAGGAAATCTCAAAGATGGTTTCTCATCAATATAAAATAAACGATGATCTTTTCTTCCTCTCCCTTCATCTTTCTAATAAATAGTTAAATGGGAAGGTTATAAATAGTATATTGTCAACTCATTAATTTTTTCCCTTCGTTTTTCACTTTATAAATGATTAGCAATTACTGTATTGCTATGTTGGTTAGTATTAATTGCCAATTTGTCAGGATCTAGAATTGTATAGGAGACAAGCTTCTTGGAACATCTGTGAAGAATTATCTAGGTTAGGTTAGTCTCTTGGCAAGCCTGAGGGAGATTATCATTTTGATTATATCGATTGTTATGAAAAGACCCATCTTAACTATAGGCTGGACCAACCATTCCCTGGGCAGAGGATCCTAGACATCATAAAGTGGAGGAAGACAGCTGAACACTAGCATGTTTTCATTGCTCTCTAGCCCTGATTGTGGATACAGTGTGGCCAGCAGTTTCAAGTCCCCAACACCTTGATCTGTGAGTCAAAATAAGTCCTGTCTTCCATATGTTGCTTTTATCAAGTTATTTTATTGCATCTGCAGAAAAAAATTACTAAGAACATTGCTTTTGTAAAAGTAGCACCCACTAATCTTACAAATACACTCATGGAGCTCTGATACTTGTTGCTGAACTGCTGGTCTGTTGGCAACTGACAGTATCTGGGAGAGGGTAGAGTGAGGCATCCAGTCTTGTAGTGTCTGGAAATAAGTGAATATTTGAGATGTTATTTGCAACTTCACACAGACACATGCACACCCCCACACACCACATACACACACATACACACACACACATACATATCACATTCCCCCACATACATGCACATCCACACCCACACCCACACACACTGACACACACACACACCACATCACACACAGATACACACAGAATATATTTTACTGGTCATTCAAACCAATAACCAGGGTTCCACAAGATTTTCATTTATTTCAAAGCTTTTAGTTTCACCAAATGTTCTGGGTGCTGATACATAGCATAGAATAAATAAAGTGCTTTTAAAGAACAGATATATAAATAATAGAGTAAAATACAATACAAGATAGTAACTTATCCCAAATCTCATCTCCCACAAATAATCATTATATACTTAATGGTTTTTATTTCTTAAATTACTCTGTTCTTGCCTACATCGGTAAGCAAATGGATATCCATACTGTTGACTATGTATTTAGGTTCATGCTTGAAGTTGAATATTAGGCACTATAACAACATACTGCCAGTAATTAACTCACAAAGAGAAAAAGTTATTTAGTCTGAGGATTTTCGAGCTTACATTCCATGATCTAGAGGAACCATTTCTTGTGGGCCTCTGGTGGGGTTTCTGGATAGCAGTGGTAGGGACTGTGGTAGAACAAAGTGCTCTTCTTATGGCCAGGAAGCAAAAGAGGAAAAGGAGGAAACCATGGCTCTGCAATCTATGGGTAAAGTCACATCCCCTATGAGCGAATGGTTACTATTCAGTCCCCAACTCCTGACGGTTTAGTGCCTAACAACGTACCACCCTGGAGCCTGAGCTTTAAATCACAGACCCTTAAGGGACACATCATGGCACTGGGGCCAAAATTCTCCTTCCCTCAAGGAGTCATACTCTGCTCCTTGTGTTTGTGTGGCGAGCACTTTATCTGTTCAACAGTGTCTCTAATTCCCTAGTGCATTTTTCCTGTACTCAATGTTTTGCAAATGTTTCTTTATTGAGTAACTTACTCTTTAACCTTTTATACTCATTTCTTTCATCTTCCTAATTTATTTTCTAATTTTACTAATGATATTGTCTTTCTCTCACTTTGTGTTCTGTTGCTATATTTTTTCTTTTATCTTTTGCTCTCACATATATTGCAACCTGACCATAGTTTCCCCTCCACTGCCCCCCCCATCTCTCCCTCACCTCCCCTTGCTCCCATTCCATCTCCTCTCATAAAAGGGCAGGCCTCACAGGGACACTGGCCACCAAACATGCCATAGTATGCTACAGTAAGACGAGGCACATATCATATCATACCAAGGCAGGAAGAGGTGACCCAGTAGCGGGAAAAGGATCCCACAAGCAGGCAACAGAGTCAGAGACTGCCTCTGCTCCCACTGTTAGGAGTCCCACGTGAACACCAAGCTACTCAACCATAGCATATATGTTGAGAATCTAGGTCAGACCCTTATAGGCTCTCTTATGTCTGTCAGCCCCTGGAAATCCCAGTCAAATGATTCTCCGGATTCTTGTGGTGTCCCTGCCCCCACTGCCCCATCTGCTTCCTCCAATCCTTCCTCCCTTCCTTCACAAGACTCCCTGAGATCTGCCTAATGTTTTCCAGTGAGACTCTGTATCTGCTCCCTACAAAAAGCAACCTACAGATTCAGCACAATCTCCATCAAAATTCCAACACAATTCTTCACAGACTTTGAAAGAACAATACTCAATTTCATATGCTGTGTTCTCCTTTACTTACCTCTTTTTTGTTTTAATTTAATTCATATCCATATTACTTATGTTTGTTTCAAATTAATTCATATCCATATAACTTAGTGTATTAGTATAGAACATTCTTAGTGAAATTTTTAACATTTTTCTTAGCAGAGAAATCAATCGTGGATGTCGTGACCCATGTCTGAAATCCTAGCACTTGGGAGATGGAGGCAGGAGGATCAAGAGTTCAAGACCAACCAAATACAAAATAACAAATAGCAAGCTTGAGGGAAGCTTGAACTACATGAAATTCTAACTCAAAAAAGGGAGATAAAAAGAGAAAAGAGTCACTAGAAAAATTGCTACTCACATCTGATCATAATTAAATTGTTTATTAGACTAGCTAGTTTAACATATTTTAAGATCATGGATATCATTATTATTAAAAAAAAGATTTCCTGAGAATGGCTATAGTTGAATTCTGTCTGATCCCCCCCCCCAGTTATCTTTCATTTCTCTGTCCTTGTCTGTATCCCATGCTGAACCATGCTGGCTCAAACTGGATTGCTCATTTTAAAGATCAAAAGGCGATGTAACGGTGGAAAATTTTCAATCTGTCAACCATTGTTCAAAGTGGGGACTCTCACATATTACTTCTGTATCAACTCAATTTATGTAGTTTAGTTATTTTTTCCATTTGACAGGACACAGTTACCCATGATGTCGAGTGCTCCAGACATTACAGTACTCTGCCAATGCACAAATTGCAAGATTTCTTGGCACAAAGTGTCCTCCTTTTCTTCTGCCCTTGTGGAAGCCATTTTAGGCTCCTTTCCTGTGGGTGGAAGGGGGTAATTTTCCATCTGGATGCCACCTGTAAGAGTTCACACCTTTTTCAGAAGGAATTGTATATATCAGGGCAGATCAGTTCGTGTTCTTTTAAGCAATTCTTGTCACCATTCTCCAGGACTTAAGTATAAAGAGTCTCTATGAGCTCATTTCATAAGATGTTGCTGTTTACAGATCCATACCACTTACATATTTACATGTGGTGAACAGAGGCGAAGGTCAGCCATGGCTTAGATATTGCCTATGCAAAAATACTCATGCTGTGTCTTCAGAAGGGTCACTTGGAATGTGTGTACGACTGATCTGATTTGGGGTTCAGATTTGGTTATGTCTGATAGCCCGTCAGTCAATTCACTTCAACTTAAATGGATGACTGAAACATTAAGTGTTTCTGGCAGAGCAATGAACGAGCCACTCATTAGGGTAATATTTCTCAAACAGATTTCGAAGGCCTTCTGTAGCACACAAGGCAAGTGTTATGGTGTAGACAGTCAACCATGGCCCCAGCCCCTTACATATTCTGGAGACGTGACTCATGGTGTCAGCATTACTGTGAGTCCATATAGTCATGAGAGAGAAATGCACTTCATTAAGTCATTTATAAAAGCTGCAGGAGTCTATATCTGTACCACTTTAGTTAGGCTTTCCATAGTTTATTATATAACTATTTGTTATTATATTTGAGATTATAATATATAGTTCCCCTTTTCTTTCCTCCCTTCAAACTCTTTTTTCAAAATTCATGACCTCTATTTCATTATTTGTTGTTATATGCCTGTTTCTCTCTTTCTCTCTCTGTATATGTATGTATGTGTGTGTGTATGTATGTATGTATGTATGTAAATATACCCTGCTCTGTCTGTATGATACTTGTAACTATGTTTTCAGGGTTGACCATTTGGTGTTAGAGAATCACTTGATGTGCTCTTCCCTGGGGAAGACTATTTCTCCCCCGTTCAGCATTATTTAGTTGTCTGTAGCTCTTTGTGTAGGATTTACACCTCCTGGACTTTCTTCCGTCTACGTAGCCATGTTTATTGTTGCCATCTTTGTTCACCTCGCGTTTAGGTAGCCATGTTGGTAAGCCTTTATGGATATAGCTTCTGAAATTACTAGGAGACATAACCTCAGAGCAAAGTCTCTGATCTTCTGGCTCTTACAATCTTTCTGCACCCTCTCTACAATGTGCCGGAGTTGTTTTGTAGATCTGTTGGGACTGGATTCCATAGCTCTGGATTTTGTTTGGTTGCAGTTTTCTTTTATGGTCTCTATCTGTTGCAAAGAGACGTTCCTTGATAGTTGGGCAAGGACTGCACCTTTATAGGGGGATAAAGACAACTATTTAGACTGTAGTTAGGGATTATGCTTCTTTAGTAAAGTGGTGGTTATAAGTTTTCCCTAAGATCTGTTCTAGTACCAGGCATGGTACTCTTGTTGAGTGGGTATTAAGTTCAGTTAGATGGCTATTTGTTATCACTAAGTTATGTTTACCACTACTGAACTACTGAACAGTCATTCTGACTGTTGTTGTAGGTCATAGGTGTCATAACCAGATAGGACTGTTGATTGTTTGGATCCTTGCACGTCACCTTCCAGTACACTAAATGCAGTTTTCAGGGAGGAGGTATTCAGGTTGGTTCCAGCTCAGGCTCTTCAGGCACATCTGTGTCTGAAGCGCATGCTGTCTTCTACCTCTGGGTGGTAACAAGAGCAATAGCCATAGTCCATAGTGTTTTGAGAGTCTCTTTGACAATCCTGACCAATAACTCAAAAGAGAGATTCTCAGGTCAGGCCTGACATTGGGACTTTTGTTGGATGGTTTTGGATCTTACAGGGAGCATTGTCAGCCTAGATGACAATGACAGAAAATTTCATTGTAACTAATTTAAATGCCAATTTGTGTATTTATAAATAGACTTTTACTGTATGCATTCAGGTGCTTTTTATATACTTTTTAAAATTGAATCTTCCTGGAAAAATTGTCAAGGGAGTATTTTAGAGCTGGAGATTAAGGATTAAGATTTAGTGGGTTGTTTTAGTTAGGGTGGTTTCAGAAACAATGGGATTGTATGGATATCTTATAAAAGGGTTTACCAAGGAGTATCCTGCAGGAGAGCTGGCCATGGTAGAAGTTTCCTGAAGGCCTGTCTTGGGAACCCATTGTCAAGTAGTTGATGTCCTTAAAGGAAGGTGCCACAGAGCCATCTTATCTGAGAGGACCTTAACTATATTGTCTTGTTAAATCTTTTTTCTCATTAACCCCATGTACATAAAATGGTGTGAATTTATCAGAACAGTGTTTTTCGAACAGTGTTGAAGGCTGTGTGGATCAAGATCTCCATGAAGGGATTACTTGGCAGACCTGAGACCTCAGATCCAGTCTTCCTACAGATTCTGGGGGTTTACTAACATGCTATGAAATGAGTATGGATACATTTCTCTACTTTAAAAACCTTTACCATGCACAACTTACACCCAATATACATTTATTCTGTTCAGTTACAGAGTTTGATGAAATTTGACAAATGTGTTCATCTCTGCAACCATCATCACCATCAAGATACAGAGCATTTCTAGTGCTAAAAATCAAAACAAATAAAAAACAAAACATCCTCTCATGTCACTGTGTAGTGGCCGCCCCTCTACTAGCAACAACTCGGGCAACCACTGATCTGTGTCTTGTCAATAAATTCTAGCTGTGCTTCTTTAGAATTTCAGATAAATGCAGTGATACGTTGTGTATTCTCCTTTTGTTCTGTAGAATGTTTTTCAAGTTCAAGCATGTCATTTATATGTCAGTAATGTTGTGTGCTGCTAAGTAGTATTCCATTGGATGACTGTCTCCACTTACATATTGGCCAATAGCACTACACACTGGGTTTTTTTTTTTTACCTATTGTGAGTCTAATATGAATACTTGTGTGAGGTAAATATGATTTATGACTCTTGGGGTTTTTAGGGTATGTGACAATCATTCTGACTTTGTAAGAATCTACCAGACTACAAAGAACGTGCCGCATTTTACTTTCCTAGAGCACTGTATGGTCTTTTCCCTTGTCTAGTCTTTTTATTTTTAGCCATTTTGATGGGTTTATAATAGCATTGAAAATGGTGTAGATTTGCATTTCCTGATGAACTGTGGAGCTGTGCATCTTTGATGCACTTAGTGGACCTTTGCATTTCTTTTGTGAAGTGTCTGCTAAAGTCTGTTGTCAATTTTGTTAAAATGAGCTTTTGTTTCCTCGTTATTAAGATGTAAGTTATTAAGTTCTGGATACAAGTCATTTGTCATGTGTATGATAGCCTCAACTTTTCCTATCTTCCTATCTTCAGTTAGTATAATTTATCAAATTTGGGGCTTTGAAAAATTTGTTCCTTTAGGAAATTTATAGTTTTGGTTTCTATGCTTCAGTCTATGATATATTTTGGGTGAATTCTGTATATAATTTGGGAAAAAGCAAGAATTCACTTATTCATTTTTATTACCAGATTCCCATACCGTTTGCTAGAAAGATTCCTTTTTTCCTTTTACTGTTAATTATTTTGGTAACTGGGACAATTTAATTGTTCACATATGTGAAAACTTTGTTCTCTTCTATTTATTGATCTATATATCAACTATTTGTTTTTTGTTTATTGAGACATGGTTTTTCTCTGCAGCCCTGTTTCTCCTGGAACTCACTCTGTAGACCAGGCTGGCCTTGGACTCATAGAGATCCTCCTGCCTCTGCCTCCCAAGTGCTGGGATAGGATTAAAGGCATGCGCTACCTCTGCCCATTGCCCAGCTTCTTTATCAACTTCAACATAAATACTGTATTATCTTGAGTATTATAATGTAATAATTAATTACAGTTAATATAAATCACTTATCTTTAAAATTGATTCATGCCATTATAGATCCTTTATATTTTCATTTATATTTCATAGTCAATGTATTAATATTTTGTCAAAGAGCCACTGAGGATTTTGCTTCCTAATTAAGGTATTTTACTATGTATATTGCATTTTAACATTTTTAAATTTTAAATCAGTGCCGTTAGTTACATTTTTAGTACCACACAGCCACCATCAGCTATAATTGTTCATCTGAATTATATGAATTTATGAATTTACTATTTTTAGATGTGTCATGTAAGCAGAATCATGTGGTATTTTCTCTGTGTATCTGGCTTATTTCACATTGCATAATGATTTCAAGATTCATCAGTGTTATGGCATAAACATTAAGTCTTTATATGGGCAAATGATATTCTATTGAACATATAAACCAGAATTTGTTTCCCCAGTCATCTTATTAAGATGTGGGTTGCTTTATAGATTTGGCTATTGTGAATAATGATGCAATGATCTAAGCATCTATTTGAGTTCCTGTTTTCAGTTATCTTTTACTGTATTCCTCTGGGTGACATTCCTGGGATGCTGGGGTTTTTATAGGGATTAGGCTGGGCTTGTAGAACAACTTGAATGGATTTATATCTTAAATCTGAACAGTGTTGTATCTTCTGATAGATGACTATAATATGTCTTCATACTCTTCAATTTAGCCTGTCAAAACAAAATACTACAGACTGGATGTCTTATGCCAAAAGAATTAATGTTCTCATATTTCAGGATGTTAAGGAGTCCAATATAAGGTTCTGGTAGGCCAGTTTCTTTCTGAAGACTTTCTTGTAGGCTTGTGATGATTTGTAGGCTCCATCACCTGAGTTATGGCAGGACAAGATTCAGCTGGTAACAAGTCTTGATCTTGGTCTTTTAAAGTTACCCTGTCTACTCTGCTACTTGCTTTTCTTTGTTGCGCTATGTTTTACTCTTTTGGCTTTTGGGAGACCCTCCCAGATCCCAAATAAATCACTCACGCAGGCTTATTCTTAATTATGAATGCCCAGCCTTAGCTTGACTTGTTTCTTGCCAGCTTTTCTTAACTTATCTTGACTACCTTTTTCCTCCGGGATTTTATCTTTCTTTATTTCTGTATACCTTTCTTTACTGCTTTCTCGGTGGCTGGCTGTGTAGCTGGGTGGCTGGCCCATGAGGTCCCCCTCCCCTTGGTCTCATGTTGCTCTTCCTATTTATTCTCTCTGCCTGCCAGCCCCACCTATCCTTGCTCCTGTCTCGCTATTGGCCATTCAGCTCTTTATTAGCCCATAAGGTGTTTTAGACAGGCAAAGAATCACAGATTCACAGAGTTACACAAATGCAGCATAAACAAAAGTCACACACCTTAAAATAACATCCCCCAGCCTTTCTTCCTGTGTGACTTAACGCCTGGAAAGAAACAACTTGGAACATGAAATGTTTATTTGGCCTTCCAGTTCCATAAGGAGGGCATTCCATCATAGCTGTGAAAGCAGGGTGGTAGCGTGAGGAGAAGGAGACTTATTACCTTGCACAGGAGACAGAGTCACAAGAGTCACAAGAAGGGTTGGGTGACAAAACCTAAAGTCTCCCAAGACTTTCAGTAACCCATGTCCTACAGATTCTACGACCTTCTTAAATGGCATCACCAGCTGGTGACCAAGTATTCAAACACTTGGGAATACATCATACATTTCACATCCAAAGCACGTCTGTTAATCTGACATTCTTCAAATTTAATCAATTGACTAACTAGACTTAGTAAATACTTTTGCGAGTTTTGCGATTTTCCACATGCCTAGTTGTGTTGCCTGTGAACGGGGCTCACATATTCCTTTGCATCTCATGCTTTCTCCTTTTCCCACTTGCTTTGTTGTCCTGACCGGGACCTCTGTTCAGTGTGCCGTAGAAGCAATGAGAGAAGCATCTTTGCCTTGTTCTCAATTCTTTGAAGTTTTATTTTTACATTTATTTATTTTCCTGTGTGTTTTGTGGTTGTGCCTGTGCCACTAACATGTCTGTAAAGGTTTAAAAAAAAAACAACTGCCTGACAATGTGGGTTCTCTCCTTCCACCATGTGGGTTCCGGGATTTGAAGTCAGATCATCAGGCTTGGCAGTCAGCACCTTTATCTTCTTTACTTCACCAGACCGGCTTCTGCAGAAGGCAAAAGAGCTGTAAAACATTCTATTTCCATTTCTATATTTCCAAACAAATGAGATAAAATAATCAGTCTCTTGAGTATATTTATTTTTCCCCTTTACATAGATTCTATAATTAGTGATTATGGAAGCTTCAGGCTCTTCAATCCTGTTTTGATCAGACAACTTCTCATTTATCTGCCTCATATTTTGAACTGCTGCATGAGATTTCCCCTGGTTTCATAACTAAAATAATTTTAGAATTATGGATCTACCCTCATTGACTTTTACTCAAGTTCAAAATACCCACTGAACCTTACTGCAGAACAAGGTGTATGTGGAAAAACTACTGTTTAAAACCCAGCTTTGCTTAAGAAAGATGACCCCTCCACCCTTGAAAAAAAACCCTACTGGAATTTAGCACCAAGACCACACTTATTGGTAATAATGTCTAAAAGTAGAGATTAAAAAAATGAAATGATAAGAATTGCTTTATAGGATTTTATTTGTGCTTTAGTCTAATAGAAGCTCAATGACTTTTTGCATAATGACAACCATGATGATCTTTACATATTTCTGTCGTTTTTAGTTCTTGCCTCTGTTGTGACTTATTTAACAATGTTAATTTAGCTGTGTCTTTTGTTGTAATTCTACTCAAATCCTTTTACAAAGGATTTAGAGGCATAAATTATAATTTCCTTTTGAATTAATAAAAATACTATTTCATAAAGAGCCTATCTTTTAAATATTTAATTGGTATAAATACTTACCTTTAAGAGGCTTAATGGAAAGCTATAAACGGGATGACTTTAGGCTTGGGAACAGGGTTTTACTGGCTTCCTAAGATAAGCTTCCCAAGAAAAGCCATGGGAATAATGATCTTGTTGAAGGAAAGCTAAGAAGCTTTTGACTAAAAACAAAACAAAACAAAAATTTGGAGATCTCCTGTTTCCTTTAGTGATCCAAGAGAAACGATGGCGAGGTGCCCTAAAAGGGTTCTAGTAAATGAAGCCCTAAAGGTCCAGTCCCTCGGGTTTCTGGGTGAGAGGTGACATGTCCTGTGCACCTACTGTCAGAAAGCTCCAAATCACACCGTTAAGTCCAGAGTGATTCAAACTGTTACTGTTCTAACCACTGTATCAGCTGGAAGGTATTGGCTGTAATTACTTCAAGCAAGAAAAAAAGTCTCTTTTTACCCTGCACATTTAGCTGTGGGTGGGGGCTGCTCGTGTTGCTGGGAATGCCTAAAGATCCCACTTGGTCCCACTCTCTGGAGGGAGCTGCCTTTTTTCTTTTCAAGTTCAACTTTTTTGCTTCATGGTTTTCAAATTCATAATGCAGGCCCAGCTATGCATAAAGCAAAAAGCGAAGTTGGCAACACCACCCAGATTTCTCCTTTGTGAAAATCAAGAAACGAAATTCTTCTCAGGAAGCCCTCTGTTGGATTTTGCTTCTGTCTCATCCTCCGGTCTTGAGTCAAGGCCTCTTCCAGTGCACAAGGACAAGCAAAACGTTCAGTGGTCCCGGTCACCGAAAGAGGGGGCTGCGTCAGACAGCGAGTCTTTGGCTGACAAAACTGGTGTCTGATTTGAATTTTGTGCGTCACTGATGCTCTCCAGAGATCAACCGTAAATCTTACACATAGTGATTGAGATGGGGAGAATGCACAAGAATAACACTTTCCTTCTCTTGAGATGTTCCAGCAGGAGGCTTTGGGGCCCTCTTCTCCATCTTCCTAGGTCTCATTTTTGTGTAAATATGTTGTATCTGTTGACTATGTCCTTGGACTCGGTGCAGCACCAAGCGCCTTGTCCTGGTCTATTGACGCCAAGAAAGAGAGACAACACCCTGACTCGTGCTGTGGCACAGTGTTTAATGGAGAGACAAGACAAACATAGTATAACAAAGGGTACAGGGGCGTATGATTGGCAGTACAATTTTCATCTTATTAACAACATTATAGGAAAGAACTATGCCTGAATAACCATGCATTATTAATACAATTTAAGCTGGTAACCCTTGAAGCAGAGTTATAATTTATTACATTGTTGATTTCTGCCTTAATATTCAGAGTCACTTGAAGGTTAACAAAAGGGAAAAAAGTTGACATGAAAAATTGTAGTCAGGGATAAAAGGGTAGACGCTAAGGTAGTCGAACTGATGTTAATAGGTGTTTGCGAGTTGCAACTTTTGTTGGTTAATTGAAGTAGTTATATTTAAATTTTTGTGCCTCAAGAAATTAGTATGTGGACTGCACTTTGGAAGGGTTAACAGAAGGAGGGCTATAGATGGGATCCAGTTTTATAGGTAGGAGAAAGGTTGACTGGGATCACTCATTCATTTAAACAATTGAATATTGATAGAGAGTCTGTGCGGGGAAGACATGAACTTCCCGGGGCTACAAAAGTCATGTTTCTTTTTTTTAATTAATTAATTTATTTATTTATTTTTAATTTATTTATTTATTAAGGATTTCTGCCTCCTCCCCGCAACCGCCTCCCATTTCCCTCCCCCTCCCCCGATCAAGTCCCCCTCCCTCATCTGCTCGAAGAGCAATTAGGGTTCCCTGACCTGTGGGAAGCCCAAGGACAGCCCACCTCTATCCAGGTCTCCTTAGGTGAGCAAACACATAGGCATCCTCATGAATATTAACCTTCATCAGGCGATGAAAGGAGACAGAGACAGAGACCCACATTGGAGCACCGGACAGAAATCTCAAGGTCCAAATCAGGAGCAGAAGGAGACGGAGCACGAGCAAGGAACTCAGGACCGCGAGGGGTGCACCCACACACTGAGACAATGGGGATGTTCTATCGGGAACTCACCAAGGCCAGCTGGCCTGGGTCTGAAAAAGCATGGGATAAATCCGGACTAGCTGAACATAGCGGACAATGAGGAATACTGAGAACTCAAGAACAATGGCAGTGGGTTTTTGATCCTACTGCACGTACTGGCTTTGGGGGAGCCTAGGCAGTTTGGATGCTCACCTTAAAAGTCATGTTTCTTATTCTCAGGAGCTGTGCTCTGGGAGGGAGCTGGCCTTCCAATGATCATTTACTCTTTCTTTCTCTCCCATTGTGAATCCACCAGCCCTAACATCAAATACCAAATGATTATTGAGTTAACTGACTTTCAAATTCTGCAAAAAGGCAAAGGGAATAGTAATAGCACTATAAACATCCCACACACACACAACACACAACACACACACGCACACACACACACACTGCCATCTAAGATAAAATATAGAATTATTTATGTCAAGTTGTATTCTTCCTTACAGTCAGTACTAAAAACTGATTTTCAATGCTATTGGGTCTGACAAAAATCTTGAAATTACTAACCCAGTTTAAAAGTACGGCTTTGCTGGCAGGCAATGATTTATACAAGTAGACCCAATAGAGCACCTAGCATGTAATGGGCACATAATTAACAACTTGATAAGTGAACGTTGCTGAATGAAGGCAAATAAATCACAATTTCCACATAGTTTCCAAGAATTAATAGGACTTCTATAACTAAAATTTCTTGCTTAGGAAAATAGCAGGCATTTTGAAAAGTTATAGTTTGTGTTGACTAATAAGTCTCGTTAGATTCAAATTATTTTGCCTCAAAGACTTCTGTAGGAAGTAGGAATTCTACTGCAAATGCTTAACATTTTACACAAAGGGCTTCTCGTGGCATATCTAAGCCTACTGTTAAGTTGACAAGTTGTTTTGATGTCCTTTGCACAAAATGACACAGTGTCATTTCTTGTGGAGAGCAATGTGCTAACTGGAAATTGCTTGCTGGCTTGCTTGCTTTTAGTTTTCTCTGGAATTGCATAGTTGTAGGAGCTTGCTATGTAGTCCTAGGCTTACAAGACTCAGTGTATCTGTAGTGGCCCTTCCCTAAATGAGGGACTTTACAGTCTTTGAGATCAAAATGCCCAAAGTTAGTCCTGTTGCCAGTATGATATTTGGCCACTTATTAATGCATTTTTGTGATATTATTTTCATTATGTCATAAGCTTAAATTGGAATGAGTGTATATTCCTATAGGTTAAGAGAAGAAATAATTTATGATGGGAATTGAACTTGGCAAAAAGTCATTGTAACGCTGGCTGTTGGTAACTTAAAGCCATGTTTTATCTATTTTGGTATGCATGCTGGAGACACAACTGCATACAAGATATACTCCCTGCCCTAACACAATTTAATTGTTGTGTGCCCAAATCATGCTGGCTTTGATTACCCTTATTCCTCTGTCTACTCTGCCTTTCCATTCCCAACACTAATTAAAACTTATTGTTTTATTGTTATTCCTCTTAACCCTGTATACCACTGAGTTCTATTTCCCCTCACCTGAATGTCCCCACTCTGTGGCCTCTTGCTGGTTTCCTGACTTCTGTGCTTATTTCAAGTGAAAGATACAAGTATGAAGATTAAATAATGACATCCAAGAATGAGTGATCTTTCTTTTTGTAATTTCATCCGTTTACCCATGAGTTTCATAATTTAACAATAGAGTAATATCCAATTGCATATATATATATCACATTTCATTATTCATTTATTAGTTGATGGTCATCAAGGATGTTGACAGTTCCTGGCTTTTGTGAGCAGAGAAACAATGGATGTGGACCAACAGCTGTCTCTAAAGAAGGATATAGAGTCCTTTAGTTATATGCCCAAGAGTGGTAGAGCTGGAACATGTGGTATATCTATTTCTGCCACTTTGAAGAATCTCCACATGGATATCCACAGCAACTGCAGTAGGTTGCCTAAGTGTTCCCCTTTTCCCACATCAATGATAGCACTTACCACCGTCCTTTTTGTCTTTTCCATGCAGAATACGTAATTACATTTTCATACTAGAGATTAAATTTGGGGCTTAATGAATACTATCCAAGCACTTTACCATAGAACTATGCCTTGGCCCTCAAAGGAAATAGGTCCGATATGATTAACATTAGTTTCCAAATTTGGAGCAGCTTTAAATGCTCAGTGGTAGGCTACTAGAGGGCTTAAGAGCCCACACTGCAGCCAAACTCATAGGTTCATGTTCTGACTTTGCCATTCACTGGTTCTAAGGGTCTTGGACAAGATGCTTGTATGTCTCCGGGTAAGTCCCCACATTCCTGTTAGTTAGATGAGATGTGACACTCATAAGGTTGTTGTGAGAACTGAATAAATTAATATTTATAAAAGGCTTAGGATAATGCCTGGGATAGCACATGTTTTATTAGTGTTTGCTGAATAAATATTGTCATATAAATATAGAACCATTTTAACACAAATATTTCCCTATTACCTGCGATGCAGCTTTGTCAGCTAATGGGGGTAATTCTAGTGCTCCAAATTACAAGAAAATGGCATATTGATTAGGTTCTAATTTAATCTGATTAGGGGAGGGAAACTTTCTATGTATATTAATATTCATGGATATTTTATATAAATATGGTTATAATTTTGAACATTTATAAACACTGTAGATCTCATATTCTACTATATTTATAATACCATATATCTTAAATATTATTATAAAAATTAACAATAATATGGACTTAGTAATAAGCATTAGGTAACTTCTATAGTTCTATTTAGGATATGCTATAATTACAAAATTAATGTTGTTGTGTTAATATTGAGCAGAAAGCTAAAATAATCTTATTCCTTTCATTAATTACTAGAATAACAATAAAAGAAATTTATTTTTTGTATATATAACCTTGAAGAAAATAAATATTTTTTTAAATGTGATTAGAATACCCTAACAAAAACATCTTTAAGAATATTGCTTTAGTGACTAATAATACATTTAAATCTTAGCTTTGGTTTGAGGCCTTTAAGCTACATAGAAGTCATAAATACAGTTTTGGTTAAAGAGTTTCCTTTTGACCAGTGGAAAAATTCTTCCAGATTATTGAGTTGAAAGCTGAGCTGATTTTAGCTTGTGGATGCCAATGTGAAGTTGGCAGCTGGAGGCCATCCTGTGACTAATCCGAGCTGTTGAGCTGGGCCCTGGGGAAAAGGACATACGGCTGGCTTCATGTGGGTGACAGGAAACTGAGCGAAGTGTGTAAACCTGGCCACAAGGTGCTAGAGGAGCTTTCTTACACCTCTCCAGACTGCCATTTGAGCCAGACAGTGCACTGAGTTATCTTCAGAATTAAAAATAAATGCTTTTGTGTGAATGCGTGCTGGGTAAGGAGACATTTGATGATAAGCGTAGAATATTATCAGCAGAGATTGAACTGGACAGAAGGGGAACATTACGTAGATATATAATGTCACAGGTACCTTAGGTTAAAAACATCTTTTCCAGACACCAACCCTATTATGATTCTAAGTTCTAAATTAAATAGTCATTTTCATAATGGACGAGTCAATTTTAGGCTTCTCTTTTCTAAATAAAAAGAAACTTGAGTTCATAGGTGACACAGAGATGTCAGCTAGAGCAATGCTGTGACTTTTTTCTTATTAGCATATTTCTTTATCTCCCTTCTATTGTTTATCTTCCTTCCTTCTGAGTCTACTGCTTTCCTAGGCTGACCAGAGAGGTTCACCAGAAGAAAAAGGAGAGGTTGATGAGACATGTGGAGAAGGGCTATGAGGTGAGATTATTCTTGCACATGATATCGAGTGAGGCCACTAGCAGGCAGAGAAGCATCATGGGTGATTCTAGAATATAGAAGTGTTGATTCAGAGAATGGGCTCCTGGATTAACCAATGCATTCACAAATGCAGCCTTAACTTTATCCCCAAAGCCAGCTGATCCCACTGTAGTGGTCTCAGCTCCCAAGATACCTGATGAGAGAGTGTTGCTTTTCAAGCTGTACACAAGGAAAAGGAGGCTGGAAGAAACCGAGGATGAGACTTCTGTTCATCACCACCGCAGGTGGTGTGGATCAGCACTAGTGAAGTCTCCTGACTGTGATGGGGGTATGGAGATGAGCTTAGCAATGGAGCAGACATTCAGGGAGTCAAGGGCTAGGACAGAGGAGATGTCCCAGGGAAGAGAGGGCAACAGACGACTCTAAGATTAATCATAAGTTATGTAGGAGATCAATTGCCAGAAAAAGACATCCAACTTTCTGAGAAATTTGTTTCTGTAATCCAGGAATGAGAAATATCAGCCTAGATAGTGGGGCCCCGTGTGTGAATGCAAAGGCGCTAATAGTTCCACAGATTCTGAGGATCGAATGGAAGATTGAGGAATTGGTGGTGAGAATTTTCAAGAGGGCATGTCTAAATATCTGCTATATTTGAGAATGTAAATATTTTGTGCTATTGTTTTATTATAAGTATTTATAGATATAAGCATATAATAAATATATAATGTATAATAAAATATAAAATAAATAGAAATATTTACAATTTAATTATTTAGTTAAGACACACTTAAAACTGAGGCAATAAGAAAACATGGAGAACTAAGAGGCCCTCAAGTACAGGTAAGAATTATGTCTGGACGAAATACTGAAGAAACATTAGATTAAATGAAACCTAAAATTATCAGTGACTTCTAGATGCAGGCATTTAAGATACAGACCAACTGTAATGAGAATGTCTTCTTCATATTAAAAAATAAAAATAACCCATATCTTGCTACTATGAGGCTAACAAGAACATATCCTAGCTTGATGTTCATGGCTAAACACATTGTTTCCACTTGCCTTTAATTAATATTGCTAGTTTTGGCTTCCTCTCTGGACCGATGAAACTAGGTTTATTTTGTTCATGAAGATAGGTTCAATAGCTAGACAGTAATCAGAAACCAGACAGTAGTTGTATAGTGGATAATTGAGTAAACACTATTGGAATCTGTTATTCAGTGGGAGATAAAATCTGGCAAACTCTAAGGATCAAGTTTATCAGGTCATGAGCAACAGGATCCTAGAGCAGGAATGTTGAGGCATGGCAGGACTCTTGTGTATTCACTCAGGGCTGTGTGACTTCTGAACACTGAAATGTGGGTAGTAGAACAGCATTTTCACCATACTTAATTTAATCAACTTCAATTCAAATAGGCTCATGTGGCCAGTATCTAGCATACTAGACAGTCACTTGTATAGAATGGCTCCATCAGTTAGGAAAATCTGTTTCCTCTGGGCAGATGTAACCTATGCCAGCGCAGTGGCTGTATTCAGAATATGATTTACAAAAGTCATAAAGAATTTGCTGCTGGTGCTTTTTAATTAATCCTGAGCCCAAGCCCAAGGGACAAGAGCTGTTTTCTAAACTCACATGAGGTCCAAGTCATCTCACCACGGGAAGAGACCTGTTTGGATCTAAAGCCTCAGTTAGCAAAGAAATTAAATTAATTTGAGGGTTCTGGTGAGCTTATATGTTAGTTATCTACAAATGCAGGGTAGAGACCTGTGTGGATGACTAGGAAGAATTCAACACATAGATGGCCTGCTTACCTTCTCTGGGCTACAGTAAACAATAACTGTATTCAGTTACTAGAAATTCAGCTTGGGAAAGCATCAGCATTGACTATTATGATATATCAGACACTTAAAATACTTGTATATTCAAGAACATTTATTAAATTAAGCAAATGCTTATTCTGTGTATCTATTGCTGGTAGATTTGGAATCCTTCACTACTACTGTGTTTTCTGTCTGTCCAGCTTCATCAGCAAAAAAATAGCTTCATTCTGATTGTCTTCAGTTTCATATAGCTGGCATGTGGGGGCGGGGAGACTTGTTCAAGAATTTGTTCAGTTGGCTTTGTATTCTGAATTCATCCAGCAATAATACATATCAATACCATGTATTGAACTGTGTGTAGGAGCAGATGTTTGGCATGTTTCAAGCTACTTTGGGGAATGGTCCCTATTGAAGAAAGGAAAGAGTGCTTCAGAGCCATTCACATAATTTATGAGACTGAATAGGGATTTCTCACAAGGAAGGAATGCTGGACAGGCTATTATATTTAGCAAGATAAAGCGAGCTGTGTGCCAATTCCCAAAGCCTACGAGTGGAGCAGTGGACAAAGGGTTATTAATTCATCCTCCAGGAAGGAGATTAGTTCTCTACATAGCAAACAAGAAAGAGAGTAGAGGAGCCCCGCAGGATTTCTTGACAACTAGGTTCACCAACCTGAGCTTAACTATTTGTTTTCATTGAAGAAAATCTTTTGCCAGAATCTAATTTGCATTGAGGGAAAGTATTTGAATATTTGAATCATGAGAATAAGAGAGACATTTAAATATTATTTAATTCTACTACCTATTTTATGCCTGAATTCATTTTACAAAATTTTTGCCTCAGGTCATCCAATCAGGACTTCATCATCTGGAGAGAATGGTCAGTAGCTCTGATGCTGGGCCATTTTGTTCTTTGAGAGCTTCATCACCAAAGCTGTGGTACCTTCTGTTCATTTGTCAACCTTGTACTAGTGGGGTCAAACACACGCTCCATCTTTTTCCTATTAACGTTCTTGGGATATTTGAATATGGTGATGTGGTCTCCAGACAAAGCATGTGTGATTACTTTTAGAAAGTCTTGGATGTTGCTGATTTGAGTATTTGTCTCCCTGTCTTTTGGAATGTGCTCCTTACTCAGACTGCACAGTGGTGTCACAGTTGTCTGAGCTGCAGATGCTAGGGGGACTTTGGCTTCTTTGTTTATAGATTTTTCTCTTCTCCTTCATTTCCTTCACTGTCTTTTCTTTTCCAAAGACCTCCTTACTTGGCTTTCCCCTCCCCTCTCTCTCCTGTCCCCCATTCTCCTCTGCTCCCCCCATAGATTCTACATTGCATTTACTCAACATGTATTCCACTTAGAGTTGATTGTGTTTACCTTTCTGTAAGCTGAGATCTCCAATGGCCTTAGCAGCCCATGGTTGTGTACAGCCACAGTCTTTCCTATCGGGACAGAAGAGTGTTCCTTTGAGTTTGTTCACCTCATTTTGACATTCAAAAATTTTTGTCTTTTTAGACATAGCTCTTGTTTTTAACCTGTTCCCTTCTTTTTCAAACCTGATCATCAAATATGGCCATTTCTCCTTCTGCAGATTTTTTAAAATATATATCCCCTGTATATTCTCATGTGGGACACTGAGTAAAATGTTTGAACAAACAGAACCCAAGAAAACATCTTTATGATACTGAAACATAATCCGAGCTGTCAATGACACTTGGTTAGGAGCCTATAAACATAGCTGTTGGGATGTTTGTTCCTCTTCTCTGTTACTGACCACATACTAACCACCAACTCACTACATTTTTTTTCATGAGGATAAAGCTGAAATAACTAAACATTTTATTAGATTTTTCTGGGCAGTTTTGGCATACAGCCTTAATCCCAGCACTCAGGAGGCAGAGGCAGGCAGATCTCTGTGAGTTTGAGGCCAACCTGGTCTACAAGAGCTAGTTCTAGGACAGCCAGGGCTGTTACACAGAAAACTTGTCTCCAAAAACAAACAAACAAACAAACAAAAGAATGTTATATGTGCTATGTCATCCTTACTTCTCATTCTCCTAACTATTGTATTAAAGGAAGAATAGAAGTTTAGAATACTGTTATTTCCTTGAAATTTTGCTCATCATTTCTTTAACATATTTTTTTCTGAGATGAATAACACCTCTAAATTCCTAATGGGCACGCATGAATAAGAGGAGGTTATTGACAACACACTGAAAATTCAGATATTATTAGAAATAATGATACTTAAAGGGTGAGTTAAAAACCAACATAGTAACTAATTATTCTTAACTTTTTATTGAAAATTGATTCTTGTCTCATACAATACATTCCGACCACAGTTTCCCCTCCCTCCATTCCTCCAAGCGCTCTCCCAACTTCTCCTCTTTTACAGATCCACTCCCCATCTAGTTCCTCTTTAGAAAAGAGCAGGACTCCAAGTGACAACAGTCAATCAGGATGAAACAAGATATAATAAGACCAGACATAAGCCCTCACATGGAGAACAAATTGCTTTGATGTATAAAGCTACTACAGTTTCATCAGCAGAGGACTTGAGATAATTGTTGTTGTGGCTAACACAAGTCTGAACTTCTGAAGTGCTGCTAATGCTTATTCGTTAAAGACATTCTTACATTTTCCAAAGAACTGAAAGTATTTGGAATCAATAACTACACCAGTGCCATTAAGTGTCAGGAAGTAAATGTATATTCTGATTGAAATAAAACAGATGTGCAAAGAACACAAGGAAGACATGAGGTAATGATTCAATCAGATAATAGAAAGGTGGACAAGACTGGAGAATTTCAATACTAAGCATTGTCTTATATGTGGTAAACAGGGATTACTTCATTCTGTACCAAATCTTTGCAAGACGTAATTAATAAACAAAACAGGCAAGCAATAATCACAAGAGTAACCACCAGGACCCTGTCATGTCTAACATCATAAAACAGCAATTAGTTTCCTGTAAAAAAAAGTTGACATTCCCTATGACCAGTATTTGTTTCTAAGTTGTTATTGAAGTCATAGTTTTTACACTAAATAATTTTCTTTACGTAAAGATGATTGAATACACTACATTTTATTTAAAAATCACTGTATTTTTTGGATACATTAGACCATTGTTACAAGCTTTATAAATTTTGCATTTTCTATTCTATAATTAAAAACAGGAATTCAGGAACATCATAGCTTTTAAATGGCAAAAAAAATGGCCTTATGATGAATCTTTAATGTGTAGTTATTGGAGGGACTTTAGGATGAGCCAAGACTGAAAGAAATTTTCAAGCTATCAAAATGTATTTTTGGAGGTATAGATTTCCTTGATAGTGTGTAGTCCTTTCAAGCACAGTGAGCAAATGAGAGAATCATCCATGCTTGTGTGTGCTTTACCTGGAGGATTACTGCTTACAGACAATCCCCCCACTCCATGACTTGAGCATCTCAGGTTGTTTTGTCCACCTGAATTGAATACTGGTTAGAACATGTAGTCAGTAATATTCCCCAATAAGTCAGGATTGGTGCTTCTAAAATGGGCAGAGTAAAAGTTGGCAAGTGCAACTATGCTACTATTTCAACATTTCATCAGAGATTTTGAATACTTAGATTTCTTTTAGACATTAGCATGAATATTATATTATTTTCTTTATGGAATTAAATCACATGAATGACAGCCATTAGAGATTATTGAAGTTTTTCAACTCCCACATAAAAATGTTCAAAGATCTACCTGGTTTTGTGTTGCCTTACAGAGTGAATACATTTCATTTGGGTGAGGAGATGAACGTCAAGTTGAAGGTGGACCCTTTGGCTCCTGCAAAGAGAAGCAGGTGCTTTAACTTGGGAGAATAATGATATTATCTTTCCAGTCTTACTTTAAATGTCTAGATGGAAAAGAACTTTCCAGGGCCTAGTCTTAATAATGTGGGCAGTCTTCATAGTCCCTTCAATCTCCATGGGATGTTAAGTCACGCTGCCCCTCTTAAAAGGGAGAAATGCTGTAATTATAATCTCAAAAATTAAAGAAAACAAAGATAAAATAGCTCCGCTAAGAATCCTCAAATCTCAGGAATGGAACTCATGGTTAGGATAAACAGCGAACAAAAGACCCTCCCTCCCCCAAAACTGTCAGGGCTGGCACTCTACAGCTTCCTGGGGTGCACCATTGTCCTTTCGCCTGATTAGCTGTATCCTAATTTATCCTCACCATGAAGGTAACTGCTAGTGATAGTTAACATTGACTGTCATCCTGACACGCCGAGAGCCACCTAGGAGACAAAGCTCTGTATATGTCTGTGAAGGAGTTTCTACATCACACTAATGGGACGGGAAGGCGCGCCGTCATTATGGGTGACGCCATTCCATAAGCTGGGACTCCAGGCTGGATGAAAGTGGGAAGGCAAGGTGAACACCAGCGTTCGTCATCCACTTCTGAACATATGTGTCTAACTGCCTTGTGCTCCCGTCACCTATGCCTGTCCTACCGCGATGGTTTCTGCCCTCTGAAGGGACTCTAGCCAGCGCAAACATGGCAAACATGGCTCTGGCAGTCTTTGCCCTTCTCCCCGATTCCTTCTGCCTTGCTAAAAACCATTAGATTGCATCCCAAAAGCCAACCACCAAGTCTATTTCCTTATTTGGCTAATTCCTCCTGAGGCTGACTACCAAGGTCTAGCTATCAAAGTATGGAAGCCCAATGATCAACATCTCCCTTTGTCTTACCTAATTAACATGCCCAATTAAAATTAAACACCTCATAATGGCTTTCTCCTTTTACCTTTATAAACCACCACTGGCCTTTGGGCCACATCTGTCCCTTCTCTATCCAGAGTCAGTATTTTGTTCCTCTAGGGTTAATATCTCTGCCTCCTCTCTTTTGTTTTCTTTCCCCTACTTTCTCATCCTCTATCTCCTGTCTTGTCTTTGTCTCTTATTTCCAGCCCTCTTTCCCTCTGGGGCAAATAAATCTCCTTTGTGCTGAGAACTTGGTCTTGGAGTGTCCTGAGGTCACAGCCTTCTTTTTACCCTCAGTCATTAATCCAAAATAAAACCGTCTTTCACAGAGTTGTGTCGCCAGGAGTTTTGCCTGGGCAAGGAGACATGTAACTAAATTGCTACTGTTTTGTAGCAAAGTTCTCCTCCAAGTTTAGAAGGTGGATACTGAGCCGGGCGGTGGTGGCGCACGCCTTTAATCCCAGCACTCGGGAGGCAGAGGCAGGCGGATCTCTATGAGTTCGAGACCAGCCTGGTCTACAAGAGCTAGTTCCAAAGCCACAGAGAAACCCTGTCTCGAAAAAGAAAAAAAAAAAGGTGGATACTTTTATAGCATTTCCTTGGCAGCCTACAGAATAACGTGGCAGATTATGACATTTGGCTACACGGCAGTCTAAGAATGGGATTTCCAACTGTGGACTCTGTCAGCTTCAAGGCATGGAATCTTCTTTTCAACTCTCTTCCTTACAGGGTGAGTGGTTTCAAACCAGAACTGCCCATTGCATCACCTGGGGAATAAACCGCATTTCACATCCTTTCCTAATGCATCTCAGAAATCCGAGGATGCACACTTCATCTTTGCACTTTATAATTTCTAAAATACAGGTGTTCATAAGCAATAAATGTATCAAGTTTAGTTGATGTTTGCAGCAGTAAATTGTCAACATAATAAAATGAATAAATAGATCCATCCTCTGGCATTGTTGTTTTTTTGTTGATAGCAACTGAAGTTGCTGCATATTTAGTAAAAAAAAAAATCCTCAATACAATACAGCTTTATTAACTGTGGTCCTCATGGTGAGCATCAGATCTGTAGCCTTATTTGTCCTGGACAGATACTTCTTCATATGTATTTTGATATAATTTTTCTAGTTTGTCTCTCTCTGCCCTTTCTGAACCTATTTAGTTTTTACAACTGTATTCTTTTATTTTTCATCCTAGAAATTCAACGTATGAAATCATGCAATGTTTTTCTTCCTGTTTCTTGCTAATTTCACCTAGTTTTTTAAAAATATTTATTTATTTATTATGTATACAATATTCTGTCTGTGTGTATGTCTGCAGGCCAGAAGAGGACACCAGACCTCATTACAGATGGTTGTGAGCAACCATGTGGTTGCCGAAAATTGAACTCAGGACCTTTGGAAGAGCAGGCAGTGCTCTTAACCACTGAGCCATCTCTCCAGCCCCTAATTGCACCTAGCTTAATCATGGTTTAATAGTGGCATTTTTTTTTCTTTCTACACAAATGAGAGTGATGAATTTTATCATCTTATACTCAGTGAAATATGGAATATAACAGAAATTCTGGGGTCAGGAAATGTTTCAAAGATCTTCAGGTGAGTCTGATGCCCATCGTAGCCTAGGAATATGTTGAACTAGACCTGGGGCATGTTTCCTAGTTAACCGTAATTACAAAATGATTGTTTCATTTTATTTATTTTTCCTCTTGACAAGAGATACTATAAGTACATTTTATCCTTTTCTCTCATTTTATCACAACAAATTTATTTATAGTATTTTCTGCCCATTGGAAGGGTTAAGGAACTGAAACTCAACAGGATAAAGTTATCCATTCAAAGGCATGAGCAATCTGAAGATGCAAACTCAGGTGGTTTTGACGTCAAAGCTATAACCATTATGTCATACATCATTGACTCTTAAAATATGATCTTATCCAGTAGTAGGAGTTGTAACAGCATCCCCTGGGGAGAATGCCAGAAATGAAAACGTTAGGGTTATATCCCATGCCTAAGGAATGAGCACCTCTGAGGGAAGTGAGGGAAGGACCCAACAAGACTTTCATTTATTTTGTGTTTTAAACAAGATTTCAAGTTATCTCAAGGAACACTGAAGTTTGAAGACTGCTGTCATGAAGGATAAAGTCTCTTACAATAAGGAATAGCAGGCATGGCTAATAAAGATACGGCCTCATAAAGTCTATTGGATAGTTGGCTGGCTCATATTATAATCTTAAAATAATTCCATATTTGCAAGGTTGACTAAGCTTTTAGTTGCTTAATAACAAATAAAATTGCATTTGCTCAAATGTGCTTTAATTATAGTTCCCAGTAGGCAGAACTATGGTAACAAAATATACTCGGCACTAATGTTTCTTGCATAATGAACATAGTCAAAGCATTTAGCAGGAGCGTATTACAACTCCCCTCTCTAGATACGAGAGCTTCAGAAGTGCCTCAAGCCTTTCTGTGGTCTGACATCTTCTTATCCTCTGTTTTAATCTTGTCCTACCATTTCTTTTCTTCAAAAGTATAAAACAGAGTGTCTTTGCTCCTAAGAGGAAAGGATAAATTGATGAGAACCCTCCTAATATTATCTTGAGTTGATTGGTTAGATCTAGCATTCGTAATGCAGACAGAAACAAACCGTTTCTGAGCTGCAGCTGGTTTAAGATTTAGCGAAAACAAACCCTGAACCTGCTTACTTAGGGAGAAACTGATTGACAACAAGGAATTAAGTATCCAAAAAAGACAAATAATTTCGATTCCAAGAAGAAAAGGCAGTTGAAAAATAATACACCAAACTGACAAAGTGTCGATGCCTCGTGAATATAATTATATCTACCTAACATCAGAGCAAGAATCTGAAAAGCACAACATTCAAACTGCAATTCTTTTTGGCTCTGCAGGATGCAAAAGAAGCAATTTAATTTTTCTTTTCCCACTAAATTGACTGACTCTTGAATGCGTTATTTGACCCACAGTTCTGTATTATCCCTAGCGTTTCCCAGATGACTGAACTAAGTCGATGTCTTATTGTTGTTTTTCCCCCCTGATAGGCATGTATGGGGCCGCAGATAGTAATAATTAGAGAAAGGAGGAAGGCATAGCATTTGGAACTTGGGAGTGATTTTAGAAGCTTGAGTGCTTCTCAGACCAGAGACTGGTGTTGCTGCACAGTGACCTGCAGACCCTGTCTCTCACTCCAAGGGCTTGTGCGTATTTAGAAATGCAGATTGGTGTCTTATAAGTAGGGCAAAGGTGTCCATGGCTTATTGCAGATTCTGAACTGGTCCTCTTCTTCTATCCAGATTTAACCTTTCTCTCGTGTTTGTCCTGGACCTTGAGTTGCCACTTGATTTATACGCAAGAGCGGTTTCATGCAAGGTCTATCTGTCTTGAATGAGTCCCGATCATATTGCTATCCTTGCCCACCCCTTACCCCTTTGTTTGCAAGGTAGAATTGGGAGCTCCTGCCACCTTTCCCAACCTCAACTTCTGCTTCTAATATCTACCTGGCCAGAGCCTTAGGAGTGAAATTAGTGTTTCACATAGATTACTTGTTAAGTAGGGAGGGTGCTATAGTGAACTAAGTTAATGCGCTCCTGAAAGCTGGTATATAATTGAGCAGTTAATTGTGAGGTCTAGAGCAACTGAGCCTTAGTTTCCTCATCTCCTTTCCATCTAGTGAATGAGCAAAACATTTACAAAAATAAAGTATCCTAAATTGTTTAACATACATAACAAAACCTACATGTGGGTTTCGTGTTCAATATTTGTTTGCCATGTTATTGTGTCTCCCTTTGCCACACACATTGGCTATTTGGCTTTCAAATTGGTACTGTACAGTCCTTGACTACACAAAGTAGTAGTTCCTGGTCAGAATCTCTATCTTTTTGTTAAGGCTGTGCGTGTGTGCATGTGTGTGTGTGTGTGTGTGTGCATGCGTGCACACACTTGTGTGCTATTTGTTCACATTTGTGTATGGGTGTGTGAGCCCATGTGTATTTGTAGAGGAACATCTGGAATCAGTCTCCATTCCCCTGCCTTAGACAGGGTCTTTCACGGAACTGGAGATTGCCTGGCAGCTGGCTGGCCTCAGCAGCCCTCCTGTCTCCACTTCTGATAGTCAGAAGCTTATAGGTGTGTACTCTGTACATACCGCTTTGTCTGAGTTCTAGAGACTTAAGCCCATTCAGCTTCTTGTGTCTAGACAAGCAAGTGCTCTTTCCCATGTTCTCAGCCAATGATCGCTATCTTATTGCCTGCTTTTGTTTACTTGTATTTTTATAAGTAGATCTTATCTTTTTATTTTTGGCATACAGCTTGGTATCTTATTCACATGCATGGGTACACCCAAAATGTGTAATCCCCCTGCCTCAGTCTCCTAAATGCTGAAAATTAGAGGACTGGAACATTCTATCTGGCTCATGGTATTTTGATGTGTGTATGCACTGGGAAAATGGCATAATAAAGCTGTATGGCATGCACATTACTTCCCAGATGTGCCTGTTGCTTGATCCTTGTCAGCTTTATCTTATAGTCTTCCCAACTCTGCCATTAGCAAGAACAAAGCATATTTATCAAAAGTTATATAAGTTTTCTAAGGAAGTTTGTTTCCGTGCACCATAGCTGATTTTATTGAGAAATACTCATATGTATTCTTTAAATTTTTGTATCAAGAAAAACATTTTTGGAGGGTTTCTTTAAAAGGAGAAAACTATGACTGTTTTTGCAGGAGAAACTGAGGAAACTACAAGAAAGAACAAATGTTTGCTTCCATGATTCTGACTCCCTACTTAGGGAAAATGGCAGACCTCTAGGAATGCTACAGCTTAATTGTCTAGGGCTAAGGCTTGCCTGTTCGTTTATCAGAGCTGCTCAGAAATAATCACTTGGTTAAGTCTAGAGCCTTGACTTTTGGCTGTCATTGCAGCAACAGTCAGCTAAACTAGACAACTTGCCATTTCTTCAATAAAATGACAAAAGGAGAAAGATTCAAAAGTGGTAAATGTGTTTAAAATCATTAAAATTAAAATGACAAAGTTGGACACTTATGACTGACAAGAAAAGGCCAGATTGGCTGGGATTTAATAGCCTCATATTTTTAATTTTCAAAACATTTACAAGCTTCTGAGTTGTCCAGTAGATATAAATCTTCTGTGGCATTGTACCGTGATGGACATACAAAGGTAAACTCATGCATCACATCAGTGGGTACAAAAGTGGATTCTTCTCCAATATTAGTGTGCGTTCAAAAAGCATTTTCATTAGCTGAAGCCACAATGCACATTTATATCCATTTATGTGCCCAATACATTTCAAGGTGCACCTTTAAAATGAATGAAGAGTTGTAGGAGTTGGGATTTATTATGAGTGCTGAATATAGAATTGTAAAGTCATAGTGTCTTAAACCACTTTCTTGAAGGCCTCCTTTTTCTTGATTATGATTTATTCATTTAAGTGTAACAGTTGCATGTTAATAGTGCTACTCTCTTTGAAGGGAGAACTATTAGTTTCAAGGTGTATTAGACTTTATGTGAATTTTGGAGCTTTATAAGACTTGACAAATTGGATAACGAAAGAGCATAAAAATATAGTTGAGTTTCTAAACACAAAGAGCAGTTCTTGGTTTGTATTACTGAACATTTTAGACACTTTTGCATAAGCAGCTTCATTTGGGGAGCAAAGGAAGGAAGTATTTTCGAAAGCGAGAATCATGTTTTGCATGGAATTCATGCAATGCTGTTTTTCCTATTGCGGGTAGATTTAAGAGTTTTGCAGATGACTTCTTATTCTAATATAGATTTCGGCTCTACATGGCACTTTGCAGAACTGTTTGCATCATTTTTCTTTGATGATATGAGCCACAGGCATAAGCCTTGGTAATTCAAACATATCCCTTAATTGATATGAACAATATGAAGAGTAGGAAAATGCTGACCTCTAGTTTGCTGAGAAGATTCCAAATCAGTTTAAGTTGGGTTTATAAGTTTTTCTAAATTTTCTCCAGTCTAATTATATGTTTGTTTAAGTCCAGTACTACCAATGTAGTATACAAGGGAAGGGTCATGAAGCAGGGAAAGACAAGAGATAGTGAAACTGACTCATGTGATTATATCGTTTAGTAAAACCACAGCCGTATGTTTGTATAAATGTTCACACACTGATAAATTTGCATAATGAAGAATTTCTTTGAGTACTTCTCTATCTTTAGCCAAAATATTACCTGTGTAGATGCATGCATGTGATTGCATGTGTAATCTAATAAACTGAAGTTGAAAGATAAAAGCACAGTAAAAGGAAGAGACAATAGTAACAACTGCTAAACACCCACCAATCACCTCCTGTGCAGTGACTGGCCTGTGACAGTCCAGCCATTGTGATGTCTCTAGGATGAACGAACTCAAACAAAAACTGAATTAGAACCCTAGTATATAAATCTTTATTTTTGTTCTCTCCTAAAGAAATTGGGAAATGTAGTGAGGGGCTAAGAGTGATATTCAAAGAACAATGCACTGCAATGCAACACCACCCCACAACACAACACAACACGACACAACACAACACAGTCCGGCCACCTCAAATGCTTTCCCTATTTGCCTTTCTGTCTCTTCCTCATGATTCTTATCCACCAGACCAGCTAAGCTGTCCTCCCTTCCAAAGCAATTATACTTTTCATTGAGTTAACTTTTTTTTTCTTCAAACCTGGAGAAAGCCTTAGGTACCAAATTATTATTTTTATTAACTCAATTACAGTCTTTTACTAAGACGATGAGTTTAGTAAACCAACAGTTTTCTGTATGGGCATGCTGATCAATATACCAGTGTCTCCAGTAATTTTTTTATTAGAAAATAAACACCAAAACCATGTTCACTTTCTAAAACCTAAGCAGAGATACCATGATACATGTTTTTTTTTTCTTTCATGGTGAGGAAAACATAACATAGATTATTCCCCAGAACATGAGTTGATATCTCCTATCTCTTTCCTTTCCTTTTAGGGATAAGTAGTTACAAACATCCTTAGAAATCTCTATACATTCTTACTTAGCACAAAAATTCTTCCTTGGCTACTTTTCCTTACTTAGTACACAAATTCTTCCTTATGGAAATATATTTTGACACTTAAGCTGTATATACAAAGCACCATTTTCTCTATTCTGTTTTCTGATAATTAAAAAGGCATTTTGGAGTACCTGAGATCACCATACATTGTGTTGAGGTCTATCTGGAGACAGAAAGATACAAAAAACATGAGTTTGTCTTTATGTTACTCAGTCTTTAAAAATAATCATTTAGGTTTCTGGTCTTTTATTTGTAGGTGTAGTTATAATGAGATGCTTATCAGTCATGCATCTTAAATAAAAAGGATAGAGTCACTTGAGGAAATAGCTGGGAAGGCTTTATGGAAGTGAAGCATTCTTAGTTCCCTTTATTGTTTATTTATTTTTAAACACATTTCATTTAATTTTTATGTGCATTCATATTTTGCCCTCATGTATGAGAATTTCTGAATTGGAGTTACAGAGGTTTGTGAGCTAACATGTGGGTGCTGGGAATTGAACACATCTATACCAGACTCCTTTGGAAGAACAGCCTGTGTTCTTATCTACCGATCTATCTCCGGCCGCTTGTTGTTTATTTTTGAGATTTTTAATTTAATTATATTTCTCTGTTCCCTTTTTTTCCTCCCAACCTTTACCCCTTTACAATTTCCTCCAACTTCCCAGGATCTTTAAAATAAACTATATGCATATATATATATTTGTATATACTTATTTATTTCTAAGTATAACCTAGTGAGTCCACATAGTGTTACTTGTATGTATGATTTTAGGGCTTGACATTTGAGACTAGACATATTTGGTATGCTTTCTCCCTGGAGAAGAGCAATTCTACCCCCAGCTTTGCTGAGTTGTTTACAGTTCTTTGTGTAGGGTTGAGGATCCCTGGTGTTTTCCCCATCTAGCTTGGCATCTTCATTGGTGTCACCTAGGTTTAGCTCACATTGGGCTGATCATATTGATGAGACTATTAATATTGCATCTGATGGTGACAGGAGACACTCTCACAGCAAACTTCCCGATCTCATAATTTTTCTGACTTGTCTTCTTCAAAGTTCATGACATCATTGGAGGTCAATCTACAACCACTAATGTACTAAACAAGCATAATATTTAATAATAATCTATAGACATTTGTTCTTATACCAATAGATCCATGTAGTATTCAGATTTCATCAAGGAAACATTTATTTGGAACAGAATAAGATCACTGCAGAAAACCAGAACCAATCAAAGTGCCAAATTGTGTTACATTGACTTTCTTTTTAGATTGTTGGCCTCCAGTTATTTGTCACAGCAAAAAACATCTTGAAGATGTGTGAACATATAGGATACCTGTGTTCTTGTACATCTGTATCCACAAGTCACCTTATATTATATATCAAAATAGTACACTTTCATATATAGTGGGGTGAACAAAATTCATTTGCATATATTAGACTTTAATTGATATTATTTAAAGTTATTAACGAACTCCATCTTTCCCTTTACAATTTAGAATGTGTGACTACTAGAAAAGTGTTTAAAAGTCTATTAAAAATTGGAAAACAGATATGGTTTATATTATATTTCTATTAAGAAGCACAGATCTAGATTTTTAAAACAGAAGGGATAGAGGTGTTCAATTAAAAATACTTAATATATGCCTTTAGACAAACTAATTGAGTGTTCAGTTTGGTACAAATGGTCTCTCCAAACCATTATGTATCTCCATGTATATAAATAATCCAGATTCAATTACAATTAATATTTATTGATTGCATGGTGAAACAGTCATAAATACACTATAGATTACACTGTATCAGTTGTACAAAAATGAACTAGCCAGCACTACCTAAAGGAATTACTTGGATGTGACCCAAATAAAGAACAATTAAGAAAATATAAGTTGCTTTTTTTCCCACACAGATACATGCTAGGGCAAGTAAAAATATTCCTAAACTGGTATCTGTTTCATCTTAAAAACAACCAAATGAAAATCCCGTGAGTTATTTGCTTTTCACACAAAAGAGACAAACCTGTTCCCGCAAGCACACTGATGTATGCTCAGGAAGGTCAGAAAGTGATACACAGGGAGATAAGCAGGGACATGGATACACAGCATACAAGACTTTGGAGAAGAGCATCACCTTGGATGATGAGCAGAGAAGTCCATTTTAAGGTAGATTCCTTGGGGGATAATCTCACCTAAAGGATAAAATGTTGGGCAAAGCTAATACGTTGACAGAGGTAGTGAAGTGTTCTGTGGGCTGGGCTGATCTGGTTATCATGGTGAGCAACATTTGTTCTAGCCACAGGTATTCAAAGAAAACCATGTTAAACATTTTGAGCAAGCTCTTATTGGAGGGGATCGGTTAAAATTGGAAACTGCTAACTGTGAGTTATTAAGAGACACAGTATCCATAAATCAATTAAGGTGCATTAAAGTCTATTCCATCCCCAGCTTTCATTTAGAAACACACGGCTGTTTGCTTTACTGAGGTAGTATAAATCAAGCATCTCGGCTACCTCAATTTATTCTGTAGTGTTTGTCTTTTGTGAAAATAAAGTGAAATACGTCTTTTCAGATAAGCTTGAAAGGCAATACATTTGTATTCAACAAGTTCCTAGTGCTCTGATTTTATTTATGCTTTGATTCTTGTATCCTGACCTATGAAGTGGCATGGGGGCACCATGAAAGGCTGGACTTTGGTATCTGAACAGATATGATTAAAATATTGTCTCTATTGTTCACCAGATTTGACTTTGGCGAAGTCACTTTAACTCCCTAAATCTTGATTTTCTTGAGTCTGATGTCAACTTTGCAGGGCTTACAGGAAGGCATAGAGAAAGCATTGCTTAGTATATAGTTTTGGTAAACACTACAACCGCCATGACCACCATCATCATTGTCATCATCATAGGGTTTTCATAAAGCAGATGGGAAATTTTGATTTGTACAATTAAATTATGATTAAAATGAGCATTGCAGTGTCAAAATGTTACCCCCAGGATTGAGAAAAAGGGAAGAGTTGTAGGAATAAGGTTCATGAAGGGAGAAGCAAGGCATATAGCGTCAACAACTACAACAAAAAAGATACCCTATGGCTATCTTGATAGTGGTTCTTTATCTGTGGGTCATGACCCCTTTTGGGCATCAAAACGTCCTTTCACAGGGGTCAATTAATATGCAGATATGAACATTATGATTCATAACAGTAGCAAAACTATAGTTACGAAGTAGCAACAAAAATAATTTTATTGTTGGGGGGGGTCACTACAACATGAGGAACTGTATTAAAGTGTCACAACATCAGGCTGAGAACCACTGATACAGAGCTGTGGGGGTCAGGGTAGTGGTGATGGTGGTTGCAAATCTTCTGTATAGTGTGCAGAGAGAAATCCTCCCAACTGGAGCAGGTGAGGGAGGAGATGACAGAGTTACGCGGTCTTCTGGGCTGAGATGTCGGCCTCAGTCTCACCTGAAAAGCAAATGTCTGTCCAACGACGGATGTAGAAACACTTTATTCTTGTGCTGGGGCAATGCATTTCCCTGGCACTCCATTTGTGTGTGCCTGATCTTCTGTAAGCAGAACGTGTAGGATGCATCCATCCCTAGGCTTTTCTGACACCAAAATAGATTGGTAGACTGGAGTGGAGCAAGCACCCACCTGGCACGTGGGAAAGGTGCACAGTAGTGAGAGGGTCTCATAAATGCACACATCCTGTGCTTTCCAGGCCTCACAAGTATCAGGAGCATTCAGGATTTGAATTGTTCCAGGCTCTTGTTATATTGCCTTACACACTGTGATGATGTAAGAAGAGAGAATGGAAATCAATGATAAACTGAGGGAAAGGTATTGACTTTCCAGAGTCAAGCTCTCAGTTGAAACGCCTCTCAGAATTCTACATTTGCATGTTTGCTAAATACTTTGGTCAGTGAAGTATGTAAGGAGGCTCACACTTCTCGATTCACTTCCCAAAGCCTGTTTAGAAGGAACCAGAATCACCTTTGTCCTGTCTAAGCTTATTTTTGTATAAAGGAATTCTCTTACTCCAATTCAAGGAAGACTTCAATAGGTATAATCAATTGAGTTTCAGAGCTATGCACTTCGTCGTGTAGCTATGATAATACGGCCAGAACTGTCATCATGAGAATGATGCAGGAGGAATGTGTACCATGTGACCATTTGCTAGTGCAGAACTGGCTTGGCACTGACCAAGGTGTTTGTTTCTATGTCAGTCATCCGTATGCTAAAGGAGGGGCAGCTCCTAGAGGTATAGTGCTTTTTGCTCAGTTTTAAGTGTTACTAAACTGTTTAGCAAGGGGGTTTGGGAGATCATTCAATTTATATAGGAAGTGGGAGTAACAAGGAAAGAACAAAATTAAATGGCACCATTTTCAGCATGAGAATACTCTGTATTTAAAAACTCATCTGTCTTGAGGTTGTGCAGTCTGATGTATTCACATATTTTAATTCAGTGCTTTTTCTCTGTGCATCTTAGAACAGGGTCCCAGGTCCTAGGACAGAGTCAAATATAATGATGGAGGAGGGTTATCTCTCTATGTGTTACTTTCATTGGTTAATAAAGAAACTGCCTTGGCCCTTTGATAGGACAGAAAACTAGGTAGGCGGAGTAGACATAACAGAATGCTGGGAAGAAGGCAATGAGGCAGACGCTATAGCTCTCCTCTCTAAGATGGACGCAGGTTAAGATCCTTCTCTGAAAGCCACCACCTCTTGGTGCTACACACATTATTAGAAATGGGCTAATTAAGATGTGAGAATTAGCCAATAAGAGACTGGAACTAATGGGCCAAGCAGTGTTTAAAAGAATACAGTTTCCATGTAATTATTTCAGGGCATAAGCTAGCCAGGCGGCTGCGAGCCGGGTGGTAGGAACTCAGCCCGCCGCACCTACTACAATATAAGTCTAATTTTAAGTATCCAATATTGTTGTCTTGGTTATACTCAAAATATATCTAGATATTGTTGTCTTGGTTATACTCAAAATATATCTAGGTACTTTTTTTAATACTCTGATAACATCTCCTTGGATAAGTTCATGAATGCTAAAATAATTTTTTTACCAATTTAAATCCAATAATTTAATAATAGTATATTTATTTATCATTTTATTTCTTGTTCTTGTTCTAGAAAAGCTTTAATTTTAATAATGAAACTGGTTTCTGTTTTGTTTGAAAAGCAAACATTTGAATTGCTTTTCAAGTATTTCTGAAATTTTTGCATGCATGTGTGAATTCATGTGATTACATTTGAGGGTGTCTTATGCATATGTGTATGTGTATAAGTGTATGTGCAGATACACACATGTGAACTCTAGAGGGTGACCCCAGTGTGTCCTTAGGAATGCCATCCACCTCGTGGTCAGAAGCTCACCTACTGAGATAGCCAGGTCAAAAAGCCCCAGAAATCCTTCTGTCTCTTGCTCCTCAGTACCTGGATCACAAATGCACGGCCTTGTGAATTCTGGGGCTCAAATACAGGTTTTTATAACTGAAGAGCAACTGTTTTACCTAGTGAGGCACCCACTTTCATCCCAGATTCCTTGTTAAGTCCGCTTGTGTTTTAAAGTGTGTGTGTGTGCGTGTGTTCATATTTGAAGCCTGTCTGAGCATAATAGCATTATATTAAGAATTTGTGTTCATTTATAAAGACATACAAATTCTGAAATGACTATGACCTGAGTCTCCTGCTGACAAAAGTCGTACGCCTTTGCAACGGGCTTCTTGTTTTTCCTGCTTGTCTAATTGTTTAGTTTTTCTAGCTGCTCTTTACCAGGCAGTGCCAGGACTTGTCAGAGGGAAAAATTGGAAGACTGATCGGTGTCCTTTCTTTTTCATTGATTTACCTGGGTTTCTGGCTGGCTGATGAATAGCATCAAGTAACATCAGGTATTATGAGTCATGTGTGTGAGAAGAAAAATAAAGAGCTCAGTGACAAAAATAATAAAGATTATTATTTGTTAATGCGTTCAGCATTTTAGGTCTTGTGACAATTGCTTCAAATATTTTCTTTTAATCTTTTCTCTTCCCCTCCCCCCATGTGTGTGTGCATATAATAATGCATATGCCCACGGAGGGCAGAGGGGCATGTTAAGTGTTTTCTTCTGTCACTCCCTGTGTTATTAAAATTGTTTTCTTGTCTAGCGTATGTGTGTGTTGCTGGGGCATATGCATATTCGTAAGTAGCCAGAGGCCAATGCTGAGTGTCTTACTTGATCTCTCTCCACCTTAGATTGAGACAGGGTCTCTCAGTGAACCTGACATCCAACGCTGATTAAACTGGTTGGCCAGGCAGTCTCTGGGATCCCCTTGACTCTGTTTTTCCAATCCCGGGATTCTAGGTCCATCAACACACCTATGCTCTTATGGGAGTACTGGAGATCTAAACCCAGGTCCCCAGGCTTGCATAGCAAACCCCTTAACCACTGAACCATCTCTTCTGCTCCATTTCCTTTAAACCTTTTGACAATAGGATTTTAGATAAGAAGGCTGAATTTAGAAAGTATAATTTAGTCAGTGCGGCTCAACTAATAAAAATTAATCTGATTTCACCCTGGATTTATCCACATTAAGAACTCATATCAGATGGTTCATAATCAAATTAAAGTCAAGATATTTGAGCCAGTCATTTTAGGGGAATTGAGAATACGGCAGTCTCAAGGTGTTCAGCCGCTGTCGGAGGAAAAGAAAATGACATCCATACATGACTGAGAAGGGACTGTAACAGATTTCACAGATGAAGTTTAAGTTTCTACCATGGAAGGGGCTACATTTGCCTGAAATCTCTTCATCCTTCATGACAGGAAACAGAATCTTGCTCTGCAAAACCCAGGTCCCATGTCCTGTCCTTCAGTTAAAGCTGAATATAAGAGAGGTACAGATTCCTATGAATTTCTCTCAGTACTAATGCAATACTGTCATCTTTCAAATAATCAGAAATAGCCATTAGTGAATAATATTTCTTCTTTAACTTCACTTCTGCGAAACTTCCCCCCATACAGACCCTCTTCCAATCCTCAGGCATGCCTTCCACTCAAGGATTTTCCAGCTCTTGTCTGGTTGAATCCGGGTACTTTTTACCCCTGCCAGGATCTGCCACTTCTCTCTGTAACCTGCTTCTCATTGGTTTTGGTTTTCTTCTTCTTCTTCTTCTTTCTTCTTCTTCTTCTTCTTCTTCTTCTTCTTCTTCTTCTTCTTCTTCTTCTTCTTCTTCTTCTTCTTCTTCTTCTTCTTCTTCTTCTTCTTCTTCTTCTTCTTCTTCTTCTCTTCTTCTCCTTCTCCTTCTCCTCCTCCTCCTCCTCCTCCTCCTCCTCCTCCTCCTCCTCCTCCTCCTTTTCTTCTCCTCCTCCTCCTCCTCCTCCTCCTCCTCCTCCTCCTCCTTCTTCTTCTTTTTTAACTCTCAATTAAAGGATATGACAAGTCAGTGTTTAAAACTCTGTGGATTCATAAAACCCTAGGGATTTGAGTTAGCAGCTTCTAAGTTACTCTTTCCTCAGGGTTACTCCTGGAGGCTCCCTAGTCTCAAATCCTTTTATTCAGCTCTCTGTTTCCCTGCAATCACATCAAATTCCAGTCTGATTCTGAATCTTGTTAGGGACTTGACAGAGTGAATCGTGAGTTTAAGTGTGTCTCCCATGTTAGTTAGTCCCTCGGTTTGGATGACATTGCATTCATGGCTCTGTCTGTGTAGTCGTCTCTTTAATGAGAAGACTCCATCCATAGTTTATGTTCCTGTTAGGTTAATAATAGAAGTATTAGGGACTAAAATATTAATCAAGTTCTGGTTTTTTAAGTTATATTTTCATTGAAAAATGGAGTAAAAACACATTAGCTATTAGCATTTAATAAAAACCTGCTAACTGTCATACACTGCTTTTCCTGTAAATACATGTAGTATTTATTCAAATTATTTTTTGAGGTAAGCATTGTTATTTTGTGTTAGAGATGAAGCTAAGCCTCATGAAGCAATACTAGAAAGTAATGGGAAAAGTCTTTCAAATGTTACAGCTGATAATGTTTTTTTTTCTACCATTGGAGATTTTTAAAAACCGAAGGTGGCTGTATATGCATATTTCTTATTTTTCTTTGGATAAAATTTATAATACCCTATTTTTTATTTTTTATTTTTTTGGTTTTCTAGACAGGGTTTCTCTGTGGTTTTGGAGCCTGTCCTGGAACTAGCTCTGTAGACCAGGCTGGTCTCGAACTCACAGAGCCTGCCTCTGCCTCCCGAGTGCTGGGATTAAAGGCGTGCGCCACCATCGCCCGGCTTATAATACCCTAAATTTAGTGTGGTAAATTTATATTTTATGAAATATTTTCAAGTGTGCATTTTCACAAGGCTTTTAAGCTCGATTTTTAAAGGTATTTAATAATTCAGAAAACATCGCTGATTTGATCCTATATGCTAATGATATCACAAAGACAAATAGGGCTACTATTTAATTGAACTTTAAAAAAATTTTGATTATTTAATTCCTCTGTGAGGTGTGCGTGCGTGTGTGCGTGCGTGTGTGTGTAGATGTGCGTGGAGGCCAGAGATTAATACTAGATGCATTTCTCAGTTGCTCTTCAACTTATCTTTTGAGACCGGGCCTCTAACTAGTCCTGGAGATCACAGATTCCTGACCCCAGAATCTGTCTGTCTCTGGCTCTTTAGTAACGATATGACAGGCACACACCATGATGCCTAAATTTTTATCTGGGGATCACACTCAGGTGCTGGTGCTTGTGCGGCAAGAATTAACTAGTTGAGCCGTCTCCTGAGCTCCTAGAATTACTTCCATGGAATTAAAAATGAGAATTCAGTTTGAACAGGATTCTCATTAATTGTGGAAAACCTCTCTCCTCGCAGGAAAATCAGTGTCTGTTTGTGAAGCTGACGACGTCGTCAGACTACTTCTTATTAAGGAAATTAGAAGAAAGTGGAGAGCCCGATAGAGGCTGCACAATTAGTTAGCAGTGTAAAACAGAACAAAATAGTATTATTAAAATGTTGGAATCTGTACTTTTTTTGATTGTGTAAGAAAAAAGAGGGTCCATTGGGATGTGTTAGTAGGAAGACAGACTCGAATTGGCAGGAATAATTAATCTCCTGAGAACTGACGAAGAAAGAGAACTCATTTGAGCCTATAGAAATTTCCCAAATGCCCATGAATACGAGTTACAAAGAAAATGAAACTTTTAGGTAGATTTCAGCTCCTTGACTGTTGGGAGCAATGTTTGGAATGTGCTGGTTGTGACTGGACAGTTGGAGTTCTTTCATTTATTTATTTATTCACTTAGTTTTCCACCCTGCTAGCTGACAGAAAGAATGAGCTGATAGTGGGTCAAACAATCAGCATCGAGAACTTTCCTGCACTTCTGGTTTTTGCATTCAGCCAAGAGGAAAATGCCATTTTAAAGCCTTTGTATTGGTGTTGATGGGTTCTGAAGAGCCTTCTGGAGGAAGGGAAGGTGGAGGAAAAAGATAGGACGCTTCTGAGAGAGAGGTTTAAAGGCTGGCTCTTATCCAGACCCAGGTAATCTTGAGAAGGGACTGAGAAGCAGCCTCTCCACACAAATACGTTGCTAGAGGTCACTGTCAATTCTTTTTCCTCAAGGGCTGGTAATAAGTGTGTTTTTAATTTACATATATACCTTTACTTCATTTTTTTTTTGTTTCGGCTTATCTCAGTTGTTTCACTCCAATTCTTCTGCCATTTATTCTGAGTTGAAATGAAAAATGAAATGTATAAAACATTGCAAGAAACGTCTGTAAGCTTCCTTATTCCAAAGCCTGACAGTAATTATTATTAAGGGATTACAGGAAAATCTTACAGTATGATTTAGGGACTCTCAATTTATTCAGAGGCTTTCTTCTATCTCTCCCTTGCTTAGCAAAGACACTTTCTGTCTCTCTGAGAAAAAAAAATCTAAGCGCTGTTTATTAAGTTGCTTGCACTTGCAACAAATACAGTTCAATGCAAAGAGTAATGATGAAATAATTATAGCAAAACAAGCATTTGTTGAGTATAGAGTATATACCAGGAGCTGTTTTATATGCTATCCAGGTAATTTGATGTATTTCTCACAACAACCATATGAAAACGTCAGTGACATAATTATACCATTTGACAGATGAGGAAATGGAGAGTTGATAGGCACGAAAAATTACTCAGATGGTACATACTGAGAGTAATAGGCTCTGTTAAAAAAATCTGGGTCTGGAAGTTAAATTGCGGCATACTTACCCATTTGTGAGAAGAGGGAGGGGACTGGCCAGATAAAATATATGGCAACCACTTGAATGTGAATTTCAAAAATACCCAGATAATTTCTAGTGTCCGTATGTCATATGCACTATATGGGGTGTAGAGTACAACCTGTGCTGTTAGCTCAGAATGTGTGTTCTCAGAATGCTTAATTACCTGTAGAATCATTTTTGATCCAGAAAGTCCTCTAGAAGCTATCTAGTCTCATGCTTTAGGGTACATGCAAGGAAGGCTCAGGCATCTTGGATGCTTATGTGCCCTTGACTGACAACCTAACAAGGAACAGAGCCTTGCTGTGTGGCCTCCCTGGACTTCTCAGCAGTGGTCCATTTGCCTACCAAGTGAATTTTCCCATGGTATTTGTAAGATTGTTTATCTGTTGCCTGTTTTTAAAATTACCGGCCAGAAAGCCAGTATTGCCAATGAGTTACCGTGAAGGCAGGAAGGCAGAAGCAACTGAGTTAAAGGCCTTGACTGCTGTTACATGCTGACAGTGCTTGGTATTCTTTCCATATGGTATCTCATTTGGTGAAACAAGAGGCACGAAGATAATGGTGTGTATTTAATGTCTGCTTGTCCCTGTCAGGTTTCTTTTAGACTGTAGCTGGGAAGGCTGATGTGAATGACTGGCACTGTTATCAGAAAAAAATGAGAAGCAGGAATGCGTTTTCTAAAGTAGCCATCCTTTTAGCAGATAGTAAATTAAAATGTGTATAAGTCCACTGGAGTTCAACACTGGGTCATTTTCTTCAAGGCAGAGAGAAGTATTAATTAGTCTGTTGCTCAGAGGCTTCATTATATAGGCTTCATTCCCTTTGCTGTTGAGACAAACAGTTTCTGGACACTTGGGCGCTGACTGATTAACTCGCGAGCTCCCTCTTGGTGGCTCCCCTGACAGGCGCTGGTAAATTGGAGAGAATGTGGTACTGGGGTAGGAAGAACAGAAAACAAAACCAGGCTCTTTTTTTTTAATGTGAGAGAGAAAATACGTGCGGCCCCATGGCAAAACAAGTGTAACACCCTTCCTGAGTTGTCTGCCTCAGTGATGAGGTTCCTTCATTCCCGAAAGCAAATATCCTCCGACCTTCCTGAATTGGAGCAGAAATCAGCTAAGGTCAAATTGTCTGGGAAGGGGTCTTATGTTTTGGGTGAATAGTTTACCTTTGAAACTGAAAAACTGAAAGATTTGCAGTTGAATAAAAACCCCGCGCGTAGAGTACTTGACACAGGAGGTTGATAAGATTCTTTAGTAATTGCTGTCCAAAGTGGGAAGCGTCAGGGGCATTATTTTCACACAAGAATGGTGCTTTACTCTCCCCAAATTTGATCTGTCCTCTCAAAAGTGATTGACATAGTCAAAAGTATTTTCAACCCTACCTAATAAAGATAATACCATTTAACTTATATTTTAAAATACATTTAGTTTTATAGTAATTTTGCAAAACTGATGTAGAGTTTCTTTATGTCCCTACTAAAAGGGACTAAAATCTTATTTAAGCAAAATGTAATGATTTTGAGTCAAGAAATTAGCAATGGTGCAACACCAACAAGTGAACAACCTACAGATTGTACTGAGACTTCTTCTGTGTTGCATTGCTGTCTTCCCAGAATCCCACTCAGGCCTCTGAATTGCATTTTGTTGTTGTTTCTGCCTAGTCTCCTGAAATGAAATCTATAATCATTCTTCATCTAACTTTAACCTTTGTGACCTTGGCATTTTTTGATTAGTATAGATCAGTTATTTCTGTACATCTCTCCCACTTTGGGTTTATCTGCTGTTTACTCATAATTGGACTGAGTTTATGTATTTTTGCAGGAATTCCCCAGAAATGATGGTGAGTCCTTCTCTATTCATCACATAATAGGGGTCAGGATGTCACGATATGTTATTACTGGCAGTACTGACCAGGGTCATTTGGTTATCTGATTTCTGCTTCATTTTACAGTTACTATTGGGTACCTTATTGCTGGGAAGACATTTGGAAGAAATATTTTGAGATTATGCAAATCACATTTTCCCCAACGTTCCACCCAATGACTTTTGCCTACAACATTGGATCTTGACTCAGTAATAATTGCTATGATATTTACTTAATGATAATTTTCTATTTTCTTCTTTCTATTAACACTTATTAGTTGGCATTATTCAGCAGAGAAGAGTGATCATTCAGTTTTCTAGATAAATTCTTTGTGTCTCTGAGCATGTTCACATGAGAATTTGTTTCTGTGGTGTAACAGTTAACTTTTCTCTTGCTATGGTAAAATGTCCTGAAAAACTTGGGGAGAGAGAATGTATTTTGCTAACAGTTCTGAAGTGGATACAGCCCAGCATGGCAAAGCAGGCAGCCACCTCTCCCATTTCATCCTCCCATAGGTCACAGGAGGAGATCATATGGAAACTGGCAAACAAAACCTCAAACTATTCCCACTCCAGTAGACTGGCTCTAGCAGAATTCTGCTTCAAAAACAGCCCCCAAAACAGCCCCTCCAGATGGGGACCAAGCGCTCAAACACAAACGTACGGGAAACACTTCCTGTTCTATCAGCTGCGTGTGGAGATCTGCTTACCTTGTCGTCTGAGTTGCTGCTGCTACAGTTACTCTAGAACTGGCCACTGCGCACTTCATCAGACCATTGTTTCTGTGCTTGGGTAAACGCTCCATCTGCTCTTTGAGAACTGCCTTCCCTGACTGCTTCATGCTATATTATAGACTTGTTTGTGCTTTATCCGTTCTGTCCTGATGTTGACTAGCTTTCCACGTTTTCATTGGTTGAACAATGGCGTTCAGGATCCTGGATTACATTTAAAGCCACTGCAAACTCAGGGTGAATTATCGGCATCTTTTATTTTATCTCATTTCTTCAATAGTAAAAAAAAAAATCTGCTTTTGATTTTACACAATACATTTGCTTGTTTGATGAATTTTAATGCACGTATAAAATGGATCTAGAATTATTAAATCATATCATAGTGAGAAGCATACTTACTATCTAAATTATAGTCCTTATAGAATTATTTTTAACTGTAGTCTAATAATATCCACTAAGACTTTCAATAGTTATTTAGGTTCATATTATTATTTTTTCCTTCAGTATGATTTTGATCATTTGTAATAATTGGCTTACTTTGTTTGTCCTTGCAATTAGTCTGGGTTCCTCATCAAACTTTTAGATGTCAAAGACAATTAAAAAGTGTAAGAAGATTGTTAACTATATTGTTGGCTTAGAAAAGAAAGCATAATAAAATTATATACCAGAGAAGTATTCCACCCTTGTCCTTGATACCCTAAACCCTTTGTTCTTTCTTTCTATGCTAACTCCCATTAGACAAAAAAAAATATACACTTGGTTTCTAGAGAATTCTTCCCATATATCCTTTTCAAAATGAGCATTCAAAACAAGCACAGCCACTCCTTTCTCATACAAAGAGTAGCATACTGTGGACATTCTATTTCCCATTGTGACCTTGACAGCATCATCCTGTTCAGATGCATCTAGTTTGTCATTACCATTTTACCTATAGATGGCAATACATTCTCTGTGGATGAATTTCTTTAGGAAAAAGTCACGCCCTTGGGAGAATAAGGAAACTTAATATTATTATTACAAGAATGAGGGGTGAAGAGCTATAAAATATCTTCAACTATGAAAATCTGTATGTCAGACTGATTCATGCAGGCAAGACAAAACAGTAGTAAGTCCCAGTGATTTACTAACTTAATAGTGTTTGGAATATTTCTTTGCCTTTGATTTCTATGTCTTTGATTTCTTGAAAACACCTAAGCATGGTGGTAATTGCAATTCCTGCCATAAGTGGGGTATCAAAAGTTTTTTTTAAATAGTTCCCTAGTAATATATGTTAGGACAAGTTATTTATGATCTGCATATCTCCTACCAGTTTTTCATATCTGTAAAGTTGGGGAAAATAAATCAGCTTTTCCCCATGGCTAAAGATCTTCCACAGGATGCACTTAGGGCATTCTGTGCATAATAAGCTAAAACATAGATTTGAAAATCACTCCTGTGTTGAAAACTGCTTTTAAATATTGTATTAATCCATTCTAAGATAAGGTTTCATGTTTTTTATTTACATATAATTGACAAAACTTAGTACTTAAAACTATCAATTTGAGAGATAGAGAGACAGAGAAAAATAAACATTATCCCTAATTTTAATAACCAGATGAAGTCATTGCTTGTACACAGTGATAAAAGTGGTTCTCAGTCTATGGTTGTGACCTCTTTGGGGGTGGAACAACCCTTTCATGGGGTCACATATCAGATATCCTGAATATTCTATATTTGTATCACAATTTGTAAAAGTAGCAAAATTACAGTCATGAAGTAGCAATGAAATAATTTTATGGTTGGGATCACCACAACATGGGGAACTGTATTAAAGGTGGCAGTATAGGAAGGGTGAGAACCGCTCCTTCAGCTAGTTTATGGTGCTGTGCATAACATGTATATATTTTAATGAGAGATGTATAAGTTAACCAAATTATTGTCATATCCATACACTTGCCTTATTCATTTAAAATAGTGTTGTGGGCATCCATGGTGTTATGCTTTCTGCCAGAAAGCCTTGCCAAATCAGTCTGAATTCTGATCAATCCAATGCAAACTAACACTGAACAGACATTAAAACTAGACAGAAAAAAATATCAGTGTACCTGAGTATTTGAGAGCCCCGGCCCTTTACTTTATCAGTTATCCATTTTTCTATAAATGCGGCACTTCCCAGGACTTGCCTAGAAAAGATAGAGTTAAATCCAAGAAATCGATTGCTTTTTGAACTTTTGTTTGTGATGTTCATTTTAGTGGTATTGCAAAGTGAAGGAATTAACCTCAACTTCAAACCCACATCTTTGATCAAAGTTGCTTTCCAGAAGCCTGCAGGCATCCTCGAAGGCTATAGTTCTAAAGCAGGCATTTTCCACCATGAGAATGGATTTTCAAAATCATAAGTAAAGTTTTATAGTTTGAAAGAAGATTAATTAAGTAAAAGTCTCCCAAAGGTCTTCTTTACTCATTTCCTCCTTCCCACCCTTTCTCTTTGCTCTGGCTCCATGATGCAAGAAATATAGCTGGTGTTTTCATGTTGCTAATATTTTAGATGGTTTTAAAACATACAAAGTTTTCTAAATTGTGAAGATTTTACTTTTTTCTTAACTGTAGCTCATGAGGGCGATGAGCTAGTGAATGAGAATTCAACTAAGTTATTCTAAAGAAGGCCTCTTTAATCCTAATGTTTATGTACAAAACTATCACCTAGATAAGCAGGCTGTCTTTTCCACGTGAAACCTAAGCTTGGCATATGTTCCATTTTTATTGTCTTTTAATCTTTTAAGAGAGGATCTTCTTGGAGGGAGAAGAAGGAAAACAATTTTTAAACATTATTAGTTACTAATAGCCTATTTAATTCCTTTTCTCTTGTGGCCTAAATCTACATCATAGCACTGTCTCTCATACAGCTATGGAACATGGATGTGACCCCTTACATAGAATATTTTATTTAACATCTTTAGAGAGAAAGCTGAGGTTTGAGATGTTGAGGCCAATGCTTCCAGGTTCAGAAAACTACCTTTCAAGTTCCAGTCTCCTTTGGAATGTGCAAGATGTTTGACTGTACGATATTAACTGTTGAAAATCATAGTTATACATCATGACTTGCCTGCTATCTGCTAGGGTCTGTGCAAATGCCTCTCATAAATTACATACTCGTGATACTAGGCAGATGTCATCATTATCTCCATTTTATAGTCAGGATCTTGAGTCTTAAAAAGCAAAATCTCCTTTATGCCGTGATTATTTGGCTTTTCTATTTTGTTTATTTTCTGTTGGTTATTTGAGAATTTGTACAGTGTATTGTGATTATATCCAATTCCCTCCTCCAACACTTACCATCCCATCCCCCTCCCCCATCGAACTTTATATCCTCTTTTAAACTCATAACGTCAAATCTGTGCTGTTCATAAACTCTTGGTTGTGTGGTCACCGACTGAAGTACAGCTGATGTAGCAGGGTCCACAGCCTTAAAGAAAACTGACTTCCTTCTTCCAGCAGCTATCAAAAGCCAACAGTGCCTCAGCCAGAGGTGGGACTTTCCATCTACATCGCTCTCCATGCCAGTTTTGTCTGGCTTTAAAGCTTGGGCAGGTTTGTGCATATTGTCATAACTGCTGTGAGCTCCTATGTGCAACTGTCCAGAAACCACAGTTTCCTCATCATCACCCATTTTCTCTGACTCTTGAAGTCTTTCTTCGACTTCTGCAAAGATCCCTGAATCTTGGGAGAAGGGGGTGTGATGCAGATATCCCGCTGAAGGCTTAGCATTCTGCAGCCTTTAGATCACAGTTATTATGTTAAGCAACCATCTGCTGGCATTGAACCCAGATGGCTGGTGTTCTTTTTCCTTTCATTCTTAGCCGTAGTTGAGACTTGTGAGTCTCTGGTACCCTCCAGAAGCCCCGCTTCTTTTAGAACAGCATAGCCTTTACATATTGAGCTATGGGCCCTGAGTGTAGGCTTGTGCCCTCTAAGACTACTGTTTATCTCTCACCCTTGTCCCATGGGCTTGGAGCCTGGCTACTCAATGAACCTCAGAGGCTGCTGGGAATGAAATCTAGCAGAGACTCGTAGAAAGACCAGCACAGATGGACCTGCCTCCTACAGCTCCCATTTCTTTTCTAACCATATTTTTTTTATGAATTATTAACTGAGTTTTCTTGTCTCTTCTTTAAACGTGTGCTCTTAATTGAGAGCAAGGGTAGCTATGCTGCTAATCTGCTATGCTCATACCTCATTTCTTCAGGCAAAAGTCCAAACTCCTTTCGTTTGTGTTGTATGTTCTTGGCCATGTCCTCTTTTCTATCATCTCCTATCATTTGCAACTTGCCTGTCAGGTCCTAGTATATCCGTGTATGTGTGTTCACGCGTGCATGCATGCATGCACACATGTGCGCATTTGTCTTTAAATTCAAGACAACTAAACTCTACTGCCGTGTTTTCTATCTTCCCACCATGTCCTGTCAGTCTCCCACATCTTTCATTTTACAGAATGCAGCTCTTCGGTTTTGTGAAGCTTTCACTGTATCTTGGAGGAAGGAGGCATTCCTCTCTCTGGGCTTTTGAAGCATCCCAGAGATGCCTTGCCGAAGCGTGTTTCACAGAGTCTGACACTTGCTCATTCATTGTTCTCTCCACCAGCCTGTGAGCTCTGGGAGAGTGACGAATTCGCCTCAGAACTCTCTGTGTCCCTGACGCCTAGCACGATATCTGCTATGCATTTGACAAAGTTTGCTTGAATGTGTTAATAGGAAGACCAGGAATCAGATAAGGAATAAGTATATCTTACCCTGCTAACATGAAGTATGATTAGTGACTTACAGGTTCTCCAAGGGCCCTAATTTTCTCATCCCTGAGATGAAGATCTTGCCTGTAATCTCTCGTGTCTGTTACTTGGAGGACATTTAGCCAGTTAAACAAGTGAGGTACTAAGGAGTTGCTCGTGGCGACTCCTTTTCAGCTTGCTTTTTGTCAAAATCATCATTTCAGAGGAAGTCGTTCAGATGAGTGATTTGGGCCAAGAGGAAGGATAGCACCATCTCTGGAGCCTGGAGTGCAACGGAAAGGTTGCTTTTATAATAGGTAGCCCTGGGGGCTTGTCTCAGGGTCACAGCCTCTTGGAGTATCAGTATCAGGGACCAAAGAGATTTGTCATGGAGCTTCTTCATTAAACATAGAGGATCTGGAAAGTCTAAGTAACGCTTTCAAAGTCATTGAAGTAGGCTGTCATAAAATGTAGTCTCTGACCAGGCAGTGTGGCACACATCTGTAACCCTACCATAAGAAGGCTGAGGGATCCTGAGTTCAAGGCCAGTCTGGGGTAATTAGTGAGACTCTACTAAATTAATCAAAACCAAAAATAACAAAACTGGAAAAATTTTCTGCAAAACTGGAAACATTCACCTGTATTCTTAGATTTTTTTCATTCTGCCTCCTTAAGCATCTCCATAATTAAATAAATATTTTGAATTATATTGTCTCCTGTGATGTGTGGGGATTGGAAGTATTGACATTATTCTCTGAACTTCTGTGTCACAGTTGGTTCTGCTACATAAAATCAATGACTTTTTAGCCCCCTTTGTTTGTTTTCATAGTCACGTTGTCTTGGTCTCTATCTCCCAATGTAGTGCAAGCTTGCAATCAATTTGCCCTTGGTTTGTTGTTCTGCTCTGTTTTATCTGAGAAGTGAAAAAAAGGGTAAAGAAAAGGTGGATGAACTTTACCAAGGGTAGTTGCAATGATGTATGCTAAGAGATTCAAAAAAAATCTACCCAAGGGGCCACAGTTAATGGGGAGTAGAGTTTTATATAAGATGAAATGAACATAGACCAGATAAGAAAGGGGACATTATCTGTGCAAGCTATGGAAAGACCTAATGGAAGCCCATGACCATGTCCATCATGAACACTTGGACTTGCTGCGTGTTTTATCTGTAAGTGGACAAGTCACCTCGGCTATCATGGAGGAACCTTTTTGTTCAGTCCTAAAATTTTCATACATGGTGAATATTATTGTTTTTTTCTCAGCTTCTGTGATAAAACGCTCAGATAAAAAAGGAACTTAGAAGAGGAAAGACTTTACTTGGCTTTCACTTCCAAGTCACAGTTCCTTGCTGAGGGAGGTCAGGGCGGGAACCTGAAGCAGAAACCATGGAGGAACGCTGGCTGATGGCTCACTCAAGGCTCATGGTTAGCTAGCTTTCTTATGTATCCCAGGACCACTTTCTTTGGCAACTACCATAAAGACTGGTGCTTTATTCTCCCTGAGTTTTTGCTTATGCCAACACGTCAGATTGAACCAGGAAATCCTTACATCAAATAATTTCTGTTTTCTTTTAGAAATATTTTTATTAATTCTCTGAGAATTTCATGCAGTGTACTTGAACATATTTAGCCCCTCAACTCCTCCCGTGACCATTCTTTCACCTTTATCATCCATTCCCACCTAATCTTGAGAGTATCTCTTATCTTTTCCTGTTTACCTACAAAATTTAGTTTGTGTTGCCCAACTGCCTGGTTTTGGGGTTGAAGCCTTCTCTGGTGTGCAACCAGCGGTCACACTACTAAAGGAAATCAGCTTTCCTTTCTCAGTAGCTATGAAATGCCAATATCTCATCCACCCGTGGTGGGACTATGTGCCCCCACCCCGTGCTGGGATTTTGTCTTTCTAGAGCCTCTAAAGGTTTTGTGCATGCTGTTATAATTGCTGTGAGTTCATACGTGTATCTGCCCTGTTATATGGTTTCCTTGATGTGACCAACTACTTCTGGCTCTTAAAACCTCCCAACCCTTCTTTCTCAAAGATCCATGAGAGAGAGTTGTGATGTGACTGTCCAATCAGGAGGAGCAGAGCACTCCACGGTCTTTTGTTTCTCTATGTTGACCAGTCACTGTTGACCATGATCTACTGCAAACAGAAAAATCCTTAAATAAGGGTTGAAAGAGGAATTGCTTTGAGTATAATGATAATTTATTACTATGCCTATTTAGAATAATAACAGTCTGTATTATGACTTTTAGAGTCACTGTGATAGAATATCCGGTCAAAGAAATTTAGGGAGGAAGGTGTGCAGTTGCAGCAGTATATCATGGCAGGAAAGGAATACTGAAGATAGTTCTTTCTGGAGGTAGGATCTTACTGCACAGCGTATTTATATCTTAGATGATGTACAAGGACATCTTAGAGATAGACAAGGACCAGGGCTGGTATTTATCTCAAAGTCCCCCCACTAAGTCCACACCCACCAACTAGGGTTTGTGTTCTAAAGCTTCCACTAACCCCAAACAGCAACAGCAACTCAGGACCGAATATTCAAACACTCGAGCTTGTGAGAAACATCTCAAACCCAGAGCTTAACACCCTGTTTTCTTGTGGACATGGGCATTTGTGGCATCTTCATTTAACTAGATAATGCCAATTAGTTCCCAAAAGATTGACCTCAATTTTTCTCCACTGTAGAGTGAAACATTTAATCTTATTTTTTAACTTATAATTATTATCAATTTTTTAAAAAAATAAACTTGATTAATATGAAATAATATATTAGGCATTTTTCATTTTTGTAATTGTTATGATGCTAAGAATTTTCCCACACATTTTTTTTTAGATTTTATTTCTTTGTACTTGTTTTGCAATCAAGTATTAAGATGACACCTTTTATACATTTGCTCGTATTTTCCTATGGGATTGTTTGTTTTTTTTCTGAATTGAATTTTATAATTTCCATCTATATTTGGTAATAGTTCCCCACCTTAAGTCAGAGTTAGAGTCACCATCTCAAGGACCCCTATTCTTGGAATATCCCTTCAGTATTCTGTTCAAAACTCCAATCACACCCTTGACTTTTACTTCTCTACTTATGGTCTCTGACTATGGCCTATCTTTCACTTAAATTTAAATTGAGCTGACATATTTATTTGGTTATTTTCTGGCTGTTAGTGGTCTGAGTTCTGTTTGTGTTGGCCAGCTCTAATATTGCTGGGAGCTCTGGCGAGTATGAACATACACATTCATGATTCTGATGAATTCTGCTGGTATCTTGGGTTCTGGTCTAAGGTCCTGCTCTCTCTCTCTCTCTCTTTCTCTCTCTCTCTCTCTCTCTCTCTCTGCTTGCTGTTAGATTTATCCCAGGAAAGGAATTAGCTGGGCTATTTACAAGATACATTAATAATTATTATTAATGTACAGTTTAGCTCAGGCATTTTATACTTAAACTTTCATGAAACTAATGGATGAAATGACTCTGTTAGAAAGAAAAAAAATATTCAACATTTGTCTTCTTTAGACAAGTGATAAATTCATTGGTAAATATTTGACAAACATTGAAATTGATCCATACACCTATTTGTTACTTATTCAGTTCATGGCCAATCCACACCCATTTGCAGTACTTATTATGTGAACATGATTCTATTGGATTAACTTTAACTGCCTCACCACCTGGTACACATACAAACTCAAAGGAAAGAAGAAAGCTAGTGTTCACTTCTCACTTGAATTATGTCAAAAGTTTCCTATACCTGAGTCAAATGGAAGTTTGAGGCAATGTGTCTGAAATCCATAAGACTTCCTGCAAAGTCCCAAGCATGAACCAACTTCTGCAAAGGTGACTGGTAAGCCTTTGCAAGCTTTGCATTCTCTGTATAACAGGCACCTGAAATTTCAATGTCTTTTATTTCTTTGTTTCCTGTGAGTACCTATCACACCTTTATTGTCATCATGACCACTTCTGTCTGCTTATGGTTACACAGCACTGGTTAAGACTGAAGTCTGGTTCATCTTCCTGGACCATTGTGTGCCTCTATTCTTAAAAACTTAGATGACATCTGACAAATAATATCATTTCTTTTTTCAAACCTTAATTGCCTGCACTCAGGTGACTTAGGAGCTTGGTAACCTGAGAAACTCTAGAATCTCCCTATGCAAAGTGAGGTCCAAGGATTCAGTCGATTTGGCATCATTTGGGAGTCTACTATAAATGAAGCATCAATAGGGGAGTTATCTGAGTGGACAAAGAGAGGGCCTACAACACAGGCATGAGGGCCTGCATTTGGATTAGTTATGCAAAGTGTGGGCTTATCAATGCCCGTTTGTAGCATCAGCATCCACCCATGGAGCTTTTGACCAGACAGCCTCACTGAAACAATATGCTCTAGATTCAGAGAATAAAAGAAGAAGGTGCGTAGTGATGGAACAAGACTTCAGATCTTGACACTGTGCCCTTCATATATTTGTGCATATAAATGTACACCACACATAAAATATGTGTATACTCCCGCACAGACACACAATTATACCCTTTGCCCTCTAGAAATATAGAATGTCAGGTCCCTGTCAAGACCTACTATCATAATTTTAAGAATAATTTAATATCATGCATTTTAAGAAGAAGGTCCCACTGTGATCTACATGCTTTTTCCACTCTATTGAATCTCAATTTAGTCTTAGCTATCAGAATAAATTAGGGATTTTTTTTTTATTTTAAATACATCTCCCACAAAATGGTGAGAGCAGTTTCATTTATTTGCCACAGGAGAATGTACCCTATGTTTGCGAACCAGGGTTCACAAGTCCGTGTTATAGATGGAAATGTGACTGCCACTTAGATGTGCCAGAGAGAAAATCATAGGTAAGAAACAATGAGGCGTGAATTTATGGTGCTTGCTTCTGTCCCCAGCCGCTGCCCAGTTCCACGCATCTTCTCAATCCTGGTTGTGTCCAGGACTTGAAACAACATTCGTATCCTTCTCATGGCCTGATCTTACCACCACACACTGGGTCAGCAGCCACATGTGTTCTGGCATTTGGGTTGTTGTCATGGAACAGAGCAACTGTCCACCCGTGACAGGTTCAGGACCTTGGCCTTATTAGCACTGACCTCCAAACCGAGCTTGTTATTGTGATACTCGTAGTTAGGTAATGAGTGCTTAAACACCCACTGCTTCCAATTATAATGAGTTATTGGCAATATGGTCTCAGCCCTCAAGCAACTTTTACCATCTCAAATGGGGAAATGATCTGAAGAAGTGAGAACAAAAGGCATCCGGAATGGGGAAAAAATGCAACATATAGGCCTGCAGGGTGGTTGTCTTGGGCCACATGCTGACAGCTTCATTGTTGGATGTGCTGGCATTTTAAAAATAGACACATTCTCAACCTAGGGCTGGTCTACTTCCATGCCGACACTTTATAGGGAATAGGGATGTTTGCTCGTAAAATCAAATGATTTAGAACACAGTTTTCTGGCATGGTACTCTTAGAAGGTCCTCAGTAATCATTTCCTCAGGGTGATTACCCAGAAAACCACTCATGAGGTTAACAGTCTTCATTCGTTTTTCTCTAAATTTTACTGTATCCAAGATGCAGTAAAGTATTGTAGAAAAATATGCTAAAATATATTTCGATTATAAGCAAAAATTTAGTATGTTAAATGAAAGCATTCTACCATTGAACCACACTCCAGACATTAAATTTCATTTTTTTTTTAACGAGAGGGAAACTTGTTTATACGATATACGTGGAAGAAAATATTTCCACTGTATTTGATGGAAAAGTAGAAGGATTTGTCGCTAGATTGCTTGTTTAAAGAAATGCTTTTTAGCTAAACTTGATTTTTATTTCCAACATTGGTTATTTGGAGCACTATCAGCCTTTGGGGTTATAATTTCATCAACATGTTTTAAATGATCTTGTTTGGTAATTTCTTTTGACTTAAACACGTATGTCAATTTACCATACTAGTGGTACATTTTCAAACACATTATAATTTTTTGTAGTCTTGAGGAGGGCTTTGATTTGCTTTCTTTGATTGTAGCAAGGTTTCATTTCAAAAGGTGATGAATTAGGATTTGTTCCTTCTTGGACTGAGAAACTCCCTGGAATGTACAGTGTGCCCAGGGCATCCTATGCCCATGGTTAGGGTGGTCCTGCTTCACAGTGAGTTCATAGACAAAAAGGGAAATCAAAAGAAGACAGAGACCTACATTGGAGCACTGGACTGAGCTCCCAAGGCCCAGTTGAAGAGCAGAAGGAGGGAGAACATGAACAAGGAAGTCAGGACCGAGAGGGGTGCGTGCACCCACTGAGACAGTGGGACTGATCTAATGGAAGCTCACCAAGGCCAGCTGGACTGGGACTGAATGAGCATGTGATCAAACCGGACTCTGAATGTGGCTGACAATGAGGGCTGACTGAGAAGCCAATGATAATGACACCGGGTTTTGATTCTACTGCATGTACTGGCTTTGTGGGAGCTTTGTCTGTTCGGATGCTCACCTTCCTAGTCCTGGATGGAGGGGGGAGGGCCTTGGACTTCCCACAGGGCAGGGCACCCTGCCTTCTCTTAGGACTAGAGAGGGAGGGAAGGGGGAGTGGGAAGGAAATGGGAGGATGGGAGGAGGTGGAAATTTTTAATAAATAAATAAAAGCTGGGGTGAAGCATTTTGACATGTGACTGGAAATCGTTATCATGGGATATTTTATAAGAGGTTCCATAACTTCAGAGAAAGGCTCAGTGGATCAGGGAACAAATGAACATAATCTGGGGGGGAAAAGAAGAATTTGAACATAGATAATCTTATATAAACCCTGCCCTGGAGGTGCTGAATATAAACATGGTAAACTGTGAGCCCAGTTCTCATTTCGTTGTCTCAAGGTGATGCAAACAAATAGCCTGAAGACTGGCTAAACAAAGAAATAATGGTGTGTAAACTCCCCCGTTCAGCCATGCCATCTGCACCGATTACACAGAGCGTCGGCTCTGGGTCAAACACTTCTCTGGGATAGCCAGCCAAGCAGCAAGCAGTTGAACAGACAAAATAAAAGAATACATCTTCAAAGGAAGAGAAAGGAAACACACACACACACACACACACACACACACACACACACACACACGTACAAATGACAGTCACAGAAAACAGCCAAAGTGTCTGAGGAAATGCTATAGTCCAGCCAGGAGTCCTAGAATGATGGTGTGTAGGGCATTACCTGGCAGGACACTTGAATTCTCCTGTAATTTTGTTTTTGGTTTACAGGGAATCAAGGACCTCTCTGCTTAGCATACTGGTTCTGACGCTAGTTCTGGCATCACCTGGCTATGTGGCCAGGGCCTGCAAACCCATATGGCCTCTGTGAAGTAGGGTGGCAATATTGACTTTCTCATCAAGTATCCAGAGGTGCCTACCAGATGCCACCAAGATGGCTCCGGGGCCTGTGGCACCAGGGAGTAGAAGCGGACGAAGTGTGAAGCCACCCAGCAGGCAGTTCCACAGCCTAGAGAAAGCAGCTTAGAAAACTGGGTCAGGATAGGGTGGAGATTCTAATCAGAAACGTGTGAGAAGAAACACGTATACATATTAGCCTGGTACAAATAACAAAGAAACGATGGATTAAAAGCAACAGCAGAGCTAAATGTTGCTGGCCCTGATCCTGGAGGGAAAAGGAGCTGGGATTGAAGGGGGGGGGGGGATTGCATTTTAATCCAGAAACAAAAAGGTTTGGTTTTTTACTCTTCAATTTCAAGCACCACTTTAAGTTTAATGCTCTCTCCATGATATGTGTGGAAGATGAAACCAGATGTTGTGTTAGCCAAAGTTACTAACTGCCCAACTCAGCTCCCTGAAGGCGAAGAGAAGGCATTCTCTTTGCAAACTTAATTTTACTTTTGTGAAATCATTAGGCCCTGGAAGATGCTGGGTGACAAACACTGCTGGCATGTGGTGTAGCCAAGCCTGGAGCGGTCATTTGGATAGAGTATATGGTATTAATAAGGAGCAACATGGCGGGTAGAATTTCATGGAAGTCATTTAACTTCACCCAGAGGAAAAAAAAAATCTGTGTTCTGTGAAGATATCCCCACCCATGGACAACATAATGTCATGGTGCTCTCGGAGAGTGAGAAAGCAGACTCGGATGAGCAACAGGGTAAAGAACACAGCAGAAAGCATATACATCCTTTCCAGTATGTCCAAATCTCATGTAGGTACCATTGTCTGACAATACTGTTTTATTGAACAATTGCTATAACAGTGATAAAATTTTTTGTCTTCCGTTATTTGAACATTTTCTATAGTATCCACACATTTTACATGCATTTTCTTTCTTAAAGCTGATAGCAATCTACATTGTTGATATTATTGTTACAACATTATAGATGAGAAAGCCTTACATCAAAACTAAAACCCTCTAAATATCCCTTTATTTGGGGGAATAATAATTCTCAAACCTATGTGTTTATTTACGGGGATTAGGTATGAGGAAATGGGAGATAATCCTTTAAACATAGAAGACGCACTTTAAAACAACCATGAATTTGAGTTTTAAGATAGGTGTATTTATTGTCTTATTTTGGTTGTTTATTTCATGCTACGGTATTGAGGTATTGATGTATGTGCTAAACGAATAAATTCCCGATGAATTGCCCTTTCTTTAAAGGCAGTAGCCATTCCATAGCCTGTCACACTGAAAGAGGATTTCTCCTTGAGGTCACTGGGCTGGTCTTCAAAGAGATATCTTTTTACAATTGTGTGGTGATTATTTTAGACGGATTCGATAAAAAACTCATAAAGAACCGAGCATCACCCAAGTGCATTGTGCCTTGTCTCATCGCATCCGCAGTAAATGCCTGAAGCATAGGCGCTTGAGACTTAAAGAACCTAGGCAGGTAGTTCAAGGTCAGATCGCTGAGAACTGGCGAGTTGGGATGGATCTAAAGTCCTTCTGTCTTCAGGATCTGGCCTCTTACTCACAGTGGTCAACTGCGTCTCTTGGATCAGGGTTCCTTTTCTGATGTTAGAATTAAATATTTTTGGTTACATGTCTATTCATTTCTCAGATGAGTTATTTAATTTTTTTTACAGATTTTTTTTGACTAGATGAAGTGACTTGCTCCTACCTTTATACAATTAAAATAGAAGGGAAAAGCCTCCAGTTCACAATTCTTTTATAAGTTCAGATACAGTTTTCTGAAGGTGATTTCAGGTATCCTATGGATTTTCTTAAACTTGTTTTGGTAAGGGCTTAATGGATCTTAATCCATTATTTTAGGGCTTTTGTACCTTCTAAAGTGACAGCTTCTCTCTCTTTATTTTAGCTCACACACACACACACACACACACACACACACACACACACACACACACACAAATACTTGCATACACTAATGCACTTTGTATTCAGATCCCTTCGCTCTTCAGTTTTCCCTGGATATGTGATGAACTAGGGTGCACATGTAACTGCCGTAGAAGAAGCAAGGCACTGAATCACTTATTCTCTACTGTTTGGAAAAGCCTTTCAAGGAAAGCAGGAGGTCGTGAGACCATCACAGCCCCCTCCCTGCCCCACGGCTTATCATGCCTTTTCTCTGTGCCCCATGGTTCTTTCCCTTCTTGTAGGCTCAGTGGTTAGCAATGGCAGCTTCCGTCACATCTGCATTTTAGCCCCCCTCTCAAGGGACCAAAGGGCTAAGATGAGATTGGGTGATTTTGTTTTACATAGGTACTCCATTGTTCCCTATCTACCGTCATTTGGTTAAGGTCTGGTTATGTGGCTATGCCTATTCAGCTACAAGAGACTCCTCTGGAAATTAAGGCTCTGGTTCAGGGCATTTGTCACTCTCTGGGAGCTGCTTATCTAAAGGGACAAGAGGAGGATGGATGCTAAAGTTTATTAATGATTTCTGGCACAGTTTGGCCCTCCAGCATCCAAGTATCCCTTCCCACCTGTCATTTCACATAGAGGGTGTGCTCACTGTCCTCTCAGTGGAAAAAACAGGCAAAAGTTTTCCCTACTTGCTTCCCATAGCTGAGAGCTGAGGATGTCTGAGGGATGTCATCACCTCCCTACCAGTTCACACATGGCCCCAGTAATCCCTGCATTAAATCTAACAATTCCTTACTGAGGGTAAGAAGCTCAGAGGGGAGGCTAAGCAGGGTCTGTTTAGCAGTTTTTGTTACACCTTTTTGGCCGTGCTGAACTCGCTCTCTGGACTTCCTCATTAGCTGTTCGCTCCCTTGTTTGTTGTTCTCAGTGACTCTTTATGTTTCTAGTTACATGTGTGGTAGAAGCTGCAAAGTGTGGTCCCCTTGCAAAGCATCTCTTTTTACAGCCTGCTTTCTGCTGTTGCAGGTTTGGGGACTTGGGGCTTGGCATAATGATGGTGCTCACAGGAGCTCTGACAGCCAGGCTTCCGACTGATGTCATTTCCTATATGCTGCCTATAAGTTTCAGATGACCTTGGCTATAGTTAGGTCTGTAGATTAAAACATTTGATATATTTGCTTCCGAGCACAGTCTACGCCAAGCAGTGTTCCTCTGTTTAGAGTCTTCTTCTTTGAGGTCTTTTGATGAAACAGTTTTGCATAGGAGAGCTATGCCTGTTCACTGAGTACTTGTGGTTGGACTAGCTGCCCTTGTGTGGCCCAAGAAGACCCTCCTTAGGGAGTTCATAAAGCAGGCTCTGAATAATGGCCTCCTAAGCTCTTTCAGGGAGCAGAAGCAGGTGGCTTTTCCGCAGTCACTTGGAAAGGGAGCAGATAGGAGGCACACTGTGGTTCTGCATCGTGTAGTATCTGTGTTCTGAGCGGCTATGACCTGGTGTCTTAGTCACTGCTGAGATATGTTTGGCTTTGTTACGGCGGCACCCCACCATACAGAACAGCTCTATATTAGGATTTAGGGCTGCTGAGGCTTAGAGGTGATGTGAATTAAACAAGAGAGAAGCTTATTTTCCTCCTAATGGCCCCCCGTTGAGAGATTACACAGCTAGGGGTCAGTGCCTCTGCTCTACAGCATCCATTAGAGAACAGGTTCCTTTTGATTGTTACTGTCTAGGTCTCCAGAACACCTCGCTGCTGGCTCCCACCATTGTGCCCACTTTCCCATTGGCAGGAGCTCAGAGAGTGGGAGAAGAGTTGGAGGGTAAGAAGATACCTTCAGGAAAACACAAAATGGTTTACTCACATCTCTCCAAACTGTAATTCACTGGCCAAAACAAAACCCTCAATGTCTGATAGGAGCTAGGAGGAGGTTCTGGTGAGTCAGTCCTGTGCCTAAATACAATTCAGAGGTTCAGCTGAAAGAATGAAGAGTGTATGCTGGGAGACCAGAGAGGCTCTCCCATAATGTTGCTGTTACAGACTAAGGTTAAAGCATGATTGGATTCCTGGCAGGTCTTTAACACTGTCTCCTTCATAAGCAGCAGATCCATCATGGAAAGTGATAAGAAAAACAAAATTCTATTATCCTAGCCTGTTACTTGATCAGCATTCTTTCTTCCCCTCTGTCTGTCTGTCTGTCTGCCTCCCTGCCTGCCTCTCTCTCTCTCTCTCTCTCTCTCTCTCTCTCTCTCTCTCTCTCTCTCTCTCTGTGTGTGTGTGTGTGTCTTTCTCTGTCTCTCTGTGCTCTTGCAAGTACACTGTGAATTGAATTTTAAGAAAAACTATCATAGGACAAGGGGGCATCTGTTTTAAGTGTGAATATACACTTCTTGAGTTTTTTTTAAGTCAACCACATTGTAATTCAATCTCTGTTGCTCTGTTTTTCTGTCTGTCTCCTCCAAACTCTCTCTCTTTCTCTCCATGTATGTGTGTGTTCGTGCAAGTACACTGTATATTGGGCTTTAAGAAAAACTATTGTAGAACAAGTGACCAATTGTTTTAAATGTGAATACACATCTTTTTTTTTTTTTTTGAGTTCCTTTCAGCCAACCCACATTGTAATTTCATCATAGGAATTCCATCACTGCCTTTCTGGAAAGGTGTTGTTATCACTAATTTCAAACAGCATGATTTTTTTTTTTAGACACTATTCATCTTTATCTTAACACTGACCTTGTTGGCAGCCCTGAATGGAACACGGTTTGGGAAGGATATGGGCAAAAGCAAGCATTTAATCCCAGTGAGTGAAGATGAGAGCGCAGTGAGCTATCAACCTGCTCACATAGCCTAAATTTCTGTCACCTTCAAAAACACTGAATCTGTGAGCAGAACTGCATTTCAGGTTTATCCCGGGGAATAATGTTTATTTACATTGGCAAGAGAAGGAAGCACCAAAGAGCTACGGTACCTGGAAGAGCAGATCGGGTTGAGAAATGGAGTTAGAAATTATGCATATGTATTGTTTTCTGACACTGCGCGTCCATCTGGACCAGCGACAAGTGATTTTGCTTTGACCCTGGCTGCTTTGTTATCAACTCTCATATACAAATGTCAAAAAGGCTGGGGGCATGTGCCTCTGGCTCGCCCTCCATTCACGGAGGCAGCAGAGAGCTGAAGCTGGAGCCTCTGGCAATGGTCCTATCCCAACCTTGACATTGTTGCTTTCCTCTCCACTTCCAGGAATATTTTGTCAGTTCTGTGCTGCTTCCCGCTGAGGGGTGGAGGGTTGCTGGTCTTGTTGTGCTAGGATTTTCCTGGCATTGCTGCAGTCTTGGCTTCTTGTTTGTCTCTGCTTCTGAGTGAGGCTCCATCTCAGCCGGATTGTGAGCTTGGCTTTTCTGCTCTTCTCTTTTTTCCCTTCTTCTGCAGGAATGTTTACCAGCAAAATCGCTCTCTTCAGCCCAAATCACTAGGTAGCTTAAAGTAATCTACAAAAAGCACCACACTGCTTTGTAGCTTCAACTTTCATTTCTAAAATCTGAAGTCAATTCTACTTCTGAATCTGAATCTTGTCTTCTACAGTGCAATTTAACCATTTATTTAAATAGATAATTTTAATTAGATTCAGTCAAAGCATTCTACTCTGTCTCATTCTGCTCTTTTAAGAAGGACTTGACTTGCAGGAAAGGAAACCATGGTTTATGGTGTGGCTTTGAACAGTCTTTTTGGCACATACTTCAAACCTTCAGGGAGTTAGAGTGTCCTACCTGCTTTATAACTAGAGAAATTGGTCTCTAACTGTAGAGTTGGTGCTAACGTATGTTGTTTCTGAAGGGCAAGTTTTTCTCAAAAGCCCAAAAATCATATTACAAATAAGATTATCCTTCAGGAATCCAATCTGACCCATGGTTCTAGTTTCTGACCAGCTCTTATTTGACATTTGACCCACATCCATGGGAATTGCTTTGTTTCTGCCCATGGGGACACAAAAGTCCTGGATTTTTATCCCTGGCACGACCAATAACATGCTATTTAGTGGTCAAGCATTTGAAGACACATTTTTGTTCATTTGCTATTTTTTTATAGTCCTGCTTTTTATGACCGAGAAATTACTGGCATGCTCATTTTTAACTTTGTGGTTTAACCTCCGTGCATCCCATTAAAGAAATCAATCTTCAGAAATCCCAAGTATGCTGCAGAGACCCATCATCAAATGTTTATATGAATGATTTAGAATAGGGCTAAATAATTACATTTTGTGGCCAAAAGACTTAGCTTAGAAGTTAGAGGAATAAAACATTTTGAGCATTTCTTAAATATATATTAGAAGTATGCATTTTAATATAAATTTAACAATATAAAGTCATTTTGATAGCATAGTTGAAGACTGAGAGAATCTGCCTACACCCACATTTAACTAAATTTGGCTCCTTAGATGTGAGGAAAGTAGCTGGTTAAATTGAAGTATGATTATCTGAGCCATTAATTATACAGGACATGTGAAAGGAATGAGTTCTTGCTCCTACTACCTTGAATATACTCACCCAGGACCTCCTCCTTTACAAACTCTGTCCTGCACCTCTGAGGGTGATGGAGAATGACATGGACAGGCTCCCTGTTCCAGTGAATTCAGGGTTGCAGTGCTATTATTTATTGGGCATTATTTGCATGCCAAACATGCTCTCTCCTTAGCACAGAGTTATAATTTCACACTCTACTCTTATAGGATCAGTCAGTGTGGATGTCATTATCAGCCTGTAAACTGCAAGTGAGAGAAATTAGTGGGACTAACCAGAGACGTGGGTTCAAGGAAGGCCACGTGGAACCTGCCATGAGGGAAGAGAAACAAGTTAAAGTGAAATGTAGTGCTCAACTTTTATTAGGCAAAGCACATTTCCAGAAGGGTTCTATCCAACACGCAGTTTCTGTGATGTTAATCTGTTCTGCACTGTCTCCTGCTCTGCTTCCAGTACTTGTATGACTGTGTGCAGTCTAAAAAGGTGCTCTGCTTTCCTCAATAAACAATGGAGCCCACCCCTTTTGAGATAGTTTCTTGAGGGAAGATAGGAAAATACCTTTAAATTCACTGTATCCTTTTGAGAATCATCTTGAATTTGAATATCCAGTAAAGATTCTGAGGGCCTTGTCTTTCCAAATGTGTGAGGGCTGATCTTTTTAAGTGGCTCTTAGGAAAATGTCTAGAGGTTTTTTGTTTGTTTTTTTTTTTCATCAGAGGTCATCTCCACCCCCCCCCCCCACCCTCCCACACACTGTCTCTTTTTACTTTTGGGTGACTTAGCAATCTTCACTTTGCCTGGCTATGGTATGCTGTGCTATGGGACACTGTGCTATGGGATGCAATCCTTTGGGCTGTTATGCTATGGGATGCTATCATATTGGACACTATCATATGGGATGCAATCTTATGAGATGCCATGCTATGGGATGATAGCCTGGGATGCTGAGCTATGGATGCTATCATATTAGACGCTATCATATGGGATGCAGCCCTATGGGCTGCTATGCTATGGGCTGCTATCATATTGGACATTATCATATGGGATGCTAGCCTATGGGATGCTATGCTGTGGGATGCTCTCATCCTTTGTCACGTACCTTAATATGCAAGATTTGTATCTGTGGGAGGGTCTTCTATCTATCTGTTGCTTTCATTAGTTAATTAATAAAGAAAACTTCTTGGCCTGATAGGTCAGAACATAGGTAGGCAGAGTAGACAGAACAGAATGCTGGGAAGAAGGGAAGTGAGCCAGATGTCATGGAGCTAGACACCAGGTCAGACATGCTGAATCTTCCCCAGTAAGCCACCACCTCGTGGTGCTACACACATTAATAGAAACGGGTTAATCAAGATGTGAGAATTAGCCAATAACAGGCTAGAACTAACAGACCAGGCAGTGTTTAAAAGAATACAGTTTGTGTTGTTATTGCAGATGTAAAGCTAGACGGTGGCCGGGAGCTGGGAGGTGAGAAGCGGCCCGCAGCTCCTTCTACATGTCAAGAAAATCTTTTATTACCCAATTTATTAAAATTTATTGCAAATCTCCAGGTATATTTATATGTTATTTACACGGCATTATTTGAACTCATTAATATCCTGTTTATTTTCCCTAGCTAGATTGCATTGTTCTATTGGAGGTTAAGAACTATGCTTTCTTTGCAGTCTTCCACAGAGACCTTCATGTTGGCCAGCTGTTGAACAATCAACAATATTTCTGTAATAATTAATACTACGTGAATATCTATTCAGTTGTTAATGTCACCTCTAGTGTGCCAGTTAAAATATATTCTTTGTTTGAAATCATAAACAATATGCTCATTGATTTTTTTCTTACTTTCTTTCGACATTGAGGACATTAGCCTCTTTAGGAGAATTCTCTACCCTTAATAAATGCCAAAGTCTGTGGCAAATGTACAGACCTGGTTACTCGGCACTTGGAAAAGACCAAGTCAGAAGGATTACAAGAGCACAGGAGTTCTTAGACTAACTTAGGCAGCACAGTAGGAATATCTCAAAAAGAAAAAAAAGATCCAGATGTTGCAAAGAACACACTGATTCTTAAGGAAAGTCAACAAAGTTGATCTATACAAAGATCTCCTCACCAATGGACAAACAATGCTGCATAGAAGAGAAAACTAAAATAGTCATCTGTCAGACAGAGAGATCCTATATCAGAAGGTTTGACCCTTGATATTTCTTGTCTAGGATGCTTTTTAAAAAAATAGATGTGAAGTTAAAGATATTTAAAAGGAATATTAGCAAATTGAGCATAAGAACAGGCCTTTGAATTTGTTGTGTTGGCCAATACTTATTTTCTGTTGAGTTAGATGCAAAGTGCTGTGTGGTGCTTTCAAAATAACCACAATAAATTATTAAGTATTTGTAATTTATTACACACACCAGAGGATAATATATTGCAGCGTGAGCTGATGTCACTAAACATTGCTGGTTGGAGCACTGTCTAGATATTGTGTGAGATTGTCTGAGGAAGCAGTGAGCTCATTAGTAACTCACATTACAGCGGGAGGCTGTTTTCTTCCTTATGAGGGAATTTTTTAAATTCTAGATAGGAAAATGAAAAGAATTCTGAATATGTACTTCCATTATTTAAGTTTCTTAGCGAGAACTCTCTTATTGATAGTATTAGAACAATTGCCAATGTTTTGAAAAAAAGGATCGTGTATTAAGTAAATAAGTGACAGTATTTCTTCCTTCTATTTAAACTACCTGTTTCCTGAAGCCTTGATAAATATATGCTTGGACTTCTGCCTTTATCTTTGACTGATATAAAATAGTAGTCATTGCTTTTATTTGTTAACCTAGTTACAAGCTATTTTTCCTATTATGTGTCATGTGATTTTATGAAGAATAATTCAAGTCAAACATGCAACAGCATGCCCCGGGTAAGATTAATTCATAAAGCCTGCCTACATTACCGTTTTTCATCATATCTTTGTAACCTGAGTGTTTTCATCTACTGATTCAAAGCACATCATTGGATCTATAGTTGGAGGAGAAAGAAAAACATTGTGTGTTGTTTGTTAGTTCTATTGCGACTTAGAAATCTTTAATTTATTTCACATTACTCCTGATGATTTTTGTTATTATATATTTTAACTAACGCTTTCTTCTTAGGTATTTCCTATTTTATATCTATATCTATACTATCTATCTATCTATCTATCTATCTATCTATCTATCTATCTATCTATATCCATGGCTCTCCGTCCTCACCTAAATTAAATATATTTCCTTGAAGCAGAGAACATAGTGAGACAGACTATGCACAGAAGCCGGGGCTCACCCACTGGCCATTTAACCAAACTCAGCAGATACAATTTCCTTATATCATCCGCCTCCCCAGTTTAATAAGAATAGCAGTAGTATAACTTTTCAGTGATAGCTTTGAACAGAATGGAGAGTCTAACAGATATAGTATACTACCCAGTATTTTTTTTTATCAACCTAGTAAGGAAGTATCAGTCTACGATGCATGAGAAAAAAAAAAAACAGAAGGAGAGGAGGGATGAGAGATAAATAATATTAAAGGAAACTTGAAAAGGACACAGGGAATCATTCTGTATTTATACAAAATTATGTATGTAGGTAGATAAAGAGATGAAAGATAGAGATTTAATAATAGATTAAGTGAAGTTATAGCACATTGAGTGATAATACTTCCCCCAAAAGCCATAGACTATTTAATAAAAACCCAGTACCGGGCATGAGAAATCTCCTTTCAAATTGTGGTCAGGGGAAGCCAAGAGAATCTCAAAATAGTATAGCCTTGATAATGCCTTTGGTTGCCTCCCAGAAGTTGAACGTAAGTTCCTCTTGCTGAAGACACCACACAATTTAGACATAGAACTCTGAGAATTTGAGCTGAAAAGGACACAAGAACCTCTACCCTGAAGAATAGTTTATGCAGTACTATAAGGTACCATGCAAGCCACTAATGGAGGAGAGCAATAAACGGTCCTACCCACCAGTGATGCTTATGAACCACCATAACAACCAGCACAGCCAGATATCCCCTAAAGTTGGAATAGTGGCACTTACATCTTTGCAATAACCAACAGTTGTCTTACTGAACATAAGGCCCATTCAACAGGAGGAAATTCATTCCTGCTAATGCAAACCTAGGCAACTACACATGGCTATTAAGATCATGGATTTAAAAACCTGTTTGGGAAAAGCACTTTGCTCTGGTCTGGCTCAGATATCCTCTGACTGTACTATATCTCTGTTCATGTATATCCAATAGGGAATGAGACAAGTGCCCAGACAATAGAAAACACAACATTAAACAAATGATAATAAAGGGTTCAACCAAGTTTTCACATTTTCCTGCTATCTGCTTTATCCATTATGTTAGCAGTCAAATTGTGAATAGAACTAACAAACAACACACAATGTTTTCCATTCTCCTCCAACTATAGATCCAATGATGTGCTTTGAATCAGTAGATGAAAACACTCAGGTTACAAAGATATGATGAAAAACGGCAATGTAGCCATGGTTCCTCTCATGTCTACAAATAGAGAGTTCCATATTTGATTTTTATATTCTTGTTAAATACGACATAAAAATGCATCAGTCAATAAAAAGAACTTTTTCTTTACCTCTCAAATAGGTAAGCATGCCCCTTAAAGTTTGCTTCATCTCAAAAATTGTTTCATTATTTTATTTTTTCTTTCATATTTTATTTTTTATATTTTTAATTAAAATATAATTACATAATTTTCCCCTTCCTTTCCTCCCTCCATCTCCTCCTGTTTCCCTCCATCCAACTCCTCCAGTATATCCACCCTTCTCAAATTGACAGGCTCTTTCCATTTAACAATTTTTGTTGCACATACACAAGCATATGTAAACATAACCTATTTAGTCCCTTTTTATTGTTTGCGTGTATATGATTTCAGGACAGACCACTTTGTATCGGATAGCCAATCTGGGGGCTAATCCCCAGGGGAGGCTAATTCTTCTCTCTCAACCATTATTAATTGCCTATGGTTCTTTGTCTAAGCATTGGACCCCGTGAGATTTTCCTCGCTTTTCATTAGTGTGCCTTTTGATATTGTTTTGCTTTTGTAGCCATTTTTATGAGGAGCAGTCCCATGGCAGACTTCTTGGTTTTCTGATTATTATCAGTTTTCACACACCCTCACCCACTTACCTCTTCTGTGATTTCTCTGAGCCACAAATGCAGGAGCCATATTGTGGATATAACTACTGACGTTCAGCTTATGTATATTTCTAGCTAACTCTTACATCTTGAATTAACCCAGTTCTATTATTTTGTATTTTACCACGAGGCTTGTGGTATACTGGTAAGGTTCCAAGGTGTCTGTCTCCTTTGGCAGTTACATGGTATCTCCCTGACTCTGCCTTCTTTCTCTCAGCAACTCTTCAGACTTTCTGCCTGGCTTCACTCTGTTAATCCATCGGCTGAAAGCAGCTTCTTTATTAACCAATGGCAATAAAACACATTCACAGCATACAGAGGAAAATCCCAAATCATCCAATGATCTTTGCATTGTGTACAGTTGTTTTTATTTATTTCATTTTATTTTGTTCTGTTGTTGTCTCTGCTTTGATATGGAAAAAAAGCTGCTTTGGTGAAGAGGGATAAATACACTTATCTGTGGCATAAGAATAAGATTTAGTGAAGACTCATACTCTGAGAGGGAGTTCATCCCTGAGGGCCAGGACCCAATGTGGGATAGCCCAGAAACCTGGAATAGAATCAAATAGGACTGGCAAATAAAAGGGAAAAAGTCAATGAATTGATTTCTAATGATAGTTTGCTATACTTATAGATCATTGCTTAGCCCAATTGTCATCAGAAAGGCTTTATTCAACAACTGATGAAAACAGTTACAGAGACCCACAGCCAAACCTTGGGTCTAGGACTTTGGGGAATCCTGCAGAAGAAAGGGAAGAAATATTGTAGGAGCCAATTGAGTCAAAGGCACTAGAAGAAAGCACACAGAATCAACTAATTTGGGCTCACAGGGTCTCAAAAAGACTAATCTGACAACCAGGAAGCCTGTATGGAGCTGACCTAGACCCTCTGCATGTGTGGGACAGTTGTATAACTTGATCTTCTTGTGAAACTCCTAATATTGGGAGCAGGGACTATCTCTGACTCTATTCCTGATTATGGGACCCTTTTCTCCTACCAGATTGCTTTGTTCAGCCTTGATAGAAGAGAAGGTACCTAATCTCACCACAACTTGATGTACCATGGTTGGCTGATATCCATGGGAGGCCCACCTATATCTGAAGAGAAACAGTGGATGATGAGTGGATGAGAGATTGTTGGTAGGGAGGTAGGAGTAGGAACTTGGAAGAGGAGGAAGGGGGAACTTTTATTGGGATATAAAAACAAACAAAAAAATAAACAAGCAAAAACCAAATCAAGCCAAACCAAAACAAACAAATAATAAAATTTAGAATATAGCTATGAAATTACGCTGGACTGGCAAAGCAGCAGACCTCTCCATCCCAGGAACCGGCTATGTTTCTAGACTCAATTTTCCTTCTGTTAATTTGGTCTGAAGTAGAATTAGACAACTCTTGGTTGATATCAACATTGTAAGTGCCACTATTGTGCATTTTTGGATATCTTGCCATATAGGTCATAGTTGTGGTTAATAGGTGTCATAGAGGGGTAGGACTATGACTCTTTCCTCCTTTTGGCAGCTTACATAGCATGTTCTGGGGTCATAGAAGCTAGATGGTAGGAAGGAGGCTGTCATGTTAGATCTAGCTTGAATAATCTCTGTCCTGTGTCCTAAGTGTATGGTGCCTTCAGCAACAGGGTTTATTTTCAACCTCCGAGAAGCATACAAGGACAACATCAGTAGCCTTTATTATTTTGGGTTAGTCATTTGGATTAAAGCTGACCAACCATTTAGATGAAGATTTCTTGTGTCTGGTACTGACTGGGGTTTTTGTTAGTCTGGTTCTTGTGGGGATAATTGTCAACCCACATGATACATCTTTGTATGCCTATACACTCAAATGCATTGTGCATAATTTAAGGTTAATAAAAAAAGTAGCATTCCTTGAGGCTTTATAAAACAATGCTGGTGTTATATGTCCCTCCTTCCTCCTTTTCCTTCTGTATTCAACTTCCTCCTCACTCCCAAGTTTCAGCTCCTTCTCCATTTTTCTAGTCAGTTCTTCACTTCACTGTATCCTGTTGCTTCCCTTTCAACTTTCTATCATCCTTCATACTTTCCTTGTTTCTTCAGTTACTCCATGTTATATACTCATACCTAATCATTTGGAGGTAGGAAATAGAGATGAGATAGAACATTCATCATTTGTCTTGATGGGTCTTGATTACCTCACTCAATCTTGTTTTAGATCTATCTATTTACCTGCAAATTTCATGGTTTCAGTTTTCCTTATAGTTGAATAATATTCCATAGAGTATATGTTAACACATGGGTTATTATCCATTCAGCAGTTGGAGGATACTAGGGTTGTCTCCATCTTCTAGCTACTATGAACAAGAACACAATGAACATGCCTGAGAAAGTATTTGAGGAATTAGGCTGCTGAGTCCTAGGACACATGCCAGGGGTGGTGTAGCTGCGTCATACGGTGTATTTCCTTTTTTTTTTTTTTTGATTTTTGAAAATTCTCCATACTAATTTCCAGAGTGGCTGGACTAATTTACATGCTTCAACATGGTTGTCAATTGTTTTGTTGATCCTGGCTACTCTGATTGGAGTGAACTGAAATCTGAGTTACTTTCATTTGGAGTTTTCTTATTGCTAAGGATGATGAACACTCTAAAGTATTTCTTGAGAACTCTGTTTAGATTCCTAGTCTATCTTTTAATTGTATCATTGCTTTCTTGACTTAGTTTTTTTTTTTTAGCTCTTTGTACACTTAGTATATGTGTACTCTGTCAGATATGTAGTTGGCAATGATTCCCTTTTATTCTGTGGGTTTCTCCTTCACTCCATTGATCTCGGCCATTCTGATTGGGGTGAAGTGAAATCTGAGTTGCTTTCATTTGTGGTTCACTCAATTTTTTCCTTGGTTGCACAGAAGATTCATAATTTTACAATGCCCCATTTGTCAATCGTTGGCCTTAATTCTTGGGCAAACAGAATCCCATTTACAAAGTCCTTTCCTATACCTAGATCACCTAGGGTTCTGCCTATGTTTGCTTCTAACATTTTTTTTTTCATTTTGGATTTCAAATTGTTTATTTTAAAAATCTCATGTAAGTTTGAAAATCTGCAGTGCTCCAGAATGTTAGTCAGTAGCTCCCGTGACTCTGTTGATTAAGCGTGAGTCTTACATTCTCCAGGCCATTGCTTTAGTTTTTAGGCAGGTTCTCACTGACTTGCTCACATGAACCTGGTGTATAGAACAGTCAGACCTTGAACTTGTCAACTTCTCACATGTTTCTTGAGAACAGTTAAGGCTACAGGATAGGTTGCTATTTAAATTGAAATCAAATAAAATTAAAATATCAGTTTGTTAGGTAATAGGGTCACCTTTTACATCTGTAATAGCCATATGTTGCTTCTGGCTACTGTATTGGAGGAGGCTGGTGTATATTGATCACTATTACTTGCACACAAAGCTCTTTTGGACAAAACCAAATAGATTGCAAATAAAACTATTGCCTTCCCAATGAGGCAAAATGATAACTTGCTCCCCTTGCTTATGATATATCTTAATTTTAATTTCATTTATGTTTGTAAAACCAATATGCTATCTCTTTCTCAGTCTCCTAACTTACTTATTAATTACTTAAATTTAAATAAATATACTCTCTCCCTATTTTCTCGCTTTCTCTCAATTCAATCCAGATTTCTCGACTGAACGTGTGTAAAAGCTCCTGCCGGAGCTCGTTAAATGAATCAACACCTTTGCCTCCAAGCAGCCTGCTTCCTGATTTGTAGACTCACATAGTCTTTTGAGTGTGGCACATGGCTTTTCTGAGTCAGGTAGATTGCATGAAGGCACTGAATCACTTTGTATATAAGATATTCTGAGAGGTCTCCCTTCCCTCCCTCCTCCTCTCCCTCTGACTTTTTCTTCTTTTTTTCCCTCCTTCCTTTCATCCAACTTCCATTCATTCTTTCTTCCTTCATATCTTTACAATGCTTTATTATAGGTTTTTATATTTATAAAAATAAACTTCATACTTATTACAAAGGTAGTGTACAATATTTAGTAAGTCATACTGATTTTTATATTATATACCATTTTTACATTTTGTCAGAAGATGTGCCCAGTCAAGGGTGGGGGAAATTTAAAAGTAAGTCCCCAGTTTTAAAATAATTTATTATTATTTTTATTATTATTATTTATTATTTCTAACTCTGTGTATTTATGTGTCTGTGTACACGTGAAGGTACCTGCAGAGGTCAGAGATATTGGGTCCTCTGGAGCTGGGGTTACAGACCATTATGAGCTACCCAACACAAGTGCAAGGGGCTGGATTCAATCCTCTGGAATGAGTGCTTTTAGCTACTAAGGTCCATCTTCAGCTTAAGTTTCCAGATTTTAAATGTCAGAATAAAGCAGGATGGAAGGTCTAGTGAAATTTTACTAGAAGACATTCAATAGAGAGTATTACACATTCATCTGTTTACTATTCCAACAACTCTGCGTTTACATCACTAAGAGCTCGGCTTTGCAGGTCCTTGGAGACCCAGAGTTAGAGACACATCTTTAACCTTATAGAGACAAAAGTCTAGGTAGGTAATCCCAGCACTCGGGAGGCAGAGACAGGAGGATCTCTGTGAGTTCGAGGCCAGCCTGGTCTACAAGAGCTAGTTCCAGGACAGGAACAAAAAGCTACAGAGAAACCCTGTCTCCAAAATCCAAAAAAAAAAAAAAGTCTAGGTAGGAAAATCAACAACCAAAAGGGCTGTCAAAAGGCAATGAGATAAACGCTCTGGTGAAAGAATTTTGGTCTTTGATGGTGTTGTATCAGATGTGCATTTGAAACTGGCAAAGCATAGAATTCAGAGTAGCCTATGATGAGTCAGGGAGGGCATGTTCGGATGAAGGCTCATCTACACAAGTCTTTGTGTTGCTGAGCTGGTGTGATGTGAAGGGGCTAAATTAGACACAAGTCTGAGCTGGATTATATGTTAAACCATGGCACTAAGTTTTGGTTTTGAAGTAAATAAAAGACATTCCATAAAGATTTGAGCAGAGAAACAACCTCTTTCAGACCAATATTTTAGACCACGTGTGATACCAACCACTGAAACAGAGGCAATTATGTGGCAGAAGAATTTCCTGTGGTAATCCATGTGAGGGGTGAGAGCATAGCAGAGGGAAGGGGAGATATGTTTGTAAAGATTTGGGGTTTGAATCACCAGTGCCCTATGATACACTAAACAAGGCTAAGTAAGCACGGTGAGCAGGCTAGGATAATTGGATAGGATTCTGTTAAAATTATTGTTGCAGAAATCGCTCTATGGGTGAAAGACTAGGTTAAATGATACAGTCCTTTTACAGGTCTATGAGTCATAACTTAAAATTTTATTAACTTTCAGGTCAACTAATTATCATAAAATGCAATAAATCTAAAATTTAGCATCTGCACTAGGAAAACATTATATCAGTGCCATTCCCTATTGGCAAGGCTCATGGGCAATAATATATTGTTGGTAAAGGTATCATTTGGTATATATCTTTTCAAAAATTATTTTAATAATGTGTAGTTGTCTATGCCTGTGTGAATATGTGCACATGAATGCCTGTCTGTGCCTGTGAGGTCCCCCTGGAACTGGAGTTACAGCTGTGAGTTGCTCTACATGTGGGCAGGAAACCCAACTTGGGTCCTCAGAAAGAGCAGCAGTACTCTCATATCAGGACATACATAGAGCCTGGTCCACTTTGTCTGAAAGTCAGAGAGTTTGAACTTATTTTTGCTCTTTCGAAGTTGTTGACAACAGGTGTGCCTACAAAACAAGATATCCTGATCTAGGGTGTGGTTACTTGGTGTTTTATGTAGAGATGGATCTGCTCTACCCTGACCAAAGGTCAGAGAATTCGAGCCCACTTTTGCTCCTTCTATTAAAATAGGAGATTTGACATAGGGAGTGGCTGTCTACAGGATACTTGGTCTAGAGTGTGTTCGCTGCCCTAAACATCAAATGCTTTAGTCAAGATACTCACACCCCTACCCTGGAATGTACGAACCTGCTGTGGCTAGGATCGTGGCAGAATTCACCCCAAAAAGGTGGCTCATGACATATGGTGCCTATATGTGCAACCAGTGGTACAGAGAGGCAGGCGATGGACACCGCATAAATGAGGCACCTCAGGTATAAGAGTAAAGGGTGAGTACTCAAATAAATATAAAATGTTGAAAGGCAGTGATAAAATATTGGGAGGAAGGCTGTAAATATTTGTATATTTGGGACAAGGAAATAGTAGTCAACTGTTTGTACAGTCTCTTGGATATATTTTACTAGCCAGAGGAGCTGGGATCTCTCTAGCTCCTGATTAAAATTTTTTGAAAAATAGTTTAATTTGATGTACTAAAAGTTGTAAATGAACCAACCCAGCCATGAGCTTTGTAACACAGAGTATATAGAAAACAGGATATAAGAAAGTAACTACATTAGTGAAGTATGTATTGCTGTGGCATTTAGTTCTGTGAAGTATGGATTATGATCTGTAGGTCCAAGAACAAGGATGGGTAGTTCAGTTTCCTTCTATTAATTCCACAGAAGATAAGGTAGCTGAGAAAATGATGACTCCATGAACAGTACAGTGTGTGCAGACATTCCACGCTTTGTCAGAACCCACTATTACTTTCCTTTCTCTTATAAATAGATTGAAGGAATGCCAATGCTCATTGGCCTTCATGCTCAGTGGCGCCCCCAATGTAAGAAAGTATAGTTACATTCAGAATCACAGACAGTGGTAGGTTTCTGTGGGTAAGTCCATAATGCCTTTAACGCTAAGATGGTGACTGTATAGGCGGCATCTTTGCTCCATTATTTTCTTTAGCCTTCATTCTTCATATTTTCGTGCTGTGATGCCATGGTGATATTTTAACAATTATAAAAGAAAATAAAAACAGAGTCTTATTTTTGTTTCAAGATTGTATTGTTTTGCCCCTCAGCTTCCCCACAAGACGGCTTGTTATTATTCTTCCCAATTTAGAGGAGTTAGATATTTAATAATAGAACCCATGTGCAGAGGTTTTAGCATCACATTCTGCTTTCTAAAAATTCATTCAGCACCAATTTCACAGAAGCCCACCTACACTCTTTGAGCTATTTAATTTTTCACAGTTTTGTGCTCATGTTGTGCTATGGCAGCTGTGCGAAAAGAAATTGAATCCTAACCAATCTGCAGAAAAAGAGAAGAAATACATATTCTAGAAAAGATAAATCTAGTGTTATTTTAGAAAACTTCTTCAGCTTGATAACACAGAGGACAAAAAAAAAAAAAGGCCCCTGTTGTTGAGTCTTGCTCTCTGGGTAGCATTAACCCTAAATTGCTAAAGCATTTCCTAATTTCTGGATGCTATAGCCTTTTTTATCTTCCTTCTAGTCCCTCCCAATTTGCAGAATTTTCTCTTTCCCTCATGCCAATCAGGGTCTTGCCAGCAGGATTCCAACGAATATTCACCAGACACATCTCTTCTGGAAGTAGCCTTTATTACGGGTTTGGTCCACATAAATGGATTTTTTTTTTTGCCCTTCTGGTTCCTCACTAAAGTCCCACATATATTTTAAACTCCAGGAACTTGTGTCCGTTAATTTCCTTCACACAATGCTATATAACCAACTAGAATGTGATAAGAACTTTATTCTTACTTTAAAAATTTAAATTTTAATTAACATATAATTGAATCATTTTCCATTTCCTTTTCTCCCTCATTCCCTCCCATGTACTTTCACCCCTTGCTCCCTTTTAAATTCATGGCTTCTTTTTCATATATATATATATGTGTGTGTGTGTGTGTGTGTGTGTGTGTGTGTGTGTGTGTGTGTGTGTGAATTTTATATATATGTATATATATATGAGCAAATACATATATAAGCATACTATAATGTATACACATTATAAATATATTATAAATATGCTCAAATATATAAATACAACCCATTCAGTCCATGTAGTGTTGCTCGTATGTACATGATTTCAGGGCTGACTACTTGAAATTGGCCAACTAATTATAAGTCCCTTCCTTGGGGAAGACTATACTCCTGGCTCTCTGGATTCCTTAGTTTACTGCAGTTTTTTGTCTAGGAAGGTGGAAAAGAACTTGATGTTTGCTGAGACCATTAATAGTCACAAATATTTGTAGTCCTTATTTTCTAAAAAGGGAGGAAGCGGGGGCAGAGGGACAGAGGGTGTGTGAGAAGGAGAGGAGAGAGAAAGGAAGATAAAAAGCATACACTACTCATTGTGAGGATTGTGGGCATGAGTTGATGGAAGGTGAAGAACTATTGTTTTTAGTAGACATTGTGAGCACTAGATTTCCTACAGTCTCTGTATCGGGAATATTGGGGAGACTCAGAGAGATTACATGCTTTAAGCCCTGCCATAGAATGACAAGAAGCAGGGAAAGAACTTAATGTGTTTTGAGCTGTGTGATTTTCTCAAATTTTATGCCCAAGTAGTGTCATCAAACCTCTGAGACCTAATATGAATATTTATCATTTGATATTAAAATGAAGGAATGCCTTATGAATCTAATTCCTTCATTTTCTCCATCAATTTGATTCCATATTTTCTTAGGATCGGGATCTGGCCTTGAGTCCCCTGCCTTTTCAGCCCTCTGCATGAGATGATTCTCTCTCTGGCTGGGCTTGTGTTTGAATCCCTTTTCTCCTAGTTCAGTGCCTAGGGACTATTAAGTCCCTCCGTTCTCTCTGTGGACTGGAAGTAGGTAAACTGGAAAATAAGTCATTGTAAAGTCTTTCTGGAACACTAAGAGGTAATTAATTCCAGATTTCCTCAATGTATACCATATATTTAAAACTACATGTGGGTACATTCCAATCACAGATTAATGAAATCTGTGCTTTATTTCTCACCTTGGATTCATTAAGTTTCAGGCTGAATGAGTTAGCTGAAATTTGCCGAAAGCTTTTCCAGATCTTCCTCTGGCCTCTTGAGGTAACCTTGATCAGGGTGCTGCCTGGGGGTGTGAATGACAGCCACTGGCATATTTCCTCATCTCCTAAGTCACTACCGAACACCCACAGACTCGGAGCTTTGTTTACTGCCAGCTGGAATACTGGAGAACCGACACTCATACTCGGCCCACTAATACCCGCTCCTCCTGTGCTCCCCTCTGCCGCGCTCCCATTCTGCCGTGGAGCCTCACTTTCTTTGTGTTCCTTGAAATGCTTAGAGAATATTACCTGGGTGGTAATTGTCCATATGTAAAAGAGCTCTTATTCATTTATTTTTTGGCTCTAACAATAGATATAATACTGAGTGACAAATCGTACCAGATAGAGTACTGGTTATTTAGTTTCAATGATATGACTCTATGTCATTAAAACCAGTTATTACACTTGTCTCTCATGATAATAGTCCTGACTTTGATCTCCAGTAACACTAAATAGGAAAAACAAAACAAAAACGAACAAAAAACCCACCTAGTTACTGATACATCTGAAAGGTGTCTTTGGCGTTTAAATGTGAAACAACTTATAAATAGGTTAGAAGTTGGCACCAAGAAAGCTGGTTCTTTAACCATGAAAATGTGATTTCCATGTGTTCTTATTTCAGAAAATATATACTATTGCCTGGCCTGTGTTCATAAGCGGATTGAACAGGCAGGTAACCCAAACAAACAAGCAAACAAATTAATACAAGATAATACAGGCACAAGTGTCAATAGACAGACAGGTTTTAAAGAAAAACTCACTAAGGGAAGATGCTTGCCTAAAACATAGAATCCAAATCATGAAGCTCATATGCCTTTACAAAGGAATGTGATTGCTTAACCCATATCATGTCATATGCAGTAAACTGTACTTGATAAAGAATTTGTCCCACTCTCTCATTTGATCTGATCTCAAACAAAAATTGTCTTCAACACAGTTAACTATTTCATTGTCTCCATATTTCCACATAGCATGTTTATACTGATTTATCTTGATTTATTTACTTATAAAACAATTTTTTCTCATTTTATGTACTAATCCCAGCTTGCACTCTCTCCTCTTTTCCTTCTGCCCCCATTTTTCCCCACTGTACCCCCCCCATCTATTTCTTAGGGACAGTAAGGCTTGATGCAGAGTCAAAAGAGTCTGGGATTTCCTAATTTTTAAGCCTTGATCCTTATTGTTTTCATAATGTGATGACTTAATTCCCTACACTACACAGATTGGAAACAGACAGACAAAAACACAGACAGAGGCACACCCATGCATGTACAAGCAAGCATATAGATTTTCTCCTCTGAAAGTTCTAGTGATAATCTGTGCAATTTTTCTTTAATTAGTTTTCAGTGGTTATATTATTATAATTGTGCACATGATGCTACAGTTGGTCTAGATATAATACTAAAAATAACTTTCATCTTATGCAACATTTGAGGTTGTTTTGGAATTAATCCTATTTCTTAGTCATATGATTGATTTTTATATATCTTTTATCCACTCATCCCCAGCCTCTGACAGAACTAGACATATTCTTTTGGTGCATCTAAACACCCAAACAAACAAAACCCCAAAAGAGCTCTGCTTATGTTTTACTTGGAGAGACTTCTTGGAGAGTTTTCCATTGCCCCACTTTGATCTGGATTTGATGATTTGCTTGTTGATAAATTTAACATGGGCCTCTACTGTCATCACTTTGAGAAACCCCATTACCTGCTCTATAGGCTTTGGGTTTTCTTTTTTTATTATTATTATTTCCTTTTTGTTTGGATGACATATGTTCTCCAGAAGCTTTCCATTAAAAATGTGTAGGAATTAAATATTCCTGAGATTCCTGCACATCTAAACTTGCCTTTATTCTATCCACACACCATAGGATTTATAGTTTAACCGACTCTTTGTTTGTCCAGAGACAGACTCTGGAGATGGTACTTTATACAGTAAGTCACAGCCATGTGGCAATACACAGACTAATGGAGATGGGCTTGTTTAGGATGTAAGAGCTAGCCAATAAGAAACTAGAGCTAATAGGCCAAACAGTGATTTAATTAATACTGTTTCTGTGTGGTTATTTTATGGTCTGAAGAGCCAGGAACAAACAAGCGGCCTTCTGCTACAGACAAGATGCCTCCTACCACACATGAGCTCCCATGAGCCCAGGTTATCTGTCTCTGTGGGTTCTCACATCATGACCTTGACACCCCTGGCACGTACAATTCTTCCTGTTTCTTCCACATAGTCTCCCCCATCAAGACATCTCTTCTGTTACTGTTCCCTCCATCCCACCCGCAACCCACCCAGCCTGATCCTTAATGTTCCCATCCCCCTCAACTCAAGGGGTGTGGGAAGATGAAACAGGATAGAAAACTGTGGAAGAGAGGTGTAAGGATGAGCTGGGAAGGCCATTGTTAACAGGAAATGGAAGCCAGTAAGGGATAGACCTCCATGAGATGTCTTCAAGCTTGTCCCTCATGCTCACTTCATTTTTATTAAACTGTCAAGGCACTATAGCTACTGCCACCTGCCACCTGGTAGAGGTTCTAAAACTCTTACAATAATTGTCTTTTAAGTCACCCAATCATACTCTGACTACGGAAGCCACAATTTAGACTGTAAAGTTGGACACATTTTCTGTTTCCGTTAGCTGTTTTCCTGTAGGCTTTTAAGAAAGTAACTTATTGTATTTTACATGATGTTCTGTTTCCATATTAGAACTTACCTAATTCACAGTACTCATGAGAGGTAGAGTATGTGGTATTCATAGAAACACAAATGTCGAAATTCAAGAGTTTAGAGGTCATTTTACCAAGGACTCTTCTTTTTACCCAAGAACCGATCACTGGACTGAGTGATTGTGTGTCCTCCTCAAGGTCATGGTAGGGGCAGGGCCATACTCTAGTGTGGGGATAAGAACATAATTCCACAGCATTCATGGTTTTGTCATAATGATAGAATTCAGGCTTCTATTATGACATTTATGTTTCCGACTTTCTTTCTCAAAGATGAACTGCTTTTCATTTACAGATATTTACATGCCATATATATGAATAAAGCATAATACATTTGTAAGGAAAATGAATTTGATTCAGGAGTCACTTCATGAGTGGAAATTGTACAGATTATATTACAGAAATGTAGGAGACAACAATTATTTTCCTTTTGTCATTTATAGTTCTGAGGAATTTTCGTGTTTGAACTTGGATGCTTAAAGGGTTAAAGCTTCCCATTTTTCTACGAAACCCCTGAATAAACGGTATAATTAATATAGTAAAGTACAATTAATATAAATCAATATAATAAGACAAAATTTTATAGAACCCTAGCTATAGTTTTATAACAATGAAGGGTATACTATTTTTGTTTCAATGAAAGTATTTTGGTAATTAATCCATATATTATATATTATGCAATTTTTGAACTGGTGTTTCCATTATAAAATGTATAACAGGAATAGATTTTTTTTTTTTTTTTGCTTTTTCGAGACAGGGTTTCTCTGTGGTTTTGGAGCCTGTCCTGGAACTAGCTCTGTAGACCAGGCTGGTCTCGAACTCACAGAGATCCTCCTGCCTCTGCCTCCCGAGTGCTGGGATTAAAGGCGTGCGCCACCACCGCCCGGCAGGAATAGATTTTTTAAAAAATACTTCGAGGTTTTGCTATGTGGTAATATTAAAATAAGGCCATTCAAGCCAGAGATAGTTGCATGGTGGGTTGTGATTAGCATTTATTAAAACCAGCTGGAATTCTTGGTGCTCAGGACTCACACTTTGCCATTTCCCCCTCAAGGAACCATATCAATGGCTAATGACATGCTCAATATTCCTCCCACCTCCAGGTGAATTGTCTTTTCCTTATCATGGAAAAGTGCCATTAAATACTCTTCAATACATAGATGTAGGGTATTTATTGTAGTATTTTAAAATTATAAATGGCAATTACATTTTAATGAGAGATGCCATGCATTAGAAATGGTTGTTATTTTAATATTTCTGGGTGCTAAATGAATCCAATGGGCTTTTCTTTTGAAGTGCTTTCTGATATGTGCTTCTGGCTCCTGCCAAGGCACCATATACATCCATTCTGACCATGTTTTTACAAGGTCACTAGCAGGAGCCAGTAGATCTTATTTACCAGGTTCCAGTCTCTTGATTCTGTATCCCGAAGATGTAATGTACTGTAGTGAGCGCGTCTCACACCAAGTTGTCCAACACTCTACTTTGTATTGTTCCTTAGGAGCTCCTTAAGACCAGAGAATGAGTCCTATTCACTTTTTAAACATCAGATTCCAGCATAGTGCTCAGAGTGTACAAAGAACTCAGTTAATGTTCTGTGGGAGAAGACAAATATGCTTGAGCCTGTGGGTAGAGGACCTGCAGAATATTTTTTTGCTGAGAATACTAGTGAATGAGAATTCTTCGCAAACTGAACTGACCTAGAACATTTCATTAAACTTATAAAATGTTGGCATTCACATTTTGACTGTATTCTTTTACCAAGTGATACTCTGTTTAATTATATGTACCAAACAGAATAATGGCCACAGAGGCAATCACTGAGAGGTAATAGCAGAGCGCAGTGCCTATCCTTAGTTATTTGGATGAAGTTTGTGAGCATGCATTTGACAAAACCAGCTGTGGGGCCTTTTATAAAAGAAGTTGTTGTGTCGACCCACATTTTTGAGGCACCAGGAAATTATAAAAGTGAAGTGAGATGTTAAAATGTGATGAACTAATATTTTCTATTCAAATGCTTTATTTTCCATTTGTTCTGGAATGAATCTTTTAAGGAGAAAATAATAGAGTTAATATGTTTAGGGTGGGATGTCTTACATCTCAAGATACTAATTACTGTCTATTTTAGATAAAAATCTGGTCTATAACTTATTTTTAACAAGAATCCTTTAAAGAATGACATTACCAGCCATTTATTATCTAAAAAAAAATTCCATTAACTCTTCTCTCTTAGTGTGGTTGGAATCCAAGACATTTTCTAGACAATTGTATATTTAACCCCTTCATATTGCACCATGTTAATATAGACCAACTCCTGCTGTGGCAAATGATTTTGGCATTACCAAGAGTCAAGCTTCAAGTGGCTTGAAAGTTGGTTGAAAGGGGGCATTTTACATGTTTTGTGCTTACATTTGTCCCATTTCCTTTGTCACTGCTATACACTGGTCACAGCAGGAGCCCTGCTCTTGAAGTTGCTTCGCTAAAATGATAATGTCCTCTCTATTCTCAGTCCCCTCTTCCTTAAATTGAGAATGTCACCCCTACTTTGAGTATCTATTGAAATACTTCCTTGAACAAAGACATCCGATTGAAAGCTAGTAAGCAGCTGTGTTGAGAACAAGAATAAAATGGAGTCTGATACTTAATGGAGATTCTCATGGCTTGTGATCTCTTATCCTTCTTCTGAGATGCTATAGATTCTCCTGTTTGGTATTTGGGGAAGTGCTGCAGTAGTGTGTGTGTGTGAATATGCTTTGCCTTTTTGTGACTCACATGACTATAAGGCACGAGCATGCTTATCTTTGTATAGATCAGTTCATGGTATCATAGAGTGGGGTGCATTGCTTATTATTTGTGCTTCTCATATCAAATGGATGCCTACAAGGATATACCTCACATATCCAATTAATGTCTACTAGCACCTACAACTGTCTTGTATGGGGACTCTGTGATGTCAGAAACCCTTGGCGTATTGTTCATTGATGTTATCCTTTGTCTTAAACAGATAACCTGATGCATATCATTCACAAAATATTTGTCAAATCACCGAGGAAAAACAGAGATGATTAATATCTTCCTTCCCACCTGATGGAATTATAGGATGAATTTCTAAGCTAAGTCACTAATTCTGAAATGGACTTAGTGCAAAATATGATGTTTTTTCTTCTTTCTTTCTCTAAATCCGGAATGGATGAGAGAAATTTAAGCAATGCTCATTTCGGTTCAGTACTGTCTTTGGCATAACGATTTTCCTGGGCAATGGGCTGGAAAATGTGAACTTTTTCTTCCCTGGATCTGTTCATATTGGGCACTTGAGCAAGTAGGAAGTTTGAGGCCTTCCTGTCATATTGTTGGCCTCAGTGTTTGGAGCCCTACTTCAGAGTGGCAAAAACAACTGTGCAAAACCAAAATTTCAAAAGATTCTCTTAAAGTACTTAATGTGAAAGGAAATGCACAAAGCACATGAATAGAACTCATTTTACCCAGTAAAATGCTTTTGGCTATTTTGACATCCCCGAGTATCTGCTTGTTGCCTACTTCTGTGAGAACTTCATGGCTGGATGTCTGTTTTCTCTTTTTCCCTCTCTGTCTCATCTTCTTGGCCATTCCTCCATATCATAGCTTCCTCAGCATCATAGAGTTTGATCGTGGAGAGATTTGTAGACATTGTACCACCCTATTCCTCAAGATGATCATTGGCTCCATGATGAGTGATGGTTGTGTTTGCCTGGCGTAAACACTGACTTGGGGAGCCTGATTCATTCCAGTCTGCTTTCTGCCTGGACTCTTACAATGGAGACTGGTAGTAGAAGGGGCCCCTGGGATTGTGTGGTTATTTTTTTTGTTTGTTTATTCTTTTTTAAAAAAATATTTATTTATTTATTTATTATGGATACAATATTCTGTTTGCATATATGCCTGCTAGAAGAGGACAACAGACCTCATTACAGATGGTTGTGAGCCACCATGTGGTTGCTGGGAATTGAACTCGGGTCCTTTGGAAGAACACGCAATGCTCTTCACCACTGAGCCATCTCTCCAGCCCCTTGTTTATTCTTTTTATATTTTCTCTGTAGCTTTTGGTTCCTGTCCTGGAACTAGGTCTTTTAGACCAGGCTGGCCTCGAACTCACAGAGATCCACCTGCCTCTGCCTCCCAAGTGCTGGGATTAAAGGTGTGCACCACCTCCACCTGGCAGCTTGTTTGCTTCTCTAAGGACTGTTCCTACTGCTGTCATGCAGGGCACTTTTGAGAATGGCCATGCTTGATTCATGTCTTGTCTATACAGGGAGTTTCTTCTCTGATAGCATTGGCTTCTCAGGGTCTGTTTAAGAGTGTGGGATGGAATTTCATGGAGGAAGGAGAAAGAGGGAGTGGGATGGGGAGTAGGAGGAGAAGAGGGAGAAGGAGAGTAGGTTTGGGTGCAGTTTTACTCTTGGAGTCCATGTTAGTAAAGATAGCACTTTTCCTTCACAGTGATGTGCCCAATAAATCTGCCCTCTCACCAAGTGCATTTTGAGCTGACAAACTTCCAGTTTCTTCATGCTGTGCACTTTCCTGCCAAGTCCCAGTTGCACATCACATGAGGAGGTGAAAATATTGTTACAAGAGGTGTGATTACACTTATTTGAACCCTAGAAGGAATTTTACACAATTCCCACTAAAGAACCAATTATAGCATGCCAATTTGTTATTTTATTTACCTCTTTAGAAAGATAGAATGAAATGATGCTATGGGTATTTAGGGTGGAAATCATGTGCTTCTACTGCCTTTAAAAATTAAAAAAAATTATCTGTATGTTTTGGTCACTCATACAGATAAATAGAAGTTGAACAACTATCATATTTTGTTAGATTATTAGAACACACTCATAACTACCAATAACTTCTTATTGTTATACAAATTAATAATTTAAACTAAAAGTATTTTTAACAACTGATAAAATGATACTTTTCTTGTGCACTCCAAGTAGTATTCAGTATAGATTCATCAAGTTATACAATTAGGCTGGGTATAGTAATAGTGGTGAATGCCTGTAATCTCAGTACTGACAAGGCAGATGCAGAAGGATCAGAAGCTGAAGGTCATCGTTGGTAATATGGTGGGTTTAAGAATAGCCCGGGCTACAGGATACATTGGCTTAAACTTGTACAATCAGAAATTTGGCATATTTATAAGATTTTTGACTTGGTATATCCCAATGAAACTCAATGGTAGTTGTGTTGTTTTATTAAAAATTGTATTTGGTATCCTATACATGGCTTAGTAAGTAATTTCATCCTAATAAGTTAATCCTCAATTCTCATCACAGTTGGAACTTGGTACTGTGGTATTGTTTTTTCCCCCACATATTGTACTGCTAATAGAGATTTGTGTATCTATTAAAAATAAGCAATACCTAAAACCAAATCTTTATCCCTTCAGATGTTTTTTTCTAACAAAACTTTTCTATCAAAAATACTTGGAAGTTTTATGATCTGGTTACAATTTCAGCTTGTATTGTTTGTAGAGATTGCCTTCCTTTGCACAGTAACTCCTTTGGGAGAAGATTTTAACATTAAACAGTAATATTTTTACTAACTTGATACAAACTACAATTTAAAACCTCGTAGTATCTTCATTTGTTTTTATATTTTAATTTGTACATGTGGTGGCAAATCATCCTTCAAGGTCACCAATCAACAAGGGAACCTCTTGTTCCTACTTCTGAGACTTTCGTAATCCAAGAGTTGTCATCTTTCAGTCCCTTGAGGGACTTTCTTAGCTGTCAAGTGTTGTCTCCTGTAACGCCACCTTAGGTCATTACAGAATGGTCCATATACAATGATTAATTGTGTTTGCCTCTGTCCTCCAGATGAATATAACAACCTACATGTGTACATATACTTGGATTTCTTCTCAGGCATCTGCTTATTGTAGGTAATATAAAATGGGGAGTCTCTCAATCTGCCATTTGCAAGCTTGAGACACAGTAGAACCTATGATGCAGCTCTAAGGACTGAGAGAACCGGTAGTCGTCAGGGCAGAAGGCCAATGCTTCAGTTCATACTGCCAACCCAAATCAATTCCACCTTGTTCCACCCGTTTATTGCGTCCTGGCCCTCAATGGATTGGATTCTGGCAGCTCACACTGGAGAGCGCCACCTGCTTTACATGAATTCCCACAGGAGTACCCATAAATTACATTTAACTAGCTATCTGGGCACTCAATGGCTTGGTCAAGTTGACCCATAAAATTAATTGCCTTAATTTACATGGAGTTTTAATAGCCTGGCCTCTATAGCTTGTTTCAAAGTTCATTCTCACCTCATAATTTCCTGTGGTATTAGGAACTTGTCACTGGGCCGCAGCAAGTTAGACTTTTTCGCTGACCCTTCCGAGTCTTCTGTAAGGCAGGGCAGTTTACAAACTCATTTTGAAGGTTTGAATGTGGGGCTCCTAATATGAAGCAGTATTATCTCAACACTCCAGATCCTAGGTCTTAACTGAGCTACAGCAAACAGATCTTTAATTTATCAATGTCATGAACTTATTTTAATTCTTTCTTTCATACAGGAAGATTAAAAAAATAAACTATTGTTCTTTTTTTCTTAGAAAAATATTTTTATTAGATTTTTTTAAAAAAATACCAATCCAACTTCTCACTCCTTCCCCTCCTCCCATTCCCTCCACTCTCTTCTCACCCCACCTCCCTCTAATCCTGAGAGAGAATAAGGCACTTTGATTTGTGGAAAGTCCAAGGCCCTCCCTGTTATATCTAGGCTGAGCAAGGTATCCATCCAAAGAGATAGGATCCCAAAAGCCAGTACATGCAGTAGATATAAATCCCGGAGCCCCTGCCTGTGGCCCCTCAATCTGCCCCAGCCATACAACTGTCAACCACATTCAGGACTGGAAAAGAACAACTATAGTATTGTTTAATGCTCCCCATAGATGGGTAGAATGTGTCACAATCCACTTCCTGCGTTGCCTTTAATTTGTACTCTAGAGAAACCATGTGGGGAGGAGCGGGAAGCGGTTCTACAGGAACGTTTTTTATGGAAGGACCTAGCATGAGAGCAAGTTTGGCCGTGTGACAACACTGGGGCTTGCACGTCCTCATTTGTCACTGGACTCATCCCTAGAAAGTCGTCTTGAGAAATATCATGTGCCACATAGATCCTTCTCAGTGAGCCCTTTTGTTCTGCTGTCATTGTAGGCCTGGCTTGCAAGCAACTTAGGAAGCCTTTGCTTATGTGTCTTGGTGCGTGGTCTGTCTGATGACATCTTACACCCAGTCTTGCTGGCATGAAATAAATCAATAAAGAACCTTTGCCCAGATTCCAAGTTCCTGGAAATTATGATTTGCTTTCTCATTCAAATCATTTCCCCTTTCATTGATACATTTCAAAATCATCTTTTTTATTAAGACTTTTTAAAATTACAATCTTTTCTTATTTTACATAGCTTTCCCTATTCCCACTCTCTCCCCTCCTCCCACCCTACTTTTTCCCCCACCCCATTCCCCATCCACTCCTCAGAAAGGGTTAGGCTTCCCATGGGGAATCAACAAAATCTGACACTTTACTTCCAGACAAGATCAAGGTTCTTTGTCCCTTTATCTAGGCTGAGCAAAGTATCCCTCCAAAGAGAATGTACTCTAAGACGCCAGTTCAAACACTAGGGATAAATATTGCTCCCACTGCCAGTGGCCTCACAGACTGTCCAAGCCTCACAACTGTCCCCCACATTCAAAGGGCATAGTTTGGTCATATGCAGGCTCCCCTGCTATCAGTCCAGAGTCAGTGAGCTCTCACTATCTCTGGTCAGCTATTTCTATATCACCATCATGTTCTTGATCCCTTTGCTCATATTGTCACTTTGTTGGACTGGTTTCTGGTGGCTCAGTCCAGTGTTTTTATAGATCTCTGTATCTGCTTCCATCAGTGACTGGTTGGTTCTATGATGACAATTAATAGTCATCAATCTGATTACAGGGCAAGGCTGGCTTAAACATCCTCTCTGCTGTTGCTTGGAGTCTTCGCTAGGGTCATCCTTGTGGATTCCTGGGAATTTCCCTAGAGCCCTGTTTCTTGCTAACCATTTAATGGCTCCCTCAATCAAGATTATCTCTTTCCTTTCTCTCCCTCTCTGTCCTTCCCCGTTCTTGAGCATCCCATTACTATTTCCTCATGTTCTCCTCTTCTCTCCTCTCCGCTCCTTTCCCTCCATTACCACCCTCACTTCTCCTCCCCCATACTCCCATTTTTTTCAGGGAATCTTCTCTGTTTTCTCTTCCTAGGGGTACCCATGTATGTGTCTCTTAGGGTTCTCCTTGTTACCTTGTTTCTATAGACTGGTTATCCTTTGCACTTTTGAGTACATACCATGTTTGTCTATCTGAGTTACATTACTCAGGATGTTTTTTCTCTAGTTCCATCCATTTGCATGCAAATTTCAAGATGTCTTCCTTTTTTTGCCACTGAGTAGTACTCCATTGGGTAAATGTACCACATTGTCTATAACCATTCTTCGGTTGCAGGATAAATAGGTTGTTTCCAGGTTATGGCTATTACAAATAATGCTACTATGAGCACAGTTGAGCAAATGTCCTTGTGGTACGAGTGTGCATACTTTGGGTATATGCCCAAGAGTGATATTGCAGTAGATTGATTCCCAATTTTCTGAGAAACCACCACACTGATTTCCAAAGTGGATGTACAAGTTTGCACTCCCGCCAGCAATGGGGAAGTATTCCCCTTACTTCACATTGTCTCCAGCATAAGCTATCTCTGGTGTTTTAGCCATTCTGATTGGTGTAAGATAGTATCTCAGAGTTGTATTGATTTGTATTTCCCTGATGCTAAGGGTGTTGAACAATTTCTTCAGCCATTTCCAATTCTTCTATTGAGAATTCTTTGTTTAGACTGGTACTTTTTTTGGATTGGATTATTTGGAAATTTGATGTCTAGTTTCATGAATTCTTTATGTGTTTTGGAAATCAGTCCTCTGTTCTATATGTGGTTCGTGAAGATCTTTTTCCATTCTGTAGATTACCATTTTGTCTTAGTGACTGTGTCCTTTGTCTTACAGAATCTCAGTTTCAGGAGGTCCCTTTTATTAATTGTTGCTCTGAGTGCCTGTGCTACTGGTGTTCTGTTTACAAAGAAGCCTCCTGTGCTTCAAGGCTACTTCCCAAATTTTCTTCAGTGAGCTTCAGTGTGACTGGATTTCTGTTGAAGTCGTTGATACATTTGGCCTTAAATCTTGTGCATGAGAATAGATATAGATCTATCTGTGTTCTTCTACATGTTGACATCCAGTTATGCCTGCACCTTTGTTGGAGATATTTTCTTTTTTACATTGTTTAATTTTAGCTTCTTTATCAAAAATCAGGTGTTCAGAGGTGTGTAGACTAATACCAGGGTCTTCAATTAAATTCCATTATTATAACTGTCTGTTTTTGTGCCAACACCAAGCTGTTTTCATTAGTGCTATAATAGAGCTTGATCTCAGGGATGGTGATGTTTTTGTTAGTTCTTTTCTTATACAAAATTATTTTGGCTATCCTGTTTTTTTATTTTTCAAAATTAAGTTGAGTATTTTTCTTTCAAGATCTGTAAAGAATTGTGCTGGGATTTTGAGGGGGAGTGCATTGAATCTGTGGATTGCTTTTAGTAAGATTGCCAGTTTTATTATGTTGTTTCTACCGATCCCAGAGCATGTCAGATCTTTGCATTTTCTTATATCTTCCACAGTTCTTTTCTTCAAAGACTTAAAAGTTCTTGTCGTACAGGTCTTTTACTATTTTATTTGGTTAGTTTTACTCAAAGATATTTTATGTTATAGTAGCTATTAAAAATGGTAATGTTCCCACCAGCAGTGCAGAAGTGTTCCCTTTACTCTACATCCTCTCCAGCATAAGATGTCATCAGTATTTTTGATCTTGGCCATTCTTACAGGTGTAAGATGGAATCTCAGAGTTGTTTTGATTTGCATTTTTCTGATGACTAAGGATGTTGAACATTTCCTTAAGTGTCTTTCAGCCATTTTAGATTCCTCTGTTGAGAGTTCTCTGTTTATGTCTGTACTCCATTTTTTTTAATTGCATTATGTGTTCTTTTAATGACCAATTTCTTGAGCTCTTTGTATATTTTTGAGATTAGACCTCTGTCTGATGTGGGGTTAGTGAAGACATTTTGCCATTCTGTAGGCTGTCGTTCTGTCTTGTAGACCATGTCCATTGCTTTATAGAAGCTTTTCAGCTTCAGGAGATTCCATTTATTAATTAGTTCTCTTAGTGTCTGTGCTGCTGGGGCTGGTACAGCCCCTTTGGATGTCAGTGTGGTGATTTCTCAGAAAATTAGGAAACAATCTTCCTCATGACCCAGTAATACCACTTTTTGGTATATATCCAAAGGATGCTCAATCATGCCACAAGGACATGTGCTCAACTATGTTCATAGCAGCATTGTTCGTCATAGACAGAACCTGGAAACAACCTAAATGCCCCTTAACCAAAGAACAGATAAGGAAAATGTAGTACATTTACACAATGGAGTACTACATAGCATAAGGAAAATTAACGACATCTTGAATTTTGCAGGAAAATGGATAGAGCTAGAAAAGATTATTTTGAGTGAGGTAACTCAGACACAGAAAGACAATTATCATATGTACTCACTCATAGGTGTTTTTTAAACATAAAGTAAAGAAAACCAGCCTATAAACCGCATCCCAGAGAACTTAGACAATGAGGACACTAAGAGAGACTTGCATAGATCTAATCTACATGGGAAGTAGAAAAAGACAAGATCTCTGAGAAAATTGGGAGCATGGGGACCTTGGGGGAGAGTTGAAGGGGGAAGGGGAGAGGCAGGGAAGGGAGCAGAGAAAAATGTAGAGCTCAATAAAAATCAATAAAATGGTGATGTTTCTTTGATTTCTTTCTCATTTACCATTTGTACACAGGACTACTGATTATTTTAATGAGTTTATCTTGTATCATGCCACATTACTTAAGGTGTTTATTAGCTGTAGGTGTTCCTTAATAGAATTTTTGGGGTCACTATGTATACTATTATATCATCTGCAAATAGTGAAAGTTAGACTTCTTCCTTTCCAATTTGAATCCCATGTTCTCCTTCCATTATCTTATTGCTCTAACTAGAACTTTGAGTACTATGTTGAATATATATGGCGAGTGTGGACAACCTTGTTTTGTTCCTGATTTTAGAGGTATCATTTTGAGTTTCTCTCCATTTAATTTGATGCTGGCTGTTGTCTTGTTGTATATTGTTTTTATTATGTTAGACACATTTCTCAAATCCCTGATCTCTCCAAGATCTTTATCATGATGGGGTGTTGGGTTTTGTCAAATGCTCTTTCAGCATCTAGTTAGATGATCATATGATTTTTTTCTTTCGGTTTATTTATATGGTGGATTACCTTGGTAGATTTTCATATGTTGAAACATCCCTGCATCTCTGAGATGAAGCCAAATTGATCATAGTGGATGGTTTATTTTATATGTTCTTGGATTTGGTTTGCTAGTATCTTATTGAGTATTTTTGCATCAATGTTCTTAAGGGAGATTGGTCTGTAATTCTCTTTCTTAATTGCATCTTTATGTAGTTTGGGTACCAGGGTAACTGTTGCCTCATAAAAAGAATTTGGCAATGTCCCTCCTGTTTGTATTGTATGGAATAATTTTAGGAGTATTGTTAACTCTTCTTTGAAATTCTGGTAGAATTCTGAGCTGAAACCATCTGGTCCTGGGCTTTCTTTTCTTTTCTATTTTGGGAGGTATTTGATGACTACTTTTATTTCCTTTGGGGTTATAGGTCTATTTAAATTGTTTATCTGTTTTGATATGTGGTACCTATCTAGAAAATGGTCCATTTACTTTCAATTTTCCAATTTTGTGGAGTAGAGGTTTTTGAAGTATGACCTAATGGTTCTCTGGATTTCTTTTGTGTCTGTTGTTATGCCCCCTTTCATTTCTGATTTTGTTAATTTGCACATTCCCTTTTTGCCTTTTGGTTAGTTTGGATAAAGGTATGTCTATCTTGTTGACTTTCTCAAAGAACAAGCTCTTTGTTTCATTGATTCTCTGTAGGTTTTCTTTGTTTCTATTTTATTGATTTCAGCCCTCGATTTGATTATTTCCTGGTGTATACTCTTCTTGGGTGAGTTTGCTTTTTTTTGTTCTAGAGGTTTCAGATGTGCTGTTAAGTCACTAGTGTAAGATTTCTTCACTTTCTTAAGTAAGCACTTAGTGCTATTAGCTTTTCTCTTAGCACTGTTTTCAAAGTGTCCCATAAGTTTGGATATGTTGTACATTCATTTTTATTGAATTTTATGAAGTCTTTCATTTCTTTATTTCTTCCTTGACTCAGGGGTGATTTAGTTGAGCATTGTTCATTTTCTATGAGTTCATTGGCTTTTTGCAATTAGTGATGTTAAATTCTGACTTTAAACCAGGTGAACCAATAAGATACAAAGGATTATTCCAAATTATTTTGTATATGTTGAGATTTGCTTTGTTACAGAGTATGTGGTCAGTTTTAGAGAAGATTCCATGAAGTGCTGAGAAGGTTTATTCTTTTGTGTTTGGGTGGAATGTTCTGTATATGTCTGTTAAGTCCATTTGAGTCATGACATCTGTTAGTTCTCTTATTTCTTCCGAAGTTCTTGTCTGGCAGACTTGTCCATTAGTGAGAATGGGGTGTTGAAGTCTCCTAGTATTAGTATATGAGGTTTGATGTGCGATTTAAGCTTTAGTGATGTTTCTTTTAGATATGCAGGTCCTCTTGTATTTAGGGCATAGATATTCAGGATTGAGAGTTCATCTTGATGGATTTTTTCTGTAATGAGTATGGCCTGTCCTACTTTATCTCTTTTGATTGACTTTAGTTTTGAAGTCTATTTTGTTAGATATTAGGATAGCTACCACTGTTTGTTTCTTATGTCCATTTGATTAAAAAATCTTTTCTCAACCCTTTACTCAGATAATGTTTGTCTTTGAGGTTGAGGTGTGTTTCTTGTATCCAGAAGAAAGATGGATTCTGTTTTCATATCCAGTCTGTTAACCTGTGTCTTTAATAGGTTAATTGAGTACATTGATATTAGGAGATATTAACAATCAGTGATTGTTTATTCCTGTTATTTTTTAGTGCTAGTTTTTGTGTGTTTTAGTTCGAGGTTTGCTAGTGTGGGGTGTGAGGTTACTTGTTGCCTGTCTTTTTATGGGTGTAGTTAAATTTGCTTCCTGGAGTTGGAGTTTTCCTTCTAGTATTTTCTGGATATTTGGATAGGTAATGTTTAAATTCCGTTTTTGCTATGGAATATCTTGTTCTCTCTGTCTATGGTGATTGAAAGCTTTGCTTGGTATAGTAGTCTGGGCTTGTGTCCATGATCTCTTAATATCTGTAGCATGTCTGACCAGGACCTTCTGGCTTTCAGAGTATCTATTGAGATGTCAGGTGTAATTCTGATGGGTCTGTCTTTATATGTTACTTGGCCCTTTTCCTTTGTAGCTCTTACTACTCTTTCTTTATTCTGTATGTTTAGTGTTTTGATTCTTATATGGTGAGGGGACTTTCTTTTCTGGCCTAATCTATTTGATGTTCTGTAAACTTCTTGTACCTTCAGAGGCATATCCTTCCCTAGGTTGGGAAAGTTTTCTTCTTTTATTTTATTGAATATATTTTCTGTGTCTTTGAGCTGGAGTTCTTATCCTTCTATCTTTATCAGTCTTAGGTTTGGTCTTTTCATGGTGTCCCAGATTTCCTGGATATTTTGTGTTAAGGATTTGTTGGATTTAATGATTTTTTTTGGCTGGTGAATCTAATTCTTCTTTTGTATATTCAACTCCTGAGATTCTCTCTTCCATTTTTTTGTAATCTGTTGGTAATGCTTGCTTCTGTAGTTCCTATTCATTTACCAACATTTTCTATTTTCAGAATCCCTTAATTTGTGTTTTTTAATTGCCTCTATTTCAATTTTCAAGTCTTTAACTGTTTGAGATGTTTGTTTCACCTGTTTGATTGTTTTTCCTTGGTTTTCTTGGGTTGTTTAAGAGATTTATTGATTTCTTCCAATTTTTTGTTTGTTTTTTTCTTCCATTTCTTTAAACAATTTTTTCATTTCCTCTTTAAGGGTCTCTATAATCTTCATAAAGTTATATTTAAGGTCATTTTCTTCTGCTTCTTCTGAGTTAGAATATTCAGGTATTCCTGTTGTAGGACCACTAAGTTCTGGTGGTACCATATTGGTCTTTATATTGTTGGATGTGTTGTGACGCTGCCTTCTGCCCATCTTCCTTTAATTGGTGAAGGTGGGGCTTTTGACTTAGGGGTCAGCTGAGATGTCTCTGAATTTTTATATGAGTGTATATAACTTGGAGTAACCACTTTATATCTGTGACAGTAAGTTCTCATTTACTTTTACTTTGGTTCTGTCTCAGGGAGCCTTTTTCTCCATCTTTGCTTTGGATCAGTGGAGTCAATACAGGAACCAAACAAAGAAGCTGTCCTCTCTGGTACTCAGGTCCTTCTTAAATCAATGGTCATTGGCTGATGTGGTGGATTTTCACATTACTTTCACAGTCGTGGATTGTTTTCTCAGAATCCGAGTCCTTTTCTGAGCCTGTTGTACATTGGAGGCACAGTGCACAAATGGAGCTGTCTCATCCTCCAGTGATAGAGCTGGCTGGGATCTGGTTGTCTGAGCTGTCAGATGGAGATGCCGCAGCTCTGCCTCCACGAACATACCTGAAGCTCAGCATGTTTATTCCATAGAGAGAGGTGGGGTTATTGCATACAGCTGAACAAGAAGGTGGATATATATATATATATATATATATATATATATATGCTAATTTTAGGTCAGTTGACACAAACTAGAGTCATCTGGAAGGAGGGAACCTCAACTGAGAAGATTCCTTCATAAGATTGGGCTGTATAACATTTTTTTCTTAATCAGTGATTGATGGGATGTGGGGCAGTGGGTGATGCCATCCCTAGGCTGATGTTCCTGGGTTCTGTAAGAAAAGAGGCTGAAAAAGCCTTGAGAAGCAAGCCAGTAAGCAGTACTCCTCTATGGTCTCTGCATCAGTTCCTACATCCAGGTCCCTGCCCTGCTCAAGTTCCTGCCCTAACTGGTTAATGCTTACATGGAACTGTGAGTGAAATAAACCATTTCCTTTCCAAGTTACTTTTTGGACATGATATTTCATTACAGTAACAGTCACTTTAAGTAAGACACATACAGATAACATGTTTATGATATACACTTGGATCATGGATCGGTCCCTGTAGGGGAGCAGCCTGCAAACTGTAACTATCTGAGGTAGGAAAGCTATGGTGGATATTTGCTGAACACACTATCAACATCTGCACTCAGATCCAAGAGGAGGGGACGACCATTCCCTCTGAAACTTATCCCAGGGTGGGAAGGTGGCTTAGCCATTCCCGTGAGTAGAGTCCCTGACATGGCCTTGCCCATGTCACAGCCCATATTCACTAAGGGCTTTCTCTGCTTTTCACACAAAGCTTCAGGAGTCTGTGGAGGTCAGTAGGGGACAAAAATCCCTCTTAGAATCTGGTTTCCTACCACAGCTGCTGGTGACTGGTGGCCTCCAATTCTACCAGGTAATCTTGGGTCCTGGAAACTTTCATCTAAGTCTTCATGGCTCCCTGAGTGGTTGACAGGAGCCAGGCTTGGAAGATCAGTCTATGTGACCTCTAGGCCTGCTGAGAATAGAGACTGCCATGATTCCATGATTCCTGGCAAACTTTTACATGAAGCAGCATGTAACTGTTTTCATAATTTCTCCATCATAGTAAGCACCATTAATACTTGAATAGCATGTTTGTTGCAATTCTCTTATTATTTTAAAAAGTTCAAATTCAATGAAATTTTTATTGCATTCATTTATTTATGTATTTATTTTCTCTTTCTCTCTCTGTATGTGTGTGTGTGTGTGTGTGTGTGTGTGTGTGTGTGTGTGTGAGCAGAGGTCAGAGAACAGTTTGCTGGAATCAGCTCTCTCCTTATATCTTGCGAGTTCTGAGAACTGAACTCAGAATGTCAGGCTTGGCTGCAGGAGTCTTTACCTACTGAGCCATCTAGTCAACCCCTAATTTTAAATATAGATCTTTGAGATGTTATTTATTGACTGCATTTGAAAGGAGATCTATATTATTGGGGCCAGGAAAAGTGCTACTGTATCTCTCCTCCCCTTTCCTCCCGTCCCCATCCCATTTTCCTGAAATATATTCAATTCATTCTGTTTCTTGGTATAGGCAAGTGAGCAAAAGCCACCCCCTAGAACGTGGAATATTTGACGATGCTATGCAGAGAATGATGGATAGTAGAAAAGTCAGAGCTGTTGAAACTCTGTGGCTTAGATCTGGACATCAAACATCCTCTCAATGTGGGTGATAGTGGTCAATGACTGTGTGAAGTATCAACAGTGAACATGGGCTGCATTTTCTAGAACTCTAACCTTCTTATTGGGTTCCTACAATGTCCTTGGGTGATGTTCTGACCTCCTCGTCAAGGTCACACAAGATCTACTCTCACGTCTCCAGACAGTAGGTTCATTTTCTTTCACATACCACTTTGTCTCTGTACTACCAAACCAATGCACACAAGTCTCTCATCTCCCAGGCCTGAGACAGCAGCGCTATCACCCACGGGTCGCATCTCCCAGGCCTGAGACAGCAGCGCTATCACCCACAGGTCACATCTCCCAGGCCTGAGACAGCAGCGCTATCACCCACAGGTCTCAGCTCCCAGGCCTGTGACAGCAGATCCCTCACTCACAAGTCTCACCTTCTTCAAGAGGTAACAGCCCTGACATTGCTTACAAATTTATTCTCATATCTATGCAACAAATTATAGTGCTACCCTACAGATGGCCTACGCAGGTTCCTAACCCACGATATCCTGGTGAAAAGAACTTAGGGAGGCAGAGTCTATTTCAGTGGTAAGGTCTTCTACATTACCACAGCCCCTATTTTACTTTCATTTCTACTGTTAAGACACATTCTGACCACATGTTTACATGTATCCAATCTTTTCTCCACCTGGCTGATGGGCCTCTGAAAGCAGAACTATCTCTATCTATTTCTGTATCTCAAAACCGCCAATCACAGACCTTACATTTATTCCTCCAATACATGAATATTAAAATGTCTGTGTGCTAAGCAAAGTCTAATAGGTATTGTGGTTACTGTAATGAGAGGAAAGGGAAGAATTCAGTGGCTGTAGTGTTCTAGTGGAATCAGGGAGAAGGAAAAACATAAATATTGCAGTCACTGTGGTTGCTGTAGTACAAAGATGAAATAGGAGCCAAGGTACCGAAGGAAAGTCTTCTGAGGACACACGTTTACAGAAATGATTGGGAAGCACTGAGTATAGAATGACTATATGTTGAAGTTTAAGTCCGTTCTATAAGCTCCCAAAGTTCTAAGTATCTTAATTAAGTTCTTAATACTCAATAGAAGAGCTGCATTTGTGCAGCTGTCAATCAGATTTACCAGGAATAGCCTGCTGGGTTTTTAAAATGAGTCTTTAAATTTGCTTTATCTTATTCATCAGTGATCCGCAGCTATCAAGCCATTATGCTACATGTATAGTTAATCACGAATGGGCATGGTGAGGGGAAAGTCTACACTTCAGTCATTCTGGCTGTGAGCTGGCACTTCAGCCTCCAGCAGCCGATTGATGCTCCTGTTTCTGTTACCCTCTCAGGAAGGTAGTGATAAAAACAACCTCAGGGAGCTGCTGTTAGGTGTGGCGGTGGGATCCCAGCATGGATGAGCGTGGAGAGCTAGCGATGTGCTTACATAGGAGATGATCGTGAATGGTTGTTGAGTAATGAAACAGGGGACATTATACAAGTGGAAAGGAACCAGTCCAAAAACACTGGAAAAATAGTTACAAATTCCCCTATAATGATTTTGGGGGAGTAGATGGATGCCAAACTTTAAAACTGTTTCTTGTAGCACGGTAGCACTAGATGCTGTGGGAAAGGAAAGTTAGTGCTCCTGGAATCATACTTGGTCAGTAACTTCTCAGAGTGAGCTATCAGAGCATAGATGCAAATTCCCTAAGGAGAGCCATCATCTCTTCCTTGTAGGTGTTTAAATTAAGGCAGGTTTTCTTTTTTGTGGGGGAGTAAAAAAATATTGTGGGATATTATGTGGGAAATGTATCTTTCTTTAGGACTGAATATTTGGCTGAATTTCACTTTATTTTTAAATATTTTTAAATTAATTCTAACATTTGAAATGACTGATTTTAATACAAAATCAGTGGCCCATTTGGGACTATGGCTTGTTTGCCTTTGATGTCTGTGTTTTGATAGATCTCTGGTGCTACCTTTCTTTGTCATCTGGTGTTCTTACATGCACATCTTGTCTCTCCGCGAACTGATGAAACTGCTGAGTACAGGCAATCTTTGCATGCCTATATAGCTCCCCAAACCCGGCAGACTATGAGTGCTTATGAATGGATTAACTGGCTGTCTCTTTTGAACGATGTAGAAATAGAAAGTGTGAATGAGTTTCAGGGCTAAGGAAGATGATCTAATCTTCTCATGCAAATCACTGGAGAAGCAGTCACCATGTAACTTAATAAAATATCCATAAGGTACCAAACACCAACAGGCCATGTCCAGTGGGTTTTCCCTAACAGTATTGGTTCAGCTGAAATAAAGATGTAGCCTTTACAGAACAAATTGGCCAGATTGAGAAGTATAAGGGGAAGGGCAAATTTTGAAAAAAAAAAAAGGATATATCCTTTGTTAAAATCTATCCTACATACACCAGAATTTTATAAACAAAAATCTCTACCAGGTCCTCAGTAAGAAAGCCTGCCACTGACTTCAGACTAAACCATACGTGAAGAATGATTCACCTGAAATAAGTATAATGAAAAAATTTTAAATTCCGTATTTTTCTGACTCTGGAGTTGGAAGCGGTCTCAGAATGATGCCAAGGATATAACAGGTCTTTAAGTAGTACTTAAGTAATCATGGCACTTTAATTAAAAGGGCAGTCATATTCGGAAGCATCCATTGTTCCTTGAAGAGTTGTTGCAGTTTCATGTCGTCCTTTGGCAGTCACCTTATGTTGTCATTCAGCCATTGTTGAGTTTTAAAGCAAGTATAGTTCTCAGCGTTCCTCCAGTTTGGGTTCAAAAATATTTCTCAAAGATGTGATCTTTGTTCCCAGCCTCTCACTGGATCCCTATCCAGAGCATATGATTTGTTCAGTTCTCCCCCAGCTTCCTTCTCTCTTCTGATCTAAAGCTCAATCCTCAATCCTAACACCAGACAGAGTGATGACTGCATATCCTGCCTCCTTAGCTCCGGAAACACCCTTTAGCCTGATGGATGTTCCACAGGTATTCTGAAGACACCTGCCTTGAATTAATCCTCTCTACCACGTGCCTACCGGGCCTGCTTGTTTAATCATGTCTTCACAAAACTGGTCACCATGACCGAATCCATGGAAGTACATGTAGTGACTTCCTGTTACTTCACGATTTATATCAAATCAATAAGAAACATCATTGTTTCCAGCTCAGAACCTCCAATAGAGCTCTGTCTGTCCTTTCTACCTTTGGTGGCGTTGTCTTATTCATTGTTCCCCACCACGGATGTCCATAACCTTCTCAGTGGGATTTCTGCTTCTATTGTTTACAATCTGGGTCTCCCTTGACATCAGGAGTCCTCATGCCTTTTCATCTGTGAAATGCCATGCTCAGGCAGCCAGTGTTTTCCACGGGCCATTGAGGACTGACTTCTGTACTCATTGCTTGTTTTTTTTCCAGCTTTTTTCTTACAATTCCTATATTATGCTCTACAGGTACTTTATCCTTTTGAGGCCAACTAAATTATGCAATTTCAGAGTAATCTTTCCTGACCACTGACTGAGCCAGCCAGTATAAATCCCCTTTTTTCGCAAAGCCCGAAATGCTTCTATATCTAAATTCTCTGAAGAAGAGGGCATGTCCATTTTATTGGCCCTTATATCTTCATTCCCTACACATATTTTGTAAATACTGGATCAACTTTAATGTGTAATGAATTGATCACTATACTCTTACTGGTAAACTAGTCAGTAAGTATAGGAAGCAGCCCCACTATGAATAACTCCATCCCCGAGGACTATAGCACAAGGTTAGTGCGTACATTTCTACTACAGAGTCAATTTTTGATATTTTCAAACATATTAGAAAACTAATCAATATTTACTCTTCCGTTTCTGCTGTACACATCAGGTCTGATCACACACATTCAACTACTTGTCTATTGCTAGGCTCAGTTTTCTTCCTAAAAGAAAGATTATCTCTTTCTGGATGGTTAGCTTTAAATGAATTCTTATTTTGTTTTAGGATGAAGTCTAAATTATGTAGTGTCTTAGTTCCGGCAAGCTATTGTAATAGATTGCAGTATGCTGGTGGCTCAAAAACAATGAGATTTATTCCTCACGCTTCTGGAGGTTAGAAGTCTGAGAACAGAGTACCAGTGTGGATGGAGTCTTCTGATCGCTCAGTTCTTGCTTCAAAGATAATTGACTGTTTTATTGTGTTCTCAGATGGCCTGTAGTGTAAGAGAGTTCTCTGGTCTCTCTTCTCCCGCCTCTTTCTCTTTTCCCTTCTCTATTTTCTCTTTCCCCCTTATTTCTTTCTTTTTTATGAAAGGATACTAATTTGGTTCATAGGGCTCAATCCTTGTTACTCAGTCTCCTCCCAACAACCTTGTCTTAATACCATCACCTCGGGATTAACTTTCAGTGCTTGGATATTTCACATGCAATCCTGACAAATATATTCTTGTTCTGAAATGGCCATTCCGAGCAACCTTAATCCATTTGTACTCTAGGCTGATATTAAGCTGGGCTCTTTCATATCTTGTAGTCTGTTATGAACCTCTCTTTTCCTCACACAGGGGTGGTGTGTGTGTGTGTGTGTGTGTGTGTGTGTGTGTGTGTGTGTGTGTGTTTGCATGTGTTCCTTGAAACCTGACTCTTCCAAGTTCTCATTATCTTTCCTCTTTGCTCCCATTACATAATGCATTTTTGTAATTTTCTAGTTTATTACATATTCCATGGTAATTTGGTACAGTGTCTGTCTCCAGATTAGATGGTGTTTTCTAGATTAGATAGATATTGCAGGATCTAATGCATAATATATAACTATGCATTAGCCATTAATTGTTGAGTGACTGGTTATTGCCAGGTGTTGGGAGTAAAAATACCTTTACCTACTAAAGCAGTGTCACAAATGACAACTTCATTCTCAAATGGCTCAAAAAAGCTCATTTGAGCTACAATATAAAAAAACCTATAGCTGATTCTATTTTCTCTACCAGTGCTAGGATATGTTTTTGTCTCCATTCCACTGCAATTAGGAAAGCAAAACAAAACAAAACGCTTTCTTCTACCGCTATGTTGGAGTCTCAGGGGCAGAGGCTTCTCTAAGCTTCTCTTTGGCTTCTCATTGTTTTAGAAAAGACTGAAAGAGTCTTGGATCCCTCCTTCTTCCCCTCTTTCTTTCCTTTCCCTTCCAATTCTCCTATTCGTTGTTCGGGCTCAAATTGCTCTTTTGATTTGTATGATGGAATCTTATGTCAAGCCAATGCTTGAATCTTTGAGATTTATTGGATAGCTCACAACATAGTCTGCTAACGTGTGAAGCAATGCTATGATCAAAAAAAAAAAAAAAAAAACCCAAAAAAAACCCTTAACTTTAAATGTTATCTACTAGTAATAAAAAGAAGAAAAAGGACCTTGCTATTTGGTAGTAGCCTCACATGCAATATATAGTCAGAGATAATTTTATAACGTGCATTTAGTCTTATAATAAATAATTGTAAAGTGTCCCCTTTGCCCTGCCATCCCCAAGATCTCCTCACAGATCTTAGGTTCCAGCACTTTTTAAACCTTCACGATCACCACCATGAAAAACAACAAAATGTTTAAATTTGTGGAGGGAAACCAAGCTCTCTTTGGTGTTATTTACTTTGTGCATATATTATAATAAAACAGGTACAATTGCTTTCAATGTACTAGAATGGCACATGTTTAGGAAAACAATATTTTGTATTAAATCATGTGCTTTTACAATGCAATTAACCTCATTAAGATTTAATTTAAAAAGATTTAATTAAACACGTGCTTTTTCTGAAACAAACTTTTCCCCCTCAAACAGGTGGTGTTTGCATTGCTCAATCACAGAAAATCCCACGTGAACCAAGACCTGGAGAATTTGAAAAAATTATCAAACGCCTTCTGGAAACACCTAATGCGCGTGCAGTGATCATGTTTGCCAACGAGGACGACATCAGGTGCTGATTACTTTCTTGCAGGATATAAGATCAGATTTGTGCACCACATTCTTTCTAAACATATTTTATGAACAGTGCAAAATCTGGTGAGATTCACAAGAATTGCTAGGTTCCTTTGCACACAATCTACCTTCTGCTTCTGATGCCACAGCCTTCTCATTTCCATATCAGCAATGCCCGTAGAGTAAAACCTGGAACTGAGTGAGACAAGCTAAATCAGAATGAGAGACAGTGATGAGAACAGGTTAAGGATTAGCACAATTAACACATGCTGGAATTTCAGCTGCATTTCCTTTAGGAGATGATAAGGCTCAAGCAATTAGCATGATTGACTAATTGTTTAACAGTGACCCACTGAATGTTTTTAACTTTATAAAACTGTGTTGGTTTCACTTTTTGTTGCTATCAGTGAATACTGTGGACTTGGAAATTTATAAAGGAAAAAGCTTGTTTGGCTCTTGGCTCTGGCGACCCAAAAGTAGAGTTCTAGCTGCTTCGAGGCAGCTTTTAAAGGGAGGACATCATATGGCAAGTCAGAGAAGCATCTCACTCTGGACTTTGCTTCTCTCCTCAGAAGGACATTAATGTCATCCTGGTACCTACACTCCCTACTTAGTCAAACCTGATTAACACCCCCCCACAAGAATTCCACCACTAAATCATTAACATATCAATTGGAAAATTAAGTTGCCATGATACATGGAATTTGGAGGACACACTGAGGCTTCGGCACTGGTGTTATGAGCTTCACAGTAAATGATAAATACTTATTTCATTTTATTCCTATAGGAGGATATTGGAAGCAGCTAAAAAATTAAACCAAAGCGGGCATTTCCTATGGATTGGCTCAGATAGTTGGGGATCCAAAATTGCACCTGTCTATCAACAGGAGGCGATTGCAGAAGGGGCCGTGACAATTTTGCCCAAAAGGGCATCCATTGATGGTAAGGATGTAATAAGGATAATTTGTTTTATTTCAGTCAACTCAAAGTTCAGATGCATGCTGGGAACATAGCTCAGTAATCAGCCACTTGATTAAGGTCCATATAGCTCTGGGTTTAATCTACAACATTGGAGAAAAATAAAGAAATGTAATAGTCAAAGTTATAATTCACCTCTGAGTTATCATCATCATTGTTGACTCCGGATGGAATATACATCTCTATTGGCACAGGATTCATTTCCACCATGCAACCAATAAGTGCTAAAAGTGTAGTTTAAAGATTTTTTTTCCTTGTGAAAAAGCACTATATTAAAATTAGACAATTTCATGATGCTAGTTACTGTAGTTTACTTTTGTGCACTTTAATGGACGTTTATGAGGGTTGAAGCTTGTTACAAGGAAAGATTTGATTAAACCACTGAATACATTATATTAATTGACCCTATCGAAAAATAAGTGAAACAGAAAACTTGGAGGAAACCTTAAAGATGGGTGGTCTGTTTCCAAAATATCCTCATAACACTCTTGACAATGACCTAAATTCCTAGCTTTAATATTATCCTCTGGGGTAAGGCATTGTTTCTATGTCTTCCCTTAAACTAGGTAGTTTCCTGAGAAAACTAATCATTCAGACTACTTAGCCATGACTCTATAAGATTGTTTCATTTCTGATTGCCTTATTGAATTAGCTGAAAATAGAATATACAGGAGACATTATAGGATTGAAGTAGGATTAGATACAGAAAAGTCTGGAGTGTCAAGTCAATTTATGTTAGGAGAGAGAGAAAAGAATTATTCATTTGTGTATATATTTGTGTGTGTTTTATTCACATATACTATATTTATTATATATAATATGTACATATATAATATGTTATAAATATTGTTAATGAAACATTTCTTCAAAGTTCTGGTTGTATTTTGTTTTGGTTTTGAATGAATACTGAAATCATATCTTTTTCCTTCAAAATAGGGTTTGATCGATACTTTAGAAGCCGAACTCTTGCCAATAATCGAAGAAATGTGTGGTTTGCAGAATTTTGGGAGGAGAATTTTGGATGCAAATTGGGATCACATGGGAAGAGAAACAGTCACATGAAGAAATGCACAGGTAGACCCTCCTTTACTTTACCTTTTTCACATCACCTAAGAGAGGAAGTGCTTCTGCGTCATGATTGGCAATCCTCTGTTTTCTTGTGTCTCATATTTCCTTAGCAGGGATGAACATGAGCTCATCATTCAGTAAACTAAATCTCGTTCACTGGGTCTTATACTTTATAACTATTTATCAATAATATAACTTGTGGGCAGCATTGGGATATTTCAGTTGTATTTGAGTAACATATTTTAAGTGTCTTCTTTGAGAAAATTGCCTTAATGTGTTTTATAGGTTGTAGGCAGACAGTCAAGAGATGATATTATTTTCCAGGAATTCAAACACAGTGAGGATAATTGATCATACATTGCTGTAAGACAAGTGTTTTTAAACTATGGCAATGTGTTTCTCCATTATGCTATTATTCTCCATCTAGCATAACAGTTATCCCCCCAGCATCCATGGTTTCTGATGCTTTTAGTTCCTATAGCTTGTACTCAAAATAATAATCATTGAGTGTCCCTCTTTAAATGCAAGAATAAAACTTTTATATTTGCAAACAACATGATTGTGTACATAGAAATAGGACCTTTAGCAGTTACTACTAAGTTGTAAATTTAATAAGCTCATGATACAAGGTTAATGTAAACATATATCTGTGATATAATTAGAAACTAACATATTGAATATTTAAAGAGGATTGTTCATAGCATGATTAAAAAACCCCAGAAATCGTTAGGGAAAAATGATACTGAAAACTGCAATTAGTTAGACGTGGTTTTCCTTCTTCACTTATGTTTCAAGATGGCTTACATTCTGTCTATCTCATATCTTGTTCCAATGAAGTGGTAATATGCTAAATGTTATCACGGGCATATAATCAGAGAGAATATGAAAATGTACAAATTGGTGAAAAGATATCTTACTTCATGCTTCCTGTGCCAAACATGGAAGGAAGCAAGACAGGATCCATGTTCATAAATTTACACATGCATCTGATGTGTCAGGAATAAATTAAGTAAATACGAAAGTGGACCAGTGTTTTCAAATGCTGAGATAAATTTAGAAGAAATAAAAGAAAAATGAACATGAAAGAGAGGCAGGGTGGAATTGGAAGAGAGGATACAGTTAGTTTGTGTGGTCCAAAGGTGATTCACACAGGGGTGACCCCTGAGAGAAGAGATCTTGCTATCATGTGAAGATGTCAGCTTTGTGAAGATAGGAAAACAGCAGGAGCTAAAGCTAGAATGACTTCTTTTGATTGGAGGAAAAAACCCACAACTCTTGGAAGATGGAGTGTGAGAGTGTTAGGATTAAAGAGATGGATGGTGCTGGGTGTGTCAGAGAACAAGGAATGGTCTTCAAGGTTTTCAGAGTTGAGGGGTTTGGGCTTCATCCTGCTCAGACAGCAGTGTGATGTGGTTTGTTCCTCAGAAGAGTTGCTAAGATGGCAGTTTCATGAAGATTCTTTTAGGAGAAATGTAAGAAGGTCAAGAGTTCAGGGGAATGAAGAGGGGATGCCAGTGAACTCAGCTGTAGTCCTGGTGCTAGGCAGTCACCTCCAAGGGCAGTACAATGTATACAGAGTGGACACTCTGGGCCATTGGTTCTCAAACTCCCTAATACTCTGACCAACTGATACAGTTGATCATGTTGTGATGGCCCCAACCTTAGTTATTTTTGTTGCTACTTCATAACTGTATTTGTGCTACAGTTACAAATCGTGATTTAAATATCCCATAAGTGACCTCAAAGGGCTCATGTCCCACAGGTTGAGAACAATTGCTCTAGTAGGTATTCTTACTACATGGTAAGTAATTAGCACTGAGGCAGAGAAGAGATGGAGGTTCTGCATGATGAATCTCTGACAGGGAGGTCTGGGGAGATGCTGATGTAATCAGCTAAGAAAACAAACAACAGAAAAAAGAGATGTTTGGGAACCAAGTTGGATTTAATTCTGATACAAGCTGTTCAATTTCCCAATGGATGGCAGCCTAAGGTCTGGGACCCTATATGGAGTCACTAAAAGCGCAAATGAAGTTATAAATAGAGAATTTTGAAGTTAGACACGAGGACAGATGCGCTTATCATAGGAGAAGGGATGAAGAATGAAAAGAAACTCAAGGATAGGGTCTGAATCACTGCCATTAAAAACCATGACCAAAACCAACTTAGAGGAAAGGGTTTGTTTCAGCTTCCACTTCTGTATCATAGCACACCACTGAAGGAAGTCAGGGAAGAGAACTCCAACAGCAGCATGGCCGCAGGAACTGAAGTAGAGACCATGAAGGAATGCTAGTTATTGACTTCTCTCTTTTCTTGCCATGTTTGCTCTCATAACAACCCAAGACAACCTGCCCTGGGGTAGCAGTGCTCACAGCATGCTGGTTCCTCCCACATCAATCATTCTGAGTCCTCCACATCAGTCATTCTGAGTCCTCCCACATCAGTCATTCTGGGTCCTCCCACATCAGTCATTTTGAGTCCTCCCACATCAGTCATTCTGGGTCCTCCCACAGCAGTCATTCTGGGTCCTCCCACATCAGTTTTTTTTGGGTCCTCCCACATCAGTCACCCTGGGTCCTCCCACATCAGTCATTCTGAGTCCTCCCACATCAGTCACCCTGGGTCCTCCCACATCAGTCATTCTGAGTCCTCCCACATCAGTTTCTGGGTCCTCCCACATCAGTCATTCTGAGTCCTCCCACATCAATCATTCTGAGTCCTCCCACATCAGTCATTCTGAGTCCTCCCACATCAGTCATTCTGGGTCCTCCCACATCAATCATTCTGAGTCCTCCCACATCAGTCATTCTGAGTCCTCCCACATCAGTCATTCTGGGTCCTCCCACATCAATCATTCTGAGTCCTCCCACATCAATCATTCTGGGTCCTCCCACATCAATAATTCTTGGTCTTCCCACATCAGTCATTTTGAGTCCTCCCACATCAGTCATTCTGAGTCCTCCCACATCAATCATTCTGAGTCCTCCCACATCAGTCATTCTGAGTCCTCCCACATCAGTCATTCTGGGTCCTCCCACATCAATCATTCTGAGTCCTCCCACATCAATCATTCTGGGTCCTCCCACATCAATAATTCTTGGTCTTCCCACATCAGTCATTTTGAGTCCTCCCACATCAGTCATTCTGGGTCCTCCCACATCAATCATTCCGAGTCCTCCCACATCAATCATTCCGAGTCCTCCACATGAGTCATTCCGGATCCTCCCACATCAGTCATTCTGAGTCCTCCCACATCAGTCATTCTGAGTCCTCCCACATCAGTCATTCTGGGTCCTCCCACATCAGTTTCTGGGTCCTCCCACATCAGTCATTCTGAGTCCTCCCACATCAGTCATTCTGGGTCCTCCCACATCAGTCATTCTGAGTCCTCCCACATCAATCATTCTGAGTCCTCCCACATCAATCATTCCGAGTCCTCCACATGAGTCATTCTGGGTCCTCCCACATCAGTCATTCCAGGTCCTCCCACAGCAGTCATTCTGAGTCCTCCCACAGCAGTCATTCCAGGTCCTCCCACATCAGTTTCTGGGTCCTCCCACATCAGTAATTCTGAGTCCTCCCACATCAGTCTTTCTGAGTCCTCCCACAGCAGTCATTCCGGGTCCTCCCACATCAGTTTCTGGGTCCTCCCACATCAGTCATTCTGAGTCCTCCCACAGCAGTCATTTCGGGTCCTCCCACATCAGTTTCTGAGTCCTCCCACATCAGTCATTCTGAGTCCTCCCACATCAGTCATTCTGAGTCCTCCCACATCAGTCATTCTGAGTCCTCCCACATCAGTCATTCTGAGTCCTCCCACATCAGTCACTCCGGGTCCTCCCACAGCAGTCATTCCGGGTCCTCCCACATCAGTTTCTGAGTCCTCCCACAGCAGTCATTAATTAGGAAAACATTGCACAGACCTTTTACAGGGCTATCTGATTGAAGCACTTTCTTAACTGTGGCTCTCCCACTACTGACTCTAGATTGTGTCAAGTTGACAAACAAGAACAGCAACCATAACCAGCACATGATCATTGGGTGCTCAGAAAAAGGAACAGAATAGTGGGCTTGAGGAAGAGAAATGAACAGTGTAGAGATTATCCTTAGCCTGTGGAGAGGAAGACACAGCAGTCAGCTGCAGAGGCATGGGCCAGGGAGAAGGTGAGAGACTCAGAAACCCTGGGGTGGGGGAAACACAGAACAGAATAGATGAAGAAAGGATGCTTGGAAGAGAAACTTTGACAAATAAATAAATAAAATATGCTAAGAAAACCTGAGAAAAACTTAGAGGTGAAGGCTTGAAAAGGTTCCAGCACATTTGCATGTTTTCAAGTAAAACTGTAGAGAAACTTCCTAGAGAAACTCTGGGGCAGGCAGTAAGAGGCTGGTGCTATTCCTAAGTGATGACATTTATTTGGGGGAAGTATTATATAGTATATGTAATTATATAATATATATGATTATATGTGTGTATATATGTATATATACACATATATGTATATATTAAGTATACATATAAAAGCATACACATACACGTATATATACCTACATATGTATGAAGTATGTGTGTATGTATATTCATATATACATATATAAACACATAGATATACATATATATGTGATAAATAAATGCTAATTTTTAACTTAGATTGGAATAAAGTTCAGAAAAGTTCATGGCTGCAAGTACAATGCACATTTGGTCACCAGAAGAATCTGGAAGAGTGCGTCAGAGATGAAGGCAAAAGTGGGTCTTCAGGTGAAAGGTGTGGCGTAGAGTATGGCAGGCTGCTGTCTGACCAGAGAAGGTCCGGCTTCTCAGAGAGGAGGGTTCATAAGGAACAGTTGGAGATACGGGGCCACATAACAAAGCTTTAAAAGAGAAGGTATCCATTACTTTTTTCAACTCAGTGAAAAACAACAGCAACAACAGAAGTCCAATAAAAACAACACAAGCCAGATAGAATGTGTTTGGCTCACAGTTTCAGAGACATCATTCCGATGGAGTCCGTGGCTGCATCAATTCTGTTTCACTGTGAGGCCCAGCACATGGAAAGAGCATGTGGATAAGGAGGTTGTTAACCTTATAGCAGATACACAGGAAGCAGAGAGTGAGGAGGGGACCAGGGACATTTGTGGCCGTCAAGGACACACCTGTACTGATTTAATTCCTCCTACTATCCCCTACCTTCCAAAGTTTTCAGGGCCTTCCACACTCGTAGTGCCAGCTTAGAAGCAACTTTTCAAAAAATGTGAGTCTATTGGCACAATTCAGATTCATACCACAACAGAAGACTTACATGTAGAGTGACCAGGATTTCCAACCAATGCATGTTCTCACCCCATACTACCGCATTTGGAACATTGCTATTTAGTCCTGTTCAAATTCAAATTCGATTGGTTAGGCTGGGGCCACGAAACTATACCAGTTCATGATATAGAGAAACTTTTTTTTCCTGTGGTGTGTGTGTGTGTGTGTCTGTGTGTGTTAGGAAATTGATTACTAACTTATCACACACATTACTGGAATTACCAGGTTTTCAACTCCTGTTTTCTAAGTAAATTGAGGCATGCAGTTTTACTATTGGCATCTTTAGACAACATATACTTAGTACTTCTTTCAGAAATAAATACTGAACTGTTTTGTTATTGAATGAAGCGTTGGTGGAAGGTCTGCTTTATAATTTCTTGAATTATTTGAATACTGTTTTAAATGTAATAATTTGTTCAATGACAACTATTTTAGTGCAATGAAAGTGGTGTTTAAGTGCTGGGGGAAAATGTATCTTCGGGAACTGGGTCAATAAGATTTTCATTCAAATCCCATTTGAGGGACACTCAAGTAACTAGTTTGTTTTCTAGCAAGAAATGAATGATGATATAACTTACTTTAGAAAAGTAGCATGTGCAAAGGACACTTCATACCCATCACAGGAAAAAAATCTGTAAAGATGAAGTCTCAATCCTGAACATCTATGCTCTAAATACAAGAGCACCCACATATGCAAAAGAAATATTACTCACGCTTAAATTGCATATCAAACTCAACACACTAATAGTAGACTTCAACACCCTGCTATCACCAATGGACAGGTCAACCAGACAGAAACTTAACAGAGAAATAAGAGAATTAACAGATGTTACGACTCAAATAGACATAACAAACATCACAGAACATTTTATCTAAACACAAAAGAATATACATTCTTTTCAGCACCTTAAGAAACCTTCCCAAAAAAATGACCACATACTAGGTAACAAAGCAAATGTGAAAAAATATTGGAATAACCTCCTCTGTCTCATTGGATCACCATGGTTTAAAGTTAGAATCCAAAAACAACACTAATTACAGAAAGCCTACATACTCATGGAAATTGAACAGTACTCATTTGAATTGCCCTTGGGTCAAGGAAGAAATAATAAAAAAAAAGTCCAGGGCCAGATGGTTTCAGTGCAGAATTCTACCAGAACTTCAAAGAAGAGCTAATACCTATACTCCTCAAATTGTTCTACACAATAAAATAGAAGGAACACTGCCAGACTCTTTTTACAAGGCTACAGTTACCCTGATACCAAAACCACACAAAGACTTAAGAAAGAAAGAGAATTACAAACCCATCTCCCTCATGAACACTGATGCAAAATTACTCATTAAAATACTGGCAAACCAAATCCAAGAAAACATCAACTAAATCATCTATCATGATCAAGTTGGCTTCATATCAGAAAGGCAGGGATGGTTCAACATACAAAAATCTATTCATGTAATCCACCATATAAATAAACTGAAAGAAAAATATGATCATCTCATTAGATGCTGAAAGAGCATTTGACAAAATCCAACACTCTTTCATGATAAATGTCTTGGAGAGAGCAGGAATACAAGGGGTCTATCTAAACATCTAAACATAATAAAGCAACATACAGCAAGCCAACGGCCAACATTAAATTAAATGGAGAAAAACTCAAAGCAATATAATTAAAATCAGAAACAAGATAAGGCTGTCCACTCTCTCTATATCTATTCAACAAAGTACTCAATGTTCTAGTTAGAGCAAAAAGATAATGAAAGTAGATCAAGGAAATCCAAATTGTAAACGAGAAAGCCAAACTTTCGCTATTTGCAGATAATATGATAGTATACATAAATGACCCCCAAAATTCAATAAGGGAACTCCTATAACTGATAAACACCTTTAGTATTGTGGCAGGATACAATAAAAAATTAGTAGCACTCTTATATATCAATGATAAAAGGGCTGAGAAAGAAATGAGAGAAACGTCACCATTCACAATAGCCACAAATAATGTAAAATATCTTGGGGCAACACTAACCAAAGAAGTGAACGACCTGTACGACAAGAACCTTAAGTCTTTGAAGAAAGATATTGCAAAAGATATCATAAAATGGAAAGATCTCCCATGCTCTTGGACAGGTAGGATCAGCATAATAAAAATGGCAATCCTAAAAAAGCAATCTATAGATTCAATGCAATCAAAAAATTACAACACAATTCTTCACAAACCTTGAAAGAATAATACTCAACTTCATATGAAAAAACAAAAAACCCAGGATAGTCAAAACAATCATGTAAAACTGGAGGCATCATGATCCCTGACGTCAAGCTCTATTATAGAGCTACAGTAATGAAAATAGCTTGATATTGACACAAACACGTGGAGCAACGGAATTGAATCAAGACCCAGATATTAATCCACACACACTGATTTTTGACAAAGAAGCTAAAATTATACAGTGGAAAAAAGAAAGCATCTTTAACAAATAGTGCTGGCATAAGTGGATGTCAACATGTAAAAGAAGGCAAATGAATTCATATCTATATCCATGCACAAAACTCAAGTCAAAGACCTCAATATAAATCTTGCCACACTGAGCCTCATAGAAGAGAAAGTGGGAAGTAGCCTTCAACACATGGGCTCAGGAAACCACTTCCTAAATATAACACCAATAGTGTAGACAGTAAGAGCAACAATAAATAAATGGGTACTCCTGAAATGGAGAAGCTTCTGTAAAGTAAAAGGACACAATCAATAAGACAAAAAGGCAACCTACTTAATGGGAAATGATCCTCACCAACCCCATATCAGACAGAGGGCTGATCTCCAAGATATATAAAGAATCTAAGAAACTAGTCATAAAAATATCAAATAATCCAATTTTTAAAAATTGGAATGCAGATCTAAACAGAGGATTCTCAAAAGAAGTCTCCCAAATGGCCAAAAGACACTTAAGGAAATGTTGAACATCCTTAGCCATCGGGGAAATGCAAATCAAAATGACTCTATGATACCATCTTACACCAGTCAAAATGGCTAAGAACAAAAACGCCAGTGATAGCTTATGCTGGAGAGGACATGGAGTAAGGAAAGCACTTCTTCATTGCTGTTGGGAGTGCAAACTTGTACAGTCACTTTGGAAATCAGGATGGTGGTTTTTCAGAAAAGTGTAAACAAATCTACCCAAAAACTCGCTCTTGGGCATATACCCAAAGGATGCTCAATCATACTATAAGGACTTTTGCTCAACTATGTTCATAGCAGCATACAACCTCAACCGAAGAATGGATAAAGAAAATGTGGTACATTAACATGATAGAGTACTACTCAGCTGTAAAAAAAAAAAAAGGACATCTTGAAATTTGCATACAAATGGATATAACTAGAAGAAAACATCTTGAGTGAGGTTACCCAGACCCAGAAAGATGAGCATGGCATTACTCACTCTTTAGTGGATTTTAAATGTAAAGCAAAGGCCGGGCGGTGGTGGCTCAAGCCTTTAATCTCAGCACTTGGGAGACAGAGGCAGGAGGATCTCTGTGAGTTCCAGGCCAGCCTGGTCTACAAAGGGAGTTCCAGGACAGGGTCCAAAGCTACAGAGAAACCCTGTCTCGAAAAACAAAAACAAAAAAAAATGTAAAGCAAAGGATAAGGAGCCTTTAGCATCAATGACCCCAGAGAAACTAAGTAACAAGGAGAACTCTAAGAGAAACATACATGAATCCCCCTGAGTAGGGAAAATAAACCAGCTCTTCTAAGAAAACTGGGAGTGTGGGGTTGTGGCAGAAGAGAGGCCAAAGAGGAGGAGCAGGCGAGAAGGGGAGGGAAGAGGAGAACTTGAGGGAACAGGGTAATCAAGATGGTGGAAGGACAGAGACAGACAGTAAGGAAAGAGATTTCTTGATTGAGCGAACCATTATGGGGCTAAGGAGAAACTTGATACTAGAGAAATTTCCAGGAATCCACAAGGATGACACTAGCTAAGACCCTAAGTAGTAGTGGAGAGAGTGCCTGAACTGGCCTTGCCCTGTAGTCAGATTGATGACTATTGTAAATGGTATCATCCAGCAAATGATGGAAGCAGATGCAAAGAACTACAGTGGAACATTGGCCTGAACTCATAAAGTCTAGCTGAAGAGAGGGAGGAGCAAAGGGGTCAAGATCATGATGGGGATACCCACGGAAACAACTTACCTGAGCTAATGGAAGCTCACCAACCCTGGTCTGACAGCAAGGGAGTCAGCATAGGACCAAGCAAGGCCCTCTGAATATAGGTGAGAGTTTATGGTTGGGACAGACTGTAGGGCCACTGGCAGTGAGACCAAGATTTATCCCTACTGCTTGTACTGACTTATTGGAACCCATTCTCTTTGGAGGGATGTCTTGCTCAGCCTAGTGAGGAGGGCCTTGGTCCTGACTCAAAGCAATGTGCTAGACGTTATTGACTTCCCAAGGGAAACCTTACCTTCTCTGAGGAATGGATTTTGGGATGGGATTGGGGGGGAAGTTTCAGGGAGCAGGAGGAGTGGAGGGAGTGGGAACCAAGTTTGGTATGTAAAATGAGAAAAGACAGGTTTTTAAAAAAATAAATTAATAAAAAGTTTAAAGTTTGCAAATTGTAAGAAAAGATATTTGTGACTTAGATTATTGCCATAATCCATTTTGTTCTCTATTTTTGGGAAGAAGGGAAAATGATAAAACATGTTAGTGGTTAAGTATTTGAGAGGAAAAACAACTGTATTTACATGAGGGAAGGTTTCCAGGGTCTGGGAATTATTTTTTAAAATTGTCTTTTAAAAAGTTCATGTTTAGGGCTACAGAATTGAATCAGTAGGAAAAGGCCCCTGGCATCAAGCGTGTTGACCTGAAATGGATCCTGAGGTCCACAAGGTAAAAAGTGAGAACTGATACCTTCCAGTTATCCCCTGAATGCTGCACAGCCCCCTGTAAGTTTATTTTTTAAGTGATTGTTTAACACACAATGAGAAAGAAAGAACTCTAAAAATTAAATACTCCCATGGATTTCCTCCCCTCTTAGACCATCACTTGTGGATTATATGTGTTGAGTAAAATTTTATATTAGAGTGTGATAATTGGCGACTGTAGCAATTTGCTTCCATTGGCGGTGCTGCTGGCAATATATTTACATGGGTAAGAATGTGCTTCCCAGCAGCGTTGGCGGCTGCCTTATTAATTTTCGGGAGACAGAGTATCTTCCAGCAGTGAGGTGCATCCTCTTCCTAACATTAGCGTGGTTCAGACAGTTTGAGACGATTCCCCACCCCCTAGTGTCTTAGGAAAGCTTTCAGAGAAATGTGTTAGCGTTCTAACTTTTGATACGCTGGCCAAACTCCAAGTGAGGTAATTCCTAACATCCACTTAGCTATTTATGTAGTTATTATTGCTTCTGAGAGCTGCTGAGTTCTGAAAGCTACCACTACTTAATCCTACTTAAAATTCCCTTTGTCTTTCTCAAGAACAGAAAAAAGACTCTCCTATACTTGTTATCAGTGGTGATAGCTGTTATTTGGCAGACATTTATCTGGCCTTTTCCTCCCTCCTTCCCCCACTCACATCTCAGTATCCTTGTCTTTCCACTCCCCCAAACCTAGATATCAAGATCTTCTTGGATGAGTGTCTTCACTGTCTCCCTGTTTCCACATATGCATTTCTCACTCTGGCCCTTGCTTTGACTTCTTCCTCATAGCTTCGTATGTTATTTTCTCTATCTTTCCTCTGATTTGTCTTTTCTGCAACTATATTTTGTTCAACAACATTGCTACTGTCAGAAAAGAGGTTTTCTTTAGAGATATCACCTGCCTCATTGAATGACTATCTTTTCCACGTAGTATTTTTCACGTAATGAGTCTCATAGGAAACTGTACCTATGTTTGAACTCAGATCTCACAGGTAGGCTGTTTTTCAGCTCACACTGTGTCTCTGCATTTATTTCTGCACTGGGAGTTACAAATGACCTTGCTGTTGTCAAAACATCATCCCTAGAAGGCCAATGAGCTCCATTTACTTACATAGAACCTTCTGGTGATTCATTTACGCATTCATCCGTCATTCATTCACCTGATGATGAGTTTGAATAGACTACCGTGTGCTCAGCACTGTGCTCCATCTTTATAGACAAACAGTGCTCCCTCATTTTCCTCTAGGTGCTCATGGATGAATTTTAAATCTGAAGTTCTCCCCGTGTCTGCTCTCTTTTGATCCTCAGCCAGCCCACTGGGGCACACAGCTTAGCCTGTATACAGCTGACACTGAGGTTATAAATGGTGGTGAGCATATGCTACATGAAATGGCCTATTGATTCTTATTTATGATGATGGAAATAGTGGTAATGGAAAAAGGAATGCACGAATATGTTTCTTCCTACAAACAAGCAATTTTGTCAGTGAACCAAATAGCAGGCACAATAATTAGCTTCTGGAAAGGCCTGTCAGTTTGTTTTCTCATGCCAGAGTGACTAGGTAAGTTTTCCAGGATAGCTACCTCTCAGCAGTCATTCATTTTCTATGGAAGACTCTGAAATGAGGATGTTCGCCTCCGTTCACTCAGGGCTCTGCAGCTCTGTAAATGAATTCGGTAGTTAGCAGGGGGATTAGATTTCTGCAGTTTGATTTGGTGTTTCAGAATGAAAAGATAGCCAAATAATAATAAAATCTGGATTAGAGTGTGCTCTGGTAGTCTCATTTGTCCCTTTGCCTGGGCTAAGATTCTATCAGGAAGAGTGTCTGCATATTAGTACTCTGGGGTGGTCATTGGCCAATTTGCTTCTGCTCTTGGCAAGTCAAAAGGCAAAAATCCCAGAATGACTTATTTATTCCATTTCTCAAATTCTGTATTGAATTCCAATAGGTGCATCAGATGGCAAAACAGGCATTGATTTCAGACACACTAGATTTCAGAGCTCAGAGAGAGAATGTAAAATCAGAATCATTCTCCAATCTTTTAGATAAAGAAACTGGAAACCAGGGAAGTGAATTATTAAAAACAGTCAAAGTGTTAAATCTCAGAGCTGTAACTGGAATCCTGGAGTCTTATTTGAATTTGTCCTTGTCATTTTACCCTCAGATGGTTTTATTACTTCCTTATTTCATAATTTTTACCACACTGTCAAAAATATTTTTGTTTGTTCTTCTGTCGTGTCTTATGCATGTTTTAGTGCCTTTTCTCATAGCTGTGCCCAAGAGAGAAAATTTTAGAAAGGAGAGATTTACTTTGACTCACTGTTCAAAGGGTGCAGTCTTTCAGGGCAAGATGGCTAGAGAGTTTGGGATAGCTCTGTGTGTGGCAGCTGGAGCTTTGACAATGTGGCTTGTTAGATCTCACAGGCTGAAATCAAAAGAGTTATGTCTGAAATGGTGCTGGACTATATTTCTCCAAGTTTGCTCCCACCCCACCCCAGCCACCCACATTCTTCAGCCAGGCCTTGCTTCTAAAAGGTTTCATGATTTTCCAAAGCAGAATCTCCAGCTGGGAACACAGTATTCAAATACATGAGCCTGCAGGGGACAGCCCATATAACAATAACTCATTGCTGGATTTTAAAATCACTAGCTAAAAAGTGAAAAAAATAAGTAAAAGAATGCAGTTGGTGGTTATCCAATCACACAGAAATGGTAAATATTTTACTGTTTTTCATATGGCCTTTCAATTATATATGTGGCTTTTGTAAGTGAGTCTAGAATACCTCAAAGGTTTTTTTTTTTTTGGTTTTTTGTTTGTTTGTTTTCTAGTCTGTTGGCTGAAGTTTCTGTCCTGCCTTGTCCCAAAGCCATTCTGTCCCAAAGAAACACACAGAGGTCTACATTAATCATAAAATGGTTGACCTATTAGCTCAGGCTTTTTATTAACTCTTATATCCGACATTAACCCATAATTCTTGTCTATGTCAGTAACATGGCTTGGTACCTTTTATCAGCAAGGCAGTCTCATCTTGCTTCCTCTGTGTCTGGGTGATGACTGCAAACTGAACCTTTCCTCTTCCCAGAATTCTCCTATTCTGGTCACCCTGCCTATACTTCCTGCCTGGCTACTGGCCAATCAGCATTTTATTAAAACAATACAAACAACAGGGTACAAGACCATTGTCCCACAGCACCAGTCATTTATAAAAATAGAGCTAAGACTAAGATTTTGTAGCTCCAAATGCAGTGACATTAAACAAAAGCAGACTACTTGCTAAATTCTAGTTAGCTTGCCTACTTAGTCATTACTTTTGAGCAAAATGAAACCAAAACCAAAACCCCAAATCACCTACTTTAAGATCAGTTTTGGAAGAACAATAATATTTGACAGTACCAATAAAAACGCTGTTTGTCCAAAAATTGCCCACATGCTTTTTTAGCATCCAGATACAATTTCGTGGGCCTGGGATAGATTATTCTATATTTCTGAGCAGTTTCCAGGTGGTTTGAATGCAGTAAGCTCTGGGAACATGAGAACTTTCATTGATACCAATGCCACCTGAAACTTACTGAGGGGAATAAATATTCAACTGTACTAAAGAATTACAGGTAAACTCAAGATGTTGCCTGCACAGGATTATATAAATAAAAATTTATTCATCAGTAAATTCAAAATTTTGCAACCAGTAGCCTATGCTTTATACATTATTCTCAGTAAATATGTAGATCAGTAAAATATGCAAGTGTGTTTGAGTATGTGTGTGTTTTCTCATAAGCAAATTTAAAGGTAGAAAGCTTTAGTTAACAAAATGAACATAGATGCACCTGTATTTTCAAAATCTGTAAAGAAGAGTATAAGGTTTGCCACATCAAGGACAAAAGATACTCTGAAAATGTTAGAAAATGTACTTCCCATCATAAGTGCACATAAGTACAGGAGTTAGAGGCGTCAGCAGCCAGCTCAGTTCTTTCATGTTGGAGAAAAACAAACTGGGGGCCATGTGGCCTAGGTGAACTTTCTAAAGCCCTTTAACTGCCTGAAAGCCTGGAGCCTGATTGATGCTTCATTCTTTCTCTGTTCCTGTCTTAACTCTGAAGGCCTTTCCCAGAATGGGGCTGAGTTGCTTTGACCTACTCCACTGATTATCTTGGTTTAGTGGCGAGGTCTCTCTGTGGCTATCGAATGCTATTTATTCCATCTCTGTTACTCTCCTTGACAGTGAAGGATCGTATTGAAAATCTCAGTCTGAGAATACTCATTCTGCTACCAAGTAAGCATGCCTGAATGGTCTGCAAATACTAACACTTTCCATACAAGAATGAAACAGAACAATGCCCATTTCTACTGCTAATTAATGAAACATAAGCCTTGGTGGCACTCTTCCTGTAAAGACCACAAGACTCTGGAGTTAGTAGGGTCAAGTGAGAGCTGAATATATCCAGATTATCTCTTGGATATTCCACTGAAACAATCAGATGTGGAGAAGAAGCTAAGCAACTTAGTGTTCCTTAAGCAATTTCAGGATCGCCCTTGGGATTCTTTTAAACTGGTGTGGCTTAAGGAAACACCATAGATATTATCACTTGATGAACCACAAGAGCGTTAACCCAAACGTTTAGGAACATATCTGAAGAGAAGACCTATCTAGCTGGGCAACAATATCAACCACCCCACTAACAGATTCTATATTTAAAGACAAAGGAGAGCTAAAATAAAGTCACCCGAGCTTCCTGGAGGTAGCTGAAAAAAACTGGAGAGTCTGGGTAATGTTTCAGTTGCTCAGGACAGTTGTTGAATTCTAGATTCTGCTAAACATCCCCGTACACACACACACACACACACACACACACACACACACACACACACACACACACACACTCACTCACTCACTCACACACACACACACAAATATGCTTCATGAAGACAATGGGGAAGATAAAGTCATAAGTCTAGAGCAGTGGTTCTCAACCTGTGGGTCACGACCTTTTGAGGGTTGAATGACCCTTTCACAGTGCCCACTAGGTATTCTGCATATCAGTTAGGAAGTAGTAACAAAAATAATTGTATGGTTGGGAGTTGCCAAACATAAGCAACTGTATTAAAGGGTTGCAACTATTAGGAAGGTTAAGAATCACTGGTATAGAGGTTGCTATTAGGCAGGACTTGTAATATCACCATCCTCTAATGTTTAGATAAATGGCCTGCTCTATAGTTTGATTTAAAATAATTGCACATCTTCTATTTAAAGTGACCTCACTATTGCTGCCATGGTAACAGTAATGAAATGACAACTTGGAAAACAATGGAAAAGATGAGTTAAGTGTGTATACTTAATTCAAACTACATATGTTTATCTACTTACTGTTTTTTTTGTTTGTTTGTTTTTTACATTCCCCACACTTACAAGAACAAAAACTTCATGAGGGCAGGAACTTTATCTCATCTCCTTCTGTATCTTTCTAGTTCCTTCCATGTCACTTGGCACAGAAAGGTTTTGTTAAAACATAAATGAATGAATCCATGTCATATTTTATTTACCATCTACACTTTGTCAGACGCTTTCTATTAGATACCAAGGATGTGGCAATGGGCAAGAAAGCAACAGTTCTTGTTCTCATTGAGCTTAGAGGCTATTTGGAAAGATGAATTATTAAGCCACATCCTCACTGCAATGTATTATGTAATGAGAATAGGACCACACAGAGGGGAGAAGTAATGCAGGGAATGGAAAAGAATTGTAAACGTTAAATTGAGATTAGAATATGAGCAGAATTTAGACAAAATGAAGAGATATATGTTTCCAGAAAACTTTCATGGAAGAAAATAATTGACATGCAGAAAGAATGGAGATGCTGGATGGAAACAGATCTAAGTATGATCAAGACTTTATCTATGCCTTTCTTTGAGTGAAGGAGAGATAGTTCAAGACCCATTTAAGTATATCTTTGCATCTGTGGCTACTAACCTCAAGTCCAGAAGAATGCATGTTTACAATATTTACCTTACAAGGCTCTGGGTGAAATTAAAAGAAATACTGTGCACAAAGCCTATTGTCTGTTACATAGAAAATACAGTAGACATTGCTGCTTGCTGATGGACAAATTTTCCCTTGCCTTAGGCCAATAACTGCCCAATAAAACTTTCTTTGGTGAGTAAAATTGTTTATATTTCTATTCTCCTATAGAGCAGCCACCAACTATGTGTGGCTATTGAGCACTTAAAATATGGCTAGTGCCATTATATTTTATTTAGTTAGTTATTACAATACATATAGTTTAAGTGGCCTCCTATGGTTTATGTGTCTCCTAGTAGACAAAGAACAACTTTGTTTCAGCATACCCCTAATGCAACTCATTTAATCCTGGTTTCTTTCTTGCAATTATTGTAGCACTACCCTGTGGCCAGCGTGCGGTGAAAGAATGGTTGGTAAAGCAGTTCTAGCCAGCGATAGAAATGGGAAAGTCTTCCAGGGACCCTAGGAAGAGGATATCTTTATTCTTTTCATTACTGTTATGGCTTTATCTGTGTCTGGATGTACATTTGAGAAATTATGCTGAACGCAGCACAATAGACCGGAGGAGAGAATTTAGTTGCTACAACTTTGAGATGACCAGCTCTGCATCACTGATTTTCTAAACATAATTCCCCAGTTAGTGAAGATAAAATGTGACATAGTAGCCAGGCAATAGGGGCACACGCCTTTAATCCCAGCAGAGGCAGGCCGATCTCTGTGAGTTCGAGGCCAGCCTGGTCTACAAGAGCTAGTTCCAGGAGAGGAACCAAAAGCTACGGAGAAACCCTGTTTCGAAAAAAATCAAAAAAAAAAAAAAAGATGTGACATAGTAAAATAAAAATGGTATACAGCTTGCCAGCAATATTTTATTTTGAGATATTTTAACATGTTTAAATATGTATATGTATATATATGTATACATATGTATATATATATATATATATAATAAATGATGTTTTATATTCATCAAATTAATTCCCCTTTAAGCATTATGTCCTCTCATCTACCAGGATATTTTACAGGTGGTACTGTAGGAGAGACCCAGCCAATCACTTTACTTGGAGGTAGGGTCCCCCGAGGATATTTTTTACTTATAAAGATTGGGGGCGTGCTCCCAGCCACCCCTTCTGCTTTCCTGTCCACCGCGGGAACCTCTGGTTCTGTAAGTCTATTTCCCCATTAAAGCTGTTTATATTTTTACAATCTGTCTGCATTCATTTTACGCCAATATGGTACTAATATTTTACTTATGCCCAAATGAACAGGATTCCAGCTAAGTACTTTTCTTTGTAGTGTAAGTGAAAACCTGTTCAACATGTTGGCAAATTCATCAGTTATAACACAAGACAGAAGAGGACCATGACATTCCTATTAGGTTTTCTGTGTCTAGTAAAGTTCTCAGTGCCATTGGCACCTATATCCTACCTACATGCTCTTGATCTTGTTAAATTCTTCGCAAACCTCATTTCTTCTGTTCTCTAGAGTTTAGTTGTGATGATGGTGCTTAGTGCTCACAAACGTCATTCAAATGTATGTTTCCTCTTTATGGTACCAACATTGTATTACTAACTACAATTTAAGTTTAAGTATATAGTTCCCTTTGTTTTCAGAAAGGCTGTCTAACTTGTTTTACATCTCTACCTTGTACCCAACAGTTAGCAGATATGGGATGTGTCTAGCAGTTCTGGAAAAAGACAGTACTCTGACATCTGGGGACATCATTTCAGCTGTGTGATACTTCCCATTAAAGCCATTGACCCACCCTGGCCGTCCAGCTCCAGGCATATTTGTTTATCTTCCCATGCTCACATGGTTAGAACTACAGATTTTCATTTGAGAAAATGGTTAATATCTTTCATGTAAGGACACTAATGCTGGCTCGAACTCTCCCTCTGTTTGTGGCCCACAAACAGCACAGCTTTCTCCTTGCTAGGAGCTGCAGGTAGAAGCAGGCTTTGTTTGCATTTCTGGTCAGACATCTTTAAGAGCTGGCTGTGTTAGCAAAGCTATGGGATGGGAGCAATACTCACTGCTTTGTCAAGAAAGAGTCTCAGATCTTCAAATATGCTGATTCAGCAGACCACAGGGAGATTACCTAAAACCAATGAATGGCTTAGGATTCCATCAGACTATGAGATAAATTAAATAAAATTCAAATACACCCCCCCCCGCCAGCCAGCAGTGCCAGAGGACATCAGAGATGGAAGGAAATGTAGAGGTCAGAGTGTCTGGAGGCTTTTTTTTCTCCCCCTCAGCTTTGCCTCCCAGGCTGGTGTGAAGTGAGGACAGGGAGTACACAGAAACATTTTGGTTTTACTGATTCAGTAGAACTCTTGAAGGCTCCTATTGGTACAAAATGAGGCTTTCTCGTTGACTCTAAATAGGCTTATTAGCAGCACACAGAGGATTTCCACTGTGATCTCTCCTTTGTCCCTCCTCAGAGGGAAGGCATGGGTCTGAAACACGCTGATAGCTCTGGAAGTGAAAAGTACCCAGAGATGGAGGGCAGAGAGCGGGCTGGCTGCCAGCATAGAGCTGACACCCTGAGGAGTGTCATTTGTCTGAGCCACTTTGATGAAACAGAGCCCTCTTTTGTGCATTTGTACCTGTGAAAGGGAGCAGCAGTACAACCGATCCAAAGTCCCAGAAAACAAATAATTCATACTGATTTAGGATGCCCACCTACCAACTATATTTCTTGAGTGTTAGTTTACATTTCAATACACGGCTGACATCCTGAAATTATGACTGGTTTCCCATAAGGGTTTCATTAATTGGGGCAAAAGGTTTCATTTAGTCGAGTCCAAGGAACTCTTTAGCTTTTTCTTCCCTGCCTAGCGACAGAAAATGTTCCTATTGTTGATTTCTGTGTGCAATTGGTCTGCATCCTCCCGAAGTCTGACACAAAGCCCAGCTTCAGTGTGCTGTATGAGCTGGAGGACTCCCACGCTTGCCCTAAGGGCCAAGGGTTTGATTAAATGTTTAAATGACCTTTTAAGAGAAATGATTATGAGAATGGGCAAACAGTTTGTTCTCATTAGTAATAACTGTAGTGTGTATTTGGGGTACGTGTCTACAGATCTGGAAAGAGTGTGGATAAGGAAATCACTGGCAATGCGAGGGAGGGGGAAGAAAGGTGAGGTTTCTTGTTACTTGTTTTTTTTTTTTTAAATTACAAGTGCATCATTTCCTCCACTATTAGAAGCCACACCAGTAAAATCTCTCCTAAATATAAACGGCACCAGGAAAAGAATAACGGGTTTTAATATAAACAAAGAGAGAGTACGATTTCCCATAGAAGAGACGAACTCAAGACAGTTCCTAATCCCGTCACTCTTCCTCTCATACACAGGTCCGCACAGAGCAGGTTGTGTTGCAAGAAACTTTCTAGCCACTTATGGCTCCCAGTGTTTCTCAAGGACCATACCCTGTGGCTAGGGTGTATTTACATCTGACCACACTCTGGGATGTTTAGCAGCCGCTTCAGTATGACAGCTGTAACTCAAGAGCAGATTTCCTTAAAGGGAATTCCCAGGAAAATCTTGAATTCGTTTGTAAAGTATGTACTATTTCATCATTCAGCCAATGAATCTCAGAAGCTGACTACAGGTTTGACTTCCTAGGCCATACGTGGCTCTTTCCAGTTGCTTCTTTCGAACTCGAGCTATTGCATTTGCTGGGTTTCTTGCTTATTTGAGGGTATATCAACCCTTTTCTCAGATTTCCTACTGATAGCTTCTGTCTTAGGGTTTCTATTGCTGTAATGAAACACCATGGCCCAGAACAAGGTAGGGAGGAGAAGGTTTACCTGCTTTACATTTCTACATTGTAGTCCATCATTGAAGGAAGACATGACAGGAACTCAAACAGGACAGAAACATGGAGAACAGATCTGAGATAGCGAGGCCATTGATGGGGGGCTGCTTGCTGGCTTGCTCCTCATATCTTGCTTTTTCTTAAAAAAAAAAGAAACGAAACCTTGTTTCTTTTTTAAAAAAATATTTTTAAAATAATATTATTTTGCATACCAGTCCCAGTTCCCTCTCCCTCCTGTCTTCCCACTCTCCTCACCTTCTCCCCATCTACTCCTCAGAGACAATGAAGCCTCCCATGGCGAGTCAACAAAGTCTGTCACAGCACTTGAGGCAGGATCAATGCCCTCCCTCCTGTATTTAAGCTGAGCAAGGTGTTCCTCCATAGGGAATGGGCTCCAAAGAGCCTGTTCTTGCACCAGGGATAAATACTGGTTCCACTGCCAGTGGTTCAACCAAGTGCCCATGCCACACAACTGCCATCCTCATTCAGTGGGCCTAGTTTGGTCTCATGCCGGTTCCTCAGCAGTCAGTCTGGGATCAGTGAGCTCTCACTAGCTTGAGTCAGTTGTTTCTGTGGGTATCCCCAGCATGGTCTTGACTCCTTTGCTCATAAAGTTGTTCCTCTCTCTCTATGACTGGACTCCAGGAGTTTGGCCCAGGGCTTAGCTGTGGATCTCGGCTTCTGCTTCCATCAGTTACTGGATGAAGGTTCTATGGTAGTCATCAATTAATTACAGGGGAAGGGCAGTTTAGGTACCCTCTCCACCATTGCTTAGATTCTTAGCTGGGGTCCTAGAAGTTTCCCTATTGCTTAGTTTCTTGATAACCCTACAATAAGCCCAACTTCTTATAGAACCCAGGAACACCAGCCCAGGGATGGCACATCCCAATGGACTGGGACCTTGCTTATCAATCACTAATTAAGAAAATTCCCTACAGGCTTGCCTGCAGCCCAACCTTATGAAAGCATTTTCTTGATTGAGATTCCCTTCTCTCAGATGACTTTGGTCTGTGTCAAGTTGACACAGAATCATCCAGCATAGCTTCTTTACTGAAATAGCTTAAGGGACCATGCCTGGATTTTACTACCCATTTCTCTTGAGTGAGCCTTCCCAGTGTAGATACATTTCTAGAACAATGTGTTTCTGCCTTTTGTCCATTTACTTTGCTCTAACACATTAATGCATTGTCAGTCACATTAAACACTTGACAAAAATCTGTAAGTTTTAACTTTACACTTTATGTGGTTTACTATAAGAAAGCTACAACATTCAAACTATGGTACTTAGGCATGGAGTTTTTATTCAGTAATGTCTCAACATATGTATTTATGATAATGGAATTTTGATTGTGTGAGATGAATTAGCTAGAAAATATGTTTATTGACTTTTTATTTTTGTGTTAACATATAATTAATTTGTAGGCTTTAATGAATTTGTTCAATTTACACAGAAACTAATGAAGCCTTTTTATCCAATGGATTTTTGTCATTAGCATCTTTCTTTTCTTCTTGCCTTTTTGGCATCATTGTTGACAACATAAAAGCCCATGTGAATCCCCTTCAGAGCCTTTGCAAGTACTTGCGTGGTGATTTCACATTCATGGATCTGGATTTTTCTAGATCTCTCATGATATTACTTTGAAATTTTGCAACAAAGTTCACAGAAGTCAACAAAAATGTACAGAATTAGGTAGTTTCCTCTATAAAGCACGTTATCCAAATACAGCAGGATGTATAATATATGCCCATAATTTTCCTGACATATTTTATTCATTTGTGAGTTTATGTACTTGAGTGGTTGATCTCAACGTATGTGAATGGATATGACACTAAGCGTATGTAATTGTGGGAAACTCGGACAATTTTGCAGTGCATTTTAGTATGAAAAAAATGATCCTATCATCAAAGTCTCTGTGTTATAATACCTACTTATGCATCATAATAAAATACCATTTTCTTTCTTTTTTTTTATTTATTAAAGATTTCTGCCTCCTCCCTGCCACCGCCTCCCATTTCCCTCCCCCTTCCCCAATCAAGTCCCCCTCCCTCGTCAGCCCAAAGAGCAATCAGGGTTCCCTGACCTGTGGGAAGTCCAAGGACCACCCACCTCCATCCAGGTCTAGTAAGGTGAACATCCAAATATCCTAGGCTCCCCCAAAGCCAGTACGTGCAGTAGGATCAAAAACCCATTGCCATTGTTCTTGAGTTCTCAGTAGTCCTCATTGTCCACTATGTTCAGCAAGTCCGGTTTTATCCCATGCTTTTTCAGACCCAGGCCAGCTGGCTTTGGTGAGTTCCCGATAGAACATCCCAATGGGGATAAAATACCATTTTCAAGAAGCCCCACTTGACCAAATAAGACATTACTGTACCTGTTCAGAGTTATGAGGGTTTCCTGAGGCTGCAAAGAATGGGAAGAACATTCTAGTACTATAAACCCCTCATGCCGCTTGTAAGGCATTTAATAGAAATGATAACACAGCCAAAAGCATAGACAAAGGATATTAAAATACTGTCCCTGCTTTGTGAGAAGCTTATGTCTCCAAGGACCAAGCAGGCTTGCCTTTGGATTCAGATAAGACCCTTTACTGGAAATTCAAATCTTCTATTAGGAAAGTTATGGATTAAGAAAGAAGGTACCTAGAATTGTCTTCTCTTTCATGCTCTAAAATTCTGAAATCACTTGTAATTTAGTTAATGTATTCAAATATTAAAATTTAATTCATATTTGTTGGGCGACAGTATTTAAACTTAATTTCTCGATTAAAGTTATTTTAGGCTTACTATGATTTTTCAGGTTCAACCGTGCTTTGAAGAGACACGACTAAAGCCATTTTTGGCCCAGGCCCCATTTTTGTGAGAATCTAACCTAGCAGGCACCCCACACCAGGTACCTCACCCTGTGAATTCAGAGAAAAACCACAACTGGCCCAAAAATTGCTTGGCTGCCTAGAGACTTGAGGACAGCCAATCAGAAGCTAGACAAACAAGTTATTTTTACAGTTACCTGGTGGTTTTGTGGAAAGTTACAAAAATCTCTTCTTGCGTGACTTAGAGTCAACTCTCCCCCTACCCAATTCAGTAACGCCAAGGCATGTAACTCCCCCTTTGTGTTTTTTTCCCTTTAAAGACCCCCTGTACTATAAGGTTGGGGCCTTTTCTCTCTCATCTTCTGTGTCAGTGCGTGGGACAAGGAACCCTGCTTGCAAGCCTTCAGACCAATACAAAAAGAAACCTTATATAATTGCATCGGAGTCGGCTCCATGGTGGTTTTGCTGCGGGGGGAGGGAGGTCTCTCTACTCAGGCATAACACTATGGGTTCTTACTATAAGAAGCAACAATAGATTTCCTTGTTGCCATGGAGGACGAGGATTCTTTTTCTGTTTCTAAGCTGATGCATTCCCTTCTCGAAGGGAGTTAGATTTGACGAAAGAACTCTCCCGAATGTTCAAAGGTTACAGACGATGGTGAAAAGAAGGCTGGACTGAGGGATACTCTTGGATCTATTTTGTACCCACCTTTTTTGGCCAGTATAAAGAAGATCCAGATTTGGATATGGAAGTATGTATATGGTCAATGGGTGTCCACATAATGTGATTTTGTGGCACTCAAAACACCAGGTTTACCTCTTTACTGATGAGCAGGACTTCAGGAATAGATCACGGCTCCAGCCCATGATTTCTCTGGTAAGCCTGGATCTTTCTGCAATCTGCCTGTTGAACACTATTCTCATGATTCGTCAGATTATTTGACTGCTTATCACCTATGAAATGGCAAGCTCTGTGAGGACAAGACTCATGTATTCTCCTTCGTCTTTGTTCACTGTGCCTGACATGTAGGAGACACTATATAGGCATTTGTTGAATGAATAAATAAATGTAAAAATACTGCGAAGCCGATGAGGCATCCATTCAGTTCATCTACAGTAAAAGATGCTTCTCCCAAATAGAACGTATTCTTATTTCTTCGGTCACTCAGAGTTGCTAAGTAGACCATGAGGTTGAGAAATTGGGTCATGATTCATTGTGCACTTAAATTCTTCAACAAATAATAGGCTTTTTAATAAATTAAATATGAGGATGACAAAGTCTAAAGTAGAAATATTTAAAACTAGGGGTACATAGTTCATTTACCATGTTTTGGGTTGTTTATTTTTGGTGTAACCATGAAACTTTTCGCATAGACATTTTTGTCTTTCATGAGTATATATGATCTGAATCTGCTCAATCTCATCCCTTAAATTACTTTATTTTACCCTTAGATGAACAGCATTCAGTTCTTAGCCATGGGAACTGCTCGTCTGTCTTCATCTTTAAGGAAACGTTTTCATGGCTTAGAAATTTTTTTAATTTATTTATTTATTAAGGATTTCTGCCTCCTCCCCGCCACCGCCTCCCATTTCCCTCCCCCTCCCCCGATCAAGTCCCTCTCCCTCATCAGCTCGAAGAGCAATCAGGGTTCCCTGACCTGTGGGAAGTCCAAGGACCGCCCACCTCCATCCAGGTTTAGTAAGAAATTTCTTGTATGTTTTTGTTTTGTTATTTTTAATTTATAATACCTCACATTGCTAACCACAGTTCATGGAGTGCTAATTCTAAATAAATTCTAGATAACAAAAAAGAGCAATAAAAGGTTATTTTTACTGTGTAGAGTTTTAAATGATAGACATACTATTTTTCCCTTGATCTTTTGTTATTAAACTTCGTTTTCTCTAGTCTGATATTTTTACCTTTAGTCTAGCTATTTACATTTTGGAAAATGTGATTGATTTCTCTATTGATTATCTACATGCAAACCTCTCTATCTACTTATATAATTTGTCATCTTACCCAATTTTTTACATTATACATGTCAGCATATGGATATACAATATAATAGTGATATAATCTCAGGCATGGTGCTCTTGGTTGAAAACTTTGGTCTGTCTTTGTGAATTGGCCTCTTTAGATTTGCCTGACTCTAGCTAAATCCTTTTAATCTGGTGTCAAAGAGGGTTTTTTTGTGAAATTTATTATTTTTAATATTTGCATTGTGTATATCCATTATTATATAGTACTATGTCTCATAAGGACATTTTTGTTCAAGTAAAAACCTTGTCTTCTTTTTATTTTGCTCCTCCATTACTCTTCTTTGTTCTCCTAAGAGTGTCATATTCACATAAATGATTTTATGTATCAGTACAAATTCTTGGGACCACAAAGGAGAGAAAACTAAGGATATTTGTCTGCTGTTGGCCTACTTTGCTTGATGCACTTATCCCTTGGCACAGGATGGTGGTACATGTCTTTAATGAGAGCAATGGGGAGACAGAGACAAGCAGACTTTTCTAAGTTCAAGGCCAACACGGTTTACATAGCAAGTTCCAGGCTAGCTAGCCAAACCCTGTCTCAAAGACAAAATATACTTATTCCAATTGCATCGATTTTACTGCAAACCCTCATACTTCCTTGTGGATGACAAAAATTCCATTGTGCTTACGTATTCCATTTTCCTGAGAGAGTTTTGGAATACACACCAGGCTGCTCCAATTTGTCCAAAAACAAAGTCGTATGAAAACATAGGCCTACCATCCACAAAATTGTATTTTGATACTTCTGGGACTATATATAGCTTTTATTGTAGAGTTGGAATAAATTTTAGAGATTATTTACTCTATTAGACTGGAAGCAATTAGAGTAATTGGGGAAAGGGCTAGGTCTAGACATCCCTCTGTCTCCCTATCTTCCAGGTACTTGAGGTTGATTGAACCTACTAGTCTTAGTGATTTGTGTACGCCATCCTGTGTGTCTCTCCGGCATCAAAATAAAAGAAGACTGAATTTGTTTTATCTTTGGCTAATTGCACAGTTCAAGGGATGTTCAACATTTTCTTGCAAATTTTAAATGTTTATCTAGTTTAGAAAATTTGGAAAGCAGATGAAGGAGACTGTGGATGATTGATCTAAATATCTAAATTGTTGTTTGCTTACTTGCCTGTGAAGCCTCTGGTGTTTTCTTGTAGTTCTCTGGCTGGAGGCCAATCAGAAATGACCCAGGAGTTCTGACTCAATCTTGTCAGTCTCCCCTTGACCAAGGAGAACATTTCGGCATGAATTGTAGTTTTCATTGTCCTGTGACTGACTCACATTGGAAATAGCTACCTGAGGCCAGCCTTCGGTTCTATTTTGATCTAATTATCTTACAGAAACAGCCTTTAGTGTTTTCTTTGACCTTTGAGGACTGCTCCAAGGCACAGGGAAATTACAAATACTATGGAGGCTGATAGTGTTTCTGTAACGAGGATGCTATTTTGTATGCTTAAGGCGTAGATGCTTTTTCTCTGTGGGATGCCTGAGCAGGACATTTTGATGGCCTAAAGTGTGAACTCAACAAACATCATCAGCAGTGTCTTCTGCTATAAAAATTCCTCTGATACTGAACCCTAGAGGATGAAATTGTCTCTGGTGTAAACCTTGGATGTTCAAAGAACAAATGTGTGTTCATACTGTGTATATTCATGTAAGCATGCGCTAATTCTTACTTGCAAATCAGGGATCCGTCTAGAATCTCATTCCCAGACAGTGATAACAGTCTTTATAAGAATTCCCCATCTTTTAAGTACCTTTTCCTACTTGAATCAAACTATTCACAGAAAATTTTAGATCACTAGAGTTCTTGTTTCCTGGCATTTAAAACATTTAAATGTTAATATATTGGAGTATTAGAGACCTCACAGAATGACCTCCTACTTCTTTAATGACATAGAAAGGACAATCAAAATATTTTAAGGTATTTTTTTTTCTTCGTTCTTTATCTAAGAGGTTGAATTATAGACACTGTAAAATATGCAAAAACCTAAAGCTGTATATTTCTGGGTCAATCCAAATACAGAAAACATTAAAAACTGTCCATGATGAAGCTGGATACAAACTGACAGGAAGAAAAAAAAAGATCTGTTTGTGTATTTACAGCCCCAAACCAAAAGCAAAATTAAAATTTGTGCTGACCCTTCTCCCTCGGGGCTGCAGATGTCACTGCTGTCCAGGGCAGCGTCTGTTACTGACTAGAAGGAAGAGCAATGGCATCCAAGTCCCCAGTGTAAATAAAAGAGTCTGCCTGCCAAATTCTCGAGCTGTCCTGCCACATGTCTTGAGGCCAGGGAATGGGGGCTAGAGGTGACTGACAAAGGTGACCAGGAACGCTCACTGATTCTTTCCTTTGATGGCTCATTCTTTATTATGTTAGATAAGAGGCTGTATATATACAGCTATACACAGTATGAAGTCCTCTCCTAGTACGCAGCAGCAGTCATGAGCATTCAGTGCTAATAGGACTAGACATTTTATACATATATTAAATAAGTATTTTTGTTAATTCTTTGGGATTTTCACAGGATGCATTTCAATCATATGCACCCCAACTATTCCTCTAAACTCGCAGATCTACATATACCTCATGTCCTCCTTTTATAAAAAAAATAATTTAGCAATCCATCAATTCCAGTTTGTGTTTTTTGTCTGCATCTCAGTACCGGGCCTTCCACTGCAGGGAGCTTGACCTAACAGCAGTTAGACCTTAGGGATCTCAGACTCTCACTCCCCAAGAAGTCATCAAGGTTCCTCAGTCAGAAACAAGACCCTTCTCACTCCTTGCTAGAGTGTTTCCTGGCGTGATCTTGTGCGGGCAGCTACAGATGTCAGGAGATCAGAAATTCAGTGGTCCCGACATCCAGAAGGCACTGTTTCGCTCTGGTCCTCCTCCCTGACATCTGACTCTTACAATCTTTCTGTTGCTCCGGAGGTATCATACAGATGTTCCACATGTTGCTGAGCACTCTACAGTCACTTAGTCTCTGCACATTGACTTGGGACAGCATCTGCATTAAAGAAGCTTCTCGGCTTTGGTCTGAGAGCTGCTCTGACCTACAGGTGGGGGTAATGAACTTAGACGGTAGTTTGATACCTTGTCCGTTTATCAAAATAACTGTAGTGAAGGCGTAAGTGGCAAACAATGCCACACCAGTTTGGAATTATGATTAATAGGGTGATATTTATTTAAAGGGGAAAAAACTTACAGATAACTGTCCCAGACAACAGCCCTCTGCGCAATCAGGAAGGAGTCTAGTCGCCAGAAACGGAGCAGGAAGCGAAAAGAGGCGAGAAGAGAAGTAGTCCTTTTTTAAAGGGAGAGAGACCACGCCCCAATGGGCTGGTATCTCAGCGGCTATAGGCTGGAGGAGCAGAAGGACCTTCCGCAACACTGTAGTTTGTGCATCCTGAGGGAGTAACCTGTGAGCTCCCCAAACATGGGTTCTTTGCCAGATCTGTGTACCAGGTATGGATTTCCTTCTGTAGACAAGTCTTTAAATACAATCATAAAGTGCTTTTTTTCCTATAATCTTCATGTCACTATTGAAACCATTGACACGTCTTGCTGTGCTGGTCATTATTTTAGTTCACAGGGTTCACACCTGGGTAAGACTATGATGACCTCCCCCCCCCCCACCATAGTATGCTTAATAGCACCTTCCAGTACTATGAGAGCTATCCAGCAGATAGGAAGTTTCTTGGTTAGTACCTACTTGATTTTTTTCACGACTCATGACCAAGGAAGGTATGTGGTATCTTCAGTCATAGTATTTTACTGTGAAGTTCTGGTGGTCACTAAGAGCAATGACAATGACCTATATTTTTTTTTGTGGGGGTGGTCTCTGGTATACCTCTATCCAATTGCTTAAGAGGAGGCATATCCCATACCTATCACTGGCCTTTTATTTGACATCCTATGGATTCCGAGATAAACATAATCCCTAATGCATGTAACACACACATATGCACACACACACACACACACACACACACACACACACCACCACCACCACCATATATGAAGCTTATAAGATAGGCTTCCACATGAATTTTTCAAACAGCCTTAGAGATAGTTATCCATATAGTTTTAATTTACTGTTTAGGACAATTTTTGCAGATTGGTTATTAATATTGTGTTAAAGGTAAGGAAACTGAGCTTCTAAGTAAACTTAAAGGAGTGTGTGTGTGTGTGTGTGTGTGTGTGTGTGTGTGTGTGTGTGCTGGAATAGCTAGCTATGGGCAGGCAGCAATCATATTCCTCCAGAAAGCATCAACAAGACTTGGAAATAACCGACACTCCTGTCTGGTGTCTACCATTTCTCATGACTCAGGACTCTCTTCCTCTTGGGTTTTATCTCAATTTGGTTTAGTTGAGAGTTATCTATAAGGATATCACTGAAGACAAGAGGAAAAGGGAGGGATATTTTCCTATCTTCTTGCTTTGAGCAAGTCCTGGCCCTGGCAGTCTCTTCTCAGTTTTTGACTTTCTGAAAGTGCTGTCCTTGATGCCTGCATAGATACTAGGCTCCCAAGACACCCTATTTTCCCTCTATTTCTTGATCCCTAAGACTAGTGTTATATTCCCACCACTGTTTGTCTTTACACATCTCAGCATCTAATTTGCTATCTCTCTGTTTCAACCATCTACAGCTAATTCTGGTCTTTCTGGGACCCTGACTGACACAGGATGGATGATAAGAAAGTGTGTCGGGGATAATTTGTACATCTTGCTTTAAAGTTCTAAATTAGGATCCCTCACATGACAGATGACACAAAGGCAAAAAAAAAAAAAAACAATAAAAGGAATAGAGAAATAAAATAAAATATAGGGCCCAAGAGAAGATTCTTTTTTCTTATAGCAAATCTGCCTTAGGAAGGGGCTATGATGGTGAGAGCGGAAAGAGTTTCCGAGTCTGTTGTGCAGCCGGCTTTAGAGAACTGTGATAGGTTTTTGATCTTGTGATAAAAGCTGTCATTTGGAAATATTATTCTAGCATTTTTCGGAAGAGTGAGAGTAGGAGGAAGGTTGCTGTAGAAAGAGCAGGTGAACTACTTTCAAAATAAGACGGTTGTCAAGAACTGGAGACAAAGTCACACAGTAGAAAACAGGAACGCGACCACCATTGCTGCTTTTGAGTTCGCATTCTTCCCCATATGATGTGTTTGCTTTAAATGAGTATAAGCTCCTCACATGTGGAGGGCCCATATGCCTTGATGTAGCAACATTAGACCAAATGGCAGAAGTTCAATTAGGAATTAAGGCAATATTTGACTGTAGGGAACAACATTCTTCTTTCTAGCTCTTGGACTCGATGCGGTAGCTCTTAAAGTCCTAAGAGGCTCATTTCAGTTCAACCTATTTATTTAACAATATTTTAGATCTTTAAATTTCTTTTTCCAGATGATCAAACTCCCTAGTTTGAAATCCAAGGGCATTATACCAAATTGTTTTGACATTAAGACTATTGAACTTGGGTGGAATAATCCCATAAAATCCCCATCACTGCTGAAATATTTTTCCTAATCATTTATGCCTCTTGAATGTTTGTTTGAAAATGCTCTCCTTTCCGTGAGAAGGGAAATGAACTAAGGAATGTTGAGTTTAATCTACCAATTTGCTTATCTGTGTATTCATCTGATAAGCATTTTAGGGAACAGGAACTGGCCACATTTCTGTTTTACTCACCACACATCTTACTTGCTATTCCGTTGTTCTCCCATTTGTTTATTCATAGTGAAAAGGTCACAAGCTTTGCAATGAAGCAAGCCTGCATTTGAAACAGAACTTGCCACGTGATGCAATTGCATTAGGCAAATTCTTTTACAGACACCTTTTCAGGTTAGATGGAAAACTCATTGCTTCAAGAATATATTATGGCTGTGATAAGACGCTCAAAATAGATGAGTTTAATCCTCACCCATGACTAACTAGTATTATGCATCAGCAAAATCATATCAGGTTCCAAGTCTAAGGGGGAAAGAACCTGTGACATCTGACCTTAAATCAACCACGGCTACAAGACTGTTGTGTAACATTAGGGTGTGTTTGAATAAATGTCTGTTCTTCTCAGAAGGGGCATCAATGACACCAAAGAAACATTTGCAGCAAGTCTGGGTTGATAAGTCTTGCAAGTACTGGCAACACTTACAGCTGTACGGCTAGGGCGAAACTCCCAGGTAGCTATGTTTGCAGAAAGCCGGTGTAGGTGGTGACTCAAAGCCGCAATGCTGGAGTTCCTGCACAATTTTCAGTTAGGCCCAAGGAGAGTTCCCTTTCACCAGAAATAGTTACTGCTTCTGTTACCTTGGTGAGGTCTTCGTGGAACTTTCTGGGATCCCTGGAACCTTTCTAGATGCACGAGTTTCTCTCCTCCTTCCGGGACAGATCAGCTTATTTTGGAGTAAACGACTTTACAACATTCCACTCTTCCCCCTGACACTTCCATTCTTTCTACTCTCTCTTCTGTGCTGTTCCCTGAGCCTTGGGGCAGGAGCGACATAGATGACTGATCATTTTTTCTTCATTTATTGCTAAGTATTGGGCCGCTATTCATTATGACACAGCCACAGCAACTTGTCTCTGGAGCTTTATAGGTTATGAGTCTGTAGTATAGAACACTTGTTGAAAAAATTAACTCCTTTTCCATGTCCAAGGCTGACAGTACCTCTAAGTTATGGGCATAAACACAAGTGTTTAGGGATCAATTTGACTGGCATGTCACGCCCATTTTATATGCAATCGTTTTGCTTTCACTGAACCTTTCTGCCACTGGATTTGTTGTCTTGGTATACCAGAGGTATCTTCCCTTTTGTAGAGCAGGCTTTAAACCAACCAGGGGTCAGTTGCTTGTGTCTCTATGAGCTGTACCACTGTTATAACAGTGTGCATATCTTGTCTGGTAAGCTGGTAGTGTAGCGTATAGGATCTATAGCTGCCAAGGACCGTTGTTGATAATTTCTCCCGGAAACATGCGTAGGTCTCTCCAAGTACCTTCTAGTACTATAAAACTTAGATGGCTTGGGTAATAGCTTCCAGCTTCATCTCAGGCTTATTTCTTCATGCCTTCTATTTAGAATGTACAGTGTCTCCAACCCTGGGCTTTATGATATCGTTTTGTCATTTAACTGCAGTGGCAATAGTCATGATTCGTGGGGCCCCTGAGGCCTCCCTGGTCAACAATTTTCAGGACATAGCCTATTCCTGCTACTCATTCAGCAGCTGTATGGCTCCTGGGAATGTTCTTTTGTACTAATACAGGTGTGTGTGCCTTCAACTGCACTCCTTAATGTTTTTTCTTTCCTGTTCATCCAAATGTTTTTCCAAATCCATAAAACACTCAAGGGTTAGCACTATATACTCAAACCTTTTATAGAAGGCAGTCAGGACCTGTAGAGGTCTATTGTCATGCATATCAAGGAAGTGACAATTGATCTTCAGTAACAAGGGACCACTAATAAAGATACGTTCGAGAAATCCAACACAGCATGAAACCATCTAATTAATCGTACCAATTGTTTTGAAACAGTCTATTCTTCTGCCTCCAACTGGGCTCTTGTCTTGCCTCTCCTCTAAGAATGGAGCTGGCAGACAGCTAAGGGTGAACAAGTCAGGAAGGACTTCTGTTTGCCAGACTGGGGAGTTTTGTTGTGGTACAGTGCTAAGTCTTCATATTTCAGTGTGGCTAGCTGAGAGCTTACAAATACTACAGGCCTGTGCTTCCTGCAGGCTTTAGGATGCCAATGGAAAGAGTGTCTGCAACTTTTATAGCAATAGCGAGAAAGGTCTCAGAGGGCTTGGGGTGGAGCTAAGAGCGGTGTCTGGCAGTGCCATTCTGCAGACAAAGGTCACAGATGAGAGAAGTGGCAAGTCTCTAAGGCCTAGCCTTTTCCCTTATAGGAAAAGCAGCAGGGTTTGAAGGCTGAGGCCTGAATGGTGTACCCTGAAGCAGGAACAGGGTCTGTCATTGGAGGAGCAATGGGAGGCAGAACAAGATAACCTTCTGATTGCAAGAGTCTGGCTGGTGCGTCTGTCTCTTGGGTGCACCTCGGCGACAATCTTCCTTCTCCAGAGAACATGGAGCAGCCAAGTCTAGCCAGAGCTGGGAGCTGGCAGATAACCAGAGTCTGGCCAGGAGCCTGAAAATTTCAGGCTTTCTTCTCTGGAGAAAGCCGGGTCAGCTAGAAGCCAGACCCAGACAGAGCCTGGAACAGGATGAGTTGGGCTGTCCAAAATGAGGGGTTGTGCCCTCTGTTAGATACAGCCCAGTGGGCAGTATTTGGCTGAGTTATGTGTATCAAAAATGAGGTATAAAATAGGACCAATCAGAAGAGAGCAGAGAAAGAACTTTCACATAAATGGGAAGTGTTCTCAATTAGGGCTACTGGTTATACTCTTCCCTCTCCCCTTCCCTCTGGGTTACAGGGAAAGCAGGGAGAGGAGGAAACTTCCTCTGTGGCTTTTCACTATGCTTTTCTTTTTTTTTTAAATTTATTTACTTTTTAATTAAAAATAATCTTTTTTCATTTTACATACCAATCCCAGTTTCTCTCCCTCCCATCTCCCCCCCCCACTCCCCATGCACTCCTCAGAGAGGGTAAGGCCTCCCATGGAGAGTCAACAAAGTCTGGCACATCAAGCAGAGGCAGGACTTGGGGGGGGGGCACTGGCAGAGGGATCAGGATTTACCCGTAGTGCATGAAGTGGCTTTTTGGAGCCCATTTCCTGCAGAGGGACACCTTGCTAGGCCTAGATACCATTTGCTTGTAAGCCAGGGTTTTGAATTCAGCTTTGGGTTTCAAGGCATTTGCTAGCCTTGACTGAAGCTAATCTTTGGAGCCACCCAATCCTCCTTGTGAGTTGCAAAATGCAGCCTAATGTTTCCCAGGGAGGGAAATTCTTGTCCGGGCTCCTCACCAGCTGTGGTTTAGTGTTTTTCAGTTCCCCTTTCCATCATGGCAGCTTTGGATACGTAGGCACCTGGTTCTCAGAAGAGTGGGCTTCTTCTTCTTTCCCCTCCAAAGGATGCAAGCAATGAAACTTCATTGTCACATTTTTAAAACAGAATAGTGGACCGTAGAAACCAGTTATTTAGGGACACCTTGGTTGGTTGTTGATGAGTTGCAAATGTTCAGGGGCTTTAAAAGAAAGCAGATGAAACTTGAAGAGAGAAGATGGAGGTGAAAGCCTCTCCATGTCACTAAATACCAATGTGAACTTCTCAGCATCTGGGAAACAGAGATAACATTTCTCATGGAGCTGTCTCCAAGTTGCAGTGGAAATAAATTGTGCTGTCAACAAGAAGCCTTTATGTCCTGTAAATTATCCACACTTAAAAGACACTGCTCCTTGCTCACTCATTCACCAACAGAAGGCTGCTTGGTGCTATGAGGCATGTGGCATAAGTGCCAATGGCTGATACAGAGGCTGTGCATAAGTAGGGTGAAGGGCATGGGCTTCAGAGTTTCTCCCTCCCAGAGTGACTCAGGCCTCTAAGCCGATTGTGGCCTGGACAATGACATCTCTTCTTGAGGCTTTCTGTTGATCTTGAATCCCAGAGTCTTTAAAATCAAGGTGATAAAACAGCATGCTTTGGACAAGGAGTTAAGAAGATATGGAAACTGTCATTAGGTGTTTGACCTCCCGCATCGAGAATACTCCGTGATGGTTGTCACCTAGGAAGTCTTCGCACCCTTTTGTAGGCATTCACACCAGCAAGGACAGGGCAAAGCAACAGGGGCAAGAGTAGAACAGAGAGCTGTCAAGTTTTCTGGCAGAAATGTCACTCTTCTAATTAGAATGGTTAAGAATAATCATAAGAGATGTACATAGTTTGGATAAATCTTACAGAAAGAATCAGATCTCAATAGGAAATGAGGTATTTGATGGTTATCATTCTGTGGAAAATAAAATATAACAAGCTAAATGTATAAGTGTGCAACCTGAGTGATCCAGCTGTTCAGAACAGTTCTTCACACCAGTAACTTTTCACGTGATAGCAACCTACAAATGCCTTGACTATCTTTAATGCCTCTATCAAACACTTGTCATATGGACAGGGAAATGTGGCGATGGAATTTTTAATTTAGCCTAATTTTACCAGACAATTTTCAGTCTGCATATGACTGGTGATGATCTGCTGAACAGGATACATGGAACATTTAATGTGATGAGATTAAAACATTTGCCCCAAGAGAAATAAAATAATTAATGGCACGACCTGTGAGTTTAGATTCCGAAACAGAAACAAACATATTTAGAAGGAGGAAATCAATTTTCAATGAAGACCAAAACCCAGAAACAAGAAAAGGAAGAGCTTCAAAGAAAGATTTGCTTTAGTCTGTTAGTTACAGGGATTGATGGGCATGAAGAAAGAGTTTGGTACATTTGGTAGCCAAGAAATGATTAGAGATCTTCAATACCAAAGTTTACTTGAGCTATGGTGGGGGGAAAAAAGATGCTGAATGGATTAAAGGTCAAGGTGGGTTGAGGAGAAGCAGTGTGGAGCACAGGCCTCTTCCTGAACATGTTTCTCTTCCTGGGGCTAGAGAATAAACATTACACACTAAGTTAGTTTCAGGAAGTGCTATATAATCACCGAGTGAGTGGTGTTCTTGCAGGCAAACTAGGTAGTTTCAATGCCAGGTGTGAAATTATAGTGGTTCGGATAAGAATTGAAGCAATTCTGCAAATAAGCACTCTGAGTCATGACATTTCCAGGCCACGTTGAAAATACTATCAGGAAGAATACAAACAATGTCAAACGATCACCAAGCTCCTTGCTGAGCTTATATTCTTCGCGGCTCGGGATAGAGAATTCTTATGCCTTTACTTTTATGTGGTGAAAGACTGATTTTACTTGCACACAGTAGGTAGCTGGCAGAACAGGTAAAGAATAGTATCCCTAGGATGTGTCAAAGAGTGGTACCCCACAGACAGGGCTACTTTATACAAAGATTTGTCTATCTTTCATGGTGAAATGGCTACAGCAATTGTTTCAATGTTTCTACGAAAATAACTATTGATACTTGATACAGATATAAAATATTTTGTGCCCAGGTGATAACGAAAATTTTAACATATTTTCTTTGTGATAATACATTTAGTATCCCTCCCTCCTCCCATGTCCCTTCTTTCAAGGACCTTCCATGCACTCATCATAAAATGATAATCTCATTTTCTTTTATTATTATTGTTACATATGTACATATATATATAAACATATGTATACACAGATATGTAAGTAGAACCTTCTTAGTCTACTTTCATTGTTTATGTGTATATGGCTTCAAGGGTAACCAATTTGTATTGAATAATCAATAAGGAGTTTCATTGTTGAGATAGTCTAATTCTACCTCTTTCAGCTGACGCTAGTTTTCTATTGCTCTCTTTTGAGTTGGGTCCTCATGAGATTTTCCCCCCTTCAGATTTAGCATGTGTATTGATAATGCTGTTGTTTAGGTCTTGTTTGTGCAGCCACATCTAGGAAAACCCATTTCACAGCAGACTTCCTGATATTCTGGCTCTTAGAATCTTTACACCTGCTCTTCTACAATGTTGTTTGAGCCACTGATGCAGAAACTGTGATATAATTCTGTCCTTTGGACTGAGCTCTCCAGCATTCATTGATCTCTCGATTGTGTCAAGTTGACATTTTTTTTTGTCATTTTGTTCTCCGTTTGAGAAAAGCTTCTGATTAGGAGAGGTATAGGCTAGGGAACTAAACAGAGAGTTCTCAGCACCATCAAAACAAGAACAAAAATAAATAAATAAAAATGACTCTAAAATACCTCAAAAATAATTCATCATTCTTAACAATTAGGGAAATACAAGTTAAAAGAAACCTGAAGTCTTGTCTTACCTTAGTCCACACGGCTAAGATTAGCAAAACAATCTACAACAAACGCTGGTGAGGTTGTGGAGAAAGAGGAACCTGCATTCACTGTTGAGGAGATGCAAATTGGTCTAACCACTCTATAAATCACTATGAAAAACCTTTTAAAAAAACTAAAAATAAATACAGCACATGACCCAGCTGTACCCCTCCTTGACATGTGCCCAAAGGAGTCAATATCCTACTCCACAGATACTTCCTTAGCCATCGTCATTGCCGCCCTATTCACAACAGCCAAGAAATGGAAACAGTTCACATATCCTTGACTAGATTAATGGATAGTGGAGAAGTGGTACATATACACAATACTATTCATCTGTAAAATCATGGATTTATAGATAAATGGATGGAAGTAGAAAATATTATATTGAGTGCATTAACCTGGACACAGAAAGACAAATAACACATGTTCTCTCTCATCTATGGTTCCTAGGTCCAAATTTTCAGAGGTAATTATATAATATAAAGTCACTATCAAAACCAGGAAAGTAGAAGGAACCACGTTGGGAGAGTACTTGAGAGAGAAATAGCAGGATGCAGATGATATGACGTGGGAAATAGACAAATGGAAAAGGGACTCCAACTGGGGAGGAAGAAAGAAAGAAGTTCAATGCTGAAGGAGGGGGAAAGGAAAACAAATAACACAAATATTGTTTGAAACACTTTAAGGAATCATGTTATTTTATATTTAACCTTGTATCTTAAAGGGATGTATATCACTTGGGGCAACAGTGTTCTCCACAAGAATCATAGACTAAACCATATCCCAGTACTAGGCATGAGGAATCTCATTTCGAATGGTCGGTCAGGATAGTCCGAGGAGTCATCCCATACAGTAGAGAATATTACCTGTAGAGGAACCTTGGATGCCTCTCGGAAATGGAAATCAGCTTTATCACTGAAGACACTATTGACTTAGATACAGGAGTTGGGTGATTTGAGCTGATCTATCCTAAAAGCCTCCTAGCTTCCATGGTAGCAGAAAATACTGTGAAAGTTCCCAAGGGAGGGGACCAATGAATAGTCACACCCAGCTGTGACACCAATGCACCACAACCATGACCAGCATGGCAAGACATCCCTAAAGGCTCAATAGTGGCAATCACATGCTAGTGGTAACCAACCATTGTCTAGTTTGGTTTAAGATCCACTCAATAGGAAGGAAATCATGTCTGGTACGAGAAACCTAGCTATCTGGGCTAGTGAGGTGATGGGTCTAAAAGAGGAACTACTACTGTTACTTTGCTAAAACAGCATAATTCGTAACTATAAATTCTAAAAGTTAAACTTATACCCACAGATAACTATCACCCCTCATCAAAGAGCAGTGACTTAAAATTTATCACTTAGGGAAAAATACTAATATATTTTGGGTTTTTTTTTAAATTTTTTTTTCCTTTGAGGAAAGTTTTCTCTATAGCTTTGGATCTGTCCTGGAACTCACTCTGTAGATCAGGCTGACCTCTAACTTATAGAGATCTGACTGTCTCTGCCTCCTGAGTGCTGGAATTAAAGGCGTGTGCCGCCAGTCTGGCCTATTCATACTTTCAGTAAATAACATTTATGTATTTTCTTGTGTTTCTGGCTCTCAACTAGATGCTGGAAAAATAATAATGACTAATATGGTCACTGTTTTCTTGTCATTTCTCTGGTTGTAGGAAACAGTTAACACAATTGTGAGATACATGATTTGGATAATGTTGTTAAAGGAACCCCAGAGTAGTCCTTGGGGAGATCATGGGAGATTGAGGGAACACAGGCTTGAAGAAGGTGTTCATGGATAACCCAACCAGATACTAATGATAAACAAAAGCATTCTCTTCCAGAAAAAAAGTATGAAAATGGAAGATAAATTATATTAAGCCTGAAAATAAAATCTAATTCCACCCAGTTGGAAAACAGGTTTCCCGAGAGAATGTCTAATGTGGCTGAGGAAGACACTGGTCATAAAAATAAATTTCTATTTATTTATAAGGTAATTGAAGTCATTAGGGTAATGTGGGGTTTGTGAGTTGGGAGACAGGTAGACCTTCTGAAGCATAATTTGATAATTGAGGTGAGAGGGGTTGGTGTTTGACTCAAGATAATAGCGTTAAAGGTAGAAGGGAAAGGGCATTTTTGAAAAATAGTTGATGATTTATGATGCATGATATAATCAGATGATGCTTTTTTGATTCTTTTATTAAGGTTGTTCAAATGAGATTAATTGAATTGCTGAATAATTGATTGTGCTGAGTGCACATACTGTATAGTTTGACCACAAGTGGCACATATAATTGTTTACTTGTGCATAGCTACAGACACTGTCTAAAGTGGATTGCTGTTGAATGTAGTTTCCCGTATTTCTGGTTGATTCAGGGAGATGGAAAAGTGGAAGATGCTAGAAGTTTCAGGGTTGCTTCTGTGGGAATCCCAAACTTTTTGTGATATATTCTTTACATTAAATTGTGTGGCTCTCTTCAAATCTTCTATTGTTCTAATATAGTAATTGTCCCTACTTCTCTGCTCCCTTGTTCTGGTTACTTATAGCTTTGTTATTATTTTAAAACTTATACCCCTTCCTTGACCCATTACAGTCCTCACAAATACATAGAATATGCAGATATCCAAAATATAAGTGCACAAATGAATTATTTTTGAGATTTGTTGCCATTTTCTAAAAGGTTTAAGGTATCTTGAAACTGTGAAGACAGTGACTTACAGTAACCATTCTGGAAGTTATGTAGGAAAAGGGAAACAGCAAATTTCCCTGAAGTTTAATAAAAACTGAATACATGAACTCTAATTACAAACAAGTAGAGCACAAAGCATTATAAAATGTTTGTCTACCGTATAATGTGCAGACATGTTTTACAAGTTGGAACAACTATAGAGTTCTTAGCCCTTGGTAAAATATGTGGTTTGTTGTTAACATATTTTAATTAATGGATTCTTTTGTGGAATACCTTTGTCATCAAGTGTCCTACAGTTAAAATGGTTAAGAATATTTCTATTCTTTATACAGTTTGTATTTGTGGGGAAGAAGGAAGCAGGTGGTAAAGAAGGAACATCAGCCTAGAGTGGCAAGCTGAAGCCAGGGATTTGGATTGAGAGTGACAGCGACTACTTTTAATTCCTCCAACGCACTGGCATGGATGAACGGGTTCATCTAGCAGAACCGTGCTTTGCGGGGTTGGTGATAATGCTTACTTTATGATATGCACGGAGGGTAGGATAAAATAATGCAAAGCAGATCCTCAGTATGGTCAGTGACTCACAGCATAGCCAGTATAAAACTAATACAAATTACAAAAAAAAAAAGTCCCCGTGATTCAAGCTCCTGTTGGAATCTCAGACATAAATTCATGATAATCTACAGAAAGTCACTGTTTCAGGGCTGGAGCTTTCTTATCTGCAGAGAGAAGCAAGAGGATTAGGTGAGCTCCAAATGTGATGGCTGGGATTAGGATTCAGTGATGCATATGAGTCACATCTGAATTTTGTCATTTTTGACAAGTTTTATTTGACTCCCAGTCATGCATTCCTTCTGAGAACAGAAAATACATTGAATATGAGCAGAGCTAGAGGGTTTGGAAATGATTTCAGAAGCTTGGTGGGTATCTAGTTAAAGAATTCCTCAAGCAGTTAGAAACGAAATTCAGCAAGGGGTAAGAAATTGCGAAATTAGACTATCGATTTTTATTTTATTTATTTATTTTCTGATTTTGAGACACAGGGTCTTTGAAGATGAACACTAAAAAGTAACTCCACACTTGCTCATAACTGAGTATAATAAAGGGTCATTTTTAGGGGTAGACTCACAGATCACAGTCCTCTGCACAAATGGGGAACAGGAACCGGATCCAGCAGTCAGGAGAGAGAACACGCAAACTTTATGGCTGCATTTATAGTATAAGGGAGCATGCCCAAGTTGGCTCGTATCTTAAAGGCTATTAGCTGAAGGAGTTATCACAGTAGGTCTCATTGCTTAATTCAGGCAGGCTTCAAACTCACTCTCCTGCATCAACTTCCCAAGTGCTGGGGTTATGGGCGTATACCACACAGCTATGTACACAGCTAAAATACCCATAAAACCTTAATGATATGTGTGCTAAAGTAAGAAAGTCTCCAACTGACTATATGGGAGGCCCGGATATAGATTACTGTTGAAGATAAAAGCTTCTGGGAGGAGATGGGGCTGGGGACTGCAAGGTTTTGACTCTGTAATTACATGTCGTTTATTAGACTGACTTGTGTGTCTGTCTTCCTTTGCCTATCTCACCCTTAGGGAAGTTGTGGAGCAAGGTGATTGGGCATCTAACTTTCAAGCTCACCTTCTTAGGTAAAAGTACCCAAAGTGCTCCATAACTCTGAGTAATTTTCTTTCCTTTGTGAATGTTGCTTTCTCCAGATAGTAAATGAGCAAGAGTGTTAACCTTATGAAGGGTGCAAGCCTGAAACGATAGACAGGTGTCGAGAATCAACTGTTTATGTCCTCGGTTATTAAAGTAAGTTTATGTGTATCAGGAAAAACTAGAAAGGCTCTTTTATTTAAAGAGAATGAATTTGCTCAGTGAATTTGTCCATGACCAGAATAAAAAAAGAAGTTCAGAAGATGTGGTTGTTTTGGAATTGACCTGTCAATTTCTTCAGAAAAGGAAATTGAGTATACTGTGCAGATACAATTTCGGCTGAACAGTGCTTCTCAATAAAATGTATCAAAAGTGAAGCAATAGAGATACTTGCCAGAGGAGGAAGAAGTGTAGAAATGTGTGTGTGTGTGTGTGTGTGTGTGTGTGTGTGTGTGTGTATAAACGTGCCTGGCACACTTTTCAAACTATAGTATAGAATCTAAATATCTACTAAAATACTGAAAAATCAGCAATTAGAAAAATGCTTTTTAATGTAAAATTAATTTTAAATTCTTTGTATTCTGGGTATCTGGCAATCATAGTCAAAGGGGAAAGGGAAATTTACAAAAATGGGTCTTTGTTTTCTCCTTCAGAAACTATGGCATATGCCTGATGGATATAGATTTTCACTTTAAAAATTAAAGAGGGGCTCAAATGAGTTTAGTTATTTTCTTCGGTGATGAAATGCTCCCCGGAGGTGGACTGAGAGGAGTGATAAATCTTTGATGCACCTGTGTAATATATGCAGTACACCGCTGAGAATGTCTGGGTTTTGAGGCTTCAGTAGCAGAAAACCAACTGCAGTGAATCTGGACATTCTAGTACAGTGCTGACCCTAAATCCTAAATGTTTTATCCATTGGAAAAAAAACTAATGCGGAGTCAAGAATGCTAGCATGATTTCCCCCCAAGTATGGGCGCTGTTTCCTCATCTTCCCTGACTTCTGTAATCACAGTGTCCTGAACAACTTAAGAAGTATCATGACGACTTTAAACCAGAGATGAATGCTGACTTGCCTCACTGCAAACAGAGACCTCTGAAGACATCTTAGAAGCTAGAATTGGTGCTTTTGATTCTGCGGAATGGCTCCATCTGAGATGAAGAAGGCATAGACTACAGAAACAATTGGGTGGGAGTAGTGTGTTTTGTTCCTCGACATCTTTGGCATTTCAGAATGAAATGGAAACAGGAAAGAAAAGATGGAGTCAAACATCCCTTAGAAGAGTTTCCTTTCCAGAAGCAAGAGCTGGAGCTGAGTTCCCACGGAAGAGCACAGCTGCATCCTTCCCTCTGCTTCATGCAGCACAAAGGTCGGGGCAGAAGCAGGCTTTCATGCTACCGCATAGACATGCATCAGTTTGCTCTATGATTGTGGGTGTCTGATAGCAGTGTTGCAGTTTGCTTCCTGTGGAGAGTAACATTCCTAATGGATGAGTTAAAACACTGGCCATATGATACTTATGAAATCCTAAGCCCTAGTTAATATAGAGCAACTTAGAATGATCAGTTGGATTTCGTATTTCTTCCTTCAGCCTTCCTCTTGTTTACTCTCTGCACAAGGTTCAGTACATCTGATGCTTAGAGAGGTGTTGGTTATAATGTTGCTTTCATGAGTCATTTTCACATGAAAGTCTTTCCTATAAAATGAAGTATACAAAATAGTTATGAATTTTACTTTCATAAACATTGGTATCCTCTTTAGTTTCCAGAAAGACCTGACATGATAAAATTAGGACTAGTTTTCCCATTATATACACTAGAAATCCAGCAAATGAAATTCATATACATATAGAATAAGCGGGTTAATCATCCTTCATTATAAATCTGCGTGGATTCTATTGTGCATCCTCCGTCCTTGGTTCTCAAATAGTACATACTGTGTTCTTCTTAAAGAAATAATTCGGTCACCCTGTTCTCCCCAAGTAAATGTCTTAGGAATTTTATTTTTATTTAATAAATAAATTAATTCATTTATTTTGTTTTTTTGAGACAGGGTTTCACTGTGTAATAAATTTTATTTGTAGAAGTATAAATAGTTTATTAATTCATTGAAATTGTATGCAAAGTACTTTTTATATTTACCTCAACTTTTCCTCTTATTCTTCCTAGATCCACCCTACCTTCCTTCCACCCCAATTTTATGCACTCTTTTATTATTTACTAGTAAACTGGCTCCAATCTGTGTTGTTATACTTTTGGATGTGTGGCCTTTTCCCCGAAAGTGGTTGAACTATGAGAAACCATATACATAAAGAACACGAACTAACACTCCCTAGAACTGATCCACTGTCCATATCTCCTCTGTTTGGGGTGAGGTCATGAATGTTTCGTTCCTGGGGCCTGTGAGATCTCTGACCTCAGGTTCTTGATCAGATTTACAGAACCAACTATGTTTTCTGCAGTGGAATGGGCCTTAAGTTCAACCAGAAAGTGGCCTGGTTACCCCTGACATTCACGTCACCAGTGAACACGTGGACATATCTTGCTATATTTGTTATTACTGCAGGTTACAGGGTTTACAGCTGGGTAATCCTGCTTATCTGTTTAGCCGCAGCAACCTGTATAGCACCTTCCAGTACTATGTAAGCTATCCACCTGATCTTTTTGCTATAAATTTTACAATATTAAGAAGCTTTGTAAATAATTTTGGAAATAAAGTTGTTTGCTGTTTCTCTTGAATTCGATTTAGAATTTTACTGTGACTGAACACTCCACACAGTTAAGACCTGGTCTTCCACAGCAACTCTTGTTTAGTTCTTCCCTTCTCTGGGATCCCTTCCTTACATTCCCATCACTGTCCTCTGGTTTTCCTCCCTTTCATTCGCTCCTCTCATTCCTGTTCACATTCTTATGAGCCTTTGTTTCCTCTGACCCTTTTGAAAGAATCTGTTCCCCACTTCCTATTTAGTTTTTCAATTTTTTTCTGATATTGCAATACAAAGAGAAATGCAGACAAGAATTACTTACTAGGATTTACCATATTATAAAGAATTTCTATTCTTTCTTCTTTACCAGTGATTCAATATTGGCATCGATTTCCAGACACATATAAAAGTCTCTAGTCAATACATCTAAATTTCAAATAAACCTCCAGTGATTTGGCTAAGAAAGTGCCCAATTTATTATTTCTCATCATTTCTTATAAATCACCACAGTGAATGCTTGGAACAAGGTTACGCTAGGACACCAAAATAAATCAGCCTCAGTGTGTGATTCTTTTCTGTTTCCTTATGCCTATCATCCTGGGACAGTTTTTGGTTGGGTTCCCTGGACTATTTAGTTGTTGGAACTTCAGTATTGCCCCTTCCTTTAGCAGCAGAAGTACAACAATAGTGTCTCCTTTTAGCTTTGTTAAACAGACATACCTGGAAACGTGAAAGTATTTATGTTCCTGAACTAGCAATTTGTAACTCCACGCTTATTTGAAAAATTAAAATAGAGAAGGCTGATGCCTTATGCCCTCTGTCATTGCTGTGATAACAATTATGCATACTATATCCCTAATCATGTCATTTTCTTGTCAGATCTTTAGTGCCTAAAGACCTTTGAAGATGGTAACCACTTTACAATTTACCACTATGCTCATATCATAGAAAAGATTAAGTCAAATGAGTCAAAGAATTAAATGTGGTCTCTAAAACTACGACGACGTTAGAAAAATATGTGCAAGTCTTTGTGACCTTGGATTAAGTCACAATTTCTTAACAATGACACCAGAAATCATAAGGTAAGAGAAAATAGATAATGGCCATCCTTAAAATTAAAAATTATGAAGAAAACAAAAAATACTCAGAAAAATGGAAAATGTATTTAAATGTTATATTTATTATAAGGGATTTGTGATTAGCCTAAGTTATGACAAAAGTTACAAAATAATCCCACACTAGTTCAGATTTACATATAATAAAGGGTTATTTATTTCAGGGAAGTCACAGATCACTCTCCTATATCACAGTCCTCTGCATGAATGGGAAACAGGAATCCAGTCTAGCAGCTGGAAGCAAGAGAGCGAGCATATGCTTTACAGCTACATTTATAGTATAAGAGACCATGCCCAAGTGGACTGGTATCTTAAAGGCTATTGGCTAAAGAAGCTGAAGGAGCTCCCACAACACCTAAGTAAAGAACTATTGCAATTTATTGTTGTTTTGGTTTTTCTTTTTCTTTTTTCTTTTTTTTGATTTTTCGAGACAGGGTTTCTCTGTAGCTTTTTTGGTTCCTGTCCTGGAACTAGCTCTTGTAGACCAGGCTGGCCTCGAACTCCCAGAGATCCGCCTGCCTCTGCCTCCCAAGTGCTGGGATTAAAGGCGTGCGCCACCGCCGCCCGGCTGCAATTTAATATGAAAAGACAACACAATTAAAAATAAACAGAATCTGTAACTAGATATTTCTCTGCAGATATAAAAATGACCAAGCAAAAGTACTCTCACTGTGCTTTGCACCAGGAAAATAAAAGAAGTCAAAATGTAATTAGATGCCACTTTATACACGGTAAGATGGCCTTAAGAAGACAAGTTGTAAGCACTGGCAAGGATGTAGCAAAATTAAAACCCTGTACACTCTGCTGATGGGTCTTGAAGGTGGCATGGATACTTTGGAAAACCGTCTGACAATCCCTGAAGCAATTAAGCAAAGCTACCATATGTTCCACTCGTTCTGTTTTAACCGTACATCCAGTAGATGTTAAGACACGGTTTCAGGCAAAAGCTTGTTTATGATAGCCTATTTCATTACAACTAAAAGCAACTGGGCATCAGTCGGTCAATGAAAGGGTAATTATTTTTTGATTTTTTTTTGATACAGGGTTTCTCTGTGTAGCTTTGGAGCCTGTTTTAGAACTCACTCTGTAGACCAGGTTGGCCTCGAAGTCACAGAGATCTGCACGCCTTTGCCTCCAAAGTGTTGGGATTAAAGGCCTGTGCCACCACTGCCTGGCCAATGAAGGAGTAAGTAATTAAATATGTCATGTTGTATCTGCACAAAGAAATATTATCTAACAGTATGAAAAAATAGTGGTCTATTCTATAATTCCCATTAATTTTTAAAGCACTCTTTTAAGCCACAGAAGCCAGTCAAAACCCACCAGATGCTTTTATAAGTCCCTGTATGTGAGTAGCTCAGAACTGGAAAGTGTATAGAGATAGAAAGTAAAGCAGCAGTTGAATGGGCTGTGGATTGAGACGGGGGATAATATGACTGGAGAGTGAAGGCCATGAGCAGCAGATATGTCGTTAGAATACTGAAATGTTCCAAAACTGATGCACAACACTGTGAACTAATTAGAAGGAAAGGAACTATAGCAAACTGTACAACTTGTGGATGTTTTTCAATGAAACAAACAACAAAAAACCCCCAATGTTTTCAGATAGTTCTTTGTCACTGAGAGAGTTAATGATCTAAAGAGGACCCTCGACAGAAAAGAGGGTCATGAAGTAACTGCAAATACCTAAAAGGAGACAAAGCTCACAGAAGACTCTTCTCTCTATGTCAAAACCACTTCAGCACTGGAAAAAGTATAAGAAAACCACCCTGGAAATTTCTAAAGCTAAGTTTTCAGGTAACACAAACAAAGAAGAAATCAGTAAAGTAGAGCTCAGGGAGTGTCAAAACTGGATAGAAGAAATCAATACTGGATGCTGACATAGGCATTGGGATTGGAACCAAGCTCGTGAACAAAATCCTGGAGCCAGGAGTCTGCTTAGCCATAAACAGCAATAAAAAACCAGTCTGCACAAGTCCTAGGAAGCAGAAAAAAATGCCTACTTGTTTGGGGTTCTGGGTTGGAAGGACCCCATCTGTGCTACGTGTGTGTTATGGTCTGGAGTGACAGTGTTCTTAGAGAAGTCCTGAAATGAGAAAAATAAATCAAAACTTTGTTTATGACTATGAAATGGTAAGGGACACCTCAGAATAAAACTAGCTATGCTATAGGGCAAGTTTTTTAAAGGGAGATCTTCATGTAAAACGACTACCCTAAAAGTTAAAAATCAATTAATAGTAGAAAAAGCAAATAATAAAACAAATTTTCCTAATGTAGAACCAGTAAAGTCTAGAAATGTAGAATTGTGTAACATTTATAAAGTAAATAGATAGGGGTGTGACTCCATTGTAGAGCACTTGTATCCTTGAGCTCTTGGGTTTGATCCCCAAAGTGGCATATATATCAATCACAACAACTGCACATAACAAAATGCCTCATCAATAAATTTGTTTTAAAAGTTAAATTGAAAACCGGGTGGTGGTGACACACACCTTCAATCCTAGCCCTCGGGAGGCAGAGGCAGGTGGATCTCTGTGAGTGTGAGGCCAGTCTGGTCTACAAGAGCTAAGCCCAGGACAGGCCTGATAGCTACAGCAAAACCCTGTCTCAAAAAAAAAAAAAAGAAAAGAAAAAAAAGTTAAATTGAAAATATTACAATGTATAAGTTAATGAGTCAAAACTTAAAGACGTAATGAAAACCCACTAAAACAGAGTTCCTAGAAACAACATGATCAGTATATCTGATGAACAATGGATTAGAGGTGTCTAATAAGACTCCCAGTTTAAAGGAAAATAGAAGGATTCACCCATTTTGTAATACACTGATACAGAGACACAAACATGTTATGGTATTTTAGAAAACAGAATCAGAAAACTTAAACAGTACGTACAGTGTAAACAAAAAGAACATGAAAGACTAGCCAAGTAGGTATCAGCAAAAAATATTCTAGATTTATAGAGAGCAGTCAGTCCCCAGACAAGAAAGGAACATAAGGCTCATTCAGAGAACTATCACTAAAACAGAGGAATCAATGCATGCTGATTCATACAGGTTTCAGCTACTTGATTAGGCTGAAGTGAGAGGATTACTTGAAGACAAGAATTTGAATTTTTCCTGCACAGCCTAGCTAGAACCTGCGTGATGGTGGACACTGTCAGCTTGACAGAATTTAGAATTACTGTGGAAACACATTTTTGAGATTGTCTGAGAGGGATTGTCTAGACTGGGTTAACTGAAGTGGGAAGGACCACCCTAAGTATGGGAGGCACCATTATATGAGCTGGAGAATGTGAACTGAACATTCATTGCTGTGTGGCTCCCAGTTGTGGATGCAATGTGACTATGTGTCTTCTGCACTTGCCTGTGGACTTCCCTTCGATGAGGAACTGAAAGTCCATGAGCTGTGAGTCCAAATAAACCCTCTCCCTCTTTAAGCTATGTTTGTCAAGTATTTTGTCATAGCAACAAGATTAGTAGCTAATGTACTCATTCTTGAAAAAGTAATTAATAAATTAAAATATACTAAAAGAGAAAGACACATTATCCATGATAACACAAGACTGATACAGCAGAATATTAATAATTTAAATGGATAGCAGAAGACATTACAAATAGTTTTTAATTATTGAAAGAAAATTAACAATAGCTATAATTGTGTGCAATTTAGGAATGAAGGGAAACTGGAGGCATTTGTTTTCAGAAAGAATGAGAACGTCTCCCTTTCATCAACTCTTGGTGAAGGAACTGCTAACTTTATACAATAGGGCAATGAGATAGAAATATGCAAAACAACATAAGAAGCACTGGCAAAGACATACTATTACACTGACAAAGGAACATAGGAATGAAATGAGTCCTAATGACACACCGCTATACCCATAGATCAGGGCACCACTCAGTCCTCATCAGAGAAGTTTCTTCTTGCAGTAGATACTCACTAACAGAGATCCACAAGAAGACAATGTACAGAGAATGTACACCTTTAAAGTTCTTAGCCTTAAATGGGATTCCTTCATCAAACTCCTTTCCTCAAGGCTTGGGGATCTATGGGATAGAAGAGGCAGAAAGGCTGTAAGCCAGAGGCAACTCAAAGGAAACCGTATTTTGCAGATCCAACAGGAATGATGTACACATAAATTCATACAGACCTTGGTCACATGAATAAGACCCGTGCAGCTGCAAACCAGACAAATTATCAGTGAGAAGGGGGAGTAGACAGAAAGTTCCACCCTAATGAGAATGTTATTTACAATTTTTTTCTTTTTTTTTGAAGTTTGAAATTGATTTTTATTTTGAAGTCTTTAAAATATTAGAATTATGATTTGAATAGAGGCTTGTTCAATGGGATAAAAGTTCCACGTACGGTTATATTTTTATGTTGATATTTTTAATTAATTAATTTATTTATTTATTAAAGATTTCTGCCTTCTCTCTTACAATTGATAACTTCAGGAAAAGGGGAAATCTGTTTTCTCTAATGGGATATACCTACTGCACTCTAGGACAGGACGCATGACTAGGAGTAGTTGATTAACATAAAACAGACTCCACTTTGTGTGTGTGTGTGTGTGTGTGTGTATGTGTGTGTGTGCTTGCGCGCAGAGGTGGTTTTTATGTGAACTTTTTGTTTTGGTATTTTTGTCTTATCATTTTTATTTTAATCTTTTGTTTATGCTGGAGACAGACTGACAGAGACATAAGCAGACAGAGAGAGAGACGCAGAGAGACAGATATACACACAGAGAGACAGATATACACACAGAGTGACAGATATACACACAGAGAGACAGATGATATACACACAGAGAGACAGATATACACACAGAGAGACAAATATACACACAGAGAGACAGATACACACAGAGACAGATATACACACAGAGAGACAGATATACACACAGAGATGGATATACACACAGCGAGACAGATATACACACAGAGAGACAGGTATACACGCAGAGAGACAGATATACACACAGAGAGACAGATATACACACAGAGAGACAGATATACACACAGAGAGACAGATATACACACAGAGAGACAGATATACACACAGAGAGACAGATATACACACAGCGAGACAGATATACACACAGAGAGACAGGTATACACGCAGAGAGACAGATATACACACAGAGAGACAGATATACACACAGAGAGACAGATACACACAGAGACAGATATACACACAGAGACAGATATACACACAGAGACAGATATACACACAGAGAGACAGATATACACACAGAGACAGATATACACACAGAGAGACAGATGATATACACACAGAGAGACAGATATACACACAGAGAGACAAATATACACACAGAGTGACAGATATACACACAGAGAGACAGATGATATACACACAGAGAGACAGATATACACACAGAGAGACAAATATACACACAGAGAGACAGATACACACAGAGACAGATATACACACAGAGAGACAGATATACACACAGAGACGGATATACACACAGCGAGACAGATATACACACAGAGAGACAGGTATACACGCAGAGAGACAGATATACACACAGAGAGACAGATATACACACAGAGAGACAGATATACACACAGAGAGACAGATATACACGCAGAGAGACAGATGTACACACAGAGAGACAGATGTACACACAGAGAGACAGATATACACACAGAGAGACAGATATACACACAGAGAGACAGATATACACACAGAGAGACAGATATACACACAGAGAGACAGATATACACACAGAGACAGATATACTCACAGACAGATATACACACAGAGAGACAGAAAGAGAACATATATTTGGGTAGGGGAGGATCTGGGATGAGTTGGAAGAAGAAAATGTGGTCAAATAATCAAAATATATTGCATGAAAATTTTTAATTTTTTTAAGTGAAGAGTAAAAAAAGGAGCTGATTTTGGTTTTTTGTAAGGTAGAGACAAAGTAATAGACACATTGATGTTCTGTGGTTCTGGGATTAATAAAGCTATTCATAGCTTGGGAGAATTATTACTATGAATGATCCAAGCATCCTACGTAGGCAAGTATGAAAATGCCACAATGAAACCCATTATTTGTACAATTAATATCCACTAATAAAAAGGCAGCTGTGTCACTAAAAACAAAAAGAATGAGCCATCTTGTAAGATTAACCAATCAGGTGGGAGAAGAGAATAAGAAGAGCAGTTAAGGATGGTAACTGCCTCATATAAAATACAATGCTAACACTTAACAGAGTTAGTTATGGAGTCTCAGGTACAGAGCATGCATTAAAGACATTATAAGCTTGTAATAACACTGAAAGGTGAATGGCCAGCAAGAAATCTGCCTTCGTCATAGGATTAATGTGCTAGGTGTTGGTGGAATTATTGGGTAAATGGTGGGAAATTAGGAGGTAGAGTTTGATTGGGGCAACAAGTCACCAACTCAGTGACTTTGTATGGCGTCTTGATCCTGGACTCTTCATATCTCTGTCCCTCTGTCCCTTGGCTACTGTGAACTCAGCATTTTCATTCCACTCTGCTTTTTATCCCACAGTGTTCTGCCTCACCACTGCCTGCCAGCATTGGACTTAGCTGACTGTGGACTGAAGCATTCAAACCCTGAACCAAACTAAGTGCACCATCCTTTAAAGTATTTTATCTCATATAGTTGTTACAGTGAGGAAATTCCGAGTAACATACCTAATTTTATTTTATTTTACTTATTTTCAGTGGAGCGGATTAAGCACAAGGACTGTGCCTGCTCAGGGTAATTCATTACCATACCTCTCAGCAATGTCTCTAGCATTAAGTCCAAGTATTAAAATGCAGAATTTCTCCAAGTGGGTAAAACCCAAAATCCAATTTAAAAGTTGTTTACAGCACATAAATGTGAACATCTGTATAAACTGCAATATATATTTATATTAATTTAAAAGGAAAATGATATTTCCGACAAGTCTGAACAAATATTTAAAAGCAGGGAGTATCGTAAATGCATATCAGAAATTTGTTATAATGCAGCAGAGATAGTAACACCACGATAATACTCACTGATCAAAATATATCTGTGAACTGAAATTAACTTGTGCTACGAAACATTAACAATGATTTTATGAAATTAAAAATATCATAATCCAAATAAGATATTGTAGTATTTTTGTCAGAAATTAATAAGTTAATGAGAAAAAATAGTTTGAAATGATAAGTAAGATTTCAATGGCTCAGTTAACTCAACAAATGTATACTTCTGGTTATAATTTTGAGGTTGACCAACTCCAATTTCCTGGACTGCAACTTACTAGTTGTGTTTTCTTACCTTATTACATCTCATAATTGCAAATTATAGATAGTTATTTGAAAACTACAAGTAGTAATATTATGAAGGGGTTTTGTGATTCCTAGCAAATTAACATATGTAAACCACTTAGAATAGTGCTTAATGCCAGTAAATGCTTGACAAATAGAAGCTGACATAATTAACATACAAGTATATAAAGTAAGCCACACAAAGTTCTGTGAAGTAAATTCAATGAAATCAGATACCAAATCTAGAAAATATACCACTCTTCTATATAGTTGGAAATTGAGAAATAGACTTCTCAATAATTTATAAGTTAATGAAGAAAGTAAAATAGATATCATACAATATTTATAATTGAATCAGCAAGCATAGTACATATAAAACCTCACACACAGAGTATCCTCATCACTTAAAATAGAAGTTTATAATTATGAATTTATTTATTAGGAAATAAGTCTATTAACCCTTCCCATTCTATTATTACCCTTTCCTCCTCCCCACAACTTCTATTTTCTTCTTCTTGCCTTGAAAGCCCCCTGCATGGACCTTGACTAATTTCTTGACTTCTTTGGGTACTTAGATTTAAACACATTTAACTAAGGATTCAATCAGTATTCACATGTGAAAGAGAAAGCATGTTGTTTGTCGTTCTGCCATCATGCAGGAGGATTATTACCAGCTTCATCGGATTACCTGCAAATTTGAGGTCAGGATAGATAGACGATGGAACCGGGTGGGGAGGGGGATAACTAAAGCCAAAGAACTTTGATAGATTCAGAGGAATCTCCTTCCGTGAAGCTTCCTAAAGTATATGCGTATGTGGAAGGATTTTGTATGGAGCTACTCTATAAGGAGGATGCCTCCCCAGATGTTACAGGCTATCAAATAAAAAGTCCAGCACCAGACTTGACGTTAAGAATTTATTGTTGAAGACACCACAGAGTTTAATCCTGAGAGGTGGAGAATTCAAGCTGGAAGTGACTTGGAAGCTTCATCCTCAGCTTTCATGGTGCTGAAAAATCTCTATTTAGGATGCAGGTGAAGAAGCTATTAAATTCTTACCCCGCTGGCAGTGACTATCTTGGTAAGACTATCGCTACAATAGTGGCATGAATATTATGGAAATAAGAACTCATATTCTGATTAGGTTTAAGGTGTACTTCATAAGAGAGAACTTATACCTGATACCATTAATTTGGCCAAAGACCCATGACTGGGTCTTTAAAGAAAGTCAAACAATCTTTTTGTATCTGCATAAGCAAGTTACAGAAATAAAAATGCCATTAGTTCTATCATAAGTAGTAGTCACAGCTGTACCTGTCTGGGTGGGGATCACTGGGTCAGGGTAACTGGGAACTTACCTTCCAAAGATCATAAGCCATGGGGGAGAAATTAATACTGTTTATTATTCCATTAAATGGATAGAATATTAACCTGCCCTATTAACTTTATAGCCATAGAATAGTGAATCTCTTAACCATCATCAGAGGAACTCATTTTATCTTTGCAGTAAATTACAATGAACACAGAGGCCTATAAATGGTCAATTGCAGAGCATGGGAGACTTTAGTGTGCTCATGTCTAAATGGGTCATCTGCATCCCATTTTCCCCTTCTAAAGCTCAGGGATCAGCATGGAAGAGAGAATGAAAGGACTGTAAGAGTCAGAGTGGTAGACATCTTCAGTGAAAGTGTCTGTTGGATTTAATATGGCTGTCATACTCATGAACTCACAGATGTGTGATATTGAAGACCTGCTCAAGCTCAAGCCTGTCAAAGTCCTAGTATAGATTCAGGAAGGGTTCAAGAAATCCCACTCCTAGTTGGGATGCTTCTAGTGGCAGAATAATCAGTTTTCTACAGGAAGTGAGACTACCCAAGCTCCAGTAGATGGTCCTATACCCATGCACCGGGAGACAACACTAAGTAGATTCACTGGGTTATAAAACAGCACATGATGTTGGGAGAGAAAATTAGTGGAAAGAATAGGGAGAAATTGGAGGAGAGGAAATGGGATATAGATTTGATCAATTGTATGAAATTTTTATGCAATAAAAATAAAACAAATGAGGAAAAGAACCTGAGTCATTTGAAAGTTGATATATGAGGGTGCAATACAAAAGGCAGCAGAAATGGACAGCAGAAAGCCTGAAAGGAAGGTGTAGGAGGAGGTCGCTTGTTCAGCCCGGCTGCCCAGAACCAAAATAACCACACAGAAACTGTATTATTTAAATCACTGCTTGGCCCATTAGCTCTAGCTTCTTATTGGCTAACTCTTACATCCTAATTTAACCCATCTCCATTAATCTGTGCATCACCACAAGGTCATGGCCTACCAGCAAAGTTTCAGCATATCTGTCACCAGTGGCAGCTCCATGGCTCTTCTCTGACACCGCCTCCTTTTTCCCAGCATTCAGCTTAGTTTTTCCCCACCTAGCTCTGTTCCCCTATAGCTCTGCGATAGGCCCAAAGCAGTTCCTTTATTTATCAATGGTAACCACAGCATACAGAGGGAAATCCCACATCAGGAAGGTGGGAGGGGGTAAACGTGAAAATGAATAAAGTAGAAATAGCAATAGAAAGAGCAGAAAATGGTACTAAGGAAATACAAAGCACACTGCCCACGCTGCAGTGGCTCGCCCTGCACTCAAGTGCACACCAGCAGGATTAAGTGGACTCGGGAGGTTTAAAAAGAGAGTACATGAAGTTGAGAGAGAAAATTGGTACTGAAGAATTTGGAAAAAGTTGGGAGAGAGAAGGTGGGAGTAATTTGATCAAAGTATATTGTGTGCATGTATGAAACTCCCAATATATTAAAAATGGATTTTGAGGGGGGAAAGTTGAGGAATACAAATCTACAGCAAGATTTATCAGTTTACAAAAGTGCATATTAATGTATATAAGGAATAAAGTGTATGAAATTTTGGGACTATGGATGACTTTTAAATATTAAGAGAATAAATTGGATATGATGTGCAGGATTTTCTGTAATCTTAAATTATCTGTGCGATTTTCCAAATATAGATTTCTAGTATGAGCATGGTGAATAAGAAAAAAATTAATGTTCTAATTTTAAACGCTGAATTGATAGAGACAATGCTGCCTTGTTTCTCAAATACATGCTGTGAATTTGTATTTAATGTATCTGGGACCTAGAGCCATGAACTAAGAAAACATGTAATATAATTGCTGATTGTAAAAGATGATAAGTATATAAATGGAAAACTCAGAAGCATATACTGACAGGTGTGTGTATGCCATAGTTTTACTGTATATAAGCACTATTTAGTAATATTATATATTAATTGTAATCAAAACAGATAAATTATTATCCTTAAAAAATAAAAAAGAACAGTAATAGTAATAAGATGCCTACGTGGTATCAAATTTTTAATTTACTCTATACTTCATATACCTGATATAACCCAGAATCAGGACATCTGGGAAGTCAAATTAATGGCTGTTATAATGTTAGCGAGAATAGAAATTATAATGGTATTTAATTAATTCATTAAGTATAAAATTAGATATCCATCATACATTTAAAACAAAAAAAATGCGGAAAAATAAAGTATAAGAGTTTTATAATAAATGCAAAATAAAGTAAGAAAAGCATTTTAATTGTATAAATATATGAGGAACATGTACAGATATATTCTACCTTATAACAGTAAGTTATTTCTTTAAACAAATATAAAAAGAATGGGAATATAGTTCAGTGGCAGAGAAGTCACTAGCATATAAAAAGGTTTGATTCCTAATCCTGGAAAACAAACAAATACGTAAACAAGGAACATGTTAGAAGGAACATAGAGATGGTTTCTCAATTTAATTGCACCAAAACTACTTAAAAATTCAGTATATTAAAGAAAAATCTTTTTAAAAGTTAGCTAAGACAAAAAACATTAGTATTATTTCCTTTGTAGAAATTATATGCAATAAACTAAATCAACTGATTACATTTGAGGCTATATAAATAGCATCAACAAATTGGTGGGAAATGAAAACCAACTCACTGAGTAGCATCAAAAGTCATCAGTAGGAACAGACCATCTATATGTTGGCTACAGATAGGCAACCTACAATTATTAACAACAACAAATTATTAAGAATTCAAGGATATATCATTTTATATTTTTCACTTTGGAATGATTGAAAAACATTGGATAGTACTACCAAATACATGAGAGTTTGTGTGAAACTAGGGACAAATTTTGTTTCTGGGAAAATAAATTGTCAGGCCACATCGCAGGTCACTTTAACAATATCTAGACATGTTGAAAATTTACATTTAAGTCTAGTAATTGCACTGTTAGCATACACTATAGGGATATTTGTTGTCGGCATCATGAATTTTTGTTGCTACATTGATTTTAGTATTGGAAACCTGGATATAATGCAAATAGATATTATGGTGAAAATGGTAAGTGTAATGTGGATATGAATTAAAGTAAATGAACTAAGTCTTCATGTAACAATATTAGATGTATTTTGAAAGTATAATAGCCACAGACATGAAAATATGGTACATTATTTGTGAATAGATATACATGTGGTCAAATATTGATAGGGAAGTATATTCAGCTACTTCAGTATGATAATTACATCTGGAGAAGGAATAGAAGAATATTATTGATTCTTGGTGATGAGTGTGTGGGTATTTTATGTAACCCTCTTTCCATCCTCTTACATGATATAAATCTTAGCACAGTTCAGGCTCACATGGCAGCCTTTTGAGCTCATCTCCAACTTCAGCAGAATTGCTGGCTGGAATAGAAGGAGGAAGACATGTCTGATCATGGCGGTCAGCCAACAAGAAAATCAGCAGAGAGATTTATCATTATTGTAGCAGACACAAAGTATGGAACAATCAGTCTGCTCACATCTAATACATTCTTCCTTATGTGTATGCCTTCTTAGTTATACTAATGGACAGGTCAGGATTCTCTCTGTCTCTCTCCCCTCTCTCTCATAACACACACACACACACACACACACACACACACACACACACACACACACAAGCACACACACACAAACACACACACACTGTTCTTTCCCAATATCCCTAAATTAGGTAAGTGATTCTGCCAGTAAATGTGTTACACAGAAAATTTGAACCCATTGCTAATAAGCTCCAAGTTAATTTACTTATTTCATAACTATTTAAAAGAAACAGTGTGTACAAACTGAGCACAATTTTAGCATATTTTAAGTTAGGTTTTGTTTATACTTTTATTGCAAATTTAGTTGTTTTTAAATCATTTTAAATAGTAATTGTTTCTTCATAAATTTTAATTTAATTTCACAAATATATGTATATTTAATATATGTATAGTTAATAATTTTAAACAATATTCTTACCAAGCTATATTTCTTCAAAAGCATGTACTTTTACTTATGCATATAAATATAATTTTGCTATAATACTTACAGATCTGTTAATTGCTTCCACAGCCCATTTTTCATTAAGGATCTCAGTCTAGATCTAGTGGGAAGGGAGATGTCGTGGCTTAGACGAAGTAAATAGAGTGACAAGAAATGAAGTCACAACAACCAGGAGTGTCAACTGATTCCTTGAAAGAATTAGTGACCCCCTTAAAACATGATTAAATGTTCCAAGAAGAGTGTAGATTTAGAGTCTGGATGTGAGTTCAGGCTCCACTGGGGAACCTCTTCTAAGTATATGACTTATTCATCCAGTGTGCAAAAATGGGGTTCATAGACTCACATGATTGCCTTGACAGAAATGAGAATGTAATGATGAGAATTTTTTGATGAATAAATATGAGAAATATTTAAATCAGTTGTATTGTACTCAACACATTAGAGTTCAATAAAGGTTACTATTCTTTTCACTTCTTCCCCTACTTTACATATTCTTTATCTTCATGATATAAAGGAAATGAACAGGTTCTAATTGCTTTGAGGAAGAGTTATATGCAAAACTATCTATCAGAGGTGGGTTAATCTGGAGCATATATTTAGAAGTGATACAGCTTATACAGGATCTGGGGAGACTTCATATCAGGATCTCTCAGAAGGAGTTATTGACTAGAGAAGAGAGGACTTCTTTAGGTAGTTTACCTTACTTGATGAGTTTCCTCAGAAGAGAAACACAGAAATTATTTATCAGGTAGACATGGCTCTTGGGCGAGACCTAGAAGGGTCTCTGCCTTACTTATTCTTTTAAGAGGAACTAGATTGCTTTTGAAAAGATTTGTTTGTGAATAGAAATGATCCAGTTTTCAGTAGTAAAGGATAATACCAAAAGATGAATCAGTGGAGTAGTGAGAGCTGAAGACAAAGTCATTTCTTCCATCACAGGGTCAGATGTCCAATGACCTTTCTTTACTCCTGTAATTCAGTAGAAAATGGTTGCTTATGCATGCAACTGCCACCCCTGCCTGCAGATTTACAGGCAGTTGCAAAACGGGCCCAGGGTTTTTTCTTATAAAGTTAAGACAATGTCCTCTAGGCACCTATAAAAGCAAAAGTACCATCTTGTGCAGGTGGAAGAAACAACATTATCCCAGTTGTTTGTATTTTTCCCTTGTACCTTCCAGAACAGGTATAGTTTCTCCTTGATTAATAATTATGCCAGATTTCTGGACCCTTTGAGTAAAAATCTTCCTATTCATAGAAATTTTATTTTACTTTTGCTGTCCAATAAATGTACCATGTAATGACAAAAACATCTGTCATTAAGATCTTAGAATCATGACTCTAGATACAGAGAACTCTCTCAAAGGACTGGGAGAAATGCATGTAAATTAATATTTCTGGACAAGGAAAATTCGACCCATTGAGAAGATCCTTCCACCAGCAGAGTGAAAGAATGCATAGATCTTATAATTGATAGCATATCTTCTTTATTTTATGTTAATCTATTAATTTCTTGATTTTTTTCAATTATAGAACATAGATTGTTTTCTCATACAATATATCTTGATGACAGTTTCTCCTCCCTCTATTCTTTCTACTTCCCTTCCCCTCAGATTCACTCCTTTTCTGTCTCTATGAGAAAAGAACAGACTTCTAGGAGATAACAACCAAACATAACAAAATAAAATATAGTAAGATAAAACAAAAACCATCACATCTAGGCTGGATAAGGTAAACCAACAGAAAAAAATAGCACTAAGAAAAGACACAAGAATCAGAGACCCACTCATTCACACACTCAGGAGTCCCATAGAAATAATAATATGAAACATAATATATACACAGAAGACACGGTAGAGACCAGCATAGACTCTGTTCCTGTTGCTTCAATCTCTGTGAGTTTATATGAACCTTGCTCAGCTGATTCACAGGACCTTGTTCTCCTGATGTCTTTCATCCCCTCTGGGTTATACACTCTTTCCACCTCCTCTTCTGACGGAAGGGATTTGATGGAGACATCCAATTTAGAGTTGTGTGTTCTAATCTCTCTCTCTCTCTCTCTCTCTCTCTCTCTCTCTCTCTCTCTCTCTCTCTCTCTCTCTCCATACTGCATAATGTCTGACTGGGTATTTGTTACCATCTGCTGTAGGAGGAAGCCTCTCTGATGATGGTTGAATAAGGCACTGATTTATGAGAATAGCTTTATCCTAATTCTCTGAGATAGTTAGTCTCTGATTCTTGGTAATCCAAACAGTGTCATGTATGGGTTCCCTTTTATGCTGTGGGCCCTAAATAAATCAGACACTGGTTGGCTGTTCCCACAAATTCTGTTCCATCATTGCCCAAGCACATCTTGTAGGTAGGACATATTGCAGTTCAAATGTTTTATAGCTGGGTTGGTGTTTATGTTCCTTTTTGGGAGCCTACAGAGTGTCTCTTTGCACCAAAGACACTAGACTGTGTGGACAGTGGCTCTATGCAGGCAAGATGTCATTTGTTTTCATGTTCAATAATTTGTGTGAGTGTTGCCTTTGGCAGTGGTGTCCCATAGTTGGTTTGTGGAGGGAAGCTCATTTTCTTAGCAAGAGCCTGAGTTGTTTGGGGATTTTCATGGAAAACCTTTGGCCAAAAACTCAAATTAATGCAACACATTCCCAGTGCTCATTTGGTGACAAAAGATGGCCAGTTAGGACTCTGTCACCCCATTATTAGAAGACCTCATTAGGATCACCTTTGTATATTTTGGGGATTTTACATAGCAATAGATCTCCATACCATCCTTCAAATGCCCCTTAACTCTAGCTGACTCTTCCCTCATTCCCTCCCTCAACCATATTTTTCCCCTATCACTCACCACTTTATCCTCTGATTCCTGTTTGGTCCTGCCTCCACTCCACCCATAAATTCTATTCCATTTCCACCTCCCAGGAAGATCCATGTGTCCCCAGTCCATTCTTCTATAACTAACTTCTCTGGAACTATAGATTATAGCTCGATTATCATTTATTTAATAACTAAAATCCACATGTAAGTGAATACATATCACATTTATTCTACTGGATCTGAGTTATCCCACTCAGGTGATTTTTTCCTGATTCTGTTCATTTGCCTGCAAATTTCATTAAGTCTTTCTTTTTTTGAGACAAGATTTCTTTGTGTGTTCCTTGCCGAGATCTGTCAGCCACTGCCTACCAAATGCTGGATTAAGGTGAGTGCCATCACTACTCAGCCATAATGTCAGTCATTCACTGACTCTGATTCATATGTTCTTTCTATCCACTTTTCCACAAAGATTCCTGAGTCTTTGATGGAAGAGGTGCAGTATACATATTTCATTTAGGGCTGAGCATTCTGCAGTATTTTATTCTACATGTTTGCCAGTTGTCGCAGCTTGTCTAATATGGGTTGAGAGATGCATTAATCTATGTATACAATGATAAGTCATTAGGAACTGGTTTAATACTTTATCCATTTAGCTGAATAACAGTAGGTTCTTCCTATAACCAATAGCCTGCCTAGCCTAGGTTCTTGGCCAAATAATAATGCCAGTAATGGGTTTCACCCTTTGTAACTAGACTTAAATTCAATGAGAAAACAGTTGGTTACTCCTGTGATGTTTGTACCACTATCACATCAGTGGCATATGGTACCAGGGCAGTCATTAGTGTAGCTCACAAGATTCAAAGCTAGGTACAATTGATAATTACTTTTTTCTCCCAGTAGAGTGCATAGGACCTCCAACACTATGAAAGCTAGCCAGTAGGGATAAAACGTCATATCCTTGGCTGAACATTTGCAGAATAATAATTAAAGAACAGTGAGAAACTTGGTAATTTTTCCTTAATCTGTTCAAAATAGTTCAAAATTTTATCATGTATTGGTAGAATGATAACATATATATATATACATATATATAAGCATGTATATGTATAAATCCATACATGTATATGTATGTATATAAATACATTTATCCCTAAGGATACAAATAAATGTAAATGAAAGACACGGTACTTTTCCTTTATAAGTTTTAGTCACTCCAGCTCAAGATCATTTTTCTACTACATCTACTCATATTCTTCAGTATAAATTATTGAACATATAGTAGCAATGCTGTGTTGTTAATTTTTAAAAATTTACAGTCATTCCCTACAGATATCACAGTGACAAGAAATTTATAGAGTGCTAATAAAAGATGCTCTGGTTGGAATTTTTAAAGATATATTTCTAAAAGTAATTACTCAAATCAGTAAGATCCATTGCCGTAGCATTTTGACTGTAAGGCTGGTCATTCATTAATTAATTTTAGTTCAGAAAAAAGTAACTAACAGATAAGCAAAGAAACCTCAGGGAGAATTTACTTTTGAAAAGTGTTTCAAATGTTTAGCGAAATTTTTGAACAAATAAAAAATCTGGTGAAACTATTTTTTTTGGTCAAACACACTTTATTCTTAGAAATACTTTTCATTTATCACATATTTATTAGACGCCCACATGTTGCTAATGATTTAGAGCATGGAGTCCTTATGTGGAAGTCCCCTTGTTGTGCTATGATTACCATAAATGTATAAAAAACTGCCTTAGCCTGTTGATAGGGCAGAACTTGGGTAGGTGGGGAAGACAGAACTGAATGCTGAGAGAAAGGAGGGCAGAGAGAGATGCCATGGAGCAGCCAGAGTCAGACATGCCGAATTTTTGTGGGTAAGCCACTGCCACGTGATGATACAGAGATTCATAGAAATGGGTTAAATTAATATGTAAGAGTTATCTGATAAAAAGTTAGGGCTAATGAGCCAAGCAGTGATTTAATTAATACAGTTTCTGTATGGTTATTTCACATGTAAGTTAGCCAAGTGGCTGGAAAGAACAAGTGGCCTCCTCCAACAGGGTCCCATATATGCAGGACTGATGTTACAATTACTAATGTTACCATTTCCAGCTTAAGCCATAGTTTTTGTTTTGGTTTCTCTCTCTCTCTCTCTTTAGATTTTTATTTAAGAACAGCATTTTTCCCTTTCCTTTCTTTCCACTAAGCCCTCTCATATTACTTTTCCCTGAACTCATTCATTTAATTGTCTCTCTTATAAAACTGTTATTGCATGTATGTATGTATGTATGTATGTATGTATGTATGTATGTATATGTACATATATATTCCTTCATATACACAGGGAACAATAGACAACTGAGGAGAGCTGGGAATGAGAGAGATGTCCTTCTCTAGGCATCTGAACAAACAATTGGTTGCTCAGCACCAGTTAGCATCAATACCCAATGTTTCTTAATCATTGTAGCCATTTTCTTTTTCTTATTTTCAAACTTTTAAAATTCATTTTTCATACCAACCACAGTTCTCCTTCTCTCCCCTTTTTCCACCTTCTCCTTTCCCAACCCATCCTCCATCCACTCCTCAGAAAGTGTAAAGTCTCCCATGGAAAGTCAACAAAGCCTGGCACATTCAGGTGAGGCAGGACCAAGCCTCTCTTCTCTGTATTGAGGCTGAGAAAGGCATCCCAGCATATGGAATGGGCTTCAAACATCCAGCTCATGCTCGAGGGATAGCTCCATGTCCCATTGCCAGGGGTCCTACAAACAGACCAGGCTACACAACTGTCACCCACATACAGTGGGTTCGAATTTAGTCTCATGTAGGCTCTAGAACTCCCAAAATTTGGGTCAATTGTAAAGGGGGATAGATATCTAAATAGAGAATTCTCAACAGAGGAATCTCACATGGCTGAAAGACACTTAAGGAATTGATCATCATCCTTGGCCATTAGGAAAATACAAATCAAAATGACTCTGATGCCATCTTACACCTGTCAGAATGACTAAGATCAAAAATACTGATGGCAGCCTATGTTGGAGAGGATGTGGTGTAAGGGGAATGCTCTTCCACTGCTGTTGGGAGTGCAAACTTATACAGCCACTGTAGAAATCAATATGATGGTTTCTCAGAAAACTGAGAACTAATCTACCTCAAGACCCAGCTGTAATACTCTTGAGCATATAATTGAAGGATGCTCAATATCACATTGACACTTGCTCAACTATGTTCATAACAGCATCATTCATAATAGAACCGTGAAACAACCAAAAATTGATAAAGAAAATATGGGCATTTTCTATAAGGAAAATATCTTCTTTTCTTTTGAAAGATTTTAAATTTCTTGAGGTAATGGTGCACATTTTTGATTCAATTGGAATATATATTAAGTATCTTTGAATTTTTTTAAAATTTATTTATTTATTAAAGATTTCTGTCTCTTCCCCACCCCCGCCTCCCATTTCCCTCTGATGGAGGAAGGTCATTGGCTAATAAAGGAACTGCCTTGGCCCATCTTATTGGTTAGGACATAGGTAGGTGGAGTAAACAGAACAAAACGCTGAGAGGAAGAGGAAGTGAGGTCAGACTCCGCAGCTCTCCTCTCTGGAGCAGACTTTTCAGAGAGACGCCATGCCCCAGCTCCGACCCAGGATGGACTTAGGCTAGAATCTTCCCGGTAAGACCGGTGCTCACAGATTATTAGAGATGGGTTGATCGGGATGTGAGAATTAGCTTAGAAGAGGCTAGATAGGAATGGGCCAAAGCAGTGTTTAAATACAGTGTCTGTGTAATTATTTCGGGTAAAGCTAGCCGGGCAGGCAGCTGGGGTGTTGGGGATGCAGCCCCGCCACCGCTCCTTATTACTACATCCCCCCCTCCCCCAATCAAGTCCCCCTCCCCCAATCAAGTCCCCCTCCCTCATTTGGCTGATGCATGGATAGGTAAATCATTATCACATTTTTGAGGGATATTTACGTCTACCTAGCAAGGTAGGTGATGATTCAGAAGTTCAACAAGCTGCTGCAAAAATACAGATGCAAGATTCTTTAATTTGACTTAACAGGTAGGATTTGAGATAAAATATTACACTTAATGAAACAAGGTTATTTGCACTGGGAACATGGATAGTTGAGTTCTCCTGAAAAATTAAATCAGTATTTATCAAAGTAGATTCACAGGGCCAACAACAGCCTTTTCATTATCTAGCAACTTGATAGGTATGTAAATATTGGACTCAAGCCTGCTGGGTCATAAAACCAAAGTTGGTTTTGGTGCTATGTATTTTTTACAAGGACTCCATGTGATCCTCATGCATAATAAAATTGATTACCACAGTATTAAAGCATTTGGTTGGAAATAAGAAGATGGGGAAGATAAAACTTCTTCAAAGGATGGAAGTTCTGATTTTTCTAGAACTCCTGCTATAAGTGAGACAGGTGAGGAAGAAAAGATTGCTTTGAAATTATTCAAGGTCATTATTTCACATCATTCTTAATGTAGATTAAGAATTTCAGCCTCACTAGGTTGATAGAAGTCCTCTGGGTATTGAAGGCTTTTGGCTAAGAGAATCACAACCTCAAGATAGATTTCAAAAAGGTTTTTTTTTTTTTTACACGAGGAACATTTTGCAATCATCCAGGGAGAGGGGGACCATGTAAGGAGCAGAATTACTATTGGAATTATAGGAATGGAAAGAAAGGGACTTCTCTGAGCAGTGGAAATAAAAAGTGGAGTAAAGTGGCTATCAGGCCAAGAAAGGAAGAGAAGAAGATGGGGTTACTGTCGCAGATTTAGTTTTGAAAATTTTCAGATTCCCTACTTATAGGATACTATTGTGGAGCTGTCCTCCAGGGGTTCATCTGAAAATGATCCTCTAGAGGTTTGGAGTTAAGTGCAGTAACAGATACCTGCTCAATGTTTACTTGGTGGTTGACTGAGAGAGGGGTGTGAAACATCAAACAGAGACATTTCATTTTGAAGATTTGGTGTAACAATGAAAAGCACCCAACTCACTCCTGCATTACTTGTTGAAATTGTAATATTTCAGATACGTTGAATTACTTAAAATATATTAAAAATATTTTTATATTATACTTTTACTTTTTAAAAATGGACACTATCAATAAAAGATGACAATCATTTGTCCCATTGCAATTGTATTAGGTGGCTGATTTTCTATTTCAATGAAAAATAGTAGTTTGGACCATTCTACCTAGTCCCTTACTATACTTGAAAGCATAGGACTGGATGAGATCTCAAAAAATGAATTTAAAGAAAGCAATGAGATGAACACATACTTAGGTAGTGCTTTAATTAAAGATAAGAGTAGGAACTTGAGAGACAGGGTTCATAGATTCACCTCTTTTTTTTTGTTGGATTTTTGAGACATGGTTTCTCCATACCTTTCGGTTCCTGTCCTGGAACTAGCTCTTGTAGACCAGTGGTCTCAAACTTACAGAGATCCACCTGCCTCTGCCTCCTGAGTGCTGGGATTACAGGCGTGTGCCACCACTGCCCGGCTAATCATAGATTCACCCCTTCACTTACTATTATGGTATTTCTATTTGCATACATACTTCCTGAGAGAATAAGTATATGGGAAATGACGAGTGGATTAACATTTGCTTCCTTCAACTGAACACTTCATTCTGCTCTGGCAATCATGTTTTATTTCCCTCGTTTCCACTTTCTTTACTTCTCTTATCCATGTGCTACTGCTTTCTCTACCCCTCTAACATCATTCTTTCTTCTGTCACCAATCTGACAACACATCTTTCTGTCTCTTTCTCTGGTGTGTGTGTGCATGTGTGTGTGTGTGTGTGCATGTGTGTGTGTGTGTGTGTGTGTGTGCATGTGTGTGTGTTTGTGTGTGTATCTGTATATCAATATATAGATAGATATGTATATATCAGATATACATTACATATATATATAATCACAGAAGGAGGTTCTTTTCTGGTTCTATCCCATACATCTCTTTTGATTGGTACACTCTCATTCCCACCATGATTTTATCAAGTTTCTGCTTAGCAACCTTTACACTTATATGCTATAGCCCCTAGCCCCACTCACAGAACATGGCTCCATCACATTTTTCTCTCTGGCATCACAGTTTCCCTGTCTTGACTGGAGCACTATAATCAGTATAGAAAAATGCTCTTTCTCTCATTTTAATGAAGCAGGCTTTTGATCCCACTTTGCTCTCCAGTGATTGCTCTTTTTCTCTTCTCTTCACATCAAAATATCTTGAAAGGGTTGTCTGTACTTGCTGCCTCCAATTTTTTTTTCCTTATCCCCTTCTGAACCTCCATCAATCATAATTTTCACCATTTGGCTGCCCTTTATCAAGGTCACTAATAACTTCCAAGTTTCCAAATCATTTATTGGTCCTCATCTTACTTGACTTCTCAAAAGCATTTGATCTAGTTGACCTTACTTGCCCTTGACTTCCAGGATGCTATATGTTCTTAGTTTATATTCTGTGTCCTTGGATGTACCTGTGATCACTCCCTCCCATCTTTTACAATCCCTAGTCTACAGCATTCCTTTATTTTTTATATGAGTTCACACCATGACTGTCCATCAATTATGCCTGGACCACACTTGTCTGATACAAGTTGATTTTGTTAGTCACTGCAGCAGGAAGGACACATCACATGTAATGATAGGTATTTTATTAAGATTATGTTGACATGATTATTATAAGTTTGGAGGTTTGGTTGGATTTTTATAAATAGAACTTAAAAGTGAAAGGTCACTCTTGATTGGTTACTGTTGGACAATTCTATAACCTCCTTAGTAAGTAATATCTGCAGGGAAATAAAGACATGCTCAAGGTTAAAGCTACACGTGGTAAATATGCAATAATTATTAATTATTAGATGAAGGACGGTTGATCTTTTTTTGAACATTTGTGCCTGCACTCTAATCATTCTCATAAATTCCATCAGTGTGTGAAGGTCACAAGTTCCTACCCTTAGGCTTTAGGGAAATGGGTTGAAATGACAGCTGAAAAGCCTTTCCTGGTAGAGCTTTTCTTTTTCTTTTTTTGTTAAGAACTCCTTTTTCATACAATCTTTTCTCATTTTACATAGCGTTCCCCATTCCCACTCCTTTTGCTTCCTCTACCATCGCCCACCCCTCCTATCCATCCACTCCTCAGAAAGGGTAAGGTTTCCCATGGGGAGTCAACAAAGTCTGACACTTTGAGGCAAGACGAAGGTCCTCCCCCTATATCTAGGCTGAGCTAGTTGTCCCTCTAGAAAGAATAATGCTTAGTGCTTAAGCACTAGGGGTGAGTCCTTGTCCCACTACCTGTGACTGCACAGACTTTCCAAGCCTCACAAGTGTCCCCTACCTTCAGTGGGCCTAATTTGGTCCTATGCAGGTTCACCAGAGTCAGTAAGCTCTCATTAGCTCAGGTCAGCTGTTTCTGTGGATATCACCATCATGGTCTTGACCACTTTGCTCATATTATTGCACCCCCCTCACTTGGACTGGTATTAGGTAGCTTGGCCAGTGCTTCGCTGTAGATTTCTATATTTGTTTCCATCAGTTGCTGGTTGAAGTTTCTGTGGTAGCAATTAAGGTAGTCATCAGTCTTATTACAGGGGAAGGCCAATTTAAATGTCTTCTTCACTGTTGCTTAGAATCTTAACTGGGGTCATCCTTGAGGGTTCTTGGGAATTTCTCTTGTGCTGTTTCTTAATAACCCTTTAATATTCCCTCAATCAAGATATCTCTTTCCTTGCTCTCCCTCACTGTTATTCTCCCTTTTTGAGTAACTCATTCCCTCATGTTCTCCTCCTCCTTCCTTTCCACCCTCCTTTCTCCCCCCGCCTCCTAATTTTCTCAGGAAGTCTTGTCAGTTTCTCCTTCCCAGAAAGATCCATGTATGTCTCTCTTAGGGTTCTCCTTGTTACCTTATTTCTCTGGGTTTGTGGACTACAGGCTGATTATCCACTTACAAGTGAGTACGTACCATGTTTGTCTATCTGTGTCTGAGCTAACTCACTCAGGATGGTATTTTCTAATTCCATCCATTTGCATGCAAATTTCAAGATGTTATTGCTTTTAACCACTGAGTAGTACTCCATTGTGTAAATGTACCACATTTTCTTACCCATTCTTTAGCTGAGGGGCATCTAGGTTGTTTCCAGGTTCTGGCTATTACAAATAATGATGCTATGAACACAGTTGAGCAAATGTCCTTGTAGTATGATTGAGCATCCTTTGGGTATATGCCCAAGAGTGGTATTGCTGAAACCTGAGATAGGGTGATTCTCAATTTTCTGAGAAACTGCAATACTGATTTCCAGAGTGAATGGACAAGTTTGAATTCCCACCAGCAGTGGAGGAGTGTTCCCTTTACTCTGCATCCTCTCCAGCAAAAGCTGTCACTGGTGTTTTTGATCTTAGTCATTCTGACTGGTGTAAGAATCATTTTGATTTGTATCTCCTTGATGGCAAAGGATGTTGAGAATTTCTTAGGTGTCTTTCGACATTTGCAATTCTTCTTTTGAGAATCTCTGTTTAGATCTGTACTCCATTTTTAAATTGGATTATTTGCTAATTTGATGTCTAGTTTCTTGAGTTCTTTATATATTTTGGAGATCAGTCCTCTGTTCAATGTGGGGTTAGTCTTTCTTCAATAAATAGGCTGCTGTTTTGTCTTGTTGATTGTGTCCTTTGCATTACAGAAGCTTCTCAATTTCAGGAAGTTTCATTTATTAATTGTTGTTCTCAGTGTCTGTGCTACTAGTGTTATATTTAGGAAGTGATTTCCTGCGTCCATGTGTTGAAGGCTACTTCCTACTTTCTATTCTATGATGTTCAGTGTGACTGAATTTATATTGAGGTCTTTGATCCATTTGGATTTGAGTTTTGTGTATAGGGATAGATATGGATTTATTTTCAGTCTTTTACGTGTTGACATTCATTTATGCCAGTACCATTTTATGAAGATGCTTTCTTTATTTCACTGTATAATTTTAGCTTCTTAGTAAAAAATCAGGTGTTCATAGGTGTGTGAATCAATATCAGGGTCTTCAATTCAATTCCATTGGTCCTCCTGTCTGTTTTTATGCCAATATCAAGCTGTTTTCATTACTGTTTCTCTATAATAGGGATTGATGTCAGTGTTAGTGACGCCTCCAGCGGTTTTTTTGTTGTAAAAGATTTATTTTTGGCTATTTTGAGCTTTTTGTTTTACCATATAAAGCCGAGTAGTGTTCTTTAAGGTTCTGTGAAAATTGTGCTGGGATTTTGACAAGGATTGCATTGAATCTGTGGATTGTTTTTGGTAGGATCACCATTTTTACTATGTTGATTCTACCTATCCAAGAGCATGAGAGAACTTTCCATTTTCTGATATCTTCCACAGTTTCTTCAAAGACTTAAAGTTCTTGTTGCTTATCATAGGCCTTTCACTTCTTTGGTTAGTGTTACTCCAAGGTATTTTATGTTATTTTTGGCTATTGGAAATGGTGGTGTTTCTCTGATTTCTTTCTCAGCACCTTTATCATTTATATATAGGAGGGCTACTGATTCTTTGGAGTTGATCTTATATCCTGCCACATTACTGAAGGTGTTTATCAGATGTAGGAGTTCCCTCATCAAATTTTATATATACTATCATATCATCTTTTTTTCCAGTGGGTGCAGGTGGGTCTGTACTTCAGTGGGTCCCTCCCCTCCAAACAGTAAAGGTGGGGCCTGTGGCTTATGTGGTTTTTTTCCTCTGGGTGCAGGCAGGTCCGTGACGCTAGTGGATGCTGATAAGGCTCTGAAGCTCCTTTCCAGGGGCAGTCTCCCCAGGGCCGTCTGGGTCAAGGCTCTGGTGGTTACCCCTTGTAGAGCTGCTCACACTGAACATCTGGATCTATGACCTTGATACTGTCCCCCTCAATCCACTTATCCATTTTTGTGGGATAATTCCATTCTTTTGCATGTTCATAGATCAGAATTTTCCTTCTTTTACTTTTATGTTTTATTTCTGAAAAACCCTGTAGACTGAACTTATGAATCACACTAAGTATTGACTACATATAACCTTTCCTGGGTTTCCACTCTGATCAAAGTCACCAGCACCTCCTTCCTGGATTATGGAGAAGCGCCTAACTATTTTGCCCACATCTGTTCTTTCCCTGATTTAGTCAATTGTTATCTTGGCAAACCAAGATTATCCTTTTAGAAATATGAGCTTTCTACTCACTTGCATGAAGCCTTTTAATAGCTTCCTGTGGATGGTTTCCATCGTATAGTAAAACTTACATCTTTTCTCCAGCACATTTGGTCTCCTACATTGACCTTATCTGCCATCTCCACCATTTCCATACTGCTTCAGCTACAGTGGCTTTCTTGCTTACCTTTGAAAGTCTAGAACATAACCCATTTACTGTATAGGACTTTTGTTACTGTCTTTACTCCAGAATGCCATTTCTCCAGAACTTCTTTATGTTATTCCCTGCTTTTCTCAGGTTTCTACTCCAATGTCAAGTGTTCTTATTTACACTATTTCTAAAACTATAACATGGCACATTAACATAGGCTCACCACATTTCTTACCATATTCTGTCCTTCTGAGCCTGGCACTCTTTTATGTACTACATTTTTTTCCCCCACTGGTGTTATTGCTTTTCTCATCTCCTCCACAGGGACAGAACTTTTACTTGTTTTAAGTGCCATATAAACAGTATTTGTCCAAGAGAACTGTATTGCCATTTCAGAGGCAATAGATACAGGGACAATTAAGGAGTCAGAGGAAAGTTATATGAGCAAAGAGTAAACTTCTAGTTTTCAGAGCCAGAGTTGTCCATGTAAATACTTGCCAGTAAGCTTCTGTGGGAAATGTCAAACTTTAGTTCCTCTTTCTGGCTTCATCTCACTCTTGCCTTAAGAGTCTAAATTAGGCTCAGGGTAGAAGATAGTACCTCGTGGGTCTCTCTTTTCTGTCCTGGGGTGTGCCCTGTGCCAGCCATTCTGTATACTTGTTTATGAGCATCACAGACACTGGATAGAATTACACTACTGTAATCTTCGAACCTTACAAAGTTAAACATTAGTGTGTGTCTTTTCCCCATTTTAGATATCATTACAATAACATTTAGGTAGAGAGAGTGCAGAATACAGTACTAACAAAATAAACTGTGGTAACAATTGTTTATTAGTGGTTTGAAGGGCCACCATTGCCAGGGGCATGCTGACATTGAGTAATATTGCTTGTGTATCTTTTATCTCCAATTAAATTATCCTGGTCTTTCTTAGCAAAAAAAAATTCAATTAAATGAAAGTTTGAATACTTCTTTTCAGAAATAAACCAGAAAGTTAACGACTGGTTTTTGTACTAAACTGTAACATCTATTAAACTTTCTGAGAGATCTTAAAGCTTATTAAAATGTTTTTCTTTAAAAGAGATTCTTGGTTTCATTTTTTTTTCATGTTTTGAGACATAAGTTGTGTTCTCTAATTAATGGCTGGATTGGAATTCATAAGATCACTATGTAACCCAGGCTAGCTTCCATTTTGAAGAAATTCTTCTTTATCCTCCCAAGTGCTAGAATAATAGCACCAAAGAGAGATATCACCTTAGGGTAAAAAAAAAAAAAAAGAAAAGAAAAAGAAAAAGAACAGTGCCTTGCTTAGCCCTCACTTGAGAATCTTCTTGCAGTAAATGCATGGGTATTAACACAGAGACCCACAACTGAACAAAGGTAAAGTATGAGAAACTTTGGAACACTTAGTTCCAAATGGGATGTCCTTATCAAATTCCACCCCTCAGGGGTCAGGGAGCTACACAGAAGAGGAGGCAGGAATATTGTAAGAATCAGACGGATGGATGACTCCAAGTAATCAGTCTTTCAGATATAATAGGACTTATGCCCATATGAACTCACAGAGACTGTGGCAGCATGCACCATACCTTCCCAGGTTCAAGCCAGATGGACTCTAGAGCTAAGACAGAGAAAGGGGACATGGGGTTCCTCTCCTCACCAAAAAGCTATTTGCAGTTTATACCTGCATGAAAACCCATTTTTCTTCACTAGAATGTCAGTGGGTATATCAACTACACACCAGGGTAGACCCATGCCCAGGAGTTGTTGGTCAACACAAAAAGAGTCCCATGGGGGGGGGCTTTTTGTTTTAGTATTATTGGGGGTTTTCTTTGTTTTTATTTTTTGTTTTTAAAGAAAGAGAGAGAGAGATCATATAAAGCTGGATGGGTAAGAAAGTAGGGTGGATCTAGGAGGATTTGTGGAGAAACATTCTTTTTTTTTTTTTTGGTTTTTCAAGATCTCTGTAGCTTTGGAACCTGTCCTGGAACTAGCTCTTGTAGACCAGGCTAGACTCGAACTCACAGAGATCTGCCTGCCTCTGCCTCCTGAGTCCTGGGATTAAAGGTGTGTGCCCCACCATCCAGCTAGGGAGAAACATTTTTAAAATATATACATTTTAAAATAGCAAAAATTACTCTTTGGCATGAACTATGGTCATATTCACTCCCCAGTTTACCCTCCAACTTTACCTGGATTATCTCTCATAGTTTCTCTTTTCAGTTTCTTGTCTTCTTCAAAAGAATTAGTAACCTGGTATATCCAATTAGTGCTGCCTGTACATGATCAACATTTTTAATTTAGTTTTATTTGAATGGCCTAACTTTGCTCCCAACAATTTAGAAGTAGTTAATTAATTGATTTTGTTAGCTCTTGAAATTTTTTAAACTCCAAGATTTCATGATGATTATTTTCTGATAGAGGGAACATTTTGTAAATGTAGGCTTCAAGCCCTGGTGGTTTTTGGGGGGTTTGATTTTTCGAGACAGGGTTTCTCTGTGTAACAGTCCTAACTGTCCTGGAACTAGCTCTTGTAAACCAGGCTGCCCTCAAAATAACAGAGCCTTATCTGCCTCTGCCTTTGATGTACTGGATTAAAGGCATAGGACACCACCACTAGACCCTACTTTTTTTTTTATAGGTGTGCAATACATAGGAATTTCAAAACTCACACCTTTGTTTCTTTCAGCTACTTCAAGTGAACACTGATGTACGTGATTGGCCTTACAGGCCGGGTGAATCAGTTCACAGGAGGCAGTGCATGCTGAGTTTGGCATTAGCATTCCTCTTCATCATCGGTTACTGCTGTTTTGTTTGATTTTTAATATGCAGGAACAGTTAATACTGTTTAATATAACCTTTCATACACAGCCTATACTATACAGCCAGTATTTGATGTAAGGTTATACACGTGCACACACAGACACACAGAAGTTAAATTTGATATCATGATGTTTTGTGTAAGTAACTTATGCAAAAAGGGACATTCATGTATGAACACAGTGATCTGAATATAATATACGAAAAATTTATTTTCTTTTTTTATTAATTTTTAAAGTTTATGTTACATACCAATGACAGTTTCCCCTCCCTCCTCCCATTTCTTATCTCCACCTCCCCTCTACTGATCCCTCCCTATATCCACTCCTCTCTCTCCATTCAGAAAGGGTTAGGCCTCTCCTGGGAGTCAACAAAGCATGGCATATCAAGTTGAGGCAGGACCAAGATCTTTCTCCCTGCAGTAAGGTTGAGCAAGGCAAGCCAGCACTGGGAATAGGTTTAAAAAGCAGGCTTATGTGCCAGGGACAGCTCTTGGTCTGTCTGTTAGGGACCCCATAAAAATGCCGAGCTACACAACTGTCACCCACATGCAGAGAGTCTAGGTTTGTCCCATGCAGGCTTCCTAATTGTCAATCTTGAGTCTGTGAGTTCTCACGAGCTTGGGTCAACCGTCTTTGTGAGTTTCCCCATCATGATTTTGACCCCCTGCTTGTGTTCCCTCTCTTAATCTATTTTCAATAAAAGAAAAAAGGGAATATGGTAATGCTTTGAATGCTACCTGGAGATAGGCAGAAAGCAGAAGTGAAGGTCTGTAGCTAGAGGTACTGTACTCTCTCATCCCCTTATTACCACCTGATCTCAGTTCCTGTGTGTTTGTCCCTTTCTATATCCTTCTGTCTTCTTCTTTCCATTATAAAAGTTTTGCATTTCTTGTTGCAATAAAAGGGAATCTTTTTAGTTGGCTCCGATTGTGTTTAATCCCTGTGGCAACCATTGGTTGAGGTTGCGTCCAGCCTAGTAAATAGATGACTGTGGGGTCACAGCTATAAAAATGAGTATGATGTGAGAACTGGGGCAGGGCATGGATGCTGCCCAGAGAAGGGAATTGGAAAGCAAATTTATCACTAGTAGCTTTCTACTAGTCCTTTCTGGTTTAGTAAGATCTTGGGGAGACACAAAATGAGATGTTTTCAATTTTCAAAATCTTTCACAGTATTTAGATTTCTGTTCCTAAGGTGTGCTGAAAGCATATACATTCAGAGTATAGTCTTCAGAGATGGGTCCACAATATCTATATCACATGTTCTTATCATGCCATATGTGACTGACAATTCTCTATGGAGATCTAAGATCCATATTCTTCTTCCTTCCTGGAAAGGCTTAAAAAATCCAAACCGAACATGAGATGCATGACTTCTGAGGTGGGTCATGAAAAGCAATATGGCATCTATCTGGCCCTCTTAAGCACATTTTCAGAGTCCTTAGTTAAAATATGAAAGTAGTCATCTTACCCAGTGGTGGTGGTGCATGTCTTTAATCCCAGCACTTAGGAAGCAGAGGCAGGTGGATTTCCCTGGGTTCAAGGTCACCCTGGTCTACAAAGTGAGTTTCAGGACAGGCAGAACTATTACACAGAGAATCCCTGTCTCAAAAAACAAAACAAACAAATAAAAAAGTAGCCATATTAACATTATGATGTGGGAAAGATCACATGGAGAAGTCAAATAAAGACAAAGATGTTTAATGGTCTCCATCTAGTTTAGGTCTCTCTTTAGGAGCCTTCAGATACCTCTGTTCCACTCCTGAAGAAAACCAAAACTGACCGTGGGTGAAACAATGATGAGTTGTCTCATTTATTCCATGATGATAGACTCAAGAAGAATATATTTTACTGTTACTTGTAGCTGTTAAGTTGGGGGAAGCATTAAATAATTACTAAGTTTGTCAGTAATCAGAGCCTCACTGGATTTTCGATTGTCCCAAGCTCTTCAAAGATCACAAAGATCTACATGTGTAAAGAAGCTCATTGAAGTAAATATTTACTTGGAATAAAACATAGCCCTTGGTCTAGGGAGTCGGATCAGTGTTAAAGTGTTAGGAATACCCAGCTCAGCATACGGTGTTAGGAATATGATTCAGATCTCCAGTGACCACATAAAAGCCAGAGGGGGTCATGGAGGCCAACCTGTAGTACCAGCATGCTGGATGCTTCAACAGAGATCCCTGCAGCAATAGAGTGGGTAAATGATGAGCTCTGGGATCAGTATGGGATGCTGACTTAGTAAAGTAGAAAGCAATGGAGGAAGATACCAGATGTCAACCTTAGACTACGATACCCTCACGCATCTGCATACATATTCACCTAAGTGTTCCACTCCTCCCTGTGCACCACATGAGCAAAGAGCAAGAAAGGAAAATAAGTTAAATAAAAATATAGCCTTTGGCTCCCTTTTAGTTACCAACTTTTCCCCTCTGTATGGTTTCATAGACACAACTTTAAAAGGATAAGATGCTATTATACTTAAATGCATACCGCATGATTATTTGGGGGAGGAACTTAGTTTGCCATCCCAAGTGACAATTTGAAATGGATAAAACGATCAAAATTTTCTATAATCCACAATAGATACCTTTGTCCCCAAATTACTTACTTGGTTGAATTTTTTTATGTGAGAGAACTTCATTTTTAGTTTCTATGATGAGTTTCTAAACGCCTAAGCCTAAAATATCATACTTAGGTTTTCCAGAACATACAGTAAACCCTTACTCTATATTCAATATCTTGATGGTTTGGACATCTTAACTTAACTTCCCAAGCCCTAATTATTTATGCAGTTGCCAAGATTGGTTTTCTTGAGACAAAGTTTCTTTGTATAACAGCACTAGCTGTCTTGAAAACTAGCTCTTGTAGACCAGGCTGACCTCGAACCCACAGAGATCCGCCTACCTCTGCCTCCTGAGTGCTGGGATTAAAGGTATGTGCCACCACCACCTGGGACAGTTGCCAAGATTTTTTATGTATGTACATATTAGTACATACAATAATTATTGTGATTATATACTTCCCCATAGGTATTACGTTTGATATACTATATATAATATTTATAATTTATATTTGGGAAATATAGTAAGAAATAAAATCAATTGTTTACATGTTTTCTTAAGAGAGAGCATTGAATAAGTGATGGAGATCTGTCATTCTTTGCACTCATCTCTCATACATTTCACTTTCTTCCTTTCTTCCTCCATGCATGATTCTAAGAGACCAGTACTCTCCATTATCCTCCCTCCAGCACATGACACAAAGACTCCACACATGAGTAGGAGATTATCATTCATCCTTAGAAGGTATTTTTCTGTTCTCTAGTCTCTTAAATGAATAAGACAGTTTTTATAATGAATGTTGAATATCTTTCACGGTAGGACTTCTGATCCAAAATACAAACATTCATGAATTCACAAGAAATGATTCTTTAAATGATTCTTGACTTTAAGTATTAAGTGATATTTTTTTACAAATACGATTTTGTATTTTTAAGTCTTGTTTCTTCATCAGACTGTGATAGGTAGAGGAATGTTATTTTATATGCAGATTGTAAATAGAAAAATGTTGGTTTGATATACTTTATTTTCACTACATTTTAGGAGAAGAATGAGAATAAGGCAGTCTTTTTAATAAAATCGAGCATTTTCTCTTTGAACGAAAACATAGATATGTATTATTTGCACAGGCAAATACAACCACTTCAACTTTTTCCAATATTGTTTTTTAAACTACTGAAAAAATCTTTCTTTTTTATTAGTTCTTTGAGAGTTTTGTAAAACATGATGAATCTTATTTACTCCCTTCTAGTTTCTTCCCACTTTTCTACCAACCCGGTTTTGTGTCCTTTTCTTAAAATTAATCCTTCAAGACAAATTTTGTTGCCCAAATATTTTTGAATGTGAGATCTACTAGACAGCAGACAACTTGCAATGAGTTACAGTCTTAGAGAAAACTGCCTCTCCCACTCCCAGCAGCTAACAGTAGCTCTACCATTTGAGTGCCCAACTCGCATCTTCATGGTGAAATTTTGTTTGTCTTGGGTTCACATGGGTTTTGTCCAAGCTATGGCAACTGCTGTGAATTTGCTATCATGCTGCATCTGGAAAAATAATACTTTTTTAAAGTCATCCCCAGTTTCATGTTCTTATACACCATCTCTCCTTTCTTCTTCAAAGATCCTGGAGACTTGAAAGGTGGGTTGCAGTATTTATCTTTCCTTTAGGACTTAGTCTTCTGCAGTTTTCTATTCTCTACACTTTGGTCAGCTGTGAGTCATTGCATTAATGATCATCAACTGCAAATAGAAGCTTCTTAGACAGGGGTTGAAAGATACTTTGTCTGTGCATAACTGAAGTCATGAGAAGTCTGATACTATCATCTCTTTATCAGTATAACAGTAGTGTATGGCATTTGACTTCTCTAGATACACATTCTTAACCTGATAGTGTGCCAAGTATGGTTTCATCTTGTGATCAGACTTATACTCTGGTTGGTTTGAGACCTATGTCTTGGACTATGATTTTCTATGGATAAAAGTATTACTACCAAAAAAGTTACAGTGAGAAAGTATGCATAGTAAACAGATTACAGTTCCCAAAGTTTAATTAAAATCAATCTTCAAGTACCTGGTGGCCAATCACTACTCCTTCTCAATGGTCAAATGGATGGTAAGAGAGGTGATGCTGGTGGAAATGGTGTAGGTTGTCAAATTAGACTGATTTGAGGGTAAAATATACACCCACCTAATAGTTTTAATAGGCAAATGATCTGGACTGAATTGTGTTTTCCCTCCCCCAACACTCATCATTCTTTGCTTAAACCTTAACCTCCAAGGTTACTAGAAACAGCTTTCAGGAGGTAATGAAAATAGATGGCAGACTAATCTGGTGGGCTGATGGTTTTATAAGAAGGGCAGAGATAAAGGTCTGTTTCCATGGACAAATGCCAGGCGAGCACAGGGAGGGAAGGTGGCATGTGTATGCCAGGGCAGCAGCTTTCAACAGTGCGTCACCATCTTGGCATCCTGATCTCTGCCTCCAGAACTGTGACAAGCAAATGTGTGTTGTTTGCAACACCCAGCCTAGGCACTTTCAATCTGTGATGACTATGAGAGTCAATTACTTAATCCTTTGTCTCCATTCAATGGAGGTGATAATAGTTTCTACCTCCCAAAAATGATAGCAAGAACTGAACAGAACTCACCATAGAGCTTGGGGACTTAAAGAGAAGAAGAAAAGACAGTGAGGAAAACTACTTGATAGATTTATATACGATTCAAAACTACTCTGATTATATATCCCTGACTCCATAGACCAGAGTTCCCAGAATGTGTATTAAAAATGCAGATTTCCATCCTTACCTTGACCCAAAGAATCAGGCTTCCTGGTAGTGCCAAGATTTGTACAAGTTTTAGATGATCTATCAAACTTTAATAACAATGAAGTAAAGGAATATTATACAAATCAATGTCTCAGAATGTTGGTTTATAGATGTTCAAATGCCAGACATTCAGATTAAAGCAGTTTATATCAGTAGATGCTAATCAGCATGGGGAAGATTTACAGAAATCCCAATCTGGAAGCTGCTTCTAGCCTCTGCCTTGGCTATTGTTGATTTCCATGGAAATACTTTAGATAGAACACAAAGCACAATGGTTGAGTGTTGGCTGGAAAATTAATTAAGATAGTACAACGAGATTACTGTGCCATTTTATAAATCGTGAACCTCTTTAAATACCACTTTCTGATCAACAATGTATGAGAACACAGTGTGTTCAGGAAAACAATGAACTGGAGGAAGTTACTGTTCCTAGTGTTTGATCTGTGTTGTCTTGAATAACTACCAGGTGAGGCCTCCCTTCTGCCGGCACATGTAACAGCTGAACAGAAGGCAAACATCAGCGATGTCCCGTCTCTGGCTCCCAGAAATATTTACTTCTTTTTTTAGTGATACTAAGTCTCATCTAAATGATTAAATCTTTAAAAAGAATGCCAAAGACTCAGCAAATGGTAATTACAATGCCTAATCCACCTCCTCACATCTTTCTGCAAGACAATATTTACTCTGCGTTATGGGTTTGCCAGAACAATCATAGCTCGGCTTCAGCTGGTGGGTATTCAGCTGTTTCTCAGCCATGCATTTTTGCAAGATGTTATGAAGATTCAACTGAAACTCAGAAGCTTTGTCAATGGTTAAAAATGTCTCACTAGAAATATATTAGCATTTGCACTTGGATCTCAGTGTGATTTCTTTTTTTATTCCAAGTAATTTTAGCTCTCTTCTCTCTCCTTCACTCTGCTAATGTACCTAATCTAACCAGCCATATGTGATCATGGGCTTTGCGATTTTTACAGACCTATTTGGATCCTAGAATGGATGTATTCCTTCTTATGGGTCTACTATGTATCAGGTCTTAGTTGGCTATTGAAGGGTAGATTTATCAAAACTGACAGTAAATAAAACATGTGCCTGGTGTTTCAAACTCTACATGGAGACCTTCATTGTGTACCTGGTATGATTAGGAACCATGTTATAGAGTCTTCTTCTCTCAGCACACTCATCTCTTTCGCAATACATTTGTCTGTCTCAGAATCATTTCCTGAAATCTTTCTGAATGACTGTCTGCACATGTTTTTAAATGTTTTTCTTTTTCAAGTCTCCCTTAACATTTTCTTGACTTGTGTTAATTTCCCGTTGCTGCTGTAATAAATCACCACCCCTGGGGTGCCTGAAAACAGCACATATCCTACAGTTCTGAAAGGAAAGGAACTTGACACAGGTCTCACGGGGCAAGGGTTATCTATGACAGCACTCCTCCTTACAGGACCTAGGCAGTAATCTGGGGAGGGAGCAAGGTGGCTCCTGCTTTGCGTCTTCCTTTTCTAGTTTTTAGAGCAACCCTGGATTCCTTGCCTTTGCATGACCAACCCTTATCTTTAAAATCAGAGGGGAAAAGAAGATACTTTGCATCCTTTTCTTCATGCCACCTCTCCGAGTCTCCTTGATCTGCTTTTCCATCCCCGCTATTGAGCTAGGTTTGTGCGAATGATGTAAACCTTAAATTTAGCTGATTAGCAACTTTGATTCTACTCATATAGCAGAACACTTGACTGTTTCATGAGGTAGAATATGGATATTTTATGCTACATATATGGAGTTACTGTCTGTATCTGTTTCTCTGATTCTGCCTCTCTCCGTCTCTCCCCCTCCTCTCTTTTGTTCCCTCTGTCAGTGTTAAATAATATTATTTACTAAGTCTTTTCCTGTAATCACATTATTTTAGGAGGAATTGGCCCATTCTACCCCCACCCCCTCCAGTGATCTAATGTAAAAATCACCTGCTTATGGAACTGAATACAAAGATTAGACAAGACCATTTTAGTATCGTATAGCCTCTTCAACATTTTTTTAATTTATTTATTTATTAAAGATTTCTGTCTCTCCCCTGCCACCGCCTCCCATTCCCCCCTCCCCCAACCAAGTCCCCCTCCCTCGTCAGCCCAAAGAGCGATCAGGGTTCCCTGACCTGTGGGAAGTCCAAGGACCACCTACCTCCATCCAGATCTAGTAAGGTGAGCATCCAAACTGCCTAGGCTCCCACAAACCCAGTACCTGCAGTAGGATCAAAAACCCATTGTCATTGTTCTTGGTCTTGGGAATATACCCAAGAGAGGCCTTATCATACAACAAAAGTATATGCTTTACTATGTTCATAGAAGCATTGTTTGTAATAGCCAGAACCTGGAAACAACCTAGATGTCCTTCAATGGAAGAATGGATGAAGAAAGTATGGAATATATACATATTAGAGTACTACTCAGCAGTAAAAAACAAGAACTTCTTGAATTTTGCATGCAAATGGATGGAAATAGAAAACACTATCCTGAGTGAGGTAAGCCAGACCCAAAAAGAGGAACATAGGATGTACTCACTCATATTTGGTTTCTATCCATAAACAAAGGGCATTAAGCCTATAATTAGTGATCCTAGAGTAGCTAAATAAGGAGAACCCAAAGAAAAACATATAGGCATCCTCCTGAATATTAATCTTCATCAGGCGATGAAAGGAGACAGAGACAGAGACCTCTTCAACATTCTTTTGCTAAACCCCCTCTTCATTTCTTATGGCATCCCTCTGCACATGGCTGCACTGGATTTCCTTCTTCCATCCCATCTAGAGCTTGTGTTATCTTCAAAGATAGCCTCAACTTTATTTCAATATAGACAGATCAATATATTTAAAGTTTAAAGCTTTCTTCCAAATTACTTTGTTCTTTGTTTTTGCCATGAATCCCAAAATAAGTAACTAAAGAGTTTAACTAAATAGTTAAAGAAGGATAATAGATAATCTGCCAATGTAGGTATGTGAACCTTAGTTTTGATATACATTGATTACCTCATCCCATATCTAGTACCCGATCATTTACATATATGCACACAAATACACACAAATAGATACCCTTCTATGAACTGAAAATGACACTACATTCAAACATCTTTCATTGAACTTGTCCCTTCTGTGTTCTAGAATCTCCATTCCATTTAGTGAGTGAATGCAGTGAGACGACACTTAGAGACACCTGATGGCAACACAAGTCACTCCTTCTGTCTAGGTGTCTTGGAACATACTGTTTGGGAACTGTGAGCTGCCGTGTGAGGCAGTCAGTGAACTGCAATCACATGAGACTTTGCGCTCACCTCTGCAATGGCACCCATTCTTCTTTCTCTTTTCAACAAGACTCTAGAAACAAGCACATCTGGGGTGGACTATCCGCAGCAGCCCAGAAAAACAGCTCGTGTAGAAGACCTCCAAGTGATGCTAGACTATGTCACGTGCTACAGAAGAGTTGCTCACTCTGGCTTTTCTGAATTGTTGACCCACACAATTGTAACAAATGGTCAAGTGATGGTGTTCTAAGCCACTGAATTTGGGGATAAGTTGTTGTGTGCCAAGGGATGACTGGAATATTACTCAATAGCTTTAGAGCCTGAAAGTGAACTGTGCAATACATGTTAAGTCTCATTTCATGAGATTTTAAAGCTGTCACAATGCTAATGCATACATTTTTCCAGCACAGAAAATAAAGGACTTCAGTTATAGATACTACCAGAGCCTATAATCTTCACATACACTGCTGCTTCCACAAAATGAAATATATCTTCTTTACTGAATTTTCAGACGTTCCTCAGATAGGATCCAGAATAAACTGACAAATGTTGACTACAAAAAGAGAAACTCTGATATCGTCGGTAGCCTAAAATTAGTATATACTTTCCAGTATCAAAATGAAGATCTGATGGAGCATTGGCGTCTTCGTTTCCCAAGAGAACAGCCCTTATTCTTTCATTTGTAATAGATACAGGCACATGGGTTGCATTTTTTCTTGGTGTAAGCACACTCATATGTAAATCGTACTGTGACTTAAAATTTAGAGGTTTAAATAATGAAAAGTACTGGTCAAATTTTATTTTTAAATAAAAAAGAAGCCCACAGAAATAAATATTAGCACAACAGAAATGTGTACTTGAGTCCAGTGGTTATAAAGCAATACAATGAGTAAGAAAAGTGTCTTTTAAAATAGCCGTACATGTTCCTCCATGAGAAGATGAAAATAAAGTAAGAATGACAATCATGCCTGTAATTCTAGGCTGTCACCCCAACACTTTTGAGACCTTGGCAACGTGAGGCCAACTTGGACTTTAGAAGAGGAACTTGTCTAAAAAATGTGTAGGTACTGTGATTGTCACTCACTAAAGTAGCAAGTGGAGAAAAAGTATAGTATATTTTAGTAAAAATACAATAAAACTAATCTGAATAATTATGAAAAATTGAATTGTCTATAACATATCTCTCACTGTTTTTTGTTCCTGGAACAAAAAGATTGGCTTGAGAAATTTAATAAGTTAATATTCTAGCAAATAAGTTTAACTAAGTTAAGATTAAAGGAAATATTTTAAGATCAGATAATATTTTACATAAAGAATAATATTTTAAGTACGTATCAGACCTGGCTACCATTAATGAAGATCCAAATTGGGATTAGGAAGATAATTTCATTGGTTAATGTTATTTGATTTATTATATTTGATGAAAAAGCCACTAAGCCTGTATATACAAAGCCTTGGACACAAGCACATTTCCATGTATTAGAATTGGTAAAGCAGCGATTGTCTCAGAAAGCTCCATACTGAGATGGTTGTAGGTGGAGGTAAGTACATGCATTCAGTGCAGGAATGTCTTTGGGTCTTTACTGTGGAGCAATGCTTGGCATATGAGAATTCTGTACTGTGCACAGTCCAGTGAGTTTCCTTGTAAAGGCATCTGATGTTCAGATCATTGCAGGCAATGAAGCCCAATTTGATGATTAAGTCAGAGTTAACTAGCTGCAAGTTAACATTTTTTTTATAGACTAGGATGTTTCAAGTACTGAATATATATAGTATTTGGATACTGGACGCATTGAAATAGAAAAAACGTGGTTTTATCCCATTTTCTTTCTAAGTGGCACTCTTCTCTTTCCCTATGGTTTCTGGATTCTAATTCCAAAAGATCCTAGGTCATGACTTTTCTAAAATGTCTAATTCTCAACATTCTGATTTTTGCCAGTTAAAGAAAACAAAATTGTGTTCCAATCCACATTCTCCTGATGGACATTCATTGTCCCATGAAGAAGAGCTATTTTAATATCTGAGTCTTTGGGATACAGACAGAGTTAGAACTAACTCCGTTCTAACCAGAGTTAGACCCCCAATTACACTTGCTAACTCTATCCTCTGGAAACTGGGCCTGAGATTCTGCTTGTCCCACAAGCTCAGAGATGGTGTATAGCTACTAGTCCATGAAGCATGCTTAGTGAGAGAAAAGTGTAGAACATGCATGCTTACTGTTGTGTTTTATCATGTGCTGATTATGAACAAATTGCCTACCTTACTCTGATGTTTATGAATAGTGCTGCCTGCCTAGCACTGACATGGTAGGTTTTGCTACAAGCAGGCAGTGAACTTCTACAGAGAAATTCCTGCTACCGGAACCAAGCAGTGTTTGGGGGAAGTGGTGATGGTGGTAGTAGTTTGATGACAAAACACACTTTTTTTCTGATATTTTACAGAATGTTAGGTGAATAGCCTCAGTGTTTCTTCAGAGGAGGACCACTCAGCAGCCTGTCCCTTTAGCTTTCCCTGAATGGTTAATTACACATTTGTGCCGTATGTCACTTGTTCTCTGGTGCACAGAGTGTTTCGAGAGTACAAGACAAAATTGTAGATCTGTAGGGGAATTTCTTACAAAACACCAATGCTGAATTAACATTTTTTTTCCACCTGGAGAGTCTTGATTCTGTCTTCTTATGTGTGTTAGTTACCTACCAACGTAGAGAACCTTTCATCACATGTTTTAATAAGGAAATAATTCAAAGGCAGCTTATACTACTCTTTAGAAATAATCAAATAATATGTGAAAGAAAAAGGTGAATCATAGGTGACTTAAGAAAAAGGGCTGTCATGTCATGCTTATCTCACTTTGGCTCCAAGCTTCTTAAATGGAACAGTTTCTTCCCCCTTGGTAATGGATACGGATCAAGGGAGGTGAGGAGATATTTCTTTAATGTTTTTAGTTGCTTGCATTACACTGCAATTCCAGGAAACTGCATATAAATACAGAAAGCCTGGAATTTCAGTCCCCCAATGCTGATCAAGCAGAGCAGAGAAACAAAAGAAGAAAGCTGATAATGCCAGCACTTGGCTATCACTGGACTTCTGCAGCACACATTTTCTTAGGAAAATGCCTTTTCTTTTTTTTTCCCTAAAGATTAATTTTCTAAAAGGTCAGTTGTCATCCTGCTATTAAAATGTGGAACTCATAAAGTTAGATTAAGTTAAATGCTGAAGCAATTCACATTATCTTGAGATGTTATTTTTAAGATTAGCATGTTTAAGGCCTAAGTAGTATTTAGAACTGGGTACCTATCAAAATGCTCACTCTTGCGGCAATGGTTATCTTTCATAATCCATTTGAAACATCCTTCACGGTCCTGTTAACTTTAAGAGGATATGGATTCCTCCTCGGGATTTTTTTAAGAGAAGTACTACAAGTCTTTGATTTTTTTTTCCAGTCCTGCTTGAAAGATGAAGATGTCAAGATGGATGACAGCTAATGAACTGAATGTTCAATAGTTCATCACCTTGGTTTTTCCTGAAACCATTCCTTGTCCTTGCCTGGTAAATTGAAATCACTTGACTTTGTTGCAATACCTGACAGGAGTCAAATCTCTGAAACACCCAGGCAGAGTAACAGCTTTTAGCATCACAAATCTTTTGCTGCCTGTTCCTGTTAGGCCAGTAGGTTAAGGTGAGGAAAGATGAGGCCACAGTTGTGCTCCATCTGGCCCTGGTTGGCTCTGCTCACGCGGATGAAACACACTCTGGACATAGATCCTTTTGGTGTGACACTGGGGAAAAAAAAACCAAAGAGAGGTTTGTGCACAGGTAGGTATAAATGATTTACACTCTTGGAGAAATAAGCCCACTCATGACTGACCATTTGTGTCTCATCTTTCCGTAAAGTATATTTCTAATATTCTTGTTCACTGAAGTGATGGTGATGCCAAGGTATAGGTAAATTATAAAGTGGCCGTACCCTGTATTTTTCTATAAAATGCTGAAATAGTCCCCATAAAAAATTTAAATAATACCAATTGATTTATTTTATGTGACATCCTAGTATAGATTGTACTAAAGAAAGTGGGCTAAATGAAGTAATTTAGCAAATACTTCAGCTGTAATTTACAAATCATTCAAAGTCCTTAATATTCCCCAAATATTCATTAAAATCAAGCTTTGTTACTAATAACTGTGAGACCTTTTTGGTTATGCTTCTACGTCTATACGTAACACACAAATTAATAACATAATGATCAAGTACATATTTATTTGTTTTTTAATTTTAGTTTGCTTATTTTCTGAGTCAAATCTTAGGATGTAGCCCAGGCTAGCCTTAACCCAGCTATCTTTCTGCCATGGAATCTTGTGTGCTGGAATTAAAGGTTTGTGCTATCATGCCTGGCTTTGTTTCTGTCTGTGAACAACAAAGATAATAGTACTTGAAGCTTGCAAAAATGTCTTTGTGGATATAAACTTACTGCCTGAAGTATATAGAATTATTTTGGTACTGTCCATAATTATAGATAAAAACCCAAGAGATCAGACTTTTAAAAAGTTGCATAACTTTTTTAAAACGTAAGAACTATAAATTTTGGGTTTTATCAACCTCACACCATTTGATTAATTTTTACTAATTGTTAATTATCTTATATGCTCCCACAAAAAGCCTATGTTCAAATAAAAGAGAGATTAAATGATTACACAAGTTTATAATAGTTAATATTGGTAAATGTTTCCAAGAAAAAAACAGCATATCCTTTGAAAGAAAATAGGGCACCTGATTGAGAATACAAGTTAAATGGGGACCGAACTGGGAAAACCTGTAGTCTGAGGCTTGTTGTTTGAATAGGAAGGAAGTGAGAGTCCTGAGTCATGGTGGAACTTGAAGACTGGATATCGAAAGGGAGCTTACCTTCTTAGAGAAGTAAAAGGAGCCTAGTCTCACTGAGGAAGAGACCATGCATGAAGAGGCTATGGGAGAGACCATGCCATGTGGAGACTGCGGAGGAGGCCATGCATGTGGAAGTATGGAAGAGGTCATGCATGCAGAGGCTGTGGGAGAGACCATGCGAGACAGTGTAGACTTTAAACTACTTTTAAATAGTGGAATAATGTTTCATTATTATTCATTATTGATCCATTATAGTACAGGAGGGAAAGGAATGACATAACAAAATTTGAATCAGGTACTCTGGTTTAAGTGGCTTGTGTCACTCCTTGGGGTTGTGATGAATTCCATGGAAATCTTACTCTTTATGTTAGCCCAATGTTTGATGTATCATATATATATAGTATATGATTGTTGTGTGTTACTTTTTCTCTTTTGGCTTTTTTTAAGGTCCCACCACCCAACTCCCAAATAAATTACACACAGAGGCTTATTCTTTATTATGATTGCCTGCTCTTAACTTGGTCTGTTTCTAGCCAGCTTCTCTTATCGTATGTTACTCTGACTAACTTTTGCCTCTGGGCTTTTATCTTCTATTTCTGTATACCTTTCTATACTTCTTCCTCCAGGGCTTGCTGTTGGCCCCTGATGTACTCCTTTCTTTGTTCTCTTGTTCCTCCTTCTTTTCCCTCCCAGAGTTCTCCTTCTATTTATACTGTCTGCCGACTATCCCCACCTGTCCTTACTCCTGCCTTTATTGGCCGTTCATCTCTTTATTAGTACCATGGGGTGTTTTGAATAGGCACAGTAACAGCTTCACAGAGTTCAACAAATGAAGAATGAACAAAAGAACACACACCTAAAAATAATTATTCCCTAATATATGAGTGTCTTATCTGCTAGATGCATTAACTAGTAGGGTTTTTTTTTCCCTTGGGAGGACCGAACTCTGGTTAAAAAATGAAAATATTGATAGGGACTTCCAGGCAGCTTGTATTTCATTGCCTATGAATTTCAGTGATAGACAATCAGGCTTAGATTTTTTGACATGATTTTTTATTATACTTAACAAGGGGTTGCATAAAACTTCTGATCAAGATGAAATGACGTGATCTATAAAGGAACATCTTAAAATTACTAGGTGATGTCCTTTTCAGGTATTTCCCTTGCCTGTATTCTCATTCACCAGTCTTAGTGCCTACATTGAGATGTTGAACCAGCATTCTGTCCTTAAATATAACCTGTCCCTTTTAGAGATGAGCAGATATATATTTCAAAGACAAGAATAATTACTCTTCAGTTGTCTTTAAAATAATATATACATTTGTCCTTTTTTATTACTAATTTTTTATTGAGCTCTACATTTTTCTCTGCTCCCCTCCCTGCTTCTTCCTGCCACCCCTTCAGTCCTTCCCCAAGTTCTCCATGCTCCCAATTTACTTGGGAGACCTTGTCTTTTTCTACTTCCCATGGAGATTAGATCTATGTAAGTCTCCCTTAGTGTCCCCATTGTTGTCTAAGTTCTCTGGGATTGTGATTTGTAGGCTGGTTTTCCTTGCTTTATGATTAAAAACCAATTATGAGTGAGTACATATGATAATTGTCTTTTTGTTTCTAGGTTTTGCTTTCTACCTCCATGCATTTTCTTGCAAAATTCAAGATGTTGTTATTTTTTCTACTTTGTAGTACTCCATTGTGTAAATATACCGTATTTTCCTTATCCATTCTTTGGTCAAGGGGCATTTAGGTTGTTTCCAGGTTTTAGCTATGACAAACAACGCTGCTATGAACATAGTTGAGCACATGTCCTTGTGCATGATTGAGCATCCTTTGGATATATACCCAAAAGTGGTACTACTGGGTCTTGAGGAAGGTTGTTTCAGAATTTTCTGAGAAATTGCCACCCTGACATCCAAAGGAGCTTTAATAGCTTGCATTCCCACCAGTAATGCAGAAGTGTTCCCTTTACCCCACAACTTCTCTAGCATAAGTTATCATCAGTGTTTTTTATCTTGGCCATTCTTACAGGTATAAGATGGAATCTCAGAGTTGTTTTGATTTGCATTTCTCTGATAACGAAGGATGTTGAACATTTCCTTAAGTGTCTTTCAGTCATTTTAGATTCCTCTGTTGAAAGTTCTCTCTTTAGGTCTGTACTCCATTTTTTTTAATTGGGGTATTTGTTCTTTTAATGACCAATTTTTGAGTTCTTTGTATATTTTGTAGATCAGACCTCTGTCTGAATTGGGGTTAGTGAAGATCTTTTCCCATTCTATAGGCTGTCATTTTGTATTGTTGACCGTGTCCTTTGCTTTCCAGAAGGTTTTAAGTTTCAGGAGGTCCCATTTATTAATTGTTTTTCTTAGTATCTGTGCTGCTGGGGTTATATTTATAAAGTGGTCTCCTGTGCCAATGCATTTAAGGGTACTTCCCACTTTCTTCTATAAGGTTCAGTGTGGTTGGCTTTATGTTGAGGTTTGTAATCTATTTGGACTTGAGTTTTGTGCATGGTGATAGATATGGATCTATTTTCATTCTTCTACATGTTGATAAACAGTTATGGCAGTACCATTTGTTTAATGTTCTTTCTTCCATTTGACTTCTTTTTTGCTTCCTTGTCAAAAATCAGGTATTCAAAGGAGTGTGGATTAATATTTGGGTCTTTGATTGAATTCCATTGGTCTGTTCTTATGCCAATACCAGGCTGTTTTTAGTACTGTACCTCTGTAGTAGTGTTTGAAGTCAGGGATTGTGATACCTCTAGAAGTTCTTTTATTATACAGGATTGTTTTGGCTATCCTGGGTTTTTTTGCCTTTCTATATGAAGTTGAGTACCATTCTTTCGAGGTCTGTGAAGAATTTTGCTAAGATTTTGAGGGGCATTGCATTGAATCTGTAGGTTGCTTTTGGGAAGTTTGCCATTTTTACTATGTTAATTCTGCTCCTGGCTCCCACTCCCGTGGAGCTTGCTTCCTCAGGCCCACTCTGTCCTAGGTAGCTAGTTCAGTTGCACTCCTGTGGAATTTATTGCCTCAATACTGCTTCAGCCCAAGGTGGAGTTTGGCCTAGGTTACTGGCCACTTCTGTCTTTTGAATTGATACCTAAAAGTTATACAGAGGCCATTTTAGTACTTAAACTTTATTTTCTACTCTATTTTTGTTTTCCTGAAAGGATTATTGTGCTGAATGACATTCTGAGATCAGTATTTATAAATTACCAAGAGACTAAAATCTATCGGTAAACTTTCATCTTTGGAAAACATTGTATTTTCAGAAAAATTAAATGGTTTTTAAAGATATAAATATTGCATGTAATTGGAAAGTAATTTTTTATGGACTGATTTAGATGCTTATGTAGTTGCTCCACAGTGTGCTAGCGATAGGCTCCTAAATGCTTGGCACTTGGCGAATGGAATGCTTCTCCAGATGCAATAATATTCCAGTGGGTGTTAAAGATGTCCTTTCCCTTTAAAGAAGAGTGATTAACTTAATTTCTCACTTTTTTGTATCATTCCAGTATACCCATGATTTAGTGTTAAATAGCTCTATGATGGCATCAAGTTTTCTTTCTCTTGAAGCATCAATAATATTTTGCATTTGTATATAAAGGACACCTTGAACTGTTATCACAAAAAACACAAAGTGTACTGAAAGTAATTATAATTTACTCAATGTTCTCAGTCTCCTCGTTGTGCTTCTCCTTATACTTATGAACAGTAATGATTTAAAAACCATCATAACACGTGTTGATAATATTTTGAAGCTATTAAAGCTTATGATTTAAATACTGAAAAAAATTTAAGCCTCAGCAGTTAATTTTATTAAAGCTTACCCATTCTGGGTTTTCAATCTGCTGCACTGCACTGTCTTCAGTATAATTAAATCTTTCGTTCTTGTGACTTTTTTTCTGAATTCCATTGTTGTTTGAACTGCTTACGATTATGCCTTTCATGTTTAGCACACCAAAGACGTATTAACAAATGCATTGAAAGTATTTCACATAATAAACAATCCTCATAGGTTCTTTGTTTTCTGCTTCACGAGATTTTCCCTTGATGTCATATCGTAAGGGAGGTGTCTTCTGGCCTTGTGAAGCCATGCGCTCTCCTTGTCCAGACCTTGCCACTGGACTACATCTGGATATATCCTCAATGACCAATCAATTTCCATATACTATCCATAAGTCTATCTTAAAAATTCCTATTCAGGGGCTGATTATGCTGATATATGACTTTAATCCCTATACTTGGGAGGCAGAAACAGGTAGATCTCTACAAGTTTGAGGCTGGCCTAATCTTGTATAGTGAATTCAAGGGCAGCTAAAGCTACATAATGAGACTGTTTCAGACAAACAAACAAACCCTGCTAATGTTGGATAGACTATGTGACAATATTTTTTTCTTCTTATCACATTCTTTTCCGTGAAGATCACAGGAGTGTTATGGGGTGAGGATTAAATAGTGTTTGAAAGTACATTACACAAAATAAGCATTGTTTGGGTGAAATTTTTATAGGTTGGTATATTCTTATTTTCAATAGTATTATTATCTATATATTGATATATCTCTCTTAGTCCAGAAACATTCTAGGGACTTGTGAGCCATTCATTTTTTACAAAGTTAACTCTAGTTTAGGACATCTCCCACAATCTGGGCACTTATTTGGATTTCTTGTGAAAGTATTTCTTGTCTACTTTCCTGATGAGATGATCTGAATCAAAAGTTTTGAAGCACTGGTGATTTTAATTTTTCCTATATCTCCCCATATGACTAAATGCTTGTGATCCACAAAATGAAGCCATAGTTTTCAATGTGACTGTGTTATGAGATGGGGAGGTAATGAGAGTGTAGGATACATGATCTGATTTGTTCTTTTATATGAAGGAAAGAAACACTTGAACTTTTTTTTCAGTTCTGTGATATAGCAAGAAGCCAGCCATCTGTGAATCAGAAAGATAGCCCTTGCCAGAACATGTCCATACTATATACCAATTTCAGACTTTTAACTTCCATAACTTTAAGAAACAAATTAAGCAAAACAAATAGGTAGTTTAAGCTACCTATCTTATAATAGCTTCTTATAGCAGTTAAAAAAAATCAAAACAAAAAACTAAGCCATCTAGTGTCCTAAGGGAAATTTGCCGTGTCTGATCCTACAAATATTGTTATCCTTCAGTTTGTTAATGAAGATCAAGAAATGGAAAGAATGACAATGAATGAATGGGGAAAAAAGATGACTAATAGTTTGTTGGTTCTAACATCTAGCCTCAGCTTTTCTACTGTGTTAGCTGTTGACTGTTGGGTGAGTCTGCTCATTCATTCCTGGCTGCCCAGATTCCCAAAATAATCACACAGAAATCTGTATTAATTGCAATACTGTTTAGCCAATAGCTTAAGCGTATTTCTGGCTAATTCTTATATCTTAAAGCAACCCCTTTCTGTTAATCGTGTATCTTTCAGCCTGGGTTTGGCCAATAGCTTAAGCATATTTCTGACTAACCCTTAAATCTTAAACCAACTCATTTCTATTAAGCCATGCGGCTGTGGCTTATCAGCAAGGTTCTGGTTGCCTCCAGCGGAGACATCTGTCTCCTGTAGGTGGCTACACAGCTTCTCACTGACTCTGCCTTCTTTCTTCCTGCACTCAGTTTAGATTTCCTGCCTAGCTCTACTCTGCCCTATCACAGGCCAAAGCAGCTTCTTTATTCATTAACCAATAAAAGCAACACATGCACAAAAGGGCTTCCCACACCAGTTGACTACTGTCATTTTTCTATATCCTTCTTTCTTGTTCCTTACTAGGTTCCTTTCAGCAGTTTCATGTAGTGTAAAAAACCCCAATTTGGGTATTTACATGCCCAAGTATCCAGATTCCTAGTCTGCCCTTGGCAAGCCAAGAGACTGATTGTGTAAGACTCCTTAAGATTCTGCAGAATTAACTGAATTTGCCTCAGCATTAGTTAAGAGTATCATATGACCTCCCAGTACACATTAAAATTGACAATATCCCTTTAGTCTTCCACATAAAATCATGCTATTTTTGAGATGCTGCAATATTCATAAACTGTCATCGAGTTTTCTGAAATTCAAACAGTACATTAAGAAATGGCAGTAAATATGATTTATGGAGTGATGCATCTTTTTGGCATGTGCTGTAGCTTTTAATTCTTAGTTATTATTATCTAGGAGATCACTGCAAAGTGCTTGAAAATGAGCTAATGGAAAAATATTTATATAAAATGAAAGTTAAAAAAATAATGTCTTTTCCTAAATTTTGTTGGAGAGTCTAATCCAGGATTCAAAAAATTAAAAGCCATCTATGACTCTTTGGCTTCTTTACAATAGAAGTGTCACATGAGTATCTTCTTAGTTGTCAAGTTATGCTTGATTATATACGTCTAGGTTCAAATGAATAGCATTAGGTAAATAGATTATCATTTACATGGGAGTTAAAAAGCATAGGTTGCTAGTACAACTCAATTTTATACTGTTGATTGTAATCACATTTCTTTTGGATTTTGTTAACCAGAGATTGACTACAAATAGGTTTAAGTCTAACTTTAAATTACTGGATAAATTTATATTCACTATGGATTGATGAGTGGAAGATATTTATTATACATCCCTCACTTTATGGAATTGGTATAAATTCCATAAGGCATCAATTGCTTCCAATACATGTCATTATCACAAGAGGACATGTGATTTCCAGCACTTGGAAGGCAGGAACAGATGACTCTCTATGAATCTGAGACTAGCCTGGTCTATAAAGGGAATTTGAGTCATCTAGGGCTGCTTTCAAAAAAAATCATCTTTTTTTGTTTCTATGTTTCCTTATAATCTGCCAATTAAAGCTAAAAACTCAAGGTGATTTCTTTTTATATTATAGATAATAACAGTAATAAACCAAAACGTATCTCACTTGATTTTTGTACTTCTAAAGTAGCTCCCATTTGGAGAATTGCCTAATAAAGTGTGATACAGTGACAAACATGCAGGGATCCCAGACTTGAATGCTCCAGAATCTGCTGTTCTCACAGCGTTTTCCTGAGGAAGAGGACCTTGGACAGATGTCTGGGGTCAATAAGTTTTCATGGCTAACACTCACCTGTCCAACTTGGTTGTTATTTTAATTTTACTAATGCTCAAGCAAAGGAAAAAGAAACCTAGTGGCTTAAGAATTCACAAGAGCTGAACGATTTCAAAAATACTTCTTAATTGCTAATCGCAAGGGTAAGAGAAATAACGAAATGTCTTATATTCTTGGAATTTTTGTATACTAAAATATTCCCCTTGATGTCACAAAAGATATTTCATGAAGACTTTTCTGTGTTTGGGACACATGAGATAACTATGGCTTGATACGTACACAGTGGAGACTGTCAGGGGTCAAACCATACCCGAAGGCCTAGATGTCACTTTTACATGGGACATGATATATACCAGTGTTTACATGGCATTTTATATTCTCCTTTTACATGACAATTGATGAAAAGAGATAGAGAGGGAGGTGCTGTTATTAGACAATGATGACTTCTCAGAATTTAGTCCAAAAAACTTTTAGAGAAGAGGGTGTTTAATTTGATTTTATTCATCATTGATTCTATTTTTGTCCTCATGTGCACTTCTGATATACCTGTAAGAATAAAAATAACTATTTTTAATCTGTGACACTGTGTTAAGATAGACAACATCCCCTTGCTAAGACATCATTCCCTTGCTAATAATATCCTTAGGCTGTCTGCCTTGGGAAAACAGGAAGTGGGTAAATGAAAGAAGAACAATGGCTATCCAACTTAAGAAACAATAGTGATAGTGACAATGAAATTATTTTAATACAAATAATGTTTTCTTTTGTTTTATATATAAACAAGTAAAAGCATTTCACGTGTCCTATTGTGGGTGATTGCATGCATTCCAAATAAAGAGTGGTGTTCTTTTCGTGAAAATATAGATTTAAAACATATAGTTTTCTATCTCTCTTTTTCTCATACAAACACATACAGAGAGAGGGAAGTAGGTAAGAAGGGAGAGAGAGAGAGAGAGAGAGAGAGAGAGAGAGAGAGAGAGAGAGAGAGAGTTGTAGTAAGTATAGTCATAGAGGTACTTTGACGTAGTTGTAGATAATACAACTTTTAGGGGTTGGTTCTCTCCTTCTGTTTTTACATGGGTTCCAGAGATTAAACTCAGGTCATCAAGCGTATGCGACAAATTCTTTGCTTCCTGAGCCATCTCATCCACCCTTTATTTTTTTAGCATAAACATACTGAAGTAGCTGATTTCACAGTCCTATAGTTGTACAAGGAAAACTTAGGGTACAATTCCTAACTGTTAAATTTGACCCATCTCCCAATCTGAGCAAGCATTTGGTGTGCAAAACTTGTGAAGTCCTGGGGATATAACAGTGGTGTGACTGATAGTTGTCTTTCTAATTATTTTTTTCTCCTTGTCACCTGGTATTGCCGTTTCCTCTGGGTTGGCCATCTCTTACTGCAATGCTATCTAACAACAAATATAATGAAGTCCACATTTCAGTTTTTAGTTGAAGAAGAAAGAGATAAAATTAATTTTAGAAATTAATTTTAAGTCCATAAATCCAAAAATAGTTCAACATGTACTCACCATAAACTTAATGAGATCCTATGCATTGCTTTCCACTGTAAGTCTTAAATGCTGATGAATTTGTACCCTGAGCACATATCAAACACCAGCCACAATGCAAAGGATCTGAAGTATCTTGTAGCCGTTGGTCACTGTCCTGCTTGGTACATATTAGATATGGTGCTTTTTAGACTGATGTTCCCAACGTTGGCATTATGAGTGGAACTTACACCACAACCTTCACCTCATTTGCATATAAGAAAGCTCCTCATATTTTTGGTCTCTGGTGTAGACTAGCTCTTAACCTAAGGAATGTGTGACAACAGGAAGCCACCATGCTGAGGGTGTTTTCCCACCCATCTGCAATTTTGATAAGCATCTCTTCCTTCTCTTCATCTAAGACAGTATAGAAAGCAGAAAACTAAATAAATAAGCTGGAAGTCTCCCACACACAACTGGAAACTTCTATATTTGTGTGTGCATCCGTTAGCTGCAGCCTTCTGGTACAGCTAAATATCTAGTTACAAGGTGATCTTATTTACTGTCTTTTCACTCAACTCAGTTCATGCACTGTCCTGTGAGGTACTTGAGGAATTACAGACTTTAGTTCTTTGTCCCTGAACCCTTTCCTACAGGTCTCCTGACAGTTCCAGAATAACTGTGCCACCTATGAGGAATCAATTCACAGAAACTCCTCAGAAATGTTCCCTATACCATGCTTGACGAACCCAGTCCTCTAAGGGTGTGAGATAAACAGGAGCTATCATGCTGTCATAAAAATAGACAACTGATTGAAAAATCAAACAAAACTTACCAGGATCAGAAATGGATGATGGATTTCCTCTCTCTCTCTCTCTCTCTCTCTCTCTCTCTCTCTCTCTCTCTCTTTCTCTCTCATACACACACACACACACACACACACACACACACACACACACACACATACACACACACACGTTGATGAAGCTTTTTGTCCCATCTGGTCCCACAATCATTCAGTTCCAAGGAAACAATCAAAGGCCTACATTAATTATAAAATAATCGGCCTATTAGCTAGGACTTCTTATTAACTCTTATAACTTATCTTGTCTGTGTTAGACACATGGCTTGGTACATTTTTCAGCAAGATAATCACATCTTGCTTCCTCTGGAGCTGGGTGATGACCGCAGACTGAATCTTTCCTCTTCCCAGAATCCTCCTGTTCTTGCTCCACTTCTACTTCCTGCTTGGTTGCCCCACCTATACTCTGCCTGGCTACTGGCCAATCGGTGTTTTACTAAAATACAATTGACAGGGTACAGATCATTGTCCCACAGCACGAGTGAGCACACGTGCACACACACACACTACACTTACACGTACTTACACACAAAGGATAAATTTACATATATTTTTAAGTCCTTGAACAGAGCATGTCTACATAGCCAGTTACAGGCCAACCAGGGATATAAAGGAAGTTTTTTTCCTTCTCCTATGCTTTAAAATGGTTAATTAAATAATAGGGATTTTTCTTTTGTTATTAGTTCAATTTATGACAGTTATCTAATGAATCCACAACAAAATCCAACACTTGATTTGGTTAATAAAAATACATTTCAGAGCAGAAGCAATGACTTAATATATGTGTAATTAAAGCCATTTTCTGCGTATTTGCTGTGAGTTTTAGGGGGAATACACTCAGTTTATCATTCTTATGAGATGGCCTCATTAGGATACTTTGTATATAGTTGTGTGTGTGTGTGTGAAATGAAGACTAAGAGAAATGTATTAAAATCATCAGTGTAAAATATGTCTATGCATGGGTAGCTAGTAAGCCAAAGATGCTGATGACTATCCAGGAAGAGTGTATTTTGGAAGCAATCAGTATCCTATGTGGGGAGAGTGATGAAAAATGAGGCCAGGTCAAGAGCACTAAGGAGAACACTCAGAAAAGTTAGCGACTGTCAGGAAAGTGTAGCATTGTGCCGGCAGCCAAATGCAGGTGTGAAAAGTGTGAGGGTTCTTAGCAGTCTTCTAGCTACATGTTGTTCAAGAATGAAAGGGTAAGATAATCCTTTTATACTGAATAGCTAGAGGGTTAATGGTGTCCTTAGCAAGAGCAGTTTTAATGGACTGATGGACAATGAAGCCAAAGAACAGTAGATTAAAAAGCAAAGGGGGGAAGATGAAGTGGAGCCAGTGAGAGGAGATAATTCTTATTGAAAGTCTTGTCTGACATATTGATATCATGAATCTCTTGACAAGATGCCCTTGGAAGAACACAATATCATTTTTGTGTGATTCCTGCTAAAACTCAGGAAGTTTTCAAATTTCAGTCATGAAAAAATATGTGACATGCCCAAACTGAAGGTCATTCAACAAAGTAACAAAGTTTCTTGAAAAGTGCCGAGATTATATACAAGAGACACAATGGAGTCTGGGCGTGGTGGTGTCTGTGATCCTAGGCAGGACTGGCTCTTGAGAGTTCAAGGCCAGCCTCCTAACACTGAGTACAGGGAATTACAGAGGAAATAACGACCACTTGCAATATAGGATCCTGGACCTGAAGAGGGAGAGAGAGAGAGAGAGAGAGAGAGAGAGAGAAAGATTAGTGCAAACTTGTTAAATTTGAAATGCCTTTCTACAATGGGTTGACTTTAGGGCACATCGGAAAGAGATACAGAGTTCACTAACTTCCAGATTTTCTGTAGGTCTAAAATTAGTTCAGAAGCACATTTTGCTCTAGAAGTAAAAGGAGAAGGAAAAGGTTGGAACCAGCATGAGGCCGAGGAGATTTAAAATTACTTGTAGAGAGAAAAATGATCTGTAATATTTCTAGGAGATTATCATATGCCGTGTGCCATGCAAAATGCCTTGTGGAAAAATTTTAATTGTTTCACCATAACCATACCATGGAGGAAATCTGTCTTTGCTGTTAGTTATTCTACTTCTAATCATACCGAAAGATAGCTACGAATGAGGTTAAATATGGCCACACAATAGCAAATGGCAGAGGTGGTATTATGAAGCTGACCTGCAAATTTGTTATATTATACGTTCTTTATAAGATGATATTCAGTTGGATATGATTAATTGCTTTTTATTGTATCTGTACCTCATACATTCCTGGTGTCTCTGGAGTCTGGAAGAGGGCATAATATCCCCCACAACTGGAATTATAGGACATTGTGAGCCGTCATAATGATGCCTGGAACCAAAGCTAGGTCTCCTTCAAGAGGAGCAAGTGCTTTTAACCACTTAGCAGTCTTTCCAGTACCCAAATAGGTATCTTTAATTAATTAAAGCACATATGCTATTAGATGGGGAGAAATAAAACATAAGACAAAGACAATAAAAAGTAGAGTGCTAAATCCTGATGTGGGATTTTCTTCTGTATGCTGAGATTACCATTAATGAATAAAGGAACTGCTTTGGACCTATAGAAGGGAAGAACTTAGCTAGGCGAGGAAAACTAAGCTGAATGCTGGGAGGAAGAAGGGAGGAGTCAGAGAACCGCCATGTAGCCCTGCTGGAGATAGATGCCAGAAATTTTCCCAGTAAGCCACAACCTTGTAGCGATACACATGTTAAAAGAAATGTGTTAAATTAATATGTAAGAATTAGCCAATATGAAGCTAGAGCTAATGGGCCAAGCCGTGATTTAAATAATGCAGTTTCTGTATGATTATTTTGGGGCTGAGCAGCAGGGAACAAGCAGCTCCTTGCAACAAAATCCAGTATATGAATGAAGAAAATGGAGTTGGCTCTTAGCAGGGACACAACATCCATGCTAAACGTGAGAGAAGCCTAAGGAACAGACAGGCAGTTAGTGTGTGAACTGTAGTGAGTGGAGACTGTGGGAGTTCTCAGGTGGTCTTTAGCTTCTTTGGGAAGAAGGAACTGATGGTCCAGTTAGATAGCAGTAGAGCTGGACATTGGAGGTAGTGAAGAGATTAAAAATAGCCAAATGTAGAGGAAATGGAAGAGAACTGGTAAAGAACACAGAGAAGGTGACCAGAATGTACTCAAGGCAAGGTGGTAAGATCACACCGACCAGCATGTCTACCATCATTGAAGAGATGCAGTTCTTACAGTGTGTTCTGTGGCCCGTGCTATATGCTGTTGAGTTTATTCATATTTGTAGTTTTGCTGAATGTTTGTTAGTAAAGTCTTTGATTAAGAAATGAAATGATATTGATAAGAAAATAGTAGAATAAGTAAACTAAAATCTAGTAGGAATGTTTGATGGCAGGGGAGGACAGCTGAGAAGAATTTAGATCAGTCACTGCATTGTTTCAACTCTTTTTATTACTAATGCTTTTCATGTAATAACTAAATAGTTCTTCTAATGATTATGATAATTCTATATATTACCTATGGCTATATTTTCTAAAAGAGATCTTCGCGTTTACTGTTTAAGAAAAATTAATATTTAAAGTTATGATGTGTTAATTAACAAATATATATCAGATCAAATATCTTCTCAGATTTGTGATTTGTATTTTTTCTCCTTTGTATACTATTTTATTTGAATCTCTAGATTTACCTATCCAAAAAACTATAAAGGGTCACAAAATTTGAGTATTAGTTGAATCTCATTTAAATAAAATAAAATTAAATCCATTTTGCAATCTTAATAACTAAATTTTAAGTGTCAAATAGTTACATGTTGCTAGTAGCTACTATATTACCCTGTGCAGTTATTGAAATTTTATTTATGTTTCAAAGTTATATTGGAAGGCACTGCTATAGAATTTTTTTTTTAATTTGGAAAGCCAGTGTTGCTTTTCTAATTATTTTTTGCTGAATTCTTGGAGAAGATTTTTCTATCCCAAAATGCTAAAAATCTTACATTTGAAAAATTTCTTTTGATATTTCTATAGCTTTTCTTATAAATTTATTTACATTATAAAAGTATCTGAAATGTTTTTTCACATGGGATGATCTAGGATCATGTATATGTTTGCACCTTCTGACCAATAAAGTTTAATGAAGTTGAAACTATAATCTGCAACATTTAACATTCAGCATCAAATATTTATGTTTTATTTATTGGATACTTATTGTTTCAAATTGGATTGCTAGTTAGAATTAACTTCATTTATATGAAATATTTTCCAACAGCTATGAAATGGTTTCTGTGAAAAATTAGTTAATATGGTGTGTTTATGCATGTGTGTGTTGTGTGTGTGTGTGTGTGTGAGAGAGAGAGAGAGAGAGGGAGAGAGAGAGAGAGAGAGAGAGAGAGAGAGAGAGAGAGAGAGAGAGAGTAAAACAGAGGGAATATGGTAGATACATATTGAGATAAATGGGGTGGGATCTTAGAGTACAACACTTAACAATGTCAGTTTTATTGGTAGCAAGTGAGTAGGTTCTTCATTTTCAGTGACTATGGTTATATGACTTTTACCCTTATTTTTTAAACAATTTATAATGTGTGTGTGTGTGTGTGTGTGTGTGTGCGTGTGTGTGTGTATTATCATGGAAAACAGAAACTTTTTTTTTAAGTGGTGGGTACAACTTTAATATATTTTACCGTATGATAGACCATATTCCTCTTACAGAACTTATTTGTGACTGAAAGAATCAGCCAAAATGGAATTATTATTTTGAAAGATTTGACATTTGATATTTTTCATTGCTACTAAGGGCTTATAAACTAGTTCAATGGCAGTAAGCAAGAATAAGTTATTTTTTTATTCTGCAATTAGATCTTCAGTTACTTCTTCCCGGAGAAGTATTTAACAGAACAGTTGATGTTTTCACTTAAAGAACGTAATCAAGCCCTAAGCCAATGTACAGGAAATTTAATTTAGATTTCATTGTTTCTGAGACATACTTCCATGAATAAATTCAAATTTCATTCCCTACAATTTGTTGAAAGCAAACACATCATCTGGAAGCAAATTTTATTGCTTGGCAGATGAAAATGAGACTTATCTGGTAATATTGCAGTTGCCTAAAATATTTTTAATAGAAATGTTACACTCATAGGCAGTTGCACTTTTCTTACACATTCTTGTCTCTGTATCATTCTTCTATATTTTGGATATAAAATAAAGCCTATTTCTTAAAGATTTTAAATTTTATTTAAGTGTTTTTATTCCCTACAAAGAGTTATTTTAAAGGTGATAGTGTTTAAGACTTTAGTGTAGTAACTCACTTTTTAGTGCCAAGTTTTATTTTGTTTATAAGTCTTTGAAAAAATTGTGGTACTTATTACAATTAGGAAATAAAATGTGTCAAGATGAAGGAAAAGAGAAGAACATCTAATTATGTAACTATATGTAATAAATATAAGATACTTTCTCTTTACTCTTTTAAAAGTACAGTTTACTTACCTCCTTGAAATTAAGTCCTTTCCTTGAGGTGAATTATTGACCCATAAAACAGGAATGTTCAAACAACTCCCTTATCTACTTTCCTCAAATGTCTTTACCTAAAATCAATTGCTCAAAACTGATGATGGGGAACGTGGTCAGGATGTGTTCAGAGTATGATGAAGAATGAGGAAGAAGGTTTTGTGTATATGCAACCTCTAGAATAACTTCTAAGTTTGCTGGTAACTGCCTATCAATAATTCTTGGCAAATAAATTGAGCTTTATAAACAAATCAGATAGGCGAGACCTCATACTAATTTCTGAGAGAGATGAAGAATATTTTAAGTATATTTATGATGTTGAGTAGGTGAATTCTCATGGTTATTTCTCATGATAGAATTTTGCTGTAATTCTCCTTGCTGTACAATGTAAACTCAATTGTAAATAAACTCATAAAAGATAAGGAAAATGCATACTTTACATTAAATTTGATTTTTGACAATTTCATACATGCCCATATTCCTTCCACCTCTGTCCAACCTCCCTCATCCCTATAAATCTATTTCTTATGTTAAAGATGTTTAATTTTGTTTTATGAGCAACCCATTCAACTGTGTTTATCTGTGTGCCAATGGAAAAATTAATATGACATTTGATTTTTTTTAAATAGAAGGGAAAGAATGATAAAATTTGTAATTACGTATGAAGATTTTCCATGAGTTTATAATTGGGCCAACAGGATAATGACTGAAATGAAAATCCTTTTACTATCTGTGTATTTTCTTATAGAAATTTCAGAGACATATAAAATTTATACCTTGTGTCATACATGAAGTTTTCTTTACATCACTGCGAGCATATAATGCAGAAAATAGCAAGATAAGATTATTATCCTAATTGTAAAACATAAAAAAAAATATAAGAAAACATTCCCATCACCACCACCATCATCATCATCATTGCTCATTGGTCACTTAGTTTCCAGGTAATAGGACAAGTATTTCCATGTATTATCACACTGAGCAGTTATACTACATCAATATACATAGCCTCATTGCCATTGTTTCTCAGAAGTGGAGCGAGAGCGAGAGGTATTAATTAGCTTTCTAAGATTAGATCTATACTGAAGGGCAGGATTAGTAATTACTAAGTGGTGCATTTTCTGCATTACCAAACGACTTGGTAGTATTTAGCCTGTCTAGTTGCTTGTAGACAGCAAGTAAATGTGTGAAAATGGATTAATATCTCCCAAATTAACACAGTTCATTCAAAGCTTGTTACAGTGACCACCAGGAACATTTTGTTCCCTAGAGATTTGAAGACGGGCAAAAACTAAGAAAACTGAAAAGAAAAAAAAAGCAAAAGACCTAAACAAAACAAAGCAAAAACCCTAGATGTGCTTTGATTAGATATTGTTGGCACAGTGAAACATTTGGTAGCTGGATAACATAAAGTGTCGAATCTATGTGAATGGGACATTATATATCTTTGTCTCTCATAAGTGGAAAGTGAGCGGGGAAGTAAAAGAGAAATTGAGTAAAGTTTGCTGTAGAGTTTATGGTCTGAAATTTTATCATACATATTAATTGTCTATTTTCAGTTTGGGATTTTTATTTAACAATTTCGGATCATTTTACACTGTAATGAGTTTGCCATTTCCTAAAGGACTTAGATCAAGACCTCACTCCTTAGGTAATATCCAGTTGTTGTCATGGTCTTTGTAACCTGAGGTCTTAACTCTTTAATTTTTGCATTATTATGTTTGTCATGTGATGAAAGAACAGATGTACAGAAACATTTGAGATTTTAGATAAACTACAACTGATCATCATGATGACCATGAAAACAGAAACAAGAACGGACGGTTCCTGTGAGATATTCTGTTGCCAGGAGACTTATCAATGAACCAGAAACCCTCAAATCAGGTCACAAAAACAAATCCCAAAGAACAATAGGATCACCTTTGCAACCCAGGTAGCTTTTTTTCTAAGGTAGAGTAGATAGTCTTTTCTGTCTTGTGTGTTTCGTTGATTCATATAGAACAAGAAGTATTAGCAGTTATATGAATGTCAGCAAGGATAGCCAATGAGAATTCTAGAGCAATTAGATTGTTCAGTGATACTTCTAGTGACTTGAAACTGAAAGATACTGCTTTTACAACAGCCTCTATCTATGCTAATGGTAACTTTCTTAAAGCAATGTTGTGTGTGTGTGCCTGTGTATATACAATTCTTAACACTGGCACAACTATTCTGATTGTTAACAGGAGGAACCGGTGATTCTCTCAGGCTGGCCACTTTGGAAATCATGTCTGAGCCAAAATTTCTTGACTTAATGATTTGGAGATTTGGAATTTCTGTGAAGAATGTCTTAGATTATTATACTGAAAGTGCTCTAAAAATTATTCTAAGATGAATAGGAGCAGATATTGTGGTCATATCTTACAAAAGTTACAACAGCAGCAGCAATTTGAGAGTCATGGGGAAAATCACATGTGGTACTATTGACAAGACTGTATTATAGTAGCTAATACAGTTTATATTTTAATCTCTTACTCTTCTCCAAGTATTAAGTAATCAAATAATTGTACAGTGAATATTATGGATCAGGTTTAGAATTATCTTGGTTCTGATCAATAAGGGGTTATAATTGGTTCTTTATTCTGAGATAGAAGACACTTTGATAAAACCCAGGCTGGTTTGTTTAAGGTAGATATGGTGTCATCTACAATTCTCTGTGATATCATTTGATGAGACTAATATTCCTCATCCCTTTATCAGAGGATTTGGTTATGTGTTACCTATACAGCAGTCTCCAAAGTCAAAGCCAATAATTACTGTTTGGGAGAATCTAAGAATGATGCAAAAATGGGTATTCCCTGACATAACAAATTATGAAGTGATAAACCCCATTATAACTAATAAAACCCTATAGAAAATGTAAAGAATAATTAAAAGAGAAAACAAAACACAAATGAGTGAATAAACCTAATTCAACTAGAAATTAAGGCTTTTGGTTAAAGATACTGGGAAGAAACTACCTATTTTCTAGGCATTTCCATTTTTTCTTGAAATTCGTCTTTTTCTGTAATAGATACTTTGTAATTTAAATTTCACAGACTGCCTTCGAAAGTCTTACAGCCAGTGGTTACCCGCCCACTGGGGTGTGGCCTCTTCTCCTATATATGCGTGCGTCTGGCCTCTCTTTTCCTGCTACAGGATTCAGTCCCTGATCTCTGTTTCAGCAGAGGATTCTGATTTGTGAGTCTACCCCTAAATAAAATAACAGTCTATTTCTTAATTCTGAGCTAGTATGGGATTCCTTTAAGTGTCCTTCCACAATGGACAAAAGGAACTCAGGGAGGGACGGGGTTAGTTCATCTTATAACTCTGGGACCACAATCCATCTTTAATGGAAATGAGGGCAAGACCCCAAGCAGGAGCCTGAAGTCAGAAACTTGATCAGGACCATGTAGGAACCTGTCTGAGTTGCTTGCTCCCCATGGCATGCTCAGACTGCTTTCTTATACCACCCCGGACCTTCTTCCTAAGGGTGGCACTGCCTACAGTGATCTGTTTCCTGCTGCAAAAAATTGAACAATCAAGTTTCTCATAGACTTGCCAACAGATAATGTGGAAAGAGGCATTTTCCCAACTGAGGTTCTCCTTCCCAGATAACTCTAGCTTGAGCCAAGTGGACAGAAAAAGAAAAACAAAAATAAAAAACCCAAAACAAAACAATCAAACAAACAAAAAAGAACAACCATGATAGCTAGTATCCAGTAACGCCAGATTAGGGTTTGCAATGGGAATCACCATTCAGTGTGGGTATAGAAAGTTCCATAAGCTAGGAAAGATCATTGATGAGTGCCCCTTCTTCCGGAAGTAGCAGAAGGGCAGCAATATCTAGACCACTCTAGTAGTGAATAGTAATGTGAGAAAGAGAAAAAAAACAGTGTCCCATGGTTGGCTAAGAATTATGATAATTATAATTATTATTTGCTTTCACTCTATAGTAGTATCTTCACTGTGTGAGGAACTAAGACATCAATTTGGGTACTCGGCACCAATTCAGAAACATTACCAGGTTTAGCACCTGTAGCTGCTGTTATCCCAAGATGACGAGTTAAGCCTTTACAGCAGGGGCCAGGGCAAGGTTGCAGTAAGCAATTTCTTCTGAAATTGAACTTACAACTCACATTGTCTGAACCACCTGTGCACAGATATTTTCAATTAACATGTTTTAGTCAAGCATACTGAAGCAATGCAGCTTAAGAGGCATCTTGATCTGAAGATGTAACTATATGGTCGACCACTTGTTTAGTATTCATAAGACCCTAGGTTTGAGTGTTTGCCCTCAGGCAAAAGCAAAAATAAATCTAAGAGAAACAATAAAGAACCTTCTTTAGGTCCTGGAAAACCAGTTTGTGGTTGACTCTCAGAGGATTTTTTATTGAAGCTATAGGCAATTCATACCAATGCATTAACAGAAAAACTCTGTACCCAATAAAATGCAATAATGCTTTAAGTTGTCATTTTATTAGGGAGATAAATTTGGATGATCTTTAACAGGGAGTGTCTTCCCCCTCGATCTCTAAGGCGCACCCTATGGGATGGAGTGACTTTACTAAGTCATAATTTGCCCTTTGAAATGTTATGTCTTCTTCTGCAAAAGTGAAACTTTTAACAGGTCTCACTGCCTTCTGAACAATTTAGGAATATCCTCTTCATACGTAGAGGAAAAGGATTGGAGGGAGGTTTAAACATCTGAATATTTATTTGAGAATCTCAGAAAACAGGAGGAGAGTTTGAGTGAACACCTAAGGTCTGAATTTTCAGGTGTAGAGGTATCTTCCCCAGAAGAAGGTATAAAGGTGACAACTTTACCCATTTAAGACCTCCAAAAAGAGAAAGGCAAAGACCTACTTTAGCAAGTAGTTTCATTTGGAAATGGAGGGTGGTATTCGAGTTAGATACTATGAAAAAGTAATGCTAGCATTTTTTTTGATGGCCCCAACATATTGAAAAGAATATCAGTATCTTGCTAGCTTTCTTTTTGAATAACAGACCAGTACACGATAAAAAAAAGTCCCTTAAATATAAAGCTTTTTATCTTAGAATGGCATTCATGCATTGTTTCTGGCTTCAAAGGATGTTGGGAGAATTTTGAGAAAGTATTTGGTAGAATCTACCTGGATTTTAATAGATTCTCTTCTAGGTACTTTTCAGGTATTAGTGGAAATTTTAGACCATAGAATAAGTGGTAGTAACCGTACAAAATGACGACATCTTACTCTCCAGAGTTGTGAATATGGTACAGTCTATCACAAGGGTAACTCCAATTTGTAGGTTGATGATCAGTTGATGTAGAGAGGAAGTTAATTATTCAGGATTTTCAATGGTAGTGGTGGTGGGGAGTCAATCTAATCACATGGTCCTTAGGAGTTAAAGAGAGTCAGAGTTAGGCATTTCAAGATACTTCAATGATCATTTTGAAGGTTGAATAAGGGGCTGTGATACAAAAATGGGACTGTCAAGGCAAAGCTGGAAAATGCAGGCTGTGTAACCCCGACCACCCCATTGAGTCTGTAGAATTGTTGCTCCAATGACACCTTGATTTCAGCCCAATGAGATGGGTCTTGCACGCTAGAGCTGTAGAACTGTAGAAGGACTAATGTGTCCTCTTAAGCCATTGCATCTGTGAAAATTTGTCTCAGCACCCATTGGAAAACAACTCATGCATCTAGGTGTTTACTTGAGGTATATAGAATATAATGGGAATGAAGGTACCAGAAGAGACTCATCATGACTGTGCATAGATGAGCCCTCTCCTCTGGAACCTCAAGGAATAGCTGCTTTGAATGTAATGTCACAATTTCATTTGACAAATAAGTCTTTTCATTTTAAATAAAGAGGCTACAGTCTGCAAGTAGAGAGGTTTTGCAAGGATTGCAGTTCAAGTTCACCGCTGATAGGCTTGTTTACTTTGAGGAAGAGATGGGGCAAAGGTGGGAGAGGTTAATAAAGAGAGAGTGGCTGCTGCTCTGCCAGGAGGCTGGCCGTCTAGATTACTGTGTATCCATCCTGAGTGTTTAAGGCAGGATGCTGAATGCTTTCGCCTTCCTCAGAGCACTCTCAAAGGTCAACGTGAGAGATTTTCCTTGGATTTGGCATTTCTTTTGTAAGACGGGCTAATCTCTTTGTTTCCAGTGTCTCTTCTGCCTCTGTGAACAAGTGTCCTTGTCAGAAAATGATCATTTGGAAAGGTATCTGCTTGAGCTGCAATACTTTATATTTATTTGGGTCTTTGACTTATGTTTATTCAAAAGTCTTTTCTCAATGCTATATGGGAATCATTCCGTGCCACTTCCTCATTTTAATTCTTGTCTCAAAATACCTCCCCAATTTCATTTGTAACTTCATTGACAAAATTAGAAAGGTAACTATTAACTTCTTTAATTCGCAAATGTTACAAAGATGATTTTTTTTTCAATCGCTCCTGAAAATTCCCTGGAGTTTCCCCCCCTATTTACATGACTGGCAATCCATTCTATTTTACTGGCAAGTAGAGATTTTGTCCCACATTTTTAGACTCTTCACCCCATATCCTTTTGTGAAAAGAAAAATTAGAAATGTCCTCATAGAATCGATCTAATCATTATTTGCCATCTAGGACTTAGGGTTTGAGATTATAATTAACATTTTTCCATCTTGAGACAGAGTAATTTCAAAATTTTGTATGTGTGTCTGATAGTCTTTTCTGTATTTAGAAGAGTCTCTAACTACAGCTTCTAGTTTGACTCATATTTGAGCTGTAATTAGAGAGATGGCTGTAGCCCTTAGTCTGGAGAAACGGGTCCTTAAAGGCAATTGGCATTTTAGAATTTACTCCTAAAATCATCTGGGAAAAGAGAGTTAAAGAGAAAGAGAGCGAGACCATGGCAGGGCTGGAGGAGTAAAATGAAGAAGGACAAACCAAGTCTTAGGAGGTCTCTGAAACATAGGAAGGCAAGGATCAGCTGGGAAACTGTATTGTGTTTGCTAAACAGTTCATCAAATTGTCCCTTAGCTTTAGTCAAAGGATTTTTACTGGAGTGGCTTTTTAAGGAGAGTTAAACTGAAGTCCTTTGCACATCGACACATCAATAGGAAATTGTTGCCTATGTTGGGCTTGAGAAATCTTACTTTTTGCTCAGTCTCCTCCGATGAACATTTTGACTTGAGCCAAATTTCCTCATAGAGACATTGGTAGAGACATTTTCTTTGGGGTTGGGGGCAGGTGGGGAATCCTGCCATTTAGAATGTTATACTGGAGAATTAGGTTTGAAAGAGAAATGCGTAGAAACAGAAGTAGTTTTTCTTATGGAACCTATGAAACTGATGATGATTGGTCAAGGGAGATACTTGTGTAGAAACTCTGTATCAGGCTTCTGAATAATCAGCTACCTATAGATGTAACTAATGTATACTGTCTGCTGTGAAGAAATAGAAAATATTTCACTGGATCAAGGTGAGCTCTCGGGAAAATGTCTGAAATAGACATAAGCAATCATCGAGGTTATTGGTAAGTCACAATAAAGCTTGTACAAATGAATACAGGGCTGATGAGAACTAAGAAATGATTCATCTCGAGGCCAGATAGAGTAACATGCTTAGAGGACCTGAATTCTAGCCTGTGGTTGTGCTTCTATTACTAAGAACAACTTTTAGACAATAAAACACAAATATGAACACACAAAAGCAAAGGATGAAAAGAAATAACTGGCTAGGGATGTCAAACCAATGGACCCTAAAATACAACTTACACACTAAACTGAAAATAACTAGCCAAAGGGCCTCATGAAGAGAGTAGAGTTCATCCCTTGTGTTGGTTTACCACATTGGTAAGGACTCAAGAAGTCATAAGCAGCAAAGAAGGGTGTTTCCTTGTATATTAAACTTGGTGGAAACTTACAGGCAATAATGAAGAGAAATGCAGAAAACATCCTTAAGAATCTCCCAGAATAATTTTGAAAATAACAAAGACTACTCAAATGAGAACAAACAGAGGTGTTTATTCACAACCATCACTTGTGTTGTGGGGAGAGGGCTGCTTGTTTGTCCCAGCCACCCGGCTAGTTTACACCCAAAATAACCACACAGAAAAGGTATTAATTAAAGCACTGCTTGGCCATTAACTCTAAGTTCTTATTGGCTAACTCTTACATATTAGTTTAACCCATCTCCATTAATCTGTGTATCGCCACATGGCAGTGGCTTACCGGGTAAAATTTTAACCTGCATCCATCTCAGGCAGAGAACCCATGGCATCTCTGACTCTGTCCTTCTTCCTCTCAGCATTCAGTTCTGTTTTCTCCTCCAACCTAAGTCCGCCCTATCAGCTAGGCCAAGGCAGTTTCTTTATTCATTAACCAATTAAAGAAACACACAAACAGAAGGAACTCCTACACCACACTTTCCCTTATCAGAGACTAAAATCTGCAGGTAGTTGAGACTTGATACAATTGATAGGTGGGCAGATGGATGATTAGATACATGATAAATCCACATATATACTGAGTAGACGTTGTTGGCTCAGAGATGCTGAAGATACGTTGCTAGAAATGAGGCATCTCATGTGCTTTGCTCAGTTTTATCTAATTTGGTCCAGAGATGAAGGCAGAGCAAGGATAACAAATAAGGAAGTTGAAACTCATTCATCTGGATCAAGCTTTTACCCTCCTTGGATGATTCTTTCAGAAATTATGGTCTGACTTCCTTGTGGGTTATGAGCAGTAATTCTATTGTCATTTATATGAAGCCTTTTGGGATCTGGTCAAACGTGACTGTTTAGAAATAAATGCAAGCTCTCAGGTGGAAAGAGAATATCAGAGTTGATTCTGATAGAATATGAAGCTGTGAGAAACTACAGTTTGGCAAGGAATTGCCCCTTCATTCACTTATTAATTTATGGTAGAGACGGCACTCCTGCTAACAATTCTTAGCAGGGAAGAATAAAAGCAGGGTTTTATTTAGATTACTAACAAACCTTAATACAGGAAGAGTGGATTTTAATGCAAACTAGACCTTCTTGATGCTATACCATCTCTCTGTTAAACATACACAGACAGTTCAGCTGCCATAGCAGAGATGTGTACTGCAGCCCCAAGGGAGGGTCATGATTTCTAGTTGGGTTGCAAGTATTAGGTTCATAAAACACAACGGCTTATACAGCCTGGATTCAATGCAAGTGTCTTTGTTCAATGGGTTTTGAAGTGGAGTTGTTTTGCTCCTCTTAAAGTTGTAACTGAGAGGTAGCAAAAGGGACAGGGAAAGGAAAGAGGAGAAGAGAAGGGGGAGGAGCGTACAACTTAGGTCTTTCACCCAGAACATTCTGAGATCAATAGGTTAATGACATAATGTTTCCTTCAAATGGCTGACTAATCCGAGGACTCTAACAAGAAAATAAACTAAGAGGCAAGGCCGTGATGTGAAAAAGAGATGAAGGGAGAAAATGAACGTGACCAGTTGTCTGAGTAAGTCTTTGCTGTGTTCCGAAAGACAACAATAAGAAGTGACCTTGAGAAATAAGATATTTGTTTAAGAGAGTTGCTATCTCTATGTGATAGTGGGAGGGTCACCCCTCCCCCCAATACACATTAATCTTCTGAAGAACAGGCCAACGGGTTCCTAAAGTAATGTAAGACATGCCTGCAAAGACACAGAGCAAAAGACAGTTTGGAGAAGAGACTGAAGTCAGTTGTAAAGGGAAAACCAGACTCTTTGCTGAATCCTTTATGATTCAGATAGGAAGTTGTAGTGAGTCAAGTCCCAGTTGAAAACATTTTCACTATTCCACCAGAGGAGGTGTTCAATCAAGTATGAGCTCTATAGTTAGTGATGATAATGGCATCAGGAAAGGCTTGCTTTGGGCCAGGCAAATTATGATGCTTTTACACTTACCACTTTGAACATTTTCTCTTTCATTTAATTCTAAAGCAGGTGTTAAAATTCTCTTACCAATGAGGACACTTAGATCTAACAAGATTAAATAATCTGCCTAAGTAAATGGTGAACAATTTAAGACCATCATTCTTTGACACTGGGGCCAGAACTCTTGACCACTGTGGTCGACTCCTCTCCTTAGAGATAATTAACGACATCAGCTCACTTGCTTGTAAGGATCATAGAAGGATACTTAAAAATTCACAATAATTCGAGTTGGCAGAATCGGAGGAAATGAGACTAGTGCCACCTCTGGGGATGTAGCGGAATTTAAACTGTAAAAATAACTGTAGAAGTGCTCATTGATATGAGGTAACTATGAGACTGTCAAAATACCTGTAGATGGTTTTACCAACTTGGTTTGCATTTGGAAATAAGTATTTGGTTCTTATAACTTTCCTATATACTTTCACACATTTCTCTCTTCTTCCATATTAAGTTATTGAGGCTTCATTCTTGTGCGCTTAGATAGAATTGAACTCCACATGCAGGAAACAGGTTTATGGAACATCCAATATTTCATGCCCAGTGACAGGGTCCAATGACATTGCTCAACAAAGCAAGGTTGCCATCTGCTGGTAGCTTCTGGTAGCTTCTTTGAATTGCAGACACAAGGTTCCAGAGTCCTTACTATTTAAGCAAGAGATGGTGGCTGAATGGATTTGGCTTTATTATTATTATTATTTTTTTTTATTTTTATTTAAAAACCCTCAATTCTTTAATGTTAGATCTTGTATTAATTAACAGAAGCACATTCTATAACGGTATATAAGAATAAAACAATAAAGTGTTCAAGCATGGACAGGCATCTACTCAGAGTAAAGGGTTGGGAAAAGGTGTTTCAAGCAAATGGTCCTAAGAAAAAAGCAGGTGTGGCCATACTAATTTCTAACAAAACTGACTTCAAACTAAAATCAATCAGAAGAGATAGAGATGGACACTTTATACTCATAACAGGAACAATTCATCAGGATGAAGTCTCAATCTTGAATATCTACGCCCCTAATATAAAAGCACCCACTTATGTAAAAGAAATGTTACTAGAACTCAAGGCAGACATCAAACCACACACACTAGTAGTAGGAGACTTCAACACACCTCTCTCTCCAATGGACAGGTCAATCAGACTGAATGGATTCTTAAATGGAGAATGGCACTTGAAAGATTTACAATGAAAACCCAACATGATTTTTAGCCTTACAGGGACAAAAAAAATTACAAATTTATTCAAAGAAGGATTTTACTCAATTTACACTTGTAATCTGTTCTACTTGCCTTTGTGAGATCTGCCTGGGTTGCTCTTTCAAGGTCAATAAAATTTGCTAAGAGTGATCTGACTATTTATGGCTGCCCATCAGATTCATGCCCCACTGCCTGTCAGTTGACCTCACACGATGCAGTGACTCTAAGAATAAACCTCTTGTTTGGAACAGGCCGCCATGATCTTCATTATAGTCTCTGAGTTTGCTTCTTAATTCTTCAGGTTATTTTTTTTTAATTTATGATTTCACTTTGATTTCTAGCCCACTCTTGTGAGGATATGACTCATGCTGCACTTGGCAAAGTATATAGATATGGTTAGGATGGTCACACTGGTGTGTGAATAAGTATTCAGCAAACATATGTGAAAAGGCTAGCGGGGAAAAAAATCACAGGCATGGGCCTTGCTCAAAAGTTCTCATTATATGGTTTCCAGACTCACACTTGCAAGTGTTGGGGATTCCTTCCTTTTTCTGTCATGTTTCCTGGATGTAATCATTTGTAGTTGCATGCTTATCTTACTAACATAAGCCAGGTATGGGAAGGCCATGGCTTCTTCAAATTTGGAATCCCAACATACTGTACCCATAGAAGCAGAGTTCAGAATTGTAGGTTCTAGAGTATGAGTAACAGGAAAATGTCACCCAGTGATGCAGAACTTGAGTTAGACAGGAGAAGTAAGTTCAAGAAATTGATTTCATCTCATGGCATTGATAATAATGTAGTTATGATCATATTTTGACAATGGAATATATTTTTAAATGCTATAACCTTAAAACTTGTGTAAAGGAAATTCTATGTTACATAACATGATTTGTCCACCCTATGATGTTTACACATCTAAAACGTGCTGTGTATCATATAGGCTCAGCATTTATCTATGAAAGGTTCTCCTGACATAAGGGTAACAGCCATCACTATCTTTTGGAATCGTGTATGATAACTGTCACAACAGCATTGTTGATGTTAGCTAGATTGAACCATTAGGTAATTCTCACCAGCCAGAAGCCGAGCATAGTTTCTGTGGATGTTTATCTCATTGTATTTCCTTGGGTAGCAGAGGAGATAAATCAAACAAGAAAATAGAACATAGCCAATGATGTAACATTGCATCTTGTCTTTTGTCCTTGTAGGTAGTCATTGTGAAAGAACCAGGAAAGAAAACCAGTTTTAGGACTACTAGGAGGAGCTCTTTGGAATATTTTGTCCTTACTCTCCTTCTTCCCTTACAAGTTACAATAATCTATTTTTAGTGATATCAACAGGTATATTAGTAATAGAAACATAATGTTACAGGAAATTATACAATACTTGTGAAATTTAAGTAAAATCCTATAAAATTCACTTAGTGTACCCCAAGAATAAATGAGTATCATTTCTTCCATTTTACACAAACCACGTGATAAAACTCACACATATTCAACTTTCTTTACAATATGACATGATAATGTCATGAATATCCGTTAAGTTAATAATTATATACCTATATCATAACTTTATAAGGTTGAATAGTATTCCACATGTTTTCTACTTCTGGTTGCTTTAATAAATATTATCTTTACATCTAATTAACACACGGCTTAAAAGTGGTGTTGCTGGGTAAAGCTTATACACATTTTAAAACTTGTAGTAGATGCTGACAGTTATACAGGAAATACAGGATTACATTGACTGCCACTGCTAGGAAATGGAATACCAACAGATGAGAAACTATAAAGTCTGGCTCTAATTTGTCTTTGCTTTTATTAATAATGTTCAATCACTCCAAATCTCCATTGCCTGATAGTGGTTCTCTTTCATACCCCATTTATAAACTTTGCCTATTAATTTCTAAAATTTACTCCAAATACATATTTTTCTTTATTTTGAATGCCTTTGTCTTATTAAAATATGGGTTTTGTTCATCTTACAGTTTATGTTTTAGCTTTCAGATGCTTATTTGGTTTTTGATATTATTCACAATATGATTTTATATTTCACTTCATGTTTTGTAATATTATTCAGTTAAATACGTCAATCATCCTTCATAAGGCTTCTAACTTTGACATGCTGCACTAAAGTGTTTCCCACTGGAGCAATATCTGCGCTCTGTTTTCTTTTAAGTATCTTACTTTTTAAAAATAAAGATCACTATTTCATTAAAAATTTGCTTTGGCAAATATTTGATAAAAAGCATTTAACCCCCTCTCCCCAAAATCATAGACTGGGACACCACAAAAAAGCTCATAGAGAGAAGGATATTTTCCCATCATCCATGACTGCTCATAGTGGGGCTGGCATGAGCATCAGGTTCAGGGGGCAGATCAAATGAAATCATCACAGGACAAAGATACAGAACAGCAGCTCACTGTGTAGTGTCTCGCATTTCTCTGCGTTAAATATAAGAAAAACCACCGTTGGTGCATGAGAATATTGCTGCGCCACAATTATAAATTTTTAAATGAGAAAAATAAGGACAGAGCTCTTAAGAGGCAGGACTTTTGTAGCGGGAAAGTGAGTAAGAAGCCCGACTGGTGTGCTGATGGGGACTTTGATAGGGAGTCCAGACTGTCTTGGAATAGACACTGATGGATGATAGAGGCTGGTCGCCTTCCTGGTTTGGTACAAAACAATGCATTAGATTATGATGAGATTCGTAGAGCTTATGGTTTTTTTTTTTTAAAGTACCGCAAAGTAATTTACCAAGGTGGGATACTTTTAGCAACATTAGTCATCATTATCATCATTGTTCTCATCAATCTGGGGGAGGGGCACTTTAAAAGCTGGAGCCTTTGTTGAGGCTAATGATATCATTGAATTTGGGGGGGAAAGGATGTCTACATTGTCTGACTTTATAAACTGAGATGAGTTTTCCAAATCCATTCTTTTTAAACAGGCTTTAAACTGGGCCTGATGGCACAAGTTTGTAATCTGAGCTTCTGGGATGCAGAAGCAGCCAGATCAGGAATGCTGGTTACCATCAGCAATATAAGGGAGTCTGTTGCAAGCATGGTCTCCCTTAACCCTGTCTCACAAACAAGGCGGGATGCCTTCCCATTCTTTCACCTGCTCCAATGTCTTTGGAGTGGAGGGAGGAGATGTCCAGGTGCTATAACTTGAGTCTTTTTCACTACAAGTCCAGATCCTCCATCTTCTCAAAAGTCTTAAAAAGGCAATAAGAGCCCAACCTAGGGGGGACCAGATTGGAAAAGAGAGGGGACACAGATACCAATATGTTGTTATTGGTGTTATGGATTCGCTGCAGATCCCGGGGCAGCAGGTCCCGAGAGCAGAGAGGGCCAGGTAGGGCCGAGTTTCCAAAGGTGGCTGGTCCTGGTGGCTAGCCATGTGGGCAACGGGTGGGCAAGGGGCAGACAGATAGGCTCACCATACAGATGGGTTTGCTGCAATCTGCCGGAGTCCCAAAGCACGAGCAGGCTCCATGTGACTGGGCAAGAGAGACAGATAAACATACCATACAAAGTAAAGTTAGATATTTAATAGGTGGATTATGGAGGGGAAGGAAAATGGGGAGAAGGAAACTGAAAGGGGGGAATCGGAGATGTGGGGAGAGAGGCAGAAGCTGCCTTTCCCAGAGAGGGGACAGGAAGAGAGAGTAGATTGGGGCCGAGGCTGCAAGGAGGAAGGGAGTGGGCGTGGCTTGTCTCTTAAAGAGCCAGAATATTACAATTGGTAACGATTTTTTTCAATCAATAGCCCTATTTATGGAATAACTGCTCTGTTCCATATAGTGTTACTCTACAGAAGCAAGCTCTGGGAATGAGTAACTGAGTATCTCCCTGGGGAATCTGTTTCTTGCATGCTCTGAGAATGTGTCACTAGGTGATTTTTGTCACTATGTAAACATGATAGGGTGTATACTTACATAAACTTAGACAGATCAGATAATGAAGAATCACTCAAAATGGCTCTGGAAATAATTGAGAGACATGAGTGTGAAATAAATGAGAATATTGGTGGTACAAATTGGTAACATGTATAAGCTCTATATGTAGTCAGAAGCACTATATTTCTACATGACCAGCAGCTTGGCAGGTTTCTCTGCACCAGAACCACAAGGTGCACATGAACAGTGCATCCTGCTGTGTGGTTTCACTGCGTCACTGGTCTTAACGTCATTGGAACCTGGGTAATTTTCCACTCCATGATAATTTTCAGGGATCACTGTGATATATGTGGTCAGTTGTTGACTGAAATACCATTGTGTTCTATGACTATACAAGAGAGGTAGGTGATATTCAGCCCTTTCTATGTTTCTGTGACACACTGTGAATCAAAAACGTTGTTTCAAGTTGGTCTGGCCAACTCTCCTTCTTGCACGTGATCATGTCTAGATTTTGTCCATGTCTTTTAGCTGATGCAGCTTGCATCGTCGTTGGCTTAATGTTTGAAAACCACTGTGTGGTGCCTTCGGTCCCTTACTTGACTCAACCTCAGCTTTAGTGAGGAGGGGATTCATGTAAATACAGAAGCAGTGTTTCTATAGCATTTCTGTGTGTAAGGACCTCATGAAATCCATGTGACTGCAGACTGCAATTCAGAAGATCTGGGTTGCTTCTGGCTACCCGCATTTCTGCAAGCTCTGAGATGATGCTGGTGCTGCTAGCTTATGGGTCACTTTTAGTCAGTGAGCTCAAGTGCATCCTCTAGTTATTCAGACATTTATTTCTCCTGTATTTTAAGGCCCTTTTCAACTCTTCAGAGGTCCCTTTAGGTTCCCTATTTAATGTTTCTGAAACAATCAGATGGTCTCTGGAGTGTTCTGTGGTATTACTATGTAGGCCTTGCCTCTGGAACTCTGTCCTCATCATCACCGACATCTTTCTGATTCCTGAAGATCTTCCAAGGTTGCTTTACGGGCAAGGCTTTTCCAGCAATAAACATTTAACTAATTATTCTTTATCAATAAAAAATCGAGAGTTATTGTGGTAAGAGTCTAAATGATCAGAAAATATCAGTGGAGCAGTCACTAGTGACCTCCTACCTCTTCCATCCTCTCTAAGCCCTGCCTTGCTACTTGCTCAGTCCTCCAAAACCTCTATGGTTAATTTTGGTCAGCTAGTGACTAGCTCTACCCTCTGATTCAAAACAAACTTTATTGTCAGAATACAATCAAAGTACCACTCAACAGTCCAACCCTCTGAAGTTCCCATTCTCTGACCTGTTGTGTGACTTCAGTCATTCACCTTTGGTGATGCTGCATGGCAGAAAGCTCTCTGATTTTACCCCTGTGATTGGAGCAGACCAGTGGAACAGTTATGTTACTGCAAACTTTCTCAGGTTTTTTTTTTTGTGTGTGTGTGTGTTTTCTACACAAGTGTTTTATTAGGCAGGAGCCAATGTCAACTTGGAGTCAACACAGCCCCATTGCAAAACCAGAGCTCTCCCCTCTATATCTGTTGATGTGTTTATTAGAAACTATCTCCTTACTACCTTGTAGTTATTGGTACATTGCACACAACATTCAAGTGTAGCCGGGGGAGCACACTGAGGTCAGTAAAATCATACCTTCTTCTTATTTCCACCAAAGTTTTAAATAAAAAAAGTTCATATATTTATTTGTCTTTTTTTTTTATTTTGCTTTGAACTTCCAGACCAACTACCTTATCTGAATTGTCCCCATCAGGATGCTGCCTGATATTTTTGTTTTTCCTGGTAAAATGCAAATACTGAAGCCCTTTCTTTCATCTGTAGTTACCCACTTTGATCTGCTCTTAGCCATTCTCTTTGTGGTTATGAAGATGATGTATACTACATGATGGAAGAAAATGTTCTCAAATAGTAATCCCAACACAATGTGTGGCAACCAGAATAGGGTGTACTCAGTACCATATGGATTTGGAAAGTAATTCTGAGACTTTAGTGAAAAAAAAAATCGGGTGTCGTGTTGTCATCCAGTGTCTTGTCAATAATAAGTGTTTTCTTCTACTGCTTCTGGGCATATAAACTTATCCCGAAGGACACATGCCCAAGTCTTTTCCAAATGTTGTTAGCTAGATATATCTTTAATAATAGATGTGTCAAATATTTTTGCTCTTTTTAATCTTAATTTTAATGGGATATAAAAATGTATCTTTAGGCTGTATCAGGGTCCAGCCAGAAAATAAGTTTGTTACTATTTAAGGGAGAAGAGATGAAGAAGGAAAAATCTCAGTTCTTTTGTTGTTTGACACCACCTTCGTGCTATTTATGGATTTTCCAATAATATTTCATGTTCTAGGGATAGATTTTATTCAATGATTAGAGCTTTCAATGTTTCAACCTTTTCTCCTAAATCTCTTAAGGTCAAAAATCATGAATAAATATGTGCTAAGAGACTGGAAGGCTTACGCTCCAGAGAGTTGTCAGTGGACTTCAAATTGGAACAGTTTCTCAGTTCTGTTTCTTGCTAGTTATTGATAAATCTGCAGACTTCTGGCTGGAGTCCCGGTGAATATATTTATGGGCCGTGGGCCATAGCTTGATATTTAGAGAAATCCAAATTATGGTTTTCATAAAAATTTAAGTAGAGTTTGAAATACTGCTTGTGATTAAATATTTTTTTAAAAAAATAACTTAAGTATATGTACTGTGGGGCACTTTTAATTCCAGATTAAATGCAAAAAGTGTAAATAATAGATGATAAACTACAAATCATATTCTTAGTCCATGCAATCTAAGCTACCTTCACTAATGCTAATCACAACCCAGATGAAGTATTTATAAAAATTAAGAGCTTTAGCTGATTAAATTCTAACCTTTATCCTGACAGGAAAGCTAGGAGAATTATAAACTGTGGATATATCAAGAATTAATGAACTGCAGATCTGATAATAGCTTAGGTTGTGGGTAGGAAATTTTCACATTTAATGGTCATTTAATAGTCTGGAGTTCATGTAGAACTTTTTACTTTCAATAAACACTATAATTTTAAACTGTTCAATTAGGCTCTTCTGAGCAAGAGGAGAGTGTAGAGCACCTGTGTTTCTGGAATTTAAACTTAACCAAGAAAACTCTATTTTATTTATTAAATCTGGCAACGGGAATTTAGCTGTCCTTAAGACAGACACATTGGGTTTTATAGTAAATGCTTAAAATTGAGACAAACACCAATGTATCCTCCAAAACATTTGTGAGAATTATGTCTCTCTGTTAATAATAAATAATATAGCTGTGTCTAAGAAACTATTCTCATTGAAGAGAACTGAAATTGGAGAATTTTAGCCTGTCCATACAAAGCAAAGGGCCACAAATATAAAAAGGGTAAATGGGAAATGTTGTGAGACTCAAATGAGGTACTAACATTTATACATTTTTAAGCTTGTCATAATTTGCATTTCATAATTATATAAAATAATGAGTTTTACTTGACACTTTCTTATTACTCAGGTTCAGATTTATTGAATTCATTCAGTCACTACATTAGCATCTCCCTCTTCGTCTTGCCTTCTTCTTCTTTAAAAATAATTCATTTATTTTTATGTCTTCTTTAAATTATAAAATCTAGATTTCATATATATGCACATATACACCCAAATGCACATCACACTTTCTTTATTCATTCATTCTTTTGTAATGGACATCTAGGCTGACTCCATAACTTGACTCCTTTGTCATATGCAGCTTCTGTTTTTTTCACATAAGTACCTGGCAGGCTATATCTAGTTTTTTATGATATTTCTATTTGTAGGTTTTTATGAAATTTCCATATTCCATAGGGACTAACATAATAAATAGGCATTCCTCTTTACAACATCCTTGCCTATGTTTGAAGCCTTCATTTATATTAAGCAACATTACAACATAAAATTCTTTTTTTTTACTCATTTGTTAGTTTTCTACTGTAAAATAGTGTTATTTGTTAATTATATCAAGGTTTTAAGGATAGAGTGACTATACTGGAGGAATCTGAACTCTCAGAAATTTGGTAGTTATTATTAGATTTACTGCCTTAATTTCTCTGGCTACTGTAACTTACATTCAGTAGCCTTGATCTTCTTTACTTTGCAAGCACATGCATCGTTTTTGTGTCTGTGTTTATTCTATTTGGATCCTAGCAACTGAACCGCTAGGAAATGTCTAAATACTTTCAATCTTTTGTTGAGGAGAGGATCTACAGTTATTTTTGTGCCACGTTAACCACGGTGAGGAGTTAATGGCACTGAAGCAGGTAACTGCTGTGCCATCTCTTCTGCTGGGTGTACTGGTGATGAAGAGCGATGAATTTATAAATACAGGAACCAATTTACTCTGGATAAAAAGACATAGCTAATAATGGAACCAATTTTTTTTTTTTTTCGAGACAAGTGTTTCTCTGTGGCTTTGGAGCCTGTCCTGGAACTAGCTCTGTAGACCAGGCTGGTCTCGAACTCACAGAGATCCGCCTGCCTCTGCCTCCTGAGTGCTGGGATTAAAGGCGGAACCAATTTTTATAAGTCATAATTTTATCTATTATATTGTAGAAGACTATTATACTTTTGAACTCTATTGTCCTAATTACCTGTACAGGACAGTAGTAGCTTACAATAGTTTAGCATGCAGTTCAAAATAACTAGAAGAACATAAATGTTCCCAACACATGGACATGATGAATGTATGAGGAGATGGGAATTCTGGTTGCCTTATTGGACCATTAATATGTGTAAGTACATAAAAATTATGCTGAACCTAGAAATACGCAAGTTTTATCTGTAAATTAAAATCGTATTACTATACAAGCAAGTCATATGCCTTATATTGAGGCCTTTAACTTACTATATATCTAAGTTGAAACCTACCAAATCATGAATTTTTGAGGAAACCAAATATATGAAATCATTGAGGAGTCCTGGATACTTTCCTGAGTTTTCTGCTTTGAGTTGAAGTATCTCACCTCTGCAAGCACTAGCTGGTTCTTTCCATGAAGTGATACATTATAAGTCCAGAACTTTGGTTGACAGATTTAACAAATAAACTATACTTTGTTCAGTTAATTTTAATTTCAGATAAATAAGACATCTTAGTCTTAACATGTCAAGGAATTTCTTTATCAGATATCTTTGGTCATGACCCACATTCTGATTTAATTGGTTTGGTGTGAAGTCTGGCCATTGGTGTTTGCAGGTGTTTTGAGATAAGCGTTGTGTGCAGTGACTTTGGGAACCACTATCTAGATGAGCAGTGTTTGCAAATTATGCTTTGAACAGAAGTCGCCATCAGTATCTGCAAAGGAACAAATTTACTAGCCATTTACCCATCTCATTTACTGGGACTGTGAACATAATTCACAAGCATCCTGCTTAAGTCTGGCGGTAGGTAGTTTGTGAGCTACACTCTGACAAACACTGCTTAAGGCGTATTAGCAAGCACTGCTACCAGCTCTCCTTTCAAATTAGTGAGATGCTGTTTATGTTACTGCAGAAAACAAAACCCAGAATCCCAAGGAGCAGCATGGTGCACTGGTTGAGAATGAGCATCATTTATTTTCATACACTAGAATGAATGACATGGATTAGGAAGACATTTTTCGGGGGAATATTAAGAATCCCTATGGGTTACATTTTGTTGTTTGATACTATTTTTTGTGTAATAAATGAAAGGCGTATATCGTCTGAACTGGAACAGGGGGTCTTTCAGATGACAATATGTTAGCTTTAAGAGCCCTGCCTCTCCAAGGATTTTGACCCTCAGTAACTGGAAGAAGTAACCTTTGAAGACACCAGATCTGAGGAATGGCATAATTTGAAATTGCGTGTAAACTCATGCTGTGGAAATGCCTATGAGAACGCAGTCCACAAGGTTAATGGGCTGATATTTTTCAGTATCATATACCAGAAAAAAAATAATGTAGATAATTAACACTGTTAGTGCCAAGGGCCGTTTTTTCATTTCTTATGTGGTTTCAGTAGTAAAGAGTGGAGGCATTTTCTCATGTTAGCCTCTTGGCTTTGATTTCTGAGTTCCAAATCAATATTTTTCTTAGGACTTGAAGAAAAGCCAAGGAAGTAAATATTGTGCTTTATTTTCAAGGGTCATTTAAATTGATGGAAATCTATACTGCTGTTAATGATCCAAAGTGATTTCTTATAGGTGTGATTATTTCTCATGAACTATGACAGCATTGCAAATTTGCCTCAGAGCCTATTTTGTTTTAGTAAACATTTTTATACGCTGTCATTGATCCAAAATACATCTTAGGAGGTGTGGTCTTTGGTCTTTGGTATATTTATTCTTTTTCCTTCTATTTGGAAATAATTTGGACTACGTTTTCTAAGAGTCTCTCCTTACAACCATTTGAGTGAAACAGCAATTGCTTTTTTCTTTTTATTACTACCATTTACTAGCTAGTCAATTGCATCAACCTATCTAAACTGTGGCACTGTGACTCTATATGCTAGTGGGCTACTACCACTATGAGACCTATGCATTCTTTCCACTGGATCAATTTGTTTTTAAGCTGGGTCTAGTAAACCCTTGTAGTGATACTAACATAGGTTCTTATAACTCTGTATGGTGATGTCACATGCAATTCTAATTTATACTTCCCATAGGTGTCATGGCATATACCATTAGAAAGTCAGGTTCAAAGTTCTAAGTGACATGTGCTGGTAAATTTTTAAGTTGTGGGATTGTCCCGTGAATGCGTATCCTCTCAGCCACAGTACCTCCTTTTTTGCTCAATTGGAGATCGATCTATCTATCTATCTATCTATCTATCTATCTATCTATCTATCTATCTATCTATCTATCTTTCTTTCTTTCTTTCTCTTTCTCTCTCTCTCTCTTTCTTTCTCTCTCTCTCTCTTTCTCTCTCTCTTTCTCTTTCTTTCTCTCTCTCTCTCTCTCTCTCTCTCTCTCTCTCTCTCTCTCTCTCTTTCTTTCTTTCTTTCTTTCTTTCTTTCTTTCTTTCTTTCTTTCTTCTGTTTTCTCGAAACAGGGTTTCTCTGTGTAACAGCCCTAGCTGTCCTGGAACTAGCTCTTGTAGACCAAGCATCCTCCAATTCACAGAGATCTGCCTGCCTCTGCCTCCTGACCGCTGGGACTAAAGGCGTGTGCCACCATCACCCAGCCTAATAACGTTTCTTATTGGAATAGACCAAGGGGAGAAGATGAAAGTATAGTGTACGCACATGAGCATGCACACACACACACACACACACACACACACACATACACACACACACACACGTGTGTACGCACATGTGTGTGTGTGTACTGTTAACAGGGAAACTATTACTTTATTTTTTAAAAAAAATATTGATCAGAAAAGGATTGGATAGAGGGAACGTTTTTGCTTGAATCAAAAGTAGAAAAAATAAGACAAGTATTCAAATAAAAAGCTAAAGGGAAGCTGATAGCAGAAAAATGTCTTGAACAAAGTTAAATACAGTAACACAAACACATGGAACCATAGGCTTCCAGCTTCCTTCTTCTATGGGATGGAGAGGACACAAAGGCTCAGCATAGACTTGACAAATGTCTTTGGAAGTTTAAATTATATTAAAAGGAGTTATTATAATGCAAATCTTTAGCGTGAACTTCAGTTGGGTTAAGAAAGGACTTCTTCTTCAGCTCTGGGCAATGCAGAACGGCTACGACTCAGGTGGATGAGCCCTACAACCAGTCATCTTTGATGAGCAGCTCAGATGTCAGAAAGTCTGGCTCATTATATTCCCCACAGTCACTAAAACAGCCAACATTCAATTTCGGGATAGGATAGAAAAAAGTACCTCAGAATTTACTTGCATAGTTTCTTGGTTTGGGAAGCTCACTTTCTTCCCTGGAAATCTAGATGTGAGAAAGGTTGGCATCGCTGGGATAGGAGAAGAAGGGGATAGTAGGTCTTTTAGACACTTTTTGAACCATGATTCTTTTAATTCATACCATTGGCCATTCCCGATGACAGAGTCCTCAACGCTACTGAAAAGGTTGAGGCAGGAGGCTTCGAAGCTCAATGCCAGCCTTGGCAATGTGGTGAGCTCCTGTTTCAAAACAGTAATGAACTGGCAGGGATATAGATCAGTGCTGGATGATTGCCTCTCTGTACACACGGTCCTAATTTAAACTCTAATACTGACAACGTTTAAATCTTCAGAAATTTTCACTTATAGTCACTGGGTTTTCCTTGAAATGATATTTTCAAATGCTAGAACTGCTAATTGTCGTAAATTAATATTATAGAATAGTATACTGCACTCCTGACTTCTGAAGGAAGATCACATCCTCCATGACATGAATAGTTATAGACAGTGTGGTAGGTGTACCTCTTCAGTGTCTCTTTCCATTTCTTCATATTACTTGTTAATTGAAGCATAGTGATTAATTGCTTGGAATTGAAATTCACCTGCTTTAGAGTAGCAATCTGTTTTTTATGGAATTGACTTAACCATGTCTCTGGTTCTTTTACACAGAAGCTGTGCCCAGGTGGCTATGTTTTACTTGATGGGAACCAATACTAATTAATACCCCAACACATGGACCCATCATTTAAGTCAATACTTTTGAACTCAGTCCTATGTCCTGGCACAATTTTTGGACGTCAGTTTCTCCTTCAGGGTGCCTGATCAAGGAGAAGAGAGCATGCTTCTTGATTCTGTACCTAAATGAATGCAGAACCCAACGATGAATCACCACCTCAAGTTGGCAACCTTCCTGGTTACAGCAGGACTTCAAAAAATAAAAAAATCTGGGAAAGTTGCCTCACGGGAAACAATACAGACAATGCTCTGCATTTAAAGTGTGAACCTAATACTGAAGGAGAAGGGTAATAACGCCTAGGAGAGGGTGTGTGCTGGGAGATGCCAGGCATAACGCCTAGGAGAGGGTGTGTGCTGGGAGATGCCAGGCATAACGTAAATGTAGGCAGAGAAAGAAAGTGGTACAGAGTTGGAAAGATGTAATGATTTAAGGGAGGCATTTCCACTTTGACCTCTACTTACAACAATGCAGTTATATAATATTTGTAAGGAGTGTATATTATGCCTCCCAAAGCCCCTTGCTCTTTTTCTCTTCTCCCGGTGAGATAACTGCCATATAAGATGCCTAAGCTGTTATTCAATGCTTGGGTGGGAGGAAGACTCTACAGTAAGTATCTGGGCACTTGAGGGTTGACATTTATTCCCACAGTTGCTCACTTTCCATTTTGAATCCTAACACTCCTATGTATCCACCCTCTCATCTTTCCTTCTGACTCCCCAAAGGGCAGATGTCAGAAACATTCCCATAGCCCAGGGAAGCAGCTGAAACCCTGGAGAGATATGGGAAGTTACTCTAGGCTGACCCTCAAGTTCTCAGCCCTGCACCACTGTGTGTCCCTGTCTGTACCCACACTTTATGAAGCCTTGCAGGGGTTCTTTTTCTCTCACCTTCACCTGTTTCGACCCTGCACCGTTCTTACCATATGTTCCTCCTACCATTAGTGCTGCTGTTGCACCAGGGGTGGTCTCTGATTTGGCAAATACCGCTTTACCTTCTGACTGTCTTGGCACTGCTATATGGAAACAGCTGGTTCACCTCTAGGACTTAGTCCTAAATGAGAAAAGCAAACTGAAAAAAATGCTAATATGATAGTGTATTACAATGACCAATTCCACAATATGAATAATTGCCAAGGTAAAATTAAATGTCTAGTAGTTAATTACAAATATCGATGTTGAATTGTTATATTTCCCACGGTATCTTTATGAAGCTGTATACAACTGTGTTTCTCTTTAGGAAGGAGAGCACCTCCACATTTATGAAGAAAAACTAATTTTAATGCACACTTACCCCACCAATTTCCATTTTTTGTTTTTATATATTTTCTTAAAAGTAGAGACTATCCGTACAGTGTTTTCAGGTATATGGGCTCACACAAATTAGTTTTGGAACTGAACAAACAAAACGGTTGTGTCTAAATTCTAAACTGCCAATCAGTTAACAAAAAGTCAAGCATAGGCCTTGGCCTGTGATTGTAGCACTGTGGGGTGAGGGTTGATGGAACTTGCTGTCTACCAAGCCAGCTCAGGGTTTAGCGAGACCCAGTCTTAAAGGGATATGGTGGAGTGATGGAACAGGACACACACATCAATAAATAATTAAATGCATCAACATTTTTTTAAAAGGAAAACAAATGGCTGCAGCAGCGGCAACAACTCACTCGCTGTTCACTTGAATGACATGATTTTAGCAAGCGGTATCAGACAGGATCCATCTGTTTTAGGGAGAGCGTTTTTCATATTTCCTCCAGCTTGCTATCTGTCACTGACAAACAAGAAGCCACTTTCTCCTGAGGCTGAGTTGTAGTTATTTATATATTTAAACCTGTGTTATTTGTCATGCTCTGTAGGACTTTAACATTTAAAGAAATAAATTAGCTTCTGAGGAACGTTAACCTGTACGTTTGGATGTCGGTCCTGATGAGAGGCACAGCCAACCTGAGAAATGCAGTATCCTCACTGTCTGTCAGGGAACCCAAGATAAAAAGCTCGAAGTCGTCATAAATGCGTAACATGGAAGCTGACTAGGAGTTTCTTGCAGTTCCTTTATGTGTTGCCTTGTTTGCAGGGCCATGATTATAAACCGATTACAGCTAGGGAAACAAATCCCTCCACTGTTCTCCCCACTGAATAGTAATTACTCTGTCGTTATATTTCATTGGGTTTCTTTTGTTAGTCTTTTGAGCATTATTAATCTATGTGAGATTCCAGTATGACTTCTGGCAAGTGATAAATGCAAACATACATGTAATATACGTAAGATGTTTACAACAATTATCTCACTATCTGTTATCAATCATGTATTGCACACAAACTAAGTATAGCCGGGAAACAGAGCATCGTGTTTTCCTGTGTGCAGTCGTTGTGAGGTTGGCCCTATGTTCTGATTCACCTTGACAGAGCATAGTTACCTCAGAAAGGCTGATTCGAAGTTAGAGAGCCACGTGGTCTGTTTCGTCACATTTATTCTTGACATTAGGGCAAGTTTATTTCAGTGTGAAGAACAGCTGATATTTCAGTACCATGTGTTTACGCCAGCCAAAAAACACCAGAAGGTGCGTGAGTTTATGCACTATTAATATTTAGTTTTGAATTAACTTGACTGGCCTGGTTGCTACCTTACAGTCGATGCTTGCGGATTTTCCCATAGTCTAAGTCTAGTTAGTCTGAAGTCATTCTCGGTTTGCTACTATAAATAGGCTTAATTATACACTTAGGATGAAGCTCTTTGTAAGGGAAAAACGGGACTCATTCTTTATATCCTTTAATATGTTTTATTTTACTTTATCATAATAGGCTGGCAAGGGGTGCACATTTTCAGACATTCTGGAATCAATAAGAGAGGTATCAGGAAGGTGTAGTATAACTAAGATGAAAAATGTTAAAAAGCACTCACAAATTCAAATGATCGGCAATAAGATACATGCAAAGGATATCTGAAAGACATTCTAATTGGTAAATTTATTTTAAATTTCTACCCCATTCCCGATAGATGTTTTTAACTGATAAAATGCCTGTGCCATTTTTTGATGGCTTGCTGTTATGTTGGACCAGACTGGATGTTTAGGAAAAAAAACACAGCACAAGTGTGTCTCCAATCGATACTTTTAGATGGAAATATTTGCGTGGAGATACATCCTTCCTCAGGCATTTGTGATGTATTTGATTCTCAGGTTACATCTTTTATGTAAGACAACTGATCACACACTGAGAGTTATAGACATTTCTCTGAACACCAGTGTAACACACTCAACATTGAATTCTAGTCGAGTTTTCCTGGAAGAAGTTGTATAATTGGAACTTAATCATCTACATATATTGACAAAGATATTGAAAATGGAAATAAAATGTCTGTGCCAAGTTAGTAAACAGCACTGATAGATGTCATAGCAAGTGAAAGCAAAAAGGATTATAAAGTCAGATGGGGCCATCCAGTACTCAGGAGGATTAAGCGGAGCTCATGTGGGCTACTGAACAAAGCCCCTTCTTTTTTTATTAATTTTTTTTCATTTATTTTACATACCAAACACAGTTTCCCTTCCCTCCTCTCCTTTCATTTCCTCCCCCTACCTTCCATCTACATCCCCCATCTGCTCGTCTGTCTCCATTCACAAAGGGGCAGGCTCATGGGAGTCAACAAAACATGGCATATCAAGTTGAGACAGGACCAAACTCCTCCCCCTGCATCAAAGCTGGGTGAGGCATCCCAGTATGGGAAATAGGTTCCCCAAAAACCAGCTTAATCACAGGTTTCTGATCCCAGCACTAGGAGCTCCTCAAACAGACCAAGCTACACAACTGTTGCCCACATGCATAGGGCCTAGGCTGGTCCCATGCAGGCTCCCTTGCTGTCAGTTCAGAGGCTGTGAGCTCCAGGAACTTTCAGGTCAGCTGTCTCTGTAGGGTTTGCCCTTTATGCCCTTGACCGCCCTGGCTCTTACAATCAATCCTCTCTCTCCTCAACAGAACTCCCTGAGCTTGAGCCAGTGCCTCCCCTGAAAAGAGGAAATAGATGAGATCTCCTGGGTAAACTGAGGAGGGGGTTGGGACATGAGGGATTAGGATGGGCAGGTGGGTGTGAGATGAAGGGAGGATGGAAGGAGTAATGAAAGAGATATCTTGATGGGTGGGCATTTTGGGGTTAGGGTGAAACTTGGTATCAGAGGAACTCCCAGAAATCCACAAGGATGATCTTAGCAATAGTGGAGAGGGTGCCTGACCTGGCCTTCTCCTGTAATCAGATTGGTGACCACCCTAATTGTCATCAGAGAGTCTTGGTCGAGTTACTGATATAAGCAGATGCAGAGTCTCCTTTTCCCCCTCCCTCCTCTATTCCTTCTTTCCATTAATTTATTCATTCATATTTAGAGTTCTGGGAATTGAACTTGGGTCTTATACATGCTAGCCAAGAGCTCTGCTATTGAACTACATTTCCAGGCTATAGAATCCTGTTTTAACAGTAACAAAAATGTGGAAGTTTATAAAGAAATTAAAAAGGAACAAAAATATATAAACAGGAATTTAGTAAAAGAGTGGAAACCCCCTTGAAAACTTTCTCAAAATGTATAGAAAGCATTCTAAATGGAATGCCAAAAGAGAATAAAGAAGGATATTTTCTCATAACTTGATATATTTGATTTGATGACATTTTTCACTACAATTTTAATTTTGATCATGAAAATATGTACAACGAGATAATAAGGGTTAATTGCACCTGGGTAGTAGTGGTGGCACATGCCTTTAATCCCAGTGCTTGGGAGTAAGAGGCAGGTGGATGTCTGTGAATCTGAGGCCAGCCTGGTTTACAGAACGATAGCCAGGGCTACACAGAGGAACCCTCTTTCAAAAAAGCAGAGACGGGGAGAAGAGCTAACTGGAAATTGTGCGGCGATATTTCCACCTTCCTCAACATGGCTGTTGGGATCCCCTTAGCTTCCGAGAAAAAGAGCTCTTTAGAATCATCTGAACACTCAGCCCATTCTGTCTAAACACCTCCGTTATCACATACCCTCCACTTTCTCTCCTAGTCCTTAGTGCCAGTAACATAATGTGGGTAGCAAAAATAAATCACTGGGAAAAACAGATTTGTTGGAAATAAATATAAAGTGCAGCTTAGGCTATGATTCTCACGATAGTTCTAAATTTATTAGATTTCTATTTATAGTTTTTCTCACAAAATGTGTTTTGATATTCAAAGCTTGTGATGAACATTCCGAGATGAAAATATTTTCAATTCTTATTGCATTTGCATGCAATGAAAGTTTAGAGATGAAAATATTTTCCATTTTCTCCTTGCATTTGCATACATGGTAACAATGAGAGATTTGAAGGCACTTGCTCCATCTCGCAAGCTGAACCCAAGGTTTGTGTCAGACAGGATTCTGGGTGGTTAATTTAGTCCTACCTGGGCTAGAATTCACATTTGTTTTGAAACATTTTCTAGGTCCTAGTAGAACTTTTCCAAACCAGGAACTGTAATTGTGTTTATAAGCAATGGTGAAGAACACTGTTTTATATTAGTGAGCTTTTCCCAGGAAAGCCTTGTCAAAGTAATTCACTCTCTTTCTTGTAAGTTAAATTCTTAGTAAAAAGGCACAATTTTGATCTCGGGCAATGCTATGTATGAATTTTGCTTAATGAATACTGATGTTTTATTGATTGTTTAGGAAGTGTTGAAATACAACCACGGGCTTTTGATTTATGAGAAACTTGAAGTGAGCTGTCAGGTGAGACTTTCCCTCCTCTTGGATCTTTTGTTTCAACACTGTCTAATACGGTTAGTCTCAGATGATCCATTTTCTCTATTATGGAAAATATCTTCGTAGTCCTGGATGGAAATAAAAAAAACAAGCACCACCTACTAACTACATTTCAAAACCATTACTTAGCATTTACAAAAGGAAAGGGGCATATGTTTGGTTCATTTGACCAATGTTTTTCCAGTTCCCCTTTAATATCTAGTTGCGTTCCTAGAGTAGGTTGTGACATAGAATATTCAGGTGAAAGAACAGGGTCCTAGTTTGAGTTGCTTTATTTGTATCTCCCCTTTTTAGCAAGGATCCCAGAATAGATGGTTTCCAAACATTGCCTTTAATTTAAGATGTATTAGGTCTCTCCACCATGTCTAGTATGAACAGAAGTCCAGCTTCTATTTTAAACTTGGGTTTTTATTATTATTATTATCGTGATGGCAAAATTACCAAATTTTACATTTAAAAGGTGACTGAAACATGAATCTCACTTCTCCAGTAAGCACATGCAGAAACCTCCACATTTACTGAGTCTTGGTGAGTACAGTTGGCATCCCTGAAGGTGTCTGACAGAAGCAGAGGCTGATTGGATTAATTGGAAGGCAACAAGAGAGGTCGTCTTGTCTAGTCCCTGTCCTCATGAAGGATGGCACCAAAGCTCTCCCAGACAGATTGTGACCTGCTTTAATCAGCCACTGGTATTATACCTACACCTGTTCCGTGACCCCTAAAATTGGGAAGAAAAGTCAAAGACCAAGTCAGTCATGCAGAGGAGTAACCGCCTTATACAGAGTCAGCAACCATTCCTGCTTCAACCTGGCAATGGGCGCTACACGCAGATGCTCCGACGTTGTCTTTCAAGTGTTCGTATCTTGCACTTGAGCTACTTTCTGTCTTTTAAAGTGTTTAGGTTTTGTTACAAAAACGTTTGCTCTTGCCACTTCCACAAAAATGTCATTCTTTGTTGTTGGTTTCCATGGATTTAGTCCCCAATAGATTGAGACAACTTTCCTGTTGTCTCCTTTGATTTTCTTTTGGGCAAATGTATTTAGCAAATACTTTGAGCTTTACTTATCCTCTGTGGAAGATAAAGGAAGCGAAATAGGAATAGTCATGCAATTAGGTACTGGGGCCAATGCCTGGCTCTATCTTTGTAAGCTACTAGATCTGGAAAGAAATCACCCAGTTTCTAGTTGTTTTTTTTTAAGTTTCTATTTATGCTTTGTGTCTTTTACATCATGCATCTCCATCCATTCATTTCCCTGTCCCTTTGTATCCACCCTCTGCCCATGCAACTTCCCTCCAAAATTTTTTTTTTAAAAATTAAGAGGAAAAAAAAAGAAGAAAAAAATGGGGACTGCTGAGAGCTCAGGAACAATGGCAATGGGTTTCTGGTCCTGCTGCACGCACTGGCTTTGTGGGAGCCTGGGCAGGTTGGATGCTCGACTTGCTGGACCTGGATGGAGGTGGGGGTTCCTTGGACTTCCCACAGGACAGGGAACCCTGATTGCTTTTCGGGCTGGGGGGGAGACTTAATTGGGGGAGGGGGAGGGAAATGGGAGGCGGTGGCGGGGAAGAGACAGAAATCTTTAATAAATAAATAAATTAAAAAAAAAAAGAAAAAATTAATCTCATCATGGAAGTTGTAGTTTGATACAGTGAGACACACAGTAAAACTTTTGATCCATATATCTTTACTTGCAAGTGTTCCTTGCTAGGAGTCGTTGGTCTGACTCAAGGCCTCTGGTTTCTTCCACTATTGATGCTGGAGCTCCCCTTGGATATCCTGCTGCTTCCCTCTGTTGTGGGGATCCTGTGGCTTTGTGTCTGCAGGTGTGATCTCTTCTCTTACTTTTGCAGATCACAGATGTGGTGGATGTTGGGGGTGAGCCAAACACATAATCCCAGTTCTGCAACACTCTGGAAAGCAGGCAAAAAATTAGCGCCAACCTCATTAGCCGAGGTGAGGGTGAGCCAGCCCTGATACTGTCTGTGAGCATGGGAGAGCTGTCCCCATTACTCATATCTAATGCGGTGGCATGGGTGGAAGAGAAACCTCCCCCCATCAAAGCCTCAGGATGGTGATGGAGCTGGCCCTGAGGTCATAAGAGCTGGAGAGGTGTCCCTCCCCCTCACCACTTGCAGCACTTGGAGAGTGGCCTCTGCACCTCGCCTGGGCAAAACAGTAAAGGTGGCCCCAAGGTATTGTTGTGGGAGAACCAACCCAGAAGACCTGAAAGCAGGAGAAGAGGTCTCACTCCTTGCTCATCACTGCCAGGGTTGAACTAACCAGGTCAATGCAGGGGAGCTCACCCAGTGAGAGCATCACCTGGTGGTGAAGGCAGGGCAGAGCTGGTAAGCTGACTAACTCTGCAACTACACAGAGGGAGAACCAGTTTCTAGTTTTAACTTGCAAAATAAGCATTACAATGGGTTTGTGACCTTTGAGCTTCTTTGACTATACTCTACATTACAAAGTTACTGTGTATGGAATGATACACCTCAGCACACACACTTCTCAACTGCAAGTTTAAGGAACATTTCTTTGTGTTGCCATTTGTAATATTTCACCTCTGTTTACTTTATTAAAAACTATACTGTTTTGACTCAATATGAAGATGTCAAGAACCATTCATAGGCCATACCATGAAGTTTCAAAAAGAAAACAGGCTTTGTGTGTGTGTGTGTGTGATGCATTTATGTGTGTGTATGTGTGTGTGTGTATGTGTGTGTGTGTGTGTATGTGTGTGTATGTGTGTGTGTATGAGTGTGTGTGTGTGATGCATTTATGTGTGTGTATGTGTGTGTGTGTATGTGTGTGTGCGTGATGCATTTATGTGTGTACACACGTAGCACATGCCTGCATGTGCATGCATAAGCTAAGGCGTCAAAGGTCCCCCTTTGTCTTGAGATAGTTTTTTTTTTTAAACTGAACCTGGAGAATGTTCTCTCTCTGTGTGTGTTTATTTGTTTGTTCATTAGGCTGACAGTCAATAAAGCCCAGCTATCCTCCCCTCTGATCTCTCCCTGACAAAGGGATACAGGTCCATGCGGCCATGCCTAGTTTTATATATGGTTTCTATATATCGGAATTAGGTCTTCATGTTTGAGCAGCAAGGGCTCTTGCCCACTAAGCTATCTCCCATCCCTATTCTATGATGCTTTTAAGCATCATTATAGCATGGAGAATTCTTATTGTTATCATTTCCATCACCCAGCGCTTTGGCAAAATATCTAGCCACCCCAAGCGCCGGCACTTCCGGGTCCAGGGTCGCGCATATGCTGAAAGCATAAGATTTCGGGCAACTTACATAGCCACCCAGGGCCTTCAAGCCCTAAGTGATCTACCTGCAGCGTGATCACGTGATCTACACAAGCCGGAGCTACTTAAGCCCCTGTGCACCTGAGCTAGGCAGCCTTTAAAAGCTGGGCATGCTTGCTCCAGACTCTCTTCCTGCACCAACTTCCTCAGGCCTGCACGTGTCTTTCTCCCTCTCAATAAACTCTTAAAGTGGGTTTTGTTGTATGTCTCGTGATCTGTTCCTCGCTTGTGCCCAGTAATTTCACTTGTCTTATTAATTACAGTTAATATAGGGTCTCATAGCATATTTACTATATATGTTGGCACCATTTAAATACTAAAAGATTGAAAGCAAAGAGAATTAGGGAAGTTGAACTAGAAAGAGTAGACAGAAGAGAACTTTTCCCTTTCCTTTGTTTCCATTAAAGGTAGACAGTCATATTTGCTGCCGTGTGGCTGCTGGAAACTTGGAGGCGGAATTCCTGAGGTCAGCACTGAATGGAATTCAGTGTTAGACGCAGCTCCTAGCCAGCTCTTTCTCTAGTTCCTAGGTTGTATTTTATCTCCTGGGAAATTTGTCAGTAACAGAAATAATCATAATCTACTATTGAAACTTGACTCTGAAAATGCAATTGTTATTAATCAGGGAAAGTACAGTTCCATTCTGCCAAGTGAGTTGACAGGGTTTGCAGGAGGTGAAAAGTCTCATGACCTATCTTAATGGAATAGAGATACCATATTGATTGTCCAATAGGCAATTACGTAGTTATCTGTGGGAAATTGTATTTCTACCTTGGAGAGTTTTGCCCGTTTCACTCAGCAGCGTTTAGATCTGTCCAAACAAAATGCCAGGGAGTTAGGCAACACTCTTAGGACCACCCTCTGCCCCAGCAACAACAGAAATCTGATGGATCTTGACTGCAAGCATGTCTCAAGCACATCCACATATTTTTTTAATCTTTATTACCATCTTACTGCATGGCATGCTATATTTCTGTCTGACCTGTGAAATTGCCTCTTAATGGCCCACTCCAATCATACATTCTTTTAAATATGATGTATTCACTCCACCTACAGGAAAAAATTTCTATGTTGCAAAGAAGTGTGTTTTTTTTCTTTCTGTAATAGAAGTTATTTTTAACACAATAAAACAGTAAGATAAAACAAGCATAATCACATCGAAGTTGGACAAGGCAAACAAATGGAAAAGAGCACCAGGAGAACTCATAAGATTCAGATACCCACTCGTTCAGACATTCAGGAGTCCCATAAAATACTAACCTGAAAGCTATAATATACACTCAGAGGACCTCGTACCAACCGTGCAGGCCCTGTGCTTGCTGCTTGGGTCTCCTATGAGCTTTTCTCAGTTGATTCAGAGGTCTGGTTCTTCTGTCCTTCAAACCCTCTGGTTCTTCCACTCTTTATGCCTCTTCTGCAGTGTTCCCTGAGCTCTGAGGGGAAAAATTTAAATGAGACATGCCATTTAGAACTGAGTGTTTCATGACTCTCACTTTCTGCACAATGTCTGCCTGTAGTCTATGTATTTGTTCCCATTTACTGCAGGAGGAAACTTCTGATGCTGATGCTCGCTAAGTAAGAGACTGATCAATGAGTATAGCAGGTATCATTAGGAGTCGTTTCTTGCTGCTTTTTTCTTTTAAAAACAGTAGGATTTGGATTTACCTTAGGTCTCTTGGCTATTTAGTGTCTGAGTCATGGCCACTCAAACCCTATTGGGTATGGATTTAATCTTAAAGAGTGGGCCTTAAGTCAAATCCGACATTGGTTGGCTATTCCCATAAGTTCTATGCCACCATTGCCCTAGTGTGTCTTGTCGGCAGGATATACTGTAGGCCAAAGGTTTTCTGGCTGGGTTGGTATGTACATTCTCTCTTTTGTAGCCTACAGATTACCTCTCCACACCAAAGACACCAGAACATACAGGTAAAGGTTCTATGTAGACATGAGCCTGTCTTCTCCATGTTCAATTAAGTTGTGTACAAATAATGAAGGAGATGGAGTTGCTACTGGCCATCGCTTGTCTTCAAGCACAGCTTCAAGACTAGGACTGAGTTACACCCAATTGAGTTGTTAGCCAAAGGATTCCATGGAAATCCAAAGCAGTTCCGGCTGTTGCCAAGATGGTAGAAAGTATCTGTATTTAATCTTTAAGACTCTGTGCATTTGTCTATCATTGAGTAGATTTATATTTTTGCAGTAATTCTTTTTTTTTATTGTCAATGTGATAGCTAAAGCAAGGATTCCAACCTTGTTTTCCAAGTAGTGGGCCAATTTTGCCAGTGCAGAGAACTTCCTCCCTATTCTCCTGACCCAGGCTTCTTTCTGAACAGGAACTCTGGTCAATCTATTGTTCTCTTATTTTCTACTGCACCTAAGAAGAAGATTAACTTAATCTAGGGAGACAGCTAGGATTCCTATCTGTTCCATCTTCCTCTTAGGCCCCACTAGACACTGTCTTACTTCCTCTACTCAGCCTCATAGGCGTTTTTCCACCCCTCATACTCTTTTGCATTTCCATTACTGAGGCTTTTCCACTACTGATACCTCCCTCCATGCCTTCCTCATATGCCCCATCCAGCTAACTCATTTCCCTGTGTTGCTCAGATCTAAAACTTGGTGTCTCCCTATGACATTAGGAACAAGTCAGGTTTTATTATTATTATTATTATTATTATTATTATTATTATCATCACATCCTACAGCTTAACAAGCCACAAAACTGTTAACTAAATAACAATAATAAAGATTATAATAATAACATCTTGCTAGGTATGATAGCTCACACATACATTTCCAGCTTGGGAAGAAAAGGAAAAATCTCAGTTCTAAGAATAATCTGAATTACAAGTAAGATACTAGAAGAGAGAGACAGAGAAAGAGTCGGAGACAGAAGACAGAGAGAGGCATATATATATATATATATATATATATATATATATATATATATTCATTTAATTATGATATTAACCCTGTGGAGCATATGCTAGTATTCTTATTTTATAGTAAGTGTAATATTGAGTTGGGAGCATCACCCCATCCCTTGGCCTGGGAAGTTGCATTGGTCTGGATTCCAACTCCCAATCTGCCATGTGCTGACCCCTCCCTGGGGAAGGGTCAGGAGAACTCCCACACATGGTTTTGGGTTTTGCATGTGCTTTTCCTCTGTCTGTCCCCCTCCCATGCTCCTGGCTACCTGAGAGTTCTGAGTGCTGCATTTATTAAACGTGGGCGTTTTTAATTCGGTCTACTCTAGTTTGATTGGAGTTCTTTGCACCAGTGGAGAGGCCCGTTTTAAGAATTTTCTTAACAGAAAGGACAACTGAAATACAGTAGGTTAAGGGACTAATTTGAACGGCAGGCCTAAGATTTGAACCATGGACGATGGGATGCAGGGTGAGTGTCATTTCTTGTTTGTTGAATAAATGCATGAATCTCTAGCCGGAGTTTGACTTCTGTTGTGATTTATTACGTTTGTGGGATCTGGACAGTGTTGAACATTATAAAAGGTTAAATGTTTTATGGCCCCACATATCAAGTCATGATGTGCCACTACCTAGGTTATCAGATAGCCGACATTACTTTATTGAATCCTCACAAACACCATGTAACATAGGTAGTAAATTCCAATTTTATAAATGAACGGTAAGAGCCTCTGAGGCAGTGTCCAAATCTTGATCTATCTGCTCCAGAAGCCTTGTCTTTCTTGCATTTTTCATGTTTGGAAGAGATAGGACTTAAATCTAGGGCCTTCTAGCAAGCACAGAACTTAAACAGGAGGGAAAAAAATAGCACTGAGCATTAAAAATCAACTGAAATTAATGAATTATGCCAAGAACAGCAAATTAAAAGTCAAATGGAAAGCTCTTATTTCATAAAACTACATAACATGGCATTGGGAGAAATTAACTTAAAATCGAATATATGAGTGCCATATATTTGCTAAAGATTCTGAGCAAATAATTTAGTAAACAGAAATCCCATGTTTTCTCATGGGAAATTAATGTGAATCCTATGTCAAATCTTCTGTAATTAATAGTTACAAATTGACTCAATTTTACTAAAAGCTTCACTTTTTAAATAGTGATACTAGTCAAGATATTTAATGATACAACCAATAAACCAATAACCTAACACTATGAAATCACAATAACCATTAAAGATGGTGTATTGGCACATAAAGAGATAAATGGCTTCAGGCAGAAACTTCAGCTAGATATCCAAAAAATATACACTTTTGATATGTATTTAATGTGGCTTCGTAAAAAATGATGGAAAAAAGAATATACATTCAGCAAATACCATTCATTGGCAGAACTGGCTCACAATATAAAAAAAACTGATCTGCGACCCTCGACATTGCCGTAAATGACACACTTTGAGCCTATTAAAGAATTACCCACAAAATTCAAATCTGTTAAATGATGGAAGGTTATACAATAATCTTAATTAAAGTTTAAAGACAGTATTAACAGCCATACTTTCCTGTAATAAAGGAAAACTCCCCTCTGTAAGTGGAGCGAATACAGCAATATTAAAAAGAATAGATCACTTTAATGTTTTTAAAGGAAGAGACAAAGAAATGTTGTAAGGCATCAGGCCAGTATGCAAATGGTGGCAATGAGAGCCTGCTGAGTGGTGCTCTTTATTCTCTTTGCCATCCACTGTGTTCCAAATTCTACCCATCCAACATGCTACTTTTGTAATTAGAAAAAAAAATAATATCTAAAGCCAAGTCATAGGGGTCTGAAGACTATGACCTGCTGGTACAGAGCGGCATTTAGATCTCCCTTTTCTGCTGAACTGGGAATTAGGAAGGAAGATTTAAATTTGTCTATAGAGGAGCTATCTATATCATGCTTTCAAGAAAGAAAACTTCACTATTCATCAACGTTTTCATACAAACTTTCAAATCAAAATTTGTCTCCGCTGTGCAGGATCTAAGATAATTATGTAGAAAATGCAAATGATTGGATTTAATCAAGCAGACTTTTTCTTGGTTTGGGGACTTGGGGATCTAGGTATGAAATAACTTAGTCTTCTCAATGTCTTTCTTTTAAACTGCCTGTTTTGCCCGAAGATACACTCTTAATCTTATTTGCTACTTACCTCAGGGTTTTCAGTGCCTCAGACACCCTGGGGCATTGCTGGAAAATTCAACACCTGGAGGGGACACCTGACACCTGCCTGAAGCACTTTCCATTTCCTGCCAGACACAAAGGAAGGACTTATTGTAGACTGGAGAGCTCTTCAGTGGCTGATTTACAAGTGTCTCCTGGTGTGTCTGTCCGCTGCAGGCTACTGGGAGCCTGCTCCCTTTAGCTACCTCGGTTAAATTACCGAAGAATGAATATAGAGGACGGGAGATTCTCAGCCACGGACCCTTATCTTCTCATTTCCTCTGCCCCTTGTAAATGGATAAGGCAGAGTTTCAAATTACTTCATTAGTTCAAAACATTTGTTTTTACAGGTCCTCAATAAGTCTGCCGCAGAATTCATAAAGCAGAATCTTGGGTGTACATTCCCTTATAAGTTGGATATTACTTACCTGCAGAAATCCATAGAGATATACATAGATAAGCATACTTACTAGGCTACAGTGTTACACCTTTATAAGTAATCTATTTATAGTCTGGTTATCTTTGAGTCTTCTCATAAATATTTATTCATCTTTTCTGTTTGCAGAGGTTTGAAAGAAAATGGCCCCTAAAGGAAGTGCCACTATTAGGAGGTGTGGCTTTGTTGATGTGGGTATGACTTTTTTTAGAGAATGCATGCCACTTGGGGTCAGGCTGTGAGGTTTTTTATGTTCAGGATACTGCCCTGTGTCTCAGTCAACTTCCTGTTGCCTGCAAGATGTAGGACTCTCTGTTATTCCGGAAGTATCATGTCTGCCTTCATATGGCCAAGATCCCTGCTTTTAAAAATGCTGGCGAGATCCCTGCAACTGGTGGCGAGAAATGTTGGAAGTGCACAGACAGGCCCACACTCTTAATCTTATTTGCTACTTACCTCAGGGTTTTCAGGGGAGGAGAGATCAGGAGTCGCAGTGGGCGTGGCTTGCCTCTTAAAGGGACCAGGGACCCAAACCATAACACCTACCAGGATAATAAAGGAATAAGCTTCTGAAAATGTAAGTGAGCTCCCTTAGTGAAATGTTTGCATTATAAAAGTTGACATGGTAGTGATGCCGTTTCACAGCAATAGAAAACCCTAACTAAGACAATGACTGACTGACTGTTGGGTCCTCTCCTGTAGCTAACTGTTCCTTTTTGTCAACCGGAGTTTTGCCTGAGCTCAGGGATCAAGTTTTCCTTCCTTTGCAGTTGGGGGTCTCACACTTCTCATGTGTATCTTTGTGCCCAACAGACATTCTTACGCCTCATGTTTACACGTATTCCTTTTATTCTATCTCTGAGCTCAATACACATTCAGTAAAAGATGACCTACGCTGGTCAACTCAACAGCTTGGCTGCTCTTGAGAGAACAGTGTTTTAGAGACACTGAGGATCCTAATGGTTTAAAAGTCACTGTGTTCCGCAATCACAGCCTCTGTGTGTGGCGTTAGAGAAAGCACATGTGACCCATTCCTGTCATGATCGTGGTGGCCTTGAGTAAGGGCTGTGGAACTCCTGTGGAATTCCGAATGACTCTTAAATTCTCTCCCTGATGCATTTATTCATGGCAGGCTCACAAATGCTCCTCTCCTCTCACCAATCTCTCAGCAGCAACTTCGAGGAAATGGTTTAATTATTTAAAACACTTGCTGCATACTTAAGAAAACACCAGGGAGGAATGTTCTAAAAGAAATACTTTTAACATATGAATTTAGAGTCTGAGAGGATTACCAGCCCAATGAAGACAACAATAATAAAAAAGACGCAAACAAGTGGAATGTTTGGTTTCCTGTGAATACAGCAACTGATAAGCTTTATTTCTTCTGTCCAATTTATTTTACCTCCTTGCTTTAAATTGAACGATGTTTACTCTGTTATATATTGAAGTAATGCGTGCCTAATTTCAAGAAAATGAACACAACTCTCTGAAATTCCAATTTTACTAAAATGAACTCTATCCAGAAAAGTGGGAAGTGCGTAGAAAGCAAAACTGTGCAATAATAAATGTCTTTCCCCCACCTGTAAATTACTGCCCAGCTTGGCTCAGCGTCTCCCATTTTAACCTAAACAGCGGTTTGTAAATTTGAGCTGATTTTTCCTTTTGGTAAGAAACAATAAATAGTGAGACTCCATTGGAGAACAAAAAAAAGCATTTTTCTTGTATAATTCTTTTATAAGAGGATTTCAATTTGTGTTTAATTTCTTTTATTTTAATTCTTCCTGTGTGTTTGTTTGCCTGATTGTTTTTCTGAAGAGAGAGAATAAGAAAAGGCATGGCATTGGGTGGGTGGGGAGTTGTGCAGTATCTGGAAAGAGTTGGGGGAGGGGAAACCATATGAGAAAATAAATATATTTTCAATAAAATAAAAATACTTTGCTGAAAAATAATTTCAATATTTTTTAAAAGAAGCAATAAACACCAAGATGATACACCAAAGATTATGAACTACCTGAACTGAGGTCCACATGATATCTTTTGGACTCACACACATTGAGCGTTTTCCAGAAACATAATGTGCACTCAGAAGTTTGAGATTTCATTAATGAAAGCATCAATCTTGCTGTACAATAGTGGGTGACTTCAATCTCCCAACATGCAAGAGATCTTTGTTGCTGTATGCAGTTAATTTTAAGCCATACACTAAAACTCGTCACAACTTTACAGTGGCATTTTAAATGGATGGCTGACAGCCTTTGACAATATTTAGTGCTTTACAGTAATGCATTAATGCTAACTTTAGAAAGCATAGCATAATGAAATTTTATAGCCAATTAAGTTCACGAGTCACTGTCAGCTTTCAAAACTGTAGATGAACGAGAGAATCAGATTTCGAAAGGGAAGAGCCGGCTCCTGCTGCTATAAAACCCTAAGCATTACCATGAGAGTCACACAGTTGCAGAGAGAAATGCTGCATCTAAACAGCCTGCGACAAAAATAAGCTGTTTCTTTTCAAATTTTGAAATACGGTTCAGTCTGTTTGTAGACGTATGCTTTCACTGCTCACGGGAGAAAGCTTTATAGTGTCTGCTGATATATATATAAGGTTACCACTCAGTGGGAAGCCTTCCCAACTTTCACTTTAAATGGTAGGATGGTCCAGAAGAAGTCATGTATAACTGTAATCCCAGTATTCTGGAAGCTGAGGCAGAAGAATAATGAGTTCAAAACCAGTCTGGACTATATAGGAGACCCTGTTTCAAACCCACACCCCTAAAAAAAAGCTAAAAAAGAAAAATGGTGCAAGCTGGAATATTATTACTCTTCACACATGCTGAGTCTTACTCTGGCTAAGGACATAAGCAGTTGGAATAGTGAAAATCCTACCAAGTCTCTTTACTAAGATGCTCTAACATGTTTGAATGCATAGGAATCATTTATGTATGAACACTATGAAGCTGGATCACACTGAAAGAACAATCCGGGAAAAGCAACTTTATTTTGTCTTTCCGTGCCTCTATATCTGTTCGTCAAGATGTGTGTATAAATCTGTGCTGGTTATTTAACAGATAATGGGGAATATCGTTATAGACTGCAAGAACTTCCGGTGAATCTAAAACAAAATCATAATCTATTGTTTATAGAATACATGGGAACAATATAACATTGTATTTACTCACATTTGTATGTGTTTGCATATGTCTGTATGTGTGTGTGTGTGTGTGTGTTTTCATGTACATGGGAATGTGTCAGGTCCACAAGAAACCCCACTTCTCTAAATTCCAGAGGTTAGACAAAAGTCAGCATTCCTTAGGAACTTGTGAAGCTATTTTCCTCTACCAAAGGAGTCATTTTCCCTTGTTACTCGCATAAGAGACAAATGGCTATCTGTTGTGCCTACTAGCATACCAAAGCATTGTCGGCCTCCAGGCTCCGTCAGTATCACAAGTACCTGGCAAGTACCTGGTACACATTTTAGAGTCCATCCTGGCATCCTGGCTGCTCTTCTCAGCCACCTCTCACCAACTTCCTACAGCTCAGAAACTTCCCTCCCTGTAACTTCACATTCTTCTTTTTACCCTGCTATTTTGGCTGTATGCTGTCTCGAGTCTCTGCCTTCATCTCTCTATCTCACTGCCTCCCCCCTCCGCCCCCTCCCGCCTCAACCCTGCCCCCTTTACTCTCTTCTCTCACAACCAGGCCTAATCTGCTGGCCATGTTCACTTCATCTTTCCGGCCTGGACTCTTCCATATGCCTCCTCTTGTTTTCTCCTTCATATCTAAAATACAAACTTTCCTCTTTACCATACTTTGGAACTGTCTTGTTGTCAGTGTATATACATCATGGATGTATAGATATCAGTGCATGGGTATTTATGTGTGCGTGGAGGCTAATGGGTAACTTTGGGTCTCCTCAACAAACACTTTCTTTTTTTTCTGTTTCTTTTTTCTTTTTATTAAAAATTTCCACCTCCTCCCCTCCTCTCATGGTCCTCCCCCTCCCCCCAAGTCCCCCTTCCCCTCCCTCTCCCGTCCAAAGAGCAGTCAGCTTTCCCTGCTCTGTAGGAAGTCCAAGGTCCTCCCCCCTCTATCCAGGTCTAGGAAGGTGAGCATCCAAACAGACTAGGCTTCCACAAAGCCAGTACATGCAGTAGAATCAAAACCCAGTGCCATTGTCTTTGGCTTCTCAATCAGCCCTCATTGTAGGCCATGTTCAGAGAGTCTAGTTTGATCACATGCTCCATCAGTCCCAGTCTAGCTGGCCTTGGTGAGCTCCCATTAGATCAGCCCCACTGTCTCGTGGTTCTGACTTCCTTGTTCAGGTTCTCCCTCCTTCTGTTCCTCATTTGGACCTTGGGAACTCAGTCCAGTGATCCAATGTGGGTCTCTATCTCCATCCATCACCAGATGAAGGTTCTACGGTGATATGCAAGAATTTCATCAGTGTGGCTATACGATAGGGCCAGTTCAGGTTCCCTCTCCTCATCTGCCCAAGGAACAAGCTGGGGACATCTCCTTGGACACCTGGGAACCCCTTTAGAGTCAAGTCTCTTGCCAACCCTAAAATGGCTCCCTTAATTAAGATATCTACTTCCCTGCTCCCATATTCACCCTTCCTCCGTCCCAACTGTCCCATTCCCCCAAGCTCTCCCCATTTTCCCCTTCTCACTTCTCTCTCCCCATCTCCCCTTACTCCCACCCCAGCTCCCAATTTTATCTTGTCTACTTCCAATATCCAGGAGGATAACTATATGTTTTTCTTTAGGTTCACCTTCTTATTTAGCTTCTCTAGGATCACAAATTATAGGCTTAATGTCCTTTATTTATGGCTAGAATCCACTTATGAGTGAGTACATACCATATTCATCTTTTGGGGACTGGGTTACCTCACTCAGGATAGTGTTTTCTATTTCCATCTATATGCATGCAAAATTCGAGAAGTCATTGTTTCTTACTGCTGAGTAGAACTCTAATGCATACATATTCCACACTTTCTTTATCCATTCTTCCATTGAGGGGCATCTAGTTTGTTTCCAGGTTCTGGCTATTACAAATAATGCTGCTATGAACATAGTTGAACAAATGCTTTAACAAACACTTTCTACCTTAGTTTTTGACACAGATTCTTTTATTGAATGTGGCTTCACTAGTTCATGTGGGCTGACTGACTAGTGACCATTAGGATTTTGTCTTCCCCATCTGCTTCCACAGCACTGGTATTACAAATATATGTCATATGTAGCAGCTTACACAACAACTTCTTTATCAACTATTCCATTTCCTCAGATCCTGGTTACAGGTTCTTAATATGGATCTTATGGTTTATTTGACCCTGTAATTATGCTTTTGCACCCTACATAGTGTGATTAGAGATACACACCATCACAAATGGTGACCAATGAAAAAATCAAGAACTCATATAAGTATAACTTTTATATATATATTCCTTTGTTGATGGGAAATTTTAAGATTCCTGAATTTTTTCATGGCCAGTAATTACTTTGAAATAGTTTGGCTAAGGTGTTCTCTGCCAATTGCATGATTGTTAGCCACCATCAGCCTGCAGTGGTGGGGCAAAGAAATCTTCCTTTTACCTCTTTCCTACCAGAGCAAGAAAAAAAGAAAACAAAATTAGATACATTGCAATATTTACAGAGGAGGAGGAAGAAGAGAAAGAGGATAAAAGGTTATGTAATAGGGAAATGCTCTGAGCCCAGTATAAACAGATTCATATGGAAGATATACATTCCTGTTTAATATGTTCCCTCGGCTGTTTTTGCATTTTGGATTTCAACCTTTCCCACTGTGCTCACATTCTCTACTCCTCTTATACCTTCTGTTTCCACATTCTCAAGAGGAAAACATTTAATTCTTCACACTTTCTTATTAATAGACCATTCATGCTTTTCTGGCTTCTACTTGGAATGAGCTTCAGGCCTCCCTATATCTCTAAAAATGTGATGGAAGGTTTGGAATTTATAGAATAGCGAATTATACAGTTATACCTCTTAATCCACACATTTTACAAATGAAGACTGAGCAAATCATAAACCAAAAATATTTTTAAATGCATCTATGTATGCCTGATTTATTTCTTTCAGCTTTATTCCTGAAACAATGAAATATCACAGTTGTCCATGTAGGTTTTTGCTTTGTTTTATATATATATATATATATATATATATATATATATATATATATATATATATATATATATCATACATACATATATATATATTGCAGTTTACAGGTGACTGCCACCATGTTTTCTTAGAGAAACTTCTTAAATATTTGTGAATATTATTTCACTGGGAATCTAGAAGAGAACATCACACAGATACTGAGTAGTGACTGCAAGGCTTTCAACTCTTCATCAATGGACAAAAGGGAGGAAGAATTAAAGTGAGAACCCTTGAAAGTCTCTTTATTGAGGGATGAAATGAAAACAACACATTCACAAATACAAAATGAAGCAGCGCCACTGCCTCTTCATTCACCAGGGAATGATAGGGAAAGCTCCAGACCAGGTCATTGAGCCAAGGCATTTGGAAGCCTTACATATCCAAGACAATGCTCGACCCCCTGTCCTCAGTTCTTTATCTGATCGTGTACCCAGAGAAGACCACACCTATAGTACTACTCATCCCAATACCAATGGTTAAATGTACTTAATTCCCACAACACTTCCTTTTTTTTTGTCATATGAGAAGGGTCTAATCCTAATATAAAGTAATATACAATAAGAGAAATTATTAAGTATTCTCCAGGAGAAAGAAAAGAAAGAAATTGGAAAACTGCAAAAATGGAACTACAACCAACAAGAACAACATCAAGCAAGAAACACGTTCTAGATGTCCAGACCATAGGTGATTGGAAAATGAGAGATCATTCCAATAGTTGTCTTTCCTGAAGAGTCTAAGTCTTTTACCTAATATGCCCTTAGCTAAGATTCAGGAAGATTAGAACTAACTAGTCTTCAACTCTATTAAAGACCTGAGAAGGAAGGTAATATTACCTAAGTAAGCAGTAAGTGCAAGCAAGAAACTTCCTAAAATTGCAAGAAATGACAGAAACAACTGGCTCCTGGATAGTCACCCAATGTTTCTCGGCAACATTAGGGCTTCCATCTTTGGGTATAGGCCTAGAATATCTGACAGACAATTTTCAGAAGCAGGAAAATCTGAAGGACTTTCTTATCTGTCTTGGCAAGGTTTAATAGTTTCTCTCCTTTGTATCTTGCTTGTCTAGATAGACAGTATATTTACTGTCAGCAATTGAGGCAAGAGCAACTTTTTGCCTAATATGCTAGTTTTGCCAAGAAGAAAATAAACTTGATTTGGAGTGTCTTCAGTGCCCAACTTTTTCTTGGGTGTAGATTGGAGTTGCCAGGAGCAGTCATGTCTTATGTCAACAAAATTCTAAGTTATTAAAACACTTTAAATTCCATATTCTGTATGTTTTTGAAGTGTTTAAAGATTATCTATATATGTTCAATATATCCCTGTGTACCTAGAAAACCTAACATGATTATAATAAGTTTGACACACATGGGTAACTACTAACCTGTAATTCTTTTTTTAAAATTTCTTTTTAATTTTTATTTTTCTATTCAATTATTTACACTTCCTTCCTCCTCCCAATTCCCTTCCGTTCCCCCACACTCTCTCCTCCCTTTCCTGCCCTGCTAGAGAGAGGGCCTGGAATCCTGCCCTGTGAAACCTGTAATTCTTATTAACTTATATAGCTTAAAGATGAAAGCATCACATTATAAAAATAAGCAATTTGTAAACAGAAGTATATTTTAAGAATGTAGGTATAAGTATATTCAAAACTATCTTAACCAGAGATAGACGTGTACAATGTGATATGACAAAAATAACCTTACTTTGCATCAATATACAGATCTATTTTAAACATATACAAAGAATAAATACAGTATGAAAAAATAAATTTACATTTGTTTCAATATAGAAAAATATTTTAAAACATAAGTCGGAACATATGTTGAATATAACAAAATAATTTTGAATTTGTATCAATACACAAATTACCTTAAACAGGAATAGAAAACTAACTTCGGATTTTTATCAATATATAAGATTCTATACCAATACAAATTATCTAAAACTGATAGTTCCTTTTTTATTTTGCAAGTAAATATAATAATATACCTTATTATCCTATCATATCTATCCCCCCTTTTTCTTATTCCATATGAGATCCCTGAGTCTAATCTCTATTGTTCTGCCTAAAACTTTATAATAACTTATTATCAATCCCTAACAGATGGCAGTTATCCAGCTTTAAGGAAAACCAAGACCATCCATCACACCCTGCTGTGAGGGGATATTATTTTTTTTAGAATTACTTCCTGTTGTCTGGAAAGATACTGTATCTCTATGGGAACAAGTAAAAGATTACAAAAATTGTTAAATCTCATGAAGACCTGATGTAACATTTGTAGCCAGTATCTGAGTAATGGGTAAAGCTCTCTGAAATTCTTACTAGAGAGGTATAAGAAGGTGGACCATCTCAGCTAATCACCTTGGAATTGTCCTAAGCAACTTTTAGTCCAAGACTGATCTTTCAGTCTTTATAAGCTCAATGGCATTATATGATCTAGGTAAAATTACTGTGTGGGGTTCAATCATTCTTTGGGAGACTTCAGAGATCACTGTTAGGAAAGTTTATTGTTTGGTGTGGAAAATGTAAACATTAATATCAAAATGGAACATTTAAATTTTAAGATAGTATTATATTTAAAGAAATGTTCTAAAGGGTCAAAATTAAATATGATGAAAAAGAGATTTGTGACAAAAATAGTCCTTAGATATTGTTTTTTTTTTTTCTGTCTCACACCAGGTGGTTCTTCTGATATGAGACAGATTCTGAATTTTTCTTTTAACAACATTCTTGGATTTAGAGAATGAGAAAGTCATACTCTAATTCCAAAGTTAGCTTTATTTTCAGTTGAGTCAAGATTACAAATCTTTGAGAAGTAAAGAGATTTTAATTTTTAGGTAGTGAGATTTTACCCTGCAAATAGTATTTGTATCATTAGGCCTGATTTTTCCTTTCTTGGTAATTTTTGTGGATAGTTTTCCCTTCTTCTTTAGATGTCTAGATTTCCAAGGTCTTTTGACTTCCTGAAGATAGGTATTTCTATTTTCTTGTATAGACAAAAACAGAACTCAACCCCAAACCTTATAGGCTGAGTTTTCTTTACTGCATGTTGGCTTGCCTCATCAGTTGACAAACTATCACTTGTTCTTATTAAGAGGTCTCTCCTGTTTGCATCAAATCTTTATTTATTTTGGTGGTGTCCATAGCTTTTCTTCTCTTGTGGAAACAAAAGCAAAACCCTTCCCCAATGTTACACATATCCTGGTTTCCATTCAGAGGTCAACACATCTTTAAAACACATAGGCTGATTTAGTTCAGTAGCATTTTTTTTTATTGTCCAATCTCTATCCACAACTGTTGTTCTTTTATCATCAGCATTTAGAAAATTCAAAGTTAGTAAGGCATTATGTAATCTATCTCTGGGAATCTTTTTTAACCCTTTCTATTTATGAGGCATTTCTTTTAAATTATGATTATATCTTTCTACAACTTCTTGTCCTATTGGATTGTGTGGTATAGCTGTAATATGCCTTATATTATAAGATGCAAAAACTATTTCATTTTTCTAGAGACATATGTTGGAACATTGTCAGTTTTAATTTGTATAGGTATTCCCATGTAAGCCATGACTTCTAAAAGTGTGTGATTACAGAATCAGCCTTTTCAGAACTCAAAGCAGTTGCCCAATGAAATCCTGAAAACATATCTACTGTATGGTGTACATATTTTAATTTTCCAAATTTTGTAAAATGAAATATATCTTTTGACTAAATTTCATTTCTTTTCATAACTTTAGGGTTACTTCCTGCAGATAATGGAATCTGATTATACAAGGAACAAGTAGGACATTTCCTTATAATTTCTTTGGCTTGCTACCAAATGATGGAAAAATCCTTTTTCGGACATTTGCTATTGACATGGTGCTTTTTTTTAAACAAAATTCTGAGACCCCCAGCACAATTCTTACTAATAAAAATGTTTCATTATTATCTTGTGCTAGAGGACCTGGCAAACCTATATGGGATCTGATGTGTAACATATATGAGATTATCCCTATTCCTAATTATTCCCTGTAATTGTATAAATTGTGGAGTTAATTAGGATTCATCAGGAATAAGTTCAGTGGTTTCAATATGTAAAGCAACTCTTTCTTCATACTGAGAGTCAGTGAGTTTCTTGAGGAGTTCTGTTAAATCCATTAATACCATGAAAACGGCATGTAATTCTGAATTATGCACAGAATCATAAGGAGTTTGAGACACTTTAGTTAAATTTCCTAACCTGCCTAAATTTATAACCTGCTTTTCCTGATTTATTTGCATCAGTACAGACTGTAGGGACTCCAGAGATTGGTGTTTCCTATACAATGTGAGAAAGGACCCAATTGGTTCTTTTTATGAATTAAAGTCTCTTGCTTTTGGGATATCTGTTGTTAATCTCTCCCAAAGAGTTACTGCAAGTTTTTTAAATATTCATTTTTCTGCCCATAAAGAAGAAATTCCTCATTAGTAAAAGGTACTACAATTTCTGCTGTGTCCATTCCTGTCAATTGACGAAGTCTTAATTTTCCACTAAGAATCAGCTCAGAAACCTTTTCCATATATGTTTTTAATTTCTTGTTCTGTTTGTAGGATAAAATGTTCATTCCAAGATAATGTTTTCCCTATGCATTAGATTTTCTTTTATTTGCACTCCAATGAAAGAATTATCTTCATACAGCCATACCATAAAATAATCTGGATCAATTTATATTTTTAATTTTATGATTAGTGGATTAGGAAGTCATGGGTCCCAAGATACAGTACCCAGACCAGCCTGGCCAGGTCGCAGTTTTCTGCACAGTATTTGAAATAACAGGTCCTTTGTGTCTCCATGTCAGGAGATTTGAGTCCCGCAAATATAGGGTGGTTGTGAGAGTCTGTATTTGTGGGGATGGGCGAGATTTGGAATAGCAGCTGTAAGCCGACTGAACTTCACATTGATTCATTAAGCTCAGTAGATCAATGTTAAGGAAACAGTGGGTAACCATCCAGGGCTCAATCTTAGACAGTTTTCTCTTCCTGACTTTCCTGCCCTTTGTTTCCTCAGCAAATACCATGGCTTTTCCAGGATTGCTCAGGTCTCGGGCTCATGTCCTGGGAAAAATCATCAATTCAGAACTTACCAGAGTATCTGAAAACGTGATAAGAGTCTAAAAATAACCGATATTTCAGTTGCTGTTGTCTTTCTTTAAAATATATTTATGAGTTGTCTATTTTGTGGTTAAAACTGTGGGAGATAAATTTGAGGTAGAGCTGGAAAACTTGCTTCCCAGGGAAGATGATGAAATTTTGGCCTTAGCATCACTGTCACTGTCCTGGCATTCAAGATGTGAAGGGAACACAGAGACATGGAGAGGAGCTAGTTCCCATACCTGCATGATATGTGACTTAGATCATACTGCTGAGGGGCCTCTGTAGCCTTGGTTGGAGTCTTGGAGGTCTTCTTTGTGAAAACTTGCTGTGTTTCCTAGTTTTCTAAACTCAAATATCCTTAAAAGGAGGTTTTAGGAAAATAGTCATTTTAGCTCTGACAATGAAAAACCAACTTTAGAATGGGTGTGACTCAGATGCAGTTGTTTCTAGAGACAAAGCAATTACAGTCGTGAGTTTTGCAGTCAAGTGACAAAAATGCTATACAATTCTTTTTTTCCAAGAAATTATTTTTTCCCAAATGACTTTAATTGATTACTAATTTGATATAGTATTTTAATCTCTTTTTTGGATTTCTACTATGTCTAGTTGCAAGTATTGACAGCATCGAGTATGTGTAGATTTTGAGGTTGGGAGAAAAGGCATTTAGTTTTGGAGAATGGTTATTAGAAATAGAAAAATGAAAGGAAATTCATGTATTAAGTGGAAGAGCAGAATTTAGCGTCATGACAGGCTTTGAGGTCCAGAGACCCAGCCAATGGGGTCGAAAAGAAATGATTGACAGCTGAAGAAAAATGTCTAATTTCAAATGAAGATTATTGAATAAGCAGTTAACTGACTTTATTGCAGTATAAACACCCCGGTATTAACCATTTTACTATAACTCACTAAATTTAGAAGAAGTATACATAATGTTAGGAAAGTAAATACTTAACTGTATTTAAAGATTATTTATTACACATAACTGGGATCCATGAGCAAGTCTGAAGTACATGCTTTAGTTTCAGATGAATAAAGTTTGCATAGGTTGGGATGATAGGTAGGAATTTCTAATATGTTCTTTTTCTTTTTATTCTTCTTTTCCTCATACCCCAAGCTCTGTACATTTAGAATGTTTTCTCTCATAAGAAAAACAAAATATTGAGTTTTTAATCTGACACTTGAAAAGTTTCTAGATTGTGTTCTATGTGCCTTGTGACTGTTATTCTCAAAATTCCCAGGTTCTTCATCTTCAAAATCAGACAGTTAAGTTATAGCTGATGTCTAACTTATTTTTCATTTTTAAACTTTCTACTGCTATTGCATTTTAAATGGTAAACATCAACCTATATACTGCAAAGTTATCAGCCCTAACTATGACTAAATATGCATACAATTATTCCCACTAACATTCATTTTGAGTAGCCTACATCTTTCTAATAGAAAGTAAAAAGAGAAAATTGGGTTCAAAGAGAAAACAAATTGAATGATTCTTTTAAAGATATCCAGAGTCACTTAAGCAAACATTATCATTTAATACTTACAAAATTACTTCTAAATATAGCACTTTGAAAACAAGAATTGATATGAAGTGGAGAGGAACCTTGCATTCGACCACCAATACAGTGGTTCCATGGAAACAAAACTAGATGAAAACAACTTCACTTTATACATTTTCCTTCAAAGATCATAGGATTACCAAAATGTTATATAGTTATGGAAAAGTAAAATAAAATGGCACTCAAAGAGGAAACAGAGATAACGGTCATATATTATTTCTATTATGATTTTTTATATACTCATGCTGCTAGTTAAATAATTTCTGCTCTTTCTAAATTAAAGAAAAAAAAACCTTTTAAAACCCAAAAACCCATTATAAAAACCTCACTTTTAGGGACAGGACTAACATTAAAAAAAGAGTTGTGTCTAATTAAATTTAAAGGATGGAAATCACCATGCTGGTCTCTTTACAATCTAATACTGTCTGTCCATTGACAGTTTTGCTTTCTCTGTGCAGGGCTGGAGCGGATTGCACGGGACTCATCTTATGAACAGGAGGGAAAGGTCCAATTTGTAATTGATGCAGTGTATTCCATGGCATATGCCCTGCACAACATGCACAAAGAACTCTGCCCAGGGTACATAGGCCTTTGCCCAAGAATGGGCACCATCGATGGAAAAGAGCTACTGGGTTACATCAGGGCTGTGAATTTTAATGGTAAGTCACAACTTTATTTCTATCCTCAACATTAAGCGACAGAGAATTTCACACCCCCTATCTATAGAAGATGTTCGTTCGGACGAAGTAGAAATCCAAAGATTAGAGGCAATGCATTTTGCTCAGAAGTGTGAATTTTTCCACCTGCTTTTCAATCTCAAACATATTTCTGTGCTGCCCTTAATCTGTTCTTGAAAGAAACAAAAGTTAAAAATAACTCTCTATCAATCAAAATAGTCTACTTAAAAGTCGCTGTTTCAGAAATCATTTATAAGGCTCATTCAGAACTGGTGGCAATAGATCAGATTTATTTAAAAATATTTTGCTCATGCCTTTATTAGTGAAGACCTTCTAGAAATTTGTTTTTCATCTAATATTAAGCTTATTAAACACTAAGCTATTGAGGAAAAATGGGTGAAGTTACTTTAACACTCCAACACTGTTGTATGTTTAATTTTATGTCTATTTTTTCTTGTATTTTCTTCAATGATTTAGCCATGTGGTAGCAAGGATTTTAGCGATGCAGTGTAGATATTTTTTTTTTAAACTGTAGAAGCAGAAATACTGCTTTTGTGACTGTCACAAGAACCCAACTCAGAATATGTTGGATTCACAGTACTGTTGTGAATTGCTGAATTGTCTGTCTGAAATGATAGAGTTAGTGAATGCTACTGTCCTTTTATGAAAGTGGTAATGGTTGCTGCCCACGACTTTGACCATCATTTTCAAATAAAATGATAGAATGCTCCAAACTGTCTAATCCTTTAGCTTGGCTGTAATCCACACAGTGGACATGCCTTCGGGCCATGCACAATGCCACACTGTCTATCACAATACACTGGGGTGACCTCAGCTGCCAGCCTTTCTCAAAACAGCACAAGGTCATCTTTAATTTAGAATTCAAGTGGAAATGCCATCGCTTACTTTGTACTGGCAAAGTAAGGAATAATTTGGTCTGCATTCCGTACAGGACACCGTCTTCTATAGCAAAATTTGCTAGAATCATTCTATAGCATTAATTCTTTCGTTAATATAAACACTAAGGGGAGTTTGAAAATAATTTTCATGCAGCTATAAAATTGAACAAAAGAGGATTGTTACAATGTAAAGTTATTTACTCTAATGTGAGGTTAGGGAACACTTCATTTCTCCAACAGAGTTAGGAAGTGGGAAGAAGAATGCAAATGAGCAGATTTTTCTCAATAACTGAAGCTCACCTCTGAAAAGGAAACATGTTAAAGAAACACTCAATGAATGCAATTTAAAGGTGAATTACTAATTTTACTTTTATCTTAACCATGCATCAAGGGCTAACCCTTCTTGATGGCTTCAATTATTATACTAACCTCTGATGTAATGATGCAATTATGGACTATTAGAGAGTGTCTTAATGTCTAATAGCTGTTAAGACAATTTGCCTCTGGACTCCAATGATCCCTGAGTTCTTTAATCTGCCTCTTATAGGTTAACTCACTTCTATATAGTCTGTCACTGTTTCTGGGCTTGCCTTATATTCTGATTTCTCCCATAATCTTCTATCGTTAATTTACTAGATGGAGAAACAAGCATAACTGAATTAGGGGGCATTTATTGAGCATAGATTAGGTTCTCCTTTATAATAGGTACTAAAGATATTTTACAAGTAACATGGACAAAATATAGAGGAATCAGATTTATTAGAGAAGGTATTAACCTGATAAAAACAAGAAATTGTAATGATAACAATTACAGTGGGTTCTGAAAGAAAAGAAAATGTTATTATAAAGTTTATATAGGGGAGATCTAGGGCCGAGAAGAGAGGTGTTTCAGACAAGGATGAAGCCGAGATATCTCCCATATAAACCAGGTATGGTCTTGTAGAAACTTCTGAGACATGTACACTTGTACTGGAACATATGGAATCAACGTAGGACTATGCTAGATGCAACAGTCCACAAGCTCCAACTTGGGTCTCAGGAAATACATAACTTTTAGTGTATGAACTTGCAGGGGAATTTCTCCATGGTTGTTGAAGGTGTGTTTGATGAGGGCTAAAGTTTGTTTGTTGATGATACAGGGGGAGAGATTGAAATGTAAACTTAAGTAGAAGTTAAATAATTATTTCAGTTTTCTGGCCACTAAAAAAAAATCTCAGTATTGAACCACCTACTAAACTTTATTCATTATTTATACCATGACTGCTTGTGATATTTAGAAGGGTATATAAATCTATTCAAACAGAAGTGTAACATTAGAGCATTAATAAGGAAGAAAACACTTGAGTTAGAAACTCAAGGACTTATTATGAAATTTTAATACAATCAAAGCCTAAAAGAGACCAACAATAAAATCTGTGGGATGGGGCAAATTCTAGATAATCTCGAGACAATACTCTTTGAAACTCTTCCTAAAAAGAGGTATATCCTGGGCCTTTGGCAACCAAATACGCAATGTTATTTAACAGATTTTGCAGCCACAGATGAAGCCTTCTCTTTGACTGTTTTGCATAAGTATAATCAAAGCTAAGAAACACAAGTGGGTGTTTCATGAGAGAGGCTTCCAAGGACGGCAGGAATAATATTCCTTTCACCATCCACTGATGTGGGATGTGCTCTGTTGTGATGAATGAATGCAGGAAGTTTGTATCCACTGTTTTTACAGTTCTATTCTCTACATCATGCACTGACACATACAATGTTTCAGTCACTTAGCATAAGAATTTCTGCGTTAAAGTGATTGGCAAAATCAAGGCTTCCCTTAGATACTAGCTGGCCTTAGGAGCTCATTAAAGGGTCTCAGTGACTATATGGTCCTAATTTTCTAGCCACACATTTAGACTCAATAGTTTTTTGCAGGATTTTCATAAATTGTAAATAGATGTTTGGAATTTGAATTTTCTTTTAACATCCCAGCAATCTGTTGTTTTGTGTCATTAATTGGAATCTCTTTGAGTGGATTGTGCTGGCAATGGCCAGTGATCTCACTTAATTGGACCAGTCAAGGACTGGTTGTTTGATAGATGTCAGGGGCCATACTAAATATTCTTCAGGACCAGTTTTTATTTTCTTCAGAGCTCAGATATGAAACATGATTAATAAAAACTCAGAGATAGATATTGGGGTTCAACATGAAGATCCATAAAGCAAAACAGCCGGTCACTAACTCTTAACTCAACCTTAGTCCAAAATGGCAATCCTGCCTTCAGGAATCTCAGAATGAGACTGTGTCTGAGAGCTGTTTCCTCCTGTCTTATAATCCTCTCTAGGTCTAGGAATAAAGGTGTACACCACTCTGGTTAAAGGCATGTACCACCTAATTTCTATGGCAACTAGTGTGGCTACTGGGGTTAAAGGTGTGTGTTAACATTGCCTGGTCTGTAAGGCTGACCTGTAGGGTGTTTTACTCTTTGCTCTTCAGGCAAGCTTTATTTATTAAAATACAAATGAAATGCCATTTCACAGATATGCTTATTTAGGACTAAAGCTGCCTAAACTATATGGTAGCAAATATGTTTCAGGAACGTTCTAGCAATATTCTTAAAGACTGTTTTTTTTTTTTTAAAGTAAGCTTTGGGCATTGGTGGTGCACATCTTTAATCTCAGTACTCAGGAGGCAGAGGCAGACAGATCACTATAAGTTTGAGGGTAAACCTGTTCTACAGAACTTGTTCCAGGACAGCTAGGGTTGTTATATAGAGAAACCCTGTCTCAAAAAAACCAAAGGGGAAAAAAAGTGAGCTTTACAGGGAAATTTTGCATAATTTTACTGTCATAATCACTGAAATACAAAATGTTCTTTCAAGTACTTAAAAAGAGACACCCAGAATTGACCATTGGATAAAATTATTTAATAATGATCATTTAAATACTGAATTATGGCTGTGTCAAAGAGAAATTACATCTTAGAAATAATTTTACCCTGCTGTTTGTTTTTTACATTAGTACTGGGAAATACTGTTTTATTTTGTCCATTGGACTCTTAAATTTGAATGAATAAAACCATGCCGTTGGTTTGGAGGGAGAATCTTCTACTCTGTAAATAGGAGGCGATAAAGTAGCCCAAACAACTGGGTGCTGTGTAGACTGTTGGTGTTCCAGGATCATGCTGTGTAGACTGTTGGTATAACAGGATCATGTTGTGTAGATTGTTGGTGTTCCAGGATCATGCTGTGTAGACTGTTGGTGTTCCAGGATCATGCTGTGTAGACTGTTGGTATAAAAGGTTCATGCTGTGTAGACTGTTGGTGTTCCAGGATCATGCTGTGTAGACTGTTGGTGTTCCAGGATCATGCTGTGTAGACTGTTGGTGTTCCAGGATCATGCTGTGTAGACTGTTGGTATAAAAGGTCCATGTTGTGTAGACTGTTGGTGTTTCAGGATCATGCTGTGTAGACTGTTGGTATAACACGATCATGTTGTGTAGACTGTTGGTGTTCCAGGATCATGCTGTGTAGACTGTTGGTGTTTCAGGATCATGCTGTGTAGACTGTTGGTATAACGGAATCATGCTGTGTAGACTGTGGTATAACAGGATCATGCTGTGTAGACTGTTGGTGTTCCAGGATCATGCTGTGTACACTGTTGGTGTTCCAGGATCATGAGTAAAGTTGTTCTCGCTGAGACTGTAACCAAGAATAGCTACTTAAGCAACAGTGTGGAAACACTTAGTTTAAAAGATCATGTATCTTATAGTGTCTTTTAAAATTGAGTGTGTAAAGAACATGCTAGAATTTAGGGTCACAAACCATTATATCTTCGATCAGCATTATTCTATTACAGTAGCTATTTAAAGATGATGTAGTCAAAGTACTGAACTGAACAGTACCCCTTGACAACAAAAGCATAAGCTGCGATAGTAGTTTTATTGATTTTAATCTGATTGATTTCATGCATTGCTGGAACTTTCATTCCTGAATCTGTATTGTAGGCACGTTCTGAAACCCGGTGTCTGTAGAACTACTCTTGATTTCCATAGGTGTTTATGTCACTTCTCCTCTCTACCTGGCCAAGACTTGCCTTTTAGGTTACTTTTATTGTGACTATTTGAACAAAACGTTCTTTTTATAAATTTTTAAAACTCTAAGATCTATCATAAGAAAAACACAAAGAGAGAAGTTCATTTTTTTAAAGTTTAAGCAACCATGTCAATTCCTTACTCCAAAATGATAAAATATTAATAATCTACATCTTGTATAGAATCAAAGATTTTCCAGAACAAAAGAACTATATTTAGCATAAAACATGTTGGTTGGAATTTCAGAGAAACTGTCATTCCTTTTGGCTTTCCTTGAGCTCAGTTTAGGGGAGAGAGAAGCATAATAGCATGTATTAAAAAGGATTATTTGTTTGTTTGATAACAAAAAACAACCCAAACTTGCGTAACTAAGGTAACACAAAAATTTTATGAAAACATGTCAGGAAAATTCAAAAAGGATTGTGAAATATTTAAGAAAAGAAATGGTTCTAATGAAGTAAAAACCAGCCCTCTGTTTCTGTTAGCTCTTTTTATTGTACTGATTTTCTTACATTTTATCTGCAGAGCAGCCCAAGTACATAGCTTGGATGCAGTTCTTTTGTTTCAGAACAACAAGAACAGAGACTTATGATGCCATATATATATTATATTTCATTATACATGTATCATACTAATATATATTATGTATAATACATAATGTTTCCTTGCTGCAAAGTCTCAATTCCAACTTTGAGGCAATGAATCCTCTGAACAAACTCAGATCAGACAGCCGATACTTTTCAAAGCAAATGGGACATGCTGATTGTCAGGGTGCTGCCTGGGTGTGAGGGGGTGTTTACACCCTTTCTTTCTTAGTATAATCTGGAGGTTGAAAGAAAAAGAGGGTCATATTTAGGACTCGGAGTTTGGTTGCTTCATTGGTGACAAGCATTTCTTAGGCCGAGGCAGACACAGCTATGACTCAATCACTATCTGTGGGAAGCAATGCAGATTGCAGTTATCAGCTCTGGAGTTCTATAATGCTAGACTTCACAGTCTGGCTGAATTCCCTGATGCCTAGTGTGACATGCCCCTTAACTGAACTGAGAGGTGGTGGTTGCATTATTACTATGCTCAGCTTTCTAGGATAAAGACCATTTGCAAGAGACAGGCAATAAAGTGAAATTTGTCAATGTTTTCTTGAGAAACTTTATTCATTTTAAGAATTTAATTCAATAATTCTAAAATACAATTATAAGTCTCTGAACACTGTAGTCCAATTAGGAACCAAATTTGATTTGCATAAGATATCTATATCTGTAGACTCATATTAAGATATGCTCTGCAGCCATGCTAATAGGTCAAATATGATTGATATTTTATGATACTGTATAAAATATAAATTGTATTGTTGTAATAAGTACAAAATAACACATGTAGAAAGAGAATGGATTTTAAACATGATAAAATACAGTTCTCTCAACATCTAACCAGTATGTTTATAGTTATTTCTATTGAGTAGATTTATTAGATATATTGACACTGTCATTAATGTCCTGTAAATTAAAAATATTATAACAAAATAAAAAATAGCAAAAGTTATTATTAAAAGAAAAAGATTATCATTTTGCTTTCTTCATTAGATTTAAATAATTTGATCAGAAGATGATATATTTTAAAAATTAAAATAACTATTTTAGAAAATAATAAGATAAGACATAAATGTGAAACATCAAGAGGCTTCTTATACAATTATTACTTTATTTAACGTCAATCTCTGGTACTTCTTTCAAAAAATATTAGAATGTCTGGGAACAAACTGAAAATAAAATAAATTTAATATGAAGGTAACTTTGACACATTTGAAAATGTGTCAAATGAGGAGAGGAGATAATTATTAGAAAAGTTTCATAGTAAATCTACATTGTTGCTCAGCAAAACTACAAAAGAAAAAAGAATATTTTCTGAATGTTTAGATAAATAATATTATAAAATTTAATGGTTAGAGTAAATGAGAACTATTAACTAAGGTTATTTTGAAGATATTCTTTTTGCCAAGCATTTAACATGGACACAAATATTAAGCTTTAAGATTATAATAATCTGTCTAGTATATTACTAGTAATAAATACATAAGTTGTGATAAATGGACCTTGATAACAGAAACAGGTAGTTACTATAATGAAAGAAATGTATACATTTATTACCAGTATGAGAGATTTTGTTTATAGTGTGATGAAAACATATTTAGCCTTCTTTTGGGAAGGTTAACCTTATTACTATTTGTTTACCAATTACAGTAAAATCAATTGAAATAATAAGTGAGACTATTTGGTTTTGCATTTAGCTGGAAAAATGATGAGTGTGTGTGTGTGTGTGTGTGTGTGTGTGTGTGAATGCATTGCGATACAAAGATAGAAACTGAGAGAGAAATGATCCCATCTAAATAGATAATTTAAACTTTAGGAAAATAGAATATCTTTGACTTTGTTTAAGTTGAATATTGAATGTTATAAAGCCATTCTGTACAACTGAAATAATTTTATGGATACACTAAAGTTGTGTGTAAAGAATTAATATTTAATAGATTAAAGGACACATAGATTGACATAAAATACATTTCCAATGATTAACTGGTGAAATTCGTGAATTATAATAAATAAGTGAATATGTTAAAATTTTATAAAGATATTAGATCCTCTACAATAGACTCTTTTCAATAAGCCAAGTCTATAAAAATTAAATTGACAGCAGTAATTATTAAAGGATAATTATTTTAAGTATTTCAAATACATGAGAATAGATGTGGATATGATTTCTTTGAAAGGATAAATTGATCAGTACATTTCAGGAATTTTTATAAGAGCTAAGCCTTTAGCGTAGAGTCCAGGTTTGCCTTGAAGTTGCTCTGTGGCTTAGCTCATGGTGATTGGTTATTCAGACTCAGCTTCTGCTGTGCTCGGAGTACAGGTGTGTCTATACCTGTACTATACCTGGCTGGTTAGTATATCATATCAAATCCTTATTATTTGGGGGAACATCTATCCTAATGACATTATTTGAAATATTTATATTTGCAGACATTTATTGAAAAAGAATGGAAACATTATTATTCTGTTTTTACTCAAAAAATACCAACATTATGCTGGATGTGGTATAAGATCATGACTGAGCCGTGGATTTGAGACTTTCGCTGCCTCTGCCTCTGACACCACTTTGCTCTGTTGTGAGTCCACCCTAACCCTTAGGACATTGCTTACTCAGATTATAGAGAAATCGTGGAAATTCTGAGATTTCTTTCAGCTCTAAATTCTCTATAAATCCTTTAAAAAGAAATTGTGTTAAAAAACATAATTATAATAAATTTTATATTATATTTATAATATAAATATAAAATAAAATTTATATTATATTTAATTTATATTGTATAAATTTTATTCTACATATATTTCATTAGCAAGTTTACAAGGCACAAAGCAGAAGGGCTCTGCACTGGGCAGCATGAGCATAAATAGTAACAAACCGTGGGTTCTGAGCTGTCAAATTTCATAACGTAACAAAAGAGGCACAGGAAGTTGTTATTAACAATTCAATAAGTGACATGTTGGTGGCATGGACATGCAAAAGTTCCAACAAGGAGAGGTTTCGAAAAGACATAAGTGATGCACTAAGACAACAAAGCAATCAGGTTACGTCAGACTGAAACTGTGTGCTGAATGCGACATTTCCCCATACAGACACTTCATGGATACAGCATGAAGCTAGAGAGGATCACAATAGGAAGCACTGAACATTTATAGAGTAGTGTGCTCAGGGGACCACTTGAGTCATCAGGCTGGTGGGGTGACGTTGGATTCATTTGAAATTACTGCCAGACTCTGCTGTTCAGATGTGGAATACCAGGCAAAGAGGAACTGAATTAAGTGTTTTGAATAAGATTTAAAATTCTAGGGAAAATGTTGCAGAAAATAACACATCAAGAATTTGAAGACTGATTGAATGTGGATGAAGGCAAAGATGCTGAGTCTAAAGACAACAGTCTAGGTGAATAGTATCTGAAACCAGACAGTAGATGTACTCAGGAAAGGGAGATGGGCCTGCCCTCACAAGCTTCCCTAATTTTCTCTGCATTTTTGTGACAGACCCACAGTTGGAGTGATTTCAGTATTATTTTGCACTTTTGCTATTGATTAAATTGATACTACTGGCCAATTCATTAACTTCTATAAGTAGAAAATTATGGCACCATTGATAAAAACCCAGAGACAGAAATTGGAGTTCAATTTGAAGCTCAGAAAAACAAAACAGGCAGCCACTGGCTCTTTCCTCTGCTTCAATCTGAAATGGCGATCCTGCCTCCAGGAACTCAGGATGAGACTGTGTCTGAGAGCTGTCTTCTCCCATCTTATATTCCTGTCTAGAGCTGGGATTAAAGGCGTGCACCACTACTGCCCAGTTTCTATGGCAAACTGGTGTGGTGGCTACTGGGATTAAAGGTGTGTGTCACCACTGCCTGGTCTGTAAGACTGATCAGTGCTGCTCTTTTACGCTCTGAACTTCAGGCACACTTTATTTAATAAAATACAAATTAAATATCACTACAGAAGATGAAATGCAGAAGTCACAAATTGAAATAAAATGTCATTGTTTTAAGCAATGATATATGCTTTCTTTATGATTAAAGTTAGCTTATCTACTAAACAGAGATAAGGCAAAGTCGAGCATTTTGAAGTGATTATTGAGCCTGAAAATACTGTCCTTTATGGTAACTACCCAATTTGAAATTAATCCAGAAAGCATTATTAATAATTTGGAGGTATGTTACATATTAATGAATGTGGTATTGTACACGTACGTGTTTGGTGTGTTTAGTGAGCATGTGTGTGTGTGTGTGTGTATGTGTGTTGACTTGCTCATGCTGTGCATATTTATATATGCACATTTATATAGGCTGCATGCAGGTTGATGTCTGATATCTTTCTCCATTGCGCTCTACCATATTTTTTCAAAAAAGATCTGACACTAAGCCTAGGTTTCATCTATTCAGCCTGACTGTCTGGTCAGAAAACTGAGACAAGGTGCTTTTTCTCCCTTATCGGAGTTTCAGACCCAGGCTGCTCTGCTTGGGGTTCACATGGGTGCTCCGGTATGAACTAAAGTTCCTATACTTGCAAAGCAAATGCTTGGTAAGTACTGTGCATGTCCCAACCCACCTTAATGTAGAAATGAACAGTTTGTAGCTTCCTGTTAGAAATACCCACAGATTTAAGAAAAGTGAACGTAAAGCACTGTAACACTGAAGATAAATGAACAGGGGTATTTGAAATTAAGTAATTTTTATTTCTTATTAAGAAAATTTAAATTGGGTCACAGAGTATTAGTCTGAAAAATTGAATCATGAAGAAACTCTGTAGCAAAATCATACCTATCTCTGTTTTCTGAGTAACGTACTAAACTGTGGATTTTGGAGGTCAGTTTTTTTATAGCAGTGAAAAATAAAGTTATCATTGTTTTACGTGTTTTCTTAAAATAAGGTATAGCTTGAAGGACATAGTTGGAGCTATTTTAATTTTAGGTCTTGCTCTGCTTCATGAATTTATACTCTCCTTTTACTTACTGTATTTTTTTAAAATCACATTTATTTTTATTACAATTCTATTTATTTATTTAATGTGTGTGTGTTCTCACATGTTGTGACATACACGTGTGGGTCAGAGGACAGCTTGTAGAAGTGAATTCTCTCTATGTTGTCGGTACTGAGTATTGAACTCAGGTCATATGACTCGGTGGCAAGATGCTTTATGTGTTGAGTCAGCTCCCTCATTCTTTGTCTTGGGATTCTTGTCAGCCCTCATCATCCACTGCAAACAGAAGGATGGGGGATGAACCCATCCCAGAGAGAGTTGGGCTCAGTCTTGGGGGTTGAGACGCGACTTGAATTTAACTGGGATACAGAACTCAGCCTTGGATGAAGAACGAGGAAATAGTTGAACAAAGTCTGACAGTGACAGAGATTTCAGAAGGTGTTTACAGTTAACAGCTTGCGTTTTTCACAGTGACCAGAAACTCAAGCTTTAGACTCAGAATTAGAATCTAGCCTGGTAATTTGTCTCTCTGTGAAACCCGTTTCAAGTAATGAAATCATATTAAATGGTTTCCTTGCCTTTAAAATATAGAAGGTTGTAGACAGATATTTCCTGTTCCTGATTTCCTGGTCCCAAATAGCTGACTGAGTGGCTGATTATAAATTATAAATGCTCAGCCAATAGCTCAGGCTTGTTGCTAACTAACTCTCACACTTAAATTAACCCACATTTCTAGTTATGCTTCGCAACATGGCTTATGACTTATTACCTCATTTTGTACACATCCTGCTTGCTCGGAGGCCTGGCTGGTATCTCTCCCGACTCCTCCCTCCTTCTTCCCATCATTCTCAGTTTGGCTTTCCTACCTAACTTCCAGCTTTCTACTAACCATTGTGAGTAATACATATTCATAGTGTAGAAGAGGGTTGTTCCCCAGCAGATGGTAACAACATAGGTAGTATATATGTCCCTAGACTTCCTGTGAATTTATAAGCATACAGCTACCATTAGAAAGTATTTGATAATGGGATGATGGACTGGATGGCAAGTACTATAAACAGGGACTGTTTCATCAATGGTGCTATCATGAAGGAAGCGCGTGTGTCACCCTGCAAGAATGGAGATCGGCGGCTGGAGACTGAGGATTTAGCGATCTTTCAGAGCAGCCAATTTCAGAAATGCAAGTCAGACATTGGAGAAGATGCTCCTGTTTTACAGAGCCAACAAGATTTGCCCACAGTGTTACTTAGGCCCTAGGATATAAGGGCAGAAAAGTTTATGCTTTTGCCTTTTCAACTGAAATGGAAAAGTTTATCCCTGTCAATATGAGTGTGCGACTTGCATGGAGCAGATTGAATGGAGCTCATTCTCTCTCTATTTCCTGTTCCTTTCAAAATTACATACATTCCTCTTTTAATGAAAGAAGGTATTTAATGGAATAGGTCCAATGTTATAAGGGGTAATTATTTTCTGATACTTGCTTTCAGCAAGAATCTGCCTGAAAATGAAAACGGAGCCTTGATTATTTTTCTCTTTAAGGTTATTAACTCTTATAATTACATTAAGTTTTAATCACAAAGTTAGTTAAAAGTGAAGGATGTGAATGAGAAAAGGTCTTTTAAATTCTGTTGAACAATCTTTAGAGTATTTGGTTCTCTTATTCCTTTGGATATGTCCAAAAACATAAACAGTTAATAACTCCCTTCCTTCCTTCCTTCCTTCCTTCCTTCCTTCCTTCCTTCCTTCCTTCCTTCCTTTCTTCCTTCCCTCCTTTCCTCTTCTTCTCTTCCTTCCTTCCTCCCTCCCTCCTTCCCTTCTTCTCCCTTCTCTCTTTCTTTCTCTTTCTTACTGGTTTAGACTTTGCTGTCTTCATGTACTATCAGATCTGAATTTCCAATTTTATCTCTTTTAAAGTGTTTATTTATGGAATTTGTGTAGACATGTAGCACTCACATAACAAACACTGGAGAAATGCCTACTGTCTATTTAATATGCCATTTGTATTTCCCCCTTTCCATCTCACCCTTTCCCTGCTTTGTTTGTTATATCTCAAGTTTCTTTTCTCCCCTTCTAAGCTCTTGATGCACAGACATGAGCTCGAATCCCAGCTCTCCCACACGGGCTTTGAAATTTTGAATCAGTCAGTTAAATCTTATAAACCTCCATAGTTTCATCTTTCGATTGGAATAATAAGCACGCACATTTTATAAACATTTTAACGAGACGCGGCATGTTTAAGGGCTTAGTGCGACACCTGCATGCTGTGAATAGTCAGCATATGCTGTTATTTTTCTCTCTGCCTCCTGAAAATAGCAACCCTCTGAGTATGCCTACTGAGCATTGCACAGACTCGGGAACCACCCAATTACACAGATATTTTTACAAACTTTCTCTGTATACCTTAGATACCAAACATCTGATTTCTCCTATAATTAGAGACGGTGTGTTGTCTGAAAGCAATTTATCATTTCCTCAAGGTTTTATTAGTTTTCTATCAAGATTGCTTAGGATTTCTTCTCCTCATTTCACTGGTAGATACTTAAGCCTTTCATTTGTTGTTAGAAGCTTAGGGTGAGATAGGGGAATAAGAGGGTAGAACACCCATACTAATCCATTTTGCCTGGGGTGAAATGACAGGATTGATGGGGGAAGAAACTGTGGCTTTAAATAGCACCCATGTGATCTGTACTAGGATACAATATACCTTCCTTAGAGATACTCATGGTGGAATCTCTTCTATTTACAAGCGAGAGGAGAGAAACATAGACTCCGTGAAAAGAAGTTAACCAAAACTTGTTGGTCACACCCAGCTCAAGCAGAGAACTGTACAAACCCATAACTATGCTCACAGGTCAGAGTAAGGCCCACGCTATAGAATTAGATAACGATGAAATCTGTATTCATTTTGTTCTTTTTCCGTTAGTGTATGGCGTGTGCTTGTCTGGCTCTGTGTATGGGGAACAGTGTATTCATTCAGACCGTAGATAGACACTGGGCATCTAATGTCGTTCTCCACACTATTTTTGTTTCATCATCTGTTGGTGACTCAGAGACCATCAGTTCAGCGAGACTGGATATCTAGAGAACTCCAGGGGGCCTCTTGCCATTGCATCCCCAGTGCTATAATCTCTGATAATGCAGACCTGCCTGACATTTTACAGGGGCAGTAGAAGAGATCTGAACTCAAGTCCTTTACTTGCGCAGTAAGCACTTTTGTAGATTGAGTTGTCTCTTTAGCCCTCTATTCATTTTTCAAATGACAAATGAAAATTCAAACTTTGGCAAATGGATGGGATAAGGTATGCGTTCATAAAAGGTAATAATTTCTAAATTACTTTTAATTCTGCTTAAGAAATCTCTAAGGTACCCTAGATCCTCTTCTTTCCTTTGCTGATTAAGTTTTATAGGAGACCATATAATTTATATTAGCTCCTGAGAAGTGCTGAGAAACTCTGTCCTGCATAAGAATAATAAGAATAATTCTAAATGCATTCTTTTTTAGTTTCTTGAAGCATTCTTAACTTCTCTTCTGTCCTTTGCTTTCTTATGTAAACATTTTACATGTGTTAATCTAATTTATTTATTTATTTATATATTTGAGGCAGTGTCTCATTACATAGCTGCAGCTGACAAAAAACTTACTCTGTAGACCAGGTTGGCAATGAACTCGTAGAGATCCACTTGTCTTTGCCTCCTGATTGCTGGGAGTAAAGATGGGTCCTGGTGACTTGAGTGAAATGTTATACTCTGTCTCTCTACTATCTTTTTGCTTTATTTAAAACTAGAGGAAACAGAAAACCATATTTGTTATTATTTCTTCCTTCTTATTATTGTAAGGAAAGTATAAAATGCCTGTAGGAAAGCTATAAGAGCAACAGAAAACTCAGGTCATCCAGAAAGAGAATATGAAGTACTGGTCCAAACCCATGAATCTTAAAGTTACATTTCTACTTTAATTTAGTGATTTATTTTAAAAATATTTTTCTTTTTCTTTTTTTTCTTCCTTTTTTTTTTTGAGACAGGGTTTCTCTGTGGCTTTGGAGCCTGTCCTGAAACTATCTCTTGTAGACCAGGCTGGTCTCGAACACACAGAGATCTGCCTGCCTCTACCTCCTAAATACTGGAACTAAAGGCATACACCACCACCGCCCAGCTAAAAAACATTTTTCTATTCTGACGTTTTATTCATTTTTCCTCTAGAATGTTTAAATCTATTTGATCTGCTAAGATCAGCAATGAATAGATAGCAGAACATATAACAAAACAATATTTTTACAAGGATATTATTTAAAAATGATAAAAGCACACAATAATAATAAAGTTATATATAATCATATGTGCCACAGTTATTAACATTCTGATCTCATGATTTCTGTTTTATAAAAATAAGTTTAGAATCACAAAGTATAATGAAAATAAGTGCAGTGCTGTTTACTATTATACACATGTTTTTCTTAACACCTAAATGATTTAGGGATGGAGGAGGAGGTCCTGGGAAGATGTACGGATAAATATGTTCAAAATACATTGCATGTCTGGATGAATTTCCCAAAGAATAAAAGCATATTTATTTAAAACCAAACCAAAGCAAACCCAAAACAAGGTTGTCTGCGTCAGTTACCACACATCTCCTTGTTCGCAGAGCAGACTGGGTTTCCTGCCTTTGTATTATCTAAGTGAAATCTCTTTACCGTCTGACTTCATTTCACTTCAGTTCCAGTACAGAGCGAGCAAAGGACAACTCCGCTAGCAATGTTAGATTCAATTATTTAAATTTCCTTCATTAGCTATTCAGTATTTAATTTTAAAGCCCAATGAACTATTTTATAGAATAATAACATTTAATATCTATTAATGAGGTTTAAATATATGGAGAATTAAGTTTTTATTACAATACCTATAATTTCTTTGAAAGTGGTAAAGAGAATATTAGTTAAAAAAAAAACACCTTATTTTCTTGAAAAACCAATAAAAAAAACCCCCAAATCCTCATTTTGGATATGCTGCTATCATTTTAAGAAGAATAATATACTTAATTTTTAGGAAGTTTTATTTTCACAGAAAGATGGAGTGACCAGCAGAGGAATGTCTGTAGCTGACACAAGAATTCATTATGGACATGTGTTTTATGGGCTTTCACCATTATAATGACATAGAGCCAATGCTGTAATATCAGGCAAAAGAAGTTCTATTTCCCTAAAAGTCCCCCGTCATCCATGTAGTCACAAAGACCACTTCCCCACAATTCCTAGAAATCCTGTATTTCTTTTTTAGTATCTCCATCCATGTAGTTGGAGTTATAAGACAGCCTTTGTAGATTGCTTTCTTCCACCTAGAAATAAATATTTATGTCTTTTAATGTCTTGGAAGTGAGGGTTTCAGAAACACATAATAATATTTCATCATTACACTGAAAGGTATTTTTGTTGCTTCCAAGTTTTGGCAATTGTGAATAAAGATTCATGGGCAAGTTTTTAGACAGAGTTAAATTTTCAACTTTTTGAATAAATATCAAGGAACTTCTTCCTCAATAAAGTTTATTGCATTCAATTGCTGAAATGCCATTAGAAGGGAAGTGAAGTTGCTTTAAAGACAGAACTTAAAGTGTATGTGTATTTATCTATCACCATTTTGTGTTTTGCAAATTGTTAGGATTGAAGGAGTACGACTACATTGTTACCTAAAAAATTAGATAAATAAAAACATAAATTGAGTACAAAGATAGTTAATAAAGAAATTGCTGCATAGACACATACTTCAGAAATATTGAACACTTGATTTATACATGTTTACATTTGGCATGAATCCTGACATACATTTCATCCGTCTTCCAGGGAACAACACTCTCATGACTTTCTGTTTTAATTTGCAGCCCAAAAAGTACTTCCTATGGCCTAATTTCATCAGTCTTTGTTCTAGACACTGAAGAGAAGGAAATTGAACTGTTGAACATAATTATCCAGGATAAAATTCCCAAACAACTAAAAACATCAGTGCAAGGTTTGCCAACACGTTCTTTTCTCCCCAGCACGAAATCCTTTCCCTTTACCAGGGAGCAAAACACATTGGCTTTCCCCAGTTCAGCTATTAATGACAATATGTCAGAGTTGTCACAAACTGTGGAGGCAATAATTCTAGAGTGCTAAGGATACATTTGAGGAAAATGCTGTGTTCTCCAGCACTCATTGCTGCCATTTCCACATACACTTAGAAATAATTTTCTATCCATACCTCTATATCCAGAAATCTTATTGGTTAGTTTTCATAAAGCTTCAGTTCTTGGAGAGAGAGGATAAGATATGGTAAGATATGAAGCTGGTTACTTCTCTTATTCTCTGCACATTGACCAGTTGTGGACTTCTGTATGAATCACATCTAGAAGCCTGTCTGTTGATGTTTGAGAAATACATTAATCTGATGGTGATTTTGTATGTACATCTGTATAATTTAGGAAGTACCTACCTAAGGTGGTAGAAAGATGGTAAGAGCCAGTGGCAGTGCACATACGCAGCAAAACAGTATTTGCCAGACATGGTTGAGTCCTTGCACACAGGAGCTCACAGGGACAGCGATTGCATGCACAAGATCCGAACGGTCAAAAGCCTAGCTTGGATGGAAGAGAAAATCATGAAGTCCCAGACCTAGCTGAGGAGCTGCTGGCGTCGATGGCTGTTGGGGAGAGTCAACTTTCCTCAGGGGTGTAACCTCTATGGGGCTGCCCGTGTTTCTGGAGATAGTTCTGCTCCCATGCGCATATAGTCAGTTTGTAAATGAATTTAGAAAAACATGAAGTCAGGAAAGTAGGGTCATGAGGGGGTGAGAGAGAGAGATTGAAGGGGAGGGAATGCAAAGTAGATTTTTCAAAAGCTTTAGACTGATAGTTCAGAGAATTTTTCCAGGAGCTATTTAAATAATTAGTTGTTCATAGCTTTCTGATCTTGCTGAATAAACTTCCATTAAAATTACAAATGCAGCTGATACGTCTGTTTTATATACAGATACTGGCTCTAGATGAGGAAGAAGAATGATGTTTTCATTGTTGACACCATAATTAATATTTGAACAAGAAACTTTTCTTAAACGTGGCCTATCTGTATATGTAGGGACTACCAGTTATTATTAAAATGAGATTTTTATAGCAGTAATCTTATAATGCTGTCTCTTTTTATACCTTTATAGGCCAAATGCTTCTTCAGTTTGTAGCATCTGAGCCTTTCAATGGGACTTCAGATACAAAATTTACTTGATACTATTCTGGACAATGATTTCCTAATAGTTGAATAAACAAGTACTGTATTATGTTGGAGGGAAGTTATTTTAGAATTTCTTGAAACCTCCTTTTTAAAAAAAAATAATGGGATAGCAGTGTGTTTCACTGTTACTGAAGCAGAAAATAACTGATCTGCAAATGTCCTAGGAGTCTCTGTATATGAATTGCTTATGAAAATAAAAGAAAACATTCAAGAAACTCAGGATGGTTTCAGATCAGTGGCTTTTAGTCTTGAAAGAGATCAAAACAGAAAGAGAAAACCAACAAGCGAGATTCCTTAAGTTTACAATAGAGTATATTCATGAGTATGTGCAAACAAACACATCTCTTACAAACAGAACGTTAAGAAGTATAGAAATATATATGGAAAGCAAGGTTATGTCTATGTTTCCATGCCAATATCATGAGTAATTTTTATAACTTCACAGGGCATCACAAAATATTTTAATTCTTCATATATTTGAATAGCAACACGGTAAGCCAAGGGACTCCTGAGCTTGTTAATTTTTCACTGCCACTTATAGAAAATGTTTACAGAACCACTACCTATGTTATTGCACATTTATTATTTTATTTTAATTAAGTAATTAATTTTTCCAGCCTATTGCTTCTCCTCTCCTCCCAGTCCCTTCCCCCAAACTCACCCCATCCACTCCTCCTCCTTCACTTCAGAAAAATGCAGTTCTCCCACTTACATCAGTCAGTCATGACATATGAAGTTGCAGTAGAACCTGATACCTCCTGTGCTATTTAGACTGTACTAGCAACCCAGTAAGAGGGAAGCGTCTCCAAAGCAGGTAACAGAGTCAGAGATAGCCCCTGCTTCGTCTCTAAGGAGTCCCACAAGAAGAACATGCTACACAACAGTAACGCATATGCAGAGGTCCCAGGTCAGTCCCATGCAGGCTCAGTAGTTGTTGGTTCAGGAGTCCCTATGAGTCCAGGATAGTTGGTTCTGTAAGTTTTCTTGTGGTGTCTTTGACCCCTCTGGCTCCCACAATACTTCCTCTCCTTCTTCTTCAGGATTCCCTGAGGTTCGTCTAATGTTTGACTGTGAGTCTGCATCTGTTTCCATCAGTTGCTTGGTAAAGCCTCTCTGAATGCATTTGGGCTAGACACCAATCTATGAATATAGCAGAATAGCATTACAATTCATTTCATTGCCCTCCCCGCCCCAGTCATGTTTGCTTCTAGATCACCGGCTGATTTGGCCAACTTCTGGGTCTTGGCCTTCCAGACAGTATCAGGGTTGGGGCTTCCTCTCATGGTATGGATCCCAAACTGGACCAGCCATTGGTTAGACACACCCATAATTTCTTTGCCACCTTTACTTCTGCACATCTTGTAGATGGGGCAAATTGCAGGTCAAAGGTTATGTGGCTTGGTTGGGGTCCCACTCTTTCTAGTGGAAGTCTTGCCTGGTTACAGAAGATGGCTGGTTCAGTCTCTATATCCCCCTTGCTGGGAGTCTTGACTAGGGTCACTCTGGTAAATTTCTGGGAACTTCCATTGCACTAAGTTCCTAGCTCATTCCAGAGCTGCTGCTACTTTGAATTGTTTTTTCCAGTACTCTCGCCATCCATCCTCCCTCAGCATGGTCCCTTCTGTTCCCACGCCCCCTCACCCCCCCATCCAGACTCCTCCCCTCTCCACCTATGATGAGTATTCTCTTTCCACTTCACAGTGAGACTCATGTGTTCCCCCGTGAGCCCTCCTTATTGCTTAGTTTCTATGGGTCTGTGAATTGTAGCATATTTATCTTTTATTTCACAGCTAATACCTACCTCTAAGTGAGTAATACTGTGTTTGTCTTCCTGGTTCTGGGTTACCACACTCAGGATGATTTTTTTTTCTAGTTCCATGCAAATTTCATGATGTCATTGTTTTAAACCATTGAGCAATATGCCATTGTGTAATGTGCCACATTTTCTTTATTAATTCTTCAGTTGATAGACATCTAGGTTGTTTCTAGTTTCTGGGAATTAAGAAAAAAGATTCCATGAACATAGTCAAACAAGTGTCTTTGGGGTAAGATAGAACATTCTCTGGGTATATGCCCTAGAATGGTATAGCTGGGTCTTGAGGTAGGTCAATTATCAATTTTCTGAGGAACCCCCATATTGATTTACAAAGTGGCTGTACAAATTTGCACTTTCACCAGCCATGGAGGAGTGTTCTCCTTGCTTCACATTCTTTCCAGCATGAGTTGTCATTTGTATTTTTTGATCTCAGCCATTCTGACAGGTGTAAGATGGAATCTTGGAATCATTTTAATTTGCATTTCCCTGGTGGCTAAGGATGTTCAACAATCCTTTAAGTGTTTTTCTGCCATTTGAGAATCCTCTGTTGAGAAATTCTCTGTTTAGTTCTGTACCTCATTTTTTTTTAATTGGATTATTTGGTTTGTTGATGTCTAGTTTCTTGAGTTCATTATATACTTTGGAAATTAGCCCTCTGTCGGATAAAGATCTTTTCCCATTTTGTTGTCTGCCATTTTGATCTTGTGACAATGTCTTTTGCCCTCAGAAGCTTTTCAGTTTTATGTGGTTCCATTTATTAAATGTTGATCTTAATGTCTGCTCGACTGGTACAGAACCAATGTTCATGGAGCTGTCTCCTGTGCCAAGGCATATAAGGGTATTCCATACTTTCTCTTCTATCAGGTTTAGTGTATGTGGTTTTATGTTGAACTCTTTGATCCATTTGGCTTGAGTTTTGTGCGGGATGATAGATATGGATCTACCTGCATTCTTCTACATGCTGACACCCAATTAGACTAGTACCATTTGTTAAAGATGCTTTGTTTTTTTCATTGTCTATTTGGGCCTTTAAAAAAATCAAATAACAGGTGTCAATAGGTATGTGGATTTATATCTAGGTCTTTAATTCAGTTCTGATATCAACCTATCTGTTTTTATGCCAATACCATGTGGTTTTTATTACTATTGATCTGTAATATAGCATGAAATCAGGGATGGTAATACCTCCAGGTGTTCTTTTATTATAAGGAATTGTTTTAGCAATCCTGTTTTTTTTTTTTTCATGTGAAGTTGAATATTGTTCTTTCAAGGTCAATTTAAAGAATTGTATTGGAATTTTGATGGGAATTACATTAAATCTGTAGGTTTTTTTGTAAAGATTTTTTGGTAAGATGCCCATTTTTTCTATGCTAATCCTACTGAATCATGAATATGGGAGATCTTTCCATCTGATATCTTTTTCAATTTATTTCTTCAAAGAATTGAAGATTTTTCCATACAAGCCTCTCACTTGCTTGGTTACAGTCATACTAAGATATTTTTTATTACTTATGGCTATTGTGAAGGGTATTTCTTCCCACCCCGGTTTCTTTTTTCATTCCGTTTATCACTTGTATATAAGAGGGATATTGATTTTTTTAAAAAAAATAATCATATATCCAGCCACTACACTAAAGGAGTTTATCAGCTGTAGGAATTCCTTGGTAGAATATCTAGGGTCACTTATGTATACTATCATATCCTCTGCAAATAGGGATATTTCCTCTTCATCCTTTCTAATTTGTGCACTTTGTGTCCTCTTGATCTTCTTTAGTTGTCTTATTGATCTAGCTAAAACTTCAAGTACTATATTGACTAGATATGGAGAGAGTGGATAGCCTTATCTTGTTCCTAATTTTTGTGGAAATGCTTTATGTTTCTCACCATTTAATTTGATATTGGCTATTGGCTGGCTGTAAATTGTCTATACTATGTTTAGATATGTTTCAAGACTTTTTATCATGAAGGAGTGCTGGATTTTGTCAAAGGCTTTTTGAGCTCTAATGAGATGATTATGTGGCTTTTTTTCTTTTAGTTTTTTTTATATGGTGGATTTCACTGACCGTTTTTGTATGTTGAACCATCCCTACATCACTGGGATGAAGCCTACTTGATCATAGTGGATGATCTTTTTGATGTGTTAGTGGATTAAGTATTCCTATAGGTTTGCTTAATGTTTGGTTGTGGGTCTACATCTGTGTCCATCAGTTACTGGATGAAGTCTCTCTAATGACAATTGGGCTTAGTGTTAGATTTTAGTTACTGGGCCTGGAACAGTACCAATGGTAAAGTCCCAGGAGCTGGTACAGGTGCTGCCATTATCTGGAGGGCCCTTTGTAAGTTGGTTTTGGTGCAGGAAGGAGAAATGAACCTGCAAAACATGCTTGAAAATGGGTGGGGTCAAAATAGGCTCTGGAGACTGTTAGTTTACCAGAGTTTTTGATACAGTAGAAGTTTTTCTAGGAACCTCCAAATGTCTGTAAGACAGCTGGAACAGATGTACATCTTAGTATCATAGCAAAAGGCTATAGCTATGCATATAGGAGAATATCATTAGGTATTTATATTTACATTTTTCCTCCAATTACATATTTTGTTCTATAGGCCCTGGTGCTCCAGGCAGTGTCAGAGGGAGGCCTACTCTCCTGGCATTGTTTTAGAACAGACTGAACATTAGCTGGCCATTCCCTCAATAAAGACTTCTATCATCTTCATAAAGTTGGTTTTATTGTTATTTTCATATGCTTTGGTTGTGTTGGAATATTCAGGGTTTGATGTCATAGGATAACTGGGCTCTGTTAAGGCCACATTGTCCTGTCCCTGGCATTCAGGCATTTGGGTTTGGGATGATTATTTGTCTCGGTGTTGTTTCCTGAATTTTAACTTGTTGGATGAGTGTTCTTGTTCGTTGGTTTGTGTTTCCTCTCTGGTATTATGGCCTAAGTGGTCAAGTATCTGGTGACTGATGAGTCTTCCAGTCTTGCAAGGTTTTATGCAGATTACAAGACCTCAGGGGTTTTGGGTGCCAATGTTGCCTCTGGGTTTCCAAGTACCTGTCTGGTATCTGGTGTTCTGGGTACATTCTTGGTCTCCAAGATTCATAGTTTGACATGAGCTCCAGCATAGCCGAAGTGTTCTGCCATGGTTGTGAGCTGGGATATGGAGCTCAGGGGAGAGGATGCAGTTGGGCCTGTTGGTTCAGCTTTAGGGAGTGTTAGCCGGCTATGGGTAGTTCTTTCCTTGGGTCCCTGGAACAGGCATCACCTCAGGTAGTGCATAAATCTGCCAAAGTTGTGGGCTGGAAAATGGAGTCCAGTGGAGGAGGTGCCAGAGTCCCAGGACCAGTCTGCCTCTGGGAAAGCAGCTATTATTTATAATGTTATAGTTAAACAACTAGAATCAAAACTGTTTAAAATATTGTGAACAACAGCTACCACTTTAGTTCACCTTTATAGCACCAAAATTTGGAGCAACATGGTCTTAGATTAATGCAATGAGCTATTTCGAGTGTTAAGAACCAACTGCAGGGCTTTAGGGAACACAATCTGGAGAGCCTTGACAGAAGCCCTGTCTTTCGTTGACAAATACCAGATTAGGTGATTCATTTTGATAGTGCAAGCGAATAAGCTTGGAGATTTATCAAAACATAAAGATATTTCAAGGGTTCCTTAAAATAATAACACCTGATTAGTCTACCTATCTCTGGCACTTGGTTAAAATTAGGTATAAATTGTTAAATGTTATGCTGTGATCCAGCAATAGTTCTTTAAGGCTTTAAACACTTCGCTTTATGGATAAGTGAATCTGATTACTTAATCACTGTGATTGCAAAGAAAAAAAACATAGTTTCTTGACAAGGATAACAATATCATAAATATATAGAATTGATGAATTTGAGTTATTTGGAATGTAAATTTAAAAGGATCAAATACACTGAACTAGGCAGCCTTTACGGAAAACACTAGTTTGTTTCAAGCTTTCTATTGTTTCCCTGTCTTCACAATCTTTAAGTTATAAGCCTCTTACTAGTATTTGAGATAAAAATAGTATTCTTTACTTGGCATTCTTATTCAAACAAATTATTTATATGAACACGAGAGGCCTGTAAGAAAAATACCCCAGACAGTTGTTTAAATTTCTTAACCTTACTACAGATATTTGATGTAAATTTGAATTTACCCATACTGAATATATTTGGTTTCTAGTAAAGTCAAGCAATTGCTACAAACCTTAAACAAATTTTCAGTTCTATGTTCATTCAATGGTTCAGATATCAAAGGGCTCAAAGCAGGATAATGTCCTGAAGGCAGACAATTAAAACTGTTAAGAATGTATTTATTCTGAAGATTATTCATGCAACAGATTGCTAATAAGTGGTTTCTATACCTTTGTCAGAAACTGGACAGGTGAAACAAACCATCCCTTTGCGAGCGAGCAGTTAACAGGCAGCCTACTACATCCCCCCAATATTACAGTTATAAAGCAGAGATGGTGGAAGAAGAGGGTGGTTGAATTGACTCTGTAGGAATCAGAGAAGGTGCTGTCGGGGTGGAGGTATTTGAACCAAAGTTGTGATTATAAAGAGCCTAGGAAACACTTGTTCTTCTTTGCTTTAGATAGTAAAGAGATTTGCTGTACCATGCAAAATTCACTTATCCCAAGAATTAGATGTTTTTTTTTTACCAATATGTGTATTTTTTTAAATTCTGAAGATGGTTTTATTCTTTCAGTGTTAAGGCGACCCTTCACATAGTTCCCACTGTGTGAGCATCCAAAGTGGTCCAGGAATGAGTCTCTATGGGATTCCTCACCGCACACTGCTGCTGTTGAGAAGTACCAATTTGAAAATATAAGTGTTTTCTTTGAAATTCATGTGATAGTACTGAACACTGGAAAACTATTCGGTCATACAACCGTGTCCTCAATTTTAATAGCAGCTGTTGGAAAGCAGATAGTAGAAAGTATTATGTTAGATAACAGTCATATTTTAATCATTTCTTTGATTTTTGAGATTGTATATAATGTATATAATAATTATATATAATAATTACATAATTTCCACCTTTCCTCTATTCCCTCCAATTCTTCCCAAATTGTCCTCCAGATTCTTTTTCAAATTCTTAGCATCTTTTGTCAATATTCAGGCTAGTCCCCCTTTTAGCTGCCCCTACCTAGCAAGCCATTAGCCTATTGTGGGTTTTTATAGAGAGCAGCCTTTCTCCATCTATTCATTTCCTCCCTTCTCCAACCACAAGTAGGAGGCAGTTGGTTTGGAGGAGCCAGACACAATTGTGACCTTTGTGCACTTCCTATTCTGTCTGAATATGTGGAATGAAGGTTTTTATTAGTGGCATCGGCAAAGGAAAGCTGCAATAAGTGCTCAGACATCTGAAGCAGCTTGGTTTTCTCTGCTGTTTTTTTTTTTCCTCCCCAGTGGAAGTGCTTTTTTCATACACAGCTACAGAACAAGGATGGCTGTCTTGAATTGAGAAGCCCAGGCACAAGCTTGTCTAGTTCCGCTGAAAATTGGGCCCTGATGTATCCCTTTTCCTGATGAAGCTAGGGACAAGGAGACTTCTGCAGTATCTCTGTCAATTAGGAAGTTTCACTATGGAGTTTGAAGCCAAAGCCACCACGAATTCAAGCATAATTGTGCCTTTCTTTGGCTAGTTGAGGTATACGTTTCCTCGGAGACCTCCATAAAAAAGGAAGCACTCGCTAAGTCCAGGGGGACCTGACTATCCTAACTCTCATACCTATGCAATGCAAGTCCTTCACAGAGCCTGAAAGTAAGGGAAGTCCTTTAAAGAGGATGAAATGAAGGCGAGACTTCGCAATGTGAGCGTGAGCACGTACACATATGATGGCGAGGTTGGAATAGGTATAAAAGGTATCCTTCAACACATGATAGTCCCTTCTTCTGTCCATTGTAATACAAATGGGAAACGAGGATAAAACAGCAACAGTGACATAAATAAACTACACAACAGTGCAAAAGAGAGGAGCTGCATCTGCGTGCTGCTGTGTGTGGCGATGGACAGTTCTTGACTTGAAAACAGTCTCTTTTTCAGTGCCTTGTTTAGCCACCGTGATCTATTTAGTGGTATTTTATCATTTATTTCTCCGGGAAGTTCCAACAGAAAACATGAGGTTGATAAAAAATGTCAACATTTATTGAGTCCCTGCGATGTGCCAGGTAGATTTCTGATATATATATATATATATATATATATATATATATATATATATATATATATATATGTGTGTGTGTGTGTGTGTGTGTGTGTGTGTGTGTGTGTGTGTGTGTATCTATATCTATAGATATCTCGTATTTTTATCATATCATTTAATCCTCAAAATAACACAACAATAAACATTGGGAAAATCGTGTTATATTATTTGTGCTTTAATAAATAAAACTTGCCCGAGATCAGAGGGCAAAGGAGCCGTGCTAGTCAGCTATACCGGCCAGGGAGTGGTGGCCTCCTATGCCTTTAAGCCCATCATTAGAGAGGTGGAGACAGGAGTGTTATGGCTGGGTAGAGAGAGGCAGGAATGGGAAGAGATAGGAACTCAGCAGAGTATGAAGTCTGAGGTCGGAGGAGAGCAGGATCAATCCTTTGTCTGAGCATTGGCAGTGAGAGCATCTCTCTAGTGACTTGGATGCTTTGCTTCTCGGATCTTCAGGTTGAACCCCAATATCTGTCTCTGGGTTTTTATTATTCATCCTACATGGATGCTCTTTACACCATTTCTGAAGAAGGTGAGGCATTGATCCACCTCCCTTGCCTGACTAAGTGGTGCAGCAGGATTTGAGCCTTTGAAAACTTGCTTAGTTCATAGTTGCAGCTCTAATTACTGTGGTGATTATGGTAATTGCCCTGGTAATTGAGGTATATCACATTTAATGATAACACTATTGGAGAAGTAGGGGGACTTGTTAGGGAATAAAAACTTGTCTAAAAGAGAAAACAAAATCCTTTACAATTTAGATTAGACCTTGGGACTGCTGGGGTCAGGTCTGTTCTTGTAACAGTGTAGAATGTGGAATCAAAACAGGCTGAGAAGCACAGTTCGGGATCTTTCAACTGTTGAAAACAGTGCATCAAACAGTTATGAAGTCAACCCTATTATAAGCATAGATGAGTCTTAGATCTAAAATGTCCATGGCTTTCTTGAGGCAGAGAAAGATAAATAAAAGTTTCTCCCAGAGAAATAGTTCAAAAAACCATTTCAATGGAAAAAGCGTAATTCTATAAGATAACACACACTCCATAAACACTCATACACACTCACTCTTACACAAACTCACATACACTCACTCTCTCTCACACACACACATTTGCTTTTTCACACACACTCACATATAGTTTCACAACACTCACTCACACCCTCACACTTACAAACTTACATACACTCTCCTCTCACACATATACATACATTCACTCATACACACACACATTTATATCCTCTCTCTGTCTCTCTGTCTCTGTCTCTGTCTCTCTCTCTCTCAAACACACACACACACACACACACACTATAAATGGCTTCCTTTCTAAGTTTATAATTTGGGGTTCTACAAAAATGTGATTGCAGACATGGTTTAGAATATTTTCATCACTCCAAATATGTCCCTTCAACCTCTTTGCATTCGCTCATTCTTTCATGCTGTTATGGGAACCAGTGATTTGTTTCCTGTGATTAGATGTATCTATGATTAGAAGCAACGTTTTGCAACTTTTGTGCCCAGCTTATTTCATTTAATTCAAAACCTTTGACACTCATGCATGTTATTGTGCCTTCATTTTCATTGCTTTTTTATTTTTACATGAGTTTACCAAATTTTGTGTATCCATTCAGCGGCTGATGGAAATTTTAATTGGATTCGTTTTTCTTTGTATGTTCAAGAATATTCTAGGAACATTCAAGGACAGCTCTTTGGAAAGGCTTATCTTCCTTTTGCCTTTCTGTAAATATTTGGGGCTAGAATTTTAGATTGTTTGGTAAGAATGCATTTTAACCTAGTGAAAATTTGTGAATCTTAGTTTGGGAGTGTTTGCATCATGTGGTATACCAGTAGGAGCACATGAGTTTTGCTCTGCTCTTCCCCAGCATGTGAGAGCATCAGTCACTAAGTCTCAGCTATCCATGTAGGCTGTGGCTTATCACGATGACTTTAATTTGCATTTCTCTAATTGTGTGTAGTCTTACTTCTTTCTGTGTACTTATTTTCCACTTCTTAATCTTCAATTATCATTTCAAACATTTTGCTCATGAAAAAAAAAATTGAGTCTGTGACTGTAGAATTGGATCAATGGTTAAGAGTATTTTGTGCTCTTATAGAGGGCCGGAGTGTGATTCCTAGCACCCTATGGCAGATCACAACTGGTCCAGTGGATCCAGTGACCTCTTCTGACCTTTGCAGACCCAGACATGCTTGTGGTTCACACACATACATATAGGCAAAAAAAATCATAAAATTAAATAATAAACCTAAAACATACATAGAATCAAGCCAGGCACAGTAATAGTAAATACCTTTATTCCAGCATTTGAGAGAATGAGACTGGTGGATCTCTGTGAGTTTGAGGGTAGCCTGGTAAACAGAGGGAGACCCTGTTCCAAAAAAGAATCACTTACCATTATTGATCTGTAGAAATCTTTATTCAGTCTACAAATTCTCTATCAATTGGGTATATAATTATATATAACAATTATTTTACAAGTAAATATAACATAGCAGTGTTTTTTCATTCTTATAACTATACCATTTGACAAACAATTTTATTGGCAGTCAATTTGTCAATTTTTTCTCTACTGTATTATTTTTTCTAACATCAGAAATTTGTGCCCCTCTCAAGATTACAAATATCTCCAATGTTTCCTTTGATATTCTTGATGGTTTAGACCTAATGTTTAAAGCTATGATCCTTGAAAAAGTCACATTTAAATATGGCATGACGTGAGGCTTGAGGTTTGATTTTGAAATATGCATGCCCAGGTGTTCTCTACCATACAGTGAAGAGATTGTCAGTTCTTCACTAGATAGTCTGTGTATTTGCTGAGAATGACTTACACGTGTGTGTATATGTATCCATCTCTTGACCTACCAAACTGCCTCAATGATCTATTTGTCTATGCTTACTTTTAATATCCCACTTTTATTGTAAGTAGTTTTTTTTTTCTTACTAAGAACTGAAAAAGGTAAACAATCTCATTTTAGAAATGTTGTTTGAGAGAAGGGGTGAAATATGACTTTAATCCCAGCACTTGAGAGAGAGGCGGATCTCTAGGAGTTCAAGGCTAGCCTGGTATACAAAACAAGTTCCAAGACAATTATGGCTGTTATACAGAGAAATTTTGCCTCAAAAACAAACAAACAAGTAAATAAAATAAAAATCGTTATTTGCTGTTTTTCCAGATATGTGTCAGTATTTAAACTTTTTGATCAATTTCTAGAAAATAAGCTACAAAACAGAAAAAAAATCTGTTTTAGTTTTAATTATAATCACAATGAATCTATGGATCAGTTTAATTAATAGAATTTTAGAGATTTTATGTTTTAACATTTTCACTTATTTAACTTTTAAAGCCTTTGTCTATAATGATTGTACTTTTCAATGTAAAGCACTTATATATTTGGTTACATTTATTTTTATTTTCCTATTTGAGAAGGTCTCATGAGTACAATTATTTTAAAATTTCTAACTCTAGTTACATTTTGGCAGTAGAAAAAAATTGTATGTTCTTCTTTTGTCTAGTGACACATAAGTTCTCATTTATTTATAAATTCTTCAGGCTTCTCTGCAACAAACATGGTATTAACAAATAAAAGCAATGTAACTTCACCCTTCCTTGTTCACATAGAATTCACATCTTCTCTTTGGTTTTCAGCACAGGCTAAGTCCTTTGGTTGAATGTTGAATAAAAATGATAAAGGAGGAGATAGATTAGAGGGTAAACGTATTTGTGACATGATAGTGGGAACCTGGTTTTATGCCTAGAACACATGGTTGGAAGAAAACTAGTCCATATGAGTCTTCACCTCTTACACACACACATATGCACACACACAGAAAACAATAGCATCTGTATATATGACTATCCTTTGGCAGGAAAATCTTTCCCAGAAAACTGAAGGGCATCTTCAACTTAGTTCATCTGAAAACAAACTACATGAAAGTAGTGAATATGGTCTTGGGAAGACACTGAAGATACATATGACTGATACACTGCCTAAAACCAATAAACTGCAATGCAGTGTGAGCTGACACATGCATTTAAAACAACGTGTCTCACAAAGTAGGGTAGAAATATTGAAAGAACAGTCACTAGATGAAGGTTTATTGTGTTCTGAGTTCTTTATGTTCTGTCACCAAATATATATAAGTTTGGAATGAATGTCTTGTATGTAAGATAATTACCAAGAGCTTTAATGCTTATTACCTAACTTTAGGTATGATCATTTTAAATTCAGCTTTTTATCAACAATTACAAAATTTTTAACTCAGCATACATTTCTCATGGTGAACTCAATGATATAAAAACAATGTCTAATTTAGAAAACTTCATTTAGTTACTTCAGACAACAGTGGATGAATTTCTTGTTATTCTTAAATAACTTTCCCTCCGTTATGAGTGCTTTATAATATTAAAGAGTATACAGAAATCCTCATGATTTGTTAATATAATTTCAGTACTATGAGTACTATGATACAGAAATATTTTGATGGGCATGAGTGCATATTGAGGTCTTGCTGTAATTTTTCCTAATTTACAAGAAATATGGCCCCCAATAGTATGTGCCAATTCTCCTAATATTATCCACAGTGAATTTGAAATATATTTCTGGTTGGCGAGACAGATGACTCAGTGAGTGAAGCTGTTTTCTTTCAAAGTTGGCAAGCTGAGTCAACCTCTGGATCCAAGGTTGAAAGGGGAGCACGAACTTCTGCAAGCTATCCTCTGATCCCACATGTGTGCCATGAATGGTGCATGCATGCATGCACCTACATATATGAATGTGTCCAGATCAATCCAGATGTTTTAGAAGATGTTAAAGAAACATTAGATGAAATGCACAACACCCACCCTCCACCCAACTCTGAGTCTTTTCTTTCATCACAAGAATGAGAAAAACAGAGCATATGAGAAGCAATCTTGAAAAAAAAAATCCAGCGTAAAGAAAAATTCAATACTCATGATTTTTAAGAGATTAGGTTTACAAACAGAGGCTGCAGTGTTATTGAACACAATTGAAAAAGAATAAAAATTCACAGTTAAGATTAGCCATCACAAAAGAAAAAGGGTTTCATATCTTATGTGAATGGTTGATTTTATTAGGAAAAAAAAACCCACCAAAAATGTAAGGGTAACTAATACCTTTAATATAATATGTGAAATTGAGTGAATGATTTCAAATTTGGATTCTTTAGAGTTTCTGTGGATCAGTGAAATGAAAATATATAGAAGGTTCCCAGACTCACACATGTGAAATGGGAATATGTAAATAACACTAACACCCATATATGCATCTCTGTGGCAGGACTTATGTCTTATAATTTTGGGCTCCTCACTGACATGGCTTATTTAATCAGAGATAAGAAATCGTGTTTGAATGAGCAACACATAGATTATCACATTTGTGTACACAAGGGATCACATTCAATGACAGGAAACATCAGAATTTTGTTTTCTTCCTATCTAATTATGAAAAATGTCTCATGGATCTTCTTAACCAGCTCTCATTTCGGCTCCAGTGCCCTTGACACTTGGTTAAACAAGGGCCAGAGAGATGACTCAGTGGCTGAGAGCATTTAGTGCTCTAACAACTCCCAGACTGGGTTCCTACCATGTGAGCGGCAGCTCAAAACCGTCTGTAATTCCAATTCCTAGGGTTCCAGTGCCCCTTCTGGCCTCTGCATACACCAGGTACACAGTAGATGCACATAAATCCACTTAGGCTAACACTCATACACATAAAATAAAAATAATAAGGTTTAAAAAACAATTAAACAATCAGAAGGCTTTAGGGCCCTTTTTAGGATCCATTCAACATTAGAATCTAAAAATGATGAAAAGTTAAAGTTTTAATTCATTAAAATGTTTATAAATGATTTATGTATTTTATAAATAATATCATAATGTATCACATTAAAGAAGAACTTTATTTTGAGAAAAAGTAATTGGTTCACATTTTTATGTTTCTTTAATAACTGGAGTAATAGAAAGTATAGACAATGTCAATTGTTTCATTTATAAACTTTAAAATACATGCATTTGCCATAATTTCCTTAAGGATACAAAGACAGAGAAAGTAATGATCAACTGTGTCTGCATTTCACTTCAGTTACACACTATCTTCTTTTTATCCTTATGATCATGCTATTGTTTTACAGTAAAGTCTTAATAATTTGTCCAGATGATCAGTGTAAAATATAACCTAAAGTGGACCTTTTTTTTAAATTAATTTATTTATTTATTAAAGATTTCTGTCTCTTCCCCGCCACCGCCTCCCATTTCCCTCCCCCTCTCCCAATTAATTCTCCCCCCAGCCCGAAAAGCAATCAGGGTTCCCTGTCCTGTGGGAAGTCCAAGGAACCCCCACCTCCATCCAGGTCTAGTAAGTTGAGCATCCAAACTGCCTAGGCTCCCACAAAGCCAGTGCGTGCAGTAGGATCAGAAACCCATTGCCATTGTTCTTGAGTTCTCAGTAGTCCTCATTGTCCGCTATGTTCAGAGAGTCCGGTTTTATCCCAGGCTTTTCCAGACCCAGGCCAGCTGGCCTTGGTGAGTTCCCGATAGAACATCCCCATTGTCTCAGTGTGTGGGTGCACCCCTCGCGGTCCTGAGTTCCATGCTCGTGCTCTCTCTCCTTCTGCTCCTGATTTGGACCTTGAGATTTCAGTCCTGTGCTCCAATTTGGGTCTCTGTCTCTGTCTCCTTTCATCGCTTGCTGAAGGTTAATATAACAGCACATGTATCCATCATTTTTTGATATTGGGATATTAGGATTTATGTGTTGATTTAAACATAAAAATGGTAGATTTTATTGGCTTTGTATTGTAGCACAACTGTAACCTCTATATTGAAAATGCTATTTTTATCTATGAAATAGTTATATCCCTTTAGTGGTGTCTAGTGGCATGACCATATATTCCGGGCTCTGTTTTGTGATAGTCTGCTATTTAAAGATGAAGAACTTTATTTATCAAAGAACTGCTCATTGGATGTGCAGCACACACCAAGTTCAATCCACTTCACATATATCAAGAGACTGAGTTTTTCCTTGGGCTCCATCCATGGCAATGACATCCTCAAGGGCAGATAGAGCTATACTGAATACATTTATATGCAATGTGCAGGTGGTAAGCTCAAAGACATGTTAGAGTCTGTTTTCTTCTCTTTTTTTTAACTGAACAATATGTCCTGTATATTTTAACTGTAAACAATGTGCTAATTTTCCTACTTTGAGATATATTGGCAACCACTTGAACATCTAGAGAGGAGAAGCTGAAAATTGTATACATATTTGTCCATCATATACAGTATACACACAACAGAACAAAGCGCGAATATATAGAAATAACATGTGAAAAGGTCTCATACAAACACACTAGTACATGACTGTGCTGACTCCCAGTACTTCCTTCAAACCACTGAGCAAGTACAGACAATACTGCTCACAGAGGGGTTCATATTTCTACTTCCAAAAGACAATGTTTTATGACTTTTAGCAAAAGGATATTTTAAAGTGCTATTTTACTACCTCTTTATTTAATATATGTTAGACGTCTAAACATCTAAGGAGACCAGGTATTTCAAGGAAGGACTGTTGTCGACTATGCACAAAGAAGTCCAGTAAACAGCACACATGTAACAAGAGTAAAGAAGATGTCTTTTTTGGATGTTGTAATCATTGTTTTGTGTATGCATTTTATTTACTTCTCGCCCCCTTACCGTGTGTGTGTGTGTGTGTGTGTGTGTGTGTGTGTGTGTGGTGTGGTGTGTGTTTGACAATGCCAAGTACTTTTGCAAATATCTCTCTAGTTGCTCTAAAGTGCCTGACATACTTTATAAACATTAGTAAAACCAGACGTTATGAAAAAAAACATTTTTCTTGGGATTCATTTGAAATATTGTTTGGAGAGGAACAGTCAGACCTCTCCTGAGTTGACCACCTTGTGTTTATGCTCTGATTCCCAAGAGAAGGAAATGCAGAACAGAAAATCATTGTGCTCCAGGGATTGAAAAGATACCACTGTCCCATTGTGTTTGGTTTTGTTGTGTATATATCGTATATAAAGGACAAAGGAGTCCTAATTTACAGCATCTCTTCACTCTAGATGTTCAAGAGGTTGCCAGTGTATGACAAAGTAGAGGTAGAACAGTATTTTTGTACTTTTTGTGTTAAATGTTTTTCTTATCTTTTAATCATTAGATTCTATTTTCCTAAAAAACTTTTAGTGGAAACTCAGGCAAATAAAAGGTAGTGGTGAAAATGTATCAGATTTAGTTAGTGACTAGGGCTGTAGAAGTACATATGATTATTCTTTGGATATCTAGTCATTGGAGTCATGCATGCTACATGAGGAACTTAGTGGCAGCATCTGGCCTGGCATTTTAGAGAAAGATAGCCACTCCTGGGTAGGAATGAACCCTGTGAGGTATATTCAGAAGTTGGTGAGAATCTAGGCACTGAAGAGTTGAGCTCAATGAGCTGGGAAGCCTGGATGTGTAGGTAATGGCGTGTGTAGTTAGGGTGGAGTGAAATAATTAACACTGATTAATCATTGAAAGGCTCTCAAATCCTGGGAAGCAGATCTCTATTTGTGGGAGCTTTAGGGTTGTAAAATGTAACTCCAGGCTGCTTTCTCTCCCTGCTGATTTAGTCTCCCTGATCTTGAATGCTGCTTGATGGAGAATGACCACTGTGGATCCTTTTTCTTCAGCCTCACCTGGATGGGAAGTTATAAAGAACAGAGACAATAAGACATAAAAATCCTTCACTAGCCTAGTTCGGTTTCCAAAGCTTGATTTAATTACTTCACCAGTCCCCTAGTAATAATGCATGTGTTGTCTCTGTTAATCCATCCCTGTCTCACAGGCTTGCACTCTCTAAAGCCCTGTTTTACGGATTACAAACTTAATTGTAGAGAAGTAGGTGGGAGGGTTGGGATTTGGAGACACTGTTAAACATCACACTTCTTTTTCCTCCTGCAACTTTGTGCCTATGTCTCCTATTACTGCCATTTTATGATTAAGGGAGCCGACATTTGGGAAATCAAATTATTTGCCTGTAGTTTTACACTTTCACAGATGCACAGCTAGGATCTTAGAATGTTTTTTGGGTCCCTCAAAATCTTTGTTCTTTCCTTTACATCATACCATAGACTTATTTTGAAGTGGTTATCCTGAGAACATGACAGTTCTCCCACCTTCAAAAATAAAATTGAAATGAAAAAAAAATGTGTTCTGCTCTGAGGGTAAGTAAGGATAGCAATTGGTACTTACATAATTTAATACCCTTGCAGACATGCATGTGCATCTTCAAAGTAAGTAAAGCTATTGTGTGATGTCTTCCAAGCAGAAGACTAAATGCTTGGCCATAAGGTTTTTCCTTTCTATGGTATAAATAGCTTTTATTTTTATTATAGTAAGAGGTCTAGGTTCAGGATTTTGGTGCATTGGACACAGCCTGTTTAGGAAAAATGTGGGGGTTTTGAGCATGCATGTCCACACAGTACACATATACATGGCCAATTTTTCAATTTTGATTAAAGAATTCAGATGTTAGCCAAGCTTGGTGGTATACACCTGTGATTGTAGTTCTTGTGAGGCTTTGGAAGAAGGATCATGAGCTCCAGGTCTGCTTGAGGAGATATTGCGTGACTCTGTCTTAAAAATCTACAAAAAAAAAAATCCACAAAGCAGAGTGGATAGCAAGATGATTTAGTGGGAAAAGGCCCTTGCTGTCAAGCTGTCAATCTACGTGAGATCTCTGGAACCCACGTGGTTAACAACTGCGCCCCACAAGTTGATGCTCCCATGCATGCTGTGCCATTTGTACCCTACTAAAGTCCCCCATCAACTCCCAAATAAATGACTTAGAACACCACAAAACAAAGCAAAGAGCCAAAAATATTGCACACACAGCATCTCCATAAAACAATCAAGAAAGCAAACAACAGCAAGGAAAGCAGTTTGAAGAACTCAGGTAGTGATCACATACCGGCAGCGATGATATGGTACCCATTGTCTGTTTTCTGTCCTGCTTGGTTGAGGTAGTATCCTGCAGTGGTGGAAAGCTTGCTCACTAAAGGCAGAGCTCATTCATTTCTTTTCCAGATACAGAGCCATGACAAGTTAGATAGACTTGCTGTTCTTCAAATGCCTACCCATTTACACGTGAATTACACATATTTTATTGTCATTATTGCAGTATGACATGAGAAATACTGAAGCAGATGGAGACATCAAGCAATGAGAGAAAAATATAAGAATAAGTAGTTAGGTGAAAAGGAACTACATGTGAATGGGACCATGACAAGGAAGCATGGATTCTACTGAGGTTCAGTATGCATTCTTCCAATATTGTAGTAGACTTGCCTTGGTTTGGAGCTCACTCAACTGAAATCCACATAGTTTGGATGTGGACTGAACAAAGTTTACTCTTAAACCACATACAGCACCAGTGTTTCATGAGCATATTAATTTTGCAATCTAACCACCCAAGGACCATTTGACCTAATTAGAAAACACAAACACAAACAAGCTCTCCTAGGTCCCTGTAGTATGTACTTGAACACAATTACATATTCAGATTTTCCCACAAGTGAATCTCTTTAGAAACGCTTTTGCAGAATCATAGGACTTTGAAACATCAAAACTAAACAAATTATCCATCTTCACAGACGAAGAAACTGAATGTCAGGAAGGTTAGGAAGATTGTCTGGAAACACACAGTTGTCTAAGATTCATATATTTTTTATTGTTTGCTTGTACTATTCAAAGCTCTGTTTTACTAAAGTAGGAGCAAGACCTTAGAACAGTGCAGAGATCAAATGGACTGGAAGAAACTGCACTGCAAAATAAAAAAAATCAGGCTTTTGAATTGTTCCTACTAAAGTGGACTGACTGCTTCAGACACTCATTTAGTGGATACAAGCTTATATAGAGCATACTATCCCTTACCAAATTTCACTATCTCCTTTGCTTATAAATAAAGATCCATTAAAACTGACCCCTTAATTTTATGGGTCCAGCACTCTTATGTTCATCTATTTGAAAAAAATCGTTTATTTGAAAAAAAAATCTTTCAAAGTACATCCAGGTGTAACAGACCAACCTGTTAAGAAAAATTGAGTCCATGAGCTAGTGAGGAAGCATAGTCAATCAGACAGACTTGCTCTTTAATGCATTTGAATACCATAAATATCTGTGTTTATCTGTTTCTCTGTCTCTGCTTGTCACTCCCTCCTCCCTCCCTCTCTCTGATAGTAATAGAGAAGGGGGGGTGGAGGGATCTTAATACAACCTTAGCTTTTAAATCAGAAGATTTAATAAGGAAAAGAGCAGACTATCACATTGCACATGGGTTCAGATCTAAGACGTGACTAGTTCTGCTCTAAGATCTATACATAGAAACTAGAGGGAGTGGTTTCTGAAATTGTTCCAATAAATGATATAGTATTTGCAAAATGATCCAATCAATTCAAAATTTGAATCCAAATTATAAATGTAGGCTATATTGAAGATATGTAAAGGAAACAATTTAAACATGAATCTGGAGAGCTTTTGTTGTTTTTTTATTTACTTATTTGTTTGTTTATTTATTTAGAGACAACACCTTACTATGTAGCCTAGAATTACTAGAAAATTGTTCCCTTGTCAAAGCCTCACAAATGGTGGAACTATGGATGTGTAAACCTCAGGCCCAACAGATAAACCAAACTAGAAACTTCCACTTCAATTTCCATATTTGTAAATTTAACAACTTGCAAGAATGTGAGGATATATTTCATAAATAGTGGCTATAATAACAACTCACTAGTTGCTACATTCTTTATAAATTATAAATTATTAAGTATGGTTACTATTTTTTAAATAAAGAGGTCCTAAGTTCATCTACTCTCAATTAATTTTTAGTATAAAGTCAATTTTGGAGACGAGAATATAGTTTTGGAAGTTAGGTTATTAACATCTTATGTACTTTATTAACAGAAGGTGTTGGTGTGTGTGTGTGTGTGTGTGTGTGTGTGTGTGTGTGTGTGTGTGTGTGTGTGTGTGATTTTGCCTTTTGTTTCTTTGGATGCTAGATACTGAATCCAAGGATCACATACAGACTAAGCCAAGCCTCCATGCCTGCTATCATTAAGATCCTCTCTGGCCACTGAGGGAAGCCATTAATCAGAGTTTCTCTGCGGCCTACTAGTCTCCTTTTTTTTTCTTTTTTGAAATTCTAGGTTATTATCATATAAAAAAAGCGTTCAGGACCAGCCTCCAGTGGGCAAACAAATCAGAACAAACCATGTATGCTAGAGGAATCTTTGAGCAGTCTTTGATAACTTTTGAATCAAGAATTGTTCAGTTTGCATAAGAAATAATAGAATTTCCCTTCCAAACCTAAGAAGCCAACATAGACAGTAAGTCACTTGCTCAGAGGTAGGGAAGAAGGGCATGTTTAAATATCAGTTTGTGCCTTCAGAAGCTCATTTTGGACCAGTAATTAGCACAGTCCCCTATTTAGCAGCAAATGGTGAATGCAAGATGGAAGTTGTTCCTATATTTCAGCTATGCATAAAGTACCTGCATTTTATTCAATGCTATTTAAAGATGACCATCGATCTTTTGGGAGAGCTAATTCAACTTGACTTGATAGGAGTTATAGCCTGGTGAATAAAGCTGGCCCCGTGTTGACAATTGGAGGTGGTGTTAGCTTATGACATTTTGTTCAGTGGACCATCTATCTCCTGTGGTAGATAATAATTCTCACCTTGTGAACTATCTTTATTTTGTAAGAGCAAAATAAGCAGTGTGTATATTGGTCATTACCCAATCAGCATCCTTGAGACCGCATGGCATTCATTTATGAAAGAAGGGGACAAACTGAAATGGTACTTTAGGGGCCCTTAGGGTAAGCAATACTATATCTATATATTATATCTATATATTATATATTATATAATGTATGGTTTATATTAAATTAGATTTTTTAATTAACAAGGGAAAACTAAAATAATTTTTGCAAGGGGTTAATGGTAGGATAACAAATTTCAAAAAGGTATAGTGAAAGATTTTATTGGAAAAATTCAGGGAAATAATTGAAATATCTTGGGAAAATTTAATCTAGAAACCGGTATAATTCAAATATTAGGTGATTAAACATGCTTTTCAAAGATATGTAAGATTCAAGGAACAAAACATAGCACATTTATTTATATTTATAGTGTAAATTATGTTTGGGAAAAATGTTTATCTGTTGCTTTAAAGCCATCCCCCAAACAAAATCTTTCTATTTGTGAATGCTACCAAAATATGTATCATGGAAGAATTTGACATGCCAATCATCTATCTAAAATGATGGTCACTAAAGAGTATGTACCTTGTCTTTTTTTTCTCTAATGAATACTTATGAATACTTGTCTAGGCTGTACCTCTACAACCTCTTACTTCATACTTTCTACTAGAATATAGTTCCTCTCCTTCCCCTCCCTTACCATCATTTCCTTCATATCTTATTTGCACATTGTCTTTGATCCATACATTGATAAGGACTGCATTTCCTATTTGCCGTGTGATCTCACTGAAGTGTCTTGGACACTCAGTTTCTCTGAGCTCATTCCCGACTTCTTTAGATGATGGTGGAATGACTCATTTCTGTCCCCTCCAGCAATTAAATATTTGTTAGAGTTTCCCATGGCTCTAAGTCCTGTGTACTTCCCTGATGAGCTTGGTCATTTTCATATTTTCAGCTACCTGTCTGCTTTAATTTGTTTTCTGTCACTGTGATAAACACTAGCGGCAAAAAGCTACTTAGGGGTGGCGTTTCCGTATACACTTCCAGGTCATAAACCGCCACTGAGAAAAATTAGGACAAAGACACAAAGCAAGACTCTAAAGGCAGGATCCTGGAGAAGAATCCACGGAGGAACGCTGGTTCCTGGATCACTCAGTGGCCCCCTATCTAGTCAGCTTGTGTGTAATACAGCTGAGACCCACTTGACTGGCCATATGTCAATCATAGAGGGATGGGGCCTCACACAACAATTATTAGTGATGACAATCTCTTATAGACATGGCTTATGACCTTTCTGATCTGGGAAATCCTTCACTTGAGGCTCTATTTTCCTAAGTGACTGTAGGTTGTGTCAAGATGACATCACTCTCAGGACTAAAAGCCACTTATTGGGTACATATATTTGTCTTTCTGGGTTTGAAGAGAGACCTAAATGGATCTTAACTACATGGGAAATAGAAAAAGACAAGATCTCCTGAGTAAATTGGGAGCATGGGGAGCATGGGAGTAGGTAGAAGGGGAAGGCAGTGGAGGAGAGGGGAGCTGAGAAAAATATATAGCTCAATAAAATCAACAAAAAAATTAAAAAAAAACTATCAGGACACTCTTCTACAACAGATGATCACCATATGTCTGACTTAGACAGTTAATTTTAATTAATAAATAATTATTTATTTAACTAGTGTTCCACTTGGATAACAAAAGTACAAAACTAAGTTCATAAACTCTCCCCCTCCTTATTCATTTTCTGCAATCTCTCTTCACAGTAAGTGAAATCAAGTACCATGTCTTTCAGCTCAAAACTCAGAGGCTCTTTGGTTCCTCTCCCACTGATGGCATTTGACTAATACTGAGATGCACTCCAACTCTCTACTCCAGAATACTCCTTCTTGAACTAGAGCTATTAACACTTTTTGCTTGGATTATGGAGGCCACATTCTATTTCCCATTCTCTAATTGTCTTTTTGTGTGTCCTCCATTTAGACAATCAATGTTCATTCTCATCATATCTTCCTCATCCTTAAAGTCAGAGAATTGCTTGGCACAGCCTTCTGCCTCTTAGCCAGACTTCTTAGCTAGTCACTTCACTTACCCTAAAGATTCTTCTTTTCTTTCTTTTTTTTTCATCCCACTTCCCTTGCCCCTGGCTCTAGTGTACTCTCATTCTACAAATTGATTATGCTATATCGTGCTTTTGCTGTAACTCCTGTTATTCCTTCTGCCAGAGAATCCCCCCTCCTGTCTGAAATGCCATCTTTTCTACATCATTTTTAAAAACCAGGTCAAGGGTCACTTCCAGCAAGCTTTCACTGACATTAGATCATCCTCATTAGTGCTAATCTGATTTCTATGCTCCACCTGCATGGCCCTTAATCAGTTGGTAGCACATATTGTACTGCAATTAAATTGCTAATTTTCTTGTCTACTCCCACCCTAGACTGTAATTTTCTTGAGGGCAGGTGTCATGACTTATTTGACTTTGTATTCTCAGGGCTTCATGCAGGGCTTAGCTAAATAGTGTTCAATAAATGTTTCTTGATGAGTGAAAAAATTAATTAGTGGGCTTTTGACATAAAGAATTCTATTTGAATTTTTCCATTGGTCAGGAATAAAATCGAAAAATTACATATAATTAATATTTGGTTTAGTGTTAAGTTTAGTATCATGTAAGAGGTATCATTAGAGGGAGATGACAATGACTATTTAAAAAATAATAGTCATTTGGGTCTTAACTTTGAATCTCTACCAAACCGTACAACGTTTCTGTAATGCCAACAACATTGACTGAGATATTTTCAAATGAGGTGACTCTTTGAGTGCTTAGAAACATAAGTACATTTGGTTTTGTGTCAAGTGTAATGATTGACTGCAGTTTTCTTTTTATATTAAGATATTCTGGCATCATGCGCACACAGGATAAATAGTAGCAAAGGTTAGAAATATTTAAAACAGCCCCAATATATAATGAGAGGGATGCACAAACATCCTGATCGCAATTATAGACTCATAACATTGACATACATAATTAATGAATGACCTTGCCCAAATTACAGGATAGCCTGAATATATCAAGCATAAGAAGTGGAAATGCTTTTGCTTGGTTCAGCAGGCTACGTTTACAAATTCCAGGACATTTTTGATCCTTGTTTTTGAGGGTTATGTTTACACATCATTTCAGAAACTTAAACTAGGCTAGGATTTCAATAGGTGGACAGTTACAAAGATGTTGCACCTTTCCAATTAGGGGTAAGACACACGTGCACACTTGTCCTAAGTGAAGAGATATTTCTGATTTAATATGTAGTGTATTTTATGGAGCAATTTCTAGACTCTGATTTAAGAAAAGAGCATAGCCTTAGCGGTCATGTTGCTTATACCAAGTAGAGAGGGGCTTGGTGCTGGTAATGTTCAGTTTGTGCTGAGTCGCGAGTCCTTTGTATCCGGAGCTTGCATTAGACTTCTGGCAGAGGTTAACATTAACAGCCCGTGCACCTCTGTTTAAGGAATGTGTACACATATTGGGCACTTTGGTCCTTGAGTGGAGTTTAGCATTTGCAAGGCTTCATTCATTTCACTCAGGGAAAGGAAGTGGGTTAGTGCCCTGGTGTCCCTGTTTCTGCGTGCAGCTTTTTAGTGTTCCAGAAAACCCATTTCAGCAGGTGCACAAATGGGACTCACTTTGTCCCCGTCTGCATCTTTTATCCTGTTTCTCGCTTTGTTCTCATGAATAGAGCTTTTGAATCATGGGTGCCTTTTGAGGAAAAAAAGAGACTCACTATTTACTGGATTTTAGTGTACTATGAGGACAGGGTCTTTATGATACTAAATAGCTTTTAATTCTGGAAAACCAATAATTCATCAGAATCTTGATAATAGCGTGCCTCCCCTTGTATACAACAACGATGACAATAATCACTCAATTATTTCCTTAGAAAAAATTCTTAGATGTGCAATTTCTGCCTTTAAGATTCTTAATAGATATTATAAAATTACTCTTAAAGTTACTTAAATTCTCATACATGTAGCAAAGCTGGTTTTATTACTTTTCATCTTTATCATTGTTAATGGTAAAATTTGTTTTTTTAAGTTTTCACATTTTTTAATTTAAAATAAGTCTGCAAGTATTTATATACTAACAGGAAAATTTAATTTATTCTTTGTAAGTACCCTGCCCATGCTTGATTTTTTTGGGGTGTAGTCCCTCTTTGTTCTAGCTGTGTATGAATCAGTTTTAGAGTGGGTATATCAACAAATTTTGTCTGGCATGTATTACAGAAATTGACTTCTCTAATTCATATTTTTATATTTGATAGTGCCTGTCTTACAGCAACTTAAACAAATTAGTAGAGAACACTGTGCAGTCCTTCCCTGATTTTGCCTGGTGTAGAATTACTAGGAACAGGTGTCAACAGTTGCATGAGAAAATCTGCAACAAAAAGACTGAATTTTCCCAAAACATTACCTTTTAGCAGGACTTTTTTCTTCTTGCACTCTGGAATCGCCTCTAAATTATTTGGATTCTGAATGCCTCAATTTGAAAGTCAAATGATGCAAATTTATTAGAGTATAATGAATTAAATCGAGGCAAATACTGTGTTTCAATTATAAGATTCTACATTTGCACCTATTAGAATTATTACCGTAATAAAATCTGATCAGCACACACACCTGCACACACACTCACACCTGCATGCTCACACATACATACACACATATGCACACACAAGCATACAGACACATGCCCTAGAATACTCAGATTTTGGTAAGAAGCTGTTTTGTGTATAATCACTTGTGCTTTAGTAGGCTAGATCTGACTGGTTCTCCTACGAGATATGGCTACTGTTAAGCTCACTCCAAGAGCTGGGGTAGGAGGTCTTCTGTTCTTAGATGTAGGCAGAAATTCAAGTAGGTGTTCACACTAGCTTGTATCTGATACCTGTGTTAGCAGCTGTGCTCAGAGGGAGGCAAGCAGTTTTTTTCTGCCACCCAGCGAGGTGGCTGCAGCTTTTGTCTGATGTTGAGTACGAGATACTCTCCCCCCACTCTTTCTTTCTTCTCTCCAGCTGGTATTGAACAATCCCTGCTTTAAGAACGACTACTAAATATGTTTCCACTTTCAGTAGTAAGGAAGCTTTCCTCTCACCGCCATTGCGGCTAGGAGTGCAGGTCAATAAACACTTTAACACACACCTGATGGGTTTATCATCATTATGTGCTGCTTGCACTATGACGTGTGAACCATATAAAACAATTATATGCTTTTATGATTATTGTGTGTTTGTATTACAACTTTATTATGAGTCAAATGTTTTCAATGTTAATTCATTTTCACTTTATAGTGTAAGACCCGAGATTGACATCTAGCCTTTTAAATTTCTACGTAACCAGTGTCTAAGGTTATTTATAGAAAAAAATCAACAATGTTATTTTTTTTCAAATGTCACTATAATTGTCTACTACTTTATTACATTTTCTGATGAGGCTTTTGAATTTTTGCTAAGACTTTTTGTACAGCAGTATCTCAACTGTACACTGTATTTTACTCTCTTTCAGGGAAATTGCTGCTACTAATCTATACTTCAAAATTTCCCTGCTTTTTCCCCCTGTAGTTGACTGCATTTAGTAAAAATACAACCCAAAAATGAATTAATTCTTTCCTTCGTATTAGACCAACTCTTGAGATCAACTGGAGACACTATTGTCTCTCTAAGGAGCATGGTATATTAATGTATGTGACTTATTCAACTCATGTGTGATTCTCAACTATATATTACTTTAATATATTTATAGAAACCTCATAATTTATGTACATTTTATGTTGATTGCTACTTTTAACAGGATATTTCCCAACAATAGTTTAAGAACAATTGTTATTAAAGTGGGAATTTTAAGCAGGGCTTTTATTTTTTTAATTTCTTCTAGAGGAATTTAAATAAACAAATTAGCTTTTCATTTAACTAGTTGTGCATAAAAATGAGTATAATTTTGTCCTGTCCTCATATTTGTCTGTGTTTTGTTTAGAACACTAGACAGAGACTGAATGTTGGCTGCAGCACTGGGCATCTTTGTTTTGACCTAACATCAATATTATTCCTTTGTGAAATGTTCATGATCACTAATATTTCCTGTTTATTATGACTGAAATTACTTCCAATTCAGTTTTTCTTAAAACATGATACTATATATCTTTTCAAAGACTTTTTGCCATCTAACGGTGTGTGTATGTGTAGATATTTGTGTGTGTGTGTCTGTGTATATGTAGATTTTTTTGTGTGTAGATGTTTTGGCCATGTTAGGAACTGAGATTCAGACTTTACACATTTTAGGAAATATTTCTGTCACTGAGTTATATTCCAAGCCCATAACATTGTATATTTTGTAGTTTATTTGTATGTATTGTACATTTTCTTAATATTTAATTATGGTTTCATTTGTGGGATCCAACTCTCCTATTTGGTGCATTTTCAATATAATGCTACATTTAAAGTTGTTTGAGGTCAAGTGTATTCCTTGCTTTCTCCTCTATCAATATCATCAGGTCTTAGAATGAAATCCTTGATCTGTTTGGAGTTGATTTTTGTGCTAATCTTATTCTTATTCTTCAACGTGTATCTATCCAGGTTAACCAGTACCATTAGCTGAAGATTCTGTCTTTTTCTCCAATAAAATTGTTGTCCTCTTTGAAAAAAATCAGATGGCTGTAGAAGCATGGTTTTATATGCGAATCCTCAATTCTATTAATTTTTCAATGAGCCCATTCTTATACCAGTACAATGCTGTTTTTTTTTTTTAAATCACTATAGCTCTGTAGTATGTTTTAAATGGGATGGTGATACTTCTAGGAGGATATCTATTTATTAACTATTATTAATCAAAAAGCTTTTGACTTCTTTGGGTATTTTATATGTCCATATGAAATTTAAGATTAATTTTGATTCTCTGAAGAATTGTTTTGGAGGTTTGACGTAGATTTCATTGGTCTTGTAGATTTCTTTTGGTAGGATGCCATTTTCACATTATTAATTCTGCCAATCCATGAACACTGGATTTTCTGATATTCTCAATGACTTCCTTTACTGTTCTCTTAAAAGTTTTACCCTTCAAAGTTTTCACCTCCTTGGTTATGTTAATCCCAAGGTATTTCATTTCATTTTTGAGGCTGTTTGAATGTAATTGTATCTCTAGTTTCTTTCTCGGCATACTTTTCCTCTGTGTATAGGAAGGCTACTGATTTTTATGTGTTAATTTTGTATCCTGCTCTTTTGCTCTGAGTGTGTTATCAGCTGCAGGAGATTTCTGGCAGGGTCTCTCATGTATTTTGTGTAATGAGTCATCTACAATGAGTAACTTCTCCCTTCCTGTTTGTATCTGCTTTGTTATTTTTCTTAGCTCTGTCTAGGGTTCAACTACTATATTAAAGAAGAGAGTGGATATCCTAGTTCTGTCCCTGATTTAGTGGATGCTATGAGGTTACTTGTCTTTTTGTTCTGTAAGATGTGGGTTGTGGACTTGCTGTATGTTGTCTCTATTATGCTACGCTCCCTGTAGCTCTAGATTCTCTAAGAATTTTAGCTGAAGGGATATTGGATTTTGTGAAAGGTTTTTCTATTTTGCACGAGATGATCATATGATGTCTGTCTTTCAGTATCTTTTATAGTGGATTACTTATATTTATTTTTATATGTTGAAATATTACTATATCACTTGATGTTGTGGGTAATATTTTTGATTGGTTCTTTTATTTTGTTTGCAAGTATTTTATTGAGAGTTTTTGATTTAATGTCTATCTGATATATTGGCTTATAATTTTGTTTTTATGTTGAATCTTTTTTTGGTTTGTTTTCAGGATAATAGTGGCTTTGTAAACATTATTTGGGAATGTTTGTTTATTTTCTGGAGTAATTTAAAAAGGATTGATGTTAGTTCTTCTTTGAAAATATGGCAGAATTCTGTACTGAATTAATCTGGTCTAGTGTTTTTTCAGTAAGGAGAATTTTAATTACTGCTTCTATATCCCTGGATGTTATGGGTCAATTTAAATCATTATTTAATCTTGATTTAGGTTTAGTAGAACATATATGTACAGAAATTCATTTAATTATTTTAGATTTCCCAGTTTGGTGGAATATAAATGCTTTTCTTTTAAAAATGTTAGATTTTATGGTGTATGGTGTTTTGCTCATATGTATGTCTGTGTACCACATGTGACCTGGTGTCTCTGGAGGTTGGAATAGGGTGTTGGAGTCCCTTGAAATAAAATTACAGACAGTTGTGGGCACCATGTGGTTGATGGAAATGGAGCTCCGTTATTCTGGAAAAGCACTAAGTGCTCTTAACTTGAGTCATCTCTTCATCCTCAGAATACAGATTGTTAAGGTATTTACATGATTTTATGATTTTCCTTGGTGTCTGTTATTATGCCTTCCCTTTCATCTCTAATTCAAGTTAGATATTCTCTTTCATTTGGTTAATTTGGCTAAAGGTTTGACAATCTTGTTAATATTTTTGAAGAAAAAAACCATTAATTAGACCAATTCTCTGTATCATTTTTATATTCATATTTCATTAATTTCAGCCCAAATTTTGATTATCTTTCCTAATCATCTCTTTTTGGTTATTTTTTTGTTCATTTTTCTAGGTGCATCACTAGGTTATTAATATGCGATCTCTCCAGGTATTTGTAAACATAGATTCTTAATGCAGTAAATTTTCTAATTATGATAACTTCAGTGTCTCCCAAAGGTTTGGTAATATGTTGTCTTCATTTTTATTTAGTCCCTAAATATTTTAAGTTATATTGAGTAAATAATTGAACAAGTTTCTGTCTTTTCATTTAGAAATGGAACCTATAGCTATTTTCTCTTTTTAATCTTTCCCCTAGTAAGTAAATATTTTAATTAGGAAGAGACATTGTTCCTTGACAAAAAAGATTGGTATGACCAGGATACCAATGTGAAAAATTGAATTTGTTACTATTACTATCATCTTAATTTATGTATGTCTGCACATCTGTGTAAATGCAGGCCACTTTTGTGTGAATGTTTTCAGAGAGTATAAAAGGGTGGCAGAGTCCCTGGACCTGGCCTTATAGTTGTTTGTGAGCTTCTGAAAGTGGGTCCTGGGAACCGAACTGGAGTCCTGCAGAAAAACAGGAGATAATCTTAACCCTTGAGTCATTTTCCAGCCCCTCAAGAAAAAAAAAAAATGAATGAAGTAAAGTAAAAAAAAAAATCACTAACCATTCTTTTATTCTAAACCATTTGAAGTCATCAAATTAGTTAGTATATAGTTCTCTTTAAAGTTTCCCTTTCTTTTAGTTCATCGGAATGAAAGACCCTCAGAGTGGTCCTTCCCTCAGGAGGAGACCCCTAACCCAGGGAACAGTCGAGACCATTGGCTGTAATTAGCAAGAGGTTTATTGGGTGGGCACAGGTACCTGTGGGCGGCAAAGTCCTTTCGGAGGACTTGCGCGCCTGCAGGCTGGGAGAAGGTCTTTTTATAGGAAAAGGGTAGCAAAAGCAGGCATACAGAAGCAATGCATGGTTACAGGGATCTCATTGGTCAGTTCGAATGAGGCGATGGGTTCATTTAGGGGACAAGTTCCCGGGAGACATGAAGGTCTGATAATAATAACAGACTTGGCCCTATCTAGGGTACATGTAGTTTTCCCCAGAACTGTTCGTTCCCCTCCTAGGCCTGGTATCTGACCACAGATATCCTGTTTGACCACCTAGGAGTACTGACTTTACCTTGAACTTACATTTATTTGTGTGAAGGCTTTGCAAAATGGCATTACAGCAGCTAAGCTGGGGTCTTTCAGGAAAGGGTATTCCTTTTATAGTTGAGTTCATAAAGAAAGAGAAGAAACTTCACTGGGATGATCTGAATATGTTGGTGTTTGATTGGATGTTAAAATAAACTGAACATTTATACATTGCTTAACATCTTTTCCATGTATTTGTTTCTGAGTGTGTGGGCAGATGCATGCTCATGAGAGTGTGAGTGTGTACCTGAAAACATCTATGGTAAGGCCGGAAGAGAACATCAAGTGTCTGCTGAGTCTTCACTTTGGGACAGTATAATTTACTGCATTACCACCCTGAGACAAAGATTTTTCCTGAACCAGAAGCTGATTTTTGGGGGTTGGACCACCTTCCTGGTGGGCTCTGGGAATTTATCTTTTTCCATATCCATGGCTGGGGTTGCAGAAACACAGACATTTCTGTCTATTTTTGTGGGTATTGGGAATCCGTCCCACATCTTCATGATTGCAGAGGAAGCACCATTCCCATTAAACCCTCTCTGCAACCTGCTGAACTATTATTTTTAAATAAATATTTTTCATTAACTTTATGATGTAGAACATGACAATAATGTTTAAAAATTTTTGTCTTAATAATTAATATTCCCAATGTGAAAATATGGCATTTTCAGTCTCATGTTCCACACATCTCCCTGTGCTACAGCAGATGTCGTCAGATATGCACCTGAGGGACAAACTGGGAAAATGAGGGTCAGTGTTACCGATTGGATTTATAAAGCTCTGCTTGTTATAGTCATACTTTTAAATATAATAGGCGATTTTTTTCTTCCCCATGCTTTAGGGGATTTCAAATAAAGAGGATGACTTTACTACTGTGTATTATTAAAATTAGAATAATAATATATTTTTACCTATAATTTTCAAGGGGAAGCTCACAAGATACATAATTCAAAACATATATTGAAGATTAAGTTTTTGTAGATTTCTTAGATTTTCTCTGAGTGGATATCTAAGACACAGTTACATAATTTCTTAATTTTCTTAATGGGTCTTACAGTGTTTACAACAGATGTCCTTTTACAGCTGGTCTTTAATCATCCTTAATTACCTGCCTGTGGTTTCCTATATTCATAGGCCCAATTAGTTTATTTCAAATTATATTAAACATCTAACATGGTGAAAGAACATATGATTTTTTTTTGCTGCAAACCAAGTTTGGTTAATAGCTGCAGACAAAACTTCACAGCTGGCACATTTAACCAGTAATGTTTTCTGTGGCGTTTGCATGCTGAGCAGTCACGATGGAAGTTTGCTGCATGTTTCACAGCCCCTGGCCGTTCTTCCTGGGTTTATACCTCCCAGACAGGAACTGCACAGCACATCTAATAAAGGGCAGCTTTTGCAACACTTTACCAAGAGAATCCCAGTAAAAGTCCTTATTTTGTAAACAAGCAACCAAAAACAAATAATAAACAAAAATATCAACAAAATGATTAATATACATATTTAGTTGTTTAACTTAAATATGTTATATTGGTAGTTATTATTGGACATCATAGAAAATCAGAAAAAGATGGCAGTGTAACATGCTGATATTATGTTTTTAATTTATAAAAATACATATCATTAATCTACAGTTGTCTGATTATTGTGATGATAGTTCCTCATTCTAATATTAAATATCATAATCTAAATTTAAGCTTCTGAGTTGTGTCTAAAGTACACGTTTCTTAATTTTCTGATTTCATCAATTTACTAGATATTATCTTTCTTTTGACACTTTATCATGAGAAATGATGATTTCTTCGTATCAGCTTCACATTTATATGACTGCCTAATATTGTCATTGATATTACTTTTGTTCCCTTTACAATTCCATTGTTATCCTGTCCTGCTTCCTTCTTGCACAAAAGTACAAGCTAAGGGCATTCAGTTATTCTATTTTCCATGTTTAATTATTTTTAAGTTTCATTTTTATTTTATGTACATTGGAGTTTTGCCATAGGTGTTGGGTCCTCTGGAATTGGAATTACAGACAATTGTGAGCTGCCATGTCGGTATACAGGGTATTGAACCAGGGTCCTCTAGAAAAGCAGTCAGAACTCTTAACTCTTAACTACTGAGCCATCTCTCCAGACCCCCATGTTTATATTTTAAAACATTTCTGTATTATTTACACAACATATTTTCAATTTACCTAGACTGAAATCTCTCTAAACCACCCCCTCAGGTTTACTCCCGTCTTTTTCTTTTTTCTTCTCTCAGTGTCAAGAGTTTAAGCCCAGAATACAGCAAAGCAAGCATTATATCACTGAGCCAGCCACACCCCCAGATCACCAAATCTATATTTAATACTTTCAAGTCATGTAATGTCTATTTCACTTCCTGGTTTTGCATGTATTGCATTCACTGTGTAACCACGCTGGATCTGACACAAGCAGGGTGTGTGTGAATTTATTGCCAGTCACCTCAGCAAGTCCATGAACCTCATGCCATGAATAGAAGACACCCCAACATTACTCTTCCATGACAATTTCCTTTTATAGTAATCCTGAGTTTTGACAAGGTTCTCATTTGGTCAATGTATTTTTCAAATATAGTATTCTTAGATATCTTTGAGAATTTCATACATGTATACAGTGTGTTTTGATGATAGTCACATGCCCAATTCATCTTCATCTTCTTCTGGATCTCCTCAGATATGCACTTATACCAACTTCATGCTATCACTTATTTCTTTTGTATAACCCACAGGCCAATGTGTACATGAGTGTGGGGTTATCCACTGGAGCATGGTCACCTACAAGGGGGCACACCTCTAAAAAATACCCCTATCAGATATCAGCTGTCAGAACATCTTCAGGTAGGATTAGGGTCTCATGTGTGCCTCTCCCATTCATGCTGGGATACTGACTTGCTTTATGTCTTGCACTTCTTGCCAACGAATCCACAGCTGCTGTGATTAATGAGTAAATGGTCCACTTATGTCCAGAAGATACTGCTTTGCCTCATCCTCCCTGTCCTACAGTTTCCTGCCCCCCTTTAGGCAAGTTCGCTGTGCCATGATGGAGGCATGTGATAAAGATCTCCCGCTTATAACTGTCTTTGTGCTTTAACCTTTTTGAGTCTCTGTATTAGCCTCCATCCTGTGCAAAGAAACTTTTCTGATAATAGCTGCGAGTTACACTAATCTATGAGAATAGAGAGATGTGCATTTAAAAGGACACTGGATAAGGTATCCATTTGTCAAACTAATAGCATCAGGTTCTCCCTTAGAGCCCATGAGTTTCCAAAGCAAGATTTTTGGCCAGATTTTGTCCCTGTGGAATGAAATTTAAATCCAATCAGAAAGTGGTTGATTAGTCCCATAACATTCATGTTGCCCTTGCTCCTGCAGGCCTAACTTGCCAGGCCCGTGGTTTCTGTAGCTCACAGGATTCCTAGCTAGGTAATGCTGTAGATGATTTTTATCTCTTAGAAATCTGCATAACACCTTCCAGTACTCGGAAAAGATACCTAGCAAGGTACAAACTTCCAGGTCAGTGTCAGCTTGAATTCTGTACATTCTGTGACCAAGGATAAAGTGTTTCCCCCCATTTTTAATTGATTTCTATTGGGCGCAACATTTTCTCTGCTCCCCTCCCTACCTCTCCCCTCCCTTCAGTCCTCTCTCAATTTACTCAAGAGATCTTGTCTTTTTCTACTTCCCATGTAGATTAGATCCATGTATGACTCTCTTGTGGCACCATTGAGCACACGATTGGCTGGGTCTTGAGGAAGGTTATTTCCTAATTTTCTGAGAAATCGCCACACTGACATCCAAAGGTTTGTACCAGCTTGCATTTCCACTAGCAAAGCAAAAGTGTTCCCTTTTCCCCACAACCTCTCCAGCATAAGTTGTCATTAGTGTTTTTGACCTTGGCTATTCTTACAGGCATAAGATGGAATCTCAGAGTTGTTTTGATTTGTATTTCTCTGATGACTAAGGACGTTGAACATTTCCTTAAGTGTCTTTTGGGCATTTAGATTCCTCTGTTGAGAGTTTTCTGCTTAGGTCTGTGTTCCATTTTTTATTGGATTATTTGTTCTTTTGATGACCAATTTCTTGAGTTCTTTGTATATTTTGGAGATAAGACTTCTGTCTGATGTGGGGTTAGTGAAGATCTTTTTCCATTCTACAGGCTGTCATTTTGTCTTGTTGACTGTTCCTGGCTCAGGTCTATTCCCTCGAAGGTCACAAATTCACACCCGGACCTGCAGCAGTCTCTGTCTCTAGCCCACTCATTCATCAGTTGCTCCCCTGTAGCTGCTCCTGTGGAGTTTGCTGTCTCAGGTTTCTTTGGCCCAGGCTGCTGGCTCAGTCCTGCCTCCACAAATGTACCTAGTCTGGATCTGCTTCTGTACCCTTGGAGCCTTTCATCTTAGGCCTGTTCTGGACTAGATCACTGGCCCAATCCAAGATATAGTGTTTAATTAATAGAATCCTACTATCTCATTCTAGTGGCTATCCAAGAACAGTGGCAGCAGCAACATGCATTTTTTTTTCATCAAGGTCTGCCCCAACCAACCAACAACTTGAGGCACTATAATTTTTTGGGGGGGAGGGAGGGTTCTGCAAATATTTACTTACTTATACAAGTAGTTTTCAGTATTATCAAAGAAAAATGTATCAACTCATTACACTATTCCCAATATAGTCAACTTTACTTATTTTTATTGTTTTTTATTGAGCTATACATTTTTCTCCTCTCTCCTCCCTTTGTCTCTTCTCCCCTTCTATCCTCTACTGTGACTTCCATATTTCCAATTTACTCAGAAGATCTTGTATTTTTCACTTTCCTATGTAGATATATGTATATTTCTCTTAGGGTCCTCTTCCTCGGCCAGGTTATTTGGGCTTGTGGGCTGTAGGCTAGGTTTTCTTTGCTTCATGCCTAAAAACCACTTATGGGTGAGTACATATTATATTTGTATTTCTGGATATGAGTTTTCTCACTCGATAGTTTTTTCTAGATCCATCCATTTGCCTGCAAATTTCAAAATGTCATTTTTTTCTGTTGTGTAATACACCATTGTGTAAACATGATACATCTTCTTTATCCATTGTTCATTCTATTACTTTCCATTTAAAGAATTTACATCTCTTTTTCATCATTCTCCTTTCCCTCTTCATACAACCTATTTTGTGTTTGTAGTTAAAAGTACTCAGTAGAAGGTGGTAATTCTGAACTCTTACTCTGAGACAATATTCCTGTCCCTTTTGGTTATCTGGCCATATCCTCTTGGGAAATGGATTTTGACTCTAAAACTCTTCAGATTGTTGCATTGTCTTAGGAGAGACTGATAGTCATACCTCTGTGTTGAGTCTTTTTCTGTTGCTTGAAAGCTTGAGAGTTGTTTGCTTTTTAAATCTTGTTATTCTGAAAACAACTTCCAGGGTGTATCTGTAATTGTAATTTGTTATGATTTACCAGATTTTCAGAGACTGGGTTTTTCTTGGTAGAGACCTTGTGCTTGGTCTTAGCAAAATCATCTGTTTCCTCTTCCTTTGTGCTTTAGGCAGTAGCCCACATGCAAGGCAATGATGACAGTTGTCCCAGAGCTTCACAGTCTGACTTTGTCTTATTCCACAGGATGAAAATTTGGGGAGGTTTCTTTTAAGGGGAAAACTCTTTTATGTCCCCTGAGAAATGTTACCAGAGAGTGCCATGCACTTAAGGAGATGAGTTAGTATTTGAGTTCTGGTTTATTTTTCATTTGTTTGCTTGTTTGTTGGTAGGTTGATAGGTAGGTAGGTGAGAGCTATGAAAAAGATGAGAAAAGTAGAAACAGCCCTTAACAGGTTTTTACCTTATTGTTTTCTTGAAGATAATTGGAGCTTCAGATCTGCATAAACCATCCCAACTCTTATCTTTTACTATTACGCCTTAGTTTACTTTGGCAATTATTATAATTTGTTTATTGCAAAACGACCTTTTCTATTTTACATATAAATCTCAGTTTCCACTCCCTCCCCTCCTCCTGCTCCCTCCACCTTCCTTCCATCTTATTCCTCATCCACTCCTCAGAGAAGATAAGGCTTCCCATGGGGAGTCCACAAAGTCTAGCACATTGATTTGAGGCAAGTCTAGGGCCCTCCCCACTATATATAGGCTGAGCATGCTATCCTTCCAAAGAGAATGGGTTCCAAGAAAACAGTACAAACAATAGAGATAAATCCTGGTCCTAATGCCAGTGACCCCTCAGTCTGCCCCAGCCATACAACTGTCACCCACATTCAGATGGCCTAATTTGGTCCTATGCTGGTTCTCTCACTGTCTGACTGCAGTTGGTGAGTTCCCATTAATTCTAGGAAGTTGTTTCAGTGAATGTCCCCATCATGATCTTGATTGCTTCGCTTGTATTTCCTCTTCTCTCTCTCTTTTTGACTGGAGTTTGAGAGCTCAGGCTAGTACTCTGCTGTGGATCTCTGCATCTCATTTATTAGTTGCTGGATGAACATCCTTAGCCATCAGGGAAATACAAATCAAAATGACTCTGAAATACCATCTTACAATAGTAAGAATGGCTAAGATAAAAATGATAGCTTATGCTGGAGAGGATGTGGAGTAAAGGGAACACTACTCCTCCATTGCTGTTGGGAATACAAACTTGTACAACCAGTTTGGAAATCAGTATGGCAATTTCTCAGATAATTGGGCATCAACCTACCTCAGGACCCAACAATACTACTCTTGGGCATATACTCAAAGGATGCTCAATCATAATATAAAGACATTTGCTCAACTATTTCATAGCAGCATTATTCATTATAGCCAGAACCTGGATACAACCTAGATGCCCCTCAAAGGAAAGAAGAAAATGTGTCACATTTATACATTGGAGTGCTACTCAGCAGTAAAAACAGTGACATATTGAAATTTGCATGCAAGTGAACGGAACTAGAAAAGGCTATACTGTATGAGGTAGCCCAGAACTAGAAAGACAAGCATGGTTTGTAGTCACTCATAAGTGGATACTTGCTGAAAAGCAAAGGACAATGAGCCTATAGTCCACAACCCCAGAGAAGCTAAGGAATAAGGTGAACCCTGAGAGAAACATATATAGATCCCCTTGAGAAGGAGAAATAGATAAGATCTTCTGAGAAAATTATGAGCATGGGGGTGGGGGCAGAAGGGAGGATGGAAGGGGAGAAAGAGAAGTGAAGGGGAAGGGAAGGAAAACTTGAGGGAAAGGGGTGGTCAAGGCTGGGAAAGGACAGAGAGGGAGAGCAAGGAAAAAGATATCTTGATTGAAGTAGACATTATGGGACTAGCAAGAAACCTGGCACTAGAGAAATTCCCAGCAATCCATAAGGATGATCCCAGGTAATATCCTAAGCAACTGTGGAGAGGGTGCCTGAACTGGCCTTACCCTGTAGTCAGATTGATGTTTATCTTAAATTACTGGAATTTATAAGGATCATAATTATATTTCGTCCTTACAAACTAAAATTCTTGTTTGATTCTTCTTCTTTTTCCACATTCATCATATCCATTTCTGTTGAGATAAGGAATGGCGGGCCCCCTTCCCGCCACCTGGCTAGCTTTACCCGAAATAATTACATGGAAACTGTATTCTTTTAAGCACTGCTTGGCCCATTAGTACCAGCCTCTTATTGGCTAGCTCTTAAATATTGATCTAACCCATTTCTAATAATCTGTGTAGCCCATGAAGTGGCTTACCAGGGAGGATCTTAACCTGCATCTGGCTGGAGTGGGAGAATCATGGTGACTCCTTGACTCAGCTTCTTTCTCCCAGCATTCTGTTTTGTTTTCTCTGCCTACCTAAGGGTTGGCCTATCAAATGGGCCTAGGCAGTTTCTTTATTAATAAGAAATCACTCCCACATCATTTCCCCTTTTTCTATTTAAACAAAAAAAGAAAGGCTTTAACTTGAACATAGTAAAATTACATATAACAAAACAGCTATCAAGTAAGATTTACAGTTACAATATTTATATCTACTTTATCTTTTATCATAACTAAGGAAAACTATAACTATCTATCCATTCTTCAACTCCATCAAAGACTCCAGAAGGATATAATATTACCTAAGCAAACAAAAAATCCAAACTCTAGAAATGACAGAGACATCTCGCTGTCTGGACAGTCACCCAAAGTTCCTCTGTACTGTTGGGGCATTCATCTTCTGCCTTCAGGCCCATAGTATCCAGCAGACATTTCCATGAAGCAGGATTTTTCAAAGACAGTTCAGTCACTTTCTGCTGTGTCCTGCAGAATATCTCGTAGACTCTTTCATAGGTCAGGAACCCCGAAAGACCATCTCACCTTTTGGCAAATTCAGCAGTCCTCTTTCTGCAGGTTCTTCGTGTCCAGTTTATGCAATAGTCCAGGCAAGAACAGTCTCTTGCCCAAATGGCTAACCAATTCCATAAGGAGCCTCTTCGATGCCCATTTTCCTCTCGAAGTAGATGGTGCTGCCAGGAGCAGACGTGTCTCATTGTCATGAAAAGCCCTAATTTATTAAAGCATTAAATGTCATATTCTGCAGTCTTTGAAAGATATGAAGAATGCCTATCTAACTGAAATATATCTCTATTATCTAGAAAATCTAACTAACATGACTAAAAGCTTGACTATTATTTATGATTATCCATCAACAACCTATATTTCCTAATTATACATTACATTTTAAAAATGAACTACACAATCATAATATCTTAATCAAGATCAGAAATATATGTATATATAACAAAATTGACCTTAAAATCCACACCAATGCAAATTATTCATATTTATATCATATCTCCCTTTAAATGTAAAAGATCATTTATAAACAATATTTGGGAACATGGGCACAGTTTTTTCTCTCCAAACTGCTTTCTGCTTAATGGGGGCGTCGTTAATTAGGTCTTTCATGGTATAACCTGTGTGCCAGGGTCATCTCAGTTGGCAGTTGAGCGAAGTAGTTTTTTGAGGGTGTTCACAGCACCCTTTCAGGAGGGCTTGGTCTATCATACCATATTGGGATAGAAGAAATCCACAGGGTCTCATCCTCTGTGAAAACAAAAGAAGAAACTCTCTTCCAAAGCATTATACCCTTAAACCCAAATTCTGAAGTCATACCCTCATGATATCCATTCTGGTTCCACTTGGCAGCCCATATAATGAAATGTCTCTCTGTACGTAGCTCCTTCACAGTCAAAAATTTTAAAGAAAACACAATGTACATAATCCAGAATTTCCATTTTATGTGGCTTATTTTTCTTTATTTCTTTTAATCTACAACTATCTGTACTCTGTCTCTTTAAAGACTTTACCATTTTTTTTAAACCATTAACTTTATTCTCTATATTTTCTTCTTCTCTCTCTCAAGCCTACGTACACTCATCCAACACTCTGGTCTTTTATGTCTGAATCTGTTTTATTATGAATCTGTAATTTTTTTACTATCTAGGAGCACTTTGTTTTGCAGTTTTAAATAGTTAAGCACTTAAGAATCTAAGCTGTGACATTCCTAGGTCAAAAACAGGTACTGCAGGCTTGCCCTGCCCAGTCCAACATGGCAGAGCCACTTGTGACTGAATCACTTGCGCCTCTGAGGGGCAGGATGAAGGGCTGCTCTGGATGTTGACTCCACTTCTCTCCAATTTCAAAATGGAGGACGTACCATTTTCTACTAGCTCTGGGGCCACCAGGTAGGAACTGCACTCAGCACTTTAACTCTGAGACTGAGCATGTGGCACAGAAACTCTTTTCATCCAAGTTACAGTCTGACAAGCAGAGCACTGAGTAGTCATCTGCCATGCTCTTCTGCCTGCCTAAGCCTGATTCGGCCATTTGCCCAGGTGCAGGCTATTTGCCCAGGTGCAGGCGGGGAGCGCTGAGCCATCAGCACGGTCTCAGAGCACTCTCCTTCAGATCCCAAGAGGGAACAGAAACATCCAGTCCCATAAAAGCCATTGAAATGCTTTAAAGCCAGAGTTCACGCTGGCAGCACAGCCCCAAGAAGCTGCGCTTTAAAATGATGCAGCGTTTTTTTCTGCTGCTGTTGCCGAATCAGGAAATCTCTCTACAGCACGCCACCAACAAACAGCAAAAATCTGTGTTAAACTCTCTCTCACGTCTGGGTGCCACTCTGTTGTAATAGGAGCAGCGGGCTGAGTCCTAGAACCCGGCCACCTGCAGTTGGGGCCAGATGAGGGCGAAGGTGTAAGTCACAACAATCCCACACCAGTTTGGAATTATGATTAATAGAATGGTTATTTATTTAAAGGGGAAAAAACTTACAGATCACTGTCCCAGACAACAGCCCTCTGCGCAATCAGGAAGGGAGTCTAGTCGATGGAAGCAGAGCAGGAAGTAAGTGAGAGAGGAGAGGGAAGTGGACGCTTTTTTAAAGGGAGAGAGACCACGCCCCAATGGGCTGGTTTCTCAGTGGCTATTTGCTGAAGGAGTGGGGGGTGGGGGGGAAGCTCTTTCAACACATTTCAGGAACTTTTACCTCTTTTTTTCTCCTTTTTTATATTCTGGAATGAACTTGACTCTGTCTTTATATTCTCAATATACTTTTTATAAATGGGATGTCGGAGCCTTATCATCTTCCAACTTGAATTCTAATAGAGTTACCATACTTCCTCATGTGGTTCTGCATCATACCTGTCTCCTTTGCTTCTCCTGCTAGTGCCTCCACTCCAAAAATATTCACTGAACTGAGCATGAACCTCTGGCCAGGCATTGTCTTGGGCACTAAGGTATAGCTATAAACAATAAAACTGATGTTTTCCGAGTGTTTACTATTTTACTGAACTACTTGATTCTATTGCTCCTTGCGAACTCCCGTGGCCTTTAACCTAGATGCTACAGCCTGGGTTTATTTTGAGGCAGTCCTGAAGATCAGCTCTCAAGTGTGTACTCACTACTTTGATCATCACTGTGTCAGGATAACAACCAAACTGAAGGTCAGGGGGATTTTTGTAGGCTGCTGGTTTCAGTGTTTGTCAGTCCATCATTATGGGGAAAGCATGGCAAGCCTGGTTCATGTAGCTATGGCTTTGCTTATCTTATTCAACTACTTAGTTAGTGGAAACTTAGGACAGTTTCCTAACTGTGCATAACTTCTGACCCCAGCCATACCCCTTGCCCCAAAGGATAAACAACCTTCCAAATAGCAGTAGTTGGGAACTAAGTGTTCAAACACATGACCTTATAGGGAACATTTCACATTCAAGTCATGAGAAGTTAAAATCATTTCAAGTCAGAAGATATCCTGGGTTGCAAAGGCAAGGAAATAGAGAGCTAAATGATGAAGAAATAGAAAGGAAAATCTTTGCAAGATGTTTGGACAGTTGAGTGATGTGGCTTAGATCAGCTGCAGATCTCTGATGTGACAGACTAAGGCAAAGAAGTGTACAGGAAGCAGTGGTCGGCAGGTGGCCAAGGAAGCACCCTCTGAAATGACAGAGGGAAACAGGACCCTGGGTGAAAGATAGAATTAAAGCACCTAATTTCCTCAAGAAAGAAATTTCTAGTCTGAAGAGTGTCTGGCATCCTTATAGGACAGGGCAGTGCCCAGGCTACAGGAACAGGATACAGTGGAACAAGGTCAGGCTGATAGGGTCACAAGGCATTCTCTTTTGCATGCTCTTCCATCATCAATGCTATTCCTCCTCAGCGGTGGAGTTGACCAATCAGCAGGCTGTTTCCAATGATCACTTTCTATGGCTTTGGAGAACTACTTCTCCCTTGTTTTGCAGTGCTTTCCTAGGGCACTCCCTGTTTTTGTAATTGTTTGTTTATTCTCAGTGCAACCTTTTCAGATGCGGTATGCATTGATTGCTTTCCTATGCTTCTCTGTGCCTTCACTGGACATTCACAGACTGAGAAGACAACAGGAAAATACAACGGCAAGAAGCACCAAGCAGGATTTGTAGCTTGTGTCGTTTGTCTGCCTGTCTTCCTCTCTTCCTCCACTTCTCTTTATTTTTGTTGGCAACATTAGCCTTCTGTAATAGATGACTTTTTTTCCCTGTTTCACTGCAAGGCAAACAGCTGAGTCCTCTGTTTTGATTTTGTAAAGAACAGGGGAGTGGGTGTGTGTACGCAGATGGGCGCAGGGGTTGCACTACCGGCAAGGGACAGGCAGGAGGAGCTCTGTGAGGAACAGTACCTGAGAACAGGCTCGGTCATGGAAGTCTTTGCTCCTAAGAGCCGCAGTCCTTCGGGGATCTGAGAAGAGCTACACCAAAGGCAGAGAACTTTGGGAGTGTTGCCTCGAGACTGCCAAGACTGCTTGTACGGCTTCAAACAGCAGTGGCTGTGAAAGTTGGTTTTTCAAAACTCTTGGTATTTGCTAAAATGTTGTTCATATGCATATGTAAGCCTGTTCCCGGTGTGTCTACAGAGCTTTGTGCAACACTTGGCATGCTTGAATCACACTGTCGTCCGTCCTTTCTTTCCAAATGAGGAACTTGTACCATGAAACAAGTACTAATGTTCTCTTAGGTAGAATACTGCACTTGTGTGCAGACACAACAGCGTTAAAAAACTACCCCGTGCAGGCTTCATAGCTGGCCTCAGTGCCCAGCTGGTAGACTGTCAGAAATCTGTCCTGTCTTAGAAGTGGTCAGGGGCAGAGACAGGATGTAGCGAGGCAAACTGCCAGCACTAGGAGGGAGGCCTCTGGCTCTTCTGCTTTTATTTCTTATTTCATTCTTGCCTCGGGTAAACAGGTGTTCTCTTTCTGGGCACTCCACCAGGTACGTTTTTAAAACCACTTTGAGTCATTTTCCAATTCTTTCTAGATCCTAAAATGCAGTGGGTATTTACTTTGGTTGATGCACTTTCTTCTGGGTTTGTCTTGATGTTTACAGTTATGTTAGTGGGAAATTGAAAAAGTCCAGAAGAGAGAAATCTATCCAACAATTTATTTCTCTAAGGGTCTCAAACTCATTCAACCAATTCTGTGGTATATCAGATATAAAATTTTAAATACATACACTGTAATTAATACAAACTGTTTATTTAAAATTTATACTTTTCCTTGAATCAAATATTGTTCTATATTTATGAAGATCTTACATTAATTTGAGTATCACTGGAGTTTGTAAAAATATTTTCTTCTTAATGCACTCGGGTCTCATGCCCAAACCTATGTTCTAAATACTTCCCTCTTCAATTTACATGGTGGCACGTATGACTATATTAATATACATTAATTATTATATATTTTGGCATTTACACATTTTATTCACTTAGTTTCTAATCAAGATCATTTTTATGATCAAATGCTTATATATAAACATGTATATATAAATATATATTAGAATTTTATGAAAGTTACTGCGACATAGCTAAGTAAATACTGAAATCTTTGTTTTGTTAGAAGAAAATAATAGCATTTATGATTATAACTTTCAGTGCTTTCGAATACATTTTGGAAGTGGTAAGGTATTTCCCATACCAGAGTGAATTATTTCAAACTCTCTTATGGCCAATATTGGGCGGCCAGTCACAGTTTCATCAGAATTTTACTGATTTATGTGTAAGATATCTTTTGTCTTTGTATAACTGTGCAGTGACACACACCAACCTACAGGAAAGGCTGAGTTTCCCAGGAGGCTTGGAGGACCTTGCTAACTTGTCTTCTGTGCACTGAATCAGAGAGTACCTGAATTCAGTAGGAAGAAAAGGCTATCAGTACCTGAAGGATTCAGGGAAGTCAGCCCAGCAGAGGCAGGACCTAAGTCTTGGTCCTGATCCAGAAGGGAAGAAATAATAATAAAAATTTTGTCCATGAGGGTGATTGAACACCACCTGTCTAAAGGAACCCTAATGCTCAGAGCAGAAATAAGAGACAGGAACCAGTTCCCCACACTGGAAAAGAGATAGCTCGTTAAATCTGTGTGAGAAGACACCACACACACACACACACACACACACACACACACACCATTCAAACACATATACACATATGAACATCCATGCACATGTTAACACATGTACACCCACATATATACTTTCACACATGATAAATAGGCTTAATGTATATCATATTGCTTTTCACAAAAGTTCTAGGAGAAAATGTTATTTCAATCCAATAAAAGTGAAAATGAATAGATACTGTGAATGCTTCATTAGCTGACATTCTTAATTAACTTCTAGATAATTTCCCTTCTCTCTTGGATATTTTGCTGCAGTCAGTAATTCTTTTTTTTTTTTTTTTGGTTTTTCGAGACAGTGTTTCTCTGTGGTTTTGGAGCCTGTCCTGGAACTAGCTCTTGTAGACCAGGCTGGTCTCGAACTCACAGAGATCCGCCTGCCTCTGCCTCCCGAGTGCTGGGATTAAAGGCGTGCACCACCACCGCCAGCACAGTCAGTAATTCTTGTCTGGATTCTTGTCTACATGCATGCATCTCTCACCCTTCTATTAGGAGCAGGGGATTTAGGACCATTCTCTAGGTTGTGGTTCATCATGGAAAGGGCACAGAAAACTTCCCAATACTATTTCTAGGTTTGTGAAAAAATCACTTCTTTATTTATTATAATGAGATTACCCCAGATATGTCAACCTTGCCTGAAGGTACAGATGTGAAGGCTGGTCACAACCTGCTGGCAGGTGATGAGGTATAGACTGTGTGGTCTGATGGGTTCACACACATCTCCAGGCAGCTTGAGCAAACATCCATGCTTGCTCATCCTCTATGCTATTCTCTTTCATGAAACATACCTAATGTGAAAGAATTTGCTAATTGTAAGGCTAACACGAAGCCTTATCCATATCTAGGTACATGTAAAAACATGCATCTCTTTAAGCAATTTGAATAGCTTATTTCACCCCCCCTTCTTCCTCAAACCAACAAGTTCTCATTTGATGGAAATTGCTTAGAATTATTTTTGAAGGCAATTGCAGAAGATGTGAATTGAAGGTATCAAAAATTTTTAATCATTGTTTTTATTAAATAAGCATTTTTTATATGTGTTATCATTTCCAACTGTCCATTATTGGATATGCACTTTAATCTTTTAATGGTTTGTGTGTATGAGAGTTTCTCCTGCATGTGTGTCTGTGTACCATGCGTATGCAGTCCCTACAGAGGTCAAAAAGAGGACATGGCATCCTTTGGAGATGGAAGTAAATATTTTAGGGAGCTTCCATGTTAACGGTTGAGTCATTTGTCCATGCCTCAGGAATGTACTTTAAAATGTGCCCTAGGGAAAGCATATATTTTTAAGTTACACATTTGCATTGGTGGTTCACCATAAGTCATGAGTGAAATAGCCAGACATAGTGTTCAGAATAGCACATAGTTGTAATAATCGATGATACAGGTCTCAATGAGTTAGCAGAAATGAATGATTTCCTTATTAATGGGCAGAGTTCATTGCTATTAGTGAATTGGAGGGCTTTAACTTGGCTACATTCAGTCTTTTAGGGACTCATGTTCCTCCTACATAGTGATATGCCACCTCTGTGACTTTATGTCTTACTACTGATTCTCTGCCCCTAACTAATAAATAAAGCAGAAGAGAGTCATGGGAGTAAGAAATGCTTCAGAATAGGTCTCGAAGTATACACACTTCCAGCCTGATTGCATTTACCAACCAGGACTCAGTGAGGGCTGCACCTAACTGTAGTGGATTTGGGACAGGTAACAACTAGCTCAGAAAAAAAAAATAGAAATAAAATTTGGGAAGAATTAGTTACACAAATATTTTTCCAGCATAATAAACATATATACTGTTAATGAGGGCTTGGAGTGATATTTTATGCATAACCCTTGCATTTTGTAAAACTAGTCCCCTCTATGCTTCTTTCTATTTCTGTTTAATTCTGTTCTTACCCATACCTCAATTGCTTAATGCTTTGACTTTTCACCCTCCTCCCAGAGTTGCTGAATTAGGCTAGACGTTATCAGAATAGTAATTTCCTTAACTGATTCCCAGTATGATACAATTAACTGTAAAAATTCTCTTCAGAGCCAACATGCGATGTAGTCCTGCTAATGACATTCACACTGCAAACTTAGGTGTGTTCAGTGTGCCTGCTGACTCTGCAGGCGGAGAGCATATGTTTCCAGCATAGGTACTCTTCCAATTGCCTGTGACCAGGTCCAAACTGTGCAGAGTTGTTCTTAACATAACCATCGATTTTCGTGATCTATCTTATCTATTGTTTTCCTCCCACGTAAATTAATGATGTTGATTTGATATTGAGTATTGACAACTTCAGACCACTGAGACATTTTTCTTACTCTTTGGTACTTCAGTTTCCAGTACCCACGAAGAACTTGGCTTTTTAACTTGTTAACTTCCATTTCTCAACCTTTTTCTGACAACAGGTCAAGATCTGGAGTAAAGCCTTTCAAATGAAGACAATAGCCAGCAGCAAAAGGGAATCATCAAAATGAGAGATTTCTAAAACTAGATAAAAGTACCAAGTAGTCACAGGTTTCACGAGTAAGGAATGTTTGTAAGGAAGAAGTCTCCTGTATCCCCTTTCTGCTACATTCTTCACAGATGCCAGCCATGTTAGATCAATTTAAATCTACATAATTGTAAGCAAAGGTGAATTATTAATAGTTATTTAATGTTTTCCTCTTTCTGTTCAGACAAAGGAATCAGCTCTTGTAATAAAGGGATGAGTGCCTACCAATAAGGTCCTACAAGATGGGTAACCATCCCCAACTGATTCATTCGTGTAGCATCCTACTTTCTGTGTCTACATACAAGACACATGCTTTATGAGAAGACTGAAATTCACACTCTCGGGTTATGTAAAACAAATTCTAATTCTAAAACTATTTCTAATGATGATGCTAATTCTAAAGCTTCATCGGTTTCTAACTTAGTTAGAGACTCATCAGCCCCCTTTCTTAACCTAATCATTTATGGTATGTGATCATGAGTAAGAACACTAGTTGTCCATCTAAGTATTGCTTCTTCTTGGTTCCAGGTTAGACAGTTTTTCCAGACTGTCAGTATTCCCATGTCCTATAGTTCCCTTCAGACAGAGTGGCTCTATCTCAGCTGAAGCCTAGCATGAAACCCTTTACTCTACCCTTCATCATTCCTCATGGTTGACATTTTAACACCGTGGTCACTGAGACTGCAGCCACACAGCATCAGAGAAGGCTAATGCTGGGTTTCTAAATGACCATGTGGAGCAGAGCTGTTCTAGTGTCCTGAACTCAACCTATAAACTATCCTATGAGTAAATACTTCCTTGATCTTCAAGACAAAAGAACTGGTAGGAATCTATTTTTCTTCCTGTGTATAATAATGAAAATTTTAATAGGCCCATGACACTACTTTAATACTATTGAGTACCAAGAAATCTTACTCTGAATGACTTGTCAACCGTACTCCAATTTTAGCTTACCTTGTGTTCAAGTGTACAATGGAACTGACATAAGTCACTTGGGAGGAAAATGTCAGCACAACTTTTAAGTCACTCCTCATTCTTACCTTGTGTTGTGCCTTTCTCTGTATTTGTTGCCCATGCAGTGTAGCTCCCTGCTTGCAGGGAATACCAAGCATTTCTAGTATCAAATTGTAAATCTGTTCATGTTGAGTTTTACATCTCTGCATGTCATCCTGATACTTTATATGTCTTTTCTGAAGTTCTGAAGATCTGAAGTTCATAATATTATCAATTTCAAAGAGAATATATTCTATAATAATATTGAGTGATTGTGTGTGTGTGTGTATACAAAGTGTTATGCTCCTTTCTAAATCAATAGAATAATCAAGTGCACTCAACATTCTCTATTGTGCTGAAGCACATGTTGTTATCACATAGTCCTTCTGGGCAGAAGTCTAAAATTTCTCTTTCTAGGCTAAATTCTAAATGTTTACAGTGCACCATTACTTTGTAGTCCCTGGGACAAATATTGTTTTCCCTGAAATTTCCAGCTCTTCCACATTTTGTAGCTTAGAGCTTTCTTTCTTCATCTTCAAAATTAGCCTTTAAGATATTTTCCTCACTGAGTCTTCCAAATCTCATCCTATATGTCTTCTTCCACATATAAGTGTATCACAATACCATTGTGCCTACCCAGAAAGTCATTATAATTTCTTTATTTTAATTGCTACATGCTACTGTAACATTCTGTAGCCATTTAATAAAATATGTTCCAGTGTTCCAGTGATTACAACAAGGACATCTTTGGTAGGCATTCTGCTGTCTACCATAGTTTAGTACCCATAGCCAGATGATCACTCCTATTCTTATGGAAGCCTATTAGAGATGACAACTTATGCAGTGATAGGTCCTAATGAGGTCAAGATGAACTATAAACAGCTATTGTCGTTTATGAGAAGACCACTGAAACGACAGTGTGGATGAAAAGAAAGATATGGTATCTTGGATGCATCCTGATTGAAATTGATTGCTTCAGTGAGAAGCAGGTAGATTTAGCTGTGTTTTAAAAAATAGTCACTTTCAAAAAGTTTAAATGTATTTTGAAAGTTATAGGAAAGAACAAATAGTTTTCAGATAATATGGTGACATGAATAATCTCTGTGGAATGTTCATCCTAATAGCCACATTACAGAATGATTGGAGAGATATAATTCTAGAAATAGGAAATTTTAAACATCAACTGAGTGTTAAATGGTAGTTGTCGGGGTAAAAAAAAGAATGTGAAACCAATTTCAGAATTGTGTAGGAGACAGATTCAATGCACTTCTTAATGCTTGATTAGATATAGAAACAACATTGATTCCTTAGGAACTCAGATTCTCTTTGTTCATGTAAATATTTTTACAACAGTTACTTAAAGGTTATTTTATTACTTTATGTGTATGGATATTTTGCCTGCATGTATGTTTGTTCATAATGTAAGTGCAGAAGAGAGGTTAGAAACCCTGGGACTGCAGGGAAAGACAGTTGTGAGTGCTATGTGGGCGCTGAGAATGGAACCTGGAAGAAAACTTCTTCACTGCTGAGTCATCACTCCAGTCCAGTAAATGCTAATTTTCATTAAAATAAATACAGAAGGAGGAACAGATTTACAGAGAGAAAGAGCTGTTTTTAGGAAATGTTTGATTGAGTTCCCCATGTGATAAAAATTTGCAAATAAGAGAAAGGAGCATAGAGTGTAGCAACAAAGTGAAGGAAATAAAGTTAAGATTTGACACTTAAATGCTTTCTGAAAACCATGGTAAGGAGTTGAGCCACAGTTTTATCAGATACACTGATAGCATATAGCTACTTCTGATGCGGATATTTGACATATTCACCGATACAAACAACCCTACCCTTCAGGTTCCATGATTAGCAGGTCTGCTCTTCTTCTAGTTGTCAAGAGACCAAACAGCAACAACATCAGAACAGCAATAAAATCAATAAAACGAAGTAAGCATTAGACTTAGAAAGGAAAGGAGGGTCAATTACCAGCATTCTCCCCTTCAGAAGTTAGGAATGGAGTAGAGGGAGGCAGAGAAAAACTTTTACAGTGCAGGTGAACCTGGATGCTAGAAGTTCAGTTCACTGTTAGAGCTTGCCTGTTCATGAATGCTTGCTAAATGAAGGAGAACCAACAGTTTCAGAAGAAAAAGAGAGGTCACATGAAGACAGAGAAAGGGAGGGTGAAAATAGGCACACTGGATATCTTGTGAAATAACTTCATGATGACTTTTTTTTTAACAGACCTGGGAAACTATTTTTGAAATCCCCCCAAAAGGAATTTACAACTAAATATTCTGAGCAATGGCCATGATAATACTACTAAGAAGGGATTTAATCTTTTAAGGGGTCACAGAGAAACACATACATATATACATTATAAAACAATTGGTTAAAAGAAAAAAGTCTATTTCATTTCTTTATGATTTAATTGTTTATTCTCCAAAATGCTTAAGTGAGGAAGCAGGGGCTTCACGATTTTGTCCTTACTATTGCAGGCTGAGTCTGAATTGAAAACGAGCTTTGATTCAGTGGATTCAGGCCCAGGCTCAGAATTGTGTGCCACTGAGTTTGATCACCATTCAAGCCAGCCTTCTAGGCTTTTGACATTGTGAAGAAATGGTGACAGATCAAAGGATAAAAAGAAAAATCATTGCAGATAAAATTCGGTTCACACATTTTAAAGGCAGGTGTGCGCTCTATACGGTTGGGGTGCAGGGTCAAGCTGTTAGTGCTGATGAGATGGCAGCTCAGGAGAGGAGAAAGCATTTTGTGTTGTGATGACAGTGAGTGACCAAGACATTGATCTTTAATCCCTGTGTTTGCCAGAGAGAAAAAGTGAACAGGGCAGCAAAATAAACACCCTCGAAACAGTTTCCTCAAATGCTACCTGAAAACCCCAAGTCTCCCCAAGTCCTTCTAGAGGTGCCAATGATAATCTAACCCTGAAAGTCACCTTCTCTTGTTTATAACAGAAAAGAATTGCAAAGGGATGGCTCGAGGAATGTTTCCTGTATTATATTAGTTCATTTTTGTGTGAGCTTTATGACATTTTCCCCCTAATTTATTTACAATGACTAATACATTTCATTTTATTAGTATTAGTCCTTAAAACTAGAATTATGAAATCTCAGAATTTTAAAGTCTGTGTGGTCAAAAGTAAAAATTTGTCTTCCTGGTGGTCTTATATAATTCTCATGATTACTGCTTTAATAACTGTCCATTCACTTTGACATAGCTTGCAGGATTAATATGAGTTAAACACACACAAAGAATCAAATAGAGAGAGAAAGAGAAAAGGGAAAGGGGGAAGAGGAGGGAGGGAGGAGAAATTATGAAAAGTAGAGTTACAGTATGTGGATATAAAATCACTTTATCTAGGGATATTATAAATTAAAGATTCTGGTAGACGTTATGACCATTGGCTTAAAAGCTATAATATTAGAATTAGCAAAGGGAAAGATAAAACCTAGAGTTTGCTATAGAAGTCAGCAAACACCTTACATTTTTTGATTTATTTTATTTTCTTAAGGCTCGATCGAGCTCCTTTTATCCCGACTGCTACTGCTTCAAAGAAAAAAACAATCCACCCACTCCTCAAATCTCTGTCTATATGTAATTTCCAAGCTCCCCGGAGGCTTGGTGAATTGTGTAGAATTTTTCTAGAAAAGAAGATTGCCTGGCTAAGAACTGCAGCGCATTGCAGCCTGGGTACAGCTCAGCTCTCAGCATTTCCCAATAATGCACTTCTGAAGTCTGTCGGTGGTTCCAGGCACCCTGTTACCACTCTCGGCACAGGGCTGATGGTCTCAGACTGCAACAACATGCGCTCATGGAAACAGAATGAAGGCTTGGCCAAACCCACACTATATTCCCCAGTGAATGAGTATAGTAGTTAACGGTAGAATGCCTGCGGGGATAAGATATTTATACTAGCTTGCATGAATATTTCCGTTTGGTCATTTAATGTTGTTTAGAAAATGAAATCTATTTATGTTAAAAATTTGCTTTCAAAACATCTGTACATTGCAAGAACTCAGTAAATTAAAAGTGAATAATCTACTCTTTGACATTTTTTATTTTTCTGTAAATTATGCAAAGGTATTTAATACACTATTTATAGATGTATTATTCACAATTACTTTGCTAAGTATATTCTTCCATAAAGTTTGATCTATTCTTGTGTGTACATGGTGCACGTGTGTGTGTGTGCATGTGTGTAGGTGCATGCATGCCACAGTGTACATGGGGTGGCCAGAGGATGACATGGAAAGGAAAGGAAAGTTCTCTTCTTTCATTGTGGTTCCAGGGATTGAACTCAGATTTTCAGGCTTTTGCAGCAGGCACTTTCACACACTGATTCTCCGTGACTGCTCAAATGCATTTCCCTATAATGGCTGCACTATGTACAGGTTGAAGAAGCACATCATTTAAATAACTCCTCAAATTTCCTACTTTGTAGGAAGCTAATAGGAATAGCACTCCTATCTTCTTTGACTTAATACTCAGACACTGATAACTAACTGAAGACGTTCCATGGCAAAGACCCATAGCCACGTTCATGAGAGGTGGAAGAACTGAGTAACTATACGGAGAGGTCAGGTGAGAGGGGCTGCCTCAGGTGTCCAACACTGCCGTCCCTGTGAAAAGTCCCATCATTGCAGACTCTTCAAATGATGCTCAGGTTGAGGGTAAAGAGAGATCATTTCTGACATGATCAATGTCTCTTCCTTGACTGTGATGCCCTCAAAAATAGTAGACACACTAATAACCAGATGAACTCTATCATCAAATCATCAAAGCAGCATGGCAGTGAAGAGCATCCTTGTGAATTCTGGTACTCATCCCAGGCTAGAGACTATCTAAATCCCAAACCCAACCTACTGTGAACTAAAATGAATTGGGCAAACGTACTTCATCCTGAAGACCAGTTGCAAAAAATGTTCGGCAAGCATAGCCTTCCCTCTGGACAACTGAGCAAAAAAGGAGGTTAAGAATGACAACCTCGGTTTACCTTTATTTCTGTAGACTCTGCTCATTGACCGGACTTGCTGAACATAGTAGACAATGAGGACTACTGAGACCTCAAGAACAATGGCAATGGGTTTTGATCCTACTGCACGTACTGGCTATGGGGGAGCCTAGGCAGTTTGGATGCTCACCTTACTAGACCTGGATAGAGGTGGGTGGTCCTTGGACTTCCCACAGGTCAGGGAACCCTGATTGCTCTTCGAGCAGATGAGGGAGGGTGACTTGATCGGGGGAGGGGGAGGGAAATGGGAGGCGGTGGCGGGGAGGATGCAGAAATCCTTAATAAATAAATAAATTAAAAAAAAAGAATGACAACATCGGAGTTTAAAAAAGATATTACAATTCAAACTGAGAGACACACATGCCTGTGTTCTGAAAAGGAAATTACTTCCAGAAATAAAGTAGGTAAATAGCTTAATGTTGAATATTTTCAGATTTTTTTTCATAAAATTATTAACCAGGGGAACTGAGTGCAGTTTATTGTAATTTTAAGTAAAACTTGTTGTTTTGTGAGTTTTAGTTTGTTTTTTAAGGTTAAATAAACTGCTGATACAAAATTGGGAGGACTGTGTATTTTCTTTTTATTTTAATGTTTAATTAGTATATATTAATTATACAGAAAATGTATTTTATTATTATATTTTAATATGTGTACATAATTTATTTCAATGATGTTAACCCCCATGATACACTCTCTTGCCTCCCTCCCATCTCTCTTAATCCTTTTCTTCTCCCTCTTCCAATCCAGTACTCCTTCAATATTCATGTCTCTTTTTCTAGGATGCAGTGGGCTAATTAGGGTACTCTACAGGTGTGTGGTGGGAGATTGTTCACAGCAGGATGCGCACCTTATCAGTGGGTATACTTTGAAGAAGTAAATATCTCTTCCTCCTCCATGAGTTGTCATCTGAACTTAAATTCTTGTGGAGGTATGGGGCCCCCACGAGCTCTTTCCTTCCCAAACGAGGGGCTGACATAGTAAACTTGTAGAGATCTAGAGCATTCAATCAGAGGTGCGATAATCACGGCTCAAGAGTGCAATATCCATGCTGTCCCCTTAAGCCGGCGTTCTATGTACCTCTCTCTGCTTTTCTCAGCACTTACGTTCCTGCTGCTGCTTCTTGTGTAATGCTCTCTAAGCTTTGCATAGAAGTGTGGTCATTTGCGATGTTCATCAAAAGAGGAATGGACCAGGAAAATATTGTGTATACACACGATGAAATATTATGGAAACAGAGACAGCACTTTTGTTTCCCGGCCGCTCAGAACAAATAATCACACAGAAACTATATTAATTACAATACTGCTTAGCTGATGGCTCAGGCATATTTCTAGCTAGCTCTTACATCTAAAAATTAGCCCCTTTCTTTATTTCCTTCTTTCTTCCTTTCTTTTCTTTTTTTGTTTTGTTTTGTTTCTCTGTAGCTTTAGAGTCTATCCTGGAAATAGCTTTTATAGGCCAGGCTGGCCTCGAACTCACAGAGATCTGCCTGCCTCTATTTCCTGAGTGCTGGGATTAAAGCGTGTGCCACCACTGGCCAACAAATTAACCCATTTCTATTAATCTTTGTATCACCATGAAGCTGTGGCTTATCAGTATGGTTTTGGTGTCTTTTTCTTTCAGTAGCTACATGGCATCTCCCTGACTCTGCCTTCTTTCCTCTTCTATCTCTGCTTGGATTCCAACCTTGCCATATTCTGCCCTGCCATAGGCCAAAACAGCTTCTTTATTAACCAATGGTAATAAAATATATTCACAACATGCCAAGGGGAATCCCACATCAATTTTACTTTCCTACCAAAAAAAATTAAAAAGTTTCAGAGAAAGGGATAAAATTAGAAAATATGCTAAGGGAAGTAACAGACTCAGAAAAACCCATACTGTGTGAACTTTCTCATACAGAGATACAATGCTCTGTGTTTTAAATATGTACATTTATGTCTGAATGATGGCCCCAGGAGAGGGGAACAAAAGATCCATTAAGGGGGCAAATAGGTAGCTATGAATATGAAAGGGAGGGCAGTAAGAATATGAATGTTTAAGGGATAAATGAGCCATGGAGATGGGGGACAATAGGAGATGTAGGAAGACCAATCAGAATTAAGGAAAATTAAGCCATAATGAAAGTTTATGCTTGGTAAGATAATAAAAATAAATGAATAAACAAACAAACAAATAAATGTTTGTTTATTGTATGTGCCTGGATAAAACTGCTCCCAGAAGCCATAGGTTACTAGATAAAAATCTAGTACGTGTTGCCTGCTAACAGGAAATTGCTGTTATTGCTCATTAGAATTAATTGATGAGAGGCTATAGCTAATGAAGTAATATACCTGGTTTTCAGGACATAGAAAAATAAGCTGGACCTGGACTGGAAGCTTTCTCTTTGTTGGCTAGATCTCACAGTGCTGACAATCTATATGCAGGATGCTAGGGAAAATTTGTCACGGAATACCTCACTCATCTTTGGACCCTGTACGTAATAATATCAGCCAGGCAGACAAGATGAGTCCACTGGTATTATAATGTGAGTCTGTAATAGGGGTAACCAACTGCGTTCTTATCTGACGACTAACACCTGACACTGTAAACCCAGTCAAAAGCCCATGGTGGGGAAGGTCATAGACCCTGGTTGGAAAGTTATTAGCGTAACTTTGCTAAATAGGCTCGATGTGCCATCGAATGACTTTCTCAATAAATATGTTTTTGCATATCAGTTAGACCATTGTGAACTTTGGTCAAGGAGGCTTCTTTTTGCAGTGTGTGTGCGGGAGTGGTAGGTAGCAGCAGTGTTATTATTGGTCAAAGAATAAATGGCTGTTATAAATGTTCAGTTTTAAATGGAGCGTCTTATAAGAGTCCTCCAAGGTTTAGGGAACATCGAGCAAGACTGTGTTTTCAAAGACTAGGTCCCACAGTCCTTTAAAGAAGATATACAGGTAATGCTAACAGATGAAAGCTCTTACTCAGAGTTTGTCTGGTTTGATCTAGCTATTGCCACCACACTTGTCGTGGATGTTTCACAGGTGTTTTTTCCTATAGTCTCTATCTCACGCTCTATTCTCCAAGCCTGAACCTGTCAGCCAGAAATACCAGTCTTTCCTGTTTCTGTCACTGTAGAGTTCCTTAGCCTCGAAAATCAGTGGCACTTGGTCGTGTTTTCTTTTTCTTTCCTGTTCAGAGTTGCCATAGAGGCAAATAGTTCCCACGACCCTACCTTATACATTGGTGTCACAGACTTTTCCTTGTCTCTCCTCACAATTTATGAATCTCCCCTTGAAACCTAAATATGGTTCTCACCAGACAGCACCAAATTGTTCTCATACTTCTTGTACCTCCAAAGCTCTTATTCTTAGTTTCCTAAGGAAAAATGTTAAATTCTCTGTATGAGCAATTTTTCTCCACTTTTAACAATAATAACCCGTTTTCTCTCTTTGTTGTGCTTTTTATACTATACACTGCTTGGAAAGGATCTCTAAGTTCTCTTTGCAGAGCAGAATCCATTCTTGTCTGAGCTCCTTCATGTTCTCCTTCAATCCTGTTGCCTTTCCTATCAGTACCTTCATCCCCTCCACCCTGATGCTTCATTGTAAACATCCTCAAAAATCCCCTGCACTCTTGAGAGCATAGAGATCTTCACACACATCCCATTGAAGACTGGACATTCGTGGTCCTTAAAATTTATAGGTACAGACATGGAGGAATTGGAGTTTTGGGCAGGGAAACCGAGGTATGAACCTGCTTTCCTGCAGGGCATTTCAGAAAGGAGTAGTGGACATTAGGCATGTTTCACCATGAAGTCATATTTTAGCGCAACACTTGCCTGTAGGACCCTTGTGAATGACATAGCCTTAGGGGACTGGAGGCTTTTATAGAAAAATGGTAGAAATTACAAGACTAACAGATACTTTTCTAAATTCCAGGGCATTTCTGGGTGGAAATGACTTAGCTGTCAGATCTACTCCTCTGGCTAACTATCTCATAATGGTAGATAGTTTTAAAAAATTGTTGCTGCCAACATGATTTTTAAATTAGACCAATTAGACTGCAGAGTTAGGAGTCTAAGCCCTTGAATGCATGTAAGCAATGGTAAATCTGCTTGGAGAAAGAATATATGGTCCCTTTTTAGGGGACAGAATAGTGAAGGCATTTGGTTCAGCTGGCAAAATACTTGTAGGTCAAACACAAGCCAGAACCCAAGTAACACTAACAGGTATCGTGATGCAAATTCGTCATCTCACCAGAGATAGGAAGATTTCTGTCTACCTTGATTTGTGAGATCCAAGACAATGACACACTCAGTTTCATAAACAACGTCATACCTCCCAAGGAATGACCCCTGAAGTTGTCTTCTCTCTTCCACATATACACATATATGAATGCATACATAATTGCTTATATACAGGTATAAGTGTACATAGACGAGCACACACACAAGTCACCAATGCACCAACATACACACCAAGAAGTCAAGTGTTGACTTGATTTACATGTGTACCTTTAAATGCTTCTGAATTCTCTTCAATCACTTTGAATAAATTGTTGAGCCTACTAGATATCTAGCTATTCTAGAGAATCCACATGTATTATGATGTGCTGATATAAAATATGTTTTAGGTGAAAGGTTTTATCCATGTGAGGAAATTAGGAGACAAGTTGAATTTTAAGCAACTGTGAAAGTATGTGCTCAGTGAATCATTAATCTTTAAGGGTGTTACCAACAGAAACTAAGGACTGGATGGAAATGCCTGCAGAGGTAATAAAAAAGAATCATCAAGAGAGCAGATAGAAAGACTGAGAGGAGAGGTGTAGGTGTGTTAGCCTGGGACTCTGCAGTTTTAACCGGAGGAATGTGAATAGGAGTCTGGCCTAGTTATTGTAAAATTTCAATATTGGCATTAGTGAGATAAGGGTAGAGCCAAATACATACATAAAAAGAGGAAAGTTATCTTCTCTTTCTGATCACTTCCAGGGGCATCCTTCATTTGTCCTTTCACAGGCCTCCTGATAAGCCTTTCTGCAGTTCATGTCACAAAAGAATGGGCTCTGACGCCGGCCTGTCTCTTTGATTGCTTCTACTTCTTTATCTCCTACCACAAGGCAGGGAACTGTCTTTGCTTAAGCATGACTTGGCATATGTAAATGTTAGCACAGGTGTGCTGCTGCATTGAGGCGAGCGAATGAATGGATGGGCACAGCCTGTACCTACAAGTGTTCTGTCACAAACTCCCTTGGAGGGCGCACATCAGTCTCTGGTAGGAGCGTCCTGTGTTTAGGATGGCCACTTAGATTCCATGCCCAAGTAGGGACAGCCAAGAGAGAAATGAATGACATTATCAATATACTAAGATAACAGCATGAAGTCAGACTGTTCAAAAGAAATGTTTCCTCCTTTTCTTTTTCTCCAGAGGTGAGAAGAGGTTTCACTTAGATAAACTTGACAGAATTTTTCTATTTTTTTATCAAAAAGAGTATCTTATATCTTGAAGCAGGGTTCTGCTCACATTTTCCAATACCAGCCTTTTAAAACACAGAACTTAGAAATCACTGGGAATATTTTCTAAGAAACAGATTCAAAAGGAAAATGACTTCTTTACAGGTGATGTTGAATTTTCTAGGGAAATCCAGGAATCGATGCCTTATGAAAACTCCCAGTGATTCTAGGATATAGTTAGAAGTAATGAGGAGACATCTGTGAAATTTCCTCTGCACTGAGCTCAATAATTAATATTTTGGATTGGCAAAGATAGAAGATGTAGAAGGATCACTAGTATGAATTTATAGGTCTTATAATAGTGCCCCTCCCACCCAAAGACCCATTTGATTTTACTCACATATAAGGAGCCTACATCCAGCATTCTGAACCTTGGTAGCTAGGTTCCAAGCCAGCTGACTCATTTCATTCTACTTTTTTTTCCTTCAAAATGTTTACAACAGAGTGTCTAACAGTCTGCACTGTGATCTTGTTGCTTGATCCCCAAGGGACATGACTGCTTTTTACTAGTCCTTACCCCTGAAAGATTCTGTCACCTCCTTTATGGTGGTAATGACTAAGGTCATGAACCTTTGTAGTCACACTCAAACCACATATAAACTCTATCAACCCAGATACACCTGTTAGAAGAGGGAGTTTCTTATCACACTCTTTTGAGTCAATATTTCCTATGTTCTACACTAGAGACATACAGCTCAGCGATGTAAGCCCTTAGTGGCCTTTGGGCATATCTGGGTCACTTTGGCACTTTGTCTGGAGCCTGAAAATAATTGCTTAAAAGACACTAAAGGGAGAACCTCATAAGATATGAAAATAGAGCCTTGGGGCCAGAAAACAACTTCCAGTTGCTTTATGAGTAGGAAAAGGCAAAGGCACAGAATCATAAAAGTCAAATCCAATATATAATAGAAAGATGAAAGCAGAAATAAAGGAAGAAGGTGATGAAATGAAATGTATAAAATGCCTTTTTTTTATTTAGATGTCTTAATAAAATCATGTGGTATGTTTTGTCTCTCCAAGTCCAAACTCTATGGGCATCTATAAAAACATTGTGCTTTACAGTATACATTTTCTTTGAAAGTAGAAAATAATTTTACATTAGGTATCAATCCAATAGATACAAACTAACACAAGAGCGCTCACATGAGTTTCTTTTGATTGAATTCTCTGCTCATAAAAACAGTATATTTACATTTCTGAGAAATAATGGAAAATGGGTTTACATGTATTTTGATAGCTTTGTTCAATCTTTAAATCCACCTGAATTCCATCTTTGGTCTTTGACTTTTGAATCTTCTGATGTAATGTTGTCTTACAAATGAGTCCCTCATTTCCCTTGGAGGTTAAGTGATGAGCTTTGCCTGGCAGTCAGGTGCAGGGTTAAGATTAGATAACAGTCCAAGAGGTTCCAGCGCTTGCTAGACTTCCAAAGATAGGCTTATTATACAACTCAATATTCTGAGAGAATCTTCTGATTTTATTTTTACACCACGTTTTTGAATGTTTGGTGTTTGTATAGTTTTGCAGACAGAGTACACAAGAAGGTTTCACAGGTCAAGATTTCCAGACCATGATTCTTTTTCTTCAGAAACTAGCACAAACCAGGGAGAATTTTCTGAGGAAATATATTTAATTCATACAATAAACATATGTAAAGTTAATAATCCAATGAGCATTTATTTGGCCTACTAAGTTTCTAGTAACTTACCACAAATTATGTAAGGGTTACAATAAAGATCACAAAGAAATTACAAATATACCTAGCCCAAAGAATCAATTCATGATTTATTCCTTATTTCTCCAATTCATTTATTTATGGTTGTTAAATTAATGGAAAGAGAACTTTATCTGGGAAGGATTAGTAGCATCAGATGGGTAAAACATCAATGGTGCAGAGGTCAGACTTATTCCAGGCACAGCACATAACCTCACATTCTCTCTTTCAAATAAACTCCAGAGCAGAAAGGAGAAGTGAGAGTTTGTGAAGGGCCTATGTGCTGATAGACATGCAGTATTCCTGACATGAGAGTGATTGAAAATGATTTCAATAGAAATTAAACATTTACGTTTTCATGATGCAGCTATGCAGGTTTTCTTTAAATCGGAGAAATAGAACAATTTGATTATATCCCACGCCCTTTGGTACTCTTTCAGTAAAAACATCACAAAGAACAGGCCACTACAAACACTTAAAAAAATTCCCCTTCCACTTAATGTAGGAGAAAAACAGCCCTTAAGATTAACTGTGAGGCTTTCAGCAGAGTATTGCCTAATTAAGGATGACCAAAGAAGAGGGGGCCTCAGAGACTCCTTTAATTTGACAGGCTGGATACTTAGCATGTTCGAAAGGAGGTTCTCCGGGGCAGATCTAAGATCTATTCCATTAGTATAGACCTCTGGAACTGTGCTCAGACAATAGCGCCCAACAAAGGAATAACTCGCTTCCACGAATAACAAACATTTGCAGTATTTGCTTGCCCCGTTTCTCACCTTTTTAGTAGAGATTTCATTACTGAAATGAAAGAGCTGTTTTATGGAACAATTGCTGCAGGGTAGAGGCTTCCCTGAAGGTGTGGATCTAGCCACAGCAGCCTTGAGTATCATCTCTATCTGCAGGTCGGGTCAGAACATTTTGAAGAGATGTGAGCTGCAATGAAGCACTACCAATTCTGCTCTTTTCAGCAAACAGTGTTTTTAAGGCTGCTTTGTTCTTCTCTGTTAAAGCTTCGCAGTACTAAACGCTTATTGGTACTCAAAAGACACAGTGACACAGGAAGAGAAGCAGTGCCTGCTAATTACCTTAAATGTGGGGATGGGGAGAGAGGCAGAAAGATGTGAGTACATGCTATAAACCATTCAGAAGAAAAAAGAATGACCCACAGAGGAGAGATCTGCTAATTCAGGCAACAAAACAGGCACTTGAGCTGTGTTGTGTTCTCTCTCTGTTTCTCTCTCCCTCTCTCTCTCATACATACATGCACACACAAACACACATCTTTTTTACTTTCAATCTCCCCTTCCCTCCCCACTTCCTTCCCTCCATTCCTCTTCCTCCTGGAAAAATATATAACATAGTTTGGATATATACATATATAGTTGTCAAGGGAATTAATATTTATTTTATGTCTCTTAGTTGATTTTATGTGTGGAACATGTGAGTATACATACATACATATGTGTGTGTGCTTGTCTCTGTGTACATGTGTGTACCAGTGCATGTTCACCTATGTGCATATCACATATGGGAGCAAGAGATAATGGTGGGCTGGGCAGTAGTAACACACACCTTTACCCCAGCACTTGGGAAGTACAGGCAGGCAGATCTGAGTTTGAGGCCAGCCTGGTCTACAGGAGCTACTTCCAGGATAGGCTCCAAAGCTACAGAGAAAGCCTGTCTTGAAAATCCAAGAAAAAAAAAGGTAGTGATGGATGTTTTCCTCAGTCACTTTCCACTTAGGTTTTGGGACATGGTCTCTCACTGAATCTGGAGGGAAGCTGGCTAGGCTAGCTGGTCAGCAATTTCCAGGAGTCCATCTGTCTTTGCCTCCCTAACACTGAGATTATAAGCAAAAGCTACAATTCTAGGCTTTTCCACAATGACCATATTCACACAGGGTAGTCTTCAACCCAGGACACTGGCCTCGAACTCTCAAACACCAATCCTGCTCCAACGTCCTGTGTTGCTGGGATTACAGGCATGAGCCACCATGCCTGGCCCAATTCTAGGCTTTTTACATATATTTTGGGTGTCTGCATAACAAGCACATCACTGACGCAGTCATCTCACTGGCTGCTGGAATAATTAATCATTATAATAACAGGAGCACCTAATACTATTATCAGCAAATTTCCTGTGCACGATGCAACATTACTACATTTCTTTTGCTGCACAGAAAATATTTTCTAATATAAATGCAACTTTGAATGTACATCTCTTCAATCAATGCTCCACTAATAACCAATAAGAGTTGGTATACTCTGTTTTGATGAGTTGTACATTTAAAAGAGTGAATCCATATATCAATGAAAATAATGTGCCTTTCTCCTATTTGGCTTATTTTACTAGGACTCTTTGGATCCATCCCATTTTGTAACAAGTGATATAAACTCTCCCTTGTTATAGCTGAACAATGTTCTGGTGTGTGTAACATGGTTGATATATATCACATTTAAATCATCCATTCATTCCTTGTGGAACATGTAGATCTTTTCCTTATTCTGGGCATCAGCAGCAATAACGCCACAGTGAAGACTAAGGACATATGCACACAATGCTAGGCTCATGTCCCTTTCCTGAGAGAGGAAAGAGCGTGTGATTTGCTTTCATATCCCAGATGACTCTAGATGGACTGGCCTCTATTCTGCTCTTATCTACATTTTCTCATCTCCTAATCTTCATTTGATTGTCCACTGTTTGGAGTGTCAATATTTTCAGACTTCACCCCTCTCTTCCCTTGTCGTTAACCCTTTCAGACTTTAACTAATAAACATACCCATGTTTCTTGTTTACATGTTACATGCATAAGTAAAAAGGAATAAATTTAGCTTTTTTTTCTATCTCACCAGCCATAGATCCTTTATAAAGAGTTTTTTTTGTTGTTGTTGTTTTTATCCCAGTTATCACCTTGAATTATGTGCCAAGATCACTGTTGCTGGTTTTCCTTATCGTTCAGTGCCATTTGACTATGGCATCGTCTGTGATCTTGCCTGTATTTGCTCAGTTTTTGGGATGTTTTGCTCATTTTTTTTTTGCCTTGTATTTGTTTTTACTTTTTAAAAAGTAATGTCTCAGTTTGTTTTCTATTGCTTTAATAAAACATCTTGACAAAAGACAACTTGAAAGGAAAATAATTTTTCTTTTATTTCTTCCTTATTTTTTCTTACATACTTAAATCATAATCCACCCTAGAGGGAAGCCATGGCAGGAACTGAAGCAAAGGCCACAGAGAAGCAGAGGACCAGTGCTTGCTTCTGGTGGTTTTCTCAGTCTGCTTTTTTATACTACTCAGGACCACCTGCCTAGTCGTTACAACTCCCAAAGTGTACTGGCCCCTCTCACATCAATTATTAATTAAGAAAATGCCCCAAAGACACACCAAGAGACAAATCTGATGGAGGCAATTCCTCAATTGAGGCTCCCTATTTCCATATGACTCTAGCTTGTACCAATGGCAATAACCACCACATTCAAAATATTTGCCACTAAACCCTTTATCTTGGTACTGAAGTTTGTATCACTGATTTGTGCTTGGTATTTTCTCCCTCAAATTAGCAGCCAACTGAATGCTTCAAGCATATTCTTATCGGGGACCTGAATAATCATTTCTTCAAGGTAACTCAGGCCACTGTAGACACAATCAATCCCATCTTTCTCTCAACTGTTGCCTCCAGTTTCTGCATTTTGCCTTATTGCTAAAGCTATAAACCTGGGCCATATAAGATATTACTTCCCCATTTCCTCTGTTTTGGTTTCACTGACCATACAATCAGCTCTCATATTTTACATTCTTTCCTCTTGATATAACATCCTTCAGAAATGCTGTCTCTGTTTGAAACCCTCATCAATATTTCATGAATTGTTTCAATATGACTTTTGTCTAGTGTGTCCCCAATCTTTCCTCAGGCTATTCATCACACCATTGCAGTCAGTGATATATTTCAGATGTACAAATCGGATGATATCTTCAGAGTATGTAAAAATCCTCCAACCCCCTTTTTGACTTAGAATGGACCAGTTACAGGATGTTCAAGGACTATTTTTATTTCATTCCTTTAAAACTCAGCTCACTGTTCACATTGTTCAGGAATTCCTCCAGGTGTTTGCAGTAGAGCTAGTACCTATGTGATCTGCCCTCTGTCATTTAGAATCACCTTCTCATGTTTCAACTCTATTTTCTAGATATCCTGCTCACTACGCTGTGAGATATTTGTGAGCAGAGACTGTATCTTCTAACCCTGTGTTTCTAGCACACAACACAGAAAATAGGTATTTCACAAATGCTAGAAGAAACTATATGGGAATCACTTTCTAGCCAGTGGTCATGGAGCCAGTAGGTCCGTACCAAATAAATATCTCCTTATTCTTCTTCTGTTTTTTTTTCTTCTTTGAGACAGGGTTTCTCTGTGTAGCTTTGGAGCCTGTCCTGGAACTTGCTTTCGTAGACCAGGCTGGCCTCGAACTCATAGAGATCCACCTGCCTCTGCCTCCCAGGTGCTGGGATTAAAGGCATGCGCCACCACCACCCGGCTATATTTCCATGTTCAATGACTCAGCATATGATGCTTTCAGCCATGGTTTTACCTTCAGTTTCCGGAAGGTGACCAATAGTGCCGCCAGTAGCATCGAATGTTTTTCTTTTTATTTGTCTAGGTTTTGTTGTTGTTGTTGTTTGTTTGTTAGTGTCTTGCTACTGTGTATTCCTGGTTAGCAGGTAGATAATCATTCAGGGTTGCTCCTGTCTCTGCTTTCCATGTTATCGTAGAAATACTGGGATTTCAGACAGGGACCATTCCTAGATTGGTCCTAGATTTGTATGGGTATGGGGGTTTCAAACTAAGGGTCTCATTCTTGCATAGCAAGCTGTTTATACACTGAGCTATGTCTCCAGGATAAATTCTGTTTTAAAATTTTTGTATTTGTTTGTTTACTTATTTATTCTTTTATGTGGATGAATGTTTTGTCACAATCATGTCTCTTTAAGAAGACAGTCAGATCTACAGCAACTCGAGTTACAGATAGTTGTCAACTTCCCTGTGGGTGATGAGCACTGAATCCAGTAAGAGGAATCAATGTTCTTAAACACTGAATATCCTCCTCAGTCTTACTTTTCCATTCTTAACCTGAGAACTCCAGACAGACGACATTACTAAACCAACAAACCATTGTTAACTAGAGAAAATGCCCGTGGCTAGACTGTTGCACAGGGAAGGAACTTCTAGGACACCTTTTCTAGGCAAAGAACTTAGAGAGGAAGCATATCTCAAGGCTGTGACTGATCCAGAATGACACAATCTAGTAGCAAATACATGAAAGCATCTTTAAATCTAACAAGTTTGCCTAAGCGAAATCTAGACAAGAAACAGACCTCTAAAATAAGAGTTAGTATATTTTAACACTAGAGTGCTTTCTCGATCACATTAAGGCATGCTAACAATTTCCCATAAATATGACAGTTATGAGGCAATTAATGGAATACTTTGCAAAGCAGTTGCAAAAATGAGGGAAAGAACTGGATAAGTAATAGCTGAAGTAAAAAATGCAACAGCTATAAATATAGATAATAGCTTCCATTAAAAGTGTCTCCCAACATTGAAAAGTTTAATCACAGTAGCACTCAAATCATTGGTTACACTCTATTTCACAGTTACCCAGCATGGGAAAATTTACCCATCATTAAGTATGATAGGCTCCACATTTTTTTATAATATCAGGTCAGCAGTGGAAAATTTTGTTAGCTGATTTCATTAGTAAGTTTTAGTTTCATATAATTCCGAGAGTAATCATTTAAAAAACAAGTGTTAATTGTTAAATTGTAGCTACCCATTGGCATTAATATAAGTTCAGTGATACCCTGTAGACTGGGAGGGATGTTTCAGAATTCATGTGAACTGAGATCACTACATAAGGTTGAATAAATTTAACCAAGTACAAAGATATACACCCCAAACAAAGTTATAGAAAAAGTAGGTGAGAGGGGTATTTGTTTCAAATACAAGGGAATTATTTAATATGTTGAATATTTACAATTATCATATGCATTTCTAACAACCTTCTTTTAAAAGCGAAAATATTAACTTACACTGGTCCGTTCCAACAGCTCACGAGTCACTACTTCTCAACAATGCTCTAAAGCACATTTATTCTTAGAAGTATAATTTGCCATTTATTGTCTTATGACTCTTAATTCCACAATATTAACTACTTCCAAGAATTTTATTCTAAGAACTGAAATATTTTCACAAATCACTTTAAAGCTCTTCTATTAAAAATGATGCATGAAAGTAAATAAAACGGAATGCAACACAGGTATTAAGATATGTGCTTATAATAATTTAATGAAGTAAATCATCAGGAGAAGAAATGGCAAAACAAGTACTTCTTGGTATGTATGCTATTTATATATCAATTACTGAAAGAAGAACACAAATTGAGTTATCTGTGATTGATGATTTTTGTTGTTATTGATTATTTACTATATTTTTAGCTTCTAAATTGTTTTAACTCTGGACTTTAGAGAAGAGAGATTTATCAGTTTTATAGTGAGGAAAGGAAACATTGTTAATAAAAGAACTCTAGTTGGAAATAACTGCATTAAGGGAATATTGTTAACATAATAATTCATTTGAGTCCAGCACTTCTAGTAAGTTAGATCCTTTGTACCCACATTGACAATTTTGTTTTCTGCCTTCTCGGACACAGTGCTACTAAATGTTCTTCTAACAAATGGCTACTGTGAACTTTAGAGCAGTTAGCATCCCAATTACTATCCATTTGGTTTCAGGTGATGATAATGTTATTTGCTTTTCCATCCAGCTCTCCACTGTTGCTTTGAGTAATGGGATAGGCAGAGAACACCATTCTTTGTGCTAAAGTAATTTAATAAGGATATTTAAACATGGCATTAGGTTATGAAAAGAAATTATGTGCAAAGCATTGCCTACTAATTGACTGGCTTTTTATTTGTGTCACAGAACTGATACTCGAAAGGTGATATTCTTATATTTCTTTGTTTGAACCTTTGAAGAAAATCAAATTCAGTAGGAATAATTAAAGTAACCTTTATAGAATTCAAGGTCAGTAAAGAGCTTCCTCGATTGAGAAGTGAGAATTTTTTTTCCACTAATAACAGAATAAAGTCTGTATTCTACTGTTATAAGTGATGGTAGGTGTCTTTGGTACTCTGATATATTCACAGTGAATAGCTTAGTGGTGTAGTATGTTTTCTTGTTGTGCTGCAAGAAGAACTTAATCTTCCCAGGCTGGCACATTGAACACACTATCCCGATGGAGAATGCCTTGTTCTGGAGATAGATTCTTCTTTTCTCACAATTCTTAACACAGACCACGTAAAGTTGGCATGAAAAACATGGCGCCTGGCATCAGTCATCACTATTCTGGTTCAGGAAATCACCAGAAATTTTAGTTTCAGCTGAAGCCATTCCTTCACTGTTGTTTTATCTATACCATGACTTCACTTATGCTTTTGTCCTAGAGTTTGACTTAAACTTTGTTTAACTTCAGAGTTCAAGATTCTGGTCCTTATTGGTGATTTGTTGATTGTTGAGAGGCACTTAGAAAGGCTTGTGGTTCAGAGAGTGTTTGATGGTCCTCTTGCATGCACATCAGTGAACCTATCCATCATAGTAAAAATTATGATCTCCTGATATTAGGCAACCTAGATTCTTTCAGTCCTGACTCATTTTCAGTTTTACTTTGATTTACCCTCTTTACCTCTCCATCAGAATTCTAGTCATCTTTTGCATCTCCCATTCTGCTCCTAATCATCTTTGAGAAAGCACAAAGCTATATATCCAAACCGGAATGTCAAATTATTTGTCATGTTTTTATCACTCTTGGTTCTTGTTACACTTAAAAGACTCTAAGACCCTCAGGAAGCTAAATTTTTAGTAGAATACCATGGCTTATCAAAAATCCAGAACATGTTTAGTTGTTTCCTCTTCTTTCGTCTCAACCAGCTTAGGTCTTGATGGAGGACTCTGCATCATGAACTTGATCATTCTATTCTCTTTCTCCCTTTCGTTTTCACTTTCTGAGTCATTTTCCTTTTATTGGTTCCACTCTGAATCTAATTACTCCATATATATATATATATATATATATATATATATATATATATATAGTACTAACCTTGTACTCTTGTCTCGGTTTTTCTGACCAGCTCTAGAAGTAATAATGATAAATTCTGAAATAAGCTTCATCTCTAACACAAGAAGGTCAGGTCTACAATTTGTGATAGCATTGACTGTTTTGCTTATCCAAATTGAGCTTATATTTTATATTTCCTTTATAATCTGCTCTATAGAGATCCACCTTCGTCACAGGAGGTCTAAGAAAGAAAAACGTCACCCAACAAATACTCCGTTTGACAGGTTTTATAAACACATGATATCTACTTACTCCAGTCCTATAAACATTTATGTACCCACAATTCTGAATAGATTTCTGCTCATTTGTTTGATATGTAAATAGATTACATGAACATATGCAAGCAATTTAAATACCTAACAGTTGATTACTGAAGTTGAAAATAAAATGTATAATGTTATTGGGGGTATACATTTGCAGAATCATTCTACTTCTTTCCAGGTCCTCACTTTTCAAAAAAATCTTCTTTTAACTTCCTTCCAGAACTTAGCATGTTCAGAAAGTATCGCTTTGGCATTATCACGTACTTAAAAAACTGCAGATTTTGGCTTGAATTAGGTTAATCATAACTCAGTTTTTTCTATTAGCCTTATTAAATATGCTAAGTGCTGATCATCCTAAACACCTTGTCTTGTTCAGTCTTCACAATTACTTACTGAAGTTGGAATAATCCAAGCTTTATACAGCAGAATACCAAGACTGAGAATAATGATGCTTGCTACAGCCATTTTTGGTCAATATGGATTAAGACAAGTTTCACAGAAACACATGTTTAAGAGATGACCTTTCTTGGAGAAAACAATGAAAAGGAGTCTGTTTGGGAGGTAACATCTCCTAAAATTCTTCCCTAGCTTTCCTGTAGGAGATGTTAGAGGCCAGACTATTGCAGCAGACATGGAGAATTTATGTCTATGCTTCATTTAATGCCCAGTGCCCACAGTTGCTCTCATTTCTTTTAGAGCAAAGAAGAAAGCAGCCTGAGGCGGCAATGCAGATCATTTGGATGACAGGCATGGTTGTCAACTGTTTTCTTTAATTCTTTGAGAAAACCAGCTACTCTGAACCTGGGTGCCTTGGAGTTCAATGGGACAATGCTATCTTTCCTCTAAGGGGGGATACCTTAGTATGATTTCTTGGCAATATGAAATTGTCCCTTGCCCGAAAAATTATTAGCTAGAGGACTAAAAAGAAATATTCCAGCAATACTTTAAAAATTTAAATAGTTGTGTGTGTGAGAGAGAGAAAGAGAGAGAGAGAGAGAGAGAGAGAGAGAGAGAGAGAGAGAGAGAGAGAGAGAGGAAATCTACAGAATTTAATAAATCTACTTTTCTGTTCTCAAGAACTGAGGTGCTATCCGTTATCTCCAGACTTGCTAAGCTGTTGTTTACACCCACAACTCCTCCAGATCCATCTCAGTGCCATGCAGCTGAGCTCTAATTCACCCTCAGGGAAACCATACTTTTTCCCATTCATTCCCTTTCTTATTAAAAATAATGTATTTATTTTTTGAGAATTTTATACAATGTATTTTTATCATTTTAATTTCCCTCTCTCACTTCTCCCAGATCCTTTTCTATGCAACCTGCCTGACTTCATGTTTATTCTCTCTCTTAAAAACGAAACTAAACATTGGTGTTTACAGACTCCTGATCATGAGTAATGCCCTAGATTTTGGTTAATATACCCAGTGTCATTCCAAAGAATGAAACTGAAAGAAATAAAATATTTCTTTCAAATATTCAAAGAAATAGCACTATATAGATTTACAAATGGCTAAATTAAGAAAGAAAACTTCACCAAGGGTCTGAAGCTATAAGCATTCTTATGCACTGCTGTGAGGAATATAATTGATTGAACATGTTCTACTCTGCTTGAAGATGGATACCAGCTGATCTTTCATTTACATTCTTATTTACATACTTACTGGGAATACTCATCCATTTGCAGCAGTTTACATATAATATTGAAGAAGAACGCTTAGAGGAAATCCCACATTAGCTCAGAATTGAGAATAATAGAGGGTTATTTATTTAAGGGTAGACTCACAAATCACAATCCTCTGCTGGAACAGAGAACAGCAACAGAATCCTGCAGCTGGAAAAGAGACCAGATTTGTGTCTTACATCAGCATAAATAGTATAAAAGGCCATACCCAAGTGGACGGGTAACTTAAAGGTTACTGGCAGTAGGAATTCCTACAGCACCTCCCCTTTTTGTTTAAATAAGAGAGTTCCTAGCTCAATATAAAATTGTATACAATAAGAACAAATATATCAAGCAAGAAACATATGATAAATATTTTAACAATTATCCTATCCTAATATGTTTAAGTCTTGTATAATAAATAACTTGGCTAAATCATGAGAGAAAAGAAACTATAACTATCTGGTCTTCAGCCCCATCAAATATCTGAGAAGGGAAATAATATTACTGAGTAAGCAGGAAGTGTAATCAAAATACTTCCAAAATGTGCAACAAATGACAGAGACAACTGGCTACCTGTGCAATCACCAGAAGTCTCATTTGCAATGTTGAAACAACCAACTTTGGTTAATTAGAGTAACTGACAGACCATTTTCAAAGTCAAAAAATTTTCAAAACCATCTTCCCTTGTCATGGAAAGATTTGATACTCTTTTCTTGTATCCTGTTTGTCCTGTCTGGACAGTTTGCATTTTGTCAGTGGTTGATGTATGGGCAGTTACTTGCCCAAAGGCCAGTTTTGTAAGAAGAAAATGAACTACAAGTGGAGTGTCTTTGGTGCTCAAAATTCTCTCGGGAATAGATTTGTGCTGCCAGAAACAATTATATTCACTTCAACAAAACCCTAAGTTATTTAAATGCCATATTCTACAGGTCTTTGAAGTGGTTGAAGATTACCTATCTAAGCAGAATACAATCTCTATGGATCTAGAGAACCTGATTAGTCTAACTATAAGTATGACAAACATAGATGACTATTTTCTATAATTCTTAGTACTTATATAACTTTAAGACTTCACATTAGAATATTATATAATAAACAACTTTGCAACAATGAGGACAATGACCTCAAAATGTAAACAATGTATAAGTATCTTGGTCAGAGGTAGAAATGTACATCGCAATATGATAAATATATTCTAAAATTGTATCAATATATAAAAATGTTGCCCACTGAAAACCTGAATAAATGTCCATGGTGTGGTGTCCATATTTTAATTTTCCAAATTTTGCAAAGTGGAATACATCTATCTGCCAGATTTCTTTCCTTTGAATACCCTTTGGGTTAGTCCCTGCAGGCAACAGTGTTTAGTTATATAAAGAGCAAGTAGGTCATCTCTTTATAATCTCCTTAACTTGTTGCCATGTAGTAGAAAACTCTTTCTTTAAACCATTGCTATTGACATAATATTTTTCTAAAATTCTGAGGCTTTCAATAAATAATTTATCAATTTCTGTATTACTTTGTGATAGAGGACCTGGCAGACCCATATGGGATTGGATGTGTGTTATGTATCTGCAACAAAGCCTATTCCTGATTATATCTTAAACCTGTATGAATAATGAAGTCAATTCTCTATCATCTGGTAAAAACTCAGTGGGTTTCAATATGTAAGACAACTCTTTCTGCATATTGTGAATCAGTAACTATATTAAGAGGTTCTTTAAAATTCCTTAGCACTATGAGAATAGATTATAATTCTGCCTTTTGGACAGAATTATAAGGGCTTTGTTCCACCTTACTTAATTCTTCTCATTTGTATCCTGCCTGCCCTGATTTGTTTGCATCAATATAAAATGAATGGGCTCCAGTTATTGGAGCATCATGTTCAATTCAGGGAAGAACCCAAGAACTTTTCTTTATAAGGTTAAGTCTATCGCTTTTGGGATAATTACTATTAATTTCTCCCAAAATAATAGCACAATCTCTTTGCCATGGTTCGTTGTCTTCCCATAACTTTTTGATTTCATCAATAGTAAAAGGTGCCATAATCTCTGCTGGTCTATACATGCTAATTGACAAAGTCTCAATTTACATTTAATAATTAATTCAGAGACTTTTTCCACATAAGTTTTTAATTTTTTTACTTGGTTTATGTGGTAAAAAAATAAAAGATCCATTCTAAGATAATATCATCCCTCTGCATTAAAATTCCTGTAGGAGAAATTCTCAAGGACAATATGACTAGAATACAATTAAGATTTGAATTTACCCTATCTACATGTGCCTCCTGTAATATCTCCTCAACAATTGTCAGTCTGTTTTCTGCCTCAGCTGTTAATTCACTGGGACTATTCAAGTCTTTATTACCATCTAAAGTTTTGTTTAAATAAATTATTAGATCAGGTCTTAGCCCAACAGGCAGTCATACACTGGAGATGTTCCCTAAGAATCTGAAAGTCCTTAAGAGTCTGCAACCGGTATTTCTTAATTTGTGTGTTTTGTGTTCTAATTTTCTGTAAACCCATTTTATAACCTAGGTAATTGACAGAATCCCATCTCTGTATTTTTTCAGGAGCAATTTGTAATCCCCATTTTGGCAACACTTACTTTACTTCTTCAAACATTCTTTCTAAAGTATCTGTGTTTGAATCAGATAAAAAATGTCATTCATGTAATGGTAAATTATAGACTTAAGACATCACTTATGTATTATTTCCAATTGGAACAGCAATTGAGCATTCCCTATGGAAGGATGGTCCATTGATATCTCCTAGTAGGCTGAGAATTATTGTAAGTAGGCACTGTGAAGGCAAATTTTTCTCTATCCTTTTCTTTAAAGGTATAGTGAAGAAACAATCTTTCAAATCAATAACTATAAAAGGCCATCCTTTTGGTAACAGAGAAGGCAGAAGAATTCCAGTTTGTAGAGGGTCTATAACTGAGTTACCTTGTTGACAGCTCTTAGATCTGTTACCATTCTCCATTTACCAGATTTCCTTTTAACAACAGATACAGAAGTCCAAGGGCTGGTTGATTCTTCAATATGGTGAGCATCTAGTTGTACTTACACCAGCTGTTCTAAAGCCCTCAGCTTTTCTTCAGTTAGAGGCCACTTTATTACACATATTGTTTTCTCAGTTAACCATTTTAAAGGTAGGGCTTTTGGTACCTCTAAAGGTTTGCTAGTTGCTTTGTGTTCTTGTACAGCCTGAATGGCTGGTGATCTTTGTGTATAGTACCTTATAATATCCTTTCCAGAATTCTGAGTTCCTTCTGACTGCAGGAATGTTAATCTGGTATTCCATTGCTATAGCAGGTCATGACCTCATAAATTTACTGCAATATTATCCACATATGGCCTCTGTTTCCCTCTCTGACATTCTGGCCCTAAGCAGCCATCTCATCTCGTGCTTTGTTTAACTTGAGATATGGTTCCAATTCCTAGTAATTGAACATCTGCATCTTGAAGAGGCCAATTACATTCCAAAATTCTGGAGTAATGATACTCACATCTGCACCTGTGTCTATCAAGCAAACAATTACATACCATTTATATTCAATCTCCCTCACAAATGTGGAATGCAAGCCATAAGTTATGACAGCTTTGCTTAATTTCTTTTAGATCATTCATTCCTATAGGTATCCACCTACCTCCTGGGATTTCAGTCCGGTGCTCCAAAGTGAGTCTTTCTCTGTCTCTGTCTCCTTTCATTGCCTGACGAAGGTCAATATGTGATTTCATTGAGGCTCCTAGCCTATGGTCCTCATTCTGCACATATGATTCCAAGGTCTGAAGTTTCTCCTTTAAAGATAACACCTTATTCTTGGACATTATTTGGATAGTGTGCAGATTACCACCGAGAGAGATACTCTATATGCTAACCTATCATAACATTTTAATAAATTTTATTGTCAAATTCAACAATATGAATTCTTTCAGATAATTTCTCAGTACCCTTAGACACTAATTCAATTTTGTCTGTTAAATTAGTGTAACCCTTTTCAATAGTATTAATTTTTCAGGCAACTTTTGATTTTTGATGGTATTTATCCTGTCAGCTAGCTGTTCATTATTCGTCTGTAGAGACAGCATCATTTCTAAAAGTGCCTCATTCTTTCTTAAGGATATAGAATGAAGAAAAAAACTGAGTCCCAATATCCAATAAATGGATGACTCACCATAACCATATAAGCCTTGCAGAATACAATCCATAGTATTAGCAAAAAGTTAACAAATGTTTCAATGATAATATAGTATGCCATATTGATTTATTAATAACTTGTTATGAGATCTGGTAAATCGTTTCAGGTGTAATAATCTTTATTGTTCAGCAGATAGCATGGTTGCAGAGTCACGACTAGCAGCTATGCAACCAGTGGTGACACAAAGGGTACTGAGCCACTTTAGCTTCCTGCCTTGTCCTGGTAAAATACTGAGAAATATACTTTTCTTGACAAATTTAAAGCAATTAAATCAATTCGATATGCAGAGACTCACGGGCAGGGAGCACAAGTTGGAAGCTGCACGTGATTGCCACACAGCAAGGAATGCCGCAGTGGGGGAGATGTTGTTCACAGCATGGAAAATTTCCAAGTTGCTGCATGCAGTTAGCTCTGCTGTGGTGGGGGTTTAGCAAAACAACTGACAAAAAAGCAAGCCAAGCAGGCAGAGTTGGGGGACATTCTGAGCTATCGACTGGTTAGGCTCTCAGGCCATTCACCAGGTAGGTGTGGAGTCAAAATCTATGTGGGGCACTAGATGAAGAAGAATGCTTATGAGCTCATACTTGAGAATAATAGAGGGTTATTCATTTAGGGGTAGACTTACAAATCACAATCCTTTGCTGGAACAGAGAACAGCAACCGAATCTTGCAGCCGGAAAAGAGACTACACGCAAGTGGACAGGTAACTTAAAGGCTACTGGCAGTAGAAATTCCTATAGCATAGTATCCCAAACTACAAATAAGACATGTATTTATCATCAATTGACTAAATACTTAAAAATTAAAGTACTATTGCACAATAAAAATGAATAAATTCTAAATATCTAATGAAGAAGATGATACTTTTAAGTAAAGTAAAAAATAATAAAATGGATAAATTAATTTAATAATATTATGTCATAAAAAGTTCTAGTCAGGTCAGACAATATTGGAGTTCTTCATAACTAAACTTACAAAAAGAAAAAAACAAAATAAAAGAGAAATAAACAGGTAACACTAAACTAGGAGGTGGAGAAGCACAGCTTGGTAGAAATGACAAATAAAAAAATAAACAAAGGCAAATAAAGAGAGACATTGGAAACACAGCTCTAAACAAGACATCTTCATCAAATTCCTGCTCTCGGAGCTCAGGCATCCCCACAGAAGAGGAGGCAGAAGGTTTAGGGAAGACACTGTAGAAAGGTGGAAAGTTTAATTGCAATATGAAGCTTTTCTGATGAAGAGTGCAGCACCTGCATTTGGTTACTATCATGCGTATGGGATTTAGAAGAAGGAGGAAACAGGTCATAAGGATGGGAGGAAGATTAGAGTAAGCAAAGGTAACAGTAATCAGTATGTACTACATGCATATGTATAAAATTGTCAAGGAACAAATTCAATGGAAGATTATAAGTACTAATGATGTAGTAAAGACAGATATCATTTAGCAAGCCAAAAGAAGGAGGCTTACCGTAGGGTACATGACTAACTTACTTATTGTCCATTGACCGAGTCCACATTACTGAGGCATAAACACCTGCTTGTGGAGCAAGTCTCAGATCATTTCCGAAAGCAACTGGTTACCCCCACAACAGCATGCCACTATTACACCAGCAGGAAAGTCTTGTCTGGCAAGTTTTCCGTGATTTTTTCTTAGCCAGTTATGCCTGAGAAATCTGACTTGTTATTGGTAACTTTTAATCTCACAATTAAATGGGCTTATGCACATTCCTCTTTCCCTGAAGAGAAGCACTTCAAATGGTGCCCTCCCACCAAGAATGCACTGTGGAAACTGGCTTCAACAGGCAACTTACTTCCCTGTTGAAATCTTATACTCTGACAGACTTTTATGTACGGTGGACAAATAGCTTCCAACCCAGATTATTTTCAGTATATTGCTTAAGGACACCATATCCCCAAGTGTAGAAATTTAGCACTCTTTCTAAGGCTTGGCTTTTACAAAATGATAGGGGTAGGAGTCATTAGAAATTTAAAATATCTTAGGGTAACTCTAACCAAACAAGTGAAAGACCTGTATGACAAAAGCTTTATATCCTTTAAGAAAGAAATTGAAGAAGACACCAGAAGTGGAAAGATCTCCCATGCTCTTGGGTAGGTAGAATTAATGTAGTAAAAAAAATTGCAATTTTACTTAAAGCAATCTATAGATTCAACGAACTCTCCATCACAATCCCAGGAAAATTCTTAACAGACCTCGAAGGAACAATACTCAACTTCATATGGGAAAAAAAAACAATCCTGGATAGCCAAAACAATCCTGTACAATGAGCAATCTTTTGGAGGCATCACAATCCCTGCCTTCAAAATCTACTATAGAGCTACAGAAATGAAAACAGCCTGGTATTGGCATTTAAACAGACAGGAGAACCAAAGACCTGGATACCATTCCATGCATCTATGAATACCTGATTTTTCACAAAGAAGCAAAAAAATATAAAACAGAAGAAAGAAAGCATATTCAATAAATGGTGTTGGCATTACTGGATATCAACATGTAGAAGAATGCAAAAAGATCCATATCCATTGCCATGCACAAAACTCAAGTCCTAGTGGATCAAAAAACTCAACGTAAAAACAACCACACTGAACCTTATAGAAGAGAAAGTGGGAAACACACTTGAATGCATAGGCATAGGAAATTACTACCTAAATATAACCCCAGAAGCACAGAGACCAACAATTAATAAATGGAACCTCCTGAAACTAAGAAGCTTCTGCAAAGCAAAGACACAGTCAACAACATAAAACAACAACTTACAGAATGAGGAAAGGTCTTCACCAACTTCACATCAGACAGGGGACTAATCTCCAAAATATACCAAGAACTCAAGAACTTGACATCAAAAGAACAAATTATCCAATAAAAAATGAGGTACAGACTTAAACAAAATTCTCAACAGAAGAATCTTAAATGGCTGAAAGAAACTTAAGGGAATGTTCAACATCCTTAACCATCAGAGAAATGCAAATCAAAACAACTCTGAGATTTGCTGGAGATTATGCTGGAGTAAGGGATGTGGAGTAAGGGAAACACTCCTCCATTGCTGGTGGGAGTGCAAACTGGTACTGCCACTTTGAAAACCAGTATGGCGATTTCTCAGCAAATTAGGAAACAATCTACCTCAATACCCAACAATACCACTGTTGGGTATATAACCAAAGGATGGTTAATCATACAACTAGGACAAGTGCTCAACTATGTTCATAGCAGCATTATTTGTAATAGTCAGAACCTGGAAACAACTTAGATGCCATTCAATCAAAGAATGGATACAGAGAATGTGATACATTTACACAATGGAATGCACAATAATGACAGCTTGAAAGCTGCATGTAAATGAATGGATCTAGAAAAAACATATTGAGTGAGGTAACTCAGACCCAGGAAGACACATGTAATATGTACTCATTCATAAGTGAGTTCTAGACATAAAGCAAAGAAAAATACCAACCTACAGTCCAGAATCCCAGGCAACCTAGACAACAAAGAGGACCCTAAGGAGAAATATATGGATCTACGTAGAAAGGAAAAGAAAAAGGCAAGATCTCCATAGTAAATTGGGACTATGGGGGTCATGGGAAAGTGTAGAAGGGGAGGAGGAGGAAGAGAAGGGAGTGGAGAAAAATGTGTAGCCCAATAAAAATTAAAGAAAGAAATTTAAAAAATTATCTAGTCAAAGTCACTATAAGTAAAGAATAATACACAAATAGGAGATATTTCAGCAGTGGTCACAGTCTGCTATGACTGCATTAGCTTTCCTTTCAAATACAAGAACAGGTTCAGAGACCTTGTGTAGACCCTTCTCTCTGTTATGGTGAGTTTACTGTGCTGACCTTTTATCTGGCATCTACTCTTATCTTCCTCCACATCTCATCTTTTTTTCCTCTTCCCTGATGCTTACCTTCTCTTATGCACATATAATTCACATTCTGGGAAATGTATGTATGTGGCAATGCCGAATAAAGTATTAAAAAAAATTAACAGTTCTCTTTTTTATGGAATTCACAATTTCTTAGCTCCTGGACTTATTTTGGCTTATCTAGAAACCTCAGAAATATTTAAATAATTGTCTCACAAGATTGCTAATACTTTCCAAGTCACTTAACCCCTCTAAGTACCTTCTTTTTAATATGTGCATTTGGGATAATCATGCCTGGCTTATAAAGTCATGAGAATTAATGATACAAAAATCTCCCATATATAAAACATATCAAGAAATGTATAGAGCATTTAAATTCCCCAACACATTAATTGATAATCTTTATACTTTTGAAAGATACATCCATTATTAGTGTCTCACTGTCCATTCATTCATACAGCAGACATTTAGTACTTGTTGTACATTGGGCATTTGGTAGGTTAAGGGTGCAATGATATGAATATTCCTGATCTAAGAAACCATGTAGTATAACAGGGAAAATGTTAACACAAGTACAATCTCGAATAGGGCTAGATTGCAGTGAAAATATCCCGGCCTCTAAAAATATATATTATAGTTTTGAAATTCCTCTAGTGGTGGGATTATAAGCATGTACTGGAATGCTCAGCTTTATTTTGCGATTCTTAGGATAAACTTGTGCTTAAAAGCTAAACACTTTATTAATTGAACTACCTCTCCACCCCTAGGGTAGCTTTGACAATCCAAGTAAACAACACTTGTAAAAAGAGTGGTTTGATTGCCCTTGAGAATTAACCAGGAATAATCAAAGCAGCAAAATAAATGAAAAGTAAAAAATAACTTCTAAAGTAAAATAAAACATCTTTATGGATATCTGACTGGATGAATAATTATGCTAATTAAAAATATGGATTTAAAGAAGGGGAAATCACTTGTGGTTTAAATGAGGTGTCCTACAGAGTCTCAGGAATTTGTATACTTAGGTTCCCATAGGTAGAGCTGTGTGGGGAGAATTAGGAGGAAGCATGTTGTTGGAGGAGCTGAGTGTTGAAAGAAATATGTCACCGGATTTTAGAGTTTAAATACCAGTGTTGTCCCAAGATTACTGTTTGTTGCTCGCACCTTGAGAGACAACTGTTTTAGCAACAATGCTGAGCATCTGTACTGTGATGCCCTACTATATTAGATTCCTATACTCCTGGAGTTGTGGTCACAGTATTTTATTACAGCAATAAATAGGAACTACTATATCACTTAAGTTCCTGGATCATTAAATTTGATAATCAAGAGACATCTGCTATAGTGTGGGTCTTAAATATCCATGTGTAAAAAGCTGGGATCCAGCATGCTGCTAATGGGAAGAGACAGAAATCTTAGGAGATGAAACCAAGTAGAAAGTTTTGAGTCTTTAAGGTATGGATGCAGCAGAGATGTAGGGTGGGCTTCTGATCCCTTTCTCCTCTTCTGTCTTTCTTTACCTGAAAATGATTTGAGGGATTTTGCAGCACAGCAGTGTGTTCTTGCCATGGTGTACTTCTAAAACTCAAAGCAGTGGAACCAACTACTCATTGACGGAAACACCCAAAACTGTGAGCCAATGAACCCTTTTTTGGAATTATCTCAGCTACCTAGTAACAGCAAGCTTACACAAGCTCCTTCATATATCAACTCTAAAAATATATATCTAGTAATTATAAGTCAATTCATGTCAATGCTATGCTTGGTATTTCGCATCATTGTCAGTGATAATAGGTTTCTGTTCTCTCACAGATGATTGGTTCAGTTTGGATGAAAACTCTTATATTTTTATCTGTTTGTTTCAAACTAGTTTTTCTTTTTCATGGTAAAGAAGAGGAGCTGGGGCACAATGTACTTTCGAACTGATTTTCAATGCTATGCTGATATGACAATGTTGATAGTGGCATCTAGAGGTCTTGGGTTATTGGGTTCAGTTCTCATGTAGTACATGTGTGATTGTGCTCCAGAAGAGGAAATTATGAGAAGATAGAGGTTGGATAGCTTTCTAAAGGTGCCCCTATGTGGAAAAGAATGCAGATTTGCCACTACTTAGAAGTACAGAAGAATTTTTGTTAGTGGTGAGATGTTAGTGGAGAGTATTAAGGTAGTGATACATCTGTAGAATAGGTTGTTTCTCCACATTAGTGAAAGGGATAAGGACCAATAGATAAGTAATTATAAATATATGGATTGAGAAGGCAAATAACCGAATTTAGAGCCATTTTTTTCTGAAAATAAAACTCTTTCTTAATATTTCTAAAATATTTAAGGTCCAGAAAATTAAAATAAAATTTTGATATTTTATTTTGTTAGGCAGCTATATCATATAAAGTTCAAAACTCATCTCTCTCTCTCTCTCTCTCTCTCTCTCTCTCTCTCTCTCTCTCTTTCTTTCTCTGTGTTATTGTGTGTGTTAACTAATACTGAAGTTGTATTACTTGTATCAGAAAAGTGCCTTGTTACCTTAATAGTACTAAAAGATACATTCAATAAATATTTCTATGAAAACAATATAAAATTAGTTATTCTTGAATCTTCTTAAGTAAGGCTCACAACTAACAAATTCATTAGAATAGAAAGCTCTAATAAAGTGTGTATGTTTACAATAATTAAAATATTAAAGTTTTAGATATATAATTCTTTCCTTTTTTGCATGATCTAACAATTGCATCATATGGCATTGAGAGACAAGATAAAAATATTGCAAAAATGTACATTCATTTAATACATGATAATATACTGTGAACCCTTAAGCTTTTACATTATCGGGTGTGAAATAAAATGATTTAACAATTTGAGATATAAAGAGCATTAAAAATATATAACAATTAAAAAGAAAGTTGTAGTTATTTAGAAACTAATACATGTGATAGCAAATACCTCTTAATGAAAGGAAATATGGTATATTTTAACCATAAATGTATAAATTTTGAGTTAGTCATGAGCTGACTTGATAATCAGACCAGAGACAAGCTTATAAAGAAAGTAGATAATTTTCTGCTGACAGTCTCCTTTACAATACTCTGTGACCAAATCACTCATTGGGAAATTGCTGTCACAAAATGTACACCACTTGTTGCTTAACAAACCTCACTCCATTCCTCTTGTGTCTCTCACTATCTATGCCATTGTGACAACTCTGCAGTTCACCAAGTCCCATCTTTAATTAGACCCTGGGAGAGATATAGCTTCTGAATGTACAGACTGGATTTCATAACCCTGTTTTATACTCTCTAAACATCTTTTATTTCTATGTCCCCAATTACTGTAATTATAATTTAATTATTTGTTAATTACAGCAGGGCAATGTGGGTGCTATTCATCACTGTAATTCTAGCTTCTGCCTTACTGCCTGGCATATGGTGATGCACCAGTTGTGTTTGCTGAGAAAAGGTCCTTCCCTTTCTTGATATCAGTCTTTCCATTAGTAAGAGAATATTTCACTATGAGATGTCTTTAGAGTTTCTACATCCTAAAGTTCTGCATTAATTTTCTTGCAATGTATTCTCATTTAAAACTTTATATCCGAGGAAAATCTGGCTTTTATTCTTAAATTGTTTGTGCTTCCAACTACAATAATATATAGAATATCCATTTGGGATGGATTTCCTGCAGCAGGTACATTTTATGTGATCATTTTAGTGTTATGAAAATGAAATATTGAACTCATTAAACATGTGCTGGAAGACTATAAGCCCCCTGTGGGGAGGAAACATGCTTACTTATCTTTTGAAATTCTAATTCTAACACAGATGTTAGAGGAAAGCACAAATATTTGTTGAATTAGATAGGGAAGATAAGGTGAATAAAATGTTAGGGAAGCAGGAAGAAGCACTGCTCTGGGAGTCTTTGGCAGTACCACCATCAGACTCTGGATTTCCCTGCCTCCACTCTCTGCTTCCCCAAAGCTAGGACTGCAGGTATGCTCCAGCTTGCAGGGGGAGTTTTAATTTTTAGTAGTAATTTTCAGAAGTGCAGACAAGCCTATTTTTAAGTCAATAATATGAGTTTGGAGTGATGGTTTAATAGTTAAGTCTCATACATGTATATACTGTACCCTGTTGAATCTTAGCTCCAATCTCTTCTAACTCTTCTCCTCCATCATCCTCCCTTCCTGAACAAGTTCCTTTCCACATTCGTGCTTTTTTTGTTTTATGATCTACTGATTCTAACTATTACTGTTAGTATGGCAGTAGATTTAGAACTTCACACAGCTGAGTGCCCTGAGTTCCCCTCAGCAAAATCCAACAGTGGCCTTTGACCACTAGTTCAGCAGGGAGAGATGAGCCCTATGATTCCCTCCAGATCCATAATTAAGAAGCTTAGTCTTACACAGGCCCAGGGCAGGCAACCACTGCCTCTTTGAGATCTTGTTTTTTAATTTTTTTTTGTGCACCTTGTTCTGAAGAGTTTCCTGAGGATTAGAAAGGGTGATAGAATGCCCTGGTTAAGGACAGAGTGCTCAGTCATTGTTTGTCTTAAGTATCCTAAGCAGTCACGATTCTCTCAATTTTTCCATTAATTTGCAAAGAGAAGCTTCTTCATGGATGAGAGTATCATTTCTCTATGGGTGTAAACATGACAGTTTAGATAGTAGCTTGTGCCGTTTCAATTTAGTTCTACAACTATGATGAGCTTCCCCTTGGGGTCTCTTACCTCAGCTATAGGTTTTTGAAGTAGCTAAAATTTGGCTTGTTTTAAAGAGGTTATGTATTTCTTCTTATGGATTGGGTCTCAAATCCAATCAAAACACAGTTGGATACCCTTTAACAATTATGCCACTATTGCAATAGTTGGTACAACTTTCCTAGCAAGTTGGCAGTGTAGCTTGCAAGATTAACATCTGAGTAGCACCAATGGTATTATATATCCCCAGCAGTCTATATAGTTCCTCCTAGCTTTATTCAGCTTATAATTTCAAGTTACTTTTCAATGTCATGATTAAGTCAGGCAGGAACTTGAAGCATTAATGGAATCATTCACTTGTAGGTTGAATCTCATCAATTCACATAGCCGCGCGAATTCCTCACCAATGTGCTCATAGGCCAACCTAATCAAAACAATTCCTTATTGCAACTCTCTACAGCAGATGGTTATAGAGCTGTAGAGCTAGCAAGGAAGGAAGAGTCCATGTATGTTTCTGCTTGATTTCACAATATCTTACTACCAACATGTGTGGTATAGTTAGCATTAAGGTTTTATTGCCTATTTCTGATGGGCAAACCAACAAAAAAGATGGCAATAGCCTAAATTGTTTAGAGGCCTTTGAGACTTCCTGGACCAATAACTCCTATGAATATATCTTATACCTAGCACTGGGATTCTTATTATTGATTCATTCATCTGATAAAACAATGATTCCAAGTCATTATGTACTATGTAGGATATTTCTTTTATAACTATTTTTAAAATTTTATTTATTTTTAGTTGATTCACAAGTTTCCAATGACTTTTAGTGTAGTAATAAGGAGCGGTGGCGGGGCTGTGTCCCCAACACCCCAGCCACCTGCCCGGCTAGCTTATGCCCCAAAATAATTACACGGACACTGTATTCTTTTAAACACTGCTTGGCTCATTTCTACCTAGCATCTTCTAGGCTAACTCTCCCACCTGGACTAGCCCATTTCTTATCATCTGTATAGCGCCGGTCTTACCGGGAAGATTCTAGCCTAAGTCCATCCTGGGTCGAAGCTTCATAGCGTGCGTCTTCCCTGGAGCAGGTAGCATCCTGCGTCTCCTCCGGAGAGGAGAGCTGTCGAGTCTGACCTCACTTCCTCTTCCTCCTGGCATTCTGTTCTGTTTACTCCACCTACCTACATCCTAACCAATAAGATGGGCCAAAGCAGTTCCTTTATTAGCCAATGACCTTCCTCCATCATTTTAGTAGGTTGTTCACCTTGGTAAACATTTCCTTCCCCGTCTCCCCCATTCCCCCATTCTCCTGTTTTATAGATCCTCCCTATAGTACTCCTACTTTTTTTCTATCACATGTATCTTACCTTATACAAGATACATTATTATCAGATATACATATTTTGTCACTTATAGTTCTTTTATGATCCTGTGATTACAAAAAAAACCCTGAAAAAAGCAACTTTAAGAGAAAAATTGATTCAGCTTATAACTGTTCAATGTCATGATTAAGTCAGGCAGGAACTTGAAGCATCTAGTTTTATCTGCAGCCAAGAGCATAGGAAATAAATTCATGCACTCAACTCAAACTCAGTTCATGTTTGCATTTTTAAGCTAGGACTTGAACCCAGGGAATGGAGTCACTCACTTGTAGATTGAATCGCATCAATTCACATAGCCACGTGAATTCCTCACCGATGTGCTCATAGGCCAACCCAATCAAAACAATTCCTTATTGCAACTCTCAATAGCAGATGGTTATAGAACATGTGAAGCTGACAACAGCACATATTACAGCTTCCCCTCAGTTTGCCCACAAACATGGTGCTTTAAAACTTACGTTTCCATCCTTTGTCCCCAAAGTCTCATATTTATCTCATAAAACCAATGCAGTCTAACTTTAAGTCTGCAAAAGTCTTTAAAGTTTGAATGTATTAAAATCCCAGTCTCTTAACTGTGAGTTTCTATAAAAAGAAAACATTTACTTCCCAAATATAATGGCACAGAATATACTTTCTTATGCTGAAAGAGAGTAACTGGGGAATAGAACAGCAACACCAAAGCAACACAACATTTGTCAGAATAATACAAACATGTAACTACACGTCTAGCATCTGGAGCCTATAACACAGTTATCCTGACTCTAAAACTCCTAGTTATTTCCATTTCTGGCTCTGTCAGCTGAAACACACATAGCTTCTTATGCTTCAAATGGCTCCACCCAACATCTGTAGTTTTCTTGGCAAAGGTTCCATGTTCGCGGAACTCTAGGATCCTGCGGTAGCCAACTGAGGCTTCACTTTCCTGCCATAATCCCATGGCCTCTCAGTGCCTTTTTGCAGGGATTCCATTTCTCTGACTCGGTGCCTGGTTTCAGCTCTTCTCCCTGGTTCATTCAACCTGCATCCTTTATGCTGTTAAAACGAGTCCTTTGTGGATAATGCTTACAACCCCAGGAAGTTCTGTTACCGGCTGGAGATGTAACCCAGTCCTCTTGGGGCACAGATGTATTTCACTGGTGGCTAAGAATGCTGAACACTTTCAAAATTTATTAGGCATTAATATTTCTAATTTGAGAGGCTGGAGTGATGGCTTAGTAGAGTACTTTCTGATTTTCCAGAATATGGGTTAACCACTCAGATGTAAGGTAGTTTACAGTGGCCTGTAACTCCAGCTCAGTAGATCTGAAACCTCTGGTCTTCACAGACACCTTGTCTCATGTGTGCAGACCCCCCCCCCCCCCCCGCCACAGACACATACACAGACACACACATCTCTTCACCTCATCACACACACAAGGCGCATACCCACATACACACCCACACAGACACACATTCCTTCATACCCCCACACAGACTCACAGATACACACACATGCATACCCCCTTACACACAGGCACATACACATATACTCACCCACACACAGACACACACATAGACACACAGATACACACACATACATATCTTCTCATCCTCTCACACACAATATGCCCATACCCACATACATGTGCACACAGACACACATCCCTTCATACCCCCACACAGATACACAGATACACACATACCACACATACACACACATACCCCCTTACACTCAGGCTTGTACACACATACATACCCCCACACACACATACAAACACACGCACACACACCTACACATAATTAAAGATAAGTCTTAAAATATTTCTAACTTGGGGAGTTATTCAGTTTCTGGAGATATATACATACATATATATATATGAATATTTTCATATATATATATATGAATATTTTAGATATTATATATTGCTGAATACATAGGTGTCTCTATTGACAGTTTTGTTGCTGTACATAAACTTTTTAACTCAATGAAGTCCTGATTATCAGTTATTGGCCTTAATCCCCGAGTAATGGTAATCCTACCTAGCAAGTCATTGCATATACCTATATCTTCTCGGGTACCCCCCCCCCGTTTTATTTCTAGCAGATCCTAGTCTTAGGTTTTATATAGAGGTTCTAAATCTGGCTGGAGCTGTTAAATGTAGTCCTTCTTCTACATATGTGTATCTGATTATTCCCAGCAACCTTTGTTGAAGAAGCTGCCTTTTCCCTAATGTGCAATTTGGGCCTTTATGTTAAAAATCAAGTGCTTGTAGTTGCATGGGGTTATACCTGGGACTTATGTTTGATTTAATTCAACTATATTTGATTTGATTTAATTGATCTGCATATATTTTGTGTCAAAATTTCTTGTGCTATTAATGTGTTTTCTGTAGCACAACATAAAATTAGACAAGATAATACTTCCAGCAATATTCTTCTTAAAATGCTCTATTCATTCTTTGAGAAATTCACAGAGTATACTTTGATTACCTTTATGTCAAGTCCTCTCCTGAATTAACCAGTCTCAGATCTGCTCTTACCTTCCTATTGCCCACAACTTTGTGTCTTCTTTCTTTCTTTTTATTTTAAAAAATATTAACAACAATTGACTCCAGTTTGTGCTCTCATATACTTGCAGGTGTGGAGCTACCCACTAGAATGTGTTTAACATACTTGGAGTCTTATCTTTAAAGAAAACCAGCTCTCTCTCTTCTAGAATCTATCAATTCTGCATAGTACCTACATTTCCAGTATTATTATTATTTGGGATTGCTCTATGTGATTCCATGTAAATTTGAATTTTTATTTTTCTACTTCCATGAAGAATGGAGTTGTTGTTCTGACTGAGGTTGTGTTAAATCTGCAGATTGCTTTTGATAGAATGTTTCTTTTTAAAAATGTAATTTTTACAATAATAAGTTTGTAAATTCATGTGGCTGGGAAGATTTTTCAATCTTATAGTGTCTTCCAATGTTTCTTTATTTACTATTTTGATATACTTTCATTGTGCAGATCTTTCACCTCTTTGATCATGTTTATTCTATGGATTTCTTTGAGCATACTAGAATTATGATTGCTTTACTAGTTCTTCTGTTTGTAATTGGTATATAGGAGGTTATAGATTTCTGTGTGTTAATTTTATTTACTGCCACTCTGCTGGAAGTTCCCATAAGGTGTAGCAGTTGTCTGGTGGAGTCTTCAGCACCTTTTCTCTGGAGAGTTGTCATTTACAAGTGAGGAGTCCTTGATTTCCTTATCTATTTTGTATTAATTTTACCCTCTTTGCTTGTCACATTGCTAGAAATATAATCATTATATGGAAACAGAATGAAGAGAATTGACATCCTCATCTTTGTCTTGACTTTAGTGGGAATTATTTGATTTTTCTGTTTAGTACAATGTTGGCTAAAAGTTTGATGCATATAGCCTTTAATATGAAAAAATAAGTTTGTGCTGTGTGTGCCTAATCCAGGTAGGACTTTTTAATTTATCATCTATCTATCTATCTATCTATCTATCTATCTATCTATCTATCTATCTATCCATCCATCCATCCATCCATCCATCCATCCATCCATCTATCTATCTATCTATCTATCTATCTATCTATCTATCTATCTATCTATCTATCATCTATCTAATTATCATCTATCTATCCACATTTTGTCATCCAGGCTGCAGTTATTCTTCCTTCCTTTCTTTCCATTCCTACCCTCTTCACATCCACTCCTCCTTCATTTCTCTTCAGAAAATGGCAAGCATCCCTTGAATACCAACCAGCCATGGCCTATCAAGATGCAACAAGACTAGGAACTTCCTTCCCTATCAAGACTGGACAAGGCAACCTGGCAGACATCGCTGGTAGACAGGAGGGGGTATGGATGGGGAGGTAGGGATGGGAACATTAGTGATCAGGCAGGGGAAAAAGAGAGGGAAAGAGTACTGGGAGAGACAATATGAATCAGGATAGGTAGAGGATCTCTGGGACTAGCCAGAAACCTAGTGTAATGGAAACTCCCATGAATCTGTGAGGGTGACCCTAGCTAAGGCTCCTAGAAGTGGGGAATACAGAACCTGAGTTTGCCTTCACCTATAACTAGGCAAGATTTCCAGTGGAGGCATTGGGGCACCAAGTGAGTGACAAAACCTTCAGTCTATAAATTTGTCCTGCCTATGAGATACGCTGGGGTAAAAGGGGCACAGAAACTGTATTTAGGTCTTTTATCATGAAGGAATGCTAGATTTTGTCAAAGGCATTTCCTGTATCTACTGAGAAGATCAGGTGTTTGTATCCTTGAGTTCATTTATGTGGTAGAATACCATTATTGATTTACTTATGTTCAAATAGCCCTGTATCACTGGAATAAAGCAGGTGATATTTTTAATGTTTTTTGAGTTCAGGTTACAGGTATTTACTGAAAAGTTTTCTGTCAATGTGTATCAGAGCAAGTGGTTTATTATTTTCTCTTTTTGTGTATGAATCATTATCTTTTTTAGTTGTCAGTGTGGTTTCTGGCTTCATAAAAATAATCTAGACATATTCTCTCCTTCTCTACTTTATAGAATTTTTTGAGAAACAGATTCTTTGGTAAATTCATCTGTTTTTTGTTTTATGTTTTTATTTTTAAATTGGTGCTTCAGTCTCTTTGTGATGTATCTCTTTAACTTTATGTCTGCTCTTGTTTTAACTTTTATAGGTCATATGATCCTATGATATGCATTCATAGATCCATCTATTTTCTTTAAGGTTTTCCAAATTTTTCAAGCGTGTCCTTATATCTTCTGGATTCCATTGCTATCTGTTGTTCATTCGTAATCCAATTAATTGGGTCTTCTCTTTTCTTTCTTTAGGTTGGTTTGGCTAAAGATTTGTCCATTTTGTTTAGTTGTTTAAAGAACCCACTCTGTTCTCATCAATCTTTTAAAATTCTCTGTTGCTTGTTTGTAAACTGCCATTTGGTGTCAACTACTATGGGATTAGTAGTTTGCCGTAGTGGTATTTGTCTTTCATTTTCATGTTATTAGTGCTTGTACGCTGGGGATTACCATATGGAGTTAATGTGTTAGTTCAGCGACCTTTTTGCTGTCTACACAGTGTGTAAGCAGCGTGGGCAAGGGGTGTGCTGGAAGCTAGAGGACTGGTACTTTATTAACTTCTGGACTGGATGCTGGTCTGAAGGGGAAGTATGCAAGGGAAGAGCAGGGTCTGAGATGTCTTGTTCCTCAGGGCCAGGTAACTGGTGGGGTAGCAGAACTGTTGAGGCAGAGACTCTGGGAATGTCTGCCCTATCTTCACCCACAGAGCAAGGAGACAGAAAGGAAACCATGAATACTCATTTACTATTTACTCAGTTATTTCCCTTCCTCTACCTTTACTCTTAGGTATTTATAAGCCAATGGCAGTTGCTAGGTGACTTTCTCCTGGGAATCTGTCTAGCTATCTAATAACCTTTTTTTGTTGTTGCCATAGCAGCTTGCAATAAACAAATGCTGTTTTCCCTTCAAGACTGTCTTGATTTAGCCAATTGCAGTTTCTTTCATTATTATAATTATACTAAATCATATTCTTCTTTTAAACATGCGAGTTCTCAGAGGCCAGAAAGTTGTTTCTCCGGTATCTGACTCAGTTTGCGGTGGATGGAAAGTTTCTTAGAAACTGATTTGACTCATTAACCAGTATAACTGAACATAATAATGAACATGGACCTGGAATTGCTGCGATGTCTAGAGTTTTGATAAAACTTAGTGAACAATTCTATAGATACAAACACGGGGGTGTGAACACTCATTTCAGGAAGACAACATGACACCTTACTTAAAGGAGAACAAATCTCTCCCTCCCTCCCTCTCTCTCTTTCTCTCTCTCTCTCTCTCTCTCTCTCTCTCTCTCTCTCTCTCTCTCTCTCTCTCACACACACACACACACACACACACATCACAGAGACTGTAATCATCTGCATTTAAGCACTATAGCTAGGGAAAACACATTCCTGTTTTATCCCCAGTCCTCCTGACTCTGACAGCTATAAATCCATTCTGTTGTTCCTTGGAGATTCGGGTTCTCAGGCAGGCAGTGAAGGAGAACAGGAGTATGTTGGATTTTTTTTTTCTGAATTTGAAGCATGAAGACAGGGAGAAAATAAATGAGAAAGTGGATACAGGGTTGTGAGGTAGAGTAAGAATAAGAAGAGAATGAATTGTGGTGTTTGGGTTAGGTTGTGAAATGATGTTCAACTCGAGTGCAGCTTATATCTCACTGAATCCTTTAATAGAGCGGAGGACAAAGGTCTACACTGATACATTTCAATTCTGTGTTCACATTGCAGCATCACTGAAGACAGCTAATAGAATGCCAGCTAAGATTAGGGGAAATATTAATAACAGGTAATACTTTTTCAGAGTGTCTCATAAAACCAAAGATTCTGAGTTGGAATGTCTCTTAGAGGTCACAGTCTCCTCCTTCCGGGCACTGTCTCCTTAATGTTTTATGTCAAGACATATTTCCAAGTCTTAGAATTCAGAACAATTTACTTAAAGGGATGGGATTAAGATATGCAGTTTTCAACTAGTGTTGATAGTTATTAAAACTCGGGATGTAGCATGGCAATTTTTCAAGCATGAACTTGTTCATTGGAAAGATAACAACCCACACTATATCCTCAGGTACCCCAGGCTCCCTCACCTCTCAATAAAGTCAGCAGGAACATGGACACTCATGTATTTTCTTGCCATACTCATCTTCATAATTTCTGGGTACAGTACAGTCTGTTTTTGAGTGATACTATATGATTTTCTAAAACCCTGCTCATAACTTATAACTGAAACTGGCACAACTTGTTCGACATCTCTAAATGCCCTCTAAGTCCCTTTGAGCCTTTTCTCTTCATTGTATACTTGTAGTGGAGATGAACTTGGTGTTCCTCCGGTGTGACTTTGCTTCCAGTACCAGGTGAAGAAGATTGCAATAATCCGACAGTGTGCACTTGCTGCTTTTCATGGCCACATGATGCTCGCTTCTGATCTTTGCCGTGATGAATTCTTCTCTTGTCTGGGTGTTGCCTTGACAGTGTTCACAGAAGACAGACTCAGCTCTTCTGCTACAAACTGTTAATTCAGGATCTGGCATCTATACCTGTAGCATCAGTCAGTGACTATACCCAACATCCATGGCTGTAGATTTCTGCTTTAGGTCTCAAAGGTTAACTTACATAGCCTGATTTCTTTTTTTTTAAAAGTAGGTATATATGTGATTCCCTTATTTCATCTCCATACATTTGGCTCATGGAGGTCAGGTGTCAGATTCTTAATCTGTTTCCCAGAATTCATGGTTTTACATTGTAGCAAGATTATGGAATTGTGGTTTGATCCAGTCCAAAATCATGTATTTTATGGTTATTTCTCTTCCTTAAGAGTTTACACAGACACCTTTTTCCTTCTAAGATACGGAGGGAGAACACATGGACACAAACATAAGAACACACACATGCGTGCAAGTGCACACACACACACACATACACTCACATAAACACAGGATCTACTTCAAGATATATTTAAGGAAGCTATTTAATTTTTTAAAAAATAATCTGCATTGGCACCACTATTAAACTAACCTTTGAATGTGTCCTACTAATTAATTCATCTTTCTGCCTGATGACAGCTATCAATAAATCAGTCCCGTCTGACCACATTTCATCAAGATAAAAATTTGTGCTTACTATCATGTGGATTTGGATAAATCTTTCTGATTCAGTTAGCTCTAGAGAGGGAATAACAGTAGTAATACAAACATTTCAAGTCTTGAGAATTAAATGAATTAAAATGCAGAAATTACTCAGGAGAAGAGTGCTCTGTACCTAGTAATTGCTTTTGTGTGAGCCAATATTAATTATTATTCATTATTTTTATTATTATTGCTTAGGTCATAGAAAGATGAGAGTAGATATACTTTGAACTTCTTATTATTGAAGTTTTGTTTAAAAGGCAATATGGATACCCATTGGTAACATTAATTTTCTCAAGGAAGCATAAGGTATAATCTTATGGTAGTACCTTAGCATTTTTGCAAAAGGCCACAAGAGCAGTCTGGGCAGATAGACTGCATGTCTTTTCATATTCCAATTTGAGGTTTGGCAACAAGTGAGGTAAATATATTATAATTTAAAAAAATAACTGCTATTATTGATTTTTCATTACTTTTTAAAAAGTAATTATTATAGTTCATTTTTCTGATTATTTTGTATACTATTTCCAGTTCACTACTGTCCTGTTTACTGTGAGACTAATAGAAAGGAACGAATTATACAGGGTGTGTCTAGTTGGATGACATGGAATTGAAATGTTGGCATTTTGACCTTTTAGAGATGACATGAATGCTTCTGTGGACAATTTGCCACACTACAATCAGTAATTAAGTTTTGTATTTCTATTTCATATGTGTTTCCATATAAGTCTAGACCCTTTTTTGTAACGTGTGTTTAGAAAATACAGTACTATCCATAACATTAGTTTCTATCTATGACATTAGTTTCTTTCTATGACATTAGTTTCCATGCCATGCTTAAAACTGTAATTTTTTATGTTTCGCATATTTTTAAAATCTAATGAGATAACTTTGGATCCTGACTCTGTCATCTCAGTGTCTGTCATTGTCAAGCCTCAGATGCAATTTTGATCAGCATTCCTCAAATATTTGGTGAGGAAAACATTGAAATGGACAACATAAATGACAGAATCGATGTTGTGTGTTAGAGACTATTGGTCAGCATTGTTTAAAATACTTACTACAATATATCACACCGTATGACAGTTTATGTTTCTATTTTTGTTTCTAACATTTTTGATATTTTTATTTGAGATCCTGTTGAAATTCATTCTTTAACTACCTACAGAAACCCCATGGCACGGACTTCTTCAGTAACCCTTATGAAGAAGGAATTAAGGAAGTTTTCACCTAAAGCTTTAAAAACAGGTCACTTCCTCCCCTCTCAAAGTAATAAAAAATGTGTCATAGTAGTTTCCTTACAATTAGAAATTTATTTTTTTGCTCTAGATCTTGCAACAATTCCTTCTTTTTACTTTTAAAAATGAGAAAACACATTCCCTCCACATATACAGTACCATTTGTGTTATTCAAGGGTTACCCCAAATTGTTCACCACTCTCAACTCACTGGTACATGGTAGAGATGACCATGTTGTTCAGTATCCTAATCAAGGTTAATTTGAAATGAAAAGGTACTGATCAATAATTGCATCAAAAGGCAAAGCAACGTCTGGCTTCCCTTGGGGCCAATGGGATGCGTGGTCACCTGTAAGCAAACCTAGATGATGATGACCTCTCATTCATTCATTGAGAAAATGACTTCTTACCTAACTTAATTTATGTCACTGGCATTGTGAATGAATTGATTACTGCCCTATACCACAGAAGAGAATGAATATCAACAACCCACTCCTTAACTGTCCCCTAATTTAAAAACTCCCTGGATGATAAAAAGATGATTGCTTTTATGGATTTTCTTGCATTTATGAATCTCCTTAAAGGGGTAATATTTTCCTGTCATGTATGTTAATCAAACTGTAACTTACCTATAACTTTAGAGTTCTTATATTTAACAAATATTCTTTTTTTACTGTTTTCTTGTATAACTTGTATAAATCGCTAAACATTGTGATTGCCAAGAATTTTTATTCATAATTTCAAGTTGCTTACTAAATTATTTGTGGAAGAAATATGGAAATTACTTTTGATCATGCAATCATTCTCCTGAATTCTCCCCACACTCCATAAACTCCGTTGTGGTTGAACCTTTCATTTTACCTGGACTTTGAAAGTTGCTATTCTGACTTTTAAGCATCTTACTAAACAACAGTTCAATCAATAGCTCCCATGAGGCTTTTTCCTGTTTCTGTTTTGTTTCTGCTTCTTCCTTTCTCCATAGTCAAAATAAACTTTTAACAAGCCCACGTTCCTCTTTATATATTCTGTTCAGCCTGATTTTCACAATTCTTTTCTTTCCAGCAATATAATCATTTAATTGATTCATTGGGAGTTTCATACAATGCACCCTGATCACACTTGCTTCACATTCATTCCCAAGTCCACCCTCCCACTCTTGTGTAATCCTCAGAAAACAAAACAAAACAAAACACACCCACCAAATCCAATTTGTATTTTGCATGTACTTACTGGAGCTCAGTCAAACTCCCATTGGCCAGCCCCTTCCCCCCTCCTTCACCAGAAGCCATAAATTGTGAAGGGCTACACTTCAACATTTTCATCACAATTTTTAAAGACTCTCTTCAATAGCTTCATGTCTGGACTGCTTCTTTTTTTTGCTGCAGAAGGAGAGATGTTGGCCCGCACCTCTCAATTATGGGTCGGTGGTCATTGACATTATTGTAAAAGAAGCCTCTCTGCTCACAGTAATAATGGCAGCAAGGATCCTGGACATCAACATGGACCCTGGCAGCAGCTTAGACCATGGACATTAAGCTGGTTTCCTGTGGCAGCACAGATCACAGATAGTAACTTGGTAGCATGGACCAAGAACAGCAAACTCATCTCTGAAGGCAGTGCAGAGTATGGATATCAACATGCTCTCTGTGGCAGCACAGATCATGGTAATCAACATGGTTTGCATAAACCACAGAAGTCTTTCTAGGAGAATTAACAAGATCTCATCTTAGAGATCTTGTTTGTCAGTCAGGGTGTTCAGTCAGTTGGGCAATGTTTCAGAGGGCATGATCTATAGGAGGTCCAGGCTGTTGATACACTACCTTGCCCTCAGCACTGGCTACCCTTCTATTACTCCAGACACGACCATTTTGTTTGCAGCCAGCAGGCAGTTCCTTAACCCCCAGCTCACACTCATCCCCATCATGACAGACAGTACAAACTGAATCAGCAGCAGAGGCTTCATGCCATGGGCTGAGACTGAGGGCATGCCCAGCGTTGGCACCATGTGGCAATTGACCAGAATCTCTTGGTGGTCTGAAGACCAGTGTCTCTACTCCTCAACGACTTGTCCCCTTGTCTGATTTGAACTTGCTCCCACATCTGTGGCTGTAACTACATGGGTTGGTTTCTGGGATGTATGTTTAATTGTTTTGGTCTTTGAGTCTCTTTGTTGAGGCAGTACCCAATGATTCTTTCATTTATTTTACTGTACTTTACGTAGTTCAAATGAAATTATGACACCCTAGCATTTCCCTTAACTTGTTCAAAATTGTATATATATATATATATATATATATATATATATATATATATATATTGGTTTTTCGAGACTGGGTTTCTTTGTGGCTTTGGAGCCTGTCCTGGAACTAGCTCTTTAGACCAGGCTGGTCTCGAACTCACAGAGATCCTCCTCCCTCTGCCTCCCAAGTGCTGGGATTAAAGGCGTGCGCCACCACCGCCCAGCCAAAATTGTATTGTATATTATGGTCTGTTTTAGTTACTCCAATCTGAGCTACATAGTGAAGCTGGGACCAGCCTGTGTTACATATTAAGATTTAAAGGGGAGATGGGAAGAGGTGAGGGAAGAGGATATGGAAAAGCCAAGCCTAATAGAAAACCCTAGACTCATTCCTTGCTGGACAGATACTCATGAAGGACTGGCACTTGTGTGATCTTTCTTAGGCTGTAGATGTTTGCTCCCTTTCTTGTGGTGATTGATAAAGCAGCATTTGCCTAGGTTTGGGAGCCAGTATTCTTTGACTGATGTTATCTGTGGTTGGGATTATGAAGTGAGTTCAGAGAGTGAGAAAGTTCTCCAGTATAGTCCTTAAGGACTTGACATGGGTGCATTTAGAGCCTGATTCCTTCACTAAGTTATACTGACATTTATACTCTTCCTGGTATTTTTATAATTCACTATCCAAACCTTGAAAATGATTAGGGGTGGGGGAGTTGATTCTGGCAGAAAAACTCACCTTGAAATTTCCCTAAAAATAATACTTGGCATGATCTTTAGAGAAATGACATTTTCATATACTTTTGTTAATTCCCTCTTGGAACTTTAACCATGAAATTTGGCAGCCTGATTAGTCAAGGGTATTTTCTGGAAAAAAAAGAATAATTATGGAGAGATAATTGCACTGAAAGTAATTAAAGCATTATTCAGCCATACCGATTTTAATATAGTACCAGTGTTGCATTAAACCCAACAGATCAATAGGTTTCGATAAAAAGGCAAGAAATCTATCCAAACACCTGTAAGCATTTAGTATGTAATAGAGGTTATATTACAAATTAATGGGATACAATGTGTGTTATTCAAAATATGGTATTGGCACAACTTGAAAAAAACAAATTTAGATTAATTTTTGTCATAATCTCCAAAATAATGTTCCCATGTACAGGAAGTTAAAATATCTAGGATATTATAATACCTGATGTGGCAGGTATTATGCTGTACATTTTAAATAGATTTTTCCATGTACTCCTAACTGATCTGAGCAGATGTTAATATTAGTTGTTGTAAAGAGGGGCTGCTTGTTCATCCCAGCCGCCTGGCTAGCTTAGCCCCAAAATAACCATATAGGAACTGTATTAATTAAATTACTGCTTGGCCCATTAGCTCTAGTTTCTTATTGGCTAATTCTTATTTCTTAATTTAACCCATTTCTATTAATCTGTGTATTGCCACGTATCAGTGACCTACCAGGTAAAATTCCCAGCATCTGTCTCCATTGGATTCATGGTATCTTTTTCTCACTCTGCTTTCTTCTTCCAAGAATTCAGTTCTGTCTTCTCTGCCTACCTTAGTTTTGCCCTATGAGGCCAAGGCAGTTTCTTTATTCATTAATCAAAAAAGCAGCACATAGAAAGAAGGACCTCCCACACCATTTCCCCTTTTATGTTTAAACAAAAAGGAAGGCTTTAACATAGTAAAATTACATACAACAAAACAGTTATCAAACAAGAATTACAGTTACCATATTTATATCTATTTTATCTCTTATCATAACTAAGGAAGACTATATTATTACTATCTATTCTTCAACTCCTTCAAAGACTCCAGAAGGATATAATATTACCTAAGTAAACAGGAAATGCATTGTAAGAAACTTCCACAACTCTAGAATTGACAGAGACATCTCGCTGCCTGGACAGACAGTCATCCAAAGTTCTTCTGTACCTTTGGGGCATCCATCTTCAGCCTACAGGCCTATAGTATCCAGCAGACTTTTCCATGAAGCAGGAAAATTTAAAGAGTTCAATCACTTTCTTCTGTGTCCTGCAGAATGTCTCACAGACCTTTTCAGGAAGCATGAACCCTGAAGGGCCATCTCATCTTTAAGCAAGTTCAGCAGTCATCTCTCTGTGGGTACTGCATGTCCAGTAGAACAATACAAGCAAGACCAGTTTCTTGCCCAATTGGCTAAGGAGCCTCTTCAATGCCCATTTTCCTCTTGAAGTAATTGGTTCTGCCAGGAGCAGATGTGTCTCACTGTCGTGAAATGTCCTAAATTATTAAAACATTTCAATGCCATATTCTGAAGGTCTCTGAAAGATTGGAAGAATCCCTAACTGAAATATATCTCTATATATTTTGAAAACCAATATGACTACAAGCTTCACTATTACAGATGACTTTCTATTAACCTATATTAGACTATTACAGATAACTATTAGCCCATATTTCTTATTATACATTACATTTTTAAATAAACTACACAATCACAATACCTTAATCAAGAGCAGAAATATACATATAACAAAATTGACCTTAAATTTGTATCAATAAACCAAGATCCATACTAATACAAATTATTCATATCTATATTATATCCCCCTTCAAATGTAAACAAACATTTATGAACAATATTTGGGAATATAAGTGTAGTTCTGTCCATACTACTTCCTGCTGTTTGGGGGCACTGTTAATCAGGTATTTCATGGTTTTTCCAGTGTTCTAGGTTCATCTTAGTCAGCAGTTGGGCAAAGAATTTTTTGAGGGTGTTCACGGTGACCTTCCAGGAGGGCATGGTCTATCAAACCATATTTGTCTAGAAGTATTCCACAGGTTTTCATCTTATGTGGAAACATAAGAAAAACCTCTTTTCCAAGCAAATATCCTTAGTCTCAAATTTTGGAATCAGGATACCTTTACAACATATATGCTGATTTAGCTTAGCAGCCCATACAATGAAATGTCTCTCTATACTTAGCTCCTTCACAGTCAAAAAATTAAAAGAAAATGCAATATACGTAATCCAGACTCTCTGTGAATTTTCCATTTTTATGAGGCTTTTTTTCTTTACTTCTTTTAATCTATGACTATCTGTACTTTGTCTCTTTAAAGACTTTACCCTTTTTTAAGCATTAACTTTATTTTATGACTCTCTATACTCCCTTTCTTCTCTCTCCCAAGCCTATGTACATTTATCCAACACTGTGACCCATTTAGAGGTCATTTATGTCTGAATCTGTCCTATTGTGAATCTATAATTATTTACTGATCAGAAGCATTTCTTAAAATGCTAAGCACCTTGGTCCCAGTGGCCCTGGGTGCTGGCTCTGCCACACTCAGGCTTTAATTATGGTGGAGGTAGTTCACCTCGGCTCTAGTACTGCTAAGTGGGAGTCATCCTCACCACCTAAACTCTGGGTAGCACCTTGCAGAATATAAACTCTTTCTTTTTTCTGAGGAAAAACTAAATCTGCCATGTAGTGCACTGCATGGACTGGAAATATCTCTGTGTATGTCGACGGAATTCGCTATGCTCTCCTGCTTATGCACATTTAGTAGATCTGATCCTGCCACTGCAGGTGGGGAGTTCTGAGCCATGAGCATGGTCTCAGCAACTATCCTCTTGACCCCAAGTGGGCACACAAACACTGGGCCCACAAATGCCATTGTAATCCTCCATAACTGGAGTTCACGCTGGTGGAATGGGCCAATAAGCCATGTTTTAAAACCTCATGTTTTTTTTTTTTTCTGTTGCTGCTGTTACATCAGGAAAACCTCTCTTAAAGGAGCTGTAGCATGCCACAAGCAAAGTGAAAACTGTTAAATTCTATATAAATATTTCTAGAATTCCTTTTTCAAGCCCTCTCAGGTTTTACATGTATTTAGTTGACCACGTTGGAGTGCCAATTGTTACAAGGAGGGGCTACTTGTTTGTCCCAGCCACCTGGCTAGGTTAGCCCAGAAATATCCACATAGAAGCTATATTAATTAAATCACTGCTTGGCCTATTAGCTCTAGTTTATTATTGGCTAATTCTTATATCTTAATTTAACCCATTTTTATTAATCTGTGTATTGCCACATGGCAGTGGCTTATCAGGTAAAATTCCCAGCATCTGTCTCCATCGGATCCATGGCATTTCTCTCTAGCTCTGCTTTCTTCTTCCCAGAATTCAGTTCTGTCTTCTCTGCCTATCTTAGTTTTGCCCTATGAGGCCAGGGCAGTTTCTTTATTCATTAACCAATGAAAGCAGCACATAGACAGAAGGACCTCCCACACCAATTAGTCATATTTTATAATGAAGAAACTAAGGCAGGAGTCAGAATAAATGTCAGGCAAGTGGAGGTAAATAAGAGTACACATTTAAAGTGAGCAGTAGGTGGTTCTAATCCCTGGGTTCTTAACCTTAATGCCTATAAAGAAGTCATTGCGTGTACTGGTTTGTGAGGAGAGCAGAAAGGCCAACTTTCAAAGCCTGACACCAAAAACAAAAGCCATGAAGGTAAATATTCAGCTACATAATAAAGCTTAAGTCTTCTCATGTTAAGCAAAAATGTCATAAGAAAAGCAAATCAACAATATTTCAAAAGTATATGACAGAAGAGGATGGATTAATGCATTAAGTGTACAGCAGCTCTTAGAAACAGATTAAGGCACTGTGAGGAAAATGAGCAGCAACATTAAGGCTATTCAGAAAAGAAGAATAAATGGCTAAACTAGAAAAATACATCAGTCTTATTTTTTTCTTCATCAGTCTTATTTGTAACCAGAGTAATGCAAATAGAATGAAGGACATTAGCTGACAGCTATCTGTACAATAGTTTAAATTTGGAGAGAAATGTTTTAACCTCGGGAAAGAGGCTAAAAGCAGTGGAATCACGTAGATTCTATGTAGTAGGATCAAAAGGATGTCTTATAATAAAATCACAAACTTCATAATTCTTTGCCAAATAAAAAGCAAAGCATCAGAGCCCTACTTCTGTTTGTATAAAGGCACCAGTGTGCAGACGACTCAAGATTGCATTATGACATAAGATCTTAACAGTGGTCATTTCTAAATGGAAAGTGTAAGGTTGAATGTACCTCTCTTCTCTGTATCTTCCCTTTCTATTTTCTAGCTATTTTCACTCTGCGTAGTTCAGTTTGCACATTTCCCCATTTAACAGGAGTGCTGGTCCATGCAGGGTCTTGGTGTAGTCTAGGGTTGCTTAATTATTTAAAAAATTATTTTGATATTTAAAATGGAAATTGCATGTATCTAGGGGATACGGTGTAAAGATTTGTTGCATTAACTTCTTAAATTTCTAGCTCACCGGTCTGGGGGTTAAAAACATCTTTTCCAAAGAGCCCACTATAGGGAATTGTTGTCATTGTTTCCTTCAAGTTTCTTAGAATATGTTTCCCATTGTTCTTGAGTAAACCAGAGAATAGACCTCAGTTGACACAGAAAGTGGCCTTAATGCACAGTAGTGTTGATATTGGTTTAGTTCAGAAAACTCAGGCAGACTATGAGACCCAGCAAGTGGTGTTCTGCGTGCCTCTGGCATCACCTGCAAAGGTCTCAGGTTAGGTAGTCTTTTAAGTCCCTTTGTAGACTGACATTGGGTGATTTTTTTCCCCTCTGTCTACTCTGTGGTTGCAGTCACTGCTTCACCACCTCATTTGTAATTCATGTTACTTCCTCAAGTCCAAGGTCAGATCATTTTCTTTGGCCCCTGGAGGAGCATGCCCTTATCATTTGTAGATTGTAAGTTCACTGCATTTAGCTTCCTCTGGAAACTGCCTTTTGCAGCTTTGTAAGACATAACTCAGCCTGTGGCTTCCGGACTGCCCCGAGAAACTGTGTTCTCAGCTCACATTATGCTGTCAACTTCACTCAGCAAAATCTAGTCTACTTTTTTTCTGCCTGCTTCTCTCTGCTTGTTTGTTTTTTCACATTTTCTCCTTGCAAACTCACAAGCTCGAGTTGTACTAAATCCTTTCTCAGTAGCCCAGTGAATTTTGGCCTCCAGTTGTTATTCTTTTGAAAACACCATGGCATTAGCCTGTCTTCACATAATTGCATTTAGTTTCTGGCTTCAGGGAGAGCAGATCAAAAATGAAGACCGTAGATTTCCCCGCTATGAGCTAAAACCTTACTTGCTCCACCCCATGCAGCATTCAAGGGAGGTTAACCTCTGCTGCCCCTTCCCTCCATCATCCACCCACAAGGATGATCCACTAATTAAATGACTGAACTTAAGGGTCCCTTGGATTATACACCATGGAAATATATTTACACGCTGGTATAAATTTTAGAAAATTTTTACTTTTTAACTACTAAACTTAGGCAAACATTTCCTCCCTTTAGCCAAATGTCCTCAGGCTTCTAAAATCCAGAGCTTCTGGCATTCATAGATACTTAGTAATTTAAGGCCAGAACTATATTACCCATGCCTCTTGATTTAATATTTAACAATCATAATATAATGATTGCCATAATAACTAGTAAATTAGAAACTTTTATGTATAAATCAAACAGTACAAGTATCTTCTTCGTAAAGTGGAACTGAAACTTTTGAGAAGGTTAAAACATTATAAGAACATTGTCGCTCACTCTTGGGTCAAGAAGTCTCTCAGTCTTCTTTTGTTGGGTTCCAAAAGGTTGCGTTTTAGTAGACAGATACAGCTCGACTCACTCTTTATGACTCTGTGTTAGCCACTCTGTATCTTATTTTCCTCACTTAAAAAAAATGAAATAGAGGTAATACCGCATGCATTTGTCTCCAAGAATAAATAATAGAAACCATTGTAGCACTCAGTAAATATAAATTGCTGCATGTGCATGACTAAATCACAGCTATTGTGTTGTGTGCATAAGCAATTTTCATTTGGGCTCCTGGTCAACACATTAATCTCCTGCCAGGGGTTAAACTCTGCAGCTGATATCAGAAACATACAAATTTGCTCCCCTGAGTACTTGTACCCTACAAAGACAATCGTCATACCATTGGGATAAGGAAATTTTTACTTTTCGTTCTGAATAACACAGAGCTGGTCTGTAAAAGAAAACATTATAATATCCAGAGACATCTCCATTCTGTCCCACCTGTTAAATGATCCTCTTCTAGTGTCTGCTTTTTAACAAGTGTGGTCTTGCTTCCAAAAGGATGGCTTGAGGAGAGGCTCACACCAAACACAGGATACTTTCTGGGTATTCAGAGCTGGCCTTTGATGACATCCTTCTTTTTATCCCACAGATCTAACCTCCAGGGAGGACATGAGTACCACAGACCCTCAAAAACTCCCTGTGATGAAAATGATGCCATTAGCTTATATCTTATTCCCCATGTTTCCGGAGCTCTAGCTTTTATGACTCATAATATTTTTATCTTTTATTATTCTCCTTTATAATTCATAATTCTCCCTCCAATAGAAAAGAATGCCAATGCTGAAAATTCAGTAGTCATTTTCCTGGATCTGATGGTTGATAAATTATCTAGAATACTTTTGTTATTTGTATTTCTTTACCATCTGTGAAGTGTTCATGTACAGGATCTATTTCTTAGAGAAGAGAATGCTAAGGCTAGCTCAGTTTTTGCAAATCTCTTTAATGCAGTTTTCTTATAGCATGATTTTAATGCCCTATATGCGCATATGCCATGCTTGGAAATGTGACTATCCCAGGAATTATTCAAATCACTTATTGACAGTTTAATATTTTCTTTTTTGTTTAAACATCTTTCTCAATTTTGTAACAGCTATTTGGTTTCCATTACTTTTATATTTTAGATGTAATTCAGTGATTAAAATAGAAATACTAAATCAAATGACAATGTATGTTCCTATAAGATAGCTGAGAAAATAACATCTATATGTCGTTACTGTTTGTTTTGTATAAGAGCTAGCCTTATACAATATGAAATTGTAAAGGATGAGATAGTTTAAGCTTTCCCACTTTATTTCATAAGCCGATGGTGTGCACTTAGATCTGTTCTATGGAACATGAGGGCAGGTTGCTTGTGATATGAAATTTAACATGCTAATGGGATGGGCTGAACTTTGAATATAGTGTTGTATGGATGACTGGTAGGACAGTGATTGAGTGTGAAGGTTTAAGCATGATATGGTCACCATTCTGATGGTATCTATCTTATGAACCTGTAGGTGTAGGCTACTTGTTCGTTCCCAGCTGCTCAGACCCAAAATAAACACACGGAACTGTATTAAAACACTGCTTGGCCAATCATTTAAGCTCTTATATCTTAAATTAACTCATTTCTATTAATCTGTGTATCTTCACGTGGTTGTGGCCAATGGGTAAATTTCTGTCCGGTGTCTGTTTCCTGAGATAACTACATGACTTCGCCTCAGCTCTGCCTACTCTCTCCTTCTCTATCTGCTTGGAATTCCCACCTTGCCCTATTCTGTGATGCAATAGGCCTAAAGAAGATTCTTTATTAACCAATGGTATTCACAGCATACAGAGGGGAATCTCACATCATGAACCAAACATTATCATTGATTTGTAACTAACATTCTTCTTGAATATGATATCTAGTATGTCCTGAAATATCTTTTTTGGTGGTATTTCTATAGCACATTTCCTTACTGCCACTACTTACAGCCACTCCCTGTGTTTTCCAGAGTCAGTTCCAAATCCGTGATCATTAGCGTCAGTTCCCTGTGGCTCTTTCCTGTATTGTTTTTGGTTTTGTTTTCCATCAGAGTAGTAACTTTTTAAGCATTTCCTACTGCTTTAATTTTCACTCCTCTTTAAATTCTTCATTAACTTTAATTAAGCTTTCTCAAGCCTTAAATAACTATAAAACTTTCTTAAAGTTAATCATTTGATTTGCCAGCTCAGCTTTCCCACTTACCTAGTTTTAAGATTTCTAACCCCCAGATTATTCCTTAGAGAGGTTGCGAGTAGAGGATAAAATACAGGATGGCACTGTTATGAAATGAGTGATGGATTTTGCTTGAAAAAAAACCTCACACTTCAGTGTTCTTTGTGTCTTATGCTCATAAGCAGCAAATAATTTAAAGGCTTCATTTTATATGTAAAAACACTTAAGAATTTTCAAGTCCACATAAATATTGGCCACACATGTCTTCAATCTGGTGGAAAATGTACCTTGCATTGTTCTTGTGATTTTTGCTGCTAATTTTTTGCAAGTCTTTTTTAGTTCAATTCTGGAGGGCATGAATAATCTTCTTAAACATGACATATGTTTTCTGGTTGAGAACTTGAAACTAGTGATTAGTTTTAAAGTACTGTATTTTCACTTATTTTAGAGAAGAGTTCTCAAGCAGAAGAGTGGACTTGTGGTTCATCCACACCATGGTAACTAGAGATATTAACCAAACAAATATGTGTTTTTTCTGGAAAATCATTATTGTCTTCTTAGCCTTAGTCCAGAGGTAGGAGAGCATGTGAGTACAGAGGGGCCTGCCCAGGGGACTGGCTGTCCCAGAAATTGTCATAAGCAGCATTTGGTCTACTGCTGTTGAGTATGCTGTTTTCTCTAGTCTCTCAGGGAAGTTCTAACCCTCTTATGATCCTTGAGTCAGAACTCTGGATTTTAAACTAAACAATTGTTAATGCATGTGTTATATGATGTATCACAATTATCAAATGATATAGTTTGTATTATCTGGGGTTGCCCTGAGCCCACTTATTTCTCCTACTTTCCTATAACATATTGCCATAATAGTTTCAGTTACTACTTTTGAAATAAATACAAATATGGACTGCTCTTTTTGTTTAAGAAAAAAAATGATGCATTGAACTGAAGTTTATTAAAGCATATTCTTACAAATTAACTGCCCTGGTCAATTTTTTTTCATGTGTGGGCTTAGTTGTTTTTTTAAGGTTTGTGGGACCCCTGGCACTTGGACCAGGACCTATCACTGGTGGATGAGCTGGCTTTTTAGAGCCCATCCTATAAGGTGGTATACCTTGCTCAGTCTTGATGCAGTTGGAAGGGCTTTGGTCCTGCCTCAACGGCATGTACCAGGCTTTGCTAACTCCCACGAGAAACCTTATCCTTTCTGAGGAATGGATGGGGGTAGGGAGTAGGTGGGAGGAAATGGGAGGAGGGGAGGGGAGGACTGTAGTTGATATGGAAAATGAATAAAACATTATTAGAAAGTGTCAATAATTACTTGGGCTTACTTTAGAAAAAGATAGATTTCTATAGATAATGCAAGTTCTCATTTAACTGTAAACACTTGAAGTATAAAAAATGAGCCCCTTCAATATGATAACGTTTAAGTGATTTTAGATGCCACTTCCTAGGGGCTGAAGAGATGCATAAGCATCCTTGCTGTTCTTGCAGAGGAGCCCGGTTTGGTTCAGAGCCCACACATTCAGCAGTTTGTAGGCATCTGTGACTCCAGTTCCAGCAGAATTTACACCCTCTTTGGGCCTGCATGAGCACCAGGCAGGCACATGCCATACATGCATACATACATACATACATACATACATACATACATGTATTTACATGTAACTTATAATGAATATAATAAATGTTTAAAAAAGAAACTGATTCTCTTCTGTGGAATCAATATACTTGTCTTTTAATCTATTGTGAAGGTATCGATTTGGAGACATACACATACTTAGTACAATTTGAGGGTTGTCTTAAGGCTATTAAAAAGTTTTTTATCCTTAGTAACTCCTTAAGGATGAAGTCAGTTTTCCTGTGGCAAAGCAGTGATGACACAATATATGTCCCCGAGAAAAGATGTCCTTTGACAATGAAGAGATTCTTGATACTGAGAAGATGGAGGTGCTCAGGATTAATCCTACAGAAGTAGAAACAAGAGATCATTCACATTTTAAGTCAATATTTTGGTCATTATGGAATATAACACAACTGAGTAGAAAATGTAGCAAATTTGTATACTTTCTATATTCCCAGTCTGTGTGCTTGAAACTGCCTTTCCCTAGACATGTCCTATGCAATTGCAATGAAGCCATTGTTCTGTGTGTGTTGCTCTAAAAGTATTGTTTGTATCAGAGTGCATATATCTGTTTGGAGATCAGGTATGTGTTCAAGATAATGGAATTTCCAAATTTCTGACTTAGTATTTACCAGAAAAGTCATTCTTAATTCAAAACCCATAATTTCCTCTAGTTAACTGAGAAAGTATTAGGGCTGGCTTTTGATGTGGGGAATTTGAATACTGTTCCCTCACACAATTCTATCGTTTCCATCCTTCCTTTAAAGTTGTGACAGGAATCAAAGGAAACACCACAAATGCAGACCTATTGAAAATGTTGGCACTGAAAATACTTAAATCAACCTGGTTCATTTTGACTAGCAACTCATGGTGCCTGGAGTCACGTTAGGAATTAGGTGTCAGAGATGAGCAAAGCTGATAGTTTGTTGCCTCTAGAAAATCACATGGGACAACTAAATAATAAGCAATCACATCAAGAAATAGTCAGTGTCCAGCTATGATTGGTAGGATAGTGGGACTCCAGAGAGTACCAGAACACTGTTGACATCAGCATGATAAAAAGTTTGCTTTGCAGCTTGTCATGGTCACCTCTGGTGGAAAGAGTTTTCCTGGCAGAGTAAACAGCAAGAGTAAAAGGGTTGAAATAAGAAAGCCTCCATGGTTTTAGAAGAAAATAACAGAGTTTTTGTGAAGTCAGTGGGGAGACAGACTTGTAAGGCAGCTGGAGCGATGTACGGAAGTCCACCTATTCATTGCTTTGGAAATGAGAGTGAAGATTTTGTGTCCTCACCCACTGTTAGAGAAGATACAGTTGAGGAAATTTAAGGAAAGGGACAGCACAATTCTTGCTTTAGAAATTTATTTGACTGTGAAGATATGTTGACGAGGGCTGGACTTGCTGTTCAGCTTGGTAGACCGCTTCACTATCACATGCAAAGCTCTGTCTCTGGTCCTAGCACTGCATGCAATGGGGGTGTTGGTGCATGCCTATAATACCATGTGTGAGGTAGGCGCATCCTCAGCTGCATAGTCAGTTTGAGCTATTCTGGGCTACAGGAGACTCTGCTTGAAATAAACAAATAGTAAGTACCCTGAAAGATACCAAAGTGGAAAACTAAAGAGGAATGCTTAGATGTTCTGTTCACTTAGGAGCTAACCGTTATTTGACTCAGAGGAGAAAAGGAAAAGATTTTAAATGAAAAGTAAGCAAAACTAAGTTACAGTTGGCAGCCCAAAGTGTCCACTTGGAAAATATGAAGCATAAATGAAGTAACGAGTGAAGATTCTGTGTTCATTAGGTGGACAGTTGTGGATGGTGCTGAGTCAGATGGATGCGATGCGGCAAGGAGAGCAATAGTTAGTTCTGTATTATGCTTGAACTCGGTAGAAAATATTTGAATAAGGTGAGTTATTAGACTGATTCATCAGTTCAAAACTTCATCTCCCTCTCTGTTTTCCTGTCTAAATGCTTATGCTACTACTCACATGTAAATTTCTTTGTATGTGTGTGTATGTGTACGTGCATTTGGTGTGTGTTATATAAAATATATATCATATATATATGATATATATCTTAGGCTAGGATCTACATATGTAGGAGAACATATACTGTTTTTTTCTCTCTGAGACTGACTGACTTTCCCTAATATTATAGGTTCTATATCCACCCACTTCCTATAAGTTTTATGAATTCATTTTTTTGGATTTGAATAATATTTCTTTTATATATGTAAGAAAGGAATGCAGGTAAAAGACACATGAGCTTAGAAAGATGATAAAAGGTTAATGTTTTCTCTAGTTTTAACTGTCATTCTTTTTCTTTTCTGGTGTGGATAAGTGCAAAATATGTAATTGATAATGAATGTGTAAAACCCTAAGCAAAGATCCAAGGCTTCAGAAGGGTCATTCTAACTGTATTGGTCATTAAAATGTATAGGGTTTGGTAATGAGGCAAATGTTTGTTCGAGTGGCTATGCTAATTAGCTGTATGGTGTTTTTATTGTAAGTTCATTACAACAAAGTAATTTAAGCGTCATAACAAAAGGAAATTTTAATTGTAAGCAATAAAAGACAAAGAAGGCAAATCCAACCCCAAAAGACATTTACTAGGGAATATTGGGAGATTCATAGACTTTTTCATGAGCACCTCTGTGTGAGTAAGGAAGCCCTAGTTTCTTCCCGCTGACATCTTCTAGGACACACTCACAGCGTCTTGCTGTTAGACTCGCAGTGGCCTGTATGCTGCATACAGGAAAGTGAACAGCCATCTCTCTCCCTTTGCAACTCCTGGAACAATTAAGGAAAAACACTAGCGATAATACTGCCAATTTTAGAAACGAAGCTACAGAATCCTTGCTAAGGTGCCAGCATCAGCCACTTTGTATGGATTATCTCATTCAGTCATTGCTCAAATCCCATGGAGGGGGGATAACCTGCTGTCTTTACTTCATTGATGAGGAAGTTAAGTTGGTAGGTAAATTCGATAGGAAGTAGGCCTTGGATTTCACTTTACAAAAGGTAGAGGAACTCATTTGTTTAGCCAGGCGAGTGGCATAATAGAGGTGAACACAGTGAAAATAAGGATTTTTATGTCTCTACTAGTTTTTGAAAGTGTGTTAGGCAGCTTGGGTCCTTAGGACAAATGCCTATGCTAAAATTAAAAGGGGGAATGGTTTGTTTGGGCTCACGATTTTGAGATTTTTATACCAGGAGTTTCTGACCCCAGTGCTTTGGGGTTTATTAGGACACATTGCGGTTTGGGAATGCAGGATAGGAGGCTGCTAATCATGGCAGAGGGAAGTAGAGAAAGACAGAATGTGGTTGAAACCATCATAATAATCCCTTCAAAGGCATGCGCCAGTGACATAACTTCGTGTATAGATTCTACCCATAAGCTGGTATTACCTTTCCATACAAGGGCCTTTGGAAGACTGACAAGGCTCAAACCAAACTATGCAGGAAGCTTCAGTTATAAGGGGGAGAGGGTACAAGGCTTAATAATGAGGGAGAAGGGTTGTTAACATAGCCACTCTAAGGTTTTGGCCCAGAGGATAAACAGACAAAAGCAGCACTTTATTAGGAATCAACTTTCACAGGAAGATTCTCCAATTTTTTCCTTTTCTTTTTCTCTCCTTCCATTCTGTTATCAGTTCCCTCATGTCTAAGATGAGCTAGAACACCTGTTCAGTGCAGATAAGAGAGGTTTCCACCAGATATTCTGTGGATCTTTTTAAATTTACCTAATTATTTTCAGAAGCCAACCATCAGTCTCTTCAAGCATTTAATGTACGTTGAATGTGTTCAGGTGTATTTCAAAGAGTCACGGAGTGGTCAGTGTAATGTAAACTTTGTGATTAAATGGTTTCTGCTATTATTTGTAAAGAGGAAGAAGGAATTAAAATAAATGTTTCTGTGATGTTATTTATTTTTCCATTTTATACAAAATATATTTCTTTGATTTACTACCCGAAAAATAGCTACAAAATATCTATGAAACTGAAAAGTTTTGTAAAATCTGTCCACATTTTTTATTTGTTGGGAATTTGTAGTATTTTGGTAAAGCTTGTCTTCAGGAAACAGCTGCTTGTCTTGAGAAATGAATATTAAACCACAACAATTCACTAGGTTGCCAATTGTTCTATTCCCACAGTGGGCATTACAGAGAATTTGGAAATTGGCCACTACTTAATAGTACTTGCATGGTAGATTCATCCTTTCAGAGTAAAGACAATTCAGGTGACTGTCTACTGTAAGGAAAGTGTGAGTTATCACAGAGCATGAAGCAATGTTTCCATGAGGTCTTGATTGAATAGACTAATTTTTCAGAGTAGGAAAATCATCTTTTGCTGCATGACTTAGGGGCTTAGGGAGATATTTCTGCCTGTGGAAAACATTGCCATATGGCTGTGATATCAAACATTTTTAATCCTTGAAATTTGGATCTTGAAATAAAAAAGCCAGGAGATGATGTGGGTTCTCACAATTTATCTACATCCCTTCCAAAAAATTCAACCAAATTATAAGAAAGGGAGCATTTATTAGCAAAATATCAAGCTGCTGCTATAAGAGATTTAGATTTATGTTTGAAAGTTTAAATTCAACCATAAAATATATTAAAATGGAATGTCATTCTGCAGATAAAGTTCAACATAATTCATTTGCCTGGAGTTCTCAAGGACAAATTTTGGAATTGGAACACTGTTAAAGATTTCATCTAGTATAAGATTCACCTTTGACGTCATAAACAGTTCTGAAAAAAGTGAAAGTTATGATAGATATAACTTTTTAACCAGTCCTGTTTTTCTATGCCCATACTCAAACAACATTGTTTAATGTGCATAATATGGACCACAATCAAAAGCTGAGGGTGAGCCTCCCTGATACATGCATCCATGCATTCCATATAGCCTTCGGCCTTCAGCAGTGCACTAACATGCTTTCCCCAATGTAGCATTGCTCGTTGGGGTTTCTGTCCTGCCTGGTTCCTGCAGTCGGCAAGTCCCAAAGAAAATCACACAGAGATTCTACATTAGCTATAAACTCATTGGCCAATTAGCTCAGGCTTCTTATTAGCACTTGTAGCTTATATTAACCCATTATTCTTATCTATGTTAGCCACATGGCTCAGTACCATTTTTCAGCAGGGTAGGTCACATCCTGCTTCTTCGGTGGTCTGGGCAGGACTGTGGTGGGAGCTTCCTTCTTCCAAGAACACTCCTGTTCTCATTTCCCTGCCTCTACTTCCTGTCTGGCTACTGGCCAATCTGCATTTATTTAAGCCATAATTGACAGAATACAGAATTATCCCCGACTACCCCAGGACCTCTGCTGATGACTTTGACCCCTTGACTTGTTTTAGGATTGACAGAATAATTTGGAAGCACTTTGAGGAACACCAGTTTTTGTCTATGTTTCCTATTTGGTTGGATTTACAGTTTCAGTTTTTCCATAGTAGAAACATATATTGCTGGATATTAAATAATTTCTTTTAAATACCTCCTAGAGTCTTTTGACAGTAACTGAATCTTAGTCCTAATGAAACTCTATATCTCTCAGGAATTTCTCTTCGCTCTTTAAAATCCTATGATTAATTCTAAGATATTTGGCAATTTCTACTATTTTGCTTATTCCTCCATATTTGATTCTATTATTTTCTAACTGTAAATGTACATAAATTTAAAATATATGCATACATATTTACACACAAGTTTAATGCATATGTGTATACCTTTTACCTTAGCAATCGTAAAGCATTTTGCTTGGGGATTAAAACATAATATTAATGTGCATTTATTTCCCTACCATGAAACATCACATAAAATGATACCAGTAATAATGTTAGCCAACATTTATTTATTGTTCTCTGGATGCCAGATGCAATTCTTTGTGCTCTATTAATTCACATAATCCTCATCCTGACTTTGTTGTCACACTCATTTTATAGATGAGCCACAAGAGATAAAGTGAATTCACAAGGTCACAGAGCTCCTCCACTGTGGAAGCAGAAGAGCCAACAGATTCTCTTTGCAGCCACCAGATTTGTGACCACTAATAATGTGACCTCTTATAGATTTATTGCCTTCAGCTTCATCTTTGTCTTGTTTTGTGCAGTAGACCTTAATTTTACAGCTATATCATTAGATTGTCTCTTTCAATGCCGTTTTATATGGTGATTAGAAATAAAATGCAAAGAACAGGCATGTATGGTATTATTTGTGAAAGTAATTTCACCATGGTGATACAGAGATGAGCATTAATTACTTTCAACACAAAACCAGGTGTACCATGTTTTCACTGGCATCCATTGTGAACTACATATATACTTTAACTATTTGGGTATATGTGACATGTTATCTTGGCTAGTTTTATGTTGGCTTGCCAGAAGCTAGAATTAACTGAAAGTAGGAAAACTCAACTGAGAATACATCTCTATAAATTCTGTCTGTAGGTTGTTTCCTTAATTAGTGATTGAAGGGGGTGGATGGACAAGTCCATTGTAGGTGGTGCCATTCTTGGGGTGGTGGTCCTAAGTACTACAAAATACAAGCTGAGCATCAAACAAGCTATGGGAAACAAGCTCATAAGCACCATCCTTCGTGGCCTCTGCCCCAGCTCTTGCCTCCTAGTTCAGGGCTTGAGTTTCCATTCTGATTTTCTTTTTTGATAAATAATAGTATGGAAGTATAAGTCAAATACACCCTTTCTTCCCCAAGTTGCTTTTGGTTATGGTGTTTTATCACAAAAACAGTAAGTCGAACTTTGAAACATGTGTTTCTAAGAATTAATGATATTTAATAATAATAATTAAAAGTATTAACACTTGCCTTTTCCCCACTGAGTTTTATGTATTAAAGACAGTGTGACAATGTGAGAAGCATTCTAATATCTACTCATTATTCTTGGTTTAATGTAATCTCATTTGTCTTTGTGGCTTAAGATGTGCCCATCCTAGATAACCAGAGGAGGCCTATAATCAGTTATTCAGTGAAATGTATTAGAAAGACAGGAGTTGAAGTCTGTGGATCACTGATTTTCACTAGACACAAAGAAATATTTTGCCACAAGATAGACTTAGCTCGATTGGACTGGAATCCTTTGATTTCTTCTCCATTTATGCCACATCTCATGCTGGGTCATCTGCACATTTTACCTCCACACATCCTATCCACTTTCCTGTCAGGCTGCAGTGTCTTCTCACATGAGAGTGGAATGATATCCTGTTGACAAACTACTTTGGATGATTTTCTTCTTTGTCAAACTAATGAGTTTTTCCTAAACTCCATTTTTTTTTTCTCATTACAAACACTCTCTGCTTATTAGGGATGTGAGAACTAAATTGGTAATGTGAAAAATATCACTTCATGTGGTACCCGAAACAAAAATAGGGGCTCCCCAGAGATGGTTTTCATGTGCTCATATGAAGCCATCTTTCTCTTTCTTCACTGCAACTGCTCTATACACCATGTTTACTAGACATCACATGCTATTTTTTATTTTTAATTATAATAACCCTAGTCTCCTTACTAAGTAAGAGGAAACATCACAAGACTGAATGACCCTTGCTCATGTTTAGTATTTGTTTACGTTGAACTAAAATATAAGTTATTCTAGAGTTCCTGCCAGCTTCAATTCGTCTCACAGATTTACAGACTTTTTCGTTGTTTTGGGTTCAGAGCAATAGACAGTTCAAAAGGTTTTATTGAATAGTCACAGATCATTGCACAAGGGAGAGAAAGAGCAAGGAAACAATCTATTCAAGAGAAGCTAAGGATAGTCAAGCAGTTTCCATTACCAGCAAAACACCAGAAAGTATTAATCAAAGTTCATGTCGACAGTAATGATGCCCTGTTTCCAAAGTGAACAAAAACACAGAATGTAGAGCAGAAGATAATGACATTTTAAGGTACATTTGCATGTGTTTTTGAGAACACTACTAATAATATTAGGACAAATTGAGCCACATTAAGGAATGAAATCTATCTTGATTGGAAGGTTTTATACTTTGATATGTATTACCAGATAGCATATGCTTTTATTTTTAAGGTTAGTAAGATTTCTTACTACAGTATCTGTTGATATAATGTCATGCCTAACACAAGCTCATGATCTTGTATGCTTGAAGTTCAAAACGGATTGCCTCTGGAGAAGTCTTTGTCATGGGCTCTCTGAAGAATTAGGAAAAAGAGGAGTAATTGAAACTAGAAAAATAGAGGGGAACTTCCTTTGTCGAAGCTTATTCTCTCAGTAACTAATGCAATTCTAGCACAGCTATAACTCTCTCACCCTTTTAAGAATTGAGCCAGTCCTTGGAGAAAGGACTCTTATTCCATAATCACCTCTTAAAGAATTCATTTCTCAACATGGCCACCATAATGCCAGTCAGATTTACTCATGAGTGTTGAGGCAAACATGCTATTTAAGCTCAAACATTTAGCAAGAAATACTTAGAATATAAATTATTTGGGAACTCTCTTCTTATAAGCATTGAAGCCTGTGTACAAATGAAATAAGAAGCATGGGACCAGAAAAGAAGGGAGAGAAAAACAGAAATGTGAGTCTACAGGATGATATTTGAGAACATTACCACTTAAAGAAAATGGCAGTGATGGAATGAGTTAAAAGAGACATTTCTTGGCCAACTACTGCTAGGCATGGGGGTTGCCCTGGAGTATAGTTGATATATTCAGTGACTTACCATCTGAGAGAACTGATTTTCCTTTGCCAGAGGTATCAATTTCAAATGGCTTCTCAGTTAAGAGTGGGATTCTGTGTCCACTTTCCTCTCTCAATCCTGGGACCTGGCCTCACTTGCACCTATGCAGGTCTTATCCTGATGATGTGGGAAGTCCTTATGTATATGTATTGCTTTTATTGGTTAATGAATAAAGAAGCTGCTTTGGCCTGTGATAGAGCAGAGTAGAGATAGTCAGGAAAACTAAACTGAATGCTGTGAGAAAGAAGGCGGAGTCAGAAAGAAATCATATAGGTGCTGCAGGAGACAGAAGCTACTGCTCGAGTGTGTCAGAATGTTGCTGGTAGGCCATGACCTCATGGTGATGCACAGATTAAAGGAGATGGGTTAGTTTATGATATAAGAGCTAGATTGAAATGTGCATAAACTAATAGACCAAGCAGTGGTTTAATTAACACAGTTTCTGTGTGCTTATTTTGGGTCTGAGTGGCCAGGAAACAAACGAGCACTCTCTGTCAACATCCTGCAACAGTGTCTGTGAGTTTATATGTGCATCATCAGTGCTGTTGTGACTGATAGACACTATTTCCTATACCAAACACCTCTGGCTCTTGTAGTCTCTTTTCTTCATTTCCCTAAGCCCTAAGGTGAGGGGTGTGACAAAGACAGTGACAAGACTAACTCAATGAATTGGTTTATGTATGCCATATGTTTTGTCATTTTTCTTGTCTTATTTTTTGTTTGTTTTGATTTGTGGTATTGTGGTGTTATTTTTTGAGGAGAGGGAAAATGAGAGTGGGTGGAGAAAAGAAAGTTAGTGGATAAGTCTGTAACATCTGGAAGGAGTTAAGTGAGGGGGAAATATAATCAAAATATGTTGTATGAAAAAAAATTAAGTAAAAATAGTAAAGAAGAAACATTGATAAATAAATGAAATGAAGAATGTTACTTCTCTATTCCTCTAGGCACAAATACTACAGAAAATATCCATTTGTACACAATAGCATATACTATTATAGAACAAGGGAGAAGAGAAAGGAGGGAATATAAGAAGATATTTATCCATAGATAAATATACACACATATACAGATACTAGAATAGTTCATTTTTCTTCAAACATCAATCCAATCCATTTATATTTTCCCAGAAAAAATACAAGGTTATTTCATATTTTTCTGTTTTGAAATAATACTCCTTTAAAAAATACTTTATTAATTTTCTTATTTAATTATTTTTTCATTTATTTTACATACCACCCACAGTTTCTCCTCCCTCCTCAATTCCTTTATTATCCTTCCCTCTCACACAATTCCCATTTACCTGACCCCCTATCCACTCCTCCTCTCATGAGAGTCAACAAAGCATGGTATTTTAAGATGAGGCAGGACCAAGTTCCTTGCCCTACATCAAGGCTAGGTGAGACTTCCTAGCATGAGAAATAGGTTCCCAAAATCCAGCTCATGTTTCAGGGACAGATACTGAATGCACTGCTAGAGTCCCCACAAACAGACCAAACTACACAACTGTCACTCATATGCAGAGCGTATCAGTCCCAGGCAGGCTCCTTAGCTGGCGGTCCAGAGTCTGTGAGCTCCCATTAGCTGAGGTCAGCTGTCTCTGTGGATTCCCTGTCATGATTTTGAGCCCCCTACTCCCCTTGACTCATTCAATTATTCCTGAAAAGGCCTTGTCCTGTAATCATATTGGTGATTAGCCTAATTGTCATCAGAGAGCCTTCATCCAGTAACTAATGGAAGCAGAAGCAGACAGCCAAGTACTGGGCCAAACTCCAGGAGTCCAGTTGAAGAGGGGGAGGAGGGATTGAAATATTACATTCATCTTGGCTATTTTCATAAATACTCACCCTCCTGTGGCAGAGGAAACCCAATGTGTACAACCATAAACTCTTTAACCCCTGCCCCTTACCATCCTGTTAAGGAGGGCCCTGGCCTCTAATGGTGAAACAAACTATCAGATTCCCAGTAAATGTACTGGTATGTTTGAAACATTTACAAAGCTTTTTTGTTTTATTTTATTTCATATTTATTTTATTTTATTTTATTTTTTCTGGGTCTTATAAAGTGTATTCTTTTGATAAACTAGGTTCTAAATGGAACTGTTGAAAAGATTTCATATCCCACAATCTTCAACTGCTCTATTATGGCTCGTGTGCTCTGGGTATGTGTTAATAGTTTTCTGACATCTGAAATAACAGCCCCATTTGAGCCACATGGAGTGCTTTTATCTCAAAGGGATTCAGCCTTAAATACAGATGGGCTTGTCGGCATGGTCTAGATGACATTTTTATAACCTGTAATGTTCTTCAGCAAGATGTGGTTAATGATCCTTCACATCATGCAGGCTGCGAGCACTTAGTTCCTGGTGGAAGGTCTCGTTCACATCACAGTTTCCGAGCCCACTGAACATCAAGTGATTACTGTGGGAAATAGCTAATGACACCCTCGACATTGCTATATTATTCATTCAATCATGATTGGTATGAATCCCAAGATCGCAGCATCTAATTTGTACCCTCGTCATACTATTTCAGCCTATCTTACTTCAAGCTTTTTTTCTTTTCAACAACATGCTTCATATTCTTGGAGGGAAAGGAATATATGGCAAAAACTGTACCTTCTCTTGCTTGGCTATAACTTCAAAATGAACTGCTTCTGTTCATGGCTAGCTTCTGAGTTTAATGGATGCCCCTACTAATGTGATAATATTCTTTAAAAAGTCATGGTGGAGAGTGCAAAAGAACCTGAGAAATAAGTTGATGAAATGCCTGATATACTTTTTCTGTATGTCACTTCTTTTTACCCCTTTACACCTATGCAATACTTCCCTCTTGGCTTTTGGAGTTACAAGACAGAAAATGAATTCGGTAGGTGGTTGCTAAATATATGTGCTTGGCATGGCGCTGTGCTCTAGAATGGGTGGATACACAGCTTATGTATTTCCCACTGTAAGAAAAGAGATGACATAATTTGCAGACTCTTTTTCATGCAAAACAAGTGCCATAAAAACAGATGTAGGTAAAGTGGTAACACTCTCTTGAGAAAATATCAAGGAGTAAGCATCTGGAGGGGAACTTGACATGGGATTTAACACTTATTAGGAGAGAAAAAAAAGACATGTACATGCTTGAGAGTGTTTGACGTGCTTGAGCAATTTTGGATGAGTGTATGCTGTACTTTTGGAATACAGTAGATAGCTACAGTAGAGCATGCAGCTAGAATATGTACAGTGAGATTTAATTTTATAGTTACATTTATTTAATATAATGTATATTTACATATGATGGAGAATGATTGGAGAGGACACTTAACACTGACCCTTGAACTCTGTCTTCCACACAGATATGTGTACTCTCACATACATGTACACCTGATATACACATGCACACAAACAAGCAAATGTAAAACACACATATATACAAATATATACATACTCATGGTAAAGGAAAGTGCTATTTATAGTACTTCTATTTTTATTTCCAGAGTGTATTTCTGAGATGAAAAGTGTTAATGAAAATAAATTTTGTCACCTAGGAAAAAAAATAGGAGATAAAAATCAGTTCTGACAATAGCTCTTTCCAGATACTATCAGGTAGATATACATCATCAAACTTCACAGCTATAATTGTTCATGTTGAATAGTTCTGTAATACAGGAATCATGTTCCCTCCTGCTGAAATGTAGCTACCTCAGGGGCAGATGGTAATGACCACTTGAAAGAGCAAAGACTGCTATAAACAGATTATGTGGAGAAGTGACACAGATCATGAGAGACTTCCAGGGACTCCGAGGCAGCTAGAACATAATTACACAAATTAAATTTGGCCTAAACAAGAGGCTAAGGCTTCTTTTCTCGCCACATGTTCTGGGAGGCATGAGTGCTCTATTTTGTAATTTTCTCCGCAAGGAGAAACAGACATTTTAAAGCAAAGTAGCCATTTTAAAATCATTATTTTTTGTGTGTTTGCCTTTGGTTGTTAGATATTTAAAAGTGCCCGGAGTCATTCTTCTATAAATTTGTTTTATTTAATTTATCTGTTTGTAATTTATTGATATTAAGATAAATAATGACAAAAGTTGTCATTTTAGTCACTGTTAACTAATGGCATTAAGTGTAGTCACCTTGTGCATCCAAGAGTACCATATATTGCCACACTAAGAGACCTCAGTTTTTGTTTCTTAGCCATTTTTGTTAATATAATTTTGCATGCATAAAGAAACATTATTTTAGCTTACCTTTTTTTTGCAATTGCTTGTTATCACCTTACCTTACCCTTACCAATTTTATGACAATTTTAGAAGTAGATTTATGACTTAAAGTAGGTCTGAACTTCTGAAAAATGAACTAAACATTCTACAAATCGAGAAATGGCATGCTGATGTGTAAGATACACAAAGGGTGGGGAATGGCTAGTCTAATCCTGGCTGCTTTGCGTCTGCTTTACCTGTGAACCTTCTGGAGCTGTGGTGATTCTTAGCCAACAGTGGGGAGTTAGCTGTGTCATGCCTCAAAGCAATTTTAGGGAGCTGTTGTAAGAGAATTAATAGTGCCCATCCTTAAACTTCCAGGTTTGTTTTCTTCTCTAATGGTTTTAAATTTTATTTGTTCAGTAAGGTGACAGACACTTGTCTGCCTCTGTGTGCAGGCTGCACACAGACCCTGAAAGAGAAGTGTACTGTGTGGGCATGACCCTGGGCAATGAGTAAGCAGGAAAAAGAGAGCTCAAACTGATCATTTGTACTGGTTGTTTCACAAGGGAAGAGCATCTGTGATGCATTTTAAAATCATTACTTCTTTGAGTATGTATGTCTGTATGCATGCATGTATGTGTCTACCCAGCTATATATCATCTATATCTATGTTCCTATATGTTTATTTGTGGCTAAATGATAAAATACTGAAAGATTTTTAGCTCATTAAAATGTGCCTCTAATTATTGTGGAGTTTTTCTTGTTTTTCAGATTTTTGGTCTTAATTTTGAGCTCATTTTATGTTTAATGTTAGTTAGAGTAGAAGAACAAAATAATTAAATATGAAGTAGCAAAAAGATCCAAATAGAATACCTACATATTATCAGATAACAAAAATAATAAACATAACTGTGGTCTCTGATTTTATTTGCTTCAGATAAATAGCCCTACCAGAGTCTCTTGAATGTTTTTTATGTACTCTATTTTCCAGGTTATTGTCATGATTTAAAAACAAAATAAAATAGTTTACATGGATCTGAGGGTGCTTTCATTATGAAAATTTCTCCATCAACTTGAGAACTCAATTTTGGAAGACATTTAAATTAGAGAGCATGAAGCATTTAACAGTATCAAAGGAAGAAAAGTAGATGTTCATAAACACTCCAAAGAAAATCTCTGTTTTTATTTTCAGGCATTTGTTTTGGAATAAATAAGCTGCTACTGTGTTAATAAACAAAATAAAACAATAGAGTGTTGTGCTCATCAATGAGGTGTATAAGCTTTCTAAAAGAGAAATTATTCTGCTTTCACTATTGAATTTGTGATAAGTAGATACTGGTGTGTATTCAAAAAAAATCTAATATTGCTTCAGTATAGCAGTAAATGTATTATTTCACTTTCCATTAGTGAGAGACTGATGTTTAAATTGAGTCACAAGAGTCTGGTGCTCAACAGTTGCATCTGTAAGTCAAGTGACAGCCAGGGCAAGACCAGGGACCAGGTTCCTCTCTGCCTGCCTGCTATGGAAAAAGGTTAACCAATTGAGTTGTGGTACTAGGTCTAACAGTGTGTCGAAGTTCTTGGAGAAAGGTAGGTAACAGTGAGACATTGATAACAGAAAATTATTTGTTCTTCAGATTCTTATTCAAATTTATTTCTATTTATAAAATGTAGTTTTTGATTTTTTTACTCAGATTTTGATTTTATTCACAAGAGCAAATAATTGCAGTTTAACTCCAGTAAATGTGGTCCCAGATAGAAAGCAATGAAGCCCAATGGAAAAGGTCATGTGGGTTCAGTGCTTTGTATTATTATGTTTTCTTACAGTTGGTTGGACTCAGCAGATCAATTTCTCAATTAGCCAAATGTGAAGTTAAAGTCTGATGCTAATCACTAATATGCACATAAATAGCTATAGGGTATTAATTCTTTTCAAATGGGAATTCATGTTGACAAAAACAAAATGTCAGCTTGGTTAATTTGTTTTAAAGCCTTAATCAAATCAATGAACAAAAAAAGTTATATTTCTAAGCTAATTAGTTATCTGGATGAACAACATTATTGATGTAAGATTATTGATTAATACTCCTCTCATAGACAAGGCATGGAGGGATGGAAAATATAACAATTTATTGACATATACCATTTTTGGAAATGCTTCGTATCTGAATTTTCCTGCCATCTTGTAATACTCTCTCAAGTGAGATAAGAAACCTAGCACAGCACAGCTAAGGTTCCTCAGGGCTAACACAGCTCCTGCAGGTTTAATGCTTCAAATGCTTCTCTTTCTATAATCATCCCTTTCCTTCTATGGCTGTGTTGCACAAACATCATGGATGTAAATGAACATTGCACCAATATAAGTGAACACGAGCATCATTAATTTAAAAAGAAAACCATTAAAATCTAATGAATGATCTTTTAAAATTTATTTGTACTTTTAAAAACTTTTGATGATGGAGGGAATCAAACCTGGCAATCACATACATGCTTGGCATATGCCCCATCACTGTGCTATACTTCAACTCACAATGTGGTGTGTAGCAAATAATGGATTAATCATGATTTGATTGTTGGTGATGGTCACATGAGATGACATGCAGCTCCCTGAAATGGCAGAAAAGCTGGTGAGGGAAGGGGAAGAGAGATCTGATCTGGGGACTGGTTCTAGATGGCTCAGTCAAGAAACGCTGTAAGAAAGAAAAATGAGGTCCTTCTAGAGGCTTCAGGCAATATTGAGAATAAACAGACTTGAGCTAAATTTCTAAATGCAAAAAGAACAAGGAAAAGGAGAAGCCAAGACTCACAGCCTAGGGGAGGTGATGACTGAGAAGGGGAGATATCTGGGGTTAGAAAACTTTCCAAAGTGGAACCAGATAGTCCTCAGATAGTACTCATTTTATGGGCTTTTCAGGACTTGAACATGGGAATGTTGAGAACACTTGAAGATGTTGAGAGCTTACAGCTTTGCATTATATATTTTACAAATGACATTTAATCATTTTAAATTTTCCAATTTTAAAACTCAGTGAATTTCATAAAATAAAACTTAAAACTTCAATAGGTTGTTTCATCTAGGAAGCACTCGTAATATACCCCTTTCTCTTTTTAAATGAAAGTGATAAGTTCATTCCCTATTGGAGGTAATTTCTATGTAGTCTTCCACTGTGAATTACAGTAAATAGTATGCTGAAAATATCTTGAGCATAAACTTGAAGTTTAGAACTCTATTTTGACACCAAACAGGCATTTTCATTGTATTTGTGCTAAGTTTAATAGAAAATACTAAATTTTAAAAGGTTATGTCTATATCTATATCCTATCTATCTATCTATCTATCTATCTATCTATCTATCTATCTATCTATCTATCTATCTACCTGATATCAGATATCTAATATCTGATAAATATCTATCTATCTGTCAGGTAGATATATTTATATGCATCTGTTTTTAAGGAAACTTATGGTTATATACGTATTTGAAACAGAAAATATCAGACATATGCTCCTATTAATAATGTGTTTATTTGAAATTTTCAGGGGCTATTCTGCATTTTCTTGTGTGGCTATTACTTTATCCATGCCTGATGAATATGTTCATAGTGTTTTATATGCATACCATTAGATTTTTATATTAAGTACACACTTTGTCTTATTTCTGCATTGAAAAGGTTCAAAGGGTATTTTTGTATTTGTCTTTACAATAGTGTCTGCATGTTATCATACTTACACATCTATCATTTAACCATACAAAAGTAAACAGTCAACGCCAAGAGTTAGCATTGGCATTCATAGAAATTCACCGCCAGGGGAGAATGTCGGACCATCATCTGGTCCCAGCTATAATTGTATTTTTAAGTGTTTCTGAGCAAAGAATTGATTCAAATAAATTCTTACTTGCTTTACTAAATCTTTTGCAGTACTAATAATTTTTTTCATTTGATATTTTAACTTTTCAATATTTTCAAAAAAATTGAAAACAAGTATTATGTCACACTGGTAAGAGAATATGAATTAAAGTTTATAATTGATAACATCCATATTTTAATTTTGGCAGGAAACAGTCACTATAAGTGATTATTTTAAATAATTAATATTTTTTTCCTTGAAAAAAATATTTTTATTTTAAAGTGATTATCAATTACAGATAGCTTCTGGGTTAGGGATGGGGACCTGTGTCCACTTTTCCTTTCAACTCTAGGACCCCATACATGCAGACTTGTGCAGGTCCTATGTGCGTGAGTCACTGTGAGTTTACAAGAGCTTTGATAGTGTTATTTAGATTTGAAAATATAAAAAATTATTTATTAGACAATATTTTCATATGATAAATCACATCTTCAATGAGTATGCTAAAGTCAGATTATATCATTATGGTTTAAATTATGGCAACTTTTCTCATATGTTTCAGTGTTTTCTTTAATCCTAAATTATTATACATGCAGTATAGAATTCCAAATCACCATGGTAATGCAGACAATTTATATTTATCACAGTGGCTGAATGTACATTGACAGTTCTTGTAATTACAGAAAATCATCTCTATTATAAGTAAATGAGTTATATCCTTTTTAAATTTTACCCATAAATTTTTGTCAGAAATGAGTCGATCTCTACTATTTGATATTTTATTCATTACTATAGACACTTGACATCTGTTCCTATTAAGTTGTCTGTATTTGATTAGCTCGTGGTGTTTCTGTAAATATTAACAAAATGTTAATTTTGAAGTACAATAAGAGACTGTAATTTAATAATATTTCAACAATGAATTATTACAAATGTGTCCATATCTCAGACGGTTATTTCCAAACACATATTTCCATCAGTTTGCCATTCAAATTGCTCCTTAAAATGGATTTTTCTTCTGTCTTTTTGTTTCTGTTATTGTTTTAATTTATTGTCATGATGGATTTTTATTATATTATTATTATTATATTTTGGATGTGCTAGGTATTGAAATCATTACTTTGCCCAGAACTTCACACACACTAGGCAAGAGTTCTACCACTGAACTATATACATACCCTTGTGATTTTTCTGTACAAATATCCTCGTATACTTAATAATTAACTTTTGATAATTTTGGAAATTATATTTTATGAAATTACATTTTTAATTAATGTTACTAAAATTCATCCTACATTAGTGATTACGTGTATAGTTCATTCTTTTGACTGATATGTGATATTCTATTACATTAATATTCTATATACCATTATTGATTTATTTATTCTTTGAAGTATTTGGAATGAATTCAAGGCTGTTTTTATAAAAAATTCAAATAAAATATTAGTACAGTTGTATATTAATTTTTCTAGCAAGAGAAGAACTACTTAACACATCATATTTTTAGGTTATATACAATCCCAAAATAGTATAAAAATTCAGACTTAATCCACCCATGAAAATAAATAAAAATATTCTAAACAAAACATTGGAAATGGGATCAATAATGTATATGACACATTGAAATCAGGTTGGATCCATACTTAGTCACATTATTTAACATAAAAAAATGCATAAATATAACTCATTAGCATACAGAAGAGGAGAAAATCTCAAATGAGGTAGGAAAAATCACTTATAAAATGAAAATCTGCAGGAAAATGTATTAAAAAATACTGTTACATTTTGAAAAATGTTTTTTAAGCTGATAAAAGTTGTTCAAGAAACTAAGATCAAAAATGATAGTAACTCAGAAACAATAATGTCCACTACTTCTTTTCTTGGCAAACCTTTATTAGAATAAAGATCACAGTGGTGCGGGCTGGTGAAATGGCTTTGCACCGAGAGGCTTCTGCTGCCAAGACAGCACATTGTTTTTAATTGACAAACCCTACATAATGTAAAGAGAGAATCCACTCTAGCAACTTCTTACCTGATACACTTATATAGACTATGGCATAACTCTTCTATCACATACGCAGAGTAAATTAATCAAATACATTATTTTAAAAAGTACAGTAAGAAGAGAATAAAAAGCTTGTCCATTACCAGAAAAAAATGGAGAAAATAAAAGATTAAATATCTAAGCATTATAAAGGGAGAAAAAAAGTTTGTTCATGCATATTATGAATTCTTTATATAGAAATAAAAATCTAGAGATAATTCTTTAAGTATACTGGAAAGTCTTTGAAAGGGTTCTAAACTTTGCAACTATTGTCTCTTTGAAAGTTATTTTTCCTTATAGGACACACCCGGAGCTTGTTTTTGTACTTAGTGGCTCCTCTGACCTCTTCCCTTAGTTGTCAGTGGCATGTCTTCTGGGAAATAAATTCACCTTTAGTTTAGAACAATTTTCCCAGATGCATAAAAATGTCAACTGTATTTCATACACTTGTAGTAAAGTTTTTGATAATGTTATTTTTACACTCACAGTGTGAAGGCGTAAGTCATAAACAATGCCACACCAATTTGGGATTATGATTAATAGGGTGGTATTTATTTAAAGGGGAAAAAACTTACAGATCACTGTCCCAGGCAACAGCCCTCTACGCAACCAGGAAAGGAGTCTAGTCGCCTGCGGAGCAGGAAGTGAAGAGAGAGAGAAGAGGGAAGTGGCCGCTTTTTTAAAGGGAGAGAGACCACGCCCCAATGGGCTGGTATCTCAGCAGCTATAGGTTGGAGGAGCAGGAGGACCTCTCACAACAACAGTGGTGATAAATAATACAAATGTTATATATGATACCACTTACAATATTGGGAAATTACCATGGCAATAAAAAATTTAAATATGTCTGTAGAAGTAGCTCCATGATAGGGTATATTATTAATGTGTAAGTTTCAGTATTTAATACCTACCAACAAACTGGAGAAAGAAAAAATTAGAGAAGAGAAATACACATTCTAAAAAGGCATTAAGTCTTGCTGAGGAACTAATGCTAAACAATCATCAGGAAACAGAAACTCCCAAATAATAAGGTAGTAGAAATACACTAAGTTTTCTCTAGATAATTTGTATATTCTATCACTGTTTTAATCCTAAGCCACATTTATGGTCCTAATTTTTACACAAAAATCCAGAAGTTACAGATCCAGTGTGTGGTGGAAGATGACAAAGTGGGCACCGATTTGCTAGAAGAGGAGATCACCAAGATTGAGGAGCCTGTGCAGAGTGTCTACATCGCAGCGTTCAGCAAGATCTGAAAATCAGAGAGTGTGTGGTTCATGTGTGTGAGGACCTGCTGAGATTAAATAAAGACTGAGACCCCGCAAAATAAATAAATAAATAAGAATTCTTTTTTTTATTGAGAAAAGGAAAAAAAAAACAAGTTTCCGCCTCCTCCCAGCCTCCCATTTCTCTCCCCTCCTCCCACCCTTCTCCCCCTCCTCCCATCCTCCTCCCCCTCCCCCTACTCCTCTCCTCTTCCCTCTCCAGTCCAAAGAGCAGTCAGGGTTCCCTGCCTTGTGGAAAGTCCAAGGTCCTCCCCCCTCCGTCCATATCTAGGAAGGTGAACATCCAAACTGGCTAGGCTCCCACAAAGCCAGCACATTAAGTAGGATCAAAATAAGATGAATAGGGGATTTACCAGTTTAAGTCTTTGTTTGAATCTCTGTAATTTTTCTAACATCGTTAAAAAAATCGGCAAATGGGTCAAGAAAGCAAAAGACAAGGGTATTTTGTTGTAGAGCTCATGTACAAACATTGTAGCTGTCCAGTCAATAAGAAAGAAGATAACAGAAAGTGTTGAAAATTAATTATCTTTATATAAAAATAAATATTTTATCCTATAATTACTTCATGCATAGTTTATAATTGGATCAAAATACATATGGAAATTTTAAATGTGAAAAATCTCAATAAAAAGACAATTAAATAACATTTAGACATTGTGATAAAATTATTTATTACATGGAAACAAAATCATTCACAGTAAAATTGATAAATTCAGTTATAAATCTGTGGTGGTTTGAATGAGAAGGGCTTTCATAGGCCCAAGTGTTTGAATGCTTGGTCCTCAGTTAGTGGAACTGTTTAGGAAGGTTAAAGGAGATGTGGCCTTGCTGTAGCAGATGTGTCACTGGGGCTAAGCTTTGATGTTTCAAAAACCCGCTGTGTTTTTCTCTGCTTGCCATCTGCTATTCAGGATGTAAAGTTGTCAGCCAATGTCATTTCTGTCTGCTTCCCTCCATGATGATCAGAATTCTCCAAAATAGTAAGATGCTCCAAATTAAATACTTTCTTTTGTAAGAGTTGACCCGGTCATGGTGTTTCTTTACAATAAAAGAACAGTAACTAAAGCAGCAGCATACTTACATAAACATGAAATTGTATCTCTACCTTACTTTATATATCAACCAGAATTAAATACAATTGCTTTAAAATGATAAATTTGAGAAGTATCGGTAAAACATTAATTAAAAAGTTTGGGTTTAAGATGATTTGTTACAAAGGAATAAAATCATGCTCTGCAAAAGTCAATGCATTCAGTTTTAAATTTAAATAGCAAGATAATCTCTGATGCCAAAGATACTATAGACTATTTCATTAAAATCCTCTTCTAAGTGTATATTGTTCATAGTTCTCTTTTTTCTTCTCTCTTCTTTCCTCCTCCTTTAATTCTTCTTCACGTGTGTGTATCAACATCATTGACAGTGATAGAAATATTTAAAACACAGTTATTCTTCCAATAAAGATTTCATATGAAATTACTAAGTGTTATATATTCAAATATGCATTGAAAGATGTCATAAGAAAATCCAATGACACAAGATACAAAGAGTTTCTCATATAAAATGAGACTATATTGAATTTGTGGAGTAGTAGGATATTTTACTTTTTCCCGAAAGTTCTCTTAAGATGTATTACTTAATCTCACTTAATTGTAATGTTCTTATTCCCATTCCTTTGCTTTAACCACACATTTGATATCTTAATAGTCTCTTTCGTCACTTTTCTTACAAGAGATTTCATTTAAACCTCCTAATACATCTGCTTCCCTGAGATGTGTATCACTAAGTAATGGAACTTTTCTTATGTTAAATGTTCAATCAGCTTATTTGATTTCTATAAATGCAATTATAGCTTGTATTTCTATTTCTCAAATGGGGCTATTCATTAACAATGATGACATTTTGCAATCATAATGCACCTTTAATCCGAGGATCACGAAGACATTTACACAAGAGAGAGGGCTATTGTAAGCTCAGTTTCTTAATGGAAAAATCAAGGAGGAGGTTTGACTCGGAGAATAAGAAATGCCATTTAACTATATTCTTTATCCTATCTTATTTTTCACTTAGCAGAAAAGAAAAACTGACATTTCTGCCTAAAATTAACACATATTTGTAAGACCTTTATATTCAGTTTTAATGGGAACATCCAATTGCATGAAAACCTTAGCACTCATTTAGAAAAGCAATAATTAGCATAAAGAGCTACTCAATGGGATTCTAGAGAATGAATTGACATTATGTAGAATATATTATTATGTATAATTTGTATACACATTGCACACTTTATGTGTTTACATGGTAGTAATTGGCATCCATACTTAGAACTGTGAAATCCGTTACCAATTTATCCCAGTATCGTTGATTCTCAACTTTAATGTACTAGTGCTTTTAAAGAGTATTATGAAGTATAAAGTGAAACGTTTCACTTATAGTGATTATCTGATTGTATTTGTTGAGTTTTACATATCATGAATTCAACATACTAGACAGGGAGTTACGGCTGTCTACTGGAACAGCAAAATTTTTTATTTTCATATAAAAGACTGGATAAACAAAGGTAGCACAGACCTTCTCACATTACAGTTTATGCTCATGCAAGCTCTGCCATCCTTAACATATAGACCCTCAATTTACCCAAAATCACATTTGGAAGGAGGAAAGAACATAGAAGTCCACTTAGGATGCTCATGATAAACTTGAAGTACTCCTAGCATATCCTCGTATATGATTAGTAAAATTAATCATTTGGGAACACCTGAGTGAAGTTATTGCAAACACAACCTACCCATTTACTTAGAAAAAAATTTAATACAGACACTAACATTAACCATTAGTCTGGTGCTGCTTACATGGTAGGAAACAGGATGGGAAAATTCTCTGTCATCCTAAGCACATATAATCTGTCAATTGTATATCAAGTCATTTAAAAACCTGGTATATTTTAGATACATATAAATGTCATGAAGAAAGTAAACATTGTAAGTTCTAGTGAGTTGTGGGAATAGGATGTTGAGTCTAATAGTTGTGAATTTACTCTGAGCTATTTGAAATAGAATATGGATAATAAAGAGGTCTGGCTGAGATCCAAGGAAAGAACACTAAGAAAAAGAATAGATGATAAAATGGTTGTAATGAAGCAAAATTCATGATTTGGGGGACAGAAATAAGACTAGGATGGATAAATGCAGAACATGAATTAGGTAAGAGAAACGAGGGACCTTAAAAACCTTGAGAAGACTTTTATGTTTTAATATAAGTTGAACAGGGAGTCACTGAATAAGTTTTAAGAGGAGGCGCAATGGAGGTGGGCTTGTCTCTCACAGTACTGCTTTGGTTGATGGTCAAGAGTGCACAAAGTGTTCAGTGTGAACACAGAGCACTTCCTCAGGATCCATAGAAATACCATTATGGTCCGGAGCCTTTAGGGGGAAAGAAAAAAACGTGTGAAGTAGGCGTCATTTGAAGACTGGATCTGTTAATGGACATATGTGTGCAATCGTTTGCTTTTATTTTTCCCTTGTGGAACACTGCAGCTTTTATTTTAGGATCTCATTGTCAGATCTGGCATCTCCTGACTCCTTGGTCAAACTTGGGGAATTCACGTACTTTAACGGGAGAAACAAATGAAAGATATTAAGTCAAGTTTAAGTAGAGTTCAGGAGAGAGGCTTTGTCTGTGAATCTATGTTGTTTTTTTTTCATCTTTTTATTGATTTTTAATGAGCTCTACATTTTTCTCGGCTCCCTTCACTGCCTCTCCCCTCCCCTTCAACCCTCTCTGTTTAAAATGGCTACAGCAACCAGAATGGGTGAATTCTGAGGCATTAGTTACTACACAGTACAAATTTTAGATGGAAATGTTTATAGAAGACGATTATATGCAAGAAAATTAGAAGAAGAATGAAAGTTGGAAGTGCATTGAGTTAATCCAGAAGCCAATAGGGAAATGTAAAACCATTGAGATATGATAGCAAAAGTGTGGATGGAGAAGGATATGTTAAATCCATTGCAAAAGTCTCCCATGAATGAGCCTAATTAAGGTCTGTGGAAAGCGTTTTTGATTCCTAAACACATTATGATGTCATTTCAATTTGAATATTTGGTTCTGTTTACTGGTTGTAATGCATACTTGATAAATTGTATAAGAGAAAGGAAGGCATGAATAACCATAATTTTGATGAGCATTATTATTTTTATTGGATTTGGGTCAAAAGTTTAAATCTCAAGAAATCCTTAGGGTACAGAAACTAAGAAATTAACTGGTTACATTCTTAAGTTTTCTACTTGCCTAATATTGTAGGTGGTAATGGGATTACTAACCAGTAAAGTCTGCCACTAAGTGGGAAAGAAAGAAAGATTTAAAGAGACATGCATGAGGGATAATTAAAAATAGACTTATTTCTTTTACATTTAAAAGTAAACAAATTATTGAAACATTCTTCACCCCACCCTAAAGAAACAACACAGCATGAAGCAAGTCTTCCAAAGTGTAGGCAACGGATGAACTATACTGAAGACTATCAGACTATCATTCAGTGTTCTGTTGTTTGCTGGTCACATACTACATGCAATTCATATGCCAGGTCATACAGCAATAGTTTGGAGGAGCTGATATTATGATGTCATCTAAGAGATGAAAAGAGTTCCATGTAAATAAGGTCACTTGCTTAGATAACCATAGTTAATCTGAAGTCAGACTTCAGTCTCCAAATCCCAAGACTAGTCTTTCCCTATATAACATTCAAAGGAGCCAACATTTTGACATTAAAATTTTTCGACCCAACCATATTAGAAATGCATGTTGAGTAATGAAAATATAATTTTTATACACATTTTCAGTTGAACAGAAACATCTCAAGGATATGTTTAGACCCTGAAGGCAATTTCTGACTAGTAAAAATGTCATCTCACAAATCTATGAGTTTGTTCTCTTTTTTTTTTCCACAGGTCCACATGGATAGCAAGCATGTGAAAATGTAATGTATTGCGAAATGTATAAAATACCTATAGTGCGAGGTGAAATGAAAGAAAATTGAGAAAATCTGATGGGCTATAATTGAGAGTATATCAAATATCTAAATAGTCTTAATTCAAATATATGTTATATTTATTATGACAGCTATTATTAAACAACAATGAATTGATAAATACTTGAATTTTTCAAAGGCAAATTTTACTTAGTTTTATTTTTCAGGGTGGCCAGTTTCAGAACAAAAGAATTTTTTTTAATTAAAAATTTCCGCCTCCTCCCAGCCTCCCCTTTCCCTCCCCCTCCCCCCACTACCTACAGCCCACTCCCCTCCCCCTCCCTCCCCAGTCCGATTTTTTTAAACAGATGGCAAAAATGTGGAAAGGAGTGAGCTACTAAGGAGCCCTTCCTGGCTATTCAAGGATGCTTTTTGTTTCACTGTTCAGAGTACTAGGGGATTTGTCTACAGTGAGTCAACATTCAGTGGTACTAGTTCCCAATGTGAGAAGGTTGAAGTAATTCAAATGAACTCTTAGCTTTGACCAGAAAGCAGATTAAGAAACCAAGATGCAAGGCTCATGAGTAATAAAACATGCTTTAGGTACAAGTAATTAACTTGAAAACCACTCAAACATATGCCATAGTTTGGGGTTGGGGTTGGTTTCTACTGAGACAGTGATGACAACGTGATAGATGGGAGGTGATATAGATAAGTTGATAATATTATGAAGAATATGAGCAAGAGTTTTCTTGAGAATATAAGCAGGAAGGTCTTTTCTTATTAGCCTGTAATTTGTGGAATGCTTTTTCTGTACTGAGTTCTAACTTTGATATAATGCTTGCAACAATAACAGATCTGCTTGTACTGAATGAAACTGTCTTCAGTATAGTTCATCCGTTGCCTACACTTTTGAAGACTTGCTTCATGCTGTGTTGTTTCTTTAGGGTGTATGAAAAAAAAAACAAAGCAGTTTCTGCTGCATTGAGCACATAGGGGGCTCTCAATAAATATCTCTCTAACAAATTTAAGATCATATGTGAGAAGAATAATAACATATGAAGAGGGAAGTGGAGAATTGGTGGGTCCACATTGGAAGAGGCTTGGTTGTTCATTCGCAGCCCAGTTTTGTACGATCAAGTTCCTATAAGTGCATGACTTACGCCACAAATTATTAAGAACAGTTAGGAGAAAGAACAAGGAGTTATGTGTGAAAAGACAGAATGGTGAATTAAATTGTGGAAAATTCAGGTTGGTCATAGGGATCAGTAAGAGAAATGTCATGAAAATGATATTTGTTCATAAACTGCCATAAAATAAGGATGGTAGTAATGCATCCTTACATGATACTCACTGTGTATTTGCACAGATTGGTTCATTTAACCATGTAACTCTTTGTGTAAGGATTACTATAAGATTAATTTAACATAAGAAAAGTAAGATATAGTGAAATTGAGACTGTACCTAAAACAATAGCAACCACTATTTATTAAGTGGTAGGACTAGGGGTTTGAACCCAAGATGATTTCAGAATCCATTTTCTTGACCACTTTCTCTTTTGAGACAGAGTTTCTATGTAGCTTTGAAACCTGTTCTGGAACTAGCTTTTGTAGACCAGGCTGGCCTCGAACTCACAGAGATCTGCCTACCTCTGCCTCCTGAGTGCTGGGATTAAAGTCATGTGCCACCACCACTTGGCTTCTTGATCTCTTTCAAACCTTCCCCCTTAATGTATTATCAAATCTGATGAAGTTGATAGTGAAATGATATTAGCAGTTATTATTTTGGGGATAGTGAGTCTCTCATTAACTACCAACCAGCATTCTTTTAACTGGAGAAATAAGATAGTGAAGCAGCTGGCTATAAATTTATACATGACCCAGCATGCTGTCATCATTTGTACATTACTAAAGTGGCACCTTCTGTCATGAGAACAATTGTGGCATGAAAGATTGAAAAGCAGTCATTTGAAAAACAATATGACAGCAGTAGTTATTTCAGATAAAGAAGATTAAATATAGTCTTATTTTTAAAAAATGATATATAAATATTAGTGATTTTTTTATATTTTTCATGACATGTGTTTTTTTTTCTTTCAAGCAGAAATCTGTTACTGAATCCTAATAACTGTTTAGGCATTGCTTTAAAAACTTACATATTCTTCCTACCAATATACTGACATTTACTAATACTGAGTAATGGGTGCATCATAATATTTAATTATCCCATGCATTGTTCTAAATATTTCACAAGATTGAACTGATGTAAATTTCACAAAATCTCTGAGGAAAAATGTCATTACTTCTACTTCACAGAAGTTGTCAGGAAATACTTAAGAGGCTAAACAGTCTGAGAAATGTTTTGTTCAAGAAAAGAAAATAGGTTTCTTCTTGAGCATCTAAAGAGTAGGAAGATAATACTGGCTGATTAAACATTGATTTTCTTTCGTTATTTATTTATAAAATTATTTCCTTCTTGAATGCTTGAAAATAATAATTAGTAACAAAGCCCATGTGTACCGCTCTTCGTGACCTCAAGGCACATTCATCCTCATTGTTCAGTTTTTGCTACACACGAAAGGAGTTATAAAAATAAATGGGGAATCAACATGAGCATGTAGCCTTCTGTTTCTTACGCCAGTAACCCTTTGTCCTTCCTTGTGCCATCTCCTGTAGGCTCATCAGTTCTTGATAGTATCAGGGATCTGTGGTCCCCTTAGATACTTCATGGCAGGTTCAAAGTTTAGAATAAATTCAAGAAAATGGGATTATAGCAATCTCATCTCTGTTTAATACTGTGCAAACATTCTGATTGCAATTTTGCCACTCTCGTTCTAGTTACATGCAAGTTGTTAAGTTATAATTAAAATTTTTATAAATATTAAGCTAAACTTTTCAAATAAATTAAGAAAACTGCTATTGGATGGAAATATATATTTTTTTGTTTTGTTTTCGAGACAGAGTTTCTCTATGTAGCCCTGGCTGTCCTGGAACTCACTTTTTAAACCAGGTTGGCCTCAAACTCACAGAGATTCTTCTGCTTCTGCCTCCCAAGTACTGGGATTAAAGGTGTGTACCATCATTGCCCAGCTTTTACTTTTTTTGACTGATTTTTTATATTTATTGAGCTCTATATTTTTCTCTGCTCCCCTCCATGCCTGTCCCCTCCCCCCTTCAACCCTTTCCCCAGGTTCCCACGCTCTCTCAATTGACTCAGGAGATCTTGTCTTTTTCTACTTTCTACCTCCCATGTAGATTAGATCTATATAAGTTTCTCTTAGTGTCCACATTGTTGTCTATGTTCTTTGGGATTGTGGTTTGTAGGCTGGCTTTCTTTGCTTAAAAACCACCTATGAGTGAGCACATGTAATAATTGTCTTTCTGTTTCTGGGTTACCTCACTCAAAATAATGTTTTCTAGCTCCATCCATTTTTATGCAAAATTCATAACGTCATTATTTTTTTCTACTGTGTAGTACTCTGTTGTGTAAATGTACCACATTTTCCTTATCCATTCTTTGGTTGAGGGACTTTTAGGTTGTTCCCAGGTTCAGGCTATGACTAACAAAGCTGCTATGAACATAGTTGAGCATATGTCCTTGTGGCATGATTGAGCATCCTTTGGATATATACCCCAAAGTGGTATTACTGGGTCTTCAGGAAGGTTGTTTCCTAATTTTCTGAGAAGTCACCACACTGACATCCAAAGGGGCTGTACCAGCTTGCAGTCCCACCAGCAATGCAGAAGTGTTCCCCTTTCTCCACAACCTCTCTGGCATAAATTGTCATCGGTGTTTTTGATCTTGGCCATTCTTACAGGTATAAGATGGAATCTCAGAGTTGTTTTGATTTGCATTTCTCTGATGACTAAGGATGTTGAACATTTTCTTAAGTGTCTTTCAACCATTGTAGATTCCTATGTTAAGAGTTCTCTGTTTTGGTCTTTACTCCATTTTTTTTATTGGATTAATTGTTCCTTTGGTGTCCAGTTTCTTGAGTTCTTTTGTAGATCAGACCTCTGTCTGATGTGGGATCTTTTCCCATTCTGCAGGCTGTTGTTTTGTCTTCTTGACCGTGTCCTTTGCTTTACAGAAACTTTTCAGTTTCAGGAGGTCCCATTTATTGTTTCTCTCAGTGTCTGTGCTGCTTGAGTTCTATTTAGAAAGTGTTCTCCTATGCCAATGCGTTTAAGTGTACTTCCCACTTTCTTTTCTATAAGGTTCAGTGTAGCTGGCTTTATGTTGAGGTCTTTGATCCATTTTGGCTTGAGTTTTGTGCATGGTGATAGATATGGGTCTATTTTCATTCTTCTACATGTTGATATCCAATTATGCCAGCACCAGTTGTTGAATATGCTTTCTTTTTTCCATTTGATATTTTTTGCTTCCTTGTCAAAAATCAGGTGTTCGAAGATGTGTGGATTGATATCCGGATCTTCTATTCAGTTCCATTGGTCCTCCTGTCTGTTCTTATGTCAATACCAGGCTGTTTCCTGTACTATAGCTCTGTAGTAGAGTTTGAAGTCAAAGATTGTGATGCCTCTAGATGTTCTTTTATTGTACAGGATTGTTTTGGCTATCCCGGGCTTTTTGCTTTTCTCTATAAAGTTGAGTACCATTCTTTTGAGGTCTTTGAAGAATTTTGCTGGGATTTTGATGGGCATGAATCTGTAGATTGCTTTTGTTAAGATTGCCATTTTTACCATGTTAATTCTACCTACCCAAGAGCATGAGAGATCTTTCCACTTTCTGATGTCTTCTTCAATTTCTTTCTTCAAAGATTTAAAGTTCTTGTCATACAAGTCTTCCACTTATTTGGTTAGAGTTTCTCTGAGATATTTTATGCTATTTGTGGCTATTGTGAAGGGTATTGATTCTCTGATTTCTTTCCCAGCACTTTTATCTTCTGTGTACAGTAGATCTACTGACTTCTTCAAGTTAAACTTGTACCCTGCTACATTGCTGAAAGCGTTTATGATTTGTGGAAGTTCCTTGGTAGAATTTTTGGGATCACTTATGTAAGCTATCATATCATCAGCAAACAGTGAAATACATACATAATGTAATTTGTAAATTGTGTGTAATTTGGAGACGATAATGTAGAAAGGGACAGCAAGATGAGGAAATAGCATCACAAAAGAGAAATTAGATCTAATTCCCTTTGAGGTAACGGGGCCTGCAGGGAGAAGGGGCACCAAGTAAAGGGATTGTTGTCAACTGTATATTTTGAGTTGAGAATGAATAATCCATGAAGATGAAGGGTGGTCTGAAAGCTGTTAGAGAAAAATCAAGTCTGTGTAGAGAATGCAGTGAGGTGGAAAGACCAAGCGCTGTGGTGGTGTTCATTCCTTCCTACTCTTACACCTGTGATTATAGATGCACTTGGAAGGAAAGTAAAAGGGAGTAGAACTTATCAGGAGAAAAAAAAATTACTTCCAAGAGAAATGGAGTTTAGAAGAGACTAAATTCATTGCTTCCTGCTGTTCTGCTACCATTACATTCATCACAATGAATCATGGGGCTTTGATGATCTGAGTGAAGCTGGGCTTTTCCAGAGCTCACTTGAAGCCTTGCCCAGTGGAGGTTTCCAAGAGCAGCCTGCAGTGATCTACTCAGAAGCAGGGGAGCTGAAAGGTGCACCTGCTTCATATTGGAGTGGAACTGTCCATGAATAAAGCACTTAGGCTTCTCACTTGGAGGCTCTGTCGATTTTGGGTTGTTTGCAGTTTGTCTTCTACAGAGGGTGTCATACTTCAATACATGTACATTTTCCCCATGAAATCAAATTCTATGATGCTAGTATTGAATATTCAGACTATCCATTTATATTTATTTAGCTTGTGCATATATTACTTAGCTTGACTTCTCAGCATTTACTTTCTAATGTATACATAAAGTCCATTTTATTTTTATATGTGCATCTAGGTTTATTTTCATGTAAAAAATATTATACCTTCAAGAATAACATTGTCTGGACTACAATCATTGCATCCTTGACTATGCACAAAATATTTTTATCTACCATTCTTCCTTAGAGGAAAATAGGCCCACTGGGCTATTTTATAACTTGTTAACACTCTTTTCCTAATCTTTATAGGCAGTGCGGGTACACCTGTCACTTTTAATGAAAATGGAGATGCTCCTGGACGCTATGATATCTTCCAGTATCAGATAAACAACAAAAGTACAGAATACAAAATCATTGGGCATTGGACCAATCAACTTCATCTAAAAGCAAGTATTACTGTTTGTGGATATTTTTCTATCTAGTTCTTAAAGGGGAATGCTTCCTTTTAAAGCACTACACTTGAACACCATCAGAGAAAACCTACAATATTCATAAGAAAGATGAAGTCTAGACTTCTTTGGACTATATGCACTTAGAGCTCAGCCTATTGTGGTGTGGCAGCTGGCATATATTTGTCTGTGTTTTATCACTTAGTTGGCCTCAATAACAGACCCAAGCAACGTTTTATCAGTGTCAGCTCAAAGAATCTCCCTCTTAAGCAAGGAATATCCCGAGAATTTGGTGGCATGATATTCCATGAAGGCACTCAACAATACCGCAGGGGTTTTGGCCTGTAAGCCATCTTGAGCTTGAAGGTCAAGAGATGTCTTGGAAAACCCACAGTGCAAGGGGCAGGGGCAGAGGTAGGAGAGAAGGATTGTAGCATCTTTCATCCCAACTAAAAAGACTCACTTTACATTTAAACAGCTACAGCTATATTAATACACACTGACTTCAGGTATAGAGTAAGTTCTGTTGACTCAACCAAGAACTGCAGTTCTTATACTGTACCATTCTTGCAAGGCTTAAGAATGCTTACTTCTAACACTTAGGGCCTGAGAGGAATCATTGAGATAGGTAGTGCTTTCTTTTGAGGGCCATAAGATGCCTGTAAAAGTATTTCTGCTGACCTAGAGACTGTCCAGTTGCAATGTGTATTTAATTCTCTCTTGTAATGAAAGAACCCTTCTCAAAGACACACAATCACAGGGCCATGCTCATGTGTTTTCTTTCCTTGGAGGCCATTCCCAAACATTGGGTGCTACACTAACACACTTTTCTCATGCTGTATGTTCTCTTGAAGTGACATCGTTTTGTAGTATCTGTCACCCAAGCTCACAGTCAAGAAGTGATGATAATAAATTAGGGAACCGGAGTTCGTTTCTTGGAAGTGATTTCCTGATCACTGCCATGCAGAGGCAGCTTTGATTCTAGCTAAAGCAAAGACAGTCCTGAGTCGCCACAGTTAGGATTGTAGTTTCTTTGTGAAACTCTTATATTGTTCTGAAACTCAAATTGATTTATCTAAACTTAACTTTGAAAAATGTCACAGATTTTTTCTATAATCTGAATAATCAATATCTATTTGACAGTAATCCTTTGGAAGTATATTTCTGTAAAGTAAACTTAATGTGACAATGAAAATTTTGAGAATGGTTTAATAGTAAAGCAACTTTTATCTGACTTTTGCCAATATCAAAATGCTTATCATATTGTTTTGGTTAAGAATTTCCATAGTGAAATGAATTGCTTTGGACTCTTATGTACTATGCATAGTACCAAGAGCTCCAAATAATTATACACACAAATGAACACACATATATTTCTTCTCTATATGCATAATCTGTTTATTCTAAAACTTAACATTGAATCTTAAGCTCTGCTTTTATGTACATGTAATGATGTATGAATGCTTTATGTTTGGAACTCCCATAAATATATCAAATCAATTTGTACAATTTCTCATGCAAGCTGTGATCATTTATACTATACAGTAGGGCTAGACTCATTGAAAAAATGAAGTTACTGCTCTCAGGAGCAATGGTGAAAGAGGCTGTAGAGGGCAGATATAAAGCAAGGACTGGATTCTGAAGACTGTTAGGATTGTTTATTTAAATCTCCTGAGAACCTGAAATGGAGTCTTGTTTGAAGGAAGAGAGAGGATGCTTGGAGAGCTACTGATTTATAAACTTTCTGCTTAGATATCTGTATAATGTACAGCATTATTTTACTCTAGTTTCATAAACTCCAATGTGAAAGCAGTAGCAACTGCTTCTTATAGTTGTAATAAAAATTAAATGAAAAAAAAATTAAATGAAATAAAGTAAGAAATCATTTAGTTCAATTCCTGATGCTCATGAGGGCCATAACGCTGTCTCATGTATTACTCCCTATCTGAGAATTCTGTCTAAAGCTGTGGGGTTCTAATAGAGTTAAGGAAGTAAAGAATTGAAGTTATTTTAGAAGAGAGACTTGAGTTTTCTTTAGAAAATTCAGAATGGGAGGAAGGAAAACAAGAAAGATCAATATTGAGAAATCTTACAGAGAATACATGCATTTAAAAAGTTAACGCAATCACTTCTTTTTACTTTCCTGATAGTTGGAAAATTTTCTCTGCACTTAGAGTGTAAACTTCACATAGCATAAATGCATTGTTCTTTTCTTCCTTTAGTAGTTTTGGATAGATATTGTCATTTTGGCATGAGTGGTTTTCAAGATCTCATTTGAAAACCATAAAATGCTTTCTTTTCAAAAGAATTTAAAATCATTTTAATGTCTTTATACATATATACATACATACACATAATATGCAGTATATTGAATAAGGATTACAATGTGGAATAGTTATGATAAGTTAATGAGCAAAGTTATCACCTTCCTTGTATTCTAAAATTTTTGTGAAAGACATTTAAATCATTACTTTTAGAAAAATTGAATCTGCTGTGGAGGTGCATGCTGAGAGATTTTGCTAAAGAAGGCAGAGGTAGGAGGATCATGAGTTCATGGCCAGCCTGGGATGCACACTTTGGCATGTGCTAACTACATATTCCTGTAGTAGGTTTTTCAGAGAACCTGTCTGTGCCAGGATGCCTGGAAGCCTGGAGTGGAGCAGATATATGCCTGTCCAAAATGGTCAAGTACTTACAGCATTATATATCTCTTGGGCTGGAATAAGTCAAGTCTGAGGCTAACTGAACCACAGTGAAATGTGCTGGCTTGCTGGTTTTCTTGAGAAATAAAAGAAAATTTGAAATATGCAGAACATTTATTATTATTATTATTACTATTATGAGAGAGAGAGAGAGAGAGAGAGAGAGAGAGAGAGAGAGAGAGAGAGAGAGAGACTGTTCTGTGTTCAAAAGTTGCTGAGTTTCAGGTCAGTGGGAGTGATAAGAAGAACCACTAAATTAGCTTGGTAAGCTCACTTGTGCTGCTTAGAGTTTATGTGGCTGTAGAGTAGATATGTGATCTCTGCCTTAAGGCACTCTATGCTGGAAAAGGAGACAGACTCAGACCAGAATTTCTCATGTGAAGACACAGGTGTCCTTATGAAGGCTTCCTCATACTCTTTGGAATGGCAGCCTGGTAAGAGGTGCCTACCTGTCTCGTCTACTGTCTGGAATCACTGTCAGCACAGTGAGAAGGATTTATTTGCCGTATTCGCCATTTCTCCTTATTCTACTAAACCAGATTTACAACTAGTCTCTCACTCTCAATGTCAAGCATTTATCAGCCATTTATTGGGCTGCATTCTTGGTTTCAAAGGACCAGTTTGGTTTTGTTTTCTTCTGGCTGAATTCAACCACAGGACAATTTTCCACATATCCACATATAGATAGATACAGTAGATGATCAGGCACATTTGAGTACAGCAAAACTTTCCTGAATACATCCCAGTGAAGCCAATGAATGTTTGAAGTAAGTGAACCATTCTTTACCCTGGAAAATGTCTCAGGTACACAACGAGATCCTCAACGACATCATCCTTAATGTTGGAAATAGTACTGTTTATTTTTCTTTTTACTGGAATTATTATATGATTTTATTTTAGCATTTAGTGCAATTTTCTTATTTTGATGTAGGATTTCTACCCAGGAAGCTTGGTCTATGCGTGAAATGTGTATCTGTCTATCTGGGAGTGAAGTTGCACAATTAGGTCTCTATTTTGATAGGAATGCACGTCTCAAGAGAAAAATGATCCTTACGGAGATGATAAAACAGATTGTAACCTAGAGGTTTGGGCTAAACAGAGCAGTCTGAACTGCAAGACGAACAGCCATATGCTGCTTTTGAGTCCACAGGGAGGAGGAGCAGAGAGGTTACTGTGTGGGCTAAAGGTAACCCAGGCATCACTAGTTTATGCTTCCAAACAAAAGTGCTTCTTTTTAAAATTACTGTAAGAATAACACAGATTTTTGCCCACTTTGCCTTTCTTGTCATTTTACTAAGCTAAATGAAAACAAATATAAACTAAATGAATAAAATAACTAAAAATAGTAGCAGATGGCTGTATCTCAATAATGACTCAATCAGAATTATTCATATAACAGAATCCATTGATACTGCAGAGGAAAAAGATATCTCCGAGCCTGACTTAATTGCTTAGTGGAACCTTCTCTATGGGAGTAACTCCCGATAAAACTATGAATGCTGAGCTATGAATGGACTTCTCAGCTGTTAGTGTAATAAAATTGTCTGTATCTGCTAAATACATTGTTATATCATTGTACAGAATAAAAGTTTGGAGTTCCAAGGTTGTTTGAATTCTGACCTCTAGTATACTGATTTTTTCTCATATCTCATCTACAGTCTGCATGCGAACAATCACATCCATTTCCTGGAGTCACTGAGATACTGTAGGAAATTGTACGTGCGTATTGAGAGCTAAGGAAACATGATGATGATATTGTTTTGACAGTACAACTAGCCTACCCACAAAGACATACGATGGATTCTTTAACATGAAATTAGACAGAAATAGCATATTAAAACTCCAATCTTTGCCTCATGCCTTGATATTCTGAGAATTGAATGGTAAAAGCAAGGTGATATTCCATGGTAACTTGTATCTATTCATGAAGAACCAAGTTTCAAAGTACACTTCACATAAATAGTAACATGGCCTTGCTGGGCCATGTTCAAATTCTGTTTCATAAAAAGAAACTTGAGAACATTTATAGTGGCAATGAACCCTATTAAATTGCCTTATTTATTATAGCCTGTGCTGTGGTCCCTATAACAGGCACTTTAATTGCATATATACCTTGCCTCAGGGGTTTGTTGTTCTAGATAAATGTCAGCAGATTTAACCAAAATCATTAAATTCATTAGTTTAATACAGTTGAAAGCTGATGCAATGAAGGAGATTAAAGTAGTCTTGCAGCGCGGTGAACCCAATGGAGCTGGTAGTGTTGAAGGGAGACTCACTTGCTTGTGGTCTCAGGGGTTAGTCATATTCCTTTCGTCTCTGTTTTTCTGTGTGCAATGTAGCTTGCACCTACTGTCTTATGCTACTTTCTAGGTGTCCTTCTGCCAAAGTTTGGCATATAATTATATTTACCATCCCCTTTCCTACAAGATTGAATGATAATCAGTACCAAGTGACCCTTTATACATAGTCTTGGGTCTTTAAACACCACTCTGGTTGCTACCTTTGTACAGTACTGAGAAAACCCTTTCTTTGGCTTCTTTTCCTTATAATAAGATGGTTAATCTGAAAGCCTGTATTGTATTATTAAATAGATACCTATTTAATAGATGCCTATTAAGGTATCAGTTAATCAGCTTTAAAATGTCATTTTGGTATTATTTCTTACATATCCTTTTATGATATAAATCATTGATAAAATCATATATTGACATGCCGAGTAAATGCTGATTAAATTTTTATTTGTATTCTTGACAGGCCCACCATAGTTGTTGTTCAGTAAACATTTATTGGATATACATACATAATACCCTGATATTTTTCTACAATAAGGTTGGCTATGAGAGATGATCAATGAACATTGACTAAGAAATACCCTGTGAACTGATTATTTATTCACTAACTACTTTCTGCTAGACAGAATGGTAACCCATTCAGGAATATGTGATTCAATAAGGTGTATTTATAGATATCAAAAGACTTGCCATATATCAAGAGCTACCATACACTCAAGAAACAACAGTAAAAGAATGATTGTTCAGGTGTAGATCAAATAAAAATTTGGGAAACTAAAAGACTCCAGTGGATATCTCTAACTAGAAACCCTGTATAAAGTTTTGTTATATTGATTAAATTAAAAATAGCTCTTAATTTTGTGCCTAAAAATTGTTGTAAGAGAATATCAGATAGGAAAAAGCTTCAATTCACCCAGCTATCCTTCATTCCCTATTCACACAATCATTTTTTTTTTCATTCATTCTGTAATAAAACACCTCTGATGTGACATTGCTTTTGGTAGATGCTGGGGTAGTTTAAATGTGTCTCAGATTCAGTCCATAATGCCATCTCTGAAACAGCAGTGATGTACGGAAAAAAAAGGAAAAACACATACTTCTTGCATGAGCTCTAATACAGCAGACATTTTTCTTTATTATTGTTGATTTAAAGAACAAATTCTTATTAGACAAATAGAAACAATATTTACAAGGAAATGTTGAAAGACTGGAAAATTAGAGAACTATCTTGTTCTCTTCTAGCTGGCTGGTAAATTCTAGTGAAGCCAAATCAAGGATGTTTTAAATTTTGAATGTTTTGACAGGGAAGCCTGATAGTCATAACTTCCCTGCCTTCCTCTTTTCAGACCTCTAACAAAATCGAAGACATCTGCTCTACTCAGTTTTATATACTTAACAATAAGCAGAGTATGGGCTTCAGTAAGTGAGGTAAAGTAAAATGTTGACGTTCAGCTATTTAACAAGATAGTAAAATGGAGCTGGTCCTAGCATATTAATGCTGGCATAAGTAGGTAACATAGGCACTCACTACAGTAAGGGTAGAGTCATATGTCATCAAGGGAGCTGAAAGCAAACTGGAACAGAAGACCTAGCTCCAACATTTGTGTACTCAACCAAGATAAAAGCTAAGAAGTTCAACGTTCAACCCAGAATCAAGGAGAATACATTGATGAAACCCACATGAGATGAAACTGGCATGAATTTAGCATTCCACTGGCCTTTCCCCCTTCGCATACCTTTTGTACAGCTTTCTGCATTCTGCAGGGCCTTTGAGTCTCTGAATAGCTTCCCGTACTTAATTTTGAGGCGCAGTATTCATGGACTGGCAGCCCCATTGATCCTCCTCAAGGACTTCCTGATGCTTGAGGTAAATGCTATGATACTGATCAAGGCTTTTGCTAAGCCAATCACAGACAATGATTTCTTTAACAAGCTGAGTGACCCTGAACTCCTAGACTAGAGGCCAATCTGATGAGAGAACATTGTAGGAAATGTGTAAAGATGTCTGTCAACTAACTTTGTAGTGTCTCTTTTACAATGGGACAGTTTTTGTCATGGTGTAAGAAATATATTGTGAGATTTCCAGAGTAAGATCAGCTTTGAATCTAGGAGGACATTTTGGCAGCAAAAATATAATAATAAAAGAAAGTGTTGTTTTATAAAAATAGGTAAAGACTTAAATAAAATTGTTTTTCTTATTTTGTGTAATTTTTGAGAGATTCTTTTCACCTTGTCTCATTTACTTATTTGAACCTCTTCCAGAAAAAAAATTAAAAAATAAAGAGTTTAGTAGGTAACTTTTATCCTTCTACAATAAGCAAATGAAGACACAAGAAGGAAAGGTTAAAGAAATTTGGTAAATTTCAACTAAGTTGTTCAGTAGAGTAAATGAATGAACTGTGCTGCCCTTTTATAAAGTAGTATACCATGTAACATTGTCTGGAGAGAAATTCATGCCTTTTCAAGACAGGTTACTGATGATAACACAAAGGAAGAATTCCACCTCAACCTAACTTGTCAAACCAGCACATTTATTGGAAATTCTTATAGGGAGATAGATGAAGAGTTAACTTAAAAGAGCACAAATGTCTCAAGGATAGCTGTGTCACTGAAAAGTCCATCATCATTGGTGATGCTTGACTATGTCCTAGAGGTTGATGCCCAATATATAGGCAGCTCCACAGAATAGTTTCCCTCTCTTCAACAACTGCCCATGGCATAACCTTGGAGAGGGGCTGTATAAGTCTTATACTTTTCTAGACATCTTGGACCTCGTAAATTTCATAGGATTCTAGGTTCCTATCAGTTCCTTTCCTCCATCCACGACATAACTAACTCTGCATCACTATGCCTTATCAACTGTGTTTGAATCTGATTATGCATTTAGAAGTTAGATTCAGTATCTAGATCCAGTTTGAGGCAGATTTCTACAGTATTCTAATGATATTAAGGGCATTTACTAGTTTATTTTATAAAATTAGATCCTTAAAATATCCTTTGGTACAAACAGGGGAATTCACAATGGCCTATTGAAATTCTAAGTCACACAGGACTACTGAATTCTTTAAATAATAATTAAAATAACCATAAAACAATAAATAAAGCTAAAATAATATGGGGTCAAATTGGAAAAGGCAAAAGAAAGAACAGGATGTGAAGAATGGTATGGCAAAATTAGAAAATGCCTCCCTCTACCAGCTCCAAGGAAGGATAAATGAATATGGGTTTTCCAGACTATTATGGGAACTATCAAGTAGTAAAGATAAGAAAAAAACGGTTTCCAGTACTGATTATAACCTTGGAAAGAGTAAAATAAGTTAGATTTCAACATGATGCATAGAATAAGTAAGGTTAAAAAAAGGTTATAAACATAAAATGATACTCTGCAGTAGAAGAATTGCCAGCACAAATCATTTTGTATGGTAGTCTTACTGAAATGTATGTGAACTCTGGATCCTACGGTACTTTTAAAAGCTCAAAGGACTCATCAGTGTTATGTGAAATCAACAATGTACAAGAGAATTACAAGTAAGAACTCAAAAGTATGATCTACGAATAAAATACGCAGTCCCCAGCTGTAGATAAAGGTCACTGGCTGGCACGAGTATAAGACCTTAAAGGATGAAGTTATAATGCCTGTTGACAGCATCGGATGTCTAGTTTGACCATTTCCCTTAAAGTTGTTGATGTTTAAGGAAGAACAGAGCAGAAAGTTCAGTTGTTCACAGGTCTCTCACCCACACGCCTAAGATTACAAACCCTTGTCTAGAGTGAACTTGCAGACACCAAAGGTAACATTTTTAGAATGTGTTCTATACTAAACAGTTAAATAAAACTTCTGAAAATTGTCATAGGCAGGATTTTGTTCAGTTCTGATGCAAGATGTCACTCTTAATAGATCCCAGTCACTTTTCTAATGATGTAGACAACATAATTTGGAGTTAAGGGACTAACTCTCTGCTGGATTTTCAATTTATTAACTCAATAAGTAGTGCCTCAATTCACTTGCTTGTAGAGTTAAGAATTTCTTGTATTAACTAAAATTTCTTCCGAATCTCTGGTTTGCAATAGGATATTTCAGATACCTAGGGTGGGGTTTGGATGTGTGTTCTTTCTGTTATATGATGTCTAAGTGTTAGGCCCAACCATGTATCCACACAGAGGGGATACTAGGTGTCTGATCACAGTGGGAAGCCACATGTCTGAGTATTTAAAGAAGATTCTTTACCATATCTAAAATATAAAAGGATAATGCTATAGTAATTGTGTTGGCTTTCATTGGAATAAGAAAGGTAAAATTTACTAAAATGACATGGAGCTTACTTTTATTCTCAGATTTTAATAACCTGTTTTAAAAATAGGGTTGTGCTTCAAATAGGTGGGGGTGAGGTTTCTTCTATTGAATAAACTGAATTTGAAGAATGACAAGTAAATAAGATTAATGTGACTTGTGAAATTATAATTTATTTGAAAAGCACGTTTCCATTAAGATAAAAGGATAGTTTAGGTCTGTGTTTTGAGGTGCTTTAGTGATGCCCTTGTTGAGACAAAATCACGTCATGAATGAGCAATAAAGATGAACACAACTTTGTTTTTGTTCTCAGAAAAAGAAAAAAAAATAAGATGATTTTGGAATTCCCTCCATGCCATCTAAAATGTGTTGTGTTCAGCTTTTAACATCAAGACATTCACCCACAGGCACTTATTTGCCCCTTTCCTTGTGCATAGTAAACAGATTTGTGTTGGGAAGTGAATGTCTCAGAATTTAGGCAGTTATGTGTCCATACTGCCTCTTCCTATCCAGAGACTCCTGAGAGCTTGGTTCACTCTTTATACAGGTTCCCATACTGTGTTAAAAAGTGTGCTAAACCTTTATGCTGAAATGAAATCTTGCATCTTCTGCTGGCTGCATAAGCAATGACTGGGCACTGCATGCAAAATGGAATATTTTCAGAGTCATGAAGTTATTGTTAAAAAATAATTGGTCTTTGAGGGTTAATACAGTTCCGCTGTTCTTGGCCATAGCTGCCCACTGGACAGAACCTATTTTGTAATTTGTAATGCCTCTGAATATTAGGAGATGGTTTCTTTTACGTTACTTATTTGCCCAAAATATGTGTTGAAAATAATTTCTAAGATGACAGATAATTATATTTCTTGCCTTGGCCAACATTTTCTCAAAACCCTTTTTCACAGCAGTGTTTCTGCAGGCGTTAAATAGTTGCTACTCATGCATGTGGTGGCTTTCTGGTTACATACACACATGGATATTCGGACAACTCTTTTGCTAGTTCTGTCCTTGCATCATGACTAAGAGGAGAGACCATGGGAAGTACTGTTAATTAATTATACCAACTTCAAATTCTTCTAATATGAAGAACATGCAGGAACCAACGCCTCTCACATTCTACTTTGAGAAGTTTGGTTCTAAATGATTTTATTTTTTGCCTGAGCTGACTTTTACAATTATTCATGTATTTGTTTTCTCAATCTAGGATTGAAGGACTTTCTATGCATAGGTTCCTTTATTTTGAGCACAGAAATACGAGACTCTAATTTTGGCAGTTGTGAGACCAAGGCAGGAGGATCACATATGCACACCAACCTAGGCTACATAGCAAAATCTCTGCCAGCCTAGGTTGTACAGTGAAGATATATGTTGCAAAAAGAAACATGAACAACAAATAAACAAAATGCCATTTTACAAAGGCAGTTATGATCAGCTTTGACCATTTGTTTAGGACCACTCAGCCACTGACAACATAGATCTAAACTAAAAACATGTATTTATGTGCTTCCAAAGGTATGCTTTTAGAAATAACAGAGAAGTAATATCAAGCAGAAACTGGTGATTGGATATGGTGAGCAAGGAGAAAGTAAAATGTTGCAGGATTTTAGTAGTTCAGAATGCATAACTAAAGCAGAAACAGCTTCTCGGAAGTCACATATAAACTCAGTGGACCTAGATGCTGGATCCTACAAGGTTCTGGACAAGTTGCAGTAAAGGCAGGGCATTAGTTAGTTATAAAGTGAACAGCAGACAGAGGAAGTTGGAGAATATTCATGAAGAAGTAAGGGTTTTGAAAGGAAAGTTGAAGATTCATATAGGAAGTAATGTTGAATGTGGATTCTTCCTGTGTTAGAATCAGATACTGGAAATAAATGTCTTGATTAAGACTGGACATTAGAAAGATTAAATCTAGCCATCTATTCAGTTTAAAAAAGATGATCCTTAGAGATCATCCCTTATTGGTGCTACTTGGTCACTGAAACTACTAGTGAATATAAATGTATTTAATTTAGAGTTTACTTATTGCAAGAATCTTTTGACTTTAATTATAATATATTCTTAGTGACATTCAAAGCCAGGGCCTCATACTTGCTAATTGAGTAGTCTGTCACTGATCTATAAGCTCATCCTTCTGGAGAATTAACTTGAAGCTAATATTAATGTACTAACATTTTAAAGTTTACATTTTAAGAAGGTTGGGGAAATCTGATATTTCATATCATATCAGGGATAGCAATATTAGATCCTTTTGATAGCTATTTCTACCATAACTATTGAATCAGTGTATCACATAAATATCTTATTTCTAAAATAGTCAGCTTTTGCTATTCCTTTGAACAGTATGTTTTAGCACAGAGAACTGAATCATTTAGTGGATAAAAGCAAAAGACCTCTAGGCTTAGCCTCAGTTCACTAGAAAAATGAAAGACCTGCTTACTGTGTCAAAGCTGACAGCCAAGTATTTTGATATCTTTCAGCATCCCTGGATTGACATCTCTTAGTATATAGAGATGCCTTTTTAAATAAGATTTTCTAAAAGATAAAAAATGTTCTGAAGTACAAATCACTTTATAAGCTTCAACAAGTTATATACTTGTAATCTCTTATTTGTGGAGGACATGATATTTTTGAAAATACCAGACACACAAAAACACTAAAAAAATCCCAAACTCTACTTTGTCTCTTTGTTCTTCAGGAGGATTTTTGACATATTTTGTAGCAAGCATAAATGTAGTCCAAATCGGATTTGAACCTGCTTAGCTTGAAATAAATTATAATATTTTTGTTTCTTATTTCTCTTTATGAAAAATGGAAAAAAATTCCGTAGCTGTCTTACAGAAGGTCATGCCGATGGAAAATCTCTTATACTGTACTCAAAATAAAATACTTTACAGTCAGTGTTGGCTGAATTTAAGAAATTTCCTCATAGGTCTGTCAATTGATTATGGCATGTTTAAAATAGATAAAGCTGTGATAAAGAGACAAAATAGTCCTTTCATTTATCTCTATCTATCTTTTTAAAATGTTGTGGATGCCAGCCAAATTGCTATCCTATGGCTGATATATTGTATGAAATACGACTGGAAACAAAGAACTGAATTAAAAGCCCAAATTAAAGAATGTTAATTTCTTCATGAATGTATCTTTCTCCAGCTTCCCAATAGATCATATTTAAAGCATATAAATATAGTTGCTTTTAGTCAAAGAAGATCTCTCCATTCAAGAATAAACCCCCACAGCATGGCAGCCATCTGCTGGCGCTCCCTTGTGACTGCCTCCAAACTGCCCAGATTCCCAAATATTAAGTGGAAGGAGAGAAGGGAGCAGCTGTTCTGGAGCTCAGTGCCTGCCTCTGCCCTCCTCACCACCTGGCAAGTACAAGGCTCAGCTGGAGTTGCAAATGCAGTAAGTCAAGCTGTGTCCCTCTCTGCAGCACTAGCTCATGCTCCTAGAACCACTGACCTCTCTCCAGCAGTGCCTTCTCCTTTAGCTTATTTACAGTCTGACTTCAGGGTACTTGGTGGGAACGCAGCAGGGAGAAGGAAAGACTGCTCCCCATGAGGTGCATTAATTCTTACCAAAGTATCTTGTTTGTTATCTCATTTATTATTTCTTTGAGCAATACATCTGACACAGACCTTTTCTGACATAGATAATATTAAATATATAATTCTATATAGGAGATATATAAAATCTTTTTATTTCTTTCCAATCATCTAGGGTAAATATCGCTGTCTATATAGAACAAGAAAAATATAATTTTGCCGGGTGGTGGTGGCGCATGCCTTTAATCCCAGCACTCAGGAGGCAGAGGCAGGCGCATCCCTGGGAGTTCGAGGCCAGCCTAGTCTACAAGAACTAGTTCCGGGACAGGCACCAAAGCTACAGAGAAACCTTGTCTCAAAAAACAATATATATATATATATATACATATATATATATATATGTATATATATATATATATATGATTTTACACTATTGCAGAGTTTCTCCTCTGTCTTTCAAACAGAAGCATTGCTGCTACCTGTAAGTGGGATGATGAATGGCAAGAGGACCAGCAATAAATGAATTAGCCTAATTGATTCATGCTGACAAGATTAGGAAAAGACAGAATGCATCTAAGAGATGAAACAGAGGAGAGAGAATGAGGTGGGAAACCCTGAGACATAGAAAAACTGAACAAGAATGTTTAGGGGGAAGCTACTGAGGGATAAAGATGCATGTCTGGACAGTGGGTGAAAATGAGAGGGAATGACAAACTGATGATATGTGAATATTTTTTGTTGGTTTTGTTTTGTTTTGCTTTGTTTTTGAGACAAGGTTTCTCTGTGTAACAGCCTGACTCTCCTGGAACTCACTTTTGTAGACCAAACTGGCCTTGAACTCAAGGAGATCCATCTGTTTCTGTCTCTTGAGTTCTTGGATTAAATGCATGTACTATCAATGCCCAACTATATGGGAATATGTAAGAACTCTTTTATGGAAAAAAGTTTTATGAAGATGAGGAGAAGAAACAAGAATTTAAGAAACTATATTGACTTATATGTGTTTCATTGAGATTCATATTTTGTCTCTGCTGAGACATTTCAATGAATATTTAAGTTGCCTTCAAATTATGCTTTGGATATTTTGACTTTATGCCATAATTTTATGAGGTGAATGAGTTCCTGAGGTTTTACTGCTGGAGTGTTAAGTGTCATATTTGTGTCTTTTGGAGTGACATAGAAAAGAAGTATCACTTCACAGAATTTTAAAGTTTGGACATGTTATAGGCATTTCAAGATGACTAGTTCTTGTCAGTGATTGTTTCTGGAATGTGATATCAAAATTGAAAGGCAACTTTTCTGTGGAGATTAGAATAATGCCTTCAGGCTGGTGAGATGGCTCAGTGGGTAAAAGCAGTTGTTCTTCAAGCGGTTTGAATCCCCAAAACTCATGTAAACGATGAACAGGTGTAGAGTATCTGTAATGGCAGCTTCCTTCGGTTCATGGGGGCAAACAGAGATGTTTCAGAAACTTCCAGGCCAGGTAATATCGAATGTACAGCAGAAACACAAGAGAAGCTCTGTCTCAAACAAGAAGAAATAGGAGGATCTATAATCAATATTATGTTCTCACCTATACTTGTACCATAAAAGACATATGCCTGTATACTTATTAATGTGCACATGGATGCCCACATAGACATTATACACACACACACACACACACACACACACACACACACACCCTTAAGAGAATAATTACTTGGATTCATATACTATTTGGTTTTCAGTTACTTTAAAATAAATAATGTTAAATGAATATACTAAATCAACACTTTCTAGAAAGTTCTTTTGGCTAAACAAAGAACACACTTAGTCTTGTAAGTTTATTTTTTGAATTTGGTGTATCAAAAATGAGTTACCATTATTCAGTTCATAGTGGACAAAGGAATTCCTTATGTCTCAGAATTGTATTTCTAGAAGTTACACCTAAAACACTCAAATGTTGCTAGGAATGTAAAGAAATGATGGGCCAAGATAGAAAATAGATTCTGAATCATGGATATAGTTTCTTACTGGAACAAGACAGCTGAGGTAAACAGTGAAGACCACACACTGAGGGATTGTAGGTTTGATATGGATGCTTTCCCAGAGTCAAAGACTGTTTTTATTTAGTAATTTTGAGGAAGACTGCCTTACTGACCTAGAAGAAGATCAGCAGGAGCAGTGGAGAATGAGAATATAGTATATTATTTTTTCAATATTGAGGCTTTGATCATAAAGTTTGACTTACACCTATGCATTTAGACTGTGGGAATACATATCCTGGACCTATGAAAGTAGACTTTCTTTGAAATTTTTAAGGGTTATTAAAAGAATCTACCCATATTATAAGAGAACAGAAAAAAAATCATGCACATTTTGCTTTGCTTTTGGAGAAATCACTAGTGTTTTAAAGGAAAGATAAGACATGGAAACAGCTGAATGCATTAGAGATTAAGAGTGGAAGGGAATCATGCTGCTCTATGATATAAATTTAACCCTCTTCTGCCATCTGTGAGTAATATTAAGAAGTACTTTGATTAGTCTCAACATTTTGGTGAAAATATACTTTTGAGATATTATGCGGTGCCTGACCTAGTTCCCACAGTACACTGGCTTTACAGGTTGTAGCAGTTTGAATATAATTGGCCCCCAAAAGCTCATATAGGGTGTGGTACTATATGGAAGTGTGGCTTTTTTGGAGTAAGTGTGGTCTTATTGAAGAAAGTGGGTCACCGTGGGGCAGGCTTTGAGGTCTCCTTTGCTGAAGCTATCCCAGTTCATTTCCTGTTGCCTGTGGCTCAAGATGTAGGACTCTCAGCTCTTTCTCCAGCACCATGTAATCCTGCATGCCACCATGTCCCACCATGATGATAATGGATTAAATCTCTGAAACTATAAGCACCCCACTGAATGTTTTCTTTTATAAGTGTTGCCATGGTCATGGGCGTTTCTTCACAGCAATTAAAACCCTAATACACAAGTGTAAGTACATTTCCAAATATGGGGACCAAGACTTCTAAAATAGAAAGTCTATATCATAATTACCCAGCTCTCTCATTTGTGAGAGACTACATATCATTATATAGTTGCTGCCTTCACCACATTTCTTCTTATGGACCATCTGTGAGATGTGTAGATGCAAGTCAAGGATAGTGTTGACAATAAGAAAATCTAGAAGTGTGCTTGTTTCAAGGTCTTAAAATACCAATAGGAAATTAAGTTATTAGAATAAGAAATGTAAATACATGATAATGAGTCAAACTCTCAATATGTCTTAGGTACTATAATGTATTTGTTTTCTGAAGAGATGATGGCTCATAAATATGAGTACCATGATCTTATAATGTCAGAAACATAGTGTACATAAGCAAACAGTTTATTGACTCCTCTATGATTATCACACTATATCAGTATTTTTAACCCTATTAGGTATGAAGACTAATGGGTCTAGAATCAAATGTCCTTTACTTCTTAAAGAATCAGTTGTTTACCACTATGGTTCCCTACGGTAGTGCAAAGTTAACTGCTCTATAAAGAACAACCACATAAATTAATGGTAGCAAGCCAGTTCTCAGATGGAGCTTGGGGTTCAGTATCTCTGACAGAGCACTGTGAGATCTGTTATGCTATTTTTGCCAAACAGAGTAGGCACTCATGCGGGATCTTCTACACAGGAAGTGTCAGTTTCACACTTCAGCAGTCAAGTCAGTCAATAGCATCTGACAATGGATGTACTCTAGGCCAATGTGCAAAGCAAACTCTTCAAGCATTTTTGTTATTGTTATTTCAAGGGAAAAAATAGAATAAATTTTATATTTGATTTTTAAAATAAAAGAGATATAAGAGAACTTAAGTGGCCTTGGTAGATTTCAGATCTCCAAGCACTTAGAGATTTAATTTTCTAGAAAACAAACCAAACAAACAAGCAAACAAAAACCTGAAATTGCATACCCTGGAAAACACATAAGTATTTATGCAGTTAAGATTAAAACAAAGTCCTGCCTTTTGAAACTGATAAGCGTCTGTATAGTAAAAGACATCATCTTTCAGAAAACATGGCAACCTACAGATTTTTACCAACTATGTATCTGAAAGAAGGCTAATGTCCAAATATATTGAAAAGTACAAAACACATACGAGTAATTATTTAAAAATGGGATATACATGCTGACAATAATGTGGAGGAAGAAGAACACTCATCCATTGCTGGTCAAAGTGCTGACTCATATAGCCAAGATGGAAATCAGTGTAGTGGTTCCTTGGGAAGATGGGAACTGATTTGCCTCAAGATCCAGTTACATTATTCCTGGGTTGTTAACCAAAGGACTTTTAATTGTGCAATAGAGACACTTACTCAACCTGGTTTTTATTGCTCTGTTCATAATAGTCAGAAATTGTGAACAACCTAGATGCCCCTCAAGAGATAACTGGATAAATAAAACGTGGTACATTTAGACAGTGGAGTATCACTAAATGTTTTAAAAATAAAGTCATGTAATTTGCAGAAAAATGGATAGAACTAGGAAAAATCATTGTGTGTGAGGCAATTCACACTCAGAAAGATAAATATGGTATATATTTTCTTATATGTAAATATTAATGTTTATGTCAATGAAAACCAAACTATAATCCATAGAATCACACAAGTTAAGTATAGAATAAGGGCCTGGAGAAGTGAGACAGATCTCTCTAGGAAATGGAAGCATAATAGTACAGATGAGAGGAGAACTAGAAAGAGAGGGATAGTGGAGGAAGAGAGAGATGAGGGATCGAATACTAGGAGAGACAGCTAAATAAAGTGCTGTTTGAGGAGCAGAATGGGAAGCTAATGCAATAGAAATGTCCTAAAGTATATATGAATATGAAAATGATCTTCATTAAACACCAAATGATAGGGCTGACAGAGCCCCATTGGATATACTGAACATGGAGAAGTCGAGCTGGTGCCTATCAAGAGCCTTCAGCCCTGTGGGCTAGCATCTTTGGTATAAGAAAGGCATTCTGCACGCTACCAAAGGAGAAACATAAGCACCAACACAGCTAAAAGCTATATATCTACAATAATGTCTTGCTGGCAAAATAGGCTAGGGTAATGTTGGCACAACCCTTGTGAGATTAACCAGCCAATATATGACTTGATGTGAAGTCCACTCCACAAGACGGAACTCATACCTAACCCTGCCTAGGTGACTAAGAACCTGAGACTAGAGAGCCCAGGGACCTAGAGAAAAAAACAAATGCTACTGTTCTCCTAAAGGAATGTCATGAGAAAATAGCTCCTAATAACATTCTGCTATACTCAGATCATTGCCTTACTCAGCCACCATCAGAGAAGCTTCATTCTGCAGCAGATGGAAACAAACGTAGAGACCCACAGCCAGACACTATGCAGTTAGAGACCTCAGAACAGGCAGCCCTAAAGAAGATGTCTCCATAAAATCCTTCCTCTGAGGGCTCAAAGAGCCCTGTAGAAGAGGAGGCAGAGAGAGTTTAAGAGTGAGAGGGCATGGAGGACACCAAGGAACCAAGGCTTTCTAAATACAACAGGGTTGGCACACATAGGAACTCAGAGACGGAGGCAGTATGAACAGGGTCTGCAAGGGTCCATACCAGATGGGATCCTATAACTAACAGGAGAAGTAGACACATGCTCCATGTGTTTACTGGAGATAAACCAGAAGTTATCTCCAGCTGATAACTACTTTCAAATGAAGATTCAATTTTCTGCAAGGAAAGCTCACTGGGAAACTACCCTTAGGCTTCGGCTGCCTGACCTGAAGTAGATGTTCAACAACAACAACAAAGCAACCCAATGGCATCTATAGAGTTTCCTTGTCTCAAAATAGACTGCCAAGACTTTTTCTTTTCTTTTTCATTTTACATTTTTTTCTTTTCCCTTCCTCCTTTTTCTTTCTTCTCCTTCCTTCCTTCCTTCCTTCCTTCCTTCCTTCCTTCCTTCCTTCCTTCCTTCCTTCCTTCCTTCCTTCCTTCTTCCTTTCCCTTCTTTTTTTTTTAAATTTGTTCTTTTATTTTACCCTACAGGTCCCTTGCATATTTATTATAGCTTCAAGTTTTATGTTTTAATGGGATTCCTGAGTGTGTGAACAAGAGTGTCTCTGAGTCTATGTCTTTTCTGGTCCTTCTTCTAGGTTCTTTTCCTTCTGTTTGTTTTGTTGCACCCAATGTGGGTTTTTTTGCTTTACTTTTTCATACTCTGTTAATATATTATATTGAACTGTATTTTATTATCCTCTAGAAACCTGTTTGTTTTCTAACGAGAGACAGAAAGGGAGTAATTACAGGTGAGAGGTGATATGGAGAGGAACTGGAAGGAGTAAAGTGAGGAGAATCTGTAATTAAAACATATTACATTAAAAAATCTATTTTTAATGAAAGTAAAAAAGAGTCCTGAAAAAAAATAGAGTACTGTAGTGAAGATAAACTTCTCCACTGTCTATATATAATATAGAGGGAAAAGCTTGAGCTCCTAAGAACAGGGACTTTTGCATCTGTCTTTGGAATGTATTCATGGCAAGTAAGTAGTTATTTTTCTGCCTTGATTGCATTAATTGTATCTTTCTTTCATATGCCAGGCATTCTGTGTTTCCCCTGCCATACAGTACTCCCAGTAACTGGGTGACTTGCTGCCCTTCAGTGAATGAAGATAAAGTCTCTAGACACAACTATTGAAGGAGTGTAGCCTAGCTGATAGCAGTGTGTTTGCTTATGTTTGTTATTGTTAAGCATTCAGTATTCATCTAGTAGGAATAGTGATGTGTCTGAAGTGGAGTTTTATGTTTTTGTTTTACTTGAACCAGAGTCTCATATACTGTGTTCTGTCTTGAATATGATATGTAGCTAAAAATAAGTTTGAACTCATCCTCCTGGGACTGACTTATCCCAAGGGCTGTGACTATAGATGCATACCACTAAAAATGGTTTATTGCATGGGTACATTTTTGAACATAGAAATTATACACACGCACACACACACACACAAACACCACACATACAAACATATATTTTGCACTTAAGATGGTGATAATGGCAGAATTTCTTTAAATGCTACTTTTTGGTTTTGAATTATCTTTTAATTCAGTTTGATATTGGAAAAAATATTTGAGTAGAACCTAAGAATTTTTTAATTGCACCACTGCAGATCAAAGGAAAAAATATCCTTTATTTTATCATAATTTGAGGTATTACATTAGATATTATTTTATGTTTTAAATATTTAATTTATTAGGTTTTTATTGAGTTAATGAACAAATTTAATGTAAACTTTTGCTTTTTATTTCATTCTCATCATTTCCCAATATGTGCATATGATATAATTTTGAAATTTAAATTTTTTGACATGATGAATTTTTTTCCCACACCCAAATATATACATGTCAATTTCTGGTTCCTACTTTATAACATAAATCTTATGACACATATTATCACTTCATTTATTATAAAATAATCATAAAACATATTAGTATACATAATGCACATACATACACACTCGCATTTTCTGTTTTCTCCTGTGACTTCAGCACTGAAAAAAAAATCTCCATCACCCAGCACCTATTCACTGACAATAGTTTTGAGGGAAGAAGAGAGATCTTGTTTGATGTGGGAGGGTCTTCTGTTTTGTGTTGATTTCATTGGTTAATAAAGAAACTGCCTTGGCCATTTGATAGGCCAGCCCTTAGGTGGGTGGAGTAGACAGAACAGAATGCTGGGAGGAAGAGGAAAGTGAGGCAGACACTATGCTTCTCCTCTCCAAGATGGACGCAGGTTAAGATCCTTGCTGGTAAGCTACCACCTCGTGGTGCTACACAGATTACTAAATATGGGTTAAAGCAAGATGTGAGAATTAGCCAATAAGAGGCTGAAACTAATGGGCCAGGCAGTGATTAAATGAATACAATTTGTGTGTTGTTATTTCTGGGGCTAAGCTAGCTGTGCGGGAGCTGGGCGGGATGAAAAGCAGGTGCGCTCCCATCACTACACTTGTGAGTCTTTCCATATTAGCAATTGTTTAGTTGTTTGTAGACCCACAGGGAGGAATGGGAATTACGAGTCCGAGTCCCTGCTCCATCCAGAGTTCTGCTGGGCACTTTGTGATACAGGTAATCACAGCAGGTGTGAGCATTCATTAATGTTACAGCCATCTTCTGCCCAGGAAATAGTATGACACACTCCTCATTCTTTGGCATTTTTTTTTCTGTTCTCTCTTTTTGTTCCAAAAGCCTTATAAGGCATCATGCAGATATCAAAGTTAGTGATGAAAACTAAAGAGTCACTTGCTTTCAGCACTCTGACAGGTCTCTGCAGAAATGACTTCACTCAGAAAGAAGCTTCTTGGCTAAGGCTGAGAACAATACTATCTATGTGCATAAACACAAATATTTTGAAGGTGTTTTTATGAACACAATGAGTCCATTTAACGGGAGATGAGTAGTGGATTCCCCATTTTGGACATATGGATGCCTTAGGCATGGACTTTTGATCATGTTCACAGTGTAAAGGATGAATTTCTTCCTTTGGGGGCAGGTATCAAATCCAATTTTAAACTAGCTGGCTACAATCATAGTAGGCATGGTTCTATTGAACCAGTGCACACATCTTGTCTGGCAGGTTGGCATTGTAGTTAGCAAGGCTTACAACTGGGTAAGACTGGTGATGTTTTGCTCGTTTCTCCTCTAGAAGCTTACATAGCACTGTCCAGCACTGGGAAGCTAGCTAGCCAGCTAACTTCCAACTTTGTTCCACATTAAAGTCTCTATGATCCATAAGCAGTGTGGTGTAGAACGATCATCTTCTAGTGAGCAACCAAGAACAGAGACAGAATATTATATTACTTTGGGATCTCAAGGACCTTCCTGACCAAAAACATAAAGGGAAGTAGCTAAATTAGATTTTTTTTTAATGTAGAAGGCTACCTTATTTTCTTACAATACCAATAAGGTTTGCTTTTATTGATTGCTTAGCTGTTTGTGGATACTACTTTAAGTAATTTCTTTAAGATTAGACTAAATTTCCTCTAATATTTGGAAAGTAGATGGATATTTATATCTCTGGATAGGTGACCAAAAAGGTCACAAAAAGATAAGGCATAATTTTGGCATGGGAAGAGGATGCTTTATTAATAAAAAAGACAAAAGGCATGGCATAAATCAGTATTTACTGATTTCCTCTTCAATTTCTGTCTGAGAAGCCCTGAGATTCTCTGCTTATGAGTAAAGTGTTAATCAAAAGATATGGTTATTATTTCCTGGTCTTTTATAGAGATACTCTATCATTCTTTATATTGACTTTATTTTCAGATAAGTCTCTCGTGTCAATTAAGTCTCTAAATCTCAGATTAATTCCTGATTTATGGTAGGCTTTCATGGAGTTCCCCTTGGGGAGCTTAGTACCTGATTCCCCTAGGATGGATTAGCTGGAAGAAGGACTGTCTTGGTAATTCTTATAGGTTGAGGTGTTGGGAAGAATCAAAAGAATGCTCCTCACATTTTTACTAATTTTAGAATTTGGTGACAGTCAAAGAAAGGTGTTTCAAGAGCTCTTCAACTTTCCAAAAGTGGATAATAGGAATAGTATTAGAGTAAATTATTCATTACTTCTATTTCCAAATATATATTTAAAGATTTCTAGTCTTTGTGGGTTGGGTGAGTTGCTACCGTAGTATGGGAAAAATTTCTAATTTCTAGTTTATTTTATATTCATGATATGAGCAAGGCTATTACTGCTGAAATAGGTTGCTGCTTAAGACCTCATTATTTAAGAAATACTTTACTTGACAGACACCGAAATTTTATTTCATATTTCATGCTTATTGATGCAAGGATTATTCAACTAATGCTATTTTATACTATATCCTACTACAAAAGTACATGTGACCTAAAATATAAATACCCGAAGGGAAAAATATAAATATATGACATAGGGGGTGGTCATGAGAAATGTGCTGATTGATAGAAATTAAAAGAAAGAAAAGTAGCGGGGAAGAAAAAAGCTAATAGAAAGCCGAAGAAAGAATTATGAGCTTTACATATCAAGCATACTGGAAAGGTGGGATCTACTCTGGAGCCAAAGAAGGTTAAGCAGAAACAGGCAAGGTGGTGGTGCACATGCCTTCTATCCCAGCACTCTGGAGGCAGACACAGGCTGGATCTGAGTTCGAGACCAGCCTGGACTACAGAGTGTGTTCCAGGTCAGTCATGCTATGCAGAGAAAGCCTGTCTTGAAAAACCAAAAAGGAAAAAAAAGAATAAAGAATAAGAAAAAGAAATAAGAAGAAAAGAAAAAGGAAGAGAAAAATACAAATTGTCCAGGTCACAATATCTAGGTGAATAGGCAAAAATCCCATTCAAATGAATTTGAAGAGGGAATTTTGATCCCATAGAGATAGGATACTTTTCAGAGCATGATAGATAACTCCAAGTAATTTTAAGGACTGGACTTTTTAAAAGAATATTGTTTAAATCTAAAAAGCTTATAGATCCCTGTCTCAAAAAAAACTGACACAGAGAAACAAAAATCGAACAAAAAGCCTGTTAGATCTTTGGTGGGCTTTGGAACCTGTAATTTCCTTTTTTTTTTGTTTAGCTTACACTCTGACACTGTTCAGGCAATGTTAGAGCTTTGTTTTTAAGTAGATTAGCCCACATTTTTGGGATAATCTAGGCTGTTAGATGGGTATGAATACAGTGCCCTCCTTTAGTATCATAGCTAATAGAGTGCCACTGTCTGGGCAAGCGCCCCTCCTCCCCGTGGTTCTAATTCTAGAGACAGCATGCGCACTCTGCTGGAAAAGTACTGGTTTGTCAGCATGTGGATGATTGGCAGTTCAGATCTGAATACACAGTGTCCTTTCCTTCTCATAATAGAATAACTTAAAAATAAAATTCTCTTTCAGCAGTTTTGCTCCTTTTTGAAGGTTTTGGTATATTTTAGAGGAACAAAAGTTCAGTTACATAGAGCCTGTCATACTTGTTAAACACACAAGCTGAAAAGTACCTCTTAGCAAACAATGTCTACTTGGCCTGTTTGCCAGCTTCGTTCTATGAGGCAAATTAGAGAATCACAGGCTTGTTACTAAATTACAGAAAACAAACACCAAAATCAAACTACCCAGTTTTCACAACGCCTACTGTTTTGAGACACATTTTTTTTCATTGTTAGATAATTGTGAACCTCTTCTGTGTCCCTTTGGAGGAGACAATGTGAATGTAGAAATTTAAAAATAATAATAACAAGGATTGATGGAAAGGGACTTCGAAAGGCTATGAAGTTTAAGTTATCACAGGGGAATGACCAGTTTCCAAAGACATTGTTCTCAGCTCTGTTTTTCAGGGATTGCATGGTTTAGAGTTAATTTGTTCCTCCATCTTCTAAAGTTCCCTTGCAGTACTAAGAAGCCCTGATAGTGATTTCACATTGACATAGTACATTTTTTCCTTGCCAGATCGCAATTCCCTATAAATGACTTCTAATTCATGAATGTGCTATAATCAATTCTTACAAAGCTGAAGAAACCAAACAGGTCTAGCAACATTATCCTAGGTTTTTATTTGCTTGTAATGTTTTAAAAACCTTTGGAAGGAGTGTTCCACTTATTTTTTCTTATTTGAGTGATGCTTTTAACATAATTTTAGCTATTTATAACATAAACTAGGAGAAAGTAATGCAAATACTTTATAATACTTTTTAACAGAGAGCAAATTAAGGATATGTATACAAATTCAGGAGGATAACTGTTCACCCTACTTAAATATTGTTTTTAAATATTAAGAATTGTAACTGAATAAAGCTAAGATAATATGCCATTGATGGACGGAAGGGACAAATATGTATGAGAGATATGAATGCAGAGGAGAGATAATTTGATTAAAAAGTGCAGGCCACAGAGATAGATTTTCTTATAGGCTACTCAGATATTCTTAAATTGTGTGAAGATTTGCATCCACTGTGAAAGTTGTTAAACAAGAGTTTCAAAAGAAAAAGAAGTAACATATTATTAGGTCTACATTTTGGAAATCTTTCATCCTGCTCACATAAATGTGTTTATTCAGTGTCTTTTAAATTCTCCGTGTTCTGTGCAATGGATTCATGTTGGAAAAGTGTACAGCAAGAGACACAATTTTGAAACTTCTCATTTTACCTTCTTTCTCTGCTGCTCTGTTCTTATTTTCAAACTTGAAATCCTCAAACTGACATTAAATAGCAGCCATGTTTCTGATTTTCTATTTAAAACACTTTACAAAATTTTGATTTATTAGAGTGTTTCGGAGACTGATTATAGTTCACTTAATAAGATGATTTTTTTGTTGAATTCCTTTCTACAAACAACATAATTTCAGTTTTTATCATGGCCAAGTGAATTTTTTCATATATATGTGCTTCATTTTCTTCACAGTTATTCTGTTTCGGACACCAAACTACGTTTCATCAGCGCTTACTGTGAATACTATTGAAATCAAAATTATTGTGCAATCATCTGTGTGATCCACTCACATAGAATATTATGACTGATATCCAGATGTGGAAGAGATGATTCATGCAATGGTGTATTTTTAGTTTTTTAAATAAATTTCTACATAATTTTCATAGTGGATGGGTTAATTTCATTCCCACTACGAGTGTAAAGGAGTTCTTTTTCCCCTCATCTTAACCAACAATTGTTCTTAGTTGTCTCTTTTGTAATGATTGCCCTTTTTGGGGGGTGAAATGGAATCTCAATGTAGTTTTTTTTTTGATAGTTTGGGATCATGAACATTATTGGATATTTGTGCTCCATCTTTTGGAAATTCTCCATTTCTCTCCTTTATGTATTTATTACTTGTTTGTTTGATTTCTAAATATTTGATTCCTTAGATTCCTTCATATTTTCTGTAGCAATTCTCTGTCAGGTTCTTAGTTTACAAAGTTTTTCTTCTGTTCTCTAGTCGGTCTCTTTCTCCTGACTCCTTTTCTGTGCAGAAGTTCTGTATTTCTATGCAATCCATTTTAGGTCCTGGGATGTTTGCTGAGTGATTATGATCTTTTCGGCAAGTTATGGCAGATATCTTCAGCCTGAAGCGCTTTTCTTTCTTCTTCCTCTAGCAGGGTTCTCAATTTAAGTTCTTTCCTCGGGGTCTACAAGCCATTTGGAATTGATTATTTTTAAAGGGTGAGAGGTGGGGGTCAAGTTTCTTTATTCTACATGTGGATGTCCAGGTTTCCCTGCCTAATTTAATAACGATAATTCTGCTTGACCTAGAGAAAAGACAGACAGACACGTACACGTGCGCACACACACACATGCATACACATGGAAGGCTCAGTAGTTTGTGTGACATGTCTGACATGGAAGGGAAGATAGGACTATTGCAGTCTTACACAAAATAGATGATGATAAAGTAGATGAATTCAAGTATAAAACTGGACTTTAAGTACAATTTTTTACAATAAACTGAAATTAAACAAATAATTTAGGAAAACTTAACTAATTTTAAGCTGCTCAAATTCAACTACAAATTTCAATTACAAAATTGTCATTTATGGATTTAATTTTATTCACCTTCCTGTAATCCAACCTGATAAATATGTATTTATTTTCTGTTAAGCAGTTAAAGCATCGTGACCATATTTCTCAATATTATCAATTCCAGGAGCATATGCTCATGCCTGGGTGCAAGTGCTTCACAGTGAACTCTAAAGCTGGACTTCAACACTGCTTCACAATGCTTTCATTTTTCAGAAACATGTTACCAAAGGGAACCTATTTATTCTGCTGGGCCTACCTACTTATCGCTCTGTGTTCCTGCTGAAGATGTGTATATTTTGATGAGTAAATCCTATCAGTGGCCTTACTTTGATATTACACATTGTATTCTTTGCTATTTTTCTGGTTCATTTCATCGCTAGGCAAAAGTTTCCACTTATTTATTGGCTCATTCAAAAGTAACAATAGAAGGCTGACTACAGGCACTTTCCCCAGATGCTTCAAATCTCACAGAGGAATGAAAAAATGTTTAGAGTTGCCAACTTTAGAAATACAGTAATTTTATGTAATTTCTCTCTGCCCCTTTCTTTCCACTAAATAAAATAATGATATTTTTTCACTCAATGAATCAGATGAAACATTAACAATTAGTTTTAAATAGAAGAAGCCTTGATGCTAACGTGGCTTTCTGTGATATTTATATTTATATTTAACACAACAACTAATACAGATAAAAATTATGTGGTTTGGAAAACATTCTAATTTCCTTTATATAAGCTCAGCCATGCCTTTAAAAATGGGGTAAATGTGGTGCAGGATGCAGGTTTTGCAGCCAAAGAATGGAGCTGCCTCTGCTCTGACAATACAGCTCTCGTTTTAGGGTCACATTTCAAGTGACTATGTACTTGTTGCTCCAACTTTCTTAGCTGGCAAACTAATCATGTTTGTTGACACAATTACAGATGCTCCCTTTAAAGTCTAGAGAGTGATGGAAGAGAATTTTAAGCAAAAAACATGACATATGCCATGGGGAATAGAGATGTGTGCCATTTAAAGAGGCAGTGAAGTCACCACTGTTACCCTGAGTTTACACAGCAGAAGCCTAAGATTGAAAATTTCAGTTCCAATTTAAAATAATGGTTTATATTCCTACTTTGTAGGCTTCTGGACATTCTCACTTACAAATGTATTTACACAGGTGGGACAACGTGCAGAATCAATTGAGAAATTTTTAGTTCTAATATGAGGATCATGTCCCCTAATTTAAGTTGCTAAGCCATTTCTATGGTATTTTAAAAAGAACTGTGACACCAAAAAAACTGTGGGATCTGATCCGGAATTATCCACAAATACAGTAATTGTGGTTGGGTTGAGATTTATTCAAGAAGAATTCCTGCTACTCTACCTCTGGTATGGAAATTATTGGCAGCTGATATTATCTTAAGATCAGAGTTTAACTCTTTTTTCAGATTTTCAACTAATTGCAACATATTCCCTTGTGAACATGAATTGTGTGATTTAGATGTTCTAGCAAAATTGATGGAAGGACACCTTACACCAATCTCTGTCTTGTTACTGATTTTTATGCTAGCACCACATTTTTTATTCTTGAACTTCTGATTCTTTACCTGTCCCTGGTGTCTAATTACAGTATATGACTGATAGTCTACATAGGGACTAAGTCAATTTTAGCAATACTTATATGAAATACGATGATTGTAATATAGCATACAGGGATCAACAGGTGCCTTTTAGAGCTTTTCTAGCCCAAAAGTTTCAAAAACCTTCGCATTCTTCCCGAAGCAGTTCCAAAGTCTAGTGACCACATTTCCAGGTTCATCATAGCAACAACCCCATTCCCGGTAGCAATTGTCTCATTTAATTACTTCACAGTTTAGTTTATTGGTGTAAAATAGTTTAAAAAAGCAGTTAAAGGGAGTAATGGTTTCTTTTGGCTCACAGTCTAAGGTATCATAACAAAGGGGGTCAAAGCAGCAGGAGCCTGCCTCTCTTTGTCACTTTGTGGCTACAGAAATGAAGAAGAGAATAATGGACACTCCTTCTCATTTAGTTTTCTGTCTCATGCAGTCCAGAATACAAGACTTGGAAAGAGTGTATCCCACTTTTTACTGTGTAACTGATTTGCTTTAATTAAATATAAGCCTTTAAGAGTATATCCAAAGGCTATCATAATCAAAATAATCCTTCTCAGGCATGCCTAGAAGATAGTCTCTTATGCGACTCTAGATTTTTTTCAAGTTAACAGCCAGTCTTAACCATCATATCATGCATGTAATAAAGGATAAAGAATAATCAAGAATATTCTTACTGAGGAAGCTTAAAACTACCCTTAGATTAGAAGCCATTACATTGCTGTTAGCTATTTTAATATTTAATTCTTTATTGTGAATCTTACAGTAATAGAGTTATGAAGGCACAGACCTGATTTTCTAGATAGTCTCATAGTTGCCACTTACGGTTGTATTAAATGTGGAAAGAAGGATATATTTTTCTAAGCTTGAGGATGAGTTTTGACAAGATGGAGACAGGAGGAGCAACAGCCTCCTATTCTTGCAAGAGAGTGAAAGCATCACAAATGGGTTCAAGGGCTGAGAAAATGCTTCAGCAGAGAAGATGAGAAGATGCTTGCAGTGTAAACCCATTTAAACATACAAGTGACTGCATAAAGTTGGTCTCTGACTTCATTGTGTGCACTATAACATGCATGTCCTCCCACATATCATGCATGTGAACATATACACACATAAAAATATTATTACATTCCTAGTTATTATATATTTGCATATAACCATATAAATATGCTATATAAAATATTATTATTATTACCTTAAGATTTTTAAAGAAAGAGCTCATGGTGACATGTAACTTTTACTTTCATATTATTTACTATTATTCTTGTGTTGGGTTTTGACATTACTTCTTCCTATCCTAAGAGAGCTGCACCTGTGTCTGTCCCAGGATTCCAAAACTCTCTTCTTAATAATGACTTCACTAGGAGATAGTGAACAACCAAGCTTAGTTGTACCCTCTGTACTTGTTCTGGGTAGAGTATTCCCATTAACATCATAGGAAAGGAAGAACTGCTTTTCTTCACCTGGTCATTTTCCATGGAAGATTTTGTCGTTTTCGCTGTGGGTCTTTCTTGCTTCATCCTTTGGCCTATCCATTTACAGCAATATACATTTTACCAAATCTATAATTTTTCCATCAGTCCATGGTTTTTATATAAAACTGAAGATAGCAATAGGAAATCTTGGCATTTATGTTTGATTAGAAAAATAAAGGAACAGAACTAACATTTGTTCTAGAGGCACATTTTCTCCTCCCCTTTGTCTTACAGCCAAACTGTGTTTAGAGTCTTTTGTTTACAAACTTGTCTTTTTGTTTTGTCTCAATCATGGCTGATGTAATCTCTGTAAGAGAGGAAAGTTTCTAGTCATTACCGTCTATAAACCTGGGCACTCTTTTTCTCGATTTTTCTCTTGTAAGAGAAATGCCTCTTAATATGTCTAACCTCACTGGCACCCCTGATTGGTTTAAATTAGTCTTGGTTTGAACTTTTCTAATATAAATGTCTATCTGTAAAACCCAAAAACAATAAGTAATATAAACTGCTTCCCTTATTGTGGAAATAGCTATTATTCAAACCTGCATCTATTCTCATAAGTCCTTTCATTTAATAGATACAAAGTGCTTTGTCTCAATGACTTCATGCAATAACTTTGAACTGAGAAGTATAATTTGTGAACTTTGTGTGCCTGTCACCAGAAGAATTTATTTCAGGGACAAAAAGTGAGAAAACCCCCAAAGCTCGGGTTTTGGAATTTTTGTGATATAGCCATGCTTGCTTTCCATCCCTGTGTCTTTGAGGTTTGCTGTCAGCACCATATTATTTTATTTGGTATTCCTTAATGTGAGGTTTTTTTTTTATTTAATCATTAAGAAAATTTAGTTATCTTTTCAAAGGCATTACCAAATGTTAAGTGAAGAATTTGAAATGTGAAATTCAATATATGATCCATCTGAGAGAATGAATAATCACATTTATTCTGGAAAAAAAATAAAATATTTGGACATTTGAATTTATACAACCAAACTAATGACCAAATGTAAGAATAAAACAAAATTATGAAAGTTAAATACCAGTAACAAAATTCTAGTAATGTTTTTATTTAATAATCTGAATTGTCAAAAATTATTGCAAGTAGATTAATTCCCAATTTTCTGAGAAACTACCACGCTGATATTCAAAGTGTTTGTACAAGTTTGGACTCCCACCAGCAATGGAAATGTGTTTCCCTTACTCCACATCCTCTCCTCATAGGCTGTCATCAATGTTTTTTTTTTGTTTTTTTTTTTTTTTGATTTTTTGAGACAGGGTTTCTCCGTAGCTTTTGGTTCCTGTCCTGGAACTAGCTCTTGCAGACCAGGCTGGCCTCGAACTCACAGAGATCCGCCTGCCTCTGCCTCCCGAGTGCTGGGATTAAAGGCGTGCGCCACCACCCACCGCCCGGCTTGTCATCAATGTTTTGATCTTATCCATTCTGACAGGTATAAGATGGTATCACAGTCATTTTTATTTGCATTTCCCTGGTATCTAGGGATGTTAAGAAATTCCTTAAATGTCTTTAAGTAATTTGAGATTCTTCTTTTGAGAATTCTCAACAGAATTTTTTAGTTGGGGTATTTGATATTTTGATGTCTAGTTTCTTGAGTTCTTTATATATTTTAGAGACCAGCCCTCTGTCAGATGTGGGTTGGTGAAGATCTTTTCCGTTCTGCAGGCTGTCATTTGTCTTGTTTACTGTGTGCTTTGACTTAGAAGCTTTTTAGTTTCAAGAGGTTCCATTTATTGATTGTAGCTCTCAGTGTGTGTGCTGCTGGTGTTATAATTAGAAAGTGGACTCCAGTGCCAATGTGTTCAAGGAAAGTAGAAGCTACATCTCATCACAAACTCTTTCTTTTAAAAACATTAAGTTCATAATAATAATAATTATAAATCACGATAAGTAAATTATTGCTTAAATTAATGAAATGACTGATGACAATATAACAATTTAAGAACAATCATAATTTTATATAATACTTTAGCACTTTTAACAATTAAGAATATGGAATAATATAAGAAATACAGTCAATTTAGGTGTTTATAGTAATTGATAATGAACTTGTAAACAGAATTATTTGCATAATAAAGGAGGGAGAATAGTTCATAGTTAGTTCTTGGATGGTCTAATTTTCAAAGATATATAATTTCAGCCAGGTCCTGTTGTATTCTTCCTATGCATTTGTTCCTGATTCATTTCTTCAGATCTGTCTGGGTACTCTCAGCTAGCAGTCACTTGGCATGGGATCAGGATATAATTGTGCCTTGCTCTCCTCTATTCACATGGATTAGATTAAGCATCCCATGACTCCATCAAAAAGATAAATTGCAACTGTTTTGCTCCAGTGGTGTGTCTGTTCCTAATGCTGTCATTTATGTTCCTTGCGTTTGTTTTGTTTTAAACTGTTTTCCTCGTTTGGAGATCATAATTTTTAGTCTCACCACTTTCACTCCTTCATTTTGGGTTGTAGACAACACATTAATCATCCCCATGATATGATTTTTTTTTTCTGGAAATAATAGGGCTCTTTGCCTTACCAATAGAAAATCCAATATCAGCTTTTCTGGGTGTCTTTTTACATCCATTGTATTATTTGCCTAAAAGGCAGATGTTAGCCTTGTGATATTCACATTATCCACAATGCGAATACTTTAAACAGAATTATAAACTGTAGTGTCCTAGAAAATTACAAAAATGAAAATAGAGAATACTGAAAACAAGAGCAAAAGTCAGAAAATACCTCCAAAATCATGTGCAAATTAATTTTAGGTAATCATGTTTTCTATTCAGTTTACCTATTAAAAATTAATAACTTTCTAAGTGTTGTTACACTATGTACATATCTTCCCTGGCTCTTATTCTTATACCTTTCTTTCACTTGATTGTTTATCTGTTCTCTAGCACCATCTTTATGCTTGACTCTTATCTATAAATGTCTAGCTATTGTGTTGGTCTTCAGTTACTGATTATAGACATGCAACTTTCCCTTTCTTCATGCGGAATCAAAAGTGCTGGTAGAACGTTGTTTAATAGAGCCTACTCCAAGTCTCTATTCACCTGAACACCGTTTCTTTGTGTTTTGTTTTGTTTTGTTGAGGTATACTTTAAATTCCTTGAGAGTTTAATATATGTAGTATTTGATTATTTTGGTCACTTTTGGCACCCTGTAAAACATTGAGAAATTATTGCATATGTGCATGCAAACAATAGAATTTGAAATTTAAAAATAAAATAACAAGGCCCACACATATGAATAAATCTGAATGTCACGGTACTACCTCTAATCCTAGACTAGATATCAGCAGCCTGAAGAAAGAGGAACTTGAGTTTGAAGACAATCTTAGCTATGAGAAAATGCAAATATCGAAAGATTATCATGAGTTTTGAAAAGGGGGGACCTCCATAACCTCCCATGAGGCTTGGTGAGAAGTAAAAACAACTGTTCCACCACTGGCAATTCAAAGAGCATCCAATTTCATCATGATTCCACATGGACTTATAGTTTAATTGATAAGGATATTGACTTTATTTCTTATTATATGTATGTTATGTGTGTGTTCCTAACACAATCATCATCATCTAATTAATCTCTGGGTACCTTAGGACAAAGTGCTCATAACTTAAATGCAGTATAGTTACTTGCTTCACAAATGACCCATATGGTTATATTAATCTCCTGGAGTTCAATGAATAAACGTAGAATACTTGGCTAGACTAGATGTATCAGCATTCATGCCATGTTTTGGAGACAAAGTCATATTATATCCCAGACAAAGCCAAGCTTCCCATTTGGCTTCATTCATTCACAGGAGAGATTCATTGCTCAGAACACCTAGGATATAACACAATGAAATGTCTTAAAGAATTTAAGGAGCCGGGCGGTGGTGGCACATGCCTTTAATCCCAGCACTTGGGAGGCAGAGGCAGGCGGATCTCTGTGAGTTCGAGACCAGCCTGGTCTACAAGAGATAGTTCCAGGACAGGCTCCAAAACCACAAGAAACCCTGTCTCGAAAAACCAAAAAAAAAAAAAAAGAATTTAAGGTAACAGAGATATTTTATCATTCCATCATCCTATTTAAAAGAAAAATGGTTTTTAGAAAGTATTTTTATTTAATTATCATAATAAAAAAGAATACAGTGCATTTAACCCACCTAGCCTACAATTACAATAAAATTGTAATGATGGGGTTTCACAGCTATTTATTTTCGAAAAAAAAAATTGAATAAGTGAATTGATGTTTGAGATTTTTCAGGTAACTAACATGTTTTTATTGTAGCAAATCTTTATCCTGCTTACATAAGAACCAAAACTTATTTTCATTTTGGATTTTGGAGTCAGATTGATGGTACCTGTCTCTAACTGGAACACTGAGGAGGTGGATGAAAGGAGGATGAAAGATTGAGGGCCAGCCTGGGATACGCAGAGAGACCCCGTGTCAAACACAAAGACACGTTGTTTGAGGAAGAAAAGCAGCAACCACAGTGTTTGGTTGAATCAGTATGTGAGGAGGGGATTGATAGTAACTGTGGATGGGGATCCCTAGACCAATAATGACTTCTCTAGAAGTCTAGATCATTTATATAGTCAGCATTCAATTCCAAGAAACTCATTTGAAGTGAGGTTTTATTGACCCATTTTCATAAATAGCAGAATGGAAGCTCAGAGTTATATGTTTAGCAAGTTACCCATCACGGTTGTAAAACTGTATCACATTTGAACCCCAAATGTTAATTTGGAGATAGAGATTTCCAAGGTGCTCAAGTCAAAGCAAATTTTAGTTATACAGGGTGATATCCTTACTGGTTGCTTCAAAATTATAATGACATAAAAAGCAAAATGAATTTTCACATTTAAGGGTAAACCCAAACTGCAACAGATATAGCCATTTCCAATATATGCCACTAGAAAAAATGTTTTGAGAAACACCTAATACACCATAAGTACTAGGAGATCTTGTCATTATATGTTATATTTTACAATTCAGAATTAGGTTAACTAGGGAGTCAAGCACGGCAATCATTTGTAATAAAGAGAAAATGCACAGAAATGGATTTTAGAGTATTTATGTGCCTTGTAAAGCTCTCAAAAATGCACAAAAGGTGAAAGTGCATATTTACATTATTGAATTTTGCTATTATTTCCCAATGTCGAGAATTAGATTACATTATCTTGTGATTGTACATTAAAAATATCATTAGCACCTGCTTCATGTAATGCTAGGTTAAGTAATACAATATGGATCTAATGTATAAGGTATATTTAAGGGACATATTCGACATTATCTTCAACTTAAAGGATATTAAAAAGCTAATAACATAGTTAATTATAACATTAAAACGTAATGAAATTTCACACAAATGATTCAAAGAAAATGCATGAGGTGAGGAGAGAAAAACTACTTATGGTTTACATAATCAGGGAATAGATTTATGGGAGACACATTTAAAAATCATGCTTGAAAAAATAGTATTTTGACAGATACTGAAATAATATTCTTTTAGGTAGAAATAACCAAAGAATAAATTGTCAGAGAAATAAGGTAGAAACGTATGTAGGAAAATATAGATGCAAAAAAGAGGTAATATTTTTATACTGTTACTAGGGTAGTTGGAAAAAAAATTCAAGAGTTCAAAGTCACGTTACAAATCTTTAGTATTTTTTCATAACCAGTTAGAATTTTTGCAACTTTCCAATAGGGGTGTAAAAGCAAGATTGTGTTTGAATATTTTGCTCTTGGCTTGAGACAGGATCTTTTGTTATATCCTAGACTGATCTCATGCTCAAGATCCTCATGCCTCTGACTCCCAGGTACTGGCATTTAGATTATGCATTTTGCCATGTGGCTGGAATATTTCTTATATCTTGTCCTAATTTCTGTGTGGAAGATAGACAAAAGAAACAAATAGGAAATTGCGTTTTTTTTTTTAACGTTTTCGAGAGATGGCAGTTTGGTGAGTAGTTTCAAAAGGCTGCATTTTCAAACCATGGATGACTAACAGGGAAAATAACTATACATGGTGGCTCATAGAAGTTATGCAATTCATTTCAAATTTAGAAAAGCCAAGATAAAGTTGTTGTAGTCCCAATGATGAATCCATATTATGTAGCTATTTCATTATTAGAGTTTCATATGTATGAAATTATATGTGTGTATGAAATTTGACCCCATTACTTCTTATTATTCCTTGTCCATGGAAAAACTTTTACTTGCCAGAAAGTCCTCCTCCTACGTCCATGATCTTTTATGTCCATCATCCGCCTACCTTAATTAGGGTTGCTTTAAATGGGTTGGGTGGGGGCCGTTGACTGGAACATAGGCGGAATACATTTTGAAATGTTTCCTTTGAAACCCACTTGCATCACTTTTCCCTTCACTTTTCTTTCTCTAGCCCCGAGCAGCAACCTTCTTCAGATCCCTTCCCATGCTCCTGCTGCACGCTCAAGCTGGTCGACTCTTATTTATTGATTATTATTGTTTTAGGGGTGTGTGTGTGTGTGTGTGTGTGTATGTGCACCTGCATACATGTTTGTGTGTGTGTGAGAGAATGGAACCTACCGAGTCCAATGGACAAATGAGCTCATCCCTGGGAAAGGCTAATTTATAACTAGAGCTTTCTCTCCTGCCTGCCAGTTCCCAAATATACACTTTGAGGCTTAATATTAATTACAGGCTGTTTGGCTGATGGCTCAGGCTGATTACTATCTTTTACATATTAAATTAACCCATTTATTAACCTATTATTCTACTTATTGCCACATGGCCATGGCATTACCTCACATCTTGGTTCCCTGGCAGCTACTGGCATCGCCCTCTCTACCTTCTTTTTCTTTATACCTTTGCTTGGATTTCTTGCCTGGCTGTTGGCCAAATCAGCCTCTTTATTAACCAATGGTAATAAAACATATTCACAGTATATAGAAAAACATCCCTCATCACTAATTCTCCTATTATTATTTGCTGTAGTTCATTGTCTAGGTATGGGGCCCTATGCATTTTTTCTTCTGTGTTAAAATGTCCATCTATATTCCTATTGTTCCACCCTTGTATATGCAGTCATTTCTGTGAAAGACTTTCATAGCAGATTTCTGATATTCTGGGGCTTACATTCTTTCTGCTTCCCCTTCTGTGATATTTTCTCAGTCATAAATGCAGGAACTGCGTGATTTATGTAGATCTATCTATTGGGATTGGCTTTCAAGACCTGTTGATCTCTGCATCATGTGACATTGTGGTTTGCAGTGATGGTCATCACTTGATATAAAGAAAGGCTATTTTTGATGAAGGGTGGGATCTACACTTACATTTGAGTATTTGAGATAAGAACCACAGACGAGAGAAATCATGTGAGTGGGTTTATCGTTCTTGGTCTAGGTTACGTCATTCAGTGCGAACCTTCCTTGGTCCATCCATTCATCTGCAAAGATTTCATGATTTCCTTTTCATTTATAGCTGAAAAGTACTGCATCAAGGAACATTTAGGTTGTTACCATTTCCTGGATACTGTGAACAGGGTGACAATGAGCATTGGCAATCAAGTGTCTTTTTGGTATGATAGTGAATCCTGTGGAACTACATCAAAAGTGGTATGTCTGGGTAATGTTGGATTTTACTTTTGCATTTGGAGGATTCTCCATAATCTTTTCCAGGGTGGCTATGCCATTTTGTAAACATATAAACTCATGGACATTAAAGAAAGATATAGGATTCTTCTCTGTACACTGTGAATATGTTTTATTGCCATTGGCTAATAAAGAAGCTGATTTTGGCTGATGGCTTAACAGAATATAGCCAGGCTGGAAAGGGTATATATAGAGAGTAGGCAGAGTCAGAAGGAAAAGCAATATAACTGCTGCAGGAGACAGATGCCTCTGCCTGAGTCTGCCAAAATTTTGCCGGTAGTCCACGACCTTTTAGTGATGCACAGATTAATGGAGATGAGTTAGTTTATGATCTAAGAGCTAGCTAGAAACACGCTTAAGTTATTGGCTAAACAATATTGCAAATAATAGTTTCTGTGTGATTATTTCATGTCTGAGCTTCTGGGAACGAATGAACAGCCTCTGCCAGCAGAACTCATTATTAAAATGATGATTGGGTCAAAGAAGAATAAGGAAAGAGAGGAAAAACATCCTTAGAAACAACAAAAGTGAAACCACACAAAACCTCTAGGATGCATTAAAAGAGTTTTAAGAGAGAAGGTTTTTAACCCTAAGTACCAACATTAAAAAAATCAGAAAGAAGCTGGGCATGGTGTTACATGCCTTCAACCCTAGCAACAGGAGGCAGAGACAGACAGACATATCTTTGAGTGCAAGGACAGATTGGTCTACAAAGCAAGTTCCAGTATAGCGAAGGTGGTTACACAGAGACACCCTTCTCAAAAAATCACATACACATACAGACACACAATCAGAAAGATCACTAATAAATAAATTAATAATGCAACTCAATAATTTAAAAATACAAGAATAAACAAAACCCAGTGGATAAACATAAATAATAAAAATCAAAGCATAAATTAATGAAATAGTAACAAAGAAAGTATTACAAACATCTGGTTCTTTGGGGCAATAAATGTGATGTACAATCCCTTAGCCAAATTAAACAAAAGGAAGAAAAGGGGAACCCAGTTAACAGATTCAGAAATGAGCAGGGGACCACTGCAACAAACACCAAAAAATGTACTATATGAAGGGATGCTTTAAAAACCTGTACTCCATTAAGTAGGAAAATCTTGAAGAAACTGATGATATCTTGATTCATCCAAACCTTAAAAATTAAACCAAGAAGAGACCAAGAACCTAAGCAAACGTATAACAAAGGAAGACATGGAGACAGTGATTAAAAGCCTTCAGAATAAGCTGTTTATGATAGAAGGACTGCCAGCCGAACTCTACCAGACTTTAAAAGAACTAGTGTCTTAAACTCTGCAACCTGGAGTACCTCCTTCAGTAAACCTTACATATGGAACATACTCTAGCATTCCCCAACATCACTGGAGTTCCAAGAGGGCAATAGGGATTCCTAGGAGTCCTAACTGAATTCTCAGGTGAGGATCCTGTCTCTCCTGTGCCATGGAGGTTTATATATATTATCTTTGCCTTCCTCCTGGAACTGAATGCTAAGTAAGTTCATTTAAATTTCATTTTCTCTGTGATATAATAAACACATAGAAGAAGGAAAATTTGTGTTCTAAACACGGATATGTCTGTCTATATTACACGTGCCTTGTTTGCTGTATTTTTCTTACATTGTATTTCTAAGTGGTTTTAATTGTAGTTTTAACCAGATTTGTGTGGAAGAGAGTTATTCATATCTAAATTGTTATGTTTTATGCTTATGAATTTATTTATTTCTACTTTTGCTAAAAACTGTCATCAAGAAATGTGGCCCAAACAAGATTTTTTTTAAGTTCACTTATACCCTTATCTTCCTTGTTGTCTTTCCATATAATTCATTTTACTTTTTGTCTTCAGAAAAATAGGTATCTGCATTTTTTTAAGTGGCTACGTCTCTTGTTTTGGTCTGTATTTTCTAACAGCATACCATTTTCCTCCACTGTTTGAGCCTTAGAAATTGGCCTCTCAACAGTAATTCATTTTTATGTAAACTGTATATTATGCTCCAATATTTCCAGTTTTTATTTGTATTTGACATATGTTTTTAACTCTCTAAATGCAATTTCTTATGATCCTTTTTTACCTGGCTTTTTATAGTTTTATCTCAACTGATTTTGTTTAAAATGTTTATTAAATTTTTATACACATGATTTCAAATTAATTATTTAAATAAAGCATATGTGGAAAGTAACCATCCCAGGCAATCTGTGTTCTAAACACAAAATATCTGTATTTGTACACATATCTGTTCTCCAATGCTGAGAGATTGCTTGATGTGTTGTTTTATGACTTCTTTCTAAAGTATATTCTTATCTTACTTGCTGGCTTATGCCTTTCTGTTATGTCAGTTTTGGGTAACTCCTTATAATGGACTGTCTGGTTCTCACCCACACCTTTCCTCCTCTGTAACTGACGAGTCCAACATTAATGCAAGTTTCCCTTGCATTATCATGGTTATAGGGTTGCTGTTTTGAAATGTGCTCCCAAATGTATTGTAGTTACTTTTGATTTCCTGGAAATTTGTATTGTCCTTGTAGCTAATAACCACCAGTTTAAATGGTTATTTGCTTCATTTCTTAGTGACTTTTAAAAATATGAAATAACTTCAAACTTTCTCCAAAGGGTAGCTGACTGGTTTATAGCTTTATGTTCTTTGATAGTCTCTGCTGTAACTGGTTTAACTTGCGCCCCTCAGTTGAGAACACAGCTGTACGAGAGATCTTCCATTCAGGAGAATCCTGTGAATCTTTCCTGTTTCTTGTAAAATCACATTTATCAATGGTTTTGTAGGACTCAAACCATTTATCAATGGTTTTGTAGGAGGCAAAAGTGAAAGATTTTTGAGAGTGTGAATACATAAAGATGCTTTCTATTATCCTTGAAGTGTTGCTATTTTGCTTAACAATAAGTTTCCATGATCTAGGCGAAAAATTTTTACTTCAGGATGCATAGGTACTATGTTATGTTCTGTATCTCAGGCTTCCAATAGACTACGCTGTATAAACGTTTTGGTGGGGAGAAGCTCAAGGTGGTGAAATCTTCAGAATTATTTAAGATCTGTTTACTCCCAGGGTTTTGGAACTCCAACATTATAAGACCTAATGTTTGCATGTGTATGTGTGTGTGTGTATGTGGTAATTTCAGCAAAATCATTAGACCTAAAATTTCATGCAATTTTACTCTCCCCAATCATCTTAGGTTTTTTTTTTTTTGTCTAATATTCTTTTCTCCTTCCAAGTAGATGCATATTATGGAGATGTTGGGACTCTCAGGTTCTCTTTTTACTTGATTATCACTTTACTTCTCACTCATTGCTCTTTTTTAACTCTAATTTCTAGTAAGCTACTTCTTTATCCATTCTTCCATTGAAGGACATCTAGGTTGTTTCCAGGTTCTGGCTATTACAAATAACGTTGCTATGAACATAGTAGAACAAATGCTTTTGTAATATGATAGGGCATCTCTTGGGTATATCCCCAAGAGTGGTATTGCTGGGTCCCGGAGTAGGTTTATCCCGAATTTCCTGAGAAATCGCCACACTGATTTCCAAAGTGGTTGCACAAGTTTGCATTCCACCAGCAATGGATGAGTGTTCCCCTTACTCCACAACCTCTCCAACAAAGGCTATCATTGGTGTTTTTGATTTTAGCCATTCTGACAGGTGTAAGATGGTATCTCAAAGTTGTTTTAATTTGCATTTCCCTGATCGCTAAGGTTATCATCTTAAAACTGTGTGCCTACTCTGTTTCCTGTCTCCTCTGCATCCTACGTTGTATGTACTTAACGTAGCCAATTTTCATAAAAATTTTAGCTGACTGCTATTGTCCTTCACTGCTCTGCGAACTATGCAGAGGGGAAAAGGAACATTACTGAATATAGCCTAGGCTTGAGTCCATTCACCTAATTAAATAACAGTGTGATACAAGCGATGTTATCTATAGTCTTGTCTTCCTTAACCTGGTTGGAGAAGACTCAGGACTGCTAAAATCTTTCTCAGAATTGTTAAAAGTCTCAGTGCTCAGTCTAAGAACACACTGCTTACAGTACACCCTCAGTAAATGTTGTCCACCATGACAATCAGCCTTCTTGTTGTCTTTATGCTTTGTAGGTTTTGTGGTACAAAGTGGCATGTTACTAAATGTAGGCATTCAAAACCTACCTGTGCATGTTTCTGTTTATTTTTATTTTTTAAAACTTATTTTTAGTTCTGTGTGTGTTGTGGTGTGTGTGTGTGTGTCTGTGTGCGTGCGTGCGAGCGTGCACATGTGTTATGTACCTGAGTTCAGATGGAGTCTCCACTGTATGGGAGATAATTTCTCTGAACTGAAGCTGGGTTCTCTGCAAGAGCAGCAAGTGCTTTTAACCACTGAACTTTTCCTCCAGACTCTACATGTGTATCTTAATATTCTAAAAGCATCTTCTCCCAAAATCTTTTATTTGCTGAACTATATATCCATTAAACCATATGACCTAAGATTGAATGGAAATGTAATGTATTTTAATGAGCAAATTATTGAGTTTGTTGTTAAACTAAACACAGAACGTTTTGCAATGTACTACATTAGTATATGCACAAATCTGAGAATCGTGTAATGTCAGAAAAGTAAGAAATGTGTATAATTAAGTGGAATAATCTGAAAATTTAAAGAATTGCCATCAATAAGTTTTAGTTCTGAACTGGCTTACACATTATTGACTTTTACTTCTAATTAGTAATGAAAGAGCCATTTAACTGAACTTAGCTCCCGGAAAACACTGATACTATGTGTTTAATGCAATTGGCCATGTGACCTTTAAATTGCATTTTAATATTTAGTTGAATTTAAGTTCAAATCATGAATGCTATAAATACTTTTAAGGTAATAAGTAAATGTACTAAACTAATCTGAGAATTTAAAGTACTAATTTTCATAAAAATATCTAGATAAATTATTCCTATACAAAAACATTATTCAAAGAAATATTGAAACTCCAACTCTAGCCATCTGGAATATTTAATAGAGCACATAGCAAAACAATCGTGCCTCAAGGGCTTATGATTAAAAACTTTCATTCCATGGTATTCAAATTAAAATGACCATGGATTTAGAACTAAGATTCTTTCTTGATATCGTTATGGCAAGTAATTCATGGAGCTTGCAGATTTGCACATGGGTGGTACTAGGAAGAGGTTCTGTTTTGGGATTGCTACATACTTCCCAGTTGGAAATAATATTGCAAGTCTAATTTCCTGCACTGTTTATTAGCCTACATATTCTGCTATATATAATTCTACATTCATAATCTGGACATTGCATCCCCGAGTTCAAATTCAAGAGCTAGACTCTTTCTTCCTTTGTTTAGGTAAATACGGAAGACCTATATGCTAATTGCCAGGCAGCATCAGGCAGAACCTAAGTTGTGGAAAGATAAAAGCACAACATAGCAGACCTTGATGAAATGCAGCAGCAACAATATTTGACCTGTCACTGTTCATGTTATTTTAGACAAAAACAAAACAAAACAAAACCAAAAACCAATTGTAGATAGAATGTGGGATTTTCTCAATGCTGCTCCTCAGTTCTATGTTTGGGAATTGGCATTTTTTGATTCACACAACATTTTGAAGATCTTGTGAGATTTTTCTAATATTACTTCAACATACATGGCAGATGAATGACTAGTCTCCTTAAAATTAGTCTCTTTGAAACTACAGGAAATAAAACATTCCAGTTACTAAGTCAATATGAGCAAAGGGCGATGGTGGCACACGCCTTTAATCCCAGCACTCGGGAGGCAGAGGCAGGCGGATCTCTGTGAGTTCGAGACCAGCCTGGTCTACAGAGCTAGTTCCAGGACAGGCTCCAAAGCCACAGAGAAACCCTGTCTTGAAAAAAACCACACAAACTGCACAGGTCTGTACCAGGGCATCTGTGTTTGTTGTGACTTCTAGTTTAGGGTTATCATGGTATTCCAGAGTGTGAAAAAGAGTAGATTGATTCCTGTGCCTTCTCTTGTGCTCTTTTCCTTCTGTCAGTTGTTCTTGTCCAACTTCGATGAGATGCTGTTTTTGTTTTATTTTAAAATTCATTTTGGAATAATTTTTTATATGAATGAGTGAATGAATGAATGAAAACAGCCCCTAAGGTAATGGTTAATGACTGAGCTGTCATTTACACCTACTGGGAGAGGGAAAAGCATAGTTTGCTAATGGAGTAACACTGAGTATATCTCTCATTCCAGGGCAGACTTTATGTTCAGTTGACCAACACATAATGGACTCCAGTTTTTTAGTGCTTTTATTTAAATACAGTTTGGTGTGGATTTTGCTTGTTTGATTTTCTTTTGGAGTGGTGTTTTATTTTGTCTTCTTTCTTTCAACATTTATTTGTCTTTTTTTTTTGTTTATTTTGTTGTTTTTTTTTTCAAGACAGGGATTTTCCCTATAGTTTCAGTTGTCTTGGAATTAATTTGTCTTTTCATTGAGAGAAAATTTAAAATTGAGTAGATTGGGAGAGGGAGAGGAACTGGAATGACTTTAAGGAGGGGAAGAATATGATCAAAATATATTTAAATTTAAAAATTGCCTTCATTAATAAAATATAAAAAAAGAAAAAAAAACAGCATCTAGTTACCAAGCAGAAAGAATTTTTCTCTTGCTCAAAGCCAGAAAACTCAAAAGACCAAAAAGAAGAGTTACAGATGTGTAGTTACAGGCCAGTTCTTTGTACATTCTGTTTATTCATCACTGTATGCCAAGCATGAAATTCTTCTGAACCTACATAAACTCATACATAGCAAAATTGGTGTCTTGCCACTAGATCAGTTTGCTCTTCGCCCAATATAAACATAAACATGCGGTATAACAATATAAAGTCAACGAGTTGTAAAAGATGTATGGACCGGATATTAACAAAAAGCAGGGGAGTGTCTACTTGTGTGGAGTAGAACAGAAGAAGGAAAATTTCACAGAAAAACTAACGTTTATCTCATGAAGAAATCAAAGGATGCTTTTCAAATTCTTTCCTCATACAATGTGACTACCTCTGGGTATCACTCACCACTTCCTCTTCCCTACCGTTTTGAATCTACTTGGTTCTTGGGTGTTAGACTGGATTCTTTCCTACTTCCAATCAGACCTTCCCCTGCTTCACTGAGTTTCCTGAGTCTAATGTTCTACTGTCTTCTGGGTTATACTTGTGACATTTTCCTTTCATATTTTCTACTATTTCTGAGGGTTAGAATTTCATTATAAATATTTGTTGTTCGAATTGCCTTGCACATGACTGAGCCTTTATAGTCTTATTTCTTGGCAATTTTGATTCAGACTTTCATGAACTAAGCCATAATTTGCTTTTTAAAATCAATTGTTCTTCTGTGCCACCCTTTTCATTGAAGACCACCACTATTCATTCTTGTTCTTCCATTCCATCTTTATTCATCCTACAAATATTTACCAAAGGTATTTAGGGATTAGTTATCACAGCAGGATGTAGACTATAATGGCAGATAAGTGGTTCATAGTGTCCTGAAAAAAATACAATTTAAAAAAATGTTTAAGTATGGCTCATAATTGCTGTGCAAAGCCCACTAAGAATAAGGAGGATTTTTAAAAGGAAGACTTAGTGTCCCTTCCCAGACCTATTGAACCATAATCTTTAGTAAGGAAGAATGTGTACTTTAAGTAAGTCTTTTAAATGATTCCCAGGTTATAACCTATAATCTTAAAAGCACATTCCTTTATATAAATTACAACCAATCAAATAAGTATATAATTGCATGCCATTAAAATGCTATGTAAGAATATTATAAGTACTAAGGTAGCGTGATCCATAATGGCTATCCATTACCTTGATGAGGCACAGATCAAGGTTATACATGGCTGTGGAGGTTAGTGATGGCTCAAATTTAAGATGTGGGAGTCACTTTCCATGACTGAATTTCAGGTCAGAAATCTAAAAGTCATGTTGATTCCTTTCTCGCCTTCACTCTCATCTATTTTTGTTGTTTTTAGTGCATTTCAAGTCTGTACTGCTGGGCGGTGGTGGCGCACGCCTTTAATCCCAGCACTAAAGGGAGGCAGAGGCAGGAGGATCTTTGTGAGTTCGAGGCCAGCCTGGTCTATAAGAGCTAGTTCCAGGACAGGCACCAAAAACTACAGAGAAACCCTGTCTCGAAAATAAAAATAAATAAATAAATAAATATAAACTATGTACTGCCATCTTTATTACTATGTTGATGTGAAACACAGCTCTTATGCCAGAGGCAAAAAAAGAGTTAAATCTGAGCCAAATATGTGTGATCAATTTACTTAACATGTGCAGGAGTCTTACTTCACTCTTTTGTATGTAAGTGCCCAAGAATCTTAATATTTTCAAAAAAGTAAATTGTCCACACATATATGAATGTGTTTCTAAATTATTCTTCTATTCTACTATTTTGTTTATTTTTATATCAGTATCATAATACTTTGGATAAATTTTAAAATCAGTTTTGTGGGCTAACGGGATTGCTGACTGGTTAGGAACACTTGCCGCCCTTTCCAGAGCCTGCAAACTCGGGTCCCAGTGCTTATGTGGCAGCTCACAACCACCTGTGACTCTAGGCAAAGAGGATGGATGCCCTCTCCTGTCCTCTGCTTGAAGCAGGCATACACATGTTGCACAGGTATATATGCAGGCAGAACACATAAAAATCACTGCTTTAAAAGACGTGTGAGTACCAACTTTCTTCTTCATTTTCAAAATAATTTTGCCTTTTCTTGATCCCTTAACATGTAATTTTGGATCCACTGTTAAATTTCTACCTGATCTACCTGAGAGTTTGACAAACATTGTGTTTAATCCTTAGATACATTTGAGTTATCATCTTAGCAATAGTAGGCGTTGTTGTCTATGAACATTTTAATTGATTAAATTTTATTTGGTTTAGTTTTAGTAATTTTATAGGTTTAGTGAATAGATATCATACTGCTTTAGCTAAGCTTATTTTTAAGCATTTTAATTTTAATGCTACAATAAACGAAATCAATTTCATTTTCATTTTATATTGTCATTTAAAATAAATTGTTTTGCATTCTTTAAAAATATTATTCATTTTTATTTTAAGTGCTTTGCCTGTATGTATGTCCGTTCAGCATGTGTGTGTCATGCCCACAGAGTCTAGAAAAGGGTATCACGTTCTCTGGAGCTAGAGTTACAGATATTTATGAATGGCCATGTGAGTTATAGGAACGAAATTCATGTCCTCTGTAAAAGCAGCAAGTGCTCTTAGCTGTTGAGCCATGTTTTCATAGCCTCCCTCTGTTTTTTATTTTGTTTTGCTGCATTTTAAATGCTGTTTGAGATATTATGCAAAAATGGCGATTTGTTCTTCTAATACCTTCTTCAATTTCTTTCTTCAGATATTTAAATTTTTTATTGTTGCATACTTTGACCTTTGAAAGTTTACCTCCATATAGTTTTGAGGGTATTGAGGAAGTGTGTATATGCTCTCCTTCTCAGAATGCTTCCTATTGGTTTGCAGAAAGGCTGATTGTTTTTATCCTGCCACTTTTGCTGAATGTATTGATCATTTCTCTGCAAATAATAATTTGATTTGTTTTCCTATTTCTATTCCTTTAAGTGCCTTCTCTTGTATTACTTATCTAGTAAGGGCTTATAAACACAAATAAATAAATGAAAGGTAATAGTAGATAACCCTTTCTTAATTTTGATTTTAATAGGATTGCTTTAAGGTTTTAATCAGTTTAAAATGATGTTGGCTATGGTTCTGGCATATAGCCTTTATTAGATTGAGGTCTAATTCTTTCCTGTGTTATTACTTAGTACTTTTTCATGTTATATTGATTTTGTCAAAGAGTTGGAAGATAGCTTAAACTATGGGTATAATAATACATCATTGGGAGTTGGTTAAACACTATATCCTTTTACCATAACTATGTTATTAGCTTTTTTTTTCCCTAGTGACAATAACCTATCAAGTCATAGTTCTTGGCCTGAAAATGGTGACAATAAAGGGCTTCATTATTATATTAGACTTAAATTCAAACAGAAAGTGGTCAGTTATTCCCATGATCTTCATGCCACTATTGCACCTGTGGCCACGTCTTTCCAGGCCAGCTGTTATCCTTGTTTGTTTGTTTGAAACACAATCTCACTCTGTAGTCCAAGGTAGCTTAATGAAGGCTAACTCTGTACCCAAACTAGCTTGATACTCTTGCAAATCTGCCTACTTCAGACTCCCAAATTTTGAGATTGCAGTTATAAGCTGCTATGCCTTGATATTTTCAACAATCTTGTAATTCAATTGGTCATTTACAAAAAAGATGTTTTCATTGGTTTATTTCACATAAAACTTCAGAAAAATTCATTTTTAACTGAAAATGACAGTGTAGTGCCTATTGCAACCCTAATTTTTGTGAACAAGTCTTACATCCTTTGAAACAAGTGGAAGTGTGTTGTGAGTTAAGTATCAGCAATGTAGTTATAGATGACAATATTTTTCTGTTAATTGTGAAGTTTAATGTTCCTAAGACTTTTTGCTGACTTCAATTTCTATTTTGAATTAGGCTACCTTAAATCTCTAGAAGTCTTAGACAAATTGCAATTTAAGTTTGTAGTAATTACCATTAAATGTAATATTCAAGTTCCTTTATTATGAATCCATTATGGTCTAAAATTAGTATTTCAGTCACAAAATAGAATATTTCATTTTTCAATATTTTTGAAAAAGTTCTGACTCCATGCTTTTAGTTCAAAGTTTCCATCTGTCTCAAGGAAACCCTCCAAGTAAATAATATCCCTTTAAAGTCATTAAAACTTAATGGAAAATTAAAGGGGCTGTCAAAGGTTAGTTTTACTTAATGGGAAGCAGGCAGTCTGGCTCTGGAAGTTTTCTGTGATGATGACGCATGAAGTATCACCACCTTTCTCAAGATGATGTGTGAATTAAAGACATGTAAATTGTGTACTCCACCTTGGGTAGATTCAGATATTCCCAGCAAGTGCAGAATTTAGGGACCAGGGACTGCAATTCCAGACCTCAACAGTCCAGAGAAGATTTAAGGAAGGAAAGAAATCTTAAGTCATTTTCCATAAGAAAGGCTAATTACCTGGTCCTCAAAAACATAGGAGGGTAAGTCTGACATTGCACGCTTGGTGATTAGGGTATGTGAATACTGTTACCTGGTTTACCTTTTCTTCTCTTTCTTTATTTTGTATGTGTTTCTGCCCTTAAGAGGCTTCCAAATTTCAGTACTTTGAAATTAGCCCTCTATTTGTCACATCTCTGTGTGGGACCCTTTTTGTTCTCCCTTCTGTATCTTCATTGGCAATAATTTCATTGCTTTCAACCACCTTTAAGATTGCAAGTGTTCAATAATAAATATTTTCTTTAAGTCTTTTATTCAATGTATGTGTGTCAGTGTATGCCTAACATGTAAATATTGTTATTTACATAAGCAAATGAGAGGTCAGAATAACTGCTTGTATCATTTCTTTTCAAAATTAACATATTGTCTTCTGAATTACCCCAACTATCTTAGAAAGATGCGAATCATTGTTTATACACTTCTGTGTCTTAATTTAATGTTTGAATGGTTTTGACTTTTAGATTTGTGATGAGCTCTAAAATATCTTTCTATGGGGATGGTTTTGTTTTGTTTTATTGTGTTTTTTTTGCTTTGTTTTGTTTTTATCCTTATTATTTAATTCATAAGGCTTCCATATTAAAACTGTTTGGGCCAATAAATCTTTCTTTGATATCATAGTGGTCAGCCTTGAAGAGGTAAGTAGAAAGTAATAACACTCATCTAGTTGACGATCCAAGTGATTGATTGGATCTAATCATTTAACAGTTTTATAAAGTCAATATCAGGGAAAGAAATGAGACTCTTATTATGGTAAACTGTATTTGTCCTGTCACCATTCTGTGATTTATTACAAACCTGTGGCTAGGATTAGGATATTATAAATGAGGAAATATAAAAGGCTCATTAATTTTTTATACCCACAGGTGGAAGACATGCAGTGGGCTAATAGAGAACACACACACCCAGCATCTGTCTGCAGCCTGCCGTGCAAGCCGGGGGAGAGGAAGAAAACCGTGAAAGGGGTCCCTTGCTGCTGGCACTGTGAACGCTGTGAGGGCTATAACTACCAGGCAGACGAACTCTCCTGTGAACTCTGCCCGCTGGATCAGAGACCCAACATCAACCGCACAGGCTGTCAGAGGATCCCCATCATCAAGTTGGAGTGGCATTCTCCCTGGGCGGTGGTACCTGTGTTCATAGCAATATTGGGAATCATTGCCACCACCTTTGTGATTGTGACATTTGTCCGCTATAACGACACACCTATCGTGAGAGCTTCTGGGCGGGAACTTAGTTATGTGCTCCTGACAGGGATTTTTCTCTGTTACTCAATCACCTTTTTGATGATTGCGGCACCCGACACAGTCATATGCTCCTTCCGGCGGATTTTCCTGGGACTTGGGATGTGTTTCAGCTATGCGGCACTTTTGACCAAAACAAACCGTATCCACCGAATATTCGAGCAGGGGAAGAAATCGGTCACAGCCCCTAAGTTTATCAGTCCGGCATCCCAGCTGGTGATCACCTTCAGCCTCATCTCCGTACAGCTCCTTGGAGTGTTTGTGTGGTTTGTTGTGGATCCTCCCCACACCATCATTGACTATGGAGAACAGCGGACACTAGATCCCGAGAATGCCAGGGGAGTGCTCAAGTGTGACATTTCCGATCTGTCACTCATTTGTTCGCTGGGGTACAGTATCCTCCTGATGGTCACTTGTACTGTTTATGCCATTAAAACCAGAGGAGTCCCAGAGACGTTCAATGAAGCCAAACCTATTGGATTTACCATGTACACCACTTGCATCATTTGGTTAGCTTTCATCCCCATCTTTTTTGGTACAGCCCAGTCAGCAGAGAAGGTAAGTCCCAGGAAATCCTTCTGACAGCCCTTTTCCAGGATGTACTGAAATTAACTTCGTTTAGAATTATTTTTCTTACTTTTAGTTCATTTATATTCTTTCAAGTTGCTTCAGTCTGTGGCACGTGTGTGTGTGTGTGTGTGTGTGTGTGTGTGTGTGTGTGTGTGTGAAGACTACATTGCTTTGAGTATGTATGGCTTACAAATGACTTTTTACCCCACCCCCCCAAGTACCACCATTGTATTCTCTTTAGCAGGGTTGAAGATTGACAGACTTCGTATCATTTTCTGGGCCTCTTTTCCCAGCCCTGTTATCTACAATGTCACTGTTCTTTTCCAAATGTTAATTAAAAGACAGAGGCAGAAAGGGCAGATGGGCTCACAGGGGTGAGCTGTCCCTGAGAGATACCACGGCAAAGCAAATGACATCTTTTCTGTTTTGTGGAAACTCTGGGAAAAAGCCATTCCTTGACAGTTATGATTGCAATCACAGAGGCAGAATTTATAGTAACACAACCAAAACCAAAACATACTGTGATGTGCTAATACATTCCTAACCGCTTACCACATCTCCCCGGCTCCTGTTCTTGTTCATGTTACATTTACAAATGATCATGGTGGTGGATAATTACAGCAACAGTGGACAATTATATAAAGTTGTTTGAATTTGTAGGCAAAGATCAATGACTCTCTTGAAGTAATTTCCTTTGTCATTAATCTTCAGTCCACATTTTCCTGTATAAAACACTAATTAGTTGAGAAAGTCTTCATATGAGATGTGGTATTTGTTGGTCTAGATGCATGCAGCTCTACACACAAAGAAGAGGAGAAACAAAGTTAACCTGAGTTCCCAGATTTGGGAGGTTGGATGAAGAAATTTGTAGCACTCCAGGAGATGTTAGATTGCTATAGTGATAACCCTTCAGCCTTAATGTGTATGTAAGAAAAATCTCTCAAAGAGAGAATTTCAACATCTGCCCACCCTCCATCATTAGAAATCATCTATCTCGTGGGAGATTAGAGTGCTGGGACTGTTAAGATACAGGTGAGGTTCTGCATAACTTAAAATCTCAACCTAGTCAGATGGAAAGTCTTCCACAAGGGGATGGCGAGCTCATTAGAATGACCACTCAGTGCTCACTGGATCAATGGGGCCTACAACTATGCTTGATCAGAAAAAAAAAAGAACTTTAGTAAATTTTGATGACTAGCATAAACTTGCCATGAATTAGTGACAACCCTGCCCCCCCAGCACTACGCTGGCAGGCTGGCTTTGCAAGGGCCACAGACATTCAGTATGGGATCAAACATGGAGAGGGGAGTTAAAAGTAAGACAGTCAGGAGCTAGGCCCTTAGTAATGAAAAGATGTATTTTAGTATATAAGCTTGGAAACGAATTAGAAATTAAACCTATAAATCTAACTTCTGAAAGATATGCAAGCCAGAAAATAACTGTCTCCAAGTTTAATATTTAATAGAATTATTGGTTTAGTCATGGAAAACAGCATTTTTTCAGAGTTTGAAAATGCTCAAATAAATATATTTCTAGTAATGACAGTGTAAGCAATTGTTATACTGAGTGCTGGAACCTCTTCTTGGCTACTCCTTTCCCTACAGAGGCCATCACAACATGTTTCCTGTGCTTCTGATGACCCACAAGTATCTGAGAAGAGGCTATCGTCTGTGTATTCTAGCTTGCTATTCTTCCTCTTCTCTTACATTTTAAACTATAGAACTGTTATTTTTCATACAGTGACTTCTACACATGGAAAGATGAAAACAATTGTGGCTATGTTTGAGGTATTTTTTGAGAATTCATTGCTTTAGAATTAGAAGAGATAAAATCATCATCTTGTATCAAGGTATTGGATAAAACAGTATTTCAAATTTGAATTCTCAGTGGATTTATAAAGTTATTAAAACATTTTCTCACAGGGAGGAGCTTATGAAGTCCTGCCACAATAAAGGAGTTTTTGTCAGTTGACAGCACTGGGTGATGGGAAGTCATTCTTCTTCAGGGACGTGGCACTGATAGAGGATGCTCATGCTCCAGTGGGTAACCCCCACACACATTCATATATGGGTAGTATTAATTGGACTTAGTGGGCTTTTTGTTTTGTTTCTTTTGTTTTGTATTTTTTAAGAAGAGGATATGAATTGGAAGGGACTTTTATTGGATGGTGGACCTGGGGAAGAACTGGAGGGATAAATGACAGCATGGATATTATCCTATTTCACTGAACACATACATACAATTCCTAAAGAACAATTTTTTCTAAATAAAATATTTTCTCCCCAAACAATAAGTTTATAGATTGTAGCTGTCGTCCAAAAAGCGACAATTGAGATAAAGATTTGAACATGAAATGAACACAGAAACCTGCCAGGCATTGAGGCTGCCCACTGTGATGCTGAGCCTTTGAGAGGTGTATATCTATGTTAAAATCTGGAAGTTATATTTACTTTTGTGAGTGTACATATCCTTGCCTTCAGAGACTTGGTTGAATGTGGTTATCCAATTTCATTTTTTTTTCTTTCTTACCTTTGTGGAGTAAAGGCATGTTTTAGAAACAAATTGTAAAACAAATAAAAAATATGCTAACTGGAATTTATTTTGTATTTATGATGTGATTAAATGGGAGACAGTCTGCAGAACTCAATAATAAGTAATAACTGTTGGGATTTTCAGAATGTTATAGAGATGTATCATTTAGTCTCCGTGTTGTAGAATTTAGACTGCCACTATAGCAGGAGCTATTGGATCATAAATAGTCTTTGCCACTGAAGTACTTTATATAATAGAATTATGTGCTATCCTAAAACTTACCTTAAAATTTATTGTCTGCTTTTCTTTCAAAGTATCTTTGTTATTCAAGATGATAGATAAAATGCCTCATAGTATTTTTAACATTGTTAAAGCTATTGGCATGAATATTAAAAATGAACTAGACATTTCTGTCTCTAAAAGAAGTCTTTAAATAAGTTTATTGACTTGGCAGGAAAAAAAGAGCTGATCACTCCTCCATTTTCATTTATAATGCTCGGCCAATTAGCCCAGGTTATCAACTTGAAGCATTTACAACAGCCAGGCGACACACACATCCATTAATTCAGCAGATCCTTATTGAACATTGTGTCTGGCATTGGGCTAATTATTGAACCCACGTCAGTCTACCTCTCTGAGTGTCCTTGTAAGGATCAGCTTGGCTCTCAGCCCATGCCTTCCTGTTGCCTGCCAGCACCAGCAAGAGGCCAGGCTCAAGGGCAGGAAAGATGGTGAGAGGTCAGATTGGAGATGAGAAAGCAAATAGCTATGCATCCTCTAACTCGACATTAGTGACGCAGAATTTGTGCCATGGAAAACAGCAGTGCACATTTTCTCCCAATGCACATATCACCATGTCATTGAGAGTAGTGTCTACTGCAAAAAAAATTGTTGAGCCATGCAGGTCTCTCTGAAATTGCAAGAAGCAAGAAACAGAAGTAAAGAGAGTCGAATAATCTACAAAGATGGTTTGGAAAACATTCCTATGTAACCAAGTTATCAGTTATACAAAGAACAGTCAGTCCAGAACCACAAAGATTGATAGCTCTTGACATGTGTCATGCCTGTTTTCAGTAGCAAACACCATTTAACTTGTCCACCTGTTTTCTCTTTAGATTTATAATTATGTAACTTGCTCATACTTCTGAAATCTGCTAAATACTGGAAGAAATTTACTTTCCCTTTCTTTTGGGGAAGCAGTATAAAGAAAATATAGAATTACTGAGGTACCCTGTAGTAATACCCAAAGTCACATAATTGTGCTGAAAAGACAAAAATATATTTAAAATCATTAACCTAATTGTGTAGAAAATAATCATTATTGGTAGTTACAGGCTCAAAGGGTGGCGAAATCTCTTAAAGACATTTTATCTTTCCTAATTGGGCCCATAAAATTCAGTTAACCAGATATTCGTTGTGACACTGCCAAACTTGAAGTAGTAAAATGTTCCAACTAGATCGATGGATAGAACAAAAACAAGCAAAAAGCAATATCAGAACAGAAAGACATAAAGCTGACAGATGTCTTAGTATTTCTATTGTTATCATGAAACACCATGACCAAAAGCAAGCTGGGGAGGAAATGGGGGATGGTTATTTAACCTACTTTTCCACACAATAGTTCATCATCAAGTAAAGTCAGGACAAGAACTCAAACAGGGTAGGAAACTGGAGGCAAGAGCTGATGCAGCAGCCATGGAGGGGTGCTGCTTACTGGCTTGCTCACCATGGATTTCTCAGCCTGCTTCCTTTTGGAACCCAGGACCACCACTCCAGAGAATGCACCACCCACAATGGGCTGGGCCCTCTGTCTTCAGTCTCTAATTAAGAAAATGCCTTACAGGCTTGCCTACAGCCCAGTCTTAAGGAGTTAATTTCTTAACAGTGTTTCCTCCTCTCAGATAACCTTAGCTTTTGTCAAGTTGACATAAAACTATCTAGCAATGTTAGCAAAACAAGCAAAAAACAAACTACCCCTCCACAACTCTGCCAAACCACTACATCTGAACCAGCTTTGCCCCCTTGCCATGCTCTACATAACTCAAGTCAGAGACTTTGAATCATCTTCAACCCACCTTTCTAGTAGCTCTGCTGTATTGTTTGCTTGTCTTGACTTCATATGCCACCCCATCTAAAAACTTGTAGACCACAGAATCTGTCTATTAGATACGTACCTGAATGAATACATCCCCAGAAAGAGTCCTGTATATGATACATTCTCAGTAAATGCCCTTTAAATCAGTGAGTGTCATATCTTATACAGTAATATACAATATAGTACAATATAATAATTTTGTTTATAATAATATAATATACAATATAATAAATTTGTTTGCTTAGGATTCTTTAGGTTAGTGCTTAATTCGAGTCTTTTATATACCTCTCCTGTGCTCAACATTAAACCCTTTGTTGGAATTTTTGCTATTTAAATGATTGGCCATATTTATCTCTCAAAATCATGTGTTACTTTCACTTATTTTAAGGTAGGGCTACTAAATACTTAAAGCAAAGGGCAAAAATACATAATAGTTGTACTTCTTCCTATGTAAAATTCACAAGAAAAGAAGAAATTCTGTAGTGGTCTGCTGCTTTGGGCATTTCACCTCTTCCTTTTTTCCTTGTGCTTTCTGTATATCTGCCTGTGATACACAATATATCACAAAATAAAAACAATGCAGGGGTAAGGAAATAAAGGAAATGTGGAGCTGCAGTTATTGTAAGGAAATGCACAGCTCCGGAGAATCAGTGATGGGAATTAATTTCTGGATCCTCTGGGTAAGCCGAGGATATATAAGCAAGAGGCCATACTCCCACTGATGGGAGTAAATTCCCCTAAGACTATAAAATCAACTGTTGAGCTGTATAAAACAATCACCCTCTGCTTTTGGTCCTTCTTATTCTCAACCGAGAGTACACTTGATTTTATATATTCTGAGAAAGAATATAAAGATGATTTACTTTTCTAAAACATGATTTTGTCTCACTATTATCTTTTGAATCAATAGATACCTTATCCTAATTTTTAAGTTACACAATTTGTGAGTCATTAAAAGTGTTTAACACACAGTAAGCAGTGAATCCGTGCTGGGCATTTTTACCAGTAAGGTGTCATCCATGAAGACATGGAGCTTATTTGGTTTTGCTCACCACTGCATTCTAAGCGTATGGATGATAACAAGCCTAAAATAGTATTAAAATATTTGTTTAATGACTAAAGTATCAAAATAAATGCAAGTCATGGATCTCACTTGATTTAGGCAGACAGTTAATCTCAATTTCTCTAGCCATTATTATCTACAGTGTAAGTGTTTCATCAAACATGGCATGTGCTTGCGACTATATGTGTGTAAATACATCAGTGAAAGAGGGATATGAGGAGACAAAATGTGTAGCATGAGAAAGGGGATATTTCTGAGGCAATGTGTAACTGGATTCAAATATTTAGCAGAAAAAAAAACATGGAGGAAAGCCCAGGAAGCAGTTGCCAAAATCTTTTTGCTGCAATTGAAAATGTGAACAGCTTTAAAAGGGGGTTATTAGACAGATCTCTCTGACTAGTAATAAAACACCTGCCCTAAGGAATAGTCCACAAGAATCAAGAGATTTCAGAAGCTGGAGTGTCAATGTCTACATAATCTAGCTATCAATGGAAAAAGATGCTGGAAACAGCTCGGACCAGATATCCTTACAGCCACAAGTGTCCTTTAAAATAAGAAGGAGAGTGGAAGTACAGAACAGACTCTGCTTTGCACGTCTGCACCTGTCTGTTTCCCTGTTTGCTGTTGAACTCTCTATATACGCCATTTTGGTCTTGTTTTCTTGCCACCTTGTACTCATTTGAAGTGGTTCCCTTTGGAGGCTTCAGTTACACCTCAGGTTACAGCACTGTCTCTGGTGGTGCGGGAAGTTTTTCTTAGGTAATATCAGTTGCACCAGGATATTTTAATATTTCCTTAGGAGGGGAGAAACAAATGAGAACAGAAAACCGAAAAGAAAACATTTATTTGATCTTGTTTTTCCAGGTAAACTGAAGGATATGCCTGTATGAACATTTAGAAGAAAAAGGAGAATGAATTTCTTATAAACATATAGGCATGACTGGGAAGGAGTTTGATTTTGCCTTGACTGACTTTTTTGTTTGTTTTTTTAAGGTTGGGTACATATTCTAGCTACAGAAAACTTCAGCTTTACAGATTCATACAATTCTTATCTTACTTGACACTATAAGGGGATATTTATTCAGTAAATCCTGATTTGGTTTCACAATGTCATGTTTGGGACTCTAGGGAAAGAAAACATGGTACTAGAGCTATTAATTGTAAACATTTGGTTACTATGGGGTTGTGGTATTTTCTCATACTTTTATTTGAAACTGAATTGAGTTTTAAAACATTGTAATTGTCTGTGCCCAAATTGCAATGATTTTATGAGCTGTATCATTATCAAGTTGGTTGGGGAGGTGGTTGGTCATAGAGCTAACACATGTCATTAGCATCATAATTGTTTGTATGATCCAAAACCCTATGATAATTTATTTATTTAATATTATTTTTCATAATAGATAGACTTGGATTTATTTAGAAATATTTGAAAATTTTTCAAATAAAAATACATTTTTTTCTGTATTGATAAAGTGTTGCTGATATCCAACCATTTGATAATAGGGAAGCAGTGACTAATTTACTTATTGTTAATTAAAGGTGCATTTTCCAGGATTCAGTAGAGACTTGTGTCCCACAGAAGCATACCGTATTCCAGAAAGAGAAGATGACAATAAATGAATAGTTCCTTTGAGCTAAAATCATAATACAATTTTATGTGCAGAAATTAAAAAATATATCTAAATGGTGTATCACATATAAATCAACATTACTCACCTTAAATTGTGAAAAACATTTATCTAAGTGCTAACATAAATCCCACTCATTTAAGATATAAGTAAACCAAATATATTCAAACATTTAAATGAATGAAAATAAAACTCAATAGTCATCTCCCTCTATGCCTTATAAAAAAAAACAAAAGGGCATAAGTGCCTATCATCAAGGAAGTCCTAAACTATTTTGCGATGAAAGGACAAGTAACCCAAACATGCTATGATGACCATGCAAAGAAATGTATTTCAGAATAGCGACTTCCAAATTTCTGCCTTGTAGTTCAACGGTGTAAGGAGAGGGGATGTTAAAATTATATAGTTTTGAAGAATAAGGAGTATCTGGCAGAGATGGTCTTCTGTGGGTATAACGCACAGAAGGAGAAGGATGCAAGTACTTTTATATCAGAAATAACTATGGGAGAGATATAGGAGACATACCTCCTCTGGAACCAATAGAGTTTCCAATTGTTTGAACACATCCGTCCTGTCGTAAGTTCTTGCTAGCTAGCGTCCTTATCTTTAAAAGAGAATCCAGTCAAGAAAAATAATCATTTTTTTTCACAAGTCTATCTCTGTCCATGCTAAGCAAAGGGAAAGACCTCTACTGGTAATTTTTCTCAATTAACCTGGCCTGACAATCATAATTATATATCAATATTCATGGCTTATTGAGACTGAAAAACAAATGCAATAATACAAATTATAAAGAACTACAGCACAAATGGAAAAAATACGACTAATTCCAAAGTGGGAAATATTACAGAATAATTCAGAAGATATTCAAATTTTAACATTCAACATTCTCAGGTAAAACCAGAGGATAATGAATATGCACACATATGCCTAGGTACAGGATCCCTAACACAGGTGAGGGAAAATCCTAGACATGGAAAATAGAAGCAAATGTGCTAGAGAAATAATCTAAATATCGATGTGATAATAAAAAAGCTTATGTGAAACCAGATACTGTTGATAATCACAGAGGATCCAGTGGAAGTATATCAGTTTATGAAGTAATTTCAAATATGAAGGTATTTGAGATCTTGTCGATAATTTTACATGCTTTTTCGTTTTAATCTTTCCTTCCCTTCTTTCCTCCCTCTCTCCCTTCCATCCTCTATTTCTCACTCCCTTCTTTCCCTTTGTTTTCCTCTTTTTTTTTCTGTTTGTGTGTGTGTGTCTTGCTGACGATTGAATCTAGCGTGGTATACCAAGTCATCAGTTTGATTCTTAACTCATTTGGTATCCCAGACAGGTCTTGAATTCTATTAGTAGCATAGGACAGTCTTGAACATGCAATACTTTTGCCTCTTATCATATTTCTGGGGTTACACAAATGTACCACTAAGCCTGGTTGAAATGCTAGAACTCATGATTATGATTATGAAATGCTAGAAATTATGATTACCCTTTTATCTGCAAATCTAATTATGCTTCTTGGATGAGTCTAAAGTAAATAATATTTAGCAGTTATTAAAAACAGTCACAGTTGGTAATATTCTTACGTTATTAAAAGGATCAAGAAGACAAAACATAGAATAGGAATTCTTTTACTCGAATGCAAGTAAATGTCATTAGCTCTGTATTTCAAAATTTGTTATATGACTTAAGAATGGGTAGTATAAGTGGGTGTGCTGATGCACACCTTTTAATCTCAGCACTCAGGGAACAGGTACATCTCTATGAGTTCTAGATAAGCCTGATTTACACGTTGAGTTTCAAGCTAGCCAGAGCGACATGGTGAGATCCTGCTTTAATAAACCAAAACAAGACAATACAAAGTGAACAAAGTATCAAAAGAAGAAGTCTGTAAGGGAAATACAAGAGAGTAGAATATGCCAGTTCATCATATCACCCACCCTATCCTTTGAATGACTAACAGGTAGCATTTAAATGTAAGATTCCAAACAGATAACTGCACTCTCTATAAAAATGAAATAAAAGATGAAAGATTATGCAAGCTTATCAGTTTCATAAAATGATAACAGAAGATAGGTAGGTGGATAATAGAGATTCCTTTTGATGATTAAATATATAGATTTAATTTAATTACCTAATCCATGTGATACAACAATAGTTGTATGTAGTCCAGACTAAATGAAGATCTCAATACTGTTTCCTAAGACAACATGGACTTATACTCTAATATCAGGAACCTTTAGGGTTTACTGTATCTTAAGGAATCGTATTGATACATGTATATACAAAGACACATTGGATTACTTTACCTTAAATCTGGTGACTGCACTCTGTCACAAATATTTGTTAAATATGTTGCATATGCATGCATCGTTGCTCTGTTGTTTTGTATTCAAGAAAATGAAGAGATAAATAAGGAACTGTTATCCAGTTTTTTAGCATTGAGTAAAGGTGAGTATGAAGCACACGGGTACTTTATACAAAGCAGAAGGTAGAATAAAACCTAGAGGCCAGAGATCCTGGAGGGAAGAAAAAGAGTGTTCCCTTGAGAAAAAAAGCAAGTCTTGCAGAACAGGTAGAATTAAAGTAGGCCTGGGGATATGGTGGGAGCAACAGATGGAAATAGCCTTCTGAACTGTGCCAACACTGGTTTAAATATTCAGGAAAGAGAAGTGCAGATATAACTTGAGAAACCTGTTGAATAGATATCCTAAGATTAGACTAGTCACCAGAGGGCTGGATGGCCTTATGCCTCTATTTGCCCAACTAATAGTACACCATTTACTCTGAAAAGGTATTTCCCAATATGGGCAATAAATTATGCGGTTACTTGTAAGATTAGGGTAGCCAATAATTGGGAGTCATTCCAAGGAAGAACTTCTGCCAAGTTTGTGTGTTATTTATCAGGGATTTGAGTATATTTATATATTCGAACCATTCAAAACTTTAAGATAGTCTCAGGGCAACTATATGTAAAATTTCTCCACCCTTGGTGAATTGTATAAATTATAAAGCACGAAGATAAGAAGAAAGTAAAATAAATTTACTGAAGAAATTCAGGCAAGAAATGTTTGGACGTATTTCACATTGAATTAGGAACAGAAGACAAATCAGGGAAGGGCTTCCAGAGTTCAGGCTGTCCGTTCACCTACAATAGCACAGGTTGTTGGGGCAGAGGAGAGGCTTTTACCCAGTTCTTCTTCAGAGGTTTTCTTCTGGTCTTGGCTATGAAAAAGAAAACTTTTTTTTCCAGGGAGATAGACCCTAAAGCCTCACTTATGTTAGGCAAATGCTACCCTTGAGCCCTTTAAATTTTTTCTTCTTACCTCCCACTAGGAAGTGGTTCTTTTACATTTCTGCTTATTATAGCTAGCCAAGAATGTGGAGGCATAGTTGAGATTACGGCATGGAAAAGAGGTTAAAATACTTTTCACTAATAAAAACCAAGATACAGTTGACTGGATTATGATATTTTAATAAAAAAAACACTAAATAGTGAAATAAATGTTAAACTATCTTTCAATTTACGTATTATTTGTATTATGGGTTTGTGTGAAGGTGTCAGAGGTCCACTTGTATGAGTTGATTTTCTCCTTCCACGATGGAGATTTCAGGGATTGAAATCAGTTCTAGAGAAGCCATTTTGCTGGTCCCTGAAGAAATCGTCACAGTTGAAATATCAGGGCTTCCACAAGTTCAAGGAAGACTGTGTCCCAGTGCTAAGAAGGGAAGTGGGCATGAGTTCACATTCATAACCCATAAATTATCTCCAACTGACAATCATTTGCAAAGGAAAAGTTCTTTTTCTCCAGCAAAATCTCACTTTGTATACAAACCACACTTAAGCATAGGCGCAAAAGTAGATAGCCAACACAAAATGAACGCAATGAAATTTTTGTAGATTTTTTTCTTTTCTTCATATTGCTTTGTTTGGTCATCTTTTTTATAATCTTATTGGTCCTTTGCTTGTATACTATGACTTCTCGGGTTCCTGGTTTTATGTTTTTATGGGTTTCATTTGTGTGTGTGTGTTGTCCTTTTTCTTACTGATTCTGGTTTATCCATTTCTTTTATTTGCCTGTCTACTTCTAAAAAGAGAGAGAGAAAAAAAGAGTCATGGAATTGAATGGGTGGGGAGGTGGGAGGATCTGGGAGGAGATGGTAAGGGGGAAACTGTGGTCAGAATATGTTTAATGGAAAAAAAACTTATTTTTCAGTAAAAAAAACCCACCCAAATTATTTCTACATGGTAAATCTCATCTAAATAAATAATCCTGTTCTTATTAAGAAATTTGAGTATCAAGTGAGCTTGTGAAATTTTTAGGGTAATATTGCTTTTTTTCTATTTGCTCTTGCAAAAGTTACTCAATATCTGTTTTCCTTTCTGATACTTGTATATACTTTTGCCATCTTGCAAATAAATCAATTTTTATTGTCTCTTTAAAATTACCTTTTAAGGTTCTTGTAAATGAATCCTTAATATAGCCTGAAAGATTTTATCTTTTGACAGGGTCTTGAAATTTGGGGAAAGATTAGTTTTAAGCCAATAAATAACATCAATACTAATTGTAGGTTTGCATTCTTATTGGCTCCAGAGAAGATTGGTTACTCTCTTTTTTATTTAATTAAAATATAATTATGTCTTTACTCCTTCTCCCTCAAAACCTTACCACAACCTCCTACTCCTTTTCAAATTCATGACCTCTTATTCTTTAACTATTATTGTTACATTATATATGCATATATGTGTATATAAATATGTAAATATAACCAACTGAATCTGTTAAGTATTGCTTGTGTGTCTATCTAACCACTTGGGATAAACTAATCATTTAGGTGTTCATTTTGGAGAAGGCTAATTCTCCCTCTCCTTGTTGTAAGGAGGCTGCTTGGTTGGTTCCCAACTGCTCAGCCTCAAAATAATCACACAGAAACTGTATTAATTAAATCACTGCTTGGCCCATTAGCTCTAGCTTCTTATTGGCTAACACATACATCTTAATTTCTTTTTTTTTTTTTTGATTTTTCGAGACAGGGTTCTCTGTAGCTTTTGGTTCCAGTCCTGGAACTAGCTCTTGTAGATCAGGCTGGCCTCAAACTCACAGAGATCCGCCTGTCTCTGCCTCCAAAGTTCTGGGATTAAAGGCAGGTGCCACCACCGCCTGGCATACATCTTAATTTCACCCATTTCTAGTAATCTGTGGCTTACTGGGTAAAGTTCTGTCCGGCATCTGTCTCTGGCAGGTACTACATGGTTTCTCTCTGACTCCACCTCCTTTCTCCCAGCATTCAGTTTAGTTTTCCCCACCTATTACTATTTCCTGTGCAAGCCAAAGACAGTTTCTTTATTAACCAATGATATTCACAGCATACAGGGGGAATCCCACATCAATCTCACAGCAGTTTTTAATTGTTGTTAGCTCTTCATCTAGGAGTGGGACACAGTACAATTTCCTCCATTACTAGTGTTTACAATACAATTTTGTAATTTAAAAATTTCAACTAGTTCTCACCTCATGCTCGTATATGTGTATAAAACCACATAGCCACACTCCCACACATATACCTTCTGCAGAAGATTTCAGATTCTCAAGCAATTTTCACTGTTACATATGTCCCTTGCCAGTTGTTTTCTCTCTAAAAAGTTCTCAAATGCTTTGAATTGAAAATAGTTTTGGAAGCTGTAAGCTTATCATCAAAACTCCTGAAGTATTGACTAAATCAGCAAGCACCCTATCACCATAACTCCTCCCTTTCTTCAAATAAACACTCTCCTGGGGCTAAAATGACCAATCAAATTCCTCATTATTGAACACTTGGTTATGTTGGGCACTTATTCTAAAGAACTGACAATGTCAAAGCATGAAATAAGTACAATCATAATGCAAAAGTGTCTTCTAGGTCGTGGCAAGAGATGCAGCTACGAGCAGAGGCAGTCAGCACCACAGGGTTGCAACATGCCTCTCAGAAACAGGGCCTTAATTTGGGATTTTCTGCTATGCTTATAAGTGATAGTATTTTACATACTGCAATATATATATATATATATTCCCAAGGACCTTAGTGTTACAGCTTCCCCTTGTTTACATTCTGAGAAACCATGCTGCTTTAATTCTTTCTTTGTCTTATCTCATCTTCCTTCTGCTCTACTTTTCCCTGATTTTGGCCTTTCTCCCAGCACCATTTTCTTGAAGTGTTCATCATCAGCATAGCTTCTGCTAGGCAGACTTGCCTAAACCCACTGCTCTGTGTTCCTGAGCTCTGCCCTTTCCATATTCTAAAAAAGGGTCTGGAACAAAACAACACTGAAATTCGAAAGCAACTCTAGACTCAAGTTGTGAAATTAAGCTATGTAAAAAAGCAAGATCTAGGCAGTTTGGATGCTCACCTTAGGAGACCTGGATAGAGGTGGGCGGTCCTTGGGCTTCCCACAGGTCAGGGAACCCTGATTGCTCTTCGAGCAGATGAGGGAGGGTGACTTGATCGGGGGAGGGGGAGGGAAATGGGAGACGGTTGCGGGGAGGAGGCAGAAATCCTTAATAAATAAATAAATTAAAAAAAATAAATAAATAAATAAAAAGAAAAAAAAAGTGAAAAAAAAAGAATGGCCGTAAAAAAAAAAGCAAGATCTATTATAATGAAAATAGCCACTTTTTACCATAATGTTTTTATATGTACAACACATGGTTAAGTTCTTCATATTTAAAATCATTTCCTTTTATCTCAAAGAGACTCCAAGTCACTGAAGTGAATTTTGCAGAAAAGTTGCAAATGTTTGCATTTGTCTTGAAGGTGGACCTGTGGTTGAACTTACTCTGTCCACAAGCTTTGGGGTTTTTAGATTTGACCTGACATTTCTCCACTGTGTTTATTTTCTTTCTATCTTATTCCTTCTTTTCCAGAAACATTGAATGGATATTTAGAAACTTATAATTGGTAGCTGACTTTGACTTCTCCTTCACTCCTTTTTTATTCGTTAAAAAATTGCATAATTGTGTTTTATACTGAAATGTCTACTGTACCCTCACTCTGTCCCTTACTTCCAAGGTCAAATCCCCAGCTCATGCCCATGCTACCGGGGAGGTGTAAGTCTTAGTCTCCTTGGTTTGCTATTTGTGTTAGTTACTTTCCTATAGCTGTGAAGTGACAGTCTGGCCAAGGCAACTCAGAAAAGAGAGTTTATTAGGACTTACAGCTTCAGAGGGTGAGTCCGTGATCGTCATGGAAAAGAGCAAGGCAGCAGGCAGGCAGACAGGCATGGCTCTGGAGCAGTAGCTTAGAAGTTACATCTGAGCCCTAAGCATGAATCAGAGAGACAGCGAACTTACATGGTTTAGGTTATTCAAAACTTCAAAGCCTAAAACCAATGACACATGTCCTCTAGCAAAACCACACCTCAGAAGCCTTCTCAGTTTTACCTAGTGACTAGCAAATATTTGAAATTTGTGGGGACCATTCTTATTCAAATAATCACATTATTTGGTAGTTACTCTGATTTCTGTCATGAAGCAATTTGATAATATCTCTGCTTTGTCAGTATTCATAGCTGTCCCCATTCAGGCACATTGTACTTAATACCTTCACTTGGATTAATACTGATAGCAACAATTGAGCCAGATATGGGCTGCATTCCGGAAGTTAAATATCACTACTAGTAGAGCACCTGGATAAAAATACATAATTGCAGAATTCATTACTCACTATAAATCTTATCTGTATTATCAGTTTTAAACTAAATTGTTATCTATACTCCATTAGTTGAAACTTAAACTTTCTAAATTTCGTCTTCCCAACATTACCTTTAATTTTATTAAAATTATTTTTCTAACAAAACCATAAAATCTTTTCTTGCAAACATTTCACATTCTACATATATGCTTATTTAGCATATCAAAGCTGGACCTGATAGCCAGCCTCTCCCAGTATCCCTCAGTCCCTACCTGTTACAGGGCGTGGCTTGTATACCCCACCAGGTACTCTGAATGGTCAAACCTAGAGGCTGGACTGCCCTTCTCCCAGAGGCAGACATTTAATCGCTATGTAATCCAGACATTTTGTTTACCCTTTCTGTTTTGTACCTTTGACCTCCAGCTGCTGCACCTGGTTCCTCTCTCTGCTTCTCGTTTCCCCTCCCTCTCCACTCGGCCCAGCTTAGTCTGGTCACGTCCACTCTGTATCTGATTGTGCTCTCCCTTTTCTCTACCATAAACTTTCTCCTTCACCATAACCAGGAGCAGTCATGTCCATTCGTTCCTTTTTATTTATTTTCTTCATTCAGTATGTTTTCTGGATTTCTACTACACTACCTTTCTAAAATTGTGTTTTATTATTCATCTGTGGAATTTTAGACTCTATCTTAGAGGGCGGAGGCCAAACCTGTCAGAAGCCTGAGGCTGTGAGGACAATCCCACAGTTCCAGGAATTCCAGGAATGCTAAAGACCTGGATGGTCTCTCACACCTCTACAAGTGCAAATCCCCATGAACAGATTGTGGATTTTTGCCTTTAAAAAGCTGTCCTCTCCTTTTAGTTGGGCCACAGGCTCAAAACCAACCAAGAATACTGTAGTCAACTACAGCTTAAATAATAGTTGACTGAAGTCTCAGTAGAGTTTGGTTTGTCTTTCCTGGTAGTCTTGAACTCTGCAACACTATGGTTCTCCTTAGTAACTGAAAGATTTGTGGCATAGTTGACCTGCTGGTGTGGGGGACCAGGCAACAGGTAAGGGACAGACAGATAGTCCATGCGGAGAGAGCTTGGGTTTTACTTAGTGGATATTGGGAGGGTGTAAGGATAGGGGGGTTATGGAGGTGAGAGAGAAAGAGAGAGAGGGACACAGAGAGAGAGCTAGAGAACGTGAAGAGGGAGGGGGGAGAAGGAGGAGACAGAGCCTGCCTCTTCAGATGAAGGGACAGAGAGAGGAAGAAACGTGGCACAAGATGAGCTTGGTCTTGGCAGGAAGGGGGACATTGGGACTA